>NC_064618.1:249258575-254258575 GCF_023898315.1 Schistocerca nitens
CAAGGAAGGATAATCCCCACAAAAGTTTTTTAAATCCTGAGCTGTGTGTGGCCACAATGTACGATTTGTACAAAGATAAGCGCATATCTCAGAATAAATAAATTGTGCCGGAGCACATCTATCGAAAAATCTTTAAAGAACACTTCAACCTGTCATTTCGACCACCACGTGAAGACACTTTTTGTGACAAATTGAGCTTTGCAATGGACGCTGCTACCAATGCAGAAGAAAAAAGGAACTTCACCTTAGGAGGGTTGAAGCTGCAAGAACATCAATGGCTACAGACACAGCATGTAGTAAAGAGGCAGATTTCCAGATGTTCGTGTTTACCTTTGACCTGCAAAAAGCACTTACATTTCCTAACCTGACAACATCGATATTGTACTACAAAAGAAACATGTACGTGTATAATTTTGGATGCCACAATTTAACTGACAGCAAAATCCATATGTATTTTTGGGAAGAAACATCTGGATCAAGGGGTACACAGGACATTGGTCCTGCCCGCATTCGCCGAGGCAGATGGAAAACCGCATAAAAACCATCCACAGACTGGCCGGCTCACCGGACCTCGACACAAATCCGCCGGGCGGATTCGTGACGCGGACCAGGCGCTCCTTCCCGCCCGGAAAGCCGTGCGTTAGACCGCACGGCCAACCGGGCGGGCTACATGATCCATCACAGGGCCTGCATTTATTCAAAATTCGTTTCACGAAGCCTAATCCTTTTAGAACAGTGGTTCCCAACTTTTCTTAGGCCATTACCCCTTAATGCAATCAGATATTAGCTAGTACCCCTACCTAGCCCCCTCCTTCCCCCGTTGCCAGAAAGCTAACTATCCACAGAGAAGCTACACACTTGTTACAAAACATGCTCCCCCTACATTACTCCTCTCCATTGCGGCACTTGCTTGATCTGCACACTACAACACCACTTAAAATAAACAAATTCAGATGTGTGTACAGTACTTACTGTTCGTAAATCACTTCATTGCTGTTCTCCTTACTTCTGAAATGGCAGAAACTGGAAGACTTCAGGCTGTGAATGCTTTGTGTCTAACCACGCTAATAATAGTAATAATAATAATAATAATAATAGCAATAATACTGCGTATAGCACTATAGTAGCCCTTATGTAGTTACTGCTGTGACGTGCTGTCAATTAATTCTTCTCTGTTTCGAAGTAAGTAATGAAGCAATTTCTGAACTACTGTGTGTACTATCTACAACATGGGGAAGACGTTTTCTCGAGAAATGTAGCATTTATTACGTATATGTCATACTTGTATAATCAGCGATGTACGGGACAAAGCATGACATACGTATGTAGTGGATGGACAAGGTGAGCAACCTGTAACTTCCACCACTTTACTGCTACTAATTGAAAAAAAGTAATTGTTTATAACTGTTATAATCAACATTAGAGTCTTACAAAATATTTTGAAAATAATTTTTTTTTCGACTGAAACAGAATCGAATTGTTTAGTTTTTACCCCTCAGAAAATTTCATTTTATCCCTCAGGAGCTAATTGCCCTCAGGTTGGGAACCACTGTTTTAGAAGAAGCACTGCTATACAACGCAAATACTACGGTAGTGTTGAAATAATCACATTTCTTTCAACTTCACGCATCACTATATTAGTAAAGTACCAAAAATCATTGACTGTCCCGATTTTACAGCCGTTCCCGTCATTAAGATAATTTCGCATCGTCTTCTTGCTAATCGCTTAAGACAAATAACATTTGATTGTTCACCGAAGAGAAATAGGAATTATAACCGTTCCTGCAATGGCGGCATCTACAACACAGTTCTGTTGCAATACTTTGTGATTTGCTTGTCACAGGCTCTTTCACTGTTGTTAAGGTACTTTTACAGAAACCAACGTACACAGCGTGACAAAAAAAACTGCGGCACGGATGTCAAGGTAAATTCATAAACACATACTATTGATGGGAACGTAAATGGTTAGAGTTTCAATTGTCTGTGACAGATAGAACGGCCACCATAGAGCCAGAGTGTTGTTCGTGTTTAGTGATGTTACCAGACTTAGTAGGATATATTAGACTAGTGAACTGCGTCAGATGTTGATTGATCGCTGTGAAGGACACGTAGACGCTTCGTACTAGTGTGAAACAGCGTCATAGTATCTGACAGAATAGTAAACGGGCCTCATTGTGTGTCTCCATTCGGTTGGATGGTCGAATAGTGCAGTGTCAATGTTTGTGAGGCATTTTGGTGTGATATCTTGGATTGCACAGGAATGTGAGAGGAGGCATACCCGCTGCCAAGTTTCTGGTTGACCAAGTTTGACCATTTCAAGGTAGGTTAGCTGTATTGTGCATCAAGCACACCATAACTCCTTCTTATCCGCAGCTGCCATCCATGAACAAGTGGTGGGCTCCCTATCACATTCTGTGTCATCCCGCAACATTGGTCAGAGACTACCAGCAGCTTTACTGGGGCTGTAGGCTGCCATTACAGCACAATACACACGGCTGAGTTTGGAGTCGTGTCATTGATCAACAAGCGTAGATTGTTGATGAATGACGTCGCACTGTGTACAGCTACTGAATGAATCACAGTTCTACACATCCATCGCTGACGAGTATTGCAGTGACTTTGGTAAAGGCCTTCTAATTCTTCCAGAGCCATCAGATAGACTTCAGTTATGCCTGGTAGTGATTGAGGGAACTCCGACGAGACAACGCTACGTCGTGGACATCCAGCATCCTCATGTGTTACCTCTCAAGCGACAAAATCATAATGTGATGTTTCAATAGGACAATGCTCGTTCACACATGGCACGTGTCTCTATGATCTGCACTCGTGGCCAGAAAGTCCCCCAGCTCTGTGCCCGAAAGAATATGTGTGGGACCAGTATGGACATCAAATCCACCCCAGTGCTAGTGGCAGGATAACAGGGACCAACTGTAACAGTTGTAGGCCAGTTTACTCGAGGATCGGATACGACTGCCTTATGATACCTTTCGCAGCCGAATCAGTGCATGCATCCAAGCCAGAGGGGATACAACGTGTTACTGATACGTGAACCCATACTGCAAGTTTCTTATAAGTTTGATTCAGTATTGTAATAACTGAAATAACATCATATCCTCTCTTAGCCCGTGAGAGCTTCGCTTCCTCGTACCCTTCTGGAAGATTCCCTGTTTTGCTGGGAAATGTATTTGTAGTAACAAACCGAATAAACCACGATTACATTATTATTCTGTGGCGAGCCACTGAAGACCACTAGTGCCTTACACGAAAATATTCAGAAAAGTATGACAGAGCAACCTCGTAAATTTTGTTGGTGGAATTCGGTTTCACCCTGTGTGGAATACCATCAATTTGGTGAACTAGGTAATTATTTTTACGGCGTGCTGATAACTCAGTCTCGCTAAAAGGACAGATTGCGTAATTGGTGACAGCTTTGGAGTCACACGACTTTTGCCGCTCAGTGCAGACAGTAGTACGAAGCCAACTGCCATCGCCTGTGGATCTCGCAGGCGGGAGAACATTTGCCATATTCCGGGTCAGTTAAAAAGAAGTCGGGCGTCAGCCCAAAATAGCGGAACGCACGTTACGAAAGTGTTACCCGGCCTCCTGAAGTAGGTCGATTCGTTCGTATTCGATAGTAACGTTTGTCTAGAAAGGAAAGCATATGACAGAACTGAGAAGTTGAGTCACTGTTGTGTCTTACCCTTGAAGACAAGTTAGAGCATGTCATAAGCATCAGCTACAAAATGCCAGCTCCAAATTAGGAGCGTTGACTAATCGCTTCCTTGTATCCTTCTGCTTCATACATTTCTTCAGCATACTAACAATTTAAACCTTTCACACTGTCCTTCGTATTCGAATTTTGTTATTTCCTTTCATTGTTGCTCTGTCCTTCCCATTCGATTTGTCTTCTGACTGTAATTGTCATCCATCCATCTTCCATTTGTCCGTCACTTCAGTCTTATCTTCCTGAACCCCGGAAAAAACTTCATTGGTACACCTATCTGTCTCTCTACTTGCCATGCACCCCTCCGTTTCACCTTCGTTACAGTCATAACTACTTCTTCCACCCCAGTTAATTCCATTTTTGTTTTCCTTTTTCTCCAGTAATTCCAACATACATAGTTGCGTTTTTCATTGAACACCCTTCCGTTTTTGAATATTTTTCGTTTATAACTATCCTCATTTCGTCATTGTTCAGGTACTTGTACACTGAAGCGCCAAAGAAACTGCTATAGGCATGCGTATTCAAATACAGATATAAACAGGGAGAATACGGCGCTGCGGTCAACAACGCCTATATAAGACAGCAAGTGTCTGGCGCAGTTGTTAGATCGGTTACTGCTGCTACAATGGCAGGTTATCAAGGTGTAGGTGAGTTTGAACATGGTGTTGTAGTCAGCGCACGAGCGATGGGATACCGCATCTCCTAAGTAGCGATGAAGTGGGGATTTTCTCGTACCACCATTTCACGAGTGTACCGTGAATATCAGGAATCCGGTAAAACATCAAATCTCCGACATTGCTGCGGCTGGAAAAAGATACTGCAATAACGGAACCAATGACGACCAAAGAGAACCGTTCAACGTGACAGAAGTGCAACCCTTCCGCAAATTGCTGCAGGTTTCAAAGCTGGGCCATCAACAAGTGTCAGCGTGCGAACCATTCAGCGAAACAATGTCGAAAGGGCTTTCGAAGCCGACTTTTGCCGTGTACCCTTGATGACTACACAACACAAAGCTTTACGCCTCGCCTGGGCGCGTCAACAGCGACATTGGACTGTTGATGACTGGAAACATGTTGCCTGGTCGGACGAGTCTCGTTTCAAATTGTATCGAGCGGATGGTCGTGTACGGGCATGGAGATAACCTCATGAATCCATGGACCCTGCACATCAGCAGGGGACTGTTCAAGCTGGTGGAGGCTCTGTAACGGTGTGAACCGTGTGCAGTTGGAGTGATATGGGGCTCCTGATACATCTAGATACGAGTATGATAGGTGACACGTACGTAAGCATCCTGTCTGATCACCTGTATCCATTCATGTGCATTCCGACGGACTTGGGCAATTCCACCAGGATAATGCAACACCCTACACGTCCAGAATTGCTACACTGTTCTGAGGTTAAACACTCCGCTGGCCACCAAACTCCCCAGACATCATCGTTATTGAGCATATTTGGGATGCCTTGCAAAGTGCTGTTCAGAAGAGATCTCCACTCCCTCGTACTCTTACAGATTTATGGACAGCCCTGCGGGGTTCATGGTGTCAGTTTCCTCCGGCACTGCCTCAGACATTAGTCAGGTCAGTGCCACACCGTGTTGCGCCACTTCTTCGCGCTCGCAATGACCCTACACGTTATTAGGCAGGTATACCAGTTTCTTTGGCTCTTCAGTGTACAACCTATGGACTCCAGTCTCATTTCGTCCCAAACATCTTCTCCAACACGTTCCCTCATCTTATCTTGTATGGACAATAAATTCCTAAACTCTTAAACCCCATCCCTTGAAATAAAAAAAGTACCTGTCAAAGCTCAACATGTCACAACTCATACCGTGCAAAGACTTCATAATCATCAATTCTTCTAATCCTGATTTCAATCCTCACCTGCTGCACAGGCTTCCTGGTATAACCTTTGGCCCTCTCACCTCCTTGCTCGCCCTTGTCCCACCATGTTCTAGACAACCGCAACCCAGCACCTCCCAATGAATATCACTGTTGTGATCAACGGCAAAAATCTCAAAATCCCAACAGAGGTAGTAGACTGGGAACTAAATTCCAATCCTTATTCATGTTCCAAAATCCCTCCGAATCTGCAACCACTCTGTTCACACATTTCTCATCCATATACGCTCCAAAGATCGACCCACTCTACATCACCTCATTTAGAATGGAACTCACATATACCACCTAACCCCAAGCCCAAGCTTATCATTGCCAAAATTGTCTCAACTACAATCATGATTTAATACTTTATTGGAAAAACCTTCTCACTCACCCCCACTGTAAATCCAGCCTTTAATCTCCACCCCTCTGCAAAACATGCAATCAAACCCATCCCACCTACTCCTACAAATGAAAAGCTAAACACCCTATAATCAAACCTTAATTGACCATCTCCATCCACTGCATCTACACACCACTTCACCCAAACAACTCCCTAGACCTTGCTTCCACCACTGACGGCAATCCACTTCATTACCACTGTCCCTCAAAATACACATCCTTTTGAGTATCTCTACCTTCCATCAAGTTACCCTCCTACTTCTAGTTTCCCTACTTCAGATTTCCGTCTAATACATCCCCAGTCAACTTTGTACAGCACTTCCAAACCCACATTACCCACCCCTCACTGCAGAATACCTATATTCCTCTCATCACAATAATCTTCATAAAGCACACCTGACAATCTTTCCTCCATACTTATAATTCCTGTGTCAGCTCCCTATCCTTACCCTTCGTTCACTCTCCACCGTCATCTCCTCCCATCCATCCATTACC
This sequence comes from Schistocerca nitens, assembly GCF_023898315.1. Taxonomy (NCBI): domain Eukaryota; kingdom Metazoa; phylum Arthropoda; class Insecta; order Orthoptera; family Acrididae; genus Schistocerca; species Schistocerca nitens. The sequence goes on from NC_064618.1 coordinate 249,265,074, forward strand.
TGGAGCCGATCATCAAGCAGAACCAAGATAAAAGTCACCTTCGGGAAGTCATCACCATCAAGCAGGTCATTGAACAAAGACAACTCCACCGAATCAGCATCACTACTTAATAAAATCATCTTTTGTCACCATTCAGTGTTTTAATACAGCTTTCATGTTTTAAAACCTGCACACTGAAGAAGAGTTATAGGGAATGAGATTATAATAAAGAAAGAAAATATTATTCGGCAGAAATACGATGATGAGCCATATATGTTCAGTTAGTAGCAGTTTTCTTCGAAGTAAGACCAGTTTGACTCTACACACATCTCCATTCGTTCTTCACACTATCAAAACGTATCTTTATGTCGTTATTCGTGATGCTGTGAGTGAGCTGACTTCCGGCGAAGGGTAAGAGTACTTCTGTAGTAGACTGCTCGTCCACTATCGCTGAGTTGATCGATTTTGATGAAACTTGTCACAGCGAGAGCACGCATTTCAAGGCCGAGAAACAGTCGTACTCTAATATGCCACGACAGATAGTTCCTTAGTAGTGTGCACTGTCTAGATTTCTTTTCTGTAGCGTGATATAGGAACAATAATTTTTTATTTATTTTATTTTATTTATTTATCTCTTGTTCTGGTGATCCATGTTGTGACACTATCACAGGATATGGAACGTGTCAATTTTACAAGCTTTTGGCCAGAATTTATGGTAATACATAAAACAAAACAAAAACAGTAAACAGTAACTTAGGTCACACTACAAAAAAAATACATTTTAGATATAGATAGAGGTTACAAAACAAAAAACAGTAAACAGTAACTTAGGTCCCACTACAAAAATACATTTTAGAGAGAGATGAAGATCACAAAATAATAAGTGTTACAGAGAAATAAATATTGCAAAATATATGTTTACAATAAAAATATTCGGTATTACAAATACAAATTTGGGCATCATTTGCAATTTACAATACAAGAGATGTTAAACACTGTAGTTTAGGAACTCTTCTAATGTATAAAACGACCCTTGCAATAGGAACTGCCTTAAGGTTTTTTTAAACAGGAGATCATCATCTACCAAACACTTAATTCTTGAAGGGAGGGCATCAAAAATCTTACAGCCACTTAAATGGACTCCTTTCTGCACCATACTTAGATTTGGCTGTTCATAGTGGATATCATGTTATCTTCTAATATTGTGACTGTGATATGCACTATTCAGCTTAAAGATGGATTTTTCTTTCCTTATGAAGCTTATCAATGAGAATATATATTGCGCAGTGGATGTAAGTATTTGAAACTTCTTAAAAAGATTCCTGCATGTGGCTCTAGGATGGACTCCACACATGATCCTTATGGCTCCTCTTTGTACACACAGTACTTTTTTAGACAGTGGCTGATTTCCCCAAAATATAATTCCAAATGCCATAATTGCATGAAAGTAACCATAATACGCTGACTTCATGGTTTCCATATTTCTATAAGAAGAAACAATGCGCAATGCATATGTTGCTGAACTTAGTCTTTTGCACAGATCCGCGATGCGGTTGGACCAATTCAGTTTGCTATCAACATGCAAGTCTAAGTATTTTGAGGAATCTACCCTGGTTATTGTCTGCTCACCTACCTTTACAAATATTTCCTCATCTTTGGATGTTTTGTGGAACTGAATGTAGTTTGTTTTACAGTAATTTAAAATAAGACCATTAATGTTGAACCAGTTCACCGTTTCATTCAAAACCTTATTTGCCATTACCTCAAGCTCATCTACTGAATTATCAATAAGTAGTGTAGTGTCATCCGCGAAAATGGTGAATCTACAACATTCCGTAGAGAGAGGAAGATCATTTATAAATATAATAAAAAGTAGGGGGCCCAGAACTGAGTCCTGTGGCACTCCACATGTGATGGTACCCCATTCTGAAGATGTTGGGACACCATCTTGACTATCTACTACAACTTTTTGTTTCCTGTTTGACAGATATGAGTCGAGCCATTCCCCTGCTGCACCACTTATACCGAGATGTGCAACTTTTTGTAAAAGAATTTGGTGATTTACACAGTCAAATGCTTTTGTTAGGTCACAAAATATGCCAATCACTTTCAGTTTTTTGTTGATAGATTCCAAGAGTTTGCCAGTAAATGCAAATATTGCATCTTCTGTTGACAAACCTTTCTGAAATCCAAACTGACTTTTGCTGAAGCTATTGTGTTCACTGAGATGGTTAACTATCCTGGCATGCATTAGTTTCTCTAAAACCTTTGAAAAGCTTGTCAGTAGTGATATTGGCCTATAGTTAGCAGTATCCGTCTTATCCCCCTTCTTATACAGCAGTTTTACAACTGCATACTTAAGCCTCTCAGGAAATATTCCTTGCTTAAGTGATGCATCAAAAATGTGGAAAAGGACTTTACTTAATGGCTGGAGCAGTATTTTAATAATTTGTTAGAAATGTTGTCAATTCCAGCAGAGTTTTTACTTTTCAGGGATTTAATAAATCTTTCAATTTCTTGAACAGTAACTGTTTTTATCTTCATGTGTTGTACTGAACCAGGTACTCTGGCTTTCAGAAGATTGATGGCTTGCTTCATGGACCCTTGTAAACCTATTTTTTCTGTTACTGTTAAAAAATTATTGTTGAATGTGTCTGCAACTGTTTATGGATCGCTAAGAAGATTACCCTTACTTTTGATTTGGATATTTTCACTACAAACTGCATTTTTCCCCGTTTCCTTCTTTACAAATTTCCAGATAGTTTTTACTTTATTGCTTGAGTTGTCAATTTCTGCCTTCAAGCACATGTTCTTTCCTGCCTGAATTGTCTTATTCAGAACTTTATTGTAGATTTTATAGTGTGTAATCCTACTGTTATCATTAACCTCCTGGCTACAGCATATAGTTCTCTTCTCTTGTAACTTTAGTAATCCTAGGCTTGTTTCCAGATTTGAACAGGTTTTCTCTCACTGATTTTTTAGGAAATGCTTCTTCGAAAAGGCTTGTAACTTCATTGATAAATATATTAAATTTTGAATTAACATCAACTGTAGCATATACAGGAGACCAGTCCACAAGCTGTAATTGTTGATTAAAGGTTTCAGTGGTATGTCTGTTTATAATCCTAAATGTTTTCCAAATGAAATTTTCTTTTCTTTGTACATTCATTTGGTTTAGAGTGAGGAATTGCCCTTCATGATCAGAGAGACCATTTATAATATTTTTCATGGTTAAATTATTGCAAATATCCTTATCTACAAATACATTCTCTATTAAAGTGCTAGAGCTGGCAGTTACTCTAGTTGGAGTGTCCACCACTGGTACTAAATTGTAACAGTACATTAAATGTTCAAAATGTGTCTTGTTTCTATTTTCTGTTAAAAGGTCCACATTGAAGTCACCCATAACAATGATGGATTTAGTTTTCCTACATAGGAGGGCCAGAAGTGATTCAGTTTGTCTTAGAAATACATGTCGATTTCCAGCAGGTGCCCTGTAAACAGCCAGAACAATAACAGTTCCACTGTCTGCTGTTAACTCAATGCCACACACCTCAAAATGTTGTTCATCAGAGTATTTGCTTAAATCTAGGGATTTATACACTATATTATTTTTTATAAATATTGCAAAACCAACTTTTTTCATAACAGATCTACAGTAATGAGAAGCTAAACTAAAGTTCTCAATCGGTATCATGTGGATCCCACGCATAACGTGATGTTCTGAGAAACACATTATATCAGGCTCACTTTCACACTCGTCTTTTAAATTTATTAGCAACTGGTCTATTTTATTCTTGAGGCTACATATATTTTGGTGGAATAAAGACAAAGTTTCTCACCTCTGCATTTGCGTGATGTTTGCTAGGAGTGGCTTTTTTCAGTACATTAGTTGATAGTATTGCTTGGGGTGTGGAAAACTCATATTGAACACACGAGAGAGATGCTTCACGCAACTTTGAATCCTCATCTCTCGTGTTACTCACCATAAAAAACGCTGAGTTTGTTTTCTGTTGCGTGTAGGACGAGCAATAGTTACCGCTGAATATGTTGTTTTAGCTATTGGTTCCGCCACTGACGATTCTGCTGCTTTTGAGGATGCTTCTTTTTCTTTTGCTGAGACTGGTCCCATACAGGTACATGGAATTTTTCTGTTCGCTCTCTCTCTGTTCGCAATGATTTCATTTATCATTTTACATACAAAGTTTTTTCCTTCATAATTTAGATGCATTCCGTGTTTGGTATGCTGGCATCTATCCAAATTGCCTATATCAAGGACGGTACATTTTCCAAACAAAGAACACATCTGCTTTATTTTAATGTTAGTTTTACGAATTTCTTTATTTACACACGAGTGATACATTAGATCATATCTGTGTGGTAATGTTGCAACTATCGTATTTTTTTATGTTGATACATGATTGAGAATTAGAAGAACCTCGCGAAATGAAAACACGGCGAGGACTGTTAAAACTGATAAGCCAAAACATTATGGCTACCTCATTAATAGCGTATTGGCCCGCATTAACAACGTAATACAGCAGCGATTCTACGTGGCGTGGAATCGACAAGTCCTTGGTAGGTTTTCGATGATATGAGGTACCAGATCACGCAGTTCACGTAAGTGCCGATAGTGGCTGCGGACCTGCAACAGATAGCGTCCCACTTGTCTCCCATCGGGTTCAGAGGCGAATAATTTGGTGGTAAAGACATCACATGAGTTCACTGTTATGTTCCTCAAATCACTGTAGAAAATTCTAACCTTGTGACGCAGACATCTCGCTGGAAAATACCATCGACCTAGGGGAAGACATCAAGCATGAAGGGATTTGGGTCGTCCATAGTAATGTTCACGGAGTTCCTAGCTATCGTAGTGCCTTAGATTACTGCGACAGGTCCTTGGGCAACCCAGGTGAGTATCGTCCATAGCGTAATACTGCCTCAAATGGCCTACGTCCGTGGCGTGTTGGATGATTCGAGAAACTGTACGCCTGGCATATCTGGACATGGACATAGACCTCGTGTAGAAAGAAAAGTTTTTCATCCGACCAGGTGATACGTTTCCATTGATCCACGGTAAAATCTCGATGGTCCTGTGCCCATTGCAATCGTAATTGATAATGCCACTGGGACAAATTTGCTGTGAAGCCCCCTGTTCAACAATGTGTGCTGAGTAAAGTGTTCTGGAAAAATTGTGTCTGCACCAGCATCATACTCTGTCTTCAGATGTGCAACCGATCAGCGCGTATCGCACGTTATGACGAAAAATGGGATGTGGTTGGGGTCTTTTGTGGCACTACCTTCAGCTTGGAAAGCCCCAGATAAAGAAATGAAGTGCAATGGTGTGACTTAGAAGACCTAGTGTCTGCGGAATTCCGTCACCTTCGGAATCCAACAGGCCGAGATATGCTTTATATTGCCGTAGCGACACAATTTCCAATCCAAGTTATCATCTCTGTGCCCTTTTGCGCAACGGAAACACACAACACTCTGCATATAGTAGGTGCACAGCATCAGTAGGAATTACTAAGACACCAAAGTTGCCAGTGGATAACCACCCCGCAACGAATATTTTTATTCTTTAAATAACTGAATTCCATCTATAAAAGAACTTCAAACTTTTGATTAAAATTTTGATTTGTAAAGAGTTAATGTGTTAAATTCTTGATTTTAAGCATGTAAGCGAGAAAAAGTTTAGGATATGTTTGAAATTATGCTTACAGTTTGTTGGTAGTCACTAAGTGCTCTCATTATGAAGCATTGGATGAATATAATGTGCGTAACCTGCGCTCAAATTTAACCAAAAGCTTGTTGCTTATGCACCTCAATGTTTACAACTTCGTACCTTCTGAACTCTGTCTCGTATAATGGCAGGATTTTGAGGTACATTCAGTGATATATGTTGGTTCTGTCTGCAAAGTACATTGTGAATATGACTAGTAGTAAAGAAGTAATAAATTAAAATGTCGTGCCTGATGTTGTAGTTTTACTTGGCGCCATTTGAAGCAAAAGCTAGTTTTTCACTCATCTAAATGCTGTTACGTCATATATCCTGAATTATGTGTCGTACAATGATATAATTTTTCATGGGCGTTTAGTAACACACTGATAACCCAAAATATTATGACCACCGCCCACCGTGACGTTGGGAGTCGCCTGGGTTGCGGGAACGTGACACGGTAAGAAAAGTTTGTAAGCGAAGCAAACGCGGATGGGGGTCACCCTAGTAAAGATATGGACTGCAAATGGGGAAATTCATTGAGATACTAGACTCTTCACAGAACGTTGGTTTTGGAGGCTTTCCTGCTCTGTAACGTAAAATAAATGGTGATATGTGGCATCTCTGCCGAAAGAGCACAATGTTAGTGCACGCACAAGTGTTTCAGAGCATACCATTCATCGTACATTGTTGAACATGGAGCCCAGCAGCTGACCATAACTACGTTTCACATGTTGACCCAACGACATCGTCAATTACGATTGCAGCGGACACGGGACCATAGGGATTCGACCGTCGATCAATGCAAACTTCTCGACTCTTTGGGTAAATCACATTTTTGCTGCACTAGGTCGATGGTCGTATCCACTAATGCCGTCATCGAGGTGAATGGCGGCTCGAGACGTGCAGGCTGCCACGGACAGGTGGGAGCTGTATTATACTATGGAAGACAGTCTCCTGCGCTTGTCTAGAACCAGTGGTACGCTATGCGACCAAAAGTATCCGGACACCTGGCTGAAAATGACTTACAAGTTCGTGGCGCCCTCCATCGGTAATGCTGGAATTCAGTATGGTGTTGGCCCGCCCCTAGCTTGATGACAGCTTCCACTCTCACAGACATACGTTCAATCACGTGCTGGAAGGTTTCTTGGGGATTTGCAGCCCATTCTTCACAGAGTGCTGCACTGAGGACAGTTCTCGATGCCGGTCAGTGAGGCGTAGCACGAAGTCGGCGTTCCAAAACATCCCAAACGTGTTCTAAAGTAGTCAGGTCAGGACTCTGTGCACGCCAGTCAATTACAGGAATGTTATTGTCGTGTAACCACTCCGCCACAGGACGTGTATTATGAACAGGTGCTCAATCGTGTTGGAAGATGCAGTCGTCATCCCTGAATTGCTCTTCAGCAGTGGGAAGCAAGAAGATGCTTAAAACAGTCCCAGTTGGGAAAGGTTAAAAAGGAAAGGCAGATCGCTCAGGCCTCAGAATGAGAGGGGGCCTCTCATTCTGTTACCTGCTGGTAACGCACGATTCATAATCCCCCCATAATCACATTCTGTTGTAGACAACAACCTATGTATGCGTATCGAAATAGTGTATAACGGCACAGTTCTGAGGAGGTGAGACTGTTGGCGAAGAGGGGACAGGGGAGAGACAGTTTCTTATTGCCCCCCCTCCACTCTTCTTTATATAACTTGCCGTTACCCCGCAATTTTAACGTGCCACCTATGCCTAGAAGTTTAATAATAATAATTACAGTAAAATATATAAATGTTTTAATACAACAGTAATAATTTGTTTACATCAGCGTTTAGCACATCACTCTAGCGTATTTGCCAAGACACTGCATTTCAGAGATACGCGTGATCTTCAAAGCATTTGTCCAAAAATTTGTATACCAAATTTGCCATGCAATTGCTTTAAAAACTTTAAGAGTGTAGGTAGTGTGGGGGGGGGGGGGCCGTGGTAATTACCACAATAAAATATCACTCTCACTCCCGCCACTAACTTGAATACTTTTATTCTCGCGGCGTGTACACAATGCGCGTAGCATAGAGCGCGTACTATAGAGGACTGATTTGGCAAAGATACAGGTGTTCTTGCTGCGGTAGGGCAGCAATATTTTTTATTGTGGGGGGGGGGGGGGGAGTGGTAGAACTAGTGGTTCTACGTTCCCACAAGAGCAATAAACTTGATCTAATTTGACAGTCTCTTGATTTACACAACATAAAAATCGAATGTGCGCCAACCACTACCACTGTTTCACTTAGCACTACGATTGTGAACACAGGCCCGCAAACTATCACTACGCGAACCGCAAGTGTATGCCTTTCCCCGTTTCGGACGTTTCCTGCACTTGCTCTGGCTGCAAACCCTTCCACGATGGTGAGTCGTCAGGCAAGGAAATGGAAAGTATGATGTTCAAACATAGCTTGGAATTTTCCGAAATTTTTGGGGTTCTCGGTTTTCATGCTACAGTATCCTCCGACAGTTAACTGAGGAATTCGGAAACTGACATGCGTAATATACGTTAAAGGCTTTTAGTACAACGATCTTTGGCTAGGGGTCATGCCCTCCCCCCTCATGACCCCACCAGACCGTGATAGCGTTACGGAGATGTTTAATAAACTCAAGTGGCAGACTCTGCAAGAGAGGCGCTCTGCATCGCGGTGTAGCTGCTCGCCAGGTTTCGAGAGGGTGCGTTTCTGGATGAGGTATCGAGTATATTGCTTCCCCCTACTTATACCTCCCGAGGAGATCACGAATGTAAAATTAGAGAGATTAGAGCGCGCACGGAGGCTTTCAGACAGTCGTTCTTCCCGCGAACCATACGCGACTGGAACAGGAAAGGGAGGTAATGACAGTGGCACGTAAGGTGCCCTCCGCCACACACCGTTGGGTGGCTTGCGGAGTATGAATGTAGATGTAGATGTAGGCGATAATTTCTTTGCACAGTAATCAGATATTTTGTTTCTGCAAACCACAGTACTGCTGTGGAGTCACCATTTTCACTTCATACGACCATGCTGCACTCTGGTGACAATACTTGCCACTTCTGACGCGGGAATATAAATTCTTTGAGACGCTCTACAATGTGCTGCATTTTTCATTGTCGTATTTTCTGTGGTTTTTCTCTCCTGAGTCCTTGAAATCAGGGAGCTTTGAGTGGGATACCCTGTAGTTTCACAATATATAGGTCTACCGTAATTGATTTAACTAGTCTCATACCTAAAGAAAGAGTAAGAGATACACTGTAACTTACTGACCTTCCACTTTATGGCCATCTAGACAAGTAAAACCAAAACCAAAGGAGGTATAAAGGGACATCATTAAAACCATTTCGCCTAACGGGACTGCAACCATTTGGAAGTTAATTTTATGAAGAATATGAGCGATGCGGCGTGTGTTAGCAGTGCTTATTGTGTACTGTTTGGCGTGAATGCATGCTTGCCCTAACAGTCTGCAGTCAAACGAAATCTGAAATTTTAGTATCAAATGTATAATTTGTATCCGATTACTGATTAATTATATTACATAGTTTTTAGGATTAAGAAACTGTACCTAAGTAACTAACTAAACATTGCAGAAAATATATCCACGCTATTATAACAAAAAATATAGAACAGTCTATTTTGTTTTGAAGAAAAGTAACTTATTTATGCGTAATGTATCTAAGTTTTTGCTTTCCGATTCACAAAACGAAGATACATTCAGGCTATGGGCTTTTCAGCTGCTCATCGTCACAGGCCTACTGTTGTTGTTGTGGTCTTCAGTCCTGAGACTGGTTTGATGCAGCTCTCCATGCTACTCTATCCTGTGCAAGCTTCTTCATCTCCCAGTACCTACTGCAACCTACATCCTTCTGAATCTGCTTAGTGTATTCATCTCTTGGTCTCCCTCTACGATTTTTACCCTCCACGCTGCCCTCCAATGCTAAATTTGTGATCCCTTGATGCCTCAGAACATGTCCTACCAACCGATCCCTTCTTCTAGTCAAGTTGTGCCACAAACTTCTCTTCTCCCCAATCCTATTCAATACCTCCTCATTAGTTACGTGATCTACCCACCTTATCTTCAGCATTCTTCTGTAGCACCACATTTCGAAAGCTTCTATTCTCTTCTTGTCCAAACTGGTTATCGTCCATGTTTCACTTCCATACATGGCTACACTCCATACAAATACTTTCAGAAACGACTTCCTGACACTTAAATCTATACTCGATGTTAACAAATTTCTCTTCTTCAGAAACGCTTTCCTTGCCATTGCCAGTCTACATTTTATATCCTCTCTACTTCGACCATCATCAGTTATTTTACTCCCTAAATAGCAAAACTCCTTTACTACTTTAAGTGTCTCATTTCCTAATCTAATTCCCTCAGCATCACCCGACTTAATTTGACTACATTCCATTATCCTCGTTTTGCTTTTGTTGATGTTCATCTTATATCCTCCTTTCAAGACACTGTCCATTCCGTTCAACTGCTCTTCCAAGTCCTTTGCTGTCTCTGGCAGAATTACAATGTCATCGGCGAACCTCAAAGTTTTTACTTCTTCTCCATGAATTTTAATACCTACTCCGAATTTTTCTTTTGTTTCCTTTACTGCTTGCTCAATATACAGATTGAATAACATCGGGGAGAGGCTACAACCCTGTCTCACTCCTTTCCCAACCACTGTTTGACTTTCATGACCCTCGACTCTTATAATTGCCATCTGCTTTCTGTACAAATTGTAAATAGCCTTTCGCTCCCTGTATTTTACGCCTGCCACCTTCAGAATTTGAAAGAGAGTATTCCAGTTAACATTGTCAAAAGCTTTCTCTAAGTCTACAAATGCTAGAAATGTAGGTTTGCCTTTTCTTAATCTTTCTTCTAAGATAAGTCGTCAGGTTAGTATTGCCTCACGTGTTCCAACATTTCTACGGAATCCAAACTGATCTTCCCCGAGGTCCGCTTCTACCAGTTTTTCCATTCGTCTGTAAAGAATTCGCGTTAGTATTTTGCAGCTGTGACTTATTAAACTGATAGTTCGGTAATTTTCACATCTGTCAACACCTGCTTTCTTCGGGATTGGAATTATTATATTCTTCTTGAAGTCTGTGGGTATTTCGCCTGTCTCATACATCTTGCTCACCAGATGGTAGAGTTTTGTCATGAATGGCTCTCCCAAGGCCATCAGTAGTTCTAATGGAATGTTGTCTACTCCAGGGGCCTTGTTTCGACTCAAGTCTTTCAGTGCTCTGTCAAACTCTTCACGCAGTATAATATCTCCCATTTCGTCTTCATCTACATCCTCTTCCATTTCCATAATATTGTCCTCAAGTACATCGCCCTTGTATAAACCCTCTATATACTCCTTCCACCTTTCTGCCTTCCCTTCTTTGGTCAGAACTGGGTTTCCAACTGAGCTCTTGATATTCATAAAAGTGGTTCTCTTCTCTTCAAAGGTCTCTTTAATTTTCCTGTAGGCAGTATCTATCTTACCCCTAGTGAGATAAGCCTCTACATCCTTACATTTGTCCTCTAGCCATCCCTGCTTAGCCATTTTGCACTTCCTGTCAATATCATTTTTGAGACGTTTGTATTCCTTTTTGCCTGCTTCATTTACTGCATTTTTATATTTTCTCCTTTCATCAATTAAATTCAATATTTCTTCTGTTACCAAGGATTTCTATTAGCCCTCGTCTTTTTACCTACTTGATCCTCTGCTGCCTTCACTACTTCAACCCTCAGAGCTACTCATTCTTCTTCTACTGTATTTCTTTCCCCCATTCCTGTCAATTGTTCCCTTATGCTCTCCCTGAAACTCTCTACAACCTCTGGTTCTTTCAGTTTATCCAGGTCCCATCTCCTTAAATTCCCACCTTTTTGCAGTTTCTTCAGTTTCAATCTGCAGTTCATAACCAATAGATAGTGGTCAGATTCCACATCTTCCCCTGGAAATGTCTTACAATTTAAAACCTGGTTCCTAAATCTCTGTCTTACCATTATATAATCTATCTGATACCTTTTAGTATCTCCAGGATTCTTCCAGGTATACAACCTTCTTTTATGATTCTTGAACCAAGTGTTAGCTATGATTAAGTTATGCTCTGTGCAAAATTCTACAAGGCGGCTTCCTCTTTCATTTCTTTCCCCCAATCCATATTCACCTACTATGTTTCCTTCTCTCCCTTTTCCTACTGACGAATTCCAGTCACCCATGACTATTAAATTTTCGTCTCCCTTCACTACCTGAATAATTTCTTGTATCTCGTCATACATTTCATCTATTTCTTCATCATCTGCAGAGCTAGTTGGCATATAAACTTGTACTACTGTAGTAGGCATGGGCTTTGTGTCTATCTTGGCCACAATAATGCGTTCACTATGCTGTTTGTAGTAGCTAACCCGCACTCCTATTTTTTATTCATTATTAAACCTACTCCTGCATTACCCCTATTTGATTTTGTATTTATAACCCTGTAATCACCTGACCAAAAGTCTTGTTCCTCCTGCCACCGAACTTCACTAATTCCCACTATATCTAACTTTAACCTATCCATTTCCCTTTTTAAATTTTCTAACCTACCTGCCCGATTAAGGGATCTGACATTCCACGCTCCGATCCGTAGAACGCCAGTTTTCTTTCTCCTGATAACGACGTCCTCCTGAGTAGTCCCCGCCCGGAGATCCGAATGGGGGACTATTTTACCTCCGGAATATTTTACCCAAGAGGACGCCATCATCATTTAATCATACAGTAAAGCTGCATGTCCTCGGGAAAAATTACGGCTGTAGTTTCCCCTTGCTTTCAGCCGTTCGCTGTACCAGCACAGCAAGGCCGTTTTGGTTAATGTTACAAGGCCAGATCAGTCAATCATCCAGACTGTTGCCCCTGCAACTACTGAAAAGGCTGCTGCCCCTCTTCAGGAACCACATGTTTGTCTGGCCTCTCAACAGATACCCCTCCGTTGTGGTTGCACCTACGGTACGGCCATCTGTATCCTTGAGGCACGCAAGCCTCCCCACCAACGGCAAGGTCCATGGTTCATGGGGGGACAGGCCTACTATCGATATCAAAATATCACAAAACTGGCAAGAAAGGTAAGCATAAGTATAGTAATGAAGTTACCTATAAACACAAATATCCCAGTTTCTTCTCTTTGTAATCTGATCAGCCTGACTATTATGGATTCATGATGGTTTGTTCTTTTCCACATAGCACCATGTAGCAACACGTTAGCACAAAATTCAGCGTTGTAAAAATAATGATTTCAATTTTGTGTTGATGTGAGTTTGTTATACTGTAGGTAGAAGGGCTTGCTTTGAACGTGCTGTTGTTTAATTGTACCGCGGTGGGAAAGGGGGGAGGGGGGGACGTGGAGGAAGAGAGATGCAGGGTGCTGTGTTGCTGTCGAAGAAGCTAGTATATTACGCCAGACTGCGCCGCAGCAGACCACAGGCCTTAGAGTTTGTAGGTACAGAGGTGCTGAAATAGAATGCGGTAGGGCGCGTGACTGCGTGGTTATTAGTGCGCTGGCTGCGATCCAGGCCTGCTAACCGCCCACGGGCTGCAGGGCAGTTCGTGGGAACCCTGCCCTTCCCTGACTGTCGTTCGCATGCCCCATTCACTCCTAAGTCAACGGGTCGGCACAGTCGCCACGCTAATCACACTGGTTTCTTTGTCCCTGAAGTCTTCCCCTGACGAAACGTGAAAACGCAAGTGGACGAGGAGCTGGTGCAGTCACAGCGTGGAATCTAGAGATGGGTCGAGCTCGTTCATTCCCGTGAACTATTTCATTCATTTCACTCTTTGCCGTGAAGCGTTCAAATGAAGTAGTTCATTCGTGAAGTACGGAAGGCTGGCGAAGTTGCCCAGTTCGCCGCTCAGCCGCGGCTACGCTCGCTTCGCCTCGCTCGTACAATAAAGCTTCGTAATACTTCATAATTTTACCAACAGATGGCCGAACTATGCAGTAACGAGAATGCAACTTTTTACGCTCTTACAGAGTCTGAGAGTTAAATAGAACATGGTCGAAGGGGACAAAGGAAAGATAAACAGAGAAACCTGTCACATATAAAGAAGCTATTACATTTAATCTTGCTCGACATTTTCTCATGAAGCGCCCAAAAAAGTCTTTATCTGCCAAGTTAAACCTATTTTGTTGTATTCATGGACTGAAAACTAGGGCTACCAACGAAATGCAGTCCAATTTTGTTCCTTTTAAAGTTTAATCCAAAATAGAATGAGTATGTTTACCACTGTTACAAAGTCTATATACCTACGTAAAGTAATTATTCAGAAGTTTTCCTGTAGATTTTATTTTTGTTGAGAATAATAACCCTCCAAATTCAAAACGTAAATTGTCACCTGTAGGCATTGGTACGATTTCAGGTAAAATCCCTCTTTATTTTCTTTGGAAAGCAGTTTTTGCGTCTGTTCACTCTTATACAATGGCTAGCAACTCGCGATCGCGTAGAAGTAGTGAGATTTGGGGTTTCTTCGCCGATTTAGGTGATGGTAAAGCAAAATGCAATTATTGTTCTAAGTGTATTTCATATAAAGGAGGAAATAAATTTAATCTAGCGCGTCATGTTCGAGTGCTGCATCCAACAGTGTCATTGTCAGTCAGGCGCTTAGCGCCCCCTGCTCCTGCATCTTCCGATATTTGTTGGATAAAAAACCCGGACAATACGGAACCAACATCAGCAAATGCCAGAAGCGAACAGCAGTTGGTGCCAGATAATAACAGTATCACTTCAGTATCAGAAAGCAGACCTCAATATCACGGAACATTACCCATGTATTTTCCGAAACCTCTTTCTAACAAAAGAAATCAGGAGATAGATTTCGCACTTCTGCAGACTGTTGTAAAGGATTATTTGCCCTTCAACATAGTGGAAAGCAAACATTTCCAAAGTTTTGTAGGCAAACTGAATGGTGCTTACAGAATGCCATCTCGGAAGACCATTTCCAATACGCTGCTACAACAACAGTACGCAATGATAAAAGAAATTGTGAGAGCCAAAATTAATTCTGCGGAAGCGGTTGTGCTGACAATGGATGGGTGGACCTCAACTACAAATGAGAGTTATTTCTCGGTGACAGCACACTACGTTAAAGACCTGGAGCTGGCGTCTTCCCTCCTAGAGTGCTTTAAATACGACGAAAGGCACACGTCAGAAAAACTCTCGGAAGAACTGCTACGTGTCACAAGGGAATGGGGCATTCAAGAAAAAGTCGTGTGTGTCGTCAGCGACAATGCTGCTAATATTGTGGGAGCTATAAGACTCACAGCCTGGAAACACATCCCCTGCTTTGCGCACACACTCAATTTAATTGTTCAGAATGGGCTTCCGCACATTCAACCCATTCTGAATAAAGTAAAAAAAAATGTTGAATTTTTTAAAAGAAGTTCGCAGGCCTGCACGAAACTGAAAAAGATGCAGGAACAGTTAAAAGAGCCAGTTCTGACACTAAAACAGGACACTGTTACAAGATGGAATTCAACCTATGATATGCTGCGAAGAATAATCGAGGTTAAGAATTCCCTAATGACAGTTATCACTCTGAATTATCCGGATCTTCCAAATCTGACTGCAGAGGACATTTCAAGTGTAACACAAGCCTGTGACCTGTTGAAAGTTTTCAAAGACTGCACTGAGGAAATGTCAAGTGAAAATGTTGTCACTGCTTCTAAAGTTATACTCCTTAGTCGCTCGTTGAAAAAATGGTGTTGCAGGTTTGTTAATAACACTGAAATTCATGTAGACGTGCAACAGATGGCCGAAAAGTTAGCTGAAGACCTAAAACGACGATTTAGAAATATAGAGGAAAATTCCATTTTCGCGGAAGCAACTGCATTGGATCCCCGGTTCAAATTACATGGTTTTTCTGATAAAAATTCTGCTGAGAAGGTGAAATTAAAACTGATCAGGCACTGTGAGAAATTTGTGACGAACACATCCACTGCTACTGCAACAATCTCAGTTCCAACCACTGAATCTACTTCCAGTCTCTGGCTCGAATTTGATGAAGTGTTTTCCAGGCTGCAGACTAATCCACACCCGAGAGCTGCTGCAGTAGTGGAAGTGGACAAATACTTACAAGAGCCCCTGCTACAGAGACAAGGCAATCCACTTCAGTGGTGGTCTGAACGGCTGTCAGTATACCCCTCGCTCTTTGAACTTGCAAAAATACGACTCTGTATTGTCGCAACCTCCACGCCGTGTGAAAGAGTGTTCTCGAAGGCAGGACACCTTATAACTGACAGAAGAAATCGTCTGACAGGGAAAAAAGTGGAACAAATCATGTTTTTAAACGGAAATCTCTGAAGATTCACCAAATCCCTTGATGCTTATTCATAAATATGTGTGTATTTTTTTAAAATTTAATTAGGACAATCCTCAAATTGACATTTAGTGTAATTATTACAATAATGTGTACGAGATAAACATTCCTACATGAACGATTATCTTTCAAGCGTGGATTCCACGCATGCTTCAGTTCCAGACTCACAAGGTAAGCATTTTATTTTCATGTTGGCTGTACGTACTCACACAGCCAGCCTCTTCGTTTGTATTTTAATATTCATTTGTCTGCAAGCGCTGCCAACGGTAGCTTACCCGTAGAAGCGAAGTATAACTGCACAAATAGTCGCTGGTAATGATGTCAGCCCTGCAGGGAGCAGCTGACGCTGCCTTCCCCTCGCCCCTCAACGCCTAACCCCACCTATCCCTATCGTTCACCACAAACACCGCGCGATTCGTCGACAGGCAGTGGAGGGAGGACTGAAGTGAAGGGAGAATGAGTGACGTACCGCCGATGTACTGGGGGAGGGAGAGGGGAAGAGAGTGAGTGAACTAGAAAAAAGTGTGGTGTGTGCTATCTGTGAAGAGTTTGAAGTACCAGTTCTTTGAAATTGAGTGGTTAGTTCACACTTCACTGGAGTGAAGCGTTCATTTGAACGACTCATTCACGAGCTCCCCATCACTAGTGGAATCCCACTACATTACGCAGCGTGAAATACAGAATCTGGCACGACAGATTTTTTCCTCGTGGAGTGGAACTCGGCAATGAGATGCGACATCATTTTACGTCACAAACAGAACTTCGGAGCCCTATATTTTACGGCGTTAAACGTCTTATTTGGTGGGTTTTCTTTCTCATAGCCTGCATGGTATTAATATAAGCTGTTTCGAAGAATCAGAAAACTGAGGATCTCTCGAAAAAGCGTCGTTTTAGCTACGGTTTGTTATAATAAAACAAGAAGAAACTACATATCGGTGGGTAAAGGCTTCCTGCAGTTCACATATATACACGGTGGTCCATTGATCGTGACCGGGCCAAATATCTCACGAAATAAGCGTCAAACGAAAAAACTGCAAAGAACGAAACTTGTCTAGCTTGAAGGGGGAAACCAGATGGCGCTATGGTTGGCCCGCTAATGGCGCTGCCATAGGTCAAATGGATATCAACAGCGTTTTTTAAAATAGGAACCCCCATTCTTTATTACATATTCGTGTAGAACGTAAAGAAATATGGATGTTTTAGTTGGACCACATTTTTCACTTTGTGATAGATGGCGCTGTAATAGTCACAAACATATGGCTCACAATTTTAGACGAACAGTTGGTAACAGGTAGGATTTTTAAATTAAAATACTGAGCGTAGGTGACTTTGAACATTTTATTTCGGTTGTTCCAATGTGATACATGTACCTTTGTGACCATACGTCCCGATTAATCGGGATTGTCCCGTTTTTTGAGGCTCAAAAATTTGTCCCGACTTTTTTTTTTAAAAAAAAAACAAGCAATTTGTCCCGATTTTCAAAGATTATTTTCAGACATTTACAAAGTGTTTAAAATATTTTCTGAGTGTCGATTTTATAAACTATCAATTGAAACTGACATTCCGTACGTTGGTACCCCCTGATAATGTACAGCTTAAGCACTATGATTGTTGCGTACTCTTATTTTCTCTGCTTTTGCTTGCAACTGTTGTCAGCACTCAGTTTCGTGAAGTGCTAGCACGTCGTGGCGATGCCGAAACGAAAATCAAAGTTTTCGAAAGAGCTTCAGAGGAAATTTCCTTGCTTCACTGCTACAGACAATGACTGTTCAGCAAAATGTAACGTATATAACTGTGCTGTATCCATGTCTCATGGTGGTGCTGCAGATCTCAAGCATCATATGGAATCAGAGAAACACAGGAAGAATCTTCGATCGACAGGTTCCTCGCAAAAAAAGACGATATATTTTGTAACTTCAAATACACAGGAACAGTAAAACGTAACTGCAGCAGAAGGAACCCTGTCATTCCATGTTGTTAAACACCACCAAAGCTATCGTTCTAATGACTGCAGTGTTCAACTCAACAAAAAAAAAAATCCTGATTCTAAGATTGCAGAAAATGTTTCGTGTGGAAGAACAAAGTGTGAAGCAATTATCAACAATGTTATAGCTCCGCATTCCCAGAAACAGGTAATAGCTGCTGTAAACAGTGCAAAATACTTTTCAGTATCTACTGATGCTAGCAACCATGGGCATCAGAAAACTTTTCCTGTGATAGTTCAGTATTTTTCTGTAAGTGAGGGTGGACTGCAGACGAAATTGCTTGATCTTGATGAATTGCAGAACGAAGAGTCCGAAACAATTTCCAATTATCTTTCTCATGTTATACAGTCATTCAGTATCATCTCAATGTTTGTTGCATTTGGTGCAGACAATAGTAACTGTAATTTTGGGGGGTTAATGAAGAAAGAGGGTAATAATGTTTTCACACATCTGAAAGAAAAATTAAAAAACTCTAACTTTGTTGGCATAGGTTGTCCAGCACATGTTGTTCATAACACACTTCAAAGTGCTTGTGATGTTTTACCTGTTGACATTGAGTGCATTGTCATGAAGTTGTACAACCATTTTCATATTTTCTCTATTCGTGTTGCAGAACTCTCTGAATTCAGTGAATTTATTGGTGTCACTTACAAAAATTTACTTTCCTTTTCCAAAACAAGGTGGCTTTCATTGTTGCCAGCCATTGAAAGGATCTTGAAAATGTATGAACCTTTGAAATCTTACTTTTTGTCACAGTCTAACTCAAAGTGCCCTGCAATCTTAAAGAGTTTTTTAATGATCCTGTAAATGAATGTTATTTACTTATTGTACATTCACAAATGAGTGTTTTCCAACAATCCATTCTGAGCATTGAGAAACAGAATAATTCCATATGTGAAGTATTAGCAATCTTAAATAAAGCTTTGACAAGTCTAAATTCAAGGAAACATGAACATTTTGTACCACTAAGTGTAAAAAAACTGCTGAATGATTGTGATTACCAGTCTGTTAAGAAATTTGACATAGCAGTATCAACGTTTCATGATGCTTTAGTAGACTATTTATCCTCATGGTTACAGGGAATAGCTGAATTTTCTGTATTCTCATGGATGATGCTCACAGAACCACCAGAATGGTCAGTAGTTGAAAATACTTTAATGTGGCTAAATGAAAAGGGCATTCTAGTAAATGACAGCCTCTTATTTGATGAAATAGTTCATATACAGTCATTTGTAAAACAACAAGTGGAAACAGACAGTGAACAATGGAATCAGTTGATGGCACATGAAAAATGGTGTAGGTTTTTCAGATCTTGCCAGTGTATTGAACAGTTCAGAGAATCGCTTAATATAGCGCAGTACTTCTTACCACTCCCTGCCCACTATGCAAATGTTGAAAGAGTTTTCAGCTTATTATCGTCATCGTGGACAGATGAGAGGAATAGATTTACGGTGAGGAGCGTTAAGTGTATTTTACTGACCTGTTTAAACTTCAGTATATACAGTTGCACTGACTTCTATTCATACCTATTAGGCAAACCTGAGTTGCTGAATGAAATTTCATTTTCGAAGAAATATGATTGCAGTGTGGAATCCACAAAACCATAAATTCCTTGTGTTCACTGAGAACTTTTTTGTAGTGATTGTTACTGTATGTCTTTCTACATTCTGTGTTATAAATATTGCATTTCTTAATAAGTAAATCTCTGAAAACTTGAAATGTACTTCTTTCCAGTCTTTCCATTCTTTGTTTGGTTTTTTACACACACACACATACACACACACACACACACACACCAATATCAGTGAAGGCTATATTTGCAGAGGAAGAAGAAATGTTAGCATTAAAAGTGATGTTTAACGAGAAATAAAAATTGTCCCACTTTTTGGCCAACAAAATGTATGAAAGTCCCACTTCTGTCCGAAGAACATATGGTCACCCGACTTGGTAACAGGAAGGTTTTTTAAATTAAAATACAGTACATAGGTATGTTTGAACATTTTATTTCGGTTGTTCCAATGTGATACATGTACCTTTGTGAACTTATCATTTCTGAGAACGCATGCTGTTACAGCGTGAGCCGGCCAGGGTGGCCGAGCGTTTCTAGGCGCTACAGTCTGGAACCGCGCGACCTCTACGGTAGCAGGTTCGAATCCTGCCTCGGGCATGGATGTGTGTGATGTCCTTAGGTTGGTTAGGTTTAAGTAGTTCTAAGTTCTAGGGGACTGATGACCTCAGCAGTAAAGTCCCATAGTGCTGAGAGCCATTTGAACCATTTTTGTTACTGCGTGATTACCTGTAAATACCACATTAATGCAGTAAATGCACTTTATTAATAATTGTAGTACAAAGTAATATCTCCAATTACAGTTACATTTTCAGCAAGTACACCAAGTCCTTTCACCCATACATGTATTTTTTCATCATTACTAACGTTTCTACAGGAGCGGATAACAATGTAAAAGGCATATTACTATACACATAACTAGGTCTACTTTGAGTCTTCGGGTCGATTCCACAATGCCACGTCTTGTAGGCGATAACATCTCGATCGGCGAAGGATTCCAGTCCAGGAAGGGAGGCGTTTTCACAACGGACAATGGCTTGGGTAAACCAACCACTACCAGAATTTCCAGTAGCGACATCCAGAGTAAAATTAACCCTGCAGCCTCGGAAAAATATAGGTCCATTTAAAATTACTGCTTGAGCTGACAATCCACCTGTCATGAAATATGCTATTCAATACCGCTTCAATCGCACGCGAGCTATGTGCCAGACATCCATCCTGTTGGAAGTACATCGCCATTCTGTCATGCAGTGAAACATCTTGTAGTAACATCGGTAGAACATTACGTAGGAAATCAGCATACATTGCACCATTTACATTGACATCGATAAAATGGGGGCCAATTATCCTTCCTCCCATAATGCCGCACCATACATTAACCCGCCAAGGTCGCTGATGTTCCACTTGTCGCAGCCATCGTGAATTTTCCGTTGCCCAATAATGCATATTATGCCGGTTTACGTTACCGCTGTTGGTGAATGACGCTTCGTCACTAAATAGAACGCGTGCAAAAAATCTGTCATCGTCCCGTAATTTCTCTTGTGCCAAGTGGCAGAACTGTACACGACGTTCAAAGTCGTTGCCATGCAATTCCTGGTGCATAGAAATATGGTACGGGTGCAATCGATGTTGATGTAGCATTCTCAACACCGACTTTTTTGAGGTTCCCGATTCTCGCGCAATTTGTATGCTGCTGATGTGCGGATTAGCCGCGAAAGCAACTAAAACACCTACTTGGGCATCATCATTTTTTGCAGGTCGTGGTTGACGTTTCACATGTGGCTGAACACTTTCTGATTACTTAAATAACGTAACTATTCGGCGAACGGTCCGGACACTTGGATGATGTCGTCCAGGATACCGAGCAGCATACATAGCACACGCCCGTTGGGCATTTTGATCACAATAGCCATGCATCAACACGATATCGACCTGTTCCGCAATTGGTAAACGGTCCATTTTAACACGGGTAATGTATCACGAATCAAATTCCGTCCGCATTGGCGGAATGTTGCGTGATACCACGTACTTACACGTTTGTGACTATTACAGCGCCATCTATCACAAAGCGAAAAAAGTGGTTCAACTAAAAGATTCATATTTCTTTACGTACTACACGAATATGTAATAAAAATGGGGATTCCTATTTAAAAAAACGTAGTTGATATTCGTTTGACCTATGGCAGCGCCATCTAGCGGGCCAACAATAGCGCCATCTGGTTTCCCCCTTCAAGCTAGACGAGTTTCGTTCTTTGTAGTTTTTTCGTTTGATGCTTATTTCGTGAGATATTTGGCCCGGTCACTATCAGTGGACCACTGTGTGTGTGTGTGTGTGTGTGTGTGTGTGTGTGTGTGTGTGTGTGTGTGTGGTACGACACAATGAGGATCTATATAAAGTGCCTTTTTTTGGAACAATTTGCATGATAAATATAAAAAATGACATTTATATAGGATGTTCATTTTAACTGAAGACACTGAACTTCTCGAAAACTACTCATCGAATAAAAAAAAAGCTATAATTCAATTTGTTTATCTCGGAGGGGGCAACTTGAACTCTTCAATGGGAATACCCGTTTTTTATTACAGCTTACGATTCTACGGTAAAATCTACATTCTTGTCTGAAGCATTTTCTTCGTTTCGCCACAGATGGCGCTGTAATCGGAGGGATAGAAATGGGTACACAATAGTAATTTACGACATGCTACTCATGGCCTTTGGATATCCAATGGAACGTAGGACCCCACCTCCATGCTGCGAGAGTAGGACAGGAAAGTATTTCATAACTTCTAATTGGAAACCCCACTCGCAAAGTTGTATTCCCCTACATATCGGCCGGCCGCTGTAGCCGAGCGTTCTGGGCGTTTCAGTCCAGAACCGCGCGACTGCTACGGTCGCAGGTTCGAATCCTGCCTCGGGCATGGATGTGTGTGATGTCCTTAGGTTAGTTAGGTTTAAGTAGTTCTAAGTTCTAGGGGACTGATAACCACAGCAGTTGAGTCCCATAGTGCTCAGAGCCATTTGAACCATTTTTTTGTTAAGTCCCATAGTGCTCAGAGCCAGCCCTACATATCGAACAGGTCGCTACTCTACGCGCCTCTGTGGCGGCGTAGCGAGCTACGACGTAACATAACAGCAGTACCCTGCGACCAGAGCGGCTCTAAACATTACAGTGCTGGTGCAGTGTTTATTGCCTGCACACCTACATTTCATCTGAAGAACAGGCATGTATGTGGGCGATGAATGTTGCAACCACAGAAAAAAAAAATTTGAAATGATCTTCATTTACGGAGAATGTAGGAGAAATGTTGAGGGTGCTGTTGCCTTGTATACCGAGGGTTTTCCAGAGAAAGCTCGCTCACGTTCGTTCTTTTACAAGGTTGTGAACGCCTGTATGTCTGATGGCAGCGTACAGATCAGCAACAGGAAACGAAGCAAATGTGTTACATGGAAAGCTCATGAAATAGCTGTACTAGCGGCAGCACACCACAATCCACGGGTAAGCGGCCGGCAATTACACCGCAATTCCTGTATGCCCGTCTCTAGTATTGTCACAATACTGCATCGTCATAAGTATTATCCATACCACGTGTCGCTGCATCAAGAACTTCATGGCGCCGATTTCCTTAACCAGGTAGTGTTTTTGTGAATGGGCACGTTAACAAATGCAAACAATCCCCATCGTTTTTGCTGAGATACTGTTTTCTAATGAGTTTACATTCACAAACCATGGTAGCATTAACCGGTATTAAAAGCATTACTGGAGTGTAGATAACCCCCGCTGGTTACGGCTAGTTGACCATCAACGACCTTGGTTATTAACATCAAGGGGAATAAACTCATTGGCCCACATTTTATCGACGGCACGTTGAATGGACGCAAATATAGAACTTTTTGGAACAGGAACTACCGGTACTACTGCAGGATGTTGTCCTGGACGTTCGACAGAATATGTGGTTTCAGCGTGACGGTTGTCCAGCGCATAACGCAACTGATGCGCGGGAGGTATTAGGCCGTGTTTACACTGGTCGGTGGATCGGCAGAAGTCGCCCTATTAATTGGCCAGCTAGGTCGCCGAATTTCTTTCAGTGCGTATTTTTAAAAGATAATACGTACCAGCAAGTGCCAACAGGCCGTGACGATATGGTCGACCGCATCAGAAACGCCTGTGCTGACATCCCCACAGATAAAAATGGTTCAAATGGCTCTGAGCACTATGGGACTTAACTTCTGAGGTCATCAGTCCCCTAGAACTTAGAACTACTTAAACCTAACTAACCTAAGAACATCACAAACATCCATGCCCGAGGCAGGATTCGAACCTGCGACCGTAGCGGTCGCGCGGTTCCAGACTGTAGCGCCTAGAACCGCATGGTCACTCCGGCCGGCCCCACAGATATTCTTCCGTCCTGTGTACGGTTATCTGAACAGAGAATCAAGAAGCGCATTGAAGCTGGCGGTACTACGTTCGAACACGTACTCTAATTGGAAAAGGAGATCAGTGTTCGCCTCGAGCCACGGCCGTATTGGCGCATCGGGTAGTCTCGTGTTCGAATATCGGTGGAATACAACGTTGCGAATTGAGTTTCAAATTAAAAAACGTCAACTACTTAAAACAGACGCCACGGGCAGACTGAGTGCAGGAGGCAGATGAAACTCGAGCAGTAGGCGGAGCGAGAGTCACGTGACAGGCCACGCGACTTTCAGCCTTATTGCATTCGTTTTATTGTTTCACCAGTACTAGTCCGGTTTTTTTCTAGCCACACCTCGTATGTGATATGTTGATGAAGCTTTCCTGGCAGTTGCCTTTTCACTTGCAGAAACAAGAAAAAATTGCAAGACAAGATGTCAGGCAAATATGGCAAATGTGGGATGGCAATAACAGAACTTCTGGCCAGATACTTGTTAACAGAAAAAGCAGTACAGGGTCTTGCCTTGTCATGCAGTAAGGACTAGTCCTAGAACGCCACAAATCGAGGTGACGATATTGAATTGCTCATTGCAAACATTTCAAGACTTTGATGTAAAGAGTTTGGTTCGCTGCTTGACCTGGAGGAACATATTCATGGTGAACTAATTCTTTACTGTCAAGGAATGTGGTCAACATTCTCTTTGTTCTGGAAGGTTGTCATTTGACTTTTTTCGAAGCTGGTGATCCAGGACTCTGACATTCGGCCCTTCAACCCTTTGTGTGAGGGTCACACTGGTAACAATAATCTTTGACAGAAATGTAGGACCGCACCTGGCTCTATCCAGCAGGTCAGCAGAAATTCTTTTCCTCTTTCTGTTCATCTTTTAGTGTGTGAGGGATGAGTTTTGCATTAAGTTTCTGTTTCCCTAAATCAAATTACAAGCTATGAAATACTGGCCTGTCCTACCTTCGCAGCATGGGGATGGAATCCCACGTGCCACTGGATAGTCAAGGGCTACTGAGTAGCACGCGTTTTTTTAAATTTCACATTCACGAAATCGTTCACACAGGAGAATCGTACAAACATACCGTCATTGGACCATTAGACAGACTCCCGCATGGTAAGCAACTCGGGCTTAGAGAAACAACTGAAAGATCTGAAAGTAAATAAATCACCAGGTCCTGATGGAATGCCTTTTCGATTTTACATATGGAATTGGCCCCTTACCTTGCATGCATTTATCGTGAATCTCTCGCCCAGCACAAGGTCCCAAGCGACTGGAAAAAGGCGCAGGTGACTCCAGTACCGTATATAAGAAGGATACAAGAACGGACCCGCAAAATTACAGACCAATATCACTAACTTCTGCCTGCTGCAGAATCCTTTAAGATATTCTCAGTTCGAATATAATTTTCTTGAGACTGAGAAGCTTATGTCCACGAATCATCATAGTTTTACAGAGCATCGCTGGTGCAAAACTCAGCTTGTCCTTTTCTCACACGATGTACTGAAAACTATGGATGAAGTTCAACTGGCAGATTCCATATTTCCAGATTTCCTGGAAAGTATTTGACACACTGCCCCATTGTAGGCTGTTAATAAAAGTACCAGCATATGGAATAAGTTTGCAGATATGTGAGTGGCTCGAAGACTTCTTAAATAATAGAAAACTGTGTGTTGTCCTCGACGGCGAGTGTTCATCAGAGACAAGAGTACCGCCAGGAGTGGCCCAGGGACGTGTGATAGGACAGCTGTTGTTCTCTATATACATAAATGATTTGGCGGACAGGGAGGCAGCAATCTGCACTTGTTTGCTGATGATGCCATGGTGTACCGTCAGGTGTCGAGGTTGTGTGACTTTAGGAAGATACAAGACTACTTAGACAAAACTTCCAGTTGGTGTGATGAACGGCAGCTAGCCCTAAATGTGGAAAAATGTAAGTTAATATGGATGAGTAGGAAAACAAACCTGTAATTTTCGGTTCAAATGGCTCTGAACACTATGGGACTTAACATCCATGGTCATCAGTCCCCTAGAACTTAGAACTACTTAAACCTAACTAACCTAAGGACATCACACAACACCCAGTCATCACGAGGCAGAGAAAATCCCTAACCCCGCCGGGAAGCGAACCCGGGAACCCGGGCGCGGTAATTTTCGGATACAGTATTACTAGTGTCCTGCTTGACACAGTCAAGTTCTTTAAATATCTGGGCATAAAGTTGCAATATGAGATGGACCGAGCACGAGAGATCTGTGGTAGGAAAGGCGAATGGTCGACTTCGGTTTATTGGGATCTGACAAAAGTGTGGTTTACCTATAAAGGAGACCGCATATAGGACGCTGGTGCGCCCTGTTCTTGAATACTGCTCGAGTGTTTGGGATCCATACCACGCCGGACTAAAGGAAAAATTGGAAGCAATTTAGAGGCGCGCTGCTAGATTTGTTATCGGTAGGTTCGAACAACACATAAGTATTACGGAGATGCTTCAGGAACTCAAATGGGAATCCCTGAAGGGAAAGTGACGTTCTTTTCGAGAAACTATTGAGAAAATTTAGAGGACTGTCGTTTGAAGCTGACTGCCACACGATTCTACTGTCGCCAACATACATTGCGCGTAACGACCACGAAGATAAAATACGAGAAATTAGGGCTCATACGGAGGGACATAGATAGCCGTTTTTCCCCCGCTCTATTTGCGAGTGGAACGGGAAAGGCAATGGCTAGTAGTGGTGCAGGGCACCCTTCGCCACGCACCGGACGATGGCATGTGGAATATCTATACATATGTAGATTAAGATTGTGTACCCATTTTCATTCCACCAATTACAGCGCCATCTGTGGCGAAACGAAGAAAATGCTTCAGAGAAAATGTATTCAGTTTTTGCATAGAATCGTAATCTGCAATAAAAAACGAGGATTCCCGTTGACGATTTCAAAGTTGCTCCCTGCCACCCACGCTAGGGACGGGGTGGGCGGGTCGAGTGTAGCATCATTGGATGTCCCTCCCCCAGACAAATAAATTGGAATTATAACTTTTTATGATTCAGCGAGTAGTTCTCGAGATATTTCAATGTTTTCAGTTAAAATGAACACCCTGCTGATACAGTCTTTAGACAGTGTGCGCCATATACGGAGGCCTCTTTGCAAAGAGTTGTAGCGCAGTTAGTTGACGGCGTCGTGAGCTGTAACGAGACAGGTGACAGGATCACGTTCACCTTCATCCCCATAATTTTTTTCACCTTTCGTTTTCTAAAAGTTCTGTGTCTTTCTTACTCATTTAACGGGAAGTATTATGTCAGGAGTCAATTTTTGTATTATAAATAATGTATTCACTACAATTCTTGTTGCAAAAGTCAAGAACTGGAATGTTTCCCTGATGGCCAGAAATCATAACGTGACTGTCAGTCTGTGTCAGAAAGCAACCACAAGTTAACATTGGGAGGTTTTGCTACTGTGAAATGATGGTAAATATATTTTTCAATGAGGATCAATAGCCTCAAAAAAGTCTCCTCTCCCTATCAGAAGCAGTTGCAAAACGAATCTCGATCTTCAAATATATGTGATGATGATGAGCGAATGACATTGATGGGCGAGAGGTCCCATCCGGGGAAGTTCGGCCGTTGAGTGCAAGTCAGTCGATGACACATTGGGCGACTTGCGTGCCGGTGGTGAGGATGAAATGATGATTAGGACAACACAACACCCAGTCCACGAGCGGTGAAAATCTCCAACTCAGCCAAGAACCGAACCCGGGCCCGCTGCATGGGATGCAAGAACATAACCACTCAGCGAAGCAGGCGGACATATGTATTGAAATACGTTATTTCGGAGTCTTGGTAGTCAATGCAACATCGAGAATAAGGATATTATGCATGTGGAAACTGACAGACCTTAATTTAAAGCCAAAATGGATGAAAATTCAACTGAGTTATCGAATAACTTCTATTATTTTAGTAGGATGTATCTCAGATCGTTGTACAGCATTAAGTAATGTTCCTCTACCAGCAATTCACTGTTCAAGTCATAGACGAGTCTAGACTCTTCTTCGCGATTTTCTCCCTTTTTTTCCGACAGTGGCTAACATAATCATTGCAGCTGTTACGTGCTTCCATTTTCGTAGGTATGTAAAATGCGGGCCAAATAAAGCCGACAACGGCAGCTGGAGAGCGCAAACCACATTGACCAGCTCGTCCCGTGTGCCGACGGTGCTGACTCTCCTGAAGTCAGAGTCGCTTCGGCGTCCACATCAATGTTGACTGCCTCATACCTTGTGAGGACGGCATATTAGGGAGCGGTATCCCACTGTTTTCCTTCAGGGGAAATTAGAACCTGAGCAAGGTGTGGAGCGCTAGTTTTTTTCCGCAGTAATAAAACAACAAACTTATAATTTGTTCCACGTAATTACTTTTGCATTAGTAGCGAGTAAGAAGGCAGAGACATTGTTTACAATGGCTCCCCTCTTCTGTCATTAGCATAGCAAGAACACAAAAAGCAACTAATGTAGAATAAATTACTATAACTTCAAATGTTAAAGAAAGAAGACATGTTTTCCTGGAATGTTCGATTCTTTATGTAGGTTACTTAGGTGACAAATTATCACGATCAACTAAATGCCACTCAATGGCATTGTTGGCACTGGACGAGCTAAGGGAATAGGTATGTAGAGCAGAGACGAATAGTGAATCACTTTAACGGCGGTAAGAGTTGCAATGCAATGTTCCACTGCCATAAGCAATTTTAACTGACGAGAAGATTGTTGCAGCCCGGTACCTGTGGACGAGCATCTCAGAAACGGCGAAACTGGTTGACTGTTCGCATGTTACTGTTGTGATAATCTATGGAAAGTGGCTGCAGAGCAGGGAGTTGGCGAAAAGTTGTTGGACATCCAAGTTTCATTTCAGAACGTGGAGGTCATAGGCTTGCCTGCTCTGTGAGGCAGTATCAGTGGTGATATGTGGCAGTACTGAAGAAAGAGTAAAATGCTGATGCAGGCACAAGCGTTTTGGAGCACACCCTGCAGCAGATGATGCTACAAGCCCTCATGCTGACCCAACGACATCACCAATTGTGACTGCAGTGGGCACGGGATCATCGAGACTAGACTGTGGATCAGTGGATATGTGTCACCTAGTAGGGTGAATCACATTTATTGTTACACCGTATCAATACTTCGTGTCCAGATACGTCATCATCCAGGTGGATGGCTGTTCAAATCTTGTACAGTGCCATGGATGCAGGCTGGTGGGAACAGTTGTATACTACGGAGGACAATCACCTTGGCTTCTGTGGTACCTGTGGTAGTAATTCAAGGCACCACAACAGCTGTGGACAACATGGACATATTGCAGACCAGCTGCATCTCTCCATACTTGATGTTTTCCTCAATGGCGATGCTGTCTTTCAGTCACAAGGCCAGAATCATGCAACAGCAGTCTGGGGAACTTTATGTCTGGTTGATGTCTTGGCCATTTATGGGCTTTGCATCACCTTTACATAGACATCTGGAGCCACATAGATCTGGAAAGTTACCAGGAACTTGTCAATTGATGCCACACATAATCGCTTCTGTATTACATTGCGAATGTGGACCAGCAACCTATTAAGCAGGTGATCATATTGGTTTGGTTCATTAGTGTACAACATTGTTATAGGATGAGTCTATAATAAATATACAAACAATAAATCTTGGTGAAAACATTTCACATTTGGCTACATTATTTATTTTCATCTGAGGTCAAATTGAAGTTGCAAACACGTACTTTAAAGTGCAACAAGAATGATCTCAGAGTTAGTCACCCGTCTACATCACATATTGATGCAAATATGGAGTGTGAGAGGCAGTTATTGCAAGAAGACTGTCATATAACTGTGCATGCAATATCAGAAGAAGATTTAGGGAAACAGAAACTTAATGCAAAACTCATCCCTCACACACTAAAAGATGAACAGAAAGAGGAAAAGAATTTCTGCTGACCTGCTGGATAGAGCCAGGTGCGGTCCTACATTTCTGTCAAAGATTATTGCTACCAGTGTGACCCTCACACAAAGGGTTGAAGGGCCGAATGTCAGAGTCCTGGATCACCAGCTTCGAAAAAAGTCAAATGACAACCTTCCAGAACAAAGAGAATGTTGACCACATTCCTTGACAGTAAAGAATTAGTTCACCATGAATATGTTCCTCCAGGTCAAGCAGCGAACCAAACTCTTTACATCAAAGTCTTGAAATGTTTGCAATGAGCAATTCAATATCATCACCTCGATTTGTGGCGTTCTAGGACTAGTCCTTACTGCATGACAAGGCAAGACCCTGTACTGCTTTTTCTGTTAACAAGTATCTGGCCAGAAGTTCTGTTATTGCCATCCCACATTTGCCATATTTGCCTGACATCTTGTCTTGCAATTTTTTCTTGTTTCTGCAAGTGAAAAGGCAACTGCCAGGAAAGCTTCATCAACATATCACATACGAGGTGTGGCTAGAAAAAAACCGGACTAGTACTGGTGAAACAATAAAACGAATGCAATAAGGCTGAAAGTCGTGTGGCCTGTCACGTGACTCTCGCTCCGCCTACTGCTCGAGTTTCATCTGCCTCCTGCACTCAGTCTGCCCGTGGCGTCTGTTTTAAGTAGTTGCCGTTTTGTCTGTGCGTCGGAAAATGTTGAGTGTACAGAAAGAACAGCGTGTTCACATCAAATTTTGTTTCAAACTAGGAAAATCTGCAAGTGAAACGTTTGTAATGTTACAACAAGTGTACGGCGATGATTGTTTATCGCGAACGCAAGTGTTTGAGTGGTTTAAACAATTTAAAGATGGCCGCGAAGACACCAGTGATGACACTCGCACTGGCAGACCATTGTCAGCAAAAACTGATGCAAACATTGAAAAAATCGGTAAACTTGTTCGACAAGATCGCCGTTTAACAATCAGAGCAGTGTCTGAGTTAACAGGAGTTGACAAGGAAAGTGTTAGGCAGATTCTTCATGAAAGTTTCAACATGAACAAAGTGTGTTCAAAAATGGTTCCAAAGTGTCTCACAATTGAACAGAAGGAACGCCGAAGAATGATTTGTTCTGACATCCTGGAAAACATTGAAAGTGATCCCACCTTCTTACAAAATGTTATTACTTGCGATGAATCGTGGTTTTTTACTTACGATCCCGAAACTAAACGCCAATCGATGCATTGGAAAACTCCTGGTTCTCCACGACAAAAAAAAAAAAGCACGAATGTCAAAATCGAAATTCAAGGCAATGATGATTGTTTTTTTTTTGACATCAAAGGGATTGTGCACATTGATTGGGTACCAGAGGGACAAACAGTGAATCAGCATTACTACATTAGCGTCCTGGCTACCCTGGTTCGTGAGCGAGTACGGAGAAAACGGAACGATTTGTGGAGAAAAAAGTCATGGATCCTTCACCAAGACAATGCCCCAGCTCACAGTGCGTTGTCAGTGAAGACGTTTTTGGCAAAACACAACATTCCCATCTTAGATCATCCACCCTACTCACCTGATTTGCCCCCCTGTGACTTTTTTCTTTTCCCTAAAGTCAAGTCAGCTTTGAAAGGAACTAGATTTGAGACTGTTGAAGCAGTAAAAGAAAAAGCGACGGAAGTAAAGTATGGACTTACCGAAAATGATCTGCAGCATTGCTATGAACAGTGGAAAATTCGTATGGAGCGGTGTAGAGACCGAGGAGGAGAGTACATTGAAGGAGATAACATGAAATTGTAAATAATTGTAAATAAATGTTTTTTCCAGCATCAGTCCGTTTTTTTTTTTCTAGCCGCACCTCGTACATCCACCAGAATGTGGCAAATGAGCTTACAAGCATCACAGTTGAAAATTTCCCTGCTTGCTTCCAGGACCTCCAGAAACTTGGCAGCTGTGTGCAGATAGCCAAGGGGGAGTAGGATTATTACGTGGTAAGCACACTTTTCTGTTTTTAAAAAGTACCTGCCCTGGAACTTTTCTGACGAAGGGAATATATATGACTCTGTCCCCTTATTATTCAGCTTTGTCAGACTCAAGTACTACATCATGACTCATTCTAACTCTGTGGAGAAACACATATACATATCAGCTCACTAGTACAGACAAGAGCAGACTGCTCTTGTTTTCTGTTATCTCACACACAGACAAAGGCACCCAATATTTCTGTTGCTCTGTGCTTAACTAAGTCTGTTGCTCTCCAAAATGGAATACACTTTTCCTCGCAAATTGGCACTGCTGCATGGCACTCAGTACTGTGACATTAAGACTTTGTTGTATGTGTTTAGGTATGCTTTCCAACTCCAACAGCACCAATACAACAAAGGCTACTGTACTATTGCTCATATTGGCTATTATGTGTGTCTTGTCACATAGCTTCTACATTCCCTTTCTGCTTTCCTAATTTCTGAAAACTTCCAACCCTGGATACAGTGATTTTAAAATATGTATGGGCTTGCCAGCATACCCATGTTTAACCTGCCAGCTCGTCTGGTGTTAGCTAGAGACATATTATTGCAGTGTAGCAAACTACTTGCCGTGGCCCTGCAAGCTGACATCACTATGTTTACTAGTCTCAAAAACTTACTGCCAAACCTGTGTAATATACATCAAAGGGGGATCTTCCTCACATCAGTAATGTACATTCTCTTATGTTTACTGTTAATGCAATTTGATACCCATGACAGCTGTTCCTAATAGACATGGATGATAACCAATGTCTTTTAACAAAAAAATGTAAGTTTACAATAGCATACCTGGCCATGTTAGAGTATTAAGCTGAGGCCAATTAGACATGTTACTATAAATACTGCATGCCAATGTGACAAGAAAAACTGTTGCAGCTGTCCTGGCTTGGTTCAAAGTATTTAGTGGGAAGTTGGTTAATGATACAAAAAAATGAAATAAATTAATAAATACGACACTTGCACAAATACTGCATTAGAATAGCTTATCAATGGCAATAATAAAGTATGAGAAAGGATTGAATCGTCTGTAGAAACACCTCATTCTAAGGCAAAAAGAAAGGACAGTGAGTGAACTAGGCTACAGAAAATTTGGGATGAATTAATTAAAACTAAGGAAGTAGATTTTAAGCAAACATTTGTATGTCCATGAGAATGTACTAAAGTACTGGTATACCATGCTCAGCAACCTGGCCTTAAAATGTTTTTAAAACTGTGACAATGCTGATGAAGATTTAAGACTTGAGCAATGTCTGTCATGGGAGGTTGCATATGAGTGAACGTAACAAAGCGTAGTGTGGTTTTTATTGAAATTGTGAGAAGTATTGGAACAAGAATATGTATTTGAATGGAGCATTATTTTATGAAGATGTTCAACATAAACTATTATGCAACTATCTGTAGAAGCAGTAAGGTTTAATAGTAATGCATTCTGAATAAATTTAGGCATGCTACTAGATGCTTGGTGCCAAACAGCAAGAAGCGTACTTTTCAGTGAAAGAGAAGCCTAAATTTAAAATGTGTCCATAACCCAAACCTCGGAGGTGTCCCGTTATTTAATGCATAGGACAACACAGTGCATGTCTGCTGCAGTGTGCCTCTCAAAAACCAGTATTTGAACTGGAAGCATTTTTATTTAGTTAACAATGATGGTTACGATTTTTAATTTTTTTTTGTTTACCTGAGGCAATAACGCTATCTATAAAGTTATTTGTTTATTGTTGGAGAAATTTAAAAGCAGGCATCCCTAATTTTAAAGTCATTGACATGATATTAATGAAAGTCTTTCATCACAGTTCACAGTTAAAGAAAGATATGAGCAACTTTTCCCATCATTATGAAGGTCCATACAAAAGTAAAAGGATTCCTCTCTTGAAGGCCGTTTTTTTAGTAGACCCATTGAGCTGAAGAGAAAAAGGGCTCTATAATACAGATACAATGAAAACACATGTGTCATAAGAGAAATTCCTTTACAACATAGTTTTAAATTAGTATGTGGCAAACAATAGAAAGTAACACAATTTAGACAGCAAATAGACCACAGGACCTAGAGGAGTTTTTCTTTTTTCTAAGTGTAGCTGGCTGTTAGCTCTGTCACTTTTTGTTGGGGGGTGGGGAATCAAGGAGAATGTACCCTTAGCTATGAAGTGTAAGCATGAAGGGCTAATGTCTAGGTTTGATTGTTGCAGCATGTAAGAGGAGAGCATTCGCTGAAACATACAGTAGAACATTCAGAGTCACAGTAGTGAGTGTATGTACCAAAGTGTAAAATAAATACAGTAAACAAGGAAACCAGGTATGAATATCAACTGCTGTAGGATTAGGTTACCTCGACACACATGTATAAAACGAGGAGGTAGAGTTTTAAGTGCTATTAATGGGCTATGGTACCATTATTCATATGTATGTATGGTGTGATGGAAAGGATAGGTGGATCTAGAGGCAAAGGTTTACCTCTACTTGAGATAAAAAGGAGAATACATAAATAGGGACAATATTGCTGTGGATAATTAAATGAGTGTAGAGATAATCTTTCTATGGAAAGAGGTGTATCTTGATGGTTACCACATAACTTAGTATTGTTAGTTTTTAGGTTCCTCCAAAGCAGCAATGTAGAATAATTTATTTGGGTTGGTTAATCTGTTCCAATGCTAATATAAAGATTACATAATAGGAAGACAAGTGTCTGAGTTTTGTGCACTATTCTCCAGGTTTGTATTATGGGCACTGAAGACCTTGCTGTTGTGCACCCACAAAACCTTATCATCATCATCAGCAGCATCATCAAATCATCATCACTATCACACCAGCATCATCAGGTCTGGAAAGTAGGTAACTGATTACCAAACATCCAACAACAAATACTTGTTAATTGTTGAAAAACTCTTCTGGTTCAGTGGCAGTTTATAAAGGCTGAAGGTGTCTGCTTAGAGAACTGGCCTCATAACAATGAAAATGGCATTCCCCATAGGAACTATATAGGGCCATATACCAATATAGGTCTGTGATTTTTGTAGAGACCCATGTAATCCTTTTAGAAACACATAAAATATTATTTTTAAATTTTACTGGAGATCAGTAATGTGGTTGGGTTTATAAGAAATTTTTATTGGAGGTTTTGGGTAATTTAATCCATGGAACTGGTTTAATTTGAATGTGGAATTTACTCCAGCAAATGTGATTATTTTGTCATGTTGATTACCCTCTCCACATGGTATCACCAATAAGGTGAATGCTGCATGTGTACTCTTGACTTCCAGCAGTAACTGCAGCATTTCGAGAAAACTAGTTCAATCAGAAAAGGTTGGCAAGCTGCTGAAATAATAAGGTGAGCAAGATTAAATAACAGGACGTCTTAGCCCCCGATTAGACTTTACGTCACCACTCAGTATCACAATATACTGTGAAATATCGCAGTGTTCTTGTTGAAACTTCCCTTGGTCACATGTGTGCTGACATAAGATGGCCAGGAGTGGTGGAAAACAGCACTGGAGTCACAGTGGCTGTGGAGGTACCTGTTCGCAGTCAGTCCCTGCTATGGTGGTTGTGTGTGATCCCCACTATGCTTGTGGTGATACAAGTACATTTACATTGATCTATATAGAACTGAAGTAATATTTTAAGTGTTAGAAGGTCTTAATTGCTTATGGGCAACATCTTATATTCTTTAAAATAAACTAATGTAAATACTACAGTATTATGAGAAAGATAGATTGCTGCTTGCCATGTAGAAGAGATGTTGAGTCACAGACAAACACAGCAAAAAGACTGCAATAAATGTGAGCTTTTGGCAAGAAGGCCTTCTTCTAACATAGAAAACACAGGCACATTCATGAAAGCACAGCTCACACACACATGACCAATGTTTCTGGCCACTGAAGCTGGACTGCAAGCAACTACACCTGATGGGAGAAGCAATCTGAGTGGTGGGGGTAAGGAGGAGGTTGGCATGGGGTGGAGAGAATGAGAGATACCGGTGTGGAAGTGGGAGAGGGAGTAGTGCTGCTTGTGAGAGCAAGGGGGGCATGGGGGGGGGGAGGGTAGGACTGCTAGATGCAGTCAGGAGGGTTGAGGGGTGGGGTAAGGCGATTGGAAAGGTGGAATAGAAGGCTGTCTAGTGCTGGAGTAAGAGCAGGGATGGGGAAAGGGGACAGGTGGCAGAGGACAGTGACTAGCTAAAAGGCTGTAAGTTCTGCATTACATTTCGGAAGCCTCAGATTTACTACAAGAAACACAAACAACTTTTTACTCAAAATTTTAAAGTAGTGCCTAATAATGGATTATTACCTACACCAAATAGTTACTAAGTCAGTGTTCCTGATTTTATATTATGTGTGGATGGTTCACCAGTTAACATACCCTGACATTTTCAAGGTGGAAGTGTTGACAGATACATAGTCAGTGACTGCAGGGCAAAGTGTAATAAAGTTTTTGTGTTCAAAGAAAATGTCTCCATCTGGAATTAATCACCAACTAGTGGAAGTTAACAGAATGAGTGTAATGTCAAGGAAACACATGTGGTTTCAGCGCCAAGAATTTTATAAAGGCAGAAAAAATTGGCGAGATGGGGAAAGGTGAGTGTGGCCAAGCACGTCCACCTCAGTTTGCAAATGTGCCACATCGGAGAATTGATGCAGGCTGATCATTATATTCTCGTTACACATTTGCAGTGTAGAGGATAGCATGCACAGCACATTGGATTACCAGATGAATAGTTCTCACTGGTTACTGCAAGAACACTCAGACCAGAATAAAGATGTGGGTATCTCTCTCAGGCACTCAATTCAGTACCAAGCAGAGGGTGTTCCATTCCTGCACAGGAAACAAAACATGGGTGCATCATGTGACATTTAAGCAAAAAATTTAATAACTTAAGATGTAATTTACATATTTATTGGCATGTGGTTCTACAAGCATGGTAACTCAAAATGTTTTCTGTGTATGCTTGTAGCAGTTGGTAACACATGCACAGGCATGTAACTGCTATGTTCACATGAACACTTGCGTAGTAGCCTTGTGGACTCCACAGCAGATGATGTTCCATGTGTGTAGACATGCCACTCCCTTGTGAGGTGATCTTTAAACAAGGTAGTTCACAATACCATTTAGTGAATATTATGAGGGAATCCTCAGCTGATGAGTTCCCAGATCAGTGGTCTAGCTGAGGTAGTCCATCAATTACTTGATGCCCTAGAAAACCAGACATTACGCCACTTGATTTTTTTTTTTTTTTTTTTTTTTTTTTTTTTTTTTTTTTTTTTTGGAGGTTCATCAAGAATCAAATGTACAAGACACTAGTTCACAATGTGCCAGATCTGTGTCATTCCAAATATTACATGTCCAGTGCTGCAAAACACTTGGGAGAGAAGTAGAAAACAGATTACATGTCTGTTGCAACACTAACATTGTACATGTCGAAGTGTGTGTGTGTGGGGGGAGGGGGGGTGCGTGCATGTGTGTGCGTGCATGCGTGCGTTGATGTGTGTGTGTGGGCCTTTCCCAGTGTGTTGGCACCTGGCTGCTGACCATACACCCTGCTGCTGTTGCTGCATTGCTAGATTCTTGTATTTCCCAGCTATGGAAGGTGTGGCCAGCAGCAATTGCTGAGAGAATGTCTGGCTGCATCATGTGGAAGTGTCTGGACCCTCACATTGTATTCCTGGCACCCAGATGCTTAGGCAGCAGTTTGTGCCCTAATGGTGGGAAATATGTCTGTGACATGAGCATGGTGCTGAGCAGCGTAGCTTGACATCACATAACTGCCCAGCTGCTCAAAAGTGTTAGTGACTGGTTCAGGTGGGCTTAAATTCTGCTTCTCCCCACTGACTTTATGGTAGTATTGGTGTTAGTGTCTCACACTGAAATATCTGGAATAGAGGCAATGACCAGCTGTAATAACTGGCAGCGAATCGGGTTGCAGTACTTTCTGTTGACTGGCCTGGTTTTGTGATGTGGGAGGCCTTGACATGGAAGTGGTGGTCCACTTAGCATGTGGGCCACTTACCAGCACCATCTGACTTCAGTGTGTCCTGATTACCATCCTGGTGCTCCACCTCTGGCTCCAAATCCCATTATAACTATTTCCCTTCACATATATTTCACTTCTAAAAATTCTGCTACTGGATAGAAGCAATGACCTAATAACAATGCCCTCAGGGTTTTACAAAAAAGTGAGAATGATGGTGCAATATAAATTTTATATAATGTGGAAGACTATTTTACTGGAATTTTTATAAGCCGATGTCCTTAATGATTGGTCATGAATCTTCCTTTTGCTGTGCATCATGCTCTTGGATATCAGATGGAGAGTGTTCCACTCCTGTGCCATGTCACAACAGGGGAGGAAATATGGGTGCATTACATCATCATGTGATCATCTGAGATGGAGAAATCAATTTCATGGGGATACCTCGTCTCTCCCCATATGTTCAAAACAATCGTATGTGTGAAGAAAGTTAAATGCACAGTCTTCTTTGGTACACAGTGTGTGCTGTAGATGAATTTCCATGTCCATGGAGATATTGTAAATGCCAAAATCTTATGCTGGCATGCTGAAATAATTGCAGATGCTGATTCAGAGAAAATCACTGGGCTTGCTTATGACAAGTGCAAAGCTGCACGATCAACAACCTACAAAACGCAATCTCGGTTGTGCATGATTTGGTCACATTTTCCAGTAGACTGAACTGGAACACCCTTCATACAACCCAGATCCACACCAAGTGATTTTCAGCCTATTTAAGGAAGCACCTGTCTGGTCACCACCACAGAACCAATGTCAATGTTCAGGAGACTGTTGTTCAATGGTGCCTAGACCCTGACCCTGTTTTCTTTCATGTCATAGGTAAAGTAGGCAACAGACTACAGGACACTGGCAGTCAGTCTATAGAGAAGAGGCTTATGAAAACTTGGTGTGGCCTATCAGAGACCATTGCCTAAGTGTGTGGAATCCATACCACACGAGGTTAACGAGCAATACTGAATGTATTCAAAGAAGAGTCACACAAATTGTCACAGGTTTTTTGACTCATGAAACTGCTAAGAACTGGCAGATGCTTGCAGACAGATGCCAATTATCCCGTGAAAGCCTACTTAACAAAGTTTCAAAAATCACTATTACTTCCATCTTGTGCTGTCGAGGTGGGCAATGCAGTTGCTGGTCCTAAGTTCCATGTGTTCAGTAACTGTGGATGTGATTCCCCGTGACTGACTGGCATGACTGCCACACATCTACACCTACATCTACTCTACCTCTACCTCGATACTCCGCAGTCCACCTGACGGCACATGGCAGAGGATACCAGCCTCTATTGCTACTAGCCATTTCCTTTCTTGTACCACTAGCAAATAGAAAGAGGGAAATATGACTTTCTACATGCCTCCATTTAGGACTTAATTTCTTATAGCTTATCTTCATGGCCCTTATGCGCAATGTATGTTGGAGGCAACTGAATCATTCTGCAGTCAGCTTCAGATGCCGGTTCTCTAAATTTTGTCAACAGCATTGCTTGAAAAGAATGTTGCTTACCCTCCAGGGATTCCCATTTGAGTTCCCAAAGCATCTGTGTAACATTTGCTTGTTGTTTGAACTTACCAGTAACAAATCCTGCAGTCTGCCTCTGAATTGCTTCGATGTCTTCCTCAAATTCAACCTTGGATGGATCCCAAATACTCAAGCAGTACTCAAGAATAGGTCACACTTGTGTCCTGTATGCAGTCTCCTTTACAGATGAACCACACCTTCCTAGAATTCTCCCAATAAACTGAAGTCAATCTTTTGCCTTTCCTACCACAATCCTCACACATTGTTCCATTTCGTATCACTTTGCTGCATTATACCCCGATATTTGAATGACGTGATTGTGTCAAGCAGGTCACTATTGGATCCAAAAATTATGGGTTTGTTTTTCTAACCCATCCGCATTAATTTACATTTTTCTACAGTTAGGGGTAGCTGCCATTCATCATACCAACTGGAAATTTTCTCAAAATCATCTTGAATCCTGCTACAGTCACTCAACTTAAACACCTTACAATACACCACAGCATCATCAGTAAACAACAACAGATTACTGCCACCGAGTCCACCAAATCATTTATGTCCTATAACACTTCCCTGAGGCACTCCAGACAATACACTTGTCTCTGATGAACACTCACTATTGAGGACAATATATTGGTTTCTACGGCTTAAGATGTCTTTCAGCCAGTCACATATCTGTGAACCGATTCCATATGCTCACACCTTCTTTAACAGCCTGCAATGGGGCACCGTGTCCAATGCTTTCTGGAAATCTAGAAATACGGTCTCTGCCTATTGTCCTTCATCCATAGTTTGCAGTACATCAAGTGAGTAAAGAGCAAGTTGAGCTTTGCACAAGCAATGCTTTCTAAAACCATACTGATTCATGGACATAAGCTTTTGGTTTAAAGAATGTAGTGGTCCCATAATAATTTGGTGGCACCTGAAAATAAAGCTTTAGGCTTAAAAATTGGACGTGTAATAAATAGACATTACTGCCAACTGAGGCATTTTTTTAAAAAATTCTATGAACAATTACATCTATTCTATTAACTATTGCATCTTTCTCAGCTGATCCTTTTAGGTGTATTCCTGTCTCCCTGATAATTCACAATAACCAATCCTTTAATTTTTTTCGATTACAGCTTTGTGTCTCACTGTCACAAAATAAAACTAATATACCCATTGAGGTAAATTTCTCGTCTCATAAACAGTAATGGAATGTAACATAATTGGTGACGTTCAGGGAATTAGATCAGCAAAAGCGACACAAAAAGTAGTTGACCAGTTTTGTTATCTGGTCAGCAAAATAACTGACAAAGGCCAAAGTGGAGAGGATATAAATACAGACTGACAATAACATGAAAATACTTTCTGAAAAAGAGAAACTTTTTAACAATTAATATAAATTTTGAATTTCTGGGAGTCTTTTCTGTCTAGAATGTAGTCTTGGGCAGAAGGGAAATGTGGAAAACAAACAGTTCAGACAAGAAGAATGTTGAATACTGGATTGGTAGAGTGGATAACTAATGAAGCAGTACTGTATTAAACTGATGAGAAAAGAAATTTATGGCATAACTTGACCTAAAGAAGGGATTAGTTAACAGGTCACATTCTGAGGCACCAAG
Organism: Schistocerca nitens; assembly: GCF_023898315.1. Lineage (NCBI taxonomy): Eukaryota > Metazoa > Arthropoda > Insecta > Orthoptera > Acrididae > Schistocerca > Schistocerca nitens. The sequence goes on from NC_064618.1 coordinate 249,306,174, forward strand.
AAATAATCAATTTTGCAATAGAGGGAATTGTGGGAGGTAAACATTGCAGAGAGAGACCAAGATCTGACTACAGTTAAGAGAATTTACATGGATGTAGGCTGCACTAGTAACAGCAAAATGAAGGGGCATGCATGAGACAGACTAGCATACAGGGCTGCATCAAACCAGTCTTCAAACTGCATTTAAGAAACATCAGTTTGAAAACTCCAGGTCATTTTTAATCCCATGTTAATTTCTTTTGTGCAATGTCATTAGCAAGTTGGTTCAGGAATATCACATTAACACAAACTCATTGAGTTTCCTAGTTTAATGATCCCAAAATTTTCTCTAGGGCTTCGGAGGATAGTTCTAATGATAGAAAGATCCTTGCCAGACTCATTCAATTTTGAATCCTGATGAAGTGTTGTGTGCACATTCCTGTATATACTTAGTTTGAACCAACACCATATTTCTTATTAAGTGTTAGTACATATATTGCCCAAATAGTGTCACAAGGTTTTTCAAAATCCATTGGGATGGAGGGGTTCATCAAGGGAACTTTACTACTAGAGGGTTCAATGAAGGAAGACAGAGGTCAGAGAGGAGACTCCCAACAAAGTGCTACTGGAACACCAGACCTCTGTCACCCTTGTGAGAGGAAAATTCCTATATTAGGGGAAGAGGTTTTGGTGGTTTGGTATTGGGTATTCAGGTTAGTTGCAGACACCTATTGCATCACTGAGGAAGTAATTGGTGGTGTCTGGTCTGTAGAAGAGGTGACTGTCTGCAGGGCTCATCCAAAAGGTGCAGTGGTGAACCAGATACAGTAGCTGTAATGTCAAAGGGCCCACTGTTCTAAAAGCCAGACATTCATAATTCAGTTGGGGCACGACTCATGCTTTGCACAGATGCATAAGACCCAAAAATATTCTCTGTCTTACTCACTGTACAATTCGTTACAAAGGTAAAGTTCTGGAAGTGGATGAACAGTTCTGTGCTGGCAGAAGTGCATAATACATGTTTCTGCAGTGGAAAACTGGAAGAGGTTAGTGAGTGCAGGATTGTGCTTCCTGATGGCATGTTGCAACTGACAGTCTTCAGTTATAGCCTCTCCAAGCCAAATATTTGCCAACAGTAAAAGGCCATGTTCTGCAGAAATCCTGTGAGATTGTATATGGAGGGTACGATAGTCTCAACTCTGATAAGAAACAACCAGACAAAAATGTCTTAACAAAAACTGGGAGAGGGTCACTAAAACACCAATTCTACAGTGTGGTAAAGCTGTGGCAATGCCTTGAGGTCTACTAGGCCTAAATTAAATAAAAGAAGATAGTGCTGGGACGTTTGGAGATGGCTAAAATCTGTCTTTATAGTAGACTAGCTGAATTAACTGGTAAATTGTGGATTGGCTCTACCTAAATCCACAATGGCTGTTAGTCAAAATGCACCCTGTCTCAAAGAGATGCACAACACAACCATTGGTCCAACATTTCTTCAAGCAGCTTACGCAGAACATTTGTAAGATTGATGGGTCTATGGCTGTCTACTCCAAGCAAGGTTATAACCAGTTTTAAAACTAAGACAACCATGCTTTCCCACCACTTGGTTGAAAACATGTCCTCACACCAAACATGATTGAACATCAAGGGTAATTGGTATCAGTAATCCACAGTTAAACATTGGAGCACATAAATGTGGATGCCATGAGATCTGGGGCCATGCCATGATCAAGGGACAGAGTGCTGAGGAGTTTCTATAGGTTCCAATAGGTTTGTTATATGGTTCCAGACATTGGTTAGCAAAGAACAGTTTCTTATCCTCTACCTGTCTTGTGTGGATAGGAGACTGAGATGATTGTTACAAGCAGATGCTCGAGTGAAGTATACCACAAAGTGTTCTGTGATAACAGTAAGGTCAGAATGAATATTACTGTCAAAAAGGATAGTGAAAATAGTGGTTATTAGCTGTCGATCATACGTACACTGCAACTCAGTCCACACTTGTGAAAGAGAGGTATGGGTCCCTACTTTAGCACCACATCTTTCTCAACATTCTTTCTTCTGGTGCTTTGTAAGGTATCATGCTTGGGTACAAAGCCTTTCAAAGGCCAAAAAGATTTTCCAATGATGGGTGATCCCTATGTCAGTAGAGCACCCACCTACAATCTATGAATGCCTTAGATATTCCATTTGTCTAGAAGTGGTTGTGTCATGTCCCAAGTAGAGTAGCACTGGATGGTAGAACACCATTTACAGCATGACAATCAGCTTTCTTGAGGGTCCACTATCGAGGGCCCTCAGTTGAGTTGCAGTGTGTGAGGGTCATGACTTTCAAGGAACTATCATTCTCAAAAATTTTGTCAATTGGATTGAGGAACATAGGGTGATGAGACAGATGAAGAGACAACAGCTGTATGTATTCTGTGCGCCCCAATAAAATGAAATCGTGTGTCACTATTTAGTAAAAGTCAACTTGTTCTATTAGAGCATATAAACGAGATGTTCTAACACCACCCCACAGTGGGTTGTGGGAATTGAGATTACCCACGAAGAGAAAAGGTGGAGCTGACAGGTCAGGTAACCTACCCCATAGTATGTAAGATTCCTGTTTGGAGGGAGATAAGCATTACAGACAATAATGCCCATAACTGTCTGCATGAGAAAAGGCACAGCCACTAATGCTTATCAAGTACAACTTTATCACTTAAAATGTCTGCAAGTAACATTCAGCATCAGTGGTGTTGGAGTCAGATGCAGCTGGGGCCACCAGTCCACCTTTGCCATTGTTCTATTTTCTTATTTTCTTTCTTCTCGTTCTCTTTGTTTTTCATGTGAAGTTTTAACTGTGGATGGGGGTTCCTTTGTTGTATATAAGGAAGGGAGGATGAACAAGCTGTCTTGCTATCCATAGCCTGTGTCTTCATAGTGCACTGGCTGATGTCTGGCTGCAAGGCAGTGTTAGTCTGCCGAGAAGTTTCAAAGGAATGTGGCCCTCTACTGTGGAAAGTTGTATGAGAATGACTCTTTTCAGGCAGAGATGTGGGAACCAAGGTCCCCTCTGTCGAAGTGGGGGGGAAGGGGGAGCATGGGGAAAGGAGGGTCCTGTATCCCTCACATACACATGCAGTCAGGTGGCCAACAGGGTCTGATACTGAAGGGAAAGCAGATGACTTCACCTTTGTTATAGATGGACCCTTCATTACTTCGTTTACAAAGTTAATGGTCATTTGAAATGGTTGTAAGTGTTCATATTTTTCTCTGGCCCAGAACATGAAAAGTTGTCAAGGATATTGTATCTTTTAAGTGACTGCTTTGATCTTTTCAGGTAATTCACCCCTTTAAAAACCCAAAGAAAGCTCCAGCATCCACTCAATTATCCTTTGGCACTGGCACTGAATATGGGAAAAAATGGATAACCAGTTTTTCCAAATTTGAACGTGGTTGTCTGTAACGTTAGACCTTGATGAAATTAACAACCTGAATCTTGTTGAGGCATGAGTGGTGGTGGTGGGGAGTGGGATGTCACTGAACGTTTCACAAGAGAGCACTGCCTGTGAATGTTTAAGTACCACTGTTTTTGTGAGGATGTGCCCACTTCATGTTTTGTTAATGGGCACTACTTCTCCATATGTTTCTTCAATGTTTTCAATGAAGAGCAATGGTTTGCACCCAAAAAGGTACAAACTAGGTACTGTGGAGATTATTTCTCACCATTTCTACTGAAGTTACTTCTTCCCTTGCCATGGCCAGAGATGGGGGAGCCTTTGGGCCGTACCTTTCCACATTTAATTGATCTGTTCTATCTGCTCCCCCCCCCCCCCCCCCCACACACACACACACAACAGACTGCCTAATGTAGTTTTGTGCACCAAATTTGATTTCTCGCACAAGAGGTGCTTAAGAGAGTATTGCACAATGGATGGCATCTGGGATGATGGATGATCTACATAGCACAACAATTTTGAAGGAGCAAAAATGGCGGTCAAATCTGGTTCTGGGGTCATAACATAGTTTAGCCAAATGTGTGGCAATGGGGTAAAAAATGAAGTTTCGATAAGTAACCTTAGTCAGCATCAAAGAAAAAATTTGAATATTTTTAGCATAATGCAGCAGAGTCACCAGCTGTAAAATGTAATTATATTACATTTCAGCCTCCAGTTGCATAAGCAAAGAAACTTTACCTAGGTTTCGGCTATAATAACGTAGCCTTCTCCAGAAATGTCACAATATAAAATTAAATTAAAACATGCCAGTTTGACAAGGCCAATATCTGGCATGTTTTAATTTAATTTTATATTGTGATATTTCTGTAGAAGGCTACATTATTATAGCTGAAACCTAGGTAAAGTTTCTTTGCTTATGCAACTGGAGGCTGAATTTTAATATAATCAATGAAAAAAGGCAGGTTGTCAACAGGGAAGCCACCCAACGGACCAAATCAGAGAGAAGGTACAGTCAGAGAATAAAATTGCAACATTGGAAGAGAAGGAGTATTGCAACTGTTCAGGGCTCCATGCTTATAATGCACATAAGCGCAAAAGAATTGTGAGCTCCTGGGGAGTGGAGTGTCAGAGAGTTAGATTTATGACACAGAAAAAGTACTATTGCAAGGGCTTGGGGTCCTGTGCCAGCCAAAATGTGCTTACAAAGAAACTCTGTGCCACTTCAAGTGTACATCACAGTCAAAATGGTACATTCACACTCTTTTCATTAAAAACTTGTTTGTGCTCTATTATGCTATAACAGCTTCTATACTACCTTGTTTCCTTAGTTAAATTTTTTATCTATGTGACTTTTTGTAAATTTATAGATAGAGAGGAGGCTGATAGGTCTATGGATAATTATAACTTGTCTGCCTCATTTCGAGTGAAGTACAACTACAGCATCAATCCTGTTTGGGAATAGGCAATTTTCCTACGTTAAAAATATGGTTTGGACTGTTGTTAGTCTGATTGATTATAACATTCAAATAGCATTTACGTTGGCTATTCTAGCTAAAGACCTGTTATTTTTATGTAATTAAAGCTTATAAATTATTAAATATCAAGATTTGTTCATGAGACTGAAAACACTGTGTTATTGGCTGACACTCTGGTGATGTCACAGACTAAGAGTAACACAAAGCTATACGTGTGTTATAGGATGTGTTAGCTGAAGTTACAATGCTTTTATGTACTTTTTCTGCAAACACTTTACCTATTAAGTGGCAAAAATCACAGTTATGACTTAAGTAACAATAGAAAGGAACTTTGTGAACGCTGATAGTGGAAACCTTGTGAAAGTTGACACGTTCATGTTCCATCCATTTTGAGCGGCGATTATGTGCCACAATGGACATTCTTGTCCCTGCTCCCTGCAGCATCATTAAACTTATTCAAAACTAAGGAAATTCAGAACTTTCGCAAATGGGTCTGTATATTATAACTAGATTGTTGACTATCAGTCATTAGCTATGACTCAAAACACTATAAAATTATTCTTGGCAAATTTTTGTGCTGATTTCTGCTATAGAAGGTACTCAGCAGATATCTTGTACCAAGCAAGCACTCGATGGCACAATGGATAGCACATCTGACAGTGGACAAAGAGGTCACATGTTAGACTCCTAAGAAGTTCATATATTTTCAAAAGTTTTACACAAAATACAAAAATAGATTTAGCAAGAATTGATAGTAGCAGTTGTTTTGATGGTGGGATGTATAGCTTCACATTAAGCTTGTCTGAGAAATGGACAACTGAGGACAAATGCATTTACTTTCTGAACAAACAATTCAGTTTTTTGGAAAGAATTGCTAGTACTGAAGATATCATCATATGCCCACAACACAACAGGATGTAGGATGATGATATATAAAGCATGTACAGCATGCATGTTAACACAAATGTAAGGGCTATGATGTCTGTAAGTGTAAACTAAGATCAGTGTCTGAAGCAGACTTCATATTTATGTAAGATAATAAAACATCAAAAGTTTAAACAATAAAGATTATAGCTGGATAGCAGGAATAATAATAATAATAATAATAATAATAATTTAAAAAACATTGTTTCTAATAAAGTAAAAATTTTGTGGTCACATTAACTAGAAAATATTTTTCTGAACATGAGGCATGCAAATGGCGATTGCAAATGTAAGCACATGTAAACAGCAAGGAAAACAATAATGTTCTGTTTCTGATCAGGGTGGTGAAGCTTTGTAATTGTGATTTGTTTTTCATATGAGGAGACTGCTGAGTCCCTTTATAAATAAGTTAAAATATTCTTTTGTGTTGGATTCGAACCAGCGCGTTCTATGGACATCGTCTTCCATTATTCAACGGTCTACCACTTATGTTCGGTCACAGTGGTTCCGATATCAGTGGATTTCATGGACGACAGACATCGGCCAGAAAAGGCCAACCTTCCAAATCAATACAACATCACGTGCGCAGCCACACAACAGCTGATCTTATCTTACAGACTTCAGACAATAATAGGTGAAATTCAAATCAGTTTGTTTTCTTTGGTCAAATCGACCAATGTTCTCGCAAACGAAATATGGAGCTTGAGAAACTGATAAGTTAAGTCCAAGAAAGAGTGAGTTTGTGGCATCCTTAGGATGAAAATATCATAATCAGGATATCGTTCAGAATCTATGAACTGAAATCGCAGGTTTATTCGAAACTTCAAACAGGCAGAATCTTTATTGGAAATTTTAGGCATCAATTATAACCTCAAAAAATATTTTGCTAAAGTGAAGAGGATGGCATATCTTATAAGCATATAGCTACTGTACTGAATCTTTTTTGTGGTAGGTTGTCATTAGTTGTCTACAAATTGTTATTACTGCTTACTGGCATTTTATGCCAGTAGGGTAGTAATTCTGTTAATATGAAATAGTTGCAAATGTGGAGTACAGTACGTATTTCCACTTTTCTGGGCTTTTGGATTGCAGAGTACCTTATGCTACACTTCATGCTCGTTGATCACTTGCATGCTAAAATGACAGTCATTGCATGTTACCTGGCGTATGTCTGCACAACTTCAGTGAAACAGAGTGTTTATAATTTGCTTCTCGAGGTCACCACAAATTATCTCAATTATGTAACAGAACGATTCTCCTATCATCTCATATATTCATAAAACTTGTCTGGTTATTCCGATAAATGAGGAGAGAATGTATAGTACTTGCCAGGTTCTTTACGAGACAGGAAAGCTCATTCACATGCGTTCGGCATCTCTCTAATAGCAAAAGCTGCTATGCAACACTTGTATGCAGGCACAGAAGCATTTTGGTATCCACCCCACCCTAAGACGTTAAAATCTAAACTGCTTCTACATCTACAACTACATTTATACTCCGCAAGCCACCCAACGGCGTGTGGCGGAGGGCACTTTACGTGCCACTGTCATTACCTCCCTTTTCTGTTCCAGTCGCGTATGGTTTGCGGGAAGAAAGACTGTCTAAAAGTGTCCGTGCGCGCTCGAATCACTCTAATTTTACATTCGTGATCTCCTCGGGAGGTATAAGTAGGGGGAAGCAATATATTCGATACCTCATCCAGAAATGCACCCTCTCAAAACCTGGCGAGCAAGCTACACCGCGATGCAGAGCGCCTCTCTTGCAGAGTCTATCACTTGAGTTTGCTAAACATCTCCGTAACGCTATCACGGTTACCAAATAACCCTGTGACAAAACGCGCCGCTCTTCTTTGGATCTTCTCTATCTCTTCTGTCAACCCGATCTGGTACGGATCCCACACTGAAGAGCAATACTCAAGTATGAGTCGAACGACTGTTTTTTAAGCCACCTCCTTTGTTGATGGACTACATTTTCTAAGGACTCTCCCAATGAATCTCAACCTGGCACCCGCCATACCAACAATTAATTTTATATGATCATTCCACTTCAAATCGTTCCACACGCTTACTCCCAGATATTTTACAGAAGTAACTGCTCCCAGTGTTGTTCCGCTATCATGTAATCATACAATAAAGGATCCTTCTTTCTATGTATTCGCAATACATTACATTTGTCTATGTTAAGGGCCAGTTGCCACTCCCTGCACCAAGTGCCTATCCGCTGCATACATTGAATAGATTCTAACATAACCTTCTTGAACCTGCCAAAAACTGATGAAACAGATCGGACACACCATGACCACACTGTCAGCCAATGTTATCAGTTGACCTCTGGCAATAGTGCCAGACGACTCTTGTCAGTGCCACAGTGAACACAGCCTTATGCCGTTGTCGCACAGACACTGCATCCGAATATTGAGCATTGAGCGTGCCAAGTTTCTGACATTATAATGTATAATGGTGTGATGGGAAGTCCTTCTGAACGTGCAAAGCAATATCTAGCACATACGATCTTGAACGCGCAATTGAATGTTGACCAATGAGACGGCAGAACGTCACATGCATGCCATCTCCCTTCAGTGCAAAGTTCTGAGGCACCGTATTGGCTTGCAGTTGAGGCCCATATGTATATATGCCATTTCGGAGCACCAGCAACTGGGTAGCTCTCAAACACACTCCTTTAATTGTATGATTCATTGTAATAAAATGACAAGAAACATCATATTCGTGGGAAAAGTGTTATTGTAACTAGTGTATTTTGAGAGTAGGCCATTTGAAATCAACAGCATGTTGGGGATCCATTAAAAATGCATTGTTCTTGATACAATTTGCTATAATTAAATTTCAATTAGTAATATAGCTATAATAAAACTTTCAAGGTATAGTAATAAGCTAGAAAGCTGGATATGGTACTTTAACAGCCATGGTTGCGGTAGTGTTGGTGGTTCGCATCCCACGACAACTAAATATATGTTTTCTTGTGACCTTCACTTTTTTAATAGGTTCTGATACTTTCTTATCAGTTTAATATACATACTTACTATAATATTCGATGCTATGTAAATATAAGGGTGCTCTTTTTGAGAGATAAGTTTGTTCAATTTGCTTAATCTATAAGCCACTTTGCATTACTTGCAGTAAGACATTTTGCCCTTTTTCCTTATAAGTTTTGTAATTCACGTGTAAAGATCCTGCTACTGTGTAGAAACAGTGATCAAATAAGAATGACCTAAAGGTTTTGCTAAAACGGGAGAATGATGAAATAATTGTTATCTTACGTTGAGAACTACTGGAAATTGGTATAGGACTATTTATAATGGAACTTTTATAAGCTGATCTCCTTACTGATTGGACACGTTACTTTCCTTTTTGCCTTATTTTCGCAGCTATTTAAATTTTTATTTATATCTACTATAGACAGAACAACTTGACTAGCATATGGACATGGGAGAAAACAGTTTATTAGATTAATATGGGAATCTTAACGCCCGCCCATTTCCTAAACAATATTATTTATGAGCCAGATACGGCCGACAACTGCCACTGGAGCGCACTGCAATCGTGTATACCATGTTGGGGCCCATGCACTGTATGTAAAGTCGCTTTCTTTCTGAGCGTTCAGCAGCACGTTGAACTCGACACGCTCAACGTTTATGTTTGACAGCACTGTCTATGTGACGACAGCTTTAGGCTGTGGTCACAATGGCACCAATATCGGTGGATTCAGCCAACAACCATCATCCGAAGACAACCAGTCTTTTCAAATCAGTAGAGCGCTACAAGCGCGGTCACAATGTAGCCTATCTTGTCGCCTGAAAATACAGATTTCACATGACAGTTGGCAAAATTCAAATCAGTATTTTTTTTTCCCCCAATTGTAACAGCTGACAGAATCATGAAAGAAGGTTGTATACATGGAAGAACCCTGGAGATACTAGAAGATATCAGATAGATTATGCCCTGTTTCAGAGGATGATTCTCAGCCTTCAAGGTCCAGGCAATCACAGAGGGTGGGCTTATTGGTAGTTGGGAGCTCCAATGTTAGGTGCATAATGGGGCCCTTAGGGATATGGTGGCTAAGGGGGGGAAGAAATCCAGTGTGCACTCCGTGTGCATTCCGGGTGGAGTCATTCTTGATGTGGAAAGGGTCCTTCCGGATGCCATGAAGAGCACAGGGTGCAGCCAGCTTCAGGTGGTGGCACATGTCGGCACTAATGACGTGTGTCGCTTTGGATCTGAGGAAATTCTCTCTGGATTCCAGCGGCTATCTGATTTGGTGAAGGCTGCCGGTCTTGCTTACGAGATGAAGGCAGAGCTCATCATCTGCAGCATCGTTGACAGAACCGACTGCGGACCTTTGGTGCAGAGCCGGGTGGAGGGTCTGAATCAGAGGCTCAGACGGTTTCACGACCGTATTGGCTGCAGATTCCTTGACTTGCGCCATAGGGTGGTGGGGTTTCAGGTTCCGCTGAATAGGTCACGAGTTCACTATACTCAGCTGGCGGCTACACGGGTAGCGGAGGCTGTGTTGCGTGGACTGGGCGGTTTTTTAGGTTAGAAGGCCTTGGGAAAGTACGGGGTGGCCTGCAATCTCAAAGGGTGCATGGCAAATACAGGACGTGCTTGGATCAAGGAACAGTCGGAATTGTAGTTGTAAATTGTTGTAGTTGTGCTGGGAAAGTCCCTGAGCTTCAAGCGCTAATAGATAGCACAGAAGCTGAAATCGTTATAGGTACAGAAAGCTGGCTAAAGCCTGAAATAAGTTCTGCAGAAATTTTTACGAAGTCTCAGACGGTGTTCAGGAAACATAGATTAGGCAGATTTGGTGGTGGAGTGTTTGTGTCTGTCAGTAATGGTTTATACGTAACAGCCGAACTAAGTTAATAATTGGCTCCTTCTACCGACCCCCAGACTCCGATGATATAGTTGCTGAACAGTTCAGAGAAAATTTGAGTCTCGTAACAAATAACTACCCCACTCATACAGTTATAGTTGGTGGGGACTTCAACCTTCCCTCGATATGTTGGCAAAAATACTTGTTCAAAACCGGTGGTAGGCAGAAAACGTCTTCCGAGATTGTCCTAAATACTTTCTCCGAAAATTATTTCGAGCAGTTAGTCCACGAACCCACGCGAATTGTAAATGGTTGCGAAAACACATTTGACCTCTTAGCCACAAACAATCCAGAGCTGATAGAGAGCATCATGACTGATACAGGGATTAGTGATCACAAGGTCATTGTAGCTAGGCTCAATACCGTTTCTTCCAAATCCACAAGAAACAAACGCAAAATAATTTTATTTAAAAAAGCAGATGAAGTGTCACTAGAAGCCTTCCTAAGAGACAATCTCCATTCCTTCCGAACTGACTATGCAAATGTAGATGAGATGTGGCTCAAATTCAAAGATATAGTAGCAACAGCAATTGAGAGATTCATACCTCATAAATTGGTAAGAGATGGAACTGATCCCCCATGGTACACAAAAACAGGTCCGAACGCTGTTGCAGAGGCAACAGGAAAAGCATGCGAAGTTCAGAAGAACACGAAATCCCGAAGATTGGCTAAAATTTACAGACGCGAGGAATTTGGCACAGACTTCAATGCGAGATGACTTTAATAGGTTCCACAACGAAACATTGTCTCGAAATTTGGTAGAAAATCTGAAGAAATTCTGGTCGTATGTAAAGTACACAAGCGGCAAGACGCAGTCAATACGTTCACTGCACAGTGCTGATGGTACTGTTACCGACGACTGTGCCGCTAAAGCGGAGTTATTGAATGCAGTTTTCCGAAATTCCTTCGCCAGGGAAGACGAATGGAATATTCCAGAATTTGAAACACGAACAGCTGCTAGCATGAGTTTCTTAGAAGTAGATACCTTAGGGGTTGCGAAACAACTCGAATTGCTTGATACGGGCAAGTATACCGATTAGGTTCCTTTCAGATTACGCTGATACAATAGCTCCCTACTTAGCAATCATATACAACCGCTCGCTCACTGATAGATCTGTACCTACAGATTGGAAAATTGCGCAGGTCGCACCAGTGTTTAAGAAGGGTATTAAGAGTAATCCATCGAACTACAGACCTATATCATTGACATCAGTTTGCAGTAGGGTTTTGGAGCATATACTGTATTCAAACATTGTGCATCACCTCGAAGGGAACGATCTATTGATACGTAATCAGCATGGTTTCAGAAAACATCGTTCTTGTGCAACGCAGCTAGCTCTTTATTCGCACGAAGTAATGGCCGCTATCGACAGGGGATCTCAAGTTGATTCCGTATTTCTAGATTTCCGGAAAGCTTTGGACACCGTTCCTCACAAGCGACTTGTAATCATGCTGCGGGCCTATGGTGTATCGTCTCAGTTGTGCGACTGGATTCATGATTTCCTGTCAGGAAGGTCACAGTTCGTAGTAATAGACGGCAAATCATCGAGTAAAACTGAAGTGATATCAGGTGTTCCCCACGGAAGTGTCCTGGGACCTCTGCTGTTCCTGATCTATATAAATGACCTGGGTGACAATCTGAGCAGTTCTCTTAGGTTGTTCGCAGATGATGCTGTAATTTACGGTCTAGTAAGGTCATCTGAAGACCAGTATCAGTTGCAAAGTGATTTAGAAAAGATTGCTGTATGGTGTGGCAGGTGGCAGTTGAGGCTAAATAACGAAAAGTGTGAGGTGATCCACATGAGTTCTAAAAGAAATCCGTTGGAATTCGATTACTCGATAAATAGTACAATTCTCAAGGCTGTCAATTCAACAAAGTACCTGGGTGTTAAAATTACGAACAACTTCAGTTGGAAAGACCACATAGATAATATTGTGGGGGAGGCGAGCCAAAGGTTGTGTTTCATTGGCAGGACACTTATAAGATGCAACAAGTCCACTAAAGAGACAGCTTACACTACACTCGTTTGTCCTCTGTTAGAATATTGCTGTGCGGTGTGGGATCCTTACCAGGTGGGATTGACGGAGGACATCGACAGGGTGCAAAAAAGGGCAGCTCGTTTTGTATTATCACGTAATAGGGGAGAGAGTGTGGCAGATATGATACCCGAGTTGGGATGGAAATCATTAAAGCAAAGACGTTTTTCGTCGCGGCGAGATCTATTTACGAAATTTCAGTCACCAACTTTCTCTTCCGAATGCAAAAATATTTTGTTGAGCCCAACCTACATAGGTAGGAATGATCATCAAAATAAAATAAGAGAAATCAGAGCTCGAACAGAAAGGTTTAGGTGTTCGTTTTTCCCGCGCGCTGTTTGGGAGTGGAATGGTAGAGAGATAGTATGATTGTGGTTCGATGAACCCTCTGCCAAGCACTTAAATGTGAATTGCAGAGTAGTCATGTAGATGTAGATGTAGATAATGGTAAGACAGAGATTTAGGAACCAGGTTTTAAATTGTAAGACATTTCCAGGGGCAGATGTGGACTCTGGCCACAATCTATTGGTTATGAACTGTAGATTAAAACTGAAGAAACTGCAAAAAGGTGGGAATTTAAGGAGATGGGACCTGGATAAACTGAAAGAACCAGAGGTTGCACAGGGTTTCAGGGAGAGCATAAGGGAACAATTGACAGGAATGGGGGAAAGAAATACAGTAGAAGAAGAATGGGTAGCTCTGAGGGATGAAGTAGTGAAGGCAGCAGAGGATCAAGTAGGTAAAAAGACGAGGGCTAGTAGAAACCCTTGGGTAACAGAAGAAATATTGAATTTAATTGATGAAAGGAGAAAATATAAAAATGCAGTAAATGAAGCAGACAAAAAGGAATACAAATGTCTCAAAAATGAGATCGACAGGAAGTGCAAAATGGCTAAGCAGGGATGGCTAGAGGACAAATATAAGGATTTAGAGGCTTATCTTGCTAGGGGCAAGATAGATACTGCCTACAGGAAAATTAAAGAGACCTTTGGAGAAAGGAGTACCACTTGCATGAATATCAAGAGATGTGATGGAAACCCAGTTCTAAGCAAAGGAGGGAAGGCAGAAAGGTGGAAGGAGTATATACAGGGTCTATACAAGGGCGATGTACTTCAGGACAATATTATGGAAATGGAAGAGGATGTAGATGAAGATTAAATGGGAGATATGATACTGCATGAAGAGTTTGACAGAGCACTGAAAGACCTGAGTCGAAACAAGGCCCCCTGAGTAGACAACATTCCATTAGAACTACTGACAGCCTTGGGAGAGCCAGTCCTGACAAAACTCTACCATCTAGTGAGCAAGATGTATGAGACAGGTGAAATACCCTCAGACTTCAAGAAAAATAAAAGAATTCCCATCCCAAATAAAGCAGGCGTTGACAGATGTGAAAATTACCGAACTATCAGTTTAATAAATCACAGCTGCAAAATACTAACGCAAATTCTTTACAGACGAATGGAAAAACGGATAGAAGCCAACCTCGGGGAAGATCAGTTTGGATTCCATAGAAATGTTGGAACACATGAGGCAATACTGACCCTCCGACTTATCTTAGAAGAAAGATTAAGGAAAGGCAAACCTACATTTTTAGCATTTGTAGACTTAGAGAAAGCTTTTGACAATGTTGATTGGAATACTCTCTTTCAAATTCTGAAGGTGGCAGGGGTAAAATACAGGGAGCGAAAGGCTATTTACAATTTGTACTGAAAGCAGATGGCAGTTATAAGTGTCGAGGGGTATGAAAGGGAAGCAGTGGTTGGGAAGGGAGTGAGACAGGGTTGTAGCCTCTCCCCGATGTTATTCAATCTGTATATTGAGCAAGCAGTAAAGGAAACAAAAGAAAAATTCGGAGTAGGTATTAAAATCCATAGAGAAGAAATAAAAACTTTGAGGTTTGCCGATGACATTGTAATTCTGTCAGAGACAGCAAAGGACTTGGAAGAGCAGGTGAACGGAATGGACAGTGTCTTGAACGGAGGGTATAAGATGAACATCAACAAAAGCAAAACGACGATAATGGAATGTAGTCGAATTAAGTTGGGTAATGCTGAGGGAATTAGATTAGGAAATGAGACACTTAAAGTAGTAAAGGAGTTTTGCTATTTGGGGAGCAAAATAACTGATGATGGTCGAAGTAGAGAGGATATAAAATGTAGACTGGCAATGGCAAGGAAAGCGTTTCTGAAGAAGAAAAATTTGTTAACATCGAGCATTGATTTAAGTGTCAGGAAGTCGTTTCTGAAAGTATTTGTATGGAGTGTAGCCGTGTATGGAAGTGAAACATGGACCTCAAATAGTTAAGAGAAGAAGAGAATAGAAGCTTTCGAAATGTGGTGCTACAGAAGAATGCTGAAGATTAGATGGGTAGATCACATAACTAATGAGGTGGTATTGAATAGAATTGGGGAGAAGAGGAGCTTGTGGCACAACTTGACTAGAAGAAGGGATCGGTTGGTAGGACATGTTCTGAGACATCGAGGGATCACCAATTTAGTATTGGAGGGCAGCGTGGAGGGTAAAAATCGTAGAGGGAGATCAAGAGATGAATACACTAAGCAGATTCAGAAGGATGTAGGGTGCAGTAGGTACTGGTAGATGAAGAAGCTTGCACAGGATAGAGCAGCATGGAGTGCCGCATCAAACCAGTCTCAGGACCACAACAACAACAACAACAACTGACATGACAAAGCATGGACTGGGAAACTGATACGTTTAGTCAAAGAAACAGTTTGTGGCATCCTGAGGATGAAAAATATTATAATCAGGATACAACTCTGAATATTTGGATTGAAATTTCAGGTTTAATGGAAGCCACAAGTAGGCAAAATTTTAGGTTTAGATT
The DNA here is from genome assembly GCF_023898315.1 of Schistocerca nitens. Lineage (NCBI taxonomy): Eukaryota > Metazoa > Arthropoda > Insecta > Orthoptera > Acrididae > Schistocerca > Schistocerca nitens. The sequence continues at coordinate 249,321,772 of NC_064618.1, forward strand.
ATAATGGTGTATCTTATGACTAAAGGTATTGTAGTGGATCTTATTGGGTTGTGGTAGGTGGGCATTAGTTGTCTGGCGTTTTTTATGCCAGAACTCTGGTAATTCTGTTCCATGAAATGGTTTGCAAATGTAGTGCACATATTTTTTTCTACTTTACAGTGCTTCAAGTGTACAGAGTACCTTATTCCATACTTTTGTCTTTCACAAGTACGGTTTGCTGAATAGCAGTCATTGAAGGTTAACTGACAAATTTCTGCAGAACTTCAAATAAATTCAGCAAAACAGATTTCTAGTGCTTGCCTAGAGGTGTGATTTGAGCCCTTTTAAGAAATCCGATACTCACATTAAAGATGCAATTCTGCAGATCATGTCTTTCCAATGATTAGGTCTTTAATGTGTTCTAAAACGCACAGTTTCAAAGTTTTTTGTGATATGTTGGATGTTATTTACCATGCTCTAAATAATAATTTGAAAGTTAATATTTTCAAATCTTGAACCTCAAATATGATATTTTGACACTATGCTTCATACAATCCCTAAAAGACACTGTAATATAGTTGAGTTTCCTTATTAAAAGTAAAACTCAATCTGAAATAACCACCAGTAATCTTGTTTCATCCTTTCTCAAATCCAGTGGGCAAGTGGTTAAAGGGCAGTGACATTTCCAGTACTAGAATCTGATTATCTGAATACCATATTTACTCGAATCTAAGCCGTACCTGAAATTTGAGACTCGAAATTCAAGGGAAGAGAAAAGTTTTAGGCCACACCTCCAAATCGAAACAAACACAATTTAGGTAGAATAAATGACGATACAGCTACAGTGGTTTGGTTTGAGTTGTAAGCTTAGCAATTAAGCTTTACCAGGTAGCCATTGCTATGCGTCAGGCGTGCTTCGTCTGGTTTGAATCTGTTGCTTATTTTTCTTTGATCTGATAAGTGTCGTTCTCTTTGTTATAGGTGTTTACGTCACTATAGGCTGAAAATGTATTATTGTACTGTGTCATGCATTGTTTGTTGCATTCTGATAATAAGTGTTTAAGACCTGTCGCCGCTCGCGGCATGGCTTGCTTTTGTGCGTGCTACCGCCGCTTTAAAAAAAAAAAAAGAGAGAAGAAGAAGAAGAAGAAGGAGGAGGAGAAGGGGGGGGGGGAACTGTCTTATTAGCGAAACAATGGCAAGAGACTGCTATTTGTTGTTACTTACATTGCTGCTTTCTTTGATAATGATCAACAAGAACCAAATAATAGATGTTCTGAACGAGAGTTTAGCTAAAAAATTTCTCCGTTTGAAAATCTTTGCAGACACCTCTTTTGTACATTAAATTCTGCACAGAAATTAGAGTCATCTTAGATTTAAAAATCTAGTCAATTGCCGTGCTTCATTTCTGACTGTATCATTAACATGCATAAGAATAATACGAATATAAACATGACATGATATGTATATTCTTCCGCATTTGCTGCTGTCTCACACTAGTTTCGTAGGTTATTAGGCAGATGGGATTTAAATGAGATAGCAGCAAATGCATGGCAAAATGTTTATATTTGTATTATTCTTATGTTGAAGAGAATACTGCATGTGATTCGCAATTCATAAAAGTTCCTATTAGCAACCATCTCTTCTCACAGGTAGGAAAATATTCAGAATGTGCAGTTGGCCATATTGACAAACATCCCAAATAGTCTTGCCAGTCAGATTTTCGTAGTACATTGAAATGTTGCCACATTCGAAGATGAACAACACGGAATTTGTATTTACTTTGTTGGATAATGTATGAAAATGCAGTGGTCGAAACTTGGGGCGGAGAAAAAAGCTCGTCTTACACCTTTTTTTTTTTTTTTAATTTATTTACTGACGCAGAGGTTTTGGCGCCAGTATTTATCTTTGTGCCTGCAAAGCATGCCTGTGTAGCACTACATATATACGATGCAGCAGTTAGTTCTGGTGGCACCTGCCAACATTTTTCAGAACTTCCGCTTACTTTGCACTTGATTCTAAACCGCAGGCGGTTTTTTGGATTACAAAAACCTGAAAAAAAATGCGGCTTAGATTCGAGTAAATACGGTATACCTACTACCAGTACTGCATTAATATAAACCGTTTTTAGAATAAAGTGAGCTGCTGTGAAATCACAAACCTATTTTTCATTAATGATTACTTACATACAAATTTAGTCCAGTCATCGTATACAAGGAACGGCTATTTTCACAAAGTAAATTAAGGATTATGTGCACATAACATCATTGGCAAAACCTTTATACACCGAAGTCACCACTGTAGCATAATATATCACATTCTGAACAACTTATTTTGGAGAGATCCTTACTGTGATGTATCATTGAAATCACATATTTTCGTAATACGTGAGTATTTCATAAAACTTCTCTAATAACTGAAGACAGAGCATACAGTACTCAAAACATTCTTTTCGAGCCACATATAGCTCATTAGTCATCTTTTTAATAGCAAACGCCGCATTACAGCACTCTTCTCCAAGCATAGTATCCATCTCACCTTTTGGAAGTTTCAATTTAACTTACTTCATACATAGACTAGATTCTAGCCTCACCTAACCTGCTCAACCCAGCCAAAAACTGACAAATGAGATCGGATGCACCATGACCAAGCTGTCACCCAATACAGACGACCTCTGGTGATGGCACCTGACGACTATTGTCTGTACCACTGTAAATGCAGCCTTAAACTGAGTGACCTAATAATTAATGTAAAGAGGGATGATAATATACAGGGTGAACCAGAACTCCACAGGCAAACTTGAGGAGGCGGTAGTATGGACAAAAACGTGAAAAAAGTCTAGTAAAAATGCAATCTTATGTTTATATATTAGGAGCTATAAACACTTGTTCTTCTTCGTTAGTGTGAAACATCTCTTCTAGTGAATAAGTACACACAGCTCTTAAGGTATGCACTTTCAAGCCCATATTTACTAGACTTTTTTTATTGTTCTGATTCATACCAGCAACTTAAGTTTATCTGTGGGGTTCTGGTTCACCTTGTATAACAGAAAACTAGACATTTCTCAGAGTGCAATTCACTGTCTGGTTTTAAGAACAGCCGTTCAACTGATCATGCAATAATGCCACATAATGGACGGTAATCATAAAAATGGCTGCCACTAGGTACCTTCATAACAGAACAGAAGCTGCTTCTATGAGATTTGGGGTAAGGAATACAATTAATTTCAGTTTTAACTGGAGGAAGCAAAATACATCTTTACACTGTTGTATAACAGAAAATGAGTAATGGGACAGTAATGTGTGGTGTTCTGCAGCATTCCATGTTAGCAGCATATCTTTAAAGATACATTAACAACTGTATCACATTATTTTACAGACTTTTGGTTGTAGATCGTACAACTATAATTGTTAGAGACTGAGCGGAAAATGTGTAATACAATGAATTATGTGCTTTGGAGAAGCTACAGCAATAAAACACAGTACATCCTGTTCTTTACACACAATTCTGTATGTAAGAAATTTGTGGCAATTACTGATGTAAAAGAAACCACATTTTTGGCACTGGGGAAAGATGGTAAGCTTTGTAAAATGCAGATATTCTCAGTCTCTTGCTGAAACTGAATGCAAAGTAACTTTACAATAAAAATAAAAATCTGCAGTTAATGCTACTAAAACTGAATCTTATATACTTCACATATTTTCATTTCTTAATTCCCTACAACATAATACTTTTAGGCTATGAAGGATTCATTCTGATAAATGGTGGTATTAAGCTAAAGGGGCCTATTTAACAAGCTAGCGACTTAACTGAATATGCTTACATTTCCAAAATTTGAAGGCAACAGCAGGAATTTGAACTTTTGTGGAAGTTAAGACTGTATGCCACGCTGCAACCCAAATCAGGATCCCTAGATTTTGTGGACAGTGTGCTATTGATTAAGCCATCCAGGCATACCCTATGGATAAACTCAGCCTTAGCGAATTACTGCACTAAATTGGACAAGGGCTCCTCTGATGGTGTAGGATTAGCACCCTTGGGAAAACGTATATAAAGGACAATTCAACTAAATCAGATACATGCAAATGTTACCGAGATATTTTTACACTTAATGCAGCTTTGTGGATCACCCTCTGCGAAGTTTAGAGGAGAGATGTGATGGTGATCTGAGTCCATTCTTTAGGTTTGCTTGGTTTTTGTACTGGTAGCACATAGTTTTAACTTGTCATCAATTTTCAGTATTACGCCCGGATTTCTTTTAACAAGTGAAAGGTACCTTGATGAAGTTTCAAGTTTCACAACCTATTGCGATTTTTGCTTGATTTTCTACATACTGCACAAAGTACAATCAATAAGTTGTCCTAAAAATAACATTTTATATACTGCAGAGAAAGCAGATTACGATGCATGGATCTGAACTTGACAAAATAATAAGTTTCCTATTATGAACTCGCCAAAATGTCAAAGGATAGAGAAATAGTCTTTTTACAGAAAATCAATGCAAAATGTATTCAACAAAGAAATATTCATATAATTTGTTCACAACTGTTTCTCACACAAACTTTACTGGTTTCTTTTCTTTTTTTCCAATATGTGATAGTGCAATATCATGCTATAAAATTACAAATCAAAGCACACAGAAGTGTCACAGCATGTTTTTCAATAGAGTCTGTTCCGCAAAAAGAATTTTTCCGTTAAATGGTTCCATAAAGTGCCACGTAATTACAAAATCTTTTCTAAACAAAATATTACTGGACTCTATTATAAATAAGAGGAAGACTGTTTTACACAGGAAGTTATGATGATCTCACTCAAAATTTGATAGGACGATTCAGTTTGTCTCAAAAAAAACCTAAAAAATAATTTATTGTATCTGCTACACAAAAATCCAGTTTGAATATTTGTAAATGTAGTTCAATGAGAAATGAATACTTCCTCCATTCCCGAAAATTTCAAGTGGTAACTTGTTGGAATACACATATAGGGCTGTCTCTGCACTAATAGCACAGCACAATGTTTCCAAGAAAGTTGGACTGTTATTAAACTTTTATTTAGTTGTACAACAAAAACATCCCACTGCAGGGGGTTTTTAAATTTCGTTATATGGCAGGTAAAATTTTGCACAACATGGTTTTATTTTTCTATGATGTGATACATTCTGGAGAAAGCAATCACAATCTGCTAGAAGTACTGTTATGTGGAAATGCTACTTACTGGTAATTACACAAAATTAATTGAGAAATGAGATATTCATACCCAAATTAAAGTGTGTTTAACACACAGCCAGAACAATACTGACAGATAATTTATTCTTTTATGTACACAAAAAGGGAATGTTATTACATCTGAAATTGACGATATGTATCAGTGTCTGGATGCACAGTTATACGAGCATCAGGAGATGATTACAATTTACAATACGTTTGTAATACCGGTCTTTGCACTTGCAGTTAAATCTTTCCATTATAACTGATGGAACTCACATAAAACACTGGAAAATTCACTAAGAGAAACAGATTGTATAAAACATTAGCACAAAATATGCTTCTTTATATCCGCTCATCACAGATCATAAAAATGTTGAGCTTATGACTGTGCATATAACAAGTAAGTACCTGATTACACCACTTAGCAATCATATGTAGCAGCAGTGACTCCACAGCCACTACGAAAATCTCAAGCAGGACTGCACATATTTACATGATAGAAACATGAATATGTGTCAATAGTGAGAAATGTTCAACACTCCAAAGGAATGTCAAAATTAACACTCCCAAGAACACTCAGGAAGGCAAGCATTTTCAAGTGTCATTGTGAACGGCTTCACATTGTGTTACACCACTGCTTCACCGTTATTCAATGACGACACCGTGCATCACACAAAAACCTCCACACATTATCACACAAAACTTCCCACACTTTCAATGTGCTGCACATTGCAAGTTGCTCACTGCAAAGTTAGTCTTGCTGTCAAACCATTGTCCTTGAGGAGTCTCCTGCCAGCTTGTCAATAATCTGGAAAAATGATGCAAAATCATCAGTATGATTAAAATATATAAGCAACAACTACAATTTTAATGTTCAACACTTTTATTTTCAAAGGACATATTTTGGCCACAGAATGATTCACTCTTAAAATTTGTTTGCATAAAGTATTTATCTAAATTGATTAACAAAAAGTTTTCAGCATGATGAAAGTGTTGCACATCATCATGACATACATTAATAATTTGTTTCAGTAAACCAAAATGAAAACATAGAACAGTTCTTCCTGAAAACATTTAGTTCTATCTTTAATCAGTGATGTGTACAAGTGAGCAAGATCAATGAACTTGCTATTTTAAAATGTTCTGTGTAAGATATAACATTATTCCGCTCTGCAACTTCTCATGTAAACTACTCATAGCATTCCTTAAGTAATTCTAAAGGGAATACAGTTCCAGCAACCAGTTTGAGTGTTAATTGAGGGGCAAAACTAACAACAAAGAAGAATGTATATCATGAGATGACTAAATATGCTTAAGTTGTGATCCTTATTTTCTATTTCCCTCTTTCTTTTCAGTGCATGTGTAAAGAAAGACCTGAGAATTTAATCCATGACTTTCTTGTTGCAGTAATTACATTTATGTCTAACACAGCCAGTGTCTTGTCTTTGGCACACCAATAACAGCGTAAACTGTAACAGTGTTCATACACAATGAATGAGTATTAATATTGAAAATACTATTTTGTAAGGACCAAATATAAAAAAGTAAAATTTTACGACCTCCCTGAAAATGAAAAATCATGTACTTTTAATACAACAATAATTCTTTTTTAAATAGGTAGTTGTCATGAGTATGTTCTATGCTTTATGAATTCTTTTACACAGTAGACAATGGTTATTTTGGTTTTTAATTGCAGCCACAATCCCAATAATATTTTAAAAATTAAATTTTCCATCTGTACTGTTTTGAAAGCAAAGTAAAAAATGTTGTCTTTTTATAAGAAAAAGTTACCCCAATGATATCTGAATGCACAACCATTCATCATAAAGGAGAAAGTATAAAAATAAATACATACATAAACAAAGTGTTTGACCCTGTGGTTCAGTTTTTGAGCTGGACGAACACAGGAATTTTTATACCAAACCAAGTGTCAAAAAATGCCAATGAACCTTTTTTAATGCTGTCTGGAGAGAATGTACTTTCAATATTCCTCGCATAAGAATTTTTTTATGTCCAAGTGTTAAGTCCCACGACTACTGAAACTCAACATTTGGATGCTGTGCATTTACTTGTAACACAAGTACCCACTTATGCCAGGTCAATGACACCATCCTGGGGTAAATTAACGAAACCACAAAAAAGTGACTGATCAGATAAATGTTCCTCTAGGCATGTGCTCAACATTTTGGTGCTTCATAGTTTGCTAATAAATTTTCTGTTATATCCACTATCATCGACACTACATAAAAGTAAGATTACGTACCAACACATTTTCAACAATATTTAAAATTTCACACACATTTTTAATCTTAAAGATTAAAGCACAACAGATGTTAAATAAAGAGAAACAACGTGATTATTCAGCTCCACATACCCCTCTAATTCCAGGTAGATTTAATACTGTTCCAAGAACTGGTACCCTTCGTAGGAAATTGATTGCAACAGGAAAGAAGCCACTGAAAAAAAAACAGAAGAAAGTGAACACTATAAAATAACATGTAAAAACTTTGTTTTATCCTTTTGTAATACTTTGAAATGAAACTAACACAAATATGTAATGATAGCTCACCTAAAAGAATAAGCACTCAATAGCAAACAAAAATAACTTGCGCGACTTCTTAGCCAGGAAGTGCAACAAACTGCTCACATTGCTGACAAATAAGTTATCAGTTAAATTACTTGGTTAGTGTTAGTAACAAAGAGAGAAAAAATTAAAGGAAGTAATGGGGGTGGATAGCCAAGACTAGTTGCTCCTGCCCAAGGGTGAGATGAGGAGCACCTATCTCTATGGGGCAGTGTTGGAACAGCCAGGTATATAGGATAATCAAACATACGCAAGGAGAATTTGCCATGCAACAATTTCTCTGTTTCCTTGGTGGGATGTGGGAGTACATTATCACATATGACACCAAATTCCTGCAAAGATTTGCTTCTGTAGTTGTTCCAAATGGTACGCCAAAAATTATGAAGTGCGATAATGCATGATGTGTTGTGGTGAAATGAAGTCAATGAATATAATCCTTTAATTACAACAGAAGACAAGTATCATTAGCTTTGAAATGAGGAATTTTGTTTGTTGGTCGCAGCACTTAAACTTTCAATCACTGTTCCTTTGTTTGCATCTCAAATGTTTTCTCTGTCACGATTTCATGTTATAAAGGACAGAAGATAGGATTTAACACACTATCTATGAGGTGATCATTTGAGATTAACAACAATATTAGGTTGGGTAACAGAAACTGTCACATTCCATTCAAATGGAAAATCTTGGAATTTGTTTCGAGCAATTTTAGGGAAATTGTGGAAGACTTAAATCTGAATGGCTGTGTAATGATTTTAAATTACATGCTCTCAAATAAGGATCAAGTATGTTAACCATTATGCAACATCATTCACTTTCATGTCAGTAAGATGACAGTCAGTATGCAGACATACATGGAAGTATTCACTCAATAATTACTGTGAAGTCATCAAAAACAACATCATGAGTAACTCTTTCCAAATACATTGCTGTAAGTGTTACATATTTGTACTATCAACCAACACAGTTTAGCAGAATTCACTGAAACAACAGTGTGACATGTAGCTTTTATCCACAACTGCAACTCAACATTTAATATTTAACGTAAGAAGTAAACATCTCATAATAAACAGAGCATACCCAAATGCAAATCCTATCCCCAAAAACTAATATTATGGATTCTGTACTGTCACTTAAAAATAATATATAAAGCTAATCTTTCAGGGCTACCACCACCCGCATAGTACTGTAGAACACTAAGACACATCTGACAAACAGAACAATGGAACTATGTGATGAAGGGAATAGATAAATGCTGACAAAGAAAAGACTGTTCACATTTTTGTGGAACTATTTGTTATCTCATGTATGGGCACAACTGTTTTTCTACTCTTGAATTGTGTCCTATCACTACGACAAGTTTCATCAAATGGGGATATTTCAAAGCAGTTAAATAGTTTTCTTTAAAACACATTCTTATCTTATGCCAGAAAGCAGAAATTATGGTGTCCCTGCAAAGCCTCGAGAGAAACAATATGCAGAAATTTAAAATGTATCCTACATAAGGATATTTAAAGTATCAGTCACAATAGTTCAGTGTTCTCTTAAAAGATATTTTATGCCGGTGCACCAATTTCACTGGAAATTAACAAGTTACGCTTAGTAACAATGTTATTGTCGTTAACGCAGTGCTTAGGACCCAATTACAGTGAACCATTATTTGAGAACAATTGCTAGTGAAGTGAAACTCTCGCCTAGTGACTACATTTTATTGTGTTCAAGACCATTAAAATTTACAACTACTAGTCCAATAGACTGTAATTAAATTTACAATAGCATAAGGGCAACAGAGAAACAGATGCACATTAATACCTCATGTTAAATAGTTACTGTCAAAAATCAGATTAAAATGTCATGATTGCAAAATATAAATTACTTACAGAAAAATGGAATGACTTACAGAACTTGATTTCAGACAAGACTGGTCTGGGTTCAGGATAAATGTAAGAACAAGTGAGGCAGTACTGACATTACAACTCAAAGTAGAAGACAAGTCAAAGAACCATAAATTGACATTTACAGCATCTGATTTAGAAAAAGCTTTTGGTAATGTTGACTAGAAAGTACTCTGAGATTCTGAAGTTATCGGGGAGTAAAAATTCCCTCCCAAAACACACACACACACACACACACACACACACACACACACACACACACACTCTCCAAAGGTTTTCCAGCATGATGGAAACCTGTTCAATACAGAAACAGCCACAGTTGCAAGTTTCACTTCTTATTTCACTGGAGACTAGGAAACCCAAAACTAGTCATCAATTAAATAAAAAGTGCATCTTGCAACTTCAGCTGTTTCTATACCTAAATGTCCCAATGTTAGGCCATCTGTACATAGAGCAAGTAACAACAGAAAGTTTTTTTTTTTTTTTTCCCCGTCCTATGTCCTCAATTATTTGTTGGATATAATCCAACCTCTGTCTTCCCAACAATTTTTACCATCTACAGCTCCCACTAGTACCATGGGGGTTATTCCCCGATGCCTTAACACATGTCCTGTCATCCTGTTCCTTCATGTGGTCATTGTTTTCCACACATTACTTATTTCACTGATTCCTTGGAGAATCTCCTCATTCCCTACGTTATCAGTCCACCTAATTTTCAACAGCCTTTTAGAATGCCTCACCTCAAATGCTTTGATTCTCTTCTTCTTAAGTTCTCCCACAGTACATGATTCACTATCCTACAATGCTGTGCTCCAAACATACATTTCTAGAAATTTGTTCCTCAAATGAAGGCAAATGTTTGATCCAGCTGACTTCTTTTTGCCAGAAGCACCCTCTTTGCCTGTGCTAATCTGCTTTTTATGTCCTTTTTTATCCATCCATCATGTGTTATTTTGTTTGAATGGTACCAGTATTCCTGAACTTTGTCTATTTCATGGTCCCTACTGTTTTGTTAGGTTTATCAATAATCTTATTTCTGCTATTCCTCATTACTTTTGTCTTTCTATGGTTTACTCTCTACCCATATTCTCTGCTTATTACAGCTGTTCATTCCATTCAACATGTCCTATAATTTTTCTTTACTTTCAGTGCGGACAGCAATATAATCAGCGAATCTTATAAATGATATCCTTTCCCACTGAATTTGAATCTCACTCCTGAATCTTTCTTTTAGTTCCATCACTGTTTCTTCAATATATAGACTGGAAAGTAGTGGCAAAAGACCACAGCCCTATCTTTCACCCTTTTTAAGCTGAGCACTTTATTATTTATCTTCCATTCTTATGTTCTTGATCTTCCATTCTTGTTGTTCTGTCATTGATTCTTTCATAAATACAATATTACCCCACTTTCCCTATGGCTTTGTGCTAGTTTTCTCAGAATTTCAAACATCTTACAGCATTTTACATTGTCCAACATTTTTTCCAAGTAGACTAATCCTATTAACATGTCCTGAATTTTTTTTTTTTAATTTAAGTTTTGTTTCCACTATTAAGCACAATGTAAGAACTGCCTCTTTGGTGCTCCTACCCTTTCGAAAGCTGACACAATCTTAATATAAAGGATCCTCACTTCTCTATTACATTCTTCTTGATATTATTCTTGCCAGTACTTTGAAGTATGAGCCTTTAGGCTGATTGTGTAACATTCATCACACTTGCCTGCCCTTGCTGTCTTTGGGATTGTGTGAATGACATTTTTCCAAAATGTCTGACAGTATATCTTTAGGCTTAGATTTTACACAACAACTCAAATGGTAGCTTTGGTTGCCAATCCCCCCCCCCCCCCCCCCCCCTCCTCCCAACAATGGTTTTAGGGATTCAAAGCAATGTTATCTATCTCTTCTGCCTTATTAGATCACACGTCTTCCAAACTTCTATTCAATTCTGAGAGTAATAATGGATCCCCTGTGTCTTCCATATATACTCCCATTTCTACCTCTATCACATAATCAAACAAGTTCTCCCCTTGTAGTGCAGTTCAATGCACTGTTTCCACCTATCCCCTCCCCACTGTATTCTTAATATTGCCACCCCTGGATTTTATTTGACTAAATGTTGTTTTGAGTTTTGTATATGCTGAATCAGTCCTTCCAATAACCATTTCCTTTTTAATGTCTTTACTTTTTATTCCTGCAGCCATTTTGCTTTAGCTTTCCTGTAATTCCTATATATTTCATTCCTAAGTGACTTACATTGCTATATTCTGGAATTCCCTCTGAACATTTTTGTCCTCACTTCCTTTTGTCAATAAGTTTGATTTTTTCTATTAATTAAGGTTTTTTCACAGTTACCCTATTTGTACCTACATTTGTCTGTACACTTTCTGTGATGGCCCTTTTCAGATCCATCTATCTCTCTTCAACTGAACTACCTACTGCAATATTCATTATTTGAGTAGCTATAGCCTCAGAGAACTTCAGACCCATCTCATTCCTCAGTACTTCAGCATCCCATTTCTTTGCACAATGAATCTTCTGGCTGAGTCTCCTAAACTTCATCATTACTAAACTGTAGTCAGAGTCTGTATCTGTTTCCGGATACACTTACAATCCAATATGTTACTTCAAAGTTTGTCTGAGCACGATGTGATCCAGCTGGAATATTTACGCATCACCAGGCCTGTTCCAAGTATACCTCCTCCTATCGTGATTTTTGAAGAGAGTATTCACTATTACTAGCTGAAATCTATTGCAGAACTCAATTTTCCGCTCCTATTCTTACTACAAAGTCCATATTATCCCATAACTACTGCGTCTATTCCTTTCCTTACTATCATGTTCGAATCACCCACGACTATAAGATCATCATCCCCCTTTACACACTGAATTATACATTGAATATCTTCACATATTTTCTCAACCCATTCAGCTTCTGCTTGTGACACATGCATGTATACCTGAGATATTGTTGTTGGCATTGATTTGCTGTCAATTCTGATGACAGCTGTGTCAATGAACTGTTCACAGTTACCCACTATCTGCCCAGCTCTCCTATTCAAATGGAGCTTTGCTTTGTTATACTATTTTCTGTTGCTGTTGAGATTACCCTATATCCATCTGGTCAGAAATTCTTACCCTTTTCCATTTCACTTCACTGACCCCCACTATATCTAGACTATGCCTCTGCATTTCCCATTTCTGATTTTTTTGGCTTCCCAAGTTGTAAAAGAAATTAGATCATGGAGCACACATACAAACAAAGATTTGGTAATGACATAATTCTATCAGAGACAGCAAAATACTTCAGAGATCGGTTGGAAGAAAAAAAAGGTTATAAGATTAACATAAAAAAGCAAAACAAATGGTAATAGAGTGTAACTGAAGAATAGAGTGTAATTGAATCCTGAGCAAGAACATAGGCTACTTTAGCAAGTCTACATTACAAGATACTGATTTGGAAACTATTACCCAACTAGGGAAATTATTTACTCTTTGAAAACACTATTTATTTTCAGCTTTTGGTCTATCATATATGTGAAAATGCTTTTATTGGTTGACATATGCTACCTGATATTATTCAAAGCAATGAATACAGTACTTATAAATCTTCAATGTTTTTCAACCATAATTCCACACTATGTGTTATATAATGTGTAGCAGGTGTTCCCTGACAGAACACTGAGAATGCTGGTACTTTGATGGACAGCTTGTTTATATTGAAGGTAAATATTGTTAAATTAAAAAAAAATGAAATTTGTTCTGCTTGGTAATTACCTTAATAACTAATGACACGAAAATCATAAAAAAACTTTAAAAAATTAAAAACATTATGAGGGACGATCAATAAGTTTCAATCTGAGGGCACTGCTGCAGCACTTATGGAATGTAATGTGACTCTGATGCAGGTATATAAGCAGCGACATGTACGCAAGGGATATGTGTGTCTTTCCAATGTGCATGCAGTAAATGCAGAAACAATAGACTATGACAACATTATTACCAAATGTGTCCAAACAGGACCAATGTCCTGTTATTATTCTTTTTTTTTGTGCAGAGAACTTATTCATTTCCTGCAGAATGCTAGTGTTCTGTGTGACACAATTTGGGAAACCCTGATGTATGGCTACTTCAACAGCACAATGCACAGAAGCACCTGCCCATGCCCCTCTGGATGCGCTGCTTGGCAGAAATGCTGCACATGACGAATCTTGCTTTGAGACAGCTTGGGATGGGGGAGAGCGAGCCACAGATCAAACTATGTTCTTGTGAAAAACTGGCAGACATTTGAGGGCAGCTGATGCAATCTCTCTCTCTCTCTCTCTCTCTCTCTCTCTCTCACACACACACACACACACACACAGTAGCTTGTTTGCTCGCCATCGATCATGACAACAAAGCTACTGACATGCGAGCATAGCCGTGGGTAACAACTAGTGTGATGATGATGATGATGATGACGATTATGATTTTATTTGATTTGGTTATCACATTAACTTACTGCCAATTGAAGATCTAAGACTAAGATCTGTTCAATGACTGAGTAACCTGTTACCTACAGAAACCTCAGTGTGAGGATGCACAGGCATGAGCCTGTGATGATTGTTTTCATATGAGAATATTGATATTCACAGTTCAGAGAATAGTTCTGTGTCATGTATACAACTCTGTGGAATCAGTATTCCACAGTGTACAATGATACAAGACTGCACCACAGACAAAAGTCTCCCACATGCAGTGATGTGAAACAGTGGGTCCCACAGCAGCCGTGGTATTAATTTCAACTATCGAGAGGGTAGCACCGAAATCTCATCGCCATGTGATACTGTCCATATTCGACAGTCTTAATGACCCAAGTGGATGGAGTCAGTCAAAAAAATTGGTAGGTAACCCCCAAAATCCAGGTATTATCAAATACCATTTGTATATCACAGAACACAGCAAACAGGTGTTAGCAACAGTACAAGATATTTTCAAACTGCAGATTCCAGCCAAATCAAATCGCCTGTAATGGAACAGATTTCTCAAAAGTAGCTTGAAATCTGGGAACTGTCTGCTAGCTTCCAGGTACTAACACAGTTGTTAACTAACAATTGTGTCAAACAATATACGTATTCCATTCAATAACCATATCGGTCTGCAGTTATTCCTGGATTCAGGATAGAAATGATAATACTCTTCTTTACTCTGATTGAAATTTTCCTTTTCACCAAATATAATTATAAAATCTTAAGTATGTCATCTTTCAGAATTATTGCTAAAGTCATTTGTGGATTTTTATCATATTTGGGAAATGTGGGTATACGCTGCTGGAGCAACAAGGAGTTCGCAGTCATCAAATGGGCCTTATATGGTACCAGGTACTGCATATGGAATGGTTCTCTCTCTCTCTCTCTCTCTCTCTAAGTGTTTAAGAGTCAATGAAGTTTATCAACTGTACAACAGGAAGTTCAGAATCACAAAATGATCAGTGCTACTGCCACCATTGCAGCAGAGCTTTGTCAACACTTTGGACGATGTTGTGCACACTTTTACTGCTCCCCCCACAGGGAGGATTGTGGTCACTGGAGGACCCCAGCAAAAGTGAAGGCATGGATATTTATTCCACCAGGTTACTTCTTTACCTGGACAAATATAAATGTTGCATACCACCATCATTAAAGACAGACAAATACTGACAGTTAATGCTTCTAATGAGATGTTTAGGGGTACTAAGTCACTGAAGGGATCTTCAGGAGTTGTGATATTTTGTGACAATTAGGAGTTATTTTCTAAAAACCTCACATTTTGTACTGCCACCATGAAACACAGTGTTCCACAAATTGGCAAAGCTCAGACAGGCGACCGTGGTAATCACTACAATACCACTAAATTTCAGGTTTGTGTCTGAAAAAGCAGCAAGGGGGAAAGGAGGTAAAGGTACTTGCGAGTGTAGTAAAATATCAGTGTTTGTACACTCAAATTTATGTGGAGTGTGATGGGGTCATATAAACTGTAATACAGTGTGGGTTCAATGGTCTGTTTCACTGAGAGAGGGTAATTCCATAGCAGATTTCTTTCTCCCTGGTGGTACCAGAGGAAAGTGAGACTACTCTGGCTGTACCAGTGTAGGCTACCAGTAGGATGATGTGTTTGGTGAGACAATGAGGATGAAGTACTTTTCTCTCAACAGGAAAGTTAGCATACAGGTGGAGCTGAGGTTGTGAGTTTAAGAGTTTTAGAGACCTTGTCGCCATTGTATCAGGTTTGAGTTTTGTTACTGTCTTAGTGAATGTGATGTCTTACTGATACAGTGTATCCTGTCATATTTCTTTCCGGCATCATTAGCCGTTTGGCAGTCAAGTGTTTCACATAAGTGAATATTTTTCTCTTTCATGAATATGATCAGTAAACAAAGGAGAGGTGGTGCAATGTTAACTGGGTAGTTTATACATATAGGGAGTAGTCTCATGATATGCCACTCTGCAGTCCCCCTGCAGTAGTTGCATTAATGCAAAAGAAGGGCATACATCTGCACCTGAGGCATCTAAAGAAGAACATGATGCAAACCCTTATACCACTTCCTGTGGAAAGTGGTATAAGTGTTGGCACTGTGCCTGTATATCATAGTCTTAAACTTGTTAGGGAAAACATAACCTTTGATATACAGAATAAAATCACTACTATCAACCTGTTATCTTTTGATCCTCTCTGATAACAACAAACAAATTGGTTTTGCACTGCTCCAGGTTAATGCACAGTACTTTGCAGTTTTTAGTGTGAAGTCTAGGATTAGACCTAGGGCAAAATTTGCTATGACGAGTGATCAAGAATCATATAACATATAGTTTATAACTGGTCTGGAGTGGCAGTAATTGATCAGCATTCAATACTTTCATCGATTAACAACGGCTTCATTATAGCAGAAGATTTTCTATTTGCTCTTGAGCACATGAGGTACTTTGAGGACTGATTCCATTTATTCTTGCCAGACTACCATTCCAGTGAAGTCAAATATGGCAACACTATTATGTTGTAATTCTCAGCATTAAATTTTTGATGAGATGGTCATCTCAACATGGGTACTGGGGTTTGGGTATCTGAACCATTTCATTGCAGATCACAAACCCTGATTCCACCCAACAATAGCAATAGGTACTTGGCACAGTAGCCAGTATCTGGAGTCAGTGCACCAGACTGGTCATGCATCTACTACTCATTGTCAGCAGTTTGACCTCTGAACAGTTGGGGGGACAACTACGATTATGTGGGTACATGACATCTCTGTTTAATGGAAGGATTACAAGGCTGTTTTAAGCATCCACTACATGTAGACCTAACATGTCAGTAGAGAAAAAGATAAATGGTGACTAAAAGAATACCAATGCCTCTCCTTCAAACAGCTTTGTTTCATCATATGTGTGCTGGTGATATCAAGAGGCATGAAAAGTACCACCTAGTCAGTTTTATTTCAAGTTGTTTAAGTGTAACTGTGACCAGATAAAGAGGTCGTTCAAAATGTTGATAGTTATGTTACCTGTATCACAAAAATTAATTTCTTTGTCACAATATTTTAATGTCTGTTAAATATTATCACCAAAAACCTGTTTTACATTACTATTACTCAGTACACACAATTTCCTGCTGTGCACTAATTATTCCAACACAAATTTTTCAGGACAAAGTAGTGATAGTTTTCAAATATTTTTTTCCAATTAACTGAGAGCCAGTTTCATAAAGGTAAAAGAGGGTTCACATTTTTTTCTCACCTACAAATATAAAGTGGCACAAAAGAATACATAATATACAGCCTATCATACTGTAGGC
This sequence comes from Schistocerca nitens, assembly GCF_023898315.1. Lineage (NCBI taxonomy): Eukaryota > Metazoa > Arthropoda > Insecta > Orthoptera > Acrididae > Schistocerca > Schistocerca nitens. The sequence continues at coordinate 249,339,238 of NC_064618.1, forward strand.
TAATCCCATTAATTATGATCAGGGCAAAATATAAAGCCTTCAAGCCTGACAATTAAATACAATGCTTTTGAAGTTAAAAATGCGTCTATTTTTTGAGCTGCCTACATGTGTATGGCATTGTTGGCTAGGAGCCTCCTTTCGTGGAGATCAGCTGCCGGGTGAAGTCTTTATTTGACACCACTTTGGCATCATGTGTGTTGTTGTTGATGATGATGATGATGTTGATGATGATGATGATGATGATGATGACAACACAAGACCCAGTCCCTAAGTGGAGAAAAATCTCTGACCTGGTCAGAAATCGAACCCAGGCCCATGCATGAGCAATATTCTAGACTGAGTTGCAAGAGTGAGTTGTAAGAAATCTTTGTGGATTGACTGCACTCCCCCAGCATTCTACCAATAAACCAAACTCTACCATCTGCTTTACTGCCAACTGAACCTATGTGATCATTCCATTTCATATCCCTACAAAGTGTTGCACCCAGGAATTTGTATGAGTTGGCTGATTCCAACAGTGACTCATTGATATTATAATCACATCAAACTACATTTTTTGTCTTGTAAGTGCATATGTTTACATTTGTGAATATTTAAAGCAAGTTTCCAATCTTTGCACCACTTTGAAATCTTATCATCGAGGTCTGACTTAATATTTATGCAGGTTCCTTCCGGTAGTGCTTCATTATTGATAACTGCATCATCTGCAAAAAGCCTGTGGTTACTATTAATATTGCCTGCAAGGTCATTAATATACAATATGAACAGTAAGGGTCCCAACACACCCAAAGTTACATCTACATCTGACTATGGCTCTCCATCCAAGATAACACTTGCCCTCCTTATCAAAAAGTCCTCAGTCCAGTCAGAAATTTCACTTGATAACCACATACAATTGTACTTTTGACAGTAAGCGTAGGTGTGGTACTGATTCAAATGCTTTTTGGAAATCAAGAATTATAGCATCTACCTGACTGCCTTGATCCAAAGCTTGCAGTATGTCATGTGAGAAAAGTGTGAGTTGGGTTTCACATGATCAATGTTTCTGAAATCCATTCTAGATGGCATTGAAGATGTCAATCTGTTCAAGATACCTCATTATATTTAAGCTCACAATATGTTCCAAGAATCTACAACAAATCAATCTCTAGGATATTGGATGGAAGTTTTGTGGATCGCTTCTGCTATCCTTCTTGTAGACTAGTGTGACCTGTGCCTTTTTCCAAGAACTAGGCATATCTTTATCAGCAGTGCAGCTCAGTCTCTCATGGTGCACTTTTTCTAACGTGTTTTATTCTTGTTCTCTGTATTTTATAATAGGCCTTTAGGACGATTTAAATTGTGCTGTTATTCTGGACCAAATGTTTATTGGACTTTCTCACGTAGTTTTACTTCTGGGTTGACACTAGTTTTGTGCCACAATAATAATTTGTTTCACTAATCGTGGTCTGTTTGCTGGTGAGCAAATTCTGTCTGCACTAAGAAATTATTGTCGTCTTGCAAACTTCTAACACTACCAAACTCTTACTGCTCATTAAACAACTGCAGGTGTGAGTCATTCTCTCACAAACCTAACAACCACAAATTAATTTAATTCTACTATACGAGGTGCATTCAAGTTCTAAGGCCTCCGATTTTTTTTCTCCGGACTGGAAAGAGATAGAAACATGCACATTGTTTTAAAATGAGGTCGCGTTCATTGTCAATACGTCCCAGAGATGGCAGCACCGTACGGCAGATGGAATTTTACCGCCAGTGGCGAGAATGAGAACTGTTTTAAATACTTAAAATGGCGACGTTTTCCTTACTTGAACAGCGTGCAATCATTCGTTTTCTGAATTTGCGTGGTGTGAAACCAATTGAAACTCATCAACAGTTGAAGGAGACATGTGGTGATGGAGTTATGGATGTGTCCAAAGTGCGTTCGTGGGTGCGACAGTTTAATGAAGGCAGAACATCGTGTGACAACAAACCGAAACAACCTTGGGCTCGCACAAGCCGGTCTGACGACATGATCGAGAAAGTGGGGAGAATTGTTTTGAGGGATCGCCGAATGACTGTTGAACATATCGCCTCCAGAGTTTGCATTTCTGTGGGTTCTGTGCACACAATCCTGCATGACGACCTGAAAATGTGGAAAGTGTCATCCAGGTGGGTGCCACGAATGCTGACGGACAACCACATGGCTGCCCGTGTGGCATGTTGCCAAGCAATGTTGACGCGCAACGACAGCATGAATGGGAGTTTCTTTTCGTCGGTTGTGACAATGGATGAGACGTGGATGCCATTTTTCAATCCAGAAACAAAGCGCCAGTCAGCTCAATGGAAGCACACACATTCACCGCCACCAAAAAAATTTCGGGTAACCGCCAGTGCTGAAAAAATGATGGTGTCCACGTCCTGGGACAGCGAGGGCGTAATCCTTACCCATTGCGTTCCAAAGGGCACTACGGTAACAGGTGCATCCTACGAAAATGTTTTGAAGAACAAATTCCTTCCTGCACTGCAACAAAAATGTCCGGGTAGGGCTGCGCGTGTGCTGTTTCAGCAAGACAACGCACCCACACATCGAGCTAATGTTACGCAACAGTTTCTTCGTGATAACAACTTTGAAGTGATTCCTCATGCTCCCTATTCACCTGACCTGGCTCCTAGTGACTTTTGGCTTTTTCCAACAATGAAAGACACTCTCCGTGGCCGCACATTCACCAGCCGTGCTGCTATTGCCTCAGCGATTTTCCAGTGGTCAAAACAGACTCCTAAAGAAGCCTTCGCCGCTGCCATGGAATCATGGCGTCAGCATTGTGAAAAATGTGTACGTCTGCAGGGCAATTACGTCGAGAAGTAACACTAGTTTCATCGATTTCGGGTGAGTAGTTAATTAGAAAAAAATCGGAGGCCTTAGAACTTGAATGCACCTTGTATAGTACCGTTTCAAGAAAAAGAGATTGTTTTTACTCTGTGTCATCATGTTAACAGTTAAAAAAAAAATAGACCTACGATTTGATCTGTGGACAACTCGTTGTTCAATTAACAATCTGATTGCCCTTTGTTACATCTGTGTTAAGACACCTTGCATATGTCTTCTAAAAGTTCCCGGCTCTTGCAGTACATGACCAGTGTGTGCTGTGGCATGTCCAGACTAGTGGGTCTGTATGTCACCGGAGGGCATGCCTATTGTTCTCGAGAAGCACCTGGTCTTTGTAACTGCATTGTCGAATAATTACTCTGTCTATTTATCGCACCAGTGGGAGTTCAAATAAACTGTGTTTTTTGCTATGAATGATGTTCCATTTCCCATCATTGCCTAGTCCTTCCACTGCCCAAGTAACCATTGACAGCTGGCCACATATCAGGTACTTTTGTCTGACTTAAAGATCAGCAACCTTAGCCCAAACTACTGGTAGTATTTGTTTGTTATTTTTTGAAGGTAGCTAGCTATTAAACAAGAATCTGTTTTGCATTCCAGGAAATATTAATCATAATCTTTCTAAGAAAAAGGATACCTATTTTCTTACTCGTATAAGGTGGTAGGCCAAAATCTTGTTGACAGCAACAGTTAATACAAAAAATCATCTGGAAACATTGCAAACATTTGTGAGATTCTGGCGAAAAGCCAATTAAAAACAATTGTGGCTTCCACTTGCAAGAAGCTGTCTCACTGTTATCCCTCCATTCAAACAGTACTGTAATTTTTCTTCCATTACACCCAGTAACTACAGCTATTTTCTGCACCTCTGGTATCCCTGGTGGATATCAAAATGGGCTCCAACAATGAAGAACTCGAAAAGCTACAGAAGATGTCACCAGCATCTGGTGGCAATCTCCAATGTAAGAGTCAACAGCAGTGGGTGGTGTGCAAATCACCACTGGAGATGGCTCATGCTTTCAAGCACTGCCTAACACTTCAGGTGTACTGCAAGTAGTGATCACACCCCATATTCTGAAATTGGGCTTTGATTCTCTCCCAGCTTTATGTTTTTTGACTGTCGATTGCCTACTGAAAGACTTCACATTTCTTTCAGTTATTGCTTGGCTCAAAATTTGCACTGCCTTACTTACAATAAGCCTCTGTACTGTGAGTAGTGATCACACCCCATATTCTGAAATTGGGCTTTGATTCTCTCCCAGCTTTATGTTTTTTGACTGTCAATTGCCTACTGAAAGACTTCACATTTCTTTCAGTTATTGCTTGGCTCAAAATTTGCACTGCCTTACTTACAATAACTTGGTTTGAAATTTAATTCTAGATCATGTACTCCACACTAGAGGTATCTCTTATTCAAGTTTCTGTTGGCAACGATACAAAATACATCTTTAATCACAGATTGTCCAACAACACATTAGTAATTTCTCGATTTTTCCACTGAGATTGAATATCTGTAATGTCTATCACACAGATCTTCTTTAAAAGAAATTTGACGTGAATTTTATAACTGTTAAAAATGAAGCAGCAGACTCATTAATATTGGCATTCTTTCCAAAGGGTATAATCTTTACAAAAAAAGAATTTTATCATAGCATCCCAGTTCATCAGTTTGAACAAAACACACACTATGGGACAACATTCAAAGTCATATAAACTGTTCCACAGATAAAATTGATAGTTATAATGTCATTAAACTACCTCGCAACCTTTGGCAGTTTGGCCCAGTGGACGGAACATGCGATTGTTGCCCAGCTAACAACAACGAGCCAGCTTCTCCGATGCCACCAATAGCTCAGCAGCTGTCGCAAAACCTGTTGCCATCTCATTGGTAAATGGTAGCATGTTGTGTTGAGCAATTGTTTCCAAGTTTCTCATTTCTCATAATAAAGTATAATTTAATAAAGTATTGAAGAGTTTCACATTTTGTCACATGCTGTTATGAGAGAGTTTATATAACAGCATTGTTTTAGTAGCAGTGTGAAATATCTCAACATGAGTTTTGGTGTAGTATTGCAAGCTGAATGGAAAATTCCAACCCACAGACACAAGTCACATACACATTACATTTCTTTCTAATGTAAGAAAGGAGAGTTATTTAACAGGGCATCAGTCAGATCTTCAAAACTGTCATCGTGAGTTGGATTCTGGAATGAAAAATTTTCTATGTCTAGAAGTTGATCACCAACATAACTAACATATCAGCAAGAGGATGCCAGTACAGACATCTGTATGCAATGAGGAGCATTTTGTTCAAAAACAAGTTGGTGCTTGCCAAGACCTACATCAATGTGTGTCACGCACTGACAATGGCTGCGTTCATTACACCTGAATGATTAACCATAGCCCCCTACTATGCTCTAACAGCCTCAGCACTTTCCAGGATCATATAGCAGTGAGCTATTCAGAGTATGCAACTTTTTCCCCCCACATCTGACGCCACTTGCCAACAATACCTCAGGCAGTCCTTGATTAAGGAACTGTTAATGTTGAAATCACGTGTGCTTGTGTAGGCTGTGAATAGTGAACATGTAATATATGATTTGCTGGATTTATTTGTTTGGAGATTATCACCTAATTGCTGTCATCTTTAAATGAAAGTAAGCAATACAGAAAGCCTATAATGTTGAAATCATTGTTGTAATATTTGCATTCATGTTACGTGTGTGTGTGTGTGTGTGTGTGTGTTGCAGATTGTGCTTAATATCTGCACTGAAAGTAAGTTGATACTATGTAAGTTGATAGTATGTTTCTGTAACATATAAAATCTGAAATATACTCATTATTTATTACAGCTGCCTTACTGCTGTATGCCGCTGTGTAAGAATGAGAAAGAAAAATCCAGATGCATCAGTTACTGCAAATTTCCAGTTGATAATGACCAAAGAAATACTTGGTAAAGTGTGATCTCTTGAGAAAACTTCATGCCAAATACAGTGTAAAATTCATCAGTAGTTTGCAGTCAACATTATTGGTTGTTATAAGTTTATCCCCACGAGAAAGATTCAGGAAACAGTCAGCATTACCAGCAGATTTCCTAACTGTATTTTCTTAGAAACGTAGAATTTAAATTTCCCATAAGTAAATCACTTTTAAATAAACTTAAGAATCAATCAATTAGACATAACAAAATTTTAAACTAAGCATCCTCATGGAAGATTTTGTACATTTTTTCAGATACACAGCTTAATATTGTTAAGCTTTCTTCATCAGTCTAAGTGGATAGGTCTTAATAAAAGTACTGAAGGAAATACCCTCTTAAACATGCAAACATCTGATTTCAACCAATGTATATAAATCTCAATCAATGGATTTGATACATTCCCATGACATCACGTTAATTCAAGAATTTGCAAAACATAGTGTCAAATTTTGTGGCAAGCACTCTCCCACACTTGCGAATTTGTGATGTAAGAGAACAGTTGGAAATACACATATCACTAGAACTAGAAAAAGCAGCTTGTCTTTTTTTCTTTCTTTCTTTCTTTTTATTTTAAATGCAACAGTGGGGAAAACCATCTCATACTGCTTAGTGCTTTTGTGTGTAAAATTTCCCATCAGATGTAATGAAGCAGACAGCTTCCTTTGCTACAGGAGCTCACAAAAAATTGAATGTTTTGAACTCCAGACCACTGAATTGAAAGGTGATGCATGTTTAACACCATAAACTCTCCATCCGGTATCATGTAGTAACAATCGACAGTCAGTGTTCTGCAGCAACTGGCTGAACTTCATGTCATAACAAGTGCTGGTAAGGAGTTTTGAGGCTGCTAGAGCATGTTAGCAAGCTATGGAATAACAAGAGCACCAACAGGGAAAAGTGGCAGGACAGAAGCTATAGTCCACTGTTGCACACGGTTCTTCCCCAGTTGAGTCATAACAAGAATGTACTTTCGTAAACACGGATCCAAGAGACATTGCTGGAAGAACAGATTGAAGTGAAGCTCATTTCTATCTGCTCCATGCATAGTTCCTGGTCTGTGGAACAGAACAGTGATTCTTCTGCTGGAGGCATGCCCCTTACATCATAATATTGTAGCATTTTCAAAATTTTCACTGATGGCCAATTAACAACCACATGCTGAAAGTAGGCAAGGTGTGCACAGTGCAAGCTAACAATGCACCTCCTCTCTTCCTGCTTTGCATAGAACTGTCAAAAGTCACAAGTTATTTTAATTGCACAATAACTTGCGTTGTTTCACACATTCAGCAACATAATAAAAACAAGATGATATTGTTACCAATGCTCAGCCAAGAACATTTCATCTTGCACTATGTACCAAATAACAGTTAATCTCGTCTTCCCCAAACCCAGTCTTCTCTCTTTGCTTCTTAAGAACCTCATATAACATGTTACAGTAAAAACTAATGTTCCAAAATAATACGAGAAATTTCATAACTTATTCCAACAAATAAAAAAAATAGTTCAAATGGCTCTGAGCACTATGGAACTAAACATTTGAGGTCATCAGTCCCCTAGAACTTAGAACTACTTAAACCTAATTAACGTAAGGACATCACACACATCCATGCCCAAGGCAGGATTCGACCCTGCGACCATAGCAGTCGCGCAGTTCTAGACTGAAGTGCCTAGAACTGCTTGGCCACACTGGCCGGCTTCCAACAAATAGACATATTTAGTCAATAACAGCCCCTATGCAATATTTAATCAATACCAAGTTTCAATTTTAAATGGCACCATACTTAGCATTTACTTACAAGTTAATTCAAATCCTTTTATGACAGACAAAGTACAGAAATTACAGTTTTAATGCATGTAAGTTTTAATGCATGTAGACATGTCTAAATTTAAGTGTTATTTCCTTGATTGTAGCCTTCAAATAACAGGACAACAATAAAAATTTAAAGATTTACAAATTCACGCAAAATTTCAAACCTTTAAGTAGAAACAATTAGGAGTAAATTCAATCACATCACATAAACTTTCTAGGATTACAAACCTGAACAACAACACAAATCCATACGTCTCTATCAGCATACCCACTAATGGCCAACCAAATAAAACAACAAGAATGCCTGCAAAGAAGGCAACAGACGCTCGAACTTTGTGTCTCTGGAAGAAGAATCTGAACGTCCGTTCTAATCCAATCACACATGCTAATCCTGAGATGAAAAGTATCTGTAACAAATGGAGGGATAATTGCAAAATGTTATACCAGAAAGTTTTAGACAGCAGTAAAAAACATATTAAAGGAAAATTTAGTAATAACGAAGTTCATTGCAGTCAGTTTCACACAGAATGTATCAAGGTTGCATCATAATACGTTGAAAGAAATTATTTGTGAAAAAGTAAACTGAACTTCATAAAACTGCAAACAGCTGTTAAGCTGTTTAAGGCTTTTCCCAGTAGAGTGCTAGGAGAAACATACAAATGGTGAGTCAGCATACTTCACTGCAGCCTTAGACAAAGAATTAATCATGAGCTCTTGAAATTATTTATGCAAGTATTTGATTGCAATAAACTTTGTTGTCAAACAGGGTGGCAACTTTGTTGCATTAAGAGAGTTCCCAGTTTTTCCAGGTTGAAATTCTCAACTCCCTCTGATCTGATTTTTGTTGTATGTAGGACCAAATTTTACTTCACTAATTTTCAGAGCAAATTATATTTTTTTAACTACCATGTCACTTGTTAGCGATTATGACGATTTCAGCTAGGATTTACAGTTTCATCATTAACTCTGTAAGTTAGAGGCTCTTCCTGCCTCTGGAAAATTCATTGTTATAGTTTTCTGTCACCATTCCATGCCATGCTGTGTCACTGTATGAAAGCCTCAAGGCTATGAGAAAGCCTCACAGCAACATGCTTCAAACTGTTGTAGCTGGAATGTACCTATAGACACCGATAGCAAAGATGTATCATGTTTCAGACTGGACACTTTTCACATTATAGTCACAGTTAACCTTCAGCATGTCATTGCAAGAAAGCAGGTAAAGTACTACTTTGCACTGAAATTAGTAAAAAAAGAACTGAAGCCTAAATGTTTAATGTGAGCTACAATATGTGTGTTCAAATATAGATCCATTTTTATATCTTATATAGAATTAGGAAAAAGCCTTTGCATTTGTGGGAATGACAAATTCACTGCTACATGATAGATTCTCACGCACACCTTACACACTGTCACACCCACAATCACGCAATGCGTAACTGACCTGGAGCCCGACAAGCCAGGAACAATAATGATGATTCCTGAATTGACAAGTGATAAACACAATATTTCAATGCTCTTCTCAGACTTTCCTTACACAATTCACAACAGATTACTTCTGAACCAGAATCTTCAAGCAATTCAAAACAAATTTCCTCTGAACTCTTCTTTCCATCAACAAACCGTTCAACTCCCCCTAGGGGAATTTCCAGTAATTCAGTTTCCCTGAGAATTCACAATTTTCCGTATTTTTTCAGAAAAGTCACTACCCTGTCAAAAGAAATGTGCTCGCTGATAGTATCTGCTAGTAACATGGCGAACACCGGTGTTTTGCTTTTCATCAACATCAATGTAAAAGCTGTCCATTACAATAGTTACAAGTAATTTGAGGCAATATAAAAATGAAAAATTCATATCACTAATAATAAATTTCCATTAAAATTTTAGTCTCAAAAAACTGCAAGAAATGCCAAGTAAAGCAGCACATTAATAAAATGCACTACTTCTTTTCATTATTTACACTCATTCATATTATGATTACTTTGCCTCTCTTTTCTTCTTCTTCTTCTTCCCAAGAATTTCCCAGGCAATATTTTGTGGACAGTGTAGAATAACAAGATGATAGGAGTTATTTTGAATATATCATCATTATAGTATAAACTATACAAAACTAAATGAAGACATCATTCTCTACTCCCTACAATCATTTTATTTTTGGAGAGTACCGAGTTTTCCTTTCCCTTATATTACACACGAGGAAAAAAAAAAAAAATTAGTTCATCCTTTTAGAGGTTTCCATTTCACTCAATATTTCTTGCTGCAACATTGCATAAGGTACACATGAAATGATTACATTTCGACATCACTAGCACATGCGATTCTGAGGTAGCACCCATGCTGAAACACCCATATTAGTACGTGACGTAGCCTGCACGAGTGGCAATACAGGTACTGACTAGCATCCAGTTTATCGTAGATACGGCCAATACTGTCCTGGGAGGCATTATACCATGCCTGTTCAACTGGTTCTCTTAGTTCTGTAAGACATGCCTGCTCAACCTGTCCACTTAGTTCGGTAACGGTGTACGAATGTTTGATTGGAGACAAGTCTGGAGATTGTGCTGGCGAGGCAAGTTGCTGCTTGTCTTGCAGAGCACACCAAGTTTCAGGGGCAGTGTGTAGGTGAGCATTATCCTGTTGGAACACCACATTACCTTCCTCTTGCAAGAACAGCAAAAAAGAATGGGTCTAAAAACATTCTGTATGTACTTAGCACTGGTTAGCATCCCGCCAGGAACATCAAAGATGAACGAGAGCTGTGGCTTATCGCAACCTAGACCACGAGGCCTGAGGTGGGGCCAGTGTGACTGACGAATGCACTCTATGAGACAGTGCTTGCAGGAAGAATCTGCTTTCATTGCTTAAGGCCACGGCACACCATTCCATCAGCCAAATGATCCTCTGATGGCACCAGTCACGCCGCGTACGTCGGTGTTGTGGCACGAGTGGAAGACGGACTAGAGGTGTGCATGCCTGGAGTCCACTGCTAGTAAGCAGTTCGCAATAGTTCACGTTGACATGCCTGGGCTCACAAGCCCTCTTATATGTGTTGCAGCTGTACGATCTGCCACTGCTGCGCTTACAATATAGGCACCTGTGCTGTGTGGATGATCAGAACCTCATCTGCAAGTGTGAGAATGTTCACCTGACCACTGATACCAGCACCATTGCACAACTGATCCAGCACATCCAACTTGTGTGGCAATTCTCCAAAAGGACCATCTCATTACTCAGAAGACCATAATTTGACTGCTTTCAAACTTTCTCAGTTGGCTGTAGGAAGCAGAGTGTGGCTTGATCGCTTCACATGTTTGTACCACACTGGTTCTTCTAGCTGTTACCATTCCCTATCTAAGGCTGGCACAGATGATGCTGTGGTGCTATGCCAATATGCTATCTTTTGATGGACGATAAACTATTATCAGTATATCTACTATCTGCAGGTGGCATATGCTGTCATCAGATAAGAATCTGATGTCGTTTGTCCAGGTGGCCTAATTTTTTCTGATAGTGTATTTGCTTTCTGTATTTTTTTCCTTTTTCTGAAGAACAAAGTAGTCGTTTTAAAACCTCTTTGATCTCACTGTTAGGTCTGCTATGTGTCATAATTTCAGTAACACTGATGCTATCGGTATTTGAAGTATCCATTTCCTACAGGGCCTATATAATATTTCACCGTATGCAATAATGCTAAGAACAATTAAAACCATAGCTCAAACAACAAAACCAAAGGAAGCAGGTGCACAGGTTTCAAACTTCGCTTAAAATCATCCAAAAATCATTAACTCAACTAAATTTCTCTGTGTGGTAATGCTGTCTAGAACGTATGTTATCAAATTAAATACTTGATTCGTCTTCTTTGCACTTTCATTTCCAAATTAGTTACAGTGGAAAAAATGAAAAGATCATATTTGCATCACGTGAGGAAAGAAGAAAACAATATTAACACTATTAGTATTTGTGGGATCATTGCAGAATGACTCACCTACCCATACCACAAAATTACGCATAGAAACCCAGCTGATTCCAGAAGTAACAGGGGTGTCATTATCTCTTATTTGAATCATACCACTGAAAATGAAAGACGAAAATCTCTAAAAATGTGATTTAGGAACATCACACTTGCTTGGGGCACAGATAACTAGGGCAGTAAAAACAATCCGCAATATCATGCTGTGGAAAAAATATAACCACATAGGCCTAGTTTAAGATTATACTGAACCTATAACAACTGCTTTTAAGTCACTGAATAGGGTATGTCGTTTTGAGCACCATAATATGCTGGTCCATTTTTAACACACCAGAGTGGTTTTGACATGCATAACACACACAGCTAAATTTCAGCTAGATCACACTGTGAGCCTGAGGGAGAGTACATAATCCATCTGAAGAATTTCACCGTAAAGTGGATATAACTTCAGCTGTGTTAAGGCCTGTGGAATCCAGGGAATTTACAAGTTCACCAATTCCATGTCAGATGACAGTAGCAAAAATTATGATCAATGCTGCACCCAGAGTGACAACCAAGAAAAGTAGTCTGGAAGGAGGACAAAGAGCAAGAACACCGCTTGCCAAGCTTCCTTTTACATCTTGGCATTTTGCAGAAAGCATCTGATGGTGTGAACATTGGAGGGGTGTCTGGTGCAGGAAGTGACCTTTTTTATAAAGTAAGCAGATTTTGCCTTCAAGTCCACAATCATCAGCTACCACAACAGTATTGAAAAGTTAATGAGGCTGTGGCATACAGAGACCTCAGATATAAAAATTGTGTGGGGAACTGAACACCACAATCAATAAAAAATAGTTGCAGGAACTATGAACAGTGCCTATTCTTTCATAACCTACCTACTCTGTTGCTATTTTGCAATATCAGAGGTGTTTTCCAGTAATACACATAGCCTGTGTAGTCTTCTCATATTACCCTGCAATCTAAGATAATAAATTGCCCTGGCTGTCTTGTGCACCACATGTGACCACATCTGGCTAAATACATTAGTGTGAAGATCCTTCCAACAGCTTTGACAACAGATGGTGGATAAGAAAAACTTCTCAAGACAAATTCTCTATGCTTGATGAAATGACACTGCAGGTAGGAAGTACCTACAAAACTAAGTTATCTACAAAAATCTGTTCAGAGTTCCACAGCAGTGTTTGCCCTTCTTCAGAGGGTTTTTGCCTTAGTTTCCTTGTGTGTTTTCTTCTTTTAACTACACTTCTCTAAGCAGATGACTAGGCAGCAGGGCAGAAATAGCTGTTTCTGGGCCGAGACTCTCAATGGCGTTGCTGGTTTGTAGGGGGCTGTAGCATAAAAACATATCTGTTTTTGATAACTTTCCATACCACACAATGTTGCAGTGAAAGAAGGGGCAAATTCCAGAGATAACAGTGGCTTTAAAGTTTTGTAAGTATCAACATACAAATTTCTCATTATCCTGTAACTCTGAATTCTTTATTCATCAGCATCTCTGCTCCCCACGTTATGACTGGCTATGCAATTAACACCAGTAAGAAGCTGAATTAGTTGGTACTGTTTCACCTATCACTGAGCCGCAGTTATTAATGTAGCTTCACCACTGTATGAAACAGGACTTATTTGATACACAACACATGTTCCAAACAACCAAGTCTTCCAGTCAGTTCTAAGACACTGAGCAATAAGACCCATCCTGTATCTATAAGCTATTCTGTACACAATTGTCGACAAACATACGGGGAAACCAAGGTGCACAGATGCCTTAGGTATTGCACATTAACAAGAGAACACATTTTATTTATATGATATTTTGGAGCCTGTCTTGTTCCAGTATGATGCAAAGTTTCTTCAGACATGCATGCATTCTGGTTGAAACCTGAAATGGATAGCAGTGAGATTTTTGGGGAAAATTTTAGTGTTTATCAAAAGGATAGGCTAATGGGAAATCGAGGTGATGTATTAGTCACACTACACAAGAAACCCAAATCCATCAAGATAGAAATTGAAGCTACATGTAACAATGTTTGGACAAAAATCAATATCAGCAGTGAACATAAATTGGCAATTGGATCCTCCTATTGCCCACCAGAGTCATCTCTGGATGTTAGCAAAAACTTGACAGAAAACCTCCATTCATTTGTACATAAGTTCCCCAATCATAATCTAATCATCAGGAGACTTCAAACATCCTGTTTACTAAACGCATTCTCTGCACTACCTAAAACAGATGGTTGGGAACCCCACTCATGATGGAAACATATTGGACCAAATGGTAACAAATAGACGACACCTCTTTGAGCATGTCCATATCAAAACTGCTATCAGTGATCATGTTGTGGCTGTGGCAACAATGATCGCCAAAGTACAAAGGAAAACTAAAACAAGCAGAAAGAGTCGAGTAGTGGCACCTCTCAATGAGGAGTTTGAAACCTCCAGCACAGAGCAGGAGCAAGCAGACGAACTATGGCTCAAGTTTAAAAGAATAGTTGACCAAGCACTGTGTGTGTGTGTGTGTGTGTGTGTGTGTGTGTGTGTGTGTGTGTGTGCGTGTGTGTGCCCAGCAGAACAGTCCATAACGGGAGGGAACCTCCATGGTATACAGTCACTGTAAAGGAACTTCTAAAGAAACAAAGATTACTGAATAATAGATGAAAAGCAAAGTTTAGGACTACAGACAGAGAGATGCTGCATGAAATGTGTTTCACTGTCAAGAGAGCAATGTGTGATGCCATCAATGACCACTACAGCAAAATATTGTCAATGATCTTTCACAGAACCCAAAGAAATTCTGTTGTACGAAAAGGCTGTTAATGACATCAAAGCTAGCATCCAGTTGCCTAGCGAATGAGACAAGAACTGAAGCAGAGGGTAGCAAAGCAACAGCTGAAATGCATAACCCTCTATTCAAAGGTTTCTTTACAAAAGAAAACCCAGAAGAATTGTCCCAATTTGATCCTCATACAACTGGAAAGATGAATGAAACATGCCAACTAGCATCAATTCCGAAAATACTGATCATGTGAAACCCAACTCGCACTTTTCTCACGACATACTGAAAACTTTGGATAAGGCAGTCAGGTAGATGCAGTATTTATTGATTTCCGAAAAGCATTTGACCCACTACCACACTTATGCTTATTGTCGAAAGTTCCACCACATGGAATATCAAGTGAAATATGTGACTAGATTAAGCACTTTGTGGTAGGGAGGGCACACCAGATTGTTTTAGATGGAGAGTCATCGTCAAATGTAGAATTAACTCCAGATGTGCCCCACCGAAATTTGTTGGGACACTTGCTCTTCATTTTGTATATTAACATCCTTGTAGACAGTGTCAACAGTAACCTCAGACTTTTTCCAGATGATGCAGTTATCTTTAACAAAGTACTATATAAAAGAAGCTGTACAAATATTCAATCAGTTCTTGATAAGATTTCAAAGTGGTGCAAAGATTGGCAACTTGCTTTAAATGTTCATAAATGTACTAGGTCTACAACTTTGCTTCCGCCATTTTTTTCTCGAAGTTCGGGGGTTTATTGTGATAAACTTACAAAAAAATTATTATTCATAGCATTGCCCATTACTGGCCACTACATTCTCCCATCTTGAGGATAGCATACGAATCCTGTAGCGGAAGAACTGGGCATCTTTTGTGGGGATCCATGAATCAATTCAATTTTGCATTTGTCCATATGATCGGAATTGCTGGTCAACCAGACTGTATGCCACTGATTGAAAAAGGTGGTAGTCAGAGAGAGCAACATATGGAGAATACGGCGGGAGGGATAGGACTTCTCATTTCAACATCTACATGTATATTCTGACAGGTTCTGCTACAAGGATCGAGCACTGACCTGCTGCAAAATTATCTTTACGTGTCTATCGCTGTATTGTGGCCGTTTGTGTTTCAGTGCTGGGCTCGAATGCATCAATTGCTTTTGATAATGATGTCCTGTGACTGTCTCCGTTTGTTTCAGTAGCTACGAAAACTTTCTATCTTCCATTGCCACGCCAATCTTCGACATCAAAATCACCGTTCTTAAGGCGTTGAAAACATTCTCTGCATGTTCTTCCACTAATAGTTCCCTCACCATTGGTCTTGCCCAGCATTTTAAGAGCCACAGCCACAGATTTCTTCATGTTTAGGCAGAAAATTAAAACTTCCCGCAAATGGCAAGAAATGGGTTCGTAAGCTGACTTACTTAATTGAGAATAACCTTATGATGCCATCACAAATCAACTAATATTTTTATGGCATTATGTTTACAGATGCCTAAGCTTATTGTATTACACCTATGACCAACCACTTGAACCCCACTTGCCGCTACTGCTGTCTATTGCAAAACGGCGGAAGCAAAGTTGTAGACCTAATAAAACTATGCACTTCATGAAACGAAAGAATGTAGTATCCTATGACAATAATATCAAAAAGTCACTATAGGAATAGGCCAATTCAAACGGATACCTGGGTGCAACGCTTTGTAGGGATATGAAATGGAATAATCATATAGGTTCAGTTGTGGGTAAATCAGGTAATAAACGTCGGTTTATTGGTAGAATACTGGGGAACTTCAATCAATCTACGAAGGAGATAACTTACAAACCACTCTTGTGACCCATTCTAGAATATTACTGAAGAGTGTGGGATCTGTACCAAATACAAATAACAGGTGACATTTAACATATACAGAGGAGAGCAGTACGAATTGTCACAGGTTTGTTTGATTCGTGGGAGAGTGTGATGATGAAAAAAATTAAGTGGCAGACTAAGACAGACATGAACTAACCCAAGAAAGTCTACTAAAATAGATTCAAGAACCAGCCTTAAATAATGATTCTAGGTTTATACTAAAACCCCATAAGTATCACTCACACAGGGATCATGAGAACAAGATTAGAATAATTACAGCACGCACAGAGGCATTCTAATAATCATTCTTCCCATACTTTATATGTGAGTGGAACGGCAAGGAACCCAATAACTAGTATGACAGTATTCTCTGCCATAAACTTCGCAGTGAGTTGCAGAGTATGGATGTGGATGTAGCTGTAGCTGATGTAGGGGCAGACATTGTCATGACAACAGTCATTATGAAATACATGAAATGTATTCACATTTGCAAATATGGACTACCATCAGCTGTATAATGGAATGACAGTAACAAAAATTTGTGCTGGACCAGGACTCTGACCCAGATTTCCCACTTATCATGAGCTATCTGAGCACGACTCACAGCCAGACCCAAACTTCTGTATGTCAACAACTATGTCTCTACAACCTGCACTGGTAAATTCGCTATGTATAGTCCCATATAGGCGAGACATCTGAATTTAAAGCCATCTGCCTGGTGTCGTGATTCCATTAGCAGATGGTTGCCCATATTCACAAGTGCTAATACATTTCGTGCATTTCATTTATATTTTATTTTCACATGCTGGGCACTGTTCACATCCTCTACTTACCATAGTTGAAAATATGATTTTCTTTTTCAAACTATCATGGACAGACAGGTAATATGCACTGTAGTCAACAGAATCATAAATAGGCTATTGCTTCTCTAGTTTAATTGATAGGGGACTGCTTGATTGTTCATTACCAGTACCCAAATAATTAAGGTGGGGAAAACACACTACAGCTGAACTGTGTCTTTTCCAAAGTCTACTGTTACATTTATTTTTCACAATGAACACTAGGATGGTTAAGTCCTCTACTTGACCCCCTTGCATTTTACATCATTTATGTATGAAATAGGTACATTATAAGCACCAAATAATTGTTTGAGACTTGTCCATATTATATTTGAACCCTCAACCTCTCTAGAAGTTTGTTTTTCTACAGCAAAAAAAATGTGTTAAATATAGTAAAGCATGTCAAATATGAAGCAAAAGAGGACATCAAGCTTTGCTAGAGATTAAACTGTTTATCACCATCTATTCTGCATTCACATTCATTGGCTTAATCAAGTCACAACCAAATAATCACCTTTAAATGTAATCCAGACAGTTAAGTGGGCTATATATCAGTGTCAACACAATCGGTTTTTCTGAGAGATCACAATCACACTCAACACTGAGATTTGTGTTGTTACAAAACATCTTCAGAGCAATTTATTTCAAGTCCTGGACCCGTTGTTGTTGTTGTGGTCCTCAGTCCTGAGACTGGTTTGATGCAGCTCTCCATGCTACTCTATCCTGTGCAAGCTTCTTCATCTCCCAGTACCTACTGCAACTTACATCCTTCTGAATCTGCTTAGTGTATTGATCTCTTGGTCTCCCTCTACGATTTTTACCCTCCACGCTGCCCTCCAATCCTAAATTTGTGATCCCTTGATGCCTCAAAACATGTCCTACCAACCGATCCCTTCTTCTAGTCAAGTTGTGCCACAAACTTCTCTTCTCCCCAATCCTATTCAATACCTCCTCATTAGTTACGTGATCTACCCACCTTATCTTCAGCATTCTTCTGTAGCACCACATTTCGAAAGCTTCTATTCTCTTCTTGTCCAAACTGGTTATCGTCCATGTTTCACTTCCATACATGGCTACACTCCATACAAATACTTTCAGAAACGACTTCCTGACACTTAAATCTACACTCAATGTTAACAAATTTCTCTTCTTCAGAAAAGATTTCCTTGCCATTGCCAGTCTACATTTTATATCCTCTCTACTTCGACCATCATCAGTTATTTTACTCCCTAAATAGCAAAACTCCTTTACTACTTTAAGTGTCTCATTTCCTAATCTAATCCCCTCAGCATCACCCGATTTAATTTGACTACATTCCATTATCCTCGTTTTGCTTTTGTTGATGTTCATCTTATACCCTCCGTTCAAGACACTGTCCATTCCGTTCACCTGCTCTTCCAAGTCCTTTGCTGTCTCTGACAGAATTACAATGTCATCGGCGAACCTCAAAGTTTTTACTTCTTCTCCATGAATTTTAATACCTACTCCCAATTTTTGTTTCCTTTACTGCTTGCTCAATAACATCGGGGAGAGGCTACAACCCTGTCTCACTCCTTTCCCAACCACTGCTTCCCTTTCATGCCCCCTCGACTCATAACTTTTTTTTTTTTTTTTTGTTTGTGGTTTTAGGGCGCAAAACTGCTATGGTCATTAGCGCCCGGTCCGTGACTGAGGAAATAATAAAAACCGAAAATGGAAAACAGCAAAAAGGGAACGAAACTCAAAGAATTGGAGACACTAAAAGCAGAAACAAGGCTTAAAAGACTCTTATAACTGCCATCTGGTTTCTGTACAAATTGTAAATACCCTTTCGCTCCTTGTATTTTACCCCTGCCACCTTCAGAATTTGAAAGAGAGTATTCCAGTTAACGTTGTCAAAAGCTTTCTCTAAGTCTACAAATGCTAGAAACGTAGGTTTGCCTTTTCTTAATCTTTCTTCTAAGATAAGTCGTAAGGTTAGTATTGCCTCACGTGTTCCAACATTTCTACAGAATCCAAACTGATCTTCCCTGAGGTCCGCTTCTACCAGTTTTTCCATCCGTCTGTAAAGAATTCGCATTAGTATTTTGCAGCTGTGACTTATTAAACTGATAGTTCGGTAATTTTCACATCTGTCAAAGCCTGCTTTCTTTGGGATTGGAATTATTATATTCTTCTTGAAGTCTGTGGGTATTTCGCCAGTCTCATACATCTTGCTCACCAGATGGTAGAGTTTTGTCATGACTGGCTCTCCCAAGGCCATCAGTAGTTCTAATGGAATGTTGTCTACTCCCGGGGCCTTGTTTCGACTCGGGTCTTTCAGTGCTCTGTCAAACTCTTCACGCAGTATCTTATCTCCCATTTCGTCTTCATCTACATCCTCTTCCATTTCCATAATATTGTCCTCAAGTACATCGCCCTTGTATAAACCCTCTATATACTCCTTCCACCTTTCTGCCTTCCCTTCTTTGCTTAGAACTGGGTTGCCATCTGAGCTCTTGATATTCATACAAGTGGTTCTCTTCTCTCCAAAGGTCTCTTATTTTCCTGTAGGCAGTATCTATCTTACCCCTAGTGAGACAAGCCTCTACATCCTTACATTTGTCCTCTAGCCATCCCTGCTTAGCCATTTAGCACTTTCTGTCGACCTCATTTTTGAGACGTTTCTATTCCCTTTTGCCTGCTTCATTTACTGCATTTTTATATTTTCTCCTTTCATCAATTAAATTCAATATTTCTTCTGTTACCCAAGGATTTCTATTAGCCCTCGTCTTTTTACCTACTTGATCCTCTGCTGCCTTCACTACTTCATCCCTCAGAGCTACCCATTCTTCTTCTACTGTATTTCTTTCCCCCATTCCTGTCAATTGTTCCCTTATGCTCTCCCTGAAACTCTCTACAACCTCTGGTTCTTTCAGTTTATCCAGGTCCCATCTCCTTAAATTCCCACCTTTTTGCAGTTTCTTCAGTTTCAATCTGCAGTTCATAACCAATAGATTGTGGTCAGAATCCACATCTGCCCCTGGAAATGTCTTACAATTTAAAACCTGGTTTCTAAATTTCTGTCTTACCATTATATAATCTATCTGCTACCTTTTAGTATCTCCAGGATTCTTCCATGTATACAACCTTCTTTTATGATTCTTGAACCAAGTGTTAGCTATCATTAAGTTATGCTCTGTGCAAAATTCTACCAGGCGGCTTCCTCTTTCATTTCTTACCCCCAATCCATATTCAACTACTATGTTTCCTTCTCTCCCTTTTCCTACTGACGAATTCCAGTCACCCATGACTATTAAATTTTCGTCTCCCTTCACTACCTGAATAATTTCTTTTATCTCGTCATACATTTCATCTATTTCTTCATCATCTGCAGAGCTAGTTGGCATATAAACTTGTACTACTGTAGTAGGCATGGGCTTTGTGTCTATCTTGGCCACAATAATGCGTTCACTATGCTGTTTGTAGTAGCTAACCTGCACTCCTATTTTTTTATTCATTATTAAACCTACTCCTGCATTACCCCTATTTGATTTTGTATTTATAACCCTGTAATCACCTGACCAAAAGTCTTGTTCCTCCTGCCACCGAACTTCACTAATTCCCACTATATCTAACTTTAACCTATCCATTTCCCTTTTTAAATTTTCTAACCTACCTGCCCGATTAAGGGATCTGACATTCCACGCTCCGATCCGTAGAATGCCAGTTTTCTTTCTCCTGATAACGACGTCCTCCTGAGTAGTCCCCGCCCGGAGATCCGAATGGGGGACTATTTTACCTCCGGAATATTTTACCCAAGAGGACGCCATCATCATTTAATCATACAGTAAAGCTGCAGGTCCTCGGGAAAAATTACGGCTGTAGTTTCCCCTTGATTTCAGCCGTTCGCAGTACCAGCACAGCAAGGCCATTTTGGTTAATGTTACAAGGCCAGATCAGTCAATCATCCAGACTGTTGCCCCTGCAACTACTGAAAAGGCTGCTGCCCCCCTTCAGGAACCACATGTTTGTCTGGCCTCTCAACAGATACCCCTCCGTTGTGGTTGCACCTACGGTACGGCCATCTGTATCGCTGAGGCACGCAAGCCTCCCCACCAACGGCAAGGTCCATGGTTCATGATCAATGTAAAAGGAGTCTATACAATCCTAACAGTTAATGATTTTGTCAATCTAAGATATTCCTTAAACACTTGATCAAAATTATACAATGACTCAACAAATCAATTCCTAAATATTCTTACACACACACACACACACACACACACACACACACACACACAAATCAGCAACAGAGAAACATGGAAAGTCTGCAAATAAAGTAGTGTGACAATGTTTTACAGTTATAGACGCAAATACTCACATTTCCAAGGGCTAACAGGCCCTTGTCAAATAGGAGCAGCACGCCAAGGAACAGAAATGCTATCCCGAAACCAGCCAAACCAACACCAATTTCTGAAAATGAACAATATTTCATACGAAAATTGAATTCACAGCAGAGCATAATATCCCATTTCACCAGCTTTGCAACATGTAGCTATTAACACCTCATATTATTAATAAAAAATTTAATAAAAACTGGGCCGAAACTTTTCAAAAAATGGTTCAAATGGCTCTCAGCACTATGGGACTCAACATCTGTGGTCATAAGTCCCCTAGAACATAGAACTACTTAAACCTAACTAACCTAAGGACATCACACACATCCATGCCCGAGGCAGGATTCGAACCTGCGACCGTAGCAGTCGCGCGGGTCCTGACTGAGCGCCTAGAACCGCTAGACCACAGCGGCCGGCGAAACTTTTCAGAATAGTAAATTAAAGAAAGAACAAATTAGGCCTAGTAATATTCTGATGTGTCACTTTTCGTAGAACATTATTCGATAAATAGGGGTAACCTGTTGCTTCCAATTGAAAAAATGCAATATAGTAAGTTATTCCAAAAACATTAAGCGAAATTAACAAACTGGACCGCAAGCTATGTCTTTTTCCATTTTAAAGTATGCAAGTCTATTAACTGTTAATTTCTGACGATAAACGCGCTGAAAATGTTCGTATACATGTAACACCCATATAACATATTAGCAGTTACAGTTTACTATAATGTATTCGAATATTTCGACATCTCGTAACAACTTATGAAGGAAGTTAGTATTACATTTAAATGTTCTGGATTTGTGTTATGCTTTCTGACATTCTCCAGAACCACGAGAATCGTATCATTTTTTAGGCCTAGGGAACCAAAACTGAATATAATCTGATCTTTATTGACCCATTTCATATGTAGCACTCTTATGCCGAATAACATCTACAAACTACTGTTGAAGATGGGATGAAGCAAATTACTTTTTCTAATATTGTCCAAATAATTCGGCTCTGAAAGAATTCCAAGCTATCATGGTGTATTTATAAAATATAACACAATGTCATATATTTGTCTAGAGAAAATTTAGTGCGGATCACTTACTTTGAACATCCGTGATTTCGAACATTTTCTATTTCTATACGTGTATTCTGCAGTGAAAACACTTCTCACAAATCCAGACGGCGTCTACACCTCCACGTCATCCGCGCATTGTCGGCGTCTCGCAAACTCCGAATTTCGGATAACAGCGAGCAAACTACAGTTGTGCATCACCCGTATTTATTCACAGCGGCTAGTGTTGATAGACCCATTTATCACACAAATATCATAAACACTATTCATCACTTATATGTCAGAGATGTGCCAAAATTTCAACTACATTTCGCGCACTGCGCAAAGAGTACCAAACATCACATAGGACCGCGAGAGAAAAACTTTCGCTGGAATGCGCGAAGTGACGATAAAAAAGTACCTTTTATTAATGGATTTCTGCAATCCGAGTAGGTACTAGTTAATCAAATGCCAGGATTATTGCATTTATCTTAAGTTTACTGACACTTCCCGAACGATTTCAGTGCCATTACTCCTGACATACGAACAGTAGCTTTATTTTGAAAAGTGCTGAACTATTGGATTAAGAGGTGGACGAAATATCCATTTAATAGAAGCAACGACACTAGAGGTATGTTCCCTTTGTACAAAATTAAAATCTACTTTTAACAACGTGTCTTTTTCAATAAACAGTTCTTAAAAAAGTTTGTTTTCATAAATAAAAATAAAGGTACAGAATTTGCTGAAGGGCAGACCATAAAAGCAGTTTAAAGGTAGTAGATAAAGAATAATGTGTAACATGTCTCTTATAGCGTATCGCCAAAGTGTCTGCGCAAGTAAAGCATGCAAGAACGTTGAGACCAACAGGATACCTTGGGATTAAGCGTCCCCTAGATAGTCAACAATATTGCGCAGGAATATCGTGATTTGAAATGTTAGGCAGACGCTCCAGACCGATACTGCTGCAAGCAGAAAACAATGTGGATAAAAAATTGGTTCGAAGAGCGTATAAGATCACTCATGTAAATTTGTCAAGAGAACTGAATTGAAATTGAACGAAAAAAAGATTGATTTTTATATGTTGATGGTCCAACATCTAACACACTACTGGAAATGCTTGTGCCCCTATATAGACGCACCTCCCGCACCGGACTCATTAGCAGATGTATATTGGAGTCATTGAGGCATTTTATATAGAAATAATCGAAAAAAAATCAAAAGCTCCAATTTTTAGATAAAGAAGAAGGCGACTACGCGTGCGTAAAATGACATTTTTAAATATAAATAACCGCATAAATGCAATTTACACACTCACCCCGCCCCATAAGCGCATATAAGATAGCTGAAATTATACTTTTAACTATTTTCGAAGTATAAAGAATATAAATTACAGGTATAAATTTAATAAAGTAGCTGAAATTTTACTTTCAGCTAGTTTCGAAGTAAAGTAATGCACAGTCAGATTCAGAGTAAAAATTCCACTCATTAAATTCAATATCATTATTTATAAGCTTCTTCATTCCTTTATATCTCAATCTAATACTACCATAATCAAAAAACTGAAATTCCCAACCAGTACTCAATTTATAGTACCTATCTGGGAAAATTATCTTACACACATTATTAAGCTCCATACAAATTTTCTCCTCTATCTAGTTTCTAAATATTCACAACCTGTAATGTAATACAATTCATTTACTTTTAGCTCGCTAATCTTTTGAAACAAATTGGAGTCGCTTGCATTCTTAAGTTTCTTCAGTAGAGTATCCATTTATATAGATTAAAAATGTAATAAGTTTATAAACTTTTAATCTTATAAATATGACTGATGAGTAGGATGAATTTCCAACTTCGAAAGCAGATGAAAGTATAATGTCAACTACCTTATTAAATTTGTTGTTTGTTGTTGTGGTCTTCAGTCCAGAGACTGGTTTGATGCAACTCTCCATGCTTCTCTATCCTGTGCAAGCTTCTTCATCTCCCAGAACCTACTGCAACCTACATGCTTCTGAATCTGTTTAGTGTATTCATCTCTTGGTCTCCCTCTACGATTTTTACCCTCTGTGCTGCCCTCCAATACTAAATTGGTGATCCCTTGATGCCTCAGAATATGTCCTACCAACCGATCCCTTCTTCTAGTCAAGTTGTGCCACCAATTTCTCTTCTCCTCAATTCTAGCCAACACCTTCTCATTAGTTATGTGATCTACCCATCTAATCTTCAGCATTCTTCTGTAGCACCAGATTTCGAAAGCTTCTATTTTCTTTTTGTGTAAACTATTTATTGTCCACATTTCACTTCCATACATGCCTACACTCCATGCAAATACTTTCAGAAACGACTTCCTGACACTTAAATCAATACTCTACGTTAACAAATTTCTCTTCTTCAGAAACGCTTTCCTTGCCATTGCCAGTCTACATTTTATATCCTCTCTACTTCGACCATCATAAGTTATTTTGCTCCTCAAATAGCAAAACTCATTTACTACTTTAAGTGTCTCATTTCCTAATCTAATACCCTCTGCATCACCAGATTTAATTCGACTACAATCCATTATCCTCGTTTTGCTTTTGTTGATGTTCATGTTATATCCTCCTTTCAATACACTGTCCATTCTGTTCCACTGCTCTTCCAGGTTTTTTGCTGTCTCTGACAGAATTACAATGTCTTTGGCAAACTTCAGAGTTTTTATTTCTTCTCCCTTATTAAATTTATACTTGTAATTTATATTCTTTACACTTCAAAAGTGCTGAAAGTATGATTTCAGCAACCTTATTAAATTTATGCCTGCCAGTTTTCGCTCATAGGGTGGGATGGGTGTGTAAATTGAACTTTTGCATTTATTTATACATAAAAATGTCGTTTTATGTGCACATAATTGCCTTCTTTTTTATCTAAAAAATTGTTGCTTTTGATTTTTATAGGCATTTGTGTGTATAATGCCCCAATTTGTAAATGTGTGCCTGTGACCTCAATATATATCTACTCTCATTCCTTTTTGGAATATGGAGTACAGAGCTTTATGCATTATAAAATTATCATATACTTCTAGAAGTTATTTCCCATAATTCCACTAAGTCTTTCGTTTAGACAAATTTATCACTACATGGAAGTCACAGTGAGACAATACTATGGCTTTAGCAGTTGTGGCGTAGTTGTTTGTTTGTTGGCTGAATTATCAAAGTAATGTACCTATGACAAATATAGAGTAGATAACCATCAGAGAGAAATTTGTTAACATCGAGTATAGATTTAAGTGTCAGGAAGTCGTTTCTGAAAGTATTTGTATGGAGTGTAGCCATGTATGGAAGTGAAACATGGACGATAAACTTTTTGGACAAGAAGAGAATAGAAGCTTTCGAAATGTGGTGCTACAGAAGAATGCTGAAGATTAGATGGGTAGATCACGTAACTAATGAGGAGCTATTGAATAGGATTGGGGAGAAGAGAAGTTTGTGGCACAACTTGACTAGAAGAAGGGATTGGTTGGTAGGACATGTTTTGAGGCATCAAGGGATCACAAATTTAGCATTGGAGGGCAGCGTGGTGGGTAAAAATCGTAGAGGGAGACCAAGAGATCAATACACTAAGCAGATTCGGAAGGATGTAGGTTGCAGTAGGTACTGGGAGATGAAGAAGCTTGCACAGGATAGAGTAGCATGGAGAGCTGCATCAAACCAGTCTCAGGACTGAAGACCACAACAACAACAACAACAACCATCAGTTCTCAGGAGTATAATGAGTTTTTGTGTCACCTGTAAACTTTAGTTTATCTGGCGTAACCCACCTCGAAACCGACCAATTCATTTGTATAAAAAAATAACAGTTAAACGTCTTGCCCCCCTCCCCCAGCCCCAAAATGGATAAGTTTCTACAGGCATCCATATTCTTGTAATAAAAAAACAAAGTACCTCAATAATGATAGACTCAGTTGTGCCAAATAAGCGCTTATTTGTTATGCTACAACACCTTGCTGCTGACAGTTCCTTTGAAGACTTGAAATTTAAAAGTGCAGTTTCATCTTAAAGTATTCGAGACATAGTTATTCATAGCTAGCAGCAGAGCTGCCTACATACATAAATTAAGTGTCTATAGAACCCTCAGAGCACGAGTCCTACTCGCACTTGGCCAATTTTTGTGATATAATTATTCGGTTATTGATTTTTCACTTTTCTGTATTCTTTAATTGCTTTGCTTGAACATGCTATGCAATAAATGTTGCAATAAAATTAATTTCTTATGTCTTGAAACACAGATTTAGAAAGATGTGTACACCCAGTGAAGTGAAGTGGTATCTGGGAACCTGGGAGGATGATTTTTTTCTTTATTTAGAAAGGCGACATTTCTAAGACAGAACTCGGACTATAGCTATCCTTCTTACGGGGACCATGTACACTTGTGGTAGTTTTGTCATTCAGTCGATCAGCAGCTTCATATATTTTTATTATAATTTATTATTAAAACCTGGAGTTTGTTGACATGTAATCTTTCTTTTCTTATGAGCTACAAATGTTTCAGAAGATCTAAAATCCTGTGCATCCTGGCCATAGAAATGTAAATTTAATTTTGCGATGTAAGTACCACACTCTATTTAATTTTTCAAGGATGACGATTTCATTCTGTACATGTTTGTGGTTAATAGTCATTTATAACACAATATTTCATTCTTTAATGTGGGAAAGAACTAACAATGCATGAGCCTCTAGGAAAAATTCAACAATTTTGCTATAGGATATATTTGTATACATTGAAAGTAAATTGATGGTTCATCTGCTTAATGTCTTGATAAACAAGGCCAATTCACACTGGCCGTCACATGATGTGACGTCATGACACCTCACATCACATCAAAACATTTCACAATGTAGCATTCACACAGACTGTCAACGTCACGTCAAGGCTTCTTGTGAAGAATGTTTTGACAGCCATGTCGTCAGCTAAGTTAACCTATTTTCGCCGTGCTCATGCATGTCATAGTAGTGAATTTTGTATATTTTTGTTTATTCAATCCGTATTATATTATTCTGCTTTGTTTTTGTGGCAAATTGCAAATGTTTCATGGTGACTTGGACTTTTTCTTCCTTTGAGTGTTCTTCCACAACTGGGGGCAGACATATCAAATAAAAAAAAAAATCATTTAGGTTTTGCAGCAATAGAATGGAGCTGACGCCCACACTGTATACTCGTAAATAAGAATATGACTTGATAAGGCAATTTTCACTACATTACATTTTCCCTGATAAAAACAACAGCTCTGATGAACGAGAAAAACACAGTCGTTTATGACGTTATTAATTATGTAACGGAAAAAGACAAAGTGGATAATATAAACAGTCTCTATTTATTCTACTGTAAGTATTGTTTGATGTATTTGTATGTAGATATTTTCACTAGCAAATAAATCTCGATGTTTAGAAATATTGTTTCATTTCTCAGCACTTTACTATTCAAAATTGATCAGGAACGCACATTATTATGTATGCTTTGCTCATTCATAGATTTTATCACTGCAAGTTCCTCAAATATGGCACTATATTCCGACTTGGAATATGGACAATAAATCATCACTTCATTTGCAACGTTGAGTACTGGACTGAGTGAACTGACGTGATGTGACGTGATGAACAGTGTGAACACATCCTAATGTGATAGTGCTATGACACAATGTGGCGTGATGGCCAGTTTGGATTGAACTTTACTGTTGTTAACTTGTATTAGGTATGGGCACTGAAACAAAAATATCGATATTTCGATATATTTTAGCGCTATTGTACCAAACATAAATCTGTGTTTCCACAGGCATAAATTTCATACAAATACTCTCCGCCCCCCCCTCCCACCCACTACCACTACCATTAAATGTGCATTGGAAATGCTACTTACCTGACTTTCAAGATGGTGACAAGTGAATTTATTCATACAGGGTTACACAACTTTTAGCAGAAGAGTTCATATTGACACTGATGAAAAAAAATTTGACACAATAGATGTTAAATATTGGAATGAGAATCTCATAGGAATCATTTGCGAACACCAAATACGCTCCTAAACAAGTATGTGTTTGCAGTGAGAATGATGTCAGATGTAGGAGCTATAAGTAATAAAAATATTGCTTATTTTGCTTACTTTGGCTCTATTATGTCATATGGGATTATGTTCTGGGGTAACTTGTCAAACTAAGCAAAAGCTTTCAGCGTGCAAAAGCATGTAATGAGAATCATTTGTGGCGTAAATTCAAGAACATCATGTAGGAACCTGTCCATGGAACTTTGTATTCTAGTCACTGCTTCTCAGGCTATATTTACTTCTTAATGAAATTTGTTGCAAGTAATATATCTCTATCTCCAACCAAAAGCTAAATACATAGTATCAATATCAGGAATAAGAACAATCTACATAAAGACCTAAAATCACTTATCTTTGTCGAAAAAGGGGTCCAATATTCGGAAACACACATTTTCTATAAATTGCCAGCGACCATTAAAAACTTCGTTCTGATAAAGCAATTTGAAAAGAATCTAAAAGACTTTTTGATGGGCATCTCCTTCTACTCTATAAATGAATATCTTAGCAGGGCCTGTTAGACCAACTTCAGTAAAAATGCCTGTTACATTTCAGTTTTGACAGTACTTGATTACAAAAGTCAAGATCAAATATTTTATGTATAATAAATTCATTAAAATGCATAACTATATTTCATTCTGACAGTATATTAATTCTGTAACTGTCAGCAGTTACCGTTCACAGTAATGTATTCACCTACTTCGATAGTCTGCTGACTAACAGTCAGGGTAGTGAGTATTATATTCAAATGTTTTATGATTTTTGTGTTATACTTTCTGACTTGTTGCACACCCACAAGAAACATCTCATTTTTTGGTCTATGCAGCGAAAACTGAAGCTCATCTAATAAGGGAGTTATCTGATGACTGAAATCAACTTCTAAATCTTTTTGAGACATATTTCCGGCTCTGTAAAAAAGTCTAATTCAAATTTGGAAGATAACACCCCAGCTCGCATTAAATTACCAGTAACATTGAAATATCTGGCATGTGGAGTCAATGTAATGTACGTATTGCATTCCAAAGAGCACTGTTTCTAAATTTTTATGTTATTTCCAATAGCCTGAAGTGACATCAGAGAGTAAGGTTTTTGTCTAGACAGTTCAGTTTTTTTTTTAGAATTAGTCAAAATTCTGATAGGTTACACGTGCTATAACTATGTATTTGTTATCATGGTATCATACATCAGCAAACATTGTACTACCATACAGAATAGTCATTATTTAATGATAGCACCAAAAAGAACAATGCCATATTTACATAAGATTTTAATGTGAGTCAAGAATTGTTTTAAATTTTAAGTCACAAATAATTTTCTATTTCATGGTAATATTTACCCCCAAGCACAAAAACAAAAAATTGTTATTATTGTACAGAACTAAAAAATATATTTACAGTATTGCTTGTTCTGCAGTAATATGAACCTCAGCAAGTTCACAGTCTCAGTTCAATACTTTTTAATCCTTTTCGTCACTTCAAAGGATGGTGTGTTACTGTGTTGCAAATAAGTGTTCATAAGGAGTTGCTTAATGCTAGAATGATATTCCTATCACAGTGTTTAAGAACATTTTGCCATTTTAGGAAATGTTTATTTACTTAGTTGAAGATTACGCCCCTCATTTTTGCAGACATTATTTTCCTACATACACAAATAAAAGATTCTAGATCTGTTCTGTCAAGGAATATAGAGCAGAATGAGACCAGATCCACCTATCAGCAGCTGCTCAAGATCATACAAGATAGTGGGAGATGTGACATTGTGCAGGAAAGTAGAACGCCTTTCAACTTTAACTTATGCATAAGTTGACGTGAAAGTGCACAAGTTGGATGTTTTCACTTGTAAGTTCTACTTGTAAGTTGACATATGGAAGTGATGGTGAAACATGCCCATGTAAGAAATTCATGCCTGTGGAAACCCAGCTTAATGTCCATCTGTGAAATATCGATATTCATATACCGATATCTAAATCTGTTTCTGAAACTAAAGAAAATGTCAGAGTACACATTACAGTTATTTTGGCAGATGTTGAACGATTTTATGACTGGAAGCACATGTTGTCAGAGAACAGCCTTTCCCTCACTTTCAGGAACCTCTGTGTGCTGACTGTCATACACTGCAGTAACTCTAAGATAGTTATGCAATAAGAATCATATGTCTTAAAAAATATCTTCTCTTCAAGGGAAACACAGAGATTTTAAATTAATTATTCTTTTCGTAATTTCAGTTACAACCTCAACTAAAAACTATATTGGAGTAACTGTGTCGTTAAGAACAACGATGTAATGTTATCCTTGCTTGCATGTCTGAAGGAACACAGTGTTATTCTTCCCAACAACACAGGCACTGCAGTATCATATTTATACGCTGATAAAAGGCAGCGACTTTCAATTAAAATATCCTCCCCCATAAAGGAATTACACAATGCATGTATGGGTACAGATTGTCACACAGGAACGATGAGATATGGAAATTTGGGTCTGGTAATGAGTCATGCATGGATAGCCAAAGAGGTTAAGGTGACTGCTCACATAAGGAGGGGAAATCTGGGTCTGGATCCTGGTCGGGCAAAAAGTTTCATAGTTGTTCCCTTAGACAGCTGATTGTTGTTCGTATGTGTAAGTGTGAATACATTTCATGTCCTCCAATAAAGTTTTCCATGAATATAGATCATATTTTAACACACTATACATATTTTTACATCATTTTTACGTCCTATTATCGATTTTTTATTTACTTATAACTTGGCAGATATTTTAGGTCATAAGAATCTGATCTCTGCTGTTACAGGTCCTTTTTATATTCATAAGTGAAATGAATTCTTACTGGGGACAACTACTCCCTCTGACTCCCATTCCCCACCCCCTGTGGGCGCCGCTGTACTAATATGTAGTAAAGTTGTTTTTCCAGATCGTGAGTCTACCATGTGCCCCAAATTACTTCTTTAGATCTGCCCCACATATAATTTCCGCTCCTGAGGTGCACGGAGCTTAAATTATAATATTTTGTGCTAGTAGGGGTTGATGTCATATACCGCACTTTGAAGGAGGAAGGTTTGGTGCACCTGGACATCTGGTATTGCGCACTGCTGGTTGTACCATGTAGTTTGGAATCTGATGAAAACTCTGCATCGTTATGTGTTCCATTGAATGGTCTTCAGCGTAATATCATTTCAGCAAATAAATTACTTTTTATATTGTCTTGCAGTCACTGATTCTCAGTTCACACCACTTCTCAGCAAGCACATGGGCTATGCTGAGCACTTATTAAGTGTACTATGGTGCCACTAGTTCTAGAACATATCCCTATCTCTTTTGCTTATTACTGGAAGGAATTAAAAAGTCAAATCACTGAGGTGGAATTTTCGACCAGACAGCAACCTCATGCCACATATACATTTAAGGAAATTTATGTAACAGTTGGCTGGAGTTTAACTTGTATACAGGCCCATGTGGTGGACATCCTATGTCATTGAGTGCACACATTCACATTGCACTTGGCCAGATTGAGTGCACATACACAAATCAAGCAAAGGTCAGTGTATGGATATGATACATGTATAATTGTTTATCTTGTGACAAAAGTGACAATAGGAGTAACAGCATATGTGTTTTATGTGATAGTTCTAACTAATTTTGCAATTGGCTTAGTAGTTTGGATGCTGGACTTGTATTAAATCCACTGTCTGTCAGCTGTATTTAGTTCTAACGTGGTTTCTCTAAATGTATTAAAATGAATATCAGGGTGGTTCCTTTGGAAATATCACAATTATTATCCTTTCCCATTATTACTATATCAGAGACTATGATTGCCTCTAATGATCTCTTCATCAGTGAAGCACTAACCATAATCATACTTCTTTCCTTTTCTTCTTGCAGTTAGTTTTTGACACTAGTTTTAATTGAACTTCGAGTACCCTTACCTATAAAGCTTTTTGATATGTAATATACTAAAAATGATAGAAAGCTCTATTCTGTTGGATGTGAGTGTTACTTAAAACTTAGTATGAGAGAAAACATGTAGTAGACTTGCTGGAATGCTTATGTACATTTACTTTGGCCAGTGTTTGAGATGTAAACGTAAGTACTCTAATATACACTGATGGAAAAGACTTGCAACACCAAGAAGGAATTGAGCGACAGAAATGGAAGTTGATAGGTGTGTTTCTATAGCTGAAAGATGATATTTATTCGAATTTCGTACTATTCCTGTAGGAGTGGCGCTAGCAGCACCACTGTGAGGATGCAAATCAGGTTTGCTTTAAATACACGCTCTTAACATCGTGAGCACTAGTCACCTTTGAGACTGGACATGTTGAGCTGATGTTTGTCGAGAGTACCTTTAATGTGACAAATACGCCATCATTAACACCTCACTGAATTTATATGAGGTGGTGTAATAGGTCTATGAGAAGCTAGATGTTCCCTCTGCGATATTGTAGAAAGACTGGACAGAACTGTAGCCACTGTACATGATTGATTGCAACGGTGGTCATGGAAAGTACGGCCCCAAGAAGAGTGAGCTCTGGACAGTCACATGGCACGACTGAGAGGGAAGACCAGCATGCTCGGTGTATGCCCCTGGTGCACCATACAGCTTCTGCAGCTGCAATTTGAGCAGCAGTTGGCACCACAGTTACACAACAAACTGTTACAAATCGGTTACCTCAAGGACATCTCTGAACCAAATGTCCTGTAGTGTGCTTTCCACTGACCCCAAACCACTGCCACTTGCAGCTTCAGTGGCATCAAGTGAGAACACATTGGAAGGCAGGGTTGTGTTTTCTGATATAAGCTGGTTCTGCCTCAGTACCAGAGTTGGCTGTGTGTTGGTTAGTAGGAGGCCGTTTGAGGGCCTGCAAACAACCTGTCTGCATGCTAGACGCACTGG
Organism: Schistocerca nitens; assembly: GCF_023898315.1. Taxonomy (NCBI): domain Eukaryota; kingdom Metazoa; phylum Arthropoda; class Insecta; order Orthoptera; family Acrididae; genus Schistocerca; species Schistocerca nitens. Next base: position 249,372,683 of record NC_064618.1, read on the forward strand.
ACCTACGGCTATCGTCTGGTGTAAATTCTTGTAGGACAGCAGGTGCATTCTCGTGATTATCCCACACACCATGAGCGACAATGTGTACGTCAGTCTGGTGATTCGACCTGTTGTGCTTCCATTCATGATCACCATCCCAGGGAGTGTTTCGCAACAGGTTAAAACTCGCCCACATACCGCTGTTGTAATCCAATATGCTCTACGAAATTTGGACATTCTGCCTTCGCCTGCTCGATCACCATTTATGTCTCCAATCATTGGGTGACAACTCCAGCGTCATCCTTACCCAGAATTAACCGTCCCTGTATTGACTGACCAAGTGCAGCAGGCAAGGAAAGCCATCCCACAAACGGACATCCTGCACCCATACAACACAATACATTCACATTTGCATCTTGGATCAACACTGCAGCTGTTAGACTCGTTATTACTGTACCAGCATTTCACATTTACAATGGCTTGTCTTGTGCTTACATTCACCTGTGATCTTGTAGTGTTAATCACTTACATATGTCACTTAGACGAATGTATTCGAGAGATTTCATTACTCTACATTTATTAATTTTGACTGTAGCGACTTTTTTCCATCAGTATATTTTCTTTCACTAATGTTGTAAAGGATAATAATTTCGAATATCACCTGCCTTGGGCAAAAAGTAAGAGTGTTTAATGGTTAATACAGTGTTTGTATCTTCTCTTGGTGAACATGATGGCAATAACTAAAATGAATTTTACCGTTTGTTACAGCTTATTTATACCTGTTAGGCTGCCTTACTAGACCTATGTTGCTGCACTGTGAATCAGTATCTAGTTAAATTGGACTGGGAATAGTAAACATCGCCAGGAAATAACGCAGACGAATATGAAAATATTTTATAAAGTCACCATTTTATTTATTTGCTCACTACTATTTCACAAATGTTATAGGCTACTGCTTTTAATGATGTCAGACTTCTTGCCAGTGCTGACCAACCCAAGAGAGATTCAGTTATATTCAACATTTTCACATGGCAACATCTTCCTCTTTTCATGACATATTAAACTGAGATGGTAGCATGGGCATAAATTCTCAAGCGAAGCGCTTAATCAGTATCAAAATATGTGAGGTGAAAAAAATATACTGGTGTGCAAAACTTGGAAGAAAGTAAGTTTAGCGTATATGTCACTGCCAAGAAAGATACCTCGATGAAACTAGGACCACACAAAGAAGTATAATGCAGAAAGTAACTGAAAGAAATACCCACTGAGACGAACACAAAATGATACTTCTACTCAAAAACAATAATTACACTGAAGTCGCTACAATTAATGATAGTCTCCTGGATATTACAAAAAGGAGAACACGGTTCTTAATGTGGTGTGTGAACACAACAGACAGCAGTGCATCCTCTGCAATGGGCTCCCAAACTGACCACTTGGTTGGCATGGAGTTCTTGTGGTAGGGCAATCCATTCCTCCATCAGTGCGGTAGACTACTGCTGGATGGTCGATGGTGCATGTGGACAGGCTGCAATACATTTCCCTATTACATGCTACACAGGCTGAATAGGATTTAAGTTGGGAGAATGGGCAGGCCAGTCCATTCACTGATTATCTTCTCATTCCAAGCCCTCTTCCACCTGCACTCTTTGATGCGGTCACACATTCTCATCCACAAAACTGAAGTTAGGGTTGAATGCACTTCTGAAAAGATACACATGGGGAGGGAGTGCAGAGTCATGATAACATTGACCGATTGGTGTACTGTGTTCAAATTTTTGGAGGTCAGTATGCCCATGCAATAGCATGTCACCCCGCATCATAACACCTGGAACATGGACCACCAAAACGATCATGTTCGACAATGTTCCTGGGCGATTAACATGTTCCCATCTCTCGCCATTTAGGGGTATGTCCAGCACAATATCATTTTAATGTATGACAATGCCGACCGCATCAATCTGTGCTCGTGGAAGAGTTTTTGGAACGAGAGAATATTAGGCGAATTGACTGGCCTGGCCGTTCCCCCCGACTTAAATCCCATTAGGCGTGTGTGGAATGCAGTGGGGCGATGTATTGCAGCGCATCCACATTCACCATTGACCGTCCAACAGTTGTCAACTGTGCTGGTGCAGGAACGGAACGCCCTAACGTAAGAACTGCTTATCAACTTTTTGGCCAGCATGGAAGCACACTGCGGAACAAGCATTGCCGTCCATGGTGACCACACACCCTATTAAGAACCATGTACAATCTTTTGTAATATCCACGCGACCATTGCAAATCACAGTGGCTTTAGTGTAATTATTGCATTTGAATGAAAGTGTTATTTCTGTTCGTCTCATAGCGTATCTCTTTCAGTCATCTTCTGTATTATGCTGAAGCAGTTCTTTTATGTATAGTCTAAGGTTCGTTGAGCTGTGTTACTTAGCATGGACACCACTTTCTAAAGTTATGTTCGTCCTTATTTTCCACAGCAGTGTATACGCAATACTGTAAACCAAGAACATAAATGGATTAATTTACATCACAGTCAGGGCAGGTGTAATGTGATAATAACAGAAAATACGAGTAATTATACTAATGTATGAGATTCATACCGTTGAGCCTTCAAGGCCTGTTCAGATAGTGTTTTTTAGTTTAGTTTTATGAGATTCATTAATATAGGCACGTTTTTCAGCAGTGAAACTATTCAAAAATTAATTTCATGAATGTACACTTAGTGAGGTGTACAGCTGGCACATATTTGTGTCCTCAATTTCTTCCACAGTTTCAAAGGTACATCAAGTAACAAACCAATAAATTGGTTAATTATGTTAATGTGACTAACAGTTGCAACATATTATTCTTTACTTCAAGACCGTTTCTTTTCTTTCATACCATCCCTGGCTGTGACATTGATCAGTTTAGTTTCGTAATTTACAGTAAAGTCTGTGCTTTTGTCTTGACGTATTTTGTTACTGATTAGGAAGAAGTGCACACATGAAAATAAGGGGAATAATTGAACCCTACATGGGTTAGAATCCGTACAGGCAGGAAGTCCAACACCATTGTAAACTAACGTTTGTGAGTTAAGAAAACCTTTGTACTCTCGTATATTATTTTACGACAACAATTAACACTCTCACTCCATTTTATGTAGATCCAATTGCAGAGTACAGCGACACAGGATTAGTGTGGCTGCCTATTGGAAATGAAGTGATGCTACGTTAAAAGAAGAGGCAAAACTTACTCTTTTACATTAACTGGAAAGGAGGAAATAAATTGCAAATGAGGGAGAACTATAATGTAGCTAGATGCGGATTTCCACTTCAGACAATAAGTATATATATGCAATAGCGACAGTAAGTATTTTCACAGACATTTTCATAAGAAAAACAACTTATTCAAAGGAAAATCTTTATAAATGTTACGTCACATGATAAACAGCTCTAACATCACATAACAAGGTATATTGTGTTCTTCCATAACTGACAATATCACACATAGTTTTACAAAACTACTGTAGTTTGACAAAAGTCATGTTACAGCTTAAAAGGGTTGTAAAACTTGAATCACTGTTCATAGCCATTAGTACATGGTTGCATGACCTTTTGCCTCAATTATGGCAGCACAGCATGTTGACATGGGATCAACGAGGGCAGCCAAACGTTGCAAGGGGATTTTCTGCCATTCTTTAACCACAGATCGCAATAATTGGTCGCAGCTGGAGAATTTTCGTCACGTTAGCCTTCGATCGAGTTCCATTCACAGGTGTTCAATCGGACTGAGTTTTGGGTTTTGGCTAGGCCACTTAAGCATCTTTACTCATTTCCTTCTCAAAGGTCTGTGACATGAGCAGAGGTGGTGAGGATCTCTGTCTTGCTGAAATTCCCAGTTTCGTCTCATTCTATTTTTGGCATGAGGTAACATTTGAATTTTCAAGTTTCGCGATATTTGAAACGATCCATAATGCCTTCAATAGGCATCAGGGGGTCGACACATGGACTGGAGAAACATCCCCAAACCACAACGTTCGGACCACTGTGCTTAGCAGTAGTTACTTGGTAGCAGACATTGTTCCTTTCATTGACCGGCCCTCGAACATATTGAATTCAACCGGAAGAAAAAAAATTAAACCTACTTTCATCGCTCCAGAGCACACACGACCATAGTTGCGGTTTCAGTCGTTACGTGTTCTAGCATATTCAAATCAGGCTTTTCTGTTCATCTGCGGTACTAATGGCTTTTTGTTTGGGCGCCGGCCATGAAGATTGGACTGTGAGAGGATCCAGATTACGGTACTGTTCGCTATTTCCACACTGTGGAATTCACGCAGATCTCTGTTTATGTCAACAGCTGTCTCCTTTGGATCCTTAAGAAATTCTTTGTTTGGTGTGTGGCGTGCTGCGCCTACCTGTTCTTCGTTTGTTACCTGTGGTGTCAGTTAATCAGTTTCTTCTTATTCCAAACACTCACATTTTTCCTGGACAAACCATGAAATCCGAGCTACATCTGCCTGAGACTTGCCTTGCCGTAGGGCACCGATTACCTCATTTTAGAGGTCTGCTGACTACTGTTTGGCCTTTGGCATGATGCGAGCTCATAAAAAAAACAGAAGCTAATGTGAACCAAAAGTATTCGACTTAATACTGGTGCAACAATAAACTATAGTGTCAAAATACTTTTGGACCAACCACAACAACATTGTCTGTATTATACTTACCACCACTGAGCTTAATCTTGATGCATGTGTTTACATGGATGCATGTTACTGCAATGTGAGCCAAGATGGGATGGTTAGGCAGGGAAGCAAACGACACACACCAAGTGGCGAAAATGTGTTTGTCAAAATGGTTATTGTCGCAATTGTATACACATACATGTATCACGAAATCTTAAAAAACACATATGTTTGGTTTGAATTAATGTAACTCAAATTTCAAATAATTATATTGTTTGTTCACAGTCAAATATGAGCATCATTTGTGCTATCATGTTGTTGGGTAATAAAGTACCGAAAGAACATGAAAAATGTACTTTACAGAACTAACTGTGATTCAACATTTTGGTGTTCTTGGTTGTTAAACTACATGTGTTACTCGAATAAATTCATTACAGGTGACACAAAGTCTACAAGAACCCCAAATGACAGTACTTACTGATGACTTGAAGCTCATCTGGTATTTGATCAGTATGAAAACGGCTCATATTTATCTCAGGCCAGGCGATTGGTCCATGCATGACAGTGCGCAGTACCAATACGTTCCAAAAAGTCATGTGCGAAAATGCGGTTTTTCAATGAGTCATACGTGGTGCTCTCTTGATCACAGAGGTGAGGGATCAAGTGTTTTGGATAGCCCTTGGCGTAGTGACCATTTGTGTAACTATCAGAAGGAAGGTTATACAGTAGCTACCCTGCAATACAGGGTCAAAATTGAAACATTACACATTTCATTCTGCCCAGGAAAACTGAGCAAATCGGTTGGTTCTTTTACATTAGGAGTGGTCCAGGATGAACCAGAGAGGGCTGATAAAAGCTGTATTTTTCAAGGGTGGGTGCTGAGAAACCCTGAAAACCATGATGTTTGGGTACCAAAAGTACCAACTGAGGGGATGGCCACTTCTATAATTGCTGTTCAAATCGTAGAAATTTTTAACATGTGCCCATAAGATAATGTTCTTGGGGGACTGAAATATTTTTAGATATCATTACCGAGATCCAGAGGTTCAAAGTTACAGTACTTATGCACAAAAAATGTGCATGTAATATTCGACCTGAGTCGTAAATGTATTCTTAACTGACATAATGAACACATGACAAGGGTTCTCGAGTCACTGCAAGGGTTCTGAAATCGCTGAACTATGTTTTTAGTCGCCATTTCTCATCAATAAAGCTTTATGACGCGCTTTCTCTGTATAACGTCCATTTCACATCTATACAGGCTGTCTTGACCTTGAAACCTTGTTTTTGTTGTTGTTGTCTTCAGTCCAAAGACTGGTTTGATGCAGCTCTCCATGCTACTCTATCCTGTGCAATCCTCTTCATTTTCAAGTAAGTACTGTAACCTACAACTTTCTGAATCTGCTTACTGTATTCGTCTCTTGGTTTCCCTCTACGATTTTTAACCCCACCCCCAACCCCCATTCCCGCTTCCCTCAGTATTAAACTGGTGATCTCTTTATGCCTCAGAATGTGTCCTACCAACCGATCCTTTCTTTTAGTCAAACTGTGCCGCAAATTTCTCTTTTGCCCAATTCTGTTCAGTGCCTCTTCATTAGTTACTTGATCTACCCATCCAGTATTCAGCATTCTTCTGTAGTAACACATTCCAAAAGCTTCTTTTCTCTTCTTGCTTATCGTCCATGTTTCACGTCCACAAATGGCTCCACTCCAGACAAATATTTTCAGGAAAGACTTCCTGATACTTAAATCTACACTCGATGTTAACGAATTTCTCTTCTTCAGAAAAGCTTTTCTTGCCATTGCCAGTCTACGTTTTAGATCCTCTCTACTTCGACCATGATTAGTTATTTTGCTCCCATAATAGCAAAACCTGTCTACTACCTTAGGTGTCTCATTCCCTAATCTAATACAGTCACTTTCACCTTATTAAAGTCGACTACATTCCATTACACTCGTTTTGTTTTTGTTGATGTTCGTCTTTCAAGACAGTGTCCATTCCGTTGAACTGCTCTTCCAAGTACTTTGCTGTCTCTGACAGAATTACGATGTCATCAACAGACTTCAAAGCTTTTGTTTCTTCTCCCTGGACTTTCATTCCTACTTCAAATTTTTCTTTTGTTTCCTTTACTGCTTGCTCAATATACAGATTGAATAACATCGGAGATAGTCTACAACCCTTCTCACTCCTTTCTCAACCATTCCTTCCCTTTCGTGTCCCTCGACTCTTATAACTGCCATCTGGTTTTTGTACAAATGGTAAATAGCCTTTCGCTCCCTGTATTTTACCACTGCCACAACTATAATTTGAAAGAGAGTATTTCAGTCAACATTGTCAAAAGCTTTCTCTAAGTCTACAAATGCTAGAAACATATATTTGTCTTTCCTTAACCTATCTTCTATAAGAAGTCGTAAGGTCAGTACTGCCACACGTGCTCCTACGTTTCTCCGGAATCGAAACCTATCTTCCCCAAGGTGGCCTTCTACCAGCTTTTCCATTATTCTGTAAATAATTCGTATTAGTGTTTTGCGACCATGGCTTATTAAACTGAGAGTTTGGTACTTACCACACTTGTCAGTACCTACTTTCTTTGGAATTGGACAAAAATTATTTTGCCATACGAAAATCTTTGCACTTGCAAACCAAACACCGCTTTTTTTGGTATACTGTAGTTGTAGCCTAAAAATATGTATTTTTGTGAAGTATAGTTAAGTGAATGTGCACAGAATGGGAGAAGATTTTATGTTAGCCTTATATTATTCGTACTTATTTATTGTTAATATGTGGCAAAATATGTAAATGTTTCAAAGTGAGGAACCAGCTGCCTTAGCCCTCAATGTGCCTTCGTCACCAAAACTTATGGTGTGCGAACACAGTAGCGCTTTTTTGTGTTGAACTGTCTTACATATGTCTTAATTCCTTAAGAGTCACGTGTAAATGGTGTACTTACGAGCAGCCCGTATTGTATGACAAATGGACACGTACAAAACACTGCAATAATGGATCATTATGGATTTCTAATTGTCATAAAACCTCTTCAAGATACATTTGTATTCTTATTTGAGCGTTTTTAACCTCAAACAGTGAAGCTGTTTGAACATGTGAAACTTGCTGACAGATCATAACAGTGCGCTGGACCAAGATTCGACCTCGGGACATTTTATCTTTCGCAGACAAGTACTCAAGCGACTGAACTACCTAGCACGAATCGCAATCCCCAGCCCCCCCCCCCCCCTCCTTCCTACCCCAGGTTTTCTTCCGCCAGTACCTCAACTCCTATCTTCCAAACTTCACAGAAGCTCTCCTGCGAAACTAGCAGGTCTAGCACACCTAGAAGAAACCAGTTTTAATCTGCAAGGAAGTTTCATATCTGTGCACCCTCTACTACAGAGTGAATATTTCATTCTGGAAACATCTCCCCGGCTGTGGCTAAGCCATGTCTCCACTTGTCCTTTCTTCCAGCAGAGCTAGTTTTACAAATTTCGTAGAAGAGCTTCTGTGACGTTTGGAAGGTAGGAGATGGGGTACTGGAGGAAGTGGAATCGTGAGGACGGGTCTTGAGTCGTGCTTTGATAGCTCAGTTGGTTGAGCAGTTGCTAACTAACGGCAAAAGGATCCGAGTTTGGGTCTTCGTCCGTCATACAGTTTTAATCTGCCACGAAGTTTCATATCAGCGCACACTTCATTACACAGTGAAAATTCCATTCTCATTTGAACATGTTCTCGCTATAACCTACTTCAGATGTGGTGGGGATTGTATAATCAAGTCGTTGAAGGAACTTTAGGTATTATAGCACTAAACTGACCTAGAAAGAATCAGTGCACTAAGCGCTAATAGAAAACTCTGAAGTTCAGATCTTTATACATATTGAAAGTTGGCTAAAGCTGGAGGTAATTTCAGCTGACACTTTTATGAAGGATCTAACAGTGTTCAGAAACGATAGATTAAATCAATTGGTAGCACGTTTGTTGCTTTTAGAAGTAGTTTATCTTGCAGTGAAATTGAAGTTGGTAGTTTCTATGATTTAGTATGAGTAGAGATTATAATTGGCAACCGGAATATATTAGTAATTGGTTCCTTTTAACGATCACCTGACTCAGATAATGGAGCTGCTGAGCGGTTCAACGAACAGTTGAACATAATCTCAAATAGGTACTCCAATCCTACAATAATAGTTGGTGGTCAATTTGGTATACCTCCATGCGGAAATACATGAGCAGACAACTGGTACATATAAAACGTCGTCCGAAATTGTACTAAATGCTTTCTCCAAAAATTTTTTTAGCGTTTAATTCAGGAGCTCCCTCGAAATATAAATGGTTGTAAACATACTTGACATCTTAGCAATAAATAATCCCAATTAAGTAGGGAGCATAATGACGGATACAGAAATTAGTGACTACAAGGTTGTATTAGTGAGACGAAATTCGGTAAGATCCAAACACATTGAGAATAAACGCAAAATATATCTATTTAAAGAAGAAAATAAAATTCACTTGACCCCCTGCTAACAGAACGTTTACTTAACAGAACGTTTACTTTCCTTCTGAACTAACTATGTAGCATAGCTTAGATGTAGCTTAAATTCAAAGAAGTAGTATCGACAGCAATTAAGAGATGTATATCAAATAAACTAGTAAGAGACAGAGCAGATCCCCCTTGGTGCACAAAACAGATGAGAACACCGCTGCAAGAGGAATGACATAAATATGGAAAATTTAAAAGAACGCAGTATCAACACGAATAGCGAAATTTTACAGAAACTTTTAATAGTTCCACGACGAAACTCTGTCTCGAAATCTGGCAGTAAATCCAAAGAGATTCTGGTCGTATGTAAAGTACACCAGCGCAAGACACAGTCAATACTTTCATTGTTTTACAACGATGGTAATGTTACCAATGACAGTGCCACTAAAGCGGAGTTACTAAATTCGGTATTCCGAATTTCCTTCAGCAAAGAAGACGAAGTAAATGTTCCAGAATTCAAACTTGAGTAACTTAGAAGTAGATATCCTCATCGTAGCGAAGCAACTCATATCACTTAATAAAGGCACGACTTCCAGTCTAGACTGTATACCAATTAGAATCTTTTCAGAGTATGTTGATATGTAAGCTCCATACTTACGAGTCATGTATAACCTCACATTCAACAAAAGATCCGTACCTAAAGACTTTTTGCTGCACAGATCACACCAATACTCAAGGCAGGAAATAGGAATAATCCGCTGAATTATAGACCCATACAACTGGCGTCGTTTTCAAAAATGGCTCTGAGCACTATGGGAGTTAACTTCTGAGGTCATCAGTCCCCTAGCACTTAGAACTACTTAAACCTAACTAACCTAAGGACATCACACACATCCATGCCTGAGGCAGGATTGGAACCTGCGACTGTAGCGGTCGCGCGGTTCCAGATTGTAGCGCCTAGAACCGCTCGGCCACCCCGGAAGGCGCGTCGTTTTCCAGCATGATTTAGGAACATATACTGTGTTCGAGCATTAATAATTATCTCGAAGAAAACGATCTATTGGCAAATAGCATTGATTCAGAAAATATCGTTCTTGTGCATTATAACTAGCTCTTTATTTTTATGATGCAAGTAGATCTTTATTTTCCTGAAGCAATGAGTGCAGTTTACAGGGGATCTCAAGTTGATTCCATACTTCTAGATTTTCAGAACGCTATGCAGTACTGTTTCTCACAAGAGGTTTATAATCCAATTGGTGCTTATGGAGTATCGTCAGAGTTGTCGTGCGACTGGATTCGGTACTTTGTGTCAGAAAGATCACAGTTCTTAGTAATTGGCCTGAGGAAGTCGAGTAAAACAGAAGTGATATCTGGGGTTCTCCATGGAAGAGTTATAGGCTCTATGCTGTTTCTAATCTAATAAACGATTTAGAAGACAAACTGAGCAGCCATCTTAGATTGTTTGCGGATGATGTTGTCATTCAGTTTCTAGTAAAGTGATCAGAAGATCAAGACAAATCGCAATATGATTTAGAAAAAGTATGGTATGTTTATGGTGCGAAAAATGGCACAAAAAAGTGTGAGGTCATTCATGTGAGGATGAAAACAATCCTGCTAAATTTCCTTATGCAACAACTGAAACAATTTAAACATTGCCTGCACAAATAAATATCTAGGGATGACAGCGACAGGTGTGTGTGTAAATTTTCATTAAAATTTTTAATGATTTGGATGCTCAGAATAGGGCATGTAAGGTTTGAATTGCTTAGATACGCGCAAGCAGCCTTGTCAGAGAGGCTGAGCTGAGCAGAAATGAATTAGAGGTGATCTTTGCTCTGCAGAGATGTACACTAGATTTATCCGTTGATCAAAACGAGAGAAGAAGAGAGTTGAGCTTTGGTGTTACATGTGAACAGTCAAGTTTTGGTTTAGTAGCAGTAAGCAGCAATCATTTGAGATTTTTTGGGGATTATATCATGGATTGATGGAAGCTTTATTGTAGAGAGAAAAAGAATTTTTGTACATTGGTATGATTATATTCTTTGTGAGGAATTGTTACAGGTAATGATTAAAATTGTTTTATTTGTGGCATCAGTTTGATAATGCAGCATTCTTGGTTCATTATACATCCAGATCAGAAATCTTTCTGCTTTTCATTTATCGGACATTGTGAGAGAAATGCGTTTAAGAATTAGATTTCATAATTTGGTTTAAGGAAAGATTACAAATGCAAAGTTTAATTTTTATAACTCTCGGATTATAGTACATGATTTTAGAGAAAGTTTAATAGTTATTAAAGTTTCATTAAATGTTATTAAATCAAATCATATGAGACTGCTGTTGAGTTCATGTAACCCAGAGTCATTGTCCACATCCCAAGAATCAATTAATTTTCACTTTATTTAAAACCATTATCGAAAAATATGAAACAAGAATGGTAGCAACGTTTTTAGAGAACGCTTTGCAACTTTGCGTCTCTCAGTAGCTAGATTTTGCACCTCTGTTATTGAGACATGTTGTAGCTATGAGAGTATGTATATTGCACAGTGTTATCAAGTGTGACTCAGGTAAGCCAAATAGTGTAGAAAACAGATTCTCTCTTTAATTAAATTTCACAGTAACCAACTTTTGTTTCAAAGTAATCAGTTTTTTTTATAAAAGTTCATAGTCAGATTTTGTGATATCAATAAGTTTTACATAGGGTACGATTTTCTTAGAATTGTCTGTATGCATTCTTGCAGTTGAATTTTGTCACCAACAGTAAGCATTATGCAAACTAACAACTTTAAGATCTGGTATGTGTGTCATTCAAAACAGGAAACTCAAAGTTAAGCACCTAATAGACAATTTTAGCATCAATTAACAGTACAGATCCACTTTCACTAAAATATATTTAAATGTATAAACTTCGACAGTTACAAACTACATAAATAGTGCCATTACATAAAAAATGTTTTAGAGGGAGGGAGGGGGGTGGCGATCCAAATACTGAGATTTATTGGTAGTACACTTACAACATGCAGAAGATCAACTAATATACTGTGCTTGTCCGTTCTCTTCTGAAGCATTGCTGCATGATGTGGGACTGTTACCAGATAGGACTAATGAAGGACATTCAAAAAGTTCAAAGAAGACCAGCTCGTTTTCTATCGTACCGCAATGAAGAGACTGTCACGGATATGTTCTGCGAGTTGGGGTGACAATCATTAAAAAATGACCTTTCTCGTTGCGGAGCGATCTTTTCACGAAATTTCAATCTCCTACTCTCTCCTCCAAATGCGAAAATATTTTGTTGACAACAACTTACATAGGGAGAAATTATTGTTGTAATAAAGTAGGCGAAATCAGAGCTTACCAAAAAGATTTAAGTGTTCATTTTTGCTGTGTTCGAATGTGGAATGGTAGAGAAATAGTGTGAAAATCGTTTGATGAACCCTCTGTCAGGGAACTAAATGAGAATTGCAGAGTAGTCATTTAGCTGTCGATGTAGATACAGTAGTAGCCATGGGGCTGTTACTTGCCCCTGGGATTGCCAGTCTCTATATGGAGAACTTCGAGGAGATGGCACTAAATACTACACAAATCAGCCCTATACAAATCTTCCATTGTCTGGGAATGGGACTGGGAAACCCTGAATGAGTTTCTGGATTACCTGCGCAGCTTCCATCAAAACATACAGCTCACAATAGAGTTAGAACAGAATGGATATTTTCCATTGTTAGACATTCTACAAAAAGAAAAAGAGATGGTACCATAGGACATGAAATCTATAGAGAGAACACCCACAGAGATCTGCACCTTCATACGACGAGCTGTCATCATCCAGTGCAGCAGTACACTTTTGTAACAATTCTAGTTCACAGGGCTCGTGCCATTTGTTACAATGATAGCTTAACAGCAGAGATGCACCACCTTAAAAATGTGTTTCGCCAAAATGGATGCAGCAAAACGTGGATTAGTCGTGCATTGAAGAATACAAGGGATACAGACACAAGTACAGAAGACATAGAGAAAGACTAACTCGCCTTCATCCAACATATTGGGCATTCTATAGTCAAAATTGAGAGAATCCTCAATAAAAAACAGCCATCTTTCGACCATTACAAAAACTAAAAGACGTGCTTGGCTCGGTAGAGGACAAACCGCAATTTCAAGTACCCAGTATATATAGTATCCTTTGTGAGTGCAGCCCTGCTACACATGGCAAACAAACGGCTGCATCTCATTAGTGGTGTATGTCTGCGGCATAAAGATAAGTTAGCCGTGGCAGAAAACAGCCCCAAACGAGGACATATATTCCAATTTTAGAAAACAAAAATGTTGTATTGAGTTAGTGGCTTCTGAGAAAGTGTTATTAAAGAATAAGTCGAGGTAACTCTTAATGACAATTTCGACAACAGGGGCAAGCTACCAGCCAAGATAGAAATAGAAGTTTTCACTAGCAACTATACGCCGAGACCGCGCCCAGCAATTGGTACATTGCGAGCCTGGGCAAGACTAAATGTACGAAGAGCCGCACGGCATTCTCCCCAGCACCACAGGTCGTCAAACCCTGCACCGTGGTGCGGGGGGGAGGGGTAGGGAGAGGTGGCAGCCTGGATATACACTGCTGGCCACCGTAAATGCAACACCCTGAAGGAAGCATCCGAACCAAGTGAAATTTACACCATGAGTTTGCAGCGATGAGATATGCAACTGATTAGAATTTCAGCGCAGACGCACATCACGCGCGCCTGTGGCGCCACCTCATAGCGCCATTTAAGGCTTGGCGATTTCGACGAGTGTACGTTCGGTACGTGTGTTTACCTTGTGGTTGTTTCACAAGACGATCAGTTATGCCTCGTAGACAACAGCGAACATCTTTTGATCAAGTATCCGAGTTCGACAGAGGAAGGATAGTGGCTTACCGAGATTGTGGATTATCATACAGAGAAATCGCTAGTCGTGTTGGACGAAACCAAACAACTGTAATGCGGATATGTGACCGTTGGATGCAGGAGGGTACGACGGACCGACGTGGTCGATCGCATTCACCTCGGTGCACCACTGCACGTGCTGATAGGCAAATTGTGCGCATGGCAGTGACGGATCGCTCAGTGACGTCCCGAACCATAGCACGGCACATTGCGTCTGTAACGCATCATCTAGTGTCTGCGCGTACCATTCGACGCCGTTTACAGCAGAGTGGTCTGTCCGCAAGACGTTCATTGCTTCGTCTTCCATTGACGCAGAACCACAGACGTCTCCGTCGCCAATGGTGTGATGACAGACGGATGTGGACGGCAGAATGGAATGACGTTGTCTTTACTGATGAGGCACGCTTCTGTCTGCAGCACCACGATGGTCGGATTCGAGTGTGGAGACACCGTGGAGAGAGGATGCTGGACAGCTGCATTATGCACTGCCACACTGGTCTTGCACCGGGTATTATGGTATGGAGCGGTATTGGATATTACTCTCGCACGCCTCTAGTACGCATTGCCGGTACTTTAAATAGCCGGCGCTACATATCCGAGGTGCTGGAGCCAGTTGTCCTTCCTTACCTTCAGGGCTCGGCCACAGCCATATTTCAACAGGATAATGCGCGACCACACGTGGCACGCATTGTCCAAAGGATCTTCGTCAATAACCAGATTGAATTGCTTCCCTGGCCGGCTCGCTCTCCGGATCTTTCGCCGATAGAAAACATGTGATCCATGGTTGCTCAACGAGTGACCCAGATTACATCCCCAGCTGCCACACCAGATGATCTTTGGCAACGTGTGGAAGCTGCTTGGGCTGCTGTACCCCAGGAACACATCCAACGTCTCTTTGTCTCAATGCCGAGACGTGTGGCAGCGGTGATCTCCAACAATGGAGGCTACTCTGGCTACTGATTCTGGCAGGAACCACATGTCACAGACGTCTGTAAACGTAATCATTTGATACTTGGTCAACATGCTATCTACAAAATAAATTTTGTTGTGCTACCTCTTGTATTTCTTGGTGTTGCATTTACGGTGACCAGCAGTGTATATACACTCCTGGAAATTGAAATAAGAACATCGTGAATTCATTGTCCCAGGAAGGGGAAACTTTATTGACATATTCCTGGGGTGAGATACATCACATGATCACACTGACAGAACCACAGGCACATAGACACAGGCAACAGAGCATGCACAATGTCGGCACTAGTACAGTGTATATCCACCTTTCGCAGCAATGCAGGCTGCTATTCTCCCATGGAGACGATCGTAGAGATGCTGGATGTCGTCCTGTGGAACGGCTTGCCATGCCATTTCCACCTGGCGCCTCAGTTGGACCAGCGTTCGTGCTGGACGTGCAGACCGCGTGAGACGACGCTTCATCCAGTCCCAAACATGCTCAATGGGGGACAGATCCGGAGATCTTGCTGGCCAGGGTAGTTGACTTACACCTTCTAGAGCACGTTGGGTGGCACGGGATACATGCGGACGTGCATTGTCCTGTTGGAACAGCAAGTTCCCTTGCCGGTCTAGGAATGGTAGAACGATGGGTTCGATGACGGTTTGGATGTACCATGCACTATTCAGTGTCCCCTCGACGATCACCAGTGGTGTACGGCCAGTGTAGGAGATCGCTCCCCACACCATGATGCCGGGTGTTGGCCCTGTGTGCCTCGGTCGTATGCAGTCCTGATTGTGGCGCTCACCTGCACGGCGCCAAACACGCATACGACCATCATTGGCACCAAGGCAGAAGCGACTCTCATCGCTGAAGACGACACGTCTCCATTCGTCCCTCCATTCACGCCTGTCGCGACACCACTGGAGGCGGGCTGCACGATGTTGGGGCGTGAGCGGAAGACGGCCTTACGGTGTGCGGGACCGTAGCCCAGCTTCATGGAGACGGTTGCGAATGGTCCTCGCCGATACCCCAGGAGCAACAGTGTCCCTAATTTGCCGGGAAGTGGCGGTGCGGTCCCCTACGGCACTGCGTAGGATCCTACGGTCTTGGCGTGCATCCGTGCGTCGCTGCGGTCCGGTCCCAGGTCGACGGGCACGTGCACCTTCCGCCGACCACTGGCGACAACATCGATGTACTGTGGAGACCTCACGCCCCACGTGTTGAGCAATTCGGCGGTACGTCCACCCGGCCTCCCGCATGCCCACTATACGCCCTCGCTCAAAGTCCGTCAACTGCACATACGGTTCACGTCCACGCTGTCGCGGCATGCTACCAGTGTTAAAGACTGCGATGGAGCTCCGTATGCCACGGCAAACTGGCTCTACACTGACGGCGGCGGTGCACAAATGCTGCGCAGCTAGCGCCATTCGACGGCCAACACCGCGGTTCCTGGTGTGTCCGCTGTGCCGTGCGTGTGATCATTGCTTGTACAGCCCTCTCGCAGTGTCCGGAGCAAGTATGGTGGGTCTGACACACCGGTGTCAATGTGTTCTTTTTTCCATTTCCAGGAGTGTATATAGGGTGTTACAAAAAGGTACGGCCAAACTTTCAGGAAACATTCCTCACACACAAATAAAGAAAAGATGTAATGTGGACATGTGTCCGGAAACGCTTAATTTCCATGTTAGAGCTCATTTTAGTTTCGTCAGTATGTACTGTACTTCCTCGATTCACCGCCAGTAGGCCCAATTGAAGGAAGGTAATTTTGACTTCGGTGCTTGTGTTGACATGCGACTCATTGCTCTGCAGTACTAGCATCAAGCACATCAGTACGTAGCATCAACAGGTTAGTGTTCATCACGAACGTGGTTTTCAGTCAGTGCAATGTTTACAAATGCGGAGTTGGCAGATGCCCATTTGATGTATGGATTAGCACGGGGCAATAGCCGTGGTGCGGTACGTTTGTACCGAGACAGATTTCCAGAACGAAGGTGTCCCGACAGGAAGACGTTCGAAGCAATTGATCGGCGTCTTAGGGAGCACGGAACATTCCAGCCTATGACTCGCGACTAGGGAAGACCTAGAACGACGAGGACACCTGCAATGGACGAGGCAATTCTTCGTGCAGTTGACGATAACCCTAATGTCAGCGTCAGAGAAGTTGCTGCTGTACAAGGTAACGTTGACCACGTCACTGTATGGAGAGTGCTACGGGAGAACCAGTTGTTTCCGTACCATGTGCAGCGTCTGCAGGCGCTATCAGCAGCTGACTGGCCACCACGGGTACACTTCTGTGAATGGTTCATCCAACAATGTGTCAATCCTCATTTCAGTGCAAATGTTCTCTTTACGGATGAGGCTTCATTCCAACGTGATCAAATTGTAAATTTTCACAATCAATTGTGCAATCACGTCATCAACACAGATTTTCTGTGAACGTTTGGGCAGGCATTGTTGGTGATGTCTTGATTGAGCCCCATGTTCTTCCACCTAAGCTTAACGGAACACGTTATCATGATTTCATACGGGATACTCTACGTGTGCTGCTAGAACATGTGCCTTTACAAGTACGACACAACATGTTGTTCATGCACAATGCAGCTCCTGCACATTTCATTCGAAGTGTTCATACACTTCTCAACAACAGATTCGGTTACCGATGGATTGGTAGAGGCGGACCAATTCCATGGCCTCCACGCTCTCCTGACATCAACCCTCTTGAGTTTCATTTATGGGGGCGTTTGAAAGCTCTTGTCTACGCAACCCCGGTACCAAATGTAGAGACTCTTCATGCTCGTATTGTGGACGGCTGTGATACAATACGCCATTCTCCAGGGCTGCATCAGCGCATCAGGGATTCCATGCGACGGAGGGTGGATGCATGTATCCTCGCTAACAGAGGACATTTTGAACATTTCCTGTAACAAAGTGTTTCAAGTCACGCTGCTACGTTCTGTTGCTGTGTGTTTCCATTCCATGATTAATGTGATTTGAAAAGAAGTAATAAAATGAGCTCAAACATGGAAAGTAAGTGTTCCCGGACACATGTCCACATAACATATTTCTTTCTTTGTGTGTGAGGAATGTTTCCTGAAAGTTTGGCCGTACCTTTTTGTAACACCATATATATATATATATATATATATATATATATATATATGTGTGTGTGTGTGTGTGTGTGTGTGTGTGTGTACTGAACACCCTCATAATCTTGACACTTCAACAAAAGAAGTTGAGGTTGACATCAATAGGTCACAGAATTTCACTGCAGCCATCTGGATGGAAACCCAAGTAGATGTTATCATCTGTATTACTAGTTTTGGCTTATGGCTGTGAGATATTGGATTTTAAGTCTAAAACTCTTAAAAACTGACAATTAATCATGAAATCATGAAGAGATCGATTATGGCAATTACTGATAATGACACGAAATGAAACAAATGGAGTGGAAGACGTAGTTATTATCCTGTGAACTCTGAGTGAGATAAAGCCTCTCACTTAGCGCCAACAAGTGTGCCACATAGTCTACTTGCTACTCAGTCCAGTCACATTAATGTGGCCACTGCTTATGTTCAACATCAGTGTGCAACAACCATTCACAGACAGCACGTGGCAGCACTAGCAGAGGATGGTGTATAAAGAGTGTGGAGGACGATGATTTGGCGAAGAGTGCAGTCGTTATCGTAATGTCGAACTGGAGTGATTTATGTGATGTTCAAATGTGTGTGATCATTGGCTTTCCAATCAAAGCAGGAAGCATATCCGAAACAGCTAAGTCTGTAAAGTGTTTACATGCCACTGTGGTTAAAGTATTTCATGCATGGCAAAATGGTGCTATCCAAAACCAGCACTGAGGCAAATGTGGTGCACCACAGGCACACCACATGACAAGGAAGAGCACTGGCTATAGAGATGTGTATGGGTGCATAGATATGCAACTGTCGAGCAACTGACCATCCAGATGAACCAAAGGGCTACCAACAATGTCTCCTCACCGACCGTTCAGCGAATGGTGCTGTTATGGACCTCCACAGCAGGCACCTGGTTCATGCACCCATGCTAACTGCTGTTCATCAGCTACAATGGATGGAATTTGGACGCCAATATCGCAAATAGACGTAGAATGAGTGGTGACAAGTGGCCTTTTCACATGAGTCACGTCTTATGATCCATCAGACAGATGGTAACAACATGCAACAATTTTCAGAAGGGTCCAGGCTTTATGGTCTGATGAATGTTCTCGCGGTGTCATGCTGGAAGGCACAATGGATCAAAACAAGTATGCCTTTATCCTTGCAATCCATTTCCACCCCTACATGCAGTATATATCTCCTCAGCACCATGCCATCTAACAGCAATACAATTCAAAGACTCAGACTGCTCGTAGTGCACTTTCGCAGTTCTAACAGCACCAGGATGAGTTTACCGTACTTCCCTGGTCACTAAACTTCCCGGATTAAAACCCAGTCCATAATCTGTGGAACTACCTCGATCAGGCTGTTGGTGCCATAGATCATCAGCCGACTGAGAAACCTAGAGCAGGTGGCCATGGCCCCCCTTGGACTTAGCACAGTTACACATCCCTGTTGGTGCAGTCAAGAACATCATTAACTCTTTTCCCTACACGTATCGCACTCGTCCGTACTGTAAGACGTGGTTATTCAGACTTTTAACAAGTGGTCATAAGAATATCACTGGACAATGTACATGTCCTCTTGTTGACGACCTATGCTGCGGATTGGGCTATGTTTGATGCTGCTCTCTATCTGAATTTTCGTAGTTCTATGGTGAACTTGGGCATTATTCATAAACTTGCAGTATTTCACACAGTTCATTGTGTGCACAGCCACAGAAAGCCAAAAGTTTTTGTTGTGTGCTGAACTATCAACCTGTACCTGAACCAGGGTTTTTGCTCAAATAAATGGAATAATCTGTTCCTACAGTGGAACAACTTTCTACATATCCACAGCACTGTAGGATGTGTGGCAAGTTCCTGGAATTTCTCAATTCTCAGGAGGAACGATACCAACAACAGCTGAAATTGCTGGAAGGACGACCCCAACAACAGCTCACTACGCAGTAGCAACTCTTCACTTTGATACAAGGGGTAGTAGCATGTCCCCATTCCCTTCTATCCAAAGCGACAATGAAATCTGAGACGTATACTTTTGAAGGCTGCTCCACCACTTCGCAGCATTTAATGTTAGCGAACCAGAAACTCAAAATTTTCTCTTTTTGAACTGGTCCTCTCAAGACTTTTGAGTTTGCTTCATAAGCTCCACCCATTAGAAAATCAGAATACGTTGTTGTTTATGGAATGTAATGACTATTGTCAGGTTTCTACAGCCATGAGGCCAATACTGCAGGATTGGTGGTTATCGTTCATACAACAGGTTTTCGGTTATACCAGTTTCTTTAATATCCTGCTTAACCTGGCTGTTAAAAAAATTGGATCCTGAAATAACCGATATTTGGTGTTTCGTTCTTTTGGGACTGCAGCATAGTATATGTTGGGTAATGACATTATTATAAAGAAAGTCCAGAATAGTTGGAATGTGATTATCAGTCTTTATTTTACGACACATCTGTTTCTGTTTTCATTGCTGTGTTCAAGTAACGTCTGGGTGGATGTCCGTATAACATCGATAGTAAGCTGACACATAACTGTCAGTGCGCAGTTGTTGATGAAATTGCATAACTTTAATATTTATTATACGTTGAATATGTTTAACATTAATGGTGTTATATGTTTACAAAATATGTGCAAAATATAATATAAACGTGTGAAAACATAGATATGAGGTCTGTTAGATAAAAATATGCCCTTATCTTTTTTTGCAAACACCTGATGGATATAAACCTAGCGCTTGCATGAACTGACATAGAACCTCCATGCGCATGCGTGATATTTTTCCCGCCTGTTGATAGCAACAGTTGCCTACAAGCAGCAGTTGAGTGAGATAGTGTGCAGTGCTAGCGTCGATTTTTCATTGCGAGTGAAATGACGGAACAACTGGAGCAGCGCTACTGCATCAAATTTTGATAGGTGGAAAGCATTCGGAACATTCAGACGGCTTTCGGTGACAATGCTATGGGCATCACACAGATTAAGGAGTGGTACAACCGGTTTAAAGATGGCTGCACATCGCTGCAGAACGAGCCACGCTGTGGTCGGCCGTCAACATGCTGAAATGACCAGGTCATTGCCATTTGATGATGCGGGACCATGTGTAACTGTCAGAGAAACTGCGGAAGAGGTGGGCGTCAGTACTTTTTCGGCACATTCAATTGTGACAAAAGATTTGGCCATCAGGAGAGTGTCGGCGAAATTCGTGCTGAAGATGCTGACGGCGCAGCAAAAGCAACTTCATGTTGAAGTCTCATAGAACACGCTGGACTCCACAAACGGTAACCCTGACATCGCGAAGACAGTAATCATTGTTGACGTCGAGTCCTGATCGTACAGGTACAACCTAAAACCAAAATCTCAGTCGTCACTGTGGGAGCATTCCTCGTCACCAAGACCATAGAAGGCCCGATAAGTGCACAGCAACGTCAAATTGATGCTGACTGCTTTCTTGAACTCCTGTGGCGTGGTATACCACGAGAACGCATCACAGGGTCAATCACCAAAGAGTACTACAGGGATATCCTCTGCTAGCTACGTGATGCTGTGCAGTGCAAGAGACTTCATGTGCGGTCAGCAGGAAATTGGTGCCACCATCACCACGATGCTCCACCACATTCCTTGCACTTGATTCAGACTTTTTTTGGCGAGAAACCAAATTCCTGTGCTTCAAGAGGCTCTTCACTCTCCTGATATTGTCCACTGGGACTTCTGGCTGTTCCCCAAACTCAAGAGTCCATTGAAAACGATATGGAGTGGGACAAGCATGTAATGGCAGTTGTAGGGAAGGCGGATTGTCGTCTTCGGTTCATTGGTAGAATTTTGGGAAGATGTGGTTCATCTGTAAAGGAGGCCGCTTATAAAACTCTAATACGACATATTCTTGAGTACTGCTCGGCGTTTGGGATCCCTATCAGGTCGGATTGAGGGAGGACATAGAAGCAATTCAGAGGCGGGCTACGGTCGCTGATAACCACGCAGTTGAGCGCCCCACAATCCAAACATCATCATCATCAGAGGCGGGCTGCTAGAGTTGTTACTGGCAGGTTTGACCATCACGCGAGTGTTACGGAAATGCTTCAGGAACTTGGGTGGGAGTCTCTGGAGGAAAGGAGGCGTTCTTTTCGTGAATCGCTACTGAGGAAATTTAGAGAACCAGATTTGAGACTGACTGCAGTACAATTTTACTGCCGCCAACTTATATTTCGCGGAAAGACCCCAAAGATAAGATAAGAGAGATTAGGCCTCGTACAGAGGCATATAGGTAGTCATTTTTCCCTCGTTCTGTTTGGGAGTGGAACAGGGAGAGAAGATGCCACGCACCGTATGGTGGATTGCGGAGTATGTATGTAGATGTAGATGTAGATGTAGATGTAGATGTTGGAAATACAACAGCCCTACTCCTTCCCATTCCTGGCGCACGGATACCTGTTGTCATTGACAGTGAATTGCTTTGGGAGTTATTACATCTGGCGTTTAAGAAATGTGAGGAATACTGTCACATGTATAACTGAAGATGTCGCATAAAATAAATGCACCACTGTACAAAGAGAGAGAAAAAGAGAGAGAGAGAGAGTGCTTTGCAGATGATGTAAGAATATTTAAACAGTTTGTGATGCAATTACACGTTTTTATTCCGAGGAATATCACCACCATCACACTTGAGTGCGGACATGAAAAAAGATCGCGACACACTTGTGAAACAATCCCTCAGACACTTCACGCACTGTTGTTGGAAATATCCTTGTCTTTGAGCACGAGCTGCTTCAGGAGGCAAAAATTCAGCTGAATATGTTTCTATATACACTTTCAAAACAGACTGCTGCACAGTAGTTTCTTCGAGTGTGTACATTGCCAATTTGAAGCACAGACTCTGAAAAGAATCTAAAAATATCGCTGCACACTTGTGTAACCTCCCTGAGACACTTCACATGCATTTGTGGGAAACATATCCCGAAACCGATATCAGCTGCATCAGCTGCAACATCTGATTTTTACATGCCAAAATGACGATATCTGGACGGCGAATTAAATATCTGCGTAACTCTATAACTAGGACGCTCACCACCTGTAGACTTTTAGCTGCTTGCCTGAAGGTACTGTCTGAGAGAGAAATACACTCCTGGAAATGGAAAAAAGAACACATTGACACCGGTGTGTCAGACCCACCATACTTGCTCCGGACACTGCGAGAGGGCTGTACAAGCAATGATCACACGCACGGCACAGCGGACACACCAGGAACCGCGGTGTTGGCCGTCGAATGGCGCTAGCTGCGCAGCATTTGTGCACCGCCGCCGTCAGTGTCAGCCAGTTTGCCGTGGCATACGGAGCTCCATCGCAGTCTTTAACACTGGTAGCATGCCGCGACAGCGTGGACGTGAACCGTATGTGCAGTTGACGGACTTTGAGCGAGGGCGTATAGTGGGCATGCGGGAGGCCGGGTGGACGTACCGCCGAATTGCTCAACACGTGGGGCGTGAGGTCTCCACAGTACATCGATGTTGTCGCCAGTGGTCGGCGGAAGGTGCACGTGCCCGTCGACCTGGGACCGGACCGCAGCGACGCACGGATGCACGCCAAGACCGTAGGATCCTACGCAGTGCCGTAGGGGACCGCACCGCCACTTCCCAGCAAATTAGGGACACTGTTGCTCCTGGGGTATCGGCGAGGACCATTCGCAACCGTCTCCATGAAGCTGGGCTACGGTCCCGCACACCGTTAGGCCGTCTTCCGCTCACGCCCCAACATCGTGCAGCCCGCCTCCAGTGGTGTCGCGACAGGCGTGAATGGAGGGACGAATGGAGACGTGTCGTCTTCAGCGATGAGAGTCGCTTCTGCCTTGGTGCCAATGATGGTCGTATGCGTGTTTGGCGCCGTGCAGGTGAGCGCCACAATCAGGACTGCATACAACCGAGGCACACAGGGCCAACACCCGGCATCATGGTGTGGGGAGCGGTCTCCTACACTGGCCGTACACCACTGGTGATCGTCGAGGGGACACTGAATAGTGCACGGTACATCCAAACCGTCATCGAACCCATCGTTCTACCATTCCTACACCGGCAAGGGAACTTGCTGTTCCAACAGGACAATGCACGTCCGCATGTATCCCGTGCCACCCAACGTGCTCTAGAAGGTGTAAGTCAACTACCCTGGCCAGCAAGATCTCCGGATCTGTCCCCCATTGAGCATGTTTGGGACTGGATGAAGCGTCGTCTCACGCGGTCTGCACGTCCAGCACGAACGCTGGTCCAACTGAGGCGCCAGGTGGAAATGGCATGGCAAGCCGTTCCACAGGACGACATCCAGCATCTCTACGATCGTCTCCATGGGAGAATAGCAGCCTGCATTGCTGCGAAAGGTGGATATACACTGTACTAGTGCCGACATTGTGCATGCTCTGTTGCCTGTGTCTATGTGCCTTTGGTTCTGTCAGTGTGATCATGTGATGTATCTGACCCCAGGAATGTGTCAATAAAGTTTCCCCTTCCTGGGACAATGAATTCACGGTGTTCTTATTTCAATTTCCAGGAGTGTATTTCAAAGTGCTACGGCTACTGTGGTGTTCATCACTTTTCTGAAACGGTGATTGGGTTTGGTTTATATTTGCTGATGGAGACACTCCTCGAAGCACACACTGGTGCCTAAGCACAGACGGGAAAATCAGAACAATTACACAAACATAATTCGAAGCACTGTCCTACAGAGGAGAAAAATGGCTGATATTTTCAGTGAATTGGGCTACAGCTGCTGGTCTGGAGATACTCTAAAGCCACAATGGCGGGTGAGGGACAACATCCTGCCTGTCTCGACCACAGGAGGATAAAATGATTGGACTGATCTCTGAACACTCGAACAAAGAAGGCATCACGGGATTCCCAGATGTCAACGAACTTTCCATAGATACCTTGCCCCAGACTTGTTCGAACCATTCTGTAGAGACTCCTATATTCCACACAAAGGATGTCTTTTGACTCTCTGATGTCATGGAACTCCTGGTGAATGGAGTACAGCTCGAAGAAATAACAGCAGTAATATTGCAATAACAGTTGTTGTTGTTCTAGTCTTCAGTCCAAAGACTGGTTTGATGCAGCTCTCCATGCTACCCAATTGTGTGCAAGCCTCTTCATCTCCGAGTATCTATTGCAAACTACATCCTTCTGATTCTGCTTACTATATTCATCGCTTGGTCTCACTCTACGATTTTTACCCTCCACGCTTCCCTCCAGTACTAAATTGGTGATCCCTTGATGCCTCAGAACATGTCCTACCAACCGATCCCTCCTTTTGTCAGTTGTGCCACAAAGTCCACTTCTCCCCAATTCTATTTAGTGCCTCATGATTAGTTAGGTGATCTACCCATCTAATCTTCAGCATTATTCTGTAGCACCACATTTAGAAAGCTTCTATTCTCTTCTTGTCTAAACTATGTATCGTCCATGTTTCACTTCCATACATGGCTGCACTCCACACAAATACTTTCAGAAAAGACTTCCTGACACTTAAATCTATACTCAATGTTAAGAAATTTCTTTTCTTGAGAAACGCTTTCCTTGCCATTGCAAACCTACATTTTGTATCATGTCTACTTCGACCATCATCAGTTATTTTGCTCCCCAAATAGCAAAACTCATTTACTACTTTAAGTGTCTCATTTCCTAATCTGATTCCCTCAGCATCACCTGATTCAATTCAACCACATTCCATTATTCTCGTTTTGCTTTTGTTGATGTTCATCTTATATCCTCAAGACACTGTTCATTTCGTTCAACTGCTCTTCCAGGTCCTTTACTCTCTCTGACAGAATTACAATGTCATTGGCAAACCTCAAAGTTTTTATTTCTTCTCCAGGGATTTTAATTCTTACTCCAAATTTTTCTTTTGTTTCCATTACTGCTTGCTCAATATACAGATTGAATAACATTGCAGATAGGCTACAACCCTGTCTTACTCCCTTCCCTACCACTGCTTCCCTTTCATCCACCTCAACTTTTATATCTGCAGAATGGTTTCTGTACAAATCTTTCACTCCCTGTATTTTACCCGTGCCACCTTCAGAATTTGAAAGAGAGAATTCCAGTCAACATTGTCAAAAGCTTTCTCTAACTCTACAAATGCTAGAAACGTAGGTCTGCATTTCCTTAATCTATCTTCTATGATAAGTCGTAGGTTCACTATTGCCTCAGGAGTGTTCCAACATTTCTACGGAATCCAAACTGATCTTCTGCGACGTCAGCTTCCACCAGTTTTTCCACTCGTCTGTAAAGAATTTGTGTTAGTATTTTGCAGCCATGACTCATTAAATTGATAGTTCGATAATTTTCACATCTGTTGAGCCCGCTTTCTTTGGGATTGGAATTATTATATTCTTCTTAAAGTATGAGGATATTTCGCCTGTCTCATACCTCTTGCTTACCAGATGGTAGAGTTTTGTCATGGCTGGCTCTCCCAAGGCTATCAGTAGTTCTAATTGAACGTTGTCTACTCCTGGGGCCTTTTTTTGACTTAGGTCTTACAGTGCTCTGTCAAATTCGTCACACAGTATCATATCTCCTATTTCATCTCCATCTAAATCCTTTTCTATTTCCATAATATTGCCCTCAAGTTACATCGCCATTATATAGACCCTCTATATACTCTTTCCACCTTTCTGCTTTCCCTTCTTTGTTTAGGACTGGTTTTCCAACTGAGCTCTTGATATTCATATAGATGGTTCTCTTTACTCCAGAGATCTCCTTAATTTTCCTGTATGCAGTATCTGCCTTACCCCTAGTGACATATGCCTCTACATCCCTACATTTGTCGTCTAGCCATTCCTGCTTAGCCATTTTGCACTTCCTGTCAATCTCATTTTTGAGACATTTGTATTCCTTTTCGCTTGCTTTATTTACTGTATGTTTATATTTTCTCCTTTCATCAATTAAATTCAATATCTCTTTTGTTATCCAAGAATTTCTACTAGCCCTCTTCTTTTTACCTACTTGATCCTTTGCTGCCTTCGCTATTTCATCTCTCTTCTACTGTTTCTTTCCCCTGTTCTTTTCAATTGTTCTGTAATACTCTCTCTGAAACTCTCTAAAACCTCTGGTTCTTTCAGTTTGTCCAGGTCCCATCTCCTCAAATTCCTACCTTTTTGCAGATTCTTCAGTTTTAATCTACAGTTAAAAACCAATAAATTGTGGCCAGAGTCCACATCTGCCCCTGGAAAGGTCTTACAATTTAAAACCTGGTTCCTAAATATCTTACTATTATAAAATCTATCTTCCAGTGTCTCCAGGCCTCTTCCACATATGCAGCCTTCTTTCATGATTCTTAAACCAAGTGTTAGCTATGATTAAGCTATGCGCTGCACAAAATTCTACCAGGTGGCTTTCTCTTTCATTCCTTATCCTCTGTCTATATTCACCTACTACTTTTCCTTCGCTTCCTTTCCCTACCTTCGAATTCCAGTCCCCCATGACTATTAAATTTTCGTCTCCCTTAACTATCTGAATATTTTTTTTAACTCATCATACTTTTCTTCAATCTCTTTGTCATCTGCAGAGCTAGTTGGCATATAAATTTGTACTACTATGGTAGGTGTGGGCTTGGCTACAATAATGCGTTCACTATGCTGTTCGTAGTAGCTTACCTGCGCTCCTATTTTTTTATTCATTATTAAACCTACTCCTGCATTACACCTATTTAATTTTGTATTTATAACACTGTATTCACCTGACCAGAAGTCTTGTGCTTCCTGCCACCGAACTACACTAATTCTCACTATATCTGGCTTTAACCTATCCATTTCCCTTTTTAAATTTTCTAACCTACCTGCCCAATTAAGGGATCTGACTTTCCATGCTCTGATCCGTAGAACGCTAGTTTTCTTTTTCCTGATAACAACGCCCTCCTGAGTAGTCCCTGTCTGGAGGTCCGAATGGGGGACTGTTTTACATCCAGAATATTTTACCCATGAGGACGCCATCATGATTTAACCATATAGTAAAGCTGCAAGCCCTCAGGAAAAATTACAGTTGTAGTTGCCCCTTGCTTTCAGCTGTTCTATGTACCAGCACAGCAAGGCCGTTTCGGTTAATGTTTCAAGGCCATATCAGTCAATCATCCAGGCTATTGCCCCTGCAACTACTGAAAAGGCTGCTGCCCCTCTTTGAGAACCATACGTTTGTCTGTCCTCTCAACAGATACCCCTCCGTACTTAGCTATCTGTATCACTGAGGCATGCAAGCCTCCCCACCAACGGCAAGATCCATGTTTCTTGCCGGGCGGGGAGGGGGGGTCACTGACAGTTATACCCTGCAAAACTGATCTACAGATCAAGAAATACGGAAACTATCGGCAAAGACACTTCCTCAGTTACACTGTTCAGTTACTATTGAGGGAAGCTTGAATGTTTCACTGTGAAACCGATTTCAAACTCGGCTATATCACCACATGCCATATCGATGTAATAAACACAATTCGTATCTTCCACCATATAAAATCCTCACTTCTGCATCCAGCATATAGGTATCGACCACCGGACACTCGTATATCTACCACGAAGACAGGCAGATCACAAAAACACATAAGCACATGCGGCGTATATAGTCCTCGCAGCACTAAATATTACCCGCGAGGTCAGTCGGTCATCCACTACGGCCAACGGTCACGACTCACGAGTCAACTGCCCCTACATACGCTTACCTGACACGCGGACCGCGGTCATTCTCCGAACTGGGGTACAAAGGCTGGAGTGCTTCCCCCTGGCGCAAAGGCGTTACTGTTTCCGGCCCAAACCTGCCTGCTTGCTTGCTGCCATGCTTTCTACAACCATCTCCAGACTCTGGGATTTTAAGAACATATGTAATTTCACATGGTTTGCCAGAATATATTACAACATTTACGCGATAGTTCTCAATATCAAGCACATAGCAGTATGCTACTGATCACTTGCACAGTATAATTCCGAAGATAAAGAGTGGAAATTACATCTCTAGAAACCCGAAATTTTAACAAGGTGTGGAGAGGTAGAACGTGCAGCAAACTACCGAGTAACTAGAAACTATCTCATCTGCGATGATCTTTACGTGATAACTTGAATAAATAGAGGAAACTGGTAGTTCCACTCCAACACTTTTTTATTTTTTTTATTTTTTTACGAGTACCGATGTCAGTGATACAAGGGACTCCATATCATCCATCTACTTTACGAAGTCAACTAGGCTGTTTCTCATGTCTAGAGAACCGCCAAACGTCTCTTCCACCTGCCTTTCACCGTCTAGATGCACACAACACACAGCACAATCAATGTTCTCTCAACCAAATGAAGGCGAGAAATGTGTAGAAGCAGTCAAACGGACAATTTACATAGGAGGGAATAGTTATCCAGCTCAAACACACGCCCATATTCAATCTTCTCAAATTTCCATGGAGAATGCACGTGATCACGAGGGCTGCCCATCAGGTACTGAGGAATATGAGAACTTTTAACATTGCAGCGCGTCAGCAATCGTGAATAATTTAATGATTATAAAAAATCCGCCTCGATTGCAAATAGAAACCGGATGTTGACAGCCTCTGAGGCAGTTTGTAGTTTTAGTGTGTTTCGAAGAAGGCGTGGTTATCCGCGCCGAAACCTAGGTCAACATCCGGTTTCTATTTGCAGTCGATGCGGATTTTTTATAATCATTACTGAGGAATAGTTCGTTATTCAGCCGCCTAGACACGACATGGTTGCCCGCATCTCGTGGTCGTGCGGTAGCGTTCTCGCTTCCCACGACGGGGTTCCCGGGTTCGATTCCCGGCGGGGTCAGGGATTTTCTCTGCCTCGTGATGGCTGGGTGTTGTGTGTGATGTCCTTAGGTTAGTTAGGTTTAAGTAGTTCTAAGCTCTAGGGGACTGATGACCATAGATGTTAAGTCCCATAGTGCTCAGAGCCATTTTTGAACGACACGGTTAGGTCAGCTACATTCTTGTACCCCAGCCAACTTCTCCAGTTCGGACGGCTCCTGCCTCAGCCGGAAATGTCCAATCATTCTGGCCACAGGCCACCGCGGCCATGTGTCTCGCACACGATGTAGAATCTTCCTTGGAAACCAGCCACATATATTTTATCACTGTAATGATAATTAAATGTTACGATTATAACCTCAGTCTGATGACATTTGACAATGAGTAAAGTATCGGAAATACTCCCTCCTGACGACGGTGGCTCTGGAAATATGAAAATCTGTAGCATTCTTATGACTGGACACAATTTTCCATGTAGAAAAATCTTTCATTCCCTTTACAGCTATTGCAATTTGCCACATCAAATCCATACTTTCCCTTACGACAGGACGTAGTGATTTTCTTTGCTCATGTTGGGACAAAGACCACACCACACATACTTTATAAGCCTGTGATTACAGTGACTCTAACACACATCCCCTACTAAGTAAAATACTTCGCCAATAACTGAATGCTGGTAATACTAAACAATACTGGTTGAAAATCCGCGATGAATGGACATGTCTCACTTGTTTTTTCTTGCGAGTGGCACCAGTGTATCTTATGAAGAGGGGCGTCATCTAATAAGCGACCAGTTATTAAAAAAACACGATCGCAACGGCTATGTTACAGTCACCCTGCATAAGAAGCGGTCTTGGTTATACCGACACACACAAGTATCGTTAATGATATCCATGTTAAAAACTATACAAGCCTTATAAATCCAGATATGGCATTACCACCGAATGAAGTGGTATCAACACAAATATCGCAACATTGAGTACAGACGGTGATCGCCGGATTGTGTAACAGACCAAAAGTGCGGATCATGTCACCGGCGGTGTAAGCTCGTAATACGAGGGTTGGAACTTAAATAGTGGCAACTATTTATTCACAACCGATACAAAAGAGTTACTTGTTTGCACCTGTTACTGTCCTTCAAAGTAGTCACTATCGTTGTGTAGAACCCGTTGCCAGCGATGTGGAAGGCGTAGTATACCATTAGCAGAGCCTGTTCCGTTGATGGTGAGAATGGAGCGCCGGCAAGTGTGGCCGAGCGGTTCTAGGCGCTTCAGTCTGGAAAGGCGCGACCGCTACGGTCGCAGGTTCGAATCCTGCCTCGGGCATGGATGTGTGTGATGTCCTTAGGTTATTTAGGTTTAAGTAGTGCTAAGTTCTAGGGGACTGATGGCCTCAGAAGTTAAGTCCCATAGTGCTCAGAGCCATTTGAACCATTTTTTCGAATGGAGCGGTCTACTGCCTGTCGAATCTCTGAACAGTTCTGAAGCGAATGCCACGAAGTGATTCCTTCATCTTCGGAATCAAATCAAAGTCACAAGGACTTAAGTCCTGGGAGTATGGTGGATGGTACAGTACTTCCCAGTCCCATCGACCGAACAGAGCAGCCACAGCTTGCGCTGTATGCGCCCGCGCATTTTTGTACAAAATGATGGGTGGGTTGCGCGGAAAGTGTCGCCGCTTCTTTCACAAAGCTGGTCGCAGGTGATGCGGTGGAGGAACGTAATCCTTTAGGATAACACCATCACAGTCATACACGAGAATCACCATAACTTATGACCGCTAGAGTCACACCATCAACAGAACAGGCTCTGCTAATGGTATACTACGCCTTCCACATCGCTGGCAACGGGTTCTACACAACGCTAGTGACTACTTTGAAGGACAGCAACAGGTGCAAATATGTAACCCTTTTATATCGGTTGTGAATAAATAGTTGCCACTATTTAAGTTCCAACCCTCTCAAAATCACGGAATACAGTAAGTGATTTGGCTAAGGAATGTGGTATGAAGCCGATATTTGCAAATCCCTCATGCAGCCGCAAGATATTAATTCGGTAGTGAAAAGAAGTAGGAGAACGCTATATCTAAGACTTCTGCAGCCCATGTAGCAACAGGGCGAGCTGAGTTAATGCGACATGACTATGTTTTGACCACTCGCTGGAAATGGGAACATGTTGTCTTAGCTCAGCCAATTGTGTACAATGTGTAAGGTCAGCGCCAAACGAATCTGTCTCCTGCAACACGAGGTAATATATACATAAAAAAAATTGCATCACCCTGGTTCACAGAACTCCTGAAGACAGACGTTGACTGTGGATATTGTTTCACAGACACAGTCCCTTTGACTGTTCAGAGATCTTGTTCGGACATGGAGGAGATACAGAGAGACAGGAGCTGTCGATGATCTGCCTCGTTCAGACCGTCCAAGGGCTGCTACTACTGCAGTGGATGACCACTACCTATGGATTATGGCTCGGAGGAACACTGACAGCAACGCCACCATGTTGAATAATGCTTTTCGTGAAGCCACAGGACGTCGTTTACGACTCAAACTGTGCGCAATAGGCTGCATGATGCGCAGTTTCACTCCCGACGTCCATGGCGAGGCCCATCTTTGCAACCATGACATCATGAAGGGCGGTACAGATCGGTCTAACAATATGCCGAACGGATCGATCAGGATTGGCATCACGTTCTCTTCACCAATGAGTGTCGCATATGCCTTCTACCAGACAATCGTCGGAGACGTGTTTGGAGGCAACCCGGTCAGGCTGAGCGTTTTAGACACACTGTCCAGCGAGTGCAGCAAGGTGGAGCTTCCCTGCTGTTTTGGGGTGAAATTATGTGGGGCCGACATACGCCGCTGGTGGTTATGGAAGGCGCCGCACCGGCTGTACGATACGTGAATTCCATCCTCCGACCGATAGTGTAACCGTATCGGCATACTGGCGAGGTATTCGTCTTCGTGGATGACAATTCGCGCCCCGATCGTGCACATCCTGTGAATGACTTCGACCGGATAACGACATCGCTCGACTAGAGTGGTCAGCATGTTCTCCAGACATGAACCCTATCGAACATGCCTCGGGACTGATGACCTTAGATATTAAGTCCCATAGTGCTTATAGTCATTTTTTAACATTCCTGGGATAGATTGAAAACTGATGTTTATGGACGACGTGACCCACCAACCACTCTGAGGGATCTACGGCGAATCGCCGTTGAGGAGTGGGACTATCTTGACCAACAGTGCCTTGATGAACTTGTGGATAGTATGCCTCGATGAATACAGGCATGCATCAGCGCAAGACGGCGTGCTACTGGGCACTAGAGGTACTGGTCTGTACAGCAATCTGGACTACCACCTCTGAAGGTCTCTCTATATGGTGGTACAACATGCAATGTGTGGTTTTCATCTTTGTAGTGTGTAGTAGAAAAAACAGTACAAGCAGTTAAGTGAACTAGAAGAAGGACGAGGATTTTGCTGCTGCAGTGCGGTGCATTTCCAAATGACATACAGGTACCACAGTCTCAAAGAGAACAGCGTCCGTAGGGTGCATTCATGTCTGTCCTCCAAACATTCTATCATCGTAATTTTGTACCGTCCAATGGCTTCCTTCCGGATAACGACATCGCTCGACTAGAGTGGTCAGCATGTTTTCCAGACATGAACCCTATCGAACATGCCTGGGGACTGATGACCTCAGATGTTAAGTCCCATAGTGCTTAGAGCCATTTTTTTAACATTCCTGGGATATTTCCAGAATGAGATTTTCACTCTGCAGCGGAGTGTGCGCTGATATGAAACTTCCTGGCAGGAGAGCTTCTGTAAAGTTTGGAAGGTAGGAGACGAGATACTGGCAGAAGTAAAGCTGTGGGTACCGGGCGTGAGTCGTGCTTCGGTAGCTCAGTTGGTAGAGCACTTGCCTGCGAAAGGCAACGGTCCCGAGTTCGAGTCTCGGTCGGGCACACAGTTTTAATCTGTCAGGAAGTTTCATATCAGCGCACACTCCGCTGCAGAGTGAAAATCTCATTCTGGAAACATCCCCCAGGCTGTGGCTAAGCCATGTCTCCGCTATATCCTTTCTTTCAGGAGTGCTAGTTCTGCAAGGTTCGCAGGAGAGCTTCTGTAAAGTTTGGAAGGTAGGAGACAAGATACTGGCAGAAGTAAAACTGTGGGTACCGGGCGTGAGTCGTGCTTCGGTAGCTCAGTTCAGTCAGCCTTCGGCGGCGCAGCGGTTCGGACGGTGTTTACGTCCGTGCCGCACGTCTGCGCGAGAGGTGTTTACGTTAAGTGTGTAGCGGTGTGTCGCGGTATACATAGAACGAATCATGGCCTTGTCGTTCCGCAAATCGACACTGAAATTTAGTTTTGTTAACGAATATGCTCGACCGAAGGCTTACGAGATCGAACGTTATTTACGGGACGAGGTGAAAATCGAACCTGACGTTCTAGTTGGAATACACTTATCTATAGTCAGCAGCGTGGTCTATGTCAAGCTCATCAATGAAGCGGCATGTGACGAACTACTACTTCGACACCGACAAGGACTTCGTTTCTGTCATTCGGACGGGAATGTTGGAGCGGTAACAGTTGAACACGCCGGCATGGGCCTCCGAACGATCCGCGTCTTTGAGCTTCCATTCGAAGTGCCAGAAGAATTGGTGACAGACGCCCTGCGTCCTTACGGAACGGTCCTATCCCACGTGGCTGAAAAATGGGCGAGTTTCAAGACGTATCCTGTCCTCAATGGCGTCAGACAAATACGGATCGAACTCCGAAAACACGTCCCGTCATACTTGTACATCGCCGGTTGTAGGGCGATTGTCATTTACGACGGACAACCAAGGACGTGCTCTGGATGTGGGAAGGAGGGACACATACGTTCTGAGTGTGCTCAACGAAGGTTATTACAGCTGCCACGGGATGATCCACCCCTCACGCCGCATCCGACTGTGCTCCCCATGACTTACGTCGCCGCATTACGCGATGACTTGGGCCGCGAGACAGACGCGTACCAGAACACATAGACAGCGGCGGATCGTGGCGAGCCACAGAAAGACGACGTTGCGCTGGACCGCCTGCAGCAGTCACAGGACGCCCTCTCTTCGGTTCCGCTTGCGGCCCCTTCAGATAAGGCACTTGGAGACGTCGATACTACGACGGCGCAGGATTCCGACGCCCTCCACGAACAACTGGAGACCATGCTGACCTCTGATTCCGAGGCCCGGCAACGTAAACAGCGATCACCAACACGCCGGAAGAAGCGCCGCCTCACGGTGAAGAACGACCACTCTGATCTAGCAGACAATTCTGAGAAGTTTACGGGTACAGAACAGACGACCATGGATACAGAAGAACTGCCTTGCGTGGATGCAACGGTGGCCAGCGGGACGGCGGCACGACCTACCGCTGACGATGCTCCAGACACAGCGAAGGAGCTCGATAGACGGCAACTGGCTACTGAGGAGGCTACGGCGCCTGCACCGCACGACAACGACGGGACACTAGGGGACTGGTCAGAAGAGCCACCCCCGTGGGAAACAGATGATGCCGGAGGAACTGCCCCCACGCACTCTCCCGGTGTAGGACCGGCAGAGTGCACGGAATAATGACAGACCATATGAGGGGACGGCGGGGGGACGTTAGTCCGACAGCAGCCTATGTACGGCAAAATTGGCCACCGTACTGTACCCTATCTCCGTTGACCGCCATGCAACAAGCTTATCGGATAGGGTCTGTTAACATCAATAGCATTGGGACGCCGGTAAAAATCAAGATGCTCAGTGACATGATAAAGGCTGCGGATTTAGACATAGCATTATTACAAGAAGTTCGGGTACTTCCCCCCTCGGACTTTTACGGTTACGACATTTACTGTTCCCCGTGTGACGAGAGAGGCGTTGGCACAGATATACTATTAAAGGAAGGGATACGTGCCGACGAAGTAGAGTATTTGCCTTCTGCCCGTGGTACGGCCGTGACCATAGGTGGAATACGTTTGATCAACATATACGCACCGTCAGGCTCGGATAAGAGAAGGGACAGAGCAGATTTTTACGCCCATGAGGTTACCCCGTTGTTCCAGGGACGATACGATGGTTGCATACTCGGCGGAGATTTTAATTGTGTGCTCGACAGAAAGGACCAACAACCTAACTATACTACTAGCCAAGAACTTAGAGAGCTGATCAACGGGATGGAATTAGTCGATACATGGGACCTGAAGTATCGCAACCAACCAGGATATACATTTTTTACTAGCCACTCCGCGGGCAGTTTGGACCGGATCTACGTTTCAAGGGCGTTAGCAATGTCGACGGTGGACGCAGAAATATGGCCGACAGCGTTTACAGACCACGAGGCATATATTTGTACCGTTAACCTTGATAGACAGCAGGTGTGGAGACGGAGGGGTAATTGGAAGATGAACGTCTCCCACCTGCGAGATGCAGAATGCCGACGCATGGTGGAGGACGCGTGGCATGGCTGCCTCCGTCGACGAAATTCTTTCGGTTCTGTCCTACAGTGGTGGATCGAGTGCGCGAAACCAGCTTTACGGAGGACGTTAATATGTTACGGGAAGGAGGTTTCTCAGTGGCAGCGCACGACCACTGAGTTTTACTTTACGGCTCTCCGGGAACTGTTAGCTCAACCACCTACACCAGAACGCCAGACGGCCGTCCACCGAGTTAAGGCAAAACTGGTACACCTTGCGACGCAGAGGATGGTAGGTACGATGATACGCGCGAGGTCGCAGGATTTCCTGCCCAACGAGGTTCCCTCGATGCATTATGTGATAAAGGAAAGACGAAGAAGGCGCAGGAATTTAATACATGAGATCGATCTCGGCAATGGCCGTCGTTTTACGACACAAAGGGGCATAGCACAGGCGTTCACGGATCATTTTAGCAGATTCTATGCGAGCAACGGGGAGGGTCAGAGGGAGATGGGGAACGTCCTGGAAGAGATCCCAGACGCGACGAGTGTGAACGGGGAAGCGGACGGGTTATCCGAAATTACGTGTGAAGAGCTGGAGGAAGCGATTACACGAGGTGCTTGCAACAAGTCCCCAGGTCCAGACGGATTCCCGTTGGAATTTTACCATGCCTTTGTGACCATTATGACACCGATGTGGCTATGTATGTTTAATGAGCTTCTGCGGCAAGAAGTACCGGTTCACATTCAATTCACGGAAGGGCTCATGATACCGATACCGAAGCCCCATGGTGGCAAACGGCCTTGTGATTATCGCCCCTTGACCCTCCTTAATAGTGACTACAAGATCTTCATGCGCATCCTGGGAAGTCGTATCAAAAAGTCGCTGGGGAATCGAATACATGCCGATCAGACTTGCCTTGGCGGCATCAGTAATATCCACACAGCCTTGGGAGACTATCGTGACGTCGTCGCCCTCGCGGCTGCATGCCGCCTCCGGGGGGCGTTGGTTGCTGTAGATTTCGATCATGCTTTTGATCGCGTGGATCATGTGTACCTCGCGGCGGTGATGAACAGGATGGGTGCCTCGCCATTATTGACCAATGCTGTGATGCGGCTGTTGCATGGCGCCAGATCAGCGATGGTGGTCAACGGAGGGAGAACTGAGTATTTTAAGATCTTAAGATCAGTGGGACAGGGTTGCCCCTCGTCGATCCTCCTTTATGCGATCGCCTTAGAACCGTGCCTCGCAGGCCTTCGCCGCCGTCTTACCGGGATCTCCCTACGGCATTTGTCATTCAAATGCAGAGCATACGCGGATGATATTGTGTTCCTCGTACGGAATGAGAGGGAGACTCAAACAGCACTGGATTGGCTACAGACGTATGGGATGGCAGCTGGAAGTGTGGTCAACTACCGAAAATCACAATTCATGCATGTGGGGCGTGGACTAGAACCAGGAACGGAAGGACCCTTACCTGCGGTGGAAACCCTCCGCTGTTTGGGTATCACCTTTCATAAGGAGACAGCGAGAACGGCTGCGGACAACTACCGAAGACTGTTACTCAGAGTCCGCACGGCAGTACGACTAAACGCCTTACGGTCGATGGATATGCTGCAGCGAGTGTTACTCGTCAACATTTATCTCGCGCCCATGATGTGCCACCTGACACACCTTCTCCCCTTGACGCGCACGATGGCTATGAGGCTTCAAGCGGCTTTTGGGTACTATGTGTGCCTGGGACAACTCTTTAAGGTGCAGTACAACACGCTTACCCTCCCAGCGCGAGAGGGGGGCGTTGGTTTAGTGAACGTGAACGAGAAGGCGCGTGCCATGTATATTAATACTATGCTCAAACGGTGGCGCAACAGGAATCACTCGCTTACGGGGACGATGATCGAAGAACTCGTACCAACATCGCATCTTCCTCCAGTCAGTGTCGGCCATATATCGCCCCCTTTAACGTATGTGCGCACGTTCTTCGTGGAACACAGTTACGTTCGAGAGCGTTTACCGACGACCCGACAGTCGACATCGAAGGACGTGTACCATCTGCTTCTTCGACAGATCGCCCGGAATAGGGTGGAACGCAAACATCCAGCTGTTAATTGGCACGTGGTGTGGCGCACGGTCCACCACCCCCACCTACCTACATCAGTCAGATCAACATGGTACATTGTCACGAACCGGAAATACCCTACAAATGATAAAAAGTACGCAATACATTTGGCAGATTCGCCCTTGTGTCAGCAATGCGGCGTGCTGGATACGGACGACCATCGGCTGGTCTGCGGCGAGGCATCGGCTGTCTGGACTCTCGCAAGAAAGATAATAGCGTTCATGCGGCGCACTATCTATACAGCAGTCTGTTCTGACATAGTATTTTTTCCAGAGGAAACGTCTTTTCCGCGTCGTAAGACGAACGCAGTGGCGTGGATCACAGGTATGACGGTCCATTACATCTATAGAGACACACGTACGAACTTACTGAACGTCCTGGATTACTGGCAATACTTGCAAGATGGACACACAAAACTATTACGGCTACACAAGTATAAGGATTGGTATGCCAATTTCCTAGTAACGGTTTTTGCGGACCCGCCATATACTTGGGGTGTGCCGGGTGCGCAAAGATGAGCGGCGGTGCTTTCGTTGTGAAACCGACCAAGTAATGTGATCGACTAAGAACACTATGCGAGTATGCGACCTACGAAACACACAGGCTTGAACAGTTAGCAAACGGATGTACTTCAAATTTTGTTTTCATATCCATAAATACTTTTCTTCAGGGTGCCGGAGGTGGCCCCACTTTGATTTTGTTGTTATTTCATGCTGCATGGTAGGACGGCAGCGGGGTTCCTTCCAGGACAGTTATCATGTGTCAGGACGTAATATGTTTATTTTGTGAATAATAAAGGTTTCTGTTTCTCCTACCTTCCTTCATATAAAATAAATAAAAACCCCTCACTCCAAAAAAAAAAAAAATGTTGGTGGAGCACTAAAAAAAAGAAGAAAAAAAAGTTGGTAGAGCACTTGCCCGCGAAAGGCAACGGTCCCGAGTTCGAGTCTCGGTCGGGCACACAGTTTTAATCTGCCAGGAAGTTTCATTCCTGGGATAGATTGAAAACAGCTGTTTATGGACGACGTGACCCACCAACCACTCTGAGGGATCTACGGCGAATCGCCGTTGAGGAGTGGGACTATCTTGACCAACAGTGCCTTGATGAACTTGTGGATAGTATGCCACGATGAATATAGGCATGCACCAGCGCAAGACTACGTTCTACTGGGTACAAGAGGTACTGGTCTATACAGCAATCTGGACTACCACCTCTGAAGGTCTCTCTATACGGTGGTACAACATGCAATGTGTGGTTTTCATGAGCAATAAAAAGGGCGGAAATGATGTTTAGTTGATCTCTATTCCAATTTTTTATACATGTTCGGAACTCTGGGAACCGAAGTGATGCAAAACTTTTTTTGTAGTGTGTAGTAGAAAAAACAGTACAAGCATTTAGGTGAACTAGAAGAAGGACGAGGATTTTGCTGCTGCAGTGCGGTGGATTTCCAAATGACATACAAGTACCACAGTCTGAAAGAGAACAGCGTCCCTTAGGGTGCATTCATGTCTGTCCTCCAAACATTCTATCACCGTAATTTTGTACCGTCCAACAGAGGAAAAAACTAAAAACCATATAAACTCCGCTAACATTATCCTGCTGCCACTAACAAAATGGCTCTGAGCTCTATGGGACTTAACTGCTTAGGTCATCAGTCCCCTAGAACTTAGAACTACTTAAACCTAACCAACCTAAGGACATCACACACATCCATGACCGAGGCAGGATTCGAACCTGCGACCGTAGCCGTCGCGCGGTTCCAGGCTGTAGCACCTAGAACCGCTCGGCCACTCCGGCCGGCGCTGCCACTGACACTATAAATAGAACATCTGTCAAACAGATTTTAATGGCTCTTTTGCATGCAAAAGCGATAACATAGTTTTTTCTCGCTGTCAAAGATATGATGTGAAGCGCTATCGATAAACAGTATGTAGCTGCGGTAAAAATAAATAAATAAATAAATAAATAAATAAAAATAAAAAAAACACAGCAATTTTTTTAATATCGTAATTCAGCTCTGACTCCTCTCGCGCTACTCAGAGTAGTGAGATAATCTGTGCAGTTCGGACGCATTTTGTCATTGCTCCATAACTCTAGACATTTTGTTACATACTGAACATAGGCAGATTTAAAGAGGCGCATCGTCGTACTCATTTATATTAATATACTGCAAAGCAACAATTATTATTTATATCTAAGTGTCTATTCATAATTTACGTGATTTCTTGAATATTTTGTTAATCTCTATGTCTTTTTTTCATTTTAGTAGTTTTAACAATGATGTAATCGGCTGCGACATGGCCAAGGTTTGTGTGCAGTCTGACGGAACATTATAAATTCCTAGCATAAAAGAACCATAAGTCAACCTTCACGGCGGTTTCACTGCAAGAAGTCCGATATTTCACGCGGTAATGCAAAAATACTTAGCAAACGCACGACCTCAGCCTCCAATGCCATTGTACACACGAGAGACAATTTGTGAGGAATAATATTGTTTAATCTTAATACTTCGAAATATTATTGGTTATCTGATTTGCATTCTCATCCTCTCACGCAGAAGCAACATATTATTAATATTTATAAGGGATATACACAGGGATTGAAGTACTCACAAACACCTGTTCTAACTTAGAATCACTGTAGATATGAAACTGAAGACTTGATTTTACATCTACATCTACATATATACTCCGCTAGCCACCAAGCGATGTGTGGCGGAGGGCACAAGTCGCGCCAAAGTCATATCGGCCCCCCTCTGTTCCACTTGCGGATCGCGCGAGGGTAAAACGACTGTCTGAACGACTCAGAACGAGCTCTAATTTTCATTATCTTTGAACGATGATCATTGCGCGATTTGAAAGTTGGTGGTAGTGATATATGCTCTACATCCTCGGTGAAGATCGGATATCGGAATTTAGTGAACAGCTCTTTCCGTTTAGCGTGCCGTCTATTTGCAAGTCTGCCCCACTTCAAACTCTCTATGAGATTTGTAACGCTCTCGCGATGGCCAAATGTACCAGTAACGAATCTTGCCTCTTTTCTTTGGATCTTCTCAATCTCTTGAGTCAGACCCAACTGGTAAGGGTCCCATACAGACGAACAATACCCCTTTCAGATCTGGTGGTCACAATTTTGTACATAAAGTTTGTTCACTAATATTTCAGTGACAAGAATTGTCAGGTGCATCCAAACCCACTGTGCGCATTCATGTATGTTTCTTTTAGCCATGCTCCAGCAGCTGCTGCTCTCTTGTCAGCAGTCTGTGAACCACATAGTAAAATATACTCTCTGGTGTTGTCTCTCTGTGGGAAGCCATTACTCGTCGACTTTATTGCAATAATAGTCACGTTGTGGGTTTTGTTTGTGAATGTTTTGTGTGGTTTCCTTCTTTTGGAAACATTAGACATGATTTCAGTGGAATTTTCAGCAATTTCATTCAGTTCATATTTGTGTTATGTATCAGGTAACATTAATGTACACATTTGTGTATAACAGGTCCTTAATGGTGTAAAATAGGAAAAATAACCTAAAATGTGTCTCAGCTATTTTGCATGCCTATGGTAGTTATGTGTGGTAATTTTTCCATTTATTTCAGTACCAGCACCAAGGAGGAGAATAACTGACCTGTACATATGATTTTATTTTATATTTGTGGCTTTTGCCTTACAATTATGGATAAGGAATATCTTTCTGTGGAGAAAGATTGGGACTTGATTATGGACATAATTGAAAATGGTGGCGTTTATGACATTAATTTGAGTGCAGATGAGGATGACAGTGTACCACTTATTGAAAGGCAAGCTCCACAAATAGTGAAACGTGTTGGAGCAGATAAAGTGGGGGTGAATGATGTGTGTAGACACACCATATCTGAAGATGAAGATGATGGAGAGGTGGTGGATGCAGAAATGAACTTTTTATACAATGGAAAAAAACCAGAACTGAATAACCTGTGTGACAACGTAATGGTGACACCTAAAGAATCCATAAATTGGAAATGCTAGCCTCTAAGTACCATTGCAGAAACACACAAAGCTCCAAATTTTGAAGAATCTCTCTTGTGTTCTCCAATGCAATACTTCAAAAGATATATACCAGATGATTTGTTAACTAGCATGGCAGGACATACTCATATTTACACATTACAACGAGGCAAATCCTCATTCCAGCAGACAACTCCTCAAGCACTAGAAATGCTATTTGGTTTGCATATATTGACTGGCACCTTGAAATTTCCCAGATTATGAATGTATTGCGATAGAAGCCTGAAGGTAAATGCGTTTTTGGAAAACATGTAACGAGGCAGAGTTTTAGAATTACGAACAAATTTACACTTGGTGAACAATCTGGAAAAGCCAACTGAAAATAAAGATACATTTTACAAAGTCAGGCCAATTTACTCAGCCATTCGAAAAACACTGCAGCGAACTTCCTATAGAAGAGAATGTTTGTGTCAGTGAAGGCATTATTCCTTTCACTGGGAAGTTCTCTGCAAAGCAGTATGTCAAGGGGAATCAAAGTCTTCATGTGAAAAGAGTGGAATAGTGCATGATTTCCTTTTGTATCAAGGTGCTACAACTGAACTAAATACCGCGTACTGTAAAAAATTTGAATTATGTTCTGCTGTTGGTTTAGAATTTTCTGTTCCACTCTCAAAAGGTGAAGGTCATAAATTATACTTTGACAACTTCTTTTCACCTTATCATCTGTTTCAAGTTCTGAAATCTCAAGGCATCAATGCAGCAGGTACTGTCAATCAAAACAGATTTGAAAAGAATTTGCCTTTTTCAGATGATAAAACAATAATGAAACAAACTAGAGGTTACTGTGAAGAAATCACTAGTGCTGATGACATTACCATGTGTAAGTGGTTAGATTATAGGCCAGTTGTACTGTGTTCAAACTTCGTTGGTAAAGGTTCAGTGGATGAAGTTGAGTGTTGAGACAAAAAACACCATAAATATGTGAAAGTAGAAAGACCTGAAATAGTGAGAAGATATAATCATGCAATGAACGGTGTGGAACTATTTGATCAATTGATAAGCTACTACAGAGTTGCCATCAGATCTCGAAAATGGCCTTTCCCTATGATTTTTCATGGTGTTGACTTTGCCATCGTGCAAAGTTGGTTGGCATACAGACGAGGTGCAGAAAACCTGTCTATCCCAAAGAAGAAGCAAATGGACCTTCTTTCTTTTCATATCAGGGTAGCAGATGGATTGATACTGTGCCAGAAGAAAGTGACTGAAAAGAAGAGGGGGCTTTCTCTGATGAAGGACTGACTTCACACATGAGAGTCATACCAAGAAAAAGAGGAGAATTATGACCAACTATAGAGATACAGTTTGATTAAATTGTCCATTTGCCTTTGTATGATGTAGGAGCTCCAAGTCGCTGCGAATTTCCGAAATGTACAGGGCGTTCTAGAATTCAGTGCAGAAAATGTAAAATACATTTATGTCTCCAAAAGGACAGAAATTTTTTTGCAGTTTCATACGAAACCTTAAAATCAGTGTTATGAACATTGTTGTTTAAATAAGAACTCTAATTTGGAATTATTTTTATTGTTTCTTCTGTTTTAAAGTGAAATAAATAGCGGCATATTTGATCCATAGTGTTAACCTCTGTACTGTATGACATGAAGCTGGAGACCTGATGAACACAATTGTGTACATTAAATATCTAGAAAACTAGAGATCATATGACATTTTTTCTTAGAAAAATGTTGTCAGGAGATTCACCTGAATGTAAAAATGATGTCAGACACTTTTTAAATAAGTAAATAAAAAATCAGGTCTGAAAGGGATACTCTAAGACTGGACGAACTAACGTATTGTAAGCTATTTCCTTTGTTGAAGGACTGTATCGCTTCAGGATTCTACCAATAAACCGCCATCTAGAGTTTGCCTTACCCGTTACTTGTGTAATCTGATCATTCCATTTGAGATCATTTCGTATGGTCACACCCAGATACTTGACGGATGTTACCGCTTCGAAAGACTGGGCATTTATTTTGTACTCGTACA
This sequence comes from Schistocerca nitens, assembly GCF_023898315.1. Lineage (NCBI taxonomy): Eukaryota > Metazoa > Arthropoda > Insecta > Orthoptera > Acrididae > Schistocerca > Schistocerca nitens. The sequence continues at coordinate 249,417,150 of NC_064618.1, forward strand.
TTAATGAGGATTTTCGCCTTGTTATACGCAGAAGGTTACACTTGCTAATATTGAGAGATAACTGCCAGTCATTACACCACGCATTAATTTCTGCAAATCCTCTTTGATTTGTTCACAACTTTCGTGTGACACTACTTTCCTGTAGACTACAGCATCATCGGCAAACAGAGTAATGCTGCTGTCAATACCATCAACCAGATAGTTTATGTAAATCGTAAAAAGCAGCGGACCTATTAGGCTGCCCTGGGGCACACCTTAAGTTACCCTTGTTTCTGTTGAAGTCACCCCGTTCAGGACGACATACTGCTCTCTGTCTGTTAGAAAACTTTCTGTCCAACCGCATATGTCATCGGATAGACCGTAAGCGCGCACGTTTTGAAGCAAGCGACAGTGCGGAACTGAGTCGAACGCCTTTCGAAAGTCGAGAAATATGTCATCAACCTGGGAGCCAGTATCTCGAGGCTGTTTTATATCATGCACAAAGAGGGCCAGCTGTGTCTCGCATGACCGCTGTTTCCTAAAATCGTGCTGGTTTCTGCAGATGAGCTTCTCAGAGTCTGTAAAGGTCATTATGTCTGAACACAAAATATGTTCCATGATTCTACAACAAATCGATGTCAGTGAAATTGACCGGTAATTATGTGCATCCGATTTTCTACCCTTTTTATAGATTGCTGTGACCTGGGCCTTCTTCCAGTCCCGTGGAACTTTCCGCTGTTCCAATGGTCTCTGATAGATGATGGATAAGAATGGTGCTATATTTGTAGCAGAGCCAACATATAATCTTACGGGGACACCGTCTGGGCCAGGTGCCTTCCTGGCGTCTAACGACCTCAACTGTTTTACAATCCCAGATACATTAATCACTATGTCAGCCATCCTTGCATTTGTCCGATAATTGAAAGGGGGAATGGTGCTGCAGTCCTCTACCGTAAACGAGTTTTTGAAAGCTAGGTTTAGAATTTCTGTTTATCATCATCCATTACATTACCCGTACCGTCAGCAAGAGAAGGTATTGAATTACACTCCTGGAAATTGAAATAAGAACACCGTGAATTCATTGTCCCAGGAAGGGGAAACTTTATTGACACATTCCTGGGGTCAGATACATCACATGATCACACTGACAGAACCACAGGCACATAGACACAGGCAACAGAGCATGCACAATGTCGGCACTAGTACAGTGTATATCCACCTTTCGCAGCAATGCAGGCTGCTATTCTGTGGTGTCACCGTCAGACACCACACTTGCTAGGTGGTAGCTTAAATCGGCCGCGGTCCTCTAGTACATGTCGGACCCGCGTGTCGCCACTGTGTTATCGCAGACCGAGCGCCACCACATGGCAGGTCTCGAGAGACTGACTAGAACTCGGCCCCAGTGGTACGGACGACCTAGCAAGGCGCAGTTATCCATATCTGGAGAGAGTCTCACTTGTGTTCACCATAGAGATGTACAAGAAGAAATTAAAGATAAGTATATGAGAAGCTCCGTTCTTTTCTTTATAGCTTTTACCACATATCCTGTTTCAGATTTAACGCAAGACGGCGTGAGTTGACGCGTGCCCTATCGGCTACTTCATTGTGGACTGGCTGCTCTTGTCAGTCCACAACATATTCTCCCATGGAGACGATCGTAGAGATGCTGGATGTAGTCCTGTGGAACGGCTTGCCATGCCATTTCCACCTGGCGCCTCAGTTGGACCAGCGTTCGTGCTGGACGTGCAGACCGCGTGAGACGACGCTTCATCCAGTCCCAAACATGCTCAATGGGGGACAGATCAGGAGATCTTGCTGGCCAGGGTAGTTGACTTACACCTTCTAGAGCACGTTGGGTGGCACGGGATACATGCGGACGTGCATTGTCCTGTTGGAACAGCAAGTTCCCTTGCCGGTCTGGGAATGGTTGAACGATGGGTTCGATGACGGTTTGGATGTACCGTGCACTATTCAGTGTCCCCTCGACGATCACCAGTGGTGTACGGCCAGTGTAGGAGATCGCTCCCCACACCATGATGCCGGGTGTTGGCCCTGTGTGCCTCGGTCGTATGCAGTCCTGATTGTGGCGCTCACCTGCACGGCGCCAAACACGCATACGACCATCATTGGCACCAAGGCAGAAGCGACTCTCATCGCTGAAGACGACACGTCTCCATTCGTCCCTCCATTCACGCCTGTCGCGACACCACTGGAGGCGGGCTGCACGATGTTGGGGCGTGAGCGGAAGACGGCCTAACGGTGTGCGGGACCGTAGCCCAGCTTCATGGAGACGGTTGCAAATGGTCCTCGCCGATACCCCAGGAGCAACAGTGTCCCTAATTTGCTGGGAAGTGGCGGTGCGGTCCCCTACGGCACTGCGTAGGATCCTACAGTCTTGGCGTGCATCCGTGCGTCGCTGCGGTCCGGTCCCAGGTCGACGGGCACGTGCACCTTCCGCCGACCACTGGCGACAACATCGATGTACTGTGGAGACCTCACGCCCCACGTGTTGGGCAATTCGGCGGTACGTCCACCCGGCCTCCCGCATGCCCACTATACGCCCTCGCTCAAAGTCCGTCAACTGCACATACGGTTCACGTCCACGCTGTCGCGGCATGCTACCAGTGTTAAAGACTGCGATGGAGCTCCGTATGCCACGGCAAACTGGCTGACACTGGCGACGGCGGTGCACAAATGCTGCGCAGCTAGCGCCATTCGACGGCCAACACCGCGGTTCCTGGTGTGTCCGCTGTGCCGTGCGTGTGATCATTGCTTGTACAGCCCTCTCGCAGTGTCCGGAGCAAGTATGGTGGGTCTTACACACCGGTGTCAATGTGTTCTTTTTTCCATTTCCAGGAGTGTATTTGTAGCGTTCATAGATTTTACTTACGACCAAAATTTTATGGCCAAGATGTGCAGGGAATGGAGTACGTCGCATAAATCGTCTAGAGGAAAGTGCCAAAACAGGATGGACATGTTTCATCATCAACCATGAGTTGAAGTCCTCTGATGACTGAGAGGTTTGCTGTTAACGGTTGCAGTAGATAGTGCTCTAAGTCACACAAAGAACAAGCAGTTGTGTACGAGCCGAATACATGTTATGCCACATAACTGATACATCCAGACAGAGAAACGAAAAAAAAACCGGTTAAATGACTTGCAACAACATCTCCCTCTCTCTGTAGAATGCTTCATCAGTCTACCATTAAATTATACCCCATTACAACTCCACCTCAACCGATCACTCCATTCACTTTGTCATCCTTTAACGCTGATGCAAGTCAATTACAGGCAGACAGATGGTTCTCTTCTTTCCAGGAAAGCATCAAAGACAGCAATTAACTCACTTGTATCATTATTACCTCAATAGATTTACAGCATAATGCTGTCATACAGCACCTGTTTGTTAGCTGACACCACAAGGTTGTGATTGGTGGAGAGTTCCAAGAAGCACATTGTAAATAATGTTTATCAGGGTTTAAAACACCTAATCACTCCTGCACAGAGTCAAACACGCATTCCATTCAGTAGTTGTATATTGCAGTACCACAGCTGATAATACAATATACACCTCTGGAGAGCACACAGAAACGATGTTTTCTTTGGTGTGCAAGGTAATAGTTTTTCCGATTTCCATTTTACAAGTTTGTCACCGTAGTTTATCGTAGAAAAACTTGAAAGGATATTGTATCTCATGCTTTGGAAATATATTTCTTACATTGGAATATTAACAGCTTACATTCTATGTGACTACTAGGTCTGATCTAACATTACAGCATATTTTAAGTGCAGAACCGTGTAGCCTTACAAGCGCATCTCTTTCTTTCTCTCTTACCATTACCTTCTTGGTACTACACCAGATACTAGAGTAATACTTCAGAATTGATAGCGCAGTTAATTTACGTAAAATGCTTCAAACTCTGTCCATCTGGAGCTCAATCATGCATAAAAACGTCATATAGCCCGGTTGGAGATAGGTTTCAGGCTGAAATATTCCAGTTTTCCTCGACAGTAGCAGCGTAGTTTAACTGAGAAAGTGTCTTTGGCGATAGTTTCTATATTTCATGGTCTGTACACCACTTTTGCAGGGTTTAACTGTCTGTGCAATATGACTGCTATATTTTTTTTTCTATCTGTACATAATAGTTTTGCCGCTGAAAGTCTCGTCATTTGTCTGTCTCCAGAACATGGCGGATAGTACTCCCACACAAGCATCATCAGCAGTTTGGCGGGTAAATTCAGTAAGAACCAATCAGAATGCTCCAGTCACAAGAAGTTCTATGACTTCAGAGAGTCACAAGACATCCTTTGTGCAGGACATAGGAGCCTCTACAAAATGGTTCGAACAAGTCTGGGGGAAGGAAACTACGGAAAGTTCAGTGACATCTGAGAGTCACGTGATACCTTCTTTGTTTGAGTGTTCAGAGACCAGTCCAATCAGTTCATCCTCCTGTGGTTTGGACAGGCGGGATGCTGTCCCTCACCCGCCATTGTCGCCTTAGAGAATCTCCAGACCAACAGCTGTAGGACGATTAACTGAAAATTTCAGCCCTTTTTCTCGTCTGTAGGACAGTGCTTCGAATTCTGTTTGTGTAATTGTTCTGATTTTCCCGTCTGTGCTTAGGCATCAGTGTGTGCTTCGAGGAGTGACTCCATCAGCAAATATAAACCAAACCCAATCACCGTGTCAGAAAAGTGATTAACACCACAGTAGCCGTAGCACTTTGAAATTTTTCTCTCTCGGACAGTACCTTCAAACAAGCAGCTAAAGGTCCACAAGTGGTGAGCGTCCTGGTTATAGAGCTACACAGATATTTATTTCGACGTCCAAGTATCGTCATTTTGGCGTGTAAAAATCAGATGTTGCAGCTGATATCGTTCTCTGGATATGTTTTCCACAGAAGCGTGTGAAGTGTCTCAGGGAGGTTACACAAGTGTGCAGCGATATTTTTTAGTCTCTGTGCTTCAATTTGGCAATGTATACCGCCACACTCGAACAAACTACTCTGCAGCGATTTTGAAAGTGTATATAGAGACATATTCAGTTGAACTTTTGCCTTCTGAAGCAGCCCGTGCTCAAAGACAACTGTATTTCCCACAAAATCGCGCGCGGTGTCTCAGGGACGGTTTCACAAGTATGTCACGATCTTTTTTTATGTTCGCGCTCAAGTATGTTGGTGGTGGTATTCCTCGGAATAAAACGTGTGTGGCAGTATTCCTCACATTTCTTAAACACCCAAAGCATTTCGTGCTCAGTGACAAAGGGTATCCATGCGCCAGGAATGGGAAGGAATATGGCTGCGGGTATTTCCAACATGACAGGAAATATGCTATTGCTCCTGCAGCTACCACGTGGCGGTGCCCTGAGCCCAATGCATGGCCCCTTGGGGGCAGTGAGCATTCGCACTGGAGTGAACATCTTACCTCTTGCACTTTCACAACTCTGATTGTACTTTATCGAATGATCTGCGGTTACAGTACACACATTTGTTAGCAAGACTTCCAAAATATAACTTAGCCCAATCCTGCTGCATCTTCAGTATCTGATGAAGCGTATTTGTCTCTACCAAATACCACTGCTATCGACACAGTCCCCATATACATGATTAGAGCTAATATACCCATTAAAATCCTCCTTCTAAAGTACAGACATCTCATCCATTGAACACTGTAAACACTACAGCTGTATTCCCAGTCCAGCAACCAGACACCGAGTGAGTCCTTTTCCTGCCATTTTTACCCAGACCACCATCTTAGATTACCTCACAGAAGGGAAGAGAGGGAAGGCCGACAGTGCTCTCTGGTGGCGGTGTTGTGAACTACAAAACAGACTTAACGTCCATTCTATCCAGCAGCAAAGCACAGACTGAGTCCTTTTCCCACCAATTTTAAGATGGGGAGGTGGGGGCAGGGGAGGGGAGGGGTGGAGGGAGGTGAGGGGAGGGTGGAGGGTTGCTGGACTTAAGTTAGTGGAGTGTAACTCAATTGACCTGTTTCCCCACCACAAGTTGAACTTCCAACCATGATATCACAGCGATGTTGCAATATCTGTGGCCGCCATCTTGGATAGGCCATCTTGAATAAATTTGGCCACAATGCAACATGGGATGCCGCGAACTTTGTCCAAATACTGACATCAAACACACTGCCGCTTCGATGGGGTCGAGCATGAATCACATATTGTCGAAAACAGGGTCACTTTGGATAATGAGGATTAAATCATCTTCCAAAACCTTCATATATCGTTTGGTGCCCACTATACCATCAAGAATATCATGTCTATTATTCCGTGACTGGACATTGCACACCACACAGTCACTCATTGAGAGTCAAGAGACTTGTTGATTGTGAAATGCGGATTCTCAGTCCCCCAAATGTACCATTTTTTCATATTGATGAACCCATCCAAAAGGAAATGGGCTTCATCGCTAAACCAAACCGTACTGTGCATGCTAATACCCATCATGCCCCATGGCCAACTGTGCAGTTTGAACATCCTAATGCGAACCGTTAAGAAGTTATGACGATTTTATTTTATATAGTTGAATAATTGTCACCCTGTAGATACTGTACATATATGAACTTTGATAGCTGCATTTAATCTGCATTCCAAATATTATTTACATCTGCTACATAGATGTTGTATCTTTATACTACTGTAACATATCCCTCGAAAAGATTAGTTATTGTGATAGAAGATTTTTTAAATTCAATCCTTCGAAAGCTAATTGTTTGGAGTCAGGATACATCACAGTGACCGCAACAGGAGTGCAATAAAGAAATATGTGTCATTAAAATATTGTTATTCATTAATATCAAACTTACTGCACGGCCAAAATGTCTCTGTTGCCTGCAGCTATGATATTTTCTTGGAGTCAACTGAAGAGTCGCCATTGGGCAGCAGTAAAATTTGGTGATGGTGGACCATGGTAATATAATGTGTAATGGAACAGAATGTTTTGCATCGTGTAAAAGCGGTAATCATACTTGGTGACAAGAAATTTAGATTGCAAGATTCAGCTCACAAAGAACGCAAACGCATCTATAATGGTGCACCAGTGGTCCACTTTACCAAACCAATCGCTTCCCAGCGTTATTGAAATTCTGATACATAGACAAAGGTTTTACCTATTACTACTTATTATTATACTAATATTGCAGAGAACAAGAAAAAGGGCATACTACACTATGCAAGAAGTAAGAAAAAGGGTGAAGACCGTGAGATGTTATGAGCCTCAGTCATTTAAAAAAACGAAATTACTTCAATCATGATATACGTTAGTATATATTTAATTTTATCTCCGATTTTGAGAGACAAGTTTATCTGTTACAGAAAATACGAAACAGCACTGTGTGTTGTCAAAATACGAGGAAGTAAAAATGGACATCATCGTTGTGGTGTGGTTATGGAGGTAGATTTTGTTAAGACTCATTAAACATTAAGTTGTATGTAGGATAGCTGCAGTTGTTTTAAACGTATTTTAGGGGTTGGCTCTGGCAGCTACCACTTTGTGTTGATGGGAGTTTTATATTAAAAAACTAAAAACCCTCCTCGATTGCGAAAAAAGCACCTAGTGTTAAGTGTTAACCCAGGTTTCGGCGTAGATAACTACACCTTATTCAGAACAACAATAAAACGCACAAGTGCCTAAGAAGACCATTGTCAATGATTAAAAGAACACCATGGCTATACATTTATAAACGAAAAAGAAAAGGAAAACACAAACAGTACATATGTACAAAGTCAAAACCACTACTTAACGCCGGCCGAAGTGGCCGAGCGGTTCTAGGCGCTACAGTCTGGAACCGCGCGTCCGCTACGGTCGCAGGTTCGAATCCTCCTCGGGCATGGATGTGTGTGATATCCTTAGGTTAGTTAGGTTTAAGTGGTTCTAAGTTCTAGGGGACTGATGACCTCAGAAGTTAAGTCCCATAGTGCTAATTAACTTAATGGTGTACGCTCCACCTCACACCGGCCTATATTCGATGGGCCATGACCCGCCATAAACTGTAGCTACAAACGGTCGCTCACTTACAAGCCTGACCTGCTATCTATGCACATGCGCAAGACAAGGGAAGTTACTTGAATGCAGATGCGCATACGAATACGAGAAAGTTTATATATACATGGGTCGGGACTAAATAGCCCATATATTCCCAACCGTGGGTCAACGTATATCAAAAAATGAAATTGACAGAACAAGAGACGAGATAAATAGGAGATAAAACCTAAAAATAACCGCACACGGTTGCTTATGCTAGTAAAGAAACTTATATATGAAGCTACCTATGACAACAGGAGGAACTCTAAAACTATACCTAAAACCAGTAGTTAGCCTGGGGGGGGGGGGGGGGGGGCTGAGGAGACGTAATCTAAAGACGTCGTGGTAATATAGAGGGATAAAACGTTAGGTGTTCAACGGGCTAAAATCACCTTCATCGTAAAAGGAAAATGAGGATAAAAAGAAAGAAGATAAACAGCTTGACCAACAGCGCTCGCCAATCAGCGCGCGCATGTGATAATCCCCAGATCATCAGATTTACAAGTATGAAGAACAAAGCAAAGGCGCGAAACCTTCAAAAAATTTTCTATTTCTTAGTAGGAGTTGGTCATTGAGGATACTGTCTTTAACATGTTGCAGATGCTTAAAGATCTGCATTTCTTCCAAAACATCCAGTTTTAAGCCCTTAACCTAGGCATGAAGTAAGTCGATATTAACTGGAGGGCTCGGCGCATGAGCCGTTTGCACAAGGTGTTCCGCATAAGTAGAGCCCTTAGTACCGTCACCGCTTCTAGTAGGAATATGCTCTTTATACCAGAGACCAAGAGCTCGCCCCGTTTGCCCGATATAAAATTTTGGACAATCCCCGCATGTAATTTTATATACTCCTGATTGGGAAAGTTAATTGCTCTTACTCTGCAAGGAGTGAATTAAATTCCTATGTAAACAATTATTAGTAGAATATGCGACTCTGAAACTACGGGCTCTGAGTAAACGCCCCAATTTGTAACTTATATTGCCTGTGTAAGGGATAGTTATCGTTTCCACCTGTTTGTCATCTAACGCATCCACTAGGGTGGAAGACGTAATATTATTTTTATTTATTTTCTTGTTATACATCTGTCTTACCAACTGAGGCCTATAGCCATTATTTACAGCAATATTCTCAAATGTGACCAGTTCAGTTTCTACCGCATCTGGTGCTTAAGGGATAGCTGTAACTCGATGAATATTAGAATGAAAAAAGGCCATCTTATGGGCGTACGGATGGGCCGAGTCTGCAGGTATAATATTGTCGTAGAACGTGTTTTTCCGAAAAATATTAAATTCAATGCGGTTGTCAACCATAGTTAAATTGAGTGCGATGTTGAAGGTTCTTAGATGGGAGTTTTCATCTGGGAAAGAAGAGGAACAAGTGATTTTGCAGATACTTTTGTAGATTGTCTCTGGCTTCGTGATGGAATGTAAATCACTGCTGGACGCTAAAGAAAACTGGCAGGGTAAGTAAAATAATATTCTTGCACAAAATAATATTCTTGTGCAGTTGCACATAGAAATGGAAAAAATATGGAAATATGTAAACTATGGAAGACCTAGAAAAATACGAAAATATGATTGATGAGCAATTAACAAAACTTGAACCTGATAACAACACTTTAATTTTATTCCATTTGGATCATTATCCGCATATGGAGAGATAAAACACACCCATAAGGGCTATGAAGATGTACAGAAGTTATAGTTCAGATGGTGAGATAATAGAGTATGAGATAAAAAGTATGTTACCTTCATTGAAATATTGCAACTGATGGTAACGTATTCATATTAGTTCCCTAATATCTGGGTTGTAATGATGACGCAAATTTTGTCTATATTCGCCTCCATGACTAACACTAGCAACTAATCCTGTTGTTCAGCGTTTACCTAATTTTAAGTCACTTATCATAATTTTAGCCTTCTTTATTTTACGATATGCACATTAATTTAAGAGGCACTTCAGATACAAGGAACACAGAAGATAAGTTGGTGTTTTGGACATTCTGCATAGATTGCGTAGCATTAGAGATACAAATTCTCTGATTATGAAGTCAGTTCCTCGGAGATGGCCAAAGGTTTTGTCTGACCGAATTCTGTCCATATCACCTCACTGTGTGGTAGATTAGGGCTGCTGTCACCACAACTTCATCACAGCTGCATTGTTATCTAACCGCCAGCGCAGATCTGTTGGTGACCCATTGTTTAACAATTACGGCACTGCATAATTGAAACAAATAAAAACACTCTTGCTATAAAGTGGAACTGGCTGACATTACAAAATAAAATATACAGGGGTTGGACAAAATATGCAAACACCGTGAGAAATGCATGTTTAAACATAAATGCAGATGTTAGCCAAGTCTGTAGGTTGCATCGTTCTAACTGATCATGAACAGCACCTGTGCAACGTTTCCAGTATATCACAAGTGTGAGTTGCGGTCAGAAGAGCGTTCTTTGTAGCTGTGTAAATTATGTCACAGCTAAATGAACTGGAACATGGAGAAATTGTTAGCGCTCGTATTGTGGGTGTTTCCATAACCAAGGAAGCCAAAGTGATGTTTCATAAGGCACCATATCGAAGAGTTATACCACATACAGGCAAAGTGGAAAAACGATATATGCTAAGTCACAATGCGGACGAAAGTGTGTTTTGAATGACCATGTCAGACGGTGATTGAAGAGAATTATGACAAAAAATAAGAGGACAGCTGCAAAAGTCACTGTAGATTTGAGTGTCGCATTTGCGAACCCTGTTAAAACATCACAAATGGAGCTCCATAGGACGTGAATTGCAGGGCGAGCTGGAATTCCAAAGCCACTCATCAGTGATGCAACTACCTGTAATAGGAAAACGTCATCATGGAGCAATGGAAGAAAGTCGTTTGATCGGATGAATCTTGTTTCACACTGTTTCCAAGAGGAAAACATGACTGGGTGGGGTGAAGATTTTGGCAGCCATATCATGTTATTCGTCGTCTCCATGGTTACTCTGTAATGTCCCATTAGTGCTAAGGATTATGTGATTATTTTGGTTCATGAAGTTCATCCCCCGGTATAATGTTTGTTCCCCAGTGGTGATGCTATATTCCAAGATGACAGGGCCCTTTCACACTGTTCACATTGTCCAGGACTGGCAGAGTGAATTTTCACCCCACGGTCATCACAGTCACTAGATCGCTATATTATTGGGCCTCTGTAGTCGAGATAGGAGAGAATGGTGTATGCTCGTTATCTACCTCCATTTTCGTTACTTGAGCTGCCACTATTTTGCAGAAAAAGTGGCATAAGATTCCCTCTAAAATCATATGACCTGTATTCATCCATTCCGAGATTACTCGAATCTGTTTTGAATGTTTTGAAAGTTTTTTTACACTGTGGTACACATGGTAATATGTTGTATTTTGTTTTTTGGATTTCCATATTTTTGCCCAACCCTAATCATGTAGCACTACTGTCATTCTGTATTTTGTCTGCTGGGGTAATAAATACATATGAAGGGTGACCTGTGTAGAAGTACAATAAGGACTGAGGAAGATTATAAACTAAACTCTGTCCGCCTATAGTTTTAATTATTTGCCTGTAAACTACGTAAAAATTTATTTTCCATTAATCTGCAGGAGAACTGGCTATTTCTCCTAAGCAAATTGCGTTTCAAAAACGCTGTAGAAGACTGTACTTTTTAATGGAACATGTGTTAATGATGGTAGGTAGTACCAAACAGTAATTCTCTAGTATTAAAAAAAAGGACTGACAAGCATATTTTAGACTACCTCTTGGTGGAAATCTGTCTTATGCTTCTGATTCCATTGCTTGCTGAAGCAAACTCAGGAAGGATTACAAGCACCTACCAGATAAGTGAAGCATTTAATACCTTATGAGAGAACGAAAAGACATGAGCTGGTAATATCCTGTCTGCAGATGGGAATAAATATGTTAGCCAGGACTGGGTGAAAAGATTATTTTATAAGAGTGTATGGAGAACAACCACCTGATGATACAAAAACAGTTTCTAGGTATATCTATCATATGAAAGAATTACTACTACTTGTAAGTCGGAACAAATATCTGAAGAAGAAATAGAAGACAAAACAAAAATTATGCACAAACTCAGGAACTCTGGAGTAGATGGTATCTCCTTTTAATTTTAGAAAACTTCCCAGCCAATCATCAGGAAAAAGTTCACGAAGTTTGTGGGTGAGAACCCACAATAATCGTACTCACTTCCAAGAAAAAAGACAAAAAAAAAAAACAAAGAATAACAGATTTCCGACAGATAACGTTGTTATGTGTGGATTCGAAAATCGTCTCGTATCATAGCTGCAAGATTAAAACAAGCCCTTCCAAACTTCATTGGGCCTAGGATATGTGTAGCGTACCCAACAAAAGTATCATAGATGCAATTTGTTCCTTAAGAGACACGACCTTATCATGGCAGTATAGGGCACAAATATTAGGGTTACTGAACATCGATGTGGAGAACCTCCTTGACAAATTCAGTCATCAATACTAAGAAGTGTGTTACAGCATTTCACATTTCCACAAGCAACAATTGGTTTACTGCTACCAAATCGGCACCAAATGGTTTTCAAAGTACAAATAAATGGATATCTTAGGGAAGCATACCTGGTCCAATGCAGTACCAGACAGAGTCGCCCTTTGTTGATGAAACAGTTCTTCATCTCTTTAGAACTATTAATCTGTATGGTCAGCACCTACATAGCAGGGCTACATGTTAGTACACGATGGTTCATCATCAGTGCCTACACTGACGACAATACCATAATACTTACAGAACCCAAGGCACCATAAAAATCTTGGACATCATGGATGTTTGCAAGAAAGTGGTGGGGACAACTATGAGCAACTATAAAACTCAGTTCTTGTGGCTTAATGAAAGCATACATCCCACACTAGATCCCTTTACCAAATTTGTTGAAACGAGAATGTTAGATGGGAAACTGAGGAAAAACATGCACCTAATTGATGTCAGTTTCAAAGAAATGGCAGAAAAAGTAAGAGGTGCTTTGATAGTGAACACTACAAGGAAATTGAATATTATTCCAAAAACTGAGCACATCAAACTAGCCCTATCCCAAATGTGTATGCTGCACAAGCCATACGTATTGATAAAAAATATGTTGCACAAATAAAAGAAACGCATTGAATGGTCCATTTGGAAGAGCCTGTTGTTTCGTGTAGCCAAGAATCATCTGACAAAATCACCAACAGTAGGTGGCCTATGTTTAAGAGTCTGCAGGCCAAATTGTTCAGCCCTTGTTGTGACAAATATGATAAACACAATGAAACTGTCATGCATAGATACTGTGGCAAAAAAGATAGGTAACAGACATATGCTAGCAAATATATCGTAGACCCTACAAGCCACAAAATATCTGTTAGAGAAGATTCCTAATGAAAGGTATTATACGACAAAGACAATAACTGGAAGCATCAGAAGAAACCCAATACTAAATTAAACATAAAGACTTAAACTGAAAGACAGTACTGACAGTCTTACTGATAAATATATTAGCTCACAGTCATGCTCAGCGGCATATATGCATACAAGTGATCTGATGTTATTAGCATTGCATCACCACAAAATAAAACTGACAACATCCACACTGCCAACAAGGCGATATGGCTGACACACACATAAACCGAACTAGATTACCACAAAATTAGATGTCTTTGGAAATTAATAAAGTTTAAATCAGCAAGATTGTTGCCCATGATTGTTTACGAAGTGAATGCCAATAAAATAATGTATGTGGACATCAGTACGTTTCTAGCATCAAAGAAAAGATCATTCATATGGGTTATATATTCGTCTTCAATGAGGAATGAGAATAGAAAGCTGTTCTTCGCTGTCATGCAGAGATCACAGGAAGCCAACCAGTTTCATAGTTGTCGAATGAGTTTAGGAAACTAACGAAGGAACAGCAAACATGGATGATTGTCCACTTGTGATGTATTGATTTTCATAATGCTCAATACTGGAAATATTCTTGGGGATTGGAGAAACATTTAATACAAGTTATTAGAGCCGTTAGTACTACTCTGCTGCTGGCTGCTTCAATAGGATACGGCCTGTTGGCTTTATCACGGCTGAAGGCAGGCCCTCTTATCATGGAAGTTAGCTGTCTCAAGTGCTACAAAAAGAGTGTCTATTCTCTATCTCATTTGTCAGCTGTGGAGGAGGAAGTCGATCATAGCTGGTGTTCGAGTTTCATGGTTTTCGCGAGATAAGGCACTTGTCATGGACGATTGGATCTCTCTCTCTCTCTCTCTCTCTCTCTCTCTCTCTCTCTCTCGCTCTGCCTCCAGCAAACTGCGATTCTACTATCAGACGCTGTTATGATGTATATACGTGAGGCACAGAGGCGTTTGGTGGATAGCAAGTGTCCACATTCAGACGTTGTGGCTAGGTGGTGGCCAGCTTCTGGTGGCATTAGGCTCTGAGCTGGCAATCTGCAGAATCCCCAGTGACCATTGGAGACAATGACGTGCGTCCCCACCTCAGATTTTTAGCTTGATTTTGAAACAAAGTGCATACCATTCCTATCTAATGTCAGTGGTGATAGTAATTATTTGCAATGTGCACTTAGCGCTGTGTTGTGAGTGTACATATTCGGATTTCTCCTGGGTTACTTACAAGTCTATTGTAATCCTATAGTGTCACTCTTGTCTAAGGCAATCTTATAGTAATGTCATCTTCTTGTATCACACTAAAAATATAGGGGTGAGTTCCTCATAGACTTGGCAGATATTTGTTGCAGTGTGCTGCTTGTTTAACGTGGGTTATTGGTTTATTTGTTTAAATATGACACTGTGCTAATTGTTCAGTTTCATTTTTATATGTGTCTTCAATTTACCAAGTGAAGATCGACAAAATTTTAATGGCTTTTAAACTATGGTGGAGGGATGTGTTCAAACACTGGAGTGCTTGCAAAACGTTTTTAGCATAAGTGTATTTCTTGTTAAATATTCCTTTGCAGCAAGTGTTTAATGCAGGCATCGGCGTAATTAATTTAAGTATCCAACTGTAATATTTGTCCAGTCCCTTAGTTATATGCATCTTTGGTTAACGATCTTGAAAAGCGAAAGAAAATCAGTCAAAAATTGTAAATATCAATGGGAGGTGATCACGCTTCGGAGTGCTTACACCAAAATGACATGAAATTTTTAATTTACAGTATTCCAGCAGCGCCTGACTCACACTCTGAACTGTAAAGGCATCATATGTCAAAAATAATGTTAATATTTCTCGCCATTTTGCAGAATATGAGACAACATTATTAAATTATAGTAATTCAGTTGTGCACCATTCACAATGCCAAAGGGTAATGTCAAAGGGCCTTACTCATAAACTATGGTAATATTTACCGCTATTTGTAAGTTGGATAACTCTACTACTACAGTGTACAGATCTCTAATGACAAAATTCTCATAACTGGAATAATAAAAAAAGGGGAAGATGGAGTGCGGACCCGCCATTTTAAGCCATCCTATTGGCCCACATCACCGGTGGAGGGGGAAGATTTTCCTGTCTTTCTTAAACCGTTCTATAGACTACATCAGTGTGAGGAGGGTGTCCTCTTCTTAGATTATTATCTGAGCCAAAACTCTCACAATGGATGGGTGACCTTCGTTTTCCCCCCATTTTTGTCATGACATTGCCCTGCACACTTGGGTGGACATATGATATTTATCGAGTTACATCCTGATCTTGAACGTACCACATGCAATTGCACATGAGGCATAGGTAGAGGGGCATTCCACATAAGCATGGTGTGACCTTGAAATAAGATCGTTATCTGTACCAGAACTCTTCTTGATATCCTACTTAAGTAAGGTTACTTGAATGATTATGAAATCAACTCAAATTTATAAAGAATCTGGCAGCATGAGCCCACTTTTCAGTATGACATTGCACGTCCTCTCACCAGGATGCATGCACTAGTTTGCTTGGGAATGGTGTCATAGAACTACTGTGTCCTCTCCTGAGGCAAGCTGACCCACAAAAAGTGTAACTTTTTTATTTCGTGTCAGAAGCAAACTAAAACATTATTGCATACATAACTACATTACATACTACATACATTGTGGTTTATAAATTAAACCAGTCAAAGAATAAAATATATATATATACACACATAGATTACATTAACAAAACATTGGTCAATTTAACTATACAATGGATGCCCAAAAATTAGCAACATCCAGTGCACTTTGTGTAGCATTTACAAGATCTTCCATAGCACACACAGTTGGAGGTAACGTGCATTGTAGCAGATGTGATGATGTCTGCAGGTTTCTCTTCGATTTTGTGACACGGGAATGCAGGCGAAGTGATTCCATGTGGACCATTTCTCTGTGTGGCCTGGGGGAAGAGCTTCTTGTGGAATCAGCCGCTCCTCCAGATACTGGCATCTGGGCTGCCATCTCTTCTCCCAGTGTTGGTGTGGAGTGTCAATGAGGGTTCTGTGTTGTGAAGAAAACTCTTTCTACACAGAAGTTTTTTCTGTGCCAGTTGATGGCCATGTAATGGGTTGGATTTGGATGTTAACGCCTTTTTCATTTCATTTCTGATGTTGTGGGGGGGGGGGGGCAGTAAAGTTTTCCAAGGGTGTGGCTCTCAGACAACCTGTGATGATACTGCATGTCCCGTTAAGAGCAACATCAACATTCTTGGTACGTGTGGATCTGGACCGTACTGGGCAAGCGTACTCAGCTGCAGAATAACATACAGCTAATGGGGATGTCCGCACTGTATTTAGCTGTGCTCCCCATGTTGCTCCTGTCAGCTTCCTAACAACATTGTTCCTGGCAGCCACTTTTTGCTTTGTTTTTAACCAGTGCTCCTTGTATGTGAGAGCACAGTCCAGAGTGACCCCAATCTCTACAGTGTTCTAGAGATGTTCCTTCCCAATCTATCTGTGAGGTTCTTCTAGCCTGCTTGTTTATAAAGTGGAAAGTGCAGGTCTGAGTTTTAGATGGATTTGGTTTCGGCTGATTGTCCCTGGAATAAAAAGACATTTTTCAAAGCATCAGTGAGCGACTGCTCCACACTCTCAAAGCTATATCCGTGAGCTGTGATAACATAGTAATCTACATATATGAAGCTTTGCGTTCGTTCTGTTAATGTCTGATCATTAGTGTGTATATTAAACAAAGTGGGTGCCAGCACACTGTCCTGTGGCAACCCGTTTTTCTGATGCCTCCATCTGCTTCTTTATTCTTGATGTTACACAAAATATATTCGATCCTGTAGGAGATTTCTAATCATACAGGTTAGTTGGTAATCTTTGATGAGGTTGTATAACTTCAGCAACAAGAGTGTATGATTGACAGTGTCGTAGGCTGCTGAGAGATCTATAAACACAGCTCCTGTGATCTGCCGCCTTTCGAAGCGGTCCTCTATATGCTGTGTCAGCTTCCAACACATGTGCTGTCAAGCTCTTCCCTTGACTGAATCCTGCTTATTGGGGGATCAGTTATGGGTCTATCATACCTGTTACTCTTTGAAGGATCAGCCATTCTAACACCTTATACATGTGGCATAGAAGGGAGATAGGCCTATAGCTTTTGGGATCATCCCGGTCTTTTCCTGGCTTATGTCTAGCTATCATTTTTTCTGTCCTCCAGGATTTAGGTATCTTGCAGCTCTTGATAAAATTATTTGTTAGTTCGAGTAGCCAGCACTTTGCGCCTGGACCAGAGTTCTTGATCTGTTGAGTTATTATATCATCTACCCCTGCTTCTTTTCCGACTTTGTGCTTGTTTAGAGCCGAGTTAAGGTCGTTCAGACTGAAAGGTCGAGACAGAAACTTGCCTCCTTGCTCGGGCTCCCTTTCCAGGGTACGTCTCCCGATTTTACTGGTATGGTCACGTTTACCGTTTTTCAAGAGCTGGTATGCAATCTGGTCTGCCTTCACATTTTATGTGTATTTGATTGGGAGAAATCGTTGTTGAGACATCGTAACAATCTTCAGGTCTTTTGGCTGCTTCTACTCATTTCACATTCTGTCATCATTTTAATCCACTGTTGTCTCTCCATCTCAGAGATTGATGAGAGAGTATTCTGTGCAGTTAGGTAAGTTTCCTTGCTATAAGGATTTTCTTCATATAGCTGGTAATATTCGTCCAGCAGAGCAGAGCAGCAGATACATTGGCCTACACCCTCTTGGAATTGATGCCTGGGAGCAGTATTTTACAGTGTGAACTCAGCTCTCCTACTCTTCACGTATGGGTGGCACAGACCTAATCTCCTTGGCCAGCATGTTAGAAAATTTCGTCCAATCAGCTTTCTTGAAGTTGTATCTCCGTTTGAAACTCCTGTGGCCTTATTTTCTACATGTCAGTGTCACTGATTATCTGAATCCCTTGTCTTACAAATATGCCGCTTCCGTACTGAGAGTGCGGTATTTCTGCAGTTAATATTATTCCCAGTATTTTTCGTCATCTCTGTCACTGTTTTCTGTGGGTCTCTTGTATGCACAGGACATTTTTTTTTTTTTTGTCACGGCATAGGCTGGATAACAGATGTTCTTTGGCTGGTAGTGTATGGCTTTGAGCACTATGGGACTAGGCTGGTAGTGTAGCTGATCATTGATATCCCGCATACTGGTGGGAGGTGCCAGGGTTAAGAAATATTTTGTGGACACTTTAATTCTAAGGAACCTGCTGTGGCTTAATCATCCACTCAGCACCACCCCCCTTTCTAACTATCATGATAACTAAAGTGCAATGATATGTACATGCAGAAACAGTTAACAAAGTAAATGATAGTTACAAAGAGTTGCACACAGGTGATAACTGAATTACATTACGAAGTAATTAGTTTCCTTAGTAGTCATTAATCAATATGGGAGGAAATGGCACCAGTTACTTGACTACTGAATGACAAACAGTTTAAGTGTAAAAAAATGATTTAGTGAACTAAGGACATTGAAAAATGTGCCCTATATTACAATAGATCCTCATTGTAAGGGAATGACGATTGGTCTAGTGAATAAGAAGTTGACCATGTAGTTGAAGGAGCTCCTACTCTAGATAATGCGGAGAATGATCTGATCAACCACTTTAGTCTGCACTATCTAATAGTATGGTGATCAATAGTGAAAAATATAATTAGAAAAAATAGAAAATTTGGTTAGACATGGCGACACCGAGAACAAATGCACCTAAGGGCTTCAGTGCAAAAACTTTTACGAAGTCCCTATAATGATGGATCAGCCAAGATACTTTACCACAAATGAATTCAGCAGTACGAAGTCGGCAAACAGCAAATGGGTGGTGCAATCGTGGAGAACTGTGTCACCAACTCTTCTAATATGCCCTGTTCTTGAGAAAACATCTGAAATGATTTACATTCAGACGACACATGCAGAGGGATGTACGGCTGCTACTGTCTGTAGATTCCAAAAAAATTGCAGGAATACTACCAAAGAGTCAGTCCACCTCTACCTTCATTAGTCCCCATAGGTATCCTGGCTCTGCTGTAGACCACCCAAATGGAGGCTAACAGTACCGCATAGATAACATGCAGAGTCCCATACCAAGGGTCATTGGGGTTCTCAATATCATTGCATTACCTGGAATGGACTTATTCGTCTATCTCCCATGGAGACATAACAAAAATGATGATAAAGATAGCAAAAATAAGAAGGGACAGGCAACAAAAAAGCATGCAAATGCATGTCACCGCTTACTGGCCCTGCGACTAGTTGACATGATCATACATGGTCTATGGTGAACAGGTCTGCAGATCTTGCTGGCCACTGAAGTACTTCAACATCATGCAGACGATTCATAGAGACATGTCCCAGATCGGTACGAACCTTGTCCTGTTGCAAAATGGCACTACCACACCACTACATGAGAGCTAAAACATGAGCACATGGATGTCCATGACATATCATGGTGTCATCAAAATAGAACAATTGAAAGTGTTTTACATTTAATATAGAGTACAGGGGTATTTTCTAAGTCAATAATAACTTCTCTTAACATATCAAGACACCTTCCACAATCACAGACCCATCAAAAAGTAAGGGCCGATCATTCCGGTAGCCAAAACCGTAACTCCAGGAACATTTAGCTCCTCCTCAATAGCAAATCACATATTTTCAGGAGACCAATACACACAGTTGTGTTTTTTAACTCTTCCATTTAAACTAAAACTTACTTCATCAAATGCCAGAGAATACATATATAAAAGTTAGGATTACTTTCACTGCAGATCACTAACCATTCATGGAATTTCCATCTTTGATCAGATCACCATCATTGAAGGAGCGTAGTGTTGCAGGCTTATAAGGCTTCAAATATTAAGTTTTTAACATTCTCTTTAGACTTCTAACAGAAAATTGAAGTACTTAGACCCGTATTGCAGATTCATTGGGAGATTGAACAAACGCCTGTGCAGTGAGCAGCAAATTTCTTCAGTAATTACTAATTTTCGGTGGCTGCTGTGTGGTAAGTCATATATAAAACCTGTCACTTCAAACCTTCGATTTGATTTGTAGATATACCGCCCACACAATGACGATGTATTCAGAAATTTTTAAACTAAAGATTGTCTTGCATCTTCATAATTTTGATAAAATTTCCACCATATCTGTTAAGTAAACATCCACTATTATGCAGACAATTTTCTCTTCATAACATACACTTTTCATGCTTACCAATGAATGTACAAATGACGCCAAGGCTCTCTCACATGTTAATAACATATCAGTTCTGCCATTACTTTTTTTTTTCGCTGCACATAGGTTTTGCGATTTTTCACTGTGGCAGATATTAATTAATTACTTTTCTAAAATCTGACCATGGACAGATATGTGCAGTGCTTAATGATTTATGTCACACCAGGTATATTTGTGCTTGTTACTGTTCAGTGAAATTTCTGGTGGTGCTACGTTAGAACAAAAATAAAAAATAAGCTTGTGCTTGTTCAGCCTGTTCTCGTCCGATGGATATATCTGACGAATGTATTTTTCATATTTCCTCTAGGCCCTTTGAGTACTTCAGCAATTTTCTGCTGACTAACAACTGTGTGTCTTTTAGTTGGTCATTTGTGCTGTGAATCTCACAAGCACCTGACATCTATAGCCTAGTATCGTCATTACCTATAACCTAGTACCATCACATTCTCTTCAGAGCATTCTATCGTCCATGCAACTCATGTCAACAAAGAAGCTCATTCGAAAAATAGCAGATGAATGCGCTCTGTGCTATTAGCGCCACAATGGAGAAGATGCAAATTTTCTTTGGTAGTTCCCTGAAAGACCAATAACGAGTAGGACACGAGTGAACACGTGTGAATGTGAATTGAACATGAGCAAATGTGTCTGATCATGCTCAGCTGTCATTCCACCAGAGAGAATTCTCGTTCGCCTTTATCTGCTAAAGTGAAAACTAGATTAATACCTGTGCCCATTTCTGTTACCAGTATATATGCTACAGCGAGTTTTCTGATATGCTATGACTTTTCTGTGCAGTAGTGATAACTGTGAATACATATATCCAGACGTTTATTAACCAGTGTTTTCATAGGCAAGAATTTCTTACAAGTGCAGCCCTCCACGACTACCGTCACATGCCCTTTAGCGTTTCCAAAAGCCTAAGTTGGAAGTGTTACTTACGCCACTTTCAAAATGGCGACACACATATGTTGGATATGGAAATGGCATCTTCTACGAATCGTTTGGGAACATCAAATATGCTAACACGGGACGTATCTGACGAGTAGGGCGTTTTATTTTAAGATAATTTTCGAATGAGTAAAATCAATTTTGAAAGCCATATTTCAGGCTCTGTACAAAAGTCTAATTCAAGCCTTGCCAGATGAGGCACCAGCTCACATTAAATTACAAGTAACATAGAAATATCTGGCAACTGGAGTCACTATAGTATTTGTATTGCATTCTGAAGAGTACTATTTCTAAATTTTTATTTTATTTGCAGTACATCAAAGCTATATCAGAAAGTAAGGTTTTTGTAACCTACAGATCTACTAAAGAGACTGGCTACACTACGCTTGTCCATCCTCTTTTAGAATACAGCTGCATGGTGTGGGATCGTTACCAGATAGGACTGATAGTGTACATCGAAAAAGTACAAAGAAGGGCAGCACGTTTTGTATTATTGCGAAGTAGGGGAGAGAACGTCACTGCAGAATTTGGGATGGACATCTTTAAAAGAAAGGGGTTTTTTGCTGCGGAGGAATCTTCTCACGAAATTCCAGTCACCAAATTTCTCCTCTGAATGCGAAAATATTTTGTTCAGGCCGACCTACATAGGGAAAAACGATCACCACGGTAAAACAAGCGAAATCAGAGCTCGCATGGATAGAAATAGATCTTCGTTCTTTCCATGCACTGTATGATATTGGAATAATAGAGAATTGTGAAGATGATTCGATGAACCCTCGGCCACGCACGTAAATGTGATTTACAGAGTATCCATGTAGATGCAGATGTCCCAACATCTTAGCATTTTTTTCAGTGTCAGAGTTAGTCAAGGTTCTGGTTAGTCACAGCTGATGTAAATGTACATTTTTTACAGGTACGGCACTTTATTTTGTAAACATACTTTGTACTACTGTGCAGAACAGTCATTGCCCAATGATAGCACTGAGCAAGGTGGCGCAGTGGGTAGCACACTGGACTCGCGTTCGGGAGGACGATGGTTCCATCCCGCATCTGGCCATCCTGATTTAGGTTTTCCATGATTTCCCTAAATCGCTCCAGGCAAATGCTGGGATGGTTCCTGTGAACGGGCACGGCCGACTTCCTTCCCCATCCTTCCCTAATCCAATGAGACCGATGACCTCGCTATTTAGTCTCTTCCCCCAAACAACCCAACCCAACCCAATGATAGCGCTAATACAAACACTGGTATACTTACATAGGTCTTTAATGACGGTCAAGAAGAGTTTGAAATCCATAGAGCCACAAATAAATTTCCATCTCACAGTAAAGGCAATTCAAACTGGCTGTCAGGCTGTCATGGCACCGTTACGTCAGGGTGTATTCACACTGTCTGTCATGTCACATCACATTAGGTCAATTCAAGTCATGTGATCTCAACTCGCATGCCTGCCCTCAACTGCTTTCACTCCGACATATAAATAAAAAATCAAATTATAAAGAACAAATAACAAAGACTTGGAGTAATAATTAACATCGATCATGAAAAGAATGACCTAATGAAAACACAATGAAACAAGTTATGGAGGAGAAGAGCATGGCTGTATGCATGTATATAAGGAAGAAATGAGCTTGGAAGTCTTGTGATCAACAATAGACAATAACAGGAGTCATCAAAACTAGTTCCCAAGAAACCTTGATGTGCCGTGATGTGACATGATGGCAAAAATCTATCATTATACTGAAATAAAAAGTACATTTACAGTATTGACTGTTGTACAGCAAGTGAAGCTCAGGAAGTTCATATACTCAGTTTCAATATATTTACCCAATTTCATCACCTCAGACGATGGTGTGTTTCTACTCTATTACAAATATAGAATAAGCGGTTGTGAAGAGTTGCTGAATGCTAGAATCACACTCTTACCACATTTGTTTAAGAATATTTTGCCACTTTACCAAGTGTTTATTACTTAGTTGAAGACTAAGAACATTTTTTCTCATGATGCTAACTTTACACATACATAAACAAACGATTCAAGATCTGCAGCTCTCTGTACTGTCGAAAGAATCAGAGCAGAATGAGAATACATTCATCTGTCAGCAGTTGCTCAAGCTCATAGGTAATGGTGGACGTAGCAACATTATGCAAAAAAGTTAAAAGCTTTTTAACTCAAGTAACTTATGTTAAGTTGGCATGACAGCGTGCAAGTAGGGCGTTTCCACGTGTTAGGAGATAGTGCGAGTGGTTGTGGTTAGAGAATGCATGTGTATGTAAATTTGGGTTTACATGGTCATCACTGAGACATATTGACTTGCACACATAAAGATGCGTGTGTTAACATCCAAAATCGCACGTCGTTGAAACTGGTGCACATAGAAATGAAAGTTGAAACCCGATCTATTTACCTGCACATGGTGGCTTCCTCCCACTACTTTTTCATCATCTTCGTGAGATGGCGCTTCTTGCCCAATGGCTGAGCTGACACTGTGGAAATTTTATGTTGTTTCTGAGGTCTGAAACACAATGGCAGTAACAAAAAATTGGCCGTTACAGTATGCTGTGCAATTTCTGGAACTCTATGAAGAATATCTGTGTTTGTGGAACATTAATCTTGGTACTTATATAGACAGAAATATGAACAAAGAAGCAACGAAAGATGTTAACGGAAGGAGGGGAAATGTACCATATTTTAATGAAAATGGAATAAAAGCCAAAATCTGAATTTAGCGAAATGCATACATGATAGAGAACAACAACATTAAGAATTCAGTGTGAAGTTGTTCTTCAGCGAGCGCAATTTATAAGCCAACATTGTTGTGGTTTTCCATTGATGATCTGTTTTGAAGAACATTGCAGTAGCAAGAGAAGATGAAAGCAGTTTGATTAGATCCAACACTAAAGAATCTTTTCTTTGAATAGTAGTGTCCATCTGTTCATTCGAAAACTGTTTTCGAAGAAAGTTTCGTACTCATTTTCCAACTTCCTCATCAGCATTCTAGACGCTCCCAACTCATTTCTCCTTACAATTCACTTCCAAACCCAACATCTGCGTGTTATCTTTTTCCTGTTTAGGCGTTCTGCTTATTTTTAAATTGGAATTATATCCACGACTCGAATGCGCAAACGTACTGTGTTAATTCAGTTGGTGAGATATTGAAAAGCTAAACTGGACAAGCTTGGACTGAAAAGTCTCACGCCCATGTGAAAGGTCGCTGGTGCACGCTGAAGTCAACAGGCGCACGTATACACGACCTTTTTTTTTCTTTATTGTGATTTCATTCCCCTGCCCCACATGGGCAGGGGAGGGCTGTCAGCGTCACAATCCGCCGCTCTTCAGCCGAGTGACACGACAACTAAAACAAGAATAAAAAGATACATATGTAAGGTGATAAAATAGAGGAACATAAAACAGAGTAAGGGGAGAACATGGAAGTAAAAATACACCGACATGGAGACGTTCATGAGGGACAGTTAAAAAAGTCACCAAAAAGATAAAAAACACAGTTGGCGATTCTTAAAACACAGAGAAGATACTGAATGCGCATGCACAGGTTAAAAGTCGACCACAGTATTAAAAACACTCCGAAACAACACTTAAAACCCACTTGGAGCGCACACGACGAAGAATAAAACTGTCAGGTGGGACCTGCCGCGGGAAAGGTGAGAGAGGATGGAAAAGGATGGGAGAGCAAGGGGCAGCAGGGGAAGAGGCGGGATGAAGAGATTGGGGGCGTCAGCGGGTACACTAAGAGGCAGGAGACACGTGGGGCAGGAGATGAAGAGGGACGACAAGGCAGGAGGAACTGCAGAGATACTGAAAGGGGGCACAAACAGGGAGGGGAATAGAAAGGGGGAAGCCGCTCTAGAGGAGGGAGGGGGATTAGAGGGAGCCCTGAGGAGGAGGCAGGAAGATGGGGTTAGAGTTGGTAGGAAGGGTAGATGTCAGGGCGAAGCTCATCATCCAGGAGGGGTAGATGGTGGAAGTTGCGTTGGGAAAGGAAATGGAGAGTGTGGAGGTGGAGAGAGGGTGTGATACAACGGTAAAGGCGTGGCAAGTGGGTGGTGGTGGAGAGGAAGGGAGACACCAGGGGGTGAGGGGGATCAAGGCGGCGGACAATATATAGTGTGCGGATGTTTTCAAGGAAAAGGAGAAGGTGGGGAAAGGGGATGAGGTCATTGAGGATGCGCGTGGGGGACGGAAGGCGGATGCGGAAGGCGAGGCGGAGTGCATGGCGTTCGAAGATTTGGAGGGCTTTATAGAACCGGGGAGGGGCGGAAATCCAAGCTACGCTGGCATAACAGAGGATGGGGCGGATCAAGGATTTGTAGGTGTGAAGGATGGTGGAAGGATGCAGACCCCACGTCCGGCCGGACAGGAGTTCAGGAAGCGGAGGCGGTTGTGAGCTTTGTGTTGGATGGTAAGGAGATGGGGAGTCCAGGTGAGGTGGCGTCCTGTGTGAGGCCAAGGTATTTGAGGGTAGGAGTGAGGTGGATAGGACGGCCATAAATGGTGAGGTAGAAATCATGGAGGCGGAAGGAGCGGGTGGTGCGGCCTATGATAATCGCCTGTACACACGACCTTGTAAATCCGACTTTTAAATCATGCCAGTGGAATCCCTGCTTAAATCGTACCCAAATAATTAGTCTGTAGCGATACTCGACCTTGTCAAAAGTTCGATCGAGTTATCGATATTGTCAGCCAATTTATTGATTGTGTTTAACTTTAGAATGTGAGTTTTGTGCATTTAAAGGAATAGCGAAGAGTTTTCAGTGAAAAAATGAAATAATAAAAACTAGTTAGGGTGATTGTATTGTATGTGTTGCCTTTATAGATACGTATAATGTGACATACTCATGTGCGGTCGCAGAAGTTGAAATTTATATAGTACACTTTCACAACAAAAACAAGCAAGAGGTAAACGTCATTACTTTTAGTAAATTAGTTCTCCATCAGAGTATATGCAATATTCGTATAAAACGTTTCATCGGGTGACAAGAGTCATTTCTGTATATATTCTGTTATTTACTGTTACCCTATCATTCGCGAATTTCGAACTTGACTGTTCTACCCATTTGGAGAAATGCAAATGATAGTTTACTACTAATATCTGATCATGTTTCTGCGGATCAGAGCATGATAAATATATAGATCTGGTCGTATTTTTTCTTTTCACTGATATATTCGAGTCTTCTTGAAATTAAGCGCCCTGCTTTTGTTTGTTTGGATGAGTTAATGGTAGATTTGTTAATTTATGCTTGAGAATCATTAATATATTTGTAATACAGTTATAATATCACAGTAGAATGACATGATTCGTTTTCTTGTTCCTCCTCTTCAGTTCTACGTGACTTGAAGCTACTGTGCAAGTCTCACAAGTTGCCTCTAAATGCTTCTATCTTGTGCTACTTCTTCCTGATTATTTACTCCCAGCATGATGCATAGAGTTTTAATTTCATTTATCCATGAACTCCTGGGTCTCCATATTGGTCTATTACCAAATCTCTTCTTCACGAATATTCTTGAAACTACTAGATCCTCTTTCATTGTTATCAGATGGCCTCACCACTAAATTCTTCTGGAATGTATTGTGCTCATTACTGTTGCATTTCATGATAGCATATGGGTTTCTGTGTTGTGTCTGCTCTTCCATCTTTGCAATTCGGTTAAACTCCATGTTTCTGCTTCATAGGTTAGGATTTGTTCAACAGCATATTTTTAGTGCCAGTAATTTAAACTGTAGAAATGTCTACTAGCATTTTGCAGTCTCATTTACACTTCTGTTTGTTCCTCTGTCAATGCACCTAGAAATTTGAACTGTTAAATGTGGTTGAATTTATGTTTCCCAGTTGTGAGATGCAGCTGGTTGTCTTGTTCATCTCATCTTTTAACTATTGTGTATTTTGTTTTTGATTGTTTACTCTTAGTTTTTTGGATGCTTCTTGTATGAGCTCCACAAATAACTGTGTAATATCTATTTCTCTTTTTCTAGTGAGCATGATTTCATATGCATATGCTAAAACCTTAATTTTTTTTCTTTTTTGGAAGCCATCAGGCACTAGCTTGAGTTTCATCACAACTCTCTCCCCCAAGGCACAGTAAAGTGAAGAGAAATAGACTGTCTACTTGTCTTAGTCCAGTTTTATTTTTAAAATGGCCATATTTTATTACATTTATCAAAAGACTACTTTTGTTGTCATCCATGCAAATTTTACAAAGATTTAGAAGTTGACTTGAAATCCCAAGTGCGCTAGGGCTTGGGATTGCCTGTGAAAGGAGTTATTGGCAGTAGACAAATAATGTATTTTTTAGGGCGAAATTTTCACTCTGCAGCAGTGTGTGTGCTGTTATGAAACTTCCTAGCAGATTAAAACTGTGTGCTGGACTGAGACTTGAACGGGAAACTTGCCTTTCACAGGCAAGTGCTCTATTAGGTGAGCTACCCAAGCAGGATTCGCGCGACGAGGTACTGGTGAAAGTGAGACTGCGATGACAGGTCGTGAGTCGTGCTTGGGTGGCCTGCTGATAGAGCAATTGTGTGTGAAAGGCAAAGGTCCCAAGTTCAAGTGTAGGTCCGGCACAATTTTAATCTGCCAGGAAGTTTCATCATATTTTGTGTTTACATTTCCACACTTTATTATGTATCATTCTGATTATAAATATATTGCCATTAGTTGCTCTATTTCTGTGAAATCCATTTTGATAATCCCTGTCTACTTTTTGATGTATTGTGACTATTAATGGTTCTTTCCATTCTGTTTGTATGTCTTAGTTTATGCGTGCAGTACTTTTCCTGCACATTTGAGTATCTGTCAGATGGAATTCCATCCCTCTCAGTTGTCTTGCCATATTTTAGGTTGTTATACTTCCCAGTACCTCTTCATATGTTGGTTCTGGAATTTGGTCATTGTTACCCTGGTGCTGCTGGAATTTATAATTTGTGCTTCTGGATCAGAACAGTCCAGCATATTGTCACAATATTCGTAGCTTGTTAATAAAATTTTTCGGGTCGACAGAAGCGTCCGATCCTACGCGTCGGCTTTGACCAGTGACGTAAGGGTGTTGTCGTGTGTGACGTCATGACGGCGCGGAGTTTGGTTTGAGTGTGGCTGTCTCCAGTTCTGTTTTATCTTATTTTATTTACTTTTCTGATCTGTTTGTTCTATCTCGTGAGATTTTTTTTTATTTAAAAACACTTATTACTTATTTTAATTATCTGTTTCCTCCAATTTCTGTTTTAGTTTATTATATTTATCTTTCTGATCTGTTCGTTCTATCCCGTGAGATTTTTTTTTAAAAAAAAAAAACAAAAAACACTAATCAGCTACTGAAGCATCTTTATCTTCTATGGGTTGCAGGGGTTACGATCCCTGGGGAGGTGGGTGGGAGCCGGCCGCGGTGGTCTCGCGGTTCTAGGCGCGCAGTCCGGAACCGTGCGACTGCTACGGTCGCAGGTTCGAATCCTGCCTCGGGCATGGATGTGTGTGATGTCCTTAGGTTAGTTAGGTTTAAGTAGTTCTAAGTTCTAGGGGACTAATGACCACAGTAGTTGAGTCCCATAGTGCTCAGAGCCATTTGAGGTGGGTGGGTATTCATGCATGGCTGTCTTCACTTACACGTTGTAGCTACGCAAGGCGTCTAAATTTGTTTATATTTAGTTTGCCCCCCACCCAAAACACCCCATTTCCAGCACTTGTCCCGTTAATGTCATTAGGCTTCTTGTGGAAAGTGTTTGTTTTTGTTTCCGCCATATTTGTGACGTCATGGGTCAAAGCAGACGGGCGGGATCGGACGCTTCCGTATTTCCAATTTTTCAATAATCTTACTGTCATTTTTATCCTTCATCGCTCTAGATTTGTAATAAAAACCTCTTTTGGATTGTTGACTGTGGCACACATTTACCTGATGTGATTATTTTGATGATATTTGTGAGTAGATTCAGTTTGACATTTTAAGTATTGTTTCTGTTTTGTACAGTTTATTTTTTTAACCTGTTTTTGTGCCTACAAGTAGATAAGTTTTATTTTAAGATTCTTATTTGCTTGTAGCCCTTTCCTTCATAATTTCACAATGTTACCTTCAGTTTCCTCATATTCTTAATCACACCAGCTCTTCTTGCCTTTCTTTACTCTCTACAGGTTACTCCTTGCAGCTGTGAGGATGACTGCTTTAATTCTGTTCATGCACTCATTGCTGATCATTTAATGTTTTCGACCCTGCTACTTAAAACAACAAATCGGTTTGAAACTTCGCCGGCCGGTGTGGCCGTGCGGTTCTAGGCGCGTCAGTCTGGAACCGCGTGACCGCTACGGTCGCAGGTTCGAATCCTGCCCCGGGCATGGATGTGTGTGATGTCCTTAGGTTAGTTAGGTTTAATTAGTTCTAAGTTCTAGGCGACTGATGACCTCAGAAGTTAAGTCGCATAGTGCTCAGAGCCATTTTTGGTTTGAAATTTCAACTTTGTATTTGGTCACATTTCTAGGCCCAATTTTCTTTTTAGGTGGTGCTTTCAGCCTGATTCTCATTGTACCTATTCCTAGATTGTGTTTTGATCCCATTTCTGCTCCTTGGAAGGATCGTATGACACTAATTGCCTTTCTGTGTCTGTTGTCTGTGAGTAAGTTAGAAAATGGCCTCTTTTCCAACTTTTCCTTTAGAATCTCCTATCATCTTTGTTATTAATTGGTGCAGGACAGTTTATTAGTGTGTTGCTTCAAAGGGTATTACTGTGAATAGAAAATCATTTTAGGTGCAGAAGACTGCTCCAAACTCATGGGGACCTCTTTATTTACTAATGTTAAAAGTTGTATATTTAACAGTAACTTTTATATAGGCCTACCTGCCCAACACTTTTGTTTACTGTATTTCTGCTATTGTGACATTGTGAATGTCTAGTAGTTTACTGGATCTTCTGAAGGTAACATTGCAGGTCTTCCATCGGGCACTTCCCCAGGGGGTGGTTAGGGGAATGCCCATCCATCAGAGATGAAGGGTACCAAGGAGGTAGAATACTCAGGGTGGACCAAAACCAGCACCGCTGACTTACAGTGGGTAGAGGAATTTACAAAGGCTGAGAGATGAAGACCATACAGAAAAAGACCCAGTCCTCCAGGTTGGGGGTTGTACGAGGTGCATTAAAGTTCTAAGGCCTCCGATTTTTTTTCTAATTAACTACTCACCCGAAATCGATGAAACTTGCGTTACTTCTCGACGTAATCATCCTGCAGACATACACATTTTTCACAACGCCGATGCCATGATTCCATGGCAGTGGCGAAGGCTTCTTTAGGAGTCTGTTTTGACCACTGGAAAATCGCTGAGGCAATAGCAGCACGGCTGGTGAATGTGCGGCCACGGAGAGTGTCTTTCATTGTTGGAAAAAGCCAAAAGTCACTAGGAGCCAGGTCAGGTGAGTAGGGAGCATGAGGAATCACTTCAAAGTTGTTATCACGAAGAAACTGTTGCGTAATGTTAGCTCGATGTGCGGGTGCATTGTCTTGGTGAAACAGCACACGTGCAGCCCTTCCCGGACGTTTTTGTTGCAGTGCAGGAAGGAATTTGTTCTTCAAAACATTTTCGTAGGATGCACCTGTTACCGTAGTGCCCTTTGGAATGCAATGGGTAAGGATTACGCCCTCACTGTCCCAGAACATGGACACCATCATTTTTTCAGCACTGGCGATTACCCGAAATTTTTTTGGTGGCGGTGAATCTGTGTGCTTCCATTGAGCTGACTGGCGCTTTGTTTCTGGATTGAAAAATGGCATCCACGTCTCATCCATTGTCACAACCGATGAAAAGAAAGTCCCATTCATGCTGTCGTTGCGCGTCAACATTGCTTGGCAACATGCCACAAGGGCAGCCATGTGGTTGTCCATCAGCATTCGTGGCACCCACCTGGATGACACTTTCCACATTTTCAGGTCGTCATGCAGGATTGTGTGCACAGAACCCACAGAAATGCAAACTCTGGAGGCGATCTGTTCAACAGTCATTTGGCGATCCCCCAAAACAATTCTCTCCACTTTCTCGATCATGTCATCAGACCGGCTTGTGCGAGCCCGATGTTGTTTCGGTTTGTTGTCACACGATGTTCTGCATTCGTTAAACTGTCGCACCCACGAACGCACTTTGGACACATCCATAACTCCATCACCACATGTCACCTTCAACTGTCGATGAATTTCAATTGGTTTCACACCACGCAAATTCAGAAAACGAATGATTGCACGCTGTTCAAGTAAGGAAAACGTCGCCATTTTAAGTATTTAAAACAGTTCTCATTCTCGCCGCTGGCGGTAAAATTCCATCTGCCGTACGGTGCTGCCATCTCTGGGACGTATTGACAATGAACGCGGCCTCATTTTAAAACAATGCACATGTTTCTATCTCTTTCCAGTCCGGAGAAAAAAAATCGGAGGCCTTAGAACTTGAATGCACCTCGTATTTAGCACTAGTAACTTGTCTATGTAAAAGTTCCTAGATTAAAAATATCTCACATATGTGTTATTTTAGACATGGGTCCCAAAATATGATGACCTTTAGCTGGAAAACAGATACGAGATTGAGAACAAGAAATGTATTCTTTGAAAGATTTAGACATTATGGAAAAGAAAATTAATTTTGGACAAATCATTGGAAAGACTGTGTGGGAAGCTAGGCAGTGATCTGTAGCTTTCAGTGCAGTATTGAGCTTTCTCTGAAATATTTATTTCAATTAGCTACACATGTAAAGTTCTTAAAAACACATGTAATGCACAATATGCCAATTAATTTTGATGTGAGATTTCAGTTTCTGTGTTACTAATAAAGCATTAATTATGTTAATGAGTACTGTAGCATTTAATAACTCATTGTCACCACATACTTTGTTAATCATGTAATTCTATCTGAACTTCTCACATTAAAGCTAAAGTTGCTAGTGTAGTATAAGTTCATCTGGCTTTGTCTAACAACTGGAACTGTCTTGCAAGTTGCAAATAAATGTTCACAACTGATAACATGGATTTTGGTAACAGTGCTAGATGCGACACATGTAAAAGTAGCTACAGGTCTGGCCTAAGGAAGTGTGTTGGAAACTTGTCCATCATTTATATTAATAGCCTTAAAGATTTTGCAGATGATGCAGTCATACACATTATTGAAGAACTGTCAGATAAAATCTACTCAGATATTATCTGCTCGTGATCAGCTTTTGAAGTGGTGCAAAGATGGGCAACCATGTTTAAATGTTCAAAAATGCAAAATTTTGCACTTCAAAAAATGCACAACCTGGAAATTATAATTATTAATTGTATGGCAGTTCCACATCACTTTAGAAATACAATTGAAATGTGTACATAGTTACCAAATTTGCTGACATATTATGTATGTAATTTATTACACCTACTGTAGGTTCCATGAAGACTGGCTTCCAGGATATGAATTTTGAGGGCTCTCCTCAGTAATGTGTGTGTTAGTCTGTCGTCGAGAGCCACATGTGCACTCTGCGGTGGTAGTCTTTCCCATATGTGCAGTAAGATCACCAAGTCTCCCAAGTCTTTCACAAATGTGCAGTAAGATCACCAAGTCTACCATGATTGATAGGGATTCTGCTGAGTGTACTCCATGTCCTCTGGAAGAGGTCAGGTACCTGTGATTGGTTGTTAGCTTGGAATAAGCTATGCTGGAGTGTTCTCCCAGGGGGCTAAAAGTTCTTTTGTGGGTTTGTGCATGGTGCACGTGGGGCCCCTAGTTATTGCAGCCCATTCCTCCTTCCCGGGCTACATTTCCTTCACCATGTCCTCCCTCCTTATCGTGGTACCTTCCCCACTGCCAACCACCCCGCCTCCCCCCTTCTCTCTTATCAGTGTTTTTATTTATGTCAACCTGGCAATCCAACTGGTTACTGGTATTCCATGCGATTTTGTTCATCTTGCCTGTTCTCTGTTATCATTTTTGGGGCTTTTGGTGCCTCCCCATTTCTTGAGGTTTGACCTCCACTTCTAAATTTTCTGTCTTTTGTGTGAGCCATTTGGGGAGGAACTCCCTCCCTGGTATATATGGCATGGATTCCTCTCCTCTCCTTACTTCCCTGCCATAGCACCCCTGCACCTCGCTAGGTCACCACCACATGCAGCCAGGCCATATGGTGGGGCTGTTTTGTCCCATCTGAATGAGCCCCCTGACAACACAGGGATCACAATAGTGATACCTGAGCTGTTACCTCCCCATGTATGCCAAGGAGTGGTTGCTTGTCTTCCTGGAGCATCAGAACTCCTGGAAACGGCCACTGTGCCAGACAGTTCTTGCTGTGGCTTGGTGGTATCCGTGGGGAGAGCCCCTGATCAGAGTGGGTGGTATCAGGGCGGATCCTTGGCATGTGAAGCATATCAAGCTGCAAAAATCTGGCCGTTCTCAAATGGCCATCTCATTGAGAGGTAGTGGATGATTGAATGCTGCTTCGTATGACCCTGCAGCCTTCCCTTCCCTGGTCAGACTCACTCTGTTGTGATGAAACATTATTCCCACTACCTGATCAGTACTAGAGTGGAGAGCAGCTATGAAGGCGTGTCAGGGTCGGATGCGCAGAAGCATGTGGAATTGTACTACGTGACTCACAGCCAATCATGCGCCAGTGACATTCTTGTCTTCATTCTGTGCTGGTCGTGCTGTGTTATTTAAGTCGTAGTGTTCCCTGCTGAGTGCTGATTGCCTTCATAACGTTCATTATGACTGATGGTAAGCAATCTCGCCAAGTGCTACACTAACAGGCAAGAGGAATAGTGTTTCGTGTGGACCAATACTTTAAGAGACAATCTTGCGCTGAATCCACGCCAGCACAAGGCGCATGTCATGCCATTGCCAAGTGCTAGGAACAGACAGCTTAAGCCTATGGTTTTGGTTTCAGGACTATTTAGAGAATATCCAGCGAAATTAAGATGTCAATGCGAGCCTGCGGCTCAGGTGTTTTCAAATCGCCAGGGAGGCAACACAACTGCAAAAAGGAAGTGGGTGAGCCAGATGATTTTGCGAAAAACATTTTGCAGCACATAGTGTTCAGCATGTATGCTGAAGGAGAGTATTCAACAGCAGAGAAACTAGTTTTGCATATGAAATAAGCTGAAAATTTTAACGGAAGCAAATGGACCATGTTGAGGATACTGAAAGACATGCGGTTCAAGTATTAGAAAACTAACAATGGTAGGAAATTATTAATGGAATGTAGTGATGTTGTAGCTGCAAGGACTGTGTTTTTTAGAATAATGCAGGAGATCAGAGAAGCTGGCACATCTCGAATTTATTACTTAGATGAAACTTTCTTTAATCAGAACCACACAAGGTCTGTGTGCTGGAAAATGAGTGATGGATATGGTGGATTAAAAGTTCCTGTTGGTAAGGGTAACAGAATTACAGTGCTTCATATCGGATCAGCAGATGCTGGCTGTATTCCCCAGGGTAAGCTGATTTTTAAGGCATCAGTGACTAAGAATTCTGAAGATTACCACTCTGAAATGATGTACGGTGTCTTCTAAAGGTGGTTTACACAACAATTATTGCCACATATTCCTGCGTTTTCAGTTATAGTCATGGACAGTGCAAGTGAACAAAGCTCCAAAAAATGAACTCCAAAAAGGCAGACATTATTGCATGGCTGTCATCTAATGGTATACCTCATAACTCGTCACATACCAGAGCAGAATTGCTGGTTCTTGTCAATCAGCAGAAGCCTGTATACAGAGTTTATGAGATAGATGAAATTGCAAAGCATTGTGGACACCGTATTGTTAGATTATCCCCATACCATTGCCATTACAACCCAGTCTAGCTGGTATGGGCTCAGGTGAAAGCATATATTGTGGGAAAGAACAATACAGTCAAAATTGCAGATGTTGAGAGACTTACACATGAGGCAATAGACAGCATCTCAACATCTGCATGGGCAGCTTGCGTAAGACACACGGAAAAACTGCAAGATGAAGATTACAACAGGGAAATCGGCAAGGATAATTAGAAGAGCAGAGAATGTGTTGTAAGGATAACTCCCATCTGCATATTTCAGAAAAGCTGGTGGTGGAGGGGTGGATCTAGATGGCTCCGGTAGTGAAGCAGCCATTGAAATTAAGTGTGTTATGTTCAGTTGCATGGCGTGCCACAGGGTGGTCTGCTTTGCTCTTGGCTACGGTTTGGCAGTAGCCATTTGTCTTGATGGACAGCTGGTTGGTAGTCATACGAATATAAAAAGCTGTGCAATGATTGCAGCAGACTTGCTTTCACAGGTGGCGCGGACCATGATGGGGTTGGGTAAACCTGTCCCCAAGCCCTCCACCCAACAGTTTCCACCCACTCTGTCCTATTATCTCCTCCTCATTCTCATCTCCCACCCTGATTTGCAGCCGTCTACCAATGCATCCGCTCATCTTTGCCCCCTCCTCTCCGTTTTTGCTCCTTTTTTTCCTCACCTTCCTGGCCCACAACCTCCTGCTTGTATCCTACCTGGTAGTTGCGTTCTGGCTCAGGATGCTGCAGCTGCCAGTGTGTGTGTGTGTGTGTGTGTGTGTGTGTGTGAGAGAGAGAGAGAGAGAGAGAGAGAGAGAGAGAGAGAGAGAGAGAAATAGGTGTTCTTCCATGTTTGTATGAATGATGTTTCTGCCTCTTTTACTGATGAGCCTGATGGCAGTCTAGTCCCTGCACACTCCACCAGACAGCGTTCTTCTCACTCCCCACCTGTACACTACTATCCCTTCGCCTTCCCTGTCCTCTCCAGACTGCTGCTTGCATCCTACCTGGTAGTTGCGTTCTGGTCCAGGATGCTGCAGTTGCCAGTTTGTGTGTGTGTGTGTGTGTGTGTGTGTGAGAGAGAGAGAGAGAGAGAGAGAGAGAGAGAGAGAGAGAGAGAGAGAGAGGTGTGCTTCCTTGTTTGTATGAATGATGTTTCTGCCTCTTTTACTGATGAAGACTGTGGCTGAAAGTTTTTTGTAAGTGTCTTTTAATTGTGCCTGTTTGCAACTTGACATGTTTGCTGTACAGTAAGAAGCAGACTGTCTTTTCCACATTGTTGATATTCCTACCTGGAGTTTCCATTGTTCAACTCCTTATGGACTTTTATTTGTGTCTTCTCAATGACAGTTCCCCTACCCACTTCAATGCCGTTCATAGCACCATTTTTGCTATCGATCACACAATCCCCTCCCTCGCTCTGGTGGCTTCCCTACATTGGTCAGCCAATGATGATCTCAGTGACCACTTTCTGGTGATTCTATCATTCCTCTGCTATTGCCAGGCAGACAGGCCCCCATATAGGGCATTCTGCAAAGCCAGTTGGCATTTATACCTCTCTCAGATTGCATTGATGTGGTCATGAAAGATGTCTCTGCCACTATTCTTCAAGCTGCTGACACTGCTATCTCCCTATCCACAGGTCCCCCTCATTGTCAGTCGGTACCATGGTGGATCAAGGAAGTTGCAGTCGCTATGCAGGACTGCCGACAGGCACTGCAACGATTTAAACAGCACCCTTCACAGACCAACCTTATTGTTTTTAAGTGTCTCCATGCTAAGTCTCTCTACCTTATTAAGCAGAGTAAAAAGGAATGCTGTGTACACTGTGTTTCCTCCCTGGGAATATATGCCTCTTCATCACAGGTTTGGTCCAAGCTGGGCCTCCAGCGACAACTGTCCAGGGTCTTATCCTACAGGGTGCTCTGTGTAGGCTCTTTCAGAACACCTCAAGACACACTTTGCGACAGCATCAGCATCCTCTTCCTATCCTGCTACCTTTCTCTGACGGAAACGCCAACTTGAAGAAACCCTCCAGTGTTTCAACACCCACCAAACTGAGTGGGGATTCTTGAAGACTCATACTTCTAAACATGACATGACCCCAGGTCCGAATTCCATTCACAACCAGATGATCCAGTGCTTGGACGTTACCCAGTGGCAACATCTACTCAGGGTCTTCAACAGCATAGTTATCCCTGTCCTTAATCCCGGGAAGAACCCTATATCTTTCGACAGCTACTGCTCATTTAACCTGAGCGACGTACTTTATAAACTGCTCGAGAGAACAGTTAGCTTCTAATTATTTTGGATACTGGGATCTCGGGCCTTTTGTCCCTGTATCAATGTGGCTTCTGGGAAGGACAGTCTACAACTGTCTGTTTACTCACCTTGGAAACAGCAATCCAACGGCTTTTACTAACTGCCAACACTGTGTCGCAGTCTTCTTTGATCAACAGAAAGCATACCAAGCGGCTTGGTGCCATCACATTTTATCCAGGTATGAGTTTGCGCCCCCCACAGGGTTCTGTGTTAAGTGTCACACTCTTCCTCATTGCTATCAATGGGCTTGTCAGTTCTGACATGGGCATGTATGACCCTAGTTGTTTTTGTGCCTTAAAACAAAACAATCATTGGGCCTGTAACCTCTGTTGGGCCTCTGGTTACCCCAGCATTGTATGTCAATGATTTTCGTTACTGGCGAAGCTCCCACTCAGCATCTGCTGGGCGCCAGCTCTGAGGCACCATCCGACAGGCCTCTGCATGGCCCCTCTCTCATGACTTGCAATTTTCTCCCTCCAAAACGCAGGTTATGCATTTTTGCCGTTGATCAACAGTACACCCGAATCCAGAACTTTATGCAGGAAACCAGCACCCAAATGTTGTAGCACAGTCCCATTTCTTAGGCCGTACTTTTGATAAAAAAAACTGACATGGTTGCCCCGTACTTGCCACCTGAAGATTACCTGCATGCAGAAGCTTAAGACTCTGTGCCTTCTGCTCCACACATCTTGTGGTGTAGACCGTGCTACTCTTCTCCATCTTTACAGTGTTATGGTTTGTCCAGACTAGATTATGGTTGTTAGGTTTATGGCTCAGCAGCTCCTCCCATTCTGAAATTACTTAACACT
The DNA here is from genome assembly GCF_023898315.1 of Schistocerca nitens. Classification (NCBI taxonomy): domain Eukaryota; kingdom Metazoa; phylum Arthropoda; class Insecta; order Orthoptera; family Acrididae; genus Schistocerca; species Schistocerca nitens. The sequence continues at coordinate 249,455,714 of NC_064618.1, forward strand.
GTTCATCATCATGGGCTGTGTCTGGCTACCGGTGTCTTTCGCACTAATCCTGTCCATATTCTCCTTGCAGTAGCGAGGAATCGCCATCTACAAACACGATGGAAGCGAGTGAAAAGGGAATATTCTAAATTCATAGGTGCTTATACTGATAAGAACTTGAACTGGAAATCACACATTACAGATCTGATTAAGTGTCTTCACTCTGCCACTTTTAGATTTGGGGTATCAGACTTTGGAGATGAAAATTCAAAATGATGACTTACATTAACCATTTTCATTTACTAATAAGTATGGCATCAGTTTCTGGTGTACAGAGAGTGGAACGTACAAGACACCACAATATCATAGATCCCTGGACCCTGGAATAGGTTGGTCCTAATCCGTGGTCGAAGCACCATTCAAAGGGGGGGTGCAGGATGAAATACACGGGGACTTTCCCACGAGTGGAGATGGAGATCCCAACAGGGGGAAGTGAGACTTACTCCAACATGCAATCCCACCTGAGGGCAGGCATTGGGAGGGAGACATCCCTTGTTTGCAAAGAGGATGGGGTACATGGGATGGTTTTAACAAACATATGGCTGTGGTACCCCACAAGAAGAAAATGTTCATTTTGATTGTTAAAAGATATAGTTACGTAATCAAGCTTAGTGAGTCAAAGTGGGTCCTTTATTGTTTGTATTCTTTTTCTGTATGCTATTGCATTTAGCCGCAAATTTCCATAGGTGGATTGAGTGTAAGTTTCTGGAAGTTAACAAGTCTTTTCCTGCACTGTTACATGTCTTGATGCTTTAAAGAATTCTTCCAGGTGTAGCATGGTGCATAAGTTTTCATATATGGCCCGTGCATTGTAGTATTCAGAAACACAGTAAGCATTGTCTATTTACAGTGAAGTTGTTGAAAATGACATTGTTTAATAAGGACATAATATTATGACATGTTTCGTTGTTATTAATTTATATAGCCCTTTTAGATAGCTTACTTGTGGCTGAGTGTCGTAGACAATAGTTTTGAATTTTTTTAGGCAATATAAACCTTTTTGTAGTGAATTGTTGGCACCAAAATTTTTTCCTTAAATGGGGGTTTAGCTGAGTTATTCTAAAGGAGTGGCCCAGAATCAGATTTGGAACAAGTTTAGGTCTTGTAAGTTCTGTTTAATCACGAACTTATCATGTGTTGACAGTTAAAATATTTGTTATTGTAAAGGTTTGTTTACACCTGTGCAGCTTTTTGTAAGCACTAGGTGCATGTGGCCACTGCTCAAAGAGGCAACTATGCACGCACAATGGTGCAAATTCAAGCATGATTTCAATTTGCGCACCCTGTCCACTGCCCTCAGACACAGGAGTCGCCCCTGAATATGTTCACAGACTGAAATAAACAGTTTGTGTTAATGAGAGAAAATGAAATAACACTTGAATTTTGTAGGTAATTGAAATAGCTACTTCCACTATTGTACTCGAGAGCTACATGTTTGCTTTTCAAAGCCACGCCATACAGTTTGAGAAATTTCACCTCACTTTAACATTCTGCAATTCATCCAACCACTCTTCTATAGAGTTTGGAAGCTGAAAATAAATAAACACTTCATAAAATAAGACATACTGTTCTCCGCCCCCCTCGGCTACCCACCCACACACATACACAATTCTGAAATAACCACATATTTACATATCATTGCCCTACCGGCTGTAAACGTTAAACATCAACTAAGTAGTTCATTTTCCAGAGAAAGAAATAATAAGTGATCATCAACTTAACTTAGGTCTGTATAGCTTTCCAGGGATTTCTCCAGATCCTAGTAAACTTCGAAATTATGTTAGATATTTATGCTGTAAATATCAGACTCTGCTAATTGTCCTCCGGTAACTATAAACTGATGTGTTAGAGCTAATCTTGAAATCTCTGGTGTAACATCTCTGTAGTTTGTATTCTCCTTTGCTAACAATGGCTCAACAAGATGACGTATTACCTCGAAATTCCTCAGTGACATAAGAGTAAAGTTTTTAGACAATATGCTGCATGCCCTCTTTATCTCTTCCATCACACTCACACACACATTACAATACATAAGCTTTCCATTAACATAGTGGTTATGCTTATTTCCTCGCACAATTTTGTCATTGTGTCAAAACTGTACCAACTATAGCAGTAGCAGCAGCTTGCAGCAAAGCTTGATCACTGGTTAGCATGTGTGGTTTCTCTCTGTACACATATTGAGGAAGAGGTGTGCACCTAGACATGTGCACACAAGTGGAGATGCAGCTTAAAATTAACATGTCCTTAGCAAATCCTAGCATGTAGCAGCACCCCTTATCTTATAAAGTCACATAGAGGTGACATGATTGAAAAAAAAAAAAAAAAAAAAAAAAAAAAAAACAGCAAGAAAAACAATTGTTTCCATTTCTTAAAAAAAAAAAAAAATTGTGGGTCATACATAGGCACACATGAATATGCACAAACAGATTTAATGAGGTGAGGAAGTACACCCGTTATTTTTTCCTTCCTACACAAACAACCACCACCTCCTCCTCCTCACTGCCACCACTACCGTTTCATCGAGTGCAAGTCAGAATGTCATCACAATAAGCAAAGCTCTGAAATTTTGCACTTGCTATAACAACTTTAATGGAATGTCAGGTCTCCATGTACATATGATGATATTGAATCACAACCAGAATTCCAAGACAGTTCAACAGTCAGTGTAATCACAGCATATGAGGCAGCAAGAAATGGTGTTGTGCGTAAAATACTCATTTTCTTTACTGTCAAGGAATGACAGTGAATTTTGTACAAGAGAGTGGGTAAGAGACTGCTTATATTCTATTACATGTGGTTTGGTATGCTACTATTCTTTGGTTCTGTTTCAGGTTAAGTGATAAGAGATGACACGCCATGCAAGAAACTGCACTGCGGGAGCAGTCTACACGTATCATGAAAAGAAGAAAGATGCTCAGGCATCAGGTTATGGAACAAACACTCAGAGGGTGGGAAAGGATTCTATCAAAGATTTTGATTGCTGTTCCCTGACATTGCAGCCTTGCAGAGACCCTGTTATTACGTAAGCTGTCACTTAACATCACTTTCTTGTTATTGCTTTACATTAATTATTTTCTCTACCATTCATCTACTGGCCTAATTCTCTTTGTACAAAAATAGTTGACGTACTACACAGTTGTAAATATTGTGTGCAGCTGTGAGATATTGTAAAGTAAAAGGAATGAATAGGGAGAAGCTTGACCATTGGTTTGTAGCTGCTGTTACTTATTCCAGATTTTGCCCCATATGAATTAATTAGGAGGTTTTTTTGCTGAAAAAGTATTTGGACAAGTAGCTACATTGTGAAACATATTTGTGGAGTTTTCAACAACATAGACTAACACTTTATGATAAAGGAATAGGTTTAAAAAAGAATATTCATGAAGCAGAAGGATGAATACTTAAACATTAGATACATGTTTTCCCAGTTTCGAATCTGCTGCAAACATTCCTGATTAGATATTTTTTTGTGTTATGGGCCCTTAAAAAGAACTGTGACTAATGCATCTCCTTTTTACAATATTATGAAAAGGATAGATTGCTACTCCCTGTAAAGATGACATGTTGAGTTGCAGACAGGCTCGATGAAGAAAATGTTACATATAAGCTTTAAGCCACAACCTTTGTCAAAAAAAGAAAAGCACACACACATTCATACAAGCAAGCAAACCTCACAGACACATGGCCACTAGCTCCGGCCCCTCCAGCCAGACTGCAACAAAAATGCATCGAACAGGAACAACAATCTGGAGTGAGGTGGGGAAGGGTAGCAGGGTACGGGTGGAGGAAGGGGAATTAGCTCTGCCTGGAAGAGCATGCGGGGAGTGTAGGTGGCATGACAGGGCTGCTTGGCACAGTGTCAGGAGGCTGTGCAGTGGGGAGGGAGGGGGGGGGGGTGGAACAGGGAGCATAAGGGTGGGGAGCAGAGAAGGTGAAAAGACCAGTGGGTGCTCTGGTAGAGAGCAGTGCACAATGAGGGTGAAGGGGAGTCAAACTGTGAGGAGGTGACAGAACAGATGGTGTGGAAATGGGTGTAGGGAGAGTATGATACTGTAGATTGAGGCTGGGTTAATCTCAGGAGTGGAGAATATGTTGTAAGGATAACTCCCATCTGCGCAGTTCAGAAAAGCTGATGGTGGAGGGGTTAATCCAGATGGCCCAGGTTGTGAAGCAGACACTGAAATCCAGTGTGTTATGTACAACTGCCTGTTCTGTCACAGGGTACATAATATGCTTGATTACAATGACTGCTTCACAACCCATGCCATCTGGATCATCCCTCCGCCACCAGCTTTTCTGAGCAGCACAGAAGGGAGTTATCCTTACAACACCTTCCTCACTCCCAAAATCAAGCCTCAACCTATAGTAAACTACTGTCCCACACACTCCATTTCATCTATCCTGTCACCTCCTCACTTATCGTCTCCCCTCACCTTCATTGTGCACTGCTCTCTGCTGGTGCACCCACCAGTATTTCCCCCTTATCTGTTTCTCTCCTTTCCGCTCTATTCTGCCGCCTTTCACTCCACTCTCATCCTCCATCACAGCCTCTCGATGTTACCGGGTTGTTGCTTCCGTTCAACATGTCCCTGTTGCAGTCTGGAGTAAATGACCATGTGTTTTTCTTTTCAGAAGAGCACTTTGGCCAAAAGCTTATATGTAACAGTCTTTTCATCATGCCTGTCTGCAACTCGGCATGTCATTTTTACAGTAAGTAGCAATGTATCCTTTTCATAATATTGTTAATATTCCAAACTGGACTTTCACTGTTTGCACATCCTTTCTACACATTAAAATTGCAGACAGAGACAGAAAAACTACATAGAGAGAGGTTGTATTACATGAGCTCAAAGACTTTTCAAATCTTGTGAAACAAATATAGTGATAAATTTTGAATCCTGCGTACATCCTTGTTATACTGATGCATATGTTAATCATATTAATTGTCTGAAATCGTATATGAGTAAGGCAAGATCATCCACAACAAAGTAGCAAAATTTGGAAATATTCGTGGAACATTGAACAGATATTAACAATGAGACATGGAAAGAAAAGCAACTTAATTTCCATTGCATAAATGAATTTTGAGTCATTTAGAAATACTAAAATAAGAAATAGGCAACCTATATGAGTTTTTTGAGGGCTGTAGAAGGCTATAACAGAGCAACAGGTAGAGAAATGACAGCATTAGGGAGACTCTAAAAGTATTTAACATAACCAAATTGAAAACAACAGGGTAAAATGGAGGAAACATATCAAAAAAATGAGCTGTGACATTCTGTCACAAGGTAAGGAAATATCCAGTGGGATGAAGCAACCTGTGTGGGATGAAGCAACCTGTGGAGGGTAACGAAGGAGTAATCAATGTAACAGACAAAGGGCTATCATATGAAGTGCCAGCGCATATACATCTCAGGACAACCAGGAAATCCAGGAAAAAGGCAGGAATTTTTTTCACCCAGGAAAACCCCAAGAAATTTTTGTAGAATTCCTAGAATTTTTCATTGTTTTACTTTTCAGTTACATTTTTGTAATTTTGGCTGGTAAGAACTGATACCCTAACCAAAAATTTTACTTCAGCCCATTATTACAGAATAAAATCGCGGCAGTAAAACAAAAGTGGAGAATAGCACCAAAATAAAACTTATGTTACAAAGAAAATGTGCAATTAGCAGACAGCCACACACAGTGCACACACAAGTGTCTGCTGACAACAAAATGTGTCAAAGGCTTTAGGACGAAGACTTTGCAATACAACAAAGTGTTTTCGATGTGCATGACATCATATGTAACAGGTCATGGGAGAATATTGTAAATGGTCATTTGAGAAGTGTTACTGTCCAAGTAAATTTCCTTTTACTCAAGATGAATTATGTGTTGTGTGAGAATGTGCACCACCTTCTTCTGCAATTATTTAAAATTTTACTGGCACATTTGTGTTTGCTACATCTTAAAAGATAATACATGCTAAAAAGTTCCAAGCATCAAAATAAGTTTTTCATATTTATTTCAATTCTCTCATAGATAACAGTTTTGGCAGAAAACATAATTATCCTTAAAAGAGGTGCAAGTTGCGTTCTTGAGGAGTTTCACGTATAATTGTCTTTTCTGTCGAAAAGTTGAGGTGCTCGATAGAACATGTATTCAGCCAGGTAACCCACGAAACATTCGGTGCACATCAGTGAAATTTATAATCATACTTACCACAAATGTCTGACTACTGCAATTTAAGCATGCTTTTAGAATCTTGCTAACCACGTGCTCAGAAAAAAAAAAGCTAAAATTTTTGGTGACCAATATTATATGTGAAAGCTTTGCTTTTCTTGTAGCTGTATTGTATGTAATAGTGAAGGTGCTGTTGGCTGACTGCATGATGTGTCCTGTTCTCTGAATACCTGCTGTCATTGGCTGGCGAGATTGTGTGACATGAACTATGATTGGCTTACAAAAGCACGTTGCACAGCACAACATCAATTTCAGTGCTTTGGAAGCTACTGTGCTGTATTTGATGGAATTCATGTTTATGTTTTTATAATATGAAAACATGTAGTGTAAATGTTGCTGTGCATCAATGATCTTTCCAAAATGTATTGTTTGTTGCTGGTTTCTGTTCCTAATCACCAGACCCGTAAAATTTACATTTAATTCAATGCAAAACACTGCAACGTTATTTCTATGGGTTTGGCCAGCAATATACGTTTTACAGATACTCAGTAACAAAAAGCGTCTAGATGGCATAGCAGTGTTGTTTACGGTGCCATAATTCGTATTAAAACTTACCTTTGCGTTCTCAGTCTTCCTTACATCGTCCTGTTGTTTCATGTTTGTAATCATGTCTCGGCAGGGTTTATCAGACACAGGAATCACGGATTAGATTAATGATAGCGGGACTCTGGAAAATGTAGAGAGTGATTCTGGCAATTCTGATTACAATGGTGTGTTTGAAGGTACGTATTCCCGAATTTTCAACGGGATATCACTGCTCGTGGTTGTGCAGTATACACATTTCTTCTGAACATGTCTTCTGTAAGAGATATATGTAGTTACATATAATGTGATATTCCTTTTAGAGAGAGAGATCGATCGACAGCTTGTCTTCAGATGCAGACGAGAATGTTGTTGAAGGTGTTACTTCAAATCCAGCGGCTGCGCCACATCCAAAAGATGTTGACTGGACTGAATTTGACACCTACCGACCTCTGCCTGTCAACACTACACCCAGGCAGATTCTAGTGAATATTGATGACTCAAGCTCTGTACTGAATTGCAGTAAAGTGTTCTTTACTGATGTAAAAGAACTCAAGGTACAGACAAATTAACCGAGCGAGGTGGCGCAGTGGTTAGCACACTGGACTCGCATTCGGGAGGATGACGGTTCAATCCCGTCTCCGGCCATCCTGATTTAGGTTTTCCGTGATTTCCCTAAATCGTTTCAGGCAAATGCCGGGATGGTTCCTGTGAAAGGGCACGGCCGATTTCCTTCCCAATCCTTCCCTAACCCGAGCTTGCGCTCCGTCTCTAATGACCTCGTTGTCGACGGGACGTTAAACACTAACCACCACCACCATCACCACAGACAAATTTGTATGCATCACAGACAATCCAGAAGAAAAGAAGAGGAAATAACATGAAGCCTAATTCAGTTTTGAGTTCCTGGAATCCAGTAACTACAAGTGAGATGAGGTGTTTCTTGGGTATGCTTTTCCACATGTGTATTTCAAGAAACCAAAAATTGTGGACCACTGGAGCACTAATCCTGTTCTTTGTTGTAACTTCTGCCCCCAAGTTATGAGTCGTTTGCGTATTACTCAGATACTGTCGTGCTTACATCTTGTTGACAATTCTAAACAGAAAAAACCAGGTGAAGATGGATTTCACCCACTTTATAAAGTTTTACCTTATTATAAGAATTTGAAGGAAGGATGTATCTGGGCACATCATCCCTCAGAAAATCTGACAATTGATGAAGGCATATGCCCATTTCGAGGTCGTGTGATCTTCCCTGTTTACATGCAAAATAAGCCTCGTAAGTATGGACTGAAGATTTATGCTGTTGCTGAAGCCAGTAGTGGCTATGTTGTAAACTTTGAAGTTTATGCTGGTAAGCATATTGTTGACAATTATTCGTCCACTGTTGTATTGCTGTTGTCTGACAGCGGCTTGCTGAATAAAGGTCATACTGTGTATTTAGACAGATTTTATTCCAGTCCAGAACTTTTTCAACAACTGGCTGACAAAGGTACTGGAGCTGTTGGTACTGTGAACAAATGTAGGAAAGGATTACATAAAGATTTAGTATCTAATAAGCTGAGAAAGGGCAAAATGTCTTTCCGGCGTAAAGATAATGTATTAGCAATGAAGTGGAAGGATAAGAGGGAGGTGTATACATTGTCTACAAGGCATCAGGCCAAATTTGGTATGCATACTAAGAAAAATGAGTCTGTAGTAATGAAACCACTTCAGGTACTGGATTACAAACAGAATAAAATTGGGGTGGATATCGGAGACCAGCACCTGCAGTACAATCCTTTCCAGCACAGAACTGTGCTGCTGATGGGAGTATCAAATGCTTTTTGGCTATACAATGCAGTGCACAGCAAGAAACTCACAATAACGGACTTCATAACAGTGCTTGAAGCTCAGCTTGTTGAAAGATTATACAATTGAAGTCATACTAAGGAATGAAGGAACTGTAGGTTGGCTAACAAAGAGACATTTTTTGCAGCACATACCTCCAACTACAAAGAAATATGCTGCTCGTGTGTGTCATGTTTGCAGTGCCAGGAGCAAGAAAGAGAATGGCAAAGCTTCTCGCAAAGACACACGGTACAAATGTGAACAGTGTGGTGTTTCACTCTGCCTGGAACCTTGCTTCAAAATTTTCCACACTAAAAAACAATATGATGCTGTGTGAAATTTGTATGCAATTATTGTAGATTGACAGAAAGATGTTATGTAGTGCCATAATATTAGTTAGAAATAAATAACTGTATGACTTTTCTAAATTCTTAAAAACACCTATGTAATTTCTATAACTGTACCTTAAAGCTGTGCATTCCAAAGTATTTTCTTTTGCACAGAATTAAAGTAGAAAAGTGCAGCTTCAAAATGGTACCAAATTTGCCACAATCCAAAAAGTAGATTTGATGCAGTGATTTTTTAAATATTGACAAAATTGCCTGGTTTCTAGGGACGGGTACATACAATAGGCCTGGTACAGAGGGTGTTAACCGGGAGAAATCTGGAAATTTATTTATTTTTTTTTTCTTGTCCACATGTACGCCCAGAATGCAGAAGAAAAAGAAAAGTTCATCTATGTACAGGGTTATTACAAATGATTGAAGCGATTTCACAGCTCTACAATAACTTTATTGTTTGAGATATTTTCACAATGCTTTGCACACAGATACAAAAACTCAAAAAGTTTTTTTAGGCATTCACAAATGTTCGATATGTGCCCCTTTAGTGATTCGGCAGACATCAAGCCGATAATCAAGTTCCTCCCACACTCGGCGCAGCATGTCCCCATCAATGAGTTCGAAAGCATCGTTGATGCGAGCTCGCAGTTCTGGCACGTTTCTTGGTAGAGGAGGTTTAAACACTGAATCTTTCACATAACCACGCAGAAGGAAATCGCATGGGGTTAAGTCGGGAGAGCGTGGAGGCCATGACATGAATTGCTGATCATGATCTCCACCACGACCGATCCATCGGTTTTCCAATCTCCTGTTTAAGAAATGCCAAACATCATGATGGAAGTGCGGTGGAGCACCATCCTGTTGAAAGATGAAGTCGGCGCTGTCGGTCTCCAGTTGTGGCATGAGCTAATTTTCCAGCATGTCCAGATACACATGTCCTGTAACGTTTTTTTCTCAGAAGAAAAAGGGGCCGTAAACTTTAAAACGTGAGATTGCAGAGGCATCCAGAAGCTTTAAACTGCGCATACCATAGCCGAATGGAGTTAGCAGTTGGTGGATCTTTGTTGAACTTCGTCCTGAAGTGTCGTTGCACTGTTATGACTGACTGATGTGAGTGCATTTCAAGCACGAGATACGCTTTCTCGGCTCCTGTCGCCATTTTGTCTCACTACGCTTTCGAGCGCTCTGGCGGCAGAAACCTGAAGTGCGGCTTCAGCCGAACAAAACTTTATGAGTTTTTCTACGTATCTGTAGTGTGTCGTGACCATATGTCAACGAATGGAGTTACAGTGAATTTATGAAATTGCTTCAATCATTTGTAATAGCCCTGTATTTACCAACAGAGTCAAATTACACAAAATCTAGATGTACATCAAATGCAACTTAAGGGCAGCATTCATAATTTTTAAAACATGATTTTTTTTCTGGGCTTCATATTTGATACCCATCTAACTGGCTGCCGCATCTGAAAAAAATAAATATTCTAAACTACCACAATGAGTTACTAAGCAATGTGGCACAGTAGTATGACACTGCATTTGTTTTCATGAGGACGGTTATTCAAACCTTCACTCAGCATTCCAAATCAAGGCTTTGTATGATTTCTGTAAATCACTTAAGACGGATACTGTGTAGATTCTGTTGAAGGGGGCATCCAGATGAAAACGCTCATACTGGAAGCAACTTAGTAGATGTAAATGTTCTGTTGCAGTGTTGGGGCCATTAGCTGCTGGGCTCAATTAGCAGACCGAGAATAAATATTGAGCTACTCATGTTATAATGTTTACATACCAGCGTATATGACACTGTATTTTAAGCAGGCAAAATGACATTTATTTTACACTGATGGCTGCAAGCAGTGTGATTTAATTGAATTCTCTGTTATTGCTTCAGATTACACCTAAAGAATTCAGTTAAAATCTGAATTCATTGTCTTCAGTGTTGGGTAGTTCACAAACCTCACTGTTCTGAAGGGAGATGTAGTGAATTTCCTTGTTTATTCTAGGTAGCTTAGTGCCCTGAAGGCCATCTAGGGAAAGTACTTGGCAGAGAAGATTATCCAAGACACAAGTATCTCTCTCTAAAAGCAGATCAAAGAGATAAAGAGATATCATAATCTGGAATCCATGGCAATGTGCTTGCAAATGTATCAGCCAAAAGGGCTTGTAAAGAAAATGCAGTGTACTATGAGAGAGCTTATACACACGTAGCATTCAATAAGCTACTAATACCTCCTCGGGAAACTCAATTAGTGATCAGTTTTCTAATATGGTCAGTCAATATTAGGCAGTGCCATCAGTACTTCTACTGTAACTTCCGTACATGTTTCAGAAAGCACTGTTTGGTGTGATGGTGGAGCGTTCCACATTACAGAAAGCAGAGCTGTTGTAACAGCCAGCATTGTACAGATGACTCGAACCCCTAAAAAGGGGGTGGAAAGGGGAGGGGGGGGTCGCAAGCAAGCTATCAATCTCAAGCTGAGCGGCACATCAGTGAGGTAGATGGCTAATAAGGCTAAGCAGCCCATATTAGGCAACCTGGGGGTCATCTCCTCACCCTGGTTCTATTGTGCTTGTATAGACAGGCAGAGCTCAAAGTGCAATCTTTTAGCACCATAATTTTACATGGCACTTCAATGAGAAAAGTTGTTTCTAACAAAAATATTTCAAGCTGACAAAAAGTTAACTAACAGCAATAGAATGTATCCAGGGCCAGGAGTTAGTATTTAGATTTAAAGGGAGAAGACACAAGAAAAAAAGCTATAACCTTAATCTATGGAGAGCATTTGGGGAATAGAACTGGACACTCAGACACCTGGATGAGAGATATCCATGTGTCTTCTTCTTAATTTTATGTATGTCTGTCATCAGCAGTAAACACGGTTTGTACTTGCCAGCAATTCTATTTTATTTATTAGTTTTCTTGATTTAATTTTTATTGAAAACAATTAAGTTTGTTTTTTTTTTTTTTTTTTTTTTTTTTTTTTCCATTTTCAGGCCAGATGGGTATTTGTTCGATAAGGAAGCAATTTTGGAATACATAATAACAAAGAAAAATGAATACAGCAGGAAACTGAAAGAATATGAAAAGCAGAAGAAAAAAGAAGAGGTAAAATTCTGGAACACAATAGTATGCTATTCTCTTCTTTTTGCATACTTCAGTGCACTCTCCCTCCCTCCTTGCCCCCACCCCCTCTTTTTAACCCCACGTCCCCCCCTCCCCCCTGTGTGCAATTGCATGTGTTTGTGTTTCTTTGATGCCACTCACTCCCCATCCCCTCCTGTCTCCCCTCTCTTCCTCCCTACTGTAAAAGCTTTATAACTCCCTGTTATGTCTGCTTTTACATATATTCAGTTTCTTCATTTAATTGCATAGTTGGCAGTTTACTTTGATTAGAATTTTGTCTCTGTCTCGACTATAGAAGTATTTGTAAATGGCTGGAAGAACACTGTTGTTACATCAGAAATTCTTTAGTCTTAGATTCCCGCAAATCTTAACCCAGTTAGATATCTGTGCCCTACTCCCCGCCCTCTGCCACATATCCTTCAGTGGCTTTCGGAAGCTCCAGGCAGTGTGACTCCATTGTGCCTGGTTGGAATTGTGTGGTTACAAAGAATTGCTGATCAGGATACTTGGAGGAAAATTCAGCAGTGTAGACATATTGGCTACATGTGTACTGCATTTTGAACTTTGGTCTGGCCTGAATTAGCCTGTGTAAGAAAGATGTACAAAACTGCATAAAATGTCAGTAGCGACATTTAAAACTATCCTCCTCTGGAGATTTGATTATACCTCATTTTGTTTCCCTTGTTTCAGACTGAATTAGCAGAAATTGCAGCAGCAGAGAAAGATTCGAAACTGAATAGTTTCATAAAAACTGAGAAGAATATAGTCAGCACACCAGTGACTGCATTCAAATCTGGTAACAATAACTTTTTCCCCAGTTCATTAAATTATGTGTAGCCTACTAATATTGCTGTTGATGTGCTTTTATTATACAGGGTGACTCAGGAGGAAAGGTACACATCTTTGAGGGGTGATAGTATAGTGATTCTGAACAATAAACTTCATATAGTCGTTTGCCCTATTCTGAATGGTTTCCAAGATAGATCACATTTAATATCTCTTTTGTATGTTTTTCTTGAATAACTCGAAAACAGCACCCTCCAGCAAAAACTTTTCTCAGTACAAAATTAAACTGTATTAGATTTCCAACAAAAAAAGGTCCTATTCTTTTTTTCTCTAGAACTAATGGTTTGTGTGAAGAGAGTGTGAAAATGTTGAAAAACTCGTTTGACGCACATGTGCTGTAGCTTAGGTAGTTTGTTTTTGTAGGGCAATTTGAGGTAGTTTCCCAACTTGATAGACCACAAGTGTCCCGTATCAAACTGTTTGTCTCAACTTGCTATCTCAATATGCTACGTGAAATTGGCCTACAAAAACTACATAAGCTACAGCTAATGCACGTCGTGCGAGTTTTTCAACATTCTCGCACTCTCTTTGCACATACTATTCGTTCTAGAGAAAAAAATGAATAGGACCTTTTTGTAGGAAATTTGATATAGTTTAATTTTGTACTGTGACACGTTTTTGCTGGAGGGTGCTGTTTTCGAGTTATTCAAGAAAAACGTACAAAATTGATATTAAATGTATTCTATCTCGGAAACCATTTGGAATAGGGCATACATCCATATGAAGTTCTTTGTTCAGAATCACTAATACTATGTGCCCTCAAAACATGTATCTTTCCTCCTGACTCGCCCTGTATTTATTCAGAAATAGAAAATGTTTGTAGTTTTCTTTTGAGATTTTTATCTGAAATATATCAGATTAAAGCTTTGCAGCAATTGTTGAGTCTATTGTTCTGCTTCAGGCATTTTAATCCCACAGTATAAGAGAATAATTCTTCATAAATTGAGTTAATCATTGTAGCTCATAGTGTGATATGTAGCAAGTGAATTAAAATCAACTATAAAAAAGTGAAAATGTGTTACAACACTGTGTGAAGTAGAAGAAAATGACTACTGTATACTGAATAACACTAAAAATGAATTACAGAAAAATAATACCTGACTAGTTCTTATGGTGAATGTCAATATTAACTGTGCAAATTACCGGCCATTGTAGGACAGATCATGGAAAAGACTTGGCTGTCAATGCACATGGGAACATCAGGGTTTATGGGTTTTGAGTCCAGGTTTTAGGTTTGTGAGTTTATTTCCTATTGGCATTATATATGAAACTGCCATGAAATCCGTAAAAACCACCCAAAGCGGAAATCCATAATTTTTTGTGCTACCAATGTGGATTTGCCAGTATTATACTCTGGTCTGACAAAGTAAATGAATGCGATGACGAGGTGGAATATCTTGCAAATGTTATCCTTACCATTGCAGGACATTCCATTCCTTGCACTTCTTCTTTACTGTGCCGTGTCCCAGTCCCTTGGTGGACTGAGGCATGCTAAGACATCGTTCGCATGCAAAGATGTGCTCTCCATGTTTGTAACTGTCTAAACGGCAAATTGCATTCATTATAAACGGTTGTGTGCACAATATTGTTGCATTCTTCAGGATAGCAAAAAAGGTAGCTGGATTTCCTTTACTAGTTAGTTCTTTTAACAGTTCCACTCCCTCTTCTGTCATGTGGGCCAATCTGCAACAGCTCTCCGGGACCAAGGTCCATTCCCCAATCTTTGGCCTGACAGTAGCAGATGATGTCATAGTGGACCCTATTTCTATCTCCAACACCTTGGGTCACCATTTTGTGAAGATTTTGAGCTCCTTCCACTATCACCCTGCCTTTCTCCATTGGAAACGAGCGGAGGAGGCTCGAGTGATACCCTTTTCTTCCCAGAATAATGAGTGCTACAAAGCCACCTTTACTATGAGGGAGCTAGATCACACTCTCACTTCATCCTGATCATCCACAACAGGGCCAGATGATGTTCACATTCAGATGTTGCAACACCTTTCTATTGTGGGCCAGCACTCCTTCGTACGTACAACCACATCGGGGCAGAGGGCGCATTTCCCAGATGCTGGTGTGAAGCCACTGTCATACTCATACCTAAGCCCGTAAGCACAAACACCTTCCTTCTAGCTATCACCCCATTTTTCTCACCAGCTGTGTTTGCAAGGGGATGGAACATATGATTCATGCCAGGTTAACATGGTGGCTTGACTCATACAATTTACTAACCACTGCACAGTGTGCGCCATTCTGCAGTTGACCACCTCTTCACTTTATCCACCGATGTTAAGAGTGATTTTCTGTGGAAATCCCAGACTGTGGCCATGTTCTTCAGTTTGGAGAAAGCCTATGACACCTGCTGGAGGACTGGTATCCTCCGTACTTTCTGATGTGGGGCTTCCGTGACTGCGTGCCTCAATTCCTTCAGGAATTTTTAAAAGAGTTTTCAAGGTATGTGTGGGTTCTGCCTTATCAGACACTTCCATCCATTAAAGTGATGTGCTGCAGGATTCCGTCCTGAGCATCGTCTTCTTTGCTACGCCATTAACCCTATAAATGGCCTGTCTCCCGACGGGTGTCTCCAGCTGCTTTTTTGTTGACAATTTTGCCATCTACTGCAGTTGTGTATATACCTGTCTCATTGAGCGGCGTCCTCAGCGTTATTTCGATCATCTTTACTCATAGAGCATCGTGGTGGCTTTCATTTTACCACTGACAAAAACCATTTGTATGAATTTATGGTGGTGCAATTGATTTCTTCCACTTACATCGTGGACCTGTTGCTCTTCTGTTTGTTGAAACTACGAAATTCCTGGGGCTCATGCTCAATAGGTAACTTTCTTGGTCCTCTCACGTGTCTTACATGGTGGCCTGATGTATATGGTTCCTCAATGTCCTACGTGTCCTCTGTGATACTTCCTGGGGAGCAGTTTGAACCACTCTCCTCCGTTTGTACTGGTCCTTTGTCCGTTCAAAACTTGACTATGGGTCTTTTGTTTCTGCATCTGCACATCCGTCCCTCTTACTCCTTCTCAGTACTATTCACCATCATGGCATCCGTTCGGCCACTGGCGCCTTTTACACTAGCCCAGTAGAGTCTGTATGCAAAAGCTGCTGAACTACCGCTGTCCTACCGCTGTAACTTTCTCCTCAGCAGATATGCATGCCTTCTGTCTGCCATGCCTCGTTATTCGATGACTCTGATCCCCACTTTGGGGCGCATCCCTCTTCTCTGTTACCTCCTGGGGTTCACGTTCAGCTCTTGCTACGGCAACTTAACTTCACACTACCTGCAACTTTCTCTGTGGGTGTAAACCCTTCACCACCTTGGTTTCATGCAGTGGTTCATGTTGACATTGGCTGTCATTCTCTTCCTAAGGCCACTACTCGAGCTTCGCTCTATCACTGTATGTTTCGTGACCTTACCATGGAACTTCACGATAGTACCTTTGTGTACACTGATGGTTTTTGGACTGACCATGGTGTTTGATGTGCCTTCATCATTGGTACCAACATTTTTCGTTATTGGCTTCTGGAACACTACTGTTTACTGCAGAGCTTTTCGTCCTGTATCAGGCCATGCAGGACTTTTGGCGACACAGGCTGTCCAATTGCGTTATCTGCTCTGATTCTCTCAGAGCCCTTCAAAGCCTCTGTGTGCTGCACACCGTCCATCCCTTAGTGCAACAGAACCAGAAAATCTGTCACTTGCTCACTGTTGATGGAGCCACTGTGATGTTTATGTGGTTTCCTGGTCATGTCAGTTTGCCAGGAAACTAGACTGCTGACGCTCAGCCCACTTGTTCTTACATTCCCTCCGATGATCTCTTTGTTTCCATCTGTCAGCCGATGACGTCACTTTGGCATCACCACTGGTCCTCCCTTCATGGGAACGAGCTCTGGGTTATTCGGGTTATTAAGCACCTCCTGGCAGCTTAGACAACCTCCTCTCTGCCCTTTCGCCACGAGGATATCATTTGAGCTAGCTTGCATATTGGGCACTGTCTTTTTAGTCATCACCAATTGTTAAATGGTGCTCCCCCACCACTTTGTACTCATTGCACTCAACCTCTGACGGCCCACCATTTCCTGATGGAATGCCCCTTTTTTAACTGCTTACATACCTGTTGCGTTTGCCTTCTGAATTATCAGTTGTTTTAGTGTACGACAAGTGGGCTGTCAATCGCATTTTACTTTTTATCTGTCTTAGCAATATGGCAAAGGACATTTAATTTTTAGTTCACGACCTCCATTTCTCTATAGACTTTTCTCTACGTCCCAGTTTTTAGCTGTCTTCTCTTCCGTAGATTTGTATTAACATGTAGTCATTTTTAACTCCTCTTTTTGTCTTCGTGTTCTATAGTTCTGTCGTGGGTGCATATGACCCTAGCTGTTTTTGTGCCCTAAAACAAAACAAAACAGTAAATGGACACATCCAAGACTTAGAAAAATTGAGACACTGTGGGTCTGTATTATCTGGGAAGTAACTGAGATCTTATCACCGATCACAAGAAACTACTTTAAATTGGTACTGCTGTTTTACTGTTGACAGTCAGTTTTGAAGCAGTCCTTTTTGTAAGACCCTGTTAGCAGACATATCAATGTAAACTTTGTGAATGAGTGGCCACAAGTGAAACATCTACAACAGACTCATCCAGAACCTCTTGGTGAGCGTGCCATGAAATATCACAGTAAAGCATGGAGACTTAGCCTATCAAACACATGTGCCAACATATGCTGTTCCCCACTCTACCAGGCACACTGTACATGAGATAGTATATGCATTGAATTCATTTTTCTTATCTTTTAGTGTAGTATGTGTGCCAGCTACTAGTTTGTATGATTACGTGTTTCCTTAGTTATGATTTGATCCGATTTTTTATTTGTTTACCACACAGACAAAACCTTAACAAAATTTTAAATCTCTTATGCAAACAGGATTTGGAAGAATGCATCAATTGAATAGGTGAATGAGTGGGCCTCTCTCTCTCTCTCTCTCTCTCTCTCTCTCTCTCTCTGTCTCTCTCTCTCGCTAAGTACAGGGTTATTACAAATGATTGAAGCGATTTCACAGCTCTACAATAACTATATTATTTGAGATATTTTCACAATGCTTTGCACACACATACAAAAACTCAAAAAGTTTTTTTAGGCATTCACAAATGTTCGATATGTGCCCGTTTAGTGATTTGGCAGACATCAAGCCGATAATCAAGTTCCTCCCACACTCGGCGCTCGGCGCAGCATGTCCCCATCAATGAGTTTGAAAGCATCGTTGATGCGAGCTCGCAGTTCTGGCACGTTTCTTGGTAGAGGAGGTTTAAACACTTCACCATTAAGAAAAAATGTTGCTTCATCACTGAAAACAAGTTTCGCACTGAACGCATCCTCTTCCATGAGCTGTTGCAACCGCGCTGAAAATTCAAAGCGTTTGACTTTGTCATCGGGTGTCAGGGCTTGTAGCAATTGTAAATGGTAAGGCTTCTGCTTTAGCCTTTTCTGTAAGATTTTCCAAACCGTCGGCTGTGGTACGTTTAGCTCCCTGCTTGCTTTATTCATCGACTTCCGCGGGCTACGCGTGAAACTTGCCCGCACGCGTCCACTGTTTCTTCGCTCACTGCAGGCCGACCCGTTGATTTCCCCTTACAGAGGCATCCAGAAGCTTTAAACTGCACATACTGTGGTGTCACCGCTAGACACCACACTTGCTAGGTGGTAACTTAAATCGGCCGCGGTCCTGTAGTACATGTCGGACCCGCGTGTCGCCACTGTGTATTCGCAAACCTAGCGCCACCACATGGCAGGTCACAAGACACGGACTTGACCTCGCCCCAGTTGTACGGACGACATAGCTTGCGACTAGACCTACCAAGTATTCCTCTCAATTGCCGAGAGACAGATTAAATAGCCTTCAGCTAGTCCATCGCTACTACCTAGCAAGGCGCCATGTGTATCATTGCTAATTGCTTACTACTATGCAAGAGATGTATTTCAACAAGAACAAGACTACATTAAAGTTAAGTATATTAAAATCTCTCTTCTTTTCTTTATAGTTTTCATCCAGTCTCCTGTTTCAGAATTTACGCCCGTCTGCGTTAGTTTCGCGTGCACCTAGCCACTCATTGTGTCGAGACCTTAGGGAATCGACACAACAATATTTTGGCGCCGAGGAGTGGTGCCGCGCCCACGTTGCAGTCTTTGTGTTATACTTGCTCTAATTTGCTTGTGTCATGGCTTCGCCGCATTCTCCAGATGTACTGTCCGAATTTTTTCGCTTGCAGAATCAGCAGACGCAGGCGTTATTGGAAGCCCTTGGACAGCTCGTCCAGGGTCAACGTGCGCTGCAAACCGATGCGGCGGCAGCCGCTTCTTCGCTACCGCAGCCACACAACGCTGTCGCACCGCCATTTAGGCCCTTTGAGGCCACAACCGAAAGCTGGACTGAGTGGGCCGATCAGTTCAACTTCCACCTCACTGCTTATGGAATTCAAGGTAAAGAGCGGCAGCCGTTTTTGCTTTCTTGTGTCGGTGTGTCTACCTACCGGGTGATAGTGAAATTGTTTCCCCGACGCGACGTAGCAACTCTGACCTACGAGGAAATTTTGTCGGCTTTAGATGCCTATTTCAAAGAAACAGTAAATGTAGTTGCAAAACGGTATACGTTTTTTCGTACAAAACGTACGGCCGGTCAGACTAATAGGGAGTGGGTAGCAACTTTGCAAGGCCTTACTAGAGACTGCGCGTTTGCCTGTGAATGTGGCCTCCCATATTCAGATACTATGGTGCGTGATGCAATTGCACAGAACGTTTCTGATGTTCGCATAAGGGAACAGATTTTGAAGCTAGTTAATCCCTCCCTGCAACAAGTGGTAGACATTTTGGACAGGCAAGACACACTTGACTTTGCTCAGGAATCATTTGAAACTTCGCCAGCAGTGTGTCACATTAATCGGCCCGCCGGGCCCGCTGCACGGGACGCTAAGCGGCCCTCGCGCCCGACTTCGCTGCGGCCGCCTAGCTTGCAACCACGTGCGCCGCGTAAGCAAGCAACTGCAGTGAAATCTTGCCCGCGGTGTGCCACTAGACATTCGCGTGAAAATTGCCCGTCACGCCAAGCTATTTGCTTTTACTGTCACAAGAAAGGACATGTACAAAGTGTTTGCCGGAAAAAGTTAAGATCAGACAATCACACAAATTCCAGGCCCTTTGCTTCGCGCCGGAATCGAATCCAGGACAATCAGGCTCGTGGACCTTCGCCCATGGACATTAATGTAGTTCATGCCCACCCGTCCAGTGACACTTTAGCTAACAGTGACTGTGTTCGTCCCACCCAAAGTGTGCGTCGACGTCGCCGGAAATCCCGTAAAGTCGCAAGTGCTTCTGTACCTGTCTCCGTTCAAATTGCACGAGACAGTCGCTCTTGTCGTCAACAAGACAATAAACTTTTTGTGGACTTAGACTTTGCAGGAAAAGTGATCCCATTCCAGCTCGATACCGGAGCTGCTGTTTCATTGCTCAATCACGACACGTACAAACAACTGGGCGCCCCGCCATTGCGTGCCGCAAATGTTAAGTTAACTAGTTACTCAGGACAGCATATACCTGTGTTAGGACAGTGCAGCCTTCTTGCCACATACAAGGGACAGACAAAACTTGTGTCATTTTATGTTCTTCGTTCCTCTAGTGCAGTGAACTTGTTTGGTTTAGATTTGTTTCAATTGTTTAATATGTCTATTGTAAATCAGGTCCTATCAGTGAATCAGACTGTGCCGTCCGCCAGTGTTTCTAGTCTTTGTGAAGAATTTGCAGACATTTTTGCACCGGGCCTTGGTTGCGCTAAGAACTATGAAGCGCATTTGGAACTGAAAGACAACGCGCAACCGAAATTTTTCAGAGCGCGCAATGTTCCCCACGCATTGCGTGATGAGGTCGCAAGAACATTAGCCGAATTAGAATCTCAAGGTGTCATTGAACGTGTGCAGGCTTCTCTCTGGGCCTCACCCTTAGTCATTTTGCCAAAACCTTCCGGAAAACTGAGACTTTGCGTGGACTTCAAGGCAACTGTGAATCCGCAACTTGTGACTGCTACTTTTCCTTTGCCCCGCCCGGAAGATCTTTTTGACAAACTGTGCCCGGGAAAATATTTTTCAAAATTGGACCTAGCAGATGCGTACTTGCAGATACCTGTGGACGAAGAATCCCAGCGCGTCTTAGTGGTTACCACGCATCTTGGCTTGTATCGCTTCAAAAGACTGCCATTCGGGTGTGCATCCGCCCCTGCTTTATTTCAGCAATATTTACAAACTATTTGTGCGTCGGTCCCTACGGCTGCGAACTATCTGGACGATATTGTAATCTCAGGAAAGACAGAAGCAGAACATTTGCAAAATATCCGAACATTATTTCAGGTATTGCGTCAGAATGGTCTTCGCTTGAGGAAGGACAAATGTGTGTTTTTTGCTCGTGACTTACCGTACCTGGGGCATGTCATAAATGCCCAAGGTATACATCCGAGTCCAGAGCACCTTCGTGCCATTCAGGACTTGCCGTCACCGCAGAACTTAAAACAGCTACAGAGTGTGCTGGGTAAGGTAAATTATTATCATCGATTTGTGCGCAATGCTTCTTCCATTTCCGCTCCGCTTCATCGCTTACGCCGTAAAGGTGTTCCGTTCGTCTGGACGACGGAATGCGAACGCGCCTTTCGCCAGTTGAAATCGGCGTTACTATCAAATACTTGCCTTACGCCATTCGATCCCCGAAAACCCCTTTTGTTGATGGTCGATGCATCGGATTTCGGGATCGGTGCTGTGCTTGCGCACAAGGATGGCTCGCATGATCGCCCTATTGCCTTTGCGTCCAAATTGCTCTCATCTGCGCAAAGAAATTATTCACACATAGAGAAGGAAGCTTTGGCTCTTGTGTTTGGTGTTACAAAGTTTCACGAGTTCTTGTATGGTCGTCACTTTCCCATCATCACGGGCCACAAGCCTTTGACATCGCTTTTTCATCCGAACAAGCCTGTACCTCCACGTACGGCGCAGAAATTCATTCGCTGGTCACTTTTTCTCTCGCAGTACCGCTACGATATCTTGTATCGGTCCACTGCTAAGCATGGCAACGCTGATGCGTTGTCCCGTTTGCCTGTTGCTGAGGATAACGCCTTCGATTCTTCCGAACTTGCTTGCATGTTCATTGATTCGGAAACCGATGACGTGGTCGCATCGTTTCCGATTGATTTTCGTCGTGTAGCTACAGCCACAGCTGCTGACCCTGTCCTTGCTTCCGTTTTGCGTTTTGTTGCTACGCAATGGCCCTTGTCAAAGTCACGGATCGAGGATCCTTTGGTTCGCCGTTTTTTTGCTCACAAGGAGAGACTTTTTGTACGACGTGGTGTTTTGTTGTTGCGTTCTGATAATGATCAATCCCGAGTCGTAGTCCCACGTTCGTTACGGTCCTCTGTCTTAAAGCTTCTTCACCAAGGTCATTGGGGTATAGTGCGTACGAAACAACTTGCTCGTCAGCACTGTACTTGGTTCGGAATCGATGCTGCGATTACGAATATGTGCTCCTCTTGCGTGGCGTGTGCCGAACAACAATCCGCACCGCCGAGGAAATTCTTTGCATGGCCGAAAGCCACTTCCCCTTGGCAACGCTTGCACATCGATTTTGCTGGTCCATTCTGGAATGCTCGATGGTTGGTTGTGGTCGATGCTTTCAGTAATTTTCCTTTTGTTGTCCGGATGTCTTCCACGACGTCTTCTGCCACAATCCAAGCCTTGTCTGCTATCTTTTGCATTGAAGGTCTTCCGCAGACTATTGTTTCCGACAATGGCCCACAATTCATGTCCGCAGAATTTCAGTCATTCTGCAAGGCCAATGGTATTCAACATCTGACGTCCGCGCCGTTTTCGCCTCAGTCAAACGGTGCCGCGGAACGATTGGTCCGGACTTTCAAGTCACAGATGTTGAAATTAAAAGAGTCGCATTCTCGGGAGGACGCTTTGTTGCTCTTTTTGTCTTCATATCGCTCTCAGCCCCGCGATGGTCGCTCGCCGGCTGAGTTGCTCCATGGTCGTCCTCATCGCACTCTGATGTCTTTGCTGCATCCGCCACATCAGGTTCCTGTGCAGCGGCAGACTCCTGCTTTTGCTCCTGGCGACGTTGTCTATTATCGCAACTATCGCGGTTCACAGCGTTGGCTCGCAGGGCGCATTCTTCGCTGCCTCGGCCGCGCGATGTATTTGGTTTTGGGGGCCTCTGGTGAGGTGCGTCGGCATCTCAATCAGCTGCGCCTCTGTCGTCGCCTGGGTTCTGCCGCTCCCCGTCTGCTTTCAGCGACGGAGCCGTCGGGTCAGCGCCCTGGGGACCCATCTACTGGCTCGCCTCATCCCCAGGTGTTACCGACGATGCCTTCCATTTTGCCTCATGGCGTCGCGCCGCCGCAGCCGCCGCCGGCGCCGCCAGCAGCGGACGCTTCGCTGCAGCCGCCACGCGCCTCTCTGGGTCACGCGCCGCCGCTTGCTTCCCGTGACCAGCCGTCCTCCGCCATGGACCTCTTGCCCGCTCCGGACCAGATGTCGTCTTCGCCCGTCGGGTGCTCCGACCACATGGAGGTCGACCCCGCGGCTCCTCTTATATCATTACGTGCGCAAACACCTCATGTTGACGTGCACCCTGGACTAGGTTTGCAGGCGTTTCCTAGCTCCCCTCGGACCGAATGGCCGGGTGCGGGTGGCACAGCCTCGCCTGTTGTTAGGCTCCCCACCTCATCGCATACGTCAACATGGGGTCCTCCCCACGGCGGGCGGAAGCCTTATCTCACGACCGTTCGCCGATTTGCGGGGGAGGAATGTGGTGTCACCGCTAGACACCACACTTGCTAGGTGGTAACTTAAATCGGCCGCGGTCCTGTAGTACATGTCGGACCCGCGTGTCGCCACTGTGTATTCGCAAACCTAGCGCCACCACATGGCAGGTCACAAGACACGGACTTGACCTCGCCCCAGTTGTACGGACGACATAGCTTGCGACTAGACCTACCAAGTATTCCTCTCAATTGCCGAGAGACAGATTAAATAGCCTTCAGCTAGTCCATCGCTACTACCTAGCAAGGCGCCATGTGTATCATTGCTAATTGCTTACTACTATGCAAGAGATGTATTTCAACAAGAACAAGACTACATTAAAGTTAAGTATATTAAAATCTCTCTTCTTTTCTTTATAGTTTTCATCCAGTCTCCTGTTTCAGAATTTACGCCCGTCTGCGTTAGTTTCGCGTGCACCTAGCCACTCATTGTGTCGAGACCTTAGGGAATCGACACAACACATACCATCGCCGAATGGAGTTAGCAGTTGGTGGATCTTTGTTGAACTTCGTCCTGAAGTGTCGTTGCACTGTTATGACCGACTGATGTGAGTGCATTTCAAGCACAAGATACGCTTTCTCGACTCCTGTCGCCATTTTGTCTCACTGCACTCTCGAGCGCTCTGGTGGCAGAAACCTGAAGTGCGGCTTCAGCCGAACAAAACTTTATGAGTTTTTCTACGTATCTGTAGTGTGTCGTGACCATATGTCAATGAATGGAGCTACAGTGAATTTATGAAATCGCTTCAATCATTTGTAATAGCCCTGTACTGTGGATAGTCATACATATGCAAGACATGTACTGGAAACTCAGCTTTGTGTATTGTCTCCTGATAAATCTTACACAAAATACTTGACTCCTTAATTTTATAAATGTTTTTTTATGTATAGTGTGACTCCAAAGCTTTTTCTCCATCCCTTTCTCATTCTATTGCAACATCATCTCTGTAAAGTAAGTTAAGGTATCTTCAACTTCGACGTTATTTGTGACAGATCCACCAATGAATGGCAATCATCCATTCCTTTTTTTTGTGAAATGGACATTCATTGTTTATTGTGTGTAACCATTTATAATGGTTTGTGCATTGTGCTTTATGGGACAGAGATAACAAACCATCCTGTTATTTGGCAAGTGTGAAAATTGCCCTAAAAATTACTCAGGCATAGGGGGCAGTTTGAGGAATTTGGTCCCCCCTGTCCGTATTTGTAGTAGAATTTAATTTAATTTTATTCACATTTTCTATGATTTTCGTGATTATACATGACTAGCTAAGTGCCAGTTGCTTTACTCACGTAAATGGTGTGGTGTGCACATTTTTTATTCTTTTTTAACTAAATTTTGGTGTTGTTCACAAATTGTAAACTCATCTAAACTTTTCACACTAATGAAGGTCACATGAGCATGGTCTCCCCCAAATATACTTCTGACAAAAATATTCTGATAGCTGTAGTCTGACATCTTTGTTAATCCTGCTTTATGAGCTCCTGTGGTAATATATCCATAGAAACTTTCATTCCCTAACACACATTTCTTTAGAAGTAAAATACCAATTTTCATAGATTTAGTTTTAGAAATGTTTTAAAATAACAAAATATTTTTAAAAACACTGAAACACATCTTTTCAAGAACACAGAAACAATTTCTTTTTTTTTTTAATTTCTAACTGAAAAGCCAAATACAGATTTCTTGGAAAGATTTATTTTAAAAAATTGGCCACAATTTTACCCCTTAGGGGTTGAATTTAAAAAAAATGCTGATCGATGTATTTTTCTTATTTGTGACTGGGAAACCAAATACTAATTTTCGTAGTTCTAGCTTCAAAATACTCTTAATCATAACATGTTTCCGAAAAACCTTTCATCCCACATTTCACCCCTTTAGGGGTGGGATTTCAACAAACCCCTAATTAAATGATGCCTACTGTATAAAATAACACCCTCTCCTAATCTCAACTTTCTATCCTCAGAGGTTTGACCCGAACATTTTCCTGCTCACCCATCACGTTTTTTGGTGAAATTGTATGTGTACAGTAGCACATGTCCCCAGTGAACACAGGTGAAGTTTAACTTTTATTGAAACAATACTGTTCGAGATATAGTTGCTTGTTTGATTCCTTGTGTGAATTTCTGATGACTTTGAGGTGTTATGTGTGGAACAATAATTTGCTGAAAGAAATGAAATTTGGCCATCTTGTACAACTTCATGTCCTCGTAAGAAAAATAATGACATTAATTTTACGAGCCGTATTTATTCAGGAAATTTCAGACAAAATCACCAGAAAGAATCAACATCCAAAAAATTTCAAAGTTTGGCTTCTTATATTTTAGGGACTGAAGGTATGATGAATGTGGAACTAACAACACAAGATTCTCAAATACAAAGTATCATTCATGTACCACTTTTCGACTCTGAATAAATGAAGTCTAAACTTGAAGATTTTGTAAAAAGGCCAAAAATGCAGGCAACGGGCTACATTGCAGCAACCCCTTGCCCAGGTTTCATTGCATGTGATTTCTGTTTTTTAATTCACAAGTAATATATCACTATATTGTTTTGATCCATGGTGACTTTGTCACTACCAATTCCAGAACATGAACCAGAAACCCCATCGCCATAGACGCTACATCGATCGATAACTGAGCAATACTAGGCACAGATGGCTTCCTTCATCTAGGTACCCAAGCCTGTCATTTTGTTTCTTAATTTAGGATCCCAAGCCTTGTTGCAGTACCTGTCTGATTACAAGTTATTTTGTAAGTACCTTTTCTCCAATTCTCAAATCTGTAGGAGTATCTCTCATAGGTGGCAGTCAGAAAGTATTATCAGTTTTGATTTTAAAAACTTCCGAACATTGCAAAATTATTAATATATCAAGCAGAACAAAATGATGCACTGATGAAACAAGACCTCATTTCCATGCGTTCCTTGAGTATCATCATCTGAATCATTTTCTACAAAAAGAACAGCAGAAAGTGGCTCAAAAATTTTGAAAAATGTAAACCACAATGTTGAGAAGATTAAAATCAAAACTGACATTACTGTTTGCTTGCTGTCTATGGGAGATACTCCAACAGATTTGAGAACAGGAGGTAAAAATAAAACAATGGAAAATCCAGGATGGAATGTAACAGTATTATGAAAAGAGAAGTTGTTACCATATAGGGGAGATGCTGAGTCGCAGATAGGCACAACAAAATGACTGTCACAAATAAAACTTTCAGCCATTAAGGCCTTAGTCAACAACACACACACGTGTGCACAAATGCAACTCACACACACACGACTGCAGTCTCAGCCAACTGAAACCTCACTGCAAGTAGCTGCACCAGTGCATGATGGGAGTGGCGGCTGGGTGGGGGTAGGGAGGAAGCTAGGATGGGGAGGGGGAGGGACAGTATGGTGGGAATGGCGGACAGTGAAGTGCTGCAGGTTACACGGAGGGCAGGGTAGAGATAGGGTGGGAAGTGGTGGCAAAGGAGAGAAGTAAAAAGACTGAGTGTGATGGTGGAATGACGACTACATAGTGCTGGAATGGGAACAGGGAAGGGCTGGATGGCTGAGGACAGTGATTAACTTCATTAGTCGCTGTGTGAGTTGCATTTGTATGTGTGTGCGTGTGCGTGCGCGCGTTTGTGTGCGCGTCTAGTGTTGACAAAGGGCTTAATGACCAAAAGCTTTATTTGTGACAGTCTTTTTGCTGTGCCTATTCAGAATAGGAGGTAAGGCACTTAGCAAATGCCTTTGTGAGCAGAACAGGCTTTGGAACCTAAATTATGAAGTCAAATTGCAGGCTTGGGAAAGTGAATGAAGAACCCCCCTCCCATAGCTGGGAGCGCACAACAATTGGGAGTGATCCCTATTGCAATGAGCCAGTAGTGACAAGGTCATGATGGGCGACTGCAATATAGTGGGATATTACTTGTCAATTTAAAAGTAAAAACAACATGCAACTAAATATGGACAACAGCCTGTTGCCATGGTGCATTCCTTCAAATTTGTCAGTCATTTTCAGGTTTTGTTACTAAATGTTGGAAAATCGAACATCATTTTGTGAATGCTTCAACACATGCTCTTTCCGAATGTGTTTTGCTTAAAGTCAATTATGGAAAATAGATTTTTCTAATTTTTATGAAAAAAATCAAGGTTGAACCAATTTTGTTGAAATTTTCGGGGCAGTGTGTGAATGATGTTTTTACTGAGAAACATTACATTACTAAGTTGTTTTGTGCAATGTTTCCTATTTATCATGCCTTTAATCGACAAGCCATCAGAAGGCAAAGTTAAAACTTCATTCGCATTGCGATTTTTCTGGCTAGTTTGCTTCAATTTATGTAGCACTGTCAGCTTATGTTTAAAATTAAATCTAGTGTCTGGGTGGAGGTGTGTGTGTGTGTGTGTGTGTGTGTGTGTGTGTGTGTGTGTGTGTGTTTAAACATGTTGTTTTGAATGAAACTGCTTTTGAAGCTTCCATGGAAAACAATATTTGTAAAAGAAGTGTCAAATATTCCCTTTTTTCAACTTCTCACAAAACTTGTCTTTTTCTGTTAATTCGTAGGTTATTGAAAAATAGTAGGTAAATGAAATTTTGCATTCCACATCCTTCTGCTACTGACCGATCATGTATTAAGTTTAATGTCGGGCATATGTTTAAGCTATGAGATATAAGAATCTGTAGCAACTTCTGTGGTTTTTTTCATGCTGCAGTTTTCATGCCCAACTTTGATTCAAATTGCCTCACATTGTTAGCCCATGTTTGCCGTTTAAAATCGTAGTCTTCGTAATGAGTCCTGTTGTAAAATCTTCAAATTTGCCCTTCATTTGTTCAGTACTGGAAAGAGGTACATTAATGAAACTTTATTTTGAGAACATTCTATTGTAGGGTTACTACATGCCAAGTTTTTTTTTTTTTTTTTTTTTTTTTTTTAATAGTGATTTTGTCCAAAATTTTCTGGCTGAATAGTATTGTAATATTATTTTTATTATTACTGTTAAGAGAAAACATAGAGTTGTACAAGACGTCCACCAGAAATTCATGCTAACTCTGCGCAAAGTCACGTATTTAGTCGAACAAGTGACTATTTCTCAACCAGTATTTCTTTGACAAATGTTAAACTTTACCGATGTTTATTGGGGACATGTGTGAATGTTCACACAAAATTTCAATAAAAGTATTGATGGCAGAGTAGGAAGGCCTAGGTGAGTTGACCCATACATAATATCTCTGTTCCCCAGCCCCCATCTTGGATGTAGATACGATGGTGCTGCTGCCCCGGCTAGATTGCCAGTTGGGTTTACTGCATTAAAGGCGTGCATTTATGCATTAAAATATGCACTAAAACAAGGCAAATAAGAACCAAAAATATATGGATAAATGAATGAACCTGTACCTAAAACCAACACAAAGTAGGGCTGGAAGAAACAGGAATTTAACAATTTATTAGACATTACAGTAATACTAAACAAATTCTGAATTGATTTAGTTGTGTCTGTTATAGTAAATTACTAAATATTTTTTCCAATTGTTTCATAAAGCATGTTCTTGCATCTGTCAAAACAGTTTTCACATTTGGAAAAGTCCCCTCTGTGCCACATTATGTTATGAAGTTGTTGCATTCTTGAAAAATAAGTCTGTAATCATAATGTAAGATACAGAGCTTTTCTTCAACTCCAAAGCAAGCATGTATATGGCAATTCAGTAATATATTTAAAAAAAGTACATACAATCTTCTATACAAATAAAAATATAAATGTTTGTTGGTACAAAATCGTATCTCTCTGGCAGTTCCTCACTGATTGCTTTGAAATTATGTCACAACATTGCGTTCACACATGCACGTTTTTATACATGTCTTTTGTAATATATGCAATATATAAACATGTATTTAATATATGAAAGGGAAATGTTATCACCAAAAATCTTGAAAATTTCTTGACCGATTTACTGTAAGTTTTTATACAGTACTCTAATGAACATTTGGTCGGGCATAGGCTATATATTTATATACAGTCTCTCTCTCTCTCTCTCTCTCTCTCTCTCTCTCTCTCTCTCTCTCTATCTCTCTCTCTCTCTCTGTGTGTGTGTGTGTGTGTGTGTGTGTGTGTGTGTGTGTGTGTGTGTGTGTGGGTGTGGGTAGAAAGTGGAAAGGGAGAGATGGACAGACGAGCGTAGGAGAAGATGGAGGAGGTAATGAACAGAGGGAGGGGGAAGTGATGAACAGAGAGGGGGGGGGGGTAAGGAGGAGAAGGTAGTCAGAGAAGAGGGAGAAGCAGATCTGGATGTGTATCCAATTCCGATACATATTAGAATGTGTGCTTTCTCTTTTCATTCTTTTCCATTTAACCAGACTGAGCCATAATAGTGGGTGGGTTGGAACAGCTTGATATTTCATATAAACTGGGGGAACTAAGATTACTAAAGCTATTGAAATGGCAGTAATGACTGAGCATTTCATTGTAATTTTCATTTTTTGAGAAGCAAAAGGTGGCTGGTTCAGCACTAGGTTTCATGATTAAGTTATTTTTGTACAACCTAAACAAGCAGCTGGTGAGAGCTGTCATAGGAATAAACTTCATTTATATTCATTGTTAAATTTTGTTTTCATGATCCTTAATTGCTATTTAACACACATTAGTAAAAGTTCAAAATAGTTCCGAGTGAACCTCAGCTGACCAGGCAGTAATATCTTTTACATGCACTGTTATAATCATGCAAGAGTAGGCATTAATTTAACAGATTCTTTGTAACGATAACTAAAATGAGGAAAGTCTGTCACATTGTACAAACATAATTTTAAACAGTTACTCACTTATTTTCCACCATCCTACCTTTTTGAGCTGTGAAGAACTTCACCAACTTCTCCGTGTCAAGCAAATGCACTATCTGCCTTTCCACTGATATTGTGTCAAGACCTCATAGCCACTCGTTGCTTATTGAAGATTTTAGATAGTTTTTATGATCTTTTAATGATCTTTACATTTTGCAAAGGCTGCAGACACTGACATGCACAAAGATATTCTTAACATAATCGTAACATTTGGGAAAACATCTCGGAAGTTCTTTTTGAAGATGTACTGAAGTACTCCTAAACATGTGTTGGCAGTTTGTGGAAGCATAGCACACCATAGTTCTATTTCGTTGCCAAGATCCTGCAAATTTTTGTCTCCTGACAGCATATTAGGATGTCCCAGAACACCTGCGAAATTTCTGCATCGTCTGTTGAGATCGTATTTCTTTGTTGCCACGTTCTTCATGTCACAAATAACACTGAACATGGCTACTACATCATAGGTGAAGTTTACCCTCAATCAGTTCTCTTCCCTTGGAATGTGTTCACTCTTACTTTTGTAACAAACTGCCTTTTAATAGTTGCTCATCTGGATTCTGTTAAATCGGCATCATTTCCTAAAGCTGCAACCAGTTCCTCTGCTTCTTTCTTAGTCATTTCAATACCATTGGTTCTATATTCTCCAGTAACACTAAGTGCTGATTTTATTAATTTTGCTGTCATGTCTAATTGCATACCTTCTTGCTGTACTGCTTTATTGACTCTGTTGGCATGGCAAAGGACACAATGCCATATCACAGCACACAAAGAAAAAATGAATTTTGTGATCTCTTTAAAGACACTACATGTTTCACTGACATACACTGGATCATTTTTGCAAGTGTTCTTTAACTCTACTAAAGCAAATATTACATTATTAAGCTCCAATCTCAAACCTGAACACTGTTAATCATAGCTCCCATGTTTTATCACACAGTGGCTTCAGAGTTGAGTTTACGTAGATCTTGAGTGTTTCTCGCACTTCATATATGTAGAAAATGATGTGAACAATTTCTAACTATGCCAAAAACATGTAGCACAATA
Organism: Schistocerca nitens; assembly: GCF_023898315.1. Taxonomy (NCBI): domain Eukaryota; kingdom Metazoa; phylum Arthropoda; class Insecta; order Orthoptera; family Acrididae; genus Schistocerca; species Schistocerca nitens. The sequence goes on from NC_064618.1 coordinate 249,487,379, forward strand.
ATTCTGTGAGACCTTTTTTAGTTGTGTCACTTCAAAAACAAAAAGATATTCCATTATGACTGGTTTGGAAAACAAATCTACCACTCTTAAAATCAAGCTTAAATCTGGTGTAGAGTCCAGTATTATTAAATAATATTTATTTTTGAATATGGTTTCTTCATGGTTGATACAATCTCATCAGAGAGTACAGTAATGATTTCATTTTGTATTCCCTTACTTAAGTAAGTAACCTATCTTCCAAGTTTGCCACATGATTAATATGATCATTTAATATGAGACTGAACTTGGCCATAAATTTTACTTGCCCTGAAAAGTTTCCATTACCTGGATTCCCCAACATTTTATGCTTGCTTCTTAATGGAACATACTATGGAAAATAATCTTAACAAAACCGATCTCTATCTCTTTTCTTCCTGATCAGTTTGATATTCATTTGCCTAATCCATTAATTTTTAGTTTTTAGTTGCCTATGAAAGCTCTTTCCACTTGCACTTTTCAATAATATGGTTTCAGCGCAGTTCATGTTTAGAGAGACTTTTTGACAAGCTTTGCCAATCTATTAAACCATTTCTTGTGAGAGAGAGCTAGCACTCCAACAGCTTGAACAAGATTGGTACATAGTATCTTTTGTTCGAAAATAGAGAGCGCTCACTTAATTTTTTGTCGTTTGAAAGATGACAGAAGCAATGAAAAACAGTAAAATACCTTCTTGTCTCACTATCCACCTTCCTTAATTGCTCTTATCTTAAAATTATCATTTATAATATCAGGCTAGATTCCTGGATTCTTAAGATCATCGACAACTTGAAGGCCATTATTTTCCTTAGATGAATTTCTTTCTTCTTGGTGAAGTTGACCTGTTGCATTTCGTTCCACAGTAACACTATTACAAGCTATCTCTGCTAGTCGAATAGTTAAATCAGCCATTAGTTCCTGCTTGCACAAACATATGATTGTTCGGCATTATCAACTGATGAAACTTTATTAACACTACATTCTTTCACATCACACTTTGCTTTCACAGAAACACTGTTCGTTCGGTTTAAAAATTTATTTAATGAACCCTTTTACCACGTCTGCTCTTTTAGGATGTGGCAACTACATTTTCTATTTTTGGCGCCTGAGGAGTGCTTATACAATCTTGCATAAAACAGTTAAGAGGTTCATATAGCACCCAACACAGATTGTCTTTGTGGTTTATGCCAGACTGGTTTGCTGAACCAAGATACCGAAAACATTAGGACTTTTACACGACCTCACCCGGTCTGTGGCTTAGTAGTGGGAATTCCAAAGCACTTGCCACTTGGCGATGATTGAGGTGTATCGCTGTGGGGTCCCTGTCAGTCTTGGCCTACAAATGGCACTTTGTCTAGCATTGTAGAAAAAAAGGCGTACCAAGCTGGTCAGTGACATCAAACATTTTTGGTATTTCCACACACACCACTGGTGACTGGGAGAGAAATGGAAATCTGCATTGTCATTAGTTCATGTGAAGAATGATGGCTGTGTTATTCCCCAAAGCTGTCTGGTTTAAGAAAAAGTGGAATTAACAATGAAAGTGTTCTTGACAGCAGGAAATGTGAATGCAGCCCATTAACATTCTAAATTTGAAGATTTTTTTTTCTTTTAGCAGGAAACCAGACTGTTCGTTAAGTAATTACAAATTTTGAAAGGCATCGTGGCGGAACCCCATGGAGCTTGAGTTCCCTTTGATAGCATTTCTTGTGGTAACTTGAAACTGGCCCTGTCTGTACCAACTGATATTTAACTGACACCTGCATTTTGTTCACGTTTACCTCCCCTGCATATCTTGTAAGGTATTGTGCTGCATGATTAAGTTATACTTGCTGATAATTTCCTTAAATTTTTGAAATATTCACTTTTCCTCTTTTCAGTATTACCTCATTACATAATCGTTACCCACATTTTGTCCTTGTCCTCCCTTATACTGTTATTTACTCTCTCTCTCTCTCTCTCTCTCTGTCTCCCCTCCCCCCTCCCTCTCTTCCCCCACCTCCTCTCTCCCATATTTGTTTTCTTTATCTTTGTTTCCTCTTGTGCTCATTGATATCTTTGAGTGTGGCTCGCTTTTTGAACTGAAGCTTTTGTGTGCTGAATCTTGTATAGCGAGATATTTTATTCCATTCTGTACTGTAACAGCTGAATTTTTGTTTCTATTATTTATTCTCTCTTGCTGCCATCAAACATCATTCATAGTCTTAAAACTAGCATTTCAGTACTCTGTTCTTCTTTTTTTAACTTTAAAAACTTCTGTTTCTTTGAGTTGTATGTATTAGAGATTGGTAAAAAGACAATCGTCTTTGCCTCATATCATGTTAACTGAATGGAATGCTATTCAAATCAAATAGAAGTTTAAATTGTACGTTTTACTGACTTAATTTCCAGTTATGCAGCTAAACTATTTCTATTGCATGATTAATAAAACTTCAAACAGTTAAAAATTCTGTCAACTCACCCAAAAAAATCCCTCTTGGAAGTAAAGTTCATGACTATGTTGCTAAGTCTTTGTTAAAAATATTCTCTCTTCGTTTTCTTCTAGACACAAAAAACAATGACAAGCCGTCAGTGTCCAACATGACAGAAGGACGTGACAAACACCTACCAAGTTTTTGGATACCTTCAAAGACTCCAGAAGCCAAAGAAACCACATTAAAGAAGCCCGTGAGTTATACCTTGTATATTCAATATGAAATCAGTAAATATAGTTCCGGAAAACGTAAAAGTACGGTGTGTTCAGTGTCATGTGGCACCTTCAGTTGCAGCTACTGGAAATGGAGAAATGACTAATATTCACTTGATAACTGACAGCCTTAACTAAGAAACAGTACTGTGTGGTGCCATTAAAGCAGCCATTGTTGAATCCTGTGTTTGTTAGTTCCTAAGTTACTTCTCCTTTCTTAAAAGTGCATATCACACTTGTATGCTATATTCACTGCTTTTCCCCTGAAAAGTCTCTGAGTGGGTTGTGACTTGTTTCTTTCTGCTTGAATAATCCCCCCCCCTTCCCCCCTTTCCTACACACACAGAGGAAAATGCGAGGCTGTAGCAGATACACTATAGTTACTTCAGTACTTAAAATGAGTGAAATATGTATGAGGGTCAGTCAGAAAAGTAACGCCTCCTTTTTTTTATTTTTTGCAGTAAAAGTAAATGCCTTATATATAGGATAACAGCTACAACATTCAAAAATGATTTGTCACTTTTCTGTATAATCACCATCTTTGGCCACAGGTTGGTTTTTATTTCTCTCCCACTCTGAAACAAGACCCTGTAAATATTGGCAATAAACAGTGTGGTCCTGCTTCTGAAGTCACTGGTTTAAGGCCTCCACAAATCGAGAATAATGCCTGTGATCCACTGTGCTACATGCTATCACCAAGGATTTTGTTTTCTCGCTTCACTTAGAAGACAACACCCCATTTCAAGTTTTAGATACTTATGGGTGTGATGGAAAGCTAGTAATCTTTTGTTCTGTTACATTGATTTATCTTAAATGATTGATTGATCGATAGATAGAGAGAGAGAGAGAGAGAGAGAGAGGTGGGGGTTTAAGGTTAAACTGATTATCATAGCACTTCGCATGACATAAAAGGGAAGACCCATCTCCTAGGATACAATCAGGTAATGTATGTGTGAGGTGCTACAAATTAGATCAGTTCTGAAGTTAAAACTGTAAAGAGTTAAATATTAGGTATAAAATGTAATGTAATTTAAGCTTTCTGTCAGGCACACCTGACTGAGATGATGTGGCTAGTGAAGACAGATATCCATGCTACTAGCTCTCATACTGCCCTACATCACAATCACGTGATTTGTGTATCTGCGCTTAGTGTCTTGCATTCAGTCTGCTAGCTGGGGCACTTTTTCCTGTGCTGCTGGAGTTGCCACTCTGAATATTTCTGGGCCACTGGCAACAGCAACTGCCACTAGTTTGAAATTTTCAGACAAAATTTTGGAATTATTTGCTTGATTATTGACTCGAATGCACCAATGAAAGATTTTGCCTCCTCCTTGCTTGATTATTGCTGCAAGGAAATTTAATACTGCATTGTTTGCTATTCTTGAATGATACTCCTTTCATATATATACTTCATATACAGGGTGTACATAAAGTCCGGGAACACTTTCAATTATTTATTGCACAAAAACTAAACATTGTACAGATGTCATCCATATTGCATTTTGAAGAGAAACTCGGAAAGTTTTTTTATAAACATTCGATATGTGAACCATTAGTGACCCGGCAGATGTCAATACGGTAATTGAATTCTTGCCATATCCGTCCCAGCATGGCATTGTCGACTGTGGCAGTCACTTACCGTACTTTCTCCTGGAGCTCTGCTACATCACGTGGATCAGATCTTTAATGTGTCCCTACAGAAGAAAGTCACACGGAGTGAGATCTGGTGATCAGGGGGCCATTTCATGAAATAGCTGTCGTTTTCCGTAGCATGGCACCTGCACTTGCCATGTTTGTGACTAGCGCTGACTATCGGCAAATTACCAAACTACACTGTGGTGGTATGCAAGAAAAAAAATTTTCAAGGTTTCTCTTCAAAATGACATATATGTGATACCTGTACAGTGTTTGGTTCTTGTGAAATAAATAATTGAAAGTGTTCCCGGACTTTATGTACACCCTGTATTGTTCATCAACAAATAGTGAGGTGAGGTGACAAAAGTCCTAATTACTTCTCAGACCTCCTTTTCGCAGTGCAGTGCTGCAACTCAACATGGCATGGACTCAACAAGTCATAGGAAGTTCCTTGCAGAAATACTGAGCCATTTTGCCTCTATAACTGCCCAAAATTGCGAAAGTGTTGCTGGTGCAGGATTTTTTGCAAGAACTAATCTGTCGAATATGTCGCATAAATTTTTGATGGGATTCATGTCGGATGATGTGGGTGGCCAGATTGTTTGCACGAATTATCTAGAATTTTCTTCAAACAATTCACGAACAGTTGTGGCCTGGTGACATGGCATATTGTCAACATAAAAATTCCATTGTTGTCTGGAAACATGAATTCCATTAAGGCTGCAAATGGTGTCAAAGTAGCCAAACATAACCATTTCCAGCCAATTATTGGTTCAGCTGGACAAGAGGACCTACTCCATTTCATGTAAATACAGCCCATACCTTTCTGGAGCCACCACCAACTTGCAGTGCCTTGTTTACAACTTGGATCCATGGCTTCGTGGGGTATGTGCCACACTTGAACCATCCCATAAGCACCTACCACCTGAAATTGTACTCATCTGACCAGGCCATGGTTTTCCAGTTGTCCAGCTTCCAACTATATAGCCATGAGCCCACGAGAGGCGTTGCAGGCAGTGTTGTGATGTTAGCAAAGCCACCTGAATCGGTTGTCTGCTGCCATAACTCATTAACAACAAATTTCGCTGGACTGCCTTTATGGATACATTCATTGTACATCCCATGTTGATTTTTTCTGTGATTATTTCATGCAGTGTTGCCTGTCTGTTTGTACTAACAACTCTACGCAAATGCCGCTACTTTCAGTCATTAAGTGAAGGCTGTTAGCCACTGTGTTGACCAGGCTGAGAGGTAATGCTTGAAATTTGGTATTCTTGGCATACTCTTGACACTATAGAAGTCAGAATATTGAATTCCGTAGCAGCATGCACAAATGCTTGCGCATGTGGCAGCATCAATGTACCCCCACCCCCTCCTTGTTTGTTTCCTAAGATGGTTTATAAATGCTTAGGAGCAATCAAGGGGGCTCACTTCTTCTTAAATCCTTGTGGATCCCTCTTAACATAAGTGTCAAGTGTGTTGTCCTTCTCTGTTACCTCCACCAGTTGATTCCTGTTTTCTCTCTTGAAGAACAAAGCTGTGGTTCCAAAAGCTAAGAGTGCTATCAATTGCTTATTCGTGCATGCTTCTGTTGTCTGCACTAGAAGTGCACCTCCTAAAAGGAAGTATTGGCAATCTCATCTGCCTCTTTGTGGATTTAACAAATAGTACAATGTGAGTATAGTTAAGTTTGCTATGTGATAGGATAATACTCTGTATCTAATTTGTATATTGTCTATACAGGATAAAACTATTTACTGCCCTATAAGTGGCAAGCCACTTAGGGTCAAGGACCTCATTAACGTAAAATTTAAAGAAGTGAATGATCCTGATGACAAGAAACCACTTGTTGTCAAAAAAAGTCGATATATGTGTGCTGTTACTCATGATGTCCTGAGTAATTCTGTCCCTTGTGCTGTTATTAGAACAACGTAAGTACCTTTTTTTATTTTTTAAAGAGAACTTATTGAAAGACATAATTTGCTTTAGAAGTATAATTTGTACACTCTCTGCTCTTTGTACCACTCATTAATCTATAGACTAAGAGTCAATTTAGTCTCTCATTTCACTTCACCTCCTTGATGGAATTACTTGGTTTACATAGTACGGATATTGAATACCTGGTTCTTCCTGCAGCTACATGTGCACTACAATCTGCAAGAGCACAATGGGGGGGGGGGGGGGGGTGTTAACATATTACTTTTGTGGAAGCAGAGTGGAGTAGAAGAGTAAACACGATTACCTACAAAATAAAACTGAAACAAACTATTTAAAACTTTTGTTTATTTATCATAAAATGTGCTAATAGTATATTTTTATGATAAGTACATACTACTGACAGGGTTTTTATCTGAGAAAGTATACACAGACTAGGCCTACTGATGAAGTGCAACACAGAGACTGTATTTTCAGCTTCAAGACACACAAGTAGCATCATTACCAGTTCTGATTTCTTAGCAGGTTGTCACAGGATGATCCGTTTAAAAAGAAAGAAAATGGGATAGTAAAATACTAAGAAAATAAGCTACAAAACAAACTAACTTTTATACAAAACTATAAACACTTGAATAATTTGTCGACTGAGAGGAGCCAAAAGAGGTGCTTGCAGTGTGAACATATCTGCACTCTGATTATTGGAACTGAAGGCTACCAATAACTGTGTAACAGTGTAAAGTAAGTAGCTCTTAAATCATTAAGATAAAATTAAAAATACTCACAGTATAATATAGATGGTTAGAGAAAGCCTTTGTCAAAGTGAAAACTAGCAAACACTTGCATAACTACTGGTGTAGATAAGCTGCATGTATACTAGAAGCAGGGAAGATGCCATCTGCGTCAGATGTGATTCATATCTATAGTTGGAGTCACAAATGATGGCAGTTGAATTTAGGCATATCTGCACACCTATGCCATGCATTCTCCAACAGGCAATGAGCATTCAGTAGTGTTCTGTTTCATGTCGTAGCCAGTGTGAGCATTAAATGTGATTGTAGCGAGTTATTTTGTGAATTTTTATTCCGTTTGATGCGATTTGACATCGCTGAAGGTGGTAGTAAGTGGCAAATTCTACATAGGCAAGTGAGAGGCATAATTTGCAAGATACAATACATTCTTCAAGCACAGAGCAGATGTATATTCATACCGCAGTTGTTGCTTGGAACTGGCAACAAGACAATTCCAATTTGTGCCTGAACTGCATAAAATGCCACTGTCCGTGAATCAGACTATAGCAAACTATAGCAAAGTGGGTCATAAGTATACACTAAACAGCCAGTATGAAAGAAGTGACAAATCAAGCCACTGTTAGAAAAGTGCAAGCTGTTAAAAAAAGAAAGTGACCTTGACAAAGGCGAAAATCAGGGATGAGATATCATAACGGATAATAAAGTTTCAAAAAAGGCTTTGTTATTGAAATCACATTGTTCTTTATACAGCAGATGTCGATTTTTTTTTTAATTAATAAAAATTAAGCTCTTTAGTTGTATCCAAGTGGCATCCTTTAGGAGGTGCCAATGAAGTTGTGTACAAGACATAATTTACGCCCATGGTAATATGTTCATTGGAGACCTGGACAGTGACAAGAAGAGAGGAGAATAGAATCATAGTCAGTGAAATGAAATTTCTAAGACGTATGTTAGGGAAAAAGAGGAGAGGCACAGTGAGAAATGAAGATTTTAGGAATGAAATTGGAGTACAAAAGCTGATGTGAGAATTGAGAAAAACAGTTTAAAATGGTATGGACATCTAAAGAAAGTAGAAGATGGAAGAATGTGAAAAGGAATAATGAAGACCAAGTTCTAGGATAAGACGAAGTCCTTGAAAAAGAAGGAATAGCTCTCTTAGACAAGTTTAAGGGGAAGGAATTTGGACTGGAACTGAACAGTTATAGAAAAAGAATGGTGGAAATAAGGGGGAAAGTGGAGAACCAGGCCTGATACTGGATACAGGGGAAATGAAGACAATGATACCCAGAAACTGATTTGTGCATCCCTCTTTATGTCAACTTTTTTAAAATGAGAACTATAAACTTTTTGGTTACTGTCTATTTTGCCTCTTTTTTTTCTAACTTACAAATAGTATCTTCTCAAGCGCAAGTTTTTCTGTTGAATTAATTTCCTGTTAAATTAGTTTGTGCATTGCTTCATCTTAAACATTCTGTTTTTTGTATTTGTTATAAATCAGTACAGATCGAAGAAAAAAGAAAAGGTAGCCATTTGTTTTTACAATATTTCTGTAACCAGAGGATTTTCTCTTCTTGAATGCATCAGCTATAATCATTAGTAGCAGAGGTTCCTGCGGTATTCAGCAATTGAAAGATGACGAGTACAACAACCTATTGTTTCAGATCATTATGCCTTTTACATGAGGAACTAAAAAATCCGAAAAAAGTTAACCTTCTTGCGTCATCACGTGCAGCACTTTTGTAACTGTTTTACTAACTTGACAGATTATGTCTGAAATTTGAAAACTGTTTTAAGCTTCACAAACAGAAATAACATTTATGACATAATATTTTTTTGCTGACTCTCTTAGATTTTGTAAGTTTAATAATGATTCTATGTTATATGTGCAGGGGAGATGTGGTAACAATGGAATGTGTTGAGAAGATAATTAAGAAAGACTGGCTTCACCCACTGACCAATGAAAAACTCACAGAAAAGGATATTATTCCAATGCAACGGGTTAGTTTACTGTTAAACTTTTTTGTTCATGCAAATTTGATAGCAAAAATTGTTATTTAATGGTGGTCATTATCTCGTTTCAGGGTGGAACAGGATATTCTATTACTAATGATAAACTGCAAGGGAAGCACGAACGACCAGTCTTACAGGCATAAGGAAAGCTTGATCGTGTACATACTTTCTATTTTGGTGAAGAAGCCCAATGATGATTCTTTAAACCATGTTTAAAATAGACATGTTCAAAGTTTTTTTTTCTTTTTGAAGCAGTGGTTTTTCTAAATGTTACAGGTACCATGAGTTCTTTGTTCTAGTACTAATTAAAATTTTGTAAGAGTGAAATTTTACATTTATAGTTTGTAGATCACTATATTTTTCAGTAATTTTCCTGTAAAACTTTCTCATGGTGGTAATAAAGATATTCTTTTTATTGCTTCAAATGGCAAGTTTTGCATGGCTACATTTTATTGCATATCAGCATGTGTTTGTATTACATTTATATCATTATTGTGCATGTGTAGATATAGTATGTCATTTCAAACTCATACGGAATTAATCTTTTTGCCTTTCATTTAGAGTATCTCTTAAGATGCATCCATATGATACATTTCTCTGTTCAATTTCAGGCATGTGCCTGAAGCTGTCAGCAGCGTAATAAAAGCTTGCACTTTGCATAAGTGCGAGTTTTCACAAATGTATTGCGCTTATCAAAAGAAAATAGCTTTCCTTCCTTGTTGGGTATCTTGTATGCTGTTCTAGGACAACAGTCAAGTGTGATGAGCCTGTGTTCAAAGTGTACATATCTGTAATTGTATTTTCTTGAGTGCTTTTCACCAGAATCGACTATTGACAGACAATACCAATAACACTACTTGCTTATTCTGGAGGTACACTTCACAACATTATAAAAATATGAGGGCTGACAATTTAATAGATTTCTAATTAATACAATTAACACTTTGCCATCCGGCGACACCACAGTGGTGTTGTGTGCGAAATAGCGGTCAACGGACAGCGACACCACAGTGGTGTCGTGAGCATAGTATCGTGCAGTGGCCGGTGACAACACTTTAGTATCTTTTTCATTCTGTTGGTGTTTTGTTTAGGTAACAATAAGTTACACACATCAACAAGTATTTTGTTTTTATAAGTAACCAAAACGGCCTTGCTGTGCTGGTACTGCGAACGGCTGAAAGCAAGGGGAAACTACAGCCGTAATTTTTCCCGAGGGCATGCAGCTTTACTGTATGGTTAAATGATGATGGCGTCCTCTTGGGTAAAATATTCCGGAGGTAAAATAGTCCCCCAATCGGACCTCCGGGCGGGGACTACTCAAGAGGATGTCGTTATCAGGAGAAAGAAAACTGGCGTTCTACGGATCGGAGCGTGGAATGTCAGATCCCTTAATCGGGCAGGTAGGTTAGAAAATTTAAAAACAGAAATGGCTAGGTTAAAGTTATATATAGTGGGAATTAGTGAAGTTCGGTGGCAGGAGGAACAAGACTTCTGGTCAAGTGACTACAGGGTTATAAACACAAAATCAAATAGGGGTAATGCAGGAGTAGGTTTAATAATGAATAGGAAAATAGTAATGCGGGTAAGCTAATACAAACAGCATAGTGAACGCATTATTGTGGCCAAGATAGACACAAAGCCCACGCCTACTACAATAGTACAAGTTTATATGCCAACTAGCTCTGCAGATGATGAAGAAATTGATGAAATGTATGATGAAATAAAAGAAAATATTCAGACAGTGAAGGGAGACGAAAATTTCATAGTCATGGGTGACTGGAATTTGAGTGTAGGAAAAGGGAGAGAAGGAAACGTAGTAGGTGAATATGGATTGGGGCTAAGAAATGAAAGAGGAAGCCGCCTGGTAGAATTTTGCACAGAGCACAACATAATCATAGCTAACACTTGGTTTAAGAATCATGAAAGAAGGTTGTATACATGGAAGAACCCTGGAGATACTAAAAGGTATCAGATAGATTATATAATGGTAAGACAGAGATTTAGGAACCAGGTTTTAAATTGTAAGACATTTCCAGGGGCAGATATGGACTCTGACCACAATCTATTTGTTATGACCTGTAGATTAAAACTGAAGAAACTGCAAAAAGGTGGGAATTTAAAGAGATGGGACCTGGATAAGCTGAAAGAACCAGAGGTTGTACAGAGTTTCAGGGAGAGCATTAGGGAACAACTGACAGGAATGGGGGAAAGAAATACAGTAGAAGAAGAATGGGTAGCTTTGAGAGATGCAGTAGTGTAGGCAGCAGAGGATCAAGTAGGTAAAAAGACGAGGGCTAGTAGAAATCCTTGGGTAACAGAAGAAATATTGAATTTAATTGATGAAAGGAGAAAATATAAAAATGCAGTAAATGAAGCAGGCAAAAAGGAATACAAACGTCTCAAAAATGAGATCGACAGGAAGTGCTAAATGGCTAAGCAGGGATGGCTAGAGGACAAATGTAAGGATGTAGAGGCTTATCTCACTAGGGGTAAGATAGCTACTGGCTACAGGAAAATTAAAGAGACCTTTGGAGATAAGAGAACCACTTGTATGAACATCAAGAGCTCAGATGGAAACCCAGCTCTAAGCAAAGAAGGGAAAGCAGAAAGGTGGAAGGAGTATATAGAGGATCTATACAAGGGCGATGTACTTGAGGACAATATTATGGAAATGGAAAAGGATGTAGATGAAGATGAAATGGGAGATACAATACTGCATGAAGAGTTTGACAGAGCACTGAAAGACCTGAGTCGAAACAAGGTCCCCGGAGTAGACAACATTCCATTGGAACTACTGACGGCCTTGGGAGAGCCAGTCATGACAAAACTCTAACATCTGGTGAGCAAGATGTATGAAACAGGTGAAATACCCTCAGACTTCAAGAAGAATATAATAATTCCAATCCCAAAGAAAGCAGGTGTTGACAGATGTGAAAATTACTGAACAATCAGTTTAATAAGCCACAGCTGCAAAATACTAACACAAATTCTTTACAGACGAATGGAAAAACTAGTAGAAGCCGACCTCGTGGAAGATCAGTTTGGATTCCGTAGAAACACTGGAACACGTGAGGCAATACTGACCTTACGACTTATCTTAGAAGAAAGATTAAGGAAAGGCAAACCTACGTTTCTAGCATTTGTAGACTTAGAGAAAGCTTTCGACAATGTTGACTGGAATACTCTCTTTCAAATTCTAAAGGTGGCAGGGGTAAAATACAGGGAGCGAAAGGCTATTTACAATTTGTACAGAAACCAGATGGCAGTTATAAAAGTCGAGGGGCATGAAAGGGAAGCAGTGGTTGGGAAAGGAGTGAGACTGGGTTGTAGCCTCTCCCCGATGTTATTCAATCTGTATATTGAGCAAGCAGTAAAGGAAACAAAAGAAAAATTCGGAGTAGGTATTAAAATCCATGGAGAAGAAATAAAAACTTTGAGGTTCGCCGATGACATTGTAATTCTGTCAGAGACAGCAAAGGACTTGGAAGAGCAGTTGAATGGAATGGACAGTGTCTTGAAAGGAGGATATAAGATGAACATCAACAAAAGCAAAACGAGGATAATGGAATGTAGTCGAATTAAGTCGGGCGATGCAGAGGGAATTAGATTAGGAAATGAGACACTTAAAGTAGTAAAGGAGTTTTGCTATTTGGGGAGCAAAATAACTGATGACGGTCGAAGTAGAGAGGATATAAAATGTAGACTGGCAATGGCAAGGAAAGCGTATCTGAAGAAGAGAAATTTGTTAACATCGAGTATAGATTTAAGTGTCAGGAAGTCATTTCTGAAAGTGTTTGTATGGAGTGTAGCCATGTATGGAAGTGAAACATGGACAATAAATAGTTTGGACAAGAAGAGAATAGAAGCTTTCGAAATGTGGTGCTACAGAAGAATGCTGAAGATTAGATGGGTAGATCACATAACTAATGAGGAAGTATTGAATAGGATTGGGGAGAAGAGAAGTTTGTGGCACAACTTGACCAGAAGAAGGGATCAGTTGGTAGGACATGTTCTGAGGCATCAAGGGATCACCAATTTCGTATTAGAGGGCAGCGTGGAGGGTAAAAATCGTAGAGGGAGACCAAGAGATGAATACATTAAGCAGATTCAGAAGGATGTAGGTTGCAGTAGGTACTGGGAGATGAAGCAGCTTGCACAGGATAGAGTAGCATGGAGAGCTGCATCAAACCAGTCTCAGGACTGAAGACCACAACAACAAGAAGTATTCGTGCACTTTCATCGTGGCAGACGAAAGAGACGATACAATTATTTACGATGAATGTGCGGATGTCTTGTCTGACGTTCCAGATGACTTGGCAGATTGGGAAGACTACACTGGATATCAAAAAAATGAAAATGAAGCAGGATCGTTGGAAGATAGTGAAATAGGTCCAAGAAGAATTCTGCGAGTGCTACAGTTGCCAACTGATTCTGTTGAATCAGACGAAGAAGACAGACTATGATTTACTGAGGATCAATAATAAGTTTGAAGGATCTCCGGGACCACACACATTTCCCAAAGATACACAGAGCATCGTGGATAACGTAGAATTATGTATTGGGAACAATCTATTTGAATATATTAGCAACGAAACCAACAAGTATTACAGTCAAAATTGCAATAGAAGGAAACTGGATTTAAAAAAATGCCAAATTTGTCGACGTTATGGGACCTGAACTTAGAAAAATGCTTCGGGCTTGCTATCCTTATGGGAATTTTAAGAAAAGCAAGGATCGGTGATTACTGGTCAATGAATCCGTTGATACACACACCCGTGTTTTGCAAAACCATGTCCCGCAACCGATTCAGACAAATATAATAATTTTTACATTTTTCCGACAACAACAATAAACCAGATCATGCCGACTGGCTTTTCAAAATGCAATTTGTAATTGATTATTTTTCCAAAAAGTTTAAAGAAATGTTTAATCTAAGTCAAAACATCTCAATTGATAAAGGAATGATACTGTGGCGAGGACAGTTAAATTTTAAAATTTACAATCCGTTGAAAATTACAAAATATGGCATATTCATTTGGATGCTGTGTGATTCGAGTACAGGATACATTTCCTCATTCAAGATATATTCCAATGCTGGACAATCTTTAGCAAAAACAGTGATGGCACTATTGACACCTTCTTATGGAAAGTGGAATCACCTCTACATGGATAATTATTATAACAGTGTAGAACTTGCAGAGAAGTTACTTGAAAAGAAAATTTGAGTTTGTGGAACGCTGCGGCAAAATAGAGGATTTCCGGAAAAATTGAAGCGCACAAAAGTCAGTGTGTTTGAAGCTTGTTATCAATGGGAAGGTGATAGCGGCCGGCGACAAGCCAAGTAATCCGAATTAGCACTGCCGGCACCAAGCGAATAAATTTTAACAAGACTTGCGGACGGCAAAGTGTTAAAAGGCTAATAAACTGAGAAAAACTTTATGAATGGTTATTTTAAATAAAGTCTTTGACATGGAAAAGCATTACAAACAAAAAAAATTCCATTGTTTCTTTGTATTGAGCACTTTTTTTTATGAACTTTCAAAGTTTTTCGAGGTTAAGATTATTTCCGAGTGGCATAGGCACTAATAAATGGTGCTCTAATAAATAAAACAAATAATAAATGAAATAAAACAAATGAAATCATTCCTGAACTTCCCATTGTTTTAAATAATGTTCTCCTGTTATTTTTGTACATCTGAAAATAGTATTGAGAACAGTTTCATTACATGAGAAGCTCAAATAAACTAGTAATGAAGAAGTCTCGTTTACAGTTTCAGAATTTTTTGTTGTCAGATATGTAATTAGTAGCTCCAACTTACAAGTGAATAATTGGTTTTTCAGTATGGCAACATTGTGGCCAGCCTTAATCACTCTAGAAATAAATTGGCTAGAGAAGCACATTATTAGTTTTCCCAACAGATCACCAAAATCTTGGACCCACATTTAATATGGATAGATGCTATAGCATTCATTTCATGTGTCTAGCCAGTTTTGACGCTTGCACTTTTGTTCCTCTACATGTACACTAGTTCATGAGAAAAGAGGCACCATCTGGATATAATGGTCAAGCAATTTGGTTCACAGCATTCTTAAATTTTGCTATGAACATGAGATTTAGGGATACATATTATTAAGTGTTAATTTTGTGTGTAGTGCTTGAATCTAGTATTTCCCAGAAAGTAAACTGAAGATCTGGCCAGTGGGGCAGCACCATCATGCTATATAATGGTACACATTGGTATTTTTACAAGCATTGTCAAACACCTGTATTTATGGCAGGGAAACCAATAAGATGGTGTGCGAATAAAAGTGTTATCATGTTAGTAACACAGCATCATGTCTTCTTCAGATGACAATGATGTTTGGCTTCAGTCAACATAATCAATAAAAGTTGAAAAGACTTCATTGGGTTCATCTTTCTTGTCGTCCTGTAATCCAACTTGGTGTGGATTCCAGAGAATCGAACAGTACTCAGGAATGAGTCACACTTGTGTTCTGTATGCGGTATCCTTTGTAAATGAGCTATGCTTTCCTGAAATTCCCCAAACTCGCCCAACCGCTTTGTCTTCTACCACCCTTATAATTCTCTTTCTCCATAGTGTGTTAGTTGTTTCAGATACATATGGATATTTTTATTGATTGACTCTGGAGAATATGTCTTCAGTAGTGATGGGAGTGGAGTGAAAGAAACCTCTCTCGCTAAAGCATCAATTGTAGGTGAGCTCCCACTTTCAGTACCTACACTGTGTTATTTTGCTGTAGATAAAGCTCTTCTCATAGTAAGCTAAATGAGACCATATCCTCGAAGAAAACTTTTTAAGTAAAAGAACATAATTAATTACAGATTATCTAGGGAAGAAGTCTGTAGAATGTTCTTTTGGTATATTAATGTTGAGTTTCAGATGTTCGATACTTCAGTAAATTGTGATGTGGATAAAACTGATGTGGTGGTTCAGTGTATTAGTGTGTTACATAGTTTTACATTGATTCATGTGGTGCATATTCTAAGGCATCTGTGCAGCACAATGTAGACCAATCTACTGAGAACTCAGTATACCAGCAGTGACCTACAAACAATTCTAAAAGTATATAAATGAGCTCTGTAGATTTATTCTTAGCCTCAATAGAGTATGTTGTATGTAACAATTACGAAAAGGGTAGAATGCTACTCACTGTGAAGATGACGCATTGAGTTGCAGACCGACACAACAAAAAGACTTTCACGCTGAGCTTTTGGCCAAAGCCTTCCTTAGAAAAGAAAGGAAAACACACACACACACACACACACACACACACACACACACACAGTGGAACTTTGCATAACAAGCATAGTTCATTCCAGAATCTTACCAGTAGTGCGAAACACTCATTAAGTGAAAGAATTTATCCCATATAAATTAATGTAAAATATGGTAATGCATTCCATGCAGAAAAGTACTAAAACTTTTATCGTATTCATGCCATTTATTCAAAGAGTACATATACAGTATTATGTACTTTATGATTTATGATACATAACTAATACATAATTTACTAGGAGGCTACCTATAGTCATTTGTTTCTGCTGATACTTCAACACTTTGTGAAAATGCAACACAGCATTATTATCAAATAAATTTGTAGCCCACGTGGCTACTGCTTTATTTGGGTGGTGATCTTCAGTGTACGATGCAGTTGATTCCCATGCTTTCAGCATATCTCTTACTGTGCCAGAAGATTGCTGCTTTGCTATTAACTCCCATGCTCGTGGCCAAAGACACAATCACGTTGACTATAGGCTCCACAGATGCCTCAGAGTCACATTCGACAGCACATTCTGGCCAAAGCTTCTTCCAAACGGAAGTGAGGGTTCTCCTGGTAATCCCTTCCCACACCTTTTTGATCATCTTGATGCAGGCAACGATGTTGAAATGATATTTCCAAAACAGAGAGAGAGAGATTGGTAGCTTCAGTCAGCTCAAAGCAATGTTCAAAAAGTGCTTTAGTGTAGAGCTTCTTAAAGTTAGAAATAATTTGCTGGTCCATAGGCTGGAATAGTGGAGTGATTTTGGGAGGCAGAAATTGGATCTTGTTGAATTGATAAAATTCTTCAAGGAGGTGTTTTGTATGCCTGGAGAATGGACAGGAGCATTGCCCATAACAAGCAAGACATGGAGTGGCAGATTTACCTAAAGCAAATATTTTTTCATAGAAGGACCAAACACTTCATTGATAGAATCACAAAAAAGGTCACTTGTCACCCAAGCCTTGTTGTGGGACTTTCTCTTCTGGACTTTACGCTTTTTGTAGGCTCATTGAGTTTCTGAATGGCGAACAAGCAGCAGTTTAATTTTCAAATTGCCTCTTGCATTGGCACAGAATAGCAACGTGGATGGTCTTTCATTGGCTTGTGACCGGGCAGTGCAGTCTCCTCTGCTGTTATAAAGGTACTCTTCAGCATCTTTTCTAGTATAGATCCGTCTCATCACAATTAAAAACCTGCTGTGGCAGATAACCCTCAGAATCTACGAACATCTTGAAGTTGCTGATTAAGTTCTCTGCTACCTTTGTGTCAGAGCTGGTTGCTTCACCATGCCTCACAATGCTGTGGATGTGGTTCTTCTCTTAAACTTCTCAAACCACCCACGGCTTCCCTTAAACACTTCTTTGGCTGCTGATGATTCTGGTGTCTTCTTAACAGGCTCGGTGAAAATCATTCTCGCCTTCTCACAAATGATGTTCTCATTAATAGTGTCACCCTGCAATTGCTTTTCATTCATCCATATAAGGAGCAATCTTTTGACATTGTCCAGAATATGAAACTGTTTCTTAGATACTCTTGTCACTCCCTTTGAAACATCCATCTCCTTAATCTTTCCCTTATTCTTGAAGATGGTGCAAATAGTTGATGTACACCGATTGTATGTGCGTGCTAAATCAGCAGTGCTCACACCACGTTCACACTATTCAATGGTTTTACATTTCATTTCTAAGGTCATTTTCTTTCTCTTATGTTTGTCTTGTTGCGGCTTTATCTTCGGAAACATTTCTATGAAGGTTATGAAAATTTGCACATAAAAAAAAAAAAAAAAAAAACACTGTGTGAACTCAAGTTTCGAAAAATGTGTGATCACAAAGCTGCACTAAGATGGTAGCAGAAAGAGTGCTAAAACCAGACTGCAGTATGTACTAAAGACTTTGTTCATATGCTGCTTCCAACAACAAAAGGTGCTCATATTGTTGAATGTTTCCTCCGCTGTACTCGAACAGCTGGTGACGTCGTACTAAATTGCCATCACTCATTACACGAAACGTCACTCGATAAGAGAGTAATTTTTGTGCAATTTGTTCTTCTTCTGGGTAGAGACGTAAATTCTACTTCACTTGGCAGTGTGTCCCTCTTGCTGTAATTTGCACACTATTTGCTTACATGAATTTAATATTTTGCTCTGACAGTCTTTTCACCAGGAGTGTGACTCCCTTTGCCTTCTGATTAGAAATAATTTTAACAGCAAGCTGTCATAGCAGACAGTGAAGGCATTTTTCTATGACCACTTTCTGTGTTTGCTCTGAGAGGTAACAACATGTAATACTTTTAACTATTTATAGTCCTTATGGCAAGAAAACATCTCTGATAATTAAAGTGCGTTCTGCATGACTGCTTCATGTGTCTTATGCGACAAATCTTGTAACAAAATTTTCTTTACACTTCTTCGGTAATGTCTCATTGTTGCTGCAGTGGTAGGCAGCTATGGCTTTCAGTCACTGTTGCAGTAGCCATTTTCACTTTACTGTTGAAAGGTGGAAACAGTGTTGCTGGCTATCGGAGGTCATTTATCGCCATATGGAGTTTAGATAAGTGAGCAAGTGAGTTTCCGCTGATGCCAGTTCTATGGTTTGCTTTATCAAGTAATACGAACTCAGTAGAAAGACAGTTGTAGTTACACACTTAGTAGTGACAAAATTACATCAACAGTATTTTGTAATATTTATCCTCCTTTGTTTTGTCTGCACTACTTGAAAAATGAGCTCCAAATCTATACGATCTGTCATAAGATTATCTGCACCTACTCTCTATTAGTGCACATGGTACTCAGCAACAATAGAAACTGAATTTATTTATTGTACTAACAGGACATCAGAAGGCAGATCCAGCACACCGCCATTCTGTTGTTGAACGTTCCATGCAGCGATGCAAGTAATAATTTTTGTATGTTAATTAGTTGATAGCAACTAGTGTTTTGAAAAATAAATTTGTGGTAAAGCCATTAGTTTTACCAAACGAAAAATTTAGAGTAGATTGAACTGAAATATATTAGCCTTTATACAAAATAATTGTGTGTGTATGTAATAAAAATGGTTGTTAAAATTATCCTTGGTATACGTAATTTCTGCTTTCTCCTCTTTCAATGTGTAGTTTCCTATTTTTCTAGTTATTGTTTGATCTTTTCAACTCATCCCTCAAAAACTTTTTATGGAAGCCTTTTAACAACTTGCATTCACATACCTTTGCTAATATCAGTACAGTGTGCACAACATTCTTAGCACCTTTAATCTGAGAGTGCCTTTACTGCTATATTGAATTTTCCATTGCATCTTTACGGTTCAAAAAGTGACTTATGTTCAATTTAATTTCAAACTGCAGGAACAAGTGCAAAAGACACATGTGAAGTGGGCAGTTGTAGTGAAGGCACCTCTGTACTAAAATTTAGTTAGTTGTCAACCAATAACGTTAGCTGTGGAGGAGCATTGTCTTGCAGCAACCTCCAGATTTCCCTTCTCTGTTTTACTGACATTTCATATTGTGTTACAGAGGCAGTAGAGGATGTCCACATCACCTTTCTTGCATATTTGCCTGCTGGAATGAATTTGTGACACCTTTATAAACAAAGCTATATTCAACAGCAGTTTTCTTTCTTTTTTCTACTTAAAAGCTTTACGTCCTTGGAGATGCACTAGTATTCAGTTCAGTGGACGGACATTTTGCTCAGGGATCCAAATCGCTAGTTTTGTAGCCAGTCTCAAGGGTATTATTAGAAAGTTGCATTATTCATCAGGTGAATTGTGAGCATTGTCACTGAGCTTCCTTTTGTTCAAGTGGTGATATTTTTGGAACTAAAACTTATCCATGTTGAAAACATTGTGCATTATGAAACTTCCTGGCAAATTATTCAAATCCAGCAACTTGCCTTTACCAGGCAATGGTTTTACTGACCACATTGGTCAACTTGCTGGCAGTGGATGAGCATTTTACTACAAATCTGTTTCCTTGGAGTGTTTCGCGGTAGCATGTCTGAATAAAATCTTCTCGGTTTTCAAGTCGCATCAGTTATAATAAAATTCTCAAGCATGCGATGGCCATCTCCACCGTCGAAAGACTGGTGTGTGTGTGTGTGTGTGTGTGTGTGTGTGTGTGTGTGTGTGTGTGTGTGTGTGTGTGTACACACACACACACACACACACACACCTCCCTCCCCTCAATTACCAAACTGATGATTCCTTGCAACGAGATTTGTCATATCAGTCAGTCCCTTCTTTTAGTCCAGTTGTGTCAGAAATTTCTTTTTTCTTTCATTTGTTACTCAACCTTCTCATCTAATCTTCAGCATTCTTTTGTAGCACCACATTTCATATCGTCTCTACTTTTGTCATCATCCATTATTTTGCTGCCAAAATGTCAAAACTCACCAACTAATTTTAGTGTCTCATTTCCTAATCTAATTCCTTCAGCATCACCTGATTTAATTTGACCAAACTGCACAACCAAATGCATGTAGAAGCAGAAATGTTTCGGGAAGAAGAGAAAGAGGGAGGAGAAGAAAAAGTATCATTCCATTACCCTCATTTTATTTTTGTTGATATTCCCTTTTATCACCTATTTTCGGGACACTATCCATTGTATTTAACAGATCATTCAAGTCCTTTGATGTCTCTGACAGAATTACATAGTCATTGGCAAACCTCAGAGTTTTTATTTTTCTCTTCCTGAACTTTAATTCCCTCTCCAAATGTGAACTTGGTTTCCTTTACTGCTTCCTGAATGTAGTGATGGAATAACATCGAGGATAGGTTGCAAATGTGTCTCACTCCCTTTTCAACCACTGCTCCGCTTTGATGTCCCTCAGCTCTTATTACTACTGTCTGGTTTGTATGAAAGATAACCTTTTGCACCCTGTATTTTATCTCTGCTGATTTCAGTGATTAGAAGTCAGTCAGAATTATAAAAAGCTCCTCCAGGTCTACAAATGTTGTATATGTAGGTTTACCTTTTTTAACCTGTTTTCTAGGCTAAATTTTAGAGTCAGTACAGCCTCAGGCATTCCTGCATTTCTAGAAACTAGACTGACCTTCGGGTTCTACCTGATATTTCCATGGTTCTGTAAATTAGTCATGTCAGTATTTTGCAGTTCATTAAAATACCAAACATGGGAACATATAGCCTAATTGTCCATGGAAAAACTGAAGAACTTTGATATTTTTTATTTTATTTTATTGCACATCTGCTTGTATGTTGTGCATAGTATATCAATTTTCTTTTTAACCTCTTCCTATGTGATATATGGCTGGGAAAGATTTTGGTAATTGCCACTACTATTTTGTTTTTATCCTTGATCATAGTTTCCATCATTGTGGAAATTCATGATGCAGGGAGCTAAATTTTAATGAAACCATTTTTCACTAAACATATGTGGTGGAACAGCAACACAAACAACAATCGCCATCTTGTCAAATTTTCTGCCACTTAAAACTTATGTCAAACAGCATCACACATTTGGCAAAAATTGTAAAATTTGACAAAATGTTTGATTGTTTCAGGGCCCTTAAATCTGGATGTCTGGACAGCATACCTTACTCTCTGTTCCTACAAATCTATTTCAGCTTAGAGATGCAACAAATGCTTGAAATGCAGAACTTTTTTAATTTGTTGGAAAGGGCATTATATTGCACACCTTTGTTATTTCAAAATGTTTTTGGTTTCATAGGTACCTTCATGGTATCTTTTGGGAGAATTTTGACCTTTTTTCCCCTAAAATATTGAATCACTAACTCTCACATTGTGTTTTGCAGATAACAGCATGGAGGAGAGCCTCGAGAGATTTGGAATATGTCAGGAAATATATTCCTAAAGAAATTATGGTTGGCTGTTGGTTTATAGGACATGTCCCAATGTGTTCTTTTGATTAATATGTCAACACTGAAAATGTTCCCTCGAATTTTCACATATTCAACTACATCTTTTCTTCATGTTTCCTTGTGAGTTGTGTAGAAATGATACTTGATGTTCGTGAAGATGAACACAATTGAAATATATCAGCCCTCTACACCAGATTTGACCGTGCCAGATGCTGAGCTTTCATTGCTCTTGTAGTTTACTGTGAAACTCCCCATTTGGCCATCGTGCAGTACAGTGGAGCTTACTCCTTGTTTGGATCCCTGCAACAACAGCCGAAAGCAGTGTTACGACCAAAGATGGGGGTCACTTTGCTATCAGGAGGTCAAACAGGGAGTAGGGGGTGATTGATACTGTTGAGTGCCGGGGTGGTAATGAAACATAATTCAATTAACAATCATTTGTAGGTGAGAGTTTTACAATCATTCCATCTTCTTTGTGACGCAACCTGGCAGCGACTGTGCAGAGTCCTCACTGCTTGAAAGCATGAGGTGGCATGTCAGTGCCCAGAGAAGAACTTGCTGAAAACAGGTCCTCCATTGCCTGTGGTCAGTGCTGAAGCCTCATCGCAGGAGGATGCGGCAACTGTGCGTCCCCACAGCCTTACATGGCTATGGATTACCATCAGAGCCTCGAATCGCTTGATGAGTGAAGCTGTGCTTAGGCTCGGTCCTTGAAACCTGCATACCCCTGTTGTCGGTTGTCAAGATGATGTGTAGGCAGGAGACCAGCTGCACCAAGGGCAGCCTGAGTTGCGATCTCAGCACACAGCCAGTAAAGTGGTATGTGTACTGCCCCAGTAGTGGTGACACAGGCATCTGGTGTCTAAGTTGAACAGCTTGCCATTTGGGCAGTTCGTTTCTTCATCTATGGAAGATCAGCTCAGCCCCCATCCTCAGCCAGTCACCATTGTGACCAGCTGGACTGCAGCTTAGAGGTCCCCTCCACGGTCGGATGGCAGTGGACTTCAAGTTAGCAGCTGCTTGTAGACACTTGTTTAATTCACCAGAGTATCCTGCAACTTAACACAGTTGGTCTTCCATTGGTATCCCAAATGCAGATGGGATGGTCTAACTCTAAGAATAAGCTTGAGGAGAACAGGTTTTGTAGCAGGCGATGATATGATCTACCCCTCCCCTCCCAAGCAGTGCTGATCAAACATGCTAAATGTGCTCTCTGTTCGGAGCCCGACAGTGCTCTCAGCTGCTCTGGTGTTTAACTTCAAGTTTCAGAGTTTTTCCTTGGGCAAAGCTTGCATCCTGAGTGAAGTTACCGTATTTAGCCTTGTTGCAGTAGCACATCCTGTCCCATACTGTTATTGAAGTGCTGAATCAGTTGTTCTTGGCTTCTCTCTTGCATGGTCTGTTGAAACATGGTCATAGCTTGTTTATACTTCAGGCCCCCATATTGAAATTTGCTTATGACACGATTGCCTAGCTGGCAGACATGTGCCAGTTGACTGTCTCCATTGGTCTTAACAAAATTTTAGTCCTGCACTAACTTACTATTCTACTGTGCAACAGCATAAAAAGGAAAGCTTGTCAAGCGTATATGGCTTTCGTATCTATTGCTGAATATATGAGGGTCATTCCATAAGCCATGGCAACTATGGTATATCTCGTAATATTGCGACAACTTAGGATTTCCACAATGCGCATTGAATCGGTAAAGCAGTGTGTGTCTGAATATCAACAAAAATAGGATTCCAGTACAGGAGGTCATGGCAAAGGTTGAAATGAAACAGATTCATTGGAACTCTGTGAAAAGTTATAGTGCAGAAGTACAAATGGAATAAAAATGAACCAAAATCATTTACTGTCCCCAGTGCATCCACACAATGAAGACATTGAATGCCATTTGGATTTTCATCAATGTGTGCCACTTGTAGCCAAAATGCCATGAGGATAACTGCCCTGTTTGCAAAGCACCTCCCACACAAAGGCTTCTTCAGTTGTGTAATGAGGTCAAAGTCAAATGTAGTGACATTTGGTGATTATGGTGAGTGGGGGAGGACATCTCACCCTGATGATACACACAATTATTGATGGTGCCCACAGTGTGGGCTGTAGCATTATTCATGGAGTATGATTGCATTATTCAGCGGTGTTGGATGTTTCTGCTGAAGTGTGCATCACAGATGGTTCAGCAGAAACTTGCAGCAGTGTTGGGTATTGACATTGTGGCCATGCCTAACAAGTTGACACTCTAGAATACTGTGGCTGTATCACCCACAGTTGCTTGTAGTTCCACATGGCACTGAGTAATAGTGTTTCTGTCAGTGAGAAAGGCAATTTTCATGTATGTTTGTTGCTCCATTCTGCTTA
Organism: Schistocerca nitens; assembly: GCF_023898315.1. Lineage (NCBI taxonomy): Eukaryota > Metazoa > Arthropoda > Insecta > Orthoptera > Acrididae > Schistocerca > Schistocerca nitens. Next base: position 249,511,883 of record NC_064618.1, read on the forward strand.
CATCCATCTTTTAACATGTTCGAGCCCACACCGAATATTTCAGGTGCTGGTACTGAGCCATTCTCACATGCAGTCGCAATCTGTCATTTGGTTAGTGTGCTGTTTGCTGCAGGCTTTGCCCTGGCTTATGGAATGACCTTCATATAATTGGGTATTACTATGTAGAGTTATGTGTAGGCTATTGTGTAAAAATTCTGAATTATGATAAGCTAATATGTGTGTGAGTTATTATGGTAGAAGACCATAGTACTGCTGATACCGTGAAGACCCTACCTTTATTTTTATTTAAGAGTCATCAAGTTTGGAAAACAAATGATCACATGTACCAAGAAATTTCAAGGAAAAATCTATTCACTGGAAAACTTTAAGTCTCACAAGTGATTACCTAATTCTAGTTCAACATGTTTTATTTTTGCACATTGAATAAACTTGAGAAATTATTGGGATTCACCATGAAATTTGTGCTGATTTTGTGGAATATAGAAATTGAAAGTGCAACAGTCACAGTAGAACTAAAAAGTGTCTGTGTCAGTCATTAATTTTTTGTGAGAGAGGAGAAAAAACAGTTTTACAGCTGACCTTGAATCTAGTCCTGGTCAATGCTTTGGAGCAGTGTAAATACAAAAAAATGCAAATACAATAAAATGTGGCAAATGCAATAAAACATGGCAGAGACATGTAATGGTGAGGTTCCAGAGGGAAGGAAAAACTGACCACTTAAGGCAGACGCAAAGTACAGGAAATGGTTATTAATAATGGAGTAACAGTCGAGATTATGAAAAATTTTTTACACATTGGATGGTGTACTGTGGGTTGTAGCCACAGGCTATTTTTGGTGATGGTGCTAATAGTATTATTACATTGATTAGAGAGTAAGGTTTGTGGAAGAGGAAGTTGAATGGAAATTGCGTTGTGTAATTGGCAGATTAAATCACATTTAGAGAACAAGGACGGAGTAAAACTGCATTTTAATCAATTTCATTGTGGAAGATGATTACATTTGTATGAGCTGTAGCCAAAGTGCACCAAGGACAAGAAAATTATGTCCATAGCTTTGCCATGCTTTCGTATTTTTAAAATTGTGTCTCAGGCTCATAACGTACCCATATACAGTTTCCTTCGAGCACGTCATACCGGATAATTCGTGGGAAACGTATGCTTACAACGACTCTGTCGTGTTACTTCTGACATGAGGCGGCCTGAACCGCTTGAGCAAGGTCATGGTTTCAGTGGAGCTACCTAGCGGACAGAGGCCGAACTACAACAGACACTCAGTGACGTCACGACAAACACGCGAAGTGTTGGGTGTACATGGCACCAGCAGTTTTGTGTACGTTTCACGATGTGTTCGTTTTCGTTCTGTGGTATAAGTGACGAATATATCTCAAGTGTACGTGTGAGTGACTCGTTTTCGTGGAATAGTTCACGTGATTCTGCAGCTGTGTCGTCGTGTCATTAAGGAAATACGTGTTCTGCCAAAATTTTCTGGATATCACTGAAGTCTGGTAAGTATAGAATAATTTTCATCTTTTTTGTGTTTAACACTTGACGCAAACAACAGCATCATGCAGTAGTTTCTAAAATTTCTTTGTTATAGTTATTTTTTTTTAGAAAACAGTTACTGTCACAGAACATTCTGTTCATTTATTCGGCCTTGGCAAACATCGCTTTGCAATTACGTAATGAGGTCGCGCCAAAAACAAACCAGACGTTAAACGTTTTCGTTCCCAGTGATTAATTTTGCAGACAAAATGTTCCCAGAATTCAATAGAGTTCGGTTTACGGTGTATCATTGTGCTAGGCGCACGAGTTCAACGAAGTATCGAGCCAGTGTAATTTCTTGTTAATTCATGTAAATGTCTGTGTCATGTTTCCGAATGCGATAAGAATACTGCATCGAACAACATATCATCAGTCTGTAACAGACTGGTGCCGAAAAAATTATTTACATTTTCACACAAAACGCGAACATCTGGTACTGTCAGAACAACTACGAAAACAGTGTATCGTCAGCATAGTTGCGTCGATTGTAAGGAATAGCTATTGGTTAATTATGTTTCTGGGTATAAGACAGGTTATAACTTTAAAACTGTCTACGATTATACCTTACGAAAACTATTGTTGAAGAGTATTCAGTAATCCCAAATCGTTGATATAATTTGAGGGCAAACACAGGTGTTAAGAGTGGAATAAATCATATAGTGCGGTTTTTCACGAATCGAAATTGAAAACACTTCATCGTATTATGATTACCTCCATTTCACAAATGAGGTTACGTTGCATTTGATAACTATAAAAGAAATCGGTTCAGAGAAAATGTTTTTGTAACATGTGGGTCGTATTTTGACATTTCAACAGCTGCATATTGAGAGGCAAAGGCCATTGTTGGAGAAATTAATACAGTTTAAGTTATATTGCCGTAGTTATTTCCCTATATTGCTATTTATTGGACAAGAGCCCACGATGGTGTAGCTTTGCGCTATAGTTATTAAAGAGCGATTTTTTCAGTGGGCACAGAGGATAAACAAGCGTGTGTTATGATGTGCCGTGTCTTGGAATAGAAGATTTTTTTGTCATCTGCGACGCTTTTCTGCCGTGATACACATGCAGGCAAAACTTTTTCTTTGATGGTTTTAAGTTGAACAAATCAAGTTTCGGACGATTGGAGACGCGAGTTACCTACCTTTCTCTGACGTTTCATACGTTTACGTAGACTTTCTGTCACGTCGTAACAACAGTTTCCTGAGCGATCGTAAATATTGAAAAGTTGTTGGGTAATTTAGATGTGGCAGTGTTCTCTATTTTGATTTAGATATCATCTACATGCTGGCAACCGCATTCTGACACAAAAAGCGAACGTTGGCTATACTGACGCTTGCACAGCTATTCTTGGCAGCGGATCAGGGGACGTTTCACGCCATACGATAAGCCGGTACCCAGCACGTAGTCTGATGTGAAGCTTCTAGATGAAATTAATCAGTCTATTGAATGACGCTGGCCCTATACCAAACGAAAGTACGCGCTCTTTAAGGCTGACTCATTGCGTGGGGGATGGTGGGTACGAAGGAATAGGTATAAATCCTGAAATTCTCTTGAATGAAGCGTCGCGCTAAGAGCCAACTTCTAGCGCTCGTATATTTCCCCAGTAGACATGCAGTGCCAAGAAATACTATTGAGGAAACTATCGTTGTATAGAAAATACTCGATTACAAATAAAGTATCCTTGTATAACAGAGTTATCGGCTGGCGCATGAGCCAGCGAAATTTGAGAATTGACCGATCACACTACGACACAAGAACTTCCAAAACAGGATTCTCGTATGATGGCTTCCAGCATCAAGCAAACTGAAGGACGTAATTCATTTCGCGCAAAGTTTTACAGTGCCTCCCCCTTTCTTTCTCCTAACACTGATGGTCCCCGAGGCAAATTTGTGATAGCTAGGTGAGAAAGTGTCAAACACGTTCTTTTAGTTGTAGTGACATTTAGTAACGACTTTGGACATTTTCCGTATCTCTAGTTATTAATGAATGATACGACGATCATTAGATATAAATAACGAACTGAGATAATATGTTTAAATCACGTTTGTTCAAAATACGAGGGCATGCTGAAAAGTAACGCCTCCGAACTTTTCATGTGAAAACTATATAAATAAAACAAACTCTGTTAACATTCTACATCATTATTCTTCATGGGTACGTATTTATTTTTCAACATAGTCACTCTGGTAACTAACACATTTCTCCCGACGAGAGACCAGTTTGTTGGTACCGCCACTGTAGAACGTTTGACTTGGTGATGGAGCCACAACCTCACCTCTGCTTGCACTGCTTCATTACTATCAGAGGGGAGTCCTCGAAGGTGTTCTTTAACTTTTGGAAACGTATGAAAATCGGATGGGTCAATGTCGGGGTTGTATGGAGGATGATCGATGACAGTGAACCCAAGTTGCCGGGTTGTTACAGATGTCGCAGCTCTCGTGTGTAGTGTGGCATTCTCATGGTTAAGGAGAGGGTTTTCCATATGTAGACGAACTCTTTGGATTCGAAACTCAATTACATCATGCTGTTTCACACGCACCGACGTAATTACGTTACATACAGCCATGGTACTCGCGTCAATTAGGAGTTCTCTAGCGTTAGATGTCATGAAAAATAAAGATGTAGAATATTAACGTTTTATTTAAATAGATTTAAGAGATTTCACATAAAAATTGCTGTGGCGTTACTTTTGAGCACGCCCTCGTAAATAATCGTTAGATTTACGCGAAATTTACATCTGCCCCATCGTGCAAGTTACACAGACAAGGTGTGTTGTAAGTACGTTTCATCTACTTCGTGACCTGGGCAGGCTGTTCTAAAGCCCAGGATTCCTCTCAGCAAGAGTCGCAGAGATTTGGTGTTGGAGTACAGGCAGGGCCAGTCTGAGAATTTATAATTTGCCCCTCCTCATTCGTAAACTTTTACACACGTCCGTTTTGTCTACTAATTGTGACACACCCTGTACACAAATCGTGCACTGTTGCTCCAAGCGGCTGCTACTAATTGTGATACATCCTGTACAAAGTCTATACTTGTGACACCTTTGCCGCCTCCAAGCGATGGGCCTTAAACCAGCCCTGGATACAGGGAATTCAAGTAGGCTAGTGACAAGTTCGTTGATGCTTCTGAACACGCGAATTTATTGCAACAATTGTGAGAGCCGTATCAAGCAAGTAATTGCTCCGCCAAAACGGTAAGTCTGAAGGTAAAAAAACTGTGCAGATGTCACGTACGAGGGCAGCATAAACTCAAAGGATCACCAATTTTATTCATTTTTCGTACTACTGTAGCACATACTTAGACGTAACAAATGCTGCTCTAGTACGATGCACTTCTCAAGCGCCACCGAGAAATCAAGCTTCATGGTTTTACAAGCTTGTCGGGGGTAGAAAATTCTAAATTCTTATGTGTAAAAATTGATGAAAACTTAAACTGGAAGATATATAAAGGCAGCAGACCTGCTACAACATTTAGGTTCGGCTACTTTTGCCATAAGAATAATTGTAGCCTCCGGGGATTAAGAAGTTGAGTAAGTTAACTTGTTTTAATTCATTTGTATGTTGCGGGATAATATTCTGGGGTATCTTTTCACGCAGGGAAAAAGTATTCCATGCACAAAAGAAAATAATTATAGAATTATATGTGGAATTCATAGCCTTACATCTCGGAGGCATCTCTTTAAACACATGGGAATATTAACCACAGCCTCACAGCACATTTATTCGCTTACGATTTTTTTTTTATCAATAATCAATCTGAGTTTGAGACTAACAGCGATATTCACAAATACAACACTAGAAGAAGATATAATCTGCATTAACCTTTAATGAATCTAACTTGGGCACATGGTCGTCCCCAGAAATTTGCCATGGGCCAGAAGAGTGCCATTTTTGCACAAGTTATATATCTGTATAGTGAGCAAGCAGTAAAGGAAACAAAAGAAAAATTTGGAGTAGGAATTAAAATCCATGGAGAAGAAATAAAAACTTTGAGGTTCACGGATGACATTGTAATTGTCAGAGACAGTAAAGGACCCGGAAGAGCAGTTGAACGGAATGGACAGCGTCTTGAAAGGAGTATATAAGATGAATATCAACAAAAGCAAAACTAGGATAATGGAATGTAGTTGAATTAAGTCGGGTGATGCTGAGGGAATTAGATAAGGAAATGAGATACTTAAAGTAGTAGATGAGTTTTGCTATTTTGGGAGCAAAATAACTGATGATGGCTGAAGCAGAGAGGAGATAAAATGTAGACTGGCAATGGCAAGGAAAGTGTTTCTGAAGAAGAGAAATTTGTCAAAATCGAGTATAGATTTAAGTGTCAGGAAGTCTTTCCTGAAAATATTTGTATGGAAGTGAAACATGGACGATAAATAGTTTAGACAAGAAGAGAATAGAGGCTTTCGAAATGTGGTGCTACAGAAGAATGCTGAAGATTAGATGGATAGATCATGTAACTAATGAGGAGGTACTGAATAGAAATGGGGAGAAGAGGAATTTGTGGCACAATTTGACTAGAAGAAGGGATCGGTTGGTAGGACATGTTCTGAGGCATCAAGGGATCACCAATTTAGTATTGGAGGGCGGCGTGGAGGGTAAAAGTCGTAGAAGGAGACCAAGAGATGAATACATTAAACAGATTCAGAAGGATGTAGGTTGCAATAGGTACTGGGAGATGAAGAAGCTTGTACAGGATAGAGTAGCATGGAGAGCTGCATCAAACCAGTCTCTGGACTGAAGACCACAACAACAGTATATAGCAACTGCAAATTTCGCGTCGCGTTATTCGACACTGGACTCGTACACGAGTGAGGTACAAGGTGCCGCCAGGTCCTGTGGTTTAATTTTACTTGGATTTCCAGGGATGTTTCCTTTAACGAGCCACAGCCGCTTCTTCCTCCATTCATTTCCAAATGAGCTACTGATCTCTTTCGAAAGACATCGTCTAAACGTCGAACACCATTTTTGTACCGTCGTTGGGAAAACCGTTATCAGTGTAATTGCGGATCGTGGACTGCCAGCTGGATTAATTTGTGGTTAGGCGCTTGATTTATATACTGAACGAAAACGTTAGCATGATGCACTCCCAAATAATAAAGAAATAAAGTAAATCAAGTATCGTATTAACCATGTTGTTACTGAAGGAAATGGAAAATCGTAAGAAGAACCTTTCACACTTTTAGTTCCCTAGCTACTTCAATATTTTTACGTGTTGAGGACGTTCAGTGTGTCGTTCATGTTCAGCCAATTAACTCCCGTGTTTTACTGGCGAAAACTATTGGATCATCTTTGTGCAACGAAGACTACAATCACAGTAAAGGTTTCCGCGGCCATAATCACCGTGTATTTGACGTAGACTGCTGGACAAATGGCGCATCCAGACTTTCCAATGTATTACCGTCTTCACCAATACTCATTCATGTTGCTGCTGCAAATTTTGTGTGATCTATTCGCTTTCCATTAGGTCGTCATGTTGATCGTTCTTTATCTCTTTGATTGCAACAAAGAATTTCCTTGGTCCATCTTCTATGTATTCGTCTTCCTATTAATTCTCAACACGGATCTCTTCATTGTTCGACGAGCCATCAGTTTTTAAATGATCTCCGTATCGAAAGCTCATGCATCACTGCCATAAGTCAAATCAGGTAGAACCCACTGATTTCAACTTTTTGTGTCAGAAACTTCGGCAACTAGTACCTACTCTGAACTCTATATAGTTTATTAATACTCTTGGAGTCGTTTGCCACAAGTACGGAAACCCGTCAACCGGTTCTACGACTCCATTGTGAATGTGTACTACACACATAAAAAAAACAAAAAAAAAAAGTTTTGCATCACCTCAGTTCCGAGAGTTCCGGAACCTGTACAGAAAACTGGAATAGAGATCAACATAAACATCATTTCCGCCCTTTTTATTGCTCATGAAACCCACACATTGCATGTTGTACCACCATACAGCAAGATCTTCATAGGTAGTGGTCCAGATTGCTGTACACACCGGTACCTCTAGTACCCAGTAGCACGTCTTCTTGCATTGATGCATGCCTGTATTCGTCGTGGCATACTATTCCCAAGTTCATTAAGGCACTGTTGGTCCAAATTGTTCCATTCCTCAACGGCTATTCGGCGTAGATCCCTCAGAGTGGTTGGTGGGTCACGTCGTCCATAAACAGCCATTTTCAATCTATCCCAGGCATGTCCGATAGGGTTCATGTCTGGAGAACTGCAGGCCACTCTAGTTGAGCGATGTCGTTATCCTGAAGCAAGTCATTCAAAAAATGTGCACGATGAGGGCGTGAATTGTCGTCTAAGACAAATGCCTCGCCAATATGCTGCCGATATGATTGCACTATCGGACGGAGGATGGCATTCACGTATCGTACCTTCCATGACGACTAGCGGCGTACATCGGCCCCAAATAATGCCACCCCCAAAACATCAGGGAACTTCCACCTTCCTGCACTCGATGGACAATGTTTCAAATGGTTCAAATGGCTCTGAGCACTATGGGACTTAACAACTATGGTCATCAGTCCCCTAGAACTTAGAACTACTTAAACCTAACTAACCTAAGGACAGCACACAACACCCAGCCATCACGAGGCAGAGAAAATCCCTGACCCCGCCGGGAATCGAACCCGGGAACCCGGGCGTGGGAAGCGAGAACGCTACCGCACGACCACGAGATGCGGGCGGACAATGTTTCTAAGGCGTTCAACCTGACCGGGTTGCCTCCAAACACGTCTCCGACTATTGTGTGGTTGAAAGCATATGCGACACTCATCGGTGCAGAGAACGTGATGCCAATCCTGAGCGGCCCATTCCGCATGTTCTTGGGACCATTTGTACGGCGCTGCATGATGTCGTGGTTGCAAAGAGTGAAGTTGCGCATCATGCAGCCTATTGCACACAGTTTGAGTCGTAACACGACGTCCTGTGGCTGCACGAAAAGAATTATTCAACATGGTGGCATTGCTGTCAGGGTTCCTCCGAGCCATAATCCGTAGTCAGCGGTCATCCACTGCAATACTAGCCCTGGGGCGGTCTGAGGGAGGTATGTCATCGACAGTTCTTGTCTCTCTGTATCTCCTCCATGTCCAAACAACATCTCATTGGTTCACTCCGAGACGCCTGGACACTTCCCGTATTGAGAACCCTTCCTGGCACAAAGTAACAATGCGGACGCGATCGAACCGCGGTATTGACCGTCTAGACATGGTTGAACTACAGACAACACGAGCCGTGTACCTCCTTCCTGGTGGAATGATTGGAACTGATCGGCTGTCGGGCCCCATCCGTCTAATAGGCGCTGCTCGTGCATGGATGTTTACATGTTTGGGCGGGTTTAGTGACATCTCTGTACAGTCAAAGGGACTGTGTCTGTGCTACAGTATCCACAGTCAACGTCTCTCTTCAGGAGTTCTGGGAACCAGGCTGATTCAAAACTTTTTTTGGTGTGTGTGTGTTAACTTTTGATTGCGTTGTTTATAAATTACTAAGTGATAAACCCGACACTTCTCAGGTATTCATTTTGCCAATTTTCTATTAGAAACGAAAACAAAATTTGAAATTATGAACCAGTCGTACAAATAAATGCATAATGGACATATGTATAAGTGCAGCTGCTTTGCTTGTCTACAAAGCGATTTTGTATACGTCTCTATGGCAACGTCTCTTCCTAGCTATAAAGACAGTTATTGGCGTCGCAGTTGAAAGCGCTGGCAGGTGTTGGGTATTTCCTTAAGTTGTCCTTTTAGTAGTAAAGAATTAATATAACATCACGTATGATATCGCATGTTTTCACGCATCTCAGTGTTTTTGACGTCGTATCTCCTGAATTTTGTGTGGTACTACGTTATAATTTTCTAGGTGCATTTAGTGGCATATGTGGATACTGTCTGCGAAATTTATTCCGAAAAGAGTTAGTCGGAGATAGGTAATAAATTTAAACGTCATGCATGATGCAACAGTTTTTCACGCATCTCATTTTTTATGACATCCTATTTCCTGAACGATGGTGGTTCTCACCTCCACAACGATTGTTGCTTGACCAAGACTGGTTGAAATCGGTGTAGTTGTTTAGGAGGCGATGTGAAACATACACACACATACACACACACACACACACACACACACACACACACACACACACACACACACAGACATTTATATGTATGGATTTTGGTCTTACTTTTGTTAACTTTTGTTCTCCTTCTAAACGTGCTTTACTATGTTCTTCCGTACGTTGTTGAACCTGTAATGATATAGTGACATTTTAGTTCCTCAAATTTGCGGTATGCTTTAAAGCTTGCAGGTCGATCCGTCAAGCAAAGGTAGAGACGGACAACTCACGCGCCCCCTTCCCGTAACGGTAACCACCGGAAACTGTTGCATCAATCTACCATCAGAAAACTGTGCTGGAGGACTGTAGGAGAGCCTAGTGATCAAAACATAACAGCCATTGATATCTTTCCAAAGACATCGAATAATTTTCTATTAGAAACGAAAACAAAATTTGAAATTATGAACCAGTCGTACAAATAAATGCATAATGGACATATGTATAAGTGCAGCTGCTTTGCTTGTCTACAAAGCGATTTTGTATACGTCTCTATGGCAACGTCTCTTCCTAGCTATAAAGACAGTTATTGGCGTCGCAGTTGAAAGCGCTGGCAGGTGTTGGGTATTTCCTTAAGTTGTCCTTTTAGTAGTAAAGAATTAATATAACATCACGTATGATATCGCATGTTTTCACGCATCTCAGTGTTTTTGACGTCGTATCTCCTGAATTTTGTGTGGTACTACGTTATAATTTTCTAGGTGCATTTAGTGGCATATGTGGATACTGTCTGCGAAATTTATTCCGAAAAGAGTTAGTCGGAGATAGGTAATAAATTTAAACATCATGCATGATGCAACAGTTTTTCACGCATCTCATTTTTTATGACGTCCTATTTCCTGAACGATGGTGGTTCTCACCTCCACAACGATTGTTGCTTGACCAAGACTGGTTGAAATCGGTGTAGTTGTTTAGGAGGCGATGTGAAACATACACACACACACACACACACACACACACACACACACACACACACACACACATTTATATGTATGGATTTTGGTCTTACTTTTGTTAACTTTTGTTCTCCTTCTAAACGTGCTTTACTATGTTCTTCCGTACGTTGTTGAACCTGTAATGATATAGTGACATTTTAGTTCCTCAAATTTGCGGTATGCTTTAAAGCTTGCAGGTCGATCCGTCAAGCAAAGGTAGAGACGGACAACTCACGCGCCCCCTTCCCGTAACGGTAACCACCGGAAACTGTTGCATCAATCTACCATCAGAAAACTGTGCTGGAGGACTGTAGGAGAGCCTAGTGATCAAAACATAACAGCCATTGATATCTTTCCAAAGACATCGAATAAAACGGCGGGAGCACAATAACATGGATTGTAAGTAACAGCAGTGTACAGCATTAACACCGAGTATTAAGCCAGGTTTACCGCAGCGAACATTAGCGAACGAGCATTCACTGTGGGTAACAGCATTCGGCCTTGTTCGGTTCACATACCCAGGTGTTCGTGTTCGGCTGATTGCCTGTATCTCAGCGAACCATAAAACGAATCGTCCATAGCGCAGACGGTATTCGTCTTTTGTTTTCACGCGAAATACTGTTGTTAATGGCTTGAGTTGAATGAACAACGAAGTGGTCAGAACAGAATGTAATATTGCTAATACAGTGTTTCACAGTTCCTATTACAGGCTTCTAGGGGTTGTAGAGGGGTCTGAGTAGATAGTGTTTCGATAAGAAACGCGTACCTGGAAATGCACTATTTGAAGAATGGATCACTTTCAAATTTCCCACTTCACGGTACATATACAAACTGAGAGGCCGCCGCCTTCGGCCGCTTTCGTAATTACGATATCACATACGGCCACACCGTACTATTTTTGCCCAACTACAACAACGCCTGAGAGAAACTAGTACGTTCACAACTAAAGCCCGTTTTACACGAGCGACTTTCTGGTCAAAATCGACTACTCGAAGTTTGTGCTCTTTTCGTGCCTGCCGTGTAAATCAGCAACCAACCACAACGCGAGCATGTGTATGACGTCAGTGATCTAGAGATTGTGACGAGTGTAGAGTTCTAAATTTCCGATGATGCACACTGCGCGTGCATAGACTATAGCTGTTGTGGCGTAAAGTTGAGCGCCGGCACGCCAGTCGTTGAGCAGAGAGGGCTGTGACAACACGTCAGCCAATCGCGCACTGGCTGAACCCCTCTCCAGGACGATAATGCAACAGCAGCGGCCCCTACGCGAAGAGGACATAACGCCGCGCGGGACTGATCGCGGCCCAGTCGAACAGCAAGCAACCTCAAGACTAGCGAGTAGCATAGAAGCATCAAAGCTCAATACTTCGCTTGAACCCTCTGTGTGCCAGACATTGGAATTGTGCAGAAGAAACTTAATTATTTCGTATGTCACTTGCGACACATTGGTGTAACACAAAGTTAAGTATTATAATTGCTCGTTTAGTAATAAAACTCATTAATAAGATTTATTTGAATGTTGTCTAGCAATTCCAGAAAGCAAGTTTCCTAGAAACCCCACATTGACGACTAGGCAGGTTTTAACAATAGCGGCGTCTGCTAACATTGGAAGTTCTGGTCGATCTCATTCCTATTACAGAAAATGATTTTGTGTTTTCTTATCTTCTTAATCTTTATTATGTTGTTAGCTTTGTTTTCGTGGCACACTGAAGAGTTACACAACTTCTTGGCATTTTTTCCGTACTCGTCCAACAAGAGACAGAAAATATGTGAAAGTAAAAATTACTTACGTTTTACAGAGAAAAAACCTAGACTATGCACAAATAAGAATATAAATAGATAAACGTATTTTAATGATAATTAGTTCAACAGTGAAAGAGTCAGAATTATTAGGCATGAAAAATAATTTTCGTTGTTACTAGGCACTTAGCAAGAAAACAAGATACAAAGGATAGAGCCCAAAAGCCGCTATTTACTGCGTTCTACAAATTGCCCGACGTGTTTGCAAATGCATATTTTCTTGAGCTAGTAAGTGTATATGTTCTGAAATGTTTGGATGGCACTGTTCCTATTCTTTTAGTTCTCAGGAGTGCGAACAATTTACCCCATGACCGTTGGCAAAAACTTCCACTGCTCTTATAAATAATAAATACTATTGTCATTGCTTCTTCTTAAATTTTGTTAGTATATTTCGATTTTTCCGTAAAAACGTTTTTACTATCCAGATGCCAAATAGTACAGCAGTCCACTCTCACAACACCGGCAATTTTGGCCCTGACGTCTAAACGAAAATGACCGCTCAATACAGACAACACTAAGTACGGGAATAAAACGCCAGAGGCGTTGCAGTAGACACACTTGTTTCGAATGGTCAATTGAGACAAGAACGTCGAACGTGTAGAAGGGATTTAAGAGAGCTGATTAGTGGTGCTCGACGGACGTGCCGCACTTTTGAGCCGACGTGCTTCGTCGTGTAGAAGAGAATCCGACGACGAGTACTCTGAACATTGGTCATGCGATGGTCTCCTGTAAATCACAAAGGTCGGAGCTCATTATCCAAATGGTACATTTCCAGACGTGGATGCCTTATCAGAACTTTATCTACTAAGCCCACTCTACAACTCCTAAGAGGCCTGTAATAGCAGCGCCCTGTAGCAGAATATAGGTGCTTATAGGACACAACAGATCAACAGCACGAAATGTCGAACAAAAAGAAATATGATTGGTAGAAAGCTGCCGAACCACTCAAAGGTCCGACTGGGGAGATGAAATGGTTCAAATGGCTCTGAGCACTATGGGACTCAACTGCTGAGGTCATTAGTCCCCTAGAACTTAGAACTAGTTAAACCTAACTAACCTAAGGACACCACAAACATCCATGCCCGAGGCAGGATTCGAACCTGCGACCGTAGCGGTCTTGCGGTTCCAGACTGCAGCGCCTTTAACCGCACGGCCACTTTGGCCGGCTGGGGAGATGACAAAGACAATAAATTCATTACTTGGCTTCATCAGGTGAGAACGCAGTGAAGATGCACAAGCCTTTGTATTTCTTTTTATTAAAAAGGAACAGCACAAGAAATTTAGTTGAAAATAAACGAAAACGAATTTGTATCCATTTTGTTGGCTAATGTAAAATTGAAAATATACGAAAGAACTGACCATTCGTGGCTTACGCTCAAATCTGCAGTCAGTACATAGAGATGTATCATTGTTATTTGTGATATAACAACTAAATAAATAAAAATCGTTTTCCCCTCGGTCACAGCGTCTCTCTCCAAGAAACTACGTAGCAGATTTCATCAAGCCATACGCATATTTTACAATACAGTACTCTTAAATCATTAATATTATTTTTCATTTAATTAAATCGCTCAGTGCTTTGCGCATGTCACTGCAGACATCACGAAATGTCTGAGATGTAGCAGCTCTTGAAATTCAAAATAATTACCAACTTAATTGTCTCCAGCTGCTAAGCAGAAGAATATATTTCTCGTCAGTAATTAGTGACCTGCTTTTAAAATTCCACTCTAAATTGCTATAAGAAGCCAGCACAAAACGTCATCGACATATGTACAAAATTTAGGAATAATGCTAAGCAAGGCTGGAACTGCAATGCAGTGATAACGTCTCATATTTGCCTGAAAATCCAGACACCACGCCATTTTGCTTATTTGGTCAAAACTAGCGCGCTCACCAGGCGAAATAATCATTTGTGCAAATCATAATTGTGCATCGTGACTCTAACCAATGTTATGACGAGTGAAACCTGTGAATAGCCCGATCAAAATTACTTGATAGTTGACACTTCACGCATTGTAGCTGGTTTCCTCCAATCAGAGCAGTGAACGTCATGCCCGAACCGTTCACCGTTGCCAAAATGCCAATTAGTTCACTTCTATTTCCTTGTTGGGCTTTCTTTCTTGCTTGATATGTTTGGACCTGTAATCCTGTGTCTGGCCGTTTTATTTCGTATTTCATCACACATGATAACTGCACCAAAAACACACACACACGACGATGCTAACGAAATACACACGTTTCATACACAGCTCTAGCCGAACACTGCTGAATCCTTTCGCACAAGACGCGATTCAGCTTCATTTACATAGTTATTACAATCACAGAGATCGGGTTACACTACATAAGCTCGCACGATATTGCGTGAAGATGAATTTTTAAAGGTTGTCAGTTAATCGTTGCAACTGGGACACAAGGGTCATAGATACAACAGCTTTCTGCAGTATAATGACATAGCGTAGTAGTTAGTGTATAAACTGAAAAATAGAAGGTGGAAGGTAAAATGCTGCGAGACCTTTTATTTTTCTGAATGTAAAAAAACATCGATTATCATTTTTATTCACTGTTTTGGTTTAAACGTAATATTTTTATCTCTAATACTTCGCTGCGTCATTTTCATAATCATATTGCCTCTTTGTTTGCTCTTATTTTTCTTCCTATCATTCTTTTTTTCATCTGGAATCTGCTTGTGTCGCCTATAATCTGCAACTAAATGCCAGCCAGGACTGCTCATCGGTTTGTAACGCGACATCCCGTGTAGCCAGTGCGAGGACAAGTAACCAGTGACAGCGAGAAATCCTTTTGCTTTTACCGTTAAAACTTAAATTTTGCTGCGGAAGATGGCAATGCGAACAAACATATTATGAAATTTTCCTGTCCTGAGTGTGCTCGTAGAAGTTAGCCTTAAACGTCGTCAACAGAGCGATCGTGATTGTAGTTCTGCGCAGATTGTTGATCGCCGTTTTTTCGTATCCAGTACGCATCACGAGGCTGTAGTTAGATTAGGACACGAGTTTAAATTCAGGGCTACAAAACCGTCGTCTGCCGTAATTCAGTCATTGGTCACTTAAAATCAGGTTTCGACAGAGCATCTCGCATGTCTGTCATACTTCGCGGTGGCTGCTTCCAACATTGCTCCGCGTTTCACGTTAGCAGCATTTGAGAAGTGATCCGTCGTGTCTGTGTGTCGCCTATAACCTAGCAGTAGCGTGGAGCGCATGAGGCAACACTCTAGGGGCAAGAGACAGACGTCAGCTATCAAGCAAGTTTAATCGGTGTATAGTAATTATTGGGTCCAAAAAATAAGTACAGCAGTAACGCAGCGTTCTTAGCGTTGGCATGCTATGTTCGTTCTTTTTCGTGTTATCTTCTGTTATCTCCACTATAAACGCTTGGTCAGAGGTACAAGCGAAGGGTAGCGAACATGGCAAATTATGTACGAATGCTAGTTCGCTTGTGTTCGCTTCCAATCGCTCCGAAGTAAACGAGGTTTTCAAAGGCAGAATGGTCGCCCCTTATTCGTAATTTGTATATGCACACGCCAGCAGCTACGTCCGACGTCAGTGTGATAACGAAAATAATTATAAAAACGCGTTGTTGATATAACGCGCATCGTGCTACAATGCAAGAATTTAGAAAGCAACGAATACCACGTATCGGTAACACCAAAAAGATTAGTTGATTCCGAATACAACTCAGAAACAGAACTGTTAGACCAACCGGATCAGCCCCGTCTCCTCGGGTATTACAGTAGATCCTGAACGAGAGAACAGAAACTGAGGTATTAGTGCAGCACGTCTGTGTGTTGTTATCAATAAACTTTCCTCTTGTGATGTTGGTACTCGTTGCACAGTAAAATCACTCAGGTGTCAAATTGCTCTGTGAACTACTCCTGTTTAAAGAGTTTTTAAAAGCGGTCACGTTGTAAGTGCTTCGTTCAAACCGTAAAGCATGATGTCATGGAACTATTATGTTGGGCAAAAACAGTTTTTTAAATTTATTTTTATACTTTTTTCAGAAACTTATGTTTCTATTATCAGTGCTGGATTATGTGCCAGTAGAACGTCATACCACATATAAGAGTCACCACTATTAATTCCCGGAAAAGATCGATCTGCGCGTGGTCCATACTCAGCTATGTTATAACTGCAATGCAGTAGCCCTTATATGTGGTATAAAGTCTTTCTGGCGCATCATACGGCATTGATAATGGAATCATAAGTTTCTTTTATCAGTATTCCGATAAATTTAAAAGACAATTTATAGGAGTTCGGTGGATCTTGTTTCCCTATAAGATGGGATATGGTGTATGTCCACTAGCAAGTTCAAAATGGCTCTGAGCACTATGGGACTCAACTGCTGTGGTCATTAGTCCCCTAGAACTTAGAACTACTTAAACCTAACTAACCTAAGGACATCACACACATCCATGCCCGAGGCAGGATTCGAACCTGCGACCGTAGCAGTCGCACGGTTCCGGACTGCGCGCCTAGAACCGCGAGACCACCGCGGCCGGCCACTAGCAAGTAATCTTCCCAAGTAACTTCTGCAAGCGCTTACAGAGGTGTTTACTTGCCTAAGTTTACTTCTACATGTCTCTTGGGCAAATTGGTTTTGGGAAATTGCAGTACTTGCAGCAGCGTTTCCACTATAGTCACATGGTGAGATACACAAATGCAAGTTTACGATGTCATGCTTAAAAACCATAGCAGCCTTCATCGTTGTTGCATTATTTATTGGAGAAAAACCGCCACAGAACACAAAAAGTTAGGAAACAAGAAATGTTTTGGCAAATAAGTGGATACAGAGGCGTACATAAGTTATTAAGGACAACCCGCCTTTGTGGCCGAGGTCTCTAATACGCTTGTGCGGTGGCGCTCGACCCAAGGGTAAGCCAGTGCGAATCCTGGTGGAGCAGAAGGTTTTCACTGCCGGAATTTGGCCGACAAGAGATGTGGACGTGGTGGTGTAAAGTTCCCGCTCACCAGACTTTGCGCCAATGTCCTGGTTTAAATGCCAAACCTCTGTACGGTGTCTCTTGAAGAGAATGCATGATACACTGATGATAGTGATATCGCCAGTCGGACGGGGACTAAGCTTGACGGCCCCCTGGGTGCTGTTCGTGAGGAGTGGGCTGTGTGCTGCCACCATATTTCAGCCTCTCCCTTCTCACGTCCATCATCATACAACACCAGCATTCTTGTACAGACTCGCTCGCAACACACAAGAGTAGTATTTTTAGAGCTTGTTGCAAAATAACTAAAGACTGAACTAAACTCGGAAGACTTCGCTCAGATTAAAAGCTTTCTGAGAACGTCGTATTCCGATTTCGAACGTTTGTTGTCTGTTGTTGAATGAAATACTCGAAAACAGGATACAGAAATATGGCAAGCAGTATTTACTACTTTTTTTACAAATATAATACGTGTATGTTTACGCTAACATTAAAAAAAATCAGCTAAAATTTAAAGACGTGTGTACTGCTTTTCTACTTCCCCTTCTCAGGGAAAGGTAATTGGTAAATTCATTTCACACTTCCGTGTCTGACGGTGACCAATTATACAGGGTGTTCGGAAGTTCCCGTTACAAACTTCTAGGGGGGGGGGGGTGTAAGTGCATAATATGTCCAGAAATGTCATCCAACGACTTTACAGAGCGTGAAAGTTACAGGCACCGGCGCCTGTAAGTGTATGTACGAAAGTTGGAACTTTAATAGTGGCAACTATTTATTTATACCTCATACAAATTAGATACGTGTTTCTATGTTTTACTGACATTCAAAGTAGTCACCAGCATTGTTTATAAGCCGTTACCAGCGATGTGGAAGTCATAGGATACTCTTAGCAGTGCCAGTTGTGTTGACAGTTCGAGCGACGCGGTCAATTGCCCGACGAATTTGTAGCAGCTCTATAGCACTTAGCAGCCCCATCAGTGAAACAAATCAGGAACAGCTTCACTGTACGTGCTTCAGCACTGTGCTGCAAAATGATGGTCAGGTCCTGCAGGAAGTGTCATCATTTCTGTCTCTGAGCTGGTCGTAGGTTGTGTCCCAAAATGAACACCATAGACACAGAAGTGATGACACTTTCTGCAGGACCTGACCATCATTTTGCAGGACAGTGCTGAAGCACGTACATTGCAAGCTGTTCCTGATTTGTTTGACTGATGGGGCTGCTAAGTGCTATATCACCAAATGCACTCCCCTGACATAAGCCCTCGTGAGTTCAACTCGATTCCTAAATTGAAGGAAACACTTCACGGCATTCGTTTCAGAACTGCTACAAATTCGTCTGGCAACAGACCGCGTCGCTCGAACTGTCAACACAACTGGCACTGCTAAGAGTGTCCTACGACTTCCACATCGCTGGCAACGGGTTATACACAATGCTGGTGACTACTTTGAAGGTCAGTAAAACATAGAAACACATATATAATTTGTATGAGCTGTAAATAAATAGTTGCCACTATTAAAGTTCCAACCCTCGTATATAGGGTGTTTCAGAAGTAATGGTTAATATTCAGCGATATTACAGGAATGATCATTCAAAACAAAAAAGTCAAGTAAACATGGGCTCTAAAACGCATACCTTAAAAACTATGAGCAATTCTTGATCTTCGACACTGTGAAGCAAATCTCTTCTATTGCCAGCTCTTTACTTTCCATGTTTTGGAAAGTGGCAGTATGGACCAAGACGAGAAAAAAATTCCAGTAAACATGTGCTCTGAAATACATACCTTAAGAATTATGAGCACTTGTTCATCTTCGCTACTTTGAAACACAACTCTTCTAATGAACCCATGTGAGTTGAATGAACAACGAATTGGTCAGACAAGAATGTAACATTGCGCTAATCCAGTGTTTCACAGTTCCTACTACGGGCTTCTATCGGCTGTAGAGGGGATGTAGTAGAAACACCTGCCTGGCAATGCACCGTTTGAAGACCGGATCACTTTCAAATTTCTCACTTGACGGTAAGCACACAAACTGAGGAGAGGTCACCGTCTTCAGCCCCTTTTGTAATTACGCCGTCACTTACCACCATTCAGAACTATTTTTGTCGACTACAGCAATGACTGCGAGAAACTAGTACGTTCACAGCTAAGGGGGCTGACGGTGGTGCTCCACGTACGCGCCGCCCTCTCGACTTTGGAGACGGCGTGCTTCGTCCCGTGGAAGAGAATCCGACGACGTGTACTCAAAACATTGCTCATGTGATGGTCTCCTGTAGATCACAAAGGTCAGAGTTCATTATCCAAGCGGTACATTTCCAAACATGGGTACCACATCAAAACTGATACATTTGTTTGAGCACATCTGTCTTTTCGCCATTCTCCTTTTCGACACGGACATTTTCGTACCGGTATTGAACATACAAAACTCCTGCAAGTTTGAGAAAAACTTTCAACAACTGACAAGTTTGGCAAGTATTTGCAGGAAGATGCAAGGAAATCTTTCCACTAACTTGCACGCGACTAGCAACTTTACTTGCAAGTACGCACACGCCTTTATACAGCTGCGGACCCAACACAAGCTTACACCACGTCGAAATGCATCAAGATAAAAATCTTGGTTGTGAACGGGTTATTGACGAAAGATATTCATCTAAAGTTTTTGAGGTGAGTGTCTGTCCTTCAGTTAGAAGAGGGCTGTTATTTTGTCCAGTTAAGAAAAGAGTGATTTGAGTTCAAACGCGACAGTATTTGGCACGAAAATGAACCACGTGAAGGCAAAACCGAAACTGCAACGATTCACGAAAACGTAGAGAAAAAGCAAAGCGTGGTACTAAAAGACCGGCCGCTGTGGGCGAGCGGTTCTAGGCGCTTCAGTCCGGAACCGCGCTCCTGCTACGGTCGCAGGTTCGAATTCTGCCTCGGGCATGGATGTGTGTGATGTCCTTAAGTTAGTTAGGTTTAAGTAGTTGTAAGTCTAGGGGACTGATGACCTCAGATGTTAAGTCCCATAGTGCTTAGAGCCATTTGAACCATTTAGTACTAAATGGACGCCGCTATGGGTGTAACAGAAGGAAGAGTGCTCTGCATTTTTCATGGAGAATTAACAATTAGAAATTCGTTGCCGTCGATGAGACGTTAATCCTCCACGTCGCAGTAGAAATCAAAATGCCAATCCGAACAGGGTGTCGAAACTGGCGACCTCGTCCAAAAAAATGTGGAGACGATTACGAACACTGGTCTTCCCTGACTTTAAAAGGGAATTATTACTGACTGCTTTCCTGAGCGTATACAATAAATAGCTATGTAACTCGTCTGGACCCACTTGATCTACGAGGGGCGCTCAGTAAGTAATGCAACACATCTGTTTCTGAAAGCACGTAGGTTTTATTCAAGATTCGAATACACCATATTATTCCCTACTCTTTTGGCCATAGAAACCTATTTTTGAAAACAACCTGCGCTGAATGCGACGGTCTTACACTACCGTACTGGACGGGCCTGTATGTCCTCATCCCGCCGCTCTACTGGTCGACATCAGAGCCAACGTCTTGCTGCATCAATAACCTCTCCATCCACCACGTACTGCTTCCCGTGGGCGCACCCTTCATTGGGCCAGGCAGACGAAAGTCTGACGGTGGAAGATCAGGGCTGTGGGGCGGATAAGGAAGAACAGTCCAGTGTTTTGTGAGCGCCTCCTGTATCTGCAGGCGGCCAGGTTTGCGCGACGTGTTGCAATGATGACAGGCGCCTCGCCCAACGACTCGCCGTGTTTTTGTTCCCTGCCAAGTCTCCGTAGCCTGCGAGCGCCTATGTACATCTCCGCTGCTCTGAATTCCGCTAAAAGAAACTCAACGAGAGCTCCCTGCTTGGAACGCACCTGCGTTACAGACGCCGTTTTGGAGGCGACGTATAGCGCCGTCACCTATCGGAGCTTCATGAAACTGTATGGGCTGAAGCGGGAATATTCCATGATGTCCCACAACAAATTCCACAATTTTTCAGCCGAAACTGGTCGAGAAAAAAATGTATTGCATTACTTATTGAACGCCACTCATGTTACATTTGTATATCGCAAGTCGCATAATGGTTTGTACCTTGCATATCACTTCATTCGCCACCGTTCATATTCAAGGCGCTGTATTGGTACGTAATAAAAGCACTGACAAAAAAATTAGCGCGACCGCTGTAAGCGTCAGCAGAAGATGTATTTTACTATGACAGAAGGCGACAACAAATGGGGGAAACCTCATTTAATTTTTTTGTCAATTAATAGAGAGACTCTATCTTTAGTTCTCGAGTGGAGAAGACGTATTTTTTGTAAGATGTGTGTGGTAGCCATTTGTGTTGTCTGAATAATAATGATTATTTGTGCAAAACCACGAAAGTTTTCCTTCTTCCGCGCATCATCTCAATGTCAGCGGCCTGCATCGGAAGAAGCAGCCCGATTAAGAACTGTTATACACACGGTCAAGAGATAAAATACTTATGGCGGAAGAAGATTAATATAACCAAGTACACCAGAAGTAAGTTCACGACACGACTGGCTCACAATTTACGAAATTTGTGGATTAAACGAAAAGGCAATTAATTCCCTGAAAAAAAATCATAAAAAATCAAATAGGCCAATAATAGAATCAATCTGTTTATATATATATATATATATATATATATATATATATATATATATATATATATATATATATATATATATATATATGGAGAAGCAATGTGTTGGTTGATGCTTGTAGGAACGTACGGTCTCGGAAATTTATCAATAAACCATACTGTATTGCAGAATGCCACTGTTGCAGTGGCGGGTAAAGAAAAACATCAAGGATAGGGCGCTAAAGATATGTTGAGCTATCTTTACTTTTACTGTAATAAAAAAGAATCAAGTCACATGCAAAGTTTAATAAAGTTTTATTTAAACTGATCATGCACATAACAAGGCAATGCCGTCTTATGATATAAAAAAGTTACAATTGTGGTTCTCTTCCTTAAATGATGAAATCCATGCGGCCTATTCTTCCTGGCAAATTGGTTAATTACATCGTCAATAGGACAATCAATGTCAGGATGGATGTTCAACAGAGCTAAGCCATAAGTCGATCTTCCTCCATTGTCGACCTCAGCCATGTCTTTGTACGCCCCAATGTTGAAAAACTTCTTTTTGCTGTAGCAGTGGATGCAGGTACACAAGCAAATGTTTTGTACAGCGTATGCAAAGTAGGATGGTCAGGTCTAGGACAAACAGACAACGTTGCGTAACAGAATCACGATCAGCAATGGCGGTTTTATGCTCGTTTGCTTGTATTGAAGTATCTCTCGCATTAGTCTCTCTGTAATCACAAAACAGTAGAATATTCGCAACTTTTCCCGAACAAATGCCAGACAGAATAAAGTATCGAGATCACTAGAATGGCCGCGACTTTTCTCCTAGG
Organism: Schistocerca nitens; assembly: GCF_023898315.1. Lineage (NCBI taxonomy): Eukaryota > Metazoa > Arthropoda > Insecta > Orthoptera > Acrididae > Schistocerca > Schistocerca nitens. The sequence goes on from NC_064618.1 coordinate 249,534,672, forward strand.
TATGTGTTAGCTATCATGCAAGTGCCGTGCCGCAGTGAATACACTGGTTCCCGTGAGATCACCGAAGTTAAACGCTGTCGGGCCTGGCCGGCACTTGGATGGATGGCCATCCAGGCCGCTGTTGCCATTTTTCGGGATGCACTCAGCCTCGTGATGCCAATTGAGGAGCTACTGGACCGAATAGTAGCGGCTTCGGTCACAGAAAAACATCATAACGACCGGGAGAGCGGTATGCTTGACCACACGCCCCTCGTATCCGCATCTTGAATGAGGATGACACGGCGGTCGGATGGGACCCGATGGGCCACTTGTGGCCTGAAGACGGAGTGCTTTATGTGTTAGCTATCTATGTGCCAGACAGAAACGTACAAAATACGATGACGCGTAGGGAAGTACAAATACTCGATAACTCCGATTCAGTCGAGTCGACTGATGATAGAAACGAACGAATAGCGTACGGACTGACTGTCGGGGGCGGCGCGGGTGGCAATGCGGGCCGCAGTGGGGAGGGAGGGAAGGGTGTAAGTTATATGGTAGTGGGGACAAAAAAATTAACCACTTCCAGGAGCCATCATGCTAATACCATGTAAGGCCGCGTCAATGCTTGATAATGGTCACAGTTCGGCAAGAAAGAGAGAGTAACAAGTTTTTTCAGACACGCCACATCCAGCTGAAGTTACTCACTTACGATTAGATCCCGCAGAACTATTGAATTGCAGGGATGTTCATTTCTACATTTCACACACTGCTTCAAATAGTCACAGGCATTTTACATGGGATTAATACTGAGTGATTTAGGGTGCAGGTCGAGGTGTGTTCGTCAAACCAGAAACGAATAAGTGCAGTCTTGTGAACAAGACTGCTGTCATCTTGGAATAGGGGAGCGTGAAGAACATTCTGATCATGAAAGTGTAGAAGAAAGGGCAACATTTAGTCATCGACAGTACTGAAATAAGCACCGTGGTTCGCATTTAGAGTAAGCTGAATGGATGGCCCGAAGTCATAGTTCGAAAAACACCCCAGATCATTATAGAACCACCTCCATGCTAAACTATGAGGGTGTGCCGAAAAGCAATGCCTCCGGTTTTTTTTTATGTGGAAACTGTTAAAGCGTTTTAAATAAAAAAAACTGTATTAAAATTCTACATCTTTATTCTTCAGGCCTACATATTCTCAACGTAGTCACCCTGGCGACGAATCCATTTCTGCCAACGAGAGACCAGTTTGTTGATACTGCCACTATATAATGCTAGACTTTGTTGACGGAGCCAAAACCTCATCTTTTGCACCGCCTCATCATTATCAAAGTGAAGCCCTGTTTTGGAAACAGATGAAAATAGGACGGAGCCAAGTCGAGACTATATGGATGATGATCGATGACATTGAACCCAAAGCGCCTTTTTCTTACATATTTCGCAGCGCTCGTGTGTGGTCTGGTATTGTCGTGCTGAAGGAGAGTGTTCTCCACGTGCGGATGAGCTCTTAGAATTTGTGCTTTCCGTTTTCTGAGGGTGTGGCAGTACCTTGTAGATTTGTTATGGTGCCTTTAGGTATGAGTTCCACATGCACACCTTAAAAATTGGTTCAAATGGTTCAAATGGCTCTGAGCACTATGGGACTTAACATCTGTGGTCATCAGTCCCCTAGAACGTAGAACTACTTAAACCTAACTAACTAATGACATAACACACATCCATGCCCGAGGCAGGATTCGAACCTGCGACCGTAGCAGTCGCGCGGTTCCGGACTGCGCGCCTAGAACCCTTAAAAATTCCAAAACACTGTGAGCACGACTTTGCCTGCTGATGGCTTGGTTTTTAACATCTTTTTTTTTTTTTTTTTTTTTTTTTTTTTTTTTTTTTTTTTTTTTTTTTTTTTTTTTTGGCGTCGGTAAGCCTTTGTGGTGGAACTCCATTGATGCTCTCTTGTTTTCCAGGTCAGAATAGTGAACCCAACTTTCATCACATGTCACAATGTCGTTAAGGTATCCATCACCCTCCCGCACAAAACGCAATATAGACTGTTGACAAATGTCCAGTCTACTCTGTTCATGTGCGGAGTGAGCATTCGAGGCATCCACTGTACACAGTTTTCTGTACCGCAGTTCTGCTTTGATGGCATGTACACGCTCTCATGATATGGCACTCTTACCTCAGAGCTGAATCTGTGGGATCCGACGGTTTTCTCAAGTGATTCCATCAACTCAGTTCCGATGTTTACACACACACACACACACACACACATATATATATATATATATATATATATATATATATATATATATATATATATATATATATATATATATCGACACGGCCAGGGATCTCTTCAGTGCAGTGCAGATGCACACCAGGTTCGACCTCATACGGAATCGACGAAATAACGCGAGTAATGAGAATAATGGGCAAGGGGCATTACATTAGTACTTGTGGATAAGTTGTGAATTTGGGTCTGACGGGGGCCGAGCGGTTCTAGGCGCGTCAGTCTGGACCCGCGCGACTGCTACGATCGCAGGTTCTAATCCTGCCTCGGGCATGGATGTGTGTGATGCCCTTAGGTTAGTTAGGTTTAAGTAGTTCTAAGTTCTAGGGGACTGATGACCTCAGATGTTAAGTCCCATAGTGCTCAGAGCCAATTTTTTTTTTGGTCTGACGGGAGGCGTGCTAAGGTCGTTCGTGAAGTTGCATTGAGCACTGTGTCCTGGTGGCGTAGTGGTCAGAGCATCTGCCTAGTAGTCAAAACAGGAGACCTGGCTTCAAATCCGGGCCTGGCACAAATTTTCAACTTCCCCCATTGATTTCTATCAATACTCAATTGCAGCCAATGTCGTAATTCGTTTGTGTCCCGATTCCGACGAGCCTCGCGGTCATAGACTTCTAGCTCTATCCCAAACGTCGAGATTAGCGCCATTGTTTTCTTCACTACGAGCACGAAAAACCCGACGCTGCGCGTTACTGATTTCGGTACAGTCATACCGTACACAGCTTTCATTCTTCTATGGATTTCAATTGCAGGCACGTTTTCCGTGATTAGGTACTAGATTACAGTGCGCTGTTTCTCCCGATGTGACATAGTTAAGTTGCATACCGCCATGTTACAAGCTACAATTCGTAGCACTCTAGCGGCAAAGGACTGCAAGTTGCGTAAGCGATGCGGGAAAGTCGACCGAGTAATATGTATGACAGTAATACTTCAACCGATATTGGGAACAGAATAAAAGAGTCGGAGGCGTTACTTTTCAGCACGCCCTCGTACACTCTGCACACAGTGCAGGTTGAACGCATGACTGGCTCTCGGTACACTCGTCCCGTTGCATCGTTTGAAAAGAGCCAAAATCGCGATTTGTCGGATCACAGTAGGCGCCTCCAGTCGGCTACCATCCAGTTTTTATGCTGTTTGACCTGTTGAAGTAGTGCAGCTAAATGGGCCGCTGTGTGAAATGTCAATTACATACCGTTCTCACCGGAATTTTCGCTCGGAAACTGGTTGAGATGGACGCGCATTCACTGACAGCAGCAATCGCGAGTTGTGGTTAAAGAGACAAATTACTAAATGTACGACGGCATCGCTGAGCTGAAGGTTAACTTGGCAGTTGGTTTTTCCAACATTGCCATCTTGCGGAATACCACTTCAGGGTCGGCCTTAATACCGCGGGAAACTGAGATTCCGGCAACATTCTGAAGGCACTCAGGGATTCACGGCTACTGCATTTAAAAGATTGGCGCCGAGCTTTGCTGCAGCGTCAGACAGGGACCCCTAATCTGCAAGAAAGATATGGCAGCTCTGGTGGGTCACTGAACCCACATTCGGGAGTTGCAGGGTTCAAGCCACCCTCTGGCCATACACATAAATGTTTTCTGCTATTACATCTATTAATGTGAATGTTGGTAATTTTAACAGATTCTTCGCACTCGGGTCCACGGCCTGTACAAAATTGGCGTAATTTTCCTTTTATTTGGCTGTAGCAGTTGCTACACAAAATTCTATAGGTGTCACAGCTAGTCCATTTTTTATTTAGTCAATAGTTAGTCAGTAATTAATGTCAAAGTCAATGCCAGAACGGGCAGCTACGCCCGGATGTTTGAAGAAGCAACGGTGTGGGAGACTGGCTAGTTCAGGTTGAGAGTACGTGGCGGATTCATAAAAGACTCTGTTAGAGACAGTTCTGGCATTGCCCTCGCCTTATAATGCAAGCAACACATTGGAAAAACCAAGATGTTTCATAGAATTTTTCGACCTACACTACTGGCCATTAAAATTGCTACACCAAGAAGAAATGCAGATGATAAACCGGTATTCATTGGACAAACATATTATACTAGAATTGACATGTGATTACATTTTCATGCAATTTGGGTGCATAGATCCTGAGAAATCAATACTAAGAACAACCACCTCTGGCCGTAATAACGGCCTTGATACGCCTGGGCATTGAGTCAAACAAAGCTCGGATGGCGTGTACAGGTACAGCTGACCATGCAGCTTCAACACGATACCACAGTTCATCAAGAGTAGTGACTGGAGTATTGTGACGAGCCAGTTGCTCGGCCACCATTGACCAAACGTTTTCAATTGGTAAGAGATTTGGAGAATGTGCTGGCCAGGGCAGCAGTCGAACATTTTCCGTATCCAGAAAGGCCCGTACAGGACCTGCAACATGCGGTCGTGCATTATCCTGCTGAAATGTAGGGTTTCGCAGGGATCGAATGAAGGGTAGAGCCACGGGTCGTGACACATCTGAAATGTAACGTCCACTGTTCAAAGTGCCGTCAATGAGAACAAGAGGTGACCAGTGGCACCCCATACCATCACGCCGGGTGATACGCCAGTACGGCGAAGACGAATACACACTTCCAATGTGCGTTCACCGCGATGTCGCCAAACACGGATGCGACCGTCATGATGCTGTAAACAGAACCTGGATTCATCTAAAAATATAACGTTTTGCCATTCGTGCACCCAGGTTCGTCGTCGATTACACCATCACAGGCGCTCCTGTCTGTGATGCAGCGTCAAGTGTAATCGCAGCCATGGCCTCCGAGCTGATAGTTCATGCTGCTGCAAACGTCGTCTTACTGTTCGTGCAGATGGTTGCTGTCTTGCAAAGGTCCCCATCTGTTCATTCAGGGATCGAGACGTGGCTGCACGATTTGTTACAGCCATGCGGATAAGATGCCTGTCATCTCGATTGCTAGTGATACGAGGCCGTTGGAATCCAGCACGGCGCTCCGTATTACCCTACCGAACCACCGATTCCATATTCTGATAACAGTCATTGGATCTCGACCAACGCGAGTAGCATTGTCGCGATACGATAAACCGCAATCGCGATAGGCCGACGTTTATCAAAGTCGGAAACGTGATGGTACGCATTTCTCCTCCTTAATGGCCAGTAGTGTATAAAAAGCGCTTGACAATGTAAAATAGTGCAAAATGTTCGAAATTATCGGAAAAATATAAGCTGTAGGGAAAGAGGATAATAAATAAGGGACGCTCAAAACGTTTCCGTTAGAAGGCCGTACAAGCCAGAATCGGTATGCCAATCAGGCAAAATCGCTGTGATCATTGAGGCAATTATCCCACCGACGCCCCATGTTCAAGATAAAACACAGTGTCCTGCTGCGTGAAGATGCCCGTAACTGCCTGTTGCATATCCTCATCCGACAGGAACTGTCGACCCCACCAAGGCCTTTTTAAGGGACCGAAGGGCGATAATCGCAGGGGGAGATATCTGGACTGTAGCCCGGGAGCTCGAGTGTCTCCCAGTAGAGATGGCGTAACTTGACCCTTACGATAGTGACGTGCGTTATCATGAAGAACTAGCACCCAGAGCCTGGCACACCATTCCGCAACCAACGTTTTCGACAGACATGCTGGCCCATACACATTCTTCAGTCTCCGATGGATGTCTACCGGTGTTCGTTCTTCGGCAGCCAAGAAAAGAATTACAACACGTTGATCCTCTTTGGACGCATTTGGTAATAACGTCGTCATAGTTCACGTTTCCGCATTTACCGTACGCTCGTCGTAAAGACACGATTGCCACACTCACCCCTTGCCTCTACGTCGGCGCTTGTATACCCGCATCGGAGTTCGCTACGTTGCATATACGTTGTAGTAAAGCCCTCAAACGTAAACTTTTTGATCGCTCCTTATAGAGTGTAACCAAGAGGAAACAAAAAGAATGAAAGACCAGGAACGAAGAGCTCGGATTAAATGGGGTGTAAGACAGGAATGCAATCTTTCTCTCCTAATGTTCTGTATGTACCGGGTGATCAAAAAGTCAGTATAAATTCGAAAACTTAATAAACCGCGGAATAATGTAGATAGAGAGGTGAAAATTGACACACATGCTTGGAATGACATGGGGTTTTGCCCGCATCTCGTGGTCGTGCGGTAGCGTTCTCGCTTCCCACGCCCCGGTTCCCGGGTTCGATTCCCGGCGGGGTCAGGGATTTTCTCTGCCTCGTGATGGCTGGGTGTTGTGTGCTGTCCTTAGGTTAGTTAGGTTTAAGTAGTTCTAAGTTCTAGGGGACTTATGACCACAGTAGTTGAGTCCCATAGTGCTCAGAGCCATTTGAACCATTTGACATGGGGTTTTATTAGAAAAAAAAAGTTCGCCGGCCGGAGTGGCCGTGCGGTTCTAGGCGCTACAGTCTGTAGCCGGGCGACCGCTACGGTCGCAGGTTCGAATCCTGCCTCGGGCATGGATGTGTGTGATGTCCTTAGGTTAGTAAGGTTTAATTAGTTCTAAGTTCTAGGCGACTGATGACGTCAGCAGTTAAGTCGCATTGTGCTCAGAGTCATTTGAACCAAAAAACAAAGTTCACAAAGTATCCGACAGATGGCGCTGGACAGCAAAACGTCAGTGATTGCGCATGACAATCATGTATAAAAGGAGCTGTAATGAGAGAGAGAATCAGATGCGCCAGCAGTCGCAGCATGTTTACGTTATCTGAAAAGGTGCTTTTAGTGTCGCTGTATTATCAGAATGGGGAATGCGCTAGTTCAGCGTTACGATCCTAGCGCCATAGGAAGGGGATTTGAACGGGTGAAGGTCCGTTGCCAAATGCAGCTGTGGCGAGAATGATTTCGAAGTTCGAAGCCACGGGTTGTTTAGACGATAGACCCCGTAGTGGTCGACCGAGCACAAGGCTTAATGCTGCTGAGACAGTTCAGGAAGAAATGAAGACTGTAAAGGGTTCGTCTATGCACGGGGAAGTCAGTGCTCGTGCAGTCGCACGTCGCACCGGCATTCCATACACTACTGTTTGGTTGGCACTGAGGCGTACCCTCCGATGCTAGCCGTACAAAATCCATCGGCATCATTAACTGCTACCTGGCGATTTAGTGAAGCGGAGGGCATTTGCGGTGTGGGCGTTTCAAAAGATGCCGGAAGATGACGATTGGTTGAGTAACGTGTTGTGGGCCGACGAAGCTCATTTCACGCTCCGAGGGTCTGTCAACGCCCACAACTGCAGAATTTGGACTACCGAAAATCCTAGAACTGTCGTGGAAACTCCATTGCACGACGAGAAAGTCATGGTGTGGGTTGGATTTACCACATCTACTGTTATCGGGCCTTTTCTCTTCGAGGAAATGCGTGATTCTGGTTTTGTAACTGTTACCGTGACGGGTGAGAGGTACGCCGATATGTTACCAAATCGCATCATCCCCAACCTGGCTGATAAACACCTGCTGGAACCTACGATGTTTATGCAGGATGGCGCTCCACCCCATATTGCTAGACGCGTGAAAGATCTCTTGCGCGCGTAGTTTGGTGATGATCGTGTGATTAGCCACCACTTTCGTCATGCTTGGCCTCCCAGGTCCCCAGACCTCAGTCCGTGCGTGTATTGGCTTTGGGGTTACCTGAAGTCGCAAGTGTATCGTGATCGACCGACATCTCTAGGGATGCTGGAAGACAACATCCGACGCCAATGCCTCACCATAACTCCGGACATGCTTTACAGTGCTGTTCACAACATTATTCCTCGACTGCAGCTATTGTTGAGGAATGATGGTGGACACATTGAGCATTTCCTGTAAAGATCATCATCTTTGCTTTGTCTTACTTTGTTATGCTAATTTTGCTATTCTGATCACATGAAGCGCCATCTGTCGGACATTTTATGAACTTTTGTATTTTTTTTGTTCTAATAAAACCCCATGTCATTCCAAGCATGTGTGTCAATTTGTACCTCTCTATCTACATTATTCCGTGATTTTTTTCAGTTTTCAAATTTATACTGACTTTTTGATCGCCCGGTACATCGAAGAAACAGTGACGCAAATAAAAGAAAGGCCTGGGAGTGGGATTAAAATTTATGGTGAAAAAAGGTACAGTGATAAGATTCGCTGATGAAACTGCTGTCATCGATTGAAACGCGGAATAATTATGTGACCTTTTGAATGGAATGACCGGCCGGCCGAAGTGGCCGTGCGGTTAAAGGCGCTGCAGTCTGGAACCGCAAGACCGCTACGGTCGCAGGTTCGAATCCTGCCTCGGGCATGGATGTTTGTGATGTCCTTAGGTTAGTTAGGTTTAACTAGTTCTAAGTTCTAGGGGACTAATGACCTCAGCAGTTGAGTCCCATAGTGCTCAGAGCCATTTGAACCATTTTTTGAATGAAATGACCAATCTAATCATCACAGAATATTGTTTGAGAGCAAAACAGAAGAAAGACGAATTAATGCGGGTAAGTGACAGCGAGAAACTTAACATCAAAATTGAGGATCACGAAATAGGCGAAGGAATTTTGCTGCCTTGGAATAAGGCATGGCTGATGGCTGACGAAGCAAGGAGGGTACAAGAAGCAGACCTTACCTTTTTTTTGGGAGAAGGTATGTCATCAGGCTTCTGACTGGTTTGATACTTCGTCTAGGTGCTACAGTCTGGAACCGCGCGACCGCTACGGTCGCAGGTTCGAATCCTGCCTCGGGCATGGATGTGTGTGATGTCCTTAGGTTAGTTAGGTTTAAGTAGTTCTAAGTTCTAGGGGACTGATGACCTCAGAAGTTAAGTCCCATAGTGCTCAGAGCCATTTGAACCTTTTTTTTTATGCTTCGTCTTGGAGTAGCTCTTACACTCTACGTTGTCAATTATTTGATGGCTGTATTACAAGCTCTGCCTTCCTCTACAATTTTTGCCCTCTACAGCTCCCTATAAATTACAATCTCTGCCTTCCTCTACAGTTTTTGCCCTCTACAGCTCCCTATAAATTACAATCTCTGCCTTCCTCTACAGTTTTTGCCCTCTACAGCTCCCTATAATACCACGGAAGTTATCCCCTGATGGCGTAGCAGGTGTCGTATCATCCTGTCCCTTCTTCTTGTCACTATTTTCCACATGTTTTTTTCTGCAGAGAACCTCCTCATTTCTCATTTCGTCAGCCCAACTAAATTCCAATGTTTTCCTGTAGCACATCTCAAACGCTCCAATTCTCCTCCATTCCCTCAATCGATGTTTCACTACCATACAATGCTTCACTACAACCACACATCATTGGAAGTTTCCTTCGCAAATTGAGGCCTATGTTTAATACGAGCAGATTTCTCTTGGCCAGGATTGGCCTCTTTGCCTATCCTGGCGTACTTCTTATATCAACCTTGATTCGTCCATCAATTCGCCTAACTGGTGGGCTCCAGTTCTGAAGACTGAGTTTCTCACTAATCTCATTTCTGTCACTCCTCGTTAAATCCGTCTTTCTTCGGTTTACTCTCAATCAATATTATGTGCTCAGTAGAATGTTCATTCCATTACGTCTTGTAATTCTTTATTGCTTTCAATAAGAGCAGTAAGGTAATAAGCGAAACTTATCATAGATATATTTTCACTCTGAACTTTCAATCCAACTCCTGAACATCTCTTTTATTTCTGTCATTGCCTAGTCGATGTATAGGTTGAACAGAGGAGGCGAAAGGCTGCATTTCTGTCTTACAGCGTTCTTAATCCGAGCACGTCTTGGTTCTTATATATTTTGTTTGTTAGTCTTGTTTCCTTACCGCATACTCCTATTTTCCTCCGCATTTCGAACATCTTGTGCCATTTTACTCTGCCGAAAGCTTTTTACGTCAAAAAAAAAAAAAGGTTCAAATGGCTCTGAGCACTATGGGACTTAACATCTATGGTCATCAGTCCCCTAGAACTTAGAACTACTTAAACCTAACTAACCTAAGGACATCACACAACACCCAGCCATCACGAGGCAGAGAAAATTCCTGACCCCGCCGGGAATCGAACCCGGGAACCCGGGCGTGGGAAGCGAGAACGCTACCGCACGACCACGAGATGCGGGCGCTTTTTACGTCGACAAATCCTATGAAGGTGTATTGATCCTTCTTACTTCTTGTCTTCATTACCTAGAGTAAAGTAAGAAATACCGAAAGGCAAACAGATTGTCATTTAAGAGAACCTCAGTTTTTTTTTTCATGTTTCTGTATATTACTCTTGTCAGGAACATGAATGCATGAGCTGTTAGGCTTATTGTCGGATAATTCTCGCATTTATCTACCCATGGCGTCTTCGAAAGTATGAGGATATAATTTTTCCGAATGTCTTGAGGGTGTCTACAACACATAAATTCTGCATACCAACGTGAATAGTCGTTTGGTTGTCATTTTCCCCCAATGATTTTAGAAATACCGAAGGAATGTCACGTATGCCTTCTGCGTTATTTGTCTGCAAATCTCTCAAAGCTCAGTCAAACTCTAACTGTAATAGTAGATCCTTCACGTCCTCCAAATCGGCTTCCAATTCTTCTTCTATTCCGTCGTCAGACAGTTCCTCCCCCTCGTAGTAGCTTCAATTTATTCTTTCCATCGCTCTATGTTCTTTGTTAACAGCGGAATTCCTCCTGCACTCCTCATGTTGGCACGTTTGTTTCTAACATCACCGAAGGTTATTTTGACTTTTCTGTATGCTGGATCTGTCGCTAAGACTTCATTCTGTTTTTGGATTTCTTTACAACTTTCCAGCAGCCATTTCGCCTTAATATCCCTGCAGTTCCTATATGTTTCATTCCTAAGTGACGTATACTGCTGTATTCCTAAGTTTTCCTGAGCATTTATGTACGCTCTTCCTTCTTCGACCACTTGAAATATTCCTTCTGTTGCCCAAGCAGTTACCTTTCATGTACCTACATATGTTGGTCCAGCTTCTGTGATTGTTCTTTTTAGAGATGTCCATTCCTCTTCAACTGAATTGCCTGTTGTGGTGATCCAGAGTACATAATTCCTTAGTGCTGTAGTATTCCACTTTTTTGCATGTTGATTCTTCCTCACGATTCTTTTAAACTGCGGTCTAGTTTTTATCATTACTAAATTGTGATCTCAGTCTGTATCTACTTCTGACGGCCGCTGTGGCCGAGCGGTTCTAGGCGCTTCAGTCCGGAACCGCGCTGCTGCTACGGTTGCAGGTTCGAATCCTGCCTCGGGCATGGATGTGTGAGATGTCCTTAGGTTGGTTAGGTTTAAGTAGTTCTAAGTCTAGGAGACTGATGACCTGAGATGTTAAGTCCCATAGTACTTAGAGCCATTTGAACCACTATCTACTTCTGGGTACACCTTAAATCCAATATTTGATTGCGGATACCCTGGCAGACCATGATATAATCCAGCTGGCTGGGACCTTCCCGTGTCTCCAGATCACCTTCCATTATCCCTGTTCTTGTGGTTTTTGAACACTGTATTCGCTAGTAGCAGCTGAAGTTCACTGAAGAACTCTGCAAGCCTTTTTGCTCTCACATGCCTACCACCGAGCCCATGTTCTCCCGCAACACCGTGTTGACTTTCTCTTTTTACCACAGCGTTTGAATCCTCCTAGATTATTAGAGTATCCTCTTTCTTTAGATATTGACTTGCACCTTCAGTGCCCTCATATATTGTATCTCTTCATCTTCTGACAGTGACGTCATAATGTATGGCTGGATTGTTGTTGTCGATGACTATCACAGGCAAAGGCGGTATTGCTAGTCAGATGAAGTTTTCTAGTATCAAACAGTGGCCTTAATATTAGGAAGAAACGTCTAAGAATGTACCTTTGGAACACAGTTATGTATTAAGGAACCATGGACTGATAAAAACGGAAAAAGACTTGAAGCGTTTCAAATATGGTGCTACAGAAAGATGTACGAAATCAGGTGGACCGATATGATACGATATGAGGTGGTTCCCACAGAATAGACGGGGAAAGGAATGTAAGGAAAACACTGACAAGAAGGAGAAATAGAACGATAGGCCATGTGATAAGATATCATAGAATTACTTCCACGGTACTTGTGGGAGCTGTAGACGGTAAAAACAATAGTAGAAGACAGAGACTGGAATGTATCCAACGAATGATTGAGAAGGTTGGATGTAAATACTTCTCTTGAGATGAAGAGGTTGGCAAAGGAGAGGGAGTCGTGGCGGGCCACACCAAACCAGCTGTCAGAAGACTGATATACTTAATAATAAAAAAGAACTTAGAAGGTAAAGTATGCCGTATTAGCTCGACGACATTCATGAAGTAACTCAGCGAGCCAAACTCGGAGGAAGTATTTATTGTATTTCCAAAATTATGACCTCTCTTCCACTTGGTTCTCTACTGAAACCTTTTGCGTACATGGTGGCCAACGTGCTATGTTCACATGTCACACTACATTAAATCTGTAAATTAGCACAATTTCACGTATGAATTAATTGGATTATTGGATTTGTGTTCTTCCAGCCTGTCGTTTGTGAGCCACAGATGCGTCACGACAGCTCTGTAAACACTGGTTTGCGTAAAAAATGTTTCAGAGGTTTTCGATTCGCTTCAGCAGTTTCTGTACGTCGTTTGATTTTCCGTACACATTGAGCAGTCAAGAAATACACATAAAAGGGCAGGGAGGAGGGACGCTGAGACGTTCCTGGCACAGAAAGAATAAAGTTTTGCCAGCACATTTCTGCTAAACAGATCTACTCCCTGCTACTCCCGCCGACTAATACCCTTGTTACATCATTGTTGTAACTTTTCTAGTCCATTACAAGGAAATCATATGGTAGTCAAACCAGCTCTCAGCTGCATATTTGACGTCTTCACTGTTATCAGACGGCGATCCTTCAGTTGTTTCTTGAGATGAGGAAACATTACGGAGGGGTAGGGTTAGGTGAATAGGGCAAACTGTGAACAATTTGCGAACGCAGGGCATTCCATTTGCTAGCTACGACTTCGGACGTGTGCGAAGGTGCCCTACAACAAGAAGATTCATTTAGTCAACTATTCATGAAGTTTTGTCTTGTCCTTGTTCCAGAAGATGGACGCCACGACTATTTTGTCCGACTTCTGGGTGCGTAGTTACTTCTGAGTGACATAAATGTGGAACCAGGTGCCATCCTCAGTCACTAATCCAGTCAGAAAGTCTTATTTAGCATCAACATGGGTCAAAACAAGACTCAACTTTTGCCGTTTTCTGTTAACTGTGCAAATATTTCGGCATCCACATCACTGAAAGCTTTTTTTTTATGTATGTTGCAGTCTTGATAATGAATCCGAGAAGCTCCTGCAAGATGTGTGCTTTATTGTTGATAATGATACCAAACTCTCGTAGAAAACATCCGGTGGGCTTGTTGTCGATTCTATTGATGATGTCCGCTCACTATGGGGTTTGTCTTCGATGGTGAAATGTCCGGTCTTGGCACAGATTTTGTTAATGCTATAGGAATGATGCGCCTCCCCTAGTGTATGTGACAATGAGTATGACTGTCCATTAAACACTTTTGCTGGACAAACAGAAACTTTATCATGCTCCGTATCTCCATAGAAGTGAAACTTGGTTGTTCCTGTGTCATCTCACGCTCTACATGAAGTTAAATGTTACAGCAATTAGGACAATGTGATATTTGACAATTAAAGAACGAGATATCACTCTTTCATATGGCACCAATTCTTTTCTCTATTCCAACTTCAAGAGGACAACGTCAGAAAAACTAGAGCTCCCCGTCGCATTATAAATAATCTAGAGTTCCGCTTATGTTGTTGATTTCTCGTACCATGTTGACTCTCACATCACCAATGACATCATCTTCACCATACTGATCTTCGAATGTGGGATGATGTCTCGGCGATGCAACTTTTTTCCTGGATGTACCTTAATTTGCAACTGCACTTTTTACTCCGAAAACTCTGCAAGCACCAAGAAACAAAATGAATTCAAACACGCGTTAAGCTATTACTATCCGTGACGACGATATTGGGTTAAGATGTTCGCTAATGAACATGTCTGACTTCACGTAGAGCCATGGTATTTTAACAGCAGTTACTAAATTTTTCTTACTGATTTTTGCATTTATACGTAGTGTCAAGTCAGACTTGATGAGATTATCTGCGCAAAACAACGCATCGAATTTCTTAAACCATATTTCATTTTATAGCGATTTAAAAAAAATTCGTGATACGGAAGTGATGAACATAAAAACTTGTTCGTAAAAGAAGCTACAAGACATTAACTGATGTTTATTTATGAAAAATTTATTCGAGTAGTCCCTGAAAAGCATTATACTGCCAAACAATTGTCGATTCTTCAAAACGATTCCTAAATGGCTGCTGCACGCTTGTACAGTAACCATGTAAATGTTTTTCTTGTGAGCTGTGCTGATGTGTTACGGAAAATTCCCATTACCTGTTTCGTGATGGCGGTCAGTTAAGGGTCACGCATTATTAACGCTATTCCGGGGCCCAGACGAAAGAGCTTTAATAGCTTGTCTCGTTTCTGTTACTGCCGTTCCGTAACGTATGCCAGGTCAAATTTTTGCCCAAGAAGTTCGTAGGTTCGCAGTTTATTTGTAAGTTCCCGACGAAAGCTATGACAAGAACGTTTACACTCAGGCAACGGCCTAATAGACATAAACGAACTTTTAAAGCTTGAGTGTCGTCATATTCGATGGTACGTTGAAAAGTAAAGGCAGTTTTAAAAAGGTTCTTAGAACTGAGAGACGAAATTGCAAGTAGTATTCTTTCTGTTCCTAATCTCTGTAGATCTCTGTGCAGTTGTTCCGTCTCTTGACAGGCCTCCTACTTCCATCCTTGAAGAAGCTTTGTGGCATCGTTCTTATCCACACTCGCACTGCCTCCACAAAATTATCATCTGGCGAAAACGGATTTGCGCAGACGATCCTGCATCAGAACACAAAAGTGAACATCACTTGAGCTATACGTCGATTAAAACAACGAACTGATTGACAATCAAGTATGGGAGAGGGGGGAGGCGATTTTTGCTGTTCACGTTTCTCTGCACACACAACATGGCTGCGGCAGCAATAGCTTCTGCGTTTTGAATACATTCATGCGCTGCCCGTTAACACACGGTATGGGGTTTTTCTTAGCATGTTGGGAATTTATCACATTCACGAAGACAGACCGAGAAACGATGCAAACGGAAAATATGCACAATAATTGTTATGTGATCGGCCGCAAGCGTCGTCTACAGTTGACCGTCGCAAATGGCAGAAGTAGCAGAGCGATATGACAATGGTGTACAGAATACAAGCTACGGTCGCAGGTTCGAATCCTGCCTCGGGCATGGATGTGTGTGATGTCCTTAGGTTAGTTAGGTTTAAGTAGTTCTAAGTTCTAGGGGACTGATGACCACAGCAGTTGAGTCCCATAGTGCTCAGAGCCATTTTACAGAATACAAGCGTCACTAGGCCCACTATCTGATTCGTGTTTACTATGGTAGCCGCCCGGTAAATAATAGCTATCAATCACCTTGTTACTCTGATCCATAGTGCTGTGCATGAACACGACTTGATCTCTTCGAATAGTTGTCACCACTTCTCTGGAAATCTCGGACTTTGCTGGGGCTTTCGATCGCAGCACGATCTAACGACTTTTGTTGGTACTGTCTCCCTGAGATATACTGTTATTAATTTACTGTGGATTGTAATAGGAAAAATAACCGAAAAACACGTTCTTCCGTGTCTTAGAGCGTGCATATCATATATAACACAAGCTTTAATAACTGAATTAACGTTCGCAGTCATGACTCGTTCTGGTTTTCGAGCTTTAGCTCGTTCTGCGATCTCTCTGCGTCTTTTGGTATTATCTCCACAACAGTTCTTGCCACTGTTTGTTCTCGCCGCATCAATTACTGTCAGTTTAACATGATTTATTTCAAGACTCCAAGGAATTAATGACATTAGCTGCCAGTGGGCATTAATATAAGTCAATGGGAAAAGTTGAAAATCTGTGCTGGACTGAGATTCGAACCCGAGTCTCGTGCTTAGTAGGCAGATGCGCTGACCACTGCGCCACCCGGTCACAGTGGTCATCTCGCAACTGCACGGACTATCTTAGCACGCCCTCCCATCAGACCGAAATTTTCAACTTAACTCACATGCTACTGATGTAGCGCGCCTTGCCCATTATCCGCATTACTTGCGGCATTTCGCAAGTTCCCATAAGACTTCGAGCGTGGTGTGTACCGGCACTTAAGTGATTATTGGCAGCCTTTGCCTTAATTATACGAGGGAAGGTCGGAAAGTAGCGCACAATAATTTTACTGCCAAGAAGTTTACTAGTAAAAAAACAAAACAAAAATATCACAAATGACCTTACATCCTTCACCTACTTTTCTACGTAGTCACCAACGTTCTCAACACATTTCTCCTATCGTGATACCAGTTTCAACATTCCCTATCCGTAGAAGTCCATTTGGTGGATCATAGCCAACTGCGGACTGCTGATTTCACTTCCACATCTGTCGTAAAGCCAGGAATCTCTTTGTGGGACCGAACAGATGAAAGTCCAAGGTGCAAGGTCCGGACAGTATTGTGGATGCTGGAGCACCTCCCACCCAGATTTGGCGATTTTCTCACGAACAGGAGCGGCTGCAAGGGGGCGAGCACTGTCTTGAAGAAGTTTGACACCGTCATCGCTAATTTTGTAGCGTTTGTCACAAAAGACACGATGCAACGTAACCAAAGTTTTAATGTGGGCTGCAACATTCACACTGGTCCCGTGTTCAGCAAAGTCCACCAATAACACTGGGACCTGGTTGGTAGGCAACCAGAGAGCGCACAGGATAAGTTTAAGGTTGTGGATGGGGCTGTAAACAGTTACTGTGGGTTGCACAATGAAACACACAACTTTATTTTCCAAGAACCACTTATTTACACATTGGCTTAAAAGATCACAATTAAACAATACGGCAGAAGGCCTAGTTAAAGAAAACTTGATATGCTTTCCGGGCCGAAGGCCCCAAAACCACAGCAAACACAAGAACGGCTGAAGGCCTGGCTTAGAAATCAAAAGCAATTAAAAGTAGAAGGTAAAATTTAAAAAAACATGCAATGAAAACAATTAGCAGCTGAAGGGCTACACTGCATGTCTGAAGGACAACTATAATTAAGGCACATTAATAAACAATTTTTTCTGTGCAAGAAAATTTCTTTTAAACTTACAACAGAACGGCCGAAGCCTGATTAACTTATTGCGCGGCTGAAGGCCATAAACAAATATGAAACAACGGCTGACGGCCTGAACAAAAAGTCAGATAAATAATTTAAAATAAACCCTTTGGCCCCTATAAAAAATTTTCCTTTAGAGAATACACACGGCTGAAGGTCACACATAACACATGGAACAACTAACGGCTTAGGGCCTGGATTACAAACAATTTCAGGTAGAACAATTTCTAAGAATAAAAAAACTTTTTTCCTAAAACAGTCAATGCTTAAAATTTTAATTTAATACGGCTGAAGGCCTTTATGGAAAATTTAAAAAAAAAAACTAAATTAATACACGGCCAAAGGCCTCGCACAATACTTCATCTAAAATGAAAATCACAATTTGAAACAAACAGAACAAGTGGTACTCAGAAGTGTTCCGACCCACGTCCCACAAAATGACGAGTTGAAGGGGCCCAGAAGCGGTCGGAAGACCAAATTCACGTCGTCCGATGAGACGACCGACCGAACAATCAACCTAAGGTCGTCCCTGCTCAAGTCTCGTTCCGTCGGACAGTGCATATGTGTCGCCAACGGTCGGGCGAGTACTGGCTGTGCAGACCTCACTGGAACTCCATCCCGACTGAACTCACCACACACCACGACCCAGAAATATTCGCGGTCGCTCCAAAGATGGTACGACAGTGCTCTTATCGATAGAACTGCTGCTGACACTCACGGGCAGGGAGGCCAGCAACTTAGTGAGGCCAGTAAATCGAATAAGAAACGGGACGGCGGTACCGCAAAGACAAGATGTCAAGTAATAAAAGGCACGAAAACGAGTCGCGCACGGCTCAACACATCATGGATATCCAAGAACACTGGTACAAGCTCTTTCCTAGCAGACTGAGACATTTTGGATGTATTTCGCGTTGGGGAACCAGCACGTTTCCACGCCATGTAGGCCTGCTTGGTTTCAGGCTTGTAATGGTACGCCCACTACTCATCGACAGTGACAAATGCTTTTCAGGAAGTCGTGCCCGTCTGCGGCGTAACGCATTAAATGATCCCAGCTTGCCATAATCCGCTGGCCACTGTGGTTATCTGCCAGGTTCTTAGGCACTAACTTCACAAAATCGTATGCCGCCCCACTGGAAACGTTGAACTGTTGCGATAAGGTACGCAGTTGCACGCGCCGGTCGTTCGCAATTGCTGTCTCAGTAGCTCCGACACACGACCCACTTGCATACCACCTGAAGACCTTGCTACGGTTCGTACAGTCATCCCCAAACGCGCCACGCATGTAGTGATGAGTTTCACTCGGTTTATGCCCTTTGGCCCACAAATAACGAACTATACTTTATTGCTCTTCGCAAGCTGATGACGGTAACATGCGCGCCATGATTGTTTCAATCAGGTTTCTCTTGCTAGAGCCGCTCTTGAAAACAAAATACCCTCTGTAGCGCAAACTTTAAACTATATCGTTGTGAAATTTCAACATTCTGGCACCGTACCAGTGGAGAAAAAAATCATTGTGCGTTACTTTGCGGTCCTCCCTCGTAGCGCAATACACCTGCAGGCATAAACAAACTCTGTCTGTAGAGCTGTGATAACTGGGAGGCGGAGCCATAAAGACGTATGCAAAACGGCATTACGTCTTTGATTAAGGTAGTGCAACCGCTCCCACGACCTACGGCAACTGTCAAGGATCTTATTTCGCTGACTCTACTACAGGTGATTTTCCCAGTTTTTGAAGTGTAAGGACTCAGCTGTGGACCTTTCATATCCCAGTACACTGTCATCATCAAGTATCCTGCAGAAGAAAGACTTTTTGACTTTTTTTGCTGTAGGCGAAGATGGAGGTTCCATATCTCGCTCTACCGTTTAATCTGTGGTTCGTAGAGGTGTGCCCACGACTCATCGTTGTTTACAGTGCGACTAACGAAGTCTTCTCTCTCCTCTTCAAAACGTCTGGAATGTGATGTCGAAATTTTCCAAACGTTGCTGCTTGTGTCTGTAAGACAGCCGACGATGTACCCAACGAGCACAAACTTTGATATAGTTCACAGCAGTGGTACTCAACCTGGTCCCCGCTACCCACTAGCGGTCGCGACCAGCTCTCGGGATGTGCGGTAGCGTTTTCAAAAACATTTCCACTACTTTGTCATATAAATTTGACATGAAGTATTTGCTGAGTAATTATTATTACATGCTTGAACTTGATGTAGCTCTGAATTAGAAAATTTATAATTTAAAGTCACCCTACTTCTTTACTTTACATGTTACCATTACTGTAGAACAGGTGGGCAGTTAGAAAATTTTACTACTAATGGAGACACTAAAGAAGGCGGTAGGTAAAAAGGATGACTACCCCTGGTTTAGAACTTCACGGACAACAGCAAACGCTTAACTGTGGCTAATGTTCAACCGATCAACAATACGTAACATCAGTTACGGCACCATGGTTATCATAAATCATTCTCTTAGCTGTCTCGATCTTCTTATCCTTTCTCCAAGTGAGTGTCCTAACCGAACGCTCTTTGCCGCAGACAGACAGACGTAAATCTTTTAAGAAGTTTATTCACTCATAATTTTTTTCGTTCACTGAGATAGTTAAGACATTCTGCGAATAATCTCTGCAGCTGTAGTCCCTTCAGTGTACAGAAAGCGAATTACTCCTCATTTCTTCCTTGGTGCATGAAGGTGACAAGGTACTCATAATAAAATGCTCTGAAATCATTAATAGAGCTACTCACTGAACAAACACAGCTAACGAACAAGAACAGCAGTTAGGTTTATGACGTCATTGTTAGGTCAATGCTGCCAACGTCTGGAGACGAAAATAAACAGGTGGTTTTATTAAACTGACTGTGTTCTGAGTGCTGCAGTGTGGGGTGTATACATCGTAGGACGCTGAAACAAAGAAGTTATGTTCATTAATCAGTGCGCTCGAGGTGTATACTGAAAAATAATAGTTCCATTTTCTGCAATGGGGTGAGAATACGGGGCTGTAAGCAGTCATATTGTGGTGTGGGACCAGGAAAAGAGGAGGAACGATGAAACGCATGATGACAACGGTTGTGGCACGTTTATTAGGATATGGTCAGAAGTTACAACATGTGTTCAGTATAGAATGTCGAATTAAACACCTTTCAGCCGTCAATTTTCAACCTTATTTTATTTGGCAACCAGTTTCAGCGTTTTGGGTTGTTTTGGGGGAAAGAGACCAAACAGCGAGGTCATCGGTCTCATGGGATTAGGGAAGGATGGGGAAGGAAGTCGGCCGTGCCCTTTCAAAGGAACCATCCCAGCATTTGCCTGGAGCGATTTAGGGAAATCACGGAAAACCTAAATCAGGATGGCCGGGCGCGGGATTGAACCGTCGTCCTCCCGAATGCGAGTCCAGTGTACTACCACTGCGCCACCTCGCTCGGTTTTCAGCGTTTTACTACACCATCTTCAGGCCCCTAACCGACGTGTAGGAATAATCTACCTCGCTTATGATCAAAACAGGGGCCAGCAGTACTGGTATTAGTCGATATTTGCCACAGTGACCACTTCAACCATCACCTGCCGACTGTTCAGTCGGATTAACCCGCCATTATACACATATTCGAAAATGTAACGTATATCAATAAATCAGTGAGATTCGGCTGTTTTTACATTTATTTCATGATAATTCTTGTCTCTTGGTAATTTACTAATGCATAGAACGCAAAAATATAAGATATTTCGTTAATCAAGTAGGAAAATATTTAAAAACATACGTTATCTTTACGATGAGAGTGATTATCCGCTTCCTCACCGCTTGGAGCGCCAGTGTCGCTCCTGGTGTCAAACGGTAACAACTTCCGCACCAGAGACTGTCGTGACTGTATTTATTAGACTGTGTTGACTCTACGTGATAAACTTCATCTTTGATCATATCATATTAAATTACATCTGTGAAGTAATTTAAGGTGTGAAAACAGATGTTTGCCTTGAGGGACGAGAAGTGCGATGAAAGGTTGAAGAAACCAACGTATGCCGACCTCAAAAGGTTAAAAACGTTCTTCCTTGTTTGCTCGGTAAGTTTCTGTTTTTTTTTCCGACTGTTTCTCACAGATTTTCCGCATTTGATTCAGTAAATACAAAGCCAAACATCTAACTTTCTCATAACAGAAGCATGCATTTCATCTACATGTGCGTCTCCGTAAGCCACCTAATGGTATATAACGGAGAGTACTTCTGGTACCACTAATTGATCACCCCTTCCTTGTTCCACTCGCGAATGCCGCGTGGGAAGATTGACTGTCGGTAAGCTTGTGTATTAGCTCTAATTTCCCGAATTTTATCGTTGTGGCCATATCTCGAGATGTTTGTGGGAGGAAGTAGTATGTTGTCCAACTCTTCCTAGAAAGTAATCTCACGAAATTTCGATAGTAAACCTCTCCTTGATGCACAACACTTTTCGTATAACGTTTGCCACTGGAGTGCTGAGAATCTCTGTAACGCTCTCACGTCCACTGACCGATCCCATCACGAAAGGCGCCTCTCTTCTTTGATCTTCTCTCTCTCTTCTATCAGTCCTACTGGATAAGGATCCCACATAGATGAGCAATACTCAAGAATCGGTCGAACAATCGCCATGTATGCCACTTACTTTGTGGAAGATTTACGTTTCCTTTAAGATCTCTTTCCCTGAATCTTAGTTTGCCATCTCCTTTTTCTACTATTTGCTTTTTGTGATCATTCTACTGAAGGTCGTTGTGGATAGCTGCTCTCACTCGAGAGCAAATATAAATTACGTATTAGATGATTTGAACCTGATGATGGACCCATCGGGTCCGAAATGCATCGTCTAATTTTTAAAAAATTGTGACATTTTTATTCATACTTCCCACGTAAAGTAATTTTTAATCGTTCCTTGATGTAGCTTTCTGTGATGTGGCATCGCACGAACTCCCGGGATTCTCCACGGATGGAACTACGCGCTCACAGCGATGTGCCGCGCGCGAGAGATGATGTGCAACATATTGCACCTGTCATTAGCGAGGAAAACTTTATCGGCGGACGCGGATCAAATCTCAGGACTGCTACAGTTAAAACACAGTTTTAATCAGGATCGCCAGTCATGCTTAATCACTGATATCTGGGTTATAGCAAGTACCCTTCGGCAATTTACGTTATGCTGCAAAGACTGCGTCTCTCTCCTTTTCCTCCGCACCAGAGAGAATCTACTAACCTTTCCTTCTTGCTGCCCACTCTGGCTGTACCGTGTATTGCCGCAATGGTGCCGACGACTAACCGTATCCCGACTGCCAGGTCACCACGTCTGCTCCCATACCCGACGCACTGTCAACACTTTTTGCTCGTCTCACTGGTTGTCTCATAAACATCAATAACAACGAGTTCACACTGGTCTCGTGGCTCCCTTCTATTCCGCCACCGCGCTACCCCGTCAGTACCAAAAGTTTCGACACGCGGTGAATAAAAAATAGTGACATGATAAGATGGTGGTTTTAATGCTGCGGATGTTCAAATTCAAATGGTTCAAATGGCTCGAAGCACTATGGGACCTAACATCTGAGTTCATCGGTCCCCTAGATTTAGAACTACTTAAACCTAACTAACCTAAGGACATCACACGCGTCCATGCCCGAGGCAGGATTCGAATCTGCGACCTTAGCAGCAGCGCGGTTCCGGACTGAAGTGCCTAGAACCGCAGCGGACGGCTGCGGATGTTCAAAATAGTCTCTCTTCACTTGAGCAGCGCACACAAAAAGTTCAGACAACCACGTGAAATTTTCTTTGGGATGTCGTGCAACTCGCGCGTTACGATAGCTTGAATGTCGGTTATGTCGTAAAACCGAGTTTCTCATTACGCCGGTCGTTTGGAGACCACGAATACACTGTTGGAAAAAAATAAATCGATTTTGATCTGATGACGGCATGTGTCAACTGGGGGGGGGGGGGGGGGTAGCAGATGTATTGAAAATGGTTTCAACGTCGTCCAACGACAGATAGCGTAGTGGCATAGCTGTTGTACCCTTTAATAGGAAATTGTTCAAATGGCTCTGAGCACTATGGGACTTAACATCTGTGGTCATCAGTCCCCTAGAACTTAGAACTACTTAAACCTAACTAACCTAAGGACATCACACACATCCATGCCCGAGGCAGGATTCGAACCTGCGACAGTAGCGGTCACGCGGTTCCAGACTGAAGCGCCTAGAACCGCACGGCCACACCGGCCGGCAATAGGGAATTCTCACAGCCAGAAAGCTTCGTGTGCTAGACTTGTACATAGTTTTACTGTCAGTGATTGTTATAAGCTACGCCGCCCATCGCAACTTCTATGTTTCGGCCTTACTTCGCCTTGTGTTTCTTTTAATCGTCACAATGCGTGGTTCTTTGTGTACAGTTTTTCGATTTTTATCACCATTTTTACAGTCATCTTTTTTTACGCTATCTTCCATTATGTTTCTTTTTTTATATGTCTGTTTCCCCGTATTTCCTCCATTATGTTGTTTTGAATATCTCCATGTGCTGTCTCTCAGCTGAAGAGCGGCGCCTATGCTGCTGCCAGCACGCCCCATATGGGGAACTGAAATACAATAAAGAAAAAAAAAAAAACAGAAAGGTCAGTTTGGTGCAAACGTGTGAAGCAAGCAAGCAGGCAGCCATGCCACGGAGACATACTCATGCTTCTCACAGCCAACTGAGAGAATTTGAAAACGGTCAAATTGTGGCCATCTGAGTGGCGGGATGGTCCTTTCGGAGTTGTGGAACGGTGCTGGTGTCAGTGGCCACCGGAACATTCTCACACATATTGACGACGTTCTGGACGTCTACACAGCACAGACGCCCGCCAGGATAGTCGCTTTATAAGTGCAGTAGTGGTAGATTGTACAGCTACCACAGATCACATAAGAGGTCTTGTGAGCCCAGACTTGTCATCACGAACTTTTACGAACCGGTAGTTGGCAGTGGGATTAAGTGCATGCACACCTTTCGCCTGTCTTCCATTCATGCTACAGCATCTACGTGCACGTCTCGACTCGTGTCGTCTGAGGATCACTTGGAAGATGGAATGACGCGCCATTATCAGCGATGAAAGCAGATTCTGCCTGCACGCAAATGATGGTTGTTTACGCTTGCGATCTAGATCTAGTGAGCGCTGTCTCGTAGAGTGCATTCGTCTAAGAAACGTTGTCCCATTCCAGACCTTATGATCCGGGGTGCGATAAGGTACAACTGTCGCTTACCTTTAGTGTTTCTGGAGCGGTCGCTAATCACCGTCCGGTACGTACAGAATGTTGTTAGAGCCTTTCTTTTGCCGTTCTTGCAACAGATAGGTGATGTGTTGTTCCTACAGGTAATTGCTTGCCCACACACTGCACGTGAAACTCAACGTGCTCTGAAAGAGGTGCAGCAACTTCCCTGGCCAGGACTATGTCCGGACTTGTCTTCAATCTATCGCGTATGGGATACGATGGGACGAGAAGTGTCTCGTGCTACTCGTCAGCCAACGACCCTTACAGAATTACGTGAACAGGTCGAGCAGGCGTGGCATAACGTATCCCATCACAGTTTTCTCAGTTGTTCGATCGGCTGGATGCCAGAGTCAGCACCTGCACTGCCGCCCATTGAGGCTACATCACGTACGGATATGGGTGTTGTAGCATGGGTCGATAACAGGACCCTCCGTACCGCTTGAGCTGTTGATCTTTTAATGTAATTATTTCATATACTTCGTATGCAGTGTTGCAACAGAAAATCGTGAGTGAATTTGGGAATCTCTAAAAGGATGTACGAATTTTTTTCCGGCAGTGAATTTCCTAAAAAAAGGAGAGCACAACTTTGCAGCTAACAGCAAATAGCTGGCCGCACAGGGTACCCGCGTCTTGTCACGGTTCGCGCGGTTCCCCCCGTCGGAGGTTCGAGTCCTCCCTCGGGCATCGGTGTGTGTGTGTTGTCCATAGCGTAAGTTAGTTTAAGTTAGATTAAGTAGTGTGTAAGTCTAGGGACCGATGATCTCAGCAGTTTGGTCGCATAGAAGCTTACCACAAATTTACAAAAAGAAAACAAATAGCTCTGGGAGTTACCGGAGCTGCTATGGGTTCCATAGCTAATCACACTACCACAAAACATCGCAATAAATGTCACCGTGTACTGGCTAATTTTTCCTGTGTCCAGGCTTCCCTAGGCTTTTGTGCCCGAGCGCACAGGTAAGCGTGCTTTCCGGCTTCTCCAAGCCACTGAGTAATACACTCAGGTCGCTTTCACTGAGGACCATTAGCCAGGCAGATGTTATTTCCCTCCGAACGGGATACGTCTGCCGTCAGTTTAAGGTTTGCTCAACGTCTTTAACCAGTGAGAGCTGAATTGAAACATACCGCGTGGTTAATATCCCTACCAAATGATCCATCACATCTGTTGCACATAAAAGCGACCACCTAACACACTGGACACAAACATCTCGGAGAATATCAGAAACCGGTTGTTTGTCCAAGATCATGTTCCAAGTCTATCAGTCTATCGGATCGGACTCATATAAAAAAATCGTTTTCCCAACTGCGCCGTAGATTTTTCGTGAAAACGTCGAGATAAAATCATATAAAGTGTTTCGTATTAATATATAATTTACCTATCAACATGTCGTAATACAGCGGATATACAGAATTATACAGAATAGTATGATGATTACAGAACAAATAAGTCACAAGCATGGATTGTCGTTGGCCTCTGTACGCCCGATGTGTCAGCTACGTATCGTTTTGCTCCATGTTTTCATTTGCTTTTTCATGCTGCCGCAGTTCTCGCACTCGCTCGCCACTGGACTTTTTAGGTTGGCTCAAATGGTTCAAATGGCTCTGAGCACTATGGGACTTAACATCTATGGTCATCAGTCCCCTAGAACTTAGAACTACTTAAACCTAACTAACCTAAGGACATCACACAACACCCAGCCATCACGAGGCAGAGAAAATCCCTGACCCCGCCGGGAATCGAACCCGGGAACCCGGGCGTGGGAAGCGAGGACGCTACCGCACGACCACGAGATGCGGGCGGACTTTTTAGGCTTTTTCGATTCCTTTTCGACAATAGGTTTCCTCTGGTTTGAGTCTTTTATAGTTACGAGCGAGTCATATGAGACATCTTTCACTTTTTCGTAATTACCAGTTTAATACTGATTGTCAATTACATTCCGTTGAATATTTTTATTGTCTCTCTTTGTGGGCCTAGTACTGCTCCGGAAGCTCTTCACAGTGACAACCGTAACAATACCCTAGCTAAACGCGTTCCCACGCTATGCCCGTTTATAACTTTACACAAAGGTAATAAGTAACAATCAGGCGCATGCGCCTCGACTAGTACGAGGACGTGAGAGGCAAAACGAATACCGCGCGACAAACCCGTACAGACATGAGCTATCCGTTGTGGCGTCACAAGGGGACCGTACGAAATTCCCGTCGGCGATTTGATTCATAGTGACAGGGCGCGTAAGGCACGACTGGAATTTCAACATGTGTGAACAGGAAGACGCAACTCTCAACTGGTTTCGAGAAAATCAAGTTTAAAAATTTTAATCGTGCTTATATACTTTTTACTATCGCTATTAATCAACGATCTCCAGGTGAACAAGTAAGCGCTTAGTTTCAGAAGCGCGAGATCTCAATATCAAATGCCACTGCCGGTACATCTTTTTTTCACTCCCAGGTAGTTTTAACAACAGATTTATTATGACTGGGCAAATTATAAATATTTAATGATTAATTATTATTTTCATAATCTTTGTCTTGGAAAAAGGAAAACAAAATATTTTTAGTAAAGAGACTGGATATAAAAACAGAATACACAAGAACTTTCAATCGAATCAGTTTATCCATTTTTTTATGTTATTGTATCTACAGTTTTGGAAAGTACAATGTTTAAACTATGGAGCACTGCACGATTCAGGCTGATACTGAGCATATTTTTAAACACTATTTTCTTGAAAACGGATGAGAATTGCGTCTTCCTGTTTATACTTTGAAGTCCCAGTCGTGCCTTGCGAGCCCTGTCAGTATGAATCAAATCTGTGAGGGGAAGTTCGTAAGGTCCCCTTGTCAGCCATTATTTACGCTTTACTAGTCGGAGTCATTAGCGATTCATCTCTGACGGTGTTTTGTCACACAAGAAAGTTCGACCGTCGAGCGAATAGACATTTTCACGTCAAAATCCAGTTGAGATACTTACACCTCTGAGCTCTCGCCTCAACAAACTCGGCGTGACGTGTTGCAGTTTACTTTCTTGTGACCAGCCCCATTCAGTATTCGTGACACTGGGCTGCCGTCATTGTCATTACGAATCTAGTCGCCTGTTAGTAGGAATGTGGTCTTTGCTTTTAGTAAGCAATACTCTGAGATGTAGTTAGCGTTTTACGACGGAGGGCCGACATTTTGCGCGCCAACGAAAGGATTGGTGCGATCCGTGAGTGTTACCGTACTACGCAGCCGGATTTGCTCTGGAGAGGAAACTTGGGTCTGGCGTGCACTTGGGGGAGCGTCACGCGAGGTGAGCAGCTCGCAGACGGAAGGATAATCGATGACCGGGGTCGATTCCTGCCGGGGACGTCCTAGTGGCCACCTTACGTAAGGGACTGCCCTGCCCTGCCCTGGCCTGGCCGTGCCCTTGGGCTGGGATGGATCCAGTCGCTGACTCCAACGCGTCCGCATCCACCGGGAGCATCAGACATGTTCAGCTCACCCGCAAAATTTGCACTTTGGCCCCGTATCGGTCCACGCCCCGACGCAAGTTTACATACGGACATTTCAAGCGCAAAACTTGTATTTTTCTGTACAGTACAGTTGCTGTACCGTACGAAATTCCCGTCGGCGATTTGATTCATAGTGACAGGGCGCGTAAGGCACGACTGGAATTTCAACATGTGTAAACAGGAAGACGCAACTCTCAACTGGTTTCGAGAAAATCAAGTTTAAAAATTTTAATCGTGCTTATATACTTTTTACTATCGCTATTAATCAACGATCTCCAGGTGAACGAGTAAGCGCTTAATTTCAGAAGCGCGAGATCTCAATATCAAATGCCACTGCCGGTACATCCTTTTTTCACTCCTAGGTAGTTTTAACAACAGATTTATTATTAGATACGTAGAAGTACGGCTGTCACAGGTTTCCAACAAACAAAAAATCTGAAAACGCAATCGAGACTGTTTTTATTGATTTTTAGAAGAGTTTTTCGCTGAAGCGAACTTTTTATGAAATTACGATCAGAAACTGTACAGTTGCTGTACAGTACAGTTGCGTAACACGTCGATTAAGAACTTGGCACATTCACAAGGAAAATGTTATTGGAAATGCGAACCAAAGACTGCATTTTATTTACAGAGCACTTACGAGGTGGGACAACCTACTTGGAAATACTGCCTACGCTACGCTTGTCCGTCCTCTTCTGGAGTATTGCTGCGCAGTATGGGATCCTTACCAGATAGGATTGAAGGAGCACATCGGAAAAGTTCAAAGAGGGTTAGCCCGTTTTGTATTATCATGAAATAGGGAAGAGAGCGCCTCGGATACGATAAGATAGTTGGTGATGGCAATCGTTAAAACAAAAGAGTTTTTAATATTTTAGAAAGCATTCTTGACTGCAGGGCAGCGATCGGTATAAGATGTTAAAAATCAATAAAAACAGTCTCGATGGTGTTTTCAGATTTTTTTGTGTTTTGGCAACCTGTTTCGGCCCTTTCCTCGGACCACCTTCAGGCTTACTCCGCCATTATGGCTGCTGATGGCGGCAGACGGAGCGAGATACGTAGAAGTACGGCTGTCACAGGTTTCCAACAAACAAAAAAATCTGAAAACGCAATCGAGACTGTTTTTATTGATTTTTAGAAGAGTTTTTCGCTGAAGCGAACTTTTTATGAAATATTTCGTTGACTCTCGCCTAGATAGAGAGAAATGACTATCACTATAAAGAAAGGGAAATCAGAAATCACAGGGAAGATTTTGGTGTTCATTTTTTTCCCCACGTGATTTTTGAAGTGGAACGTTAGAGAAATTGTCTGAAAGTAGTTCTATGCCTAACCAATGCAGGACCCCGTGGTGTGTGGATGTGAGATCGTACCTGAATCATGGAATTGCCCAGACTCCATCACACGTCCATTAAGACCCGATGTACAATTTTAATCGCCCATCGGAATCCCTGTCTGAAAAATGACCCTAACATGGAATCCTAAGGTGGGAATTTCCTATAAAATCCTACTGAATGTTTTTTCTCAGCTAACAAATAGGAGTAATGCTAATTAATTGGAGGAAATTACAAGTTACTTCAGATAAAAAACAAATCAAATTAAATTATTACATTGAAAGCAATGACATAGCAAAAGACTCAGTGACATGACTTCTAGAAAAAGTGATTGCAATAAAAGTATGAAGGAACTAGGAGAGCACTATCATATTCTAGTTGCACATTCAATCATAAATACGAATGCAACCCGCCATATGTTTTTGTTACTCCACTGATTGACTGAATAATAAATGAAAATGATACTATCGCTGAAGCCGGGATTAACGGTACTGTGACAAGCCTCTGAATGCGTGTGGTCTCCACTGTCACTTTCAGAGTTCTGTGCGAACTGAGCGCTTGTCACCCATTCTTAGAGTAGTACAAGTCTTGACCGCCGACCATTGCAGTTTTATAAAATACAGTCCCCAGCATTAAATAGTGTTACGAGACTTTTAGCGTGATGAAACTCAAATGCCCTGCCTATCACCAGTCGTGACAAAGTGCGGATGAATTTAGCATATAAATGGAAGGAGGCAAGCCAGACAGCTTGTAACCTTTCACACGTAACTGTGAACCAGGGCAATCGTGTAGCTGAAGATAATAATAATTTCGTGTGGCTAAATGGCGATGTGCAAGTGTTTCGGTTGGACGCCACTTCAGCGACTTGCGTGTCCGCGATCTACACCAGTTATCCAGTCGGGGAAAGGGGACCTACATTTTAACCGTCCGTTAGTCGTGCGCACCTCACAGGTCAATGAGACAAGGACATGTATTCTAAATCAATTACTTATTCGTTTACTTTAAAATGCAATGATGTTTATTATTTACATAAAATTTGTTGTTTCCTGTATGCATTTACGAAGTGCCCAGACGTTCGGGATTTTTTTTTTTTTTTTTTTTTTTACCGGTAAAAATCGATAAAGCACCTCACAGATGCAGAGCGACTGTGGCTGGGAGGAAAAGGGACGTGACGATCGGAGGTTTAATGTCGAATCCGAACCACGTGCGGTTCCTGACGACTTCTGAATCCTTGGGATAGATGGCTAGATTGAAGGCAGACTGAAAATTTCCGTAGTCCGATCGAGATTCGATCCCGCTATCTCTCGGTTTCCAGGCACAAGCTTTATCGCCATTATTAGTATTATTATTCGCGGATGGATCACTTATGACCACGCGTAATCAACATTTGTTGGCCTTCCTTTTCGCCCAGTATTCCTTCATAAGCAACGAATGGGATAGCTTTCGTTGCGTAGACCACGTATGTCGGTTAGTTTTTCTCTCTTCTTCCCCAAAACCCCCTGTATTTGTTAATTTTCCGATTTCGTTTCCGTCATGTAGATTTGGAGACCCTAATTATCTCAGGTCTTTTTCCGTCTGTTTGTACCAGTTCGGTCTTGTAGTTTTGTTCTTTAAAAATGTCTGGATTTTGTGCGTTAACCTGTTTGAGTCCATTCTTTCTAAATGCCCCATGAATTGGATTCTTCTCATTCGCATTGTGTCTGTTATTTTGGAGATATTTTTATATATTTCTGCACTGGGTGTTGGATAATGCACACCATCTTTAGTTCTTGGTCCTAGGATTTTCCTCATTATTTTACGTTATTTCACTTCTAATTCCCCTTTTAGTGTTCTGTGTTGAAGGTTTAGTGTCTCAGATGCGTCGAGAGCTTCGTGTTTAATTGTTGTTGTGTAGTGTCGTATTTTGCAGTTCCACGAGAGACTTTTTTTTGTTGTAAACGTTTTTTGTTAACTGAAACGCCGTCTCCATTTTCTGGTATCTTGATGTGACAGATTTCTTTTCATTACAATTTTCTGCAATCCATTCACCTAAATGTTTCAATTCTTTTACTCGAGAGATGTAGTTATTACCAGTTTTGAGATCAGAAGGTGCATCTTTGATGTCAGTCATAAAGTTTGTTTTTTCAAATGAAATATGTAATCCTATTTTTTCTGCCTGCTCTTGTAATAATTCTAGCTGTTTCTGTGCATTGGTAATGTCTTGGGCGATCAGTGCCATGTCGTCAGCAAATGCTAAACAGTCTTAATTCTATGCCGTTACGTTTTGGTCCCAGTCTGTGTGCTGGTGCACCTGCTTTTCTCCGTTCTCGAACAACTTATTATTATTATTATTATTCCCAACTAGACCGTAAGGTGATACGTATAAGTGTAGATCTGGATAGGCGCTTACGTTACTGTCAATAAACATCACTGGAACATCCCACTTACCAGGTGTGGAAGTGTGAAACCGGAATTAGGCTGTAATAATTACACGTCTGTTGTTTCAAACAGATAAACAATATTTTATTCAAAATAATCTCCATTGCTATTTATACATTTCTCCCACAGGCTATGAATGCCACGCCAAAAAGAAAAAGTCCTTCTTTTGAAGCGAACCAGTCGGCGAGCCATTTTCGTACATTTTCATATGAACTGAAGCGTTATTCAGCGAGAGCGTGTCCCAGTGATGCAAATAGACGATAATCGGACGGAGCCAAGTCTGAAGAATAAGCCGCATGCCCTAGAATTTCCCAACTGAACGCCTCGACCGTTTCCCTGACCCGTTTTGCTGTGTGTGATGGGGTGTTATCATGGAGAAATATGGCTTCATGTTGCCTTTTTCCATATTCCGCTCGTTTTTCACGTGATGCTCGATTTAAATCGATCATCTGCTGTTGGTTGCGATTAGTGTTAACGGTTTCACCATGTTTTAGCAGCTCAAAATAGATGACACCCTTCTGATCTCACCAAACACAGTGCATTGTCTTCTGACGAAAGTGATTTGGTCTTGCAGTGGATGTCGATGGTTTGCATGGATTCACCCATGATTTACGACGCTTAGGATTCTCAGAATATATCCATTTTTCATCATGTGTCACTGTTTGATGGAGAAACTTCTTTCTTTTGTATCTGGCGAGAAGCATTTCACAAGTGGTCTTTCGATTTGCTTGCTGTCTTTCATTCAGTTCATGTGGAACCCATTTTCCACCCTTCTGCAGCTTTCCCATAGTTTTCAACCGACGAGAAACGGCTTTCTGCGTCACATTCAATTGTTCCGCGAGTTCCTGTTGAGTTTGAGTATCATCTTCGTCCAATAAGGCCAGCAATTATTTGTCTTCGAACTAATTCGGTGGTTTCCCGCGCTCTTCATTTCTCATGTCAGAATCACCACTTTTGAATTTTTTGAACCACTCGGAACACTGTGCTTCCCAAGAGCATGGTCGCCGAAAGCTTCGACAACCATTCGATGCGATTCTGCAGCGGTTTTCTTCAAATGATAACAGAAAACCAATGCTGTCTGCAAATCATAGTTCGTAGGCACAAAACTCGACGACATGTTTACGGGTTTGAAACAGATAACCGATGTATGGAACTTGGGTTACTGTGCGTTGACATTCGTCGTCAGCCGTTACAGGGAACAGATGGCGCTGCAGACGCGGTCTCACCGGCTCTACATTGAAGGCTAACACCATCTATGGGGAAATTCCGGTTTCATACTTCGATCCCTGGTATTCTCATATTTATCTAATTTCTGGTGAAATGTAGATCCTTAAGCCTGATTAACAGTATACGGACAGTCTGAAAAGCTTGTGAGGGTGTTGCAGGGCAGTTGTGCTGAGAAATAACTATTACGAAAAAAATAGAACCGTTGCGCCGTTTTCGAGTTAATTGGCACTGAAAGTAGCCAGTCAGGCAGTTGCGCGCCCGAATTCAAGCGGCCCGCCAGAGACGGTGTCGCCAAATGTTTTCTTCGTTTGGTTTGCTAAAACCAAACAAAAGAGCAATTCAAAAATTGGACATGGGAGGTAGTAAAGATCGAACCCGAGCCACAGGCTGAGCAGACTCATGCACTGTTATCTACCCCATGAGAAATTATGCTTACAGCAGTAATGATCCGCACGGGCCTTTGAGGGATGTCGCTAATAAGAGTTTCGGACGGCCATACTAGGTATGGACACAACTATTCCAGCTGTCAAGTATATATGAAAAATGAAACAACTACAGCCCTTACGCAAGTTTTTGTCATTGTGTCAGTATACTTAACACATTAATATACACTAAATACAAAAATATCGGTGTTTTAACTCTTTATAATATTTATTACATTAAACTTACAGTTACAAATGGTATGTCAAATGAAAGAGCAACTCAAACAGTTTTACCAAGAACCTTATAAATGTTCAATGTGAGCACCATTTGTCGCATGGCACTCATCAAGTCTATAGCTGCTTCAATCTGGTTGCTTAATTGAGCGTGGTCTGCTGGTAGGGGAGGCACGTACACTCGACCCTTGATGAAGCCCCAAAGGAAAAAATCGCATGGCGCTAGGTCGGGTGAACGTGGAGGCCATGCAAATCAAGCCCTGTCATTGGGCCCCTTGCGGCCCTTGCAGCGCTTGGGCTATAGACTTGACGTGTGCCGTGTGACAAATGGTGCTCACATTGAACATTTGTAAGGTTCTTGGTAAAACTGTTGGACTTGCTCTTTCATTTGACGTAATATTTATAACTGTCAGTTTAATGTAATAAATATTATAACGCGTTAAAACACCGATATTCATTTACTAACACCCTGTAATTTCTTTGATGCAGTCACATAATACTATTAACCAATTTTCGGCCATCGTTGGCCACCATCAGAACTACACTGCCTGGGAAAAAAAAAAATTACAAAGAACTTGGCAGTATGAGCCCACTTGTCAGTAGGACGTTGTAACCCCTCTGGCTGAAAGCATGACCTAATTCGTTTGTGAAGGGTGTCATAAAACTGCTGTATATTGTCCTGATACAAGCTGCGCCACAACTGTGGTAACTGATCTCTGATATTCTTGGCACTGCGACAGAGTTGACGTCAGAGATGGTCCCACTCATATTCTGTCATAGACAGATCTGGGGATATTGCTGGCCACGGGAGAACCTCGATATTACGCAGACAGTTCATAGAGGCACATGCCATATGTGGACCAGCATTTTGTTGTTGAAAAATCGTATAATGATAATAGTTTATTGTTTGGTTGCTTCGGGGGAGGGCACCAAACAGCGAGGTCATCGGTCCCATCGGATTGGGGAAGGACGAGGAAGGAAGTCGGCTGTGCCCTCACACAGGAACCATCCCAGCATTTACCTGAAGCTATTTAGGGAAATCACGCCGGACGCGGT
Source organism: Schistocerca nitens (assembly GCF_023898315.1). Lineage (NCBI taxonomy): Eukaryota > Metazoa > Arthropoda > Insecta > Orthoptera > Acrididae > Schistocerca > Schistocerca nitens. The sequence goes on from NC_064618.1 coordinate 249,569,504, forward strand.
GGCCGAGCAGTTCTAGGCGCTTCAGTCCGGAACCGCGCTACTGCTACGTCGCAGGTTCGAATCCTGCCTCGGCCATGGATGTGTGTTGTAACGAAATCGCCGTAATGTCGAATTCGTTAAAGAATAATGAATAATAAATTTTATCTTTTTGCTTTTAAGTTAATTTTCTTTCGTGCGAACTTTGTTGTAGAACCGTTCTCTTATTTTCGTGTGGTAATAAAAAATTTTACTTTCTTAAGAATTACGTACATTTAAAGAAAAATATTACGTGCACTCATATTAACTGGATAATAATATTTAGTTGAGAATTGAGTCCTTTAGATCATTCGGCCTTGGCATACACTTTCCTGATGCAGTGGGTTTTTTGTTAAATATTTTTACTGAATTTTATCCCGGCAATAGCCATAGAACACAAGATTATCTTTATCAGCAGAAAATGTTGTAATTATTGCCAAGCCGACATTTATCACTGATCAAACCTACTTCACTATGCATTTGAGTTATTTTAAAGAACCAAACTGTTTAAATTTCAGTGTTAACTAACATTAACTATCCGCCTACGAATGCACAAACGTATAATTAATTCAAATTTTATCAGCCACAGGATCACTGAAAAAAAAAGAACAATTTCTTAATTCACGATTGATTTTTATGCATCTGTTCCCGATTTACGGGTTTGATAATTTTTTAAATGTGCCGCCTCTTCAGATCTGCGATTGTTGATCGCGGCACAGCCCAGCAACACCGCTAAAAAATGCTGAAAAATTCTTAAAGAAATTTTATAGATGACGTGGGCAAGCTAATTTACATAAATAATTCACACTTTTGATAAATACTGATATATTTAGCTCAAACAACAATTCAACTCACATTAATTCGTAACACATCGTCTAATGGCGGCTAAGTCCAGACGGAGACAAAAGACTTCTACACATTCGTTAAAAGCTTCTTCACAGCGTCCAACCTCAATCGCGTCTCATCAGACAAGACCAAAGAATACATAATGTTTAGTCCTTATATAGCATTTCCCGACTATTAACATTTCTTTGTAAATTGATTTCTGGCAAAATGCGATATCTCTGATACAGCAAATACTGACACATTTTACATTCACAAAATAAATACAGAAAAATTCCTATCCTAAATACAGAGAAATATTACAATAAAAATATAAGGAGAATAATTAATACCACATTAAGTAATATTTTTGTTCAATAATTACGATATACACAACTTGCCCAGAGCGGCGTATATGGTACAAACAAACTGTGAAAATGCCAGGGAACGTTACATTGCCCCCTGGCAGCATTTGGCAAAGAGTTTTTACACTTTGACACAATGGTGCCAGTAACGTTCTTTACACTTCTGTATGTTTTACGGAATGGCTCTTTTATTTAGTCCCAGGGTTATATAAGTTCATGGCTCCCCCATTTGGGCGTAGGCAAACAGGAAACCTGGGCAAAACTGTGCCGGAGCCCAGCCATCCCAGTTGGTTCATAGTCAATGTAGTCTTTTTAACAGTTATTCATTTGAATTAAATTAGCAGTTTGTCATAAACGGGTTACACAATTACACAATATCACAGTCACATATAGTTCAATGGAAGGTTTTTTGTGTGTGATACTATTATTCTTGTGATACACTACAAGGTCACTTGTCCTAGGATATATCACTCACGGACATACATAGTAAATGTTCAATGTTTATCGAAATGAAGTCATTAACATGTTATTCAGTTTATGTGAACATTTCAAAAAAAGTCAATAATATTGTGTTTGGTGAACGGTGCGGAGTGATTGTTGGGCGGCGCTCGGCGCGGCGCGGTTGAGTGGCGCTCGGCGCGGCGCGCTGACTCCGTGTAGGTCACCGCCCCCGGCGTTGACAGCTACGGCGCGGAGGGGCGTGGCTGTCTGTCTGCTACGGGCTGCTGCGACCGCTGCATAGCTGGTGTAGCCGGATGCGCGTTGGATATCAGCTCGCCCGTGCGACGTCTTCTTGCGGTGCTCCAGGAAACATGCAACAAGTTCACAAACAGTGTACTATCCTTATAGGCATTTTTCCTGCTGTGGGAAAGAACGCACACAGTTAGTGGTAGTTATTACTCAGTAGGCCTTCACTAGTCTGGTTTGCACAATGTTTCGTTGTCACAGTAACACTTTTATGGGCACACAATATTCTTCACCATGTCATGACTTGTCATTAGTCACACGCAAGTTTTCACCTTAGGACAAAATCAAAATGTATTTCTGTAGTCAATGCGCTTTCCTAGCGTCCCTTGACACACAAAGAGTTAAAGTTTGACACTAAGTTGATCCACCGTCCGTTATCGGTTCATTGTTCGTGTCGTGCTAGTTGCTTGTCCACTTGCACACACGGTGATGATACAGTTTTTTATTACTTATACACAACTACTCCGTGACGTATTGCTGCAGGTTTAACAGTCACTGTCTGTCTCTGCCGCACAATACTGCACTTTTGTTAAAGTTCCTTTATTTCTATTTACAATGTCCGCTGCTCAATTTTGTTTGTAACAGCACATTCGTAACTCTTTACCAAGGTGTGAGATTTGCGTACATGGTAACAATTACTCAAAATTCGTATTAGTTTGCCCATAGTCATCTATATTCGTGTTCGATTAGATTTTATTTGTGCATTCCAGCCGGATTCAGGCATATTGTTCAATAACTCCTTTGTACTCATGTCACACTTTACTATTAACGTCCTACGTAACTACAGTGTAGTCTCTGTAGGCAAAAATTTACTTGGACTGTATCTGGCTAGCTCCTTTTAATTGATTGAATATGCACATGCTTCAATTGAAGCTTCTTTGTGCGTAACTTTGCGTTACATTAATTTACAACAAGGTTGCCTCCCGTGGTGCCCTCGGGTCACTACTGGGTGCATTATTTTCTCTGATAACATTGGTGAGATAATAAAGTTCCCAGGGCATCATATTACTGATATTATTCTGGGTTCGAGTCTGTCAATCTGACAGCTACACATATATACATACATACACATAATAGAAAAGATTGTGCCACGAAATATTTCAAATTTGACACAGATATTAGAAATTATGTAGTACACTAACTAATCCTTACTAAAATGTTCTTCTTGACTGATCTTTGTCACAGCTTAACACTACAAATAATTGCACTAATAAGATTATCTGTGCAAAGATTTAGAGCATGGTTTAGATAACACAAATTAAAAGAGTACATAACATAAATATCCATACACATGAGAAAGTCAATCATATTCTTATAACTAAACACTTCTACACTAGTACACATTATCTCTAAAGATCACACATCATTAATGTTCATTTTACAAAAGAGTGGTGTCCACATAGGACTATTAGTCTTTTACTGTAGGAATGCTTTTACATCCTTACGCGGATACAGTCCCCGTACTCTCCCTGAGTGGGGATCTGCTAAGAGATAGCTACACTCATGTGGCACACTTACTACTCTAAAAGGTCCATTGTACACCAATTGCCACTTGCTATTCTGTTTCAAGGATGCCGAGGACTTAGGATGATTGCGTAAGAGTACCAAGTCCCCAACACTAAATTTTTGGTTATTCGTCACATGTCGGTTATATTTTTCTTTCCTTTTCTGAGCGCACCTGGTAAGGTTGCACCCTGCTTTTCTTATCTTCTCTTCCTTAGGCTCAGGAATGACTGGGACCTTAGGCAAAGGTGCCAGCCACTCGTTCAGAACTCTATTATTATTCATTAATATCTCGTTTGGTGGATACCCCGTAGAAGCATGCGGGGTTGCGTTGTGAATTTCTACAAACTTAGGTATCAGATCTGGCCATCTTGTGTGTTTATATGCAATGTATAACCTGAAAAATTTATTTAACTCTCCAAATGTTCTCTCTACTAAACTTGCTTGTGGGTGAAAGCGGGAAATTAGTATATGCTTTATATTTTGTTCATGTAAATAGTTTTTCCAGGTATGGCCTGTAAAATAGGAAGCATTATCCGATATTATCGCTTCTGGCTTACCCACTTGTGTAAAATATTCTTTCCCTAACCATTTAACTATTCCACGAGCAGTGGCTGATTTAAGGTAGTATATTTTTAAATATTTAGAGAAAAGGTCATACACCGCTAAAATGTACTTCAATCCACCCCTGGCTCGTGGGTAGGGTCCTGCTATGTCTATAGATACTAACTGAAGTGGTCGATGAGGCACTATAGGATGCAGCTCAAACCTTGTGGACTTATTTTGAAACTTAGCTTTTTGGCACAGAGGACAAGTCCTGATAATGGTGCGAGTCTGCTGGCTTATCCCCTTAAAATAACAGAATTTGGACAAAATCCTTATTGTTTTGCCTATCCCAGCGTGACCCCATGCCAAATGCGTGTGCCACACTACAGCTGGGATAGCCTGTTGTGGTATACACACGACTCCATGGTCATTTGACAGACCTGTTTTATAATATAGGATATTATCTACTAATTTGAAATTCTGAACACTTTTAAGATTGGTTCCTTCTTTAATTTTGTTAATGATATCTCGCCAAGTCGGATCAGTTTCCTGCAATATAGACATATTCTTACACATATGTAAAAAGTCCCTCCTATGTACCTTATCTTGTACTAAGAGTATTCGATATTCCTCCGATTGTTCCAAAATATTTGATATTGAGGATTGCCCTAATGGGAGCCTCGACAAGGCGTCTGCTACAACGTTATCTTGTCCTTTTAGGTACATGATTTTAATTTTATATTCCTGTAATGCTAACCTCCATCTTAGCAAGCGGGTATGGTATAATTTGCAAGTCATAAGATAGCTCAAAGCCTGGTGGTCACTGAATACTTTGACTTCTTTACCATAGATGTAATAATTAAATTTCTTTACCGCCCAAACCACTGCAAGAGCCTCTAATTCAGTAGCGGAATATGCTCTCTCGCAGCTGTTTAGTGTGCGGCTGGCAAATCCGATTACATTGATTGTTGTGGGGTCGTTGCTCCTGTCCCACTGAAATAAACACGCCCCAGACCGTATGAACACGAATCTGTCGCTATACAAAAATCTTTTGTCATGTCTGGGTGTCGCAGTATGTTTGCGTTCACCAAGGCATTTTTGATAGCGTCAAATGCGCGCTGACATTCTTCTGTCTACACCCAGTGCGTATTTTTACGCAACAGGCTCAATAAAGATTCGTTATTCATTAATTGGTTTGGGACAAACCGTCTAAAAAAAGATGCTAGACCTATAAATGCTTTGAGCTGTTTCTTAGTTCTCGGACTAGGAAACCCACGAATTGCATCAAGTTTTTTGCTGTCAGGTTTGATGCCTTGTGGTGTTATTATGTGACCTAGAAATTTAATCTGATTACGTCCAAATTTGGATTTATCAAGATTTGCTGTTACCCCCGCTTGCTTAAACCTTTCTAAGACTTTACTCAGTAGTTCTACGTGCTCCTCCCAGGTGGCAGTGGCAATCACTAGATCGTCTACATACACTGTTACCCTTTGCAGCAAATCCGGACCCAAAACCGCGTCGAGGGCTGTTATGAAAACTCCTGCACTTACATTTAGGCCGAAAGGTAGTACCCTAAATTGGTAGCTCCTTCCCCCAAATATAAATGCAGTATATTTCCTCGACTCGGGTGTAAGCAGGATTTGCCAGAAAGAACTTCTCATATCAATAGATGTCAAATATTGCACTCCATGGAATTTTTGAATTTGCTCATCAAGGTTTTCCGGATGAGTCCTGACAGGTACAATAATTTCATTTATGTCTCTTGCATCTAGTACTAACCGTACCTGTCCGTCAGCTTTTGCTACCGCCACCAAAGGACTACTATAAGGGGACAAAGACGGTTCTATTATTCCCCACTCGATCAGTTTTCTTATTTCTTTAGCTACTATTTCCTTCTTGGACCAAGGAATGGAGTATGAGGCTCGACAGTAAGTTTTGTGAGGCTTTACCTCGATCTTGTACTGATATCCCTTAACAATTCCTGGTCGTTCTGAAAATACCTCTGCATAATTAAATAATAACTGTACCAAATCCTGCTGTTGCATAGAATTCAAATTTTCGGACTGTGACACTTTGTTCACTAATGCGTCCATATTCGCTTTTGATTGATCAACTTGTACGTCAGGATAATAGAGATTCTGTCCTAGACAATGATTGTCTAAATGTAGTATCGACTGATTCCTACATTTTATATTAATAGCATTACATTTAGGTACAGGTACCTCTCCGGATCTGAGCATGGACAATTCTATTCTCCTACCAGCATTCATCAAACTTAATTTTCCCCGAGAAAGGTCGATTATTGCGTCCCTTTCTCTCAAAAAATCTACCCCCAAAATGCAGGCTACCTTTAAACCCTTTACTACCAGGAATGAGCTCGCTATGGCTTCTTCCCCTATATACATCTCTACCTGCACTTGGAGTTTAATTATTTGTCGCTGTGCACTTATGGCTCCAGTCACTTTACAATTATTCACGGGAAAAGTCAGCATACGCCTTTCCTTCCCCAGTACTTTGAATAAGTCCATACTCATAACACTGACAGTAGCACCTGTATCTATGACTGCTTGCACATCAATATTGTTAATTTTGATCTCTATTATCGCTTGTACTTTGTCTTTGTGTTCCTTTATGCACGTGGATGGTTCAGTTATTAGTTCGTCTCCCATCTGTACCCCGTCATTGTATCTAAGGATACAGATTTTGTTCGGTGTTTTGTTCTGTGTCGGGCTGCTCTCACTCCAAACCTCAGCCGACGATGGAGAGCGTATCTCGGCTGCATCTAGTTTGTTGAATTATTGCTAGTGGATGGGCGTGGCTGCTCTGTGTCACTGACCTCCACTATGTGCACGTTGTGTTGCGTCGGCCGCCACGGTTGCGCAATTGGCGCATTTTGTGGTGGCGGTCGGTTATTGTCATATCTATCATTGTTTTGCCGGTCCGGACTGGGCCTCTGGTTCTGTGGCCAAGTTCGGTTTGCATCATTATAAGTATTAGTGTTGTACGGCCCCCTGGCATTTTTCCATCTATGACTGCTTGGTGGGCCTGTTTCATACCGGTCATCGAACCTCCTCTTTCGGTCATTATTCACCGGCGGACTATTGCCGTTCCGGTCTCTACCTCTATTTCCGTTTTGTGCATACTCTTGTCTCCTATTATTACCTCCGCCGTTTCCATTACTTGGTGGAGGCGTGTTATTTCTACCATTTCTATAACCGTTTCCGTTATTTCTAGCCTGTTCAGGGGCTGCCTTAACGTCCTCCTGAATCAGGTCAATTGAGTCCAGAACAGACAAGAAATGTTCCATATCATTTTCAGGCACGTGTATAAGCTTTTCCTTTACATGTATCGGCAAGTGTGATTTCAAAAGCCTGATCAAATCCCGAGATGAAATCTGTTCGTCCCAGTAACGGGTCTTGTTAATGTACTTCTCAAAATATTTTCGCAAATTTCCTAGTCGTGGAGAATACGGCTCTGGATTATATACCTCCTTCCGTAATCTCTCTTGAATACATGTTGACCAATATTTGGCCAAGAATGCCTTTTCGAATTGCTCATATGTATCACAACTGTCAGCTGCTTCGGTTGCCCATAATGCAGCATCTCCTTGTATGTATGACATAACAAACTGTATTTTCTGGGTATGACTCCAAACGCTAGGCAAAATGTTTCTAAATCCCTTGATAAACACTACAGGGTGAACAGATTTCTTCTCCGTTGTAAAGATCTGAAACTGTCGGTTCCTAATCAGACTTTCTTCAATCACTACTTTGGAATGACATTTATTTGTTCCGCTCACATTGGTTGCCTGTTCTGTCTCGCAGTCGCAATTTTTTACTGCAGTATTTATATGCCTATCATTGTTGGACCTGCCTGGCGTGACATACGCCTGTGCCTCGTCCTGCCGCAAGCTAAGTTCCATTTCGGCAAGACGACGGTCCACACTCCGCTGCCACAGCGGAATGTCTCTTTGCACAATCTTTTTTAGATTCTGCACATCCGCTTTTGAGTCCACTTCTCTGGCCTCAATTGCGGCGTGCACTTTCTGATCTATTTCTTTTATGACTTCACGTTCTACTTTGTGCACTTGTTCGGTCACTTTGTCCTCAATTACTTGAGTTGTGTCAAGTTCTAGTTGTTCGACCCTATTAGTCAAGACACTGATCTCCTCTACGATATTGGCATTAGCCACTTGAATACTGTCTACTCTTTCGCTTAATTCTTGCACCGTTTTGGGTATGGTTTCATATTTTTGTTTCAAACTAACAATCTCACTTTGCATAACTTCTAAAGTTTGCATCAACTGTAAGTCCCTCTCATGCAGGCGTCGGTCACGCTCTGCTTGTTTAGCTTCACGTTCTCTATCGCGCTCTGCTTCTTTGGCATCACGTTCTTTATCGCGCTCTGCTTCTTTGGCATCACGTTCTTTATCGCGCTCTGCTTGTTTACTTGCAAATTCAACTTGGAAATTGAGCATACGCTCGAACATAACTCTTAATGATTGCACTTCTGACATCACACCACTCTCTGGTCCGTGTCCAGTGCTTGCTGATTACACAGAATTTCCGCTCTCAACTGAATCACTGGGTGGCAGTGGCAACATTTCTTGCCCTTCTGCCCCCAGATTTTCACATAGTACTTCCTGAACTACGTCACTAACATTACTTTGTGTCCCACTTTCCAACTCGGTATCACTACTTACTGACTGTTGCTCATTATCCATATTGATATCTTTCTGACTACGCAGTCTAACCATAGTAAGCAAATGAAATAAAATCTGAACTAAATATCCTAACACTCAGGTCTCACTGACATAACCACACAAGAAATGGACATTAACTAATACACACTTACTATATACTACAATGACTAACTACTTAAACGTCCTGTTATTTTAAAACAAAGCACTAACAACAAGCACACCACTAATGATCCGAGAACACTGCACTGAGGCTACTTTACTACCCACAGGACAACTACACTGTAGCTTTATCTTTTGGTGATCTATCTTGGGTGCAGCTGCCCCCTGATATTGTGGTAGGTAATTAATTTTTCGAAATAATGAGCTCTCTTCTTCAGCTTGCCTCTGGATACATAGTGTTCTCATGCAAAAAATCATACACAGGTATTACCACACAATATTGGTTATGAAATACATACAATACATAGAAAAATTATTAAATGTTCTCCAACAAAGTTCGACTATATTAATTCCCTAGTTATCTCACGGGTATTTAGTGGCCACTGCATATTCGAGCCCCACGTTGGGCGCCAATTGTAACGAAATCGCCGTAATGTCGAATTCGTTAAAGAATAATGAATAATAAATTTTATCTTTTTGCTTTTAAGTTAATTTTCTTTCGTGCGAACTTTGTTGTAGAACCGTTCTCTTATTTTCGTGTGGTAATAAAAAATTTTACTTTCTTAAGAATTACGTACATTTAAAGAAAAATATTACGTGCACTCATATTAACTGGATAATAATATTTAGTTGAGAATTGAGTCCTTTAGATCATTCGGCCTTGGCATACACTTTCCTGATGCAGTGGGTTTTTTGTTAAATATTTTTACTGAATTTTATCCCGGCAATAGCCATAGAACACAAGATTATCTTTATCAGCAGAAAATGTTGTAATTATTGCCAAGCCGACATTTATCACTGATCAAACCTACTTCACTATGCATTTGAGTTATTTTAAAGAACCAAACTGTTTAAATTTCAGTGTTAACTAACATTAACTATCCGCCTACGAATGCACAAACGTATAATTAATTCAAATTTTATCAGCCACAGGATCACTGAAAAAAAAGAACAATTTCTTAATTCACGATTGATTTTTATGCATCTGTTCCCGATTTACGGGTTTGATAATTTTTTAAATGTGCCGCCTCTTCAGATCTGCGATTGTTGATCGCGGCACAGCCCAGCAACACCGCTAAAAAATGCTGAAAAATTCTTAAAGAAATTTTATAGATGACGTGGGCAAGCTAATTTACATAAATAATTCACACTTTTGATAAATACTGATATATTTAGCTCAAACAACAATTCAACTCACATTAATTCGTAACACATCGTCTAATGGCGGCTAAGTCCAGACGGAGACAAAAGACTTCTACACATTCGTTAAAAGCTTCTTCACAGCGTCCAACCTCAATCGCGTCTCATCAGACAAGACCAAAGAATACATAATGTTTAGTCCTTATATAGCATTTCCCGACTATTAACATTTCTTTGTAAATTGATTTCTGGCAAAATGCGATATCTCTGATACAGCAAATACTGACACATTTTACATTCACAAAATAAATACAGAAAAATTCCTATCCTAAATACAGAGAAATATTACAATAAAAATATAAGGAGAATAATTAATACCACATTAAGTAATATTTTTGTTCAATAATTACGATATATACAACTTGCCCAGAGCGGCGTATATGGTACAAATAAACTGTGAAAATGCCAGGGAACGTTACAGTGTGATGTCCTTAGGTTAGTTAGGTTTAAGTAGTTCTAAGTTCTAGGGGACTGATGACCTCAGATGTTAAGTCCCGTTGTGCTCAGAGCCGTTTTAGGGAAATCACGGAAAAAACTAAATCGGGGTGGCCGGACGCGGGTCATAATATTGTCGCATGAGAGGTCGCACAGTGTTCGTGACGTACCGTTGTGCCATTAGAGTTCCCTCAGTCAGTATCAGCCGCGACCTGAAGTAATGTTCGATGGATCCTCATCTCATGACGCTAGGAGTAATACCGTTGTGCCTCTCAAAAACAGAGCAACAATGTGACGTCTCCCCAGGTCGATGCCACATTCGCTGACGATGGTCATTCGTACAGAACCGCGGTTCATTGCTGAACACAGTGCGACGTCAGTCAGCAGTCCATGTTTCCTGGTCACGGCATCACTGCAATCGCAGTTGTGATGTTAACGGTACCCTACGCTTGGGACGAAAATTCACTAGTCTGGCTGCTACTAATCTACAGCCAATCGCGCGGGATGAGACAGAAAGTTGCAGGGAGTCCATTACTTATGTAACTCTGCGGACTTTCGTGGCCGTGTTCACTGTAGTTAAAATCTTCTGGATTATTAGGCCACGTCATATTTCTACTAAAATGATCGACATTTCGACCCCTCTGCTGGGATCTTCCTCAGGATCTTCTGGTGTCCACTACTGCTAGAACAGTCAGAGACGAGTGTCGCGTCCTCTTATAAAGGGGAGTTTTCTCGTGTTCGTGCTGGAGAAGTGATGGTATTCGTTGAAATTCATGTGGCTACCATTGGTGGGCCATAGTGAAAGGCTAATATTCCCACTCAGATGCATAAGAAGAAGGGGCGTTGTTGTCTAATCTCCTGTAGATACCGTGGGCGGCCCGTCGTCATTGGATAGAAAGGCACTATTCTAAACTTACACTGGAGAAGGGGTATTAGTTGAAATTCCTGCTACTGCTATTGGTTGCTCGTCATCATTGGCTAGATTCGAAACGGACAGCGCAAGAGAGGGGGAATGTCTACCCAAAACATTATTAACATTAATAACGTACGTGTACTGGCTAAGGAAACAAACATTTATAGAAGGAAAGTCCGAGAAGCGGTTGAAATTTCAAAGAATGCAGGTAATTGCAATAGAGAGGACGGCTATAGGCTTCCGGCATCGTGGCTCCCCGCCATCATTAGCCGAGCGGTCTGAGGCGCTGCAGTCATGGACTGTGCGGCTGGTCCCGGTGGAGGTTCGAGTCCTCCCTCGGGCATGGGCGTGTTTGTTTGTCCTTAGGATAATTTAGGTTAAGTGGTGTGTAAGCTAAGGGAATGATGACCTTAGCAGTTAAGTCCCATAAGATTTCACACACATTTGAACTTTTTTTCACCCCGCCATCAAGGAAGTGAATACGCGCCGCGGTGCGCGGTGTACGAGCGACATAAACAACGTGCTTCAAGTCACCGCGGCGGACAATAATATTGTGCGTAAACATTCCCCCTCTCTTGCACTGTCCGTTTCGAATCTAGCCAGTGATGACGACCAACCAATAGGTAGCATTAGCAGGAATTTCAACCAATACCCCTTCTCTAGCCAATACTATCACTTCTCCAGTACGAACGCGAGGAAACTCCCCTTTATAAGAGGACGCGACACTTGTCTCTGACAGTGTTCTAGCAGTAGTGGACACCAGAAGATCCTGAGGAAGATCCCAGCAGAGGGGTCGAAATGTCGATCATTTTAGTAGAAATATGACGTGGCCTAATAACCCAGAAGATTTTAACTACAGTCCATTACTTGTTCTCGGATGACAGGCGCGGTTGTGAAGAGGCAACGATGTGCTGGGTGCACAATACAGGCCCTTGTGATGTTCAGACATGGATTATCGGAGTCTTGAGGAGAAGTATGCCTGCCCTCAGTTCTCATGCAGGCCAACAACTAGACCGTGCCACATCCGAATACCAGGATATTGCACGATTCGACCAGCCGGCCAAATGGAAACCGAACATGAGGCCCCTTTCGAACACTGTCAGGTGCTGTTAACACTGTCTCACACGAGTTCATAGCGTTTCTTTCGCAGTGATCGCTCAACATCTGACGCCCCTTATTCACACCACCAGGCTTCGTAACAACACTAAACGCAGACAACACGAATCTATTGTGATGGCATTTCTACCTTTCACGGAAAATGGTATCTCTAATCATTTACATGCTCAAAGATGGTGGGTACGTGAACGAAGCTACTGTGACATCCAACCATGTCTTCTTGGTGCTTCACTTTTCTTATCGGGCGGTGTAATAAAGAAAAGAGAAGTATATGTAATTTAATTTGTCAACTCTACGCATTTGGAATAACATAGAAATAAAAAGTAATTTTTCATGCCAATTGAAGGAGCATCAGGGTGGCCTCCATTAATGATTTGTCAGACCGGGTAAAACGCGGGATGCAAGTGTTGAATGAGGAAGGCGAGCGATGTCTGAGTGCAGAACAGCCAAAGTTTACTGCAATGGCTTCATTGAAAATTCCTTTTAATTAGGAGATATTTAAAAATGGCAAGAACCGTTGCTCTTACAATTTTTTAAGGAAATGCCTTTTAATTAAAAGACATGTGTGTGCTATATGTTTGCAAAATGCTTATGTTTCGTAACAAAACAATTGCCTGCCACGTCGATGTCGACGGCGCTACCTTGAAATACGATGTACAGTAGTCTGTGGAGCTTTCACTATAGAGTTTATCAGTTGATTTCTGGTTGTCGAAAATTGAGCTTCACACGTTATAGAAACGCGCGGTTAAAATGATTCAAATGACTCTGAGCACTAAGGGACTTAACTTCTGAGGTCATCAGTCCCCTAGAACTTCGAACTACTTAAACCTAACTAACCTAAGGACATCACACACAGCCATACCCAAGGAAGGATTCGAACCTGCGACCGTAAAACTCGCGGTAATGCAGTCATTCATTTAAAGTGCGGTGTAACAGATGTAGTGCCCAGAAAGCCAAACGAACGTACAGAAACAGTTTCGCAAAAGGCATCAGTACCTCTCTTCACGTATCAGGTACCTATCATTCCATAACCGACGTGCCTGATCGGATACGGCTGCACCTCTGCGTTAACATTAAATTCCTCTCCATCTCCTTCATTTCAGCAACACAATTCTGGAACAATCTATCCTGCAACCTACGTCTTATCCAAGAAAACACTCTACATTAAAGAGGAGGTTAACGCTTTGTCGTTACCATCGGTTTAGCGTCGCTGTCGATATATCCCAGCTGTTTTCTTTCTGTCCAAAAGTGACGAAGTGCCTCTGTCACATTGTCAACACGATTCATGCTCTTCTCGTACCTGTCCATTCGTTTTCGTGCTTCAGTCTCATCTGCTGATCTTATAATGTTGTTTTTGCACTTCCCGTGACTATTTGACTTCTTCTACACATCTGTTTCCTTCTATGCTGCCGTCATACATTTTTTTAGATTTCATTACTCGCATTCTAACGGAACATATTGTAGAAAGTGTTTAACACCAATGTAATAAGACTGAAATTTCTTAAATTCCTTTTATTAATTGCTAAATCTATCTGTCTATCTATACCGTCTGACAAAAAAGTGAAGCATCTTGTAGAACACCGGACGATCGAAATATAACTCCACTGGTTGAGAGGGTATGTGGTGTATGTGACGTTATTTCAGTGAAAAATTTGCAAATAACTTGGCAGTACTTCGTTGCAACCGCCCTGGCATGGATGCAAGCACTGAATCGGTTAGGAAGGGTCTCATAAAGCCGTTGTAACGTCTCCTGAGGCAAGCTGGGCCACGACTACCCTTGATATCCCAGATACTAGCACACAGACAACACAGGTGGAACTGGCGTCCGAGTTCAACTGTGAAATGCTCTTGCGCATATTTAATTCTTCCTACTTGCGTATGTTCTGTTTTATGTTTATTGATGAGTAGTCCTGCTTTACTTGCCTCTGTGGCGACTCTCTTGTGCATCTCCTCAAGACCTCCTTCGCTGTCGCTCACTAACGCTACGTCGTATACGTAAGAAAATACTTGAAACTTACCATCTACCATGCGTAGGCCATTACACCAATTATGCTCTTACTTATGACTTTATCGAGTGTGAGATTAAACAGTACACTTGACAATGCATCTCCATGTCTTAATCTAATTCTTATGGGTCAAGGTTGTGAGTACGCTCCTTCCGTTCGTAATATTCACTCATACATCAATAATTTCATTGATTTTATTTGGGGTTCGTAACTTCATCAAGGTTTTATAGAAGGTATCTCGACGAATACTGCCGTAAGCTCTTTGAAAATCTGTAAACAGTTCCTAGACGTTTCTCTTTCCCGAGATTTCTCAAGAGTTTGCCCAAGAGCAAACACGTTATTAATAGAATGAAATTTTCACTCTACAGCGGAGTGTGCGCTGATATGAAACTTCCTGGCAGATTAAAACTGTGTGCCGGACAGAGACTCGAACTCGGGACCTTTGCCTTTCGCGGGCAAGTGCTCTACCGACTGAGCTACCCAAGCACGACTCACGCCCCGTCCTCACAGCTTTAATTGCGCCAGTACCTCGTCTCCTACCTTCCAAACTTCACAGAAGCTCTCCTGCGAACCTTGCAGAACTAGCACTCCTGGAAGAAAGGATATTGCGGAGACATGTCTTAGCCACAGCCTGGGGGATGTTTCTAAAATCCCATAGTGCTCAGAGCCATTGTTCCATTTTGCTGTAAATAACGTCAATATTCCATTCCCAGCGGCGAACCTTTCTTGGACCGGGGCGACCTTATCTGTCGGTAGATCCGTGACACGGCGCTGCTATCAATTACTAAATATGAAAACTAACTGTGTATTTGTTATCGTGGGGCTTTTAACTGATGTGCAAGTGAGGGGGCAGAATCACGATGTTATGTAAATCACACCCAAGTTGGTTTATACTGAACCTGCACAAGGTGTGTAACACAATCTTGTAATGGCCCTCATATAAATCCTAAGTGCAGTAGCTGGCCTCTAGTATAATCTGTTCATTAAATTAATTGACAAAAGCTCCCGTGAAAAATGATGGGAAAGGATTCTGGTAAGTGTGACTGTTTAAAAGGTAAATGCCATCCTAAAAATTTACAATTACATTTATTTTCTTTAAATGGAAATCGATTATGAATATGTACAAGCAACATTCATGTATATTAACGTAAACCAAACATTTAAATAGTCCTAACTTGATAAATAGGCCTAACTTGACAGAGGTGTTGGCAAGAACCTAGTACAGACGACACATCATGAAATCTAGTGTGCTTCTCCACTGCGAGAAAGGGGAGTAAAGAGAACCTGTGAAATGTACAATGCCTGTAAATAAGTGGGTAATCGGATGCAATACCACGATATCACTTAAGAAGGCAAAGTGGTTATGCGGTTTCAACCTCTGCGAAACCTCAACTAGAATTTTTGGGCGGCTAAAAAAATCAACTGAAACGTTGGAAGCCGGAGATGCGTATATTACCGGCAGTACGACGCAAGGCGCTGTGCTGATGACGGCTGCTACTCGTGGTTAGTTGCTGCATGGAGATGGCTCCACCTAGGAGACCGAGCAAAGGGCGAGCGCGAAAATAACTGTTTGTCCGGGTGCCCGGACAACCGAAACTGTGAATGAAATTACCCTGCAGCAATGGAGTCGAAGTCCGCGACCGACTCGTGCTGCGGCCAGGAACCACCTCTTCTCTTCCGCCCCGCTCCCAGAGAGCGTCCGCTCTGCTTGTGCCAGAACTCGGCCAATCATCGCCGATAAACAGATGTTCAGATGTGTGTGAACTTATGGGACTTAACTGCTAAGGTCATCAGTCCCTAAGCTTACACACTACTTAACCTAAACTATCCTAAGGACAAACACACACACATGCCCGAGGGGGGACTCGAACCTCCGCCGATAAACAAAGCTTTCGTCAATTATAGCCTTACAACAAATTCGCCTAGACTCCCATTACCATACTCCATCAACCTAGGCGCCAATACCTTTCCTTCCCGCCAGTTCCCGACGGCGACTGCAGACGTGTGCTGACGTAACAGTCGAGCAGCCAGTCATAGCCTCCGCCAGGACTTTTGGTGGGAATCTTCCTGGCATCGGGCGTCATCAAAATATGATAATTGGGGTGCGAAGTTGCGCCGTTCTATTGGCTATCTCTTGGAGCTCGGTGACCATTTCCCCGAACCGACCCAGACAACAGCTGCCACGTTCCTACCCAAAACATGAGCTTTCACGAGGCATTATAAAAATAGCGAGCATCCATCTTTCTAGCCCCTGAGACCTGACATCAAAAGAGAAAGCCGCCAGCCATGGATCAGTATTCTGTCCGCAATTCCGGATGTCCCTCCACCTCCTGCTATTGTGGGCGGTTGGCCTCCTCACACCCCTAGAGTTCTCCTACTTGAAATGAACAGAATTACGACATGCGTGCATCCTATCGCCTATATTGTGTATGCCGCTACATAGCATCCATTTACCTACTTTGCATGATAGTGTAATACGGTGGAGAAATGGCATTAATTTGCATGTATGCAAATGCAGATTTTAGAAATCAAGATAGGCTGACATCGTTTACGGGTACTCAGGGTTCCAGAAGGTTCAGTGTTGGTGGGAGCCTAAGCGGTTGGATTACATGATAAAGGCAAGCGAGTGATTGCTGCAGCGGTAGGCCGAGGAGGGTGACAGTCTCCTGGACCCCATTATTGCAGGCGATGAAACACGGATACAGCATTTTACGCCGGAATCGAAGCAGCAGTGCAGTGTACGGTAGCATATGGGTTCGCCTGGGCAAAAAAAAAATTTCGTTGCGAAGGTGATATTGACGATATTCTGGGATCGCCGTGGACTACTCGTGATAGATTTCGTGCCTCTAGGTGCAACTATCAACGCCGACAGTTACGCTTCCACTGTGTCACGTATGAGAGTTGCCTTCAGGAAGAAGCGATGAGCGATTCTCGATGTGGACAACCTTCGTTATCCTGCACTAAAATGCGAGGCCACACGTGACAGTCAGAGCTGCTGACAAGCTCCGGTCATTTCACTGGGAGAGTCTGGACCAAGCCTTTACAGCAGTCTGACGGTGGTTCTCCTAGTCAGCCGAACGAATGCTACCGCAGGGCATCTTAAATTCAGTGTTGCGATGGGACAAATGTCTGAACCGCTGTGGTTACTGTGGAAAAATAGTAGAATAGTATGTATATTTGTAATTATATCTATGTGTCTTATTTCAACTAATAAGAAATAGGGGCAATATCTGATTCGCCCTCCTATGTCTTGTGTAAATCTTATGATGTAAGATCTAAATGCTTCAATGCTTCAGCCGTATCAAACTCGAGTGACAAGGTTTTTGGTAAACAAGCACTAGCGTTTAGATCACTGATGCAAGTCAATCTGAAGAAAATAGTTTACAAACAATGTGTTTTGTCAGATCTGAACATGGCTCCGAGAATTGGGCATTGAACGAATTCACCAGGGGAAAGCTCAAGACCATCTAAATAGGTATGCAAAGATCCAGGAGATTTCTACAGTCAGTGACATGCAGTTGTTTGATTCACTGACGTAGCACTGGTCTGGCCACGTTGGCATGAGGACGGACATGGTATGCGCAAACCTGGCGCCATGGCGGAGTTCAAAAAGCAGGAAAGACCAGGAGAAGTCCACCAGACGGTTGAGAAAAGGATATCCGAAAAGTCACTGGAAACGCTTAGGGAGAACAGCCCAAGACAAATGGAGACAACTGATGGAAACGTAACTCGCCATGTAACTAGAAGAGGTCATAATTTTGTGATAGAAATGGCGTTCATGTGGAATGAATCACTGACGTCACACGAGTAATACGTACGTAACTCACCGTCCGGCGGAGCATAGGCTCTTCGCTGACGACTATCCCCGACACAGTGCCTAGTTATGACTGGCTGTGATTTCGGACTCCCTTGTGGTTAATCTTTGGACTGTTTCTACTTCGTGGCTGGTTGGACGTTGGGGCGACTACGGTCTTTCTTAATGGTACCATTACGCTGCTTACCTATCACGTTTACGACGTCAAGGCACACACTAGTATTGTGAACTATCACTGTACTATGTATTTTGTTCAGAGTAGTGAAGTGAATCACTTTTACTACATCGGCACGCAGGGGCTAAAATGATGATAGTTGAAGATTTTAACACGAAATTGTAACTTATCGGGAAAAGAACCTGGAAATGACTTGACTGCCCTTGTGGAATTTTTGAGATCAACAATGCAAAAATTTGAAGTGATGTCGGCGTAGCATTCTGTTCCCTGGTTTCATGTCAAATGTTTCTCTTGTTTTTTGTAGCACCGCAGCATGTTTGTACTATGTACTAGGGAATCATTTCACTCCTTTGGGCGAACACTGCATTGACTTACTTGATTAACGACTCACCGTGATTCCTCAAAAATGGTTCAAATGGCTCTGAGCACTATGGGACTTATCTGAGGTCATCAGTCCCCTAGAACTTAGAACTAGTTAAATCTAACTAACCTAAGGACATCACACACATCCATGCCCGAGGCAGGATTCGAACCTGCGACCGTAGCGGTCGCGCGGTTCCAGACTGTAGCGCCTAGAACCGCTCGGCCACCCCGGCCGGCCGTGCTTCCTCCATAGACGATTATTTGCTATTAGTGCAGTGCGGTCGGTGATAAGACTGCCCTCCTCTCTCTCTCTCTCTCTCTCTCTCTCTCTCTCTCTCTCTCTCTCTCTCTCCCCCCCCCCCCTCTCTCTCTCTCTCATTCTCTCACAGAAGAATTAATTTTTGTACTTCGATAATGATACATAGCTTTGCATTTCGTACACGGATTATAGGTTTTATTTGTACCTTTGCATTTTTTGTGCACTCTCATCTTAGGCACTGTATAAACATTAAAACACTTGATAATGGCATTTTAAGCCGAAATCATGATAATGTCATTGTAACACTGCAAATAAAAAAAACAATCTAATGGCGGTACTGACTTTAAGGAAATATATTATGACTGTGGCCCCCCATTATGATTTTTTTTTAAAATTGCGTTATTTAAGTTGTTCTGTGTCAGCGAGTCGCATTTACACTTTAATGTCTCTGTCTCTCCTAATACCGCAAATATTACTTCATGTTCACGTTCTGCTATGTTCATTGTTATGTCTAATTCATCATCACAGCAATTTCGACAAAAGCATACTTTTTGGTCCCGACTGGTATATGGGCAGCTGTATTGATGAACAGCCTTTGAGTCTTTGGTATAAGTAATACCATTTTGTGGTCTCTTGTTGCAGAAACAGTCGTTTGAGAGTGTTTTAGATACCGCGCATCACACTACCCCGAGCGCAAACAAAGAAACAAGTAAACACACACACACACACACACACACACACCGAGAGAGAGAGAGAGAGAGAGAGAGAGAGAGAGAGAGAGAGCAGTTCGTCGTATTGTTATGGATAATAAGCCTACTGTTCTTAATATTTACAGATCTCTTTAATAAAGATCTCGAAGTCCCTATGGAGGTGGGAAGCTACACAGCCATGCGTAACGTGCCGTCAATACTTGTCCGTGGACTGGTTAAAACAGATAACATCGGCAGAGGCTGTCAGTTAAATGCCCTATTTTTTTCAGTTAGCATACATGTCAGGATGAAATACAGCATCGGTTGCTGAGCGCCATAGCACAGGTCGGAAGGTCACAGGTGGCGAATAGAGCAGTGATTCGGCCCTGACGGTCACCTCCGGCCGGTTTCTGTGCTTGGGAAGAGTGCCAACTCGTGCGGAGGCCCCATGGCGCTTCACTTGTAATTGCTGGTGTGGCCACCGGGAAAGCTGTTGGACAGGTCGGAGGGAGACAGGAAAGCCGCGGACGCGTGGCAGCGATGTGAGATTTTGCGGAGGAGACGAATGTGCCACTGGGTACCACAGCACTCAGCTATGTTCGTGACAGGCAACTGCGGAATGGGGCGGTGAGGCAATAGTAGTTCAGTGTAGACCCGACACATTAAGTACGCTCGCATTGTCAATGTCTTCCAGCAGCAGTAAGTCACGACACTCAAATTAACTATTGGAAAATGAAAAATAAACAACAGCAAAGGCTCGTCGTAGCAACATGTTACGAGGGTAATCCCAAAAGTAAGATCTATTTTTTTAATAAGTACATAGACCTGTTTATTTCTACAATGGTTTACATCAGTTTACAGCTTGAACATTTAGCTATTTTTCGACATAATCACCATTTATGACGATGCATTTTTGTAGACGCTGTGACAGTTTTTGTGTGCCCATGTCATACCAGCTCGCCGCCATGCTGTTTAGAAAGTTACGAACCTCTTCTTTCACCTCCTCGTCGGATTAATGGACATCGTTCAGTGGAAGATATTATTGTATCCATGAAAAAAATCAGAACAGAGATTTTATCTTTCAAAACATCTGCAACATACAACAAAATAAAGTGCAGTAGAAGCAAGAGTCTCTGTTTCACACAACGCCGGCCGCGGTGGTCTCGCGGTTCTAGGCGCGCAGTCCGGAACCGTGGGACTGCTACGGTCGCAGGTTCGAATCCTGCCTCGGGCATGGATGTGTGTGATGTCCTTAGGTTAGTTAGGTTTAAGTAGTTCTAAGTTCTAGGGGACTGATAACCACAGCAGTTGAGTCCCATAGTGCTCAGAGCCTCAGAGCCACACAACGTCAAATTGGGTGTCTCTTCAAAACGTGTTAGGTGAAGCTGACACCCAAACCTCCAGATATCACAGTCAGTTCGGTACCAAACATTGTATATAGACAAAAAAGTATCAACAATAACCCCCCTCCCCCAGACACACACACAGTTTGTGCTACTATATATTGTCGTCCAAGAGACGTGTAAACGGCAAGTAATAAGTAACACTTGACGAACGGAGTACATGAAAACCATGATTGTGAGGGACTGTTGTCTAGAGATCCAATGGCGAAGTCTTTAGGGCGTTACTTAATCCTATCAAGAGTCCCTAGTTCCAGCTCCGCGCATGCCAGTTTTTTGTATTGTAGTGCTTGTGAAACTGTTATATGAGACATGTTTCTGAATGTGAAGGGACTGTTCGGAATTTAAAACAATGTTCTATTGGCAGTGCGCTGTCGCTTCGTTTATTTGAGAGTAACAAACATTTGGATCTGTACTTTCAAAAAGTAAACATAAACAATCGGAAAAGAAGAATAAAGAAACAGTTGTATCATACGTTCGGAAGTATTAATTGTAACAATAATAATAGTAATAGTAATAATAATAACAATAATAATTATTACTAGTATTTTCGCACGTCTGATGCCGTTGTTTCTATATTCTCCTGTTCCGATTGTTTATGTTTATTCTGTGAAACTATAGATGTTCTCTGTATGTTTACTACTTTCAAATAAACGAAGTGAAAGTGGATTCCCAGTAGAACATTGCTATAAACTCCGAACAATCCTTTTACATTTGAGGAACATGTCTGCTGGTGCGGGGCCGAGGGGGGGGGGGGGTTAACATTTTGGAAGGCGAATGGCACCTTGTACATAGCTATGAAAAAGTTCCAGTTCCGACTTTGTTAAAACCTGCGTAATTCGGACTTTTAAATCATTTTCTTGAAAGAAATCTGTCAGCACTATATTTCTTTCCTTTCCCTGAGAGCTAGGAGGGGGGGAATGGGCGCCCTTAATTTGATGAGATAGATATATCTGCTACATGCTGCTTAATGCTCTAGAAATCGCCAAAACATCCAGCCAACCAATTACTTTTAAAATAAATATTAAACAAAATTAAAAACGGATCAAAAATGTTTACACAGTTTGGAGCAATGGATGTCCTGAACTTTGACGAAATGTGCGTTGTAAGTTACAAGTCATTCAGTGATGTGATATCCACATGTAAATATACATACAAACAAGCAACTGTACAGTGCACGACGGAGGGTACATCGTACCGATATGATCGATTTTCTTTCGCATCCCATTCGCGTACCGAGCGAGAGACAAATGAATATCTACGTGCCTCTGTATGTGCCATAGTCTCCTATCTTATTCTCATGATTCATACACGAGATATACGATAGGGGCAGCGCAAATGTCGCACAGTCTTTTTCGGACCCAGGTTTTCTAAATTTTTCCTGCAAGGTTTCGCTACTGTTATTACACGATAATGTTCTCGTAGCCATAGCTAGTTTCTAAAGTAGAAGCAGCCGCATACTATCATTTTGAAGTGATAATGACATGCGATTTGTTGCAGACGAACAATGTGGAAATTGGCGGAGCAGTCGCCCACGCTGTAGTTATTACGTGCGTCGTGGGAGAGGAATTTGAAAGTGTAGAAACAAGTTCACTTCCTGTATTTTTTGAAGAGATACGCTAGATGTTCTCTGAGGCTATAGATAATGCGATGAGAAATAGCTAAGTAGGCAGTTCAGTTGGAGAGACATTGACATCCCTGGAAAGGGCAATCACAGAAGCTGGAAAGAAAAACATAGGTACAAAGATGATAACTGCGAAGAAACCATGGGTAACCGAAGAAATACTTCAGCTAATCAATGAAAGAAGGAAGTACAAATATGTTCAGGGAAATTCAGGAATACAGAAATACAAGTCGCTAAGGAATGAAATAAATAGGAAGTGCAAGGAAGGTAAGGCTTAGGAATGAAATAAATAGGAAGTGCAGGGAAGGTAAGGCGAAATGGCTGCTTCAAAAATGTGAAGAAATCGAGAAAGAAATTATTGTCGAAAGGACTGACGCAGCACATAGAAAAGTCAAAACAACTTTCGGTGAAATTAAAAGCAAGGGAAGTAACATTAAGAATGAAATGGGAATTCCACTGGTAAATGCAGAGGAGAGAGAGCAGATAGGTGGAAAGTGTGCAGTGAGGTCGTCTATGGGTGGGAAGAACTATCCGATGTCGCGATAGAAGAAACAGGAGTCGATGTAGAAGAGATAGAGGATCCAAAATTAAAATCAGAATTTAAAACAGGTTTGGAAGACTTAAGAGCGAAAAAGGCAAAAGAGTAGATAACATTCCATCAGTATTTATAAAATCATTCGTGGAAGTGGCAGTAGAACGACTGTTCACGTTGGTATGTAGACTGTATGAGTTTGGCGATATACTATCTCACTTTCGGAAAAAAACATCACCCGCACAATTCCGCAGATAGCAGAAGCTGATAAGTGAGAGAATTATCGCACAGTCAGCTTAACAGCACGTGCATCTAAGTTGCTGATAAGAATAACATACAGAAGTATGAGAAAGAAAGTTGAAGATATTTTAGACGATAGTCAGTTTGGCTTTAGGAAAGATAAAGGCACCAGAGAGGCAGTTATGACTTTGCTGTTGATAATGGAAGTAAGACTGCAGAAAAATCATGACACGATCACAGTATCTGTCGACCTGGAAAAAGCGTTCGACAATGTCAAATGGTGCAAAATGTTCGAAATTCTGAGAAAAATAAGGATAAGCTGTAGGGAAAGACGATTAACACACAGCAGTCTGTAAAAGAACTAAGAAGGAATAATGAGTGGAAGACCGAGAACGAAGTGCTCGGATTAAAAACGGTGTAAGGCAGGGAGGTAGTCTTTCGCCCCCTACTGTTCAATCTGTAAGTCGAAGAAGCAATGACGGAATTAAAAGAAAGATTAGAGAGTGGAATTAAAATTCAAAGTGAAAGGATATTAGTGATAACATTCGCTGGGGACATTGCTGTCCTCAGTGAAAGGAAAGAAGAATTACAGGCTCTGCTGAATGGAATGAACAATCTGAGGAGTGCATAATATGATTTGAGAGTAAATCAAAGAAAGACGACAGTAATGAGAAGTAGCAGAAATTAGAACATCCAGAAACTTACCATCAGCATTACTGATCACACAGTACATAAAGTTTAGGAATTCTGCTACCTAGACAGCAAAATAACCCATGACGGACGGAGGAAAGAGGACAAAAAAGGAAGAATAGTACTGGCAAGAAGGACATTCATGCCCAAGAGAATTCTACCAGTATCAAACACAGGCCTTAATTTGAGGAAGAAATTTCTGAGAATGTATGTTTGGAGCACACCATAGTGTGACAGTGAAACATGGACTTTCGGAAAACCCGAACGGAAAAGACTCGGAGCATTTGTGATGTGGTGCTACAGAAGAATGTTGAAAATTAAGTGGACTGATATATGCAATGAAGTAGTTCTCTGCAGAATCTGCGAAGAGAGGAATATATGGAAAACATTGACAAGAAGAATGAACAGGATAGTAGGCCATCACAGAATAACTTCCATGGTCCTAGAGAGAGCTGTAGAGGGTGAAAACTATAGAGGAAGACAGAGATTCGAATACATACAGCAAATAATTGAGCACGTAGATTGAAAGTGCAACACTGAGGTGAAGAAGTGGCACAGGAAAGGAATTAGAATTCGTGGAGGGCCGCATAAAATTAGTCAGAAGACTGATGACTCAAAAAAATTGTGTTTTACCTCATTCAGTAACCTTACCGACACTATTCAGGAAACATGCTCCCCCCCTCCCCTCTCGATTTTGATTCTCTTTTGGATCCTGGGGTACCGCTGGACTACACCAGACGAACGCAGTCTTCTTTCTTTGCGAACCCAAGTTTGATTCACATCGTCATCGTCAGACTGAGACTGTGTTTATTATCTGAAGACCTTGATGCCCAAGCGACTTATGGACAGTGGACTGAGTGGTGAGACGGTGGGCACATGTGGCGGTCGACCATAGAGGCGGCGTGGGTGTCGCCAGAGTTGATGCACACGAGAGTCTACAGGGCGAGTCTGACGTCATTTGCTGTTTGGTTAGCATGCCGCCCACGCACTCGTATCCGCTGCGTTTTGGAGGACTGACTCACCGGGATCAACGTTCACTTCCAGCAGTTCCATTGCACGTAGTAAACACGTCGAAGTCACCGCCCATCTTAGCCGCGGTCTCTTTGTTTATCTAGCTGATTTATGTATTTCTGTTTGTTTATTGTTATTACGACTCAACGTGTTTTCGGAACTTAATTGACCTGAGATATAAACACACCCATTTATTCGAATTGTTATATCTTTGTTTGTATGTTTTTCGGTCATGTGATTGTAATTCTATGGCTCAGTAGCTAATGGCCAGTCTACATATGAACATATCTCCAGTCGCTGCTACTATTTGTTTTCTGATACTTATTGACTTCACCGGTGATAGTGATTTGCCATTGTGAAAATTGCTGTGTTGCACCGCTTGTTAGCCTATTATCGTTCGTTCTGAATAAATTTCTAAAACAATATTTTTTCTCCTAATTTTGATGAACAGGGTGAACCAGAACTGCACCGACAAGATTTCGGAAGTCGTTCGGCGATATTTTCTGAATATTTTGATATAAGGGGCCCGTCTTCTCGGCTGGCTCATTACAAAATGACTGCATTGTATACCATCATTCTTCGGGAGTGCATCCGGGATATTATTAATTGGTATATCGATATTTTGGCTGAAAACCTTTCGGCCATTCTCAAGGCGAGTCGCTTGCAAGTTTCCTACCGCAGGCCAAGACAACAGCTCTTTTGGGATTTGTGAAGGATGATTTGCTTTTATGAAAGGAGGTGTTTACGAAATTCTGTGTAACTGTGGTAAAAAGTACGTGGGATGAACGGGACGCTCTGTAAAATAACGTTGCGTTGAACATTATCGATGCACTCGCCTACTGCAGCCCAACTATGCAGGGGCTAAACACTGTATTTCCACTGGCCACTGTATTTCCACGGGAAAGTTAAGATACTGGCCACAACCTCACCCTACTGCGATTCAATGGTCAAGGAAGCTGTGCAAATACAATCAGCTCAATGGTTCAAATGGCTCTCAGCACTAAACTTCTGAGGTCATCAGTCCCCTAGAACTTAGAACTACTTAAACCTAACTAACCTAAGGACATCACACACATCCATGCCCAAGGCAGGATTCGAACCTGCGACCGTAGCGGTCGCGCGGTTCCAGACTGTAGCGCCTAGAACCGCTCGGCCACTCCGGCCGGCAATCAGCTCAATCCTGACGAGGATTCCTAGCTCGGCAAATCATAGAAACCCCTCATTTTAGGTCTGCGCTCTCCACGGAAATATTGTCCGCCCCCGGTAGCTGAGTGGTCAACGCGACAGAATGTCAGTCCTAAGGGCCCGGGTTCGATTGCCGGCTGGGTCGGAGATTTTCTCCGCTCAGGGACTGGGTGTTGTGTTGTTCTAATCATCATCATCATTTCATCCCCATCGACGCGCAAGTCGCCGAAGTGGCGTCAAATCGAAAGACTTGCACCCGGCGAACTGTCAACTCGACGAGATGTCCTTGTCACTCGACATTTTTTTACGGAAATATTGTTCTAGGTCTTCAGTTCCTGGCATTTCATCATATGCCGTCCATAATAATCATCCAATATTTCGTCATCACTGTGGATTAGATGACTCTGAGCTTGCTTTGTTGTACTCATAGAAGCGCAAAAGCTTTAGAGTAACACACATTTCACAAGACTTGCTGCAAATGTGACGTTATTTTGTTGTCACATGTAGGAACTGCGATCGACTTTGTGACAAGAAAGAATATAAATTTTATTGCGGCAATTAAAGGTGTCCCATTAGGTTCCTGCCTTACCGCACACTCGGTAATCGCCATATATTCGGAAGTAAAGATCCAAATATTTGTGAGAAGGCAGAATATGAATTTTATTGCTCTTCGTTTCAGTTGCAGCAATTCAAGCTATCCTCTTAGGCTTATGCCTAACCACACACTCGGAAATCGCCACATATTTGGAAATAAACAGCGAAATATTTGTAACAAGGAAGAATATGAATGTTATTGCTCCTGATTTCATTCGCAGGAATTAAAGCTGTCCTCTTAGGTTCCTGTCTAACCACAGACTCGGAAATCACAAAATATTTATTTCATTCTTCGTTGTATAATCAGACCGGAAAGTTAATAACGTCGAATATTGTAGAACATACTTGTATTACACTTATGAGCAAGCCCTAAAATACGTTAACAACGCTAAGAAGAAAAAAAAAATTGCATGCGGCGGGATGCGAACTTGCATCCTTGTATCCCACGAACCACAACATTAACCGTTATTGTAGCATTCCTTTGTGTTAGTAGTCTCCTGAATTGATTATCGTAGTATCTCTTGAAGGCTTTTATCGTTGAGTCATTATTAACTGACATATTTGTGATAAATATTCAATGATTCGTTACCTTGAGACTGCATACTGCAAGTTATAATACGAACTTGTTTCACGCTTAATTTGTAAATTATTGACAATAACATTTCGTTCCTGAGAGAGCTCTCTTATAAGAAAGCATTATCTGTCAATAAATCCTTATGTGACGTTTAATTATAACAATAATTATAATGAACTGTAGCAAGAACATGTTTTTGTAAATCACGGATAGCCGTGCATCAAGTCTTGCGAGAGGCTCGTATCGAACTCCAACGAAAGTCGATAGCACTGCCAGCGGTTGACGATACTGCGTGTGACGTCAAAATGACGTCTTGTGAAATGAGTGTAACCCAACCTTTTATCTATGACTGACGCTCTTATTACCAGCAGTATTATCTCTGACGCATGCGCGTTTACTCCACGGTGTAAAGTCTGTTAAAAATCTTGCAAGCGACTCACCTTGAGACAGGCAGATCGGTTATCAACCAAAATGTCGGCACACGACTTGCTGATTTCCCGGATGCACAACCGAAAAATGATGGAATAATTGCACTTCGATTTCATTCCTCCATTTATCTTTGTTCCTGTGCTATAAAGACAATATCTGCACAGCAGTGTAAAGGAAAGCGTCATTGCGCCGTTCTTCCATTCCATTCCACCGAATCCATAATTGAGCTGCATATCGACCAGTGAAAATACACATAAACTTATTATCACCATTAACATACAACTAACACTGACGGAAAAACAAACCGAAGGCAGAACAGAGCGGAAATGAATGCAAGCTTGCGGGCAGCCAGGTGGGCGTTACTGATGTGCAGAGCAAATACCGTTCCCAGTGAAAGGAACAGGTTTGATTCCAGACAAGACACACAGGGTGAATTGTCGACGTATACAGGGTGTAACTCAATTCCCTTAACATAATTTGAGGATACATTCCTTGCCCCAAAACATGAAAAAATCTGATAAAAATGGGCTCTAAAATGCGTACATCAAGAGCTGTGAGCATTTTTTAATCTTCGCTACTATGAAACACATGTCCTGCTCGTAAAGTAAGGAATTTACAGCCCGTGTTTACTGGATTTTTCCTTGTTTTGGTAAAAAAAAAAAAGAGGTGGAAATGGCTCTGAGCACTATGGGACTTAACATCTGAGCTCATCAGTCGCCTAGAACTTAGAACTACTTAAACCTAACTAACCTAAGGACATCACACACACCCATGCCCGAGGCAGGATTCGAACCTGCGACCGAAGCGGTTGCGCGGTTCTGGACTGAAGCGCCTATAACCGTTCGGCCTCACCGGCCGGCGTGTGTGCTGTCCTTAGGTTAGGTTAGGTTTTAAGTAGTTCTAAGTCTAGGTGACTGATGACCTCAAATGTTAAGTCCCATAGTGCTTAGAGCCATTTGTACCATTTTTTAGAAATTGAATGTTCAGAAGCGGTTTGGTCAACTAGCCTTAAACGGTGTAACAAAATGAAAGAACCCGATAAGTCTATAGTGTTTTATATTTGCAATACATCTTTTAAACACTGACGAACTTGTCACAGTCATTTAATTATTCCACAATGCCTATACTACCACCGTCTGTATATGGGCATATTGCTATCCCATGACTTTCGGTACCTCGGTGTAATCATTTTTAATTGTGTCGCCTGCTGTATAATATACATCAGATCGGGTTTTTAATAGTGTTATCTGATTACTTCCTTATTTCCTTACCGCTGTGTAACATCCGCGTTGCTATGAATTCGTACAGGACAATGCACGCGTAGTTAACAAGACTTATCACAAACAATTATTTCGCAAGTATGTTCCGTGTGCGGCCAACACTTTTATTTCAAGCGAACCGGATGTACCGGTACTATCTTTATTTCAGTTTACCATAAATGTAGTTGTCTCGATAGAAATGTAAAAAAGCTATTAGGTAAGTCAGATAGCCGTTTTAAGCTATTGACCAGCCATAGTTCCTAAAACAAATGGTATCATAAAGCAGATTGTGTGAGACGTGACGAGTGAGGTTGCACTGCAAATTGTCATGTAGCCCAAAATGTGCCCAGTCCATTAAAAGCAACCACAAGATTGTGTCTCCGTTCTTTCGAGATTATTGAGATAAGATTAGAGAATCCCGGTGCTAGAAAGAGCATCGGACAAAATAATATTGTGATAAGATGATGCAGATCAAATTCTAGAGTATTATTGTAACATGTGCCGACAAGATATTTCATTAATTTCCGCCGCAAGTATGGTAGCTTCAAAACATTATCTCCATGCGGTCCGTTCCGTTCAAATAGGAATTCCGATACCTACATTCGATGCCTTGGTCGTTCGACATCTCTCTGGTCAGAAGACTTATTATTGGCTTACATTTGGAAGAGTGTCTCGCAACAGTAGACTTTTGTTCGTCTGTTTTATTTGCATTAAATTTGGTTGCTTCCAATCCCATTTTCGTTTCTTATTTCATCACTTAGGATATATCGAGCTGTTTTTCGTAGGAACTTCATTTTCATATTCTTGTCCTGTTTAGAGCCCAATGTTAACCACAAAACAACGAGACAGACACTGCCATTATTTCACAAATTTCATTTGTTTATCCTTTCTTGTTTTGTTGGTAAGTTTTCTGTTCATAGTGCCACACATTAGTAGGGATTTATGTAATTAATTTCTTAGAAGGTCACAGAATATCAAAAAGTCTTGAACAGTTAGACTTTTCGAACTTGTTCCATTATGCTACTGTGAATTAAAATTTTGGAATGGATTACATATTTCCCCATAAATGCCATTCCTTTGATTTTTTAAAAAAGAAACGTTTCTAGGTTTTTAAAACTGAGTTTCTTTCCTGTCAGTTGCAGATAAGTCTTTGTAACAGCGAATGTGACCTGATCACCACCAAAAGGATTGTGTCTGAACTGTGATGTTGACTGTAAAATATTTTATGTTTATTTTATCAACTTATGAAGTTGACCTTAGTCATTTTACTACCTTATAAAATACCTTGTAATAAGCTCTATCACGGAATCTAAAGAAATATCTTCGCCCTGTCATACTCGTGCATTGAAACATTTTCTTTTACGTATCTTCTGATGAAGCACAAATAGCGAGCTGTTCTCAAGCAAATTATTTTCGGCAGTGAAGCGATTATTGCAACTGTGCTGTCGTTTGTTTCTGGGACATGCAGTACTGACCTAAGAATTCGCTGTAAATCTTTTGTCTACAGAAGCACCTCAGTGTCAGAGCTGATGTGCACAGGCAGAGGTAGCGACAACGGAGATGGGGACATCGGGAGTAGATTTTCAGCAGAGCGTCAGGCACTGCAGTCCTCAAAACGGTCAGTTAATATTCTCATAATTACAGAAAAATATCGGGTTTAACGATAAGATTTCTTGCTGCTCAAGGGCATGCCACAGCGCAAAGGCGCGTTCGAACTGGCAATAAATATTGATTTTTTTGCCAAATGACAAAGTAGATTTTTTACTTAGGATATACCAATTCAAGTTCTGCGAATAAAACCATCCGCTTATGTACTTGCTGAAATGTGAGAGATTTGTCTGCGAGCGACAAATGTGTAGCCCTGTAACGTATCATTTCCTGGCATCGCCTGTTTGCTGTGGTGGCAGGTCCAATCTTTCATTAATTCTTCTAAATGGGTGGTGGCCGGAATCTGCGAGGCTGAACTCAAGGGCGAGGAATTTTCCCGTGACGTTCGGTGTTTTTCACCACCCGCTGCAGAGGAACTTCCAGAAGTCTGGGCAGGAAGAAGCACGCTACAGAAGCTCTTGAAGCGGGAGCAGGAAATAGCTAATGCCTACAGTGTGCTCCTGACTGTGATTGCGAAGTCCTGAATTTAGAGTTTTGGGAGTTTGCGAAAACGGAGAAGTCGGCGGGTGGCCCTCGTGGGGTGTAGGAGTAGTGAGCCCTCTGGGGCGGAGTTGGTGTCCTCGTAGTGGGGGCGGAGTTGGTGTCCTTGTAGTGGGGGCGGAGTTGGTGTTTTCGTAGTGTACTCCACAAGTCTGTAGTAGGTGATTCTTCGTGATCAGCTTAGTTATTTCTCGCACTACGGAAGTTGAGAGATTTCGAAATTGCGTTCCTGTGCGCGGATGGGGATTTCGGAGTGAACCATTCCGGTTTTCTAGACGAGTGTCGCTTTTCCCGAATGTAAATGCGCACAGTAGGCAGAGACCTCAGTTTGTAGAGCCAAGTGGCTGTTTGGACGAGGTGATCAGTGAACGAAGCCATCTTCATGGAAATTGAACTACAAGGGGTGGAGAAAATTATGGAAACACCACAGACGCACTGCCTTGCCATTTCGGTGAACGAAGACTGTTGGCATTCAGAACAATTTCCAGTTTCCTCGGAATGGTTAAATACAGATTCTATATGGTTTTCACTGGAATCTTATACCATTCTTGCCGCAAAATAGCGGAAAGTTCAGGTAATGAGGATGGAGATGGGCAGCGAGCACGCAGGTTCAAATGGCTCTGAGCACTATGGGACTTAACATCTATGGTCATCAGTCCCCTAGAACTTAGAACTAGTTAAAGCTAACTAACCTAAGGACATCACACACATCCATGCCCGAGGCAGGATTCGAACCTGCGACCGCAGCAACAGTGCGGTTCCGGACTGAAGCGTCTAGAACCGCTCGGCCACAGCGGCGGGTTGACCACGCATGTTTCTCATCAGCTGTAGAATACAAAGTCTGAATTATATTGAGGTCTTGTGACTGTGGTGACCGAGAGAGAGGCGACAGTTGATGCTCGTGCTCACAAAACCAGTCCTGTACGATGCGAGCTGCGTTAAACACCATCACCGAACTCCTCCGTGTTTCACTCTTGGTGCGTTAACTCGGCCAAAAGTTGGCAACAGTTTACAACGAGACTCATCCGACCAAATTACTTTCTTGCATTGGTCTAATAGTCCATGTTTTACGTCTTCAGCACCATGTTTTCCTGTTATGACCACTTGCATCACTGATGAGTGGTTTTGGAGTTACAGCTCGCCCTATAATTCCCAGATTATGGAGCTCCCTTCGTGTTGTTTTACTGCTGACTGGGTCCGCTAATGCGACATTCAATTCTGCTGTGATTTTTGCGGCTGTCGTCCTCTTACTTTTCGTCATAATGCTCTTCAATGACCGTATGTCACGATCACTCAAAACATACTTTCATCTCCATTCTGAATTACAAGGGGAGGCCACGACGTTTGGAACGCGGATTTCCTGCAAAGTTCGTACACTCGTAGTACTCCACGAGGACAACAAAATGTGTAAGCAGTAGCGCGTACTTCTCAAGCGTTATTGATAAAATCGCAAGGTAATTTCAGTCGTCCAATATATACCTGTGCGTGGCCATTTTTACCAAGAAGCGCCGGCATCCGAGTGGTTAGCGTTGAAGTCCCGTAATCGCTGGGTCGCTGGATCGAGTTCAGCTCATCAGTTCTTTTTATTTCTAACACAGTCATTTTCTTTACTATTTATATTACAATTGATGTAATGGGAAAATCAGGTGAACTTTTATAAAATTTACAATGTTATTTGGCAGTATACAAATTTTTACTATCACAAATAATATGATATTCGTAACTACCGACTATTAAACGGCCAAACGCATAAAGTGATACTGAAAATGTATGCTTGTCTGTGATTTGAGAAATCCCTTATGCCTGCTGTCTCCAAGTTTTGACCGGCACAGACGGCTTTCTAAAGATGTACAATTAATCGTCGCTTTCGACATTACGAGTACAAGTTACGAGATGGTATTTTTCGTAAAAACATCAAAAACAAAGTTACACGGCACCAGCTGCATTGAATAAATGCAATGTTTTCGCACACGAAAGGTCATTTGAGGTTTTCCGTGGAAAAACAAAACTCGATAACATTTTCAAAAACCTCTCTTTCAGCCGATTATTTGGAAGCAAACGATGCATAACGCAGCATTTCCTTAAATATCGGCGCTGATCATCGGCCATGCAGTATCGAGTGTATTTTAATAGCGTCTTCACGAGAAGCAATTTCTCGTTCTCTTTCGATTAAATACGAACAATTTGGAATACACGGACAAGCATACATTCTCAGTATCACTTTATGCGTTTGGTCGTTTACTAGTCGGTAGTTATGAATATTATATTATTTGTGATAATAACGATTTGTAGACTGCCAAATAACATTGTAACTTTTATAAAAGTTCATCCGATTACACGTATTTTTCCCATGACATCAATTGTAATATAAACAGTAAAGAAAATGACTGTGTTAGGAAAAAAAAAAACCAACGAGCAGGACTCGATCCATCGAACGAGCGATTACAAGGCTTAAACGCTAACCACTTTTTTTGTTCGTTGCAATTGTTCGGCGCGGACGCCCCATGACACTCGTCCTAGTTCATCGTCGATCCAGCCACTCAGTTTTTTTTATTACAGAGGGCAGTTAACCCTCTGATCGAACAGGCTAAGCTACCGCGCCGGCACCACTCGGCTGCCGCCGCTTCATGGTAAAAATGGCCACGCACAGGTATATACAGGGTGTTACAAAAAGGTACGGCCAAACTTTCAGGAAACATTCCTCACACACAAAGAAAGAAAATATGTGGACATGTGTCCGGAAACGCTTACTTTCCATGTTAGAGCTCATTTTATTACTTCTCTTCAAATCACATTAATCATGGAATGGAAACACACAGCAACAGAACGTAGCAGCGTGACTTCAAACACTTTGTTACAGGAAATGTTCAAAATGTCCTCCGTTAGCGAGGATACATGCATCCACCCTCCGTCGCATGGAATCCCTGATGCGCTGATGCAGCCCTGGAGAATGGCGTATTGTATCACAGCCGTCCACAATACGAGCACGAAGAGTCTCTACATTTGGTACCAGGGTTGCGTAGACAAGAGCTTTCAAATGCCCTCATAAATGAAAGTCAAGAGGGTTGAGGTCAGGAGAGCGCGGAGGCCATGGAATTGGTCCGCCTCTACCAATCCATCGGTCACCGATTCTGTTGTTGAGAAGTGTACGAACACTTCGACTGAAATGTGCAGGAGCTCCATCGTGCATGAACCACATGTTGTGTCGTACTTGTAAAGGCACATGTTCAACATTACCTTCCTTCAATTGGGCCAACTGGCGGTGAATCGAGGAAGTACAGTACATACTGACGAAACTAAAATGAGCTCTAACATGGAAATTAAGCGTTTCCGGACACATGTCCACACAACATCGTTTCTTTATTTGTGTGTGAGGAATGTTTCCTGAAAGTTTGGCCGTACCTTTTTGTAACACCCTGTATATCTGACGACCGAAATTATCTTGCGATTTTCTCAACAACGCTTGAGTAGTACGCGTTACTGCTTACACATTTTATTGTCCTAATAGAGTACTACGAGTGTACGAAGTTTGCAGCAAATCCGTGTTCCAAATGTCGTGGCCTCTCCTTGTTAGTGGATGATGCTTTTCTGTTTTCTCTGTGTGCGGTATATATGCACGATATGGTGCGTCACAACTACGCGGAACACTGTTGTGGCCACGACTGACACTTGTAACGTATTGAGGACATTCCACAGGTGCCGTTCGTGCCCAAATAAAATGGCGCAACCTGCAGGCTTGGCTAACATCTTCATTTATGTTCAAACATACATTTCTCGCAATTTCCATATTTTTGTCCAACCCTTATATATTTCTATTCCGTTGTCGTGAAGGTGATCGGAGGAAGCTTCTTAAAGTTAGCTGGGGGCTATGTATGAACTGTTAGCGGTGTACAATTTCCAGTCTTGTGGTCGAATCTCGAAATCTTGCTGAAAGTGGTCCTCTCTCCACCCCCATCCCCCGGCAAATGAGTGAGCTATATCCCAGGGCATAAAGAGAATTGTTAGGAGACCTGTACTAGGAGCATGTGTTGTAGAGAATGAGGATTAGCGATTCAAGCCAGAACTGCTGCTAAAAATCATAAGCGGTACCTGCTCTCAGTACGGCGGTGAAACACGTTTCTTACGGAAAGTAACTTCTCGAAATAAGTGCGAGTATATACCGTTTGAATAATGTTGTTCTCTGTTGTCCGCTGCTCAATAGTTAGTAATCGCCGCCTCTAGATCGCGGGTTCCTGGGTTCGATTCACAGCCGGCTCGGAGATTTTCTTTGCTAGGGACTGTATATTTGTGCTGTCCTCATCATTTCATTTCACCTTCGTCGACGCACAAGTCGACGAAGTGACATCAGGTAGAAAGACTACCATCAAGTGGCCGAACAACAACAGACGGGATCTCCCGATAAATAATGTCATAGATCATTTCATTTTTTTTTTTTTTTTAATTTGTGGTTAGATCTTATGGGACCAAACTGCTGAGGTCATCGGTCCTTAAGCCTACACACTACTCAATCTAACTTAAACTAACGTACGCTAAGGACAACACACACACACACCCATGCTCGAGGGAGGACTCGAACCTCCGACTGGGGGAGCCGCGCTGACCGTGACAAGACACCCTAGATCGCGCGGCTACCACGCGCGACATTTCATCTTTTCTTGTCTGTTGGTATTAAGACTTGCGTTCAACTTTCTTCATTTCTCTTCTGAGATGTCATTCAGAATTTTTAATTCAGAAAGCAATTCCTAGAACCAGCTTTCTACATTTACAAGTTGACAGGTATCAACAACATTCAGAATCAAGCAAAAGGTATACCGCACCAAAATTGTGTTTGTGGACAAGCAAATTACGAAGGGGTACGAGATACGTCCTAACAGATGATTTTCTCATTTTCTTCTCCGAAGTTCTTAACCATGCGAGTGTAGCTATCTATGCCGGATGCTTTACTTCCGTGCAGATGTAGCTCATTGACTGCACGGAGGAATCGATGTTCGAGTAAGTGGAAACCGAAGGGCTTTCCGTAACAGCTGTGACGAAAACTGTACACTTTCCAGAAAATTTAGCTTTGTTAGATCACTTCCTACCGTATGAGCTTTTTTGTTATATAATTTCCATTTACTCTAAATGTTAATTATCATCCACAGTATGAAAGTGGTGACCCTTATTTAGAAATAAGGTATCAATACTCTCCACAGGTCTCGTCTTCTGGACAAACGCTTGTGAACAGAATTCTTGTATCAATGAAATTTTTCTTCATGTAGGACTGCGTCGACAAGTTGTAATGGTGACCTTCGTTTTGGCCACATTTTAGTGAATACACCACAATGATGACTAATGGACAATGCAACGACCATGTGGTTATAATTAAACTTTGCTCCTATTGCTGCACTGCGGGCTACATACGTCGTAGGATGCTGAAACATCGAAGGTATGTTCATTAAGCGGTGCACGCTCGCAGTATGCTGAAAAAATAATAGTTCCACTTTCTGTCACCAAGCGAAAATATGGCGTGGTAAGCACTCAGATTGTGGTGTGGGTGCAGGAAAAGCGGACAAACGATAAAAAACATGATAACAGTGGCTCTGGAACGTTTATTAGAACGTTGTCACAAGTTACAAAATGTGTTCAGTATGCTCTCCCAGCTCAGCAATATGCCGCATCCGTAATGCGATGTGGTCGAAATTTGTTCGCATCATATCCAGTGTAATCAGAACAATATGTCGTTGTATGTTGTCCTTCAGATCAGAAAGACGGCGGATACAATCCTGATGGGTACGATCTTTCAGATATCCCGACAACGGGAAGTCATATGGAATTAGATCGTGAGATGTGGAAGCCTCAAATTTTGAAATTGCCTAGAGTGTCGTCCCATCTTGCATCGACATCGTGTTGTGGACATAGTTGCGTTCTTGCAAAGCTGGAATCACATGTTGCTCAAGGAAGTCTTTATAACATGCCGCCCGCGCGGTGTAGCCGCGCGGTCTCGGGCGCCTTGTAACGGTCTGCGCGGCTTCCTCCGTCGGAGGTTCGAGTCCTCCCCCGGGCATGGGTGTGTGTTATCCATAGCGGAAATTAGTTTAAGTTAGATTAAGTAGTGTGTATGCTTAGGGACCGATGACCTCAGCAGTTTGGTCCCATAAGATCTTACCACAAATTTACAAAAATAACATGCGAATACCACTGCACATTTCACACTCCTCGAAGAAAATCGGATCGAGAGTGAAGGAGCTTGTGAAACCACACCACAAAGTCACATATGCTGAGCGCAATGGATGTTCCTGCATAACATGTACCAGACAGAGCAGAATCCCATATGTAACAGTTATGCGCATTCACGGCACCGTGCAGAGTGAAATGTGCCTCGTCCGTCCAAAGAGTATTCCCTGGCCACATGTCATCCATCTCCATGTGTGCCAAAAAACAAAGGGCAAAGTCACGGCGCAGTAGCGTATCTTGGGGTTTCATACGGTGCACATTCTGAATCTTGTAGAGGTACTAGTGTAAAAGGCGCCGCACAATCATTTGAGCTATTCACCAGGAGAGCGAGAATTCCAGTGACAGATCATCGTCATCATCATATGCTGTCTTTTCGTTTCAAATTAGATGTTACACGCATTGCAAACATAAATTCTTAATTATTGATATCTTATAAAAGATTGTTAATAGCAATTGTTTCAATTAAAAAAAAACATTAAAGATTTACTAACAATCTTTTATAAAATATGGACAACGTTGAATTTATATTTGAGATGAAAACTGGAATTTTGCATGCAATGTGTAATTAGGAACAAGAACGTGGAATTTTTCATAAAAATTACGATAAGATATGTGTTAAGTGGCATTAACTTGATGAATTTTATATTTCAAAGACGTGGGTGTTCGAACTGAAAAAATAAAACGAAAAAAGGCCATAGTATGAGTCCATCCAGCGATCACCCGATTACCATTCTCCAATGCTACCGAGTGAGTCACACGACCCGTCGTGGAATGTTGCCTTAATTATAGTAACTTAAAGTTTCTCGAAACACTTCGTAGTCGATTTTATCAAGAACTGTTGAGAGTTGCATTGTACGGCTTTGGAAGATTGATATTCGAGTTCTAAGCTTCACATACCATAAATACACACATTAAAAAAGTTTTGCATCACCCCGGTTCCCAGAATTCCTGAAGAGAAACGTTGACTATGGATATTGTATCACTGACACAGTTCCTTTGACTGTTCATAGATGTCACTAAACCTGCCCAAAGATGTAAACATCCATGCATGAGCAGCGCCTGTTCCGACAGCCGATCAGTTCTAGTCATTCCACCAGGAAGGAAGTACACGGCTCGTGTTGTCTGTAGTTCAACCATGCCTAGACGGTCAGTACCACAGATCGATCGCATCCGCATTGTTATTTTGTGCCAGGAAGGGCTCTCAACGACGGAAGTGTCCAGGCGTCTCGGAGTGATCCAAAGTGATGTTGTTCGGACATGGAGGAAATACAGAGAGGTCAGGAATTGTCGATGACATGCCTCGCTCAGGCCGCTCAAGGACTACTACTGCAGTGGATGACCGCTACCTACGGATTATGGCTCGGAGGAACCCTGACAACAACACCGCCATGTTGAATAAGGCTTTTCATGCAGCCACAGGACGTCGTGTTACGACTCAAACTGTGCGCAGTGGGCTGCATGATGCGCAACTTCACTCCCGACGTCCATGTCGAAGTCAATCTTTGCAACCACGACACCATGCAGCGTGGTACAGATGGACCCAACAACATGCCGAATGGACCGCTCAGGATCGGCATCATGTTCTCTTCGCCGATGAGTGTCGCGTATGCCTTCAATCAGACAATCGTCGGGGACGTTTTTGGAGCAACCAGTTCAGGCTGAACGCCATAGACACACTGTTCAGCGAGTGCAGCAAGGTGGAGGTTCCCTGCTGTTTTGGGGTGGCGTTATGTGGGGCCGACGTACGCTGCTGGTGGTCATAGAAGGCGCCGTAACGGCTGTACGATACGTGAATGCCATCCTCCGACCGATAAAGCAACCACATCGGCAGCATATTGGCGAGGCATTCGTCTTCATGGACGACAGTTCGCGCCCCCTATCGTGCACATCTTGTGAATGACTTCCTGAAGGAAGGACTAGAGTTGCCAGCATGTTCTCCAGACAAGAACCCTATCGACAATGCCCGGGATAGATTGAAAAGGGCTGTTTATTGGCGACGTGACCCACCAACCACTCTGAGGGATCTACGCCGTATCGCCGTTGAGGAGTGGAACAATCTGTATCAACAGCGCCTTGATGAACTTGTGGATAGTATGCCACGACGAATACAGGTATGCATCAATGCAAGAGGACGTGTTACTGGGTATTAGAGGTACCGGTGTGTACAGCAATCTGGACCACCACCTCTGAAGGTCTCGCTGTATGGTGGTACAACATGCGATGTGTGGTTTTCATGAGCAATAAAAATAGCAGAAATGATATTTATTTTGATCTCTATTCCAGTTTTCTGTACAGGTTCCGGAACTCTCGGAAGCGAGGTGATGCAAAACTTTTTTTGATGTGTGTATAACAAATTAGTAAATCTGATAGCCGGGTGGTGCCCTCGTTATTGAATGGAAAAATGCGCAATTCATTCCCATTTTCAAGAAGGTTCGTGCAACAGACGCTCAAAACTATAGGTCTACATGGATGATGTCAGTGTGTTGTACAATACTGGAACATGTTTTACTCTGGCGTATCACAACATTTCTGGAGGCGGAAAATTTTTTTCTGTAGTTATCAAAATGGCTTTCGCAAACATTCATCGTGTGAAAACCAGCTCGGTCTGTTCCTCCACGAAAAACAGAGGGCATTAGATTGCGGTGGCCTAGTTGACGCCGCGTTCCTAGACTTCCGGAAAGCTTTAATACAGTTCTACAGTGTCATTTAATGAACAAAGTAAGAGCGCACTGAATATCAGAGCAGCCTTGGCTTGAAGAGTTTCTAGCAAACAGAACACATCATGTCATTCTTTGTGTACTTGTGAAATAAAAGTGTCTTTAGCCTACGCCAAGGAAATTGTACAATACATGCATAAATCACCAGGTAGATACCGTCGGCATATGTACGAGAGTGTTCATGGATGAAGTTGTTATATATGGAGAAATCGCAACGGTAGAAAACTAGCGAAATGTTGCAAGACGTGCAGAGGATCAGTGCTTGGTGCAGGGTTGGGAGTTGAGCCTCACCATAAGTAAATTTAACGTACTGCACACAAATGGGCAGTAAGACCCATTATTAGATGATTACACGAGTACAGAACACTGGAAGGAACAATATCCATAAAATGTGAAAGAGTATGCACATGTAGCGATTTAAAGTGGAACAACCATAGAAAACTAATATCAGGTAAGGCAGATGCCACACTAAGATTCAGTGAACGGATCATCATGAAGGAATTAGCTCGTTCACTAGTACTTGAATATTGCTCGTCAGTCTAGGATTCGTACAAGAGGGGATTGCTGAAAAAAATTGAGAAGATCCGAAGAAAAGCGAAGCGTTTCGTTACAGGTTCATTTAGTAAGCGCGAAAGTGTCGCGGTCATCCAAATGCAATGGAGAACTCTGCAAGAGAGGCAATGGTGTGGTTAATTGTTAAAATTTTGAGAGCGTGTGTCCTTAGAAGAGTCAACCAATATGTTGCTTCCTCCTGCGTATATCTGGCGAAAAGAAGGCAGAACTACAGAGTTTGGAGCACACACTGGCGCCTACAATCATTATTCGTGCAAACCATTCGCGAGTGGAACGCTTAAAGGTTGGGAGGGGGAGGGGAATGGGGGGGGTGGAGGGGCTGGGATGACAGCGGCGCACATAATGCTCCCCGTCAAACACCATTAGACGGCGTACACCTGTAGACGTGTACTGGGGAACTGAAATATGCCTTAATAGATTTTGGGAAGCCGGTGAACACCTCATCCCAGATGGTCGGACGGGGACTTCTTGCCCCTTTATGCCAGCCTGGTGCCTTACTTAGCAACAGCACTGCCTCCGTAGGTCAACGAGCAGTTTGTTCGTGCAAAAAGTCTGGCGGTCACGCCGCTCGTCGCGTGACTGTAAACAGTTCGGTGCGAAACGTCTCTCAGTAACGTTTTTCTCCAAGAAAATTATTTGGAAATCGAAAACTCGTTCCACTTATTTTGGACTCCTTCAAGTATATCTGAAAGAGCTGTTGACAGGATTTTCCATAGCATCTGTGGCTGCGCAGGGTAGCCGCGCGGTCTGAGGCACGTTGCCACGGTCTGCGCGGCTCCCCCCGTCGGAGGTTCGAGTCCTCCCTTGGGCATAGGTGTGTGTGTTGTCCTTAGCGTAAGTTAGTTTAAGTAGTGTGTGTAAGTCTAGGGACCGGTGACCTCAGCAGTTTGGTCCCATAGGAGCTTACCACAAATTTCCAATTTCAGTAGCATCTGTGTTCGTCCTTTACGGTCGTTCATATTTTCTTTACAAGTTTGACAGATGAATAAGGAACCGTTTCAGCAAAATTTTAAGCTCAAACAGCAGGTAAAAAATTTACATTATGTACAGCTTGGTAGCTCAGTGGCGTAACCCTGTCTAGCGTCAGGTTTCGAACACAATGAAGCTGATAATACTCGGAAAAAGAGAAAGACGCGCGTTTAACGAACATTTATGTCACCCAGTAAGTCTTATCGACCATCTGTTCAAGAATATTTTACTTAAAATTTATGATATTATTTGTTAAAAGCGAAGTCTCGGCTAAAACAAATGTGTGAATCATCCTCACGTAATCCACCCATTACACATATACTGTGTACTTCCTACCAAGCATCTATGACAGTAAAATTGGAACATATACATCACATAAGTCTAAGTATCTCCCGAAAATGCGGTCTTCTGGTAGTTTCTGAAATAGGCCTAAAGTCCTTCATTTTCATTTCAGAACAATAGACGAACTAATTGACAGCACAACAGTGTCTATGTAATGGCTGCTACACCGATGTATGGCCTACACGGTATAATAATAATAACAATTTATTATTATTAATATTATTACTAGTGGCAGTGGCAATGGTCAGACACTAAGCATTGACAGGACACTAAGCATTGACAGCTTGAAGTCTTCCAGTTTGTGCCTGTATTTTAATTTGCTGGATTTTAAATGGGGATGCAGGATGTGGGTGAAGTAAGTGTTACTAGGGAAATGATTGGTTAAGAGGAGAATGTTTTGTTAAAAAGTGTCAATCCTCAATGTGGATGGATAGCTTTCTTTCTGAGATGTACTTGTAGGTATTTCTCCGACATTCTATAAAACAAGGCCTCATTGAGTCATTAGTTCATGGTTTAATGAAACGTCTACAAGTGCCAAATATTATTCATTTTTCGTAACTTTAAAAGTGAACGTTTTCCATTCAAAAGTTTAGTTAGGTCTAATGTTCGTAATGGTAGAGGGGGAGGAGGGGGGGGGGGGGAGACGAGCAGATATCTGATCACACTCAGGGGTAATAGTGTCAGGAAAGTTGGGAACACTGCTTTAGCTCCTTCTTCACCACCAGTTCTCCGTACTACATACTGCCAACAGAAAACGGTGTGAAATGACAGCGTAAAATAGCCTGAGAGATCAGTACCAGGGGAACTGTTCATTTCTCTTCCCTATACACAAGCGTCATAGCTTCCATAATCCCTCACTACAGTTAGCATCATTATGGAGGTGACTATGTCTCGGGCTATGCTGAGCACCGCAAATAGCTGTTCAAATGAAAACGGCTTGTGTAAAATGTTGCCTCTCTACTGTATTAATACTTATGACTCACTGTGTGGCGAAAGTCAGTGTGACATCACTTCGGCGGCTTAAGTGTCAGTGTCACTGCTTAAATTAATTCAAGCAACTATTTAACTGGCGTGGCGAAGACGCTAACCAGCGATACACGATTTTTACACACTGAGGAATGAGCCACCAGACTTAAATGCAATCAACCGACACCAGAAAAGCGGTTTTCTGAGCCACGCTCTCCTACGAAGAAGAAATGTAAGAATAAGAAAGAGGAGGGGGAGACGAAGGAAAAGTGCTAAAAGTTAGTGACTGAAGGCACCTTCTGGTTTACTCGAATTCTCCGTCTGCAGTGAAATGTGTTCCGTATCTCCATGCCAGTTTCTCGTTCGATAGCATTTGCCAGTATGCTACATAGTTCCACATTGACTGCGGCACGAGATACGATGCCCATGAGGTACACTTCTTAACTAAAGTTCCACAGGCTGTCCAGTACACATTTGCGATTAACAAATGGAGGAGCTGCTGCCGGCCGAAGTGGTCGTGCGGTTAAAGGCGCTGCAGTCTGGAACCGCAAGACCGCTACGGTCGCAGGTTCGAATCCTGCCTCGGGCATGGATGTTTGTGCTGTCCGTAGGTTAGTTAGGTTTAACTAGTTCTAAGTTCTAGGGGACTACTGACCTCAGAAGTTGAGTCCCTTAGTGCTCAGAGCCATTTGAACCATTTTTTGAGGAGCTGCTCAGCGGATCCGATAAACCAGCGAGTACCCAGATATTTTCGAGTAGCACATTCTCTCCATTTTTACTGTATTTATTAAACCCTAGCTGCCCAGCTCTTTAATCGAATTCTCCGGTTATCCACGCAATGAGCACAAAATGTCTTAGCGCTTATTGTGCAGACGGCCCAGTAGGGGAGGGGACAGCCGTAGTGGTGGGGGATCCTTTGTGAACGGCCTCTGCAGTGTAGGGGAGGTGCAGTTACACAAATGTACAAATGTGTGTGAATTCCTAAGGTCCAAACTTCTGAGGTCATCGGTCCCTAGACTTACACACTACTTAAGCTATCTTAAACTAACGTATGCTAAGAACAACAGACACACACCCATGCCAGAGGGGCTCGAACCTCCGGCGGGAGGGGCCGCGCAATCCGTGACATGGCGCCTACAACCGCGCGGCCACTCCGCGCGGCCACACAATTGATCTGATACTCCGTACGCAGGTCTGTTGATCAATAGGTGGCAATGTGGACTCAGCCCAGTCAACGAAAGAAAACTGGGGAAAAAATTCCCCTACTCGCAAAATTTTATAAACTGGCCAGGGAGAGTAACATGTACAACATACTGAAAATCCCCACCCGTGGCGTGTGAGCGTTGTGGTTGTGATAGGAGGCAGGACGGCGTTCAAAGGTCGCATTTTTACATTTTCCTTGAATAACGCGAAATTCGCAGCTTCTGTCGAAAATGTTCCCTACAACTAACTTAAACTACATTGTATTTCCCATAAAAAAGGTTCTATTCATTTCTTCTCTAGAAATAATAGTTTCTGCGTTTTAGGGGATAGAAACGTCGCAAATTATTGAAAACAGTGTTTGAATGATACAAAGTTTATGTTTAATGCC
This sequence comes from Schistocerca nitens, assembly GCF_023898315.1. Lineage (NCBI taxonomy): Eukaryota > Metazoa > Arthropoda > Insecta > Orthoptera > Acrididae > Schistocerca > Schistocerca nitens. The sequence continues at coordinate 249,614,390 of NC_064618.1, forward strand.
CACTTAACTTCCAACAACAGGAAATCTACATTAATTATTACAAAATAACATCTTAAATGGGTGCGTTTCAAAAATCAAACATTGCCTCATCATCATCGTCATCGTCATCATCTTGCAGATCCTTGAGACGAGCCAGTCCATTCTCGAAATTATTTAAAATTGATGCCAAACAAACATCTCCCTCATTTTTTGAACATTAATATCTACTATATTGCTCAAAATGTTGATAACACGCCACTTTTCTTCTCCTGAGACACTGGCACCTTTCAGAATGATTCGAGCTAAAACAGCTTGAACAAGTAAGTGTCCTCAAACAACTATGCCGGAAGAGCGTCCAGTTAACATCTGGTCAACTGAAATTGCAGCATAATCTAAACTGACACTTCTACCAGACCACAAAAAAATGGTTCAAATGGCTCTGAGCACTATGGGACTCAACTGCTGTGATCATCAGTCCCCTAGAACTTAGAACTAGTTAAACCTAACTAACCTAAGGACATCACACACATCCATGCCCGAGGCAGGATTCGAACCTGCGACCGTAGCAGTCGCACGGTTCCTGACTGCGCGCCTAGAACCGCGAGACCACCGCGGCCGGCTACCAGACCACACCCTGCCACTGTGTGATCAATGAAACCTATGTAGGACATGAGTGTATGAAATCTTCTCAGTCTCAGGGAAATAATCCCAGAATGGATTTCCCGACCCTTTATATACAACAGTTTTTCGAAAGTAACAAAAGAAATTACGCCACCTTGTTGCTGGCTATCATTAGTGGTGTATTGTAAAGCTGTGTACACTGTATTGTAGTCACTTGGTGGTAGTGAATGGTAGGAAACGTACCGTATTTCTTTCACCATTAATTATCTTATGGCAGACTTCATAAATCCCTTCCATTCAGGAAGCGCTGGTACTTCTAGAACTGACTGCATGAAATGGAGCCACTTACCACATAACCACAGCGTATGTGACATGATGGGTATTATATTGGCATATGGATTGGAACTAATCGTATTCAAGTCAAGGACAGCCATTTTCTCTCTTTATGTGTAGATTCCCAACACAGCAGATACGTCTTCGGGTTATATCTCCACACCGATCCTTCCTCTCCTCTGCACGGAGTATAATGTGTTATCGTGACCGAACTACCGAGCACTAAACCTTTCGTCACCGTTTTGATTTTTTTTTCTCCTGGTTTTTCAAAAAATTCATCGTCAACAGCTTTCGCACAAAACAAACAGTTATTTTTAAAATCAAATTTCGCTTAAGCTGAACGCATACGTTTGACTCCAGCTGACGATGAAGACTAGTTCCTCTGAAACAGCCTCTTTTAGAAATCTTGTAATTGACTTAGCTTTGGTGTATTCTTTTCTGAAAGAAGCGTGAACCACACCATGTTTTTTTGTTCCTGAAACTATCAACTTTCCCTTCGTTTCTCAAGTAACTGTTATTTGCCAATCCATGTATTCCTTTCTCACCAACAAGTTGCATAGTTCACTGATATCACTCCCACAGATATACATTCCTGAGTCGTTGTTTACAGAAACATATTTTATATAAAAATTCTCTTAATTACAGCAAATAAGTACTCATTTAATAAACTGAAAGTCACTCCACTATTTAAACTTGAGCACAGCGAAGTTATTTTGTCTGCTCACATAAGAGAACCGGACACGAAGTGCTGGGGAGAGTATAGTCGATTATTCTGTGTGTAAACTGAGGAGCGAGCAGTTCTAGTGGTGGGGGAACTGACCTTTTCCAGAAGAAAGCCACAACAGTCGTGCAGGATAACTAACAATAAGTTTCCGTACTAGCAGAGCAAGGCGTTGTGCGGAGATATACGTAGATTCTCTTCGTAAATGTAGTCTTATTAGTAACTAATATCTGCATGCTTTTTAGCGTGAAAGCGTATGTCGAAAATAAAGGCTTCTCTGACATGGCTGCGTACAACGTATTCTCTAGAAAATAAACACTCTCCAGGTGTGTCTGCGCACTGCGTCTCCAGTGATTTAGAAGGTGCGCAGCGGAAGGGTCGCTATAATTGGAAATCGGCGTGTAATTGTTTCCTGCGACCTAGTGGTGTACAGTGGGGATCCATTTGCTCTCATTTCGTTTTGCAGACGCACAAATGAGGGCAGTAAGTGACCTCATTTTGGCGACCTACCTTCCCTCACGCTTCTATCCTCTACCGCCGTTCCCTCCCACTGCCAACAGACCACAAATTATCCGCCAATACGGCTCCACTGTACTTGGGTATTGTAGTTATTTAATATTTGGTCTTAACCCACTTCATTTAACAGTAAACATTAATTTTATATCACTAAAACATTATTTTTAATAATTTGCTCTTTTTCCATCCCTTGAAACGCGGAAACTGTTAGTTCTAGAGAAGAAATGAATAGAACCTTTTTTATAGGAAATTTAATGTAGTTTAATTTTGTAGCGGTAACATTTTCGATAGAAGCCGCGGTTTTCGGGTCATTCAAGAAAAAGGTAAAGAAGTGATCTTTAAACCCCCCACCCCCAACCCAACGATCATGTGATTTTTAATATATTGTTCATGACATTCCCCGTACCACTGTACAAAAATTTGCGACTACACAATTTTTTTCAGTATTCACCGTTTTTTTTTTTTTTTTGTTTTTGTTGACTGGGCCAAACTGCATCGAATACCTTACGGAAGTCAAGGAACACGGCGTTTGCCTGGGCGCAGGTACATACTGCTCTCTGGATCTCATGGACGAACAGAGCGAGCTAGGTATCAGACGACCGTTATGTTTGGAACCCATGTTGATTGCTACAGATGAGATTTTCAGTTTCCAGAAATGTCATAATAAGCGCTCCGAATAGGTATAGCTGTGCGATCTAGGGCGTCCTGTCACGGTTCGCGCGGCTCCCCTCGTCGGAGGTTCGAGTCCTCCCTCGGGCATGGGTGTGTGTGTTGTCCTTAGCGTAAGTTAGTTTAAGTTAGATTAAGTAGTGTGTAAGCTTAGGGACCGATCGCCTCAGCAGTTTGGTCCCATAAGATCATACCACAAATTTCCAAATTTTTTTTCCGAGTAGGTATCACTAGTTAAAACTTAAAGTGGTCGCTCTCATTTCAAGTAAAAGGGCTAACAGAGTTTCGCAGTGTACTTTGTGGCAGACCCCCCTTTCTCACAGAATATTAGTGAGTTTTGATGATAAAGAAATATGTTTAGACTCATACAACGGAGGCTCAGTAAGTGACTGGCTTCAAATATAGTTTATTATGTTTTTTTGTTCTGTCACTTGTTACTTTTTTTACCTAGGTCAGTGATTTGTTAATGTGAAAAATGACAAGTTGCAGTGTAGTACGCAGTCGACGTTACAGTGGATCAGTTCCAAGTCCGAAGGAGGCAAGAGAATACCAGGGGCAAGAGGGCCATGCTAGTGAAGCACTGCAGTGATGGCGGTAGCCTTACCTTTTATGACAAAACGGAGGCCATCTACATCTCCATCTATATGGCTACTCTTCAATTCACACTTAACTGCTTGGCAGAGGTTTCATAGAATCAGACTACTTCTCGACAAATGGAGTGAAAAAAAGACAACAAATTCGTGGCCGGCCGGAGTGGCCGAGCGGTTCTAGGCGCTTAAGTCCGGAACCGCGCTGCTGCTACGGTCGCAGGTTCGAATCATACCTCGGGCATGGATGTGTGTGATGTCCTTAGGTTAGTTAGATTTAAGTAGTTCCAAGTTCTAGGGGACTGATGACCTCAGAAGTTAAGTCCCATAGTGCTCAGAGCCGTTTGAATTTGAACAAATTCATGTCTCTGTCTTACAAGTGGAAGCCACGACTTTGGGATCACGGATTTACTTCAAACTTGGTACACTTTCAGTAGGTGCCGGCAGCTGTGGCCGAGCGTTTCTAGGTGCTTCACTCCGGAACCGCGCTGCTGCTACGGTCGCAGGTTCAAATCCTGCCTCGGACATGGATGTGTGTGACGTCCTTAGGTTAGTTAGGTTTAAGTAGTTCTAAGTCTATGGGACTGATGACCTCAGCTGTTAAGTCCCATAGAGCTCAGAGCCATTTGAGCCATTTTTTTAGTAGGCCGTTAAAAGAACATAATGTGCAAGTAGTAAGGTGCACTACTCTGGCAGTTCTGAGAAAACCGTAAGAGAAGTTTTACGCGTCTATTACCTAACTCATATATCTATGCGTAGGTGTCGGACGTTAGAGTTCGTGACAGTCAAGTAGTTAGTGTTTGAGCTTCGTAAGACAAACGTGTATGAGGTGACGGTTCGACCCCCGCTGAAATAGAAAAGCAGCTGAAATCACTCAACAGAGGAAAGTCCACTGGACCTGACGGGATACCAATTCGATTCTACACAGAGTACGCGAAAGAACTTGACCGCCTTCTAATAGCCGTGTACCGCAAGTCTCTAGAGGAACGGAAGGTTCCAAATGATTGGAAAAGAGCACATATAGTTCCATTTTTCAAGAAGGGTCGTCGAGCAGATGCACAAAACTATAGGCCTATATCTCTGACATCGATCTGCTGTAGAATTTTAGAACATGTTTTTTGCTCGTGTATCATGTCATTTCTGGACACCCAGAATCTACTCTGTAGGAATCAACATGGATTCCGGAAACAGCAATCGTGTGAGACCCAACTCGCTTTATTTGTTCATGAGACCCAGAAAATATTGGATACAGGCTCCCAGGTAGATGCCATTTTCCTTGACTTCCGGAAGGCGTTCGATACAGTTCCGCACTGTCGCCTGCTAAACAAAGTAAGAGCCTACGGAATATCAGACCAGGTGTGTGGCTGGATTGAAGGGTTTTTAGCAAACAGAACACAGCATGTTGTTCTCAATGGAGAGACGTCTACAGACGTTAAAGTGACCTCTGGTGTACCACATGGGAGTGTTATGGGACCATTGCTTTTCACAATATATATAAATGACCTAGCAGATAGTGTCGCAAGTTCCATGCGGCTTTTTGCGGATGATGCTATAGTATTCAGAGAAGTTACAGCATTAGAAAATTGCAGCGAAATGCAGGAAGATCTGCAGCAGATAGGCACTTGGTGCAGGGAGTGGCAACTGCCCCTTAACACAGACAAATGTAATGTATTGCGAATACATAGAAAGAAGGATCCTTTACTGTATAATTATATGATAGCGGAACAAACACTGGTAGCAGTTACTTCTGTAAAATATCTGGGAGTATGAGTACGGAACGATTTTAAGTGGAATGATCATATAAAATTAATTGTTGGTAAGGCGGGTACCAGGTTGAGATTCATTGGGAGAGTCCTTAGAAAATGTAGTCCATCAACAAAGGAGGTGGCTTACAAAACACTCGTTCGGCCTATACTTGAGTATTGCTCATCAGTGTGGGATCCGTACCAGGTTGGGTTGACAGAGGAGATAGAGAAGATCCAAAGAAGAGCGGCGCGTTTCGTCACAGGGATATTTGGTAACCGTGATAGCGTTACGGAGATGTTTAGCAAATTCAAGTGGCAGACTCTTCAAGAGAGGCGCTCTGCATCGCGTTGTAGCTTGTTGTCCAGGTTTCGAGAGGGTGCGTTTCTGGATGAGGTATCGAATATATCGCTTCCCCCTACTTATACCTCCCGAGGAGATCACGAATGTAAAATTAGAGAGATTCGAGCGCGTACGGGGCTTTCCGGCAGTCGTTCTTCCCTCGAACCATGCGCAAGTGGAACAGGAAAGTGAGGTAATGACAGTGGCACGTAAAGTGCCCTCCGCCACACACTATTGGGTGGCTTGCGGAGTATAAATTTAGATGTAGAAATCTTAATAAATGTCATTTAGGTACACTGAATTATTTGTATAACTGGCCATGTGCATAGTTTTAAATTACATGAAACTTAATGTGATTCACATGGCAAGTCGTCATCCTGACGTAGGGCGTGATCGATGCTCTGGGAACGATGTTAGAAGCCACCAGAATATAACAGCAGCCACAGATGAAAGTGGGAGGATTGAGAGAGAGAGAGAGGGGGGGGGGGAGGGTGCGATAGTCTTGGTACGCTATTAACAGGTGTATCTCTTTGACAGTTACAGATTGGGCGTAATTTTCAAGATGGTGCTGTATTGTTTTTGCTTAGCGTGACGATATTGCACAGATGAAGTAAAGCTTTTGTTACACTCCTGGAAATGGAAAAAAGAACACATTGACACCGGTGTGTCAGACCCACCATACTTGCTCCGGACACTGCGAGAGGGCTGTACAAGCAATGATCACACGCACGGCACAGCGGACACACCAGGAACCGCGGTGTTGGCCGTCGAATGGCGCTAGCTGCGCAGCATTTGTGCACCGCCGCCGTCAGTGTCAGCCAGTTTGCCGTGGCATACGGAGCTCCATCGCAGTCTTTAACACTGGTAGCATGCCGCGACAGCGTGGACGTGAACCGTATGTGCAGTTGACGGACTTTGAGCGAGGGCGTATAGTGGGCATGCGGGAGGCCGGGTGGACGTACCGCCGAATTGCTCAACACGTGGGGCGTGAGGTCTCCACAGTACATCGATGTTGTCGCCAGTGGTCGGCGGAAGGTGCACGTGCCCGTCGACCTGGGACCGGACCGCAGCGACGCACGGATGCACGCCAAGACCGTAGGATACTACGCAGTTCCGTAGGGGACCGCACCGCCACTTCCCAGCAAATTAGGGACACTGTTGCTCCTGGGGTATCGGCGAGGACCATTCGCAACCGTCTCCATGAAGCTGGGCTACGGTCCCGCACACCGTTAGGCCGTCTTCCGCTCACGCCTCAACATCGTGCAGCCCGCCTCCAGTGGTGTCGCGACAGGCGTGAATGGAGGGACGAATGGAGACGTGTCGTCTTCAGCGATGAGAGTCGCTTCTGCCTTGGTGCCAATGATGGTCGTATGCGTGTTTGGCGCCGTGCAGGTGAGCGCCACAATCAGGACTGCATACGACCGAGGCACACAGGGCCAACACCCGGCATCATGGTGTGGGGAGCGATCTCCTACACTGGTCGTACACCACTGGTGATCGTCGAGGGGACACTGAATAGTGCACGGTACATCCAAACCGTCATCGAACCCATCGTTCTACCATTCCTAGACCGGCAAGGGAACTTGCTGTTCCAACAGGACAATGCACGTCCGCATGTATCCCGTGCCACCCAACGTGCTCTAGAAGGTGTAAGTCAACTACCCTGGCCAGCAAGATCTCCGGATCTGTCCCCCATTGAGCATGTTTGGGACTGGATGAAGCGTCGTCTCACGCGGTCTGCACGTCCAGCACGAACACTGGTCCAACTGAGGCGCCAGGTGGAAATGGCATGGCAAGCCGTTCCACAGGACTACATCCAGTATCTCTACGATCGTCTCCATGGGAGAATAGCAGCCTGCATTGCTGCGAAAGGTGGATATACACTGTACTAGTGCCGACATTGTGCATGCTCTGTTGCCTGTGTCTATGTGCCTGTGGTTCTGTCAGTGTGATCATGTGATGTATCTGACCCCAGGAATGTGTCAATAAAGTTTCCCCTTCCTGGGACAATGAATTCACGGTGTTCTTATTTCAATTTCCAGGAGTGTATTTACAAAGTCAAGAAATATTTCAGTCAAAATATGAGGTCGTGGATCTGCAGTCCTGAGCAACCAACGATCACGAGGTAAGTATATCCACGAGAGTTACAGATATGAGAGGGTGCTGATGGGATCTCGTTTGTTTTATATATAAACAATAGATACATCAGCCGTTAGGTGAAGAATGTCGTTTCACATTCCATCTCTCCTCATGTCACGTATGACTGATGGGAAGTGAAACGTATTTCCCAGACCGAGATTACCCTTTCACGCTTCGTGTAAGATCCCTTGACTCACTGTCGGTATCATACAATCCATTCTGGTACTGATATAGTCTACAGCATCGTTTCCTTCCTTGTATGATTTCTGTAATGCACCCAGACCTCGAAATGATCTTCTTTATTTGGAACTATTACTCGATTTTTTTGAGGCATCAGTCATGTGACTGGTTTCATCCTGTGTTCTAGGAATTATTCGCTTCGGAATGTCTGAATAAAATCCCCTCTGTTTTAAAGCCACGTCAGTTCGAATAGAGTTCTCGAGCTTCAGATGGCCATCTCCGCAATCGTCTTCCTCTACAGTTTCTAACCTCCACAGGTTCCTCTAGTACCATCGAAGTTATTCTCTGATGCCTCATTTTACATTTTCTTAGCAGTGTTTTCCATGTGTTCCTTTCGTCGCAGATTCCGAGGAGAACCTCTTCATTTCTTACTTTATCAGATCGCCTAATTTTCAACACTCTTCTGTAGCACCATACCTCAAACGCTTCGGTTCGCTTCTGTTTCGGGTTTCCTACAGCTCATGATTGGCTACCGTACAATATGTAAGTAGATTGTTTAGGTTTTTATGTTGGTAATGCCACGTAGCGCTCTGTATGAAAATCGCTGACTGCGCTGTGTGCAGTCTGTGGCTGGTTGGACTCATGTTGGAATATTCGCTTGTGTAGTGTTGGGCAGTTGGATGTGAACAGCGCGTAGCGTTGGGCAGTTGGAGGTGAGCCGCCAGCAGTGGATGATGTTGGGAGAGAGATGCCACAGTTTTGTGAGCGGACGATCTGGACGTGTGTCCGTCAGAAAAAGGAAATTTGTTTAATTGGATGCCACAAAATTATATATATATATATATATATATATATATATATATATATATATATATATATAATGACCTTTGAACGCTATTAAGGTAAATATATTGTTTGTTCTTTATCAAAATCTTTCATTTGCTAACTATGCCTATCAGTAGTTAGTGCCTTCAGTAGTTAGAATCTTTTATTTAGCTGGCAGTATTGGCGGTCGCTGTATTGCAGTAGTTCGAGTAACGAAGATTTTTGTGAGGTAAGTGAGTCATGAAAGGTATAGGTTATCGTTAGTCAGGGCGATTATTTTGTAGGGATTATTGGAAGTCAGATTGCGTTGCGCTAAAAATATTGCCTGTCAGTTTAGTGATGATCAGAATAGGTAAAGAGAGAAATGTCTGAGTACGTTGAGTTTTACTCAGCTGTTTGAAAATCAAATAACGTAGAAGTTTACCAGCACAGTCATTCTTAATTTTTCTGAGGGGATGTTTCAAATATTGTGCTCCAGATGTACATTATCAGAAATTTCTTTGTCAAATAAATGCGTATATTTGATAGTAGCGGACTGCTTTCGGCCAGGAATGCCGTCTTTGCTTGTGCTAGTCTGCTTTTTATCTCCTTCCTTCATAGTAGAGTTCCTTAATTTCGGCCACTTCGTGATTACTAATTTTGACGTTAAATTTCTCTCTATTCTCATTACTGCTGCTTCTCATTAATTTCATCTTTCTTCTGTTCATTCAACGGATCCTGTAATTACTCTTCACTTCACTGAGGATAGCAATGTCATCAGCGATTCTTATCATTGATATCCTTTCACATTGTATTTTAATTCCACTCTTGAACCTTTCTTTTATTTCCGCCTTTGCTTCTTCGGTCCATAGATTAAACAGTCAGGGCGAAAGACGACATCTCTGTCTTGCACCCTTCTTAATCCGAGTATTTCGTTCTTAGTCTTCCACTCTTATCATTCCCTCTTGGTTCTTATACAGACTGCTGCATATTACCCGATTTTCTCTATAGCTTACATCTATTTCTCTCAGCATTTCAAACATATTGCACCATTTGATTGTCGATTGTTTTTTCCAGGTCAAAAAATCCTATGAATGTGTCTTGACTTTTCTTTAGTCTTGCTTCCATTATCAACCGCGTTAGAACTGCCTCTCCTAAAGTCGAACTGATCGTCATTTAACACATCCTCAGTTTTCTTTTCCATTCTTCTGTATATTCTTCTTGTCAGCATCTTAGACGCATGAGCTGTTAAGCCGATTGTACGCTAATTCTCCAATTTGTTGGCTCTTGCAATCTTCGGAATTGTGTGGATAATGTTTTTCCGAAAGTCAGATAGTACATCGCCACTCATACATTCTGCAAAGCAACGTGAAGAGTCGTTTTGTTGCAACTTCCCCCAATCATTTTAGAAATTCTGATGGAATGTTACGTATCCCGTCTGCCTTATTCGAGCTTAAATCTTCCAAAGCTCTTTAAATTCTGGTTCTAATACTATATCCCTTTCTCTTATATATCGACTCTTATTTCTTCTTCTGTCAGGTCATCAGACAAGTGCTTCCCCTCATAGAGGTCTTCAGCGTACTGTTTCCACCTACCCGCTCTTTCCTCTGCCTTTGACAGTTACATTTATATTGCACTTTACGTTTCCGCCCTTGGCTTTAATGTCACTGAAAGTTGATTAACTTTTCTAAATGCTGAGTCAGTCGCTCCGACGATCATTTCTTTTTCAGTTTCTTTCTTCCTGCAGCCATTTCGTTCTGGCTTCTATGCACCTCTTACTCATTTCATTCCTAAGTGACTTGTATTTCTACAGAACATTTTTGTCCTCCTCCTTTCGTCGACCATTTGAAGTATTTCATCCGTTACCCAAGGTTTCTTTGCAGTTACCTTCCTAATTCCTATGTTTGTCTTACCAGCATCGGTAGTTGCTGCTATTAGATATGTCCACTCCTCTTCAACGAAACTGCCTCTGTGGTATTCCTTGCTGCAGTGTCCACTTCTTTAGCAAGCTTCAAACACGTCTCATCATTCATCGGTACACTTCAGTATCCCACTTCCTTCCACAATGATTCTCTAAAACTTCAGCCTGCTCTCCATCATTACTACATCGTGATCTTAGTTCGTGTCTGCTCCTGGGTCTTGTATCTGATTTCGGAATTTCTGTCTGACCATGATATAATCCAACTGGTATCTTCCAGTGTCTCAGGGCCTTTTCCAAATATGTTTTGTTCTCTTTTTATTTATGGACAGTGTATTCGCTATTACTAAATGGAATTTATTACAGAACTCAATTAGTCTTTCTCCTCTCTCATTCCTACAACTAAGACCATATTGCCGGCCGGTGTGGCCGTGCGGTTAAAGGCGCTTCAGTCTGGAACCGCGTGACCGCTACGGTCGCAGGTTCGAATCCTGCCTCGGGCATGGATGTGTGTGATGTCCTTAGGTTAGTTAGGTTTAATTAGTTCTAAGTTCTAGGCGACTCATGACCTCAGCAGTTAAGTCGCATAGTGCTCAGAGCCATTTGAACCATGACCATATTCTCCTGTTACCATTTCTTCTATTACTTGTCCTACAACAGCATTCCAATGCCCCATGAGTATTAGATTTTTATCTCCCTTTACATATTGAGTTATCCGTTCAATATTCTCCCATAATATTTCTTTCATCTTCTTCTTGCGAAGTCGGCATGTACACCTGATCTATTGCTGTTGGGGTTTGTTTACTGTCGAATCTCAAGAGAGTCCTATCACTGAATTGTTCCCAGTAACTCACTCACTGCCCCATGTTCCTATCGATAATAACCCTACTCCGTCATACAGTTTTCTGCTGCTGTTGATATTATATTATCCCATATTCCTCTGATCAGAATTTCTTATCTACTTTCAGTGTCACTTCACTGACCCCCACTGTATCTATATTGAGCCTTAGCGTTCCCCTTTTCACATTTTCTAGCTTCCCTACCATATTCAGGTTTCTGACATTCCACGCCCCGACTCGTAGAACGTTATCCATTCGTTAGTGCCGGCCGGAGTGGCCGTGCGGTTCTGGGTGCTACAGTCTGGAACCGAGCGACCGCTACGGTCGCAGGTTCGAATCCTGCCTCGGGCATGGATGTGTGTGATGTCCTTAGGTTAGTTAGGTTTAATTAGTTCTAAGTTCTAGGCGACTGATGACCTCAGAAGTTAAGTCGCATAATGCTCAGAGCCATTTGAACCATTCGTTAGTTTTTCAATTAGTGGTTTTGGAAATCTTCTCTAAGAGTTTCCTTTTCAGTATTTCAACAAAGGCTTTAATACTGTCAACAGAGACAATGTAGGAGACGTGTTTTCCTTCTCTCCTTTTCACAATGATAAGCCTCCTTACTTAACATTTTGAACGCATGATATTCACTTATGGAAACCTCTCTGAGCTGAACACGAGGATGTTAAAAAAACGGGTGGAGAAATTCGACTAGCCTCTGACATCATTATGAAAACAACACGTGTTGTTTCATGCCTGCATACTCAGAACCATTCGGAAACACTCATTTGTTTGCTGTGACTATTGCAGATAAGATACCGCCACCCTTTTCCCTTGGGGCATATTAATAGCCGCTCCCAAACGCCAGCTGAGATAAAGTGGGACCGTCTCCTTCCTGAAGAATTAGGAGTAGATTGTCGAACCCACGAGCAGTCGGCATGTACTGCAAGGCCACACATTTCACCGGCAAGTCAGAGAAAAAAAAATCACTGCCTGACAAAAAAGTGAAACACGCAGAAGGGAAGGAGGAAATGAAATGTAACTTCACTAACTGAGAGGGTATGTGATGTTACACTGAAGAGCCAAAGAAATGGTAAAGGCATGCGTATTCAAATACAGAGATATGTAAACACGCAGAATACGGCACTGCGGTCGGCAACACCTATATAAGACCAGTGTCTGGCGCAGTTGTTAGATCGGTTACTGCTGTTACAATGGCAGGTTATCAACATTAAGTGAGTTTGAACGTGGTGCTGAAGTCGGCGCACGAGGGATGGGACACAGCATTTCCGAGATAGTAATGAAGTGAGGATTTTCCCGTACGACCATTTCACGAGTGTACCGTGAATATCGGGGATCGGGTAAAACATCAAACCTCCGACATCGCTGCGGCCGGAAAAAGATCCTGCAAGAACGGGACCAAGGCGACTGAAGAGAATCAATCAACGTCACAGAAGTGCAACCCTTCCGCAAATTGCTGCAGATTTCAATACTGAGCCATCAACAAGTGTGAGCGTGCGAACCATTCAACGAAATATCATCGATACGGGCTTTCGGAGACGGCCACTTATGTACTCTTGATGACTGCACGACACAAAGCTTTACGCCTCGCCTGGGCCCATCAACAACGACATTGGACTGTTGATGACTGGAAACATGTTGCCTGGTCGGATGAGTCTCGTTTCAAATTGTATCGAGCGGACGGACGTGTACGGGTATGCAGACAACCTCATGAATCCATTGACCCTGCATGTCATCAGGGGACTTTTGAAGCTGCTGGAGGGTCTATGATGGTGTGGAGCGTGTGCAATTGGAGTGATATGGGTGGGGACCCATACCTCTAGATATAACTCTGAGAGGTGACATGTTCGTAAGCATCGTGTCTGATCACCTGCATCCATTCATGTCTATTATGCATTCCGACGGAGGTGGGATATTCCAGAAGGATAGTGCCACACTGCGTACGTCCAGAATTGCTACTGAGTGGCTCCAGAAACACTCTTCTGAGTTTAAACATTTCCGCTGACCACCAAACTCCCCAGACATGAACATAATTGAGCAAATAATTTGCATTATTGTCTCAGCATTGCTGTACCAATTATTACGTAATGTGATTGTCGCTTGTCTCTGTGGGCATTGTTATTAAAAGAGCACTCATCGGTTTTCCCATTTCTGCAACAACACAATATTTCAAACTAATGCAAAATTTACGAATAAAAATGACTCCTTTTCTTTAAAAATGTGTTAATTTAAAAACGAAAAATTTTAGCAGTGCTGCTATGGCTGCCCACTTATTCGTGAAAAATAAAAAAAAACGCTTTTGATAACCCAGACCAAATAAATACCGAAAACTATAGGTTATTGAGAAATAAAATACTGGTATCGGTTTTAACGGCGGTCGGTTTTTCACGACCCTAATCCCAATGCCCTCACATATGTATCCAGAGCCGGCCGATTGGAGACCCCCAACTATGTCCGTTTCAAACTGTGTCACGTGTTGATAATGGCGTCTCCCACGAGTACGTGTTCTTCACGGTGGTCACTCAACAACTGCACTGTTCACGCCCCTTTTATACCCTACCATGCCTGGTAACAACACTAAAAACGATCAACACTATGCATTCTTCTGACCGTTCTATTTGTCGAAGAGAATTGCGGTTTTAATTATTTACATGACTGAACATGGTTTGTACGCTTACGATGTTAGACAGACACGCAACCATGTCTTCTGGGTGTTTCATTTTGTCAGACATCGTAAAACAGTGTTGCCAGACAACCACAGTCTTCGTCCGTAAGTTGCATGGATAGAGAATTTTCATCAGCATCCCCTAATTAACAAGGAATCTTAGATGAAAAACGATTGTTAAAGCCTAGCTGCCAGAATTATTCTACTCCAGTAACGTGGTAGGTGTGTTTCCTCAAAAAGTTCTAGATGACCTCCGACTCCTCATAAGAAAAGAACCTGTGCCGAAATTATAACCTACTCCGGTGGTTTTACGTAACGATAATACAGTGCCAAGTCACAGAGGCTGATCTAAGCAACTTGTTGTAACACGATAGACTGGACATTACGTAACAGTCCATAAAGCGGACTGATGGAGACGATGTCGCTATTGCGGGGAGCTGTGAGATGATTCTCAGCGTGCTCTTAAATGTCGGGTTACGTAAATGAGGAAACGTGCTTACAGCCGGTAAACCGTTTGTGCTGACGTTTTCAAACCCGGTGACCAATAGAGAGGCACGTATCTCATAAAACTGAAAATAATGCTTTAACGTAGATGTTACGTTAGAACGATAGTTGTCGTATAAAAATTGTTGTGACTGATTATATTAGGCACAAGTCTTTAATAATGTCAGCATTCATGGTGCACTGATAAAGTGAAAGCTCTAAATCGCACTGTATTTACCCAAATGGGCTGTAAATTGCTCCTTTTGGCACACGATTTCGACATAAAAGGTAAAACGCACTTCATCACTGTGCTATTTCCATGTTTAAAATAGTCTAAAATTATGTTAATTACTTTGTCTTATTTTTTATGGCAGTATCGATGATGGTTCTAGACAGTTCATTCGTTGTATATTTTTTGAGTCTGTTCTCCCTACTATTACTAAATACATGATTGAAAAATGTAAATATTTACAGATTTCATATCCGTCACATCATCTGTATAGAAATTCAATGTCCGTGCCGATGCTGTCGATAGATGTAAACATATGAGAGGTGCAAGTTTTTATCTCGCTTAAGAAGGAGAGATGATTACAGCTTAACGTACCGCGGACAGCGCTGTCATTAGAGACGGAGGACAAGCATAAATACGAAAGAGTGGGGCAAGGAAATCAGACATGACATTTCGAAGGAACTGTTCCGACGTTTGTATTGAACGATCTAGGGACATCACCAAAAATCTAAGTCTAGATAGCCAGACGAAGATTTGAACCATTGTCCTCCCAAAAGCGAGAACAGTGTGCTAACGAAGTTCGCAACTTAATATCTGCGAACGGAAAGATAAGGAAAAAAAGAACCTGAGTGAATTGTTCAGTTTGTGGAAACAGTAAGGTACAATTACAAAGAATTTAGATTTACGAAACTTCCCGTTTCTTTTAAAGGCAAACAGGTGGCTTGGAACGAAAGACAGGTCCTACTTTTGTAAAGTAGAGAAGGGAAATTAAGCTTCCGTCTGCTGATAAGTGAAAAAGGATAGTATAGGAAGACAATGAACGATGACTAATTTACAGACGAAACACTAGCGGGTGCCAGTTTTCCTATCTGGAACAAGCATTTTCTTGCAAAACAACGCCACACTTGTAAGACAAACAGAATTAAATATCACTAGCGGCAGAAATGATAGCTGCTTAGAAACATTTGATGTTAGCCAACAAAATGCGCCGTTAATGGCAGTATCAAATGCTGTTTATCGATTAATCCAGTATTATCTCTTCCTTCTACACTTTAATCAGGGAAACGTGTTTTGCAGTCTCTGTCGTGAAGTTTGGGAGGTCATTCCTGATTTTCAGTAGCCGAGGGAAGGAAAGCGATTTTTCAGCTCGTCAGGTTCTGTAACACGCATTTTCTTAGGGTAGCAAGTTTCTAGCAAAGGTAGTAGATATCCCTGGCGCAGAATGTATGTGCTATATTTTAGTGCTCTAGATGTCTAATATACCACGTCTTGGGGTACCACCCTGACTGAATGAGGAAATGGGCGTCAAATACCGCCTGAAAACAACAGTCGCTACGACAGGGATGAAATTGGGGCTGAAATCCCGTGTACAGATTACAGACGTATACCACTTACAGGCTCAGTAGACCACTGGCAACGATAATGCATTCAGAAAACCACACAGAAATGCAACAACTATGCAATAATTCACCGGATTAAGTCCACGAAATCCCACGCATACAGCATCTTGGTACCTAGTGTATTTACTTGGCAAACTTAAATTTAACTGTAGGCATTTTTGATAACATCTGCAGAGACTGCATATCTCTTAGACTACTTTCTGTTGTTGTAGAGATGAACGGGACGCAGATGTTGTTTCCGTTGATCTCCCACGAAACATGACATTACTACAGTGTAACTTTGTTACCCTTCTCTTTAATCAGTGCGACGGCTCTGCTCGTGAGGCAGGTTCTGCACTCTTCAGTGCAGATACCCATTTCGAACACATTCGCAATGCACCCAATATCCAAAACACATTTTGAACAGCTAACTATGTGTAACATCCGTATATTATCTGCACGAATAAGTTTGCTGTAGAGCGCAAACCAAACCAATGAATAAAATAAATATTAGAGTTACGTTACGCAAAACGTGGGTTCATTTAGGATCACTAAACAAAGTTTTGGCGCTGTTATACGTCAGTGTATTCTGGTTCTTTTTTTATCTGGTTATTAAGTTACATGAATTATATCATCAATAAACAAGTTTTTTCCCAGTGGCATGTGTTGTAACTTTCTCGCAGAATGTTTTCGTAATAAAATCGTTGTTGTGACTTTCATACACATTGGTGTGTGTCACGGTGGGCAGATAGGACTCCTGCCTAACACAGTATGGTGGTTGCCATGGAAAGAGTGTTTGTGGTTCACTAACTGGCACTCTGTCGTGATACTGGTCTTAGTATCACGCCTCGTTTATGGGGAAGCGGCATACCCCTATTAGTTGATTGATACGAAGAACTGGAAGCCTTCAAACCCCCTCCACCCAAAGACCTCATCTAAACCTCTAGATAATAGACCTACAGCTTTACAAATGTATGTTTGTCCCTCATGCTTCTGAATCTTGTTTAACTCTCTACTTCGACGTCTGGGTCATCTTTTCAGTGAGTTAACGAGTTTTCAACATCTTCAGTAGGAGGGAGCCTGTTGGCAACGGTACCCCAATCTTATACGTCACCATTTATAATCCTTACTACTGTACCGATTTTCGGCACAATTGTGTTCCGGTCGCGAGTGTTGAGGTCGATATTGGCCTCGCCAGAGGTACTGGGGCGTCGAATTGGTGGCGAGTGGCCCTCCGGCGACGAGGAGAGGAGGGTTGGAAAGTACCGAGCGTGAAGGACAGAACGGCAGAGTGTTGGGGGCCGGATGGTCCAAATTGTACATTAATAATTATGGCACTCTGTGGTAATGAACTGATGGTGAAACCGAGGCGCTTGGGAATTCAACGCTGCTGGTGGAACGATAAGCCGTGGGCTCTGCAGTTCTATGGACGCAATTTACGGCGAGCTGTGGCCGATGTCGTTTGTGGGTGTTTTGCTACGGCAGATAAACAAGACAGCGTGGGCCCAACCTGAGCACGTTCTGCTGTAGCATGTTCGCCCACAATAAGGATGTCATGATATTGGAGAAGAAAGCAGTGGAACACGGTACGTGTATAAACCTTCAGTGACTTGTGCGGTGTTAGTTTACTTAACTGTGTGGAGATTGAGCAGTAACTGTCACCTTTCAACGAAATTTACGATTGTGTAAAAGTGTGGCAATGTCGGATGGGCGCTGTCATACAGTTTTTATATTCCTTATTTGTGAACATAATTTTCTGTTATCAGCATTACTCATTGGATAGATTTGAAATTGTCAGTTCTGCGCTGCAGTTCAGCGGGTTATAAATACTGGAATTTGACAAATATGCTAACTGTGAGTTTTGGATTTGTTTTTATATCTGCATGTTGAAGTTGTAAGGTACCTTTCTACCATTACGGCGGTTGCCGAGCGGTTCTAGGCGCTTCAGTCCGGAACTAGAGGCTATTTGTTAAGTTGTGGCAACGTTAAATCTGTTGTTTGTTCTTCTTGTTGAAGTATCTGGTCGCCCCTAAATTAAATACTAATTCCGCACACTACACAGATCTGCGATGCGAACTGGTGCGGTTTCTAGTTGGTATCATAAGGGGATAAGTTGGAAAACCCGTAGCAAACTTTCTGGGGCGATATATTTTTTTGACCAAGATCGTTTGTTCAAAAAATAGAAAAAAGCGCACACTGAAAATTCCTATTTATCTCCGGTATTCCACCGCAACGAGACATTTTCTGATGTTAGTACGGTGTATTTTCCCGCTGGAGCCGGAAAGCTGGTACTCTTACTTCATTTAATACTTAGAATACCACTAAACAGGGGCTACTACTGGTGGTACTTTCTGTAAAAAGCATTTGGATTTCTCCCCCTTTCATGTACGAGGAAGGAGGCTGAGTTACATGCTCCTGTGCAAGCTAGTATTACAACAGTTTCGCGAGTATATTCGTCGTCTCTTTGAAGAGCGACAAAAAGAGCAGCCGAAAGTAGTCGTAGGCTCCGCCCTGTCTTTGTTTTTGAGCCGAATGCAGGCGCTCACATTAGAGTTCTTAATCTTTTTTGGTGACTGTGTCTTAGAAATAAATGTTCGTATTCCATTCTAATGACGAAGGCATCCATTCACCATAAGGCAAAACACTTTAAGTCTCCCCTAACATTTTCGATTCAGAGGTCTTTGGTCCTACATTAGCCTTTTGAACTCTGACAATGACATATCTTTAAAATATGCTGTTCAGGCTTCTCTTCGAATAAGAAATCGCATCTACTTATTTTAAAAACTGTGAAGACGTAAGTGCAGTAGAAACATGCCTGTAAAAAGTTCCTTTTCGGGGACAGTGTCAGAGCTACTGAAGCTAAGAGTGTGACGGCTGGGTCATTAACATGAGGAACGAGTTCGGAAGGAAACCAATCATAAATTTTCTAAGAAGAGTTATCTCATATTTTTCCTAAAGCAATCAGAGGAAACCACGAAAAAATCCAAATATGGAAGACTGACGGGGATTTGAATACTCCTTCTCCCGAGCCACTGTGACACTTAATTTTGATGTAACTGTAGATCTACATCTACATCGATACTCCGCAAGCCACCATACGGGGCGTGGGGGCGTTACCCTGTACTACTACTAGTCATTTCCTTTCCTGTTCCACTCACAAGGAGAATGATGAAAAAACGACTGTCTGTATGTCTCCGTTTGAGCCCATATTTCTCGTATGTTATCTTTGTGGTCCTTACTCGCAGTGTATGTTCGCGACTGTAGAATCGTTTGGCAGTCAGCTTCAAATGCTTGTTCTCTAAATTTTCCCGGTAGTGTTTCTCGAAAACAACGTCGCCTTCCCTCCAGGGATCCGCATTTGAGTTCCCGAAGCGTCTCCATTGTTCGAACCTGCCGGTAACACATCTAGCAGCACGCCTCAGAATTGCTTCGATGTCTTCCTTCAATCCGACCTGGTACGGGTCCCAGACACTCGAACATTACTAAAGAACAGGTCGTACCAGCGTCCTATATGCGGCCTCCTTTACAGGTGAACCACTAGTTCCTAAAATTCTCGCAGCACAACTAAGTCGACCATTCCCCTTCCCTACCACAGTTCTTACATGCTCGGTCCAAATATGATGGAAACGTGAGCTCTACACAACTTTCAGCAAATGATTTTGTTAGTGTTTTTGGTGCAGGAATGAGTTTGACAGGCCAATGACCGACCGGGAGAGGCATTCACTTTGGCAAGTTACAGAAACTGCAGACTAGCCGCAACGCAGGAACCGCGTCTCGTTACTACATACGGGGTCAAAAGTGCCACTGCGACGCTCAGCTACAACTACTGGGTACCAAGGCTACTTAGTCTTGGTAGACATGAAACACACTGAAAGAATTTTTAAGGAGGTACTCTGTAGGAGCGAGGTGTTGCCTTCACTCGTTCCGTGGCGAATCCAGATGTGGATTGCTGACCCGTGGATCCGTTCTATTTGGCTAAACGTGCATGTATACACCGAGGTGACAAAAGTCATGGGATACCGATCTGCACATATCCATATGGCGGTAGTATCGCGTACACAAGGTATGAAAGGTGAGTGCATTGGCGGATCTGTCATTTGTATTCAGGTGATTCAAGTGAATAGGTTTTCGACATGATTATGGCCGCACGACGGGAATTGACAGACTTTTAACTCGGTGTAGTAATATGAGGTAGATACATGGAACATTTCATTTCGGAAATAGTTAGAGGATTCAATATTCCGAATCCACAGTGTCAAGAGTGTGTCGAGAATAGCAAACTTCAGGCATTACCTCTCACCACGCAGTGGCCAACGGCCTTCACTCAACTACCGAGAGCAGTGGGGTTTGCGCAGAGTTGTCAGTGCTAACAGACAAGCAACACTGCGTGAAATAACCGCAGAAATCAATGTGGGACGTACGACGAACGTATCCGTTAGGAAAGTGCGGCAAAATATGGCGTTAATGGGTTATGGCAGCAGATGCGAGTGCGTTTGCAGCAAGACATCGCCTACAGCGTCTCTTCTGGGCTCGTGACGATATCGGTTGGACCCTAGACGACTGGAAAACCGTGGCCTCGTCAGATGAGTTCGGTTTCATTTGGTAAGAGCTGATGGCAGGGTTCGAGTGTGGCGCATACCCCACGAAGCCATGGACCCTAGTTGTCAACAAGGAACTGTGCAAACTGGTGGTGAATCCATAATGGTGTGAGCTTTATTTACATCGAATGGACTGGGTCCTCTGGTCCAAATGAACTTATAATTGACTGCAACTGCATTTGTGGACTTAATGTTCCCAAACAACGATGGAATTCTTATGGATGACAATGCACCATGTCACTGGGGACACAATTGTTCGAAACTGGGGATAATTCGAGCGAATTATTTGGCCATCCATCGAACATTTATGGGACATAATCGAGAGGTTAGTTCATGCAAAAGATTCTGCCCTGGCAATTCTTTCGCAAATATGGACGGCTGTAGAGGCAGCATGGTTCAGTATTTCTGCTGGGGACTTCCCACGCCTTGTTGAGTCCGTGCCACGTCGAGATGCTGCACAATGCCGGGCAAAAGAAGGTCCGACGCGGTATTAGGAAGTATTCCATGACTTTCGTCATCTCAGTGTAAGTGGTTTCCGGCACGCCAGTTCTCTCGTTAAACTTCTGCTAATACAGAGAATGCCTCTTAGGAACGATTGAATGATATTCTTGTTCGTGGGACAAGAAGTTCGTAGGTAGTGTAGTAATGCATCCCAGCGTTTCATCGTAGTCGTAATTCCGGGTAAACCCACGTCCGTCACCTTTCCTCCTTATGCATTAGCATTCGACATCGGCATGTCTTCGACTTGCCATGTTGTTACTCTACCTCCCTGCGTACCGGATGCATACTACTTGCATTCTCACTGCATTCTCGTAATTTGTCGAGTTTTACTACTACTACTGACAAGACAAGCATTATTTTTTTAAATTTTATTAGGGTAACTCGGCAGAAGTGTACGCAACTTTGCAAATGTCACAACCTCAGACCTACACAGCAGTAAAATCTTCAGACAAACGTTTTTTCTAGCGTGGCAGTTCAGTTATAGAAAACAGAGAAGGTTGACCATGTAATTGCTTTCCGAAGACTCCGGATGTGGATGCCGTACATTTTATGCTGATGAGCTAGACAAATTCTTTCGTAGAAATTCCGACATGTCGTGTACCATTCCCGAATAAGGATGGAATTTGCTTCACAAGCAAGTCTTTGTCGTTTACAGGCTATGGTCTAACCTGAATTATAATAATTAATAGCTGACAAACCCGTCATTGCCCGGATATTCATTTTGACAATATTCTATTAGAAACGAAAACAAAAAATGATCTGTGTTTGTAGTGTAGTATCGAAAAAAATATTCATTTCCATGTGTTCGTGAAAAAACCTTTGAAATTATGAGACAGTCATACAGAGAAATATGCATCAAGTACAGATATATAAGTACAGCATCTTTTTTTTTTTGTAAACGTCTCTATGGCAACGCCTCTCCGTAGCTCTCTAGACGGCCATTGTTTTCGCCTACAACGGTTTGCGCTTCGCAACTGAAAGCTGTCAAAAGCGCTGCCAGGCGTCAGGGATTTCCTTAAGCTGACTCGATTGTAGTAGTTTCTTATGAGTAAACAATAAATGTATTAAAACTTGAAGCATGTTGCGGCATTTTCTCACGTATCTCGGTGTTTATGACATCGTATCTCGTGAAGAATTGGGTCTGGCCGAGCGGTTAAAGGCGCTACAGTCTGGAACCGCACGACCGCTACGGTCGCAGGTTCGAATCCTGCCTCGGGCATGGATGTGTGTGATGACCTTAGGTTAGTTAGGTTTAAGTAGTTCTAAGTTCTAGGGGACTTATGACCACAGCAGTTGAGTCCCATAGTGCTCAGAGCCATTTGAACCATTGAAGAATGGGGTCTAGTGAAGCAGGGGATACAACCCGTCGGCTTTGACCAATGACGTCATACATTAGTCATAGTACTGTCTTCACTTCGAGGCATAGATAATAAAACAGTTCTGTGCTCCGGATAAGCGCTATCATTGTACATTAAAATAATTATTCGTAATGATATTGAGGTAATTTGGAGTATTAGTTTGTTATTGTAGAACAATATTTAGTGTCTTATTTTCATTATAGGAATGGATTTGTCTGTTTGTGGGTATGTAATTTTCGTTACTGTCTGTCTACGCGAGCTTCGGTTATTCCTCGATATTTCCGTGTGGTAAGTTCACTTTTCCATTTGCTTCTTTCACTGTATTTCACTATTTTGACATATTTCACTGTTTTATTCCACCAATATGTGTATTTTCGTGTTGTGAAGTACGTAATAGAAATTTCTCAGCTGTCGATCTTCTTTCGTTTCCCAGCACTAGTATCAGTGACACTGCCGGCCGCGGTGGTCTCGCGGTTCTAGGCGCGCAGTCCGGAACCGTGCGACTGCTACGGTCGCAGGTTCGAATCCTGCCTCGGGCATGGATGTGTGTGATGTCCTTAGGTTAGTTAGGTTTAAGTAGTTCTAAGTTCTAGGGGACTAATGACCACAGCAGTTGAGTCCCATAGTGCTCAGAGCCATTTGAACCATTTTGAATCAGTGACACTTTTTCGCATGTGTACTTGCTATATTACAGGTGAAACCCCCCGACACAACTAAAATTCGTATCCCGTCCTTCACTTGACATTTACACTGACACTATATATGTCAATTGGCGAGCAAGATAACAAATGTAACGAATGGGATACTATTAGCGTCCAAGGCAACAAGAAAACTGTACCCCATAGTGAAGTACGGGATACAAATTGTACATGTGTCGTCTTCTTGTCTCCGTGTAGTTCAATTGAGATACAGTTTGCAAATGTAACGTGCGTCTATTTCCACCTTTTCGTTTCCAGTGTACATATATAGAGGTCAACGGAAGTCTAGTATACATATATTACATACGTAGGTCCTTCTGTCATCAGTAGTACTGATATGTACGTAACAGAAGACTGTTAATAATAGCGGAGACGAAATAAACAACACATCTACAATTTGTATCCCGTTTTCCACTTAGGGTTTGATACATCGTTCAAGTGAAGAACAGGACAGAAATGCTAGTGAAAACGAAGAAATCGACGTACTCTGAACTTGTATCCCGTACTGCACTTAAGCAATACAGTTCGAAAGAGTTTCGAGATACAACTGACACACATGTAACGTGATGTATTCTTTGCAAATAATAATTTCATTCATTTCTTTCCATTGTATTTTGCGGAGAAATACTAAGATACAAACATGCGATATCGTTAACGTGGAAATGCTACTGGCCCTTATATATGTGAAGTACAGTTTTTCTCTCTTGCATTCCTTTGTTTTTGAACATTCTTCTCAGCTCTTTCATCTTTGTAATACATGCTCTCTGGCAAATTCTGACGTCATTGGTCAAAGCCGACGGGTTGTATCCCCAGCTAAACTAGACCCGAAGAATGTATCGACTAGCGATGTGTTTGTGGAGATACACTCAGGGGCATACAGGTATGTGGATACAGTCTGTGAAATATATTGCAAATAGAGTTAGTGGTAAAAAAGTAATGGATTAGACGTCATGCATAATGCGGAAGTTTTTCATTTATCTTTGTGTTTATAATGTAAAAAAAAATGGTTTAAATGGTTCTGAGCACTATGGGACTTTAACATCTGAGGTCAACAGTCCCCTAGAACTTAGAACTACTTAAACCTAACTAACCTAAGGACATCACACACATCCATGCCCGAGGCAGGAGTCGAACCTGTGACCGTAGCGGTCGCGCGGTTCCAGACTGAAGCGCCTAGAACCACTTGGCCACCACGGCCGGCTTTATAATGTAATATTTCCGGAACTATGAAAGGTAGATGGTTCTTGGCCCCACAGCAATTTTTGACGGACAGTAAAAGATATGTGTGCTAAGTTTATTCAAATTGGTCCAGAGGTTTAGGAAGACCATACTCAAGTGCATTATTTTTAATATATGTATGGATTGTGGCAACGAGCGAAGTGTCGCTGTGATGTGATACTAGTCTCGTTTTTGGGAGGACAACGATTCAAATTCCAGTCTGGCCAACCGGATTTTGAGTTCCCATAATGTTCCTAAACAACAAGGCGAATACAGAGATGACTCCTTTGAAAGGGCACGGCCGATTTGTTCCCGCATCCTATCTCATTCCGATAGGCTTGTTGTGCTTCCATTATTAACTTATCGCTCACGGGACGTTAAACGCTTCCGTCCATTCCATCCTTTTATTCTGGCTGCTGCCAACGGACTTGCTCCATTTCCTCGCAATTCAAAATCGTTGCCGTGCACCGCCGAATCAGACACCTACCTGAATCCGCGACTTTGTTTTGTTTTTTAAGATCATCTGACAGCACAAACAGGAAATTGTTAATGCGTGAAGATATAGCAGAGTTATGAGGTATTCCATGAAAATGTGTCTAATATCTTTTTATGGTTTTGTTCATACCTTCCATTTTCCCAGCAACTGTGCTATACCTTTTTGGAAAATGAAATCAGTCGTCAGATGTAAAATTGGAATATTTTATCTTATTTAACAGGTTTCGACAGATTAATATGTCATCTTCGGAAGTTCAATAGTGACTTATAACATGGATAAGCAGACGTCAAATAAGTATCGGACAGTTAAGGGGTCATTCGTTGACTAAACCTAATAACGTGACGTCTTGCAAAATGTACATAATTATAAGCCGATATTGAACTTCCGAAGATATATTAATATGACTAAAATGGTTAAGTGGAATAAAATATTTCATTTTGGAAAAAAATAATTTCCTTTTTTAGAGTCTCATCACGCTACGAAAGATATTGGTATCCGCCTGATTTACAACTAGAAATACAGGTCGTCAAAAGCTTGATTATTTACTGCACGTATTCCTAATTCAATAACTTTGTGTGACGGAAAGAATGCTTCGGTTTCTTTGGATATAATTTCGTGAAATACAAAAAGATTTTAAGAAAGCGCAATAGCGTCTTGTAGATGTATGTAACAAAGGAAGGTTCATGAACTCGTGGCGTCACCGTGCAAAACAAGATAAACACAGACTACAGGGGCGGTTTCTGGGTCGTTCGACGCAAACAAATCAGTGTTGCGCAAGATGTAGAGTAGCTAGTACGTCTAAAGTGATTTAATCAAATAGGTCTCGTTAGAACTGGTCCGAGCATAACAACTGACGAACAACGTTTCATTGGGAAAACATGATCTTCTCTTCTCTTAGAATGTGTAAATACTTCAAGAATCATCACGAGAGTACCACAAGAAGTCTAAAATTAAGGGAAAGTTTAGAATTATGAGATCTTCGCAGAGTGCACCCTTCCACCATCGCAGCAGCTACACGTCGGCAAAGTAACAAGGACACACAGCTATCGTCTCCTACATCCGACCGGGCTGTCGGTATAGTTGAGTATTACAGACACGAACGTTATGGACTAACGTATTGATGACAACCGGAACAATATGGCCCCGTCAGCAGAGAACTGTATCGTATAATGGAGTTTTCTGAGGGTTTAACTCTACATACGAATTTCATTATCTAATCAACAAACTTGATACGGTCTCGCAAATTTTCATCGTTATTTTATTGGAAAGGATGAATGTCAACTAACTATTCAAGACAGTGATACCTTTTCTTTACATTCAAAGGCTTTGTCAGAATTACAGCAAATGATAAATTACCAAAGAGAATACAAATTGGATTATGTTACTAGTATCACCGGCCGGAGTGGCCGAGCGGTTCTAGGCGCGTCAGTCTGGAACCGCGCGGCCGCTACGGTCGCAGGTTGGAATCCTGCCTCGGGCATGGATGTGTGTGATGTCCTTAGGTTAGTTAGGTTTAAGAAGTTCTAAGTTCTAGGGGACTGATGACCTCAGATGTTAAGTCCCATAGTGCTCAGAGCCATTTGAACCATTTGTTACTAGTATCGAGATCTTCCAGTTGCCTCTAAGGTATCACACTTTTGATTCCCCCTGCGGGTCCGGGGGTTAAAATAGGCCCGAGGTATTCCTGCTTGTCGTAAGAGGCGACTAAAAGGAGTCCCTCCCCCTTAAGGGGGTAGTTTGCGCCTGCGTCCGGAGACGGACGGTTCCACGACTTCTATTTGTGGTCATTTTGGTTTTTCACTTATTCTTGTTTCTTCCTTCTTTGTTTGGTTACTTTCTTTGTCCTTCTCCCTCTCACTGTCTTCCTTACTTTTTCCCTTGCCTTCTTCTCCTTGCCTTCTTCTCCTTGCCTTCTTCTCCTTGCCTTCTTCTCCTTGCCTTCTTCTCCTTGCCTTCTTGTCCACCCTCTGGTCTCCGCCTCGGCGTTTGAGACAGTCTGTCCTTTCTCTCCCTATCTCCCTTCTATTTTCCTCTTCTTCTTTCCTCCCTGTGCGCGCCTGAAGGCCGACCCCCGCGTTCGCACGCGTAGCCAGTGACGGGGTAACGCGTAATTCCCTGCCCTGGGTAGACAAGTAAGGCACGCACGTACCCCCTGGTAAAGGCCAGGCCCGGGGAGGGGTGATTGCCTGAGCTGACACCTTCCGACCATGCCGATTGGTCCCTCCGTCCGTTTCTCGGGAGGTGTGACCCGAGGTGTAAACATTCACCTAAGGCGGGAGTGCCCTCTGAGAGGGTCCCCTCAAGGAAGGAGTGCGCCATCGGAGACGCTGGTAATCATGGGGGATTCCTCCGCAATGCATTTCTCTTCTTCTTCTCTCTCGACTTCTGCCTAAAAACGGAAACTTGACCAGCCACCAGTGACAAAAGTACTACCGCCTGCCCCAAAGTTCCTCGTAGTTTCTCGATCTGAGGACGGAAAGGATTTTTCATCTGTCAACCCTTTCGTTATCCAGAAGGGCGTAGATGCCATTGCGGGATCTGTCAAGTCTTGTACCAGGATGCGTAACGGCACCTTGTTACTAGAAACTGACGGCGCCTTTCAGGCACAAAAACTGCTTCTGGCCACACTCCTGTACACGTTCCCTGTCCGGGTGGAGGTTCACCGCACTTTGAATTCGTCGCGTGGTGTGGTATATACTAGAACACTCGACGGATTGACTGACGAGGAGATTCAGTCTTTCCTCGCTGAGCAGGGCGTGACGACTGTCCATAGGGTCATGAAAAAGGTCAACAATGTACCGACCCGGACACTTTTCTTGACCTTTGATAGTGTTCAGCTGCCGTCGCGCGTCAAAGCGGGCTACGAGGTTATTTCTGTTTGCCCCTATGTCCCGACACCTACGCGCTGCTACCAGTGTCAGCGTTTTAATCACACTCGCCAGTCTTGTTCTAATGCGGCTAAATGTGTCACTTGTGGCAGGGATGCCCATGAGGGTGACTGTCCACCTCCGTCTCCTCGTTGTGTGAACTGTCAGGGTGACCATGCAGCTTCCTTCCGCAACTGTCCCGTCTACAAGGAAGAACGCTGTATACAGGAAATTCGGGTCAAAGAGAAAGTGTCCACCTCGGCTGCTCGCAAGCTATTTGCTAGTAGGAAGCCCACGCTGCTCCCAGCGGGGAAATACAGTACTGTCCTCGCCTCTCCTCGCACTACCAGGGAGGTGGCGACGCAGACATGCGATCTGACCTTCAGCACTACGGTCATCCGTCCGGCCAGTGCTAAGATCGCCCAGTCAACGTCTCCTCTTCCTCCCGCCACCCCTACGACACAAGCACCTTCATCAGCTTCTGCCAAGACGAAGACCCAGAAGTCAGATGCACGGGCCTTCAAGAAGGAACCCTCCCGTGAAGACTTCCTACGTACCTCGAACTCCCAGCCATCGACCAGTACTTCCACTAAACGACCTTCCAAGAAGGCTCATAGGAAGCAAAGTTCTCCTTCTCCGCCACGGCGCGTTTCTTCTCCTGCGCCACCCAGCGGTTGCCGCCCCAGGCCGCCATCCGTTTCGCCTGGCCGCACCGCTGGTAGCCGAACATCTGGCCGTTCACCGGCGGAGGAAGCTCCCGCTCCCGGCCATCTTACCAAGATGGCCGATGAACCTATTGAACCAATGGACGAGGACTCTCCGCCTATTGATAGCGGCAGCAGTGCTCGCTCGAAGCCAGGCCCTCAGCGGCCTTCGAGGTGACCCCTTCTTGCTTCTCCTTTTTCTTTTTCTTCTCACGATGGCACTTCTTCACTGGAATATTCGCGGCATTCGCTCCAACCGAGAGGACTTAAAGTTGCTGCTACGCTTGCACTGTCCGCTCGTCGTAGCCCTCCAGGAAACGAAACTACGCCCATGCGATCAAATTGACTTGGCACACTATGCCTCTGTGCGTTTTGACCTACCCCTTGTGGCAGGCATTCCGGCTCATGGAGAGGTTATGTTGCTGGTCCGGGATGATATTTACTACGATCCCATCACATTGCACACCGGCCTGCAGGCAGTTGCCGTCCAAATTACTCTCCCCACTTTTACAATTTCCATTTGTACCGTTTACACTCTATCGTCGTCTGCCGTTACCAGGGCAGACATGATGCAAATTATTGCTCAGCTACCTGCACCATTTTTGTTAACAGGAGACTTCAGGGCCCACCATCCCTTTTGGGGTTCTCCAGCATCCTGCCCGAGGGGTTCCTTGTTTATCTGACCTTTTCAACCAACTCAGTCTTGTCTGCCTCAATACTGGCGCCCCTACTTTTCTTTCGGACACATCTCACACCTATTCCCATTTAGACCTCTCTATATGTACTACCCAACTACCCAACTTGCACGCCGGTTTGAGTGGTATGGACTTTCTGATACGTATTCGAGCGACCACTTCCCGTGTGTTATCCATCTCCTGCATCATACCCTCTCTCCGTGCTCAACTGGTTGGAACATCTCCAAAGCAGACTGGGGGCTCTTCTTTTCCAGGGTGACCTTTCAGGGTCAAACCTTCGCAAGCTGCGATAGTCAGGTCGCACACCTCACGGAAGTCATTCTCACCGCTGCTGAATATTCCATCCCTCACACTACTTCTTCTCCACATCGCGTACCGGTCCCCTGGTGGACCGCAGCATGTAGAGACGCTTTACGTGCTCGTCGACGTGCTTTACGCACCTTTAAACGCCAACCTACAGTGGCGAATTGTATCAATTATAAACGATTACGTGCTCAGTGTCGTCGTGTTATTAAAGAAAGGAAGAAAGCCAGCTGGGCTGCTTTCACAAGCACCTTCAACAGTTTTACTCCTTCTTCCGTTGTCTGGGGTAGCCTGCGCCGGCTGTCTGGCACTAAGGTCTACTCACCAGATTCTGGCTTGCGGGTTCGCGAATGACGTCCTTGTGGCCCCTGAGGATGTCTCCAATACCTTCGGCCGCTTTTTCGCAGAGGTTTAGAGCTCCTCTCATTACCACCTTGCCTTCCTCCCCCGAAAACAGGCAGAGGAGGCTAGGCCACCTAACTTCCGCTCCTCGAATCGTGAAAGTTATAATGCCCCATTCACCATGCGGGAACTCGAAAATGCACTTGCCCGGTCACGGTCCTCCGCTCCAGGGCCTGATTCTATTCATATTCAGATGCTGAAGAACCTTTCTCCTGCGGGTAAAGGTTTTCTTCTTCGTACTTACAATCGCATCTGGATTGAGGGTCATGTTCCCACATGCTGGCGCGAGTCTATTGTTGTCCCGATTCCTAAGCCGGGGAAGGACAAGCACTTGCCTTCCAGTTATCGACCCATCTCGCTTACCAGCTGTGTCTGTAAGGTGATGGAGCGAATGGTTAACTCTCGTTTGGTTTGGCTGCTCGAATCTCGACGCCTACTTACCAATGTACAATGTGGATTTCGTAGGCGCCGCTCTGGTGTTGACCATCTGGTTACCTTGTCGACCTTCATTATGAATAACTTCTTGCGGAAGCGCCCGACCGCGGCTGTGTTCTTTGACTTGGAGAAGGCTTACGACACCTGTTGGAGGGCGGGCATTCTACGCACCATGCATACATGGGGCTTTCGCGGTCGCCTCCCTCTTTTTATTCGTGCCTTTTTAATTGATCGACAGTTCAGGGTACGCGTGGGTTCTGTCCTGTCCGACGCCTTTCGCCAGGAGAATGGGGTGCCACAGGGCTCAGTTTTGAGCGTCGCTCTCTTCGCCATAGCGATCAATCCAATAATGGATTGCCTCCCAGCTGATGTATCAGGCTCCCTTTTCGTGGAAGATTTTACCATCTATTGTAGCGCGCAGCGTACATGTTTCCTGGAGCGCTGTCTTCAGCGTTGTCTTGACCGTCTTTGCTCCTGGAGTGTCGGCAATGGCTTCCGTTTTTCTGCCGAGAAGACGGTCTGTATTAACTTCTGGCGCTACAAAGAGTTTCTCCCACCGTCCTTACGACTCGGTCCCGTTGCTCTCCCATTCGTGGAGACAACAAAATTTTTAGGTCTTACATTTGACAGGAAACTTAGCTGGTCTCCAAATGTGTCATATTTGGCTGCCCGTTGTACCCGTTCTCTAAATGTCCTCCGTGTTCTCAGTGGTATGTCGTGGGGAGCGTATCAAACCGTCCTATTCGCCTATATCGATCGATCGTCCGCTCCAAGCTGGATTATGGGAGCTTCGTATACTCTGCACGGCTGTCCATCTTACGCCGCCTCAACTCCATTCAACATCGGGGTTTACGTCTTGCGATCGGAGCGTTTTATACTAGTCCCGTTGAGAGTCTTCATGCCGAAGCCGGTGAATTGCCACGAACCTACCGGCGCGATACAGTGCTTTGTCGGTATGCCTGGCGGCTGTTGTCAATGCCCGACCACCCGCCTTATCGTTCCTTTTTTGACGACTCTCTCGACCTACGGGTTGTATGTCTCTGCCCTGCTACCCCCTGGAGTCCGCTTTCGTCGCCTCCTTCAGCACCTTGATTTTTCACTCCCTGCAACCTTTCGAGTGGGCGAGAGCCAAACGCCACCTTGGCTCCAGGCTCAGGTTCGCGTTCACCTTGACCTCAGCTCGCTCCCAAAGGAGGTTACCCCCGGTTCGGTATACCGCTCCCGTTTTGTCGAACTTCGTTCGAAGTTCATTAATATGACCTTCATTTATACAGATGGCTCTAAGACCAATGACAGTGTCGGGTGTTCTTTTATTGTCGGGACACACAGTTTCAAATACCGGCTCCATGGCCATTGTTCGGTCTTCACAGCTGAGCTATTTGCCCTCTACCAGGCTGTTCTTTACATCTGCCGCCACCGACATTCTGGTTATGTCATCTGCTCCGATTCCCTGAGCGCCATCCAGAGCCTCAGTGATCCGTATCCGGTTCACCCTTTTGTGCACCGGATCCAACGCTCTCTTCAGCAGCTGGTGGACGACGGTTCTCCGGTTAGCTTTATGTGGGTTCCTGGTCATGTCGGTATCCCTGGGAACGAAGCTGCAGATGCCGCGGTCAAGGCTGCGGTCCTCCAGCCTCGGACAGTTTCTTGTTGTGTCCCTTATCAGATTGTAGCAGGGTCATTTGTCAGCGCATTTTGTCGCTGTGGCATGCCGATTGGGCTGCACTTACGGACAACAAGCTTCGGGCCTTGAAACCTCTTCCCGCGGCTTGGACGACCTCTTCACGCCCTTCTCGGCGGGAGGAGGTCGTTTTGGCCCGGTTACGAATTGGACACTGCCAGTTCAGCCATCGCCATCTGCTGACGGCTGCGCCGGCGCCGTTCTGCTCATGTGGGCAATTGCTGACGGTACGCCACATTTTAACGTCCTGTCCGACTTTTACTAAACTGCGCGTTGATCTTGGCCTGCCATGTACTCTGGATGCCATTTTAGCGGATGACCCCAGAGCAGTTGCTCGCGTTCTTCGTTTTATCAACTTGATAAATCTGTCTCAGGACGTTTGATTATGCCGTTTTTTTAATCCTATGCCTGTCTGTCTTTTATAGTATTGTCCCTTTTCGTTGCTGTTTTAACCTTGTGCCTCGCGGTGCATTCCTAACTTAGTCTGTGCTCTAATGACCATTGTAGTTGTGCGCCCTAAAACCACAAAAAAAAAAAACACTTTTGATAATTTGTTTCTGTTATTGAGATTGACATTGTGGTTCACCGATTTTCGCAAGGACACACTAAGAATACCACAAAAGGATTTGTACTATCCATAAGTTTTTCACATGTGAGTGTTGTTACAGCAAAATTAAACGAAGCTATAAAGCTTGAAGCTAAACATTTTCTATCATAATATTCAACAGGAAACACTTCCTTCGTTAAAAGCATATTTATTTAGTCACGAACCGGATTTCGGCTTATTAGGCCATCTCCAGGTGACAACTGAATGTGAAAAACACAGATAAAATGACGCGCGACTTACATAAATATTATTTACACAGATGATACGTAAGATACAAAATGGTGACATGTAGAATGTTAACATAGGAGAGAATTGCGTTCTTTTAGAAACGATTACATTAAATCAAAACGGAAACAAATTTTTTGTGAAGGTATATTTCACAACCGATGAAGAATGATGATGAATTAACAATTCAGATCTAATATTTGTAACTAAAAGTTAATTTAAAAGAGGGGAAACGGGAACTGAGTCTGATCATTTAGTGCTGAGCTGGAATTCTGCGTTATCTGTTTGCTGATTTTCAGAATTTACAGTAGGGTACTCTTTCTGCTCTTTTTTTTTTACAGAATGTATAATATCACATTCAACGTTATATGAGTGATTTTCTGTTGGAAGATGATTGATAAAAATTGAATCTTTGTTTCTTAATCTCCAACTTCTCTCGTTCGCCAATAAAGATAATTGCTGCAGCTCTGCCGGGCTGAACAATATATACTGTGCGTTCCCACAGTGCTTGTTTTTACTATTGTATAAAAATTTTGACATTTGTATATGTGATGCCGACAGCAGATCACCTCAGTTGTGCGCTGAAAACGCTTTTCTTTTCGGTCTCTCTGCATTTTAGGATACAGGAAAAAGTTTAGGGAGCCAGATCCAGTGGGTAGGCTGGGTGATGTATGTTCCTAGCATTTAAACCTGTGTATCCCAGCGGGAGTTGAACTAGGACTCTTGCTGTTGTGGGCTGTTCTCTTATTAATTGGCGCATCCTGATACGATTGATGACCCGCCCTCATAGTTTCAGTTCTGCCATTACCTATGTCCTATTACATGAGGTTTCAGACTTGCAGCCAGATGATGTCGACATGTTGCTTTCTGGTAGCAAGACGTCGACGTCATCCGCCTACAAGCCCTAAACCTCATGGAATACTCATTAGGCCGGGAAAACATCACATCTGTCATATCTTGCAGACTTTGCACAAGCCACTGCTACGTATTTCGCTGGATTAGCACTTCTATAATAAAGGTATCGCGAAGAAATTTCATGAGAGATTAAAATTGATTGTACACAGAGCAAAAGTGGAAGCAGCAGAATTGAAGAAACTGTAAAAGCAGGTTGTGCGTCGTGCCTGGAAAGTTCAGTTCGTAAGAGAATTACCCTCGAGAGGCAGGACACTGGATGCGTGTCTCGGGCCAGCACACATTCTTTTGCTTATTCTTACAACAGAAGTAAACTGGATTATAGCGTTAAGTACTTTATTATAGCGCATCGAGTTTAAGTTAACCTGAAGAAGTGGCGCAATGCTAAGACAGTACCAGTGACCCCAGGTTGGTTGAGTATAGTCCGGGTATTTTGCGCTCCCATTTTGAGGGAGTAGCCCTCTTTTAACGCATGAAAAAATACTTGATTTTTTTCGAGCAAAATAAATTTAATGCGGTATCTGATGCTATAGTTTTATTCCTTACACTTTGGCTTTGAGAAATCATTTTTATGACCACATCGGACGTTCCCTGTAACCATTTCACAGGTGAAAAGACATCTTGCAGCCGAAACATTGGTCATCGGCGGGAATCCCAAAGCCGTCCTATAGAGCCTGTAACAAAAGGACTTCTTGAAATTTTAATAGAGGACTGCTCCCTTAAGAAAAGCTAGTTTTCACACTTTAAAATGTTTATGGTCTCATAGCTCCTGAATTATGCGCCACAAAATGATAGAATTTTGCAGGTACATTCATCGGTACATGTGGATACAGTTTGCAAAATGCTTTGCGAATTGAGTTAGTAGGAAAGAAGGTATAAATTAAAACGTTGTGGGTCATGAACAACGGAAATATAGGAAGCCATAAACTTTTTTTGTTTCATTATTTTGTGGGTGGTGTCAGCGACAAAAAGTTCCGAAAAGGTTTGGAATTATGTGTAAAGTTTGATGGAAGTTACTAAACTCTCTTATTCTTAAATATTGAATGAATAATAGCCTGGATAATTTGCGCGCCGTGAGTTACACTACCTGTAAACTGATACACAGTTTTTATCTATAATATCTGACTTACTGTGTTCAACCGTTAATGTAAGCCTTTAGATAGGCAACCTGCTACTGGGACGGGGTGACTGTTTAGCAATTTAGATTCGCGAGACTGGCGCTTCAGTTCCTAGTCCGACCAGATTTTTTTGGTTATCCGTGATCTCTCTAAATCGCTTAAGGGGGGACGTTCATGAAAACACACACTACTTAAATGTTGCACCAACCCCAAAATTTTGAGCATCTGGCAATGGTTTCTCTACCATGCTTTGCATGCGTTTAACACATTTAACTTTAAGTCCCTTGGGTTATGTATACTAGCACTTTTATGGAATTTAAAAGTTTTATTTTCAAAAAATACATATATGTATCTTTTTCCCAGGAAATGTTCAAGAGATTTCTACAGAATTTTCTCTGTTTAATTTCTTTGCATGTAGTAAGCTTCTCTCAAGAGGTTATTTTGAATATATCGAATAGCAGCATTCTAGTAATTTTTTAATTATAATTCTGTAAGAACAATATAAAATTCATGCAAAATTGCAAGCACTTTGCCCCATACCTCAACTTACATTAGAATTTCAAAATTTACTCTTGAAAAAAACATTTGTTGGGCTTATAAACGTAAACGTACAAAATTTCATAATACTAGCCTTCATAATCTAAAAAAATTACATAAACTTTAAAAAACGCATTTTCCATAAAATTTTACTTAAAAGTTCAACCTAACATTTTTTTTTGTCACCTCTTCAGAAGGCCCCAGATTTGTACTCACGACCCTCTTCTAGTGTCTTGTTTTCTCCCTTATTTCCTTTACCAGGTCTTCAACTAGCTTTTCAGTTGCAGACAGGTGCTGTAAATCGTTTTTTTTTTTTTTTCAGGATGTCTTGAGTGCGATTTCCGTCTTAAAGCCCTTTCTCCCTAACGCCTTCATCCTCCCTATGTTCGCATCATTAAATACAAGAACTACATCATAAGTTCCAGATGAAAATATGGCTTTAGGCCGTAGTTGTTAGTTCCATACGAGTGTGTTTAGAGGCTCATTTGGTCTCTGGGTTTTGCTCTGAACACACTTTTTTAGACGTTCAGTATCGACCTGAAATCTGTAAGTGAGCTTGACAACATTCAGGATATTATTATGAAGCCTCTCCTTGTGAATGTAGGGGTTGTCACCTCTCTGACCCTCTAGATATTTACACCAGCTGACGTAGCACAGATACGATTCGGACGTCCATCTGTTGACACCATGTGGAAATATGTAGCCCAAAATGCACTTTTCATGTAACTTCCACTGGATAGGTTCTGTCTGACAGACTTACCATAATACACCTGGAGAGTGTATATCATCTTCTTTCTGAGTCTGTTGTGTCCACTAGTGCCTTTTCCACCTTAGAAAACATGATGGAGCACAGCAATCAGTCGTCCATTTATGTCCAACTTTTTACCCTTCACATCAGCGACAAATTTCTTCAGTCTAGAGCCCATTCTCTTCTGGTTGTGTCCAACGCATTGAAGTTCCTCAATTGAAAGATCTCCATAAAGTTTGCTCTCATTCACAGTCTTGAATGCACTGGAGTGGAGAGAGCATGGCAGGAAGGTTGCGTCATACATTTTTTAAAATAAGTTTTCGGTCTCTTCGAATGCGATTTCATCAGTGAAACTTTGGGGGATATATTGTCCATGAGTTCATGTTTCTATGAACGTCCGGTCCTTAAGGTAAATGCCGGGATCATTCCTGTGAAAGGGACACGACCGATTTCCTTCCCAAATCGAGCTTCTGTTTCATTTCTAATGGCGTCGTCGTGGAAGGATGTTAATTCCCAATCCTTATTCATTCCAAGTTCGACGGTATCTGCGTGTGATGTGGCTGATGCTGGAAATGAAACTTGTAAAGGGTTAACCACGCATTGGCAAGATGTCTAGCTTAGTAGAAAACTAGCGACGAAACAACAGCCATTATTCTGTGCAGTACCTGCTTCTCCGTGCACAGAGGATTTGAATGTGTCGAGGACATCACCGTACGCCGTCTCGGTCACGAGCTGTGTATGAACCGGGCAGCCTTATCTCGAGACGCGGGCGGCGCCAACAGCTCGCAGGCTCAATGGCCTCATTCAGGCGGCTGTCTCTCAATTGAAAGCGTGTGGATACGTACGCTGCTTGCTCCCTTCCGAATGCGTCCCCGTTTTCTGTTACCTTCACGACCACACACGGCGCCAGATGCGATTAACCGCTCGACACTTTGAGTGAGCGTGGTTGCAGCTATGTTGAGATTTGAAGTTGCACGGATCTTTACAGTTCTGGGTAAGCGTTATTAGGTGGTTAATTTGGAACAGCGAGCTGCATTACGTTAAGAGATCGCGTGCAGAGCAGTACGTGTACTGGGCAAGGTCGCGACCATTCTCAAAGGTGCGGTCGCCAGTAGCGTGTAAGGCGCAGTGCACACGCAAATGGCACTGCGTGTCGTGCCGTAGTGCGGGCGGAACGGGGCCTAGTGGCCAAGGCGCGGAGCAGTGCGCTGCCGGGGTAAGCGAGGCCGTACTGCTACAAAACGTGTATCAAATCTTTAACCTTGCGTCATCCTTGTTGGACCGAGGTTTGGAAGCTGCTGCTACTTATGATATAAAAAATTGAAACAGCCACTTTTATTTGATTCCACGAAGCGTTTCGAGAGACTTCACCCGCATCATAAAGGGGACTAGAGGATTACATTTCAGTTTAATTTGCTGGATGGAGCCTGTAATTTGTTTTGAACTTCATTCACTACAGTCACGATGATCATAATCATCGTCATCATGGATTAGGTTCCGGCTTCACCTTCCTGCGTCGAGCTACGTCCCCCCCCCCCCGACCCCCCCCCCCCCGCCCCCCCCCCCCCAGGGTAGGTGTTGCAAAGATTTTGTAGGCGCCGCTCTTATTGTATTTCTGTTATTGAAAATATGTTAAGCTCATTACTAATGTATTCGTTTCTTAATCTGTCTTCTAGTGTGGTACATTAACTGATCTCAGGAATTTTATTTCTACACTCCTGGAAATTGAAATAAGAACACCGTGAATTCATTGTCCCAGGAAGGGGAAACTTTATTGACACATTCCTGGGGTCAGATACATCACATGATCACACTGACAGAACCACAGGCACATAGACACAGGCAACAGAGCATGCACAATGTCGGCACTAGTACAGTGTATATCCACCTTTCGCAGCAATGCAGGCTGCTATTCTCCCATGGAGACGATCGTAGAGATGCTGGATGTAGTCCTGTGGAACGGCTTGCCATGCCATTTCCACCTGGCGCCTCAGTTGGACCAGCGTTCGTGCCGGACGTGCAGACCGCGTGAGACGACGCTTCATCCAGTCCCAAACATGCTCAATGGGGGACAGATCCGGAGATCTTGCTGGCCAGGGTAGTTGACTTACACCT
The DNA here is from genome assembly GCF_023898315.1 of Schistocerca nitens. NCBI lineage: Eukaryota > Metazoa > Arthropoda > Insecta > Orthoptera > Acrididae > Schistocerca > Schistocerca nitens. Next base: position 249,652,758 of record NC_064618.1, read on the forward strand.
TCTAGAGCACGTTGGGTGGCACGGGATACATGCGGACGTGCATTGTCCTGTTGGAACAGCAAGTTCCCTTGCCGGTCTAGGAATGGTAGAACGATGGGTTCGATGACGGTTTGGATGTACCGTGCACTATTCAGTGTCCCCTCGACGATCACCAGTGGTGTACGGCCAGTGTAGGAGATCGCTCCCCACACCATGATGCCGGGTGTTGGCCCTGTGTGCCTCGGTCGTATGCAGTCCTGATTGTGGCGCTCACCTGCACGGCGCCAAACACGCATACGACCATCATTGGCACCAAGGCAGAAGCGACTCTCATCGCTGAAGACGACACGTCTCCATTCGTCCTTCCATTCACGCCTGTCGCGACACCACTGGAGGCGGGCTGCACGATGTTGGGGCGTGAGCGGAAGACGGCCTAACGGTGTGCGGGACCGTAGCCCAGCTTCATGGAGACGGTTGCGAATGGTCCTCGCCGATACCCCAGGAGCAACAGTGTCCCTAATTTGCTGGGAAGTGGCGGTGCGGTCCCCTACGGCACTGCGTAGGATCCTACGGTCTTGGCGTGCATTCGTGCGTCGCTGCGGTCCGGTCCCAGGTCGACGGGCACGTGCACCTTCCGCCGACCACTGGCGACAACATCGATGTACTGTGGAGACCTCACGCCCCACGTGTTGAGCAATTCGGCGGTACGTCCACCCGGCCTCCCGCATGCCCACTATACGCCCTCGCTCAAAGTCCGTCAACTGCACATACGATTCACGTCCACGCTGTCGCGGCATGCTACCAGTGTTAATGACTGCGATGGAGCTCTGTATGCCACGGCAAACTGGCTGACACTGACGGCGGCGGTGCACAAATGCTGCGCAGCTAGCGCCATTCGACGGCCAACACCGCGGTTCCTGGTGTGTCCGCTGTGCCGTGCGTGTGATCATTGCTTGTACAGCCCTCTCGCAGTGTCCGGAGCAAGTATGGTGGGTCTGACACACCGGTGTCAATGTGTTCTTTTTTCCATTTCCAGGAGTGTATGTTATTTTATTCATGTTGGATCTTCTGAACTTCGCGGTCGTTAACGATAGTTGCTAAATGACACAACCAGCCACAAATAATTTTTGAATGTTTTCTTTTTGCCCGCATCTCGTGGTCGTGCGGTAGCGTTCTAGCTACCCATGCCCGGGTTCCCGGGTTCGATTCCTGGCGGGGTCAGGGATTTTCTCTGCCTCGTGATGGCTGGGTGTTGTGTGCTGTCCTTAGGTTAGTTAGGTTTAAGTAGTTCTAAGTTCTAGGGGACTTATGACCACAGCAGTTGAGTCCCATAGTGCTCAGAGCCATTTGAACCATTTTTTTCTTTTACTGCCATATCCGTTTTCGGACTACCATGCCCATCTTCAGCTGGCCAATATTTTTCGTTACGTAGATGTTTTGGTTAACAGCGTGTCGTCTTCTCCACGTTCAACAAGAATATTTTAGTACGTTGTGCCACTTTTTTCCTCTGTTACGCTAAAGTGCTTGCTCTCTCTCTGTATATATAGAAGTTGTGTTCACTTACACACATTCCAGTTTATGTCGGTTCTTTTTGTTGTGGTTCATGTGGTTTCTAACTCTGTGCATATGTTCTTGAATACCACCACAATACAAATATTGTACAAAAGTTATTGTGGCACACTTCATAATATTATTAAAATGCGTGTTGAGCATCGCACATGTGTGTTACACAATTGATGTTTTCTTTTACAATGCAAAGATTATCACGAAACAAAGATGATGTTGGACGTGCAGAATGTAACACGTTTATTTGCACCTTAAGCGTAAACTTATTATTAAAAGACAGTAGAGTAAATTGTTTTTACGAAGATAATTTATTGTACTGTCAGCGGTAAGTATTGGCGAAGTACTTCAGAGCCAACCTATTGCATATTATAAAGTATATATATATATATATATATATATATATATATATATATATCACTACAGTTAATTGCAGAAGTACAAAATTAAAAAGTTAGAGGTTGGGGTGGCAGCCACGTATTTTTTCATCATGCTAGTTTATATTTGTGCAATGACATATACTGGTATCTCACTTGCAGTGGAGTGATTGTTAGGGGTGTAATTTTTGTCTGATATCTGTGAACAGCCCATAAAATTATGTAGAAAATGTATATTTCTAGTTCCTCTAAGAGATCGCTTTCCTGCCTTCGTTTCTGATGTCTAATATCTGCAAGTTGTCATTAATTTTAGAAGAAGAGTGTCCATATTGGTTCATGTGAGCGGCTATTCCGGATTTTTAAAATTGTTTTGTGCACATGTGCGATGCTCCACACGCATTTTAACAATATTATGAAGTCTGCCACAATAACTTTCGTACAATATGTATGTTGTGGTAATATGCAAGAACATATGCATCAAGCAAGAATATATACGTATACTGAAAGCACTTTAGCGTAACAAAGGATAAAGTGGCACTAAATACTCAAATATTCTTATGCAGTGTGGAGCAGACGACATGCTATTAATCAAAACATTTATGCATTTATGTAACGAAAAATGTTAGCCATCTGAAGATGGGCACGGTGGCTCGAAACCGGTAATGGTAGTAAAATAAAATTTTCAAAAAATATTTGTGGCTGGTTGCGTCATTCACCAACTATTATTTTATTTCTGCTGTTACTATTCGAGTTCTTGTTTGCTATCCAAGCTTCATATCTGTAAAGTAGCAGTTGAACAGCTAGGTCTTATAGAACCACAGTTGCGTTTCTTTAGTTGTCTTTTTTTATGCAAAATTTGTTTATTGTTCAACAGACAACCAGATATTTTTTATTATTATTTATATCTTTATCATGATCAAAGGAAACGTCAAAGCCCAGGTAGTTACTTTATCCACTCTGTTGTTTCCTGTGTTTCTATATTCGAAATTCGAAGAAAAATTGGGGTAAGCTATAGGGAAAGACGGGCAATGTACAATATGTACAAGAGCCAAGAGGGAACAGTGAGACTGAAAGACCCAAGAACGAAGTGCTCGGATTAAAAAGGATGTCGATTCTCGCACGTTCTGTTCAATCTATACATCGAAGAAGCAATGAGAAACAAAGAAAAGGTCCTAGAGTGGGAATAAAATTCAAGGTGAAAGGATATCAATGCTGAGATTCGCTGATGCCATTCCTATCCTTAGTGAAAGTGAAGAAGGTAATGAATGGAATGAAGAATCTGAGTATAAGACGTGGGTTGAAAGTAAATCAAAGAAAGACGTAAGTAATGAGAACTAGCAGAAATGAGAACAGCGAGAAATATGACATCACAACTGCAGATGACGAAGCAGATGAAGCTGAGAATCCTGCTACTACATTAATCCAAATTAACCTATGATGGCTGAAGACATGAGGACAGCAGAAGCAGAATATCACGGGCAGGAAAGGCATTCCTAGCCGTGTCTATTAGCGGCAAACATAGGTCTGAATTTGAGGAAGAAATTTCTGAGAACGTACGTTTGGAGCATAGCATTGTGTGATAGTGATAGGTGGGCTGTGGGAAAACCGTAACAGAAGAGAATAGAAGCATTTTAGATATGGTACTAAAGAATAATGTTGAAAATTAGGTGGACTGGTAAGGTAAGCAATGAGAAGTTTCTCCGTAGAATCGGCGTGGAAAGCAATATATCGAAAACGCTGACAAGAAGAAGGGACATTATGGTAGTACGGCAGTTAAGAAATCACGGAATAACTTCCACGGTACTAGAGGGAGGCGTAGAGGGTAAAAACTGTATGGGAAAACAGAGATTGGCATACAGCCAGAAAATGGTTGAGGACGTAGCATGCATGTGCCATTCTCAGATGAACAGGTTGTCACAGGACACGAATCCGTGGCGGACCGCAGCAACCTTGCTTTCTTTCCTACAGATATTATGAAATTATCGTTTTTGTTAATTTGGTGTAATTTAAAAATATTTCTCTGTATTTATTTTTCTGAAGTAGCTAGTAAAGTCTGGTTGTCAACATACAGTAACGTTTTTATAGAATGATCCTTGTCTAGTTTTATTCTTTTGTTTTTTTTGTTCCTTCATTCCATTTTTAATGTTATTATTTATGTACAAACTGAATAAAACTGGGGAAAGACTGCACCCTTTGTTAACCCCCTTGGTTAGTTATAATGGTGTTGCAGCTTAATTCGTTCCCTGTTTATATTACGTATTTCCTTCCATTGAGTAAGCGTTTTATGTCCATTGTGAGGTGTCGCGGAGTTCTATTTTCTTCTAATATTGACCAGACTCTATAAATAAGTCATATTTTGTCATTTGTTGTCGTAATATGGCGCTGAAATTACAAATTTTATTTGCAATGTTCAAGCAAGAAGAACTTATTGGGTCGTTATAAGTATACAGATTCATCAATAAATGGCGTACTAGTACGATACAGCAATACAAACCTCTAGAGATTGTACAGATGCGGAAGTACAGCGTCTTGTAAGTCTAAGAGCGTTACTAGCTTACATTTTTTATTTTTATTGGTTTTCGGAACGCGCCCAAACAACCATCTCAGCACTGGAAATATTATACTGCAGTTTGTTTTGGCAATTCAGAGTGTACATTAGTTTATGTCGTACCTTGGTACGAAGTTATATAAGCGCAACAAAGGACAGATACCGGCATAAAACAAATTTTGCATCCACATTATAGTGGAACGAATAAACAATTCGAAAATGTTACACAGGACACCAGCTTGCATTGGGAATCAAAGAGGCAGATAATATGTAAGCAACTGTATAGATGTATATACCCTTATCGCATTAAAAATATTATTAGAAGAAACTTATAAACATATATTTAAGGATTTCTTCTGCTTCGATGATTATCTTATATATTTCATGATATTTATTTGTCAATAAAGCATTTTGGTGTAGGTGTGAAATCTTATGGGACTTAACTGCTAAGCTCATCAGTCCCTAAGCTTACACACTACTTAACCTAAATTATCCTAAGGACAAACACACACACTCATGCCCGAGGGAGGACTCTAACCTCCGCCTGGACCAGCTGCACAGTCCATGACTGCAGCGCCTTAGACCGCTTGGCTAATCCCGCGCGGAAAAGCATTTTGGTGATTTGGGAGTCTTCATGATTTACATCACTAGAGATTGGACGGCGGTAAAAGTTATTATGTGTAATCTAGTAGGCTTGAAAAGCATAGACAAACAGAAATTTTTGCTGTGTGTTCACCACCTAAGGAGGCTCTAATTAGACTGAATAACATAAGAACCGTTATGACTTTGGATTGCTCTTCGTAGATCTCCCTAAACATTTGTTGCGTGATGTTACAATGTGAACGCCACTTGTTGTTATTGTTGTTGTTGTTGTGCTCTTCAGTGCGAAGGGTGATTTAATGCAGCTTTCCATGCTACTCTATCATGTGCAAGGGTCTCCATTTCCGAATAACTACCGTACCCTCCATTTTTCTGAATCCGCTTATCGTATTCAGCTCTTGGTCTCCCTGTACGATTCCCCCCCCCCCCCCCCCCCCCCCACACACACACACTTCCCTCCAATACTAAATCGGTAATCCCTTGATGTCTCAGAATGCGTCCTGTGAACCGATCTCTTCTTTTAGTCAAGTTGTCCACAAATTTCTTGTCTCCCCAATTCTATTCAGTACCTCCTCGGTCGTTACGTGATCTATTCATCTAATCTTCAGCTTTCAGAAGCTTCTGTTCTCTTGTCCTAAACTACTTATCGTCCATGTTTCACTTCCATACATGGCTACACTCGAGGAAAATCCCTTCAGAAAAGACTTCCGAACACTTAAATCTATATTCGATGTTAACAAGTTTCTCTCCTTCAGAAACGCTTTTCTTGCCATTGCCAATCTACATTTTACATCCTCTCTACTTCGACCATCATCAGTTATTTTGCTGCCCAGATGGCAAAACTCATCTACCACTTTTAGTGTCTCGTTTGCTAGTCTAGTTCGCTCGGTATCACCTCTCCTTTGCTGTCTCTGAGAGAATTACAATGTCATAGGCAAATTTCATTGTTTGTATTTCTTCTCCCTGAACTTTAATTTCTACTTCAAATTTTTCATTGGTTTCCTTTACCGCTTACTCAGTGTACAGATTGAATAAAATATGGGATAGGCTACAACCCTGTTCTACTCCCGTCTCAACCACTGCTTCCCTTTCATGCCTCTCGACTCTTATAACTGTCGTCTGGTTTCTGTAAGAGTTGTGAATAGCCTTTCGCTCCCTGTATTTTGCCCCTGCTACCTTCAGAATTTCAAACAGGGTATTCCAGTCAACATCATCAAAAGCTTCCACTAAGTCTAGAAATGCTGTAAACGTAACTTTGTCTTTCCTTAACGAATCTTCTAAGAAAAGTCGCAGGGTCAGCTTCGCTTCGTTTCCCTGCTTTTCCAATTATCACTGCAAAATTGTGTTTATTATTGATTTCTCTAGCACTATGGCGTCTTTTTATTAGTATTCAGACTTTCCATGAGTCTTAGCATCATAACTGTAAACTGCTATTGCTGTAACTGTATTCACGCCGCGCGGGATTAGCCGAGAGCGGTCTGAGGCGCTGCAGTCATAGACTGTGCGGCTGGTCCCGGCGCAGGTTCGAATCCTCCCTCGGTTATGGGTGTGTGTGTTTGTCTTTAGGTTAAGTAGTGTGTAAGCTTAGGGACTAATGACCTTAGCATTAAGTCCCATAAGATTTCACACACATTTGAACATTTGAACTGTATTCACGCAGTTATCTTTTCAGAGGCTTATGGCCAGAGAGAACCTTTCTTAACGTACTTCGTGACGCTAGGCACCCGACGCTCCGCGCTTGCTCTGTCAGCATTTCTGCTGACTTAGCAAGATAGCGGCATCAGCAGCTCATCCTAGATTTAGCTTTTAATTAATCGCTCACTGCACTGAAGGCGATCTGATCCAATTTCAAAAACTTTAAAAAAATGATAGGTTAGGAAATAGTTGGTGCTGACGGAAAAGTTACAACCTTTCACGAAAGGAAGATGAAAGTCCTGCGAAAAAGGCTTTGCTGTGTAAACCGACTGGGTGGAAGGATGTTGGATGCTAATGGAAGAAATGAGAATATGATCTTAAATTCCTGTCTGTACGGTACAGACTTTTTGGTCCGCCATAAAGATGATGACGATAATGATGAACAAGGATACCAACCCTGGAGATAGGCGAATGGGGGAGCGGAAACTAGCACGTGTCGTTAGCGAAGAGGATGCTGCAGATCTGGCGGACACGAGGTGTAGAGGCACACGTAGAGATAGAATGTGACAGTAGATCCCCGATTACTCGCTTCCGAGAACGCGTCTGCCAGGTAGAGGTTGGTGCGTCCGTGTTTGAAAGGAGGTGAGTGCAATTTCCAGACAGTGTGTCGTCACTGACGCGAGCTGTTGCGTTGAGGTAACGTGGACACTCGGATGAATTCCCGCTGAGTGCGCCTGTACTCTGACGTGGCCGCTGCCTCTTCGGAGTGCCCAGCCGCTATTGCAGGGAGCTAGGCAAGGCGCCTCGCCAGGGTGCAGGCGAGACGCAGGGAAACTACCGCGGACCCTGCCTGAAGCGCGCAGCCTGTAGCCTTGGAAGAGTTCGCCGGGAACGGCGACACAGCGTTAGATAACACACGGCGGCCTTGCTGCGGCCCTGTTTTCGGTTTACATCTGCACCTTCCAAGCTCGAGTTTACACAGTAACTCCTGTGTCTCTAGTACCACCGCATTACACTGTTCAACTGTTCTCAATTTCCAATTCTTTTAGCTGCCATCATAGCAAAATTATTTTAAGTAGAACTATTTAGACATGTGGTATAATCGGGTCTACTTTAAAGGCAGCGCCAGGCGGGCGCGGACGGCAGAGAGAGCACCCAGCACCCTCTGGGCATAAATACTGGACAAGATCCTCCAATATGGCAGTCTCAGGTAGCACCTGAAGAAGGCAACGAGTTACGTGGCCGAAATATTGTCCCAGAGCGACACAAACATCCGGCAGGAGACCCGATTATTCCATAAGTCAAGATCTCGCCGAGAAACCCTGAAGAGTTACATTATAACTATTTTGCTACACTATTTATATATGTACTCGCAATGGTACAAGTTACACGACGGCTCGTTTTGGCGATCTGCCATTATCAAGTGTACCTGCGAAGATGGTATAATAGGTATAATATTGTTCCTTACGTCTATGTTAGTCCCTGTCTACATGTGCACCTCATCCTTACATCTTAGCTGGTACGGCGTGGTCCATTTGGCATCGTGGAGAGTAAATGTCGTTTGTCTTTGTGTTATGGCACGATCCCGCTGTTTATAAGTTTACTTTTCATTTGCGTAATCTTGTGCCATTATTTGACACCTTGTCTGACAACTTCGCCTAGAGCGATGTTATATGTTAACAATGAAATTCCTATTTTTTACAATGAAATTTCTATTTCTTGGAAAGTCGATTATTACGTTTAATTTTTCAGAGATGGTATTTTTGTGGTTTTTACGTAGGTGACAAGTGTTCCATTGTTTTGTGTTTTCGTGATAATTTGTGATATTTTTATGTTTAAAATCTGTTTGTTCGTTGAAGAGACCTGTGTATTTTTCTGTGTGAGTGTATATCTCCATTTTCTCTAAAATATTCATTATATGTCTTTTAGGTACTGTGTGTAGCGTTTTTAGGGCATTTTCAACGTTTTCTGTATCATGTTGGTGGTTTTTTAATGCAAGTAATATGTGGATTGGTTACTTTCGGAATATCGTATGTGTTCTTTACATCAGATTCCGAAATTCCGACCTTTTTTGTCACATATAAAATTCATTGCAGTCTTCACAAGAAAGTTTGTAGATGCCTGGATTTGAAGAAGTGGATATTTTATTTTTTGTTGATCGTATTTGGCCTTCAAGTTGTTATTTGTACGAAATGCTAATTTTATTTCTGATTTCTGAAACAAGTTATTCATCTTTTCCGATATTTGGCCCGTGTATGGTGCTGTAACATAGATACGTTTCTGAGTTTTTTCTTCTGTTTTAATGTTATTTCTTTACGTGGGCCATCTGTTTTTGATTTTGTATGCTGTTCATATCGCTAATTTTAGCACTGTTTGGGCGTTGAAGTTCTTTTCGTTGCACTAATTACTGTGGCATTTTCGCTTCATTTTGTATCGCATTATTATCGAGAGGTAAATTTAAAACTCTATCAATCACTGATTTCAAATAAGCGTATTTGTGGAAATTTACACTCATACAGAAAAATACCCAGAAGATATTCTCGACGAACAAACAGATTTTAAACATAAAAATTACCACGAAAATTTCATTGATATTATATAAGAAAAAGGGTAAACCATCCCGATGAATACAAAACAACAGATTAGACTGTGGCAACGGAACATGTACGTAAAAAACATGAAAATACTATCTCTGAAAAGATAAACGTAACCACTGATATTCCACCCAATAGAAAGTCAGTTGTACACATATACCGTCACTGGAACCGAAGCTGTCAGAGAAGTGTCAAAGAATTACTTGACGACATTATGCAAATAAAAAGTAAACATATAAATAACGTGATCGTACCATAACAAAAAGACAAGCGATCTAAGACACAAGTGTAAGGTGCCACATATAGAGACAGGCTACCATACACTTGAGGAACAATATTATACCTATTATACCATCTTCACAGGTACATTTGGTAATGGCAAATCGCCGAAACGAGTTCGTCGTGTAACTTGAATCACTGTGAGTAAATAAACAAACAGTGCAACAAAAATCTTGTACTTAAAATGTGTCATTCTTCGACCTCATGCAAGCTGCGAGCCCACTGGAAAGGATTCATTTTACCCATCGGCTGTATATAAGTATAATGACCCAGTCGGAACGCTCGAAAAAACTTTCTTGCAACGTATCATGATGGCGCACATTCCTTAAATAGAATACAGAATAGTTAACGTGACGTAACACTATCGTAACTTGTTCTAAATGTATGGATCAACATGAGCATCTTAAGGCGAAAAACATGGATAAACATTGAGGTTTGGCGTCTCGTTGATGAGAGGTTCAGGCAGAACTGGGTGTTGGACAAAGATGGGACTGGAATGAACCAAGCCGTGTATATAAACATAAAAAAAGTTTAGCATCACCCCGGTTCCCAGAACTGCTGAAGATAGACGTTGACTGTGGATATTGTATCACAGATATAGGCCCTTTGACTGCTCAGAGATGTCACTAAACTCGCTCAAAGATGTAAACAACCATGCATGAGCAGCCCCTATTAGACGGAGGGGATTCGACAGTCGATCAGTTCGTCATTCCACCAGGAAGGAGATACACGGCTCGTGTTGTCTGTAGTTTAACCATGCCTAGACGGTCAATACCACGGTTCGATCGGATCTGCATTGTTACCTTGTGCCAGGAAGGGCTCTCAATAAGGGAAGTGTCCAGGCGTCTCGGAGTGAACCAAAGCAATATTGTTCGTGCATGGAGGAGATACAGAGAGACAGGAACTGTCGATGACATGCCTCGCTCAGGCTGCCCAAAGGCTACTCTGCAGTGGATGACCGCTACCTACGGATCATGGCTCGGAAGAACCCTGACAACGCCGCCATGATGAATAATGCTTTTCGTGCAGCCACAGACGTCGTGTTACGACTCAAGCTGTGCGCAATAGGCTGCATGATGCGCAAATTCACTCCCGACGTCCATGGCGAGGTCCATCTTTGCAACCACGGCACAATGAAGAGCGGTACAGATGGGCCCAGCAGCATGCCGAATGTACCGCACAGGATTGGCATCACGTTCTCTTCACCGATTAGTGTAGCATATGCCTTCAACCAGATACTCGTCGGAGACGTGTTGGGAGGCAACCCGCTCAGGCTAAACGCCTTAGACAGCTGTCCAGCGAGGGGGGGTTTCCTGCTGTTTTGGGGTGGCGTTATGTGGGGCCGACGTACGCCACTGATGGTCACGTAAGGCGCCGTAACGGCTGTACGATGCGTGAATGCCATCCTCCGACTGACAGTGCAACCATATCGGCAGCATATTGGCGAGGCTGTCGTCTTCGTGGACGACAATTCGCGCCCCCATCGTGCACATCTTCTGAATGACTTTCTTCAGGATAACGACATCGTTTGACGACGTGTCCCACCAACCACTCTGAGGGATCTACGTCGAATCGCCATTGAGGAGTGGGACAATCTGGACCAACAGTGCCTTGATGAACTTGCGGATAGTATGCCACGACGAATACAGGCATGCATCAATGCAAGAGGACGTGCTGTTAGGTATTAGAGGTATACCAGTGTGTATAGCAATCTGGACCACCACCTCTGAAGGTCTCGCTGTATGGTGATAGAACATGCAATGTGTGGTTTTTATGAACAACGATAAGGGCGGAAATTATGTTTATGTTGATCTCTATTTCAATTTACTGTGCAGGTTCCGGAACTCTCGGAACCGAGGTGATGGAAAACTTTTTTTGATGTGTTTATTTGTTTAACCTGATCAGATTACGGCCTTCAGATCCTCTCATGAATAGGATCAGGATTTCACACATACATTACTTTTTTGTACATCAGAGTTGCCTAAGAAATAATAATTTTAGTATGACGAATAGTAATTAAATAATATTAATAAAGTTACTAGCGATTTGAATGTATGTAGAGATAACGTGAATAAATAGTACCGCCTAAGGAGCATTAGTAGCAGTCAAATGAAAACGAGAAAGGTCAAAAAGAAGCAATTGAACTGTTAATACACCTGAGACAATGTGCGACGGGATGGTCAACGTCTTCATAATGTTAGCGGTTGCCTACGGAACCTTGATTGAATCCAGGCTTGCATCTCTTCGTCCGAACCAAATCTACGGCCACGAATGTCTCCTCACAGCTCCAGTGCCAAGGGCCCAAATGTTGCCAAGATTGTTATGACTTTCTTCCGGGCTCAAAAAACATGGAAATCGTACAGGGAGAGATCGGGACTGTACAGAGGATGTGTAAGGAGTTCGCAGCGGAACTTCTGCAGCGTAGTCGACACAACCTTGGCAACATGGAGCCGTGAAGCCATGGAGCCCTGAATAAAGACATTCGTAGCCATCGATTTGCTTCGGACAAAGAGGTGCACGCCTGGATAAAATCAAGGTTACGTGGGCAACCGCAAACACTTTTCCGTTAAGGCGTTGACTATCTTGTCTCTCATAGCGAGATAAATTTATGAACAGGTATGCGATTACTTTTGAAACAATAAACAGTTTACTTACATTTTCCGTCTGTCTACTTTTCATTTGAATGTCCCTTATAATGAAGTTAATACTAGCTGTACTTCTACTACCACTACTATTACTGCTGCTGCTGATGGTAGTGCTACTGTCTCATAATAATAGTAGGTCGCAGATACATAAAGTATTTATAGGTGTACAAAAATACACTCCTGGAAATGGAAAAAAGAACACATTGACACCGGTGTGTCAGACCCACCATACTTGCTCCGGACACTGCGAGAGGGCTGTACAAGCAATGATCACACGCACGGCACAGCGGACACACCAGGAACCGCGGTGTTGGCCGTCGAATGGCGCTAGCTGCGCAGCATTTGTGCACCGCCGCCGTCAGTGTCAGCCAGTTTGCCGTGGCATACGGAGCTCCATCGCAGTCTTTAACACTGGTAGCATGCCGCGACAGCGTGGACGTGAACCGTATGTGCAGTTGACGGACTTTGAGCGAGGGCGTATAGTGGGCATGCGGGAGGCCGGATGGACGTACCGCCGAATTGCTCAACACGTGGGGCGTGAGGTCTCCACAGTACATCGATGTTGTCGCCAGTGGTCGGCGGAAGGTGCACGTGCCCGTCGACCTGGGACCGGACCGCAGCGACGCACGGATGCACGCCAAGACCGTAGGATCCTACGCAGTGCCGTAGGGGACCGCACCGCCACTTCCCAGCAAATTAGGGACACTGTTGCTCCTGGGGTATCGGCGAGGACCATTCGCAACCGTCTCCATGAAGCTGGGCTACGGTCCCGCACACCGTTAGGCCGTCTTCCGCTCACGCCCCAACATCGTGCAGCCCGCCTCCAGTGGTGTCGCGACAGGCGTGAATGGAGGGACGAATGGAGACGTGTCGTCTTCAGCGATGAGAGTCGCTTCTGCCTTGGTGCCAATGATGGTCGTATGCGTGTTTGGCGCCGTGCAGGTGAGCGCCACAATCAGGACTGCATACGACCGAGGCACACAGGGCCAACACCCGGCATCATGGTGTGGGGAGCGATCTCCTACACTGGCCGTACACCACTGGTGATCGTCGAGGGGACACTGAATAGTGCACGGTACATCCAAACCGTCATCGAACCCATCGTTCTACCATTCCTAGACCGGCAAGGGAACTTGCTGTTCCAACAGGACAATGCACGTCCGCATGTATCCCGTACCACCCAACGTGCTCTAGAAGGTGTAAGTTAACTACCCTGGCCAGCAAGATCTCCGGATCTGTCCCCCATTGAGCATGTTTGGGACTGGATGAAGCGTCGTCTCACGCGGTCTGCACGTCCAGCACGAACGCTGGTCCAACTGAGGCGCCAGGTGGAAATGGCATGGCAAGCCGTTCCACAGGACTACATCCAGCATCTCTACGATCGTCTCCATGGGAGAATAGCAGCCTGCATTGCTGCGAAAGGTGGATATACACTGTACTAGTGCCGACATTGTGCATGCCCTGTTGCCTGTGTCTATGTGCCTGTGGTTCTGTCAGTGTGATCATGTGATGTATCTGACCCCAGGAATGTGTCAATAAAGTTTCCCCTTCCTGGGACAATGAATTCACGGTGTTCTTATTTCAATTTCCAGGAGTGTAGTATTTACTGACATAGTTGGGAATGTTGTTTCTTCATGTCCCCTGCGACCTCTCTGGAATACTGTAGTACGGTTGGTGGCCCAGTTCAATCAGCTGGAGCCGCATACTTATGTGCAATACTACGGCATAGAGTGATGCAGATGAGATCGATGATACAACTACAGAAAGGGAACAATCTGGTGGACGGGCGGTAGCATGAAGAAGCAAAACAGAGGATCAGGTGTTGCTAGTTTTAAAGTAGGACGAGGACTTTATTTACTGATACACCCCAACGTTCTTTGGGGAGAGCACGTGGTAGCCCCTTGATTGATCTGGACGGTCAGTTGCTCGACAGTTGCACGTATATATGGCCGTACACATCTCTGCAGCCGGTTTTGGATAGCGCCATTTTGCCACGCACGGTGTACTTTAATCGCGGCGGCATGCAGACAGTTCACGAACTAAGCCGTTTGGGAAGTGCTTCCACCCTTGGTCCGAAAGCTGTAGATCATACCCTTTTGGGCGCCAGATAAATCGCTCCATTTTCGCATTACGACAACGATTGCATTGTTTCCTGCGTCCCCCCCCCCCCCCTCCTCTCCAGACACGCCTTATATACCCTCCACTGCCGCCTGTTGTCTGTGAGTGGTTATTGCAAGTTTATGTCGAACATAAGGTGTGGCCACAATGTGACTGGACCGTGTATAATGAAAAGGCACAGAGGTTACTAGAGACGGCTGTTGAGTGTCTGGACAGATCGTGCTTCAGAGAATGAATTTATGGCGTGTTTCCTCCAGTGAGCGCCCGTTTAACGTTCGGCATTATGTGCAAACATGGGTAAACTCCCGTCTTTGTGGCTGAATTACAGAACTTAACTAATGTTCGTGGACACGAGGTGCATTTATGTTCTTTAGAGACGAACTTCATTGGGTCGGCAATCCCTGAAGAAATTTCGTATTTTAGGCAGGATGCTCCTCCCTGTTAATACGAAATTAGAGATCCGGGTCTTCTCCGCGAAGAGTCGCGGGACGCCCTTTCCCGTATTGCCGCCTGCGGCCGCTGCTACCGCTGCTGCTTGATCGGCTCTCCTCAAGGCCTCGTGTGCATGTAGCTGTAGCTGTAGCAGCTTGTGTAACGCTGATTCACCGCAGCGCCACCTACTCGCGTCGCTCCCACCCTACACACCAGTCGTGACTGCGACATTTCCGAACGCCTACTGGCTTTCCCTTTCTTTTTTGCTGTGCCGTAGTGTTGTATATATGTATATATCATTGCACTGTCTCATACGGGCCTCACACTGATAATTAAAAGTTATGTGTATTGAAATACTGACTTCTGTGCCTACTTCAGGTGTTATTTGTCGCAGTCAGTGCTTTGTCAGTATTTGGAACTATTTTTCACCATCGTAATAGGAAAAGAGCATGAGAGATAATTTCGTATATTTCCACATTATCGGGGCCCTAATTCAGACTCTCGCCAGAGATGCTTTGCGGAATGAAGTTCCAATGATGGCGATCTGTCCGTCGGATAAGACTGTTGAAACAGACGGACCTCACGGTTTCTTCTGCGTGGACCAGTCTATATTCCGGTTCGTGGTCCTCCACTCCGCTATGAACACAGAGTGCTATATCCAACACGCCATTATCAAACAATCTAGTCAGAACAGATACATTCAAACCATATGTCTAACATCTCGTGCAGAAGAGGAGAAAATGACGCTGTTGTTGTTGTTGTGGTCTTCAGTCCTGAGACTGGTTTGATGCAGCTCTCCATGCTACTCTATCCTGTGCAAGCTTCTTCATCTCCCAGTACCTACTGCAACCCACATCCTTCTGAATCTGCTTAGTGTATTCATCTCTTGGTCTCCCTCTACGATTTTTACCCTCCACGCTGCCCTCCAATGCTAAATTTGTGATCCCTTGTTGCCTCAAAACATGTCCTACCAACCGATCCCTTCTTCTAGTCAAGTTGTGCCACAAACTTCTCTTCTCCACAATCCTATTCAATACCTCCTCATTAGTTACGTGATCTACCCACCTTATCTTCAGCATTCTTCTGTAGCACCACATTTCGAAAGCTTCTATTCTCTTCTTGTCCAAACTGGTTATCGTCCATGTTTCACTTCCATACATGGCTACACTCCATACAAATACTTTCAGAAACGACTCCCTGACACTTAAATCTATACTCGATGTTAACAAATTTCTCTTCTTCAGAAACGATTTCCTTGCCATTGCCAGTCTACATTTTATATCCTCTCTGCTTCGACCATCATCAGTTATTTTACTCCCTAAATAGCAAAACTCCTTTACCACTTTAAGTGTCTCATTTCCTAATCTAATCCCCTCAGCATCACCTGATTTAATTTGACTACATTCCATTATCCTCGTTTTGCTTTTGTTGATGTTCATCTTATATCCTCCTTTCAAGACACTGTCCATTCCGTTCAACTGCTCTTACAAGTCCTTTGCTGTCTCCGACAGAATTACAATGTCATCGGCGAACCTCAAAGTTTTTACTTCTTCTCCATGAATTTTAATACCTACTCCGAATTTTTCTTTTGTTTCCTTTACTGCTAGCTCAATATACAGATTGAATAACATCGGGGAGAGGCTACAACCCTGTCTCACTCCCTACCCAACCACTGCTTCCCTTTCATGCCCCTCGACTCTTATAACTGCCATCTGGCTTCTGTACAAATTGTAAATAGCCTTTCGCTCCCTGTATTTTACCCCTGCCACCTTCAGAATTTGAAAGAGAGTATTCCAGTTAACGTTGTCAAAAGCTTTCTCTAAGTCTACAAATGCTAGAAACGTAGGTTTGCCTTTTCTTAATCTTTCTTCTAAGATACGTCGTAAGGTTAGTATTGCCTCACGTGTTCCAACATTTCTACGGAATCCAAACTGATCTTCCCCGAGGTTCGTTTCTACCAGTTTTTCCATTCGTCTGTAAAGAATTCGCGTTAGTATTTTGCAGCTGTGACTTATTAAACTGATAGTTCGGTAATTTTCACATCTGTCAACACCTGCTTTCTTTGGGATTGGAATTATTATATTCTTCTTGAAGTCTGTGGGTATTTCGCCTGTCTCATACATCTTGCTCACCAGATGGTAGAGTTTTGTCACGACTGGCTCTCCCAAGGCCATCAGTAGTCAATGACGCTAGTAATAAAAATATCCTGCTACTCTAGTATATCTAGCAGCCTCTAGTGTCGTAAGATCAGTCCTTTCTTCTTTTGGCAGTTTTGAAGATGTTGACCTCACTATTTTCATACTAATTCGTTTTGCTTCGTCCGGTGCACTAGCACTTAACCTCCTTAGTGGTTCCTCCTCCATCTTCACACAAGATCAATGGAAGCCACGAGGTGGTAGGTGTGGTCTGTTTTTGTGCCCCTGGAGGGTAACAGACCACCGCCCACAGTATGCAAAGTGCGCATTGCTCTTCGTTTTATATGCAAAGTGAATTCATAAAAACAAAGCAATACATTTTAGACGTGGCTCGTTACTGGGAAAGCATTATAACGCATCGGTCTGACTCAGCATATAGAAAAGTCAAAGCAACCCTCGGTGAAATTAAAAGCAAGACGGTACATTAAGAGTGCACTCGGAATTCCACTATTAATCACAGAGGAAAGAGCGGATAGGTGGAGAGAATACTATTGAAAGCCTCGACGAGAGAAGGGGGAGAACTTATCTGATGACGTGATAAAATGATAGAAGAAGAAATCGGAGTCAATGACGAAGACGTAGAGAATCTAGTATTAGTCAGAATTTAAAAGAACTCTGGAAAACTGGAGACACAAATAGAGCAGAACCTGCATCTACTTGCATACTCTGCAAGTCACGCTTAAGTGCCCGACAGAGGGTTCATCGAACCACCCTCTGAATAATTCTCTATTATTCTACTCTTGAAAAGCGCGCGGAAAAAACGAACATTTATATGTTTCCGTGCGAGTTCTGATTTCCCTTATTTTATTATGATAAGCGTTTCTCCCTATGTAGGTCGGGGTCAAAAACATATTTTCGCATTCGCAGGAGAAACTGGTGATTGAAATTTTGTGAAAAGAGCCCGCCACGAGGAAAAACGCCTTTGTTCTAATGATGCCCACCCCAAATCCTGTATCATGAGTGTGATACTCCCCTTTTTCTCGGTAATACAAAACGCTCTGCTCTTCTTTGAACTTTCTCGATGTACTCCGTTAATCCTAGCTGGTAAGGATCCCACACCCCGCAGCAGTACTCCAAAAGAGGACGGACAACAATAGTGTAGGCAGTCTATTTAGTAGATCTGTTGCAACTCCTAAATGTTCTGCCAATAAAACGCAATCTTCGGTTCGCCTTCCCCACAACATTGTCTATGTGTTCTTTCCAATTTAAGTTCTTCGATAGATAACGTTCCAACGAAATTTCTAAAATCATTGGGTAAGTGGCAACAAAATGACTATTTATGTTCGCGTGTAGAACCCTTGAGCCAAGCGATGTACTATCAGATTTTCGGAAAAGATCATCAGCACAATAGCGAAGATAGCAAGAGCCGACAAGTGCGAGAATTATTGCACAATCAGCTTAACAGCTCCTGCATCCCAGCTGCTGACAAGGATAGTATATCAGATGAATGGAAAAGAAAATTGAGGATCTGTTAGATGACGTTCGGTTTGGCCTTAGGAGAGATGAAGGCACCAGAGAGGCTGTTCTTATTTTGGGTTGATAACGGAAGCAAGATTGAAGAAAAATCAAGACACGTTCGTAGGATCTGTCTACCTGGAAATGGTTCGGCAATGTAAAATAGTGCAAGACGTTTGAATTTCTGAGAAAGCTATAGGGAAAGACGAGTAATGTACAATATGCACAAGAAACAAGGGGGAAATGAAAGAAAGGTTCAAGAGTGGGATTAAAATTCAGGGTGAAAGGATATCAATGATAGGATTCGATGATATTGCTATCCTCAGTGTAAGTGAAGAATTACGTGATCTGATGAATGGAATGAACGGTGTAATGACTGTAGAATAGGGACTGACAATAAATCGAACGTAATGAGAAGTAGAAGAACAGAACAGCGAGAAACTTACCACAATTGAGGGTCACAAAGTAGACGAAGTTAAGGAATTCTGCTGCCTAGGCAGCAAAAATAACCACTGAAGGACGGAGCAAGGAGGACATAAAAAGCAGACTAGCACTGGAAAAAAGGGCATTCCTGGCCAAGAGAAGGCTATTGATATCAAAAGAGTCCTTAATTAGAGGAAGAAATTTCTGAGAACGTATGTGTGGGGCATAGAATTGTATGGTAATGGAACGTGGGTTATGGGAAAACTGGAACTGAAGAGAAATGAAACATTTGGAAAAATGACGACGACCCACAGTGCTGTTTCTAGCTCTTTATCCGATTTTGTCTTTGCACTCCTGCCACCGTTTTTAATGCAGCATTTTCTGCCATTTTATCTGAGCACCACGACTATGTAGCTGTTTTTACGGATGGGTCGAAACAAGGAGATTCTGTTGGTTGCTCAGTTGTTTTTCCATATCGTGTCCTCAAGGTCCGACTGCCTCAGACTTTTACTGTCTTTGATGCAGAATTGTCTGCGATCTTGCGGTCACTGGAGCACATGAGACATTCTTCCTCTCCTAAATTTCTTGTCTGTTCCGATTCACTCAGTGCCCTTCACTCATTGCAACGTTTGTATCCGGCAGACAAAATTGTCCAGACCATCCAGGATGCCCTCCTCCGACTACAGCGACTGGGGAAGGTTGTATCTTTCTGCTGGGTTCCGGGGCATGTTGGCATTGCTGGGAATGAAAGGGCAGATCTCGCAGCCAAGGAGGCGTGTCTTGCCCCCCAAGTATCTCAGTGTGCTATCCCCTTGCACGCACTCACCTCGCTGTTGAGCTCACGGGTCATGCGTCGGTGGGAGGATGAGTGGCTGGAAGTGACTGACAATAAGCTCCGTATAGTCAAGCCCACAACGCGTGTGTGGTGTACTTCCTTTCAGCCCCATCGACGGGACGAGGTTCTCCTCACTCGGCTTCGAATAGGCCACAGCCCTATGACGCATGGCTTCCTGCTCCGGCGAGAGGACCCTCCAATGTGTGGTGCTTGCGGCGTCCAGGTCACTGTGCGCCACGTTTTTTTGGATTGCGTTTTATTTTCTGACCAGCGGGTCGCGGCTGACTTGCCAGCGGACCTGCCATCTCTTTTAGGCAACACTCGGACGAATGTGGCTAAAGTTTTAAAGTTCTGTGCCCTGTCAAATGTTTTTACAAAGATTTTAGGGAGAGGATTTTAATTTGCTCACTGTGTGACAAGCTCTCCCATATTTTATGTAAGTGGCCAGCCAGTAACAATTTCCTGTGACATTATTATTGCTATGTTTCCCCTTTCCTTAGGTTTTGCTTTCTTATGTAGCATTTTCCTTCTTTTCCTGCTTTCTTTGAGTGTGTGCTTTAGTTTTCTTAGGTCTGTCCACATTCGTTCCTTTTAATGTATGTCACGGCGCTGATGACCTCGATGTTGAGCGCCCATAAGCCCCAACACACCACCACCACCACATCTTGAAAGTACGTGGCGAGCACGTGACCCCAAGCTTCCTTTCCTGCGCTGCAGTCGTCCTTGTCCGACTACCCTTACTTCTCTTTCTTCCTCTTTGATGTAGGCTTGACCCGGCTGCTTCCTTACCTTATGTTCTGCTTTTCCTTTTCATCACTTTTCAATTGAATTACGATCCAATTCTGGGTTTGACCTCTATTTTCGAGTTTTTCCTGTAATATGGATCGAACGGGGAAGAAAGCCTTAAATAGCGCCTATTGCCTAAAGTGTTGACGACTCTCTGCGTAGACTCATACATGCGCTGGAAAGCTTCTAGCTCCTCGCACATGCCGTGGAGTAGATGCCCATATTCCAGTGGCATCAGGACTCCCGGCAACGGCTGTCGTGCCAGATGACGTTTTCTGCAGGTGGGTGTACATGAATGTAAGAAACAGTAAGGAGGTAATCAGAGAAGGCTATAAAAAGCCTATCTAATGTATACCAAACTGCAGCCGACTCAATCAAAAGTTCATCCCCAACGTACAGAACCAGAAAATGAGTGGAATACAGAAAGTTCATGAATTATGTAAACAAAAGTAACTTTTATTTGTGAAAACGTTGAATAACTCAGCGAAATGTTTGACACAGCACTGAATGCAGCAAACCTTCAAGTTTTATTCCCGCTAAGACACATGCGTATGAGCTATTCCAATACTCATGATAACATGGAGTCGTATAACGGTGTTGAGTGTGCGCCGTATTGTTTCCGTTTTCATGAATCCAAGTCGGCCGCTACAGTTCAGAGACAATTCAGGTATGTTCGGATATTGCGTGAATAGAAACTACGTCACGTAATCGAACAAGTACGGGACTCGCCTAAGGTAAAGGTTTTCCGCGCTGCAAGCTGTAACAAGATTTACAGTCTTTTCTTTCGGGCCGAATCAACTGTAACTGACATATCGCACCTGGACATGCTTGAACATTATCTAATGCCTCCATTACAACTGCATATGGACACCGAAGTTTTCGCATATCTACGTAGGTATGTGCCGAATTAGACTGGACGTGGCGGAACAGCATCTTGGCTACCACTATCATCTGATTTGACTGCAATGGAATTCTGTGTATGGGGTTACATTAAAGACAAATTGTTTCTTTTTCCGCTCCTGGGAAACGGCGACGAGTTGCGACAACTAATATCACACGCAGTTGACGACATACATTAAGACTTGCTTCATAGGATTAGGCGGAAACTGATAACAGGAGCGACATATGTCGCGTTACAGAAGGTAGTCACTCTGAAAATTTGTAAATAAAACGTGAAGACGTACTGCATTCAGCGCTGCATCAAACGCTTCTGTTAGTTATTTACCTTTTTCACAATGAAAGGTTACTTTCATATAATAATTTATAAACATTCTGCTCCGTCGTTATTAGTCAGACCTGCACTAGTAATCTACGAAGAAGAGCTACCAGTTGATGCCTGACTACTTTAAAATGGCATCCACATCTGCTATATTTCGGCTTCCTAAACTAATGTACCGGAAAAAAAATTGAGGTTTTCCTAATGAGTCATTCGTGAAGTAAGACGAGATGCACGACTGACTCTTCGTTGCCGTCAATACACCTTACAACTATTCCGTTTAGTAAAGCTGTTTCCTACTCACCCAAAAGAATGATAACAGCGCAAATGAAACGATAAAATTTCCTCCCGCGTTTATCGTTGCAGGCCTACCAGACTGCGGATATACTGTTCGCTGTGAGTAGACCACACCTTCATTTACGACTCAGCCTGTCGGCTAATTTCGCAACTGTGCGAGCCTGTAATTTATTGTTGTCCCCATCTTGTGTGTGCGCGGAATCGTGTTTTCACGTCCGTGGTTGCATTCCCGCGTCTCTTGAGGCATGCTTTACTAGAAATAAGCCGAGAAGTTTAACATCTACACATATATACTCAGCAAACGACTGTGAAGTGCATGGCACAGGTTAGATTGTACCGTATGTTGGGGTTTCTTCCAGTTCCTTTCGCGTATGGAGCTTGAGAAGAATGACTGCTTGAACGCCTCTATGCAAGCTGTAATTGGTCTAGTCCTGTCTTTGCGATCCCTGCGGGACGGGTAAGTACGGGGTCGTAGAATGTTGGTAGATTCATAGCTTAATGCTGGTTCTTGAAACTTTCGAAGCAGGCTTTCCCCTGTCTGGTAGGCGTCCCACACACTTGAGCGATATTCTAGGATGGGCCGCAAGAGTGTTTTATAAACAGTTTCTTTGGTAAATCGATTGCATTATCCTAGTATTCTACCAATGAACTAGTCAGTCGTCTGCTTTACGTACGACTGATCATATCTGATCATCCAATTCAGATCTCTATAAATTCTTACACCCAGGTATTTGTAGGAGTTGACCGATTCCAACTGTAACTCATTGATGTGGTAGCCATAGAATACTAAGTTGGTTTCTTTTGTGAGGAGCAAAATTTAAAGTAAGTTGCCAGTCTTTGTACCTCTTTGCTATAGTATCAACATCTGAATATTTATGCAACTTTCTTTTTCATAAAGCGCTTCATTATAGACAACTGCTTCATCTACGAAAAGTCTGAGCTCTTTATTAATATTGCCCGCGAAGTCGTTAATGTATGAAATGAACAGCAGTGGTCCCTGGGACACGTCTGAAGTTACCTCTACAGATGTAGATGACTCTCAGTCCTAGGTAACATGCTGTGCTCCCTGTACAAAGAAGCCTGTATCCATTGAATTTTGTTGTTACCACATACAACGATACTTTCGAAAATAAGCCTAAGGGTGGTACTGACAAGGAGACCTCACGGTTATCGGATTCTGGTGTGTTTTATTCGTGCTAACGGTATGTAAAGGTCAAAACTAAAATGTCAATCGCACAAAGCAGTTTGATTTAGCTCTCAAAGAAAATGGACTCTGCAGTTTCCCGAGCATCTATAATATCCTAAATCTATGTCATTATTTCGAGGGCGGGATAGCTTTGTGGTAGACCGCTTGCATTCCATGTGGGAGGCCCAGGTTCAGTTCCTGTCTATGGTAAATTTTTAAACAAAAGGTAAATGGGAATGAGCGTTTGGCGTTATTGGCCGGTAGACCCCTTGCGTGGCAGGTCCGGCCTCCTTGGTGGAGGCCTTATTACATTCGATGCCACATTGGGCGACCTGCGCGCCGGATGGGGATGCAATGATGATGAAAACAGCACAACACCCAGTCCCCGAGCGGTGAACATCTCTGACCCAGCCGGGAATCGAACCCGGGTCCGTAGGACGCAATCAGTCACGCTGACCACTCACCTATCGGGGCGGACTAAATAAAAGGTGCACGTTGGACAAGTATTTCCGTGGAGAGTAAAATACATAAAGGTGGAAAAATTTAATGTTTTTAATTTCTGAACAATCTTTATTAACAATCTTTTATAAAAGATTGGTAATTAAGAATCTGTATTTGTAATGAAAATTGGATTTCTGTGTACAGTATGTAATTAGAAATAAGAAGACGACAGTTCTCGCGAAAATGACACTTAGATACACGTCAGCACTGACCCTCCTCAAACTAAATCAGCCTTTAAAATGTTACATCATTTTCAGCAGTTCCTAACAGAAAATCAAATATATACCTTAGATATATATCTAAACCAACAAGAGTAATTTCTATCAATTATTGTTAAACCTGCAGCTCCGTAGACCAACCATATATTGTAATTTAACGCTCATGGACTAGGCTCCGTGGGAACAACCTTACGCCAGCGTACTTTTGACTGTAACCTAAGCAATTATTTAATATAACATGATATAATGCTATTCAGTAAAATCTATTAATCATGAATTTAGTCTTAAAGCTCAGAGATTATTATTTACTTTTAGAAAGTCACTATTTTCTTTTAAGTATCTGTTAACCTGTCTTATTATTTATTCATGTTGTATTCCTTATTTTACAAACATTGTGTAAATTATCTTCTGTGCTATCCTGTTGCTGTTCGAACAGTTCTTTATTTTGTATTTCTTATCTTCTATATAGGCGTTTCTTGTATTAATATCTGAAATAGGCTTAGAAAATGTATTTTTGACTCTACCTACATCCAATCGAATCGCTCATTAAGTGGATACACAGGATTTGAAACAAATACATTAACGAAGAAAAGATACAAAAATAGAAACATTGACATTTTTAGAACTTGTAATGATTAGCATTTTGAAACTTGAGTGGTAGAAGTTCATGGAAGTAATACAGGGATTTTTCTGGTAATTTAACAGTACTCATTCAGCTGTGTGATGCATTTTCGTTTATTTAATTTTAAAGCCTACTTAATAAAATTAAGTGGAGATTTCAATGGAACTCTTTTAGAGAATATCATTAAAGCAATACTACAGGCCTTTGCCATTTCATATTGCTGTCCTCATAAAATTTGCAGTAATATATGTGCGAACTACCACATACTCCATAAAGTATACATCCTCTCCACGAGATCCAGAGATGCGATTTGCTTGTGTGCAATATGTAATTATAAATAATAAAACGTACATTTTTCATTAAAATAACTATTAAATATGTGTCAATTATCACAGATTTAATGAATTTAATATTTAAATGATGTAGGCATTCGAACTGAACGTAGAAGAAAACGAAAAAAAATTATGACTAAAACGATATTCGAACTAGCGATCAAGCGATCTAGCGATTACCAGTATCGGCTACTGATTCTTTCCCATCTTTATATATTTTAAATTTCACGCAGATGCCCCACGCATCTTTGTTTAAAAATTTGCATCAGCTGGAAATCGAACAGAGCAGCCCCTCTCCCGCCTCTGTCACGTGGCAGGTAAGCAACCTACCAGAGAGCCACACTGCCTGTCGAGGTCGGGAAATCGACGTTACGTTCGTTAAGGTATCAAAGACGCTCGGAAAACTTCAAAGTCGAGAATTTTTTAGAGTTGCAGTTACGTGCTTGGATTGATTGATATTTGAGTTCTGAATTTCACCTACCTTAACTATAAAGAAATTTAAAAAATCCGATCGCCGTGTGGTCTCCTTGTGTGTCGGGAAATACTGCATCTATTCGACTACCTCGATACACGGCTCTCAGGGTGTCGAGGAAAGCGCGAGTTGGGTTCCACATGCTCGTCGACGTGGAGGATATCATTCTGACCTGGACCCATTACTTTTGATCTCAGAGTTTGTCGAGGCAAGAGCGCTCATCAGGAGGATATCAGACAGGTTCACAGTGCTTTCTTCCCCGTGATAACAGACTGTAGTATCTACTGATTGCATTTCAGCAACGAGAAACAGCGAGTCTAGCTACTGAGTGTCATCGGTCGGTGGATAGATTACGTTAACTGACTGTTACTTGTTTCAATGTACCTGAGCAATGGAAGTGTAAGGCTGCTACGTGCAGCAGTGGGTATGGTGGAGCCGATGTACATCCGCTCTTCGTGCAGCTTGCAGTTTTAGCTTCTTATCTCAGTATATTCACTGATAAGCAAAACCACTTCCAGCCGGAATTTGAAGGAGTATCACCTGACAAAGTAACGTGGCATGATCTGTCGAAGATCCTTGTGCTCTGTGGTTTAGTATTCAAATCCTGATTGATTTTGTTTTCTTTCTTCTTACAGGTATGTTGGTCGCTTTCTGATGTCGACACCTTGTGAAGAAGATAATTGGCAGTCCTTTGGACGGGTGAAAATATGATTTATGAACCTTTTTGTACAACATTAGACTTACGAAAGCATTATTATTGTTTTTTAGGTATGCGTTTTAGTAGAGCGTACAGTTGTTACTGGTGACGACACCAGTCTTAAGTTGTTCATTATTAGCTTTTAAACTTACAGCATATCCTGTCGTCTACGAATTAACTGTTGTCTACTTTGGATCCTTCCTGTTTACCTTCTAAAGTAAAGAAAGTCTCTTCATCACACAGCCGAATTCAATACTCCCTACCGATATTATCTGTTCAAAGATTTTTCTTATTGTTTGAAATACTTCAGTACATTTATCTGTACTTTTTGGAGAGTTTGTAACACCACTTTTGTTAAAATTATTCCAAGTTGATTTTATAAAACATTGTTCATGTATTAATTAAACGAAACACTTATTTATACTTATTCCACAAAGTCTGTTATTATTATAATACGACCTAGGCTTCGCGTCATGAGCCCATTTTCTAGTACAGAGTCGATCCCACATACGGGAACCAAACAAAGATAAACATGTCAACTTCTGATCTATCGATTCGTAAACTATAATGGTTATCTCTATTGAAAATTTTGATTCATATTTGTGTCCCACGTTTACAATAACTACGAATTGTTTCTTTGTCATTATACCATTCCTTGAACGTTTATTGTAGTCTTAAGTAATGTAACCTATTTATTTCTATGCAATTGTTATTTTGGCAACGTTCTACATGGTAATATAAACAAGCAGGAAAAAATAGAAAGTATTTTATTAAATGAAGTATTTTTATCAACTTTTATTTGGTTTGTGCAAGAATGTGGAATCGTAAAAAACGACCTTAAAAAGTAGTGCAGTACACGTGTAGGAACAGCGTCCACAATCTTAGATCATATGGGATATTGCGCGCAATGCGTATTTAATCTATACCTGGCAGTAAAGTTTCATGAATATGGAATATCACCAGATAATCCAGGTCATGATCTCAGATATCAGCTTATTTGAGGAATTACTTTACACACTAAGAGCAAAAAACCTGAGCAAGGTCATGAAACTAACGGAGCTTATACGGATAACGCAAGACCCCCTGTTCCCATACCAGAAGATCTACAACAGTCGGTGAAATGTTACAGCTGTGTTTGGCCGATTTGGACCCACCATTAATTGCAAAAAATAGAAGTTATTGCAAAAAATGCCCCAGATACAGTCATCCCAGAGCACAACATTCACATTTTAGACACAGCAGTAGGGCAGTTTCATTGCTACTATCAGGGGGGTACTCAATGATAGCACCTGCATACGTGATTTGGAGAAGAGGATATTTACGACCGATACAACCGTTGGAAGACTATCACATCGTTTCTTACTTACAAGGCAAGTACTCCAGTTGGATCGGCTAGAACCGAATAAAAACTGTTTTAAGATACAGCGCTTGATCTACCACCCACCCATCAAGGCCATTTACATGTATAGTTCAGCAAAAAAAAAATGGTTCAAATGGCTCTGAGCACTATGGGACTCAACATCTTAGGTCATAAGTCCCCTAGAACTTAGAACTACTTAAACCTAACTAACCTAAGGACATCACACACACCCATGCCCGAGGCAGGATTCGAACCTGCGACCGTAGCAGTCCCGCGGTTCCGGACTGCAGCGCCAGAACCGCTAGACCACCGCGGCCGGCAGTTCAGCATTTGTGTGCATCGATGTTGCGAGATTGACGAATCCTTTAGAAGACAGTTAAGGCCAGAAATTCGCAAGAAGCATAAATGACGTATTATTTAGCAGAAACATTTGTACTCCGAAGGATAATAAGGGAAAAACATATTACAGCATAGCAACTTAGAGTGGAAGAACATGACGAAGTACTATGTGTGTTAACATAAGATATTATTTCAGCCAAATATTTAGCTTTTTGCCAAATATACCTCATTTACGACTCGTGTGAATCTGCTGGTAATAACTGCATGTTACACGATATTTTTTCTTCAGACTCGTGCTTCCATAAGCTTTAGATTCATTACTATTGAAACACCATTTGTACAGAAATTCAGAGTCAAACAGATAAATTCTGAGGTTTACAGGTAAATGCAGAGCTTTGCAAACAAATGGGTGGTAGGATGCACATCTCCAGATTTTAGCTGTTCTAGGTGGGATACTTCCCTTCTAGAATTGGTTACCAATCCAGTGTTATGTCAGGCTGCTGTCATTTCTACGTTACTATATAGCTGTCAAATGTGGATGTTGTATTGCCATGACATTAAAAAAAATTGACCGCTTCCAGCTGCAAACTTTTACAGCAATTCTGGTAATTTGAACTATGTCACTAACACACAAGTCCGAGAACAACCAGGTAACAGGACAGAAGCCATCATCATCCATCTTCAGCTAAGAAGGTTTAGGACTTCTGCCGTATAAGTGACTCTACGTCCCACTCAACTTCTTTATACGGAAATGCCTCCTAGTACGAGACCTGGTTGAGCGTTACAACTTAAATCTATTATAATGAGGACCCATCTCAGTTCACAGTGCTGATAGGAACCTGCGTATCACAAATTTATCTCCACGCTGTTTCGAAGAAAAACATCCTGGACTTGAAGGTGTGGAGCGGCATAGACAGTAGCTCCACCAAAGTCAATCACGTCCAACTCCAGTTATCGAAGCGCTACACAGTGATGTAAATTTCGTGCAAAAATTGTGTTCTGCATCAGTTATGAAGAGAAATGACGCAAAATAGGCGTATTCAAATTGAGTTATGACCAACAACGAGGTATTCGAAAATATCTCTCATTCTACAAGAAAGTTCGAGTACTTTTTTTTTAAACTGAGCTGCTGTTGTCGTTGTTGTTTTTATTGAGATCTTCATTCCAAAAACTGGTTTGAAGCATCTCTCCAGACTTATTTTTCCTCTGCAAACCACCTTCTCTCTGAATAACTGCCACCAGCTACATCCATTTGAACTTGTTTCCTTTCATTACCAAACTGACGATTCCTTGAAGGTTCAGTATGTGTCATATCAACCGATTCCTTGTTTAGCAATTCGTGCTATAATTTTTTTTCCTCAGTAGTTATTCGATCTACCTACCCAATTTTCAACATACTTCTGTGGCACCTCATTTCAAAAGCTTCAATTCTCTTCTTGTCTGAACTGCTTATCGTCCTTTCACTGTCGTACAAAGCTACACTCCATACAAATATCTTCTGAAAAAACTTCATAACTCAAATTTATATTCGATATTAACAAGTTTCTCCCCGAAACGCAACTATTTCCATTGCCGGTCTACAATTTTTTACCCTCTTTACTTCGCCAATCGTCAGTTATTTTTCTGGCAAAATAGCAAAACAGATAGAAAAGTAGCAAAACTTGTAGTATCTAATTTCCTATTCTTGTTCTGTCAGCATCACTTGATTTAACTGGGCCACATTCTATTGCCGTAGTTTTACTTTTGTTGATGCTCATCTTATAATCTCTTTGCAAGGCAGTACTCATTCCGTACAGCCGCTCTTGCAAGCCCCTTGCAGTCTCTGACCTAATTAGCTGGCATGAAAGCTTGAGCTTTCGACGGTGCAGTGACTCTGTAGAACGACAGTAGTCTGCGGTAGATTTCCTTCCCCATCATTCCCTTATCAGAGTTCATGCTCCTCCAGTGACCTCAAGATTAACCGAACGTTAAACACTAGTCTTCCGTGCTTGATTACCGGACAATAAAACCATAATAATCCGTCTCGTAGCCCTTAAGGATTCTTCAAAAGCAGTGTTAATTGTCTTGACTGTTATTTAGAGCCGGCCGGGGTGGCCGAGCGGTTCTAGGCGCTACAGTCTGGAACCGCGCGACCGCTAGGGTCGCAGGTTCGAATCCTGCCTCGGGCATGGATATGTGTGATGTCCTTAGGTTAGTTAGGTTTAATTAGCTCTAAGTTCTAGGGGACTGATGACCTTAGAAGTTAAGTCCCATAGAGCTCAGAGCCATTTGAACCATTTTTTGTTGTTGTTATTTAGGCAAAATGTGCTGACAAGTTCCAGAATATTCCGGTCATTAATTGATCTGTGCTGTACAAATATATCAGGGATTTTTTTGGTCTGCAATATTCTCGTCCATTTTCTAAGCGGAGGGTCGTCTGCCTTTACAAAAATACTGAGAAACATTCGTAAATCCATGGCCCGTTTCACGTTTCCTCCCCTGCACACTTGCCGAAGCAGGGTGGCAGTTTCCTGGCAGGAAACGTAACTTTAACACGTTGTTCTGTCATGCACGCAACTGCAATATCGCCCGAATACGAGAAACAGCTTTGCCAAACCGGTAACCAACTGCTTTACAGCAGTTTTTAATACGCACTCGTGAAAAGAAAACGTGCCACTACCGCCCAAAGCTTGGACCAGAGGAATTCTGGCTGCTTTTAAGTCTCCCTCGTATAAACAGAAATGTTGATCCTGTTCACTTTGCCCTTCAAATATACTAAATGAACCTTTAGAGGAACACGCTGCTCTTCTTTCGATTTCTCAATTTCCCCTATGAATTCTTCTCCTTACGGGTCCCAGGCTACCGAGCTATAGTCAAGTATTCGTCGAACGAGTGTGTGGACTACAATTATTGAGGATGGTTCAAATTTCAAGCTGGCATCTACCGTATCTGTGATTGGTTTTATGTGGCCATTCCACTTTAAATCGCTCCTTACGTATATTACGAGGGGCGTTCAGCAAGTAAGTAAATTGGGGCAAACACATGGAATTCTGAAGGTGAGATCAAAGCTGTAGGGTTGATGAGAAAGAACAGTCTGATGAAGTTTTGTGAGCTGCTCTCGCGTGCACAGACTTATTTGACGCCTTGCGTTGTCATGGAGAAGGAGAAGTCGTTTGGATTTTGGTGGCGACGAACACGCTGAAGCCCGTTTTCAGTTTCCTGAGGATAGCAAAGTACACCTTAGAGTTGATCGTTGCACCACAACGGACGACATCAAAGAGAATAACCCCTCCAGAGTCCCAGAAGACCGTTGCCATGAATTTACCGACTGAGGATGTGACTTTGAACTTTTTCTTCGGAGGAGAGGTAGTGTAGTGCTACTCCATACCGTTTTGTTTCCGGTTCGAAGCGATGAACCCATATTTCATCGCCTGGGACGATGCTGGACAAAAAAATGTTCACTATCAGCCTCGTAACGTGCAAGCAATTCCGCGCAGCTGGTCCTTCATTGTTCTTTATGGTTTTCTTTAAGGCGGTGAGGAACCCAATAGACCCACACTTTTGACTATCCCTGTTGTTGGATGAATGTGTCAGCATTGGCTGGTTGGTTGGTTTGAGGGGGGTGAAGGGACCAGACGTGTCAGCATTACCAACAGTGATATCC
Source organism: Schistocerca nitens (assembly GCF_023898315.1). NCBI lineage: Eukaryota > Metazoa > Arthropoda > Insecta > Orthoptera > Acrididae > Schistocerca > Schistocerca nitens. Next base: position 249,684,105 of record NC_064618.1, read on the forward strand.
AGTTGAGCAGCGAGATTTTTGATTGTGATTCGTCGATCACCTCGAATGAGAGTGTCCGCAGCGAGCGAGGTGGCGCAGTGGTTACAAGTTGGATTCGCATTCGAGAGGACGACGGTTCAAAGTCGCGTCCAGCCATCCTGATTTAGCTTTTTCGTGATTTTGCTAACTTAATTGAGGCAAACGCCGGGATGGTTTCTTTGAAAGAGCACGGCCGATTTCCTTCCCAGTCCTTCTTTAATCCGTCTCTAATGAACTCGTTGTCGGCGGGACGTTAAACACTAATCCTCTCCTCCCCCTTCCCCTCCTCCTCCTCCTCCCCCTCCTCCAGGAGTCACAGCTATGTCCGACTGGCAAGCCGGAGGTCGGACATGTTTGCGCAACCTTGTAGCGATGATGACAGACGCCTCGCCCAACGACTCACCGTGATTTTTTTTAATGCTAGGCCTCCGTAGACATTGCAAGCGCCTACGAATGCGATGCTCTGGTTTTCCGCCAAAAGAAACTCAGTGACAGCTTTCTGCCTGGAACGCAGTTGCGTCACAGACGCCATTTTGAAGCTACCTATAGCGCCGCCACCTATCGGGCCTTCATGAAACTACAGGGGCTGAAGCGTAAATATTCCACGATGTACCGCAACAAATTCCGCATTTTCTTCAACCGAAATTGGCCGAGACAAAAAATGTTGCATTATTTATTGAACGTCCTCGTATTTAGTGGATGCGACTGCTTCCAGTGAGTGTTCTGCTTAAAAATGGTTCAAATGCCTCAGAGCACTATGGGACTTAACTTCTGAGGTCATCAGTCCCTTAGTACTACTTAAACCTAACTAACCTAAGGACAACACACACATCCGTGCCCGAGGCAAGATTTGAACCTGCGACCGTGGCGGTCGCGCTGTTCCTGACTGAAGCGCCTAGAACCGCTCGGACCGAGCGAGGTGGCGCAGTGGTTAGCACACTGGACTCGCATTCGGGAGGACGACGGTTCAATCCCGTCTCCGGCCATCCTGATTTAGGTTTTCCGTGATTTCCCTAAATCGTTTCAGGCAAATGCCGGGATGGTTCCTTTGAAAGGGCACGGCCGATTTCCTTCCCAATCCTTCCCTAACCCGAGCTTGCGCTCCGTCTCTAATGGCCTCGTTGTCGACGGGACGTTAAACACTGACCACCACCACCACTAGAACCGCTCGGCCACTACAGCCGGCGAGTGTTCTGCAATTGTGTAGTCATACTGATGTGTCGACAGAAGTGCCGACACAGTGTGGTTTGAGGAGACCGATATGCACGCTATAAGCTCACGCAGGATGGCGTGAGGTCTGAAACAGGATACGTAATGAATGCTATAAAGAAAAGTACGCAGCTTCTGGAATACTTAACTTTAATCCATCATTGTTGTACATCGCTCTTGACGATACAAGTGAGACTCTGTAGATTCATGCAATGTAGTACTAATGGCGCCTTGCTAGGTCGTAGCCATTGACTTAGCTGAAGGCTATTCTATCTATCTGCTCTGCAAATGAGCGAAGCTTCGTCAGTGTGCATCGCTAGCTAAGTCGTTCGTACAACTGGGGCGAGTGCTCGTAAGTCTCTCGAGACCTGCCGTGTGGTGGCGCTCGGTCTGCGATCACTGACAGTGGCGACACGCGGGTCCGACATGTACTAATGGACCGCGGCCGATTTAAAGCTACCACCTAGCAAGTGTGGTGTCTGGCGGTGACACCACACATACATAGTAGATATTTGTGCCTATTATGCGCAACGCTTTACACTTTCTTATATTGATTGTCAACTGGCAACACCTGCGATAGATGTTGATCCAATGAATGTCATCCTGCGCTCCGTTACAATCATCTGTCGTTGCAACTTCTCTGTATACGGCAGCATAACCCACGAAAGCTTCAGGAAGCTCCAGACGTTATCTTTTAGGTCATTTATACATAGTGTGAAAAATAGTTGTCCTATAACATTCCAGTGGCATATCACCGAAGATCGTCGTAAGATTTCTCTAGTGGAGAGAGGCATTTTGTTGGAAACTCTTCAGTCGAGTAACACAGCTGGTTTGATGTTACGTACGCTCGTATTTAGTTCATTTGGCGGCAGCGTGGAATTGTATCGAAAATCTGCTGAAGTCCATGAGCACATCAGCGTGGACGCGGTATCTACTGCTTCCTGTGTGTCATGGACGCACAGAGCGAGCTGGGTTTCACACGAGCGTTGTGTACCTGCACAGATCTTCTGTCTACTGAAATAAGACGTGAGCCTAAAACAGATTTTAAAAATCTGCAATATACTGACGGAGCGGTATAGACCAATACTTTTTTCCGTCTGTTCGGCGATTCTTCTTGAAAATGGGAATGAACTGCGCTTTTTTTTCAAATCACTAAAGCGCTTCTGTTGTCTAGCGAGATGCGGTGCACTTCTGCTAGGATGAGCAGGGGTCTTTCACATTATCCTGTGACAGCTTATTTCGATAGCTATTATTTTGACGTTCGTTCTACACTTAAAGGAATGAATTCTGTGGTGGAATGAGGGAGTGAATTTGGGAAAAGGAGTCCAGTATATCGCTCTTCTACAGAAGACGGGAATACATATATGTAAAACACTTATGAATGGAATAAATAGAAAGTGCAGTGAAGCCAAGACGCTGAGGCTACAGGAAGAATATGAAGAAATGGTTGCCGGAAGGACTAATTCAGCATACGGAAAAGTCGATGCAACCTTCTGTGAAATAAAAACCAAGGATAGTAACATAAAGAGTTCAATAGTGGTGGCGAGAGAGGATAGGGGGAAGAGTAAATTTATGGCCTCTACAAGGAGGACGACTCGCGTGACTACGTTATAGAATAAATTGAAGCTGATATAGAAGCGACAGGTGATCCAGCTGTAATAGAATTTGAAAAAGCTGTGTAAGACTTGAGATCAAATAAAGAAGGGATAGATAACAATCTGAATTCCAAAACTCACTGGGGGAATTGGCAACCAAATGACTATTTAAAATGATGTGTAGAATCGATGAGATAGGCGACATAGCATTAGACTTTCGCAAAAGTACCATCCATACGCATACAATTCTACAGATAGAAAGAGCGGGTAAATGCGAGAACTATAGCACAAACAGCTTAACAGTTCATGTATACAAGTTACTGACAAGACTGATATGCGGAAGAACGGAAAATGAAATTGAGGGCCTGCTACGTGACGATAGTTTGGCTTTAGGAAAAGTAAAGCCATCAGAGAAATGGTCCTGACATTGCGCTTGACGATAAAAGAAAGAGTGAAGAAAAATCAAGTCACGTTCATAGGACTTGTCAACCTGTAAAAAGCATTCGAGTGTATAAAATGGTTCAATATGTTCAAAATCCTGAGAGAAACAGGGGTAAGCTATAGGGTAACATACAATCTGTACAAGAACCAAGTGAGGACAATACCATTGTTCAGATAAAAAAAAGGGCATAATATAGATATGCAGTATATCGCTCCTGCTGTTCGATCTATAAACACACGAAGCAATGGAGGCAATAAGAGAAAGTTTCATGAGTGGGGTTTAAATTCAGGAGGCAAGGATATTAATGCTGAAATTCACTGATGAAATTGCTGTCGTCAGTAAAAGTGAAGAAGAATTACAAGATCTGGTGAATGGGATGAACTGTCTAATGAGTTCAGAATATGGACAGGGAGTTAATCGAAGAAAGACGAGAGAAATGACACGTAGCGGAAAAGAGAACAGTGAGGAGCTCAGCATCAGAACTGATGATCACGGAGCTGAAATTAAGGGATTCAGGTATCTAGACAGTAAAATGACCCATGATGGACGGAGCAAGGATGACATAAAAATCAGGCTAGCACTCACAAAAGGGGCATTCCCGGCCAAGAGATATGTACTAGTCTCAAACATAGGCCTTAATCTGAGGAAGAAATTTCTGAGAATGTATGTTTGGAGCACAGCACAGCATTGAATGGTAGTGAGATAGGTTTGTTGGACAACCGGAAAAGAAGAGAATCGAAGCGTTTAACATGTTGTGCTACAGAAGAATGTTGAAAATAGGCGGACTGATAAGGTAAGAAATGAGGTTCTGCGCAGAATCGGAGAGGAATGAATTATATGGGAAACACTGACAAGGAGAAAGGACAGGATGTTAGTGGAACTTCCCCCTTCCTAATCGGCCTACTGGACTGCGGTGTAATTGACCGTGATCGCGAATGCCTAATGAAAGTTTACAGTGAGGAAGGCTCCCGCTACCGAAGGAAAATAATACCGGTTAATAGGAGGAAAGCGCACAACAGACCCTTCTGGAAGAAGAATCTGTTCTAAACGTAATCAAAATACTGATTATAATCTTGAAATGGGTGAATATAGTGCAATCGCTTATGAACTACACGGTGTGTGTGTGTGTGTGTGTGTACTGTGTGTGTGTGTGTGTGTGTGTGTGTGTACTGTGTGTTGGTACTGTGTGTACAGTGTGTGTGTGTGTGTGTGTGTGTGTGTGTGTGTGTGTGTTTGTGGGGGGGGGGGATACTATGTAATATTTAATACAAAAAATACTGATAATACGAAAGAATACTGATTATCTAAAAAGGGGATAATTAAACGGTCGCCAACCCATTAGGGCAATGAATATCCAGAACCTTGACAAAGTAAAAGGCAAAGAAATGTACTCAAATAATCACTGCCGTGGCAACAGAAAGGTGTCACGCATTTCCACAACACAACACTTCGCGAGAAAATAAATGAATTACACTCCTGGAAATGGAAAAAAGAACACATTGACACCGGTGTGTCAGACCCACCATACTTGCTCCGGACACTGCGAGAGGGCTGTACAAGCAATGATCACACGCACGGCACAGCGGACACACCAGGAACCGCGGTGTTGGCCGTCGAATGGCGCTAGCTGCGCAGCATTTGTGCACCGCCGCCGTCAGTGTCAGCCAGTTTGCCGTGGCATACGGAGCTCCATCGCAGTCTTTAACACTGGTAGCATGCCGCGACAGCGTGGACGTGAACCGTATGTGCAGTTGACGGACTTTGAGCGAGGGCGTATAGTGGGCATGCGGGAGGCCGGGTGGACGTACCGCCGAATTGCTCAACACGTGGGGCGTGAGGTCTCCACAGTACATCGATGTTGTCGCCAGTGGTCGGCGGAAGGTGCACGTGCCCGTCGACCTGGGACCGGACCGCAGCGACGCACGGATGCACGCCAAGACCGCAGGATCCTACGCAGTGCCGTAGGGGACCGCACCGCCACTTCCCAGCAAATTAGGGACACTGTTGCTCCTGGGGTATCGGCGAGGACCATTCGCAACCGTCTCCATGAAGCTGGGCTACGGTCCCGCACACCGTTAGGCCGTCTTCCGCTCACGCCCCAACATCGTGCAGCCCGCCTCCAGTGGTGTCGCGACAGGCGTGAATGGAGGGACGAATGGAGACGTGTCGTCTTCAGCGATGAGAGTCGCTTCTGCCTTGGTGCCAATGATGGTCGTATGCGTGTTTGGCGCCGTGCAGGTGAGCGCCACAATCAGGACTGCATACGACCGCATCATGGTGTGGGGAGCGATCTCCTACACTGGCCGTACACCACTGGTGATCGTCGAGGGGACACTGAATAGTGCACGGTACATCCAAACCGTCATCGAACCCATCGTTCTACCATTCCTAGACCGGCAAGGGAACTTGCTGTTCCAACAGGACAATGCACGTCCGCATGTATCCCGTGCCACCCAACGTGCTCTAGAAGGTGTAAGTCAACTACCCTGGCCAGCAAGATCTCCGGATCTGTCCCCCATTGAGCATGTTTGGGACTGGATGAAGCGTCGTCTCACGCGGTCTGCACGTCCAGCACGAACGCTGGTCCAACTGAGGCGCCAGGTGGAAATGGCATGGCAAGCCGTTCCACAGGACTACATCCAGCATCTCTACGATCGTCTCCATGGGAGAATAGCAGCCTGCATTGCTGCGAAAGGTGGATATACACTGTACTAGTGCCGACATTGTGCATGCTCTGTTGCCTGTGTCTATGTGCCTGTGGTTCTGTCAGTGTGATCATGTGATGTATCTGACCCCAGGAATGTGTCAATAAAGTTTCCCCTTCCTGGGACAATGAATTCACGGTGTTCTTATTTCAATTTCCAGGAGTGTAGAAAGCACTGAGTTTGCAGTTGCTTATTCTGACATACTAAATTGTGAAAGTAAAGTTACGTGAAGTTACTATTTAAATAAATATGACAAACTGGCATGTAAAAAAATGCCTTTCAGTTTGTCGCGTCTCCCCACTGCGCACTTTTTGATTTTATATGCAGTTCATGTTGCATAACATTTTAATTAACTGTATATTGCTTATTGTTGCGAGCGCAAAAGATAACATGCAATTCTCAGTATTAGTTTCTGTAGTTGAAAAACGTTAACTTAGTGCACCTCTACCTATTATGTGGGGATATGCACAACACTAAAAGATTTCCTCCTGCGAACGTGTGATTTTTAATTTGCAAACTATTTTCACATAAACCTGATCTGGCCTGTTAGAAATGGAACACGGTATCATTACTGTAACTAATTATGAGATTAAACATGTCCTCCTCTACTTTCATTTCTGAAATGCATTGAAAATTACCGCTACGGTCGCAGGTTCGAATCCTGCCTCGGGCATGGATGTGTGTGATGTCCTTAGGTTGGTTAGGTTTAAGCAGTTCTAAGTCCTAGGGGACTGATGACCTCAGAAGTTAAGTCCCATAGTGCCCAGAGCCATTTGAACCATTTGAAACACTTCCGTACTCTTTCATGACTCAAGCTGTTCTGTTTCCTCTCCGCTCGCAACGCGACAGAGACTCTCCATACGCAAAGATGAACAACGGCACAGATACTTCCATTTCATGGTTGCTATCAATACATTAAAAATTAAATTTCCTTGGCTATTACCCCGCAGTTTACAATATTTACATTATAATTACAATCAATTATATACATTCTCAGAGAAATACACTATTAAATCCATTACATGTTAAATACAGTTTCTGAAATAAAGCTTGCAGATTAATAACTAGAAGTACACTACAAGTTATCAACGGATATTAAACATCGAAAAATTTTGGATGGTGCATAAGGTATTTTGTCTGAATTTTCGGTATCACAACAGGACATACGTTAAGGCGTCAGGGAATAACTTCCATAGTACTACCGGCACTGTAGAGGGTAAAAACAGTAGGGGAAGACAGAGATTGGAATACATCCAGCAAATAATTGAGGACGTTGGGTGCAAGTTATATCTGAGACGAAGAGCTTGGCACACGAGAGGAATTCGTGGCGGGTCGCATCAAATCAGTAAGAAGAATGATGCTAAAAAAATCAGTATGACGGTTTTTTCAAGTACTGGCCAGGCGTCTTATGGATACACATAATGTATATCCCGCATACCTGGACTCGCATGGGCATCTGCCACGCTTGATTGAAATGCGAAACGCAGAGAATTCTTTTCTGGAAAAAATCATTACATGTGACAAGATTTGGTGTTGTCAGTACGAACGTACTGACAAACTTCGAGGTGCAGAATTAAAATGAAGTTCAACGTTTTGACGACATAACCGACATTCAAACCGATCTGACGCGCGAGTTGAACAAAATCCCGAAAAGGTCTGTCAGTTTCACGTGGTCGTATGGATGTTCCGTGCGTTGTACACAAGTGGAAGGAGACTGTATAGAACTCCTGAAACACAAAGCACCATCGTAACTTTTCTCTATTTTTTCATTAATCCAGCTCGAAACTTTTTATATAGATGGGGTATATCACAGCGCCAACTGACATAACTACTTCAATCATTTCTCGGTAAGATATTCACTAATAACTACGCTGCAATTGTTGACAACGCCCGGCACGAACTGTACATGACTGCCATGGTGGAGGCCCAACCCACACATTCGCCCACACTTCCAAATTGACCGCCAGGTGAAACCAGTGCCCTTGACCAGCTATGGCCACAGGTTATCCGCCCGCATATTCCGCCGTCCAACTCGGCCATAAGCCTGAGCAGCGCGTGGCCTTCCGCCTCGGGAAGTGCAGGGACTGATGTTCAGAACATAATTTTCAAAGTGTTAGGTGCCGCAGCGAACTATGTCAATGCAGTTTGTTCATCGACTACCGTGACCGCATCTGCTTGCGCGTCCTTGTGTTACACGCATTAACAGTAGCAGCCAACTCCTCTGCGAGGCAGGAAAATAGACTCACCTCCAGGCGACGTGAGCGAAATGCAGTATAGCCTAGTGGCTGAATCAGCGCTCGCTGAAAGCACCCAGTAAGCGGCATATCAAACTTTCTCTAGGCCCGCAGCTCTGCAAGTGTAACAAGTGACCAGCATCTATAGCGGAACAACGTTCGACCAATCCACACTTTCCCGAATGTGAATGCTGCAGATATTTCTTTACAAGCTTTACTGTTTCCAGCGACAAGTTGCAGAGACCTGCTCAGAACATCCGGACACAGTCCATCAAATCTGCCTATAACTTTAGAATTAATCATTCACTCTGCAGTGGAATTTACGGTGTTCAGTTATTCCGGATCAGGACACGACTTCGGATACTGGCTTTTCATTCGTAAGAAGTATCGATGAGCATTCAGAGTTCACTGCCTGAGATGTTATGTTATACACACATCAAAAAAAGTTTTGCATCACCCCAGTTCCCAGAACTCCTGAAGATAGACGTTGGCTGTGGATATTGTATCACAGACACAGTCCCTTTGGCTGTTCAGAGATATCACGAAGCCCGCCCAAAAATGTAAACAACCATGCATGAGCAGCGCCTATTAGACGATGGGGGTACGACAGCCGATCAGTTCCAGTCATTCCACCAGGAAGGAGGTACACAGCTCGTGTTGTCTGTAGTTCAACCATGCCTAGACGGTCAATACCACAGTTCGATCGCGTCCGCATTGTTACTTTGTGCCAGGAAGGGCTCTCAACAACGGAAGTGTCCAGGCGTCTCGGAATGAACCAAAGCGATGTTGTTCGAACACGAAGGAGATACACAGAGAGACACGAACTGTCGATGACATGCCTCGCTCAGGCCGCCCAAGGGCTACTACTGCAGTGGATGACCGTTACCTACGGATTATGACTCCGAGGAACCCTGACAGCAACGTCACCATATTGAACAATGCTTTTCGTGCAGCCACAGGACGTCGTGTTACGAATCAAACTGTGCGCAGTAGATTGCAGGATGCGTAACTTCGCCCACATCTCGTGGTCGTGCGGTAGCGTTCTCGCTTCCCACGCCCGGGTTCCCGGGTTCGATTCCCGGCGGGGTCAGGGATTTTCTCTGCCTCGTGATGGCTGGGTGTTGTGTGCTGTCCTTAGGTTAGTTAGGTTTAAGTAGTTCTAAGTTCTAGGGGACTTATGACCACAGCAATTGAGTCCCATAGTGCTCAGAGCCATTTGAACCTTTTTTTTTTATGCGTAACTTCACTCCCGACGTCCATGGCGAGGTCCATCTTTGCAACCACGACACCATGCAGCGTGATACAGATGGGCCCAGCAACATGCCGAATTGACGCCTCAGGATTCGCATCAAGTTCTCTTCACCGATGAGTGTCGCGTATGCCTTCAACCAGACAATCGTCGGAGACGCTTTTGGAGGCAACCCGGTCAGGCTGTACGCCTTAGACACGCTGTCCAGCGAGTGCAGCAAGGTGGAGGCTCCCTGCTGTTTTGGGGGCGTTATGTGGGGCCGACGTACGCTGTTGGTGGTAATGGAAGGCGCCGTAAAGACTGTAAAATACGTGAATGCCATCCTCCGACCGATAGTGCAACCGTATCGGCAGCATATTGGCGAGGCATTGGTCTTCATGGACGACAATTCGCGCCCCCATCGTGCACATGTTGTGAATGACTTTCTTCAGGATAACGACATCGCTCGACTGGAGTGTCCATCATGTTCTCCAGACAAGAACCCTATCGAACATGCCTGGAATGCATTGAAAAGGGCTGTTTGTGGACGACGTGACCCACCAATCACTCTGAGGGATCTACGCCGAATCGCCGTTGAGGAGTGGGACAATCTGGACCAATAGTGCCTTGATAAACTTGTGGATAGTATGTCACGACGAATACAGGTATGCATCAATGCAAGAGGACGGGCCACTGGGTATTAGTGGTACCAGTGTGTACAGCAATCTGGACCACCACCTCCGAAGGTCTCGCTGTGTGGCGGTACAACATGCGATGGGTGGTTTTCATGAGCAATAAAAAGGGCGGAAATGACGCTTATGTTGACCTCTGTTCCAATTTTCTGTACAGGTTCCGGAACTCTCGGAACCGAGGCGATGCAATTTTTTTGATGTGTGTATAAGGTGTGAATCAGCCCTCCATAGATGCCCCCCCCCTCCCTGTTCCCGCTCCTCTACTCCACCCTTGACCCTTTGATATGTTCTTCACAGAGATGGACGGAACCCTGGGTTTCACAAATCGACCGCGGCGTAAGATGGTTCAAATGGCTCTGAGCACTATGGGACTTAACATCTGTGGTCATCAGTCCCCGAGAACTTAGAACTACTTAAACCTAACTAACCTAAGGACATCACACACATCCATGCCCGAGGCAGGATTCGAACCTGCGACCGTAGCAGTCGCGCGGTTCCGGACTGAGCGCCTAGAGCCGCTAGACCACCGCGGCCGGCGCGGCGTAAGAGCCTGGAAGATTTGAATAAGTGTGACTAACAGAAATGCGAAATTGATACAGCTATATCTTGCACGTTTCCACAGAACCATAACCTTAGCTTCTCCAAATTGCGAAGATCATCCATTAGAACTGGGATATCTAAATCGTCTTCGGTTAGGCCAGAATTAGTAAGATAATCTTTTAACTGGGAATTCCTTTGTGTGGTCTGTCGGTATAATGAGGTGGATGAAGATTGTTGAATGACTGAAACGTAGATGCATTTATTTACAATACATACAGGATAAAGGGTGTATATCGTTGTATAAATGAGTGTGAGTGTCTCTCTCTGTCTCTCTCTCTCTCTCTCTCTCTCTCTCTCTCTTCTTTCATACTACGCTTTCTTCGCAACAGGTTGCATACCACCGGAATATGTTTTTCAGTGTCCACTGAGTCATGTTTCCTTCCTATTTCAATTAATATTGTCCTAAATTTAGAAATCTTATGTACTGCTAAATGGCCTCAAGTCCTTAGCACATACGAGGGGCGTCTGAAAAGTCTTACGTGTTTGGGGTAAACCTTTTTTATTTTTCGACGTAGTCTCCTGTTAATCTTATACAGTTCGTCCAACGCTCTTCTAATTTGTTGATCCCTTCCGAATAATAGGAATTGTCCATGTCTGCAAGATAGCGATTAGTTGTTGCAATTACATCCTCGTTTAAATAAAATCTTTGTCCCGCCAGCCATTTCTTCAAATTGGGGAACAAATAGTAGTCCGAGGGAGCCAAGTCTGGATAATAGGGGGGATGTGAAACGAGCTGGAATTCTATTTCTATTAATTTTGCGACCACAACTGCTGAGGTGTGTGATGGTGCATTGTCGTGATGGAAAAGGACTTTTTTGCGGTCCAATCGCAGGCGTTTTTCTTGCAGGTCTGTTTTCAAACGGTCCAATAACGATGAATTATATCCACAGTGTCGAAACGGATGCTTAAAGTCCTACGGATTCTTCCTGAACAGCTGAAGCCATCCTTGCAACACTTCACACGATTCCGTTTTTGGTCAAGCGTGAGCAATCGCGGAACCCACCTTTTGGATAGCTTTCTCATGTCAAATGTTTATGCAAAATATTATGTACCCGTTCATTCGAGGTGCCCACAGCACTATCAATCTCATGCACCTTAACTCTTCTGTCATCCATCACCATATCATGGATTTTATCAATGATTTCTGGAGTCGTAACCTCCGCAGGGCGTCCAGAACGTTCAGCACCACTTGTGCCCATATGGCCACTCCGAAAATTTTGAAACCACTTATAAACTGTTCTAATCGAAGGTGCAGAGCCACCGTAATGTTTATCAAGCTTCCCTTTAGTCTCCTGAGGCGTTTTGCCTTTCATAAAGTAATGTTTAATCACCACACGAAATTCTTTTTCGTCCATTTTTTGACAATCACTCGACTTCCTTGATTCACACGAGTGCCAAACACAACGACGTAGACCAATATGGCTGAAACTTGGTGTGCGTTCTTTCTAAAGGTGCTGATAACTAAACATGACCTCGATACGCCCCGGTAGTGCCATCTCTCGGACTTTGCACAGACTTTTCAAACGCCCGTCGGATGTCCACACACTCGTCAGCCACTAAGTCGTCGTTATCTTTCAAAATATTTAAGGAGTGAGGAAACTGATGGTCAAATTTACAAACATGTAAAGTAGCCGAGGTTCCCGAATGAGTGTTTGGTAACTTCTACATTATTTGTAGATCCCTGGCGATTTATTTGAGGTAGTCTCATAAACGCACAGCAACTGTTCCCGTGCTGGACTTGTATTCCGTTTCGTGACGCTTATATATTCCCCAGTTCTTAATTTCTCCTCAATCTCCTTTTTAAGTTTAGCTTGTTCATTGATAAATGAGCTGCAGTGAAACTACCCGTGCAAACATATACGTGGCTAGTCACGTTGGACTGATAGCGCAACCTGTTGGCAGGCGCAGCAGCCTGAACGGGTCCCGTGAAGCTTGCCAGACTTGGGGAATCCCGAGTTGGCTTGCTTTAATCGCTGTGCTTCAGCACAAATGTACTCTTGTATCTCCGTTGCGGCTGTTCAAGATGCTCCAATGAGTGCGGCGGAGACAGGTGCAGCCAGGCTAGAAGGAGACCTTTTACACCTATGAATTCGGCATCCACTGGTAGCGTATGCAGCGCCGCCTAGAGGCGGCTTGTGAGCCCCCTGCAGCAGTGGCTTGCGGCGGTCGGTTGAAATGCCTCTACTGCGGGGATGTGAGCGGCACGCGACGAAGACACCGTCGATACCGCGTCATCTGCCCACAACTCTGAGGAAGCCTTCTCGACAGCCTAAAATCTAAGTCTGCATCGCAAATTATTTTCAAAAAACAAGTATTCCTCTGTAAATACCAAAAACATTATTTGATTGACTTCAACATAGGCGCAACACTGGCCTCCCTGCACCATAAAGTGATACCGTCTACGGTCATTTACTGATTACTGGTTATCTATATTCGCAGCGTGTAGTGACTTTCCCTCTCTTAGTGTATAATTTTATTTGAATTTGTTTTATACAGGGTGGTCCACTGATCGTGTCCGGGCCAAATATCTCACGAAATAAGCGTCAACTACAAAGAACGAAACTTATCTCCGGGTGGCCGAGCGGTTCTAGACGCTACAGTCTGGAACTGCGCGACCGCTACGGTCGCAGGTTCGAATCCTGTCTCGGGCATGGATGTGTGTAATGTCCTTAGGTTAGTTAGGTTTACGTAGTTCTAAGTTCTAGGGGCCAGATGAGCTTAGAAGTTAAGTCCCATACTGCTCAGAGCCATTTGAACTATTTGAAACTTATCTAGCTTGAAGGGGAAAACCAGATGATGCTATGATTGGCCCGCTAGATGGCGCTGCCATAGGTCAAACGGATATTAACTGCGTTTTTTAAAATAGGAACCTCCATTTTTTATTACAGATTTGTGTAGTACGTAAAGAAATATTAGTGTTTTAGATGGACCACTTTTTTCGCTTTGTGATAGATGCCGCTGTAATAGGCCACAAACAAATGGCTCACAATTTTAGACGAACAGTTGGTAACAGGTAGGTTTTTTAAAATTAAAATGCAGAACGTAGGTACGTTTGAACATTTTATTTCGGTTGTTCCAATGTGATACATGTACCTTTGTGAACTTATCATTTCTGAGAATGCGTGTTGTTACAGCGTGATTACCTGTAAAGACCACATTAATGTAATAAATTCTCAAAATAATGTCCGTCAACCTCAGTGCATTTTGGCAATACGTGTTACGACATTCCTCTCAACAGTGAGTAGTTCGCCTTCCGTAATGTTCGCACATGCATTGACAATGCGCTGACGCTTGTTGTCAGGCATGTCGGTGGATCACGATAGCAAATATCCTTCAACTTTCCCCACTGAAATCCGGGGACGTCAGATCCCGTGAGCGTGCGGGCTATGATATGGTGCTTCGACGACCAATCCACCTGTCATGAAATATGCCATTGAATACCGCTTCAACCGCACGCGAGCTATGTGCCGGACATCCATCATGTTAGAAGTACATCGCCATTCTGCCATGCAGTGAAACATCTTGTAGTAACATCGGTAGATCATTACGTAGGAAATCAGCATACATTGCACCATTTAGATTGCAATCGATAAAATGGGAGCCAATTATTCTTCCTCCCATAATTCCGCACTGTACATTAACCCGCCAAGGTCGCTGATGTTCCACTTGTCGCAGCCATCGTGGATTTTCCGTTGCCCAATAGTGCATATTACGCCGGTTTACGTTACCGCTGTTGGTGAATGACGCTTCATCGCTAAATAGAACGCGTGCAAAAAATCTGTCATCGTCCCGTAATTTCTCTTGTGCCCAGTGGCAAAACTGTACACGACGTTCAAAGTCGTCGCCATTCAATTCCTGGTGCATAGAAATATGGTACGGGTGCAATCGATGTTGATGTAGATTCTCAACACCGACGTTTTTGAGATTCCCGATTCTCGCGCAATTTGTCTGCTACTGATGTGCAGATAAGCCGCGACAGCAGCTAAAACACCTACTTGGGCATCATCATTTGTTGCAAGTCGTCGTTGACGTTTCACATGTGACTGAACACTTCCTGTTTCCTTAAATGACGTAACTATCCGGAGAACGGTCCGGACACTTGATGTCCAGGATACCGAGCAGCATACATAGCACACGCCCGTTGTTCATTTTGATCACAATAGCCATACATCAACACGACATCGACCTTTTCCGCAATTGGTAAACGGTCCGTTTTAACACGGGTAATGTGTCACGAAGCAAATACCGTCCGCACTGGCGGAATGTTACGTGATACCACGTACTTATACGTTTGTGACTATTACAGCGCCACCTATCACAAAGCGAAAAAAGTGGTCCAACTAAAACAGTCATATTTCTTTACGTACAACACGAATATGTAATAAAACGTTTAACCTATGGCAGCACCAACTATCCCACGCCCGGGTTCCCGGGTTCGATTCCCGGCGGGGTCAGAGATTTTCTCTGCCTCGTGATGGCTGGGTGTTGTGTGCTGTCCTTAGGTTAGTTAGGTTTAAGTAGTTCTAAGTTCTAGGGGACTGATGACCATAGATGTTAAGTCCCATAGTGCTCAGAGCCATTTGAACCAGCACCAACTAGCGGGCCAACCATAGCGCCATCTGGTTTCCCCCTTTAAGCCAGACGAGTTTCGTTCTTTATAGTTTTTTCGTTTGATGCTTATTTCGTGAGATATTTGGCCCGTTCACTATCAATGGACCACCCTGTATATAACGTTTAAGAATGAATGGTCGTATTTATCTTACTTGGTCTGTGGTTACGCGACCGGAGTTGCCTGTAGTGATTTACATACATGCGCGGCGCAGCTACTCGACGTGTGAAAACAATGAAACGAATACAGGCGCAAAGCACGAAATTGCCTTGCGTTTGTCACTGTTGATGGTTTGATATAACTTGAGGAAAAGGTTTTGAAATGTTGTTAAAATTAATCTTACGAACCAATATGTATGATAAAGCTTCGCGTATATTACGTCAGTAGTATGAAATTGTTTAGGTTTTCCGACGTACAACGTACACTATTGAGAGCGATTGCCAATACAAACACGTAACGAAAATTCTTACTATTTGAGCATCCAGAATGAAAAACCTCGACTTCGGTTATCTGCTCATTATTTGCCTTTAAGTTAATTCTTTAATAAAACATTCACAGTTACCAGATTTCGTGAAGCGAAATCGATCAAGTCAGAGCATTTTATTGCGTAAGCAGAAAAGTATATATATCCCTGGGCACTCATGTTATATGTTATCATTAGAAGACTAAATATTCTACTGATTTTTACTCCTGTAATATTGTTCAAGAAGACAAGCGAAGCCCGTAAATTATTACATACCTGTAAATGTAAAGCTATTAGCGATTATGGCCGCGACGAAGCAGTGGCCGTTAGAAAGCTGAACGCATTTACTTCATAATTCAAGGACACGAGCTTTGCAGAAAGCAATAAAGTAAGTTAATATTTTAACTGCTGAATTATATTCAGAAGTTAAGCACAAAGTAACACACTTACAATGCATACGTTTTCGTTTTCCAAGCAGTAAACGTCAGAGATGCTATTACCCAACAACTTCCTTCCTTCTCGTACAGCGAGACAAAGAGAGAATTTTCACTCTGGCAGTGCTCTGGATGATTGTTACGTCAGAGAGGTTGTTGAGTTTATCCAAAGCAAACATTGTCATGTGCTATTCTTAATACATTTTTATATGTTGTGGATGCACTGTATTGGCTTTCATTTCACACTTCGCCATATTTTCACAACACGACACTGTTTCCTATTTCATCGCCGTGGCACACATAAGACTTAAACAGGAGTTTAATATATTAGTTTTTTATCTGTAGTGATTATCTCCATTAAACATACCACTAGTACCATGTAACTAATTAATTCTCAGCACAAGTATTATTATTACTTGTTAAAGAAGTAACAAGTAAGTTTATACGTTTCTGTAATTTAGAGTCACAATATATAATTTAGCGATGTAGCGAAACTGCATTGTAAACATTAAATAACTTTTTGTTTGTAAGTATATGTAACAATTATGCTTCATCCAGGAATTGTTACGCGTCACAACGGTAACGTGATGGTGCACCCTCTTGTGGAAAAAAAAGAAATATTCATGTCGGTTCAGTTTGTGAACAGCTGGTAAAATTCGTTTCTGCAACGTGCTAAGATACTTCACACCTGTTACTGTCCTTTTAATTCTGTCAGAGACGGCAAAGGACTTGGAAGAGCAGTTGAACGGAATGGACAGTGTCTTGAAAGGAGGATATAAGATGAACATCAACAAAAGCAAAACGAGGATAATGGAATGTAGTCTAATTAAGTCGGGTGATGTTGAGAGTATTAGATTAGGAAATGAGACACTTAAAGTAGTAAAGGAGTTTTGCTATTTGGGGAGCAAAATAACTGATGATGGTCGAAGTAGAGAGGATATAAAATGTAGACTGGGAATGGGAAGGAAAGCGTTTCTGAAGAAGAGAAATTTTTTAACATCGAGTATAGGTTTAAGTGTCAGGAAGCCGTTTCTGAAAGTGGCTGGCTCTGAGCACTATGCGACTCAACTGCTGAGGTCATCAGTCGCCTAGAAC
Source organism: Schistocerca nitens (assembly GCF_023898315.1). NCBI lineage: Eukaryota > Metazoa > Arthropoda > Insecta > Orthoptera > Acrididae > Schistocerca > Schistocerca nitens. The sequence continues at coordinate 249,701,429 of NC_064618.1, forward strand.
TTAGAACTAATTAAACCTAACTAACCTAAGGACATCACACACATCCATGCCCGAGGCAGGATTCGAACCTGCGACCGTAGCGGTCACGCGGTTCCAGACTGAAGCGCCTTTAACCGCACGGCCACACCGGCCGGCTTCTGAAAGTATTTGTGTGGAGTGTAGCCGTGTGTGGAAGTGAAACATGGACGATAAATAGTTTAGACAAGAAGAGAATAGAAGCTTTCGAAATGTGGTGCTACAGAAGGATGGGTAGGAGGTGTTGAATAGGATTGGGGAGAAGAGAAGCTTGTGGCACAACGTGACTAGAAGAAGGGATCGGTTGGTAGGACATGTTCTGAGGCATCAAGGGATCACCAATTTAGTATTGGAGGGCAGCGTGGAGGGTAAAAATCGTAGAGGGAGACCAAGAGATGAATACACCAAGCAGATTCAGAAGGATGTAGGTTGCAGTAGGTACTGGGAGATGAAGAAGCTTGCACAGGATAGAGTAGCATGGAGAGCTGCATCAAACCAGTCTCAGGACTGAAGACTACAACAACAACAACTGTCCTTTAAAAAAAGAATGGCCCTACAAATCCTCTGACAGTCATACCACATCACACTGATAAACGCAGGAAGATTAACAGCTCGGTTTTACGGAACACGGGGATTATCTCTTGCTGAATACACGCAGTTATGGAGATTAATGGTTCCGTTTAAACGTCGCCTCACCTGACCAAACAATAACATGAGTCGACTGTTCATTACCTGAAATCCATTCACAAAATTCGAGTCGCCTATGCGGATCGTCATTCATCGCGAGAAACAACGTGGGAATGTGGGTTTTCCACTTTGCTCGCTTTAAAATTCGGTGAACACTTGATTTGCTTACGCATGATTCAAGCCCAGCTTCCATATGGTCTTAATAAGCGATCTTTAGGAAACATGTGCCATTGCGTCCGCCCCACTTTGATCCGCTACTGATTTCTTCCTACCACACCACCCCTTCTTCAGATCACGTGCACCGCCTTCCCTTCCAATTTTGTCGCGTAATTTCGTAATTGTTACACGTGACGGTGGCAGAATATCAATCTCTGCCCGCCATCGTCCCTGCACTTCTTTCAAGTTTTTGCGTTTCCAGTAACGCTCAATTTATTTATTTTTATTTTTATTTGCTCCAAAGACAACTTTCCAACCATCTTGTTAGTTACGTGTGATTATTACCAACTGAAAGACAAAAGGAAAAAAATGAGTGGCTGCAAACACTAGTCATAAGAGAGCCATATAATGACAACTGGAACATGAACACCTCAGTTATCAAAAGTTCAAACAGTGCAAACCCATTTGTTGGACACCTTGAATTCGGATCCAAGATCCAAGGCTGACTGGTTGTGCAAAAGCTCAGACTGAACGATTTAGTTCAAGCTCTAAAAGTGAAAGCTTACAGTCATGATCTTATGTCTGTAACGTGACAACTGTTGCAAAAAAAAAAAAAAAAAAAAATTCTGTCATGACATCATGGTGTTCAGTTCCCTGTGGAGATGTATGGCGTTTCCAAACAGTCAGGAATTTCATTTCTAAATTACCGTGTGGTACTTCAATGTACATCCTTCGGCACACTCACAGACCATTTGTCGTTTACTTTTCTCAGTTCTTTGCTGAAATTCGTTCGGAACGAATCGAGTTTCTCTCGGTTTCGGCAGCAACCGCCATTTATTGTGCAAGACTGCTCTTACACGGTAAAATATATTGCGCAGTGCTAAGTATTGCGCAGTAAATATTGAGAGTGACAAGGCCTCCTTAATATGCACCGCGTTTTAAGGTAAGCAGGCATGTTGGTTACGGAGAAATGTATGAGAATCCAAAGGGGTATCTTTAATATTAGCATTTTTGGAAGGGTGTTGCCACATCCCAGTATAAAAAGTAAACAAAATTGTTTATTATCATTTATTTATAGTATATTTTTTCGTCACGCTGAAAAAAATACATTGATGTAGAGCGTAATGTACACAATACAAAAAATTACAAAGACCAGGGCATTTATGTAACTTATCTATTGGGAGTGAAAGCAGTCTTCTGGCCTACTATCGTACGATCATGTGGAGCATTCGTCTGTCATATGTCTGATGGTTTGTGGTTCTCCTGAATCACAGAGAATGGAGGACTTGTTACCTCATTTGTGCAAAACGTATGCTCATTTGTCATACTGGGTTCCAGTTCTGTTTAGCACGGTGATTCACGGTTTATTGTTAATTGTTTGTCCAGTTCGTTCTTGAGTCCATGCATGTTGTTGGTCGTGTAGTGCAGAGACGATTGCAGTTTGCACCATTGACATCCCGAGTGGTTGGTGGATTTTTATTAGCCATAATTTTTTTCTACGTGTTCCGGAAAGCATTTATGTTGAGGGCGTGGGATGTGGTTAGAACTGCTAGCCATTCCTTTAGGGGCTGATCTGATAGCACCAGCAATCAATCATTCTCATCGTGTTATTTGGATGAACTTTCTTTTAGTGTGGTCTGTTTATCCAGGATGGGGTGTAATATTTAGCGGTTGAGAAGACAAGACCTAGAGCAGAAGAATGTAGGATAGGTGCTGATTCTCCCCAGGTCGTATTAATAACTTTTAGATGATGATGCTTCTTGTTTTCAATTTTTGAAGTATTTTGTTAGATCAAAGGTTTCCCCTAGGTACTATGGTGTCATATTGTCTAGTATTTTCAAACTCTATGTTGCATTTTCTTCCGGCGAGTTTATTTTTTAGGGTGTAAAGCCATTTCGCATTTGCAGCAGAATACTTCACCTGAACCATGAGCAAAGCTAAATAAACTAGCAGTACTGGCGGTTAGATAATCTTGTCTTCGTATTTCAAATAAAGGAACTTGTACACTGTGATGGTAATGATTAACCGAAGCCGATAGTACTAATAAAGGATATTTTAGACAACCGCTTGCTGTGCATTCCGAAAGAAATACATATTTAAGTACAACTTCGGTGATTTTGGTGCGCTTCGTTAAATGAGTTAGAAGTGCCTAGAGGTTGTGTATTTTTACGAACGATGGCGTCTGTGATGAAATTAATGCAAAATTTGCAAATGTTACTGGAGGCACTACACAAATACCGAGCGAGGTAGTGCAGTGGTTAGCACAGTCGCTTTAGGTTTTCCGTGATTTCCCTAAATCGCTTCAGGAGTACTGCCAATTTCCTTCCCCAACCTCCTCCAATCCGAGCTTGTGCTCCATCTCTAATGACCTCATTGTCGACGAGACGTTAAATACTAATCTCCTCCTCCACCGACCACAAATGATGTTTGTTATAACTAGAGCCCAGATTTCCATGCAAATGTATGCCGTTTGGGGATTAATTGCTTATTTCGAAGATTACATCGCTATTGCATGAATTTAAGCAAACAAGGCCCCGGGAGTAGACAACATTCCATTAGAACTACTGACGGCCTTGGGAGAGCCATTCATGACAAAACTCTACCATGTGGAGAGCAAGATGTATGAGACAGGCGAAATACCCTCAGACATCAAGAAGAATATAATAATTCCAATCCCAAAGAAAGCAGGTGTTGACAGATGTGAAAATTACCGAACTATCAGTTTAATAAGTCACAGCTGCAAAATACTAACGCGAATACTTTACAGGCGAATGGAAAAACTGGTAGAAGCCGACCTCCGGGAAGATCAGTTTGGATTCCGTAGAAATGTTGGAACACGTGAGGCAATACTGACCGTACGACATATTTTAGGAGAAAGATTAAGGAAAGGCAAACCTACGTTTCTAGCATTTGTAGATTTAGAGAAAGATTTTGACAATGTTGACTGGAATACTCTCTTTCAAATTCTAAAGGTGGCAGGGGTAAAATGCAGGGAGCGAAAGGCTATTTACAATTTGTACAGAAACAAGATGGCAGTTATAAGAGTCGAGGGGCATGAGAGGGAAGCAGTGGTTGGGAAGGGAGTGAGACAGGGTTGTAGCCTCTCCCCGATGTTATTCAATCTGTGTATTGAGCAAGCAGTAAAGGAAACGAAAGAAAAATTCGAAGTAGGTATTAAAATTCATGGAGAAGAAATAAAAACTTTGAGGTTTGCTGATGACATTGTAATTCTGTCAGAGACAGCAAAGGACTTGGAAGAGCAGTTTAACGTAATGGACAGTGCCCTGAAAGGAGGATATAAGATGAACATCAACAAAAGCAAAACGAGGATAATGGACTGTAGACGAATTAAGTCGGGTGATGCTGAGGGAATTAGATTAGGAAATGAGACACTTAAAGTAGTAAAGGAGTTTTGCTATTTGGGGAGCAAAATAACTGATGATGGTCGGAAGTAGAGAGGATATAAAATGTAGACTGGCAATGGCAAGGAAAGCGTTTCTGAAGAAGAGAAATTTGTCAACATCGAGTATAGATTTAAGTGTCAGGAAGTCGTTTCTGAAAGTATTTGTATGGAGTATAGCCATGTATGGAAGTGAAACATGGACGAGAAATAGTTTGGACAAGAAGAGAACAGAAGCTTTCGAAATGTGGTGCTACAGAAGAATGTTGAGGATTAGATGGGTAGATCACGTAATCATACCAACCTGCAAACAGTGAAAGAGTGACAGTGACAGTGGCAACTCAATATATAGTGTTTGACAGTGATGAAGATGAAGAAAAAGAAAATGTAAGTGAAACATTATGTAAATACACACACACACACACACACACACACACACACACACACACACATAGAATTAAATAATTCCAGGCACTGAAATAACAATTTTCAAATCGTAGTTTTGACTTAAACAATTTATCCACTTTAAGGTGTAAGTGGTTGCAAATGACAAACTGTGGAACAAAACAGTCACTGTAGAAACACAACACATCAGAAAAACCACACCATGTGGTAAAAAGGTATGAATTCATAATTTATGTGTTTTTCCAAATATATGTAATTACGATTTAAAAACTAATAGTTACATGTATACAAACAGAAAAGAACATTCTTTATCTATAACAGATGAAAAATAAAAGCCCACTGAAGATGCTGCAACTGCAGCGAAACATGTTTGGGTAAAAAACAAAATTTTATTTTGCTAAAGGCGGACCCTATCCAAAAACACGCGTCTTTGAACTATTTAGTGAGCTCAGGCATCTCAGTTCGCCTCGGTAGATGTCGATAGAAGTCAATATACTTCGTGCCAAAAAAATTTAAAAAAAAGGGCCCTATTGTTAAGCGATGTTGTCCCTATATTAAAATTATTGTATCCCAACCTGAAGCACGTTACATTTTAGACTATGCGCTACATCGTGTAGTGGAAACAGTACGTCGAATATACAATGTGAATACGCTAATATCTTCATCAAGGAAGGTAAATAGACACAAAACACACAAAGGTTTGATAAATATGACTGCATTAATTAAGTCACATACATGCTGACTCTTTTCCCTCTTGAAGGTATTACTGAAAGCACCTGTCCGTGTTGCGTCATTTAGAGATATTCTGCGAGATTTAGCTTTGCCACCAAAACTATTTTAACAAGATGGGGTACCTGGATAAATGCTGCCAGCTTTTACTGTGATAATTTTGCTGAAGATAAGTCGGCAAGAGACCGCAAGTTACCAAAAATTTATTGAACTTCTTTTTGCTTCATTCTATTCAAAAGCCTTAAGCTACTGCCCCTTAGTTATTTTTATTCCGGTTTTGGGTGGTAGATACTTTCGAAGCCACTTACTCAGGTTGCGGAAATTGCATTCCATTTGAAGAAAGATCTGATTTACATCAAATGAAATTTTGCACGTTTGCGTGCGGCAATAACGAAGTTGGAAGCCCAGGTAACTGATGGAATCCGACATATTGATGAGGTGGAAAAATATTCGCAGTCATTCAGCGGAGAAGTGGGTGAAAGATAAGGTCAGCAAAGTCATCGGAAGAAATCCTGATCTTGAATTTATGAAGATCACAACAATTATTATTTGGCGAAAATATAAAAGACTTTCAATTTCATCTGACTTTATCCGAAATTAGTTCACTAAAGTAAGCACCTGTATCTTCTCGTGACGTAGAAAGGTCACTTTCTCTGCACAAATATTTTCTGTTCGATAAAGGGATGAGCCTAAGTGAAAAAAACTGAAATGGTACTTATTCCGCTCCTTCATTGACTGATTGATACAGCAAACCGGTTTTCATGCTTATATTGCAACAGTGTCTATTTTACTTTCAGTTTAAAATTGGAATAATTATAAAACTGAATTTTAATACCGCATGTTTTTATAACTTCTGTGCCTCATTGTGCATGTTTAACCATCCACCTGTCGCGCGTTGCATTCGGTACAACAGCCTGGCACGTACTGACTAAATTGTTTGTGTGTCAGTAACAAAGCGGTGCGAGGGGCAGACGGCAAGAGTATTGTCACGAAAAATACAGGTATCTGACACCAATATTCCGAGATGCCGGCAGGAGAGGATTGGCAATTAAAATAAGACAGGTGTGCAAGAGTGCCCATACGATAATTTGTAAGGGGAAGGGGAGGGAACTATACATGGGGGGTATGGAGTACTTTTAATATTTTGGAAGACGATTAGTCACTTAAGTAGCCATAAAAAGTTCCAGTTCCGGCCCTGTTAAAAACCTGCGTAATACCGTCTTTCATTAAAAGAAAAACAAGAAAAACACCTGACTTGCTATATTTTTTGCGTTCCCAGAGAGCTGGGAGGGGGGGGGGGGGGGGCTGCCGCTCCCCCGTCTGTCCCACGGTTATGGGCGACCTTGAAGTCTTGCGACCCGTGGAGGGTTAACCTAGGCATTTTCAGCTAAACTGAAGCCAAAAATATACGTCTTAGTAGCAGGTGTCACTTCCCTCAATGTATGTTATATTCATTATTTCCATGTTCAGGGCCTTACTTTCACATCAGTCCCTCTTTAAAAAGTATGTTGAGAGTAAAAGTAAACTAAGGCATTTCCCGTATTGCGCATTACCAAAGAGGTGGGTAGGTTACTTTATGACCACGTGAAAAAAATTAAAAATTCGTTAATTGTTGTTGAATTATATTAGCACCATACTTTTTAAAGAGGTACTGATGTGTAAATAGAGTACAGAACCTAAAAATACTATTTAGCACACACTTATCAATATTAACTCACTATCAATAACGTATACTACCGACTTTATGAACACCACAAAAAATTAAAAAAGCAAAGTTCATTGTTGTTGACTTTTACTCTCAACATACTTTTTAAAGAGAGACTGATATGAAAGTAACGCCCTGAACATGGAAATAATGAATATAACATACATTGGGGGAAGTGACACCTGCTACTAAGACGTGTATTTTTGGCTTCAGTTTAGTTGAAAACTTTAAAAGATCTATGGAATCTGGTAGAAGAGTACATTAAGGGGGGCTAGGACGGCAAACGGGCCGACTTGGAGCAGGAGAGGCACCACAGGTCATTTAAATTTCCACTGTCTATACTCTTACAAATAAATTCATAAAACTTTGTCAGCATGACCAGGAAGGATTCAGAATTCACACTCATAGCAGTGGAAGTTCGAAAACATAACGAAATAAAATTTTTTTACATGTGAAATTTCATCATTTTTTTCACTTACTAATGGCTGCATTTGTTGCTATAGGTACACTTTTCTTCATAAGTAAGAGAGATTCTTCGATGAATTGTGCACAGCACACAAACCATACTTGAAGGTGTATGAAACTTTAGGATTTTCAAAATCTATTAAAAACTGTGACAAAAATTGAGGTAATTAACTATAAAATTTGTGTTTTTTCTAAACATGAAGTTTAAAATATAACAACTCTTTCGTTTTTTCATAAATTAAATAAATTCTAGAGTTTCATACACCTGTAAGTATGGTATGTGTGCTGTGCAAAATTCATCGAAGAATCTCTCTAACTTATGAAGAAAAGTGTACCTATAGCAACAAATGCTGCCATTAGCAAGTGAAAAATATGATGAAATTTGACACGTAAAAAAATTTATTTCGTTATGTTTTCGAACTTCCACTGCAATGAGTGTGAATCATGAACCCTTCGTGGTGATGCTGACGAAGTTTTATGAATTTATTTGTAAAAGTAAAGACACTGGTTATTAAAATGTCCTGTGATGCCTCTCGTGCTCCAAGTCGGCCCGTTTGACGTCCTACCTCCCTTAATAACAATAGATATTTTTTCAAAACTGAAATGTAAAGTAACTAAGTTTACAATATTTCCAAAAGGTGGTCACCAAGTACCTCCCCCTTTGTTATTGCGAGGTTTAATGATTTGGTACTGCATGAATGGATACATGTTTTACGATTTGATAGTGCATGAAAATTAGGGCTCTGGTCATAAATAATCAGGTTTTTGAATATCACTTCATTTCATCTTCCTGCCGTGGTATTTAGTTTGTGACGACACAGTGGTGAATTCCTGGTGAACGGTTCTCCGAACTGCGGCGGAAGTAAGTAACACACCGCCTTCTTGCCTTGAGCTCTAGATAACTAGGTTGGTAAGTAAGGACAAACAACGGTCAAACTGCGGCGATCTCGTGTTTTGCGGCCTGCCCTGTGGCTTTTTACTACGGGCCATAATGTTTCTACACGAGCTGCTGCCTCCAAGAGTGGTGCAATCAGACAGCTGTTCCGTTAACTCGCTGATCTGCTGCTGTTTCATCGCCTCCATCGGTACTACGCTGAGCCAGTTTTCTAGAGGTGAGAGGAGAGCTTTTATTCGAGGATATCAAGAACAAAGTATACAGAGCACAGTAAATACTTCTGAAGCAGTGTATGTCGGGATTAGCTAGATATACCGCTAGAACAGAAAGGAATGTTTACGCGTGATGACCATTACTGAACGACAATTCGTGTGCAAGAGTCGTTTATTACAGTTCCGTGGAAGTAATAGTCTGCTCTAATTACACTTTGCCCTTCTCGAATCTCATCGCCGTCTGCAAAAGTATTCCTGCTGGTTATTTCTTCAACTTCGGATAGAATTTGATATCACACGATGAAAAAAATTGAAACGCCAAAGACACTGATATAGGCATACGTATTCAAGTACGAGATATGTAAACAGGCAGAACACAGCACTGCGTTCGGCAACGCCTTTACAAGACAACTAGTGTCTGGCGCAGCTGTTAGATCGGTTACTGCTGCTACAATAGCAGGTTATCGAAACTTAAGTGAGTTGGAACGTGATGTTACAGTCGGCGCACGAACAATGGGACCCAACATCTCCGAGGTAGCGATGAAGTGGGGATTTTTCCGTACGACCGTTTCACGAGTGTATCGTGTATTACAGGAATCCGGTAAGACATCAAATCTCAGACATCGTTGCGGCCTGGAAAAGATCCGGCAAGGACGGGACCAACGAGGACTGAAGAGACTCGTACAACGCGACAGAAATGCAACCCTTCCGCAAATTGCTGCAGATTTCAATGCTGGGCCGTCAGCAAGTATCAGCGTGCGAACCATTCAACGAAACATCATCGATATGTGCTTTCGGACCAGACGGCCCACTCGTGTACCCTTGATGACTGCGCGACACAAAGCTTTACGCCCCGCCTAGGCCCGTCATACCGACATTGGACTGTTGATGACTGGATCATGTTGCCTGGTCGGACGAGTCTCGTATCAAATTGTATCGAGCGGATGGAGGTGTACGGGTATGGAGACAACCTCCTGAATCTATGCACCCTGCATGTCAGTTGGCGGAGGCTCTGTAATGGTATGGGGAGCGTGCAGTTGGAGTGGTATGGGAACCCTGATATGTCTAGATACGACTCTGACAGGAGACGCGTACGTAAGCATCCTGTCAGATCACCTGCATCCATTCATGTCCATTGTGCTTTCCGACGCACTTGGGCAATTCCAGCAGGACAATGCGACATCCCACATGTCTGTAATTGCTACTGAGTGGCTCCAAGAACACTATTCTGAATTTGAACACTTCCGCTGGCCACTAAGCTCCACAGACATGAACATTATTGAGCATGTGTGGGATGCCTTGCAACGTGCTGTTCAGAAGAGGTATCCACCCCCTCGCACTCTTCCGGATTTATGGACAGCCTTGCAGGATTCATGGTGTCAGTACCCTCCAGCACTACTTCAGACAACAGTCGAGGCCTTGCCGCGTCGTCTTGTAGCAGTTCCGCGTGCTCGCGGGGACCCTACACGATATTAGGCATGTATACCAGTTTCCTTGTTCTGGAGTGTATCTGAATCACAAGATGGAGGCAGTGAAGTCCTCATTTTGAGGACTGAATCAGTTACTGCGTGCCATGAGCGATGGGAGAACCAGCGTTGTCGTGCTTACGTTTGTCGCGTCGTGAATAAAATTTCGTCGAGGGGTTTTCACTATATTTACCGAATAGCCTACACAATTTCTGTAATGCCTTACACCAAACGTGTACAGGGATAAAGGGGTACAAGGCAAACAGTTTCGTCATCAATGGGTTTGTACGATTAATCGCAACGATGTGAAACGGGTCATTCTATCACATGCTGACCATTTACAGGATATTTTCTTTTAAATACAGATGTGAATTAGTAATTCCTACCCCCCCCCCCCCCCCCACACACACACCTTTTGCATATTACTAAAATTGAAATAGGAGGAGATGTCAAGGAAATACTTTTTCAGTTTATTTTCAAATTCAACTTTGCTGTCTGTAAGAGATCCTGTATCATTTTGCGCCGAAGACAACCTTAATGTGGCATAGTGAAAGTCTTTTATTCATCATTGCTTCTTTTTAACTATAGTGGATTATTTACAACAAACTTCATAAAGGCATAAATATGTTGTTGTATTACTCATGTATGGACAAGGGGTAAATATAACCCCATCCTTAGTGGGGGTTCTTGAAGAATTTTTTTTCCTCTGTGTAATTAAATGTGTAAAATGATATGAAACTATATGCAATCGAAAGATGTGATTATATGTTAACAATTTATTTTTGAAAAGCAATGATGTTGATTACAATGAATATGTAATTAATTTTTGCTCTCTATGGAACAAGAGAGCACATTCCTCCTCCTTTCCTGAGTAAAAAGTGAATCTTTCTCTTTCTCTCTCCTCAGCCGTCGCAGCAGATGTATTTTGCCAGTATAGCTCTTGTTTCCTTATTTTAAGTGAATAATTACGGTGAATATATGTTAAGTAGCCATGTCATTATTTCAATGCCTCTTCCTAATCCAGTCTTGTCATATTTGATTTTTATTATGTGTTTTCTAAAGTAATGTTTCGGCCACATCGGAGAGAAGTAGCGGGAACATTGTTTGGCGAGAATAAACGAATACTGATAGTGCTCATTCGTCGCTTAATCCATCGTTTCAAATCTGTACAACCTGAGATCATGATTACTACCTTCTTTATTCGCTATCCGGGCTATGTTAACACCTGAAAGGCGTACTGTTTCAGATCAGTCATTAGCCGCTTAACATATGTCGCCATGCAACGGTCTCGCTTCTCTGATGCAATGATACAGCTGGAGTGCAGAAATCGTCACAATTAAATAAGAGAGTAAAACAACTACGAAAATTTGTCCGTTTCATGTTTTATTCTGCAGAAGTAGAGCCTCCAGTGCAGCATTACATTAAATTGTGGTAGTTCACGTTCAACCAGTTTAAATTCATGTTTGAAGGGTTTTTTAATTCATATTTATACTAGTATTTCCAAAAGATGAATGCCAAACTCCTGACACAAATGTCTACAAGATAATTATGAGCCAGACAACATAATATTCTTACGTCTTGTTGTAGAACGGAGGAAACTTACTTCATTAAAGATTGTTTAAGCCCAGAACATTATTCCATGTGTCACTGTTCAATGAAACAATGCAAAATTTGTAAATTTAATGATTTGTATCTTCGTAAGATTTGCAGTGATTCAAAGTGCGAATGTGACTGAACTTAGTTGTTTTAGGAGTTCAAAAAAATTTTTTTTCTGTTTAAATTCATTTCAGTGTCGTCACCTAATTTTTTTCGGATTCCCACTCTACTTATTGTATCCATACAATGTGTTGACATTTATCGTTGGTGCATGTACGTGTACGGAAATGAGTACGTTGTATCTTTTTCAAACTGACAGTGAGACTTTTTGCAGAAAACCACTCAGCAATTCTTTTCCCTTGTTGTTGTATGTACGTGTGGTTGACTGCAATACTAGTGCCACATGCAAAAAGTTTGTTTATGTGTATGTGTGTGTGTGTGGAACGATTAAATACATACTCTTTACTGAGTGTGGTTAGCTACCAAAGTCTGTTGACCATCACAAAATAGGACAGAAAATGGCGACCTCCTTCCGTCACAGCGCTTCCATCACACTTGATGTATCGTGGATCGTTTTGTGTTAGCAGAAGAGCCAACACCGTGTTACGAGTGGAGGCCGAAATGCACGCGTTTTAGCTCACGCAGGCTGGCGTGAGGAGGGAAGAGCTATACTGACGTGAGGTCTGGAACATGATAAGGAATGAGAATTAGGAAGCGGACATAATTAGTTTGATACTTAACTTTAATCCATTAATGATGAACGTCGCTCTTGACGGTGCATGATTCACAATATTATCTGTTCAGAAAACATTCTTGAAGTAATTATAGTAACTGAATATGGCGCCTTGCTAGGTCGTAGCAAATGACGTAGCTGAAGGCTATGCTAAACTGTCGTCTCTGCAAAGGAGAGCGTATGTAGACAGTGAACCATCACTAGCAAAGTCGGCTGTACAACTGGGGCGACTGCTAGGGAGTCTCTCTAGACTAGACCTGCCGTGTGGCGGCGCTCGGTCTGCAATCACTGATAGTGGCGACACGCGGGTCCGATGTATACTAGCGGACCGCAGCCGATTTAAAGGCTACCACCTAGCAAGTGTGGTGTCTGGCGGTGACACCACAGATCGAACTAACACGTTTCGAAGAAAGAAGTCTAGCAGTAAATAGAAAAGGTAGCAGTATCACCAACTGTGACTAAATAAATTCTTTTTTCATAATTATTTTCAGCGATAATGGCTATGTTCGTGAACCGTGACTGTGTGGGAAAATTATTTATTTCAAGTTTCTGTTACCAGTCACTTTTTATTTTATGCCTAATCTAACATAGTGCAACGCGTTTCGAACATGTTTTGTTCATCTTCAAGCGTTTGTACATACATACATACATTGAAAAATGTTACTTAAAAATAAACAGTCTTAAACTAGATTAATCTAGAACACTTTCTTTTTTACTGTAGCTGCTGGTGTGGCATTTTGGGTGAAGAAGGGGGGCAGTGTATATCTAGAAAAAAATGGCTCTGAGCACTATGGGACTTCTGAGGTCATCAGTCTCCTAGAACTTAGAACTACTTAAACCTAACTAACCTAAGGACACCACACACACCCATGCCCGAGGCAGGATTCGAACCTGCGACCGTAGCAGCAGCGCGGTTCCAGACTGTAGCGGCTAGGACCGCTCGGCCACACCGGCCGGCTGTATATCTAGAAATCGAAGTCAGTGATGTCTTCTGCTGGTTTTCTTCTTTGTTGTTGACTATGTATATCACAGCCTGTATAGGATGCAGATAAATTTGCATCAGTTATGAGTTACGAAAATAGTGTGAAAGGTTTTTATAGGACAGTTGATCACCTACAATTACATCATCTTGCTGCTTCACTTGAATCACTGGTGTAATGGCGGAGCTGTTGATTGACATTACACTATTGCACATTATGTTTTGTCACTGATTACCACTGCACAAATTGCTTCGATGTTATACACACAATACAAGATGGCGGACTGTAGCATGTGAGTCTGTATCGATTATCGAGGTTTTGTATCGATGTTCTTGGTTTTAATCAATTATTTACATTGACATTTCTTGAATCTATTGAGTTAGAACTGGCTTAAAGCTGTTGAAGAATTTTGAGTTTTTGAATACGGTTATTTCATTAAGAATGTTATCTCCGCGCTTTGTGTTATGTATGTTATGTTATGTGATTCAAGTGAAGCAGCAAGATGATGTAATTGTAAATGATTAACTGTCATATAAAAGCCTTTCACACTATTTTCGTAACATATAACTCATGCAAATCTATCTGCATCCGATACAGGCTGTGATATACATAGTCAACAACAAAGAAGAAAACCAACAGAAGACGTCACTGACTTCGATTTCTAGATATACACTGCCCCCCTCCTTCCCCCCCCCCCCCCCCCCCAAATGCCACACCAGCAGCTACAGTAAAAAACAAAGTGTTCTAGATTAATCTAGTTTGTTGTTGTTGTTGTTGTGGTCTTCAGTCCTGAGACTGGTTTGATGTAGCTCTCCATGCTACTCTATCCTGTGCAAGCCTCTTCATCTCTCAATACCTACTGCAGCCTACATCCTTCTGAATCTGCTTAGTGTATTCATCTCTTGGTCTCCCTCTACGATTTTTACCCTCCACCCTGCCCTCCAGTACTAAATTGGTGCCGGCCGGAGTGGCTGAGCGGTTCTAGGCGCTACAGTCTGGAACCGCGCGACCGCTACGGTCGCAGGTTCGAATCCTGCCTCGGGCATGGATGTGTGTGATGTCCTTAGGTTAGTTAGGTTTAAGTAGTTCTAAGTTCTAGGGGACTGATGACCTTAGAAGTTAAGTCCCATAGTGCTCAGAGCCATTTGAACTAAATTGGTGATCCCTTGATGCGTCATAACATGTCCTACCAACAGATTCCTTCTTCTAGTCAAGTTGTGCCACAAGCTTCTCTTCTCCCCAATTCTATTCAATACCTCCTCATTAGTTATGTGATCTACCCATCTAATCTTCAGCATTCTTCTGTAGCACCACATTTCGAAAGCTTCTATTCTCTTCTTGTCTAAACTATTTATCGTCCACGTTTCACTTCCATACACGGCTACACTCCATACAAATACTTTCAAAAACGACTTCCTTACACTTAAATCAATACTCGATGTTAACAAATTTCTCTTCTTCAGAAACGCTTTCCTTGCCATTGCCAGTCTACATTTTATATCCTCTCTACTTCGACCATCATCAGTTATTTTGCTCCCCAAATAGCAAAACTCCTTTACTACTTTAAGTGTCTCATTTCCTAATCTAATACCCGCAGCATCACCCGACTTAATTCGACTACATTCCATTATCCTCGTTTTGATTTTGTTGATGTTCATCTTATACCCTCCTTTCAAGACACTGTCCATTCCGTTCAACTGCTCTTCCAAGTCCTTTGCTGTCTCTGACAGAATTACAATGTCATCGGCGAACCGCAAAGTTTTTATTTCTTCTCCATGGATTTTAATACCTACTCCGAACAATTCTTTCATTTCCTTTACTGCTTGCTCAATATACAGATTGAATAGCATCGGGGAGAGGCTACAACCCTGTCTCACTCCCTTCCCAACCACTGCTTCCCTTTGATGTCCCTCGACTCTTATAACTGCCATCTGGTTTCTGTACAAATTGTAAATAGCCTTTCGCTGCCTGTATTTTACCCCTGCCACCTTCAGAATTTGAAAGAGAGTATTCCAGTCAACATTGTCAAAAGCTTTCTCTAAGTCTACAAATGCTAGAAACGTAGGTTTGCCTTTCCTTAATCTTTCTTCTAAGATAAGTCGTAGGGTCAGTATTGCCTCACGTGTTCCAACATTTCTACGGAATCGAAACTGATCTTCCCCGAGGTCGGCTTCTACTAGTTTTTCCATTCGCCTGTAAAGAATTCGCGTTAATATTTTGCAGCTGTGACATATTAAACAGATAGTTCGGTAATTTTCATGCCTGTCAACACCTGCTTTCTTTGGGATTGGAATTATTATATTCTTCTTGAAGTCTGAGGGCATTTAGGCTGCTGTGTCTAGACACAAGGGAGGTAGCCGAAAGGGCACGCGTCAACTCAAGCCGTCTTGCGTTAAGTCTGGAACAGGTTACGTTATGAATGCTATAAAGAAAAGAACGGAGCTTCTCGTATACTTAACTTTTATTCACTTCTGCGGTACATCGCTCTTGATAATACAAGTGAGACTCTCTCCGGATATGGTTAATGGCGCCTTGCTAGGTCGTAGCCATGGACTTAGCTGAAGGCTATTCTAACGGTCTCTCGGCAAATGAGAGAAAGGCTTCGTACGTGTAGTCGCTAGCAATGTCGTCCGTACAACTGGGGCGAGTGCTCGTACGTCTCTCGAGACCTGCCGTGTGGTGGCGCTCGGTCTGATCACTGACAGTGGCGACACGCGGGTCCGACATGTACTAATGGACCGCGGCCGATTTAAGCTACCACCTAGCAAGTGTGGTGTCTGGCGGTGACACCACATAGGCTGTCTTATACATCTTGCTCACCAGGTGGTAGAGTTTTGTCAGGACTGGCTCTCCCAAGGCAGTCAGTAGTTCTAATGGAATGTTGTCTACTCCCGGGGCCTTGTTTCGACTTTCGATCTAATTTAAGATTGTTTATTTTTAAGTAACATTTCTCGATGTATGTATGTATGTACAAACGCTTGAAGATGAACAAAACATGTTCGAAACGCGTTGCATTATGTTAGACTAAGCATAAAATAAAAAGTGACTGGTAGCAGAAACTTGAAATAAATAATTCTTTTTTCGTTTCATTAGTCCTGGATCTAAGTTTCCCGCTTACTGCCGTCTTATCGATGACGGTTAGTACTTATGGATTGTGAGCAGGAACTAATAAAGGTTTGGAGTAATCGTGAGAAGACCTTGTTACTCGCGCTGTCTGAGCTGGAGACGCCTGTGGTGCAGTCGGCATGGTGTCCGCAGCGGCTATACGCGTATCTGATGACGCAGAGCGATACGTGTGACCGCCCCTCGCAGCTCCCGTAATGGGAATCACCGGATAGGGAGCCGGACATCCTACACCTCACGCCACTGCAGTGCTGCCCAACATAACGAGATACCAGCCGCCCTTTTCCTCGCCCTGCACTTGTTACGCCGTGTGACTCGCGACAGGTCAGATGGTAGACGTTAGCTCGAGTACACGTACGTTACAACGGTTAGATGCCTTACCGCAACATACTAGACTCACTTCCCCGTCAAATCTTAGGAGACGACAACAGGAAGTTTTCTTTTTCACCTCGAAGAAATCGAACTGCGACCACGGTACACGGTCTAGTCACATTAATCTGACCAATGCCTATGTTCGACTTCAATGTTCAGTAGTCACTCAGTGATGTCAGTTGCCAGCACTAGCAGTGGAGGGATATAAAGCGTGTCAGGGACATGCGGGGAACAGTGCAGTTGTTGTAATGTGGAAACAGAGCGATAGAGTGTAACTCAAAAAGAAATGCACACTATTTTTTTTAAATCCATCTTTTATTCTACATGTTTAAAAGTTTTACATTGTGTAAATACATCCTTTAGGAACAATATTTTCATTTCCCCACATAATTTCCATCCCTCTCAACTGCCTTACGCCATCTTGGAACCAGCGCCTGTATACCCGCACGGTAAAATTCTGGACCAACCTGTTGGAGCCATTGTTTGGCAGCGTGCACAAGGGAGTCATCACCTTCAAACCTTGTTCCACGAAGAGTCTTTCAGTTTCCAAAAGAGATGATAATCACATGGAGCCAGGTCAGGACTGTAAGGCGGGTGTTTCAGTGTTGTCTATCCGAGTTTTGTGATCGCTTCCAAGGTTTTCTGACTGACATGTGGCCGTACATTGTCGTGCAACAGCAAAACATCCTGCTTTTGCCGGTGTGGTCGAACACGACTTATTTGAGCTTGAAGTTTCTTCAGTGTCGTCACATATTCATCAGAATTTGTGGTGGTTCCACTTGGCATGATGTCCACAAGCAAGAGTCCTTCAGAATCGAAAAACACCCTAGCCATAACGTTTCGAGCAGAACGTGTAGTTTTGAATTTTTTTTTCCTTGGGTGAATTTGCATGATACCACTCCACTGGTTGCCTCTTCGTCTCTGGTTAAAAATGATGGAGCCATGTTTCATCACCTGTCACAATTCTTCCAAGAAATTCATCTCCACCATTCTCGTACTGTTCCAAAAGTTCGCTGAATACCGTTTTTCTTGTTTGTTTGTGAGCCACTGTCAACATCCTGGGAACCGACCTGGCACAAACCTTTTTTAACGCCAACAGTTTCAGTATTCTGCAAACACTTCCTTCCCCTATCCCAACGTAGCGTGACATTTCGTTCACTGTGATGCGTCTGTCAGCAGTTACCAATTCGTTAACTCTTTGGACATTGTCTGCAGTGTGTGCAGTACGTGGCCTGCCGCTGCGAGGACAATCCTCAATATTGCCGTGCCCGCTTTCATCACGTAAACTGCTTGCCCACCGACTAAGTATACTGCAATCGACAGCAGCATCTCCATACACCTTTTTCAACCTATTGTGGATGTTTCCCACTGTGTCATTTTCACAGCACAGGAATTCTATGACAGCACGATGCTTCTGACGAACGTCAACTTTAGCAGCCATCTTGAAGACATGCTGTGACGGCGCCACTCACGGGAACAGGTTGAACTAAGTTTGAAAACAAGCGGGAGGGATGTATCTACACACTGTAAAACTTTCACAATTGCAGAAAGAAAACTGTATTTTTACAAAAATAGTGTGCATTTCTTTTGGAGTGACCCTCGTATAAGTGCAAAAAAATGGTTCATATGGCTCAAAGCACCACGGGACTTAACATCTGAGGTCAAAAAAAAAATGGTTCAAATGGCTCTGAGCACTATGCGACTTAACTTCTGAGGTCATCAGTCGCCTTGAACTTAGAATTAATTAAACCTAACTAACCTAAGGACATCACACACTTCCATGCCCGAGGCAGGATTCGAACCTGCGGCCGTAGCGGTCACGCGGCTCCAGACTGAAGCGCCTAGAACCGCACGGCCACACCGGCCGGCTATCTGAAGTGCATCACGGGCCATAGATAAAAGAGGTGAACGACGGCTGAGGAGATGTTTAAGGGCGAATAGACTAGGAAATGTTGAGCAGATCACCGCCCAAATGAACCTAGGGGCTACGAAAAGTGTCTCTTCAACTGATGTTCAGCTTACGTTACTGTTTACGGCCCTCTGCAGCAGGAGCCTGGTTCACGCACCCAAGCTGACTGAATACGTAGTAATGAAATTTCGGAAATACGTTTGTCTAGGTAACATATTTGAGTGATTAACATTGCAAGGTCACATAATTATGTTAGTGCGACATAAGACATTGCAAATGTGAAATGTTGCTGCATTAATAACAGGCGTAACCACCAGAACGTTGAAGGCAAGCATGCAAACATGCATGCATCCTGTTGCGCAGGTGCCGTATCTCAGTTTGTGGAAGATCCATGCCTGTTGTACTCCGGCCGGCTAAGGCAGTCCTGAGAGTGGGAGGGAGACTGTGTGTTATTTCTTGTGTTGTTGAATGCCTTACTTTTACCGTAGCGTAACTCATTTACTTTCAACTTCTGTTTTCCTTGATTACGACCCTGAGCAGTAATCATCCGATATGAAAATTCTTTACTACATAGCTGTGTTGTACGTCTGCGGCTGTTACTCATTTTACAGCCCCTTAAAGTAATATAGGCCACAGAAATTTCTATACGTTGGAAAAGACCAGAGGTATTTCTACGGGACAGTACAGTACACTGTTCTTAGTATCGACTGCATAGTAACATTTATGACTGGTATGGAATGGCACGAATATAAATATCCCAAGGCAGACATCTCGCAACAACACAGCCTGACGTATCCTCTCAATCACTGTTTTAGAATGTTTAACTTAGTAACCGTCTACTCACGTTCATCATCGTTATGCTATTCGGCTGCAGATACTAGCTAGCGGCCGGCCGATGTGGCCGAGCGGTTCTAGGCGCTTGAGTCTGGAACTGCGCCACCGCTACAATCGCAGGTTCGAATACTGCCTCGGGCATGGATGTGTGTGATGTGCTTAGGTTAGTTAGGTTTAAGTAGTTCTAAGTTCTAGGGCACTGATGACCTCAGATGTTAAGTCCCATAGTGCTCAGAGCCATTTTGCAGGTACTAGCGGATTTACAACATATAAACATTTTTTAAATATTAGAAATTTCGGTAGAAAATAAAATAAAGAGACGTATATAATATGAATCATATAGTATCGTCATGTACAAAGCGTAGGCAATCCTGCTAGATCGTGCAGAAAATTTGTGTTGATGGGGATTTGAGCACTTAGAAATGTTATCTCTTTTACAGTAATAATTAGTAGCATTCACCGTTACTTCAGACCCGTAACTGATAATATTAAATTTGCACCTATTTGATCGGTCACTTTTATTCAGACGAATATAATGTTAAGTGCTAAAATGTAGACCGAGTTCGATTCATAAATTTAGAATCGCGACTAGAGAAATCACTTAATGGAGACACTCGGGAACATTTCTAATGGCACCCATACAAGTTAATATCAGAAACAGTGAGTTAAGATTTACTTAATTTATAATGTCTGTTCTTTCAGCCACGCATGCGTCTCTAATGGAACAGACGATCTGCAGCTGTATTAATTTTACGAAATTTATTCGTCAAATGTGACTTCTTTCGACATTAGCTGTATTAGGAATAGGAATATTAGGTATTGGCGACACGTGAAAATTTGTGCCGTACCGTGACTCGGACCGAATTTTCCGCTTATCGCGGAGAGGCTCCGTCCCCGCCGCAGCCGCAGTGGTCCACTTCACCCCTCCGCCGCCCCACACCGAACCCAGGGTTATTGTGCGGTTCGGTCCCCGGTGGACCCCCCAGGGAACGTCTCACACCAGACGAGTGTAACCCCTATGTTTGAGTGGTAGAGTAATGGTGGTGTACGCGTACGTGGAGAACTTGTTTGCGCATCAATCGCCGACATAGTGTAGCTGAGGCGAAATAAGGGACACCAGCCCGCATTTGCCGAGGCAAATGGAAAACCGCGTGAAAACCATCCACAGACTGGCCGGCTCACCGGACATCGATACAAATCCGCCGGGCGGATTCGTGCCGGGGACCGGGGCTCCTTCCCGCCCGGAAAGCTGTGCGTTAGACCGCACGGCCAACCGGGCGGGTTATAATTTCACATACCCACATTCCCCATATTGGGACTTGGTAAGGTTAGGTTAGTGTTTTTTAACGTCCCGTCGACAACGAGGTCATTAGAGACGGAGCACAAGCTCGGGTTAGGGAAGGATGGGGAAGGAAATCGGCCGTGCCCTTTCAAAGGAACCATCCCGGCATTTGCCTGAAACGATTTAGGGAAATCACGGAAAACCTAAATGAGGATGGCTGGAGACGGGATTGAACCGTCCGCCTCCCGAATGCGGGACTTGGTAAGAAGACATATCGTCTATTTACGAGGTAGCATCTTGTGATGGTCGGCCGGCGTGGCCGAGCGGTTCTAGGCGCTTCAGTCTGGAACCGCGCGACCTCTACGGTCGTAGGTTCGAATCCTGCCTCAGGCATGGATGTGTGTGATGTTGTTAGGTTAGTTAGGTTTAAGTAGTTGTAAGTTCTAGGGGACCGATGACCTCAGCAGTTAAGTCCCATAGTGCTCAGAGCCATTTGAACCATCTTGTGGTGTATTGTACAAATTTGTTGGACTGTTGGCTGTATCACTGACGTGCATTTTGCTCTTCCTGCGTTTTTTCGTCAGTTGCTGTGTATACACGGACAAAGTAATTCGTAAGATTACTGTTGCCATGTTCTGTATGAGTACCCAAGCCAGGGCGAGACCTTTAGAAAAGATAACATGTATTTTCACGCAACTCTGTTATAAACAAATTTTCCTATCTTGTCCCCTTGCGCTAGAAAACTGTATGTTGTCAACAGATGTAAAAAGATGAAGCTTACTACTGTTATTGCTGGAATGTACTATCTCTGGTTAGTACACAGATAGTCTTACTTGTGAATGTATTTCACGGCAACAGCCTTAGTTCTCACGTACAAAGCATGTCAGAGCATCGATCTGTGAATTATGTTAACTTGGTAACATTTCACATAATTTACACCATTTCACGGCGTGCAGAGTACCACATTCCCCTCATGTTACGGTAATTCAATAGTGCAAAAGCTTATTTTTTGACAGTGACATGTACACGTGTTGGAGGGCTTTTAAGTCTGACCTGTGCCGAAGCCAAATGTAAATGATGTATTATTTTCATCATTTTTGTAATATACTACTTGTATATGACATGTTTGTGTAGTTCTGTATGTAGGCTCTGCGCTTCGTTTTTGTATTCTTTAATCTTTTGCAGTACAACTTGAAAATGACCCAAAGGCTGAAACTGCAATTGTGAAATAAATAATTCCGACAGTCAACGGCGAATATGATGTCCTTTAAAAATTTTTTAAAAAACTTTTAACACTGCTGGTTAGGTTGCTAGAAAGCTTTTATCACTTGGCGTCCAGTAATTCACATTTATAGATGCGTTTCGAGATTTACCCATCATCATATTGTCTAACATGGAGAGGCCCCTGCGGTGCGATCGATATTTTGGAACTATCTATACGGTGATGTAGGTTAAGGTCACAGGCATCACGCACTGCAATCATTCACCCTGGTCGACCCTCGTTTACGAATAGTAGACGGAAAAAAAATCCGGAATTTCCTGTGACATTCAGTGGCATTTTAAAAGTAACGTTGTATTGTTTGGTTGCGTGGTTCAATGGATAGGATAAAAGCGTCGTATGTTGGAGGTCATGGGTTCGAATTTTGTCAGGGGAAAATTTTTATCTTTAAGTTTTTATCGAAATGACTTTGATCATCTTTTTTACTCAGGTAACTGATTTAAATGTATCTTTTTAAATTCATTCCATTGTCACATAATTATGATCATAATACCAACTTCTTCACTTGCTCTCATTTTTCTTCCTATCATTCTTTCTCCACCTGAGATCCTTATACATGTGTTTTTAATTAATTTTATGTATTAATTTTGATTTAATTTCTATTGTTTTATCACCGCCTTTTTTCGTCCACATTATTGCGTTCATTACATCTCTTTCCCATTTTGCTTGGATTTCGTTTTCTTATATACCCGTCTTGCATTTAAATTTTCATCTGCCTTATTTTGTCCATAGTGAAATAGATATGTAGGTTATGCTTTAAATGTCTGTATGACGATTAACGTGTTGAAAATTTGCACATCTGGTATCAATAACACATTTTCACACCAGCGCACAAATGTAAATAGATTATTTCGTGTTTTGTTTTTTAACTGATAGATTGGAATTTTCAAATAATTGGATATTATAATAGATAAATATAATTAAATTCATATTCACAGAAAGTCCAATTGGAAAGAGAATGATACAAAGAAATAATGAAACAAATGAAAAAGTTTATACAATAGTTAAAAAGATGTGGCAACAGAATAGAGTTAAAAAGTTATATTTAAACCAATTAACTGAATAAAAATGATGATCAAAATCACTTCGATAAAGATTTAAAAATAAAAAAATTCTGTTAGATTCGAACCCACATCGTTTAGCACGCGAAGCTGTGATCCTGTTCATTACACCAGAAAATTATTCGATAGAAAGCAACTTTTATAATGCCACTGAGTATCACACAAAATTCTGACCTTTTTTTCGTCAGTTACTCGAAAACGAGGACCGCCAGGGTAAATGGTTGCAGTGTGTGATATCCTAATCTATATCGCCGTATAGATAGTTTCAAAAAAGTCGATCGCTGGGGACCTGTCCTTGTTAGAAGAAAGGTGGAATTCTTCGTATACAGTACGGTATCACGTGCGAGCTAACCGCTCCAGTGAGCACTTTTGTCCAGTGAGCTTAATTAAAACCACATCTTATGCCTTCGAAGTGGCTATTGTCACAAGCCAATCACTCGTTACTGACGCGACAATTTTCGTACCTAACAGCGTCTTTTTCTGGTACAGTTCGATCGTTTAACTGTGTCACTGCTCGCAGAAGCGGAGTTAATGAAGTCAGACTGCCTTACGACAGTTACAGCTCGCTGATGGGAGGCGGATTTGGAAGACGCACGCCGTGAGTCACATCCCCGCGCTCACGGCACCTGTAACCGCGGTGCCAGCAGTCACGTGATGTAACTCCGTTATCTCAGGCGAAGGTGAGCCGCTGCGCCGACTTTCATTTGTCCTCGGCGAGCTCCGCAGTGATCGCGCCGTCGGCCAGTATTCGCCGGTTTGCGAAACGTCACCGGAAGACGCCGAACGTTTCTGTCTTCCTAGAGGCTGTGCCTTCGATCCCACTATAATCGCACTCCTTGCAAGCCCGATAAAAATGGGCCTGTATTATGTAGGAGGTCTTATGTAGGATGTTTTAAAAAAGATGTGCCAGGTGCGAGTAGGACTCACACTGAGCATTCCGTACAAAACTGTGTAAATAGTTCATCCAGTTCGGTAACCGAGTATCTCAACGACTTTTGTCTGTTATTGATATTGATACTGGCAAGATATCGGTCCCTGGTATCCCAAAAGTTGCGAGAATGTTTAACTATCAAGTCTGAAGTCGCGTGACAGATGACAAGAGAACATTTTTTTCGAATGACATAATTAAAATGTAATAATTTTCTGATTTTCTTACCTTTATTTGTACTGTGAAATTTTTCTTGTTGCCAAATTTCATGATTCTACGCCAAGGGCAAGTACACTATAAGTTTTAATAAGTGAGTTTGCGAGTATCAAAATATGTGACATAAATGGCCGTATCTTTTTATTGCATTAACTTAGAAGCTTCACTTTTTCACATCGCCGAGGGGCCTTTAACCTTAATATGTGATATAAATTTCAACTTTATATGTCTACCAGCTCCTGAGAAAAAGGGTTTTGAAGAGTCGGAGAGATAGACTGAAAACAAAATGGTAGTATAAGATTTAATTTTTTCCCACTGTGGTTCAGAAGCGTAAAAGTGTTTGTCTTACAGAACACAGTGCTGGTCAAAACTAAAAAAGTCCTGTAACACATGTCTGGAAACAAATACGTATTAGATACGGGGCCTATGAGAATAGTCTGCACTCTGTGCTGAAGGTTGTTTTCCTGTTGACATTAAGTTTTCAAGTACCAAAAATTGGAGAGAAAATCAACTTTGAAGTTTTCCGACCATCTTCAAAATGTTAAACTAACGTCGCAGCAGGCTGAGTGGCTGTTTGGTAGAATGTTCGCCTCCTGCATGGGTATGTTAGGTTCGATTCCTGTCTGATGCAAATTTGTTCTGCTTGCGTATCCATGAAGCGTAATATATATATATATATATATATGTGTGTGTGTGTGTGTGTGTGTGCGTGTGCGCCATTTTTTTTCAAGAACGGTTAGACGTAAAAAATTGAAATTTCTGTCACATACTAAGGTAGTTCGTTAGGCGCTGTAAACATTGAAGCCATTAAGTCAATGCTATCTAAAGATACGACCATTTAGGTCATATTTTGATACTCATCAAAACCTATATTGTACTTCCAGTTGACCTAGAATTATGAATTTTGACAAGACGGGTTTCACAGCACAAGCAAAGGAAAAATTCGCAGATTGTTATTTTGTAATTATATCACACGAAAAAAAATGTTTACTTGTCATTCTCGAAAGTATTTGAATTCCCAGGGTATTGACAGCAGAAAAAAGTCGAGATTCTCGTTTCCCGGGATCGATCAACTAACAATGTACACATTATTAAGTTTATGTGGAACCTTTGATGCGCGAGTCCTACTCACGGTTATCCGTCTTTTTTTTCGGTCGGTTCGAATACCTACGTCATTTATACATGTTGTTGTTGTTGCTCTATCCTGTGAAAGAATCTTCAACTCCAAATAACTGCTGCAACCTACATCCTTCTGAATCTGCTTACTGTATTCTTCTCTTGGTCATCAAATATATGCTACTTAGAAGATATCTAATTGTCATTTTTATAAAAAAATACACGTCTTTCGTTTAATTAATTCTTAATTACGAATTTTTTTTATAAAGGATTGTTTGATTTAAAAACTTCAAATTATTAGTTTTTCATTGTTATCTATTTTACGCCTCGCATACATGTTCATGGAACATGCAACTTTAATTAAAATTTTACCATGGATGGGAGTCGAACCCTGGCCACCCATGTGATTGAGGAGCGTTCTACTTCACAGCCAAGCAGCCCATCGTAAAACACAACCTTGCATAGGATATTAAGTAAGCTCGGAAATCTTCAAAGCAGATTTTCTCGTGAATTTTTTAGAGTTGCGTCTATCTGCTTTTGGTGATTGATATTTGAATTCCGAATCCGATTGCCATGTAGCGTCATATTGTATATAAGGCTCACCAGCCATTTGACCATCTTCTTCTGTGCGGATGCACAAACTGCGCCCGATCTCTTACGGGAATCGGCAGTAAAGCCGCGAGTAACGAATATATTGGGCAGGGGCACTATGAATATAGTGCGGGACAATAGCTCCGAATATGGGTCTCACGGGAAGCGTGCCAGAGATAAGTCCGTGCAGTTGCACTATCCTCTGTGTCCTCGGTGGCTCCGATGGATGCCGACACGGTACCTCAGCGTGTTCGGTCAGAGGGTTAGCTGCCCTCTGTAATAAAAAAACTGAGTTAATCGATCAACAACGAACTTAAACGGGTGTCTTACGACGTCCGCCCCGAGCAGATACAACGAACGAAAGCGAAGAAAATGAGAATTTAAAAAAAATGGATAGAGCGTCTGCCATGTAAGCAGGACATCCCGGGATCGAGTCACGGTCGGGGCACACATTTTCAACTGTCCCCGTTGACTTTTATCAACGCCTGTACGCAGCTAGGGGTATTCATTTCATTGTTATTTATTAACTTTTATGATTAATTGTTTCATTTATTTAAATGCAAACTGCTTTACGGTGTTGGTTAATAAATGTATCGTAAAATTTGTGAAATCTCAGCGAATACGATGGCTAGGACACTTGGAGAGAATGGCAGAGGATAGAATCCCAAAGAAAATGATGAAAGGTATGATCCATTCAGTTAGGTGAAAAGGGAGACCTAGAAGAAGATGGATCGATGAGGTAATAATGGATATCAGCAATATGGGAGTCCGGGGGTGGAAAAGAGCAGCAAATAACCGAGAAGTGTGGAGGAAGATTGTTGAAGAAGCCAAGGCTCACCAAGGGCTGTAGAGCTACTGAAGAAGAAGAAGAGAATGACGTCCTGGGACTTACTTCAAATACACTCCTGGAAATGGAAAAAAGAACACATTGACACCGGAGTGTCAGACCCACCATACTTGCTCCGGACACTGCGAGAGGGCTGTACAAGCAATGATCACACGCACGGCACAGCGGACACACCAGGAACCGCGGTGTTGGCCGTCGAATGGCGCTAGCTGCGCAGCATTTGTGCACCGCCGCGTGAACCGTATGTGCAGTTGACGGACTTTGAGCGAGGGCGTATAGTGGGCATGCGGGAGGCCGGGTGGACGTACCGCCGAATTGCTCAACACGTGGGGCGTGAGGTCTCCACAGTACATCGATGTTGTCGCCAGTGGTCGGCGGAAGGTGCACGTGCCCGTCGACCTGGGACCGGACCGCAGCGACGCACGGATGCACGCCAATACCGTAGGATCCTACGCAGTGCCGTAGGGGACCGCACCGCCACTTCCCAGCAAATTAGGGACACTGTTGCTCCTGGGGTATCGGCGAGGACCATTCGCAACCGTCTCCATGAAGCTGGGCTACGGTCCCGCACACCGTTAGGCCGTCTTCCGCTCACGCCCCAACATCGTGCAGCCCGCCTCCAGTGGTGTCGCGACAGGCGTGAATGGAGGGACGAATGGAGACGTGTCGTCTTCAGCGATGAGAGTCGCTTCTGCCTTGGTGCCAATGATGGTCGTATGCGTGTTTGGCGCCGTGCAGGTGAGCGCCACAATCAGGACTGCATACGACCGAGGCACACAGGGCCAACACCCGGCATCATGGTGTGGGGAGCGATCTCCTACACTGGCCGTACACCACTGGTGATCGTCGAGGGGACACTGAATAGTGCACGGTACATCCAAACCGTCATCGAACCCATCGTTCTACCATTCCTAGACCGGCAAGGGAACTTGCTGTTCCAACAGGACAATGCACGTCCGCATGTATCCCGTGCCACCCAACGTGCTCTAGAAGGTGTAAGCCAACTACCCTGGCCAGCAAGATCTCCGGATCTGTCCCCCATTGAGCATGTTTGGGACTGGATGAAGCGTCGTCTCACGCGGTCTGCACGTCCAGCACGAACGCTGGTCCAACTGAGGCGCCAGGTGGAAATGGCATGGCAAGCCGTTCCACAGGACTACATCCAGCATCTCTACGATCGTCTCCATGGGAGAATAGCAGCCTGCATTGCTGCGAAAGGTGGATATACACTGTACTAGTGCCGACATTGTGCATGCTCTGTTGCCTGTGTCTATGTGCCTGTGGTTCTGTCAGTGTGATCATGTGATGTATCTGACCCCAGGAATGTGTCAATAAAGTTTCCCCTTCCTGGGACAATGAATTCACGGTGTTCTTATTTCAATTTCCAGGAGTGTGTATTAGCTATCCCCACTCCCGTATTATATCCACACAGGTCGTCTGCTTGCATCTGCAAAAGAATCCATTGTGCTGCAAGAACTGCTTTAAGGAACTACATCAATGAAAGATCTACAGAGAACAGGTAGGAGGAAGTCCTGCTCACTGATTCATTAAGGTAATCCAGAAAATAGTTAATTAGACTTAAGCAGTATCAAATGGGAAGGTACGACCAGTTGTACTGTACGACGTCTGTACCGCTTTCTAAGGAGGAGGAGGAGGATATTAAGTGTTTAACGTCCCGTCGACAACGAGGTCATTAGAGACGGAGCGCAAGCTCGGGTGAGGGAAGGATGGGGAAGGAAATCGGCCGTGCCCTTTCAAAGGAACCATCCTGGCATTTGCCTGAAGCGATTTAGAGAAATCACGGAAAACCTAAATCAGGATGGCCGGAGACGGGATTGAACCGTCGTCCTCCCGAATGGCTTTCTAGGGACTTGTGGCTAAACTGAGAAACGTTTATGGAGATTTGGTCCACTAAGGGATCTTGCAGTTCTCCAGATCTCTTATCCACTGAAAATTTCTGGTTATATGTTGGCAAGAGTCCGGCACTCCATCGTTCGCCAGCCACCACGATTGATGAACTCTTCCGTAGAATTGAAGCGGAGGAGGAGGAGGAGATTAGTGTTTAACGTCCCGTCGACAACGGGGTCATTAGAGACAGAGCATAAGCTCGAATTAGGGAAGGATGCCGATGGAAAGCGGCCGTGATCTTTCAAAGAAACCACCCCGGCATTTGTCTTAAGTGATTTAGGTAAATCACGGGAAACATCGTCTTCGCGTCCAATGTGCTAACCATTGCGCTACCCCGCTCGGTTTTCCCTGGAGTTGAAACAACGTGAGATGGTGTACCCTTATCCCTCATCCAAACTCAGTTTGACTCGGTGCCCTGCCGGTCTTCAGCAATTTTTGAAGCCAGAGATGGTAGCTCTTTGTACTAAATTTCACCTAATAATCCAAGTCTCCTACAAACTATGTACACCTCCTAGAACACTTTATACCCACAATAAGATTAAGTTCGTTGTTTACAACCCTTCCTCGTATTGCAGTTTTGATCGCCAGGAGTGCAGCTGAATGTTGACTCTCAAAAAGTTCGGAACATTTGGTCTCTGGATGGTTGGTTGGTTGATTGGTTGATTGGCTGGGGAGGAGGGTTAACGGCCCAAACAGCAAGGTCATCAGTCCCTCGACCCAAGAGTGGTGCATCCACACGTGGAGACGTCCATCGAGAACGTCATCTGGACTAGCATGGGGATTTTAACAGTAAAAGCGGAAAGGATAAAAACATGATGGACGTCTTTTGTACTGTCAATAATAAAAGCAAGATGAGACAAATAGAAAAGTAGCAGGGAGCAGTCCCCGAGCCTCTGCATGTGATATCAAACGTCTCGCCCACACCTGTGTCACCCCTGATCCTTACAGTCAATAGCGCCCACTATTCAACAGAGTGACACCGAGAATGGAAAACTGAGTGCGGCAGAAAGGAGGCAAACTGAATCTAAAAGCAATTAAAACAGAGTAAAAGAGGGATGAAAAAGGAGCCCGTTCCAATATTGGAGGCACTGAGTCCGGAAGTCCATACATAGCACAGAGGGCCAAAAGGAGGGTGCATTCTTAATAGACATTGCGCTACTGTCTGTAAGGCTCCACAACCACAATGTTGGAGTGGCTCGCTACACACAATAAAACGATGGGTTAACCTGGTCTGAGCAATGTGGGGAAGACTTTAGTACTGTGGATTCCTTCTGGGAGATTGCCTTGGTGCAATAGTCTCCTCGATTATTTGGAACGTTTTAGATGGAGCAGTAGCCCACCAGATGTCGTTCCATTTCCGAACGAGCAGAGATCTTATGAGCACCCGCAAATCCGCACCTGGGATCGTCAAAGCTAATGGAGAACGAGTAAGTGCTCCTCTAGCCAAACGGTCGGCCAGTTCATTCCCCGGGGTACCCGCTTGACTCGGCACCCATAGAAAGTCAACTGAATTTGAATGAAGAACCTTGCCCCCACTGGAGTTCTGACTAACCACAGCGCAACTTCCATTTACAATCACTCAGGTAACGTCTTCACTAGTGATACAGGAGCCTAGTGATACTAGGAGCCTAGTGATGCTAGGTAACAGTCACCAGTGATACAAGGATACTAAAATTTCACCCTTTTTACAAAGAATGCTTTGATGCTAAGCAATAAAGCAGTCCATTCCTGTTGATTCAGTGTGTTGGACCTCTCAGACGTAAAATCGTCTCAGTCCACAGCTCGTGGTCTAGTGGCTAGCGTTGCTACCTTCGGATCC
The DNA here is from genome assembly GCF_023898315.1 of Schistocerca nitens. Classification (NCBI taxonomy): domain Eukaryota; kingdom Metazoa; phylum Arthropoda; class Insecta; order Orthoptera; family Acrididae; genus Schistocerca; species Schistocerca nitens. The sequence goes on from NC_064618.1 coordinate 249,732,158, forward strand.
CGGGATCCCGGGTTCGATTCCCGGCTGGGCTGGGGATTTTCTCTGCCTGGGGATTGGATGTTTGTGTTGTCCTCATCATTTGGTCATCATTCGTGAACGTGACTTGATTATACTCTGTACATATTGGAAAATTGTACGAGCGCTGATGACCACGCAGTTGAACACCCCACAAATCAATCATCATCATCATTAAAATCGCCTCTGAGTTTAATTTCTTAGCTTGAATGAATAGCACGGAGGTAGGGATGGGAAAAACCCACCGGTTGAAACCGAAGACGCTATTTTCGTTCTGAATAACCGGTATTTTCCTGTATTTGTTTGGTCTAGTTTATAACAAGTGTTTTTTATTTATTACTAATAACCGACTAAAAACCGAAATATCAATTAACCATAGCAGCCTTGCAAAAATTATTCATTTTAAAATAAACTTTTTTTTAAAAAAGGAGTAATTTTTATTTATAAAATTTGCATTAGTTTGAAATATTGGGTTGTTATAGAAAACGGGAAAATCGATCAGAGCTATTTTAATAGCAATAGTAACGAAAGGGGCAACAAACACACAGCATAAGAATTGGTACAACATTGATGAGGCAATAATATCAGTGTTTCCATGTGTCGTGGCTTAAGGTACGCGTATATGTGCATTGTGCAAGACTTGTTTATACGATAGCTTCTCGTTGTCGTCTCCGGACTTACAGGTACACTGCATTGCAGAATGGCACCGAACTAAGTCTGGTAATATTTCTATGAAATGACGTACAATGTTTCATTTATTTTAAGAGATTAAAGATTAGTTTGCCATTTCTAAAAAAATTATAAAAGATGAAGGTAATTGTGGTAACAGTAAAAAATTAAAAACTTAACTATTCATTCATAGTACACACAATAAAAATAGGAAGTAGCGAATCTGCTGCCTAGTCTACATAATATGCCCTTATCTGCTCGTAATCCTTGAAAACGGACAAATTAATAAAGAACAGTTCTTCAACCTCAGTTTTCGCCTTTTAGCAGTGACCATTTGTAAAGCCTAGTTACTCGTATGATGCCGACTTCATCGTTCTTGAGCAGAATTTAAAAAAATTAAAATCATTTGGAGAATACTGGTGATTATTTTCCAGTATTCAACCACTTATCACTTTTGGAGAAAAGCAGTGAACGGTAGATGGACTACGTTTTCTTTTATATGCTTATTTAGTTTAATATTTTGATCCTGTGTATCTTGAAACTGAGAGAGACAATATTTTTCAATCTTTGTTCGATTTCTAAGTTTATTACAGAAAAAATAGGAATAAAAAAACCGATAATCGCTTATTTCAGAAACCAGTTATTTTGAGCAGCTTTAACAGTCAGGTTAAAGTGACGTCGAAAAAAAAATATCTATAACCGAAAACCGGTTGTTTCAACGACAACCGCCGTCCTTACACGGGTGATTTTTGTATAGCTACCTTTGCTCAAGTGAGCACTTTCCACTTCAGTTTGTGGAGATCAAGGATCGAGGCCAATTTAGTGCTGATAGCCACAGAGGTTCAGATGTATGTGTGAATTCCTAAGGGACCAAACTGCTGAGGTCATCGGTCCCTAGACTTACACACTACTTAAATTAAATTATGCTAAGGGCAACACAACACACACACACACACACACACACACACACACACACACACACACACACACACATACCCGAGGGACAACTCGAACCTCCGGCGCGACGGGCCGCGCAATCCGTTGCAAGGCGCCCTAAACCACGCGGCCACTCCGCGCGGCAGGGGAAATAATACCGCTTAGATTGGACAGTATTCATTTAGTATTCTTGGTTTGTCAGGTAACGAGTGGCGCTCCTCTCTTCAGGGTTTAGCGCGCCCTGATCCGGCAGTAGCTGTTACGCATATGAACTTCGCTGCCTAATGGTACAGAGACGAATATTTACAAATCCGGCTGCCGAATCCTTTTTTTGTGTCTGAGTCTGGGTCTCAAGTTACGTAAACAAAAACGTGATTCACTCCGAGGCACGTGAGCTGCTGGGATGCGAGCTTGCCGAGGATCAAAGACGGATTTAACCAGCACTGCTGCATCACTAGCCTGAGGAACCTTACGCAAAAAATTGAGTTATGCAAAAATATCTTCCTTGACACTCACAGTGTACAACAGCAGAATACGAATTTGAATAATGAAATGAATAATTACTTGTATGTGCAACAAGAAACACATTTTGGTTGTCCGAGGCAACACGGTGAAACTTGCTCTGCTGTTAATAGTTACTTGGAACAGGAACTGATATGCAGTGTTCGAAGTTCAACGCTGCAGAAGGTTAGTATAGATGCCCCGAAGAACTGTAAGAAATGACGGAAAGCTAGGGTATGGTGAAGATGTTTAGATCTTGCAACCTTGTCTCAGCCTTTTTGTGACACTAGGTTTTAATAATAGAACGCGGAAAAGAAGAACATCCATATCCTTCCGTGCGAGAACTAGGTTCATGTATTTTATTATGATGATCGTTTCTCCTATGTAGGTCGGCGTCAACAAAATATTTTCGCATTCGGGGGAGAAAGTTGGTGATTGAAATTTCGTAACAAGATTCCACCGCCACGAAAAACACCTTTGTTTCAATAACGTCCACCCCACATCCTGTATCGTGTCCGTGACACTCTCTCCCCTATTTCTCGATAATACAAAACGTCCTGCTCTTCATTGAACTTTCTCGATGTACTCCGTTAATCCTATCTGGCAAGGATCCCACACCGCGCATTAGTACGCCAAAAATGGACGGACAAGCGTAGTGTAGGCAGTCATTTCAGTAGATTTGTTGCATTTTCTAAGTGTCCTGTCAATAAAACGCAGTCCAAGTTAAGTTGTTCGTAATTGTAATTCGTAGGTATTTTGCTGAATTTACGGCCTTTAGATTGATTTATTGTGTAACCGAAGTTTAACGGATTCCTTTTAGCACTCAAGTGAATGACCTCACACTTTTCATAATTTAGGGTCAATTACCAATTTTCGCACCATACAGATACCTTTTCTAAATCGTTTTGCAATTTGTTTTGGTCTTCTGATGACTTTACTAGACGATAAACGTCAGCATCATCTACAAACAACCTAAGACGGGTGCTCAGATTCTCTCCTATATCGCTTATATAGGAAAGGAACAGGATGGAGCCTATAACACGATCTTGGAAAACGCCAGAAATCACTTCTGTTTTACTCGATGACTTTCCTTCAGTTACTGCGAACTGTGACCTCTCTGGCAGGAAATCACGAATCCAGTCGCATAACTGAGACGATCAATAAGACCGCAATTTGACGACAAGCCGTTTGTGAGGTACATTATCAAAATCCTTCTGGAGATCTAGATGTACGGAATCAATTTCAAATCTCTTGTAATAGCACTCAATACTTCGTGTAAGTAAAGAGTTAATTGAAACCTCCTACCAGATTAAAACAGTTTGCCAGACGGAGACTCGAATTCGGGAGCTCGAGTTCGAGTCTCGGTCCGGCACACAGTTTTAATTTGCCAGGAAGTTACATATAAGCGCACACTCCGGTGCAGAGTGAAAATTTCATTCTGGCAAGAGCTAGTTGTGTTTCACAAGAACGATGTTTTATAAATCTGTGTTGATTGTGTGTGAAGAGATCGTTGTCTTCGAGGTAATTAATAAAGTTCGAACACAATATATGTTCCAGATTACTGCTGCATATCGACATTAATGATAAGGGTCTGTAATTTAGTGAATTACTCCTTATGCCTTTCTTGGATATTGGTGTGACCTGTGCAACTTTTTAGTCTTTGGGTACGGATCTTTCGTCGAGCGAGCGGTTGTATACGATTCTTAAGTATGGAGCTGTTGTGTCACCATACTCTGAAAGGAACCTAATTGGTATATGGTTTGTACCGGAAGACTTTGCCGGCCGCAGTGGCCGAGCGGTTCTAGGCGCTTCAGTCCGGAACCGCGCTGCTGCTACGGTCGCAGGTTCGAATCCTGCCTCGGGCATTGATGTGTGCGATATCCTTAGGTTGGTTAGGTTTAAGTAGTTCTAAGTCTGGGGGACTGATGACCTCAAATGTTAAGTCCCATAGTGCTTAGAGCCATTTGAACCATTTGAACCAGAAGACTTTCTTTTATTAAGTGATGTAAGTTTCTTCACTACTCCGAGGATATCTACTTCAAAGTTATTCAAGTTGGCAGCTGTGCGTGCTTCGAATTCTGGAATACTTACTTCGTCTTCTTTGGTGAAAAAATTTCGGAAGGCTGTGCTTAGTAACTCTGTTTTGGCAGCACTGTCATCGATAGTATTTCAGTTGCTATCGCGCAGAGAAAGTGTTGATGGTGTCGTGCGGCTAGGATACTTTACATACGACCAGAATCTCTCTGAATTTTTTGCCAGGTTTCGAAACAAAGTTTCGTTGTGGGACCTGTTGTAAGAATCTCGCATTGAGATCCACGATAAATTTCAAGCTTCTATAAAAGATGGCCAATCTTGGAGATTTTGCGTTCGTTTAAACTTGGCATGCTTTTTCCGTTGTTTCTGCAACAGCGTTCTGACCTATTTTTTGTACCATGGGGGATTTTTTTGGTTTAAATCTCTCAATTGCTGTCGAAAGTATTTCATTGAATTCAAGCCCCTTCTGGTGTACACCAGCTTAGGCTCTCGAGAATGGAAGGGTTGCCTTCCTCCACAGAGATTCAGGCACCTCATCGAAAGTGTCCCCAGCAGAGCACAAGCATCATAATGGCGAAGGGATCACACATCTAGTATTAGTGTCCACTAATAAGTGTCCGGATACTTTTGATTAGATAGTATAGAAGTCAGAAAAAATACAGCGTTAGCTATCTAAAGGGCTGACTGTGTACCTGCATGGTACGCCGTAGGTTCATTTCGGTGTTATGAGAACCACAGAAAACGTCTGGCAGGTTCATCTTCTCTGTATAAATGCGTGTCCCAGAACGATGCCATCACGGCTGCGGGTAGTCTCATACTGGTAATTACAGTTCTGGTTTTTGTCCGCTTCTCTCAGCCGCAGAAAGCAATAGCAGACATGCGGCTTATTAACTGCAGGTAGAAAAGAATACAACAAGAAAACTACAGAAGCCTGTGGCAAATTGGGAACATAAACTCCGAGACTTCAAGCCTATGTTACACGGTTATATGAATGATTGACGTTATCGCTGTTTTATTCTTCCAAGTTGAAGGAAGACGAATCCCGGTTCCTATTTCACTATGCATTTCTATATCAGCATTGCCAAATTGCAATGTACTTATTTTGTACAAAGATATGGCTGGTGATTGAAGTAATTACAAGCAACAGTAAGGTTCTGTATTTAATATTGCACCGAGAAGAGACAATTTCGTAGGGACGTAAATCAATAACCGCTTCACTGCCCTCCTCCACACACGACACCTGATATGCAGAGGTGACAAAAATCATGGGATTCCTTCATGCACATATACAGATGACGGTAGTATCGCGTACACAAGGTATAAAGGGGCAATGCGTTGGTGGACGCCGGCCGGTGTGGCCGAGCGGTTCTAGGCGCTTCAGTCTGGAACTGCGCGACCGCTACGGTCGCAGGTTCGAATCCTGCCTCGGGCATGGATTGTGTGATGTCCTTAGGTTAGTTAGGTTTAAGTAGTTCTAAGTTCTAGGGGACTGATGACCTCAGATGTTAAGTCCCATAGTGCTCAGAGCCATTTGAAGCATTGGTGGACCTGTCATTTGTACTCATGTGATTCATGTGAAAAAGTTTCCGACGTCATTATTCCCGCACGACGGGAGTTAACACCCTTTGAACGCAGAATAGTAGTTGGAGCGAGACGCATGGGGCCTTCCATTTCGCAAATCGTTAGGGAATTCAATATTCCGCGGTCCACAATGTCAAAAATGTGCCGAGAATACCAAATTTCAGACATTATGTCTCACCACGGACAACGCACTGGCCGACGGCCTTCACTTAACGACCGAGAGCAGCGGCATTTGCATAGAGTTGTCAGCGCTAACAGACAAGCAATACTGCGTGAAATAACGGCAGAAATCAATGTGGGATGTACGACGATGGTATCTTTTATGACAGTGCTGCGAAATTTGAGGACGCGAGCGCCTTTGCTAACAGCACGACATCGCCTGCAGCGCCTGTCCTGGGCTTGTAACCATGTCGGTTGAATCCTAGATGACTGGAAAACAGTTGCCTGGTCTGATGAGTCCCGGTTTCAATTGGCAAGAGTTGATGGTAGGGTTCGAGTGTGGTACAGACCCCAAGCTGTCAACAAGGCACTGTGCAAGCTGCTGGTGTCTCCATAATGTTATGAGCTGTATTTACAATGAATGGAATGGGTCCTCTGGTCCCGTTGAACCGATCTTTGACTGGAAATGGTTATGCTCGGCTACAACGAGATCATTTGCAACCATTCATGGACTTCATGTTCGCAGGCAACAATGGGCCCTGTAACCGGACAAAAATTGTTTGCAATTGGTTTGGAGAACATTCTGGACAATTCGAGCGAATTATTTTGCCACCCAGATCGCCCGACAAGAATCCTATCAGACATTTATGGGACATAATCGAGAGGTAAGTTCGTACACAAAATCCCGCCCTGGCTGCAGTTTTGCAGTTATGGACGGCTATTGAGGAAGCATGGAGCATTATTTATGCAGGAGATTTCCAACGACTTGTTGAGTTGCTGCACTACGCCAGGTAAAAGGAGATAAGACACGATATTAACTGGTATCCCATGATTTTTGTCACTTCGGTGTATAGCCCTATAGGGCGTTCCAACCCTGAACGGAGTACTTTGAGTTCTGGAACCAATGGGTGGAAGTGAATATTAACTTTTTATTGATACGAGTGTCATTCCTGTTTTTTGTGTGTAGCGTGAGTGTCCGATCCGGATTGTGCCGATGTAGTCCAAATTTTTGAATCCTTCCATTAATGTACGGGTTTCGTTGTTCGACAGATAGCGGAAGCAGGGAGCGTTTCGAAATGACACCCTACATCGAGGTGCGAATAAAACAGAGATGAATCAGTGAATTCCTAACTGCTGACCAAATTTCGCCATTTAAAATCCATCGACGCTTCTCGCTAAAGCTGCGTGGCATGGTAGTGGTGCGAAGGATTTGCAGAAGACACGCCTCGGTCAACTCTGCTCAGTTGCCATATCTCATAACGAACAACGTCTCGATTACCCCATCCGCGAAGATCGACGGATTACGAACAAAGAATAGCATGCACAAATGATTCTCAGCTGTAGGCCCCACGCCTTAAGGCCGGTTCCCACTAGGGCTGCCGCGCGTCAAAACAGCGTCAGCGGCGTGGTTGCCATGGAAATGGCGTCAGCGGCAAGGCGCGGCGGGCTCTGCGTCGCGGTTTGACCATGTCGAACCGCTTCCGCTGCCGCTTGCCGCGCTCCAGGTGCGCGCCGCCAATCAGAACGCGCTGAGCGTGACGTCAGGTACGGAACCCCGGGCCACACGAACTTTCGCCGAACCGCTGGCGCGGACGCGGCGGCAGCTATGAAATACTTATCATCCGATTCCAAGGAAACTATTCGGTAGAAAAATTTGATTCTTGGGCATGTTACAGCCTGATATCTTCTCTCGATAAACGACCGAATTTCTTTTCGTTATTCGTCGTGGTTACTTGCTGTATCGCATTTACGTAAACCTTTACACGAAATTTGAATGAGTGTGCAGAGGTAAAAACGCATTGCGTGGACTTTGCGTACAGTTCATTTTAGGTAATACATTATTGCGTATGAAATGTAGTCAACATATCGAAATTGTTTTTAAAGCTGAGAGCAGAACGATAGCTATCACCGTTCTCGAGATATTGAATAATATGTCGGCGGATGGGCTGTGCGGTGGCGCGCGCGGGTCGCTCGCGACGCGACTGATACTTCGTCCTTCTCGTCGTAAACCATGTGGTTGTATCAACTGCAAATTTCGTAAACGGTTCAAGAAATCGAAAAGTGTTTTTTTGCAAACGATAACTTGTATAAAGTCATGTATTTCGTCACATGATAAATATCCTAATTCTGTTTATCTACCGAGATATGAAAGAAACTACAGTTTTTCGGAAGGGATTGATGTATTTTTTGAAACGGCATTTAATAGCATGTGGATTGAGAAGTTAAACCGAGACTAATTTACTGGTATGTCGTAAGATGTAATTTTCTAAGTATCTACATCTGTTGATTATTTCCTTTGGAGGTAACAAACGTTTTTTTTTCTTTACCCAGTGTACTTCATTGGTTCAAGACGCGTTTCGCCTTTTACTTTAAGGCATCTTCGGTGGAATCTAGAATGATTCAATTTTGTTTTGATATGTGATACTTGCAGATTATAAAACAGTTCACATCTTTCTTTACGTGAATAACTGATTACTTACAGTGAATAGAGTTTTTGGCGGACATCTGCGTGTCCCCTCACCTGGTCACATGCTGGAGATTGAACTAAAACTTAGATTATGAAACATAAGCACATTTTCATGTTCTTTTTTTTTTCTTCTGTCACTAGCTGTAGACATTTTACCGAAAACACTGATTTGAAGTCGTAACTACAGTGTGTTCACCTCATGTCCATTCCTGTTTGGTTTATTTATGTACATGTTGCCAACCTAAAGAATTATATGCTGAAAACTAATGTTTGTTTATTTCTGTTCTCCTTATATCTGTATGTATGTGTGGCTAGCCAGTGATAGTTATAGAAAGTTGAAAGTGAATGCAGTAGTTGTCAGACAGTGGTTGAAAGATTTGGTGTTCAGCTGATTTCAGTTTTGGTTTAAATGTTTTGTGGAGGAGTGCATGGAAGAGTAAATTCACTGCTTACATTAATAGATAAAATAGTAGAATAGCATTTCAACAGATGATTATTATCAGAATACTATCACCCAACCCCCTTGTTCTCACTCTTTGACACCTCATAATATGTCCTGTCAACTTACCCCTCTTGTAGTCAAAGTTGTGCCATAATTTCCTCTTCCTCCTCTATTTAATTCCGTACCTCTTCTTTAGTTACACGATCCTCATATCTAATCTTCAGCATTCTTATTGATCACCACGTTTTGAAAGCGTCCATTGTCTTCTTGACAGAACTGTTCATCGCCCACGTTTCACTTACATACAGGGCTGCACTCAAGACAAATACCGCACTCCACACAAATACCTTTGTAAAATAGTACCCAGTCATTAGAATTTATATTCGATGTGAACAAATTTTCTTTTTCAGAACGCTTTTGTTGCTATTCACAGTCTTCATTTTATATCCTCTATACTTCTGCCTTCTCAATTACTGCTTCCCTTTCAAGTCATTGAAGTCTTAGAAATGTAGTTTGGTTTCTGTACAAGTTGTAGATAATCTTGTAGCCCTGTGTTTTATCGATGACATCTCCAGAGTTTCAAAGAACGTTTGTATTAAGATTGTCAAAACCTTTCTCTAAACATGCAAATGCTATAAACACAGTTTTGCAGTTCTTCAGTGTGTCTACTTAGCTAAGTGGTAGGATCAGTATTGCCTTACGTGTTCAGACATCTCACAGGAATCTAACATTGTGCTTAGGTTAGTTTGTACAACCCCTCCCCCTCTCCTCTCCACATATTCCTTCCACTTTCTAGCCTTCTCTCATTTGCTTAGTTCTGGCTTTGCCAAATGAGTTCCTGACAGTTGCTTCTCCTTTGAGCAAAGTTTTCTTTGTTCTTTCTCATTTTCATTCCCCTATGTTTTCCAAGAGCAAAATCGCATTGCAATTTTGGACTTCCCGTTAACGTCATCTTTAGACATTTCTATTTCCGATGGCCTACTTTATTTGCTACATTTCTATATTTTTCCCTCGTGTCAAATATAATATATCACGTTTTATCTAACGATTTCTACTATACCTTCTTCCCGTTCACATACTCTGCTGCATTCACCACTTCTTCTCTCAAAGATTCTTCGTATTCCAGCGGATTCCTTCCTCTGTTTCTGTCAGTCGTTGCATTACGGTAACTATAAAGGTTATCGAAAAACTGTGGGTCTTGACTTATTCAAGTTCCATTTCCGTTATTTGCTACCGTTTACTGTCTCTTTAGTTGTAAACCGCAGCTCATAACCAATAAATTATTGTAGGTTTGCGTCTGCACCAGGAAATGTCTTATAATTTAAAATCTGGTTTCGAAAACTTTGTTCCAAAAATACACTCCTGGAAATTGAAATAAGAACACCGTGAATTCATTGTCCCAGGAAGGGGAAACTTTATTGACACATTCCTGGGGTCACATACATCACATGATCACACTGACAGAACCACAGGCACATAGACACAGGCAACAGAGCATGCACAATGTCGGCACTAGTACAGTGTATATCCACCTTTCGCAGCAATGCAGGCTGCTATTCTCCCATGGAGACGATCGTAGAGATGCTGGATGTAGTCCTGTGGAACGGCTTGCCATGCCATTTCCACCTGGCGCCTCAGTTGGACCAGCGTTCGTGCTGGACGTGCAGACCGCGTGAGACGACGCTTCATCCAGTCCCAAACATGCTCAATGGGGGACAGATCCGGAGATCTTGCTGGCCAGGGTAGTTGACTTACACCTTCTAGAGCACGTTGGGTGGCACGGGATACATGCGGACGTGCATTGTCCTGTTGGAACAGCAAGTTCCCTTGCCGGTCTAGGAATGGTAGAACGATGGGTTCGATGACGGTTTGGATGTACCGTGCACTATTCAGTGTCCCCTCGACGATCACCAGTGGTGTACGGCCAGTGTAGGAGATCGCTCCCCACACCATGATGCCGGGTGTTGGCCCTGTGTGCCTCGGTCGTATGCAGTCCTGTTTGTGGCGCTCACCTGCACGGCGCCAAACACGCATACGACCATCATTGGCACCAAGGCAGAAGCGACTCTCATCGCTGAAGACGACACGTCTCCATTCGTCCCTCCATTCACGCCTGTCGCGACACCACTGGAGGCGGGCTGCACGATGTTGGGGCGTGAGCGGAAGACGGCCTAACGGTGTGCGGGACCGTAGCCCAGCTTCATGGAGACGGTTGCGAATGGTCCTCGCCGATACCCCAGGAGCAACAGTGTCCCTAATTTGCTGGGAAGTGGCAGTGCGGTCCCCTACGGCACTGCGTAGGATCCTACGGTCTTGGCGTGCATCCGTGCGTCGCTGCGGTCCGGTCCCAGGTCGACGGGCACGTGCACCTTCCGCCGACCACTGGCGACAACATCGATGTACTGTGGAGACCTCACGCCCCACGTGTTGAGCAATTCGGCGGTACGTCCACCCGGCCTCCCGCATGCCCACTATACGCCCTCGCTCAAGGTCCGTCAACTGCACATACGGTTCACGTCCACGCTGTCGCGGCATGCTACCAGTGTTAAAGACTGCGATGGAGCTCCGTATGCCACGGCAAACTGGCTGACACTGACGGCGGCGGTGCACAAATGCTGCGCAGCTAGCGCCATTCGACGGCCAACACCGCGGTTCCTGGTGTGTCCGCTGTGCCGTGCGTGTGATCATTGCTTGTACAGCCCTCTCGCAGTGTCCGGAGCAAGTATGGTGGGTCTGACACACCGGTGTCAATGTGTTCTTTTTTCCATTTCCAGGAGTGTATATTATTCTTTCATGATTCTTAAGCAAGTTGCTGGCGATGATTACATTATGCTCTGTGCGAAATTCTATCAGGTGGCTTCCACTTTCATCCCTTCCTCCAAGCCTTTGTGTTCTTACTGTTTTCCTGTACATGCTACAGTATCACATTTTAAATTTTTGTCTCGCTTAACCATCTGAATAATCTCCTTTGTCGTACATTGTTTCAATGTGTTAGGAGATAGTGAACAATCCTGAAAGGTAATAATGAAATCTGTTTATGGTGAAATGAGAAAACATGAATAATGAAATATGTGAAATAGTACATTGTACAGAAAATGAAAAATTGGTATTTCACCCAACTTCGTCTTTCCTTCATTTAGGTGTAAAATATAGTTAATCAAACGCACCGTGCGTTTCAGTGGGTCCCGCCCCGTACCTCAGTGGCTGTCCGTCATTGGCTACTGCTAGCGCCTGCCGCTTCCAGGTGGGAACGCCAATTCCGCGAGCCGCCGCGTCAAAGCGGAAAACGCTTGCCGCTGCCGTTGCCGCACGACGCGCTGCCGCGCTCTAGTGGGAACCGGCCTTTAGACAAGATGTTAGCAGCCTTGGTCGCAAAATATGTGCGATATACGTTCCGTGGATACTTACACGAGGCCAAAAAGCCGTGGAATGTATTTGTCGGTAACTTCTCTACCAATACCATGCTAAAGGTGGCTAATTTTTGAACACCAGTCATCAGAGATGAGACACGCTGTCACCACTACGAGCCGACATTGGTTGGTTTACTTAAGGGGAGGGGAACAAACAGCATCCCGGCGGAGGTTCGAGTCCTCCCTCGGGCATGGGTGTGTGTGTTTGTCCTTAGGATAATTTAGGTTAAGTAGTGTGTAAGCTTAGGGACTGATGACCTTAGCAGTTAAGTCCCATAAGATTTCACACACATTTGAACTTTTTTTTTTAACAAACAGCGAGGTCATCGGTCTCATCGGATTAGGGAAGTGTGGGGATGGAAGTCGGCCCTGCCCTTTCAAAGGAACCATTCCGGCATTTGCCTGAAGTGTTTTAGGGAAATCACGAAAAATATAAACCAGGATGACCGGACTCGGGTTTGAACCGTCTTCCTCCCGAAGGCGAGTTCAGTTTGCTAACCACTGCGCCACCTCGTTCGATACGAGTCGATCTCCGAAAGACACTGAATGGAGTGGTGATATGCAACTTCTGCAGCGAAGTAGTATTTAAGAACCATCTGCAGCCAAAGTGTTGCGCATCATCTTTTCGGAGATCATTGAAGTCACTGACGAATCTGGATGCCTGTCCTACCAAACCTATCGTATTTAGCACCTTCAGATTCCAATCTTTTTTGGCCTCTGAAAGATGGACTAATTCACCAACATTTTGCAGACTCTGTTGCTCTTATGAAAGCTATAAAACAGTGCCTGGTTCAAGTTTTTACAAGCACAGATTATGCAACGAATGGTGGTGTCTAAGTGGACTAATGACTGCAAGTAGCTGAAATCCTACTTATTTACCTATGTTACTGTGTTTTCGTTATGTTATAATTTCCTTGAAAATTAACTCTAAGCATAAACAACTTAACCATATAGCAACTATTCGAAAATGATCGCCGAAAACGGCAGGGGTGGTATATATGTCACTAACCGTAAATAACTTCCTTTATGTCACGTGTGAACTAAAACAATAGAAAACATTCTAAAATTCAAAGTAGGAAAAACTACTTCCAGAACTACGAGCCCATCGAATCGAGAAGAGTATAAACATTTCTACAACGCACTGCACGATTCAAGATGGAAACATTAATAATTTAAAATCCGTAAAAGCTAAGAAAACGAAAGCAAATCATATATGTCGCGAAAAAAATGGGTTTAACTCCATGCAGGAAATATTATTATGGCAAAATTTTCTCGCTGAATATATTGTTTTATTGCTGTTTTTTCAGGTTCCGCAAAAGAAATCAGGACGCATGCAAAGTACAAAAGCATGTCTGAAGCTCAAGGAAATAATATTCGTACATATTTTTTTTTCATTGCTGGTGCAGTCACAGAATAGGTTATAACGAAGCGTTGTATGTTCACAGGAAAGAGCTGAATGTTCCATCGACAACAAGTTAGAGACTGTTTAGGGTCGACTTGTTCAAAAGCTGGGCCCTGTTCGTTTCATAGAAACCGTTCTTGAAGTCCCCTTAAGCGACTATGGAAAAAGTAAACAGATGAATGTTGCTTAGTTTCCAGCTCGTATAAATATATCCACGTTTCGTGTCTTGTTTCGATGTTGCATACGGTTTTTGAAATTCCTCAGTAGAATTGTCTTGAACATTTCCCTACACCAACTGAAAATATCTTGTTTTTGAGAATCAAATATCAGTAACTGTTACGCAACACACCTAAATACCGTATGTTGCTTCTGCTAAATACCACAGGAAAAAGATAATTCAACATTCTTCTTCAAACGAAAATATCAAGCAAAATGCCGCCGTCTTAAACACATTGGGCTCGTACCCGGGAGGAGTGAGGTTCAAATCCACGTCAGCCGTCCTGAAAATGATTTTCTGCGGTTTCCTTAAGTCGCTCATTGCTGTCGCTGAGAAGATTTTTTAAGCAAGACTGCGGCCTATTTCCTGTCTCATCCTTCCGTTCCTGAGCCAATGCTCCCTCCCCAATTATACTGCGGTCGACTGGACTCTAAACCCTAGCCTTTTCTTTGTCACAAGCCAGATGAAAAAACTGAAATAGAGGTCTGGTGGAACGAAGTTGTAGGGCAAGGAACAGACGAAATGGCTAAGGACAATATGAGCTTGGCAGTACGAACGAGAGAGAAAAAAAGACAGTTCTGCAATAAATTTTTGATGGTAAAAGCGAATAGGTTCAAGTCTCACAACAATACGAGTTGCGAGAGCTATCAGGCACATGTGCTCATTTGAAACATTATAACAGAAATAATTTTAAAAAAGACAGTTAATTTTAAAAAACAAAATGTAAAGAAAGAGAGCTTAATATTTTTTGAAAATACACAGTAGTGAAGCAGATGAAGTATAACAGAGCCATCTGTTAGGCTTTACGGAAATAACTATTATGTAATGGACAGAATGATATAGAAAAATTTTTACAAAGAGCTGTACGATCCAGAAAATATTTGCGTGATGATAACTTTAGCAGCACGTATCTATGAGATTGTTTTCGTGGCAGCAATGTCAGCTACTGGACCGATCAGTCTGATGATGTTCCCAGCTGGGCACACATGGCAAAGGCTAGAACGTTTTACTTCACTTTTGACGTGACCATAGCTGTTCTCAATTCTGACCACTGCTTTGTAGCAATGTAATTTTGTGTAAGTAACCTTGTACGTCATGAAAATTGTCATCTTGTTTAATGTGTCTTTTGTCATATCTAATTTTCCATGTATTATTTTATAGTATGTATCAAAATCTCATTCTGATGAAGGAATCCCTAGTAGGTGTCGAAATCTAGGTCAATGTAGCTACGTTTTATGTGCAACCCGCTGGTTGTGTAATCCTATATTGAAACTAGTATACGGCTGCTGAGTAACAGCCATGTTTAAAACTGTACTTATTGACGAATAAAAAATGCAGTTCAGATAAAATTGCAGAACAGATCGAGTTTCTGGAGTTGACACTATCCTTTTAATTTTTTCCATATTTTTTGACAAGATATACCAAAAGATTGAGTGTCTGACTGTTACAAACATCTTTCTCAACGACTTGGAAATTAACTTTTTCCGAAGACTTAAATTACTTAAAAATCGAGTTCTTTAGTAAAAGAGGTAAGGCAATGACGCTACAGTTTTATTTCATGGGTATGAGGAAGACATCAAGCAGGTGGCTGAGAAAATGTGGACCATGCATACGAAAATACAGTGTACGTTAGGAGTAGAGAACAATAATATCCTCAGTTGTCTAGATTTAACCATTTCAAAAGCTAATGGGAAACAGAAATTCGACATCTTTCTATGACATACATGCACGGGCGCTATAGTCCAAGCAACATCGTTATATCCTAAGCGATATAAGGAAGCCTATTTCCAATCCATGTTTCGTAAGACGATACGATTGCCTTTAGCACAGGACTAGATAGATTAGATTGGGTATCTAATAAAATGGATCACCTGCAGCCGTCTTTTCGATGTTGTTTACTATATAGCTACCGGTTTCAGTGATCCAATCCACCATATTCAGGCCTGACGCTGAGGGGGTGAACTCCCATCAATACACGATCCCATCAGTGGCTGACGTCTATAAACTGTTTTTCGCACACTGTAACAGCGATGTTGTGTCTGCAACCATCAACTACCAACTTTGAGAACTGAATAATTCAAAAAATGGCTCTGAGCACTATGGGACTTAACTTCTGAGGTCATAAGTCCCCTAGAACTTAGAACTACTTAAACCTAACTAACCTAAGGACATCACACACAGCCATGCCCGAGGCAGGATTCGAACCTGCGACCGTAGCGGTCGCGCGGTTCCAGACTGTAGCGCCTAGAACCGCTCGGCCACTCCGGCCGGCAACTGAATAATTATACCCAGCTTCAGAAGACAGTTAATGCCATATCTGCTAAAGCAACAATAATGATTACCATTGTCCCAGTACTTACTTGTTACCCATATCCATCTTTCCAACCAGATCTTCCTCATGTTAGCTGGTATAGTCTCCTCAAATTTCCGTTCCTCAGAAGTCACTGTATCAGAGAACATCTGTTTTGTACACCTATAAATTCTTTTTAAATATGCAACAATCATTTTTGTTACCATTGTTGCGATTATTATTATTGTTACTGTTATCATGATAATCATCGTCACTATTAGCGGAAGCAGCTGCCGTAGCGCAAGTACTGCCAGTATTAACTTTATTAATTCATGGTCACTATTATTTACTCACATTTTCACTTGTTCACTCAAATCATTTTAATATTATTTGTCATTTTAAAATCATTATTTCTTACATAACGATGATATAAAACGGTATTTTGTGTGTGTGTGTGTGTGTGTGTGTGTGTGTGTGTGTGTGTAACGCTGGTCCGATGTAAGACAGGGCTTGGTAGCCCCTATCAGATCAGGTTAAATAAACAAATAAACCCAAGTCGATCATTCGTCTTTCCTTTACCATCCTTAAATGCACGTTCCATTTCATATCGTTTTGCAACGTTACGCCTAGCTATTTAATCCAAGTGACTGTGTCAGTTAGCACACACTAGTGCTGTACTCCATCATTACAGGATTGTCTTTCCTACTTTTATAATTTTCTACCACTAGAGCAAGCTGGCATTCATAACATCAACTAGGAATTTTGCCTAAGTTATTTGTGTCTCCCTACGGTCACTAAACGCCGGCACCTTCATGTACACCAGAGCATCATCAACAAACAGGCTGCTCGTCCTGTATTTGCAACTCCCCGATAATTTTTTTTTTCAAAATTGAGGTAAATAGCACTAGTGAGAGTCTGTTCCTGCGCATACGTCTACATCTGCATCTCCATCCCGCAGGCCACCTTGCGGTGTTTGGCGGAGGGTACTTTCTGTACGACTGTCACTTCAAAAATGGTTCAAATGGCTCTGAGCACTATGGGACTCAACTGCTGAGGTCATTAGTCCCCTAGAACTTAGAACTAGTTAAACCTAACTAACCTAAGGACATCACAAACATCCATGCCCGAGGCAGGATTCGAACCTGCGACCGTAGCGGTCTTGCGGTTCCAGACTGCAGCGCCTTTAACCGCACGGCCACTTCGGCCGGCCCACTGTCACTTCCCCGCTGCCCTGTTGCAGTCGCGAATGGTTCGCGGGAAGAACGATTGCCAGTAAGCCTCTGTGTGAACTCAGATCTCTCTAATATTATCTCTCCAGTCTTTACGTGAGAGGAAGAAACATACTCGTTGAATCTTCTAGGAACATACGCACTCGGAACTTCAACAGTAAACCACACCGTGATGCAGAACGTCTCTCTAGCAGCGTCTGAGCAGGTTTATACCTCCGTACTAATTGACAGCCCTGGGACATCCTTTATTGTGTAATGGCCTATGATCGCCATGTTCTTATTCCTTGGCATTTTTATCTTTTCTAGATACCTTTCAGAGTCTACTGATGTTTGCTATCGTCTTATTACCTACTCATATTATCATTCCAGGCGACATTGGATCTCCGGAGACACTTTCTGCTTATTCTTGCGGTATTTACTGCAGCTGTTGACGCTCTTTAGGCGCCTTTCTTTTTAACTTCCCTTGTGGTACTTCGAAGTTCAATAGCTTCCTGAAGTACCAGCAGTCACTCTGGCATTTTGATCTGTGAAGGTTAGTTCTTTCATACTGCTTTTGAACCGACGGTAGAACTCGCTCAGTTCGATTTTATCGGCTCGTCTTTTGACCCTTCGCAGTACTTTTATTGTTCACCAACTATTGGTATAATAACTGATTGTATCAATAAAAAGACTGTCTCGTAATGTCTAACGCTGAATACACACTATCGAGGAGGTAGTTTTATTACCTTGGCAGTCAGGGAAAATGACTGCAGTTAAACGACGAACGTGACGAGCTGTGAGGCAAAGCCTCTACTGCAACAGTCAGTGTTAGTGCCGTTAACACGTCGTCTTGTGGATATATGTTACATAACTTACTATGTAACAATTTTACTGCCCCATAGTGTGCTTTTGTGGTCGTTTCGAAATTCCTGTAATACTGTGTAACGACAGAAACGCTTTAAAGCCACAAAGAGAACTTGTTAACACACTGTAGTTTCAGGTAATCGAGGCAGTTTAACTATACGTCGGGTAGGTTCGTACGTCAAATGAACAATAAACAGAGAGCTTGCTTTTTCTTACGATCTGGGTGATTAAATCCAGATGTTGCCACCCGTTCATAAATAACTATAAAACGAATCTGTGTTTGTTAACACGGCAGATATTGCAAACGAATACGACTCGATATGTATAGCTGCCACATCATGCTCACGTGTTCGCAGCCAGGCTCACTAATCTCGAATTTGCAGTACGAGCCTAGCAGAGGGATGTGCGAAATTTCGGGCTTCAAAAGTTAACAAGTGAAACAGTGTTTTCGAAGACACAGTGTCAAAGTGCCTACTTCGATTGAAATAACTTTGTTATGACTGAAGTTTCAACGAGGCGATTAGCAGGGGCCTGCCGTTAGCCGGTTGTAGTTCTTTCTCGAGCACCACGCGCGCTTACTGCGACGTTGACGTTTTTTGTATGTTATAATCATCTTGTTTCTTATGGCCAGCGCTGTGTATAACCTTCACTACAACACAGTCACGAAAAACCAATCTGACAAATCTGAAATTTAGTAGCTTAAATGCTGGACGATAGATCCTTGCCAGAACCACGTGGAATATGTTTCTACAAGCACGCTTAGACCTCACACGCATTAAGTGCTGTGGCACGATTTTCAAAAATCATGCTATCATGAGAAGCTGATACGTTATACACTTAAGCGCCAAAGAAACTGGTATAGGCATGCGTATTCAAATACAGAGATACGTAAACAGAGAGAATACGGCGCTGCGATCTGCAACGCCTACATACGAAAACTACTGTCTGGCGCAGTTGTTAGATCGATTACTGCTGCTACAATGGCAGGTTATGAAGGTTTAAGTGAGTCTGAACGTGGTGCTATAGTCGGCGCACGAGCGATGGGACACAGCATCTCCGAGGTGGCGATGAAGTGAGGATTTTCCCATACGACTATTTCACGAGTGTACCGTGAATATCAGGAAACCGGCCGACCACTGAGTCATCTCTAACAAAGGGCGTCATTCGGATGCGATGTGGAGGGGCATGTGGTCAATATTCCGTCTGTTGGCCGTTGTCGGCTTGTCGTACCACGGATAGCTACTTCTCACTGAAATAGCTCCGTAGCTGACATCACGAGGCCGCGTGAAACCCGTTCCAGTTATCCGATCAGGGAAAACTGCCCGACAGTATCGGGAATTGAACCCACGTCCTCCGCATGGCAGTCAGACGCGCAGATCGCACGGCTACGGATGGTTGTTGATAATGCGTAATCAGCTGACCCTGTACTAATGGAACTGCGTGATATTCTTCTTGTTATGTATGGGGCGGAACTATAGGCCTCAAGGAAAAAGGGTGACCCCGCTGAGTCACGCAATTTGACTCTTAGTCTGATCACGAGGTGTGGCCATTAATTGCACGCCTTGATCATGTAGGCTGACGTGAGGATCAATGAACTATACTTGACGGGATTTATCTGGAACATCTTAGGTGATTAGAAAGTTAATAGACAGGAATACAATTAAATACTTAGTTTTAATTCAGCATCAGTGGTGAACGTCGATCTTGACTTTGTACAATAATTTACAAGTGCAGTTATAGACTAACTACGAACACTTCTTTACAATTATGATTGCTTCACACATATAGATCAATTGTCAATGCATCAACTGTATGTGCCACCTGACTAGGTCGTAGCTACTGACTTAGCTGAAGGCTATGCCAACTAGCATCTCTGTAAATGAGATCTCTGAAGCTATAACAAGTGAACCATTCCTATTAAAGTCGGCTGTAGAACTGGCCAGTGCGCTAGCTTGTATCTTAAGACCAGCCGAGTGGCGGCGCTCGGTCTGCTAGCGTCGACAGTGGCGACTCGCGGGTCCAATGTGTACTGACGGACCGCGGCCGATTTGAAGCCTACAACCTAGCAAGTGTGGTGCCTTGCGGTGACACCACACTTATCTAGATGAGAGTGTAATAAACGGAACTGATTTTACGTGTACGTTGGAGCGCTGTGTTACATAGTGCGCCCCAAAATCTTTCCACTAATTTCTAGAGGAAGGAAAAGAGAAGAGCTGTAATGACGTTGTAGAATTAATCGTTAATGAACTTTCAGTCTCTGCATACATCGACCTTGTAGCTGCTTATGACACCGTGAATCGTAATAAACTAACAAAGAAGCTATATACGATACGATATTGCAGTGCCTGTTTTATTCTGAATTACTGTGCGCAGGCTCTGCGGCGACTGGAGCTATTACGACATATTCAAAAAGAATACCACAACTTTAGGAATTTAAAACTCTGCAACGACAAAAGGCAGAGCTAAGCACTATCTGTCGGCGAATTAAGGGAGCTATAAAGTTTCATTTAGTTGTACATTTGTTCGCTTGAGGCGCTGTTGACTAGGCGTCAGCGTCAGTTGATGCTAAGATGGCGACCGCTCAACAGAAAGCTTTTTGTGTTATTGAGTACGGCAGAAGTGAATCGACGACAGTTGTTCAGCGTGCATTTCGAAAGAAGTATGGTGTTAAACCTCCTGATAGGTGGTGTATTAAACGTTGGTATAAACAGTTTACAGAGAATGGGTGTTTGTGCAAAGGGAAAAGTTCTGGACGGCCGAGAACGAGTGATGAAAATGTAGCACGCATCCAGCAAGCATTTGTTCGCAGCCCAGGAAAATCGACTCGCAGAGCTAGCAGAGAGCTGCAAATTCCACAATCAACTGTATGGAGAGTCCACCACATTGGCACTTATCTGTCCGTAACTACCTGAACGTCAACTACCCGAGGCGATGGATCGGCCGCCAGGCAGCCCGTGACAGAGCACTTCATCACTGGCTTACAAGAAGCCCTGATCTTACCCCCTGCGATTTTTTCTTATGGGGGTATGTTAAGGATATGGTGTTTCGGCCACCTCTCCCAGCCACCATTGATGATTTGAAACGAGAAATAACAGCAGCTATCCAAACTGTTACACCTGATATACTACAGAGAGTGTGGAACGAGTTGGAGTATCGGGTTGATATTGCTCGTGTGTCTGGAGGGGGCCATATTGAACATCTCTGAACTTGTTTTTGAGTGAAAAAAAACCTTTTTAAATACTCTTTGTAATGATGTATAACAGAAGGTTATATTATGTTTCTTTCATTAAATACACATTTTTAAAGTTGTGGTATTCTTTTGGAATCACCCTGTATATACATTAAATGTATTCACAGTTGTGAATATGGACAACCATCAGCTGTACAATGGAATGACGACAACGAAAATTTGTGCAGGACTGGGGCTCGAACACGGATTTCCAGCTTATTGCGAGCGGTCGCCTTGCCATTTGGCTATGCGTGCACGACTCAGGGCAACACCCGACCTTCCATACGTCGTCAACCGTGCGTCTACAACCTGTACTCGCACATCCGTTATGTGTATTCCTGCGCAGGTGAGACATTTGACTTCAAAGTTGCTTGTCCGGTATCAGTGAATAAATATAACAGTGACCAGTGTCTGTGTTATTCTGAACTACGATGCAAAGTTCCTTTTTGACATGCACGCAAGGTTGACGACATAGAGTATTCAAGTCTGGCCCCGAGTCATGCACGGATAGTCAAATGGCAAGGCGACCGCTCGCGACAAGCAGGAAATCCGTGTTCGAGTCCCGGTCCGGCACAAATTTTCGCTGTCATCATTCCATTCTACAGCCGATGGTTGTCCATATTCGCACTTGTACATACATTTAATGTATAGCAAAAAAGCTGTGCACAGTAACTAAGGAGTAACAACTGACGCAGTTTATTTAGTGTCTTGCAGGGAACAGACGTTTTGTTGTCACTCTAAATGAAAAGAAGAGTCGACAGAGAATTAAGAAGAATGGCGTAACCCAGGGAAGTGTGCTGACTCCAGTATTATGTAACATACATACCAACGATGAGCCGCTCAACATTGAAACCAGGTCCTTCCATCTATGCAGATGACACAGCTATTACTGCTCAGGGAGCGACATTTCTACATCTACATGTACATGGTTACTCTGTAATTCACACTTAAGTGCCTGGCAGAGGGTTCATCGAACCATTTTCATACTACTTCTCTACCATTCCACTCTCGAATGTCGCATGGGAAAAAGGAACACCTAAAGCTTTCCGTTCGAGCCCTGATTTCTCTTATTTTATTATCTTGATCATTTCTCCCTACGTAGGTGAGTGTCAACAAAATATTTTCACATTCTGAAGAGAAAGTTGGTGATTGAAATTTCGTAAATAGATCTCGTCGCAAAGAAAACCGCCTTTGTTTTAGTGACTGCCACCCCAACTCGCGTATCATATCAGTGACACTCTCACCCCTATTGCGCGATAACATGAAACGAGCTGCCCTTGTCTGCACTTTTTCGATGTCCTCCGTCAGCGCAGCAATATTCCAGCAGAGGACGGACAAGTGTAATGTATGCTGTCTCCTTAGTGGGTTTGTCGCATATTCGAAGTGTTCTGCCAACAAAGCGCAGTCTTTGTTTCGCCTTCCCCACAATATTATCTGTGTGGTCTTTCCAATTTCAGTTGCTGGTAATTGTAATTCCTAGGTATTTAGTCGAATTGACAGCCCTTGGATTTGTGCGATTTATCGTATACCCAAAATTTATCGGATTTCTTTTAGTACCCATGTGGATGACCTCGCACTTCTCTTTGTTTAGTGCCAATTACCACCATACAGAAATTATCTCTAGATCATTTTGTAATTGAAATTGATCGTCTGATGATTTTACTAGACGGTAAATTACAGCGTCATCTGCAAACAATCTAAGGGGGCTGCTCAGATTATCATCTAGATCATTTTTATAAATCAGGAAGAGTAGAGGGCCTGTGACACTACCTTGCCGAACGCCAGATATTACTTCTGTTCTACTCGATGATTAACCGTCTGTCACTACGTACCTCTCTGAGAAGAAATCACGTATCCATTCACACAACTGAGACGATACTCTGTATGCACGCAATTTGATTAATAGTCTCTTGTGACGAACGGTATCAAAAGCCTTCTGGAAATCTAGAAATATGGAATCTGAGATCCCTTGTCGACAGCACTCATTACATGGGAATAAAGAGCTAGCTGTGTTGCACAATAACGATATTTTCTGAATCCATATTCGTTACGTATCAATAAGTCATTTTCTTCAAGGTGATTCATAATGTTCGAGTACAGGATATGCTCCAAAATACTACTGTAAATTGAGGTCAGTGATATGGGTCTGTAATTCAACGGGTTACTCCTATTTCCTTTCTCGAATATTGGTTGGCCTGTCATACTTTCCAGTCTTTAGGAACATACTTTTCGTCAGGTGAGCGGTTGTATATAATTGCTAAGAAAGGCACTATTGTGTCTGCATACTCTGAAAGGAACCTGATTGGTATACCATCTGGACCGGAAGACTTTCCTTTCTTAAGTGATTTGTTTCGCAACACCTAAGATATCTACTTTTATTTCACTCATGCTAACAGCTGTTCTGGTTTCGAATTCTGGAATATTTACTTCGTCTTCTTTGAAGAAGTAGAATCCAAGCTTGCGTCTACTATGACGACAACCACTTGAAACCCAACCCGGATAAAATTAAAGGGTATGCGATCCATTTACGCAGTGAGGAGGCAATAAGAAAGCTGAAAATCACCTGGAAAGGACGCAGTCTAAATCACTGTGCCCAACCCTGGTACCTAGGTTAAAGTTGGATCGTGCCTCAACAACAGTGTACTAGACAGAAGGTGTGCTCCAGGAACAATCTTAACAAGGGGAGCGCAGCCCAGCGTTCTCAGCACATCCGTCTTTGCTCTCACTCTGCGGAGGGGTACACCGCACCGGTCTGGGGGAACTCTAGACGCGCTAACCAAGTTAATGTGGTTCAAATGGTTCAAATGGCTCTGAGCACTATGGGACTTAACTACTGAGGTCATCAGTCCCCTAGAACTTAGAACTACTTAAACCTAACTAACCTAAGGACATCACACACATCCATGCCCGAGGCAGGATTCGAACCTGCGACCGTAGCGGTCACGCGGTTCCAAACTGACGCGCTGAGAACCGCACGGCCACACCGGCCGGCAAGTTAATGTGGCTCTTCATCAGACAGCCCGCATACTCACAGGGTGCCTAAGGTCAACGCCAGTCAACAAGATCTTTCCACTTGTGGCAGTAGCACCTCCAGATGTAAGAATACAGCAAGAGCAGAGAATGAAAAGAAGAAGCAAGAAACAGATACAAGGCACCCACTGTTCATAAATCACACCTATCCATCACGACGAAAATCCAGAAGAAGCTTTTTACTTACAACTGCACCAGTTCTAAGTTCTGAACAGAACTGTCGAGAACGAAGACTCCTGGAGGATTGTGGACTGCAAAAGAGAAGCCACATCAAGCTGTCATCTCCAATACAGGACCTGTAAAACTTAACAACAGGTTGAGAATAGGGATAAGAAGGTGCAAGTCTACTCTTAAAAACGTAGGTGGAGGGGGAATCAGTGATGATGAATGTTGTGAATGTAGGCGAGGCAGGACTCTGAACACTTTCTGGTCCGCAGTAATCTGAGCGAATCCTATGAGAAGGACGACTTGTTAGCAGTGAATAACCGTACCATTCTGGTTGCTGAACGTTGGACTCATAAAGTGTGAAATTCTCTGTAATTAATGCTAGATTGTATTTTTATTGTATTGTGTTGTAGTGTTCTATGGACTCGAATAAATAAATATCTGCATATTTATACGAGATTCTCTTACTTGTGGTTTTCTTACTTGGCTTTCATATAAATACATTGTGTAAAATATTGCAGGGATACGTCGAAAATTAGTTAAAAATTCTTCCTTTGAAGCTGCATCACACATGTTTTCTTCCTAGGTGTTTAACTGTTGATAATTTCTCACTGTGGGTCTTTTTTGCTGAATGTTATGAGACAGAGCTAGTTTACATTCCCGAGGGTGGCATTTAAAATTTTCAGCTTTAAACCGTTGACAAATGAAAACTATGTGCCTCGGTGACAGATAGGCTAACAATAATGATGAGCAAGGAAATGTGAAGACAAACAGCGGGTCATCTAAGTCAAATAGACTGTATGTCTGGCTTGTCTATTTGGAGGTAACGTCGTCTCGACGTACTGTTCAATATTTACCTTATGGAAAATACCATTACAGAAGATTATAAAAGATTATATCGATATTTGTTGCAATTTATCATCGTTCATCATAGTCATCTGTTATCAGCTATTATGTGGTCTGCATTCTCTTTCACATTTTGTTCAACATGAGATAAACCATGTATGTAATAAAGTGCTGTCTGCAAGCCATGTACACTAAAATGTTTATGTGTTGAGGGAGAGGATAAATTACCATTACGGTAGTAATCTATACCGGTGTTTACAAAAGATCTCAATTTTAACTTATATCTGAATTATGCGGTACAAGTGCTCACATAAACACTGAGGTACAAAAGTAAGGGGTACCTCCCAATATCGTGTCGGACCTCCTTTTGCCCGGCGTAGTGTAGCAATTGGACGTGACATGGACTCAACAAGTCGTTGGAAGTTCACTGCAGAAACTTTGAGCCGTGCTGCCTTCATTGCCATCGATAATTGCAAAAGTGTTGCCGGTGCAAGATTTTGTGCAGGAAGGGACCAGTCGATTACGTCCCATAAGTGTTCGATGGGATTCATGTCAGATGATGTGTGTGGCTAAATCATTCACACGAATAGTCCAGAATGTTCTTCAAACAGTCGCAAACAATCGTTGTTTGGTGACATGACATCGTCGTTTGGGAACATAAAGTCCATGAATAACAGCAGTAGTCTCGAAGTAGCCCAACATTACCATTTCCTTTCAATGATCGGCTGAGTTGGACTCGAGGACCCCATGCATTCCATGTAAATGAAGCCCACACCATTATGGAGCCACTAACAACTTGCACCGTGCGTTGTTGACAAGTGTCCGTGACTTCGTGGGGCCTGAGCCACGCTCGAACCCTACCGCCACCTGTTACCAACTGTAATCGGGACTCACCTGACCAGTCCACAGTTTACCAGTCGTCTAGGGTCCAGCCGATAGTCCATTAACACCAAATTTCGCCGCACTGCCCTAATGGCTACGTTCGTCTTACGTCCCACACTGATTTCTCTGGTTATTCCACGCAGTGTTGCTTGTCTGTTGGCACTGACAACTTTACGCAAACGCCACTGCTCTCGGTCGGTAAGTGAAGGCCGTCGGCCACGGCATTGTCCATGGTGAGAGGTGAGACCTGAAATTTGGTCTCCTCGGCACAGACACTGTGGATCTCTGAATATTGAATTCCCTAACTATTTTCGAAATGGATTGTCCGATGCGTCTAGCTGCAACTACCATTGCACGATCAAAGTTTCTTAATTCCCGTCGTGCGGCCATAATCGGAAGCCTTTTCACGTCAATCACCTGAGTACAAATGACAGCTCCGCCAATGTAATACCCTTTTATACCTTGTGTGCGTTATACTACCGCCGTGTACACGATATTACCGTCAAGTTTAACTTGTATGTTTAACATACAGTAATAAAGGTTTCGCCATCTCATCATTTATTTTAAAATAAAGGAGGTAACTGAAAACAAAAGGAGTAACAAATGATCCAAACAACGCTTTATATTTCTTTTATACTCTATTAGATACGTGGTGACTGAGTGGTAAGCGTAGATGGTTGTCATGCTGAAGAGCTGTGTTCGATTCCTTGTACTGCCGAGAGTTCTTCCATGGTGGAATGATTGGTATAGGGTGCACTCAGCCTCGTGATGCCAATTAAGGACCTAACTGATTGAGTAGTAGCGGCTCCACGGTTCGGAAGCCGATGAAGGATGACACGGCGGCCGGTTGACGTCTCTTGGGCCTTTAAAATATGGCGAGGAACTCGTTATTAGATACTTAATATGTAAGTAATAACTCCAGGAACTATCGAAATTTTATTAAAGGTGTTTCACATTAAACTTTATAATTCAATGTTTAATTATCAGACTCCTAAAGTAATAATGCAGTTAATTTTATTAAAAACATTTAATTTAAAAAATAATAAAACTGCGATACCTACAGGGAATGTAGCCTGTTACCTTAAATTTCTAGAGAGGGGAAAGTTACATTACGTGATCAAAAGTACCCGGACACCTGGCTGAAAATGACTTACAAGTACGTGGCGCCCTCCCTCGGTAACTCTCGCAGGCATACACTCAGTCAGGTGCTGGAAGGTTTCTTTGGAAATGGCAGCCCATTCTTCAGGGAGTGCTGCACGGAGGAGAGGTATCGATGTCGGTCGGTGAGGCCTGGCACTAAGTCGGCGTTCCAAAACATCCCAAAGGTGTTCTGTAGGATTCAAGTCAGGATTCTGTGCAGGCCAGTCCATTACAAGGATGTTACTGTCGTGAAACCACTCCGCCACAGGCCGTGCATTATGAACAGGTGCTCGACCGTGTTGAGAGACGCAATCGCCATCCCCGAATTGCTCTTCAGCAGTGGGAAGCAAAAAGGTGCTTAAAACATCAATGTAGGCCTGTGTTGTGATAGTGCCACGCAAAACAACAAGGGGTGCAAGCCCCCTCCATGAGAAACACGACCACACCATAACGCCGTTGGCACTACACACGCTGGCAGATAACATTCACCGGGCATTCGCCATATCCATGCCCTGCCATCGGATCGCCACATTGCGTACTATGATTCGTATCTCCAATAAACGTTTTTCCACTGTTCAATCGTTCAATAATTACGCTCCTTACAGCAAGCGAGGCGTCGTTTGACATTTACCGCCGTGATGTGTGGCTTATGATTAGTCGCTCGACCATGAAATCCAAGTTTTCTCACCTCCTGCCTAATTATCATAGTACTTGCAGTTGATCCTGATGCATTTTGGAATTCCTGTATGATGGTATGGATACATATACGTGCCCCTTCACGTTTCCACTTCACTATCACGTCGGAAACAGCGGACGTAGGGATGTTTAGGAGTGTGGAAATCTCGCGTACAGACGTAAGACACAAGTGACACCCACTCACCTGACCACGTTCGAAGTCCGTGAGTTCCGCGGAGCGCCCCCTTCCGCTCTCTCACGATGTCGAATGACTACTGAGGTCGCTAATATGGAATACCTGGCAGTAGGTGACAGCACAATGCACCTAATATGAAAAATGTAAGTTTTGAGGGGTGTCTGGATACTTTTAATCACATAGTGAATGTAAAACATATTTTGTTTGTAATTATTTTATGCCAGTGATAATTAAGTACTGCAGGGATAGTGAATACTTACACGTAATATGCACATCTTCCAGCTGTAGAAACAGGCCTGCCAACTTCCGTTTACGTTACACAACTCCTTGGTATTGCGATTTTTTCCCGTCAGCGTATTTTTACTTGTATTGTATAGAACTGGGGACCTGGAAACGACGGAGACGCTTCGTCCCCGCCAAAGCCCTCAGTGGTTCACAACCCCACAACAGGCTACAGCAGTCCAGTTACCCCACCGCCTCCCCATACCGAACCCAGGGTTATTGTGCGGTTCAGCCCCTTAGTGGACCCCCCGTGAACGTCCCATACCAGATAAGTGTAACCCCAATGTTTGCGTGATAGAGTAATTATGGTGTACGCGTAAGGGGAGAAGGTGTTTGCGCAGCAATCGCCGACATAGTGTAACTGAAGCGGAATAAGGGGAACCAGCCCGCATTCGCCGAGGCAGGTGGAAAATCGCCTTAAAAACCATCGACAGACTGGCCGGCATACCGGACCTAGACACTAATCCACCAGGCGGATTCGTGCCGGAGACCGGCACGCCTTTCCGCTCGGAAAGGATTGCGTTAGGCCGCACCGCTAATCGGGTGGAAAATGCACTTACTTGGTTTGATGTTTAACTTTGCTGCATACTGATGCGGATGGACTAGTGCAACACGAAACTCCAACTCAGGGGCAACAAACAGGAATTGCATTGATATATGCTCGCCGGCTGCTACGCATAAAACAGCATATCTGGTTCCAAGCTCAAATAATTCCGAACTAGGTTAGAATCATTTTTGCCGCCAGAGACGGCAGCCCTGTGTTCTACGTTTCGCACCCTGTGTATCCGGAAATCACATATAAATTTAATCATGTAATTTTCTGCTATATTGTAGATGATCCATTCACATTAATACGACTGCCACCGATCAACATGAAACAACCACTCACAGACGGCGGGTAGCAGCACTGCCAATGGAGGATATACAAAGCGTGTCTGGAGACGCGGAAAAAAATGAAGTCGTTGTGGTAATGTGGAAATGGAGCGATTTATCTGTCGTCCAGAAGGAATAATAATTGCGTGGAAGCATTTCCAAAACGGCTAAATTTGTAAACTATTCACTTGCTGCCATGCAAGCCAAAATGGCACTGTCGAATACCGGTCTGAGGCAAGTGTGGTGTACCTGTCACCACAGATGATAGTGGTGAACGATGGCTGTGGAGGTGCGTAAGGGCGAATAGACGTGCAATTGTTGAGCAACTGACCGCCTAGATGAACCGAAGCTACAGTGTTTCCTCAGCGACCATTCAGCGAGCGTTGCTGCTCCGCAGTAGGCTCCTGTTTCATGCACCCATGCTGACTCTCGTTCATCGGCGACGACGGCTGAAATTTGTACGCCAATACAGCAACTTGACGACCACTGAGTGACGATAGGTGGCCTTTTCAGATGAAGCACGTTTTATGCTCCATCGGACAGATGGCCGCCGTTGGTGTGTGTGGCGGGAAACGTGCGAAAGCAAACACACTGCAACTACAAGGGAGCGTTATGGTGTTGGGAATGTTTTCGTGGCTTTCTCTGGGCGATCTCGTCATTCAGGAAGGCATAATGGATCAACTCAAGCATACATCTACCCTAGAAGACCATGTGTTCACCCTGCCTGCAGTTCCATTTTTCCTCGCCGCGACGGCATCTACCAGCAAGAGAATGCAATGTCTCACGTAGCTCGCAGTTTACGTGCGTGTTTCGGAGAGCACCAGGGTCAGTTTACTATACTCCCCTGGCCACGAATCTCCCCGGATTTAAACCCAATCGAGAATCTGTCGGACTGCCTCGATCGGGTTGTACGCGCCGTGGATCCTCAGAGAAACCTGGTGCAGCTGCCCACGGCGCTTGAGTCGGCATGGCTTGACATCCCTGTTGGTACCGTCCAGAATCTCACCCTCTTCCTTCAAGAGATGCGCGGGGTAACCGTGCGATCTCGGGCGCCTTGCCATGGTTTGCGTGGCTTCCCCCGTCGGAAGTTCGAGTCCTTCCTCGGGCGTGTGTGTATGTGTGTGTGTGTGTGTTTTTATCCTTAGCGTAAGTTACTTTAAGTGTGTAAGCCGATAAATAAATGTCGTGTGACTAGGGCCTCCCGTCGGGTAGACCGTTCGCCGGGTGCAAGTCTTTCGATTTGACGCCACTTCGGCGACTTGCTCGTCGATGTGGACGAGATGATGATGATTAGACAACACAACGCCCAGTCCCTGAGCGGAGAAAATCTCCGACCCAGCCGGAAATCGAACCCGGTCCATTAGGATTGACATTCTGTCGCGCTGACCATTCAGCTACCGGGGGCGGACAAGTCTAGGGACCGATGACCTCAGCAGTTTGGTGCCATAGGAACTTACCACAAATTTCCAAATCTCCAGAAAGTCTCGCGCGGACCGCTGCAAAAGGTAGTTATTCAGGCTTTCGGCAGGTGCTCATATCAGTGTGAGCGGACGCTGTATATACACAATAAGAAAAATGTCTTTACTTGAAATCCTTGCAGGCGTTACAATTTGAAAGGCCAGCCAGTGTATTTATGCAGGCCTTAGGCGCGAAGCGTTGACTCACCGTAGCATGATAGTGAGATTGCTGCCAACTGTGGCAACTTAAAAAGTATATAAGGGAGACAGTAATTGGTGCTGGCTATAATTTGTAGCGAATGCATTTTCCTTTTGAAAAGGGTGTCACTCTGGATCACTTGGAACCGATGACTTCCTTTAAGAGACTGCGCGACCAGCCGGTCTGTCCTTGCTTGTTGCAGTAGCGTGTGGAGGGAGATAGCGGTACCATCGGTGCAAATCAGAAGCGAGGCTCAGTCCTGTACGTTAGCTCGCTTGTCGCTGGAATGTTAATTGCGCGTAGCAGGAAGGCGGAACCGATTTAGGCGTGTCCCTGGGCGGCTGCAGCGGTGGCGAAGATCGGCCGCCAAGGTCGTCCGCCGCCATAATGTCACGGACGCGGCGCGGGGCGCGCCACCGCGCCTCACACGTTCTCACGTAACGCGCGGCCATCGATTGCGTAACGGCCGCCCGCCGTGTTCCTGCTCACAGCCGTCGCCAGCAAGTAGCACGCCTCGCGTAATGCGCCGCTGCCGGCGCTAATGCACAAATGAGACAAATCTACCGCGCTTGTCACCTGTTGGTGCTGTGGACACCAATTCGTAGACTGGGTCGATGTAACTCTCTGCGCTAGGCTGTCTCGCTGATCACAAGTTTCGACTGCTTAACAACCATCTTCACATCTATGAAAATGAACGGAAAATTTCCTTTCGGTTAAGGGCAGGTTCTGGTCGAAACCGATGAAAAAACTGATTTTTTAAAATGTAATTTGCATCACTGAAGATTAGTCGTGCAGAAGGAATTTTTTATTGTGAAAGTATTTTAGGAGCTACAGCCTGTTGAATGGAACCGTGCACCGACCGAAATGTAGGCAGCTGTAGGCGCTCGATGAATTCGTTCAAGAGAAAATTCGACCAGTACAAGAATTTCTCTCCATTCAAGATTTGCTTGAAAGATACATCGATACCACTATGCAAAATCACAACGAGAGCTTCAAAGCGTGCATTTGGAAAATGTTACCGAAACGTCTAATTGTGAGGCAAAAAGTGTTGAAACAGCAGCATATATACACTACTGGCCATTAAAATTGCTACACCACGAAGATGACGTGCTACAGACGGGAAATTTAACCGACAGGAAGAAGATGCTGTGATATACAATTGATTAGCTTTTCAGAGCATTCACAAGAGGTTGGCGCCGGTGGCGACACCTACATCGTGCTGACATGACGAAAGTTTCCAACCGATTTCTCATACACAAACAGCAGTTGACCGGCGTTGCCTGGTGAAACGTTGTTGTGATGCCTCGTGTAAGAAGGAGAAATGCGTACCATCACGTTTCCGACTTTGATAAAGGTCGGATTGTAGCCTATCGCGATTGTGGTTTATCGTATTGCGACGTTGCTGCGATATTGTACTCAGCGACGAACCTGGGTGCACGAATGGCAAAACGTCATTTTTTTCGGATGAATCCAGGTTATGTTTACAGCATCATGATGGTCGCATCCATGTTTGGCAACATCGCGGTGAACGCACATTGGAAGCGTGTATTCGTCATCGCCATACTGGCGTATCACCCGGTGTGACGGTATGGGGTGCCATTGGTTACGCGTCTCGGCCACCTCTTGTTCGCATTGACGGCACTTTGGACAGTGGACGTTACATTTCAGATGCGTTATGACCCGTGGCTCTACCCTTCATTCGATCCCTGCGAAATCCTACATTTCAGCAGGATAATGCACGACCGCATGTGGCAGGTCCTGTACGGGCCTTTCTGGATACAGAAAATGTTCGACTGCTGCCCTGGCCAGCACATTCTCCAGATTTCTCACCAACTGAAAACATCTGGCCAATGGTGGTCGATCAATTGGCTCGTCACAATACGCCAGTCACTACTCTTGAACTGTGGTATCGTGTTGAAGCTGCATGGGCAGCTGTACCTGTACACGCCATCCAAACTCCGTTTGAATCAATGCCCAGGGGTATCAAGGCCGTTGTTACGGCCAGAGGTGGTTGTTCTGGGTACTGATTTCCCAGGATCTACGCGCCCAAATCGCGTGAAAATGTAATCACATTTCAGTTCTAGTATAACATATTTGTCTAATGAATACCCGTTTATCATCTGCATTTCTTCTTGGTGTAGCAATTTTAATGGCCAGTAGTGTAGCTGCAGGTATTGTCAACGAAGGTTACTGATCTATTCTGAAAACCATGGATGTGTTAGATATCGTCACAGGGACGAACAGCAAAAACAACGCGGAGTTATCTGACAGGAAACGCGTGGCCGCCGAGGAGGAAGGAATGTCTCAGTCTGTTAAAACAGCCTGAATTCAAACAATACAGCACCATATTCAGAACTAGAACATGTTTGAGGAAGGGAGAGGATACCTCTAAGGTCGTGGGATCGCAAATTAACCATAAGTTTTTAGACAACGTTTATGTTGTTAATCCGATCTTTAAACGCGAAAAACGTTTTTCAGCGTGCGAAGTGTCCTAGAGCCTCGAGAGATTTACCGATTCATTTATTTTTTACGTGAAAGATAATAAATTTAGGGGCTTTACTAAGAGCTTTTTGTATTCGACTTTTAAATATTTTTTTAGACATTCGAACATAGAAAAACACGCAGTAAATTGCAAATATATTTTAGATAGCTGCATTTTGATTTTCCGAGGTATTTTTCAAAACACTGTCGAGATGTCCCCCCCTCCCCAGTTCATGTAATTTAAGAATTTTCAATTTTTATGCAATTCAGAAGTAGTCGCTAGTTTGTACAAAGCTTCACGCAAACTAGGACGCGTCACGAGGCACATACTTTGAGGAGGACTGCAGCCTCCATTTTTGATTTGTTACGAGATAGATAAAGAACTTTTAATTTTCAATCGTGAATCTCCACTTTTAATGCAGTTTCACATTCTAGGTCAAAAAATACCGGAGCTTTGCCAAAAACATTTTTTTTTTTCATTCATGGTACCAACAAAATTTAATTTTTCCTATGTTTGCAATCAAGAAGTGACTCATTCGATACTACTTCACATTTTAGATAGAAATATAAATTTTTGTTGTACCATACAGTTGATAGCATTCTTATGATTTCGTTTTTCAAATTTGATTGTGTAGTAAAACTTTAACGTTCTGACATTTAAAAGTGTGGAAAATAAGCATCGAGGGCGTGCTGACAAGTAATGCCTCAGAATTTTCTGGTGAAACTCGTGAAGCTGGTTAAATAAAAAGGGTCTTATTAACATTCTACATCTTTGGAGGCCTCTGCCGCTAGAGGGCTCCAAATTGTAGCGTGTAACATGGCGCAGCTATGTCGATGCGTGAAAAACAGCGTGCTGTAAGTGAGTTTCGGATTCGAAGAGGTCGTCCATGCATGGAGCATGACAATGCCAGACCACACACGAGAGCAGCGACATCTGCAACAATCCGAAGCTTTGGGTTCACCGTCGTCGATCGTCCTCCACAAAGTCCCGACTTGGTAGTATTCGATATTCACCTGTTTCGAGAACTTAAAGAACATCGATGCAAGCAGAGGTGAGATTGTGGCGCCGTCAACAAAATCGAACATTCTATAGTGATGGTATTAACAAACTGGTCTCTCGTTAGGAGAGATGTGTTCCTTGCCAAGGTGACTATTTTTATATCCCGCCTGGAAGGCGGCGCGTGGGTCTGCTGCTGTAAACTGAAGGGTAGGCCGAATGTAGGAAGTGAGTAGGAGCAGGAAAAAGGTAAAACTCATCAGTACTGCGTTTCAATTATAGATGTTTGCTACAGGCAAAACAATTTAATAGATGGTTAAATAACTTTGCACTGAGGTGCGCAGCCTTAGACCCGTCGTAAGTAGTACATAGTCTCAATCTGAAGCGAAGTATCCCGGCCGTCTGTTCTTGATCAATTGGGCTGAATCTGCGGCGGCGCTCGTAGACCTCAACAGCGCCTTCTAGAGGGCGCTGTCGTCGGTGTCTGTCGTAGATCCAACTTAACTTGCACCTACGCCGTAGCATCGTAGCTATCGATACCACAACTATGTTGAGAAATAAATATGTAGACATGAAGAATGAAGATATTTAATGTTAGTAACAATTGTTTTATTTAAAAAGCTTTAAGACTTGTCATGTAAAAGATTTAGAGGCACTACTTTTCAGCACACCCTCGTCCATTTAACGTAACGTTGTCTTCTGTCCCCTTCGGGGTTGATTTCGGTGACTTTCCGTACCATCTGGATGCTTGATGTCGGTGACTCCCCTCGAATGTCTCCATCGGGATGACTGGCTTCGATGTGTTCTTCCGTCCAACAGCCGTAACTCTCGCGCCGATTCCAACGCCATTTACCACGAATGGAAAGGAATGGTTTCACATGAACCGTACGTATTTCTTGGCGTAGAATCTGAATCTACGATAAAAAAGGAGGATTTTCATTGGAAAATGAAAAATTTGCCGCTCATGGGAGGGAGGAATAGGAGATGGTCAGTTTTGACACAGAAAGAGGCCCCCATGGAAATATTAACTTTTCATTTGGAACGTTGTTTTGATGCGATGCGAATTTTTCGCGGTATTTAGTTGTTCCAAATTAAAACAAACAGCCTGTAGCAGGCAGTGAGCAGTCATGTAGGGCGGCGTGTGTCTGTATCACAGAATTCAAATCAGTGTCTTTTCCGGTTGAAGAGTACCTGAAGTCTGTAAACTTGTGTCCTTACATATTAAAGGCACTGTTTTGAAACACTGTTACATTTCCCAGTAATCTGCTGGGTTATACAGGGTGGTTAAAATTAAACTTTCGCTGCTTGAAAGGGCCCCCCATGAAAAACGAGATATCGTAGGACAATTAACTTCGTGGAAACATTTGTAAGGATATGCGGAAGAGAAATAACGAATGAACTTTTGAAAGAAACACGTTTCAATTTCAAAATGGTTCAAATGGCTCTGAGCACTATGGGACTTAATATCTGAGGTCATCAGTCCCCTAGACTTAGAACTGCTTAAACCTAAGGACATCACACACATCCATGCCCGAGGCAGGATTCGAACCTGCGACCGTAGCAGTCACGCGGTTCCGGACTGAAGCGCCTAGAACCGCTCGGCAACAGCGGCTGGCATTCAATTTCCACATGAGAGGTTCAAATGGTTCAAATGGCTCTGAGCACTATGGGACTCAACTGCTGTGGTCATAAGTCCCCTAGAACTTAGAACTACTTAAACCTAACTAACCTAAGGACAGCACACAACACCCAGCCATCACGAGGCAGAGAAAATCCCTGACCCCGCCGGGAATCGAACCCGGGAACCCGGGCGTGGGAAGCGAGAACGCTACCGCCGACCACGAGATGCGGGCCACCACATGAGAGGGTAACATATGTGAATTGCGTACCATGTTCACGTTCCAGGCTAGAAACGTTGCTCTATATGATAAACATCTGCATGCTCAACAGCCTGGAAATTTGTAATTATGCTGTTTCAGAACTGTTCGCAGCACTTTTCGAACGGTGGTCCACGGAATGTTGAGCTGTGGTGACACAATTTGTGCACTGCTTGAAGATCGCGGGCATTCTCAGCCATGGCAACTGTAACTTCTTCAACAATTTGTGGCGCACTTATTTTCCCCGGGGCAATTCCTAAATCGCCAATTAATTCGAACTGTCGAATCGCGTTCCTCACCCACGACGCGTCAGAGGAATTCTCCGTATTCCTCTGACCCAACGTCGCCGAGCTAGTACCGCTGCTAACGGCATGTCGTGAAACTAACATTACTAACAGCGCAAATGCTGCAGGCGCACAATCTGATAAACATTCCTATAACGTTGGGTGCCCATTCGGTAAATAGTTTTCCTTCTACACTGCCTCAAGTAGCAAAAGTTTAATTATATACGCCCCTATTTATACTGATGTCGTAAGGCGCAACAGCCTGGTGCAAGTGTTTTAATGGGACGCCACTTCCGCGACTCCGGTGTTCCCAGGCGGTTACCCACCAAGTACTCACGGGGGCACGACGTTGCTTGGCGATCTATAAAAAGTGAAAAGGCCGTTTGCTGTTTATAATTAGTGGGACGTTTGTGTCACTCTATGCTTCATAGACAGTAAAAAACGTTTGTATTTGATACGTCAGTGCTACATTGAATACTGTTGTCAACTTTATCCTGTAGCATCATATCTCAAATGGTTCGATTCTCTTCTGTTGCGGTTTTCCGCAGTCCATGTCTCGTTACCATTCAGTGCTGTGCTCCAAACGTACACTCTCACAAATTTCTTCCTCAAATTGAGGGCTGTGTTTGATACTAGTAGGCTTATCTTGGAGAGGAATTCCCTTTTTGCCAGTGATTATCTACTTTTTAAGTCGTTGTTGCCCCGTCCGTCATGGTTTATTTTGCTGCCTACCTAACGGAATTCCGTAACTTCATCTATTTCGTGATCACCATTTCTGGTGCTAAGTTTTTCGCTATTGTCATTTCTCCTACTTCTCATTACTTTCGTCTCTCTTCGATTTACTCTCAGTCCTCATTTTGTACTTATTAGACAGGTCAGTCCATTAACAGATCCTGTAATTCGTCTTCACATTCACTGAGAATATCAATGTCATCAGCGAATGTTAACGTTGGTATCCTTTCACCTTGAATTTTAATCCCACTCTTGAAGCTTTCTTTCATTTCTGTCATTGCTTCTTCCATGTATAAACTGGACAGTAGGGGAGAAAGGCTGCATCTCTGTCTTGCACCCTTTTTAGTCTAAGCACTTAGTTCTTTGTCTTTCACTCTTATTGTTCGCTCTTGGTTCTTGTACGTATTGTATATGACTCGTCTTTCCCTATAGCTTATCCCTGTTGTTGCCAGGATTTCGAACATCTTGCACTATTTGATACTGTCGAACGCTTTTTCGAGGTCGACAAGTCCTATGAATATGTCTTGATTTTTCTTCAGTGCTGCTGCCATTATCAACCGCAATGTCACATCTGCCTCTGCGCTGCCTTTACCATTCCTAAACCCAAACTAATCGCCGTCCAACACTTCCTCAATTTTCTTTTCCATTTTTCTGTATGTTATTCTTGTAAGCAACTTGGATGTATGAGTTCTTAAGCTGATTCTGCGATAATTCGCGCACTTTTCTGGTCTTGCAGTCTTAGGAATTGTGTGGAGGGCAGTTTACCGGAAGTCTGATGGTATGTCATCGGTCTTATACGTTCTACACACTAACGTGAAGTCGTTTTGTTACCACTTCAACGATTTTATAAATTCCGATGGAATGTTATCAGTCCCTTCTGCCTTATTCGTTTTAAATCTTGCAAAGCTCTTTTAAATTCTGATCCTAATACTGGATCCCCTATCTATTCTATATCGACTCTGGTTTCTTCTTCTGTCACATCATCGGACAAGTCCTCCCCCTCATATAGGCGTTCAGTATACTCTTTCCACCTGTCCGTTCTCTCCTCTGCAGTTAACAGTGGAATTCCCATTGTATTCTTAATGTTATCGTCCTTGCTTTGAATTACACCAAAGATTGTTTCGTTTTTTCCATATGCTGAGTGAATCCTTCCAACAGTCATTTATTTTTGGATTTCTTCACATTTTTCATGAAGCCATTTCGCCTTAGTTTCCCTGCGCTTCCTATCTATTTATTTCATTCGTAAGTGTCTTGTATTTCAGTATTCCTTAGTTTCCCTGAACATTTTTGTACTTCCTTCTTTCATCGATCAGCTAAAGTATTTCTTGTGTTACCCACGGTTTCTTCACAGTTACCGCCCTTATACGTACATTTTTCTCTCCAACTTCCGTGACAGCCCTTTTTAGAGATGCCCATTCCTCTTCAATTGAACTGCTTACTGAGCTATTTTTCATCGCAATATCTACAGCCTCGGAGAACCTCAACCGTTTCTCTTCACTCTTTAGTATTCCCTTATTCCACTTCTTCCTGACTAGTCCCTTAAACTTCAGCCTACTCGTCATCATTGCTAAACTGTGATCTGGATCTGTATCTGTTCCTGGCTACGCCTTATAATCTAATATCTGATTTCGGAATCTCTGCCTGAGAGTGACGCAATCCATCTGAAATCTTCCCGAATCTGCGGAACTTTTTCAAGTATACCTCATCCTCTTGTAATTCTCGAACACAGTATTAGCTATTGTTAGCTGAAACTTAATGCAGAACTCAATTAGTCTTTCTCCTCTCTTATTCCTAGTACCAAGCCCATATCTCCCGTAACCCTTTCTTCTACTCCTTGTCCTACAATCGCGATATCGTGGAAAACTAGCTTAGCCAAAGCGTGCGGCTTCTTTCCAGGAGAAGTAATAGAAGGGAGAAAGATAAACCTTATGCGCCATATCATTCAAATCTCTTTGAAGATGAAGGTAAAACACTGGATGAAAGGATCTGACGTAGGTTTAGGAAACTGTAACTCAAATACTCGAAGTTGGCTCTCTGGCACCATATTTATTTAGTACTGAAAAGTGAAGAAAGAAACTGATCAAAGTGCAAGCTGCGACGAGGCTTAACCTTTACAATATGACGATGATGCATTCTCATTTCATCACTTCAACTCTTCAGGTGAAACGTAAGTCCTGTGTAGGATAGACTGGTTATGAGAATATTTAAATTATTGTAAAATGTGTCCTACACTGAAATAAGAGACGTTAATGTATGTTGACAATTGCGAACCTGTTAGTGAGTGGCTTTGTTTGCAGGGACTTCTGCCGTGATAGTCCATTTGTTGTCACACACTTAGCTAAGGACAGTTTTTTACTCGTGGTGCCTTTTGGGGCGAATTTTATAGAATGTTATCTGCAGTAGTTGTCATACCGTCTGGTAATGGGCCAAACAACTGTAGCGGCCTACAAGCTAAGTGGATTAGCATTTCGCTTACACTCCCGGTAGCTCATTCATGGTCAAGGCCGGCAGTTGTTATCTTGTCTATTAATGGGCCGCTTCGTCCGCGGGTGAGAGCGGTTAGAGGTTCCGCGGAGAAAGATCATGACTGGACTTCTGCCAAGTAGTGAGCACCTGGGGCGATATGGAACTTTCACAGGCTCCTTTGTCTGCAGCCGCCATTCAAGGAAGTGATAACGATCAAGGTCTGGTGCAGCGGCGGTCGTTAGCTGTGGTATTTCCTGCCTCTCACACACAAGGAAGAATTGGATGACTGTCGACAGTTTCTCACCGATACATATGGTTATTTACTTGATTAAAAGGTTTATAACGACTAACCAGCAAATTAGGTGGAACGGCGATAGCCGGGAGCAGATAGATCTACTTTTTGCGCTGATGACTCACAAATGTGTTATATGGGAACGAGCTCGATTACTCAAAAGAGTGGAGGAAATTTTTGGAATGTGAAAGATCGCTTATAAATACAGTCTTAGCAGGTAACTGGTGAGTCAGTGTGGATGGGGGAGGGAGAGGGGAAAGGTGGACGTCCTGGGTAGGTTCAAGGAAGAGACGGTTGAAGAGGTAAATTCGAGTGATGAAGCGTAGTTTACAGTGGCGTCTGGATGGAAGATATATGATCGGTATGATTGTATGGCTATTGAAAAAGAAACTTGTGAGGTTGACGTAAGTGTAATGTGGGCCGTTGACTGTAGCGAGAGAATTACATAGAAACAGAGCTGAAAGAATGTTTCCTAACTGTAATGGCCATTTGTTGGCGGAGTGAGCTCGTAGCCGCTGTTCTGTTGCTTCCGGCAACTTTTACTCAGAAACTGTTTGAGAAATTTATTTCACTTCCTTCTGTAATTTTTAGAGAAAATTATGGCCAGATTACATCTCAAAGATCTGATAAGCTACGATGAGCACGATGAAAAGCAATTCGAACAGCAAATTAGTTAAAAACCGAGAAAAGAGAGTTTTTTCTTTAACGTTTCTTCTCTGTTATAAAGCTGTCTATAATTGTCCAAATTCTGTAATAAAAAAAAGCTGTAGAAAAATGTGATTCCCTGATGATGTTACAAACCTTCAGGTGTGATGGAGAAGGGTAAGTGAATCAATTTGAGGTAAGAGATCCTAGTCCAGAAACGCGGAAATCATTCTGATACCTCTGACAGTGGAATACATATACTAGTACTGTGCTTGCTAAGACTGTTGGGCAGGCAGTTTTGAGATGGTGTTGAATCGACCGAAACGAGGACATAATGTCTAATTAACATGAACTGTATAATAGCAATTGCTCATAGCTCTTAAGGTATGCGGTATGAATTTTGGAGCCCACGTTTACTAGACTTTTTTTTATCTCATACTACCATCTCTGAAATTTGCTTACACCACAATCTTACCAACAACAGTACTGGCACATGTATTCCACTATCAGAGGTTGTCGTTGTGGTCTTCAGTCTGGTTTGATGCAGCTCTCCGTGCTACTCTATCCTGTGCAAGCTTCTTCATCTCCCAGTACCTATTGCAACCTGCATACTTCTGAATCTGCTTAGTGTATTCATCTCTTGGTCTCCCTCTACGATTTTTACCCGCCACGCTGCCCTCTAATACTAAATTGGTGATCCCTTGATGCCTCAGAACATGTCCTACCAACCGATCCCTTCGTCTAGTCAAGTTGTGCCACAAATTTCTCTTCTCCCCAATTCTATTCAATACCTCCTCATTAGTTATGTGATCTACCCATCTAATCTTCAGCATTCTTCTGTAGCACCACATGGTGCATACTGTGGTAGGCCTGGGCTTCGTGTCTATCTTGGTCACAATAATGCGTTCACTATGCTGTTTGTAGTAGTTTACCCGCACTCCTATTCTTTTTTTTTTTAATCAGGTATCAGAACGATTT
The DNA here is from genome assembly GCF_023898315.1 of Schistocerca nitens. Taxonomy (NCBI): domain Eukaryota; kingdom Metazoa; phylum Arthropoda; class Insecta; order Orthoptera; family Acrididae; genus Schistocerca; species Schistocerca nitens. Next base: position 249,774,079 of record NC_064618.1, read on the forward strand.
TCGCTTGTAACTTTCAACTCGGTCGTTTGCGAAACAGTGTCCCTCGCGTCAGATTGCGACATTTAGTCTTCCCCGTCACCCCTGAAAGTTTAACAATATCACGGAATCACCCTTGTATATAAATTCCTTTGCTCTTGTTATTGTGATGCACTGTCAGTCTTGTGTCGGTATTGCGATCAGATATTTATGAAGAGTGACAGAAGACTGATAGTGCATCAAATAATAAGGATAAAAAACATGAAAAGTGAGAAGAAAAAAGTTCGGAACTTAACAACATGCTTATGTTTCGTAAATAGAGCTATAGACCGACCTCGAGCATGCGACCCGATGAGAGGAAACGCAGATGCCAACCAAAAACACTAAGAACTGTAAGTAAACACTTATTTACATAAGAAACGTGACGTGAACTGTTTTATAATGTACAAATAACACACATTGAAACAAAACTGTGTAATTCTGTATGCCAGTATAAATGAAATGAGCGTACGGCATTGTGGGCCGGGAGTCCCCCATTCGGGGAAGTTCGGCCGCTGAGGGCAACTACTTACTGCATTCGACGCCACATTGGGCGACTTGCGCGCCGGAGATGGGGATGAAATGATGATGAGGACAACACAACACATAGTCCCTGAGCGGAGAAAATCTCCTCCCCAGCCTGGAATCGAACCTGGGCCCCTTGGCGTGGCATTCCGCCGCGCTGACCACTCAGCTAACGGGGGCGGACTGTATGCCAGTGATGATGCCTTAAAGTGAAAAGGACGAAACTCGTCTGGGAGAAATAAAATACAGTGCAGCAAGAAAAGGTGGTTTTTATTTAAGAAACAAATATTTATGTTAGGTATTTTAAAGATGTTTAGCAACTGTAAATGTTTTACAAGGCGTATAAAGCAGACATGACAAGTATTACGCTAACACGCAACAGCAATAGCTTTCCAATCATAATATATCCAGAGAGCCAATATGGCAGTTAGCTAACGTCGTCAGTTATCTGGATAGACAACAGAGAACACACTGCCGACACTTGAAAAGTACGCTGGCTGATCGTATCTACCCGGACACCTATTAGTAGAGACGTCTTAGTGGACACTTTCAATGAGTTGTCTCAATGCCTGTGAAGGAATAGCAGGCCATACTTCAAGATCCGAAACCAGAGATGAGTAATGTAGGACGCTGCGGTCTGGACCGAAGAGAACGTTCTGACTCTTCCCAAAGATGGTCCATTAATTTCAGGATGGGTTTCTGAGAAGGACATTCCATTTCAGGGATGTTATTGTTCATAAGCCATTGCCTCAGAGCTGATCGTTTATAGTAGTGTGCACGGTCATGCTGCCACAATCACTCATCGTGTCCGAACTGTTCCTTAGTTGTACACAGTATATAATGCTGTAAAAAAATGTCATATCCTCCCGCATTTAACGTTTTCCTACGCGCAGTAATGAGACCATACCATAACCCAGACGTGCCAGCTCTGCTGATTTAAGCGGGAGACTCCCGATTTTTCCTTCTTCCTCGCGATCTCCCGACAGTGAAGACCGATCTCCCGATTTTCAGAGCAGTTTAAATACTTTCCTTACTATTTGAAAACCCTGCGCCTTCGGTATATTGGTGGATGACAAGGTATGGCTGCTACTTGTCTATGTTAACTTGGTAGATTGGTGCGGCAGTAGGCGTAGCTCGCGCTTCGTATCTACAAGGAAGTAAGGAACTTATCGTTACCAGCGTTCGGAGACAAAATGGTTCAAATGGCTCTGAGCACTATGGGACTCAACTGCTGAGGTCATTAGTCCCCTAGAACTTAGAACTAGTTAAACCTAACTAACCTAAGGACATCACAAACATCCATGCCCGAGGCAGGATTCGAACCTGCGACCGTAGCGGTCTTGCGCTTCCAGACTGCAGCGCCTTTAACCGCACGGCCACTTCGGCCGGCTATTCGGAGACAAATGAATATCTTTCAACTAGTGCCAATTTCCTCCGCTTCTGGTAGCACCAGCGCAATCGTAATTTTTTCGTGGACAAGGAGTAGTCGATAGTCGTTCCAAGCGAAGTGATTAGCACTGTTGTGTCTAAGAGGTAGTGTTGCCAAGTTAGGGGATTTCTCCCTAAATTTGAATGTGTGTGAATCCAAAGAAACCTGCGGAGCTCATCATTCATATTGTTCAGCATGTTGAATGATAAATTATACAGTCTGAAGGCTCAGATATGTCCATTATTTAGTATTTACATGTAAATAATAAAGCAAATGTAATTGAATTGTTACAGTTATTGAATTATTGCAACTTTAATCGTCAGGGATGTGTTGTAATTCACAATAGTACACCGCTAAAATTCTCCTGATTTTTCACTTTTGAAAGTTGACATGTCTGATAACCACTAACCCCATCCCCCCTCCCCCACATACCATTAACAACATCTCCGTACTTCACTGTTGGCAGGCCCCATGATGGCAGGCAGCGTTCTCCAGGTATTCACCCAACCCAAACCCTTCTGTTGGATTTCCATAGGGTATAGCGTCATTCACAACCAGAAATCTCTAGTTTTCAGGCATCCACTGTCGAGTGGGATTGCTATTTACAACACTTCAACTGTCACATAGCACTGACTACAGATGTGTGAGTCGCGAAGACTTGTGCTACCGTTGCATCCCATTTTTTTTTAACTCCCTACGTACAATCATTGAGCTAGCTGGTTTAGCAGTAGTTGTTCATTCGCGTTTCGACTTCACAAACAGTCGACTTCGGTATCTGTGCAAGGAGCGAAACGTCTCTGATGGAGTTGTTACTCAGGTGACTGTCGAACAGCACTCGGAAAAAATAACACCTATGTCGTTGCAAGTGAGCTCTGATTTCCCTTATTTTATTGTATTATCGTTTCTTCGGTAGGTCGGCATCAACAAGGTATTTTCGCATTCAGAGGAGAAAGTTGGTGACTGAAATTTCGTGAGAAGATTCCGCCGCAACGAAAAACACTTTTGTTTTAATGGTGTCCATCCCAAATCGTGTATGATGTGTGTGACACTCTCTCCCCTTTTTCGCGATAATACAAACCGTGCTGCTCTTCGTTGAATTTTCTCGATGTTCTCCGTTAACCCTATCTGGTAAGGATCCCAGACCGCGCAGCAGTACTCCAAAAGAGGACGGAAAAGCTTAGTGTAGGCAGTTTCTTTAACAGATCAGTTACATTTTCTAAGTGTCTTGCCAATAAAACGCAGTCTTTGCTTTCCCTTCCCCACAACATTTTCTATGTGTTCTTTCCAATTTAAATTGTTCGTAATTGTAATTCCTAGGTATTTACGCGAATTTACGGCCTATAGATTGGACTGATTTATCGTGTAACGCAAGTTAACGGATTCCTTTTAGCACTCTTATGGATGACCTCATACTTTTCATTATTTAGGGTCAGTTGCCAATTTTCTTACCATACATATAGCTTTTCTAAATCGTTTTGCAGTTTGTTTTGATCTTCTGATGACTTTATTAGTCGATAAACGACAGCGTCATCTGCACACAACCTAAGACGGCTACTCAGATTGTCTCCAAAATCGTTTATATAGGTAAGGAACAGCAAAGGGCCTATAACGCTACCTTGGGGAACGCCAGAAATCACTTCTGCTTTACTCGATGACTTTCCGTCAATTACTACGAACTGTGACATCTCTGACAGGAAATCACGATCCAGTCACGTAACTGAGACGATATTCCATAAGCACGCAATTTCACTTCGAGTCGCTTGTCTGGTATAGTGTCAAAAGCCTTCCGGAAATCCAGAAATACGGAGTCAATTTGAAATCCCTTATCAATAGCACTCAACACTTCGTGTAAGTAAAGAGCTAATTGGGTTTCACAAGATGTTTTCCAAATCCGTGTCGACTGTTTGTAAATAGACCGTTCTCTTCAAGATGATTCATAGTGTTCTGACACAATATATGTTCCAAAATCCTGCTGCATATTGATGTTAAAGAAATGGGCCTGTAATTTCGTGGATTCAATAACCAGTCCAGGTCCGAGGCCACTGAGCTCTCCTGAGCGACTAATTCTGCTGTTACTGCTCTCTACTGACAACACGGTAGCCTCCTCTCCCCCCCCCCCCCCCCGTACTTGCACACCACCACAGTTGTGAACAAACAAATAAAAGAATCGAGACAGTGTAGCAGTGAAACGGTTATTTCCAGTGAAAATACTCTGCGAACTTCAGCTTCAGTCCAGAATGTCGCTTCTTACACATTCCCTGTATAACGTTAATTCGGGCCGTATTATTTTCCAGAGACTTGGCACCTCGTAGGATTCAGGATGCATGCGACAGAGCCAGTTGTAATTGTGGTGACGCGAGTGAGGAGAAGTGGTATAAGCAATCGAATTCTCTTACACTGGTTGTACCCACATCTCGCTGTCAACCGAAGAATACGAAAATATTCGAAAGTACTATTATTTTCACGCCATCACTGTTAAAAACAGTGTTGTCCTCTCGATGATAGCGAGCCTGTGACTTAGCGTCAAAGATGGAAATAAATTGTCTCATTCGTCTTCTACTGAAAACGAGTGCAACTAAATAGACCTATGGCTACATGGATAGTTTGTGAGAGATTCTGTTGATTGCATATTAAATTTTGCTCATCTGCTTTATGATATCATGACATGCTATCTTCTAGCTTTCCACGTAATGAATACCGCAACTGACTGCAATTGTCATCGGTTTCTGTCATCTTCCGGAAAATAACTTAGATCTAACATAAACGTGCGTGTAGCTTAGCTATAGCTTACTCCGTCGTATCCTGCCTCCCCGCAGCGTTATTTGTTGAAGGTTAGCGGTAGACCTATAGTCTCGAAAAGTTGTTCCTGTATCGCCGCACAGAAAGTTTGGGGCTATGCGTGGGCAGAGATCGGATGGATTACCTTTCGGACCTCACGACTTGAATTCCGGACCTGCCCACGGCTGTAATCCATCAGGGACAGCCATTCTAACGTACTAGCGCTGCTGGTGGCAGCCATCTGTCTGGCTTCTGCTCTCAACATTTTTGTGGGTCGTTTTTGTGGCTTACTAATCTAAAATACCGGCTTATATCTTTCCATATTCACAACTGCGTAGCTGTATATCCACTTCATCATCGACTGCTGCAGACGGAGCAACAAAAATTTAGAAATACGATCTCAGTCGTTCCTAACCAAACGAGCTGCTCGTTTTCTAAACCATTTCGTTAATATTTTGAAAACAACTGGCTCAGACAATTTACGAATTGCACAAGGATTTAATTTCAAAGCGTTCGGTAATGTGTTCCGATTTAAGAGTGGAGCATGTATTACAAGTAGTCATAGATTCGCACTTTTAAGTGATGTTCGGAAGTATTCGAGAGATTTGTAATCAACTTAAAGGAATAAAAGATTTAGGCAGTCCATCGACATGTCTGTGAAAGGTTTTTGTGAGGATGCCAGGATAGAATTTAGCCTTGAAATTAACAGACACTATATTTCAATGTGCTGTAACCCATGAGTGGTCCACTTCAGAATCTAGCTATCTTCATTCATTGTACATTCTTTTACTCGCAATATACCGGTATATCCAGATCGATCGCTGGAATTAATTTCTTCTGATTGCTTATTCCAGTTAAAGTAAGTTTGGATTTTCAAAGGCCGTTACCACAGCTTGCACATCGCACTTCGTGCAGTGCTACTTTTTGAAAAATATTTCCAGCACTGGGAGAGGTTAGATGCTTAGCAGCGGTCACCAGTTTCACTCAGTGTAAGCCAGATTCACTAAGCTGCTTCCCGGTACTGTTTGCTCTGCCCATGACTTGTGCAACGACGCTGAGGGATCCCAGTCAAACTGTTTTGTAAACCGCTGTGCTCTTAATCCGATTTTCCGGTCACCGGCAGATGATTAAATCAGCAATTTTAAGGAATTTAGGATAGGGAATTGCTGTTTGTTACCACTCCTAAGTCAGTGTAACCTTGTTCGCTTATGTCACTGCATTTAATGTGGCTAACGTGATGTACAGTTTTTCCCCATTCACAGCAGATATGGTATCGCACGGTCAATGTACACTATCTCCGGACACCTATTAGTTCAATATTAGGTGTGTCCACCCTTTTTATTACTGACGGCTAGAAATGTGTTGGGTGTGCAGCATTGACTGTCTATATACATAATTAGGTTTGTATGGAACGGCTAGTGAGCAGTTCCCAACCGCATCTGGCCATTTTTTTCGCCTCTCGTCTGTCAATTTTTTCCTATTGTTTCTTTCGTTGAGTCTTGTTAAAGTTTGTCCTTTTTACTTTGCTCCTGAATTGTTTTCTGTCCTCAATTTCTTCTTCTGAAATTTTCATTTGTTGCAGGTTGTTGTGTGTTTCTTTCATCCAACTGGTCTTTAATTTCCTTGCATTAACGATGTTAAAAAATTTTCTTACTGAGACAGTTTTCATGCATCCCACATAGGTGTCCGTAGAATTGTAAAAATCTTTTCCTAAATTTGTCTGCGATATTGTATTTGTATTCGTAGTGTACCTTTGTGGGTCGTCTCGGAGAACAGCGCAGCACATTTTGCTAAGAATTTTATGTTCTCTTTTCTGTACGTCATGAATTTCTGCCATCCGTCTAATTACTACGGTTTCTGCCGTATACAAAACTTTTGGTAAAACAACCGTGCTGCTGTGTTGTAGCTTTGCATTACAAGATATTACTCTCTTGTTGTTGTGATTCCGTGTCAATTTGTATGCCTTTTGCAGTCTGAGTATTCTCTCTGTCTTGGAGATTGTGTTCAATCCTGTGGGTTGGATGGTTTCTCGTAACTCATTGGTTCCCAGCCTGCAGGTAATTACCCCTGAGGGGTAAAATGAAGTTTTCTGAGGGATAAAAACTAAACCATTCGCCTCTGTTTCAGCCACGAAACTACATCACTTTTAAAACATCATTACTATTAGATCATTACTATTATCATAATTTTGTAAGACTCTAATATTGAATATCTAAGTTATCAACAATCGCTTTTTCCCAGTTAATGGCATTAATGCGGTGGAGTTTACAGGTTCCTCACAAAGTCCATCCGCTACACACTTATGTTGTGCTTTTGTACCGTACATCGCTGATGATAAAAGACATACATGTAATAAATGATAAATATCTCAAGAAAATGTCTTCTCCAAGTTATAGATAGTAGCTACAGTAGTCCAGAAATTGCTTCATTACTCGCTTCGAGACCGATAAATGAGTTTCTTGGCGGCACTACACAGTAGTAACTACATAATTGCTGCTATAGTGCTATAGACAGTGTTGGTTGATTGGTTGATTTTGGGGGAGGGGACCAAACAAGGACTTCATCGGTCCCATCGTATTGGGGAAGGAAGGGGGATGAAGTCGTCCGTGCCCTTTCAAGGGAACCATCGCGGCATTTGCCTGAAGCGATTTTAGGGAAATAAGGGACCCTGATAGAGTTTCTGTTTCTTCTAGACTATTAAACAGCATTTGCCTGTCAACAGAATGGTAACCGTTTTTGAAATCCACAAATCTGACTGTCGTGTTCCAGCATCGTCCGACGTGCAGTATGGTTTTGAGGTTCCAGATCTGTTCAGTACAAGATGTCCCATTCCCGAGTCCCGCCTGATACTCGCCAACCTGTGGATCCCTATGTGGCTCAGTTCGGTTCAGCAAAGCTTCAAAGAGAATTTTTAAATTTACTGAAAGAAGTGGGATTCCTATGTAATTGCTCGGATTTGTTTGGTCTCCTTTCTTGTGGATTGGGTGTATCAAGGCGCTCTTCTATTCTTTTTTTTCTCTGTCATCCAGACTTCCAGTATTCTTCTGTGACTTTTTGGTGCTTTTTTTTGTGGTCCCATTTCCATAATTCTGAATTAATTCCATCTCCGTCTATAATTCTGAAATAATTCAATCTCCCGCAGATTCTCTATTATTTATTCAATGACTTGATTATTTTCACTATTTCTTCGTGTGAAGATGGAAGCGAATCAAGATTTGCCGCTGATTTTGCAGTTTGGAATTATTCAGCTGGCTCTCCGTAACTGAGGAGTAAACTGGAATATTTCGTTAGATTTTCACTTTTTTTGTATTAGTTTCCAGGTATCCATCAGGTCCTTGGAAGCATGCGCTAGGGGGTTAGTAGCCAACTAAATTTCATTTGAAGGTATTACAAAAATTTTGAGTGTTACTCTTGGTAGGGTCTGCTGTTTTGTTCACCTTCTTACTGTCGTCTAAATGATGGAACCATTTTAACGACCGCAGCCTTTCAGTTTCATTCCTTTAATGCACCATTTATATAAATTACATTAATGACGAGTTTGAGCCTTACGTCATTTTAAAATGTGTAACGTTGGTGATATGTGTGTGAAATGACTTCCCACACCAACTCTTGTGTAGTGTTTGTTGTCAGTCTAGCTGAATGCGGACGGCCGTTATCGTGAAGTAGCATCACTTTACGCAGTCATCCTGGTCGTTGTTCTTGGACTGTGTCTGCAAGAAGCCTCAGTGGTTGACAATAAATGTCAGCAGTGATGGTTACACACCTAGTAGACGCAATTCGTAATTCATCACACCGTCGCTGTTCCAACAGAAGCATAACATTAGCTTTCGAGGATGCGCGCAGGTCTTTTTTAAGGGGAGTTGTGTACGAATTCTTCCCAACAACGAATTCAGCAGCCGCTAAGAGGGACCTGTGCGCTCAGTCTGAAGCAACGAGTAATACACTACTGACCATTAAAATTGCTACACCAAGAAGAAAAGCAGATGATAAACGGGTATTCATTGGACAAATATATTATACTAGAACTGACATGTGATTACATTTTCACGCAATTTGGGTGCATGGATCCTGAGAAATCAGTACCCAGAACCTCTGGCCGTAATAACGGCCTTGATACGCCCAGGCATTGAGACAAACAGAGCTTGTATGGCGTGTACAGGTACAGCTGCCCATGCAGCTTTAACACGATTCCACAGTTCATCAAGAGTAGTGACTGGCGTATTGTGACGAGCCAGTTGCTCGGCCACCATTGACCAGACGTTTTCAATTGGTGAGAGATCTGGAGAATGTGGTGGCCAGGGCAGCAGTCGAACATTTTCCGTATCCAGAAAGGCCCGTACGGGACATGCAACATGCGGTCGTGCATTATCCTGCTGAAATGTAGGGTTTCACAGGGATCGAGTAAAGCGTAGAGCCACGGGTCGTAACACATTTGAAATGTAACGTCCACTGTTCAAAGTGCCGTCGATGCGAACAAGAGGCGACCGAGATGTGTAACCAATGGCACCCCATACCATCACGCCGGGTGATACGCCAGTGCCGAATACACGCTTCCAATGTGCGTTCACCGCGATGTCGCCAAACACGGATGCGACCATCATGATGCTGTAAACAGAACCTGGATTCATTCGAAAAAATGACATTTTGCCATTCGTGCACCTAGGTTCGTCATTGAGTCCACCATCACAGACTGGGTGTTGTGTGATGTCCTTAGGTTGGTTAGGTATAAGTAGTTCTAAGTTCTAGAGGACTGATGACCATAGCTGTTAAGTCCCATAGTGCTCAGAGCCATTTGAACCATTTGAACACCATCGCAGGCGCTCCTGTCTGTGATGCAGCGTCAAGGGTAACCGCAACCGTGGTTTCCGAGTTTATAGTCCATGCGAGGCCGTTGGGATCCAGCACGACGTTCCGTATTACCCTCCTGAACCCACCGATTCCATATTGTGCTAATAGTCATTGGATCTCGACCAGCGCTAGCAGCAACGTCGCAATACGATAAACCACAATCGCGATAGGCTACAATCCGACCTTTATCAAAGTCGGAAACGTGATGGTACGCGTTTCTCCTCCTTACACGAGGCATCACAACAACGTTTCACCAGGCAACGCCGGTCAACTGCTATTTGTGTATGAGAAATCGGTTGGAAACTTTCCTCGTGTCAGCACGTTTTGGTGTCGCCACCGGTGCCAACCTTGTGTGAATGCTCTGAAAAGCTAATCATTTGCATATCACAGCATCTTCTTCCTGTCGGTTAAATTTCGCGTCTGTAGCACGTCATCTTCGTGGTTTAGCAATTTTAATGGCCAGTAGTGTACATTACCATCGGACAGACGTGCAAATGCAGCGTCGTGTGGTTGCGTAGTCTATGTAGCCGAGTTGTCGGCCGCAGCGCGATAGCGTGCGGCATGTCTAGGCGCACCGCGGCACACTGACCGTTACAGTTAAACATAAATACCCGTACGGACCAGCCAAGGCTGCAGCTCCGCAGGAATGCTCTCTCCTCTCTCTGCACTTCGCTTTCTCTACGCACTGCAGCGCAGATAGCAAGGCCGAGCGCTTTCTGAGCGAGGAAACTAACAGTAGTAACCTGGACGTTTGATTTGTTACTGGCGATAGATCAGATACTGCCAATTGCCTGCTTATTTCTGTACCTTTCACGTTTGTATCAGTAAGCGTGCTCTTTTTACTATTTGATTTGCTTATGATGTTTTTAATTTTTGTTGCAGAGAAGAATTTCTCTGGAGCAAAACAGGTCACGTTACGCTGTGTACAATAACACTGCTGAAAAGGTCAGGTTTAAACAACAGTACGCTATGTGGGTAGCCAGCGCTGTTTTTCTGGGGGAACGCTGGTGGATGCGTACCCCTAAACTTTTTCGTGGACATAGTAATTTTTTTACGATGTTGAAAACTTGGAAGAGTGCCAAAGGTTTATTTCACGGACGTAAATTTTTTATTTAATTTTTTGTTTTGGTAATTGCAATACGAACGATACAGTGCAGTTTTTGGTGGGAAAATCGATGTCATTGACTGTTTCAAGCATTTCGAAGCTGCGGCAACCGTTCTCGTCAACTCAATCACTGGCAGCCAGTTCGACAAGCATGTAGTGCCCTCGCCCGCTAATAGTGGACAATGGTAGTGCTAAACGGATATGCGTTCATTCAAATCGCATGCTTCATTTGAGGTGATGTAAACTGAAGTGTTCGATACCACATTCTCTTGTATGTTTATGTGTTTCTCGATATCGCCTGGTTCATTTGAGCTGTAGTAAAGTCAACTGAAGCGTCCGATACCATTTTTTAGTAGTTCGACGTGTTGATGACTTCATGACTAAAAGCAGATGGGTGGTATCCCATGCTCCAGTTATAACTAATTTTCGCTGCACAACATCCCATGTCGGAGTACCTTCAAACTTTTTTTTAGAAAAAAAGCACTGTGGGTAGCTAACAAAAAACCGATTACACGACTGGCGATTATTCACTGGCAATAATCCCAAGTGTAAAACATGGGGGGATAATGCGATTTACAGGAGAATGGCCACGAAACTTAGTTAATTGAAAGATACGTGTAGGACTGAGTTTCACTGCAACACTCTAAAGAGATGTACTTTTAAAAATCATGTTAGGTTGACTCTTCAGTTTTGCTCCGTTGTATGGAACCAGTATCAGGCAGAATTAACGCAAGAGGTCGAGAAGGTGGGAAAAAGAGCAGCACGTTCGTTACAGTTTCGTTTAATGCACGTACACCTGTCGTTGAACGACGACAAAAAGAAGGCAGATTAAACGCCCTTTCTGCTACTGGGTTCTTAGGGCCAGAGAACAACACAGGACTTGGTTAGGATACGGAAGGAAATCGACCGTGTCCTGTTCAAAGGAACCATCCCAACATTCGTCTTAAGCGACTCACGGGAAACCGCCACGTTCCGAAGGTGAGTCCAGTATCATATCTCTGCGCCAGATCCGCGCTTGGCTTGTGGAAAACTTATGGTGAAGTGACTGCAGGAAAACGCAGTTTGTTAAAAGTAGTGTGTTTGATAGCTGCCGTCGGATGTCGACATTGATGCCAATATGGAGAAACTATAAAATTCTGATAGCTTTTAACAGCGAAAAGTTCGGACAGCGAAGTTCGACGACGTGAATGAGCAGTGAATAGCAACGTGCCATCCAATTTAACAAAGGTCAAGCTGAAAACAAGCCAAACTAACTGCGCTCGTATCTACAGGGTTTCCGAAAGACGGCCATAGCCCCACCTGCGCCTCACGTTGTTTCACCACCGAAATGGGGGGGGGGGGGGGGGAGGCGAGATTAGAAAAAATGTCGCAGTCTACGCTACAAGTGGACGGGCATGTTTCGTTTCAACTATATGATTGTCCAACGTTCACTGCACTAGCCGGTGGTAGCTGTTGTGTGGTGCACGGCAGGTTAACATTGTCAAAATTTGAGTTTCTGTTGTCCACAGAGGAAACCCGACTGATTTCCAACACAGATACAACACATGTGCCTTTCTTCCAATGCGATAGAAAATTTCAGCACAACAATGCACCAAGCAGTAAGCACTCCAAGAGCATTTATGTCTCAAAGAATACAGCACGGACTTCATTCATTCGAAACAACCCACAAATTCACCAGATGACTGTCCACCTGAACACTTGTTGGGATTCAGGCAATGACGCAACTTGTCGCTTCATACATGCCATCGTACCGTATTGACAATGAAGCCCGTGTTGGACATAGCACCTTTGGTCATGCCAAACCTAGGCGACCGTGGAGAAAAGTTGCTACGCGTGACGTTAGTCATCATAAGGTTTGTTGATGAGCAGTTAATTACTGCGTCCTTCACAGCTTAATTGGACGAAGACTATTCGGTACCACAAAAAGTACTGTATACGGTACATTTTCAGTTATTTGCATATCACATATAGATTTGATAGTAGCTGCCTTCGGCAGTCTATCCTCAATATTATGTACTCCCAGTTTCTTTCCTTCCGAGACGTCAAATCTGAGGTGATCTGTAAGCTAGATCCTATGGCGGAGGAGCTACACGAATGTTTACAAAAAACAGAACACTTTCAACGACTAGAGATACTACGTACATATTCACATGACATTAGTATGTTCTGCAGAAATGATTAGCATTTCAATCTTCTGGGTTCAACATGTGTCCTGTTGCCTAGTAAGCACAGGGTCTGTCATGGGCATTAATAATTTGTTCCATGCGAGGTGACATCGACGCGTATAAGGCGCGAATGGCGTCATGTGGTGTAGTCATACATGCTGCGTTCACCTGGATCTAAAATTTGTCTGTGGTAGTAGGTAGTCAGACACAGCACTGCGCCCGTCATTTCACAATACCCCGCACATTTTCGATTGGCGACAAGTCTGGTGGCCTGGCGGGCCAGGGAAAAATATTGACATCGTGTGGCACAAAGAAGGCACGTGTTCGTACAGCAACACGTGGTCGTGCATTGTCTTGCTGAAAAATGGCGTCTGGGGTGTTTTGCAGAAAGCTCCCCCTGACTGCAGCGAACCAAATTGATGCCATCATTTTCAAACAAACATAAACTCGAGTCTGTTCCATTAAGTATCGGGTGTGCAGCAGCAAGAATTCTCCTTCTTCTTCTAATATTTCGGCTGTATAACGTTCAGCCAGCTTCAGAGTGAGCCCCTTTATACTCGTGTACCGCACAACTGCGCATGCGGCCACATGTAAATGCGCCAGAGACGTTGGTCGGCGGCGGAGAAGTGCACAATGAGCAGTTACATCTATGACTCCGCAGTCGATCTGTGTTTGCATATCGATATATCATTGTGAGCTGCACAGTGACGACGTCTTTGTGAGTTTATTACAGCAAGTGCCGGATTTCATGATTTATCAAGGTTGAAACCACTATCTCTGTTAATTAAATTCGTCGTCAAGCGAATTTCAATTGCCCCCTTCACTATCGAGTCCCAAAAATATGATGTAGTTGCCAAAATTTCGACGTTGTCATACAACATACTGTGACCAGTATCAATACAGTGCTCTGCCACTGCCGACTTATTAAGTTGTAAAAGTCGTGTGTACCCCCGGTGTTCTGTACATCTTTCTTGGACAGTACGAATTGTTTGTCCGAAGTAAGAAAGGCCACATTCACATGGAATTTTGTAAACTCCATTTTTCGGAGCAGCAAATCATCTTTGACGGAGCCCACGAGTGCAGCTGTCTTGGGTGGAGGGCGAAAAATCACTTTTACTGAGAATCCGTCCTATTTTTGATGAGAGGCTACCCACATATTGTGGTGTCACCGCCAGACACCACACTTGCTAGGTGGTAGCTTAAATCGGCCGCGGTCCATTAGTACATGTCGGACCCGCGTGTCGCCACTATCAGTGATCGCAGACCGAGCGCCACCACATGGCAGGTCTATAGAGACTTACTAGCACTCGCCCCAGTTGTACGACGACGTTGCTAGCGACTACACTGACGAAGCCTTTCTCTCATTTGCCGAGAGACAGTTAGAATAGCCTTCAGCTAAGTTAATGGCTACGACCTAGCAAGGCGCCATTAACCATTTGTAACGTTGCATGTACCTCAAGATTGTCTCACTTGTATCATCAAGAATGCTGTATACCAAAGGACGATATAAAGGTTAAGTGTTCTAGTAGCTACGTTCTTTTCTTTATCACATTCATTACGAATCCTGTTCCAGACTTAACGCCAGACGGCGTGAGTTGACGCGTGCCCTTTCGGCTACTTCATTGTGGGCTGGCTGCCTTAACAGTCCACTACACATATGGCAGGAAGGCCATCGATTTAAAGGTTTCTTCGTCTTCTTATGCTTTCTTTGTGGCTTCTTTGGGTTTCACTTTCAGTGCCTTCTGTGTTTGCTGTGGAAGTACCCATTATCTTCAAACACTCTTTGTAAGTGGGAAAGTTCATCTTGGAGACTGCTTTCGTCAGAAATAATATGCGCCCTGTCGGTCAAAGTTCGGAGAACACTCATCGTCTGGACAGGATGGTGGCAGCTATTTGCACGTAAATACAAATCCATGTGCGTCGACTTCGGGTACACTTCATGTCCCAAGGTGCCATCTTCTCTGCGCCGAACCAGAACATTCAAGAAAGGAAGGCATCCCTCCTTTTCAATTTCCATTGTGAACTTTATTTGATCGTGGAGGTAGTACAGATCTTGAACCCGCGGACCGACATGGTTCAAATGCTAATCATTTCTGCAAAACCTAATGTACACGCCCTGTGAATATGAACGTCCTATCTCTAGTCATTCGAGGTGTTATGTTTTTTTTTCTATGTATTTTGCACAGAGGAAGGAATATTGAACAAAAAATAGGTAGAAACATGTAACTTTAGATAATAAGAAAAACAAGTCTTTTTATCTCGGGTCTACACTTGCTCCTAATTCTGCGAATATTTCTGCTTTATTGGCATTCGTGACACTCTTGTATAAAGAAGCAAAGCGTTATGTAGCAGTCGTTGGCACGGATCTTGTTCGGCTTCGTGTGTGGCACAAGTAATTCCTTCAAAGCAATGTCGTTCGCCTTGGCGCGGGGCTATCTGTATCTCCAACTCGCGGTCCGAGGTTTCTTCACGTTCGGCAGCGATTATTCTTCCTGTTGCGTCACAACGGACTTGGAGCGCGACCTTGGCGGTTACACGAACAGCTTTGACAATGTGTGCTGAAGAACATCTCTCGAATATTTGCCACACCAAACCAGCATAGTGTTTCGCACGAGCCAAATATAGTTATTCGGTTATTTAGAAAAGCACAGCATTTTAGTTGCAGTTAATTATATTGCGATTGATGGTAACATTAAGAAACCAAAAAAACTCTTTGCGTCGTCCTTTTTGACTGATGGCTGGCGTTTTATAGATTGTTCCACTTTTTCTTTATGTACCGCTTAGCTGTCAGTCTATCAGCAACGGGTCATCAAAGCTGCAACTTTCATTTACTGCAGATCAGCTGAAACGTGGCCATCTGAATGAGTCTCCTACTAAACTGGCAAATTTTTTGTGGTAACAGAATTCATGTAGATCTGAGTATTCGGTGCCGTTTTTTCACTTAATGTGGTCTTTTAATTGTAGAAAAGTCACATATTCTCATATCGACAGAAAATTGAATCTTAAAATTATTTCTTCATTTTCTCAGATTCATCAGCCCTCGGGTCTTCCTTTCTCGCTTCCCTTGATTTTACTTCCAGCTCCTTAGTCATATGTGCCTCATCTGAGCCACTGTCTCTTCGCAGCCTGAAATAATTGCGAGACATTACATCCATCAAACACAACACGACGTTAGATGTTATTAAACAGATATCTGTTTAGTCCCCCCCATGAACCATGGACCTTGCCGTTGGTGGGGAGGCTTGCGTGCCTCAGCGATACAGATGGCCGTACCGTAGGTGCAACCACAACGGAGGGGTATCTGTTGAGAGGCCAGACAAACATGTGGTTCCTGAAGAGGGGCAGCAGCCTTTTCAGTAGTTGCAGGGGCAACAGTCTGGATGATTGACTGATCTGGCCTTGTAACATTAACCAAAACGGCCTTGCTGTGCTGGTACTGCGAACGGCTGAAAGCAAGGGGGAACTACAGCCGTAATTTTTCCCGAGGACATGCAGCTTTACTGTATGATTAAATGATGATGGCGTCCTCTTGGGTAAAATATTCCGGAGGTAAAATAGTCCCCCATTCGGATCTCCGGGCGGGGACTACTCAAGAGGACGTCGTTATCAGGAGAAAGAAAACTGGCATTCTACGGATCGGAGCGTGGAATGTCAGATCCCTTAATCGGGCAGGTAGGTTAGAAAATTTAAAAAGGGAAATGGATAGGTTAAAGTTAGATATAGTGGGAATTAGTAAGTTCGGTGGCAGGAGGAACAAGACTTTTGGTCAGGTGATTACAGGGTTATAAATACAAAATCAAATAGGGGTAATGCAGGAGTATGTTTAATAATGAATAAAAAATAGGAGTGCGGGTTAGCTACTACAAACAGCATAGTGAACGCATTATTGTGGCCAAGATAGACACAAAGCCCATGCCTACTACAGTAGTACAAGTTTATATGCCAACTAGCTCTGCAGATGATGAAGAAATTGATGAAATGTATGACGAGATAAAAGAAATTATTCAGGTAGTGAAGGGAGACGAAAATTTAATAGTCATGGGTGACTGGAATTTGAGTGTAGGAAAAGGGAGAGAAGAAAACATAGTAGGTGAATATGGATTGGGGGGAAGAAATGAAAGAGGAAGCCGCCTTGTAGAATTTTGCACAGAGCATAACTTAATCATAGCTAACACTTGGTTCAAGAATCATAAAAGAAGGTTGTATACCTGGACGAATCCTGGAGATACTAAAAGGTATCAGATAGATTATATAATGGTAAGACAGAGATTTAGGAACCAGGTTTTAAATTGTAAGACATTTCCAGAGGCAGATGTGGATTCTGACCACAATCTATTGGTTATGAACTGCAGATTGAAACTGAAGAAACTGCAAAAAGGTGGGAATTTAAGGAGATGGGACCTGGATAAACTGAAATAACCAGAGGTTTTAGGGGGTTTCAGGGAGAGCATAAGGGAAAGATTGACAAGAATGGGAGAAAGAAATACAGTAGAAGAAGAATGGGTAGCTCTGAGGGATGAAGTAGTGAAGGCAGCAGAGGATCAAGTAGGTAAAAAGACGAGGGCTAATAGAAATCCTTGGGTAACAGAATAAATATTGAATTTAATTGATGAAAGGAGAAAATATAAAAATGCAGTAAATGAAGCAGGCAAAAGGGAATACAAACGTCTCAAAAATGAGATCGACAGAAAGTGCAGAATGGCTAAGCAGGGATGGCTAGAGGACAAATGTAAGGATGTAGAGGCTTGTCTCACTAGGGGTAAGATAGATACTGCCTGCAGGAAAATTAAAGAGACCTTTGGAGAGAAGAGAAAACCACTTGTATGAATATCAAGAGCTCAGATGGCAACCCAGTTCTAAGCAAAGAAGGGAAGGCAGAAAGGTGGAAGGAGTATATAGAGGGTTTATAAAAGGGCGATGTACTAGAGGACAATATTATGGAAATGGAAGAGGATGTAGATGAAGATGAAATGGGAGGTAAGATACTGCGTGAAGAGTTTGACAGAGCACTGAAAGACCTGAGTCGAAACAAGGCCCCGGGAGTAGACAACATTCCATTAGAACTACTGATGGCCTTGGAAGAGCCAGTTCTGACAAACCTCTACTATCTGGTGAGCAAGATGTATGAGACAGGCGAAATACCCACAGACTTCAAGAAGAATATAATAATTCCAATACCAAAGAAAGCAGGTGTTGACAGATGTGAAAATTACCGCACTATCAGTTTAATAAGTCACAGCTGCAAAATACTAACGCGAATTCTTTACAGACGAATGGAAAAACTGGTAGAAGCGGACCTCGGAGAAGATCAGTTTGGATTCCGTAGAAATGTTGGAACACGTGAGGCAATACTAACCTTACCACTTATCCTAGAAGAAAGATTAAAAAAAGGCAAACCTACGTTTCTAGCATTCGTAGACTTAGAGAAAGCTTTTGACAACGTTAACTGGAATACTCTCTTTCAAATTCTGAAGGTGGCAGGGGTAAAATACAGGGAGCGAAAGGCTATTTACAATTTGTACAGAAACCAGATGGCAGTTATAAGAGTCGAGGGGCATGAAAGGGAAGCAGTGGTTGGGAAAGGAGTGAGACAGGGTTGTGGCCTCTCCCCGATGTTATTCAATCTGTATATTGAGCAAGCAGTAAAGGAAACAAAAGAAAAATTCGGATTAGGTATTAAAATTCATGGAGAAAAACTAAAAATTTTGAGGTTCACCGATGACATTGTAATTCTATCAGAGACAGCAAAGGACTTGGAAGAGCAGTTGAACGGAATGGACAGTGTCTTGAAAGGAGGATATAAGATGAACATCAACAAAAGCTAAACGAGGATAATGGAATGTAGTCGAATTAAGTCGGGTGATACTGAAGGAATTAGATTAGGAAATGAGGCACTTAAAGTAGTAAAGGAGTTTTGCTATTTAGGGAGTAAAATAACTGATGATGGTCGAAGTAGAGAGGATATAAAATGTAGACTGGCAATTGCAAGGAAATCTTTTCTGAAGAAGAAAAATTTGTTAACATCGAGTGTAGATTTAAGTGTCAGGAAGTCGTTTCTGAAAGTATTTGTATGGAGTGTAGCCATGTATGGAAGTGAAACATGGACGATAACCAGTTTGGACAAGAAGAGAATAGAAGCTTTCGAAATGTGGTGCTACAGAAGAATGCTGAAGATAAGGTGGGTAGATCACGTAACTAATGAGGAGGTATTGAATAGGATTGGGGAGAAGAGAAGTTTGTGGCACAACTTGACTAGAAGAAGGGATCGGTTGGTAGGACATGTTTTAAGGCATCAAGGGATCACAAATTTAGCATTGGAGGGCAGCGTGGAGGGTAAAAATCGTAGAGGGAGACCAAGCGATGAATACACTAAGCAGATTCAGAAGGATGTAGGTTGCAGTAGGTACTGGGAGATGAAGAAGCTCGCACAGGATAGAGTAGCATGGAGAGCTGCATCAAACCAGTCTCAGAACTGAAGACCACAACGACAACAATCTGTTTAGTTTTCTCACTTTTTTCGGAAGCTTTCGGGGAGAAGGAAATCAAGGTGTAAAGGCTTGTCACGTCTGTAGACAGCACTAGCTCGATTTGGACAAGAGTGGGGAAAGAAAGGGAAGCGTCCCAGCATTCACCTGAACTGATTTAATGAAACCGCCGACAACATCCAGTACATGGTTAGGGAGACAGAAAGGGAAGCGTTCCAGCATTCACCTGAACTGATTTAATGAAACCGCCGACAACATCCAGTACCTGGTTAGGGAGACGACATTTCGTATCTTTTGTCAGCCGCTATGACGACATTTCATACCACGATTCGGAGGTGTTTGTGATTTTGTATACTCTTCGTGGAGTTGTTTATATTTTGTAAATCTGAATAAAAACTGGGCAACGGCTCAGTATTTGCCTGAATTACGTACGAAGAAATGCAGAGACGCGAGTAAGGGTGGCCATTTTATTCGAACAGTAATCGATTTTTCAAACTTAGCTCCCTACGTGGCACAGACTACATTTATTTGATATGTGGAGAATGAATTCTCATACTCTTTGAATTTGCTGATTGTATGTCGCAAGTCAAAAGTCTGTGTTGGTGCAGGATTTTAACTTGGAAGGAGGTTGGGGTTGTGTCACGCTCCGGCGTCCAGTGTTCGATATACACTTTGCAGTATTATGTTAACCACGAAGTGAAATACTTTCACCAATGTCACTAACCGCAATAACCTTAACGTGTTAATGCGAAGATCTTATGAGTTAAGTAGCAGCATTCTGCTTAGAAGGGCAACAACTGTTTTTGCGCATTGTTTGCGACACGAAGACTCAGAATTTCTATGAGCTTTTCATAACGAGTGCAGTGTGATTTGTGGCGACAGCCAACTGCAGCACTAGGTCATAAGCTGTCTATATGCTCGAGGGAAGAGCAGGGGCTCTCGCCGGATGATTGGATGTCTGCTCTGCGCTGAGCTGCGAGACGTCATTTGGTAGAGAGAAGGGAGTAAGAAAGAACCAACCGAAATGTATGAGGTGAATACATGGGCGCATACAGGTATATTCAGTGTTAGAGACCACGAAGAGGGTTGAGTTGGAAGGAGGAGTGAATGTAGGGTCCCAGGAGACTCGGTAATCCACCAGAGGGATTTAACAGAGTTCTTTGCATCCTGATTTAATTACAGAGTAGTTATTGCGAAGAGGAAACGACGGCACTGTCACCAAACATCGTCCAGGTGGGTCAAAGAAATTTGTGTTACAGCGAACGTCAGCTTATGAAGTGGGAGACAATCTGAGCAACCGTCTTCGGATGTTTGCAGATGACGCTGTCGTTCATCGACTAATAAAGTCATCAGAAGATCAAAACAAACTGCAAAACGATTTAGAGAAAATATCTGAATGGTGCGAAAAGTGGCAGTTGACCCTAATTAGCGAAAAGTGTGAGGTCATCCACATGAGTGCTAAAAGGAACTCGTTAAAGTTCGGTTGCACGATAAATCAGTGTAACGTAAAAGACGTAAATTCAAGTAAATACCTAGGAATTGCAATTACGAACAAATTAAAGGGGAAGGAACACATAGAAAATGTTGTGGGGAAGGCTAATCAAATACTGCGTTTTATTGACAGGACACTTAGAAAATGTAACAGACCTAATAAGGAGACGCTTATCCGTCCTCTTTTAGAATACTGCTGCGCGGTGTGGGATCCTTACCAGATAGGACTGACGGAGTACATCGAAAAAGTTCGAAGAAAGGCAACACTTTTTGTATTATCGCGAAATATGGGAGAGAGTGTCACAGAAATGATACAGGATTTGGGCTGGACATCATTAGAAGAAAGGCGTTTTTCGTTGCGGCGGAATCTTCTCACGAAATTCTTATCACCAACTTTCTCCTCCGAATGCGAAAATATTTTGTCGACACCGGCCTACATAGGAAGGAACGATCACCACGATAAAATAAGGGCCGGCGGGAGTGGCCGTGCGGTTCTAGGCGCTACAGTCTGGAGCCGAGCGACCGCTACGGTCGTAGGTTCGAATCCTGCCTCGGGCATGGATGTGTGTGGTGTCCTTAGGTTAGTTAGGTTTAATTAGTTCTAAGTTCTAGGCGACTGATGACCTCAGAAGTTAAGCCGCATAGTGCTCAGAGCCATTTGAACCATTTTTGATAAAATAAGGGAAATCAGAGCTCGTACGGAAAGATATAGGTGTTCATTCTTTCCGTGCGTTATACGAGATTGGAATAGTAGAGAATTGTGAAGGTGGTTCGATGAACCCTCTGCCAGGCACTTAAATGTGATTTGCAGAGTATCCATGTAGATGTAGAATCCAGGAACATTTGCCAACTACACTCCTGGAAATGGAAAAAAGAACACATTGACACCGGTGTGTCAGACCCACCATACTTGCTCCGGACACTGCGAGAGGGCTGTACAAGCAATGATCACACGCACGGCACAGCGGACACACCAGGAACCGCGGTGTTGGCCGTCGAATGGCGCTAGCTGCGCAGCATTTGTGCACCGCCGCCGTCAGTGTCAGCCAGTTTGCCGTGGCATACGGAGCTCCATCGCAGTCTTTAACACTGGTAGCATGCCGCGACAGCGTGGACGTGAACCGTATGTGCAGTTGACGGACTTTGAGCGAGGGCGTATAGTGGGCATGCGGGAGGCCGGGTGGACGTACCGCCGAATTGCTCAACACGTGGGGCGTGAGGTCTCCACAGTACATCGATGTTGTCGCCAGTGGTCGGCGGAAGGCGCACGTGCCCGTCGACCTGGGACCGGACCGCAGCGACGCACGGATGCACGCCAAGACCGTAGGATCCTACGCAGTGCCGTAGGGGACCGCACCGCCACTTCCCAGCAAATTAGGGACACTGTTGCTCCTGGGGTATCGGCGAGGACCATTCGCAACCGTCTCCATGAAGCTGGGCTACGGTCCCGCACACCGTTAGGCCGTCTTCCGCTCACGCCCCAACATCGTGCAGCCCGCCTCCAGTGGTGTCGCGACAGGCGTGAATGGAGGGACGAATGGAGACGTGCCGTCTTCAGCGATGAGAGTCGCTTCTGCCTTGGTGCCAATGATGGTCGTATGCGTGTTTGGCGCCGTGCAGGTGAGCGCCACAATCAGGACTGCATACGACCGAGGCACACAGGGCCAACACCCGGCATCATGGTGTGGGGAGCGATCTCCTACACTGGCCGTACACCACTGGTGATCGTCGAGGGGACACTGAATAGTGCACGGTACATCCAAACCGTCATCGAACCCATCGTTCTACCATTCCTAGACCGGCAAGGGAACTTGCTGTTCCAACAGGACAATGCACGTCCGCATGTATCCCGTGCCACCCAACGTGCTCTAGAAGGTGTAAGTCAACTACCCTGGCCAGCAAGATCTCCGGATCTGTCCCCCATTGAGCATGTTTGGGACTGGATGAAGCGTCGTCTCACGCGGTCTGCACGTCCAGCACGAACGCTGGTCCAACTGAGGCGCCAGGTGGAAATGGTATGGCAAGCCGTTCCACAGGACTACATCCAGCATCTCTACGATCGTCTCCATGGGAGAATAGCAGCCTGCATTGCTGCGAAAGGTGGATATACACTGTACTAGTGCCGACATTGTGCATGCTCTGTTGCCTGTGTCTATGTGCCTGTGGTTCTGTCAGTGTGATCATGTGATGTATCTGACCCCAGGAATGTGTCAATAAAGTTTCCCCTTCCTGGGACAATGAATTCACGGTGTTCTTATTTCAATTTCCAGGAGTGTATTACGGAGAACTTTCTTCTTCTTCTTTTCCCCTTTCAAAAATAGGCCTTTTTCTGTTTCAGTCACGCTATATTTTGCAGAGTCATCCCAGTGCCGTGCAACAAGAAGATTAGATTTTAACGGGCCAGCGAGGGCGAGAAATAGACGAAACGCAAGTACGGTATAGGGAAGGACGGGGAAAGAAATCGGCTGCGCCCTTTCAGATGAACCTGCCGTTTGTCACACGCAGTTGAAAGAAATAGCACAAAATCTAAATCGTTCCACTTCCTCGATGACGGTCTCGGTAGATCTAACTTTCAAAGACTCCTTGACAAAAACTGCTGTTCAGATCCACTACCACTGTAACGTACAGTATTACACTGTCAAGTCCCATTAATGTGACCAGCTTCCAAAGCCTGAATAATCATCTTTTACAGTGCGGACGTGGAGTAAGTGAGTCCGTCAGGTTCTGGAACGTAACGACAGGGAGGACGTGGAGCCGTGCCGACTCCAGTGCTTGGCCAGCTGTTCCAGGTTTCTCGGTTGGGGATCCATGGCGCGTACAGCCCAGTCGAGGTGCCCCACAGATCTCGATTGTCTTTAATCCGGGAAGTTTTGTCGCCAGGGAAGTACAGTAAACTCACACTGGTGCTCTTTGAACCACGCACGTACACTGACAGCTGTGCGACACGTAGCAGTGTCCTGATGGTAGATGTCATCGTTCTGAGGAAAACCAGACTGCATATAGGGATGGACATGGTCTCCAAGGATAGACCCATTCTTATGTTGATCCATTGTGCCTTCCAGAATGACGAGATCGCCCACAGAATGCCACGAAAATATTCTCAGGCCGTAACGTTCCTTGCTTGTTTGCTTTCTGACGTTTCACGCCGTACACACCAACCATCTGTCAGATGGGGCATAAAACGTTATTCATCTGGAGACGCCACATGTTGTCACACAGTGGACGTCCAGTTAATATAATGGCGTGGAAATCCCAGCCTCGACGCTGATGAACAGCAGGCAATGTGGGTGCAGAACCAGGAGCCTGCTACGGAGGCCCATGTGGGGGAGACGCTGTTGGTAATCCTTTGGTTCATCTGAGCGGACACCTCTCTGGAGGCGTTGGTACCCTGTCATCAATGGCATATGGCGCATTAGAGTTGGCTCGGCGCCGGTTTTGGATAACGCCACTTTGTCATAGAGTATGAACTGTTTTCTGCGTCCCCCAGACTCTCTTTATGTAACATCCACTGCTAGTGCTGCCACGTGCCGTTCAAAAATGGTTCAATTGGCTCCGAGCACTAAGGGACTTAACATCTGAGGTCATCAGTCCCCTAGAACTTAGAACTACTTAAACCTAACTAACCTAAAGACATCACACACATCCATGCCCTAGGCAGGATTCGAACCTGCGACCGTAGCGGTCGCGCGGTTCCCGATTGAAGCGCCTAGAACCGCTCGGCCACTCCGCCACATGCCGTCTGTGAGTGGTTATTGCACGTTGAGATCGAACATAAGCGATGGTCACATTAACGTGACTGGGCCGTGTAATATTGTCGTAGGGGGATGGGAGGAGAGTGGGGAGGATTCGACAAAGTGCAGTGCTTCCCCAACTTCACTCAATATACAGAGTGTAAATAAGCTACGTATACAAACCCTTAGAGTGATCAGAGCAGAAAAAACTTTTCTATATGGCAAAGCTGTCACAGGTGTACCAATAATCCACTATGGATCCAATAAGGTTTTGACGCTAGTGATGTTCGGAGACGGTGTGCAAACTGCTGTGTGATGAGTATCGGGCAACAAACTCTTCTGGAATGGCTGTCAGTGTCTCGTGCCTAAAATGCTTTTGCTCCCCACAAAAAGAAATCTATAGGAGGTCAGAAACATCTCTCAAACAAAGTTAATCGCAATCGGACTGGAAACCATGTCTGAACATTACTAGCATCGAAACCTTCATGGACACCGGCGGAAAAGCGTCACAGCTTTGATATTTTTGCCACGTAAAAAGCATTTCCATTTATCTGTTCAGTAAGCTCTAAAATTTTGTATACGTATTTTATTACGCGCTCTTTGCTGATGACGCAGTACGCAGATGGGAACTGTTAACTCCTACAGATATAATGTACAGATGAAGAATTGCATTCAACTGTCCATTATTTACGGGCGATGTCTGTGAGTTACACGGTAACGACTGTTCCCTACAAAGAGCATGCGTCCGAGTGATACCAATCAGCAAAGAATACAATTTCAGTTCTACCTGGAACAGTGGAAGAAGAGTTTGTGGATTGAATGGTTGGTCACGGTACATTTTGAAAAACCCACTTTGTGTATAGCTACACCGAACGCGTGGCGAAGGACGTTTCTGTTAAGTGAGTTGATCTGTTATTCTGTACATTTTCTCTTAGTTTCGGTCCAGGCGAATACTACTGTCGAGGGTAAAATGCGTACGTGGAAACATTTCATACAGTAACATTCAAACACATTTTCAAATAAAATGAACAACTATGCTGATGTAATACTAGGGCGGCGTGAACGCCGATTGAACGTCCGAAATCATTTAAACTATATGGTAGTTATTGCGTAATCAAACTGCCAATAAAAGAGTTGCATTCATTTTTTTGCAGGAATCTGTAATATGACAATAGAGGTATCATAATCGACCTTATGTTGAATACATATGTAGTTTCCTAAACTTTTTCTGCAAAGGACAATTATGTTGCGTACCACATAGATTGAGTAATCTCGTTAAGTTACTATGTGACAACTGCAGTCAGCCAAATGGATTCGCTGTTATAGGTATCTCAGACTGAAACAGTGCGACACATACTTTTTTCTACACGTTTGCCATTTCTGAAATTTATCCCTAACAATAAAATCAATAATCAAAGCTGGCCAATTTCTGTCTCAAAATAACACTTCTGCCGCCCGAATGCAGTGACACAATAAAGGCACGATCGTCATCTTACAAATAGTGATTAGACATCTGCGTGTCCAGTCTACAAAAAGTTTATGTCTATTGTTTCCTTGACCGACGTTTGTCTTCTTTATTTCGGGTTGCAGTTCAGGCTTTTCTTGGGTAATCTATCATCTCTCATTCTGTTAACATGTTTCCATCTGTCTCAGTATTCACCTATTTGTTCATTAATAGCATGTACGTTCAACTCATTATGTTTTCATTTTGAACTAAATCTCTTTTTGTGCAGCTCTTCGAGCGTTTCAAGAATCTCGTCTCACCTGTCTGTATTTTGCTGGCATTTGGTTCAAATGGCTCTGAGCACTACGGGACTTAACTTCTGAGGTCATCTGGTCGTGCCGTAGCGTTCTCGCTTCCCGCGCCCGGGTTCCCGGGTTCGATTCCTGGCGGGGTCCGGGATTTTCTCTGCCTCGTGATGACTGGGTGTTGTGTGATGTCCTTAGGTTATTTAGCTTTAAGTAGCTCTAAGTTCTAGGGGACTGATGACGATAGATGTTAAGTCCCATAGTGCTAAGAGCCATTTGAACCATTTTTTCTGAGGTCATCAGTCCCCTAGAACTTAGAACTACTTAAACCTAACTAACCTAAGGACATCCTACACATCCATGCCCGAGGCAGGATTCGAACCTGCGACCGTAGCGGTCGCGCGGTTCTAGACTTTAGCGCCTAGAACCGCTCGGCCACCCCGGCCGGCTGCTGGCATTTGTCATTTTATTTATACAAATCTCAGTTCCACACCTTGGCCATCATGGTGCCTTGCACGACCTCGTCTGGACCCATGGATGGCCATGTGAATGTTCCCAGAAGATAATGGAGCCTGCGCCAGCTTGTCTCCGTCCAGCAGTACCGGTGTCAAGCAGTGTTCTCCTGGAAAACGACGGATTCGCGCCCTCCCATCGGCGTGTTGAAGAAGGTATCGGGATTCATCAGACCACGGAACGCTCTGCCACAGCGCCAACGTCCTGTGCCGACGGTCACGTGCCCATTACAGTTGTAGTTGCCGATGTCATGTTGTTCAAATTGGCACATGCGTGGGGTGTTGGCTGCGGTGGCCCATCTTTAGGAGTTTTAGTTGCACTGTTTGTACAAACACACTCTGCCCACATAAAGTTCCTCCACAGTTCGGCACCTGTCCTGTTTTACCAGCATGCTCAGCCTGACGACGCCTGAAATCTATAACGACGGGTGGCCGCCCCACCCCCGACTTCTGGACACAATTTCACCTTGGTTTCGCCACGTTTTGAAGACACACCAGCATTCTTGGAACATCGGGCAAGTCGTGCAGTTTCCGAAATGCTCGTGCCGAGCCTCTGGGCCATCACAGTCTGCCTTCGGTCGAACTCAGGAAGATATCGCGCGTTCCCCCATACTACACACGGACAGCGCGCTCATTGACCCTGTCGTACATCCCCCTGGCGTGTGTCTGACAAGTAGTCATTCCTTGCCAGGTGACGTTGCTGTCGCCTGGACGAATTTACATTGATAGTAGATCGGCGGTCATTATATTCTTGCTGATCAGTTTATATCCCCGCAGTATTCGAGACTGACAATGACAACAGACATTACACGTAATTTCAAACCTTTTCGAAACTTTTTCTCGCTGACACATCCCCTCCTCCCCCTTCACAAAATGGCGAAAGGAAAAACATTTTAATTTATTACTTCTTTACTGCTAACTCTATTTGGAACTAATTTTGTACACAATATCCACTGAATGTAGGTGCAATGTTACATCACTGTGCTACACATATTTAAGGAGATATGTCATAAACATTGAGAGGCGTAAAAAAACTAGCTTTTTCTTAAAAGGGAGCGCAAATTACTCAGAATATACTCACCTAGTGTTTGATATTGAGAGTACTTAGCTACACTCAACGAACTCTAAACTTAATGTCAAACCTTTCTAAATTTTTTCTCTCTTACATGCCTAACCTGCAGTATTTGACACTTTAACTCATTTATAAAGTAATCAGATGTTTGAACCTCTTTTATACGTGGGAGTTGGGTTATTTACATAATCGGGAATTGGTTTACTTGTTCTCACTAAAAGGATACAGCGACCTCTCGACAACGGTTGCTGTGGCCATCCTTTTGTCTAATAATGCAGAAACTGGTATGCTCTGCCGACGTGCCCCCCCCCCCCCCCTTATATTTCGTCATAACCCCTACTGAGCAGGCGTTCCCAAACTTTTCCTCTGACGGAACGTTTTCAGAATCTTGGTACTTTGCTGGAACACATTCGTTAATTTGAAGGCTAATAATTAAAAAAAATCAAGTGAACTGCTTTTATTCAGTGATTACTTCAGCTTCAAATCATAACTAATATTACAGAAATCATAATAAAATTTAACAAAAATAATTAGCATCGGAAAAACGCCAGAGCATTCATTCACTTCCCGTGGAACTAGTTCGGATCATGTCAAGGATGAGGAAGGAAATCGATCATTTCAAAGGAACCACCCCGGAATTTGCCTGGAGAGATTTAGGGAAATAACGGAAAACCTAAATCTGGATGGCCGTACGCGGGTTTGAACCGTCGTCCTCCCGAATGCGCTTCATCTTCCTGCCGCAGTCTTCCTGGTGTTCGGTCATCACCTGTTTATTGCGCTGCCCAAGCGCTCTTGCTCTAGAATGCGTGTTGCTATTTGACTGTTGGCTTCTCCACATATTCTGGTAGTTGATATCGCCCTACCAACGACCGGTTATTTACTGGCAATAAAACACTAAAATTTAAAAAAAAAACTGAAAGAAAACCCATTCAAATATTTTGTGAAATGATTTCTCTAAAAATAAGAAAAAAATAGATTACAGAAACGTTTCACGCACCATTCAATGATACTCCATATAATGAAAAGAAAATGAGCTGGAAACTAAGATTTTAAAGTTCAAGTTAGAACCTCACAATTTTAAATAATATCACAGGATATTTTTCTGACGGACAACGTAGTCCGTGCAATCTCATTTTCTGTACACGATTTCGAGATTATTCAGAGGCGCATCAAATCTTTCTCTAATCTACATTATTTGTTATTTTTAGTAAAGTCATTTCACAAAACATTTGACCGCTTTTTTCGTTATCTGTGTGTTTATAATATTTCATCAAATTATGAAAACTAGGATATTTCAAAAAAGACGATAAGAGTGCTGGCAGTTTTTTCAGTAGATCCCTGCCCAGACTAGTCGAATATATATACTTTTCATGATTCCAGATTCTCAACTTCAATTACGGCAACTGTATGTCTGTTACTTCCAATATATGTCAATATATTACAGCATTCCGTAAACGGTAACTATTCTTCCATATTTTCGCACATATCATCGTGGAATCGATTGCAATTTGTCTGAAAAGTTTCCTCGTTAAGAAAATGAGTTTCAAACAGTGTGACCAAAAGAAAGTGAATGCTCGAGTGTTCTGAACTTTGAAAAGGGGGAATATTGTTATCGGTTCAGTTATTTGCATTTTGTCAGCAGATAGCACGTAGCTTTTAACCTGGCTCGAATTAAGGTAATTATTGCAAGTTTGCTGATAAATTTCAAGGTTTACAATTTTTGATCATTAAGAAAACCTGACGATAGCGTTATCGAGTCCCGCCTCTTGGCAGCTAGTATTCTAGCCTGTCACTTCCTGCGATTGTTTGTAATAATAAGTATGACACACTGAACTAAAACAGTGTTTTAAAAGACTCAGCATTAGCATTCAGTGGATATTTTCCGCTTTTCCCTTATGGATATTAGTGTTGCGAGAACCCACTTTAGTAATCTTTTAAAAACAGCTCCAATGGATCTTGCAAGGCGTGCGTAGTGTACAGATCATAACATTTCGTACAGAATGCTTTAAATTGTAACACAGCTGTCCGAGACTAAGAATATTGGCCAACAGTTTTCGCAGTTTGTCGATAGAGGCATTTTTAGTTTCTTTCACTACCTGCAGAATAGTATTTTAACTGGTCGAGAGTCCTACGGAAATGCCAAACACGCAGCCACGAATTCCGCGTATGCTAATCCTTTCCCGCAGCTATCTTTTACCGCAATCAAATTCCCCGATTACGTGAGGTACCGGCGGAAGTAAAGTTTGGTCGTTTGTCGTCATTGGATGCTCAGTCAGCAGAGCAGAGCAGAGCAGTCAGTAGAGGAAAAGGTCTCAGGTTCGACTCCCAATCCGTAGATTCCACTTTTCTCAGTTCCTGTACCTAGAACATTTCCGAAAATCCTCCACCTCCCGCAAACTAAAGGAAAAGTTAATCCACCATACCTTAAAATCTAAAAAGGGAAATGGATAGGTTAAAGTTAGATATAGTGGGAATTAGTGAAGTTCGGTGGCAGCAGGAACAAGACTTCTGGTCAGGTGAATACAGGGTTATAAATACAAAATCAAATAGGGGTAATGCAGAAGTCGGTTTAATAATGAATAAAAAAAATAGGAGTGCGGGTAAGCTATTACAAACAGCATAGTGAACGCATTATTGTGGCCAAGATAGACTCGAAGCCCATGCCTACTACAGTAGTACAAGTTTATATGCCAACTAGCTCTGCAGATGACGAAGTAATTGAAGAAATGTATGATGAAATAAAAGAAATTATTCAGATAGTGAAGGGAGACGAAAATTTAATAGTCATGGGTGACTGGAATTAGGTAGTAGGAAAAGGGAGAGAAGGAAACGTAGTAGGTGAATATGGATTGGGGCTAAGAAATGAAAGAGGAAGCCGCCTGATAGAATTTTGCACAGAGCACAACTTAATCATAGCTAACACTTGGTTCAAGAATCATAAAAGAAGGTTGTATACATGGAAGAAACCTGGAGATTAATACTGAAGAAACTGCAAAAAGGTGGGAATTTAAGGAGATGGGACCTGGATAAACTGAAAGAACCAGAGGTTGTAGAGAGTTTCAGGGAGAGCATAAGGGAACAATTGACAGGAATGAGGGAAAGAAATACAGTAGAAGAAGAATGGGTAGCTTTGAGAGATGAAGTAGTGAAGGCAGCAGAGGACATAGTAGGTAAAAAGACGAGTGCTAGTAGAAATCCTTGGGTAACAGAAGAAATATTGAATTTAATTGATTAAAGGAGAAAATATAAAAATGCAGTAAATGAAGCAGGCAAAAAGGAATACAAACGTCTCAAAAACAAGATCGACAGGAAGTGCAAAATGGCTAAGCAGGGATGGCTAGAGGACAAATGTAAGGATGTAGAGGCTTATCTCACTAGGGGTAAGATATATACTGCCTACAGGAAAATTAAAGAGACCTTTGGAGAACAGAGAACCACTTGTATGAATATCAAGAGCTCAGATGGAAACCCAGTTCTAAGCAAAGAAGGGAAAGCAGAAAGGTGGAGGGAATATATAGAGGGCCTATACAAGGACAATGTACTTGAGGACAATATTATGGAAATGGAAGAGGATATAGATGAAGATGAAATGGGAGATACGATACTGAGTGAAGAGTTTGACAGAGCACTGAAAGACCTGAGTCGAAACAAGGCCCCGGGAGTAGACAACATTCCATTAGAACTATTGACGGCCTTGGAAGAGCCAGTTCTGACAAAACTCTACCATCTGGTGAGCAAGATGTATGAGACAGGCGAAATACCCTCAGACTTCAAGAAGAATATAATAATTCCGATCCCAAAGAAAGCAGGTGCTGACAGATGTGAAAATTACCGAACAATCAGTCTAATAAGTCACGGATGCAAAATACTAACGCGTATTCTCTACAGACGAATGGAAAAACTGGTAGAAGCGGACCTCGGGGAAGATCAGTTTGGATTCCGTAGAAATGTTGGAACACGTGAGGCAATACTGACCCTAAGACTTATCTTAGAAGCTAGATTAAGGAAAGGCAAACCTACGTTTCTAGCATTTGTAGACTTAGAGAAAGCTTTTGACAATGTTGACTGGAATACTCTCTTTCAAATTCTGAAGGTGGCAGGGGTAAAATACAGGGAGCTAAAGGCTATTTACAATTTGTACAGAAATCAGATGGCAGTTATAAGAGTCGAGGGGCATGAAAGGGAAGCAGTGGTTGGGAAGGGAGTGAGACAGGGTTGTAGCCTATCCCCAATGTTGTTCAATCTGTATATTGAGCAAGCAATGAAGGAAACAAAAGAAAAATTCGGAGTAGGTATTAAAATCAATGGAGAAGAAATAAAAACTTTTAGGTTTGCCGAGAGCTATGTAATCCCACCGTACGTTTTCATTCTCACGTTCCTGTCTGCTTAATGTCTACACCAAACATTGTCACCAAAACCACTCCACTATTCTTTATACAAATCTCTACACCATCGTTCGGCTACCTCTCTCCTGTTCTACAAGTTCATACAGACGACTATTCTGCGAGTTTCAAATCTAATAACGAGGGAATTATACCGGGATTTGACAATAAACCAGTAACAGCAGCATCGCCGGTGGGAAGCAACTCACGTCAACATCTTACCACCAAGGGGATGCGGAACCGCCACGTCGTACTAAGAGCATCAAAATGGCTTCATTCAAACCCGTTCTACTGAACTGTACCTTCATCCGATAAGGGTTCTCCACTGACTTCTTTTCTTCTTTTTTTACTTTCTCGTACTTCATTTCGTACTTATTTGCTTCTATATTTAACATCCTTACTTAGCGCCACCTTTTGAAAGCTTCCATTCTTTTTCTTCGAATCTCCCAGTGTACATGTTTCACATCGATACAGTGATGCGCTCCAGGCTTTCCCATCCACGAACTTGATAGCTGCACAGTTATTTTGTTGAAGAAAACTTTTTTCTGACTGCGCAAGTCCATAGTTCAGACGTCATGTGTAATGTTGCTCTCAAGACAGAATTCTTTTACCTCTTCTAGTGTGTCTTCTCCAATATCGATTTGTTTTACTTTTAGTAATACTCTATATAACCAGGAAATGGGAAAAATCAATCTTAAGTACCGGTACTTTAAACAGTTTTTTAAAATTTCAAACAACTTTTTGATTGTCTAGAGCGCAAACAAAATCAACGTTAAATTTGATAACTAGTTTCTGTTGTTCATACAACCATCTTTTTTCTTTCAGATCTGAGGATGGTTGTATGAACAAACGAAACTAATCACCAAATTTAATGTCGTATACAATTTTTTTAAATTTTCTTTTAGTTTTCTAATCCATCTTTTGCACTAAGTATGTTCTCATTACAATCAACAACCCATGTTATGCCTTCTATATCATTCACTGATCTTCCTTAGTTTCGACTTGAAGGACTATCAGCTGCGAAGCTTAGCATTTATAAATGTTTCCCTTGTACAATTCTTCTTCTGCAGTTTTCCTTTAGTGCCTCGCTACTTCTTCAATATACAAACTAGACAACCATGTTGATAACAAGAAGACTTCCTTATTCATTTGTTTCAACGACTTGATTTACATTCAGACGTATGAAATCTTCGTAATTTTTTTATTACCCTCATTTCCATTAAAAAGTCCAAGGACTGATTTATTCCTATCTTTCCTAAAGCGACAGTGATCGTCTTTCAGTACCTCACAAGTGATGACGGCTGACAATGACATACGAAAGGTCGCTGTTTTGAATCCAGCACTCTAATACGCCACTAATGGAATGAAGCGTATTTGTAATGTAGAGTAAAGTCTGTACTACTTGTGGTCCGAATGCAGAATTAAATTCCCATTAGTTTCGTACTTCAAAATACTATTCACAATTGGTGTTAATGAAGTGCTGAACTTGTTAAAATGCAGATATATCAATTAAGAAGTGCGTAGTATGAAGTAAACTACTAGATAAATTTGGTGTTGTGTTATTAGTTGCATATTTATTTTTCGATACAATCGCATGAGTAATCAGCAATGAGAATTAGTCAACCACTTAAATCTCCATGGACCGAATGTCACTTTTTTCCAAAATAATATTTTATAACAATATTTCTGTATTAATATAAAATATATTCTCCTCTTTAACATCGGGCTGCGAGCAGCTGCAGTGTGGCTTTCCTGTAAGAGATAAGTAGAGATAACAGTGGCGTCACCTTGAAGCAATCCTTTCGTCCCTGACACAGTGGGAGAGACGGTATCTCCCCTTTCAATGCCACGATACGTCACCTCTTTGCTGCAGCAGACGGGGCTATTATACGTTGCTAACATTCTATACGTGGAATTCTTGGCTAGTGCTAAACATGTAATGAAGTCCATTTACCATCGTAATTCTTGGTTAGAAAAGAGGGAAAAACAATAACACTGTAGCCAGCCAGCAGTCTTTGTACAAATTACTCTGGTGTTCAGAATATTGCGTGTCTTAACGTGTTGCTATAGGTTCATGACACATTTGTCACTTTCGATAGGCTAGTCCGAATCTGTTATACACTCGCCAACATTGTTCATTATATTCAGCTGTGTACGGTGACTTTGTTACTAATACCTCACAAGGTAAAATGGGTATTCTGACTTCAGTGAAAGAGAGGGAACGAGACTGAAACCAGCTAGCGCGAATCATCCAATATCGTTACAAGTGGAGTTCTAACAATTGATACTCGACCAAATCATCACTGAAGCTAGTAGTAAATTACTGCAAAATAATTTTTTCGTGCACATTGCTCACGATGATTTTTCATTTGGATACTAACTTTCTGAAATTATAACGTTTTACTTTCCAGCGTCTGTCAATGCAATTCTTACCCAATAATCTTCCCGCACTTCTATGTGAAACGCCCAACCACATTTCATCTGACGTGACGACAGTAAGTGCATAATGTGACGCTATTACCTTATACGCTAAAAGGGAAGCATGTAGTGATTACGAAAATTTTTCTGCAAGATTCTAAATAAGTACGAGGGTGGCTATAATTAAACTTTCGCTACTTGAGTCAGTGTCGACAGCAAACTGCACACATCAAAAAAAGTATTGCATCACCTCGGTTCCGAGAGTTTCGGATCCTGTACAGAAAACTGGAATAGAGATTAACATAAACATCATTTCCGCCCTTTTTATTGCTCATGAAAACCACACATTGCATGTTGTACCACCACACAGCGATACCTTCGGAAATGGTGGTCCGGATTGCTGAACACACCGCTACCTCTAATACCCAGTAGCAAGTCCTCTTGCATTGATGCATCCCTGTATTCGTCTGGCATACTATCCACAACCTCATCGGGGCACTGTTGGTCCAGATGGTCCCACTCCTCAACGGCGATTAGGCGTAGATCCCTCAGAGTGGTTGGTGAGTCAGCCATTTTCAGTCTATCCCAGGCATGTTCGATAGTGTTCATGTCTGGAGAACATGCTGGCCGCTCCTGAGGGAAGTCATTCACAAGATGTGCACGATGGGGGCGCAAATTGTCGTCCATGAAAACAAATGCCTCGCCAGTATGCTGCCGATATGGTTGCACTATCGGTCGGAGGAAGGCGTTATGGCGCCTTCCATGATGACCAGCGGCGTTCGTCGGCCCCACATAATGCCACCCCAATACAACAGGGAACCTCCACCTTGCTGCACTCGCTGGACAGTGTGTCTAAGGCGTTCAGCCTGACCGGGTTGCCTCCAAACACGTCTCCGACGATTGTCTGCTTGAAGGCATATGCGACACTCATTGGTGAAGAGCATGTGATGCCAATCTTGAGCGGTCCATTCGGCATGTTGTTGGGCCCATTTGTACCGCGCTGCATGGTGACGTGGTTGCAAAGATGGACCTCGCCATGGACGTCGGGAGTGAAGTTGCGCATCATGCAGCCTATTGCGAACAGTTTGAGTCGTAAGACGACGTCCTATGGCTGCACGAAAAGCATTATTCAACATGGTGGCGTTGCTGCCAGGGTTCCTCCGAACCATAATCCGCAGGTAGCGATCATCCACTGCAGCAGTAGCCCTTGGGCGGCCTGAGCCAGACATATCATCGACAGTTCCTGTCTCTCTGTATCTCCTCCATGTTCGAACAACATCGCTTTGGTTCTCTCGGCTAGACACGTCCCTCGTTGAGAGCCTTTCCTGGCACAAAGTAACAATGCGAACGCGATCGAATCGCGGTACTGACCGTCTAGGCATGGTTGAACTACAGACAACACGAGCCGTGTTCCTCCTTCCTGGTGGAATGACTGGTACTGATCAGCTGTCGGACGCCTCCGACTAATAGGCGCTGCTCATGCATGGTTGTTTACATCTTTGGGCTGGTTTAGTGACATCTCTGAACAGTCAAAGGGACTGTGTGTGTGATACAATATCCATAGTCAACGTCTATCTTGAGGAGTTCTGGAAACAAGAGTGACAAGACAAACATCCATGCCCGAGGCAGGATTCGAACCTGCGACCGTAGCAGCCGCGCGGTTCCGGACTGAAGCGCCTAGAACCGCTCGGCCACAGCGGACGGCTTCTTCAGAAACAGGTGTCAGGTGCAGGAATCATAAGGAAATGTAACCCACCCATGAAAGAAGTGCCTCACAAAACACTTGTTCGAACTACTTTTTACTATAGCTCATCAACCTCGGAGGGTTATGATGTCACGTTAATAGAAGGGGTAGGTAATATTCAATACGGAGTAGCAAGCATGCAATGATTCTGTAGACATGAGAGCATTACAGAGATGATGAACAAATTCAAGTGGTAGATGTTACAAAAGAGACGTTATGCATCGCAGAGAGGTTTACTGTAGAAAATTCGAGAGAGTACATTCTGGGAAGTGTTGGCAACATATTAATTCCTCCCATGTACATCTCGCGAAGTGATCACAATGAAAAAATTCCGAGAAATTAGAACTGATGCGGCGGTTTATCGAGAATCCGTCTTTCCACGCACCATTCAGAAATGGAGGGGAGATTGGGGTTAAATGATGGAAGTACTCCGTGCCACACTGCGTCGGGTGTAACGCATCTGATGCTTGGTACAGTCTTCGTATGGACAGTAGCATCTTCTGGAAAAAGCTTTACGGGCATACGTACAATGTTACATACTGTACACACTAGAGGGAGCACAAGTGAGGACTAGGTACAGATGGGGAGGTAAACTGTTTGTACCCTTCTCTAAGAAACCGGCTATGCTATCTGATAAGGATACCATACTGCATAGCAACGCCCCAAAAGAGGACTTACAGGCGTAGTGTAGGCAGTTTCTTCTAATGGATTTGCTGCAGCTTCTAAGTGTTCTGCCAGTAAAACGCAGTATTTGGCTCACACTTCCATTTGAGATAAATACAGTGAGCTCCGACAAGCCAGATGAATAAGAATTCATGGAATGTTTAGGCCCCAGGTTATGACATCACTGTTTGTCGAGTGATCCACATCCATTAAACAATTTCAAAAAATAGTAAAACTTAATGAAATAATCTTTTAGAAATCAGCAGTTCTTAAACTACGAGTGCAGTGCTTTGGATACAAAGGACCGCCATGGCTTAAGCAATTTAACGACGATAGCAAAATTGTACCTGGCTAACAACGGTTTTAAACTACAGAGCAAAATGGGACCTGGCAGATTTAGAGCATTTTTTTTAACGTCAAATGTAACAACGACTGAAAAATCTGGTAACAGCCAAATGGTTCAAATGGCTCTAAGCACTATGGGACTTAGACATAGAACTACTTAAACCTAACTAACGCAAGGACATCACACACATCCATGCCCGAGGCAGGATTCGAACCTGCGACCGTAGCAGCCGTCGCGGCCACAGCAGCCGTCGGTAACACCCAAAATGTTTAAAGAATTGCTAAGTTCCTATGGGAGCAAACTGCTGAGATCATCGGTCCCTAGGCTTACACACTACTTAATCTAACTTAAACTTCCGCTAAGGACAAAACACACACACACACACATCCATGCCCGAGGGAGGACTCGACTCTCCGGCGGGGGAAGCCGCGCGAACCGTGGCAAGGCGCCCCAGATGCGGCGGATCATTAAAGAAATTAAATATCCCAAGCTAAGAGAATGGTTTTAATTACAGACTAAAGTTTTTGAACGTCAAAAGCAACAACGACTAGCAGAAATTTAGTGAGGGATAAAATGTTTACGTAAATTTGAATATCCAACCTAACAAAATGGCTTTAAAATACAGATCAAATATAACGCGGTCTTTTGCGAAAGCTGACAAATTTAAGCTATACAAGGGCCAACAGATGGGCCGACTGACTAGGGAAAACTTGATGCAGAAAGGTTACGGCACCAAAAGGGATCGGAGCCAAGAGGCAAAAATACGCGAACTATGAAAAGATTTAGGTCCACGTGAACCAGTGGAGAGAACTTAAACAGCAGTCCGCCGTACCCTAGAACCGCTTCACACAAGGTCATAATGGGAGGGGCGAATCTCAGATCCCGTCCAGTAGTGTCGTGCCGCCGGCGCGCTCGACCTTGTCAGGCCGGGCCAGTTGCAGTTATGATACAGGTATGGCTATCACACCCAACAGACAACAAGTAACTGGTGAAATTGTAAACGATGTTTTTCAGAAAATCATTAAGTGGTTGTCTGCAAATGGGCTCTCATTAAACTTTGACAAAACATAGTACATACAGTTCCACACAGTAAATGGAATGACACCATTAATAAATATAGAAATCGGTAGCTAAGGTAGAATATTCAAAATTTCTAGGTGTATGCATTGATGAGGGGTTGAACTGGAAAAAACACACTGAAGATCTGCTGAAACGTTTGAGTTCAGCTACTTATGCTATTAGGGTCATTGGAAATTTTGGCGATATACATCTCAGTAAATTAGCTTACCACGCTTATTTTCATTCTCTACTTTCATATGGCATCATGTTCTGTGGTAACTCATTGAGTAAAAGTGTGTTCATTGCACAAAAGCGTGTAATCGGAATAATTGTTATTAACAATTCGAACGAATTCAAAAGTAATAGCAGTGTACATGGCTACAACACTAAGAGAAAGGATGATCTTGACTACTCAAGGTTAAATCTAACTTTGGCTCAAAAAGGGGGTAAATTACGCTGCCACAAAGTCTTTGGTCACTTACCTAATGGCATCAAAAGTGTGACAGATATCATTTAAAAGGAAATTAAAAGAATTTCTTAATGGCAACTCCTACGCATTAAATGAATTGTTGTATATAGTAAGTCGGTAATTTCCCCAACCACCACAAAAAAATTAAAAATATTATGTGTCATGTAATATTTTGTGTAATGTACTATGTTTGTGTAGATACCTTTTATTAACCTGACACGTTCCACATCGTTACGAAGTGTCGTATTCCTGATCTATGGAACAAGTACTAATCTAATCTAATCTAATCACGCATGGACCGCAGAAACAGTAGCTGACCCATCATGCAACAACAGGGCGCTCGTAAAATTAGCGTCAAGCGACAAGATGCCTAGAAACACCAACAGTTCAATTAGTACAACACACTTCTCAGCAAATAGCTGCCTGAACAAGGGACCCAGAGTAAAATGCAGTGACAGTCGGTAAACAGCGATTAACAGACTAAACAAAGAATTTCAAAAATAGTGCAATTTAAACACTGGCGAGAACCAAGAATAACTATGTCAACGTAACGAAGCTGCAGACATAGCTTAAGTAGATTTTAAATAACGATTTTGAACTTCCAGAGTTGAAGTCCTGGTTCTATAAATAATATAACGGTCAGATACCAGTACAAGACGGCCTGCAGACCCGTTCAGGCTCCAAGAATTAGGTAAAGAGTCTCGTCTTACAACACCGAAGGATGCCGACAGAGAAAATTTCACAGCTCTCCAGTAGCCGGTATACTAATAGATTTGGCCAGATCAGAATCTAAAATATAATTAAACGAGCATATTAACCATAAATGTTCCTTACAGTATCAGCAGTACCTGCAACTGCCGTCACATTTCCACCGCTTGCGCAGACGGTGGCAGCAGTAATGTTAGGCTTCATTTGCCAAGGAGAAACACTATTAAAACCAAACAATAAAAAAATATTCGCACAGTCGTCCACCCGGAGATCACAACTAAGTTACTTTCCAGGAAAGCTCACTCGCTCAAAGAACGCAAAGCTGGACAGGCTCATACAGTTTCTGTTAAGCGATACGGACACACAAACGGCGGATCCAAACTTGGCAGAACGCACAAATTCACGACCCAGGGGAGAATCACGTAGGGCAGGACAGTAACAACAGAGCCCGCTATCGCTGCCAAAGTAGATTACACAACACGGAGCGGCAACAGAAAAGAGATGCCCTTTCAGCTAATCATAATCAAAGTCGTTCCCGTTGGAAGGTTACCTCAGGGCGAATTGGTCAAGAGACCGACGCGTGACGGCACGCATTTCTTCCAACCGACTTCCGTTTTCCTAATCCCCTCTAACTGTCCGTCCCACTTTCGCCCGCCTCGCAAGGATCTCAAACCGCGGCGCAAGGACGCCGCTCGGCGACCAGAGGGAAAACGAACCAGAGCTACGATCTACAGACCGCAATCGATTCGAGCCGAGACGGCTCATAGCGCTGTAGCAGGTAGTCACGTTACATCACCCCATATCTGTGTCTGTACAAATGTTATTCAGAATGCAAAACACACTGTTGTTGTTGTGGTCTTCAGTCCTGAGACTGGTTTGATGCAGCTCTCCATGCTACTCTATCCTGTGCAAGCTCTTGGTTTCCCTCTACGACTTTTACCCTCCACGCTGCCCTCCAATACTAAATTGGTGATCCCTTGATGCCTCAGAACATGTCCTACCAACCGATCCATTCTTCCAGCCAAATAGTGCCACAAACTCCTCTTTTCCCCAGTTCTATTCAATACCTCCTCATTAGTTATGTGATCTACCCATCTAACCTTCAGCATTCTTCTGTAGCACCACATTTCGAAAGCTTCTATTCTCTTCTTGTCCAAACTATTTATCGTCCATGTTTCACTTCCATACATGGCTACACTCCATACAAATACTTTCAGAAACGACTTCGTGACTCTTAAATCTATACCCGATGTTAACAAATTTCTCTTCTTCAGAAACGCTTTGCTTGCCATTGCCAGTCTACATTTTATGTCCTCTCTACTTCGACCATCATCAGTTATTTTGCTCCCCAAATAGCAAAACTCCTTTACTACTTTAAGTGTCTTATTTCCTAATCTAATTCCCTCAGCATCACCCGACTTAATTCGACTACATACCATTATCCTCGTTTTGCTTTTGTTGATGTTCATCTTATATCCTCCTTTCAAGACTCTGTCCATTCCGTTCAACTGCTCTTCCAAGTCCTTTGTTGTCTCTGACAGAATTACAATGTCATCGGCGAACCTCAAAGTTTTTACTTCTTCTGCATGGATTTTAATTCCTACTCCGAATTTTTCTATTGTTTCCTCTACTGCTTGCTCAATATACAGATTGAACAACATCGGGGAGAGGCTACAACCCTGTCTCACTCCCTTCCCAACCACTGCTTCCCTTTCATGTCCCTCGACTCTTATAACTGCCATCTGGTTTCTGTACAAATTGTAAATTGCCTTTCGCTCCCTGTATTTGACCCCTGCTACCTTCAGAATTTGAAAGAGAGTATTCCGGTCAACATTGTCAAAAGCTTTCTCTAAGTCTTCTTCTACCAGTTTTTCCATTCGTCTCTAAAGAATTCGCGTTAGTATTTTGCAGCCGTTCACTATGCTGTTTGTAGTAGCTTACCCGCACTCCTATTTTTTTTATTCATTATTAAACCTATACCTGCATTACTCCTTTTTGATTTTATATCCATAACCCTGTATTCACCTGCTAGAAACGTAGGTTTGCCTTTCCTTAATCTAT
Source organism: Schistocerca nitens (assembly GCF_023898315.1). Taxonomy (NCBI): domain Eukaryota; kingdom Metazoa; phylum Arthropoda; class Insecta; order Orthoptera; family Acrididae; genus Schistocerca; species Schistocerca nitens. The sequence goes on from NC_064618.1 coordinate 249,815,834, forward strand.
TTTCTAAGATAAGTCGTAGGGTCAGCATTGCCTCACGTGTTCCAGTATTTCTACGGAATCCAAACTGATCTTCCCCGAGGTCGGCTTCTACCAGTTTTTCCATTCGTCTCTAAGAATTCGCGTTAGTATTTTGCAGCCGTTCACTATGCTGTTTGTAGTAGCTTACCCGCACTCCTATTTTTTTATTCATTATTAAACCTATACCTGCATTACTCCTTTTTTGATTTTATATCCATAACCCTGTATTCACCTGACCAAAAGTCTTGTTCATTCTGCCACCGAACTTGACTAATTCCCACTATATTTAACTTTAACCTATCCACTTCCCTTTTTAAATTTTCTAACCTACCTGCCCCATTAATGGATCTGACATTCCACTCTCCGATCCGTAGTACACCAGTTTTCTTTCTCCTCATAACGACGTCCTCCGGAGTAGTCCCCGCCCGGAGATCCGAATGGGGGACTATTTTACCTCCGGAATATTTTGCCCAAGAGGACGCCATCATCATTTAACCATACAGTAAAGCTGCATGCCCTCAGGAAAAATTACGGCTGCAGTTTCCCCTTCCTTTCAGCCGTTCGCAGTGCCAGTACAGCAAGGCCGTTTTGGTTAGTGTTACAAGGCCAGATCAGTCAATCATCCAGACTGTTGCCCCTGCAACTACTGAAAAGGCTGCTGCCCCTCTTCAGGAACCACACGTTTGTCTGGCCTCTCAACAGATACCCATCCGATGTGATTGCACTTACGGTACGGCTATATGTATCGCTGAGGCACGCAAGCCTCCCCACCAGCGGCAAGGTCCATGGTTCATGGGGGGGGGGGGGGGGGGGGGCAAAACACAGTAAGCAATGCATAATTATTATTAGATTAAACTAGGGAAGTTGTTATACAATTCGCTGTTGGCGAGAGGATATATGCTTAATGGAACGGAAGAAATCTGTGTTATGCATTTCATCCCAATTGCTAGAGTCCGCGGAGGATTCGGTGGCCGGTGGGCAGTGACCAGTTTTCGTCCACAGCCTCGGGCGAATTCATTCGTTTGTTCGGAATGGGGATGCCGACACTGTCTGCCACCTTTCGGCAGGTCGGCGTTAACAGAATCGAGGCGCGCATCCTGCAATCTTTCTCAAACGGTTTTACGGAACCTATTCGCTAAAATAATTCATTTTTGCTTTACTTGTACATTTCCATGGCAGGTTCATCACGATGTGCCCATCATTTCGTTAATGGTCATGGCTACTGCGATATTTACGTGGAAGTAAAACTCTACACGAAATTAAAAAACGTTTGCAATGAAAACTAGGGGTCGCTATGATTTTGCTTTTATTGTGCATATTACATAATATGTTGCTGCATGTGAAATTTAGCTAACATATAGAATTGTTCTCTAGATTTGGGTGGAGGTCTCTATCTGACACCGATCTCGAGATAGTTGATGTGACGTAGCACATTCATTTGCGATCGCGCTGCGCCAGAGATAAAGCCGAGTGAAATATCCACAACATTCCTCCTATTTCATAAACGGTTTGAGATATCGAAATGAGATCTTTCCAAATGATAGCACGCAAAGAGGAGAGTATGGTGTTTGGAATAACATAAGTGAAGACATTACACGTTTATTTTGTATCGAGGACGTGCTTTTTCGTGAGTAAACCACTGTTTCCGAATTCTCTCGCAGTTGCGTCTGCACAACATGATAGTGGGGTGATACTGTGTAAACTCCGCTGTGTTTAGCAAAAGAAGCAAATTTTAACATGGCAACAAGAGAAATGTGTAAGTTTTATTCAAAATTCTCCAGTAGTGACACTTCTCTGAAAGTCACAAATGGTCAACAAGCAAGGCGAAAATAAGTCGTCCCATTTTCGGCGGAATTCTTTTTCGATAGTAAAGCCCTCGTCACCTAGGACGGCGCTTCCTCGCATAGAGGCGGAGCGGAAAGGCAGTGTGGGGGGGGGGGGGGGGGAGATGAGAAATGCGCACGCGCTGCAGCAAAGAGCGGGCGAAGTCCACGTTGCCGAACTGCATTGCTGCAGATAACAAATGGTTCAAATGTCTCTGAGCACTTTGTGACTTAACAAAAATGGCTCTGAGCACTATGGGACTTAACTTCTGAGGCCATCAGTCCACCAGAACTTAGAACTACTTAAAGCTAACTAACCTAAGCACATCACACACATCCATGGCCGAGGCAGGATTCGAACCTGCGACCGTAGCGGTCGCGCGGTTCCAGACTGAAGTGCCTAGAACCGCTCGGCCACCGCGGCCGGCTGCGGATAACAGCCAGGCTCGTTTTCATACGATACATTGTACTGTACATTCAAATCTATGAGGGGAATAATAAATATTTAAACCAATTTCCATTAATCGTCATGAGAGAAATATTGATTCACGTCATTAATTCACATCCACTGCTCCACAGCTTTACCGTGCGTGACGGGAGGCGAGAACAGCTGACGCAGCATTTGTGAAGACGTGAAGTAGAAATGGCTCTGAGCACTATGGGACTCAACTGCTGAGGTCATTAGTCCCCTAGAACTTAGAACTAGTTAAACCTAACTAACCTAAGGACATCACACACATCCATGCCCGAGGCAGGATTCGAACCTGCGACCGTAGCGGTCTCGCGGCTCCAGACTGCAGCGCCAGAACCGCGCGGCCACTTCGGCCGGCTTACGTGAAGTAGAATTTTGCTCAAAACGACATTGAAACTGCTTGCAATAATTACCATTTATTGCGATTTGAACTGCATTATAAGTAAAAATTTAATACACAACAAAATTAACTTCAAGCACAAACCGAAATCATTATATTTGCTTGACAACTGCTTCTGCTCAATAGAATTTTTAAAAATTTGTAAGGTTTTGTGTATGAGTGTGCGTTTGTGTGTGTGTGTGTGTGTGTGTGTGTGTGTGTTTGTGTGTGTGTGTGTGTGTGACGGTAGTTAAGTGTAATCACTGTGTGTAAAAAAGAATTAGTGGTAGAAAAGACTAATGTAAAAGACTATCGAAAAAATGGCCAGTAACTTGTCATATTTTTCATTGTCAACGGGCATTATGAGTGTAATCTAACACGTTCGATATTACAGTGAGAAACCGCATTGTAATCCATTGAACAAGCAAACAATTAACAGTCATCTGCGGATAACTCCAGGGAATCTTGCCAATAAAATCGATAACCTCCGATATCTCGACAAGTAACAGTTGTGTCATTTTAGAGCCTTATCCAGTTCGTGCCTTGAAAATGACAGAGGTTTACAACATGGTGGGAGAAGCTTAACTTCTCCTTTGGCAATATGTTGAACATTATAGTCTGCATAATTAAAAACATACAAAGTCCTAACCAAAAAGGCTAGAAAGTTCTCAGTATTAAGTATGCAACTGATATGTTGACAAACACATTTTTTAAACCACGGGTCTTTAAAACTAAGAAATATTATTAAATGAATTTTTTCCATAGTGGATGCTGTCGAGCTCCGTGACTGTTCCTTCACAGTGACTGGTAGCGGATATTTTTCTACACTCGATAAGAAATATTATTACTTTGTTTTACTTTGTGCTAAAGTCTACGTCGTAATACCATCGTCACTTCTATTTGAGTCTGGTTCCGAACAATCTTATTTTAAATTTACGATGATAGGGTCAAGGCTTATATCCATCATCACTTTCCTGTCAAATTCTTCTCTCTGAAGCTTTTCAGCATGCCACACGGTCTGTGCCCATGTTGTCTTTGCCTCATTGTCTATTGCCTCATTCACAAGCGATTCGCTATATGTTATCTTGAATAGTTTTTTTTTCTCCCACATAGCCTTAAAACCCTTTGCTCAAATTAATTCCATGGGGCCAAAATGACAGTGACACGTGGGTAAACGCAAAACTGCGTTATCCCATTCACATGCAAGGAAATCAAGTTTGTACGATCTGTCACGTCATATGTACAGCATGAATTAACGTGCTGCAGGAGATTGGCACGCGTCTGGTTTATACGGTGCTTAATATTTTTATTTTTAAGCCAGGGAAAAATATCCTCTTTTCTGGTATTTGTACTTTATTTTTTCTCTATAAGAGTTGAATTACAACTGTCAATGACCGACTTCGAAGTAAGTATGACAAGAACTGTGAATTACGTCACGAAACTGACAGCGTTCATTGCCGAATGGTAATCATTGCTGTTTTCTCGCACGTTTTAACACCTATTAATTAATAACTTACTCGCTAAACAAAATATGAAACTTCGCTTTAAGGCCGTTCTTTTATTTTAACCGTACGATTATATTAAAATTCTCACCACACTGGTTGTCACACTATACAGTTTGGCACCTGTTGTAACTAAATGCGCCGCAAAATTAATGATATGTATTGTACGGTGATAAGTAAAGTACTGGTAAAGTAATATATGTCTGGGCTACACACTACTCGGGCGTAGGTATCTTTTGAGTGTTTCCCCAGATATTAAAGTGGTCTTACGCGACAGTTCGTGAAATTCAGAAAGCACCTCTCATAAACGTTCTTTGAAGTGATGAGCTTTGCAAGATTACACGGACAGTGTGTTGCGGGAAGTGGAGCCAGTGATACGTGGCATAGGTTGGCAGACAATGCCCTTGACGTGTAACAGGACTCTATGCCGTGTTAAGCGGGTTTTATTGCGCGTGCACCGCCACGACATGAAGGTTGCTCCAACCGCAGACGACAGCGTAAGAGGTGGCCATGCATTGTTCACTCGATTACCCGGTGGTTATTTTGTCTGCCGAACTACCGAAGCAGAACTACGCCATATCGCCAGCGTGACGTCATCTGTCAGACATGCTATACTTTTCTACTTCCGAATTGCTTTTAAGTGCGCTCGTAAAACGCATATTATTTTCTAAATAGAGGAATGTTGCTATCGATGGGCCTGCTCCTTCGATGGGGCGACTCGATTTCTCTGTCGATATCCACAATAGGCACATGGTAGCAGTCATTAAGTGTAACCCGTTTTGCCAAAGATACGTCATCTTAGTTGTGAGTTGTTCCACAAAGATACAGAGTACTGGTGAAAAAGGTAAGGTTCGTACTATGTTCTTGAAATGGACTAGTATTAATGATTGAAACGTTGTAGTGATATGGCAATAGTGATCAGATTTCTGCAGCCCTTGCAGGAAAGTACGAGCAGTTGACACCGTTTTGTCATATTCTCAGTATAAAGTTACGTGCTGTGGACGCAGACTAAGTATTGTTAAGCGAAGCAGAGCGATTTGCCTTGAATGAGCAACTTCGAATTTTCTGTAATTATGAACAAAATGCCACCTTTAGAAGGTGGCAGGGGTAAAATACAGGGAGCGAAAGGCTGTTTATGATTAGCACAGAAACCAGATGGCAGTTGTAAGAGTGGAGGGGCACGAAAGGGAAGCAGTGGTTGAGATGGGAATGAGACAGGGTTGTTGCCTATCCCCGATGTTATTCAATCTGTATATTGAGCAAGCAGTAAAAGAAACAAAAGAAAAATTTGGAGTAGGAGTTAAAGACCAGGCAGAAGAAATGAAAACTTTAAAATTTCCCAATGACATTGTAATTCTGTCAGAGACAACAAAGGACTTGGAAGAACAATTGAACGGAGTGGACAGTATCTTGAAGGAGGTTCTAAGATGAACATCAACAAAAGCAAAACGAGGATAATGGAATGTAGTCGAAATAAATAATGGAGGCCGGCCGAACTTTTCGACGACGTTTGCAGTAGCATGGACTATCAGCTCGGAGACCATGGCTGCGGTTACCCTTGACGCTGCATCACAGACAGGAGCGCCTGCGATGGTGTACTCAATGACGAGCCTGGGTGCACGAATGGCGAAACGTCATTTTTTAGGATGAATCCAGGTTCTGTTTACAGCATGATGATGGTTGCATCCGTGTTTGGCGACATCGCGGTGAACACACGTTGGAAGCGTGTATTGGTCATCGCCATACTGGCGTATCACCCGGCGTGATGGTATGGGGCTCCATTGGTTTCACGTCTCGGTCACCTCTTGTTCGCATTGACGGCACTTTGAACAGTGGACGTGACATTTCAGATGTGTTACGACCCGTGGCTCTACCCTTCATTCGATCCCTGCAAAACCCTACATTTCAGCAGGATAATGCACGAACGCATATTGCAGGTCCTGTGCGTGCCTTTCTGGATACATAAAATCTTCGACTGCTGCCCCGGCCAGCACATTCTCCAGATCTCTCACCAATTGAAAACGTCTGGTCAATGGCTGCCGAGCAGCTGGCTCGTCACAATACGCCAGTCACTACTCTTGATGAACTGTGGTATCGTGTTGTAGCTGCATGAGCAGCTGTACCTGTACACGCCATCCAAGCTCTGTTTGACTCAATGCCCATGCGTATCAAGGCCCTTATTACGGCCAGAGGTCGTTGTTCTGAGTACTGAGTTCTCAGGATCTATGCACCCAAATTGCGTGAAAATGTAATCATATGTCAGTTCTAGTATAATATATTTGTCCAATGAATTCCCGTTTATCATCTGCATGTCTTCTTGGTGGAGCAGTTTTAATGGCCAGTAGTGTATTTTCGCGTGGCTGTGAGGAGTGCAAATACATTGGTTGGTTGGTTGATTTTGGAGAGGGGACCAAACAGTGAGGTCGTCAGTCTCATCGAATGAGGGAAGGAAGTCAGCGGTGCCGTTTCAAAGCAAACATCCCGGTATTTGCCTGAAGCGATTTAGGGAAATCACGGAAAAACTAAATTAGGATGGGCGGACACGGGTTTGAACCGTCGTCCCCCCGAATGCGAGTCCAATTGTGCTAACCACTGCGCCACCTCACTCGGTGCGAATACGTTGCCAAATCGCAGTTGAACATGCAGGTTTGTGGTACGGGTCGGTAACGACCCCACAGAGCGCACTGCGAGCGGACTACGTGGTACAGCCGCGGTGCGGGAGTAGAGCGCAGTGAACTGCAGAACGGAGAGGGGCAGCCGGCAGCGGCGCTGTGACGTTGGCGCCACGTGCGGGCCGAGCCGAGCCGCCTAGCCGACCTGCTGAGTCAGACGCTCGCTCACTCCCACCATTCACAGGCGGCCCAGCCGCGTGGACAACCTGTGGCTTAGAGCGGCTGCCGTCGAGATCACACTGCCCTCGCCGGCGTCAGCTGAGACGCTGACACAACACACGATTCTTTTGAGAACCTCGCAACAACCAGAAAGACAAATAATACGCATAAACTTGATTAACCTCGCTCATTGTTGATACTGAAGGACTCGCGGACTGCACAGGTTGGTGATAATTATATACACAGAGTACGCGAAGGAACTTACCCCCCTTCTTGCAGCGGTGTACCGTAGGTCTCTAGAAGAGCGTAGCGTTCCAAATGATAGCAAAAGGGCACAGGTCAAGCCCGTGTTCACGAAGTAACATCGAACAGATGTGCAGAACTATAGACCTATATCTCTAACGTCGATCAGTTGTAGAATTTTGGAACACGTATTATGTTCGAGTATAATGACTTTTCTGGAGACTATAAATCTACTCTGTAGGAATCAGCTTGGGTTTCGAAAAAGACGATCGTGTGAAACCCAGCTCGCGTTATTCGTCCACGAGACTCACAGGGCTATAGACACGGGTTCCCAGGTAGATACCGTGTTTATTGACTTCCGCAAGGCGTTGGATACAGTTCCCCACAGTCGTTTAATGAACAAAGTAAGTGCACACGGACTATCAGAGCAGTTGTGTGATTGGATTGAAGAGTTCCTAGATAACAGAACGCAACATGTCATTCTCAATGGAGAGAAGTCTTCCGAAGTAAGAGTGATTTCAGGTGTGCCGCAGGGGAGTGTCGTAGGACCGTTGTTATTCACAATATACATAAATGACCTTGTGGATAACATCGGAAGTTCACTGAGGCTTTTTGCGGATGATGCTGTGGTGCATCGAGAGGTTGTAACAATGGAAAATTGTACTGAAATGCACGAGGATCTGCAACGAATTGACGCATGGTGAAGGGGATGGCAATTCAATCTCAATGTAGACAAGTGTAATGTGCTGCGAATACATAGAAAGAAAGATCCCTTATCATTTAGCTACAATATAGCAGGTCAGCAACTGGAAGCAGTTAATTCAATAAATTATCTGGGAGTAGGCATTAGGAGTGATTTAAAATCGAATGATCATATAAAGTTGATCGTCGGTAAAGCAGATGCCAGACTGAGATTCATTGGAAGAATCGTAAGGAAATGCAATCTGAAAACAAAGGAAGTAGGTTACAGTACACTTGTTCGCCCACTGCTTGAATATTGCTCACCAGTGTGGGATCCGTACCAGATAGCGTTGATGGAAGAGATAGAGAAGATCCAACGGAGAGCAGCGCGCTTCGTTACAGGATCATTTAGTAATCGCGAAAGCGTTACGGTGATGATAGATAAACTCCAGTGGAAGATTCTGCAGGAGAGACGCTCAGTAGCTCGGTACGGGCTTTTGTAGAAGTTTGGAGAACATACCTTCACCGACGAGTCCAGCAGTATATTGCTCCCTCCTACGTATATCTCACGAAGAGACCATGAGGATAAAATCATAGAGATTAGAGCCCACACAGAGGCATACCGACAGTCTTTCTTTCCACGAACAATACGAGACTGGAATAGAAGGGAGAACCGATAGAGGTACCCTCCGCCACACACCGTCAGGTGGCTTGCGGAGTATGGATGTGGATGTAGACACTTTCACTAACTGAGAACGTCCCCATGACAAACGACTGATCGTAGGACAATAAATCCTTGTGGAAACATCTGTAAGGACACGAGGAAGAGAAGTACAGAATAAACAATAGGGAAAAAATACATTTTAATTTTCATGTGAGAGGGTAACATCTGCTAATTGCGTATGTCGTTTACGTTCCAGGTTGCAAACGTTGCTCAGTGTGACGACTTTGTGCATCCACGACAGCCTGGAAACACACTAGAGAGTGCCCCAGTGCTGCCCGAAATATCTCACATATATGCCGTCAGCGCGGCGGACTGCCAAGCGAAGGGGCCCGGGTTCGATTCACGACCGGGTCGGAGATTTTCTCCGCTCGTCGACTGCGTGTTGTTTTGCCCATTCGTTCGTTTCGTCATAACTGACATTTCATTGGTAAGTTAGATGAATTGGCACCTCCCGTAAGCCAAGCAAAGGAAAAAATTTCACATGGTTTGTTGACTACTTCCCCCGCTATGCTCACTTTCATCGAGAAGATCGTACATTGCGTCCAGCATTCTCAGCCACGGCAACAGTTTATGGTGCAATTGGCCGTCGGCCTCTCCCAGGAACAATTCCCAAATCGCCAGTTAATCCGAACTTCCGAATCGTGTTCTTCAATACTGGAGCGGAAAAGCAGCCACCCGTATTACTTTAACGCGTCCTTACTCGTGAAGAGCAGTAGCACTATTGTTTTTTTAATAAAAATACCTTTACGAGTTAGGCCACGCTAACATTGTCTAGACCAATATTGACTGCCTGCAGCTGTATGGACGCTGATTCCTGTGTTTCAACCGCACGTCGTCGTATCATTACCAGCGCATAATGCCAAGTCATTTCATTAACACTACCAACAAAGAAAGTCCCACACCGCACAGTCTGAAAATAATCCTCTTAAAGTTGAGTACAAACACTATAAACAGCTTCCGTCTACACTGGCTCACGTAGCTAAATTCTAATTATAACTGCCCTGTATATTAAATAAAATATAGATGGTCCTAAAAGAAATTTCTGGAAGAGGAGCTCCAGCGTCTGATGGCTTCGAAATAGAGCTTTTTAAAACGCAGGTATTGTCGCAATTAAATTGTATTGTGACAAAAAAAATTAATGTAGATGTATCTGGTCTACAGAATGAACAAACAAGCACTTACTTGCGGACGCTGAATAAAGGGAACCAGAAAAGGTGAAAATTACAAAAAACTAACTTTGACACCACATGCTAGGAACCGTTTCTTGAAAATCATCCAGAACCGACTAAAATCATACAAGGGCAGAAAGTAGCGAAGGGAACAAGCAGCATTTAGAAAGGACAGAAGCATCAGGGACCAAATACAAAACGTAAGATGGATCATGGCAAAAGACAGAAAATATCAACAAGACTTATTTAAGTCCTTCATAGACGACGGAAACGCATTTGATTGTGTAAGTCACTCGAAATGTGGGAAGTACTAGGCTTTGTGGCAAAAAGATGTGGGAAGCATTAGGGATTATGGAAATAACACAGTACCTTATACAGCCAATCAGAATCTATGCAAAAACCAAGAAGCAACGGTAAAAATGCTGCAGTAATGTACAGGAACTTTCGGGATAGGGAAAGAAGTCAGACAGAGATGTATACTATCTTCGTTTCTGTTGATTAGGTTTAATAATTAATAAGAACTGCAGATTTAACAGATATGAAACTGGAATTAAAACTGAGGCGGCAGACAACATAAAAAGTATGATGGAAAAATACGGAAAAAGTGAAAAGTTTTCTTGCGGCTAAATTTGATGAAAACAAAAATATTGACTCCTGGAATGAAGACTAATGGGGCGATAAACGGGCAACCACTGACGAAGACCATAAGCAAATATTTTTAGGATCTACAATAGCAAACAGCAGCTCCTGCACTAAGGAAATAAGAAGTATTTTGTTTTAGCTCTTGCAAACTATGTCCGTAGTTATCTGCTGGATGTATTGAAATCACTGTCTTCCTCTACAGTTTTTACCCTCTACAGCTCGCTCTATGTTTTAACAGATTATCCTTTCCCTTCTTCTTGTCAGCGTTTTCCATATGCTGCTTTCCTCGCCGATTGTGCGGAGAACCACCTCATTGCTTACCTTGTCAGTCCATCTAATTTTCAACATTCGTCTATAGCACCGCATCCCAAATGCTTCGATACCCTTCTGTTCCGGTTTTGCCATAGGCCATGTTTCACTAACATACAATGCTATGCTCCAAACGGACAGTCTCAGAAATTTCTTCCTCAAATTCAGACATATTATTTTGCACTAGTCGGCTTCTCTTCACCAACGCCAGTCTGCTTTTTTAATACTCCTTGCTTCGTCCTGTATTTGACTACCTAGGTACCAGAATTCCTTAACTTCGTTGACTTCGTGATCCCCAATTCTGATGTTAAGTTTCTCGGTGTTGTCATTCCTGCTGCTCATTAGACTAATCATTGCTTTCAACAGATCCTGTAATTCCAGGTTGCAAACGTTGCTCAGTGTGACGACTTTGTGCATCCACGACAGCCTGGAAACACACTAGAGAGTGCCCCAGTGCTGCCCGAAATATCTCACATATATGCCGTCAGCGCGGCGGACTGCCAAGCGAAGGGGCCCGGGTTCGATTCACGACCGGGTCGGAGATTTTCTCCGCTCGTCGACTGCGTGTTGTTTTGCCCATTCGTTCGTTTCGTCATAACTGACATTTCATTGGTAAGTTAGATGAATTGGCACCTCCCGTAAGCCAAGCAAAGGAAAAAATTTCACATGGTTTGTTGACTACTTCCCCCGCTATGCTCACTTTCATCGAGAAGATCGTACATTGCGTCCAGCATTCTCAGCCACGGCAACAGTTTATGGTGCAATTGGCCGTCGGCCTCTCCCAGGAACAATTCCCAAATCGCCAGTTAATCCGAACTTCCGAATCGTGTTCTTCAATACTGGAGCGGAAAAGCAGCCACCCGTATTACTTTAACGCGTCCTTACTCGTGAAGAGCAGTAGCACTATTGTTTTTTTAATAAAAATACCTTTACGAGTTAGGCCACGCTAACATTGTCTAGACCAATATTGACTGCCTGCAGCTGTATGGACGCTGATTCCTGTGTTTCAACCGCACGTCGTCGTATCATTACCAGCGCATAATGCCAAGTCATTTCATTAACACTACCAACAAAGAAAGTCCCACACCGCACAGTCTGAAAATAATCCTCTTAAAGTTGAGTACAAACACTATAAACAGCTTCCGTCTACACTGGCTCACGTAGCTAAATTCTAATTATAACTGCCCTGTATATTAAATAAAATATAGATGGTCCTAAAAGAAATTTCTGGAAGAGGAGCTCCAGCGTCTGATGGCTTCGAAATAGAGCTTTTTAAAACGCAGGTATTGTCGCAATTAAATTGTATTGTGACAAAAAAAATTAATGTAGATGTATCTGGTCTACAGAATGAACAAACAAGCACTTACTTGCGGACGCTGAATAAAGGGAACCAGAAAAGGTGAAAATTACAAAAAACTAACTTTGACACCACATGCTAGGAACCGTTTCTTGAAAATCATCCAGAACCGACTAAAATCATACAAGGGCAGAAAGTAGCGAAGGGAACAAGCAGCATTTAGAAAGGACAGAAGCATCAGGGACCAAATACAAAACGTAAGATGGATCATGGCAAAAGACAGAAAATATCAACAAGACTTATTTAAGTCCTTCATAGACGACGGAAACGCATTTGATTGTGTAAGTCACTCGAAATGTGGGAAGTACTAGGCTTTGTGGCAAAAAGATGTGGGAAGCATTAGGGATTATGGAAATAACACAGTACCTTATACAGCCAATCAGAATCTATGCAAAAACCAAGAAGCAACGGTAAAAATGCTGCAGTAATGTACAGGAACTTTCGGGATAGGGAAAGAAGTCAGACAGAGATGTATACTATCTTCGTTTCTGTTGATTAGGTTTAATAATTAATAAGAACTGCAGATTTAACAGATATGAAACTGGAATTAAAACTGAGGCGGCAGACAACATAAAAAGTATGATGGAAAAATACGGAAAAAGTGAAAAGTTTTCTTGCGGCTAAATTTGATGAAAACAAAAATATTGACTCCTGGAATGAAGACTAATGGGGCGATAAACGGGCAACCACTGACGAAGACCATAAGCAAATATTTTTAGGATCTACAATAGCAAACAGCAGCTCCTGCACTAAGGAAATAAGAAGTATTTTGTTTTAGCTCTTGCAAACTATGTCCGTAGTTATCTGCTGGATGTATTGAAATCACTGTCTTCCTCTACAGTTTTTACCCTCTACAGCTCGCTCTATGTTTTAACAGATTATCCTTTCCCTTCTTCTTGTCAGCGTTTTCCATATGCTGCTTTCCTCGCCGATTGTGCGGAGAACCACCTCATTGCTTACCTTGTCAGTCCATCTAATTTTCAACATTCGTCTATAGCACCGCATCCCAAATGCTTCGATACCCTTCTGTTCCGGTTTTGCCATAGGCCATGTTTCACTAACATACAATGCTATGCTCCAAACGGACAGTCTCAGAAATTTCTTCCTCAAATTCAGACATATTATTTTGCACTAGTCGGCTTCTCTTCACCAACGCCAGTCTGCTTTTTTAATACTCCTTGCTTCGTCCTGTATTTGACTACCTAGGTACCAGAATTCCTTAACTTCGTTGACTTCGTGATCCCCAATTCTGATGTTAAGTTTCTCGGTGTTGTCATTCCTGCTGCTCATTAGACTAATCATTGCTTTCAACAGATCCTGTAATTCTTCTTCACATTCACTCAGGATAGCAATGTCATCAGCGAATATTATAACTGATAACCTTTCAGCCTGAATTTCAATCACACACTTGAACCTTTCTTTTATTTCCATCATTGCTTCTTCGATGTTCTTGATTGAACACTAGGAGCGAGAGACTGCATCCCGGTCTTACACTCTTTTTAATCCGAGCACTTAGTTCTTGGTCTTCCAATTTTACTGTTCCCTCTTGGTTCTTATATATTACCCGTCTTTGCCTACAGCGAACTCTACTTTTCTCAGTGTTTCGAACATCTTGTTCCACATTATACTGTCGAACGCTTTTTCCAGGCCGACAAATCCTCAGTCTTGCTTCCATTATCAAGCGCAAAAATAGAACTGCCTCTCTGGCGCCTTTACGTCTCCTAAAGCCAAACGGTTCGTCATCTAACTAATCCTCAATTTTCTGTTCCATTCTTCCCTTTATATTCTTGTCAGCAACTTGGATGCTTGAGCTGTTAAGCTGACAGTGCGATAATTCTCGCACTTGTCGGCTCTTGGTATTTTCGGAAGTGTGTGGATGATGTTTTTCCAAAAAGTCTCATGGTACATCTCCAGTCGCATATATGCCACACAATAGAGTGAACAGTCAATTCGTGCCATACCCCCAATGATTTTAGAAATTCCAATGGAATGTTATCTGTCCCTTCAGTCTTATTTGATCTTAAATCGTCCAACGCTGTTTTAAATTCTGTCTCTTATATGCGCTCTCCTGTCTCTCCCTGTCGACTCCTGTTTCTTCTTCTATCACGCTGTCAGAGAAGTCCTTCCCTTCATAGTAGAGGCCTTCAATCTACTCTTTCCACGTATCCGATCTCTCTTCTGCATTCAACAGTGGAATTCCCGTTGCACTCATAATGTTACCGCCCGTGCTTTTTATCTCACTGATGGTTGTTTTGACTTTCCGACATTCATTTATTCTTAGATTGCTTCACATTTTTCATGCAGTCATTTCGCCCTTGCTTCCCTGCATTTCCTATCTATTTCATTGCTAAGTGACTTGCGTTTCAGTATTCCTCAATTTCCCTGAACATTTTTGTATTTCATTTTTTCGTCGATACACTGAAATATTTTTTCTGTTATCCATGATTTCTTCGCAGTTACCTTCCTGGTACATATGTTTTTCTTTCCAACTTCTGTGCTTGCCCTTTTTAGAGATGTCCATTTCACTTCAACTGGACTGCCTACTGAACTACTCATTAGTAGGACTTCAAGCGTATCTCTTCATTACTTTGTACGTCTGCATCCCTCTTCTTCGTGAATTGGTTCTTCCTGACTAGTCTTAAACTTCAGCCTAGTTTTCATCATTATTAAACTGTGATCTGAGTCTATATCTGCTCCTGGGTACGTCTTACAATTTCGGAATCTCTACCTGACCATGATGTAATCCAATCGGAATCTTCCAGTATGTCCCGGATTTCTCTAAGTATACCACCTCCTATTGTGATTCCTGAATAGAGTATTTCGTATTACTAGCTGAAATTTATTGTAGAATTCAATTAGTCTTTTTCCTCCCTCTCTCCTGTACCAATCCCATATTCTCCCGTGATTCTTTCTTCTACTCCTTCCGCTACAACCGCATTCCAATCCCCCCATAAGTATTAGATTTTCACCTCCCTTTACGTACAGAATTAATCGTTCAATATATTCATATACTTCCTCTATTCCTTCATCTTCTACTTACGCCGTTACCATGTACACATGAACTATTGTTGCCAGTGCTGGTTTGCTATCGATTCTGATGTGAACAACCCCATCACTGAACTGTTCACAGTAATTCACTCTCTGTCCTTCCAAGAAACTGTCATTACTTACCAAAATTTAAAAAAATAGCTGAATCTTTGATCTTTCCCATAGTTTGGACGCATGTGAGTTGTGGAGAACTAAAAGAAAGAAATCCCAAGAAAATTTAGTTTAGAGATTGCCTTAGGATTTCATGGACTGAGAAAGTAAAATAAAATAAAAAGCAGTCCTGAAAAAGCTGAAACAGCCGGCCGCTGTGGCCGAGAGGTTCCAGGCGCTTTAGTCCGGAACCGCGCTGCTGCTACGGTCGCAGGTTCGAATCTTGCTTCGGGCATCGATGTGTGTGATGTCTTTAGGTTAGTTAAGTTTACGTAGTTCTAAGTCTCGGGGACTGATGACCTCAGAGTGCTTACAACCATTTGAACCATTTTTGAAAATCTGAATCCAAAAATATGTTTGGAGTCCAATAGAAGGAAAATGGCATTAAGGTACTATAGCAGTATCATGAGTGCAGAAAGCACTAGAAGGAAGAAAGAAAGGGAGGAAGATTAGAGGGTAACGTCCCATTGACAGTATTGTTATTAGAGACGGAGAAGATACTAGAGATAGCTATAATGCTTGGAAGAACAGAAAATCAGGACGTACGTAGAGGATAACCTAGGAGTAAGTAGACAGACGACATCAAAGAAAGCATCGGAATGACCTTGCAAGAGCTGAGGACTCAAACAGCGCCTAGGATTGCATGGGGGAACATCGTTCACTAGGAGTCGGAGATGACTTGATCGTAACACACAACAGACAACTGTGACCAGTCACTTATGAAATATTTATTTGCATTAAGTAATTTTCGAGTCTTTTTGGGCCCATCTTCACATGAGATATGCAGGAGTTTCTGTTTGTAGCGTGATGTAGTAGGTACTGGATGTTGCTTCATGCGGCAATATGGACGGTTTTGATAATGGTACGACGACACAGTCGCTTCAGAGGATGTCCGTGACGTACCGTTGTACCATCAGGGTTCCCTCAGTCGCTCTCAGTCGTGATCCGATGCCCCCACCGCGAAGCCTGGAGTAACACCTCTGTGCCTCTGCAAAACTTAGGGACCTCTACCCCGGTCGTCGCCATACTCGCCAACAGTGTCATCTGGGGCAGTGAAAAACAGTGATTCTCTGCTAAAATCGATGCGATTCTATTCATCATCAGTTCATAATTCCCGGTCACGGCCGCAATCCAAACGTAGCAGTTTCTGCTGTGATGTAGTAGCAGCCCACACATGGAACCGCAATGCCCTAGTCCGGCTCTGCTGGTCTCCAATCAATGAGCCGGCCGGCGGGTCTAGTCGCTTCAGTGTGTGATGTCCTTATGTTATTTGGGATTAAACAGTTCTAGGAGACTGCTGACCTCAGATGTCAAGTCCCATAGTGCTCAGAGCCATTTGAAACATTTTTTCCAACCAATGGTACGAGATGACTCAGAAGTTTGCAGGAGTCAATTACTTGTTCTCGAACGGCAGGCGCGGAGGTAAAGGGTTTCCCATGTGTTTGGTGCACAATACTGCGAGCTCCTCTCGTGACCGGCCAGAACCTTGCCGGCGAGTATGCCAACCCTAACGCTCCCATGCAGTCCAACACCGGACCATTGTCACATACGAATTCCCGACAAATCTGGATGTTGCACGAATCGACCAGCCGGCCAAATGGAGATTCAAATAAGGTCCTTTTCAAACTCTGTTAGATGCTGATAACGCTAACTCACACGATCTTTGGCCTCTCCATATTCTTTGCAGTAATCTCTGAACACCTGACGCAGCTCGCGCCCTTTTTATGCTCTACAATGCCTGATAAACAGGGTGCTGCACTTTTTTTAGCAGACAGTGTAGCGGAAGGTTGCTATTAATGAGCCATCGAAAGAACTTTGTAATAAAGTCATCAGATACCGTAATAAATATTTGATTTTCAGAGTAACTCGAATCTTATCTCTTGCATTTCAGTATTGCCTCAGAAGTCTGGTAGCTGGTTTTCCTCAATGGGAGAGGAATTTTCGTGATTGGACTATAGTGTAATAGCTGTTAAACACTACACACATGTAAATGATTTTCAATCAATATTTTTCATTTCACGAATTTTTTTGGCATCTATAACCGAATAACACATTTGACTTATAATCAAAACACTAAAAAATTATTAGAAAATGTATAATGAAAACCATTTCTTGAGTTTTGTTCATGTTGTTGCTGTGGTCTTCAGTCCAAAGACTGGTTTGGTGCAATTCTCCATGCTACTCTATCCTGTGCAAGCCTCTTTACCTCCGAGTAACTACTGAAACCTAAATTCCTCTGAATCTGCATATTGTATTCTTCTCTTGGTCTCCCTCTATGATTTTTACCCCGCACGCTTCCCTCCAGTACTAAACTGGCGGTCCCTTGATGCCTCAGAATGCATCCTACCAACCAGTCCCTTCCGTTACTCAAGTTGTACCACAAATTTCTCTTCTCGCCAATTCTATTCAGTCTCTCCTTATTAGTTATGTGATCGACCCATCTAATCTTCATCATTCTTCTGTAGCGCCACATTTCATAAGCTTCTATTCTCTTCTTGTCTAAACTGTTTATCGTCCATGTTTTACTTCCATACATGGTGACACTCCATAAAAATGCCGTCGGAAAGGACTTCCTAACACTTGAATTTATAATCGATGTTAACAAATTTTTCTTCTTCAGAAACGCTTTTCTTGCCATTGCCCAGTCTACATCTTGTATCCTCCCTACTTCGACTATCATCAGTTATTTTGCTTCCAAAATAGCAAACTTCATCTACTAACTTTAAGTGTCTTGTTTCGTAATATAATCCGCTCAGCATCACATTACTTAATTAAAAAATGGCTCTGAGCACTATGGGACTTAATAGCTGAGGTCATCAGTCCCCTAGAACTTAGAAATACTTAAACCTAACTAACCTAAGGACATCACACACATCCTTGCCCGAGGCAGGATTTGAACCCGCGACTGTAGCGGTCGTGCGGTTCCAAACAGAAGCGCCTACATGTTATTAATAATTAATTAATGTAAGTATGAGATCTGGCTTGGTGGCTCCACGGTAATACCGTTATCATCCATCACACCAGCCATTCAGATTACAAGGTTGTTCAGTTGGTGCACTTTCTCACGAAAGATGTACTCACAGTACTATCTGTTGTCCGTACCTCACTCTAGTTTATGATGTCATGGTTCAGCGACTGCATCTTCGCTCAGCTGAGATGTTAAGTGTGAGAATACTTCTTATGGCCCCCAGAGCAAGAAATGTCTCCCGTACAAACGTTGTGAATGGGACAGAAACAGTTGTGCTGCGGTATGGTTAGCAGGTGTATCACAGTGTGCGAATGTATAGCACATCAACTGAAAAGGTATTCCAGAATTGAAGTACGTGGGATAGTACAATCCTTGTGGGCAAAACATCTACATTGCACCCAGATCCACTGTGAAAATCTGCCAGTATATGGACCAAATGCAATGTCGCGTCCAGATGTAGTGACAGAGTGAGGATGGGTTGGGGGTTGTTTTGAGGAAGGAGACTAGACAGCAAGGTCATCGGTCTCATCGGATTAGGGAAGGACGGGGAGGAAGTCGGCCGTGCCCTTTGAAAGGAACCATCCCGGCATTTGCCTGGAGCGATTTAGGGAAATCACGGAAAACCTACATCAGGATGGCCGGACGCGGGATTGAACCGTCGTACTCCCGAATGCGAGTCCAGTCAGAGCGAGGTGGCGCAGTGGTTAGCACACTGTACTCGCATTAGGGAGGACAACGGTTCAAACCTGCGTCCGGCCATCTTGATTTAGATTTAGCGTGATTTCCCAAGATAGCTTCAGGCAAATGCTGGGATGATTCCTTTCAAAGGGCACGGGGCCGACTTCCTTCCCCATCCTTCCCTAATCTGGGGTCCGATGAACTCGCTGTTTGGTCCCCTCCTTCAAATCAACCAACCAGCCAATGTAGTGAAATGGATCCTATAATTTGCGAGAAACTGATTCGCTGCAATTACAGATTTTCCAGAGATGAAGACATTCGCCTGGCGGGTCACGAATGGCTCTGAGACCAAGGACTTGATTTCTATCGTTGAGGAATTGAAAGATTGTATAATGTTCCGGCTTTTGTTTATAGTGGTGAGTGTCGTGTCACTTTTGAAGTATGAAAGTTACTTGGCCTGCCTTAATAATACGTAACTTATTTTTCAAGTCCTTTCCTATTTGAGATTAATTCTTTTGCTGAATCCATCTAACAGCATGTGATAAAATCTCTCTAAACCTTAAGACGATATTGATTTTTAGAAACTGAACTAGACAACAGCCTTTCTACAAATTTTATGATTTGTGGAAATGTGTTTTGACTGTGCTGGTCGTAATTTCAGTAATCCAACTTCCTTACTGCGTTGCGCCCAGTTGTCGAATGAAGCTATGTTACGGCTTTCTGACTTTTGTGTTTTGTGTTTCAATGTTCAGTGGGTTATCTACGTTATGTACATCGTATCTTTCTTTGTCTGCAGGTATGTTGCCCCCATGTTCTGCTGCTGACGCCTCAAAAGCGGGATGTGCTGCAGTTGCAACTTTCTCCAAAGAGCTGTCAGCGCCTTGTGGTGACGTTTTAAGTTGTTTGATTTTATTGTCATGCTCTTAAACAATAAGCAGCGCTGCTCTGCTCATGTTCGGTTTCTTGACATAAGAAGTGCTGCTTTAGTATTTCCCTGTAACTGTTTAGGATTGTTCAGGACAGTCTGAATTTTAGAAGAGATTTAATCTGACATACAGTTTGCTCACAGCAGAATGAACTTTCACTGCGCAGCTGAGGATTCGTTGAAATAGTAGATTATACATTTTTATCGGTTTTCCATGAATCCGATCTGTCTTTCGCACCCTATTCCATGTAACTTGCATGAAGCACAATTTTAATGTTTCAAGGTTTTACGCTGATTATGGGTATGGATAGACAACGGGCTACTGTATTGACTATTTTAATTTTCAGAATAGCCTTCATTACTATCAGTTTCGATATACTATTTAGAAAAATTTAAAAAAATTTAATTCTCTGTCTTGGATCAGATATTATTTGAATCCTACGCATGATACCAAAATTACCCAAGGAACGGAACGTGATAGGCGCAATGTAGAGACGTAAGAACAGATGTTCCTCAAGGATCAATGTTAGGGCCATTCATATCGTGCTTAAGTATCACACGCGCATGCTTCTTACTATCTCACTCTTTGGCTGTATACAGAGCTTCAGTTTTATCTGACCACCAGATTAGAAAACATAACGGAAAATGCAAAATTCTTGAACGATCATCTCCAAGACGTTTACGGCTGCGGCAAAGCAATAGGGAGTAAGTTGAACCTTGAAATCCCCAGCAACTCGTCACGGCGCATCAACCACCCATCAGATCGCAATTGCGAGAAACCTTTCCGCGCGTCGTTGTAAATGATACAGAAATGCCTTGCAGTTCCTTCAAAATATCACACTGCCGATTTCCGTCCTCTTCCTTTCTCAAGCCTTTCTATTAGTTCCTCTAACAGATTTCCTGTAGTACTCAGCGAGCACTTCATATTAAACGAACTTACTTTTGTTGTGTGTACCAGAAGTTATTTTTTCAGAGGCATTATTCAACCTAAATACGCCAGCATCAACCAGAGAATATTACCATGGACATCTCAGAAATTTTGATCTCGTTACGCTAGTGTACATGGTGATTCAAAAAGAAAGAACAGATCTCAGTCGCTTATTACAGAGAAACTGTGAGAAACAGAAACACGTTGCACATGTTACTGGATAGAGGAAGGTTCAGAGTCTTATGGTTGCACAGACACTATACTATACACTCAAAATGACCACCATGCGTTGCTCGAGAAACCCGAAAATGGTGGTCCATTTTATTCCACACACAGCTCAAACAGGTCCCTGTTTATTGAACCGACAGCTTCAACAATTCGGTTTCTTAGCTCTTGAAGAGTAGCTGCCATAGGTGAGACAAAGATTTTTTTTACGTACCCCCACAGAAAGAAATCGCAAGGTCTGAGATTTGGTGACATTGGAGGCCAGAAGCAATGAACAGGATCTTAGTTATCCACAATTCATCATTATGGATTTGTGGTATTAAGATAACGCCGCACCTCAAGGTGAGGCGGGGCGCCGTCATGCATAAAAATGAAATCACTGGCGTCTTCGGGAAGTTCAGGAAACAATCAGCATTGCCATATGTCCAGGTGTACATTCCTCTTACACTGTCCTGTGAACATAGACTTTGTGAAAAGAAACGGCGCAAAGCACATTCAGTTTCGGTGAGTGTCTTTTCATGTTCAACGACGACGACGACGACGACGACGACTCTCCAGATTCTTACATTATAGCGGTTTACTTATAGATGAAAGGTGGATTAGTCCGAAAAAATGAGTCGTTTAGAAAAAGTGCCACCAGCCATATCCTGGAGGACTGAAATGCTTAATACCGATATCATGTTATGGTCGCCGGGACGCAACTGATGCGGTAACTGCAACTTGTAGGGCTTCATATGCAGGCGTCGTTTCAGAACACGCTACAAGGTTGTTTCAGGAAGTTGAAGTTCCTAGCATTCTCGCCTTGTGGATTGCAAGGGCTCCGTGTGAACGCATCTCGGAAACCCCCGACATTTCCATGAGACGTATGTCGCCGACCAGCGCTCTTCCCTTTGCATATGCAACCAACTTCCAAGAATTATGTATGCCAGTCTTATATCTGCTTGTACAGAGGCGGCTCCTAACTGAAACGGCTTTGGAATGCACGTTGCACTTGAGCAATGGTTCACTTCGCGCAAATTCCAACACACAACACGTTTTCTCTTGAGGTGTAGTCGCCAAGTTGCTACAAACAACAGCGCAGCTGTGTCAAAACTTTAAGCCTTCCTCTACCCAATGAGATAAGCAATATCTTCCTGTCTTTTGTTGTTTGTAATAAACAACTGAAATACGTCCTTTCTTTTGGAATCACATGGTTTAAAGACAATTTGGTATTACGTTTTGCAAACACAAGTCTGGTTCCTTATTTCATTTTCAGAATTGGTACACTTAGTACGTCATTTAGATATTTATACAAGATATATGCTTATAACACGTTAAGAGAGTAGGTTTAAACTTGAATATTTCTTTCATTAATTTCAGCGGTCACTGCAGAGTCTTAGCGAGAATTTAATATTATGATAAAATGGATATAAAAATATGTCTTATATATATCCTACCTTTTATTGGCGTACAATGTTTTCCGCTTTTAGCTGTTTACATAATATTGCGATACTGAGTCGACTCATGGTTTTAAGTTGTATAATGTCAAATAATTAGAAGCGGGAAAGTATAACGAAGCAAATAGTACATTCATTCTGCAAATTACATGTAACGCCTTTGAAATGGTTATCAACATAGGCATTCGCATCGTCGTGTTATGTAGTTAGATGCACCTCTTCTCATCCATTGAATAAATTGCCTTTGGGAGTTTCTTATAATCTTCAGATTCTTCAGTCTTCGCTGTTTCCCTTGCACGTCTGCATCGATCCTCGTTTTTTTTCTGACGTGAGTTCAGCTGCTCCACTGCTCATAGCGCTGTGTTTTCAGAGGTTTTTCTTCGTATTAAAATTTTTTCCTGACATTATTTACATAGCTGCTCGAAAGGCACTTTACTTCGTAACTGTTATTTTGAGAGATTTTGGTGCCAATATCTCGTAATTTTTTGTGAAAATCTTTTCCTTGGGTCTCCACTTTCGACGGCGTCACTAATTTTGCTCTCGCTAACAAAATTCAAAGGCGCCGCCTATTACAGTTTTCTCACGTTCCTTATTGCGCCCCCTTAATTGTGCCTTTCTATTTTCACCTAATGACCATTGTTAGCGTAGAATATATCGAGCTTTTGCAGCTCTTTTTCTATCAGCGTAAGAACAATGTGGTGTTTACGGCCTCTTGTAATTCGTATCTCATCGACTTTACACACCGTTATCTGATGGCTGAAGTGAAGTGCCTACATGCTGTCAACTGCCTCGAACTGCTTCACCGAGCGAGGTGGCGCAGTGGTTAGCACACTGGACTCGCTTTCGGGAGGACGAGGTTCAAATCCGCGTCTGGCCATCCATATTTACGTTTTCCTTGATTTTTATAAACCGCTCCAGGCAAATGCCGGGATGGTGCCTATGAAAGGGCACGTCCGATTACTTTCTCCATGCTTTCCTTCCACATGCTTGACACAATCCGAGCTTCTGCTCTGTCTATAATGACCTCAACGTCGACCGGACGATAAATCCAATCTTCCTTACTTCCTTGCCGGCCGAGGTGGCCGAGCGGTTCTAGGTGCTACAGTCTGGAACAGCGCGACCTCTACGGTCGCACGTTTGAATCCTGACTCGGGCATGGATGTGTGTGATGTCCTTAGGTTAGTTAGGTTTAAGTAGTTCTAAGTTATAGGGGACTGATGACCTCAGAAGTTAAGTCCCATAGTGCTCAGAGCCATTTGAACCATTTTGAACCTTACTTCCTTCGAACTGCTTCCTTATGTGCACTCGATACCTTGTGTTCTCCTAACTCCGTAGAGGTGCACAAAATTATCGCAAACTTATACCATTCAGGAATAAGATCCCTGTGGGTTCCTAGTTTATTCTTTGCGAAGGGAAGATTGCCTGTCTGTAACTTCGGGCGTATGCCAAGGCAGTGTTATTGAACCGATACTTTTCACAATAGATATAAATGATCTAGTGGAAACCGGCCGTGGTGGCCGAGCGGTTCTAGGCGCTTCAGTCGGGAACCACGCGACTGGGTGTGTGTGATGTCCTTAGGTTACTTAGGTTTAAGTAGCTCTACGTTCTAGGGGACTGATGACCTCAGATGTGAAGTCCCATAGTGCGCAGAGCCATTTGAACCATTTGATCTAGTGGATAAAGTGGGAAGATCCAGGAAGCTTTTAGCGGGTGATGCTGTCGAATTGCAGAAGTCATGAGACTAGAAGATTGTAGCGAAATGCAGTAAGCTCTGCAGAGGATCGATGACTGGTAAAGCGATTGGTGTTTGAATCTCAACATAAACAAATGTTGCAAATAAATAGGTAAAAACCGTTTACTGTATAACACAACAGCAGAACAATGACTGCGTAAGGTAACCCTTATTTGCAGATGAAAGCCCATTTTACTTTATTTCCAGTTTTGCTATTTCACTTGCATGAAGTGAATGTATCAGCGCTGCAATACCTACAGAAAAGGAGCGAGCGGTAGGTTCCCACGCTGTCTAGTAGAGGCGGTTGGCCAGGTGGTGCTTTCAGAGCCAGTGGAATGAGGTGCCGATGCAGAAATTGCTCGTGACGTCAGCAAAGAGATAAGTTGGGAGAGTACATTTATTCTGGCGCGAATTGAGTAATTGTTGTTAGTAAATATTTTCTAACGAAAGCTGCCTTCTGCCACTCAGAGATTAGGAGGAGTCTATGGGTCATAAATATTTTCTTTTAGTAATTTTAGAATGCCAGGAAACACTAATATTAATAAATAAAGGAATAACTTTGCCTAACCGAAGATGTACGATCTCATACGAACTATACCGATTGTACACTTAAGTTACAGATGTGCGCCATAGTCGGCAGTCGTCGATAAGATGCCTTTCGATCTAGTCACGCGTTAGACCATGCTCTCATACCGTTAATAGTTAGCTTATAATCAGTGTGAACAAGTTCATTTTACGGTGTTTCTTAATTAAACGCTCCGTAATGGCTCCTCTTGTAAAAATTAATTGCACAAAAACGTTCTTCTCGCTTCATTACGTGAAACATAGAGAGCAGCACTGCAATCTCCGACGACGCTGCTACGGCTCAGCGAGGGGACATAAAACTAGGAGAGCATGTCCACGTAACAGTTAGGATGAATTCCTAAACGGCGGCTCGCTAAGTCAATTCAAGGACGGACTGGGGAAGTGTGGCCAGTTATACTGTATGCTCCTTGTACCACATCTACGGACGCACCGCCTAAACTGACATTTCTAGAGGCTTAGTGCGAAGTCGTCGGAGCTGAATCGCTGGGACCACTCTTAACGTTGACAGGTACTGTGAGACTCTGAAAAAACTCAAACGGGCAATTCAGAACTGGAGAAGAGGAATGATGAGCAAGGGCGTACACATTCTCCATGACAACGCTCGCCCACACATCGCTCGGCAAACTCTCCTGCAACAGTCTGAGTGGAACATAATCACCCACCCACCCTATACTACTGACTTGGCGCCCAGTTCCCTAGGTTAAAAGAACATTTGGCCGGAAAGCGATTCAGCTCCGACGACGAGGTGAAAGAAGAGGTTCATAACTTTCTGAACAGCATGACGGCGAGCTGGTATCACATGGGCATACAAAAACTGTCACAACGTCTACAAAAATACATCGACAGAAATGGTAATTATGTCCAAAAATACCTAAATGTTCAAGCTGTAAACTGATGAAAACTATTGTAGAAATAAACAGTCTATGTACTTATAAAAAAATAGGAGACCTTCCTTTGGGGATTACCCTCGTAGATTTGTTACCGGTGTGTGTGCTCAATGCCGGCCGGCGTGGCCGTGCTGTTCTAGGCGCTGCAGTCTGGAACCGAGCGACCGCTACGGTCGCAGGTTCGAATCCTGTCTCGGGCACGAATGTGTGTGATGTCCTTAGGTTTGTTAGGTTTAATTAGTTCTAAGGTCTAGGCGACTGATGACCTCAGCAGTTAAATCGCATAGTACTCAGAACCATTTTTGTCTGCTCAATACGCAAATACTACGGAGATGCTTCGTGAACTCAAATTGGAATCACTGGAGGGAAAACGACGTTCTTTTAGCGGAACACTGTTGGGGAAATTTGGAGAACCAGTATCTGAACCTGAATGCAGAACGAGTCCACTGCGGCTAGCACACATTTCGCGTAAGGACCGTGAAGAGTTTTAAGAGAAATTATGGCTCGTACGGAGGCATATAGACAGTTGTTCTTCCCTCCCTCTGTTTGCCAGTGGAACAGGAAAGGCTCAAATGGTTCAAATGGCTCTGAGCACTATGGGACTCAACTGCTGAGGTCATTAGTCCCCTAGAACTTAGAACTACTGAAACCTAACTAACCTAAGGACATCACAAACATCCATGCCCGAGGCAGGATTCGAACCTGCGACCGTAGCGGTCTTGCGGTTCCAGGCTGCAGCGCCTTTAACCGCACGGCCACTTCGGCCGGCTAACAGGAAAGGAAACGACTGGTAGTGGTACAGGGTACCCTCCGCCACGCACCATACGGTGACTTGCGGAGTATTTGTGTAGATGTAGAAGGAAGCCTTGTTTGATTCAACGAGGGTCACAGACTCCATGGGGTGTAGTCTGACTGACACTGCTTTGTATAGTCTTACCCAAAAACCTGCAAAGAAAATTTTATTGTGTGGTTTTACACTTGTATTGAATCACTTACATTCATGCCGGCCGGAGTGGCCGTGCGGTTCTAGGCGCTACAGTCTGGAACCGAGCGACCGCTACGGTCGCAGGTTCGAATTCTGCCTCGGGCATGGATGTGTGTGATGTCCTTAGGTTAGTTAGGTTTAATTAGTTCTAAGTTTTACGCGACTGATGACCTCCGAAGTTAAGTCGCATAGTGCTCAGAGCCATTTGAACTTACATTCAGATCGTATTCGGCTTGTGCGTGGCAGACAGAGGGAAGTGCACTGCAGCGGCTCGCACCCATCGTGGGCTCGGTACAGCGTTGTTGAATAAAAGATAAGCCCTCCAGTTACGCCAGCCAGCGCGACTGTTACGAGAGGTTACAGGTTGCGGCATTTCGCAATACTGGCGACCCCTGCCTCGCGACTTGATAGACACAGGAAGATTGTCCATGACAACGCTGCAATCAGGTGCCACGAGGCGATAGCAACATTGACTTACGATTATTACTTCAAATTTAACTCATTCAGATAAAAGTGGTACACCGCACGTGTACACGTATCTGTCCTTCCATTCGGGTCATTTATCATACAATGGAATGAGTAGTCTAATGACCACAGAATATGGGTTGGGTGTAAACCCAAGAGAGATGACATTAATGAGGCTCAACAGAAATCAGATTACTGATGAACTTAACATGAAAGTTTGGGACCATGTAGTACACGAAGGAATTCTGCTATCTTCCACGCAAAATAACATGCGACGGACTAAGAAATAAAAATATAAGGCGGTGTCGACAACCACAGGCAAGGAGGTCATACCTGCCCAAAAAAGTCCATCATCGGCCTTCATTTGAAGAAAAAGTTCTGAGAACAGGTGTTTGGAGTACCGAAAAGTGAATCATGGACTGTGGGGAAAGAGGAAAAGTAGAGAATCGAAGAGTCTGGGATGTGGTGCTATAAAAGAATGCTGAAAATTAAGCGGACAGATATGACAAGAAATGACGAGGTACCATAGAATCAGTGAGGAGTAGAGCATGTTGAAGACGGTAACGTCATGAAGGGACAGGATGACAACACATGTGTTAAGACTTCAAGGTACTTGAGAAGCTGTGGAAGATATAAACTGTGTAGAAAACAGACATTCGAATATATCTGACGAACAGCTGAGGTCTCTGGGTGCAAATGCTGCTCTGA
Organism: Schistocerca nitens; assembly: GCF_023898315.1. Classification (NCBI taxonomy): domain Eukaryota; kingdom Metazoa; phylum Arthropoda; class Insecta; order Orthoptera; family Acrididae; genus Schistocerca; species Schistocerca nitens. Next base: position 249,843,704 of record NC_064618.1, read on the forward strand.
GATGAAGGGGTTGCCACAGAGAAATGGTCGCGGCAAGCTATCGGAAAACTGATGGCACGAAGAAAAAGATATTCATTTAAAGTAAAATTATGAAAGATAAGTTTTAAAATAGCTCGCTAATTTTATGAAAAATTTACTGAAACGCTGTATTGTTGTTTGACATTATCATATCAGTTTAGAAAATTTTACTATCGTCACATGGCGGCATTGCATTCACGACAGCAACAGTTTGAACTGTTGCATATTTCGAGAGTCATGATGCTAATGACTGGGCTCCTACTACGTCTTCCACAACTTTCGTATAGCGGGAAGTGTGCTGTTGATAGTCATTTCATTGTATTGCTTGGTTTTTGTCAGCACAATCGCGAGTGTTTAGTGCTGGACACCCTAATTTGTTTGCCGGCCGCGGTGGTCTAGCGGTTCTAGGCACTCAGTCCGGAACCGCGCGACTGCTCCGGTCGCAGGTTCGAATCCTGCCTCGAGCATGGATGTGTGTGATGTCCTTAGGTTAGTTAGGTTTAAGTAGTTCTAAGTTCTAAGGGACTGATGACCACAGATGTTAAGCCCCATAGTGCTCAGAGCCATTTGAACCATTTGAGCCATTTGAACCTGATTTGTTTAGAGCCGAACTCCCTGATTTCATATTAATACCACGCATTAAATATGGGCCGACAGCACGAAACTGTGGACGTTAAACACTGGCGTTGATATAAGTGCTTACAGTATCAAAGCGCAAAAAATGGGCCTCTATGAGTTTTAGCTCGAAGAATTGTAATTGTGGACAGCTGAGTCTACCAGCGCCATTTTTAAGCAAAAAATACAAGCTGTCAGAAGAAACTGTCGCACTTTCATTGGCAAAAAGCAGATTAATATTTTTCTCATGATTATCAAAATGTTCTAAACGGAGAACGGGAAGAAGTAATAAAATGGTTCAAGTGGCTCTGAGCACTATGGGACTTAACTTCTGAGGTCATCAGCCCCCTAGAACTTAGAACTACTTAAACGTAACTAATCTAAGGACATCACACACATCCATGCCCGAGGCAGGATTCGAGAGGGCTAATAGAAATCCTTGGGTAACAGAAGAAATATTGAATTTAATTGATGAAAGGAGAAAATATAAAAATGCAGTAAATGAAGCAGGCAAAAGGGAATACAAACGTCTCAAAAATGAGATCGACAGAAAGTGCAAAATGGCTAAGCAGGGATGGCTAGAGGACAAATGTAAGGATGTAGAGGCTTGTCTCACTAGGGCTAAGATAGATACTGCCTACAGGAAAATTAGAGAGACCTTTGGAGAGAAGAGAACCACTTGTATGAATATCAAGAGCTCAGATGGCAACCCAGTTCTAAGCAAAGAAGGGAAGGCAGAAAGGTGGAAGGAGTATATAGAGGGTTTATACAAGGGCGATGTACTTGAGGACAGTATTATGGAAATGGAAGAGGATGTAGATGAGGATGAAATGGGAGATAAGATACTGCGTGAAGAGTTTGACAGAGCACTGAATGACCTGAGTCGAAACAAGGCCCCGGGAGTAGACAACATTCCATTAGAACTACTGATGGCCTTGGGAGAGCCAGTCATGACAAAACTCTACCATCTGGTGAGCAAGATGTATGAGACAGGCGAAATACCCACAGACTTCAAGAAGAATATAATAATTCCAATACCAAAGAAAGCAGGTGTTGACAGATGTGAAAATTACCGAACCATCAGTTTAATAAGTCACAGCTGCAAAATACTAACGCGAATTCTTTACAGACGAATGGAAAAACTGGTAGAAGCGGACCTCGGGGAAGATCAGTTTGGATTCCGTAGAAATGTTGGAACACGTGAGGCAATACTAACCTTACGACTTATCTTAGAAGAAAGATTAAGAAAAGGCAAACCTACGTTTCTAGCATTTGTAGACTTAGAGAAAGCTTTTGACAACGTTAACTGGAATACTCTCTTTCAAATTCTGAAGGTGGCAGGGGTAAAATACAGGGAGCGAAAGGCTATTTACAATTTGTACAGAAACCAGATGGCAGTTATAAGAGTCGAGGGGCATGAAAGGAAAGCAGTGGTTGGGAAAGGAGTGAGACAGGGTTGTAGCCTCTCCCCGATGTTATTCAATCTGTATATCGAGCAAGCAGTAAAGGAAACAAAAGAAAAATTCGGAGTAGGTATTAAAATTCATGGAGAAGAAGTAAAAACTTTGAGGTTCGCCGATGACATTGTAATTCTGTCAGAGACAGCAAAGGACTTGGAAGAGCAGTTGAAGCGAATGGACAGTGTCTTGAAAGGAGAATATAAGATGAACATCAACAAAAGCAAAACGAGGATAATGGAATGTAGTCAAATTAAATCGGGTGATGCTGAGGAGATTAGATTAGGAAATGAGACACTTAAAGTAGTAAAGGAGTTTTGCTATTTAGGGAGTAAAATAACTGATGATGGTCGAAGTAGAGAGGATATAAAATGTAGACTGGCAAGAGAAATTTGTTAACATCGAGTATAGATTTAAGTGTCAGGAAGTCGTTTCTGAAAGTATTTGTATGGAGTGTAGCCATGTATGGAAGTGAAACATGGACGATAACCAGTTTGGACAAGAAGAGAATAGAAGCTTTCGAAATGTGGTGCTACAGAAGAATGCTGAAGATAAGGTGGGTAGATCACGTAACTAATGAGGAGGTATTGAATAGGATTGGGGAGAAGAGGAGTTTGTGGCACAACTTGACTAGAAGAAGGGATCGGTTGGTAGGACATGTTTTGAGGCATCAAGGGATCACAAATTTAGCATTGGAGGGCAGCGTGGAGGGTAAAAATCGTAGAGTGAGACCAAGAGATGAATACACTAAGCAGATTCAGAAGGATGTAGGTTGCAGTAGGTACTGGGAGATGAAGAAGCTTGCACAGGATAGAGTACTATGGAGAGCTGCATCAAACCAGTCTCAGGACTGAAGACCACAACAACAACTACACCGTAGCGGTCGCGCGGTTCCAGACTGAAGCGCCTAGAACCGCTCGGCCGAAGAAATAATAGATTGGTTGAAAAATAATTAATGAGTTTTGTTCGGTAGATGCTTTAAATGTGCCGTACCCTATTCTTGCAGTTTCCTCATCTCATCCACAGGCAAAGTAGTTTCTATTAGATGTGATGATTGTCTCCTTCTCCTCCTTTTTCTTGGCCGTATCCCGCGTCTTCACTGGATCCGCTTGTTATTCTGGATTTGGCAATGTTAGTGGTGGACTGTGCCCGAATGCCCTACCTGTCGATGCCCCTTTCCCGTGGGACGGAAGCTGTGAAAGTTTGCGAACATTATCTGAATGTTTGCGAATCGTGTAACTGAGGCGGGACGTGGGTATCATCCCGGTGTTCACCTATTGAAATGTGGGAAACCACCTAAAAACCACATCCAGGCTGGCCGGCACATCGGCTGCCGTTGTTAACCCTCCTGGCGTATTCTGTTTCGGCTTCGGCGCGCCTCCTCAAATTCAGGAAGTGGCGAACTAACGAGCACGGTTATCCGGGCGAATCATAGGTCATGGTTGTCTAGTGCGGATAATGCGACATGACGCAGCTTGAGCCGCCTGACAGCAGTCCATCTCAGTTAACATTTAAGAATCTTCAAACCGTTTTTTGAAGTGATGGAATACGCAATGAACGAAAACTCTTCAGCCGCCTTAGCTGTCATGTTGTCCTTTATTGGGAACGCTACCGGTTTCGCACCGTCACAGGTGCAGCGTCAGGTGATGCAATGATTAGTCTTCAAACAAGCGAGAAGCTACGATTTCCCATAGTTCATTTTCAGATCGAAGATGTTATAGGCTGTTGTCAATAGTACACTCATGCTCATAAATTAAGGATAATGCTGATACATGGTAAAACAACGCTCTGATGGGCGGTTTACGGGTTTACATCACCTCGGGGTATGACGATGCGGTGCATTTGACCTGCGGTCGTCACACGGTGGCGCTGGCAGTAGTCCACGTACGCAGAGTTGTGTTGGTGCATGTCAGAGTACGGTGCAGTGAGTAAGTGTGCAGACGTTTTCAGACGTGCTACTGGTAACAGTGTGTTGAAAATGGCCCAAAGAACACATATTGATGATGTTATGAGGGGTAGAATATTAGGGCGACTGGAGGCTGGTCAAACACAGCAGGTCGTAGCACGGGCCCTTCGTGTGCCACAAAGTGTGATCTCAAAATTATGGCAACGATTCCAGCAGATAGGAAACGTGTCTAGGCGCTACAGTACTGGACGTCCACAGTGTACAACACCACAAGCAGACGGATATCTCACCTTCAGTGACCGCAGACGGCCACGGACTACTGCAGGTAGCCTTGCTCGGGACCTTACCGCAGCCACTGGAACAGTTGTCTCTAGACACACAGTCAACAGACGACTGAACAGACATGGTTTACTCGCCCGGAGACCTTCAAGGTGCATTCCACTGACTCCTGGTCACAGGAGAGCCCATAAAGCCTGGTGTCAAGAACACAGTTCATGGTCATTGGCACTGTGGTTCCAGGCTATGTTCACGGACGAGTCCAGGTACATTCTGAACAGTGATTCTCGCCGGGTTTTCATCTGGCGTGAACCAGGAACCAGATAGCAACCCCTTGATGTCCTTGAAAGGTACCTGCATGGAGGTCGTGGTGTGATGGTGTGGGGTGGGATTATGCATTTCTTTGACAGAGCAACTGTAACAGGTCACGTTTATCGGGACGTCATTTTGTACCAGTATGTCCGGCTTTTCAGGGGTACAGTACGTCCCACCTTCCACCTTGTAGATGATAACACACAGCCCCACAGAACTGCCATCGTGGAGGAATACCTTGAAACACAAGATATCAGGCGAATGGAGTGGCCTGCCTGTTCTCCAGACCTAAACCCCGTCGAGAACGTCTGGGATGCTCTCGGTAGACGTATCGCTGCACGTCATCAAACCCCTAGAACACTTCAGGAGCTCTGACAGGCACTAGTGCAAGAATGGGAGGCTCTACCCCAGCAGCTGCTCGACCACGTGATCCAGAGTGTGACAACCCGTTGTGCGGCCTGTGTAAGTGTGCATGGTGATTATATCCCATACTGATGTCGGGGAACATTCGCAGGAAACAGTGGCGTTTTGTAGCACATGTGTGTCGGGACGGTTTTCTCAACTTATCACCAGTACCGTGGACTTATAGATCTGTGTCGTGTGTGTTCCCTATGTGCCTATGCTATTAGCGCCAGTTTAGTGTAGTGCCACGTTATGAGGCACCACATTCTGCAATTTATGAGTGTAGATTACTGACTATGGGACGTCACAACTTCCCGATTGTTTGAGGAGTAATTATTGCATCACCTGAGGCCGCACCTGTGACGTTGCGAAACCGGAGTCCCCGGGGACTGCAATACTATTGAAGCGGCTTGAAGACTCTTGATTCACCGTAGATGCCATCAATTCACAATAAAGTTTTTACTTAAACACGGTTTGAGGAGTCTTAAATATTAATGTACTTTTTTAGCTGTGGCTGCCCTATGTATGTACCAACTCAGCTGAATAAGGAAATCTGATTCTTTCTTTAGTCTTTGAAGCGGAACACGTTGCACAGGAATGCTAAGGTCGCCCTACTGAGTTTGGTATTGGTGGTGGTCAAGTTCATTGTCACGTTCTTCAAACAATGACTCAGCAACTCCTACAGTCTGCATTTCTGCATCGTCACTTGAAAACACTCGCTACTCGTTTGGGAACAGCACTATCGTGCACCTGATTCTCTGGCAACAGCTGGACCAGTGGCAGCGTAGAAGGAGCAGTAGTAAGTATACCGCCGCCCAGGAACTTCAGAGACCCGCCTCTGCATATTGCACTTAAGACAGATCATAACGAAGTGCACGAATGGGCGCACCAAACGATTCTATCGAACTGAAGGACAGAAATTTGTACGTTCTGCGCGTGGCAGTGGGGACAGTTTGCATGTAGGGTAGTTAGTTACGTGTTCCTTTGATCAATAGCACGGAAAAACCGTTATGATGTGGAACGTGTCAAATGCGCACAGGAAACAAGTGTTTTTTTTTTTACATTATAGTGTTATACCTAAATATTTCTTTTATCTATCCCATTCCCTTTAAATGGCACAAAATGCATATATTATATCTCCAGATTGATTTACTCATATTCAAGAATTCATCTACGGTATAGAAGGAGTTTTCAAGGAGGTATGATTTCAATTTGTTTTTTAAACTATTACTGCTGTCTGTCAGACATTTTAATTAATCTGGTAATTTATCAGAAAGTTTTATCGCAGCATATTTTACCCCTTTCTGTGCCAAAGATAGGTTAAGTAAAGGATAGTGTAGGTCTTTCTTTCTTCTGGTATTGTAATCATGAATGTCGCTGTTGATTTTAAACTGGTCCATGTTGTTGAGAAAAAATTTCATTACTGAGTAAATGTACTGTAAAGCAGTTTTAAGAATTCCTAACCTTTTAAACAGATGCCTACAAGATATACGACTATGAATCCCACACATTATTCTAACTACTTTCTTTTGAGCAGTGAATACCTTTTGCTTAAGTGTTGAGTTGCCCCAGAATATTATTCCGTATGACATCAGAGAGTGGAAGTATGCAAAGTGTGTTAGCTTACTAATTTCTACATCCTCAAAATTGGCAATTATTCTGATTGCAAAAGTTGCTGAACCTAGTGGCCTTAGGAGATCCAAAATATGACTTTTCCAATTAAGATTCACATCTATATGTACACCCAAAAACTTAGTATGCTCTACCCTGGCTACTGACTTCTTTTGTTGTGTTATGTTTATTGAAGTAATTACACTCTTTGCAGCAGAAAATTGGATGTACTGTGTGTTTTAAAGTTCAGAGCAAGCCCATTCGTAGAAAACCAATTAATAACTTTTCCAAAGACCTTATTTGTATCATTTTCTATAGGACTTTATTTTACTGGATTAATAATTATGCTTGTATCATCAGCAAACAGTGTCAGTTCAGCATCTTGTTTCACATAAGAAGGGAGGTCATTCACATATATCAAGAACGGTAGGGGGCCCATGATCGAACCTTGTGGAACACCTAACGTAATTTCACCCCAGTTAGATGAAGTGGCAAACTCCTTTGAATCACATGAAGCATATAAAGAGACTTTTTGCTTCCGGTTCTGTAGATACGACTTGAAACACTCATATGCTGTTCCATTTATACTACAGAGTTGTAATTTCTCTAACAAGACCGGGTATCTGCGATCCTTTTGCCAAATGACCGCTATTTTTGGCAAAATCTTTGAAGTCGTGTAGCGTCAATGTTCTCGTGTTGGTTATGGGGTTTTATCGGGGATCGGACTAGCAAACGACCCTGAAAGCACTCATGCAGGTCTTCCTTTTCCGATAGGACGTGATGGCGTTACCAGCTGGCTCGAACATTTGCTATATTTTACACCAATGTACTACTTTCTTGGAGGGATGAAATCAAAGATGTAGTCTGTGCGCAAGTTCTGACGCCCAAAATAAATTAAAATGTCGCACCGTTGTAGCATTTGATATCGATATCTCTGTAATTAATACTGTAGTGTGCTGCGCGTCACCTGCCGTGCTTTTGCGGTCATAATCGCTGCGGCTCATCGACTCGATTCCCTCCTCATGCATGTATTTACCATTATGCATTTATACGTTCTGGAATGCTCTGAGATTTATTTATAGAACATTCTACTCTGCGAGAAATTTTTAGGTACATATAAGTAAGAACATTCTCTTCTGAGGCAGGCACGTGCTCTCAGTGTAGTGTGTCCATTCGTCTCGTTTTTCCCGGGACACTCCCGTTTTTTCCCATAACGCCCTGTTCTCACTTAAGTTTTGGGGGACGTTCAAATGCCCCGCATTGTTGCGATCCCGTTTGGTCAAAATATTTTACGCTATCATATGTTTTATTTGCGATTTACTGTTCATTGCGCAACTGCAGGGTGACCCAAAAGTTCATTAACATTTGAAAATGCCGTAATTCACGTAAAAATGTGGGTAGAGAGGTAAAAATTGACACACATGCAAGAAATGACAAGAGGTTGTATTGAAACTAAAATCGAATGCAAAAACTAGCCAACAGATGGCTTCCTCCGAGGGTCTGTCAGCACCCACAACTGCAGAATTTGGGCTACCGAAAAACCTAGTCGAGAAAATAGTGATGAGAAAGTCATTGTATGGTGTGGATTTACCACATCAAGCATGATCGGAGAATTTTTCTTCTAGGAAGTGTGGGGTGCTGCGTTTCAAATTGTCAGCATGTCGGGTGCAAGGTACGTCGATGTATTACCAAATCGCATCATCCCTAGCATGGCTTCTCGAGGGTACGACTTTTATCCAGGATCGCATGCTGAGCCGCCACTTGCGTCCTACTTGACCTCCCAAGTCCTCACGCTTCAGTCCGTCTTATTATTGTTTGTAGGGTTACCTGAAGTCGCAAGTCTACCACGATCGTTCGACCTCATTAATGAAGCTATGGAAACATCCGACGGCAATTTCTCACCATACCTACTGTTGCTCATAACGTTGTCACTTGACTACATGTGTTGTTGATGAATTATGGTGGACACGTTGGGCATTTGTTATAAAGAACATCGTCTTTGCTAATTATTGCTTTTGTATCATATGAGGCGCTATTGGTTATCATTTTGTGCACTTGTTTGATTCCAATAAAACACCATGCCATTTCAACATGTATGTCAGTTTTTACCTCTCTACCTTGAAGAACTTTATTTTCAAACTTAACGGATTTCTGGGTCACCCTCTATGTACGCTAGGGAGCGCCACTCGTACAACTAGCTCTACAATCCTTGTTTATTTACTGTCAATGTTTTGTATTGTTGATAATATCTACTAACGTTAACTCTTTCACCATACCAAACTAATTTTAACAGCACTGTAAATAATGAGTTTTATTTGATCACTGGCAGTGGAGAAACTGTAGAATTTCCATTGCGCAAATCATATTTTGCAACTGGACATTGTGGAATTCCTGACACTGATTATCACGTTAAGACGTAGAAACATCGCATAAGTCTCCAGACGAAAATGTACTTCTTAACAAAATATGTATACGGTGACAGTGCAGCAGAATAATTGTTAAATGTCTCTTGGAATCACCTAAGTGTATGACGGAACGGTAAACCTGTATATCCATTAAATTTTGTCAGTTCAGTTTATATCCTGTTTTTTTTCCTTAACTGCCCCAGGCTATTTTCAAAATTTTTTAAACTGTCCTGTTTTCCAATGTAAATGAAATGGACACCCTATTCAATGTCAAGTGTTAATTCTTGTTTTCGATCCGGTTCTCGCAGCTGGTGCTTGACTCCGCCTTCTTTGTGATGAAATAGCTGTGACAGGAAAGTATACGCCCTCTAGTGAAATCATTCTTACAATTTACCTGGTTGATCCCTAGTTCGGAAATATTTGAGTTGAACAGCGTAGTGGAATCAACCTGTATACGTGTTCAAAATAATGGGCGTTTAAAGTTGATACCGAAATTCAACGTACTTGAAGAAATCACCTCATGTGCTTGAAAATGTTGAAAGGAGCGAACTTTCGTGTGAACACGCTGTAGCTTGAACGCTTGCTCTGCACAAGGGGCTATATGTTTGTACCCGCGCCAGCATCGACCGACGAGGACTGCTGCTGCTAATACACAAAAAACTACCGATTTGTTGTTTCAATCCCTCTCTAAAAAATAAAATAAAAATAAAATAGTGGACTACTCGAAGGTCATTCTGTCATCTGATGCAACTCGTAATGCGGCGTGTGTTTGGCAGATAGCCGTGTAGTTAGAAGGTTGTGTGTCGCGTTGCAGGTGGAATAAATAACAGAACTCAGTGCATACAGCCAAAGCGCGGCACACACGGTGTCTCGTAATTAATAGCGAAAACTACCACAAGCGAAAGAATATTATAGGAGAATCAAATAAATTTCGGTAAAGATAGGTCCGAAAACGATCTGTCTGCGTGAGAATCCCTAATGTGTGGTGACGAGCCGCCACAGACTTCAGCATCAAAGAGTGCATTACTTAGTACTAACTAGCGGCTCGCCTCGGCTTCACAAGAGTAACTAAGTACCTGCGGCCAGACGGCTTATTTCGCGTAATGGTAATAAATTATACACACAAACCATCCTCGTGAATCAGCCTATGTACTAGTGGAGCCCGTATCGAAATCAAAATCCCTACAGTAGATGAGAGATTAACCTTCAGATACAGACAGAAAAACGCAATGGGAGACTTTATTTGCTCATAATTCACATTAATTATAAATCATATACTCTAAGACAAGAAAAAGAAAAAAAAGACGCACCTTGAAGAAATCATCCGAATGGAAGGGAACAAGTAGATGTGATGTGTACGTACAGACAAATAAATGAATAAATTTTCGGAAAAAATGGATGATGTATTCAAGAAAAAGAGCTTCACAAATTGAGGAAGCCAGTGACGTGTTTGTCCACCTCTGGCCCCTCTGCAAGTAGTTATTCGGCTTCACGTGGATTAATAGAGGTTTGGATGTCCTCCTGAGGGAGATCGTGCGAAATTCTGTCCAGTTCGAGAGTAAGATCGTCAAAATACCGAGCTGATTGGAGGGCCCTGCCCAAAATCCTCCAAAATTCCTCAGCTGGTGAGAGATACGGCGACCTTACTGGCCTAGGTAGGGTTTAGCAAGCAGGAAGACAAGCAGTAGAAATTCTCGCCACGTGCGGGCAGGCATTATCTTGCTGAAAAATAAGCCCAGAACAACGTACCGCAGTGTTGTAAGGGTGCTGCGGATGACAACCAAAGGGGTCCTGCTATAAACAGGAACGGCACCCCACACCATCACTCTTGGTTGCAGGGCCGTACGGCGGGCGACAGTCAGGTTGGTATCCCATTACTCGCCTGGGCGTCTCCAGATGTCTTCACTGGTCGTAGTGGCTCACTTCGAAGCGGGAATCGTCACCGAAGACAATTCTACCCCAGTCAAAAGATTTCAGATGGAAGACATGTCTGGAAACGCCCTGGAGAGCGGTGGGATACCAGCCTGAGTGTCGAACGCCATACGGCCCGACAACCAGGAGTGATGATCTGGGATTCCATTTCTTTTCAGATCAGGAGCCCTTTGGTTTTCATCTACGGCACCATTACAGCTGACGCCTGGTTCATGCACCCACGCTGACGGCTGTTCACTGGCGACGGAAGTCTGGAATTAGCTCGGTAGCACCGCAACTGGACTTGGTGACAGGTGGACTTCCCAAATGAATCACGTTAAATGCTCCATCGGACAGATGGCGGTTGGCGTGCGCGGCGTGAAACGTCTGAAATATGATGCAACTGCTGAAGGTTCAAAGAAAACTTGAGTCTAATTTCAAACACGTACCCGACTCATACAGTTACAGTTGGTGGTGACTCCGTTATCAGAGAATCTTTTTAGAATTATAATTATCTTGACTTATAATTACCATCGATATGTTGGCGAAGATACATTTTAAACCCGGAGGTACGCATAAAACATCACCCGAAATTGTGCTAAACGCATTCCCTGAAAATTATTTCCAGCAGTTGGTTCATAAGCCTACTCGAATAGTAAACGGTTCTGAAAACACACGTGACCTCTTAGCAACAAATAATCCTGACCTAATAACAAATATCAGAACAGATAAAGAAATTAGTGAACACAGGGTTTCGGAGCGAGATTGAATAACGTAACTACCAAATCCACCCAAAATAAACGAAAGGTATATCTGCTCAGAAAGGCAGATAAAAATTCGCTTTACGCCTTCCTGAGAGTCAATTTCCACTCCTTCCATTTTAACAATGTAAGTAAAGACCAGATGTGGCTTGAATTCAATGAAATAGTATCGACAGCAGTTGAGAGATTTATACCAAATAAATTAACAAAAAAAAAAACAGGTCAGAACACTGTTGCAAACACCACGAACATGCCAAATTTAAACGAAAGCAAAACGCCCAAGATTGATGATTTTTAACTGAAGCTCTAAATTTAAGAGTGGACTTCAGTGCGAGATGCTTATAACAGTTTCCACAACGCAACAGTCTCGAAACCTGGCAGAAAATCGAAAGAGATTCTGGTCGTATGTGAAGTATGTTAGCGGGATGAAACAATCAACGCCTTCTCTGCGCGATGGAAACGGAGATACTATCGAAAACAGTGCTGCCAAAGCAGAGTTACTAAACATAGCCTTCCGAAATGCCTTTACAAAAGAAGATGAAGCCAAATATTCCAGAATTCGAATCAATAACAGCTGCTATCATGAGCAACTTAGAAGTAGATATCTTCGGAATAGTGAAGCAACTTAAATCACTTAATAAAGGCAAGTGTTCCGGTCCAGATTTTATACCAATTGGGCTCCTTTCAGAGTATACTGATGCAATAGCTCCGTACTTGACAATCATATACGAACGCTCGCTCGACGAAAGATCCGTATCCGTAGACTGGAAAGTTGCACATGTCACACCATTATTCAATAAAGGCAATAGGAGTAATCCGTTAAATTGCAAGCCCATATCATTATCGTCAATATGCAGGAGTATTTTGGAACGTATATTGTGTTCTAACATTATGAATTACCTCCAAGAGAACGGTCTATTGACACACAATCAACACGTATTTAGAAAACATCGTTCTTGTGAAACGCAATTAGCTCTTTATTCAGACGAAGTGTCGAGTGCTATCGACAAAGGCTTTTCAGATTGATTCCGTATTTTTAGATTTCCAGAAGGCTTTTGACACCGTACGTCACAAGCGGCTTGTACTCAAACTACGTGCGTCTCAGATATGCGACTGGATTCAAGATTTCCTGTCAGAGAGGTCACACAGTTCGTAGTAATTGCTGGAAACTCATCGAGTGAAACAGAAGTGATATCTGGCGTTCGGTAGGGTAGTCTTATAGGCCATCTACTGTTCCGTATCTACAGAGTGTTACAAAAAGGTACGGCCAAACTTTCAGGAAACATTCCTCACACACAAAGAAAGAAAATATGTTATGTGGACATGTGTCCGGAAACGCTTACTTTCAATGTTAGAGCTCATTTTATTACTTCTCTTCAAATCACATTAATCATGAAATGGAAACACACAGCAACAGAACGTACCAGCGTGACTTCAAACACTTTGTTACAGGAAATGTTCAAAATGTCCTCCGTTAGCGAGGATACATGCATCCACCCTCCATCGCATGGAATCCCTGATGCGCTGATGCAGCCCTGGGGAATGGCGTATCACAGCCGTGCACAATACGAGCACGAAGAGTCTCTACATTTGGTACCGGGGTTGCGAGACAAGAGCTTTCAAATGCCCCCATAAATGAAAGTCAAGAGGGTTGAGGTCAGGAGAGCGTGGAGGCCATGGAATTGGTCCGCCTCTACCAATCCGTCGGTCACCGAATCTGTTGTTGATAAGCGTACGAACACTTCGACTGAAATGTGCAGGACCTCCATCGTGCATGAACCACATGTTGTGTCATACTTGTAAATGCACATGTTCTAGCAGCACAGATAATCCCGTATGAAATCATGGCGGTGAATCGCGGAAGTACAGTACATACTGACTAAAATTAAATGAGCTCTAACATGGAAATTAAGCGTTTCCGGACACATGTCCACATATCTTTTCTTTATTTGTGTGTGAGGGATGTTTCCTGAAAGTTTGGCCGTACCTTTTTGTAACACCCGGTATATAAATGATTTAGCAGAGCAGACATCTTAGGTTGTTTGCAGATGATGCTGTCATTTATCGTCTATTAAAGTCTTCAGGAGATCAGAACTAATAAGATCAAAACTAAAAAGATCACAACTAATAAGATCACAACCAATAAGATCACAACTCCTTGCAAAACGATTTAGATAAGATATCTGTAAGGTGCAAAATTGGGGAACTGAGCTAAAGAACGAAAAGTGTGCCGTCATCCACATGAGTGCTAATTAGAAATCCGTTAAACTTTGGTTACACGATAAATCAATCAAATCTAAAGGCCGTAAATTCAACTAAGTATCTAGTATTTTTACTTACGAACTACTTAAATTGGAAAGAACACATAGAAAATGTTGTGGGGAAGGCGAATCAAAGACCGTTTTATTGGCAGAACGCGTACAAGATGCACCAGATCTACTAAAGATACTGCCTATACTATGCTTGTCCGTCCTCTTTTGGAGTCTGCTGCGCGATGTGGGATTCTTACCGGATAGGATTGGCGGAGAACATAGAGAAAGTTCAGAGGAGGACATCATGTTTTTATATTATCGAGAAATAGGTGGGAGATTGTGAGGGACATGATACAGGATTTAGGGTGGACAAAATTAAAACAAAGGCGATTTTCGGTACGGCGGGATACTCGCACGAAATTTCGATCACTAGCTTTCTACTCCGAATGCAAAAATGTTTTGTTTGGCGTTATGCTACATAGGGACAAACGTTCATCATAACGAAATAACGGAAATCAGAGCTCGCACGGAAAGATTTAAGTTTTCGTTTTTTTTCCGCGCGCTGTTTGAGAGTGGAGTAACAGAATTATTGTAAAGGTGGTTCGATGAGCCCTCTGCCAGGCTCTTAAGTGTGATTTGCAGAATAGCCACGTAGACGCAAAGAAGCAACACCGTGCAAGTAGAAGGAAGCACTATGGCTTGGGGAATGTTTTCATAGCATTCCCTGAGTGATTTCTTGATTCTGTAAATCATAATGAATCAACACAAATATGCGTCTATCCTTGGCGACCATGTCCACCCCTACATGCAGTTTGTTTTGACCGATACGATGGCATCTACCTGCAGGGCAACGCAACTTGTCACACCATTCGCAGTGTACGTACATAGTTCGAAGAGCACCAGGACGAGTTTACCGAATCCCCCTCCCCTCCCCGCCACCAGACTCCCCGGATCTAATGCAATCGAGAATCAGTCGGAAGCTTCAATCGGCCTGTTCGCGCCGGGGCCTTCGACCGAGAAACCTAACGCTGCTAGCCGCATCCCCTTCGGTGCCTTCGAGAACCACAATGACTCTTCATGCACGTGTAGCAGCGGTCCGCTCTGCAAAAGTTGCTTACTCAGGTTTCTGACAGGTGGTCACATTAATGTGGCTGGACGTGTATTAGTACGAACTACGACAGTATTTAGCCCGCCCGGATAGCCGTGCGGTCTAAAGCCGTCGGCACACGGACCGTGCATCCGAACGTTGAGCGTTGAGCATGCCGAGTTTCTGACGTCATAGCGTGGAATAGCACGTTCTGGAGTCTTTCCGAACGTGCAGAGCAATATCTGGCATGTCAGATATTTTGAGTGTGCGTCTGAGCATTGACCAATGAGATGGCACAACGCCACCTACCTCACACACACACCGTCTCCCTTCAGTACAGAGTTATGAGGCGCCATATTGGCATTCATTTCAAGCCTATATGTATATATGCCGTGTCTGAGCACCAGCATCACTGGACAACCCGTTGTTAGTTGTGTGATTCGTTCCAATAAAGTAGTGAGAAACATCATATTCGTGGCAAAAGAATTATTGTAACTTGCATATTATGAGAGTAGGTATTTGAAGGCAGCGACACACTGAAGATCCACCCAAAACGCATTGTTCTTGGTACAATTAGATGTAATTGAATTTCAATTAGTAACATAATTAGCTACGATTAACGTTTTTAGCAAGACGTAATGACGTATGACTAAGCATAACGAGGATGGTGTTGGTTTAGCGTAATGAGAAGCGTCTCTGTCCCCTAATGAGAGTTTGTTGAAGCGGTGGTTCGCGTCTGAACACTACCAAATTTTTTTTTCCTAACATTCGCGTTTTTATTAGGTTCTGATACTTTATTATTAGTTTAATATAAGTAAATGCTATAATATTTGATGTTACGTAAATATAAGTTCACCTTTTTTTGAGGGGTGACTTTGTTCGATTGGCTTAATTTAAGCTACAGGGCAGCTTGCGCTACTTGTGTAAAGATATTTTGCTCCTTTTTCTTTTACGCTTCGTAATTCACATTTTGCAAGGATTCTGCTACTGGGTAGGAACGGTGATCAAATAAGACTGACTTACCTTGGATTTTGCTAAAATGTGGGAATGATGAAATAATGTTTATCTTATGCGGAGAAGTATTCCAAATGTGTACCGCACTGTTTGTAACGGAACTTTTGTAAGCCTGTGTCCTTACTGATTGGACATGGTACTTTCCTTTTCGTGGACGATGGAGGAAATGTGCGTTTTAATAGAGCTAACGTGGGAATTTTACGTACGCCCGTTGAGTGAACAGTGTGATTTACGAACTAGAAACATCCCTCAAACTGACGCTGGAGTGCGTTGCGATCGTGTATACCACGTTGGGGCTCACGTACCGTATGCACAAGACGCATCGTACCTGAGCGTTCAGCAGCACGTTGAACTTGGCACGCTCAACGTTAACGGCCGACAGCACGGTCCGTGTGCCGACGGCTTAACGTGCTGCTTCGCGAGCGGGAAGGCGTTCCGGTCCCCAGCACGAATCCGCCCGGCGGGGCCGAACCGCACAATAACCCTAGGTTCGGTGTGGGGCGGCGGTAGGGTGGTAGGATTGCTGTGGCCCTTTGTGGGGTTGTGAACCACTGAGGGCTGCGGCGGGACGAAGCCTCTCCGTCGTTTCTAGGCCCCAGTATAATACACAATACACACACGACAGTATTTCATAGTGAAACGAGTAGCGGTTCGGAAGCACACATTCCCAACTATTTCTCGAATGCTTCGTTTGCGGTCCATGTCAACTGATATTTGCTTTTATTATCGTATACTTTCATTCCGTACTAGTTTTCATTATGGTACACCCTGGGGAAATACCCACGATCGGCGGCTCGGAAGTCTGCAGGAAGCGACGGGTCATACCGTGAGGACGAGGGCGCGCAGGTAGCCGATTTCAAGAGGCGTCTAAAATAAATGCTGGCCGCGGCGAGGGCTATTCCTGGACGGGGGCGGCCGCGGGTTCGACAGCACCTGGTTGCATCGCCGGCGGTCAAGAGCAAGGGCGACGCGGACGCCAGACGGAACAGCTGCTCGTCTCCGCTCGACACACCTCGCCTGCCGTCGGCTCTTCCCATTTAAGAGGAAAATTTGAATAGTTCTGCACACCGTATAATTACGGCTCAGTTATTATTTTTAGTTTGCATATTGACTTTACAGGGGTTCAGTGTAATCCATGTTCTTGTCCCAGGAAATTCGCTCAGTGGAAGAGGAGTCAAAATAAGTGAAAGCCCGTCTTGGATTATCTGTAGATACCCTACCATTTCTGATAAAACTGCGGTCAAAGTTTGCGAGGTACTTGTGTGTGCCTTTTTTCCCGTACGAGGTCATCAGACGAAATGGCGGCTCATTGGTTAGCCTCGCGACCCTTTAATTCTGCGCCCAGTTTTCGAAACCAGATTGTTTTTATTTATTTTAATTTATATATTTTTCTTTTCATTTATCTACCCTTTATGTCCTTAGACGTTTACTGCACGAATGTCTCTTATCAAATTAGGGGAAACAAGGGCATTAAAAGTGGTTCAAATGGCTCGGAGCACTATGAGACTTAAAATCTGAGGTCATCAGTCCCCTAGAACTTAGAACTACTTAAACCTAACTAACCTAAGGACATCACAGACATCCATGCCCGAGGCATTTTCGAACCTATGTCGCGCGGTTCCAGATTGAAGCGCCTAGAACCGCTCTGCCACAACGGCCGGTAACATGGGCATTACATAAATGGTAAAATTACAATGGATTTCACAATAATTATCATGTATTTACCAAGTAATGTATGTGTTTGTGTGGTATACAGTCTTTTTAAATTCTCCTATTCGGATGTTTCTTTCTCATATCAATTCTTATATGAATTCTTACATTTTATCTATACGTTTATTCATCAGGGAGATTTGGTGCAATCCCTTGGATGATACCGATCGTAGAGACATTCGAAACACAGATATTTCGAACACCACGGGCACCGCAAGAAGGCAGATTTGCCACAATGACATTTCTTCGTATGAATTTCACTGAGAAAAGAAACGTCGTTAACCCTGGTGAAGTTTTCCCGCATTGGCAGTAAATCCGCAGCAGACAACGCGAAACGGATCTGTTTTCCGAAAACTGGCGCTTGTAATTGATTATGAATCAAGATACGCTAGAGGAATTTGACCGAAAACAATTTCTCATTCTTCTTTTAAATTCGGTCCTCTGGCATAGAATTAGTACACGAGGAAGGACAACGTTATATTAATATACACTGGAAAGCATTCGTGTTGTAATCTTCTACAGACGTGGGTACATAAATGAAAAACAAAAAATAAAAGTAATTCTCGTGTTTCGAGCATGGGGCACAAAATTAAAAACCCGCGACGCTAACCACTCTCTACCACCAATTCGTATGAGGACATCACGCGGTAAAAGACGCATAAAGTACTCGAAACCTTTGGTCGTCGGGACACGTATCCGCTTATTTTTACCTGTGTTCCACTGGGCGTAGTTTCTGGGAAATCGGGTTATGGCACTTGCCGTGTTCTCCTCGTCAATAACAGCAGCGTAGCGTTTCTGCATGATTTACAGGGCGTCCAGCGAAGGAATCCCTGCGTTCAGTATTAGATATCTTGAAAAATGAGATCAATATATCAGTGTAACAAACGAAGAATTTATTGCGAAAGCATTAAGAACTTTCTACAAAAGTTGTACAGAAGTTTCGAAATAGTTGTAAAAGTTGCTAACAGATGGCTCTGTAATTGCAATGCCTAGTGCCTATAAACACTGCGCCGTAGCTTACAGCGATCATTCCACCGCCTACGGGTTTATGTTCCAAAAGGATTCAATTCCATTCGCAAGCTCTGCGCTCGCCCCCCCCCCCCCCCCTCCCCTCTCCCTCCAAAACTACCGTCCTCGGCCATTAACATTAATGCCTGAAAAACTGTGTACTGGCCGAAATGGTTCAAATGGCTCTGAGCACTATGGGACTTAACATCTGAGGTCATCAGTCCCCTAGAACTTAGAACTACTTAAGGGGATACGGAATCGGATTTTGGGTTAAAAAATCGAATTTTTTTTTATTGGCGTATTATATTCTGCCATGTTTCCTCTTTAAAATGACGTATCATACATAGCTCTACTACAATTATAACTATTTTATTTTTATATATTTGTGAGATCGGGTATTGCGCTTTAGTTATACACGTCTCTCGTGGCTGACCATGAACTTTTTGGCAGTACCTTTAAAGTGACATGAATTCAAATATCCCGGTTTCCAGCGACTATTTATACACTAGTTGCCCGAAAATGTTTCTCTCTGGTTTACTCAAGTTACTCTTTGACTTTGTGGCGGGACTGTTTTGTAAACAGTGTGATATAAGAAAGTAGTTGTTGTTGAGTTATTTCGTATTTAGTGCTTCATTTTTCGCAGTGAAAATGCCTAGAGCTAAAGCAAAAGTATTTAAAAAGCGTGTGAACTGGCAAAAGAAAAGAAATAATGATTCATTAGCAAAGCAAAGCAGTTCATCATCATCACTGTTGGAAAATGTGAATCCACTTATTACTGATTTGCCGAACGAACTTACACCAAATGAAAACAGTGCTTCTCATAAAAAACTAAGAGATTTGGAAGAGAAATATAATTTACTTGATAGAGGGAATGAAGTTTTTGAACTCATTGATACGAATATATTGTGTGAAGCTCTTGAAAACAGTTTGCGCTGCAAAAAATGTCATGG
This sequence comes from Schistocerca nitens, assembly GCF_023898315.1. Lineage (NCBI taxonomy): Eukaryota > Metazoa > Arthropoda > Insecta > Orthoptera > Acrididae > Schistocerca > Schistocerca nitens. Next base: position 249,863,399 of record NC_064618.1, read on the forward strand.
AAACGTTTCTCTGAAAGTAGAATCCCATGTTGGCCTGGCTGCCCAGTTTAATTTAATATGCAGTGTTTGTAAATACAGCTGTAAGTTTCCAAGTTCGGTTTCAGTAACTGTAAATAATGGATACAAGAAAACTGAACTTTATAGTGTAAATATTAGGTTAGTTTATGGATTGCGAGCAATTGGTAAGGGCAAAGCAGCTGGTGATATGCTATGTGGTGTTCTAAATCTTCCAAGTGCACCTTCAAAGTTTGAAGCTTACAATTATGTACTAGGATCTGCAGTTGAAGATGTAGCACAGAAGTCAATGCAGGTTGCTGTGGAAGAAGCAGTGGAAGAAAATGACGGCAGTCGTGACCTCACAGTGGCGTTTGATGGCACGTGGCAGAAAAGGGGCCACACCTCCAACAATGGTGTTGTAACAGCAACTAGTGTTGATACTGGCAAGGTTATTGATGTTGCAATAATGTCTAAATACTGTAGGTGCACAGGCAGGCTGAAAAATGAACACAGTGATGACTGTATTGCTAATTATTATGGTAGTAGTGGTGGCATGGAGGTTGCTGGGGTGAAGAAAATTTTTCATCGCTCTTCACAGTGGTATAATGTTCGCTATGTCAAATATCTGGGAGATGGTGACTCTAAAGCATTCAAAGAAGTTTTGGAAAGCAAACCATATGGGAACAGTGTAAATATAAGCAAACTTGAATGTATAGGACATGTGCAGAAGAGAATGGGTGCCAGGCTGAGAAGGTTAAAATCAGTTATGAAAGGGAAAAAACTAGATGATGGGAAAACCTTGGATGGCAGAGGAAGATTGACTGATTCCATAATAGACCACATTCAGAACTGCTATGGCCTTGCAATCAGGCAAAATACAGGCAATCTTGAAGAAATGAGGAGAGCTATATGGGCTTTATATTTCCACACCGCATCCACGGATGAGCATCCACAACATGGTTTGTGCCCCAAAGGTGAAAACAGCTGGTGTAAATACAATAGGGGACTAACAACAGGAGAGAAATACATTCACCACCACAGTCTACCATCAGCCATCATGGCAGAAATAAAGCCCATTTTCAGAGATCTGGCTGACAGAAGTCTTCTGATGAAATGTCTTCACGGAAAAACGCAGAACCCCAACGAGTGCTTGAATAGTGTGATATGGCATCGTCTCCCAAAAACAGTGTTTGTCGGAATTAATACACTACATTTTGGTGTGTATGATGCTGTGGCAACCTTCAATCTTGGAAATATAACTAAATGCCAGGTCCTTCAAAAGTTGGGTATGTGTGTTGGTTCCCGTACGGTACGTGCTATGTTCTTTTTAGATCAGCACAGACTAAGGCATGCTGATAATATAATCAAGACATTAGTGAAAAAAGCAAGACAGGTGCAGAGGGGTGCCAAAAGAAGACTTGAAGATGATTATGAAGACTGTGAAGGGGGTATTAGCTACGGATCAGGAATGTTTTAATCTTCTTTCTCCGTTTCCCGTAAGTTTACTTTTTACTTCATCTAGGAACATTATCTCAGGTACTGGTCAACCTAGAAGTCTGAAATTTTTATGACGTAGTGACATAGGTCCCTATTACATACTGAAACAACGATTTTTTAATTACTTGATTTACAAAAGACTTAGGGGTGATAGTCTAGTAAAAAGCGATGGAAAAAATTTACTTAAAAATAAATGTACAATATCTCTGTAAGAAAATACTTTGACAATAAACTGTTGTTTCAGTATTGTTGTAACATATGAATGCACATACAGTAAAATTTTTACCTCTCTGTCTCCAGTAGTTTGTGAGAAAATGTTCCCTATAGTAGGCATATATTAACATTGCGGGGATAGGTGATTCCGTATCCCTTTAAACCAAAGTAACCTAAGGACATCACACACATCCATGCCCGAGGCAGGATTCGAATCTGCGACCGTAGCGGTCGCGCGGTTCCAGACTGAAGCGCCTAGAACCGCTCGGCCACACTGTCCGGTGTGCTGGCCGAGATTCGAATTCGGGACACTTGCCCTGCTCGGCAGACACACATATTCAATCTGCCGGGAAGTTGCATATCAGGTCTTACTCCTCTGCAGAGTGATAAATTCATTCTGGAGACGTCGCACAGGCTGTGGCTAATCCATGTCTCCGCAATGCGTCTTTTTTTCCAGTAGTGCTACTATTGCACGTTTTGCAGGAGAGCTTCTTTGAGGTTTGGAAGGTAGGAGACGAGATACTGGCGGAAGTGGAGTTCTGAAGACGGATCGTGAGTCGTGCTTGGTTAGCGCAATCGGGAGTGCAGTTTCCGGCAAAAGGCACAGATTCCGAGTTCCAGTCTCGGTCCAGCACAGAGTTTTTGTGTGCCAGGAAGTTTCGTATTGAGATTTGTCTTAATATGCAGCAGATCACGGGTACTTAGGCGGTTTTGCGTAACTATTCCCCCTGGTTTTCGATCAAAATTTCGTTGGGCATAACCCGTGTATGTAACAGGAAACGCTGAAAATGACAATAAAATTCACCCACTTTGCGATTTTGCTAGTGATGTCAATCGACAAGTGTACTGCATTGCTTTCTGATGCCCGTTTCAAGGACAGCTTCTCGTACCTGCTATGTGCAGACGCACTCGTCCTGAGTCATCTCCTCTCACTAAGATGTTACGCAGTCATAGGCGTTTTTGAGAATCCCTTTTCGTTTCTGACATTCTTCTGGCTTTGTCATGACGGGGGAACAAATTTTTCAGCGTTTCCGCAACAGCTCTGCTACGTGGCATTCATTTCCATAGGCTAGCAAGATCCGTTCCTAAGGTAAAGGTTTACAAATAATCTAAGGAATATTCCGTTCATTGGATTTGCGCTGCGCGTGTAACTTTGTTAGTATCCGTAGCCTTTGGAAGATAAAGGGGTTATATGTATGAGTGAATTGCTAGAGTAAAATAATATGGCGTCAGCCATGATTAAAATGGAAATTAGGTAGCCTTCGAAGTCTCGTTTGGAAGGTAGAATTTGATTCTTCTCCTATCACTCTTTGCAAATAATTTTCGATAGATCATTGTATACTTTCGTTCCTCGAAGGCAATCTTAGTTTGCAGAATGATAACTGTGAGGGTTTTACAAAGCTACCGTAAACTGTGAAGCCATTGATGTTTTCCAGTATTAAAGGCATTCCTTTTCGCCAAACAGGAATCAAGTTGAAAACTGTGTACCGGTGCGGTACTCGAACCTAGCTCCTGCCTTCTATGTGCAACGTTGTTCCAATTGCGCCATCTGTGCACGCCAAAGCGAGGAATTAGGGTTTGAGTACAGGCAGGTACATCATTTTCAGCTTTTTACCAATGATCAACGAAACGTATACTCCTCTGAAGAATAAAGGAAAGATCATCCTAAGCATCATATGGTACTCAAACCCACAGAGGAAGAACATAATCTGTAAATGACTACATCATCACCTTGAGTGTCGTTAACGACAAGCGATTGTGCCTGTCATGTGAATAAAATTCATTCTTTGGAAAGAACGACATTTTATCATGGGACGCGTTCACTAGTACTGGCCTACTCTGAACATCATCAGAACCATACAAAGAAAGCAGTAAATGGTGATCACAAACGTGTAATACTTTGCCATAGCGTTACATTAGATCGTTAGTGTATAAAGACAGCCATGGCGACAGGGGATCGACACAGGTACATAATGCAGACCACAAGCAAACTTTGTCTGCAATTTGAGATGGGATTGGCAACTTTTAATCATTTTTTGTACGCTGGAAGCGGTATAAACACGAAAGACGTAGGGAGCAAAACCCAAGACGTATGGATGACCTGTAGGGGCCACAGGTAAACTGGTCTGATGATCTCAGTCCTGTCAGCTGTTAACCCAAGACTTAGGAAAAGCATCCCACTTTACCAAGGCTGCAGGGACAGGGAGATGGAGAAGCGCAAAACGATTTCAGTTGTTTCTAAAATTAATTCTCACGACAAATTTCGTATACATGAAAGTAAAATAGAAGTCTTCTTAGCCATACGCCTCCACCAAAAAGAAATAGTCTGCTGCTTGGGATTTGATGATGATGTTATAAAGTGTTGCAAAGTAATGCCTGGCATGTGAAATTTATTGGAAACTGTTGGAGACAGAGATGAAAATGTTGCCGCAAGAGGAATACCCAAAACATGTACGTAGATGAGAAATTAAAGTCCATGATTTCTACGGTGTATCATGGGAATGCAAGTTACTACTCTATGTAAACGGCACGAGATATTTAGGATCTGTGTGTAGCTAGCCGGGATACCCTTGGACCTCGTGGTGACGACTCGTAATTCTGTGTTACAGCAGGTGTTCCGTCGTATTCTTTGTGGGTAACGTGATACGACTCGCCGGCTGATTATGTAATCACTCTTCTTTTGTTATTGCAAGGGTGACAGTTGAGCTGTCGAGGTAGTCAGGCAATTATCGTATAAGTTTGTTTGTTTGTCGTTGACATGCTGCTATTTTCCTCGCACACAGCGAAGACAAGACTGCTTAAAAAACAGCCAAGTATTACTCTGTTGTAACACTTGACTGGAATACTCTCTTTCAAATTCTAAAGGTGGCAGGGGTAAAATACAGGGAGCGAAAGGCTATTTACAATTTGTACAGAAACCAGATGGCAGTTACAAGAGTCGAGGGGCATGAAGAGGAAGCAGTGGTTGGGAAGGGAGTGAGACAGGGTTGTAGCCTCTCCCCGATGTTATTCAATCTGTGCACTGAGCAAGCAGTAAAGGAAACAAAAGAAAAATTCGGAGTAGGTATTAAAATCCATGGAGAAGAAATAAAAACTTTGAGGTTCGCCGATGACATTGTAATTCTGTCAGACAGCAAAGGACTTGGAAGAGCAGTTGAACGGAATGGACAGTGTCTTGAAAGGAGGATATAGGATGAACATCAACAAAAGCAAAACGAGGATAATGGGATGTAGTCGAAGTAAGTCGGGTTGATGCTGAGGGCATTAGATTAGGAAATGAGACGCTTAAAGTAGTAAAGGAGTTTTGCTATTTGGGGAGCAAAATAACTGATGATGATAGAAGTAAAGAGGATATAAAATGTAGACTGGCAATGGCAAGCAAAGCGTTTCTGAAGAAGAGAAATTTGTTAACATCAAGTATAGATTTAAGTGTCAGGAAGTCGTTTCTGAAAGTATTTGTATGGAGTGTAGCCATGTATGGAAGTGAAACATGGACGATAAATAGTTTGGACAAGAAGAAAATAGAAGCTTTCGAAATGTGGTGCTACAGAAAAATGCTGAAGATTAGATGGGTAGATCACATAACTAATGAGGAGGTATTGAATAGAATTAAGGAGAAGAGGAGTTTGTGGCACAACTTGACAAGAAGAACGGACCGTTTGTTAGGACATATTCTGGGGCATCAAGGGATCACAAATTTAGCATTGGAGGGCAGCGTGGGGGGTAAAAATCGTAGAGGGAGACCAAGAGATGAATACACTAAGCAGATTCAGAAGGATGTAGGTTGCAATAAGTACTGAGAGATGAAGAAGCTTGCACAGGATAGAGTAGCATAGAGAGCTGCATCAAACCAGTCTCAGGACTGAAGATCACATCAACAACAACACTTGTAACAGTTCTGTAGCGTCCACTCAAATGCAGAAAGCGAACTCCCTTTGAAGATACTGTTTCCGATATCGTGATATTTCCGGTATACCCGGCGGTTTTATGACTTTTGTAATCCTTAAAGTATCAACAGCTTTGATATCACACATGTGTGCAATATGCACAGATTTCATTAACTACCTCTGTATTACGGGGTCCCGGGTTCTATTCCCGGCCGGTTTGGGGATTTTCTCTGCCCGGGCACTGGGTGTTTGTGTTGTCCTCATCCATCCTCATCATTTGTGACAGTGGCTAGATTGGACTATGAAAAAAATAGGACTGTGAAAAAATTATGACTTTGTACGGACGCTCATGACCGCGCAGTTGAGCGTCCCACAAACCAATCATCATCATCATCATCAGATTTCTTTAATATTTCGTTTGTGAGCTGCTGTGGCAGATGTTATTTGCAAAATTCTCCTGTGGACTAATCCGTATGGCATATGACTTGAACAACGTTTTGTCTTTGCTATAAGTCCAGAAGCATTTCCTAGGAGAAACGTAAACAATTTGTAAATGTAATGAATCTCGCACATTTCATCACTACTTTGAAATCAGAGACATACCGGTGAACCTGAAATCCACAGTAAAATTTCAGAGACGGATCAGGATTTTTCAGAGTATTTTGATATAAAGAACCCGTAGTATCCTGTGCCTCATTAGAGAGCAACAGTGTAGTTGTGATTTATTCGGTTGTCACTCCAGTTACCTTTGTTTCTGTGAAAATACTTTCATAATAGTGAAAACAGCGTGCAACATGCGATCATCAAACTGTACAACACTAATCACAAGGGAACTGTCAAAACCTGCCCAGAAATCTGTACAACTATATAAATACAAGTTGTATTTTAACATTGTTATCAAATATCTCGAAAAGTTCTTTTTCACGATACCCTAGTAAACGTTCGGATGGACGTAGACTACACCTTTTTCAATATACAGGGCGAATAAAAAGTTCGTGCACTCGGTCGTCGCAGCGCGATTCTTCACATACCAGCAACACAAAAAATGTATCTCACAAAATTTCGTCTTGCGCATATTTCCGGCAGTAAATTGTAATGACATGCACCGTAGCTACTTCTGTCAGCATGTAGGCGTAGTGCTCTGCAGTTGGTACTGGAGATAGCGTTTTGGTTTAGCATGCAGGAGGTCGAGGGTTCGATTCTGGGTCGAGGCGTATTTGTTTTTATTCGCTAGTTTCATTCTGCCTTAGAATACTGTACGATACACCGTCTCTTAAGCCACACTTATCCGATATTTACCCAGTACAATATTTTGTAACGGTGAAAATAACTAAAACGTGGTCAGACAAGTCAGAATTAGACGGTTGGAACAAATGACCTGCCACAGACAACAGAATAACTACAAACACAGTATCAGTCTCGAGAGGTCAAAGATGATTGTTCAGTTAACTAGCTTAACGTCAAATAATCATTTATACCACGTATAGTACGTCCACTCAGATGTGGCATATTAGCGACCAGTACCTATAATAATTTCCATATTAATGATAGCATGACATTTACAAAATAATACGTTGTCCTCAGAGCAGATGCACAAAGCGACCCCCATGCAAGTCCAAACATTGCGCGACACGCTGGTTCAAAAAATGGTTCAAATGGCTCTGAGCACTATGGGACTTAACTACTGTGGTCATCAGTCCCCTAGAACTTAGAACAACTTAAACCTAACTAACCTAAGGACATCACACACATCCATGCCCGAGGCAGGATTCGAACCTGCGACCGTAGCAGTCGCGCGGTTCCGGACTGCGCGCCTAGAACCGCTAGACCACCGCGGCCGGCGACACGCTGGATCATACAGCTCTGGACTCTTCGCAAAATTGCTGCATCCACAGATACAAGAGCAGCATGAAAGCGCGGCATCAGTTCTTTCGCATGTGTCGGCGCAGTAGAATACACACGCTCCTCCAAGTATTCCCACAGGAAGAAATGCAGGGGATTTAGGTCGGATGAACGTGGAGACAAAACAATTGGACCCGGCCTCCCTCCGAGCCATTTTCCTGGAAATGTTGTGTCTAAATACCATTGCACATTAATTCCAAAGTGTGGAGGTGCATGAGCATGTTGGAACCATAACCTCTGCGGAACATGAAATGGAACATCTTCCACTTCGTCAGGCAAATAGTTTGAGATGAACACACGATACCTTCGTGCAGTCAACTGGTTAGGTAACAAGTAGGGATTTAAACTCCTCTCTCCCAGTATTCCGGCCCAGACGTTGATGCCAAAGCCAACTTGATATCAACAGTCGCGGGTGACGTTCGGGGTAGCGTCACACCAGTGGTGGGCATTGTGCATACTGAAGACACCCTCACGAGTAAACCCTGCTTCATCCGACCATAAAGAAGTCGTTGTTGGAACCATTCACATAACTGCATCCGCAGGTAGCAGGCTGCAGGCGTTACTTTGAGCAGATTTGCCCACTTAGGAGCGATCAACGTTCAGCTGTGCCATCATATGACACACACATCCGCTGCAGGTGTTGCATTAAAGAGTAGTTATAGGGGTGCAGCCCTTGCTCGTGTAAGCACGTCAACGACCGTGTGTTGCGAGACACGCAGCTGCCTTGCTACGTGTACTTCGCTGGGGCTCTCTGTGTACAACCTCTAGAATAGCCTCCTCAGTAGGTGGAGTACGGCGAGTCCGTGGACGACCTCTGTCACGCGATAGTGGAAGGACAGAACCTGTCTCCCGAAGGCGAAGCTCGAAACCACTAAACACATTTTTATCGAGATCAACACGAACCCGATAGCATATGCAGGAAGAACAGCGTATCCACATATCCACATATTCATTGTTTGTGTATGCCATACATCTGCCACACTGTTTTAGAATACCACACGCATAAAAAAGGATATTAGTGCGAATGTACGTGGAGTGTGTCACGGCCGCGTTATGCCGCTACCAACCTGTCTGATCAATTGCGTATACGATGTAAACACATCATTAGTCGCAACTGGCTGTTCTACCAAACGCGCATCATCTCTCTTATAGCTTTCGTTCTGCATGATTCATCCCGACACTGCTAACTGTGAAATATCCGTTTCGTTTTCGAATTAGAATATTTCCCTAACGGTAATGGACGTGATGTTTCCACATTTACATCGATTATACTACTACTATTACTATTAGTAATAATAATAATAATAATAATAATAACGCTTGGAGATACTTACTAAACAGCATTCTTTTATCATACTCAATGACGAAAGGCGGAATTAGTGGTTCCATGATAATAATACATACAAATGGTAACCGAGTTTGGAAATTATTTGCAAAGCACGTTGCTAGCCCTACTGGTGACGTAAGGCCCTAACGAAATTTAATGGACCTGAATGTGCCAATAATAATGATTGATACTAATCAATGCCACCGTTGGGGGAGGGTAATACAAAACGGGTTTGGAATCTAATAAACGCAGTGGTGTGAAAGTATTAGCGTCCACGGCGTGCAAAAGGCTCCTGTGAAAGCTGACCAATGCAAACGATTGTTCTTCCATTTCTGCGCTCGTAGTAAGCAAGTGCAAATGTTTTACAGAGGATCCATTGTTATCAAACCGCCTTCAGATACCTTACCTTGCAGACTACATTTAGCAAATAAAAACAAACACACCTCGTCCCAGGATCGAACCCCCGACCTACCGTACGCTAACCCAAAACGCTACCCATTGCACCAACTTCACAGCGCCAGAACTATAGCCTGACAGAGGTAGTAACCGTACCTGTGATTACAGTGTTGCCAGATTGCCAATCTTTACATCCATTTACTGCCGGAGATACGCGCAGCACGAAATTTTGTGACAGAAATTTTTATATTGCTACTGCGTGAGGAATCGCGTTGCGAAGTCCGACTGCGTGACTTTTTCATATCTTGGGAACTGGTAGTATGGACCAAAACAAGAAAAAAAAGAGTCCAGTAAACATGTGCTCTAAAATGCATTCCTGTGTACGCTGTATAAATGTGTATGTACTATATAAAGGGAAGTTCTTGACCAATTTACTTCAGATTTTTACACGATACTCTAATAAATCTTTGGGGGGGGGGGGATATAGCTACATTTTTTATTATATACAGGATTTTTCAGAAGTGATGGTCATTATTCAGGGATATGACAGGAACGATCATTCAAAACAAAAAAGTCAAGTAAACATGACCTCTAAAACACATGTGAGCAATTCTTGATCTTCTGTACTGCGAAACAAATCTCTTCTACTGCAAGTTCTTTGCTTTCCATATTTTGGGAAGTGGTAGTATGGACCAAAACAAGAAAAAAAAGGTCCATTAAACTTGTGCTCTAAAATGCTTTCCTTAAGAGCTCTGCGCACTTGTTCATCTTTGCTACTTTGAAACATAACTCTTCTAGCGATCAAGTGCTCGTAACTTTTAAGGTACGCGTTTTAGAGCATATGTTTGCTGGACATTTTTTTCTTATTTCGGTGCATACTACCACTTCCCAAAATATGGAAAGCATTTTAGGCCCATATATATATATATATATATATATATATATATATGGGCCCATATATATATATATATATATATATATATATATATATATATATATATATGGGCCTAAAATGCATACCTTAAGAGCTATGAGCAATTCTTGATCTTCGATACTGCGAAAGAAATCTCTTCTACTGCAATTTCTTTGCTTTCCATATTTTGGGAAGTGGTAGTATGCACCGAAATAAGAAAAAAATGTCCAGCAAACATATGCTCTAAAACGCATACCTTAAAAGTTACGAGCACTTGATCGCTAGAAGAGTTATGTTTCTAAGTAGCAAAGATGGAAATGGAAAAAAGAACACATTGACACCGGTGTGTCAGACCCACCATACTTGCTCCGGGCACTGCGAGACGGCTGTACAAGCAATGATCACACGCACGGCGCAGCGGACACACCAGGAACCGCGGTGTTGGCCGTCGAATGGCGCTAGCTGCGCAGCATTTGTGCACCGCCGCCGTCAGTGTCAGCCAGTTTGCCGTGGCATACGGAGTTCCATCGCAGTCTTTAACACTGGTAGCATGCCGCGACAGCGTGGACGTGAACCGTATGTGCAGTTGACGGACTTTGAGCGAGGGCGTATAGTGGGCATGCGGGAGGCCGGGTGGACGTACCGCCGAATTGCTCAACACGTGGGGCGTGAGGTCTCCACAGTACATCGATGTTGTCGCCAGTGGTCGGCGGAAGGTGCACGTGCCCGTCGACCTGGGACCGGACCGCAGCGACGCACGGATGCACGCCAAGGCCGTAGGATCCTACGCAGTGCCGTAGGGGACCGCACCGCCACTTCCCAGCAAATTAGGGACACTGTTGCTCCTGGGGTATCGGCGAGGACCATTCGCAACCGTCTCCATGAAGCTGGGCTACGGTCCCGCACACCGTTAGGCCGTCTTCCGCTCACGCCCCAACATCGTGCAGCCCGCCTCCAGTGGTGTCGCGACAGGCGTGAATGGAGGGACGAATGGAGACGTGTCGTCTTCAGCGATGAGAGTCGCTTCTGCCTTGGTGCCAATGATGGTCGTATGCGTGTTTGGCGCCGTGCAGGTGAGCGCCACAATCAGGACTGCATACGACCGAGGCACACAGGGCCAACACCCGGCATCATGGTGTGGGGAGCGATCTCCTACACTGGCCGTACACCACTGGTGATCGTCGAGGGGACACTGAATAGTGCACGGTACATCCAAACCGTCATCGAACCCATCGTTCTACCATTCCTAGACCGGCAAGGGAACTTGCTGTTCCAACAGGACAATGCACGTCCGCATGTATCCCGTGCCACCCAACGTGCTCTAGAAGGTGTAAGTCAACTACCCTGGCCAGCAAGATCTCCGGATCTGTCCCCCATTGAGCATGTTTGTGACTGGATGAAGCGTCGTCTCACGCGGTCTGCACGTCCAGCACGAACGCTGGTCCAACTGAGGCGCCAGGTGGAAATGGCATGGCAAGCCGTTCCACAGGACTGCATCCAGCATCTCTACGATCGTCTCCATGGGAGAATAGCAGCCTGCATTGCTGCGAAAGGTGGATATACACTGTACTAGTGCCGGCATTGTGCATGCTCTGTTGCCTGTGTCTATGTGCCTGTGGTTCTGTCAGTGTGATCATGTAATGTATCTGACCCCAGGAATGTGTCAATAAAGTTTCCCCTTCCTGGGACAATGAATTCACGGTGTTCTTATTTCAATTTCCAGGAGTATATATATATATATATATATATATATATATATATATATATATATATATATATATACAGATCTGATGATGCCCCAAAAGGGTGAAATGCATTGTTAAATCCAACCAAGACTCCTTTCTTTTTGAAATATTTTGTAACGGTCGCTGTACGAGACAGCCAATAGAGTGGCAAATATCCCAGAATACTGTTGCTCCTTCGAAGACATCCAGTGGCTACCAGGTCATGGTCCCAGCCACACGAGACATTTATTCAATGTTTTTTCGTGTTGTAGAGAAGGCCGTGGATGCTGCTGACAGAGACCTTTAACTTTACTTCTATTCAGCACAGCAGTGTCCCCCAGTGGATCTCGCAGCAGCAATTACAGTGGGAATTTGCGCTCTGTAAGAAGTGCCGTTGAAAGCTATAGCTCAAGCAGTGGTACAACAGTCTGACGATTGCACCTTTTCACGAGATAATCCCTCGCTTCATCCCGACCAAAGAAATGAAACGAGCTCTTTATTAGTGAGGACGTTTCCCGCTGCAGTCTGAATGTAGAGACTTGTGCATTTTCCTTCTGCGGTTTTCGCCTTGGCCTCCTGGGCCCCAAGCAGCACAGTTATCTTGCAACAGTTAACGGGGAATGCCTTGTGATATGACAGTTTAGCAACAATACTTTTCGGTATTGAATAATCGAAATCTCTTACTTTTTATTCATTCTCAAAACGTCGTTTGATATACGTAATCCTTTCTTCTTGCCTTTTTGTCATTTTTCCCCGCTAAAAATATCGTGTGACTAGGACCTCCCGTCGGGTAGACTGTTCGCCAGGTGCAAGTCATTCGATTTGACGCCACTTCTGCGACTTGCGCGTCGATAGGGATGAAATGATGATGTTTAGGACAACATAACAACCAGTTCCTGAGCGGAGAAAATCTCCGACCCTGCCGGGAATCGATCCATGGCCCTTAAGATTGACATTCGTCGCGCTGACCACTCAGAAACTGTGGGCGGACATTTTTTCCCGGTACCTTCATTTGGTTTGGACTGTTTGCTTGCTGTTTCTTTGCGTTACTTATTCGTGACCGGAGACTGAAGCTATTTAGTCCAAAATTGGAATACGCCCAATGCCATATTCGTTTATAAGGATCCACTTGATGAGGCTTGTCTTCACTGGTGTTACGCCTGTTCTGATGCGGTTTAGTCTCCTTTAGATCTTCCAGCTCAAGGTCTCGCCGCTGCCTTCGCCTGTAGTGGAGCGTAGTTATCTGGAGGCTCGCTAAGTTCTTTGTTCGAGAACCTCTTGCGGGATTTAAGATTACAGAAAGCTCCAAATGAGTGGCGTTTATCGACGTTTGCTTAAGCTTCTCAGTTTGTTCGTGACCGGCTCTTTGGGAATTGGAGTCCCTGCATTGTCTTGTTTATCGAGCGACATGGGTGTAATGCAACCGGTTATTAGTCGGCTTGTTTCATTTGAACTTATGTTGACCTTTTTGGTTCCGCATCCGTAGATAAGCGATCGGCGAGGCTGATTGCCATGCGAGGACTCGGGCAGGATTCCTAGTACTGCCAAGGATTTTTCCTTGGTGGGAGGATTGGGCCACTGTGCACTCAGCGTCGTGATGCCAGCTGAGGAACTACATGACCGAGTGGTGGCAGCACTAGGTCTGCTAATACAACAACGGCCGGAAGAGCGGTGTGCTGGCCCCACGCTATGGTACCTTTTTTCATACAAGCACTGCTTCATTCGTGCGTGCCTTCTTCCATATATACAGGGTGGTCCATTGATAGTGACTGGGCCAAATACACTCCTGGAAATGGAAAAAAAGAACACATTGACACCGGTGTGTCAGACCCACCATACTTGCTCCGGACACTGTGAGAAGGCTGTACAAGCAATGATCACACGCACGGCACAGCGGACACACCAGGAACCGCGGTGTTGGCCGTCGAATGGCGCTAGCTGCGCAGCATTTTTGCACCGCCGCCGTCAGTGTCAGCCAGTTTGCCGTGGCATACGGAGCTCCATCGCAGTCTTTAAAACTGGTAGCATGCCGCGACAGCGTGGACGTGAACCGTATGTGCAGTTGACGGACTTTGAGCGAGGGCGTATAGTGGGCATGCGGGAGGCCGGGTGGACGTACCGCCGAATTGCTCAACACGTGGGGCGTGAGGTCTCCACAGTACATCGATGTTGTCGCCAGTGGTCGGCGGAAGGTGCACGTGCCCGTCGACCTGGGACCGGACCGCAGCGACGCACGGATGCACGCCAAGACCGTAGGATCCTACGCAGTGCCGTAGGGGACCGCACCGCCACTTCCCAGCAAATTAGGGACACTGTTGCTCCTGGGGTATCGGCGAGGACCATTCGCAACCGTCTCCATGAAGCTGGGCTACGGTCCCGCACACCGTTAGGCCGTCTTCCGCTCACGCCCCAACATCGTGCAGCCCGCCTCCAGTGGTGTCGCGACAGGCGTGAATGGAGGGACGAATGGAGACGTGTCGTCTTCAGCGATGAGAGTCGCTTCTGCCTTGGTGCCAATGATGGTCGTATGCGTGTTTGGCGCCGTGCAGGTGAGCGCCACAATCAGGACTGCATACGACCGAGGCACACAGGGCCAACACCCGGCATCATGGTGTGGGGAGCGATCTCCTACACTGGCCGTACACCACTGGTGATCGTCGAGGGGACACTGAATAGTGCACGGTACATCCAAACCGTCATCGAACCCATCGTTCTACCATTCCTAGACCGGCAAGGGAACTTGCTGTTCCAACAGGACAATGCACGTCCGCATGTATCCCGTGCCACCCAACGTGCTCTAGAAAGTGTAAGTCAACTACCCTGGCCAGCAAGATCTCCGGATCTGTCCCCCATTGAGCATGTTTGTGACTGGATGAAGCGTCGTCTCACGCGGTCTGCACGTCCAGCACGAACGCTGGTCCAACTGAGGCGCCAGGTGGAAATGGCATGGCAAGCCGTTCCACAGGACTACATCCAGCATCTCTACGATCGTCTCCATGGGAGAATAGCAGCCTGCATTGCTGCGAAAGGTGGATATACACTGTACTAGTGCCGGCATTGTGCATGCTCTGTTGCCTGTGTCTATGTGCCTGTGGTTCTGTCAGTGTGATCATGTGATGTATCTGACCCCAGGAATGTGTCAATAAAGTTTCCCCTTCCTGGGACAATGAATTCACGGTGTTCTTATTTCTATTTCCAGGAGTGTATCTCACGAAATAAGCATCAAACGAAAAAACTACAAAGAACGAAACTTGTCTAGCTTAAAGGGGGAAACAGGATGGCGCTATGGTTGGTCCGCTAGATGGCGCTGCCATAGGTCAAACGGATATCAACTGCGTTTTTTAAATACGATTCCTCATTTTTTTATTACATCTTCGTGTAGTACGTAAAGAAATATGAATGTTTTAGTTTTCGCTTTCTGATAGATGGCGCTGTAATAGTCACAAACGTAGAAGTACGTGGTGTCACGTAACATTCCGCCAGTGCGGACGGTATTTGCTTCGTAATACATTACTCGTGTTAAAATGGACCGTTTACCAATTGCGGAAAAGGTCGATATCGGGTTGATGTATGGCTATTGTGATCAAAATGCCCAACGCGCGTGTGCTATGTGTGCTGCTCGGTATCCTGGACGACATTATCCAAGTGTCCCGACCGTTCGCCAGCTAGTTACGTTATTTAAGGAAACAGGAAGTGTTCAGCTACATGTGAAACGTCAACCACGGCCTGCAAAAAATGTTGATGCTCAAGTAGGTGTTCTAGCTGCTGTCGCTGCTAATCCGCACATCAGTAGCAGACAAATTGCGCGAGAATCGATAATCTCAAAAACGTCGGTGTTGAGAATGCTACATCAACATCGATTGCACCCGTACCATATTTCTACGCACCAGGAATTGCACGGCGACGACTTTGAACGTCGTGTACAGTTCTGCCACTGGGCACAAGAGAAATTACGGGACGATGACAGATTTTTGAACGCGTTCTATTTAGCGACGAAGCGTCGTTCACCAACAGCGGTAACTTAAACCGGAATAAGATGCACTATTGCGCAACGGAAAATGCACGATGTATGGTGCGGCATTATGGGAGGAAGGATAATGGCCTCCATTTTATCGATGGCAATCTAAATGGTGCAATGTATGCTGATTTCCTACGTAATGTTCTACCTATGTTACTACAAGATGTTTCACTGCATGACAGAATGGCGATGTACTTCCAACATGACGGATGTCCGGCACATAGCTCGAGTGCCGTTGAAGCGGTACTGAATAGCATATTTCATGACAGGTGGATTGGTCGTCGAAGCACGATACCATGGCCTACATGTTCACCGGATCTGACGTCCCCTGATTTCTTTCTGTGGGGAAAGTTGAAGGATATTTGCTATAGTGATCCACCGACAACGCCTGACAATATGCGTCAGCGCATTGTCAAAGCAGGTGCGAACATTACGGAAGACGAACTGCTCACTGTTGAGAGGAATGTCGTTGCACGTATTGCCAAATGCATTGAGGTTGACGGACATCATTTTGAGCATTTATTGCATAAATGTGGTATTTACAGGTAATCACGCTGTAACAGCATGCGTTCTCAGAAATGATAAGTTCACAAAGGTACATGTATCACATTGGAACAACCGAAATAAAATGTTCAAACGTACCTACGTTCTGTATTTTAATTTAAAAATCCTACCTGTTACCAACTGTTCGCCTAAAATTGTGAGCCATATGTTTGTGACTATTACAGCGCCATCTATCACAAGGCGAAAATAGTGGTCCAACTGAAACACTGATATTTCTTTACGTACTACACGAATATGTAATAAAAATGGGGGTTCGTATTTAAAAAACGGAGTTGATATCCGCTTGACCTATGGCAGTGCCATCTAGCGGGCCAACCTTAGCGCCATCTAGTTTCCCCCTTCGAGCTATAGATGTTTCGTTCTTTGTAGTTTTTTCGTTTGACGCTTATTTCGTGAGATATTGCGCCCGGTCACCATTAATGGACCACCCTATATATATATATAGGAACAAACTTCGGAAGGTGCAGCGGTACCGACCGACCGCCGCGTCATTCTTAGCCGGTAGGCTTCACTGGGTGCGGATATGGAGGGATATGTGGTCTGTACACCGCTCTCCCCGCCGTTATCAGTTTTCGTGACCGGAGCCGCTACTTGTCAGTAGCTCCTCAATCGGCCTGACAGGGACTGAGTGCACCCCGCTTGCCAAAATCGTTCGCCAGACCCGGACGGTGACCCATCTAAGTGCTAGCCCAGCCCGACAGCGCTTAACTTCGGTGACCAGTGTTACCATTGTGACAAGACCGTTGACCTTCCATATGCACAGTTGTAAAGAATACTTTCCCTTAAGATAAAAATTCGTCCAGGATGCACTGAATGCCAGAGCGAACAATTTCCAGTGTATTTCACAGTGTGGCGCCACCTGTTGGCGTTGATGGCAACGCGGAGCCGTTTGGCAGCAGGCAGCGAGCGAGCGCAGCCGGAAAAGCGTGCCGTGCCGCCTCTCATGAATAACCCATGCCGGCGGCCGGCGTCGGCGCTAATCTGTCGCTGCCCTACGCGGGCACCCTTCCAGCTACAACACTGCCGCCAAACACTTCACAAGTCGCACTTGTTTCCCACACACGTCTACCAAAGAACCCAAACACGATCTGTAAGAGGTTGAACTGAAGTTTGTGTCACTGCTGTATGAAATGTAAGTCACGTAGATGAACACCAGCGATCGTGAGAGACCCAACTGGCTTTATTTGTTCATGAGACCCAGAAAATATTAGATACAGGCTCCCAGGTAGATGCCATTTTCCTCGACTTCCGGAAGGCGTTCGATACAGTTCCGCTCTGTTGCCTGATAAAGTAAGAGCCTACGGAATATCAGACCAGCTGTGTGGCTGGATTGAACAGTTTTTCGCAAACAGAACACAACATGTTGTTCTCAATGGATAGACGTCTACAGACGTTAAAGTAACCTCTGGCGTGCCACAGGGAGTGTTACGGGACCATTGCTTTTCACTTTCAGGAAACATTCCTCACACACAAATAAAGAAAAGATGTTATGTGGACATGTGTCCGGAAACGCTTAATTTCCATGTTAGATCTCATTTTAGTTTCGTCAGTATGTACTGTACTTCCTCGATTCACCGCCAGTTGGCCCAATTGAAGGAAGGTAATTGTTGACTTCGGTGCTTGTGTTGACATGCGACTCATTGCTTTACTGTACTAGCATCAAGCACATCCGTACGTAGCATCAACAGGTTAGTGTTCATCATGAACGTGGTTTTGCAGTCAGTGCAATGTTTACAAATGCGGAGTTAGCAGATGCCCATTTGATGTATGGATTAGCACGGGGCAATAGCCGTGGCGCGGTACGTTTGTATCGAGACAGATTTCCAGAACGGAGGTGTCCCGACAGGAAGAAGTTCGAAGCAATTGATCGGCGTCTTAGGGAGCACGGAACATTCCAGCCTATGACTCGCGACTGGGGAAGACCTAGAACGACGAGGACACCTGCAATGGACGAGGCAATTCTTCGTGCAGTTGACGATAACCCTAATGTCAGCGTTAGAGAAGTTGCTGGCTGTACAAGGTAACGTTGACCACGTCACTGTATGGAGAGTGCTACGGGAGAACCAGTTGTTTCCGTACCATGTACAGCGTGTGCAGGCACTATCAGCAGCTGATTGGCCTCCACGGGTACACTTCTGCGAATGGTTCATCCAACAATGTGTCAATCCTCATTTCAGTGCTTCATTCCAACGTGATCAGATTGTAAATTTTCACAATCAACATGTGTGGGCTGACGAGAATCCGCACGCAATTGTGCAATCACGTCATCAACACAGATTTTCTGTGAACGTTTGGGCAGGCATTGTTGGTGATGTCTTGATTGGGCCCCATGTTATTCCACCTACGCTCAAAGGAGCACGTTATCATGATTTCATACGGGATACTCTACCTGTGCTGCTAGAACATGTGCCTTTACAAGTACGACACAAAATGTGGTTAATGCACGCTGGAGCTCCTGCACATTTCAGTCGAAGTGTTCGTACGCTTCTCAACAACAGATTCGGTGACCGATGGATTGGTAGAGGCGGACCAATTCCATGGCCTCCACGTTCTCCTGACCTCAACCCTCTTGACGTTCATTTATGGGGGCATTTGAAAGCTCTTGTCTACGCAACCCCGGTACTAAATGTAGACACTCTTCGTGCTCGTATTGTGGACGGCTGTGATACAAGACGCCATTCCCCAGGGCTGCATCAGCGCATCAGGGATTCCATGCGAAGGAGAGTGGATGCATGTATCCTCGCTATCGGAGAACATTTTGAACATTTCCTGTAACAAAGTGTTTGAAGTCACGCTGGTACGTTCTGTTGCTGTGTGTTTCCATTTCTTGATTAATTTGATTTGAAGAGAAGTAATAAAATGAGCTCTAATAGGAAAGTAAGCGTTTCCGGACACAAGTCCACAAAACATATTTTCTTTCTTTGTGTGTGAGGAATGTTTCCTGAAAGTTTGGCCGTACCTTTTTGTAACACCCTGTATATAAATGACCTAGTAGATAGTGTCGGAAGTTCCATTCGGCTTTTCGCGGATGATGCTGTAGTATACAGAGAAGTTGCAGCATTAGAAAAATGGAGCGAAATGCAGGAATATCTGCAGCGGATAGGCACTTGGTGCAGGGAGTGGCAACTGACCCTTAACATAGTCAAATGTAATGTATTGCGAATACATAGAAAGAAGGATCCTTTATTGTATGATTATATGATAGCTGAACAAACACTGGTAGCAGTTACTTCTGTAAAATATCTGGGAGTATGCGTGCGGAACGATTTGAAGTGGAATGGTCATATAAAATTAATTGTTGGTAAGACGGGTACCAGGTTGAGATTCATTTGGAGAGTCCTTAGAAAATGTAGTCCATCAACAAAGGAGGTGGCTTACAAAACACTCGTTCGACCTATACTTGAGTATTACTCATCAGTGTGGGATCCGTACCAGATCGGGTTGACGGAGGAGATAGAGGCTATCCAAAGAAGAGCGGCGCGTTTCGTCACAGGGTTATTTGGTAAGCGTGATAGTGTTACGGAGATGTTTAGCAAACTCAAGTGGCAGACTGCAAGAGAGGCGCTCTGCACCGCGGTGTAGCTTGCTGTCCAAGTTTCGAGAGGGTGCGTTTCTGGATGAGGTATCGAATATATTGCTTCCCCCTACTTATACCTCCCGAGGAGATCATGAATGTAAAATTAGAGAGATTCGAGCGCGCACGGAGGCTTTCCGGCAGTCGTTCCTCCCGCGAACCATCCGCGACTGGAACAGGAAAGGGAGGTAATAACAGTAGCAAGTAAAGTGCCCTCCGCCACACACCGTTGGGTGGCTTGCGGAGTATAAATGTAGATGTAGATGTATTAAATAGTCTAATTATAATGCAGAATATGTCCCAAGAGCAACGGTCAGTGTTATGAAAAAGGGCAATGCGCATGTAGACAAATTATAGAAACGATCAAGCTGACTTCCTTATGACATCAAAAACGTTATACATGAAATGTAGTCGCGGTTGCGGGTGTGGACAAACTTCCTCTGTATAATGGAATGAGGACAGTAAAAATTTGTGCCAGACCGGTACTGGACCCCGGATTTTCCGCGCTTACAGCGAGCGGTCGGCTTACCATTTTTTTTATCTCATTTTGTTCGTTATTGGTCGTTGTACGTGTTCGCGGCGGACGTCTACTGACGCTTGTTCAAGTTCATCGTTGCTCCATTAACTCAGTTTTTTGTTATAGAGGGCAGCTAAGCCTCTGACCGAAAACTCTGAGCTACCATGCTGGGTTACCATTAGGCTATCCGAGCAAGCTCCATGGTCAGATCCAAGTTTCTGTATGTCGTAAACCATGTGTTCAAAATGGCTCTGAGGTCATCAGTCCCCTAAACTTAGAACTACTTAAACCTAACGAACCTAAGGACATCACACACATCTATGCCCGAGGCATGATTCGAACCTGCGACCGTAGCAGTTGCGCGGTTATGGACTGCAGCGTCTAGAACCACTCGGCCACAACGGCCGGTGTAAACCATGTGTCTAACCTGTATTCGGACATGCATTATGCATATTCCGTACAGGGGAGACATATTAATTGAAGTTTCTGTATGTCCATCCTTCTGATTGAAGGTTGAGGAGCTTCAACCGTTCATTTATATAATAAAATGGAACACCCACAGCCGTACATTCGCTGGTATTTGTTATATGGCTACTACCAATTTCGGTGATTCAGTACCCCATCTTCAGGTCTTAACTGACGATGACGCGGTTAATTCCAATCTTTTACACGATTCCATCATTGGCCAACTGCTTTCCGTAAGCCGTAACGACGATGTTTTGTCTCCAGCCAACTACTAACATGTCCGAAGGAACTTTGTATTGTGTCTCGGAACAACAAAGGCACTGCAGTACCTCACCAAAAACGTTAGGCAGTCAGTAGGCCCGGTGCAGGGCTGCCCCTAACGGCAGGCCGCCGCAAGACGTAGCGACAAGGCGCGAAGTCCGCTGTCCAAACATTGGTGGCGTGCACGTCGCCCCGTGTATTGTATGCGAGAAGAATCCCTCAGCCAACAAAAGCCCGATCGCCGGCCTTCAGTAACACCGCTCTGGGACCGCCAATTCACAATTCCTATGTCAACGAATGCTGTACCCAGTTCGGCGCCACCAGCATCTTATTTCGTGTGAGCTTAATTGGTAGGACACACAAAGGTACTTGCAAACAAAATGTCGTCAGAATGTTATGGCCCTTAGTATCTCTCATGAGAGTGTAACATACAGTGTCTTTTAGTTACATACTATTCATATGTACACTCAGTTCTTAGCTACGGCATTCGTTTTTGGGGAATACGAACACGATTTTCAAACTCCAGAAAAGAGACATAAGAATAATAGCCAAAAATAGTAGTCGATCTCATTATAAAGATCTGTTCAAAACGCTGGGGATTTTAACTGCTCCGTGTGAATACATTTACAAGTCAGTTGTACACATCAAAAATAACATTGGTAATTACTGCACATACAGCTCTACCATGACCATGGACCAAGAGCTAGACTCAACTTACGTTTACCAAGAAAAAATGTACATAAAACTAAAAACAGCATTTTCTACCAAGGAATAAAACTGTACAATAAACTACCAAAAGAGATTAAAGAAATTGAAAAAATACACTTATTTAAAAAGGCAGCTAAAAAGTACCTGTTATGCAATACATTTTATACATTGAATGAGAACTTAGATAAAACAGAGTAGGAGTTTTGGTAAAAAAATGTTATACAAGTAAGTAATAATAATGATTATAAAACATCCAACATTTCACATAACAGCTTCACCCTATGTTTTATCCCTTCTTTTCTCCTTTTCTAGAAAAAACGTACCCACAAGCTATGCCTAGCACAAGACTAACACCTCTTCGTCTTTATGAGCTCAACATCTCACTCATTATAGACGGATGCTGACTCAGTTTTTCAGGATAGGAAATGGAAATCTGTGGTACAGAAAATGGCTCAGTGATCACCAGTGCGTGTGTATTCGTGTGTGCAGTGAGTGAACTGTTATGAAACAATGTGTCTATAGTGTGTGCAGTGACTGATAGTGAGATATGAGTGAACGGTGTGGTATTACATTATTTAATAAGTTATTTCTAAAAAAAATGTTGTATACCAAGAGTAAACCTAATGATTGTCTCTAATTAGAAGTTTGTAAATTTATGTGTATACGGATTAGTTATTTTAAATTGGTCTAAACTTGTAAATAATGTGACATGTCCTATATCCTTGTAAAAAGATATCTACGGATGAATAAAGCTACTACTACTACTACTACTACTACTTACGGCTACTTTCACAGTGTTTGTGCACTTTGTTTCGGACGAGTTTTTGGCCTGCTGTGTATTTGTCTCTACTGGATGTGTTATAAGCTGCTCTGTGTGATTGTAATTGTTTGGTCAGTAATAAAAAGTTATTTATTCCTGAGAACTTCACAGTTCATAACAATTTTAGTCTGCCAAACTCTTCAGTACAATATAGTATCTATTTATATACATTTTGACAGTGCGATTCAATACCTCACTAACGACATTAGGATGATTTCATTCCACATTATGGAAATATCGGCCGGTCGAGACGACTTGAAACATACATAATCACACACTCACCGAAGCACTGTATTATCTCGCACATTAATCGCTACAACGGGAAGGAGTAATCGATACTATAATCAGAGCCTGTTTGCGGCATACGCGAAGCTAATTTTCTGTCTGCAACAACATCTTCATACACGTTACGCAAAACAAAGTCGTCACCCTGGAGTAGTTACACTTGTTCGGTTCTGTGTACTACCGTGTCAGTCTTTTTCTAATACGCAATTAAAAAACACACAAAAAGTTACAGCCTACAAAAACCTGAACTAGCTGGATCGGCATGCGCGAACGCAGCCCATTGCACAATGCCTGGTTACAGAACTCTAATTTCAGCACCCTGACACAGGATTCCATGCTGCAACATTCGTATGCTACACGTCTCTTACATGTCCTGCGACAAAGATGTACTGCTTACTCTATCTGCTATTTTCCCACTATCATTATTGTGTGGCT
This sequence comes from Schistocerca nitens, assembly GCF_023898315.1. NCBI lineage: Eukaryota > Metazoa > Arthropoda > Insecta > Orthoptera > Acrididae > Schistocerca > Schistocerca nitens. The sequence continues at coordinate 249,886,902 of NC_064618.1, forward strand.
CAAACGTTCAGAGTAATTCAGTTCTAACAACAGAGAAACTGTATCTGATACTGGAAAGTAAAATCTGAGCCTTTTTACGTTATTTGCTTTTCGTATTTTCTTCTGCAGGATAGTGTGAGCATAAAATCTTTCCTAGAACACGAAACTATATTTCGAAGGAATTGTGACAGATACAGCTATGCGGTTTGTTGCAAAAGATAGTTTAACACAGAAAGTGTTTATGGATACACTTGCACGAATACTCCGTTTGTTCCCGGTAGAAGATATAGGCAATGTACAATTTCTCGCCCTGTCTTTGCCAACATCTCTCCCGCCACCGCCTCTCGTACACTGATCAGCCAGAAAATTACGACCACCGGCCTGCTATCGATATTGATCGAGCGAGGTGGCGCACTTGACTCGCATTCGGGAGGACGACGATTCAATCCCGCGTCCGGCCATCCCGATTTAGGTTTTCCGGTATTTCCCTAAATCGCTCCAGGCAAATGCCGGGTTGGTTCCACTGAAAGGGCACGGCCGACTTCCTTCCCCGTCCTTCCCTAATCTGATGAGACCGATGACCTCGCTGTCTGGTCTCCTTCCCCAAACAACCCAACCAACCGTCCTATCGATATAAACCCGTCCAGGCGATAGCAGCGACACCTAGGGAGGAATGTCTGCTAGTCAGACACATACAGTAGTACCAGTGAGCGTGCTGTCCGCGTGTAGAGTGGGGAAGGCGCGCTATCTATCTCGGACCGAAGCGGGCTGTGATAGCCCAGAGGCTCGGCACGAGCATTTCGGAAACTGCACGACTTGCCCGATGTTGCAGGAATGCTGTGGTGAGCGTCTTCAACAGGTGGCGAAACCATGATGGAACCACGTCGAGGCGTCATAGGGTTGGGTGGCCATCCTTCATTACAGATGTCGGACGTCGTAGCCTGGGCAAATTGGTAAAACAACACAGGCGACAATCTGCGGCAGGACTAACGTCAAACTTTAATGCTGGGTAGAGTACAGATGTGTCTGAATACACAATGCACCGAGGGGCTATTTCTGGTGAACTTGGTGGCCACGACGTCGGACCGTGTCCACCGGTCTATTTATGCAGAAAGACAATGAGATTTTCACTCTGCAGCGGAGTGTGCGCTGATAAGAAACTTCCTGGCAGATTAAAACTGTGTGCCGGACCGAGACTCGAACTCGGGACCTTGCCTTTTGCAAGTGCTCTACCAACTTTTTTTTTTTTTTTTTTTTTTTAATTTGAAATTTTCATTTTGTTCGCTTTGCTTCGTTTAATCTGCTCTGAGCGGACGTCGAAGGACACCCATTTCAGTTCGTTGTTGATCCATTAACTCAGTTTTTTTATTACAGAGAGCGGCTAGCCCCCTGACCAAACACGCTGAGATACCGTGCCGGCATCCTCACAGCTTTACTTCTGCCAGTACCTCGTCTCCTACCAACCAAGCGAGTTCGAGTCTCGGTCCGGCACACAGTTTTAATCTGCCAGGAAGTTTCATTAGCAGAAAGGTTTCATCCAAGAAGTGGCAAGCAGATGACCTCCCAGTGTGGCCGTGAACCATCTTTTTGAAACATTACCTACGGCTGAAATTCCTTAACTGAAATGCAGCTTATACTTCCAACACGTCCAAGTGAACTGTTGTCGTAATGGTAGGCTGAGTGAAAAGGAATGGGTGTTGTGTGTTAAGCCACACCAAGCATTCGCTGTCGGGCTGTCCAAAACCTGCTGCTCCACAATATGCGGATTCCTCGACCACCGTCCGCCCCCGGTAGCTGAGTGGTCAGCGTGACAGGCTGTCAATCCAAAGGGCCCGGATTCGATTCCCGGCTGAGTCGGAGATTTACTCCGCTCAGGGACTGGGTGTTGTGTTGTCCTAATCATCATCATTTCATCCCCATCGACGCGCAAGTCGCCGAAGTGGCGTCAAGTTGAAAGACTTGCACCAGGCGAACGGTCTACCCGACGGGCGGCCCTCGTCACACGACATTTCATTTTTCCTCGACCACCAGATCCGGTCATAATGTCTGTTTACTTTACCGGAGACGTGAAGAGTCACATCATCGGAAACAGACTTTATTAGGGTTGTCGATTCGTTCCAATATGTTCCTAGCAACCTCCTCACGTCTATCATCTGGCTGCACAACTTGCAGGAATTGCCCTTTATATGCACGGAAATGCCGCCGTTTCTATGAAATCAACACAGTGCTCTCCGGAAACGCGATGCGTCGATGTCCGCGGACTGTACGCACGATATCATCAGTGTAGTCACTCACTCCAGGTCTACTATTTATGCTTTTCGCCAACACTGCCAGTCTCTTTAAATTTTACACGGCAATCTTAGATGTTCGTAACGTTTGGAGGATCTCAGTAGCCACTTCGGAACTGCCAGTGAACTATAATAGGCTACTGTGTTTCATGAAAACACAAAACATACTGCACTTTCCCCTTCATAGACGCCATTGCGACAGCAACACTCCTAAATTACGCTACCCGCAACAAGAAGGAGAAAAGAGATCAGATGCGGTCAGAGCACATATAGGATTATGTCCCTAAAACCATGATAGATTAAACTACCATTTACAAGAAGCCGCATAGCTGTATATAGCATAGTTACTTTGGTTGCTTAGCAATAAATATTTGAAACCAGGGGATGATTGTCTCAGTCTGCACATCTGCGGCTGGTTGCAGCATGTAGTGTAAAGTCTCGTAAATTATCTAATTTTACTGAAATCCAATATACAGGGTGGTCCATTGATAGTGACCGGGCCAAATATCGCAGAAATAAGCGTCAAACGAAAAAACAACAAAGGACGAAACTCGTCTAGCTTGAAGGGGGAAACCAGATGGCGCTATGGTTGGCCCGCTAGATTGCGCTGCCATAGGTCAGGCGGATATCAACTGCGTTTTTCTTAAATAGGAACCCCGATTTTTTCTTACATATTTGTGTAGTACGTAAAGAAATATTAATGTTTTTGTTGGACCACTTTTTCGCTTTGTGATAGATGGCGCTCTAATAGTCACAAACGTATAAGTACGTGGTATTACTTAACATTCCGCCTGTGCGGACGGTCTTTGCTTTGTGATACATTACCCGTGTTAAAATGGACCGTTTACCAATCGCGAAAAACGTCGATATCGTGTTGATGTATGGCTATCGTGATCAAAATGCCCAACGGGCGTGTGCTATGTATACTGCTCGGTATCCTGGACGACATCATCCAAGTGCCCGGACCGTTCGCCGGATAGTTACGTTATTTAAGGAAACAGGAAGTGTTCAGCCACATGTGAAACGTCAACCACGACATGCAACAAATGATGATGCCCAAGTAGGTGTTTTAGCTGCTGTCGCGGCTAATCCGCACATCATTAGCAGACAAATTGCGCGAGAATCGGTAATCTCAAAAACGGCGGTGTTGAGAATGCTACATCAACATCGATTGCACCCGTACCACATTTCTATGCACCAGGAATTGCATGGCGACGACTTTGAACGTCGTGTACAGTTCTGCCACTGGGCACAAGAAAAATTACGGGACGATGACAGATTTTTTGCACGGTTCTATTTAGCGTCATTCACCAACAGCGGTAACGTAAACCGTCATAATATGCACTATTGAGCAACGGAAAATCCACTATGGCTGCGACAAATGGAACATCTGCGACCTTGGCGGGTTAATGTATGGTGCCGCATTATGGAAGGATGGATAATTGGCCCCCATTTTATCGATGGCAATCTAAATGATGCAATGTATGGTGATTTCCTACGTAATGTTCCACCGATGTTACTACAAGATGTTTCACTGCATGACAGAATGGCGATGTACTTCCAACATGATGGATGTCCGGCACATAGCTCGCGTGCGGTTGAAGCGGTATTGAATAGCATATTTCATGACAGGTGGATTGGTCTTCGAAGCACCATACCATGGCCCGCACGTTCACCGGATATGACGTCCCAGGATTTCCTTCTGTGGGGAAGGTTGAAGGATATTTGCTACCGTGATCCACCGACAACGCCTGACAACATGCGTCAGCGCATTGTCAATGCATGTGCCAACATTACAGAAGGCGAACTACTCGCTGTTTGGATGAATGTCGTTACACGTATGCATTGAGGTTGACGGATATAATTTTGTGCATTTATTGCATTAATGTGGTATTTACAGGTAATCACGCTGTAACAGCGTGTGTTCTCAGAAATGATAAGTTCGCAAAGGTACATGTATCACATTGCAACAACCGAAATAAAATGTTTAAACGTACCTATGTTCTGTATTTTAATTTAAAAAAACCTTCCTTTTACCGACTGTTCTCCTTAAATTGTGAGCCGTACGTTTGTGACTATTGCAGCGCCATGTATCACAAAGTGAAGAAAGTGGTCCAACTAAAACATTCATATTTCTTTATGTACTGCACGAATATGTAATAAACAATGGGGGTTCCTATTTAATAAAACGCAGTTGATATCCGTTTGACCTATGGCAGCGCCATCTAGCGGGCCAACCATAGCGCAATCTGGTTTCCCCATTCAAGCTAGACAAGTTTTCCGTCTTTGTAGTTTTTTTGGTTTGACGCTTATTTCGTGAGATATTTGGCCCGGTTACGATCAATGGACCACCCTGTATATTAGCTAACTGTAATACTAATAATGTGTAGTCCATTCTCTCATACACACTTGCCACTACTTTCCAAAGTAAATTTCCAGCAATTTAAAAGGTATAACACATTAGATGGACAGGTGTGAAGTGGAACAATTTACAAGCAGATCTTCTAAATTGTACCACTGCAATTATAAATTGTTCTACTAGAACTTTTTCAACTATAGCAGGAAAAACAGAAATTTGGTTTGTATCACCAATATTGATTATAGTTTTTAAATATTAGGAAACAAATTTGAACCCTCAATACTTATTGATTAGCTAAAACATCAGACAACTTTTTGACTTAAAGTGAACAGTTTAAACACCAGCTACTCGTTTAGATTTGCAGCTATCACAGTAAAATAATTTTTCGTCGCACTTATTTTTGCACACCGGATATGGAACCATACACAAAATTTCTTCCTCCTGGTCAAGTTCGGAGATCTTGCAGAACCAGCTTGAAGACGTATTGCCATATTTGGTTTTGGCAGTTTTACTTTTGTTGGACCTACTTTTGTTTTTCTCATATCCTTTGTGAAGGAGGAGCTTCTCGTAAGGACTAATAGTAATGTGAAAAGGAGGCAATATTTCACTGCTTCTTAATCTTTTTAGTAGGGACGTGATAGGAGAAATATCTTGTGAGCCATTGACACTCTCCGCCTACAAGTTAGTTTTGTGGGAGTTGAAGTCTTCTGGCCGGCTGGAGTGGCCGAACGGTTCTAGGTGCTTCAGTCTGGAAACGCGCGAACGCTACGGTCGTATGTTCGAATCCTGCCTCGGGCACGGATGTGTGCGATGTCCTTAGGTTAGTTAGGTTTAAGTAGTTCTACGTTCTAGGGGACTGACGACGTCAGATGTTAAGACCCATAGTGCTCAGAGCCATTTGAACCATCTGAAGTCTTCTGGACTGCATAATGTCCATTAGTTTGTCCCTATTTTCCTGGGAGTTCTTCACTTGTTTGTTACGTCATTTTTTTCTTCCTCGTTGCTAGCTTCTGATGATGGATTGTGTTTAGTCGTCACGAAGTCCAAATCCCGGCAAATGTGTATATTCAGTAGCCAGCCTCAGTTTTGGAGAAACCACTTATAACATTTTGTACGATCGCAGCCCTGCCATATGCCTCTCCTAACAGCTGAGCTGTCCTTGTCTAATATTTCTGTCAGGGTCTGTGCGAAGTCACTTGTCAGCTCCTTGGCTGTAATAAGCTGCTAGTTGCTTAAAAATGTAATGTCCTAGGGGCCGTAGCCCATGAGTGGTTTGTGGAGGCAGACAAATTATAATTACACAATTATCGCTAGCTAAAGTTATAGCAGTACAGTTGTTAGATCAAACAAATTGTTGGAACTTGTACATGGAGGATTATTTTAAAACATAACTGCACAATATATAAGAAGAGTGGTGGTAAAATTCATAACACGACGGCGGGCTGAAAATCAATGCCTCCGAATTTTTTACGTGAAAACTCTTTATTAACGTTCTACATCTTTTTCCACATGTCTACATACTTATTTCTCAACATAGCCATCCTGACGGCGAACACTTTTCTCCCAACGAGAGACCAGTTTGTTGATTCTGCCACCGTAGAATGTTTGATTTTGTTGATGGAGCCATAACCTCATCTCTGCTTGCACCACTTCATCACTATCAAAGTGAAGTCCTCGAGCCGCGCGGAGTGGCCGCCCGCTTTGAGGCGCCATTTCACGGATTGCGCTGCCCCTCCAGCCGGAGGTTCGAGTCCTCACTCGGGCATGGGTGTATATGTTGTTCTTAGCATAAGTTAGTTTAAGTTGGTTGGTTGGTTGGTTTGGGAAAGGAGACCAGACAGCGAGGTCATCGGTCTCATCGGATTAGGGAAGGACGGGGAAGGAAGTCGGCCGTGCCCTTTGAAAGGAACCATCCCGGCATTTGCCTGGAGCGATTTAGGGAAATCACGGAAAACCTAAATCAGGATGGCCGGACGCGGGATTGAACCGTCGTCCTCCCGAATGCGAGTCCAGTGTCTAACCACTGCGCCACCTCGCTCGGTTTAGTTTAAGTAGTGTGTAAGTCTAGGGACTGATGACCTCTGTAGTTTGGTCCCTTACGAACTCACACACAATTCAACATTTTATTTGAAGTCCTCGAAGGCGCTCTTTAAGTTTTGGAAACAGACGAAACTCGGATGGGACTAAGGCGGGAATGTATGGAGGAGGTACATCTTCATGTATTCGCGGGCAATGACGACTCCATTAAATTTAGGGCGTGCGGCCACATGAATTCAACTTCTTCTTCTGATATTTCGGCTTTATATCGTTCGACCGTCTTAAGAGTGCGATGAATGAGGATGGCTGAGCGATACACAGCCGAAATACCGGGAGGAATGGAATTCATGAGGTTGCACGCCAGAAATATAATGGAGCCGTATGGAGGATGATCGATGACAGTGAACCCGAGTTGCAGATGTCACGGCGCTTGTATGTGTTCTGACACCGGCATGCTGAAGGATAGGGTGCCCCGTGAGTGGATGAACTCTCCTGTTAGATATTCGATTACAGCGCACTGTTTCTCACGGACCGACGTAGTTACGTTACATACCGCGTCGTGACACGCTACAGTAGGGAGTCCTCTAGCGGCAGAGATTTGCAACGTGCGACAGCGAAGCAGTGAAGTCGACCGAGTAATATGCATGCCATGTAATAACTCAGTCGATATTGAGAACAGAGTAAAAAGTTGCTAGGCATTACTTTTCAGCATGCCCTCGTATCTTCATCTCTACGCTGAAAGCCACAATACTACAGCGAACAAAAATCGTTTTCTCCCTTCCTTTTCCATTCGCGAGTAATGCGCGGGAAGAACGATTCGTGGTATTCCAGCATAAGACCACGAATTTCTCTAATCTAGTATTAATAACACGATATGTGTGTCGGAGGGGCTTTTTGCTTCGTACAACGCGTTCCGTTTGTTTTCGGTAACTGAAATTTGGTATTTGTGTAACGATCTCGTGTTGACTAAACAAACTAGTGAGCGATTGTGAACTTGAAGGTGTCTTCTCAGTATATCAAACTGGTAAGGTCCAAGAACGACGAACAACTCTGTCGGCGAAGAATTTCCTGAGCTATCTCCTTCCTTAGGATCTTTTCGGTAATTTTCAATCTGGCTCCTGCCTTGATGCTTATGCCACGTTAGTGTCTCCCGACAGATACGCCTAGAGACTTGTGACTTGGATGAGTCACAATTCAAACAGTCTAACAACGTTGAATCCTTTCGTCCATTTAAGCAGGTTTATTCCATATTCTTCTCGTTTTTTTTCACTTGTCTGAAACACAGAGATAACTAGATAACGAGAACAAGTTTTTTTGGCAGGGTGTAAAAAGACTACGTATAGAAAATTTTAGTGTGTTTCGAGGAGATAAAAAAAAAAACATTTTTACGTGACAAAAATGTCACGTTGCATCGTTGCTGTACAAGTAGTCCGTGAAGGTTTTGACGCTAGTGTAGCTGTAGTAGTAGCAGAAGTAGCTTTATTCATCCGTAGATCTCTTTATACGAGGATACAGAACATGTCAAAGTATTTATAAGTTTAGACCAATTTAAAATAGGCTAATTCGTATACGAGGTGTGGCTAGAAAAAAACCGGACTAGTGCTGGTGAAACAATAAAACGAATGCAATAAGGCTGAAAATCGCGTGGCCTGTCACGTGACTCTCGTTCCGCCTACTGCTCGAGTTTCATCTGCCTCCTGCACTCAGTCTGCCCGTGGCGTCTGTTTTAAGTAGTTGACGTTTTGTCAGTGCGTCGGAAAATGTTGAGTGTACAGAAAGAACAGCGTGTTAACATCAAATTTTGTTTCAAACTAGGAAAATCTGCAAGTGAAACGTTTGTAATGTTACAACAAGTGTACGGCGATGATTGTTTATCGCGAACACAAGTGTTTGAGTGGTTTAAACGATTTAAAGATGGCCGCGAAGACACCAGTGATGACACTCGCACTGGCAGACCATTGTCAGCAAAAACTGATGCAAACATTGAAAAAATCGGTAAACTTGTTCGACACTTTCCTTGTCAACTCCTGTTAACTCAGACACTGCTCTGATTGTTAAACGGCGATCTTGTCGAACAAGTTTCCCGATTTTTTCAATGTTTGCATCAGTTTTTGCTGACAATGGTCTGCCAGTGCGAGTGTCATCACTGGTGTCTTCGCGGCCATCTTTAAATCGTTTAAACCACTCAAACACTTGTGTTCGCGATAAACAATCATCGCCGTACACTTGTTGTAACATTACAAACGTTTCACTTGCAGTTTTTCCTAGTTTGAAACAAAATTTGATGTTAACACGCTGTTTTTTCTGTACACTCAACATTTTCCGACGCACAGACAAAACGTCAACTACTTAAAACAGACGCCACGGGCAGACTGAGTGCAGGAGGCAGATGAAACTCGAGCAGTAGGCGGAGCGAGAGTCACGTGACAGGCCACGCGACTTTCAGCCTTATTGCATTCGTTTTATTGTTTCACCAGTACTAGTCCGGTTTTTTTTCTAGCCACACCTCGTACACATAAATTTACAAACTTCTAGTTAGAGACAATCATTAGGTTTACTCTTGGTATACAACATTTTTTTTTAGAAATAACTTATTAAATAATGTAATACCACACCGTTCACTCATATCTCACTATCAGTCACTGCACACACTATAGACACATTGTTTCATAACAGTTCACTCACTGCACTCACGAATACACACGCACTGGTGATCACTGAGCCATTTTCTGTACCACAGCTTTCCATTTGCTATTCTGAAAAACTGAGTCAGCATCCCTCTACAATGAGTGAGATGTTGAGCTCATAAAGACGAAGAGGTGTTAGTCTTGTGCTAGGCATAGCTTGGGGGTACTTTTTTCTAGAAAAGGAAAAAAGAAGGAAAGAAACAAAGCATGAAGGTGTTACGTGGAATGTTGGATGTTTTATAATCATTATTATTACTTATTTGTTTAACATTTTTTTACCAAACTCCTCCTCTGTTTTATCTAAGTACGTCTTCAATGTATAAAATGTATTGCATAACAGATACTTTTTAGTTGGCTTTTTAAATAAGTGTATTTTTGCAATTTCTTTAATCTCTTTTGGTAATTTATTGTACAGTTTTATTCCTTGGTAGAAAATGCTGTTTTGAGTTTTATGTTTATTTTTTCTTGGTAAATGTAAGTAGAGTCTAACTCTTGTTCCATGGTCATGGTAGAACTCCATGGTCATGGTAGAACTGTTTGTGCAGTAATTACCAATGCTATTTTTTATGTGTACAACTGCCTGGTATATGTATTCACACGGTGCAGTTAAAATCCCCAGTGTTTCGAGATATTTACAATGTGCTCGACTACAATTTTTGTTTTTATTCTCATGGCTGTTTTCTGGAGTTTGAAAATTGTGTTCATATTTTGTGCATTTGTTCCCCCAAAAAGAATGTCAAAGCTAAGAATTGAGTGTACATATGAATAGTATGTACTAAATGACACTGCTTGTTACACGCTGATGACATTGATGTTACAGATGCTGTTGAAACTGTCGTGTAATTAATATTATATTAGAGATAGATGTTGCTGAAAATTTCGTCCGTTTACATTAATGTACAACTGGCTCCTGCTCAGAACGACCACGTGTTTGACGAATAATTGCTGCAGGTTCAGCCAAATGGACAACCAGCTCCACTGGAGTTTCTGTCGGTACCTCGTACACAAATGCTTCCTCTTCTCGCACAAATGAAATCCATAGGACACAAACTTCTTTAAAACAATATTCATCATACAGCAGTTTGAGAACAATCTCTGAACATCACTGGCTTCAAAACCTTCATGGATTTGCAACGGAAAACGCTGCACCTGTGACTCTTTGGTCACATAAAAAAATATTTCTTTTCGTCTCGTCTAAACACCCCAAAATTTTGTACGCGTAGTTTTTTACACCCTTTATAAGAGTATGATACAGTCTGACTGAAAACGGAGCTGTAAGGAACTATTGGTAATGACAATGCATGGTTTCGTACATGGAACGACGTTTAGTTTCCTGATAGGAGGTTTTTCCTCAAGCCGGAGAACCGTGCAGCCTTGGGTAACGACGATAAGAACGCATTAGCACTCTGCGGTGCGTTGCGCCACCGGAATCTTCCCACCAAGAGTACCTGCAACGGATGTCGCATACGCTGCCTCAGAGCAGTCGTGAAAGGAATGGCTGCGGTTCCACATTATAACATTCACTGCCAAACGATCTGAACATTGTTATCCGTAAGCTAAGTTTGTGGGTCACAAATTTTCAAATTAGATCTGTACGCAATTAGAGCGGCAGAAATTGATCAGCCTGATGGCGACTTTTTTTATTACTTTTTTTTTTCAGGTAAGCTTGTACCAGCGTACAAAATACGCGACTTCGTCCCTTACGGGGCGAAATTTTCGGATGTGGTACCCAGAAGGGAATTAGCTCATGTTGCTGCTCATCTAATATGTTGTTGTTGTTGTGGTCTTCAGTCCTGAAACTGGTTTGATGCAGCTCTCCATGCTACTCTATCCTGAGCAAGCTTCTTCATCTCCCAGTACCTCCTGCAACCTACATCCTTCTGAATCTGCTTAGTGTATTCATCTCTGGTCTCCCTCTACGATTTTTACCCTTCACACTGCCCTCCAATACGAAATTGGTGATCCATTGATGCCTCAGAACATGTCCTACCAACTGATCCCTTCTTCTAGTCAAGCTGTGCCATAAACTCCTCTTCTCCCCAATCCTATTCAATACCTCCTCATTAGTTATGTGATCTACCCATCTAATCTTCAGCATTCTTCTGTAGCACCACTTTTCGAAAGCTTCTATTCTCTTCTTGTCTAAACTATTTATCGTCCATGTTTCAATTTCATACATGGCTATACTCCATACAAATACTTTCAGAAACGACTTCCTGACACTTAAATCTATACTCGATGTTAACAAATTTCTCTTCTTCAGAAACGCTTTCCTTGCCATTGCCAGTCTACATTTCATATCCTCTCTACTTCAACCATCATCAGTCATTTTGCTCCCCAAATAGCAAAACTCATTTACTACTTTAAGTGTCTCATTTCCTAATCTAATACCCTCAGCATCACCCGAGTTAATTCGACTACATTCCATTATCATCGTTTTGCTTTAGCTGATGTTCATCTTATATCCTCCTTTCAAGACCCTGTCCATTCCGTTCAACTGCTCTTCTCTGACAGCATTACAATGTCATCGGCGAACCTCAAAGTTGTTATTTCTTCTCCATGGATTTTAACTCTTACTCCGAATTTTTATTTTGTTTCCTTTAGTGCTTCCCTTCCCAACCACTGCTTCCCTTTCATGCCCCTCGACTCTTATAACTGCTTTTTGTTTTCTGTATAAATTGTAAATAGCCTTTAGCTCCCTGTATTTTACCCCTGCCACCTTCAAAATTTGAAAGAGAGTATTCCAGTCAACGCTGTCAAAAGCTTTCTCTTTGCACCATCATTTGTATAAAGCTATTAGGGGGTAGTACCTACCACTCCTATCTTAGGATGTAGACGCGAGAAGCCGGGACAAATAAAAATATTGACATCCAGAGCTTTTGGAGTCGCTGGGTTCTCTACTGACAGTACCGATAAATTAACAGTTCTAGGAGTAGGGGTGTGTGGGGTGCGAGACACGAAGGTAGTCACATTTCATCGTATATCTCTAACGTTTGAAATAATTATTACCAAACTAGGCATACGTATCACTAGAAAAAAGTACTGGGAGAGTAAAACACCCCTAGCATCCCTATGACTGAGGCTGGGGATGCAAAAAAACCTGGAACAAATTAAACCAGATTTGGAGTATATACGAGACTGATTATTTGTAAAAATATACTGGGCTGTACGGTACCCCCTGTGGTGTCACCGCCAGACACCACACTTGCTAGGTGGTAGCTTAAATCGGCCGCGGTCCATTAGTACATGTCGGACCCGCGTGTCGCCACTGTCTGGATCGCAGACCGAGCGCCACCACAAGGCAGGTCTCGCGAGACGTACTAGCACTCGCCCCAGTTGTACGACGACTTTGCTAGCGACTAGACTGACGAAGCCTTTCTCTCATTTGCCGAGAGACAGTTAGAATAGCCTTCAGCTAAATTAATGGCTACGACCTAGCAAGGCGCCATTAACCATTTGTAACGTTGCATGTACCTCAAGATAGAGTCTCACTTGTATCATCCAGAATGCTGTATACCAAAGGACAATATAAAAGTTAAGTGTTCTAGTAGCTACGTTCTTTTCTTTATCACATTCATTACGAATCCTGTTCCAGACTTAACGCCAGACGGCGTGCGTTGACGCGTGCCCTTTCGGCTACTTCTCTGTGGACTGGCTGCCTTAACAGTCCACTACACCCCCACTACACCTAGGGGTGCCCGCCCGGCTAGCCGCGCGGTCTAACGCGCTGCTTTCCGAGCGGGAGGGCGTGCCGCTCCCCGGCACGAATCCGCCCGGCGGACTAGTGTAGATGTCCGGTATGCCGGACAGCCTGTGGATGGTTTTGAAGGCGGTTTTCCATCTGCCTCGGTGAATGCGGGCTGGTTCCCTTTCTTCCGCCTCAGTTACACTATGTCGGCGATTGCTGCGCAAACACTGTCTCCACGTACGTGTACACCATAGTTACTCTACCACGCAAACATTTGGGGTTACACTCGTCTGGGTACGAGACATTACGTTCCCATGGGGGGGGGGGGGTTCACTGGGGGCCGAAGGGCCGAACCGCACCGCACAATAACCCTGGGTTTCGTGTGGGGCGGCGGTGGGGATAGGGGACTGCTGTAGCCTGTTGTGGGGTTGTGAACCAACGAGGGCTACGGCGGGGACGAAGCCCCTCCGTCGTTTCTAGTTCCCTGAGTCAATATACAGACACACATACATACACACCTAGGGGTCGTGTGTGCATGCAGATGACATGCAAAAATGTTCGAGAAAGATCTGTTGGTATTTCGTCCCTTTATCTAGTTGGAATTCTTTAAAAGCTTGAATGCAATCTGTCTCAATCACGTTGTTCGATGCGTCAGTCAGACCGCCTGAGTGTGTGGGTCCAACTACACTATCGATGATAAATGGCTGGAAACAGTAATCAGTGTAACATATGTAGATGTATCCATTCTGAGTGGAAGGGCCAAATAAAACAAGTAGTAGGAGAAAAGAAAGTGTGACAGATTCATAGCAAGAATGTAACGAAATGGAATTCATTCACTAAGGAAGTGGCTTACAAGGCGCTTCTTCGACCGATGCTTGAGTATTGTTCATCAGCCTGGGGCCATTACGAGGTAGGACTGGTAGAAGAGCCAGGCAAGATCCAAGGAAGACCGGCGCGTTTCGTCCCATGATCGTTGTGTCGGTGTGAGGGCGTTAAAGAGATGCTCGAAAAACACCAGTGGTAGACGCTGTGCAAGACAGGCATTGTGCATCACGGGAGGTTTACTACTGAATTTTCAAGAGAGTACTTTCCAGTCATAGTCGGACAACATATTATTAATTCCACGTATCGTCTCGCGAAATGATGACAACGAGAAAATTCGAGAAATTAAGCTAATGCAGGGCTTACATACAATCCTCCTTTCCAGAGGCCATGAAAAGAGAAAATATAAAAATGCAGCAGATGAACCAAGCGAAAAGGAAAACAGATTTCTAAAAAATGAGACTGAAAACGTGCAAAATCACTAGGCAGGAATCGCTGGAAGACAAATGCAAGTCCGTAGAAGCATGTGTAACTAGGGGACAGAGGGATACTGCTTACAAGGAAATTACAGAGGGATTTGGAGAAAATAGAAGCAACTGTATGAATATCGAGAGCTCAGATGGCAAGCAAATACTGAGTAAGGAAGGGAGAATTGAAAGAGGGAAAGGATATATAGAGGGGATCTACAAGGGAAATAAACTCGTAGACAATATCATAGAACAGAAACAGTAATTAGATGAAGATGGCATGGGAGGTAGTCTATGATACTGCGAGAAGAGTTTGACGGAGCACTGAAAGATCTTGGTCGAAACATGGCCCCTGGAGTAGACGCCAGAAGGTATGCTTTGACTTCAAGGGCAACGTATTAATTCCAGTTCCAAACAATGCAGATGCTGTCAGGTGCGAATATTACTAAACAATCAGTTTAATGAGTCATGATTGCAAAATCTAACACGAGTTATTTACAAAAGAATGAAAAATCTGATAGAAGATCAGTTTAATTTCCAGAGAAATATTGGAACACTAGAGGCAATACTAACCCTACGATTTATCTTAGAAGATAGGTTAAAAAATCCTTCGTTTATAGCACTTGTAGACTTAGACGAAGCTTTCGACAATACTTAATGAAATACAATCTCTGCAGTTTTGAAGGTAGCAGGGATAAAAGACGGGAAGTGAAAGGTTGTATACATCTTGACAGAAAGCAGACGGTAGTTGTAGAGTCAAAGGGAATGAAACCGAAGCAGTGGTTGAAAAGAGAGTGAGACACAGTTGTAGCCTGTATCCGATGTTATTCAATCTGTACATTAAGAAATCTTTCAAGGAAACCAAGGAGAAATTTGTAAAAGGAATTAAAATAAAGTCGAAAAAAATACAAACTTTCAAAAAAATGGTTCAAATGGCTCTGAGCACTATGGGACTCAACATCTTAGGTCATAAGTCCCCTAGAACTTAGAACTACTTAAACCTAACTAACCTAAGGACATCACACATACCCATGCCCGAGGCAGGATTCGAACCAGCGACCGTAGCAGTCCCGCGGTTCCGGACTGCAGCGCCAGAACCGCACGGCCACCGCGGCCGGCCAAACTTTGATGGTGACAATTTTGTCGGGGACAGCAAAGGTCTGTGCAGTTGAACAGAATCGACAGTGTGTTGAGAGGATGGTATAAGATGAACACACACAAAAAAGAAAAAAAAAAAAAAAAAAAAAAAAAGGGGGGGGGTAATGGAATGCAGTCGGATTAAATCAAGCACTGCAGAGGGAATTAGATTAGGAAACGAGACACAAAGTGGTAAATGAATTTTGCTATTTGGGTAGTAAAATAACTAATGATGGAAGAAGTAGAGAGGATATAAAACGTAGACTGGCAGAGGGAAGATAAACATAGGTGAAAAGAGAACTTTGTTAGCATCGAATGGAGACGGAAGTGTTAGGAAGTCTTTTCTGGAGGTATTTGTGTGGAATATAGCCTTGTACGGAAGTGAAATGTGAACGATAACCAGTTCAGATGAGAAGAGATTAGAAGCTTTTGAAATGTGGTTCTACAGAAGAATGCTGAAGATTAGATAGGTAGCTCACGTAACCAATGAGGAGGAATGAATAGAATTGGGAAGAAAAGAAATTTGTGGCACAATCTGATAAGAAGAAGGGATCGCTTGGTAGGTCACATTCTGAGACATCAAGGAACCACTAATTTAGTAGAAGGGAAGGGTGGGGGGTAAAAACTGTAGAGGGAGATTGGTTCAAATGGCTCTGAGCTCTATGCGACTTAACTTCTGGGGCCATCAGTCGCCTAGAACTTAGTACTAATTAAACCTAACTAACCTAAGGACATCACACACATCCATGCCCGAGGAAGGATTCGAACCTGCGACCGTAGCGGTCGCTCGGCTCCAGACTGTAGCGCCTAGAACCGCACGGCCACTTCGGCCGGCTGTAGAGGGAGACCAAGTGATGAATGCAGTAAGCAGATTCAGAAGGATGTAGGTTGCAGTAGTTATTCAAAAATGAAGAAGCATGCACAGGATGGAGAAGAGTGGAAAGCTGCTTCAAATTAGTCTTCGGATTACAGGCCGCCACAACAACAACAAAAAGTTTGCGCCTTAACTGAAAGGCAATTTCCATTTATTTCTGTAGATCTGTGTTACAGCTAGTAACGATGTTACGACCAACAGTGCACTTACGAACTGGGTCTTAGCAAACATAGCACGTCTTTTACTATATTTACGTTTTGATACTTTTTAAGTAATACGTTTCTAAAGATTGTTCACATTAACTAAAAGACAATTTTCTGTTTATTTTCATTGCTTTGAATATGGTTATTAATCAACCGAAACGGACAATCAGCAAACTGCAATTTTTATAAAACTGCAATCGAGACTACTAAAATTTTTAACAAATAATAAAAATGGCTGTGTGTATCAGTATTACTGACGTCTACTCCAGGGGACTTGTTTCGACTTAGATGTTTCAATTCTCTGTCAAATTCTTCTCGCAGTACTACATCTTCCATCTCATCTTCATCCAATTCCTCTTTCTTTTCTATAGTATTGTCTTCTAGTTGGTTTCACCTGAACTACCTTCAAGCTTATTTTTCTTGTAGCCACCGCCTCCCCCCTAAATATTTTTTCTGTCTTCCATTTTTCCCTTCTTTGCTTAGCACTGGCTTGCCGTCTGAGCTCTCGATATTCATACATTTACTTCTCTTTTCTTCAAAGCTCCCATTTTCTTGTAAACGGTTTCTACTTGTCCCCTAGTTATGTATGCTTCTATAGACTTGCATTAATCTTCTAGCCACCCCTTTTAAACCTTGTGCACTTCGTCAGTCTCATTTTTGGAACATCTGTATTCCGTTTCGCCTGGTTCATTTGCTACATTTTTATATTTTCTCCTTTCATACATTAAATTCACTGTCTCCTGTGATATCCAAGGCTTTCGACCAAGCCTTATCTTTTAACGTATTTGATCCTCTGCTGTCTTCACTATTTTATCTCTCAAAGCTGTCCATTCGTCTTATGCCGTATTCATTTCACCTGTCCGGGTCAATTGTTGCCTAAAGCTTCCTCTGAAACTCTCAACAATCTCTGGTTCTTTCATCTGATCTGGGTCCCATCTCATTAGTTTCCAACCTTACTGCAAATTCTTCAGATTCAATCTACAATTCATATCCAATAAATTATGGTGATAGCCCCCATCTGCCCCTGGAAATGTCTTACAGCTTAAAATCTGATTAATAAATCTGTATCTTGCCGTTAGGAGTTCACCTTATGATGTGGGGTCTTATAAATCACTGAGCCCTCCTGACCCATCCATTCTGCTGTTATTGCTTATTGTGACATGTTGTGATCAATTTCGCTTGTGATCAGATAGTGTAGATTACGTTTCGTAAATTTTAAGTAGAACATGGGAGAAGAAACAAAATGACAATTAACCACGTAGGAAAGGGGGGGGGGGGGGGGACACTAACAGTAACGTAGCTGGAAGTCGCTCCTTGAGAAGGGAAAGCTTTTGTCAGTGCTTCAAAGATGCAATAACTTTGCTACTGAAGGCCACTGCAAAAGATTACTGCACTACGGAGCAGATCTGGGCACCATCTTCTGCATGATGTCCCGTAATAATTCCATTAAAATAAACTTCGAGTGGAAACAAGTTGGCCAACGCTCATGACCCTTCGCATCTGGTTAAAAACCGTATGCCACGATTTCGAACACCAACTTTAAAATACCGAAGTAATAAAGGAATAAGGAACTGACATCAGACCAAAGGTGATTCCGTAATCCCTCAGCGAGATATAGCGCTACACCGATGAAATCTCAATCGTAGGAACGGTGTCAGACAGATTGAGAGTAAGATTTCAACAGATATGGAGAAACAAGATCAGAGCTGTAGTCCTTAGTTACTAAATTCATTTTTATTTTTGCATTTGAAATATCATGTTTTCTTCAATAGTTCTGTTCGAAGGGTGTAGCGACGTAGAAATGTTCTAGTGACAACGTTGAACTTGCAGTAGTTATGTTATACCTCTCAAAAAGAACTATTCAAGAATGACGTTGATAGCCGGCCGCTGTGACCGAGCGGTTCTAGGCGCTTAAGTCCGAAACCGCGCTGTTGCTACGGTCGTAGGTTCGAATCCTGCCTCGGGGATGAACGTGTGTGATGTCCTTAGGTTAGTTAGGTTTAATTAGTTCTAAGTTCTAGGCGACTGATCACCTCAGAAGTTAAGTCGCATAGTGCTCAGAGTCATTTGAACCATTTGAATCCCGCCTCGGGCATGGATGTGTGTGATGTCCATAGCTTAGTTAGGCTTAAGTAGTTCTAAGTCTAGGGGACTGATGACCTCAGATGTTAAGTCCCTTAGTGTTTAGAGCCATTTTTTTGAATGACGTTGATTCTGCGGAATCTTGTTAGAGATACGTTTCGCCAACATGAAGATGGCTAGTCATTTGTCGTAGCTGGTCTTGAGACTAAAACAAACTGCAACTGTAGCTACTGTGCGATTTCAATACTTTCAGTTCATCTGAACTTTTTAAACCTTAGTAGAAACTATTCCTTGGGGATCTTATTTTTTTTTCTATGGTTCCCCATAGAATTTTCTACTTTTGTCTTTCTTGTTTAGTATGTTTCACCACCTATCTTTTGAGGCTTGTCTTTTGTTTCTATTTAATTTTCGTATTCATAATTTATATCGCAACCGAGAAACATAAAAAGACACATTTTTATCAGTCGTTCATTGACAACTGTCTTTATAAATACTAAATACCCTCCTCTAAAAATCACAACTTTCATTTTATATACTGAGATTTAAACGTTACAGCTTTGGTTTAAACAATGTCTTGAAAATGGTAGGCAACTGGTAATCCACAATACTATACTTCTGCTATTTTTGCCGGTACTCGTGCAAAAACCTCTCTGTGACACTGAGCTGTCAAAAATCATGGGGTACCTCCTAATATCGTCTCGGACCTCCTTTTGCCCGGCATAGTGCAGCCACTCGATGTGGCATGGACTCAACAAGTCGTGGAAGTCCCCTCCAGAAATATTGAACCATACTGCCTCTGTTGCCATTCGTAACTGCGAAAGTGTTGCCAGTGCAGGATTTTGTGCACGAACTGACCTTTCAATTATATCCCATTTAAGTGTTCGATGTGATTCATGTCGGGCGATCTGGGCGTCCATATCATTCGCTCGAATTGTGCAGAATGTCCTTCAAACCAATCGTGAACTACTGTCGCCCGGTGACACAGCGCATTTTCATCCATAAAAATTCCATTCATGTTTGGGACCATGATTTCCATGAATGGCTGCAAACGGTTCAAAAATGGCTCTGATCACTATGGGACTCAACTGCTGTGGTCATAAGTCCCCTAGAACTTATAACTACTTAAACCTAACCAACCTAAGGACAGCACACAACACCCAGCCATCACGAGGCAGAGAAAATCCCTGACCCCGCCGGGAATCGAACCCGGGAACCCGGGCGTGGGAAGCGAGAACGCTACCGCACGACCACGAGATGCGGGCAGGCTGCAAACGGACTACTCCAGCTAATGATCTGTTGAGTTGGACCAGAGGACCCAGTCCAATCTATGTAAACACAGCCCACAACCTTATGGAGGAACCACCAGCTTGCACAGTGTGTTGGTGAGAACTTGGGCCCATGGCTGCGTGGGGTGTACGCCTCTGTCGAGCCCTACGCTAAGCTCTTACCAGCTGACATCGGGACTCGTCTGACCACGTCACGGTTTTCCAGTCGTCTAGGGTCCAGCCGGTATGGTCACGATCCCAGGAATCCCAGAAGAGGCGCTGCGGGCCATGTGCTGATAGCAAAGGCTCTCACGTCGGTCGTCGGCTGCCATAGCCCTTTGTCGTCAAATTTCGCCACACTGTCCTAACGGATACGTTCGTCGTACGTTCCATACTAATTTATGCGGTTATTTCACGCAGTATCGTTTGTTAACACAGACAATTCTACGCAAACGCCGCTGCTCTCGGTCGTTAAGTGAAGGCGATCGGCCACTGCGTTGTCCGTGGTGAGAGGTAATGCTTGAAATTTGATATTCTCGGCACTCATCTGACACGGTGGTACTTGGAATATTGAGTTCCCTAACGCTTTCCGAAATTCAATGTACCGTGCGTCTAGCTCCGTCTACCATTTCGCGTTCAAAGTCTGTTAATTTCTGTCGTGCCGCCATAATCGCGTCGGAAACCTTTTCACGTGAATCACCTGAGTATGCCGCGCCGGATTAGCCGAGCGGTCTGGGGCGCTGCAGTCATGGACTTTGCGACTGGTCCCGGCGGAGGTTCGAGTCCTCCCTCGGGCATGGGTGTGTGTGTGTCTGTCCTTAGGATAATTTAGGTTAAGTAGTGTGTAAGCTTAGGGACTGATGACCTTAGCAGTTAAGTCCCATAAGATTTCACACACATTTCACCTGAGCACAAATGACGGGCCCGCATCTCGTGGTCGTGCGGTAGCGTTCTCGCTTCCCACGCCCGGGTTCCCGGGTTCGATTCCCGGCGGGGTCAGGGATTTTCTCTGCCTCGTGATGGCTGGGTGTTGTGTGCTGTCCTTAGGTTAGTTAGGTTTAAGTAGTTCTAAGTTCTAGGGGACTTATGACCACAGCAGTTGAGTCCCATAGTGCTCAGAGCCATTTGAACCATTTTTTGAACAAATGACGGCTCCGCCATTGCGCTGCCCTTTTATACCTTGTGAACACGATACTAGCGCCATCCTTATATATGAATATCGCTATCCCATGACTGGTCAGCTCAGTGTATTATTATATTCCTTCTACTAGTACCGCTGCTATAATCTCTACGTTTATGCATGGGATAACGTTGTCTGTCCGTAAGTTTCCGTACAGAATTTCTGTTAACGCAATAGAAGAGGTTAACAGGAAGTTCTTTCGTTGACACAACACAAATGTGGTTTTTATTCATCGCAGTGTCAGTAGTTTTAGTGGAGTGTAAATATCCACACAATTAGTGTCTATACGGCGATCTTAACTGACGCATACGTGCTGGCGAGACGTCCGACAAGGCTTGTGTCAGACAGTTTCAGGTTCACGACTGGGCGCCGCGTGTAGACAGTAGAATCGCTGAGGTCACGGGGAGCGACGCACGGCTTTATCTGGGCAGATGACCCGAGGTGCCAAAGTGCAGAGTCCTCAGTCCCCCGCCGCTGGCTGGCTCGCTACTCTGCCACCAGTAAGCGCTGGCGAGGCCCACTGCCGCCCGCCTCCACCGATGACGCTCTCCGCTAAATGCACCATCATCTTAAATAAAATTGTTTCCCCCTGCCGTAGAGCTTCCATACATCTTCAGCCTACATCGTCAATTTTCTTTTTCATCTCGGGTATACGTCTTTCAGAATTATGTGCAAAGGTTCCAGTAAACACTAAGCACAAGAGATCTGAAATGAGCTCTGTGTACTTTCAACTCGCCGGCTGGTCTTATGACGTCACCACCGAACAACTCGTCTCCGTACAATCGGAGATTGGACTCTCGAGTCTCTGCCGCTGCCCATTTAACTGAAAACTCGTCGCTTGAGTCTTTTGTCGATACAAGTGGACTCTACCCGCGTAGAAGGGACAGCGAGTACACGAGTTCGCAAGTACCAGTAAATCCCGGATTCTTCAAAAAATCGAACTCCCATGAATAAAACAGGATGATGACTTTAAGCGTGTAAGCAAAGAAAAGTTTACGAACATGTTGAAAATATGCTAAGAGGTTGTTGTAAGTCGCTAAGTGTTCTCAATATCAAACATTGGATAAATATATTCTGGGTAAATTACGCTCCGTTTTAAATGAAAGCTAGCTTTTTACGTAATCCAATATTTGGGACGTCGTATCCTCTGAACCAAGTGTCGTCATGATATATAATATTGCTGCTACATTCAGTGGTATATGTGGATCCTGGCCTACGAGAAAGACAGGCCGCGGCGCGGACGTCACGAACGTAGTCCTGCGCCCTCTCGCTCGCTCAAATCAGCAGACAAACTACGTTTCTACACCTGTTAACTCTTAACTAGGCGTGTCCGTTCAAACGAAAACTGAATCTTCTACTGAAATCCGCTATCATGAGATCTTACTGTTACTAGTCCTATAATGATGGGGAGTCCATGGTCCCACTTATAATTTGTTACGGCTGTACTGGCGTACAATAAAATAAAATCATGCTAAAATGATTACCAGTTGCATAAGGCACCACTTTCAGCATGTAATGAGTACTGTTAAGCAGAAGAGACTAAATGCTATAAACAAGCCCTTATGCCATTTATATCGGGTACTCATTTTAGATTAAATTTTGCTGTAGTACTGTTAATCAGTAAGACTTCATAACAGCAGATTCCAGTGGAAGATACAATTCTCATTAGTACTTACACGCCCAGCTACGAGTTAACAGGTTTAGAAACGCATTTCGTCTGCTGAGCTGAGCGAGCGACCGAGTTCAGCACTACCTTCGTGACGTACGCGCCGCGGCCTGTCTTTCTCGTGGGCCTCGATGTGGATACTGCCTGCAAAATCTATTGCGAGTAGAGGTAGCAGTACAGAAGTGATAAATTAAAACGTCAGCCGCGCGGGATTAGCCGAGCGGTCTAGGGCCCTGCAGTCATGGACTGTGCGGCTGGGCCCGGCGGAGGTTCGAGTCCTCCCTCGGGCATGGGTGTGTGTGTGTGTGTGTGTGTATGTGTGTGTGTGTGTGTGTGTGTGTGTCCTTAGGATAATTTAGGTTAGTTGGTGTGTAAGCTTAGGGACTGATAACCTTAGAAGTTAAGTCCCATAAGATTTCACACACATTTGAACATTTTTTAATTAAAACGACATCCCAGATTCAGTAGTTTTACTTTTTTAAATGTAGTAAGCAATACACTTCATTCCTTTCATCCTTTGCGCGGGCCAGTCTCAAATGCTGGATGAATATAGCCTGGGTTATCACGCACGGTATGTTAAGCCGTATGACACGACACACCTGTCGTATACAAACAAGTCTGCATCAGCGCGACAAACGTCCAGGTCTGGAACTGCCAACATTTTCGATAGCCCTATTACACCATACACCTAATGCCTAGGTAAGTCTACACTATCGCTCCAGAGGTACATATTCGGAGCTGTAGGCTTGTTTACGTCATTGACGTTGTGTGTGAAAGTTGATATTTAGGTAAAGCTGCTATTTACTCATATTGAAACTTCTTAGAAGTCTAAATTCGCATTTATTAAGCACTTACAATAGTGAAATTACGTTACGATTATACAACATTATAGACTGAAGTGTTCGTTTTTGTCGTGCTGGAACAAGGAAATGGTATCTATGTTTACATTTCACAGCGTTTTAGGCGTGGAGGACACAACTACACAGCGTGGTCCATTGATAGCGACCGGCCAAGTATCTCACGAAATAAGCATGAAACGAAAAAACTATAATGAACGAAACTCGTCTAGCTTGAAGGGGGAAACCAGATGGCGCTATGGTTGGCCCGCTAGATGGCGCTGCCATAGGTCAAACGGATATCAACTGCTTTTTTAAAATAGGAACCCCCATTTTTATTACATATTCGTGTAGTACGTAAAGAAACATGAATGTTTCAGTTGGACCACTTTTTTCGCTTTGTGATAGATGGCGCTGTAATAGTCACAAACGTATAAGTACGTGGCATCACGTAACATTCATCCACTGCGGACGGTATTTACTTCGTGATACATTACCCGTGTAAAATGGACTGTTTATCAATTGCAGAAAAGGTCGATATCGTGTTGTATGGGTATTGTGATCAAAATGCCCAACAGCCGTGTGCTATGTATGTTGCTCGGAATCCTGGACGACATCATCCAAGGGTCCGGACCGTTCGCCGGATAGTTACGTTATTTAAGGAAACAAGAAGTGTTCAGCCACATGTGAAACCTAAACCACGACCTGCAACAAATGATGATGCCCAAGTAGGTGTTTTAGCTGCTGTCGCGGCTAATCCGCACATCAGTAGCAGACAAATTGCGCGAGAATCGGTAATCTCAAAAACGTCGGTGTTGAGAATGCTACATCAACATCGATTGCACCCGTACCACATTTCTATGCACCAGGAATTGCATGGCGACGACTTTGAACGTCGTGTACAGTTCTGCCACTGGGCACAAGATTTTTTGCTCGCCTTCTGTTTAGCGACGAAGCGTCATTCACCAACAGCGGTAACATAAACCGGCATAATATGCACTATTGGGCAACGGAAAATCCACGATGGCTGCGACAAGTGGAACATTAGCGACCTTGGCGGGTTAATGTATAGTGCGGCATTATGGGAGGAATGATAATTGGCCCCCATTTTATCGATGGCAGTTTAAATGGTGCAATGTATGCTGATTTCCTACGTAATGTTCTACCGATGTTACTACAAGATTTTTCACTGCATGACAGAATGACGAAGTACTTGCAACATGATGGATGTCCAGCACATAGCTCGCGTGCGGTTGAAGCGGCATTGAATAGCCTATTTCACGACAGGTGGATTGGTCGTCGAAGCACCATACCATGGCCCGCACGGTCACCGGATCTGACGTCCCCGGATTTCTATCTGTGGGGAAAGTTGAAGGATATTTGCTATTGCCGGCAGCGGTGGCCGTGCGGTTCTAGGCGCTGCAGTCCGGAACCGCGGGACTGCTACGGTCGCAGGTTCGAATCCTGCCACGGGCATGGATGTGTGTGATGTCCTTAGGTTAGTTAGGTTTAAGTAGTTCTAAGTTCTAGGGGACTGATGACCTAAGATGTTAAGTCCCATAGTGCTCAGAGCCATATTTGCTATCGTGATCCACCGACAACACCTGACAACAAGCGTCAGCGCATTGTCAATGCATGTGCGAACATTACGGACGGCGAACTACTCACTGTTGAGAGGAATGTCGTTACACGTATTGTCAAATGCATTGAGGTTGACGGACATAATTTTGAGCATTTATTGCATTAATGTGGTATTTACAGGTAATCTCGCTGTAACAGCATGCGTTCTCAGAAATGATAAGTTCACAAAGGTACATGTGTCACATTGGATCAACCGAAATAGAACGTTCAAACGTACCTACGTGCTGTATTTTAATTTAAAAAACCTACCTGTTACCAACTGTTCGTCTAAAATTGTGAGCCATATGTTTGTGACTATTACAGAGCCATCTATCACAAGTGAAAAATGTGGTCCAACTAAAACATTCACATTTCTTTACGTACTACACGAATATGTCATAAAAAATGGGGGTTCGTATTTTAAAAAACGCAGTTGATATCCGTTTGACCTATGGCAGCGCCATCTCGCGGGCCAATCATAGCGCCATCTGGTGTTCCCCTTCAAGCTAGACAAGTTTCGTTCTTTGTAGTTTTTTCGTTTACGCTTATTTTCTTAGATATTTGGCCCGGTCACGATCAATGGACCACCCTGTATATGGAACATTTGCCGTTAAATAAGTCCACCGTGGTCGTTAGGAGAAGGACAAAACTGGGGTCGACTAGAGCTGGGAAGAAGGGATGATGAAAGCAAAACGGCTTTTCCGGCACAGCTGCTATTACTCTATTTGCTGTTCTCTCAACACTGCCCTTCCTGGCATGCTGAAATAATAGAAAAGACGCAACCAAATCACACAAATGCGTTACTTTACCAGTCACGGTAATACATACAAATAGAGAAAGTAAATTTATATACACATTACGTAAAAAAAAACTCAGAATTAAAAGATATGTAGACGTACCTTATTGTGGCACAGCGTATCTAGAGGATCCTTAACGTAAGCCTCAATAAGCACACTTGCATTCCATTCCTGCACTAAGAAATTACTCACTGAAAAATGTGTAGAATATTTCGCTCAGTTGCCAAAAGAGTCCTCAGGAGCTCACGTATTTCTTGTCTGCTGACTGCAGGTGAAAATAACAGCTGAAAGCCCGCTCGGAATGCTGCATTCTGCGCGTGCAGCATATATCTGTTGTAATGCGCGTTCGTGGATCCACGTCACAATAGAACGGTTCCAATTACTCTCCGGCGGACAAACCGTATGCTGAAATCGCAACTTCACTCGTTCTGCCGGTAGATGTCAGGCCGTCTACACCGGATGTGTACACGCTTTTAAGTGTGTCGGGATATGTCCTTGTGCTGCCTCGAGCCATGTATGCAGTTTATAACTGTCTTACTGTGCTCAACCTTCAGCATGACATTATTGTTCATAATTGTAATTCCTAGGTACTTAATTGAATTTACGTCCTTTAGATGTGACTAATATGTCGTGTAACCGAAGTTTAACGGATTCCTTTTAGCACTCTTGAGGATGACCTCACATTTTTCATTATTTAGGGTCAATTGCCAATTTTCGCACCATACAGATATCTTTCATAAATTGTTTTGCAATTTGTTTTGATCTTCTGATGATTTGACTATACGATAAACGACAGCACCATCTACCAACAATCTAAGACGGCTGCTCAGATTGTCTGCTATATCATTTATATAGATAAGGAAGAGCAGAGGGCCTATAATATCTTGGGAAACGCCAGAAATCACATCTGTTTTACTAGATGACTTTCCGTCAATTACTACGAACTTTGACCTATGTGTCAGGAAATCACTATCCGTCACATAACTGAGAAGATATTCCATAAGCAGGCAATTTCATTATAAGCTGCTTGTGAGATAGTGTCAAAAGCCTTCTATAAAACTAGAAATACGGAATCAATTTGAAATCCCTTGCCAATAGCACTAAATACTTCGTGTGAGTAAAGAGTTAGTTGTGTTTCACAAGAACGATGTTTTCTAAATCCCTGTTGACTGTGTGTCAATGGACCGCCCTCTTCGAGATAATTCACAATGTTAGAACACAATATATGTTCCACAATCTTGCTGCATGTCGACGTTGATGGTATGAGCTTGTAATTTAATACGTTACTCTTATTGCCCTCCTTTAAATATTGGCGTGACCTGTGCAACTTTCCATTCTTTGGGTACGGTTCTTTCGTCGAGCGAGGGGTTGTATTGGATTGTTAAGTATGAAGCTGTTGCATCAACATACTCTGAAAGGAACCTAATTGGTATACGATCTGCACCGGAAGACTTGCTTTTATTAAGTGACTGTATTACAATTGTGGTACCACCTTCTGGCCGGCCGGGCTGGCCGAGCGGTTCTAGGCGCTACAGTCTGGAACCGTGCAACCGCTACGGTCGCAGGTTTGAATCCTGCCTCGGGCATGGATGTGTGTGATGTCCTTAGGTTAGTTAGGTTTAAGTAGTTCTAAGTTCTAGGGGACTGATCACCTCAGAATTTAAGTCCCGTAATGCTCAGAGCCATTTGAACCATTTTTTGGGTTTATTGGTTAAAAACTAATGTTGCGTACGGAAAGTCCGTGATCACGGTGTGACGTGTTTTTGTTGTTGCATAATGGCACGCTGGTCGCGAGAATATGTTCTGTAAAGGCGAGAGCCATTTTGATTTTGTTGGTTACACGCTGTGAGCGTGACTGATTTGATTTATAGCTTTTGTGCAAAGAACGTTTCCTTGTTATTTTGCTCATTTATATGTTTTATTGTACATAACATTATATTGAGTTACAAGAATATGCGTAGCTAGTACAGTAGATAGTTGATAGTAGCTTGTCACAGTGACTAGTTGGTGATGAGAGGATTTGTAGAACAATGTTCAGCTGCGTGCTGTGTAGATGATCTAAATTAAGCCAAGGGTTAACTGCGGAAGCTGTAATTAATTGTCATTTCCTATCTATGCCCAAGGGCAGTGTACAGGGTGTATCAAAAAGAATCATCCGATTTTAAAAAAATCATAATTATTATGTTATTTGAGATATGTGCGTGAACACCCGCTAGGTAGGTGCAGTGTGCGCCCACTTCACTTCTAGTAAAAAAAAGTGTGTCGGGACAACGGAAAGCGTTGTGTGTTCTACGTTTTGCGCAGTGCGAGTCAGTAATAACTGTTGAGCTTGACTTCCGTACTAAGTATACTGTGGATCTTCCTACAGCACAGAGAATTAGATGATGGCATAAGCAATTCCGAGAAACAGGTTGTTTGTGTAAAGGTAAATCGCCGGGCCGTCCCCGAGTGTCTGACAGACGTCGCAAGCATGCGCCATAGTTTCACAAGGAGTCCGCAGAAATCCGTTCGCCGTGCAGCTCGACAGCTCAACATGCCCTCGATGCCCGTCTGGCGTGCGTTGCGTCGACGTTTACACACGACACCATACAAAATTCAGCTACTGTAGGCTCCTCGTGAAGGTGACAAACAACAACGCGTGGAGTTCTGTAGTTTCGTTCTTGGCAAGATGGAGGCCGACAGTTTTCTTGCCGCGTGGAGTGGCCGCACGGTTTGAGGCGCCATGTTACGGATTGCGCGGCCCCTCCCGCAGGAGGTTCGAGTCCTCCCTCGGGCATGGCTGTGTGTGTTGTTCGTAGCATAAGTCAGTTTAAACAGCGTGTAAGTCCAGGGACCGATGACTTCAGCAGTTTGGTCCCTTAGGAATTCACATACATTAGAACATTTTTGAATAGGTTTCTTCCACGCTTAGTGTTTAGTGACGAGGCAACACTTCATTTAAACGGAAAGGTGAAGCGTCATAAAGAGAATGTGGGGTATGGAAGAAGCACATGAAGTTGTACAACATGAGAGGGATTCTCGAAAATTTAATGTGTTTTGTGCAGTTTCACAGGAAGAAGTATCTGATCCATTTTTCTTTGCCGAGAACACTGTTACAGGAAGCACATATCTCGATATGCCTGAGAACTTTATTGTCCCTCAGTTGGAAACTGATTCGAACAACTTCATTTACCGACAGGATAGGGCATCGCCACACTGGCATTTGAAAGTGAGGGAATTT
This sequence comes from Schistocerca nitens, assembly GCF_023898315.1. Classification (NCBI taxonomy): domain Eukaryota; kingdom Metazoa; phylum Arthropoda; class Insecta; order Orthoptera; family Acrididae; genus Schistocerca; species Schistocerca nitens. The sequence goes on from NC_064618.1 coordinate 249,916,109, forward strand.
TTAAATCAAAGGATTACTGAACGATGGATCGGTCGCATTGGACCAAATGATTCAGCCTTACATTACTCGCCGCCAAGGTCGCCGGACCTGACTGTATGTGCTTATTTCTTGTGGGGGTTTATAAAAGCCTCACTTTATGTGCCTTTTTTACCAGCAACAATGAATGAACTGAGACATCGCATGACAGCAGCTGTGGAAGCTGTAACTCAAAATACGTTCGCTGCAATGTGGGAACAATTTGAAAACCGCATTGACATATGCCATAGACTGCAAAGGGAGTATAATGAACACCTATCAAAAGCTATGACGAAAAAAGTTTGAGTTTTCTTTTCATAAAAAAAATCTTCATTGTATATGTCTATTAGTTTCAGAAATATAGACGTGCCAAATCGGTTGATTCTCTTTGATACACCCTGTATGTGTAATTATTTGTGGTGTTTCCCGGTTGTGTGCTGGAGCAAAGTTGATTTTGATTCTGCTTAACTAAATTCTGTTTCTTTATATTAAAGGCATTTTAACTGTTTTTCTCTAGTTTGAGCCATGCTTGCAAGAACTGTGTTGGGCTGCAAATGGAATTTTGTTTAATTGCTATCGTTCTTTTGTCAAGAATATATTAATTTATTAAATTAGTTCTTAAACTGAGTCCACGCTTGCACAAGGGCAGCGGAACCCCACTCCACCCAAATCCTTCGCTACAACTGCATCAGGCGAATGCAAGGCTTGTTCGTCTGAAGTGGCACGCTGATTACCTTTTTTGCACTAGGTTGTTCTGTCATCTTTCCAGATTTGTAAGCCAGTACCAAATATTTCTTTACGAATGTAGTAACATTTAACTGCATAGATTTAACGTTTAATTTCGTCTCACGGTACTGTCTATACTGACAAGGGAACCTCCCCATCGCACCCCCCTCAGATTTAGTTGTAAGTTGGCACAGTGGATAGGCCTTGATAAACTGAACACAGATCAATTGAGAAAACAGGAAGAAGTTGTGTGGAACTGTAAAAAGAATAAGCAAAATATACAGACTGAGTAGTCCATGGGTCACATAAGCAACATCATGGAATATCTAAGCTCAGGAGCGCCGTGGTCCCGTGGTAGCGTGCGCAGCTGCAGAACTGGGGGTCCTTGGTTCAAGTCTTCCCTGGAGTGAAAATTTTACTTTCTTTATTTTTGCATAGTTATTATCTGTCCGTTCGTTCATTGACGTCTCTGTTCACTGTAATAAGTTTAGTGTCTGTTTAGCATGCGATTAGTAGACGAAAGGACGTGCCTCTCCAATGGGAACCGAAAACATTTGATCGCAAGGTCATAGGTTAACCGATTCCTCCACAGGAAAACAGATCTAATATATTCTATACGACACTGGTGACGGCATGTGCGTCACATGACAGGAATATGTTGTCGACCCACGTAACTTGTACACTTGGCGAATGGTTAAAAAGATTCTTCTACCTTGCCCGATTTAGGTTTTCTTGTGGATGTGATAATCACTCCCAAAAAAGTGATGAAAACAGAAGAGTTTGTCACATAAACTGAAAATAAAAAATTAAACTTTTCACTCGATGGAAGATTTGAACCAAGGACCTTTCGTTCCACAGCTGCTCAGGTTACCACGAGACCACAGCGCTCCCGCGTTCCCAGTCTCCTTGATGTTGCATATCTTCCCATGAACTACTCAGTTTGTATATTTTGCTTATTTTTTTACAGTTCGACACAACTTCTTCCTGTTTTCTCAATTGATCTGTGTTCAGTTTTTCAAGGCCTATCCACTGTGCCAACTTATAACTAAATCTGAAGGGGGTGCGATGGGGAGGTTCCCTTGTGAGCAACAATTTGCGATAACAGTAACACAGGGGAAAGTCTGATACATGTTGCGGTGGGGAGGACCATCAGAGTTTGGCGTTTTTCTTGGTTTTTGTCTGTTGTTATAAGGAGTGGGTCGCCACTAGGGAACCAGTATATTCTTGAGAGACGTGTTCCAGAGCTGTAGCAGCTTCCGAGTGACTGGCGGGAGGCTAAATGATTGCGTAAGATTTGTGTCGTAAGGGCAAGCCACGGCGTCGCAAGACGCAAGCTCGTTACGGGCTCCATTAGTGGTCAGCTGACAGATAAACTGTCAGCAGCCGCTGCGCCCGATGCTGCTAACTGTCCTCTGGAAACAAAGCCTCAAAAGACTGCAGTGGCTACACTCAGCTTTGATGGTTTCATGAGTACTTCGCAGCACTGTCAGCAAAGGTAGTTGGGGTTTTACGATGAACAATGTTTTCAGCACTGTTATTTTCTTCCTATTTGGTCAAATACATTCATATTGTGCCTGAAGCCCTCTTCTAAGACCGTAATGTCGTTAATAATGTTGGTACCGCAGTTTAGCAACTATCAACGTTAGAAATTACTTCCACGCGTAGGAAAATTCTCCTCATTGTTAGCTGTAACTGAGCAAAACCTATACTATGGTGGCCTGTCGTAGCTGCTTCACCTTGAGATACTAACACACAATCACACATGGACACTCTCTCTCTCTCTCTCTCTCTCTCTCTCTCTCCCCCTCCAACCCCAAAGTCTTCGCATCAAATATAGATAACGTCTTGGGGGACAACTTTTTTTTTTGGGACAAAAGATTTGTTAGCTGTTCCCATCGACTCTAGGCATCCTTTTGCATGGTTATGCCCCTATGCAATTTGTACATCGAAGAAGCAATGATGGAAATAAAAGAAAGGCGCAGGAATGGAATTAAAATTCACGGTGAAAGGGTATCAATGATACGATTCGCTGATGACGTTGCTATCCTCAGTGAAAGTGAAGAAGAATTATTTGATCTGATAGGACATCTGTTAATACATCAGGGACTGACTTTCGTGGTACTAGAGGGAGCTGTAGAGGGCAAAAAACGGTACAGGAAGACAGAGATTGGACTACATCCAGCAGATAATTGAGGAAGTAGGTAGCAAGTGCTACTCTGAGATGAAGACGTGTGCCGCATGAAATCAGTCAAAAGACGAGTGACTCAAAAAAAACGAAATTTAAAAAATTCTCCCCAGAGGCGGCGAGCCGTAGGCTCTCTGCGGCGTTCGCATGTCTTGCGTGCTACCTATAATCTAGTCATCTGCTGTGTATGAAAATGATGCAGGCATAGCAAAATTTAAAGTTCCTGATTCGCTTCTAACATATTTATCCGCTTAGAGACACTCATTCCTTACTTTTTGTTGCTGAAGATCACTATCAATTTACTGGTAGTAGTATGAAGATAGGTAGTATGAAGCATTCTATGTTAGTAGACCGTGTTAGATGAAATCTCTTCGTCCCAGAGTCGGCAAACACTAAAGGACGCCTAGCGTCGCTGGGAAGCGTAGTGAACATTTTGCCTGTAACAAAATTCGTTCACCTACAAACGTCTGATGCAAAGACTTTGAAACACCAGATACGAGTACATATCCCCATCCCACAGAAAAGGTGACAGTTTCATATTTGCGGAACCACTCTTGCCATCTGTGATCTGTTGCAGGAATTAAGGGGTGTGGTAACAAGTTTGCGTGGCTATCCACCGCAGCAAGCACAGAAATATTTGTTTTGTAAATGAAAACCGCCCTTTCTTACTGCTCTGTAATTTATTTCTCCCATACGCGTTCCGCATTTTTTTTTACTCTAAGGCATATTCAGTGGGTTCTAGAACGATACAGTTTTGTTTTTATATGTGTTATTTTTAGATTATCAAGCAGTTCACGTCGCGTTTTTTATGTAAATAAGTAATTACTTACAGTTTGTTAGCATCTGCATTTCCTCTCATCTGGCCTGGAGGTCAGAAAAGAAGTGGTAATGCGACCTCCAAACCAGATGAGAGGAAGCGCAGATGCCAACAAACTATAAGTAATTGCTTATTTACAAAAAATAAAATAAAAATAAAAATGCGACGTGAACTGTTTGATAAAAAATAACACATATCAAAACAAAACTATATCGTTTTAGATCCCACTGAAGATGCCTTAGAGGAACAAAAGGCGAAACGCGTCTGGGAGAAATGAATTACAGTGCAGCAAGAAAAGGCGGTCATGTTTCGACTACCTGCCGTTTTAAAAGGAAGAAGGTTGGCGTCACAGACTGCTCATAGTAAACAAAACTGTATCAGTATGTTATGTTGAAATGATACGATGTATTTACGGTAGTGAAGCAATGAGCCGCGGAAACGTTTTTAAGTGGTATGTAAGATTTCGTGATGGCTGAGAGAGCATTTGACAATCGACGTCGAGGAGCATCAGCGACAGTTAGAGTTGAAGAAAATGGTAGACAAGTGGCTGAAATTCTTAGAAATGATCGTTGCGCATCTGCCAGGTTAATTGAGGAACTCACTGGAATTCCTTAAACAACTGTGCATCTCATTGTAACTGAAAATTTCAACAAAAAGAAGACCTGTTTTCGCTTTGGGCCCTACTCACTCATGGACGATCAAAAACAATGCAGAGTGAAACAATACAGGGAAATGAAACAATCGACCAATGGGGACCCAGGTTTCTTGTCATGCATTGTAACAGGTGATGTAACATGGTCACTTACAAAGCGCCACAGCTCGGATTGGAAAGGTCTAGGATACCCGAAACCGAAAAAAATGCGAATGCAGAAAATCGTATCAAGACACAATCCACAGTTTTCTTTGATTCCAAGGGAATTATCCATATAGAATTCGCTCCAGAAGATCAAATGGTGACTGCACGTTATTACTTGGGTGCTCTAACACCTTTACGGGCGAGAAGGTGAGACCCGAATACCGCAACCAAGGAACACTATGTTTGTTGCACGACAGTGCTCCGGGGCACAACAGCAAGATCGTACGCCATTTCGTGGCTCAAAAAGATATCGTTGCGCTGGACCGCCCACCATATTCGCCGGATTTAGCTCCGTGCGTCTTCTCGCTATTTCCCAAACCGAAAATGGCGATGAAAGGACAGCGTTTCAACACGAGTTTCCACATCCAGATGCCTACGCCAACGATCCTGAAGGCAATTCCAATTACTGACTATCAGAATTTTTTTTGGACATTTTCTCCAGGGCTTGCATTTGTGTACTGACTCACAAGGAGATGTTTTGAATAAAAAGGGTGTGGGCACTACAAACAACCACTGTCTTGTATTTCGCATCAATCACCTTTCCTGTCTGACGGACTGTGTATAAAGTGCGTCTGAAAAGTTCAGTGAATGTCTCCGAAAATAAGAAAAACGAGAGTTATAAACAAAATACCTGTACTGGCCTTCAAAGTAATCACCGTTAGCTACAACACACTTCTGACATCTGCTATAAAGCTGTTGCAAACTGTCAGCAAACGCTCCTTGTGGAATCGCTCGAACCACCGTGGGCCGTGGTCACGCATTGTTGGATATCCGCATCATTACAGGAGATGAGGCCTGGTACTACCAGTACGATTCGGAGACCAAACGACAGTCAGTGGCATGGTGTTTATCGCCTTCGCCGCGTCACTAAACATGTCGGCCCACAAAAAACAAGATTAAGACTATGTTGCTCGCCTTTTTGCGACAGCACGGTATTGATCCATCGTGAATTTCTACCCGAGGGAGCGGGAGAAGACGAACACCGTGCCACTGACAGTCACTTCGTCTCCGGGTCGCACTGGTAGCACCAACTCTCGTATCCTTTAATGACGCGGATATCCAGGAACACGTGGCCAAGATGCTTCGAGCGATTCCACATGGAGCGTTTGCTGACTTCCAATACTTTATAGCCGATGTAGAAGTTTCTTGCAGATAATGGTGATTACTTTGAAGTGCAGTAAAGGCATTTTGTTTGTAACCCTTGAGTCCTTTATTTTCTGAGACCATTCACCGAACTTTTTAGACGCTCCTTATACACTCCTGGAAATTGAAATAAGAACACCGTGAATTCATTGTCCCAGGAAGGGGAAACTTTATTGACACATTCCTGGGGTCAGATACATCACATGATCACACTGACAGAACCACAGGCACATAGACACAGGCAACAGAGCATGCACAATGTCGGCACTAGTACAGTGTATATCCACCTTTCGCTGCATTGCAGGCTGCTATTCTCCCATGGAGACGATCGTAGAGATGCTGGATGTAGTCCTGTGGAACGGCTTGCCATACCATTTCCACCTGGCGCCTCAGTTGGACCAGCGTTCGTGCTGGACGTGCAGACCGCGTGAGACGACGCTTCATCCAGTCCCAAACATGCTCAATGGGGGACAGATCCTGAGATCTTGCTGGCCAGGGTAGTTGACTTACACCTTCTAGAGCACGTTGGGTGGCACGGGATACATGCGGACGTGCATTGTCCTGTTGGAACAGCAAGTTCCCTTGCCGGTCTAGGAATGGTAGAACGATGGGTTCGATGACGGTTTGGATGTACCGTGCACTATTCAGTGTCCCCTCGACGATCACCAGTGGTGTACGGCCAGTGTAGGAGATCGCTCCCCACACCATGATGCCGGGTGTTGGCCCTGTGTGCCTCGGTCGTATGCAGTCCTGATTGTGGCGCTCACCTGCACGGCGCCAAACACGCATACGACCATCATTGGCACCAAGGCAGAAGCGACTCTCATCGCTGAAGACGACACGTCTCCATTCGTCCCTCCATTCACGCCTGTCGCGACACCACTGGAGGCGGGCTGCACGATGTTGGGGCGTGAGCGGAAGACGGCCTAACGGTGTGCGGGACCGTAGCCCAGCTTGATGGAGACGGTTGCGAATGGTCCTCGCCGATACCCCAGGAGCAACAGTGTCCCTAATTTGCTGGGAAGTGGCGGTGCGGTGCCCTACGGCACTGCGTAGGATCCTACGGTCTTGGCGTGCATCCGTGCGTCGCTGCGGTCCGGTCCCAGGTCGACGGGCACGTGCACCTTCCGCCGACCACTGGCGACAACATCGATGTACTGTGGAGACCTCACGCCCCACGTGTTGAGCAATTCGGCGGTACGTCCACCCGGCCTCCCGCATGCCCACTATACGCCCTCGCTCAAAGTCCGTCAACTGCACATACGGTTCACGTCCACGCTGTCGCGGCATGCTACCAGTGTTAAAGACTGCGATGGAGCTCCGTATGCCACGGCAAACTGGCTGACACTGACGGCGGCGGTGCACAAATGCTGCGCAGCTAGCGCCATTCGACGGCCAACACCGCGGTTCCTGGTGTGTCCGCTGTGCCGTGCGTGTGATCATTGCTTGTACAGCCCTCTCGCAGTGTCCGGAGCAAGTATGGTGGGTCTGACACACCGGTGTCAATGTGTTCTTTTTTCCATTTCCAGGAGTGTATAAGCAACATATGCTAATTTGCAGAGTTATTAGAGGACACCCTCCCGCTGGAGCTCCGAGTCCTCCCTTGGGCATGAGTGTGTGTGTGTTGTTCTTAGTATAAGTTAGTTTAAATAGTGTGTAAGTCTAGGGACCGATGACCTCATCAGTTTGGTTCTTTAGAAATTCACAAACATTTGAACATTAGAGGACATAAAAAGGAACACTTTTATTATGTGGCACAAATGTCACAGGTGGCACCATCTACTCGATAGGGGTCCTTGAACGGTTTGATGCTGAACTTCCTTTAGGCCAACGTTCACGTTTGTTTTCACTGCTTTATAAGCTACATGTTGATAATGGAATCTGATTTGAAATGCAGTTACATCTTATTTCTAGAAAATATGAGTTTTCATACTTCTAGTTTGTCCACGTCAACCGGCCGTTGTGGCCGAGCGGTTCTAGGCGCTTCAGTCCGGAACCGCGCTGCTGCTACAGTCGCAAGTTCGAATCCTGCCTCGTGCATAGATGTGTGTGATGTCCTTAGGTTAGTTAGGTTTAAGTAGTTCTAAGTCTAGGGGACTGATGACCTCAGATGTTAAGTCCCATAGTGCTCAGAGCCATTTGAACCATTTTTTTGTCCACGTCCTGGATAAACAATTGTATTATTATTGTATGTGTTGTGCTCACACGAAAGTTACTGATGTTTACAGGGTCTTAATGGCTGGTTACAGTCTAACTTATATATGTGTGTGCGAACTGTACATTTTAAGGAAGCTGTGTTACAGCGAATTCAAGACAACTCTAGCACCAATAAATGGTTCAAATTAGCTATTACAGGACCCAGTGGATTACTCATTACGACGCTGTCAACTTGCTCACCCTATTGGAGCTGATGAGATGTAGGAGAACATCATTTCGATGAAATGGCGCGAAGACTCACCGGCAGCTAAGACATTCTGTTGTGAATGCCTTCACGGTACGGCCAAAGACATTTCGAATGCAATGCTATTCTCGGTGGCTCTTGAGCACGGTGCCGTGGTCATGGGCCGAGCGCCGGCGACAGCCCTATAGCGTCACCAGAGGTTCTCTGAAGTTCTGCAGCCGGGGGGTCTCGCGTTTGCCTACCGGGAGAGCGCGCTCCTCCAAGGTTTCCGATAACTACGAGACATTACACAAGATAGCCTACGCGAGGACAGCCGGTCGGCAGGGACGGGGCGCTGCTTGCTTTTTGCATTCCTTTTTCTGTCAGCAGTAATGAAAAATTGCTGCTTAGGATTTGCTGTGGAGGGACTGTTAGTTAGCACGGCCTCCAAGGATGCGTCAGGCGCCGTACCTTACGATACTGCGTAGTACTTGGCACAGACTCCAGACGCTCAATCATATTTTACCATCCAAGTTGTCATTTCAGCGTTTTCTCTAGTTTTACAGGTTCGCGAATAACCTCCTGTAGCCTTCCGTTCGCTCAACGATTCGCCATTTTCCTTCCTGTGTCACCCGTTGCTATATCATCATTGTTATTCCCATTTTTTGTTAGATTAAAAGCTTATAAAAATGGCAACAAATATTCGGGATCTAACTAGGCAGAAGGTTGTGAACACATTGGCCTTGGACAGGCATTCTCAATCTGTGGATTCTCCCCAGACGGCTAAAACTAAATTAAAAACAAGAAGAGTTTCAAATGGCTCTGAGCACTATGGGACTTAACATCTATGGTCATCAGTCCCCCAGAACTTAGAACTACTTAAACCTAACTAACCTAAGGACATCACACACATCCATGCCCGAGGCAGGATTCGAACCTGCGACCGTAGCAGTCGCGCGGCTCCGGACTCAGCGCCTAGAACCGCGAGACCACCGCGGCCGGCCAAGAAGAATTTAATTGTGTTTTAGTGAAGAGTCACTTATTTTCAAAACTTATCTCTTTCATCACTAATCTGTTACATTATAATATTTATTACATCATCGTCAATGTCGTCATCGTCATTATCATAACTGTCATCATCCAGAGAAGAACAGTCGCTGAAATGGAGAAAAAGAAGCAAGAAATTGATCCCAGAAACTCCCTGTTTGGGTGTGAACCACACAAAAACAGGTCGAGGCCAAGGAGGAACTGCATGCGAACATCGGCAATTCCATCAGCACCTGTAACTCTAAGAGTGCGAAGGCGAAATTCATTAACCGAATGGGTTGGGAAGAACATAAAAAAGGAACCTTCTGAGGGCTTTCATCTACTGCTTTATGTGACGTGGAAGCCAGGAGTGTGACGATGCAAGACGAACTTCAGGGAGTGGGGCTTCATGTCTGAAGATGCGCTCTGCAAGACAGAAAACACCTCCTGGGTCTGCAGGCAGGTGATATACAGGACATAAAATCCCGTCTGAGGCCAGCGATCAATTTTATGTTAATAAATGGCAACCAATGCTGTACAATCGCAATAGAGTCATGAGATGTTCAGTTGACTCTTATTAGAACATGTTACGCGTTTCGGGATTTCACCTATCTTCAGACATCTGTTACAAAAAAGTACAAAACATAAGTGAACAGAACACTCAACACGTCTCTACGATACAGAAAATGAGATCGGGTCATATGAGTTACGTAACACAAACTTCGCCGGCCGCGGTGGTCTCGCGGTTCTAGGCGCGCTGTCCGGAACCGTGCGACTGCTACGGTCGCAGGTTCGAATCCTGCCTCGGGCATGGATGTGTGTGATGTCCTTAGGTTAGTTAGGTTTAAGTAGTTCTAAGTTCTAGGGGACTGATGACCACAGCAGTTGAGTCCCATAGTGCTCAGAGCCATTTGAACAGAAACTTCGACTCCTTCCTAATCAAGCTGGCGTACAGCCTTGACAGCTCAAAGGAAGTGTCCAATAGCATATGACTGTAACTGCGACACAAGTAGTCTTGAAGCAGAGCGTATACTGACTTGTTTAGAGTGGTGTGAAATCTAAGCAGATGCCATATTTAAGTCTGAGTCTTACAGAATGGGGTTGACAAACAACTGGAGATACAGTTACACATAGCCACGGAAGGCTGGTCACCCCTGCGAACAGCGATTTGGTGAACTTCTTAACAGAGCGAAACAAAAGAAGGAATTCACACGTGAAGGGCGCACGTTCCTACTCCGTCAGCGCTGATGCGCGCAGCTACTCCCTGACGTCTAACAGGGGAGCTGCATATCTGCACCGACATCGGTTAGTCTGGCTGTCTGGCGGCTGATGTTGTTTCTTATTATCAACTGTCCTCTGTGTGCTAATAACATCGACTGTGCGAACCACAGGTTGCTGTTTCAGGAAATAACTAAGACCTGCTCTCGGCATAGGAAACCTGTTCGATATGATGTATATTTTTTATTGATATTTGATCACCTTCCGCAAACAGTTCAGCGTAGGTCGTTTGAGGAACTGACCGTTCTAAGCGATCGGAGAAAAGCTCAGTTTACTCCTGATTCAAGATAGGTCATCAGATAGATCCGCGTAACCACAACTCTAATGTACGTAGCTGCGTCATTCTGTTATTCAGTACAACACATTTTAAGCTTATGGATTATGAATTAACTGACTGCTGGAGGTACTGTCATAAAACAGTCAAATAAAGGTAACAACTAATTGCTTTCCAGCCTTCGAATGTGTACACTATTTCGCTGGGGAAGCAGACCACCATGGAGGTAATAAATGTTAGAGCACGGCAGGGGGAATTACAAGAACGGCCGATCTGTACATAGTAACAAGATTTTCCAAGGGACAGATGCTCACCGGATTAATTTACAATGTCACAAATCCAGCGTGGAATAGTACGAAGCACCCTCTTGGCAGCGATTATGAATGAGCATTCACGTAACGTTCAGTATACTTCGCACCGCACCTCCCTCAGATTTAGTGGTAAGATGGCCCAGTAGATACCCCGTCATAAACTGCACACAGATTAACAATGAGAAAAGGGAGAAAATGTACTGAACCGCGAAAAAGGAAGCAAAATAGAAACATTGAATGGTTGAAGCTCAAGATGTGCAACATCGAGCGAATTTGAGTAGCGAAGGCGTCGTGGTTGTGTGGTCACGGTGTTGGACTGCGAGCCGAGCGGTCTAAGGCGCTGCAGTCATAGACTGTGAGGCTGGTCCCGGCGGAGGTTCGAGTCCTCCCTCGGGCATGGGTGTGTGTGTGTGTGTGTGTGTGTGTGTGTTTGTCCTTAGGATAATTTAGGTTAAGTAGTGTGTAAGCTTTGGGACTGATGACCTTAGCAGTTAAGTCCCATAAGATTTCACACACATTTGAACATTTTTTTTTTTTTTTGTTGGACTGCGCAGTGGGTGATCCCTGTTCAGATCTGCCTCCTGCTCCTTATTTTCTTATTAAGAAAATTATGAACTGCCCGTCCGGTCATTGACGTGTCTGATCACTGTATTTAAAGTTTTGTCTGTCTCGTCGTGTAACGTCCGTTTGCAACAGCGAGGTGTATAGGAGGGAACTCCAGATGTTCGTACCTCCTTTTTGTTCTACGCAAGTACCACTTTTTATGACACCTGCGTTCCGTTTCGGAAGTTTTCGCTCTTGAATTCCTTTTTTGTAACTTAGTTCACAACGTTTATTTGTTGTTTTCATTTTTGTGAGAGTCTGCGGGGCATCTCGCCTGCTCTCACTATTCATCACATTTACTTGCGACGGTAATATATTCTTACCACATGGCTCATATTCTATAATGAGACTATAGTATGACAATTGCCAAGACTACGGAAGGAGAACAGACACGTCAATGAGAGGACAAAAATTCAAATTTTTGTGAAGGAAAGGGACATGGTGGAAATTTGAACACGGATCTCACCCTTTGCAGTCTAACACTGTGACCACGCAACCACGACGGCCTGAGTCTTGCAATTCGTTCAATGTTGCACGTATTAAGCTAGGACAGTTCGCTGTTTCTATTTTGCTTCTTTTTTCACAGTTCAGTGCACCTTCGTCCTGTTTTCACGCTTGAGCTGTGTTCGATTTTTGAGGAGCTATCCACAGGGCCACTTTACCACTAAATCGGAGGGAGGTGTGATGGGGAGTTTCCCTTGTCAGTAATGACTTGGGCCGACAAATCCCATTTAGTCGTCCCTCTAGCCGCGCGTCGCTGTCCATCCGTGTTTTCAACCACCAGCTGCCGCCCCGGTCTCCTAAATGGGAAGGGGCCGATACTCTCCGTGCAGGCGCGGCCAGAGCTAAGTACACACTTAACTACCACGCCCCCGATACCAACACGGCGACCGGGGAAAACATACGTGCAGTAATGACATCAATTATCTCTGATCGGCGTCAGAATCAAATAATAACCGACGTCGCGAACAAAGCACACAGTGTATTACCTGCCTTCTATCCCTTCATGAACAGAAGGATTCCTCTAAACTGGAAAAGAATCTGCTACTTTATAAATCTATATTACGACCGGTCAAGTTACATGCCTGTCGCATATCACGACATGCCGCATCTATGCATCTCCACAAACTTTAGGTTGTCCAAAACAAGGTATTGCCCATCATATCAAATACTACATGGTTCGTTAAGAATACCACGATTCACAATGACTTACAAATAAAGAGTGTTCCAGAGGAGAAGCGATTCATATATGAAAGCTTTTATACCAAACTTCCTTCATCCACCAACTCACTAATTCGTCAGTTACATACGTATGATCTCAGTGGCCAACACAAACGTAAGCGTCCTTAACTGGTGCTGACACCGCGTCCATAGCACAAAATGAGGCTGATATCAGGCATGCAATGTCCCAGTCACTGTTCTCACACATTTCTCTTTGTGCCGGTCACCCATGATTGTAAATAATCTTTTATAATATTGTCAATCGTAATGTTCTAATTCTAATTTTGTGCATTGTAGATCATGTTTTGCTCTTTTATTACACAATGTACACTGAAGATCCAAAGAAACTGGTACACCTGCCTAGTATCGTGTAGGGACCCCGCGAACTCGCTGAAGTGCTGCAACACGACGTGGAATAGACTCGACTGATGCGTGAAGTAGCTCAAATGGCTCAAATGGCTCTGAACACTACGGGACTTAACATCTGAGGTCATCAGTCCCCTAGAACTTAGAAATACCTAAACCTAACTAATCTAAGAACATCACACACATCCAAGCCCGTCGTGGCAGGATTCGAAACTGCGACCATAGCGGTCGCGTGGTTCCAGACTGAAGCGCCTAGAACCGCTCGGCCACACCGGCCGGCGCCTGAAGTAGCGCTGGAGGGAAGTGGCACCATGAATTCTGCAGGGCTGTCCATAAATCCGTAAGAGAATGAGGGCGTGAAGATCTCTTCTGAACAGCACGTTGCAAGGCATCTCAGATATGCTCAATAATGTTCATGTCTGGGGAGTTTGGTGGTCATCGGAAGTGTTTAAACTCAGAAGAGTGTTCCTGGAGCCACACTGGAGCAACTCTGGACGTGTGGGGTGTGGCATTGTGGTGCTGGAATTGCCCAAGTCCGTCGTAATGCACAAAGGACATGAATGGATGCAGGTGATAAGACAGGGTACTTACGTACGTGTCACCTGTCGGAGTCGTATGTTGACGTATCAGGGGTCCAGTATCACTCCAACTGCATACGCCCCAACCATTACAGAGACTCCACCAGCTTGAACAGTCCCCTGCTGACATGCAGGGTCATTGATTCATGAGGTTTTCTCCATACCCGTATACGTCTATCCGCTCGATACAATTTGAAACTAGACTCGTCCGACCAAGCGACACGTTTCCAGTCATTAACAGTCCAGTGTCGGTGTTTACGGGCCCAGGCGAGGCGTAAAGCTTTGTGTCATGGAGTCATCAAGGGTACACTAATGGCCCTCCGCTCCGAAAGCCCATATCGATGTTGTTTCGTTGAATGGTTTGTACGCTGACACTTGTTGATGGCCCAGCATTGAAGTCTGCAGCTATTTGAGGAAGGGTTACACTTCTATCATGTTGAACGGTTCTCTATAGTCGTCATTGGTCCAGTTCTTGCAGGATCTTTTTCCGGCCGCAGCGACGTCGGAGATTTGATGTTTTAGCGGATTCCTGATATTTACGTCACACTCGTGAAATAGTCGTACGGGAAAATCCTCACTTCATCTCTACTTCAGAGATGCTGTGTCCCATCGCTCGTGCGCCAACTATAACACCACGTTCAAACTCACTGAAATCTTGAGAAATTGCCATTGTAGCGGCAGTAACCGACCTAACAACGGCGCCAGACACTTATCTTTTATAGGCGTTGCCGACCGCAGCGACGTATTCTTCCTGTTTACATACCTCTGTATTTGAATACGCATGTCTATACCAGTTTCTTTGACGCTTCAGTGTATGTTGTCCACTAGTTACGTATAAGACTATTTGTAAATCTTCCATTATTTATAGTTGCTAATGACGTAACCCTTGTAACGCAAAAGTTGAAACCCTAGTCAAAGGTCGTCAGTATTTTGTCATGTTGTAGTATTTTTATTGCCTGTATGGCACATGTTTGGCCCCATTACAGTCCTGTCCTGCTAGGCACACGAAATGTTATGTAGTTGGATGTAAGGACCCTCTAGTCGGAACCCTATAAAATGAAGAAATAGAAAAGAATCTAATCGAGCCGCAAAGCGGTTCGGCGGGGTCGCCGAACATGTTCTTCTTTTGGTTTCCTCAAACTGAAAAAATGTAGCTTTTGCTCACCTAGGTTCCGAAAATGACACATTTGAACTAGTAAAGAGTATTTCAACAAGTGGTAACTCACAGACCCACAGATGTCTGTGCATTACCGCATGGCTGTGCAAGTACAGGGTGGCGCACGAAATGTGTTATCATTTTGTTTTTGAATATAAACTTTATTGTCAATACAATCTGAAAGGAACATATACTACAATGAAGAGCCGTCCATGGAGATTTGCTCTAATTCAGCCTATGCTGAATATGTCCACCATTTCGTTTCCTAACTTCCTTCAAACGAACACTGAAGTTAGTGATTACCCTGTGGCACATGTCTTCCGTAATTTCACTGCAAGCTTGAAGAATAAGTCTTCTGAGCTCCATTAAATCACGTGGACGTTTCGGGAAAATTTTTCCTTTAGTTACCCCCAAAGAAAAAAGTCACATGGACTGAGGTCTGGACTATTGGGGGGCCAATTTTGTCCGTCATTGAAGCAACCTGGAAACCTGAGTGAAATGATCCGCATGTCGAAATGCTCGTGTAAAAACTCCAACACAGTGATTGCAGAATGTGGCCTTGCTCAATCTTGCATGAACCACTGCGTGTTCAAGGGCAAGGCAGTAGCAAGAAGCTGTGGAATGAAGCTATTGCGAAGTATGCTCTAATAACGCTCGCTGTTCACAGTTTCTTCAAAGAAAAAGGGTCCAATAAGTCCGTGACTGGAAATTGTTGCCCACGCTGTAATCCTCAGAGCATTATGTTGTCATTCATGAAGCACTTGTGGGTTTTCAGTGGCCCAAAAGCGTACATTTTGTTTGTTAACCACACCGTCTAAATGAAAATGCGCCTCGTCTGAAAACCAAACGTTGCTGAGAGTTTCTTCCCTATCCTCCGAGTCCGCAGCTCGTGGTCGTGCGGTAGCGTTCTCGCTTCCCACGCCCGGGTTCCCGGGTTCGAATCCCGGCGGGGTCAGGGATTTTCTCTGCCTCGTGATGACTGGGTGTTGTGTGGTATCCTTAGGTTAGTTAGGTTTAAGTAGTTCTAAGTTCTAGGGGACTGATGACCATAGGTGTTAAGTCCCATAGTGCTCAGAGCCATTGGAACCATTTGAACCTATCCTCCGCCCACTGAGCAAACAGTAGTCTCTACTGCTTGTGTTCTTCAGTGAGCTTCTGTGCACAGGTCATCTTGTATGGGTACATATGGAGGTCGCTTTTAAGAATGCGTTGAATGGAGCGTGTGGATATTGCCAGTTGCACTGCTGCCTTTCTACACGATTTCCCGGGACTTCTCTGTACAGCAACTCGTACCGCTTCAATAGGCGAACAAACAGGATTAGGCCGAGGTCGCTTTGCTTCCAATACTGTTCCTTCCTGTACAAATTTATCGTACAACCTCTGGATAGTCTTCTTGCAAGGGACCCGTCGTGTGTTAAACTGTTGTCGAAAATGCCTCTGAGTCACAACAAGGCTTTTCGTTTCATGAAAAAGTTACACAATTGCCGATCGTTGCTGTGTCGTCAGTCTTCCATTGTCAGCCATTGCTGCTTACTAGTCTCCTAGCGGCAGTATCGTGAATTACACGTCATTTCGTAACTCATTTGTTTTTTCAAGCTCTGCTGGTACTCCTGTAGAGATCCCAGCAGGATATCTAATGTGCGTCGTAAATTGTGAAAGAAAGAATGGGTAACACATTTCGTGCGCCACCCTGGGTAAGCGAGCAACGGCCTGGGTGGCTAACTTCAATGCTAAACTCTGTAACGGCGCTACGTATTGACTTTTTTCTTGACAATTATTTCTCAGCACAACCGACCCCGCAACACCCTTTCAAGCTTTTCAGACTGTTTCTGACTACTCGTATATTACGATATTACGAGACGGTGATTGCTACTACAACAGTAACGTGGCTTTCAACTGATTAGCAGTGAACTGCTCGACTTGTAGAGTTAAAGCGTTCTTTCGATATCACAAGTGGTTATTTTTATTCCAGCGCCAGGAGAAGAGCAAAAAGAAAAAGGCTGCACAAGGAGAGGTATAAGCATATTTATTGGTCCATAATTGGCAGACGCCAGCGTAGTGGAGGCCAGTTTTTTTGCCTATCGCGAGTCAGTAGAAGGCAGTTGGCAAGGCCGACCCGTAATTTGACACCAGATCGGCCCAGCCCACCTGCCGAGGAGGACCAGGAGAAGGGATTCGGCGAACACCGTTATTTCTCTGTGGGTACCACGTAATACAGAGTACCTGGTGATCCAAACAGAAAGAACAGTTTCAAATTGATTATTACAGACAAAAGGTAAAAAAAACACACGGCGCATATCACTGGATATAGGATGGTTCAAAGTTTTGACACAGCTGCGCTGTTGTTTGTAGCAAAATGGCGACATGACCACCAGCGAAATAATTTTGTTTGCTGGAATTCGCACAAAGTCAGTCCATTGCTTAAGTGCAACGTACATTTCGACGTCGATCCACCAAGAAGCCGCCTTTGCACAAGCAGCTTTATGACTGGTATAAAAAATACCCACTTGCAAAGGGAAGAGGACTGGTCGGCCACGTGCTTCTGATGAAAACCGAGCGTTTCGGAAATGTGTTCACACACAGCCCTCGGGAAGCCACTAGATTGGCAGGCTAGGAACTTCAGAATCCTCAAACAACGGTGTGGCGTGTTCTGAAAAGACGCCCTCATATGAAACCTTACAAGTTGCATTGCAAAAGGTACGAATTATGGATTTCAGTCCTCCAGGATGATGGAGGAGACTCTTTTTCGGAACGACTCATCTACTCGGACGAAACGTTGTTTCATGCATGTAAAGGAAACCGCCATAATGTAAGAATTTAGAGGTCAGAAAATCCTAGCGTTGTCGTCTATCGTGAATGAGAGTCAGCGAAATTATGTGTGTTTGACGCCGCGTCTGTACACAAAGTTTATGGACCTTTTTTTGCGGAAAAAAAGGTGACAGGAATGTTATACCAGGAAATCGTGCAAAATTGTTTCCTCAACTTGACGAAGATCCCAGTATTTCACATGGATGCATGACGGCGCCTCGCTTCACTTTCACCATGAGGTGCGGCGTAATCTTCACAACAGCTCCTACAGTGTTGGACTGGAACAGGCGGACAACAAGACCTTGTTCATTGCTTTTGGCCCCCAGGTCACCAGACCTCGCACCTTGCAGTTTTTTTCTGCGGGGATACATATAAGACAAAGTCTTCTCCCACCTATGGCATCTGCTGTTCAAGAGCTGAGAAATCGAATTGTTGAAGCTGTCGATTCGGTAAACAGGGATCTAATGATTCGTGTGTGGAGTGAAATGGATTACCGTTTTGCTGTTTCTTGAGCAACGCATTGTGGTCGTATTGTGCGAACATAAAAGCTTTGAACCTTCCTCTATAGAGTGACATGCGCGATGCGTCTCTATCTTTCATAGTTTCTCTGTAATAAACAACTGAAATCTGTTCTTTCTTTTGGCATCACCCAGTATGTGGACGGACACGTTCTGAAACTTTTGTCAGGATCTCGTTGAGCGTCCCTCCCCGACTGTCGTCTCGGAGCTTCCGCCGTATCGGGCCGAAGTCACGTACTCGTAAGTCGACCTCACACGGGACGAGAAAGCATTCGAGGACGAGGAGGTGCTCCTCGAGTTTTGTGACGTCACAGCATTGATTTTCACGTTCCACAGCATTCCCTGCCGAAGAAGACTGAATAAGAAAAGTCAGATTTTTCCTACATGGAGTGGAACGTCGCCAGTGAGATGCAAGATCGCTTTATGCGTCACAGCCAGAACTTGGGAGACGCCAAACTGGATTTTGTCGTTTTCAGTTGAAGCCTATATTAAGTTTTTTGACACTATAACTGCTTCAAATAACCAGCACATTGAGGTTCTCTTGAAAACGTGTCGTTATTGGCACGATTTCTTGTAAAGAGTCGACGAAAACCTTCGTAATGGTATGCAATTGAATTATTTTCGATTACAACTTGTGTGTCATTGTAGTATGCTGGTTCAAAACAACGACACACTGAAGATTTGCAAAAAAAAAAGCATGTTCTTGACACGATTTATTATAGTTAAATGTCAGTAACATACTGGCGATTATAGACTTCAAAAATGGTTCAAATGGCTCTAAGCACTATGGGACTTAACAAAAAAATGTTCAAATGTATGTGAAATCTGATGGGACTTAGCTGCTAAGGTCATCAGTCCCTAAGCTTACACACTACTTAACCTAAATTATCCTAAGGACAAACACACACACCCATGCCCGAGGGAGGACTCGAACCTCCTCCGGGACCAGTCGCACGGACTTGACATCTGAGGTCATGTCCCCTAAACTTAGAAGTACTTAAACCTAACTAACCTAAGGACATAACACACATCCATGCCCGAAGCAGGATTCCAACTTGCGACCGTAGCAGCAGCGCGGTTCTGGACTGAAGCGCCTAGAACCGCTCAGCCACAGCGGCCGGCATTAAAGCCTTCATGATATCGCAACATAAAATATGTGGTCGCTCGTTACGCGAGTTTAGCGTAGTGTAGTGATTAGAGACGCGGAGTTTCGAAATCACGTGGTTAGTATTCTGGTATAATCAAATATTTTTTTTGTTCCACCTTGCATTTTCTAAAAGTTTCTGGAGCTCTGATACAAGTATGTGATGTAATATTCGATGTTAGTGTAAATATAAGAACACTCTCTCTCAGGAGGGAGTTTGGCCGATTTTGTGAGCATGCCGGGGAACACGGACCTACGATCTGTAAGATTCCAGTCTACAACACTGTCTGACAGACAGAACAATGTCCAGCTCGTGTGAGCATGAACCACCACTGGCGTGCCTAATGGTGTGGACACAAATCAGGCGACATATTGCTCAGCAGACATCCTTTCTTCACCGTCGGACTCAGATTATTTCTGCGTACTGCTACACAAACTACGATGCTAAATAAGGATAGTCAGCCTCGCTTTCACCTGCAAGGCAAGTAGGCTAGTCACTTCTACACCAATGATCAGTACACCAATGATCAGAGTCCTGTAGCGATCCAATTACTGTCAAAAGACTCGCAAATCCGGCCACTGGACTGGGCAACTAGCACACTGTGTCGAAATGGTTTATACGGAGTGTTCAAAAAGTCTCTCCGCAGTGCCGTATGATTGTTCGCCTGCCTGGGTTACTTCCCTTCAAGTGGACTCTCCCAATATTCCACTGTTTCGTTTATCTCAGCCAGCATCCGCAGTATCGTTGGTGTGGGTCGGTGTCGTTACGTGTTGACGTGAACGTTTAAGTTTGTTCGTTTGTTTCGTTTTTGTCACTGTTAAAATGCTAACCATTGAAGAACGTGTGTTTTTAGTCGAACAAGTGTTCAAAGCTAGCGGTAAATACACAGTTTCAGTTCGTCACAGTTTAATTCAGTTTTCCCAGAGACATCGCAATACTGTGCGAGATTTGACTAAGAAATTTCGAAGTACGGGTTCAGTGACAGATGCACCGAGAAGTGGTCGTCCTAGCGTTTTGTTTGAGGTGAAACTACTCGATATTTCCGATAAAATGTCCATGAGTCCGAACAAGTCAGTAAGAAAATTCGACCAGGAAATCGATGTTGGTGTCGGAACGGCCCACACATCTGTAAGGAAAAAATTAGAACTTTTCCCATACAAAGTGACAATCGTGCAAGAACTGAAAAATACTGATCATGGCAAGAGACTGCATTATTGTCAATGGTTCAAAAATTTCGTTCAACAAAATGGAAGGGATATTCTTAATGAAACGTTTTTCACTGATGAGGCGTGGCTTCATTTATTCGGGTACATGAACTCGCAAAATTCTCGTGTGTGGAGTACTGCAAATCCATTGTTTATTCATGAGGAACCACTTCATTCTGTGAAAATAGGAGTCTGTATTGCAGTTTCTAGACGTCGGATTGTGGGTCCCATATTTTTCAACGAAACAAACGCACAACGATACAGCAGTGATTTTTGTATCCATTCATAGGAGAACTTCTGTTAAGTGAAATACTGAACGGTTATTTTCAACAAGATGGTGCAACCGCGCACATACAGCTCGCGTTTCAATGTCACTGCTTGCTGATATTTTTGGTGATCGCATAATTTCACAGGGACTTTGGCCTCCACGATCGCCTGACCTAACACCACCTGACCTCCTCTTCTGGGGTGCAGCCAAAGCAACTGTCTATAAAAACCGCCCAGAATCCATCGATGAATTGTAAACTGCAATCTCCACTTTCACTGATTCTGTTACAGAAGAAATGTTACAGCTTGTGTTTGGAAACACGATTAGACAAATTGAATTATATATTCAACAACAGGGGGGACACTTTCAACAAAATGGTTCAAATGGCTCTGAGCACTATGGGGCTTAACATCTATGGTCGTCAGTCCCCTAGAACTCAGAACTACTTAAACCTGACTAACCTAAGGACAGCACACAACACCCAGTCATCACGAGGCAGAGAAAATCCCTGACCCCGCCGGGAATCGAACCCGGGAACCCGGGCGCGGGAAGCGAGAACGCTACCGCACGACCACGAGCTGCCGACAACTTTCAACATTTAATGTGAAAATTTGTAAGTAAAATAATGAATATTCAATAAATTGACAACTTGTATTTCACTGAGTTTCATTTCGGTATATTCATTGCGGCATACGGCACGCGCGGCTAACAATCATACGGCACTGCTGAGAGACTTTTTGAACACCCCACATGTCCTGCATATTCAAAACAGGATAACAATCTGCAGTTACAGGATAACAATCTAAAGTTAAAAGAGAAAGTGCCCACGCAATAACGCCACAAGTTTCCACCGGAACCATTGAAATTTATTGTCTTTTACAAGACCTCGCCACGTCCGCCTCGTTATCAATCTTTACTTCCACCCAGCTGATGTCTCCACGTTGCGGTATGGACCTGTAACCACCTAACAAATGCAAACTCACTGAGTCGCCCCCATTCTCCCAAAACGGGGAAAACAACTGATCGCCGAGGATCGCTCACTTCAGAGTTCGTAAACGCACAGGGCGCATGACTATCGTAATGCCTTCGTGACGGTAGCCGGCTGACTTCCGATCTCGCGAACTATAAAAGGGCACCACGACATTATTTTAACATGCATATCTTTCGACAAGTCAGCCTCCGGGGGAGAATGTGGGCACTTCAGTTGGCCATTTTCTGCTAACACTCACTGTACTTGCTGTACTGTCTCCTGCCAATCCGCTCAGAAGTTTCTTTTCCAAAAGGTGTTAGGAGAAAACGGCCAACCTGTGAAAATCACTCGACTTTCTAAACAGCATGGTGGGTCCAGACCAACACCCCTTTAACCTAAGGGAAGACAGCATCATCTTCTCCGGTCTGGAGAGTTGTCCTGTCACTGGAACCAGGAAACCGACCCCGGTATTCACAATAACGACCTGTACTAGCATACGGACGCGGACCAGGTGTCATACACATTGTCAGAAAAAATTACAACACCCCAAGGACAAAGTCATACAGGTGAGGTGACAAGTAGTTCATCATTGTAGGAGTATATGATGACATTTCCAGACAAAGTAAAACACAGTAACGGGTGCACAAACAATAGCATCAATACACACTGTGCCCGCATCTCGAGGTCGTGCGGTAGCGTTCTCGCTTCCCACGCCCGGGTTCCCGGATTCGATTCCCGGCGGGGTCAGTGATTTTCTCTGCCTCGTGATGGCTGGGTGTTGTGTGCTGTCCTTAGGTTAGTTAGGTTTAAGTAGTTCTAAGTTCTAGGGGACTGATGACCATCGATGTTAAGTCCCATAGTGCTCAAAGCCATTTGAGCCAATACACACTGTGCCCCATCTGAGGCAACGCAGACGTGTATTCTCGCGTGAAAACGATGCCGAACGGCATTCTGCAATAGACTGTACCAAGTGCAGTTAGACAGTGGTTCTTGCAGGCTCTGGAGAATGGACGAGAGATTTAGTCGCTGGTCAGAACAGCTGTTGTACACCACAAAGAGCACGTTGCGCCTCAGTAGCCGTACGTTGTCGTGCTGAAAAAGCACCCACCTTTCTGACGATCAAATCGCACTTCCCCGGGTTAACAGACTGCAATGTAGCGGCCACTGGTTACTCTTTACCCTGCAGAAACACCAGATGTGACAGCGAGCTGTGACTGATGCCCCCCAAATCATGAAGCTTGGGTTGGGACCTTTGTCTCGTGTGCGAGGGCAATCTCGTATAGGCAGCTCATCAGCTCAGCGCCATACAAATATACGTTCATCACTCGTATACAACCTACTCTCATCACTGATGACAACGGAGCGCCGTTCCACTCTCCACTCAACTCTTTCACGACACCAGAGTAGCCACGGTTGATGATGTCTGATTAAGTGGTAGCCTAGCCAGAGGCGCACGTGATCTTAACCCCGCATCAAGCGGGCAGTTCCCAATGGTTCCTGAGGACATAGGAGGTGTAACATGTGCCCGTATTTCTCTCTGGATGATGTTCAGTATGCCACCGCTGCTCGCACAAAGCGTCGATCTTGATATGCGTCTGGACTGCACGGATGTCAGAACCTAGTATATGGGAGTGGGAATGTTAGACAAATCACTGCTGAAAGCAGCGACACATCACCGATGCTTCGTTTCCAACATGTGCGACTGTCCGTCGTTCGTCCATCCAGCTTCCCACAGGCCCACAGTCCGACCCCGTGGAAATGGCTAAAGTTATTCAACACGAGTACGTACTAAAAAAAAAAAAATGGTTCAAATGGCTCTGAGCACTATGGGACTTAACTTCTGAGGTCATCAGTCCCCTAGAACTTAGAACTACTTTAAAAGTAACTAACCCAAGGACATCACACACACCCATGCCCGAGGCAGGATTAGAACCTGCGACCGTAGCGGTCTCGCAGTTCCAGACTGTAG
Organism: Schistocerca nitens; assembly: GCF_023898315.1. Lineage (NCBI taxonomy): Eukaryota > Metazoa > Arthropoda > Insecta > Orthoptera > Acrididae > Schistocerca > Schistocerca nitens. The sequence continues at coordinate 249,939,927 of NC_064618.1, forward strand.
CGCCTAGAACCGCTCGGCCACTCCGGCCGGCAGTACGTACTCGTCTAAGTTCATAGTTGCACCCGAGAATGAAACGAACGCCCTTACACCCAGCACAGTTACCGAATGCGGAGTCAAAGCAGAGGGTGCATAGACAGGTCTCCGATGACGTGACAAATGAATCACTTAACACTACAAACTCCTCAATATGCACATACACTATGCGATCAAAAGTATCCGGACACCCCCAAAAACATACGTTTAACATATTAGTGCATTCTGCTGCCAACAACTGCCAGGTACTCCATATCAGCGACCTCAGTAGTCATTAGACATCGTGAGAGACCAGAATAGGGCGCTCCGCGAAACTCACGGACTTCGAACGTCGTCAGGTGATTGGATGTCGCTTGTGTCATACGTCTGTACGCGAGTTTTCCACACTCCTAACTATCCCTAGGTCCACGGTTTCCGATGTGATAGTGAAGTCGAAACGTGAAGGGACACGTACAGCACAAAAGGGTACAGGCCGACCTTGTCTGTTGACTGACAAGAGTCCGCCGACAGTTGAAGAGGGTCGTCATGTATAATAGGCAGACATCTATCCAGACCAACACACAGGAATTCCAAACTGCATCAGGAACCACTGCAAGTATTATTTATTTACACGTCAAGTTCCGTAGGACCAAATTGAGGAGCAAATCTCCAAGGTCATGGAACGCGTCAGTACATGAAATTACAACATAAAAGTAATAACAGCTAAAAATAAATGTTTATGAACCCAAAAAAAGTCAGTCCATAAGTTTAAGTAAACGCAATCAACAATGCAACAAGAATAAGCTTAAATTTTCAAGGAACTCCTCAACAGAATAGGAGTGACCGATGAGGAAACTCTTCAGTTTCGATTTGAAAGCGCGTGGATTACTGCTAAGATTTTTGAATTTGAGCGGCAGCTTATTGAAAATGGATGCAGCAGTATATTGCACATCCTTCTGCACAAGGGAAGTCCGATCCAAATAGAGGTTCTATTTCTGCCAAGTATTAACTGAGTGAAAGCTGCTTATTCTTGGTAATAAGTTAATATTCCGATTTGATCCATTATAAATGGTTTTTGAAAGCCTGCGACTGTAGATACTTATATGATATTTTCGATGTGTAAAATGTACAAGTTTTGTGTAATGTTAAGTGTGTGTGACTACACAAATGGACCATTAGAAAATTTAAAAGTCAACAAAATGAAGCAGACTCACACACACTGAAAACATCAAAAGAAATGGCTTAACACACATCAGAAAAACGCACTTGAAAATGGGAATTATTTCTCGAAACGCGTCGTGTGAATAGTAAAATAAAGAAAATCGTGACTGGTAGCAGAAGATTTATTTATTTATTTATTTATAAACAAACCTATAAGTTAATATTGTTAACAAGAAATCACAGTGAGGAGTATATATATTGAGAGGCCAATGTCAAAATACCCAGACTCGTGAACAGGGGTCGCCAAGAGGTTCGTGAACTTACACCACTTATTGCCCGAACCGGCCATTTCTGAACCAAAAAAATATCCTTTTAGAATGGGATGAGTTACCCCAAAATATAGTACCATACGACATAAGCGAATGAAAATAAGCAAAGTAGACTAATTTTCGTGTCGAATGATCACTCACTTCAGACACCGTTCGAATAGTAAAAATGGCAGCATTAAGTCTTTGAACAAGATTCTGAACGTGGACTTTCCACGACAGCTTACTATCTATCTGAACACCTAGAAATTTGAACTGTTCAGTTTCACTAATAATATGCCAATTTTGTGAAATTAAAACGTCAGGTTTTGTTGAATTGTGTTTTAGAAACTGTAAAAACTGAGTCTTACTGTGATTTAGCATTAGTTTATTTTCTACAAGCAATGAACTTACGTCATGTACTGCACTACTTGAAACCGAGCCAATGTTGCACACGACATCCTTTAATACCAAGCTAGTGTCATCAACAAACAGAAATATTTTAGAGTTACCCGTAATACTAGAGGGCATATTATTTATATAAATAAGGAACAGGAGTGGCCCCAACACTGATCCCTGGGGCACCCCCAATTTGGCTGTACCACACTCAGACCCCAAATCACAGCCATTATCAACATTGGGAATAATGACCTTTTGCTGTCTGTTGCTAAAGTAAGAGTTGAACCAATTGTGAGCTAGTCCTCGTATTCCGTAATGGTCCAACTTCTGAAGCAATATTTTGTGATCAACACAATCAAATACCTTAGCTGAATCAAAAAACATGCCTAGCGTTCGAAACTTTTTATTTAACCCATACAGTACCTCACAGAGAAAAGAGAATATAGCATTTTCAGTTGTTAAACGACTTCTAAAGCCGAACTGTACATTTGATAGCAAATTAAGTGATATAAAATGATCAATTATCCTTACATACACAGCCTTTTCAATAACTTTAGCAAACACTGACGGCATAGAAATATGTCTAAAATTATCTAAATTATCCCTTTCTCCCTTTTTACAAAGCGGCTTTACTACTGAGCACTTTAATCGCTGAGGAAACTGACCATTCCTAAAGGAAAAATTACAAATATGGCTAAATACAGAGCTAACATGTGCAGCACCGTACTTTAAAATTCTACTAGGCACTCCATTTTAACCATGAGAGTCCTTAGTCTTCAGTGATTTAATTATTGACTCAATCTCCCCCTTGTCTGTATCACAGAGAAGTATTTCAGACATCAATCTCGGAAAGGCACTTGCCAAGAAAGTTATATGATTCCCTGCAGAAAATAAATTTTTATTTAATTCACCGGCAGTGCTCAAAAAATGATTGTTAACTACTGTACATATATCTGATTTATCAGTAACAGAAATATTTTTATATTTATAAATTACAGAGCGCAGCAATCAGTCGTGCTTTTTTTGTAGGTTTTATTGAGCAAATCCAGATTTCGGCTAGTGCCTAGCCATTATCAGTACAACATTATTTTCTAATCTCGATGCATGTTAGTTCCCCGTTGTTTGGGCGTCAGTCACAGTTCACTTTCAGTGGGGTGTCTAAATGTCTGTAGAGGAATGGCAGCGCATTCTTCCTCAAGAGCGGAAACCAGAGAAGATAACCTTGAGGAGGTCAGTGCATTTCAGAAATGTTATTGTCCACAAACCACTGCCTCAGAGATTCTGCTGTATGAGCGTGTACAATGTCATGCTGAGACAGTCACCGTCTCCGGATTGTTCGTTCGTGAATCGTGTGTTTAGCGTTTACACACGCTCGGTGCTGGTACCACAACCTACCCACGAAAAATGCACACGTAGCGTAACACTACCTTCTCCGTACTTCACTATCAGCCCAGCACATGATCGCAGGTAACGTTATCCAGACATTCGCCAAACCCAAACCCTTCCATCGCATTGCCACAGGGCACAGCGTAACTCATCAGTCCAGATCACTCGTTTCCAGTCGCTCGTTACAACACACCAAGCGTCGCTTAGTAATCACTACGGAAACGTGTGGCTTATGAGCAGCTGCTCGATTACTGTACCCCATTCTGTTTAACTGCTGGTAGCACGTTGGAACTCTACGCGTGATTCCATCCGCTGACTGCACGCGACTTTTTACAACCACCATTTGCAGTGCACGACGGTCCCTCTCTATCAGTACGTGCGGTCTGCCTGGTCTTGGGTTGGCCGCGGTTGTCTCTTCGTCTTTCCACTTCACAATCGCACTACCAACAGTCGAGTTGACAGCTTCAGAAGGGTTGAATTATTCGTGATGGATTTGTTACTCAGGTGACATCTAACGACTAGCCCACGTTCTAAACCACTGAACACTCCTGCCCGATCCATTCTGCTGTTTTGGTTCTCTGCTGACAACATAATTCTCCTCGTCTCCTTTTATACTGGCCGCTCCGCCTCTCGTTCACGTCTAGTAGTCAGTTCCAAATTACATAGTGTGTCCCGATTCTTTCGACCACCCAGTGTACTTACTTACCGTCAAGGAAACATCCTTCTATCTTACGTAATAACATTCCTAACTTGGTCGGTAGATAGGAACATTTCGTTGCTAAACAAATTACTGTATGCAGTGTGGTGTCATGTTTGTGCTATTACGATGCCGAGAGAAGGGAGAGGATGAAACCGGTTGCTGGTACACGGGTTACTCCTCCCGAATATTCCATGGGGACAACCGGGCTTAACGTCCCTGTGAAACTTCTTTATTTAAATGTGTGAATCTGTACTTAAATTGCTGAATGACTGAGAAGATGAAACTTCTACATTATTTGATTCTGAAACATCTGAGTAAAACTGAACATACTGAGCCTACTTTCTCTTTACTTTTTCTTATCATGTCAACACTGACCCACAGTATTCTGGCGCAAAGAAATCTGACTGTTCAAACAAAAAAAAATTACAACCTGACTTCAAATAATTAATACAAAAGAATGGCCATGAATAAGAATCAATGCTGACAATAACCTATACGTTTCATTAAGCACCTCACAAAAATCTTCATTACGCGAACTACTGCAATACAGCGAGCGTCAATACTGCCAGCTGAATAAAAGATTCTAACTACTAAAGCCACTAACTACTAATAGGCATGTGGTTAGCAAAGGAAAGATTTTGTTGGAAACCAAATAATGCATTTTTTACCTTAATGATGTGACATCCAATTCAAACGCGAATATAAGTCGTCATTGACATCCGGTACAAAGATATATAATCACGAATAATTTTCAATCTCCAAGTCGGATACTTCCAGATCGTTAGCCTACGCTAACACTTCAGACCTCTACCCTCCATCAATGCTAACTTCTCACATTTACATCCATTACTGTTGGCTGTTCACCTCCAACTGCCCAACATTACTGGCGATTAACTTCCAACAACGAGTCCAACCAGCCACAGAGTCTCTTACAAAGAAAGCGCAGCCAGAGATCCAATGCAAAGCGCTACACAGCGCTGCCAACACAGAAGCAGCCCACATACACCTATCCGACCGACGGATGCTCGTCTGCAGTGTTACATATCCTGAGTTTGTGAGGCAATTCGAATCAGCTTGGAATTTACACTGAGGCGACAAAAGGCACGGAATACCTTCTAATATCGTGTCGGGCCTCCTACTCCCCGGCGTAGTACAGCAACACGACAAGGGCTGGACTCAGTAAGTCTTTGGAAGTCCTCTGCAGAAATATTGAGCCATGCTGCCTCTATAGCCGCCCGTAATTGTAAAGTGTTGCCGGTGCAGGATTTTATGCACGAACTGACATCACGATTATGTCCCATAAATGTTTGATGGGATTCCTTTCACTCGAATTGTCCAGAATGGTCTCCAAATCAGTTGTGAACAGCTGTGGTCCAGTGACAGGGCGTTATCGTTGTCTGGGAACATGAAGTCCATGAATGGTTGGATTATCATTTCCAGTCAATGAGTTGTTCAGTTGGACCTGTGGTCACAGTCCATTCCACGTAAACACAGCGCACACCATTACGGAGCCACCACAAGGCTGCACAATGCCTTGTTGATAACTCCAGTCTATGGGCCTGTAGGGTTTGCGCCACACTCGATCCCTACCATCAGCTCTTACCACCTGAAATCGGGGCTCATGTGACCAGGTCATGATTTTCCAGGCGTCTAGTGTCCAGTCGATACTATCACGAACCCAGGAAAGGCGCTGCAGACGACGTCTTGCTGTTAGGGAAGGCACTCGCGTCGGTCGTCTGCTGCTATAGATCATTAACGCGAAATTTTGACGCACTAACTTAACAGATATGTTCGTCGTACGTCGCACTTTATATTCTGCGGTTATCTGACGCAGTGTTGCTTGTCTGTTAGTACTGACAAGTTTACGCAAACGCCGCTGTTCTCGGTCTTTAATGATGGCCGTCGGCCATTGCTTCGTCCAGGGTGAGAGGTAACGCCTAAAATTCTGTATTCTCGGCACGCTCTTCACACTGTGGTGTAACCTCTCACAGTAAAATAAAATACCTCCCAACAGTAAAAAATATAAGTATATAATTCACATTCAGCGTAACCTCCCAACAGTTAAGTTCCGTAACCTATCACTAATAAAATGTGACTAATCTCTCAATAAAAATATTGTGACTCACTTATAACCTTTCAATAATTGACTGTGAATTTAAACTGGTAAATTTTGGACGTCAGCAGTGCTCCGTCATGGCCCTGAAAGATCATACTGAATAAATTGAAAATTCGTACCTCAATAGGGTCGCCGGATAACGCATATATATCTGCTCCTACAAGAAATTTTTCTGGCACAGCCCAGTGCAATACTGGCCGATAGATTTGTCATGTACAAAAAGAAATAACTGATTTTTCTTTGCAATAATCCTGATGACCATGGATTGGAGAAATTAGTAAATTCTTTAAATTGAGATGAATGATTGTCAAGAGTTAACTTTTTTTTAAGAAAGATTACTATTAAGAGATATCTTTTTTAAAACATTTACATGGGACTTGATATAACAGTACTACATACGCGCGCGGCTGCTTTTACCTTATACTACAACGCTCAGGCACCGCCATCGCTCCCCACGACCGGCCCAGCCAACTCCATACACCCGACTGCTAGCAACAAAAAAATGGTTCAAATGGCTCTGAGCACTATGGGACTCAACTGCTGAGGTCATTAGTCCCCTAGAACTTAGAACTAGTTAAACCTAACTAACCTAAGGACATCACAAACATCCATGCCCGAGGCAGGATTCGAACCTGCGACCGTAGCGGTCTTGCGGTTCCAGACTGCAGCGCCTTTAACCGCACGGCCACTTCGGCTGGCTGCTAGCAACAACTTACTGCTACTCACAAGGGAACCTCCCCATCGCACCCCCCTCAGATTTAGCTGTAAGTTGGAACAGTGGATAGGCCTTGAAAAACTGAACACAGATCAATCGAGAAAACAGGAAGAAGTTGTGTGGAACTATGAAAAAAATCAGCAAAATATACGAACTGAGTACTCCACGTGCAACATATGCAACTTCAAGGGTGATTTGCAGTCAGGAGCGCCGTGGTCCTGTGGTTAGCGTGAGCAGCTGCGGAATGAGAGGTCAATGGTTCAAGTCCTCCCCCGAGTGAAAAATTATTTTTTTTTATTTTCGCAAAGTTATGATCTGTCCGTTCGTTCACTGACGTCTCTGTTCACTGTAATAAGTTTAGTGTCAGTGTTTTGCGACCGCACCGCAGAACCGTGCGACTAGTAGACGAAAGGACTTGCCTCTCCAATGGAAACTGAAAACATTTCATCACAAGGTCATAGGTCAACCGATTCCTCCACAGGAAAACACGTCTGATATATTCTATACGATGCTGTTGACGGCATGTGCGTCACATGACAGTAATATGTTGTCGACCCACCTAACTTGTACACTTGGCGAATGGGTAAAAAGATTCTTCTACCTTGCACGATTTAGGTTTTCTTGTGGATGTGATTATCACTCCCAAAAAAGTGATCGCATCGGACGGACAGATAATAATTGTCTGAAAACAAAAAATTAAAAATTTCAGTCGAGGAATGACTTGAACCAAGGACCTCTCACCCCACAGCTGCTCACGCTAACCACAGGACCACGGCGCTCCTGACTGCACATCACCCTTGAAGTTGCATATTTTACACGTGGACTACTCAGTTCGTACATTTTGCCAATTTTTTTCATAGTTACACACAACTTCTTCCTGTTTTCTCGATTCATCTGTGTTCAGTTTTTCAAGGCCTATCCACTCTGCCAACTTATAACTAAATCTGAGGGGGGTGCGATGGGGAGGTTCCCTTGTCAGTTCCTACTGCAGTCAACACTGCTCTCTGGTCTGAGATTCTCTTATAGCTTACATATCGCAGGCAGCGCGTGAGCAATCCATCGAAATTACATCTGCTCGAGTGCGCTGACAACAAATTCCTTAATCATGGACCTCTTACAGTGGATCTCGGAATATTGAATTACCTAATGATTTTTGAAATGGAATGACCCATGCGCCTAGCTCCAACTACCATTCCGCATCCAGAGACAGTAAATTCCCGTCGCGCGGCCATGACAACATCGGAAAGCTTTTCACATGAATCACCTGAGTACAAGTAACAGCTCCGCCAACACACCGCTACTTTGTACGTGAGATTGTAAATGGTGCAAGATGTTCAAAATTCTGAGAAAAATAGGGGTAAGCTGTAGGGAGAGACGGGTAATATACAATATGTACAAGAGCCAAGAAGGAATAATGACACTGGACGGTGAAGAACGAAGTGCTCGGATTAAAAAGGGTTTAAGACAGGGATCTAGTCTTTCGCCCCTACTGTTCAGTCTGTACATCGAAGCAGCAATGATGGAAATAAAAGAATGCTTCAGAAGTGGAATTAAAGAATATGAATGATATGATTCGCCGATGATATTGCTATCCCGAGTGAAAGTGAAGAAGAATTACATGACCTGCTGAACGGAGTGATCAATCAATGAGTATATGGATTGAGAATAAATCGAAGAAAGACGAAAGTAATGAGAAGTAGCAGAAATGAGAACAGCGAGAAACTTAGCATCAGGATCGATGCTCACGAAGTAAATGAAGTTAGCGAATTCTGCTACCCAGGCAGCAAAATAACCAATGACGGACGGAGCAAAGAGGACATCAAAAGCAGAATAGCCCTGGAAAAAAGGGCATTTCTGGCCAATTAATTTGAGGAAGAAATTTCTGAGAATGTACGTGTGGAGTACAGCACTGTATGGTAGTGAAACATGGACTGTGGGAAAACCGTAACAGAAGAGAATCGAAGCATTTGAGATGTGGTGCTACAGACGAATGTTGATAATTGGGTCAGTCTGGAACCGCATTGCTGCTGCGGTCGCAGGTTCGCATCTAGGTTCAAAATGGCTCTGAGCACTATGGGACTTAACTTCTGAGGTCATCAGTCGCCTAGAACTTGGAACTAATTGAACCTAACTAACCTAAGGACACCACACACATCCATGCCCGAGGCAGGATTCGAACCTGCGACCGCAGCGGTCGCGCGGTTCCAGACTGAAGCGCCTAGAACCGCTCGGTTACTCCGGCAGCTCGCATCTAGGTTTAAGTAGTTCTAAGCTAGGGGACTGATGACCTCAGATGTTAAGTCCCATAGTGCTTAGAACCATTTGAAACATTTTTTTAAAAATTGGGTGGACTGATAAGATAAGGAATGGGGAGTTCCTGCGCAGAATCGGAGAGAAAAGGAATATCTGGAAAGCACCGACAGGAAGATGGGACAGAATGATAGGACATCTGTTAAGACATCAGGGAATGAGTTACGTGGTACTAGAGCTGTCAATGGCAAAAACTGCAGAGGAAGACAGAGATTGAAATACATACAGCTAATAATTGAACATGTAGGTTAGCATATGAAAGGAATTCGTGCCGGCTGCATCAGACCAGTCAGAAGACTGATGACCCGAAACAAAAAAAAGTCATACTACCGCTATCTGTTTATGTGCGTTTCGCTATCCCATAACTCTTGTCACATCAGTATAATCCAGCACACTGGCGCAGAATTTGGTGATCAAGAACCGTACGTCATCATCTGTGCTCCTTTTGCCGGCCGAATAGTGTCGGTGAAAATTACTTCCAGTGCTAGCCAATGGCAACCGGGCGGGCGTGCGTTAGCGACCTGGGCTGCGGAGGCAGTTAACAGCGTGAGCTGAGCCGGCTCCACGCGACGTGGGCGGCCTCTGCACTTTGCCGCGCGGCCTTGCGGGCCGGCGTCATTGCATAATGGCGAAGCGGACCGCGGACTTTAGGTCGGCGAATGACGCGATTAGCTCGCTGAAGTCATGAGAATGCCTGTTAAAGGTCCTTACTAAAGTACTCTCGGCTTGGACGCACTGCATCGGTGCGAAGGAAAAATTATTTGTGCCTCCCATTACGTCGGCTGTGGCTCGCTGCCAGTACTAGTCACGAGGCCAACTACCCTTGTCCTCAGAGGACAACACTTTCTGTACGCAACCGTTACACCGGCAGGTCGCAGAGTTATGATATTAAATGTCACTGCGAGTTTCACTGCGTTCCGCTGTGGTTAATTACCCATACCTTGGTCATTTAAATTCTGTTCTATATCCCGTACTGAGTAATGCACTCTCGTCGACGAGTCTTAACAAAATGTTTATCAACTATCCAACTTGCAGCCATTAAAGGCACGAGACTAGGTCGGTTGTCCTTACATATCGATGACTCCGCTTGTGACGTCACTGGTGCCAAACACAGATGGCATTATAGATGAAACAAATAATCTTGATAATCTAGCGCTCCACAACCGATTATCTATACTCAAAGACAAGTTGTTGTGTAACGTTGTTAGCAAAAATGTCAAAAAGTCGTTTTCCGATTTACCCCAAATTTGTACACTGTTGTTGTTGTTATTGTTGTTGTTGTTGTGGTCTTCAGTCCAGAGACTGGTTTGATGCTGCTCTCCATGTTACTCTATCCTGTGCAAGCTTCTTCATCTCCTGGTACCCACTGCAACCTACATCCTTCTGAATCTGTTTAGTGTATTCATCTATTGGTATCTCTCTACTATTTTTACCCTCCACGCTGACCTCCAATACTAAATTGGTGATCCCTTGATGCCTCAAAATACCTACCAAGCGATCCCTTCTTCTAGTCAAGTTGTGCCACAAATTTCTCTTCTCCCCAATTCTGTTCAATACCTCCACATTAGTTATGTGATCTACCCATCTAATCTTCAGCATTCTTCTGTAGCACCACATTTGGAAAGCTTCTATTGTCTTCTTGTCTAAACTATTTATCGTCCCCGTTTCACTTCCATACATGGCTACACTCCATACAAATACTTTCAGAAATGACTTCCTGACACTTAAATCTATACTCTACGTTAACAAATTTCTCTTCTTCAGAAACGCTTTCTTGCCATTGCCAGTCTACATTTTATATTCTCTCTACTTCGACCATCATCAGTTGTTTTGCTCCTATACTCCAATAAAAGTTTGGTAGGTCATCGGCTACATTTTTTATACATATATTTAAATATACTGGATGTTCATTTTAACCGAATACATTGAAATATCTCGAAAACTACACATTGAGTCAAAAAAAGTTATAATTCCCATTTGTTTGTCTGGGAGGAAGACATCCAATGACGCCACATTCCACCACCACCCCCCACCCCCCCACCCCCCCACCGTGGGAGTATGGCGGGGAGAGTGGGAGAGTAACTTTGAAATCTGCAATGGGAACCCTCTTTTTATTGGAGATTACTATTGTACGGCAAAAATCTACATAGGTTTTGCCTGAAGCATTTTCTTTGTTTCTCCACAGATGGCGCTGTAATCTGATAAGTAGAAATGGGTACACATCCGTAATTTACGACTCATGCTCATAAATTAAGGGTAATTGCGGAATGTGGTGGCACAAAACGTGGCACTACACAAAACTGGCGCTAGTAGCATAGGCACATAGGGAACATACACGACACATATCTGTAAGTCCACGGTATTGGTGATAAGTTGAGAGAAATATCCCGAAACACATGTGCTACAAAACGCCACTGTTCCCTGCGCATGTATCCCGACATCAATATGGGATATGATCACCATGCACACGTACACAGGCTGCACAACGGGATAGCATACGCTGGATCAGGTGGTCGAGCAGCTGCTGGGGTATAGCCTCCCATTCTTGCACCAGTGCCTGCCGGAGCTCCTGAAGAGTCGTAGGGGTTTGAAGACATGCAGCGATACGTCGACCGAGAGCATCCCAGACGGGTTTAGGTCTGGAGAACAGGCAGGCCACTCCGTTCGCCTGATATCGTTTCAAGGTACTCCTCCACGATGGCAGCTCGGTGGGGCCGTGCGTTATCATTCATCAGGAGGAAGGTGGGACCCACTACACCCCTAAAAAGGCGGACATACTGGTGCAAAATGTCGTCCCGATACACCTGACCTTACAGTTCCTCTGTCAAAGACATGCAGGGGTGTACGGGCACCAATCATAATCCCACCCCACACCATCAAACCACGACCCCATGCAGGTCCCTTTCAAGGACATTACGGGGTTGGTCTCTGGTTCCTGGTTCACGCCAGATGAAAACACGGCGAGAATCACTGGTCAGCCTTTACCTGGACTCGTCCGTGAACGTAACCTGGGACCACTGTTCCAATGACCATGTAGTGTGTTCTTGACACTAGGCTTTACGGGCTCTCCTGTGACCAGGGGTCAGTGGAAAGCACATTGCAGGTCTCCGGGCGAATAAACCGTGTCTGTTCAGTCGTCTGTAGACTGTGTGTCTGGAGGCAACTGTTCCAGTGGCTGCGGTTAAGTCCCGAGCAAGGCTACCTGCAGTACTCCGTGGCCGTCTGCGGGCACTGGTGGTGAGATATCGGCCTTCTTTCGGCTTTGTACACTGTCCTGCTCAAGCACAGCAGCACTAGATGAGCAGCAACGATTGTGTGTTACACCTCGCCTGCCTGCCGCTCCCCCAGTGGGTAGCACCCAGTGAAGGTGATGGCCTTGGGAAACATCTGACTCGATCCTACGTGATGATGTGAATCAACCAGTCACTCTGAAAATTGATTAATGCTAATCATGGGGATGTAAGTGAACAGGAATAGCAGTACCACAGTCATAACTATGGGAAGAAATCAAATTCGACTCTTCGATGGCATTTTAGTTTTATAAAGCAACAGGGAACGAAAACCCACTGAAGTCGTAAGAAAAGAGTGCACTAATGTTCGATATCAAATTCATATGTTCTCAAGTATCAGTTATAATAAAAGTTACAAAAATGTAAACAATGAAGCCCCTATAAGGTTGAGAAGAACGAATTTCTTGCAATGAAGAGCAACAGTGGAGCATGTGGCGCGTAACCCAGACTGTAGGCTGTAGCACCTCGACTTGTTGTGCCGGTGGTTGCCCACAGGGTCCTCTGTTTTTTACCCGGATGCTGCGTGCTGACTACAGCTGAACATCAGCAAAAGTGAGGCTGTGTGACCCTGCAGGGTCCTGTTTAAAAAGTCTGTCCCAACAGAGAAACACCAATACTGTGAGCGTAGCCACTATTTTCAACGGCTATCCTGAACAGCCGTGTCTACGTAATGCTATGTCTGTCTTACCAGTCACGTATGATGAGCTCTGTTGAGTTGCTCTTCCAACCGCAAACTGCCTCCCTGCGCGGCTGATGTCCTCCTTGAAACTGAGAAACTTCACCACCATCTGGGTGACCACCAACAATTACTGTTATTGACTTTCCGTTTTGAGCACACTGCAATTTAATGAAAGAGAATTTTGCGCCAGAGGCGTTTCGCTTTTATTTGTAAAGCATCTTCCGTGGTTAGCCTACAAACTGGATACATTTTTTTGTACAGTTTTGGTTGTTTTAGACTAAAAATATCATTTTGTTAATAAAAGTAGAGGGCAAATTACTTACGGTGTTTCTATACGCATTCTGCAAACTATTGCCTCTTCCCTCCTTGCTAGCAGCGGTTGACATCGAAAGATTTCGTTTACCGTATGCACTTGGCAGTTTTCGCCATTCTCCAGCATTTCTTGCGCTATATCATTAGCGTTATTTAGACTTCACCTTTGTAAATCGAACCGAAGTTATGAATATTTCTCACCCTGCATACATTTAAACTGATTGCCGCTTAATATAACATTAAATATACATATATAAGCTCAGGCTCCATTAACCATTAACGTCTCCTCCCAGGTTATGTCCTGTAATCACCATCCATGCCCGCGCCTCTCCCCCTACTGACAAAAAAAAGGTCTCAATCACTCCTCCCCGAATCTCCTCTCACATCTTTGCCAAACATATAAGAAATTTACGCTAACACAAACACACACAGTTTCACAGTTTAGCAGTGCTCACAACCTGCACAAAATCAAACGAACAGACATAACACTATACTAGCCCGAAGTTACCCCTGTACAGATGGAATAATATTGAGTAACTTCCGTGGCACTCTTGCCTCGGGGAGACACAGAAATTCGGATCGCAAGGTTTATTTTTAATTTTAATATACAGGGTGGTCCACTGATAGTGACCGGGCCAAATATCTCACGAAATAAGCATCAAACGAAAAAACTACAGAGAACGAAACTCATCTAACTTGAAGGGGAAAACCAGATGACGCTATGGTTGGCCCGCTAGATGGCGCTACCCTAGGTCAAACGGATATCAACTGCGTTTTTTTAAAAATAGGAACCCCCATTTTTTATTACAGATTCGTGTAGTACCTAAAGAGATATGAATGTTTTAGTTGGACCACTTTTTTCTCTTTGTGATAGATGGCGCTGTAATAGTCACAAACGTGTAAGTACGTTGTATCACTTAACATTCCGCCAGTGCGGACGGTATTTGCTTCGTGATACATAACCCATGTTAAAATGGACCGTTTACCAATTGCGGAAAAGGTCGATATCGGGTTGATGTATGGCTATTGCCCAACGGGCGTGTGCTATGTAGGCTGGTCGGTATCCTGGACGACATCATCCAAGTGTCCGGACCGTTCGCCGGATAGAAACAGGAAATGTTCAGCCACATGTGAAACGTCAACCACGACCTGCAACAAATGATGATGCCCAAGCAGGTGTTTTACTGCTGTCGCGGGTAATTCGCACATCAGTAGCAGACAAATTACTGCGAGAATCGAGAATCTCAAAAACGTAGGTGTTGAGAATGCTACATCAACATCGATTGCACCCGTACCATATTTCTATGCACCAGGAATTGCATGGCGACGACTTTGAACGTCGTGTACAGTTCTGCCACTGGGCACAAGAGAAACTACGGGACGATGACAGATTTTTTACACGCGTTCTGTTTAGCGACGAAGCGTCATTCACCAACAGCGGTAACATAAACCGGCATAATATGCACTATTGGGCAACGGAAAATCCACGATGGCTGCGGCAAGTGGAACATCAGCGACCTTGGCGGGTTAATGTATGGTGCGGCATTATGGGAGGAAGGATAAATTGGCCCCCATTTTATCGATGGCAATCTAAATGGTGCAGTGTATGCTGATTTCCTACGTAGTGTTCTACCGATGTTACTACAAGATGTTTCAGCGCATGACAGAATAGCGATGTACTTCCAACATGGTGGATGTCCGGCACATAGCTCGCGTGCGGTTGAAGCGGTATTGAATAGCATATTCATGACAGGTGGATTGGTCGTCGAAGCACCATACCATGGCCCGCACGTTCACCGTATTTGACGTCCCCGGATTTCTTTCTGCGGGGAAAGTTGAAGGATATTTGCTACCATGGTCCACCGACAACGCCTGACAACATGCGTCAGCGCATTGTCAACGCATGTCCGAACATTACGGAAGGCGAACTACTCGTTGTTGAGAGGAATGTCTTTACAAATATTGCCAAATGCATTGAGGTTGACGGACGTCATTTTGAGCATTTATTGCATTAATGTGGTATTTACAGGTAATCACGCTGTAAGAGCATGCGTTCTAAGAAGTGTGTCACGAAGATACATGTATCACATTGGAACAACCGAAATAAAATGTTGTCTTGTGACAGCCAGAGCGAGAGCACCAGCAGCAGCGAGTACTGTTTGTATAAAGCGTTTATTTTGCATTTTGTTTACGACCTTCCACTAAGGAAGGGATTCTATTATTGTTTATCTGCTCTGCATAGTAACTAACAGTTCTTGATAAAACTTTACGTAGTTTTCGTGTTAGATTTCTTAGTGTTTTCTTGATCGTTTAGAACAGAAAGCGCCCTAAAACCGTCTTTTGTTTGTTTCGCGGCCGTTAGCCACTAGTCACTTGAATCAGCAGTTGTCTTGTGACAGCCAGAGCGAGAGCACCAGCAGCAGCGAGTACTGTTTGTATAAAGCGTTTATTTTGCATTTTGTTTACGACCTTCCACTAAGGAAGGGATTCTATTAGTGTTTATCTGCTCTGCATAGTAACTAACAGTTCTTGATAAAACTTTACGTAGTTTTCGTGTTAGATTTCTTAGTGTTTTCTTGATCGTTTAGAACAGAAAGCGCCCTAAAACCGTCTTTTGTTTGTTTCGCGGCCGTTGAATCAGCAGTTGTCTTGTGACAGCCAGAGCGAGAGCACCAGCAGCAGCGAGTACTGTTTGTATAAAGCGTTTATTTTGCATTTTGTTTACGACCTTCCACTAAGGAAGGGATTCTATTTGTGTTTATCTGCTCTGCATAGAAACTAACAGTTCTTGATCGTTAGGAGAGAAATTTATTTTGTACTTATTTGCTGCGCTTAGCTTTTAAATAGTTTTTCTGGGAAAACCTAGCGTAGTTTTCGCGTCTCGTATTTCAGTGAGTGTTTCTTGATTATCAGAGTAGCTCATCAGAAGATTATCTTGGGAATTTGTCACCGTATAGAGTAGGGTAAACATAGTCATGTGTAGGGACTGTGGTTGTTGTGAGCGGACGCAAGGAGAATTGGCCACTCTTCGGGGGCAGGTGGAGGCTTTGTCTGTTAGGCTCATCGAGCTCGAGGCGCAGGCGTCGGCTCGTAGTGGCGTTGGGGCAACTGTGGTGAGACCTATGCCTACTTCGGTGGCCTTGGAATCACATGGAACCCCTGATGTCGCTGCGTCTTCCGGCAGTGAGCATCTTACCGGTCAGCCATCACTCCAGGGTGAATGGCGGACAGTGGTGGGCTCGCGCGTGCCTGGCCGAAAGGCGAAGGTGGGATCTGGCCGCGTGGCAGCTGCCTTACCCCTTTCCAGCAGGTACGGGGTGCTTCCTAGTGGTGATGACATCGTTTCCGAGCCACCACAGGATGCCTCGCCTGTTGGGCCAGTGGCCGATTCTCCGGCAAGGTCCCGACAGTCACAGAGGGCGGGCCTATTAGTTATAGGGAGCTCCAACGTTAGGCGGGTTATGGAGCCCCTCAGGAAAATAGCGCGTAGGTCGGGGAAGAATGCCAGTGTGCACTCGGTGTGCTTGCCGGGGGGTCTCGTCCGTAATGTGGAGGAGGCCCTTCCGGCAGCTATTGAACGCACTGGGTGTGACCGGCTGCAGATAGTAGCACATGTCGGAACGAATGACGCCTGCCGCTTGGGTTCTGAGGCCATCCTTGGTTCCTTCCGGCGGCTGGCTGATTTGGTGAAGACAACCAGCATCGCACGCGGAGTGCAAGCTGAGCTTAATATCTGCAGCATAGTGCCCAGAGTCGATCGCGGTCCTCTGGTTTGGAGCCGTGTGGAGGGTCTAAACCAGAGGCTCAGACGACTCTGCGACTATAATGGTTGCAAATTCATCGACCTCCGTTATTGGGTGGAGAACTGTAGGGCCCCCCTAGACAGGTCAGGCGTGCACTACACACCGGAAGCAGCTACTAGGGTAGCAGAGTACGTGTGGCGTGCACACGGGGGTTTTTTAGGTTAGAGGGACCCCCCCTTGGGCGAAACGATAAAATACCTGACGGCTTACCAGAGAGAACATCAGCATCGTTGATAAAGAACATCCGTCCTCAGAGACCAAAAACAGGAAAAGTTAACGTAATATTGGTAAACTGCAGGAGTATCCAGGGCAAGGTTCCTGAATTAGTATCGCTTATTGAAGGAAATAGTGCGCATATAGTATTAGGAACGGAAAGTTGGTTAAAACCGGAAGTGAACGGTAACGAAATCCTAGACACAGAATGGAATATATACCGCAAGGATAGGATAAACGCCAATGGTGGAGGAGTATTTATAGCAGTAAAGAATTCAATAATATCCAGTGAAGTTATTAGCGAATGCGAATGTGAAATAATCTGGGTTAAGTATCAAAGGTGGGTCAGATATGATAGTCGGATGCTTCTATAGACCACCTGCATCAGCAACCGTAGTAGTTGAGCGCCTCAGAGAGAACCTGCAGAACGTCGTGAAGAAGTTTCGTGATCATACTATTGTAATAGGGGGAGACTTCAATCTACCAGGTATAGAATGGGATAGTCACACAATCAGAACTGGAGCCAGGGACAGAGACTCTTGTGACATTATCCTGACTGCCTTGTCCGAGAATTACTTCGAGCAGATAGTTAAAGAACCAACTCGTGAAGCTAACGTTTTAGACCTCATAGCAACAAATAGACCGGAACTTTTCGACTCCGTGAATGTAGAAGAGGGTATCAGTGATCATAAGTCAGTGGTTGCATCAATGACTACAAGTGTAATAAGAAATGCCAAGAAAGAAAGGAAAATATATTTGCTTAACAAGAGTGATAGGGCACAAATCGCAGAATATCTGAGTGACCACCATCAAACGTTCATTTCTGAGGAAGAGGATGTGGAACAAAAATGGAAAAAATTCAGAAACATCGTCCAGTACGCCTTAGATAAGTTCGTACCGACTAAGGTCCAAAGCGAGGGGAAAGATCCACCGTGGTATAACAATCATGTACGAAAGGTACTACGGAAACAAAGAAAGCTTCATCATAGGTTTAAGAGTAGTCGAATCATAGCTGATAAGGAAAAGCTGAACGAAGCGAAAAAGAGCGTAAAGAGAGCAATGAGAGAAGCATTCAACGAATTCGAACATAAAACATTGGCAAACAATCTAAACAAGAACCCTAAAAAGTTTTGGTCATATGTAAAATCGGTAAGCGGATCTAAATCCCCTATTCAGTCACTCGTTGACCACGATGGCACCGAAACAGAGGACGACCGAAGAAAGGCAGAAATACTGAATTCAGTGTTCCGAAACTGTTTCACTGCGGAAAATCGTAACACGGTCCCTGACTTCAGCCGTCGCACGGACGCCAAAATGGAAAATATTGAAATAAACGATATCGGAATTGAAAAACAACTGCTATCACTTAGTAGCGGAAAAGCATCCGGACCAGACGAGATACCCGTAAGATTCTACAGTGATTACGCTAAAGAACTTGCCCCCTTTCTATCAGCAATTTATCGTAGATCTCTGGAAGAACGTAAAGTACCTAGCGACTGGAAGAAAGTGCAGGTCGTTCCCATTTTCAAGAAGGGTCATAAATCAGATGCGAATAATTATAGGCCTATTTCGCTTACGTCAATCTGTTGTAGAATAATGGAACATGTTTTATGTTCTCGTATTATGACGTTCTTAGATAATACAAATCTCCTTCATCATAACCAACATGGATTCCGCAAACAGAGATCATGTGAAACTCAGCTCGCCCTATTTGTCCAAGAAATTCACAGTGCCGTAGACACTGGCGAGCAGATTGATGCCGTATTCCTGGACTTCAGGAAGGCATTTGATACGGTTCCGCACTTACGTTTAGTGAAAAAAATACGAGCTTACGGAATATCGGACCAGGTTTGTGATTGGATTCAGGATTTCCTAGAAGAAAGAACACAACATGTCATTCTTAACGGTTCAAAATCTGCAGATGTAGAGGTAATTTCGGGAGTACCGCAAGGAAGCGTGATAGGACCTTTATTGTTTACAATATACATAAATGACTTAGTTGACAACATCGGTAGCTCCGTGAGGCTATTTGCAGATGACACGGTTGTCTACAAGAAAGTAGCAACATCAGAAGACTCGTACGTACTCCAGGAAGACCTGCAGAGGATTAATGAATGGTGCGACAGCTGGCAGCTTTCCCTAAACGTAGATAAATGTAATATAATGCGCATACATAGGGGCAGAAATCCATTCCAGTACGATTATGCCATAGGTGGTAAATTATTGGAAGCGGTAACGACCGTAAAATACTTAGGAGTTACTATCCGGAGCGATCTGAAGTGGAATGATCACATAAAACAAATAGTGGGAAAAGCAGGCGCCAGGTTGAGATTCATAGGAAGAATTCTAAGAAAATGTGACTCATCGACGAAAGAAGTAGCTTACAAAACGCTTGTTCGTCCGATTCTTGAGTATTGCTCATCAGTATGGGACCCTTACCAGGTTGGATTAATAGAAGAGATAGACATGATCCAGCGAAAAGCAGCGCGATTCGTCATGGGGACATTTAGTCAGCGCGAGAGCGTTACGGAGATGCTGAACAAGCTCCAGTGGCGGACACTTCAAGAAAGGCGTTACGCAATACGGAGAGGTTTATTATCGAAATTACGAGAGAGCACATTCCGGGAAGAGATGGGCAACATATTACTACCGCCCACATATATCTCGCGTAATGATCACAACGAAAAGATCCGAGAAATTAGAGCAAATACGGAGACTTACAAGCAGTCGTTCTTCCCACGCACAATTCGTGAATGGAACAGGGAAGGGGGGATCAGATAGTGGTACAATAAGTACCCTCCGCCACACACCGTAAGGTGGCTCGCGGAGTATAGATGTAGATGTAGATGTAGAAACCAACTGTTCGTGTAAAATTGTGAGCCATATGTTTGTGACTATTACAGCGCCATCTATCACAAAGCGAAAAAAGTGATCCAACTAAAACAGTCATATTTCTTTACGTACTACACGAATATGTAATAAAAATAGGGGTTCCTATTTAAAAAAAACGCAGTTGATATCCTTTTGACCTAGGGTAGCGCCATCTAGCGGGTCAACCATAGCGCTATCTGGTTTCCTCCTTCATGCTAGACAAGTTTCGTTCTTTGTAGTTTTTTCGTTTGACGGTTATTTCGTGAGATATTTGGCCCGGTCACGATCAGTGGACCACCCTGTATAGCCGGCCGTCGTGGGCGTGCGGTTCTAGGCGCTTCAGTCCAGAATCACGCGGCTGCTACGCAGGTTCGAATCCTGCCTCGGGCATGGATGTGTGTGATGTCCTTAGGTTAGCTAGGTTTAAGTAATTCTAAGTCTATTGGACTGATGACCTCAGATGTTAAGTCCCATAGTGCTTAGAGCCATTTGATTTTTTTTTTTTATATATAGCTTACGATCCGAATAAGAATTACACGGTCGCGTCCACTCAAGGCTTAAAACAACTTCCGGTTTAAAGGCTGCAGTCGGTTTCTTTCTCCATCCTCGTGGAGGCGACGTTAATCTGTAATCTGCCTTCTCGGGGTCGAATGCCAGCGCGTCACAGCGGTTTAGCGACCGCAGCGACTCGGCCACGCACGTTGGTTACGCAACAGAGTTAATTGCTGAGAGGCTGCTATTAATCACATATTAATGAGGCGTATGTAAATACGGAAAGCCGGGAGAGCGGCAATGGCGCGGTCAGTGCCGGCGGGTCGCGCATTACGTGGCCTTGTCTGCAGCGCCCGCTGACGACGCAAGGCTAGCGCGCCGAGACGCCAGCACTGCGACACAATGACTGCCCGAGCTGGCGCGAGCGACTCTGCGAAAACGAAGCTCGTTTAGCTGCACACGGAAAATCGCCACGTGTCGGATGCTATGCCAACTACCTCGTCCTTGCTGAGGCTAGTGCCGACGTAACAAGACAACGAAAAAAACATCCATTGTAAACATATTTTCCATTAAAATTATCAGTTTATATTAATGAAAACAGAGTTTGTACGTAGGCTGTTCAGGTTTTTATGTTGGTAACGCCACGTAGCGCTCTGTATGAAAATCACTGGCTGTGCTGTGTGCAATATGTGGCTGGTTGACATTGTTGGAATATTCGCTATTGTAGTGTTGGGCAGTTGGATGTGAACAGCGCATAGTGGAGCTGAGCTGCCAGCGGTGGTGGATGTGGGGAGAGAGATGGCAGAGTTTTGAGAGCGGACGATCTGGACATGTGTCCGTCAGAAAAAGGAAATTTGTAAGACTGGATGTCATGAATATATATGTTTTATTTAGCTGGCAGTATTGGCTCTCTCTGTATTGCAGTAGTTCGAATAACGAAGATTTTTGTGAGGTAAGTGGCTCATGAAAGGTATGGGTTATTGTTAGTCACGGCCATTCTTTTGCAGGGATAATTGAAAGTCAGACTGCGTTGCGCTAAAAATATTGTGTGTCAGTTTAGTGATGATCAGAATAAGTAAAGAGAGAAATGTCTAATTACGTTCAGTTTTGCTCAGCTGTTTGAAAATCAAATAACGTAAGAGGTTTACCAGTACTGTCATTCTTTTTTCTAAGGGGAAGTTTCAAGTTCGCTAGCGAGTAGGATTCGCGCTTTGAGTGTTCCGAACAAACTTAATTACGTGTATGACTTTTGCTCGTTATCGATATTGACGCTGGCAAATTGTCTCTCCCGGAAATTTCAAGACCTCGAAGGTGTTTTAATTTTAGCTTTGAGGTGGGATAACAAATGAGGAAAGAAATAGTTTTTGGTGTGATGTAATTACATATTAACAGTTTTCAGATTATTTCCATTAATTGTACAGCGAAACCTCACTTTTTGCCAAATTTAATGATTCTAGGCCAACGAGAAGCACCCTATAAGTTCTGATAAATGAGTTTGCGAATATCAAAATATGCGACATAAATGGCCGTATCTTTTGATTGTTTTGGTTTCGAAGCTTAAGTTTTATACAACACCAAGGGATCGTAAACTTTAATATGTGACATACACTACTGGCCATTAAAATTGCTACAACAAGAAGAAATGCAGATGATAAACGGGTATTCATTGGGCTAATATATTATACTAAATGACATGTGATTACATTTTCACGCAATTTGGGTGCATAGTACCCAGAACAACTACGTCTGGCCGTAATAACGTCCTTGATACGCCTGGGCATTGAGTCGAACAGAGCTTGAATGGCGTGTACAGGTACAACTGCCCATGCATCTTCAACACGATACCACAGTTCATCAAGAGTAGTGACTGACGTATTGTGACGAGCCAGTTGCTCGGCCACCATTGACCAGACGTTTTCAATTGGTGAGAGATCTGGAGAATGTGCTCGCCAGGGCAGCAGTCGAACATTTTCTGTATCCAGAGAGGCCCGTACAGAACCTGCAACATGCGGTCGTACATTATCCTGCTGAGATGTAGGGTTTCGCAGAGATCGAATGAAGGGTAGAGCCAGGGTCGTAACACATCTGAAATCCAACGTCCACTGTTCAAAATGCGAACAGGAGGTGACCGAGACGTGTAACCAGTGGCACCCCATACCATCACGCCGGATGATACGCCAATATGGCGATGACGAACACAACTTCCAATGTGTGTTCACCGCGATGTCGCAAAACACAGATGCGACCATCATGATGCTGTAGACACAACCTGGATTCATCCGAAAAAATGACGTTTTACCTTTCGTGCACCCAGGTTCGTCGTTGAGTACACCATCGTAGGCGCTCCTGTCTGTGATGCAGCGTCAAGGGTAACCGCAGCCATGGTCTCCGAGCTGATAGTCCGTGCTGCTGCAAACGTCGTCGAACTGTTCGTGCAGATGGTTGTTGTCTTGCAAACGTCTCCATCTGTTGACTCAGGGATACCTGTCATCCCGACTGCTAGTTATACGAGGCCGTTGGGTTCAAATGGTTCAAATGGCTCTGAGCACTATGGGACTTAACTTCTGAGGTCATGAGACCCCTAGAACTTAGAACTACGTAAACCTAACTGACCTAAGGACATCACACACATCCATGCCCGAGGCAGGATTCGAACCTGCGACCGTAGCAGTCGCGCGGTTCCGGACTGAAGAGCCTAGAACCGCTCGGCCACCTCGGGCGGCCAGGCCGTTGGGATCCAGCACGGCGTTCCATATTACCCTCCTGAACCCACCGATTCCATATTCTGGTAACAGTCATTGGATCTCGACCAACGCGAGCAGCAATTTCGCGATACGATAAACCGCAATCGCAATAGGCTACAATCCGACGTTTATCAAAGTCGGAAACGCGATAGTACGCATTTCTCCTCCTTTCACGAGGCATCACAGCAACGTTTCACCAGGCAACGCGGGTCAACTGCTGTTTGTGTATGAGAAATCGGTTGGAAACTTTCCTTATGTCAGCACTTTGTAGGTGTCGCCACCGGCGCCAACCTTGTGTGAATGCTCTGAAAAGCTAATCATTTGCATATCACAGCATCTTCTTCCTGTCGGTTAAATTTCGCGTCTGTAGCACGTCATCTTCGTGGTTTAGCACGTTTAATGGCCAGTACTGTAATTTTCGACTTGATACGTCTACCAATTCATGAGAAAAATGGGTCTAAGCAGACGCATAGACAGGCATACAGTTGGATAACAAACTAAAAAAAAAAAATTTTAATGATACATAGATTTCAACTTGATTTGTCTACCCGTTCTTTATAAAAACGGTGTTTAACAGTCGGTCAGACAGAAAAACGGACAACAAAGTGATCCTGTAAGGGTTCCTTTTTTCACCGACTGAGGTACGGAATCCTAAAAAAGAAAAAAGAAAAAAAACGTGTTATTTGAAGTTACTACAACCCGGACGAGTGAAAACACTTTGAGAATGTGCAGGATTCACACCACAATCAAGTATTGAGTAGGTTTCTTCAAACATACACCTAGAAAACGAAAAGGAACGAGTATTATACACACAGTAGGCATAGTTTCGTAAGGAAACACAGCGACCATCTTTTAAAAAGAAAATTATGAGATACACTCCCTGGCAAAAACAGTAAAGCACGCAGAAGGTGAGGAGGAATCGAAATAAAACTTCAAGAGTTGAGGGCGTATATGATGGTATTCAGTGACTACAAAAACAAATTTACAGAACTTGACAGTTTGCGCGCACTTACCAATATGATGTTGCGCTCCGTGTGGTCTGGATGCACAGGTGTCAAAGCAATTGTAATCCTCTCCTGAGGCGAGCTGCCCACAACTGTTGTAACTTATACCTGATAGTCTGCAAACTGCCACTGGGACGGAGTTGACATCCCACCTGGTCCCGGATATCGGGGACAGACCTGGAGATCTTGGTGCCCGCAGGAGTACCTCAGCATCACACAGGACAGTTCATAGAGACACGTGTCGTGTGTGGGCCAGCGTTGTCATCTTGAAAGGCTCTAGTAGAAAGCGTCGAATGCTCTCTTGCTGATTCCAGATGACGCGGTTGTCTATCAGAAAGTAGCAACGCCAGATGACAGCATCGATTTGCAGAATGGCCTGCAGAGGATTGATGGATTGTTCTGGAAATTGACCCTGAACGTACATAAATTTAACATACTGCGTATACACAGGAAAATAAATCCACTACTGCAGAGCTACACTTTTGATGATAAGAACTGCTGGAAACAACAGGTCAGAAGATTAAAGGTTTTATTTAAACTGGATAAAGCCATTTCCAACATTTATATCCAGCTATTACAACTTCTGACTCACGAATGTGCGAGCGTCTGTAATAAAATGTTTTGGGGGCTAACGCCATCCCATCTTCATTATGGAAGCGTTGCAGTTGCCAGCGCCGACAAACGGGTAACAACAGCGGTTAGTTGGGGATGGCTTCAATACATTTTATTAGAGACGCTCGCGCATTCATGAGTCAGAAGTTTTAAATACCTGGACATAAATGTTGGAAATGGCTTTATCCGGTTTAAATAGTAACTCTTGACATGAAGTACCTAAAGATGCAAATTTAATTTGCCAAACCGATCGTGTTCTCCAATAAAGAATTCTAACAGTCGCAGTGGCCTTGTTCATTCAAATCATTGAATTTTTCAGCTGTGGCTGCCCTGCATATAAAGGGGGTTGTTCATCATCTGATGTTTGAAAAGGAAAGAGTCATGGACGAGTTACAAATCGTAGTAACATTTATCCAACTAATTATACGTATTTGAAACCATTAAGTAGAAACATGTCATGTGAACAGGCCCAGGGATAGGCCCACAGTGTAAATATATCCGTGCTCTGGTTGTTGGAACTGATGGCCAGTTAACTGCGTAATATTATGAAGTTGATAACTATTAAATCGAAAACTTAAGATAAAAATATTGCCAATATAAAAGTGAAAGTGAGAGATCGCCTTCTCAAAGTGAAGAATCGTGAACAATCTACACCTGCAATTCAGCAGTCTCTACTATTCTTCACTTCGAAAAGCCTTTATATCACAGTCAATTTTACATTGGCACATTTTATCCTTAATTTGCGGTTTGCTGTACCAACTCGATATTATTAAGCAGTTAACTGCTGCCTTCACTTCCAACGAGTATCGACGCTTGGTGCAAGGAGCGGCAAGCGACCTTCAACATAAACTAATGTAACATACTGCGTATAGATAGACAGGAAAACCTAATATTGTATGAGTATACGATTGCAGAACCATCAATGGAATCAGTTATTTCCATAACACATTGGATAATATGCGTACACAGCGATTTAAAGTGATATGATCATAAAACGTAATGGCAGGAATGTCAGATGCCAGACTGACAGTCATTGGAAGAATCCTCAGGAAGTGTAGTCCATCAAAAAAGGAGGGAGCTTACAAAACTATCGTTCGACAAATACTTGAATATTGCCGGTCATTATGGGATCCGCACCAAGTAGGATTGATAGAGGAAACGGACAATATTCAAGGAAGAGCAGCACGTTTCGTTACAGGTTCATTTACCAGACACGAAAACGTCACGGAGATTATCAACGAACTCCAGTGGCAGATGATGCAAGAGAGGCGTTCTGCATGACGGTGTGGTTTACTGTTAAACTTCCGAGAGCATACGTTCCTAGAAGGGTCAACAAATGTACTGTTTCCTCGTACGTGTATCTGAGGAAACACCATGAAGATAATATCAGACAGATTAGGACCCACACAGAGGCTTATCTGCGGTCGTTCTTTCCGCGAACCATTCGAGAATGGGAGAGGTAAGGTGGGGGAGTGTCAGTGGTACAGAAAGTACCCTGCGCCACACATCGCAAGGTGGCTTGCGGAGTACAGATGTTGACGTAGCTGTAGATGTATTTTATTTTTCTAGTATTTCGTTTTTAAACGTATCATTTGAGGATGTAATACTAAGAAGTCAAAATGGGTCCTGATACCACTCGAGCGACCTACGGTTTAAGTATATAATAAGAAAGGAAGTATTATAGTTTATCTTGTCGTCTAAGAGATCAATCAGTCTCCAGCGCCAGCCTCTTGATCTCAGAGTAGCACTTGCACCCTAGGTACTGAATTATGTTTCACCAACGGCGACATGGTCGCGTATACAAACTGTGATCCAATACTGTCAAATATTTTTTATTTTTCCAGTCTTTAATCACAATATCAATTCCTTAGACGATGACCGGTTTCAGTCCGTAATGACGATCCTCAGATCTTTTTTACACCATGTCCTAAAGTGATAAGGCCATAATGGCATCGTTACATGTTTTGACGATGCCATTATGGCCTTATCAATTTTGTACGTGGTGTAAAAAAGATCTGAGGATGATCATTACGGACTGAAAGCAGACATCGTCTAAAGAATTGCTATTGTGATCAAAGACTGGAGAAATAAAAAACATTTGACTACATTATGTGTTGTACGTATTCCGATCTCTGTCTTACCTCACCGTTTTTCCCCCTGATGTCTTAACAGTCCATTCCTTTTGTCGGTGTTCTCCTTAAGTTACTTTCCTCGCCGAGTCTGTGAGAAATCTCCTCGTTCCTTATCTTTACACTCCATCTAATTTTCAATTGTGTTCTATATCATCACATTTGAGACGCTCCAATTCTCTCCTTTTCCGGTGTTACCACAATCCATGTTTCACAACCGTAGAATATTCTGTTCCAAATGTACATTCTCAGAAATTTCTTCCTGTAATTAACACCTATATTTTTTATACCAGACGACTTCCTTTGCCCAGGTAACGCCTACTTTGCCTGCGCTAGTATGCTTTCTACGGCCTCTTTGCTTCGTCACACGTGTGTTACTTTGCTTTTAAGGAAACAGAATTTCTTACCTTCGTCTAGTACGTGATTACCTGATGTTCAGTGTCACATGACTCTCAGTTTACATTCTGTACTCGTTAGACTGTTCATTCCATTCAGCACGTCCTGTAATTCGTCTTCAGCTCACTGACGATAACATTATTATCAGTAAATCATCTCATTGATATCCTTTCACACTGAGTTTTAACCTCAGTCTGAAACTTTTCTTT
This sequence comes from Schistocerca nitens, assembly GCF_023898315.1. Lineage (NCBI taxonomy): Eukaryota > Metazoa > Arthropoda > Insecta > Orthoptera > Acrididae > Schistocerca > Schistocerca nitens. The sequence continues at coordinate 249,967,785 of NC_064618.1, forward strand.
TATTTCGTCATTGCTTCGATGTATAGACTGAAGAGTAGAAGTCACTACACTCCTGCTTACACCCTTTTAATCCAACCACTTTGCTCTTGGTGTTCAAATAAAATGGGAAGGCCCTTTTTAAAAGAAACATCTCAGCATTTGCCATGAGGGGTTAGGGAAACCACGAGAAACTTAAGGCTGGTCGGAGATATGAACGTGATTCGTGCGATGCTGATTATAAGAGCGGTATTTATCTTCCAGTCAGTTGAAACAGTCTCTTACCTAGCGTTTATACCGTCTAGTACGGCGTTCGCTTGTGCAGTATTTGGCTAATTTTCTTTCATTATATACACTCAAGAAAAAAAATCCCAACGCCAAAAAATAATGTACAGCAAAGAAATTTCGCAAAAACATTTGTCTAGGTAACATATTTAAGTGTTTAAAATTGCAAAATTACAGGTTAATATAAGCGCGAGGTAAACCACTGAAAGTACGAACTGCCGGTGCATTAATATAACAGGTATAGCCACCAGATGCATGCAAGCATGCAAATGTGCTTGCTTTGGGTCGTACAGGTGCCGAATGTCAGTTTGTGGGATGCAGTTCCATGCCTGTTGCACTTGGTCGGTCAATACAGGCACGATTAATGCTGGTTATGGATGACGCTGGAGTTGTCACCCGATTATGTCCCTTATGTACTCGACTGAAGGCCAAGGCAACATGTCGACACACTGTACAGCATGTTGGGTTACAATAGCGATATATGGGCGAGCGTTATCTTATTGGAAAACACCCCTTGAATACTGAACGACGGCACACGTCGAATCACCAAATTTACGTACAGATTTGCAGTCAGCACCCCAGACCACAACTCCAGGTGTAGGTCCAGTGTGTCAAGCGGGTTGGCTGCAGGCCCTCAACTGTCCTCTTCGTTATCAGCACACGGGCATCACTGACACCGATGCAGAACCAGCTCTCACCGTCCGCAGCTTGTGGTCGTGCGGTAGCGTTCTCGCTTCCCGCGCCCAGGTTCCCGGGTTCGATTCCCGGCGGGGTGAGGGATTTTCTCTGCCTCGTGATGACTGGGTGTTGTGTGATGTCCTTAGGTTAGTTAGGTTTAAGTAGTTCTAAGTTCTAGGGGACTGATGACCATAGATGTTAAGTCCCATAGTGCTCAGAGCCATTTGAACCAACCAGCTCTCACCAGAATAAACAACAAACCTCCACCCTACCCTGCAATGAACTCTCGCTTGACAACTGAAATCGCAAATGACGGTTGTTTGGGGTCAGTGGAATGCATGCTAAAGGGCGTCTGGCAAGGAGTTGTCCTCGAAGTAAACGATTTATGACAGTTGGTTGTGTCACTATTGTGCGAACTGCTGCTCAGACTGCTGCTGCAGACGCTTTACGATGCGACATTGCCTTACTCCGAACACGACGGTCTTCCCTCTCGGTAATGCCCCGTGACCGTCCGAAGCTCGGTCTTCTTGCAACCGTACGTTTTCGTGACAACCACTGACAGCAATAGTGTACAGGGACTACATTCCTGCCAGGTATTTCTGCAGTATACAGAAGGAACATTCAGCTTCTCGTAGCTCTATTACACGACCTCGTTCAAACTCAGTGAGGCGCTCAGAATGTCGTCTTTGTTGCCTTAAAGACATTGACTAACCAACTCGCCACATCTAATCTCAACGGTAGCTAACGCTCAGGACCATTACAGCGTGTAGACGTGAAGGTTAATGATGTAGAATGTTAATAACGTTTGTTTTATTTAAAAAGCTTTAAGAGTTTTCTTATAAGAAATTCGGACGCATTACTTTTCAGAGCTAATAATACATCATAATACAAACACTTCGTGTAGAAGAGAAAAAAGTTGTGTGTGTGATGTTGTTTTCTTTCTTTATAAGGGGTAAAGGCCCGCACGCAGCGATATGTATGCACGCACGCGCGTAGCTGGCACCATCACGGATACGCTGACCAACTACTTGCGTCACCACACTTGGACGCCCGCCGCAGAATACCTGCGGAGCTGAGTCGCTGGCCACCTGCGCCTGCTAAACTGTCAGCGGAAAAGCTAGACGACAATCAGAGGTGTCAGATTTTGTCGACTCACACTGGCGAGTCTCGATGAATTTATAAAAAAAAAAAAAAATGGTTCAAATGGCTCTGAGCACTATGGGACTTAACATCTATGGTCATCAGTCCCCTAGAACTTAGAACTACTTAAACCTAACTAACCTAAGGACAACACACAACACCCAGCCATCACGAGGCAGAGAGAAAATCTCTGACCCCGCCGGGAATCGAACCCGGGAACCCGGGCGTGGGAAGCGAGAACGCTACCGCACGACCACGAGAGCGGGCGATGAATTTATAATATTCGGCCTAGGGCGACAGACATAGTGGTGGCAGGATGGCGTAACGCTCATGTTATTCTAACTTTTATTTGCCAATTAACTGGTGTCAGTTATTTGGTCTTCGCGTATTTGTGCTTCTCACAGATCAAATGCCTTTTTTGAGTCATCGGTGTTCTTACTCTTCTGATGGGGGCCGGCACGAATTCCTCTCCTGTGCCAACCTTTTCACCTGAGAGTGCTCAGAGTAGCAATTGCGCCCATCGCCGTCAGTTATTTTTTGGATGTATTCCAGTCTGTCTTCCTACACGGTTTCTACTCTGTACAGCTCCTTCTAGTACCACCACGTGATACCCTGATGCCTTAACAGATGGCGTACCATTGTGTCTCTTCTTCTTGTGAGTGTTTTCCACATATTCCGTTCCTCGCCGATTCCGCAGAGAACTTCATTTCTTAATTTATCAGTCCACCTAATTTTTAACATTCGTCTGTTGTACGAAATCTCAAATGCTTCGATTCTCCTTTGTTCTGGTTTTCCCACACTCCATGTCTCACTACCATACAATGCTGAGCTCCAGACGAAGTTCTCAGAAATTTCTTCCTCAACTTGAGACCTATGTTTGATACTAGTAGACTTGTCTTGGACAGGAATGGCTTTTTCGTCAGTGCTAGTCTGCTAATTACGTTCACCTTGCTCCGCCCGTCATAGGTTATTTTGCTGCCTAGGTAGCGGAATTCCTTAACTTCGTCTATTTCGTGCTCCCCAAATGTAATGTTCAATTTCTCTCTGTTCTTATTTCTGCTATTTCTCACTACTTTTTCCTTTCTTCTATTTACTCTGTCCATATTCTGTAAGCATTAGACCATTCCATTCAGCATGTACTGCAATCCTTCTTCACTTTCACTCAGGATAGCAGTCTCCTCAGAGACTCTTATTATTCGATGAGGTTTCGGAATTGCAGGCGGATCATGATGACTTCTTGCAACAACATGATCCGGCTGCAATCCCAAAACCTCATCGAATATTCAGTACGCCGGGAAAACTTCAAGAATCAATCTTATCATTGATATTCTTTCACCCTGAATTTTAATCCCACTCTAGAACCTTTCTTTAATTTCCCTCATTGCTTCTTCGATGAACAGAGTGAACAGTAGGGGTAAAACACTACATCCCTGTCTCACAACCTTTTTAATCCTAGCGCTTCGTTCTTGGTCTTGCAGTTTTATTGTTCCCTCTTGGCTCTAGCAGATATTTTATATTACCAGTCTTTACCTATAGCTTACCCCTATTTTCGGGGTATTTCGAACATCTTGCACCATTTTATATTGTCAAACGCTTTTTCCAGTTCAACAAATCCTATGAACGTGTCCAGATTTTTATTCATTGCAGGTTTCGTTATCATTTGCAATGGCTCTCTAGTGTCTTTATCTTTCTTGAAGCCAAACTGATGGTCATCTAACATCCGCTATCCGCTATATCCTCTGCATTTAACTGTGGAATTTCCATTGCACTCTTAATGTTACCGCCCTTGCTTTTAATTTTATCGAAGGTTATTCTGACTTTCGTGTATACTAAATCCGTCCTTCCGATAACCATTTCTTTTTCGATTTCTTCACATTTTCCATGCAGCCATTTCGCCTTACCTTCCCTGCACGTCCTGTTTATTTCGTTCCTGAGTTACTTGTATTTCTGTATTCCTGAATTTCTCTGAATATTTTTAATTCCTTGAACATTTTTGTACTCCCTTCTTTCATCGATCATCCTAAGTATGTCATATGTCAAGAAACTTCCTGGTAGATTAAAACTGTGTTCCGGACCGAGACTAGATCTCGGAACCTTTAACTTTCGCGGGCAAGTGCAAAGCTGTGAGGAGGGGGCATCAGTCGTGCTTGCGTAGCTCAGATGGTGCCGGCACGGTAGATCAGCGTGTTCGGTCAGAGGGTTAGCTGCCCTCTGTAATAAAAAAAAAAACTGAGTGAACGGATCAACGATGTTGTCATGGGACGTCGGCCGCGAACAAAGACAACGAACAATAACGAACAAAATTAGATCACAATCCCTAAATTTAATAACAGCGCATAGTGTCCTCAGCCGAGGATAACGAATTATAATTTTATTATTGCGATTAAAATGTGTGCAGTTGCTGCTTCCCCTGTTCGGAAATGGATAATGAAGTTAAATTTGAATTTTGCTCGCGACTGTAGAGGAAGATGGAATCGTAGTGCAGGAGTAAAAGAAGGAAGACTGGGCAGTAGGCGTTAATTAAGCCCTCGACCGTCGGCTGTCAGCCTCGACACCTGTTGAGCTGCGGAGTTAACGCGTGCACAATCGTTGGCCTGCTGTGAGCTGTCTGCAACTCTCCGCACGCGACTTGAATTAAGCCTGCTGAGGTACACAGTGCGCTCTCTTTGCAAGACACAAAGCTGTTATCCTTGTTGCACCTTACAACAAAATGCGAAAAACCACTAGTGGTGACTAAAAGCTGTTCTCGTGTCCTTCCTAAGAGAGAATTCAGGCTTTATAAAGCAACACAGCTTCTCTCTGTAACATATGATAGTATATCATGAGCAATGCTGGAAATGAACGTTATCTACACTGTGGGAGAGAAAATTAGCCATTACCGATGGAATTCTCGTGGACGAATGCCACTCACTGTTTGATACGTACAGCTAATGATACGATGAGCGAATTCTGGAAAACCATTATGAAATGGAAGGAAAAAGTCTTTTCATAATCATTCTTATCTTTACTTAAAAATATCGTCATAAACACCGACAGTTATAGCTGTACAAGTATATGTAATCAAAGATTTGTTAGAAACTGTGTTGCATAAATCATTGTTGTTGTTGCAGCCAAATTATGCCAGTTACTAAGAAATGAAATCGGGTCGCTTCTGGTCTAGTCTGCAGTACCATGTCGGAATGAAAACTGTCGCGGTTGTCAATACCCATAGCAACGAAGCCATTTTACAAGATATGTGTACATCATCATTGGTTTCAGTGTAGCCAGTTTATAGCTCCTAAGTGGCACACTGACCTAAATCTAACATTAATTAACATATTTTTCCATCCTACTAATATAATTACACTTTAAACTGTTTTTTGCAGGCTACCAGATTTTTAAATAAAAATTTGTTTAATAGTAGTCGTTAAGATTAAATGGTTGTAGTTTACATTTAAAACTTGCTTTAGTATCTTTCAGACAGTTTGTTATTGGACAAACGGTAAAAAATTTCTGTTGATGAATATTGAACTCCTTTCTGATCTACTGACATCTTTAATAACGGCTAGTAAAGATTATTTTTCTTCTAATGTTATAGGTATGAACATCACATACATACATACATACATACATACATACATACAGGGTGTTTCAAAAATGACCGGTATATTTGAAACGGCAATAAAAACTAAACGAGCAGCGATAGAAATACACCGTTTGTTGCAATATGCTTGGGACAACAGTACATTTTCAGGCGGACAAACTTTCGAAATTACAGTAGTTACAATTTTCAACAACAGATGGCGCTGCAAGTGATGTGAAAGATAAAGACGACAACGCAGTCTGTGGGTGCGCCATTCTGTACGTCGTCTTTCTGCTGTAAGCGTGTGCTGTTCACAACGTGCAAGTGTGCTGTGGACAACATGGTTTATTCCTTAGAACAGAGGATTTTTCTGGTCTTGGAATTCCACTGCCTAGAACACAGTGTTGTTGCAACAAGACGAAGTTTTCAACGGAGGTTTAATGTAACCAAAGGACCGAAAGGCGATACAATAAAGGATCTGTTTGAAAAATTTCAACGGACTGGGAACGTGACGGATGAACGTGCTGGAAAGGTAGGGCGACCGCGTACGGCAACCACAGAGGGCAACGCGCAGCTAGTGCAGCAGGCGATCCAACAGCGGCCTCGGGTTTCCGTTCGCCGTGTTGCAGCTGCGGTCCAAATGACGCCAACGTCCACGTATCGTCTCATGCGCCAGAGTTTACACCTCTATCCATACAAAATTCAAACGCGGCAACCCCTCAGCGCCGCTACCATTGCTGCACGAGAGACATTCGCTAACGATATAGTGCACAGGATTGATGACGGCGATATGCATGTGGGCAGCATTTGGTTTACTGACGAAGCTTATTTTTACCTGGACGGCTTCGTCAATAAACAGAACTGGCGCTTATGGGGAACCGAAAAGCCCCATGTTGCAGTCCCATCGTCCCTGCATCCTCAAAAAGTACTGGTCTGGGCCGCCATTTCTTCCAAAGGAATCATTGGCCTATTTTTCAGATCCGAAACGATTACTGCATCACGCTATCTGGACATTTTTCGTGAATTTGTGGCGGTACAAACTGCCTTAGACGACACTGCGAACACCTCGTGGTTTATGCAAGATGGTGCCCGGCCACATCGCACGGCCGACGTCTTTAATTTCCTGAATGAATATTTCGATGATCGTGTGATTGCTTTGGGCTATCCGAAACATACAGGAGGCGGCATGGATTGGCCTCCCTATTCGCCAGACATGAACCCCTGTGACTTTTTTCTGTGGGGACACTTGAAAGACTAGGTGTACCGCCAGAATCCAGAAACAATTGAACAGCTGAAGCAGTACATCTCATCTGCATGTGAAGCCATTCCGCCAGACACGTTGTCAAAGGTTTCGGGTAATTTCATTCAGAGACTACGCCATATTATTGCTACGCATGGTGGATATGTGGAAAATATCGTACTATAGAGTTTCCCAGACCGCAGCGCCATCTGTTGTTGAAAATTGTAACTACTGTAATTTCGAAAGTTTGTCTGCCTGAAAATGTACTGTTGTCCCAAGCATATTGCAACAAACGGTGTATTTCTATTGCTGCTCGTTTAGTTTGTATTGCCGTTTCAAATATACCGGTCATTTTTGAAACACCCTGTACATACATTCACACACCAGGTGTCCCTCCTCAGTATCGTCATGCTCATGTTCTATCGTGTTTCGGCACATATTTGTAATTTCGTTTCTGCAATGAGTCGGCCTAAACAAATACCGCTCATCCCAACTTTTATGCGGCGTGCAGTGTCGGCGGAAAGTGTGGGTTTGTTGCCCGCTACAAACAATATAGTTTCTAAAGCGGAATTTTACATGTCCAGTCGTTGGAGTAGTTCTAAATCAGACCAGCGTTATATTCCTTTCATCTTTATGGACAGGAACAGTAAAACGAAGAATAGCCAGTACTCCAGCAATGACTAAGCAGCGCTGCTGCATGGCAGTAGCAGTCACGCGGACCAGAATGCTGATGACTCTGCTGGAGACTGGCTATTATTCGTCTCCTGTTCATGTGCTAAATGAGTTGTTGATATGATAAAGGAATTGCTGGTATGACTCAGTTTGTTGTACTGGATATGTTGCGTTTTCTCAAAATTAATGGAGGGTCCATTTTCAGGCAACCACTTAATAATTCATAGAAAAATAGCAGTTTCTTCTGATCCTTTGACTGGAGTTATTATAACTCTAGTATCGTCTGCAAAAAGTACCAATTCTGCTTGGAAATGGTAAGTAGGTCATTCACGTAGGTAAGGAATAGGCAAAAATTGTTCAAATGGCTCTGAGCACTATGGGACTTAACATCTGACGTCATCAGTCCCCTAGAACTTAGAACTACGTAAACCTAACTAACCTAAGGACATCACGCACATCCATGCCCGAGGCAGGATTCGAAGCAGCGACCGTAGCGGTCGCGCGTAAGGAATAGGAGTAGACGCAAAATTGAACCCTGCGGGACTCCTTTCGTGATTTTTTCGCAGCCACCAAAATTCTCCCTCCGTACAACATTGTTTGAATTGTTCAATACAACATATTACATTCTGTTTGTTAAGTGTCATCCAGATAAGTTGATCGTAAATCCAGCAATTGTTTAAAATTTAAGTTTTCCGTAGAGACAAAGAGAGTAACATGTCTCGGTATCAACAGCTGCTTTTTTTGTGAAAGTGGGTTAGTTTTATTCAACATTTCAATACACCGTATTATTTCCCACTATCGTGTTTGTCAACATACTCTCCGGTCAATGCGACGGCCTGACGCCACATTACTGGGCGGCCTGTACGTCAGCATGGTACTACTATTCTGCTGCTCGATCTTGGAGCAGTCTTGCTGCGTGAACTATCTCCCCATCACACATGTAGTGCGCCCCGAGGAGTGCATCCTTCATTGGGGCAAACGGATGGAAGGTATGAGACCCAGGCTGGAGGGTGGATGAGGAAGAGCAGTGCATGAAGTTTTCTAACGTTCTCTCGGGTGCGCAGTGGAGAAGGAGTAGTTCGTTTGCATTTTTGTGGCGACGAATACGGTGAAGCCGTTTCTACAATTTCCTTAGGGCTGTACAATACACCTCAGAGTCGATCGTAGCATCCTGAGGGAGGACATCAAACAGAATAATCCCTTGAGAATCCCAGAAGGCAGCCACCATGACTTTGCAGGCTGTGGGCGCGGCTTTGAACTTTTCCTTCGGAGGAGAGGTTGAACGACACCACTCGATGCGTTGCCGTTTTGTATCCGGTTCTAAGTGATGAAAAAGGCGTACTTAAACGTAATACCTGCAGATTATTTATGTAAAAACTCTTAATGCGTTTTAAATAAAACAAACGCTATTAACATGCTACATCTTTATTCTTTATGTCTATATGTTTATATCTCAACATAGCCACGCTGGCGACGGACACATTTCTGCCAACGAGAAACCATTTTGGCCTCAGTTCCTCAGAGATGATCCTTCATTGCTGTTTATGGTATCCTGTTAGGCGGCGAGGAACCCAGCGGACATACGCCTTTGAGTACCCCAACTGGCGCCCGCCCGGTTGGCCGTGCGGTCTAACGCACTGGCGGGAAGGACCACCTGGTCCCCCGCACGAATCCGCCCGGTGGATTTGTGTCGAGGTCCGGTGAATATTTTTTAGGCGGTTTTGCATCTGCCTCGGCGAATGCGGGCTGATTCCCTTATTCCGCCTCAGTTACACTATGTCTGCGATTGCTGCGCAAACAAGTTCTCCACGTACGCGTACACAACCATTACTCTACCACGGAAACATAGGGGTTACAATCGTCTGGTGTGAGACGTTCCCTGGGGGTCCACCGGGGGCCGAACCGCACAATAACCCTGGGTTCGGTTTGGGGCGGCGGAGGGGTGAAGTGGACTGCGGTAGTGGTAGTGGAGTTGTGGACCACTGCGGCTGCGGCGGGGACGGAGCCTCTCTGTAGTTTCTAGGTCCCCGGTTAACATACAATATAATACAATACATGCATTACCCCAACTGGTGCACTGGTGTGCCAGCACTGCCAACAGAGACGTCCAGTTGAGCAGCGACTTGGCCGTCGATCACCTCGAGTGAGAGTGTCTGCACGTTCCAACTTTGCAGAAGCGACAGCTATTCGGCCGGCCGGCACGCAGCATATCGGAAGAGTTTACGCGACTTTGTAGCAATGGTGACACACGCCTCGCCATACAACTCATCGTGCTTCTATTTACTGCCAGGTCTCCGTAGACATTCTTCAAGCGCCTTTGAATGTCTGCAACGCTCAGGTTTTCCGCCAAAAGAAACTCAGTGACAGCTCTCTGCTTGGGACGCATCTCCGTTGCAGACGGTATTTTGAAGGCCACGTGTAGCGTCACCACCTGAACTTCATGAAACTGTGAGGGTAGAAGCGGTAGTATTCCTCGATGTGTGACAGCAAATTCCGTAATTTTTCAACCGAAATTGCCCGAGAAAAGAAACAAGTATGTTGCATCACTTATTGAACGCCCCTCTGCTACAAAGCCTTTTAACTACGAGCCACGTCTGGAGAGGAATATCCAGATAATGATGAGGCGTCGATGCCGGGAACGGTCACAGCGTGCGCCCGTGAGTGGGACGCTGCGCGTGCAGAGGTCAGTGGGCGCATAAGGAGTGCGTTATGTCACCATCGATTGGCGCGGCGCACCTTTTTACGCAACAGCGCTGCGCTTGGCAGCTGCGCGGCAGCCGCAGTGCTGGCGCACGCACGGCGCGCGCTTCGCGGAACACGCGCGGTTGAGCGAAGCGTACATGTTGCTCGCTGACAGCCACATCTCAGCACTTGTCCCAGTCTGAAATGGTCTCTTGACAGCATACTTCCTCTTTAGGACCAGTCACAACCAAGTCGAGCTGTGACTAAGTCACCAGACTACTCCCTGCCCGCATCGTAAGGCAACTGTCTTTTCCCAAATATACAACTGGCCATTAAAATTGCTACACCAAGAAGAAATGCAGATGATAAACGGGTATTCGTTGGACAAATATATTATACTAGAACTGACACGTGATTACACTTTCACGCAATTCGGGTGCATAGATCCTGAGAAATCAGTACCCAGAACACTCACCTCTAGCCGTAATAACGGTGCCGGCCAAAGTGGCCGTGTGGTTAAAGGCGCTGCAGTCTGAAACCGCAAGACCGCTACGGTCGCAGGTTCGAATCCTGCCTCCGGCATGGATGTTTGTGATGTCCTTAGGTTACTTAGGTTTAACTAGTTCTAAGTTCTAGGGGACTAATGACCTCAGCAGTTGAGTCCCATAGTGCTCAGAGCCATTTTTTTTCGTAATAACGGCCTTGATACTCCTGGGCATTGACTCAAACATAGCTTGGATGGCGTGTGCAGGTACAGCTACCCATGCAGCTTCAACACGATACCACAGTTCATCAAGATTAGTGACTGGCGTATTGTGACGAGCCAGTTGCTCGGCCACCATTGACCAGACGTTTTCAATTGGTGGGAGATCTGGAGAATGTGCTGGCCAGGGCAGCAGTCGAACATTTTCTGTATCCAGAAAGGCCCGTACAGAACCTGCAACATTCGGTCGTGCACTATCCTGATTAAATGTAGGGTTTCGCAGGAATCGAATGAAGGGTAGAGCCATGGGTCGTAACACATCTGAAATGTAACGCCTACTGTTCAAAGTGCCGCCAATGCGAACAAGAGGTGACCGAGACGTATAATCAATGGCACCCCATACCATCACGCCGGGTGATACGCCAGTATGGCTATGACGAATACATGCATCCAATGTGCGTTCACCGTGATGTCGCCAAACACGGATGCGACTATCATGATGCTGTAAACAGAACCTGGATTCATCCGAAAAAATGACGTTTTGCCATTCGTGCACCCAGGTTCATCGTTGAGTACACCATCGCAGGCGCTCCTGTCTGTGATGCATCGTCAAGGGTAACCGCAGCCATGGTCTCCGAGCTGATAGTCCATGCTGCTGCAAACTTCGTCGAAATGTTCGTGCAGATATTCGTTTTCTTGCAAAAGTCCCCATCTGTTGACTCAGGCATAGGGACGTGGCTGCACGATCCGTTACAGCCATGCGGATAAGATGCCTATCATATCGACTGCTAATGATACGAGGCCGTTGGGATCCAGCACGGCGTTCCGTATTACCCTCCTGAACCCACCGATCCCATATTCTGCTAACAGTCATTGGATCTCGACCAACGCGAGGAGCAATGTCGCGATACGATAAACCGCAATCACGATAGGCTACAATCCGACCTTCATCAAACTCGGAAACGTGATGGTACGCATTTCTCCTCCTTACATGAGGCATCACAACAACGTTTCACCAGGCAACGCCGGTCAACTGCTGTTTGTGTATGAGAAATCGGTTAGGAACTTTCCTCATGTCAGCACGTTGTAGGTGTCGCCACCGGCGCCAACCTTGTGTGAATGCTCTGAAAAGCTAATCATTTGCATATCACAACATCATCTTCCTGTCGGTTAAATTTCGCGTCTGTAGCACGTCATCTTCGCGGTGTAGCAATTTCAATGGCCAGTAGTGTAATTTGCGGCACTGCTGATTAATATTCCACGCACACTTCTTGATATTCGGCTATAGTGAATAAACTGGACATTCCCTTAAAATGGATCCAACACTTATTGGAACTACGGAGCACGTCGCTGGGTCTTATGAAGCGCCTCTTTCTTGTCATCAGTTTTTCAATCGTTTCATCTCAGACTAAATGAAGACGTAATTATTTGTTGTTTATGTTACCGCATTGCTACCTGTGTCTTTTTCCACAACTTTAGCCCTCTATGTCTCCGTCCAGTGGCATGGCCAGTATTCCCCAGGGTCCCAACATCTGTCTTATCGACTTGTCCGTTCTTCTAGGTGGAGCTTTCCACAAAGTAGTTTCGTCCGTGATTGTACTGAGAATCTCCACATTTATTGCCCTACAGTCGACGGTTCGAATAGCAGAAGCTGACGGAGGAACTCAAAGGGGATGCTGAACATATGTTTGAAAGTCAGCACGAATGGTCACAGGTGTTTTTTTTTTTTTTTTTTTTATGAATACGCTGAGAAGCTTGAACTGGCAGACACTTCAAATCGAAAGCCTACATACAAGGTTTCCAGAACCAGTATTAATTGAGGCACCTAGGAATATACGAGTTCTACAGCGCCCTGTGTATCGCTGTCTTATGGATCGTTTGTACCGGATTAGACTAATTATGTACTACTCACTCAAAGGCATTTAAATAGTCATCCTTCACGTGCTGCGATCATTTCCGTTTGTACGTTAACGCCAAAATCGTGTGTTATGACAGCTGTGTGCTGCGCAGTTTGGCATCTGAACGGCAAAACTGAGTTATCAGGGGCTGTCGTGTATACGAAAAAATCGAAACATACGAGGGCGTGCTGAAAGGTAATGCCTCCTAATTTTTTTATGTGAAAACTCTTGCAGCGATTTTAAAAAAAAAAAAAAACATAATTAACATTCTACATGTTTATTCTTTATGTCTAAGTATTTATTTCTCAACATAATCATTCTAGCGACAAACACGTTTCTCCCAACGAGAGACCAGTTTGGTGCCACTGGGGAATGTTTGAAGGAGCCACAACCTCACCTGTGCTTCCACCGCTTCATCACTATCAAAGTGAAGTCCTTAAAGGTGTCCTTTACGTTTCAGAAACAGATGGAAATAGGATTGGGCCAAGTCGGGACTGTAAGGAGGGTGATCGATGACCGTGAACTCGTAGCGTCTGATTGTTGCAGACGTCGCAGCGCTCGCGTGTGGTCAAGCGTTGTCATGCTGAAGGACGGGCTGCTCCATGTGTGGACGAATACACGAACTCTTCAAATTCAAAACTATTATAGCACGCGGCTTCTCAGGGGCCGCTATAGTTACGATACACACTGTAATGTCACACGCTGTAATTCGTTGTCCTCTAGCGGCAGAGGGTCGCAAATGTACACATGAAGAGTAAAGATGCAGAATGCTAATAATGTTTCTTTTATTTAAGAACTTTGAGAGTTTTCACATAAATAATTCGAAGGCATTACTTTTCAGCATTACCTTTTACCAACAAAATGTCTGAACAAGCAATGATAATACATATTATTAAAACTAAAGAAGTAATTTAAAGTAAGTACTCCCGACTCTCCTGAACCCGCCAAGTTAGCCGAGAGCTCTAATGCGCTGCTTCCTGGACTCGGATAGGCAGGTCGGCCCCGGATCGAATCCATCTGGCGGCTTAACGACGGCTTCTCAGCCTGGATGTGGGTTTTAAGCGGTTTTCCACATCCCACTAGGTGAATACCGGGCTGGTCCCCACGTCCCGCCTCAGTTACACAGCTCGCAGACATCTAAACACATTTGTACAATTCCATGGATTACACTAGACACAGACAGTTGGGGGTACACTAATTCCATCCCGAGAGGGGGGGGGGGGTTACGGGGTGGCGGCAGGAAGGGAATCCGGCCACCCCTTCAATTAACCTTGCCAAATCTGATTAACCATGCCGACCCTGCGTCATTGCGGGAAAAAGGCACAAGCAAAAGAAAGAAAAGAAGAGGGTCTCCCGACTCTCCTGAGAACTGAAAGAATAGGAAACGTGTCGTCCAAATAGCTAAAATACATTTCTTTGTTCGAGAAAATATATACAGTGTGCAACACGAAGGAACACCTTTTCGAGACCCCCTAACTGTCTTCCAATGCGATGCATAGTTTGAAATTTGGCTCAAAGTATCTACAACCCTCCTCTGTAGTGGTAAAGTCCTGGCCTTCTGGGACGTCAGCCTCGGGCTCGTCAACGCTTCCAACAACAAGGTGTCATAGACACATGAGAAAAAGATCACAGCTCAGAAGTTCATGTGCGCTGCAAGGTGGCTACTGATGTCATAAATTGATCACAATTCTGCACAATACCGTAGACATGTCACACGATGGGAAATGCGTCATATAGCCTCTTACCCACGTTTCACCTCTTTTTGTGACGCCTCTGCGATGGAGGTTAGAACCGTGACACCCAGCTTTAAAACCACGCGGTTTTCGTATGGGCGGCCTAGAAAACATTTCACACGCATCTCCTATCAGAATCGACGCAAAAGGCCCTCAGGAGGTTGTGCTGTATCAAGTTCGTCCCACACAACTTGACTCCCGGACAGAAACGACTAGTGGACGCCTGCCGCGATTGACTGAAATGCAGGACGCGGCACATTTGTGTTCTGGAAAAGATCTTCACGGGTGTTAAGACTTTGTTTCCTAAATACGTATCCACCACAAAACTAGGAACTGTAGAAATTCAAATGGTGGCTCAACACTTCGACGACATAACCAACATTCAAGCCGTTACGATGCGCGATTTGAAGAACATCATGTAATCACGTTAGGTGTGTGTGTGTGTGTGTGTGTGTGTGTGTGTGTGTGTGTGTGTGTGTGTGTGTCGGGGGGGGGGGGGGGGGGGAGGACTATGCAGAGCACCAGGAGGATTAAAATTGCAGTCTTAACTTTTTCTATTTCTTATTAATGAGGTCTCGAAAATTTTTGAGCTGATGGAGTAAATGAACCTGTAGAGTGGCTCGACAGAAGTATAGAAACTCTGCGTGAAATGCATGCTTGAATATACACTGAAGAGCCAAAGAAACTGGTACATCTGCCTAGTATCGTGTAGGCCACCTGTGACCACGCAGAAGTGCCGCAAAGCGACGTGGCATGGACTCTTCTAATGCTTGAAGTAGTGCTGGAGGGAACTGGAACCATGAATCTTGCAGGGCTGTCCATAAATCCGTAAGTGTACGGAGGGGGGGGGGGGGGCGGCTTGGAGATCTCTTCTGAACAGCACGTTGCAAGGCATCTCAGATATGCTTAATAATGTTCACGTCTGTGGAGTCTGGTGGCTAGTGGAAGTGTTTAAACTCAGAAGAGTGTTCCTGGAGCCACTACGTAGCAATCCTGGACGTGTGGGGTGTCGCATTGTCCTGCTCGAATTGTCGAAGTCCGTCGGAATGCAAAGTGAACATGAATGGCTGTAGGTGATCAGACAGGATGCTTACGTACGTGTTACCTGTCAGAGTCGTATCTAGACGTATCAGGGGTCCCATATCACTCCAACTGCACACGACACACACCATTACAGAGCCTCCACCAGCTTGAACAGTCCCCTGCTGACATGCAGGGTCTTGGATTCAGGAGGTTGTCTCCATACCCGTACACGTCCATCCGCTCGATACAATTTGAAACGAGACTCGTCCGACCAGGCGACATGTTTCCAGTCATCAACAGTCCAATGTCGGTGTCGACGGGTCCAGGCGAGGCCTAAAGCTGTGCGTCGTGCAGTCAGCAAGGATACATGAGTGGGCCTTCGGCTCCGAAGGCCCATATGGATGAGGTTTCGTTGAATGGTTTCTACGCTGGCTCTTGTTGATGAGCCAGCATTGAAATCTGAAGCAATTTGCGGAAGGGTTGCACTTCTATCACGTTGAACGATTCTCTTCGGTCGTCGTTGGTACCGTTCTTGCACGATCTTTTCGGACGGCAGCTATGTCGGAGATTTGATATTTTACCGGATTCTTGATATTCACGGTACACGTGGAATGGTCGTACGGCAGAATCCCCACTTCATCGCTACTTCGGAGATGCTGTGCCCCATCGCTCGTGAGCCCACTATGACACCACGTTCAAACTCACTGAAATGTTGATAACCTGCCATTGTAGCAGCAGTAACTGATCTTGCAACTGCGCCAGACACTTGTTGCCTTATAAAGGCGTTGCCGACCGCAGCGCGGTATTCTGTCTATTTACATATCTATTTAAATATGCCTGCCTGTACCAGTTGCTTTGGCGCTTCTTTGTAAATGCAGATATTAACCTCTGCAATTAATAGTGACAAGATGTTTACAGTTCGTCTGAATGAAAATAGAAATACGGAATCTTAAACGGCTGTGGAAATATTTGAAGAGAATATCTTTGATGAATCATGCAAATCTATTATAAATATAAAATTTCCAACAGGTCAAAATAAGAGATTCTAAAGGATGCAGTTTACTGTCATTCGCCGTCATCCGTAATGCAGGCACAGAACGTATGCTTCATGTCTCTCTAAATCTGAAAAAGATATTCATTTTTAGAAATTGAACTAGATAACAGCCTTTCTAGAAATTTTATGATCTGTGTTAACATTACCATGACTAAGTGGGTCTTAATTGTAATAATCGGAAGGGTCACTTGCTTAGGGCATTATGACAAGTTATCTAAAAACGAATTAAGGGGCGTAGCGGCTTTTTTAGTAAGTATTTTGTTTTTCAGTGTTTAGAGGGTTATCTACACTTTGTACATTGTTTTCCTTCTTTCAGGTATGTTGCCCGCGTATTCCGCTGCTGACGCCTCATAGAGCAGGATGTGCTGCAATTGCAACTTCCTACAAGAAACTGCCAGCGCCTTGTGGTGACGTGTGAAATAATTTAACTTTATTGTTATACATTTAAGAAATAAGTCTCGTTACTTTTCTTATTGTTAGAGGTCTACTGTATCCCAGTTCAGTGGACAAGGGTTGGATAAAAATGTGAAAATACCGAGAGAAATGCATCTCTCAACATAAATGCAGATGATAGCCAAATTTTCAGGTGGCGCTTTTGTATTTTACCACGAACGGCACCCGTGCAGTGCCATCACTAAGTTGCGAGGGTCAGTCGTGGTCATAAAAGTGTTCTTTGCGGTTGTGACTGCATTATGTCGAAGCTAAGTGACTTCGAAAGTGGGAAAATTTCCTGGACTATGGAGCTATGGAAGAAAGTCATTAGGTCAGATTAGTCTTATTTCTCACCGTTTCCAACTTCTGGCCGAGTTTACGTCAGGTGTACACTATACCAAGCCTACGACACAGACTGCTTGCTGCCAAGAGTTAAACAGGGCGGAAGTTGGGTTATGATTTGGGCAGGCGTAACGAGGCATTCCATGATATCCATGGTTACTCTGCAAGGTCGCAATACTACCAAACACTGTGTTACCACTTTGGCTGATCATGCCTGTTCCGTGACACAATATTTCTTCACCAATGGAGATGCTGTGTTCCCAGAAGACAGCGCACCTGTTCACACAATTCGCCTTGTCCAGGATCATTTCCTGAGCACGTAGATGCACAGTCGCATCTCACCTGGCGATCACTGTCACCGGATTTCAATATTATTGACCCTTTCCGGTCTATTTTGAGAGAAGAGTGCGTGATCGTTAGCCGACATCGTTACCTGAACTCGCCAATATTTTGCAGGAAGAATTGTATAAGATTACCTTAAAAAACGATACATGGCCTGTGTTTATTCATTCCGAGACGACTGGAAGCTGTTTTGAATGCCAACGGGTATCATACACCGTATTAGTCATGGCAATGTATTCTGTTTTTCGTTTTTCCATATTTTTCTCCGTGCTACATGCGTTGTGCACAGGCAGTGAATTTAAAAACGTTCAAATGTGTGTGAAATCCTATGAGACTTAAATGCTAAGGTCATACACACTACTTAACCTAAATTATCCTAAGGACAAACACACACACCCATGCCCGAGGAAGGACTCTAACCTCCGCCGGGACCAGCCGCACAGTCCATGACTGCAGCGCCTTAGACCGCTCGGCTAATCAGTGAATTTACTGTTGAAATTTGAAGAGGGCACATTCATTGAACAACAGATTTCTTGCCGGCTACATATTTGTAATTTGCGGCGTAAAGTCAAGCTCTGGCATGAACAGGCGTTCCCCAAGGTAGTGTTAAAGGCCATTTGCTGTTCCTTATCTACACTCCTGGAAATGGAAAAAAGAACACATTGACACCAGTGTGTCAGACCCACCATACTTGCTCCGGACACTGCGAGAGGGCTGTACAAGCAATGATCACACGCACGGCACAGCGGACACACCAGGAACCGCGGTGTTGGCCGTCGAATGGCGCTAGCTGCGCAGCATTTGTGCACCGCCGCCGTCAGTGTCAGCCAGTTTGCCGTGGCATACGGAGCTCCATCGCAGTCTTTAACACTGGTAGCATGCCGCGACAGCGTGGACGTGAACCGTATGTGCAGTTGACGGACTTTGAGCGAGGGCGTATAGTGGGCATGCGGGAGGCCGGGTGGACGTACCGCCGAATTGCTCAACACGTGGGGCGTGAGGTCTCCACAGTACATCGATGTTGTCGCCAGTGGTCGGCGGAAGGTGCACGTGCCCGTCGACCTGGGACCGGACCGCAGCGACTCACGGATGCACGCCAAGACCGTAGGATCCTACGCAGTGCCGTAGGGGACCGCACCGCCACTTCCCAGCAAATTAGGGACACTGTTGCTCCTGGGGTATCGGCGAGGACCATTCGCAACCGTCTCCATGAAGCTGGGCTACGGTCCCGCACACCGTTAGGCCGTCTTCCGCTCACGCCCCAACATCGTGCAGCCCGCCTCCAGTGTTGTCGCGACAGGCGTGAATGGAGGGACGAATGGAGACGTGTCGTCTTCAGCGATGAGAGTCGCTTCTGCCTTGGTGCAAATGATGGTCGTATGCGTGTTTGGCGCCGTGCAGGTGAGCGCCACAATCAGGACTGCATACGACCGAGGCACACAGGGCCAACACCCGGCATCATGGTGTGGGGAGCGATCTCCTACACTGGCCGTACACCACTGGTGATCGTCGAGGGGACACTGAATAGTGCACGGTACATCCAAACCGTCATCGAACCCATCGTTCTACCATTCCTAGACCGGCAAGGGAACTTGCTGTTCCAACAGGACAATGCACGTCCGCATGTATCCCGTGCCACCCAACGTGCTCTAGAAGGTGTAAGTCAACTACCCTGGCCAGCAAGATCTCCGGATCTGTCCCCCATTGAGCATGTTTGGGACTGGATGAAGCGTCGTCTCACGCGGTCTGCACGTCCAGCACGAACGCTGGTCCAACTGAGGCGCCAGGTGGAAATGGCATGGCAAGCCGTTCCACAGGACTACATCCAGCATCTCTACGATCGTCTCCATGGGAGAATAGCAGCCTGCATTGCTGCGAAAGGTGGATATACACCGTACTAGTACCGACATTGTGCATGCTCTGTTGCCTGTGTCTGTGTGCCTGTGGTTCTGTCGGTGTGATCATGTGATGTATCTGACCCCAGGAATGTGTCAATAAAGTTTCCCCTTCCTGGGACAATGAATTCACGGTGTTCTTATTTCAATTTCCAGGAGTGTATATAAACGATTTGGGAGACAATCTGAGCAGCCGTCTTAGGTAGTTTGCAGATGACGCTGTCGTTTATCGACTAATAAAGTCATCAGAAGATCAAAACAAACTGCAAAATGATTTAGAAAAAATATCTGAATGGTACGAAAAGGGGCAGTTGACCCTAAATAATGGAAAGTGTGAGGTCATCCACATGAGTGCTAAAAGGAACTCATTCGGTTACACGATAAATCAGTCTAATCTAAGAGCCGAAAATTCAACTAAATACCTAGGTATTACAATTACGAACAACTGAAATTGGAAAGAACACACAGAAAATGTTGTGGGGAAGGCTAACCAAAGGCTGCGTTTTATTGGCAGGACACTGAGAAAATGTAACAGACCTGCTAAGGAGACTGACTACACTACGCTTGTCCGTCCTCTTTTAGAGTACTGCTTCGCGGTGTGGGGATCCTTACCTGATAGGACTGACGGAGTACATCGAAAAAGTTCAAAGAAAGGCAGCACATTTTTTATTATCGCGAAATATGGGAGAGAGTGTCACAGAAATGATACAGGATTCGGGCTGGAAATCATTTAAAAAAAGGCGTTTTTCGTTGCGACGGAATCTTCTCACGAAATTCCAATCACCAACTTTCTCCTCCGAATGCGAAAATATTTTGTTTACACCTACCTACATAGGGAGGAACGATCACCACGATAAAATAAGGGAAATCAGAGCTCGTACGGAAAGATGTAGGTGTTCATTCTTTCCGCGCGCTATACGAGATTGGAATAATAGAGAATTGTGAAGGTGGTTCGATGAATCCTCTGCCAGGCACTTAAATGTGATTTGCAGAGTATCCATGTAGGTGTAGATGTCAGGCGGGATCGTTAGGGCAGAGAGGGCTGTGAAACGACGTTGCCAATTGCACGCTGACCGACCCCTTTCCAGGACGACAACGGCGACGGCAGCGCCCTCTGATGAGGACATGGGCGCCGCGCCACCTGGCCGCGCCCCAGCTCTGCGAGTTCTACAGAACGACCTGGATAAAAGCACTCACTGTATTACTTTTCTTGTATTACGAATTGTATACACTGAAGAGATTTCTCGTTTGTCTGTCGCCGTTTGCTCGCGACACATCTGTATTTCATAAAGTTAAGTATTGTAATCATTTCTTTTTGTACTAACTTCATTAATACGATTTGCTTGAATTGTTGTCTAGCGATCCGAGAAAGCAGGTTTCCTAGGCACCTCATATTCGACGAGTAGACACGATACAGCGTTGTACATCTCGCGACACGGATTTATCAACAGTCGTAGTTCCATAATGCCATTTAAGTGTGAGGGAAAAGAGGGAGGAAATGGTGAGGCACACCTCAAGGTATCTTGCGGAGTATAAATGAAGATGTTCTCTCTACTGGCGACCCACTACACCGAGTGCTGGTGCACCTGTTGCTGGGACGGAGAGTTATCTTAGACGAGACACCTGTCACCCTCACGTCGATGGTTCAGCCCCTTTCTGCCTCCGGTTCTTGCTCAAAACTTTCTCCACTGCATCTCCTCTGTAAGGCCGGTATTACACTATAAAATTTCTTTGTCAAAGATGTGATCAAATATTCGTCAAATATATTTGACAAAGATCTTTGACTTGGCGCTAAAAAAGGGGTATTACACTGCCATCATATTTTTCGTCAAAGTTCAAGATGGCTGACAATAACAACTTGTTATTAGCCTCAGCAGTTGCATGTACCACAATTGCACTGTGTGCACATTCGGAAGAAGCGGGGGAAGAAAAGAAAACGTACCTGGGTGAAGCCGTAGGTTTTGCAACGACACGATAAAAGCATTCAACAAAACTTTTTAGGTGAGCTTATAGTGGAGGACGTCGAGTCGTACATCAATTACTTAAGAATGGATGAGCATACATTTCAGTATGTACTCAGTGAAGTCTCTCCTCATATCACAAAGCACAATACTCACTTCAAAGCCGCGCGGGATTAGCCGAGCTGTCTGAGGCGCTGCAGTCATGGACTGTGCAGCTGGTCCCGGCGGAGGTTCGAGTCCTCTCGGGCATGGGTGTCTGTCTTTGTCCTTAGGATAATTTAGGTTAAGTAGTGTGTAAGCTTTGGTACTGATGACCTTAGCAGTCAAGTCCCATAACATTTCACACACATTTGAACAACTCACTTAAAAACTGCTATATCTACAGAAGACAGGCTCGCTGTAACACTCCGATTCCTGGCTACAGGAGAGAGTTAGGTTAGGTCAGGTCTCCAATCTTATTAATCTATTTTTGTTTTCAGGGTGCCTCACGTTGTAAAGCGCCTCATCAGCTTCATACATCTCTATTAATTTTGTTGCTGTCGGTACACACCAATTGTATTTACCGGCCCAGTTTATAAACACACTACAAATGACAGAACGCTGCAGCGATGCTAGTCCTCCACGTGGTAACATGGCGAGGCCTTAGATTTGATCAAATTTGACGACAGGCGAGATTTGACAAAGTTCCCTATTACACCATCAAATTTCTTTGACAAAGATATTAGACAAAGAAATTTGATAGTGTAATACCGACCTAACCTATGTCTGTAATACGCCCACAGAAATGCGTGTGGCCCAACATACTGTGCTGGCGTTGAGCTCTCATTTTAGAGAAATAAACACGATGCACTTCCCTGTGAAGCATAGTGTCAGAAACATTACAGGACGGTCTATGCGTCTGTATTGCTCCTTCATATTCTCTAGTTAGATCCGTTAGGCGCGTTAGGTCGTAGCATCGGTCTTTCTATTACGGTTTGGAATCCAGGGGAGAACTTCAGTGGTCCATTTGTCACACATTCGCCAACCCATTTACTTTTCGGTACGGACATAGTACGTCTTCTGCTGAACTCTGTTCCATTATCAACTTGTTTCCTTTTCTGCCCCTCCCAGTCATTTTGAACAAGCACTGCCCCACTTGCACACTGAATAACCGTAAGCTTTTTGTCACTTTACTCATCAAAACATCTTTCTGCCTCATCCATTTCATTATCAATTTTCTTTTTGAAGAGAATATTGTATGGATATTTTAATTACTCTTGTTGCAGAACTAGAAATACGACATTTCGTTTTCCAACGCAGCGGAATGGGACATACAGGATTAATCGTTAAGTACTTTCTCCAGGGCTTCCCAAGGTGACTGTAAAAACTAAAAGAGACAGAGAAAGCACATACACATCAGCGGCTGGAACATTTCTGCAAGTTTTTAACTTACGTTACAGGTGCTCAGTACCGGCACCATCTGCGACGTGGCGAACATCAATAAATACGTGCAACTCATTGACACAAAAAGTCCTGGAAGACACGACGGCATCCTGCTTTGCAAACCTGTTCGTTAGGTTGCCTATCTGCAGGGGCGAACTAACTCGACGCAACAATACGGAGTGGAGCGGAGCAGTGGGTTAACAATAAAACTTGGAGACAGCACAACCTACAGCTGCAAGTTATAATTAAACAAGAATTCTGCAAACCGTTATCAAGTTTCTCTTTACTAGTGGCACGTTGATACATAGCAGCAAATTCCCATTGGTTCTCTGACAACTTATCGTCGAACATACACATCCTAGTGGCACTGAAAGCTTCCAGTAAAAAGTGGTAAGCCTTTCTTTTCAAGCACATTGCAAGCTTGGTTTTGAAAAATCTATTCGGTTTGCCAGAAACACTCACGGCTCATTTCCCCATTTTGTGTATTTATCTTCCTGTATATCGAATCGTTCGGAACTATCTTATATACAAAAACTTATCAAATAATTTTGTGATTCCATTATTAATTTGTACTATTTTCTTTTAGACAGACTGGTTATGTATTATTTTAGTCTTATTGCAATTCATTTTAAGTCCTTTGATCAAACTTTGATGAAAAGCTTCCTTCCATTGTTTAAATTTATGTTCACTAGACGCAAACGATAGAAAGCCGTCATAAAAAGGAAGGTGATTCGTGAATGTTTCATTAACACCCAGTACTTCTTCGTTTACTTAGTATAGGAAACTGAAAACTCTGTTTGACTGTGGCGAGGTTGGTTTTAAAGATGCGGAAACATCTTTCGTCATCGTCTTTCACATCTGCATTTTTCACTATCCTTATGAAGTCTAATGGAAGGTCTAACGTTAATGTATGTACTCTGCAGTCTACTAACTGACGTAGACTGAATCGATGTTATAAGAAATAGCGCTTTGTTTTGTGCTGTCAATGAAGATGGCACGAACATAAAGTGCAGTTGTGGGTACGGTTATTGTTGATCTTGTCGGATAATTTCAAATGATGAGTGATATTCGTGAGTAGATGGCGAGAAACCACAAATAAATATTACGCCTGTCTGTTCAACGCATTCTGGAGAGGTGTGTTATTGAGTGGTGTTAGCACATCCTCTCTTAATTAGAACTTGCACATCCTTTCTGTCCGACGATCCCGGTCATACACCGATGATGCAATGCCCTATGTCAGTGGGATTCGAACCGGCTAACCTTCAGGCAAGTGCCAACGGGAAATCACGATTTAGCGGCCTCGGCGGCGGACTCGGGACGCGTAAATGTCAAAGCTACTGGGAAATCTCAAGTAGCAGTAAAGACGGGCTTGGACTGAATACAATAGCGTTCACTATACATGAGAAGACGTAATGTGGTATGCTCGCTACCGCTTATGAAGTATGTACGAGGTTAGAAGGTCCTCTGGTTGTGACAAACATTAAGAGAAGTATTGATAAGTATTTGAATGCGTCCAGCGAATCAAAATTAAACTTTTATTAGACAGTCGATCTCGATAAATTCGTTGTTTTAATGATCCAGTTTGAGCCAAAGTGAAATACGCGTTCAGAGCGACATTTCGCTTTAATTAAGGCCGTGGGGTAGCACTGGGCAAGACTAGGGCTCAAACACCCGTCCGAACAGCCTAGTTCGAGATTATATATGGAGAAAATAAAAAACCAGCATTCTCTGATTTATGAAAGTTCACTCTATTATTCAAGCCACAATCTGTTTCAGGCATACGTATGTACGCATCGTAAGAAGGCTGCTTTTAGATACTAAGCTCTAGAGCCTATTCGCACCACGTAGTCTGCTGTTTTCTTGTTGGGCTGCACGATATATGATATGAAGAATTTCTGAGTCGTCAAGTAGTATATACGTAATGATCCATTCCTCACGCGCTATTTGGCTCTTTCGCGTGAGACTGCAATGATTCATTCCCAGTTTTAAGACAGTTCACTGATTAACCGCTTGTGCAATACATGTCCGACGATGTGAAATCAATCATTATACGCTTGATAATCTCCTTGGGTTTGCTACTGGACCCTAAAATCAACATGAATGGATATTTTAGCCATCGATAAGTCCGCCATCTTGAGGAGAACGCTACTGCTGTTGAGTCCCGCTGAAAACTCGTATTTGACGACCCAGCAGTTTTTCACATCAAATATCATGCTAACCATCGTGAATTTCCGGAATAGACTGCAACAAAAAACTACATGTAGGGCTTAACATGCGGGTGCAGCTATCTGAGTATGGCCATTACGCCTAAAACCGTTTATAGCGTTAATTAAAGATTAAGTATGCAAAATAGTGACTGCTGGCTTTTTATTTCCTTCTAATATATGATCAATAAAGTAAAGTTCTAAGTAATATAGAAGTGGATAAGTGATTGCGTGGTTTTTCTAGTAACTGCAAACAAAGATGAAACCTAGTAAATGAATAAAAGCTCAGTGCAGTCAAAATAAGTTTAAGGTCAGCAGTGCAAAAAGTTTCCGACGAATTGCAAAATATGATTCTACGCACCGATTAGGTCCTTATGTCCTTGCTACAGTAAATCAATAGCTCATAGCCCTTTGTCCAGATGCTCACTGGTCTTGACGAAATCGAAACTGTCGGCAAACTGAAATCTGAAGTGCTAAATTCTGCCGTTAAAAAACACCTGCTTTGAAAACGATAACACAGTTGCTACATGTGAACGTCCCATCGACGCAGAACAGGTATACAGGATGTTCATAAACAGTCTAAAAGGTTAGTAACTCTGTACAGCGTAGGTTATGCCGAGAAATAATCGTTACGAAAAAATTCGATACGTTGTGCCCTCTCCGAATTAATTATCATTAAAGTTAGCCAGTCAGGCCGTTGCTCGCGCAAATTCAAGCGGCTTGGCAGAGACGGTGTCACCAAAGGTTTGGCTCCTAAATACGAGCGATACATGAACTGGTCATGGGATGGTAATAAGGCTTCAACCTACGCTATGAGAACGTCTGACGCTAATTGTATCTGGTGGTACGCTTGAATTTGCGCGCGCTACGGCCTGATTGGCTAACTTGAACGCTGATTGAATCGGGAGCGGTTCAATGTTCAGAATTTCTTTCTCAACAATTATTTCTCAGCACAATGTACCTTGCAACACCCTTACTAACTTTTCAGACTGTTTCTGATCACGCTGTATAAATAAGGTAGAGAAGAATTGAAAACCAGCTATAAACGCTCGAGAGAGGAAATGCCAAGGGGTGCCCTCTTTATTCTCGTGTGTCAAACTTACGAAAGAAGTAAAGAGTGGCGCAGGACTGTCCAGTCTTTAAGATTTGTGTGATGAGAGATGCGTAAAATTAGACCTTTTCCACTCATAATTTGTTGTATAATTATGGAAAATATTTATGATCGGGTTTGATGAATTTTTTTGGAGATCGAACGACTCCGTAGAACCAACACCGATCCCATAAGAAACGACCTTACCAAACCCAGCTTCCTCATTCCGCACATGTGTTTCTTAAGGCAGTTCACAGCCGTGGCCAGTTTGATGTGTTTCTTGATTTCCAAAAATCTTAGATTTTGACGTCTATTTGTTGTAAGATCCGAGAGCATATTTTAAGCTCTTACATAATGTAAGTGAAACGACTGGTTAAATCCGCGGGACAGAACAGGTAGGTGTAATCGTGGAAAGGGGACAAAAATGAGCGGCTGTCAGTTACACTCTAACAATTTTATTTAGTTGCCCAAACATTACAGCGCAAATTTCCGAGCTTAACTATCGACTGAATATGTCACACAATCTTATGGCTTAGGGGCAGAACCTCTTAATTTTTAAAACGGCTGAAGGCCCATGATTTGAAACACAACTACAACAAATTTTGAAAAGGCAGAAGGCACAAAGCCGTATCCTCAAATAACATTTAGAAAGGAGGCTGAAGGCCCAAACGATCCAAGACTTAACAAGAAGGAACTTTCAATTTTAAAAAAGCTGAAGGCCCATTATTTAAAACCCAACTAAAAGCATACAAATTCAAACCATCTGCTCTGAGCCATTAAAATACACAATCAAACACCAATAAGAAAAGGCAGTACAGCCAGCGGCGCTCAGAAGTTTCCGGGGGTCGGTCTGCACTTTAAATATTAACGTTCGCTTAGGGGAGACAGGTAGTCGGCCCAACTATATCCGATCCGCCGGCAACCCAACCAAGAGACAGTCAACGGACCCACCGACTAGACGACTTGCTTTCCACCCGGCCAGTGCGCAAGAAACTCCAGAGCCAAAACGTAAAAGGCATAACCGCCCACAACCAAGTACGCATAACCTGTCAAAACTACACACACGTGCTGGACAGCGACCACACGGTGATGAAAGGACACTGCATGAATTTCACGTCAGCCGCCAGGGCAGGTAACCGGAACGCTAATGGCCACAAGGCAGAAAATTCCGCTGGTACACGTGGACTTCAAATAACCAAAATACAGTTAAACTCCACCGGATGGTGGTCAAATTTTCGCCAACTCGAACGCTTGCTGTTGCTCACGGGAATATCCCCAACAGCCAACCATGAAAACCAGCGGCACATTGTGAACAGACTGGCTTCGGTAATTAAATCACCACTCAACTTAGATGTTCTGGGTCGGTGAGCCACGAACCTCGTAGCAGTCGGAACAGCTCCCACACACAGACACTGCGTAGAGACCGCCAGCGGGTCCGGCCCACTGCACCGCGCGAAGATTTCCTGGCTGATCCACGCCAACCGACCGACTGCCACACGTCAGCAAGGAGACAGCACTAAAATAACTGAGCAATGGACATCACAAGCTACACACAGTTTCACGAACACTTGTACAAAGGGCTAGACAATACTAAAGGCAACGACTGTGCAATAACAAGGACGAATCACGAGTGGGCACACGCAGGCAACCCATAAGCGATCGCCGGCCAACTTACACGTCGTCCGACAAGACGACCGACCGACGACCAACCAAAGTGGTTCGCACTCAAGTGATACGTATCGGCAACCGTCGGGCGAGTCAAGGCTGTCCAGACCTCACTGCAGTCGCGCCCCAACTGAACTTCTGCCGCGTCCTAAGTCAAGCACTGCCAGGTCCGAACTGAACTGCTAGCGCCTCCCAACTCACTGGCAGATGCGGACTAACTCCCAACACACGACAACCGGGAAATAATAGCAGTCAGCAAAGATAATACGCCAGGGCTTATATCGATAAGCGCCGCTGCTGCCGCTCACGGGCAGGCAAGGCAGCAACTCAGTGACACCAGTAATTGAAATTAACATAACGAGGTGGCAGTACAGTAATAACAGGATGTCAATTGAGATATGGCACGAACACGGGCCACGCGCGGGACAGTAAGGTGCCCATACTCTCGAAGGCCTCAGATGTCACGTCATTTTTATTAATGCACGTATGATTATAAAATTCTTTACGTTTAAATGACTGGCTAAATTTTGTCCAGGAAGTTTTACGTTCCTCTTACGCTTTCGTGAAAGGTGCGTGTTTTATTGATGTGTTGCTGTCAACCACTGTGGACTGTTCGCCTGATTACGGCATCGTTCCTTTGATTACAGTATGCGACGCAGGTGAACGCACGCGAGGGAAGCGACGCCAGTTCAGTTTGGGACGGACGGTAGCAGTGAAGGGATCGACGGAAGATGGCGCGGTAGTGTACTCGGAAACATTGAAAAATTAACATTTGTGACAGAATATTGACGGTGCGAGAAAGACGCGAGCATTGCAAGTAAAATAATGAAGAAATCACATTTGACAGTGTATGACATGGTTAACCAAATTGGTGCAATCCGTACTAGTTTTGTGTATAAGGAACTGGTGCCGAAAAACTAAATGAAAAGTAGTTATTTGCGGTTGAAAACGAGTAACTGTGGGTTTCTTCTTTCGTTTAATCATTTTTCCACAAAACTTCTCCATGCAAAGAGTGATATACTGAAACAGGGCTACCTAGTATCTTGAAGATAAAACAAAGCACTGTATTGGTATGCTCTAGAATCTATGTTCTGAAATATAGGTGACGGATAACGACACATGTTTAAAAATCAAGACTATGGGAGTCTGTGCTCAGATATAAAAATTACATGTCACAGTCGGTTTCACTAATATTTACATTCGCAATCAGATTAGTTGATTCAAACTTATAACCGTTGCGGAAAAAGTAAACATTGACATTACAACTGGATAAACATTCAAAAGTGGTGGAATAAATAACTATACTTCAGCTACTAATTAAATATGCACGAGATTCATAACGATGGCGTTTCTCGAGAAAGGTTCTGCTTTAAAAGGAGGGGGATGCTTTCAGGAAAGACTGCTTGTGTAAAATCATCTTCTTTTTTACGATTCATTACCTTAATCGGTAACAACAGAACCCTTACAGGGCCACTTTTTCGTTCGACCGTCCATCTGTCTGTCTGTCTGTTAAAATCCTTCTTTCTCAGGGACGTGTAGGGATATCAAGTTGATGTTTATGTCACATGCTAAAATCTACGGTTTGTTGTCGGTGTAAAAAATTTAAGCATTTAATTCAAGGCAATAAAAACATACGGCCATTTGTTGATTTTGCCAACTCAAGCAACATCTACAGGATACGTCCCGTTGACCTAAAAATCATGAATTTTGGCAAGAGGCAAGGTTCCATTGTACAGGAAAACGAAAACATCCGAAAATTTTTAATTTGTAATTACAGCACATAAGAATACTTCTTTGACATTACAAAATTACATTGCACTCATAATCCGTCAAAAATTTCGGTAACTACTGTACGGATCTTGATTTGTTTTTGAGTAGCAGGTAGAGTGGTTTACGAGGAAAGTTTGTGTGTATAATTCACAAATATTTCGCGTTAATTGGCTGTAAAATGAAGTACCCTGCCGCTGTGAAAACGATGCCTTTGCCATCTGGTGGTGATTGGCGTAAGAC
Organism: Schistocerca nitens; assembly: GCF_023898315.1. Classification (NCBI taxonomy): domain Eukaryota; kingdom Metazoa; phylum Arthropoda; class Insecta; order Orthoptera; family Acrididae; genus Schistocerca; species Schistocerca nitens. The sequence goes on from NC_064618.1 coordinate 249,997,794, forward strand.
GGCTACACTACCACGCCACACTGGCGCTAGCGTCGCAGGTCCTTTAAATTCTACATAGATACATTTCGAGGCAGTAAAGGCAGGTACGGCATCTGTAACGTTTCGTGGTGTCAGTGTTACTCCAGTGCCGTGTGCAGTGCTACGTTCCACCAGCACCAGCAGTGTCGCCAGCGTCATTCACTTGTGTTCCCATTGTGGTGTTTCTTTGTTTTCGTGTCGACTCACAGTGTTCGTTCTCCGCATGTGTGTATGGCTCTAGTCTATGTTGTTTTTAAATCTACCATTTCTACTCATCTGTTTTTGTTCTTGTGAATTCATGATTTTAGACCATTCTATGTTATGTGTTATTTTCTCATTTGCGTATGTTTTCGCTGTAACTCTCTTGGCTGAAGAGTGATCTATTGTACCGCTGCCACCCCGCCCCTTTTTGGGGAGTTGAATGACAATAAAGGAAAAAAAATTGATAAAAGGCAAAAATAGTCGAGATTGTCGATTCCCAGGACGGATCAATTATCTATATACAGGGTGTTTCAAAAATGACCGGTATATTTGAAACGGCAATACAAACTAAACGAGCAGCGATAGAAATACACCGTTTGTTGCAATATGCTTGGGACAACAGTACATTTTCAGGCAGACAAACTTTCGAAATTACAGTAGTTACAATTTTCAACAACAGATGGCGCTGCGGTCTGGGAAACTCTCTAGTACGATATTTTCCACATATCCACCATGCGTAGCAATAATATGGCGTAGTCTCTGAATGAAATTACCCGAAACCTTTGACAACGTGTCTGGCGGAATGGCTTCACATGCAGATGAGATGTACTGCTTCAGCTGTTCAATTGTTTCTGGATTCTGGCGGTACACCTGGTCTTTCAAGTGTCCCCACAGAAAGAAGTCACAGGGGTTCATGTCTGGCGAATAGGGAGGCCAATCCACGCCGCCTCCTGTATGTTTCGGATAGCCCAAAGCAATCACACGATCATCGAAATATTCATTCAGGAAATTAAAGACGTCGGCCATGCGATGTGGCCGGGCACCATCTTGCATAAACCACGAGGTGTTCGCAGTGTCGTCTAAGGCAGTTTGTACCGCCACAAATTCACGAAGAATGTCCAGATAGCGTGATGCAGTAATCGTTTCGGATCTGAAAAATGGGCCAATGATTCCTTTGGAAGACATGGCGGCCCGGACCAGTACTTTTTGAGGATGCAGGGACGATGGGACCGCAACATGGGGCTTGTCGGTTCCCCATATGCGCCAGTTCTGTTTATTGACGAAGCCGTCCAGGTAAAAATAAGCTTCGTCAGTAAACCAAATGCTGCCCACATGCATATCGCTGTCATCAATCCTGTGCACTATATCGTTAGCGAATGTCTCTCGTGCAGCAATGGTAGCGGCGCTGAGGGGTTGCCGCGTTTGAATTTTGTATGGATAGAGGTGTAAACTCTGGTGCATGAGACGATACGTGGACGTTGGCGTCATTTGGACCGCAGCTGCAACACGGCGAACGGAAACCCGAGGCCGCTGTTGGATCACCTGCTGCACTAGCTGTGCGTTGCCCTCTGTGGTTGCCGTACGCGGTCGCCCTACCTTTCCAGCACGTTCATCCGTCACGTTCCCAGTCCGTTGAAATTTTTCAAACAGATCCTTTATTGTATCGCTTTTCGGTCCTTTGGTTACATTAAACCTCCGTTGAAAACTTCGTCTTGTTGCAACAACACTGTGTTCTAGGCGGTGGAATTCCAACACCAGAAAAATCCTCTGTTCTAAGGAATAAACCATGTTGTCCACAGCACACTTGCACGTTGTGAACAGCACACGCTTACAGCAGAAAGACGACGTACAGAATGGCGCACCCACAGACTGCGTTGTCGTCTATATCTTTCACATCACTTGCAGCGCCATCTGTTGTTGAAAATTGTAACTACTGTAATTTCGAAAGTTTGTCCGCCTGAAAATGTACGGTTGTCCCAAGCATATTGCAACAAACGGTGTATTTCTATCGCTGCTCGTTTAGTTTTTATTGCCGTTTCAAATATACCGGTCATTTTTGAAACACCCTGTACATAATTAAGCTTATACTGAACCCCCCCGAGCGCGAGTCCTACGCGCACTTGTCCATTTTTTTCCCCTTTCTTTTTTGCTTTACACTTTTTAAACCTGTCAAATTGTTGGTTGATTGATACATTCTCTGGATGTTTCTAATAGTTGCGGACGTATCTATGAGGTTTGACATTGGTTGATTTAGCGGGCCAATAGTGGTGCGATACGGTTTTCGTGTCTTCGTCAAATCTGGGACATACGCGTGCAGCCCTTTGAACGTGGTTGTTGTGCTCTTCGAAGGTGGGAAATTTCCACATTGTGCTCGTCGTGGTGATGTAGAAGAAAGGGCAACACTGGGCCACCGAAAATGTTTAAATCCACAACATAATTCACGTTCCCAGTAATCTGAATGCGGAGGCCGTAGTTGTGGCACGAAAAACGCCCTCGAAACGTCTGAACCCTCCTACTTGTGTTGGGTAAGCGCCTCGTTGGGACGGCGTTGCACTCGACGACTTGCATCCTTCGAAAAGAGGCAAAATCCGACTCATCACTCCACTTGGAGGTTCCAACCGGCTGCTGGCCGTTTTCTGTGTTGTTTGGTCCATCAGGACATGCAAATTTACGTGCCTCCGTCATCAATGGCCTTTTGAGGAGTACGTGCGGAATGTTGGCTCGGAAACTGGTTTGGTTACACCTCCATTCACCGACGGCAGCATTTCTTGTCGAGTTTGAAGCTGACAGAGCGTGACACTAGTACCTGGAGTCTGTTAGGACATAATGACCACCTTTCTTAAGCTGTGTTGGTTGGATGCGTGTAGTACACCATTCCTTGTAGGTAGCCTACACAGTTTGCGTTGGTTTTGCAGCCTTCCGGCCATTGTCCTCTTTAAAGGGTGTGCATCACATTTGCCGTTTGCTTGTACGGAGAAGGGATAGTTTTCATTTTCATTTATTTCCAGTGACGATCCCTTTGGAAGAAACACCAGATTCTCGCTCAGCCTTTAGCGTTTCTTGTGAGACAAGGGCAAAATATAATGCGCTACACAAATCACTACGACGACGTCCACCCATATCAGCGAAAGAGTAATTACTTGAGCAATGGTCGCCAGCATTGCTGGAATAAGTCAACTGACTGTCTAAGCAAATAATGTTGGAGAATAGGTAAGAAATATGTGTACGAATGGAAATAAATATTTTGAGAAACGCTTAGAAAAAGAATCTCGAGAAAATTATTATTAATGGAAGCTATACTTCATTCATACGATCACTATAAATGTGACTTTACAGTGATGTTTCTGTGGGATGGTCGAAATACAACTGTGCTGAACTGTTTAAGATGAGTTGTATGTCAGGAGTCTGTTTAGTCCATCTGTGGCTCAACTAGCAGAAGGCGAGCGACAGCATTGGTGTTTGCAGAAAGAAGTCTCGGTGGTTTGCAGGATGTACCGTACACGCAACCTTGGCATGAGTTCATGAGGGTCAGCAGGGACAGTAAAATCTCCTGGCCTCGAAGATCACCTGTTCTCCGTTACCCGACGGCAAAATGAAGGACCACAGGTACTCGACGTAATTTCCACTCACTGGGGACAGAACAATGCAAACTCTATAACTGCAATTCTTGAGAGACAACTGTTACGCGTGTCTGACAGTTTGATACTTCGCACATATTGAGGCATAGACATCACGTTGGTCGTTCTATCATCCTCTGCAGTTGTCCATTTCATTATATGGAAAGACTTCTTTTGCTTCAGATTTATAAACACTATGTAGGGTGGCCCAGTTCTGTATTCGCAATTATGATCTGTCAGCAACGTCGTAGTCTCGGATGATGAAGTGCGCCACCGCAGAAGGAGATAAATCACGTAAATTTTTATGACCGGAAATCAACCTGTGGACATTAATCTAACATGTTATTCAAAGTTTGTCAGCTTCACTTAATATCAAAGATCTTTCTTTTTCCTGTAGTGTTCATCCCATGTAGTAGGGGGTACGCCGTTTGGGAGCGAAGATTTGTAGTTAATAACACTGAGAACGATGAATCGGAAACACGTTGTAAACGTAGCATCTAATTATGTGGCTTGTGTATGTACTAAATAATTATGTAGTTGTCCATGTAGTTGGGTAGCTAAGGGCCATACGTAATGAAATACGTAAGAAAACAATAAATGTGAAAACTCCTCTGGCATTAAATGAAATTAGAGAAAAAAACAAGTATACAATACTGTATTGGTGACATATGGTGTGATGCAGATATAAATAATAAAAATAGTTGCATGTTTGTAACTGCTAGACCGCCGGAGACCTTTGTGCATCTGCACGATTCTTGCTGGTTCTCAGACATTGCTTAACTAGAAAGTAGATAAGAATATCTACTCCCTCAGCGACTATTGACAAAATTTATTTATTTAGCTAAACGGTTTCGAAACACTACATTACATTTTCAAGTGCGCCACAAGCAGACATATTGCTTCCAGAATGAATCTTCTATTTCTCACTGGCGTGCGCGTTGTTTTGAACTTCAAGACGGATCGAAACTGAGTACTGATCAGTGAGACGACCCTGAAACCTTGCCTTTCGGTAAGAACATGGCCCAGTTAAGGCAGTGTTAATCAGTCCGGATGTTTCACTGTGCTATTAATCTAACAAATATGCAGTAGGCGTATTACATGACTAGTGCCAGACCCAGCTTTTCACGGGTAGCACTAATTGGGTCTCTACGGCGTTAAAATTTGAAACTTCCTGGCAGATTAAAACTGTGTGCTGGACCGAGACTCGAACTGGGGACCTTTGCCTTTCGCGGGCAAGTGCTCTACCAACTGAGCTACCCAAGCACGACTCACGGCCCGTCCTCACAGCTTTACTTCTGCCAGTACCTCGTCTCCTACTTTCCAAACTTTACAGAAGCTCTCCTGCGAACCTTGCAGAACTAGCACTCCTGAAAGAAAGGATATTGCGGAGACATGGCTTAAGCCACAGCCTGGGGAATGTTTCCAGAATGAGATTTTCACTCTGCAGCGGAGTGTGCGCTGATATTAAATTTGTTTATAATATTGAGGAGCGAGATAATGCATGACGCTCACGATCAGAGCTACATCGTGCTGCGCCTTCCGAAGGAGTTTCCAAAGAGCGAGTTAAAGCCTGATATTTGAGCCTCAGCAAAGCCGCCAGGTTAGCCGAGAGCGCTAATGCGCTGCTTCCTGGAATTGGGAAGGCGCGCTGGCCTCGGATCGAATCCACCTGGCGCATTACCGGCGAAGGCCGCTGTGCCGGCCAGCCGGCATGTGGTTTTTAGGCGGTTTTCCACATCCCACTAGATGAATAACGGGGTGGACCGCACGTCCCGCCTCAGATTACTCGCAGACATCTGAACACCTTCGCACTAATCCATGGCTTACACTAGACGCAGACAGCTGGGGTACACTAATTCCGTCCCATGGGGTAGGGGGTGGCACAGGAAGGGCATCCGGCCACCGTACGGAGCCTTGAGTCCACACAAAACAAAATTAAAATGTAGTAAGCAGGCAAGCAATTCACAAATCAAACTGAATAAATTTGCTTTTCTTAGTCACGAAGTCAAATATAAATAAAACCTATCGAAAGAAGCAAAGCAATTTCGTTAAGTTTTTAATACACGATGAGAAATCAGTAAATCCTTACACCCAGCAAAGGAAACTCAATGTTAGTTTGTAATAGTAAAGATATGATTGGAGCACTTAATTCTGTGACTGACGTAAACTTCCGAAAACACTTCTGTCACTGAGGTAAAGAAACTAACAGCGCCACTTATTGGTTCTTTGATGCACTACGAAAGTAATAGCGCCATCTTCTGGATCCTTGGTGTCCTACGCCATGATGATCGTGTCTCTGACGAACACATTGGAACTAGTAAACTGAATAGACTCCTAAAACTCTAAATTAAGATTTTTTTCGTTAACCGATTTTAATGAAATAAAGCCTACACGTTACTCCAAGCTACGCTGAAAAAAATGGTTAAAATGGCTCTGAGCACTATGGAACTTAACATCTGAGGTCATCAGTCCCGTAGAACTTAGAACTACTGAAACGTAACTAACCTAAGGACATCACACACATCCGAGGCAGGATTCGAACCTGCGATCGTAGCAGTCGCGCGGTTCCGGACTGAAGCGCCTAGAAACGCTCGGCCACCGCGGCCGGCCAGCTACGCTGAAGTTGCGTTTGGAAACCCCATAAAAATTCGTCTAGTAGTTTTCGAGATTAGCGATCTCAAAAACACACACTTAAAAAGTTTTTAAAAGCAGTCTTATTTTGTTCTGTTACACTCCCTGCCACTTACTTCCATTACCAAATTGACGTTGCTTCAGACTGAGTCCCATCGACCGTTCCCTTCTCTTAGTCCATGTATGACATAAATTTCTCTTCTCTCCGTTCCGGTTCACCACTTCTTCATTAATTATGTTTTACGCATCTAATCTTCAGTAAGGTATTTGTAGCACATCATTGTAGAAGCTTCTATTCTCTTATTGTCTGAACTGTTTATCGTCCACGTTTCACATCTGTACAAAGCTACCTTGCAGACAAATACAACGCAATACTAGTCCAAATAACTTCAGGAAATACTTCCTAAAACTTAAATTTATAATCGAAGTTAGCAAATTTATCTTTCTCAGAAAAGGTGTTCCTACTATTGTTAGCCTACATTTCATAACCTCCCTGCCTCGGCCATTGTCAGTTTACTACCCAAATAACAAAACTCGTCTGCTGCTTTCACTGTGTCATTTCCTGATCTAATTTCCTCAGTGCCACCTGATTTAATTGAAGTAAATTCTATTATCCTTGTTTTACTTTTGATGAGCTCCACCTAACAAAAAGAAAAAAAAAATATTGTAACTAAATTGGAATCCACTGAACACGGTCGTGCAAAGTGACCGTTGAATATTTAAATGTAAAGGAGGCTTGCAGTCAGTCATAGAATCCGTAATTTATTGCAGATCCGGATTTCGACAACAGCATAGTCATCATCGCTGCAATACCAGAAGCGTCATATAAACATAACCATGTCAAAGCATATACGTGTGTTAATTGACGCTAGCATTTATATCTCAGTAACAAAACTATTTCTGTGATGTAGATGCTAGCGTCAGTGGTCGCTTGTTGAAACTCTGATATGGTTACGCCTGTATGACTCTTCCGGTAATGCAGCGATGATCACTATGTTACAGTCGAAATCTGTATCTGCAATAAATTACAGAATCTGTGACTAACTGCTGTCCTGTTTTCCATTTAAAAATTTATTTGGTTCAGCCTATAATCACATTTTTTAAAATTTTATCAACTGGCTACTGTTTTCGATACGAACTACCATCACCAGGCCATCCTCTGACGTGCAGGAGTCAAGCTCGCTTACACAAGTAGTTCCGCTATGACAAAATAAAAAAATGCGTCTGCAGACTGAAGTAAATAACTTTTTATGATAGTGTTGGTCGCTGTTGGAACCGAGGGAATGGCGGGTATAAGTGCATGTTATAATCTCGTTTCAAGACGCTATCCATTCCGTTCAACACCTCTTCCAAATAGTCCGGTGTATCAGGCAGAATTACAATGTCTTTGACAAATCTCAAAGTTTTTTTTTATGCTCCCTCAACTTTAATTCTCTTTCCACATTTCACTTTGGTTTTCTTTACTACATCCTTAGTATACAGACAGAATATCATCAAGGGTAGGCTACAATGTTTTCTCAATCCCTTGTGGACTATTGCTGCCGTCACTGCCGGATCGGAGATTTCCTCCGCTCGGAGACTGGGTGTTGGTTTTTCCTAACATCAGTATCGTCGTTACTGACACGGAAATCGCCTCAAACACGCTTCCATTCCTGAGATGGCTGCATGGTAGAGAGCCAAAAGAGAGTTATTCGAAAACAGTTATTGCTTCCTCTTCGTGTCATTCAGCTGTTTTAGCGGCAGTCTTGTTTCTGCAGAAGTTGTAAGCAACTTTTCGCTCCCTCTGTTTTATCCATGCTACCTACCATCAGAATTTCAAATAGCATAGTCTAGTCAACATTACAAAAGCTTTATCTAGATCTGCAAAAGCTATGAATGTAGGTTTGGTTTTCTTCAACCTGTCTTCTAAGATAACTCGTAGGGTCAGTGCAGCCTCGCGTATACCTACGTATCTCCGGCACCGAAACTGGTTTTCCTCGCACAAAGTTTCCACCAGTTTTTACATTATTCCATAAATAATCCACGGTAATATTTTGCATCCATGACTTACTAATAAACTCATGATCCGGTAATATTACGCCTATCTGTTCCCGCTTTCTTGTGTAGTTCACTGAATTCTTCTTCAAATTGTGCCGAACAGCTTTCGTAAAAGATGTTAACAAAATAACCGTAATAAGGCAGGAAATTATTTATTGTCCTGCTACTCTTCTCGTTAGAATCGATTTATGTGGATTTGGTTTATACTATGTATCCTCAATCTTAAAATACACTTTATGCAAGGCTTAAGGACAAAAGTAACTTTCGCACGATGTGTCACTGTCTATTATCATAACTCGATGAAACTTGGACCATACTTAGGAAGAACTGGTACAGTATAGTAAAGAAGCTAACTGTGGGGAGTGCGGAATAGGGCTAACAGAAATGACATTACTATAAGCGGGACGTGGTTGTTAATACGTTTTGTGATAACCACGGACGGCAATGCACGCTCAGCACCGTGGTCCCATGTTGGCCACAAGGTTGATGAGGATTTCTTGTGGTAGGGCGCTCCATTCCTCCACCGGCGTGGTTGACAACTGCTGGACGGTCTTCGATGTATGGGGACGTCTACAAAACGTGTCCCCAACGCTTCCCACAAGCGCTCGATGGGTTTTAAGTCGGGAGAACGGGGAAGTGAGTCCCTTCGCCGAATATCCTATCGTTCCAATAGCTCCTACACATGCACAGTTCGATGCAGTCATGCATTGTCATCCGTAAAAGTGAAGGCCCAACGGTATCGATCGGCCGCCGTGTCGTCCTTAGCGCTTAGGCGTCACCGCATGCGGAGACGGAGAGCCATGTGATCAGCACACCGCTCTCCCGGCCGCTGTCAGTTTTCGTGATCGGTGCCGTGATTCGCAGGACGATCGTACAAACGTACCGCCGTTTGAGTCTCGTACAGATTCCCGTATGGAGGACATAGTGATAGACATCCCTGGGGTTGTGAAGCAGCTGAATGGGTTGAAAATAAATAAATCGCCAGGTCCTGATGGGATTCCAATTCGGTTTTACAGAGAGTACTCTACTGCATTGACTCCTTACTTAGCTTGCATTTATCGCGAATCTCTTGCCCAACGTAAAGTCCCGAGCGACTGGAAAAAAGCGCAGGTGACGCCTGTGTCTAAGAAGGGTACAAGGACGGATCCTCAAAATTACAGACCAATATCCTTAACATCGGTTTGTTGCAGGATTCTCGAACATATTCTCTGTTCGAATATAATGAATTTCCTTGAGACAGAGAAGTTGCTGTCCATGCATCAGGACGGCTTTAGAAAGCATCGCTCCTGCGAAACGCAACTCACCCTTTTTTCACATGATATCTTGCGAACCGCGGATGAAGGGTATCAGACGGATGCCATATTCCTTGACTTCCGGAAAGCATTTGACTCGGTTCCCCAGTGTGGCCGTGCGGTTCTAGGCGCTTCAGTCTGGAACTGCGTGACCGCTACGGTCGCAGGTTCGAATCCTGCCTTGGGCATGGATGTATGTGATGTCCTTAGGTTAGTTAGGTTTAAGTAGTTCTAAGTTATAGGGGACTGATGACCACAGATGTTAAGTCCCATAGTGCTCAGGGCCATTTTGAGCCCCACTGCAGACTCCTAACTAAGGTACGAGCATATGGGATTGGTTCCCAAATATGTGAGTGGCTCGAAGACTTCTTAAGCAATAGAACCCAGTACGTTGTCCTCGATGGTGAGTGTTCATCGGAGGTGAGGGTATCGTCTGGAGTGCCCCAGGGAAGTGTGGTAGGTCCGCTGTTGTTTTCTATCTACATAAATGATCTTTTGGATAGGGTGGATAGCAATGTGCGGCTGTTTGCTGATGATGCTGTGGTGCACGGGAAGTGTCGTCGTTGAGTGACTGTAGGAGGATACAAGATGACTTGGACTTGATTTGTGATTGGTGTAAAGAATGGCAGCTAACTCTAAATATAGATAAATGTAAATTAATGCAGATGAATAGGAAAAAGAATCCCGTAATGTTTGAATACTCCATTAGTAGTGTAGCGCTTGACACAGTCACGTCGATTAAATATTTGGGCGTAACATTGCAGAGCGATATGAAGTGGGACAAGCATGTAATGGCAGTTCTGGGGAAGGCGGATAGTCGTCTTCGTTTCATTGGTAGAATTTTGGGAAGATGTGCTTCATCTGTAATGGAGACCGCTTATAAAACACTAATACGACCTATTCTTGAGTACTGCTCGAGCGTTTGGGATCTTTATCAGGTCGGATTGAGGGAGGGCATAGAAGCAATTCAGAGGCGGGCTGCTAGATTTGTTACTGGTAGGTTTGATCATCACGCGAGTGTTGCGGAGATTTTTCAGGAACTCGGGTGGGAGTCTCTAGAGGAAAGGAGGCGTTCTTTTCGTGAACCGCTACTGAGGAAATTTAGAGAACCAGCATTTGAGGCTGACTGCAGTACAATTTTACTGCCGCCAACTTATATTTCGCAGAAAGACCACAAAGATAAGATTAGAGAGATTAGGGCTCGTACAGAGGCATATAGGCAGTCATTTTTCTCTCGTTCTGATTGGGAGTGGAACAGGGAGAGAAGATGCTAGTTGTGGTACGAGGTACCCTCCGCCACGCACCGTATGGTGGATTGCGGAGTATGTATGTAGATGTAGATATACTTCTCAGTCAAGTAGCTCCTCACTTGGCCTCACAAGGGCTGAGTGCACGCCACTTCCCAACAGCACTCGACAGATTCGGACGGTGACCCATCCAAGTGGTAGTGAAGCCCCCCGACAGCTCTTAACTTCGGTGATCTGACGGAAACCGATGTCACCACTGCGGCAAGGCCGCTGGCCAGTACCCTAAAGCATTCGTGAAAAGACGAACATGGGGAAGGGGTGCAGTGTCACAACAACATTGCCCACGGGTGTTCTAATATTAGGAGTCGGTACACCCAGGCAGCGCTATGCCTCCCCTACACCATAACACCTGGACCATCGAAATGATAATGTTCGACAATGTTCCTGGGTGCATTGCGTGTTTCCACCTCTCGCCATATGAGGGTACGTCCACCACCGTCGAGACATGGTCGTTTTTGTGGTCCAGGAGTTATGGTGTGGAGAGTCATAGCATCACATGGGCGTACTGAAATCCAAATATTTGAACTTGGTAGGTTTACCAGTCAACCTTATTGTAACACTGCATTCCTTCTCCATGTTCGTCTTTTCTGAGGTGCATTCGTCCCTGATTTCACTTTGACGGATGACAATGCGTGGCCGCATCGAACTGCTCAGGTAGAGGAGCTGCTGGAACGAGAGGATATGCGACGGGTGGACTGGTCTGCCCGTTTTCCCCACTTAAATCCCATCGAGCACGTGTGGGATGCATTGGGGATACGTATTGCAGCTAGTCCACATTTACCGACGGCCATCCACCAGTTGTCAACCACTCTGATGGAGGAATAGAACGGCCTGCCAACGTTTTGGCCTGCACGGGAGCGCGCTACAGAGCATGCATTGCCCTCTGTGGCGATCACACACGTTATTAGGAACCAGGGCCCGCGTTTTGTAATGTCCAACGGACCATCATTAATCGTGGTGACTTAAGAAATTTTGTTTTCTCTGAATAAAAATCTCATTTCTCTTCGTCTCATTGCGTATTTCTTTCAGTTAGCTTCTGTACCATGCTCCGAGAGTTCCTTCTATGTACGGCTCAAGTTTTATCAAGCTATGTTACTTGTAAGCGACACATTATGCGAAAGTTACTTTCGTCCGTAAGTTTCTCGCAACTGGTTCAAATGGCTGTGGGCACTATGGGACTTAACATGTGAGGTCATCAGTCCCCTAGACTTAGAACAACCGAAGGACATGACACACGTCCATGCCGGAGGCGGAATTCGAACCTGTGACCGTTGCAGCAGCGCGGTTCTGAACTGAAGCGTCTAGAACCGCTCTGCCACAGCGGACGGCAAGTTTTACACACCATCGTATGTACTGTATATGTTTAGTGACCTGGAGGCAAGTGGAACTGGAGCACGGCACGCTATCATCCAGTTTGGCATGTATGCGGCATTTGCCTGTTACGCCCTCTTGATTGAAATTATCGGGCTTTCCACCTTCTCTCGGTTTTCCTAAAGATCTTTTGCCCGCTTTGTGATAATTCATCACTAATTTTGGTACTGTCCCGTTTTCCATTCTTGTGAGTCGGCCTTCCACTTGTTGTACTACTCCTTATCTACTAATCTGAGCTTTTAACTCCTCGTTCTTCTCTGCTATCAGCGTTCCTCCTATCACATAGTGTGTACCCAGCTACTCTTCATAGGAATCTCAACTTGGATACTTGTATTCTCTGCTGATATACTTTAATTTCCACAACTCCCCTGTGTTACGGTTGGTACTGACCTCGTTTTGTAGAACTCTGAGTTTGCGTTTTTACTTTAGCTGTGAGGATTCTATAGGTTGTTCTACTAATGTCATTAAATCTTTCTGCTTCCGTCCATTTGTCAAGATCGTGATTCTATTTTCTACGAAGTTGCAGGAGTTTACTCTTTCTGTTTCCTGATCATTTATTATTATTTTGTTAGGAATTGACTGCTGGACCTCTGAAAACCATAATTTTCTTTCTTTGAAGACGATGACAGATTATATAACTTAGCACTTTGAATAAAATATGGGAAGCTTTTTGGAGCGTGTTCTTGCCATGAGCAATCACAGATTTATGATCGACAAACAGGAAAGTCAGTAAGAGTCATTCCTTTCTTTAATTAACTTACTGTACTTCAAAAAATGGTTCAAATGGCTCTGAGCACTATGGGACCTAACATCCGATGTCACAAGTCCCCTAGAACTTAGAACTACTTAAACCTAAGTAACCTAACGACATCACACACATCCATGCCCGAGGCAGTACTCGAACCTGCGACCGTAGAAGTGGCGCGGTTCCGGACTGAGGCGCCTAGAATCGCTCGGCCACCGCGGCCGGCTTACCGTACTTAACTGCCATAGCATATTCTCATTGTAAATAGTAAAAAGCCCGCCCGGTTGGCAGTGCGGTCTAACGCACGGCTTTCCGGGCGGGAAGGAGCGCCTGGTCCCCGGCACGAATCCGCCCGGCAGATATGTGTCGAGGTCCGGTGAACCGGCCAATCTGTGGATGGTTTTCAGGCGGTTTTCCATCTGCCTCGGCGAATGCGGGCTGGTTCCCCTCATTTCGCCTCAGTTACACTATGTCGGCGGTTGCTGCGCAAACACTGTCTCCACGTACGCGTACACCACCATTACTCTACCACGCAAACATAGGGGTTACACACGTCTGGGGGGGGGGGGGGGGGGTCCACCGGGGGCCGAACCGCACAATAACCCTGGGTTCGGTGTGGGGTGGCGGAGGGGTGAAGTGGACTGCGGTAGTCGTTGTGGGGTTGTGGACCACTGCAGCTGCGGCGGGGACGGAGCCTCTCCGTCGTTTCTAGGCCCCCGGTTAACATCCAATACAACACAAATAGTAAAAAAGAATCGGAAGCAAACTGAATCTTAATCTTACTCTTTAATTTAAAATTCTGGAGTCTGGCAGGTGATGACATATTGTCGAAAATGGTTGCAGAACAGTAAAGTCTTTGGCAGTCGTATGCCGTAAAGCTTTACGACAGGCAAAGAATTGCCAGCTTCAGCGTGCCCGAAAAAGAACACTAGGAGCCATTATTCTGCAGGTAGTTATAGTACCTGTGTCGTGCGCTCAGTCGATGCCGCTGACGTAGCGGTATCAGAGATTTCTGACTAGGGCGGCAATCTTCAGACGGCCCCACTTGGCGCATTGTCCCGACGCGCCGTGTGGCAGATCTGCTGCGGTGGCTTATGGGCGACCTCGGGTCGTCACGTGGCACATGTACCCGAAAAAAAACGGCTCTGCTCACCAAGAGGAGGCGAACACGCCCCGTCGAGTCACGTTCCTCCATTAGCCGCGACGGTGAGCCCGCTGTGGCATTATAGTTACGCGGTCGTTGCGGCGGATTTGGCCGCCTTGGCGGAGGCTGGAAATACACACACGTCTCCCAGGTCGCGATCTCTCTCTCACAGGCTTCCCTTTTGACAGTCGATCCGATCCTCCCTCCACCCTTCCCCTTCACCCCTCCCGCCAACTCTGGCAAAGGGAGCTGCTGTGTCCTTTTCTTATTTTTTTTATAACGCGGCGTTTCCCCGTTCGCCTTCTTTTACTCGACATAATTGGGGCATTACACGGACAGGGAATACCGGCCAATCAGCTGCTCTGGGGTGATCGTCACCCCGGGCGCTCATTATTCACCGGCAGCAGAACAGAAATAACGAGTCTGCCATTAACGAGCACTCCGTCAGCCCCTGCCTGGCCCCGTACCACCGGCGTGCTCCAGCTGTCTGCTAAACAGCTTCCGCTCTATCTTCTGGTTGCAATGTTCCTGTCCAGAGTGTAAATTCGTCCACTTCTATACTCTGTGTGTTCTCCACCACTACCATTCACGGATTAGGCCTTGGGCCTGTTCTGTCTGGCCGACTGCGGCCCATAAGACAGTACGAGGAGCGATCTGCACTGAGGTAACAAAAAGTCATGGGATGGCCATATGCACATACGCAAATGGCGTTAGTTCCGCGTACACGAGGTATAAAAGGGCAGCACCTTGGCTGAGCTGTCATTTCTACTTACAAGGGAGCCTCCCCATCTCACCCTCCACAGATTTAGTTATAAGTTGGCACAGTGGATAGGTCTTGAAAAACTGAACACAGATCAACCGAGAAAACAGGAAGAAGTTATGTGGAACTATGAAAAAAATAAGCAAAATATACAAACTGAGTAGTCCATGCGTAAGATATGCAACATCAAAGATAATTTCGGTTTAGGAGCGCAGTGGTCTCGTGGTTAGCCTGAGCAGCTGCGGAACGAGAGGGCTTTGGTTCAAGTCTTCCCTCGCGTGAAAAGTTTAATTTTTTACTTCAGGCACACACAAATAATCAACTTCGCTCTCCAGAATTCCAGGACATGTTCAGATTTGCTTGGACATATTCAGGATTTGACAGTCTACACACGGAAAAATTTGAAAACGTTAAAAACACATGTTTTGACAGAGCACAGGGAAAACTGTGCGACTGTGAAACTGTTGCATTCATTTGTTGCAGTTTATGTGACAAACTCTTATGTTTTCATCACTTTTATGGGAGTGATTATCACATGCACAAGAAAACCTAAATCGTTCAAGGTAGAATAATCTTTTTACCCATTCGCCAAGTGTACAAGTTAGGTGGGTCGACAACATATTCCTGTCATGTGACGCACATGCCGTCACCAGTGTCGTATAGAATATATCAGACATGTTTTCCTGTGGAGGAATCGGTTGACCTATGACCTTGCGACCAAATGTTTTCGGTTCCCATTGGAGAGGCACGTCCTTTCGTCTACTAATCGCACGGTTTTGCGGTCCGGTCGCAAAACACAGACACTAAACTTATTACAGTGAACAGAGACGTCAATGAACGAACGGACGGATCATAACTTTGCGAAAATAAAGAAAGTAAACTTTTCAGTCGAGGGAAGACTTGAACCAAGGATCTCTAGTTCCGCAGCTGCACACGCTAACCACGAGACCACGGCGCTCCTAAGCCCAGATTACCCTTGATGTTGCCTATCTTGCACATGGACTACTCAGTTTGTATGTTTTGCTTATTTTTTTCATACTTCCACACAACTTATTCCTGTTTTCTCGATTGATCTGTGTTCACTTTTTCAAGGCCTATCCACTGTGCCAACTTATAACTAAATCTGAGGGGGGTGCGATGGGGAGGTTCCCTTGTTAGGTGATTCAAATGAAAAGGTGTCCGTCGTGATAATGGCTGCACGACGGGAATTTTTGATGGTTGGAGCTAGACGCGTGGGACATTACGTTTCGGAAATGGTTGGGGAACTAAATATGCTGAGATACAAAGTGCCAAGAGTGTGGCGAAAACTCCATTTTTCAGGTATTACCTGTCATTACAGACAACACTGGCCGACTACCTTCCCGTAACGACCGAGAGCAGCGATGTTTGCGTGTAGTTGTCAGTGCTAACAGACATGCAACACTGCATGTAATAGCCGCAGTAATCAACGTGTGACATACTGCGAACGTATCCATTAGGACAGTGCTGCGAAATTTGGCGTTAATGGACTATGGCAGCAGACGACAGACGCGATTGCCTTTCACGACGTCTCCTGTGGGGCCTATCCCTGACTCATGACCATATCGGTTGGACCCTAGACGACTGGAAAACCGTGGTCTGGTCAGATGAGTCCCGAATGTAGTTGGTAACAGCTGATGGTATAGTTCGAGTGTGACGCAGACCCCACGAAACTAAGGGCCCACCAAGGCACTGCACAGGCTGGATTGTGGCTCCTCTGGTCCAATTGAGCCGAACATTGACTGAAAATTGTTATGTTCGATTATATGGAGATGGAACGCTAGAAGTTTTGTGGATGTCAATGTATTTGCCATGTCACTGGTCCAGAGTTGCTTGCGACTGGTTTGAAGAATATTCTGAACAATTCGAGCGAATAATTTGGCCACCCAGATCGCCTGACAGGAATCCCATCGAACATTTATGCGACATTCTCGACAGGTCATTTCGTGCACAAAATCCTCCACCGGGAACACTTTCGCAATTATGGATGGCCGTAGGGGAAGCATGGCTCAAAATTTCCGCAGGGGTCTTCCAAAGCCACGTTGACTTGCTGCACTACGACGGGCAAAATAAGAGCCGAAGCTATATTAGGAGGTATCCTATGACTTTTGTCACCTCAATGTACTGTGTAACATCGATGATACATTTACGGCTTCTATCAGCATATGAAAACATACGAACGGATTTTTTATTCGAAGAGGAGTGAAACAGGGAATCCTATATCCCTGAAGCTGTTTATAGCAGTCCTTGAGGTGGCCTGCAGCGCCTCTCCTGGCATCGTAACCTTATCATTGGACCCTAGACGACTGGAAAACTGCGGCTTGGTCAGACCAGTCCCGATTTCAGTTGGCAAGAGCTGATAGTAGGGTTAGAATGTGGTGGGATCCCACTAAGCCGCGAGCCCAGTTCGTCAACAAGGCACAGTGCAAGCCGATGGGGCCTCATAATGGTGTGGTCTGTATTTACATAGTATGGACTGGATCCTCTGGTCCAGTTGAACAGATCATTGACTGGAAATGGTTATGCTCGGCTACCTGGAGAGTACTTGCTGTCATTCATGTACCTCTTGTTCCCATGGAATTGTGAAGTTAGTAAGTTTTTGTACTGTACCCTGCCATAGAAATACAGTGTTGTATGCAGGAAGACGCGCTGTGTCGTCATCTCGTGCCTTTGTGTGTTTGATTTGCACGCTACATTATTTTCTAAAACAAACACGAAAACTTCGTATGCAATACACTGAGGCGACAAAAGTCATGAGATACCTCCTAACATCGTGTCGGACCTGTTTTTGCACGGCGTAGGGCAGCAACTGGACGTGGCATCGACTCAACAAGTCGTTGGAAGTCCCCTGCAGAAATATCGAGCCATGCTGCCTCTATAGCCGTCCATAATACCGAAAGTGATGCCGGTGGAGGACGTTATGTCTCATAAATGTTCGATAGGAAGCACATCGGGCCATCTGAGTGGCCATATCATTCCCTCGAATTGTCCAGAATGATCTCCAAACCAATCATGAACAATTGTGGCTCACTGAAAATTCCATCGTTGTTTGGGGGCATGAAGTCCATGAATGGCTGCAAATGGTTTCCAACTAACCGAACCTAACCATTTCCATTCAGTGATTTGTTCAGTTGGACCAGAGGCCCCAGTGCATTATATGTGAACCCAGCCCACACCATTATGAAGCCACAAGCTTGCACAGTGCCTTGTTGACAACTTGGATCCATGGCTTCGTGTGGTCTGCGCCACACTCCAACCCCACCTTCAGCTCCTACAAACTGAAATCGGGACTCATCTGAGCTGGCCACGTTTTCCCATTCGTCTCGGATGCAACTGACATGGTCAGGAGCCGAGGAGAGGTGCTGCGGGTGATGTCGTGCTGTTAGCAAAGGCACTGGCGTCGATTGTCTGCTGCCATACCCCAAAACGACATATTTCGCCACACTGCCCTAACAGATATGTTCGTCGTACGCCCCACGCTGATTTCTGCGGCCATTTCAGCCTGCTTGTCTGACAACTCTACGCACACGCCGCTACTATCAGTCTTTGAATGAAGGCTGTGTGAGAGGCAATGGCTGAATTTTGGTATTCTCTCCAAAATCTCGGTGCTGTGGATCTCGGCATATTGAATTCTCCAACGATTTCCGAAATGAAATGTATTATGCATCTAGCTCCAACTACCATTCCGCATTCAAAGAGTGTTAATTCCCATCGTGTAGCCATTACCACGTCGGAAAACTTTTCACTTGTATCATCTGAGTACAAATGACAGTTACACCAATACACTGCCCTCTTAGACCTTGTGTACGCGATACTACTGTAATCTGTATATGCACATATACCTATCCCATGACTTCTCCACCTCAGTGTAAATGTAAGTTATGAATTGTAGTGGCCGCCTGTGATGGGAGTATCTTTAGAGCTGACACAAAATAAATTCGAAAATGCACAGAACTGAATTCTCGTCCTCATTGCTTGGCGAGCCCACTCCGTTGTTCCAAAGAATTTTTTGGTATTACGGCCAGTTAGTTACTTGTTCCACAGAGCATATGAACGATCTATTGAAATGATGTGGAATGAGTTAGTTTACAGGATACATGTATATGATTGGTGTTAAAATTAATGAAAATATTTTTTAGCGCTTCTCTACATTTGAAAACTAGAGGTGTTTTTACATGCTGATGAGTTGTTGAATTACTGGTCATAATGGCATAAGTTGTTAATACGATTGTGTGCTCACTAGTTGTAACTCAGATCTGCTTGTGAGTAACCTTCAGCTCTTGATCTGCACCTGCTCTGCTGCGCCGTGGCCGGACGCAACGGAATCCCCACCACTGCCGTCGTCCCCTCCCCTACCACGCTGTCTGCGTGGGCACCGCACTGACCACGTTATTTTGCGCGCAGTCGATGCGCGCCTCGGATGTAACATGCCGTATGCGCTGTGAGTATGCTATATCGTCTGAGAGCGGAGACTGAGAGCTGCTCCTATCGGCATTTTGAATCGTTCGGATCGCCGAAGTCTCACTTCACACTTAGTGAGCAAGCAGTCTGGGAAATTCCTTCAAGAACCAGTGGCAAACAAAACTGAGAATCTCTTTTACTTTCCCCATTCGCTTGATTCATTCGTTGTTTCACTTTCCTTATTCTCAGTTACATGCTTGTATTCAGAATATGGAAAACAGAAGTCTCAGAGGAGCACTCTAATCGCTCAGAGTCCTGAGGAGGAACGGTTTCATAAAAATCAAATCGGTAGGAGCCGTGATTCGTTGGGCAACGCCAGTCTTTCCCTCTTCCTCCCATCTTTCTCACCCCACACCCTCATATACTTTCAGTGTCTGACAGAGGGTTCATCGAACGATTTCACACTATGTCTGTACTGTTTCACTCTCACACTCAAGAGCGAGCACTGATTTGTTTTATTACAATGATCATTTCTTCCTATGTAGGTGGGTGTCAGAAAAATATTACCGTCTTCAGAGGAGAACGTTGGATATTGAAATTTCGTGAGAAGATCTCGCCGCAACGAAAAACGCCTTGGTTTTAATGATTGCCACCAGTATATCATATCTATGACTCTCTCTCCCCTATTTCGCGATACTACAAAACGAGCTCGCTTCTTTGAACTTTTCGATATCCTCTGTCAATCCCATCTGGTAAGGATCCCGTACTGCAGAGCAGTACAATAGCAGAAAACGGACAAGCATAGACCTGTTGCATCTTCTAACTGTTGTGCCAATAAAACCCATTCTTTCGTTTGCCTTGCGCACTACATTATCTATGTGATCGTCCCAATTTAAATTATTCGTAATTGTATCCAGTCTCGCGGGATTAGCCGAGCGGTCTTAGGCGCCGCAGTCATGGACAGGGTTGCTGATCCCGGCGGAGGTTCGAGTCCTCCCTCGGGCACGGGTGTGTGTGTTTGTCCTTCGGATAATTTAGGTTAAGTAGTGTGTAAGCTTAGGGACTGATGACCTTAGCAGTTAAGTCCCATAGGATTTCACACACTTTTGTCCCATAAAACTTAAAAAAAATTGTATCCATAAGTGCTTAGTTGAAATGACAGCCTCTAGATTTATGTGATTCATCAGGTAACGGTAATTTAACGGATTCCTTTTAATACTCATATGGATGACCTGACACTAGTCATAATTAAGGGTCACCTGCCACTTTTCAGATAATAAAGATATGTTGTTTAAGTCATTTTACAATTTGTTTTGATCTTCTGATGACTTAGACGGCAAATGACAGCATCATCTGCAAAGAATCTACGATGGCTGCTCAGCTTGTGTTCTAAATTATTTATACAGAATATCAAGAACAGAGGACCTATAACACTTCCTCGAGGTCAATTATTCAAAAACAGTCTTAATCGCATTTATTATTATTATACCGCCAACCGGTTTCAAGCCGACGTAGGGGTCATCTTCTGGGCGTTTACACCATTGGTGGACTGCTGGTGTAAACGCACAGAAGATGACCCCTACGTCGGCTTGAAACCGGTTGGCGGTATAATAATAATTAATGCGATTAAGACGGTTTTTGAATAATTGATTAATCAAACTATTCGCTGCTTCATCTCCACAACCATGTTCTCCAAAAAACTTCCTCGAGGAACGCCAGATATCACCTCTCTTTTATTCGATGACTTTCCGTCAGTACTACGAGCGGTGACCTTTCTGACAGGAAATCGTGAATCGATCTGCACAAGTAGACGTGCAATTTTCTTAGGTGCCCCTTGTGAGGCACGGTATCAAAAGCCTGCCTTAAACACCACCTCTTTCGCAGTAGTCTGTTGTTGTGAAAGGCGAGGCAGTAAGCTGTACAGCACCTAGTGATCGGTGACATCCGCACGGGCTGTTTGCGGGGACTAAATCTGGCCGTCTCTGACGAGGAGCGACCGTGGCAGCGGCAGCGGCGTGACGTAGGCAGCCCACTGCGGCTGTCGCCGCCACCGCCGGCTGTCCGACCCTGCTATTGGCAGGCGCGTCATTTCGCCCCAGTCGCGTCCCATTTTCACAGCAATACATTTTATGCGCTCCCTAAAGTTTCGTAATGTCATCCGCTAGCATAGCCGAGTGCGTAAGGAATCATCCGACTGTCTCAGTTGGTCCCGTAATGTGCCTGATAATACGTGGGATGGGTAAAAAGTAGTGGCAACACTGACGTAACACGAAGGATGTGCGTCACATGGCGTGCCCGCTGTCTGTAGCTGATAGCAGAAGGGCAGTTGAAGTACTGCAGTGACTGGGGACGGCTGTGTCGACCTCTTGCTGCGTAATACGTGAAAGTGCGAGAGGCCAGTTCAACCACCTTAGCAGTGTGTTCAGGAAACATGAACAGCGAGTGGGGGTCGAGACTGAACTGGTATGAGGTCGCAGTTCACAAAAGTGTTTCTCTCTAGCACTGCATTCCATCGTCCTCCTTGACAATGCACGATACCACACGCCGAACACCACGTGGTGTGGCAGATACTGGAACATCCACCGTATTCAGCCGGTTTGAGTCCAAGCAATTACGCCGTGTTCGCCACAATGCAGCAGCCTCTTCGTGGCACGCGCTACAACACAAGAGGAGGCATCATGCACGTCACAGGACGGTCCTTCAGACACACCAAAAATGGTTCAAATCGCTATGAGCACTATGGGACTTAACTTCTGAGGTCATCAGTCCCCTAGAACTTAGAACTATTTAAACCTAACAAACATAAGGACATCACACACATCCATGCCCGAGGCAGGATTCGAACCTGCGACTGTAGCGGTCGCGCGGTTCCAGACTGTAGCGCCTACAGCCGGCCGCGGTGGTCTAGCGGTTCTAGGCGCTCAGTCCAGAACTGCGCGACTGCTACAGTCGCAGGTTCGAATCCTGCCTCGGGCATGGATGTGTGTGATGTCCTTAGGTTAGTTAGGTTTAAGTAGTTCTAAGTTCTAGGGGACTGATGACCACAGATGTTAAGTCCCATACTGCTCAGAGCCATTTTGAACCATTTTTGTAGCGCCTAGAACCGCTCGGCCACTCCGGCCGGCTCAGACACATCGACAGAGATGGATGCGCTGCGGTGTACGGCGCGTTCTATCTCTGTGGCGGAATTTGATCGTGATGCGGGGGCTGTTATATTAGGGAATTTAATAAGGTGGACTTCTGTCATAAAGTCTGTTATGACTTATAACTGTGTTGCCATTTTTATCCACCCCATGTATGTGGTGGCTGTGAAGTTAGATGGGTGCGCACAAACACACACACACACACACACACACACACACACACACACACACACAATTAAACATGCATATGCGCATGCTGACAAGTAACACACGCTGTCTCTATCACAAATACTCGTGCACATTCACTTGCTCACTTGAAAGTTTCTATTTTCACCTCCGTTATTCACGAGCAGTTTTCTGTACACGATCAAGATGTTATGTTATGTTGACCGGGGACCTAGAAACGACGGAGAGGCTCCGTCCCCGCCGCAGCCGCAGTGGTCCGCAACCCCACGACGACTACCGCCGCCCCACACCGAACCCAGGGTTATTGTGCAGTTCGGCCCCCGGTGGACTCCCCAGAGAACGTCTCACACCAGACGAGTGTAACCCCTATGTTTACGTGGTAGAGTAATGGTGGTGTACGCGTACGTGGAGAACTTATTTGCGCAGCAATCGCCGACATAGTGTAGCTGAGGCTCTAACATGCTGCGTGGTGTCTGTTTGTTCTAAGTCGTGTCTCCCTACCACTTTCGCGCAACGACGCTCTGAGCGTGTTTTTTTTTTTTTTTGGGAACTGACTAGTTTGAACCTGGGACCTGTTGCTGGTAAGGAGACGCCAGACCACACATGACATGTAGAGTTCAGAAGATTTCAGTGAGACTAGCGATGATATAACCAAATACTTAATGATTTCAGCGTCAGCTCCACTGCACTCCATGGAAAAGAATCTTAATACTAACTAAATTTAGTGGAAGGGGTTCAAGGCTTCCTATTTTTAGTTAGCTGGTAAAATAACGTCGAAAAGGCAGTTAAGTTTACCATTGAAAATTTTATTCTACTCACAAAACATTGTTTATAAATTGCACTATTGATAAAAGGAAATGTTTTAATACAGGATGATAAAAACCAACTGCGTTCAACAAAAACGAATATTCCCTGAATGGGTTTCCAAGTTCTACAATGGATCGAAGGATGACCTATGCCATATCACATCTATAATCTAGATTTAAGTTAAGTTTCACAAAAGAGAAACTATCAAAATGGTCTACAGTGACCCTCAATTATCTTAAATTACTTATTTAACTTGTCGTAAATTGCAGTGGCTGATGTGGCTTCTCAATAATTATATAACAGAAAAATCATCGCGTTTCAGATTTTAACTTCACGTAGCAAATGTGAATACCATGAGCTTTAATTGACGATCGACACTAGTATTACGCAAAGCAAAACGGGGGTGTAACAGATGAGACTTCTGCAGTTCTGAGTGAAGGCTTTATGCGCTGTTATGCGGCATCACGTTTGTTCATTACCTTGTCGTTGGTTAGACAGCGTCAGGGGGCGGCGGGCGGCACAGCTCCACGCACCTCGCCGTCTCGCCAGCAGCTCTCTCCTAACTTCTCCTTACTACAATTTACCGAAGTTGGTTTAAAAAAAAACTATCTGGCTGTGTTTCATCTGACCAGTCAGGGTCTCAATGTTAACCTTAAGCTCCGCCTACAAAAATTCTGTCTACCCAATGAGAAACTTTATACTTTTTGTGGTGGGGCAATGTTTCTAATATTTGCAACGTAACAGAGACGCGAAAAAGTCTCACGCAAAAACTTGCAGCTGATGTGGCCCTTTTAGTGTTATCATAAGATCTATACTGTTCTTCTGGAGGGCTCTATCTTTTAACATGGGCTGGGGGGGTGGTCCTGGCGGTTGGCTGGCGACGTGGGTGTCCGTCCATTATCGTAGGGCCTTTTAGCTTAACACGGTTCTGCTCTCGGCTTCTTTTCTCGTTTCTCCCCTCAGAACTGCGTCTGTTTCACGGTGGGAAAGTATGACATGCATTTAGGCATTCTTGTGTTAGTCTGTGGTATTCCATTTGCTCACTCGTTAATCGTATTACTTTGGTTAATTTAATGTCACGATTTCTTCGGAGCTATGTGACATACTGCTGGATTTGCTTATCATGTCAGGGTTTTCATGGAAGGTGTTGGATTTGCCTGACACCTTACAAGGCGGAATAAGGGGAACCAGCTCGCATTAGCCGAGGCAGATGGAAAACCGCCTAAAAACTATCCACAGACTGGCCGTCTCACCGGGCCTCGACACAAGTCCGCCGGGCGGATTAGTGCCGGGGACCAGGCACTCCTTCCCGCCGGGATAGCCGTGCGTTTGACCGCACGGCCAACCGGGCAGGCACACGATCAAGATACTTCCAAAAAGAACCGACAGTTTCCTGATAGATGGTCCTACGATTCACTCCGACTTTTGTCCATGAAAGCAAATATTGTAATAATTCTAATTAATTGTGACAATCTGCACTTCTGTCTATCACTGATGACATGATACAAAGAATAATCGCCTCACTTTAAGAAATATTTCAGAAGTGCAGAAATAAAACCAACGTAGAGAAAACTAAGGTGATGGTAGGAGAACATGCAAAAGCAGAAATGAATGTGAAACAAGTAAATATCAAATTTAATAGGTTCCAAAGTACAGATATTTGCGGAGCATGCTGATAACCGGACGATAAAGAATTGCAGTGAGAGTACGTGGTCTCCAAAACTATAAACCGCTCATCGTCGGTGAAACAGGGTTAGCGAGAGGGCTGCTTAGAATGATTCGTGTGGAGTATTTTTCTGCAAAGCTGTGAAAGCTGGCACTCAAGAAGGGAGAAAAAGAGAAAACTGAAACATCTGAGGTGTGGTTTTCCAGGAAAATGGAGAAAATAAAATGGGTAGATTAACTGAAAAGCATTGAAGTAACGGAAATGGTAATGGAACAAAGAGCTAATCTTGTTTAAGAAAAGGAAACTGAACTGGGTGGGATACACAGGGTGAATCACATAAAACTTGCACCGCAAATAAATGCGGAAATGGAAAGTACTATTGATGTGTGGCTTTCACCGAATGGATTGGTAGTCAGGAGCTCGTATTGTTAGCGAATAAACAGATTGTAATAATACTTAGAAAGTGTACTTTTTGTGCAAAGGTACACTTTTTTAAGAGGGGTAGGACGTCAAGCAGGAGAGCCGCCACAGGACATTTTAATTTCCACTGCCTATACTTTTACAAAAAATTCTTAAAACTTTGTCAGCATGACTAGGAAGGATTCATGATTCACGCTCGTAACAGTGGAAGTTCAAACGTAACATAACATAACAAAATAAGTTTTTTGCATGTAAATTACATCATTTTTTCATTTACTATTGGCTGCATTTGTTGGTATAGATACACTTTCCTTCATAAGTAAGAGAGATTCTTCGATGACTTTTGCACAGCTTACAAACCATACTTACGGGTGTATGAAACTCTAGAATTTATTTAATTTATGAAAAAGTGAATGAGCTGTTAAATTATAAACTTCATGTTTAAAAAAACTCAAATTTTGTAGTTAATGATCTCAATTTGTACCAGAGGTTTTCATAGATTTGGAAAATTCTAGAGTTTCATAGACCTGTAAGTATGGTTTGTATGCTGTGCAAAATTCATCGAAGAATCTCTCTAACTTATGAAGAAATGGGTACCTATAGCAACAAATGCAGCCAATAGTAAGTGAAAAAAATGATGAAATTTCGCATGTAAAAAATTTATTTTGTTATGTTTTTGAACTTACACTGTTATGAGTTTAAATCCTGAAACCTTCTTGGTTATGCTGACAAAGTTTTCTGAATTTATTTGTTAAAGCATAGACAGTAGAAATTAAAATGTTCTGTGGTTCCTCTCTCCTGCTCCAAGTCGGCCCGTTTGACGTCCTGCACCCCTCAAAGGAACAATGGCTATCGCCATTTGTTTGTTGCAGGATTCTAGTGCGCATCGTTTATGAGATAACATATTTTGAAAAGTTTCCACTGCGACACTTGTTTGTACCATTCAACCTGCGCAGTTGCCATGTTCGATGTTGTTATGTTTGCTTGCAGTGAACTTGTGTGTTCCTTTGGTGCATTTAGACTTACTAGTCAGTTAGTGTGTTACACTCCAGGCAGAGATCGTGAGTGGATGATGGGATTTACCTATGCAGAAAAAGCCGACGTGCTCGTGATGTGGCGAGAGTGTAGGAAGAATGCAGCTCGTTCTTGTATGGTGAATGCGGCATGGCAGACGTCAACCATCTTGGCTGTTATTTGTCAATCCCTTCAACCAGTTACGTGAAAGTGGTAGTGTAATACGTAGACGACGTAACAGAAGAAAATAAGTGACTGTAGAAAAGGGGGAATGTTCTTGCTGCTGTTGCAGCTCCTGCGCAATCGCATGAGGAAGTGGCATGAGACAGGCAAGTGCCTGCACATTCTCCATCAGCCTAGATTGTCTGCAACTCGTGGTCTAGTGGCTAGCGTTGGTGCCTCTGGATCACGGGGTCCCGGGTTCAGTTCCCGGCCGGGTCGGGGATTTTCTCCGCACCGGGACTGGGTGTTTGTGTTGTCCCCATGATCTCATCATCATTCGAGCGGGTCGATACTGGAAATGGAAATATTGGGAACTTGTACGGGCCCTGATGACCACGGTGCTGAGCGCCATATAAACCAACATGATCATCATCAACATAGATTCAATCCGGACCACATTTCCCTCCATCAAGAGATGCAAGGAAACGATTATAAGAATCGCGTTAACTTCCATACATGGGCATTACGATAGGATACTCCAGATGTATCGTCTATCTTGTTTAGTGATGAAGCCACATTGACAAATCACGGCCAGGTAAACTGCCAAAACATGAACTGTTGGTCTGTTGACAATCCCCGTTGGCTTCGTCAGGTGGCACGTCTGTGTCATGGAGTGTAAACGTGTTGTGTGGGATAGTGAATAATCAGCTCATAGGCCCGTGTTTCATACAGGTAACACTGAAAGCGCACAAATATCGCAGCCTCCTAACAGAACATCTACCACGGATGCCAGAAGCCGTGCCTCTGCAGGCTAGTGGAACCTGTGGAACCAACGTGATTGCTGTCCAGCCCATACTGCACGAAGTACTACAGCGTAATTCACGAACTGTTTCAAAGTCGATGGATTGGACGCAGAGAGCCTGTACCTTGGCCTGCTCGTTCCCCTGGTTTGGCGCCTGCAGACTTTTTTCTGAGAGGAAAGCTGAAAAACACCATGAGCCTTGTAAAAAACTGCTGTTTTGAAGAGCGCGCCGCTGCGCGTAGTGTGAAGCTGTCGCCCTCCGTTTCTGGCGGTGGCGCCGCTGTGGCAGTCGCAGCTTTGGTGTCTCCCTCTGGTGGGAAAGGGGAAAGGTTGCCTGTTCACGTGCATTTAAGGGGCGCTATAAGATCGCCAGTCAGCCGGAGATCATTGCCATCAGTGTCTCGTGTGTGTGACGTCGTTTTGTGTTTTTAGTGTCTGCCGTCACGCTTCTACGTTCACTTGTGCCGTCGGATTCATCAGTGTTATGTGCGCCGTGTCAACGTGTTTTCAGTGTCGTTATCGTCGAGTGTGAACGGCTCCGTGTTTTTTGTGTATCTGTGACCACTATTTTTTGCCCGTCACTATGTTCATTTTCATTCTCCATTATTGTACTGTTATTGTCAACACTATGGCTGAAGAGCGGCGTAGCATGCCGCTGCCTGCCTACCTGATTGTCCAGGTGTTAAAATAACAACAAAGAAAAAAAAATCGCCAGTCGGTCAGTCTGAAGGCAGTCGGTGCCAGTCTAGGAGTCGGTCAGTGAGTCGACAGAGTCGGTCGGAAGGCAGGCACTCGAGAGTTAGTCAGTCGGCTCTAACAAGGGAACCTCCCCATCGCACCCCCCTCAGATTTTGTTATAAGTTGGCACAGTGGATATGTGGTGGACTGCTAAGGCAGCCAGTCCACAGTGAAGTAGCCGAAAGGGCACGCGTCAACTCACGCCGTCTGGCGTTAAGTCTGGAACAGGATACGTGATGAATGTGATAAAGAAAAGAACATAGCTACTAGAACACTTAACTTTTATCTCGTCCTTTGGTATACAGCATTCTTGATGATACAAGTGAGACTCTTTAGATTCATGAAAGGGTACAATTGGCGCCTTACTAGGTCGTAGCCATTAACTTAGCTGAAGGCTATTCTGTCTCTCGGCAAATGAGAGAAAGGCTTCGTCAGTGTAGTCGCTAGCAACGTCGTCGTACAACTGGGACGAGTGCTAGTACGTCTCTCGAGACCTGCCGTGTGGTGGCGCTCCGTCTGCGATCACTGCCAGTGGCGACACGCGGGTCCGACATGTACTAATGGACCGCGGCCGATTTAAGCTACCACCTAGCAAGTGTGGTGTCTGGTGGTGACACCACATTCCTCCCCCGCAAATCGGCGGACGGTCGTGTGATAAGGCTTCCGCCCGCCGTGGGGAGGACCCCATGTTGACGTATGCGATGAGGTGGGGAGCCTAACAACAGGCGAGGCTGTGCCACCCGCACCCGGCCATTCGGTCCGAGGGGAGCTAGGAAACGCCTGAAAAACTAGTCCAGGGTGCACGTCAACATGCGGTGTAGGCGCCCGTAATGAGACAGAAGGGGCCGAAGGGTCGACCTCCATTGCGCCGGGGGATCCGACGCGCGATGACGACATCTGGGCCGGAGCGGGCAAGAGTTCCATGGCGGAGGCCAGCTGGTCACGGGAAGCGATCGGCGGCGCGTGACCCAGGGAGGCGCTGGGCGGCTGCAGCGAAGCGTCCACTGCGGGCGGCGCCGGCGGCGGCTGCGGCTGCGGCGCAACGCCATGGGGCAAAATGGAAGGCATCGTCGGTAACACCTGGGGATGAGGCGAGCCAGTAGATGGGTCCCCAGGGCGCTGACCGGACGGCACCGTCGCTGAAAGCAGACGGGGAGCGGCAGAACCCAGGCGACGACAGAGGCGCAGCTGACTGAGATGCCGACGCACCTCACCAGAGGCCCCCAAAACCAAATACACCGCGCGGCCGAGGCAGCGAAGAATGCGCCCTGCGAGCCAACGCCGTGAACCTCGATAGTGGCGATAAAATACAACGTCGCCAGGAGCAAAAACAGGAGTCTGCCGCTGCACAGGAACCTGATGCGGCGGATGCATCAGAGACATCAAGGTTCGATGAGGACGACTGTGGAGCAACTCAGCCGGCGAGCGACCATCGCGGGGTTGAGAGCGATACGAGGACAAAAAGAGCAATAACGCGTCCTCCCGAGAATGCGACTCTTTCAACTTCAACATCTGTGACTTGAAAGTCCGGACCAATCGTTCAGCGGCACCGTTCGACTGAGGCGAAAACGGCGCGGATGTCAGGTGTTGAATACCATTGGCCTTGCAGAATGACTGAAATTCTGCGGACATGAATTGTGGGCCATTGTCGGAAACAATAGTCTGCGGAAGACCTTCAATGCAAAAAATAGCAGACAACGCTTGGATTGTGGCAGAAGACGTCGTGGAAGACATCCTGACAACAAAAGGAAAATTACTGAAAGAATCGACCACAACCAACCATCGAGCATTCCAGAATGGGCCAGCAAAATCTATGTGCAAGCGTTGCCAAGGGGAAGTGGCTTTCGGCCATGCAAAGAATTTCTGCGGCGGTGCGGACTGTTGTTCGGCACACGCCATGCAAGAAGAGCACATATTCGTAATCGCAGCATGGATTCCGAACCAAGTACAGTGCTGACGAGCAAGTTGTTTCGTTCGCACTATACCCCAATGTCCTTGGTGAAGAAGCCGTAAGACAGAGGACTGTAACGAACGTGGGGCCACGACTCGGGACTGATCATTATCAGAACGCAACAACAAAACACCACATCGTACAAAAAGTCTCTCCTTGTGAGCAAAAAATCGGCGAACCAATGGATCCTCGATCCGTGACTTCGACAAGGGCCATTGCGTAGCAACAAAACGCAAAACAGTAGCAAGGACAGGGTCAGCAGCTGTGGCTGTAGCGACACGACGAAACTCAATCGGAAACGATTCGACCACATCATCGGTTTCCGAATCAATGAACATGCAAGCAAGTTTGGAAGAATCGAATGCTGTATCCTCAGCAACAGGCAAACGGGACAACGCAGCAGCGTCGCCGTGCTGAGCAGTGGACCGATATAATATATCGTAGCGGTTGGCAACCGCAGAACGCAATGCGTGGGGAACATTGCGCGCTCTGAAAAATTGCGGTTGCGCGTTTACTTTCAGTTCCACATGTGCTGCATAGTTCGTAGCGCAACCAAGGCCCGGTGCAAAAATGTCCGCAAATTCTTCACATAGACTAGAAACACTGGCTGAAGGCACAGTCTGGTTCACTGATAGGACCTGATTTACGATAGACAAGTTAAACAACTGAAATAAATCTAAACCAAACAAGTTCACTGCCGAAGAAGAACGAAGAACATAAAAAGACACAAGTTTTGTTTGTCCCTTGTATGTGGCAAGAAGAGTGCACTGTCCTAACACATGGATTTTCTGTCCTGAATAACTCGTGAGCTGAACATTTGCGGCACACAACGGAGGTGCGCCCAGTTGTTTGTACGTGGCGTGATTGAGCAATAAAACTGCAGCTCCGGTATCGAGCTGGAACGGTATCACTTGTCTGGCAAAGTCCAAATCTACAAAAAGTTTATTGTCCTGCTGACGACAAGAGCGACTGTTTTGTGCAACGTGAACAGACACTGAAACAGAATCACGCGCGACGTGACGGGATTTGCGTCGACGTCGACGCACACTTTTTGTGGGACGAACACAGTCACTGTTAGCGAGAGGAACACTGGGCGGAGTGGCATGAACGACATGAATGTCCATGGGCAAAGGTTCATGAGCCTGAGTGTCCTTGATTCGATTCTGGCGCGAAGCAAAGGGCCTGGAATGGTTGTGAGTGTCTGATCTGAGCGTTTTCTGGCAAACACTTTGAACATGTCCTTTCTTATGACAGTAAAAGCAAATAGCTTGGCGTGACGGGCAATTCTCACGCGAATGTCGAGTTGCACACCGCGGGCATGATTTCACTGCATTTGCTTGCTTGCGCGGGACACGTGGCTGCGCGGACGTGCGTGAGGGCAGGTTAGCGTTCCGTGCAACGGGCCCGGCGGGCTGGGTAATGTGACACACGGCTGGCGAAGTTGCAAATGATTCCTGAGCAAAGTCAAGTGTGTCTTGCCTATCCAATATGTCTATCACTTGTTGAAGGGAGGGATTAACGAGTTTCAAAATCTGTTCCCTTATGCGAACATCAGAAACGTTCTGTGCAATTGCATCACGCACCATAGTATCTGAATAAGGGAGTCCACAGTCACATTCAAAAGCACACTCCCTAGTAAGTCCTTGCAAAGTTGCAACCCACTCCCTATTAGTCTGACCGGCCGTACGTTTGGTACGAAAGAACGTATACCTTGTTGCAACGACATTTACCGTTTCCTTGAAATAGGCATCTAAAGCAGACAAAATTTCTTCGTATGACAGAGTCGCTACGTCGCGCTGGGGAAACAATTTCACTATCACACGGTAGGTGGACACACCTACACACGAAGGCAAAAACGGCTGCCGCTCATTACCTTGAATTCTGTAGGCGGCGAGATGAAATCCAAATTGTCGGGACCGTTCTGTCCAAGATTCGTTGGCTGCATCAAAACTACGGAAGGACGGTGCAACGGCGTGTTGTGGCTGCGGTAGCGATGAAGTGGCGGCGGCCGCATCGCTTTGCAGCGCACGTTGACCCTGGATGAGCTGTCCAAGGGCATCCAAGAAGGCCTGCGTCTGCTGATTCTGCAAGCGATAAAATTCGGACAGTACATCTGGAGAATGTGGCGAAGCCATGACACAAGTAAATGGAAGCAATGAGAAAGAACAAGATCCTGATTAATCCGCGTCGCCAATGTGGTGGACTGTTAAGGCAGCCAGTCCACAGTGAAGTAGCCGAAAGGGCACGCGTCAACTCACGCCGTCTGGCGTTAAGTCTGGAACAGGATACGTGATGAATGTGATAAAGAAAAGAACATAGCTACTAGAACACTTAACTTTTATCTCGTCCTTTGGTATACAGCATTCTTGATGATACAAGTGAGACTCTTTAGATTCATGAAAGGGTACAATTGGCGCCTTGCTAGGTCGTAGCCATTAACTTAGCTGAAGGCTATTCTAACTGTCTCTCGGCAAATGAGAGAATGGTTTCGTCAGTGTAGTCGCTAGCAACGTCGTCGTACAACTGGGACGAGTGCTAGTACGTCTCTCGAGACCTGCCGTGTGGTGGCGCTCGGTCTGCGATCTCTGCCAGTGGCGACACGCGGGTCCGACATGTACTAATGGACCGCGGCCGATTTAAGCTACCACCTAGCAAGTGTGGTGTCTGGCGGTGACACCACAGGATAGGCCTTGAAAAACTGATCACAGATCAATAGAGAAAACAGGAAGAAGTTATGTGGAACTATGAAAAAAATAAGCAAAATATACAAACTGAGTAGTCCATGTGCAAGAGAGGCAACATGAAGGATACCGTAAGCTCAGGAACGGCGTGGTCCCGTGGTTAGCGTAAGCAGCTGCGGAACGAGAGGTCTTTGGTTCGAATCTTCCCTCGAGTGAAAAGTTTAATTTTTTATTTTCAGACAATTATCAAAGTTCAGGCACTCACGCATAATCAACTTCGCTCTCCAAAACTCCAGGACATGTTCAGATTTGCTTGGACATATGCAGGATTTGACGCTCTACACACGGAAAAATTTGAAAACGTTAAAAACATGTTTTGACAGAGCACAGGGAAAACTGTGCGACTGTGAAATTGTTGCATTCATTTGTTTCAAACTCTTATGTTTTCATCACTTTTTTGGGACTGATTATCACATCCACAAGAAAACCTAAATCGGGCAAGGTAGAAGAAACTTTTTACCCGTTCGCCAAGTGCACAAGTTAGGTGGGTCGACAATATATTCCTGTCATGTGACGCACATCCCGTCACCAGTGTCGTATTGAATACATCAGACGTGGTTTCCTGTGGAGGAATCGGTTGACCTATGACCTTGCGATCAAATGCCTTCGGTTCTCATTGGAGGGCCATGTCATATCGTCTACTAATCGCACGGTTTTGCAGTGCGGTCGCAAAACACAGACACTAAACTTATTACAGTGAACAGAGACGTCAATGAACGAACGGACAGATCATAACTTTGCGAAAATAAAAAAAGTAAATTTTTCACTCGAAGGAAGACTTGAACCAAGGACCTCTCGTTCCGCAGCTGCTGACGCTAACCACGGGACTACAGCGCTCCTGAGCTGACATCGTCCGTGATGTTGCCTATCTTACGCATGGACTACTCAGTTTGTATATTTTGCTTATTTTTTCATAGTTCCAAACAACTTCTTCCCGTTTTCTCGATTGATCTATGTTCAGTTTTTCAAGGTCTATCTACTGTGCCAACTTATAACTAAATCTGAGGGGGGGTGCGATGGGGAGGTTCCCTTGTAAGTCTCAGTCGCTGTTGGGTTGTGGACTGAGTCGGGTTCGTCGTTACTCCGCTGTTGGACGAGTTGGCAGTCAGCAGCAGGCAGATCCGCACGGTGCAAGTACGCGCCGGGATCGTGGTCGACGCAGACGGAAGGCCGTTGGTCGATCGGTCGGATGGTCGTCGGATGGCGACATGTGGTCAGCTGAGCACCGACACCAGTATTAGTCGGGAAGAGTTGGCAGCCAGCAACAGTCGGGTCCGTATGGTGTTAGTATTCGCCGGGACCTCTGTCTGCGAAAGCGGGCTGCCGTTGGTCGTTTGCTCGGCCGGTCGTCTTAGTCGCGGCGGGCACGCGCTGTTGCATTTGGAGACGCTAGCGACTTTTCGCTTTCCTCCGAATCAGGATCCTCAAGTTGAGTAATTAGTTACTTATTTTTAAATCTCGACTGTTACGATTTGTTCGTTATTTGTGGATTGTTGTTTCCTCAGCCGTTCACACGTGTGATGACAAGTGGTGTGTGTTGGTGTCTAGAACCCGCAGCCTTCTTCCGTAGTGATTTGACACTTGTGACTTGTGTTTTCTGTATTCTTTTAAACTGGTCTTGAGTGGTGTTTGATGCCTTGATCTTGGTGAGGCCGAGTTCGAAGGTGTAGGTATCTTGGTTTACTCGACATCGGCCGATATTCTCCGTTGTTTGTGCAGTTGGATCTGACGGATGGAAATCGGTGAGATTGTCGGTCGGAGTGCTAGAATGTCTGTCGTTCGGAGCTGCCTCTGTCATATTTGTCGGATTCGGTGTGTTAACGAATTTATTGCTTAGAGTGTAACGGCCTAATTCCTGAAATGTTTTCATCTTGCCTATCATCTTGAGAGGCGGTATGTGTGTGCTGGAGAGCATGTTAACTCGTTCGGCCAACCTTGTATAATTTTATATAACATTGCATTTCATGGGCTTTTATTTAAATGGTCATTTTAGTATATAAAGTTGCCACCCTTCCACCTTAAGTCTTTTCGTGGAAGTTAAAATCAAGTTGCACCTTCGGTGGCAAGTTAATCTTTTAATTTTAGTGTTTTGTACCATTTCCATCACTCCTACGGGATGCATAATTTGTGTGCTTGTGTGAATTGTTAAAGCTTTTACTTTAAGGTAATCTGGTGTGTTGCAGATTTGCACCAGTGTAGTCTTTCAGAGGTTGTTGTGAGTGGTCGTGAGTACGGCCGTGTCAAAAGGGAACGGCAAGGTTTTCAGCCCGAAAGCTCATACACTCAGAACTACTTCCACGCTCACATAGTGTGATTAAATGTGTTACTGTTCTTGATGAATCGCTAGTAAATAAATTAAATTCTTAAGAATATTTTTTGAAGATTAAACCCACGGTTCACACCGTCTACAAGGACATACCATATACAGCCGGTGATATGCAGTGAGGTATTACTGCAACCTGCTCGGACATCTCCGCTGAAACGCTCGCACGTGTACGGCTGTCATTCCATACCAGACTGGAAGCCTGCATTGTCGCTGTCGGTGGTCATTTTGAACACAACTTGTGATGGACAGTTGTCTCTTTACTGGTCATAATTCTCATAACTTATGTTGTTCTTTTGTGTGTTCTACCACAGGTGTTGTCCAAGTGTCGGTGTGGGAAGTTTTCAAAATACGTTATCTCCTAAACGACTCGCACAAGGATCTTGCAACACACACAACTGACATTCTGATTTACCCTACTTTTAGTTTATTAGTGTCAACAGTATTTTTCCATTTAAAAAGGTGTATTTTTGCATAAAAATGCACTTTACAAGTATTATTGCAATCTGTTTATTAGCTAACAAAACGAGCCCCAGACTACCAACCTATTCTGTGAAAAACGCACCTCAATAACCCTTCCCATTTCCGCATCATTTGCGGTGCAAGTTTTAGGTGATTCACCCTGTAGAAAAGAACTCTAACTCTGTAAAAGGTACAGTGAAAGGAGAAAAGAAAATGATAAAGAGAAGATAAGAAGTGAAAAGACAACACCAATCTTCGAATTAGTAGGACTGGAATGGAGACAGCAATGGCGTCAGGAACTCCTTATGATGATCTCCGTGCCTGCTCCCCCCCCCCCCCCACACACACACACAAAAAAAACTCTCTTTCTGTCTCTCTGTCTTACCTTCTCTACATGTGAACTGAGATGGCTCAATGGCTCAGTGTTGGAATATAAATTAAAGGTGTTAGGTCCTACGACTTTTTGTAACATTTCTTCTTCTGTCAGTGGATACTATATGTACACGCTAAAAATGCCAAGGTTTGACGGTAGTTCTGGGTACATGATCAACTGTAGGGCTCCCTGTAATTAACTGGATAAGTCAGTTCACGCACTGAAAGCAGGCAGGAACATACCACCACAGTAGGGCCATGCCTAGTATGCTAGTAAAGCGCTATTGTGTTCAAACCAATCTTTGGATAGAGGGTAGCTTTACCGTTTTAATACAAGGATTTTTCAAGCAGGAATTATGTCTACTGGAAATTCAGTGTCAAAAACACTTCGTATTTTATATATATACAGTATAATTTTTGCAGTCTGATGTTTTACAAAATATGATGTGTGCAAAATTTTATCAATTGATGCATGCCACATTTTGTGAAGACTTCTGTTGAAAATAATAACGAAGACTGGTTGAGTATCTCATTGTTGTAAATATTAAGAACTATGTTTGAATGAATCACCTTTTCCAGCGCCATGTTTCTTTGCCAATAATTTTTCTTCACAATTATTGCCTTCTGTGTGAATACTTAAATAGACCATACGACTCACGTATTTGTGTATAATAACTCGAATGTATAACAATTACTGCTTCTTGCTACATGATAATACTACGACGAAAGGAAACAGATAAAGAAAGAACCAGTGGCTCCTACGTCTAGAAAACTGCTGTAGACTTATTTAACCATTTACTCAAAAACCAGTACAATGGATTGTACTACAGCGACTGTAACTACTATCACATCAGTTCTCTCGCTTCTTTCTTACATAGGATCGTCGTTCTCTAGCGAAACTATTACAAATACACTATTAACCTTTAATTTTCACATACTGATCGCCCTTAAATTATGCCGGCTGGAGTGGCCGAGCGGTTCTAGGCACTACAGTCTGGAACCGCGCGCCCGCATCTCGTGGTTGTGCGGTAGCGTTCTCGCTTCCCACGCCCGGGTTCCCGGGTTCGATTCCCGG
This sequence comes from Schistocerca nitens, assembly GCF_023898315.1. NCBI lineage: Eukaryota > Metazoa > Arthropoda > Insecta > Orthoptera > Acrididae > Schistocerca > Schistocerca nitens. The sequence continues at coordinate 250,034,979 of NC_064618.1, forward strand.
CGGGATCAGGGATTTTCTCTACCTCGTGATGGCTGGGTGTTGTGTGATGTCCTTAGGTTAGTTAGGTTTAAGTAGTTCTAAGTTCTAGGGGACTGATGACCATAGATGTTAAGTCCCATAGTGCTCCGAGCCATTTTTTTTCTGGAACCGCGCGACCGCTACGGTCGCAGGTTCGAATCCTGCCTCGGGCATGGATGTGTGTGATGTCCTTAGGTTAGTTAGGTTTAAGTAGTTCTAAGTTCTAGGGTGCTGATGACCTCAGAAGTTAAGCCCCATAGTGCTCAGAGCCGTTTGAACCATTTGAACCTTAAACTATCCCGGTCAGCAGTCATTATTTGTTGGATTCCTTAGGCAAGGGACGGAATGTCAGCAGCGTTTCCACTGTGGCAATCGGTTTCAGAGTTCTAGGAATGAGGTAGGCAGCGTGCTTTGTAACGTGTCATGTGTAGAATGGCGGCAGTAAAGTATATTTCGCTTGGCCAGAAGAATACGTTGAGACAGGCTTTCCTACGGTTTCTAGTACCTTCTTTTTGGATCATCAGTGTACTGACTGGTTTTTGCGGCCTGCCACAAATTCCTTTCAGGTGCCGCCACTTCAGTCCAGAGTAGCGCTTACAGCCTATGCCCCCAATTATTTGCTGTATGTGCTCCAATCTCTGTCATCCTCTACAGTTTTTACTCTCTACAGTTACCTCTAGCACCAAGCAAATCATTCTCTGCTGTCTGAACGCGTGTCCTGTAATCCTGTCACTTCTTCTTGCCAAAGTTTTCGTCAAGTTCCTCACCTCTGCGGGGATCCACGCCATTTCTTGACAGTTCACTTATTTTTCAACAACATTATGGGTTGGTTTTTGGGGAAGGAGACCAGACAGCGTGGTCATCGGTCTCATCGGATTAGGGAAGGATGGGGAAGGAAGTCGGCCGTGCCCTTTCAGAGGAACCATCCCGGCATTTGCCTGGAGTGATTTAGGGAAATCACGGAAAACCTAAATCAGGATGACCGGACGCGGGATTGAACCGTCGTCCTCAACAACATTATGTATCACCACCTTTCTAACGCTTCGATTCCTGGCTCCGAAAAGAAAGAAACTATTTCCTACCACTAAAAAATTACTGTTGACCACTTGACCAATATCCTAATCAGCAGTACCATTGTTTGTACTTTCTTGTCTGTGACTACTATCACATCATTTCTCTCACAGAAAAAGTAATCAGTAATTAGATAACCTGCACATTTTGCTGTGCGCGATCTTATATTTGATGATAAATAAGGATTTTTGCAACATGGACTATTTTTATTTCCACAATGATTGGTTTCGACAGAGTCTCGTTGTCTTCTTGGGGTCAGATCACTTTTTTTTGTATACGATCCGAAGATGACACATAGACGCTGTTAAGACCGGTCATTAAGGAAACGAAAATACACTGAAGAGCCAAAGAAACTGCTACACCTGCCTAATATCGTGTAGGGCCCCCGCGATCGGGGGTGTCGCAACACGACACGGCGTGGACTCGACTGATGTCTGAAGTAGTGCTGGAGGGAATTGGCACCATGAATCCTGCAGGGCTGTCCATAAATCCGTAAGTGTACGAGCAGGTGGAGTTCTCTTCTGAACAGCAAGTTGTAAGTCATCCCATATATGCTCAATAATGATCCTAGCTCGGGAGTTTGGTGGCCAGCGGAAGTGTTTAAACTCAGAGGAGTGTTCCTGGAGCCACTCTGTAGCAATTCTGGACGTGTGGGGTGTTACATTGTCCTGTAGGAATTGCCCAAGTCCGTCGGAATGGACAATGGACATGATTGGATGCAGGTGACCAGACAGGATGCTTACGTACCTGTCACCTATCAGGGTCGTATTTAGACGTATCAGGGGTCCCATACCACTCCAGCTGGACACGCCCCACACCATTACATAGCCTCCAACAGCTTGAACAGTTGCCTGCTGACATGCAGGGTCCATGGATTCATGAGGTTGTCTCCATACCCGTACACGCCAATCTGCTCTATACAATTTGAAACCAGACTCGTCCGACCAGGCAACATGTTTCCAGTCATCAACAGTCCAGTGTCGGTATGACGGGCCCAGGCGAGCCGTAAAGCTTTGTGTCGTGCAGTCAGCAGGGGCACACGAGTGGACCTTCGGCTCCGAAAGCCCATGTCGATGATGTTTCGTTGAATGGTTCGCCCGCTGACACTTATTGATGGCCCAGCACTGAAATCTGCAGCAACATGCAGAAGACTTCCACTTCTATGACGTTGAACGATTCTCTTCAGTCGTCGTTGCTCCCGTTCTTGCAGCATCCCGTTCTTGCAGCATCCCGTTCTTGCAGCATTCTCCGTCCGAAGCGATGTCGCAGATTTGATGTTTTACCGGTTTCATGATAGTCACGGTGCACTCGTGAGTGGCCGTACGAGAAAATCCCCACTTCGCTACCTCGAAGATGCAGTGTCCCTTCGCTCATGCGCCGACTATAACGAGTTCAAACTGACTTAAATCTTGATACCCTGCCATTGTAGCAGCAGTAACCGATCTAAAAACTGCACCAGGTACATGCTGTCTTATATAGGCGTTGCCGATCGCAGCGCCGTATTCTGCCTGCTTACACATCTCTATCTGAGATGCCTATACCAGTTTCATTGGCGCTTCAGCTGTACATGTTGCTGGGCGCCATCTGATATTTGATGCCGGCCGCTGTGGCCGAGCAGTTCTAGGCGCTTCAGTCCGGAACCGCGCTGCTGCTACGGTCGCAGGTTCGAATCCAGCCTCGGGCATGGATGTGTGTGATGTCCGTAGGTTAGTTAGGTTTAAGTAGTTCGAAGTCTAGGGGACAGATGACCTCAGATGATAAGTCCCATAGTGCTTAGAGCCATTTGAATTTTCATATTTGATGATAAATAAAGGTTTTTGCAGCGTGTTGAAATATTTTTATTTCCATAATGTCTGGTTTCGACAGATTCTCGTTGTCATCTTCGTGTTCGTTAACAATATTTCTTCCTTTTTTTTCTTTTTCTTTTTTTTTTATGTGATCCGAAGATGACAACAGACTGTTGAAACTGGTCATTAAGGAAATGAAAATATTTTCTCACGCAATCTTGGCTGCCAAAATTCTTTTTTATGATCAATAATTGCTTCACGAAAGTCTCTGAGGCCTTTTTTCAAGAGAGGGTTCATTATAATCCTGTTGCTGTTAGTAGATGTTACAATGATATCACAGTGGCATAATTTTCAAGAAACTGCACACGCTTTTTCTAGAACTCATTAAACTAAGTTTACCTAATGCGCATGCAATGTTTGGGAGGACTGTTACTGTTGTGTCTAGACAAGACAGCCTAGACACAATGAGAGGAAGCCGAAAGGCACGCGCTTAAACTCACGCAGGCTGGCGTGAGGTCTGAAACAGGATACGTAATGAATGCTATAAATAAAAGTACGTAGCTTCTGGAATACTTTAATCCACATTTGTAGAACATCGCTCTCGATGATACATTAATAGAATCTCAATATCAATTGAATACGGCGCCTTGCTAGGTCGTAGCAAATGTAGCTGAAGGCTATGCTAACTATCGTCTCGGCAAATGAGAGCGTATTTATCAGTGAACAGTTCCTTGCAACGTCGGCTGTACAACTGGGGCAGACCTGCCGTGTGGTGGCGCTCGGTCTGCTATCACTGACAGTGGCGACACGCGGGTCCGGCGTATACTAATGGACCGCGGCCGATTTAAAGGCTACCACCTAGCAAGTGTGGTGTCTGGCGGTGACACCATAGTTACATCCGACGCGAAGAGGCACGAACAGCAAAACGAACAGAGGGTCTTGTTTGAAAATGAAGCTGCGCGCTGTGGAAAGTTGCGTATCACGTGTACGAGTAACGGAAGGCTGTGAAGGTACCGCCGATCTGTGGTGACCTTGGTGTCGCGGCAGCGGTTGTATGGGAAAATTACGCGGCGACTCTGTAACAACGCTTGACGACGCGATTATTCAATGAAGGCACGCACTGTACGTGACGGGCTGCACGGCGGCGTGGCCTGGCTGCAGCGACGACGGCGGCTTACGTGTCGCGGACAGTCCTGGCTTCAGCCCTCGGTCTAGCTACCCCTAGGGGCAGGCAGGCCGGCCGCTATCGCGTGCTCCGAGTCGTTACGTAACCCACCAGCTGACGTGCCGCCGGGTCACTGACTGACCCAGCGCCGGCCGCTCCAGAAGCCTCTGCCGCTACTAGCAGCAACGGCTGCGCGCGGCGCGTGGAACTATGCCCTGTTCATCATAACAATAAAACTGATGTAAACATTACGCCATGTATTCTTCCGCGTTTGCTTCAATATCATTGGATTTCGTTTCACGTGGAGCGGAAGCCCAGCTGTGACCAGTACAGTCAAGTGCCATCATAAGGATCCTTTTTATGCTGTGTTACACGCACATAGACTGTGCGATAATGCGGGACAACAGCTTTACCGGCGCATTAAACTTGGACAGCACTGGCCAGCCAGCGGTCCAACTAACTTGCACTTATGTAAGCAGTTGCAGTTCAGATGTAAAAAGAGACGAGCAAAGAAACAATGTAACTTCGAATGTCATTTAATTTTCAAAGAGAATGAAATAATATTCGGAGACACTCCAGCACTACCGCCCGCTTCTTAGGTGACCAGACGGAAAGCATAAAATGCACTCGTTCTCACCTGACGTAGTATTCTTATTAGAAACATGAGTGATGAAAATTAGGTAATTTTTCTGAGCGAGCTGTGTATAATGCAAAAGCATACTACAGGGACTTCACGGTACTGTTGAATACTGAAGCCAGTGAAGGTATGAATTACAGTCAGTTGTCTGGTAATCTCCTAGCTCCTTCCTTATCCGAATCCGAGAAATACATTTCAGTTCTGGAAGTGTCACGTTGATAACGAGCGTATCGACAACAGAATCCACGAAGCCAACCAGGCGCCGCATTTTCTCTTCATCTTTTATGCCGAGCCATTGTATATCCCGCCAGCGTTCGGGAGCGGCATCTGAAAAAGCCCTTCCTGGCACAAAGCAACCATGCGGACGCGATCGAACCGCGGCACTGACCGTCCAGGCACGGTTGAACTACAGACAGCACGAGCCGTGTACCTCCTTCCTGGTGGACTGACTGGAACTGATCGGCTGCACTGACTGCGCGGCTTCTCCCGCCGGAGGTTCGAGTCCTCCTGGGGCATGGGTTTGTATATTGTTCTTAGTATAGGTTAGTTTAAGTAGTGTGTAAGTCTGGGGATCGATGACCTCAGTAGTTTAAGAACTCACACACATTTGAACATTTGATCGGTTGTCGAACCCCCTCCGTCAAATAGACGGTGCTCATGCGTGGTTGTTTACATCTTTTGACGGTTTTAGTAAAATCTGTGAACAGTAAAGGGACTGTGTCTGTGGTACAATATCCACAGTCTACGTCTATCTTCAGGAGCTCTGGGAACCGGGGTGATGTAAAACTTTTTGATGTGTGTAATAACCGAGTCGCAAATTCAGCGTAAGTTTTCTTCCTTCCTCATACACATTAACGGTATGCACATGTCGCATTTGATGTACCATACAAATCCAATTTCAGTCCAAATAGTAAGCCACGTATGAAACATCCACATGCAGTATAACTTATGGACGAAAAAACCAACCTTTCACTACAAGACCACACCTTAGGCCTATCATGTGCGAACTAGAACTTTGCCAAAGACGCATTCAAAGACAATTTGCAAGTCCATCGATATGTTTGCCTGTGCGTTTTACATAGGTTGATGACGTGCCAATTAGTTATAGTTAAGGCTTACATTCTAATACACATTACATGTAACATCTGTTACAACGTCAAAATAAAAATGGTTCAAATGGCTCTGAGCACTATGGGACTCAACTGCTGTGGTCATCTGTCCCCTAGAACTTAGAATTACTTAAACCTAACTAACCTAAGGACATCACACACTTTAATGATATTACTCTTAAAATTGAATCGAGCTTCACGCTGGGTGCCATTTTAACGAAATTCCTGGAATGAATGATTTGAAATTTCGTAGAAATAAAAAAAAGGAAATAATAATTTTATTTCTTGCTTAAAAGTTAATTTGCCTTAGTGCGAACTTTGTTGTAGAACCACTCTCTTCATTACGTGTGGTAAAAAAAACAAATTTTTACTTTCTTAAGGATTACGTACATTTAAAGGAAATTATTACGTGCACTCATATTAATTGGATAGTACTATCTGGATAAGAACTGAGTCTCTTAAATCATTCGGCCTTGGCATACACTTTCCAGAATGCAGTGGGTTTTTCTTTTTGTGAAATATTTTTACTGACTTTTATCCCGGCACTAGCCATAGAACACAAGAATATTTTAATTAACAGAAAATGTCTTAATTATTGCCAAGCCGACATTTATCACTGATCAAACCTACTACATTACGCATGTGATTTATAGATGACGTGGGCATGCTCATTTACATAAATAATTCACACTTTTAATGAATACTAATATATTTAGCCCAAACAACAAGTCAACTCACATTAATTCGTACGCTTTGATTAAAGGCGGCAAAGTCCCGACAGATACAAAAGAAGTACATCTTAACTCTGCTGGATAACCACGATGCATACACAACCTTTAGTGCCCACAATGCGGGTTAATGAATCAGGCGCGTCTAATGGGCGCGAGCGTAGCTGCACATCGCGTCTGCTAGAGCGATCAAGGATTAACACTTCCTCACTTCTTCCTCACTTCAGCTGCTCTATCCACAACTGACCCTTCCTCACTCTAGCGGCTCTGTCCACACAACTTACTCTTCCACACACTAGCTGCTCTGTCCACACTACTCGCTGCTCTGTCCATACAACGACAGAGAGTCTCCACATGCCAAAGATAAACAACGGCACGACTATTACGATTATTAACATTTCTTTGTAAATCGATTTCTAGCAAATATCGCTGATACCGCAAATACTGACACTTTTACATTCACATAATAAATATAGAAATTTCCTATTCTAAATACAGAGAAATGTTACAAAAAAATATAATAAAAATAACAAACATATTTCATACCACATTCAGTAATATTAAGATATATATATATATATATATATATATATATATATATATATAACTTGCCCAGATCGGCGTATATGTTACAAATAAATTGTGAAAATGCCAGGGAACGTTACAACACATCCATGCCCGAGGCAGGATTCGAACCTGCGACCGTAGCAGCAGCACGGCTCCGGACTGGAGCGCCTAGAACCGCACGGCCACCGCGGCCGGCCAACGTCAAAATAGTACACATACAGTTGTACAATGTGAACAATATTTATGAAGGGTGTAACGGGTATAAGTCAAGATATTTGTTTATGTATTACCTTAGTATGTACACAAGTCAGTGTGTTGGTTGTTTTTTCTCTGCATCGAACAGTCTTCCCAGAAACACGTCATAAATTTTACGACCTGATGTTTTCTGCACTCGCTTCGGTCGTCTGCTGCCATAGCAAATTAACGCCAGATTTCTGTCCTAATAGGTCCCACATTGAGTTTTGCGGTTGTCACGCAGTATTGCTTGTCTGTTAGCACTGACAACTCCGTTAAGTGATAGCCATCGGCTACTGAGTTGTCTATGGCGAGAGGTAATGCCTGAGATTTGGTGTTCACGGCACACTCTTGATATTATGGGTCTGTGAATACTGAATTCCCTAACGATTTACGAAATGGAATGTACCATGCTTCCAGCTCCAACTACCATTCCGCGTTCAAAATCTGTTAGTTCCCGTCGTGCGGCCATAATCCCGTCGGACACCTTTTTACATGAATCATCCGAGTACGAATGACAGCTCTGTCAATCACTGTCCTTTTACACCCTGTGATCGCGGTACTACCTCCACGTGTCCATTGATAGTGACCGGGCCAAATATCTCACGAAATAAGCGTCAAACGAAAAAACTACAAAGAACGAAACTTGTCTAGCTTGAAGGGGGAAACAAGATGGCGCTATGATTGGCCCGCTAAAAGGCGCTACCATAAGTCAAACCGATATAAACTGCGTTTTTTAAAATAGGAACCCCCATTTTTTATTACATATTCGTGTAGTACGTAAAGAAATATGACTGTTTTAGTTGGACCATTTTTTCGCTTTGTGATAGATGGCTCTGTAATAGTCACAAACGCATAAGTAAGTGGTATCACGTAACATTCCGCCAGTGCGGACGGTATTTGCTTCGTGATACATTACCCGTGTTAAAATCGACCGTTTACCAATTGCGGAAAAGGTCGATATCGGTTGATGTATGGCTACTGTGATCAAAATGACCAATGGGCGTGTGCTATGTATGCTGCTCGGTATTCTGGACGACATCATCCAAGTGTCCGGACCGGATAGTTACGTTATTTAAGGAAACAGGAAGTGTCCAGCCACATGGGAAACGTCAACCACGACATGCAACAAATGATGATGCCCAAGCATGTGTTTTAGCTGCTGTCGCGGCTAATCCGCACATCGGTAGCAGACAAATTGCGCGAGAATCGGGAATCTCATAAACGTCGGTGTTGAGAATGCTACATTAACATCGATTGCACCCGTACCATATTTCCATGCACGAGGAATTGTATGGCGACGACTTTGAACGTCGTGTACAGTTCTGCCATGGGCACAAGAGAAATTACGGGACGATGACAGATTTTCTGCACGCGTTCTATTTAGCGACGAAGCGTCATTCACCAACAGCGGAAACGTAAACGTGCATAATATGCACTATTGGGCAACGGAAAATCCACGATGGCAGCGACAAGTCGAACATCAGTGACCTTGGCGGGTTAATGTATAGTGCGGCATTATGGGAGGAAAGATAATTGGCCCCCATTTTATTGATGGCAATCTAAATGGTGCAATGCATGCTGATTTCCTACGCAATGTTCTACCGACGTTACTGCAAGATGTTTCGCTGCATGACAGAATGGCGATGTACTTCCAACGTGATGGGTGTCCGGCACATAGCTCGCGTGCAGTTGATGCTATATTGAATAGCATATTTCATGACAGGTGGATTTAGTCGTCGAAGCACCATACCATGGCCCGCACGTTCACCGACACTGACGTCCCCGGATTTCTTTCTGTGGGGAAAGAGGAAGGATATTTGCTATCGTGAGCCACCGACAACGCCTGACAACATGCGTTAGCGCATTGTCAATCCATGTGCGAACATTACGGAAGGCGAACTACTCGTTGTTGAGAGGAATGTCGTTACACGTATTGCCAAATGCACTGAGGTTGACGGACATCCTTTTGAGCATTTATTGCATTAATGTGGTATTTACAGGTAATCACGCTGTAACAGCATGCGTTCTCAGAAATGATAAGTTCACAAAGGTACATGTATCACATTGGAACAACCGAAATAAAATGTTCAAACGTACCTACGTTCTGTATTTTAATTTATAAAACCTACCTGTTACCAACTGTTCGTCTAAAATTGTGAGCCATATGTTTGTGACTATTACAGCGCCATCTTTCACAAAGCGAAAAAAGTTGTCCAACTACAACATTCATATTTATTTACGTACTACACGAATATGTAATAAAAAATGGGGGTTCCTATTTAAAAAAACGCAATTGATATCCGTTCGACCTATGGCAGCACCATCTAGCGGGCCAACCATAGCGTCATCTGGTTTTCCACCTTCAAGCTAGACAAGTTTCGTTCTTTGTAGTTTTTTCGTTTTATGCTTATTTCGTGAGATATTTGGCACGGTCACAATCAATGGACCACCCTGTGTATATGCGTATCGCTATCCCATGACCTTTCGTCACTTCAGAATATTTGTTTGGGCTGACTTCAGGGACATATTGCAGAAAGCGAAATTGCAAATGTCTGCCGGCAAATGACAGAATATCCGCTTGAAAGTTCTTAGGAGGGATGCGAGTGATATGCGTATGACAACCGGTCAGGATAGCGGAGCGTATTAACGCGACGCTTTCTGGATTCGGAGTGGTAAGCGTGCGCCGAATCGAATCTGGCTTGTGGATTAAGGACGAGAGCTGGTTCCACAGCCAGTATGGACGTCGTTTGTAGACGGTTGCTCACCTACAACTACGTAAATACTAGGCCGGTACCCACGGTATGCCTCAGATACACGCTAGGCAAACATTTAGAAATCGTTCTCGCACTTGCACTCAAGACGCAGACAAACGGGGCACACAGATTCCTTCCCGGATGGTGGCGCAGTGAGGCCATCTGTCCACTATCTATCACTAACGTTGCTTCATCCCACGTGACAATGCCATCCCCACAGCGAACGGGAACGGGCAAGAAAGGAGAAGAAGATATGAGTTGCGACCTTAATTACGTAAGCTTTTGCTGTCAAGTTTCGATATTGTCAGTGCGTAAACTGCTTTCACTCTCTAAATCAAGATGATGGTGGTATTGCTATCAAAACTAGTCGTCGAGTAAAGATACCGGGTGGCAGGCCTGTGAGTTAGGCGCCTGTGGCAGCCTTGGACTTTAGCTCAAGTTCAGGAGTATGGCGTGACCTGAATGCGGACGCAGAGACCGTTTCCAGCTGTCTGTGCCGAGCACAGCAATGGCACCTGTCTCATCAACTTCACATTAGGAGAACCTCTTGTAAAGGGTCCTGCTGGTCTCTGTGAGTAGACACATATACCGCACTCTAACAGCATACTGCTTATAGCAGCAGATCTGTCGCACAGATTTCCTCTTGCCTTCAGTTCGTATTTGTCAACGAAAGCTAATTGTCTTGTTATGGGATAATATCTCAGTTTGTACCGACATCTAAAAGGCCCCACTGTGACTTTTCGAAACATACATCTCACCCCTTACTATCCATCAGGCTCTCCTTGTGCTTACCCAATAGGAAAGTTTGTGGATACTGGCCTAGCTAGGTTACAAGTTTCACTTTTGGTAAAATTACCGGAAACTGTTTCTGCCAATGGATTTCAGGGTGAAAATTAATCAAACTGGGTTTTTGTTCCTCTAATATTTGCACATTAATAACTGGTTTTCGTCTTATTGCGCCATCATCGGAGAACACCTGGCAGCCGACCGCTGTGGCCGAGCGGTTCTAGGTGCTTCATTCCGGAACCGCGCTGCTACTACGGTCGCAGGTTCGAATCCTGCTTCGGGCATGGATGTGTGTGATGTCCTTAGATTAGTTAGGTCTAGGAGACTGATGACTTCAGATGTTAAGTCCCATAGTGCTTAGAGCCATTTGAATCATTGTTGAACAACTGGTTGGCTTCTATGACGATGCCATTGTGCAGGAAACCATCCCTGAAACTGACGATATGGAGAAGTGAACAGAACATTTGGTCATGATCTTAAACAAAAAAACTCAAAGGTTCAAAGGTGTGTGAAATCTTATGAGACGTAACTGCTAAGGTCATCAGTCCGTAAGCTTACACACTGTTTAACCTAAATTATCCTAAGGACAAACACACACACCCATGCCCGAGGGAGGACTCGAACCTCCGCCGGGACCAGCCGCACAGTCCATGACTGCAGCGACTCAGACCGCTCGGCTAATCCCGCGCGGCCGAAAAAGTCAAATCAATTACTCGAAACCCATGGTATATCTTAGTGATTTGAGTAACTATTACTTGCGACAGTGTGGCTGAAGTTGAGAAAGGATCAATTGTGTTGTAAATTGTATCCACTGCACGAGAGACATATTTTAATACTCTCATGATATGGGTTCTAATATCCAGCACACGTAAGTGTATTAAACTACACTTTACAAATTAAATGGTACCAAAACAGCGCAATATGGAAACACGCCATTTTCATCAAAGGGAAAGGGTACAAGAGGCATTAGTTATTTTACCTCGGATACATGACTCATAATAAAACGTCAATGACCACAAATTACTGTAGGCCTACACAGAACGTATAGAAAACTAAATTATAATAAAGTGTCTGGTCATTCCAATATGGAACGGTAGGGAGGGAAGAAAACAGTACGCACAAAACTATTTAGCAAAAAATTATTTGGAAAGCAGTACAAGTTGTAAATGATACTTAAATTGGAATACAGGTATATGGTATCTGAGGATGCATGTGCTTCGCTGGCGTTGAGCCCTGGGTATGTGTGACTGGTTAACTATGTCACGTGAAACCTGAAGTGGCAAAGAGTTAAACTGTAACTATTTAGAACCGGGTGAAGGTTAAGTGCCAAATATTCATTGACCTCAATTGTTTCCAATAGGCTAAGACTTCAGCTTTTTTTTCTGTATATTTCGGTGTTCACTTGGTATCTGTAGCCTATCCTCAGCATAATGTTCAAACTTCGCCCGAGTCTAGCCAGTGATCCTGTTCAAAAATATGTGTGAAATCTTATGGGACTTAACTGCTAAGGTCATCAGTCCCTAAGCTTACACACTACTTAACCTAAATTATCCTAAGGACAAACACACTCACCCATGTCCGAGGGAGGACTCGAATCTCCGCCGGGACCAGTGATCCTGTCTGAGGGGCATGAGTGTTACTCGGTGGAGAGTGAAGTGAAGCTTTCCGACAACTCATAATCAGATCTTTTTTATTTATTTTTTATTTTTATTTATTTATTTATTTTTTGCGTCATCAGTCTTCTGACTGGTTGGATGCGGCCCGCCACGAGTTCCTCTCCTGTGTCAACCTCTTCAACTCAGAGTAGCACTTGCAGCCTATGTGTTCAATTATTTGCTGAATGTCTTCCAGTCTCTGTCTTCCTCTACAGTTTTTACCCTCCACACCTCCCTCTAGGACAATGGAAGTTATTCCCTGATGTCTTAACAGATGTCCCATCATCCTGTCCCTTCTTCTTGTCAGTGTTTTCCATATGTGCCTTTCCTCTCCGATTCTGCGCAGAACCTCTTCATTCCTTTCATTATCAGTCAATCTGATTTTCGACATTGGTCTGTAGCACCACATCTCAAATGCTTCGATTCTCTTCTGTTCCGTTTTTCCCACAGTCCATCTTTCATAACCATACAGTTCTGTGCTCCAAACGTACATTCTCAGATATGCATTCCTCAAATTAAAGCCTATGTTTGGTACTATTAGATTTCCCTTGCCCAGGAATGCTGTTTTTGCGATGCTAGTCTGCTTTTGATGTCCTCCTTGCTCCGCCCGTCTTTGATTATTTTGCTGCCTAGGTAGTGGAATTCTTTAACTTCATCTACTTCGTGACCATCAATCCTGATGTTAAGTTTCTCTCTGTTCTCATTTCTGCTACTTCTCATTACTTTCGCCTTTCTTTGATTTACTCTTAGTCCATATTCTATACTCATTAGAATGTTCTTTCCATTCATCAGATCTTGTAATTCTTCCTCACTTCCACAAGCGATCTAGAGGCAGCAAAATGTTATTGCACTCGACAGGATGATCCATACAATACAGATAATACAGAGCAACTACTCACACATTTGAAACAGGGAAGAGTGTGTCCCTCAATGCCGGCCGGGGTGGCCGAGCTGTTCTAGGCGCTACAGTCTGGAACCGCGCGATCGCTACGGTCGCAGGTTCGAATCCTGCCTCGGGTCCATGGGTGTGTGTGATGTCCTTAGGTTAGGTAGGTTTAAGTAGTTCTAAGTTCTAGGGGACTGATGACCTCACCAGTTAAGTCCCATAGTGCTCAGAGCCATTTGAACCATTTTTGAGGAAAAGTAAATGTAACTTCTTTCACGCGGAGGGTGGGATAGCCTACAGACATTCCTCCGTTAGAGAGTTGTATGTTCACAGAATGTGGAAACTCTTGACAAGATATTCTAAGGCATCCTTTTAACGTTTCCCTGAAAAAGTTCAGGCAGTCGCTGAACGGAAGTTTACTGTTCTCTGCACGCTGGCGGTAAAGAGGACGGATGTATTTGTTTGGTCTGGAACAGACTACTGATTGCCTCGGCGACCGTTAGCTAATGTGATAAGTAATATGACACACTCAAGCAAACTTCGAGAAAAGGAAAGTTACATCGCAAACGCTTGCCTGATAAATCATTGCCCTGTTTCATTATGTTACGAGTAGAACGTATCTACGAAATTTTCTTCGTCGATCGAATATAACCAAAAACTGATTTCAGTGAAACTCAATTACTTTTCAGTTGTATTTTTTATTTTGTTGTATTTCATTTTGTACAACCGTAAGCAAATTGTCTATTATTGGCATAAATAAATAAGTAAGTAAATAAAAAACCATTCGGTATGTAGCTGACGCCATGAAAATAAGAAAAAATGTTTCTGTGAAAATAAATATTTTCGTTTTTTTTAACCTATCAGTGTTCCCATTTACATCATATTCTTTTTGACAGCATTTTAGTTTCTTATTATTATATAAATCTGTCCCAGTAATTTTGTTATCCAGATCTGTAAGTGTCCGTTGTGTTTCCTGGACTTGAGACTATGCGCTGTCCCCAGATCGAATCCGCTTGGCGGGTTAATTAGGACATCGTGTGGTTTATAGGCGCTTTCTCATGTCCAACTCTGTGAATTCTGAGCTGGTAGACGTGGTATCACGTATCGATACCTTCCTACTGGCATTTCACTGTTGGTAACGGAATAGCAAACTTTTCTGTCTGACACGGACAATCGTCGTACCGGATTTGGCGGATCCAGTGGAGCATGCCCGCTGAGCCACGCCTCCAGTGTCGCTGTACCACGAGCGCCCTCTGCTGCCGCAGCGGCAGCCACTGAATCCACTTACACTTGGGGTCTCTTGACTGCGACACCATCGTTCTTGCTCAGATAGCGAGCCGCTTTCTTGTAAACATTGTGCTTGCTGCATTATTTGTAATGAGTCTCTTCATATGCTTGGAGAAATACAATTTAAGTACTTCTTGTGTTTGTTATATTGTGTTGTTCGCTAATCATTTCCGCTCCCGTCCAGATTTACTATGACAACAGTTGCTGCACTATCCTGTAGCCTACTTCTCCTTACCATTTTGTACGAAGTTGTGCACAACAATACCCGTGTCCCACCTAAGTTACACGATTCACAAACGTTTACAAAACATTCTCACACTAGCACATGAGATAACACCCAACAGAGACAGATGGGGTCACACGTAGTCCCAAGGAGAAGTGATGACATCAGGAAGGGCACTCGGCCACCCACTAACCCCCTGTACTGCCAAATCTGAATGAAACAGCTGATCCCAAAGAGACGTGGGATAAGCCCAGGATGAAGAAGAAGTATATACACAAAATGTTACCATTGTTGAAATTGTTGACATGTGTAAAAACATTTCTTTGGTCATAGTCCAGCGTATATTAATTATTGAAAAAATTAATTTATAAAATGCGTCTGCTACAATGTTGAATTAATAATTTCTATCAAGAAGATACTTGTTTATACCGTAATACGAGGTTCATTCCAAAAGAAAAGCACACTATTTTTGTAAAAATACAGTTATCATGCTGCATGTGTGAAAGTTTTACAGTGTGTAGATACATCCTTCCCGCTTGTTTTCAAACTTAGTTCAACCTGTTCCCATGAGTGGCGCCGTCACAGAATGTCTACAAGATGGCTGCTACACTTGACGTTCGTGCCCGCATCTCGTGGTCGTGCGGTAGCGTTCTCGCTTCCCACGCCCGGGTTCCCGGGTTCGATTCCCGGCGGGGTCAGGGATTTTCTCTGCCTCGTGATGGCTGGGTGTTGTGTGCTGTCCTTAGGTTAGTTAGGTTTAAGTAGTTCTAAGTTCTAGGGGACTTATGACCACAGCAGTTGAGTCCCATAGTGCTCAGAGCCATTTGAACCATTTTTGAACTTGACGTTCGTCAGAAGCAACGTGCTGTCATAGAATTCCTGTGCTGTAAAAACGAGACCGTGAGAAACATCCACAAGAGGTTCAAAAAGGTGTATGGAGATGCTGCTGTCGATCGCAGTACAGTTAGTCGGTGGGCAAGCAGGTTACGTGATGAAAGCGGACACGGCAATATTGAGGATTGTCCTCGCAGCGGCAGGCCTCGTACTGCACACACTCCAGACAGTGTGCAGAGAGTTAACGAATTGGTGACTGCTGACAGATGGATCACAGTGGACCAATTGTCACGCTACGTTGGGATAGGGGAAGGAAGTGTTTGCAGACTACTGAAACTGTTGGCGTCAAAAATGGTTTGTGCCAGGTGGGTTCCCAGGATGTTGACAGTGGCTCACAAAGAAACAAGAAAAAGGGTATGCAGCGAACTTTTGGAACAGTACGAGAATGGTGGAGATCAGTTTCTTGGAAGAATTGTGACAGGTGATGAAACATGGCTCCATCATTTTTCACCAGACACGAAGAGGCAACCAATGGAGTGGCATCATGCAAATTCACCCAAGAAAAAAAATTCAAAACCACACCTTCTGCAGGAAAAGTTATGGCTACGGTGTTTTTCGATTCCGAAGGACTCTTGCTTGTGGAACCACCATAAAGTCTGATGCATATGTGATGACACTGAAGAAACTTCAAGCTCGACTGAGTCGTGTTCGACCACATCGGCAAAAGCAGGATGTTTTGCTGTTGCACGACACTGCACGGCCACATGTCAGTCATAAAACCATGGAAGCGGTCACGAAACTCGGATGGACAACACTGAAACACCCGCCTTACAGTCCTGACCTGGCTCCATGTGACTATCATCTCTTTGGGAAACTGAAAGACTCTCTTCGTGGAACAAGGTTTGAAGATGATGACTCCCTTGTGCACGCTGCCAAACAGTGCCTCCAACAGGTTGGTCCAGAATTTTACCATGCAGGTATACAGGCGCTGGTTCCAAGATGGCGTAAGGCAGTTGAGAGGGATGGAAATTTTGTGGATAAATGAAAATATTGTTCCTAAAGGCTGTATCTACACACTGTAAAACTTTCAAACATGTAGAATAAATGATGGATTAAAAAAAAATTGTGTGCATTTCTTTTGGAGTGACCCTCGTACATGTCTCAGCTATTGCTGTAGACTGGAAAACCAAAATAAAAATAAAGTGTTGTTTTATAGTATTAGATTAATGTAGTGACTGAAAAGTGTTGTATGGAATAGATGTATGTTTCCTACACGGAAATTAGTTTTACAGCAGCATTCAAATTCAAATGGCTCTGAGCACTATGGGACTTAACATCTATGGTCATCAGTCCCCTAGAACTTAGAACTACTTAAACCTAACTAACCTAAGGACATCACACAACACCCAGCCATCACGAGGCAGAGAAAATCCCTGACCCCGCCGGGAATCGAACCCGGGAACCCGGGCGTGGGAAGCGAGAACGCTACCGCACGACCACGAGATGCGGGCTACAGCAGCATTTATTTATTTGTTCTTTAATTCATCTCTTCGTATGTTGTGCCAACATTTTCTCGTCTGCATACCTATCAACCACTATGGCCTCGATAATTTGTTTTACTTTAATCTCTGTTTGCCCGTATGATTGTTGGCTCTACGATTCCGCACCGATTCCTGGTTGCTCAACAACTAATGTCCCACTAACTAATCTCTTCTTCAGGTATGTTTCCAGCAGATTTCTCTCTTCTGCTACCCCATCTCGTGCCCCTTCATTTCTTGCTTTATCTGTTCACTTAATTTTTTATCCTCTAACACCATATTTATGAAGGTTTGGGCTTCTTCTTTCCCATTTTGGTGCACTAATGACGTTCGATGCATACGTGTCCAAAGGAATTTTGCATCGTAATTGATAATAGCATAGGCGCTGCAATATCGTCTTTATCCGCCGTTACCGGGCAAGTGACCTTCAAGTAAACTGTCTAACCTTTATGGGAATATCCATAATGAATGTACGAGCACAGGCTGGAGACGCATGTTTGACGACGTATCGAAGTTCGGGTGTGACCGTTGGTCGTGCACGAATAGCCAAATGGTAAGGCGACCGCTCACGATAAATGCGATATCCGGGTTCGAGTCCTGGTCCGGCACAAATTTTCATTGTGCTCATTCCATTTCTGCAGCTGACGCTTGTCCATATTCGCAATTGCAAGTACATTAAATGTATTTGATAATGGCTGTAGTCGCTTTTCATTTGGTTCAAAATGGCTTTGAGCACTATGGGATTTAAGATCTGAGGTCATCAGTTCCATAGACTTAGAACTACTTAAACCTAACTAACCTAAGGACATCACACACATCCATACCCGAGGCAGGATTCGAAACTGCGACCATAGCGGTCGCGCGGTTCCAGACTGAAGCGCCTAGAGCCGCTCCGCCACAGCGGCCGGCTTTTCATTTGCACATGCACGCATATCCAAAGGGACTTTGCATCGTTATTCACAATAACACAGGCACTGCAATATGCTATCGTATCGTACTTGGGACCGTGGCTTCGTGGGGTCTGCGCTACACTTGAGCCCTATCATCAGCTCTTGCCAACTGAAATGGCGGTTCGTGTGACCAGAGCACGGTTTTCCAGTCGTCTAGGGTCCAGCCGATTTGGTCAAAGAGTCCAGGAGAGTCGCTGCAGGCAATGTCTTGCCGTTAGCAAACGCACTCGCGACGGTCGTCTGCTGCCATAATCCATTAACGCCAAATTTCGAGGCACTTTCTAACGGAAACGTTCGACGTACGTCCCACTTTGACTTTTGCGATTATTTCAGATAGTGTTCCTTGTCTGTTAGCACTTACAACTCTACGCTAACGCCACTGCTGCCCATCGTTAGGTGATGAACGTCGCCCACTACGCTGTCCGTGGTGAGAGATATTATCTCGGCTCACTGTTGACACTGTGGATCACGGAAAATAGTATTCCGTAACGGTTTCCAAAATGGAATATATCTCCAATGCGTCTATCTCCAACGACCATACCGCGTCAGTCCGTTAATTCCACTCGTGTGGCCCTAATCACTTCGGAAACGTTTTCACGTGAATAATGTGAGTACAATGACTGCTCCGCCAATGCACTGCCATTTTATACCTTGTGTACGCGATGCTGCCACCGTGTGTACACATGCGTATCCCTACCCGATAACTTAAGTCACCTCAGTGCGTAACTCGTTTGAAGTGAATGCAATAACGGTTCCTTTGAACACAACACGGCCAATTCTCTTCCCACCGTTGTTGTCCGATCCGTAGTTCTACTTAGTTTCTAATGCACTCGTCCTCCAGAGAAGTTAAACGGGACTCTTCTTTAGTAAAGAGTCGAGTTGGTAATTGTGGAATTCGAGAGGG
The DNA here is from genome assembly GCF_023898315.1 of Schistocerca nitens. Classification (NCBI taxonomy): domain Eukaryota; kingdom Metazoa; phylum Arthropoda; class Insecta; order Orthoptera; family Acrididae; genus Schistocerca; species Schistocerca nitens. The sequence goes on from NC_064618.1 coordinate 250,054,114, forward strand.
ACGATAATCTGAGGCCGAGCTACAAACGTAACGGGGCATCCGCGTGAGCCTCGGATTGAAGCCGACTGTGACGAGAAGTGCCGGTGCCGGAGTGATGAGCTGTTAACTTTGGCTGCATTTCTAATTAAAGCTGCGCCCGGCGCAGAAAATGGAACGCCGGGAAGCAAAGCCTCGCGCGCCTCCAATTACGGACGACTTTCAGCGCGAGCCTGGAGGCGATCGACGCTGGGCGCCCGGCAGTGTTTAATTGGCCGTGGCGGCAACTATCAATTGTGGCGGTAATCTGATTAGCGCACGGTAATCCGGGCCGCGGTCGGCTAACGAGTGGCGGACCGCGCGGCCGGGGGGCGCGGGTTCTGATCCAGCCGCGTGCTGACGGCGCCGCGCGGCGGCACAGGGCGCGGCGTGCGCCGAGTAATTGCAATTAGCTGCGCTCTGCAGGCGGCGGGGGCGTCCCGAGCAACGCCGCCGGCACAGTATTGTCTCAGCGGGTTCCAGTAATAATAATGTCGTGTGACGAGGGCCTACCGTCGGGTGGACCGCTCGCCTGGTGCAAGTCTTTCGATTTGACGCCACTTCGGCGACTTGCACGTCGATGGGGATGAAATGATGATGATTAGGACAACACAACACCCAGTCCCTGAGCGGAGACCAAGCCGGGAATCGAACCCGGGCCCTTAGGATTGACAGTCTGTCGCGCTGACCACTCAGCTACCGGGGGCGGACTACGGGTTCCAGTGGAGCTGCGAAAGGATTCTGAGGATGTTCAAAATGGTTCAAATGGCTCTGAGCACTATGGGACTTAGCATCTGAGGTCATCAGTCCCTTAGAACGTAGAACTACTTAAACCTAACTAATCTATGGACATCACACACACCCATGCCCGAGGGAGATTTCGAACCTGCGACCGTGGAGGTCGCGCGGCTCCAGACTGTAGCGCCTAGAACCGCTCGGCTACAACGGCCGGCTCTGAGGATGTGCACTAAGGTGACAAAAGTCATTGGCTAGCGATATGCTCACCTACAGATGGCGGTAGTATCGCGTACACAAGGTACAAAAGGGCATTGCATTGGCGGAGCTGTCATTTGTGCAAAGGATCAGTGCTGGGACCAATCTCTATTCGATTTATACAAATGATATACCCAAACAACTAGCAGGTTACTTGTCCCTATTTTCCGAAGACACTGCGGCGTGCCGAGTAGTTCAAACCTGCAATCCATAGTCAGAAAAATAGAGCAACACCTTCTGACCATCCAGCTATGGGAAAACCAGTGGAAAATAACCATTAACGCAGAGAAGACACAGGCCGTACTTATAAAAGGATACCTCCTAACCTCCACATCCGGTTCGGTGACAAAAATCCCCCATGGTCAGACACAGTAAAATACCTTGGCATCAAGCTAGATAAGACGATGACATTTCGAGACCACGTCACAGACATCTGCAACAAGGCTACAGGAACGATATTCAGACTCTACCCCATCATTAAAGGCAATAGAATAAACATGCAAGCCAAAAAGAAGATTTTCAAAACCATCATCCAACCAGCCATCACCAACGGTTCTGAAATCTGGTCAATGGCCGCAGACATCAATATAGCAAAAGTACGAAGAGTACAAAACAAATACTTCAGAATTGCTGATGATGCTGGCCGGTATCAAACAGAGTCATTTATACAACTCATAGAATACCCAAAATTCCGGAAATCATCCAAAAGAAGTCCATTAAATTCTTCCACCAAACCTCCGACTCCAACCACCTGCTCATCAGGAATTTGGGACAAAATCCACCGGACCCCAGAACTAAATTCCCCATCATGACCAATACCAGAAACTTTAAGATATCATTATAATTATTGCACATTAAATACAAACACCATAACACTCACACTCCAACACTAAATATATACGCACAATCACGACATTCTCATCCCATCATTTCGATAGCATCATTATCAGACAGAAGGCAGGAATCACATCAGATCAGATCCTTTGAACACAGGGCTTCAATACCCATCAGACCACCTCCCTGAGCTGTCATTTGTGCTCAGGTGATTCATGTAATATCCCCAATCCTTCCTTCTTCCATCTATTGCCCACATTAAACAACATCCAGTCCAAGTAATTAATAATCAAAGTCTTTTATGAAGTATGACAGGAGCGAAGATTACAATAAACTTTCAAGTTTACTTAGCTTGTCTGTTGAGATGGCTCCAATTCTTCTTGTCTAGGGGTCCGATTCTTGAAGCTGAAACTCTCACTTCTAATCCTCACGGTTGGTTTGAACTAAATTAATCTGAAGATTGTTGTTGCAGCATTTTTCTTATGCAAATATATTTTCTCACATTTTAGCATGCCATTCTTCAAATTGACAAAGCCGAAATTACATTGTTCGCACAAAAATACGCCCGATCACATGAGAAGCAGGCTTACGATTTCCACACTCTGCCGAATAACAATAATCCAAAGGGTTTACAATTTTTCTTAACAAATGAATTTCTACTAGTTTTCGTTACATTATTAATTTCTATTATTATTTCATAAATGAATCCAGACATAAACGTAGTAAACAGTACAGAATTGAGTAATTAATAGTAGAAATTTTAAGTGTGCCAATAATTAGTAATTTCAAATGTTTCTAAAAAAAATTTTAACTCTACATTCAGAACTACAATTTATCGATTATAGCATTGAAACTAAAATATTTTATAAACTAATTCCTTTTCATAAATTTCTGTCCAAAATTCGAAAAATAATACTGGTATCGACAACTACTGTTGATGTACAGGAAGATGTCCCGTTACAACGTGAAAAGATTTCCGAAGTTACTGTGGCCGCACAACGGAAATTAACAGGCTTTGAACGCGAGATGGTAGTTGGAATTAGGCACCTGGGACGATAAATTTCGGATATCGCTAGGGAATTCAGGATTCCGAGATCCACAGTGTCAAGAGTGTGTCGAGAGCACCAAATTTCAGGCATTACCTCTCGCCATGGACAACGCAGTGGCCGACGGGCTCCACTTAGCGAATTACAGCACCGGCGTCTGCATAGAGTTGTCAGTGCTCTCAGACAATCAACACTGCGTGAAATTACTGCAGAAATCAATGTGGGACGTAACGACGAACTTACCCGTTAGGACAGTGCTTCGAAATTTGGCGTTAATGGGATATGGCAGCAGACGACCGACTCGAATGCGTATGCTAACAGTGCGACATCGCCTGCAGCGTCTCAGTGCCTCTCCTGGGCTCGTGACCATGTCGGTTGTACCCTAGACGACTGGAAAACCGCGGCTCGAGCAGATGAGTCCCGATTTCAGTTGGTAAGAGGTCATGGTAGGGTTTAAGAATGACGCAGACACCACGAAGGCATGGACCAAGTTGGCAACAAGGGACTGCGTAAGCTGGTGGTGGCTGCATAATGGTGTCCGCTGTGTTTACATGGAACGGACTTCATCCTCTGGTCGAAGCGGTCGTTAAATGGAAATAGTTATGTTCGGATATCTGGAGACCATTTGCAGCCATTCAGCGATGAGATTTTTATGGATGACAATGCGCCAACTCACCGCTCCACAACTGTTCGCGATATGATGGTCAACTGTGGTCCCGAAAAGGACCAAGATGATGTTTCTGGTGTGAAAGCATCAGCTGCCAGAGAAACCTGACGCCCAGGGTACGCCCGATTGCAAGTCTTATCTTGGTCGGAAATCATTGCAATCTTCGTGGAGGCTCCTTTTGAATCTCATAGAGGATGGCTTTGAAACCCGTCAAGTGACGGGCGTGATCTTCGTGGATCTCACAGCAGCGTATGATACTGTCCATCATCGGTTACTCCATGCACAATTACACATTATGGTCAAGAACGTCCACCTCGTTAGACTACTCAGCACCCTCCTCCAAAACAGCAGATTTTTTTGTTGAAAGAGTGGCAAGAAACCTGACAACAGCACTTAGAACACTGTCAAGCTACTACAATCGGAACCAACTCAGATCAAACCCTTCGAAGACACAAGTGTGTGCCTTTCATTTAAGGAACAGGGAAGCTAATCGTGAGCTACATATTGCATGGTCAGGCATCCAACTCCAGCATCATCACGCACCTAAATACTTGGGAGTCACTCTCGATAGAACTCTGACATTCAAAACTCACTGCAAGAACACAAAAATGAAAATCTCTGCTGGAAACAACCTAATTCGCAAACTAGAGGGGACACAGTGGGGATCACATCCAGAAACTATTCTCTGTTCTGCAATGGCACTGTGCTTTTCTACTGCTGAATATGCTTCTCCAGTCTGGTACACGTCATCTCATGCCAGACATTGCTCTCAACAAAACCTGCAGGTTGACCACAGGTTGCTTAAGACCTACCCCAACTGATAAGCTCTACTGCCTGGCTGGAATAGCGCCACCATGGGTACGCAGAACAGTGGCTGCCAACAAGCAGAGACTGAAAGTGGAACAGGACAGTGCCCATCCACTGCACGGACATAATCCACCACAGCGACGGCTGAGATCGCGAAAGAGCTTCCTGAGAACATCCGAGAAGCTCACCATTTCACCAGAGAAGGCAAGGCTGGAGTTACGGAGAAGTCGACGCCTCACCTGCAGACGCCAGAAGCTGAAGAACTACCACCTGGACACAACGAGAGCTGACTGGTGTGGAAATCTTTAAACAGATCACGATCAGGAGTTGGACGATCCAGAGACAACCTGAAGAGATGGGGCTTCATAACAGAAGATACGTCCTGTGATTGTGGACAAGAACAAACCACAAGCCACATGGTCCAGTGCCTTTTGCGCCCTACATCCTGCACGAAGATTGATCTCCTGCAAGCCACTCCAAGCGCCTTGGAGGTTGCAAAGTACTGAGTACATGTAATATAAATACAATTTGTGTGTACATATTTATTGATGTGTATGGCTACTGTAAATTTGCATGTTTCTGACTCGAAAATAAATAAATAAAATTGTTCGCGATTCGTTTGAAGCACTTTCTGGGTAATACCGAGCGAATGATTTGGCCACTCGTATCGCCCGGCATGAATCTCATCGAACATTTAATGGGACATAATCGATAGTTCACCTCGCCCGCAAAACCCTGCACCTGCAACAATTTCTGTTATGGACGGCCATAAGGGCAGCATGGCATTTGTACAGAAGATTTCCAGCCACTTTTCGAATCCGTGCCACTTCGAGCTGCTGTCTCACGCCGGGCAAACGGAGGTCCAGAGCGGCATTAGGAGGTCCCCTCAGTGGATGTCACCGACAGAAGCGCTCCCCTTTCCTAGAGACCTTGGACCTGAAGGGTTTGAGTGCGACACGAGTAGTGGTACCTAAAGGCTGGAAAACTGCTCAGGTCACACCAACACCCGAAAAGGGAAGTAGGAATAATCCGCTGAATTACAGGTCTATATCACTAACGTGATAATGGAATGTAGTCAAATTAAATCGGGTGATGCTGACGGAATTAGATTAGGAAATGAGACACTTAAAGTACACTCCTGGAAATTGAAATAAGAACACCGTGAATTCATTGTCCCAGGAAGGGGAAACTTTATTGACACATTCCTGGGGTCAGATACATCACATGATCACACTGACAGAACCACAGGCACATAGGCACAGGCAACAGAGCATGCACAATGTCGGCACTAGTACAGTGTATATCCACCTTTCGCAGCAATGCAGGCTGCTATTCTCCCATGGAGACGATCGTAGAGATGCTGGATGTAGTCCTGTGGAACGGCTTGCCATGCCATTTCCACCTGGCGCCTCAGTTGGACCAGCGTTCGTGCTGGACGTGCAGACCGCGTGAGACGACGCTTCATCCAGTCCCAAACATGCTCAATGGGGAACAGATCAGGAGATCTTGCTGACCAGGGTAGTTGACTTACACCTTCTAGAGCACGTTGGGTGGCACGGGATACATGCGGACGTGCATTGTCCTGTTGGAACAGCAAGTTCCCTTGCCGGTCTAGGAATGGTAGAACGATGGGTTCGATGACGGTTTGGATGTACCGTGCACTATTCAGTGTCCCCTCGACGATCACCAGTGGTGTACGGCCAGTGTAGGAGATCGCTCCCCACACCATGATGCCGGGTGTTGGCCCTGTGTGCCTCGGTCGTATGCAGTCCTGATTGTGGCGCTCACCTGCACGGCGCCAAACACGCATACGACCATCATTGGCACCAAGGCAGAAGCGACTCTCATTGCTGAAGACGACACGTCTCCATTCGTCCCTCCATTCACGCCTGTCGCGATACCACTGGAGGCGGGCTGCACGATGTTGGGGCGTGAGCGGAAGACGGCCTAACGGTGTGCGGGACCGTAGCCCAGCTTCATGGAGACGGTTGCGAATGGTCCTCGCCGATACCCCAGGAGCAACAGTCTCCCTAATTTGCTGGGAAGTGGCGGTGCGGTCCCCTACGGCACTGCGTAGGATCCTACGGTCTTGGCGTGCATCCGTGCGTCGCTGCGGTCCGGTCCCAGGTCGACGGGCACGTGCACCTTCCGCCGACCACTGGCGACAACATCGATGTACTGTGGAGACCTCACGCCCCACGTGTTGAGCAATTCGGCGGTACGTCCACCCGGCCTCCAGCATGCCCACTATACGCCCTCGCTCAAAGTCCGTCAACTGCACATACGGTTCACGTCCACGCTGTCGCGGCATGCTACCAGTGTTAAAGACTGCGATGGAGCTCCGTATGCCACGGCAAACTGGCTGACACTGACGGCGGCGGTGCACAAATGCTGCGCAGCTAGCGCCATTCGACGGCCAACACCGCGGTTCCTGGTGTGTCCGCTGTGCCGTGCGTGTGATCATTGCTTGTACAGCCCTCTCGCAGTGTCCGGAGCAAGTATGGTGGGTCTGACACACCGGTGTCAATGTGTTCTTTTTTCCATTTCCAGGAGTGTAGTAAAGGAGTTTTGCTATTTAGGGAGTAAAATAACTGATGATGGTCGAAGTAGAGAGGATATAAAATGTAGACTGGCAATGGCAAGGAAATCGTTTCTGAAGAAGAGAAATTTGTTAACATCGGGTATAGATTTAAGTGTCAGGAAGTCGTTTCTGAAAGTATTTGTATGGAGTGTTGCCATGTATGGAAGTGAAACATGGACGATAAATAGTTTGGACAAGAAGAGAATAGAAGCTTTCGAAATGTGGTGCTACAGAAGAATGCTGAAGATAAGGTGGGTAGATCACGTAACTAATGAGGAGGTATTGAATAGGATTGGGGAGAAGAGAAGTTTGTGGCACAACTTGACTAGAAGAAGGGATCGGTTGGTAGGACATGTTTTGAGGCAACAAGGGATCACAAATTTAGCATTGGAGGGCAGTGTGGAGGGTAAAAATCGTAGAGGTAGACCAAGAGATGAATACACTAAGCAGATTCAGAACGATGTAGGCTGCAGTAGGTACTGGGAGATGAAGAAGATTGCACAGGATAGAGTAGCATGGAGAGCTGCATCAAACCAGTCTCAGGACTGAAGACCACAACAACAACAACAACAATCACTAACGTCGATTTGCAGTAGGGTTTTGGAACATATACTTTATTCGAACATTATGAAGTACCTCGAAGAAAACGATTTATTGACACATAGTCAGCACGGTTTCAGAAAATATCGTTCTTGTGAAACACAACTAGCTCTTTATACTCGTGAAGTAATAAGTGCTATCGACAAGGGATGTCAAATTGATTCCATATTTTTAGATTTCCAGAAGGCTTTCGACACCGTTCCTCACAAGCGTAGGAGACAATCTCAGTAGCCATCTTAGATTATTTGCAGGTGATGCTGTCATATACCGTCTTGATCAGATGATCAAAACGACTTACAAAATGATTTAGATAAGATATCTGTATGGTGCGAAAAGTGGCAATTGACTCTGAATAAGAAAAAAATGTGAAGTTATTCACATGAGCACTAAAAGAAATCAGCTAAATTTCGATTAAGCAATAAGTCACACAAATCTGAAGACTCTAAATTCAACTAAGTGCTTAGGGATTACAATTACAAATAACCTAAATTGGAACGATCACATAGATAATATTGTGGGTAGAGCAAACCAAAGACTGCGATTCATTGGCAGAACACTTAGAAGGTGCAACAGGTCTACTAAAGAGACTGCTTACACCACACTTGTGCGCCCTGTTCTGGAGTATTGCTGTGCGATGTGGGATTCGTATCAGGTGGGACTGACGGATGACATAGAAAAAGTACAAAGAGGGCAGCTCGTTTTGTTTTATTGCGAAATAGGGGAGATATAGTGTCACAGACATGATACTTGAATTGGAGTGGCAATCATTAAAACAAAGGCGTGTTTCGTTGCGACGGGATCTTCTCATGAAATTTCAATCACCAGTTTTCTCCTTCGATTGCGATAACATTGTGTTGGCACCCACCAACATTGGGAGAAATGATCATCACGATAAAATAAGAGAAATCAGGGCTCGCACGGAAAAATTTAAGTGCTCGTTTTTCCCGCGTGCCGTTCGAGAGTGGAACGGTAGAGAGACAGCATGAAGGTGGTTCATTGAACCCTCTGCCAGCGACTTTATTGTGAATAGCAGAGTAATTACGTAGATGTAGATGAATATGCATAAAAGCATATTCAGTAGTGTTCAGCGATGAGTTTCGGATCTTTTTGTGGTGCTTGAACCGCAACAAACGCGTCCGTAGACAACCTGATGAAAGGTCACAGAAATCAATGGATCTGGAGACCCATAGATTTAAGACTCTTGGAATCATGGTTTCGAGAGCCTGGAACCCTGTCGCTACTATGACTCTGGTTTCCAGTGCCCTCAAACATTCGCTTTTATAAGAAATCTGACCCGTTAGTGGACTAACGTAATATGACTAACTTTAAATAGATTTAGTAATGAGACGGAACTTTCTTAGAGAGCAACAGTATAATTAAAGGTGGGTTTAAGATAAAATGTACCAAGACAAAACTGGAGCTATAATCGGTACCACAGATCCTATGCTACTATTTACCATATCACACCCTCGCAAGAGCAGTGACACAAAACAAAAATGCAATACTTGAAAGAACTCGACTTAAAGAATTAATTCTAAAAAAACCCAAGTTGAAATAGCATAAGCATCCTTTAAACTTCAAGTTAGTATTGTTGGCAGTAAATTACGTACATTCTATTTTTCGTGTACGTTGTGGTACTTCACTCGTCTTTTTGAAGTGATATAAACTAAAAATGCCGTGTTTCGACTTGAGTCACTTTTCTTGCCGAGGTGCGACATATGTGTGTGAATTATACCTTATGGTGCAATTCGTGCAACTGAAATGTATTTGCACTCTGCATCCTACAACGCCCAATAAACCGAAAAGGTTGGAGCTAGTGTCACAGTAAAAATGTCAAAGTCTCCGTCACTGCCTTGAAGTTCCACTGAAACAAGAACTTAAGTGATTAGTTGAAAATATCGTTTAAAAAGTAGAAAGTCCCAACGATCGAGCGGATGAACGTGTACGGGTATGGAGACAACCTCAGGAATCCATGGACCCTGCGTCTCAGCAGTGGACTGTTCAGGCTGGTGGAGGCTCTGTAATGGTGTTGGGCGTGTGCAGTTGGAGCGATATGGAGTGATACGTCTAGATACAACTGTGACAAGTGACACATCCGTAAGCACCCTGTCTGATCACGTGCATCCATTCATGTCCATTGTGCATCCCGATGGACTTGGACAATTCCAGAAGGACACTGCGGCACCCCACACGTCCAGAATTGCTACTGAGTGGCTCCAGGAACACTCTTCTGATTTTAAACACTTTCACTAGCCACCAAACTCCCCAGACATTAACATTATTGAGCATATCTGGGATGCCTTGCAACGTGCTGTTCAGAAGAGATCTCCATCCCCTCGTACTCTTACGGATTTATGGACAGCCCTGCAGGATTCATGGTGTCAGTTCCCTCCAGCACTACTTCATACATTAGTCGAGCCCGTGCCACGTCGCGTTGTGGCGCTTCTGCGTGACGGCGGGGGGCGTACTTGATATTAGGCAGGTGTACCAATTTCTTTGGCTCTTCATTGTAATTCTGCCAATCAACCAGTTCTTTTGGCCAGCTCACCTGAGATTTTAGGCTACTTCCTTAAGACATGACTTGCAGTTCCCACCCAAAGATAAGCTACTCTGGTGTTGCTGTGGTCTTCACCTCGAAGAGTGGTTCATTCAGCTCTCTGCACTAATCATGCAGGAGAGTTGCATGCCCTCGGGAAAAATAACAGCTGTAGTTTCGTTCACAGGACCTGCAAAACAAGGCCATGTTGTTTGATGTCACAGTGCCATATTAGTCAATCATGCATACTGTTCCCCTGAAAAGGCTGCTGCCCGTGCCCGGGAACCACACGTTGGTCCTTCCTTTCAAGAGATAATCCCTCTGTCGTGGATGCACTGTCTGTATCGTTGAATCACGCAAGCCACCCTACCACGACAACTTCCATGATCATGAGGGAGAGACTACTCTATCAGACGAATATATGCTTATAGATTCCTTGAGGTGGAAAAGTGCTTATGGATGCGCATGTGAATACGTAGCAAATTTGATACGGCAGCAAGACTGTTTTGGGGCATACTGAATGGAGGCTGAATGCTCCACTATTTGTGTCTAGACTGGCAAAACCCTATTGTTATAACCAATTATTCAAAATGACAGTCACAATCGCATTATTTATTTTGCCGCCAACCGGTTTCAACCCGCGATGGGGTCATCTTCAGGGCAATTTACACCATTTGGTCGCTCGCTGAAGTCGTCACCCTGCCTGTGCATAGTTACCAACTGTGCACAAGGAGGGTGATGACTCCAGTGAGCGACCAAATGGTGTAAATTGCCCTGAAGATGAACCCATTGCGGGTTGAAACATGTTGACGGCAAAATAAATAATGCGATTGTGACTGTCATTTTGAATAATTGATTATAAGTAAATTAATCGCTGTTTATCTCCATATAACTATGTTGTCTAACAACCTACTGTTCATGACCTTGGTACTCAATGGCATATTCTAGCAGGATATTGCAAGATCCCACGCTGAGCTCACTCTACAAACGCCTAGAATAATGTACGGATCTTCGACTAGTCTTCCCAATTGCCTGCATTGTCACCCATAGAGCATGTAAGGGGTGTGATGCGAAGAAGTGAACTTCCATAGATGCTGATCTAACCAGCAGACTTCCTGAACTAACAGATAACATTTCTTTAAGATAACATTCGGAAGCGGTTTCTTCCACGCTAACATGAATACGAGGAAGTTTTCGTGCTAATGGGGGTCACAACTCAGAGTTATGTTGATGGTCGGCATCAGTTCGGAAAAGAATGAAAATTCAAACATTTACGAGTCAAACTCGTTATGTAGGCGTAATGGACGTCTCCGCAAAGTTCGATAATTGTCAGACTGGTACTGGAGTAACACTTCCCATTTGTGACAGTCTATTAAAAAAGATAAATATTTCCAAGGTTTTTAAAAATCTTGAACTGATGATTTTACAATGGTAATCTTTCAAAAGAAATACTGAAAAAACTATTGGAAGCACTTGAGACTAAAACGGGGAGGACCTCCACTGCAAGGGGATAATTTGTGAGAGGGGATGTGGTTCTAGTGGTGTGAACTGAGCTCCATTAAAAGACCACCGTGGGTGATAATTGGAGATAGGTGTTATGTGGAAGGGTGAATGGTAAGAATGCATGGGAGACGATGGAGTACAGGCTGTGGTTAAGAGGAGGAAAGAGCAGGAGTGCACGGGAAGGAAAGAGCGAGCTCTGAAGTGGGAGAGGATTGGTTTGACGTGCCAGAAGGGTTAAATATCAGGGGCGAATTTCATTGTCTTGATGACGACGGCTGTTAAAATTGCTTAGAGGGGATTTTGAAAGAGCGTAGATGTAGGGCAGTAAATCAGTATACGAGTATAAAACTGGAAAGGAAACAAGGTGCTGTTGAAGTAGCCTTTGCGTGACGTATAGAATATACGGAGATGTTCAATGAGGAGGGAGGAGAAAATAATGAGCTCTTAGTGGACTGGTATGGGGGAGGGGACAATAAGGCAGAGTGTGTTGCGTTTTAAGGATTTGGAGATACTGGAGATGGTATGGACTCTATATTGATATAGCAGAGGATGGGACGGATGAGGGCCTTGTAAGTGTAGAGGATGGGGTTGGATTTTTCTGAAACAACTCAAGTGTCGAGAAACAGTAGCCACGGAAGAAAGTTCTATAGCAGTCTCGTTTTTATGTAGAAGGTAGTCCCTATACGTCGTTTTGGTTTCGTAGGCTGTTTGTTGTGTGCATCGATTACGTAAGGCGACGCCATTTAGTTCAGAGCGGCGAGGAGCAGCACTCACAAGGGAACCTCCCCATCGCACCCCCCTCAGATTTAGTTATAAGTTGGCACAGTGTATAGACCTTAAAAAACTGAACACAGATCAATCGAGAAAACAGGAAGAAGTTGTGTGGAACTATGAAAAAATAAGCAAAATATACAAACTGAGTAGTCCATGAGCAACATATGCAACATCAAGGACCAACTGAACACAGGAGCGCCGTGGTCCCGTGGTTAGCGTGAACAACTGCGGAACTAGAGGTCCTTGGTTCAAGTTTTCCTTCCAGCAAAAACTTTAATTTTTTTATTTTCAGACAATTATCAAAGTTCAGGCACTCACACATAATCAACTTCGCTCTCCAAAATTCCAGGACATGTTCAGATTTGCTTGAACATATGCAGGATTTGACGGTCTACACACGAAAATTTGAAAACGTAAAAAACATATGTTTTGACAGAGCACAGGGAAAAGTGTGCGAGTGTGAGACTTTTGGATTCATTTGTTGCAGTTTATGTGACAAACTCTTATGTTTTCATCACTTTTTTGGGAGTAATTATCATATCCACAAGCAAACCTAAATCGGGCAACGTAGAAGAATCTTTTTACCCATTCGCCAAGTGTACAAGTTAGGTGGGTCGACAACATATTCCTGTCATGTGACGCACATGCCGTTACCAGTGTCGTATAGAATATATCAGACGTGTTTTCCTGTGGAGGAATCGGTTGACCTATGACCTTGCTATCAAAAGTTTTCGGTTCCCATTGGAGAGGCACGTCCTTTCGTCTACTAATCGCACGGTTTTGCGGTGCAGCCGCAAAACACAGACACTAAACTTATTACAGTGAAAAGAGACGTCAATGAACGAATGGATAGATCACAACTTTGCTAAAATAAAGAAAAATTTTTCGCCTGAGGGGAGACTTGAATCAAGGACCTCTCGTTCCGTAGCTGCTCACGCTAACCACGGGACCACGGCGCTCCTCCTGTCCAAACGTCCATGATGTTGCCTATCTTCGCGTGGACTACTCAGTTTGTATATTTTGCTTATTTTTTTATAGTTCCACACAAATTCTTCCTGTTTTCTCGATTGATCTGTGTTCGGTTTTTCAAGGCCTATCCACTGTGCGAACTTATAACTAAATCTGAGGGGGGTGCGATGGGGAGGTTCCCTTGTCAGTAACAGCAACCGCAGGTTGCCGGCTATACCAGCGCCCTGATACGGTCCTCGCCCATTACGTAGCCGGATTTGCGCTAAGCGATTAAGCGGCTATGAATAGAATAATGATGCCGGCTGTAGCGCCATGTTCAGAAGGGGCCTTTAACAGCATCTGTGCAGGCAAGCGCGGAAATGCTTCTCATCCTTTACGGTATCACGATGTCCTAATCAAAGATATTAATGGAATGACGATTCGAAGTTATTACGCCATTGAAGCATTTAGCAGGTTAAATGGAATAACCACGCGTAGAACACACCAGAATAGTTGAAAAACTGGAGCTCTTTTGCAGACGATGCGACTTATTAACGAGAATTGCCCTGCATCTGTTTTTAAATACAGAGGGAGTCCGAGGAGGAATGGACAATATCCAGGGGTGTGACACAGCAATCATTCGAAGAAAAAAAGGCCAGAAAACGTGGCCTCTAAAATGCATACTTTAGGAGCACTGTTCATCTTCGCTACTGTGAAACACATCTCTACTATTCAGTAGGTGCTTATGGGTCTTAATGTAAGTATTTCAGAGCCTATGTTTACTAGACTATTTTTTCTTGTTTTGTTTCATACTACCTCCTCTCAAAATATGGAAACCAAAGAGCGTGCAGTAAAAGAGATTTATTTGTTTCACCGTATTGAAGATGAAGAAGTGCACCTTAGAGCCCATCTTTACTAGACTTTTTTGCTTCGAATGATCGTTTCTGTCACATCTCTGAATATTGACCACTCCTTTTGGAACACCCTGTGCGGAAAATGCAGTATCATTTATGTGTATCGATAAGCTTTCTGCCACATTTACGTACGGCATGTACTGCTTCTTAAATGATATTCCAGGAACTGAAGTGTCTAATGTGAAGTTAGATTCCTTCCTTGCGAAGTTCAAACAAAGCAGCTACAAATACTGCACTTGATACCGTTGCAGCGATATGGAGAATTCGCCAAATGCTCTGTGACATCTTAACACGAGGCAGGGACGTTTTGTACGTTTCCTTCCCAGACAAGCGCTGCATCTTCAGATGTCTTCTCCTGAATTACTTTCTGCTGTTGTTCATAGGACCATACAGCAATTCTGGATTTTATTTCTGCATGCTTGACCTGTGCGATAAGAAATTCTTTGCTGTTGATGCTGTATTTTCTCAGACATTATTACCAGGCCACAAAGGAACTACTCTACTCCACATGACGTGGCTAATGAGAGTTTATAGTAGCCCAAGACGTGTCTAGAATACTCATTTCATGTACTTAACATTGAAGTTCAGCTGTTCGGAACAATATTTCACTGATGTTGTTTCGTATCTTTGCATCTTTATTGATTTCATACCTGTTAGCTTTAATCGTTCCAAAGGGTAACCGAATGTGCCAGGTAAGCTGCCACCATCTGAAGGTAGGTAAAGTTTGTTTTTGATGTACAGACAAAATTAACCGGGCAAGCCACAAGGTAGAGAAACAGCCCACACTACTTACGAGGGGAGGCCACGACGGATATATTTCAAACTTTCTACACGTTTAATAGGCCATTAAAACAACATACTGTGCAAGTAGTAATGTGCACTATTGTGGCAATTCCGAGAAAATGGCAAGAGAAGTTTTACGCGCCCATTATGTAACTGATGGATCCATGCGTAGGTGCCGGACGTTAAGGTTCATGACGGTCAAGTGGTGCCAGCACGGTAGCTCAGCGTGTTCAGTCAGAGAGACGGTGGCCCTCTGTAGTAAAAAAATAAAAAAAAACCGAGTAAAGGAATCAACGATCAACTTGAACGGATGTCATGTAGCGTCCGCCCAGAACAAACTCAACGAACAAAACCGAAGGAAAAAAAAAAGAAGGTTAGGTGCCCTCTGTAATAAGAAAACTGAGTTCATGGATGAACGATGAAATCGGACAATAACCATGGAACGTCCGCCCCCAACAAATACAATGAACATTAACGAACAAAATGAGATCAACAACAAGAAAAAAAGTGGTTAGCGTTCGAGCTCCACAAGATGAATATGTATGAGCCTACTGTTCGACTCCCGCTCAAACCTACATTTTTGTAGTACAAGTGTGAATTCTGCGATATTCAAAAAATTTGACTCTATTCGTTCTTGCTACATTAGCAACATCTCACCGCTACGCTGGTTAACTGCTAAATGGGGCCTCCCTCTGTGTCTGCAGCTCGAAGCGTCGAGGTGCAAAGTCGTTCCCGGTACTTTACCAGAGTAATTATACAAGGGGTTCCGCAAATCACGACAGGCACACATTTTCAGGAAAAATGTATTCGATTCTTCATTTACTTGTCGATGGTTATAAACATGTTTGTTCTAATAATTAAAATCAGTAAACAGTCAAGTGACATGAATTCCAGTAAAACTTGATGCAAGTACACGTTGTGGTATTTAGTTACATTACCTCTCAAACGACATGTTGTTGTTGGGGTCTTCAGTCCAGAGACTGGTTTGATGCAGCTCTCCATGCTACTCTATCCTGTGCAAGCTTCTTCATCTCCCAGTACTTACTGCAACCTACATCCTTCTTAATCTGCTTAGTGTATTCATCTCTTGGTCTCCCTCTACGATTTTTACCCTCCACGCTGCCCTCCAATACTAAATTGGTGAGCCCTTGACGCCTCAGAATATACCCTACCAACCGATCCCTTCTTCTAGTCAAGATCCGCCACAAATTACTTTTCTCCCCAATTCTGTTCAATACCTCCTCATTAGTTATGTGATCTACCCATCTAATCTTCAGCATTCTTCTGTAGCACCACATTTCGAAAGCTTCTATTCTCTTCTTGTCTAAACTATTTATCGTCCATGTTTCACTTGCATACATGGCTACACTCCATACAAATACTTTCAGAAACGACTTTCTGACACTTAAATCTATACTCGATCTTAACAAATTTCTCTTCTTCAGAAACGCTTTCCTTGCCATTGCCAGTCTACATTTTATATCCTCTCTACTTCAACCGTAATCAGTTATTTTGCTCCCCAAATAGCAAAACTCCTTTACTACTTTAAGTGTCTCATTTCCCAATCTAATTCCCTCAGTATCACCCGATTTAATTCAACTATATTCCGTTACCCTCGCTTTGCTTTTCTTGATGTTCATCTTATATCCTCCTTTCAAGACACTGTCCATTCTGTTCAACTGCTCTTCCAGATCCTTTGCTGTCTCTGACAGAATTACAATGTCATCGGCGAACCTCAAAGTTCTTATTTCTTCTCCATGGATTTTAATACCTACTCCGAATTTCTCTTTTGTTTCCTTTACTGCTTGCTCAATATACAGATTGAATAACATCGGGGAGAGGCTACAACAACCCTGTCTCACTCCCTTCCCAACCACTGCTTCCCTTTCATGTCCCTCGACTCTTATAACTGACATTTGGTTTCTGTACAAATTGTAAATAGCCTTTCGCTCCCTGTATTTTACCCCTGCCACCTTTAGAATTTGAAAGAGAGTATTCCAGTCAACATTGTCAAAAGCTTTCTGTAAGTCTACAAATGCGTAGGGGCCGAACTTTAAAGTTCATTGTGGGCAAATAGTTAGCGTTCGAACTTTGTAAGACGAAAGTATAGGAACCGGCGGTTAGACTCCTGCTCAAACTGAATTTTTGATCTATATTTCTATTCATCACTGGCTAATTATTTAATCAAACGACATATAGATTAAATAATTAACCATTGATGAAAAGAAATATAGATCAAAAATTCAGTTTGAGCAGGAGTCGAACCGCCGGTTCCTACACTTTCGTCTTACAAAGTTCGAACGCTAACTATTTGCCCTCAATGAACTTTAAAGTTCGGCCCATACGCACAGACACGTAAGTTACATAATAGACGCGTAGAACTTCTCTTGCGATTTTCTCGGAATTGCCAGAGTAGCACCTTACTACTCGCACATTATGTTGTTGTAATGGCCTACTAAATGTGTACAACGTTTGAAGTAAACCTGTCATTCCAGCGTCTTGGCCCACCCTTGTTAGAGAAACAGTCGACGGTCCCATATAGCCAGAGACGACAGTTTTGACCGCGTTAATCCCTCCAGCACGTGTCATTTGTGTGATACGGCGTGGCGGCTTCTGTCGGTAGTGTGCAGAGCCCTCGGTCATTGCGTGATCCCGCTGCAACTGGGCGCCGAGAATACCGGAGCTCGCGAGGCCTGCAGTGCAGACGACTGCTTGATTGCGCAGGGGGCAGAATTAGAGTACAAATCCGATTTAATGAGAGTTACATAATGCGCCATCTGCAACCGGAGCCGCCCTGGGCGCAGGCGCGCTGCAAACGGGCGCACCGTCGATACTCAGTGCTTCGAACCTCGTCCTCACTGGCTCGCTCATTCCTCCCCCTCATCGCAACAGAGTCCCGTAAGTCGCGTCTCTTGCTGTTTAACTACTGTTGTTGTTGTTGCGGTCTTCAGTCGTGAGACTGATTTGATGCAGCTCTCCGTGCTACTCTATCATGTGCAAGCTTCTTCATCCCCCAGTACCTACTGGAACCTACTTCCTTTTGAAACTGCTTACAAGGGAACCTCCCCATCGCACCCCCCTCAGATTTAGTTGTAAGTTGGCACAGTGGATGGCCTTGAAAAACTGAACACAGATCAATTGAGAAAACAGGAAGAAGTTGTGTGGGACTGTGAAAAAATAAGCAAAATATACAAACTGAGTAGTTTACGGGAAGATAAGCAACGTCAAGGACACTGGGACCGCAGGAGCGCCGTGGTCTCGTGGTAACGTGAGCAGCTGCGGAACGAAAGGTTCTTGGTTCAAATCTTCCATCGAGTGAAAAGTTTAATTTTTTATTTTCAGTTTATGTGACAAACTCTTATGTTTTCATCACTTTTTTGGGAGTGATTACCACATCCACAAGAGAACCTAAATCAGGCAAGGTAGAAGAATCTTTTTACCCATTCGCCAAGTGTACAAGTTAGGTGGGTCGACAACATATTCCTGTCATGTGACGCACATGCCGTCACCAGTGTCGTACAGAATATATCAGATGTGTTTTCCTGTGGAGGAATCGGTTGACCTATGACCTTGCGATCAAATGTTTTCGGTTCCCATTGGAGAGGCACGTCCTTTCGTCTACTAATCGCACGGTTTTGCGATGCGGTCGCAAAACACAGACACTAAACTTATTACAGTGAACAGAGACGTCAATGAACGAACGGACAGATAATAACTATGCAAAAATAAAGAAAGTAAAATTTTCACTCGAGGGAAGACTTGAACCAAGGACCTCTCATTCTGCAGCTGCTCACGCTACGACGGGACCACGGCGCTCCTGAGCTCGTATTGTCCATGATGTTGCCTATGTGGCCCATGGACTACTCAGTTTGTATATTTTTGCTTATTTTTTCACAGTTCCACACAACTTCTTCCTGTTTTCTCAATTGATCTGTGTTCAGTTTATCAAGGCCTATCCACTGTGCCAACTTATAACTAAATCTGAGGGGGGTGCGATGGGGAGGTTCCCTTGTTAGTGTATTCATCTCTTGGTCTCCCTCTACGATTTTTACCCTCCACGTTGCCCTCCAATAGTGAATTGGTGATCCCTTGATGCCTCAGAACATGTTCTACCAACCGATCCCTTCTTCTAGTCAAGTTGTACCACAAACACCTCTTCACCCCAATTCCATTCTGTACCTCCTCAGTAGTTACGTGATCTACCCATCTAATCTTCAACATTCTTCCGTAGCACCACATTTCGAAAGCTTCTATTCTCTTCTTGTCCAAACTATTTATCGTCCATGTTTCGCTTCCATACATGGCTACACTCCATACAAATACTTTCAGAAACGACTTCCTGACACTTAAATCTATACTCGATGTTAACAAATTTCTCTTCTTGAGAAACACTTTCCTTGCCATTACGTCTACATTTTATATCCTCTTTACTTCGACCATCATCAGTTATTTTGCTCCCCAAATAGCAAAATTCCTTTACTACTTTAAGTGTCTCATTCCCTAATCGAATTCCCTCAGCATCACCCGATTTAATTCGACTACATTCCATTATCCTCGTTTTGCTTTTGTTGGTGTTCATCTTATATCCTCCTTTCGAGACACTGTCCATTCCGTTCATAACCTTACAGTAACACTGCATGCCCTCGGGAAAAATTACGGCTGTAGTTTCCCCTTGCTTTCAGCCGTTCGCAGTACCAGCACAGCAAGGCCGTTTCGGTTAGTGTTGCAAGGCCAGATCAGTCAATCATCCAGACTGTTGCCTTTGCAACAAACCACACGTTTGTCTGGCCTCTCAACAGATACCCCTCCGTTGTTTTTGCACCTATGGTACGGCCATCTGTATCGCTGATGCACGCAAACCTCCCCACCAACGGCAAGGTCCATGGTTCATGGTTCATGGTGGGGCGGTGCGGCATTTCATAAGAATCAGGACCACGAAATAATCGTGGATAATGGGGAAGCACGCCTCCGAACACTGCCTAACTAGAAATCAACATTTCCGCAAGTGTCGATCGTGTGAAACCCAGTTTGCTCTGTTCATTAATGAGACCCAGGAGGCAGCGTGTTGGAGAGTTTAGGAGGGATGCACTTGTTTTCATCCACAAGCTCATACAGTCACGCACCGTCGCCTATAATCTGTTTAACGCGGAAGTGAACGTTCTGCCAAGCATTATACGTACAATGTAACATGGTAGTTTTAGGTGGAGAGGGGGGGGGGTTGTAGACGGGTTGAATTATTGTAAGAAAATGAAACGTTAACAGCCGTCCTTATAATTTTACTTATTTTGTAGCTACCAGTTTGGGCACTTCAGTGCGCTATCTTCAGGCCTTATTTGGCGCTGAAAGGGTTATCACGATCCATATATCGCTGCGTCAGTGGCCAACATAAAGGGCTTTCGCAAACTATTTGTAACTGTAACGTCAGCACTCCAACCATCAACTGGTTGGAGTGATAGTAGTTGATGATTGGAGTGCTGACATCGCAGATAGTCTGCGTAAACCAGTTACGTTGGCCACTGATGCCGCGATATATGGATCGTATAACACCTTCAGCATCAACTAAGGCCTGAAGATGTCGCACTGAAGCGCCGAAACTGGTAGCAGTACACTAAGATCATAAAGACGACTGTAGGTGTTTCATTTTCTTACAACCTCCAGTCAAAAGGATGGACACACAAAAGGGTTGAATTATGGTTGCGAAAGATGCCGCTAGGGGTCGGGTCTCTGCTCCTGCAAAGCAAGTAGGCGGTCGCCATTATCAAATGCTCAGAGTACTCTACTTCCCTTTCGGTTGTACTTTGCTCGTTTCCTGCATTAAGTAAAAAATAAATAAAAAACCACGTGTGGCGCTACTTTCCGTTTTCTTACTAACTGTGCATAATTCATTTGTACTCTTTTTATACGAAGAGTAACAACATAGGTTAACAACCTTTATTTGAGAGGTCAAAAAGCTTTTCAAGAAAAAAAAGTGATCGCTACATTAGAACGCTAGACACTTTGTAAATCGTTAGTAAGCTTCCAATTGAGAGCGGAAAAACCATTGCATTTTTCGTTCTTCGATCATTGTTCTACAATTTGTCCTTTTGTGTTGCGAAAATACAATAGAAATCTAGAATCTTCGCCGTACACAGAAATGAGGAAGCTTGTCACAAGCAGTTTCTCATACTGAGAACTTGTGCCTTGCATTTGCAGACGTATACAGGAAGAATTCGCCGCAGTATATTATACAGACAGTGACAATGAATTAACAAGTGTAGCCTTTATTGCCTTCATTGGCCACACATAGCATATCAACTCTGTTGTGGACGCACTTTATCTGGAGTTCGAGCAAAACCGAATAATTAACTTCTTGTGGGAAACAGAAAAGGAATTAAGCTATTAACACTTGAGGGACATGAAAAAGTTCTGAAGTACGGATACAAACAATCTGTAATGATCCTAAAATATCACCCTAGGATTTGGAAAATAAATTCGAAATCTGAGTTGAGATAGCAAGAGATAAACATCCGAAGAGTGGCGAAGCAGATTTCCTTGCCTATTTTCATTCTGGCGATAGGCTATTATGTAAATTGGCCACACTTTTATACGCAAATTGGTGTCAATTTGCTATGCAAATCAGTTGAGGCGCTGAGAACCATAAAGGTCTAAAGCGCACCCTCATCGATTTTGAGATTGCAGCATGTATGCATGCCCCTGGCATCTGATGATCTTGTGATGAACCAGCTTTGTCCACAGTTGTAGACACACACCGTAAACATGAACATTCACGAAAACCTGTCTCACCGATTTCTCGGACATTCATTTCCACATCGGTCCAAAGCGCAAACCACAGTTTTGTTGCTCTGCGCCGGCCGGAGTGGCCGAGCGGTTCTAGGCGCTACAGTCTGGAACCGCACGACGCTACGGTCACAGGTTCGAATCCTGCCTCGGGCATGGATGTGTGTGATGTCCTTAGGTTAGTTAGGTTTAAGTAGTTCTAAGTTCTAGGGGACTGATGACCTCAGAAGTTAAGTCCCATAGTGCTCAGAGCCATTTGAACCATTTGTTTCTCTGCGCTGCTCAGTTGTTATCTAGAATTGACAATGTAATTTAGCGTGTATATCATGAACGTAGTAGTAGTGCTTCATAATCGGAGATGTATCGGCAGTTTACTCTGAACTTCAAGTCCCAAACTCTGCTTAACGAAAATGATGCTAACGAGGACCACGAAGTGTTGGAAGACTTAATTACGAATTTAACTATTGTCAAAATACGCAATTGTCCCTAGCCCATATATGAAAATATTACTTAATACATCGTGACATAAAATTGGTAAATTATTTTTTCATAAGAGATATGTGATGTTGAGACTTGATTAAAATTAAGACTTATGAGATTTGTAGTTTTTCTGTAAATTTGATTTTCACGAATATCCATTTTTCTCAAAACATGGTTTCCGTGCTTTGGGCCCTTATGGTTCTCCGTGCCTAAATTGCATTTTAAGTTGAAACCAATCGAAATCGAGTAGACTGCAGAAACGAACAGTTGTTTTCAATTGGAATACAACAGGCTGGCCGCTGTGGCCGAACGGTTCTGGGCGCTTTAGTCCGGAACCGCGCGACTGCTACGGTCGCAGTTTCGAATCCTGCCTCGGGCATGGATGTGTGTGATGTCCTTAAGTTAGTTAGGTTTAAGTAGTTCTAAGTTCTAGGGGACTGATGACCTCAGATGTTAAGTACCATAGTGCTTAGAGCCAACTTTTTTTTTTTTTTTGCCAATACAACAGCAGTGACTGCGTAGGTGGTTCCTTCCTTTTCTCCCATTTATATACTTGTAGGTGTTCCAGTGCATGTACTCGGTGCGGTCTACGACATTTTCGGCGAACTGCGCCAGCCCGCCAGCCGCAGACCACAAGGACAGATAAACAGGTTCCAAAGCTCCGCTTTTGGCACAGAGGACAGATGCTGCAGATAGCTGTGCATTGTGTTCTATCTGCTTCCTGGAGAGACTTTGTCAGACAGGGGCACTGTGCAACATTTTTTTGCTAAGAATATCTGCGAAACGTTTCCCTGGTGGAAAGAGGATTTGTTAAGTAACATAAAAAAAAAACGGACAGTCTCTGGGAATGATGGTCATAGGCGTCAGCTGCCTATTCAACATCTAGCTAACCACTTTTCCCTTTTCTCTTCATGTCATACTAGAAAAAATGTGTTAAAGGCACCAAATACAAGACATTTGGATTGTCTGGAGTATAGTGACGTAAAATTTTTAAACGCTAATGTCTGGAAGTGGAAGAGCGCGTTTTTCCTTCGTTGGTGGGAGGACAGAAGAGTCTACGTAATTTTTTCATTCCCGGAACAAAAATATTACTCCTCTGATTGGCAGTTTCTGCTTGAAACGCGGGGGACGTCCACAGACCTGACGCGCTATGCGCTTTTAACTACGGATTTTGCTCTGGGTAGAGCGATGTCGGCAAGGAAAACTTTTCTGAAGAAGAAAAATTTGTAAACTCGAGTATAGATTTAAATGTCAGGAAGTCGTTTCTGAAAGTATTTGTATGGAGTGTAGCCATGTATGGAAGCGAAACATGGACGATAAATAGTTTGGACAAGAAGAGAGTAGAAGCTTTCGAAATGTGGTGCTGCAGAAGAATGCTGAAGATTAGATGGGTAGATCACGTAACTAATGAGGAGGTATTGAATAGGATTGGGGAGAAGTTTGTGGCACAACTTGACTAGAAGAAGGGATCGGTTGGTAGGACATGTTTTGAGGCATCAAGGGATCACCAATTTATTATTTGAGGGCAGCGTGGAGGGTAAAAGTCGTAGAGGGAGACCAAGAGATGAATACACTAAGCAGATTAAGAAGGATGTAGGCTGCAGTAGGTACTGGGAGATGAAGAGGCTTGCACAGGATAGAGTAGCACGGAGAGCTGCATCAAACCAGTCTCAAGACTGAAGACCACAACAACAACAGAGCGTTGTCAGGCTATGCTTGCAGAGAGGACCCTTTGGCCTCTGTTTGCAGCAGAGTCACTTTACGTCTTACAGTCGGTAGAGACACTTCGGGTTCCGCATGCAGCTGGGGTAGTTTGAGGTCACGACGCTCCAGGCGGAGACTTCGCCAGCAGACTCCTGGGTCAGGTCTTCGTCCGAGGACGACGCGGTTAGCGGCACCCACACAGCCGCACTTGAGGAGCCATCGGCGTCTCCCGCAGCCAGCGTGTTCACACGCCAACAGTGTTGAGATTTACGGGCAATATCGGCGGTATAGGTCGCGATTTAATAACCGTCAATAATTTCACAGTTAGTTTCTACATGCCCACAGCCAAAATAGCGTCGCTTATCCAGGTATGAATGCAATCGCTGTCGTCTAGTCGCGGATTTCAGCCAGGGAAAATTTAGTACATTAGAGAGCTGGTGGTCGGCCGGTGTGGACGAGCGATTCTAGGCGCTTCAGTCTGGAACCGTGCGACCGCTACGCTCGCAGGTTCGAATCCTGTCTCGGGCATGGATGTGTGTGATGTCCTTAGGTTAGTTAGGTTTAAGTAGTTCTAAGTTCTAGGGGACTGATGACCTCAGATGTTAAGTCCCATAGTGCTCAGAGCCATTTTTTTTAACTTTTCTCAGGTGATTTGCCACTATTAGGTGTTTTGGAATCATTCGCTAATGCTGAAATGACTTCCGTTTTGTTCCACCACGTCAAGTTTTTACTCAAAATAAGAAGTTATATTTAAAGAATTGAACTAATTTATTCAAACGAACAAGATATAAAACGGCCAGTCTTTTAATCGAAACATTATTGAGACATTCAGAAAGCACAGTACTTACAAATCTGTATTTGGTCTAACAAAGTGCAAAGATAAGATGTCCATTAATTTTCAAATTGTTTCTTTTTTACTTCCTTGCATACCGGCCGTCTTCTCCGCCTTCACCGTCCTTCTTTAACATCCAGCAGTAGTCAGCGGTCATATCTTCATTCCATATGCCCTGGTATGTTTTCTCCATGTCTTTAACGCACTGCTGGAAGCGTTCACCTTGCCCATCACTGTAATATCCCAGATCTTCTGTTAAACAGTCGATATGGGAGTGCAGAAAGTGAGCCGTAACACTCATATTGCAGCCCAACTTCTGGAAGTTTTCTCTCATGGTTTCAACAACATACTTGTAATTTGGATCTTTCTTATTTCCAGGAAATTTCCAGTGACCGATCTGAAGGAAGTCGACGTATTATTTTCTCTCTCATTCATTGTCTCCTCAAATTCTTTACCCCTCATCAATTTACGAATCTGAGGACCAACAAAAATTCCAGCGGTTACCTTTTCTCGTGTGATGAATGGGAATTTCATTAAAAGATACTTGAAGCAAAGCCCATCTTGTGGTAGAGCCTGTACAAACTGCTTCTTCAAACCTAATTTGAGATGTAGTGGTGGAAACAAACTTTCTTGGGATCAACAAGCAGTCTGTGCATGATATTTTTAGTTCCAGGAGTGAAATGCCTCCGCTCTGGCCAATCTTTCGTACTCCAACGCCTCTGTTCCGCTCCGTCT
This sequence comes from Schistocerca nitens, assembly GCF_023898315.1. Lineage (NCBI taxonomy): Eukaryota > Metazoa > Arthropoda > Insecta > Orthoptera > Acrididae > Schistocerca > Schistocerca nitens. The sequence continues at coordinate 250,079,643 of NC_064618.1, forward strand.
CACATAAAAAGCAAGGCTTTTCGTATATCCCGCCTGTTGTCCTAATAGCAGTCCCATAACTTTTAAATCACCACAGATAAACCAGTCATGTTTCTCATATTTAATTCTTCCTAAGAGTACCTCAAGATTCTCAAATGTCTCTTCCATTAGAACTGAATGAGCCATAGGAAGACATCCATAAATATTGCCCTTGAGGCCTCTCTTTAATGAGTCTATAAAAGTCTCCACTGATTAGAACCATGTTCACTTCCATAGAACTGCATTATCTTGTTAACATTATTGCAGTATACTAAAGAATTTTTATGTGATAATAGAGAAACTAGTTCTTGTTCTCTGTGCCTGTACCACGATAACTTTGTTTCTGGTGCCAGAAGATTCTGAATTCGGTAAAATAAGAACACCTCTCGAAGAAAAGTTATGCATAAAACTGCTCTCCCACAAGAAAAACACACCAATCACTGGTCTGCAAGAAATACTAGTGCATTCATTTAACTTGCAAACAACAAAAAAACAAACAGCTGGTCCAGTTGTGCAGACACAACGGCTTGCAAGTCTGTAGAGTGAAATTTCCCTATCCAAGTCCCTAAAACGCACCCGCCTTCATAGCAGAAAAAACTGTACGTGTTAGACAAAAGACGGCCGGTGTGGCCGAGCGGTTCTAGGAGCTCCAGTCTGGAACCGCGCGACCGCTACGGTCGCAGGTTCGAATCCTGTCTCGGGCATGGATGTATTTGATGTCGTTAGAGTAGGTAGGTTATAAGTAGCTCCAAGTTCTAGGAGACTGTTGACCTCAGATGTTAAGTCCCATAGTGCTCAGAGACATTTGAACCATTTTTGTTAGCCAATAACTGAGGTTCTGGTTTCAGGATAAGAAATGGAATTAAAACAGACATTAAATTTCAATCATCTGATACCATGCAGAATAGTGTTATAATTGTCGTTGCATCTTAGATAAATTTTACTGAATTACTTGTCAATGTCTTTAAAGAACCCCACTTCTGTTAATAAACTCATTAAGGTAACCATATCATTATCCCCGCCCACTGATCCATTGCTGGTCCGAAAGTAGCGCCTAGTAACTCCAACTGGACTGTTTAATGAGCATGGTTCATGGAGAGGAGAATAACTAGTATCATTTCTCAGTCTCTTTAGTAAGGGGGGAGGGCAGCGGTTCGCACGTTCTAGGTATGGTTCTGCGTCATTAACGGAACTTCAGACACATTCTTCCTTCCATATCGATGAAGATTCTTCGATGTCATATCATCGCCACGAAAGGTACAAAAGTGAAAAAATGACAGAGAAGAAGAAAAAGTAACGATGTGGGACTATGTATAAATCTATTAAAAATATTAAAAACGATAAACAACCACGACAAGACAACGCGAGTTTGAAGCGTCGTTCTCCAGAATGTGAGTCCAGTGTGCTAACCTTTGCACCACCTCGCCCAGACAGGAGTTGGACAAAAAATATGGAAACACCAAAAACACAACACATTAGCACGTCTAATACGGTGTAGGAAAACCGTTGGCATTCAAAACAGTCGCGTGTGAATGGATAAATACAGATCCTGGTATGCTTTTCAATGGGATCTTCTACCACTCATCCTGCCAAATATTGGCAAGTTCAGTTAACGATTGATGAATGTGAATAGCTATCACGGACCCTTGCCTTCAAAATAGGCCACGAAGGCTCAGTAATATTGAGATCTGGTGACTGTTGTGTCAGGGGAGATATGACAATTCATCCTCGTGCTAACAAAACCAGTCCTGGACGATGCGAGTTGTGTGAAGAGGTGTCTGTCGTCTTGGAACAGACGTGTCTGTCGTCTTGGAACAGACACTGTACACTGGGATGGACCTGACCTGCCAAAATGGTCGCGTGTTCTTTGGCAGTAACGCAGAATAACCAAGGGGCCCCTGGAATACCGCGATATGGCTGCCCAAATCACCATGACCTCATCCCCTCGCCTCTCTTGGGACGTTAATTCGGTCATAAGTTGGAAACAGTGTGAAACAAGACGCATCCGACCAAATCCCTTTCTTCCATTTCTCCATAGTCCACATTTTATGTCTTCCGCACCACGTTTTCCCGCATCAGGCATCAGCGTCACTGATTCGTGTGTTTGGGATTCCAGTTCGCGCTGCAGTTCCCAGCACTGTAGTTCCTTCTCTAGATTGTCGCACAGATGACAAAATGGTAGACATCGAAATAGATGACAGAGGGATAGAAAAACAATTAAAATCGCTCAAAAGAGGAAAGACCGCTGGACCTTATGGGATACCAGTTCGATTTTACACAGAGTACGCGAATGAACTTGCCCCCCTTCTTGCAGCGGTGTACCGTAGGTCTCTAGAAGAGCGTAGCGTTTCAAAGGATTGGAAAAGGGCACAGGTCATCCCCGTTTTCAAGAAGGGACGTCGAACAGATGTGCATAACTATAGACCTATATCTCTAACGTCGATCAGTTGTAGAATTTTGGAACACGTACTATGTTCGAGTACAATGACTTTTCTGGAGACTAGAAATCTACTCTGTAGGAATCAACATGGGTTTCGAAAAAGACGATCGCGTGAAATCCAGCTCGCGCTATTCGTCCACGAGACTCAGAGGGCCATAGACACGGGTTCCCAGATAGATGCAAGGCGTTCGATACAGTTCCCCATAGTCGTTTAATGAACAAAGTAAGAGCATATGGACTATCAGACCAATTGTGTGATTGGATTGAAGAGTTCTTAGATAACAGAACGCAGCACGCCATTCTCAATGGAGAGAAGTCTTCCGAAATAAGAGTGATTTCAGGTGTGCCGCAGGGGAGTGTCGTAGGACCGTTGCTATTCACAATATACATAAATGACATTGTGGATAACATCGGAAGTTCACTGAGGCTTTTTGCGGATGATGCTGTAGTATATCGAGAGGTTGTAACAATGGAAAATTGTACTGAAATGCAGGAGGTTCTGCAACGAATAGAAGGATGGTGCAGGGAATGGCAATTGAATCTCAATGTAGACAAGTGTAATGTGCTGCGAATACATAGAAAGAAAGATCCTTTATCATTTAGCTACAATATAGCAGGTCAGCAACTGGAAGCAGTTAATTCCATAAATTATCTGGGCGTAGGCATTAGGAGTGATTTAAAATGGAATGATCATATAAAGTTGATCGTCGGTAAAGAAGATGCCAGACTGAGATTCATTGGAAGAATCCTAAGGAAATGCAACCCGATAACAAAGAAAGTAGGTTACAGTACACTTGTTCGCCCACTGTTAGAGTATTGCTCACCAGTGTGGGATCCGTACCAGATAGGGTTGATGGAAGAGATAGAGAAGATCCAACGGAGAGCAGCGCGCTTCGTTAAAGATCATTTAGTAATCGCGAAAGCGTTACGGAGATGATAGTTAAACTCCATTGGAAGACTCTTCAGTAGCTCAGTACGGGCTTTCGTTGAAGTTTCGAGAACATACCTTTACCGAAGAGTCAAGCAGTATATCGCTCCCTCCTACGTATATCAGGCGAAGAGACCATGAGGATAAAATCAGAGAGATTAGAGCCCACACAGAGGCATACCGACAATCTTTCTTTCCACGAACAATACGAGACTGGAATAGAAATGAGAACCGATAGAGGTACTCTAAGTACCCTCCGCCATACACCGTCAGGTGGCTTGCGGAGTATGGATGTAGATGTAGATGTTATTGAGCTCCCTTTGCGTTGTTCTGCTGCTAACAGGGTTCGCGAGTGCGACATTCATGTCTGCAGTGACTTTTGCAGCTGTCGTCTTCAATCCTTTCCAATAATCATCTATCACGACCACTCAGCACACACTGTCGTCAGCGTTGTGAGTTAGCGGATGAAGTTTTCCCGCTTTCTTCGTCTCTCGTTGTTGTGTAAGCACCCACCATACGAGCGCGCACAATTTGCCCATATTCGGATTCACTCAGCCCCGACATAGTGCTCTCACAACTACACAGAACACTATTCTGACCACAACTGACACCTGCAACGCATTGGGGACACTGCACAGGTGCCTTTCGTGGTCAAACACAACAGCGCAGTCTGAAAGCTTGGTTAGCATCTGCATTTACGGTCAGGCATGCATTTCTCCAAGTGTTTCCATATTTTTGTCCAACCCGTGTACATTTAAGTACACGTCCGGTTTCGGCCTTCACATCCAGGAGTGCATCTGACAATTACACTATTGTGAGGGTATGTCAACGAATCATGTCACGTTGCTTCACAACAACACAATTACCAGATCTACTTTAAAATGGCCTGGATGTGAAGGTCGAAACCGGCCATGAACTTAGTAAAGTACATATCAGCAACTGTAGCAACTCTTCATTGAGTAACGTAACGGTTGCTAACCTGATACATTTCCAGCTGCAGAAAATCTGTACTTATGCTAAATCAGCAGAGTGTTAAGCACTTTACAGTGAGATGGAAATCAAAATATAGTGAAAGCAACCAAAATAGATGAGAAAGATGCGACAATCCGGGAAACGATGAGACGCAATTACGTGGCTTGTAGTATTAGGTTGGTCGTTAAATAGAAGGCTGTGGTGTTTCCTCTTGGTCAAGGTTTATCAGACTGTTTTTTAGAACAGTAGTGAGATAAGCTGTCTGATCAAACGTATCCAGTCAGTTATCACTGGACATAAATATGGGGTGTGACCACCCTTACCCTTTATGTTGGGTCGAACTGTGTTGATGACAGTTCCAGTTAGATGTCTGAATGTTTGTGGGGGAATAGTGCCCCATTCTTCCTCCTGAGCTGAAAGCAGAGAACGTAATGATGCCGAATGTTGGGGTGTGGAACGAAGCCCCGAAGGTACGATAGGATGCTTCAAATGGCTCTGAGCACTACGGGACTTAACATCTATGGTCATCAGTCCCCTAGAACGTAGAACTACTTAAACCTAACTAACCTAAGGACATCACACAACACCCAGTCATCACGAGGCAGAGAAAATCCCTGACCCCGCCGGGAATCGAACCCGGGAACCCGGGCGTGGGAAGCGAGAACGCTACCGCACGACCACGAGCTGCGGACGTACGATAGGATATTGCAGTTTGTGTATTATAGCGATTTACGATTTAAAGTTCCTTTGGACAGGCATGCAAGGCCGAAAACAGACACTGAGGCAACTACAGCCGTTATAAAATATATGAAATGTATTCGCAGTTGCGAATATGGACAACCATCAGTTGTACAATGGAATGACGACAGTGAAAATTTGTGCCGGACCTGGACTCGAACCGGGGTTTCCCGCTCAACTCGGTCCAGCACGAATTTTTTGTCGTCATACCGTCATTCAGCTATACGGCAACTGCGAATGATGATGATGATGATGATGATGAGGTCGCAGGAGCGAGGAGCGTAGGGAACGATACGGGAGACCCGCACCGCCGACTAGGCAAGGTCGTAACGGAGGTGGTTTGCCACTGCCTTCCTCCAATCGTAATGGGGATGAAGACAACACAACAACAGCCATTCATCTCGAGGCAGGGAAAATCCCTGACCCCGCCGGGAATCGAACCCGGTACCCCGTGCGCAGGAAGCGAGAACGCTACCGCAAGACCACGAGCTGCGGACAACTGCGAATACATTTCATTTATTTCATAACGGCTGTAGTCGCCGCAGTGCCTGTTACTTCGGTCATGCATGCATGTCGAAAGGAACTTTGTATCGTGAATCGGAAAAATGCCAGCACTGCAATGTCGTACTTACCCGCCGGCACCTACCAAGCGACTACTAAGTAAAATGTCTCTCTTGTACAGGAATATACCTATAGGATATGTTTGACAACACATGGAAGCTAGCGTCTGGCCGTGGGTCGTGCACGGATAGCTAATGGTAAGGCGACCGCTCGCGATAATGGGAGATCCGGGTTGAAATTACGGTCCGGCACAAATTTTCATTGTCATCATTTCATTCTACAGGTGGTGGTTGTCCATGTACACAATTGAGAATACATTTAATGCATGCCAAAGATGTTTCATTGGTTTCAGGTCGGTACACTGTGCAGGACAGTCCATTTCAGGAACGTTCTTTTCTGTAAATCATTCCCTCTCAGGTGTTGCATTACAACAATATGCATTGTCATGTTCATACAAACAGTCATTGTCTCCGAACTATTCTTCTGCTGTATGCAATACACAATGCTCTAAAATAAGTTAATATCCTTAACCATTTAGCATTTACTTCAGTGCAATTGTGGGATCATACGCTGACCACGAAAAATACCTCCATACTATAGCACCACCTTCTCCGTCCTTCACTATTATAACGACACATGATCGCAGGTAACGTTCTACAGGCGTTCGAGGATTCAAAACCGTTCCATCGGATTGCGACAGAGTATAGCATGATCCAAATCGCTTGTTTCCAATCAGCAGCTGTTCAGTGGCGTCACACTTTATGCTACCTCAAACATCGCTTAGTATCGACTACAGAAATGCGTGGTTGATGAGGAACTATTGACCATTGTACCCACTCCCTACCCACAGTAATCCTGCTAGCTGGACTGCACTTTGGAACTCGGGCATGATTCCTTTCGCTGAATTAGGAGGACCACACCGTTGTTCAGGTCGAAAAAAATCGATTTTTGGTTTTCATCATATTTCGATGGATTAAGGTTTTATTTAAGTACTCTGATAAGAATTTTGCCGTAAAAATTTTTTTTCGACCATTTAGAGAGCATTTTCCTACCACGTGTGTTTATGAGCCACGCCCACTTTTCTGTCACCCACTGTCAGCCCACCCACTGTCAACTCTAAGCCATATGGAGATGCCATTGTTAGCAAAATAGAATGTGTATACCATGTTCAAAAACGTTTGCGAACAAGGCCGAGAAAACTAACTGTTGATATCAGAGGAAAAAAAATTAGAAGATGGAAATTTGTTGACTGGACAATGTCGGTTAACTAAAACTGAAATAGAAAAGTTGCAGGTATACTATGGGCAGGCAATTACGAGAAATAAAGAAAATTTGGAGGCAATGCAGAGAGATGTTTGGGCCATATTCTTCCATAACTCCTCTACTGATGATAAGCCATGTCATGGATTGTGTCCATCAGGAGAAAATTCGTGGTGCAAATACAATAGGGCTCGGGCAACTGGAGAATCTTATACTCACCAGCATTCTCCTCCTGCTGCTATTATTACAGCAATTAAACCTATTTTCAGAGACTTGGCTCATCCCTACCTTGTAAGGAAATGTCTGCATGGGCAGACACAGAACCCAAATGAATGTTTCAACAGCATAATCTGGAACGGCCTTCCTAAAGCTGTATTTGTAGGCACGCATACAATGAAACTAGGAGTTCATGATGCTGTTATTACATTCAGTTGTGGTAATACTGGAAAGTGTTGGGTACTGAAAAAGCTGGGAATTAATCCTGGTGAAAATATGATCACTGGGTTGCAACATTGCGATAAAATGAGGATAGCTGATGCAGACAGGTCTGTATCTAATATGGCCAAGAAAGCAAGACAAACATCCAGGAAGGTAAAAAAGAAGCTGGAAGACCTGCTAGAGGCCAAAGAAGGGCCATCATATGCAGCAGGACAGTTGTAATTAACTGTAAGTAACAGCTGTCAAAAGTTTTTTCTTTAAATTTCCCACAAACTAAAATTTTCAGTACATATGCCCCATTATATCAGAAACTATCATAGATAAATTAATGAAATTTTCAGAGCCTCTGCATAACATAGAAATCCAGCTCTGGTACTACATTCATTAATATTCCCCCATTACGAAGTTCATAAAAAAATTTCTGCAGAAGAAGCTTAATATTTTTTGTTAATAAATTTAAAAAAGTATTTTTTTAAAACTATAAAATGGATAAAGTAGATTTTAGTACAGTTGACTTTATTAGCATCATGTAACATACAGTAAAAATATTAAGGTCCTGCATCAAATAGTTTTTTTGTCAGAAATGGGTCAAATACTTGCCTAAATTAACATGGGTTAGATAGGCAGGGTGAGGTCCCCTTAATGCGATTTTTGAAACCACCGTCTGCAGTGCTCTACGATCCCTGTCCGTCAATAAATGACGTCTACCTGATCTTGGCTTAAGCGCGCTGGTTCCTTACCGTCTCCACGACACACTCCACGACACGATCACAATACGAACTGCCGACTTGGGTAGGCTTTAGAAGGGTTGGAATGTTCCTGGTCAATTTGTTACTCAGGTGACGTGCAATGACCAGTCCTTGTACAAAGTCATGTAGGTCTGTGGACAGAGCCACTCTTCTACCCCTGCTTCTCTGTTGAGAACACAGTATGAGTAATAATTCCTTGTATAATGACGGGGACGCCTCTTGTGACATCTATTGCTGAATTCCGCATTTCGTAGGGGTCTCCAGGTACTTTTGATGAAATAGTGTACATTAGCTCCCAGTTGAGGTGTTGACAACCACGTGCCCATTTTGTTGAAACGATATATTCTAGTGTCAGGTAGTCATGACGCAGAAATACACCTACACTATTCCGAAAGTGAGACTGTACTAAGCAAATATATATGCCACGGCATGTTGGAGCAATCAGAGTAATGCACGCCGTATTTGCTTTGTAGGGGTCCATAACACGAGGCTGCGATCAATAGTCTTCGGCTGTATACGGGAATGGTAGCTGCTGTTGCTCTGTACTGTTTTACTGGATTCCGTCTTGCAAAAGAGTTACTTTTACTATTGCTGGAGCCTAATATTGTTGGTAATGAAGTTAGTGTGGTACCCTCGTTAACTTCATCACTGTCTTCTTGTCTTTCTGTACCATCACTACGTTGGAAGCGTTCTCAAAGATGGAACACACGGGCATTGAGCGAATAACAATATGAGGTAGACAACAAACAACAGATAATGAAGATTTGCTTTATCGACAGAACTTGTGAAATAGTCTCATGGCATTAATTTTCATAAATCATCAACAATAGCAGTTGTGATTGATGCAGGCGTTAAATGAGAGTTCATGTGCGATTAGTCGTAATTGGCTATTAGTCGTAATTGATATTATTAGTCGTAATTGGCATTAGCTGTAACTGGTATTAATGACCCGTCGGAAATAGAAGTAAAAGCAATCGACTACGGGCAAGACAACAGACTGCTCAAATGACAGCTTCCATGTTAAACTCATGTGGTGTACGTAGGTGACAATAAACGCCGTCGAAATCCGGGGTACGTGGCGGCCATTCCACAACCCATCCATCTGCGGGGAAACTCGATATCCAGGTATAATCGGACAGCTAGCCCGTAATCAGGTGAGATACCATCATGCCGAAAGTAGATGAAAATGTTCGTGCTTCAGACAGCAACAACAGCAGCAGATATTCGTCTAATAACTGCAGATAACTGACAGCTCTTGGTGAATCCTGAATGAAGAAAGCTCAACAATGCGACAACTGCGTGTTTCGCACCAAAACATCACTTTCGATGCGTCACGTTTCCCGGATTTGAATCCATTAGATTTCTACTTCTGGGGACAATTATTGAAGGCAAATGTGTAGCCGGTGACGGCAAGAAAATTTTCACAGGTCAGGAGCTTGTAATCGCACTCCCGTACATGTGTTGGTTCTAGTTCACGAGGAGTGGATGAAGCGAATAACAACCACCTTACAGCGTGTCGAACAACACGTCGAGTCTATCGTAATCTTTATGGGTTATCAACAGGATTTGCCTTCTTCTTTTTCACTTCAAGAAGTAGGCTTACTAACCTTTTCAGTCTTCATAAAAGGCAACTTTTCCTTGGTCTTCCTTTATCTCTCTTTCCTTCAGGTCTGCAGTCTGGCTGTTCATTCCGCCACATTCTTCCGCTTTGTTATGCCGTATTCTGTTCTTTCATTCACTTAAAATATATTTAATTATTTCCCTATTTCAGAATTCTTTATTTGATCTCTCAAAGTACATCATTTTACGTAAAAATTTCATTTCTGCAGACTGTATCCTTCTTTGGTCTTTCGTAGGTATCGTCCAGATCTCACTCACATATTTGAGCGTAGGTGTTACCATTACTTTGTGATTTTATTAGCAAGAGTTTTGTGTATAGTGACACATGTCATTTGAAACTTGTTTAACTTATTGGAGGTATTATCATATTTATAATTTAGTTCACAATTTAATAACTGAAAGTGAAGCCCCTGTTCAACTCATATTCCATTTAGCACTATTTTAAAATGTACTGGGTATTTTCCTTTAAAAGCCATAACTTCCTCTTTTATTTTCTGATATTTTCAAGTTATAGCGTTTGCCTATGTGGTGATGTAGAGCAAATTATAAATCATCCTTCGTCTTTTGTAAAACGATTTGGTCATCAGCAAAGGGTACAGCAATTGCACTTGTTTCTAGGAATTTATGTTATAGCTGGGTTAACTTCTTGTTTATAAACGTTGTCATTAAATAAATTGGGTGAGAAACTATACACTTGTCGTACTCCTCTATTACCTGATATTGGCCCTGTTCTCTCTTTGCCTATGTTACGTAAGATTTAAGTATTTAAATACAAACTTTTTATCACTTGAGTTAAATATTTAGGGTATCCTCAGATTTCCATTTTATTCCACAGCATATATCTACTGAGTATATCGAAGCTTTTTCGTAAACTAAAAATGCAATATGAGTCTCCAGATTATGTTCTCGTCTCTTGTCGGTCATCTACCGCTCTGCAGTACTGTTGCTGCATCATAGTCCTTTTCTAAACCGATTTAGTGCCTCCAGTAAGATGGCGTGAGCTATTGTTTTCAAACGTTTGTGAATTATTAATGCATATAATTTATAGACAGTCTTCAGCAGACCTTTTCCACTGTAATTTCCATGAGCATTTCTAGCTCCTTTTTTATAGGATGATATTACTTCCGCCACTCTCCAAGAGTCGGTTACCATCTTCAATTTCCAACATTCATTTAACAAATGCCTCAGCCTGAGTTCTAATATCAATCCTCCACATTTGATAACTTCTACATCAAGTTATCGGGTCTTGCTGCTTTTCTATTCTTCATCTGCTGTAATCCTCCTTATTTCTCCTCCAATGTAATGTATTTCATCATCATTTTCTTTGTCCTAGTCTATTTTAGTTAGTTCAATTTTATCATTGTGTTCTACCCATAATTCTTGATAGTGTTTTATCCAAGCTTCTTTGTAATCGTGCAGAATCTTTTTCCTGTTTGTTATTTCAGGTTTTGTAAGCCATCTCTTGTTGACCTTACGGACCATTTTCAGTATTTGATGTCATTCTATCCAAGGATTCTTGATTGGTCTTTCTCACTATTTCGTCAGCGTATTACGTTTTTCTTTCTACTGCACTTTTGTTTGTTCTGTGTTGTGCTGTACATTTGTAATGTAAGCGTTCAAAATGGTTGAAATGGCTCTGAGCACTATGGGACTTAATTTCTGAGGTCATCAGTCCCCTAGAACTTAGAACTACTTAAACCTAACTAACCTAAGGACATCACACACATCCATGCCCGAGGCAGGATTCGAACCTGCGACCGTAACGAATGTAAGCGTATTGTTTCTCTTTAGTTACATTTTCTTTGTCTTCATTCCATATTTTGACTCCCTTTCTTCCCCTAATTTTTTGTCTTCTCTGTTGCCTCCGCCACTGTTTGGATCACACGTGCTTTTATGTTTACCTATTCTGTATTATTATCTGTAAAGTTATTTTGTAAATAATGCGCTAGTCGCTGTTGAAATAGACTTCTTACACTGTCTTGTTGCAGATAGTAGATTTTTAAAACTTCGAGTTGCTTCTGGTAATTGTTTCTTCCATCTAGAAATCATGTTCACCTTGGTAATCACCGAAAAAAAATCTGACTCTGTGTCGCTAACTCTGTGTATCCTTGCATCTTGTACTAGTTCTCCGAGTTACTGTTCACTGTGACGTAGCCAATAATCGATCTGTACCTCCTTGCACTTCATGTGAATTTACGAGTATCCTTCTTCTGAAGAAACTGTTGGTGGTATTTATTTCTTTATAAGTTACAAGGCGACGTAAGCCGTGTCCATTGTTATGTATTAACTTCTTTTCAAAAAACCCTATTGTTTCAGATATCGGAAAATTCCCTACATGTGCATTACGGTCTCCGCTTATAATAACATAATCTTTCGTGTTTTGTCTTTGGATTAAGACACCGCTTCAGCTGCATTTGATCTTTTTACTATCAGATCACCACCGGTTTCGTGGCACTGAAAATCACACCTTCATTTGACATGTTGCTAACCGGAACGCAGAAGAGCTAACAAGGGGAAACTCCCGATCTCACCACCTCAGATTTAGGGGTAAGATGAACCATTGGATAGCGCGTCAAAAACCTGAACACTGATCAAGCATGAAAACTGAAAGAAGGCGTACTCAGCTGTGGACAACGTAGAAAAATCGAAAGAAAATTTTTATGTATTGTGACTGTGGCTACACTATTGTAGTGTCAAATAAACATTTAACTTACATTAAGTCACACTCCTTTACGACAATTATGTCGGAATATAGAATAAAAATCGAAACAATGAACGGTCCAAGCTCAAGATCTGCAACATCGAGCGAATTAGGTTAGACCCGGCGTCGTGCTTATGTGGTCAGGGTGTTGGGCTGCGAAGGGGGGGAGATCCATGTTCAAATCTCCCTCGTGTCCCAAAATTCTTTTTTTTTTCACAAAATTATTAATTGTCCGTCCGGTCATTGACATGTCTGTTCGCCGTATTCAGATTTGTGTCTGTGTCGTGGTGTAACGTCCGTTTGCAACAGTGAGACATAAGGAAGGGATACCAGACGTACGTTCTTCCTATTTGTTCTACACAAGTACCACGTGTTATTTGACTCTTGCCTTCCGTTTTGGAAGTTTTGACTCTTGAATTCTTTTTTTGTAACATAGTTCATATCCGTTTGCATGTTTTCGTTTCTGTGAGAGGTCTGTGCGGCATCTCGCGTGCTCTTACTGTTCATCACATTTACTTGCGACGGTAATATATTCTTAACACATGAGTTTCATCACCAGGACTCAACCACTAGAGGGAACACCAGAGTCTAACAGCATCACCAGGTGGAAGAGCAAGCTACCACCTGATATCCCTGTAAAGGAAGAGCTATCCCCAGAAAATGACTTGCCCTACCCTATTTGGAGATCGCTCAATCGTCTTAGGGTGGGCGTTCGTCATTGTAAGACCAACATGCGAAAATGGGGCATTCTTCCAGCTGATGGAGATACATCCTGTGAGTGTGGAACAACACAAGACCCGGCCCATCTGCTAATTTGTCCTCAAATGGAACAACCCTGCACAACACAGGACCTAATCGAGGGAAACAACAAGGCCATCGGAGTGCTACTTTCTGCAAATGCTGACCGGACACAGAAATGAATGACCCCATGACTCGTATTTTATAGCCAGTGTACAGGATAAGAATTGCTAAGACCACAGAAGGAGAACAGATACGTCAACGACCGGATGGAAAGTTCATAATTTTGCGAAAAAATGGGCACGATGGGGATTTGAACACGGAACTCCCGCTTATTGGTCCAAAACCGTGACCACACAACCACGACGCCATGATTCTTTCAACTTGCTCGATGTTGCACATCTTAAGCTAGGAAGGTTCACTGTTTCTATTTTGCTTCTTTTTTTTTTGACATTTCAGTACGCCTTCTTCCTGTTTTCACTTCGCAGTCTGACACTGTCAGCACAGCGCGCCGTCCGCCCCCGGTAGCTGCGTGGTCAGCGCGACAGACTGTCAATCCAAAGGGCCCGGGTTCGATTCCCGGCTGGGTCGGAGATTTTCTCCGCTCAGCGACTGGGTGTTGTGTTGTCCTAATCATCATCATTTCATCCCCATCGACGCGCAAGTCGCCGAAGTGGCGTCAAATCGAAAGACTTGCAACTGGCGAACGGTCTACCCGACGGGAGGCCCTCGTCACACGCCATTTCCATTTTCTGTTTTCATGCTTTATTTGTGTTCAGTTTTTGACGGGTTATCCACTGGGCCATCTTACCACTAAATAAGTAGCCCGGAACATGGAACCCACAATTCGCTGTCAGACCAAAGTAACAAACCGCGAATTGGCGCAAGTCAATGAAACCAAATCAGCCGGACATAGGGACACAACCCAAGTCTAAAACGGTCGGCGAAGTAACAATTCCAGTCGAAGCGTATCCGGTAATGTGCATAGAATGGAGTTGTGGCTCCTCGACCATTTTGGACTTCGGTTCTTACGACCGACTGATTTCGTTTCGATGATTTACTGCCATTTAGTGTTTATTAGTTTGGTGTGACAGCGAACGTTGGGTTCCAAGTCCCCGGCCACTTATCTCTTATATGATTTAGTTACACGTCACTCAAGAATATGATTTTCAGTGCCACGAAACCTGTTGCGATGTGGTAATAAAAAGATTAAATATACTGAAACGGCTTCTTACTCTCCAAGTTGATTAGTCACAGCTATGGTTGCCCTGTCTAAAAGGTTTTCTTGTTTTGGTCTACTTGCTTCTGAAGGTGTTCGCAGAACACTTCTGTTTCTTTTCTCCTTCCTTCTTCAGGGGAATATACACCTGTTATAGTGAAATAGCCTCTCTTTAGCCTTACTGACACTATTCTTTTATTCCTGGAGGTATGGATGTCAGTCTTGTTCTTTCATTTTTTGTCAATGAATATTGCTACTGCACACTTCCCTCTAGTTGCTGGTGGCAATGGTTTTGATGTATTCACAGGGTAACCGACTCACCCATGTTTTGTTCAGGTGGTCAGCCGGTCACATTTCCCTGTGCTTCTCTTCTAGTTCCTCTGTCGTTTCACTCGTGTTTTAACCCCCTTATGACATATTCTATTATTTCTTCGTTGTCTTAGTGCGTGTTAACGTTTTCGCTGCTTTATTCACATTCGTTTCTTTTAATACGTCGAAGGGCGCTGGCAAGGTCGCTGTTGAGCGCCCGTAAGCTACACACACACACACACACACACACACACACACAGAGTAGTTGCTGGACTCACTCCACTTTAAATCGTTACACAATCAACCAAATCATTTGCCCCTTTTACTTTCTTTTTCGTTTCAATCGTTACTGCTGTAGTGAGAGTTCTGGCGTTTAACTCGTTCTTCAGTTGTTGTTCTTTTCTTCCCAGTCCTTGTAAATCCAAGTTCCTATTTTTATCCTGTCTGAGATCCCTTATCGTTTGTACTAGCCATGCATTGGTTGTTTCGTCTGAGATCCGTTCTACTTTGTTTTGTGAAGATTGTGAATGTATTCAGTTTCCTCCCATAACAGGATACCAACCGGTTGATAGGATAGTCAGGCGGTGGGCTGCCACGTTGACCTCAGCTGACCTGCCTGTTTTCTGCCGATGGTCCCAGCTGTCGCCGGGGCGCCGGAAATTCGCCCTTCACCCTCTCCCCTCTGCTACACTCCTACTGAGAGAGTGCGTTGCCCACGGGCTACGCGGTTTTCACCTTTGTGGACGTGGGAGTAGCATTTGCTGGCAGAGCTACTAAGCGAGTGATCGCGGAGGTTGTATTGCCCCAGCTTATTCGACATCCGCTGGGACTCCCCAGACCTTGAGAACGTATAGCCTCCTGTTTGCCTTGTTCTGTACAAAATACGACGTAACTCGAGAATGAATGAAGTTATGCTCAAATGACAACAGCATTATTTGTTTCGTGCAGGTCTAATTCCGTTTGCGTTGTCACGTGATCTACATACCATTTGAAAATTACAAGCTGTATCCAAGGTGGCGACTTCCAAAGATAGCCGCATGTTGATAATTTTTATTTACTTATTTAGTTGAGTTATCAGTCTTCTGACTGTTTTGATGCGGCTCCAGGACCAATATCTTCATCTCACAGTAGCAGTTGCACCCTACGTCTTCAGTTATTTGCTGGATGTATGCCAATCTCTGTCTTCCTCTACAGTTGTTATCCTATGCAGCTTCCTCTAGTACCATTGCGGCTATTCCCTAATTGTCTTAATAGATATCCTGTCATCCTGTTCCTTTCTCTTATCAGTGATCACCATATATTCCTTTCCTCGTCGATTCTGCAGAGAACCCCGTCATTCCTTAGAGAACCCCCTCATTCCTTACCTTATCAGTCCAACTAATTTCCAACATTCGTCTGTAGAACTCATTTCAAAGGCTTCGATTCTCTTTAGTTCCAGCTATCCCACAGTCCACGAAATGTGCTCCAAACGTACATTCTCAGAACTTTCTTCCTCATATTACAGCATGTGTCAGATACCAGTAGACTACTATTAGCGTGGAATGCACTTTTTGCCAGCGACAGTGTGCCATTTAATGTCCTCCTTGTTCCGTCCATCATGAGTTATTTAGCTTCCAAGGCAGCAGAAAAAAATGGCTCTGAGCACTATGGGACTTAACTGCTGAGGTCATCAGTCCCCTATAACTTAGAACTACTTAAACCTAACTAACCTAAGGACATCACACACATCCATGCCCGAGGCAGGATGCCAATTCCTTAACTTCGTCTACTTCGTGATCCACGATTCTAATGTTAAGTTTCTCGCTGTTCTCATTTCTAATACTTCTTATTACTTTCGCCAGTCGTCGGTTTATTCTGCACTCGTTAGACTGCTCATTCCATCCAACACATCCTCTAATTCTTCTTCACTTTCACTGACGATACCAACGTCATCAGAGAATCTTATCATTGATATCTTTCGACCTTGAATTTTAATCTCACTTTTGAACCTTTCTTTTATTTCCGTCATTGTTTCTTCAAGATATAGATTGGACAACAAAGACGAAAGGCTACATCTCTGTCTTACACTCTTCTTAATCGGAGCACTTCCTTCGTGGACTTACATTCTAACTGTTCCCTCTTGTTTCTCGCATAGGTAGTACAGGGTGATTCAAAAAGAATACCACAACTTTAGGAATTTAAAACTCTGCAACGACAAAAGGCAGAGCTAAGCACTATCTGTCGGCGAATTAAGGGAGCTATAAGGTTTCATTTAGTTGTACATTTGTTCGCTTGAGGCGCTGTTGACTAGGCGTCAGCGTCAGTTGATGCTAAGATGGCGACCGCTCAACAGAAAGCTTTTTGTGTTATTGAGTACGGCAGAAGTGAATCGACGACAGTTGTTCAGCGTGCATTTCGAACGAAGTATGGTGTTAAACCTCCTGATAGGTGGTGTATTAAACGTTGGTATAAACAGTTTACAGAGAATGGGTGTTTGTGCAAAGGGAATAGTTCTGGACGGCCGAGAACGAGTGATGAAAATGTAGCACGCATCCAGCAAGCATTTGTTCGCAGCCCAGGAAAATCGACTCGCAGAGCTAGCAGAGAGCTGCAAATTCCACAATCAACTGTATGGAGAGTCCTACGAAAAAGGTTAGTTATGAAACCTTATCGAGGCGATGGATCGGCCGCCAGGCAGCCCGTGACAGAGCACTTCATCACTGGCCTCCAAGAAGCCCTGATCTTACCCCCCTGCGATTTTTTCTTATGGGGGTATGTTAAGGATATGGTGTTTCGGCCACCTCTCCCAGCCACCATTGATGATTTGAAACGAGAAATAACAGCAGCTATCCAAACTGTTACGCCTGATATGCTACAGAGAGTGTGGAACGAGTTGGAGTATCGGGTTGATATTGCTCGTGTGTCTGGAGGGGGCCATATTGAACATCTCTGAATTTGTTTTTGAGTGAAAAAAAACCTTTTTAAATACTCTTTGTAATGATGTATAACAGAAGGTTATATTATGTTTCTTTCATTAAATACACATTTTTAAAGTTGTGGTATTCTTTTTGAATCACCCTGTATATTACCCGTCTTTCGCTGTAGCTTAGCTCTATTTTTCTCAGAATTTCGAACATCCTGCACCATTTGACATTGTCGAACGCTTTTTCCAGGTCAACAAATTTCTATGAACGTGGCTGGAGTTTCCTTTAGTGTTGGTTCCATTATCAACTCAACGTGAAAACTGCCTCTCTGTCAACCCAACGTCAGAACTGCCTCTCTGGTGCCTTTACCTTTCCCAAAGCCAAGTTGATCGTCATCTCACAGATCACCAATTTTCTTTCCCATCCTTCTATGTATTATTCTTGTCAGCAACTTGGATGCATGAGCTGTTAAGCTGACTGTGTGTTAATTCTCGCAATTGTCAGTTCTCGCAATCTTCGGAATTGTGTGGGTGATGTTTTTACGAAAGTGTGTTGATGTATTGCCAGAAACGTAGATAGTCGTTTTGTTTCCACTAGCCCGATGACTTTAAAGATCCCTATAGAATGTTATATACTCCTTCTGCCTATGTCGTCCAAATTCTTATTCTAATCCTGGATCCCCTGTCTCTTCCCTGTCGACTCCTGTTTTTTCTTCCAACACGTCATCAAACAAGTCTTCCCCGTCTTAGAGGTCTTTAATGTACTTTTTCCACCTACCTGCTGTCTGCTCTGCATTTAAGAGGAATTACCAATGCACTGTCAATGGTACCACCCTTGCTTTTTATTTCACAGGCGGTTGTTTTAACTTTTCTGTATGCTGAGTCAGTCCTTCCGCCCGCCAATCATTTCTTTTTCGATTCCCTCACATTTTTCATGCAGCCATTTCGCCCTCTCTTCCGTTAACTTCCTGTTTATTTCGTTCCTAAGTGACTTGTATTTCTGAATTCCTGAATTTCCCTGAACATTTTTGAACTTCCTTCTTTCGTCGATCAACCGAAGTATTTCTTCTGTTAACCGCACAGAGCCTCACAGGTTTTGCCCCTCTCTCGTATCATATTACTTACCTTTAAATTTCTGTCGAGCCACCTGTTTTTGTAGTGGTTCCTCGGATATGAACCAGTTTTCCTTCAACATTGGATTGGAACCAGCGACATGGGAAAATGTTGGATTTTATCAGGGCAAGGAACTAGCTGGCCTCAGAAGTGGGTAGAGAACTATAGGCCATTTTCAAATCGTGGACGAATTTACGCACAGTGTGTGAGCTTGACGTTTCGCACGTGTTACTCACGCTTCACAATTCACACAAAATTTTCCTGTTTCCTACTGAGTTGATATGTCACACGTTTTGAATATATGAGTTGGGTAAGAAGTTGTACGGTAGCTTATTTTCACAGGCAACTGTAGGTTTTCGCCGTCAGGTCAAGGCTGTGAACTGACTGCGCGCTAGCGCTAGGTGAATGTATTGTGCGTGGGCAGACGATCGCCATTATGACCGTTGTGGAAAGTTCCGGACAGCACGCGCTGCTGAAATTAGAGGGAAACGTTAGTCACCAAGGTGCGTAACGGTGTAGCAGTATCCTCCTTGACAGCAGAAGCACGGAGTTCTCTGAGAAACGTAGTCTGCAAGTAGCAGCTAAGCAGAGCGTCCTCAAGGACAGCTCCGAGAAACCTGTTGCGTGAGCGCTTCAGCCGCTAAAAGGGGGGACGAGGCGTTTCTGCTGGAGGATTATTGGCGAAAAGCCTCCAGTACCATTGGCGGTATCGAAGTTTGTCCTCCACTTATAAGCGAAGATTTCCCTTATTGCGTGATTCCGATTGTCTGCTTTGTGGAACAGGTGAGAGCGAGCACAACAGGTCGAAAGTACACTGTTGAAGGATTGTCGGAAAAATTAGGAAGGAATTGTCAGTAGGATTTACGCCGACAAGGAGTCAGGTAAGGGCGTCGCCGTGGTTTCATTGGAGGAACCAGCAAGACAGTCGCAGTAAATGTTGACTCTGATCATGATTTCATCTTTGAAGGTGTGCGAACAACCAAATTATGTGAGTGAATTGTTCCGAGAACTGGGGGTATCGGCCTGGAAGCTGTATCTCCACTAACGCACAGGCGGAGCCTGCGGGGTTTCCAGAATACGTAGCAAATGTCCGTGGCCCGTTCTCGAAATCCACTCGTGACCAGCTATTGGCAAAAAAGCCCCGAATGTCTTTCAGAAGTTAACTAAGACAGTATCTGTATATTTACATCTACTGTGTGCTAACACTGTGCTGGAAAAAGTCAACTGTTTTTTATACGAGGGACTTTCCTAGAAGCTACGCTACTAGTGCCCCCATATTGTGGGGGGGGGGGGGGGGGGGCGTCTGTATGCCAGCACGGTATGACTCTGCTAGTCGACGCCGGAGCCAACATCTTGCTGCATCAATAACCTCCCCATTATCCACGAACTGCTTCCAGCGGGGTGCATCCTTCATTGGCCCAAAGAGATGGAATTCGGAAGGTGCGAGACCTGGGCTGTTGTGTGCATGAGGAAGAACAGTCGGATTAAGTTCTGTGATTTCCTCCTGGGTGCGCAGACTTGTATGAGGCTTTGCGTTGGCTTCCTTAGCTGCGTTTTCATGATGAAGGAGAAGAAGTTCGTTTTCATTCCTGTGGCGACGAACACGCGTAAGTCGTTTCTTAAACTTCATGGGGGTAGCGCAATACACTTCAGAGTTGATCGTTGCACCATGAGGAGAACCTCAAACAGATTAATCCCTTCGCCGGCCGGGATGGCCGAGCGGTTCTAGGCGCTACAGTCTGGAACCGCGCGACCGCTACGGTCGCAGGTTTGAATCCTGCCTCGGGCATGGATGTGTGTGATGTCCTTAGGTTAGTTAGGTTTAAGTAGTTCTACGTTCTAGGGGACTGATGACCTTAGAAGTTAAGTCCCATAGTGCTCAGAGCTATTTGAACCAATAACCCCTTCAGAGTACCAGAAGATCGTCGCTGTGGCTTTACCGGGTGAGGGTGTGGCTTTAAGCTTATTCTCCGGAGGAGAGATGATGTGGTGCCACTCTGTGACTGGCTGTTTCCATTCCGATTCTTAATGATTGACGTATGTTTCATCGCCTGTAGCGACGTTTGACAAAAAATGGTCACTGAAGTGAATCGATGCGGTGTGATATGTCTGATATCGGTTAGAAGAACATCCACAGGACTAAGGCATCTCCATAGTGGCCATCACATCGTCCGGGGTGGAACGCTGATCGTTACGTTGGAACCTATATTTAGGAAGTGTGAATAACTATTTAGCATGCAAGACAAAGATGAGTGCGTGTAACGTTTGCCATTGTGTAGCTGTTAATGATGAGAAAGAACGGAAAAGATGAAACCCGGAACTTGAATATAGCTTACTCGTCTCGGACAGCACCAAGGGTCGCACCGAATTTCCTGTAGATGTGTCACGGATGTATCCATTGTCACAACTTTTATAACTTTGACCCCATGAGGCAGTGTGGAACGGTTCTTAATTCGATGTAGGACACTAGAATACCGTGTGGTATCATTAGTAGCTTCCCTCAGCCTCATTAAATCAAACGTCGGGATATTTCTGTAGGGAAGGATACGGTGTATATCCTTCCTCATCACTTCCAAAAAAAAATGGTTCGAATGGTTCTGAGCACTATGGGACTTAACATCTGAGGTCATCAGTCCCCTAGAACTTAGAACTACTTAAACCTAACTAACCTAAGGACATCACACACATCCATGCCCGAGGCAGGATTCGAATCTGCGAAGCGCCTAGAACCGCTCGGCCGGCTCATCACTTCCACTTTCTGGCTTTGTCATCGAGGGAAGTTAAACCCTATTCATTCTTACTTCTCTTTGGAATTAGCGATTGTATGCATGAAACACTGTTGACGAAAATTTCTTCCACTGCTGTAACGTGAGAAAAAATACGGGTGCCTTCCATAAGTAATTAACTCCTCCCGCACAGGCCATGAAGACCCAAAGGTACCGACCGGCTGCCATGTCATCCTCAGCCCACAGGCGTCACTGGATGCGGATATGGAGGGGCATGTAGTCAGCACACCTCTCTCCCGGCCGTATGTCAGTTTCCGAGACCGGAGCCGCTACCTCTCAATCAAGTAGCTCCTCAGTTTGCCTCACAAGCGCTGAGTGCAGGCCGCTTGCCAACAGCGCTCGGCAGACCGGATGGTCACCCATTCTACTGCTAGCCCAGCCCGACAGCGCTTAACTTCAGCGATCTGACGGGAACCGGTGTTACCATTGCGGCAAGGCCGTTGGCCCATAAGTAATGCAACACATTTTTTGCTCGGCCAGTTTCGGTCGAAGAAATGTGTAATTTTTTGTGGGACATTGTGGAATATTCCCACATCAGCCCCTTGTAGTCCTACTGAATAGAATGGATAAAGTTATGGGGCAAGAAAATAATATGAGAATTAATAAAGCAAAAACAAAAGTAATGGCATGCGACAAAAAAGATCAAGTGAAAGTCCAAGTTCATGTAGGCAATGAACTGCTTGAACAAGTAGATAAATTTACTTATCTGGGCAGTAATATTACCAGGGAAGGAAGGAGCAAAGCAGAAGTGAGAAGTAGAATTGCTCAAGCAAAGGCTGGTTTTAACAAGAAGAAAAACATCTTAACATCTAACATCTAAGAGCATCAGCCTTGAAATCAGGAAAAGATTTTTGAAATCATATGTGTGGAGTGTGGCATGCTATGGGTGTGAAACAATGACTCTCGGGACAGAGGAAGACCAGAAGCTAAATTCTTTTGAAATGTGGTGCTATAGACGCATGCTCAAAATAAAATGTATCGACAAGGTTACAAACTAAGTGGTTCGGGATAGAGCAGGTGAGAAGAGAAGCTTCTGGAGTTTCATTGTTAAAAGAAGAGTGCAATTTACAGGCCATCTATTAAGACATAAAGGACTCCTGAACACAATCATAGAGGGATATGTCGAGGGAAAAAGACCAAGAGGAGGACCACGGTTGAGGTACATGGATCAAATCGTGAAAGATGTGGGATATAACACCTATAAAGAAATGAAGAGAAAAGCTGAAAGACGCATAGAATGGAGACAAGCTGCCATTGTAGCTGTTGCAAACCAATCCTTGGATTGACCACTACAGAAGAAGAGCCCCTATTTTTTCATGAAGTTCTGGTC
Organism: Schistocerca nitens; assembly: GCF_023898315.1. NCBI lineage: Eukaryota > Metazoa > Arthropoda > Insecta > Orthoptera > Acrididae > Schistocerca > Schistocerca nitens. The sequence goes on from NC_064618.1 coordinate 250,102,465, forward strand.
GATGGTGGCGCTTTACGTAGCCTTCAAAATGACGTCTGTAACGAAGGTGCATTTCAAACACAGACCAGTCGTTGAGTTTCTTGTGGCGGACAACGAGAGCGTCGCAGATATTGATAGGCGACTGCAGAATGTCTAAGGGAACCTGACAGTGAACAAAAGCACGGTGAGTCGTCGGCCGAGGGGTCTGTCATCATCGCAACAAGATCGCGCAAACCTATCCGATCTCCTCCGTGCTAGCCGGCTGCACACAGCTGTGACTCCTGCAGTGTGGAACGTGCGGACACTCTCATTCCCCAGATGATCGACGGATCACTGTTAAACACCTCGCTGCTCAACTGTACGTCTCTATTGGTAGTGCTGACACACTCGTCCACCTGATGTGGTATTCAAAAGCGTGTGTCCGCTGGGTTTCTCGGCGCCTGAGAGAAGACGTAGAGCAATGAAGGTGCGTTACGAGACTGATTGTGACAGTTTCTTGTCAAACGTTGTCACAGGCGATGAAACATTGGTTCGTCATTTCGAACCGGAAAGAAAACGGTCAGTCATGGTGTGGCATCACACCATCTCTCCTCTGAAGAGAGTCCAAAGCAGCACCCTCTGCCGGTAAAGTCATGGCGACGGTCTTCTGGGACTCTGAAGGGGTGAGAAATGAGCGTTTGGCGTCATAGGACTGGAGGCCCTGTGCGGGGCAGGTCCGGCCGCCTTGGTGCAGGTCTTATTACTTTCAACGCCACATTGGGCGACCTGCGAGCCGGATGAGGATGAAATGATGAAGACAACACAACACCCAGTCCCTGAAAAAAATGGCTCTGAGCACTATGGGACTTAACATCTGTGGTCATCAGTCCCCTAGAACTACTTAAACCTAACTGACCTAAGGACATCACACACATCCATGCCCGAGGCAGGATTCGAACCTGCGACCGTAGCAGTCGCGCGGTTCCGGACTGAGCGCCTAGAACCGCTAGCCCAGTCCCTGAGCGGAGAAAATCTTCGACCTAGTCGGGAATCGAACTCTGGCCCGTAGGACGGAAATCCGCCAAGCTGACCACTCAGCTATCGAGGCGGACTCTGAAAGGGGTTATTCTGTTTCATGTCCTTCGTCATGCTGCAACGATCAAATCTGAAGTGTGTTGCGCTACTCTCAGGAAGTTGAAGAAACGACTTCAGCGTTTTCGTTGCCACAGAAACACAAACGAACTTCACCTTGAAAACGCATGGCCTCATACAACTCTGCGCACGCAAGAGTAGTTCACAAAACTTCATTGAAATGTTCTTCCTTATCCACCCAACAGCCCAGATCTCGCATCTTCCGAGTTCCATCTGTTTGGCCCAATGAAGGACCCTCTCCGCTGGAAGTAGTACGTGGATGATCGAGACCCTCTGACGCTGACTCGTACAATGGTACCATTCTGGCATACAGACCCTCCCAGAAAGGTGGCATAAGCCTGTCGCATTGAACGGTGGTTATGTTCAGAAATAGGGTTTTGTAGCCAAAAGAGTGGGTAATAATATAGTGTATTGCAATCCTGAATAAAATCAATTTGCTTTCAGAAAAAAATTTGTTGCGTTACTTGTTGAACACCCCTCGCAGTTTTTCTGGCTCTGGCAGAGTAGCTCTAGGAAAGTCACTCGTATAAAAAGCTGTTGACTTTTATCGGATTCTGGAAAACCCGCAGGCTCCTCCAGCTTTCCAGGCGGTTACCTTCAGTTCTGGGAAACAGCGATCCCTCCTCCCCAGCTGGACGCATAAGAGCTGCTGCTGGGACTGACCACGTTCAGGGCGTCCGTGAGTTTTTCTGTGGCTTGCGAGAAAGTTTTAGTTGCTTCAAGTAAGGTGAAGGAGTGGACTAATGGCCATACTGAAAACGTTACGCATCTATACTTCGAAAGACATTGGTTGTGAAAACTGACAAATGAACGGTACACAAAAAAGATTGTAAAATGTAGGACGTGCAAAGAGACGGGTGAACATATGTAGGCGATAGTCGAACCGTGGACCAAGTTTAACTAAGATATGAAATTTGTGATCAAGTTTCAGAAAATAGGAACGTGCAAACCTCTGGAAGAAGTGGAAATGGTGAAGGATAATTGTATAAACCAATAAAAAGTTGACTGTACTATTCATTATTGCACAGGGCTACTAGAAATGATTCACTCGTTTTCAGAGCTCTGTGTTTTTCCAAATTATTACATGTACAAATATGGTTGATGCATGAATAGAATCGTAGATTCAACAAGTTTCATTTTTCACTCTACAACTGTTCTGTGTGCCCCTTTTGTCACTCGACACATGCACAAGCGGTAGTCAAGTTATTTCCACAAATTATATAGCAACATCCTGTCAGTGGTCATCACAGCAGCATGGTGCGTTCCCTGGGCTCTTCCAGTATCCTTGGCAGCGAGGGTACGTATACAAGGTCCTTAATATACCCCCAAAGGAAAAAGTCACAAGGCGTTAGGTCAGACGATCTAGGGCGCCGAGGGAATCCTTCACCACTAGCCCCATCCACCGATGCCTGAAGTTGGTCCTTGAGGTTGACGCTCCAATGTTGGGGTGACCCGTCCTGTAGGAAGATGCTGTTCTCGAAATCAGCAGACACTCGTGGAAACAACCGTAACTGTAACGTATCAAAGTAAGAGGTACCAGTCACAGTCTTCTCACAGAAGAAAAACAGACCATCGGCACAATTGGTCGATCAGTACATTTCTTTTCACAGAGACAACCTGTGTCCCTAAATTGTCGATACCAACACACAATTTTCTATTTATATGGCGGTTCTTCTCCATAATTCCTTCTTACGCTTAACTGTGTTACTTCCATTATATTATAGGTATTACAGTTCACTGCACTGTGGAAAGGATCAAGAGCATACTTTTTGTGGTATCGATAGCTACGATGCCACAACGTAGCTGCGTTCTGCTAGGTTGGCACTACGACAGACACCGACGACAGCTCACTCTAGCCGGAGCGGGAGAGCTCTACGAGCTCCGCTCCAGATTCTGCACGTTTGATCAAGAGCAGGCGGCCGGGACACTTCGCACCTCATTGCAAAGTTATGTATTCTTCTTGCTAGAGTAAAGGTGATTTAAATTCATACTGCAGTACCGACGTGTATTACCTTAGCCTGTTCCTACTCACTTCCTTCATTCGGCCAATCTTTCAGTTTTCAGGAGCAGATCCACGCGCCGCCTTCCAGGTGGGATACAAAACTTTTCCTAGCGTATCACACCTCCACAGTTCTCAAGAGGAGTCCCAATCCTTGTTCTAGTGAAATGCTTCCAGGCATTACTATATCTTGGTCTTGAAGCTTGGGCCCCAGTATTTCCAAAAATACTGAAGTACTGTTTAGTGTGGCAAATGCTCTACATCAGTTAGCGCGCACTAACAGAAAAGAAATGTACTTAAAGTTGCGTCGAAATTATGATGACTCATTCTTAAGTAGTTTTTGTAGACGCGAGGTTCAGGCTCTCTGGGACTGTGAGTCAAACCCATATGGCTGGAATGCTAGCTTTTAGCAATCCATTTTTTCACCCATTTTATGCCAATTTTCTATCGAGAAATACACTCTAAAAAAAAAAAAAAAAAAAGGACGCACCACGAAGAAACTATCCGAATGCGACGGAAAACAGTAGTTGTCCTCGTGCTTTTTAAACCTTACCTTGTCCATCAAGGTCGCCGGTTCTTTCCCCAACTAAGAACGTTTGGAGCTTTACGGGCAGAGCCCTCTAACTATCTCGGGATTTTAACGATCTAACGCGCCAGTTGGACAGAATTTAGCACGTTATCCCTTAGGAAGGAATCCAACAACTCTTTCAATCAATGCCAAGCCGAATAACTGCTTTCATAGGGGACAGGAGCAGACCAACGTGTTATTGACTTACTAAGTTTGTGAAGCTATTTCTCTTGAATAAATCATCCAATTTTTCTGAAATTGTGATCATTTGTTTGACTGTATGTGTACGTCACATTTACTTATTTGCGTCCCGTTCGGATAATTCCTTCGTAATGCGTCGTTTATTTTGTATTAGAGTGTAGATGACTACGCAACATACTGAGCGCTAGTGACTGCCATAGGTTTCTTCCAGTCATCGTCCATACTAACTTCCTCTCGAGGTCATGAACGAGTTTCAAAATCCGAAAACGTACAACGGTAAAATAATAGTAGTAGTATGTAGTAGTAGCTTTATTCACCTGTAGATCTCTTTTTACGAGCATATAGGACATGTCAAAATATTTACAAGTTTCGAACACATATTTTTACAGACTTCTAGTTAGAGACAGTCATTAGATTTACTCCTGGTATACAATACCTTTTTTTACAAATAACTTTTTAAATAATGTAATGCCACACTGTTCACTCAAATCTTACTATCAGTCACTGCACACTCTATACACACTTTGTTTCATAACGCTTCACTCATTACACACACACACACACACACACACACACACACACACACACACACACACACACACGCACTGGTGACCTCTGGGCCATTTTCTGTACCACAACTTCCCATTTGCTACTCTGAAAAAATGAATCAGCATCCCTCTATAATAAGTGATATGTTGAGCTCAGAAAGAGGAAGAGGTGTCAGTATTGTGCTGTTCATAGCTTGGGGGCAAGTTTTTCTAGAAAAGGAAAAAAAAACGTAGTGTGAAGGTCTTATATGTACTGTTGGATGTTTTATAATCATTATTATTATTTATTTACATAACATTTTTTTATGAAATCCCTACTCTGTTTTTTCTAAGTATTCCTTCAATGTGTAAAATGCATTGGGTAACAGGTACTTTTTAGCTTCCTTTTTAAATAAGTGCGCGGCCAAATCACGAACAGCTGCTTTACCCCACACACGAATAGACTCGTCCTCCTGGCGGATGTAAGGGACAGGATCCGCACGCTAGTGGAGCACGTCTAACCTAAGACTAGGGATGGTGATTACCATTTTTTTTTACGCTAGTTCAACTGACTGTTAAAACGGCTCATAATAACCGGTTCCTAAAGTTAACGATTTTCGGTTTTTTGCTCATATTGCTTACTGTAACAAAGATAGAAATCGAACAAAGTGTGAAAAATTTTGACTCCCGCAATTTCAAGATACATAGAATCAAAATATTAAATAAAATAGGCAAATAAAAGAAAACTTTTTTTGTACAACATTCGTTCCTTTTATCGGAAAGCGATAAGTGGTGAATACTTGAAAAAAAAATGTCACCAATATTCTCCAGTTGATTCTAATTTTTTGAAACCCAGTACAAAAATGATGTTATAATCAGGGATAATGCCACTCTTTATGCATTACGAATAGTGAGTGCTAAAGGATGAAAACTGAGGTTGAAGAACTCAGTTTTTTGGTGTTAAATTGTCCCTTTTCCAAAGGTTACAAGCAGATAAAGGCACATTGTGTAGACACAGGCAGCGAATAAACTACTTTCTATTTTGCTCGTAAACTATGAATGGACTGTCGTTAAATTTTTAATTCATTACTGTTACCATAATTTGCTACCTCTTTTATTATTTCACAGAAATGGCAGACCAGTCTTCAATCTTTCGAAGCAAACGAAGTGTTGTACGTAATTGCTGCGACCCTTCGTAAAAATATTTCCAGGCTACGGTTGGTGCTATTTTTCGGTACAACTTATGGGAAACGATGGCAACGACAAACTAACTTGTAGACCAGATGGGGGCAAATCATGCACACTGCACGTACCTCAAACCACGAAATCCGGCGACAGGAACATTACTGTCTCAGCACTGCTGTACAAATTCTTATGCTATCAGTCTGTTGCTCGTTTCTGTCGGCATTGTTATTAAAATATCACTTACCGCTTTTTAGATTTTCTATAAAAACGCAATATTTCAAATCAACGCAGATTTTAATAATTAAAATTACTCCTTTTTTTAAAAGGGGTTTTTCTAAAAACGAAAAAATTTGTCACTCATGCTACGGCTGATTGATGTTTCGTTTTTTATCCGGTTATTAGTGATAAATAAAAAACGCCTGTTATAGCGTAGACTAAGCAAATAACTGAAAAATACCGGTTTTTCACAACTGAAGGATGGGTTTCATCCGGTCGGTTTTTCCCTTCCCTACCTGAGAGAGTCGGGGCGGATGCGTCGTAATTATCCGCGGAACTGTCCCGCGCTTCTGGCTACGGCTGTTGGTAAAATGTCGATATATCAATATTTCTTCCAAAAATTATCAGTATCGTCGGCGATACTTTTTCACGATATATCGATATCGAAAGGGCAAATACAGTGACGATTTTTTTATTTTATATTTTTTTTCCACAATTTTCGGAAAATATATGAAATTGTTCTTTTGAAAGTTAAGTAGAACATAATTTACGTTCATTTTGTGAAGGAGTCTTACTACGTTGTAAGCTGTCATCACGCCCATTCTTTCTCTTTGACTGTGTGAAGCAAGTATAGGTGGCAGGTAGAAGAAGTTCGGCTGCACTGGGGGCGGGGGTTGCGGTGTGAATAAAATAAGAAGATTTCCGATGTGAACAAATAGCACACCAGTTACCAGTCACGTTAAAAACCAATTTTTAACACACCTAGTGTGTTATTTCTTCACATCTGCATTCTTCAAAAATAGTTACTGAAAAAGGTGACCATAATCTAAATGACATGATCGGTTTTTGCGGCGGGCGGAGACGTATGAGGGGGGTATGCTGACGTAATCGGCGCTCGACGCTACCAACAGAAAATGGAACTTTTAACTTCTCTACGCAATTTAGAAATCCGATTTGTGACAAAACCGAACGACGGATCCATCGGACGCCTTTTACTGTGCCACTTACACGCAGTTACCATTGTTAGCAAATTGGTTGTCGCCAAGCGTGAACGCCCATCGTTTTCGTTTCATTTCTTGCTCTAAGGCGGATAGGCAGGCAACTAGCTTGTTGATGTACAGAAAATCTAATAACAAATCAATACTTAAGTATACAGATCTAGAAGCCACAGTATATTTACAATGTGCAGCCGATATTTTTATAGGCCGGCACGTTGACATTTTTTTCGCGATATATCCATAGTATTTTCGATGCGTCGAGAGCAGATGATACTTTGTTAAATACTGATCTATCGGATATCCGATGATTTTAAAAATGTCAACAGTCCTAGTTCTGGCCCGTTACAGAAATTCACTCGTCAGTGACCAGCTAATAATGTAACTCAAGTGTGTACAAGAGAAGCAGCACGGTCTGCTCCGGAGGAAGAAAGTAGGTGGACTATTGAGAACACCAGTGGACATAATCGCCGGACGGCCGGGTATGCAGGTAGGTAGGTAGCTGTGTATGTATGAGGGCGCAGCGCTGTGAGGCGAAGCGTGCCGGAGCCCGCGGGGCGTCGTCAGGAGCAGCTACCTGCGTCTGACAGCGCTTACGTCACGCCATTGTAGCGCGTTTTGCAGCCGCGCTCCGGGGTTCCGCCGATGGCCGGAATAGCAGCCCTCACTGTGCGTATTTATTGCGCCCGCGCGCCCTTCTGCTTGGCGCAGTCTCACCGAAATGGAGGGTCCTACAGCTATTTGTATGCTTTCTGCCTCGTTTACAGTTACTCGAATGAGATTCGCGACACCGAATCTGGCACTGATTTGCTGTCGCGTCCCGTTAACCGTTGGGGAGGTTATAGCGTGGGCAAATACCTTAAACGTTGATTTTCATTTCAGCGGTGTACACTGAAGCGCCAAAGAAACTGGTATATGCAAGCATATTCAAATACACAGATACGTAAACAGGCGCTGTGGTCGGCAACGCCTATGCATGGAGTGGCAACTGACCCTTAACATAGACAAATGTAATGTATTGCGAATACATAGAAAGAAAGAACCTTTATTGTATGATTATATGATAGCGGAACAAACACTGGTAGCAGTTACTTCTGTAAAATATCTGGGAGTATGCGTGCGGAACGATTTGAAGTGGAATGATCATATAAAATTAATTGTTGGTAAGGCGGGTGCCAGGTTGAGATTCATTGGCAGAGTCCTTAGAAAATGTAGTCCATCAACAAAGGAGGTGGCTTACAAAACACTCGCTCGACCTATACTTGAGTATTGCTCATGAGTGTGGGATCCGTACCAGGTCGGGTTGAGAGAGGAGATAGAGAAGATCCAAAGAAGAGCGGCGCGTTTCGTCACCGGGTTATTTCGTAAGCGTGATAGCGTTACGGAGATGTTTAGCAAACTCAAGTGGCAGACTCTGCAAGAGAGGCGCTCTGCATCGCGGTGTAGCTTGCTGTCCAGGTTTCGAGAGGGCGCGTTTCTTGATGAGGTATCTAATATATTGCTTCCGCCTACTTATACCTCCGGAGGAGATCACGAACGTAAAATTAGAGAGATTCGAGCGCGCACGGAGGCTTTCCGGCAGTCGTTCTTCCCGCGAACCATACGCGACTGGAACAGGAAAGGGAGGTAATGACAGTGGCCCGTAAAGTGCCCTCCGCCACACACCGTCGGGGGGCATGCGGAGTATAAATGTAGATGTACATGTATATAAGACAACAAGTGTCTGGAGCAGTTCTTACCTCGGTTACCGCTGTTACAATGGAAGGTTATCAAGATTTAAGTGAGTCTGAACGTGGTATTATAGTCGGCGCTCGAGCGATGGAACACAGCATCTTCGAGGTAGCGATGAAGTGGGGATTTACCCGTACTACCATTTCATAAGTGTACCGTGAATATCAGGAATCCGGTAAAACCTCCGACATCGCTGCGGCCGGAAAAAGATCGTGCAAGAACGGGACCAACGACGACTGAAGAGAATCATTCGACGTGATAGAAGTGCGACCCTTCCGCAAATTGCTGCAGAGTTCAATGCTGGGCCATCAGCAAGCGTCACCGTGCGAACCATTCAACGAAACATCAGCGATATGGCCTTTCGGAGCGGAAGGCCCCCACTCGTGTACCCTTGATGACTGCACGAGACAAAGCTTTACGCCTCGTCTGGGCCCGTCAGTACCGACATTGGACTGTTGATGAGTGGAAACATGTTGTGGACGACCGCAGTATAATTCTCTCGACAGCAGCTAGATCATTATTTTACTGTCCACAGAAATAAGCAAAAGATAAAACTCTGTTTTACCAATACGTATGCTTTTCTTAAGAGTCGTGTGCACGTACAGCTTACACAGTATCATTCACAACCAACATCCTAGGCCTTATAGCTATACACTGAAGCGCCAAAGAAACTGATATAGGCATGCGTACTCAAGTACAGAGATATGTACACAGGCAGAATATGACGCAGCGGTCGGCAATGCCTATATAAGTAAACAAGCGACAACAAGTGCCTGGCGCACTTGTTGGATCGGTTACTGCTGCTAATATTGGCAGATTATCAAGATTTAAGTGAGTTGAACGTAGTGCTGTAGTCTGCACACGAGCGACGTGACAAAGCATCTCCGAGGCAGCGATGAAATGGGGATTTTCTCATGAGACCATTTCACAAGTGTACCGTGAATATCAGGAATCAGGCAAAACATCACATATACGACGTTGCTGCGGGCGGAAATAGATCCTGCACGAACGGGACCAATGACGACTGAAGAGATCGTTTAACGTGACAGAAGTGCAACCCTTCCGCAAATTGCTGCAGATTTCAATGCTGGGGCATCAACAAGTGTCAGTGTGCGAACCATTCAACGAAACATCATCGATATGGTCTTTCGGAGCCGAAGGCTCACTCATGTACCCTTCATGACTGCCGACACAAAGCTTTACGCCTCGCCTGGGCCCGTCAACACCGCTACTGGACTGTTGATGACAGCAAACGTGTTGCCCGGTCGGAAGGGTCTCGTTTCAAATTGTATCGAGCAGATGGTCGTATACGGATATCGAGACGACCTCATGAATCCCTGTACCCTGCATGTCAGCAGGGGACTGTCCAAGCTGGCGGAGGCTCTGTAATGGTGTGGGGCGTGTGCAGTTGGAGTGATATGGGACCCTGATACGTCTAGATACGACTCTGACAGGTGACGCGTACTTAAGCGTCCTGTCTCATCACCTGCATCCATTCATGCTCATTGTGCATTCCGCTGGCCACAAAACTTCCCAGACATGAACATCATTGAGCCTATCTGCGCTGTCTTGTAACATGCTCCTCAGAAGAGATCTCCACCCCCTCGTATTCTTACGGATTTATGGACAGTACTGCAGGATTCATGGTGTCAATTCCCTCCAGACCGCGTGACTGCTACGGTCGCAGGTTCGAATCCTGCTTCGGGCATGGATGTGTGTGATGTCCTTAGGTTAGTTAGGTTTAAGTAGTTCTAAGTTCTAGGGGACTGATGACCACAGATGTTAAGTCCCATAGTGCTCAGAGCCATTTGAACCATTTGAATTCCCTCCAGACATTAGTCGAGTCCATGCCACGTCGTGTTGCGGCACTTCTGCGTGCTCACGGGGGCCTCACGCAATATTAGGCACTTGTACCAGTTTCTTTGGCGTTTCAGTGTAGAATACGATTAATATCGAATATGAGTTGTTTAGGAACCGTTAATTTTTATTTATTAACAAGGCCACACCAAAAACAGTACTCAGAGTATATTTTATCCCTCTTTCTAAGAAACCCCTGCAATGTTCTCAGGAATGCAGAGTTATAAGTGCGATGTCAGTCATACGACCACACCGCCGCTTGAGAGATCGATCCGCCGGATGCGATAAAGGGAACAGAAGAACGGCTGTGTTAGCCAACGAGTAGACAGCCAGTCGCAGTACTTATGCTCGCCGTGAGGCGCCGCTAGACCACTTCAGTGTGTAGCAGGAGAGTAGTTCTGTTGTGCCAGTTGGAACATCCCCTTAGAAAATTATAAATGACTGTGCTGGTAAACCCCTTAACGTTATTTGATTTTAAACAGCTGAGCAAAACTGAACGTGCTCAGACATTTCTACCCGTATCTCGTGGTCGTGCGGTAGCGTTCTCGCTTCCCACGCCCGGGTTCCCGGGTTCGATTCCCGGCGGGGTCAGGGATTTTCTCTGCCTCGTGATGGCTGGGTGTTGTGTGCTGTCCTTAGTTTAGTTAGATTTAAGTAGTTCTAAGTTCTAGGGGACTGATGACCATAGCTGTTAAGTCCCATAGTGCTCAGAGCCAGACATTTCTCTCTTTACTTGTTCTGATCATCAATAAACTGACACATAATATTTTTAGCGCAACGCAATCTGACTTTCAATAATCCCTACAAAAGAAAGGCCCTGATTAACAATAACATATACCTTTCATGAATCACTTACCTCACAAAAAAAATTCGTTACTCGAACTACTGCAATACAGCGAGCGCCAATACTGCCAGCTAAATAAAAGATTGTAACTACTGAAGTCACTAACTACTGATAGGCTTCCCGCGCCCGGGTTCCCGGGTTCGATTCCCGGCGGGGTCAGGGATTTTCTCTGCCTCATGATGACTGGGTGTTGTGTGATGTCCATAGGTTAGTTAGGTTTAAGTAGTTCTAAGTTCTAGGGGACTGATGACCACAGATGTTGGTTAGGTTTAAGTAGTTGTAAGTTCTAGGGGACTGATGACCACGGATGTTAAGTCCCATAGTGCTCAGAGCCATTTGAACCATTTACTGATAGGCATATTTAGCAAATAAAAGATTTTGATGGAGAACAATGTATTTACCTTAATAATGTTCAAAAGTCATTATATATATATATATATATATATATATATATATATATATATATATATATATCAGTTCATGATATCCAGTATTACAAATTTACTCTTTCTGATGGACACACGTCCAAGTCGTCCGCCCTCAAAACTCCGCCATTTCTCTTCCCACATCCACCACTGCTGGCGGCTCACCCCCAACTGCGCAACGCTACACGCTGTTCACATCCAACTGCCCAACACTACAATAGCGAATATTGCAACAATGCCAACCAGCCACAGACTGCACACAGCACAGCCAGTGATTTTCATACAGAGCGCTACGTGGCGTTACCAGCATAAAAACCTAAACAACCTACTTAACACAGTGTACAGTTCGTAGCTGCGCTCAGTGGTCAGCCAGCGCCGATGTTAGTCATCGTCTGCAGCTCAGTCATTGCTACCATCAAGTCGTTGTAGCTCAGTTGTAAAGTTCCGTAATAGTACTACTGTAAAGTCAACAGTACTAAGTTGGCAGTTAAAAACAATTCTACGTTCTGTCATGGCGACAGCCAAGTTAGTCTTCAAATTCACCGGATTCGACATTCAAGATTACGAGAGATTAATTCGTCACTGCAAGATTTGTGACTTGTAAATTATGTCATTCTACAGACGATTAGTCTAGTCGCGTCTTCTATAATTGTCAACCAACATATCATGGTCTACAACAAAGTTAAGTAATAAGTACTTTCTTATTTTGTACTCCTGCTAATTAATTGTGTTTTCCTGTTGTAGCTACCAAGCACTCTTTACATAGTAGAACCCACGTTTCCACCTCCTTGGCTACCTCATATTTGCTACCTCATGTTGATGGACTCGGCTATGGTGAAATATCGAGAGCCATCAATAAGTACTATAGGGTGCGGCGCTTAAATCCGAACAAATGAAACTTTTTAAAAATTTTATTAAAAGAAAATACAAATGAAAATGAATATCATTTTACATATAGGTAGTGATATCTTTCAAGTGTAACGTTACCCGATATAACCACCCTCAGCCGCAGTGACCTTGTACAATCTTGCACCGAAGCGATCGCACGCGCTCTTTAAAACAGCGCTGCCCATATTCGCGAATGTTGCTTCGATAGAGGTGCGTAGAGATGCTACATTAGGATACCTCGTCTTATTAATAAGTCTTTCGACTACGCTCCAATCATAGTATTCGAGGGTATTCAAATCCGGGCTATTCGGAAAGCCAGAATTCCTTTGACCAGGACATGTTAACGTTATCCGAGAGCCAGTTTTGGACTGAACAGCTCATATGAGGTCCTCTTTATTGCCGCCTTTCTTGACACGCGGTTCCTCGAATGAGATTTCCTGTCCGGGTTAGCGGAACCTTCCTCAGAATTCTCCGAAACATTATACTTGGCCACAATATCGTAAACAGTTGATCTCGGTAGCAGAATGATCTAACTATTTCAGTGGGCGAACTCCCAGCGCGACGACTTTCGATAATCGCGGCTCTTCGGTTGTTCTTCTCACTTGTACGGAACATTTCGGCCATTTTGCGGTCCTGGCTGTTAACTAGATGCCTGTGGCTTTCAAGACCGCCAATCACAACCTCCGGCGGAACTATGATATGGCGGGAAATTCAAATTGAAATTTGTCCGGATTTGTAGTGTTCATGTTGTTCAAAGCACTTTGCGATGTTCTTGAGAACGGGGAACGTGCTCGGGTGGCCAAGACGGTCAAAGCGACAACTAGCGTCAAGCAGAAGATCCCAGTTCGAGTCTTGGCCAGTGCAAAAATTTTCATTGGCACTAATGCATAGTGCAGCCAAAATTTAGCAACACTTGCAAATGCCAATATGATTCTCGAAAGTTCATATGTGACATGAATATAATTGTGGTGCTCCATGGCAACCATCGACTGTTGCAACATGAGGAACCTCTTAAGTCTGGATCTAGAGGTGGTGGTAGGTTGCAGGTGAACCGGGTACCCTTTCCAAATCGGTTGTTATGTCGCATTTCATGAAATTAACACTTGAGGTACATGATAATATAAATTTGTTTCTAATTGCACTTTACGTCTGCGTTTGAGGATTGGTACGATAACAAGCGCCACTTGCAACAGTTAGATCCCCTGAACTTGTATATCGCGGAGGTAGGGCTCGGCCACAGCCTAGGATTTACGTCCAGAATAAATTTCTCACTGTGCAGCGGACTATGCTATGTTTTGAAACAGTTTCATATGAGACAGGAGTTTTGGAATCAGTACACACTCAACTTGAGATTCACAGATTCATTTTGGTGGAACACTGCTCCTTAACCCCCCTCCCCCTCCCCCTCCCTCTCTCCCTCCCTCCCTTCTCCACATCTCACATACATCGACGAGAGCAGGGTCACGTCAACGGTTTCTTTCGTATTTTCTCTCGTCGCTCAACAATGCTTCCATCGTTATCATTTCTGCAAGTCTGCCCCATTATCTCGTAATCTCTTTTCGCATATTATTTCCGCTACGTAACCCAGTTTTCCTACTTTTCCTTGTAATCGTACTAAAGATGAGCTGTTACCGTAACCAAAGACCGCCGCCCGTGCTCTTGCGGTAGCGTTCTCGCTTCCCGCGCAGTGGGTGCCGTGTTCGATTCCCGGCGGGGTTAGGGATTTTCTCTGCTTGGAAATGACTGGGTGTTGTGTGTCTTTCATCATTATTTCATCGTCATTGAATTGCAAGTCGCCGTAGTGGCGTTGAAGAACTTGTGGAGCGGCGGCCGAACCGCCACGCGAGGGGTCTCCCGGCTACCAATGCCATACGCTCATTATTATTACCATAACCAAATATTTTACCTTGTTACAGATGCTTCACATCTGTGTCGTAAATTTGCGATAATTCCAGACTTTGTAACGCAGTTCTTTTTTACATTTTATTGACTAACGTACTTACGTACAGAACGGTATTTAAAATTTGTATTTAAATATTTGTTATTGAAATGTGTCAGTAGTGAATGAATAGTTCTTCAGTTGCCCACCAGGGGATTAGCACCCTACTCATGTACACAGTGTGTAACTAAATTCCCTTTACAGACTTGGGGACATGCTTACCTTAATAGCAATGAGCGCTTGTCCATCCATGACTCTGTGAAACATATTTATTCTACTGAACAAGCTCATAGCTCTTAGGGTATGCACTTTAGAGCCCATGTTTATTGAAAATTTTTTTCCTATTTTGGTACGTACTAGCTCCTCCCGAAATATGGAAAGCAAAGAGCTTGCAGTTGAAGAGACGTGTTTCACAGTTTCGAAGTAATGCATTTTACAGCCCATGTTAACTAGGCACTTTCCTCTTGTTTTGAGTAAATAACCTGTTGTAATGCCCCAAGGACAGAAAACCTCAATTAAAAAACTTAGTGGAAACTTAAAGTGTGGAAGTCAGTCATCTTGACAGTGATGGCAACTATTGACGATAATATCTACACTGGTAATATTTTGATTAACACCTATATTATTCAGATATTGAGAATAGCATACAAAAAGGGGAGATAAAAGGAAAGGATTATCATAGGTTCTTTATCAAACACCTATAGAATAAATTCAGAATCATATGAACGAAAGTTAAATCCAAGAAAGCAATTCAGTCAAAGATAACATTTACCATGGAACAGAGTTGCAGCCGAATCGAAAAGGAAATTCAGTGTGACTACAATGCAGCTCGGATATGGAAATCTTAGTTAATTGCTCTTGAGTCGTTCTAGAGTACTTTTGCGATAGTTGTTTGGACGCAAACGCTATTAGGTTGTTTCAGTTTTGAAAGGTTAATAATTCGTGAGGTAGAGACTGAAGTATTGCTCAGTCATTCGACTGATGAAAGTTAATCTTTACCGTTCTCAACGCGACGGTATAGTAAGACGTGTGTTCGACTTTAATTGTGTGATATTAGTGTATCGGACTTAGCCTTCGTACTGATGAAGAGTTACAGACCTTGAGAGCAATGGATCAACGACAGAAAAACAATTCGTAGTCTTTAGTAGGACACAATAAAACGAAGACACGAAGAAAGACAAGTACGCCGGTTAGTCAAAAGTTGTCGTCAGCGTCACGATTACTGAACTTAACAGAAGTTAATCTTGAATGACATATTTGTGTGTGTGTGTTATAGGGACAAATAATTAATTACAGAAAGGACAATAAAATCTGAGTCAAAAAGGAAATCTTAGGTGTCGCCTAACTCTTTAATCTTTTTAAGTGACTAAGTGAATACATGAATAATGGACAGTGAAGAGTGATTAGTTTAAACCAGTATTACGGCATATTAAAAAAAGAGAAGAACATTTACTCCAACATATGTTATCTCTGGAGTTACGTAGGACCGTTGTTAATAACTGGACGTAGCAACGGAATCGTAGACAGGAAAATCCCATCCTCGCTATGTACGAGTATGATGTGAAAAACGACCGTAATGATGAAATCAAGAATCAAGATTTTATTTCATCACAGAACTAACCGGGCATAAAAATAAACGATTGCAGTTTACCAGTTCGCACAAACTGTTGCGGACAGATAACAGAATATTTCTAAACCACGCGTGGAGTTGTGTTCTTAGGAGAGTTACAGGTGCTGTTCCATGTCACACGGACGGGGACGAACATCGTTACGAGTCGCGTCTCTTCCCGGCGAGTGAAGTAGGAGGGAAGGGATGTCACATTGTCCTCAAAGTCTGCAAAGGAAATTTAGTTGCACCTTGTATCCACTGACGTTGTGGTTTCCGTAGTGGTGATATTCAACCATGGCAAGTGTCATGTCCTATGAAGTCACTTTCTTTAACTATATATACATAATTTCTCTTCTGATATTTAAAATTTGTCTTGTGAGTATGATGATGGTTGAAACATGTCAGTTCGCTTGAAATTAGTGTATTTGCGCCGGGCAATACATTATCTATATTTCTGCTTTACTTATTTCGTCACATGTACATGCTAATAAAATCAAAGACGGTTTCTGTTTAATAAAGCGCTGAAGAGACTTTCGTATACCATTCTTATCCTTTACTTTTTTAGTGAAAGTACGCATTCCGACATTTCTTGACCAGTGTCCTCATATGGTTTGTGTTGCATGACGTGAATCACGATTTGCATGTTTGTCTTTGATTAAGATTTGCAGAATGTCAATGTTGGTGTGTTTTGTGTTGCAGGCGGGGAGGCGGCCAGATGACGTCACGGTCGTGCGTGCCGACGCGTCATGCGCTCCAAGCCTTCTTCCTTCAGGTGAGCAGCACTCTCATTAACGATATCACACACTGAAAGTTTTCACGACACCTTTTTCATGTCTTAGCTGATGGTAAATATTCCGAGCTGTATGGTCGCGGTCCATGAAACTTACCATTTCTAACGCTACTACGTACACAGCTGCGCTGGACATCTACATAGGTGTCCATTGTTCCTCTGTCATGCCGACTGGCGGTTCGGACGTCTAAGAGAGACATAAACACTCTGAAAATGGGGCGTGGCACAACTGTACACATGATTGGCAGAGATAATCCTTAACTCTCGATCTGTCATTCGTCAAAGATAAAACTTATCTATGGATTCTGCAGAGCTTCTGCCCATTATGGCCTCTTCTTTTCCAGTAAAATTATCCCAATGTTTATATATTTCGATGGTTTCTCTGTATAGTCGTGCATAATAATTTGTCACTGTAGAGAAAATTTTGGATTGGAAAACTTCACTCATTTCCTGATTGAAAAGCATCCTCTCCCGCAGCTGATTTTTCTACTTTCCCTAGTAAGCAAAGACTTCTGCGTTCCTTCAGCGGTGTATTGACACTTCTATCGGTATTTACAATGTAAACATTACCGTATGGAAAATTAATTTTACGTACCCCACATTAACAGTATAGTGAAAGCATCATCATAGCCAAGACTTGAGAGATGCTGTAATGAATGCCGCAGAGGCAAAAAACGGTAGATAATATAGGAGATACTGAATTGACGAAAGGTGAAAACCGCAAGTGATGGAGGAGAAAGGTAATACAGAGGGCTGAAAAGGTATAGACATGAAGTGCAAAAGGGCACAGCAGGGATGACTATAGAATAGACGCCGCCTACAGGAAAATTAAAGAGACCTATGGAGAAAGTCGAGGGGTATGAAAGGGAAGCAGTGGTTGGGAAGGGAGTGAGACAGGGTTGTAGCCTCTCCCCGATGATATTCAATCCGTATATTGAGCAAGCAATAAAGGAAACAAAAGAAAAATTCGGAGTAGGTATTAAAATCCATGGAGAAGAAATAAAAACTTTGAGGTTCGCCGATGACATTATAATTCTGTCACAGACAGCAAAGGACTTGGAAGAGCAGTTGAACGGAATGGACAGTGTCTTGAAAGGGGGGTATAAGATGAACATCAACAAAAGCAAAACGAGGATAATGGAATGTAGTCGAATTAAGTCTGGTGATTCTGAGGGAATTAGATTAGGAAAGTAGTAAAGGAGTTTTGCTATTTGGGAAGCAAAATAACTGATGATGGTTGAAGTAGAGAAGATATAAAATGTAGACTGGCAATGGCAAGGAAAGCGTTTCTGAAGAAGAAAAATTTGTTAACATCGAGTATAGATTTAAGTGTCAGGAAGTCGTTTCTGAAAGTATTTGTATGGAGTGTAGCCATGTATGGAAGTGAAACGTGGACGATAAATAGTTTAGACAAGAAGAGAATAGAAGCTTTCGAAATGTGGTGCTACAGAAGAATGCTGAAGATTAGATGGGTAGATCACATAACTAATGAGGAGGTATTGAATAGAATTGGGGAGAAGAGGAGTTTGTGACACAACTTGACTGGAAGAAGGGATCGGTTGGTAGGACATGTTCTGAGACATCGAGGGATCACCAATTTAGTATTGGAGGGAGCGTGAAGGGTAAAAATCATAGAGGGAGACCAAGAGATGAATACACTAAGCAGATTCAGAAGGATGTAGGCTGCAGTAGGTACTGGGAGATGAAGAAGCTTGCACAGGATAGAGTAGCATGGAGAGCTGCATCAAACCAGTCTCAGGACTGAAGACCACAACAACAACAATGGAGAAAATAGAAGCAGCTATGTGAATATCGAGAGTTCATATGACAAGCCAAAATGGAAGGTTGAAAGGTGTAAGGAATATATAGATGGGAGGTGTAAGGGAAGAAAACTTGAAGAAAGTACTATAAAAAGAGTAGAAGAAGTAGATAAATAGGTGGTGGGAGATACAGGGGTTGCACTTAAATGTGGAAACGTCGCGCGAAATACATGCTTGAGAATAAATGCAGATGCTGGCCAAGCCCACAGGTTGCGCCATTTTATTTGACACGAACGGCACATGTGGAATGCCCTCAATACGTTGCAAGTGTCAGTCGTGGCCAGAACAGTGTTCTGTGTAGTCGTGAGAGTATTATCTAGGAGCTAAGTGAATTGGAGCATGAGCAAATTGTTTGTGTTAATATGGTGAGTGCCTTTCGTAACCATGGGTGCCGTAATGTTTGGCGTTTCAAGAGAAACCACATCGAAGATTTATACCGGATACAGGAAAAATCGAGAGAAAACACCCGCTAAGTCACAACGCGGAAGAAAGCGTGTGTTGAATGATCATGACAGACCGTCCTTGAAGAGGACGACGTTGTAAAAGTTAGTGCAGAAGTGAATGTCACAATTGCAGGGTGAGATGGAATTCCAAAACTATTCATCAGTTATGCAAATGCCCTTAACATTAAAGCGTGTTGCCAAAGCCATAACTTAAAGGACTAGATTCTCTAGTTAGTAGTAAATCGTTTGTTCTTGTTTCACAGTTTCCAACGTCTGGACGAGTTTACGTCCCAAGAGTGAAACATGATGGGGGTTCGGCGATGATATGGGAAGCCTTACCGTTGTATTCCGTGGGACCCATAGTCATTCCAAGATGGCATTACTGCCGAGGATTATGCGATTATTTTGGCAGATCAGGTTCATCCCACGGTATAATGTTTTTGTTCCTCAGTGGTGATGCTGTGTTCTAAGACGAAGTGCTCCCATTGACACCACTCGCATCGTTCAGGACTAGTTCCGTGAACACGAGGACTAATTGTCGTACCTCTCCTATCCATCATAGTTACCAGATCTGAATTTATTCAGTCTTTGTTGTCTACTTTGGAAGTAAGGCTGCGTGATCTCCATCTGCCTCCATGATCTCCATCTGCCTTCATCACCGTTACGGCGAAGTTGCCACTATTCTGCAGGAAGTAAGGTGTAAGATTCCCTTGAAAACCACAGACGAACTGTATTTAGTCATGCCGAGACGACTGGAAGCTGTTTTGAATGCCATCGGATTTCCTACATCGTATTAAGCGTGGTAATATGTTTTTTTCTTGGTGTTTGCTTATTTTTGTTCACCTCCTGTCTGATACATCGGCGTTGTGCAAAAACTAGCCGTGACAAAAATATACTGTACGAGGGGCGTTTGAAAAGTCCGTGCAAAAATAAAAACTACTTACGTGTTGTGGGTAAACG
Source organism: Schistocerca nitens (assembly GCF_023898315.1). NCBI lineage: Eukaryota > Metazoa > Arthropoda > Insecta > Orthoptera > Acrididae > Schistocerca > Schistocerca nitens. The sequence goes on from NC_064618.1 coordinate 250,122,572, forward strand.
TTTTTTTTATTTTTCGATATAGTCTTCTTTTAGACTTATACACTTCGTCCAACGCTGTTCTAATTTGTTGATCTCTTCCGAATAATAGGAATTGTCCAAGTCTGCAAAATAACGATTAGTTTGCTGCAATCACCTCCTCGTTAGAATAAAATCTTTGTCCCGCCAGCCATTTCTTCGAATTGGGGAACAATTAGTAGTGCGAGGGAGCCAAGTCTGGAGAATAGGGGGGATGTGAAACGAGTTCGAATCCTATTTCCATTAATTTTGTGACCACAACTGCTGAGGTGTTTGCTGGTGCATTGTCGTGATGGAAAAGAACTTTTTTGCGGTCCAATCGCCGGATTTTTTCTTGCAGCTCGGTTTTCAAACGTTGCAGTAACGATGAATAATATGCACCTGTAATAGCTTTACCCGTTTCCAGGTAGTCGATGAGGATTATTCCTTGCGAATCCCAAAAGACAGTCGCCATAACCTTTCCGGCCGAAGAAGTCTTCGCCTTTTTTGGTGCAGATTCTTCCTTGGTAACCCATTGTTTAGATTGTTCTTTGGTCTCAGGAGTATAGTATTGTATCCATGTTTCATCCACAGTGACGAAACGACGCTTAAAGTCCTGCGAATTCTTCCTGAACAGCTGCAAACCATCCTTGCAACACTTCATACGATTCTGTTTTTGGTCAAGTGTGAGCAATCGTGGAACCCATCTTGCGGATAGCTTTCTCATGTCCAAATGTTTTTGCAAAATATTATGTACCCGTTCATTCGAGATGCCCACAGCACTAGCAATCTCACGCACCTTAACTCTTCTGTCATCCATCACCATGTCATGCATTTTATCAATGATTTCTGGAGTCGTAACCTCCAAAGGGCGTCCAGAACGTTCAGCATCACTTGTGCCGATATGGCCACTCCGAAAATTTCGAAACCACTTATAAACTGTTCTAATCTGAGGTGCAGAGTCACCTTAATGTTTGTCAAGATTCTCTTTAGTCTCCTGAGGCGTTTTGCCTTTCATAAAGTAATATTTAATCACCACACGAAATTCTTTTTCGTCCATTTTTTGACAATCACTCGACTTCCTTGATTCACAAGAATGCCAAGCACAAAGAAATAGACCAATGTGGCAGAAACTTGGTGTGCGTTCTTTACAAAGAAGCTACTAACGAAACATGACCTCGATACGCGCCGGTTGTGCCATCTCTCGGACTTTTCAAACGCCCCTCGTAAGTAGGTACAAGTGGTGATAGTTTGCAGCAGTTATGGAGAAATGAAGTGGCTTGCAGAGGATAGATTAGAGTGGAGGGCTTCAACAAAAGTTTTCGGATTGAGGACTACAACATGAACAATGGAATAATAGGATCTACATTAAACAAGTTTTCTGCTCGAAACTTAATATAAATCATAAAGCGCCATGATACTCGTGTTCCTTACCCTGAGGCTTGTTTCGTGGAGTGCGATGAAAATATACCGCCTTATTCTGAGGTTTGTTTCGTGCAGTGCGGCGGAAATATACCGCACACAGGCACAAAAGCTTTGATCCGCGACACCGCGACCTACGCCTTGATCGTCGCTACCCACTTCGCACACTCTGCTAGCTCCTCTCATGCTGCGCGGGCAAACATCGCGCACGTCACACTTTCTGCCGCTTCCTAAAATACCTGACGGAACTGACCTTCTGATGGTACCTCCACTCTGGCTCTTACGGCCTGGTGGCGTGTTTGCGAACTGGCAAATTACGTGGCTGCCGAACACCACTTCGTAGTCTTCTCATCGCGCGTGCGCCCCAGCAACTCGCAGTAGAGACGGAGTACCTGTCATCTCACCGTAATCGCAACACAAGGTCTCATCTAGTAGAGTTGCACTTGGGAGTGTTGGAAAATAAGTTTCCCCTATCGACTGTGGTCAGAGTTGTGTGTGAAAGGAAAAAACAGAGAATGAGACATTAAAGATAAGACATATATTTATTTTTCTACATAATTTGCAGGTACATTGAAACATTTGTCATACCGCTTTATAAGCTTCAAAGAGCCTTCCAGGAAAAAAAAAATCAGGGCGTTGCATACGGAAGAAGGGTTGAACGGCTTGTTTGACGTCAGCATTGCTGCCAAAGCGCCTTCCACCGAGAGTCTTCTTCAAAGGAGACAGATGGAAAGTCACTTGATGCAAGATCTGAACTGTAAGGCCGATGGTGTAGGCGCTCCCAACCAAGAGTTGCAATTTGGTTTAGCGTTGCCGTCGCCGTGTGTGGTCTCGCATTGTCACCCAACAGCAGAACGCCAGATGTGCGAAGGCCAGGCCTATTTTTCCGAATCACCTCTTTCAATTTCGACAGAGTGGCACTGTACCACGCAGCATTGATGGTTGCATCCTCCAGAAAGTCCAACAGAAAAACTCCTTTGGCGTCCCAGAAAACAGTGAGTAGCACTTTACCTGCAGACGGAGTGCTTTTGAACTTCTTTCGGACAGGTTATGACGGATGTTTCCACTCCGTGGATGCGGCCTTCGATTCGGGCGTGTAATGGTGGACCACGTTTCATACCTCCTCACAATCCGAAACAGAAGGTCATTGCCTGATTCATGCTAACGCACGAGCTGTTCCAGGCTGAACGCCATGCGTTGTTCCATGTGTGTCGGGGTCAGTTGGCGGGGCACCCATCGTGCTGACACCTTCCTGCATCGAAGAATGTCGTGGATGATCTTGTGAGCTCGCTCGTGTCCGATTCCAAGTTCTGCCGCTACTCCATCGATGGTGATACGCCGGTTCGCTTTAATCATGTCATCCACCTTCCTGACATTTGCATCTGTAGTGGCCGTGCGCGTCCGTCCAGGTTTCGATATGTCACTTGCTGACGTTCATCACTGAATTGCTAGCATCACCTCCGCACCATTTGCCTCGACATCACACCTAACCCATACACCTCAACAAGGTGGTTATGAATTTCTGTGCCTAATACTCCACGTGCCCTTTCATAGCGGATAACAGCTCTCACTTCCGCCTGTGACCACGACTCCAAAATGCAACTTCTCTTCATAGCTCCGGGAAAAGACTGAGCGGCTGGTCTCCGCTTTGCGCAGGCACTGCGACAGCGCCATTTGCTTGATCGCGGTCGAGGAGGAGGAGGAGATTAGTGTTGAACGTCCCGTCGACAACGAGGTCATTAGAGACGGAGCGCAAGCTCGGGTGAGGGAAGGACGGGGAAGGAAATCGGCCGTGCCCTTTCAAAGGAACCATCCCGGCATTTGCCTGAAGCGATTTAGGGAAATCACGGAAAACCTAAATCAGGATGGCCGGAGACGGGATTGAACCGTCGTCCTCCCGAATGCGAGTCCAGTGTGCTAACCACTGCGCCACCTCGCCCGGTGATCGCGGTCGACCTCTACTACATCTACATCTACATTTATACTCCGCAAGCCACTCAACGGTGTGTGGCGGAGGTCACTTTACGTGCCACTGTCATTACCTCCCTTTTCTGTTCCAGTCGCGTATGGTTCGCGGGAAGAACGACTGTCTGAAAGCCTCCGTGCGCGCTCGAATCTCTCTAATTTTACATTCGTGATCTCCTCGGGAGGTATAAGTAGGGGGAAGCAATATATTCGATACCTCATCCAGAAACGCATCCTCTCGAAACCTGGCGAGCAAGCTACACCGCGATGCAGAGCGCCTCTCTTGCAGAGTCTGCCACTTGAGTTTGCTAAACATCTCCGTAACGCTATCACCGTTACCAAATAACCCTGTGACGGAACGCGCCGCTCTTCTTTGGATCTTCTCTATCTCCTCCGTCAACCCGATCTGGTACGAATCCCACACTGATAAGCAATACTCAAGTATAGGTCGAACGAGTGTTTTGTAAGCCACCTCCTTTGTTGATGGACTACATTTTCTAAGGACTCTCCCAATGAATCTCAACCTGGCACCCGCCTTACCAACAATTAATTTTATATGATCATTCCACTTCAAATCGTTCCGCACGCATACTCCCAGATATTTTACAGAAGTAACTGCTACCAGTGTTTGTTCCGCTATCATATAATCATACAATAAAGGATCCTTCTTTCTATGTATTCGCAATACATTACATTTGTCTATGTTAAGGGTCAGTTGCCACTCCCTGAACCAAGTGCCTATCCGCTGCAGATCTTCCTGCATTTCGCTACTCACAAGGGAACCTCCCCATCGCACCCCCCCTCAGATTTAGTTATAACTTGGCAGAGTGGATAGGCCTTGAAAAACTGAACACAGATCAATCGAGAAAACAGGAAGAAGTTGTGTGGAACTATGAAAAAACTAAGCAAAATATACAAACTGAGTAGTCCATGTGCAACATATACAACTTGAAGGGTGATGTGCAGTCAGGAGTGCCGTGGTCCTGTGGTTAGCGTGAGCAGCTGTGGAGTGAAAAGTCCTTGGTTTAAGTCTTCCCTCGACTGAAAATTTTAATTTTTTTGTTTTCAGACAATTATTATCTGTCCGTCTGTCCGTCCGATGCGATCACTTTTTTGGGAGTGATAATCACATCCACAAGAAAACCTAAATCGGGCAAGGTAGAAGAATCTTTTTACCCATTCGCCAAGTGTACAAGTTAGGTGGGTCGACAACATATTCCGGTCATGTGACGCACATGCCGTCACCAGTGTCGTATAGAATATATCAGACGTGTTTTCCTGTGGTGGAATCGGTTGACCTATGACCTTGCGATCAAATGTTTTCAGTTCCCATTGGAGAGGCACGTCCTTTCGTCTACTAATCGCACGGTTTTGCGGTGCGGTCGCAAAACACAGACACTAAACGTATTACAGTGAACAGAGACGTCAATGAACGAACGGACAGATCGTAACTTTGCGAAAATAAAGAAAGTGAATTTTTCACTCGGGGGAGGACTTGAACCATGGACCTCTCATTTCGCAGCTGCTCACGTTAACCCCTGGACCACGGCGCTCCTGACTGCACAACACCCTTGAAGTTGCATATGTTGCACGTGGACTACTCAGTTTGTATATTTTGCTTATTTTTTTCATAGTTCCACACAAATTCTTCCTGTTTTCTCGATTGATCTGTGTTCAGTTTTTCAAGGCCTATCCACTGTTCCAACGTATAGCTAAATCTGAGGGGGGTGCGATGGGGAGGTTCCTTTGTCAGTGGTGTATCGGTGTCCTGCACGTGCGCGATCGCCTGCCGTGTCGTCTTTTGCCCATATCACACAATTCTTCCCACTGTTGACAGGGGAAACTTATATTCCAACTCCCCCTCAAAGAAAAAGCTGAAGCAGTTCCTTTGTCAATCTCATAACTTTTCCCTAAAAAAACTAAAGAATGGCAATTTCTATTTGTCAAAAAGTGAAGCAGATCACACCATCCAAGCAACGTTATTTCAGCTTATGGAGAGTGAATGTGACACAAATACTACTGGAACTTGTTACAGCAGACAGATAATGCCACTGGATGCCAACAAAAGTCGAGCACACAAATCGTCCTCGCCTTATTAACTGAGATAAATTCACCTGAGAAAGGTGTGTAATCCTCCTAAACACGTAGTGGGAATAGCAGCAAATGTAAATGATTGCTGTTGTTTGTATTTTCCTTTGGCATTCACAACGGACACGGTCAAGCTTAACCGACAATCTCTGGTAATCCATCAAGGCAAGTGGGACTGCACATAAAAAAAAAAAAAAAAAAAAAATGGAAATTTGTCGTAAGGTCTTATGGGACCAAACTGCTCAGGTCATCGGTCACTAAGCTTACGCACTACTTAATTTAACTTAAACTAACTTACACTGAGGACAACACACACACCCATGCCCAAGGAAGGACTCGAACTTCTGGCGGGGGGAGCCGCGCGGACCCTGGCAAGGTGCCTGAGACCGCGCGGCTGCAACCGGAGGCGAAGTACTTGAATAGTGATAACAAAGCCATCTGCTGTATTTGAATCCAATGTTATTTCTTTTGAAAACGTGCTACCAATTTCGACACCAAATGATGTTATCTTCAGGTCCCAAGTGTAAGCTGCCATCCACAACCTTTTGCATGGGCAGTGAACAGAATCGTATGCAGTCTGACCAAGCTGGGCTTGCTATTTTCACGGAAGGTACGGAATCCAGATAATTTTGACCCGCTGCATACGATTCTTTTCTTTGCACGTCGATGGCAGTTTACGCTTGGGGTCTGAAGATGACTCCATTTGGAGTCGAAACTGGTAGAATGTTTTAAAAAGAATAAACGGCGTTGGATTCAAATACAGCTGGTGGTTTTGTTATTATTATTCAAGTAATACTCTGAAATATTCGCATTTAGAGAAACTGTTTTCCTTTTCCAGGGATGCCTATTGCGTCACACGATTATCACCACTGGCACGTCGCGAGAACGCACTGCATTACTGCGAATTGTCCGCCCCGATAGCTGAGTGGTCAGTGTGACGGACTGCCGTCCTACGGGCCCGGGTTCGATTCCCGGCTGGGTCGGAGATTTTCTCCGCTCAGGGACTGGGTGTTGTCTTCATCATCATTTCATCCCCATACGGCGCGCAGGTCGCCCAATGTGGCGTAGAATGTAATAAGACCTGCACCAAGGCGGCTGGGCCTGCGCCGCAAGGTGTCTCCCGGCCAATGACGCCAAACGCTCATTTCGATTTCCACTGCGAATTAGGCACGTAACGCGAGGTGACAAGGGCTTTAAGCTCACTAACTGATCAAAAGTAACCGGACACCCCTATGTAATTCTGAATCGACCACCAGATACCACGAGAGGCGGACCCGCCATTATAAAAGGAGGCAGGGAGTACTGTGTTGTCAGTAGAGAAGCAGTAACAGCAGAGTGGGTCAGTCGAGAGAGCTCACTGATTTCGAACGCGGACTAGTCAGTGGACGTCACGCGAGTAACAAATCCGTCATAGACATTTCAACCCTTCTAAAGTTACCCAAATCGACTGTAGGTGATGTGATTGTGAACTGGAAACGCGAAGGAACAACCGTAGCCAACCCAAGGTCAGGCAGGCCTCATGTACTGATGAGATTTCGGAGGATGGTTGTAATAAATCTCATGAAATCAACGGAAGAAATAAGTTCGTGAGTCCAGTGTGCTACCAGCAGTCCATCTAGCACAGTAACTCTGCGTAAGGAGTTAAAAGAGTAACAAATCCGTCATTGACATTTCAACCCTTCTAAAGTTACCCTAATCGACTGTAGATGATGTGATTGTGAACTGGAAACGCGAAGGAACAACCGTAGCCAACCCAAGGTCAGGCAGGCCTCATGTACTGATCAGCATTTCGGAGGAGGGTTGTAATAAATCTCATGAAATCAACGGAAGAAATAAGCCGTGAGTCCAGTGTGCTACCAGCAGTCCATCTAGCACAGTAACTCTGCGTAAGGAGTTAAAAGAAATGGGGTACAGTAGCCGAGCAGCTGCTCAAAAGCCACACTTTGCTAAGCGACGTTTGAAATGGTCGAAAGAGCGATACTGCTGGACCGTGGATTACTGGAAACGCGTGATTAGGAGTGCCGAGTAACGCTATACTCTGTGGCAAACCGATAGAACGGTTTGGGTTTGCCAACTGCCTGGGGAACGTTACCTGCCGTGATCTGTAAGGCCAATAGTGAAATAGTGAGAAGATTGTCATAGGTTATGGGGAGGGGGGGGGGGGGGGGCTCTTGAAGGAGTCTACGGTCGTTAAGTGGTTAAGAAAACGCTAAATTCATTAGGACGTGAACTCATTTCACAGTATTCTGTACTGCGTGCAGAAGACGAACACGTCAAATTTGTTACACCAAGAAGAAATGCAGATGATAAACGGGTACTCATTGGACAAATATATTATACTAGAACTGACATATGATTACATTTTCACGCAATTTGGATGCATAGATCCTGAGAAGTCAGTACCCAGAACAACCACCTCTGGCAGTAATAACGGTCTTGATACGCCTGGGCATTGAGTCAAACAGAGCTTGGATGGCGTGTACAGGTACAGCTGCCAATACAGCTTCAACACGATACCACAGTACATCTAGAGTAGTGACTGGCGTATTGTGACGAGCCAGTTGATAGGCCACAATTGACCAGACGTTTTCAATTTGTGAGAGATCTGGAGAATGTGCTGGCTAGGGCAGCAGTCGAACATTTTCTGTATCCAGAAAGGCCCGTACAGGACCTGCAACATGCGGTCGTGCATTATCCTGCTCAAATCTAGGATTTCGCAGGGATCGAATGAAGGGAAGAGGCACGGGTCGTAACACATCTGAAATGTAACGTCCACTGTTCAAAGTGCCGTCAATGCGAACAACAGGTGACCGAGACTTGTAACCAATGACACCACATACCATCATGCCGGGTGATACGCCAGTATGGCGATGACGAATACACGCTTCCAATGTGCGTTCACCGCGATGTCGCCAAACACGGATGCGACCACAATGATGCTGCAAACAGAACATGGATTCATCCGAAAAAATGTCGTGCCATTGTGCACCCAGGTTCGTCGTTGAGTACACCATCGCAGGCGCTCCTGTCTGTGATACAGCGCAAGGGTAACCGCAGCCATAGTCTCCGAGCTGATAGTCCATGCTGCTGCAAACGTCGTCGAACTGTTCGTGCAGATGGTTGTTGTCTTGCAAACGTCCCCATCTGTTGACTCAGGGATCGAGACGTGGCTGCACGATCCGTTACAACCATGCGGATAAGATGCCTGTCTTCTCGACTGCTACTGATACGAGGCCGTTGGGATCCAGCACTGTGTTCCGTGCTACCCTCCTGAACCCACCGATTCCATATTCTGCGAACAGTCATTGGATCTCGACCAACGCGAGCAGCAATGGCGCGATACGATAAACCGCAGACGCGATAGGCTACAATCCGACCTTTATCAAAGTCGGAAAAGTGATGGTACGCATTTCTCCTCCTTACACGAGGCATCACAACAACGTTTCACCAGGCAACGCCGGTCAACTGCTGTTTGTGTATGAGAAATCGGTTGGAAACTTCCCTCATGTCAGCACGTTGTAGGTGTCGCCACTGGCGCCAACCTTGTGTGAATGCTCTGAAAAGCTAATCATTTGCATATCACAGAATCTTCTTTCTGTCGGTTAAATTTCGCGTCTGTAGCACGTTATCTTCGTGGTGTAGCAATTTTAATGGCCAGTAGTGTATCAGCATCTCAATGCACTTTGTCATAAAGCAGCATATGTAAGGTAATGATTTGTGGACAATAACGTTCCTGAAACGGACTGACCTGCTCAGACTTCTGACCTCGTGGCCACTGTGTTACTGGTTGTAACTTTTACATTTTTATTCAAGTGAACTTTGAAATATGTTTTCATTAACTAATTTTCGGATAAGAAATATGTTTTCGAATACCGATTACTTTTCATATTCTATTGGCAGTAGCAGTAACAGAACAGTGTGTTTGTATTTTAATGGAAGATGGAGTTATAGGTTGGGAGATAATGCCGAAGAGAAGTGACATTCATCAGTCTGCACAGTGCGATTCAGCACGTTACGTTCTAAACGCTGGAATGCAAAAACTTGTTCAGGGTGTCAAATCTTGCTGTCTCTACCAATATGGGACTGGTTGTCATATCCTGTGTTCTTAAAGGATGAGATTCTCTAGTTAAAAGTGAATTTTTAATTTTTAAAGAGACTTTTCTTCGCTTTCGAAATTTGCCCATGCTGCCATCTTAATTTGGTTTTTTATTATAGCAACAGTGGAATATTGTGTTGGCAGAACAACATATGTATTTAGTAACATACCAGAAGAATGTGATATTACATTACATAAAAAAAAAAACAATAAAATTATTTGCAGAGATGTTTTATACAATATTACGTTACATACTTCTGTTTAGTTTTATATCTTCTTTCTCTTCCACAATCTCGCTGCCTCTAACAGTGTGGGACTGGTTGTCATGTCCCGCGTTCTTAAAGGATGAGATTCTCATATGTATTTAGTAACATACCAGAAGAATGTGATATTATATTACATAAAAAAACAAACATTAAAAATATTTGCAGGGATGTTTTATACAGTATTACGCCACATACTTCTGTTTAGTTTTATATCTTCTTTCTCTTCCACAAATTAACTAAATGAATTTCAATTACTGTACTTAATGTTTCATTTGCAATATTGAACGTTCCTATTGCAGTAGTCAGCACTACTGTGATCATAAGTCATTCTGTTGGATGTAGACACAGTCACTCAACCAAAGCAGAAATTTTTGTAAGCTGGAAGTAGCACAGACATTGCTGGAGCCCACCGCATTCGTGTGGCAGTGACGTGAGATGCCATACGACTCATTTACGTGTCGTGTCCGGTGGGTGCTGCACCATCAGACTGTGTGTGTTCCACCTGAAGTTGCAAGCCTCGTTCCACACCACACGCCAGATCGCCTACCATGCCACTCCCTTAGTCATGCCTAATATCGGCCACTTTCACATTAACATCACTTCCTCCCCCACAGGCCATGATGGCCCAAAGGTCATCCTCAGCCCACAGGCGTCACTGGATGCGGATATGGAGGGGCATGTGGTCAGCACACCGCTCTCCCGGCCGTATGTCAGTTTCTGAGACCGGAGCCGCTACTTCTCAATCAAGTAGCTCCACAGTTTGCCTCACAAGGGCTGAGTGCACCCCGCTTGCCAACAGCACTCGGCAGACCGGATGGTCACCCATCCAAGTGCTAGCCCAGCCCGACAGCGCTTAACTTCGATGATCTGACGAGAACCGGTGTTACCACTGCCGCAAGGCCGTTGGCGCACATTAACATCACTTGGATGATAGAAAATCCTCCATTTGGTAAACAATATGTCAGATGAAATTTCTGCATAACACCGACCTCTTGACAGCCCAGAGTTAAAGGTTTTTTTACTTATGTCATGTTTTTGGTGGGATATTAACTTTTGTTGTCTTTCATAACACCAACGTCTTCTTCGTAATCTACTCAGAAGTAGGTGGCACTTCCTTAGCATTTCAGCAACCTTGTCTACATCAATTACACTACAATGAAAGTAGTGTATCACAGTGTCCTGGACGCAGTGTGGTATACAGTAAATACTCTTTACTGTATGCAGTAAATACTCTTTACTTTCACTTTTTAATTTCTGAATATAAATTGTACGAATATAAATTTTCATAGGTGAAAACTATTTTTAATTACTGTTTCTATACCACCATTCACTCTGACAAGATATACAGAATAATAAAACATACATTATAGTTGCTGTAAGTTTTCTTTTCCAATGACGCATTCTCTCATGGTGTTTTTTATTTTTTTTCTAGAAATTCTGTGTCTAATCACACTCTAAAACAATTCAAATAAGTTGACAGACATCCTGTACTATTCAAAATACTTATCTGGATATCAGTTTGTTATGCTGGAGAACAAACTTTCCGTTTGTTGATCTACTGCTTGTTATCAGATGAATACAGTAACGTATCTTTCGTGCCATCGCCGCCGACGTGAGTGGACAACTGTCGCAGATCACATTACGTAAGTCGAGGACCACGTTCTTATTTATTGACATTCCGGTCATACACTAACGGGAAAAAATCGCAGCACCAAAAACTAATTAATGCAGAATAATGAAATTTCAGGAATACATTTGTCTAGGTAACATATTTAAGTCATTAACATTGCAAGATCACAGGTTAATATAAGCGCAAATGTGAAACGGTGGTATATTAATAACTGGTGTAATCGGCAGAATGTCGAGAGTAAGCATGTAAACATGCACGCATTGTGTTGTAAGCGAAGGTGGTGCCAGTGGTTATCACACTTGACTCGCATTGGGGAGGCGTCTGGCCATACTGATTTAGGGTTTCCGTGATCTCCCCAAATCGCTTTAGGTAAATGCCGGGATGGTTCCTTTGAAAGGGTACGGCCGATTTCCTTCCTCACCCTTCCCTAATTCGATGGGACTGATGTCCTCGATGTTTGGTCCCCTCCACCAAATCAACCAACCAACCAACCAGTTGTGTTGTACAGCTGTCGGATGTCAGTTTGTGGGTTTGGAGTTCCATGCCTGTTGCACTTAATCGGTCAATACAGGAACGGGTAAATGCTGTTTGTGGGTGACACTGGATTTATCATCCGATGATGTCCCATATGTGCTGGATTGGAGACAGATCTGGCAATCGAGCAGGCTGAGGGACATGTCAGCATGTTGGGTTTCAACAGCGGTATGTGGGCGAGCGTTATCCTGTTGGAAAGCCTACCCTGAAATGCTGTTCATGAATGGCAGCGCAACAGGTCGAATCACCACATCGACATACAAATCTGCAGTCAGGGTGCGCGGGACAACGACGACAATGCTCCTGCTGTCAGATGACATCGCACCGAGACCATAACTCCAGATGTAGATCTAGAGTGTCTAGCACGTAGACGAGGTGGTTGCAGGCTTTCAACTAGTCTCCTCCTAACCAACACACACCCATCACTGGCACCGAGGGAGAACCAACTTTCGTCAGGAAATACAACATGCCTCCTACCTGCCTTCCACTGATTACTCGCCTGACACCTCTGAAGTCGAAAATGTCGGTGGTTTGGGTCAGTTGAATGTACGCTTCAAAGCGTCTGGCACGGAGCTGCCCTTGAAGTAACCGATTTCGTTTGGCCACAGTGGTGCCAACTGCTGCTCAAACTGCTGCTGCAGATGCAGTACGATACGCCAGAGCTGTACGCTGAACACTATGGACTTCCCTCTCGGTAGCGCCATGTGGCTGTCCTGAGCCGGGTCTTCTTGCGACCGTACCTTCTCGTGACCAGCGTTGCCAGCAATCATGTACAGTGGTTAAATTCCTGCCAAGTCTTTCAGAAATATCGTGGAAGGAACATCCAGCTTCTCGTAGCCCTATTACAGGATCTCATTCGAACTCAGTGAGCTGTGGGTAATGGCGTCTTTGTCGTCTTAAAGGCATTCTTGCGTTACATCAACTCAGCACGCTCAATCTCAAAGGTAAGTATCGCTCACAGCGCTCCAGCGTGTATTTAATGCGAAACTTATTTGCATCTTATAATGGTGCTACTACCACCACTCTTATTCGACTGACACAAAATCTGAATACACATCAGCTTTCAGGCGTAGAAACACACTTACGAACCTTCGTGTATGTCGCACAATTCCTTGGTGCTGCGATTTTTTTTCCCGTCAGTTTAGTTGGTACTAACTGCATACAGTAAATTTTGTCGTAACTTACTCCGACTCACATGACTGAATTTCCCTGGGCTTCGCGCTATATGAAAAACACGAATATGTGCCCGTAGCCTAATACTACGCGTGTGTTCTGTGCGGGAGGTGGGAAGTTAGCCCTGTGCAACCACGCGTACTTGCCGAACTGTCGTAAATAGAGTTGAGTGCGAAAAGGAACACAGTTTTGGATTCGGCGGCTCGCAGCCCGCGCTAGTTGCGGCAGCAGCCATAGAGGTAATTAATTGCCGGTCTGCCCTGACCGCACACACGAGGTTAATCCAGCCACGCGCTGCCGGCTGCGCGGCGTCTACCGGGATGCCTGCCTCGTAGGCGTCTCTCGCTGGCAGTCGGCAAATGGTAGCTTGAGCGCGCATGGAGATAGCTAGTCTCAATCGTTTAAGAGCAACGGAGCGCTGCCTGTTGAACGATTATACTGATGACTAGCGTTGGTTGTAATAACAGGCAGCTGTGCCACAGTGCTACAAATCACGCGCCAGCAGGGACATGATAATCGGTTACGAGCCATACTTGGTATTATCACTAGACAGCGATGCCGAAATGAATTCTTTCAAGCTCCATGCCTCATCACAGAATTGGCGGAGGGGGAGGAAGGGTTGGAGGTTTGCTTCTGTGTCAAGTAGCATACGTTGTGATTTATGATAGACCTGACGTCATACAATGCTGGTGCATTGTTAAACATGGGTCTCAGCAGCAGATGACGTATACATGTTGTCAATTACGACTGAAGTAGGCACGTGACCAAAATGATTGGACCGTGGATCAATGGAAACAAGTTACCTGGCCGGATAAATCACGTTTCTCCTTGCACCGAGTCTATGCTCGTTTGGGGATACGCTGTCATAATGGAGAAAGGCTGCCCGAAACCACGCTAAAAAAAACCGCCGATGGAGCGATATTATACTATGGGGGGAACGATCATTTGTGTTTCCGTCAGACCTATGGTAGTAAACGAAGGCACTAGATAGCTGTAGCTTGTGGGAACGCTACTGCGAACCACCAGAATTCCTTTGATGTCCGCCCCGACGCCTTTGACATCTTCCAGCATGTTTGCTGACCGTGTTGAAAGTCCATAATCGTGCTATATTTGTTTGGTATTGGGACTACCAAATTAGCCTGAACTAAAAATCATAGAACACTTCTCCGGCTCCACACCCAAGAAACACAGACTCATAGTTTATTTGGGCTGTGTGACCTCTTGCTTTGACACTGGTGCCCCCTGTGTTCGGGAACCTACCAAGATCTAGTCGAATCCATGCTAGGCATAATCGCTGACGCATTGCGTTCTAAAGGTGGACCAACACGTTATGCAGCATGTATTTCTTATCAAACAACGTAGGTCATTCCAAACCAATAACTGCTTGTAAGTGTACGTCCCACCTTTATGCAGACTTCCAGAAGCGGCAGCCATGCCAGGTTGTCAATTGTATCGCACTGCAGCCCTATTTCTTCGGGGGCATGACAGACACCGGTGCCCATCGAAACCACTGACAGTCCTTCTGGTGGCTAAACTTGCGGTTAGAAATTATTCTCATAGGCCCCGAGTACCATAAGGACTGCCATTTAACCTTACTCTTTTGACTATCCTCAGTGTGTCAGTGACTCTACATCTTAATGTGTCTGACTAGTGCCACCTCGATACCGCTCCACCGAGCGCACGTCCCTATCGGTTTTTTCCAATCTCACTGCTACGATGTCACAAAAGTATTGCAACGGTAATATTCTTAACGGGTATCTGGTAGTCTTTTATAACACTACTCTGGCAAAAATACAGTTGATTTGTGTTTTCATGAATTATTGTTGGTTTGGGGAGTACATGCGTGGAATAGAAACTACTTCCAATGTGCATTCGGTATTTCGTAAGAATATAAATAACGCTTATGTGAAACTTCCTGACAGATTAAAACTGTGTGTCGGACCGAGACTCGAACTCTGGACCTTTGCCTTTCGCGGGCAAGTGCTCTACCAACTAAGCTACCCAAGCACGACTCACGACCCGTCCTCACAGCTTCAATTCCGCCAGTACCTCGTCTCCTACCTTCCAAACTTCACAGAAGCTCTTCTGCGAACCTTGCAGAACTAGCACTCCTGGCTGTGGCTGTGGCTAAGCCTTGCCTCCGCAATATCCTTCTTTCAGGAGTGCTAGTTCTGCAAGTTTCGCAGAAGAGCTTTTGTGAAGTTTGGAAGGTAGGAGACGAGGTACTGGCAGAATTGAAGCTGTGAGGACGGGTCGTGAGTCGTTCTTGGGTAGCTCAGTTGGTAGAGCACTTGCCAGCGAAAGGCAAAGGTCCCGAGTTCGAGTCTTGGTCTGGCACACAATTTTAATTTGTCAGGAAGTTTCATATCAGCGCACACTCCGCTGCAGAGTGAAAATCTCACTCTGAACGCTTATGTGGTAGTAACATACGAGGGCGTGGCGAAATGTAATGCCTCCCAATATTGTACACTGTTCTCAATATCGTGCATATTACCCGGTCGACTTTTCCGCTTCGCTGATGCAAGTTGCAACCCTCTGCGGCTAAAGGTCTCGTAATTCTAGCGGATGCAGCATGACAATGCCACACCACATAAAAGCGCTGTGGCATCTGTAACAACCCTGCGGCTTGGGTTCTCTGTCATCGATCATCCTCGATAAAGTCCCTACTGGTCCCCATCCGATTTTCATCTGTTTACAAAACTTAAAGAACACCTCCGAGGACTACTTTGATAGTGATGAAGCGGAGCAAGCGGAGTTGTTTTGGTTCCGTGACGGTATCAACAAACTGATGTCTCATTAGGAGAAACATTTTCGTCGCCAGGGTAACTATTTTCAAAAATAAATATGTAAACATTTAGAATAAAGATGTAGATTATTAATAAAGCTTAATGTTTTAAGAGTTTTCACATACATCAGAGGCATTACTTTTCAGCACCCCCTCGTAGTAATACATGTTAGAATAACTTTTTCGGTAGTGAAGAAATAAACGTGTATTATTTATTTGTTAGCTTGATGATATCATTGAATGTGCACATTTTTCCATGAGTCACTGAGGCCTTTCCCAGTGCAACGTGTGGTTATACAGGGTGTTACAAAAAGGTACGGCCAAACTTTCAGGAATCATTCCTCACACACAAATAAAGAAAAGATGTTATGTGGACATGTGTCCGGAAACGCTTAATTTCCATGTTAGAGCTCAGTTTAGTTTCGTCCACCCACGCTCAACGGAGCACGTTATCATGATTTCATACGGGATACTCTACCTGTGCTGCTAGAACATGTGCCTTTACAAGTACGACACAACATGTGGTTCATGCGCGATGGAGCTCCTGCACATTTCAGTCGAAGTGTTCGTACGCTTCTCAACAGATTCGGTGACCGATGGATTGGTAGAGGCGGACCAATTCCATGGCCTCCACGCTCTCCTGACCTCAACCCTCTTGACTTTCATTTATGGGGGCATTTGAAAGCTCTTGTCTACGCAGTCCCAGTACCAAATGTAGAGACTATTCGTGCTCGTATTGTGGACGGCTGTGATGCAATACGGCATTCTCCAGGGCTGCATCAGCGCATCAGGGATTCCACGCGACGGAGGGTGGATGCATGTATCCTCGCTAACGGAGGACATTTTGAACATTTCCTGTAACAAAGTGTTTGAAGTCACGCTGGTACGTTCTGTTGCTGTGTGTTTCCATTCCATGATTAATGTGATTTGAAGAGAAGTAATAAAATGAACTCTAACGTGGAAAGTAAGCGTTTCCGGACACATGTCCACATAACGTATTTTCTTTCTTTGTGTGTGAGGAATGTTTCCTGAAAGTTTGGCCGTACCTTTTTGTAACACCCTGGGTACAGTATACACAGGGGAAGACATCAGTGTGGATGCCGCCGGAAGCTTCTCGAACAAAACGAAGGAAGCCTGCGCTAACGTGGGTAACGCAGAGTACAACCGTGGACCACAGTTGTCCCACGGGCGAGGTGTCCCTCTTAAATACGTAACCTCTGTTAGTGCAGACTTGCTTTTTCTCATTCGAGATATTTTTCTGCCAGTTGTCTTCCTCTATCGAGGGAGATGTGATTCTTTTTCATTGTCTCTATCTTTATTAAATCTAGTGAACGCTATAATACGCGAATACGGAAGGGTGGTAGTAGGGAAAGCGAATGGTCTGCTTCGGTATATTTGCAAAATTTTAGGATAGTGCAGCTATGTTTAGCGTCTCTTAACCTGGAATATACCGTAGCAACCTTGTGTACTTCATGCGATATTTTTCCATGACAACAATTCATGGAATGGTATTTTGAATACTCCTGCTTGATTTAACGTTGCAAAGCTACATAAAATGAAACGATCACGTAAGAGCGGTAGTAGGGAAAGCGAATTGTCTGTGTGGTATCGATAGCTACGATGCCATGCCGTAGGTGCAAGTTCTTAGGTTGGCACTACGATAGACACCGACGACAGCGCCCTCGAGCCGGCGCTGTGCAGCTCTACGAGCGCCGCTCCGGATTCAGCCCATTTGAACCCGAGAAGACGACCAAGCAACTTTGTTTCTATTTCATAGTGGGCGAGCCACTACAGATTTTGCCTTTGTAACTTCTAGCCGATGTTAGATTTGATTTATGTGCAGCTTCGCACCTACGTGTTCATCTCAGCCAAAGTTAAGTTACAATTTATGTGTTCAAGTTATTGTGTTGTGATATAGTAAAACGACTTTTAATTGCAGTATCGAGAGTTCTACCTGACCTGCTCCTCCTAGCGTCCTGCATTCGGCCTACCCTTCAGTTACAGGAGCAGACCCACGCGCCGCCTTCCAGGCGGGATACAAAAGTCTGCTTCGGTATATTTGCAAAATTTTAAGAAAGTGCAGATCATCTATAAAGAAGACCGCGTTTAGAACACCAGCGCGACGTATTCTTGAGTACTTCTCTATCGTTTGGGATATCTACCAGATCGGATTAAATTATGACACCGATGCAGTTCAGAGGGGGGCTGCTAGATTTGTTACGGGTAGGTTCGATCTCGGATGAGATGCTTCGTGAATTGAAATAGGATTTCCTGAAGAAAAGATAACATTCTCTTCGCGAAACACTTTTCACGAAGGCAAGACAGGTTGCAGTGGGATCCTACTGCAACCAACACACATGTCGCGTAAGGACCGCCAAGACAAAAGAATCAGGGCTGCTACGGAAGTATACAGACAGTCGGTTTCCCTCCGCTACATTTACGAGACGGACAGGAAAAGGAATGACTAGTATTGGTACAAGGTGCCCTCCGCCTTGCACCAAGTTGTGACTTGCGGAGTATGTATGTAGGTGTAGTCTTTGTGAAGTGTGTTTTGAGCGATGGGTAAGGTTATAAGTTGTGTGTAGAGCAATCATGTATTTTACACGCGATGTCTCCATGAAGAAACGAAGGACACGTCTTTTTAAAAAAAACAATGACAAATGTGAGGACTACCTGCTTTTTACTTTGCGTTTACAACAGGTGCACTAAGGGAGTTTGTAGGTTTCCTGGTAAACTTTAATAACTGGTTTCAAAATTTTTGTGTCTTTGACAAACCGTGGGAAGTCTTGTCGACTTGCAATGCTAGTCTTCAGGTAGTTCTATTTTGCTGTCTTCAGTTACATGCCAATAGCAACATCGATCTGCCACGATTCATTGTCATCAAATAAATCACAGGTCTTCTGGAGATCCTACCTCTGAGACGCTTGTTAGAAACTATCTAGAGAAATAAGAATAATACGTCGACTCTAGAAGCTGTAGTCGGTATTCAACAGTCCCCTACTTCATCTGTATGGTGAGTCATCCGTTACCCACAGAGGCACAAATTATTCATATTATTTTATTACAATTCCAGTCACGGATCATAAGTGTTTATCTGTCCACATAACTTGCTTGATAAACACTTGTGGTCCGTGACTGGAACTATAATAAAAGAAATATTTCCTGGTCCGCTGGTAAAGTCTACTTTGTCAAAGTCGCATCTCGTGCGCAAATTAATTGTTATGTGGCTGGAGCAGTTTATGACTTATAGGTTGAGAGACAACGCGGAAGAGAGCTGACATTCATCAGTCCATAAAATAATTCTCTGAGGAATGAAGCAATATTCTATTTGTTTAGGATATTATACGGGGTAAAGAAAAAACGGGGTGGTGGATGGAGATGTACTTGTATCGATCGACGAGTTTCATCGATTAACACAGGCCTCAGTCTAGATAGGCTACGACATTAATATCGTGTGGCTTTTAGAAAGGTGTCTAGAGGACTGTGTAGATATAGACTAACGCTCATTGGCTCATCTGTAGACAGCGTAAATAACGGAGCTAGTTTTAGCCCGACGGACACAAAACGTCTCGACCTGTGTTTGCTCTAAATGTTCCTCTGAGTGACTTTGGCCAGTCTGGCGCCTAACATGAGGTCCATAGTGTTTGGTACTACCTCAACGATGCTGGCCTTTGTGTTGGCTGCTGCCAAAAATTCGCCTCCTGAATCCTATTTAAAGACATGATCCCAATAAGAAAACAACATATTGTCGAGATTAACATTGTTTTCTATTGTCACCGACAATGCCAGTTCCTAAAAAAAAGGGCTGCATTTACGAGCAAGTTCTGTGGAACTCGAAAGACATCTTAGGCTACCATTATCTCGCAAATAATCATCGCCAACTACCTCCCAGCAAAAGTTGCCTGGCGGTTACGAAGGCCTCCTTTGTATAAAAGAACTTACCTAACACTCGCCGCCATATCCGTGAAATTTAATAATTATAAACTGAAAGGAGTTACATCCCAATTAAAATCATTTTAAAATACATCCACTTCTAGCGACATGCTTCCTTTAATTTCCATCTCTCTCTCTTTTCGGGGAGATATAGAAAAATTGCATGCTTATTCTACCACATACGAATTACTAAGGAATTGGATAAACACAATATGATACTTCAGTTAATATTCCTTGTATTTTGAACACAGTTTTATACTAAAATCTTCACTTTTTTGGGAGTCACACAACAACAGCCTTCCAAAATGCATATATCAGTCATTACTGTATCTGAATAGTTTTCGTTCGTTGACCTCTTTGCAAATTGCTTTATCCCTGCGCAAATTTTTACTCATGTTTCTTTTTCTGAATTTGTGACATGTGGTATATTTATTGTGTTCACTTTACTCTGGGTGTATACTGAAAGCTAATGTTTCTCCACAACTGTGCTGCAACGATTTACTCATATTACAAGGAGTTGTAGTCAGTGTACATATCCGACCGTCATTCCGCAAGGCTTAATTCTCAGAGTGATGGTTTTGAAAACATCTTTCCCATTCCTGTGTGGTAACGTCAGCCCCTGCTGCGCATCGCCAATAACTCGCAGTACGTGCGCATTCCTCATGCTAATGACGAGACGGCTACGCGACATTTAACATACAGCTTGTGCACTGTCGCGTTTCGGTACGCAAGCAGGTGACTAGTGTTTAGTGTGCGAAACACAAAAACCTCCTGCGATCCCTACTATTCCACAGCCAAATAAATGAGGCAGAGCAAGTGTAAAAATACCGTCCTGTAGAATAATCATACAGTATTTCAAGTCCGATTCTAATATGCAAAATATATTTTGAAAACATTATAATTTGCTCTATAAGACTTTTTTAAATAAATTTCTATTAGAAAATAAAAATACACTACTGGCCATTAAAATAGCTACACCAAGAATAAATGCAGATGATAAACGGGTATTCATTGGACAAATATATTATACTAGAACTGACATGTGATTACATTTTCACGCAGTTTGGGTGCATAGGTCCTGAGAAATCAGTACCCAGAACAACAACCTCTGGCCGTAATAACGGCCTTGATACGCCTGGGTATTGATTCGAACAGATCTTGCTTGGATGGCACGTACAGGTACAGCTGCCCATGCAGCTTCAACACGATACCACAGTTCATTAAGAGTAGTGACTGGCGTATTGTGACGAGCCAGTTACTCGGCCACCATTGACCAGACGTTTTCAATTGGTGAGAGATCCGGAGAATGTGCTGGCCAGGGCAGCAGTCGAACATATTATGTATCCAGAAAGGCCCGTACAGGACCTGCAACATGCGGTCGTGTATTATCCTGCTGAAATGTAGGGTTTCGCAGTGATCGAATGCATCGTAGAGCCACGGATCGTAACACATCTGAAATGTAACGTTCACTGTTCAAAGTGCCGTCAGTGCGAACAAGAGGTGACCGAAACGTGTAATCAATGGCACCCCATACCGTCACGCTGGGTGATACGCCAGTTTGGCGATGACGAATACACGCTTCCAATGTGCGTTCACCACAATGTCGCCAAACACGGATGCGACCATCATGATGCTGTAAACATAACCTGAATTCATCCGAAAAAATGACGTTTTGCCATTCGTGCAATCAGGTTCGTCGCTGAGTACACCATCGCAAGCGCTCCTGTCTGAGATGCAGCGTCAAGGGTAACCGCAGTCATGGTCTCCGAGCTGATAGTCCATGCTGCTGCAAACGTCGTCGAACTGTTCGTGCAGATGGTTATCGTCTTGCAAACGTCCCCATCTGTTGACTCAGGGATCGAGACGTGGCTGCACGGTCCGTTACAGCCATGCGGATAAGATGACTGTCATCTCGACTGCTAGTGATACGAGGCCGTTGGGATCCAGCACTGTGTTCCGTATTACCCTCCTGAACCCACCGATTCCATATTCTGCTAACAGTCATTGGATCTCGACCAACGCGAGCAGCAATGTCGCGATACGATAAACCACAATCGCGATAGGCTACAATCCGACCTTTATCAAAGTCGGAAAAGTGATAGTACGTATTTCTCCTCCTTACACGAGAAATCACAACAACGTTTCACCAGGCAACGCCAGTCAACTGCTGTTTGTGTATGAGAAATCGGTCGTAAACTTTCCTCATGTCAGCACGTTGTAGGTGGCGCCACCAGCGCCAACCTTGTGTGACTGCTCTGAAAAGCTAATCATTTGCATATAACAGCATCTTCTTCCTGTCGGTTAAATTTGGCGTCTGTAGCACGTCACCTTCGTGGTGTAGCAATTTTAATGGCCAGTTTATGGTAGTGCTGTTGATAAAATATTGATATACCGATATATTTTCAGAAATGTAACGGTATATATTTGCGTTAATTTATACACCGATATATCGATTTCAAAATGCCATATCTAGTTCCAATATTTTTATTACATATTAGATGTTTTTCACAATTTTCGGTAATTATTTGAAGTTGTTCTTTTAAAATTGTAGTAGAACATAATTTTACTTTCACTTGAGCTTTCATCACATCCAGTCTTTCTCTTTGCTGTGTCGAAAGAAGAAGTTGGATTGCACTGCTGGGTGGCAGTGTAAATGGAATGACAGTATTTCCGATGTTAAGAAATAGCACACCAGTTGCTTCAAAAAACAATTTTTAACGGAACTGGTGTCCTGTTTATTCATATCAGTATTCTTCTGTTGCTGAAAATTATGGACAAAAATCTAAATGACAAAATTCGTCTTTGCGGTGGTTGGAGACCTGTGAGGGGAAATGCTGTTGTAATTGGCGCCCGGCGCTACCAATAGAAACTGCAACGTTTAGCTTCACCACGCAATTTTGACACAACAGCTTCTAGGTCGCTGGCGCTGGCAGAAATGAAAAAACAGGCAATTCGTCATGAAATGTTCCGGACAAATCCAGTATGTGGCGAAACCGAACGACGGACGCATCGGACACGTTTTACTGTGCCACTTACATGCAGTTACCATTGTTAGCAAAGTGGTTATCGCAAAGGGCGAACGCGCATTGTTTTTCCTTTCAGTTATTGCTCTGAGGGGAATAGGCAAGCCGCTAATTATTGATGTACAGAGTATGTAACAATAAATTAATTCTTACATATAAAGATCTAAAACCGGTAGTATATTTACAATGTGCAGCCGATATTTTTATAGGCAGGTACGTCGATTCTTTTTCTGTTGATACATCGATTCTTTCCTTCGATTTATTGGGTGCTGTTACTGACTGTTTTCAAATATCGATATATCGGATACCAGATATTATTAAAAATATCAACAGTCCTAGTTTATGGTACAGTAAAGATACTGTTTTATGTCCAAGTGGCACATTTCTCTAAGTACATTACAATGTAGTTAATGCCTGGAATATGCAATGATGTCTATCAGTCTAAGCGTGCAGATTTTCGTACACTATCCGATCAAATGTGCCCGGACTCATCTATTTAATGTGGAACTGACTACTAAATACTACGAGAGGCGAACCCGCTAGTATAAAAGGAGGTAGGGAGCACCGTGTTTCTCAGTAGAGAATCCACACATTTCTGTAAATGCTAGAAAATGATTGAAATGTAATAAAAAGAGAAACGCTGGTATGTGGATGACTGGAAACGAGTGATTTGGGGTGCTGAACCACGCTATACCCTGTAGCAATGCGATGATGGGATTTGGCCGTTTGGCGAATGTCTGGAGAACGCTACCTGCCATCATGTGTAGCGCCAACAGTGAAGTACAGATGAGATAGTATTACGATATGGATGTGGTTTTCGCAGTTCAGGGTGTTGTTCCCACTGTTGCGCTTAAGGAAATGGCAAATGTGGAATCAACTCACTTTACATCATTGTGTACCGCTTACAGGAACAGTTCGGAGACGATGATTGTTTGTATCGGCATAACAATGCACTCTGTTATAGAGCAGCACCTGTGACGCAGTTGTTGTGGACAATAATTTACTTGAAGGACTGACTTAGCCGAATTCCGTACCTGAACCTAATGGATTTCTTGGGATGAGCTAGAACACTGACTTCCTCCAGACCCCAACGTCCCTGGATCGACTCTTGAGGAAAAACGGGCTGCCAATCCTCCCCAGACATACAGACGTCGTACTGAAAGTGTCCGCAGCAGAGATCAAGGCATCGTGAAGGCGAAGGGTGTACACTATCCAATTTTACTGTCCACCAGTAGGTGTCCGGACAATCTTGATCAAATAGTATACTTCGTATCTTGACCAACTGCAACATTGCGGCCCTTGAGCATCATTATAATTAAAATCATTTCCTATTCTGCCCGTCCATGAAGGCTTCATACAAAATCTTCCAGGTTTCTGGAGAAGAACGAGATGTGTGAAGGCTAGTGCAAAACCCAGTAAAAATTCTGTTGTATCATTCACAAATTTCGCGTGGTCCGAAGATTGATGAACTGATCAGAAAACTAATTCTGCGTTATGTCAGACTATACCTGTTGTGTCTAGACCATACAGCCTAGACACAATGCTGTAGCCGATAGGGCTCGCAAGGCTAACGCAGACGGGCGTGAAGTCTGGAACATGAAAACTTATAAATGAATAAGAAGAAAAGTACGTAGATGCTTGTTACTTAACTTTTAATTAGTCCTTGGAATACATCTCTCTTGAATATTAGTAAGCTATAGGCACTGATACAAATGGCGCCTTGCTAGGTGGTCGCCATTTAACGTAGCAGAGGGCTATTCTACTGTCTATCTCTCGGCAATTGAGAGCAAGGCTTAGCACGTCCAATCGCTAGCTATGTTGTCCGTACAACTGGGGCGAGGTCTCCTCAGTCTCTCGAGACCTGCCATGTGGTGGCGCTAGGTTTGCGATCCCACAGTGGCGACACGCGGGTCCGACGTACTACAGGACCGCGGCCGATTTAAGTTACCACCTAGTAAGTGTGGTGTCTAGCGGTGACACCACATTCCTCCCCCGCAAATCGGCGAACGGTCGTGAGATAAGGCTTCCGCCCGCCGTGGGGAGGACCGCATGTTGACGTATGCGATGAGGTGGGGAGCCTAACAACAGGCGAGGCTGTGCCACCCGCACCCGGCCATTCGGTCCGAGGGGAGCTAGGAAACGCCTGAAAACCTAGTCCAGGGTGCACGTCAACATGCGGTGTATGCGCCCGTAATGAGACAGGAGGGGCCGAAGGGTCAACCTCCATTGCGTCGGGGAATCCGACGCGCGATGACGACATCTGGTCCGGAGCTGGCAAGAGGTCCATGGCGGAGGACGGCTGGGCACGGGAAGCGAGCGGCGGCGCGTGACCCAGGGAGGCGCGTGGCGGTTGCAGCGACGCGTCCACTGCGAGCGGCGCCGGCGGCGGCTGCTGCGGCGGCGGCGGCGCGTCGCCATGAGGCAAAATGGAAGGCAGCGTCGGTAACACCTGGGGATGAGACGAGCCAGTAGATGGGTCCCCAGGGCGCTGACCTGACGGCACCGTCGCTGAAAGCAGACGGGGAGCGGCAGAACCCAGGCGACGACAGAGGCGCAGCTGATTGAGATGCCGACGCACCTCACCAGAGGCCCCCAAAATCAAATGCATCGCGCGGCCGAGGCAGCGAAGAATGCGCCCTGCGAGCCAACGCCGTGAACCGCGATAGGTGCGATAATAGACAACGTCGCCAGGAGCAAAAGCAGGAGTCTGCCGCTGCACAGGAACCTGATGTGGCGGATGCAGCAAAGACATCAAGGTGCGATGAGAACGACCATGGAGCAATTCAGCCGGCGAGCGACCATCGCGGGGCTGAGAGCGATACGAAGACAAAAAGAGCAACAAAGCGCCCTCCCGAGAATGCGACTCTTTCAATTTCAACATCTGCGACTTGAAAGTCCGGACCAATCGTTCAGCGGCACCGTTTGACTGAGGCGAAAACGGCGCGGATGTCAGATGTTGAATACCATTGGCCTTGCAGAATGACTGAAATTCAGCGGACATGAATTGTGGGCCATTGTCGGAAGCAATAGTCTGCGGAAGACCTTCAATGCTAAAGATAGCAGACAAGGCTTGGATTGTGGCAGAAGACGTCGTGGAAGACATCCGGACAACAAAAGGAAAATTACTGAAAGCATCGACCACAACCAACCATCGAGCATTCCAAAATGGACCAGCAAAATCGATGTGCAAGCGTTGCCAAGGGGAAGTGGCTTTCGGCCATGCAAAGAATTTCCGCGGCGGTGCGGAATGTTGTTCGGCACACGCCACGCAAGAAGAGCACATATTCGTAATCGCCGCATCGATTCCGAACCAAGTACAGTGCTGACGAGCAAGTTGTTTCGTACGCACTATACCCCAATGTCCTTGGTGAAGAAGCTTTAAGACAGAGGACTGTAACGAACGTGGGACCACGACTCTGGACTGATCATTATCGGAACGCAACAACAAAACACCACGTCGGACAAAAAGTCTCTCCTTGTGAGCAAAAAAACGACGAACCAAAGGATCCTCGATCCGTGACTTGGACAAGGGCCATTGCGTAGCAACAAAACGCAAAACAGTAGCAAGGACAGGGTCAGCAGCTGTGGCTGTAGCTACACGACGAAAATCAATCGGAAACGATTCGACCACGTCATCGGTTTCCGAATCAATGAACATGCAAGCAAGTTCGGAAGAATCGAATGCTTTATCCTCAGCAACAGGCAAACGGGACAACGCATCAGCGTTTCCGTGCTTAGCAGTGGACCGATACAAGATATCGTAGCGGTACTGCGAGAGAAAAAGTGACCAGCGAATGAATTTCTGCGCTGTACGTGGAGGTACAGGCTTGGTCGGATGAAAAAGCGATGTCAAAGGTTTGTGGTCCGTGATGATGGTAAAGTGACGACCATACAAGAAATCGTGAAACTTTGTAACACCAAACACGAGAGCTAAAGCTTCTTTCTCTATCTGTGAATAATTTCTTTGCGCAGATGAGAGCAATTTGGACGCAAAGGCAATAGGGCGATCATGCGAGCCATCCTTGTGCGCAAGCACAGCACCGATCCCGAAATCCGATGCATCTACCATCAACAAAAGGGGTTTCTGGGGATCGAATGGCGTAAGGCACGTATTTGAAAGTAACGCCGATTTCAACTGGCGAAAGGCGCGTTCGCATTCCGTCGTCCAGACGAACGGAACACCTTTACGGCGTAAGCGATGAAGCGGAGCTGAAATGGAAGAAGCATTGCGCACAAACTTTGCATAATAATTAATTTCACCCAGCACACACTGTAGTTGTTTAACATCCCGTGGCGAAGGCAACTCCTGTATGGCCCGGAGGTGCTCTGGACTCGGATGTATACCTTGGGCATTTATGACATGCCCCAGGTAGGGTAAGTCCCGAGCAAAAAACACATTTGTCCTTCCTCAAGCGAAGACCATTCTGACGCAAGACCTGAAATAATGTTCGGAG
The DNA here is from genome assembly GCF_023898315.1 of Schistocerca nitens. Taxonomy (NCBI): domain Eukaryota; kingdom Metazoa; phylum Arthropoda; class Insecta; order Orthoptera; family Acrididae; genus Schistocerca; species Schistocerca nitens. The sequence continues at coordinate 250,149,935 of NC_064618.1, forward strand.
ATTTTTCAAATGTTCGGCTTCTGTCTTTCCTGAGATCACAATATCGTCCAGATAGTTCGCAGCAGTAGGGACCGACGCACAAACAGTTTGTAAATATTGCTGAAACAAAGCAGGGGCGGATGCACACCCGAATGGCAGTCTTTTGAAGCGATACAAGCCAAGATGCGTGTTTACCACCAAGACGCGCTGGGATTCTGCGTCCACAGGTATTTGCAAGTACGCATCTGCTAGGTCCAATTTTGAAAAATATTTTGCCGGGCACAGTTTGTCAAAAAGATCTTCCGGGCGGGGCAAAGGAAAAGTAGCAGTCACAAGTTGACGATTCACAGTTGCCTTGAAGTCCACACAAAGTCTCAATTTTCCGGAAGGTTTTGGTAAAATTACTAAGGGTGAGGCCCAGAGAGAAGCCTGCCCACGTTCAATTACACCTTGAGATTCTAAATCGGCTAATGTTCTGGCGACCTCATCACGCAATGCGTGGGGAACATTGCGCGCTCTGAAAAATTTCGGTTGCGCGTTTTCTTGCAGTTCCAAATGCGCTTCATAGTTCTTAGCGCAACCAAGGCCCGGTGCAAAAATGTCTGCAAATTCTTCACAAAGACTAGAAACACTGGCGGAAGGCACAGTCTGATTCACTGATAGGACCTGATTTACTATAGACAAATTAAACAATTGAAACAAATCTAAACCAAACAAGTTCACTGCAGTAGAAGAACGAAGAACGTAAAATGAAACAAGTTTCGTTTGTCCCTTGTATGTTGCAAGAAGGCTGCACTGTCCTAACACAGGGATATGCTGTCCTGAGTAACTATGTAACTTAACATTTGCAGCACGCAATGGCGGTTTGCCCAGTTGTTTGTACGCGTCGTGATTGAGCAATGAAACTGCAGCTCCGGTATCGAGCTGGAATGGTATCACTTTGCCTTCAAAGTCTAAGTCCACAAAAAGTTTATTGTCCTGCTGACGACAAGAGCGACTGTCACGTGCAATTTGAACTGATACAGGTACAGAAGCACTTGCGACTTTACGGGATTTTCGGCGACGTCGACGCACACTGTTTGTGGGACGAACACAGTCACCGTTAGCTAAAGTGGCACTGGACGGGTGGGAATGAACGACATGAATGTCCATGGGCGAAGGTCCACGAGCCTGATTGTCCTGGGTTCGATTCCGGCGCGAAGCAAAGGGCCTGGAATTATTGTGATTGTCTGATCTAAGCTTTTTCTGGCAAACACTTTGAACATGTCCTTTCTTTTGACAGTAAAAGCAAATAGCTTGGCGTGACGGGCAATTTTCACGCGAATGTCTAGTTGCACACCGCGGGCATGATTTCACTGCAGTTGCTTGCTTACGCGGCGCACGTGTTGGCAAGGTAGGCTGCCGCTGCTGTGACGGGCGCGAGGGCCGCGTAGCGTCCCGTGCAGCGGGCCCGGCGGGCCGGTTAATGTGACACACTGCTGGCGAAGTTTCAAATGAGTCCTGAGCAAAGTCAAGTGTGTCTTGCCTATCCAATATGTCTATCACTTGTTGGAGGGAGGGATTAACGAGTTTCAAAATCTGTTCCCGTATGCGAACATCAGAAACGTTCTGTGCTATTGCATCACGCACCATAGTGTCTGAATAAGGAAGGCCACAGTCACGTTCAAAGGCACACTCCCTAGTAAGTCCTTGCAAAGTTGCAACCCACTCCCTATTAGTCTGACCGGCCGTACGTTTTGTACGAAAGAACGTATACCTTTTTGCAACTACATTAACTGTTTCCTTGAAATAGGCATCTAAAGCAGACAAAATTTCTTCGTAGGTCAGAGTTGCTACGTCGCGTCGGGGAAACAATTTCACTATCACACGGTAGGTAGACACACCGACACAAGAAAGCAAAAACGGCTGCCGCTCGTTACCTTGAATTCTGTAGGCTGTTAGGTGAAACTGGAACTGGCGGGACCATTCTTGCCATGTTTCTTCGGCCGCCACGAATGGTCTAAATTGCGGTGCAATGGCGTGTTGTGGCTGCGGTAGCGATGAAGGGGCGGCTGCCGCATCGTGTTGCAGCACACGTTGACCCTGGACGAGCTGTCCCAGGGCATCCAATAACGCCTGCGACTGCTGAGTCTGCAAGCGAAAAAATTCGGACAGTACATCCGGAGATTGTGGCGAAGCCATGACACAAACGAATTAATACAAACTCTCTTTCTCGTCGCCAATAATGTTGTGTCTAGACCATACAGCCTAGACACAATGCTGTAGCCGATAGGGCTCGCAAGGCTAACGCAGACGGGCGTGAAGTCTGGAACATGAGAACTTATAAATGAATAAGAAGAAAAGTACGTAGATGCTTGTTACTTAACTTTTAATTAGTCCTTGGAATACATCTCTCTTGAATATTAGTAAGCTATAGGCACTGATACAAATGGCGCCTTGCTAGGTGGTCGCCATTTAACGTAGCAGAGGGCTATTCTACTGTCTATCTCTCGGCAATTGAGAGCAAGGCTTAGCACGTCCAATCGCTAGCTATGTTGTCCGTACAACTGGGGCGAGGTCTCCTCAGTCTCTCGAGACCTGCCATGTGGTGGCGCTAGGTTTGCGATCCCACAGTGGCGACACGCGGGTCCGACGTACTACAGGACCGCGGCCGATTTAAGTTACCACCTAGTAAGTGTGGTGTCTAGCGGTGACACCACAATACCCATATAGTCCGTTTTCGTGCAAAAGAAGGACATGAAATGAAGCAGAAGTCAATAATTATGTGCGGATGCACAAATGCGTCTGACCTCCTGTGGGAATGTCATAGTAGTGAACATGGAGGAAATGGACAGCGACTGCGAATAGGTGGCGCTCGTTGAGAATGTGAATCGGCCTTGAGGCTTGCCGAGGTAGTCCTCGCAGTTGCGTTAACACTGAATCCCGGAGGCGCAATGGTTAACGCACCTGCGTAGTAAGCAGAAGGTCCCAGGTTCGAATCCCAGTCCTGTACACATTTTCGCACGCCGCCACTGATTTCGTGTAATCTCCCGATGCAGCTGACAGCAATATCGTTTCTTCTCCTCTCCACCTCCAGTTTACACAGAAATCAATAAATTAGATTGTGCACTGGCCAAATCGTTTTGAAATCCTCGTTTCGCAGGACAGAGCGGATCAGGTTGTGGAAAGGAGCCAAGGTAAATTACCATTAGTTATACAAGAACACACAACTTTATTGCTCGAACCATAGCACAGTTTTCTTTTTAAAACAACAAAGATCAATTCACGACTGAGGGCCCAAGTAATTTCTCCAAAATAAATGATTCCTTCTGAAACATCAGGATTTAGAGTAACGGCTCAAGGCCTTATTTAAGTAAAATTACAATATCTTCTCGGCTAAAGGCATATTAAGGAAAATTCAAATTAATTCTTCGGATGAAAGATTCAAATGGTTCAAATGGCTCTGAGCACTGTGGGACTCAACTGCTGAGGTCATAAGTCCCCTAGAACTTAGAACTACTTAAACCTAACTAACCTAAGGACAACACACACATCCATGCCCGAGGCAGGATTCGAACCTGCGACCGTAGCGGTCGCGCGGTTCCAGACTGTAGCGCCAGAACCGCTCGGCCACCAGCGGCCGGCTTTCGGATGAAAGTCCAATAAAAAAAGTTTCTTTTTACGTAAGGAAAGAGAGACTTTAAAGATAAACTTTTACACTGTACAGCAGAAAACATCTTAAGAAAACTTGAAGTATCTTGTCGGCTGAAGGCCCAAACAATTACTCAAGAATAATTAGAGACAACCTTAAGATAAACATTTACAGAACACGGCTGAAGGCCGTTTCAAAAATTCAAGATAATTAGAGAGAAACATTACAGACAAGAATTTATATATTAAAGCCACAGATTCTCAAACAAACTCGGCTGAAGGCCTAAATACAGAGCAACAAGAATTTTAAAAGAAAAACGGCTGAAGGCCTAATCTTAAAGTTGTCATGAAGTTCGGCTGAAGGCCATATAGTAAACATAAAACAGACAATATTAATACACGGCTGAAGGCCTGGCACAGTACCTGCGACCAAATAAAATGACAATCACAAACAACAAACAGTGGTGCTCAGAAGTGTTCCAAGGGTCGGCCTATGAAGGAAACTCTACCCACAGTTTAGGTGAGACAGGCAGCCAAGCGTAACACTAAACAAGCGGGTTGGAACACGACCTAGGGACGGCTGAAGAACCAACCAACACCCTAATCAATTCCCTTCCACCCAACTCAAGTGATTCAAATGGCTCTAAGCACTCTGGGACTTAACATCTGCGGTCATCAGTCCCCTAGACTTAGAACTACTTAAACCGAACTGACCTAAGGACATTACACACATCCATGCCCGAGGCAGGATTCGAACCTGCCACCGTAGCAGCAGCGCGGCCACCCAAGACACTCGCTGCTCTATTTCAACCGACCGACTGACTACTCCAGTATGCAGACAGCATTCATCTGCTCGGTGAGAATCACAGAAGCTATACACGGTTCCACGTAAACACATTTACACAAGAACTCGAACAATCGTAAAAGCAATCACTGTGGAACAACAAGGACGAATCAGTTCGACACACAGAGAGTTTCCACAAGCGGTCGGCGACCAAATACACGTCGTCCGATGAGACGACCGACCGAACGCCCAACCGAGGTCGTTCCACTCAAGCTACGTTTGTCGGCAACGGTGGGGCGAGTCTTGGCTGTCCGAAGCTGACTGCAGCTCCAAGCCGACTCAACTCGATGTCCGTTCGGAATTCGGAGACACGGGGACCCGGGTACCCTGGACTCTTGCCCATTGGCCGCGACATCCCTGCGCAAGGAAGGAACCGACCCACGTCCGGCAAGATGACGAACTGACAAGGCCCAGAAACGGCCAAAAGACCAAATACACGTCGCCTGAGGAGACGACCAACCGAACGACCAACCAACGGTCGTCCCGCTCCAATCTCCTTCCGCCGGACAGTTCATGTGTGTCGCCAAGGTCGGCGAGCACTGGCTGTCCGGACCTCACTGGCGCTCCGTCCCCGATTCCACTGCTGCTGTGTCCGGACTGAGCTTCCAAATGAACTTCAATCAGGCGACGACCTGGAAATACTAGCGGTCGCTCCAGAGATGGTACGACAGTGCACCTATCGATAAGCGCTGCTGGTGCCACTGACGGGCAAGCAAACCAGCAACCTAGTGACGCCAGTAAATCGAATTAAAGAAAAAACGAGGCGACAGAACCACAAAAACCAGATGACGAGCAATAAACGGCATGAGCCCGAGCCGCACACGGCTCACTTTTAACACGTGTGATTCCTAAAACCAGGTGTTTTAGACAATGCAGTCACTTTTTGAATAAAGTTTTGACATGGCTTACTCACACATACCGCAGATGATAAATATTACATATGAACAGAACTAGTGTTAACTGATATTAAAATGTGCAACAGCACCGACATCTCAATCTTAAACGGTGTACAGGGTAATCGTAAAAGTCACGGAAACTTTCAAAAAGGCTGTAAAGGTAAGTGGACAAGAACAACGTAACAAAGTTTATTTTTTCAATTTTTATAAATTTTCTGTGTGTACACATTCCGTCACACGGCGTACGTCTAATCGGTAGTCCAGTCTTCCCATACCCGAACCAGCATATCAGAGGTGAAGGTAAGAACAGTTACAGCTAACCGGGCCGGCTGCGGTGATCTCGCGGTTAAGGCGCTCAGTCCGGAACCGTGCGACTGCTACGGTCGCAGGTTCGAATCCTGCCTCGGGTATGGATGTGTGTGATGTCCTTAGGTTAGTTAGGTTTAAGTAGTTCTAAGTTCTAGGGGACTGATGACCATAGATGTTAAGTCTCATAGTGCTCAGAGCCATTTGAACCATTTTGAACAGCTAAGCGGTGTCGGAGGTCGTCGAGGTTCTGTGGCAGAGGTGAAACATAAACGCAGTCCTTGGGGTAAAAGGAAGATTGGGGTTTAACTTCCCGTCGACTTAGAGATCATTACAGACGGAATCCTTGTTGTAACCGCACGAGAAAAAACCTCAAGGCGTCAAGTCTGGCGACAGTGGTGGCCACTCGAGTAGCGCCAGACAAGCGGCCACAACATGGCTTATCCAGCGACGTCGCAACCTCTGATTCATGTAATCTAGTTCACAATATTCTGAGAATGTGGACGGGCGCCATCTTCTTGAAAGACAACATCCTTGCGGTCAATTTCAAGGTGTGGAGTGAGTCACAGTTGCAACACGTCGAGATCGGTGATACCATTGACAGGAGAGAAGATATATGAAGATAGTATCTGTTCACCATCTTCATATAGTTAAGGTTAACCGGCCACTGACCTTCTTATTCTGTGCTGGATGCACACGCATTGCCCGAACTATTACGGGACTCGGTAAGATTGTCTGCCGCGAGTTATGAGTGTAATGGGCAGGGCACTACAAATGTAATGTATGGACATTAAGTTGGGAATGTGGGTCTCACGGGGATCGTGCAACGGATAAATCGCTGCAGTCGCACTATCCTGTGTGTCCTCGGGGACTCAGATGGGTAGAGCGTCTGCCATGTAAGCAGGAGATCCCGCGTTCGAGTCCCGGTCGGGACACACATTTTCAACTGTCTCTATTAATGTATATCAACGCCTGTCGACAGCTAGAGTCTTGATTTAATTATCATTTCACGCCAGAGAAGAAGTTAAATTTCTCAGCATGTCGGACGTGTTCGACTGTTGCATGTGGATCTCTGTCCCTCATATACGTGTGTTTTCATCTTTCTCGGACGATGAAAAGTGGCTTCACCACTGAAGTTGCTTACGAACGTGATTTTCAAGATGGTTTGGCACATCAATGAAGACCAACATACGGCATGATTTATCGTCATGGCTTACAGCTTGCAGGAGTTGCAAGTTGTATGGTTTCAGTCTTAATCGCTTGCGAAGGATTTTCCACACTGTTGGCAGAAGGACACTCTATTCAGCACCAGCTCGATGGGTAGACTTTGCGGGACTTTGGAAATTACATCCCTCATGCGATTTACTGTCTGTTCTGACGTGCCCGGTCTGCTCGAACGTTTTGGACCGTACAACCACTCTCAAGTTTCTTCTGTCACTGCACTATGCTGCTGTAAATTGTCGATGTCTTGCGAAACGTGCGACGGAAAGTTTTTTGCACACTCGCTACCGACTAGCAATGGGCAAATTCTTGCACAAAACGCTATCTCTGTCTGGTACGCTGCCATTTTCTGCAACCATGGTCGGTGGCGCCCCTGTAGGCGGTGCTCAAAACTTGCAAAAAATAAAAAAAGTAAATGGGAGAATGTCCTTCACGTATTGTACCATTTGTTGTGTTTACCCGTTTACGTACATACCGATTTTTTAACATGATTTGTGGACATTTTCTGAAGTGATGATTTGCCTATTAGCATTAATGTTGCCGCTTAAAGTCAAAGAGACACGCACTGCGAATGCGAGAAAACATTTTCTTCAACAGGGCGTTTCCACAAAAATTATTTGCACTTTGGGTCTACATGTTGTCTATTTTGACAACACAGATACTAGTATAAAATGACAAATGACAGATTTCGGGATTAGTGTTGCAGATACTTCTCAGTTTCCTGCAAGATATAAACAGTAAAGATACAAAGGACATGTAATATTTCAGGGCCCAAAATTTTCTGTTGCGATTTGCAGGAACAGAGACAAAACGCATCATTTTCGTGATGCAGTTATCTGGCAGTTCCAGAACTCCACATACAGCACTAGAAATGAGGCACAATTATAACCTTGCGGTTCATGTAAATTTTGTTTTGTATTTCAACATTAAGAACTGATACCAAGAGCTAAATTATTCTGAATGAACAAGTTCTTATTAATAACAAAAAATGGCATTTAATGTAGACATATGATGAGTGACGGAATATAACTCACTATTAGTATGTGAAACAACTGCAAGAAATTTCAATGCGAAAACAAGTAGGGTAGTGAATTACAAAGTAACCAAAGGCGATTTCCAAGCACACAAGTGCTTGACAAGAATTATGGTAGGGGCACAGCTTCACACTCTACTGCAAGGAATTTTGAAGGAAACGAAAGTCAGTCTTTCCCATAAAATTTTCATTGAGACAGAAACCTGGTGCTTCACGAATACACATTTGGACCCGTGTCGATTGGATGATACTAGCAACAACCAAACAAAACCACAGAAATATCATGAATGTACGCTTAGAACAGGATTTACAATCACTTCATTTTACGGGAGAGAGTTAGACTTTTAAACATATAGATCCCCCAATTGACCAAACTTTGTATTAGAAATAAAACTGGATGAAAGGATGATTAGAGATTCGAATGACATCAGAGAAACGAAAGGAAAACTGACAAAAGGACTTGGATAAATAGACGCAGGTGACATGAGTCGAAGTGAAAGACAGTAGACGTATAGATCGTAAGAAATTCAATTCTTAGAAGAAAGGAAAAGTGTGGCATACATTTGCAGAAATCAGAAAAGGAGGCATCCAGAGTTATCAGAAGTGTGATTGGCAAGAAGTGAAGTAAACAGTCACATGATAAAATATCATCACTAGAAACTTAATACAAAATCTTCAGAGAACGATACAAAACAAAGAATGTGCACCAAAGGATTTAAGGGCATGTATTATTATCAACAGAGACAACTGCAAATCACTAGTCAAATATTTTTAGGGGCTCCTAAACCCTCAGGAATCAGAAGAGCGACACGCTCACGAGACTAACTCGCCGGCAATGCAGCAGTGGTCAGCTGGGAAACGACGGGGAATGATACCATGCAAGATGAGATACAGCGAGGTGAATAATGAACTTGTAGCTAAAGCCTTTCGTAAAATTACCAAGGAATGTTAGTAAAAGGAAAAGTGGAGGAATTACCGGAGGACTAGGTTCAAATGGTTCAAATGGCTCTGAGCACTATGGGACTTAACAGATGAGGTCATCAGTCCCCTAGAACTTAGAACTACTTAAACCTAACTAACCTAAGGACATCACACGCATCCATGCCCGAGGCAGGATTCGAACCTGCGACCGTAGCGGTCGCTCGGTTCCAGACTGTAGCGCCTAGAACCGCACGGCCACTCCGGCCGGCGGAGGACTAGGAAGAGGTCCTCATCCATCTATTATACGAGATGGGGGACAAAACAAATGCTGGAAACTGCAGAAGACCCTCTCAACCATCCATAAGTTCCTCTTTTTTTGTTTGAAAAACACTGTTAAATAAAATATAACGATAAGCGTAACATGTATCAATGACTTGAAAGTCGAGTTCAGGAATAGTAGAAATTGTGTGAAAAAGGTTTTCAGTCTGCAAAAAACAACTCATTGAAATTAGAGGAAAACGAAACCTAAACGCATTTATTACCTTACCTCACTGAAGATAAAGAGTCATGAGATTCAGTAGAAATGATATTCATAAAGCTAAAAGAATTAGGGATTAATGGATTCAGAATAATTAAATGAACAATATTTCTTAAGTGAAATTTCCGTATTTTCCACACACCTGCGTCGGTAACACACACTTGTGAAGTAGCTTCCGACTTGGAGGGAAGCCATTTAGAATCATGGCTGTGGATGACATTTTCACCGCCAGCTTTTCACCAATAGGAGTCAGAGAGATGGTGTTGTAAAATTCCTAATCACCAAACTTCGCACCAGTGTCCCAGATTAAGTTCCAGATCTCTCCGCAATGTAACCATAAGCAAAATACTTACGCCCCAGAAATCACACGTGTAATTAGTACTAATAAGTGTAGTAGTAGAACTAGTATTAGTAGATGTTGTTTTATTCATCCCTTCCTCAGGGTATTATGTAAGTGGTGTTACACTGTCAGAATAATAAAAGTAATTGACATATACAGGGATTTACGTTACTTAGGCCTACGGATCTGGTGTGAGTAGGTGGGACAGTTAGTCGGCTATGGCATTAAAGTAGGAACCATCCAGGCATTTCTCTGAAGTAATTAAGGGAAACTGCGAGAAACCTAAATCAGGATGGCCAAATGAAGACCGGAGCGTCTATCCTCCCGAATACAACGCCACTCTGTTTAAAACAGTGCTGGCTCACTCGGTTTGCCCCGGGTGTACAGTACTGTGTTATTTAATAATGTAAAAGTTAGCATTGTTGTTATAAATACAGCAACCACCCGCTTTGTTATGTATTTATATTTATTTCGGGCTTTCATCCGTCTTCACTTAGCATTATACATCTCTGAGTCGGTCAGTACGTAGTTACAACATAATAACTGTGTTCTGACTGAAGTATGTATTACACTAATTGAAGCTGGTGAAAGCCCGAAATGCGTTAGTTCAAATAAAAATAAATAACAAAGTGACTGGTTACTGTTTTTTTTTTAAATAATGACTCTGATCAGTCCGCCTCCGTAGCGCAGCAGTAGCGTTACCACCTACCACGCAAGGGGGCCCGGGTTCGATTCCCGGCAGGGGACTGGGTGTTGGGTGCCCATCATCAGTGACACGCAAGTCGCCGCAGTGGCGTCAACTAATAACCGGTACGTCCACCTTTGGTGCGGATAACAGCGGTTAAGCGTCGTGGCATGAAAGCAGTGAGGCCTTAGGAGGTCGCTGGAGGAAGTTTATACCATATTTACACACACAAGTCACCTAATTCCCGTAAATTGTGGGGAGGGGGGCGATGAGCTCTGACGTCACGTTCAATCATCTGTCAGATATTTTCGATCGGGTTCAGATATGGCGGGGGGGGGGGGGGGGGGGAAGCACATCAATTGGAACTCGCCACTGTGTTTCAAGAACCACTCCATCAAACTTCTAGTCATGTGACATGGCGCATTATCTTCTTGAAAAATGCCACTGCCATCGGGAAGCATGATCGTCATGAAGGGCTCTACGTGGTCTGAAATCAGTATTCGATTGGATGACACAGTAGCAATCGAAAAAAACCAAAGAAGTATCATGAATGTACGAGTAGAACAGGATTTAAAATGACTTTATTTCACGGCAGAGAATTAGACTTTTCAACTCTATATGCCCCAGTTCACACAAAATTTGTATTAGAAATAAAACTGTGTGGAAGGATGATTAGAGATTTGAATGGGATCAGAGATGACCCTCGTGGTTCCTAGCACGAGCTGCACTGTACTCATGGACGCCGACGTGAATATTCCCCAGAGAATAATAGGGCCGCTGCCAATTTACCTCTGTCCGCATTACAAGGAGCTGTTCCCGTGGAAGGTGACGGATTCGCGCTCTCCCATCGCTATCTTGAAGAAGGTCACATGCCCATTTCAGTCGTAGTTGCCGATGTCGTGGTGTGAATATTGACTCATGCACGGGTCGTCGGCTGCGGAGAATCATCATTATGCGTGTTCAGCGCACTGTGTGTCCAGACACACTTGTACTCGGCCCAGCATTCAAGTCTGATGTTAGTTCCGGCACAATTCGCAGCGTGTCCTGTTTTACCAGTCTGCCCAGCCTTCGACGCTCGACATCTGTAATGGCCGCCCAACCCCACGACGTGTGAACGTGGTTCACCTTCGTTTCGCCACGTGTTGAAGACACCACAGCACTCCTCGAACACTCGTAAAGTCGTGCTGTTTTCGAAATGCTCGTGCCGAGCCTCGGTCAATCTCAGTAGATCGTGCCCATTCCCCGTTCTACACACGGACAGCGCGCCCACTGATACTACATGCAGTGTGCCCGTGTCTGACCAGCAGTCACTCCTTGTCAGGTGATGCTGCTACCGCCTGGACTGGTTTATGTCGACAGCAGGTCGGTCGTCGTAATGTCCTGGCCAATCTGTGTAATCCACAGCCATTAGACCCGATAAATTACTGTCAAAAGGTTAGTGCTACACAGCACATTCATTTCTCGCTTCCAATCACTGGACACACTACATACAAAAACACTTTAAAAAGTAAAAAAATAATATATATTACCCCTTTAGGTTTATTATTATTATTTACATTTTATGGCCTTCATTGGACCACTCTAGCCGACTTTATACAAAGAGTTTTTCAGTTTTCTCTCAGCCCAGTACTTCTTCATTCTCTCGGATCTCTCCTTCTTTCTTCATCGGAAGTCACCCTTCCTATTGTCTGTTTGCTAATTTTCGTTTGCAGTCTGGTTTGTTTGTCTGTGACGTTCCTGATTTTCTCAATTTTGTTTCTTAGCTCTTCCAATGTAATCTGTAGCTCATCCATATCTTCTTTGATTTCTGTAATCCACTTAATGTCGCACTTACTATTCCACAATTTCTCTATTATTCTCTGATGATCCTCTTCTCTGGTGTTCTGATTAGATGTCCGAAAAATGAAATGCGTTTCTTCCTGATTGTACTCATTATCGGTTCTATTTCCTTCTAGACTGTTTCATTTGTAGCTACTCTCCAGTGTCCATCTTTCTGGTACGATTTGTTGATGCACGTTCTGATGATTCTTCTCTCTGTTTTAAGTAATTTGTCTGTTTGTGCAGTATTAGATGTTTAGAAGATAGCTTCACTTGCGTATGTTATTTCTGGTTGAGTGGCTGTTTTGTAGTGTTTTAATTTTGTTGCTATTGGCAGGCTCTTTTTGTTGTAGGTGTTCTTGGTGATATATTGTGCTCTAGTCAATTTGTTTATTCTGTTATGCCATGTTGGCTTCTCAATGAGGTTATATGGTATGATTTCTCCCAGATATTTAAATTTATCTACAATTTTGATTTCTTGGCTTCCTATGGCAATTTTCTTTATGAGTTGTGGGTCAGTTAGCATGATGACTGTTTTTTTCAAAGGATATTCCAATACCAGTTTTCTGTGCTATTTTCTGTAGTGAGATAACTTGTCGCTTGGTTTCCTGAATACTGTGGGACAAGAGAGCAAGGTAATCAGCAAACCCTAGACAATTTAAACTTATGTTGTCTTTGGGTCTTCCAATTTGGATGTTCTTTGGGTTAGTCTTGTACCATTCCCTCATTATATATTCTAAAGCACAGTTGAACAGCAGGGGGTGCCAAGCAGTCTCCTTATCTTGAGCCTCTTTTTATGGTGAATGATTCAGAGTTCCCCCCTGAACTTGACTTTTGATACAGTGTTGGTTAAGGTGAATTCTATCAATTTGATTAATTTTGTATGGAGACTCCTTGGTATTCGAGCTTCGTCAAGTCGGCGGACTACTAAGTAAATAAATTAAAAACAGAGTAAATCTAAAAAATCATAACAACAATGTGAAATCGTAAAGTTTAAGTCTTAATTAATTTACTCCGAAAAATTGTGAGTACAGGCACAATCGTCAACCATGCCTGGCCTCACGCACTGCCCGTTCGGGTGGCCGCCCTTGGTCACGTCCCACGCGCCGCATATTTATCACCGCACGACTTGCACTCTCAGTTTAATGAAGCGTCAGTTAGTACGCTGTCATCAAACTACTGCAGGGCATAGGCCTCATAAGATAGATTAGAGCATGAAACTAAGTTCGCACGCGATTGTGTAAAAATATTACGTTAAATAATTAAGTAACTCTATTCCGTAACAATGTCAGACTAATTAAAGACGGATTGATTTTTATATTTTATATAATGAGTACTTACAACTCCACTAGCTATTTTGAGGTGTGGATGCGGGACGCACAGGACTGGAAGAGATGACGTCAAACATAAGAGGCTTATACCCAGCAGTAATGAAAGTCTGCAGTTCTAGAAAGGAAAAAAAAAAAAGTTCAGATGTGTGTGAAATCTTATGGGACTTAACTGCTAAGATCATCAGTCCCTAAGCTTACTCACTACTTAACCTAAAGTATCCTAAGGACAAACACACGCCGGCCAGGGTGGCCGAGCAGTTCTAGGCGCTACAGTCTGGAACCGCGTGACCGCTACGGTCGCAGGTTCGAATCCTGCCTCGGGCATGGGTGTGTGTGATGTCCTTAGGTTTGTTAGGTTTAAGTAGTTCTAAGTTCTAGGGGACTGATGACCTCAGAAGTTAAGACCCATAGTGCTCAGAGCCATTTAAACCATTTGAACCACAAACACACACACCCATGCCCGAGGGAGGACTCGAACCTCCGCCGGGACCAGCCGCAAAGTCCATGACTGCAGCGCCTGACGTTCTCGCTTCCCACGCCCGGGTTCCCGGGTTCGATTCCCGGCGGGGTCAGGGATTTTCTCTGCCTCGTGATGGCTGGGTGTTGTGTGCTGTCCTTAGGTTAGTTAGGTTTAAGTAGTTCTAAGTTCTAGGGGACTTATGACCACAGCAGTCGAGTCCCATAGTGCTCAGAGCCATTTGAACCATTTTTTTGCAGCGCCTGAGACTGCTCGGCTAATCCCGCGCGGCTCTAGAAAGGATAGATGCTGTTAACGTTTCATTTTTTTAAATTTACTTAGCAGTTCCTCGAGCTACGACGCTTGGATGAAAATCTTACTACATATATTAAACTTAAAGCGTAGTACTTATTAATTTTTTGTGTCGGTTTTTTTAAATTTTTAAGTATTTTGCATTTCTGACCCACTTTTTTTCGACGAAAAGTGAAATAATCTGAAAATCACAGTACTGAAAATTTCCTTTAGTAAAGCAAAGACTAACAGAAATATTGTATTTTCATTCTTTCCACTAAAACGTAAATGCCGTATGGCAGATACGCGGGATATCACATGGGGTGGGTTGAGCCGCCTGTCGGAAACGTTGTAACTTCCCCTTAAAAAAATTTAAAAATGACTGTACTGGTAAACCTCTAACATTATTTGTTTTTCAAATAGCGGAGCAAAACTGAACGTACTCAGACGTTTCTGTCTTTACTTATTCTGATCATCACTAAACTGACACACAATATTTTTAGCGCAACGCTATCTGACTTTCAATAATCCCCATAAAAGAATGGCCCTGACTAATAATAACCTATACCTTTCATGAATCACTTACCTCACAAAAATCTGCGTTACTCGAACTACTGCAATACAGCGAGCGCCAATACTGCCATCTTTACAAATTTCCTTTTTCTGACGGGCACACGTCCAGATCGTACGCTCAAAACTCTGGCATCTCTCTCTCCACATCCACCACTGCTGGCGGCTCACTTCCAACTGCCCGACACTACACAAGGGAATATGCCAACAGTGAGTCGAACCAGCCACAGACTGCACACAGCACAGTCAGTGATTTTCATACAGAGCGCTACGTGGCGTTACCAACTTAAAAACCTAAACAGTTTACTTACAAGGTTGTTCTTCACCGGCGAAGTCTGGCCCATTTCCATGAGTATTGCGAGAGTCTTCTCATGTATGTATTTGTAGAGCGAAGCTGAGCGAAATGGATCGTGTATGGAGTAGTGTTACGTTTGTATTGTATGATGATGATGATGAGAGAAGGGAGAGAGTGAAACCAGGCCGCTGTGGCCGAGCGGTTCTATGCGCTTCAGTCCGGAACCGCGAGACCGCTACGGTCGCAAGTTTGCATCCTGTCTCGGGCATGGATGTGTGTGATGTCCTTAGGTTAGTTAGGTTTAAGTAGTTCCTGCTCCTCTCGAAAAACACCAAGGTGACCGCCG
Organism: Schistocerca nitens; assembly: GCF_023898315.1. Classification (NCBI taxonomy): domain Eukaryota; kingdom Metazoa; phylum Arthropoda; class Insecta; order Orthoptera; family Acrididae; genus Schistocerca; species Schistocerca nitens. The sequence goes on from NC_064618.1 coordinate 250,165,436, forward strand.
AGCATACCGTCCCCATCCGATGGACGGATCACCATCAACAGTGTCGTATGCATTCACTTCGTGACACACTGCGCAGAGGTTTAACCCAGGACACTGGCTCAAAGACAGAAACTTTTACTGAAGCTGAAACAATACAACAGGACTAGTTCTTTGTGCTTTCATTAAAATATTTTAAAGGTCTTAGGGGCTGTTTCTTCTTTTATTATTTGGCACTTTGATAATATTAAGAAATTTATTTCTGTTGTAGAGGATTGTAGATGTCACACGCAGAGTGGAAATGAAAATTTTTAGAAGTGGAATTTTTCAAACAACAGGTTTTCAGTGCTATTGTGTTCTCGGTACTGTATTGCAAGTCCCTAGACTTGACCCACGTGCCATACCATGAAGGAAGTCTTTCAGAGACGCATCAGTAGACGTCGCGTGGTTTTTGTGCTGAGCTGTGCTGAGCTCTGGATTCCAAAATTTCAAAGATGTGAGAACTGGTTTTTGTTGTTTACATTGTAACCGTTGAAAATGTGCACACAATCCTACCGGAGGAACATCCGCACCTGAGCATTATAGCAGAGGTTGAAAATACCGCTTCAGCTATACGGTTCTTTTCACTTTTCAGTAGTTAAAACACGACGAGTTTCGGGCTCTTACACGCCCATCATTAGGTGTTATAACTTTGTGCCGTGACCCCGAGCGCCGCGGTGGTCGTGTACAGGACGCGGCGTATCACCGAGTGCTGGTGATACAAAGTTATAACACCTGATGATGGGCGTTAAGAGCCCGAAACTGGTCGTGTTTTAACTACTGAAAAGTGAAAAGATCCTTACAACTGAAGCGGTATTTTCAATCTCCGCTAAAAAAGTACAGCAGCATTTCTGTGTTGTATTATCACAAATAAAAGTGGCAAGTAGTAATTTCATGGGAACGTCTTGATCGCTATAAACTTTATTTACGGTGCGTTTCGAGTAATCATCATCAGAGAATTGTGGTAAAATTTGCATGAGAGACAATTTTTTTTCTCCTTTGCGATTTCATTCGACTAGTCCATGTGGGCAGGCAAGGGCGAACAGCGGCACAATCCGCCGCTCTTCAGCCGAGTGACATTACAATTAAAAAGGAGGAAACTATACATAAAAAAGGCGGAAAAACGGGAGCATAAAAACATAAGTAGTGACAATGGGGGCTAAAATATCGGAGACGTTCATTGTGGAACAGTTAAAAAAGTCGACATAAAGATAAAAAACACGATTGCCGTTTCGTGGGGCACATAAAATACACTGAAGTCACACGCACAAGTTAAAAGCTGGCCACAGTGTAAAAACACTGCAGAACGAAAACACTTACAAAACCACTTGTAAGAGACGGAGCACACACGACGAAGAATAAAAACTGACGGGAGGGAATTGCTGAGTGGAAGCAGGCCTCAGAGGAGGAGAAAAGAGGGGACAGGAAGGTCCAGCGGGGATCAAGAGACAAATTATAAAATCTAATACATAATAATTACGAGGCCAAAGAAGCAGTAGAAACGGAAGTACATAGTAGGTAGAGATGCTTACAATATGCTTACAAAAGCTCAGACACGTGAGCAATATCAGAAAAACGTGCAGTGTCATGTGCAGTTGCCGTTAGAAGATATTTGCGAAAGATGTTATTTGGAGACCTCACATGCCAGAGTGAACGTAGCTGACTCGGGGATCGTATTGTACTAAGTTGGCGGAAGATGGTGTTGTTAAAGATCGAGAGAAACCGAGACATAGCTTTTATAATGCACAAACCAACGTAAATATTCCTACAACATTACATCTGGCTTTTTCCCCTTTTTTACAATAAGCGTCATATCGTCAGTGAACAATAAAACAGAACACGTTATAAAAGTATTGCCTCATTCTTAATGGAACTCCCAACAAAAGCTTTCTTCCTGCTATTTTTTGCAAAACAGACTTTTTGAGACCGTGGTTGTGTACAAAATACAAATTAATTCTTGCAGAGAATAAAATAGCAACCAGACACTGGTAACGCGGACATTTATTTACACGAATAAACACTGTTGTTTCTCTGCCTCGTGATAACTGGGTGTTGTGTGATGTCCTTAGGTTAGTTAGGTTTAAGTAGTTCTAAGTTCTAGGGGACTGATGACCATAGATCTTAAGTCCCATAGTGCTCAGAGCCATTTGAACCATTTCTGAAACACTGTGGCCGCGCGGGATTAGCCGAGGGGTCTCAGGCGCTACAGTCATGGACTCTGCGGCTGGTCCCGGCGGAGGTTCGAGTCCTCCCTCGGGCATGTGTGTGTGTGTGTGTGTGTGTGTGTGTGTGTGTGTGTGTGTGTGTGTGTGTGTGTTTGTTTGTCCTTAGGACAATTTAGGTTCAGTAGTGTGTGAGCATAGGGACTGATGACCTTAGCAGAAAGTCCCATAAGATTTCACACACATTTGAACATTTTAGCCGGCCGAAGTGGCCGTGCGGTTAAAGGCGCTGCAGTCTGGAACCGCAAGAGCGCTACGGTCGCAGGTTCGAATCCTGCCTCGGGCATGGATGTTTGTGATGTCCTTAGGTTAGTTAGGTTTAACTAGTTCTAAGTTCTAGGGGACTAATGACCTCAGCAGTTGAGTCCCATAGTGCTCAGAGCCATTTGAACCATTTTTTGAACATTTTAAATACTGTTACCGATTTCGAACCGACAGGTTCTCCTTCAAACGGCTGTTCACGTTTATATTAAAAAGTGGTTCAAATGGCTCTGAACACTATGGGACTTAACATCTATGGTCATCAGTCCCCTAGAACTTAGAACTACTTAAACCTAACAAACCTAAGGACATTACACAACACCCAGTCATCACGAGGCAGAGAAAATCCCTGACCCCCCCGGGAATCGAACCCGGGAACCCGGGCGTGGGAAGCGAGAACGCTACCGCACGACCACGAGCTGCGGACCCGTTTATGTTACACATGTTGTTTACATCAGTTGTTAAAAAACAGCTAACAGGTAGTATACACAACAACAAATGTTATATAAGTGTGAAGCGCCGTTTTAAGGCGAATCTGTCGGTTCGAACCTGTAACAGCGCTGTTTGTCTAAATAAATAGCTCTGTTACCACTAGATGGTGTTGCTTTCTTCTTTGCAAAAGTTTTCTTATTGACAGCTAGAACTATGAAGTTTCCTGGCATGGCACTTCGAATATTCTTCAGGAAGTATTTGTTTTGTAATCTCTCTCTCTCTGCTCTTCAATGTTTTGGATATATTGATTTTTCAGTCTCCTGAAAAATGTGTCATTTGATACTTATTCACTTTCGACTCTTCAAATGGTGTGCCAGTTGTATGGAAAAATATTTCTCGAGCAGGCCCTGGACATAAAAGTGCTGCGAGGCATGGACACCTGTCTAATATCGGAAGCTTGTTATTCTTGTATTTGGCAACAGCTTACTGTGCACACGAAAGGCCCAGTAGGCAGTACTAGATAGACATAAATCCCGGTACAATATCAGCCTGGTCTGCGAGTCGATTATCTCTCGCATGTACCGTCTTCAACAGGGTACTGCAACAGGTCAATCGTTGACCCCCTGAGCGGTGCCACCTACGGCAGCATATAAGTGAAGGCCGCTTGAGAAGTAAAGCAATGCTGTAGTGTGCTTCCACCGACACGTGCCGTCGACGCCATGTAAATATGATCGTCTGTCTCTCCTTGTTGGTGTTAGACCCGCTTCCAGCTCGCTGCTAAATGCAGCAGTGTCTCAGGATTATGTACAAGTGTGTGCTCCAAAGGACGGTACGAGCGCCAACCAAAACAGAATGTGGAACTATGATGTGAGTGGCGCACAACATGTTGAGGAATACAGTGGCTGTATAAAGGTCATTTATAAATCACATACCAGACACTAAATCTCCAAAATTTTTCATTCACTGTATTGCTCATTGTCATGACCAGTTTCTAAGTGAGCCATTATATTTTCAGGTGGGTGAGCTACATTTACGGACGTGAGTAAGCCCTTAATTTTATTTTTTTTAATGGTCGATTTCCAAGATTGGGAAACAGATTTAAATAATAAAAACCGGATAATGTGACCAGTGCTACTAATTAAGTTAACACACTAGCTGTGTGTAAACTGTAAATCCAAATGCGATGGTAGTTCATTTTATACTGTACTTCCTGTCCCGGAAACATAATGGAAATAATCAGCTAAAATATCTGTTTTAAAAAAGTGATATTGTCGTCTCAAGAAGTGTACAGAAAGATGCCACAAAGAAACTGCACAGTTTTACTCAGTAGCTTACAATCACTATGTACACTGAAGAGCCAAAGAAACTGGTGTACCTGCCTAATATCTTGTAGGACCCACTTGAGCACACAGGAGTGCCGCAACACGACGTGGCATGGACTCGACTAATGTCTGACGTAGTGCTGGAGCGAATTGACGCCACGAATCCTGCAGGGCTGTCAAAAATGGTTCAAATGGCTCTGAGCACTATGGGACTTAAGATCTGTGGTCATCAATGCCCTAGAACTTAGAACTACTTAAACCTAACTAACCTAAGAACATCACACACATCCCTGCCCGAGGCAGGATTCGAACCTGCGACCGTAACGGTCACGCGGGGAGACTGAAGCGCCTAGAACCGCACGGCCACATCGGCCGGCGCAGGGCTGTCCATAGACCCGTAAGATTACGAGGGGATGGAGATCTCTTCTGAACAGCACGTTGCAAGGCATCCCAGATATGTTCAATACTGTTCATGTCTGGGGAGTTTGGTGGCCAGCGATAGTGTTTAAATTCGGAGGAGTGTTCCTGGAGCCACTCTGTAGCAGTCCTGGATGTGTGGGTTGTCACATTGTCCTGCTGAAATTGCCCAAGTACGCCGGAATGTACAATGGACGTAAATGGATGCAGGTGATCATACAGGATGCTTCTGTATGTGTCGTCTGTCTGAGTCGTATCTAGATATATCAGAGGTCCCATATCATTCCAACTGCACACACCCCACACCATTACAGAGCCTCCACCAGCTTGAACAGTCTCCTGCTGACGTGCAGGATCCATGGATTCATGAGGTTGTCTCCATCCGCCGGAGAATTTGAAACGAGACTCGTCCGAAAAAAATGGTTCAAATGGCTCTGAGCACTATGGGACTCAACTGCTGTGGTCATCAGTCCCCTAGAACTTAGAACTACTTAAACCTAACTAACCTAAGGACATCACACACATCCATGCCCGAGGCAGGATTCGAACCTGCGACCGTAGCAGTCGCACGGTTCCGGACTGCGCGCCTAGAACCGCGAGACCACCGCGGCCAGCAGACTCGTCCGACCAGACAACATGTTTCCAGTCATCAACAGTTCACTGTCAATGTTGATTGCCCTAGGCGAGGCGTAAGGCTTTGTGTCGTGCAGTCATCAAGGGTACACGAGTGGGCCTTCGGCTCCGAAAGCCCATATCGATGATGTTTCGTTAAATGGTTCGCACGCTCACACTTATTGGTAGCCCAGTATTGAAAACTGCAGGAATTTGCGGAAGGGTTGCTCTTCTGTCACGTTGAACGAATCTCTTCAGACGTCGTTGGTCCTGTTATTGCAGAATCTTTTTCCGGCCGCAGCGATGTCGGAGGTTTTACCGGATTCCTGATATTCACGGTACATTCGTAAAATAGTCGTACGGGAAAATCCCCACTTCATCGCTACCTCGGAAATGCTGTGACCCATCGCTCATGCGCCAACTATAACACCACGTTCAAACTCACTTGAATCTTGATAACCTGCCATTGCAGCAGCAGTAACCGATCTAACAACTACGCCACACTTTTGTTGTCCTATATAGGCGTTGCCGATCGCAGCGCCGTATTCTGCCTGTTTGCATATCTCTATATTTGAATACGAATGCGTATTCCGCTTTCTTTAGCGCTTTACTGTATATTTCCCTTGTAAACTGTACGGAGGATTATTGTCGTTTTGACATTGTACTACGTAAAATTGTATTCCACTACAGACATCGCGAAAACGAGTATTTACGTCAGTAATATTTCTACTCTCGTATGTGAACCTTATCGAGAGCAAATAACTCCATTTTCATAAATAAATTTTATTGGCTCTCACATTCTTCTTACAATGTCTCTCATAACTGAACACCAGCTGCCAAATATACTTGTACCTCTACAAGTAAATATACATTGTAAATATACTGTAACAACGTGAAACCAATAATGGTGACATTTAAATATTATATGTTTCAGTGGTTCCGTTGAAAAACAGTATGTGACTATTGTTCTTTCACAATTGAAGATGGTCAAAACGTCTTCTTGAATAAAGTTGCATGATACAGTATCATAACTCTAGATTTTCGTTCGCCGTGATTTTTGTTTTATCCTTGTGGCGGTCGGAGAACCTTTCTCCGAGAACTCACGCCTGATGCGCCTCTGATACGACTCAGATACAGACCAGTAATCCCCTCGCCCGCGATTCCTTAAAGACGCAAATGTCATGAATAAATCAGCCTCAGACGTCTGATTACTTTACCATCGCTACATTACTGCAGTCTGGGTAATTTATGTTTCATTTTAAGAAACACTCATCTTTGTTTCGTGTAAAGATATAATTTTGCAAGTACATTCAGTGGTATATGCGGATATTGTCAGTAAAATGGGCTGCCAGTAGGGTTAACAGTGAGGGAGAAGTAAATTGGAACATAATGCTTGAGGTTGAAGTTTTATTGCGTGAACAGCGAAAATTTAGCAAACAATAAACTCTTTTTTTTCTTTCGTTATTTTGTGGGGGTGTCAACTAGAAAATGTTTTGAAAAGAGTTGAGCTAATGTGTAAAGTTTGTTGGAAGTCGTTAAATCCCTCGTTATTGAATACTGGCTGAATATAGTCTGGGTAATTTGCACACCATTAGTCACGCTGCCTAGTTTCTAACTCCAATACTTGACTTGCCGTGCTGACACGTTAAGGTAAGATTATACCTTGTAATGAGTAGATTATGACAGCATTTTAAATCTTTGAATTCGATCAATAATTGTATGAGATGCTGAACATCAAAGTTACGTTTCCCCGTTGAATAGGCAGCCTGCGACTGAAAGTGGTGATTTTAACCGTTTAGTATTGTAGATGGCGTACAAGGGTGTCGTTCTTAGAGCGACTGAGTAGGCAATTGCCCATGACAGGTGGATCATGACAGAGCCCGAACAGACGCTGGAGAGAAGAAAGGTGATTGTCGTGTCATGAGTTGCTCTGTCTTTTCCACATTTGTTCGTCTTCTTTGAAGAAAGGCTGATGATAAAATACGATATTTTTTCCAAAAAATATGAACACATTTAGGCGATACTTTTTCCCACAACATATCGTTATCGTAATGGCAATATTTTTACTTTATATTGTTTTATTCGCTAATTTCGCTAAGTATTTCACATTGTAGTAGATCATAATTTTATTTTCACTGTGTGAAGAAGTACTACTTTTTGAGCCTTCATCACGTCCAGTCTTTCTTTTTGACTGTGTAAAGCAAGTATAGGTGGCACAAAGAAGAAAAACAATTTTTTATCCAATTAGCGTGCTGTTTCTTCACATCAGCATTCTTCAAGAAAAGTTGCTGAAAATAGTGAACAAAAATCTAAACGACCAGATTGGTCTTTGCGGTGAGCGAAGACGTGTTAGAGAAAATTCTCATGTAAGTGGCGCTCGAGGTTACCAACAGAAATTGCAACGTTTAACTTCGCCACGCAATTTTGACACTGCAACTGCAAGGTCACTGGCATCGGCAGAGATGAAAAAACAGGAAGTCGACATACATGAAGTGTTCCCAACAAATCCATATGTGACGAAACCGAACGGCGGATACCTTTCATTGTGTCACTTACATGCTGTTGCCATTGTTAGCAAAAAAATGGCTCTGAGCACTATGGGACTTAACATCTGAGGTCATCAGTCCCCTAGAACTTAGAACTACTTAAACCTAACTAACCTAAGGACATCACACAACACCCAGCCATCAGGAGGCAGAGAAAATCCCTGACCCCGCCGGGAATCGAACCCAGGAACCCGGGCGTGGGAAGCGAGAACGCTACCGCACGACCACGGGATGCGGGCATTGTTAGCAAAATGGTTATCGCCAAAGGTGAACGTGCATGGTTTTCTTTCCAGTTCTTGCTCCAAGGGGGGAGGGGGAGGCAGGGGGGGGGGGGGGAGGGTAGGCAGGCTGCTGGCTTGTTGATATAGAGGTTATCTAATAATAAATCAATACTTAAATAAACAACTCTAAAACCGGTATTATATTAAATGTGCAGCTAATATTTTTATGGGCCGGTACGTCGATATCTTTTTGTTCGGTATATCGACGCTTTTTTCGATTTATCGGGGGCCGGTGATGGTACCTTTTTAAACACCGATATACCGGATTCCCGATATTTTTAACAATATCAACAATCCTACTTTGAAGCGTTGACGTCAGGCAGTGCGCATAAACAGACGCTTGCCGAATTTACTACACAGAGTTGGGCGCCCTCTGCGCCTGCGCCCGAGCCAGGTTCTAGGTCAGGCGTCTGGGAACCCCCTTCTACTACCCGGCCGTAAGTAACGGCCCGTGTCACCTCGCTGCATTTGTTATAGCGACACTGGCCGGAAGACGACGGCGAACGGCCACTGTGATTCAGTGAGGGTGTCGAGTCGCCTGCACCTGCTCTCCTGCCTAACTTCGTCCAGTTCTGTTGAAGACCCCGAAAGCAATGGTCTTTGCATTAACCGTGAGCGAAAGCGGCCAAAAATAAAATAAAGTGCGGCTAAGTAAAAAGGATGCGGCATATCTTATCCAAAACATTTTCTCTTTCAAAATTAGCCACTTGGCTCGAGAGGAATAATGAGAAACCATACGTTGCGAAGTACTGCCTTGGTACGTACAAAGATTTTAAAGTATGATAAGCAGAACAGGTAAGGATTAACTCCGACTTGGTACGCAAAAACTAATCTACATTTTCTCTGCATTAAAAGCCTCAGAGTACATAGTTCAACAGATTTGTCTGGAGAAAGTATCAGCAATCGAAACCGTTAGTTTGTCTGACAAATGAAGAAAAGAATTTTTTCCTCTTAAATAAAATTATGCCATTAAAACAGTAAATATGCTTCTTTGAATAAATTATTGTGACGTTTCATTTCAAACTAATTACGAACAATTTTACTAACAAAGCAACAATTTTCTTGTATTTAAACTTACTCTATATGCAACATCTTTAAAGTGTTACGGCGGAAACATTTTTGGCCAATATGATATTTAGGTTTGGACACAGCGATGGATATAGAAAGGTTGCCGGCACCTCTCCAGAATTCAATAAGTATGTAGTCATTTTAGAAGTTCAATTACATTTTTTGTTCCTGCAGTTAATAATATTTAATTTTCGGACGTGTTTCGTATTTTATATTAAAATCATCAGCGATGGATTTTTGTGGCTGCCCTGCCAAAAATGTACATTTCCTCCCATATGGTCATAGGTTAAGAGACGCATTTCACTTCTACTTCACATATGGAAGGCATTCACGTCGAAACGTCATGTTTATCGTTGCCCTTAACTTCACATTTATACTACGATGATTTCTGTAGGAACTGTGATTTTGCAATTTTGCTGCTGTCTTTTTTGTTTATAGAAGTGTTACAAACCTATTGTCTTTTTCTTCTTGTTCTTTATTTCTCTCCGTACGTGTGTGTGTGTGTGTAAGGGGGGGGGGGATGGCCTTAACACGATATTTTTTTATAGTGGAAAGGGGGTAGCATATTTATTACTGGCGTATATTCGTTATGTTAAAGCAATGAAACCCATTTTTTGGATATTCAGGGAGGGGTTGCAGAATGTAGAACGTGGTTAGAATAGCTGGCAGCGAGGGTAAAATGGAATCTGAATAGAGATTACTTTTATTTATTTACTTAGTGTCAGACTAACATCGGGTGAGTGCTCATCATCAGCAATGTACGTATTATATACTGGTTTCTTAGCACATGTAGGTGCATGTCAGTGTTGATGCCATAACATCCAGAGATGACAACACACACAACAATAATATTATGATTTAATGTAATTAGATAATTATACGACTTATTGACTATCGTCTTCGGCATCTGCTAAGACTGGTGTATAATATGCTTCTGAGGATGAGCTAGCGCTCGATATGTTATTGGTACAAGGAACTTGCTCATTATATATATATATATATATATATATATATATATATATATATATATATATATATATATATATATATATATATATATGAGCAAGCGTCAGATATCAATAACATATCGGGCGCTTGTTCATCTTCAGAAGCATATTATACACCGGTCTTAGCACATGCCGAAGACGATAGTCAATAAGTCGTATAATTATATTAAATCAGAATATTAATTTTGTGTATTATGCAGTTATATATAAGCTGCAGAGCACCACTTATTCGCGAATATTTAAATAATTGTTACATAATGTTGCAGTTAATATATACACCAGATAAAATGTCAGTGTTCGTCACTGTTACCCATCTCCCTGGAATGCATAGTGACAGTACTAAAGGGATACTGTACTCGTAAGAACTCGTGTCGTTCGCGGTGAGAGAGTGGCGTTGTAGTCCTGCCAAGAGTGAAGTCTGCTGTGTTACGCAACAGCTGTTGGAGGGGGGGGCGGGGAGGGGGGGGTGAGGGTAGGGATTCCCGCGGGGACACCCTCTGGGAGTGACCGCCCCTGCCCCTACAAGCGCACATGCTGCTCCGTCCACAGGTCGGAGAACCACGGCCGAGAGAGCGTTCAATGCTGAAGGAGAACGTTTACCGTTACTCAGCTACGGGAACATATACTGAGGTGACAGATGTCGACCGAGCGAGGTGGCGCAGTGGTTAGCACATTGGACTCGCATTCGGGAGGACGACGGTTCAATCCCGTCTCCGGCCATCCTGATTTAGGTTTTCCGTGATTTCCCTAAATCGTTTCAGGCAAATGCCGGGATGGTTCCTTTGAAAGGGCACGGCCGATTTCCTTCCCAATCCTTCCCTAACCCGAGCTTGCGCTCCGTCTCTAATGACCTCGTTGTCGACGGGACGTTAACCACTAACCACCACCACCACCACCACCACAAATGTCGTGGGATACCTCCTAATATCGTGTCGGACCACCTTTGCGGGCGCAGTGCAGCAGCTCGACCTGGCATGGATTCAACAAGTCGTTGGAAGTCCCCTGCAGAAATATTGAACCATGCTCCCTATATAGCCGTCCGTAATAGCGGAAGTGTTGAAAGTGCAGAATTTTGTGACGAGCTGACCTCTTGATTATATCCCATAAATGTAAGGTGGGATTCATGTTGGCCACTCTGGGTGGCCATATGATTCACTCGAACTGTTGAATGTTCTTCAAACCAGTCACGAACAATTGTGGCCCGGTGACACGGCAAATTTTCATCCATAAAAATTCCATCGTTATTTGGGAACATGAAGTCCACGAATGGCTGCAAATGGTCTCGAAGTAGCGGAACACGACCATCAACGATCGGTTCAGCTAGACCAGAGGACCCAGTCCATTCCATGTAAACACAGCCCACACCATTATGGAGCCACTACCTGCTTACACAGTGTCTTGTTGACAACTTGGGTCCACGGCTTTGTTGGGTTGCGCCACGCTCGAACCCTACCATCAGCTGTTACCAACTGAAATCGGTGTTCATCTGACCAGGCCACGGTTGTTCAGTCGTCTAGTTTTCAACCCATATGGTCACGAGCCCAGGATTGGGGCTGCAGGAGATGTGATGCCAGCAAAGGCACTCGCGTCGGTCGTCTGCTACTATAGTCGATTAAAGCCACATTCTTTCGCAGTGTGCTAACATATACATTCGTCGTACGTCTCAAATTGATTTCTGCGGTTATTCAACTCAGTGTTGCTTGTCTGTCGGCACTGACAAGTCAACACAAACGCCGCTGCTCTCGGTCGCTAAGTGAAGGCCGTCGGCCACTGCGTTGTCCGTCGTGAAAGGTAATGCCTGAAATGTGGTATTCTCAGCACACTCGTGATGACTGGGTGTTGTGTGATGTACTTAGGTTAGTTAGGTTTAAGTAGTTCTAAGTTCTAGGGGACTGATGACCTCAGATGTTAAGTCCCATAGTGCTCAGAGCCATTTGAACCATTTTTTCAGCACACTCTTGATACTGTGAACTTCGGAATATTGCATTCCCTAACGATTTCCGAAATGGAATGTCCCGTGCATCTAGCTCCAACTACCATTCCACGTTCTAAATCTGTTAGTTCCCATCCTGCGGATACAATCACGCCGGAAATCTTCTCATATGTATCAGCTGGGTACAAATGACAGCTCCGCCAATGCACTGCCCTTTTATACTTAGTGTACGTGATGCTACGGTCATATGTACAGGGCTATTACAAATGATTGAAGCGATTTCATAAATTCACTGTAGCTCGATTCAATGACATATGGTCACGACACACTACAGATACGTAGAAAAACTCATAAAGTTTTGTTCGGCTGAAGCCGCACTTCAGGTTTCTGCCGCCAGACCGCTCGAGAGCGCAGTGAGACAAAATGGCGACAGGAGCCGAGAAAGCGTATGTCGTGCTTGAAATGCACTCACATCAGTCAGTCATAACAGTGCAACGACACTTCAGGACGAAGTTCAACAAAGATCCACCAACTGCTAACTCCATTCGGCGATGGTATGCGCAGTTTAAAGCTTCTGGATGCCTCTGTAAGGGGAAATCAACGGGTCGGCCTGCAGTGAGCGAAGAAACGGTTGAACGCGTGCGTGCAAGTTTCACGCGTAGCCCGCGGACATGCTGGAAAATTGGCTCATGCCACAACTGGAGACCGACAGCGCCGACTTCATCTTTCAACAGGATGGTGCTCCACCGCACTTCCATCATGATGTTCGGCATTTCTTAAACAGGAGATTGGAAAACCGATGTATCGGTCGTGGTGGAGATCATGATCAACAATTCATGTCATGGCCTCCACGCTCTCCCGACTTAACCCCATGCGATTTCTTTCTGTGGGGTTATGTGAAAGATTCGGTGTTTAAACCTCCTCTACCAAGAAACGTGCCAGAACTGCGAGCTCGCATCAACGATACTTTCGAACTCATTGATGGGGACATGCTGCGCCGAGTGTGGGAGGAACTTGATTATCGGCTTGATGTCTGCCAAATCACTAAAGGGGCACATATCGAACATTTGTGAATGCCTAAAAAGACTTTTTGAGTTTTTGTATGTGTATGCAAAGCATTGTGAAAATATCTCAAATAATAAAGTTATTGTAGAGCTGTGAAATCGCTTCAATCATTTGTAATAACCCTGTATATCTGCATTACACTACCCATGACTGTTGTCGCCTCAGTGTACATGTGGAAGTCACCAACACAGAGACACACGCCTTTTGAAGAATCTTGCAATTCTTACACTCACTTCCCAGTACATTTACTCGTTAATAGAAAAATACATTTCTACTTTTGGGATGTATTCAAAACGTGATGCAAGTCACAAAAAACATTCCGCTATATGCTTTACTTCCCAGTATAAGGTTCAGAGTGGATTTAGGTATGGTGGTGCAAAGGTATTCAACAATATCCCAAGGATGAAACTGTGAATCCGTACCAACAGAAGATCTTAAATGTAAGATAGGAACCATGTATTTGGGGCACGACACATGGTTCCTATGGCAGGATATGAACAGCTTCAATTTGCTCTCGGTAATGTGTAAAACTTGTTGAGCAATATGTTTTGAGACAAGGGGGCGTCTGCGAGTGTATTATATCTCGTTCAGCGAGATGACAGCGCCCATGTAAAAACGATTTGCATGAGCGCGGCATACAACGATGCGTGGCACCACGAAAATACTGGGTGCCCCGCTAACTGGCGAGCAGAGTGTCCGAAGGCACGGTCAGCGACAAACACGGAAACCTTAAGAGTGTCACAGCGCGAAGAATTCACAATACTTATGCAAGGCGAGCTAACGTCGAGCAAAAACGATCTGGGCTCCTGCTAGCCCCTGCAACTGACGTCGGAGTCCGTGTGGTCGGACCGGGAAAGCTCTGACCGCAGAGGCACTGCCCCCATCTATGCGGCACTCGGTCCGCTTACGGTTGAGATACTGCTCATTCTGACTCTTGACCGCGTACAGCTCTCATCAGGTATGCGTGAATTTGGCGGGGACAGATACATATGGCCGATATAGAAAGAAAATCACATCGTACGAATTTTTTTACTTTATTTCGACTCATAAGGTACAAATGGTTATTTTGAATTTGTAGTGCCTTAAAGTTTGATGACGAAGTCATAAGATTCACTCATTCATTTATTCGTAATTTTTACATTGACCCTATTTAGAACGAAAACCTTAATGGATGTGTGCAGAGTCAGTGTATATTTCAGTAAAGGTCATCAGAATACATCACAATACTACTGGAAGATTCCCAAAACTGCATCTCATACGTTTATCCATTGAATGCACAGAAGCCCACCCCTTTTCAGATTTTATATATATATATATATATATATATATATATATATATATATATATATATATATATATATGTGTGTGTGTGTGTATAAATCTCTCAATTGCTGCCGATATTATTTCTCTGAAGTTAAGCCACATCTGGTCTACACTTATATTATTAATTTGGAATGAGTGGAGATTGTCTCTCAGGAAGGCGTCAAGTGAGTTTTTATCTGATTTTTTGAATAGGCATATTTTTCGCTTATTTTTGAGAATTTGAGGATTACAATATTCAACCTTGCTACGACAGCCCTGTGTTCACTAATCCCTGAATCGGTTTTGATGCTCGTTATTAACTCAGGATTATTTGTTACTAAAAGGTCAAGTGTGTTTTCACAACCGTGGGCTCACGAACTAACTGCTCCCAATAATTTTCAGAGAATGCGTTTAGCACAATTTCGGATGATATTTTATGCGTACCTCCGGAATTAAACATGTATTTTCGCCAACATATCGAGGGTAAATTAAAGTCACCACCAACTATCATCGTATGAGTCGGGTACGTGTTTGCAATCAAACTCAGATTTTCTTTGAACATTTCAGCAACTGTATCATCTGAATTGGGAGGCTGTAAAAGGATCCAATTATTATTTTATTCCGGTTGCCAACAATGACCTCTGCCCATACTAACTCACAGGAAGTATCTACTTCAATTTAGGGACAAGTTAAACCACTTCTGACAGCAACAAACACGCCGCCGCGAACCGTGTATAGCCTATCCATTCGGAACACCGTTAGGTTCTTCGAAAAAATTTCGGCTGAGCTTATATCCGGCTTTCTATTAGCGCTTGGAGATCTGGTACTTTCCCAACACAGCTACGATAGAAACAGACCTACTAAGGAGACTGCCTACGCTACGCTTGTCCGTCCTCTTTTAGAATACTGCTGCGCGTTGTCGGATCCTTACCAGTTAGGACTGGCGAAGTACATCGAAAAAGTTCGAAGAAAGGCAGCACGTCTTGTATTATCGCGAAATATGGGAGAGAGTGTCACAGAAATGATACAGGAATTGGGATGGACATCATTAAAAGAAAGGCGTTTTTCGTTGCGACGGAATCTTCTTACGAAATTCCAATCATCAACTTTCTCCTCCGAATGCGAAAATATTTTGTTGACACCGACTTACATAAGGAGGAACGATCACCAAGATAAAATAAGGGAAATCAGTGCTCGTACGGAAAGATAGAGGTGTTCATTCTTTCCGCTCTGACCTTCATAACACGATTTTTTGTGTACTCAGGAAAGTAATACTTGAAACATTTGAATAAAATAACCGTTATCCTAGTTGTCAATTTATTTAAGTCACATTTAATAACCCTTATTAACACTCTTCTACACTGAAATCCTGCTTATCATTTCGTGATTAAATTTCCGTGGATCTAGGTTACTACACAGGTGTTTTAGAGATTTGGGTGAAAAATTTGTGAGTTGCATGTAAAGAGCCCACGGAGAGATGCAGCGACTACCTCTGTTAGTGGAAAAGCGGCTGTCGCGCCAGGTTTAGTCGATGTTCACTGGGCGCTCCCTCAATGAACGGACTGAGACGGAAAGGAAAAACAGAGCTGTCGATGTCGAACAGCGATCGAGGTCAGTCTGCTACGATCCAATGCGCGTTCTTATAGCTTTTGCAATCAAATGAGATTTATGCGAACATGCAAGAAACATTGCGAGGACGAGTTCTGCATTATGCAGCGGTGGAGACGTGGGCGGCAGGAGTCTCGCGTAGCCGAGCCGAACACTCGCCAGTGGAAGAGACGTAACACGGGATCACGTGACCCGGCTGATGCACCTTAGCGTCTTGTCCCAGCAGAGCACCCGCCAGGGTCGTGATACACCGTTCTTCGATGAGCCGCTGCGACGCTCGTTGCTTTGTGCTGAGGTCAAGTGTTCCATCGTAGAGGTGCGACTTGGGTGACATTTACGATTTTGCGCAATTTCTGTACAAATCTTCATCATCGTCAGCATCATCTCCTTCCAAGGATTAAGTGTTTCACTCACTTGTTCCAGTCTCTTATCACCCAGCCATCTCGTACGAGTTGTACCTAGTTCTCTCTTTCCAGTTAGCCAGTAAATCGTAATTTGTTTTGACAATATATTTTCTGTATATATATGAAGATGGTATCTGGTCTTTCGGGCATGTCCGAAAGAACAGATACCATCTTCATATATATATATATATATATATATATATATATATATATATATATAGTTAAGGCTCACCGGCCATTTGACAACCTTCTTCTGTACGGATGCACAAACAGTGCCCGAACTCTTACGAGAATCGGCGGTAAAGCCGCGAGTAATGAGTATGATGGGCAGGGGCACTATGCATATAGTGCGGGACAACAAGTTGCGAATGTGGGTCTCACGGGAGGCGTGCCAGTGGTACGTCCCTGCAGTCGCACTACCCTCTGTGTCCTCGGTGGCGCAAATGGCTGCCGGCAGGGTAGCTCAACGTGTTCGGTCAGAGCGCTGGTTGGCCTCTGTAATAAAAACTGAGTGGGAGGATCAACAAACGAACTTTAACGGATGTCATGTGCGTCCGCAACGACCAAACACAACGATCAACAACAAGAACAACAAAAAATAGATGGATAGAGCGTCTGCCATGTAAGCAGGAGATCCAGGGTTCGAGTCCCGGTCGGGGCACATATTTTCAACTGTCCCCGTTGACTTATATCAACGCCTGTATGCAGCTAAGGGTATTCATTTCATTGTAATTTCAATCTGTTTTCTGTCATCCTGTCAACATCATCCTTCCATTTCATTCTATTCCTTTCGATCTTGTCATTAACTGAAAAGATTTTCAAATCTGATTTTTTTTTCAATTCTTATTTTATCCACTTTATTATAGCCTCTGCTGTCTGTATACGTGGTTTTTTTATTGCCCATGATTCGCATGTACAACCATAACTTTAATAGAATTTTATTTACGTTTCCTTTCTTGTTTTTCTTCCCAAGTTCTTCCAATTGTTCTGCAGATAACATGAAATTTATTAACATTCCCTCTTAATGGCTTTATCTTAGTTAAAACTAATATCACCTTATTGATAACTAAAGTGGAATACTTGTTCTAAAATTGTATCATGTATTACTAATTTCGATCTGACTGGTTTCCTCCGTATGAAAGCCATTGCTTTGTCTTCAGATATAGTTAAATTGTGGAATATTCCGTTTTGGCTCAGTCTAAAAGGTGATAATATTACAAACTGTCAGGGGTTATGGAGAAAGGTAAGTGTATCAATTTGAGATAACGGCACCTGGTCAGGAAACGACTGAATCAAAAGTTATTAGCGAAAATCATTGTGATACCTCTAACAGTGGAATATGTGTACCGGTACTGTTGTTACTAAGATTGTTGGGCAGGCAGTCCCATTGAGCACGTAGGTATAGATATATCTAACCCAACGCAGATGGCGTACTGATTACTAAAATGAGCACTCCTGGTGTAAAATGCCCGTAATGTAGTAGAATGAACTGCATATATTCAAGTTGGATTACTTACGTCGATCAGCCGTAACGAAATGGAGCTCTACACGGTGACGGAACTTGCAAATATGATTTTCGTATATGTGCAGGCAAATGGATGCAGCAAAGTAGCGGAAAGGTTGAACAGGACCAGATATACGGATAGAAAACATCTGGATCACACCGTATTTACAATCGATTAAGTGAAACAGGGCGATTGGTACCAAAGTACAGAGACCGAGCACGACGATGAACTGTACCAAGTTCCGACTTTGCAATGCTTACTCGAGTTGATGAGGCGTCTGCAATCAGCATTCGATCAGTTGCACTTGAAATGAAATAAATATGTGGTGTGCATGAAGTGAAATGCAGCTACACCGCTACCATCCATAGGAAGTGCATGCTTTGACTGCTGACTTCGAACCTCGTGTCCTGTTCAGCCAATGGTTCTTGCAGCGCCTTATACTTGGTCATGCGTATGTACTTCTCATAGATGAAGCCTGTTTCACCAGAGACGGGATACTAAATGGTCACAATTAGGACGGTGATATTTTTAAAAATGTCGAGAATCGATATATCGATATTTAAAGAAACGTCATGTAAAAGCCTCGGTATATCGAAGGAAAATAGCGATGTATGGACGGAAAAAATGTCGATGTACCTGCCTAAAAAACTCTCGGCTGCACATTGTACGCCGCCCGTTGTGGCAGAGCGGTTCGAGGCGCTTCAGTCTGGAACCGCGCGATCATCGCTACGGTCGCAGCTTCGAATCCTGCCTCGGACATGGATGTGTGTGACGTCTTTAGGTTACTTAGGTTCAAGTAGATCTAAGTTCTAGGGGACTGATGACCTCAGATTTTAAGTCCCATAGTGCTCAGAGCCATTTGAACCATTTTTTTGCACATTGTAAATATACTGCCGATTTTAGATCTGTCTATTTAAGTATTAATTTATCATTAGATGTTGTGTATATCAACAAGCTAGCCACCTGCCAATCCCCCTTAGAGCAGTAATTGAAAGGAAAACGATGCGCGTTCACGCTTGACGATAACCACTTTGCTAACTATGGTAACTGCATGGAAGTGGCGCAATAAAATGTGTCCGATGGGTCTATCGTTCAGTTTCGTCACATATGAGATTTGTCCGGAACATTTCATGTCGACTTCCGTGTTTTTTCGTTTCTGCCAACGCCAGCGACGTAGCAGTTGTAGTGGCAAAACTGCTCGGTGAAGCTAAACGTTGCAGCTTCTGTTGGTAGCGCCGAGCGTCGATTAAGTCAGCGTTTCGTCTCCCACGTCTCCACCAACCCCAAGACCAATCTTGTCATTTCAATTTTTGTTCACAATTTTCAGCAGCAGTTGTTGAAAAATGCGGATGTGAATAAATAGCAAACTAGTTGCGTTAAAAATTGTTCTTCAACGCAACTGGGGTGCTATTCCTTCACATGGGAAATCTTGTTATTCCATTCACACCACCACCCCCTACTGCCATCTTTTGTGCCACATATACTTGCTTCACACAGTAAAAGAGAGAGATTGGACGTGATGAAAGCTCAAAAAGTACCAAGACCTCTACCAAAATTGTAAAAAAAATTGATATAAAATATTGCTATTTTGGTATCAATATGTCGGTGAATAAAATGTCGCCGATATACACTCCTGGAAATAGAAATAAGAACACCGTGAATTCATTGTCCCAGGAAGGGGAAACTTTATTGACACATTCCTGGGGTCAGATACATCACATGATCACACTGACAGAACCACAGGCACATAGACACAGGCAACAGAGCATGCACAATGTCGGCACTAGTACAGTGTATATCCACCTTTCGCAGCAATGCAGGCTGCTATTCTCCCATGGAGACGATCGTAGAGATGCTGGATGTAGTCCTGTGGAACGGCTTGCCATGCCATTTCCACCTGGCGCCTCAGTTGGACCAGCGTTCGTGCTGGACGTGCAGACCGCGTGAGACGACGCTTCATCCAGTCCCAAACATGCTCAATGGGGGACAGATCCGGAGATCGTGCTGGCCAGGGTAGTTGACTTACACCTTCTAGAGCACGTTGGGTGGCACGGGATACATGCGGACGTGCATTGTCCTGTTGGAACAGCAAGTTCCCTTGCCGGTCTAGGAATGGTAGAACGATGGGTTCGATGACGGTTTGGGTGTACCGTGCACTATTCAGTGTCCCCTCGACGATCACCAGTGGTGTACGGCCAGTGTAGGAGATCGCTCCCCACACCATGATGCCGGGTGTTGGCCCTGTGTGCCTCGGTCGTATGCAGTCCTGATTGTGGCGCTCACCTGCACGGCGCCAAACACGCATACGACCATCATTGGCACCAAGGCAGAAGCGACTCTCATCGCTGAAGACGACACGTCTCCATTCGTCCCTCCATTCACGCCTGTCGCGACACCACTGGAGGCGGGCTGCACGATGTTGGGGCGTGAGCGGAAGACGGCCTAACGGTGTGCGGGACCGTAGCCCAGCTTCATGGAGACGGTTGCGAATGGTCCTCGCCGATACCCCAGGAGCAACAGTGTCCCTAATTTGCTGGGAAGTGGCGGTGCGGTCCCCTACGGCACTGCGTAGGATCCTACGGTCTTGGCGTGCATCCATGCGTCGCTGCGGTCCGGTCCCAGGTCGACGGACACGTGCACCTTCCGCCGACCACTGGCGACAACATCGATGTACTGTGGAGACCTCACGCCCCACGTGTTGAGCAATTCGGCGGTACGTCCAACCGGCCTCCCGCATGCCCACTATACGCCCTCGCTCAAAGTCCGTCAACTGCACATACGGTTCACGTCCACGCTGTCGCGGCAAGCTACCAGTGTTAAAGACTTCGATGGAGCTCCGTATGCCACGGCAAACTGGCTGACACTGACGGCGGCGGTGCACAAATGCTGCGCAGCTAGCGCCATTCGACGTCCAACACCGCGGTTCCTGGTGTGTCCGCTGTGCCGTGCGTGTGATCATTGCTTGTACAGCCCTCTCGCAGTGTCCGGACCAAGTATGGTGGGTCTGACACACCGGTGTCAATGTGTTCTTTTTTCCATTTCCAGGAGTGTTTATTGATGTTTTTTGGAAAAATATCGATAGATAGATGTAGCGATGTTTCACAGGCCTAGCCACGATACTCATAATTGGGCCGATGACACGCACAACGCTATGGTCGTGAACGGCTATCAACAATTGTCAGTCAACGTGTGGGTCGGTATAATCGACGATTAGGCGCTAAGGCCCCTTTCTTCTTTCTCTCCGCTTAAATGCACCAGTGATCACAGTGTTGAACAGACATACTACACAGGTTCTTGGAACACATCGCACTTGTTATTCGTCAACGGATGTGCTTCCACCTTGACAGAATTCCACCTCACGCAGGATTGAATACCTCGATCAGACATTCCATGAAAAGTTGTTAGCCAGAAGAGGTCCTGTTTCGTAGCCAGCACGTACATCTGATCTCATCCCACCTATTCTCTTCTTGTGGGGCCGTGTAAAATGTCTTATGTGCGAGACGCTTGTCGAGACTGGAGAGGATCCCTTGACAAGAATTCTCGCTGCCTATGATATTGTTCCGCCGACGCTGGGGATATTGGAACGGATGTGGCAGACCTGTGTGCGACGACGCTGTGCTGGCATTCACGCTGGGGGGAGGGGGGGGACGCTATTTTTCAACAATTGTAAATGTAGAAGTTGTGAAACCTGTGCAGATATATGGAATTCATTGTAAATTTACTGGACACTTAGAACGTCTGATCTCTCTTATATCAAGTTACCTGCGGCTTTACTAATCCGTCAGCACGGGAAATTATCTTCCGGTATTCAGCGATAATTCTGTACGTCATGATTTCCTATTTTAAATAGGACAGTCTTCAGCAACATTTCATACTTTTATTCTTCATGTCTTCATATTTATTTGTCAATATAGTCACCCTGGCGCGAAAACATTTCTCCCAACGAGAGACCACTTTGCTTATATCTTCACTGCAGAATGTTTGCCATTGTTGTCGGAGACACATGTTCACCTCTGTTTGCACCTCTTCATCATTATCAAAGTAAAGTCCTTCAAGTGTTCTTCAAATGGTTCAAATGGCTCTGAGCACTATGGGACTCAACTGCTGAGGTCATTAGTCCCCTAGAACTTAGAACTAGTTAAACCTAACTAACCTAAGGACATCACAAACATCCATGCCCGAGGCAGGATTCGAACCTGCGACCGTAGCGGTCTTGCGGTTCCAGACTGCAGCGCCTTTAACCGCACGGCCACTTCGGCCGGCTTCAAGTGTTCTTGAAGTTTTGGAAACAAAAAAAACGGACTGGGCCAAATCGAGACTGGTAAATGTTCGATGACAGTAAAGCCAAGGCGTCGGATCGCTGCAGATGTGGCAGCGCTCGTCTGTGGCCTGGTATTGCCATGCTGAAGGAAACAATGCTCCGTGTGTGGGCGAACTCTTCGAATTTGTGCTTTCGATTACAGCACTCTGTCTCTCATACACCGATATAGTTACGTTACACACCGCCATGTTACACACTACAATTGAGAGCCCTCTAGCGGCAGAGGGTTGAAGCTTGCCTCAGCGAAGCGGGCAAGTCGACCGAGCGATATGCTTGTCATGTAATACCTCAGCCGATAGTGGAAACAGAATAAAAAATCGGAGGCATTACTTTTCAGCGCGCCTCCGTTAATAATTTGAGTGACAGATCACACCCTCTTCGAACACCTCCGTTGATAAAAATTTCCCCTTACGTTTTCGAACTTGAACTTATAATTACACTACTGGCCATTAAAATTGCTACACGAAGAAGAAATGCAATTCTATCTCACCATCTATGGCCATCCTATCACCCTCACCCCCACCCTTAAGTACCTTGGCGTCACCCTCGACCGTCGCCTCTCCTGGACCCCCCATCTCTGGACAATCCAAGCCAAGGCACGCTCCCGACTCCGTCTCCTCAAGCTCCTTTCCGGCCGTACGTGGGGTCTGGACCCCTCCACCATACTCCACACCTATAAATCCCTCATCCGCCCTATCCTTTGTTATGCCCATCCGGCCTGAATCTCCGCCCCCCCCCTTCCTTTTATAAATCCCTTCAAATCCTTGAACGCCATGCTCTCCGCCTAACCTATCGCATCCGTCTCCCCTCCCCCACACGGATCCTGTACGATCTCATTCTGTTCCCCCACCTCCTCCTTTTCCTTGAAAGGATACGGATCCTGTACACTTCCCGTAAACTTGATCCTCCTCACCCGCTTGTCTCGCCCATCCTCTCCCACCCCCGCCCGCTGCCGCGCCTGTATTCCCATGTCCCACCCGGTCTCCATCTCTCCACCCTCCTTACCCTCTCCCAAGGTGGCTTCCGCCAGCTCCTTCTCCCTGATGATGTCCTCCTCCCCTCCATCTACCCCTCCTATCAACTTTGATCCTCCCCCCCCACTTCCTGTGTCTTTTCCTTTAGGCACCCTCCCTCCCTTCTCTCTTCTTTCCCCCCCCCCCATCATCCTTCCTCCATCCCTCTTCCCCTGGGCTTCCCCTCCCTCCCTTCCCCCTATCGCCCTGCCCGTGGCATCTCTGCTCTCCCCTCTCCCTCTCCCCCCACCCCCCCCCCCCCCCACCTACTCATCTCTTGGCAGGTCCCCGGACTCTTACACGCTTAGTGAACATTCGCGCGCCGGAGAAAAACGCCTCGTGTTTCTGTGTGTGCCGTCGTTTTGTGCTTAAGTGGTTCAGTCTTATTCGTTTTGTGCACCTACGTTCGCGTGTGACAATTTTCGTCTATGTATGTGTCCAAGTGTCTGAACAAATTTTATCTTGAACTCTACGCCCGTGAACGGCTCCATGTATTTTAAAAAGTGTCTGTCTCCATTTATATATCCACCATGTTTTTCTCTAATTGTCTTCATTTGTCTCTTTTGTGTTTCTCTACGGCCAAAGAGCGGCGTAGTATGCTGCTGCTGGCCTGCCTGTAAACAGGTTTAAAAATAACAATAAAGAAAAAAAAAGGAAATGTAAATGATAAACGAGTATTCATGGACAAATATATTATACTAGAACTGAAATGTGATTACATTTTCAAACAATTTGGGTGAATAGATCCTGAGAAATCAGTACCCAGAACAACCACCTCTGGCCGTAATAACGGCCTTGATACGCCTGGGCATTCAGTCAAACAGAGCTTGGATGGCGTGTACCGGTACAGCTGCCCATGCAGCTTCAACACGATACCGCAGTTCATCAAGAGTAGTGACTGGCGTATTGTGACGAGCCAGTTGCCGGCCACCATTGACCAGACGTTTTCAATTGGTGAGAGATCTGGAGAATGTGTTGGCCAGGGCAGCAGTCGAAAATTTTTTGTATCCAGAAAGGCCCGTACAGGACCTTCAACATGCGGTCGTGCATTATCCTGCTGAAATGTTAGGTTTCGCAGGGATCAAATGAAGGTATCACAACAACGTTTCACCAGGCAACGCTGGTCAACTGCTGTTTGTGTATGAGAAATCGGTTGGAAACTTTCCTCATGTCAGCACGTTGTAGGTGTCGCAACCGGCACCAACCTTGTGTGAATGTTCTGAAAAGCTAATCATTTGCATATCACAGCATCTTCTTCCTGTCGGTCAAATTTCGCATCTGTAGCATGTCATCTTCGTGATGTAACAATTTTAATGGCCAGTAGTGTATTTTAGTATTTACATATGGGCTCTTTATGGTATAAGTAATGCGTTTAGGAACACCACATTTATGTCTGCAGTGTCTTTCTCCAGTTTATTCATGTGTTTCATAGGTTATAACGCTATGTTCTGTCTACCGTGAATTTCATGTTCAACATTAGCAAAGAATCTTCCCCAGGATTCACTACGGTATCTATTTACTATTTTTTTGTTTTTGTTTTCTGCTTACATGCGCTCAAAGACATGAAGGAATTACCCGAATGGGACGGAAATCAGTAGTTGCGATTCACATGTACAGACAGAAAAATGACTGCAGTTTCAGAAACCTGAGTGATGGATTCAAGCCAAAGAGCTACACAAATTTAGCAAATCAGTAACCCGTTGGTCCACCTCTGGGCCTTATGCAAGCAGCTATTGACATTGATTAATGGTGTTGTTGGATGTTCTCCTGAGAGATGTTGTGCCAAATTCTGTCCAGCGGGCGCTTTGGATCGTCAAAATCCCGAGGAAGTTGGAAAACTCTGCCTATAAAGCTCCTTAACGTTCTCAGCTGGGAAGAGATCTGGCGACCTTGTTGGCCAAGGTAGGGTTTTGCAAGCACGAAAACAAGCATTAGAAACACTCGCCGTGGGAGAGCGGGCGTTATCTTTCTGAAATGTAAGTCAGGATGTTTTGCCGTGAAGTACAACAAAACGGGACATAGAATATGGTCCACGTATCGCTATGCTGTAAGGGAGCCGCGGATGACAACCAAAGGAGTCTTGACATGAAAAGAAATGGCACCCTAGACCATCACTCCTGGTTGTATAGCGGGCGACAGTTAGGATGGTAACCCGCCGGTGTCCGGGCCGTCTCCAAACACGTGTTCAGCCTGGAATCGCATTGACTGGAGCTGAATTCAGTGATGAGTCTCGCTTCGAACTGAGCCCCGACGACGTGTCTGGAGACGCCCTGGTCAGCGCTGGAATACCAATCGTGCAATGTTTGCAGCGTTATGGGCAGTGACTTCCAGCCAACTCTCCTTTTGACGGTCTAACGCACCAGCTACACAGAATTTGGCACGACATCCCGCAGGAGGGCATCCAACTATTCTATCACTAAATCCCAAACCGAATAACTGCTTGCACAGGAGTCGGTGTTGGACCAACGCATTGTTGACTTGCTGAACTTGTGAAACTCTTTCGGCGCGCGGGGTAGCCGTGCTGTCTACGGCCTCTTGTTACGGTTCGCGCGGCTCTCCCCGTCAGAATTTTAAAACACGTTTTTTGCTCGTGTATCATGTCATTTCTGCAAACCCACAATCTACTCTGTAGGAATCAACATGGATTCCGGAAACAGCGATCGTGTCAGACCCAACTCGCTTTACTTGTTTATGAGACCCAGAAAATATTAGATACAGGCTTCCAGGTAGATGCCATTTTCCTTGACTTCCGGAAGGCGTTCGATACAGTTCCGCACTGTCGCCTGATAAAAAAAGTAAGAGCCTACGGAATATCAGACCAGCTGTGTGGCTGGATTGAAGAGTTTTTAGCAAACAGAACACAGCATGTTGTTCTCAGTGGAGAGACGTCTACAGACGTTAAAGTAACCTCTGGCGTGCCACAGGGGAGTGTTATAGGACCATTTCTTTTCACAATATATATAAATGACCTAGTAGATAGTGTCGGAAGTTCCATGCGGCTTTTCGCGGATGATGCTGTAGTATACAGAGAAGTTGCAGCATTAGAAAATTGCAGCGAAATGCAGGAATATCTGCAGCAGATAGGCACTTGGTGCAGGGAGTGGCAACTGACCCTTAACACAGACAAATGTAATGTATTGCGAATACATAGAAAGAAGGATCCTTTACTGTATGATTATATGATAGCGGAACAAACACTGGTAGCAGTTACTTCTGTAAAATATCTGGGAGTATGA
Organism: Schistocerca nitens; assembly: GCF_023898315.1. Lineage (NCBI taxonomy): Eukaryota > Metazoa > Arthropoda > Insecta > Orthoptera > Acrididae > Schistocerca > Schistocerca nitens. The sequence continues at coordinate 250,192,006 of NC_064618.1, forward strand.
GTACGGAACGATTTGAAGTGGAATGATCATATAAAATTAATTGTTGTTAAGGCGGGTGCCAGGTTGAGATTCATTGGAAGAGTCCTTAGAAAATGTAGTCCATCAACAAAGGAGGTGGCTTACAAAACACTCGTTCGACCTATACTTGAGTATTGCTCATAAGTGTGGGACCCGTACCAGGTCCTGTTGACAGAGGAGATAGAGAAGATCCAAAGAAGAGCGGCGCGTTTCGTCACCGGGTTATTTGGTAAGCGTGATAGCGTTACGGAGATGTTTAGCAAACTCAAGTGGCAGACTCTGCAAGAGAGGCGCTCTGGATCGCGGTGTAGCTTGCTGTCCAGGTTTCGAGAGGGTGCGTTTCTGGATGAGGTATCGAATATATTGCTCCCCCCTACTTATACCTCCCGAGGAGATCACGAACGTAAAATTAGAGAAATTCGAGCGCGCACGGAGGCTTTCCGGCAGTCGTTCTTCCCGCGAACCATACACGACTGGAACAGGAAAGGGAGGTAATGACAGTGGCACGTAAAGTGCCCTCCGCCACACACCGTTGGGTGGCTTGCGGAGTATAAATGTAGATGTAGAGGTTTCGAGTCCTCCCTCGGGCATGGATGTGTATGTTGTCCTTAGCATAAGTTAGTTCAAGTTAGATTAAGTAGTGCGTAAGCCTTGGGACCGATGACCTCAGCTGTTTGGTCCCATAGTCCTTACCACAAATTTCCAATTTAAAGCTCCTTCTCTTGAATAAATCGTCCAATTTTTAATTGTAATTATTTGATTGTCTGTACATGTGCATCACATCTACAGATTTCCGTCCGACGCGTGGCGCGCAATTGTGACTGGAAACATGTTGCCTAGTAGGACGAATCTCGTTTCATATATTATCGAGCGGTTGGACGTGTACGGGTATGGAGATAACATCATGAATCCATAGCCCCTGCAAGTCAGCAGGGGACTGTTTAAGCTCTGTAACGTGTGGGGTGTGTGCAATTGGAATGATACGTCTAGATACGACTCTGACAGGTTACACGTACGTAAGCATCCTGTCTGATCACCTGCATTCATTCCTGTCCACTGAGCATTCCGACGGAGTAGAGCAATTCCAGCAGGACACAGGACAATAGGACACCCTACATGTCCAGTATTGCTACAGAGTGGCTTCAGGAACACTTCCGCTGACCAACAAACTCCCCAGGTATGAACATTATTGAGCGTATCTAGGATGCCTTGCAACGTGATGTTCAGAAGAGATCTCCAACCCATAGTACTCTTACGGATTTGTGAACAGCCCTGCAGGATTTATTGTGTCAATTCCCTCCAGACATTAGTCGAGTCCATGCCACGTCGTGTTGCGGCACTTCTGCGTGCTCTGGAGGCCCCTACATGATATTAGGCCGGTGTGCCAGTTTCTTTGTCTCTTCAGTGTATTTTTACTGAACTGAACCTACATAAGTGACTTTATTAACACAGAAATGTGGCTTCAGACAAGTATTTATCCACAACAGTATTCCGCACAGAGTTACGGATTCAAGGTTTTTTTCATTAAGCCATTGACATGCATAATAGATTTGATGGAAATGTACAGGGTGATTGAAAAAGAATACCACAACTTTACAAATGTGTATTTAATGAAAGAAACATAATATGACCTTCTGTTATACATCATTACAAAGAGTATTTAAAAAGGTTTTTTTTTTCACTCAAAAACAAGTTCAGAGATGTTCAATATGGCCCCCTCCAGACACACGAGCAATATCCAACCCGATACTCCAACTCGTTCCACACTCTCTGTAGCATATCAGGCGTAACAGTTTGGATAGCTGCTGTTATTTCTCGTTTCAAATCATCAATGGTGGCTGGGAGAGGTGGCCGAAACACCATATCCTTAACATACCCCCATAAGAAAAAATCGCAGGGGGTAAGATCAGGGCTTCTTGGAGGCCAGTGATGAAGTGCTCTGTCACGGGCTGCCTGGCGGCCGATCCATCGCCTCGGGTAGTTGACGTTCAGGTAGTTACGGACAGATAAGTGCCAAGTGGCAATGTGATTGTGGAATTTGCAGCTCTCTGCTAGCTCTGCGAGTCGATTTTCCTGGGCTGCGAACAAATGCTTGGTGGATGCGTGCTACATTTTCATCACTCGTTCTCGGCCGTCCAGAACTTTTCCCTTTGCACAAACACCCATTCTCTGTAAACTGTTTATACCAACGTTTAATACACCACCTATCAGGAGGTTTAACACCATACTTCGTTCGAAATGCACGCTGAACAACTGTCGTCGATTCACTTCTGCCGTACTCAATAACACAAAAAGCTTTCTGTTGAGCGGTCGCCATCTTAGCATCAACTGACGCTGACGCCTAGTCAACAGCGCCTCAAGTGAACAAATGTACAACTAAATGAAACTTTATAGCTCCCTTAATTCGCCGACAGATAGTGCTTAGCTCTGCCTTTTGTCGTTGCAGAGTTTTAAATTCCTGAAGTTGTGGTATTCTTTTTGAATCACCCTGTATTAAGATAGTATGTCTTGTTTTTTCAGCAACTGAGGAACTGTGGTATACGGCCCATATATTTTTCCAGAATAAAATTCAGTCTTCATCTGCAAAATTGGGCCATTTTTATTATTTAACCGCCGCGCGGAGTAGCCGCGCGGTTTGACGTGTCATGCCACGGACTGCGCGGCCATTCCCGCAGAGGTTCGAGTCCTCCCTCGGGCATGGGTGTTTGTGTTGTTCTTAGCATAAGTTCGTTTAAGTGTTAGGTCAAGTAGTGTGTAAGTCTAGGGACCGAAGACCTAAGCAGTTTGGTCTCCTAGGGATTCACACACATTTGAACATTTTTTTATTATTTAACCGATTTCTACAGATTTATCTGCAATCTTCGGAAATTCGACTGTGGCCTACCGGATTTCAGTACTTTCGTAAGTGAAGCATAACACATGACATATCGCAAAATTTTCGTAGTGTGTCTAATGATAGTAATTAGAAGCAGCAGAAATGACAATAGCGAGAAAACATCAAAATTGGTGAGTCACGAAGCAGACGAAATTAAGGAATTCTGCTACCTACGACCGAACCAAGCAGGACATAAAAAGCAGACCTGGCAAAGACGGCATTCCTGCCCAATAGGTGAGTACTGGTATAAAATACAGACAATAATTTGAGGAAGAAATTGCTGAGAATGTATATTTGGGCCTCAGCAATGTAAGGCAGTGAAATATGGATAGTGATAGAACTGGAAAAGAAGAAAATCGAAGCGTTAGAGATGTGGTGTTACAGAAGAAGTTGAAAATTACGTGCGCTGATATTGTAAGAAATGAGAAGGCTCTATGCAAAATCGGCGAACGTTACAGGAAGAAGAGAAAAGATGATGCGGCATCGGGAAATAAATTCCATGGCACTACATGGAGCTGTAGAGGATAAAAACGATAGAAGAAGACAGAAACTGGAATGCATCCAACAAATAATTGAGTACTCAGGGTGCAAGTATTACTCTGAGATAAAGAGGGAGGTAGAGGAGAGGAATTCGTGGCGAGTCACATCAAACCGCTCATAAGACTACTTTTAAAGAAAAGATGGTTCTTTTTATTTCACTTTATCTAACCACAGATTGTTAACTTAGGGTGAATTAATAACACTTATGTGCAAATCAACTAAAGTTGTACATACAGTTAATCATTACAGTCTTCCACGCCAGTCTGATCCATTTGTTTTCCTGTCACTTCTAGTAATTCTCAATATACATTAACCCACTTAATGTGGCCGTGATGTTTCTGGTGACATAGCATCAGCCGGCAGATAATTTTGTTTCATTTGAGAGAGAGAGAGAGAAAGGCACTCGAAAATTAGAGGTGGCTTGATCAAATGGCTCAAATGGCTCTGAGCACTATGGGACTTAACATCTGAGGTCATCAGTCCCCTGGAACTCAGGACTACTTAAACCTAACTAACCTAAGGACATCACACACATCCATGCCCGAGGCAGGATTCGAGCCTGCGACCGTAGCAGTCGCGCGGTTCCAGACTGAAGCGCCTAGAACCGCTCGGCCACACCGGCCGGCTGGCTTGATCAAGAACTGAATGTACGAGAAGTACTGCAAGAACACAAAGTTGCAAGTTCCCACCACGAACAATCTGCTTAGAAAATTGGCTGCTTCACAGTGGCATAATCAATCAGAAACAGTCCGAGTTTTGCAGTAGCACTGTGTTACTCCGCGGTACAGTACGCCTTTCCTCATTGGTGTAACTCAAGTCACGTCAGACAGGTGGGTGTAGCTCCCAACGACACAGGCAGACTTATAACAGGCTGTTTAATATATGCTCCGACCTTATGTTCGAAGTGAAACAGCTGCAAATATGGACAAAAAGAAAATGGAGCAGGAGGTAACTCATCGATTACAGGAACATGAAATGCACCTGCAAAGACGTAAATCCAGGAATAGCTGTCTTAGAACATCAGGTGTACGCACAACCTCAGATAAAATAGCCAGATTACAACTGTGGAAAGATATGGACCTTCTTCAACCTGGTTGTAAAAGAGCATCAGAAACCTTGCAACTATGTTATGACAAGGGACGCTAATGTGGAAGTTCTTATTCAGATTGAGGTCGGGAGTGGGTAGATCCAGGGTTAATATGGCCAGATGGGGTTATGACTGTTCTAGCGTAACCACAAGCGCTGGAACGAAGACGAAGAACGCATGACCAGAGAAGGCGTTGAAAGGACGTCGACCAATGGTGCGCTGATAAGGGCTACACCACGACAGGAGCGACATCTGCAAGAAGTGAATATAAGCGCCGCTCCTGACAGCCTCCGCGGCAGGTCCCTACCAGCAGTTTTTTATTCTTCATGAGCGCTCCGTCCTTTCCAGTGGTTTTTTAAGTGTCGTGCTCTGTTTGATTTTTATCCTGTGGCCGACTGTTAACTTGTGTTTGCTTCCAGTGTTTTTTAAGTGCACTTTGATTTGCCAGCTGTGTTCTTTTAACTTTATGTCGACTTTTTAGCTGTCCCGCCAGTGTATGTCCCCATCTTAGTGTATATTTTAAATCCCATCATCTCCATTTACTGTGCTTCTTTATTTCCCATTTTTACGTAATCACTCCTCTGTATTTTTGTAAAGCTAACTGGCTGAATAGCGGTGGACTGTGCCGCTGCCAGTCCTCCCCTGTCCATTTTGGGCAGGGCAATGAAATTAGACTAAAGAGAAAAAAAGAGAAAAAAAAGAAAACAGGGGCCGGACTCTAGTGTAAACTATTCGCGGAATATTATCACGGCCCAGCAGAGAGTGTTATGTGAACAGTTATCAGTGACGAGTGTCAACTTGCAGGAACATTGTGTATAGTAAGGACTCGGATTTATGTTGCATGTCGCCCATCGCTTGCGACACCTTTGTACGTTCAAGTTAAGTAATGTCAACTTGCTTTATTGAAGGAAAACAACTAATGTTATTTGTTTGAATTGTTGTATAGTATTCCGAGAACGCAGCATCCCTTAGGCACCCTATACGAGAGTGGGCAAGACCCAACAATAACAAAAAAGAAAATGTCGAGTGCCTCTGTGGAGATCAAACAGTCGAACACATGCTTCAGTGTGGTGTCCAAACTCCAGCTTGGAAGATGTATAGGGCCTTATAGAATACCAAGTTTTTGTCAAATTTTATATAATGTAATGTTTACAAACTGTGTAAATGTGAATGTTTTCGACACGACATCAATAGTCATGCCACAATTGCTTGCTGAGCAAACCTTAAGTTTTGCTTGTGTTTCGTCAATAAAATTTCATAGCTCACAGCTATACACAAAATCCTGTAATACACACTGACTAAAATTTGCTTTTGAGACACCTCAGAACTCTAGTTCCGAAAAGCCTGTTCCGTTTGTACGCCACTGCTCTCTTCTTATTCGGTGGCTCTACAGTTCAACAGTTTTTGATCGATCCCGATCTCTTCAGCACCCTTGATTTCCAACTAATGTCGTATATCTATCTATACAGGGTAGTCCATTGATCGCGACTGGGCCAAATATCTCACGAAATAAGAGACAAACGAAAAAACTAAAAAGAACGAAACTTGTCTAGCGTGAAGGGGAAACCAGATGGCGCTATGGTTGGCCCGCTAGATGGCGCTGCCATAGGTCAAACGGATATAAACTGCGTTTCTTTAAATAGGAACCCCCATTTTTATTACATATTCGTGTAGTACGTAGAGAAATATGTTTTAGTTGGACCACTTTTTTCGCTTTGTGGTAGATGGCGCTGTAATAGTCACAAACGTATAAGTACCTGCTATAACGTAACATTCTGCCAGTGCGTACGGTATTTGCTACGTGATACATTACCTATGTTAAAATGGACCGTTTACCAATGGGGGAAAGGTCGATATCGTGTTGATGTATGGCTATTGTGATCAAAATGCCCAACGGGCGTGTGCTATGTATGCTTCTCGGTATCCTGGACGACATCGTCCAAGTGTCCAAACCGTTCGCCGGATAGTTACGTTATTTAAGGAAACAGAAAGTGTTGAGCCACATGTGAAACGTCAACCACGACCTGCAACAAATGACGATGCCCAAGTAGGTGTTTTAGCTGCTGTCGCGGCTAATCCGCACATCAGTAGCAGACAGATTGCTGATTGCTCTGTACTATGGGCTTGTTGTTTACGAGTTCGCTGTTTAAGTTTGACCGTTGCAGAGGAGTGCTTGTAAGGACATGTTCGCATCAATTAGGAGCTTCTTCGGCCTTTACCAGCGACAAGAGACGTATTTTGTGCCTCGTCGGAGCTGGGTGTGGCATGGACGGAAACAACAAGTAAACACCTGTATTCGCTTTGCACTACAAACACATTGCTGTACGACCCAGTTGGACGGTAAGCAACTATCAACAACATTCACACTGCTGTCAAACAAGGTAGGCAGCTGCGTCCCAGCTAGATGGGCGTTTTTGACACTGTAAATCTAACAGCAGCTTCAGTGAGATCGAAGCAGAATGGACATTCACCTTCGTCTCGAGACATGGTTACACAATTATTACTTGTCCTCAGCGCCTCACCGACACCATTCACAGATGGAAGAGGCTGGCTGTGTACTTAGGCCTGCTGAATGTGGTCAATTAGTCTCTGCGGGATACTTATTTAGGGTAGTGCAGTATTTTCTTACAAAACAGTGGGTTTTCCAAGTGTTAATAGCATTGTATCACGTGCTGTGCGGTACCTACGAAGACTGTTCGTCGAAAACTGAAAAGCGTATGTGGAACGCTCTCTCAACGACCGGACAGAGTATGTACTGCACAGTCGAAATAGTTGAGTAGGGTCCCGCTTTTGACGAAAAAATAGTTCAAATGGCTCGAAGCACTAGTAGACTTAACATCTGAGGTCATCAGTGCCCTGGACTTAGAACTACGTAAACGTAACTAACCTTAGGACATCACACACATCCATGCCCGAGGCAGGATTTGAAACTGCGACCGTAGCAGCAGCACGGTTCCGGACTGAAGCGCCTAGAACCGATCGGCCACAACGGCCGACGCTTTTGACGAGGTACTCGTAACCCAACGAAGGCATATGCCGATCCTCGTGGATGTAAAAGATTCGATTTTTCTATACAGGAAGCGACTAACAATAATGGTTCAAATTGCTCTGAGCACTATGGGACTTAACATCTTAGGTCATCAGTCACCTAGAACTTAGAACTACTTAAACCTAACTAACCTAATGACACCACACACATCCATGCCCGAGGCAGGATTCGAACCTGCGACCGTAGCAGTCTCACGGTTCCCCCCTGCGGGTTCGGGGGTTAGAATAGGCCCGTGGTATTGCTGCCTGTCGTAAGAGGCGACTAAAAGGAGTCTCAAACGTTTCGGCCTTATGTGATGGTCCCCTCTTGGGTTTGACCTCCATTTTTCCAAATTTCCGTTGTTAGTGCGTGCCATTTGGGGAAGGACGCCTTACGTGGTGTTTTTCTGTTGGTCCATCATACACCACCATCTAGCATGCTACCTATTGTCGTGTGGCGGGATTTACACCCAACGTCTTCTGGGTTGCCTCCTTCTCGTCTTGTGCGCAATCCCCTTCTTAGCGCCCACGACAAATGTGGACCGTTTCAACACCTAAAATCCAGCACGGTAGCCAGCCCGTTGTGGTGGGGTCGTCATGTACCCTCTTGGTGGTAGCCCCCTGACCACGCAGGGATCGCACTACAGATGCCGGAGCTGTTTCCTCCCCTTGCATGCCAAGGAGTATGTATGTGCCCATCTTGTCTGGGGCACGGGGACTCCGGGCAACGGGATATCGGCCAGGTACCCGTTGCTTTGGCTGGGTGGCGCCCTTGGGGAGAGCCCTCGTTCAGAGTAGGTGGCATCTGGGCGGATGTGGCGCAATGAAGCGCAATAAATCGCACCAAGCTGGTGGTCGCATGGCCACCAGCGTCTCTAAGCTAGGCAGAGTTGACTTTGATGCTGCGCAATATGACCCTCAGTCGTTCCTCTCGTTGGCTGCGCCTTGGGAGGGACGCGGATCTAGTGCCAAGTGGGAGCCTTATGTACCACAATACCTTGTCTGCAGCAGGACTGATGGTGACTCCCTTCTTACGACAAAGCCTCTGTTTTTTGTGGAACACCTGGAGGATAAGTTTGGGGAAGTGGCGGGGTTGTCTAAAATGAGGAATGGGTCCATCCTCCTCAAGACGTCCTCCCCAGCCCAGTCACGAGCGTTGCTCTTGTGTGATAAGCTGGGTGACGTCCCTGTTACCGTCACTCCCCGCAGTAGCTTAAATATGGTCCAGGGGATTATTTACCATCGTGACCTATTGTTACAATCCGACGACGAGCTGAGAGCCGACTTGGAACGACGTGGTGTACATTTTGTCCGTCGTGTACATAGAGGACCCAAGACTAACAGGGTGGCCACCGGTGCCTTTATCTTGGCCTTCGAGGGTGCTGTATTGCCCGAGAAGGTCAAGGTAATGGTTTACCGTTGTGACGTCAAGCGATACGTCCCTCCCCCGATGCGGTGCTTCCAGTGCTGGAAGTTTGGGCATATGTCCTCCCGTTGCCCATCCAGCGCTACATGTCGAGATTGCGGACGCCCCTCTCATCCCGATTCTCCATGTGCGCCTCTGCCTGTATGTGTCAACTGTGGGGAGCACCACTCTCCATGCTCGCCGGATTGCCCCGTTCTTCATAAGGAGTGGAAGATAATGGAATTTAAGACCCTGGACCGGCTTACTTATCGAGAGGCAAAACTGAAATTTGAAAGGTTGTATGCTGTTTCCCTTCAAACATCTTATGCTGCAGCTACGTTATCGTCGCCCTCGCGAGCGGCAGTTGTCGCTTCATCTGTGCCGCCTTCAGTGGGCCCTCGGGGCCGTGCATCTCTGTCTGCCCCCCTAGTGTCTGGGGGCAAGCCTTCCTCTGTTGCCCCCTTAGCGGTTGGGGGCAAACCCTCTTCTGTCGCTCCCCCCACACTTACTTCGGGAGTGACATCTGCTCAAAATCCAAGGGGCTCGATCCCTCCCTCTCCTTCTCCGCCGGCGTTGCCTCTGCCGGTTCTTCTCTCGCGGAAGGGGTCCCTTGGGGCTCTCCCTTCCTCCGTTTCTTCTCCTACCCAGCCGGATGTCAGCCAATGGCTGAAGGTTCCGCCACCTGCTGGTCGTAGGACTTCTGTGTCGTCGTCAGCCTCCGACGCTCCTTCAGAGAAGCTCTCCCAGCCCTCTAACCCTAAGGACAGACGCGAGAAGAAGGAACGGAACGTGTCCAAGAAGAAGGATGTTCCAGCAGTTTCAGTACCGCCTGCTGTAAATAGTTCTGGCTCCGGGGATGAGGTGGAGATCCTCGCCTCTGCCGCGGATCTCGCCCTCACGGAACCCTCGGGGGCCTTTCCTATGGACACAGCTGACTCTCCCCCGGTGGCGACAGTTGGCTCTGATGCGCCGTCTGCCTCTTAGTCGCCTTCACACCCTCCCAGTCCCTTCCTGCTTCCATTCTCCAGTGGAATTGCGGCGGTTATTTCCGCCACCTGCCTGAGCTCAGGATGCTTCTGAGTGTTTCCCCTGCTCTCTGCATTGCTCTTCAGGAAACTTGGTTTCCAGCAATGCGACCCCCACCCTTCGCGGTTATCGGGGATACTATAAGAACCGCGCTGCCTGCCAACGAGCGTCAGGTGGAGTTTGCCTCTTTATTCATCACTCTGTCTGTAGCTCGCCAGTACCCCTTCTGACGCCTTTAGAGGCAGTCGCTGTCAGGGTTGAGCTCTCGCTGGCTATTACTGTTTGCTCTGTTTACATTCCTCCGGATGGGGAGCTCCCCCGACATGTCTTGGATGCGCTGCTGGCTCAACTCCCGCCACCATTGCTGCTTCTGGGCGATTTCAATGCCCACAACCCCCTATGGGGTGGGACTGTCTCCGATGGCCACGGTCGTGCCGTGGAGCATGTGTTGGCTCAGCTTGACCTTAGCCTCTTGAACACCGGTGCTCACATGCATTTCAGTGTGGCCCATGGCTCGTTCTCGGCCATCAATCTCTCTCTTTGCAGCCCTGGACTTGTCCCATCCCTCCACTGGAGAGTGCATCCTGACCTGTGTGGTGGTGACCATTTTCCCATCTATTTGTCACTGCCCCATTGTCATTCTTCTGGGCGCCTGCCCCGCTGGGCTCTCAACGGGGCTGACTGGCCGGCTTTTACTTCTGCTGCCACCATTGCGTCTCCCCCACAGGGTGACATTGACGAGGTGGTCCGTGTCTTGACCACGTCAATCATTTCTGCGGCCGAGGCTGCCATCCCCCACTCTTCTGGACTCCCTCGGAGGAAGGCTGTACCCTGGTGGTCGCCAGAGATTGCTGAGGCTATTCGTGACCATAGGCGGGCTTTCCAGCGTCATAGGCGGCACCCGTCTCTGGAGACCCTCATCGCCTTTAAGTGGCTCCGTGCCTTGTCACGTCGTCTTATTGCATGGCGTAAGCAGGAGTACTGGGAGAGGTGTGTCTCATCCTTGGGCTCCCGTGTCTCCCCCTCGCTCGTGTGATCCTGGATCCGGCGGATTTATGGATACCAGACCCCTACGGGTGTCCCTGGGATCTCTCTGGACGGCGCTGTCTGCACGGACGCTGCCGCCATTGCTGACCACCTTGCCCCGCACTTTGCTACGAGCTCTGTGACTGCAACTTACCCCCCCCGCCTTTCGCTCTCTAAAGGAGCGAGCCGAACAAACGCCGTTATCATTCCACACGTGTCGTTCTGAAAAATACAATGCTCCTTTCAGCGAGAGGGAATTCCTCGCTGCCCTCGCCGATTGCCCTGATACAGCACCAGGACCAGACTGCATCCACGTGCAGATGCTGAAGCATCTCTCCAGGGACTGCCAGAGACACATCCTCACCATCTTTAACCGCATTTGGAGTGAGGGCGTGTTCCTGTAGCAATGGCGAGAGGGTGTTATTGTCCCCAATTTGAAGCCCGGTGCGGACCCACTGGCGGTGGACAGCTATCGTCCCAATACCCTCACCAACGTTTTGTGCAAATTGCTCGAAAGTATGGTGGGGCGGCGTTTGTGTTGGGTCCTTGAGTCGCGCGGTCTTCTCGCTCCATCTCAGGGTGGCTTCCGTCGGGGCCAGTCTGCTGCGGACAATTTGGTGCGGCTGGAATCTGCTATCCGTACGGCCTTTGCCCGACGTCAGCATCTCGTTGCTGTATTTTTTGATCTGCGGAAGGCGTATGACACCACATGGAGGCATTACATCCTTGCTACGTTGCATGAGTGGGGTCTTCGTGGTCAGCTCCCGGCTTTTCTTCAAACCTTTTTATTGCGCCGCTCTTTCCGGGTGCAAGTCGGTGCCGCCTCTAGTTCCTCTTATATACAGGAAAATGGGGTCCCGCAGGGCTCGGTGTTGAGCGTCTCCTTATTTCTAGTGGCCATTAATGGTCTGGCTGCAGCCGTGGGGTCGTCGGTGTCTCCTTCTTTGTATGCCGACGACTTCTGCATCTCATTTAGCTCAACGACTACGGGAGTCGCCGAACGCGGGCTGCAAGTCGCCGTTCGCAAGGCAGCATCATGGGCTCTGACTCATGGTTTTCAGTTCTCTGCACCCAAGACTCGAGTTATGCACTTCTGCAGGCGTCGGACGGTCCACCCTCCTCCTGAACTTTACCTCGACGGCCACCTACTTGAAGTGGTGGACACTAGCCGCTTCTTAAGACTCGTCTTTGATGCCCGGCTCACATGGGTTCCTCATATTACTCAGCTGAAGCAAAAGTGCTGGTGGAACCTCAACGCCCTCCGCTGCCTGAGCCACACATCTTGGGGTGCAGATCGCTGCACCCTGTTGATATTGTACAGAGCCCTTGTGCAGTCCAGGCTTGATTATGGGAGCCTGGCCTATGGGTCTGCATCACCCTCAGTGTTGACGTTTTTGGACCCCATACACCACTGTGGGGTTCGGCTTGCAACTGGCACTTTCCGTACCAGCCCCGTGGATAGTCTACTGGTGGAGGCCGGGGTTCCCCCACTGCGGATTCGCCGCCATCGACTGCTCGCCGACTATGCTGTCCACGTGCATTGCTCGCCGGGCCATCCCAATCGTCGCCTGCTTTTCCCTGCCATGGTCCTCCATCTGCCCGAAAAGCGACCTAGTTCTGGGCTTTCCATTGCTGTCCGCGTCCAGTCCCTGCTGTCGGAACTGGGGTCATTCCCTCTTCTGCCTCCCTTCCGGGTCCGTGCACCTACGCCTCCCTGGTGTATGCCCCGGCCGTCCGCCCGTCTGGACTTGGCACGGGGACCCAAGGACTCGGTTCCGCCTGTGGCCCTCCGTCGCCGTTTTCTTGCGCTCCTCGCCTCATTTTCGGGCTGTGAGACTGTCTACACTGATGGTTCCCTGGTTGATGGTCGTACTGCCTACGCTTTTGCTCACGCTGTCCATGTTGAACAGCGCTCCTTGCTGGCTGGCTGCAGTATTTTTACTGCAGAGCTGGTGGCCATATTGCGCGCTCTTGAGCATCTGCGTTCCTGCTCCAGTACGTCCATCGTCATCTGCAGTGACTCCCTGAGCAGCCTCCAGGCTATCGACCGCTGCCATGCCTCTTCACCTCTGGTATCATTTATTCAGGAGTCTGTTTCTGCCATTACCCGCTCTGGTCGTTCGGTGGTCTTTGTTTGGACGCCAGGTCACGTTGGCATCCCGGGGTACGAACGTGTCGACAGGCTGGCCAAAGGGACGATCGACGCCCCAGCTTTGGAGATCGGCCTCCCGGCTCGTGATCTGCAGTTGGTGTTGCGCCGTAAGGTGCTTGGGATGTGGAATGATGAGTGGCGTGGCCTGACATCCCCGAATAAACTGCGGGCTGTTAAGGAGACGACCGATGTGTGGCGCTCCTCCCTGCGGGGTTCTCGCAGGGACTCTGTCGTCCTGTGTCGGCTCCGCATCGGCCATACCTACCTGACGCACGGCCATCTTTTGCGTCAGGAGGATCCCCCCTGTGTCGGTGTGGGTCCCGGCTGACGGTCGCCCACATTTTGTTGGAGTGTCCCCGACTGCGCCCCCTCCGGCAGTCTTTTAATCTCCCGGGCACTTAGCCTTTGGTTTTATGCGACGATGCCTCCGTGGCTGACGACGTTTTAAATTTTATCCGTGGTAGTGCTTTTTATGGTTCCATTTAAGGAGGTCCTGCACCTTTCCCTTTCTGTGTCTCTTGTCCTCGAGTCTCTCATAAATGGTTGCAGATTTTGGTGTGTAGTCGGATGGTTGACTCTTTCTTTCTTTTTTTTTTTTTTTTCTCGTGTTCAGTCAACCAGCCTCCGGCCATCTTCTTTTCTTCTGTTTCTTTCTGTCTGGTGTTCATCTGTACTCTTCTTGTCTGTAGTGTTCGTTGCCGCATTTGTGTTCTTTCAGTGCCTGGGGGGGGGGGGGTCTCCTTCCCCTTGGGGTTTTACCTGCTCCGCAAATTTTCGTCTCGCCTGTGTTTGGAATGGGGGACTGATGACCTTAGCTGTTTAGTCCCACTTAAACATCCCAACAACCACCACCACCACTACCAGTCTCACGGTTCCGGGCTGCAGCGCCTAGAACCGCACGGCCACCTCGGCCGGCTAACAATAATGTAAATCTATCAATAATAGTGACGAGAAATTCGAGAGCGTACAAGATTAAAGTACATACGGGGGAGCGACACTAAGCTACGGAATTCTTTTTTCATTTAATTCTAATATCCATTTGTCTTAGCTGCCGAGAAACAGTTATTTGCAGCGCAGTTATGTGGTACTATTACAAGACAAATCAAATGCATTTCCTGTATAATAACATAAGAGGGACTGCTACAGACAAAGGATAGCCATTTTCTAGCACCAGCGTAAGAAAACCACATAAAAACAAGAAACCAACCATCTTTATCTGTGATATTTAACACAGAATAGAAATGCGCAGAACAGGATATTTGTCATGAACACACATAGCAAGGTCAGGTGATCTGAGTTCGATATAAGGTTGCTCCTAAGTTTTCTTCTTTTCCACTTTGACGTAAATTATTTTAGTTTGCGTCCCCACTAGCGACCATTACTCACCATTGCTGTTACTACTAAACAGATGTGTAAGAAAAGGAAAAATAATGCAATATTGACGTTTCGGTACTAGCACAAAATGTAAACAGCAGCGTTATGCGAATGTCACGTGACCATTCCTATTTTCTAGGCTAGATGAGCCCAGTGCTCCACGTTCGGTCCTTCTCTATGGCAGTTAGCAGTTTGTGTAGCCGAATAATTGGCAGGATTTCGAAGAACGTACGAGGGCTATCCACAAAGTACATTACGTTTTGCAATTAAAAATAAATAAAGTATTGGAATTTTTTTTTATTATATACAGATGATAGCCACACTTCAATACTACTTTTCTACATAGTTGCCATTTAAACTAAGGCACTTATCGTAGCGATGGACGAGCTTGGAAATTCCTTCGTCGTAAAATTCGGCCGCCTGCGCCTTCAACCACGTGGTTACCTCTTCTTGAAGCTGTGCGTCGTCATCAAAACGCTGCATAGCCAACCACTTCTTCATTGCTGGGAATAAGTGGAAGTCGCCCGGTGCCAGGTCGGGACCGTACGGCGGATGAGGAAACAACTCCCACTTAAAAGATTCGAGAACTTTACGAGTGGTATTTGCCGTGTGGGCCCGGGCGTTGTCGTGAATCAGCAAGATCTTTGAGCCCAACTTTCCCCTGCGCTTGTTTTGTACTGCTCTTCTGAGGTTGTGCAGAGTTTGGCAATACCTTTGAGAGTTTATTGTAGTTCCTCTTTCCAGGAAATCCACAAAAATCGTATTTATATCGGGTTACTGATTAACCACGTGGTTGATGGCGCAGGCGGCCGAATTTTACGACGAAGGAATTTCCAAGCTCGTCCATCACTACGATAAGTGCCTTAATTTAAATGGCAACTATGTAGAAAAGTAGTATTTAAGTGTGGCTTTCATCTATATATAACAAAAAAATTTTCCAATATTTCATTTATTTTTAATTCAAAAACGTAATGTACTTTGTGGATAGCCCTCGTACTTGGAGATGTAATCTGTTTGACTGATACTCCTATTCTGATGTGCATGTGCATCTGAGTCATTTGTGACGTGTGCGGATATTATTTTGCGCCTCAGTGTATCATTTGTCAGACTTCCTGTTCATCATTAGCGCAAGATGCCCCCTTTCTCGTCTGTGGAAGAAATCTTCGAAATTTTTGTAGAACATTTTGTTTTGTTACATTCAAAGTACTAACAATAGACCCGGTTGCACAGCTGGGAAAAATTGTCCATTGTCCAAAGTGCAACGATTCTGTATAACAAAAATCTGTCGCAGAGGCTATCGCTAGTTCGATTAGCGATTTTCAAGTTAATCGTATGTAGCCTCAAAGGGACACATTGGTGTTTCAGTAAAACTTTTCCACTCACGCGTTGTTAACATTCAGTGGATTGGCCGGACTTAAAAATTAACATCGTATCACCACTAGATTCTTGAAAACTTATGATGTAACATACCACTTGCAAGTAAAAGAGCGCAGAGAAATAGAACTAGTTAGTCCAGTATGCGCTTATACTTGCAAGTGGCATGTTACGTCACAGCTATTGAGGAAACGCTTTGTGACATATCGTTATAGTCCGACCAACCGACGATGTGCAACTAGAAGAATGTTTTGTTTGTGACCCAAATACGTTCGCTTGACGTGTTACGCGACACACCTGACAATATCTATTAATAAGTACGGGTCTGCAGTCATTATCACTAGTCAATATAACTGCTCGTATTGGTCGCTTTTTATATTTTTATTTATTTAAAATTGTACACCTTAACGAGTTTCGACCACTGCTGACATCAGAGTCACATTTAACATATCGATTAGTATATATAATCTCAGCTCACATGCTCACGTATACCATAAATATTTTAAATGTGACTGTGATGACGGCTGTGGCGGGAAAGCGTTAAAATGTATGATTTCTAATCAATAAAAACACAAATAGCGTTCAAGACGTACAGTTATATTGACTCCTGAAAATGGCTAAACAGTCGAAATTCAGCAGTAGTGGAAAATCCAAAATAAAAGGACATTTGGATCCAACTAACAAGTCACTGTGAGAGTCTGTTGTCATTCAAAAAACTTGTTTTGGCTGTGGGCTCCAAAGGATCTAAAACTTATTATTGTTTGTTGAAATTAGTCACCCGTTAGTTTCGTTTATTCCGAGAGAGATGGCGCAGTGGTTAGCACGTTGGATCCCGAATTCGTAAAGAAGACTATTCAAATTACGTCGGGTCGTACACATTTAGATTTTCCGTGACTTCCCCAATTCGCTTAAAGCAAATGCCGGAATGGTTTCTTCGAAAGGGGACGGCGAATTTCCCTGCCCAGCCGTCCCTAATACGGGCTTACGCTCCGTCGCTAATTTAAACTCTAAGTTTCCTTTGAGTTTAGTAAATAAGTAATGTTAAACCTATCTACGGAAAGAACGCCTTATAGAAAGCGAATCCCACAAAAGATAGTTTAGTAAAGGAGGATTTCTGAGCTGTGAAGAACCACAGATAAGTGGTACCTAATGAGGATATCGAATAATCGTATACATCAGGTGTCCATCCTAACGCTCGGAAGCAGGCAGTATTGTCTCCGACAACAGGCAGGACGCGATAAAATTGGGGTGGGCGCTGGGACACGGAGGGGTGTTGACTCGGAGGGCGCACGCGCAACCGGCTGCCGGTGGAGGGGAGTGGCAACAGGTGCGGCGCGCGCTGATTGGCCGGCGTGCTCGCTGCAGCCGTGCCCTGCGGTCGCGCGCAGTTCTAGGTGGCGACCGCGTAAACAAAGTCGCTCCCTTCGGCACGTGTCAACCCCACAGCACTCGTTTCCTGCGCGTTGTGCCGGGCCAAACACCTCGCGCTGCCGGCGGATCTGCCTCGCATTGCGACCGTGTTCAAAACGAAAGTGAAACTTTCGGAGACGTACAGTGCCATGAATTGCCTCCGTCAAAAACGGAATCGTTGACGACCCAGCACCACAAGCTCAAATATCGCATAACGACTGTGGAGACTTTCCGCACAGTGTTACCGTTTCGTTTTACTGGTGCGGTTGACCCGAATAATTCGTAAACAGCAGCCTACGGGGGTTGCAAATTATATTCCTGCGATTTCGGTACACGTTAGCAGAAGGACGCTCTTTGTTATGCTTCGAAATTTTCTGCCGGCTTTTCCAGTTTCGGAAGCGAATATCTTCTCAGCAGATTGACCTATTGTGAAATGCTGATGTCTTGGAACTAATCCGGAACTGAGGATACGTCGTTTCACGGTGCGTGCTAGATGTGCAGACTGATCGACACATGTGGACCGGCCGGCCTTCGGTGCAGAGTGGAATGCGAGTGGTGCTGTCCGCACGTGTCGCACAGATCGCTAACGCTGCTCGCCTCGTGGAGGACTAAAACTGCTGATGGCAGCCTGCGCAAACGAAACGATACCCAGTTGTTACGTACGTCACATGATTGTCTAAATCGCTGTGATCAGTGACACTACTGCCTTCGTCGTTCATCGAGAAAAACAGTGAGTTCCTTACTCCAGCGGTTGTACTCTCAGCTTCGACAATCACCGAAACACAGCATCCACAATTAGAGTCGTGATTTGTAGACAGGTGACCAGAAAATGGTAAATTAAGGACACAGTGACAGTGTATGTGCCTGACCCCTGTCGTAACATTTCAAGAATTCACCTTCTGAACGAGTGGACCCTTATATTACTTCCCAACATTTCCATGGCATGCATCTGTGAAAAAATTTCTTATCTGGTGTAGGCCCTATTTGACCCAGTGCGTCTTCTTCGTTGTGGACTATTAATTCGATCGATTTGTGGTGTGTTTGGACTACCTCGTTAGCGAAATATTGAACACGGATACTGGTGATGCAAAACGGCTTGCTCTGTTTTTGGAGCAGTGGATTCATGAGACCGTTTCAGACTGACGACTGGAGATATCGTCAAAAGTAGAGGGGGGCTTATTGTGCTTCCGGCGAAGAGTTTTTCCGGAGTTGGTGTTGTGTGAAAGACAGCGGCAACTGGTGACGTGTTGTGAAGTGCGACCGGAACTGCTCTGGAAGCTAGGTGCGGGCCGGCAGTGATGGGTACGGACAGGGGGCGGACAGGTGCGACGAGACCCGGGGGCGGCGTGGGCGCAGTCCCGGGGGCGGCGGTGGAGGCGGAGGCGGCGGGCGGGCCCGGAGGCGGCCTAGGCCCCTGGCGCTGAGCGGCGCCGGCCCCAACAACACCACAGCCACCGCCCCATGGCCGGCGCGTACGCCGGGGGCGGCGGAGGCGGAGGCGCGGGCGACATGCCGGCGTTCCCGCGCCTGCTGCAGCCGCACCACCATCACCAGCATCATCACCACCATCATCAACAACAACAACAACAACAGCACCAGCAACAGCAACAGCATCACCAACTGTACGGCCGCGCACACAAGCACCAGCACCAGATGTCCCCGCAGCCCGTCTACTACGACCTGTCCGTCGTATCCGAGTGAGTACTTCCGGCGCGTCCCTGACTTATGTCTCCGCGCAGGCTGCGCAACGCTCCAGTAAATTTAGACATGCAGGTGGCGTTGCAATAGAGGACATTGAAGCTGACTCTTATCTGGCCTCCAATGTAGTGTTGCCAACATCTACAACACCTCAGTACGGGACTCCAATAATAACTTCAACCTTTTTGCCGATCAGTTGTTATTTTATAAACCCTTTATTTACTGTACTTCTAAAGCATACAACTGAATTTTCTCATTGTGAGAGTATTGACGGGCGATTTGTTTTAATTGTTAAAGCCCATTCATAAGGTAGGTCGTACAAAATATTCTTTTTAAAAATTAAGACAGCCGGTTTCAACAGTTTTTGCTGTCATCTGCAGGTCTTAAACATATTTTTACCGTAAAACATGTTAATTTTACGCTGAACCACATGCACAAGATGTCAGGTGGATAAAACTCAGCAAATTATAAACTTTTGTCATCATGTTTATAGACGTGGGCTTTTGGACAAGGTTCTTTGTATTTTTTTTAAAAAAAAAAAGCGATGACAAACACATATAATGTGCTGAGTTTTACCAACTTCTCATCTTGTGCATGAGGTTTAGCGTAAAACGACCATGTTTTACTACAAAAAGGTGTTTAAAATCTGAAGATGACAGCAAAGACGGTTGAAACCGGCTGTCTTGAATCAAAAATATTTTGTGCGATCTTGGCTTTTGAATGGTTTTTAAAATATATAAAATCAGGATTGAAAGTTTTTACTTTCATACTTCAACAGTTCTTAATTAAGAGCAAATTATTTTATTTCAAAAATGATAAAAAGTTATTAAAATGCATTAAATGTCCAAAGACTCCCGACAGAATTATACAGGCGAAGTACGTTAAGGGACTGAGTAGTCCCAAAAGAATCATCCAGATACGATTATTGCTTCTGGTGACATAAACAGTTTTTTCGTTAACACCTAAAAATACTACTCTCTGCACACTGTGAAGGGGGTCTAGATTCCACCTCTGTAGATGAGCAAAGCTCACATCTGCCTCTTGAATTGACGGATGTTGGACGGTAAGATGGTGTATTCTGAAAACGTACCTCGTTTGGAACCGTAAAGGCTGACTTTCTTCTCTGTGGAGTTGAAAGAGGAGAATTTTGATCATTTTTGGGCCATCATTTCCTTTTTTTGGACAGTTGCTTCCCAAATGAGAGTAGACCAAATGTATTTCTCTCCATTTGAAATCAGTCAATAAAAGTGTCCCGTTTAGGACACAGTATGAAATATAGGAATACATAAGCGTCATTTCCACCATTGCATTAAAAGTCTGTACCATTACTTTTTTTCACTTTCTGTATATTCCATAAGAAGACCTCACCATGTCGGTCTTTATCAACACCTCCCGTGTGTTCATTATAATCTTGTACAAATGTCAGTACCCCTCTCCAATCTTTGTTCCACCTTCCTGGGTTCTAGATATACTCCACACTTCATTTCCGTGAGAATTTGAAAGAAAGTGAACTGCATGATTGCCAAACCATATTCTGCGAAGAACTACCACATACATGAGGAGATACAGTTTGAACATTTTCTTCATTGTGTGCCTCTTCTTCATTACCACTTACTTCAAGTTCTGTGAAGGTTTTGTGAAGTACTAGCACACGCCTGAAGAGATTTTGCATTACTGTTCCGCAGAGTACTATGCATCATTTCATCTTCACTATCATCACTCATCACCTGGCCAATTTGCTAGATGAGTACGTATTTCTTCGTCTGTAATATGTAGTCATAGCCTGAAAGGAAAAAAATCTCACGGAGTTCATTAGTGTTTTGCAAGTCACGCATTATTTCTGTGAAATGAAATTCCATAGTGTCGTCAGCAAGGATGTATTTTATTACCAAAAAGTCCTGAAATACAGAAAAAGTTATAAACATTAAAGGAAAAAAACCAGAAGTCAATGTAACCTCAACATGTGAAACCACTGTCCTGGACCTGACGGCACTGCTAAGTCCCAATCATATTTTACGTTATAATTGGAGTATTACGAGAGTACTTTATTGATATTTTATCCAGATTATCATTAGTATGTACGGTGTAGAGGTAACTACATGGAAATTATCACTCACCTAAGTTCACATATAAATCTTACTTTTATTTACGTAACCGCGCAGCTTTGTTTCGCACACCAAGTAGCCGTTTGCAGTACAGCTGTTCACCTTGCAGGCTAGCCAATACGTTCTTCTTTCTCACCCTGTTTTACACAGTGTCTTTCCTTGAAGAATGTTCTGCAGCAGTTTACGACTGTTTCCTTTTCTCACTCCGTGCCCGAGATATTTTAGTTTACTGCATTTTACTGTGTATGGAATTTCTTTATCTTTCTCCATTCTGAGAAGAATTTCGTTATTAGTAATGTTATCTGCCCTTGACACTCTTAGCATTCTCCTGTACAGCCACACCTCAAATGCCTCAAGTCGTTTTTGTCCGCCGTCTCAGTCGAAGTTCAGGTGTCAGTTCCGTAGAAGAGGATGGCAAACGTGTAGCAACGTAGAAATCTTAATTTTGTTTCGATTGGGAGGTGATGGCTCCGAAACACAAGAGGAAGCTCTGGCTTTCTCAACAGGGACTTTAACTCATTGCTAGTTATCCGACTAGTTGTTGATATTAGTTCCCAGATGTGTGTACTTGTTTACTTGTTCAATAAATTTACCATTAATGTTTTGATGAAAAAGAAGGAAGAAAGGAAGATTAGCGTTTAACGTCCCATCGACATCGAGGTCTTTAGAGACGGAGCAGGAATTTGGATTGTTTTAAGGATGGGGAAGGAAATCGGTCGCGACCTTTCAAAGGAACCATCTCGGCAGTTGCTTGGAGCGCTTTAGGGAAATCACGGAAAACCTAAATCTGGATGGCCGGACGCGGAGTTGAACCGTCGTCCTCCCGAATGCGAGTCCAATGTGCTAACCGCTGCGTACATCACTCGGCAACGTTTAGATGACAGATGAGTGTGTCTCTGTCGCTGATGACCGTTAATTTTGTTTTCATTCTGTTGATTTCTAGGTCATAACGCTCACTACTTTTGTTGATTCGGGATTCAAGTTTTTACAGACTATTGAAGTTACCAGCAAATATTACAATATAATAAGCATAGCGGATACTGTTCAACTTCTTTCCATTCAAGATGGTTCCTTCTTCGACGTTTTCAAGAATTTCTTTGAAGATATATGTGACAAATGCAACCCTACTACAGAGCTCCTTTAAACACTCGCAAAATGTCAGTAAACAATAACATATACCTTTCTATTTATTACTGCGATTTAATAGACTTTATAGTTGTTTCTCGCATCCTAGCGTGCAAAGTCTTCTATCTTTCCAATCTTCCACCTGCAGCTTCCTCTCTGACATAGCTCTCCTGACACCTTTTCCCATGTTATTTTCTGGCGTTCTCTTCTGGTTATTTTAGTAACTGGAATCCATTCCCCAATCCGCTTAGGTCATCTGCCCCAACCCAAACTCCATAAATGACCGTGTGCCCAGGTTCATTCTCTTAAGTATGTGTAAACCTACATCGACACCTCCAAAATCCCTTCTCCACTGACAATAAGTTCATCGTAGTTCTTTCAGTTATTTACCATGTTCCTGCTCCACACGTTGCTATATTTTATATAACTGTTTTAAATGTTCTAATCGTCGTTTCTGATCTAATATGTGTGCGCCATAAAATTCCACTTAATTTTCAGGTTGCTTGCCTACCTTGGCCAATGGTATTCTTAATTTAGCTTTTACTGGATCGATTTTTGTTAATAATGGCTCCCAAACATTTACAGGACTCCACAGGCCTCATTACCCCAAAATCTAACGGCAGGTTTTGACTCACACTTCCAGTAACTAAATCCATCCGTTATCCCTAAATTAATGGTTTAGTTTCCGATAGTCTCTGTACAACTTTTTATCCTAGTAGTGCACGTCACCTTCATACTCTGCAAAAATGACAATCACTAGCAAAATGCAAAGTACAGAGCTTGTCATCATTTATAGGCACACCCATACTATGCATGAAGGCTTCCATAAGCTTAAGGCAGAATAAAGATTTATTTCAGTAATTTTCACGAGGCTAATATCTGACAAAATGGTATGTATTCATTTCTTTCACTTTAGTTAACAGTTTCTTGTCATGCTTAAAGATTAAATATAAAATTATGACAATTGTAACTATGAAGTTACAACTTCGGTATTTCGAATGGAACGAATTGTTTCTGACGCGTGCTAGCCATGCATATTTCGTTTCTCATCTTTCTAAGTAAACACATAGCCATTTTATTTGCTTAGGAGGTGCATTAGACATTATTACTTAGATTTTAATCATATGTACGACAGACAACTAATGTCGAATGTCGACCATTCACGATTAATGTCTACTGCCTACACGTAATTGCCATTGGTTTGGAGATACAGTTAGTAAAAGCTCGTTTAAATGAAGCGTGGTTCATTGCTCCTGCAACTTTTCAAACTTCTAAGTTTACTTTAGGTAGATTCATGAATCATTTGCACGATGTATCATAATGATATGAAACGAGTGATTTTACATTCAAATCGCAGTTTAATTCGTTTTAACCCCCTAGGGCTCACCTCACCTCTTTTCTTATCAGGCCACTTATTTTTCATCAGCCCACGACATCTCAAACGTTTCGGTGGTTCATTTTCCCAGGTTTGCCACAGTCTGTGTTTCACTTCCGTACAACGCTGTGCTCCAGATGTATACTCTCAGAATTTATTTTTTTCTCATATTAAGGCCTAGTAGGCCTGCTTAGCCATAACACGCCAAGTTACGAGCACACCCGCTCCTGGGATGGACACCATGCTGGACATGGCCTCGTTACACCTTTGTGTTGCAAAGGAGGCCGCGGCAGTGGCATACAGGTTAAAAATTGTAAATAAGTGGATACCTTTAGGATATTCAGCATCCCACACCAATGAAGCCAGTGTAGTAAATACAAGAATGATCGGGGAAGTGCTGGCTGATCATAAAATAGATTCCAGCTGCTTCAATAAATCTTTCAGTGTAACGGTTGGACGCAGGGAACAGTAGCAGAACAAAGGACGACACCGTTCAGAAGACATACTCTGGTTCGCTGACGGTCCGAAAACAAACGAAAGCGCTGGGGTACAGCCTAGGCTAGACAGCGACGTCTTTCTACTAGCAGCAGCATTTATTCAGACAGTCAAGTAGCTCTGCAATCTCAGTCAGCCCCGCAACGAGATCAGAGGCCGTTGCAGAAGACAGCGCAACGACTGCACTTATGAGACCGGAACCTGTCCTCACCATCACTAAGACGACGGTAAAATCAAACCTACGTAGAATATTGGACTACGATGAAAAAAGAAGGCAAATCTAATGATGACAAAGCTATCTTTCAAGAGAAGTTCCTCAATTCTGAACTTCAACAGGAAATAGATTAAATTTCTGTTACAACACATCACTGGTCATGGGAACTATAAATAAACACCTACACGCGATGTAGACTATGTGGTGAGAGTGATGGGAGGTCACCAGTCCTAATCGCCCAATGCGAAGAATTGGAGGTCAAAAGACACAGAAAATTCCCACCATTAATTCCTCAAGAAATCTTGCGTATTGAGGAACTAATAAAGGGTCTTCCTATTACTCTTGAATGGTACTGGCTAGCCTTACTAAACTCACAGGGAGCGAAACCCCACAGTGAACTCGGTTTCGGTGCTGTCAATAGTGGGCCAAGAACACCGTTATTTTTATCTCCCTCTTCAAATCAAATCTATCAAAAATGGTTCAAATGGCTCTGAGACTTAACGTCTGAGGTCATCAGTCCCCTAGAACTTCGAACTACTTAAACCTATCTAACCTAAGGACATCACACACATCCATGCCCGAGGCAGGATTCGAACCTGCGACCGTAGCAGTCGCGCGGTTCCAGACTGTAGCGCCTAGAACCGCTCGGCCACCCAGGCCGGCTCAAATCTATCCGTCCAGGCCTAGTAGACCTTTTATGGGGAACCATCACAATGGGGAACGACATGGAACTTTAATTGAAGGAATTCTGTTATCTTGGGAACAAAGTAACGCAAAGTTAGCACAGAAAAAGAGAGAAATTCTTTATGGGGAAGAATTGTTCTCTTTTTCTGTGCTAGCTTTGTTTCCAAGATAAGAGAATTTCTTCAATTAAAGTTCTATGTTGTTCGCCATTATAATGTTCAGGTTTGATGATAATCATATTCTGTGCTCAGTTAACTGTCCACTGCATTCAACACGGCCTGCAGTTCTTTTCTTCTCTACTTTTATAGAAAATAACAATGTAATCAGCGAAACTTTATTATTGATATTCTTTCACATTGAATTTTAGTTAAATGTAAGAATCATTGATTTCCTTTTATTTCGTCTTAGATATCAGTAACGCCCCCACCCCTGATTGTTAACAAGATCGAATTCCGTTTAAAAAAAAGGCTAATTTCTGACGCATCTCAATGTTTATGATGTCATATCTCCTGAAATATGTATCGTACAAAGATATAATTTTGCAGGTACGTTCATTTGTACATGCAGATACTGTCTACAAAGTGTATTGCAAATAGAGTTTGAGGTAAAGAAGTAATAAGTTAAAACGTCATCCTTGATGCTGAAATTTTACTGCATGGATAGAGAAAGAGTAGTAAGCGATAAACTTTTTTCTTTCATAAAGTCTGAAACTGTGTGTTCGTTGAAATTCGCTAAGTGCTGTGTCTCAGATAATGGGTGAATATAGTTTGGGTAATTTGCGCGGTCTGAGGTACGTTGCCACAATACATACACTCAGTTTCTAACTTTAATCCTTGATTTATTGTGTTAAATCTTTAACTTAAGATTACCTCTTAGTAAGTCATTTGAGTAAACGTTTTTAAATTTAAAATTACGTCAGTAATAATCTGAAACACTGAAAATCGCATTACTATTTCCGTCCTCCGCCGTTAGATAGGTAACCTGCAACTGGAGCCTCTTTAGCCGTTTAGTAATACAGATACACGGATTCGTTCATTGCTTAGATATGCATGATTTCCTTGATTCATTCTTTGATATTGTAACGCCGGAAATGCATCTCCTCCTATTTCCATCTATTGTACTATAATTTTTTCCTTATTTAGTTACCTGAAGATATAACATTCCTGTGTCTTTGTATATTGTAATTGTTTTACTATTTGTATATATATGCATTTATGTCGATGTATAATTGGTTTGTTTTGTGAATGTTATTTGTATTTATACGCTGGGTCTGGTATAGGGAAAACTATACTATCGAACGAATGCATCGATAGGTCGTGTGGAGAACGAAAGTGTTTAGGATCTTTGTTAGTGTTAACTCTGTCGCGTGGAGCGCGGGCAGAGAGGGTCTGGCTGGGGTAGTGCAGTGGAGCAGGTGTCTTGTGTGACGCTCCCGCGAGTTGCCGCGCTTTCGGGGTTTGGCAGCATGTAATTGCGCTCGACTTGCTATGATAGTTTCTGACACGGTGTCGCGGACGGGAAGCGTTAGCTGGCGCACATCAAGAGCCCGTTTCGCCTGGTGACCGTGTCGAGAAGGAGGCGAGCCACGTTTAACCTCCCCCTCTCATATCGACCTTAATGACAGTGAAAAATTAAACCGCGTGTACCTAATGGAAATTTGGGAAAAAGCAATCGTCACCGAAGTCAGTTTATCGGTAAAGAGGGAGGAAAGGGTTACATCTAAATGAAAGGAAAAATGCAAATGAAACTGGTGGAAATTAATTTTGAAAAGGGGTAAAGTTAATAAAGAAAGTAAATGTGCGACCGTTACGTTAACAATTAACTAGCGGTAATTAGATATTTGAGATTTGTGGGAAATTACGGTCTCCAGTCCTATGGACAATTACTATAGTAACTGAAAAAGAAAGGTTATTACACACATAATTAGCACTAGAAGCGTGGCAACTGAAGGTTGACACGTGTAGTGTGAAAACTGAAAGTTTGTCAGAAGTAATAAATCTCGCTACACTCTGACTTAATTTAGCAAAAGAATTAATAAAACTGGAAAACTGAAAGTTAGTTTAGTGACTGAAATTAATAGTGAGCTTTGTTTCTGAAGCACTACGAAATTCAGTAAAATAATGTTAGTCTTGGGCTACCTCAACAATCATTTCAAAAGCTACTTGAATCTACGCAATTTCGAAATAAGAGATCTAACTTTGAACTAGGATTAAATGATTCTGAACAATTAACAATAGTAAAATTTAGTACGTACCAAGCTGATCTGTAGTCACAGGTAAGCTAAAATATGGTAACAAAACTCGCACTCATAATTTGTGCTTGTGTAATCTAAATACTGTAGCCAGCTATGAATACTTTAACTGAACTTTGAAATTAAAGCAGGGAAATAGAATAATATTGCTTTAATGCTGGCGTTTGAATTTCAACGACACTCGGGTTCATTCCGGAAAAGGAAGGGACCCTGCTTGGTAATGCAATTGGGACAATGAGCAACAAAGGTTCATGCTACGTTGCTGTAATTTTGTGATTTGAACAGTTTTAAAAGCTGAGGTCTGCCATACAGTTCTAAAACTTTACGTGCTTCCAGTCTTCCTTGTTGGTTGATTGAAGGTTTGAAGCCGTCGATCGAGGAGGTGGCGACAGTTACTCATTGTCGGCCGTCGCTGTTGCAGAAGCTGGATGTTGGCGCGCCTCCTTCTCGACACGGTCACCAGGCGAAACGGGCTCTTGATGTGCGCCAGCTAACGCTTCCCGTCCGCGACACCGTGTCAGAAACTATCATAGCAAGTCGAGCGCAATTACATGCTGCCAAACCCCGAAAGCGCGGCAACTCGCGGGAGCGTCACACAACACACCTGCTCCACTGCACTACCCCAGCCAGACCCCCTCTGCCCGCGCTCCACGCGACAGAGTTAACACTACCAAAGATCCTAAACACTTTCGTTCTCCACACGACCTATCGATGTATTCGTTCGATAATATAGTTTTCCATAGGCCAGACCCAGCGTATAAATACAAATAATATTCACAAAACAAACCAATTATACATCGACATAAATGCACATATATACAAATAGTAAAACAATTACAATATACAAAGACACAGAAATGTTATATCTTCAGGTAACAAAATAAGGAAAAAATTATAGTACAATAGATGGAAATAGGAGGAGATGCATTTCCGGCGTTACAATATACAGTGAGCTACCAATTCCTCTGTATGAGCTTACTTATTATTTATTTTATCTGCTGCCATTTACAAATTACCTGCTACTTAGTGACTAAGACAGGTCGTGTTTCACCTTATTAATTTGTACACATACACAATATTTTAACAAAGTTGCAACTTCGCATACTTGCAAATTTAAAGCGAATCAGAAAACGGAAATGTTTACAATTAACAATTTATTTATTAAGAATTTAGAAATATAAGAAGATAGAACGCCATCATCAGAGTAAATCAGAAAGACATGCCCGATCTACTACTACTCGCCATCCGAGGGTAACAACCTGATCAGTACTTTCAGCGTGTCACCCTCAAATGGCGTGATTCTATATGTACTTTAAATTACTTTACAGACAGCGTGTGCTGTTGGCTTGTTCTACATTTGTATTACACTGAGATTACGAAAGTCATGCGATAGCGATATGCATATATACATTGTGTTGGCACCCAACTGCATAGGGAGAAATGATCATCACGATAAAATAAGAGGAAAAATTTAAGTGCTCGTTTTTCCCGCGTGCCGTTCGAGAGCGGAACGGTAGAGGGACAGCTTGAAGGTGGTTCATTGAACCCTCTGCTAGGCACTTTATTGTGAATAGCAGAGTTGGTTGGTTGGTTGGTTTGAAGATTAAAGGGACCAAACTGCTTAGGTCATCGGTCCCGAATAGCAGAGTAATCACGTAGATGTGGATGTAGATGGCGGTAGTATCGCGTACACAAGGTATAAAAGCGCAGTGGATCGACGAAGCTGTCTTTTGTATTCAGATGATTCGTGTGAAAAGGTTTCCAAAGTGATTGTAGTCGCACGACGGGAATTAACTGACTCTGAACGCGAAATGATAGTTGGAGCGAGACGCATGGGACTTTTCACTTCGGAAATCGTCAGGGAATTCAGCATTCCGAGTTACACAGTGTCAAGAGTGTGCCGAGAACACGAAATATCGGGCATTATCTTTCACCACCGCCACTGGCCAAAGGTCTTCACTTAACGACCGAGAGCAGCGGCGTTTGAGTAGAGTTGTCACTGCTAACATTTAAGCCACACTGCGTGAAATAACAACAGAAATCAGCGTGGGGCGTACGACGAACGTATCCCTTAAGACAGTACGGCAAAATCTGGTGTTACGGGGCTATGGCAGCACACGAACGACGCGAGTGCCTTGATACCAGCACGAAGTCACCTGCAGAGTCTCTCCTGAGCTCGTGGCCATAGTATTTGGACCCTAGACGACTGAAAATCCGTAGCATGATCAAATAAGTCCTAATATAAGTTGGTAAGAGCTGATGGTAGGTTTCGAGTGTGACGCAGACCCACGTTTTCGACAAGGCGCTGTGCAAGCCTGTGGCGGCTCCATAATGGTGTGGACTGTAGTTACGTGGAATAAACTCGGTCCTCTGGTCCAATCGAACCGATCATTCACTGGTAATGGTTATGTTCGGCTACTTGGAGACCATTTGCATTAAACAACGGTGGAAATTTATGGCTGACAATGCGCCATGTCACCAGGGCCACAACTGTTCGCGTTTAGTTTGAAAAAAAAAATTCTGCACAATTCGAGCCAATGATTTGGCCATCCAGATCGCCCGACATAATCGAGATGGCAGTTCGTGCACGGCACCATGCGCCGGTATCACTTTTGCAGTTATGAGCGGCTGTACCTGTTGGAGGCAGCATGGCTCAGTATTTCTGAAGGGGACTTCCAACGACTTGTTGAGTCTGTTCCACGTCGAGGTGGTGCACTACGCCGGATAAAAGGGAGGTCCGACACGATATTAGGAGGTACCACTTAATATTACTGTCTAATGAACTATTTTTGTGATACTATGGAAACTATTTAGTCCTTTGTTCTATGTTTGTCAGTCTTCACCTGTGCGGCTGTCATCCGCTGCTACTGCTACTACTTCTACTACTACTACTGTTGTCTGCTTCCTTCCGCCTATACTCTCGTCGCAGAAAGCACCGTACTCCTTATGCAGCGCTGTAGATATTCTGTATGCACAATCGTTGACATCGGTCCACAAGGTCTGGACTGTTAGGTTGTTATGTGAGTTTGCTAGTCGTATTTGCTGCAACCGACGATCACATAATAGAAGTATGTGTTATGGAGGCCCTCTCTGTCCACAGGCTTAATCATCCTCCGAGATTTACTTGCGTAGCCGGTTAAGAAATGCGACATGTCCATGCTGGGATTGACATTTTTCATACTCAGTCGCTTCCTGATGTTGGAGAAGAAAGCATGTACCCTGCGGTCCTTTTTGCCGTTGGCCCACTCCTTTCACCGTGAATTCACGCTCTACGTTTTGAGCTCTCTCGAAGTCTGTACACTGATGAGCCAAAACATTATGATCACCTGCTTAATAGTTTGACGGTCTTTGGAACGAAATACATAATTGATTCTGCTTATCAGAGATACGACAGTTTGTTAATAGGTTCGTGGAGTTACGTGGCATTAGATGTCTAACAAGGGGAGGCCACCAATTGTGAAATTCAGATTCGATTCATACTGCGCATAATAAAAGCTCATGGCCAGAGGTGTAATGTGGCAAAGCACCAAGATGCACTTCTCAGCCGTTGTCGAGAAAATCGACAGTTAAAAGAACCCGTTGCGGTGAAATGCTCTCTACGATTAATGATGTTCTACAGCACCGTGGCGCAGCGGTAAACGCTCGGGTTCGTAATCCGAAGGTCGCCGGATCGAATCTCGCGCCCTGCAACTTTTTTTTTGTATTTGTTTTTTATAATTCAAATATATATATATATATATATATATATATATATATATATATATATATATATATATATATAAAATTCCCGGCAATCAGTTGCAACAATTATGCATATAATAAGTTGTTGAAAGTCGTTTGTCGTGGAAAAACTGGCGACTTCGAACATCATTACGTTTTCCGCAAACAAAGTTGTATTTCACAAATGTTATTAATTGTCTTCATAATGTTAACCACGTATAGTTAACGGAAGACGTAGAAACGATATTCCGAAACGAATACGTATAGCGTAAGTCAAACGTTCGAATTAGAACAGAGACCCCACGAACACAAATTTGCTGTGGCAGGTATGAAATATAAACTCCGTTACTCGCTCGTTACACTTGAAGGACAGATGTTGAATGGGCCGAAACGAGCAGCCGCATAACAGCGTAGTTGCCTGCTAACTTCGAAAGAAAGTAGATGCGGTCCCTAGCGCAACTTATAACATCGTCGAAAATCACTGCGGACGGGAGGGCTTTGGTACACCCTGTTAAACAAACGGAAAAATGGAGGCGGTATATATATATATATATATATATATATATATATATATATATATATATATATATATATATATATTTGACTTGCAACGGCTGAGAAGTGCATCTTGGTGCTTTGCCACATTACACCTCTGGCCATGAGCTTTTATTATGCGCAGTATGAATCGAATCTGAATTTCACAATTGGCGGCCTCCCCTTGTAAGCACAGGTCATGTAATTCGCGTAAATAACGGGCAGCTGATTTGCGTACGAATTTGGTCGCTGAGGCATCAACGTGATTTCACCATACAGCTCCTCAGACAACTGTAGTAAGGTTCTGGCTCAGAGACACGGACAATTATATGCTGAAAGATGACGTCACCGTCGGGGAATACATCAAGCATGAAGAGATGCATGTGGTTCGCAGCTGTCAGCGTGTCTTCGATTCTTCGATTACTACCACAGGTCCCATGGAAGCGCAGCAGGAGAATGTCTGCCATAGCGTAATACTGCTCCCACCAGAGTGCGTCCTTTTCAGCCACTAAGCTGCTGCGCAATTCTTTTCAGTTGTGTCAGTAGGCTATATCTCGGGCACCACGCACATTGCCTCCATTGAGGTGGTGCCGATAGCTCCACACAGTCGCACACTCCTCTATTCGCTCCTTACACCGTGGTATTAGCCGCGGTGCAAAGTCGATGTGACCACATGCTGGCAGCAAATGCAAAGGGCGTTTAAAAAGTTTTGCACAGTCGTCTCTAATTTTTTTAATTTTTACGGGAGGAGAATGAAATTTTTTGTAAACACACTTGGAACAGTTAGCTGTACATTGAGCCTCTCAGTGTAGCCTCCATCAGCTGTGACGCATCTGGCCCATCGTTCTTTCCATGATGTAAATGCACTTTGGTAAAATTCTGGAGACTGTCTTCTACACCATCGCTTGACACAGGAAATAAGGTCTTTCTCACTATCAAATATTTTACCGCGCAGGTAGGCCTTCAGACGACCAAAGAAGTAAAAATCAGACGGAACCAAGTCCGGACTGTAAGGAGGATGAGGAACAGTTTTCCAACACATTTTCCTGATTTTCTCCTGCTTCATAACGGCTGTATGGGGTTTGGCATTGTTATGGTGTAGTCTGATGAGCTGACCCTGAAACTCTGGTCTGTGGGTCTTGACGGCACGGCGCAGCTTGTCCATTGACAAACAGTAACGGTCCCGGTTATTTGTGGAGCCAGGTTCCAAAAATTCAATGAAAATGACACCACACTGATCCCAGAAGAAGGAGTCCATCACCTTTCGGCCTGCTGTTCGTGAAAGTCTTGGTTTCTTCTTCCGAGGGGAACCCGGATGTCGCCACTCCGTGGATTGGGTTTTGCTCTCAGGTTCGGACAAAAGCAACAATGTTTCACCCTGGGTAATGACGCCGTCAAAACACTGTTTCCACTCTTCAGTAAAGGTCTTCATTAGACCCTCGCACACATTCTTATTCATCATTTTCATTTCTCTTGACAATAATCTAGGCACCCAACTTGCATAGATTTTTCTGTACCCTAGTGACTGTACCAGTGATACCACATTACCCAATGACAAACGAGTCATTTCAGCAAGCTATCGTGTAGTCACACGTCTGTCATTTTGGATAATTTGATCAATGGTCTCCTTATTCACATCACTCACTGCCCGTCAGTGGTCTACCCCATTTTGTCATGTTGAGAGAAAGCACCTTCTTTAAACCTCTGCAACCACCGCTGGATACTGCTGCGATCCACTGTGTCCTCCCCATAAACAGGGAGCAACTTCCTGTGATACGGTGTGGCAGAGTCATCGCCGGTCTTGAAGAGGAACTCCATCACCGACCGTTGTCGCAACCCGACATCTACTCCATTGTCTGTTATGGCTCACCTGTAAATAAAAGACAATACTTTTATATACCGACTTATAGCTAAATGTTCCAAGTATGTTCACAAAAAATTTCATTCTCCTCCTCCAAAAAATTAAAAAATTAGAGACGCCTGTGCAAAACTTTTGGAACGCCCTTTGTATATTGTTGACTCCAATAGAGCGCAATGGAAAGTTATACATCTACATCTACATGGATACTCTGCAAAACACATTAAAGTGCCTGGCACATTAAATGCCCAAGCGCATGGCCATTTCTTTTTATGCTTTTCTGAGCATACGCGAACGGCCGACTCAAAACTTCAACTTGCCGCTCAAAATCGACTAATACGGA
The DNA here is from genome assembly GCF_023898315.1 of Schistocerca nitens. NCBI lineage: Eukaryota > Metazoa > Arthropoda > Insecta > Orthoptera > Acrididae > Schistocerca > Schistocerca nitens. Next base: position 250,225,722 of record NC_064618.1, read on the forward strand.
CCTTTATCAACTAGAATAAAATCTCACTCTACTAGTGTAAGCCGGCCGCTGGTGGCCGAGCGGTTATGGCGCTACAGTCTGGAACCGCGCGACCGCTACGGTCGCAGGTTCGAATCCTGCCTCGGGCATGGATGTGTGTGTTGTCCTTAGGTTAGTTAGGTTTAAGTAGTTCTAAGTTCTAGGGGACTTATGACCTCAGCAGTTGAGTCCCATAGTGCTCAGAGCCATTTGAACTAGTGTAAATCAGTTCCCCCATTCCCCATCCTTACTGCCGACGAGTGTAGGATTGGAAAAACAATATAAATAGCCTTAGCGTTCCAAAAATGTAGAGTTAAGAAAGTACAAGTCATCAGTGTTTAGGAATTTGGCGAAGAATAAGGGCAAACGATCGCGGAAGATTCTGTTGGCCACCTAAAACAGTGATTCCCAACGCGGGGGGGATTACCCCCTGAAGAGTAAAATAATTTGCTAAGGGGTAAACAAAAAAGGGATCAGTAGTGTTTGGGTCTCGAAGCTGAACTACTTCCAAGAGATTATTATCTTCACTATTTCGTAAAACTACAATACTGATTACATAAGTTTCCAATAATTAAATTTTTTTCTTCAAATGTTAGGTTTAACGCGTGAGACTAGGTTGTGGAGGTTACAGCTTGTGAAACGTATGTACGAACGACAGCTTCCTTGTTCATCACCTAGTCCACCTATTGTACATATACCTCGTATCATCAATATGCGACAATAAAATGCTTAAATATCTCATTAAAATGTCTTCTCCGAGTTGTATGTAGTTCCCACAGTGGACAAGAAACTGCTTCCTTGTTCCTCACCTAGTCCACCTATTGTACATATACCTTGTATCATCAATATGCGACAGTAAAATGCTTAAATATCTCATTAAAATGTCTTCTCCGAGTTGTATGTAGTTCCCACAATGGACGAGAAACTGTTTCTCTATTCACTTCGCTACAATAAACGATCTAATTGAGATCACAACGCAGCTGTAATTATGTAATAGCTACTATACAGCTGTGCGGCAGTGGTCAGACGCAAAGCATTGGCAGCCTAGTCTTCCAATTTCTAGCATTTCAGGGGTAAGGATCTAGGAATCTAGTGGTACACAAGCAGTTTGACTAGGTTGATTTTAAAATTGAAGCGCGTGAGTGAAGCAGGTGTAACTGCGTAGAGGAGTGGTGCAGAGGAAGAACGTTTTATAATAAATGCCCACCATGAATGTTGATAATTAGCTTTCTTTTATGAGGAGGAGTAGCACTCGCGATGCGCTGAGAATTACTTCATCTTTCTATAAACACACGGAAACGCTAAGGAAACGGGTATAGGCATGCATATTCAAGTACAGAGATATGTAAGAGGCAGAATACGGCGCTGCGGTCGGAAACGCCCATATAACACAAGAAGTGTCTGGCGCAGTTGTTAGATAAGTTACTGCTGCTACAATAGCAGGTTATCAAGATTAAGTGAGTCTGAACGTGGTGTTATAGTCGGCGCACGAGTCATGGAACACAACATCGCTGAGGTAGCGATGAAGTGGCGATTTCACCGTACGATGATTTCACGAGTGTGCAGTGGATATCAGGAATCCGGTAAAACATGAAATCTCCGACATCGCTGCGGCCGGAATAAGATCCTGCAAGAACAGGACCAAAGACGACTGAAGAGTATAGTCCAAGGTGACAAAAGTGCAACCCTTCCGCAAATTGCTGCCGATTTCAGTGCGAAACATTGAACGAAAGATCTCCGGTATGGGCTTCCGGCCCTGAAGGCCCATTGGTGTACCCTTGATGACTGCACGACACAAGGCTTTGCGCCTCGCCTGGGCCCGTCAACACCGACATTGGACTGTTGATGACTAGAAACACTTTGCCTGGTCGGACGAGTCTCGTTTCAAATTGCATCGAGCAGATGGTCGTATACGGATATGGAGACAGCCTCATGAATCCATGGACCCTGCATGTCAGCAGGGGACTATTCAAGATGTTGGAGGCTCTGTAATGATGTGGTGCGTGTGCAGTTGGAGTGATATGGTACCTCTGATACGTCTAGATACGACTATGACAGCTGAGACGTACGCAAGCATCCTGTCTGATAACCTGCATCCATTCATGTCCGTTGTGCACACCGACAGACTTGGGCAATTTCAGCAGGACAGTGCGACAACACACACCTCCCGAATTGCTACAGAGTGGCTCCAGGAACACTGTTCTGAGTTTAAATACTTCCGCTGGCTACCAAACTCCCCAGACAGGAAAATGATTGAGCATATCCGGAATGCCTTGCAACGTGCTGTTCAGAAGAGATCTCCACCCCCTCGTACTCTTACGGATTTATGGACAGCCCTGCATGATTCATGGTGTCAATTCCTTCCAGCGCTACTTCAGAGATTAGTCGAGTCCATGCTACGTCGTGTTGCTGCACTTCTGCGTGTTCGCGAGGGAAGGGGGGGGGGCTTTACGACATTAGGCAGGTGTACCAGTTTCTTTGGCTCTTCAGTGTAGAAATGGAATATTGTTAGAATTAAGCGGTAGCAACTGTCTCATTAACTCATTACTTTGGGGTTTAATAAGGCACCTACGAAAACTAGATATCATTTATCTTCCATCATTTAGAAAATAAAAGCATTCAAAAATAATTCTTTTTAATTCTAAAGTTTAGTTAGGCGCTAATGTTGTTGATTAAGGGGGGGGGGGGAAGGGGGGCCGGTTGGTTCTACCCAACGTCTGGGCGGTGGGTACTATGCAACGTCTGACTGCAGTCAGCGCTAATAGACTCAGGAAGGTTGGGGACCACTGTCCTAAAAGTTATTGTCCAAAAGAGTTGCGTGCTGTGGAGTCCCACCAGGTTAACTATTCCTTTGTATCTACCGCGTGTTTGCAGGTCATATTCTCGAAGAGTTTTTGGTTGATGTACGTAGGGATTTCAGAAAGTAAGATGCACATGTCGTTCCAAGCTACTACATTGCATAACAATAGTGGCGTAATGTCAGAAGAGAGTATATGTTCTGACTTTCCTGCAGAGTCAGTTATGTTGCGGCACGGTTAAAAGGTGCTTCACAGGCTGCGAGTGAAATGGCGGAGCAACTTCAAACGCATTCAAAAGTTGAAGTACGATTCTTGTGGGCAAAACTTCTAAATTGGACACGTATTTGCCATGTAAATCTGGCAGTACATGGACCAAATGCAATGTCGCGTGCAACCGTAGTGAAACGGTGGCAACAATTTGACCAGGGTCGCACAGACGTGGCTGCCATCACGTAAATTGCCTATCCCAGACAAGGACTTTAAAAATCCCGGTCATTTGGGTTAAATCGGATTGTTTTCTCGAACATACTGTTCTTTCTGAGATTACTTTAATATCTGTGATACTTTTTCTAATCGTTTACAGTGGAGCCTTCACCTAAGTTTCCTTGCTCTGGTCCTCTCTAATAAAACATATGTTTCGTTGATAATTAAATATGTTTTTTCATTTTTTCGTCGCAATTTTGATACCTTCACTATATGACATTTCTTACTACATTTTAGCAGATACTGAAGAGTGATATTTGTTGCTACCGTTTGGAGCATTTTTCCTCATGTGTACGTTACATTTTTCTTTATATGAGACCAATTCTTCATACTCATAGTCGTACTCATATTGCAGTCGCCTTACCATTTGGCTATCTGTGGGCGACTTAGCCGGTCGGTGTGGCCGAGCGGTTCTAGGCGCTTCAGTCTGGAACCGTGCGACCGCTACGGTCGCAGGTTCGAATCCTGCCTCTGGCATGGGTGTGTGTGCTGTCCTTAGGTTAGTTAGGTTTAAGTAGTTCTAAGTTCTAGGGGACTGATGACCTCAGACGTTAAGTCCAATAGTGCTCAGAGCCATTTGAACCATTTTGGGCGACTTACGGCCACCCAAACTTCTGTATGTTGTCAACCCTGCGTCTACAACCTTTACTCGCACGTTCGTTATGTTTATCCCCGTGAAGGTGAGAAATTTAACTTGAATGTCGCTTGCCCGGCGTCGGCGGATAAATACGATGTTGCAGTGTCTGTGTTATTCTGAATTATAACACAAAGTTCCTTTGGACATGCATGCATGTCAAAAGGAAATTTGCATCGTAATTCAGAACAACACAGGCACTACAATGTCGTACCGGACAGACGTGAGTTTTATTGCATTGCATAAACAATTCAAATTATTCATATTTTCTCTGTGTACCAGTCTGGGCACTTTCTCAAGCAAATGTTTCCACAGGAAATGGGGACATACACACACAATATTAAGCAAACAAATATCAATACATGTAGAGCCACAGCTTTCAAAAAAATTTAGGTGTCAGTTTCAACTGTACATGTGCTCTGAACATACGGAAACAGACTGCCACACGTAAGACACTGCATCTACATCTACATGGATACCCTGCAAATCAAAGTGCCTGGCAGAGGGTTCAGCCAACAACCTTCACAATAATTCCCTATTATTCGAATCTCGAGCAGCGCGCGGAAAAGACGAACACCTATAGCTTCCCATGCGAGCTCTGATTTCCCTTATTTTTTTTATGATGTTCGTTTCTCCCTATGTAGGTCGGCGCCAACAAAATATTTTCGAATTCGGAGGAGAAAGTTGGTGATTGAAATTTCGTGAGATGACTCCGCCGCAACTAAAAACGCCTTTTTTTTATTGATGTCCACCGCAAATCCTATATCATGTCAATGACACTGTCTCCCCTATTCGATGATATTAACAAACCTGCTGCTATTATTTGAACTTTACTACCTATCTTGAATATTGGTGTGACCTGTGTAACTTTCCAGTCTTTGGGTAAGGATGTTTCATCGAGCGAGCGGCTGTATATGATCGTTTAGTATGGAGCCATTGTATAAGCGTACTCTGAAGGGAACCTAAATGGTGTACGATCTAAATCGGAAAACTTGAGCTTATATTAAATAATTTAAGTTGCATCACTATTCCGAGGATATCTACTTGTACGTTATTCATGCTGGCAGCCGTTCTTGATTCGAATTCTGGAATATTTAGTTCGTCTTCTTTGCTGAAGGCATTTCGGAAGGCTGTGTTTAGTAACTCCGCTTTGGCAGCACTGCCGTCGATAGTTTTTCCATTGTTATCGGGCAGAAGGCATTGATTTTTTCTTGCCGCTAACATACTTCCCATGCGACCAGAAGCTCTTTGGATTTTCTGCCCGGTTTCGAGACAAATATTCGTTGTGGGGGAACTATTATAAGAATCTCGCATTGAAGTCCGCGCAAAATTTTGAGCTTGTGGAAAAGATCACCAATCTCGGAGATTTTCCGTTAGTTTAAATTTGGCATGCTTTTTTTGTTGTTTCTGCGACAGCGTTCTGACCCGTTTTGTGTACCAAGGGGATCAGCTCGGTCATTTGCTAATTTATTTGGTACAAATCTCTTAATTTCTGTCAATACTATTTCTTTGATTCAAGCCACATTTGGTCTGCACTTACATTGTTAATGTGGAAGGAATGGAGATTGTCTCGCAGGAAAGGATGAAGTGATTTTTTTTTTTTTGAAAAGGTATACTTTTCGTTTACTTTTGGAGGATTTGAGGGTTGCAATATTCAATCTCGCTACGACAGCCCGGCGATCACTAATCTCTGTATCCGTTTTGATGCTCGGCATTAGCTTAGTATTATTTGTTGCTAAGATGTCATGTGTGTTTTCACAACCGTTTACTATTCACGTGGGCTCATGAACTAACTGCTCGAAATACTTTTCAGAGAATGCATTTAGCACAATTGCCGGCCGCGGTGGCCGTGCGGTTCTAGGCGCTCCAGTCCGGAGCCGCGCTGCTGCTACGGTCGCAGGTTCGAATCCTGCCTCGGGCATGGGTGTGTGTGATCCTTAGGTTAGTTAGGTTTAAGTAGTTCTAAGTTCTAGGGGACTGATGACCACAGCAGTTAAGTCCCATAGTGCTCAGAGCCAACCATTTAGCACAGTTTCGGATGATGTTTTATGCGTACCTCCGGATTTAAACATGTACCAGATAGCTATAATTAAACTTTCCTATTTAACAAGTTATAACACGGAAACTAATTACCCTATAAGTACCAAACTCGGTAGCATTAATGTCAAGGAGATAGGAAGAGAAATTATGCAGAATCAATTCAATTGAAACACTTTTAATGTGCTACTACGATTCATCATATCATTGCATGTACCATTACTGCCACAAAAGGGACTCAATATGGCGCCGATCACTGTCCAGAAGAGTCTAGAAGCGCAGGATTTTATTCTGTACAGCTCAACTAACCATGTTCGTATGTATGCTGGCTACCTCTCTTGATATGGTGTGTCTCAGATCAGCATGTGTGTGTGACAGCTCTGCTGGTAAACCGTGTCTTTCAGGAAGCCACACAACCAGAAATCACAGGGAGTGAGATCAGGTGATCGTGCCGGCTAAGCATTTAGAAACGATCGGTAGATAATTCGATCGTTTCCAAATGTGTTTCGGAGAAGCAGGTGAACTTCACGAGCGATGTGCAGTGGGGCCCCATCTTGCATGAAAACTGTTGAGTTCAATGCGTCTCTCTCCTGTAGGGCGGTTATGACATGCTGGCGAAGCAAATCGCAATAACGCTGGCCAGTCACACTGCACGTCTTTGGACTTTGAGCGCCAATCTCTTCAAAAAAGAATAGACCAATGACAAAGGTAGCCGTGAAGCCACACCACATGGTGACTCGTTCACCATATGAGGAATTTCATGCAAAGTGGCTGGAGGTGAAGATCCCCACACACAGCAATTCTGTGTGTTCACCTCACCCGTCAGAGAAAAATGAGGTTCGTCTGTCCATAGGATGGTCCAGGGCCAGCCCTCGTCAACTTCAACCCTTGCGAGAAAGTGGAGAGCGAAGGAACAAGTCCTTTTGCGCCCTGTGGTGCAAGCTGCTGTACGATATGGATCTTGTACGGATACCATTTGAGAGTGGTTCGAAGCACCTTGCGTACAGTGGACCACGGGATATTCAACTGTCGGGACACAGCACGCACATTGCCTGACGATTGGGAATCGCGCAGCATTGTCTGCCATAGCAACAGAGATTTCAACAACCACTTATGGGGCAACCGGTCGTCGGCCTCTTCCCGGAGCGACACCCAGTTCCCCAGTTGATTCCAACTTCTTCATCGTGCTCCGCACAGCAGGTGGAGAAAGAGGACCCTTCCGTAGTCCTTTAAGCCAGCGGTATTCTCGAAGTGCAGCTGCAGCATTACTGTTGTTTTGATAATACAGCTTCACCAGTAATGCACTGCGCTTTCTGTCCAAGCTCATGTTGACACGTCAACAAGTGCACTGCGACCGGTCAGGTCTGTGAGGCTATGAATGGCGGTAACCGATAACTGGACGGTGGCGCTCTGATGTATGTAAATCATGCACCCCATAGTCTGGACGTTAATGCTACCATGTTTGTACTCTTACGGTAATTAGTTTCCGTGTTATAACGTGTTAAACAGGGAAAGTTTAATTATAACCTCCCGGTATTTTCGCCAACATATCGAGAGTAATTTAAAGTCATCACCAACTAAATTGAGTGAGTCAAGTACGTGTTAGAAATTTAACTCAAGTTCAGCAATTGATCATCTAAGTTAGGACGTCGGTGAAAGGATCCAATTATTATTTTATTCCGGTTGCCAAGAATGACGTCTGTCCGTAAAAATTCACAGGCAGTATCTACTTCAGTTTCACTGCAAGATAGCCTACTTCTAACAGCGACAACCCCCCTCAGTAGAACTCAATTAGTTCCAGGTAAAATAAGACAAGCCGGCAATTTACTACCGCTTTAGATGTAATGCCAATGGAAATTTTAATTATGCAACTTAAAATGGTCCAAATGGCTCTGAGCACTATTGGACTTAACATCTGAGATCATCAGTCCCCTAGAACTCAGAACTACTTAAACTTGACTAACCAAAGGACATCACACACATCCATGCCCGAGGCAGGATTCGAAACTGCGACCGTAGCGGTCGCGCAGTTCCAGACTGAAGCGCCTAGAACCGCTCGGCCACTCCAGCCGGCCGTGCAACTTAAAACAGATCCTGTGAAGAATAAAAGGGGGATGGGCAGGTTTGTCACTCAAAATGACCGCCCACTTGTAGGTAGATGCCGCTACGATGTTCGATTAGCAAAATCTTTAATGACAAGATGCTCTCTATTTACGGGTTCACGACACCCAGCGGTTACATTTCAGAGTGCTTCCATCAATACCGCGCATTATTCTCTTCCAGTAACACAAAAAAGGCAAGACTCCGCGTTCTGGGTTGCTAGGTGGGACAGACCGACCGACCGCCGCGTTTTCCACCAAAGGCGTCATCGAATGCGGTATGGAGGGACGTGGGATCAGCCAGCCGTTGTCGGCTTTCTTGACCTACTTCAAGGTAAAGTAGCATCACGAGGCTGAGTACAGCCTACTCCAGTCCTCCCACGAAGGAAAAATCCGTGACGGTACCGGAAATCGAACTCTGGTCCTTCGCATAGCAGCCAGATACGCTGACCACTGAGCTTCGGAGGCGAAACCAATATCTCAGCATGCTTTGTTAAAGGCACACAGGCTTTTGATCCGCTCCTTTATGTACAAGGGTCGACCACAAAGTAATCCCGTTTCTATTTCTATTCACGGCAGCGCTACTATTGCAGTTCAGAGAATGCGCGGCATTTACTCTGACTCAATGAGAAGACATGTACGCCATTTTCAGATCGCTGCTTCCGACGTGTGCTTTGTAGTGCTTCTTTATAATATCAGCCTAATAGAAAATGCCGCCGCGTGTGAAATCAGGCCGGCCAGAGTGGCCGTGCGGTTCTAGGCGCTACAGTCTGGAACCGCGAGACCGCAGGTTCGACTCCTGCCTCGGGCATGGATGTGTGTGCTGTCCTTAGGTTAGTTAGGTTTAAGTAGTTCTAAGTTCTAGGGGACTGATGACCTATGATGTTAAGTCCCATATTGCTCAGATCCATTTTGAATTTTTTTTATTTTTATGAAATCAGATCTGTGATTCGTTTTCCAAATGCAAAGAAAGTAAAACCAAAGGAAATAAATCGGCAAATCCGCGAGGTTTACGGACAAAATGTTATGAGTGATTCAATGGTTAGAAAATGGGTCAGATTGTTCAATGAAGGACGTGATCAAGTGCACGATGAAGAACGAAGTGGACGCCCGTCTGTGGTTACTGATGAACTAGTTCACACAATTGAAGAGAAGATTAAGCACAACCGTAAGTTTACACTTGGGCAGTGCACTTCAGTTTTTGATACGCTACAATGAAGAAGGAGATGGTTTTCTTTCTCGAATAGTCACGGGGGATGAAACTTGGGTATCGTACAACACCCCTGAAACAAAACCGCAGTCAGCGGAATGGAGGCACACTTCATCCCCAACGAAGGTTAATCCTAAGCAAGTCTTCACACCTCGAAAAGTCATGTGCACCGTTTTTTGGGACAGAAAAGGCATTTTGCTGATTGATTTCTTACCACGAGGCCAAACAATGAATGCTCATGGTTACTGCGAAGTGGCCGTGCGGTTAAAGGCGTTGCAGCCTGGAACCGCAAGACCGCTACGGTCGCAGGTTCGAATCCTGCCTCGGGCATGGATGTTTGTGATGTCCTTAGGTTAGTTAGGTTTAACTAGTTCTAAGTTCTAGGGGACTAATGACCTCAGCAGTTGAGTCCCATAGTGCTCAGGGCCATTTGAACCAACCATGGTTACTGCGAGACCATTAAGCAATTGCGCCGCGCAATACAGAACAAGCTCCAAGGATTACTGTCAAAAGGTGTTTTTTTCCACGATAATGTCCGAACTCACACGGCGAATGTGAACAAACAACTCTTACGGGAATTTCACTGGGACGCGTTTGATCATCCTCCGTACAGCCCGGACTTCGCTCCTAGCGACTTTCACCTCTTCTTACAGCTAAAATCTGTCCTTGGTGGTCAACACTTCAACAATGATGACGAGCTGAAAGAACACATGGTTGAATACACAGGCTGCAACCTTCTATGAAAAAGACATACAAAAACTTGTGCCAAGCTACGACAAGTGCCTACAAAATTTCGGAAACTATGTAGAAAACTAGTTTAACAGTTGTAGATTTTTGTACAATAAATATTTTTCCTGTATCTGTACACGTTTGTTTTGTATAACCGAACGGAACTTACTTTGTGGACGACCCTCGTACAATTCTCCCGACAGTAGCTAGATCGACATTTTACTGTCCACAGAAATATGCAAAAGACAAAACTCTATTTTACCAGCACGTATGCTTTTCTCAAGAGTCGTGTGCAGATACAGCTTATACAGTATCATTCACAACCAATAGCCTAGACCTTACAGTTATACAATGAAACGCCAAAGAAACAGGTATAGGCATGCGTATTCAAGTACAGAGATATGTAAACAGGCAGAATACGGCGCTGCGGTCGGCAATGCCTATATGAGACAACAAGTGATAACAAATGTCTGGCGCACTTGTTGGTTCGGTTACTGCTGCTTCAACGGTAAGTTATCAAGATTGAAGTGAGTTTGAACGTAGTGCTATAGTCTGCACAGTAGCGATGGGACACAGCATCTCCGAGGCAGCGATGCAGTGGGGATTTTCCCGTAAGACCTTTTCACGTGTGTACCGTGAATATCAGGAATCATGGAAAACATCACATATCCGACGTCGCTGCGGCCAGAAAAAGATCCTGCACGAACGGGACCAACGACGACTGAAGAGAATCGTTTAACGTGACAAAAGTGCAACCCTTCCGCAAACTGCTGCAGATTTCAATGCTGGGGCATCAACAAGTGTCAGTGTGCGAACCACACAACGAAACATCTTCGATATGGACTTTCGGAGCCAAAGGCCCACTCGTGTACCCTTGATGAATGCCGATACAGAATTTTACGCCTCGCCTGCGTCCGTCAACACCGATACTGGACTGTTGATGACAGCAAACATGTTACCCGGTCGGACGGGTCTCGTTTCAAATTTTATCGAGCAGATGTACGTGTACGGCTATGGAGACCACGTTATGAATCCATGGACCCTGCATGTCACAAGGGAACTCTTCAAGCTGGCGGAGGCTCTGTAATGGAGTGCTACGTGTGCAGTTGGAGTGATATGGGACCCCTGATATATATAGATACGACTGTGACAGGTGACGGGTACGTAAGCATCATGTCTGATCATCTGAATCCATTCATGTCCGTTGTGCGTTCCGACAGGCTTTGGCAATTCCAGCAGGACAGTACGACAACACACACGTCCCGAATTGCTACAGAGTGGCTCCAGGAACACTCTTCTGAGTTTAAATACTTCCGCTGGTCACCAAACTCCCCAGACATGAACATATCTGGGATGCCTTGCAACGTGATGTTCAGAAGAGATCTCCATTCCCTCGTAGTCTTGCGGATTTATGGACAGCCCTCCTGCACTACTTCAGACATTAGTGGAGTCCATGCCAAGTCGTGTTGCGTCACTTCGTCCTCGCGGGGGCCCTACACGATATTAGGTAGGTGTACCAGTTTCTTTAGCTCTTCAGTGTAGTACCTGAAAGGAAATAAGGAGTCAGTGAGTCAATATGAAGATCTACGTAGGTCTTGATACTCAGAATTGTTTGCTTGTAAGATTTCCATCAAGAAATGGTTCACATGGCTCTGAGCACTATGGGACTTAACATCTATGGTCATCAGTCCCCTAGAACTTAGCACTACTTAAACCTAACTAACCTAAGGACAGCACACAACACCCAGTAATCACGAGGCAGAGAAAATCCCTGACCCCGCCGGGAATCGAACACGGGAACCCGGGCGTGGGAAGCGAGAACGCTACCGCACGACCACGAGCTGCGGACAAGATTTCCATCTTAGACGAAATTATCTAACGAGGTGATTACATAAAACTACTTCCGTCATGCTACAATCTGATAAATCTGATATGGACTGGTGATACTACGACTAGCAAATGGATACTAGATCTTTAGGAATTTTCTTTTCTGTCTCCTCGACTGACAAATTTCTGTCCATGAAACTGTAATATCTCGGCGATTCTCACTAACCACTGCATTGATTCAACATGCAGTGTAAAGCAACTGTAGCTTCTGTTGTTCGCAAAGGGAGCAAAGCCGTGCCTCGACTGTAGACGACGGTCGTATATTAGTGACAAACATATGAATTACGTATGTGTGCCCACAATATGAGGTTGTTCTGGTAGCGCCACAACCATTTTGTATCGCGGCTAATGCAACGTGAACCACAAATCAAATACGTCATTTCACAAGTCCAACCCGAGCATAACATGACACGTTATCAGTTAGGATGTAAGAATGTTTCAACCTCAGAGCGCACTTACTATTACCACACGTGGTGTGACTATCGTACAGTATCTCCCGGACTACACGGAGCTCAACGAGACGTACTTCCATTTTTACGTTTTTTAGTAACAGTAACCGAGCGTATTGTACAACCTTTGTGATTAATGGCAACCAGTCATTTGGAATGCGTTTCCTGCTACAGAAATTTCCAGCAGTCGGCAGTTTTCTTATCACATAGGAGTAACACTATAATGATTCAAAGCTGATCCTGTTGGTATGTATCTGCATGAATATAAAATTTCTGATGATTCTAAAATTTGTGCCAAGTAGTCAAGCGACTGGCCTTAATGCTTTTTCCATTAAGCGGTACCAATCACCGTGACACCGCAGTATGCGTTCGTATTCGTCAACTGCTGCATTCAAGTGTGTTTGTGCACGCGTGCAGCTTATGTAAATATAAGAAAATTGACTGATACCGTCCATTCAAGCCGGCCGCGGTGGCCGGGCGGTTCTAGGCGCTTCAGTCCGGAACCAGGCGGCTGCTACGGTCGCAGGTTCGAATCCTTCCTCGGGCATGGATGTGTGTGTGTCCTTAGGTTAGTTAGGTTTACGTAGTTCTAAGTGTAGGGGACTGATGACCTCAGATGTTAAGTCCCATAGTGCTCAGAGCCATTTGAACCGTTTTCGTCAATTCAAAGCAAAAACGGCAAATACGCTGAGGTGACAGTGGTCATAAGATAGCGATATGCACATATACAGATGGTGGTAGCATCGAATGCACAAGGTATAACAGGGCACTACATTTGCGGACCTGTCATTTGTACTCAGGTGATTCATTTGAAAACGTTTCGCCGGCCGGGGTGGCCGAGCGGTTCTAGGCGCTACAGTCTGGAACCGCGCGACCGCTACGGTCGCAGGTTCGAATCCTGCCTCGGGAATGGCTGTGTGTGATGTCCTTAGGTTAGTTAGGTTTCAGTAATTCGAAGTTCTAGGGGACTGATGACCTCAGAAGTTAAGTCCCATAGTGCTCAGAGCCATTTAAAAAAAAAAAAAAAAAAAAAAAAAAAAAAAAAAAAAAAAACCGTTTCCAACGTGACCGTGGTCGCACAACGAGAATTAACAGGCTTTGAAAGTGGAACAGTAGTTGGAGCTAGACGCATGAGACATTCCATTTCGGAAATCCTTAGGGAATTCAGTATTCCACAGTGTCAAGAGTGAGCCGAGAATACCAAATTTCAGGCATTTCCTCTCACCACGGACAACGCAGTGTTGTCAGTGCTAACAGACAAACAACACTGCGTGAAATAACCGCATAAATGAACATGCACAAAATCCTGCATCGGCAACACTTTCGCTATTATGGACTGCTACAAGAGGCAGCATGGCTCTGTTTTTCTGCAGGGGACTTCCGACGACACAATGAGTCCATGCCATGTCGAGCTGTTGTGCTACGCCGGGCAAAAGGAGGTCCGACACGGTATTAGGAGCTATCCCATGACTTTTGTCACCTCAGTGTTTCGCCTGTTGGACTCCACTTCTGGGGCTTGCGTGTGCCAGACTTATCCCAGTTATCAAATGGCTCAAATGGCTCTAAGCACTATGGCACTTAACATCTGAGGTCATCAGTGCCCTAGAACTTAGAACTACTTAAACCTAACTAACCTAAGGAGAGCACACACATCCATGCCCGAGGCAGGATTCGAACCTGCGACCGTGGCAGCCGCGTGGTTCCGGACTGAAGCGCCTAGAACCGTTCGACCACTGCGGCCGGCTCCCCAGTTATCCAAGTAGGGAAAGGGGACCTACAGTTTATTATGGGATCCGAGCCAGTTGTTGATCCTGATGACTCTTCACATTGTTGAGAGGTGAAGGCTAGGTTAAAAGGAGACTGGAAATTTCCATAGCCCGACCGGGAGGTCCTCTTGGTTTTCAGTCACGTACTTTACCTCTGGACCATCATGCATGACTAGACTCAATGAAATTTATCTGTTACCTTACGCACCACAATTGTCATATGAAGATAAAACTGAGTGATGAAGAAACATCATAGTATGGTTAGGGGAACTTCGGAATGTCAGTTCAATTTATGAGTGAAGTTTGTGCTTACATTCAACTACTTCCAGTAAATAGAAATGCACGAACGAAGCCTTTGCGGAAGTTGTTACACGTTGGATCTTATAATCTAATTCCTAACTGCCTTTGTGATCTTCTTACAAAGGGGTCGGCCACGGCGCGCCAAACTTGACGAGTGCAGGGCGTGCGTGCCGCATACGAGTCAAGGCCCAGCGTGTTTCGGCTGTGCTCGGTCCTTTGCCCAAGTCCCGAAAGAGCGCAACAGTTCATGGAGAATTCTTTGGTCGGCACAACTCTATTCCGTTCGGCAGAATCATGCTGTCAGGGCTGATCATATTTTGCTATTTGTTCGTAGTAAGGACATTCACAGGTCCAGTGGATGTTTGCACAAAAAATGGCAGTCTAGCGGTCTATCGCCAGAAGTCTTTAAAAATGAATGGGAATGATAGACGAGAGGGATGAGAATTCTCAACAAATAGTATGCTTTCTCATAAGCGTCGGGTACAACAAATTTACTATTTACAAATTTACATTGCAATACAGTGGAGAAAGAATCTAAAGATTTTGTTGGCAATGAAGGAGCCAAAAATTCAGCAATCGGCAGACGAGATTCATTAATCTGTGCATCAAAAGCCACTTTGTACTAAATTTGAGACATGCAGCACGTGAAAAAGTTGGTGGTACGAACAGTAAAATTTGAAAATTCGCACGCATTATTCCAGCTGCAAAAGTTTTCGATGGGAATGTACGAAGAGTGTGGAGACTTAATACAATCGTATTACTGCAAGTACGTTAGTTAAGTCAAGGGGCATGGCTGGAACGATTTTTCGATTTGAAACTTGCTATTGTCGATTTGATGAAGGAAAAAGGAGTGCACGAACGAAAATTAGAACATCCGGAATGAATGCAGACCTCGCATTTTAAGCGGACCTCACCGCACACTGCCCACAGTCAGACATTACAACGTGAGAAACAGTTTCTTTCTGATATGATGCCGATCATTTAAGAAGAAATTTTGAAAATTTATGGTAAGTTCCTATGGGACGAAACTGTTAAGGTCATCGATCATTAGAAAAAAAACTGGTTCAAATGGCTCTGAGTACTATGGGACTAACTTCCGAGGTCATCAGTCCCCTAGAACTTAGAACTACTTAAACCTAACTAACCTAAGGACATCACACACATCCATGCCTGAGGCAGGATTCGAACCTGCTACCGTAGCGGTCGCGCGGTTCCAGGCTGAAGCGCCTTTAACCGCTCGGCCACGCCGGCCGGCTCGGTCCTTAGACTTACACACTACTTAATCTAACTTGAACTTACGCTAAGGACAACACACATGCCCGAGGGAGGACTCGAACCTCCGATGGGGGGATATAAGAAGAAAATCGCGTTGTCGAAGGGTCACATTCTGGTAAACACAGTCCAGTTCCCTAATGTCACTGTCGTTAAAGAAAATGCGAGGTTTGAAGAATTCATTGTCACCTTGGAAGAATCCCAAGGATAGTTTCCTAAACGTTTCAGGGGCACTGCGATCCTTATATCTGTTTTCGAATTTGTTTTCTAGATATTTTGCCGTTTCAGTGAAAGCACCCCTCTGCAAGGTAATTCCCGTTTCTGCCTTCCGCAGATAGAGGAGATATAAAAGGCTGATCCCGGCGGAGGTTCGAGTCCTCCCTCGGCATGGGTGTGTGTGTTTATCCTTCGGATAATTTAGGTTAAGTAGTGTGTAAGCTTAGGGACTGATGACCTTAGCAGTTAAGTCCCATACGATTTCACACACATTTGAACATTTTTTTTGAGATATAAAAATGAGGTTGCAATAGTGCTACAATATTTCGGCCAACATAAATGTGTGAAAGACATTTTTTCCACCTGAGTGCGAGAATCCTTGAAATTGTATGCATCTGATCGTATGCCGACAGTTTGTACCGGATAAAATTATGCAATGCCTTCAGTGCGTCAAAGATAATTAACTGTACTGAAAATTTTTGTTTTTGATCTGTTTTGTTGAGAATCGTGAAATATAAAACCAAATCATATGCAGTGCGACTACACTACCATTTAAAAGCGGTGCTTCGCAGTTTCGCTGTGTCCATTCACTCCTCGCGTCTAACGTTAGGTTGAAATGTGATTTCTGTAGCCAAGAGCCCCTCTTGTAACCTACACCGTGAGATTGTACACCTAAAGTCTGTGTGCTTGGTAAGAGATTGTTTACACATCAGATTTTTGCTGCGAAATGAAGGACCAACTATTCATAAGCACCTAAAATAGAACCGAGTACCGTTAATTTGCTAAGAAAATTAGTTCTGCGTTTATCTCATTCGTGTGTTTTGGCCTACTGAAGTGCAAAATTGTCCAAACAGATCAGACTTCTCTATACGTACTCGGTGAGCAACATTCTCGTTGCTTTTAGACATGAGTCGGAGGAGAAATCTTCATCTGCTGCAATCAGCCGTCTGTTTGAGATGGCAGACGGCGGAAATATCTTCCAGAAGTTACGTAAGTTTCTCGATATTCATCTCTTTCTTGGAGGATGACGTCGGGCGTCACGAGATGAATTAATGCCAGTCCTTGAGAAAGAAATAAAAAGCTCCTGGCAACAAGGCAGATAAAATACCCCTAAAGAGCCTGAGATGGATCCCTGGTTATGGTCCATGGGGACAGTTATTGAATGAATAGCAGTTACGAGAGACTAAACATTTACTGATAGAGTATAGGGTTGTACAAATACTTTAAAACATATTGTAGTATGCAAAATGACTGTCTGTGAAATTCTTTTATATTTCTTTCAGGTATGATATACGAAATCGACTACCTCTTCTCTTGTTTCTATGCCACGAACCGTGGCTTGCAAGCATTTCGTCACTCATGACGGCTCGAAAAATACGTCTTTTTCTCGGAATCTTTGACGGGTGCGTCGCAGAAGCGTGTTAACTCGATCCTGTATTCTTCACTATTATGTTTTCTCACGCAGACCACATGCGTAGTTTTGTATTACCCAGTTCATTCATTTTTATGAGAAACAGCAGACTCTTCTAATGGGCCGTCTCTGATTCTCTCAACTAAACCATCCACCGTTTCGTTACGACTAGTCCTAATTTGAGCCTTAGTCTGTATTTATTTTACGTTTTGTTTGGTTTTAGCAATCCATAGTCCTAAGCCATGGATTATACATTTATTGGTTTGCCGTAGCTGTTGGGATGCTTCAGTAAATTTTGTTTGTTTCTTAAGTGAATTGTGATACCATGTATGCCTTTAATGCCAAGTTCTCTGCTTCATAAGGCTTCAGTAAGAGGATCGTACATTTAATTTGATTCAGTGAAGTAATCAATCATGAGTCTTGGAACCATCAGTCATATAATAGGGTATAGTAGCGCCATCTAGACTGTATGAAACACCTCAGTATAATATTGGAGGCGTCTTGATAATACATTTAAGCATCTGAGGCATGAGTTCGCAACCACATTCGAAATACTTGTAATACCTAAAACTAGCCCAATAATGTAATATAAATCGACAAGCTTCTGGTAATAGAGGTAGTCCAGTGGGGATGTTCATTTTTTTTAGAATCTAAAGTGTTCGTCAGTTTCCTAACTTTTATACTCACTAGGAGATAAGACATGGAGCATCATATCTGAACTTTATCAGTCAATTATTCCCTCCCATAGTAAGATATATTTTTTTGGCTTCCATGAGGGGTGTGGAACTAATTGCACTGAGGCACAATCAAATCGCTTTAAATTTTATACTGGCATCGTAGCTTTGTCGAATGTCCAATTCACACCCTGGCTTGCTAAGCGGACGCTGGGCAAAGCTACGATTCCCCCTTGAAAATGTCCTCCGCAGATGGGGACGAAACGTCGGATTTTAAAGTGATATCCCTTCGATCACGGCATTATAGCCCGGAATATTTTGTTAATTGTGAGTGCCACACTCATCTGTGTACGACCGCGGTGTTTGTGTCGAACTGGGATTACGCAACTCGTTTCCATTGTTTCATTGCCTAATCAAATGTTGCAATGTCCATCACAATGGTAACCGAGAATATGCATGGACGAAAGAGAGAACATTTACAAGTTGTATGCTACGCAGCCCTGCATTCAGCGATATGTAATATACGGTCTAATATGGAACAGTGGATACGGAATACACGCATATTCATAGTTTTTGCCGCGGAAATCGATGACTGAAATTCTCTCAGGAGGTCGTAGCAAGATGTGCTGTCTTTCTTCCAGTGCCTACCAGTTGGGATTTTTCTCATGTCAGTTCAAAAAAGAAAAAAATATAAAAAAAACTGTGACGATTTGTACCACCGTTCTCTGTAGATGCTCGAAATCTACTGTGAGTCTAATATGATATAGGCTCCACACAGATGAGCTGTTTTCAAGTACAGGCAGTACAACTGCTTTGTATGCCATCTCTTTTGTAGGAATACTGCCGTTTACCTGTATCCTGCCAGTAAATGGGGGTCCACCATTTGTCTTTTCCCCAGCCTACACAGTTGTCACACTTCGTACGTGCATAGTTTTTCGTTTCTCCACATTAAGAGCCAATTGCCGTCAGTGAACCATGCTGGTGTTTTGTTCACATCTAAATTGAATTACTGCAATTTTTCCCAAATAAACTGTCGTAGCGATGCGCTTTGCTGGCAGGCAGGCAGGCAAGAATTAGTGGAAAGTTTTGCGTCTGTAAAAATATCGATGTGAGAAGCATACAGCTACCACCTTCGTAACTTAGCAAAATATATGTCTGAGACCCAAGGAAATTCTGGTGCTAAGTAAAATCGCTAAGCGGTTCTAAAGCTTCTGTCAAATGGCTCTGAGCACTATGGGACTTAACATCAGTCGCCTAGAACTTAGAACTACTTAAACCTAACTAATCTAAGGACACCACACACATCCATGCCCGAGGCAGGATTCGAACTTGCGACCGCAGCGGTCCTTCTGTCCCGTTACTCGTTGACCAGGCTGGTGTAGCAATAGAAAGCTGGACTCTTAAAAGTTCGCTTTTAAGAAGTCATTCACGGAAGAGGTTCGTACAGACATACCGTCGTTTGACCGTCGCCCAGACTCCCTGGCGTAAAGAAGCAGCTGAAAGAACTGAAAACAAATACATCGTCAGTTCGGGAAGGAATTCCGGTCTAGTTTTACAGAGAGTTCTCTATGGCATTGGTCCCTTACTTTTCTCGCATTTATCGCGAATTTGTAGCCCAGCGCCATGTCCTGAGACACTGGAAAAAGGCGCACGTGACTTCTGTATGTATGAAGGGTAAAAGGCTAGACTCGCAAAATTACAGATCAAAATCGTTAACATAGCGCTGAAACAAAATTACTGAACACATTCTGAGCTCTAATATACTAAATTTTCTTCAGACGGAAACGCTTCTATCCACAAATCAGCACGGATTTAGAAAGCTTCAGTCGTGCGAAACTCAGGTTGTTCTTTTCTCACATGATACCCTGCGCAGTACGGGTGAAGGGCGACAAGCAGATTACACATTCTTAGATTTCCGAAAAGGGTTTGATAGTGTGCCTCACTGCAGGCTGTTGACGAAAGTCCGAGTGTACGGAATAGGTTTCCAGATATGGAAGTGGCTCGGTGACTTCTTACGTAACAGAACCCAGTACGTTGTCCTCGTCGGCGAGCGTTCATCAGAGACAAGGGTACTGCCAGGTGTGCCCAGGGAAGTGTGGTAGGAGCGCTCTTGTGCTCCATATACATTAATGATCTGACGGACAGGGTGAGCAGCAGTCTGCGATTGTTTGCTGATGACGCTGTAGTGTACGGTAATGTACTGCCGTCGAACGACTGTAGATGACTGATACAATAGCTCCCTACTTAGCAATCATATACAACCGCTCGCTCACCGATAGATCTGTACCTACAGATTGGAAAACTGCGCAGATCGCACCAGTGTTTAAGAAGGGTAGTAGGAGTAATCCATCGAACTACAGACCTATATCATTGACGTCGGTTTGCAGTAGGGTTTTGGAGCATATACTGTATTCAAACATTATGAATCACCTCGAAGGGAACGATCTATTGATACGTAATCAGCATGGTTTCAGAAAACATTGTTCTCGTGCAACGCAGCTAGCTCTTTATTCGCACGAAGTAATGGCTGCTATTGACAGGGGATCTCAAGTTGATTCCGTATTTCTAGATTTCCGGAAAGCTTTTGACACCGTTCCTCACAAGCGACTTCTAATCAAGCTGCGGGCCTATAGGGTATCGTCTCAGTTGTGCGACTGGATTCGTGATTTCCTGTCAGGAAGGTCGCAGTTCGTAGTAATAGACGGCAAATCATCGAGTAAATCTGAAGTGATATCAGGTGTTCCCCAGGGAAGCGTCCTGGGACCTCTGCTATTCCTGATCTATATAAATGACCTGGGTGACAGTCTGAGCAGTTCTCTTAGGTTGTTCGCAGATGATGCTGTAATTTACCGTCTAGTAAGGTCATCCGAAGATCAGTATCAGTTGCAAAGCGATTTAGAAAAGATTGCTGTATGGTGTGGCAGGTGGCAGTTGGCGCTAAATAACGAAAAGTGTGAGATGTTCCACATGAGTTCCAAAAGAAATCCGTTGGAATTCGATTACTCGATAAATAGTAAAATTCTCAAGGCTGTCAATTCAACAAAGTACCTGGGTGTTAAAATTACGAACAACTTCAGTTGGAAAGACCACATAGATAATATTGTGGGGAAGGTGAGCCAAAGGTTGAGTTTCATTGGCAGGACACTTAGAAGATGCAACAAGTCCATTAAACAGACAGCTTACACTACACTCGTTCTTCCTCTGTTAGAATATTGCTGCGCGGTGTGGGATCCTTACCAGGTGGGATTGACGGCGGACATCGAAAGGGTGCAAAAAAGGGCAGCTCGTTTTGTATTATCACGTAATAGGGGAGAGAGTGTGGCAGATATGATACGCGAATTGGGATGGAAGTCATTAAAGCAAAGACGTTTTTCGTCGCGGCGAGATTTATTTACGAAATTTCAGTCACCAACTTTCTCTTCCGAATGCGAAAATATTTTGTTGAGCCCAACCTACATAGGTAGGAATGATCATCAAAATAAAATAAGAGAAATCAGAGCTCGAACAGAAAGGTTTAGGTGTTCGTTTTTCCCGCGCGCTGTTCGGGAGTGGAATGGTAGAGAGATAGTATGATTGTGGTTCGATGAACCCTCTGCCAAGCACTTAAATGTGAGTTGCAGAGTTATCATGTAGATGTAGATGAGTTAGGCAGAATTTATGTTTTGTTCGACAGCTTACTCTAAAAGTAAAAAAAGATGTAAGTTAATGCATTTGAGTAGGAAGAACAGTCCTGTATTAGTGGTGTACTGCTCGACAAAGTCACGTTGATTAAATGTGTTGGCGTAAAGGTGCTGGCGAGAGAAGCGCTGAAAGGATGCGGAAACTTCAAAGTAGGAGGACGTCTCATCAACACCATCAAGTATGCAGACGACCTGGTAGTGCTCGCGAAAAATCAGAGACAGCTGCAACACATGATGAACAATTTGATGGAAGCGGGAAGAAAATACGGCATGGAAATCAACATCGAAAAATCAAAAGTGATGCGCATATCAAAACGTGAGAAACACTTGAAGATAACTGTTGACAATCTGGAACTGGAAAATGTGAATCAGTTCAAGTACCTGGGAAGTTTTATCACAGAGGATGCCCACTGCACCAACGAAATCCGAGCAAGAATCACCATGGCCAAAGCTGCTTTCAACAAGAAGAGGACTCTGCTGACCAGCAAGTTGAGTTTGGCATTGAGGAAAAAACTGATAAAGTGCTACATTTGGAGCATTGCACTGTATGGAGCAGAGACATGGACCATGAGAAAGAAGGAGAAAAAATACTTAGAGAGCTTTGAAATGTGGTGCTGGAGGAGAATGGAAAAGATCAAGTGGACAGATCCATAAAAAATGACGATGTACTGCGAAGACTAGGAGAGAAGAGAAGTATTCTGCGTACAGTTCTTCAGAGAAAGGCCAACTGGATTGGACATGTACTTAGACACGAGGGACTCATACATGATGTCATCGAAGGGAAACTCAGAAGAAACGCAGGACGAGGAGAAGAAGAATTCAACATCTGGACGACATGAAAGGTGGAAGGAGATACAACAGACTGAAGGAAGAAGCTGAAGACAGGGAACAGTGGAATCAGAAATTCTCCGTACGAAGACATGGACCTGCCACTAGGCGGAATACTACATAATAATAATAATAATAGTAACGGTGCAAAGTGATGTGATATTGAACGAGCACGTGGTGCGGTACTGGGGAACGAAAGTGGTCGCCTTAGGAATTTTATGAAAGTAGAGATCTATAAAGGAAACCGTATTCTCGAGTACTGGTCATCCCGGCCAGGTCGGATCGAAGGAACACATCGAAGCAATTCAGGCGGGCTGCTAGATTTCTTACCGATAGATTCGTTCAACATGCGAGTATTACTGAGATACTTCTAGAATGCCAATGGGAACCCCCTGCAGGGAAGTCTACGTCCTTTCCGCGGAACGCTGTTGATAAAATTTAGGGAACTGACATTTGCAGCTGACTGCAGAACGAGTTTGCTGCCCCAACGTGCATTTTGCGTAAAGATTTAAGAAGAGAAAAATTTAGGCATGTACGAACGCTTATAGTCAGTAGGTTTTCCATCACTCCGCTTGCGAGTGAAGCGGGAAAGTACATGCCTATTAGGTACCCTCTGGAATGCGGAGTATGTATGTGGAAGTATGCGGACTGGCTCTTATCACAACAACACCACGTATTCCTGCCCGAAACTTATGAACGATTAAAATGTAGACATTCGTGTACTTCACGAGATACGGAACTGAGGCAGTCCTAATCGAGCTCACAACTGTTCTTATAAACTCGACGCCTCCTGAAGGACGGGTTTTAGGTAGTTTATCAGTTTGTCATTTAGGGTCTTCCGAGCTTCGAGAAGTTGGTTTGAAGCGGCCCGTCACGAATTTCTCTCCTGCGCCATCCTCTTCATTTCGGAGTAGCAGTTGCATCCAACATTCTCAAACATATCCCGGATGTATTCCAACCTCTGTCTTCTCTTACAACCTTTACAAGTCCTGTGTAACCAAGGAGGTTGTTCTCGGGTGCCTTAATAAATGTCCTATCGTCCTGTCCCTCGTTCTTGTCATGTTTTCTATATTGTCCTTCCTTCGCCGATTCTGCGGAGAACCTCCTCATTCCTTACCTTATCAGTCCACCTGATTTTCAACATTTTTATGTAGCACCACATCAAAAACGCTTCGATTCTTTTCTATTCTGGTTTTCGCAATGTCCATAGTTCTCTCCCATACAATGTTGAGCTGCAAATGTACATTCTCAAATATTCCTTCCTTAAATTAAGACATGTGGGTACTACTAGACGTCTCTTGGACAGGAATGTCCCTTTTTCCAGTGCTAGTCCACCGCCCTCCTTCCTCCGACCGTCATGGGCTATTTTTCTGCCTAGGTAGCAGAATTCCTTAATGTACTGCGTGATCCTCAACTATGACATTAAGCTTCTCGCTGTTCTCATTTGTACTGCTTCTCATTACTTTCTCCTTTCTTCGTTTTACTCGTAATCCATATTTTGTACTATTAGATTTTTCATTTCCTTTAACAGAGCCTGTAATTCTTCTGCACTTTCACTGAGGACAGTAGCGTAATCAACGAATCTTATCCTCATACACTTTCAACTTGAATTTAGTACCACTGTTCACCCTTTCTTTTACTTCCGTCGTTGCTTCTTCGATATATAGTTGGAACAGCAGGGGTGAAAGTCTACATCCCTATCTTACACTCTTTTTAATCCGTGCACTTCATTCTTGGTCTTCCAGTCGTATTGTAACCTCTTGGTTTTTATACGTATTGCATATTAATAGTCTTTGCCTATAGGTCTTCGATTTTCTTTACATTCTTCTGTATATTATTCTTGCGAACCATTTGAATGCATGAAGTATTAAGCTAATTGCGCAATACTTCTCGCAATTATCTGTCCTTCTTACCTTCGGAACTGTGTGGTCGGACTGTTCTTAATGTTACCGCCCTTGCTTTTACTTTCACCGAAGGTTGTTTTGACTTTTCTATGTGCTGTGTCAATCCTTCCAACAATTGCTTTTTTTATTTCTTCACATTTTCCGTGCAGCCATTTCGCCTTAGCTTCCCTGCACTTCCTATTTATTTCATTCCTAAGTAACTTGTGCTGCATTCCTGGATTTCCCAGATCATTTTTGTACTACCTTCTTTCGTCGATCATGTGCAGTATTTCTTCTGTTACCCGTGGTTTCTTCGCAGTGACCTTCGTTGTACCTATGTTTTTCTTTCCAACTTCTTTGACTGCCCTTTTTAGGGGTGACCTCTTCTCATCAACTGAACTGCCTACTGAGCTATTCATTATCGCAGTACCCATAACCTCAGAGAAGTTCAAGCGTATCTCTTTATTCTTTAGTACGTCCGCAACCCATTTCTTTGCGCACTGGTTCTTCGTGACTAGTCTCTTAAATTTCAATCTACTCTTCATCATTATTAAATTGTGATCTGACTCTATAACTGCTCTTGGTTACGCCTTACAATCCAATATCCGATTTCGGAACTCTGCCTGACCTTGATCCTGAAATCTTCGCGTATCTTGTCCAAGTGTACCATGTGGCAGTCCGATGGAAGGGTAGGAGTTTGGCTGACGCCTGGAGAACGTTACCTGTCATCACGTGAAGTACGGAGGAGGTGATGTTACTGTATGGCGGTGTTTCGCGTGGTTAGGGCCCCCTTAATACACTTGAGAAGACGCTGGATGTGGACAGATATGAACACATTTTACAGCATCTTATTCTGCGAACGAAAGAGGTACACAAACAATCCTGTTGGAAGAACATCCGCAACTGAGCATTACAGCAGAGGTTGAAAATACCGCTTCAGTTGTAAATTACTTTATTTTCACACGACTGGTTTCGGACTGTTATAAGCCCATCCTCAGGTGTCGTACTGGAAATAGCAAATGATGGGAGATAATTTTCACACACCACAACAGAGATAAAAAACTATTTTTTTTTGTTTTTTCTAAAAAGTTTTAAAAACTTTTTAAAATATTTCGAAACCGCCGGTCGGGCTAGGTGCTGTGAAACTTATGTCAATGCGCAATGGCGCGAGGCAGTACTACGGGCGACTGCCTGGGTAGGGAATACATACAAATGATATGCTGTGGTCCCCGAGCGCCGCGTGTAACAGGCGCGGTGTGCTGCCTATGAGCCCAGAACAGGCTTATAACAGTCCGAAACCGGTCGTGTAAAAATAATTTATAACTGAAGCGGTATTTTCAACCTCTGCGAAAGAGGAACAGTTTGGCCGTGATTATTGTTTCAGCATGGGCTTCCATTCTTCCACAGAAATTTAGTTACGTCACTGAAAGTGTCCGCAGCAGAGTTAATGTCGTCATAACGAGGAAGGGTAGGTGCACGCACTGATTCTTTTGATCAAATAATGTGTACTGTATATACACAATGAGCAAAATTTTAATGGCGAGGGCTGTAATTACGCTCGTTTAATTTCTGTGTTCTTTAATGTTATTAAGAAATTCAGTGCCAGTTCATCACTGTTATTTCTACGGCAGCGTATACTGTGATTGTGTTGTGAGAGGACTTCCGTAATACAACTACATTTTATGTGACGACGCTGTAACGAGGTCACGAATTCGAGCCGAGCTGAATTGAATCAAACAGACCACAGTGGAGGTGCGTCTCCTGTGACGATACTTCATAAAGTCTTAAAAAGAAGAAATCCTCTAGCGGGCAACCAGTGTTACGTTTGTGAGTCGCAAATTTCCAGTATGGCGTATCGTTTCGTTTGAGAACGGAGACATTTTCGGATAATCTTTGCCGGCCGCGGTGGTCGTGCGGTTCTAGCGCTGCAGTCCGGAACCGCGGGACTGCTACGGTCGCAGGTTCGAATCCTGCCTCAGGCATGGATGTGTGTGATGTCCTTAGGTTAGTTAGGTTTAAGTAGTTCTGAGTTCTAGGGGACTGATGACCTAAGATGTTAAGTCCCATAGTGCTCAGAGCCATTTGAACCATTTTTGGATATTATTTCTCGAAGAAACTCAGGTGTGATCCAGGATATAATAGTAACTGAGGACTTTGTCGCTGAACATCATTTACGACATGTTAACCTCGTTCTCCCATTCTCTCTTAAGTATTTTACGTCACTATTTCTGCATTGGACACGCTGCGCACCGTCAGAAAATGGGGGGGTCAAAAAGCCTTCACCGGAGCACATCGAGGAAGAAGCGGGCGGTGAAGAGGACGGGATCATGTGGAGGAATGACCTTTCCCAGCGGCTGTGGGCGAGCTCCTTTCACTGCAGCCCGCTGACCTGCAGGTGACCTGCACCAGCAGCCGTAGGTAGAGGGCCCCTCGGCGTTACTGGCTCGACGCGTTACATGTTAACAGCACATGAGATCCGGCAAGAGCGCTCGTCACTGCGAGGGTAACCGAGATGTTCTCGGATGAAAAATTTCCACAATTATACCGACAAAATTTTGGAGGTTGTTCATATACATACACTACTGGCCATTAAAATTGCTACACCAAGAAGAAATGCAGATAATAAACGGGTATTCATTGGACAAATATATTATACTAGAACTGACATGTGATTACCTTTTCACGTAATTTGGGTGCATAAATCCTGTGAAATCAGTTCCCAGAACAACCATCTCTGGCCGTAATAACAGACTTCATACGCCTGGGCATTGACTCAAACAGAGCTTGGATGGCGTGTACAGGTACAGCCACCCATGCAGCTTCAACACGATACCACAGTTCATCAAGAGTAGTGACTGGCGTATTGTGACGAGCCAGTTGCTTGGCCAAGACCAGACGTTTTCGAATGCTGAGAGATCTGGAGAATGTGCTGGCCACGGCAGTAGTCGAACATTTTCTGTATCCAGATAGGCCCGTACAGGACTTGCAACATGCGGTTGTGCATTATCCTGCTGAAATGTAGGGTTTCGCAGGTATCGAATGAAGGGTGGAGCCACGGGTCGTAACACATCTGAAATGTAACGTCCACTGTTCAAAGTGCCGTCAATGCGAACAAGAGGTGAGCGAGACGTGTAACCAATGGCACCCCATACCAACACGCTGGGTGATACGCCAATATGGCGATGACGAATACACGCTTCCAATGTGCGTTCACCGCGATGTCGCCAAACACGGATGCAACCATCACGATGCTGTAAACAGAACCTGGATTCATCCGAAAAAGTGACGTTTAGCTATTCGTGCACCCAGGTTCGTCGTTGAGTACACCATCGCAGGCGCTCCTGCCTGTGATGAAGCGTCAAGGGTAACCGCAGCCATGGTCTCCGAGCTGATAGTCCATGCTGCTGCAAACGTCGTCGAACTGTTTGTGCAGATGGTTGTTGTCTTGCAAACGTCCCCATCTGTTGACTTAGGGATCGAGACGTGGCTGCACGATCCGTTACAGCCATGCGGATAAGATGCCTGTCATCTCGACTGCTAGTGATACGAGTCCGTGGGATCCAGCACAGCGTTCCGTGTTACCCTCCTGAACCCACCGATTCCATATTCTGCTAACAGTCATTGGATCTCGACCAACTCGAGCAGCAATGTCGCGATACGATCAACCGCAATCGCGATAGGCTACAATCCGACCTTTATCAAAGTCGGAAACGTGATGGTACGCAATTCTCCTCCTTACATGAGGCATCACAACAACGTTTCACCAGGCAACGCCGGTCAACTGCTGTTTGCGTATGAGAAATCGGTTGGTTCAAATGGCTCTGAGCACTATGGGACTCAACTGCTGAGGTCATTAGTCCCCTAGAACTTAGAACTAGTTAAACCTAACTAACCTAAGGACATCACACACATCCATGCCCGAGGCAGGATTCGAACCTGCGACCGTAGCGGTCTCGCGGTTCCAGACTGCAGCGCCAGAACCGCGCGGCCACTTCGGCCGGCGAAATCGGTTGGAAACTTTCCTCATGTCAGCACGTTGTAGGTGTCGCCACCGACGCCAACGTACTGTGAAGGCTCTGAAAAGCTAATCATTTGCATATCACAGCATTTTCTTCCTGTCGGTTAAATTTCTCGTCTGTAGCACGTCATCTTCGTGGTGTAGCAATATAGATGGCCAGTAGTGCATTTTCTGAACGTTTTGATATTAAGGGACCACTGGTCTCCGGTGACTCGTTACAAAACGATTGCGTTTGATTCATCATATCACCCATTATCCACTTTAGCTTTTTACCTGTACTACTATGTCTGTGGTCGAAATTCGACCAACAGATTTATCTGTGATAAAAAATGTCGTGTGTCTTAAAGTGGAATACTCCATGTAAAACTGTATCTGACATTTTGGCGTCAGAAATGACCGATAGCAAATGCTGCGCTTTAGCTACGAGTATTCTTGAAATAATTCTTTGATTTCTCTTAAAATGTTCCATCATTTGAAGTGAGTCCTTGATTCAATGTGTTGGAAAAATCTTGTGTTAACAGCAGCATATTAATTTGTCCTTTGTGTCAACGCAATGCGAATGCCGTTGTATGGCGTTAAGTAAGGCCGGCCGGTGTGGCCGAGCGGCTTTAAGCGCTTCAGTCTGGAACCACGCGACCGCTATGGTCGTAGGTTCGACTTCTGCCTCGAGCATGGATGTGTGTGATGTCCTTAGGTTAGTTAGGTTTAAGTAGTTGTAAGTTCTAAGGGCTTATGACCTCAGATGTTAAGTCCCAAAGTGCTCAGAGCCATTTGAACCATTTTTCGCGTAAAGTAACTTCAGATGCGAAATGAATACACTACAAAATCTGCACAGTCTGCATTGCATAATCTGCACAGCACATTCATCAAATCGCAGTTATAATTCTCATAATTATTTGGAATTCGTTCAGTGCACATTTATATTTACCTTTCAATACAGCAGTAGCATGATTATTACCACCGTCCACACGTCTACACAAAAATTGTGCTTCTCTGTCTCTTCGTTTTTCAGTCCGACCCGCTTAATGTTCTTCTTCGTGGTGTAGCCTAAAACAAATATAGTTTCCGTGTAATAAAGGAAATCGTAGCTATTCAAAGTGAAGAAACTGAAAATGAGGAACATCAGATTTTGTGGTGACGGTGGCAAACGAACGCACAGTTAGTTTCGTTTACTCTTAGACGAAAGTAAGTGAAAAAACGATGCTAATAAACAGCGTTTGCTGCTCTCGACGGCTTCGTTAATACGTTTCGCGTTCCACTGCTGACAACATCAACGAGGTAGTAGTTATGGCATTGTAGCTGCAGGTTCGCGTGTGTCACTGCAAATCAACTATCTGCAACATTTAAACTTGTACGTCCTTAGAATGCGATTTCACGAGACATTGTCACTTTGTCATTTCTACCATAGTTCCTGATCGGTACACAGGGCAAAAGTTGGTAGTACTACAATTTTCGATGTTCAAGTATTGGAGATTTTAATGCGTGATAGAGAAGGTAACATCTGTGTTATGAATACGAAAGCATCTTTTACCACTCTTAATGGCTACATAAACACATGATTTTTTTTCTTTGTCCACATTTGTGGCAAAGTACCTTTCGAATTGTATAAGTTCCATTGGTCTCTTTGCATAAAAGCTGGTACTTCAGTTATCATGTTCACCTATTAATATTATGATTGCACTAGAAATTCACGGCCTGAGAAAAAAAGAGTGTAGCACTCAGAAGAGGAGAAGGAAGCGAAGTAAACTTCACGGGTTGACAGGATAAGTGTGTTATTTCTGTACTTATAAAATCGAGACTAATTTACAAAGAACCTAGGAGTATGAGCCCACTTATGGCTGCATGCACTGATTCGGTTGGGAATGGTGTCATAAAGCCGTTGCGTCCTCTCGTGAGGCCAACTGACCCACAACTGTTTCAACTGATCCTCGATAACTTGGAGACTGGCACTGGAACGGAACTGACGTCTTACCTCGTGCCACACATGTTCTATCGGGGATTCTTCTGAATACGGGAGTACGTCAACATGGCGTAGAGAGTTCATAGAAATACGTGCCATGTGTGGGCGGCCTTCATGTTGTGAGAAATGGCACCACGACATTGTCGTAAAAGACGTAACACGTGACGACACTGCATGTCTGAGACTTACCGTTACGCCACTACAGCTCCCTATGTAATCATTTACATACCCGCTGATGATATGTAAGTATGCAAAGTTGTGATGACATTCGACTGTGTTTTTTGTGTGCTCCACTAAATAGCCAAAAAATGGTGATCCTTTTCCAGTTGGAAGTTGCTTATCCAACGGTCTCGAGAGGCTATAGTAACACAAAACTATACAAAAAGAAGGAACAGATTCCAAACATTTATTGCTTCCAAACTACAAAAGATAGCAACACAATTCCAACATTTCTGGAAAGAGAAAATTTCAGAGATTTTATATTCTGTGAGCTTTCCACGTGTTACCCGCAAAATATCAAAACGGTGGCTCACTCACTGCCACACATGAAGCAGCTTGTCTCTTGTTATCGAATTCACTGCTTCAACAATGCGATGTCGCAGACTTTCGGGAGTGTCAGGCATAGGGGGGGGGGGGGATAAAAACTCGGTGTTTTACGTAACTCCACAGATAAAAGTCACAAGGTGTGAGGTCTGGAGACGTGGGAGGCCACCGGCGATGAAGTTCATCTTCTGCTCCTTTTCTTCTAATCTAACTTCCTGGAATGGTGTCATTCAGGTAACGTCGGATGTGCTTAGAGAAATGAAGCGGTGCACCATCTTGCATGAAGATGAAGTCATCTGAATCATTTTCATGTCGAAGAAATAACCAGATTTGAAGCATCTCTAGACCGGTTAGCCCTGTCACAGTTTTCTCCATGAAGAAGGAAGCAATGCGGCCGTGATTGAAGCCTCTACCCGGGCTGTTCAAATTTTTAACTAAAGTGTGTCCAGGAACGCTGGAATTATGGTGCTACCTTTTACAATTTGGAAGATAAAAATGTTTGAAATCTGTATTTTCTTTATGAATAGTCTTGTATGATTTTCAATATCTCGTATAATTACTGACCGAATTGAAAAATTTAAAATTCTATCATAAGCCGCTCATTAAGAGACTTAAACTTACATTAAAGGCTTAACACAAGAGGTCAAGTACTGAAGTGAGAAATTGTGTATATGTTTCGAGTCAGCTTAACTCACAGCACGCATATTACCCTAACTTTATTCATTCAGTATTGGTGAATGAGTTCATTAGTGACTTCCAACAAACTTTGCACATAATTTCCAACCTATTCGAAAGTTTTTCTCCCTGGCTCTCCCCACAAAATAATGAAAGGAACAAAGTTTTTCACTTACTACTTTTTCGCTGCTCCTGCAGTATCACTTGAGCATCAGGTCTTACGTTTTAATGTATTACTTCTTTACTACTACCTCTATCGGCAACACATTTCGCAGGCAGTGTCGAAATATACCATTCAATGGACTTGCAAAACTATATCGTTGTCTGACATACAATTCAGGACATGTGACGTCATGGAGATGCGTGAAAAACTAGTTTTCCTTTAAACGTAGCTCAAATTACCCAGAATATACTCATACACAGCACACTCACACGAAAGCACGTAGCGACTTCCAGCAAACTTCAGACATAATTTCAAACTTTTCTAAACTTTGTTGTCGTTTATAGCCTCACAAAATAATGAATGGGAAACAGTTGATCGTTGTTCATTCAGTTTTGAGTTTTTCATTGGTTTGTCGGTGAATAATCCATGACTAATCAAATTTTGTGGTTTTTACGTCTTCAACCAGAAAAATTTACACACTTAACGTCAAATATTTAACGTATTAACTGATTGTACAATAATCAGACGCGTGATACTGTTTTACGTATTGACGTTCGATTATGTATTGAATCAGGTGCGCACGTGTAACTGCAAACTGTATAATGAGGAGCCAGCTAAATGGAAGCTAGCTGTACAACGTACGGTGCATCTTCCTGCTATCTTACTTGAAACGGCCTGTTCTCGCTGCCGGATTCCCCAGGAGCTGATGTTGGTGCTTCATGAATGATTGCAAATTACAACATACGGTCCATACTCCACGTGGTCATAGCGAAACAAAACACCACAAAACCACGATTAGCACCTAGACAAACGAGTCGCAGTTAGACAGGCCTACTGCATGCATGCATCAAATGTGATTCATCGGATTCCTTGGGGATTACGAGCGATCAGCGATCGCTACGATCTACCCACACACGTGCAGTCGACGGGCGGATCGCGCAACCTGCCGACCATTTGTTGCATTCCGGCGCTCATGTGACGGGGCGCTTACTCGGGTGAAACACGGTAGGTTAGCGTGGCGTTTGTCGGTCAACGTTGTGTATTTAAGGCAGGCAACGTGGTGATTATTTGTAGCGAAATGGTTCGTGTGAACGTCTCCAAATGATTTATTAGGTATCAGAATGCACTGCATGTGTCTGCCCTTACATCTACATCCAGCTTTCCTTAGTGTACGTCGCGGGGAATATTTTTGGTTAATGTCTATTTGGCACCACTCGCTCGCTCACATAATACACATAAAATCACGAATCGAATTATAGTCATTGTTAACCTCAAAGGGTTGTTAATCGCTAATTAACCAAATACTGGTGTGGCAATAACAGTTTGAGACCCATTGGGAGTATGGCGTATGTGAAACACCCTGTAGTTCAGCAATGTTTTATTAGTACCAACGACTCTGACACTGCTCGGCATGTTACTGGAAACTTCACTATTATGGAAACCGAACACTGTAACGAAATGTTTAAGTAAGACACGCCTTGCCAGTGAGATGAAATTGGTACTACCACATTAACTCTCTGAGTTTGCATGTCCTTTTGATTAAGACATTTGCTTCTCTCTCCAATTTTGAACTGGTCTTTTAGCCAGGCAGGCAAGCTGCCGCGCGTTATCAACAGAACGGGCAAGCTGCTCTACTCCCAGCCAGGCCAAGCTGTGTCTAAAGGAATCTCGCTTGTCTGCCCGCTGTGCTACGCTCCTTCCTGTTTATTCTGTACGTGTTCATTGTAGTGTTGTGAGTAGGCTTCGAAAGTTGGTGAAAAGCGTTTTTATCCGAGTATCAATATAAGAGGCTCTGTGAAATATATGTTCATTTTGGGTCGTTGTAGGCTGGAAAATCTTGGTTTTTACTTGTCAGTTCTGTCCCATTTCGGCGTATTTCAGGCTTATTTGTGTATTTCTATATGAACGGTTTTCTCTGCAACTTCACCCTCTTTCTACTAGTTCTGGCTACTCTCAGTTCATCGTCAGGTCACCTCTAACACATGTTTTCTGTCGTTAGCAGAACCATCTCTGAAAGTCAAGATCCTTTGCACCTAAAAACATGAAGATGTCTGTTATACTGCACCACCAACTAAAGTAAGGTTTTGGAAGTCTGGTTGTTGTAACCGTAGTGCCTTTCACCCAAATATGATCTCAGTTACATCAATTTTAATTACTTTTTGCAGGTTGTGTATTCGGATTTGCCGAATTCATTCTAAGTGCTCAAAGTAATTGATTCTAAGTTCTGCAAGTGCATTTTAGCAAACAGGAAGTTTGTTTTTCATTTTGTATTGATGTAAAGGGCACTTGTCTAAAGAAGAAGCTTTTCTTTTAAACTAAACTTTCTTTGCACTACGCTGCATAAGATCAGATAATGTTTTTTTTACTATCCACTGAGACATATTTTTTTCCTGTTTCAGTCAATGTTTGCCCTAAATTTAGAAAGCCTATATACTGCTAAATGGCCTCAAGTCCTTAGCACACATTTCCTCACAAAAAAATGTTCAAATATGTGTGAAATCTTATGGGACTTAACTGCTAAGGACATCAGTCCCTAAGCTTACACACTACTTAACCTAAATTATCCTAAGGACAAACACATACACCCACGCCCGAGGGAGGACTCGAACCTCCGCCGGGACCAGCCGCACAGTCCATGACTGCAGCCATTTCCTCACACTTGTCAGCTGCTAAGTCTTTGTCCTCTTTCGAAACATTTATGGAGTAAGGAAACTGCTGGTCAAATTGACAAATATGTTGGAACATACTCGAAGCTTACGAATAAATGGTTAGTAACTTTTTACACTATTTGCATTCCGAGTCACCTACCGATTTCTGTGAAGCTGCCTCGTAAGCACACGACAACTTTTCCCCTGCTGGACTTGGGATCTGTTTCGTGACTGGTATATATTCCCCAATTGTTAATTTCACCTCGGTCTCCTTTAAATTTGATTTATTTATTTTACTGCTCTCACCGCCGGCCGGTGTGGCCGAGCGGTTCTAGGCGCTACAGTCTGGAACCGCGCGATCGCTAAGGTCGCAGGTTCGAATCCTGCCTGGGGCATGGATGTGTGTGATGTCCTTAGGTTAGTTAGGTTTAAGTAGTTCTAAGTTCCACGGGACTGATGACCTCAGATGTTAAGTCCCATAGTGCTCAGAGCCGTCCGCCGCTCGTGGTCGTGCGGTAGCGTTCTCGCTTCCCGCGCCCGGGTTCCCGGGTTCGATTCCCGGCGGGGTCAGGGATTTTCTCTGCCTCGTGATGACTGGGTGTTGTGTGATGTCCTTAGGTTAGTTAGGTTTAAGTAGTTCTAAGTTCTAGGGGACTGATGACCATAGATGTTAAGTCCCATAGTGCTCAGAGCCAATTGCACCATTTTGCTCTCACCGTTCTGATAAAGGAGTCGCAGCGAAACTATCTATGCAAACATATAACTGGATTGATAGTGCAACCTGTGTCAGGTG
Organism: Schistocerca nitens; assembly: GCF_023898315.1. NCBI lineage: Eukaryota > Metazoa > Arthropoda > Insecta > Orthoptera > Acrididae > Schistocerca > Schistocerca nitens. Next base: position 250,260,896 of record NC_064618.1, read on the forward strand.
CAGCAGGCTGAACGAATCCTGTGAAGTTTGCCAGATTTGCAGAAACACAAGTTGACGTGCCTTCATCACTGTGCACTGTGCTTCAGTACACATGCGCTCTGGTGTCTAATGCGGCGTGTTGAGCTCCTCTAATGGTTGTGGCAGAGGTATCGTCAGGTAGGCTGGAAGGAGATTTTGTACATCTGTGCTGATAGACTGTAACTGTGAAAACCGTATTTTCTCCCCCCCCCCCCCCCCCCTACAACCCTCCTCGTCACCCTCTGATCGCTCAAACACCATCAGAGAGACTCAACGTGATTGTCTGCGTTAATGGTACGAAAGGAAATATCTTTTTCAAAGGAACCATCCTGGAATTTGGCGTGAGCGATTTAGGAAATCACTGCAAACGTAAACTTGAGCTGCTGTCCTTCCGAAAGCGATTCCAGTGCCTTATCAGTGTTTCCCCTCGCTCGGTGAGTCAGCGTGTCATCGGTTACGGCGGCAGGGTGGAGAGCCTGTTATGAAACACTGTTACCGGGTGCTCAGCTGAAGACTCAATAGCAACCACGACAGTGAAGATGATTCCACAAATGTTAAGTTTCTTGCAGATTTCAGGCCGTAATAAGATAAGAATGCAAGTTTTTGCCGGGTTTTTCGCTCGAGCCATCTCTACCATTAGGTGCCACTGTCATCCTCGCAGTTGGAGAACGCACATGTGTGGATGGAGTGCAGAGGTGTCGCGTCTAAGGAACCTCTCATGTGTCCTATTTAGAATTTTCTCTCCTTACCTTAAGCAAATACCCGGCCTTAGCACAACGCATTCCGGATTCGGGGAGGATCCCCTGCCTAGGATCGAATACGCACGGACATAACGTCATAGACGGTGTGTCGAGCAGACTTGATGCTGTTTTTAGGCTGTTTTCCACATCCGACTATGTGAATACCAGGCTGGTACCTCCTTCCCGTCTGAGCTGAACAATTTGTGAACATTTTGAAAAATTTCACACACGTTTACATGGGATAACCCTAGACGTAGGCAAACGAGGTGTACAAATTGCGTCAAGGAACGGAGGGAGGAGGGGGGAGTGGTGGCGACAGGACATCTGGATATTCTCTACCACTAACATTGCCAAATTGTAAATAGCGTTCTGAGCTATGAAGACACAGATAAGATCAGGAAGAATAAGAAAAAGACGAAGACGGTCCGAAGCAGACGCAAAAAAAACATTCGATAAAGTGTGTATTATAAGAAAGAGGTCGAGTAAATAATTTCCCTTTATGTCCTTGTTAGTCATCAAGGATCAAGTCACATGATCGTGACTATAATTTGATTAGTTATACACTGAAACACCAAAGAAACTGACATAGGCAAGCGTATACAAATACAGAGTTAAGTATACAGCCAAAATACGGCGCTGAGGTCGGCAACGCCTATATAAGACAGTAAGGGTCTGGCACGGTTGTTGGATCGGTTACTGCTGCTTCAATGGCAGATTATCGAGATTTAAGTGAGTTTGAACGTGGTGTTACAGTCGGCGGACGAACGACGGGACACATCGTGTCCGAGCTAGCGATGAAGTGGGGATTTTCTCGTACGACCATTTCACTAGGAATATCAGGAATCCTGTTAAACATCAAACCTCCGACATCGCTGCGGATGGGAAAATATCCTACAAGAACGGGACGATTGACGACCGAAGAGAATCGTTCAACGTGACCGAAGTGCAACCTTTCCGCAAATTGCTGCCGATTTCAATGCTGGGCCATCAACAAGTGTCAGCGTGCAAACCAATAAACGAAACCTCATCGATACGGTATTTCGGAACCGAAGGCCCACTCGTGTACCCTTGATGACTGCACGACACAAAGCTTTAAGTTTCGCCTGGGCCCGTCAGCACCAACACTGGACTGTTGATGACTAGAAACATGTTGACTGCTCGGACGAGTCTCGTTCCAAATTGTATGGAGCTGATGGACGTGTACGGATGTGGAGACAACCTCATGAATCCATGGACCCTGCATGTCATCAGGGGACTGTTCAAGCTCGTGGAGACTGTGTAATGGTATGGGGCGTGTGTAGTTGGAGAGATATGGGACCCCTAATACGTCTAGATACGACTCTGACAGGTGAGACGTACACAAGCATCTGTCTGATCTCCTGCATCCATTCATATCCATTGTGCATTCCGACGGACTCGGGCCATTCCAGCAGGAGAAAGCGACACCCCACACATCCAGAATTGCTACAGAGTGGCTCCAGGAACACTGATCTGAATTTAAACACTTCCGCTGGCCGCCAAACTCGCCAGACATGAACATTACTTAGGATATCTGGGATGCCTTGCAACGTGCTGTTCAGAAGAGATCTCCAACCCCTTGTACTCTTACGGATTTATGGACAGCCCTTCATGATTCATAGTGGCAGTTCCCTCCAGCACTACTTCAGACTTTAATCGAGTCCATGCCACCTCGTGTTGCGGCAGTTCTCCGTGCTCGCTGGGTCCTGCACGGTATTAGGCAGGTGTACCACTTTCTTTGGCTCTTTTCCTATGTTGCATGCGACCAGTTCTCGCACACCATTCGCGACTGGAACAGAGAAGGGGGGGGGGGGGGGGGGAGGAGGGAAGTGCTAGTATGCAAAGTACCCTCCGACATAGACCATAAGATCCTCGCGGAGTACAAATGTAGATGCATGTTATGTGAACAGATGCAGTTTACGTTAATATTGAAAAATAACGTCGAATATTGTAGTCGAAGAAATTTCATATACTTGCCGCAAATATTTCTTCTTCTGTGTTTAACATCTGGATTTCTGATCTGAAACTTAAATTTGGCACACATTATTACTCTCGGCTTTTACCCCGCTCATGAGTATTAACAAGACACAGCAGTCTTGTACAAATAAGCTGCCTTCACAGTACATTCAGGCATCTATCTACGTCGAATATATTAGTTTCATATCGTCGCATAACCTAGGGACTGCAGAAGTGTTGCCCCCTCTGGATCCCAAGTGAAAGCTGCGCGTCTATCAGGTTAGCGACCTGCTGAATAACTAAAAGCTTGCACTGACATTCACGACTGATGCTAAGTCGCCGCATAATTGACTGTTCTACTCAGGGAGAAAGCGAACAATCGCTGTAGACAGGTGCAGCTTGAAAACGTGAGTCCCACAGCCGTTATGAAACCGGTCTTATCAAGGCACGATTTCACGAAACTCCCAGCTCGACGCGTTAGACTGCACACAGCGCCACAACGTAAAACGAGGAGATAGCGTCGATAGACGGGTCTCAGGAGGATGCGAGATGCTATCAATAAACAGCAGTTAGCTGAGAGACTCAGGAATGCGTCACGGGGCAAACGACAGTCCCACATCTCCTCCGTTGAGCTAACATACAATTACAACTGGTCATACCTTTCAATATCATACAAAAGGATGAGAGGCCATCCTTAATTAGAATAGCTATGTAGTGGAAACTAATTACAACATAGTTTCCTTGAGCGCTGTTCAGAAATGTGGTGTTCTTACTACTTGTTCCATTTTGCTGCAATGAAGCTCATGTTGACCTGTTTGTCCTCGGTTCTCACTACTTTTTCACGACTTCCTCTCTTGTGCCAACTTCTTCATCTCACAGTACCACTTGCACCTTACGTCCTCAATTTTTTGTAGGACGTATTCCAATCTCCGTCTTCTCATACACTTGGTACCCTGTACAATTTCCTCTGGCACCATGGAAATTATTCCCTGAAGTCTTAACAGGTGTCCTACCATACTGTCCCTTCTTCTTGTTGGTGATCTTTCCGTATGTTCCTTTCTTGCTGGATTCGGCGGAGAACCTCTTAATATCATTCAATTTAATATTCAACAGCCTTCTATAGCATATCTCAAATGCTTCGATTCTCTTGTTTTCCGGTTTTCCCACAATCCATGATTCACTACCATACATGCTGTCCTCCACTCGTGGATTCGTAGAAATATCTTCTTCAAATTAAAGGCTTCGTTTGATACAAGTAGATTCCCTTTGCCCAGGAATATTCTCTTCATCTGTGTTATTTCACTTCCAAGCTAGCAGAATTCCGTAACATCTTCTATTCCATGGTCATTAGTTCCGAAGTAAAACTTTCTCACTAACCTTATTTCTGCTGCTCCTCATTACTTTCTCTTCTTTTCGGTTCAATCGCTATTATATGCTCAGTAGTGCGTCTCACCATTGTATCCTTTCTACATGAATTTCAGTCTCACTCTTGAATCTTTCTTTTATTTCTATCATTACTTCCTAGATGTACAGATTTAACAATACATCCCTATCTACAAGACTTTTAATCCGCTCACTTTACTCTTCATCTTTCGTTATTATAGTCCCTTCTTGGTTCTTAAACATATTTTATATTACCCGTCTTTTCCTGCAGATTACACTTGTTTTATCCAGAATTTCGATTGTTGTGTACCATTTTACATTGTCAAACGCTTTCTGTAGGTCGACAAACCCTCTGAAGATGTCTTGATTTTTCGTAGATTTAGATATCCAGCACAACGTGAGACCTGTCTCTCTGGTGCCTTTACCTTTCCGAAAACCAAGCTCATCGTCATCTAACAGAACCTCAATTTTCTTTTCTGTTTTTCTGTACATTCAACTTATATAACTAAGTTGTTATCCTGTTTATATGATAGTTCTTGTGCTTATCTCCCCTTGTCATATTCGGAATTGTATGGAAGATTTTTTTCGAAACCCTGATACTATATCACCAACCTCATAGATTCGACAAACCATCCACTCCCCTCAACGATTTCACAAATTCCAATGGTATGTTATCCATCCCTTCCGCGTTATTTGTCGCATCCGTCGCTCTATTAACTCAAATATTGGATCCCCTACGTCCTCCATATGGATTACTGATTCTTCCTCAATCACGACATCAGAAAATTTCTCCCCCTCATCCAAGTGCCTTCAGTGTACTCTTTCCACCTATCCGCTCCCTTCTCTGCGTTTAGCACTGGAATTCCCTGCGCTGGCCTTGCTTTTAATCTCAATGACGGTTGTTTTAACTTTATATATAAAGTTAAAACAACCGTCATTGAGATTAATATATATATATAATTGAATCAGTTATTCCATCGATCATTTCTTTTCGATTTCTTCACATTTTTCCTGCAACAATTTCGCCTTGGGTTTTCTGCAGTTCCCTATTTCGTTCATAAGTAACTTATGCACCTGTATTCTTGAATTTCCCTGAACATTTTTGTACTTCTTTCTTTCGTCCATCAATATAGTATACCTAATGTTGTTTCGCTGTTACCGTCCATCTAAGCCCCCCCATTTCAGAGATCGCAATTGCTCTTAAACTGAACTGCCCAGCATTGTATTCATTATCACAGTGTCTGTAGACATGTAAAAAGCAGTCTACTATGTGAAATGGCGCAATGGGCCCGAAATTCTGAGGAAAATGTCGGTAAGATATAGGGAAAGAGGTTAATATACAATATATACAAGAACCCAGAGGGAACAATTAGAGCAGAAGTCCAAGAACGAAGTACTCGGATTGAAAAGAGTGTAAGACAGGGATGTAACCTTTCGCCGCTACTGTTCAATCTGTACATCGAAAAAGTAATGATGGAAGTAAAAGAAACGTTCAAGAATGGGATAAAAATTCAAGATGAAAGGATGTTAGTGATCAGATTCGTTGGTGACATTGCTATTTTCAGTGAAAATAAAGAAGAATTACGAAATCCAATGGAATTAGCTGTCTAATGAGTACAGAATGTGGATTGAGAGTAAATCGAAGGAAGACGAAAGTAATGAGAAGTAGTAGTAATGAGAACAGCGAGAAACTTTACATCAGATTTGGGGATCACGAACTAAATAAAGTTAAGGAATTCTGCTAGCTCGGCAGCAAAATATCTCATGACGGATGAGTAAGGAAGATATAAAACATTGGTTTGCTGCACGCAGCACTGGACTGTCATAAGCAAATAGTACCTTGCACTTAGCCATTCAAACAAGCAATGTGGCCAGCTTGTATACATTATGGTAGCACTTACATAATACGTAATCATCGTGTTAAACATACTTGTACTTTGATTGGCGTTGTATACGTTAACTGTAACACGAGACACTCTTCTATAGGTTGCCCTGATAGTGGACTGGTCGCCATTCAAATAAAAACAAACTTCTGTGCAATCTTGACGGTTTCATATTTTAATTGAATTACTGAGGAGTGCTTTTGGAATTCCAGGTAGCCCAGCAATGCGCAGCTTATGGAGCTCCCTTCGTGTTGTTCTGGTGCTGATAGGGTTCGCGTCATTCAGGTCTGCAGTGACTTCTGCAGCTGTTGTCCTTGACCGTATGTCTCCATCACTCTACACACACTTTAATCCGCGTTGTAACTTAGCAGGTGATGTTCTTCCCCTTTTCTTGTTTTCGGTGTAAATCTTCGATATAGCGCCTCCTGAAACAGCAAACAAATAAAATGTTCAAATGTGTGTGAAATCTTATGGGACTTAACTGCTAAGGTCATCAGTCCCTAAGCTTACACACTACTTAACCTAAATTATCCTAAGGACAAACACACACACACCCATGCCCGAGGGAGGACTCGAACCTCCGGAGGGACCAGCCGCACAGTCCATGACTGCAGCGCTCCAGACCGCTCGGCTAATCCCGCGCGGCGAAACAGCAAACACCTCGGCTACCTTGGATATGGAAGCACTCACCGTAAGAGCAGCTACAATTTATCCACTTTCGAAATCACTTTATTGCGATGTACTGCACTCACAATTGAACAGACCTCTGTTCCGACCACGACTGACGCCTACAATATATTGAGGACACTGTACAGGTGCCAATTGTGGTCAGATACCATAGCGCAACCTGCAGGCTTAGCTAGCGTCTAACCGTAAATTATCTAGGAGTATCTTTACGAAGCGGCTTAAGTGTAATGACCAGATGCCAGACTGAGATTCAAAGGAAGAATCTTAAGTTCATCAAACTCGGACCCTTACCGGGTAAGGCCAATAGAAGAGATAAACCCAAAGAAGAGCGACGCGTTCTGTCACGTAATCACGTAGTGAGCATCAGAGCGTTATAGAGATGGTCAACAAAATCTAGTGGCAGACGCTAGAAGAGAGGCATTGTGTATCAGGGAGAAACTTACTACACTCCTGGAAATGGAAAAAAGAACACATTGACACCGGTGTGTCAGACCCACCGTACTTGCTCCGGACACTGCGAGAGGGCTGTACAAGCAATGATCACACGCACGGCACAGCGGACACACCAGGAACCGCGGTGTTGGCCGTCGAATGGCGCTAGCTGCGCAGCATTTGTGCACCGCCGCCGTTAGTGTCAGCCAGTTTGCCGTGGCATACGGAGCTCCATCGCAGTCTTTAACACTGGTAGCATGCCGCGACAGCGTGGACGTGAACCGTATGTGCAGTTGACGGACTTTGAGCGAGGGCGTATAGTGGGCATGCGGGAGGCCGGGTGGACGTACCGCCGAATTGCTCAACACGTGGGGCGTGAGGTCTCCACAGTACATCGATGTTGTCGCCAGTGGTCGGCGGAAGGTGCACGTGCCCGTCGACCTGGGACCGGACCGCAGCGACGCACGGATGCACGCCAAGACCGTAGGATCCTACGCAGTGCCGTAGGGGACCGCACCGCCACTTCCCAGCAAATTAGGGACACTGTTGCTCCTGGGGTATCGGCGAGGACCATTCGCAACCGTCTCCATGAAGCTGGGCTACGGTCCCGCACACCGTTAGGCCGTCTTCCGCTCACGCCCCAACATCGTGCAGCCCGCCTCCAGTGGTGTCGCGACAGGCGTGAATGGAGGGACGAATGGAGACGTGTCGTCTTCAGCGATGAGAGTCGCTTCTGCCTTGGTGCCAATGATGGTCGTATGCGTGTTTGGCGCCGTGCAGGTGAGCGCCACAATCAGGACTGCATACGACCGAGGCACACAGGGCCAACACCCGGCATCATGGTGTGGGGAGCGATCTCCTACACTGGCCGTACACCACTGGTGATCGTCGAGGGGACACTGAATAGTGCACGGTACATCCAAACCGTCATCGAACCCATCGTTCTACCATTCCTAGACCGGCAAGGGAACTTGCTGTTCCAACAGGACAATGCACGTCCGCATGTATCCCGTGCCGCCCAACGTGCTCTAGAAGGTGTAAGTCAACTACCCTGGCCAGCAAGATCTCCGGATCTGTCCCCCATTGAGCATGTTTGGGACTGGATGAAGCGTCGTCTCACGCGGTCTGCACGTCCAGCACGAACGCTGGTCCAACTGAGGCGCCAGGTGGAAATGGCATGGCAAGCCGTTCCACAGGACTACATCCAGCATCTCTACGATCGTCTCCATGGGAGAATAGCAGCCTGCATTGCTGCGAAAGGTGGATATACACTGTAGTTGTGCCGACATTGTGCATGCTCTGTTGCCTGTGTCTATGTGCCTGTGGTTCTGTCAGTGTGATCATGTGATGTATCTGACCCCAGGAATGTGTCAATAAAGTTTCCCCTTCCTGGGACAATGAATTCACGCTGTTCTTATTTCAATTTCCAGGAGTGTATTTAAATGTTGAGAGAGCACTTTCCGCGAAGAATCGGACAACATACTGCTTCTTCCCGCATACTCCTCTCGAAATGATTACTATGAGAAAATTCGAGAACTTAGAGCTAGTACAGTGGCTTACTACCAGTCATTCTTCCTACGCGCCATTCGCGAATGGAACTGGGAAGGGGGAATCAGTTAGTGGTACGAGAAGTACCCTCGGACACACACCATCAGATGGCTTGCGGGCTATTGATGTAGATGTGGAAAGTACACGTCGATGTCGAATGTACGCCAACTGCTACACACCTAGTGCTACACACATATTTGAACATTTGAAAAAAATATGGTAATACTGTTTTCAGGTATACCACAGCATATTCCAGACGCATTCCAGTTTAAACTTACTAAGAACGTGTAGAAATTATTTCTCTTTCTTGAAGCCCTCCTGACCCTGTAAGTATCAGCTTGTTTCAGTCAGATGCTGATAGTTAATGGGAGCTTGCAAAAACGAAAACAGTGAAGCACAGATAGCACATGGCGCAAAGTACTCGCTACAATCAGGCACTTCAGTACTATTTAATTGCCTGAGCTAGAAAAAAAAATAGAAGTTGTATTCAGCATATATTTTACATTAGGTCTGAGGAGGTTAATCAGACCAGGTGACGATCTCAGTCAGCATTTCACAAGCTGAATGGTCCGTTTGACTTATCTTTTCTCGCTTTACCTAAGGTTACTTTGATGCAGTTCTTTAGTTCTGTCGCAAGATATACTTTTCGATTGCGCTTAACTGCCGCACTTCCCGTCACTGATTATCGCACGTCTGCCTTGTATACTCGTATTTAGGCCTGTACTTACTGTTCAACTACAGATTTCAGGGACGTACGTCATCCTATATGCGTAGCCATTGATTCGTCATGTTACTTATTAGGCCTATTTTCCCTGCCTTATTCAGGACGTAGTCATACTTCACACGATCAATCAGTCGGATCCTCAACAGTCTCCCGTTATCACAACATATCATTTCTTCCACTGGTTTCATTTATGTCTTCCCCATTGTCCTTGTGCCGCGCGTGTCTGGATATGTGCTCTTCGTTAAACTTTTTCACGTTAGGCTCAAATATTTAACTCGCTGTCCAGCGCTGTACTACAATGCTGTGCTCTAAATCGCCATATTTTATTCTCCTACTTACGCAAATAATCTTACATTTATCAAAATTTAAGGCATGCTATAAATCATTACACCAAGTCACTCCATATTTCTCTATGGCACTTTCGTCGTGATCATTTGGTAAAACTTAAAACGAAATGCCTTGGAGACACCATTTGACTTTTTCATACTACACTGCCTCAGAAAATGAGCGAAGCACCCAGACGGCAAGCAGGAAAAGAAACGAAAGTTAACGGGATGAGAGGACATGCGATGTTACAGCAGTGATTACAAATGGTTCACATGGCTCTAAGCACTATGGGACTTAACATCTGAGGTCATCAGTCCCCTAGACTTAGAACTACTTAAACCTAACTAACCAAAGGACATCACACACACCCATGCCCGAGGCACGATTCTAATCTGCGGCCGTAGAAGCAGCTCGGTTCCGGACTAAAGCGCCTAGAACCGCTCGGTCACAACGGCCGGCCGCGCTGATGCTGGAAACGCTGCGCGAGATGCGTCCAGTTTCAGATAGACTTTTTTCCTTACAACGGTTCTGAGGACAGGGTTTGAAAATCGTTTCTCGGTGGCCCTGTTCGGACGTTAAACGTGTAATGCGATTTCCAGAGAAGCGACGCCAGAAGCACGCCGCGATCCACAAGTTTCGCAATATGCGACGAGGAGTGTTTGCCTGTCCGTCACCGAACCGCATCCAGGAAGCAATATTGCTGACGCTTTCACAGTCCTCTTTTTATGTTATACCTGTACTCTATCGGTCGATGTCCAGATAAAATTCGCTGAAAATCATACAATAATTTTACAGGATATTATTTTGTTTTCATTTACCGTTTTCTCCCCTTTTATTCAAAACTGCAGTCTCTGTTCTAAAATGCACTGTTACAAAGTGTTTGCCTCTGGTACAAAACATCGTCGCGAAGTTTTGTACAAAATGTCACATCCATGCTTGTCCGTTTTTTTATATATGCACGTTATCTATTAATTTTCCTGGAACAGTACAGTGATTAATACGCTATAATGAAGCGGGATTCATTTACTTGCGCATTTCCGTCGTATTCTCTCCACGCGCATTTCATACGAATTTTCAACTCTAGTATTGATGTTTCCGCCTTCTGTTTATTTGCAGCACTATACGTATTTCATATTTCTTAAAGCGACATAAATCTTTTAATTCCTTTGTTCGTTTTATTGGTGAATACATCCCTTGTATTCTAGTGACTTACGTGTTGGAAGTATTGGCAACTAACCATCTGATTTAATATTTATTTTGAAATGTGTGTCAACTATATACGCTTTGGTCTTACTTGGTCTTCAGCGTTGCACCTTTTAAAGTTAGTTCGTCGAACGACTTCTCACGACTAATACAGTACGGTACTCTAACTACTCTCCCGTCTTCAGACTGTCCCTTGAATAAAACAATAATATCACCAACATAAATTATCTATAGTATACGCTTTATAAATAAAGAAAAAGTTCCATGTGACTTGTGGCGGCTCTACAATTTTAATTTCTAACGGCCGCTGTTTCCCTGCAGGCAAATGCCTACGCTCTCTAAATATATTTATAAATTTGTGAATGAACAAAGTGCGGCTGCTTCCATACCAGTTACCCAAACTACTCCATTTGTCTCATGTCCATCTCTTGATACCCTACTATATTCTCTGACGACTTGGCTCTCTTCGAGGGCGGAATATCGCACTCCAAAATAGGTCTCTCTTCTCGACGCAGCCTTTTAAACCTCCGCGACCGCTGTCCCAAGCTGAAGATGCGACTGATCTTCAGATACATCGCTCCACATGCACATAAAAAAAAGCCTGACACTATCTGAGAATTACATTTATCCTCTTTCCGCTTTAGTATCAACCAAGTACATTTGTTTTCTAAAAACATTCAGCAGCCTACATCGCGTAAATATTTCTGTATTTAAGATAACCAGTTTCTACAGATTTTTCTGTCATCTTCAGGTCTTAAAAAATCCTTTTGTAATGAAACATGTTCATTTTACGTTCGACCTCACGCCAAGTTGGAATGGAATGCAACAAACATCTCTGAGCTACATAAATATGGACATGGCCATTTGCACAAGTGCTTTATATTTTCAAATATTTTAATTATGACAAACCTTTTATAATGTGCCGATTTTCATCCACATGACAACTTCCCGTGAGGTCCGACGTAAAATGAACACGTTTCATAACAAAAAGATTTCTTAAGACCTGAAGATAACAACAAAGTCTGTCGAAACCGCTTGGCTTGAATAAATAAATATGCTAAATGTTATTAGCCAGTAAGATCGCTCCTTCGGTCTTCTCAATAAGAGAATTACTCCCTGAATAACTGCAAAGTGGCTCCTGTCAGATCCACTCCACGAGTGTGAACTGGGTCGAAGAATGTTTGACTAATGGAAGTCAGAACGCTATACCGAAACACGAAACTTTGAACAGAAATTAACATAGGGTGTCTACCACGAAAGCGTATGAGAACTTGTAATGTTGTCAATAAATATAAAGTACCTGTGATAGGGTAACCATCATCCACAGGCTGTTCGCTAACTGTACTCTTTTCCACAGGACAGTTTCGTCTCTAGAAAGTCGTAAGGAACTACAGGAACTGTTTTTATTTGATGCAACGGACGACAAATTTATTTACGTGGTAATAAATGCATGGATAAGCCCTTACCAAACCAAGGTAACCCGATATTATCCGATTACTACACTGAAGAGCAAAAGAAGCTGGCACACCTCCCTAATATCGTGTAGAGCTCCCGTGACCATGCAGAAGTTCCACAACACGACGTGTCATGGACTCGACTAATGTCTGAAGTAGTGCTGGAGGAAATTGACACCACGAATCCTGTAGGGCTGCCCATAAATCCGTACGAGAGGGTGGAGATGTCTTCTGAACAGCACGTTACAAGGCATCCCAGACATGCTCAATAATTTTTATGTCTGGGGAGTCTGGCGGCCAGCGGAAGTGTTTAAACTCAGAAGAGTGTTCCTGGAGCCACTCTGTAACAATTCTGGACGTGTGGGGTGTCACATTGTCCTCTTGCAATTGCCCAAGTCCGTCGGAATCCACAGTGGACATGAATGGATGCAGGTGATCAGACAGGATGCTTACGTAAGTGTCACCTTTCAGAGTCGTACCTAGACGTATCCGTGGTTCCATACCACTCCAACTGCACACGCCCCACACCATTACAGAGCCTCCACCCTTGAACAGTCCGCTGCTGACATGCAGGGTCTATGGGTTCATGTGATTATCTCCACACCCGTACACGTCCATTCGCTCAGTAAAATTTGAAACGAGACCCGTCCGACCGGACAACATGTTTACAGCCATCAACAGTCCAGTATCGGTGTTGACGGGCCCAGGCGAGGCGTAAAGCTTTGTGTCGGCAGTCATAAACGGTACACGAGTGGACCTTTGGCTCCGAAAGCCCATGTCGGTGATGTTTCGTTGAAAGGTTTGCACGCTGACACTTGTTGATGGCCCAGCATTGCAATCCGCAACAGTTTGGAGAAGGGTTGCACTTCTGTCACGTTGAACGATTCTCTTCAGTTATCGTTGGTATCATTCATGCAGGATCTTTTTCCGGCCGCATCGATGTCAGAGATTTGATGTTTTACCGGATTCCTGGTATTCACGATACACTCATGAAATGGTCGTACGGGAAAATCCCCACTTCTTCGCTGCCTCGGAGATACTGTGTCCCCTGGCTCGTATGCCGACTATAACACCATGTTCAAACTCACATAAATCTTGATAATCTGCCATTATAGCAGCAGTAACCGATCTAACAACTGCGCCAGACGCTTGTTGTGTACATACGCGTTTCCGACCGCAGCGCCGTATTCTGCCTATTTACATATCTCCGTATTTGAATACGCATGCCTACAACAGTTTCTTTGGCGCTTCAGTGTATGTAAGCGATAAACGTCTGGAATCTATCTCATCTTTTGACCACGTAAGAATCATATCACAAAGCTGTGAGCTGAAACGGACTCATGAAATGATAATTCTGGGAAACATTATTGCACCTGGAAAGACAAGTGTGTGCACTTGGCTAGTGCGATCTATTCCAGTCATGCCCCAACTTTTGGAGCCCTTAAGAACTAGGCATGACAGCAGACATCGGAGGAACTAAGAAACACGCTTTTAGGGCGTTGGTAGGGTGGTGTAGCCATACGAACGTGTAATGTAGCTGCTCGTGGAACTTAAATGGCAGTCTCTGTATATCCATCTTTTCAGATATGGCTGTGGGACCTCAGTTGTTCAGTACAGAATGTCAATTCAAACACCTTTCAGCCGTCTAATTTCCAAACTGTTATTTTATTTGGCTACCAGTTTCGGCGATATATTACGTCACCTTCAGGTCCCTGACAGACGTGTAGGAAGTTCCAATCTAAATTCCGGGCACAACAGGGGCAAGCATTCAAAGACTAGCATCAGTGGATTTCTGATGCAGGATCACCAAATCGCTGTATCAAAAATCTACACATACCAGTCTTTGAATTCTGGCCCCTACTTTCACCAGAACCGAGGTTGGAATCTTCCTATATGTCGGTGAGGAGGCCTGAAGATGGCGTAATATGTCGGCGAAACTGGTAGCCCAATAAAATAACAGTTTGGAAACTAGACGGCTGATATGTGTTTGAGTTGACATTCTTAAATGGCAGTATTTTAAGGTGGTGGCGTTGTTACCGTGGAACCCTAATGGATAAATTTGAAAATAAATACTGTATTTAATCTGGCTGCTTCTATCTTGTATTAGGTTCGTGCATAAGTTCTTAGCGTTTTTGTTTTGCATGTTGGTATTCCGGTTGCTTTGGGGTTATTTATCGACTGTCTTTTTTTATTTGTAGTTCATTGTTGCTATTTCTGTCATTTGGAGATAGTGAGTTGATCTGTGAATGCTAGAAAACGGAATGCGTAAATCGGAATATTTCCGATATGTTCTTCTATTTGAGTTCAATAGAGGTGTGACAGCAGCGGGGGCAACCATAAATATTTGCGCCGTGTATGGGGATAATGCCACTGGACAGTACACGGGAAGAAAATCGTTTTAAAGGGATGATTTTGATATTAGTGACTTTACGTTCAAGAAGACCCTCGGGGTTTGATTAAGATCGTTTAAACAGATTAATCCACGTCAGTGTCCTCGATGACTGGTAAATGGGTTGAACTGTGACATTTTCATGCAATGGACAAGGTTCAAAAATCGGGTGTATGGGACTTAACTGCTAAGGTCATCAGTCCCTAAGCTTACACCCTACTTAACCTAAATTATCTTAAGGACAAACACACACACCCATGCCCGAGGGAGGACTCGAACCTCCGCCGGGACCAGCCGCACAATCCATGACTGCAGCGCCTCAGACCGCACGGCTAATCCCGCGCGGCGGAAGTCATTCTGCTCCCATCTAATTTACCTCGTCTTGCGTCCTCTGATTTTCACCTTTTCCGCTCTCTATTTAACAACGTTGAAGAACATTTCCGGATGAAAATAGGCTCCAAAAATGGCTCGACGACGTCTTCGCCTTCAGGCATCGAAAGTTACCCCAGCATTGGCATACTGTTATAAATGGTGAAGGAGGGCATGTTAATGATGACTAAAGCCTCTGTTGTGTGTATCTGTTGTGTTTATTAGACTATTGGAAAAGCGCTAAGAACTTGTGCAACAACCCAATGTTAAGCGTAGGGATCATGAGGAAATGTTACGAGTTCACAGAGGCATCCACAGTCTTTCTACCGCGATTATTTCGTTAATTGCGTATGGCACAGGGTACAACAAAACTAAAAATGGATGTTCAACGATGAGAGCGCATTCGTCTACAGCTCTAGAATACCTGTGTAGCTGTTTGTCTCAGCGTAAGGACAAAGTTGAAACGAGTGGAACTCGACTTTCAACGTAAACTCTCTGGTAAGTAATATATGCAATAAAACATACATGAAATGACGGAGGAACCTAAACCAGTTATCCAAGATCAAGTTTCGCCAACGTTTCAGTCGATCAAGCAATAACTTGTAGCTCCTGTTTGGCTGCAGCACGACTTAAAATTGTAGAGCAGCCGTCATACACATTTTATCTTGTTTCGCCTGTCATTGCTCCGTTTCCACACCGAAGAGTTGTTCGAAAGAATTTCCTAGGCATTCAAAAGTGGGCGTGGAGGATAAATGTGTCCAGCAGTCAAGAGATACGGAAAGAAATTGTGTGTCGAGCTTCATAGGAGGATGGAAACATGTATTGGGTGTTATGGAATTGCATTAAAAGAGTAGATGTTAAATGAAAATCGTGAAATATGGAGGTGAATGAATAGTAAAATATTTGTGTGTGATTTTTAACAAAATACGAGAACAAAGGGGCCCAAGTCGTTGGAAGTCCACTGCAGAAATATTGAGCCGTGCTGCCCCTATAGCCGTCCATAATTGCGAAAGTGTTGCCGGTACAGGGTGTTGTGCACGAACTAAACCCCCGATTATATCCCATACGCGTTTGATGGGATCCATTGCCGACCGCTGTGGCTGAGCTATTCTAGGCGCTTCAGTCCGGAATCGCGCTGCTGCTACGGTCGCAGGTTCGAATCCTGCCTCGGGCATGGATGTGTGTGATGTCCTTAGGTTAGTTAGATTTAAGTAGTTCTAAGTATGGGGGACTGATGACCTCAGATATTAAGCTCCATAGTGCTTAAAGCCATTTGAACCATTTGGATGCATGTCGGACGATCTGGGTAGCCAGATCATTCGCTTGAATTGTCGAAAATGCTCTTCACACTAATTGCGAACAATATTGGCTTTGCTGACATGACATCGTTGTTTGGGAACATGAAGCCCATGGATGGCTGCACATGGTCTCCAAGTAGCCGAAAACAACCGTTTCCAGTCAATGGTCGGTTCAGCTGGACCAGAACACCCAGTCCATTTCAGGTAAATAAAGTCCACACCATTAAGGAGTCATCGCCCGCTTGCACAGTGCCTTGTTGACATCTTGGATCTGCGCCACATTTTAACCCTACCATTAGCAGTTACCAACTGAAATCGGGACTCATCTGATCAGGCCACGGTTTTCCAGTCGTCTAAGAGTCCAACAGATACGGTCACGAGCCCAGGAGACGCGCTGCAGGCGATGTCGTGCCGTTACCAGAGCCACTGACGTCGGTCGATTGAGGGCGGTGTGTTTACGTAGACACGGCCGGGGTGGCCGAGCGGCTCTAGGCGCTACAATCTGGAACCGCGCGACCGCTACGGTCGCAGGTTCGAATCCTGCCTCGGGCATGGATGTGTGTGATGTCCTTAGGTTAGTTAGGTTTAAGTAGTTCTAAGTTCTAGGGGACTGATGACCTCAGAAGTTAAGTCCCATAGTGCTCAGAGCCATTTTTTGTTTGCGTATAGTTGTCAGTGCTAACAGACAAGCAACACTTCGTGAAATAACCGCAGGTATCAGGGTGGGACGTACGACGAGCGTAACGGTTAGGACAGTGCGGCAAAATTAGGCGTCAGTGGGCTCCACAGGTGTTAGCAGTGACAACTCTACGCAGACACCGCTGCTCTCAGCCGTTAACCACTGCATTTTTCCTTTGTGAGAGGTAATGCCAAATGTAGTATTCTCGGAACACTTTTGACACTGTGGATCTCGGAATACTAAAATCCCTAACGACTTCCGAAACAGATTATCTCATACGTCTAGCTCCAAGTACGTTCCCGCCTTCAAAGTCTGTTAATTGCCGCCGTGCGGCCATAATTACGTCGGAAACCTTTTCACATGAACCACCTGAGTACAAATCACAATTCCGCCAGTGCACTGCCCTTTTAGACCTCGTGTACGCGGTACTCCCGCCATCTGTATATGTGCATATCGCTTTGCATGACTTTTGTTACCTCAGTTTAGTTATGAGGAAGAGGCAGGAGGAAAAGTAAAAATGAGAAACAGAATAACAGAAAGCTTTAAAACCACCAAAAGCCTTCAGTAAGTTTCCAGTCTATCCTCATTCCTCTTTAAGATATACTTAGGCCAAACCCCGGAGGCATGGTACAAGAAAAGTTCAGGAACAGGTATGTTAGTTGGAGGGGAAAGAATGCATTCATTACTTTTTGCAGATGACCAAATAATTTTCGCGAACATCAGACTAGACATGGAACACATGATGGGTAAACTGCAGAAGTAATACACGAGGTGGGGGGGTCTAAAAAATAATTTCTAAAAGATAGAATATGTGTCTATTGGTAAACAAGGAATGAAATAAGTTCTATAAGATGAAAAAATTGAAAAATATTGAAATTTTAAATATTTAGGATCTACTACACTCCTCGAAATGGAAAAAAGAACACATTGACACCGGTGTGTCAGACCCACCATACTTGCTCCGGACACTGCGAGAGGGCTGTACAAGCAATGATCACACGCACGGCACAGCGGACACACCAGGAACCGCGGTGTTGGCCGTCGAATGGCGCTAGCTGCGCAGCATTTGTGCACCGCCGCCGTCAGTGTCAGCCAGTTTGCCGTGGCATACGGAGCTCCATCGCAGTCTTTAACACTGGTAGCATGCCGCGACAGCGTGGACGTGAACCGTATGTGCAGTTGACGGACTTCGAGCGAGGGCGTATAGTGGGCATGCGGGAGGCCGGGTGGACGTACCGCCGAATTGCTCAACACGTGGGGCGTGAGGTCTCCACAGTACATCGATGTTGTCGCCAGTGGTCGGCGGAAGGTGCACGTGCCCGTCGACCTGGGACCGGACCGCAGCGACGCACGGATGCACGCCAAGACCGTAGGATCCTACGCAGTGCCGTAGGGGACCGCACCGCCACTTCCCAGCAAATTAGGGACACTGTTGCTCCTGGGGTATCGGCGAGGACCATTCGCAACCGTCTCCATGAAGCTGGGCTACGGTCCCGCACACCGTTAGGCCGTCTTCCGCTCACGCCCCAACATCGTGCAGCCCGCCTCCAGTGGTGTCGCGACAGGCGTGAATGGAGGGACGAATGGAGACGTGTCGTCTTCAGCGATGAGAGTCGCTTCTGCCTTGGTGCCAATGATGGTCGTATGCGTGTTTGGCGCCGTGCAGGTGAGCGCCACAATCAGGACTGCATACGACCGAGGCACACAGGGCCAACACCGGGCATCATGGTGTGGGGAGCGATCTCCTACACTGGCCGTACACCACTGGTGATCGTCGAGGGGACACTGAATAGTGCACGGTACATCCAAACCGTCATCGAACCCATCGTTCTACCATTCCTAGACCGGCAAGGGAACTTGCTGTTCCAACAGGACAATGCACGTCCGCATGTATCCCGTGCCACCCAACGTGCTCTAGAAGGTGTAAGTCAACTACCCTGGCCTGCAAGATCTCCGGATCTGTCCCCCATTGAGCATGTTTGGGACTGGATGAAGCGTCGTCTCACGCGGTCTGCACGTCCAGCACGAACGCTGGTCCAACTGAGGCGCCAGGTGGAAATGGCATGGCAAGCCGTTCCACAGGACTACATCCAGCATCTCTACGATCGTCTGCATGGGAGAATAGCAGCCTCCATTGCTGCGAAAGGTGGATATACACTGTACTAGTGCCGACATTGTGCATGCTCTGTTGCCTGTGTCTATGTGCCTGTGGTTCTGTCAGTGTGATCATGTGATGTATCTGACCCCAGGAATGTGTCAATAAAGTTTCCCCTTCCTGGGACAATGAATTCACGGTGTTCTTATTTCAATTTCCAGGAGTGTATATCCAATGACAGCACCTCTGACGAAATATTGAGGCTAAAGTAGCGATGGGTAAATGAGCGACGAATTGTTTGTATAGATTGATTTGAAACAATAATATTAGTTAACACTCTAAAAAAAAAGATGTTACATAGTATTACGGAGACTGTATGATGCAGAACTGTAGATACTTACGAATAAAAGAAGGGACAATGTCAGGACAATGGAATTAGATTTTATGATAGATGCCTACAGGTTACCCGCGAAGATAAGAACAAAACATTAAAATGTATAGAAAAAATGGACATAACCCACCCATAACGAGCAAACTTTAGATAAACTCTTGAGTAGTTAGAGCAGTTTAAAAGAATGAGTAGTGACAGGTGATGAAAGAAGTTGTTAATCTAGGCCCCAAGAAGAGCTAAAAGGGTCTGCCACCTTTGTCATTGAAATATATATTGATAGAGTAGTGTATGAGAAGGGTTTAACAGCTTTAGACTGGAATAACCCAGACTGCTTGAAGGAGAAAACGCCTACCCTCTAGACCAGTGATTCCCAACAGGTGGTCCGTGGACCCACAGGGGTCCGCGAGCTATGCCAGAGGGGTCCGCAAGATGCTATTAGAATAAAAAATATATTAAATATATTTCGTATGATAACAGATTTTTTTTGTTTTGGCAGCTCAATTTTTTTTTCCAATAATGAATATGTCAAATGTTTTTTCTAAGTACCAAAAATAGAAAACGTATAAAAAGGCTCTTAATTTGGCTTTTTAGGTACTTGATACTGTGATATGACAAAGTACCAATCATGCTCGATAAGGGGTCCTCGAGAAATTTTTGTTGAGAACCCGTGCTCTAGAGGGATAAGTCTAAGAAGAAGACGAAGAAAAAGAAGAAGAAATTCGGTGTGAGCAGCGAAGGCCGAAATGATTTCTTTAAATTTGCACTCTGGCTATCTCTTCGTCGACGGCTTTGTGATGGTATAAGGCCACAGAGAAGATTGTCCTTCGCCAGAAGCTTCCCAGGTCGTATAACAAGGATACAGATCTGCGCGCCGACTAAGAATATTACTTTCCTTGCGGCAGCTTTTAGCTGTTATCGTAAGCGGAGGTTCATGACGCAGTGTCTTAGCGGACTGTAAATCTTGGCCGAAGAAGCCTGCAACTGCAACCCGCCAGGTGAATCCCACTGAAGGTATTTGTCCAGACGGAGCAGTCGCCAGTTGCCAGCCTGCGGCAGCCCCTCGTGTGCGTCAAGCATACGGGACTTTGGCTTCGCTCGCCCTGCAAAGGTATAGTTTCACAAATCACTCACGAGCAACGAGACTCTGAGGGATCTGCACAAAGAGCGATATAGTGACATTTGGTATGGAGCACGAGTGGAATCGATTGCAGGCTTGTTACTGAAGACCCGGAACTGTCTTAAATTTACAGCAGGCTCGGCGAAATACCTTTTCTTTCCTAGGGTCTCTTGCGTGCCCTTCTAGCAATACAAATACACGACAGACAAGCAACTCCCTCCTCCATTTACAAAGCCTGCGGTAGGAGGTATCATTATGTTGGTTACCGGGGCGCACAGGAATTAGGACACAGATTGGCAGGTGCGATTGGTAAAGAAGCTCTTGTGGCTCAAAGCGCCTACACTTCGTATCATCGCCTCGCTGTTGAGGTGCTGGATCTGGATCATGTACGAATGGTACAGGCTGGCTAGAAGCGTCAGACCTTGGCTTAGGCGTGCTGTACCTGAGACGGGACGTGGTTTTCCCGCGTCTGTGGTAAAATGCAGTTTGAGGTTTATTTTCTCAAAAAGATATGTATCTATGTGTTCATGTAAACGAGCAATAGTGGACACCAGATACATACAGGTGAGGTTACGGTTATATTTAACTCACTACCCACTAACGCATCTGTTTGGTAGTGTTCCTATCTGCGTTATTTAATGCAATTCATTTTTCATTAGAACTAATTTTTTTTTTTTTTTTTTACTTTGGCAAGCTGTGAGTAAAACGAAAACCTTTATAGGCTTAAGTTTCGAAAAACACATGGTAAGTAGTGGCAAGAAGAAATTCTGCTTTACACAAAGTGGAATCGTCAAATATCTATATTACTATACAAGTGATGGTCAGGTTGACTGACTTTGTTTCCAAAAAACTGACAAAGGCCTCGGCCTATGTACTATTTTTTCTATTAAACCCTGCTGCAAGAAGTAAAATGCTGTGCTGTGAATCTCTGCAGTTTAGTTGTCTTTCCTGCAGTTAGTTTTAACTTCGATAGCACGTCATTTAAACTATTACTCAAATTATTTCTCCCAGATATATTCTTTCGCCTCATGTATAATTTTAAACAAAAACTCGCAGCCGATTTTAAAAGAAGGAGGAGGAGATTAGTGTTTAACGTCCCGTCGACAACGAGGTCATTGGAGACGGAGCAGAAGTTCGGATTAGGGAGGGATTTTGCCTAAAACGATTTTGAAAGGAAACAATAAAGTTGTACTTATGGCTTATCGGGTTACTGTTAGAATACTACTACGCAATCTGAGTGCCGGCCGTGGTGGC
Source organism: Schistocerca nitens (assembly GCF_023898315.1). Taxonomy (NCBI): domain Eukaryota; kingdom Metazoa; phylum Arthropoda; class Insecta; order Orthoptera; family Acrididae; genus Schistocerca; species Schistocerca nitens. Next base: position 250,282,861 of record NC_064618.1, read on the forward strand.
CAAGCGGTTCTAGGCGCTTCAGTACGGAACCGCGCTGCTGCTACGGTCGCAGGTTCGAATCCTGCCTGGGGCATGGATGTGTGTGCTTGTCCTTAGGTTAGATAGGTTTAAGTAGTTCTATGTCTAGGGGACTGATGACCTCCGATGTTAAGTCCCATAGTGCTGAGAGCCATTTTAACCATTTGAGCAATCTGAACGGTCCGTACATGTGTAATCCTACACGTTCGTAGATGAAAACTAAGCGAAATACTGAAATTAAAGCTATTATCCTCGCAGAAGCACCACCTGGAGAGGTCTGTCTCATACGCCGTATGCCAATGGTGGCGACCGATTTACCCATTTATTTTAAGAGACTTCAGTTCCCAATCAAGGTTTTGTTTGCTATGACAATAAACAAGGCTCAAGGTCAGAGAGAGGGGGAAAGAGCAGATGCACAGAGAGGGAAGGATGCGGGGAGGTAACGGACGTAGAGACGGGGAAGGAAGGAGTGGACATACAGAGGGAGAGATGTAGAGAGGGAGTGGGGGAGGTAGAGCTGGACAGAGAGGGGGGTAGAGGAGGAGGAGGAGATGGACAAAGAGAGGGGGCAGGAGGAGATTAGGACACGTATCCAATTCCTACACTTATTTAATAACTGCGAAGTATTACTGGGTTCGCTAGTATTTCTATAGGGCACCATCCTGTGACACATGACGACTTCTTTTGGCGAGTAGATGCACGGGTGTACATGCAGCAGCGTGCCGTATGATAACAAATTATGTTTTATATACAGCAAGAGGACAGAGGACAGCTTGGCGAGTGATAAGTCTTCTCCTATTTCAATAGAACAAATGTGTTGTGGTACTAAAATTTTTATGAACTGTCCGAATTGCTTTCTAAATTATTAGAAGGAAGATTTTAACCTGTTATCAGGATGAGCTGATTTTATTGTTTACTGATTTTTCAGCTAAGTTTTCCTGAATTCTTACTTAAGCCTTCACTGTATCAATTCCGCAAGATTTTTTTCACACATTACATAACAGAGATCATGTTCACAGTTCTACATTTTCATCGATTGAGTAGGAATGGAGGGGCAATTATAAGTGAAAATAAGAAACATTTTTTTTAGTAAATTCGTTCCAGGTTAATTTATTAAGTGCGGTAATAGCTTCGCTAATGAGTGTCGTCTGTACGCAAAACGAACACATACTCGTCGTTACTGATCCATGGTGTTTGGTCGCGTGTTGCAGAAATTCCTGTTCCACATCCATGTACCTCGGAGGAGGTCCGACTCAGAGTCTATCTAGCGACGTGGCGATGGAACTGCACCCCACCGTCGACAGCAGCGGAGACCACTCGCGGAAACGCAAGAGCTCCTTCAGGTAAGTCCGCCCCAGCGCTAGCGCATCAAACGCACGCAGCAGTATTATGAGTTCTTGCTCTATAATTTATCTCCTGCCTTTATCAGTCAGTGAGTAAACTGTACAAGACAGCCGTACTTAGCAGAGAACGAGAAGTCGTGTGTTTCTTTAAAAAAAGATACAAGTTCTAGCTCGTTTTGTGACACATGTTATACGACGATCTGTGATGGCTTTTTCATTAAGAGGAGAGCGGACTGGTAACACAATCTCTCTCTAGTTCAGTGGAGTGCAACCATTTGTAACTCCTCACTAACTGGCGCAGTTCTCACTAACTTGATTCCTCTTCAGAATGAGATTTTCACTCTGCAGCGGAATGTGCGCTGATATGAAACTTCCTGGCAGATTAAAACTGTGTGCCGGACCGAGACTCGAACTCGTGACCTTTGCCTTTCGCGGGCAAGTGCTCTACCAACTGAGCTACCCAAGCACGATTCACGCCCCGTCCTCATAGCTTTAGGAAGGTAGGAGACGAGATACTGGCAGAAGTAAAGCTGTGAGGACGGGGCGTGAATCGTGCTTGGGTAGCTCAGTTGGTAGAGCACTTGCCCGCGAAAAGCAAAGGTCCCGAGTTCGAGTCTCGGTCCGGCACACAGTTTTAATGTGCCAGGAAGTTTGATTCCTCTTGATAAATGAATAAATCGTTACTTGTGATCCATATCGGAGTTGCCTACTTATTAGGAAGTTTACTTGTACGCTGCAGTGCACTAGTTTCTGTACGTGCATGACAAAATGGTAAGGGAGAATATTAAACCTTCGTACTGCATTGGCCGAGCTGTCGTTCATACTCAGGCGATTCAAGTGAAAAGGTTTCCGAAGTGATTATGGTCGCACGACGGAAACTAATGAACATTGAACGCGGATGGTAGTTCGAGCCAGATGCATGAGACATTCCGTTTCAGACATCGTTAGGCAAGTCAGTAACCAGAGATCCATAGTGTCAAGAGTGTGCCGCGAATACCAGATTTCAGGCATTACCTTTCACTACGGACAATGCAGTAGTCGACGGATTTCATTTAAAGAACGAGTGCTGCGGCTTTAGTGTAGGGTTGTCAGTGCTAATAGACAAGCAACAGTGCGTGAAATAACCGCAGAAATCAAAATTGGAAGTACCACGAACATACCGGTTAGGATGTTGTTGTTGTTGTTGTTGTTGTGGTCTTCAGTCCTGAGACTGGTTTGATGCAGCTCTCCATGCTACTCTATCCTGTGCAAGCTTCTTCATCTCCCAGTACCCACTGCAGCCTACATTCTTCTGAATCTGCGTAGTGTATTCATCTCTTGGTCTCCCTCTACGATTTTTACCCTCCACGCTGCCCTCCAATACTAAATTTGTGATCCCTCCATGTCTCAGAACATGTCCTACCAACCGATCCCTTCTTCTAGTCAAGTTGTGCCACAAGCTCCTCTTCTCCCCAATTCCATTCAATAAATCCTCATTAGTTATGTGATCTACCCATCTAATCTTCAGCATTATTCTATAGCACCACATTTCGAAAGCTTCTATTCTCTTCTTGTCCAAATTATTTATCGTCCATGTTTCACTTCCATACATGGCTACACTCCTATACAAATACTTTTAGAAACGACTTCCTGACATTTAAATCTATACTCGATGTTAACAAATTTTTCTTCTTCAGAAACGCTTTCCTTGCCATTGCCAGTCTACATTTTATATCCTCTCTATTTCGACCATCATCAGTTATTTTGCTCCCCAAATAGCAAAACTCCTTTACTACTTTAAGTGTCTCATTTCATAATCTAATTCCCTCAGCATCAGCGGACTTAATTCGACTACATTCCATTATCCTCGTTTTGCTTCTGTTGATGTTCATCTTATACCCTCCTTTCAAGACACTGTCCATTCCGATCAACTGCTCTTCCAAGCCCTTTGCTGTCTCTGACAGAATTACAATGTCATCGGCGAACCTCAAAGTTTTTATTTCTTCTCCACGGATTTTAATACCTACTCAGAACTTTTCTTTTGTTTCCTTTATTGCTTGCTCAATATACAGATTGAATAACATCGGGGATAGGCTACAACCCTGTCTCACTCCCTTCCCAAAGACTGCTTCCCTTTCATACCCCTCGACTCTTATAACTGCCATTTGCTTTCTGTACAAATTGTAAATACCCTTTCGCTCCCTGTATTTTACCCCTGCCACCTTCAGAATTTGAGAGAGAGTATTCCAATCAACATTGTCAGAAGCTTTCTCTAAGTCTACAAATGCTAGAAACGTAGGTTTGCCTTTCCTTAATCTAGCTTCTAAGATAAATCGTAGGGTCAGTATTGCCTCACGCGTTCCAACATTTCTACGGAATCCAAACTGATCTTCCCCGAGGTCGGCTTCTATCAGTTTTTCCATTCGTCTGTAAAGAATTCGTGTTAGTATTTTGCAGCTGTGACTTTGATAGTTCGGTAATTTTCACATCTTTCAACGCTTGCTTTCTTTGGGATTGGAATTATTATATTCTTCTTGAAGTCTCAGGGTATTTCGCCTGTCTCATACGTCTTGCTCACCAGATGGTAGAGTTTTGTCAGGACTGGCTCTCCCAAGGCTGTCAGTAGTTCTAATGGAATGTTGTCTGCTCCGGGGGCCTTGTTTCGACTCAGTTTCACGCAGTATCATATCTCCCATTTCATCTTCATCTACATCCTCTTCCATTTCCACAATATTATCTTCAAGTACATCGCCCTTGTATAGACCCTCTATATACTCCTTCTACCTTTCTGCTTTCCCTTCTTTGCTTAGCACTGGGTTTCCATCAAAGCTCTTGATATTCATGCAAGTGGTTCTCCTTTCTCTAAAGGTCTCTTTAATTTTCCTGTAGGCAGCATCTATCTTACCCCTAGTGAGATATGCCTCTACATCCTTACATTTGTCCTCTAGCCATCCCTGCTTAGTCTTTTTGCACTTCCTGTCGATATCATTTTTGAGTCGTTTTTATTCCTTTTTGACTGCTTCATTTACTGCATTTTTATATTTTCTCCTTTCATCAATTAAATTCAATATTTCTTCTGTTACCCAAAGGATTCTAGTAGCCGTCGTCTTTTTACCTAGTTCATCCTCTGCTGCCTTCACTATTTAATCTTTTGCCCTTACCCGTTAGGATAGTGCGGCGAAGTGTTTTGATAATGGACTATGGCAGCAGATAGCCGTCGCTAGTGACTTCGTTAACAGCGTGACATCGCCTGCAGCGCTTCTTCTGGGCCGTGACCATATCGATTGGACCCTAGACGACTGCTTAGCTGAGTCTCGATTTCAGGTGGTAAGAGCTGATGGTAGGTTTCAAGTGTGGCGCAGACCCCACGAAGCCATGGATCCAAGTTGTCAGCAAGGCGCTGTGCTTGCTGGTGGTGGCTCCATAATGGTGTGGGCTGTGTCTACATGGAATGGGCTGCGTCCTCTGGCCCAACTGAACCTATCACTGACTCGAAATGGTTACGTTCGTCTACTTGGAGACCATTTGCAGCCATTCATGGACTTCCGTTGTTCAAATAACCGTGGAATTTTTTGGATGACTCTGCACCGTGGCACCGGGCCACAATTGTTTGCAATGGGTTTGAAGAACGTCGTGGACAATTCGAGCGAATGATTTCGGCGCCCATCGAACATTTATGGGACATAATTGAGAGGTCAGTTCGTGCACAAACTCTTACACCGGCAACAATTTCGCAATTATGGACGGCTAAAGAGGCAGGCTCAATATTTCTGCAGAGGACTTCCAACAACTTGTTGAGTCCATTTCACGTCGAGTTGCTGCACTACGACGGGAAAAAAAGAGATCCGACACGATATCAGGAGGTAACGCAAGACTTTTGTCACTTCAGTGTATAATATATTTTCTTATTCCGTATTTAAATGGTGGCATTCGCTTTTATGTACTGCAGTTTTTCCTGAAATTACAGAAATTACTCCGGAAAATTAAAGTGTTTCCAAATTTGCGAACATGTGCAAAGGGACAACATGGTGATTTAACTAGGCACAAATATTCTGTTAAAATTTAAAAATTTATTTAATTATCTGTTGCATTATTATTCTACTACACCCCAGTAATCGGTAAGTGAAATCAAATCAAACGGAAGTATTATCAAAAACTAGCTGCTAGTCAAATACATTTTGAAATAGAAACTATTCGAAACTAACAAAATTTTCCGTTTTCTAGACAGGTAAAATTGTTAAGACCTTCAATAAACTTATTGTCAGTCCATCTGCAAGCATCAGGTACTCCATTGTATAAGTGCACGACTGTCCCCATGTTAATAAGTGCACGACTGTATCCATGTTCTATAAATAGTTCTAAAAATGTATAGCATTTTTATGGAATATGCTGTCGGTTCTTGGAAGAACACAAACATATTAAAAACCTGAAAACACAGTATATTCCATAGATATTATCAAAAGTGCTAAGATAGCTGAAGTATCCGTCAGATGCAACGGGTTAGTGAAACAGAAGTCTAAAGCCACATAACATAACTAATTCAATCGCGAGTGCATGAAAATAAACGTAAGACCAATGTACGCGATGCTGAAATCAAGAAACACAACACAAGTTGCCATGAAAGCTATCCGTGCTACGGAGAGGACGTGGGTGAATGAACAAATGAAAGTGTAGTATGTGGTGAGTTCAACGAGGTTTTCAATTTTGTAAATAAAAAAGTTGTCTAGGGCCTGGTCTGGAGAGTACGGGGGACGAGGCTGCACAGTGAGTTCGGTTTTTGCGGACACGAGATCGTACCGTCGCAAGAAGCCCAGACTCCGGACAGCCACATGACACTGCCGAGACGGAAGGCCACCGTTTTCGGCTTATGTGTCCAGCGCAACATATTGTATCTGCAGCAGAAATTTGAGGAGCAGTTGGCACCACAGTGACACAACCAACTGTTACAAACAGGTTACTTCAAGGACAGCTCCGAGCCAGACGCCCTGTAGCGTGCATTCCACTGACCCCAAGTCACCGCCAAGCGAGAGCTCATTTGAGGGCAGGATGAAGGTCTCTCGTGTTTTCTGGTGAAAGCTGGGTGCAAGCGGTGGCCATGTGGTGGTTAGGAGGAGACCAATTGAAGACCTGCAACCAGTCTTTCTGTTTGTTAGACACACTGCACCTACATCTGGAGTTACGGTCTGGGGTGCGATTTTGTATGACCGCAGGAGCACTCTCACGTTTATCCCACGCACACTGACTGCAAATTTTTACGTCAACCTTGTGATTCGACATGTTGTGCTGTCATTCTTGATTAGCATTCCACGGGCTGTTTTCCAGCAGGACAACGCTCACGCACATAGCGCTGTTATAAGCCAACATGCTCTACAGAGTGTCGACATGGTGCTTTCGCGTGCACCATCACGAGACCTGACCCCAATCGAGTACATAGACATCATCGGGCAACGACCCCAACATCATCCACAAACAGCATTAACCGTTCCTTTATTGACCGACCATGTGCAACAGGCATGGAACTGCGTCCTACAAACTGATATCCAGCACATGTACAACACAGAGCATGCACGTTTGGATATTTGCGTTCAACAAAATGGTTCAAACGGCTTTAAGACCTATGGGACTTAACATCTGAGGTCATTAGTCCCCTAGACTTAGAACTACTTAAACCTAGATAACCAAGGACACCACACACATCCATGCCCGAGGCAGGATTCGAACCTGCGACCGTAGCAACAGCGCGGTTCTAGACTGAAGCGCCTAGAACCGCTCGGTCACAGCGGCCGGCCTGCGTTCAACATTCTGGCGGTTACATGGGTTATTGATGTACCAGCGTTTCATATTTGCGGTGGCTTATCTGTCGCTTACATTAGGCTGTGATCTTGGAATGTTAATCACTTACTGGGTGGCCGAGTGGTTCTAGGCGCTACTTTTCTGGAGACTAGAAATCTACTCTGTATCAGTCAGCATGGGTTTCGAAAAAGACGATCGTGTGAAAACCAGCTCGCGCTATTCGTCCACGAGACTCAGAGGGCCATAAACACGGGTTCCCAGGTACATGCCGTGTTTCTTGACTTCCGCAAGGCGTACGATACAGTTCCCCACAGTCGTTTAATGAATAAAGTAAGAGCATATGGACTATCAGACCAATTGTGTGATTGGATTGCAGAGTTCCTAGGTAACAGAACGCAGCATGTCATTCTCAATGGAGAGAAGTCTTCCGAAGTAAGAGTGATTTCAGGTGTGCCGCTGGGGATGATGCTATGGTATATCGAGAGGTTGTAACAATGGAAAATTGTACTGAAATGCAGGAGGATCTGCAGCGAATTGACGCATGGCAATTTAATCTCAATATAAACAAGTGTAATGTGCTGCGAATACATAGAAAGAAAGATCCCTTATCATTTAGCTACAATATAGCAGGTCAGCAACTGGAAGCAGTTAATTCCATAAATTATCTGGGAGTACGCATTAGGAGTGATTTAAAATGGAATGATCATATAAAGTTGATCGTCGGTAAAGCAGATGCCAGACTGAGATTCATTGGAAGAATCCTAAGGAAATGCAATCCGAAAACAAAGGAAGTAGGTTACAGTACACTTGTTCGACCACTGCTTGAATATTTCTCACCAGTGTGGGATCCGAACCACATAGGGTTGATAGAAGAGATAGAGAAGATCCAACGGAGAGCAGCGCACTTCGTTACAGGATCATTTAGTAATCGCGAAAGCGTTACGGAGATGCTAGATAAACTCCAGTGGAAGACTCTGCAGGAGAGACGCTCAGTAGCTCGGTACGGGCTTTTGTTGAAGTTTCGAGAACATACCTTCACCGAGTAGTCAAGCAGTATATTGCTCCCTCCTACGTATATCTCGTGAAGAGACCATGAGGATAAAATCAGAGAGATTAGAGCCCACCCAGAGGCATACCGACAGTCCTTCTTTCCACGAACAATACGAGACTGGAATAGAAGGGAGAACCGATAGAGGTACTCAAGGTACCCTCCGTCACACAGCGTCAGGTGGCTTGCGGAGTATGGATGTAGATGTAGATGTAGATGTAGATGTAGAAGTCTGAACCGCGTGTCCGCAACGGTCACAGGTTCGAATCCTGCCTCGGGCCTGGATGTGTGTGATGTCCGTAGGTTAGTTAGGTTTAAGTTGTTCTAAGTCTAGGGGACGGATGACCTCAGCTGTTAAGTCCTATAGTTCAAATGTGTGTGAAATCTTACGGGACTTAACTGCTAAGGTCATCATTCCTTAAGCTTACACACTACTTAACGTAAATTATCCTAAGGACAAACAGACACACCCATGCCCGAGGGAGGAGTCGATCCTCCGCGGGGACCAGCCGCACAGTCCATGACTCTAGCGTCTTAGACCGCTCTGCTAATCCCTCGCGCCTATGTCCCATAGTGCTCAGAGCCATTTGAACCCGTCAGCGTATTTTCAAGATCGTTAACCCATGTGTGGAAGGTGCTAAACTTTCTTCAACAATTAATTCATGTAAGCAACAGAAAGTGCGTTATTTTTTGAGGTTCAGTGTAACTTTTTTCATAAAACTGTGTTACCTGTTTAACCTAAATAAAAAATGACAGATATTTTGGCGCCTGGTACCCATGTTTACTGAATTCGCAGGCGAAACAAAGTGCAGTTGTGTGGGTCGCAGGTACCGACAGGAAGTGTTGGCGTGGGCGGCGGACATTAGCATCTGGCAGCTGACAGGGAAGCCCGACAAGTCGCTCCCCTGACGTCACAGTATTAGAAGCCGCCGCGGCCGCGGCCTTGCCCCAGAAAGCAGCGGGTTTCCCAGCGCCGCCTCCTCTGCCTCTGCCTCTGCCGGCTGCACTTCACAAGTGTCGTACCAGTAAATACCGCTTCGGCTGCACCGCTGATCGACTCTCGGCGACTGGACGGAGCAACTGAAATCTGACACCACTCTAATCTATAATCGTATGGGCGCGACGACTGTTTGGTCAAAAAGCTTCAGTGCGGATGCACAATCAATGTCCGAACTCCTACAGGGACGAGAAATCTACATATATGTAGTCAATGAGGGAGGGGTCGTAGCGGTGCGGCGGGCTGGAAGTTGGGAATGTGCGTCTGACGGGAAGCGTGTCCGCATGGCCGAGGCGATTATGGCAAGCATTCCACAGTAGAGCAACATCGGATTCGAGTCCCGGTCCGTCACAAATTTTCAATTCTTGTGGTTGAATTGCCGCAATGCCCTGTGCGACAGGAATGCGTTATTTTCTTCCTGTCTCTTTCCCATCCCATTTCTCTTCCACTCCTTTCACCCCAAAAATAAAAAAAAAAAAAATTTGAGAGTATGTTCGACTTCACCACTCGCTGCGGTGGGATGGTCATCACACGCAGCTGATGGGACTTCTCTGCCAATTGTTAACAGTGTCCCACCAGGAATCGCAGTATCCTTACACAATCAAAGCGTTTCGACTATGGCCGTCGTCAGAATCTTTGATAACAAACGGTAAATTACAAATAGGAGCCTATATCTTTTCACCATATAAGCCGGCCGAAGTGGCCGAGCGGTTCTAGGCGCTACAGTCTGGAACCGCGCGACCGCAACGGTCGCAGGTTCGAATCCTGCCTCGGGCATGGGTGTGTGTGATGTCCTTAGGTTAGTTAGGTTTAAGTACTTCTACGTTCTAGGGGACTGATGACCTCAGAAGTTAAGTCCCATAGTGCTGAGAGCCATTTGAACCATTTTTTCACCATATAATGACTGTATATGCAAAACGTTAACCATACAAGAGATTAAAAAAATAGATACGAAACAACGTGTTACGTACTTTGATATCCCGTCAATAGAACAAAAAGAGAGCAGTTTCCCAACAGGTACCGCTGAAAGCAACGTGAAAGGACGGAAAATGAGCTAATAGTTTCATGAGATCTGGCGGTTACAAAATTGAATGCAAAAATTGCATGGCGAAGGAAATCAATTGTGTTCTTTTCATATTTTTAACGAGTTCCATGAAATGCACCGAAATGAAATGAATGGATGGATGTGGATCAATTTAAAAGACTCCCACTGTTCATTCACTATCTGAAACGTCTAAATACTGGTGTTAGGTTCTTTAGTGGAATGATCCTTAGTCCAATAACAGGGATTTTTCGTAGCTGCGAGCTTCCTGTCGAAGGAAACGGTGCTTAATATTCTCTACTAACCCATGAGGGCAAAGTCTACGGAAGACCCAGAAATATTAATTGAATCTAGCCCTCGTTTCTATCACAAACAAAATGAACAACGGAAATCTAACTTCTGGACTTCATATCGACTGATGAGAGAACTTTGCTAAATGTTTCCTAGTAAGTTTCCGTTACAGGGTACAGGATGTCAGTGTTCACAGGAGGCGAGGGATGGCGTGCTCGTATGCACACTGAGGAAAATTTAACGAACTAAACTGAAACCGAGAGGACATTTGTTCACGAAGTGGAACGTACCCCTGAACTGTGTTAAACATGGAACACGTATAAAGCCCTAACACTACGGTTCCGTAAAAGAAAACTCCATTAATCCTGGTAGTCGAGTGGTCAGCGCGACGGGATGTCATGCCTAACGGCCTGGGTTCGATTCCTGGCTGGGTCGGAGATTTTCTCCGCTCAGGGACTGGGTGTTTTGTTGTCCTTATCATCATCCTTTCATCCCCATCGACACGCAAGTCGCCGAAGTGGCGTCAGCTCGAAAGACTTGCACCAGGCGAACGGTCTACCCAACGGGAGGCCCTAGCCACACGGCATCATCATCATAAATTCTTATTATTCAGTGAACATCATACTAGGTCAGGTAGGGGCACAACAATGACGCGCACATGCTCACACGCAAAGTCTCAGGGAGTCACAGAATTACCGAAGACACTATTCACCATTTTCTTGGCACAGTTGAGACCCCCTCAAAACTAGCTTGTTCCTCACAGCGGAAGGAAAACACGAAACGTAATCAGAATCACTGTGCAGAAGTGAATCGTCACCAGGTAAAGAATTTGAGGTTAGTTAAATGATCGCAAAATTATTGCTCACGAAAATCACTTACGTTTGTACGGATGTAACAGAAGAAAACATCAAGGAAGATTAAGTGATGAGCGTCCCGTCGACAACGAGGCGATCAGAGACGGAATACAAGCTCAGATTAGGGAACGATGGGGAAGGAAATCGGGGGTGCCCTTGTAAAACAACCAGCCCGACTTTTGTCTTAAGCTATTTAGGGAAATCACGGAAAATCTAAATCTGGATGCTTCTAACAGATGACTTTAAAGTTACAGAATGTTACCAACTGGAAAGATGTGATCTAATTCCTATCCAAAATCACCGCCGAAGTGCGCACAGAACAGACTCTACTGCAAGTCTTCGATGGAAGCCTTTGGGAATTCACGACATCCAGAAACGTATGGCCACAGTATGCCAATATCGATTATGTTTGAGGCGTGCGTATGGGCTCTCAAGATGACATATGAATCGTCGAAACTGGTAGCGAAAACAAAATGAAAGAACTTCTCAATTTGCACGGCTGTTTGGTGAATTTCGTTGCTAAAAACTCAATTTCGTCACCCAGAGTGGTATTCCTTTCTGGCTTGGAAAAATATGAGGAAACACCGGCAGAGAAAAGACTGCAGAACTTGATAAAACAACCAAATTATGTGAAAAATGAATGAACTTCTACCTTTCAAAATCAGTGACTGTACTGCTACGTTTCAAAATCAGTGACTGTACTTAAAGAAACACTACTCACGCGCTGCTGGGACTGGCCGACTGCTGCCTTGAAGGTAGTACGAGGAGCGATCTGCGATCGTGTGACATGTGACCAGCAGATCGTCAGTACCTCAAGTCATTACTGCCAGTAGTTCCACTCTTCTTTATTCAAACATCTCCGTATTTGGCTCCACGAAACTGAGTAGACTCCGTTCCAGACCTTTTTACCTTCAGGAACATCATCGAGGTCACCTGGAATCGAATCCACATCTTTTTGGTACCAAAGGCAGCAACGCTAACCATTCGGCTACAGAGACGGTCGGATGACAGTACAGTGACATGAAATTACATCAGTGCAAAGTGTTCATATAGGCTGAACTCCAGTGAAATGAATATGTGGTGGCTAATGACCATCTGTGCAAGATCGAGATCTAACCAGGATTTTTGTTTTTTTGCGAATATTCGCCTTAGCCAGAAGGATACCTGAGTGTGCACGTCTCCATGCCCGACTATAAACGTCATTGGGTCTGATGTTTCCTTATCGAGTGAGGTGGTGCAGTGGTTATTACACTGCACTCGCATTCGAGAGGGGAATTCAAATCCCCGTCCGGCCATCCAGATTTATGTTTTCCGTGATTTCCCTAAATAGCTTAACACAGAAGTCGGGCTGGTTGTTTGACAAGGGCACCCCCGATTTCCTTCCCAAATGGTTCAAATGGCTCTGAGCACTATGGGACTTAACATCTGAGGTCATCAGCCCCATAGAACTTAGAACTACTTAAACCAAACTAACCTAAGGACATCACACACATCCATGCCCGAGGCAGGATACAAACCTGCGACCGTAGCGGTCGCGCGGTTCCAGACTGAAGCGCCTAGAACCGCCGGCCGGCCGATTTCCTTCCCCATCGTTCCCTACTCGGAGCTTGTGATCCGACTCTGATAGTCTCATTGTCGACGGGACGTTTATCACTTAATCTTCCTTGATGTTTTCTTCTGTTACATCCGTACAAACGTAAGTGGTTCTACACTCCACAATAGAACAACAGTCGGATCCTTTATGACAAACAATCGTGATTTACTCTGCTACAGGGCATCCATCATATCCACCCTATGCAGCTGCTTTCCACAATGGAGAACGGCTTACGTTGCTGCGGAAGTACAGGGTGTCCCATTTAAACCCCACACATAGGAAAAATAGACTTTAGTAGACATGATAATGAAATTGCACCATATACTAGAGCATTTATCTAATAATCATCACTATACCTTTACACGTGAACCATTTGCAGCACGAAGAACGTCGAGTCTGTATTCAATCTCTTGCTAAATTCTTCGTAACATTACCTCTGTCACTTTTGCAGTTGCATCAGTGATACGACGTCTTAACATAGGACCGGCCGTTGTGGCCGAGCGGTTCTAGGCGCTACAGTCTGGAACCGCGCGACCGCTACGGTCGCAGGTTAGAATCCTGCCTCGGGCATGGATGTGTGTGATGTCCTTAGGTTAGTTAGGTTTAAGTAGTTCTAAGTTCTAGGGGACTGATGACCTCAGAAGTTAAGTCCCATAGTGCTCAGAGCCATTTGAACCATTCTTAACATAAGAATATCAGGCACTTTGCTCGCACACTCGCTGTTCTTCACGAATCCCCATAAGAAGAAATCCAGGGGGTAAAGACGGGGATATGTGGTGTCCAGGCAGTGGGTCCTCTGCGACCGATCCAGCGACTGGGAAGTTTCGTATCAAGGAACTTGCGAACATCCGTTGACCAACACGGTGGAGCTATGTCTTGTTGAAAGATTATGTTGCGTTGCAAATCTTCAACTCTTACGGCTGGCGCCGGTCTCTCCTTTGAAATTAGTTGGCAATTATTTTTCGTGCGGACATGATTGCTCCTCCCCTTCATTCCCCAACCATTAACTCGTCGTGAGCCGACCGGTTGCTCACTAGTGAGGCGTGAGCGCGAGCCAGGTCGCGCGAGCGCATCGGGGAACAGGCCTGCACTACAGTGTGGTACATCATATCTTCTGCATTTTTTTTTCGTGGGATTATGAAACACGAGAGGTTTGAAAGAGACACCCTGTAATAGGAGAAACACCAGACACAATGAAAGTCATAGCGGATATGCAATAGTGCATAGAGTTGTAATCTGTGGTTCGGTAATTTTGACTCACTACATAAATGACGCATCAAATGATAGGATTACCGGAACTTTTGGTAGCATTGGTATGGAAAGAAACATAAATGAATATGAAAGAGAGAAGCTGGGAGCCGATGACTTCTCTTTGTTGTTGTTTTTTTTTCCGCATAGTTAGAACCGTACAGCATTCAGTGTCAGTCCATCGTGTATTTTATATCCTTACAGAATATAAATTGCATTTATAAACAATAAAAGTTAGTTGATCACGTAACTTCTGCGCTTTTATGTAGATCAAATGGTTCAAATGGCTCTGAGCACTATGGAACTTAACATCTGAGGTCATCAGTCCCCTAAAACTTAGAACTACTTAAACCTAACTAACCTAAGAAATCACACACATCCATACCCGATGCAGGATTCGAACCTGCGAGCGTAGCGGTCGCGCGGTTCCAGACTGAATATGTAGATCAAAGCAATAACATTTGATGTAAGTGCAGTTTACAGGCAGAAACATGAAAAATATATATAATCATTGTCGTTGTTTTGTACTCGACAGGACGTTCTTCATCGTGGTCAAAGGCAAGACTTTTCTGTTATTACTGATAAATGCGAAACTTGTTTATGAATAATAGAAATATGTTTAATGTAAGTTTGACGAAGAATTGAAGTGGTATTTGATATGCAAGGCTATTCAAGAAGAAGGAACAGATTTCAAACATTTATTGCTTCCAAACTACAAATAAACCAAAATACAAACAGAAATTCTCGAAGCACATCCGACGTTACCTGAATGGCGCCATTCCAGGACGTTGGATTGGAAGAGGAGCAGCAGAAGATGAACTTTATCGCCGGTGGCCTCCAGGTCTCCAGACCTCACGCTTTATGACTTTTATCTGTGGGATTAAACAAAAGACCGCGTTTTCATCCCTCCTGAATCTGACACTCTTGAAAGTTTGCGATATCGCATTGTTGAAGTTTTGAATTTGATAACGAGAGACCAGCTGCTTAGATTGTGGCACGAAACGAGCAGCCGTTTTTGTATTCGTCGTGTAACACATGCTACTTACATCGAATGCTTTAAAAATTTGAACTATTCTGTTTCCAGGAACGTTGAAATTGTGCATTTGTTGTTTGGAAGCAATAAATGTTTGAAATCTGTTGAATATCCCTTTTTTTACGTTTTTTTATTTTCCCTTTTTGTTGAGGGAATTGCGTTTTATAGCGCTATATATATATATATATATATATATATATATATATATATATATATATATATATATATATATATATTACAGGGTGAGTCACCTAACGTTACCGCTGGATATATTTCGTAAACCACATCAAATACTGACGAACCGATTCCGCAGACCGAACGTGAGGAGAGGGGCTAGTGTAATTGTTTAATACAAACCATACAAAAATGCACGGAAGTATGTTTTTTAACACAACCTACGTTTTTTTAAATGGAACCACGTTAGTTTTGTTACCACATCTGAACATATAAACAAATACGTAATCAGTGCCGTTTGTTGCATTGTAAAATGTTAATTACATCCGGAGATATTGTAACCTAAAGTTGACGCTTGTAACATTGTCCTCACTTCATTGCAGGGGCCCAAACAGCTGCAACATACATCGCGTTTCTACAGAATGATCTGCCAACGTTGCTCGAAAATGTCCCGCTGGAAACGCGTCGACGTATGTGGTATCAGCATGATGGTGCACCTGCACATTCCGCAATTAACACTAGGCTGACCCTTGACAGGATGTTCGACGGACGTTTCATAGGACGTGGAGGACGCATAAATTGGCCAGCCCGTTCTCCTGATATTACACCTCTGGACTTCTCTCTGTGGGGTACTTTAAAGGAGAATGTGTACCGTGTTGTGGCTACAACCCCAGAGGATATGAAACAACGTATTGTGGCAGGCTGCGGCGACATTACACCAGAAGTACTGCGGCGTGTACGACATTCATTACGCCAGAGATTGCAATTGCGTGCAGCAAATGATGGCCACCACATTGAACATCTATTGGCCTGACATGTCGGGACACACTCTATTCCACTCCGTAATTGAAAACGGAAACCACGTGTGTATGTGTACCTCACCCCTCATGGTAATGTACAAGTGCGTCAGTGAAAAAGACTAATAAAAAGGTGTTAGCATGTGGACGTAATGTGCTGTTCCAGTCTCTTCTGTACCTAAGGTCCATCACGGTTCTCTTTGGATCCCTACGTCATTCGGTGCTCTCCGATACAAACGATCGAACAGCGGAGGAGTGGTACTCAAGCGTCAACTTTAGGTTACAATATCTCCGGATGTAATTAACATTTTGCAATGCAACAAACGGCACTGATTACGTATTTGTTTATATGTTCAGATGTGCTAACAAAACTAACGGGGTTCCATTTCAAAAAACGTAGGTTTCTGTTAAAAAGCATACTTCCGTGCATTTTTTTATGGTTTGTAGTAACCAATTACACTAGCCCCTCTCCTCACGTTCGGTCTGTGGAATCGATTCGTCAGTATTTGATGTGGTTTACGAAATATACCCAGCGGTAATGTTAGGTGACTCACCCTGTATATATATATATATATATATATATATATATATATATATATATATATATATATATATATATATACTCCTGGAAATTGAAATAAGAACACCGTGAATTCATTGTCCCAGGAAGGGGAAACTTTATTGACACACTGACAGAACCACAGGCACATAGACACAGGCAACAGAGCATGCACAATGTCGGCACTAGTACAGTGTATATCCACCTTTCGCAGCAATGCAGGCTGCTATTCTCCCATGGAGACGATCGTAGAGATGCTGGATGTAGTCCTGTGGAACGGCTTGCCATGCCATTTCCACCTGGCGCCTCAGTTGGACCAGCGTTCGTGCTGGACGTGCAGACCGCGTGAGACGACGCTTCATCCAGTCCCAAACATGCTCAATGGGGGACAGATCCGGAGATCTTGCTGGCCAGGGTAGTTGACGTACACCTTCTAGAGCACGTTGGGTGGCACGGGATACATGCGGACGTGCATTGTCCTGTTGGAACTGCAAGTTCCCTTGCCGGTCTAGGAATGGTAGAACGATGGGTTCGATGACGGTTTGGATGTACCGTGCACTATTCAGTGTCCCCTCGACGATCACCAGTGGTGTACGGCCAGTGTAGGAGATCGCTCCCCACACCATGATGCCGGGTGTTGGCCCTGTGTGCCTCGGTCGTATGCAGTCCTGATTGTGGCGCTCACCTGCACGGCGCCAAACACGCATACGACCATCATTGGCACCAAGGCAGAAGCGACTCTCATCGCTGAAGACGACACGTCTCCATTCGTCCCTCCATTCACGCCTGTCGCGACACCACTGGAGGCGGGCTGCACGATGTTGGGGCGTGAGCGGAAGACGGCCTAACGGTGTGCGGGACCGTAGCCCAGCTTCATGGAGACGGTTGCGAATGGTCCTCGCCGATACCCCAGGAGCAACAGTGTCCCTAATTTGCTGGGAAGTGGCGGTGCGGTCCCCTACGGCACTGCGTAGGATCCTACGGTCTTGGCGTGCATCCGTGCGTCGCTGCGGTCCGGTCCCAGGTCGACGGGCACGTGCACCTTCCCCCGACCACTAGCGACAACATCGATGTACTGTGGAGACCTCACGCCCCACGTGTTGAGCAATTCGGCGGTACGTCCACCCGGCCTCCCGCATGCCCACTATACGCCCTCGCTCAAAGTCCGTCAATTGCACATACGGTTCACGTCCACGCTGTCGCGGCATGCTACCAGTGTTAAAGACTGCGATGGAGCTCCGTATGCCACGGCAAACTGGCTGACACTGACGGCGGCGGTGCACAAATGCTGCGCAGCTAGCGCCATTCGACGGCCAACACCGCGGTTCCTGGTGTGTCCGCTGTGCCGTGCGTGTGGTCATTGCTTGTACAGCCCTCTCGCAGTGTCCGGAGCAGGTATGGTGGGTCTGACACACCGGTGTCAATGTGTTCTTTTTTCCATTTCCAGGAGTGTATATATACCTCTGTTCCACGTCACAAATAAACAATTTTCGAATAAAACCTCAATCAGATATTGACCATTTGAATTTTGGTATAAGTACTGTTTACTTTTAAGTAACAGACAGGAAGATAATTACGTAAAACAAAAATGTTTCATAGGTTATCTGGCCCTTTATACAGCACGAGTCAGAAGTAACTTTACACACTTTGTGGGTATAGTATATGCATCAAAATAAGAGTAAAACGTTAAATAAAGGTTTGTCTGAAACTGCTTTATTTCAGAGATATGCAGTAGAATGAGGGTCACAAGTGCAAGACGAACAACACAAAATTAATTCTTGTCCGAAAGCAGCGACATGAAGGAACCCAGAATTGAACTAAACTAAGTGCTGTACGTTTTCTCCAGGACACGTTCAGATGATGTCTATGTAGACAAAGACAGTGACATGTTCCATTTCTTACTGCTCTGGGAATATTTGAGGCTCCGTTCAACACATTTTGCAGAGTTGCACAGTTATTTAGATTTGACTCCTGTTGTTCTGCTTCATTCTAAATTGCAACACCATACACGAGATCCTTGAGTCAGCCCGAAAGGTAGGATTCCAGGGATTAAGGTCCGGAGATCTGACGGGTCAAGCAACTGCTCCTGCAGGATCTATCCACTTATCAGGATAAGCAGCTTGAGATACTTCTACCTCCCAACTGAAATGTGCAAAGGCACCAACGACAAACCAACATCAGTCTATATACAGGCAAATACGACATACCAAAAGCCTGTAATGGACCTTGATGTAATGCTTACCGCAAATGACATTACACGTCATAACTCGGAAATAAAGCAGTTTGAGACAAAACTTTATTTAACATTTTACTCTTATTTTGATCCACACATTACAGCCACGAAGTGTGTACAGTTACTGTTGAATCACCCTGTATATTCTCACTGAGTTTCTAGACGGCTCACCGCTTCCAGTGTTTAAGGGAATATAATACTCGTAAGACACTGATTGTATACGTAAAGTAAGCGATCGTTATGAGGTGACGCCCAATAGATATGCAACACACGTTACACACAGGTAACGCGGGTACCACCTTAACTGACTACTAGGAAAACAGCCGTACCTTACGCTCACTTGTCATAGTATGCAGTTGCCTACCGTAGTTTTAAAACTCTATGCGAGCAGACTCGTGTAGCCCAGTGCTTAAGCAGGAACATCTGGTTTCAATCTCGTTCTGGCACCAATTTTTACTGGCCACGACATATTCATTTCCTTGGGCATTTTATTAGTGAATTTCACTGGCACCATTTCATGTGATCGAGAATATATTCATCCTCATCCGTTCCATCCTCTACAGATTAGTGAAGCACTTCATCTACATCTACATCCACACTCCGCAAGCCAACTGACGGTGTGTTGCGAAGGGTACTTTGAGTACCTCTACCGGTTCTCCGTTCTATTCCAGTCTCGTATTGTTCGTGGAAAGAAAGATTGTCGGTATGCCTCTGTGTGGGCTCTAGTCTCTCTGATTTTATCCTCATGGTCTCTTCGCGAGATATACGTAGGAGGGGGCAATATACTGCTTGACTCCTCGGTGAAGGTATGTTCTCGAAATTTCAAGAAAAGCCCGCACCGAGCTACTGCGCGTCTCTCCTGCAGAGTCTTCCACTGGAGTTTATCTATCATCTCCGTAACGCTTTCGCGATTACTAAATGATTCTGTAACGAAGCGCGCTGCTCTCCGTTGGATGTTCTCTATCTCCTCTGTCAACCCTATGTGATACGGATCCCACACTGGTGAGCAATATTCAAGCAGTGGTCGAACAAGCGTACTGTAACCTACTTCCTTTGTTTTCGGATTGCATTTCCTTAGGATTCTTCCAATGAATCTCAGTCTGGCATCTGCTTTACCGACGATCAACTTTATATGATCATTCCATTTTAAATCACTCCTAATGCGTACTCCCAGATAATTTATGGAATTAACTGCTTCCAGTTGCTGACCTGCTATATTGTAGCTAAATGATAAGGGATTTTTCTTTCTATGTATTCGCAGCACATTACACTTGTCTACATTGAGGTTCAATTGCCATTCCCTGCACCATGCGTCAATTCGTGCAGATCCTCCTGCATTTCAGTACAATTTTCCATTGTTACTACCTCTCGATATACCACAGCATCATTCGCAAAAAGCCTCAGTGAACTTCCGATGATATCCATAATGTCATTTATGTATATTGTGAATAGCATCGGTCCTACGACACACCCCTGCGGCACACCCGAAATCACTCTCACTTCGGAAGACTTGTCTCCACTGAGAATGACATGCTGCGTTCTGTTATCTAGGAACTCTTCAATCTAATCACACAATTGGTCTGATAGTCCATATGCTCTTACTTTGTTCATGAAACGACTGTGGGGAACTGTATCGAACGCCTTGCAGAAGTCAAGAAACACGGCATGTACCTGGGAACCCGTGTCTATGGCCCTCTGAGTCTCGTGGACGAATAGCACGAGCTGGGTTTCACACGATCGTCTTTTTCGAAACCCATGTTGATTCCTACAGAGTGGATTTCTAGTCTCCATAAAAGTCATTATACTCGAACATAATACGTGTACCAAAATTGTACAACTGATCGACGTTAGAGATATAGGTCTATAGTTCTGCACATCTGTTCGACGTCCCTTCTTGAAATCGGGGATGACCTGTGCCCTTTTCCAATCCTTTGGAACGCTACGCTCTTCTAGAGACCTACGGTTCACCGCTGCAAGAAGGGGGACAAGTTCCTTCGCGTACTCTGTGTAAAATCGAACTGGTATCCCATCAGGTCCAGCGGCCTTTCCTCTTTTGAGCGGTTTTAATTGTTTTTTTATCCCTCTGCCATCTACTACGATATCTACCATTTTGTCATCTGTGCGACAGTCTAGAGAAGGAACTACAGTGCTGTCTTTCTCTGTGAAACAGAAATATTTGAGGCTCCGTTCAACACATTTTGCGTAGTTGCACTGTTATTTGCATTTGACTCCTGTAGTTCCGCTACATTCTAAATTGCAACACCATAAATGAGATTCTAGAGTCAGCCCCGAAGGTTGGAGTCCAGGGATTAAGGTCCGGAGATCTGACGGGGCAGGCAACTGCTCCTGCAGGATCTATCCACTTATCAGGATAAGCAACTTGAGATACTCCTGCCTCACAACTGAAATGTGCAAGGGCACTATCGACAACGCAACATCAGTCGATATACAGGCAAATACGACATACCAAAAGCCTGTAATGACCCTTGATGCAATGCTTACCGCAAATGACTTTACACGTCATAACTCGGAAATAAAGCAGTTTGGGATAAAACTTTATTTAACATTTTGCTCTTATTTTGATCCACACATTACAGCCACGAAGTGTGTACAGTTACTGTTGAATCACCCTGTATATTCTCACTGAGTTTCTAGACGGCTCACCGCTTCCAGTGTTTAAGGGAATATAATACTCGTAAGACACTGATTGTATACGTAAAGTAAGCGATCGTTATGAGGTGACGCCCAATAGATATGCAACACACGTTACATACAGGTAACGCGGGTACCACCTTAACTGACTACTAGGAAAACAGCCGTACCTTACGCTCACTTGTCATAGTATGCAGTTGCTTACCGTAGTTTTACAACTCTATGCGAGCAGACTCATGTAGCCCAGTGCTTAAGCAGGAACACCTGGTTTCAATCTCGGTCTGTCACAAATTTTTTTCTGTCCATGACATATTCATTTGCTTGGGCATTTTATTAGTGAATTTCACAAGCACCATTTCATGTGATCGAGAATATATTCATCCTCATCCGTTCCATCCTCTCAGATTAGTGAAGCAATTCATCTACATCTACATCTACATATACACTCTACAACTCACCTGTCGGTGTTTGGCGGAGGGTACTTTGAGTACCTCTGTCGGTTCTCCCTTTTATTCCAGTCTCATATTGTTCGTGGAAAGAAAGATGCCTCTGTGTGGGCTCTAATCTCTGTGATTTTATCCTCACGGTCTCTTCGCGAGATATACGTAGGAGGGAGCAATATACTGCTTGACTCCTCGGTGAAGGTATGTTCTCGAAATTTCAAGAAAAGCCCGCACCGAGCTACTGCGCGTCTCTCCTGCAGAGTCTTCCACTGGAGTTTATCATCTCCGTAACGCTTTCGCGATTACTAAATGATCCTGTAACGGAGCGCGCTGCTCTCCGTTGGATCTTCTCTATCTCTTCTATCAACCCTATGTGGTACGGATCCCACACTGGTGAGCAATATTCAAGCAGTGGTCGAACAAGTGTACTGCAACCTACTTCCTTTGTTTTCGGATTGCATTTCCTTAGGATTCTTCCAATGAATCTCAGTCTGGCATCTGCTTTACCGACGATCAACTTTATATGATCATTCCATTTTAAATCACTCCTAATGCGTACTCCCAGATAATTTATGGAATTAACTGCTTCCAGTTGCTGACCTGCTATATTGTAGCTAAATGATAAGGGATTTTTCTTTCTATGTATTCGCAGCAGATTACACTTGTCTACATTGAGATTCAATTGCCATTCCCTGTACAATGCTTCAATTCGTTGCAGATCCTCGTGCATTTCGGAACAATTTTCCATTGTTACTACCTCTCGATATACCACAGCATCATCCGCAAAAAGCCTCAGTGAACATCCGATGTTATCCACAAGGTCGTTTGTGTGTATTGCATTCTCACTTCGGAAGACTTGTCTCCACTGAGAATGAGATGCTGCGTTCTGTTATCTAGGAAATCTTCAATCCAATCACACAATTTGTCTGAGGTCCATATGCTCTTACTTTGTTCATTAAACGACTGAGGGGAACTGTATCGAACAGTTAGCGTTAAGCGCTCCATTCGCTGGAGAAACGTGGTACGGAGCGATAAATACCCTCCGATTTGCTGTCAACAGCGCGTGTGCCGTACGTGTGGTGGAGAGATGAGCAGAGGACAGTGTCGGCTCCATTGTGCGGCGAGCGATTGTCGCGCGGGCAGGCGGCCGCACAGTGGGGGAAGGCGCGCTCAGCTGCGGCGGGCAGCAGCTAATTAGCCGGCCGTTGCGCAATGCTTCTTACGCAACCCGCCGCCGCCGCCGCCGCTGCCGATGACCGCGTCCATCTGCATGCTGTGCGGGAAACGCCGGATTTGCTAGCGTCGCTCCCGACAAAGGGAAGTGGGCGCGAGAAGCCGCAACGGCTTCATCGGTCACTTCTCCGAGATTCATTGCCTTCGCCTTAGACAAGAGTGCACACTTCAAACAGTCTATAACAATTAATATAACTTAATAACCTTGGTATTTGACTGCCACAGGAACGAACGAAAGGAGCGGGTAGAGGACAAGGAAAATAGCAAATAATCGTAATAAACAAAGGTCTGGAAACCAATAGTTTCCTCGATACGACGTGTTATGACTGACGAGTAAAACACGACAAGTGCCATAACCCAATTTCCCAGAAAGTTCGCTCAGTGGACAAGCGGTGAGAATAAGCGAACACATGACTCGGCTTTCCCGTAGATGCCGGCCGCAGTGTCCGAGCAGTCCTAGGCGCCTTCAGTCTGGAACCGCGCGACCGCTACGGTCGCAGGTTCTAATCCTGCCTCGGGCATGGATGTGTGTGATGTCCTTAGGTTAGTTAGGTTTAAGTAGTTCTAAGTTGTATAGGACTGATGACCTCAGATGTTAAGTCCCATAGTGCTCTGAATCATTTGAACCATTTTTCCCGTAGGTGCTCGACCGCTTCTGAGAAAGCGACGGGTCAAAGTTTTCGAGCTATTTTATGTGCCTTAAAAAATCGATGGCACGGTGGTTCAAATGGTTCAAATGGCTCTGAGCACTATGGGACTTAACTTCTGAGGTCCTCAGTCCCCTAGAACTTAGAACTACTTAAACATAGCTAACCTAAGGGCATCACACACATCCATGCCCGAGGCAGGATTCGAACCTGCGACCGTAACAGTCTCGCGGTTCCAGACTGAAGCGCCTAGAACCGCTCGGTCACAACGGCAGGCGGCACGGTGGTAGCATCGCGGCTTTACACTTCTGCGCCCCGCGCTCAAAATCCGATTATTACCTTTACTTTTGTTTTTCTGTTATCTACTCATGTCTGTAGAAAGGTACTACACGACTGTTTTCCAGTGTACATTGAAATAACGTTGTTCTTATTCGTCTGCTAACTGTGTGTCTGGTGACTGGGTTTAAAAACAATAAATTAACGAGAAAATTATTTGAAATTGTTTTCGGTGAAATTCTTATAGTGTATCTTGATTCATAATCAGTTGCAAGCGCCAGTTTTCGGTAAAGTGATCTGTTAGACTTGGTTTGCCGCGACGTTATTCACATTGCGCGAAATATTCAGCTATGTTAACGACGTTACTTTTCCGAGTGAGATTCTCTGTGGCAAACCTGCCTTCGTGCGATGCTTGTGATATTTGGAATTTCTATGTTCCGAACGTTTCTACGGTCAGCGTCATTCAAGGGAACGCACCAAATCTTCGTGAAGAAAAAATATAACAATTAACGTGAGAATTGATTTAATAATGAAATATGAGAATTTAGATAGATTGTAACCCCAGAAAATATTATACACACATACATTATATAAGAAATTTATGACACTCATTGTAAAACTCAGTTGTAGTTTTACAGTTAGTATAATGGCCCCGTATTGCCTAACTTGATAAGAACCATACTGTAGTAACCTGCTACGGATATGCGTAGATAAATGAAAAAAAGAAATAAATGAAACAATAAAGGGGTTTCAAAACAAATAAAAACAATAATCGAGTTTCAAATGCGGGGCACTACAGTGAGATACTGCGACACTAGCCACTGTCCCACGATTTCGACTGACATTTACGCGCTAAAAGGCACCAAAAGTAAGTCAAAGCTCTGACCGTCGTTTTCTTGAAAACAGTCGAGTATTTACATATAAGCCGAGACACGTATTCCCTTATTTTGACTTCTATTCCACTGATCGAAGTTTCTGGGAAATTGGTTTATGGCACTTGGCGTGTTCTCCTTGTGAGTAAATGAACTCCTTAAAACAGACTCCCCGAGGATCCAAACTGCAGGTATGCACTTCAGGATAAACACATTACAACTTGATGGTGTGCAGAAAACTATGTGAAACATGAAGTCATCAGTTCCCTCTGATTTTCCAAAGTATCCGGTCAGCGTAGGAAACGTAGAAAAAAAATGGTTCAAATGGCTCTGAGCACTATGCGACTTAACTTCTGAGGTCATCAGTCGCCTAGAACTTAGAACTAATTAAACCTAACTAACCTAAGGACATCACACATCCATGCCCGAGGCAGGATTCGAACCTGCGACCGTAGCGGTCACGCGGTTCCAGACTGAAGCGCCTTTAACCGCACGGCCACACCGGCCGGCAGGAAACGTATATTTTTTGTTACTCTCAAGAGGGGAAACAACATTAAATATGCATGAAGAGCATGTCCCTCTTACGTTCCTCCCAGTTGAGTAAACATAAAACTGCACATCATTGTTATTGTAGGTGTCTGAGATCTTGTACTGAGAGCGAGCATTTATCAAAGCATTTCATAGTTTGCTCAAAGCCAGGAACGCTACTTGTCGAAATGTCCACTGAGCAAAACAAGTTATTAAAGTTTAAGAATTTTCACTACCAAGAGCGTTGCCAATTGACAGTATACACTAAGGTGACGCAAGTCATGGGGTATCCCCCAATATGGTGTCGGACTTCCTTTTACCCGACGTACTGCAGCGACTCGACATGGTATGGTCTCAACAAGTCATTGGTAATCCCCTGCAGAAATAGTGAGTTACGCTGCCTCTATAGCCGTTCATAACTGCGAAAGGGTTGCCGATGCAGGATTTTGTGCATGAACATGGTTCAAATGGCTCTGAGCACTATGGGACTTAACTTCTGAGGTCATCAGTCCCCTAGAACTTAGAACTACTTAAACCTAACTAACCTAAGGACATCACACACATCCATCGCCGAGGCAGGATTCGAACCTGCGACCGTAGCGGTCGCGCCGTTGCATGAACATGCCTCTCGATTATGTCCCATAGATGTTCGATGGGATTCATGTCGGGCTATTTGGGTGGCCAAATCACTCGCTCGAATTGTCCAAAATGTTCTTCAAACCAATCGCGAACAGTTGTGGCCTGGTGACATGTCGCATTGCCATTCCTTCATTGTTTGCTGAAAATGGTCTCTGAGTAACCAAACGTAAGCATTCACAGTCAATGATCGTTTCAGGTGGACCAGAGCACCCAGTCCATTCCATGCACACACAGCCCACACCATTATGGAGGCCTCACCAGCTTGCACAATGCTTTGTTGACAACGTGCGTCCGTGGCGTCATGGAGTGTGCGTCACACTCGAACACTACCGTCAGCTGCTACGAACTGAAATCGGGACTCAGCTGACCAGGCCACGGTTTTCCAGTCGTCTAGGGTCCATCCAATATCTTCATGAGCCCAGGAAAAGAGCTGCTGTTAGCAAAGGCACTTGCGTCGGTCTGCTGTCATAGCCCATTAACGCCAAATTTCGCTGCACGGACCTAAGTTACATTCGTCGTAGGTCCCACATTGATTTCTGCCGTTATTTCACGCAATATTGCTTGTCTCTTAGCACTGACAACTCTACGCAAACGGCGCTGCTCTCCGTCGGTAAGTGAAGTCCATCGGCCACTGCGTTATATGTAGTGAGAGGTAAAGGTAAATGTCGTGTGACTAGGGCCTCCTGTCGGACAGACCGTTCGCCGGGTGCAAGTCTTTCGATTTGACGCCACTTCGACGACTTGCCCGTCGATGGGGATGAAATGGTGATGATTAGGACAACACAACACCCAGTCCCTGAGTGGAGAAAATCTCCGACCGAGCCGGGAATCGAATCCGGGCCCTTAGGACTGACATTCTGTCGCGCTGACTACTCAGCTACCGGGGGCGGACAGTGAGCGGTAATGCCTGAAATTTGTCATTCTCGGCATGCTCTTGACACTGTGGATCTCGGAATATTGAATTCCCTAATGATATCCGAAATGAAATATTCGATTCGTCTAGCTCCAACTACCATCCGTGTTCAGATACTGCTAATTCCCGCAATGCGGCCATAATCACGTCGAAAACCTTTTCACATGAGGCCACCTGAGTCTCAAATGATACCGTTGTAGATCTACCAATTCAGTGCCCTTTTATACGCAGTGTACCCGATATTTCAGCCATCTCTATAGATATTATCGCTATCCCACAACTTTCGTCGCCGCAGTGTACACTGACTTAAACTGCCTTCTAACTCCTGTGGTGTGCTGTGAGGGCGACCCCACTGCCTCCCATACGACCTTTGCAGGGCATCACATACCTTATGTGGTGGCGTACCGGCTTTTATGCCCATATGACTCGAACTTCAATCTTTCCGAACCATAAATCGGCGAAAATTCGGCAAGATGGTTGCTCTCTGAGCTTGAACAAATTGCAAGGAATACTGATCGCATTTATCGCAGCGGCATTCCACTGCTCGTATCGTCAGACAGTGATGTATTAGGCAAGAAAACTGGTGACTGTCATGTTTGTTGGCTACGTCAAGACAAGGAAGCGGAAATTTCACGTAGCGACACGCCATTTTAAATAAAGCAAATGAAATCAACTTTACAAGTAATGTAGATCCGGTGGTAACCGTCTTATAGGCTCTATTTTTTCTCGTTGCCAAGCTATTATGTTCTGTTTGTCAAATTCTCTTGGCGTCAAACAAAAATAAGTGGCCGGAAGAGAACCCCCTACCACCGAAAAAATTACTGTTATGAGGCGGCTTGCTGGCACACAACTACTGTACAGCCTCATCACAGGGCCAAATACGGTTAGTCAAACTACGGCAGCGATTATGTCAACACAGATTAATAACACTTTACAATAATTTATTAAAAGAAACATTACAAATACTTAACTGTACTAGAAACATGGTGTATGGTAACAGTTTAGTGTTCACTTGCACTGATCTCTAACTCTGGTCTAGTCTGGCGTCCAGTGAAGTATAAGTATGAGCCCTTGAAGAGTGTACACGTTGGCTCTTCTTCGCACCGAATGTAGTTCAGTTCTGATGCTGTCTTAAGGTTCATGTTGAATGCTACTTAAATTAAGTTTCTTCTGCCTGGCCCATTGATGAATGAATGCGAAATTTTCATGCTTCACAAAATTTATGCACATTAATTGAAATCCGAACTGCACACTCGTCATGCAAACAAAACATGGACATACTTCACTGATCTCTTTGACTTCCAAAAGTAACTACAAAACTGACTGCCTGACTCCTCGCAGCATCGCTTTATTTAGAATTTTAACAATAACTTCCAAAATAAAGCATTATTAATTTTGTAAAATTGTGATGTTACAATTAAAATATACGAAACGTAAAGAAACTGTTGTTACAGCCGAATAAGGTACAAAATACAACATTCAAAGACAATCTTTTATAGTAATATATTTAGTTTTCCGTACGAAAATCATTCTGGACTTTAATTACAGTGATGTCTCTCACATTATTTTAGTTTCATAACTAATTACAGTTAGGATTTCTTTACTAATATTCAATGGTAGCTCGTGCTTTATCCGATTACATACATGAAATGCACAAAAGAGACCTCAAATTCTGGAAACTGCAAAACTGTGAGATGCAAACAATTGGAGAGTTAATTATAAATGTAATTACAAAGCATATTTATTACAGAGGAAGAAATAAAAATAAATAACAAATGAAAATACATCGCTTAGTAATGACTTTTAAGCTTTTTCTCAAAATAGTGAGGTCTTCTGTTACTGGATTTTTAGATTACCATTTTGTTAATTAGAAGCATTGATTTTTCATGCTGACATCTCTGCAGGAGTGCGGGTTAGCTACTACAAACAGCATAGTGAACGCATTATTGTGGCCAAGATAGACACAAAGCCCATGCCTACTACAGTAGTACAAGTTTATATGCCAACTAGCTCTGCAGATGATGAAGAAATTGATGAAATGTATGACGAGATAACAGAAATTATTGAGGTAGTGAAGGGAGATGAAAATTTAATAGTCATGGGTGACTGGAATTCGTCAGTAGGAAAAGGGAGAGAAGGAAACATAGTAGGTGAATATGGATTGGGGGGAAGAAATGAAAGAGGAAGCCGCCTTGTAGAATTTTGCACAGAGCATAACTTAATCATAGCTAACACTTGGTTCAACAATCATAAAAGAAGGTTGTATACCTGGAAGAATCCTGGAGATACTAATAGGTATCAGATAGATTATATAATGGTAAGACAGAGATTTAGGAACCAGGTTTTAAATTGTAAGACATTTCCAGGGGCAGATGTGGATTCTGACCACAATCTATTGGTTATGAACTGCAGATTGAAACTGAAGAAACTGCAAAAAGGTGGGAATTTAAGGAGATGGGACCTGGATAAACTGAAAGAACCAGAGGTTGTAGAGAGTTTCAGGGAGAGCATAAGGGAACAATTGACAGGAATGGGGGAAAGAAATACAGTAGAAGAAGAATGGGTAGCTCTGAGGGATGAAGTAGTGAAGGCAGCAGAGGATCAAGTAGGTAAAAAGACGAGGGCTAATAGAAATCCTTGGGTAACAGAAGAAATATTGAATTTAATTGATGACGGGAGAAAATATATAAATGCAATAAATGAAGCAGGCAAAAAGTAATACAAACGTCTCAAAAAATGAGATTGACAGGAAGTGCAAAATGGCTAAGCAGGGATGGCTAGAGGAGAAAAGTAAGGATGTAGAGGCTTACCTCAATGGGGATAAGACAGATACTGCCTACAGGAAAATTAAGGAGACCTTTGCAGAAAAGAGAAACACTTGCATGAATATCAAGAGCTCAGATGGAAACCCAGTTCTAAGCAAAGAAGGGAAAGTAGAAAGGTGGAAGGAGTATATAGAGGGTCTATACAAGGGACATGTACTTGAGGACAATTTATGGAAATGGAAGAGGATATCGGTGAAGATGAAATGGGAGAATGATACTGCGTGAAGAGGTTGACAGGACACTGAAAGACCTAAGTCGAAACAAGGCCCCGGGAGTAGACAACATTCCATTAGATCTACTGACAGCCTTGGGAGATCCAGTCCTGACAAAACTCTACCATCTGGTGAGCAAGATGTATGAGACAGGCGAAATACCCACAGACTTCAAGAAGAATATAATAATTCCAATACCAAAGAAAGCAGGTGTTGACAGATGTGAAAATTACCGAACTATCAGTTTAATAAGTCACAGCTGCAAAATACTAACGCGAATTCTTTACAGACGAATGGAAAAACTGGTAGAAGCGGACCTCGGGGAAGATCAGTTTGGATTCCGTAGAAATGTTGGAACACGTGAGGCAATACTAACCTTACGACTTATCTTAGAAGAAAGATTAAGAAAAGGCAAACCTACGTTTCTAGCATTTGTAGACTTGGAGAAAGCTTTTGACAACGTTAACTGGAATACTCTCTTTCAAATTCTGAGGGTGGCAGGGGTAAAATACAGGGAGCGAAAGGCCATTTACAATTTGTACAGAAACCAGATGGCAGTTATAAGAGTCGAGGGGCATGAAAGGGAAGCAGTGGTTGGGAAAGGAGTGAGACAGGGTTGTAGCCTCTCCCCGATGTTATTCAATCTGTATATTGAGCAAGCAGTAAAGGAAACAAAAGAAAAATTCGGAGTAGGTATTAAAATTCATGGAGAAGAAATAATAACTTTGAGGTTCGCCGATGACATTGTAATTCTGTCAGAGACAGCAAAGGATTTGGAAGAGCAGTTTAACGGAATGGACAGTGTCTTGAAAGGAGGATATAAGATGAACATCAACAAAAGCAAAACGAGGATAATGGAATGTAGTCAAATTAAATCGGGTGATGCTGAGGGGATTAGATTAGGAAATGAGACACTTAAAGTAGTAAAGGAGTTTTGCTATTTAGGGAGTAAAATAACTGATGATGGTCGAAGTAGAGAGGATATAAAATGTAGACTGGCAATGGCAAGGAAATCATTTCTGAAGAAGAGAAATTTGTTAACATCGAGTATAGATTTAAGTGTCAGGAAGTCGTTTCTGAAAGTATTTGTATGGAGTGTAGCCATGTATGGAAGTGAAACATGGACGATAACCAGTTTGGACAAGAAGAGAATAGAAGCTTTCGAAATGTGGTGCTACAGAAGAATGCTGAAGATAAGGTGGGTAGATCACGTAACTAATGAGGAGGTATTGAATAGGATTGGGGAGAAGAGAAGTTTGTGGCACAACTTGACTAGAAGAAGGGATCGGTTGGTAGGACATGTTTTGAGGCATCAAGGGATCACAAATTTAGCATCGGAGGGCAGCGTGGAGGGTAAAAATCGTAGAGGGAGACCAAGAGATCAATACACTAAGCAGATTCAGAAGGATGTAGGTTGCAGTAGGTACTGTGAGATGAAGAAGCTTGCACAGGATAGAGTAGCATGGAGAGCTGCATCAAACCAGTCTCAGGACTGAAGACCACAACAACAACAGCAACAACAACATCTCTGCAGTCTCTAGTTATTTATTTCTAAGGACTTGATTAGCTACTTAATTTAGTATATGTACATAATTTTATCAACGACAACAGTTCACCGATAATAATGACAACGCACGTCCTTCCAGAATATTCCACACGCCTCCACAATGAATATCAAGTTTTTTTGTCAAATAGGACAGAATGATATATATAAAGACACACATACAAGGCTTTAGAAAGCACTGAATCATCCGATAGCTATCCGGATGCATATAAAAAAAAGGTGGTATCAGACATTTCATATGAATTTTGGGGAAGGCTGTATCGTTATATGATGATTCTGTTGTTGACACTGTGCACTACTTTGTCGAGTGGAGTAGAATGTAGGCTCATATTCGAGTTTGGCGGATGGCAACTATTTGCGTGACGTATGACGAAATCATAAAATACGCATAGCCTTACT
The DNA here is from genome assembly GCF_023898315.1 of Schistocerca nitens. Taxonomy (NCBI): domain Eukaryota; kingdom Metazoa; phylum Arthropoda; class Insecta; order Orthoptera; family Acrididae; genus Schistocerca; species Schistocerca nitens. The sequence continues at coordinate 250,315,067 of NC_064618.1, forward strand.
GCGCCCTGTCTGGAGGCTAGCCTTAATCCAGCCGCGCCTGAGAAATAGGCAACTGGGTGTGCTTTTCTGTATGTTGCTGTGTACCATCTGGAGGGAACAGCATAACGTATATGACCAAATGTAACTGTGAACCGGAATATAGACACGAATTAATCGTCCAATAATATTACAAACTGTCCAGGATAAAGTAATTGATGACCATACAGGGCATTGCTCTTCGTTTCTGAAACAGATTCTAATATAAAAATCTCTTCTTGCTCCACTCTTTCTTCTTTCACAGCTGCAGAGCTGGTCTTTGTTAATACTCTTTAACGTACGATAGCACATGATGTAGGCAATGCTGTGACATTTACTTTTTATTTGTTCCGCAAAGAGTAACAGAACTATAGTGCCATTCTCAATCTGCGTCCGATCGATTCCACAGCTGCCAGATTAGAAAGAAAGTAATCCTCTTTATTTTTTATACTTGCCCTCGTCGGTGACAAGTGTAATGACTCAGCAACAGAGATATATCATGCTCGTGTCACCGCCCGTTCGATAGCAAGAGATATGAAAAAATAGTAAAGAATAGCGCTACACTGAAATAATGCAACAAAACGGCTTGCGTTAGATTGCAGCGAGGGTATGTTCCGTCACGGACGTCACTGCCGGGTGTTTTTTTTGGGGGGGGGGGGGGGGACGACACACGACAATCCCGCAATATTTTTGGTAAATTATTGTAAAATTTTTCAATTTTGCTTGGCAAAAGACCCCGTTGAACGAATATATCCAATCACAATTAATTACACACACTAAAAGTTCTTGTACAGTTAGAACTGCCTGTAGGATTTACTAACGTACCAGTAAATCATATCCACTTACATTATTTAGTTAAAAAACAATAAGCCAAGTTTTAACGAACTGTATTGATACGACTACGAATGGTGAAGGAGCTGGGTACATAAGCACGAATCTGCTTGGATTTGCTGAAGTTTGTAGGACGGCTTGCCAGGAACCACATGGCTAGCAGTCGAATACCACGGGGCAATCACAGTCTGGCGTTGGTATAGTAATAAAGCTACAGTCAGTGCATGTGTCAAGAGAGTTCAAGACAGTTCATCAATAATGTCTATTTTATAAACGGCAAAGGAATGACGGTAGATAAATATTTATTATGTAAATATATTCGAGTTCACGCTGTTATACCATTACCATGTGTTAAAACACCTAGTTTATATGAATTTATCAACTGTTCTTTAAACTGATCTAACTATAGCATGTAGGCCGGCCGCGGTGGCCGTGCGGTTCTAGGCGCTGCAGTCCGGAACCGCGGGACTGCTACGGTCGCAGGTTCGAATCCTGCCTCGGGCATGGATGTGTGTGATGTCCTTAGGTTAGTTAGGTTTAAGTAGTTCTAAGTTCTGGGGGACTGATGACCTAAGATGTTAAGTCCCATAGTGCTCAGAGACATTTGAAAAAAAAAAAAAACTATAGCATGTAGGCTATTATGTTCTATACGTATTATTTTTACTTGTTTTTTCCCTACAAAAAGGTTTATAATAAACTAGCAATTTACCCGTCGCGGATTCATCCGCATTGGTCTTTAAAAGAAAACTACGCAGTGTGAATTTTTGGAGGGTTTTCTTGTAATAATACGTTACAAGCGTTCAACAATGGCACAGCAAAGGCTCAATCACGCAACAGCTTTCAGTGTGCATAAGTTGCTGTTGGATCAAATGGACTTAAGAAATGTTTCTAGAATATTTATATCCAATTTTGACGATAGTAGAAATGTATTTCGATAAGTATAGGAGGAACTTTTGTAAGAGTATTTTACCTTATGCCCTTGACAGTCAATTTGATTATCATTTCTGACTACTTGCGTTTTTATTCCCAGTTTTCAAATTTTCCGTGTGCGTTTTTAAAAGTTTTTGTAATGTTTGAAAAATAAACTAAATACAATCGTGTATGTAAGAGGCTATTTATTTACGTTTTCACTAAACTCAAGCAGAATTTAGTTTGAAAAACAGCTCAATTTGTAATAGTTTCCACTGTTGTTTTCGACATAATGATTAATAATCATACACACACTGTCGATAAATTTAAATGTTAATATTATATAACTTTTTTGTATTCGATAACCGCATAACACCTTTTAATCGATGCCTAAATTGGCACGATTTACGAGTTTTAAATCGTATGAGGCATACAGATAGCTCCGAAAAGTGGTTTTAGGACCTAATTTTTTAAACTTTTTTTCAAGGGGCCCTCAAGGGGCCGCTTGTGAATTATACCTCATTCACTGAATCTTCCCACCAGTAATTTAGGGATGGTAACGTGTGTGTGATATTACATTATCTCGTATTAACTGTATAAACAGAATTTACGTTTTGAAACGTGGCGTATTCGGAGTCATAAACTGGGCCAAGAATTGTTGTGTGACGTGTTGACATGTGTGTATTTAATTCTTTTCTAACATACCGTTATTGCACAGAACTAGAAATACCCAGTCCACTCGAGTATGTCATTCTTTTCCCTGGATGAGACAATCTTCAAATACGATAATACCCCCATTCATACGGCTGTAAATTGGTTTCATAAGAATCAGGTGAAATAACACGTCTTACCCAGTCGCTCCAAATGACTATTTAAAACGCTGTCTGATGCGGGGTGTGCCCTGCCTTCGCATTTATGGTGGCTTCAGCTCTACTGGAGACATTTTCAGTGAGGTGTCTGAATGTCTGTGGGGGAATTACAGCCCATTCATCTTCAACAGCAGAAACCAGCGAGGGTGGCGATGTTGGACGCTGAAGCGTGGAGCGAAGTCGACGTTCACATTAATCGCAAAAGTGATCTGTTGGGTTCACGTCGGGACTGAGTAGGACAGTAGGTTTGACTACAGGAATATGTGGCTCATGAGCAGCTACTCGACCATTATACTCCAATCCCTACGTACAGCCATTGTGCTTATCTGGTCGGTTGCTAGCACTTTGGAAGTCACGACCGTTCCTTCCGCTGATTTCATGCGATTTTTTATGAACACCCTGCACAATGCTCCACGGTCTCTGTCCATCAGTACATCAGATCTGCCTGGTCTTCGTTCAGCTGTGAGTGTACTTAATGTTTTCAATTTACAGTCACATCACCAACAGTCGATCTGGGTAGCTTTCAAATGGTTGAAACGTCTCCCACGGATTCGATTCTCGCGTTACATCCAATAACGAAGTACACTTTTGAAAAGTCACTGACGTCTCCTAGCCGATTCATATTGCTGTTACCGCGTCTGTACTAACACAATACTCCCCGCCTCCAACTTCTCGTGGTGTGTGGTGGTCAATGCCGCATTACAAAGAGATTTCCGGACACTTTTGATCAGATAGTATGTTTATCGCTGAGATTACTACTAGGAAAACAACGTTCCACAGCTCTCAAGGAATTGAAACTGGTGTTTTGCATTAATAGTGTAAAATGTCTCTGATTACCGTTCAGACCTGATATATATATTTTAAGGTTGTTTCTTAGAGATTCAAATAATTTATTTGACTGTATACCACATAATGTGTTTACAGTATGTTGCGCCGGCCGCGGTGGTCTAGCGGTTCTGGCGCTGCAGTCCGGAACCGCGGGACTGCTACGGTCGCAGGTTCGAATCCTGCCTCGGGCATGGGTGTGTGTGATGTCCTTAGGTTAGTTAGGTTTAAGTAGTTCTAAGTTCTAGGGGACTTATGACCTAAGATGTTGAGTCCCATAGTGCTCAGAGCCATTTGACCCATTTTTACAGTATGTTTACAGTAGTAAAACCCTAATACTGCAGTATCGTTTATTATGTAAAGATGTCATTTATTCTTATCTTGATATTCAAATTATACAGCAACTACGAAATTGGAATATTATAATTTATTATAGCTCTGAGATATGATTATCGAACTAATATGTCTTCAAAATTTCCAGCTTCCATATGGATATTGATTAAAAGATGTTTTTTGATAACTCATTGATTTTTTGAGGTTAGTTTTCAATTCGTCCTGTTCTGCAGTACTTGACGTCAGATGTCGTACTTCAAGCGAAAATGTACACTCCTGGAAATTGAAATAAGAACACAGTGAATTCATTGTCCCAGGAAGGGGAAACTTTATTGACACATTCCTGGGGTCAGATACATCACATGATCACACTGACAGAACCACAGGCACATAGACACAGGCAACAGAGCATGCACAATGTCGGCACTAGTACAGTGTATATCCACCTTTCGCAGCAATGCAGGCTGCTATTCTCCCATGGAGACGATCGTAGAGATGCTGGATGTAGTTCTGTGGAACGGCTTGCCATGCCATTTCCACCTGGCGCCTCAGTTGGACCAGCGTTCGTGCTGGACGTGCAGACCGCGTGAGACGACGCTTCATCCAGTCCCAAACATGCTCAATGGGGGACAGATCCGGAGATCTTGCTGGCCAGGGTAGTTGACTTACACCTTCTAGAGCACGTTGGGTGGCACGGGATACATGCGGACGTGCATTGTCCTGTTGGAACAGCAAGTTCCCATGCCGGTCTAGGAATGGTAGAACGATGGGTTCGATGACGGTTTGGATGTACCGTGCACTATTCAGTGTCCCCTCGACGATCACCAGTGGTGTACGGCCAGTGTAGGAGATCGCTCTCCACACCATGATGCCGGGTGTTGGCCCTGTGTGCCTCGGTCGTATGGAGTCCTGATTGTGGCGCTCACCTGCACGGCGCCAAACACGCATACGACCATCATTGGCACCAAGGCAGAAGCGACTCTCATCGCTGAAGACGACACGTCTCCATTCGTCCCTCCATTCACGCCTGTCGCGACACCACTGGAGGCGGGCTGCACGATGTTGGGGCGTGAGCGGAAGACGGCCTAACGGTGTGCGGGACCGTAGCCCAGCTTCATGGAGACGGTTGCGAATGGTCCTCGCCGATACCCCAGGAGCAACAGTGTCCCTAATTTGCTGGGAAGTGGCGGTGCGGTCCCCTACGGCACTGCGTAGGATCCTACGGTCTTGGCGTGCATCCGTGCGTCGCTGCGGTCCGGTCCCAGGTCGACGGGCACGTGCACCTTCCGCCGACCACTGGCGACAACATCGATGTACTGTGGAGACCTCACGCCCCACGTGTTGAGCAATTCGGCGGTACGTCCACCCGGCCTCCCGCATGCCCACTATACGCCCTCGCTCAAAGTCCGTCAACTGCACATACGGTTCACGTCCACGCTGTCGCGGCATGCTACCAGTGTTAAAGACTGCGATGGAGCTCCGTATGCCACGGCAAACTGGCTGACACTGACGGCGGCGGTGCACAAATGCTGCGCAGCTAGCGCCATTCGACGGCCAACACCGCGGTTCCTGGTGTGTCCGCGCTGCCGTGCGTGTGATCATTGCTTGTACAGCCCTCTCGCAGTGTCCGGAGCAAGTATGGTGGGTCTGACACACCGGTGTCAATGTGTTCTTTTTTCCATTTCCAGGAGTGTAGTTCAAATTTATATTCTTTACCCACAGTAAAGAATAAAATAAGTCATCATACATTTTTTTTCCATTGTAGATCACAGCAGTAAGTGAAATTTATTGAAATTAATACGTACAAGGGAAGAGGTAGATGTGAACTAGCCTGAGAAACTGACATTCAGCATAGCACGATACTGCACATTTAGTCATTTCCTTTACGACATGGCTTTAGATTTGTTATGGTAGGTGTTGACAAATACTCAAAATGGTGACTTACAGTATACTTATGATGTGTGGTTTTTATTGGGGAATTCCTGATCGGTCCAAGATTAATAAGTTAGAACTAAAGTCAACCACGATATTCAGATATTTTGATGTAAGAAGCAGAAAAGAAAGGTTTTTGGAAGATGATTTTATCCCCATTATCCAAAGTGACCTTTATGTCGGCAAGATGTGGCTCATGCAAGATGGAGCTCGACCCCATCGAAACAGGAGAGTGTTTAATGTCCTGGAGGAGCACTTTGGAGACCGCTTTCTGGCTCTGGAGTACCCAGAGGCCACTGGCATGGGCCTCGATTGGTCGCCAGATCTGAACACATGCGACTCCTTTTTGCGGAGCTACATCAAAGACAAGGTGTATAGAAATAACTCAACACTACCGCTGAGCTGTAAATAGACATTCAGGGGGTCATTGCAGCATCGATGTTCCGACCCTTCAGCGGATCATGCAGAATTTCGCTACGTATCTGCGCCACATCATCACCAATGAGGGCAGCCTTATCGAACAAGTCATAACCTAAATCCGAATATCTGTAGTGACATTTTCATGTTGAATAAAGTCTGTAGACGCCGTAGTTTGTAACTAATTTACGTTTCTTTTTTCATACATCTCAATAATTGTCACCCTGTAGGTATCAAATATAAGCAATTGCTCTTGTATACCTCTATCTCTGACACCTTGTATTTAAATATAACTCATCCAATTCATTGTTTTGAGCATGCTCGCATCTCTTTTACATAGTATGCAGTTAACTAATATCTGCTACAATCACAGTTTCCTCCTTAACTGAATGCATCGCTTAACATTCCTGTAATCTCAGGAAACTTTACTGTGAGGTGTGTGTTTCGTTTATGTTAAATAAGCTATTTTGCCATGAAACATTTTGATATGTTTTTAACGTTTCAGATTTCATGTAGCGATGTGCATGATCCAACTGCTGTCTCTGCTATAAAAAGTAGCATCATAATTTGCCTTTCTCAACGTATCTGCTTATGCAGGAATCTCCATCTCAGTGAAATGATATCCTGCCGCAGACATCAGTATTAATCAATGGATATCGTGTTGTGAAAGGACATATACCTGTGTCCTTGCTATAGGTAATTGCTGTCACTGAATCGTCGAGGATAAGCGGATAAACATATGTCTTTTGTATCGCTCGTTATTACGCATCATATCGCTTTAAACATGTCTCTTACTGCGGTGCGCAATTAGAAACAAAATCATTTTCGTGTGTCTAGCGTTTCTCGTTCTCTGTCGTTGCTTACCTCCTGTTTTGTGGATTAGTAGTAATAGTGTTTCAGTTGCACCCAATTACTGTTAAATGAATTGGGCTAAGAACAAATATTCAAAGTGTTACCACATCTAAGTGCAGCAGAGCCGTTTTAAGAGACAAATTGTTTTCTGGCGATGTAACAGTGTGAATGGTTGGGGGAGGGGGGGGGGGGGGAAGGGGTAGAAGCGCGAGGGAAGATATGTTATCAGATTGTGGTCGTGCACTTCCCTACTTCACAGGTCTCAAACTGAGCAATCAGATGATTGCCCACTATGTCTATAACACTACGTGTGTTGGCATGCCCGTGGGGGTGGTTGTTATTTTCCACACAGTGTATTAACTTTACGTGGAATACAGATATGAGTTAATAATAATTCTACTGCAAGAAGTGCACACGGACAGAATCTACGTAACTCTCAGCACACTGTCCTACACTGCTAGAGGGGAAACTGATTCTTAGTCGTCCTGTACGACAGCTTCCTGTCGCGTTCTCTTATATGAGCAGAAAAAAATAACTCCACCGAACTCGTGTTTATACATAGGACTTATTTTCAGTTCATTTTGTCAGTATTTAGTGGCAGTTGTTAAGTTGACTTTTATGTAAAATGCGTTCTTATAAAGAAAGTGGCGAAGTGGATAGCTCGTAAGTGTGATGCCAGTGACCTCTGTAGTGTTGATGAGAAAAGGATTGGATTGGTTAATGTAGCACTTTGCTGCAGTCATTGACAGCGTATTGTGAAATCATGAAATTGTAGTCACTTGATGCTGAATTAATGAATGTCCACGTCGGCCGCGGTGGTCTCGCGGTTCTAGGCGAGCAGTCCGGAACCGTGCGACTGCTACGGTCGCAGGTTCGAATCCTGCCTCGGGCATGGATGTGTGTGATGTCCTTAGGTTAGCTAGGTTTAAGTAGTTCTAAGTTCTAGGGGACTGATGACCACAGCCGTTGAGTCCCATAGTGCTCAGAGCCATTTGAATGAATGTCCAGAACGTTATTGCATTTCCCTCACCATTAATTGCGTTACTGGTAGGCTGCATAAATCCTATCCATCCAGGAGTTGCTGGCGCTTGTAGAGTGGGCTGCACTGAGCAGAGCCACTTATAAAACATTCAAAGTATATCTTGCAAGATGAGCGTCAGTATCTTGAATAATGATAACGAAACCAACAGCTGTATTGGACTCGAACATCGTTTATTCTTTTTAACACATGCTACTAGTTTCGACACCAAATGGTGTCCTACTTAGGCCCCTGTATATGGAAATAAAAATAACATGATAAAAGAGCAAGAGCTCAGACAACATAAATCATAGTTTATGACTAAAACGAGGGATAAATCACATCATAAAATTACGTAATAAAAATATTCCATTGCTACCCATAAAAAAGCACTCCGTCTTCAGGCCACGAGTGGCCTACCGGGACCATCCGACCGCCGCGTCATCCTCAGAGGAGGATGCGGATAGGAGGGGCGTGGGGTCAGCACACCGCTCTCCCGGTCGTAGATGGTATTCATGGCCCAAGCCGCTACTGTTCGGTCGAGTAGTTCCTCAACTGGCATCACGAGGCTGAGTGCACCCAGAAAAATGGCAACAGCGCATGGCGGCTGGATGGTCACCCATCCAAGTGGCTGCCACGCCCAACAGCGCTTAACTTCGGTGATCTCACGGGAACCGGTGTATCCACTGCGTCAACGCCGTTGCCCTATTGTTACCCATAAAAAACAGAATTCAGGATATATCTTACATTGCAATTATTTTATGCTCCAGTGACGAAATGACCTGAGGGGAACTCTCAAGTGCAATGAGTTACACTAGCATAGCGATCATGTCGCCTAACTATTGCTGAAGAAGATCTCGTGTGGCTAACCCGCTATTTACATGTAACAATAGGCTATAAAGAGCAACCTAGTAAAAGTCAATCAGTAAAACCAGTAGCCACATACGTGCAACTACACATGGCAGACCATGAACTTAGAGGGCCGGCCGGAGTGGCCGTACGGTTCTAAGCGCTACAGTCCGGAGCCGCGAGGCCGCTACGGTCGCAGGTTCGAATCCTGCCTCGGGCATGGATGTGTGTGATGTCCCTAGGTTAGTTAGGTTTAAGTAGTTCTAAGTTCTAGGGGACTGATGATCTCCGAAGTTGAGTCCCAAAGTGCTCAAAGCCATTTGAACATGAACTTAGTAACGTCCAACCAAGAATACACATCTATTAACACACAAGAACAAGACAATGGACTCCGAAGATTCCATGAGAATAGGAACCAGCTGATAACTTAGGCAAACGTGACGAACGTCGAGCTCATCCATATACGAAACATATAATTAATATCTTAAAACGCTGCTCACCTAAACTACACTGTGGTAGAGGTACACCAGTGCAAAACCAAACTGTGCGCCCAAGAGGCGCCTCGTGCAGAGAAAATCAACACTGAAGCCAATCCCAGTTACTAATGAACCGTATACCACCATACATTCAAAACAAAAATGAAAGTGGCAGTTAAAGTCATTCATTACACAGCATTACACCAACTGTAAACCCGGGTTCCCGGGTTCCATTCCCGGCGGGGTCAGGGATTTTCTCTGCCTCGTGATGACTGGGTGTTGTGTGATGTCCTTAGGTTAGTTAGGTATAAGTAGTTCTAAGTTCTAGGGGACTGATGACCATAGATGTTAAGCCCCATAGTGCTCAGAGCCATTTGAACCATTTGAACCAACCGTAACAAAGTAACAACAGAACACTGCACAAACAACCAGGAAGTAGTGAAAGGGCAAATAAACGACGCGCTCACACACCTTACAAACAGAAGTGTTTGTCAAATATCCAGACCCAACGGTCCACACAACCATTTATGTACTACGCACCGGAAAATTTGCGAATAGCTGTCCCAGTAACCATAAACCACAAATGAACTCTAATAGTCGGTCCAGTTTGTCAGTTTCCTGTGTCCGATTTGTGTCACATTGCTGAATTTGTCTCATATTCGGTTCTGACATTGATTTTAACAGTGGCGCTGACGGTCTAGTCTCGCGTCCATTCCACATTTCGTCATTTAAAGTCGCCATCTGTGTATTATCACAAATGTTGCGAGTTTGAGGCAAAATCATTGCATTGATCTGTGAACTCGTCCAAGGAGGGAAACGCGGACTTTCTTGTTGGTTGAACGATGAATCTATTTCACGTAACTCATCTGCCGAAACTATCTCTACCTTACCGCGTTCCATTGTAATAGGATGTATATTCGTAAGTCAAAAAGGGAATAATATAAGTCTGATTAATAAAGATTTGACTCAAATTTAGGTTGAAATATTTTCTCGTCAATGTAAATGATTGCTCTATTTCATACAATGGTTGAGAAAGATGCAGCAGGGCGGACAAAATTTTTCGTAACAAATGACTGTTTGGCGGTCAAATTCACGATCTTCATATGCTGCAACAATACTATAATCACCACAAACTACAATAGAGATAGATAATTTTGGAAAAATCTAGAAGAAAACTACAGGATGTGTGGAAAGGGAAAAATGGATTCTGCAGTTGGCTAATGAATGTTTGAATGAAACATAATTGTGTGACTCACTTCTGCGTAAATCGTATTCGTGAAAATATGGATTTTCTTAATACATCTCCATCAGATAATCACCAAAAGGTCTCAAAATAACAGTTTTGCATCAATACCATGCAAAGAAAAACAGATTGAATTAGTTACAAAAATTCTTTACAATATTGTGGTATAATCATTTGCTTAGGTACAATAAAGTTGGTGTTTTAGTTACCCTTTAAAGTTCAGGATTTTTGGATATTCTCTGTTGGGAAAAAATACAAATTAAAGTTTCAAATTTGCTCAAAAACGACACATCCGAAAATTGCGTCCTGTCGCGGGAGCCAATTGTAGTGTTTAATAAAAAAAGAAAAAAAAGAGAAGAAAATAAAAGGTTGAAAATGGTGGGAAGAAATGGTGAATAAAAAGGGGGTTTTAAAATCGTAAATGACCGTGAAAAAGGGAAAGAATGAAAAGCAAATCGGACTTCGTGTTACAGAAAAGCTGTAATGGTGAATAAAAAGGGGGTTTTAAAATCGTAAATGACCGTGAAAAAGGGAAAGAATGAAAAGCAAATCGAACTTCATGTTACAGAAAAGCTATCGGACATCGTGATTCGGAAAAGCGATTGTTGGGGTGGTCCTTGTGGCGTTTTTGAGCAAAAGTTAAACCAATTTCCACAACAAAAATTATTGAAAAAGAACAGAGAATAACAAAATGTAACTGATAGGGGGAAATGGCGTAGATAAGAGTTCATCCTTTATCAGGGTAACCTGTCTTCTTTCGTGCGGCGTCCAGGTCTTCAAAAATCTCCTTCATTTCTGCGTGATAAGTCTGCTCCGAAATCGTGCAATAAGTTTCATTGTCGAGGAATTTCTAATGTGTCCAAAACCGTCTTGATATTAAATGCAATTTATTTTAGTTGCTTCTCTCCATCCTCCGAATTTAATAACAACTTCCACAATGTCTACACATTAATAAGTTTTGCTTCTCTCCATCCTCCGAATTTAATAACAACCTCCACAATGTCTACACATTAATAAGTTTTTTCGTCTTAATCAGATCACGTCTGCATTAAGCTTCCGCTCTCGAGAGACAGTAAAGAAACGGATAGAAAAAGAAAAAAAGAGTTACAATTTTAGTATTTTCTCTGCCGTCGAGCGCTCATACCGCTGCGACGGCACAGTTCGTGTCTGAGGGAACGAGTGCAGCGCGGCGAAATTCAAAAGTCCCGCTACATCAGCCACTTGGAACTAACCATAAACACTGTACATATGTTGATCACCAAAATGAACCTATTTAGAAGGGCACCAGAGAAAACCTAAAAACAAAAACTTGAAAAATTCTTAAACTTAATATATATTTGCACTGAGTATATCAAGTCATAGGAAACCCATACACGTACTGAAAACACAGAACGACGAAACATTTGGATACCTGCACAGCAACGAATGGCATACATGCAATCACTCGAATCAACAACGCAACCTTATATGCGGAAGATATAGTGACACCACCTGGCACAAGGAACTACTCACAAAGCGTGGCAGACAGACGGTACTACCATCAACCAAGGAGCGTTTGAAAATAATAGTCCAGCAGCATGCGCCATTAGTAGTTCAATACAAGAAAACAGGAGGCCGTACGTGCCACACACACACACACACACACACACACACACACACACACACACACACACAGCACCTACGACTCGCCATATATATATATATATATATATATATGGCGAGTCGTATATATATATATATATATGGCTAAATAGTGCAAAGCAGCACTATTTGTAACCATATTTCCCAAAAAAAGAACCACTTTCATATAAGCAACTAAGTTAATAAAACTTGCCGGCCGGAGTGGCCGAGCGGTTCTAGGCGCTACAGTCTGGAACCGCGCCACCGCTACGTTCGCAGGTTCGAATCCTGCCTCGGGCATGGATGTGTGTGATGTCCTTAGGTTAGTTAGGTTGAAGTAGTTCTAAGTTCTAGGGGACTGATGACCACAGCAGTTAAGTCCCATAGTGCTCAGAGCCATTTGAACCATTTAATAAAGCTTAAAATTCTACGCGATCATTACAAACGCACCACTCCTAGAGGAGCAATTCATGCAGCAATCTCCCGATAGAGGCAATCAAATCCAGGGAGAGCACTGTTCATACTGCCAAGAAGTGTATACAACACCGTCGACGATCAGCAATAAGCAGTGGCAAATCCCATCACGAAGGTACCATTCAGGAAGCAAGAACAGGCAATGGCATCTACGAGGACCGAGATCAGCCTCACACTAAAGTAATTATATGGGCACCGAGACGCTCCTGTATAAACCGCAGGTAAGTAGTGGGCGTGAAACACACCTGAGTAAAACACACAACTCACTGTTAAAGTGGTCCAGGTGCGCTATAACCCCGCGAATCCTGTCTGCAGTGTGGACACACAACTATGAAGGAGACACGGTATCTCTACAGGAGAAACGATAATCATGAACAACGGACAATACGACGTATTTACTCACCATGCGCAACCTGCCATCCGCAACGGTTAATACAGTTCATTCGTAATAATATCTAATTTTTATTAAACCCACTTACAAAATTATAATAGTTGATAATGTGCGTAGAAAAAGTTGCAGAAAAGAAGGAGAGGCGCAACTGTGGCAGAAGGGGGCGCAGTTTTCCCGTGGTCCGGCGCTATACATCCCTTACAAAGAGCTATAACTTTCGAGTTCTAACAAGTCCAACGTCGACGCGAGTTAAATTGTAGTCTTCTTTCCTTTCACTCTGTTGTTGTTGTTGTTGTTGTTGTTGTCTTCAGTCCAGAGACTGGTTTGATGCAGTTCTCCATGCTACTCTATCCTGTGCAAGCTTCATCTCCGAGTAACTACTGCAACCTACATCCTTCTGAATCTGCTTAGTGTATTCATCTCTTGGTCTACCTCTACGATTTTTACCCTCCACGCTTCCCTCCATCACTAAATTGGTGATCCCTTGATGCCACAGAACGTGTCCTACTAACCGATCCCTTCTTCTAGTCGTGTCACAAATTCCTCTTCTCCCCGATTCTGTTCAATACCTCCTCATTAGTTACCTGATCTACCCATCTAATCTTCAGCATTCTTCTGTAGCACCACATTTAGAAAGCTTCTATTCTCTTCCTGGTTAAACTATTTATCATCCATGTTTCACTTCCATACATGGCTACACTCCACGCAAATACTTTCAGAAACGACTTCCTGACGTTTAAATCTATACTCAATATTAACAAATTTCTCTTCATCAGAAAGGCTTTTTTTGCCATTGCTAGGCTATATTTTATATCCTATCTATTTCGACAATCATCAGTAATTTTGCTCCCCAAATAGCAGAACTCATCTACTACTTTAAGCGTCTCATTTCCTAATCTAATTCCCTCAGCATCACCTGATTTAATTCGACTACATTCCATTATCCTCGTTTTGCTTTTGTTGATATTCATCTTATATCCTCCTTTCAAGACGCTGTCCATTCCGTTCAACTGCTCTTCCAGGTCCTTTGCTGTCTCTGACAAAATTACATTGTCATCGGCAAACTTCAAAGTTTTTATTTCTTCTCCATGGATTTTAATTCCTACTCCAAACTTTTCTTTTGTTTCCTTTACTGCTTTCTCAATATACAGATTAAATAACATCGGGGATAGGCTCCAACCCTGTCTCACTCCCTTCCCAACCGCTGCTTCTCTTTCATGCCCCTCGATTATTATAACGGCCATCTGGTTCTTGCACAAATTGTAAATAGCCTTTCGCTCCCTGTATCTGAACCCTCCCACCTCTCTATCTTACGTATTCCCTTCCTGCACATCTACTTCCAATCACTGTCCTATGCACACGTCGCTACAGAGCGAGGTGGTCTCGTGGTAAGAAACTGGAGGAGAGCGGTCCAACAGTGCCAGGTCAGTGTTTCGTGATCTTCCCAGACCACTTAAAAGGCGAATGCTGGCACCTGATCTCCCTCTCCGTCTTCCCCAAATCTGATCTCTTACTCCGTATCTAACGATCAAGCCGCCTTCTTTCTCTTTTTCATACTGCGAGCCATCGGGAAGTAAACTCTCTCTGTTGTCTCGTTGGTGGTGCCGGCAACCTTGACTGTCCTCGTTGGACATGGGCGTTCCTACCTCGAGACGAAAAATGTTCTTTGTATGGCCAGCGGTGTAGCGCAGATTGCACCCGCCAAGGACAGGACACGTATGTATTCGTGGTACGTCACCCAAATGTCAAGGAGCGCCGCAGCAATAGGAATGTATGGCCGGAATTAATATTCCACGGCGAACAACCCGCAACCACTTAGAGCGCTTTAGAAATTGCTCCACAGCTGACAGGTGGTGGCCTGTAGGTAGCGTGCTTAATCTTTAGTTACTTCAGCTCCTGATTTTCTCATGTGCCTTAAGACACATATAGGTACCAGCTATTACAAACCTACTCTTTTGTAAAGACTGTGTTTGAAATCATAAATATGATTTCTCAAGTCAACATCCCATTTTCTCAAGACATACTATTCGTACAGGGGTGAATGAGGCATCGTTAGAAAGATTTTTTAACCGGCTTCTGTCATTGCATACCGATTTTGCGCTAAAACACACTGTCTGAAGAAAAATTGAACATAAAAGAGACTTGTAACTAATCGTAGGCAAAAGGGCGTCATGGGTGCCCATCTTCATACGTATACGTTACGTAGCTAACTTATTAATCACGAATTGAGAGAGTCCTTTCTCGTGTTGTCTTATTACAAATATCATTTTATTTGTTTGAAAGTACTTATTAACTGGGTAATTTGTATACACCATTGTTATAGATAATAACCGTGACCACTGCGGTAGTCCATTATTTCTGCCCATCGTACAAGTTGACTTTTCCAAACGAATATACTTCCCGACACGACAAATATGTTTGTCATTGTCTCCTTGAATTGTGATTTATCTGCTGTAACTATGGCCTAAAGTGCTTACAAAAAGTACGAAGTGCAGTTAAACTCCCAAAATACGGTTAGAAGTAACTGTGGCCTTAGTGATATACCAGATAAGAAGCGAACACTACTTTCTAAATTACACATTTCACATTTATTTACTTCTTTGTATTATGTATTCGAATGTCTCATTATACTTCTCTTCGACAGTAGGTAAATGTAAATATTACGGTCGTAAGTTAGACCTCAACAAGCAATTGACGACAATGAAATGACGTGAGCAGTAAATCACATATCTTTACTTCTTTTGTTTTGAGTTTCTATTTGGTCACTAATTATTAACTTTCGCCAGCAAAAGGGGGGGGGGGGTGTGTAAATATTACCGTAACAAACAATAATATCCCAACGACTACACTTACTCCAAATACTGTCATTAATTAAACTATAAAACTGCGGAAGTTTAGGGTCCTCTGTTTGTCATAAAATTTTCATCGCATTCTGAACACTTCCTGTTTATGCCTCAGTTGTTGCGACGTTAGGGTAGACGAACATGTGGACAGAAACCAATTTCTCTTCGTTTTTCTACATTTAAGTAATAGGCAATAAGGTGTTGTTGCACCCCTCTTTTTCTTGGTCGTCTTTGACTTCCTTTTCATTTAGATGCCCACACTATCGCAAAAAAAGTGAAACTCTCAGAAAGGAAGAAGGGAACGAAATGAAACTACACGGGTTCAGAGAGTGTGTGATGTTATTTCAGTGATCCAGAACAAAAACAGTCTCGGTTGCGAAATTATTTAATGTCAGTGACATGTTTCACCGTTTTGAGGCATCATCAGATATTTAAAAGTAGCTGGACACGTGACAGTCATAAAACCACATACAATGGAAAATAGACGCCAACGTAATGTTGGAACTGGTCCGTGATATCCTGGAGGCTTGCACTGGAACAGAGTTGACACATGTTCTATTGGGGTTAGAGCTGGGGTCTTGCTGGTCGCGAGAGTGCCTCTCCATCACTCCAGACAGTTCATAGAGACATACATCATTCATGGACGAGCATTGTTCTATTGGAAAACGGCACCACTTTACTGCCACATGAGAGGTAACACATGAACATACAGAATCTACCACTGTGCCGTCGGAGTTCCCTCAGTCACCACCACCCGTGACCTGAAGTCATACCCTATGGCTCCACACAATGACACCGTGATTAACACTGCTGTGCTTCTCCAGCACTTTGTAAGAATGGAACATTTCCGCAGGTGGCTGCCATGTCCGCCCACGCTGGTGACCCAGTTTACTGCAGAACCTACACCATTCATCGGCAGTACATGCTTCTGTCACAGCCGGCCGGTGTGGCCGAGCGGTTCTAGGCTCTTCAGTCTGGAACCGCGCGGTCGCAGGTTCGAATCCTGCCTCGGGCATGGATGTGTGTGATGTCTTTAGGTTAGTTGGGTTTAAGTAGTTCTAAGTTCTAGGGGGCTGGTGACACCAGATGTTAAGTCCCATAGTGCTCAGAGCCATTTTTTTTCTTTTTTTTTCCTGTGTCACGACACCACTTCAGCCGCAGGCGTTTGTGCTGTGGTGCTAACGGCCACCTATGAGTACGCTCAAACTATTTTATTTTCAACCTTTAAGTTACTTCTACTGAAAATAAACCGAAATAATGCTCAATATATTATATTTGTTCATATTTTCGGAAAGGGCAAGAAGACGAACGGCAAAGGACAATGTGGGATTGCGAATACATTTCCAAGAAAAGATTGTACCTAGCGTCCACGAGGACTCTGCATATAAGATACCAGGAAGGGATTGTAGTTAAAGCATACATGAATTCATGTTGTGTTATTTTCATTTTGGCATTCGAGAAGCTCTCGGCAGCTAATGCAACCGCGCGATATCTGCTTTTATTGCCAGACAAAGAATTTGATTAAGAAAACTGCTTGTATCTAATCGAGAGAAAAAAGGAAATCACGTTCGTGAACAGAAAATCAAAATACATTCCTTTATACACCACCAGCTTCCGAAGCCGATATTTGGCGTAATGATGGCTATGCGATGAAAGTGAACCGTTTATGAATGTAGATCAAGTTTGTTTTTCAATAGAAACTTTAAAACGACCATCTAATTGTAAGACTGTGGCGTTTATGATGTGTGCATGATGCCATGAAAATCACTGCTTCCCCTGTTTGTTTGATAAATATCACCCCAGAAAGTGTAAATCGTGAGTTGTAAAATAATAGAAGTATCTAATTTCATATAAGAACTTCTCGTGTGCGCTTTTAATCCGTTCCTGGGAATTTATTTTCAATCACACATTTTCCTTTGCCCTTCCTTTTCATTCATTTTATGAAACTATTAATAAATACAGTATATTAAGCATTATTTCGTTTTATTTGTGGTTTGAGTAATGTAAGAACTGAAAATAAAAATAAGTTTCAGCATAAGAACTCGACCCAACGACCCTCGGAGTACCGTTATGTACTCTGTCTGCTGCATCAACCGACGCCTGGTAACTAAAAGTGGTAAAAAATGCTACGATAGCAATTCAATAAGTACCGCAACACATTTTTTTCTGGAAGCAGGTTGGTTTTATTCATAATTACAATAAAACTTATTATTCCCCACTCTTTTGGCTATAAAACCCTGTTTTTCAGCACAATCTGCGATCGATGCGATGGCCTTACGCCAAGTTACTGGGAGGGCCTGAATGCCTGCTTGGTACCACTCTACTCCGTCGACGTCGGGGTCAACGTCTTCCTGCATCAGTAACCTCTCCATCGTACACGTACTTCTTCCCGCGGAGTGCGTCATTCATTGGGCCAAACAGATGGAAGTCGGAATGTGCGAGATCCGGGTTGTTAGGTGGATGAGGAAGGACAAGCCAATTAATTTTTGTGAGCTCCTCTCGGTTGCGCAGACTTGTGTGAGGCCTTGCGTTGTCATGGAGAAAGAGAAGTTCGTTGTATTTTTGTGGCGAGAAAGACGCTGAAGTCGTTTCATCAATTTTATGACGGTAGCACAATAGACTTCAGCACCGTGATGGAGAAAAAAAAAATGGTTCAAATGGCTCTGAGCACTATGGGACTCAACTTCTGAGGTCATTAGTCCCCTAGAACTTAGAACTACTTAAACCTAACTAACCTAAGGACATCACACACATCCATGCCCGAGGCAGGATTCGAACCTGCGACCGTAGCGGTCTCGCGGTTCCAGACTGCAGCGCCAGAGCCGCACGGCCACTTCGGCCGGCCCGTGAGGGAGAACATCAAACACAAAACCCCTCAAGAGTCCCACAAGACCGTCACCGTGTCTATACTGCCTGAGAGTGGGACTTTGAACTTTTTCTTCGGAGAAGAGGTGGAGTGGCGGCACTCCGTGGATTGCCATTTTGTTTCCAGTTCGAAGTGATGAACCTGTGTTTCATCGCCTGTGACGATGTTCGACGAAAAATTGTCATCATCAGCCTCGTAACGCGCAGTTCCGAACGGATGGTCAAGCAATTCCGAGCAGATGGTCCTTCGTTGCTCTAAAGAGCGGCGAGGAACTCAGTGGGTACACATCTTTGTGTGGCCCAGCTGGTGGGGGCGAGTGTGCCAGCACTACCAAAAGAGGCGTCCTGTTGGTCGGCGAGGTGTCTGATTGTGATTCGTCGATCAGTGCGAGTGAGAGTGTCCGCACGTTCCATCATTTGTGAGTGACAGCTGTGTGCACCCGGCCGGCACGCGCGAGATCGGACAGGTTTGCGCGATCTTGTTGCGATGGTCACAGACGCCTCGCCCAACGGATCTCCGAGATTTTGTTTGCTGCGAAGTCTGAGTAGACATTCTGCAAGGACTTACCAATAAGTGCGATGCTCGGGTTCCCGCCAGAAGAAACTAAAAGTTCTCTGCTTGGAACGCACGTCCGCTGCAGACGTCATTCTGAAGACTACGTACTGCGCCGCCTGTTATCGGAACTTCATGAGACTATAAGGGCTGAAGCGGGAATATTCCACGATGTCTCACGACAATTTCCTTATTTTTTCAACCCGAAATTGGCCGAGAAAAAAAATGTGTTGCGTTACTTATTGAGCGCCCCCCGTATTATTTCTAAGCAATTGGCTCTCTGTCTCCGGTGTCTGTGGTATGTGTACATACCACAAAGTTGAACAAAATCGGTAATGTCGAATAGGCGCCGGTCCCCTCTTCAGACGATAAGCATGTGATTGTGGATTCATAATACCATGGATGTAGTTGTGTATACGAACTAGGAGAGTCCGCGACAGATGCCACGTTGGATGATTCGAAAACGAAGCGGAGGAGAAGGAATCGCCGGCGGCTGCGACGAGTGGTTTCCAGAGAACCGCGCGCAGCGGCGGGGTCCGCCTTACGTAACGGCCGGCGCCGTGCTTCCGCGAGCGCGGCCCGACTTAGGGCGTAATCCCGAGCCGCCGTAACCCAATTACCAGTCGCCAGCCCAGCACCAGCGACCTCTATTGCGTAAGGCCCCACATACACCCTCCCCTTCCACGCACCTATGTTGTGGTCACTGTGCCCTACAGTAAATCGAAATGTCTCAGGTACGTTCAATCTGTAATGAACACATTTTCTTCTCGGTCAGTTTCGGTTGAAGAAATGCAGAATTTGCTGTGGGACATCGTGGAATATTCTCTCTTCAGTCCCTGCCGTTTCATAAAGTTCCGATACGTGGCGGCTATATACGTACCCTTCAAAATGGCGTCTGTAACGGACGTGTGTTCCAAGCCGAGAACCGGCATTGAGTTTCTTTCGGCGGAAAACCAGAGCACTGTAGATATTTCATTGGCGTTTGCAGAATGTCTACGGAGACTAAGTAGTGAACAAAAGCTCGGTGATCCGTTAGGCGAGGTGTCTGTCATCATCGCAACAAGATCGCGCAACAACAATTTTATCTTGGAACTCTGCCATTTGGTCCCTGTTTGCATAGCAGAAGAGTAATATCTGAAATTGAGTCCGCCTCGGTGCAAAACACCTTGTTATTCGTTTATTTCTTTATTCTCTCAAACTAGTTTCGGCGACAAATATCTTCATCATTATAGTGGGGTTTTTAATCTAAAACATGCAGAAAACAGCATGATTATACAAACACAGTAGCACATTATTACATTTTTACTATTTGTTTTTTGAAATATAGTTTTCTATGGATACTTTCATAACTACCTTATGTATTGTATATTACAGCATGTTTTAAGAATTATTGTCGTTGTTTGCGACATATATTCTGTGCGTTTTTTTTCTGTTGCCGTTTTTTACTCAGCGACCATCATGTCATCTGCAACCGTGTGAAGCGGCTGTTAGTAAACAAAATACTCAAAGGTGAACTTCGTATGTCAGCAACATATACTTGGGTTTGTGGTAGTGTTGTAGAATCCAGTTATTTGGTGAGTAATGAGCTGTTACTTAGCTATTCATGTACTCACGTTCGTTGGATGGTATGTAGCTGCTTTTATACACAGAAAAACAAAACTTTCGCACTTGGTTTCTGATCCAATACATCACGCCATCTTGCTGTTCGCGTGTGTCGTGAGAGGTGTATCGCATGTCGCGAGAAATGCTATGAAAAACTGTAGCGCGAATTACGACGACTTCTGTTGATTATTTACGTCGCGCTACATATCCAAGTATATGTTGCTGACATACGAAGTTCACCTTTGTGTATTTTGTTTACTAACAGCCGCTCACACGGTTGCAGATGACATGATGTTCGCTGAGTAAAAAACGGCAACAGAAAAAAGCGCACAGAGTATATGTCGCAAACAGCGACCATAATTCTTAAAACATGCTGTAACATACAATAAATAAGGTAGTTATGAAAGTATCCATAGAAAACTATATTTCAAAATACGAATAGTAAAAATGTAATAATGTGTTACTGTGTTTGTATAATCATGCTGTTTTCTGCATGTTTTAGATTAAAAAACCCCACTGATGATGATATTTGTCTCCGAAACTAATTTGGGAGAATAAAGAAATAAACGAATAACAAGGTGTTTTGCATCGAGCCCGACTCAATTTCTGATAAGACCGAGCAAACTTGTCCGTCTCCCGCGTGCCGACGGAACGTGCGACACTCATTCGAGGTGATCACCAGATCAGAATCACAAACCACGCTGCTCAATTGGATCTCTCTATCGGTAGTGCTGACGCACTCATCCACCAGTTGGTGCTCCTGCTGGGTTCTCGCCGCCTAGCACAAGACCTTAAATAGCAACGAAGTACCTTATATTCGGGATTGCTTGCACATTACGAGGCTGATCGTGATAAGTTTTTGTCGAACATCGTCACAGGCGATGAAACCTGGGTTCGTCACTTCGAACCGGAAACAAAACGGCAAGCTATGGAGTGGCACTACACCACCTCTCCTCCAAAGAAAAAGTTCAAAGCCGCACCCCGAGCCGGTAAAGTCATGGCGACGGTCTTCTGGAACTCTGAAAAGGTCCTCCCAGACTCTGTGCAACGATCGAGTCTGAAGAGTATTGTGCTGCTCCAGGAAACTGAAGAAACAACGTCAGCGTGTTCGTCGCCACAATAGTGCAAACGAACTTCTCCACGATAAGGCTGCACAGAAGTCTGTGCTCCCGAGAGGTGTTCACAAAACTTCATTGGACTGTTCTTCCTTATCCACCCTACAGCCCGGAACCTGCAGTTTCCGACATCCAACTGTTTGCTCCAATGAAGGATACACTCCGGAAGCAATAAGTGGATGATGAGGAGGTTATTGGCAAGACGTTACAGCAAAACGCTGGCTCCGTCGTCGACCAGTAGAGTGGTACCATGTGGGCATACAGGCCCACCCAGTAAAATGGCGTAAGACAGTCGCATTGAACGGAGATTATGTTGAAAAGTAGGGTTTTGCAGCCAACAGCGTGGAGAATAGTAAGGTCCATTGGAATCATGAATAAAACTATTCTGCTTTCGGAAAAAATGTCTTGCATTACTATTGAACAAATCTTGAACTATATTTAGCAAATCATAACGAGGCGGCGAGAAATTCAAGCCGAACGTACAGGGAGAAGACAGAATGCCCAGAATTATGCAAAACCATTCGGAAATGTCTTCTAAAGAATGTACGAAAAAACAGTGAATATTTGGTAACAGAAATAATAATTAACAGTAAAACTAAGAAGAAAATAAAACATAAACTTTTGTTGTGGGACACCACATTTCACTGGTCTCGATGATAGAAGGCACAGTAAGAACAGAGCGAAGTACTGTACTAATTTTCAAAACATTATGACAGCTACGTTTCTCGGAACGAAATCTTCGTATGAAGATTTTCTGTTTTCTTTCTGCCACATATCTAAATAAAACTCAAGTTTTCATCGATAACGTCCGTTATCTTCTTCAAGAGCAACTGATTGTTGTGGTTGTTGTTCTGGTGGGCAGCATAGCGGCAGCCACGGCGGCCATTTGCTCTTGATGAACATGCGGAGGCGACCCGAAGAAACCTCGAAATTTATTCGTATTTGATGCGACAAGAAAAACGAGAATGTTTGATACAGTTCAGAATTTCTTTAAATGTTCGTATAGTCAACAGATATATCAGAAGCGCAGATAGTTAATAACGAAATTATGAGATTGTGGAAGTTCAAAACTGGTTCAAATGACTCTGAGCGCTATGGTACTTAACATCTGAGGTCATCAGTCTCCTAGACTTAGAACTACTTAAACCTAACTAACCTAAGGACAGCACACACATCCATGCCCGAGGCAGGAGTCGAACATGCGACCGTAGCAGCAGCGCGGTTCCGGACTGAAGCGCATAGAACCGCTCGGCCACAACGGCCGGCTAGATTGTGGAAGTAATGACAGATGTGATGTATAAAATAATTCGTGGTATGAAGAAAAGAGAGAATTAATTAAAGGAGAAAAGGCTTTACAAAAACAACTTGCAAAATTGTTTTGTAGAATCATACTTCCTTGCAGATTTAAACTCTGTGGAAGACTGGGACTCGAACCTTCAACCTGTCCCCGCGGAAATGATCTAATGATTGTGCTACTTCCACCAGTATCTCCCTGCTACCTCCCAAACTTCACCGAAGTTCTCCTACATATCTGTTGGGATAAGCGCTGGTGGAGTGGAGCCAGCTGCTGGAAGACGTAAAACTGACAGCTCTAAATCGTAGCTTGATAGCTCGGTCGCCAGAGCACTCGTACACGAAAGGCAAGCAGTGTTAATGTAGCAGAAAGTTTCAAATCAGCGTGGACTCCTTGCAGAGTGAAAGTTCTTTCTGGTATCTGTAAAATGTTTGCGAAAGAAGGCAGCCCCTCAGAACTGGAAGAACGCTGTGATTTTTTTCCCTTCTGAAGAAGGAGAACAATGTAAACGTAAAAATGCGTTTGCCTCCTAACCTACAAGTTATTCATTAAAATTCTTGACAATCTCGCAGAAAGAAAACACTAGACTTTGGTCACGCAAAGGAGCAAAATGGCTTTAAAAGAGGATGAAGCACAGTGGACCGTGTCCGAGTTTGAAGGAAAATTAAGTTTGAAGTACCACTCAGTCCGTCACCTTTAAGTCTTGATGATTGAACTAAAGCTGCAGTGAAGACCGTTGGGAAGTAAGGCTTTGATTCGATGTATGCTTAAGAGAAACAGGGTCTCCCATTTATCTTGAAATCCTAAATAACATTTGGTGTAGAATCAAAAAATGTACCAAGAAAATGTTGTTTAACTACCGGGTGACAACAGCCACCATAACTGATTTCCGCTGGCCGCGGTGGCCGAGCGGTTCTAGGCGCTTCAGTCTCGAACCACGCGACTGCTACGGTCGTAGGTTCGAATCCTGCCTTGGGCAGGGATGTGTGTGATGTCCTTAGGTTAGTTACGTTTAAGTAGTTCTAAGTTCTAGGGGACTGATGACCTAAGATGTTAAGTCCCATAGTGCTCAGAGCCATTTCAACCATTTTTGAGCTGATTTCCTTGTAACTTTGTCCATTAAGAAGATATGGCCATTTCAGGGTTCTGTGCCTCAATTGGAAAAACGGAACCCTTAGAGGATCACTTCGTTGTCTGTATGTTTATGTGTCCGTCTGTCAAGACCCCCCCCCCCCTTTTTTTTTTCAGGAACGGATAGAGTTATCAAGTTGAAATTTATGTCCACTAGTAAGATTTACGATCTCTTGTCGCTGTAAATAATTGAAGCTTCTACGTCAATGCAACCAAAAATTACGCCCAGATGTGTCACTTATTTTGATACTCGAAATGTTACTCATCAAAACCCATGGGTGAAAATGCGGGCCTGATGGTCTAACGATAAAGCGTGTGGCTGGAAACCATGACGTCGTGGGAACGAATCTCGATCGGACCAGGGATTCTGCAGCCTTAGTTTTAACCTAGCCTTCACTAATCAGCGATGTGAGAGAAGTCGCCAGAAACAACACGTGGTTTGGATTCCACATTTAACTGTAGATCCCCTTTACCCGTTTGGATAATTGGGGCAGGTAAGGGAGACAGAAGTCGCCGAAGTGGCGTCCAGTAGAAAGACTTGCACCAGGCCATTGAGCCACACGAAATTACGAGGGGAAGTCAAGAATTAAAGGGACTTATGCAATTTCTCGCCGCAGGGGATGGTAAACTACCTGCATCCGGGGCTGAAATGCTGTCGCCTGCATCAGTTGTATCCTGCACGTCACTCTTATTCCCACGTTAGTCATTGTAGTGTAGAAGACAGTGAAATATGGCAGCTCCATCGTCGATGTGCACCGTGGAGGAAATGAGAGCAGTGATTCGCCCTTTGTTTGCGGAGGGTGTTAAACCTGTGGAAATTATTCGTTTGGTGAGAGCTGTTTATCACGAAGCAAGATCTACAAATGGATAGAGCGCTTCAAACAGGAAAGAAGTCCTCTGTGACGATTAGGGATCGGGCAGGCCATCGATGTCAACAACTGAGGACAATTTGCAAGTCTTTGAGGGTATGGTGATGGAAAACAGACAAATCAAAGGGGACGAAATCGCCATATCAGTCATGGTTCAGCATATTACATCTCACATGATAGGCAAAATTTTCGGAATGTGTACGAGTTGGGTGCCAAAAGCACGAGGCTCAAAGATGGACGTCTGTCGTAAACATTAGGCCCGTTATCATCGCGAGGGAGATGGATTTTTACAGCAAATCGTTACTGTCGACGAAACGTGGGTGCGTCATCAAGAACCGGCAAGAAAGGCTGTGAGCATTGTTTTGAAACAACCATCATGACTAGAAGTTAAGAAATTTAAACGTCAACCATCAGCTAGTGAGTTTATGCTAACACTGTCTGGGACATGGAAGGTGTGATAACCATTCATTTCACCCCAAGAGACGACGCTGTGAACGATGAGAACTATTGTGGTGTATTGCGAACTAAACTGAATCCTGCAACCAGGTCCGAACGTTGCGGAAAACTGCTAAAAGTGTCATTCTGCAGCAAGATAATGCTCGACCATCTTCTTCCAGACGGATGGCCTAGATTCGTACTGCTGGAACACCCGCCATACATTTCAGAGCTGGCTCCAAGCGATTTCCATGTGTTTGGACCATTGAAGAAAGCGCTCAAGGGAAGAAGATTTGGAACCGATGCAGAAGTCATTGATGCGGTTCAAAATTGGTTACAGGTGCAACCAAAAACTTTTTTTCCAACGGAATTAAAAAACTTGTGAAACGTCAGACAAAGTGCGTTGAAGTGCAGGGAGGTTACGTAGAAAAACAATGTATGTTTCAGTTTTATATCTTCGGAATAAATATTCCTTTTCTCAAAAGTCCCTTTACTTTTTGACTTCCCGTCGTATTATTCTTATTCATATACGTAGTTAAGTTTGTACGGAACGCTTGGAGTGCAAGTCCTCGCACTTGTTCGGTCTATATTTTTAAACAGCTCCTTTTTTTTAAATACACTTTCCCTCCACAGGGCCAAAAAGTGTCGCAGCATACCGCTTACGTAAACATGACATTATCAAAAACGTAACACAGAACTGACTTTGACTCTTCGGTATTAGCACACTGCAGGTGTCCGGAGTGACGCAACTCGTCCACTTGGTGGATTTGACAGTAAACTAATGGAAATCGCTTTCGGTAGAGTTGTTCTGCGCGAGTAGCATTAAAAAATAAATAAAAGTAACGATGGTACCGTTTTTCATCGTACACAAGACATCGTTTACAAGTGCTACAATAACGTATTACACGCACTCGTGTTGTAAATAAGAAAACCCAATTACAGTTACAGTTCTGCTAACTTAACGTTCTCAAGTACAGTTACAGTTCTGCTAACTTAACGGTCTCAATTACAGTTACAGTTCTGCTAACTTAACGTTCTCCGTGGATGAGTAGTTTATCTGCCTTTTTTCGTTGGTGCACGCTGCACTCATACCAAACTTCAACTGCATGCGGTTGACTCAATTATCGGTGTTTGTTTTTCTCCTGTTTCCATTTCATTATTGGTTACTGTCAGCAACAACAAGTGGACGAGTTACGTTACGTGGGTAACTACACTGCGTGCTGCCATAGGAGAGCCAAAGTAAAATTTGTGTTACGTTTTTAATGACGTCATGATGACGTGAATCGTACGCTGAACAGGTCTTGAAGAGAAGTGGATTATCGAATGAAAAATTATAGGGTGCTATTTAAAAAAGATGTGCTGCTGACATATCTTAGTCAAAAAGTCACAAGAAAGAGCAACGTGCTGGTTACTTTGCTTGGTAGTGTTTTTTTGTTTTTTTGTTTTTTTTGTTTTGTTTTGCTTCTGGACAAAAAGTTATGCGGGTTGTTCAGTGCGTACACGTCAGTGACACAGCTTCCATTACACTAAATACGAGTAGGGGGGACACACAGAATTGAAAGAAGAATCAGACAAAGAGATTAATAAAAGAAATAAATTTTCTAGCTGGGTCTGCGATCATTTTATATATATATATATATATATATATATATATATATATATATATATATATATATTTTCTTTTTTTTTTGAGTGAATAAAGTCGTCTGGATTTCTGTATTTATAACGACGTTTCGGCCACTGCCCTCATCAGGTCTTTAAGGTTAAAGGAAGAAAAGAACACTAGGTTTTAATAATATTACCAAACGACAAAATATAAAATACAAAAAATTGAAAAAATCAAAAAACGGTGAAATGTTTAATGAAGCCTTGTTTCACACGCTTTATTATTACTGTTCGAACTAGATATCGGATTACAACACCATTTTGTAGCACATAACTGACCCCAAAGACGAGAAACAGGCAAAAATAAACATGTCAACTCTTTTAATCCATCGATGCTTGCCTTGAACTGTAAAAGTTGTCTCGTTGACAATTTTGACAAAAATACTTATGGATTTCCAAAATTTCATTGGGACCGTATTTACAATAACATACGTTGTAGTAGAGCTATGGACAGGAATGTAATTTTTGTTATGTGAATGAAGGCACCAAGGTTCATCTTCCATGTCAGGGTTGCAGTATTATCTAAAAAGGGTGAATAACTGAGTTGAGTTTGTTCATTCAATAATAAATGTGAGTATAAGCTCATGTGCCCCTTAAATTCTAATATTTCTGAGTGAGTAAGATTTACACCATTCCCTCTATCTTTAGGCTAGGACTTCCACATCTGTTATGTATTTGTGGTTCGCACTTACGCAATGTTCAGCAAAGGATGAATCTGTCTTCTTTAATATTCAACTCCAGTGATGTCATCAGCCGGCCAGTGTGGCCGAGCGGTTCTAGGCGCTTCAGTCTGGAACCGCGCGACCGCTACGGTCGCAGGTTCAAATCCTGCCTCGGGCATGAATGTGTGTGATGTCCCTAGGTTAGTTAGGTTTAAGTAGTTCTAAGTTCTAGAGGACTGATGACCTCAGATGCTAAGTCCCATAGTGCTCAGAGCCATTTGAACCATTTGATGTCCTGAACCAAGTGCAGACATCCCAATATGTCCAGTGCAGCAAAATCATTTGCCGAAAGTGTCAATATTAATGTGTTAATATTGCTGTACTGAACATACTACGTATAAGGCGTGTCTGCACTAGGCTCTGAGAGCACCGCTGGATTTGGAGATTAAAGAAGCCAGATTTATCCTTTGCTGAACGTTGTAATAGTGAAAACCACAAATACATATTTGACAAATGAGAAGTCACACACATAGAGGGAAGGATGTAAGCCTCACTCAGTTAAAAATTTTAGAAATTAAGGAGCAGATGGTTATATGCCCACATTTATTGTTGAATGAACAAACTCAAAGCAGTTATTCACCCCTTTTAGACAATATTGCAACCCCGGCATAGAAGATGAACCTCGATGCCTTGATACACGTAACAAAAAGTTTCATTCCTGTCCACGGCTCTACTACAATGTAGGTTTAGGCATAGTTATCGTAAATTGTGTGCTAATGAGTTTTGTATATCCATACATACATTTCTCAAAATTGTCACGAGAGATAACTTTTACAGTTTAAGGCAACAACCGATAGATAAAATGACTCAAATGACTCTAAGCACTATGGGACTTAACATCTGAGGTCATCACTCCCCTAGACTTAGAACTACTTAAACTTAACTAACCTAAGGACATCACACACATCCATGCTCGAGGCAGGATTCGAACCTGCGCCCGTAGCAAACGCGTGGTTCCGGACTGAAGTATCTAGAACCGCTCGGCCACAGCGGCCGGCGATAGATGAAAATGTTGGCATGTTTATATTTGCTCGTTCTCGTCTGTTACGTTCTAGAAAGTGGTCTTATAACGCGAAAACTATGTCGTACAGTAATGATAAATTTGTGTAACAAGACAAACAAGTATTTCGTTTAGTTAATACAATATACTCTCTGTCACCAAGAACCCACTGTTGAATCAATTAAAGTAATATATTTAAATACTGATCGGCCTTTATTATTGTTAATAGTTCAGGAGACAGTTGGCAAGTTTCAGTTTATGCTGTAATTTGATATTTATTTTATTGTTTCAATATGAAGTACATAATTCCACAATTTCCACACTAATGTACTTTTTTAATGCGGAAAATAGCTTGGCCTTAAAGAGATGAATTTTTTAACAGTTTGTTTGCATAGCTAGTAACAGCTGTTCATGAAATATTTCGGTTTTCCTTCAAATCACTATTTAAGTTTTTCTTAATTACCATGATTATTTCCTTTGCAAAACCAGACCTCAGGCTGGTCAGTTTCATACCCCATTTTTGCCACTCTTCGTTTGGCTATGAAAATTCGGAGAAAGTCATTTTTTTTAATTTTTAAGAAGCCTTTTCTTTCGCTTCGCTCAAACATTTCACGAAAATAAAATCGCTCATCAAAAATTATAACCCGTAATACAGAGTTTAGTGTCAGTTTAAATAAGACTCGTGCCTAGGCGGGGCGCTAACTGCCAACTTTGCTCGAAAACGTACAGGATGTAACGGCTAGCCACCAGATAATGTATCTGACTAATACCTCTCTTCGTGTGTTCTGATGATGACAGTAGCCGAAGCGACGTTCTAAATAAAGTAATACATATAAAACAATGTAGACGGCTTTATTCCCAAAACAGACATTCAATGTCACAAAAACGATTAGCTGTAGCCGTACTAGCGTCCACTGCTCCAGTAACAGGGAAAACGATGGAAGAATACGTGTCAACGTAACATGTCTGCTCTTCGTTTTACTGATGACTTTATACTGTTTTTCGCGGGTGTAGATGAACTTCAGTATCAACTGCTGAACCTTAGTAGAGCAAATCTGAAAGTTGAGCTGAAGACAAATTGCATAAGACTGAAATAATGTCTAACGAAAAGAAAATAGTGCCGATGAACATTCAAATGTTGAAGTCGTTGAGTAAGTGCATAAACACATGAAGTGAACTACATATCTGCAAACTAGAGTGAATCTTTTAACGAAGAAAGGATAAATCAGGTTATCGACAATCCTCCAACCTAGCCATAGTCTAACGTGTCTTATCGTTTCTCATTCGTTCTACCCCCCATCCCCTCCCCCAAAAAGTACAATAATATATCAAGCTCCATGTAATTCTTTATAGTTCCAAAAATGTAAATATCTTTGCAGCTCGACAGTGAATATAATTATTTGCTAAAAACCATCATATTCGCCACTGACTGTAGAAATTATTTATTTGTACTACTCCAGTTTCGGCGTTAAGGTCATTATCAAGTGGTATGCTGCAAAAGATAGTCTTTGTAGTATACTATCTGATAATAATTGCAGAAGTACAAATAAATAATTTCTACTGTTAATGGAGAATATGATGTATTTTATTAGATGTGTGCATATGTTGGTAGCATTTTTCCATAAGTTCAGTACACTAGAGTTCAGATACAGAGACTTTAGTCACCATTAATATATTTCCCTTCATTGGTTCCAACACTTTTCCAACCCTGGGGTAACTCTTCGATTCCGCGGCTGTAGAAATAACGTGGTTTTGAGGCGGAGAACTTGTCGAATCATGTTCGAAGTGCAATTTCATCCGAAAAGGAAGTTCCTTGAAGGTTTTTCGAGAGAGCGCGTCAAAGGTGAAAGTCTGAGGGCGCAAGGTCAGGTGACTAACGTTGGTGCGGAATGACTTCCCAAACCAACTCCTGTTTAGTATTTTTTGTCAGACTAGGAGAATGCAGGCAGGCGTTACCATTTCACGTAGTCTTCTTGGTCATTGTACTTGGATTGCGTCTGGAAGACGTTACTTGTTGACAATAAATGTCAGCAGCGTCGGTTACACCTCCGGGAAGCAATTCGCAGTACACCATACCGTGCAGATCTTTGAACGGGCAGTTGCTGCTTTGTCTGCGCTCTACCATTCCTTTCTTTTCCTTATGTTAGCATGAAGACACCATTTCTCGTCACCAGTGACGATACAGCGTAGGTATGGTCGATGTTATTCACCGGCCAATTGATGACGTGCAAGCAGAGATGCACATATGGCCACCTGCTGATTTTTGTGATTTTTGGCTTTGAGCATGCGGTACTTATACACCCGATTTTTGAACCTTTCCCACTGGACGTAAATGTCGAACGATGGCGGAATGATCACAGTTCGTCATATTTGTAGATCTCGAGCCCACTGACATGGATCATTGTGGATTATTGCGTTTAAACGTACTTTATCAAAACCCGAAAGTCATCCTGAACGAGGAGAGTCACTAAAGTCAAAACTATCCTCCTTAAAACGAGAAAACCATCTTCTTGCCGTGCTCTGTCCGGTGGCATTATCCCCACAAGCCTCGCAAATATTTCTGGCTGCCTCCGCTCCTGTTACCCCTCCACTGTACTCAAACGGAAGAATATGTTGGAAATGTTCCGATTTATCCACTTGGAACTCCATTTTTTAGCGTCCGTAGCTCCTCCATTCTCTAGCTTCAAATGACAAAAATTACAATATGTAAACTCAAACGGCAACAGTGAACTACAAAAAAATGACATTCGATAAATTAACCCATAGCAACAGGAATGCCAAGATGAAAAACAAAAACGCTACGATCTTACGCACCAACCTAAAAAAAGTTCTACATGATTGTGAACCCGAACCATGAGAAGTTCGTAAATATTTTCTGTATATTACCAGAACCATGATTACATCACTGCAGCACCGTAGTCGTATCCATATTTCTGTCACCTAAAGCGTCTGTCTACACTGAAAATTCGTCCCATCTCACATCTCTGTATAGTTTTTAAAACCATAATTGCTGCATGATCTGTTTTATATAATACAAGTTTGTAAAACGTTAACGGGATGAAGAGAGATTTTATATCTTGCCAGCCCATATTCCCACAGGTATTTTTTTTTAAATACAGTTCGGAAAACACCATAATTATTGCATATGATGATAATCGATCGATACTGATGGTGAGCCGCAGTTGTCTCTTTGGGACAGTGGCGAGTAGTGGGGTGGATAGGGAGAGGTATGCTATTGTCGGTGCCTTCACACAATGGGAAACGGAGAGCAATTTATATGTATTTCTCGTACCACAACCTCTCTTGTTACGGAAAGGACATCCTCATTGTGTTCCTCTATAAAAAGGTGACTGCCGCAGTGTTGCTGAAGACTCAGCGACGTCTATCAGCAGAAATTGGAGGCGGTGGTAAGACAAGACAATGGTTTCTAACCCAGACAGCAGAAGTCATCGACTGAGATGTCGTGTAACAAAGAGATCCTTCATCAAGGTCGCCAAATGTGAGCAAACCAAGATCGTCCAGAATGCGGCTCCAGTGTCTGAGTGATATCGTAGTACAATTTAATGAGTCGAAAACAGCCAATTAGATTCCCTACGGAACACACTCTCTGCATTGTCTTAAGAAATACTGATAATAATAATATTAATAATAATAATAAACACATGTGAACACATCAATTTATAAGACAAGGCAAATGACATTTAAAAATTGAAAAAGTAATTTTTGTATCACTTCTGGTTGTAATATCCGTGTAAATCTAAAGATGCTCTCACGCTCCCAAACTGGAACTGTATTCGAAATGTGGTGCTGCTGATACCGATTCCATATTAGTTCTACCGCATGTGAAAGCTGGACCTTACAGTGAAGTGCCGAAGGATTTACGCAGAAAACTATTTTGTGTATTTAATGCGGTTCGTTGTTTGAATATGACTATTCAGCTGTTGCTCATAGGTATTGTTTGGCAGTTAATGTAGAGAAGCGTATGTCAGTTTTCGTACTGTATGCGGCTAATTACTGTAAGCCACCTTTCGATTGTATCTTCATGGTGAGCCTGATAGGAGCGTAGGAGCAATCACCATATTGTAATTTGCACAATTTTCATCTTGAAAATTATAATATATTGGTCCAGCGTATCCTCCTAAGACTCCTGAATTACACTGAGACAGCTGAAGCTTACTGCGAATTCTGGATGAGCGAAATATTTTTCATTATGTATTTCTATATTTGAATCTTGACTAGAAGAAGGGATCGGTTGGTAGGACATGTTCTGAGGCATCAAGGGATCACAAATTTAGCATTGGAGGGCAGCGTGGAGGGTAAAAATCGTAGAGGGAGACCAAGAGATGAATACACTAAGCAGATTCAGAAGGATGTAGGTTGCAGTAGGTACTGGGAGATGAAGGAGCTTGCACAGGATAGAGTAGCATGGAGAGCTGCATCAAACCAGTCTCAGGACTGAAGACCACAACAACAACAACCACAACAACAACAACATATTTGAATAGTATGTTTTTATATAAACATGCCTATTTTGCAGTTTAAATTATGTGTTGAGCTTTTTTCAATCGCTGTATTTTTTATGATGTCGTTCGTACGTTGTTTCTGCAAACTGAAATTGGTATATTCATAACATTTGAATTGCAGAAGCACAGAGCCGCCTGCAGATGTGATAGAACCTACAGAATAATCTAGTACTACGGCCACTGTTGGATGGCCGTGTTTTGCGAGGATTACTCCGTACTAAAATGAACTCATAAACTACATCTTCAAAATGAGAATTGTAGATTTTAGTAACGTAAGATGAATTAGGTGCAACTCACTATGACAGACTCTCATTTCGGCGGTGGCGTGAATTGATGGAGGATGCGGCCTTCATTGGCTAATATTGGGGAGAATACTAATTTGGATGGGTGAAAAAAAGTAAGATCAAGAATTGCAATGGCAAAGCAAGTTTTCCAGAAAAAGAAAAGCTAATGATGTAGGTGTGAATTAAGAAAAGGATTAATTAAACGCTTCGTGTGGTGTGTTTTTATGTATGGTTGTGAAAACTTGACATTGAAGAAGAAAAAAGAATAAAAAATTGAAGCATTCTAGGTGTGCGTTTGGAAGAAAATGGAGGGAATAAAATGGGTGGATAAAGTGAAGAATTGTAAAGGGTAAGGGAACAAAGAACTCCCCTAAACCTGGTTAAGAAAAGGAAGGTTCGCAGAATGGAACATATACTTCGAGGGTTCCGAATTTTAACAGCAGCTATGGAATATACAGTGGAAGGACAGAAGAAAATAGAAAGAGAAGAATGGAAATGCTGTACGTAGTGAAAAGAGGAAGATGCCAGACTGCGAGGGAGACAGGAACGGCGTCAGGGACCTGCCAATAGCCAGAACACCTAATGATGATGATCGATTAATAGATCAGTCGGTAATGCAAACACTTTTTATCACAGTCAAATTCCGTCATGGATACGGTCTTAGCATTTATATCGGTAGACTAAAAGCTGCATCTCTGTGAAACACAAGTATCGTACTTCCTCCGTCCTCGTCTGGAGGTAATTGTTGATCAAGAATCTTTAAATATTTACTCAATAAAAACTTCAGAAAATTTGAATTGTTCTACACGTAAAGTCGCCGCCTGTCGTATAGGGTACCGTAGTTCGGTAGTGGCGATGCTTGACCCAGGTCAAGGAAAAGCGCCACGACTGCTGAAGTCGATATCTCTGACCCTCTTTCTTTTATATCTAACTTACTACTGGTTTGTTGCGGCCCGTCACGAATTACGTTCCTGTGCCAACCACCTCATCTCAGAGTAGTACACTTGCAAGCTACGTCGTCAGTTATGTGTTGGATGCATTCCAGTCTCTGTTTTCCACTACAGTTTTTACCCTCTACAGCACCGTCTAGTACCATGGAAGTTATTCCGTGTTGTCTTTACAGATGTTCTACCATCCTATCCTTCTTCTTGTCAGTGTTTTCCATATACGCCTTTCCTCGCCAATTCTTCGGAGAATTTCCTCATACCTTACGTTACAAGTCCAGCTACTTCTCCACATTCTTCTGTAGCACCACACATCAAATGATTCAGTTCTCCTCTCTTCCGGTTTTCCCAGAGTTCATGCTTCACTACCATACAAAAATATGCTCCAAACCTTCATACTCAGCAATTTCTTCATCATATTAAAGCCTATTGTTGGTACTAATAGACTTCTCATGGCCAGGAATGCCCTTTTTGCAGGTGCTAGTCTGCTTTTTGTGTCCTCCGTTCCGTCCGTCATGGGTTATTTTGCTGCCTAAGTAGCAGAATTTCTTAACTTCATTTATTTCGTGATCACCAATCCTGCTGAGTTTCTTGCTGTTCTCATTACTGCTCCTTCTCATTACTTTCTTCTTTCTTCAGCTTACTCTCAAACCGTATTACACTACTTATTCCATTCAATACATCCTGTAATGCTTCTTGACTTTCACCGAGGGTAGCAATGTCATCAGCGAATCTTATGATTGATATCCTTTCACCCTGAATTTTAATTCCGCTCTTCAATATTTCTTTTATTTCCGTCATTGCATCTTCAGTGTACAGATTGAGTAGTAGAGACGAAAAACTACATCCCTATCTTGCACCCTTTTTAATTGGAGCACTTCGTTGTTGGTCTTCCATTCTTATTGTTACCTCTTGGTTCTTGTAAGTATTGCATATTACTCGACTTCCCTACAGCTTACCCCTATTTTTCTCAGAATTTCGAATATCCCGCACGATTTAATATTGTTGAACGCTTTTTCCAGTACGACAAATCCTATGAACGTGTCGATTTTTCTTTGGTCTTGCTTCCATTATCAACCGCAACTTCATAATTGCTTCTCTTGTGCCTTTCTCTTTCCTAAAGTCAAACTGATCGTCATCTAACACATCATCAATTTTTTTCCATTCTTCTGTGTATTATCCTTGTCGTCTAGTTGGATGCATGGTTTGTTAAGCTGACTGTGCGATAATTCTTGCACTTGTCAGTCCCTAGTCTACAAATGCTATGAAAGTACATTTGCCTTTCTTTAACCTATCTGCTAAGAGAAGTCGTAGGGTCAGTTTTTCCTGGCTTGTTCCAACATTTCTGGAACCCAAACTTACCTTCACCGAGGACGGCTTCCACCAGTTTCCCCATTATTCTGTAAGGAATTTGTGTTACCATTTCGCAAACATGACTTGTTAAACTGACAATTCAATAATATTTAACCCCGCCGGCACCTGGTTTCTTTCGAATTGAATTTATTGCATTCTTCTTAAAGTTTGGGGGTTTTTCGTCTTGGCTGTCTCTCCCTAATCAGTAGTTCTGACGGAATGTCATCTACTCCAGGGACTTGAATCTTTCAGTTCTCCGTGAAATCCTTCTCGTAGTATTATATCTCCCCCTCATAGTCACCTAAGTCCTCTGCCCTTTCTATAATGTTGCCTTCATCTCCCTTGTACAGCCCCTCTATACACTCCTTCCACCATTCAGCTTTCCCTTCTTTGCTTAGTAATGATTTTCCATCTCATACAGCTGCTTCACTTTTCTCCAAAGGCCTCTTAATTTTCTTGCACGTATCTTTCTGCTGCTGAAATATGCTTCTAAATCCTTACATTTTTCCTCTAGTTATTCCTGCTTAGTCTCGTTTTTAGTCTTTGTAATCCCTTTCATCTGCTTCATTTTCTGCATTTTTATATTTTCGTCTTTTATCAAATAAATTCAATATTTCCTGTGATATGCAAGGATTTCTACTAGGATTTGTCATTTTACATTTTCATCATCTGCTGCCTTCACTATTTCGTCTGTCAAATCTGCCCATTCGATTTATACGGGATTTCCCTTACTCTGTCTTTGTGAATTGTTACCTAATGCTTCCTCTGAAACTCTCAACAACCTCTCGTTCTTTCATCTTATTCAGATCCCATCTCCTTAATTCCCTATCTTTTTGCAATTTCTTCAGTCGTAATCTACAGTTCATAACCAACAAATTGTGGTCAGAGTCCACATCTGCCCCTGGAAATGTCTTACAATTCAAAATCCGACATCTCTGTCTTACCGTTATGCAATGAATCTGAAACTTTCTGGTGATTCCGGGTCTCTTTCACGTTTACCAACTTCCTTTCATGATTCTTAAACCAAATGTTAGGGATGATGAAATTATGCTCTATGCAAAATTGTAGTAGGCAGCTTCCTCCTTTATTCCTTTTTTCCAGACAATATTCACCTTCTCTTCCTTTTTCCTACTACGAATTCCAGTCCCCCATACAATTAAATTTTCGTCTTACTTAACTAACTGATTTTATCTTGTCAGACTCTTCTTCAATCTCATTATTACCTGCAGAGGTAGTTGACATGTAAATTTGTGGTACTAAGTTTGGTGTTGGCTTCGTGTCTGTCTTGGCTACTTTAATGCGTTCACTGTGCTGTTCTCAGTGGCTTACCCGTATTCCTATTTTCTTATTCGTTATTAAATCAACTCCTGCGTTACCCCTATTTGATTTTGAATTTATTACAGTGTATTCACCTGACCAGAAGTCCTTTTCCTCCTGCCACCGAACTTCACTATTTCCCCCTGTATCTACCTTCAACTTATCCACTTCCGTTTTTAAATTTTCTAACTTAACTTCCCGATGAAAGGATTTAACATTCCAACCGTAGAACGCCACTTTTGTTTCTCCTGATGATGATATACTCCTGGGCAGTGTCCGCCCGGAATGCGAATGGGGGACTATTTTACTTCCGGGGTATTTTACGCAAGAGGATGCCATCATCAATTAACCATGCAGCAGAGCTACAAGACCTTCTGCAAAAAATACAGATGTAGTTTCTTCTTGGTTTCAGCCGTTCGCAGTACCAGCACAGCCAGGGCGCTCTGGTTGATGTTACAAGGTCAGATCAATGATGCAAACTGTTGCCCCTGCAACTGCTGAAGTGCCTACTGCCCCTGTTCAAGAACCACATTTCGTCTGACCTCTCAACGGTACCTCTCCGTTGTGATTGCAACTACGGTACGACTGTCTGTATCGCCGAGACATGTAAGCCATCCCAGCTTTGGGAAGGTCCGTGGCTCATGGACAGAGAGCCTCCCTATATAGACAGAAAAACATGTCAGAGGACTTCATCTGCAATCGAAGCAAGAATTGCGCTCTTGTCAGCCAGAACACATACGGTAAAAATGGTTCAAATGGCTCTGAGCACTATGGGACTTAACATCTATGGTCATCAGTCCCCTAGAACTTAGAACTACTTAAACCTAACTAACCTAAGGACATCACACAACACCCAGTCATCACGAGGCAGAGAAAATCCCTGACCCCGCCGGAAATCGAACCCGGGAACCCGGGCGTGGGAAGCGAGAACGCTACCGCACGACCACGAGCTGCGGACACATACGGTAAGTGATGTGACAAACCCCAAGGATCTATAGTCATTTAGCAGACCGGTACCTTCCGTGTGCAGTTCCTATATTACGCACAATTAGTGTCGCACAAACGTATTACAGATATAACAGTTCGCAGGCGTAACACGTGATATGAATGTCTCTTCCGGTTACGTTGCCCTGTTAACGTCTGCGTTTGTCTGCCACCATCTCTCGTGTGTCAAGTGTGAGGATGGGTCCTTAGTCCAGCGTGGATAGCTCAGTAGGTAAAAGCACTACGTGCGAAAATCGAGGTTGCGGGTTCAGGTTGCGATTCGGTACATAGGAGGGCTGTTCGGAAAGAAGGTCCGATCGGTAGCGAAATGGAAACCACCGTGAAAGTCAAAATTGTTTTGTTTGCAACAGTTTGCTACACCTTCCAGCTATTTCTCTACAAAGTCACCGCTATGGCCTTGCCGCAGTGGCTACACCGATTCCCGTGAAATCACCGAAGTTAAGCGCTGTCGGGCGTGGCCGGCACTTGGATGGGTGACCATCCAGGCCGACATGCGCTGTTGCCATTTTTCGGGGTGCACTCAGCCTCGTGATGCCAACTGAGCAGCTACTCGACCGAATAGTAGCGGCTTCGGTCAAGAATACCATCTTACTACCGGGAGAGCGATGTGCTGACCCAATCCCTCCTATCCTCATCCTCCACCGAGGATGACACGGCGGTCGGATGGTCCCGGTAGGCCACTCGTGGCCTGAAGACGGAGTCACCGCTCAGACTTACACATTTGCTCTAGCGTTGTACTAACTTTCGAATACCATCGTTACAGAAGGCAGCAGCCTGTGCTTTCCGGCACTTCTCTGTTGGTGTCCGCCCCGATAGCTGAGTGGTCAGCGTGTCGGATTGCCGTCCTACGTGCCTGCGTTCGAGTCCCGGCTGGATCGGGGATTTTCTCCGCTCAGGGACTGGGTGTGCTGTGTTCATCATCATTTCATCCCCATTCGGCGCGCAGGTCGCCCAATGTGGCGTCGAATGTAATAAGACGTGCACCAAGGCGGTTGGACCTGCCTCGCAAGCGGCCTCCCGGCCAATGACGCCAAACGCTCATTTTTCTACGGTGGTCTGCAGTTTATTATCTGTGCCAGAATGTTTTCTTCATAGCCAGCGGTTCACGTGAGCGGAGGTGAACATCGGAGGGAGCCAAGTCAGGCCGGCCGGAGTGGACGAGCGGTTCTAGACGCTACAGTCTGGAACAGCGCGACTGCTACGGTCGCAGGTTCGAATCCTGCCTCAGGCATGGATGTGTGTGATGTCGTTAGGTTAGTTAGGTCTAAGTAGTTCTAAGTTCTAGGCGACTGATGACCTCAGAAGTTAAGTCCCATAGTGCTCAGAGCCATTTGAACCATTTTTGGAGCCAAGTCAAGGCCGTGCGGTTGGTGATCAAACACTTCCCATCGAAAACGTTGCAGTGTTGTCCTCATTGTCTCTGCAGCGTGTGGCCGAGAACTGTCATGAAGAATGAAATGCATGACAGATACGTTATGTGGGGCTGCATGAAATCAGGCGAAACCTCACAGCATATACTTATACTTGCCGGGAGACGTGAGTGTTCCAGGCATCTTTAAGGGCTCACTGTGTGCTGAGAACTAAAAAGAGCGACGCGAGGCGATCAGCGTACTAGAGATTGCCCAACACATCTGTGGAAAGCATCGTCGGATTTTCCCTATCATTTCCATTTTGCGACCTGTCGGGACTTACTTTCCAAGTAGCCCTCGTATTTTTAGTCTGCCGGGAAGTTTTAAAACAGCGCTGCAATGTGAAAAATTAAATTTGGTCATTAGGCGTCATCTAGTTCTAGAGACTGTGTGAGAAAGGAGGGAGAAAACTACAGAAGATCTGAAGGAAGTGTGCAGGCCCATCCGTTAAACTGCGCCACGTGTTTTGTCGGTGCGGCCAGCGTCCTGGCTTGCGATGAGGTCTCGGCGTGCAGTTTGAAATTTAAGGAGGCCGTGAGTGATGGGTCGCCGGCGCTGCGGCGTGGATCTTTAAAACATCGCCAGTGAGTGACCGCCGCCGTCCTCGCTGCCGTAGGCGTGGGGCCTGCACTGCGACTTCCTTGGGCTATCCAGCGTGGCTGCACTACGCTTCCTGGGTCTCTGTCACTAACATTACAGCGCGGTCTCGTGGACTGATAAGCAGTCAGGGCAGTACATAGCCGAACTGAGAATCGTGGCGTATATTTTTTGGACCGTGTGTTTCCAAATTAATATCAGGGTTTTAAGGCTTCGTAGCATTTACTACATTCGAATTACTGTTATAACATATCAAATGAAAGCGCAACTCAAACTGTTTTTCTTACGAGTGTTGAATGTGAGCACCATTCGATACACGGCTGCTCTAAAATGCATACCTTAAGAGCTTTGAACAGTTGTTCAGTAGACGTGTTTCGCGGTAGCGAAGATGAACAAGTACCCATAGTTCTTAAAGTATACATTTTAGAGATCATGTTTCCTAAAACGTTTGTGCTTGTTATGGTGTAATGGCCGGCCGAAGTGGCCGTGCGGTTAAAGGCGCTGCAGCCTGAAACCGCAAGACCGCTACGGTCGCAGGTTCGAATCCTTCCTCGGGTATGGATGTTTGTGATGTCCTTAGGTTGGTTAGGTTTAAGTAGTTCTAAGTTCTAGGGGACTAATGACCTCAGCAGTTGAGTCCCATAGTGCTCAGAGCCATTTGAACCATTTTGACTGGCGTTGCCTGGTGAAACGTTATTGTGATGCCTCGTGTAAGGAGGAGAAATGCGTACCATCACGTTTCCGACTTTGATAAAGGTTGGATTGTAGCCTATCGCGATTGCGGTTTATCGTATCGCGACATTGCTCCTCGCGTTGGTCGAGATCCAATGACTGTTAGCAGAACATGGAATCGGTGGGTTCAGGAGGGTAATACGGAACGCGGTGCTAGATCCCAACGGCCTCGTATCACTAGCAGTCGAGATGACAGACATCTTATCCGCATGGCTGTAACGGATCGTGCAGCCACGTCTCGATCCCTGAGTCAACAGATGGGGACGTTTGCAAGACAATAAACATCTGCACCAGCAGTACGACGACGTTTGCAGCAGCATGGACTATCAGCTCGGAGACCATGGCTGCGGTTACCCTTGACGCTGCATGTCAGACAGAAGCGCCTGCGATGGTGTACTCAACGACGAACCTGGGTGCACGAATGGCAAAACGTCATTTTTTCGGATGAATCCAGGTTCTGTTTACAGCATCATGATGGTCGCATCCGTTATTCGCGGTGAACGTACATTGGAAGAGTGTATTCGTCATCGCCATACTGGCGTATCATACGGCGTGATGGTATGGGGTGCCATTGGTTACACGTCTCGGTCACCTCTTGTTCGCATTGACGTCACTTTGAACAGTGGACGTTACATTTCAGATGTGTTACGACTCGTGGTTCTACCCTTCATTCGATCCCTGCGAAACCCTACATTTCAGCAGGATAATACACGACCTCATGTTGCAGGTCCTGTACGGGCCTTTCTGGATACAGAAAATGTTCGACTGCTGCCCTTGCCAGCACATTCTCCAGATCTCTCACCAACTGAAAACGTCTGGTCAATGGTGGCCGAGCAACTGGCTCGTCACAATACGCCAGTCACTACTCTTGATGAACTGTGGTATCGTGTTGAAGATGCATGGGCAGTTGTACCTGTACACGCCATTCAAGCTCTGTTTGACTCAATGCCCAGGCGTATCAAGGACGTTATTACGGCCAGACGTAGTTGGTTCTGAGCACTATGGGACTTAACATCTGTGGTCATCAGTCCCCTAGAACTTAGAACTACTTAAACCTAACTAACCTAAGGACATCACACACATCCACGCCCGAGGCAGGATTCGAACCTGCGACCGTAGCAGTTGCGCGGTTCCGGACTGCGCGCCTAGAACCGCTAGACCACCACGGCCGGCCCAGACGTAGTTGTTCTGGGTACTGATTTCTCAGGATATATGCACCCAAATTGCGTGAAAATGTAATCACATGTCAGTTCTAGTATAATATATTTGTCCAATGAATACCCGTTTATCATGTGCATTTCTACTTGGTGTAGCAATTTTAATGGCCAGTAGTGCATAAAAATGTCCAGTGTTTTATTTAAAATTCCCACCAGTCTTAAAAATGGTCATATATTCGATGCCTCGGGAAACGTATCTGTATCTGGCAACACTGGCTTCAACTGGCAGCAGCAGTGCACCGACGTGACGAAAATGAGTTGTGCGAATTCACAAGCTTGCTTATACTGTCTCCCACCCCGCCATCACAAACCCAGAACATCAGAACATCGTCTAGCCTTTGATACGTCATTGCAGTCTACGGTGCCAGCGAACTTGAACTGAAAGTGATGGGTGTGTTATCGGTAGCAGTACAATATTTTGTTAGTATTTAGTTCCGTAATGGAAAAAAAAGGTACCGGTATGCGTATGATGCGGGCTATAAATTGAAAGTAATACCGTGTGCAGAAGAACATGGAAACAGAGCAGCTGAACGGCATTTCGGCCCACCACCAACAGAAGAAAAAAAATTCGCTATTGGCGGGCTAGTAAAGAACAACTGAAAGAAATGGGGAAAACTAAATGTGCAGATAGAGAGCTGAATGCAAAATGGCCGAAACTAGAAGATGACGCATTAAAATGGATTCAAGGACACCGTCAAAATGCCATTGGAATTAATACAAAAAGTATTCAAATACACGCTCGTAAGCTAGCGCTACAGTTGAATTAACAGACTTTAAGAGTGGAGTTGGTTGGCGTTACAGGTTTATGCATCGTCATGGACTTAGCATGCGAACAAAAACCACAATATCTCGGAAAATGCCACAAGAGTATGAAGAGAAAATATTATGTTTCCCCCGGCCGCGGTGGCCGTGCCGTTGTAGACGCGTCAGTCCGGAACCGCGTGACTGCTACGGTCGCAGGTTCGAATCCTGCCTCGGGCATGGATGTGTGTGATGTGCTTAGGTTAGTTAGGTTTAAGTAGTTCTAAGTTCTAGGGGACTGATGACCTCAGAAGGTAAGTCCCATAGTGCTCAGAGCCATTTGAAGCCATGTTATGTTTCCATAGGTTTATTATTCAACAGCGAATGGAAACCATTGTGGAACTAAGCCAAATAGCGAATAGGGACGAAACTCCTCTGACATTTAATGTGCCGAGTAACAGAACTGTTGCCATGAAAGGTGTTAAATTATAGCTATAAAAGGAGTGGACATGAAAAAAATGTGCTGCGCTGTTGTCCTTTCATGTTCTGCTGACTGTACTAAACTTAATCCAATGGTCAAAACAATACCAAAACATTCTGAAATACACCCAGGTGTTGTTTTTCACGTACATGACAAGGTTGGGTGGACGAGGCTGGTATGAAATTATGGGTTAACAGGGTGTGGGAGAGAAGGAAAAGTGATATATTGAAGAAGAGTTCTCTTCTTGTGGTACATCATTTTAGAAGTCATTAAGAAAATTCTGTGAAATGGGAATGGGAAATACAGAGCTTACTGTTATTCCGAGAGGATTTATTCACAGTTGCAAGCTCTTGATATCTCGATAAATAAACCATTTAAAGCGATTTAAAGTGAACATGAGAGAGGAATGGAACAAATGGATGATGGATGAAACCCAAAATGAATTCACGCCGAAGGGAGCTTTAAAACAGTCGTGGTCTAGAGTGAGAGGAGATGTTGTTTACTTTTTCAAGAAGTGCAGCATTAAAGCTCTCAATGGCAGTGAAGATATCGTACATATGAAGAGGACGACGATAATGATGAAGAGGAAGAAGAAAGTTCAGATAACGATTGTCAGGGATTTTACATTTGTGTTCGGTTTTATAAACGAAGAATTATTTTTAGTCTGGCTTTGCAGTATAATAATAAAAATTATAAAAATGTTATTTTTTTAAATTGCTCAAAAATGAAGGTCCGTCTTATACTCCGTATCGTCTTATAGTCCGTAAAATACAGTACGTGGCGGCTTCAGCAAATCTTGTAGCTTTATACTGACATCATTTCAAGTCATTATATGTCAATTGATTTCATCCCCATGAATCCTGCCATTTAATTCAGTTGAGGCCGACGGTCGACCGAAGGCTGCGGGGCAACTGGCAAACCTAGCTGTAGTATT
This sequence comes from Schistocerca nitens, assembly GCF_023898315.1. NCBI lineage: Eukaryota > Metazoa > Arthropoda > Insecta > Orthoptera > Acrididae > Schistocerca > Schistocerca nitens. The sequence goes on from NC_064618.1 coordinate 250,359,752, forward strand.
CTTGACATTGTCAGAACGACGGTCGTCATACGGCGGCGGATATTTGTCGCTGATCGAAGCAGCAATTTCATACAAGCGTTACGATTTTTTCGGAATTTTGAGTTATATACTTACGTTGCCATTCTTCAGTCTAGCAGTGTGTAAAAGGATATCTCAACGCGGAAGCCTTAAGGGGCTCCGGAAAGGCTCAAAATCATGAAAAGTTCAATTTTTACTTTTTTGCGTTTTCTGAATCTGCAGACTATTACCTTTTAATAGATATATAATTTATTCAATTCCGAAGACTACAACTGTTTTTAAATTTTTTTTTGAAATGTGTTCTACAAGGGCGTGACCCACTGTGGCGCTGTTAAACTGCTGTCAAATGGTGGTATTATTAACGTCCGTGTTCATCAGGTACATTTTAGTGATGTGAGATGAAGTATGTGTTGTGGCTAACCTGTGATGGTTCAATATATATCGTTGGTGTGATTGTCGGTTGTTTCATGTTTATTTACTCTGTCGTTATCTCGAAAATATTCGTAATTAATTCTGTTTCTTGAGTCTCTGTTTTGTTGAAGTATAATAATGAGTAAAAGTAAAGTTATTAGAAATCCTCTGAAGGCTTTTAAGAAAAGAAGAAATGTTGGAAAGCCAAAGGTATGTGTTATTACTGTAAACAATAAAGACGATGAAAATCTCCAACATAGCTTGTGTCCCAAAGAAGAAGACAGTTGGTGTAAATATAACAAAGGATTGCTAACTGGTGAAGTATACACTCATAAGCATAGTCTGCCTCATGCCTTAATGGAGGTGATAAAACCTATTTTCAGAGACTTTGCAGCACCTGAACTGTTGAAAAAGTGTATTCACGGAAAAACTCAAAACCCCAATGAAAGTGTAAATAGTGTTATATGGTCGAGAATCCCCAAGACTGTATTTGTTGGAATAGAAACACTTCACTTTGGTGTGTATGATGCTGTTGCGACTTTCAATGATGGCAACATTGTAAGGTGCAAGGTATTTAGAAATATGGGAATGAAGATAGGTTCTAACATGGTACGAGCGATGCTTGCTTTAGACAAGGAACGCCTTCGGGCTGCAGACAGGGCTGTAAAGAGTCTAGAAATACAAGCAAGAGTAAACAGGAGGAGGAACAAGAGGCAGCTGGAGGAGGAGTTTGCAGAGGATGAAGATAATCCATCCTATGGACCTGGAATGCACTAAAAAGTTAATCCAATCTTTGTCGCTCGATTCCCAAAACTTTTATTTTCTCATACTAATTACATGTTTTCTAAGGATCTTCCAAACATATTTGTTTCAAACTTTCAGTAAATGTTACACAGTACCTTCTGCATAATTTAACACAGCCTTTTTCCAAAAAACTGTATATTTTTGAATATATAAATAAAAAATTGCAAAAAATGTTGTGAATTTTCATTACAATTGAAAAAAAAAATCATCTTTAATAACTGAACTAAAATTTTGTAAAATCCCTGTTTAAGTTGTAGCCCATATTCCAATAAATAATCTGTAAAAAGTTCAACTTCCTACCTCAAATACTTTGTGAGGAAAGATGTAATTTATAAGCGTTATTTTAACATTGCAAGAATAGGGCGTTCCGGAGCCCCTTAAGTCACTGTAATATTTCCAGTATTAGAAATATTCGTATCCGTGATTCGTTTACGCAGCTCTCGAGCTTCTCCATGTTAAGAGCACCTTCAAATATTTGCACCGACTTTCTGTACATTTTTACACCCTAGTTAGGGAGAACTAACCAACCACCTATGGGTAGCGCCAACACACAAACATAGCAAATACTGGTGAGCCCCTACAGCACAGCGAAGCTAACTGGCATTGCCTAACCGACCAACCCGCAACGCAGGGGAGCCGTATTGCACACTAAACGCGAAAAGACCCAACCAAAACCCTTACACAGTGCGATCGCTTTATGACCAATCGACCTCTCTTATAACGGTCTTGGCTTATTACAGATACAGACGCTGCATCTGGCTCAGGAGACTCACAGGTTCCCAGCCCAGCAGTACCCCTCCTCGATAGGACTGACAGTCTTTATGATGACCCAATCTATGACAACGCTACCGAGCTTTCCACAATACCCAAACCTAACAACGATGTCACCCTCGCACGATCGGTTGCAGGTAGCAAGAAAGCCGCTACTGCTCGTGCTACTCGACCAGACTATCGCAGAGGTTTTTTTTTCCTTTGGCGCTTTCCTTGGCACTTTTTGCCCCCCTCTGCCCTAGAAACCGCTACGCTTTGTTCGCTTTTCGTTCAGTATCTATCTCCTCTGGTTTCCCTACCCAGACGCACAGGTACATTACGGCCGCAAATCCCGCGAATCCTCGATTAGTAACTAAAAAATACGGGGGTAACAGTAGTTCTTTTGAGTTGGTCACCATGTTGGTGTGGTCATGGAGGAGCTCAACATTTTATATATATATATATATATATATATATATATATATATATATATATATAAAGGTCTGTACAGACACTGCTTGCATAGACAAATCTTTGCATGTGAATGAATCGTCGATCGGAAAATTTGTGTTGATTCACTGTCTGTGTTTAGTCTGGGAGAAGTTCAAACGGTTCAAATGCCTCTGAGCACAATGGGACTCAACATCTGAGGTCGTCAGTCCCCTAGAACTTATAACTACTTAAACCCAACTAACCTAAGGACATCACACATATCCATGCACGAGGCAGGATTCGAACCTTTCGACCGTAGCGGTCGCGCGGTTCCAAACTGTAGCGCCTAGAACCGCTCGGCCACCCCGGCCGGCCCCGGGAGAAGTCTCGCGGCGTTTGAATAGACGCAGACCAGATGGAGTACTTCAGTACTTCATATGCGGCACGACGTGTATCCGGAATGATGTGCGCCAACGATAAATGTGATATCACAGCATAGCTTCTGTCAGTTGCTAACTACCTCAATGTTACTGCCTCACTCATCACGTAACACTTTCGGGCTGAGAAGCCGTGGTCCATACATAAGACTCTCCCCTGACGTTTGCCTTCGACTCCGGAAGGCATCCTCCGAGGACAATCGGCGAACTGCGACGAGAGCGCTAGTAAGCGCCGTATATATAAGCCATCCAGAGCGCGCCACCGTCAATCACGTGACGTCGGCTGTGCTATGATCTCTGATACTGCCAACTTTCTCTGTTGAAATTAACCGATTGTCATGCTGTTGCTGCAATGTTAACATCCATATCTTATCCAGCTTAATACCTTCATCTTTGCTGTTAAAATTATTGCAGTGTTTGGCAATCTCAATGGCCTCCCTGTGCATTCGCGCATAATAATGCGACGTCTTTGCTGTGACGGTCGTCTCACTTAACTATATTTCATGATCACCTTCCTGAAACGCATGTTCCGCTACAGCCGATTTATCAATATGTCCGAGACGGCAGTTCCTTTTATGTTCACCCAGCCGGGTGTTGACGCTTCTTTTTGTTGTCCCTATATAGACCTTTCCACAACTGCGCGGAATTTTATAGACACCTGGGGTAGCTAGAGTTTGTCGTTTATCTTTTTGCGGATCTTAACATTCTTTTATTTTCGTGGTGGGTCTGAATACAGTTTCCACATCGTACTTGCTTAAAAATTTTCCAATGCGATCAGTGACCTTACTGATGAATGGTAAGAACACTTTCCCCTTGGGCTGGTGTCAATCCTCGTCCGTCCTGGTTGTCAGTCTAGGGCGTAGTGCACGAGCTATCTCTCTGTTGGAATACCCATTCTCCTTGAAGGTCGCTCTAAGGTGTTCAATCTCCTCATCTAAGTGAACTTTTCACATATTTTGTGCGTCCTGTCTATTAATGTTTTAATCACTCTTTTATGTCTTGGGTGGTGGTTAGAATCTTTCTGCAGATAACGATCAGTGTGTGTGTCTTTTCTTAAAACCTTGTGACCCAATGATCCGTTCTCTCATTGATTACGGTCACATCTAAGAAGTCAGGCGACCATCGGTTTCCTTTTCCATAGTGAATTGAATTCTTGGATTAGTACTATTCAGATGTTCAAAAATATTCAAATGTGTGTGAAATCTTATGGGACTTAACTGCTAAGGTCATGTCCCAAAGCTTACACACTACTTAACCTAAATTATCCTAAGGATAAACACACACACCCATGCCCGAGGGAGGACTCGAACCTCCGCCGGGACCAGCCGCACAGTCCATGACTGCAGCGCCTTAGACAGCTCGGCTAAGACGTATTCATATGTAACAGGAAGGCATCCAGTTCCTCTTCCCCATGGGCCCATATAACAAATGTATCGTCTACATAACGATACCATCTGACTGGTCTTTTTCTAGCTGTTTGCAGCTTCCGTTGCTCAAAGTTCTCCATGAACAAGTTAGCCACAGCTGGATTAACAGGACTTACTCCCTCACTGTTGCTATAACTCTTTCATAAGCACTTATCGATTTTCTCATTTCAGTGTCATTTCAGCTTATACACGCCAAAGCATACTACAACAGCACAAAGACTGCCTCTTCGTCTTAGCTAGTTAAACCAGTCCGCTTTTCTTACTTTTTAGTGCCTTCAAAAGATTAACATGCGAAAGCGTTACACGTTTGAGAAGCCACTTCTGATCCATCTTCTCCGTGTTGATATTTTTCTTCGTATAACTTCCGAAATAACAGAACTAGACAGAATAATTATCTTGTAAGGAAAAACCTGGCCATGACCAGAAAATGTTCTGCAGTCTCGGACTACTGATTCAGGACTGTGCGAAAGCTGCAGTGTTGTTGGAAAGTGTAAATACGAATTGAATACTGCAGACCTGATGTGCAGACGGTCGTTGCGAACATGGTCTGCTGAGACAAACCTGAGCTTGTAAAGGACCCTTTACACCATAAGGTATTTGTAGCGACTTGTCTTTACAGACAATGCTTGCACTGACATATCGTTGCGATTGAAAAAATTGTCGATAGCTAGGTCATTAAAGACGGAGCACAAGCTCGGATTATGGAATTATGGAAAGGAAATCGAGCGCGCCCTTTGAAAGGAAACATCCGGCCATTTGTCTGAAGCGATATAAGGCAATCACGGAAAACCTAAATCAGCATGGATGGACGTGGATTTGAACTGTCGTCCTCCGGAATTTTTTTTTTTTGTTTTGGTTTTAGGGCGCAAAACTGCTATGATCATTAGCGCCCGGTCCGTGACTTAGGAAACAGTAAAAAACCGAAAATGGAAACCAGCAGCAATGGGAACGAAAGTCATAAAATTGGAGAAACTAAAAGCAGAAGGAAGGCTTAAAAATCCACTACAGAAAGGGCTTGGTTGTCCCCAAAAAAAGCTTCAAATGACTGACGTCATTTCACAGGCACTAATAAACTCGAGAACGCGAACGGCTGAGCGCGTGTCATCTGCTAAAATCGACGATATATCAGGCGACAGCCGTAGACGGGAGCGTAACGGATTAAAATAGGGGCACTCAATTAAAAGGTGTCTTACCGTCCACAGCTGAGAGCAGTGGGGACAGAGTGGGGGAGGATCGCCGCTTAAAAGATGTCGATGGCTAAAAAGACAGTGCCCTATCCGGAGTCTAGTTAAAATTACCTCCTCCCGACGACGCGTTCGGGAGGAAGAGGTCCAAGCATAAGGAAGAGCTTTCACGTCCCGCAATTTATTATGGGAAAGTGTCGACCAATGCGCGTGCCATAAAAGAACAACACGACGTAAAACGCTCCATAGACCGGCGAAGGGAATCGATTGAATAGCTGGCCGAAGAAGAGAGACTGCAGCCTTGGCTGCGATATCGGCCGCCTCATTTCCACAGATACCAACGTGTCCCGGGAGCCAGAGGAACGCCACCGAGACGCCCCCCAGGTGGAGCAAGCGCAGACAGTCCTGAATCCGGTGGACCAGAGGGTGCACAGGGTAAAGAGCTTGCAGACGTAGGAGAGAGCTGAGAGAATCTGAGCAGATAACGTACTGTATCCGCTGATGGCGGCGGATGTAGTGGACAGTCTGGAGAACAGCGTAAAGCTCTGCAGTATAAACCGAACACTGGTCGGGAAGCCGAAAGTGATTTGAGGTGTCGCCAACAATATAGGCACTCCCTACACCTAACGATGTTTTCGAGCCATCGGTGTAAATAAATGTGGCTTCCGTCATTTGTGCACATAGAGCAGCAAATGCCCAGACACTAAACGTAATCCACGGTGGTGGATAGAGTCGAGACGCCGAAGAATAGACGGCCGAGCAGAGGAGTAGACTATGCTTCCATAGTCCAATTTCGAGCGCACTAGGCGCGATAGAGGCGGGGAAGGACCACTCGGTCCGCTCCCCAGGAGGTACCATTCAGGACACGGAGGGTGTTGAGGGATCGCAGACAGCGAGCCGAAAGATAGGAAACGTGGGAGGACCAGCACAGTTTTCTGTCAAACATAAGACCCAAGAATTTAGCGACGTCTGAAAACGGAATGTTGACAGGTCCTAGATGTAAGGAGGGTGGAAGAAACTCGTTACGTCGCCAAAAATTAACACAAACAGTCTTACTGGGAGAAAAACGGAAGCCGATTTCGATGCTCCAAGAGTGGAGGCGATCGAGACATCCTTGAAGACGTCGTTCAAGATGGCTGGTCCGTTGAGAGCTGCAGTAGATCGCAAAATCGTCCACAAATAGGGAGCCCGAGACATCAGAAAGGAGACAATCCATAATTGGATTTATGGCAATGGCAAACAGTACAACACTCAGCACGGAGCCCTGGGGTACCCCGTTTTCTTGGGAGAAAGTACGGGAGAGAGTAGTGTTCACCCGCACCCTAAATGTGCGCTTTGCCATAAATTCGCGAAGAAAAAGGGGCAGCCGACCTCGAAAGCCCCAAGAGAACAGTGTGCGGAGGATGCCTGTCCTCCAACAGGTATCGTATGCTCTCTCCAGATCAAAAAATATTGCAGCTGTTTGGCGTTTCCGGAGAAAATTGTTCATGACATAAGTGGAGAGAGCAACAAGATGGTCAACTGCAGAACGATGCTTTCGGAATCCGCATTGGGCAGGTGTTAAAAGACTGCGGGATTCCAGCCACCAAGCTAAACGGTAATTCACCATACGCTCCAAAACCTTACAGACACTACTCGTGAGAGAAATGGGGCGATAGCTAGAGGGGAGATGTTTGTCCTTTCCAGGTTTCGGAACAGGAACGACGATAGCTTCCCGCCATCGTCTGGGAAAAGTACTGTCGGTCCAAATTCGATTATAAAGGCGAAGGAGGTAACGCAGACTATGGGTTGATAAATGCAGCAACATTTGGACGTGGATACCATCCGGTCCTGGGGCGGAGGAGCGAGAAGAAGAGAGTGCATGGTGGAGTTCCCGCATGGAGAAAACAGTATTGCTTTCGCGATTTAGAGAGGAGAAAGCAAGATGTCGCACTTCCGCTGCACGTTTCTTCGGGAGAAACGCTGGCGGGTAATTTGAAGAGCTCGAAATCTCAGAAAAGTGCTGACCCAATGAGTTAGAAATTGCGACGGGGTCCACTAATGTATCATGCGCGACAGTGAGCCGAGAGACCGGGGAGAAACTAGGCGCGCCTGAGAACCGTCGAAGCCGACTCCAAACTTCCGAGGAGGGAGTGAAGGTGTTAAACGAGCTAATAAAGAATTTCCAGCTTGCCTTCTTGCTATCGCGGATGACACGACGGCATCGCGCACGGAACTGCTTATAGCGGATACAGTTGGCCAAAGTAGGATGGTGGCGGAAAACGCGAAGAGAACGTCGCTGCTCACGTATTGCGTCACGGCATGCCTCGTTCCACCAAGGAACTGGGGGGCGCCGGGGCAATTCGGAGGTGCGTGGTATTGTACGTTCCGCAGCTGTAAGAATAACGTCGGTAATATGTGTGACCTCATCGTCGACGCTGGGAAAGTGACGGTCATCGAATGTCGCTAGAGACGAAAAAAGTGTCCAATCGGCTTGGGCAAACTTCCAGCGTCGCGGGCGGATATATGGCAGTTGAGGCTGCAGTCTAAGGATACATGGAAAGTGGTCACTCAAGTGTGTATCATCAAGGGCGAACCATTCGAAGCGCCGAGCTAGCGGAACAGTACCGACCGCAAGGTCCAAATGAGATAAATTTGTTGTGGAGGCAGACAAAAATGTAGGGACCCCAGTGTTGAGGCAAACTAGATCCGCTTGGTGGAAGACGTCTAGCAATAGTGAGCCACGTGGACAAGGATGTGGAGATCCCCAAAGCGGGTGGTGGGCATTGAAGTCCCCAACCAGCAAATAGGGGGGTGGAAGCTGACCAAGAAGATGAAGGAGATCAGCTCGTGCCATTGGTGTGGACGATGGAATGTATACAGTACAAAGGGAAAGAAAGACGGCGACAGCTTGGAAGGAAGTGCTTAAGTGGATTGGGTGATAATGGAGAGTATCGTGGAGAAGAATCATGAGTCCTCCATGGGCTGGAGTGCCTTCAACAGAGGGGAGATCATATCGGACGGACTGAAAATGAGGGAGAACAAAGCGGTCATGGGTACACAACTTTGTTTCCTGAAGACAGAAGATGACCGGCGAGTAGGATCGTAAGAGGATCGACAATTCATCCCGATTGGCTCGAATGCCGCGGATATTCCAGTGGATAATGGAAATAGGGTGAACAGAAAATGGAGGAATGTGACCAAGGTTGCTGTCAACTCAACGACTGCTCAGAGCTTGCGACCGACAGCATGGAATGGCATTCAGCCGAAGGCAGAAGATCCTGATCCATAGGTTGTTCAGGAGCAGCTCCTGCCACCAGCGATCGGCCGGTTGATCGGCCGCCAGCAGTGCGCCTCGGCGACACAGAAGACGGCCGAGGGCGATTTCCGCCAGGTGGTGCTGTAGATGGGACACGGCGGAGAAGGAGATGAACTGGGTTTCTTTGTAGCCTTCTTGGAAATATGATGTTTAGGTGAAGGAGGAACCGATGGTTGTGTAGTTGGGGTACGTAAAAAATCTTCACGAGTATGCTCTTTTTTCGAAGTCTTGGTGTCTGACTTTTGGGCTCGAGATTTAGCAGAACCCGATGAGGGGTTAGCCAGAGAGTGGGCAGGCGAAAGTGGTGAGGTTGAACGGGCGATCTTTGCGCTGGCCGATCTGACGACCGTGGCACTAAAGGTGAGGTCGCAAGTCTGCGTGGCCACCTCCTTTGTTGGCCGAGGAGAAGCAAGGACAGTGCTGTATTTTCCTGTCTGAGGCACGGTGGGCTGTCGACTGGCGAATAATTTTCGAGCAGCAAAGGTCGACACCTTTTCCTTCACTCTGATTTCCTGGATGAGATTTTCGTCCTTAAAAACGGGGCAATCTCGAGAGGAAGCAGCGTGGTCACCCATACAGTTGATGCAGCGAGGGGATGGAGGTCGACAAACACCCTCATGGGCATCCTTGCCACACGTAACACATTTGGCCGGATTGGAACAGGACTGGCTGGTGTGATTGAACCGCTGACACCGATAGCAACGCGTAGGGTTTGGGACGTAAGGGCGAACGGAAATTATCTCATAGCCAGCTTTGATTTTCGATGGGAGTTCCACTTTGTCAAATGTCAAGAAGACAGTGCGGGTTGGAATGATGTTCGTGTCAACCCTTTTCATAACTCTATGAACAGCCGTTACGCCCTGGTCAGACAGGTAGTGCTGAATTTCTTCGTCAGACAATCCATCGAGGGAGCGTGTATAAACGACTCCACGCGAGGAATTTAAAGTGCAGTGCGTTTCAACCTGGACAGGGGAGGTGTGGAGCAGTGAAGTACGCAGCAATTTTTGTGCCTGGAGGGCACTGACTGTTTCTAACAACAGGGTGCCATTCCTTAATCTGGAACAAGACTTTACAGGACCTGCAATAGCGTCGACACCCTTCTGAATAATGAAAGGGTTGACCGTGGAGAAGTCGTGACCTTCGTCAGACCGAGAAACAACAAGGAACTGTGACAACGATGGAAGAACTGTCTGTGGCTGAGACTCGGTGAACTTACGCTTGTGAGCAGACATAATGGTAGCTGAGGAAACCATTGCGGAAGAATCCCCCGTGATTACCGGCGTCTCCAATGGCGCGCTCCTCCCTTGTGGGGGCCCTCTCTGAGGGCACTCCCGCCTTAGGTGATTGTTTACACCTCAGGTCACACCTCCCGACAAACGGACGGAGGGACCAATCGGCACTTTCGGAAGGTATCAGCTCGGGTAATCACCCCTCCCTGGGCCTGGCTGTTACCAGGGGATACGTACGTGTCCTACTTGTCTACCCACAGCAGGGAATTACGCGTTACCCCGTCACCGGCTACGCACAAAAATGCGTGGGTCGGCCTTCAGACACGCACAGGGAGGAAGAAAGAGAAAGGGAAAGGGAAGAGGAGGGGTCTCAAACGCCGCAGCGGAGAAAAGGGTAAAGAGAAGAGGTAAGGAAAAAGAGAAGGACAAAGGGAGGATGAAGACATACAAGCAGAGAAGGCGAAGAATGCGGTACATTTACGAGCGTCCGTCTCCGGACGTAGGCACATACTCCCAGAGGGGGAGAAAGGGAAGGAAAGAGCCAGAGGTGAGGGGAGGAGGGGCGAATCTGGGGGAGAGGGAAGGATGCGGAAAAGGAAGGTATGCAGCTCGGAAAGGAAGGAGGCCACATTAGCTCGGGGTCCCGTGCTCGCTACGCACGTATCCACAAAAGAGTTGTGGACCCCCTGGGGGCGTCCTCCGGAATGCGGGTCCAATGTGTTAACCACTGCGCTACCTCGCTCGGTGAAAAAACTGTCTTGAATTTGTGGTGTCACCGCCAGAATTCTAATTCCTTGTCATGTCCCAGACCTTATGTCAGTATAGTTCTTCCCTCCTCACGCCAGCCTGCGTGAGCTAAAACACGTGCCTTTCAGCCTCCCCTAGTAACACTGTGTTGGCTCTCCTGCCAACACAACAGAGTTACTATCTGTGTTCGGCCTGTGCGAAGTCTGTCGGCTACTGAATTGACGCAGACCACTTACTTCTACCAAGGAAGAACTTTCGTACAAATCAGGATATCCGTGATGATGTTAATGGTTACTACAAAGTGTCTGTGTTCATAGCCTTTCTGAATGCCTTCATCATCCTGACACACTGCGAACTTTTAGCAGCTTTAACTTTCTTCTAAATACGACGAAACACTGAAGACACAGATCGATTAATGGCCGATTTAGCAACGACAACGGCTGTGTCGAAACACTTTCATTAACGTGTGAATCGACTGGAGCAGTTGTCTCGAAGGGAAATCGAAGTTTTGTCTGTCTGCGACCGTCAGATCTATCCTAATGTGTTTCGGTTTCTACAGCTCTTGGCAACTCTACCCGTTACAACGGTCGCGATTGTACGCAGTTTCTCCACCCTTAAGGGGATAGAGAGTTATCTGAGGAATGGAACATGCGAAGCACTACTGAATGGGCTTGCCGTGATGACAGTTCATCGAGGAGAAAGGACTGATGTCCAAACTGAGACAAGTGATGTGGCAAAGCACACACTTAAATTTCTCTTAAATAGTTTAACCATTTGTTCTATTTATGTGTATTAAAGTAGTTAATAAAAGCGGATTTTGTGTATTTCAAACTAAATTAACACGGTCCTAGACTATAAAAATAGGCAATTAATAAAATCGATATAGAAAAATCTGTTAGCAACTGGATTATGTTTTATTAAAATTATTCTAACTTCGTAACCTTATAAAATTGATTCCATGATGCAGTTCATAACCTCAATACGTCGTTTTCGTAATGTCATTAGTGTTCTAATTAAACATATAAACCAATGACACACTTTATTTTTATAATTTTGGGCATTAAATTAGTACTGATCAGTAACATTAATCCTCAATTGGAGCTACTGTAAAATGAAAGACATATCGGCCGCCCCCCCCCCCCCACCCACCCACAAAAAAAGAAAATTGTAAGTACGCCACTGATACTGTTGACATACTTCAACAACAGGAAACGTCTCTTCGTCCTAGGTAATTACCAGTATTCCATTTTCAAATTATGGCGCCTTCAAAAGATTTATGGCGCCTTCAAAAGATTTACATGTATCTTCTTCGTGCTAGTCTTTTTCGTTTTATAAACTCCGAAATAATAACAATAGACTAGTAATTTAATTAAATTGACCATGGCCAGAAAATACTGTGTAATTTCGGGCAACTGATTCAGGACTGTGCGAAAGTTGCATTGTGCCAGGAAGATGTAAACGCACACTGAAAACTGCAGGCCAGATGTAGAGGTGGTCGTTGCGAACATGGTCTGGTCAGATATGAGCGTGTTGGTTGGTTGATTTGGAGTAAGGACCAAACAGCGAGGTTCAAATGGTTCAAATGGCTCTAAGCACTATGGGACTTAACATCTGAAATCATAAGTCCCCTAGACTTAGAACTACTTAAACCTAACTAACCGAAGGACATCACACACATCCATGCCCGAATCAGGATTCGAACCTGCGACAGTAGCAGCAGCGCGGTTCCGGACTGAAGCTCCCAGAACAGCGAGGTCATCGGTCCCATCGGATTAGGGAAGGATGGGAAAGGTAGCCGGCCGTGCCCTTTCAAAGGCACCATCTCGGCATTTGCCTGAAGCGATTTAGGGAAATCACGGAAAATCTATATCAGAATTGGACGCGGTTTGAATTGTCGTCCTCCCGAACGCGAGTCTAGTGTCCTGAACGTGTAAACGCCCCTTTACGCAACAAGGTTCCTGTTTTCAACTTAACGAATACAATCACGTAAGGACGCTTTCACAAACACCAAAGATTGGACTTACAAATTCATAAATGGACCCGGGATGCATGAGATGTTATCATGACGTCCTTCTCCTCTGTCTGCGATGTGTAGGAAGACGTGTTTGGTGGAAATGTAAGGCACACTACGTCTGGCTCTTGGTCGACTTTCTTTTAAGTAATCCATTACGGCTAAGATGATGCATTGGAATACTTTTATAGAACGAGAGGCATTTCCGTTCAAAGCGATTGTGTAACAGACAAAGATATATGGCCACACTAATTCATGGCATATTAAGAAATTTCTACCGAATAGTGGCTTCAAAATTTGAGGCAGCAAATGACAGTAATAGGCCTTTGTTCCATTTTAGACATCTCTATCATCAACCTAAATTTATGATTTACGATCTGTAAAATGTTCCCTGAGAAATAAAACTACGATACAGGAAAGTATAAACTATTTCACATCATCGTGTATGATAAAGACCACGTTACAACTAGTAACTTATATGGGAATCCGTGGACACGCTGTTTATACAGAGACCCCTACACTTACTCATCAAAGTGCTTAACAACAATTTTTTTTTGTTTTTTGTTTTTACAAAACAGTCACTAACAAATATTACGTTACCATGCTCATCTTATCTGCAGCTTAGCAGAATTATTAAATCGTTATTAGAGAATAGCCAAGTCGACGAAACATTGCGACCATTAAAAAAAAGTAAAAAAAACTAAAGAAGAAAAAACCGTTTCGCGTGAGAAACATGCTGTTTCAACAGCGCGACAGTGACAGTTCCGTCGTTACCCGAAGGTCACTGGAAAACAAAGGCCGTTTTTGTATGCAAATAAGAAGGGAGATTGTAGTTCAGAGTGCCGTTTATATGGCCATCATTAATTCAACACAGAGTAGGACTAGCCAAGTACAGAAGAGGAATGCGGCCATGGTCTGGGGTGATTCCGTAAAACGAAGGAAACAAAAATTTTTACTGTTATTATTATTATTATTACATAATTTATTAATACTGTGAACACTGAATAAATTAATTAATACAAAGTTCAATTAATAACAACATTTGGCAGAATTCCTATTATATTCTGCCACGCCTCTCTGTTCAGGGCGTCCTCCTTATATAAACAGCGATGGTCCGTTATTTATAATCTGATTAAAATTAGTTGATAGTTGAAACTTCATAGGCTGGAGCTGGTTTCCTCCAATCAGAGTACTCAACGTCACGCCCGAACCGTTCGCCGTTGTCAACCTGTCACAATAACTGCTCAGTTCACCTTTCCGGCTTTCTTTCTTGTTATGTTCGGATCTCGAATCATGGCTCTGGCCCTTTAATTTTGTATTTCACTACATTTGATAATCATACCAAATACAATACAGTACAATACAATACAACACACACAGAAACGTTACTAATGGTATACACGCGTTTCATGCACGATACTCACCAAACACTTTTGGATCCTTCCGCACTACACGCGATCTAGCGTCACGTATATAGTTACCATAATCACAGAGATCAACTGACATTAGAAAAGCTTCGCACGACGTTACGTGAAACCAAATTTTTGGAAACTGCAATTCATCGTTGCTACTGGAATATCATACTATAATCAGTGTAACACCTTAACTCGTCCTTGTGTCGTAGCACAACGGTTAGCACTTTAGAGGTCATAGATTCGAAACTCGTGCAACATAACGAATTTTTTTACTTATAAATCTAATCAAAATACTTGCACTGTTATTTTTATCCCATTAATTGATTTAAATATTTTTTTAATTTTAATGCTTTACAATGTCATTTTCATTATTGTATCGACTTTTTATGTTTGCCCTTATTTTTTTCCTATCTTTCTTTCCTCATTTATGCTACGGTCGCAGGTTCGAATCCTGCCTCGGGCATGGATGTGTGTGATGTCCTTAGGTTAGTTAGTTTTAAGTAGTTCTAAGTTCTAGGGGACTGATGACCACAGATGTTAAGTCCCATAGTGCTCAGAGCCATTTGAACCATTTTTTCCTCATTTGGAGTCTGCCAGTATAGTCTATAATCTAAAACCAAGTACCAGTCAATACAGCTCATCGGTTGGTAAAGCGCCAGCTCGTGTACCCAGTGTGAGAATAATTTCAGGTAATGAATGATAGCCAGCAATTACAGTTTGTTTTTTAACGCTGAAAGTGAAATTTTTCTATCTTGAGTTTGCTCGTACGGGTTAGCTTTAATCGGCGTAAGCAAAGGGATCGTGATTTTAGTTCTGCAACTGATTGGTGACCGCCGTTTTCTCGGGTACGTTGCGCATCACGAGGTTATAGTTATGTTAGGACATGAGTTTAAATTCAGGGATACAAAACCCGTCAGTCATTGTCCACTTAAAATCAGCTGTCGACAGAGCATCTCGCATTTCCGTCATACCTCGCGGCGGCCGCTTACAAAACATTGGTGAGCGTTACACATTAATAGCTTTTCTGAAGTAACCCGCCGTGCTTGTGTGTCGCCCATAACCGAACGGTAGCCGATGTGTCATCACTGTAGCGGCAAGTGACAGACGTCAACTATCAAGTTATTTTAATCGAACTATAGGTAGGTGATGTGGTTTTTCCAAGAACGTCTGCCCAGACAGTTTGCTTTCAAACATTTTCTTTTGCCTACGATGATTGTCATTCTCAAGAAATGTCCATACGACTTCATTGATTTTCTTTCAGTCCTTCCACTGCTCCATTTGTCTTCATTCTCGTACTTCTTCAGTTTCTTTCTCGATTCGCTCCTTCATAAATAGTCCATTTCCATAGGTATTAGCCTTCTTTTGAGGTGTACATTTAAATTCCACTGTCTTATTATTGTTAGAAATTTTCTTGGCCCACCTAAAGAGTTTGTACATCCTATTAGTTTTCTGTTTCGTTGTATTTTGCATTACACACCTCTATTACCCAATCCACTTTTGTCAATGTATGTCCGACGCTTATATCAGGTGTATAATAAGACTACAGTTGAGTCTAACAAAAACAAAATATTTGGTGGTGGTGGTAAGTTTTTATGGGCCCAAACTGAGATCACCGTCCCTAGGCTTACACACTGCTTAATCTAGCTTAAACGAACTTACGCTAAGGACAACACACACACACACACACTCACACACACAAACACACACACACACACACACACACATACACACATACACACATGCCGGAGGAAGGGCTCTAACCTCCGACTCTAACCGCGCGAACCGTGCAAGGCGCCTAAGACCGCGGAGCTTCCCCGCGCGTCTCGGAATGTCTGGTAGTGGGTAGTAACACTAGATTTGAAGCAGACACCAATGACGGAGCAGTTGCGAGACAGGTAGAAAAAATGTTAACATTGCAGAACAGACTGCGCACTCAAGATTGCCGAGATCGCAACCAGCCGAAAATACTTCTGAAAAAGTTTTATTTCACCACCGGTTTCGAGTCATTATGCCCACCTTCAAATGGCTACACTTAGCTGGTTTCGCGGTGAGTATTATCAGCTGCATGGCTTCTGCTCCTGTACTATATCAGAACATTTATGTGGTTAGCACCACTATTGCGCCATGTGAATCACTGTACATGAGAAGTGAGATTGAAGAATCATCACGCTATGTGTAGGCGACCGTTGACAACAAAACGCAAACGGCTATGTTTGAAACGGTGGTGTGACCGGAACTGTTGATGAATGGCGTCGCTTTGTGTTCAGCGATGAATCGCAATTCTGCTGTACCCCGAATAACCATCGTCGGCGAGTATGGCGGCGACCATGGGAGAAGTCCCATTCTTCCAAAGTTTTGGAGAGGCACAGCGCTGTTACTTCCGGCTTAATTGTAGGGGAAGCCGACGGGTATGAATTCAGATCACGGGTGGCGGTGACTGAGGGGACTCTGACGGCACAACGGCACGTCTCGTACGTTCTGCTTCCTCGTGTGTTACCTCTCATGCCCCAGTATCCTAGTGCCATTTTTCAACACGACATTGCTCTTTCACATATGGCACGTACCTCTATGAACTGTGTCTGCAAGACCCCAGATCTGTCTCAGACAGTGCTTGTGTCGGAGCAGTTCTGACATCAGCTTCGTCCCAGTGCCGACGTCCCGGACATCAAGGACCAGTTACAGCAGTTGTGGGCGAGCTTGCCTCGGGAGAGGACACAACGGTTTTGTGACACCATTCTCAACCGAATCAGTGCATGAGTCCAGGCCAGGAGGGGAGTCTAAATTAGAAGGCTGCAACGCTCAGTGTTTGACCGGTCCCGGCTCGCCTGTTAACGGGGGTCCCATACGACTCGGCTCAGTCACGTACTCGCCCCATGTCTGTTGTCCGGATTCCGGACCCGCGGATAACCGAGCATGACCGGTCACCGCTGACGTCTCACCTCACCTCGCCTCGTCCCGGCTCGCTGCACTGTACTGTACAAATCCAACGTGTCTCTGTCTCTCTCTCTCTCTCTCTCTCTCTCTCTCTTTCTTTTAATACAAAAGTAACATTTCCAAGAACGGGTACGTGAGCATAAAGCATCTGGAAAGTAAAATGATATTTCAATACAATCAATACAGTCTCATTTCCAAGCAAAAGATATATTTTTCCTTTCATTTATAGGAAACACTAAATAAGTGCTTCCTCTGTAATCTAGAAGACAACCATCTTCATAAAGAAAGCATACAAAGAACATTAAACTTTTACAGACATAACTTGTCATACTTTTCATTTGTTTGCAACAGAAACAAAATTGTAGTTAGTGTTGATTAGCAGTAAATCACTAACGCGTTCCGGATTTAATTGGCTGAGGCGATTTGTTAGTAACATGCCGGCTTTACTAAAGCACCTTTCACTAGGTGCGCTTGTTGCTGGGATACATAAAATACGTCTTGCATCTGCAGCCAAATCTGGCAGATCTGTTTCATGTCTGCTCCACCACTTTAAGATGTCATCATCATCTCCGGGGTGCATTAAAATGTACAGATCTACTTCATCTACTGCGGATGATCTGTTGTTCCTCAATTCCTTGAAACGATCTCTCTTTCTGGGTGGTGATGACACAGTACTTGAAGGATCTATGATAATAAACAAAAGAGACAAGTGATACAGAACTGATGTGGAAATCATCGAAACGTTCCCGTAAGAGACCGATGACCTCTCTGTTTGGTCTCTCCCCCTAAACAACGCGACCCCCGTTCCCATAAAAACGAGATGTTTTACGTTAATGAAATATTATACGAGTCATAACATTCCCGTTTCTCTATGATACACTTTCCACTAACTATGCAAAAACGATTATGTTAATGATTGCGTGTTGTACCTGCGTACATAGCACACATTGTCGCACATTGCTAAGAATTTCTTGCTTTTCACTTATTTCAAGCATATTAAGATCACGGAAGGACGGCCAAACAAACGATCGTTGTGAGGTTTCCTGCAACTGTCTTTCTTTAAATGAGTGGTTCCCGACTGGAAAAACAATAAAGTGGAGCAGTTTATGCACGATACGTACCCAGTAGACGCATTGTTTTCATCTACAACCAACAGAAATGTACTCCATACTTGGCTTTTTAGACCTTCCCGTGTAAACATTGGTTTCAATCTTACGTCGTACTACACTGGCTTCCTCGCGCTGCTTGATTACAGAGAGAGAGACACCACAAATGAGAAGCCCGTACTGGCTGCAGTGTCTCACGGATAATAACGCGTGTAATGTGCTTGAAGTTATGTGCTACGTATTCGGTCACGGCTTCTATGCTCGGTCACCGGAACTAGTGCGGGTAGCCTATCCAGTTAGGGTGTGCTCGCCCCACCTCGTATTTTGTGCTCGCTTACTCGGTCATGCAGGACTCTAGTCTAAATACTGACAAGGGAACCTCCCCATCGCACGCCCCTCAGATTTAGTTATAAGTTGGCACAGTGGATAGGCCTTCATAAACTGAACACAGATCAATTGAGAAAACAGGAAGAAGTTGCGTGGAACTGTGAAAAAATAAGCAAAATATACAAACTGAGTAGTCCATGGGCCACATAGGCAACATCATGGACAATGTGAACTCAAGAGCGCCGTGGTCTCGTGGTAGCGTGAGCAGCTGCAGAATGAAAGGTCCTTGGTTCAAGTCTTCCCTCCAGTGAGAATTTTACTTTCTTTATTTTTACATCGTTATTATCTGTCCGTTCGTTCATTGACGTCTCTGTTCACTGTAATAAGTTTAGTGTCTGTGTCTTGCGACCGCATCGCAAAGCCGTGCGATTAGTAGACGAAAGGACGTGCCTCTCCAATGGGAACCGAAAACATTTGATCGCAAGGTCATAGGTCAACCGATTCCTCCACAGGAAAACACATCTGATATATTCTATACGACACTGGTAACGGCATGTGCGTCACATGACAGGAATATGTTGTCGGCCCACCTAACTTGTACACTTGCCGAATGGGTAAACAGATTCTTCTACCTTGCCCGATTTAGGTTTTCTTGTGGATGTGATAATCACTCCCAAAAAAGTGATGAAAACACAATAGTTTGTCACATAAACTGAAAATAAAAAAATTAAACTTTTCACTCAATGGAGGATTTGAACCAAGGACCTCTCGTTCCGCAGCTGCTCACGTTACCACGAGACCACGGCGCTCCTGTGTTCTTAGAGTCCTTGATGTCGCCTATCTTCCCACGAACTACTCAGTTTGTATATTTTGCTTATTTTTTCACAGTTCCACACAACTTCTTCCTGTTTTCTCAATTGATCTGTGTTCAGTTTTTCAAGGCCTTTCCACTGTGCCAACTTATAACTAAATCTGAGGGGGGTGCGATGGGGAGGTTCCCTTGTGAGCAAATCGGCTCACATTGTCAAATTCTTTGTAAATTCGACTCGATTTTGTAATCACTGGAATAACATCACCTACCCTCTCGTTCCCTCCTCCCTTATCTGGGTGCTTCACTTTTTTTGTCACGCTTTGTAGATGGGCTGCGAGATGTCAGAAACAAATTTAGGTCCGGCCGGCCTCGTGTATCGCAGCAACGAATTTGCCGCTCATCTTTATTCGATTACGGAGCAGGCGGTCCCGGTGCTTATTCACAGACTCATCTCCATGCGTCTCGAATTCGTGTGTGGCGTGGGTGAGTACGAGCACCGGGGCAGTACAGTCACGCGTGGAACCGGCTCCGGATGTCAGCGGCTGACCGCAGTCTCTGTTGCCCACCTCACCACCACGTGCCATTACGATAGCCAGCGACCTTCGGTACTGACGACGGCCTCGATGGAACGATCAGACATGCCTCTTGAATTCACAAATGAGCAGGAGAAAGCGCGAATCTAGCTACACAAAAACAATAGAAACACGTTCGGCACTCAAATACAAACGCGCCACAGTTCGGGACAAGAAAAATACAGCAATGATAGCATGGTGTACTAATTTAGACTTGTGACTAATTTCGGTTGGCAACCACAAGACAACCTCAGCTGCCGACAGGTGTTGTTGAAATACCTCGATGTGGACAGCTGAAAATGTGTGCCCCGACCGGGACTCGAACCCGGGATCTCCTGCTTACATGGCAGACGCTCTATCCATCATCTTCTTTTTTTTTTTCTAATCTTATTTTGTTCGCTTTTGTTCGTTTCGTCTACTCGGGGCGGACGTCGTAAGACATCCGTTTTAAGTTCGTTGATGATCGTATAACTCAGTTTTTTTTATTACAGAGGGCACGTAACCCTCCGACCGAACACGCTGAGCTACCGTGCCGGCTGTTGCATCTGCTCGGGGCGGACGCCGTATGACATCCATTTACGTTCGTTGTTGATCTGTTAACTCAGTTTTTTTATTACAGAGGGCGCATTACCCTCTGACCGAACACGCTAAGCTACCGTGCCGGCATCCATCTGAGCCACCGAGGACACAGATGAATAGCGCGACTGCAGGGATTTATCCCTTGCACGCTTCCCGTGAGACTCACATTCCCAACTGTCCACAATTCTACATATGTATTGTATGTATGTGGACAGTTGGGAATGTGAGTCTCACGGGAAGCGTGCAAGGGATAAGTCCCTGCAGTCGCGCTATTCATCTGTGTGCTCGGTGGCTCAGATGGATAGAGCGTCTGCCATGTAAGCAGGAGATCCCGGGTTCGAGTCCCGGTCGGCGCACACATTTTCAGCTATCCACATCGAGGTATTTCAACAACACCTGTCGGCAGCTGAGGTTGTCAGTTAGTCATCATTTACTCCAGGGAAAAGCTGCACGGTCATCAACAGTAACTGTCCTTTCGAGAACAAGTTACTGTCTTCGTATATATAACCACAAGACACACACAATGTTAGATAAAAGAAAAATAAAAGAGAAAAGTCGAGGGAGACTGCCACAACTGTGTGAAACATGTTTGAGAGTATTAACGCAAAATTCACTGAAAGAGCCAAAGAAACTGGTACACATGCCTAATATCGTGTAGGGCCCACACGAGCAGGCAGAAGTGCCGCAATACGACATGGCATGGACTCGACTAATGTCTGAAGTAGTGCTGGAGGGAACTGACACCATGAATCCTGCAGGGCTGCCCATAAATCCGTTAGAGTACGAGGGGTGGAGATCTCTTCTGAACAGCACGTTGCAAGGCATCCGAGATATGTTCAATAATGTTCATCTGTGGGGAGTTTGGTGGACAGCGGAACTGTTTAAACTCAGAAGAATGTTCCTGGAGCCAACCTGTAGCAATTCTGGACGTGTGGGATGTCGCATTGTCCTGCTGCATTTGCCCAAGTCTCTCGGAACACATAATGGACATGAATGGATGCAGGTCATCAGACAGGATTCTAACGTACTTGTCACCTGTCAGAGTCGTATCTAGACGTATCAGGAGTCCCATATCACTCCCACGCCCCACACCATTACACAGTCTCCAACAGTTGACATGCAGGGTCTATGTATTCATGAGATTGTCTCCATACCAGTACACGTCCACCCTCTCGATATAAATTGAAATGAGTCTCGTCTGATCAGGCAACGTGTTTCCACTTATCTACAGTCCAAGGTCGTTGTTGACGGGCCCAGGCGAGACGTAAAGCTTTGTGCCGTGCAGTTATCAAGGGTACATGAGTGGGCGATCGGCTCCGAAAGCCCATGTCGATAATGTTTCGTTGAATGGTTCACACGCTGACACTTGTTGATGGCCGGCCGCGGTGGTCTCGCGGTTCTAGGCGCGCAGTCCGGAACCGTGCGACTGCTACGGTCGCAGGTTCGAATCCTGCCTCGGGCATGGATGTGTGTGATGTCCTTAGGTTAGTTAGGTTTAAGTAGTTCTAAGTCCTAGGGGACTGATGACCACAGCAGTTGAGTCCCATAGTGCTCAGAGCCATTTGAACCATTTTTGAACTTGTTGATGACCCAACACTGAAATCTGCAGCAATTTGTGGAGGGTTGCACTTCTGTCACGTTGAACGATTCTCTTCAGTCGTCATTGGTCCCGTTGTTGCAGATCTTTTTCCGGCCGCAGCGATGTCTGAGATTTGATATTGTACAGGATTCCTGATATTCACGGTACACTCGTGTAATAGTCGTACGTGAAAATCCCCACTTCATCGCTATCTCGGAGATGCTGTGTCGCATGGCTCGTGTGCCGACTACAGCGCTACGCTCAAACTCTTGACAACCTGCCATTGTAGCAGTTGTCGCCGATCTAACAACTGCGCAAGACACTTGTTGTCTTATACAGGCGTTGCCGACCGCAGCGCCGATTTTGCCCGTTTATATATCTATTTGAATACGTATGCCTGTACGAGTTTTTTTGACGCTTCACTGTAATAACTGTGTACCTGCAAAATGGCGGAGCCATCCTAAGTCCATTACTCTGAGAGCACTTGTATCGTCAGAATGATAACACTTGATTCTCTTTGAGATGTAAAATCGTCACATTGATTTCTCGTTGTATGATAGGCAATCGCAAGTGTGCCTTGAGCATCAATAAGCATGCGTCTCAAGACAAACCGATTAGTTAAAATTTGGAGATTATGAAATGTGCTGACGTGAGAAAATGACGGCTGTCGTTACCGCACCACTAATCATCCGTTAGGCTCCTGTTTTATGTTGACGAACCCTCCCTGGTGGTGTTTGTTTACGCGGCTATAAGTGGGAACATTACCGTTTACACAAGCTTACGGGCAACCTCTGAAGCGTATATAGTAATAGGAACTCACTACCAGCTGTCGTGTTGAGGAAACCGTGTTTCAAAACAACACAGAAGCAATTGGTGCGATACTGACAATGAGAAATCAGTTTTCTGTCAGTACAGTACAAGTACAGGAAAGAATGAATGGGATACAGTAGTTTCAGATGGACTGATCAAGAACAGAGCTGACCGCCACACAACTTGACTGTTGTGGACTGCATCTGCTGCTGCTATCATGACACAAAGCAAGCAAACTAGTCTATTTCAATTACAGGCACAACGTCAGCCCTAGCAGCTACCTCTCTATTTCAGTGATAACGAGACGTTCAAAGAACAAGCCTTGAAGCTCTACATTCTACAGTAGCAGAACATCTTATGGAAATGGATCGCGGGCGAACAGACACCAACAATGATTTACAAATTGTCAAATGCATAACAGTCTCCCGCAGAGGTAACTAGTTGAAGAAAACTACCAATTAAACAAAGCGACGGTGAAATAATAAACGGATCCACAGCTCTCTGCAATGGAACACAGTCCTGTGCTGTCAAAGAACTGTCGGACAACTCAGACACACACACACACACACACACACACACACACACACACACACACACAGACGTCAAAAGACAGAGAGAGAGAGAGGAGAAGAGGGAGCTATATTGCAAAGTACAGAAGGACGCAGAAAATGCAACATCTATTAACAAGGCATAAATTTTTTTTCTGTTGTCACATTTGTGAATACTTTACTTGAAAACAAACTGTATATGTATAGACAGTGCAAGGCAATTTTTTCTGTTATTTAAAAGAAAGCAAATAAAAACCAACTGGTGATGCTGTAACGTCAGCGAATCATGTCTGCATAAAAACAAAAAAAAGATGTGATTGCTCAAGCCGGAGCCTACCCAAAAACAAATTTATTTGTCAGCAAACACAAGAGTAAGCTTCAGATTCAAGATGAATACACGAAGTTCTTGTATGGTGTGAGTCTTCCATGGCGGAAGACGGTTAGCGAGGAAAGGCGGTCCTCGCGACCAAAGTTTTCGCGCTTCGGTTTGTTGTGATCATTTGTACGTTTAAGACAAAACACTGTGAAGGAGATCCTTTGCGGGCAAACAGCGAGTCAGATTTTCCTAGGATACAGGTATGATACCATGTACAAATGAAGGCCGAAATTGGAAATCTGTGAACTGTCAAGGGGGAGCTTTTGCTTTGAAAAACGCATTCGTTCAGTAAAAACCGAAATACAGTGCACAGCATCATCAGGGTGGCTGGATTGTATATTCCTAAATTTGAGTAGCCTATCACCTTTTTTCAGTAAACCCAGTGATCTCCTTCATTTCCTTTATTTCAGTCACATACGTAACAGCTGTTACAATCACCAGAATCTGGTAATTTCAGTTGTCGCCCCCAGTCAAATGCTGTAAATAATCCACTGTACCTGCAACGATAATAGTAGCAGTTGCGTCTAAGAAATTAAGCTCCTATTTACGGCGAGGGACGTAATACGTGATTATGTAACGGAAGAGCAAAGAGCCACTGCCTGTTTCTCAAGCGTTAAGCTTGTACAAATGTGTAATCTCATTCCACACTCTTGTGCAAACACAAGAAAGATCCGGATAGTCAGCCAGAACGTGTAGAGACGAACTTCCAGCAGACAGCAGCACCTGTGCAGACACAGTACAAAGCAAAAAATTATGTCTGGCAATCTTCTGATCGGCGCTGGGCTTTCAGTTTGATGG
The DNA here is from genome assembly GCF_023898315.1 of Schistocerca nitens. Lineage (NCBI taxonomy): Eukaryota > Metazoa > Arthropoda > Insecta > Orthoptera > Acrididae > Schistocerca > Schistocerca nitens. Next base: position 250,384,355 of record NC_064618.1, read on the forward strand.
CTGCTCGCTTCTCTTAATGCCACACATCGTCTGCCTGTACTTTGTCTGCTGGTGCTGGAATCCACGCCTGTTATTGATTCCCGACTTGCTTATAGTTGTGAAACTTTGAGTGCTGTTGTCGTGTTTATTTGCTGTGACTGCACACTTGAGTTTCAAGCCTCCCTATGGTAGTATACAACACTTAATTGTATAACATATCTCGCAAATTGTTACTTTGCATCAGTTTACATGTTGTGTGCCGCCACTGAAAACAGATACAAGCAGAGGTTGAATTAATCATAAATTAAAGATTGTGAGATAAAAATGAATCTAGCAATTTTCATTACTTAATTTATTGCTTTCATTTGATGTATTTGGACAAACAGAGGTATACGAGGGGGAGTTGGAAAATAAGTTTCCCCTGTCGACTGTGGTCAGAGTGGTGTGTGAAAAAAAAAAGTTGTTGTTGTTGTTGTTGTGGTCTTCAGTCGCGAGACTGGTTTTATGCAGCTCTCCATGCTACTCTATCCTGTGCAAGCTTCTTGGTCTCCCAGTACTTACTGCAACCTACATCCGTCTGAATCTGCTTAGTGTGTTCATCTCTTGGTCTCCCTCTACGATTTTTACCCTCCACGAGGCCCTCCAATACTAAATTGGTGATCCCTTGATGCCTCAAAACATGTCCTACCAACCGGTCCCTTCTTCTTGTCAAGTTGTGCCACAAACTCCTCTTCTCCCCAATTCTATTCAATACCTCCTCATTAGTTACGTGATCTACCCATCTAGTCTTCAGCATTCTTCTGTAGCACCACATTTCGAAAGCTTCTATTCTCTTCTTGTCCAAACTATTTATCGTCCATGTTTCACTTCCATACACTTCAAGACAATGTCCATTCCATTCAGGTGCTCTTCCAGGTCCTTTGCTGTCTCTGATGGAATTACAATGTCATCGGCAAACCTCAAAGTTTTTATTTCTTCTCCACGGACTTTAATACCTACTCCAAATTAAGAGAATGAGACATTAAAGATAAGACTATTTTTCTATATAATTCTTCAAGTACATTGAGACATTTGTCATACCGCTTTATAAGCTTCAAAGAGCCTTCCAGGAAAAAATCAGGGCGTTGCATACGGAAGAAGCGTTGAACGGCTTGTTTGACTTCCACTCCATGGATGCGGCCTCCGATTCGGGCTTGTAATGGTGGACCCACCTTTCATCCCCCTTCACAGTCCGAAACAGAAGGTCATTGCCAGATTCATGGTAAATCACGAGCTGTTCCAGGCTGAGCGCCATGCGTTGTTGCATGTGTGTTGGGGTCAGTTAGCGGGGCACCCATCGTGCTGACACCTTCCTCTATCGAAGAATGTCGTGGATGATCTTGTGAGCTCGCTCATGTCCGATTCCAAGTTCTGCCGCTACTCCATCGATGGTGATACGCCGGTTCGCTTTAATCATGTCATCCACCTTCCTCACATTTGCATCTGTAGTGGCCGTGCGCGTCCGTCCAGGCCTCGGTATGCCCAGCACTTGCTGTCGTCCATCACTGAATTGCTGGCAGCATCTTCGCACCATTTGCCTCGACATCACACCTGATCCATGCACCTCAACAAGGCGGTTATGAATTTCTGTGCCTGATACTCCAAGTGCCATTCACAGCGGATACCAGCTCTCACCTCCGCCTACGGCACGACTCCAAAACGCACCTTCTCTCCATAGCTCCGGGAAAAGACTGAGCGGCTGGCCTCCGCTTTGCGCAGGCACTGCGACAGCGCCATTTGCTTGATCGCGGTCGACCTCTACCCTGTGGTGTATCGGTGTCTTGCACGTGCGCGTTCGCCTGCCGTGTCCTCTTTCGCCCATATCACACACCACCATCCACAGTCGTCAGGGGAAACTTATTTTCCAACTCCCCCTCGTATTTCTACTTGCAGGAGGATATTCGGGTATGAACGTTGAAATAACATGTTGTTGGCACTCTATCTTTCACATAGGTCATTCAGTTCTCTTCATTATGAGACATAACAGTTTCAACATTCAAATGTGTCTGACACTTAGAAAACGACATGTCACGCACAACTTCATATGACTTTCAGTACCACTCGCCAGTAAGAACAAAGATTATACGCGGTCTAGTTACAGTAATGTGACCACCTGTTAAAAGCCTGAATAACCACTTTTTTGCAGCGCATTCATTCAGGAAGAGCTCCGCAGGATACCGATAGGTGGGTGGAGCCATGCCGTCTCCAGTGCCGTGGCTAGCTACTGTAGGTTTCTAGGTCGATTGGGTTTAATTCCGGGGAGTTTGGTCGCCAGGGAGTATCATAAACTCATCCTGCCGTTCTTCAAAACGCGCACGTACGCTGCGAGCTGTGTGACACGTTGCTGCCGGTAGATGCCATCTTGCACGCCGTACACGCCAGCGGCATAAAATGTGGTTCATGTCCCACCTGTCACCATTCAGTTGCGGGATTGGAGTTCAAATCCCAGCCTTTGTTCCCATGAACAACATTCGGCATGGGTGCATGAACCAGGCGTCTTTTGCGGAAGCCCATAAGCAGCAACGTTCGCTGAACGGTCGTTGAGGAGACACTGTTGGTAGTCCCTTGGTTGAGCTGGGCTGTCAGTTACTCAGTCGTCGTTCACCCCTTTCATCATTGCACAGTTGCCTTGGCGCCGATTTTGGACAGCATCATTTTACCACAGCGGCAGGCAACCAGTTTACAAATTTAGCCGTTTCAGAAATGCTTCCACCCTTAGCCGGAAAGCTGGCGACCACGCCCTTTCCGACGTCAGATGAATCGCAGCGTTTCCGCTTTACGACAACGACTGCTCTGATTTACGCGTCCCCCGACACGTTTTATATACTCCCACTTGTCAGTGCTGCCACCTGTCGTCTGTGAATGGTTATTTTACGTTGACGTTCAACGCAAGCGATGGTCACATCAATGTGACTGGACCTTGTACATGTATAAAGGAAGGTCTTTTCCATAACAACTTAGTTGCGTACCAACAACCTTTTCTTTGAAGTTATTTTCTTAATTTTGTAATTAACAGGTTTAAAGTCGATGACTTCAAATGGAAGTGAAATTGGATAGGTGGACCGCGAAATCAATCCAATTTATGATAAATAATCAAGCTTGAAAAATGATAAAATTAATATTATTTATGTCAGATCTATGTTTGAACATATCTTCTGTAGAAAAGTGTACAAAACATTAAAACTATACAGAAAGCGAACTTCCAGTTTAGAACTTGTCTGTATCGTATAATAAAATTACGGAGTGTATGGAATAATCGATTTCTTTTGATGTATAGACAAGTATTATACTTAGAGAAAGATTGGCTGCTGACGAATTCCATGTTTTTACTTGTTGTCGACTTTATTAATTACGTGCTCGTCCCTTATGCTTCTAATAACAGGGAAAAATAAATAGTATTTTGGTAGAGAAACAAACATACTTTGACAAAGTATGAAAGTTACAACTTGCAAACAATCTCGACTATTGACTAGATATGAAATATGTAAAACACACATTTCTGGCTATCTTACATCCCATCTTACATGTCTGCACGAAGAGAGGCAATACATCGGATCTCTTTCCGAAGCAGCAAATAGTCCAGTGTAGCCGTCAGGAGTTTTGCAGCTCATATAAAAGAGACCAACAATATACTAACCCCAAACGAAATGGCATTGAACAAGCTTTGCTTTTGAAACCAAGGAAAACATAATTGATACATGTGTCATTCCTAATAAAGTAAAGGTTTCCTCAACCTGTTGGATGGTATGAACAGTGCAATGACTCACTAGGAATGGCGTAGATGATATATGTACTGACGCACCCCTGGGCAATAGAGGGACGTACTATTTAACGAGGACGCTGAACTACGGTATAACTTAGCATTTTTCACAAGGACAAGTCATTTCCAGAGGTGAAAGAAGCTACAAGTGAAAATGGTAGCTACAAAATAAATAAAATCATAAGGATGGATGTAGGCGTTTCTTTTTCTCACAATGGTAAACGGCCATCGTCCCCATGGCCTCCTGTCAAAAGGATGGACATACCAAAACAAGTGAAAAACATCTAGAATCAACTGTTGACTTTTCTTCCTAGCCGGTGTCGGCTTGAAACCACACCTCCCGCTGTACGCGCGAGTAGCGCCACCACCGAGACGGATTACGGAAGACGCAGCACCGTTCATGCCACTGTTTGACAGCGGAGTTCCACGAGTACATAAGCAGCCATATTCGTAGTTTCTTTGTACTATGATTATTCATAACGACTTTGCCTGTGTAAAGGACTCTCTCGGACTTGCTGCTTCAAAGTTAAGTAAACACCAGTGTCATTAAGATTACGTGTACTTCCACTTATTTTTACTTCCTCCCTAACCACCCACATATCGTCGGCACCCGCCTCTGGCGGATCCAGCTGTATGTATGTATATATGTGTATAGGTATACACATATATACGTGTATATCGTTGGATCCGCTAGAGGTGGGTGCCGAGGAGTAGGTAGCCGGCCGGAGTGGCCGAGCGGTTAAAGGCGCTACAGTCTGGAACCGCACGACCACTACGGTCGCAGGTTCGAATCCTGCCTCGGGCATGGATGTGTGTGATGTCCTTAGGTTAGTTAGGTTTAAGTAGTTCTAAGTTCTAGGGGACTTATGACCACAGCAGTTGAGTCCCATAGTGCTCAGAGCCATTTTTTTTTTCGAGGAGTAGGTGGGGGGTTAGACAGGAAGCAGAAATAGCTAGAAGTACTAGTAATTTGAATAACGCTGGTGTTAACTGAACTTGAAGCAGCAGGTCCACACGCACACTCTTTTGTAATGTCTACCTGGGATTAGTCCAAACAAATACCACTCATCACATGTTTGTGTTCTTATGATCTTCTGTATTTACTCTGCCAGACCTATCTGGTACGGATCCCAGACTGACAGGCAATATTGATCGAACGAGGGTTTTGTAAGCTACCTCCTTTGTTGAGGGACTAAAGTTCCTGAGGATTCTTCTAATGAACTTCAGTCTGGCATCTCCTTTACCCGTGATCAGTTTCATGTAGTCGTTTCACTTTAAATCCAGTGTGGACGGAAAGTGTGAGTTTGTTTCCCGTTATAAACAAAATGATTTTTAGAGTATAATTATAGGTGTGCATTCGATAGGGAGGTCACAAATCAGCCCAGTGTGATATTTGTTTTATCGATATGTATTACCAGAGAGTATAACACCAAGCATAACCAGTACTGCAGCAGCGGCTGTACTACTCTCGCCTACACTGACTACTACTGCCATGCACAAGCGCTGCTGAAGTACTGATTGTTCATCCTGTTTCATTGTCACTGTTAATACATATCGATAAAACGAACTCTAGACGAAACTGGGCTGACGCTCTGTCGAGCAGGCACGTATAGTTCTGCTTTAAAAATCATTTTGTTTGTAATGAGAAACAAACCAACGCTCTCCGTAGACACAGGGCGTCGCGTGAAAGTTGTGATGAGTGGTGTTCGTTTGGATTGAGTCCAGCAACACATATCGCAATCACGAAATTGCAGAAATCTGTCGAAACACCATACAGGACACGAGGACGAAGTTTGTTCTCTAAATACAGATTAATTGTTAAAATAAATTTACAGCAATCTTCTAAAAAGTAACAGAAATGAATGATAGGCTACTAACTCGTTATTAGCCCATAGACGCAAGTTGCCATGAATACACAAATAGCGCGCTTCGTGGTCTTGGGGGCGTAGCAGTGATGTTCTTCTGTACCCCGTTTCTGTTTGATGGAGCACATATATTTTCTCATTGTGGAGTGGATGGTTCAGTTGGCTCTGAGCACTACGGGACTTAACTTCTGAGGTCATTAGTCCCCTAAAACTTAGAACTACTTAAACCTAAGTAACCTAAGGACATCACACACATCCATGCCCGAGGCAGGATTCGAACCTGCGACCATAGCGGTCGTGCGGTTCCAGACTGTAGCGCTTAGAACCGCTCGGCCACACCGGCCGGCTGTTATTTTCAGTATTTTATATCTTGTAACAGGAGTTTATTGGATTTGGAAAAACATAGCTGCACTTGTTTAGCGGATTTAGCATTTTTGCCTTATTTATGGGAATTACATATGTTACGCCTGCCATTCAATAAAAGAATAAAGATCCTGTTTCATACGTAAGTAAACAGACTTTCTTGATTGTTGACATTGATTATAAAATCTTCTGTCTCCTTAGGTCAGCTCATATATCTTTTCACTTTCAACTACCCAGGGGACACCAATCGAATCCTGAAGAATATCCCAGCATAGGGATCGAAACGTTGATGGTTGGAGTATTTTGAAGAGAAACATGATGAGGCCTAACGAATAAGAATATTTTATCATCAATGCAGTTTCCTATTCGAAAAACTGTGACGATTAGTAAAGTTTGTACGTCATATATTCTGTTACCCACAATGCTGCTGAAGACCTGACTGCCGAAAATGTACTTTACTTATGATTTCATTTTAGAATTGTTTTTGACCCCTGTGTGAAATTGCTGTCAACTTACATGATACTCTCACCTCATACTTTGACATGCCATGTAAGTGACATTGACATGACGATTCGTGTATGGTCAAACAATGAATATGTTGTTCTTGAGATGTACTATGACATGCAGTGTAACTAATTTAGGAAGGACAGTAATGGCGTTTGGCTTATTAACAAATACTCGCTACGACTTTTCATGGTGTAAATTCTGATATTGTAATAACGCTGTAGTGTGTGTTTAATGCAAAACAACTTGAAAATGGCTGTAAATTTAGTTTTAAGCGAGTAATTTACAGGATAGTAAATAGTAACTTTCGTGGTAAGACTAACTATGGCAGTAACAGTAAATTGTTTTGTTATTTAATTAGAATATAATATCCGTCATATTTCATTCACATATGGCAGTGTATGTTAATGTGCAACATGCTGAGTTGCATCGTGGTTCATTAGCCACTTTACACACTACGTCTCTCAAATAAGTGGCTGCTTAAGTTAGTTCAAAGGTTGGAGGAAGGCAGTGGCATAGTAACCTCTGATAGGACCGTGCCTAGAGAAGTTCTGCGGCGTTCAAAGTGAAACGTCCCCTTAGAAAAATTATACATGACTGTGCTTAAACTGACACACAATATTTTTTTAGCGCAACGCAATCTGACTTTCAATAATCCCTACAAAAGAATGGCCCTGACTAACATTAACCTATACCTTTCACAAATCACTTACCTCACAAAAATCTTCGTTACTCGAACTACTGCAATACAGCGAGCGCCACTACTGCCAGCTAAATAAAAATTCAAACTACTGATAGGCATAGTTAGCAAATGAAAGATTTTAATAGAGAACAAACAATGTATTTACCTTAATAGTCATAATATATATATAGCAGTTCATGACATCCATTCTTACAAATGTACTGTTTCTGATGGACACACCTCCAGATTATCCATTCTCAAAAATCCGCCATCTCACTTTCCCACATCCACCACTGCTGGCGGCTCACCTGCAACTGCGCAACGCTACGCGCTGTTCACATCCAGCTGCCGCTGCCCAACACTACAATGGCAGACAACAATGCAAACCAGCCACAGACTGCACACAGCACAGCCAGTGATTTTCATACAGAGCGCTACGTGGCGTTACCAATATAAAAACCTAAACAGCCTACTTACAAAAGTAAGGGTGATACATGACGTCATCAGGAGCAGCTTCTGTTAGAGACAAAATGTTTACTGACGTTTGCTGGTGACGCTAGGTGTCCAGCACTGCCAGATTTGACCAAGCTAGCTGGCTGCTAGTCACGTGTGCTGCATACTACACCCCAGTAAACTGATATTGATTTTCAACCAAAAAGTCTGGAGTGTCTCTAAGCGGAGAAAGAATTCTTAGTAACGAACAGGAACTCTGGGTTCACCTACCCCCCTTCCACGTAGAGCGGATGACTGGATTAAAGACAACACACATTGCAAACGCGCGTCGCAGAATGCCTGCGTCCTGCCACCTGTCCGGCGCGTAACGAATACATAAAGATGCCTAGATCGCCGGGAAGCATTAGCGACCGTATTGTCTCTAACAAAATTTATTCCCCATGACGTGATATAGCACCCCTTGACGTTTGATGCAAAGACTGTACAAGCCAAACTGAATCTAAAATATGAATCATATAGCCCAAGGGTGTCAAACGCTGAAATGGGCCAAACAAACAAGGTCAGGTACAGTTTTCATAGAAAAGTTTAGTTTATTTAGAAAAATATTGTACGAAGTAGTACTATTACTTTCCATATTTTGGGAGAAAACTTATTCTCAGTACAACTATGTATGCCCTCGAGGCCGGTATCATGAAGATTAAAATTCTTCTGGGTGTTGTACCGCGTCATTTGATAAATTACTTTAATTATAAACGAGAAAATCACAGTCAGTTTCGACCACATTAAAACGATAGCGGAACACCAGGTTGACTGTGGACAGACTATCTTGTTCCAGGAAGACCGTGTGCTGGCGAAAGAGTCGTGGTCACGCCAACGGAAAATATGAGAGGCGATTGAAGTTATTAAGCACCCGCGAGGGTAGCCGAGAGCGCTTACGCGCTGCTTCCTGGACTCGGGTAGGCGCGCCGGCCCCGGATCGAATCTGCCCGGCGGATTAACGACGAGGGCCGGTGTGCCGGCCAGCCTGGATGTGGTTCTTAGGCGGTTTTCCACATCCCGCCAGGTGAATACCGGGCTGGTCCCCACGTTCCGCCTCAGTTACACGCGTCGCAGACATTTGCAACACGTCCGCACTATTTCACGATTTACACTCGATACAGACAGTTGGAGTACACTGATTCCGTCCTGGGGAGTACGGGGTGGCGGCAGGAAGGGCAACCGGCCATCCCTAACACTAAGATTGCCAAATCCGTTGTAACCACGCCGACTCTGCGATCGCTGCGGGACTATGGCGTAAGTGAAAGAAAGAAAGAAAGAAATTGAAGTTATTAAGCAACCTGACAACATCAATAGAGAGGACGGCTACAAAGTTCCGGCGTCCTGACTGCCAGCTATCCCTATCCACCAGGCCGCGAGCGGTCACGAACGCGAAAGCGTAAACAAACAGCTATACTGGAACTGTTAGTGCATTTCCACGCACACCAGAAAGGAAACGTACCCACCGGAAGCTAAGCGCTGATCTGCAGACTGTCGTCAATCAGTTACGAGCCGGCTAGCCCACCGGTATCTTCTTTCCTACCCTTTCCCGTTCGTCGTGTCTAGCCAATTACATTCTAGGGCCAATCAAGTTTCACAAATACTACGTATTGAAAAATGGTTCAAATGGCTCAGAGCACTTAACAGCTGAGGTCATCAGTCCACTAGAACTTAGAACTACTTAAACCTAACTAATCTAAGGACATCACACACATCCATGCCCGAGGCAGGATTCGAACCTGCGACCGTAGCGGTCGCGCGGTTCCAGACTGAAGCGCCTAGAACCGCTCGGCCACACTGGCCGGCTCGACGTATTAACATCGACCATCTACAGTAAATACACCTCCCTTTCCTCGACCAAAACCGGTCTTGCCCTGAGGAAGACCGTTGTTATACGGTCGAAACGTTCGTTTTACAGTTTATAATTAAAGTAATTTACACAATGACGCGCTACAACAGACATAAGACTTTCAATCATTATTCTCAATAATCACTTTCAAACCTGACGAAAGGTGCATGTCTGTAATTTTGGATCTGACAGGAAATTTATTTCCTTTCATAACTGATAAGAGCTGCTTACATCTGTAAGCACTTCCAAACACAGAAACTATTTCAGACGCAAATTTTCGACTATTTTAATACCTGACAGGGATATACATACATCAAAAAACGTTTTGCATCATCCCGGTTCCCAGAAGACCTGAAGATAGACGTTGACTGTGGGTATCACAGTCCCTTTGACTGTTCAGAGATGTCACTAAACCTGCCCAAGGATGTAAACAACCCTGCATGAGCAACGCCTATTAGACGGACAACCGATCAGTTCCAGTCATTCCACCAGGAAGGAGGTACACGGCTCGTGTTATCTGCAGCTCAACCATGCCTAGACGGTCAATACCGCGATTCGATCGCGTCCGCATTTTTACTTTGAGCCAGGAAAGGATCTCAATAATGAAAGTATCCAGGCGTCTCGGAGTCAACCAAAGCGATGTTGTTCGGACATGGAGGAGATAAAGAGAGACAGGACGTCGAGGACATGCCTCGCTCAGGCCTCCCAAGGGCTACCATTTTTGTGGATGACCGCTACCTACGAATTATGGCTCGGAGGAACCCTGACATCAACGCCATTATGTTGAATAATGCTTTTCGTGCAGCCACAGGACGTCGTGTTACGACTCGAAACTGTGTGCAACAGGCTGTATGATGCGCAACTTCACTCATGACGTCCATGGCGAGGTCCATCTTTGCAACCACGACACCATGCAGAGCGGTACAGTTGTGCCCAACAACATGCCGAGTGGACCGCTGAGGGCTGGCATCACGTTCTCTTCACCGATGAGCGTCGCATATGCCTTCACCTAGACAATCGTTGGAGACATGTTTAGAGGCAACCTGGTCAGAATGAACGCCTTAGACACACTGTCCAGCGAGTGCAGCAGGGTTTTGGGGTGTCATTATGTGGGGCCGACATACGCCGCTGGTGGTTATGGAAGGCGCCGCACCGGCTGTACGATACGTGAATTCCATCCTCCGACCGATAGTGCAACCATATCGGCAGCATACTGGCGATACATTAGTCTTCATGGACGACAATTTGCAACCCATCCTGCACATCTTGTGAATGACTTCCATCAGGATAACGACATCGCTGGATTAAAGTGGCCATAATGTTCTCCAGACATGAACCCTATCGAACATACCTGGGTTAAATTGAAAAGGGCGGTTTGTAGATGACGTGACCCACCAACCACTCTGAGGAATCTACCCCGAATCGCCTTTGAGGAGTGGGGCAATCTGGACCAACAGTGCCTTGATGAACTTGTGGATAGTGGGCCACGACGAATACAGGCACGCATCAATGCAAGAGGACATGATACTGGGCGTTAGAGGTACCGGTGTGTAAAGCAATCTGGACCACCACCTCTGAAGGTCTCGCTGTATGGTGGTACAACATGCAATGTGTGGTTTTCATGAGCAATAAAAAGGGCGGAATTATGTTTATCTCTCTTTCAATTTTTTGTACAGGTTCCGAAACTCTTGGGACCGAGGTGATGAAAACTTTTTTGATGTGTGTATTTACAACATTATAATACGCCAGCATCACTAAATGTTGTCCTCTAATCTCATACACACTGGACCTGAATTACCTCCATTTGCATTTCAACAGGTACTGATTCTAGATTTATTGTATAAATGTAAGAGAAAGAAAACTTCCGTTCTGGTAATTTAAAAACTTTTATATTCTTTGGGTCTGTCATGTGGCAGTCGCCTACCAAAATATTCACTGGTAGTTAGGTTTAGTGAGCCTGCGCGTAACGTGAAACGATATTTACTTAACGTTATATAGGCGGGTCGGGTCGCACAAATAACCTTAACTGCCGGCTGCGGCGCGCGGGCCTAGTGTCCGATACCCTTGATATAGACCAATACACAGAAGAAGCAGATGAAGACATCTAAACAGATGATTCAACATACGAAAAATCTGTATAAGAAGTCGAAATTTATGCCTACACCCTGAACGAGGAACGCAGACGACAACAGGAAATTCAGGTGTGTGGACTTCCGCATCAGGAAACAGACAAGGGGTGGAAGGCGCAGATGACGCCTTAGGTCCACGTGGGAATCCCCATATTGTGACGACGGGTACTGGCGTTATGTCACCCCCATATTGTGACGACGGGTACTGGCGTTATGTCACGTCGGCGCGGAGGCCTCGTCCGGTTTGGCACTTGGCTGTTGGCGGCCCTGCTTGGCGCCTGTTAGCTGCAGTGACTGGGGAAGCCCCGCGCGGCCGCCGCCACGTAATTGCTTGCTAATTGGGCACGACTAACTCAAAGCCGGCCCAAGTAATCGCTGGCGCACTTCAAAGTCACACCTGTGGGCCGTCGCCAATCTTAGTAGTCGCCCGCCGTCTCCTTCGATGCCCCCGCCCATACATTGGCCCCCTTACGCCGGAATAACTCCCGCCCCGTCTGCGCGCTGCGCATGGGCGACCTTCGCTCACTATTCCCGGCTTCGCTTCGGCTTCTCGATTTCCTTTGCTTCAGAATGGCACTCGTGGAACCGTGAGACCTGTAATAATTTCCGAAGTCACGTCCCGGTAAAAGTATCAGAAAATTCTAGGAAGTTGGGTGCATACGATTTAGAAAATGCCACCTCCATCGGATGTCTTGCATAGGGATCATAGAATAAGGTAAAGGAAATTAGGAGGCATGCAAACAATCGTTTTAGCCCTCTTTCAGTACGTGAATGGTATAGGACAGAAAATCGTTACCCGACCATTCGGCGATTGTGTCCTGCCACCACTCCAAACGATTCGGCGTGAGGTCGGATAGTAAGGATGGGGAGCGATAAGAGTGGAAAGGCGCCGCGATGTAGCGAAGACGCTCATTCTACAGGCGTCACCTAAAGATGACGGCAACGTATGGTGTTGAAACATTCTGTAAAGTAAACGACTACACCCGGCTGGACACCCGAGGGCAACACAAACAGCTGATTCACGGAGAAAGCGTTGATTGTTCCATTTACAAGCAAAAACATTTTAGATAGCCGACTTTTTCACCTTCGTAATGAGGTGTAGGCGAACGTCACAGTTGCGCTCGACGCCGTAATTACAACCAGTTATCCACCCCCTGAAAAACTAAAACAGCTATCTACATTTGTGTTGTTTGTTATTCAAGCTGTTTACTCCGGTTTAGTCATTCATCTAAACTTATGCGAACATGACGAAAATCTAGAATGAAATTTTCACTCTACGGCGGAATGTGCGGTGATACGAAACTACAGCGCACACTCCGCTGTAGAGTGAAAATTTCATTCTAGAAACATCCCCCAGGCTGTGGCTAAGCCATGTCTCCGCAATATCCTTTCTTCCAGGGGTGCTAGTTCTGCAAGGTTCGCTGGAGAGCGTGAGTCGTGCTTGGGTGGCTCAGCGGTAGAGCACTTGCCCGCGAAGGGCAAAGGTCCCGTTTTCGAGTCTCGGTCCGGCACACGGTTTTAATCTGCCAGGATGTTTCATATCAGCGCAGACTCCGCTGCAGAGTGAAAATAGTTGGCTGCTCTCAGAGGATCTCACGAAAATGTTTCAGTCTACCTTCGGCGGTGCTACGGCACGGTCGTCTGTTTACGTCCCTGCCGGGGAAGTTCGCGCTCGCGCAGTTGTTTACCTCTTCGGCCAGGAAGTTTCATGACGAAAATCATTTTTACTGTTGTTGTTGTCGTCTTCATTTCGAAGATTGGTTTGATGCGTCCGTCCTTGCCATTCTATTCTATGCAAACCTCTTCATCTCCGAACAACTACTGCAACATACATCCTTTTGAACCTGCTTACTCTATTCGTCCCTTCGTCATCCTCTACATCTTTAACGCCCCCCCCTCCCCCACCCCACCTGGTGTCTCAGAATGTGTCCAATCAGCCGATCACTTTTTCCAGTCAAGTCACAAATTCCGTTTCTCCTCATTCCTATTCAGCACGTCCTCATCATTTACCTGGTCTAACCATCTAATCTTCAGCATTCTTATGTAGCATCACATTTCGGAAACTTACATTCGCTTGTCTGAACTGTTGATTGTTCACGTTTCACTTCCATACAAGGCTACACGCCATACAAATATCTTCAGAAAAGACATCCTAACACATAAGTCTAATATTGATGTTAGAAAATTTCTCTTTTTCACATACACTTTTCTTGTCATTGTTACTGTACACTTTACATCCTCTGTGCTTCGGCTATCATCAGTTATTCTGCTACCCAAATAGCAAAACTCAGCTACTACCTTCAGTGTTTCGTTTCCTGATCCAACTCTCTTAGCTTCGTCTGATTTAATTTGACTACATTCCATTATCTTTGTTTTCCTTTTGTTGATGTTCATCTTATATCCTCCTTCCAAGACAATGTCCATTCCATTCAACTGCTTTTCCAAGTCCTTTGCTGTATCTGACAGAGCTACAATGTCATCGGCAAACAAAGTTTTTATTTCTTCTTCCTGAACATTAACTTTGTCTCCAAATTTTGATCTTTACTTTCCTTTAGCGCTTGCTCAATGTACAAACTGAACAACATCGGTGATAAGCTTTAATCCTTTCTCACCCCCTTCTGAACCACTGCTTTCCATCCGTGCCCCTCGAGTCTAACAGCCGTCTGGTTTCTGTACATTTTGTTTATAGCCTTTCGCTCCCTGTAACGTGACACTGCTACCTTCAGAATTTCAGAGTATTTCCAGTCGCCATTGTCAAAATCTTTCTCCAAATTTTGAAAAGCTATAAGCGTAGGTTTGCCTTTCCTTAAACTATCTTCCAAGAGAATTTGTAGGATCAGTACTGAATCACGTGTCCCTACATGCCAGCTTATCTTCCCCGAGGTCGGTTTCTACTCCGCACCTGATTTCTTTTGAACTGTAATTTGTTATAATGAGAGCAAACATCTACACTTTAATAATGTCAAACTCTATTGTATCATTCACTGACTGTCTGGTAAAAACCTGTGCCTGCGAATTGTACAAGTTTTTTACTAACACTCGCGAACATTTTACTTTTGTAGGTTAGAGAGACCGCTCCTCAAGTACTCGCACGATTTTTACAAAAGATTATTCCAGGCGCAGGCAATAATGTAATCGTTCAGTTCATCCGATAATTTGTTCTTCCTCTTCATAAAGACGTCAGTCCGCGTCTTACATTTCAGTTACACAATTACACGGGAGAAAGACGGGCGCAGATCCACGGAGGTCATGAGGAGCGTGACCCTCGCCTCCACCCCCTCTCCCTCCCTACACCAAAACAACATATTAGTAGAAGCATTTATATTTTTATATATTACATACGTCTGTTTTCCAATTTCACTGCTAACTTTCGGAGAATAAAATTGATATGTCTGCGTAAGCAGAAGAAACTAACGTTCAAAGTCTGAAAAATAATTTATTGGACTGTTCAATTTACCAAAACAAATTCTCTAAGTATAACACCAACACGAAACAGTGATCCGTCTTCGAATCACAACTACATACAAGAATAATATAGAAAACAATTGAAATAATTTCCTACTAGTCTCCGCCAGAGACTTCTCCGATATACCAAGCCTAATCCAGAGATCAGTGAGAAAGATCCAAGCTGGGCTGCCTGGGCGGCAGCTATCCACGTCTGCTGGCGGTCGATGAACTGCCGATGTGCGGCCGAGCGCCGGCCTTTATAGCGCTTCGGCAGATGAGTACCTCGGAACTATTTTCCATCACGTGGTTTGACGTGTGAAAATAGTCCGGGATCTGCAGCGACCTCTTCCTTATGTTTATGTCGGCCGGTAGTGGCCCCTGGTGGCCGCTGGTGTCTTTGCTATGTTGTTGTTGTTGTTGTGGCCGTTCATCAATATTGCCTGTCGGTTGTGTAGTGCATCGGTGTGCCTGCCGATGCGGGCAACCCGCGGCTGCAGGCTGTCAGTTTGGTTGCTGATACTCTAGGCGCCGTGATGTCTGGTGGAGAAAGCCACAGCAAAAATAGCATAAAAAAACAAGTGTTTCGGAAGCGCCAGGGAATCCTACACTGTTGGGAGAAAAAAAATAAGTACACCTGAAAGTGGACGTTGATTTTGATCCGATAAGGGTATTTGACACATGGGGGATAATACATGGAGTGGTAATGATTTCAAAGTCGTCCGCCAGTGGCATAGCTATCAGAGCGCCATCTGTGTCTATCGTTTAATAAGCACTACTCACAGCCAGAAGGCTGAGCGTGGTGCAAATGTGTGAAGCAAGAAGGCAACCATGCCACGTAGACGCACTCGTCCTCCCAACAGCCAACTGAGCGAGTTTGAAAGGGGTCAAATTGTGATCTGCTGAGTGGTGGGATGGTCGTTTCGGAGAATTGCCTGACAAGTTGGACGTGCTGCGTCAGTTGAGCAACAATGCTGGAATCACTGGTCACGTGAACATTTTCACACCCATAAACGTGGTACTTGTCATCCAGGCAGCACAGATGCCTGCCAGGATCGTCGAATTGTAAGGTCAGCAGTGGCAGGTCGTACAGCTACCACAGCACAGATGAGAGGATTATGAGCTCAGACGTGTCAACACGAACTGTTGCGAAACGGTTGTTAGCAGTGCGAGTATGGGCACGCACACCTCTAGCTAGACTCGACTGGTGGCGCCAGAGAATCAAATGGTTCAAATGGCTCTGAGCACTATGGGTCTTCACGTCTGAGGTCATCAGTCCCCTAGAACTTACAAGGGAACCTCCCCATCGCACCCCCCTCAAATTTAGTTATAAGTTGGCACAGTGGATAGGCCTTGAAAAACTGAACACAGATCAATCGAGAAAACAGGAAGAAGTTGTATGGAATTATGAAAAAAATAAACAAAATATACAAACTGAGTAGTCCATGAGAAGATAGGCATCATCAAGGGTAATCTGAGCTCGGGAGCGCCGTGGTCCCGTGGTTAGCGTGAGCAGCTGCGGAACGAGAGGTCCTTGGTTCAAGTCTTCCTTCGAGTGAAGTCTTCCTTCGAGTGAAAAGTCTTAATTTTTTATTTTCAGACAATTATTATCTGTCCGTCCGATGCGATCACTTTTTTGGGAGTGATTATTACATCGATAAGACAACCTAAATCGGGCAAGTTAGAAGAATCTTTTTACCCATTCGCCAAGTGTACAAGTTAGGTGGGTCGACAACATATTCCTGTCGTGTGACGCACATGCCGTCACCAGTGTCGTGTAGAATATATCAGACGTGTTTTCCTGTGGAGGAATCGGTTGACCTATGACCTTGCGATCAAATGTTTTCGGTTTCCATTGGAGAGGCACGTCCTTTCGTCTACTAATCGCACGGTTTTGCGGTGCAGTCGCAAAACGCAGACACTAAACTTATTACAGTGAACAGAGACGTCAATGAACGAACTGACATATCATAGCTTTGCGAAAATAAAGAAAGTAAAATTTTCACTCGAGGTAAGACTTGAACCAGGTACCTCTCGTTCCGGAGCTGTTCACGCTAACCACGGGACCACGGCACTCCTGATAAAAAATTATCCTTGTTTTGCTTATGTTGCACATGGACTACTTAGTTTGTATATTTTCCTTCTTTTTCATAGTTCCACACAACTTCTTCCTGTTTTCTCGATTGATCTGTGTTCAGTTTTTCAAGGCCTATCCACTGTGCCAACTTATAACTAAATCTGAGGGGGGTGCGATGGGGAGCTTCCCTTGTTTGAACCACTTAAACCTAAAGACATCACACACATCCACGCCCGAGGCAGGATTCGAACTTGCGACCGTAGCGGTCGTGCGGTTCCAGACTGAAGCGCCTAGAACCGCTCGGCCACACCGGCCGGCGCCAGAGAATCACTTACAATGGAGCGGCGTGGCCTTCAGCGCAAGTGACTGTCGTCTGTACACCTAGACCTGCCTGGTGAGCGCTGTCGAACTGTGTGCATTCGTCCAAGTCACACTGGCCTCATAGCAGACCTTATGGTCGAGGGTGGAATAAGTTACAACTCTCATTCAACATTGGCGTTTCTGGAGGGGACGCTAACCAGCGCTCGGTATGTGCTGAATGTTTTTATACCCGCCCTTTTGCAGTTCTTGCAACAGGAGGGTGATGTGTTGTCCCAATAGGATAATGCTCGCCCACTCACTGCCCGAGAAACTCAACGTGCCCTGCAAGACGTGCAGCAACTTTCCTGGCCAATACGATCTCCGGACTTGTCTCCAATCTAGCACATGTGGAATGTGATGGGACGCAGAAGTCTTACAGAACTACGTGAGCAGGTCGAGCAGGCGTGGCATAACGCATCCCACGACAGTATTCGGCAGCAGTGCGATCGACTTGGTGCCCTAGTCAGCGCCTGTATTGCCGCTCGTTGAGGATATGCCACATACTAATACCCTACTGGCTATTAAAATTGCTACACCACGAAGATGACGTGCTACAGACGTGAAATTTAACCGACAGGAAGAAGATGCTGTGATATGCAAATGATTAGCTTTTCAGAGCATTCACACAAGGTTGCCGCCGGTGGCGACACTTACAACGTGATGACATGAGGGAAGTTTCCAACCGATTTCTCATACACAAACAGCAGTTGACCGGCGTTGCCTGGTGAAACGATGTTGTGATGCCTCGTGTAAGGTGGAGAAATGCGTACCATCACATTTCCGACTTTGATAAAGGTCGGATTGTAGCCTATCGCGATTGCAGTTTATCGTATCGCGACATTACTGCTCGCGTTGGCCGAGATCCAATGACTGTTAGCAGAATATGGAATCAGTGGGTTCAGGAGGGTAATACGGAACGCCGTGCTGGATCCCAACGGTCTCATATCACGACAT
Source organism: Schistocerca nitens (assembly GCF_023898315.1). NCBI lineage: Eukaryota > Metazoa > Arthropoda > Insecta > Orthoptera > Acrididae > Schistocerca > Schistocerca nitens. The sequence continues at coordinate 250,402,849 of NC_064618.1, forward strand.
TGCTGCTTGCGTTGGTCGAGATCCAATGACTGTTAGCAGAATATGGTATCGGTGGGTTCAGGAAGGTAATACGGAACGCCGTGCTGGATCCCAATGGCCTCGTATCACTAGCAGTCGAGATGACAGGCATCTTATCCGCATGGCTGTAACGGATCGTGCAGCCACGTCTCGATCCCTGAGTAAACAGACGGGGACGTTTCGTATTCGTCATCGCCATACTGGCGTTTCACCCGGCGTGACGGTATGGGCTGCCTTTGGTTACACGTCTCGGTCACCTCTTGTTCGCATTAACGGCACTTTGAACAGTGGACGTTACATTTCAGATGTGTTACGACCCGTGGCTCTACCCTTCATTCGATCCCTGCGAAACCCTACATTTCAGCAGGATAATGCCCGACCGCATGTTACAGGTCCTGTACGGGCCTTTCTGGATACAGAAAATGTTCGACTGCTGCCCTGGCGAGCACATTCTCCAGATCTCTCACCAATTGAAAACGTGAGGTCAATGGTGGCCGAGCAACCGGCTCGTCACAATACGCCAGTCACTACTCTTGATGAACTGTGGTATCGTGTTGAACCTGCATGGGCAGCTGTACCTCTACATGCCATCCAAGCTCTGTTTGACTCAATGCCCAGGCGTATCAAGGCCGTTATTACGGCCAGAGGTGGTTGTTCTGGGTACTGATTTCTCAGGATCTATGCACCCAAATTGCGTGAGAATGTGATCACACGTCAGTTCTAGTATAATATATTTGTCCAATGAATATCCGTTTATCATCTGCATTTCTTTTTGGTGTAGGAATTTTAATGGTCAGTAGTGTACAAAGTCTTCTACGTAGCGCTCTCATCGCGATTGCGAAGACAAGATCCATCTAACGTAGTTGATTTCAGAACGCTCATAGCAGTCAGACGTCGCACCCTCCAAACCTGTAAGGAGGGAGGTGCTGAAGTGTAAATATTCTTTGCCACGCACTTAGCGGCGGTTTGCAGAGTATGGGTTTTGATGCAGATATAGACGTAGGTGTAGATATGGCGCGATCTTTAAGACACTGGGCTTGTGTTCAGGATGACTGGAGTTCGATTCCCTGTCCGGGAATATAGTTTTCACTAAATTACAAGACGCTCGAACTGAAACGCAAAACTCGTTTCTTCTGGTCGCCGGGACGCAACTGTTGCAGTAACTGGAACCTGTAACACTTCATATGCAGCTGTAGTATCAAAACACGCCACACCGTTGTTTGAGGAAGTTGAAGTTGTTGGCCAGCCTGTCTTGTGGACTTCCGAAGGCTCCGTGCGAAGCATCTCGGATTGGTTCGACATTTTCTTCAGTCGTGCTTGGCCGACCAGTGCTCTTCCCTTTGCATATGTAACTAACTTCCATGATTTCGGTATACCAGTCATAAATCATACAATGAAGGCTTTCACGACCGGATGTTTCAGCTGCTGAGAATTTTTCCGGGTTGTATGGCCGTGGTACATGGAACTCTTCAATCTCTCACGTTTCGTCGAAGGCTACGTTGGACATCTTCGGATGTGCTCCTGGTTGTGCTGAGTCTTGCCGACTGACGAGTCGGACGTCGAAGAGCGGCCTAAATACTGTGGAAAGTGGGCGTGGCTGGATTTCTCGTGATAGCAGAGATAAACCTTGTCAAAGATAAAATTTTTTAACTATCGATTATAGTACGTCAAAGATAAAAACTTCTCATCGATTCTGTAGCGCCACAGTCAATATGTCACTGAGTTTCATGGTTTCTTCTTTTCTGTTGAAATTATCCCCATGTTTCTATATTTCGATGGCTTCTCTATATAGCCGTGGATAATAGTTCGTCATAGTACATAAAACTTCAGCTTCCGAAAATTTCGCTACGTGATCATCTGATTCAAGAGCATGTTCCGCCACGGCTGATTTGTCTGTTTTCTCTAGTCGGCAAAGACTTTTATGTTCCTTTAACCGTGTAGTCACACTTCTCTTTGTAGTTCCAATGTAGACCTTGCCACACGTACACGAAATCTTATATACACCACTTGCAGACAGAGGGGGACGTTTATCCTTTCGGAACGAAGTACTTGGCCTATTTTCTTAGTTGGTCTGAAAATCGGTCGAACGTCATGTTTCCTTAGAATCTTGCCGATTTGATCCGTTACTTTTTTGATGAAGGGTACAGAAACCGTGTTCTTCCATCGCTGTGGCCTATCGTTGTCCTTAGGCCCTTCTGTTTTAACTCGGCGTCCAGGTGTTCCGGCGTACAAATCCTTTTAGTTCTGTCTACTAGACTTTTAATTACACCTCTTTTCTGCTGTGGACGATGATTGGAAACTTATGCAAGTATCTGTCGGTATGTGTAACCTTCCGAAATACTTTATGTTTCAAGCTGCCATCAGTGTGTCTCATGACGAAGACATCCAAGAAGGATATTGCATTGTCTTTCTCCATTTCCATGGTAAACTGGATTTTTTGATTTGTACTATATAAATAAAAAAAGAATACCTCTGGAGCTTTTTTGCCATGTGACCAAACAATAAATGTATCATCCACGTATCGATACCATCGACATGGTTTCTTACTCGCTTTTTCCAGAGCTAATTGTTCGAAGTTTTCCATTTTTATCTTTGACAAGGTTTATCTCTGCTATTATGCTATCACGTGAAATCCAAACCACGCCCACTTTCCACAGTATTTAGGCCGCTCTTCGACGTCCGACTCGTCAATCGGCAAGACTCAGCACAACCAGGAGCACCTCCGAAGATGTCCAACGTAGCCTTGGACGAAACTTGAGAGATTGAAGAGTTCCATGGACCACGGCCATAAAACCCGGAAAAATTCTGAGCACCAGTCACAAATCTTCTTGCGCAGAGCTGGCTTCTTCCTGGATCGACAGCTGAATGCACGTTGCACTTGAGCTTTTGGTTTGCTTCGCGCATATTCCAACAGACAGAATAATTTCGCCATGTTGCTACAAACACACAACAGCGCAGCTCTGTCAGAGCTTTGAACCTTCCTCTATCCAATGGCATACGCAACGGTGCGATACACAGTTGAAATTTGTTCTTTCCTTTAGGATCTCCTTGATGAAACAAGAGTTGCTGTTACATCTGTTTTAATCTATTTTGGCGTTGATATGAGGTTAGATTGTTGCTGCTACTGCGACAAACTTATCAGTTATGCGAATAACTCCCTCTGCTTGGTGGCACCGCCTGCCGCTGCGACATTTCGCCGATTTTTAAATGGCCTCCTTTTAGGTAAACTTGCAATCCGCGGAAGCCCTCCCGCGTCGCGTAGTTACAATAATGGGGCGCGAAAGTGCCCTGGAAGCCACGCGGAGCTTTGATCTGGGTCTCCGAACTTCTGTAAAGAAACAAAATTAATTAGTATACTTGGGCAGACTTAACGAACACAACAGTCGAGCTGATTTAATTGTGCAAATAGCGCTGCGCACAGTTTGGCATACAGCTTTCATTTCACACGAATGGAGACTTGGGTGCTTACTGTGGCACTAAAGCGAACTTCTGTGCAGCCCTCAGGTACTCGCTGATTGACCTCTACCTCTCCAGCTCCCATAAGTAAAACAGGTTATCTTGTACACTTTTCATTTGTATCTCTGCCAGGTACATGCGCCGAATAGTTTGAAAGGTACTGACGGTTCCTAAGCAGTTGTGTTTACTGTCACGGAGTAGTTTCATCTGCCACAGCGCCCTCAAGATACAACTCTGCGTCATAGCAAAGTCGCGTTAGATGCCATAAATACTGTTAGAATCAAACGGAAGTCGAACTAGAAGCCTAAACTCTTTCCTCTCGATTTCTTTCGCCATGTACTGCCACTGCAGTCGTAATATTTACAACTGCATAACGACGCTACTTGTAAATGGAATTCCTGGCCTTAGCAATGCCTGCGTAGTAGTTGATCCAGTGTATAACTCAAATCCGGCAACATACGCTGTTTGACCCATTGCCAAAACATAAACCCTCATGCCGCACTTCCTCGGCTTTTTCGGATTGTAGCACTTGAAAATGACACGCCTTTAGCATCCAGCAGTGCTCTCATCAGTGCTTATGTGCCTTCCTGGAATGTGAAATTCTCTACGCTTTTTCGAAGTACTGCATTATGCGTTTCACTTTAGACCCTCTTGTGACAGTTCCAGGTTGTCTTGCAATGGTCCAGCATGGAACATAGGAAAAAAAATTGACAAAATATTTCTCGACTGAATACTTCCTTATAAAATCAACACTTTTGTATCCATTCTTCATTGAAGTAATTCTGAATATCAGGCAAAGGATTGATGCCCATATTCAGAATTACTCCTAAGAAGGCTTTCATTTCATCGAGAGCCACCTTTCCGATCGATCTTTGCTTCAGTGGTCCATTTCTTTTATTTGAATCTTAGCATACTGATTTGTACTTTTTGCTGTCTCATTTAACTGTTCATGCCTGAAAAATAACCTAAAAATATCCAGTACCTCGTTAGGACCCAGAAGAGAGGGTTTAAATCCATTTACAAAGCTGAAATTGGGTTTTCGCAAAGTTCTGTTGATTTCCTGGTCGTCTGTGTCACTACTACTTGCAGACTCTGGTTGTTCGTCTCGATCAGTTTCTGTATTTTCACCTTCACTGTCACTGTTTAGTGAACTACAATTGCTGTTTGTCAACGCTCAGATCACTTATACCACTCATACTTTCATCCAATATCTCTAGTATTGCCTTAGGATTTTCACGTAAGTGCCCTGCTTTTGTTGTTATGGTTCCGAACACCGCTTTCGGAGTGAACTAGAAACGCGAAAACAAACCAATAACGGTATGTGTTAGAAGCGTTTCGTCGTAGTTATATCGCTGCAGGCATATATCAGAAAACTTCAGTACATAAAGTATGGTGGTGAGAGTTCTGACATACGAATTAATGCGAATTGAAGTTTGGGTCGGGCGATGTCCGACGTGCGAGTCTACTGTAGTATTTACGCTGTCTCGCTGGTCGAGCGCTAACGGTTCAGTACAAATTAATCTAAAACTTCCCAAACGCCCTCTGCAGGCAGGAGCCAAAACGAATCAAACCGCATTTGCACGTTCCAGAACAGCTATGCTCGTCAACGCGTCAGAAACTTCTCCTTACTGCTCTCTTCAGCTGGGCACCACCGGTATCTGTTAAGCGAAATAAAATACAGGATAAAATAAGGTGTTATGTAAGACCATACTCAAATGGGATGTTATACAAATACCACTTACACAGTAGGGAAATACACTGCCTGACATAGAAGTGAAGATAACGGATTGAGAGGGTATGTGACGTTATTTCTGTGGTTACACACTGACGTTGCACGCCCTCTGGCCAAGATGCATGCAGTGATTCGGATGGGGCATTGCATCCTCTCGTGGGGCAAGTTGGCCCACGACTCTAGGGTCCACGATATTGATTGGCGACTCCATAGAGTGCTGTGTGCACAACGACCATATACGTGAAATTCGAGAGAAGGTCAGCGTTGGCCGTAATGTTGATGGATAATTGACAGCAAAATCAATTTCAAATCACATAGTGATCATCTTCAATGCTGTGGTGTATAAATTAAACTCATAGACAGTGGTGTCAAGTTATTATCAGTAACCAAAGCTTATGAAACAATCACAATAACTCAAGTGATCGTTTCATAAGCTCTAGTTACTGATAATAACTTGACACCAGTGCCTATGAGTTTAATTTGTACACCACAGCACTGAAGATGATTACTATGTGATTGAAAATCGATTTTGCTGTCAATAAACCATCAATATTAGGGCCAACGCTAGTCTGGATGCTGCCATTGGAAGGGAGCTGACGTCAGAGAGCAAGATCTGGATATCTTCCTGGAAACGGGAGTAACTCAGCATCATGCTGGCAGTTCATAGAGACAACATGCCATGTGTCGACGAACATAGCCGCGTTGAAAAACGACACCACGACAATGTCGTATGACAGGTATCATATGAGGACGTACCGTTTCGCCGTCAAAGTTCTCTCAGTTTCTACCGTCTGCAACTTTAAGACATGTCTGATGGCGCTCCACTCCATGGCACCAGGAGTAACACAGATGAGACTACCCAAAACACTGAAGAATTTGATCTTTACCCAGGTCGCCGCTATAATCGTCGACGATGGTCATTTTGGGTAGTGCAAAACTGCGATTTATCGCTGAAGACAATAGGACGTCATTCATCAGCAGTCCATGCTTCCCAGTCATGGCACCACTCCAAACGCAGCCATTTATGCTGTGGTGTTATCGGCAGCCTCCGCGTGGAACCGTAATTCCCTAGTCTAGCTGCTGTTAGTCACCGACCACTGATGCTGAATGACATAGAACGTTGCAGGGAGTCCATTTCTTATTCTCGTATGGTACATTCGGATGTGAAGAGGCTACGATGGCGGTCCTCCCTTTTGGTGGTCAGTCGTGGTCCACTGGAACCTTGACGACGAGTATGCTTCTCCTCACATCCCCATGCAAGTCAACATCGGGCCGCTGTTACATCCGATTTACGTCAGGCATACCAAAATCATGGAAGTTGGTTGCATACGCGAAGAGAAGAGCACTTGTCGGCCAAGCACGTCCGATGAAACTGTAAAGCGCATTCGAGATTCGTTCAAACAGAGCCCTCGGAAGTCCACAAGTTGGGCATGCCAGGAACTTCAACTTCCTGAAACGACGGGCAGGCATGTTCTTAAACGACGACTGCACGTGGAGCCTACAAGATGCAGTTACTGCAGCATATGCATCCCGGCGACCACAACAAAAGGAACGAATTTTGCATTTCCGTTCGAGCGTCCTGTCATTTAGAGAAATCACGGAATAACTAGATGTCCGGACAGGGATTCGAACTCTGATCAACCCGAACACGAGTACAGTGTCTTAAACACTCCTTACTTAGCTTGCATTTATCGCGAAACTCTTGCCCAACGTAAAGTCCCGAGCGACTGGAAAAAAGCGCAGATGACACCTGTATATAAGAAGGGTAGAAGGACAGATCCTCAAAATTATAGACCAATACCCTTAACATCGGTTTGTTGCGGGATTCTCGAACATATTCTCAGTTCGAATATAATGAATTTCCTTGAGACAGAGAACTTGCTGTCCATGCATCAGCACGGCTTTAGAAAGCATCGCTTCCGCGAAACGCAACTCGCCATTTTTTCACATGGTATCGTGCGAATCATGGATGAAGGGTATCAGACGGATGCCATATTCCTTGACTTCCGGAAAGCGTTTGACTCGGTGTCCCTCTGCAGACTCCTAACTAAGGTACGAGCATATGGGATTGGTTCCCAAATATGTGAGTGGCTCGAAGACTTCTTAAGTAATAGAACCCAGTACGTTGTCGTCGATGGTGAGTGTTCATCGGAGGTGAGGGTGTCATCTGGAGTGCCCCAGGGAAGTGTGGTAGGTCCGCTGTTGTTTTCTATCTACATAAATGATCTTTTGGATAGGGTGGATAGCAATGTGCGGCTGTTTGCTGATGATGGTGTGGTGTACGGGAAGGTGTCGTCGTTGAGTGACTGTAGGAGGATACAAGATGACTTGGACAGGATTTGTGATTGGTGTAAAGAATGGCAGCTAACTCTAAATATAGATAAATGTAAATGAATGCAGATGAATAGGAAAAAGAATCTCGTAATGTTTGAATACTCCATTAGTAGTGTAGCGTTTGACACAGTCACGTCGATTAAATATTTGGGCGTAACATTGCAGAGCGATATGAAGTGGGACAAGCATGTAATGGCAGTTGTGGGGAAGGCGGATAGTCGTCTTCGGTTCATTGGTAAAATTTTGGAAAGATGTGGTTCATCTGTAAAGGAGACCGCTTATAAAACATTAATACGACCTATTCTTGAGTACTGCTCGAGCGTTTGGGATCCCTATCAGGTCGGATTGAGGGAGGGCATAGAAGCAATTCAGAGGCGGGCCGCTAGATTTGTTACTGGTAGGTTTGATCATCACGCGAGTGTTACGGAAATGCTTCAGGAACTCGGGTGGGAGTCTCTGGAGGAAAGGAGGCGTTCTTTTCGTGAATCGCTGCTGAGAAAATTTAGAGAACCAGCATTTGAGGCTGACTGCAGTACAATTTTACTGCCGCCAACTTATATTTCGCGGAAAGACCACAAAGATAAGATAAGAGAGATTAGGACTCGTACAGAGGTATATAGGCAGTCATTTTTCCCTCGTTCTGTTTGGGAGTGGAACAGGGCGAGAAGATGCTAGTTGTGGTACGAGGTACCCTCCGCCACGCACCGTATGGTGGATTGCGGAGTATGCATGTAGATGTAGATGTAGACCTAAAACAGGATCTTGCACGATTAGACCAGTCGGCCAAACGAGACCCACAACGAGGACCCTTCGAACTATGCCAGGTGCTGATAACGTCTTAACACGAGAGCGCGGCACCTCCGTGTTCTTCGTAGTGATCACTCAACATGTGACGCTGTTCACGCCCCATGAATACCCTACCAGGCCTCTTGACTACACTAACCACGAACGACACTAAACAGGAGCAATACTAATGCATTCTGAGGCCCTTTCTAGCTGTCGCAGGGAATTGCAGCTCTATAATCATTTCCATACCTGCCGATGGTATGTATGTGTACGAAGTTACATTGACATCCGACCATGTCTCCTGGGTGCTACGCTATTTTTGTCATGCAGTGTATGTACATGAACCGGGTGCTATAATAAAGGGAGACCAAGAAAAATACACTACTGGCCATTAAAATTGCTACACCACGAAGATGACGTGATACAGACGAGAAATTTAACCGACAGGAAGAAGATGCTGTGATATGCAAATGATTAGCTTTTCAGAGCATTCACACAAGGTTGGCGCCGGTGGCGACACCTACAACATGCTGACATGAGGAAAGTTTCCAACCCATTTCTCATACACAAACAGCAGTTGACCGGTGTTGCCTGGTGAAACGTTGTTGTGATGCCTCGTGTAAGGAGGAGAAATGTGTACCATCACGTTTCCGACTTTGATAAAGGTCGGATTGTAGCCTATCGCGATTGCGGTTTATCGTTTCGCGACACTGCTGCTCGCGTTGGTCAAGATCCAATGACTGTTAGCAGAATATGGAATCGGTGGGTTCGGGAGGGTAATACGGATCGCCGTGCTGGATCCCAACGGCCTCGTATCACTAGCAGTCGAGATGACAGGCATCTTATCCGCATGGCTGTAACGGATCGTGCAGCCACGTCTCGATCCCTTAGTCAACAGATGGGGACGTTTGCAAGACAACAATCACCTGCACGAACAGTTGGACGACGTTTGCAGCAGCATGGACTATCAGCTCGGAGACCGTGGCTGCTGTTACCCTTGACGCTGCATCACAGACAGGAGCACCTGCGATGGTGTACTCAACGACGAACCTGGGTGCCCGAATGGTAAAACGTCGTTGTTTCGGATGAATCCAGGTTGTGTTTACAGCATCATGGTGGTCGCATTCGTGTTTGGCTACATCGCTGTGAACGCACATTGGAAGCAAGTACTCGTCAGAGCCATACTGGCGTATCACCCAGCGTGATGGTATGGTGTGCCATTGGTTACACGTCTCGGTCACCTCTTGTTCGCATTGACGGCACTTTGAACAGTGGACGTTACATTTCAGATGTGTTTCGACCCGTGGCTCTACCCTTCATTCGATCCCTGCGAAACCCTACATTTCAGCAGGATAATGCACGACCGCATGTTGCAGGTCCTTTACGGGCCTTTCTGGATACAGAAAACAAAACTGTGATGGCATAAAATAAGAGTTCAGAAATAGAACTGAAATTCAGGATGAAAGGATGTCAATAAGATTCGCTGACAACTTTGCTATGCTCTATGAAAGTGAGGAAAAATTACAGGACCTTTTAAATGGGATGAAAACCTACTGAATGCAGAATGATTGAATGTTAGCCAAAGAAAGACGAAAGCATTGGAGAATAGCGGAAATGTGTTCAGCACCAACCGTCAAAACTGCTGACCACGTACTGGACTCATATCTTGGGAGCTTAATAACGCATGACGGATGTAGCAATATAACAAACCGTCTTGCACTGGCAAAGAGAACATTCGTCGCTAAAAGAAACTGACTAGTACCATGTACATAACTAAGAATGATCGTTTGAAGCACAACATTGTATGGAAGTGAGTCATGGGCTGTGGGGAAACCGGAAGAGAGTCCAAGCGTTTGAGATGTGATATTGCAGAAAGATGCAGAAAATTAAATGGAACAATAAGGAATGAAAAAATAAATATGTGAAGACATTATAAGAAGCGACATGATGATAATAAATGAATACAAACACCAAGGAAAAGACACGTTGTCTTCTTTGTTGTTCGACCTTCTTTTTCCACAGTCTCAGTTATGCAAGTCATATAGGTTAAATACTATCTTTTTTGACTGTAATAAACTCTAATGAAGACCAAACGCGTTTCCTTGTGTTCTAAAGCGTCTTCAGGGGTCAAGCTTTTTGTTTCTTACGCTATTCTTCATGTTTTTCTACACATATGTGATATATTGCAGCAACAGCCCTTACACTAATACTAAATATAATCACGTTTTTGCCTTGTGAAGAACGACTGTCATCTCACCATTTTATGCACTTTGATCAAAACGAAGTGCATAAAATGGCGAAATGGTTGTGGTTCTTCATAACATATATATTTAGTGTTAGTGAAAGTGCTGAGGGTGAAACCTGACATATGTATGAAGATGAACGTGAAGAATGGGGTAAGAAACAAAAAAACTTGACTACTGAAGATGCTTTAAAACAAAGCCAAACGCGTTTGGTCTCAATTAGACTTCATTACTTTCGCAAAAGACGGTGTTATTACAGGGAATAGCTTTTGCGGTTTTAGAGGATGCCGTAGAGCGCAAAAACTGGAGGAGGGAAATCGTGACGAGCCGCATCAAACCAATCAGAAGACGGAAATTGAGAGGGGAAGGGAGAATCTGGATTGTAGCCGAACTGTATAAACCTCCTGGACATTGAGATTGCGAGCTTCCTCTATAGCCTATAGTCGCATAGTCTGCAGGCTAAACACAAGAATACTCACCTGCGATCATGTATTGTTTTCTTATTGCTTATTGGCTTCTCTCTCACGATCTTGGGCCGACGATTGTTTTAACGATTCCGATGTTTCTCCAGCACGAGTGGCTGGCATCCTCAGAGGTTCACCCTCCACTGCTTGTGAAGATGACACTACATTACGACTAATGTATGCTTATCACAGCATTATTAGGTACGACAGTCCCAACATTGGCTGTAAGTTTTATTTGTATTATTTACGAGTTTACGGAGGCAGACAGTTCTGATGGCGTATGTGATCAAAACTGGTCACTGAAGGAGAGATTTGCGATCGAGGACTATTCGGGTTCAAGTACACGTCATTCCACTCTTCTGTCGGCCATCCTCTTCATCTCCGCATATGTAGCATACCCTACAGCACTCATAATGAGCTGCAAGTATGACAGATGGTTCAAATGGCTCTGAGCACTATGGGACTTAACATCTCAGGTCATCAGTCCCCTAGAACTTAGAACTACTTAAACCTAACTAACCTAAGGACATCACACACATCCATGCCCGAGGCAGGATTCGAACCTGCGACCGCCCCGGTCGCGCGGTTCCAGACTGAAGCGCCCAGATCCGCTCGGCCACCAGCGGCCGGCGCAAGTATAACATTCCTTGGTTGCCCTCGGTAATTCTTTCCCTCAATAACGCCTTCTGCTATCGCTCCAATGATATTATTGTGTCCTAAATGTATCCTACGAGTTTGTATTTTCTTGTTTGAGTTTTCATTCACATAGCTCTGGTTTCTTCTATTCTTCTTAATATCTCTTCATTCGTAACTCTCTCCCCAGTCGATCATCATCATCATCCTTCAGCAGCACCAAATCTCCAGGGCTTCTAGCCGTCTTCTCTCTCGTTTCCTACTGTCCAGGTGAGGCGTTTCCTGTTGTCCAGGTATCACACTCTTACAGGGCCACACTCCAAACAAATGCTTCATTACCGAACCTCTTTTCCAGGTCTACAAAGGGAACATACATTGATCAGACAGAACATTACGACCCCCTACCTGATAGTCGGTATGTCCACCTTTGGCGCGAATAACAAAGGCAACAGGTAGTGGCATGGAAGCAATGGGGCCTTAGTAGGTCGCTGGAGGGAGTTGGCACCATATCTGTACAGTCAAGTCACCTACTTCCCGTACATTCCGGGGAGGGGCCGTTGAGCACTGACGCTTCAATCACATCCCAGATGTGTTCGATCGGATTCAGATCTGACGATTTGGAGGGCCAGCGCATTAATTGGAACTCTCCACTGTGTTCCTCGAACTACTCCATCGTACACTTGGCCTTGTGATGTGGCGCATTATCTTGTTGAAAAATGCCACTGCCGTCGGGAAACATCATCGTCATGAAGGGCTCTGCGTGGACTGAAACCCGTGTATGACACTCCTTGGTCGTCATTGTTCCTTGCACGAGCTCCACTGGACCCATGGAAGCCCACGTGAATGTTCCTAAGTATTATAGAGCCGCCGCCATCTTTTCTCCTCCCAGCGTTGGAAGATCAAGGATTCGCGCTCTGCCATGTGGATGATGAAGAAGCTGTCGGGATTCATCAGACTATACAACGCTCTGCCAGTGCGCCAATGTCTAGTGCCGATTGTCACCTGCCCATTTCAGTCGCATTTGCCGATGTCGTGGTGTTAACATTGGCACATGCGTGGGTCGTCGGCTGCGGAGGTCTATCGTTAGGAGTGTTCGGGCAGTGTGTGTTCAGACACGCTTTTACTCTGCCCAGCATTAAAGTCTAATGTTAGTTCCGCCACAGTTCGCCACCTGTCCTGTTTTACCAGTCTGCCCAACATTCCGACGTCCGACATCTGTAATGAGGAGTGGCCGTCCAACCCCACAACATCTCGACGTGGTTTCATATTGGTTTCGCCACTTGTTGAAGACACTCTCCACAGCGCTTGTCGAACACCAGACAAGTCATGCAGTTTCCGAAATGCTCGTGCCTAGCTCTCGGGCTATCACAATCTGCCCTCTGTCAAACCCAGATAGAACTCGCGTCTTGCCCGTTCTAAACACGTACAGCACGTTCACTGATACCACATGCACCGTGCATGTTTTTGACTAGCAGTCATTCCTTTCCAGGTAACACTACTATCACCTAAAGGGGTATATCGATAGGAGGTCGGTGGTCATACTGTTCCGTCTGATCAGTGCAAGTTGGTTTATTTTCTGTAATTGCTTTTATATAAGAAGTCTCAGTATCAGAAACTACTCTCTTGCTCCTGATCTCCTCATAAATCGAAACCCATTGTCACGCAACATATCCTCCACTTTTCATCTCTTCTCAGAATTATTCTTATAATTTTTGATCAACTGTACACTTTGAATAAAATAACATTGTGATTTACGTTTCAGTGAGTCGAGTCGCAGTGGCTAGACACTAGCTAGACTTACTTTCTTTCCTTCTTTTTGTTTTTCGTCGACTGCCACGTGTTCACTTCGTTGCCTGTTGTGTATGTGTGTGCAGAGCCACGTCAAGCGTGCTGAATCCAAGCCGACTCTAGCCCCCCCCCCCCCCGTTCCCGCTGCAGCAATTAGTCAATCACAACGTTGTTACATTCGATCTATAGAGTTAGGTGTCCTCACTCCGTGATCTACTGATGACAAGTTGTCATTTAATCCATAATACTGACTCGTACTTTGCTTATCAGCAGTTGTACATTATAGCGTCTGTGCCCTTGCTGGTCCAGTACTGGTGATGAACCCGCCACCAGCATTTGAACATGATGTCTGGATCGAACATAGAGCTTTAGTTGCGAAACTGAGAGATCGGTGATTGGTGAGGAACGACTGGGCAGTACTACCTATCGTCAACATAATCTCATCTCGAGGAGCAGCATACACTTCTATGTATTTCACTCCCTTAATTTTCAAGAACAGGTGAGCCGAAAGATATTCAATATTAAACTTTTTATGCCAGTTTAAGAAACACATATGAACTGTCAATCCACTGAGTGCTGTTTGTGTAACGGGAACCAGCTAATGGCCAGCTACGAAGCGAATAGACGAGACAGTCTCGTTTTTAGAGCTCTTCACGGACTTGTGCAGATAAGCGCCGTCCTCGAACTTTCATTGCGACAGCGTCTCGTTGTGCCTTTCTTTTTTATTTTAACCAAATTTTAGGAGCCCTCATTAATATCAGCGACGTATCGTTTTGAGTGAGAATGGCGCATCTCTGATGAGTGTGACGAATCTCTGGAAAAATCCAACCTGGTGCGACGGGTGGTGGGGTGTTGATGTTTCGGGATCAACGGCACGGCTTGTCCCCAGCGCGATAAGGAGGCTGTCGCTGCCGCATTGCAAGTCAATACGGTGGTGGTTGTAAATGCAGATGCAGGGTCGCCGCTTTCTATCTCGTCTCGTCTCGTCTGCGTATCACGCCGCACGCGGTCGACATCCTCCTCCGGCCCCATCCCGCGTGTCGCCGGAAGCTGTCACTTTGCTAACACCCTGCGCAACCGAACTAGCCGCATGTGCCCTGCAGTCTCGCACTGCACATGTATGGCGGCGTAGGTCGTCTAGTGCTTGGCGTGTACTGGGTCCCCTGTGAATACCGCAGCGTATGTATAGGCCAGACTGTTGGCACTATTTGCTGGGCGTTGAGCTGAGCAGACGTGACACATTAAACAACAGGAGCTTGAGAAGTCGGTTATGACAGAACATCGCCTAGAGGTTCAAATGTTCAAATGTGTGTGAAATCTTATGGGACTTAACTACTAAGGTCATCAGTCCCTAAGCTTACACACTACTTAACCTAAATTATCCTAAGGGCAAACACACACACCCATGCCCGAGGGAGGAATCGAACCTCCGCCGGGGCCAGCCGCTCGCTTGGAGGACGGACACAAAATACATTTTGGAAAGATGGGAGTCTTTACTCGTGCTACATCGTTTTGGGACTCCATGACACTGAGGTGAAAAAGACATGGGATACGTCCTAATATCGTGTCGGATCTCCTTTTGATCGACGTAGTGCATAGAGATGGGTAGTTCGCGAACTAACGGGTGCAAAGGAACGGTTCACCAAGATGAACGAAAGTACCGAGGGACGAATTCCAAGGAACGATCGGTTCATAGTTCACTTCGGTCGCAGCGGTCTACTTATAGTTCACGAGAACGAGGAACGATCGGTTCATAGTTCACTAGTTCACTTCGGTCGCGGCGGTCACTTGGGCAGTTCTCTTTCCAGCCTCAGTCGCGTGCTCGTCTCAGTCTCGGTCTCCCTCGGCCGCACTCGTCGTTCTTCGCATGACCACCTGTCTCAGTTCCACTGCCGACTGCTCATAGTCCAGTATCCAGTTGTTGTTTCGTTTACTGCGCTCGCCTATTTTACATGTGTTCCAAACTGTTCTTGCACTTGGTTCTGGCTATTCAGCGTCCACGACCGGTAGTCAAAAAGTATTTTATAGTTACGTAAATTACATAAAAAATACGTTATATGTAATAGGTACGTCTTTTCAGGTAACAAAAGGGCATATCAGCTCACTTCGTTATATCGATGAACAACAGAAGGCATATTTATAACAAGGCAAGTTTTTTTTGTTATTCATATATTTTTTGGTTTCATCGACTTGATTTAGCAACCAACTTTCAGTAATTTGCTTAATTTTTAGTGTAAGGAAATTAATATAAAACGATTTTCGTGGATCTTTCATATACAAAACATTACATTTAGGAAGGCTCTAATTATTTTTAAGTTTGGTTGTTTCCAATTTGCATTACGTGCTAGTTTGGCTTCTTTGAGAAAAAAAAGTGGTTTGTGGGTCATTTTGGCTCAGCAGGAAAAGCGGTGCCTCTCCATTTGAAAAGACATAGATTCCCACAAAATCGTATTTACTTATTATCTCAAAAACATTTGTTCAAAAGGAGTTTTCAAACCAAAAATTTTATTACTGCGAATTTAATTATTATTATTATTGCTGCATTAACTTTAATAATGCAACATAAAAACCTAATTTTTACTAAGCGTGTGACGCAAGTATGAGAAAACCACATTTTATTTTATGCTTCCATAAAGTCTCTACTTCGCCTATGAACTCAGAGACAACGTGAAGTATATATAGGTGCAAACGATTATTGTTTACAACATAGCATAGCTATGTAGTGGAAGTCGAAACGAAGAATTTTATACAAGACACTTGTGTTCTATTAAGTTGGGAAACAGCCACCAACAAGTTTTCAAGACTACATGAGCTATAACCCATGCGCGTCGCGTGAGATTTTCATGCTCTCTTCTCCAGCTCTCTACACATCGTCATGGATTGTTTCGCAATTGTTGCTTGCATTAGCTTGTTATTTCTTCACTGCCTAATTATTACATGTTTGTCTGTTTGTTGTATCTGCTCGTAACGGGCAACACATCGTCCGCAATTGGCGAACAGTCTTTAATTGGGGCCGGTTTTCCGTGCGCCACCCTATATTATTTCCCTGCGATCAGCCGCATAAGGCTACGGTTGGCTAAACGAGAGGCTCTGCAGGATCACAGAAATTACTTCTGAAAGTGTGTAAGAATTCTGTAATGAATAAAAACGCTACACTCCAGGGGGGAGGCAAGTGCCCCCTCTTGGTGCCCTCCATCCTTCAGTCACCTAAGCTACTAGTTTTCAGTTTTTCATAAGAACCATATACCAAGCACAAATGAACTGTGAACGAGTAAAAATGAACGGTTCCAAAAAAAGAACGATCAGCAGTGAACTAGTTCCTAAGGATGAACGAGTTTGCCCATTTCTACTAGTGCAGTAACTCGACGTGTCGTGGACTCAACAAATTGGAACTCACCTGCAGAAATATTGAGCTATGCTGCCTCCATAGCCGTCCATAATAGCTAAAGTGTTGCCAGTGCAGGATTTTGTCCCATAAATCTACGATGGCATTCATGTCGAGCGATCTGGGTGGCCAAGTCATTCGCTCGAACTGTCCAGAATGTTCTTCAAATCCGTCGTGAACAACTGCGGCCCAGTGACATGGCGCATTGTCACCCATAAAAATTCCATCGTTGTTTGAAACATGAAGTCCATGAATGGCTGCAAATGGTCTCCAAGGAGCCGAACATAACCATTTCCAGTCAACGATCGTTAAAGTTGGACCAGTGCCTTGTTGAGAATTTGGGTCCATGGCTGCCTCACATTCGAACCCTACCACCAGCTCTTACCAACTAAAATCGGGACTCATCTGACCAGGTGGCGGTTTTCCGGTCGTCTATGGTGCAGCCGATATCGTGAAGAGCCCAGGAGAGGCGCTGCAGGTGGTGTCGTGCTGTAAACAAATGCACTCGCGTCGGCCGCCTGCTGCCATAGCCCACTAACGCCAAATTTCGCCGCACTGTCCTGACGGAAACGTTCGTCCTACGGCATACATTGAGTTCTGCAGTTACTTCACGCAGTGGTGCTTGTCTGTTAGGCCGGTATTACACGATCAAATTTCTTTGTCCAATATCTTTGTCAAAGATATTTGATAGTGTAATAGGGACTTTGTCAAATGTCGTCCAATATTTGATCAAATCTAGGGCCTCGCTGTAGATTTGATCAAAGAGAGGCGCTTTACAACGTGAGGCACCCTGAATACTAAAATAGATTAAGAAGATTGACCTGGCGTGACCTAACCTAACCTAACATAACATAACCCTCTCTTGTAGCAAGGAATCGGAGTGTTACAGTGAACCTGTCTTCTGAAGATGTACCAGTTCTTGAGTGAATATTGTGCTTTGTGATATGAGGATACACTTCACTGAGCACATACAGAAATGAATGCTCATCCATTCTTAAGTAATTAATGTACGACTTGACGTCTTCCACTGTAAGCTCACGTAACAAGTTAAGTTGAATGCTTTTATCGTGTCGTCGTAAAACCCACGGCTTCACCCAGATTAGATTAGTTTTTCGTTCCATAGATCCGTGCTGAGGAGATCCTCGTGGATGTGGAACACATCAATTTTTTTAAGCTGAAATAACAATACTAATAGTATGAATAAATACATCATTTGTTTCTATTAAAATTTTCGTCAATGGGGTAGAAGGAGTTGGCCACTAGTAAGTCTTTCAGGCTTCTTTTAAACTGATCTTCATTTGTAACTAAATTTTTTGTGTTTGCTGGCAAATTATTGAAGATGAGTGTTCCTGAGTAGTGGACCCCTTTTTGAACTAAAGTAAGTGCCTTTAAGTCCTTGTGCAGATCATTTTTGTTCCTGGTATTGTATATATGAACTGAGTTGTTTGTTGGAAAAAGAGATATATTATTTAGGACAAATTTCATTAAGGAGTAAATATACTGTGTGGTAGTAGTTAGTATACCCAGTTCTTTGAAGAGGTTTCTGCAGGACGTCCGTGAATTTACTCCACAAATAATACGTATTACACGCTTTTGGACTCTGAAAACTTTTGTTTGAATTTACGATTTACCCCAAAATATTATACCATACGACATTATGGAATAAAAGTAGGCAAAGTACGCAAGCTTTTTCATTTTTATGTCACCTATGTCTGCTAACAATCGAATTGCAAATATAGATTTGTTAAGGCGCTTCTGCAGTTCTGTGGTGTGCTCCTCCCAACTGAATTTATTATCAAGTTCCTTTTTTTTCCCACATCTTTTCCGCATGTGCACACAATGTAACTGCGGTAAGTGCAACTGCTGCGGTTAATAACAAGTTGTTGTCAGCCATCTTGAACTTTGACGAAAAATTTGATGGCAGTGTAATACCCCTTCTAGCGCTACGTCAAAGATCTTTGTCAAATATATTTGACGGAATATTTGATCACATCTTTGATCAAATCTTTGACAAAGAAATTTGATAGTGTAATATCGGTTTTAGCTTTGACAGCTCTATATAAACTGCGCTGCTCTCGGTCGTCAAGTGGATGTCGTCGGCAACTACGTTGTCAGTGGTGAGAGGTAACGCCGGAAATGTGGTATTCTCGGCACACTCTTGACACTGTGGATCTCGGAATAATGTATTCCCTAACGATTTCCGAATAGGACATCCTATACGTCTAGCCAATCACCATTCCGCGTTCAAAGACTGTTAATTCCCGTCGTGCGGCCATAATCACTTCGGAAACTTTCTCACATAAATAACCTGAGTATAAATGACAGGTCCGCCAATGCGCTGGCCTTTTATACCTTGTGTACGCGATACTACCGCCGAATGTATGTGTACACATCGCTATACCATGACTTTTGTCACGTAAGCGTACAAAGGATTCGGCCAAGATTAGAATAAACCGCAACAATTGCAACCGAGACCAGGGGTACACGAGTGATAGGGAATGCCTATGGGCTTATGTAAGGAGTGAAATGAAACAAGCCTCGCGCCATCTGACGTCACTCGCCACGCAGTCGGGGCCCACGGGAAATACGGACCCCCCAACGAACTTGTGACGTTACACTAGTTAATTTGCCCGACATACAACGCGAACACTCGCCTACACCCAGAACTAGGCGGGAAATCATTGTGTCAATGGAAAGGTACCCAATAAAGCCCTTAACTTCTTGATATAGAGTACTATCGACAGCGTGAGTCTATTTGAATGTGGAGCTGCGAAGTTTTAAAGTGGTCTCAAATACTAACTTGCTCCCCGCTGCAGACGGTCGCTGCAACTTGTAACACATCTAGTATCACATTCAGTGACGTATGCCATAGGGCCCGTGTAGCACGTTGGCCCCAACACGCGACAGCGACCGGCGCTGCTATGAGCTGCCTAACTCGCCTCCCGCGCATATGCCCACTGCAGTCCCTCTGTGGAATCGCCTATTTAAACGGAACCCCGTGTCAGCTCTGGCAGTCAATGGTTTATTCATGATGACAATGGCGCCGTAGACAGGTGTCGAAAGCTAGGTGGTTTAATTTGAAATGACACGGCTGAGGTTGTCAGCATCTGATAAAGTCTTTGCGGAATGAATTTTCACTCTACAGAGGAGCATGCACTGGTCTGAAACTTCCTGGCGGACTAAAACAGTGTTCCGGACTGGGACTTGATCGTGGGAACTTAATCTTTCGTGGGCAAGTGAAGCTGTTATGGCAGAACGTGAGTCGTGCATGGACCGCTCCGCAGGTAGAGTAGGCGAAGGTCCCAGGTTCGAGTCGCTGTCTGGCACACTGTCTTAGTTTACCAGGGTGTTTCAGTCTTAGCTTTATCCGAACATTTCTCAAATCTTTCGTGAGTAGCAGTGCAATCAATGTGCAATCTATTTGAACTAAAAGGACGTATTCGTGTTTACCTTCGTCTCTTACATGCTCATTCATTACGTTCTCAAGTGTAAAATAATTCCTTTGCAGAAGTTCACCGAAAGATCTCCTTACTCTCTCCTCTACCTCGACCTATTACGACTATATAATTTGTCCCTCCAAGAATGACTGAACAGTATTCTTTACTCTCTCATTTAAATTTTCAATTTTTTCTTAATTATCCTCTATTTCTTTCTCAGACAAATCGTTACATGACGTGCACATTTGTATTGGCACGAGGTCTTTCTTCAACGTCACTACTTTGTATGACGTCAGCGACGACTGCTGAAAGGGAGGCGTAGGAAAAGTAAGAAGTAGTAAAAATTAACAACGTGTAACAGCATTATATACCCTGTGAATAGTACGAGGGTTGCCCAGAAAGTAATACACCGTATTTCTTTTTCTTTTTCGGCCGCAAACAATGCTTCGAATGTGAAACATTACTCTCCCGAGTGAGTGTAGCTGCATAACAGTTGCGAAATGGCGTCCATAGGTGATGTACGTTACAAGTAACGTACCGTCGTTGAATTTCTCTTCTGCAGAGAAAGAAACTGTGGGGAATATTCACAAACGGTTGTGCAAAGTCTATGGGCGTGTGCTGTCGACAGAAGCACAGTTAGTTGGTGGACACGGAGGGTGAGGTCTTCAGAAGGCGTTTCGCCGTATACACGCCCTTGTTCCGCGCTGGAGGAAGGCTATAGAATGGGATGGAGATTACGTGGAAAAATAGGCTGTGTAGATGAAACACCATTCTTTCGTGTAATTCTCATTATGTTCAATAAAGAATTGTTGAAGAAGAAAAATGCGGTGCAGTACTTTCTGGGCAACTCTCGTACACACATAGTACGCTGAATTAGCAACAGCTAGTGTAATAGGAGGGCGTGTGAGGTACCAGTTTGTCGCGAGACGTAGTATCGGTTATCAGCGCGCATGGTGTATGGATGTGGAACGGTCACTAGGGAAACTACCAGTCACACCCCTCTCATTGTCAGCTTTAGTTGTAAGATGACCCAGAGGAAAAACCTGAACATAGATCATGCATGAAAACAGGAAGAAGTTGTACTCAACCCTGAAAAAAGAAGCAA
The DNA here is from genome assembly GCF_023898315.1 of Schistocerca nitens. Classification (NCBI taxonomy): domain Eukaryota; kingdom Metazoa; phylum Arthropoda; class Insecta; order Orthoptera; family Acrididae; genus Schistocerca; species Schistocerca nitens. Next base: position 250,424,230 of record NC_064618.1, read on the forward strand.
AATATAAAGAGTGAATGGTCCAAGCGCAACATGTGCAATCGCAAGCGAGTTTGTATGGTTACGGTGTTGGACTGCGAATTCGCGGGAGATTCTTGTTCAGATCTCCCAGGGTGATCAAAAAGTCAGTATAAATTTGAAAACTTAATAAACCACGGAATAATGTAGATAGAGAGGTAAAAATTGACACACATGCTTGGAAAGACATGGGGTTTTATTAGAACCAAAAAGAAAACAAAGTTCAAAAAATGTCCGACAGATGGCGCTGGACAGCAAAACTGGTACCGTGACGGGTGAGAGGTACGCCGATATGTTACAGAATCTCGTCATCCCCAACCTGGCTGATAAACACCTGCTAGAACGTACGATGTTTATGCAGGATGGCGCTCCACCCCATATTGTTAGACGCGTGAAAGATGTCTTGCGCGCGTCGTTTGGTGATGATCGTGTGCTCAGCCGCCTTTTTCGTCATGCTTGGCCTCCCAGGTCCCCAGACCTCAGTCCGTGCGATTATTGGTTTTGGGGTTACCTGAAGTCGCAAGTGTATCGTCATCGACCGACATCTCTAGGGATGCTGAAAGACAACATCCGACGCCAATGCCTCCGGACATGCTTTACAGTGCTGTTCACAACATTATTCCTCGACTACAGCTATTTTTGAGGAATGATGGTGGACATATTGAGCATTTACTGTAAAGAACATCATCTTTGCTTTGTCTTACTTTGTTATGCTAATTATTGCTATTCTGATCAGATGAAGCACCATCTGTCGGACATTATTTGAACGTTTGTATTTTTTTGGTTCTAATAAAACCCCATGTCATTCCAAGCAAGTGTGTCAATTTGTACCTCTCTATCTACATTATTCCGTGATTTATTCAGTTTTCAAATTTATACTGACTTTTTGATATATATAGGATTATGAACTGCCTGTCCATCCGGTCATTGACGTGTCTATTCTCCTTCAGTAGTCTTGGCCATTGTCGTACTATGTACTGATTACAGAAGAATGAGTCATGTGGTAAGAATATACTACCGTCTCAAGAAAATGTGATGAATAGTGAGAGCAGGCGAAATGCCGCATAGACCTCTCACAGGAATTAAAACAACATATAAACGGCTGTGAACTATGTTACAACAAAGGGGTCATCCAAAACGTAACGCAAGAGTCATAATGTGTGGTACTCGTGTGGAACAAATAGGAGGAACGTACATCTGGAAGGCCCTTGCTAGCACCTCGTTGTTGCAAACGGTCGTTACGTCACGAAACAGACACAAATCTGAATACAGGAAACAGAAAAGTCAGTTACCGGATGGACAGTTCATAATTTTGTGAGAAAAAAAAAATGACGCACGAGGGAGATTCGAACATGGAGCTCCGCCTTCGCAGTCTAACACCTGAACCACATAACCACGACGTCGCGGCCAGTCGTTTGTTCTCCAAGTTGCAAATCTTAAGCTTGGACCGTTCACTATTTCTAATTTACTTTTTTTTTCAGAATTCGTTACACCTTCTCCCTGTTTTCATGGTTGATCTGTGTTCAGCTTTTAATGGGCTATCCACTGCGACACCATACCACTAAATCTGAGGGGCGGAGGGGTGCGATGGGAAATTTCCTTTGTCAGTATCGATCGATGCACTGGATCGCGGGAACTCGGAGCAAGGGACACTCCGTCTCTGATTTTGTGCGATGTGACCACTGCAATTTTGGGAGTGGGCGCGCCACCGCCGCCAGATACCTAGACAGCAATAGGCAATGGCGCCCCAGTTGATGCCGTGTTTCTTGAATTGCGGAAGGCGTCCGATATAGTTTCGCACTGTCGTCTAAAGAACAAAGTACCAGGCCACGGAATATCGGGGAACCTTTAAGACTGGGCTGAAGGGTTTCTGACAAACTGAACAGAGTACGTCGTTTCAATTAATAAAAAAGATTCAGATATAAAAGGAACTTCGGGGGTATCCGAAGGGAGTATTATAGGACCTTTATTGTTCACAATATACGTTAATGACCTAATGGATAACGTCGTAACCTCCATTGGCCTGTTGTATATTATAGTAGAAACGGTAGAAAATTGTAGGAAACCCTGCAGAGGATCGACACTTGGTTGGTTCAAATGGTTCAAATGGCTCTGAGGACTATGGGACTTAACATATATGGTCATCAGTCCCATAGAACTTAGAACTACTTAAACCTACCTAACTTAAGGACATCACACACACATCCATGCCCGATGCAGGATTCGAACCTGCGACCGTAGCGGTCACGCGGTTCCAGACTGAAGCGCCTATAACCGCACGGCCACACCGGCCGGCCGACACTTGGTCAAGAAAACTAACGTATTGCGCATAAACAGACGTAAAGACCCGTTACCGTATGTTTAGAAAATTGTCAAACAGTCACTGGAAGCAGTAATCACACCCGTTGAATATCTGGGAGTTTGCATGCAAAGCAATTGGACGTCAGTGAACACACAAAACTAAGTGTGGGAAAGGCAGATGCCAGATTGAGATTACCTGGAGTCTGAGACCCTCACTAAATAGCACTGATAGAGAAAATAGAGAAGATTCACAGAAGAGCAACGCGTTTCGACACAGGTTCGTAACCTAAGCACGAAAGCGTCACATTGATTCTCACGCAACTCTAGTGGCACACGGTACAAGAGAGGCATTGCGCATCTCGATGTGGATTATTATTAAAATTCCAAGAGCGTAGATTCCTAGAAGAGACAACCAATATATTGCTTCCTCCTATGTATGCTTCGCGATGACTAACAATCGTGTATCCCGCCGCACCATTCCGTACTAGAACGGGTAATAGGGGAGTACACAAAGTACTCTCTACCACTCACCATAAGGTAGCTTGCGGAGTATAGATGTAGATGTGCCGTCAACAACAACATATTCATTTGGACTATCTCAAATTGTAGCAACAGTTACACGGAGCACTAAGCAGCGAATCGGCGACTCCATGCGTGCCAGCAATAATTTGTAAACAGCCGTACTACCCGGAATAATCACGGCGCTATGATGCAGAAGTCATCACGCCACATCTGTTCATCGTACGTCACATTAGCGCGGGTGCAGGAACATCAAGACCAAAATCATGGTATTCTCTAAAAGGGATATCGAAACAAACCTTACAATAAAAGATAACATCGTTGAACAAGTGCCCTCCGTCAAATACACTGGTGTCCACAGTTAAAGTAACAAACGGAAATTTTACAAAGCTTCGTTTATTTTGCCACAAAACAGTATAAACTGATGACAGTAAAGTAGAAACAATGTAAAGAATACAGGACGTAAACAATTGCAACAGGCATAACAGGAGACAAAAATGTTCTCCGTTTTTTCCAGTTTACCGTATTTGCGCACACATTCCGACAACTGGTTAATGTGCCCAATATGGGATGTAACCACGTCTGGTAGGAATACAGGGTTGATAAAGACAGAACATGCTGCCAATGGTGCCATCAGTCTTATGTTCAAGCAGTAACGCACATTCTGCTGAGCTGCAGGCAAGTCTCGGAGAGTAGTTGGTGGATGCTGACGTTGAACTGGTCTCCCTAGTGCATCTCAGATATGTTCTATGGGACTCAAATAGGGAGAGCGAGCAGGCCACGCCATCAACCACCTGTGCTCTTTGAGGTCGAGCATTATAGTCCGTTAGTACGAAGTCTGGGCCCATAGCATCTCGCAACAACCGCACATGAGGTCTCAAGATCTCGCCACAATACCTAACACTAGTTAAAGGTTGCCAATTCACATGTAAAACTTTATGAAGAAGTATTCGAGTGGTCTACAAAATCCCTGGCCACAACATTAGGGATCTTCCTCAGTGTTTCAGTACAGCACCCGTGGCTGCCGCATCGCGGTCGCTGAGTGGGGCCGAGGCAGTTTCAGGTAAGTTTTTACAGTCTGACGATAATTTATGGATTTGTAGTTTTAGCTTGACGATCTCCACTATGGACAAACGGTAGTTACTTTTATTCTGAAGAAGGTTGGGTTATCCCGACTGAAATCTAGGTAAATATAGGTAAACTATACAACTGAGGCTGTTGGTTTTTAAAATTAAAATTAATCCTCCTCAGTACCGGTCTCTTTCAACAATGTTTGTGTGCTGGATTGGTGTTCCATGTTCCCTCTAGAAGCAAATTCGTTGAGAATAACTCTCCCGACCAAACCGGGATTCATCTGTAAAAAGAACATTGGCCCACTGTTTGACCGTCCAGGTGGCATGTTGACGGCTCCACTCTAGACGTTCCCTTCTGTGAAGAGGCGTCAGAGGTATACATACAGCAGGCCTCAGACAATAAAGGTCACTCTGCCGAAGCCATCTGCACACCGTTTGGCTCGATACAACACGTCCATTTGATTGTGCGATATCAGATGCCAGTTGCCGTGCAGTACTAAGGCGGTACTGTCATGCCCTTGTAGCCAAGTAACGCTCTCCCTTTCTAATGTCACATGTCGTCAGCCCTGTCCTGGTGTTTGGGATACTGTTTCGCTCTGTATCAACCGTCGCCACATCCAAGAAACAACAGAACGATTCACATTAATTGTCCGAGTCTGATGTTCGCAGCGGGGCACACGTGGCAAAGGCTAGAACGTCTTATTTTACTTTTGACTTGAGCGTAGCTGCTTCAAATACTGACTATTGCTTTTTAGCAATATAATTTTACGATTTAGCAACATTTCATTTTGATGAAGACGCCTCTACGTCAATGTACCTAACGTTTTGTGCTACCTATTGGCTGTTTACTCCTATGTTGATTCACATAAAGCCATCGGGGCACATCGGCCTGCGACTGTCCTGCTTCCATTCTTCCTATGGCCTTCCACTGCAGAGAGTCTGTGGCACGCGTCTTCTCTGTGCCCTACTGTACCGTCTGTGACTGTGTACACAGCGACTGTGGATGTGGGACTACCCGATAAACACGACCCCGTTTGACAGGTGCCCTGACGTCATCGCTGGCGCGGTTGTCCGTTGACCGGAATTCCAACTTTCGTGCAGAACACAACGGACATCTGTTGACAGTTTGTATGATTATATCATTAATTAGACACAGGACGGGGAAACAGCGGTGTGTCACTTTAATTTTGGACACCAGTGTAGTTGTGCACCATTTTTGACCAACAATGTGGCTCCAAGCGAGAGGTGAGAGCCTGGAGTGAATAGGCCAGGAAGCAATTCATCAACATGAGACAATTTTTCACGAGGTCAGACATCTGTTTGCAACTGACAGTCAGAATGATACAGTGCTACGTATTCTGTTTCCTTTTGTGGGCTTTGGTTCCTATTGTTAAAAATGTGTTCGTGCCTTCTAAATGTGTTAGTAGCTTTGTGTCTTGCGTATACCCTGCGTATTTAAAATATCAAATTTCGAGGGCCTTTTTCGTATGAGAAAGCAAAATTACTGCTTTCTGCGTGTTGTACGAAAAGACACAACAGTTCGTCTGTACTATGATAGAGCGAGGAGTGTCAGTTATTGCAACTTATTATTGAAGGGAAGATACACGAGAAGACGAAGCAACTCGTGGCTGAAGGACGAAGAGGGCACAATTCTACGTCAGGGAAAGCTTTCCACGCTGCATTGTTAAAATCAGAGCCAACTACTTAGGTCGCCGACCTTAGCTAGGAGATTGCATATTAAGAAGAAGGAGGAACACCGTAAGTGGAAGCCCTATACGTGGGTAAATGTTGGCAGTACGTAAACCACTTGAGCCAATGCATACCATTTGCCGCCGGCCGAAGTGGCCGTGCGGTTAAAGGCGCTGCAGTCTGGAACCGCAAGACCGCTACGGTCGCAGGTTCGAATCCTGCCTCGGGCATGGATGTTTGTGATGTCGTTAGGTTTAACTAGTTCTAAGTTCTAGGGGACTAATGACCTCAGCAGTTGAGTCCCATAGTGCTCAGAGCCATTTGAAGCCATACCATTTGCCAACAGAGCATCGTTCACGCAGGCGATGGAGATGTTTACTTGAAACAGAATGAGGCTTCTAACATATTAACGAAGCTTATTTTTTCGAGCTTGAAGGAAAACCACAAATTTTCGCGCTTATTATTACCCTTCTACAACAGCTACAATAACAATATTTGACGTCGCAAGAAAGCTGAAACAGTGTGAATTAGCACATGTGACACATGTGTTCTCGGAATAAGTGAAATGATTGTCAGTAATGCTATTTAAATAGTTAGAGCCTGCCAACAAAATATATTGCAGAACTTTCCACTGGATTTCCCGAAAACTGACTGCGTTCCTCGTATGATTCGTCCAGCAGCACGTATTCTTTCTCGGAGAATATAAACCAATCTCCGGAACAGCGAATACCAGTTCACATGCGCGTGTGTTGTCATAGGTAGCAGTGATGTCCAAATTTTGGACGCATTGGTAACGTACTGGGCTCCTGTGCGCTCACTCGTGTCGCCGTCCTTAGTAAGGCTTCTGCGAATCAGTAGTTGCGAGCACCTACGTCACTGGCCGCATTCCTCGGGCCTAACCGCGTCTGAAACACTCTTTCACTGAATACCGGGACATTTTGTGTGATGAATAATTAGCACTGTACTTAACGCAAAACAAATATTAAATTTGTTATCCCATTATTCTTGGAAGCTACATTTTACGATACGTAAGAGGAAAATTATAAAAGTTTTGTGACACAGCGTTCGACTCCGACTTCGATATGCAGTTTAAACAAGTAGCTGATAGCAAGTGAAGCCCAGATGGTAAAAAATTCTTGGGAATAATGCAGCACATTTTTCACTGTAATGCCTTGATTAAGGATACCATTATTCCATTTTAATTGTGACCGATTTTTACAACACATTCCATTTACTTATTGTGGAACTATAAGATTAGTTGCAAGTTCCTTAGAGGTGTGTACAAAATGACAGTGACTCACTGAGCATACTTTTCTTGGATGAAAGATTTCTTTCGGAAAGGTGTCCTACACCATAATAGTATTGACTACAACGAAAACAGAAAAGGATCATGGTAACGTTGATTTATACTACCAGAAAAAAACTAGTTTACCTGCAAAGACGATGCCGGTTTTGTACCGATGACGACATGCTTCACCTGGGGGATAGTTGCTGTATTGATAATGGTTTCAACATCCTCCGCCAACAGATAGCGTAGTGGCATAGCTACCAGAGGGTAGTTTGTGTATACCGTTTCATAGGGAATGCTCGCAGCCAGAAGGCTGTGTGGTGCAAACGTGTGAGCAAGTAGGCAACAATGCAATGGAGACCCACTGGTGTTTCCTATAGCCAACTGAGCGAGTTTGAAAGGAGTGAAACTGTGATCTTCCAAGTGGCGAGATGGTTCTTTCGGAGAATTGCCAGACAAGTTGGACGCGCTGCGTCAGTTGTACAACGATGCTGGTGTCAGTGGTCATGTGCATATTTTCACACCCGTAGACAAGGTTCTGCACGTCTACGCGGCACAGACGCCTGTCAGAATTGTATTGTAAGGGTAGCAGTGACAGACGGTTTAGCTACCGCAGCACAGGGTAGATGGCGTGTGAGCCCAGACGTGACAACACGGACTGTTGCGAACCGGTTATTAAAGTGCGCGTCATTTACGACGGCGGCCGAGTTTAGGTTCGTTCTGCGTATCTGTCGTCACAAAACACAGTCAGCCAATGAAGAGAGAACGACGTTGCCAGAGCTCGACTGCAGTGCAGATCACGGACGATTGTCTTCAGTTTTAGAAACGTTCAGTCACAAATAAAGTAATTGAACAAAAGCAGTGTCTTGATAGCAGACTTTCTATAAAAGGAAGTTTGGAAAAAGCATTCTTTGTACCAACTGCTTCATATTCTATTAATTAACTAAACCAAACAAGCAATAAGCCTCCTAATTCAGGCGATAGAAAGGAAATTCATTCTCACTAACCGCTTTTTCGCAATAAAGAACGGCGGTAATTGTTTATTTCCTATTGTACTTCAACGAACGTGAATAATTCATAGTCATACCAACAGTGTTTGTAGGTATTTTGCGTGACTGTTTAAAGTACTCCAGGAAATATGTTACAGCACGAGCTGCATTAGCAAAATGGTTATGGTGTTTGGCTGCTACGCAAAAGGGTCTGAGTTCAAATCTTGTTCGGTGCCTACTATTTTCTATATTTAAAACAGTTTCGAAGTGTCTTACTTCATGAATTTTATTCGTTTGAATGTAATTTTTTGAAATTTCTAGTGGCAACTAAAATCGACCATACGGAAAATATACGCTGTGGACTTTTACCTCTGCAAACTCTTCAATATTTCGTGCAATGGTTTACTACATTTCATGCTGCACAATAACTGTGCTGAACATCAAAACAAAATTAAGTCATTTATGGGGGGAAGGTATCAGTCAAGAAGATGTGTAAAAATCAAATCAAATTTTTGGGCCAAATAGGTTTTGTGAAATCGAATGATAAGTGTGTCAAAGCAGTCGAAACACCATGTGTCGGCACAGGCGAGCAGTGCGCTGATGACAAACTCGTGCACAGCACGGAATGCGGGGAGCACGTCTCAGAAGCAGCGGAAGGCTTAATGCAGCCGTGGTGGTGTTACTTCATAAACTGCGCGCTCCCTCCTAAACGTAAGTTTGCGAGCTATACTATACTACAGCGCTGCTTCTCTTGGCGCGTGCAACTGGCAACGCAGCAATCTCCCGCATCTGGGCGGGCATGCGCGAGCCGCCAAAATAAAAGAATTCAAGTATAGCAGTGGGACTACAGGCACGCACACCTCTAGCCCGTGTTCCACTCACACCACAACATCCGGTGGTCATGGCTTGAATGGTGGCGTCAGAGGATCACTTGGAAGATGGAATGATACACAATGGTCTTAAGCGATGAAAGCAGACGCCTCCTTGCACAGACGTCATGGCTGTTTTCGCGCTTACGACCTAGATCTGGTGAGTGCTGTCTCCTGGGGGGCAATCGCTGCACCCCAGGCCACCACGTACAAATGTGGGTGTTTCAGCATGGGCCGATACCTGGTATCTCAGAACCACGTAAGCTATTGATCTTTACATGTAATCATTTAGTTGGAAATCTCTAAAAGGGTGTACTACTTTTTTCTGGCAGTGTACTTCCCTCCACTGCTTGTAACGAATGAAGTGAATAGATTGCTGAATCAAACTGCAGTGAATTTCTTTCATTTCAGATTCCTAAAAATATAGGTGTTCTTCCTTTCCCTTCATAAAAAAATCAATATTAAGGTGTTGCACCTGGATTCTGTGTATTTTGAACATTATTCTATTTGGGCTGTCAATGTTTCTCATTTCTCCTAAGTGATAACGAGGCATCCTTTTAGAAAATCTTTTACTGAACATCTCCTGTTCATGTTTCCACCATTTCTTTCCGTAATTAATAATCTTTTCTTCTCAGTAGCAGATGTTCAGTTATTGCCATACATCCGCTTATATTGAGCCTCTTCTTGGTGCGTCTTGAACTGTACTCAGAAATCCTGTTTCCGCAACCTGGATTTTGCTTTCCTCTTCTTCCGTTACACATTACCCGCTACCATATCGGTAGCACGTTATAGCTGTAGCTTTGCGAACTGTCATCATTATATTTTTATTAGCTCTTTTGTCCCTTGTTCTCCTAAACGCAACACCACAAATACACAATACAGCTATGCGAACGCCGCCAGTAAACGTGGTTGGAAGACCACGAAGTGGCTGCAGCCAGAGCATCTACCTACTGATGCTCTCTGGTCACAGTAGTGTTAATGTTGTAACAGTTTATTATCTATCTGTCGTACACTAATTATATTTTGTGTGCCGTGATAATTGCTAGGTGCACAATATTCGTACTGTTGAATTAATAATTTGGGCATTTAATGCTTTGTTCATCATGTTATGTTAAACGTTTAGACATGCGACTTTTTAAATAATGACTAAATTCTAATTTTAACACTCCTGCAATTAATTTAATTAATGTTTAATGTAGCGTATAAGAATGTATTCATCTCATCACATAACGACAGGAGAACAATCCACCGACAGCAACATACATGCATGAAACACAATGATCTGAACGTAACTTGCCAAAGAACACCAAGTTTACGTTGCTATGCTCTCATTCAACGAATGTGTTTTGTATGGTTGTTAGTAATTTTTCAGTGCGTTCAGTTTTTTAATATAACCTGATAATGGCTACTGTCCAGAACCACTTATTTGTATGATAATGTAGTATAATTGTGATCTTGACTGTGCTTTATAATAAGACAACAGAAATAATTAAAGCAATTTTATACAACACAACATCAACAGTAAAACAAATGGCAGAACTGTCAAATTTTGAAGTAAAATCACGAGGAAGCTTGTCTCCTAATTTTTTAACCGTGCATTAGAGTAAATGATTAGAGAATGGAGGAATGACATAAATACTAAGGGTACTTGAAAGTGCACAAGAACATTCACAGAACTACAACACCAAGCACCAAAAGTAGGATTAGAAATATCAGTTCATGACAGACATCAGTAATGGACTTCCAAGCTTAAAATAAATAACAAGAGAGTATCTAATGAAGGCTGTTTTAAGTATCTAGGAAAATGGATATCAAAAAACATGAAGGAAAAGGCAGCAATAGAGAGATGAATACATAAAATGGAGAAGGCCTTCAAATAAAAAGAAACATGTATGCTAAAAAATCTTTACCCTAGAACGCAAAACCGAATCCCTATGAAACAGTAATCAGACCAGCAGCAGAGACTCTTAAACTGACTATGAAGGGAGAGCTCGAAAAGTTAGAAAAATTTGAACGAAGAATCCTAAAAAATATAGTGGACCCAAAAGCAGCAGTGAATCAGAATACAAATTAAGGTCTAACACAGAACTATATCGGATTGTTTATTGTGTTTTTCTCACTACAGATGTAATGAGAAAAAGGAGATTAAAATTCTGTGGATACGGATGCCGGATGAACAATGAGAGAATAACTAAACATGTCATTGACTTAACTAAACAATTACAAATCCAAAATCATATGGTTGAAAGAAATACGAAAAGGTATTGAAAATGTAGGGGTCGACTTGGGCACACCAAGAAACAGAACACTTTTTAAAGAAGCTCCATAAATGGCTTTCAGGACAGAAAAATCGAGAACTGGAACGATAAGGAACAACATTCTCGAAGAATGAAGGAAACGTAGGCCCAAAGAGAAACTGCAGTTCAAAACAAACACTGTAAAACAATGTTGAAGTGTTTTGTCCTCCAAAAGGGTTACGAAATAAAGAATTGCGTCTAAGAGTTCTACAAATTCGCTTTAAATTCTTTTACCTTTCATTAAATGTCTTGATGTTGCTTGCAGCAGGCCAGAGACTAGAATTGGTCAACGTGTTTAAGTACTGGCACCGAGAATTAATACTCATTGTTCTGGTGAGAATGCTTTGACGGGTTATGGGGGACAAACTAACAAAATAACTTTCGAATTTCAAAAAAAAGGAGCTTTGCTGCCTTTCGGAATGGTATTAGAACCATTGATTAGCGTGACTGAAATATTGTTTGTTTTTAGTATTAATTGAAAGATAGTTTACAGAGGAACTACTTCATAACTCTCTTAAAACATTGTCTATAATTTCCTTTGTCATTACCCAGCTAATGGTTACTCTCTCTGCAGTGCTTTATACATGGCGCTGTAATGCAATTATAAGCAAACCAGAAAGAAAATACAAGGTCCAGTCACATCAATTTGCTCACTGCGTATGTTCGACGTCAATGTGCAAGAACCACGCGCAGATGGCAGGTGGCAGCAGTAGCAGTGGAGGGTATATAAAGCATTTCTGGAGGAGGCGGGGGGATGCCGAAAACAGCGCTGTCATTGTCATAACGCGGAAACGAAGCGATCTATCTGACGTCCAGTAGGGCATGATCATTGGCTTTCGGGTCAAGGGTGGAAGCATTTCGGAAACGGTGAAGTTCGTAAATTGTTCGTATGCTGCCGTGGCTCAAGTACACCGTACATGGCAAAATGGCGCTATCCAAAACTGGCGCCGAGGCAAGTGGTACACCACGGGCAATGTGTGACATGTGTAAGGGGGGAAAAGACGTGCAACTGTTGAGCAACTGACCATCCAGGTCAACCAAGGCGCTACCAACAATGTCTCCTTGACCGCTCGTCGAACGTTGCTGCATATGAGCCTCCTCAGCAGGCGCGTAGTTCATGCACAATAGTAACTGCTGTTCGTGGCGACGAAGGCTGCAATTTGCACGCCAGTACCGACACTGGACGTCCTCTTGAGTGTCGACAGGTGGCATCATCGGATGAATCAAGTTTCACGCTCCATCCGCGTGAAACTTCTGGAAACAAATCCCCTGCAACATTCTTCGGTAGGGTTCAGGCCGGGAGCGTTATGGCGTGGGGAACGTTTTCGTGGCATTCCGTGAGTGATCTCGTCATTCTTGAAGGCACAGTGGATCAACACAAGTATGCGTCTATCTCTGAGGACCATGACCTCTCCTACATGCAGTTTGTTTTTCCTCTGCACGACGGCACCTACCAGCAGAACAATTCAACGTTTCACAGAGCTCTCAGTGTGCAAGCGTGACTCAAAGAGCACCAGGATGAATTTACCGTACTCCCCTGACCACCAAACTCCCCAGATTGAAACTCAATCGAAAATCTGTGGGACCAACTCGATCGACCTGTTCGCGCCGTTCATCCTCAAGCGAGAAACTTAGCGCAACTGGCCGTAGCACTGGAGTTAGCGTGGTTACACATTCCTGTTGGTACCTTCCAGAACCTAATTGACTCTCTTCGTGCACTTCTCGCAGCAGTCCCCGCTGCAAAAAATAGTTTTCAGCCTTGTGACAGATAGTCACGTTAATGTTACTGGACAGTGTATGCTGATGCATGAGAAACATCACGCTAATACCGTGTAAGAACCGCTTCTAAGCTTGATTCGACGAGGAAGAGGCTCACTAGTTTCTCCACGTTCGCCATATTCAGCTGCAGCACTCATTGATAAGATCCCGAAGAGTTACCAAATTGCGAAGATGGTGATTGCTATGTTTCACCCGCTGCTTCAAACAGTTACAGTTGTTTTCTATGGGATTAAGATCTGGCGATAGATTGCCTGAATGTTCGTTAAACCAGGATGTATGCCTGCAGCCCTATATACACGGCTGCTGTCATCTTGCAAGACGAGAGTGTCCGCAGCATACTCATCGTGGAGATGTAGAATAAACGGCAACAGTCGGTCACCGAGAACGTTGAAATAATAAGCACCCTGGTTCAATTTACCATTAAACTGAAAGAATATCGTAGTATTAGTATAGAAAAAAACGCATAAGTGCAAGCAGGAATGGTGTTTTCAGGGCTCAGCTGAAAGTTTTTATGTAGATAATAATAATAATAATAATAACAATAACAATAATTTCGAATGGCTGAATGGCATGGTGCAAGTCTGTCTATTGGATGATACTTCGGCGACTTGCGTGTCCCTAATCTACCCCGTTATCCAAGGGGGGAAATGGGATCAACAGTTTAGCATGGAAGCAGAACCACCTGTAGTTTCTGGCGACTCTTCACATTGTCGAGACTGAAAAATACCCGCTCCGGCCGAGATTCGATCTCACGTCTTCTCGGTTTCCAAGCACACACTTTACCGTTAGACCACCAGGCTTGGCATGAGTATATTGATTGTTCACCTATACATTTTGATGAGGGAGATTGCGAGTGTCAAAATGTGTGGCATATATATTGCCGTATCTTTTGTTTACATTCACTTAGAGGCTTATATTATTTACACCGCTAAGGGACTGTCGGTGTTAGTATTTGACATAAATTTCAGGCCGGCCGGAGTGGCCGAGCGGTTTCTAGGCGCTTCAGTCTGGAACCGCGCGACGCAGGTTCGAATCCTGCCTTGGGCATGGATATGTGTGATGTCCTTAGGTTAGTTAGGTTTAAGTAATTCTAAGTTCTAAGGGACTGATGACCTCAGATGTCCCGTAGTGCTCAGAGCCATTTGAACCATTTGAACATAAATTTCAACTTGGTACCTCTGCCAGTTCCTGAGAAAAAGGCATCTTAACAGACGAGCAACAAATGGCAATGGCGAGTTCGCAAGTACCGAAATAACTGACATTAATGGCCATACTTTTGGACTGCATTGACTTAAAAGCCTATTTTTCCCACCGCCAAGGGACCGTACGCCGTAGCATGTGACATAAATTTCAACTTGATACCTTTAACCGACCCTGAGAAGGTGTTAACAGTCGGACAGACAGACAGGACAACAATATGATCCATTTCTACCGATTGATGTAGGGAACCCTAAAGAGATCAGTATATCACAGAACCACCTTCGGCGTGAACTGCACCCTCTATACACAACGGGTTAAAAACTCCGTTGGGAAGTTGGTGCAGTCGACGCCTTGTATCCTTTGGCAAGGGCCAAAATTGCGACTCACCGGACCACACTACACGTGTCCAGGTGTCTACAGTTGCAGGTTTGTGTTATTTGGCCCACTCAAAACGTGCAGCTGTAAGTGTCATTGTGAACAGTGGCCTGTTTGCGATGTTGAGTCCGCGCAGAATACCGTGGCCAGTTGATCCGGAGACTATAGGGCATACATGGGGAAAGCGCTTGAAAGCTGGTAGTCAAGGGAAGGCAGGATTCGGTTACGATTGCGGAGGAGCCGCAATCAGTTACTATTGTTTGCCTTTTACAGTTACACACAATTTATTTTATTTTAAACCAGTAATTCCAGACTCAGCAATAAATAAAAGCCACACGTTATTAATGAAGGAATAAACAACTGTGTTAAAATAGTGTTCTCAGTGAGTTACAATGTAGCAAATTACCATTAAATACAGATACAGCAGATAATGTGTTAAAATCAAGCCATTGTGATCTGGGCAGAAGGCCTTACGCCAGGAATGGCAATAAATTAAGAATTGTTTAAAACTCGCTGCAACTTACAAATTACAGGTATTGAAATATTAAAGGCAAGTTGCCAAAAAACACAGCGGAAGGCATCAGACGCCAGGAATGGCAGTAAATAATGTTTTAAAGACTTACTGCGCAAATACAAATACCAAATTAGAGCTTTCAGGCAAGTGACTACAATCACGGCTTAAGGCCTTACACGACAGGAACGGCAATAATATAAAAAAATTTAGAAACCTGCTGTAAAACAGCAAATACAGTAGCAAAGGTTAATTAAAACACAAGCAATTGATCATCAAACAGGTGAAATAACACAACCCTTTCTAGGCGCACAGTCCGGAACCGCGCGACCGCTGCAGTCACAGGTTCGAATCCTGCCTCGGGCATGGGTGTGTGTGACGTCTTTAGGTTAGTTAGGTTTAAGTAGTTCTAAGTTCTAGGGGACTGATGAGCACAGGTGTTAAGTCCCATAGTGCTCAGAGCCATTTTTTGAACACATCCCTTAATATCCACTGAACACTACACTGCTAGATCAATTCCAGAAGGCGACCGGAACTATTAATTAGACATATATAACCTTTAATGTAGGCATTGCAAGGTATTGCAATAAAAAAATACAATAATAAAACACAAGGACCAGTACATAAGTTCCTTAAAGGGTACTGCGGCAGATTATACCCGCAGAAGGCGTGGGCTGAAGGAGCGTTACACTGAACTACTGGCCATCAGTCCTCCTTTTAGAACACAAATGTCTTACAAGAAACAAGGGGCCACAGACGGTGCTCCAGGAATCGACCTCTGAGAAGGTCTGGCAACAAACACTTTCACGAGCAGTGAGATAGGCAGCCAAGAGTTGCATTCACTTCACAAGATGGTAACTCAGACTAGTGGCAGTCTAACGAATGAGTAATGATAATCTTTCTGAAGCTACCTGACGTCCAGTAAACCAAATGCAACGATGTACAATACGCCAAAGCAGGAACCGTCGGTCTGCACTACGTCCCAAGAATACTGTGTTTAGAGCGCCTGGAACGAGAAAGGAATCAGAGTAGAAGAATCACCAACCGGCCTACAATCAAGAAAGCTGTCAAAACTACACGCCTTACCAGACAGCAGTGGCAAGGCGAGGAAACGTACACTACTGTTACATACACTAAGCCCCAGGGCAGGTAACTGGGGCTTTAGCGGCCACCAGGCAAGAAAAATTACCGCAGGTTGAACTTAACAAATTGTAACAAGTTGAACGCAGTAAATAGTAACAAGAAGTCGAGGAAAGCTAATCAGATCCGCCTTCGCCAAGCACTCTGCTCGCTGCTCTTCGCATCGGCGTCATTACAAGCAGCAACATGAACCCAAGTCACTGGAGAATCGCGAGATATCACAATGGTGGAGCTTTCTCTACTCGGATTGAAATGCACTCATCTTAAAGCTTGCTGGATCCGGTTTACGACGAGGTCTTGACCACAGCCCTTCCATCCGGCAGTCCATGCGTGCCGCCAGCGGTCCCGGCGTGTTCCCGCTCTGCGCGGACCTGGCTCCTCCTGAGTCCTCAACCGAACTCGCACCCTCACACGACCCTGAAAAGCAACGACTTCGCCTCAAAGATAGGGCAACAGTTACTACATATCGATAACCGCCGCTACTGCCACTAGCAGACAGGCAACGCTTGCGAAACCGAGTGGCGCCAGTCAACACGAGAAGAAGACAAACAACCGCAACCGTGCCAAATAAACGATACAGTCTGGCCTCCAACAGAGGGCGGAAACCTACAAACAGCAGCAACGCGAACCGCAGCACGGCTCAGCGGTAGTGGTAGTTTGGGGCTGTGGGTAGGCGCTGTAGCGAAACTGCGGAGAAGTGCTGTTCTAAATTGAAGCCTACATTCACATTTTTTGTAAATATTAAGCGGGCCTCTCCACACCCATACTTGCATGGTGACATTACAAAAAAGAATTGTTTCCTCTGCTTTGGTTAGTATCGAAAAGAATTCCGCCGAAAATGCAGCGATCTATTTTCGCCTGGTTTGTTAATCACTTCTATCTTTCAAAGAAGCGTCGCGGGTAGCGAATTTTGAGTAACACCTACACATTTATCTTGTTTGCATGTTAAAATTTGCTTCTTTTGCCAAAACACAACGGATTTTACACAGTCTCACCTCACTAAAATGTTGTACAGATGCAGATGTGACAGAATTCTGAAACGGTGCTTTATTAAGTGAGGAACGGAAGAAACTTGAGGTCAGTATCTTATGAAAAAGCACATACCCAGTAAAAAATAAACGTGTATCTTCACTTACGTCGTTCCAAAACCCAAAGCATTTCTCGTTTCACCAGCTATCTATAGCCCATAAAAATTATATTCTTTCATCGAAAAAGTCTGTAGTTTGTGGAAAAATACGCTCGATAATGAAATTTTGCATAATAATCATACGGCAAAACACTCTTCTCTTTGCGTGCTATCATTTGCCAAAATCTCATTCTATATGTCAAAGCTTTTATGAAATATGACTAATGTTGTGGATAACGCCGGAGTGACGCGACCGCAAAAACGAGTTATGTTATATCAGATCAATTTTCTCGAGATTGGTGACAGATCTCCACCCAAGTCTAAAGGAAAGTTCAATATGTTATCTAAATTTCATAATTTCATACGCAAAAACGTATTATGCAATATGCACCAAACGCAAAATCTTAGTGATCCCCATTTTTCATTGAAAACTTTTTCGAATTTCGCGAATTGCTTTTCGTTTTAAACGAACAAAAATAAAACTAACGAAAGCAATGTAATGTATCAGGTTCAAAAAGGAGTGTAGGGCAAAAAAAGTCATTCCCAATTACATCCACGTGAAGACCAAATCCACGTCAAAAGCAGCAAAACGGGTAATACAGCGATCTATTTTCGCCTGGTTTGTTAACCACTTCTATCTTTCAAAGACACTTTTATTGCGCTTTGTTGCAGTTGTAACACCTGATAACGGCCTAAGGCCGAAATGTAGATTGTGAAATAAAACCTGTTCTACAGTCAAATGGCGTTTATATCTTTCAAAACTTATTATATGACTGTGGCTCTGTACAAAAGTAAAATCATTAATAGCCAGATTTTGTTGACACGATCCATTCTGTGGGCTAGTGAGAGCCCAGTGAAACTTGTCTTCTTTGTTACAGCAAAAACAGCGACATCGATGGCGACACTGGAGATGACGTCAAGTCCGTACGCACCAATGAGGACAGCAAGAAGTAAGTGTGCCTAAACACTATGCTTGCCATTATATTTATCTTAGAAGTGCCTTTTGTTTGCTGCAAATAAAATAATGTCCTTTGTCACGGCATTTTGTTGTCGCATTTTTGCGGCTATCGGACTCTAGTTTGGTAACTTTATTGCGAGAATACGATTCGTTACTAAGTGACTTGACTATAGAAACACATGTGCCTTATACTTTGCGAATGTTAGTTTTTGTATTATGAAAAGGAAAATGTTGCTTTGAGAGAATAACAGTACAGATTAACATTATTTCGTTTTATTAATCCCTTTAGCAAGTAACACACTCCCTAACAATGCCTAAACTCAATTACTCTTGTGATAACAGTTACGTTCATTTCGCATTCGTACTGAAGAAACCATTGCTACGTAATGTTTCCACTTCAGTTTAACAATCCGCGCGGAGTGGCCGTGCGGTTTGAGGCGTCATGTCACGGATTGCGTGGCCCCTCCCGCAGGAGGTTCGAGTCCTCCCTCGGGCATGGGTGTGTGTGTTGTTCTTAGCATATGTTAGTTTAAGTAGTGTGTAAGTCTAGGGACCGATGACCTAAGCAGTTTGGTCCCATAGGAATTCACGCACATTTGAACATTTTCAGTTTAACAGGTAGTCATTGACGAGGGGCGGCTTTTTCAATTATGTCCAACATCAGCAATACTATATTGCAATGCCTGTGTTATTCCGAATTACGGTGGAAAGTTCATTATCGTATTTATCTGCCGACACGGGGCAAGCGACTATTAAGTAAAAATGTCTCCTCTGTACGGGAATATACATAACGGACGGACGAACACAGGTTGTAGACACATGCTTGACGACATGTGGAAGTTTTGGTGTGGCTGTGAATCGTGCTTGGATAGCCAAGCGGGAAATCCGAGTTCGAGTCCACGCCCGATACAAATTTTCATTGTCGTCAATCCATTATATAGCTGATAGTCGTCCATATTCACAACTGCGAATACATTTCTTCAATAACTGCAATAAGTTCCGCCATGGACGTTACTGATTAATAACATGAGGGTGCCTCGTCCACAACTTTTATAAATATTTCCGTCCGCCTTTCCGCGAATAAACCGAATCATTGAAATACTTTTACCTTATGAATCAATGTAAAGTTTTCAACTGTTAACCACACTTCCCGTCAACTTATTCCTACCATTTATGCGCGACGTGGCTGCGGGCGGCTGCTCTGTACGTAACCCGTAGTCACAACTCCGCACATTCGCTTAGTACGTGACCAAATCGCCCGGGCGATTGGGAAAAAAAAAAAAAAAGAGAGAGAGAGAGAGAGAGAGAGAGAGAGAGATAATGCCCCCCCCCCCCCCCAACCTGAGAAAAAACGTCCTCACAATCGAAAATTGCAGCGGTAATTAAGGGTACAATATCACTACGTCTGACACGAAAGATAGCAGCATTCCTCACAACGCGACGTGAAAAGTGGTACACAAATATTCAGTTAGGTCTTTATAAGGTTTCAAAGTGGTGTGGAGATTGACAACTTGTTTTAAATATTCAGAAATGTAAAATTTTGTACTTAACAGCACAAAAAATATAGTAGCCCAAGACTCCAATATCAGTAAATTATAATCAAAATCAGTCAACTCATACAAATACCTGGGTGCCACAGTTTGTAAGGATGTGAAACCGAGTTATCATATAGGCTCAGTGTAGATAAAGCAGGCTGTAAGCATTGGTCCATTGGCAGAATGTTGCAAAAAATGCAATCACTCTCAGAGGATATTGTAGTATACAAAGGAGGGCAGTAAATATGATTTCATGTTTGTTTCACCCCTGAGAGAGCAACACAAAGGTGATGGAAACCTAAGTGGTAAGTAAGGGTACAATGTTACAATGCCATAACACGAAAGATAGCAGTATTCCTGGTATTGTGACGTGAAAACTGGCTCACAAATATTCAGTCAGAGCTTCCTAAGATTTCAAAGTGGTGTGGAGATTGACAACTCATTTTAAATGTTCAGAAATGTAACATTATGTATTTAACAAAACGAATATATACAATAGCCCAAGACACCAATGTCAGTAAGTTAAAATTAAAATCAGTGAGCTCTTACAATACCTGGGTGTAACAGTTTGCAGACATATGGAACGTAGTTATCACATAAGCTTGATGTAGGTAAAGCAGGCTGTAAGCATTGATTCATTAACAGGATGTTGCAAAAAATGCAATCAGTCTTACAAACATTCATGTGACTCACTGTGGAATACTGCTCAATTTTATGGGAACTATATCAAAAAGGCTCCCAGAGGATATTGTTCATATACAAAGGAGGGCAGTACATATGATTTCAAGTTCGTTCCACCCCTGAGAGAGCAACATAAAGATGATGGAAAACCTCAGCTGACAAACAAAGGTCTGTGCCGATTTCCCCATGAAAAGAGACTCACAAAGTTTCAGAAATAAGTATTAAATGAAGAATCTAGGACTATATTACAGCCCCCTATGTTCACTCCTGTAGAGACCCAAAAGACAAAATGAGGTATGAAATAGTTAATGCATATTTTGAGAAAATTTAATGGCTTCTTCTACATGACAGTTAAGAATGAGAAAGCTTTGCATGGGTTGAGTGTTGCATTGTTGAATGCTGACCACAAGCTAATGCAAAATAAAATTTTGCAGCAATTTTTAGACCAAATTAAATAAGAATCCAACTGATTTTATGCACCGATGTGTTTTGTCTATGATATTTGGGTGCAGTACACCATGGCAAAAGTAAATACCATTGAGAACAGTGGGTGAAAGACAGTGGCCTTGAATTTTTTTAAAGTGATTTCATTTGCTAGGAAGTGTGGACCATTGTTTTGTAGGATTCAAAAAAAAATTATCATTGATTACTATTTAAAGCATAAAAAACTGGAAAATACTATACAAGCCTTGTAGAATATGCGGATGAAAAAATTGTGTTAGAGTGGCATGGGCTACAAAAGAAAATAAATTCTTCCAGACAGTCTGCCCATAACGGTGTTAAACTGTGTGGCAAAATGAGGCATTTGAAATGGCAGTTGTTGGAACGTTCACTCTCATCACCATATTTGGCACCCTCTGACTTTTATGTATTCCTGCATCCAATGAAATTTGTGGATCAGGGCCACTGATAGGGCTATGGCAGTGCTAAGTAAGTGTTTCTGGTTTTGGAATAAATTCAGAATTTCTGGTAACCCAAGATAATACATCAAATTTAATGTTCATTCTCCATTTGTACCTATCTATCCATAAATTTTCTTTAGTACTTCTTCTTCTAGTTAATTCTAATGACTTACTTGGAGCCATAGGACCAGTGGTGTCACTCTTTTCTTTCTTCCTGATGGTTCCCACTCCATGATCTGTCATGGCAATCTATCTTCTGACATCCTTTTTGTATGTCTGTACTATATGCATTGTTTTTCTCCCATAAAATCAATAATCGAGCTTATGACATCCATTTCCTCCCTGATGACTTCATATCAGACCCCTTTCTGCCTGGATATTCCTGCAACCTATCTCCAAACGTCCATCTCAGTTACCAGAGTCTTTTCATTATTGGTGTTTAACTGTCTGTTCTCCTGGTAAAATGTTATAATGCTTCTAATAATAATGAAGATTTTTTCTTTCATTTCCTTTCTAATCTATTGATTCAATAAAACACCATTTAATGAAGCTGTAGTGAACTCCCGAGCATTTATTCTTGAATTCATTTCCTTATCTTGTTTATTGTCTTGAATGATATTCTACTCCTAGGTATTTGTATTCTTCGATATAAGTAATTCTTTCTATTTCATCTTCCAGTGTAAAATTGTGATTTGCTCCTCCTATTAACATGTATTTAGTTTTATTCATGTTGACCTGGAGGCTCTATTCTTTATACTCTTCTATTAATTTCCTGTTGCTATTTTAATATCTTCTTTATCCTGTGCGAGAATGGTCATCAGCAAATTTGTATTGAATATATGGTACATCATTTACTGGCATTCCTATGTTCTTACATTTTTAACTTCCAGTTTTCCAATGCTTTATCTGTACAATTTTATACAGTTATGGTGAAAGGTTGCATCTCTGATGTAATCCTTTTGTAACTTATATTCTGGCTAAGAGAAATTTGTTGTTGAGCTTTCATATATGCTGTGGACTCTTTTAATTATAATAGGATTGTAATTATAATGGGATTGATATCAGATAATTTTAAAGCATTCCACAAACTGCATGGTATATTATAATAGGCTTTTTCAAGTATTTGATGCAAATAAAATATATGGTCTATTGTTGACCTTCATGCTCTGAAACCAGCTTGTTCTTCAGCCTCCATTTCCTTAAAGTCTGTCTCTATAAAATGTTTAACAACCCTTCTGTAAAGTCTGCTAAATATATTATCCACAGTTATTCCTCTATAATTCTTACACTTATCTTTTTCTCCTTTCTTGTGAGGTCTTGAAATAAATCCTGCTTCTCAATCTCCTGGGATGGCCTCACATTTAAACATTTCTCAAAAAGGTTTCTCAAAAGATCACATACTTTAAATGTACCATATTTCACTAGTTCACTTGGAGTTCCTCCAGTTCCTTTAGTTCTTCCATTCTTTAAAGTATTGATTGAATCCTTTGCTGTTTCTTTGTTCAAAGAAATACCTTCCTTATTTTCTATTATTTCTGTTTTGTTACTAATTGTTTTCTAAAATTCATTTGTACTTTCTATCAACAAATCTTTAAAATATATTGCAAAATGGGAATAATAATAAAGAAATATTTTGCTGACTCTCATAAAATAACTCTTCATGGATGGAATTTACTCAGTGGTGTGAACCTAAAATGGGACTAAGTCAAGAAATAAGTGCCTTTTTTACCATTGTCTTGCACTACAGGGTTGAAAGTTTCTCACCCATTTATATAATAGCAAATGTGCTGCAACATGACAATCAGAATATTTTGAGCACTGAACAAGGACATACATTAGTCTTTATATTTCTACTCCTTTATTTATGACAACTTTCAGTATCCTGTTTTTGCAGATATCAAAGAATTGGCATATATTTATTTGACTACAAAGCTCCACAAAGTATTTTATCTCTTCAAACTGCAATACATTAAGCTTCAGTACATGTCCTGAGGAATATTTTGTAAATTTACATGTGTATAATGTGTTTGGTTCCTTCCTGTTCATGTTGTATATTACGGACTTCGCTGATAATATTAATAGTAACCTCAGACTTTCTGCACAGTATGGGAAAAAATATATGCTGCATAAATATTCAGTTTGATTTTGATAAGACTTCAAAGTGGTGCAAAGATTGGTAACTTGCTTTAAATGTACAGGAATGTAAAGTTATCCATTTCACAGAATGGAAAAAACTTTTCTGATTTGTTTTGATTCATGGAAGAGCACCAAGAGAAGCTGAAGAAACTAAAATAGCCTATGCTTGAAGATAGATACACTCTATTCCAGAAAACACACTATCTTGTATCAGAAACAACTGCAGCCATAGATAGACATCTGGAATAACAACCACTTGGCTGCTCTTGTAAATAATTTATTTAACAACCTGATGATGGCTTTTAGTCTATAAAACTGGTTGTTAAATAAATTATTTACAAGAGCAGCCAAGTGGTTACCATTCAAGATAGCCCAGACTACTTGCCAAGATAAAAGATCCAACTTTAAGAGAGGATTCTGAGAATATTGTACAACCCGCTACCTACTGCACCAGTAGGGCTTGTGAAGACAAGATTAGACAAATAACAACATGCATGGAGGTGTTTAAACAGCCAATTTTCGCTCAAACCATACATGAATGTAATAGGAAGGAACCCTACAAACTGGTACAAGGTTAAGTATAGGTTTGCAGATATCAGATAGATGCAGTCAGGTAGATGCAGTATTTCTCAATTTCTGAAAAGCATTTGACTCAGTACCACATGTATGCTTATTATCAAAAGTATGGTCATATGGGGTATCAGATGAAATATGTGAATGGACTGAGAATTTCTTGACATGGAGGACACAGCATGTCACCTTGGATAGAGTCATTGACAAATGTAGTAGAAATTTCAGGTGTACCCCAGGGAAGTGTAATATATTGTCTTACAGACAATATTAATAGTAACATCAGAAATTTTGTAGATGATGCAGTTACTACAATGAAGTACAGTCTGAATCAAGGCTTACAAATATTCAGTCAGATCTTGATAACATATCATATCAAAGTGGTACAATGGTTGGCAGTATGCTTCAGATGTTAAAAAATGTAAAATTGTGCACTGCACGAAATGAAAGAAACATTGTATCCTATGAATATAACAGTAGTACATCACAGAAGGAATCTGTAAACTCATACAAATACTTGGGTGTAACACATTGTTGGGACATGAAGTGAAATGATCAAATAAGCTCAGTTTCGGCCAAAGAAAATAACAGACTTTGGTGTATTGGTAGAATACTAGGGAAATGCGATCAGTCTACATAAGAGACTGCTTTCAAATGACTCGTGTGACTCATCCTAAACTATTGCTCAAGTGTATGGGATCTGTACCAAAAAGGACTGGCAATAAATACTGAACATATACAGAGAAGGGCAGCACAAATGGTCACAGTTTTGTTTGACCTGAGGGAGAAGGTTGTTGAGATCCTGAGAGAAATAAACTGGCAGACTCTTGAAGATACATGTAAACTACCCTAAGAAAGTCTACTAGCAAAGTTTCAAGAACCAGCTTTAAATGATGATTCTAGAAATATACAACAACCCCTAGTGTATGCTCACATAAGGGTCATGAGTAAAAGATTAGATGAATAACATTACACATAGAGGCATTTAAACAATCATTCTTCCTACCCTCCACACATGAAAGGAACGGGAAAGCAGCCCCAATAACTGGCATGTGCTTCACAGTGATTCGCAGAATATATGTGTAGTTTAGGTGTGTACAGAACTATAGAATTCAAATTAGCTAGTTATTAGAAAGGCTAGACAATTCAAAAAACTCTCCACAAAATAAAAATGTTAGTCTTTGTCCTCAACACATGGGCCAACACTCCAAAATATTGTTTAAATGCCTAGATTGTTCAAATAAATTTCAAGTGGCAGATTAAGCATTGCTTCTGGAAACCATGACTCTTTGAAGCACCAATGACATCATTTAACACATTTAGTATTACAATCAAATGCAAATTTAATGTTTAAAGCATTTTGTTTGTCTTTGTTAAGCAATCAGCTTAGAATATGTGCTCTAAGTTGACACAAATCACAGAAATTTACAATTAAGTAACACCACATTTTGGAAGTACAATATGAAAATGAGTAAAAGATTGTGTGTCTCAACAGTGATGCCAAACATTGACCACAAGTTGATATTTTAGACCAGACCTGCAGAAGTTCATGCAGCTTGACATGAATGTGTCAAACAAGCACAGGAGAACTAAACTACAAGTTAGTTACCACACATGAAACAATGTCAGCAGGAAAGGGGTCCTTAGCACCATAAATTCAACAATAGAACAGCAACATAGAGACTTTGCAGAAATAATAGTTCCCAATAACTAGGAACAAGCAAAAACTAACCCATCATAATACTAGGGCTCAATAGGGAAGTGAAAACCATGGTTTTGAAACCATAAAATATCCCCTGCCCTACACTGTGTCAACCATAATATGCATTTCAATGTATGTAAACAAACATTATGCATTGAAAACAGTAAGATAAGATAGGAAATGACAGCAGAATGCTAGAGCAGGTTATATTGTTCCCAGGACAATAAAAAAATTTAACTAATGACTTCTTATGTGGCTGAGTGGAGA
The DNA here is from genome assembly GCF_023898315.1 of Schistocerca nitens. Classification (NCBI taxonomy): domain Eukaryota; kingdom Metazoa; phylum Arthropoda; class Insecta; order Orthoptera; family Acrididae; genus Schistocerca; species Schistocerca nitens. The sequence goes on from NC_064618.1 coordinate 250,450,152, forward strand.
TATCCAATACTTTTTTCAGGAAGATAAGACACAACCAAAGAGAGAATGCGGACAGTTTCAGCAGCATTAACACCAATAAAATCCTCAGTCGTAAATGTGGAGCATTACAGTGACTTCTTGAAATTTTCGGGAATTTGTATGATAACGATGCAATACTCATTCTCTAAGTTTTTGCTAATAACTATATCATTGCCAGTTTCTTTTTTTTAATGCCAATGCCAACGTAGCTTCACTTCACATGTTTTATCAAAAGTGGCTGTGTGTTCTATTCCTAATTAGCGGTCTGATGACAGCATGTTACACAACAAAAGAAACAAAAAGTTACGAAAGAATTAAATGAATACGGAGTGCGCATGAATGAATAATAAGAATTTCAAAAAGACACTAAATTGAAGTAATTGTGAAGCTGAAGAAGTAAGACTAATGATGTATGCACAAGTAAATGAAAATTGAAATTATGTGGTTGTACATGAGGAGACATCTACCCAAAATGAATAAGCTTTAGAGGTTGTCAAGGATAGGTTCCTCATAAGCATAAATGCTAAACAGACATCTAGTTGGTAGCTGACGGGGATCCAATAAGCTACCACAATTACAAACTGACAATAATTGACAGAGTGATGTTAAAACAAGTCTGGTTAACAAAAGGAAAGAAAAAATGTATTATTTCAGTGTAGGATCATTAATGGTTAATATAAAAAAATCATAGTTTCTGGTAATGTAAAGCAAGGTTGCAGATGTATGTAAAATGATTTACGCTTTCAAAAGAATAGACATCAGTATTTCATGAATTATATCACTTATGTTAAATGCCAAATGCATGACAAGATAGCTGAATACAAAATAAAGAAAACAGAAAAACTCCAAGTCAATAACAGCCATAATTTGTAAAGGACGCTTTTGGTCAAGTAGCCAGTATGCTAGTCTTCTCCATTCTAACCAATTACTGTCAGACATTGAGTCAATGTTGTGCTGTGACAACCAAAATGCTTTGAGGATTGCAAATTCAGACATCATCATGATAATAGAATCACTGCTGCACTATACCACAGTGTTCCCTCTTGAAATAGTTACCATTGTAAGCCATCCAGCAGCAAATGTCCAGTTGTGTGTCACATAATACAATCCGCATCCATGGCTGTGTACCCCACCACAGGTAAAGAGCTTAATTTGCACTTTACATATTTGTTTAAATGAGTGTGAATTAATGATTAGACAATGAACCTTTATCTTCTTTTTTATTTTGAATGCCATACTCAGTATTACACCTTGTAAAGCTTCAACCTCTGTATAACTGAGCATTTTATAACTTCACTTGTTACCATTCCAGGCAGAACCACAGTGAGATCGAGAAGCGGCGGCGGGACAAGATGAACACATACATTACGGAGCTGTCAGCAATGGTGCCCATGTGTCATGCCATGTCCCGCAAGCTGGACAAGCTGACAGTGCTGCGTATGGCCGTGCAGCACCTCAAGACCATCCGTGGTGCCGTCCACTCCTACACCGAGGGCCACTATAAGCCCTCCTTCCTCTCTGATCAGGAACTCAAGACCCTCATCTTACAGGTAGGGGATCTTGCCAAACTGTGAGGATATGGGCTCATATGGCTATGACACCTCCAAAGAACTGGTTCCACAACTAACAGTGTAAAGAAATCTGCCTTATATTTTTATATTGCACACCATTTGACTATATATTTGTACCTGAAAATAGAATGTGGAACACTTCATTTATTAAAATAAATGTAGAGTCATTTAAAAAGTGGAAAGTTCAAGATGGAATAACAATAATATGGGTAGGATAGACTGCTACTCACCTCACAGACGAGGCACTGTGTTGCAGACAGACACAATGAAAAAGAGTGCTAAAATATTAAGCTTTCAGGCAAAGCCCTTCTTCCAAATTACAAAACACACACCCATCACACAAGCACAACTCGCATGTGTGCACGCGCGCGCACCCGCACACAAAACACACACACACACACACACACACACACACACACACACGGCGCCGACTCATTCTCTTAATTCCTTTAATACTATACTGACGCAGTTCTCTGATGAGAATTTGTTCACAGTCCCCTTGGTCTGACTTCCAGGAAAGTATTTTTTACACAGAAAAAAATTATATAACCTCACCAATACAGTTCTGGCAGAGGTAACTGGAAAAAAATCTTCCCAAGGCCATTGGTTCCACTGACAGTAAAATTCTACTACAGATACTAGGGAAACAGTGTACACAGAACCCAGTGTTTGATGAATGAATGAGTGAATAATTATAAGTTTCATGTTGAATTCCTACTGTATTGTTTGTTTCAGGCAGCTGAGGGATTCCTCTTTGTTGTTGGCTGTGATAGAGGAAGGATTCTGTACGTCTCAGAATCTGTTTCTCAAATTTTAAGCTATTCACAGGTAAATATTCTAAGGCATTCTAACTGAATTTTCTTATTTAAATACGTGTTGACGAAGTATGAGGCACTTTAAATTTTATAACCATCTGTATATGTATTCAAATCTCATTTTCCTGAGTTCATTTTTTCAAGGCAGTATGTAGCTCACAAATAATGATGTATTATATCGAGACTAAACAATAAGTAAGAACAGGCAGGCTTCTTGATACACGAATGCTACTATGCCATATCAGTATATACTGCTATATTATTTGGCTTTTACTTACTGTCCCAATAACGTAATTGCATTTACACTAACATTTCTCCAGCTTTGTTATCCTCAAAGATCTCACACATTTTTACTCTCTGAGCAAAATTCATTAATCAAAGCTGGATATTTTTCTTGTGTTGTTCATAGCTACAAATAGTAATCTTGTTAAAAATCCATTGTACACTGGAGAAAACATCCTGGCATCTACAACCAAAACTGCATGTTTCTGAATAAGTACTTAGGGATGCAGAAGTAACTGAATCTGTTTTTGGTTTTAAGAATACTGTACCAATAGAGAATTTCATTATCTGGGCAATCTAACACATCTTCTAATTTTGCATTTGCTTGCAGGGGGACCTATTAGGCCAAAGTTGGTTTGATATCCTCCATCCAAAAGATGTAGCAAAAGTGAAAGAGCAGCTCTCTTCTTCTGATCTTAGTCCCAGGGAAAGGCTGATTGATGCCAAAAGTAAGTAAAATAGAACATATTGACTTTCATTGTTGTAATAACAAGGATGCAAAGTCATACATTGGAAGATATGAAGAAGTGAATGGAATTAACATTAACTAATCTAAAGTATAGACAATCTTGGTTTTTGAAATAAAAAGCTATATAATAGGATCAATATGCCTGTAGAAGAAAAGATGAGCAACAAAGAGCAATTGTGGCCACTACGACCACATATTAAATTTGATGTGAGTGTAATAATCTCATGTGTTTTGACTTGTGAATAATATAGCCTATCTTTTCTTTAAAACAAAAAATAAATAAATAAAAACAAAAAAAAAAAAAAAACATAGCATTTTTAATCTGCTCAATGTCTCATCATAACATATGTGTAATTCTAGACAACAGTTACCTACCTAGTACTTAGTACAACTTCTGTTCTCACAGTGATAAATTACTACTAAGGCTTCCCATCAAATAACCTACATTTTTATCTAGTACAGGAAGTAATGAAGGAAACGAGGCAGTGGTTACACTAAGTCAGACAGCAGATCAGCGTGCTTAAAATTTGATACTTATAAAGCTGCAAAGCTCCTGTTTGTTCACATACAGTGGTCATTCAGAAAGGATGTTTACCACTGAAAATCTTGCAAAATGTTAAATATTCATGTGGCACAATTTTTTAGTCCAAAAAAATCTCAATCCTGTTGAAATGCATCATGAAATTTGTACTATATACACATCGGCTTTGGCGACTGAAGTTGTCGTGTCAACGGTATTGTTTATTTAAGAGTGGAAGGATAAGTGTAAATGACGATGATGCAAGTGGAAGTCTTTCTGTAGCTAGCAACCAACAGATACAGATAAGTGACAAAATAATTTGTGGAGCCAGTGTTGCAGGATATCTCAACTATCAGAAATCTCTCTGCCAATTTCTCAGAGTATTTTTCGTGCAATTCTGGTAAATGACCGTGATACCACAAATTCATGTTTGATTAGGCTCCAGACACTCAGGCAGCACAATTTTGTACAGAGGTAATTGTCAAGCCATTAAGAGAGATGATAAATGCTTAAGTAATATGGATAATGTAGTAATGTAACACTTCAATAATGAAGAAAACCTTCAACTTTTCCAGTGTTTTATTTATAGCTTATTTGGCATTACTTTGCAGATGGTCCACAAATGTTTTCTTCACTGTGTGTGTGAGTGAAATTAGCAACTGAATGAAAAAGATATATAAAATAATCTCCTATTTCTTGGTAAAATGAAAAATAATAAAATTTTGTAAAGGTTTTTAAATTCCAGTTGATGTTTTTGTTTAGCTATGCTCCCAGTGAAGACAGATGTTCCTCAAGGGGTATCACGGCTGTGCCCTGGTGCTAGAAGATCTTTCTTCTGCCGCATGAAGTGCAAACATTCGCCTGTAGTTAAAGAAGAAGCTGATACCACTACTGGTTGCCACCGGCGCAAAAAGCAGCAACCTCCAGGTATGATGTGCACTTTTGAAACACTAGGACTCGTATGTTATAGGTGATACACGAGTCTTGTAGAAAGTATGACTAACATGTGAATCATCACAAGAATACTGCACATTTTTTTTACTCTCTATTCCCACTGCACAGTTGAAACAACAAAATGGGTCTGAAGCGAAAAGCTGAATATTATTGATCAAAATTTAAGAGGTTGACAGCACATACCCTGAAAATTAGTGGCATGAGACTAAATTCATAAACAGCTTTTTATTTTTATTTAAATGTAGTTGTTAGGATACTATGCAAAGATTCCTCTTATGCGGACAGAGCTTTCCGATTTTTGCAAGGTATAATATTGTTGCATAGTTATTATGTTGTGCGTGGAAGCTAAATGAAACAGAAGATAGACGGAGCCTTTATTAATCTGGACACTTGTCAGTAACATTTCACTGTGCAACTCAAAAACTTTCAGTTATTCTCTGTAACCGGTAATAGCTACATAAACAAGGGAGACACTAAGTGTTACTTAAAATTCTCATGCCAACTGCTCTGATGTTAGAATCAAATCTTTTGATTAACTGCCATTCATCTCACCTCCTTTCATCATATAGATGCATATATGCATTGCAGTTGAACAAGTCAGCACCACTTTCTATTAAATTAATAAAATTATCAATTTCAAATGATCTTACATCTTAAAAACAAAAACAATTTTGTCAAGTTCAATGTGTAAGTGAACTGTCATGACCAGTAATGGACTAGACAGAGTTTATGCCATGCAACCACATATGGGAACGATATATCGGAACTCCAATACCACTATAATTAGTTCTAGCTTGTCCTTCTTTGCATTTCAGATGAAATGAAGAGTTAAAGATTGGTTACTGAGCAGGGCACTAATGATCAGGTTGAGAGCTGCTCTATACAAAATTTGAGACTTAAGCTATGTTATGAAAGGGACATCATAAGATTTAGATGCCACAGACATTGTTCCTTAAAGAGTACCTTAATTACTAATCATGACTGAAGCATAGAATGAGACACCAAACCTATGTTAAGTGATGATAAATCTGTGGTATCTATGTAAGATATGTAATAAGCATTTTATTATTAAAATGACTGATTACTATTCACATATGTTGTTGTTGGGGTCTTCAGTCCTGAGACTGGTTTGATGCAGCTCTCCATGCTACTCTATCCTGTGCAAGCTTCTTCATCTCCCAGTACCTACTGCAGCCTACATCCTTCTGAATCTGCTTACTGTATTCATCTCTTGGTCTCCCTCTACGATTTTTACCCTCCACATGGCCCTCCAATACTAAATTGGTGATCCCTCGATGCCTCAGACATGTCCTACCAACCGATCCCTTCTTCTAGTCAAGTTGTGCCACAAGCCCCTCTTCTCCCCAATTCTGTTCAATACCTCCTCATTAGTATGTGATCTACCATCTAATCTTCAGCATTCTTCTGTAGCACCACATTTCGAAAGCTTCTATTCTCTTCTTGTCTAAGCTATTTATTGTCCACGTTTCACTTCCATACATGGCTAAACTCCATACAAATACCTTCAGAAACGACTTCCTGACATTTAAATCTATACTCGATGTTAACAAATTTTTCTTCTTCAGAAACGCTTTCCTTGCCATTGCCGGTATACATTTTATATCCTCTCTACTTCAACCATCATCAATTATTTTGCTCCACAAATAGCAAAACTCCTTCACTATTTTAAGTGTTTCATTTCCTAATCTAATTCCCTCAGCATCACACGACTTAATTCGACTACATTCCATTATCCTTGTTTTGCTTTTGTTGATGTTCATCTTATACCCTTCTTTCAAGACACTGTCCATTCCGTTCAACTGCTCTTCCAATTCCTTTGCTGTCTCTGACAGAATTACAATGTCATCGGCGAACCTCAAAGTTTTTATTTCTTCTCCATCGATTTTAATGCCTACTTCGAACTTTTCTTTTGTTTCCTTTATTGCTTGCCCAATATACAGATTGAATAACATCAGGGATAGGCTACAACCCTGTCTCACTCCCTTCCCAACCACTGCTTCCCTTTCATACCCCTCGACTCTTATAACTGCCATCTGCTTTCTGTACAAATTGTAAATAGCCTTTCGCTCTCTGTATTTTACCCCTGCCACCTTCAGAATTTGAAAGAGAGTATTCCAATCAACATTGTCAAAAGCTTTCTCTAAGTCTACAAATGCTAGAAATGTAGGTTAGCCTTTCCTTAATCTTTCTTCTAAGATAAGTTGTAGGGTCAGTATTGCCTCACGTGTTCCAACATTTCTATGGAATCCGAACTGATCTTCCCCGAGGTCGCCTTCTATCAGTTTTTCCATTCGTTTATAAAGAATTCATGTTAGTATCTTGCAGCTGTGACTTATTAAACTGATAGTTTGGTAATTTTCACATCTGTCAACACCTGCTTTCTTTGGGATTGGGATTATTATATTCTTCTTGAAGTCTGAGGGTATTTCGCCTGTCTCATACATCTTGCTCACCAGATGGTAGAGTTTTGTCAGGACTGGCTCCCCCAAGGCTGTCAGTAGTTCTAATGGAATGTTGTCTACTCCGGAGGCCTTGTTTTGACTCAGGTCTTTCAGTGCTCTGTCAAACTCTTCACGCAATATCATATCTCCCATTTCATCTTCATCTACATCCTCTTCCATTTCCATAATATTGTCCTCAAGTACATCGCCCTTGTAAAGACCCTCTCTATACTCTTCCACCTTTCTGCTTTCCCTTCTTTGCTTAGAACGGGGTTTCCATCAAAGCTCTTTCTCTTTATATTCATGCAAGTGGTTCTCCTTTCTCCAAAGGTCTCTTTAATTTTCTTGTAGGCAGTATCTATCTTATCCCTAGTGAGATAAGCCTCTACATCCTTACATTTGTCCTCTAGCCATCCCGGCTTAGCCATTTTGCACTTCCTGTCGATATCATTTTTGAGAAGTTTGTATTCCTTTTTGCCTGCTTCATTTACTGTATTTTTATATTTTCTCCTTTCAGCAATTAAATTCAACACTTCTTCTGTCACCCAAGGATTTCTACCAGCCCTTGTCTTTTTACCTATGTGATCCTCTGCTGCCTTCACTATTTCATCTCTCAAAGCTACCCATTCTTCTTCTACTGTATTTCTTTCCCCCATTCTTGTCAATTGTTCCCTTATGCTCTCCCTGAAACTCTCTACAACCTCTGGTTCTTTCAGTGTATCCAGGTCCCATCTCCTTAAATTCCCACTTTTTTGCAGTTTCTTCAGTTTTAATCTGCAGTTCATAACCAATAGATTGTGGTCAGAGTCCACATGTGCCCCTGGAAATGTCTTACAATTTAAAACCTGGTTCCTAAATCTCTGTCTTACCATTATATAATCTATCTGATACCTTTTAGTATCTCCTGGGTTCTATCATGTATACAACCTTCTTTCATGATTCTTAAACCAAGTGTTAGCTATGATTAAGTTATGCTCTGCACAAAATTCTACCAGGCGGCTTCCTCTTTCATTTCTTAGCCCCAATCCATATTCACCTACTATGTTTCCTTCTCTCCCTTTTCCTACTCTTAATTCCAGTCACCCATGACTATTAAATTTTCGTCTCCCTTCACTACCTGAATAATTTCTTTTATCTCATCATGCATTTCATCAATTTCTTTGTCATCTGCAGAGCTAGTTGGCATATAAACTTGTACTACTGTAGTAGGCGTGGGCTTCGTGTCTATCTTGGCCACAATAATGCGTTCACTATGCTGTTTGTAGTAGCTTACCCGTACTCCTATTTTTTTTTTTTATTCATTATTAAACCTACTCCTGCATTACCCCTGTTTGATTTTGTATTTATAACCCTGTATTCACCTGACCAAAAGTCTTGTTTCTCCTGCCACCGAACTTCACTAATTCCCACTATATCTAACTTTAACCACACTCTCTCTGCAAAACACTGGAAGAATGTGACCTCTTTGTAGGTCGCCAGCATACTTGCTGACAATGGTTATCTGGGGTAGTGTAGAATGATGATTCATTGCTGAACACACTGCAATGTCATCCATTAGCACTCCATTCTTCTCAGTCATGGCACCACTCCAAATGCAGCCATTTGTGTTGTGTTGTTAATAGCAGCACACTCATGGGATGATAATTTCCGAGTCCAGCTGTTGCTAGTCTCTGACCAGTGGTGGGTATGGCACAGACAACTGCAGAGAGCCCATTCCTCGTTCTCAGACAGCGGGTCAGATATGAAGGGGTTATGATGTGCTCGGTGCACAATTCGGTGATCCTCCTTTGTGGTGGTCAGATGTGTTTGCCCTGAAACTTGACGAAGAGGATTCTTGTTTTTACGTTCCAATGCATCAGGCTGCATTACATGGGAAGGCCCCACAAGTCTGAATGTTGCATGATCTGACTGAGCCGGCCAAATGGAAACCCACAATGAGACTGGTTCTGGTAATGTTGTTCCACATGAGTACACCCGGCATCTCTATATGCTTCTCAGTGATCCCTCAACATCTGACACCATTCACACCCCTTATACACTGAGGTGACAGAAGCAATGAGATAGGGGTATGCACATATATAGATGGCGGTAGTTTGTATACATAAGGCATAAAAGGGAAGTGCATTGGCAGAACTGTCATTTGTACTCAGATGATAGATGTGAAACAGTTTCCAATGTGATTGTGGCCACACAATGGGAATTAACGGTCTTTGAACGTGGAATAGTAATTGGATCTAAATGCATGAGACGTTCCATTTTAGAAATCGCTAGGGATTTCAGTATTCCAAGATCCATAGTGTCAAGAGTGTGCTGAGGACACCAAATTTCAGGTATCACCTCTCACCATAGACACTGCAGTGGCAGATGGCCTTTACTTAACAACCAAAAGCAGCAGCATTTGTGTAGTATTATCAGTGCTAACAAACAAGCAACCCTTCATGAAATGACTGTGGGACGTACAACAAACGTATTCGTTATGACAGTGTAGTCAAATTTGGTGTTAATGGGCAGTAGCAGCAGATGACTGCCATGAGGGCCTTGACTAACAGCAGGACATTGCCTGCAGTTCCTCTCCTGGACTCGTGACCATATCAGTTGGACCCTAGATGACTGGAAAATTGTGGCCTGTTCAGATGAGTCCTGATGTTAGGTGGTTAGAGCTGATGATAGGGTTCAAGTGTGGTGCAGACATCATGAATCCATGGATCCAAGTTGTTAACAAGGCACTGTGCAAACTGGTGGTGGCTCCATTTTGGCATGGGCTGTGTTTCTATTAAATTTACTGGGTCCTTCATCCAACTGAACTGGCCTTTGTATGGAAATGGTTATGTTCGACTACTTGGAGACCACTTGCAGCCATTCATGGACTTCATGATCCCAAACGACAACATCGTTCCACCAGGCCACAACTGTTTGGCTTGAAGAACATTCTGGACAGTTCAAGCATACAATTAGGCCACCCAGAACACCTGGCATGAAACGGATCTAACATTTGAGGGTCATAATTGAGCGGTCAGTTCATGCACAACGTCCTGCACTAGCAACACTTTCACAGTTGTGGAGAATTATAGTGGCAGCAAGGCTCAGCATTTCTGCAGGGGATTGTTGTAAAGTTACATGACCAGTAGTAATCCACTTTAACCAGGAGTTAGTATGTGCTAATGTAGGTAACTATTTTTTCTAAAAATACCATTATAATCATGTAAAGATCAAACTACAATTTTGAGATAAACAGCACCTATTTAGTATATACAGATTATTTCTTTGTAATTTATTTGAGTAGATTTAGCTGCCATAAGGATAATAGCAGCATAGTGACCGTTTATAGTTCATATATCATACTGGCAAGTTTCTGTGACTTGTCTGTTTTTTGTTAATATATATTTCAACTTGTTCTAGTCTCTGATGGCTCTCCTTCTTGATGGGGTCTATTGTATATTTTTAATGAATGAATATATGTTGCTATGGTATGACCTTGGTGGAATGTAAATGTAGGAGTAAAAGTAACAGCACACCATATAGTTGAGGCATTGGGTAGTTAATAGGCACACAATCAAGCCTGAATATATTGCTAACCACTTAAACTATGTCCTTCTTCAGAGGTAACTAGTGCAGAACACGCATGCACACATGTCCCAGCTGTCTACATTGTACCTACACTGCAGCTGCAGTCGAGGAACTGGAGAAAAGCATTTGTATCATTATTCCTTTGATGTAACTAAGATTCCTATAAGTATATTGCGAAAGAATATCAAAACTATATCATACAGTTCTTTTTTATTTTTGACACAATCACTTTTTTTACATGGCCATAACCAGTTTTGGCCAACAATGGCCATCTTCAGATGGTATAGATGACATTTAGAGAACAATGTTCATGAGTTGATAACATTATTTATAATGCATGAACATTTGTTCACTATATGCCACGCATAGCATCTTCAGGTAGCCACTGTGTCAAAAAAAGTGATCGTGTCAAAAATAAAAATGAAACTTTATAAGTTAGTCATTGTCTCCTTAAATATAATATCAATATAATAGAGAGAAACATTCCACGTGGGAAAAATATATGTAAAAACAAAGATGATGTGACTTACCGAACGAAAGCGCTGGCAGGTCGATAGACACACAAACAAACACAAACACACACACAAAATTCAAGCTTTCGCAACAAACTGTTGCCTCATCAGGAAAGAGGGGAAGGAGAGGGAAAGACGAAAGGATGTGGGTTTTAAGGGAGAGGGTAAGGAGTCATTCCAATCCCGGGAGTGGAAAGACTTACCTTAGGGGGAAAAAAGGACAGGTATACACTCGCACACACGCACATATCCATCCACACATATACAGACAGGTGTCTTACCCTAAGGTAAGTCTTTCCGCTCCTGGGATTGGAATGACTCCTTACCCTCTCCCTTAAAACCCACATCCTTTCGTCTTTCCCTCTCCTTCCCCTCTTTCCTGATGAGGCAACAGTTTGTTGTGAAAGCTTGAATTTTGTGTGTGTGTTTGTGTTTGTTTGTGTGTCTATCGACCTGCCAGCGCTTTCGTTCGGTAAGTCACATCATCTTTGTTTTTACATAAATATAATATCAGTTTTTCCAGAAACTATATGGGTTTGCTGAATTATAAACCTCTCTTATGTGTACTACAGTGCGCTGGACATGAAGTCGTGCGCATGGTTGAAAGGTATTCTATTTCAGCGTGAAATACATCACATGAATGGAACTGAAATACTGGTATTTTTCTTACAGATCGAAAATACTGTGTGATACAATGTACTGGATATCTCAAATCTTGGGCCCCTGCTAAAATAGGCCTTGAGGAACAGGAAAGTGAAGGGGAAGGTGATGCCTGCAATCTCTCCTGCCTTGTTGCTGTCGGTCGTGTCCAGCCACAAGTGACACAACGCCCACCACTGACAGGAATGAGACGACCCAATGTTCGAACAATACAGTTCATATCAAGGCATGCTCTTGATGGCAAATTCCTTTTTGTCGACCAAAGGTAATGCGGCTCAAAAAATAAGAATCAAGTAATAGCCACAGTACCTTGTTGTATTGATGGGTTGAAAAACGTATCACACTAACATAGGTCATTTTTCTCTTCTTGGCAGTGTACTTTATACACACACGCATTTACCATGCTTGAAATTCATGTGAGAAGTTTCCGAAATTTGGATCATGTGTATGTTACCTGTGTACTCAGCATCCAATTTAAATTACCATGTTATTACACAATTATAAGTTCAAACATGTTTTGAAGGCAACTGCCAACAGCTGTTAAGTATGTTATGAAATGTATGACACACAGATGCGTAAGTTATTATTACCACTGGTTTTGGTAGTGATAATAAAAAAAACTTACAGGCAGCTGTGGGTCATTGCATTTCATAAAACTAAGATGACTTCAGTTAAGGACTTTCATATGTACTACCTCACACTTCAAAATTTAACAGAAACAAGTGGAAACTGACCAGGACATTAGGCAGTGTTACTGAAATTTGAAAATCTTTTGAGTTTTTAGCTATTGACAGTAGAAAATATCTACAAAGCGGTCCAGTTTCTGTGCTATGAAAAATATGAAATTAGTTCTGTATATAAAATTTATTTTAATAAATACATACTCATATGTTTGATGCACTCATAGTTTCAGTGAAAGTCTGTGCACAAAGTTAATTACTTATTCATCTGTGATAATGAATACAAGCTGAAGCAATGAATTAAGATTTGTACTGAGTTCAGGATTCAAATCTGGATCTCCCGCTCACTAGGCAGATGTGCTAACCATTGCGCCGCCCTGGCACTGCGGCTAACACAGCTGGGCAGATTACCCTAGTATATCTCCCTCCCTAACACAAACTTCAGTTCATGTTTCAGAAGGGAGGGAGATGAACTAGGGTAATATGTGCAGTTGTGTTAGCTGCATTGCCAGGATGGCACAGTGGTCAGTGCATCTACTTAGTATGCTGGAGGCCTGGATTCGAATCCCGGCCTTGGAACAAATTTTAATTCATTGCTTTGCCCTGTATTCTTTATCATAGATAAAGTTGGGCCTTCATAAGTTTCTGGAACATATAATTTATCTGATTAATTAGTCATATGTGTTTTCCGCAGGGCTACCTTGGTACTTGGTTTCCTGCCTCAGGAGCTGCATGGTACGAGCATGTATGAGTACTACCATCATGAAGACATTGCACATCTTGCTGAATCACATAAAATAGCTTTGCAGGGTCCAGAAAAAGTGACAACTCAGGTCTGTAATGAATTTAAATGGATTCTTTGCTTGATTTCAGAGTGTACTTCTAAGGCAACTCTTTAATTCCATAAGGTAATTGTTCCACTGATAATAGTTGGTTTCATTATTTCTACAACTGAATATATTTTACTCTTTTGATGCTTTCTGAAGAGTGAACTGTGAGGAAATTACTTGGAGACCTGAGATTTGTTGAGCAAATTTTATTCTATGACTTATTTCAGATGAAAAATCAACTACTCAGGTAGTTTTAACAGCACAAAAGAATCTAAGCTCTAAGTAAAACTTCATTCCAAAGAAACTTGAATTGGCTGACAAATTACCTGCTATAAGTTTATTGCTCTTGGAATGATTTTTATTCAATAAACATTAAATTAAATTTTTCTAAGTATTCTAGTTTGTTTGGTGCAGAATAACACAAAATCTGATAGGAGGAAGTGACATAACTTGTTCTAAGGAGGACACTGCCTACACTGTGCAAATGAACTGATTTAATGCATTATTTCACAAGTTATCAAGCAAAAATCTGATAGGAGGAAGTGACAGAACTTGTTCTAAGGAGGACACTGCCTACACTGTGCAAATGAACTGATTTAATGCATTATTTCACAAGTTACCAAGCAAAAATTTGAGACAGGATAAAAAAAGAGTGAGTGGAAAAACAGGTATTAAATAAGTTTACTGACGAAAACTTACAACTTTCGAAATGGTTTATGTATTTTAACTAAGGCATCAGTTAATAAACGTTGTTAATTGTTACAAATATTGGACTGAGGGAATAAAAAATTGACATATTACAATACAAAATACAGATGTGTTCATATACAATAGACTACTCTGAGTCCTCAACTTCAAGGCAAGAGACACACTTCACAACTTTTTTTCTGAATGTGTGTTACACACATATTTATGACACTGTCCACAATACTGTTGTTTTAGCTTCTCTTACACAAATATTGCACTGACCTTTCCCTGCAGGAAGCTGACATGCTTCTGTTGTCACTTCTTTGATTTTCTTTTGTAGAATAGTCTCCATTGATTGAACAATTTGGCTAGATAACCCTCTTGCATTGGCACTTCTTTCTTCTACCTACAATTTCACTAGTTCCATCCCAGCTTGCAGAAGATAAAGTTTTCGTTTGTTGTGTTTCTTTTCATTCCATCTTGGATGTTGGTGGATGAATATGGTGTTTGCATTGATAGCACAAATGTCGATGAGAGAGTAAAATACAGATAGAGGCCATCTCTTTGTTCCCCTCTTGCAGGTGTACATACACGCCATTTGATCAATGGTATCAATTCCACCTTTCGTGGAATTATAATATGCATTTATCTCGATTTTATTCTTCTCTCCTCCAACAGTGCCTTTATCTTGGTGCATTGTTGACAACATCAGTAAGTTTTTTCTTGGTTTCGTTTTTGCTATGTAGGACAGCAAAGTTACTGGAGGCCTACCTGTTGATGGGTCTGTGAACAAGAACATTGATGAATATCGATTTGACGTGTTCTTCATTATGTCTGGAATATGCTTCCTGTTTGACTGGAGAGTTCCTACTGTAGTAACTTTGTAGTCTTGGTATAACTCTTCTGCCCAAATCCACCGATGTGTATTATTGGTCTGTTGTAATATTTTGACCAGTATTTTTCACAGGTGCTACCAGACGTTTGATGACAGCTGCTGAACCCCGTTCTTCTTTCGACAAATTCAGAACATTACCTGCATAGGGTTCCATATTCAAGATGTATCTGTCAACTGCATCAGACATCATGCGTATAAGGATGCCATACTTGCCCGGTTTATCCTTCATAAATACTCTGAAGGGGCAGCGCCCTCTAAACAAGCTGAGCATCTCGTCAATGGTGAGGTGGACCCCTGGTTTATACAGTAGTGGAAACCTATCATTCACTTTGTTGAAAACATCATGGATTGCTGTGAACTTGTATGCTTCCCTTCTTAGCTGGTGGGTACTTTTGTCATCAGTAGTATGAAAGTTACTTGGGCAAAAGCAGGGGACATAAAAAAAATTGTGGTTCAACGAACAACCCCTCTCCCCTTAGGCTTCCTTGGGTTAAGAAAAGTTCTTCTGCACTGGATGGCCATGATTCACGTATATCTGGAGGTTGCAGGAGGACCTAAAAGTATGCGGAGGCATGACTATAAATAGGTGTTGTAAGTCTGCTTCTTCATAAATATAGATTTTATTAAGCACAACTTATTATCAGATGATCTCAGAAAGTAGTAGTTCTTGACTCTTCTGGAAATACACAGAGAAAAAGACTTTTGAAGGTGAATACCTTGTGGTAAATACAGCACTATGAATGTTTCTTGTATAACTCATATTTCATTGCTGGAAAACACTGTTTGTAGTTTTGACTGGGACATACTTGGATAAAAACTATGCTTCTGGTGCACCCAAATGCCATCAGTTTGTTCAATGGAAACATAATGTTTGGTTGAATGGAGAGCTATGTCAGTTTCATATTAGGCAGACAGGCAAATCTGTGGGCTAACCAAATGTCATCCGTAGGTAAAACTAACTGCAAATTTTGCAGTCCAGGAGAGAACCACATAATACAGGCTGTAAACATCGGCTAGTTGACAAGTGAGAGCATGGTGATCCATGTCAGCTCTTAAATCTGCCATGAGTATTAATCCGTGTAACCAGGCTGTGCTAGACATATCCTTCCACACCTCTCCTAGAGACCTTTCCATATGTACGTATAGTTATAACGAGTGACCCATTGATACATCTGGTGGGATTACAAAAAAAGTGAAGATAATGTGACCTTTTGGTCCCTTTTGTCACCAATCTATTGTCTCTATTAAGCTTTACTTCTTTCTAACTATGATTATTGAACACCATTGTTCCTACACCAAGTATTTCAAGTGTCATTTCTCACTGAGTGTTGAAGCAGTACTTCAAAGAACTGATATGGGACTGGTGCCAGTAAATTTGCAATGCAAGTATCTTTTATAAAATATATTTTAAACTAAAAACACAATTAAAATTGATTACCTTTTCTTTTTATTTTCAGGTATACCGATTTAAAAGCAAAGAGGGATCATTTATAAAACTTCAAAGTGAATGGAAATCCTTTAAAAATCCATGGACTAAAGATGTGGAGTACTTGGTTGCAAAGAACTCGGTCATACTGTAAGTTAGAGAGATTTCATATTAATTTATTTTTATTTACTGTAATTGGAAGAATTTTGATTATTATAGATGTTCGAAAAGAACTAAAATAAAGGGCTTTGTACCAGAAGTGAAAGAGAGAGATAAATGAAACAAAAGGTTAAACTCAAATAATTTTGGGACTGAAAAGGAGACCATGACAGCAAATAATAATAATAATAATAATAATAATAATAATAAAAGGGCTGCTAAGGTGAGGCAGTTGCAGTCAAACAAAGGCAGTTTTCATTATTGATTTTCTTAACATCATATCTTGCTGCAGGTATTTTGAACCAGTGCCCTGTATGATTTCCGATTTTATCCATGGTTATTCCTGTTCCCTACAACCAGTTCCTTTCTTTTAGTGAATGTAGAAGCCTCTGGTTTTGGAAGTGGGTTTCCTGTCCACTTCCATATGTGTATACCCTGCTGGTGCAGTCCAGTATGTAGAAGTTTTTCAAAATCCACTGAGATGAGCAAATTTACATACTAAAGAAAAGATAGGCAGAATGTAAAAAAATGATCATACTATCTTTAGAGGAAGAATGATCACTTAAATCATTGTGATCATTATAAGACACCCTTCTTGAGAGTGTTACTTTGCATATAACAACTTCTGATGTCAGCAATATAAATCAAATTACCTTCTGAAGTATACATTTGACAGTCTCTGAAATGGCATTTTATATTGTTGATTGAATGATACAGATAAGTCATTGTCTATATAGAAATTTGTTGCTTTGGAAACATTTGTTTATAGCTTAGATATTATTATGAATACAGACTGAGCCTCTTTGTGATGGGCATAGATGATTGGACATATTTCTAACAGAGGTTCCCATGAAGATCATTTCTGGTTGGCATTCACTTTTGGAAATGAGGTACCTACAATGGTTTACAAAACTTAAATTAAGGGTGGCAGAGTTGTCACTTGCGATATACTCTCGGCACAAGACTATTGCATTCACTTTTTATAAAAAATAATGCAAAGTTTTTGTATGAGTGGGCTGTAGTTTAAGAATATATAATTAAAATGCTGTAAGCAATGTGTCAAAACTGCATTGTAATGCATAAAAGTACACACATAAATTACCTCAATTAAAATAGCTTTGTGACTAACATTTAAGTAAGTTAAGTTGCCAGCTGTAGTTTTTTCTTCATGTCGCATGCTCAATGTATTGCCTGTTTAGTTGGTATGTGCAAATGTTGTTGTTGTTGTGGTCTTCAGTCCTGAGATTGGTTTGATGTAGCTCTCCATGCTACTCTATCCTGTGAAAGCTGCTTCATCTCCCAGTACGTACTGCAGCCTACATCCTTCTGAATCTACTTAGTGTATTCATCCCTTGGTCTCCCTCTATGATTTTTACCCTCCACACTGCCCTCCAGTATTAAATTGGTGATCTCTTGATGCCTCAGAACATGTCCCACCAACCAATCCCTTCTTCTAGTCAAGTTGTGCCACAAACTCCTCTTCTCCCCAATTCTATTCAATACCTCCTCATTAGTTATGTGATCAACCCATCTAATCTTCAGCATTCTTCTGTAGCACCACATTTTGAAAGCTTCTCTTCTCTTCTTCTCTGAACTATTTATTGTTCATGTTTCACTTCCGTACATGGCTACACTCCATACAAATACTATTAGAAATACTTCCTAACACTTAAATGTATACTCGATGTTAACAAATTTCTTTTCTTCAGAAATGCTTTTCTTGCCATTGCCAGTCTACATTTTATATCCTCTCTATTTCACCCATCATCAGTTATTTTGCTCCCCAAAAAGCAAAATTCCTTTACTACATTAAGTGTCTCATTCCCTAATCTAATTCCCTCAGCATCACCCGAGTTAACTCAACTGCATTCCATTATCCTTGTTTTGTTTTTGTTGATATTCATCTTATATCCTCCTTTCAAGACACTTTCCATTCCGTTCAGCTGCTCTTCCAAGTCCTTTGCTGTCTCTGACAGAATTACAATGTCACTGGCGAACCTTAAAGTCTTTATTCCTTCTCCATGGATTTTAATACCTACTCCGAATTTTTCTTTTTTTTCCTTTATTGCTTGCTCAATATACAGATTGAATAACATCGGGGGAGAGGCTACAACCCTGTCTCACTCCCTTCCCAACCGCTGCTTCCCTTTCATGTCCCTCAACTCTTATAACTGCAATCTGGTTTCTGTACAAATTGTAAATAGCCTTTCACTCCCTATATTTTACCCCTGCCACCTTCAAAATTTGAAAGAGAGTATTCCAGTCAACATTGTCAAAAGCTTTTTATAAGTTTACAAATGCAAGAAATGTAAGTTTGCCTTTTCTTAATCTAGCTTCTAAGATAAGTCATAGGGTCAGTATTGCCTCACGTGTTCCAATACTTCTACAGAATCCAAACTGATCTTCCCTGAGGTCAGATTCTACCAGTTTTTCCATTCGTCTGTAAAGAATTTGCATTCGCTGTCAACACCTGCTTTCTTTGGGATTGGAATTATTATATTCTTCTTGAAGTCTGAGGGTATTTCGCCTGTCTCATACATCTTGCTCACCAGATGGTAGAGTTTTGTCAGGAATGGCTCTCCCAAGGCTGTCAGTAGTTCTAATGGAATGTTGTCTAGTCTCGCGACCTTGTTTCAACTTAGGTCTTCAGTGCTCTGTCAAGCTCTTCACGCAGTATCAAATCTCCCATTTCATCTTCGTATACATCCTCTTCCATTTCCATAATATTGTCTTCAAGTACATTGCCCTTGTATAGACCCTCTCTATACTCCTTCCACCTTTCTGCTATCCCTTCTTTGCTTAGAACGGGGTTTCCATCTGAGCTCTTGATATTCATACAAGTGGTTCTTTTTTCTCCAAAAGGTCTCTTTAATTTTCCTGTAGGCAGTATCTATCTTATCCCCAGGTGAGATAAGCCTCTATGTCGTTACATTTGTCCTCTAGCCATCTCTGCTTAGCCATTTTGCACTTCCTGTCAATCTCATTTTTGAGACGTTTTTATTCCTTTTTGCCTGCTTCATTTACTGCATTTTTATATTTTCTCCTTTCATCAGTTAAATTCAACACTTCTTCTGTCACCCAAGGATTTCTACTAGCCCTCGTCTTTTTACCTACTTGATTCTCTGCTGCCTTCACTACTTCATCCCTCAAATCTACCCATTCTTCTTCTACTGTATTTCTTTCCCCAATTCTTGTCAATTGTTCCCTTATGCTCTCCCTGAAACTCTGTACAAACTCTGGTTTAGTCAGTTTATCCAGGTCCCATCTACTTAAATTCCCACCTTTTTGCAGTTTCTTCAGTTTTAATCTACAGTCATAACCAATAGATTGTGGTCAGAGTCCACATCTGCCTCTGGAAATGTCTTACAATTTAAAACCTGGTTCCTAAATCTCTGTCTAACCATTATATAATCTGTCAGTATCTCCAGGCTTCTTCCATGTACACAACCTTCTTTTATGATTCTTGAACCAAGTGTTAGCTGTGATTAAGTTATGCTCTGTGCAAAATTCTACCAGGTGGCTTCCTCTTTCATTTCTTCCCCCCAATCCATATTCACCTACTACTTTTCCTTCTCTTCCTTTTCCTACTATCGAATTCCAGTCACCCATGACTATTAAATTTTCGTCTCCCTTCACTATCTCAATAATATCTCTTATTTCATCACACATTTCATCAATTTCTAGGCGCTGCAGTCCGGGGACTGCTACAGTCGCAGGTTCGAATCCTGCCTCGGGCATGGCTGTGTGTGATGTCCTTAGGTTAGTTAGGTTTAAGTAGTTCTAAGTTCTAGGTTACTGATGACCTAAGATGTTGAGTCCCAAAGTGCTCAGAGCCATTTGAACCATTTCTTCATCATCTGCAGAGCTCGTTGGCATATAAACTTGTACTACTGTAGTAGGCATGGGCTTCGTGTCTATCTTGGCCACAATAATGCGTTCACTATGCTGTTTGTAGTAGCTTACCCGCAATCCTATTTTTTTTATTCATTATTAAACCTACTCCTGCATTGCCCCTATTTGATTTTGTACTTACAACGCTGTATTCACCTGACCAAACGTCTTGTTCCACCTGCCACTGAACTTCACTAATTCCCACTATATCTAACTTTAACCTATCCATTTCCTTTTTAAAGTTTCTAACCTACCTGCCCGATTAAGGGATCTGACATTCCACGCTCTGATCCGTAGAACGCCAGTTTTCTTTCTCCTGATAACGATGTCCTCTTGTGTAGTCCCCACCCAAAGATCTGAATGGGGGCTATTTTACCTCCGGAATATTTTACCCAAAAGGATGCCATCATAATTTAACCATACAGTAAAGCTGCATGCCCTCGGGAAAAATTACAGCTGTAGTTTCCCCTTGCTTTCAGCCGTTTGCAGTACCAGCATGGCAAGGCCGTTTTGGTTAGTGTTACAAGGCCAGATCAGTCAATCATCCAGACTGTTACCCCTGCAACTACTGAAAAGGATGCTGCTCCTCTTCAGGAACCACACGTTTGTGTGGCCTCTCAACAGATACCCCTCCATTCTGGTTGCACCTACGATATGGCTATCTGTATCGCTCAGGCTCGCAAGCCTCCCCACCAACGGCAAGGTCTATGGTTCATATGCAAATAGAGGGTAGTAAAGCAAAGCTGCAAAGCTTAACTCCATTTTCAAATGTTTCTTTAAATAGGACTGTTGAAAGCAGATATACCACAGACTGAAGGGACAAACCACTCACATAGTGGTTTTGATTTCTTCACATTTTACCTCAATTTAAGCCTCATTCCACTGGAAAGATGAATAAAGTAAGTGCCAGAATCAGTGTTGTTGAGAAACAGGTGAAATAATTAAAACTGAACAAAGCTCCAGAGCCCAAGTGGATTACTATCAGATTCTATACTGAATTTGTGGCTGAGCTAGCGCGCTCTTCTAACTATAATCTTAGATTCCTGAAGCAAAGCACCATGCTCAGTAGATGGAAGAAAGCACGGGTCACACCCATTTACAAGAAGGGTAGTAGAAGTGATCCACAAAACTACTACCCAGTAACCTTGACATCAATTTTTTTGCAGAATCTTAGAACGTATCCTGAGCCCAAACATAATGAGGTATCTTGAACAAAATGACCTCCTCCATGCCAATGACATAGAATCTGAAACCATCTATCATGCAAAACCCAACTCACACTTTTTCTCACATGATGTAATGAAAGTTTTGGATCAAGGCAGTCAGGTAGGTGCAGTATTTCTTGATTTCTGAAAATCATTTCTCAGCACATCATCTACACTTATCATGAAAAGTATGATTATATGATGCATTAAGTGAAATTTGTGATTGGATTGATGGTTTTTTGATAAAGCTGATGCAGCAGGTTATTTTGGCTGGAGAGACATTGTCAGATGTAGAAGTAAGTTTGGGTGTACCCCAGCAAAGTGTGTTGGGACCCTTGCTGTTCATGTTGTATACTAATGCCCTTGAGGATAATACTAATAGTAACCTCGGACTTTTTGCAGATTCTGCAGCTATCTATAATCAAGTACTGTCCAAAAGAAGCTGCATAAATATTCTGTCAGATCTCAATAAGCTTTCAAAGTGGTACAAAGATTGACAACTTGCATTAAATGTTCAGAAATGTGAAATTATGTACTTCACAAAAAAAGTGAATCACAGCTGGAATTGGCCAACTAATGCAAATACCTAGATGTAACATTTTGTAGGGATATGAATGGAATGGTCACATTGGCTCACTGATGGATGAAAGAGGTGACAGACATCAGCTTATTGGCAGAGTACTGGGGAAATGCAATCATTCTACAAAAGAGATTTGCTTTTACAAATGTCTGCTTGTGTCTGTGTATGTGTGGATGGATATGTGTGTGTGTGCGAGTGTATACCTGTCCTTTTTTCCCCCTAAGGTAAGTCTTTTCGCTCCCGGGATTGTAATGACTCCTTACCCTCTCCCTTAAAACCCACATCCTTTCGTCTTTCCCTCTCCTTCCCTCTTTCCTGATGAAGCAACCGTTTGTTGCGAAAGCTTGAATTTTGTGTGCATGTTTGTGTGTCTGTCGACCTGCCAGCACTTTCGTTTGGTAAGTCACATCATCTTTGTTTTTAGATATATTTTTCCCACGTGGAATGTTTACCTCTATTATATTCATACCATTATGAAGTTTGTTATAAATAATCCGCTGCAGTTCAAAAGGAACAATGATGTACATAATTACATTACCAGAAGGGGAAATGACATTCATTACTCCACATTAAGGCTGTCTTTAGCACAACAGGTGGTGGACAGTGGTGCAACAAAAAAATTTGATCACTTACCCAGTGATATAAAATGTCTGACATACAGCAAAGCAAAGTAAAATATGAAAACCAACTGAAAAAGTCTCTCCTTGACAGCTGCTTCTATTCCATAGAAGAATTTTTCTATTATTGTAATGCAGGTTGTGGGTAGGATTTACTCAATCACATCTGTATATTAAGAAAAAAAGTTTAGATGTTCAACACATAGGCATATTTACAAATTAATTTGCAATGTGAATGTAAAATGACTCATTCCATGTCATAACTATTTATTGTGCAAAATGATCAATGGAACATGAAACTCATTAACTAGCTGCACATTGGTATCACTGCTCTCCCCCCCCCCCCCCCCTGTCCTCTCTGCACCATTCTAATCTGTATGTCATAAAGTTATTTCATTTGAGCTATATTTAAGTACAGTTGAGCTCAGTGTTGTTTTGAATTCCACAGTACTTTACTAGGCATGGTCATATTGAAAGTAATATGCACTTACCTTCCTCTGACTTTTGGGCAGTTATAGGCCAACCAGAAACTTGACATTGACATGGACTCTAAACAACAGTGCAGTTTTGCATCTTTCACATTAACAAATCACTGCCCTGTGGTAAAATTCCTGTGAGTGTTAATTATGTAGTAATGAAATATATAAAACAATAGCTGGGTAGTAGATGCCGTATAATATTTTTTTTTTTTTTTTTAATTCAAAACATTAAAAGAAAGACACATCTCTTAGTCACATGAAGTATAAAGGTTAGGAAAAGATTCTGAATCCTTTTTAGAAGACTGAACAGGCAGTATACATTAGTACACTGTATGCCAACAGCAACACTCCCATGCTAGGAGCATTCACTGTGAACCTAATTTATTAGTGTACCATTTCCTTGAATGCTCCAATGTTCCCTTTATCGATTTGATTTTCAGCCAACCATTAACATTATCAGGCTATGGTCTGCATCCATATGTGGAATACAGTATGATTTACCATCCATTACATCAGCAATAATGTCTTCTGTGACTACCAGGTAGATTTTCAGAGCCTTCCACATATATTATTATTCTTGGGTCCTGTAACATACTCCTCTTGTAATATGGACTTTTACGTCATTACAACAGTGACTGGTATTGTCTTTCTTTCAGTTGTGAGAAGAATAATTCTATCACTTTGTTATTGATATTGGCACATTCTTTAATCCATTTTTCAGTTTATTAATTCTTGATTTCAGTTTATTAACTATTGCATTAATAACTATATTTTGCACAGTTCTCCTCCCCTCACTCTAACTGCACTTCCTGTGGTCATACTTTTGTGGCTTTAATGACATTGTTGTCAATGCCTTCTGTATTTCTATACTGTTGACTGTTATTGGTACTTCCATTTGCAACAAGAGTTTCCCACCCCAAGGGCAAGAAACTGGCATTGATTCCCTGTTCACTATTTCTCAGTGAGGGAGTCAAATAGAGCCAAATCCACTTATCTCTGTACCATTTCATTATGCACCTTTAACAACATAACCATTTTACTGCTTTCAGTTCACTTTTCCTCAGTCTTTTATATAATAATGAAACTAAAAAAAAAGAAAGAGAGAGAGAGAAATTACAGGAAGTTACCGTGAACACAGAATAGTTTCAATATTTAGGCTGTAGCATGGTATTTTTAGTCAGTCTTTCATCATTACATTTGACCATGTGTTAAACAAGTCTGTTGAATTTTTGAGCTACTTTGTTATTGAACAAATTAGCTGTGTGAAAATCTGGTAATACTAAATGTAGTACTTGAATATAACTGTTTTCTGTTGCATTTATATGTAACTATATTTGGACTACAATCTCATACAGTTTGTGAAGGCACAACACATCTAGCACGTATGTTAAAAAGAAGATGAAGCACACAGTACTTCACGTCTATATAGCAATCGCTTTATTTAAGTTTTTCTCAGTTGATTATGTACATGATAAATAACACCAGTAAATTATTGCAGGTCTGACATTCGGACTGTTGAAAGCAGTATACCACAGACTGAAGGGACAAACCACTCACATAGTGGTTTTGATTTCTTCACACAATGTAAGTATTAAAACAGTGTTTTTGTGTAATAGATGTTATGCAGTGTAGAGAGGAAGAAATAGAGAAAGAGATACACAAAAAACTACATCTTCAAAATATATTGAAGTAGTAGTACCAATAAGTTGTCAGTTATACAATCAGAATTCAATGTTGATTGCTTTATTGCAGCAAATGGAAACAGAGAAATGCAACGATTCATTAGTACTCATGTAGAAGCCAGCAAAATTGGTCGTCAGATTGCTGAAGAAGTGCTAGATTCTATGAAGCAAGGAGCAGATTCATCACCTGGCAGCAGTCCCTCACCAGATGTTGATCAAACACGGCCATCAGTAAGTGCTCAAGACATTTTATTGGTTACTAGACTTCTGCCCATGGCTTCGCCTGTGTATGTTTTCAACACATATTTTGCACACCCCTCCCTTTCTGTTTCCACCTCTTCCTCCCTCTGTCCATCCACCTCATCTTTCCACCTCTAACTGTCTATCTCCTCATGCTCCTGTCATGGTCCATCGCCTCCACCCCCTCTCTGACCATATCATTCTTCCCCATCTCTCTGTCCATCTCTACCTACCCCTCTTCCTTTTCTGTTGCTCACTAACCCTCTACACCTTCCACCCACCTCATGCATCTCCTCCTCCTCCACTTCCTCTGTCCATTTTCCTCTCCCCCTCTTACTGTCCAGACCCTCCTCTACCGATTTCAACATGTGCCCAGTCACGCTCATTGGGATATTTAGTCCTTGAAATAAATTTCTGTAAAGCAGGTTGATACTACTCCTACGAAGCACCTGCCATGTACGACAGCCTACACGTCAGGACCCAGAAAACTGTTTCTTACCCCTGACATGTAGGCTGCTCTGCAATGGAGGTTCAAGTAGCAGGCTGGTACTGTTCCCACACAACATGCCTGTTGTGCAAGGCAGCCTATATGCCAGGGGCAGAAAAACATGTTTTTGGCCATATCTCTGTTCCTATTGGAGTTAGGAGATTATAAATCCCACAGTGCTTATACTCAAGAGGCATGCTGTTTCTGTGCGTAATCTGGCTGAAACTGATCGAAAGGTTTTGAATGAGATTCGAGACATACACACGTGCACTCTCTTTTTTAACAGATAATGAATATCAGGATAACATTGACAAGAAGAAGAGACATGATGATTGGACATGTAGCAAGTTGTCAGGGTATAATGGTACTTAGGGGATCTGTAAAGTGTAAAACTATAGGGGAGGGCAGAGATTGGAGTTTATCCTATAATTAATTGATGATGTTGGATGCAAGTGCTACTCTGAGATGAAGAGCTTGGCACATGAGTAGAATTTGCAATGGACCACATCAAACCTGTATTATGACTGATAAAAAAATAGTAACACATAATCCCAATCAGAACATGCAAATAAATACGTAAGACCATAGACACAAAATTCAGCAAGTTATTTATCACTGGTCCTCAAATTTATAGCTTAACTTTTTAGTTGGAAATAGGAGAATCATCTTTGTGTGCACTGATGAATTAACAAAAATTAAAAATTATCTGGAGATAAAACATAGAATAAACTGTTACATTCAATAAACTCAGTTTGTTTTTATACTTTCAAATAAATGCTGTATTTACCTTTTAAGACAATACAGGGTGCAAGGGGAGAAAGCTCACAGTTGCAGGGAGGTTTGAGCTGGAGTTTATTTGTTGAGTTAGCTATTATCAGTAGGGTGGATAGCATAGAGAGCTAGAAAAGGAAGTATATCCTTGAAAAAAAAATACAGCATGGTTGAACATAGGTTCAGTATTGAATGTGATACCTTTGTAATCATTCTCATCAGTGCTGGGAGTGTGGGGAGAGTGTTTGGGACAAGACTGGGAAAACTTAATCACATCCTCTCCCAGGTCTTCTGTTACCTGTCATCCTGCTTGGAAATGAGGTGCACCTTTCCAAAATCCTTCCCATTTCCCCCCCCCCAAATCCTTGTCACTTCTCCCAGAGTGTTATTCTTGCTGCCCACCCAACCTATAAAATATTGTGGTCCAACCTTATGCCATGCCCATTTTCAGTCTCTTGCCAGATGGTTTGTATTGGAAGGATAATTGGATGAGCTGTCCTACACTCTGATTACACCATGTCCTACTCTAGTCCCATTACATCCATATTATAACATATCAGAGGCAGATCCACCTATGAAAATAGTCTGTCATATGCCCACTCTCCTATAATTCCTTATAGCCTTTTATGGAAGCATGGCAACCAAATGCCTATCTGAGTGCTTGGCCACTATCAAACTGTGAACAAGAACAAAGTTGACCATCCAGTGTTAGAACACACTGCTGAGCACAATATGCTCAACTTCATGGCTGTCGCAAACCTGTGTTGAGCCCTCCCTGCCATTACAACACAATGTTGTTTGAAGCACACAGATGGGAATTGTCTTTGTCACACATACTTTGATACTGCAGTCCTTCTGACCTTAACCTCAACTAGTGCTGGTGTATCACCCAGCTCCATTACTGTCTCATGTCTTCCACCTTACTCCAATAAATTCCATCCACATAGCTACTGTTCATTTAATGGACTCCCTCTTCCTCTGTTCTCTCTCTCTTCTCCCCCCACCCCCACCTACCCCTTAACTCACCTTCCTCTTAACATGCTCCTCCATGGCATTGTATGCCACATGCAGATTCCCTTGCCTGCATCAGTGCATTAGGATGGGTTCACCAGTGCAACACTCCAATCCCATTTTATTGCTACTTCTTCTGCCTACCTATCAGCCCCACTTCCCTCCATCTCTCACTTGCCTTCCCCTTCTTCTTGCTTCTCTCACCAACTACATTCAACATAAAGTCTAACCCAGTCAGACCAAAGACACAAGCCAGAGTAGCCAGTAGAGAGAATATGGGGTCATTCCATGTCAAGTCACCCAGGCCTTGACACCAACCATGTCAGATTTTGATGAAACTTGGTACAATTACTTCTTTTATCATCCTGAAAGCACTTGTAAAATTTTTTTGCTCTATCTCTTATAGTTTTTTTTATAAATTTTTAAAGTTTTTAGATTTGGCGTTGTTTCAGCAGTCGGAAATTGTAACTTAACGTGTCCTCACAACTAAAAAAATTTGTATATTAAAGAATACTCAAGATATCAGTATGAAATTTTGGAATAAGTTTGGGTATTATATCTAAGTGTTAAAAAAAATTACCATAAAGATATATTAAAATCTTCCAAATGAAAAAAAATTTACAAGTTTTTTTTTTTTTTTTTTTTTTTTTTTTAGCTAACGGATGTTTAGTTTTACAAAAACTGCAATATCTAGAGTCTCAGACCTGATAGACAGCTCAAATTTGTTTTAAAATACTCTTAATTGTATAGGCTATTAGATAAAAGAAAAATTATGTTGGCTTTTTAACCTGTTTAATAGTTATCTAATTTTTAAAATAATATTAATTATATTTTAAAAACAAAAAATACCAAGTGACTTAGACACCGAAAATAAGTTTTTGTCTTCTTGGAGTAGCAATGTAGACTTGGATTTTGTTTTGTTACTCCTGTGTTTTGAAGTCAAAAATTATTACAGTGTTAAATAGTGCTTGATAGTGCTTGTATAGTATTTTATTAAGTTTATTCGAACTCTCAGTAAGTACTGTTACTTAGTTTAGAGATTCTTTTCCAATATCCTATAAAAGTAACCAGAACAGTAATCAGACCAAAAGTGAAATCAGTATGTCAGATATTCAAACCTGTAGTGTAGGGTTATTTAAAAAATCTAACTGTCTCCAAACAACCTACACACCTTCAAAAAAGTTACAACCGGTATCAGAATTGAGTGAGGAAGATAAAGATTTGATCCACTTAAGATCTGGAATTAATCTGTGTGAATTTAAGAATATATGTTCACACCACAGCTACGACTTTTTAAATGTTTTTGAAAAGTATCAAACAACATGTGTAGACCCACTAAAAACACAAAAAGCCCATCAAAAAATCGTTGAGAAGTGTAGGCTTGGATCTTTCTAAACAATTACTGACAAAAAATATTAGCATAAAACCCGGACAAAAGCTTTGCTCAACATGCCGTAACTTTTGTGAGGAAAAATTAAGAGTTGAAGTCAATGAAAGTGAAACAGATGATGAAGTCATGGTTGAATTAGAATCATTGGAATCCAGAAATGAATCCCTCGTACAAACAAACATTGCTCTTGATAATTTAGGTTTAACACCGATAAAGCTTCATGGCTTGTCAGAACAAAGTAAAGGGTCTTATTTTAAAAGGAAGGTTAGCAGTATTGAAAAGACTGCAAAAAAGGCGGTTTCAAAAGCATTAAAATATGATGCACCAAGTTCTGATGATGACGAAGAAGATAAAAGTGTGGTTGAGAAAGCAAAGGATGTTGATGTAATGATTTCTCTTATGAAAGAGAAGATTTCATCTGTTGGGAGGTCTAGAAAAATCCAGATTCTGACCTTGGCTCCAGATTCTTGGAGTCGAAATAAAGTGATGAAAGAATTTAATGTAAGTGAGTACATGGTGCGACAAGCTAGAAAGCTAAAATCTGAAAAGGGTATTTTGGTAACTCCTAGTCCAAAAAAAGGTAAAACTCTTTCTGAAAATACAGTAAGACTTGTAACAGATTTTTATGAAAAGGATGAAAGTTCCAGAGCGCTACCTGGAACGAAAGACAAAGTAAGTGTTCAAGAAAATGTGTACATGCAAAAAAGACTCATTTTGTGTAACTTGAGAGAACTCTATTATTATTTCAAATAGGAGAATCCTGAGGTAGAAGTAGGATTTTCAAAATTTTGTTTCTTGAGACCTAAATGGTGTATCCTTGCTGGTGCTGCAGGCGCACACACTGTATGTGTATGCAGTATCCACCAGAATGTTAAACTATTACTGGATGCTGTGAAAATTTAAGAATCTTATAAAGACCTAATTAAGATGCTTGTGTGCAACACAGAAAACCAAAACTGCATGCTACATCATTGCAACAGCTGTCCTGCAAATACTGCACTAAGAGAGTGCTTAACTGAAAAACTAAGTGAATATTAT
Source organism: Schistocerca nitens (assembly GCF_023898315.1). Taxonomy (NCBI): domain Eukaryota; kingdom Metazoa; phylum Arthropoda; class Insecta; order Orthoptera; family Acrididae; genus Schistocerca; species Schistocerca nitens. The sequence continues at coordinate 250,480,050 of NC_064618.1, forward strand.
GATTTAGAAGAAGAAATTGTAATCAGTCAGTGGGTTAACACAGACAGGGCAGAAATGATCAAACAGTCTATCAGTGTTGAAGACTACATTTCTTTATTGGTTAGGTCATTGGAAAAGCTCACCCCGAACTCGTTTATAGCAAAATCCCAATCAGCAGCCTTTAAAAGATTGAAAGAAGACCCACCACCAAAACAGCAATTATTGTGATGGATTTCAGTGAAAATTATTCCTTTGTTATACAAAATGAGACCCAAAGTTACCACGGGAATAGAGGTGGTTGTACTCTACACCCAGTTGGAGTTTTTCTAAGAAATGAGGAAAACAATGTTTTTGTTTCCAACCACTGTTTTATTAGTGATGACGAAGAACATGACACTGGTTTTGTTAATTTTGTACAAAAAGCTGTCATTAATGTTTATTAAAAAGACAAAATTACTGAAAAAAAATTCAATGTTTCAAGCAATCTGTTGGGTTATACATAAGTGTCGTAAGTATCTTTGTACATAATTCTAATGTAATCTACTATAATTAATAAACATGTTAAAAAGCCATCATTATTTTTGTTTTATCAAGTAGCCTATATGTTTAAGAGTAAATTAAAACAAATTTGAGCATTCTATCAGGTCTGAGACTCTAGATATTGCAATTCTTATAAAACAAAACATCCGTTAAAAAAAAAAATACATATATCTTTTTTTCATAGAAAATATTAATATATTTTAATAGCATCATTTTTATCTTCAAATATGTATAATAAATAAACTTGCTGCAAAAATTCATAATGTTATCTAAAAGAGTTTTTAAGATAAGCAAATTTAAAGTTTTGAATACAAATTAAATTGACCATTTCCGAAGATTCAGAAAACGCAAAACATAAAAATTTTAAAAATTTTTAAAAAAAGAACTGTAAGAGGTACAGCAAAAAAAAATTTGCAGGTGTTGTCAGGATGGTATTAGAACCATTTGAGCCAAATTTCATGAAAATCTCAGGAGGTGGGTGTAAAATTTATTTTTTATTGGGTGATTTGATATGGAATGACCCTATGGTCTTGTCTGTGTTAGTGTTATTGTCAGCTTTGAAGAAGGACATTGTCCAAAACCTCTGTAAATTTCAGTCTTTTTGTGTGATTATTGACCAATGAATGATTCAAACAATGTGTTTTATGGAGTGTCACTGATTTTTGTTGCAGTCTAATAGCTGTGAGTGGTTAAAGAGTGAGGGGGCTTGTATGGAGGTGATAAATTGTTTGACAGATAATTGTACACACAGATGAGAGATGGACGTAACTACCTTGGACAGCTTTCTCAGATAGTGTTGAAAATGTTGATCCAATTGTTGCAGTGCAAGAGTTTTTATCTCAGAGGCAAATAGTGTGCAAGGAATAGGTTAATACAGTTTCACAGACTACACAACGAACTAGGTTCCTGGTTCATTTCAACCAAATGTAAGATATACCTGTAAACTATTCTTGCACTCTATAACATACAAATGATTGCTACAGATCTTTAGACTAATTTACAAACCATTTAGTTCATATTGTAATGCTGTGCATGTTTGTTGCACTTACCAGACACGTTCAGAATACCACGTAGAAGGACTGGTGGCACGTGTAAACACATTCAGAGCACACAGGGACAGAGGCGCGTGCGTTAACATGTCCAGAGCAGTTAAAGGGTAAATGGAATATTGCAATTTATACTTCAAGTACAGATAAAACTTCAGTTAATGGACGACATACTGCAGAATATTTGAAAAATGCATTGAAAATCGGTACTAAGAAGACTAAAATAATGTGTAATACATCAAATGATAAATACTAGAAATTAAAAATGAGTACATAGAACTGACTAATGAGAATGCAGCTGAAGAATACAACTGGATGAGCAACAGAAGAAATTAACAGAAGAGTAAAATGGACTACAGTGATTTTGATAAACTAAATACAGTTTTCCAAACATAGCTTCCAATGTGACAGTAAAGGAAAGTTTACATTCAGTAATATATTACTAGTTTTGACTTCTTGGAATGAGACATTCAAAAATTGAGGGATGCTCAGTAAGCAACAGACAGAGGCATGTTAAAAATAAATAAATAAATAAATACGAATGTTAGGTTGTAACATACAGTCAGTGACAGGGTTTTATGTATTGTGATGAATAGAAGTTTGAATTGAAGATAGGATGGAGGCATTTGCCATAAGAAAATTGGGAAAACAACAGAAACCCTAAATATGGATGGTTATTTGAACAAGCACTACCCTAAATGTCAATCCAGTGTGCTAGCTACTGCACCACCTTTCTCAGTGAAATGCATGTTGGGAATTATCAGAAGAGGTGGGAAACAATCAAATAGATCAGGAAGCAGATGGGAATGGAGGTCATAATTATGACTGTGTAGATGTCACTGTGCAAGTAGGTGATAGATGAACTGAAGAAGTTGATTGCTAGATTCCTAAAGATGAGGAAATACCAAGATGATGATTTTGTGGCAGGTGAGTGGATGACAACTGGAGCAGCATGGGCACACATATCTGGAGACTGTAGTGCATGACAAAGATTAGAGGAGACCTTTATCTAGCAATAGATGCAGGATGTGGACAAGGAAAAGAAGTTCCCAGTTTTCCTAGTTAAAAATACTCTTTTTTCCCTGGTGAGAATACACTTTGTCCCAGATGACAGTACACTATACCCTATGTAAAAGTACATTTCTTTCCATTTTAAGTGACAATATACTTCACCTTCGAGCTGTAAAATGTATCAATCCTTTGATTGGTAAAGGTTATATACATCGGTGTAGAATTCCAGTCACTTTAATAAATGAAACCCAGAAATAAACAGTATATTTTGGAAAGATCTTTCATGCAAGGCAACATTTTTTTAGGTATTATGAAAGTATAAATATACATTCTACCAAATACAGCACAGTAGCTTTCGAAGCACTGAAATGAATATTGTGCTGCATGGTATGCTCTTGCCAGTCCATCATAACTCTTGTCACATCATCTCACCAGCCAATGACAGTAAAGAGCAGAGGATGTTTGATGTAGTTAGCCAAAATAAACATCAGTTATTAGGAAAAGTTAATGATTTAAATATACATACAGTATAGCTACAAGAAAAGCAAAGCTTTCACTTACACTGTTTGTCATCAAAATTTTTTTGCTGTTTTTATGAGGTTGTGATTAGGCAGGAACCTAAGATCACAGCTTAAATTGCAGCAGCGGAATATTTCTAACAAGCACATTATTATAAATTTCACTGCTGTGCACCAAACATTTCATGTGTTACCTGGCTGAATACATGTTCTTTCAAGCACTTCAGCTCTTCCACAAAAAAGCCAGTTATGCATGAAATTGCTCAAGAACTCATCTCATAGTTTTTTGGAAGGATAATTATATTTTATATTTATAGTGTATAATTATACACTCCATGATTTAAGCAATTCATCACACATTCTCAGATGTAACATAATTTATCTTGCATAAAAGGAAATTTACCTTGAAAGTAGTGCTTCTGAAACCACCATTTTCCTGTGACCTGTTAGAAATATAAACAGTTAGGACACCACACTGATTGAAAACAGTTTGTTGTTACAAAGTATTGTGTAGTCTTCATCCTGAAGCCTTTGACAGAGCTTGCTGTTGGCAGATGCTTGTGTGTACACCGTGTTTTGTTAGTGTAAATGGCACATTTTCTTTGCAAATAAAGTTTTATTTTGAGCAAAAATCTCTCGGTGTACATGCCGCGTCAAATCAGGATAAAACTCCAAGCTTTCGACCACTACCTCCATGGTCGTCGTCAGGGCTAAAACTGACTGTCGTGAACTAGCGAGGTTCCCACTTTTATATGCAAAGGACGGCTTCTGATTGGCTGGAATACGTCAGCGATATGGCGCGTAGCGAAGTGGTGCCCTCTACTTCCATAGATGTAGTTGCTATCCCGCATTGCTATCCCGCTCGCTAGTTCACGACAGTCAGTTTTAGCCCTGACGACGACCATGGAGGTAGTTCTCGAAAGCTTGGAGTTTTATCCTGATTTGACGCGGCATGTACACCGAGAGATTTTTACTCAAGAAATACGTCGCGAAAGACTTCGTAGCCATAAAAGTTTTATTTTGTTGTTATTTTCTTGTTAATGTTTTATTGCTGCAGAATTATTCTGCAGAAGTGGACTTAAGAAAAATTCTTTGTTAGAGTATCTGTTCTTACCAGCCAAAATGGCAAATATTTAACTGAAAACTAAAACAGTGACAAATTCCTGAATTCTAAAAAATTCCTGACTTTTTCCTGGATTTCCCAGTTGTCCTGGTGCATATACATTCTGTGGAAGTGCAATGGCTACTATTTCTGCTGCTACTGCATACTTAGGTGTCCTGTGGTTTCCTTAAATCAATTAAAGCATATGCTGTAATGGATTCTTTGAAAGAAATACAGCCATTTTTTCCCAGTCCCTCCTCAATCCGAAGTCGTTGTCGATAGTCTGTGAAACCCTGATCTTGCTTTCTTTTGACCATTTTTTAAATACTGAAGAGATTCTTATTTGATGGAATGGTGTTGAAAATGATGCAGAGGAGTCAGTAATTATTCTGAAGCAAATAGTAAACAAACCAACCTTAAGAAAGCTTTCATCTCAAAGCAATTAATGGAAAAGCATTTTTACTGGAACTGAACAAGCCTACTTTTATGATCATATGAAGACAAAAAACTGTTAATTGTTTTCTGTACATGTTTGAAACTGAAGTACATTACAGGTAACAATAACTGCATTGGTAAATCCCTTAGGAATTACAAGTAATAGAATGCAAGGGGATAGAGGTGTCAGGTGGCAGGGGGCAGTTGTGATGACAGTTTGTATTCCTGTTTCACAGCTCATACTCTAGAGAAGCCCAACTTATTTATTTTTTACTAGTCTAGCAATTTGTGACATGGTCTTGATAAGCTTAATTTATTTATTTTTGTCTGGTCAGCAAATTTGTAACATACTGCCATTCTCTGGAAACTGAATCTCTTTAAATGCTTATGCTTCATTCTGATCAAACTTATTCTGTTGCTTCACAGTGATCTTCATAATGCTTTGATTACACTGTCCGCTCCTTTCATTCTTCTTCTTTATCCTCACCTTACACAGAGTAAAAATGAAAATTCTGTGTTTGTCTGCTGCCCCTAATAACAGTTGATCAGTTAGAGCATCTGTTGTTAACATTCTGTTTTTGATATTAAATTATAAATGAGCAAATAATAACACATATACAATGGCTTTACAGTCACAGATGTCAACAAGCAACTCCAATGAATTACCTCAGCAACGAAATGGTTCCACACGCTCAAATCCTCTCAACAATGGTGGAACAAGTTTCCCAAATATCCGGAACAATGTGCAATTGTCTATAGCGAATGAACCAGGTATGTTGCTGTTTTGTTATGAACTTTAGTATGCTTTTGATTAATGTATGTTCATAAAATAACATTTTTCAATCAATGACTGAATGTATTAGATTTTCCTGCAGAAGCTTCTTAAACAGTTTTTCAAAATATATATTTTTGTATTTCAAAATGTAATAATTAATGTATAAGGCAACATACTACAATGAAAGTGGTAGTGCAAAAAATGCAAACTCTAGTATTTCCCCAGTAGCCTACATTACAGATAGTTTTTGGATAATGTTAGACACACCAGACCAGATACAACTGTATCTAATCATATGCACTCTTTTATACTACAGATTAACAGTGATACTGTTATTTTTAAGATGCACAAACAAGTCTCACAACTACATTTTATCTTCATGAAGTAAATAATGTAGATTGTCACCAGAATATTATATTCTCTGTAAATATGTAATTTACATGTTCTAACATGGAAAATTAAAAGTCTGTTTCTGTAGTTATCCTCTGACAATGCACTTTAAGTTCCAGAGGTGGAAACAACTGCTTTTATTTACTGACAGAACAGAGTTTAAATCTTTTAATGGTATAAATTAGAAACACCACATGCTGTAAAATAGATTATGTAACTTGCAGATATTCTTGTTGATTAATTTTCTACATTTTAGTTGGCTAAATTTACTTGTGTAAATGTTGTTCATGATGCTGCTGGCAGATACATAAACTGTTTGTAATAGCTTAGCTAAAACTTTATGGTTTTGTGATTATTTCGCAATTCATTCCAAGTTTGTAGTATGTTTTTATAAACAAATATGGACGTTTGAAATTAGGTCATTCTTTTTGGTGCGTATCAAAGGTTATGTTGCTGCAAGAATGCGTACTAATATGGGAAACTATATCTCTATGGAGATTATTTTCACTCTGTTCTTCTCTCTTTTGAATTGCCAACTGCCTTCTTTCCCACATCTATCATCTCAAGTTCCACGTAAGTTTCTCCTAGTTTAAAATACCACATAATGTTGTCATGTCAAAACCACAATCAAGTCCAAATATGAAGGCAGAGCCATCAGTGAAATAGAACACTTGCAAGTGAAACCACTTTGTTACTGACGCCAGTGTTCAGCCACAATAGAACAGATCTTCTGGATGAAGAGCGCAGTTATAAGGTATTTCAAGAACCCTCCACATAGGATAAATGCAAGATAATAAATAAGAGCTGGTGGTTGGGTTTGAACTGGAGACTCACAGCAAGCCAGCCACTGATGCTAACCACTGCACCACAATGCATTTCCCAGAGCTCACGGCATTGCTCCTTTTCCTCGAAAAACAGGACCCACTGTTTGGGAAGCCCTCATTGGAGCCAAGTACAGCACCCAGGATTTATATCTCTTCAGTGGTTCTCTGTACAATGGCACTGGTGGATCTTGACTTTAGAGCCATGTAGTTACATCCTCTTCACTACGATGAGCATCGAAGGTAGCTCCTTCTGTCAAAGCTTCGTGACTGATGAGTGGGTCTTCAGTTTCCTTGAACCTCCCATCATCAATATGTGCCTCTGGGTTGTAGTAGGGCTTCATATGGAGAACATGGACAATGTCTCTGCACTTTTGTTTTTTTGATGAAGAATCTCTACTTCATTTGTGACATAAAGCAAGTGATGAAGGATATGATACAGCCCAAAGCAGCACTTTACTAACTTTCCCGATAGTCCTGCTTTCCACACAGGAATAAAAATCCAAATCAAGTTTCCTGGGCTGTATCTCATTGGTCGGTGCTTGGAACTGTAGTGCTCTGAGTCCTTTTCCTGAGTGTCCAGAGTCTATATGCCACCCAGCTGTCTTGCTTCTTTGGTCTTGGTGAGGAAGCATTTCATGTAGTTCTCCTCAATACCATCTGGTCGAAACATAAACAGTGTATCCATAGTTGTATCAGCCTCACAACCATAGAGCAGAAAGAACGATATGAAGCCTTTAGTGTCTTGCTTCACTGTGTTGTAAGTGAATGTCATGATGGGCAGTATTGTGTCCCAATCCCTCTGTTTGACATCAACATACATCAAGAGCATATCTGCCAGTGGCTTATTAAAGTGTTCTCTGAAGCCATTCATCTCTGGATGACAGGCAGTCATCATTCTGTAATGATGTTGCGACATGAAATTACCTCAACATACAACGAGAACCTATCTGCCAGTGGCTTATTAAAGTGTTCTGTGAAGCCATCCATCGCTGGATGGTAGGCATTCGTCATCCTGTGGCTGATGTTCCAAGACGAAATTACCGGTGATACTAATCTCGACTGAAATCTTTTCCGTTATCAGACATCATCACACGGGATGCTCCGTGCTTCAGAATTATGTCTTCTGCAACAAACTTTACACTTTCTGGAGCATCAGCAGTCATCACAACTTTGATGATAGCATAAGAGGTGAGGTAGTGAGAGCAGACTGTTATCCATCAATTCCCATTTGTCAACTTTGAGAAGCTCCCTAAGAGGTCGACTCCAGTTTGGTGGAACGGTTCTGCCACAGGCTGGATTGGTACCAAACACTCTGGAGGTAATTGTGGCACTCACTTTCATCATCAGTATTCTTTACAGTGTCAGTATTCTTTACAGTGGCTGGACCTTCCCTCTGTTCAGCAGCAGAGTCATTTAATGTAATGATGACTGAAATTTCGTCCACACATTTGTGTTCCTCCAAAGCATACCTTGAAGGGCAGTTGGCATCCTTCTGTTTGTGTCTACTTTTAAATACCACTGTGACAGAATGGTGGTTCGCCACAAAGTGAATGGCACTCTTTCATGGTTTTAGAGTAGTTCCATCTTGGACTTTAAGAGTACTCTGGAAGCATTAGCTATCACCTTTCCAGCACCTTCTTACATTTGAACTAGAACTCTCCCATATCCAAAACTGCTGGTGTCACTGGGAAATTCTATCTTGGCATTCTTGTCATAAAGTGCTAGAACTGGAGAAGTTGTTAGTGCCTCTTGATGGACCAGGATAGCTCATTTCATGTAAGGACCACAATGATTAGATAAGAGAAATTAGGGCTCATATGGGGGCATGTACACAGTCTTTTTCCCTCACTCTATTTGCAAGTGGAACAGGAAAGGAAATGATTAGTAGTGGTACAGGGTAACCTCTCCCATGCAAAATATGGCGGTTTGCAAAGTATGTAGGTAGATAGAGATATAACTTCTTGCTCCTTGTTCCAGGAAAATTTTCCACCTCCCTGCAGTGCTTCTTACAAAGGATTGCCTTAGTATAAAAGTCTTTTATGAATTGACGGTAATACATACACATCCGAAGAGAACTCCTCACATCAAGAATGTGCAGAGAAGTCAGAAAATCTGTGATTGCTCTTATTTTCTGTGGACTGGGATGGACTCCATCACCACTGACTAGGTCCCCTGAGTTTTTTATTTCTGGGTGACAAAGAGGCAGTTTTTCATGTTCGGACAGAACTCTGTAGTCTGAACACACTTCAACCTAGTTGGCAGGTGGCTTAGATGTTATTAAAATCTCTTTGAAAAACGATAATGTCATCCAGATAGCAAAGACGTGACATCCATGCAAGGCAGTGGTTCTCAGCTTGTAGGTAATTTGCTCCCTGAGGGATAAAATGTAATTTTATAAGGGGTAAAAACAAAAGTGTTCAGTTGTGTTTCAGCCACAAAACTGAATTATTTTCAAAAGATCATTACTGTTATCAATATTTTGTGAGACTATAACACTGCTTGCATAAGTTACCAGCAATTACATTTACTCAAACACTAGCATTAAAGTATGACAGTGTTGTGGGGTTTGCAGTTTGCTAAAAGTACGTATGATCATCATCTTTCTCACTGACATCTTACTGCTCATATACGTTGTATTATGAGGCACTGACAGTAAATTGAGACATATATATCACTTATGCTTAAATATCGCATGAAAATATGTTCTCTGAGTTGTAGGCAGTTTTGCAACAGACTATAAATAGCTTCATTACTCACTTCACAGCAATAAATTAACTCCTCCAGGCTGTGGCTAAGCCATGTCTCCACAATATCCTTTCTTTCAGGAGTGCTAGTTCTGCAGGGTTTGCAGGAGAGCTTCTGTAAAGTTTGAAAGGTAGGAAACGAGATACTGGCAGAAGTAAAGCTGTGAGGACGGGGCGTGAGTCGTGCTTGGATAGCTCAGTTTGTAGAGCACTTGCCCGCGAAAGGCAAAGGTCCCAAGTTCGAGTCTCGGTCCAGCACAGTTTTAATCTGTCAGGAAGTTTCAATAAATTAACTAATTAACAACACTACAGTAACTATGTAATGGTTACTACAGTTATGCAGGCACTACACTGTATTATTGTTATTGTTATTATTATTATTGGCAGTATTCAGACATGAAGCATTGGCAGCCTGAAGTCCTAAAATATCTGTTAATTCAGAAACAAGACCTTCAGCATTTATGTGATCTTTAAACAATTAGTCTAGGCCACACAGCTTAACTCGGTTGCTTGTAATTGGAGGTTCAAGGTATGGGTGAAGCAAGTGTCACTAATGAGATGAGTGATGCACAGGAAGCATGTTCTATAACAAGTATCTGCTCTCAATATGGATAATTACCTTTCTTTTCTTAGGAGGAGTTGATGATAGCACTCATAATAAACTAAGAATTGCTTCGTAATTCCTTAAAAGAGATTGTTAGAAATAAGTAGAACCAACTGTCTGATTGACTCATTAGTTTGTGGTTTAATAAAACACCTATGAAAACCAAGTGTCACTTACCTTTCATCATTTTAAAAATTAAAGTATTGAAAGAAAATTCTTTTTCATTGTAAAGTTTATTTAGGCAATAATGTTGATAAAAGTGGGAGGAGAAGGATCTTAGGAAGGTTGCGAACATTGATATAAGGTGTTGAAGTAGGCTTACCATCATTTGGGATCCAAACAAAATAACTTTAAACTCATAGAGGCAGCCAGGAGTTGTGAAGGTAGTCTTTTCCCATCAGCCTTGGCTATCTTGATTGGCAGTAGCCTGTGTGTGTGCCCATAGTTGATCAATACTTTACTCCATTCAAGCAGACTAAAGTGTACACAGTGCACTGCAGTGGACAAACATCTTTCTTCGTGATTTTGTTCAGTTATCGGTAGTCAACACAGAAATGCCAGTCCCATCCATCTTCTTCACAAGGACCACATGAGAGAGCCGAGAACAGTTTGAAAGTTCAATGATGTCAACTTGCAGCATCTTCCCACTTCCTTCCAAATTACCCATCATTCAGCTAGTGACACTAATATGAGTGCTGGCTAATTGGTGGATGATTTCCAGAGTTGATATGGTGTTTACCATGACCCTCTTGGTCTGTCTTTTCTCCACTCCAAACCTGAAAGCATCCAAAAATTAATGCAAAATGGCTATCACTCATCATCATTGTTCCTTGGTCAGACCAGATCTTATTGGCAGTTTGATAGTAGCTTCCTCCCCTGTATCATCTGTAGTGGTAATGAAGCACAGTTCTTAGTCAATGACTCTAAGCTGTCCTTCCTGGATCGGTTTGGCTGTCCCTGCACACATGCCTTTAGGCATGAATTGTGGCTGCTCTTGACCATTAGTGAGCCAAAGTTGTCCTTGACCACCTAAAATGCTCATGATCAATGATGGCAAGTATATTTTGTGTGCCTGAGTAGCTTTTTGCAGTCAATAAAAGTTTGACAGTTTAACTTAGCATTTCAGTTGATGACCAGAAATTGTGTCACGGACGATGTTGGGATAACAATGTCTTCAATGGCAAACAACACCCAGAGTAATCTTTGTTCTGTGTGATTCTTGGAGAAGCTTTGCCAATCTTGGGCTCTGATTTTTCACAGCCTATGATTGCCTGTGATGTCTGAAAGAAGTCCCATACAAGGATAGTGTTATGAATACAGTCTGTTAAAATGATAATTGAAAGGCTGTGTTCTGTCATTGTTAGTTATTCTTGCTGTATACATTTCAGTCAGCTGGAAGTACTTTCCATTTGTAACTTTTAGCACAATCACATTTGTATCATAGAATATAGTCTTCTTTGGTTGATGATGCTAAGCGTCCAAAACTACAGAAAAGAAATCCACTGAGTTAACTAGTCTCCAGACAAGTTGGCAACTTGTGGGATCTGCATCAGGTGGGAATGATGGATGACATCAAAAAAGTTCAAAGAAGGGCAGCTCGTTTTGTATTATTGCAAAATAGGGGAGATAGTACCACAGGCATGACATGTGAATTGGACTGGTAATCATTAAAACAAAGGCGTTTTTCGTTGCAATGGGATCTTTTCATGAAATTTCAATCACCAATTTTCACCTCCGATTGCAAAAATATTCTGTTGGCACCCACCTACATAGAAAGAAATGATTATCATGATAAAATAAAAGAAATCGGGCTCAACAGAAAAATTTAAATGCTTGTTTTTCCCGTGCACCGTTCGAGAGTGGAGCGGTAGAGAGAAAGCTTGAAGGTGGTTCATTGAGCCCTCTGCCAGACACTTTATTGTGAATAGCAGAGTAATCATGAAGATGTAGACTACAACTGTCTGCAATTGATTGGTGTGAACAGAGCTGTTGAGTTGGCTGGTATCTGGTAGTGTAGCCTTCTCTGCAGTAACACACAATATGTCGAGGGCATCCACAGTGGAAACACACTGGTATGTTGTTCTCTGTCCTCCAAATATCTGTTCTTCTGTGGACTATTCTGCTTGATGTAGGAATTGGTTGCACCTATGCTGGTTGGGTGCTAGGTTGTCATTTGACAGCTGCAGCATAAGTCTGTAATGGCCAAGTTCACTCTTCGTGGCACTTCCAACTAGCGACAAAGATTGGCTCTAAAGATTGATACACTTCTTCTTCAATGTTCTGTATTAACTACCCATGTATATGGTCAACGTTCATGGCTGCTATCTCTTGTATCTTTGGTCCAACATTTTTGGCTGTCAAACATTGCTATATCTCTGGCCTTACTATCTGGTGTATGGGAGAAGTGAACTAAGTGGATGAATTTTATCTTGTTGTAACTTTCTTTACCAAAAGAGTTTGATGCATTTCTTTTGTGATTCCTTTCATCAATTGTAAGATTTTTCCAGCTTCTCTCTTATTCAGATATATGATGTGGTGTACGACCAAAACATTTTGTATGTCAATTGTCGTAAATCGTTTTCTCCAGCTTGGCTAGAATTTGGCCTAGCTATTGAGCTTCTTTTCGTTGTTCTTGAGCCACTTGAGCCACACTGTTCTTGGCCCGTGCCATCCAAGTAAAAGTATACATGTGCCAAACATATCACGTCATCTCACCTGCTGTAATTGGGAACCTTCTCAGCCATTTTGTTGGGTCCTGACCAACATCTCCGGAAAACACAGATGGAGGCCTGATATACAGATGACTTACTACTGTTCTGGAATCCATTTGTCTCCTAAATATATGGATCTTAGTAACGCTGCACTGCTTGTATTCTGATTCCTTTCCGTGTGGGTGATGGCTTTTACACAGCCTAATTAGAGACTTAGTGAAGTAGATCATTTGAAGTACGTAACATCTCCACCAGGTGGTCTCACATCGGAACCACTATCTAGTCTAGAACTGAAGACAGAGTTGTCAGTGAAATAAAACACTTAGAACTGAAAGCACATTTATTACTGACACCAATTTACAGACAGAACAGAATGCTAGTATTTATACAGACATCAAATATTTGGATTTACAAATGTTTACATATGTTTAAAGAACCACCCAGAAATGATAAATTTGAAGCAACAAATAATTGCTGATGGTTGGGTTTGAAATGGTGACCCACAGCGTTCAAGCCAGAGACACTAACCACCACACTGCATGTGCCAAACTCGCAACAATATATTTAACATTAAAGCAATTATGTGCTGGAAATTAAAGCTGTAGCTCCACAGTGACAACAATTTCTCCTATATATAATGAATCTGCAATGTTACCCATTGTGAGTTAACCATTCAATTCAGTTCATAAGTAAATTTGCACAGCCTAACATATGAAAGACAAAGCTCTGGCTCCTGTCCTTTTGAGGTATGTTGTTTTTGTCTAAGACAAAGATTTTTATAATTTTATTCTTCTATTGGTAAAAATAAGATCACAATTGTTTTATATCATTTCCACTCCATCCAATACAAAATTCCCCAGCGACTCTTCAGTTTATCATTCTGTTTGCTATCAGTTACTCTGTGCAGCAATTCTGAGGCAAGCACCTATCTTCCATACATTCTGGGCATCACAATAAAATAATCTTGTAATTCCTGCATACAATTTTGTTTTGTGCAATTGTTAATCTACAACAATTTTTACTACTTCCAGTTTAAACTATTGAAGTTTATCTTCTTGTACAGTCCTTCAACGTGTTGCTTTCCTGTATCAGTAATGATTATCCATTGAGAATGTATTATGCTCAGTGTGCTGTCACATATTATTTAAATAAATTGTTTGTCAGAAAATGGTCTACTATCATCCACAACAATTTTATCGTATAGCACTGAATTACTATAGTTTTGAGATGACTATTATTATCCCAATACATAAATATACTGATTATAAATTTTAAAAAAGCATTATATTTACAGGTGTGGATCCAGATGAAGTTATTCAAATGATTGACGGCAATGTCCTGCCTGAATCTTCAAATCCTAATGCTTCCAATGATGGCAACGATGAAGCAGCAATGGCAGTCATAATGAGCCTATTGGAAGCTGATGCTGGGCTTGGTGGACCTGTTGACTTTTCTGGCATTCCATGGCCACTGCCATGAAGCTCTAACAAAGCCATCGAGCACAAAATCAAATTGTATATACCTTGAGTGTACCTGCATCCGAACTCTACATTTGAGTGGATATTTAGTAATGCTGTAGGTTTTGGCATCATGCAAAGAACATTTTGCAACGTAGAAGGTTTTTTAATACTTTTGCAACATGGACAACAGTATTTAAAAGGAGTAATTGTGCTCATTTTTGAAGAAGAAGCCATTTTGATGTCAGAGTTAGTAAATACAAGGTCTTCTGAAAGCAATGAGAGTTTCTGAAACACATTCCATGAGGAGCTATTGAAGTAAAGATTTTGATTGAGAAGTCTCCTTGCCTTTCACACTGCTACAAGACTTAACTGACATCACATTTTTAAAACTCATTTTCAAAATAGAAAATGAAGAAATGGAATGTTCTCAGGGTTGTTATTGGTCTCAGGACTGTGGTAAATATGTAGCTTGCAACAACACTTTCTACATTGCTCAATGTTTTGGCAGTGAAGTGATTATCGTGTAGTAGCATCCAGAAGTGTTAAGTGAAGTGCTTTTGAATGAAATGGCCATGCGGTAATTAAGAACGCATCCAAGAAGTACATAGAACTTATAGCCTTAAACATGGATAATAATGCTATACACGGACAATGTATTTTATTACGAAATTTTAGTGTCAATTTTGAAGATATTCTTGTAAATATTTATGCCTCTGTACTCAAAGACTTTTCAATGCATTCTCGACAGAAGCTTTGGGAAGAGAATCTGACATTATTTGCCAGGCAAAAATGTTATTTGGACCAATGTTCAATGTGTGTTGTGCACTGATCTTGAAGATTTGTTGTTAAATTTTGTATAGAAATTGCATGTAAACTGCATTTTAAATGTTGTTTATCAAATATAAATATTTATATTTCTTGTTTTTGCTGTTGGTATACTTATTACCCCAAAATATAAGTAAAGTTATGCAACTTAATTTTTCAAAATTAAATTAGTTATGGAGAAAAACAGCTACTCTAACAAAACATTAGTATTTACCTTCTTTTTCTATAATAGGCTACCTCACAACACCAGTGATGTGACAGATCAAATTTTTAGGAAAGACCACCATGCATCATAAAATGTAGACAACAGTAATTATTTCCATCAGTGAAATTACTTTCTGCAAAATAAGAATGATCAACAGTGACACATACAGGTATAAGCACAATATTATAAAGACCTGGAAGCACGCTACCTGAAAATAGGTCCCATTTATTCACTGCAAAAATAATGCTTAACAAGTGGATCTAAATGGGTGGGGGGGTGGGGGTGGGGGGGGGGGGGGGAGACAGAGAAATGGAAAAGTGGCTTGATGTTCATTTCTGCACCTTTCTCTTTCAATTTCATAATAATAAAAAAGGTTTCCAAAAGTTTTGTTCTTGCTTTAACTATCAGTTTATTGTTGTTAATGCTCTTCACGTATGCAGATTTTAATGTTTAGCACTACAGTATGCAGACTAATTGAGAAATGAACATTAAAATGGAGAGAGAGAAAATCAAGAAATGTCTCCGGCAAGTTAAATTTACAAATTAACAGTTAAAAAATGCTTCCATTAATTAGGTATGCCATTCTCTCTACAACATTGGTTCCCAACCTTTTCTACCTGGTGCCCCTTTTGCTAGAGCATGCTCCCCTATTTTGTTTATTTTTCTGTATCTGCCGAAAAACATTATTTGACAATAACACTTACATAAAAGAGCGTTATAAAATGTAGAGTAAAACAAAACTATAGGTTTCAAAGGGTGTCACAAACACAATAGAAACGTCGTTATGTCTTACTTAAATATCCGACAGAATTTTCACTTGAACAACATATTTCACATCTAACATTTTTTTGTGCTATGAAAGAAAAATTCAGAACATCAGTGAAACAGTTTCAATTGTTTTTATTTAAGCAGCTTCTGAATGTTTGGTTTTAAACTAGTAAAGTACATCTAAGGTCGCTCTTCACATTCAGATAAGTGTGGTGTTTTGTTTTCATGATGGGTAGTGTCAAAAATCTAATCTTGCCTAGGTATGTTGATGAATACTGTATGAGGACTTAGGGCTTTCCTCACCATTCCTGGATAAATAGGAGAGAAACTGGTAAAGCCCTGCAAACGGGTGGCCCACATGCACCTGTGGTGTGCAGGTGAAGGGACTAATACGCTTAGCAAATGTTGGTGGAAGTTGCCAAAGATTACCAATGCTAATGACAGTGCCTGAGCATTTGTACACACAGCTGCATGAGCTATGTGGATTTTATGTGTGATACGCTTTATTTATTACCATACTTGTGCAATATTTTTGCAAATGATGAATAACAAATACACATATAAAGTACTGTTTGGTATTTGTGAATAACAAATATTTTTCAAAATGTTATTCACTTACGCAAATAAATACAAGTGTATTTTGTGAATTAAAATCGTTATGGATAATAGATAAATCTGAAATCCAATTGCATATATAGCTCAAATTCTTTGTCATTTATTAAACAAATGTACTTTTCATTTCTTTTAAATTAGCTTTCTGAACAACTCCTTTTTGAAACGTCTAATCAGAAATCAACAGTGTGTTACTTACTGTAAAGAAGACAAGTCAAGTTGCAGGCAGGCACAATTAAGAGAGACATATTTTTTGTGCCTGTCTGCACCTTGACTCGTCTTCTTTATGGTTAGTAGTAATCTGTCTTTTCCATATTGTTGATATTTCTACCTGGAGTTTCCATTGTTTGATCATCAGAAGCTTTATTTGATTTATAGAGATTTACCATTGTGACACTAAAGAAAATACGTTCTACACATGCAATACCTTCCTGAATTCATCATTAATCATGACTTCAATATAAGACCATCAGCTTTAAGCTTTAAGCTGCAACAGCCACCTGACTCTGTGCTGTCAGTTATGAGCAGGCTGTCTCATAGAGAACTTCTGTGGCTGCCCATCAGGGTCCCTGCACTTGTCAAAGCAACTTTACCTTCCCTGCATCCTGAAACAAATTTCATGATGACTTTCAGCAACTTGTTGGACTTGGGGGAATTTCCAGTTCTGGAGAGACATGCAATATGTCTTCATATTTGTAGCCATCTCTTTCTGACACATTGTTGAGTAAAATACATCATAGAAAAATTATGTGTTCTCTATTTATTTGTCAGATTGTATTCTACAAACCATCAAGTCCAAGGCAGTCAGTTTTTAAAGGTTCTTTTGCTGTTTTTTGTACACCTTCCTCCATAAGGACATATTAAATTTTCAGATGTACCAAATGCTTCATCTCCAACAATAATGTATGGCATTGGTACTCCCTTGTTTGATATGGCACTTTTCTCCAATATTTGTAAATTTTTCCTAACAAGATTTTCATGCATAACTCATTGCATAAAACTAGATGAGTCATTATATTTTACATATGCTCCAACATCTATGTAAGTGAACATATAATCCACAGTGCATAAAGCAAGTGAAATGATAGACAAATAATTTTTATAATTTAGTAAAGTATGTTTGTTATGAAAAGAAAGGCCATCTCGCTCAGCTGATCAGTCACTATTGACCGTCAGCTAGCTGACTAAATTTGCTGCTTAACATTGCAGCTTCTTGGTAAATTATAGCCCAAATTGCTGAGGCCATCCACCTATAAGGATTTTTATGTTTCATTTGTTACACTGAAAATCAAGTAAAGCTGTGCTCAGTTTGAAGGATGGTTTCAGCACTGCAGTGATTTAGAGGGCACTGTGGTGTGCCTTTGATTTCCTCCCACCTCTGGATAGATACAGCCAGTTAGAAGGATATCTACATTTTAAGATGGTAGTCTGAAGTATGGTGCAACTGGACTTGGCATTACTGTCATTGTTATAGGTGAAAGAAGCGATGAACAGAGAAAATCGCAGGACCAACTGGGGATCAAACCCCAAGCCTATGTTTTGTAGTATGGAACATAAGCCACAAAGACACATTTCTGTGTAAACCATTAATAATATATCTAAAAACAAAGATGATGTAACTTACCAGACAAAAGTGTTGGTAGGGACACTAACAAACACAAACACACACAAAATTCAAGCTTTCGCAACCCATGGTTACTTCATCAGGAAAGAGGGAAGGAGAGGGAAAGACGGAAGGATGTGGGTTTTAAGGGAGAGGGTAAGGAGTCATTCCAATCCCAGGAGCGGATTCCCCTTAGGGGGAAGAAAAGGGACAGGTATACACTCGTGCACACACACACACACACACACACACACACACACACACACACACACACACACACACACACACACATATCCGCACATGGATGGATATGTGTAGTGTGTGTTTCTGTTTGTTAGTGTCTCTATCGACCTACCAACGCTTTTGTCTGGTAAGTTACATCATCTTTGTTTTTAGATATATTTTTCCCATGTGGAATGTTTCCCTCTATTATATTCATATCATTAATTTAAACCATTAGTAAGTTATTTATAAAACAGAAACTACACTGAGCCAAGGGAACAAATACTAATTCTGTACATGGGGTAAACAAAGATGATACAGTGACATTGTATATAATTTGTTATTTAATTTACAGATAATTTATCGGTGAATCAATATGTTTGATTGACCTACTTATTTGAATAATTATTCAATCTATTCAAATAACGCCCATCTCTTTTTCACCATTACATCTTAAGTTTTCTTTCTCTCTCTGTTCAAATTGTAATGAGTCCTACTAGTTCATTTGCTCGATTTACTCATGAAAGTCCATAGTGTACTGGATTGAAGTTTTTTAATTAATTATGAATAAAGTTGACAATTGTATTCTGTTGTCATACTCTCAATGTAAATCTTTTTTACTTTACTGGAAGTATGAATTAAAAAACACCTTCAGTCACAAATTTTCATGTTTTATTAAATACACGATGCATTTCGGACCCTGTGGGTCCATCATCAGGTGTAACTTGTCTAAGTATATGATTTATTTTTTCTCTTGAATGAAGTGAAATGTGTATTCTTGTCATGACAAATTTTGATATTAGGTTATGAATTTCAAAAGTAAAATGTGGAAAATATGTGCAAAATAGTAGAAAAAGTGAAGAGTGTAAACATAACACATAATCCAAGAAAAGAGGTTTTAACTTTTTAGCACCATTCCACATAATTTTCTCCATCCTTTTCATACATATCACTTCACTCAAGATGTACATTTGCCTCTTCAGTGGTAAGTTTACACTGTTAGTTTTTCCCCTATTTCGCACATATTTTCCACATTTGACTTACAAAATTCATAACCTAACATCAAAACTTTTCAAGGAATACACATTTCACTCATTCGAGAGAAAAAATAAATCTTGTATTAAGACAAGTTACACCTGATGATGGATCCACAGGATCCAAAATGCATCATGTACCGGTATTTAATAAAACATGAAAATTTGTGACTGAGGACGCTTTTCGATTCATAATTCCAGTGTATTGAATACAGTCACATTTGGGGCTGCAAAATATGGATAAAATTAAATCTTTTTATTTTGTTCTGTTGAAAATGTGTCTAAATGTCAGTGCGATTTTAGCAGCTGACTGAAAGGAAGCATTAATTCATCAGCTATTATTGCATGGAAATATACAGTTCCACAACTGAAACAATGACCTTCAATAACACTCAATTTCCACTTGTCACTTTAATTTTCATTTTACTGTGGTAACACTTCGTGAAGATCAGGTACACAGTGCACGCCTTTTATACATAAAACATGGAAATTCGATAGATGAAAAGAAACACATTCCAGGACCATTAGCACCACTACATTGTGTGGAAGCTGTATAGTTGCAGTCTATGTTTCCTTATCACCATGGCAAGGCCATGCAGCTGTTGTCCGTTACTTGGCAAGTGAGCACTGCATGGTATGGAGTGAATGAACTGCCAGCTACGTAATTCCACATGTGCGTGCATAGTGACTGAAGTAGACAAGTGCTATTCATGCAGATTCGCCATGTGGTTGCTGTGTTCTATAAATGGCCCAAAAGAGTTCCAACTCCATTTGTTGAAATTATTCTTTAGCATTCAAATCATATTTAGGTTCAATTGCATCCTCTTGCATTTCATTAGGAACTGCATGCACATTATTACAGGGTCATCTTGCTAATTTGCGGCGCCAAACTACTGAAGACAAGTGTTGAAAATGAAGCTTGAACTCTTTCTGAAGCTGTTCCAGGTGTTCACTGATGATAAATCTCCACGCATTGGCATTGCACTACTGCCTATCTAGAAGTTCACTGAAATGGTGAATCGAGGGAATGATGAAAAGTTCCCCCCCCCCCCCCCCCCCCCACTCCATCCTCATGGCACCACTGGTCTCTATTATTGTGGCATTTCTACCTTATAGTTTTAACGTACATATGAAAGATTAAAGACTGATATTCAGCATGAACTCATTACATAGGACTCAAAAAAAATTTTATATTAACTACACTGCTAGCCACTTTAGAGGCTTAGCTTGTCTGTTCATCACACAGTGAGGATAAATAAGATCAGGATTTTTTCTTTGTCAGTACTTAGGAAGCCAGTGTGTGAACCTTCCACGGCTTTTGCTTCATCAATGTAAACTCCCACAACTATGTCCCCAGATGAACCATTTTCAACTAGAAATTCATTAATGGCAGAAAATGCATCAGATCCTTGTTGTTCCCAAGTATTTAGAAAACATTTCTTCTGTTACCTTCTTCTCGTCCACACATCAGCAGTATACTATTAAGTGACATTATTGAGCTATGCTATAAAACCATCACCATGCACAGCAAAAAATTGATACATTTTCATTCTTTTAAGTAGCTATTCATTCATACACAGGGACATTTCTTTGATCCTATATTGCACACTAGTGTATTGTTTGAAAGAGGTACCTTGTCCACTTTTTGCTGACTATCTTCTCCAGAAAAATTTCTGATTGCTAAAAGAATGGAAGCTTCTATTAATATCTCACCAGTAGTATGAGGCTTTATTGTTTTTTGCTATTAAGAGAGAAATTTCATATGATGCTTCAATAACTTTCTCATTTTGCTGCTGAAATATCTCAGCAGAATCCAGTTTCATGTGATTTAAAGAATTTCTTTTTCCAATAGAAAAAATTTCAGGTTTATTTTTCACCGATGGGTGAGCTGTTGTTAGATGACATTAGGACACACAGGCTGCAATGAGTCGTTACTGTGGACATTGTGACATTCAACACATTGTGGCAGTTGAAAATCATCTTTTTCAATAAAGATGAATCCATTCTTAATATATTTTTCATTATACATATCATTTGGGCTGATATTTCCACACCACATCCGAAACCAATAAAAATACAGGTTGCTTCTACAGAACACAACAGGCATAATACTGAGTAAAGAATGTATTCTGCAGACTAAAGGTTGTGTTGTGTCAGCAATAACTGGATGATATGCGAGGCAAATCTGGATTTGCTAACTCTAAAAAAAAAAAAAAAAAAAAAAAAAAAAAAAAAAATATAATAATGCATTCGCTAAATGTAATAAGAATATAAAATTTTTGACTTTTCTGACTGCATATTTCTGCTGTTTTCTGAGCTGACATCACCGCTGCCCTCCCTCCCAGACTGTGTCTGTATATGTGGTATATGTGTGGATGGATATGTGTGTGTGTGCGAGTGTATACCCGTCCTTTTTTCCCCCTAAGGTAAGTCTTTCCGCTCCCGGGATTGGAATGACTCCTTACCCTCTCCCTTAAAACCCACATCCTTTCGTCTTTCCCTCTCCTTCCCTCTTTTCTGATGAGGCAACAGTTTGTTGCGAAAGCTTGAATTTTGTGTGTATGTTTGTGTTTGTTTGTGTGTCTATCGACGTGCCAGCGCTTTCGTTTGGTAAGTCACATCATCTTTGTTTTTTAATTAGTTAACGAACACAAACATACACACAAAATTCAAGCTTTCGCAACAAACTGTTGCCTCATCAGGAAAGAGATAAGCAATGATGGCTTCCAATAACTAATTAAAACAGCAGTTCTACACAGAATTGTCTAGCTCACATATATTTCTTACAGCTAATTACAGTACATTTCTTCTAAGTCCAATGATGGTTGATGCCAAATCGTGACATCATAAAGATTAAAAAATTTATGTGCTCTAGAGAGTTCTATGTATACATGCCAAGGAAACTGCCAGCCTCTTCAAAGGTTTTTTGTCCTAGGTAGTCAAAACAGCAAACTGTAGCTTCATGACTCCCAAACTGTGACTAACTCAAATATTACCATAACTAAGAGCCATGACTATTTCTCTTTTCTCATTGTCCCTCCCATTAGCCATTTGTTTTGAGATCTTTGTCAACTCACATCTCCCTCTGGATGGCACTCACATGTCCCTCTGGATGGCCAACTTACTTCTTGTTGGTGCTCATACACTGCAGAAACAAACAATTCCTCAAAAGTGCCACATGCACGACAAAAATTGTGCGTTAGAAATGAAAAATTATAAAAATCTACTTTTAGCTTTGTGTAGCTTGCTAGTTTATAATAAAATAACTCTTTTTTGCCATCAATAGATAATGATTTGTAGGACAAAATACTAAATATAGGCCAGTTTTGTTGTTATAGAGCTTTTTGTTCTGTTGAGACTTCATAAAGATCTCACAGCTTTCTTACTACTGTGGCCATTTGAACTTCAGAAGAAAATTGTTTTTATATTGATAAGTCTTGTATGAAGCACAAACAATGGAAGGAATAGGCAACCACTTGCCATAAAGTTGTAGCACTGAGCTATCAACTGACATATAAACAAGACTGAAATCATCCATTAAAATCTGTAAGTGCAGCTGCATAACTTTATTTCTCCTGTTTCTAATATTTCAACTGTATATCTTCTCGCCATCTTTTCAAAAAGCCAACTGAAGCTGCAGTATATCACAGTGCCTGTTCTGTCATTTTAAACTACAGAAAGCAGAAGCACCAGAGACGTTGATCTGGGGCAACAAGCAGTCGATCCATGCTGGTATATCAGTGTGTTGCTATTAGCTGCACTGTAAAAACACCTATGCGATTTTATTAAAGAAAGTGTCGGATTCCATGATTTGTCTAGCTTGAAACTGCTATCTTTGTTAGCTTGAAACTGCTATCTTTGTTCATTAAATTCATCTTGAAATGATTTTCAACTGCTTCTTCCAACATTGAATAAAAAAAATTAAAAAATGTTGATGGAACAAGGTCTGTAGCATGGTGTAGCTGCAGTTGGTTCAATCTGAAGGAGGATAGAGGATACACAGATGAAATACAGTATTTGAAAAAGAAGAAATAAAGTTTATGTGACTGCACTCCCGAAATTTAATATGTGAATTATTACTCCACAAATTCATTGAGATCCACATCAAGATTGAAATTGTCACTAAGCTTTCAGACTATGTTCTTCTTTGATTCTTTGGAGCTTACAGACTAAAAGCTAGGAGCACATGCTCATTGTTAAGGATCTGGATAGCAGTCAGATTTACACCTTGACTACCGGGTCAGATGAATACACACTGCTGATTTTACAGCAACCAAGGCAAAAAATACAACACATTTTGCACCAAGATACAGTTAGGGTCATTAGGAATCTTTGCTAGCAGCTGGGCTATGGGATAAGGTATGTCTGACCAGTCTTTCTCTCATGCATTATCTCGATGCAGACCCTAAGTGTAACAAAAGACATACTTGGAAGAACAAATAATGCATCTATTTTCTTTTTTATGTACTGCACATAATCCAGGCCATTCTCTTAGTGTTCCTACATCTCCCCCAACAGTGCACCCACTACCTCCCTTCCCATGTCAGAAAAATGTGCTCTTTTAGCATAACAATGCCCACCCATACACTTTGCATATTACACCACAGTATCTTCAAGATATTTTTCAACTCTTTTGGTGAACATGATCTCCAGATTAAGCATGTTTGGGGGTATTATAGGATGGTAGCTGATTCTTTTTACATTACTTGCAACATCTCTGCACCAGTTGCAGCACAGAAGCTCAGATGATACCTAAAACCTTTATGATCACAGTTCAAAGACTGCAGTGTACAAAAAGGGTGTGGAAAGTAAGTATCATTCCATTCTGCAGCCACTGCAGCACTAGCGTCAGAGTTCTGCACATTTGCACTCATGTCCCTGGTCCATTGTCTTTACACTAACATCATTACAGTCATATTGTGTGGTGTTTACATTTGTTAGTGATTGTTGTTTAAGACAATCTCTGAGCCCGCCGACATGAAGTGCATTCTGTAAAACCGTTTTTGAATGAAAAGAATGTTAAGCCAGCTAAAATTCAGCATCAACTTGTAGAGATTTATGGTGAAAATGTAATGACCAATGGAATGGTGAGAGAGTGTGTGAGACAGTTCAATGATGGACAAACCAATCTTCATAATGAAATTGGAATCAGTGGCTTTCAGTTGCCAATTATGGTTTGGTTGAGGAAGTGACATTTATTACCTGATACAGTGATGAGGGAGATCATTCTTTAACAGAATTTTACTAGTAACGAAATTTGAGTTTCTCATGTCACTCCAGAATAAAAAAAATAGTCATTGGAGTGGATGTACTCACAATACCCCAAAGAACCAGAATTCAAAACAACATTGTCAGCATAAAAAAAATTGCTCTGTTTTCTGGGACAGGCAAGACACGCTGCTTGCTGAGTTCCTTGTCAGAGGTGAAACCATGAATGCAGTCTGACACTGTGAAACACTGAGAAAACTTCGGTGTGCAGTTCAAAACAATGGGCATGGAATACTTAGCCAATGCATCGTGTTGCTTTATGACAACACACGTCCCCATTCTGATGGTGGTCACACAAAACCTTATTCAGCAATCCAGTTGGGAGCAGTTCAAACACCTGCCATACAGCCCCAACCTTGCATATTCTGATTACCAATTGTTCTAGAAGTTGAAATGTGATTTTGGAGAAAGGTGCATCAACAGCGATGATGACGCAAAAAATGGAGTTCATCAGCGGCTATCTTCAGTGACGGTATATTTCTATGAAGAGGGAATAGCAAATTTGATTTCTGCTATGTCCAATATATCTGAACAATGGTGGCAACTATGTAGAAAAATAGCTTAAGAAATGCCCTTTCTTGTAAAAATAAATTTCAGTTTGAAAAAAAAAAGTTTTATGTGTTTTTTCCCAAAACCCAACTTACTTTCCAGACATGCCTCATAATAAAAATACAAGATGCTGCAATAGTCATGCAAGACAATCTCTTGATAGCTGCATGATGCAATGATTACAATCATATACAGTTTACAACCTGAACAATACATTAATTAAACTTTAATCATGTGGGAAACGAAAATTGAGCATCACTTGGATGGGGCTGCTAAACTCAATAATGCTCCCTGTGCCATCTGTCAGGAGTAAGTTCAAGAATTAAATAAAATTATAATCCTTACCCAGACTTTCATATACTACGAAATTCTCTAGATTCTTGAATTGTTTTCTAGATTCAGAGATCATGAATTGCTGCTACTATACTAACTAAAAATAGATCTCCATGGTTACAGTATGCAGGTAGTTTCACCTTTTCACAACTGTAAATGTACATGCAGATCATATGTTTTAGTAGCTATAAACAATGTATGCACATTACTAAAATTTGCATTTTACAATAGGCCTATATGTATTCACACAATTTCCCATCAATGCCGGACATGTAATGATAAATAGATGGTGACTGAAAAATATAATTCCTAAAGTCCTAAAAGGACCTTAAAAAGAATAAACAGATCATTACAAATTGAGTCTGATAATTAATAAGTACTCAGGAGTAGCTTAAGTTTGCTCTTTTATGATTAAGATTGGATGTGACTTTTTATGCCAGGTTCACAATGTGAAGAGCTATCAAATGTACGAGCATCAATATATGTCGCCAATGTCAAAGGAACATCAGGATGTGAATGACTTCAAACAAGGCAGAACGTCCATTCTCACGAAAGTGGGTTTGTCGTGCCGTAAAATTCAGTGTGTGTGTGTAAATAGTAAATAGAAGAGCATCACACCAGACTTTCAGCTCAGATCTTGAAAAAAATATCAAGGTGGTGTAAAAATTAAACACAGACATGAACAATTGTGAAATAGCAATGGAAGTGGGTAGGAAATGGAAAGATCACATTGGCACAGTTGTAGGCAGCACACTATGGTTTACTGAGAGGATAACATATAACTGCAGGCTGTGTGTGTAAAAGACTGCTTACTGAACATCTGTATGGACTGTACTGGAATAACTGAATATTAAGTGTGTGATGCCCTTCATCGACTCAACTACAAGGAGATAATGAAAGTATGAAAAAGGGGCAGGTTGTTTGTTTCTTATAATTTTGTAACATAGCATCAAACTGTATTAGAAATATAAAAGAGTGCAATCCATCTCCTTTTTGAGTATCATCATAGCTATACTATGGTATCTCTTTCAAGAGAGGGGAAGAAGCACCAATAGAAAACACAATAGTTTCTAGAGGTTAACATATTTATGTAATGATGTAACAGTTAATGCTTTCAGGTGCACATCCATAAAATTTAGGGATAGATTATTTTTTTAACTAACTCCTGAATAATCACATTTCAGAGTACGGGCAAGAATCAGGCCTTCCATGAAGGGCTAGCATAGCAGTGACCAGTGTTGCCCTGCTGCACTAGCCAGGGCAGAATTTCAAGACTTCTATTTGTTATGATGGCTAGTTGCATGCACAGTGTAACACATTTTCAACAGACACTGCGTTCTCCTAGATCGTGCTTTAACGTGCTTGTGTGCACTTACAAATAAACAGCATTGTGTGATGTGCGAAGAGTGACAAATTAGCACCCACACAGTTCATTACATTAGTGACTGGAAACCCATGAGGCGATTGCCAATTTTGAAGTACAACAGATGTGAGATGCTCTCATGGTATGTTGGCAATGAAAACTATGAGGGATATTGATATAGGACAAGAGAAAGGAAAGGGACACATGCACTTGGTACAATGATGGGGATTGGTGTGCAGGAATTATGATGTAAGTCAATCATGACAATGCTAACCAAAGCTATGGTCTTACATGAGGAATGCATGGGGAAACAAAGTCGTTATCTTGACAGGGAAAATAAGATTTTGGGGCTTTGTAAGTTACAGACTGGAGGAATTGGTCAATCTGAGGCTGAGGGAGATACCTCAGAGTCGAGCCACAAAGGCAGCAACCATTGAACACGTAGCCACGAGATGCACGCCAGAGGTTACAGAATGCTCAAACACATCTAGAAATGACATGAAACAAGTACATACTCCCTAACTTAGGTGCCACATAAAAAAGTGGAAATGTTAGACTCCCACTGGAAAAATTTCTGTGGATGCCTAAGAGTGCAGGTGCAAGTACAATGTTTGTTTACTGACGGGCCATTCATGCATTGAGCCGGATAAAGGACCAGCTCAGGCAGCTGTTTCAGCGGCAGCAGCATTCCACATACATGCCAAGCTGCTTCCCTTGCCTAGCAATTCCAATGCATATCCAATAAAGTAGTCGAGCAACAGGGGTGGGGGAAGTACTTTATAACCACCACAAAAAATTTAAAATAAATATAGATTTCGTGAAATACATACTTTAAAGATTTACCGACGTGTAAGTAGGGTCCAGAACCTGGAAGTTGGGAAAATGAGCATCTATCATTATCATTAAAACTTTTCGATTAAATTTATGAGAAAAAACTGGTTATGGTAATGGACTCTGGCAGAAAAATTCATTGAAAGAAATAAATGATTTTTCAAAATTTTAAGAAGTAGGGTACTTACATGATCACACTACAATATTCACATGATGTGTGCTATAGAACCCCCGATCTCATTGGTACTGTTAGGGTTAATGCAGTCCCCTACTTTCTAAGTCACTAGAGCAACTCTGAGAGTACTTGACATTCTTACTCATTTGTATTGTTTATTAAGTTACACAGAATAAACACTACCTTTCTTACGCCCCAGATGAAATTTCCTTCAAAACTCCTTCTAAATCCATTATAAACATGATGAACTAGCGTTAAATCTAGTTCTGGCAACACTGCTGGGAGTGATACGAGACGGCGAAGACATTATGTTCTGCGTGGTGCAATCTATAGCTCAATGTTATTCGTTTTGAACCCCGGGAAGCATTACAACGTCCCCGGGAAGCATTACAACGTATTTTATTGCAAAATAATTAAACCAGTTGTCCATATAGTAAACAGTGCCACAATATTACTGATATAGAAACATAGAAACGCACACATGACAACAATGGAAGAAGAATTTAGGCTTTCCCGGTGTATATTGCTGAAGAAATCTCGGTCTTCCATCCGGGTAGCTGCGTCGAAAATCCGCGACGTTTCGATGAGTGTCATTCTCATCATCTTCTGGCGAAGTCACTTCGCGGCTACCCGGTTCAAATGGTTCAAATGGCTCTGAGCACTATGGGACTCAACTTCTGAGGTCATCAGCCCCCTAGAACTTAGAACTACTTAAACCTAACTAACCTAAGGACATCACACACATCCATGCCCGAGGCAGGATTCGAACCTGCGGCCGTAGCGGTCTCGCGGTTCCAAACTGTAGCGCCTAGAACCGCACGGCCACCCCGGCCGGCTACCCGGATGGAAGCCCGTCAATGGAAGAAGATGTCATCAACAAACACGCACATAGCAAATACAATAATGTTCATTAGTTGTTGAGGGTCTGAACACTGTACAGCTTGAGCCGTAGTACAATGAACTGATTAAGCACAGGCCACGGCACAGAAAGACGACAGCGAATATAGCAGTTGTATTATGATTCTTATTGCTCCAAATTACAGTGAATGACAAACAACAGCATTCAACATTGGCGATTAGTTACTATAGATCTTCCCAGTATTGTTTGTCACTGCAGCTGTCACAGAGCTGACAAAAAATTAGCGGCCCGACGTCAGTGGCTTCGACGATTCATTAATAAGGAGCGCAGTTAACAAGACAAAGTGTAATTTTAAGTATTTTCACTACAAAATTAAACTATTGCCACAAAACGGGGCCGTACCCAGTGGCTCCCTGTGAAATACGATACCCCACTAATGAACATATTCAGATTCACGGAAACCACTACATTTTTTTTATGTATGTGGAACAGAACCGCAGTTAATAGGAGACAATTCAATTTATCGTTTTCATTTGACTCCCGCTCGTACATTTACCGCAGGTGGCAGGGCCCAACATATTCTTCTCTCGGTCTACAGGAAAGGAAACAATATAAGAAGGAACGCTACACAACACAGCCAACTGAACTCTATCGCCCTGCCTTAATAAGTTAACTACATAAACTCAACTAAATTGGACACCTGTAGCGAAATAAAAAAAAGAAAAAAAAACTTTGGTAGGGGAACGATGATTGAATGGAAGGAGTGCCGTTTTCAGTTACAATCTTTACATGCGTCACATCTTTCGGGACGTTAAAACCGAATTTCGGAAGCTGGTTTTCGCTGTCGTGTTAAGCTTTGAAGCAGATTTGCTATGGCGTCTGGAAAACGGCTGTTCCAGTTTCTGGTTTACAGAGCACTCAAACTGTCTCTCAAATGTTCAAATATGTGTGAATTCCTAAGGGACCAAACTGCTGAGGTCATCGGTCCCTAGACTTACACACTACGTAAACTAACCTCACGCTAGGGACAACCAACACTCACACCCATGCCCGAGGGAGGACTCCAACCTCCGGCAGGAGGGGCCGCATGATCAGTGACACGGCGCCTCTAACCTCGCCGCCAAACTATCTCTTCACTTAAATATTAGAGGTAGACAGTTTCAAATGACTCTGACCACTATGAGACTTAACAGCTGAGGTCATCAGTCCCCTAGAACTTAGAACTAATTAAACCTAACTGACCTAAGGACATCACATACATCCATGCCCGAGGCAGGATTCGAACCTGCGACCGTAGCACTCGCGCGTTCCAGACTGAAGCGTCTAGAACTGCTCGGTCACAGCGGCCGGCTAGACAGCCTCATGCTCAGTGTAATATTTCTGCTTCTCCTTCATTGCACAATAAGTCACTCCGTTCATGTTAGTCAAACATTTTGAAAACAAGACATAACTTGACAGCCCAAGGATGTTTCCAAAACGGTTGAGTGTTTATGTGGGAGCGAAAATCGATTGTGGAAGTGGAAAACTGGAAGCTAGAAACAGATTTCCTGATTTGTGTTTACATGACTAACCAGAAGCGGTATTGGTAAAGCGGTTTGCGAAATCCGATTTTAGGAGCGCATATAAACGTAATAATTATTGGGCTCCTAATCCCGATTTCAACAACATTGAACACACTAGGAATTTCAACAATTTGAAAATATACGACTCTTGCACTTCCAAAAGTGACGAGCAACAAAAACTGCAAAATTATGCACTAACAAAACCCTATTACAGTTCTTATAGCTCTAGAACTATTTGTGTGACTTAAAATATGCACAAGACCTTGCTGTGTTGAGTTTTATGATGAATATTTTTATTTTTATTTCACTTCTCTTCTAAAAATGAACCATTTTGTGAAAAAAATGAAAACATGGATAAAATTAACTTTTGGTGGGAGGGGGAATGAAGGGTTGACGCGCATCCTTATGGGGAGGGGGAGCTTTTGTGTTTCGTACAACTGTAGTCCGATTAAAATTACTTGATGGATCTGTAGCAAGTTTTCTCCAATCCGAGCGTTCAACGTCACGTCCGAATCGTTCGCCGTTGCCAGACTGCTGTTGTGGTGTTTTATGTATTAGTTTTTTATATATTATGAAAAGCTGAAGTTAATGTTATTGTGCATGCTTCACAACTGGAAAATTATTTACGTCAGTGATTCAGTTGTGCTGTTTCTCGTTAATTTGGTCGAGACAGTGTTCTTATATTAAAAGACGCCACCACAAATATATTACAATGTACTGCTCAAAGTAATGCGTACATTGCAATACAAAATAACAAATCATAAGAAAAAGTGAAAAGCCGATGGCTCACGGTTTGTATTATTATAGTTTTACGAGCCGCTAACTCTGTATCCGCATGAAAATCTGTGTATAATGCGTATGGCTTAAGTATACAACTTTTTTTTCTATCTCAGGGCTTGATTTTTGTTAATTATTTTTACTTTTGTGAAAATGCAAGGCTAAGGAGATTCTCGCGATTTCGTTAAGCGGGGATCAAAAAAATTTACTGAAATTAGTTTACTCAAATATGATTCAATATTGAAAATATTGATTACTTTTATTGTTCCAAAGGGAGAACCGCTAATCAACAGAAATCTCCTACATTTACATTTATTTTTACTTGGCAAAATTAGAGTATATTAAGATATTTATTACGACTCTGGACCTTCATCATTTAGAACAATGGCGCTGATCTCTGCACCAATCTTCCCCTATAAAATTTGCATAAAGAATTTAATTTTGCCACTTCGTGAATATAGGAGCTGGTTCCTATAAAAACTGACAACACTTTTAAGTAATATTCGGTTATATTTAGGCTAAGTATTACGTTAAACTTACACGTTTTCGTGCCTCGTCACGGAACGGTTTCTTACACTACGAAAATAATGGAAGAGGAGAAAACTTTTTGCAAAAAAACAGATGGCAGTTATATTCGCAGATCATATTAATTGATTGCAGAGTCTTTGTTACTTTTTCTGAGAAGAGATAATACTTATGTCTTTGAAAATTAACACACCAACATATTTCGTTACGACGTCAGTTTTGGTATATTTGCGAAGTTATTTAATGTCATTTTTATCACGTTATGTGGCGTACCGCCACACTGCCGCAACAATTAGATCACTTTCAGCTCCTTGTCTGGCTTTCTTGTTGATGTCCGCCCCGATAGCTGAGTGTTCAGCCGGCACGGTAGCTCAGCGTGTTCGGTCAGAGAGCTGGTTGGCCTCTGTAATAAAAAAAAAAACTGAGTGGAAGGATCAACAAACGAATTTGAACGGATGTCAGCAACGACCAAACACAAAGATCAACAACGAACAAAATGAAAAAAAAAAAGTGTTCAGCGTGATGGATTGCCGTCCTACGGGCCCGGGTTCGATTCCCGACTGGGTCGGGGGTTTTCTCCGCTCAGGGACTGGGTGTTGTGCTGTCTTCATCGTCAAATGTGCTAAGACCTGTACCAAGGCTGCCGGACCTGCCCCGCAAGGAGCCTCCAGGCCAATGACGCCAAACGCTCATTTCCATTTTTTTCTTTGTTGATGTGCATGGATCTCGATACTGGACTGGCCCTTTTACTTCGTATTTCATTACACATGATAACCACACACACACGCGCACACACACACGCACACACACACAACGGTGCTAACGAAAGACACGTAAGATCGGATTACATTAGATAGACTTCGCTCGACATTGCTTGAAGCCGAATTTTTTAAGGCTGTCAGTTAACCGTTGCAACTGTGGCACCAGAATCGTAAATACGACGTTTCTGCGGTGTAGTGGCGTAGTGTAGTGATTAGCGAAAAAACCTGAAGTGTCGCAGGTCGAAGTTGGAACCTTGTCAAATGCAGCGAATTTTTTTATTTTTCTAAATCTAATTCAGAGACTCTGATTCTCATTTTTGTTCAGTTAACTGGTTTAAACAATTTTTTTATTTCTGATACTTTTCTGTCTCACTTTTATCGCCGTATTGACTTCTTTATTCGCTCTTTTCATTCTATCATTCTTTTTTCGTTTGGAATCTG
Organism: Schistocerca nitens; assembly: GCF_023898315.1. Lineage (NCBI taxonomy): Eukaryota > Metazoa > Arthropoda > Insecta > Orthoptera > Acrididae > Schistocerca > Schistocerca nitens. The sequence continues at coordinate 250,512,902 of NC_064618.1, forward strand.
CGTGTGTCGCGTATAATCTGCAGACAAGTGCCAACCAGAACTATTCAATGGTTGGTTACGCGGCATCCTTTGTAGCCAGTGCGAGGATAATTTCACGTAACCAACGACAGCAAGAAATTACAGTTTACTTTTATCGCTAAAACTGAAATTATGCCATGTAAGTAAACATGTTATGAAATTTTTCTGGCCTGACTTTGCTCGTAGACGTTAACCTTACACGCCATGAACAAAGCGATCTTGATTGTAATTCTGCTACAGATTGTTGATCGCCGTTTCTCTTATACACAGCACATCACGAGGTTGCGGTTAGGTTAGGTCATGAATTTAAATTCAGGGCTACATAACCCGTGGTTTGGGCAGTTCAGTCATTGGTCACTTAAAATCAGCTGTCAGAACATCTTCCATTTCCGTCACACCTTGCGGCGGCCATTTCCAACATTGCCCCGCGTTAAAATGAAATTTTCTGAGGGGTAAAAAATAAACGATTCGTTTCTGTTTATCATGAATCTAAATTATTTTCAAAAGATCATTACTATTATCACAATTCTGTAAGACTAATGTTGATTATGTAAGTTATCAATAATAACTTTTTCTCAATTAGCGGCATTAATGCGGTGGAGGTTACAGGTTCCTCACGTAGTCCACCCACTACACACATATGTTGTGCTTTGTCCCGTACATCGCTGATGATAAAACTGAAACATATAACTAACAAATGCTAAATATCACAAAAAATGTCTTATCCAAACTGTAGATAGTGCCTGCAGTAGTCCAGAAATTGCTTCATTACTCGCTTCGAAACAGATAAATGGATTGACTGACAGCACAACACAGCAGTATGTACATAAGTATAAAATGCTGCACACCTTATTATTATTATTAGAGTGGTTAGACACAAAACATTAAGAGCCTGAAGTCCAATTTCTACCAGTCCACTGGTAAGGAGAGTAGCAATCAAGTGATTTACAAACAGTAAGTATATTGCATACATCTGAACTTGTCTGATTTTAAGTGGGGCTGCAGTGTTGAGGTCAAGCAAGTTCCGCATGGAGAGGAAGGAGTAAAGCAGGGGAAGTATGTTCTGTAACAAGAGTGTATCCTTACTGTGGATAATTAGTTTTCTGGTCTGAGAAGGAGTTGTGGGCAGCTCTTGCGATGCACCACAAATTCCTTCGTCATCCATTCTTAACACACACCCACAATTTAAATATCGTTCATCTTTCATCATTTCCAAGAAAGTCCTTCATTCCACAGTTGGCAATAATGTTCAAGAAGGCGAGGGGGGAGGGCTACTAGCTAATATCTGATTGCATTCAGAGCTAATGGTCTAAGAGAACTTGGGAAATACTGCATTAACAACATTTGTGAAGTGACACGCCTTGTTTGTGTATCATCTATAACTGAGCGGTGGCCGGCAGCGGATGCGACAACACTGTGGTGGCAAGTGACAGACATCAGTTATGAATTAATTTACACCCGATTTGAGAATTTTTCCTGAGCTTTCAACACTTGAGAATTATTGCTGAGCTTTCAACACTTCATAAATTATATCCCTCATTGTTGTTTTCCGACTAATTTGCCTAGGGTAAGGAGAAAGAAAACTGGCGTTCTACGGATCGGAGCGTGGAATGTCAGATCCCTTAATCGGGCAGGTAGGTTAGAAAATTTAAAAAGGGGAAATGGATAGGTTAAAGTTAGATATAGTGGGAATTAGTGAAGTTCGGTGGCAGGAGGAACAAGACTTTTGGTCAGGTGATTACCGGGTTATAAATACAAAATCAAATAGGGGTAATGCAGGAGTAGGTTTAATAATGAATAAAAAAATAGGAGTGCGGGTTAGCTACTACAAACAGCATAGTGAACGCATTATTGTGGCCAAGATAGACACAAAGCCCATGCCTACTACAGTAGTACAAGTTTATATGCCAACTAGCTCTGCAGATGATGAAGAAATTGATGAAATGTATGACGAGATAAAAGAAATTATTCAGGTAGTGAAGGGAGACGAAAATTTAATAGTCATGGGTGACTGGAATTAAGAGTAGGAAAAGGGAGAGAAGGAAACATAGTAGGTGAATATGGATTGGGGGGAAGAAATGAAAGAGGAAGCCGCCTTGTAGAATTTTGCACAGAGCATAACTTAACCATAGCTAACACTTGGTTCAAGAATCATAAAAAAAGGTTGTATACCTGGAAGAATCCTGGAGATACTAAAAGGTATCAGATAGATTATATAATGGTAAGACAGAGATTTAGGAACCAGGTTTTAAATTGTAAGACATTTCCAGGGGCAGATGTGGATTCTGACCACAATCTATTGGTTATGAACTGCAGATTGAAACTGAAGAAACTGCAAAAAGGTGGGAATTTAAGGAGATGGGACCTGGATAAACTGAAAGAACCAGAGGTTGTAGAGAGTTTCAGGGAGAGCATAAGGGAACAAGTGACAGGAATGGGGGAAAGAAATACAGTAGAAGAAGAATGTGTAGCTCTGAGGGATGAAGTAGTGAAGGCAGCAGAGGATGACGTAGGTAAAAAGACGAGGGCTAATAGAAATCCTTGGGTAACAGAAGAAATATTGAATTTAATTGATGAAAGGAGAAAATATAAAAATGCAGTAAATGAAGCAGGCAAAAAGGAATACAAACGTCTCAAAAATGAGATCGACAGGAAGTGCAAAATGGCTAAGCAGGCATGGCTAGAGGACAAATGTAAGGATGTAGACGCTTGTCTCACTAGGGGTAAGATGGATACTGCCTACAGGAAAATTAAAGAGACCTTTGGAGAAAGGAGAACCACTTGCATGAATATAAAGAGCTTTGATGGAAACCCAGTTCTAAGCAAAGAAGGGAAGTCAGAAAGGTGGAAGGAGTATATAGAGGGTTTATACAAGGGCGATGTACTTGAGGACAATATTATGGAAATGGAAGAGAATGTAGATGAAGATGAAATGGGAGATAAGATACTGCGTGAAGAGTTTGACAGAGCACTGAAAGACCTGAGTCGAAACAAGGCCCCGGGAGTAGACAACATTCCATTAGAACTACTGATGGCCTTGGGAGAGCCAGTCATGACAAAACTCTACCATCTGGTGAGCAAGATGTATGAGACAGGCGAAATACCCTCAGACTTCACGAAGAATATAATAATTCCAATACCAAAGAAAGCAGGTGTTGACAGATGTGAAAATTACCGAACTATCAGTTTAATAAGTCACAGCTGCAAAATACTAACGGGAATTCTTTACAGACGAATGGAAAAACTGGTAGAAGCGGACCTCGGGGAAGATCAGTTTGGATTCCGTAGAAATGTTGGAACACGTGAGGCAATACTAACCTTACGACTTATCTTAGAAGAAAGATTAAGAAAAGGCAAACCTACGTTTCTAGCATTTGTAGACGTAGAGAAAGCTTTTGACAACATTAACTGGAATACTCTCATTCAAATTCTGAAGGTGGCAGGGGTAAAATACAAGGAGCGAAAGGCTATTTACAATTTGTACAGAAAGCAGATGGCAGTTATAAGAGTCGAGGGGCATGAAAGGAAAGCAGTGGTTGGAAAAGGAGTGAGACAGGGTTGTAGCCTCTCCCCGATGTTATTCAATCTGTATATTGAGCAAGCAGTAAAGGAAACAAAAGAAAAATTCGGAGTCGGTATTAAAATTCATGGAGAAGTAGTAAAAACTTTGAGGTTCGCCGATGACAATGTAATTCTGTCAGAGACAGCAAAGGACTTGCAAGAGCAGTTGAACGGAATGGACAGTGTCTTGAAAGGAGGATATAAGATGAACATCAACAAAAGCAAAACGAGGATAATGGAATGTAGTCAAATTAAATCGGGTGATGCTGAGGGAATTAGATTAGGAAACGAGACACTTAAAGTAGTAAAGGAGTTTTGCTATTTAGGGAGTAAAATAACTGATGATGGTCGAAGTAGAGAGGATACAAAATGTAGACTGGCAATGGCAAGGAAATCGTTTCTGAAGAAGAGAAATTTGTTAACATCGAGTATAGATTTAAGTGACAGGAAGTCGTTTCTGAAAGTATTTGTATGGAGTGTAGCCATGTATGGAAGTGAAACATGGACGATAAATAGTTTGGACAAGAAGAGAATAGAAGCTTTCGAAATGTGGTGCTACAGAAGAATGCTGAAGATAAGGTGGGTAGATCACGTAACTAATGAGGAGGTATTGAATAGGATTGGGGAGAAGAGAAGTTTGTGGCACAACTTGACTAGAAGAAGGGATCGGTTGGTAGGACATGTTTTGAGGCATCAAGGGATCACAAATTTAGCATTGGAGGGCAGCGTGGGGAGTAAAAATCGTAGGGGGAGACCAAGAGATCAATACACTAAGCAGATTCAGAAGGATGTAGGTTGCAGTAGGTACTAGGAGATGAAGAAGCTTGCACAGGATAGAGTAGCATGGAGAGCTGCATCAAACCAGTCTCAGGACTGAAGACCACAACAACAACAAGAGAAGACATATGGATATGCTTAACACAGCTGCAATACTATCGCTGCTGTCACAGGTCGGTGGACTTTTTGAATGGGTGTGAACCAGAGAGCTCAAAGAAGATACTTTTTATTGAGATCACTGGTGTGAACGCAGCGGGCGACGACCTTTGTCATGCACAAAACGTCGCATAAGGTGCTGATAACATCCACGACTTATTTTCACTTTTTCTAGTATCGCCTCGATTGCGATGCAACGATTTTTGAGCACTATGCCGTCCACTTCTCTTGTGATTCCCGCTACTTTACAGAGGCCCCTGAAGATAACTGCACAAGACACAACTGATACGTGATGGTCATCTAACAACAGTAGCAAGGCAGGGGGACATATCATAGGGATGTCTGTATCTAGGGACAGAGCTAAAAAGTGTATGGAAGTGGCTGTGGAAGATATGACGGTTGAACTGTCTGAAGATAAGGTGTAATGGCACTCTAGGCGGTATCAATTGTTTTTAAGCAGTCGTGGCTTCCTTTCCGAGTCTCGTCCTCTGTACCAAGATTAGACAAACTGACTCTCTCTCCGGTAACTCCTCAACTGCGAGTGAAGGAACCCTCTACCAGTGGACAGAAGCTTTTAATGTTAACGAACTGTGTGCGATGACATAGATGATACGGTGCGCCACGTGTCATAACCGTAACTTTGTCATGACAATAAGTCGACTTTTCACATGCAGCGGCTGCTTATCGGTTAGTAATTAGGTAATGGAAAGTCTGCGTATCGATTTCTTGGTAACAACTCTCTCAACAAGGTGAACAATGTCTAAAGCTAGCGTAGGAGTTCATTTCGCTTTATGAAATACAGCTGTTAGGACATTCGCGTTGTGGAAGTACTGACATGATGGTTTACAGGTTTCAAGGGTTTATTTCTGTCAACAGTAGTAAGATTCAATTTATTTTAAAAACAAAAGTCATAAGAAGTATTGTATGACAAGGCGAACTGGTTACCCGGCGGCAGCGGGTACTGATTGGAGGTACTGTCACGTTCGATTCAAAGAAGCGCCCGTTGATACCTTTCAGTCTGAGACTACCTTCTAGTATCGTGTACTTTCAACGGTATACGTTTACGCCATTAATGATAATGATGATGTAACTGATAAACATGTTATTGGACAGCAATTTCTGCGACATTATCAGCAGTGGCAAAATTTCATGGCTTCGGTCGCGCACCGAACTGGACTTGTAGGCTCTGATCAAAACTGTCCCATCTACGGTATTTAATTTTAAAAGATGCTAGACTCATGGCCAGAACGAACGAGTCATTTTTTGCGAGCGAGAGAAAATACTTGCAGAAAGATTAGGTTTTTTACGAAAAACTGAAGTTGACAATTAAAGCGACCAGTGGTTTATTTGGATGTAACGTGGAGTCGTTCACACTAGGGCGGCGACAAAAGTCATGAGATACCTACTAAATACTGTGTCGGACCCCGCTTTTGTCCGGCGTAGTGCACTAGCTCGACGTGGCAAGGGCTCAACAAGTCGCTGGATGTCCCCTCCAGAAATACTGAGCCATGCTGCCTGGGTGGCCAAATCATTCCCTCTAATTGTCCAGAATGTTCTTCAAACCAGTCGCGACCAATTGTGGCCCGATAACACGGCGCATTCTCAATCATAAAAATTACGTCGTTGAATGGCAGCCAGTTCAAATGGTTCAAATGGCTCTACGCACTATGGGACTTAACATCGGAGGTCATCAGTCCCCTAGACTTAGAACTACTTAAACCTAACTAAACTAAGGACATCACACACATTCATGCCCGAGAAAGGATTCGAACTGGCCACAGCGGTAGCCAGTACATAACCATTTGGAGTAAACGATAGGTGCAGTTGGACTAGAGGGCGCAGTCCATTCCATGTAAACACAGTCTGCATGATTATCGAGCTACCACCAGCTTGCTCACAAACAGTACCTTGTTGACAACTTGGGTCCATGGCTTCGTGGGGACCGCGCCACAATCGAATCCTACCATCACCCATTAACAACTGAAATCGCGACTCATCTGACCAGGCTACCGTTTTCCAGCCATATAGGGTCCAACCGATATGGTCACGAGCCCAGGAGAGGCACTGCAGGCGATGTCGTGCTGTTAGCAAAGGCACTCGCGTCGGTCGTCTGCCGCCATAGCCCATTAATGCCAAATTTCGCAGCATTGTCCTGACGGATATGTTTGTCGTACGTCCCACACTGATTTTTGCGGTTATTTCACCCAGTATTCTCTGTCTGTTAGCACTGATCACTCTACGCAAACGCCGTTGCTTTCGGTCGTTAAATTGAAGGCCGTCGGTCACTGCGCTGTCTGTAGTGAGGTATTATCGACACACTCTTAACATTGTGGATCTCTTAATACTGGATTCCATAGCGATTTCCGAAATGGAATGTTCCACGCGTCTAGCTCCATTTGCCATTACGCGGTCGAAGCCTAATTACCATAGTGCTGCCATAATCACGTCGGATATCTTGCCACGTGAATCACCCAATAACAAATGACAGCTCCGCCAATGGACTGCCTTTTTATATCTTGTGTACGCAATTCTACCGCCCTTTGTATATGTGCACATCGCTACCCCCATGACTTGTCATCCCAGTGTACTTTGTGAACAAATGTTGCGAAGTGACAGTATGGAAAGAGTACAGTCAAACAATAGTGACAAGCAACATTTCACTGTTGTGCATGGAGAGATTCTGTTTGTGTTCATTTCCCTTTACGACTGTAATAGGGAAACTTCTGATTATCGTGTAGAAATGTACAGAATAAAATTTAAAAATACATAGAGGGAAGGTAAGCCGAATTGTTGACGTTAATTAAGGAGTGCCTGCCATCTCGTATTTATTCCACTGAAAAAATTTTGCAGGAGGATAGTTTCCTTCCGATTGCAGCCAAACCATCTAGACCAAAATTCTGAATAACTGGACCGACATCATGCACTGAATAAGATCCGCACTCGTAATACATCTCTCTCTAAACCAAATAAGAAAAACGCCTGAGGCTTTTGCTACTAATACATTCAAAAAAGGACGCACCACAAAAGAATCATCCGAATGATACGGAAGTTGGCAGACATGATGTACAAAACATAATTTCAGAAAAAGGTGGATGGTTTATTCAAGAGAAGGAGCTTCCGAAGATGAGCAAGTCAGTAACGCATTGGTCAACTTCTGGCCGTTATGCAAGCAATTATTCTGCATGGCGTCGATCGATAGATTTGTTGGAAGTTCTCCTGAGGGTTATCGTGCCAAATTCTGTCCAGTTGGCGTATGAGATCGTCAAAATCCTGAGCTGGCTGGAGAGACCTGCCGATAATGCCCCAAATGTTTTCAATTTGGGAGAGATCCGGCGACGTTTCTGGCTAAGGCGAAGTTTGGTAACCACGAAGACAAGCAGCAGATACTCTCGCTGTGTGTGGGCGGGCATTATGATGCTGAAATGTATACCCAGAAGGACTTGCCATGGAAGAGAGGAAAACGGGATCTAGAATATCGTCGACGTGCCGTTGTGCTGTAACGGTGCCGCGGATGACAAACAAATGACACCTGCTATGAAAAGAAAGGATGAAAGGAGAAAATATAAAAACGCAGTAAATGAAGTAGGGAAAAAGGAATACCAACGTCTCAAAAATGAGATCGACAGGAAGTGCAAAATGGCTAAGCAGGCATGGCTAGAGGACAAATGTAAGGGTGTAGAGGCTTTTCTCACTAGGGGTAAGATAGATACTGCCTACAGGAAAATTAAAGAGACCTTTGGCGAAAAGAGAGCCACTTGTATGAATATCAAGAGCTCAGACGGAAACCCAGTTCTAAGCAAAGAAGGGAAAGAAGAAAGGTGAAGGAGTATATAGAGGGTCTATACAAGGGCGATGTACTTGAGGACAATATTATGGAAATGGAAGAGGATGTAGATGAAGATGTGATGGGAGATACGACACTGCGTGAAGAGTTTGACAGAGGAGTGAAAGACCTGAGTCGAAGCAAGGCCCCAGCAGTAGACAACATTCCATTGGAGCTACTGACGGCCTTGGGAGAGTCAGTTCTGCCAAAACTCTACCACCTGGTGAGCAAGATGTATGAAACAGGCGAAATACCCTCAGACTTCAAGAAGAATATAATAATTCCAATCCCAAAGAAAGCAGGTGTTGACAGATGTGAAAATTACCGAACTATCAGTTTAATAAGTCACGGATGCAAAATACTAACGCGAATTCTTTACAGACGAAGGGAAAAACTGGTAGAAGCCGACCTCGGGGAAGATCAGTTTGGATTCCGCAGCAATGTTGAAACACATGAGGCAATACTGATCCTGCGACTTATCTTAGAAAATAGGTTAAGGAAAGGCAAACCTACGTTTCTAGCATTTGTAGACTTAGAGCAAGCTTTCGACAATGTTGACTGGAATACTCTCTTTCAAATTCTAAAGGTGGCAGGGGTAAAATACAGGGAGCGAAAGCTCTTTACAATTTGTAAAGAAAGCAGATGGCAGTTATAAGAGTCGAGGGGCAGGAAAGGGAAGCAGTGGTTGGGAAGGGAGTGAGACATGGTTGTAGCCTGTCCCTGATGTTATTCAATCTGTATATTGAGCAAGCAGTAAAGGAAACAAAAGAAAAATTCGGAGTAGGTATTAAAATTCACGGAGAAGAAATAAAAACGTTGCGGTTCGCCGATGACATTGTAATTCTGTCAGAGACAGCAAAGGACTTGGAAGAGCAGTAGAACGGAATGGACGGTGTCTTGAAAGGAGGATATAAGATGAACATCAACAAAAGCAAACGAGGATAATGGAATGAAGTCGAATTAAGTCGGGTGATGCTGAGGGAATTAGATTAGGAAATGAGACACTTAAAGTAGTAAGGGAGTTTTGCTATTTGGGGAGCAAAATAACTAACGATGGTCGAAGTAGAGAGGATATAAAATGTGGACTGGCAATGCAAGGAAAGCGTTTCTGAAGAAGAGAAATTTGTTAACATCGAGTATAGATTTAAGTGTCAGGAAGTCGTTTCTGAAAGTATTTGTATGGAGTGTAGCCATGTATGGAAGTGAAACATGGACGATAAATAGTTTGGACAAGAAGAGAATAGAAGCTTTCGAAATGTGGTGCTACAGAAGAATGCTGAAAATTAGATGGGTAGATCACATAACTAATGAGGAGGTATTGAATAGAATTAGCGAGAAGAGGTGTTTGTGGCACAACTTGACAAGAAGAAGGGACCGGCTGGTAGGACATGTTCTGAGGCATCAAGGGATCACAAATTTAGCATTGGAGGGCAGCGTGGACGGTAAAACTCGTAGAGGGAGACCAAGAGATGAATACACTAAGCAGATTCAGAAGGATGTAGGTTGAAGTAAGTACTGGGAGATGAAGAAGCTTGCACAGGATAGAGTAGCATGGAGAGCTGCATCAAACCAGTCTCAGGACTGAAGACAACAACAAAATGAATAGAAATGGCACCCCAGACCATCTCTTCTGGTTCTCAGGCCATATGTCGATTTGTTTGCGCTCTCTGTAGATTAGTTCAGACGTTCTTTGCAAAACAGTTTTTAGCATGGATAGGGACTGCAACTGCTGTGTTCGGATGCAGGCTGAGTTGGCATCCCTTCGCTCCCAGCTTCAGGCAGTGTTGGCTTCGGTCACACAGCTTGAGGCTGTTGCCAATGGGCATCACCGTGGGGGTCCGGATGGGGGTTTGTCGGGGACGGCCAGCTCGTCCCACGCATCCCCCGATCGGACTAAGACTGTGGTTGCCCGGGATACTGCCCGCATTGAGGCTGATCCCTCACCTGTGGTAGAGTGGGAGGTCGTCTCGAGGTGTGGCAGGGGGCGAAAGACATTCCGGAGGGCTGAACGGAAGGCCTCTCCAGTTTGTCTGACGAACCGGTTTCAGGTTCTGTCTCAGGCTGATACTGATCTTCGGCCTGACATGGCTGCTTATCCTGTTCCAGAGGTTGCCCCTCAGTCTGCAAGATCCGGGCGGTCGCAGAGGGTGGGCTTACTGGTAGTTGGGAGCTCCAACGTCAGGCGCGTAATGGGGCCCCTTAGGGAAATGGCAGCAAGAGAGGGGAAGAAAACCAATGTGCACTCCGTGTGCATACCGGGGGGAGTCATTCCAGATGTGGAAAGGGTCCTTCCGGATGCCATGAAGGGTACAGGGCGCACCCATCTGCAGGTGGTCGCTCATGTCGGCACCAATGATGTGTGTCGCTATGGATCGGAGGAAATCCTCTCTGGCTTCCGGCGGCTATCTGATTTGGTGGAGACTGCCAGTCTCGCTAGCGGGATGAAAGCAGAGCTCACCATCTGCAGCATCGTCGACAGGACTGACTGCGGACCTTTGGTACAGAGCCGAGTGGAGGTCTGAATCAGAGGCTGAGACGGTTCTGCGACCATGTGGGCTGCAGATTCCTCGACTTGCGCCATAGGGTGGTGGGGTTTCGGGTTCCGCTGGATAGGTCAGGAGTCCACTACACGCAGCAAGCGGCTACACGGGTAGCAGGGGTTGTGTGGCGTGGACTGGGCGGTTTTTTAGGTTAGATGGCCTCGGGCAAGTACAGAAAGGGCAACAGCCTCAAAGGGTGCGGAGCAAAGTCAGGACATGCGGGGACCAAGCAGCAATCGGTATTGTAATTGTAAACTGTCGAAGCTGCGTTGGTAAAGTACCGGAACTTTAAGCGCTGATAGAAAGCACCGAAGCTGAAATCGTTATAGGTACAGAGAGCTGGCTTAAGCCAGAGATAAATTCTGCCGAAATTTTTACAAAGGTACAGACGGTGTTTAGGAAGGATAGATTGCATGCAACCGGTGGTGGAGTGTTCGTCGCTGTTAGTAGTGGTTTATCCCGTAGTGAAGTAGAAGTGGATAGTTCCTGTGAATTATTATGGGTGGAGGTTACACTCAACAACCGAGCTGGGTTAATAATTGGCTCCTTTTACCGACCTCCCGACTCAGCAGCGTTAGTGGCAGAACAACTGAGAGAAAATTTGGAATACATTTCACATAAATTTCCTCAGCATGTTATAGTCTTAGGTGGAGATTTCAATTTACCAGATATAGACTGGGACACTCAGATGTTTAGGACGGGTGGTAGGGACAGAGCATCGAGTGACATTATACTGAGTGCACTATCCGAAAATTACCTCGAGCAATTAAACAGAGAACCGACTCGTGGAGATAACATCTTGGACCTACTGATAACAAACAGACCCGAACTTTTCGATTCTGTAAGTGCAGAACAGGGAATCAGTGATCATAAGGCCGTTGTAGCATCCCTGAATATGGAAGTTAATAGGAATTTAAAAAAAGGGAGGAAGGTTTATCTGTTTAGCAAGAGTAATAGAAGGCAGATTTCAGACTACCTAACAGATCAAAACGAAAATTTCTGTTCCGACACTGACAATGTTGAGTGTTTATGGAAAAAGTTCAAGGCAATCGTAAAATGCGTTTTAGACAGGTACGTGCCGAGTAAAACTGTGAGGGACGGGAAAAACCCACCGTGGTACAACAACAAAGTTAGGAAACTACTGCGAAAGCAAAGAGAGCTTCACTCCAAGTTTAAACGCAGCCAAAACCTCTCAGACAAACAGAAGCTAAGCGATGTCAAAGTTAGCGTAAGGAGGGCTATGCGAGAAGCGTTCAGTGAATTCGAAAGTAAAATTCTATGTACAGACTTGACAGAAAATCCTAGGAAGTTCTGGTCTTACGATAAATCAGTAAGTGGCTCGAAACAGCATATCCAGACACTCCGGGATGATGATGGCATTGAAACAGAGGATGAAACGCGTAAAGCTGAAATACTAAACACCTTTTTCCAAAGCTGTTTCACAGAGGAAGACCGCACTGCAGTTCCTTCTCTAAATCCTCGCACAAACGAAAAAATGGCTGACATCGAAATAAGTGTCCAAGGAATAGAAAAGCAACTGGAATCACTCAACAGAGGAAAGTCCACTGGACCTGACGGGATACCAATTCGATTCTGCACAGAGTACGCGAAAGAACTTGCCCCCCTTCTAACAGCCGTGTACCGCAAGTCTCTAGAGGAACGGAGGGTTCCAAATGATTGGAAAAGAGCACAGGTAGTCCCAGTCTTCAAGAAGGGTCGTCAAGCAGATGCGCAAAACTATAGACCTATATCTCTGACGTCGATCTGTTGTAGAATTTTAGAACATGTTTTTTGCTCGAGTATCATGTCGTTTTTCGAAACCCAGAATCTACTATGTAGGAATCAACATGGATTCCGGAAACAGCGATCGTGTGAGACCCAACTCGCGTTATTTGTTCATGAGACCCAGAAAATATTAGATAAAGGCTCCCAGGTAGATGCTATTTTTCTTGACTTCCGGAAGGCGTTCGATACAGTTCCGCACTGTCGCCTGATAAACAAAGTAAGAGCCTACGGAATATCAGACCAGCTGTGTGGCTGGATTGAAGAGTTTTTAGCAAACAGAACACAGCATGTTGTTATCAATGGAGAGACGTCTACAGACGTTAAGGTAACCTCTGGCGTGCCACAGGGGAGTGTTATGGGACCATTGCTTTTCACAATATATATAAATGACCTAGTAGATAGTGTCGGAAGTTCCATGCGGCTTTTCGCGGATGATGCTGTAGTATACAGAGAAGTTGCAGCATTAGAAAATTGTAGCGAAATGCAGGAAGATCTGCAGCGGATAGGCACTTGGTGCAGGGAGTGGCAACTGTCCCTTAACATAGACAAATGTAATGTATTGCGAATACATAGAAAGAAGGATCCTTTATTGTATGATTATATGATAGCGGAACAAACACTGGTAGCAGTTACTTCTGTAAAATATCTGGGAGTATGCGTGCGGAACGATTTGAAGTGGAATGATCATATAAAATTAATTGTTGGTAAGGCGGGTACCAGGTTGAGATTCATTGGGAGAGTGCTTAGAAAATGTAGTCCAGCAACAAAGGAGGTGGCTTACAAAACACTCGTTCGACCTATACTTGAGTATTGCTCATCAGTGTGGGATCCGTACCAGATCGGGTTGACGGAGGAGATAGAGAAGATCCAAAGAAGAGCGGCGCGTTTCGTCACAGGGTTATTTGGTAACCGTGATAGCGTTACGGAGATGTTTAATAAACTCAAGTGGCAGACTCTGCAAGAGAGGCGCTCTGCATCGCGGTGTAGCTTGCTCGCCAGGTTTCGAGAGGGTGCGTTTCTGGATGAGGTATCGAGTACATTGCTTCCCCCTACTTATACCTCCCGAGGAGATCACGAATGTAAAATTAGAGAGATTCGAGCGCGCACGGAGGCTTTCAGACAGTCGTTCTTCCCGCGAACCATACGCGACTGGAACAGGAAAGGGAGGTAATGACAGTGGCACGTAAGGTGCCCTCCGCCACACACCGTTGGGTGGCTTGCGGAGTATGGATGTAGATGTAGATGTAGACAGTCAGGTTGGTGTCCCACTGCTGTCCACGGCTCTCTAGACATGTCTTCGGTCTGGAATCTCATTGACTGGAGTAGAATTATCTTCAGCGACGAGTCCTGCTTCGAACTGAGCTCCGATGACCAGCGAAGAGATGTCTGAAGACGTTCCAGACAGCGATGGGAGAAATTGTTACAGGTACTGTAAGTAGGCTGTTTAGGTTTTTATGTTGGTAACACCACGTAGCGTTCTGTATGAAAATCACTGACTGTGCTGTGTGCAGTCTGTGGCTGGTTGGCATTGCTGGAATAATCGCCATTGTAGCGTTGGGCAGTTGGATGTGAACAGCGCGTAGCGTTGCGCAGTTGGAGGTGAGCCGCCAGCAGTGGTGGACGTGGGGAGGGAGGTGGCAGAATTTTATGAGCAGACGATCAGGACTGTCTTTATGGACTGTGAGTAAATCTTTGCTTTTGACCAACAGTATATCAATAAGTGTGTGCATTTGTTTTCTTTCTTAATGTAATTATAATTTTTTTTTTCAAATCTGTATTGGCCACTGCCCAAAACAAATCGAAAATTTTTTTGGGGAGCATGGGAGCTATGTAAGTAGGCTGTTTAGGTTTTTATGTCGGTAACATCACGTAGCGCTCTGTATGAAATGACTTTTGAACATTACTAAGGTAAATACATTGTTTGTTCTCTATCAAAATCTTTCATTTGCTAACGATGCCTATCAGTAGTTAGTGCCTTCAGTAGTTAGAATCTTTTATTTAGCTGGCAGTAGTGGCGCCCGCTGTATTGCAGTAGTTCGAGTAACGAAGATTTTTGTGAGGTAAGTGATTCATGAAAGGTATAGGTTATTGTTAGTCAGGGCCATTCTTTTGTAGGGATTTTTGAAAGTCAGATTGCGTAAATGATCAGAATAAATAAAGAGGGTAATGTCTGAGTATGTTCAGTTTTGCTCAGCTGTTTGAAAATCAAATAACGTAGAGGTTTATTAGCACAGTAATTCATTAATTTTTCTAAGGGGACGTTTCATAGTATTACAGGTACACCTAGGTATTTCTGTGACTTTAAAGTTACAAAGCGATTATATCAGGAATGCAGCCTATCACCGAAGCTTTATAAAATATATATAAATTAGAAGAAAAAGTGTAAGAACATCGGAATCCCAATAAATCATTATACTGTATGTTCACTACAATTTGCTGACGACCGTTTTGACACAAAATGAAGAGGGCATTAAATATATCACCAGAAAAGTAGTAGAGGAATATGAAAAAAACAGGGCCTTCAGGTCAACAAGAATAAAACAAAATACCTGTAAACAGGAAAAACAAATAAAGATTTTACACTGGAAGAAGGGATGGGAACAGTTACACGTAGTGAAGGATAAAAATATCTAGGAGTGGATTACCACTCAAGATGGTAAACAAGATAAGGAAATTAATTCAAGAATAAATGCTAGAGAGCTCGTTATTTCAACATTAAATGGTAATTTATGGGATCAACAGATTAGAAAGGAAACAAAAGAATAAATCTTCGCTATTATAAGAAGCATCAGGACATATGAACCATAAGAATTGACCTTAATTCCCAATTAATGAAAAGACTTATGATAACTGAGATGGTTTATTGTAGAAGGGTTGCGCAAATATTCAGGGAGGAAAGGGTCATAAATGAAGTCATCAAGGAACGAAATGGATGTCACAAGCTCGATTAATGATTTTTTGGAAGAAAAACTACTCATATGGTACGGATGTACGAAAAGAATGTCGGCGGATAGATTGCCATGAGCGATCGTGATACGGGAACCGTCGAGAAGGAAGAAAGAGAGAGACCACGAGCCACATGGGTACAAGGAATTCAGGCATTAATTAAAAGGTGTGTGTGTGTTTTATTTCTGTAGAATATTTTATGTACATGAAATTTGGATACACGTGACTTAGAGTTTTTTTGTGTTACAGACATCGAAAAATCTACTTAAATTTTTTTGCTACCATAAATTTTTTACATCAAGGCAGCTACTGGTTCAGCAGTGTCTGGTCTCCCAATAAACATATAGTTTAACGTCTTTAAATGATGTTTCTGAATACATTTCATGTTTGTTATTAGTTTCTGGCTGGATAGACGCGACCTAAGCCTACATTTTCCGAGCTGTGAATGGTGAAAAGCCTAACCAAAGCATTCTATCAAAACAAAGCAACTATAGTTTCGTTCTTCTGTCTTTACATTGCTAAATCTGTACAAAAAAGTGGCAATATCATGTAAATCATTAGTTCATCTACACGGATACTTTGCAAATCACATTTAAATGCGCCGGCCGAAGTGGCCGTGCGGTTAAAGGCGCTGCAGTCTGGAACCGCAGGACCGCTACGGTCGCAGGTTCGAATCCTGCCTCGGGAATGGATGTTTTTGATGTCCTTAGGTTAGTTAGGTTAAACTAGTTCTAAGTTCTAGGGGACTAATGACCTCAGCAGTTGAGTCCCATAGTGCTCAGAGCCATTTGAACATTTAAATGCCTGGCAGAGGCTTCATCGAACCACCTGAAATCGTTACTGCAATTCGTTAATTAATTGCGTCACTTCTGAATATTTATTTTGTAGTGTGAGAACTATTAATGTTTGTACCATGCAGATGTCAATTCTTTTAGTTTTTAATGTCACAACCATTTCATTTTTGTATGATCTGACTGCAAAAGTGAGAGAATCTCTGAGTTCAAAAAAATGTTCAAATGAGTGTGAAATCTTATGGGACTTAACTGCTAAGGTCATCAGTCCCTAAGCTTACACACTACTTAACCTAAACTATCCTAAGGACAAACACACACACCCATGCCCGAGGGAGGACTAGAACCTCCGCCGGGACCAGCCGCACAGTCAAGGAGTGCAGCGCCTTAGAGAATCTCTGAGTTGCTGTCTTTATTCTTGAGTAGCGAATCCCATAGTCCTCTCGTTAAAAAAAAAATAATGCGTCGTTATCCGTCTTCTAAGCTTCAACAGATGGTTTCTAGTGCGTTCCATGAATGTGCTCTATTTCACTTGCAACATGGAGATGAGCCCTGTTGCATGTGTTACTCTTTTCATGGTGACGTTGTGAGAAGGTAATTAAACTAAAGAAGAAACGCGCAATTAGTTATTCTGAGTCATAAATTACTGTTTTTCGCTTTTCTGTTTTCGGTAAAAATGTTTATATATAAAATTAGTACGGATTCCATAATCCTAATTACTCGTGTCAGACATTTTGTCAAACATCGACATCACTTATGTACTTATTTCTTTGTCAACCATCGACATCACTTATGTACTTATTTCATTACTTGTAACTCGCCTCTTCCTTGCACCCTCGACATCCTACCCTAATATTAATAATGCCAATACCTTGCACGGAATGCCATGTCATCCGTCGTCGCTCCTTTCACTGCTATCCGCCGAGTCCGTCTATTTGCGTCGCTCGCTGTGCTGTTTTCACGTAACCGCACGCAGGGTTTGTTAGCAACACGGCATGTACCTTTCACGTGATAATCAGAGAAGCGAAGTCCTTTTTTTTAATGTAGGGGGAGCTGTAGAGGATAAAATTTGTAGAGGAGTACAGAGAATGGAATACGTCCAGAAAATAATTGAGGACGTAGATTCCAATTGCTACTCTGGGATGGAAATATTGACACAGGAGAAGAATTCGTGCGGGCTGCATCAAATTAGTCACAAGACAAGAACAAAAGAAACCTTTATAGTCAAACAGATACATCAGAGGGGTATTGAGTTCATGGGCGAATACGTAAGGAATTTTAATCATCTGTGCATTAATAAATAAATGAGATGGCATCTGAGGTTTCCGAGGATATGGTCACGTTACATAGCTTTTATTTACTAACAGTCGAACTCGCGTCTTTAACTAACTTCATACCCCCATTCCAGATTACAGTGTCGAATACCCCGGATTCTGTTACAGCTTACTCTACGGGTTGACAGAGAATTAACTTCCTATTAACAATTGTTTACAACTTTTTAAATACTGAACCAATTTTCATGAAACAAGAAACATCTTGTCCCTTGCACAGAATTGTTGTGCATTGTAAACATTCAAAGAAGCAGCACGGTTGTGTACCAGTTTCTGTAAACGGATGTCGCTGTTTGCGATAGAAAGGGTTCAAATGGCTCTGAGCACTATGGGACTCAACTGCTGAGGTCATTAGTCCCCTAGAACTTAGAACTAGTTAAACCTAACTAACCTAAGGACATCACACACATCCATGCCCGAGGCAGGATTCGAACCTGCGACCGTAGCGGTCTCGCGGTTCCAGACTGCAGCGCCAGAACCGCGCGGCCACTTCGGCCGGCTTTGCGATAGACTTCTGCAGATAATCCAGTAGTACGTTTCTAAGAACTTAGCGATTCGTTCCTCCAATCCCCTAAGCGTTTTTGGGTTTGTACTGTGGTGGTTAATCCACCCTAATCAGCCAATTGCTGTTGAGTGGGAGGGCCGGGCCACATAAGCAACATTCACAGTTTATAACAACACTTTCATTAACTTTTCTTTGGCAAAATAAAATTTTATCTTTAAAATTCAAAATCCTTACAAGCACGGGCAACCGCCCTATTCAAACAACAACATTAATCTTTAACCAAGCATTAAGTGACTTGCAAGTTAATTAAATTCCATACACAGTAAATCTCCCAAAAGGAGACTACAATAATGAGATACAGTTTAACCAATAATGGATATCACAATTTTTTTAACACAAAAGAAAATACCAATAGATACACCCCTTCGTGACACATTTTCAAACCAGGTGACATGACATAGGCACGGGCAAATCCAAGTAGCAGAAGGGGGGCCCACTGGACCCAGACCAGAGGCGGCGAGATCCAGAACCCACAGCAAGCGGGCGAGCTGGACAGGGTGCCGCACACAGTACACTATAACAAAAAGGTCTTAGAGCCCGTGCTACTACACAATTTCAGAGAAAGGGGGGGGGGGGGGGGAGCGGCAAACATTAATTCCTCAAACGTAAAATAACTACGATGTATAAAATTAAAATAACAGCCTATTTCACGAACATTGAAATAAAATAGTCAAGGGTAAATCAATAACTAATGCCCTTGACGTAACCTTAAATGACGAGGGCGAATAGCATAATACCAAGTCAGCTTAGAAATTTAAACTACACTAATAGGTTAACATATGCTCACTGAAACTGGGGAGCTCATTTTAATATTTAAATTACCCCGTAATAGGATACTGATAAACTTAAACAGTCAAGTAAGGCTACCATTTCACAGTTTACGAGTGAACAAGTAATGCAATTAAATAACACAGAACGTACAGATTCAACGTTAAGCCTGTGCTTTGAACCAACTATAACAACGTCCACACGGCTCACTGTACCAGGAAACAGTTTCACCATACTGGCTTATGCCGTCCGTCACTCCGAACAGCAGTCCCTTACTCGGACTGTATCACATCACAAAATCCAGATAAACCTTTAACCAAACACAATAACACGTGTTTACTTAAACAACACAGAAGGGGCCTTTTGGTTGGCAAGACAA
Organism: Schistocerca nitens; assembly: GCF_023898315.1. NCBI lineage: Eukaryota > Metazoa > Arthropoda > Insecta > Orthoptera > Acrididae > Schistocerca > Schistocerca nitens. Next base: position 250,532,342 of record NC_064618.1, read on the forward strand.
CAGTTTCCAGTCATGGTGCCGATACTTGGGAAGCAAGGATCAGTATAATATGCGCACCAAAAACATGTGAAACAATTCTCACCAAATCTTTTATAGAATCCTCTACAGATCCAAATCAGGGCCACACGACTCGATTCGGGTAATGTGGCCGAGTCCAGTTCCCACACTACAAGCCAGGTTCGGTCTTGGAAACGTGTCAAACACACCACAACTTCTGCGTCGTGCCCCGGCCCGCTCAACCACGCTCGCCTCCGATTCTCACGCGCCGCGCGGCTCTTCGGCTGTCCCTCTCTAGCCCCCACGCCCGTCGCGGCCAAAAGCCACGTCAAACGGCCGAGCCCAAAGATCACACCATGCCGATCCGATCGATCAATCGATACGAGCCGGCACGGCTCCTGTACTATGAGTTACTCTTTCGCCCACCCTCAGATGAAGCAATCGCAAGGCGTTAGGTCAAGTCTCTGTGCTGCCTTTTCAAGGGGTCCAAAACGTCCCAACCAGTGTCCTGGAAACGAGTCTCGACCCACGTGCGGATAGGATATGCCAAGTGTAGTGGTACGCCATCTTGCATAAAGACATGGTCATTCTAGTCGCCCCATGGACACAATTCCGTGAACATAATTTTTGAGAGTTCTTGGTTTTGTGCTATAAACTTCCTCTTTCGCTCACCTCCAGATGAAGAAATCGCAGGGCGTTAGGTTAATATTCGTTGCTGGCCATTCAATGGGCCCGCACGTCCCGACCAGCGTCCTGGAAAATGAATGTCGTGCTACGCGCGGACAGGATATGAAAATGCGGTTACATACCCAGAAGAATTATATAGACTGTCTTTCTCAAGAGCGTTTGCATAAAGAACAAGATTCCCACTTGAGTTCAATGCGCATTTCCATAATACTCGCGTGTTGATCGAAGCTACCGGCAACGAATCTAGCAGCACACCTTTGAATTTCTTCGATGTCTTGCTTTGATCCGACCCGGTGCGGATCCCAAACATTCGAGTAGTACTCAAGAATGGGTCACACAAGTGTTGTACATGCGGTTACCTTTATAGATGAGCTACATTTTTCTAGAATTCCCTCAATAAACAGAAGTCGACCATCTGCCTTCCTTCTACTGACTTTACGTGCTCGTTCCATTTCATTCGTCTTTGGAACGCTACGTCTAGTAATTTAATTGTCGTAACTGTGTAAAGCAACAAACCTCTTGTATTCGAACATTACACGAGTGTTCTTCCAACTCACCTGCATTATCTTGCATTATTTTCCACATTTAGAGCGAGCTGCCATTCATCATAACAAAAAGAATTTTTGTCTGAGTCGTCCTGTATCGTCATACAATCATTCAATGACGACACTTTCCCGTCCACCATAGCACCATCAGCAAACAGCCACAGAGTGTTGCTCATCCTGTCTGTCAGATCCTTTATGTACAGCATGTAGAGAACGAGAATGGTCCAATCATGGGATACATCAGGTGTCGCTCGTTTCGCCCAGGGGCTCTACTGCCAAGGCACCTTCTGGTGTACCTGACGTGGTGGACCCGCAGGATAACTGGCAGGTGGTAAAGCGTCCGCGTCGCTCGAGGTGGAGGGCCGTATGGCCATACTGTCTCGCCTATTCACACTGTGAGTGAACAGGTGGTTTAAGGGCTCACCTGCACGCGGAAGCGATAGTATAATTTTTTCGGGCTGTCAAAGAAGCGCATGTAGTTGCGGTGAAAAAACAGCAAATGTTTAAATATTGTACTTCGGTTCTGGCTCCTGTCGCGCTACTTAGAGTGGTGAGATAATCTGTTTCTGTACGTTCGCATTTTGCCATTGCTCCGTAAATCCAGACATTTTTTGCATACTGAACATAGGCAGATTTAAAGAGGCGCATCGACGTACTCGTTTATATTAATATAATGCCAAGCAACAATTATTATTTATATGTAAGTATCTATTCCTAATTTACGTGCATATGTGACTTCTTGAATATATATTTCATTAATGACTTTTTTTCATTTTAGTAGTTTTAACAATGATGTAAGCGGCTGTGACATGGCAGAGGTTTGTGTACAATCTGATGGAAAATTATGAAGTCCTAGCATAAAAGAACCGTAAGTCAATCTTCACTGCAATTTTACTACAAGAAGTTCGATATTTCACACGGTAATGCAAAAATACTTAGCAAACGCATTACCTCAGCCACCAATGCCATTGTTAGTACGCCAAACAATGTGTGAGGAAATAATATTGTTTAATCTTCTTTGGAATATTATTGATTGTTTGATCTGTATTCTCATCCTCACACGCAGAAGCAGTATTATTGTTTACGTTATTTATAGTGGCCTTTCCTTCTCCCGGGTCCGAGCAAGGAACACGTGGCTAGGGGTCTGCTAGTTATTGGGAGCTCCAGTGTTGGGCGCCTTACGGAGCCCCTTAGGAAGACAGCTTTGAGGGCTGGAAAGAAAGCTAATGTGTACTCGGTATGTCTGCTGGGGGGCCTCATCCGAGATGTGGCGGCGGCCTTGCCTGTGGCTATCGAGCGTACTAGTTGTGGCTCATGTCGGCACCTACGACGCCTGTCGCACGGGTTCTGAGGCAATCTTCAGTTCTTACAGGCGGCTGGCGGAGGTGGTGAAGACTACTGGCCACTCACGCGGGGTGCAAGCAGAGCTCGAATTCTGCAGCATCATTCCCAAAGTTAATCGGGTCCTTTTGTTTGGAGCCGAGTGGAGGGTATCAGTCAAAGGCTTCATCGTCTCTGTGACGGTCTTGGCTGCAGATTTCTGGCCCTGCGTTATCGTGTGGGGCTGTGCAGGTCTCCCCTTGATAGATCAAGGGTGCACTACACAAAAAGACAGTTGCTATCGTAGCAGAGTACTTGTGGAATGCACATAGGCTTTTTTTAGGCTGGTTGGTAGTTCGAGGTACTCCCATGAGCAGACTGCATTCTGAGTAATGACAGTTCGACTGTAAAAAATTTATCAGTATGTTGTCAAAGTATTCGTAACCAAGTTCCCGAACATACTGCCCTCGAGGAAAGTTCTCAACCTCAAATTATTCTTGGGACTGAGGGCTGTCTAAAATCCGAAGTAGAAAGCTCTGAGGTATTTAGCGAGTCTTGGAATGTTTTACGGAAAAACTGACTAGACGCCGTAGGAGGGGGAGTTTTCACTGCAGTCGACAAAAATATTGTGTCTACTTAGGTTGAAATTGAGTGTGATAGTGAAGTTATCTGGTCGCATATAACAGGTCTAGACGAAACCAAGTTAATTGTTGGATGTTTTTACCGGCCATCCGACTCCGCTGTGACAGTTCTACAATCGTTCATAGGAAGTCTGTGGTCAGTTGTTCATAAATACTCAGACCATGACTTTACCTTACCAAGTGTAGAGTAGGACGTGTATGGATTCATTGGAGGGGGTACAGATAGACAGTCTTGTTACGTACTTTTGAACATGTTTCCCGAAAACTGTCTTGAGCAGCTAGTTCGGCAGCCCGTACGCAATGGAAGGATCTTGGGGCTTGTTGCTACAAACAGGCCGAACCTTATCGACGGTGTCAGTAAAGAGACGGGGATTAATGATGTCATCATAGCAACTACTGTTGCGAAAGATAGTAAATCAATCAAAGGGGATAGGAGAGTGTTTTGCTAGAAAGAGCACGTAAGCAGTTGTTAGTATTTCATTTAGGCAATGAATGGATATCATTTAGTTCCAGGATGATGGACATAGAGGAACTATGGGCAAAGTTTAAACAGATTGTAAATCATGCTGTGGACAAGCATGTAGCTAGTAAGTGAACTAAGGACGGAAAAGGCCCACCGTGGTTTAATAACGAAATGCGGAAAATGCTGAGGAAGCAAAGGCTGTTGCGCCCTCGGTTCAAAAGAGGACATGCAAATGACGGCAAGCAAAGATTAGTAGAGACTCGTGCGTGTGTGAAAACATCTACGCGCGAAGCGTACAACAGCTACCACCGTGATACTTTGGCTAAAGACCTGGCGGAGAACCCGAAAAAATCCTCGTCCTATGTAAAACCTCTAAGTGGCTCTAAGGCTTCTATCCAGTCACTCGTTGACCATTCTGGTATGGGAGTAGAAGACAGCAAAATAAAGGCCGAAGTTTTAAATTCCACGTTCACGTTCACGCAGGAGAATCGTACAAACGTACCGCCGTTTGACCATCGCACCGAGTCCCGTATGGATGATGGAAACAAAACTCCACAGCGCAGAGAAACAACTGAAACGGCTGAAAACAAGTAAGTTGCCAGGTCCGGATTCAATCTCAATTCGGTTTTACAAAGAGTACTCTATGTCACTGGACCCTTATTTAGTTTGCATTTATTGCGAATCTCTCGATCAGAGCAAAGTGCTAAGTGACTGGAAAAAAGAGCAGGTGACTCCTGTACATAAGAACGGTAAAAGAACGGATCCGCAATATTACAGATCAATACTTCGGTTCGCTGCAGAATTCTAGAGCATATTCTCCGAATATAATAAATTTCCTAGAGACCGAAAAGATCATGTCCACGAATAATCACGGCTTTAGAAAGCATCACTCGTGCGAAACCCAGCTTGCTCTTTTCTCACTTGATGCGCTGCGAACTATGGATGAAGGGCAACAGGCAGATTCCATATTTATAGATTTCCGAAAATCTTTCGACAGGGTACCCCACTGCAAACTGTTAACGATGGTATGGGCATACGGAATAGGCTCGAAGACTTCTTAAGTAACAGAACGCAGTACATTGTCCTCGACGACGAGTGTTCATCGGAGACGGAGGTAAAACCTGGGGTGCCCCAAGGGAGTGTGACAGGATCGCTCTTATTTTCTATATACGCAAATAATCTGGCAGAAAGGGTGGGCAGTAGTCTGTGGCTGTTCGCTGTTGATGCTATGGTGTACAGGAAGGTGTCGAAGATAAGTGACTATAGGTTGATACAAGATGACCTAGACAAAATTTCTAGTTGGTGTGACGAATGGCAGTTGACTCTTTATGTAGGCTAAAATGGTTCAAATGGCTCTGAGCACTATGGGACTTAACAGCTGAGGTCATCAGTCCCCTAGAACTTAGAACTACTTAAACCTAACTAACCTCCCACACATCCATGCCCGAGGCAGGATTCGGACCTGCGACAGTAGCGGTCGCGCGGTTCCAGACTGAAGAGCCTAGAACAGCTCGGCCACTCCGGCCGGCTTTTATGTAGGAAAATGTTAAGTTGATGCGGATGAATAGGAAAATCAAACCCGTAATGTTCGGATACAGCATTAGTAGTGTCCTGCTTAACGCAGTCACGTCGTTTAAATATCTGGGCGTAACGTTGCGAAGTGATATAAAATGGAACGAGGATGTGAGAATTGTTGTAGGGTAGGCGAATGCTCGACTTTGGTTTATTCGGAGAATTTTAGGGAAGTGTAGTTCATCTGTAAAGGAGACCACATATAGCACACTAATACGACCTGTTCTTGAGTACTTCTCAAGTGTTTGGAATGTGCACCAGGTCGGGCTGAAGGAGGACATCGAAGCAGTTCAGAGGCGAGTTACTAGATTTGTTACCAGTAGGTTCGATCAGCATGCAAGTGTTACGGATATACTTCGGGAGCTCAATTAGGAACCCCTGGAGAGAAGAAGACATTCACTTCGATGAACACTAATGAGAAATTTCAGAGAATCGGCGTTTGGAGTGACTGCAGAACGATCCTACTGCCGCCAACATACACTTCGCGTAGGGACCGTGAAGATAAGATCCGAGAAATTAGGGCTCATACGGAGGCACATAATCGTTTTTTCCTTTCTCTTTCTGCGAGTGGAACAGGAAAGGAACCGACTAGTTGTGGTGCAGGGTACCCTCCGCCACACACCGTACGTTGGCTTGCGGAGTATCTACTTATGTAGATATAGACGTCCCTGGGGCACTCCTGATGATACCCTTGTCACTGATAACCACTCACCGTCCAGGACAACGTATTGGGTTCTATTACATAAAAAATCTTCGAGCTACTCACATATCTGGGTGGCTCTGAGCACTATGCGTCTTAACTTCTGAGGTCATCAGTCGCCTAGAACTTAGAACTAATTAAACCTAACTAACCTAAGGACATCAGACACATCCATGACCGAGGCAGGATTCGAACCTGCGACCGGAGCGGCCGCTCGGCTCCAGACTGTAGCGCCTAGAACCGCACGGCCACTACTGCCGGCTCACATATCTGGGAAACTATTCAGTACGCTCGGGTCTTTGTTAGAAATCTGCACTGTGGCACCGTGTCAAATCCTTTCCGGAAATCTAAGAATCTGCCTGTTGCCCTTCAGCCATTGATCGCGAGATATCATGTGAGAAAAGGGTAAGCTTAGTTCCGCAGGAGCGATGCTATCTTAGTCCGTGCTGATTTGTGGACGGGAAGCTTTTGTGTCTCAACGGAATTTGTACGAATATGCGAAAGAATTTTGCAACAGACCGACGGTAGGAATGATGGTCTGTAATTTTGCGTATGCGTCCATGTGGACTTTTTGTTTACAAGAGTCACCTGTGTTTTTTGTAATTTTTGAGAACATTTCTCCTGGAAAACAGCGGTCTGGCAAAAAGTACTTTAAAAATAAGCGGTCTCGACCTCAAAAACGTTTATTTTGTCGTAACCGGTTTCGGTGAATTTTTGACCGTCTTCAGACCCTCACACCAAGACGGTAGGGGGTGACGGCGAATGGACCAGGTGTTATAACTCCACGAACGTCAGCTATTTTTACGGTCGAGACCGTTTTTGTTCATTTTAAAGTACCTGCGGTTTTTTATTTTGAGTCGCTTGGGATTTTGCACTGGGCGAGAATTTCGTTATAAATACAACGTAACTAAGAAGCCAGTAACGGCGACTACTCTCTATAAAATCGAACTAGGGTTCCATCTGGACCCAGCGACTTATTTTTTTTATCAACTACTTATGATCCTGCTGCGTGAAATATTTTTTAAAAGCGAAACTTTTTTCAGTCTTCTGTTACCACAGGTCGATGAGTGACAGAATAGATGTCTTCGATCCGCTGAGATTTTATGTAGGAACATAAATTCCTCCTGTGGTCGACAAAATCTTTCACAAACTGAAAAATGTGTAATAGCGTATTGTGTGTGTGAATTTCTAAGGGACCAAACTGCTGAGGTCATCAGTCCCTAGACTTACACACCACTTAAACTAACTTATGCTAAGAGCAACACACACACCCATGCCCGAGGGAGGACTCGAACTTCCGGCGGGAGGGGCCGCGCAATTCTTGACATGGCGCCTCTAACCGGGGTGTTCACAATAAACCCCAGCACAATGTTATACCCTGTCTACCTCATTCAACTAGGGGTCATACATACACCCTCTGCTGCATGCCTACAAAATGAAAGTGAGAAATAAAAATGTGATGGGCGTACCATCAGGTCATATACTTGTAGACCCAGACTTAAATGACAATTACACGACTGGCCATTAAAATTGCTACACCACGAAGATGACGTGCTAGAGACGCGAAATTTAACCGACAGGAAGAAGATGCTGTGATATGCAAATGATTAGCTTTTCAGAGCATTCACACAAGGTTGGCGCCGGTGACGACACCTACAACGTGCTGACATGAGGAAAGTTTCCAACCGATTTCTCATACACAAACAGCAGTTGACCGGCGTTGCCTGGTGAAACGTTGTTGTGATGCCTCGTGTAAGGAGGAGAAATGCATACCATCACGTTTCCGACTTTGATAAAGGTCGGATTGTAGCCTATTGCGATTGCGGTTTATCGTAGCCCGACATTGCTGCTCGCGTTGATCGAGATCCAATGACTGTTAGCAGAATATGGAATCGGTGGGTTCAGAAGGGTAATATGGAACGCCGTGCTGAATCTCAACGGCCTCGTATCACTAGCAGTCGAGATGACAAGCATCTTATCCGCATGGATGTAACGGATCGTGCAGATACGTCTCGATCCCTGAGTCAACAGATGGGAACGTTTGCAAGACAACAACCATCTGCAGAACAGTTCGACGACGTTTGCAGCAGCTTGGACTATCAGCTCGGAGACCATGGCTGCGGTTATCCTTGACGCTGCATCACAGACAGGAGCGCCTGCGATGGTGTACTCAACGACGAACGTGGCTGCACGAATGGCAAATAGTCATTTTTTCGGATTAATTCGGGTTCTGTTTACAGCATCATGATGGTCGAATCCGTGTTTGGCGACATTGAGGTGAACGCACGTTGGAAGCATGTATTCGTCATCGCCATACTGACATATCACCCAGCGTGACGGTATGGGGTGCCATTGGTACACGTCTCGGTCGCCTCTTGTTCGCATTGACGGCGCTTTGAACAGTGGACGTTACATTTAAGATGTGTTACGACCCGTGGCATTCGATCCCTGCAAAACCCTACATTTCAGCAGGATAACGCATGACCGCATGTTGCAGGTCATGTACGGGCATTTCTGGATGCAGAAAACAGATTTGACCAACCAGCGAGTTTAAAAATTAATTGGGAGAAAAGGAAAAAAGATTCAGCTTCGCAGCCTCTTTTGCAAAGAACATGATCTCGATGGAACCTCAACTCTCTATAAAAAGATCGTTATCTCCCCTGTGGTGTCCATTTCGAACTTTCCAAAGATCGGCCATAAACTCGCTAAAAACCTTGTGCATTCACAAATATGTTTTGTAGAAGAGTCTGGACATGTGGGCACCACTGACCTATCCCACGGAAATTCGCAGAAACAAACTGTGGTCTCATCGGCTTCCTGCCTAACTACGGCCCATCCTCTGCTTTACTGCCGGTCTTCAATCTCTACCCACAGCAACAGCGACTCCTTGGTGCTAGTCAGCCTACCTGGACTCAGCCGCCGACCGACTGGCGCCATCCTACATGTCTGCACAATGAGACCGAGGAAGTCGGCAGTCCGCAAACGTTTTCACCCAGGTTCCGCAAAAACGCAGGTAAAGTTACCGCTATTCCTTCACTAGAGCACACAAGCAAGAGGGTTAACTAGTGCCTACCATTACATCATATGAATGAAGTCAGATTGTATCCAGGTATAGTAACCAAGTAATAAAAACAACTTCCCTAAGAACATTACTCAGCATAATACTGTACCAGAAGTGAGAGTACTTCGCAATCTCTCCAGGTTAGTAGAAGAAGTTTGTTGTTGAGAGGGCCTAAATTATGTAAGCAGAGGGAAATATAGCAACAAGTGACAAAATTGTGTTTAAGGTCCTATTATATAGAAATTTTCTTTCTTCACAATACTAATGTACCTCTCTTAGATCTTGAATAGGTGATCAACTAAATGTCTCTTATAAGATGCATAATTTTGCATGTGAATGCCTCATACCAATGTTTTCTGGATGAGTGATTTGTATTCTAAGCACACTTTAGTGCAGTTCAGTACGTAAACAGTCGCATACTTCGTTTATTACATGTGAGAATCAACTTACAAGACCACTTACATTTTAAAGCGCAAATCAGGAAAGAAAGTATTGCGTGAAAGAAGCAAATTCAGCATTTTTAGATTTTGTAATGCCACACTGTATGACGTACACATAATGTTGAACGAGTTACCGAAATGTTTGTAGCTATATTATATTTCAATTACATATTATATGTTAAAATATTCACACCTCACCAACTGCTTCGTCTTCAGAACTGAAAAAGCTTTAGATTGTAGCAGAACAACACACACTTTGATATTTATTATCACAGTAATTGAAAAAATTTCAACACTCCAATGCAACTTGCATGAGGTGCGGCACATAACGGCATGCATCATGATCAGTAGAGAGTGTGTCATCCTCACATATCTGCCAAACCTCACCTAGTATTCTAATTTCTATATGCCACATAGCTACTTATCTGATAAAGCAGTTTATCTCATGTATTCACCTTTCATTTGTACACCCAGGACTTCATCCAAGTGCATAAACAAAATCTAATGGTGATCTTAGTGGCCAGCTAACTGTACTAACCCCACCAAGACAGCAATTAGTGTAAGTGCAACTGAGATGTTCCTTCATCACACATATGGTAAAATGTGTAGGGGTTTTCTCATCCTTGAAGTATGTACATTACAGTCCACAAGGCCAAAGAAGCGTCCTCAAAGAGTTCAACCAAAGAATTTTCCAAAACTGGAAGTAATTCCGTCCCGCTATTTGCTATATCTATCAATAGATACATTAAATGTGTACTACTTCGGAAGTCCGTTCAGTGTAGGGCATGTGTCCATACGAAGTTTTTTGCCTCGAATTAGCTTTCCTGTCATATTCCTGAATATTGACCATTCTTCCAGGATCACCTTGTATTCCAAGACTTTCTTTTCATGCTTATACTACAGTACTGTTTAAGCGAACAGGCTATATTACGATTAAGAAAAAATATAGCTATTATTTTAGTCACACATGTATCTCCATGGACAACAAATAATCGACAGCAGTTGCTAGCTGTGATCTAGCTCATACTAAACAGGTAAGTAGATCTCTTCGGTGATTTCCTTACTGCCTACTCGAAACAAAACACACATTTCAAATCTACAAACGATGGTCCATCACACACACAACGTGGTGACTCAATAATCTTGATTCAATGTAACTGAACTGGAAATGATCAGTATTTGAATGTCATCCTTACAGATTATCGTATTTGCTCAATTTTTTTTCCTTTAAACAAACTGGATCAATTTTTTTTTGATTATTGTAACATCAATGGATAGCAGTATAAAGAAATTGGTTTTGGAGGGCAAGGTACCTTAAATAAGTCTAGCAGATAGTCAGAAATCGAAATTACAGAGCGCTACGTAAAACCGACTTTCCAAAATCTATGACATCAGGCGGACAGCTACGGAAGCTGGTAGTTAGTTTCTAGTGATCGTAATCTCAAGGACGATAATCTGTGAAACGTACTCATATTGAAAGGAAGCTTTTTCTGTATGCTCTAGGAGTGAGTAGTAAAAAATGCGTTGTGATAGAAGGATTACTGAAGAAGTCTTTTTTATTGACTGTAAATCCCTGGCATTTTGGTCCTTGAAAGGAAGGAACTGAAAATATATAGAGATAATAAGAATCCGTCACAAAGAAGACCAACTGTCCACTGTCCAACGAGAAAAAGAGCTATGGCTTCTCTACAGAGCATGGGCTCCACCCCGTTTCATTTAATGTATAGTTTGCGAAGCAAACCTGATGATTGTGATTATATGTAGTTGATGTTTTAAATCAACTTTTTCAGACAACATTCCGAATGCTCTATCGCAAAAGGTGCTGTTATGATGTGGCGGCAAAATATGAAAATGAAGCTGAATTGGAGGAATTATTACCCTTTTTCCAGTGACTAATATCAACAACTATTAAGTATTTTGAGAACAGATGTCTGAGATTACGTGAACCTACAAAACGTAGGATCAATCTAAGATGCACTTTAAACAGTTAATGTTTACTGGTGCTATAAGGTGGTTAGAATTATGTTGTGTATTAAGCTCACTGCAAACATTTTCTATGTAACCGTTGTCTAAACATCCTTTTCAGTTCGTTTATTGATAAACAAAAATGATCATATGGCACTGTTGTCTGGGAGGCCCCATTCGGGGGAGTTCGGCCGCCGTATTGCAAGTCCTTTTTAGGTGACTCCACGTCGGCGACTTGCGAGTCAATGACGATGAAAATGATGATGAAGAACACACCCAGTCCCCTGCTGGGAATCGAACCCGGGCCCCCTGCGTGGTAGACGGTAACGCTACTTCAAAATGGTTCAAATGGCTCTGAGCACTATGGGACTTAACATCTGAGGTCATCAGTCCCCTAGAACTTAGGACTACTTAAACCTAACTAACCTAAGGACATCACACACATCCATGCCCGAGACAGGATTCGAACCTGCAACAGTAGCGGTCGCGCGGTTCCAGACTGTAGCTCCTAGAACCGCTCGGCCTCACCGGCCGGCGGTAACGCTACTGATCGGACGATATTGATATTGGCTAAGGATACAAGTACCGAATTTTGAAGAGATATTCGATGTTTGATGTGATGCTATACTTCTGCGAGGAGAAGTTTGAAGTGATTAATTGTTACACAGTATTTTAATATGAAGATTAAATGAATTTCGGCAGATGGAGAGAGAAAAAGGTTTATGTAATGCTCATGTTTAATTTTTGAAATCATTGATTAACAGGGAGCTGATTTTTATACTCTGCTGATTTAGTATCAAATTAATTCTGCAATCCAAAACATTTATGTAATGATTCCCTTCTTAAAGTATTGCTAATTTTTCTTTATTATTGCGTTCTCGTTGGGTTAATTTATTTTAAAATGTTCTGTGATGGAGTAATAGTCTATGATACTGCACAGGTGGAGAGCTCGCCTCCAGATTTAATATTCAAAGTTATTACTTTATGAGCTATTAAGGGAAGTTAATTGAAATTTGTTTGGAGTAAAAGAATCTTTGTGACACTACATTTTATATGATCAAATAATTGGATACGAGTATTACAAGTAGCTTAATGCTTCATGGTTATAAAACTTAAATGGAAAATATTAACTAACATTTGTGTGGTGTTAAAACTATCTTTATTAGACAACATTTTACATGATAATATAACTGGATACGACTATTACAAGAGTCTTAATGCTTCGTAGTTCTTTAACTTAAATACTAGAGCTTAAGTGACATTTGTGTAGCATAGAAGAATCTTAATGGCAACGTACGTTGCATGAATAAATAATTGAAAACGATCATTACAAATGAATTGATATTTTACAAATCTTAGGATTACCCATGACTCTGGCAGATGACATGTACAATTAGTAGTGACAAGGTTTTAGTTAACACCTAGGATAAATAAAATACTAATACCTAATGTTCTAATGGCGCAGCCCCGTGATAAAGGGGAGTATTGTGACGTTATCCAATTTCTCAATCTGAATCGCAACATCGCTGAAATAATCCGTGCTTTGTAGGTGCAAACATACGACAAGAATGCACTGTTGTATGGCACATTTGTTAGGAGACGAGAATTTTTCAGTGTTGTCATAAATGTTTGAATGACTATGGGCATAGTGACAGACTACCTGTATGTGAAGAACGAGGTATCGCAACAGATGTGGAGGACCTGGTAATCTAATACCCGCATATCAGAATCGAGGCTATAGTAAAAAATGCGAAAGGTATCTTACATCAGCTATGGTTATTCAGTGTCTTCATGATCCACCTGGTGTTGAATCTCTGTCTTCAAGATCAAACGTGAATGTCGTTAGCTCTTTCATTCAAGCAGACACTAAGACTGCATAATATATTTTCAAGCAAAGAAACCTGAAAAACTTTGCTGAAATTATTTAATGGCGATTGACTGTCTGTGTTCTGAAATGCTACATCTGATTTAAGAATCATGGAACTTGTGTATTGTAAAGAGTTCCTGGTACATGAAACAGAACCCTAAAATTATCGACGAATTCGCTGAATGTACTTTAATTAATGTAGATAATTGGCCATGTTCAAAATTTTCACATTTCACAACGTTAATACCCTTGAATACAATGAGTAAATTCTCGTCGCACGGGATATAATTTCATAAATTATAACTTATCACTTAACTATAAGTAACCCGAAGAAAATCTCTTAAGTTCATAATGCTGTGCCTTGGAATAAGCGTTGCTCTTTCCAGAGAGTACATTGATAACAGGCTTCTACATTGATGCAACAAAATATCGCAACACCAAAACATAATTAATATCGCATATGGAAATATTTGTTTAGGTAAAATGTTTAAGTTGGTACATTAATCAATGGTATAAGCGCCCGAATGTTGAATGTAAGCATGCACCGGATGTCAGTTTGTGGGTTGGAGTTCCATATCTGCTCCACTCAGTCTGTCAGGACAGGGACGTTAAATGCTGTCTGCGGTTAAAGCTGAAGTTGTTGTACAATGATATCCCATCTGTGGTCGGCTGGAGACAGATCTAGTAATCGAACAGTCCGAGGGAACATGTCGATACTCTGTAGAGCATGCTGGATTGCAACAGCGGTATGTGGGTGAGCATTATCCTGTTGGAAAACACCCCCTTTAGTGCTGTTCATGAATGGCAGCACAGCAGATCGGATCAACAGATTGATGTACAAATTTGCCGTCAGGACGTGTGGCATTACCATGAGAGTGGTCTTGATGTCATACGAAATCAGACCATAACTCCAGATGTAGGTCCAGTATGTCTAGCTTCTTATCTGACATCTGGCCACACACAGCCACCAGTGGCACTGAGGCAGAACCACCTTTCATCAAAAAACACTTCACCCCGCTCTCCAATGAGCTCTAGCTTGAGACCACTGATGTCGCAAATGATAGGCGTTACGGGTCAGTATAATGCAAGCTACAGGGCGTCTGGCTCGTACTGTCTGTGAAGCAACCGATTTGTAACAGTTCGTTGAGTCACTGTGGTGACGTCTGGAGTCCAATCATCTTGCGACCACACATTGTCGTGAGCACCGCTGCCAACAATCAAGTACGGTGGCTACATTCCCGCCAAGTCTTTCTACAATATTGGGTAAGGAACATCCAGCTTCTCATGGCGCTATTGTACGACCTCGTTTGAACTAGTGAGCTGTTGATAATACCATCTTCGTCATCTTAAAGGTATTCTTGACTAACATCAACTCACCTCGTCCAGTCTTAAAGTAAACTAATCGTTGCAGCGTTTATTTAAAGCAAACCTGATTTGCATCCCCACAGTAGCGCTGCTAACAACACTCTTATTCGATTGGAGCGTAATTTGAATAGACATCATCCACCACTTGTCCATTATTTCACACAACTCCTTGATGTTGCGATATTTTTACATTGGTTCATATCATCACTGGCTGCGCACGAACTCTAAGCAGAACTTCAAAAACATAACTTCACACACATACTAAGAAGTTGGTAGAAGGATAGGTAGCATAACAGGTTGTGTCACATGGCCAGAACTTAACACCTGATACTGAACACGTGTAAACGGCTTGGCCACAATATTCTCTTGGCCTGATGAGGTACATCCTTGATATTGTTGTATGCCAGCATTACTTCCACAGGCCACCGAAACATAATTTATGGGAAATAAGTGATCTGTGCGTAGAAATCTGTGCCATATACCACTAGAATGTACTCATAACTTGTCGAATCTTTGGATCATAGGACCACTGTTGTGTTGCATTTCAAACGGTGAATTAATATGCTTATAAACTTGCTATTGGCCTCATGAGGTACATCCTTGAATCTGTCGTATGCCAGCACCACTTCCACACACCAACGAAACGTAATTTATGGGAACTGTGTGATATGTGCATAGAGATCTGTGTACATATATCGCTGAAATGTATTCAGAACTTGTCGAATCTGTGGACCATAACGATCACTGCTGTATTGCATTTCAAAAGGTGAATTAATATGCTTACAAACTGGTCTTACAGACTAGAATACTCTCTTTCAAATTCTAAAGGTGGCAGGGGTAAAATACAGGGAGCGAAAGGCTATTTACAATTTGTACAGAAACCAGATGGCAGTTATAAGAGTCGAGGGGTACGACAGGGAAGCATTCAATCTGTATACTGAGCAAGCAGTGAAGGAAGCAAAAGAAAAATTCGGAGTAGGTATTAAAATCCATGGAGAAGAAATAAAAACTTTGAGGTTCACCGATGACATTGTAATTCTATCAGAGACAGCAAAGGACTTGGAAGAGCAGCTGAACGGAATGGACAGTGTCTTGAAAGGAGGATATAAGATGAACATCAACAAAAGCAAAACGAGGATAATGGAACGTAGTCGAATTAAGTCGGGTGATGCTGAGGAAATTGGATTAGGAAATGAGACACTTAAAGTAGTAAAGGAGTTTTGCTATTTGGGGAGCAAAATAACTGATGATGGTCGAAGTATAGAAGATATAAAATGTAGACTGGCAATGGCAAGGAAAGCGTTTCTGAAGGAGAGAAATTTGTTAACATCGAGTATAGATTTAAGTGTCAGGAAGTCGTTTCTGAAAGTATTTGTATGGAGTGTAGCCATGTATGGAAGTGAAACATGGACGATAAATAGTTTGGACAAGAAGAGAATAGAAGCTTTCGAAATGTGGTGCTCCAGAAGAATGCTGAAGATTAGATGGGTAGATCACACAACTAATGATGCAGTATTGAATAGAATTGGGGAGAAGAGGAGTTTGTGGCACAACTTGACAAAAAGAAGGGACCGGTTAGTAGGACATGTTCTGAGGCATCAAGGGATCACAAATTTAGCATTGGAGGGCAGCGTGGAGGGTAAAAATCGTAGAGGGAGACCAAGAGATGAATACACTAAGCAGATTCAGAAGGATGTAGGTTGTAGTAAGTACTGGGATATGAAGAAGCTTGCACAGGATTGGGTAGCATGGAGAACTGCATCAAACCAGTCTCAGGACTGAAGACCACAACAACAACAACAACAACAAACTGGTGGTCATTATGTTTTGGTTTGTCATGAAAGGATCTCTGAGACGAAGATGACTCTCCTATTATCAGGGTTTGAAGGTGAGCGTCACTGTGGAGTATGTCGTCACGATAGAGATGTAACTTGCAGCGAGCCGCAGGTGCAGCGGCAGCGCGCTCAGCAGGTGGGCTGCGGGCCGCTCAGAGGACACCTGCGACGCCAGGAGCCGCAGCTCCCGGTGGGCGACGCCGCCCACCCGTCGACTCTCCAGTAACAGCTGCGAGCACAGCCTCGGCGTGCGGTCTGCCTCCCTCACCACACAGTGAGCGGGAACTACCACTACTGCCAGAGAGGCAACAGTGGTAATCAGCCCATACCATACGTACCATGTGTCCCACTGAGCCCACATTCCTGCAAATTTACTCCCGTTATAGTAACTATTAGCGAGGCAACAGACCACTAGTACAGACTGCAATGACATTGCGGACAAGTAAATAGCCAGGAAATCTTCATGAAGCGAAGTCACTACACCTGACAGTTCACTGAGCGTCTTGTACGCCCGCCTAAGAGTCCTCAACCTGGTCAGCGAGTGATGGATGCTGGATGCGAGAGATGGCTCGGTTGATACACAGAAATTATCTGTTCTTCTTTGACGTATTTCGTGAGACTGCCACTCATATGAAGAAGGGAAACATTGAAGGTAGAAACTCTCTCCTTTATAACGAGTTGTAAATTAGCAAACTTTACAGTCATAATTATACTTGGTATAGTATTGTGTAACTGGAGCAACCATTGTAGCTTGTGTTCTGTTTTGATATCTAATGTACGCACATAAGTACCATCGACAGTATAAACGGATAGCAGTAACACCAGCTGCAATATCACAAGCTTTCTGGCAGATGCATTCACTGAGCTTAGGCAGGGCTGTACAGCCCTGTCGTATGTCACAATCAGATGAAGCATTTTTGCATACTTCTTAGCATTGCAAAAGAATTCTCCATACATGCAAACGAAGTACAAAATGAAATACTGAAAATGGCCGAGAAACACAATTATGTCTACCAGTGAGTTAATTCGAGTGTGTTTCGCCAAGGTGAGAATGAAGCATGTAGAAGTTAGCTGCAGAATACAAGCAAGGATTGCTATAATGAGATCCACGGGTGTTCTCCTCAAAGACGCAGTTCTTGTGTCGAGGGTGAATGACGATATGCCATACAACTTGCACACAAACAAAAGAGGTTTGCTGGCCTGCAGTAGTTCCACAGTGACGTCTGGCACTGACGTGCTTCCTTCAGCTGACATCACCTGTAAAAATACAGAGGTATTACATCTCCATTCAGAATGCTGTTGACAGAGTAATTAAATAAAATGGCAAAGTGGGGCTTGGACAGTAACTTCTACAATTTCTATATCTGTATTTCAGTTTGTACCGGGTGATCAGAAAGTCAGTATAAATTTGAAAACTTAATAAACCACGAAATAATGTAGATAGAGAGGTAAAAATTGCCACACATCCTTGGAATGACATGGGGTTTTATTAGAACAAAAAAAAAAAACATCCCATATTGCTAGACGCGTGAAAGATCTCTTGCGCGCGTCGTTTGGTGATGATCGTGTGCTCCGCCTCCACTTTCGTCATGCTTGGCCTCCCAGGTCCCCAGACCTCAGTCCGTGCGATTATTGGCTTTGGGGTTACCTGAAGTCGCAAGTGTATCATGATCGACCGACATCTCTAGGGATGCTGAAAGACAACGTCCGACGTCAATGCCTCACCATAACTCTGGACATGCTTAAAGTGCTGTTCACAACATTATTCCTCGACTACGGCTCTTGTTGAGGAATGATGGTGGACATATTGAGCATTTCCTGTAAAGAACATCATCTTTGCTTTGTCTTACTTTGTTATGCTAATTATTGCTATTCTGATCAGATGAAGCGCCATCTGTTGGACATTTTTTGAACGTTTGTATTTTTTTTTCTAATAAAACCCCATGTCATTTCAAGCATGTGTGCCAATTTGTACCTCTCTATCTACATTATTCCGTGATTTATTCAGTTTTCAAATTTATACTGACTTTTTGATCACCTGGTACATTTATAGAATATTACCACTCCATGAGGCCACCTGGCACAACAACGGTTTGTTAAATATTTGAATTAAAAACAATCTTGGTTGCAGTTTATTCTTTTATTAACAAGGTGTTTCGCTTCATGGGGCATCTCCAGATAATCTATAGGAATGGCATAATAGGTAAAAATTAGTGTATGGTAGTAGCAATCACGATTCTAAAGGTGAACAAGGAACTTAAATTTTTTCGTTTACAATATTTTAAAAACTATAGAAAATTGTATGCATGCCTCATTCCATTGCTCACCCATGTGGCCGCTTTCACTCCTGGTGTAGTTGCTGGGACATCTGTGTGTATTCTGTTTAAACGTCTGTACGTCCTTGTGAGTGTGTCCTATAATTGCACTATTCTGGCGTGCGGGTATGACTTTATTAAGGAATCTTTCGTTCAGTTTAGGTAATAATTTAATTTTCTATCCCACTGTTGCATGATATTATATTAGTTGTTTTTGACTAGGCCTTTGCTGGTTTATCTGATTAGGTGTGTACTTCAGTCTAGCACAGAACCGTTTTATGCTTTTTAAAATGTTGTGAAAGGAACATTTAGAATCGTGTATATTGGGACCATATAGTAATTTCGTTTATTTTGCTATCCCTATAGATAATTGGAAGATGCCACACAAATAGGAATCGCGATGTTAACAAAATAAATTGCAACCAAAACCGTTTTTAGTTCAGATATGTACTTTTGTACTCTGGAAGCCTTACAGTCAGGTGTGGCAACAAAGAACGAGGCAGAGAAAGGGTTGGGTTTGTCCATAGGCCCCACCCCTCAAAAAAAATTTTTCTGTTGAAGGGATGTATATTTTACACATGTGAATTTCCACACTGCGTTCCTAACTTTTAGAAAAAAGTATATGAACACTAAGAAAGTCGAATATGGGAGAGATATCTTGAAAATTACAAGTTACATTCAACTCAGGATATCTCTCGCTGGTTAGATTGAGGGTCATCCAACATGGTTTTGTGTGCAGTCTGAGGGCCTGCAAAAAACAATCCATCAGGAAAAAGATCCCATTCACTGGCTAACTACACCAGCTGTCAAAAGCAAATCCGACATATTTCGTGAAGCCACATGTAGAACTGGGACCAAAGGGAGCAGAGTGAGGCAAGACAGAAAAGAAAAGACCCTACACAAAGAAAAAAATTATAGCAGAAAGCGTGACATCCAAAGTAGGAAAGAAATAGCATTCTCTTATCCACATGCTTCCATAGCTATAATCTGCACAATCGTGTTCACAACCATATTGTTACGAGAAAAGTGCATTATACAGTTTTCGAATGTTGCAAAATAAGCAACCTGCACTGGAACGTGATGGCGCGGAAACATTTTCGATGTAATAATAATAATTTGTTTACATCACTTAAAGTCGTCGTGAGGCACAATTACAATTAAAAAGACGTTGTCTCAAATCTTGTTTTGGTTGTAGGACATCACCACCTCAAGGAAGTTTCGTCAGATGGGGAAACGAACCACGAAATGTAATGTAAAACGTGAACTAGCCGTCTGAAGATGAGCCTATTCGTTCGAAACCGGTAACGGCGCTGTTTAAATAAATAAATAGCATTGCGAAAAGTGGCTGGTTGCTGTAGTCTTCTGTGTAAGAGGCAACCTATATTTTGTACACAGCTACGGGCTCAGTATGTCAGTTTTTGACAAAATAGCATAAAGGAGTTTGCTCTTATGGCAGTTGGTGTTTCTGCCATATTGTTCAGACAAGAGCGTTAAGGTCGAGGAGAGTTATGAGAGACAGTTTTCATTGATGAGTCAGTAGAGAGGACAGAGGGAATGGAAACCAGGCAGGGCAGCTGTGTGTATGATGTTGAAATCTCATCAAATAGCAGAGCATCTCAAATTTGAGGAGCACAGGCATTGATAACAAGTTTCAGACGCCGTGAGGTTTTCCGAGAAAAGCGTTCCAGGATAACATAATTGTAATCAACAATTACACGTGTTTGTAGGTCATGGAGAGGTGCTGACGCCTTCTTGCACATTGCAGTTGTCCCCTCAGTCCAATTTATATTCTCATCTGTTATTACTTGCAGAGTCTTTTCAGAAGGAGAGAAGTTGATATTTACGGTCTAATGAGCCAAGAATGACCGACCAGTAACGTTTGGGTTTTAGATGGGTTGAGGTTTAAGCCTATATTCTGCTCCCATTTTGACAGTGCACACAGGGTTTGCACATATATAGAGCTGTACATGTGGTACTTGCCGTAGGACAAACTAATGACACATCATTTACGTACAGTGAAACGTGTATACAACCTGATACTGTATCCTAGGGGACGCCTGATACTACCTGCCTCCATTGTGTGTTTATGGTGCCGGACATGACACAAGGCTGGCGAATCCTCAGGTATGAGCGAAATCATTGCACTGCGCTTGGCGAGAAATTTAGCTGCTAAGTTTGGCGGTTAAAACACCACTGTAGACAGAGTTAAAGGCCTTGCTGAAGTTTAAGAAGCACATGATAGTTGCGTTTTGTCTATCCATGGCAAGTTTCATATCATCTGTTACCTTCGTTCAGGAAGATACTGTGCTGCAATGTTTCTGGAAACCTGATTGTTATTCGTCTTGTAGCTTGTTTGTAGTTACGTAGTTTTTTAGCTGGTTGTAGACCTTGGACACTGCAAAAGGAATGCAAAGAGGTTAGTAATCAGAGAGTGCTGCGGCCATGACTTTTTTAGGTAATGGTTTAACCAGTCCCTGTTTCGATGCCTCAAGGAAAACACCATTGACTAAGGAGTCCTTGAAGATGTCTTTCATAGCGACCACTAGTCAGTCTGTAACAAGCTTCATCGTTTGGACTGTGATGCCCTCTTGTCTAGTAGATGCTGATCTGGTATGTGTGATGGCTTTTATGACAGTGTTGCAAATAAATTTTTTAGACGGCCTTTTTTGTGGTTACAGTCATTTACCTCCATGAACTAATCAATAAGTAACAAGTTTGTTTGTGTGGCCATCCTCCGCAGCAAGCATACAAATACTTGTTTTGCAAATCAAACTGCCTTTTCCTGCTGCTAGTTACTTTATTTATCCCATACGCGTTTCGCCTTCTCCTGTTATAAGGCAGCATCAGTGGGATCTATAACGATACAGTTTTGTTAGTTATATATTATCAAACAGTTCAGTTCGCGATTTCCTGTAAAAATGTAATTACTTACGATTTGCTGATCTGCGTTTCCTCACATCTGGTCTGGAGGTCGCACTACCACTTTTATCACTGTTCTATATTCACATTTTTGTGTTTTCGCCATCCACACACTGTTCACCATGTTTCTCACATTTTTTTGTGGTGGACTATCGTTCTTCTGTCACTCAATACGCTGTGAAAAGAAGTGTACGACGAAATAGTTGTATTGAGTGACAGAACAACGGTAGTCCACCACAAAAAAGAGTGAGAAACACTCTGCGAACAACCTAAGAGAACTGCTCAGATTGTCACCCAGGTCATTTATATAGATCAGGAACAGCAGAGGTCCCAGGACGCTTCCCTGGGGAACACCTGATATCAATTTAATTTTACTCGATGATTTGCCGTCTATTACTACGAACTGCGACCTTCCTGACATGAAATCACGAATCCAGTCGCACAACTGAGACGATACCCCATAGGCCCGCAGCTTCATTAGAAGTCGCTTGTGAGGAACGGTGTCAAAAGTTTTCCGGAAATCTAGAAATACGGAATCAACTTGAGCTCCCCTGTCATTAGCGGCCATTCCTTCGTGCGAATAAAGAGCTGCGTTGCACAAGAACGATGTTTTCTGAAACCATGCTGATTACGTATCAATAGATCGTTCCCTTCGAGGTGATTCATAATGTTTGAATACAGTATATGCTCCAAAACCCTACTGCAAACCGACGTCAATGATATAGGTCTGTAGTTCGATGGATTACTCCTACTAATCTTCTTAAACCCTGGTGCGACCTGCGCAATTTTCCAATCTGCAGGTACAGATCTCTCGGTGAGCGAGCGGTTGTATATGATTGCTAAGTAGGGAGCTAACGTATCAGCGTAATCTGAAAGGAACCTAATCGGTATACAATCTGGACCTGAAGACTTGCCCGTATCAAGCGATTTGAGTTGCTTCGCAACCCCTAAGGTATCTACTTCTAAGAAACTCATGCTAGCAGCTGTTCGTGTTTCAATTTCTGCAATATTCCATTCGTCTTCCCTGGTGAAGGAATTTCGGATAATTGCATTCAATAACTCCGCTTTAGCGGCACAGTCGTCGGTAACAGTACCATCGGCACTGCGCAGCGAAGGTATTGACTGCATCTTGCCGCTTGTGTACTTTACATACGACCAGAATTTCTTCGGATTTTCTACCAAATTTCGAGACAATGTTTCGTTGTGGGACCTATTAAAGGCATCTCGCATTGAAGTCCGTGCCAAATTTCGCGCGTCTGTAAATTTTAACCAATCTTCGGGATTTCGCGTTCTCCTGAACTTCGCATGCTTTTTCCGTTGCCTCTGCAACAGCGTTCGGACCTGTTTTGTGTACTATGAGGGATCAGTTCCATCTCTTACCAATTTATGAGGTATGAATCTCTCAATTGCTGTTGCTACTATATCTTTGAATTTGAGCCACATCTCGTCTACATTTGCATAGTCAGTTCGGAAGGAATGGAGATTGTCTCTTAGGAAGGCTTCTAGTGCCACTTTATCCGCTTTTTTAAATAAAATTATTTTGCGTTTGTTTCTGGTGGATTTGGAAGAAACGGTATTGAGCCTAGCTATAACGACCTTGTGATCACTAATCCCTGTATCAGTCATGATGCTATCTATTAGCTCTGGAATGTTTGTGGCTAAGAGGTCAAGTGTGTTTTCGCAACCATTTACAATTCGCGTGGGTTCGTGGACTAACTGCTCGAAATAATTTTCGGAGAAAGCATTTAGGACAATCTCGGAAGATGTTTTCTGCCTACCACCGGTTTTGAACAAGTATTTTTGCCAACATATCTAGGGAAGGTTGAAGTCCCCACCAACTATAACCGTATGAGTGGGGTATTTATTTGTTACGAGACTCAAATTTTCTCTGAACTGTTCAGCAACTAAATCATCGGAGTCTGGGGGTCGGTAGAAGGAGCCAATTATTAACTTACTTCGGGTCTTAAGTATAACCTCCACCCGTAGCAATTCGCACGGAGTATCTACTTCGACTTCACTACAAGATAAACCACTACTGACAGACACAAACACTCCACCACCAATTCTGCCTAATCTATCTTTCCTGAACACCGTCTGAGACTTTGTAAAAATTTCCGCAGAACTTATTTCAGGCTTTAGCCAGCTTTCTGTACCTATAACGATTTCAGCCTCTATGTTTTCTATTAGCGCTTGAAGCTCAGGGACTTTTCCAGCACAACTACAACAATGTACAACTACAATTCCGACTGTTCCTTGATCCAAGCACGTCCTGTATTTGCCATGCACCCTCTGAGATTGCAGGCCACCCCGAACTTTCTCGAGGCCTTCTAACCAAAAAAACCGCCCAGTCCACGCCACACAGCCTCTGCTACCCGTGTAGCGGCCAGCTGAGTGTAGTGAACTCCTGACCTATTCAGCGGAACCCGAAATCCCACCACCCTATGGCTCAAGTCAAGGAATCTGCATCGGTTCTGTCGACGATGCTGCAGATGGTGAGCTCTGCCTTCATCTCGTAAGCAAGACCGGCAGCCTTCACCAAATCAGATAGCCGCTGGAATCCAGAGAGAATTTCCTCAGATCCAAAGCGACACACATCATTAGTGCCGACATGTGCCACCACCCGCAGCTGGCTGCACCCTGTGCTCTTCATGGCATCCGGAAGGACCCTTTCCACATCAGGAATGACTCCACCCGGAATGCACACGGAGTGCACACTGGATTTCTTCCCCTCCTTAGCCGCCATATTTCTAAGGGGTCCCATTACGCACCTGACATTGGAGCTCCCAACTACCAATAAGCCCACCCTCTGCGATTGCCCGGACCTTGAAGGCTCAGAATCATCCTCTGAAACAGGGCAGGCTGCTGCATCTGGCTCAGCCAGAGACAGCACCTGAAACCTGTTTGTCAGACGCACCGGGAGGGCTTACTGATCAGCCTCCGGGGACGTCTTTCGCTGCCTGCCACGCCTTGGAATGACCTCCCAATCAACCACAGGCGAGGTCTCGGCCCCACTGCAGGCAGCAACCGGGGCAACCACAGCGGCAGAGCGATCTGGGGCAGACGGGACGAGGTTGACATCCCCCTGATACCCAAGTCCGGCTTCCCACAGTGGTGCCCATTGGCAACAGCCTCAAGCTGCACGACCGAAGTCAGCGCCGCCTGCAGCGAAGGGATGCCAACTCAGCCCTCATCCGAACACAGCAATCACAGTCCCTGTCCATTCTAATCGCTGTTGAACAACAGTTACTGAAACACGAGTCCGTGCCTAGATAACGCAAGGGAAACACGCAAAGAATGTATGAACTAACGTGTACAAATGTCTAACGACTGCGCTACAATCTGCCTGAATTTACGATTACAGTAACTAATACTCGAAATTACACCTCCTATACGAAACTATGTAACAAATAAGTGAGCTAGAATACCCAATCGAACTACAGTTTGATATATTTGCTCTCAGTGTACACAGCAGTACTCTGCTTTAAAAGCCGGCCGCCGTGGTCTAGTGGTTCTAGGCGCTCTGTCCGGAACCGTGCGACTGCTACGGTCGCAGGTTCGAATCCTGCCTCGGGCATGGATGTGTGTGATGTCCTTAGGTTAGTTAGGTTTAACTAGTTCTAAGTTCTAGGGGACTAATGACCACAGAAGTTGAGTCCCATAGTGCTCAGAGCCATTTTTAGTCTGCTTTAAAATCAATGAAAAGATGATACGTTTGGGCTCCATATTCCTTTGTTTTTCCAGAATTTGTCTTAGGGTAAATATCTGGTCCATAGTTGACCTGCTGGGGATAAATCCACATTGGTATGGCCCATTTATCTTAGTATTATTGGAAGGAGTCAGCCGTACAGTATATTAGACAGGCTTTTATATCCAAGATTAAACAGCCTGATCCCTCTATAGTTACCACATTCCATCTGGTCGCCTTCCCACATTCTATTAACCAGTTTCAGGATGTTCATTTCCAATTCAGAGCCTCCTTGCTTCAAAAGTTCTGCTGGAATGCCGTCTGTAACTGCCGCCTCGTTGCAGCTCTCACCTCTTCTAAGTTAGGTGGTCCACACTGTTATTTGGGTCCTCTTCCTCCTGTACTTCTGTTGGGTTCCTTGACACAACTGGTCTTGGGTTAAGGAGTTTATCAAAGTAGCGACGCCATCTCTCGCATACCACCTTCTCTTCGCTTATAATTTTGCCATTCTCATCTTTTATTAAACTTGTTCTGCCCCTGAAAGGTTTCGTGCCTTATTCATCTCCCTATAAAATTTCCTTGCGTCGTTTAATTTACACTTCTCAGAAGCTTCATTTCTTCAATATTTGCCTTCATCACTCTCTCTTTTTCTTTTGATGGATCCTTATTTCAATTCTCCGATTTTCTTAATTTTTTTGCCATTATCCTCCACGTACAATATGCTTGTAATGTGCTTCTGTATGCCTCATTTTTTTTAATCGTTACTGTTTCACTTTTGGTATCAAACCATCAGGTTCTTTTTTGCCTTATGCTGTTCCCAACAATCTCGCTTTTTTATTCTTTTCCCACTGAACTTTAATGCTGTTACGGTCTCCAGCGTTTTCAAGGCCCTGAATTATTCTCTCAAGTTATCGTTCCCTTGTTTCCTCTGATTCTAAAGCTTTAATGTTATATTTCTGTGGCTTGGACCAGTTCCTTTAACTGTTATTTTATACACTCACGTATCTTCATGGACAACAAATAATCGATAGCAGCTGGCAGCTGTGAGCTAGCTTATATTAAATAGAGAAGCAGATCTTTTCGGTGATTTCTTTACTACCTACACAAAACAAATCTACAAATGGTGTTCCGTCACACACACAACATGGTGATTCAGTAACTTTGATTCAGTACAACTCAATGAGAAATGATCAATAGTCTAATTTCATCCTCATTGACTATCGTATTTGCTCAATTTTTTCCTTCAAATAAACTGGTTCAGCTCTTTAAAGTCAGTACCGCCATTAGACTGTTTTTTATTTGCAGTGTTACATTAACACGACCATGATTTCGGCTTAAAATGCCATTATCAAGTGTTTTAATGTTATACAGTGGCTAAGATGGCATACTGTCTTATTTAAAATACGCTATTAGACACATTGTCTAAGGGTCAGTATTTCTGGTACAATCCTACTGCTTTATCACTGAGTATACCATCTTGGCTCAAGATGGTATACTCAGTGATAAAACAAAGCAGTAATCCAAAGAATATCTCTTAAATTCATAAAGCTGTCCCATGGAGCAAATGTCGCTCATTCCAGAGAGTACATAGCTAAATCGCTGCCACTGAGGCACAAAAAGGAAGGGAGATGGCACTGTAGACTGTACGTTGTTATGAAGTCAGAGTGGGCGGGGGCTGCTGCCAGCTTTAATAGCCAAGAATATCAGCAGAGTGCTGTTTACGATTGCTTCTTGTTCATAAATTCTGTCGTCTGCACGCAACAATTGTTTTAAATACTATAATCTACGTTGCTTACAAGAATAACATGGTGTCAGGAAAGCAATTTCGACCGTTTTCCTGTTTTGAATGCGTATTTGCTCTTGTGTTGCTACACATTTGGCCTCGTTAATGTAACTTGTCTTTTTGTTGGTGTAATTAGAATAACCAAGAAGAAAAGGAAGTGATGTGAAAAGCTTGCTTTCTCAATCCATTTAATTCTAGTTTTACTGTAACCGTATCGGCAGCAAATGAAGCCTGGTCCTGTAACCAATGCTTGTTTGCTTACTGGTACTGCTTCTTATTCGGTATGTTTTCAGCTTTCAACTCTTATGGACAAGATTTTTAGTGTTCACGTTTAAACTAAAACTGACCTACGCGTTCTTTGCTGGCCCATAGAGGCATGCAATGAGGAAAGAAGTAAGGCAAGCTATCGTATCTTGTGCATCTCGACAAAGTGAGCGATTATTGAAATGTCGGAGAAACAGAACTGCATAGAGGTATGCCACCATGCAGAAAAGAGTTCTTGTTTTATTCGATTGTCAGTACATTAGGTTCACTGTAGTTAACACATTTTCTCATTTTGAAATCTTACCCATAATTTGTCATTCAGTTTATGACCAATAATAGCGATTTACAGAGTAAAAAAAAAGATATTGTTTTTAAAGCGTGTTCCAGCATTGTGCAATGCTATAAATGTGATTAAGGGGATGGTCTGAACCGTTTAGACCCCGTAAAATGGATATTTTGTTTTAACCTAAATGTAAATCATGTTTTTAGAAATGACAGCGTAACCTGTACAACACATAGGGGTGTCTTCCCAACACTAGCGTATTTGCATCTTTTCACGGAATATTTCTCACCAGTTAACTGTTAGTTTTTCAGAAATAACCAAACATATTACTACTGCAATGTACACTATGCGATCAAAAGTATCCGGAGACCTGGCTGAAAATGACTTACAAGTTGGTGGCGCCCTCCATCGGTAATGCTGAAATTCAATATGGTGTTGGCTCACCCTTAGCCTTGATCACAGATTCCACTCTCGCAGGCATACGGTGAATCAGGTGCGGAAGATTTCTTGGGGAATGCCAGCCAATTCTTCACGGAGTGCTGCACTGAGGAGAGGTATCGATGTCGGTCGGTGAGGCCTGGTACGAAGCTGGCGCCCCAAATCATTCCAAAAGTGTTCTATAGGATTCAGATCACGCCTGTGTGCAGGCCAGTCCATAACAGGGATGTTACTGGTGTGTAACCAATCCGCCCCAGAGCATGCATTATGAACAGGTGCTCGATCGTTTTGAAACATGCAATCGCTATCCTCGAATTGCTTTTCAACAGTGGGAAGCAAGAAGGTGCTTAAAACATAAGTGCAGGCCTGTGCTGTGATAGTGCCACGCAAAACAACAAGGGGTGCAAGCTCCCTCCATGAAAAACACGACCACACCATAACAGCACCGCCTCCGAATTTTACTGCTGGCACTACACACTCTGGCAGATGACGTTCACCGGGGATTCGCCATATCCACACCATGCCACCGGATCGCCACAATGTGTACCGTGATTCGTCACTCAACACAACGTTTTTCCACTGTTCAATCGTTCTATGTTTACGCTCCTTACACCAAGCGAGTCGTCGTTTGGCACTTATCGGCTTGATGCGTGGCTTATGGGCAGACCCTCGACCATGAAATCCAAGTTTCCTCACCTCCCGCCTAACTGGCATGGTACTTGCAGTGGATCCTGATGCAGTTTGGAATTCCTGTATGATGGTCTGGATAGATGTCTGCTCATTACACATTACGGCCCTCTTCAACTGTCGGCAGTCTCTGTCAGTCAACAAATGAGGTCGGCTGTACGCTTTTGTGCTGTACGTGTCCCTTCACGTTTCCACTTCACCATCACATCGGAGACAGTGGACCTAGGAATGTTTAGGAGTGTGGAAATCTCGGAAACAGACGTATGACACAAGTGACACTCAATCACCTGGCCACGTTCGAAGTCCGTGAGTTCCGTGGAGAGCCCCATTCTGCTCTCTGACGATGTCTAATGACCACTGAGGTCGCTGATATGTAGTACCTGGCAGTAGGTACCAACACAATGCACCTAATATGAAAAACGTATGTTTTTGGGGTTGTGCGGATACTTTTAATCACATAGTGTACGTCTACTTTGATCATCTGCTTCATTTTACTTTAGAATTTAATTTTGTGGTTTCAAAGTATGTAAGTTTATACCATTTATTGTGATATACCAATAGTTATGGTTAGTTTCATGTCCGTGTATCATTTGCATGATAAATCGTAATGTAGGGAACGAGTCCTCTTATATTAGCATCAACTTTTTTGTAAAAATGCTTCTATACTTAACATTTATTAGTTTTTTTTATATAGACAGATAGATGTTAGTAACTCCTACGCGCCACCATTTACACATTACAATAATAGATAGTTTTCTGCTATGTAGGAGAATTTGCAAAGAGAAACATTTTCAATTTAGTTTCAAATATTGCCTCGCTGTCTGTCAGACATTTTATATCACTGGATAAGTGAGCAAAGCTTTTGTTTGCAGCATTGTGAACCCCTGTTTGTGCTACAGCCGACCTTAATGTGGCTTAACGAATGCCATTTTTTTCTTCTGGTATTGTAATTATGTACATCATTGCTTCTGTTGAAGTGCAATTGGTTATTTGCAACAAACTTCATAAGGAAGTAACTGTACTGTGAAGCCGATATAGATTGCTACTCTCGCGCCGAGCAGCAGGCAGACACGACGAAAAGGGTGGTCACGTAAATTTTTGGCCAAAGATTTCTTAAGAAAGGAAGGAAAGTATATACACACATTCATACAATCACGAACACAAAAATCACACAGCTATGACCGCTGTCTCTGGATGTTCTCACACAGCTATGACCGCTGTCTCTGGATGTTCTATCCAGAAACTTTTTTAATGAGGGAGGAAATGTGGACAATTGATAATTATCGGTGAGTGGAATTTGGGGCATGAGATGTTGCACCAACAATCTGCGCAGTGACGTAGGCGTGTGTGTGCGGGCACGAGGCCGGTGATACACTGTGGCTCGGATGTTGCAGCGTCTGCGTTTGCGGTTTGGAAGGTGTGGTGTGCGTACTGTAAGACCTTCGGTACACACACCATCAGATTATTTGACTTGTCGCTCTAACGAAGTAGGCGAGTGTCAGCAATATGTCTTGTGGTCTTATCGTGGCGTGTTTATCTTCTGCCGTTAGGTCAGACGATAGAAATGCCACTTGCACGCTTAGAGTAGCAGATTGACGGTGACCAACTTTAAACAGAACTTGATTAATTTTCACACACATTTATTAAAATAATAACAATCATAAACCTCACTTAACTTGATTCTGGATGCTATTTACAATTGACAATCTGAAGTTCCTTTGGTCTTGGTACGTTAATCTTATTCTCACATATCTCTGATACTTGACAAAGTGTCTATTCATTTATCTTCATGGCTATGTACAGGAATATGGTAATCTTATTATGCGCAGACTGAAACTTGACTATAGACTGGTACAGACTAATGCAGACTGGTACAGACAACTGCAGACTGACTAATCGGAGGTCTGTACACTCGTTATAATACCTCGCGCGTTCAGATATCACTGCGCAAGTGTGATCCGCGGGAGAAAAGGTTCTATGTTAGCAGCAATCTCATTGGCTGCATTACATATTAATACGCAGATCGGCGGAAGCAGAATTTGGTCCGTCTTTATGGCAGCGCCATCTCGTAGTGCGGAGACGGACGAGCGCTGCGCCTGCGCTGTTGTGCTTAGCGGGGCGCGCTCTAGTGGGAAAGTTGTGTACGCGCTGACTACGCGGAACTATGTACACAACAGAAGGCAATGAAAAACAGTGGAAAGAAAAAAAAAGTGGACGGCGCAAATCATAATTCATCTATACAAAAGAAAATATTGCTTGAACGGCTCCACTTACGAATGAAATGTGATTTCTTTTAACTTTAGATTATTATCGGATCGATTAGTGCACCCGTAAACGATGCGAGCTGGAATTTTTGATGAAACAACTACGTTTCCACACAATCAAAGTACCAAATGCTGTTTGCGATACAACCACAAAAATCGATGGATATCCCCAACGATCTAAAGCAGACAAGGGCACGTTAGTGTAAGATCAAGCTGAAGTATCGTTGCAGTGAACCATATAGCTATAAATGCGGATTTTGGGCTGTATAGGGACGGCGGCTTCAATTTTTTTCACGTTATGACACCTCCCTTCTTTTTTTGCTTCAATGCTCGTTGCAGTCACTTCTACTTCCTCGTTGGCTGCACAAGGTCACGCAGCAAAATTTAACGTAATTTCCCACGTACTGAGAAGTTCGTAGATGGATGGGGATAGCACAGCGAGTTGTGCCACGTGGCCAGAATGGCGCTACAGCTATTTGAGGAGCGTGACAGTGAACTCAAGTAGATGGTTTGGCACCTATATTCACTTGATCTGGACCTGATGACTCACATCCTGGACACTGTTGTATGCCAGCACCACTCCGACAGACCACCGAAACGTAATTTATGGGTACTGCGCGGTCTGTGCGTAGAAACCTGTACGTGGACTATAGAATCAATTCTGGACTTCAAATCAAGGTGCGGTCCTATGGGGTATCGTCTCAGTTGTGCGACTGGATTCGTGATTTCCTGTCAGGAAGGTCGCAGTTCGTAGTAATAGACGGCAAATCATCGAGTAAAACTGAAGTGATATCAGGTGTTCCCCAGGGAACCGTCCTGGGACCTCTGCTGTTCCTGATCTATATAAATGACCTGGGTGACAATCTGAGCAGTTCTCTTAGGTTGTTCGCAGATGATGCTGTAATTTACCGTCTAGTAAGGTCATCCGAAGACCAGTATCAGTTGCAAAGCGATTTAGAAAAGATTGCTGTATGGTGTGGCAAGTGGCAGTTGACGCTAAATAACGAAAAATGTGAGGTTATCCACATGAGTTCCAAAAGAAATCCGCTGGAATTCGATTACTCGATAAATAGTATAACTCTCAAGGCTGTCATTCAACTAAGTACCTCGGTGTTAAAATTACGAACAACTTCAGTTGGAAAGACCACATAGATAATATTGTGGGGAAGGCGAGCCAAAGGTTGCGTTTCATTGGCAGGACACTTAGAAGATGCAACAAGTCCACTAAAGAGACAGCTTACACTACACTCGTTCGTCCTCTGTTAGAATATTGCTGCGCAGTGTGGGATCCTTACTAGGTGGGGTTGACGGAGGATACTGAAAGGGTGCAAAGAATGGCAGCTCGTTTTGTATTATCACGTAATAGGGGAGAGAGTGTGGCAGATATGATACGCGAGTTGGGATGGAAGTCATTAAAGCAAAGACGTTTTTCGTCGCGGCGAGATCTATTTACGAAATTTCAGTCACCAACTTTCTCTTCCGAATGCGAAAATATTTTGTTGAGCCCAACCTACATAGGTATTAATGATCATCAAAATAAAATAAGAGAAATCAGAGCTCGAACACAAAGGTTTAGGTGTTCGTTTTTCCCGCGCGCTGTTCGGGAGTGGAATGGTAGAGAGATAGTATGATTGTGGTTCGATGAACCCTCTGCCAAGCACTTAAATGTGAATTGCAGAGTAATCATGTAGATGTAGATGTAGATTGCATTTCAACGATAAATTAACACGCATATAAACTGGTGGTCATAATGTGAGACCTGAGTTTCTCCTGGCGTATACAACTTTCAAATAACTTCCGGGAATTCAGCCAGGTAACACTTTCAGCGACCGCCTGAAAGTGTCACCTGGCTGAATTCCCGGAAGTTATTTGAATGGTGGTCATAATGTTTTACCTCATCAGGGAAGGCCGCCTGAAAAGAAGGTGACTGTTTCATTTTCAGGGCTTGAAGGTGAGCATCAGTGTGGAGTACGTCGTCACAACAGATATGTAAGCAGCAGTGAGCCGCAGGTGCAGCGGCAACACCCTCAGCAGGTGGGCTGCGGGCTGCTCAGAGGACACCTGCGACGCCAGCGGTCGCAGCTCGCGATGGGCGACGCCGCCCACCCGCCGACCCTCCAGTAACAGCTGCGAGCACAGCCTCGGAGTGCGGTCTGCCTCCCTCGCTACACAGTGAGTGGGAACTACCACTACTGCCAGAGAGGTAACAGTAAAAACCAAAGCGTACCAGATGAACCAAGTATTCCATGGATCCCACAATGGCACACTTGTACTTCCATCAGAATAACTAGTAGCGAGACAATAAACCATTAGTACAGACTGCAACGACGTCGCGGACAAGTAAATAGCCAGGAAAGCTTCATGAAGTGAGGTCACTACACCCGACAGTTCACTGAGCACCTTGTACGCGCGCCTTAGAGTTCTCACTGTGGCCAGCGAGTGATGGAAGCTGGATGCGAGAGACGACTCGGTTGACACACAGAAATGATCTGTTCTTCTTTGATATATTTTGTGAGTTCCGCCTCTCATACTAAGAAGGGAAAAATTGAAGGAAGAAACTCTCTCCTTTATAACGAGTTGTAAATTTGCAAATATTACAGTAATAATTATACTTGGTATAGTACTGTATAACTGGAGCAACCATTGTAGCTTGTATTCTGTTTTGATATCTGATGTACACACATAAATAACATCCAAAATACAAAAGGAAAGCCCTAACAACAGCTGCAATATTACATACTTTCTGACAGATCCATTCACTGGACCTACGTGGGACTCTAAAGCATTGTCGTATGTCACTATCAGATGGCAAATTTTTGCGTATTTCTTAGCATTGCAAAAGAATTCACCAGACATGGAAACGATGTACAAAATAAAATACTGAAAATAGTTCAAAAATAGAACTATGTCTGCCAGTGATTTAATTTGGATATTTTTATGTAAGGGTAGAATGATGCACGCAGAAGCAAGCTGCAGTATACAAGCAAGGATTGCTATGACAAGATCCGAGGTTGATCTCTTCAAAGACACAGGGTGAATGACGATATGCCACACAACTTGCACACAAGTAGAAGTGGTTTGCTGGCCTGCAGCAGTTGCACAGTGGCTTCTGGCACTGAGGAGGTGCATCGATCCGCTGACATCACCTGTAACAGTACAGATGTGTTACATTTCCATGAAGGTTGCCGCCGACAAGAATTACGTAAATTGGCAAACTGGGGTTTGGACCTTAACTTCGACAATTTATGTATCTGTATCTGAATTTGTACAGACGTACTCTGCGAGACGTACAATCACGTGCAGATTCAAAGAGGGAGAGAAGCAGTGGGGTCGGGATTAGAGTGTTATTGCACATACTCCCCCCATCCCCCCGCCCCAAAAATCGTTATAGAAAAAATATTTATACTTTTACGTGTCTTTGCTACCTTTTAGAGAAGAAAGTAGTACAAAAGCTAAGAATTTCAAAAATAGCAAGGATTTCTAAGAAAATAACACAGGATACATTCAATTGATAGAAGGAGGGCTGGTCATCTTGGTTTTGTGTGCAGTTTGAGCGCCTGCAGAAAACATTCCAACCAGGAAAAAGAGCCCATTCACTGGATGACTACACGTGCTGTCAACAACAAATCCGACATGACCTGTGAAGCCACATGTACACAACTGAGCATTCAAATTGTTACACCACGAAGATGACAGCTACAGACGCGAAATTTAACCGACAGGAAGAAGATCTGTGATATGCAAATGATTATCTTTCCAGAGTGGCGACACCTACAACGTGCTGACATGAGGAAAGTTTCCAACCGATTTCTCATACACAAACGGCAGTTGACTGGCGTTGCCTGGTGAAACGTTGTTGTGATGCCCTGTGTAAGGAGGAGAAATGCGTTACCATCACGTTTCCGACTTTGATAAAGGTCGGATTGTAGCCTACCGCGATTGCGGTTTATCGTATTGCGACATTGCTACTCGCGTTGGTCGAGATCCAATGACTGTTAGCAGAATATGGAATCGGTGGGTTCAGGAGGGTAATACGGAACGCCGTGCTGGATCCCGTTGGGCCTCGTACCACTAGCAGTCGAGAAGACAGTCATCTTATCCGCATGGCTGTAACGGATCGTGCAGCCACATCTCGATCCCTGAGTCAACAGATGGGGACATTTGCAAGACAACAACCATCTGCACGAACAGTTCGACGACGTTTGCAGCAGCATGGACTATCACCTCGGAGACCATGGCTGCGGTTACCCTTGACGCTGAATCACATACAGGACCGCCTGCGATGGTGTACTCAGCGACGAACCTGGCTGCACGAATGGCAAAACGTCATTTTTTCGGATGAATCCAGGTTCTGTTTACAGCATCATGATGGTCGCATCCGTGTTTGGCGGCATCGCGGTGAACGCACAATGGAAGCGTGTATTCGTCATCGCCATACTGGCGTATCACCCGGCGTGATGGTATGGGGTGCCATTGGTTACACGTCTCGGTCACCTCTTGTTCGCATTGACGGAACTCTGAACAATGGGCGTTACATTTCAGACGTGTTGCGACCCGTGGCTCTACACTTCATTCGATCCCTGCGAAACCCAACATTTCAGCATTATAATGCACGACCGCATGTCACAATACGCCAGTCACTACTCTTGATGAACTGTGGTAACGTGTTGAAGCTGTATGGGCAACTGTACCCGTACACGCCATCCAAGCTCTGTTTGACTCAATGCGCAGGCGTATCAAGGCCGTTAATACGGGCAGAGGTGGTTGTTCTGGGTACCGACTTCTCAGGATCTATGCATCCAAATTGCGTGAAAATGTAATCACTTGTCAGTTCTAGTATAATATATTTATTCAATGAATACCCGTTTGTCATCTGCATTTCTTCTGGGTGTAGCAATTTTAATGGCCAGTAGTGTAGAACTGGGATACCATAGGAAGCTGAGTGAGGCAATACAGAAAAAGAAATACCCTACACAAGGAAAAAAGTTATAGCAGAAAGACTGACCTCAAATCGTAGGTGAAAAAGACTGAAGGTAACAGCACTGCCTCATTCACATGCTTACATAGCTATTATCCTCGGACCTGTGTTTACAATCGTAGTATTGTGAGAAATACTGGTAGCCGATAGGGTTACTACGATTTTGAATAACGTAAAACATCATGTCAAAGTTGTTTGAGATTATTGCTGTTATAGTTTGCAAAACAACTGAATGATACACCTGCTTCTTACGTTTTCAGACGAACGTTTTTGAAAGGCTGTAACTGCCTTAATTACAATATTTAGGTAGTTATGCTGAAACGATATACTAAGGAAACAAAGGAGTAAAGCAAACATGAGGAGGATGTTACAAAAACAGTGTAGCAGAAAACTGCTCAAGGTTGGTGTTTTCGTTGTTCACCGTTCCTAGCGATTACTGGTGGACATTCAGCCACCCTTCAACAGTTACCGAATGAGTGTTGTTACGTGCAATAGATACCAAAACCATTATACCTGAAGTTAAAGAGCTAGGGGTCTCGATAATCGCTGCTTTCTGTGACCTTTCACCAGGTTCGCCAAAAACAGAAGGAAGACTCATTAAGAATACTCACAGAATTCCACTCATTGTCCCAACTGTCTCAATAAGATGCAAGTTTATAACGAACAGTGTCACCGGTAAATGATACATGGCAGCTTCATATCGCAACCCAGTTCCGATTATCTGTTCCCAGAGGACTGGGTGTAGCTGCTGTTACTATCTGTTTATTCGTCAGCGCCTGTCGAACATTCGTACGATCTTCGCGCGTGCAGTCCTTTGGAATGACCTCTTTTTGTTATACTGCCAATGGTTCGACCTTTCTCAATGTCCAAAGACGGCAGTGAGCTGTATTTGTAAGTCCACGGGGCATGCTGTGTTGGCATCTCAATCCGAAAAGTTCCATTACGGTTAAACGCACCCAGTAGTCATCATATAGTGACATCATTCTTCATCTACTAAAATTGCTTTTTTTCTGTTCAGAAAATAAAGTTACACAAGGATTAAACTGTAATCGTGTTCATGATGTCAAGAATCCAGCCCGGCATTCTAAGCAGGGAAACACGGAAGGTAGAAACTCTCTCTTTTATAACCAATTGTAAATTTGCAAATTTTACGGTCATTTACTTTGTATTGTAATGTATAACCCGAGCAAACATTGTAGTTCGTCTTGTGTTTTGATGTATGGGGTACACAATGAATAACGTCCAAAGTACAAAAAGAAATCAGTAACAAAAGCTGCAGTATCACAAGATTTCTGGAAGATGCACTCGCTGGGTATAGGTACGGCTGCAAAGCCTTTTCATATGCTACTAGCAACCGAAACATTTTTGCGTACTTCTTAGCATTGCAAAAGAAGCGCCAGACACAGAAACGATGTACAAAATAAAATACTGAAAATAGCCTAGAAATGGAACTATGTCTAACAATAAGATAATTCGAATGCTTTTCACTAAGGTCATCGATACAAGCGATGACGTGTTACATTTCCATTCAGGATGTTATTGACAGACTAATTATGTAAAATGGCAGAAAGAGGTGTGGACGTAACTTCGATAATTTCTGTATCTGTGTCTCAATTTGCACGTTTGAACAGTGCAGATGCATAGAGAGGGAGGTAAGGTCTTGAGTATCATGGCCAATATCCTTTGCCCCCAGTCACCCCCCTCCCCCCCCCCCCCCGCCCTCCTGCAAATAAAAATAGAAATTTATATTTTTGCATTATAAATTTACAAATTGATTTCCTAACACAATAAAATTATATAAAACCTGAGTATGTCGAAAATGGGGGAGGTTTCTAGAAATCGCAATTTACGTTTAACATAGGATAACATTCATGTTCTAGATTCAGAGTGTGCCACTGTGGTTATGTCTCCAGTATTTTTTATTGTTATTATTATTAAAATCATAAGCATATCAAAGTGGGTATGATTACATATTTATTTTTGGGTGACGGGGAGGATAGAGATAGTAATAATCTGAGGAACAGTGATCCCTTCCAGCCCTGGACCGGCATATTGTTTGAGTGTGTGGCGGAGTGTGCATAACTGTGCAATAAACCATTGCCCGACTTATGCTCCCACCTCCCGCTTTCCTTTTCTCACGGATCTATTTGCCAGGATCATTACGTGGGTATACTGCTCGCCTTTCAAACTGCAGCACCATGAAGGTGGGGAGCAATAAACGTAATGTCATTACAAATTACGATATTCTTGATAGCAACACAACTCAGTGGCAGATAGATAAAAGATTTCTGTGGACCAACAGGCATCCCGAGATCATGTTGTCTCTGTAACTTGTGTTTCAGTCATCAGACATCTCAGGTGATAATTACAGTGAAACTACGATCTGGGGATGTTTGTTGGTCAAACAAAACTTTTTATGTACTTACTATTGTAACGAATTGTGATGAAGACTATTAAAATTTGCAATACGTAAATAATATAGATTGATGTGACTCCTTTGCCTGACGATGTCAGGTTTTGCAACCGTCATATTGGCTTGACATGAGCTGTGTTCAAGTGATTAGCATTTCAGCAAAACCGTACAAAGCAACTATGAGTAATATCATATACATTCTTTGTAATGAGGAAACGTTACAGGGCTTGTATGTATTTCATAGATGATATTTGGAAAATTGTTTGTGTCTCGGTAGACCCTTTTATGCCTTGAGTAAGAAATAGCAATGTCTATCAGCACGCGTGAGAATTCCAGAGCGCCAAGCTCATGATGGAAAAGGTCATAAAGGCAGTGTGTTTGACGGGCATCAAGATTCACGTTTCAACAATCACCCTGAGATTTTCTCTGAAAATTTTTGTCATGTTGGTGAGGGCTTGCGTCAAGACATCAGAGTGATGTCTCAGATGCGCTTAAATACCAGTGTGATGACAGACTGCTGTTGGTTGCATCACTCAGGCAATTCATAAAAAATGGTTCAAATGGCTCTGAGCGCTATGGTACTTAACATCTGAGGTCATCAGTCCTCTAGAACTTAGAACTACTTAAACCTAACTAACCTAAGGACATCACAGACATCCATGCCCGAGGCAGGATTCGAACCTGCGAGCGCAGCAGTCGCGCGGTTCCGGACTGAAGTGCCTACAACCGCTCGGCCACAACGGCCGGCGGGCAATTCATCGTAAAAAAAAAAAAAAAAAAAAAAAAAAAAAACTGGTCAGGCGCTAGTAGGACTCACGCGCTTAATGGTTCCCTACAAACGTAATTGTGCCTATAGATAGTTCACCCATTTCGGAAATCAAGGATCTCGATGATTTTTACCTGTTTTCGTCGTTGATACTGACAAGATATTGGTCCCAGGGGTTTCAAGACTTTCGAGGATGATTTAATTTCAAGGTTCAAGTCGTATTACAAATGACGAAAGAAAAATAAGATATTAAGATTCTGAACGTGGCTGCGCTTCAGCAACTGTGCATGCAAGGGCTTCAGTGGATTAAAAATAACAGCCAACCAGTTGCAAAATATAGGTTTACTAACGTTTTTAAGACCGTGTTCTTCAGAATCTGTAGGATCACATTATTTATAGCCAATGTGGGAGTCGTTGACACTGTCTAGCACCTGTCATCCACTTAGTCAGAAGAGTGATAGTTTTAAGACAAAGCCTAACAGTAGATGGCTACAGCTTTTGTATAACGTATTTTAAATGGCGAGTAACTGATGAGATGTTCTAGACAGAGTCAACGACTCCCACATTGCCAATAGATAACGTAATTTTCCGTATAAAATCTTCATAAGAAGACGATTTAAAACTGCGGAAACCATGCTCAAAGTTTAATAGACTGGTTGGCTGTTATTTCAAATTCATTGAAGACAAAACAGATATTTTTTTCATATTTTTCAAATTAACGATTTTCTTGTCCCTGTGGACTATCAGGGCTAAGTTTGTGAGTGTCAAATTATGTGACATAAATGGCAGTATTGATTGCACTGAATTACAACACTAGCGTTTATTGTACCGCCAAGGGACCATAGATCTTAGTACACGACATAAATTTCAACTTTGTACGTCTACTTGGGGTTCTGAATAATTGGACAGACAGGTGGACAAAAAAGTGAGCTTATAGGGTTCCATTTTTTACCGGCTGAGGACGGTATCCTACAAAAAAATGTATTAGATTCTTGAAAGGGAAGGCAGAAGAAACAAAATGGCCATATCCTTCCTCTGAAATGTAAAGGTATTTTCATGTTTGTATTTAAATTGAGCTTTTGTTAATACTGAACAATTAAATTACCTCACATTCAAGCTGCCATGTGTTCTACCAATTTTCTCCTTTATGACGACGTCATATTGAAAATGGAATGCCATGTGGCTAGGGCGTCACGTCGGGTAGACCAGTCGCCTGGTGCAAAACTTTCGATTTGGCGCGTCGATGGTGATGAGATTGTGATGATGAAGACAACACAACAACCAGTCACTCAGCGGAGAAAATCACCGACCCAGCGAGGAATGGAACCCGGGCATAGCATGCCATCGCGCTGACCACTTCTTTTTTTTATTTT
This sequence comes from Schistocerca nitens, assembly GCF_023898315.1. Taxonomy (NCBI): domain Eukaryota; kingdom Metazoa; phylum Arthropoda; class Insecta; order Orthoptera; family Acrididae; genus Schistocerca; species Schistocerca nitens. The sequence goes on from NC_064618.1 coordinate 250,572,968, forward strand.
TTAAACTTGGGACCTTTGCCTTCCGCGGGCAAGTGCTCTATCACCTTCTTTTTTTCCTGTTTTAAAAACTTTTTTAAATAGATTTTTCTTTAATTGAAAAATGAGAGGTTTCATCTGCTTTATAGCAAAAACAGTTACTGCATTTATTCTACCTCGTGCAAACGGAACCGGAACAATAAAATAAAAACAAATGCATCGCCCGGAAATTAACCAGGGCTGCCGACTAAGTTATTTTTCTTTTCTTTTTCCTAGTAGCACAGTAAGCAGCAGATTGGAGGAGGCAAAGCGGGTAGGGGTCGAATTCCGAGGCCTAGCCACGATGTCTCTCCCCTGCCACCACTTACGCGCACCAGCACATTTTTTTTATTTTTTATTCTGAACTAAAAGGGCCATCTCGTCCGCTGGGATCACCTTATCGAAGCTGACGGCCAGTAACAGGCGGTCGTCATTGCAATGGACATCACGAGTCATCAACCGTCGGAGCGTCCGGGGCCGCTGCACAGTCAGAGACTGTTTCTGTTACCGTAGGGGAATCGTGGAAACATCACGTCTGCAAGTCAATGTCTTCTCACACCCGGCACACCCCAGTTGGTCGGTGGGTCCGTGAATGACGATCCCAAATAGTTGGCAAAGGGGTTCCTGTGCTCCGTTCTGTTCGTTAAGACCAGGAACTCGTCGATCATGTATTGCCACAAATCGAGGACTTTCTTTTGGCCGTCGCGTTACATGTAGTGTATCGCTCTTCCTTGTACCCAATTGACCGCATTGATCCGGGTCAGCGGGAAATAGACGGCGTCGGGATGAACGAGGTCCAGGGGCACAATCGAAACAGGGGCGGGTGTAGCAGGAAAGCCGGTACCTGGCGGATCAGTTTCCAGCACTCGCGTGCGGGGCCACAGTTCAGTCTGTGTTCGTCCGTGTCTACCGTCGTGCAACGGGGGCACATAGGGTCGTCAGTTATTCTCGGTTTACACTAGCAAGTTGTCCGCAGCTCGTGGTCGTGCGGTAGCGTTCTCGCTTACCACGCCTGGGTTCCCGGGTTCGATTCCCGGCGGGGTCAGGGATTTTTTCTGCCTCGTGATGACTGGGTGTTGTGTGATGTCCTTAGGTTAGTTAGGCTTAAGTAGTTCTAAGTTGTAGGGGACTGATGACCATAGATGTTAAGTCCCATAGTGCTCAGAGCCATACACTAGCAAGTTATTGCAGCAATTTATTGAGCGGAGGAACTTGCCGCGCGATTTGCGAGTGTAAACATATCGCCAAGTCGACTTGCGACCGTAGCAATTTATTGCGGAAGTGACTTGCTGCACGTTTTCCGCTTCCAGTGTGAACACCACGCAAGAAGTATCTGCAAGTAACTTGCAGCTTTTAGGATTTATTTCTATTTCCTGCAAGTAGCAAGCGCAAGTTATAGTAAGTATGTCGTCTGCATAACACTCATATTTAACATTTTACTTAATGTGGTGACTTAATTTTATGCAACCATCTTGCGTATTATATGTAAACAAATTTCAGAAACGGGAATGGATGAAGCAGGATACAGAATATTTTATTGAAGCCGTGGAGAGCTACCCCGAAATATGGAACGTGCATAACCGAGACTTTAAGGATAGAGTGAAGAAGATGAGCGCATTAAATGAAATCTCGTCAATATTCCACACATCTGTAAAAGAAGTACATAGAAAATAGCATAACTTGAAGACACAAATCCTTTGCCACTTGCATCCACTCGCTTGTTGTTTTAGGAGTCTAGAAAAAGACGATGTGTAATTATTACATGTTCTATTTAATTAGCTTGTCACTTTCAATTTTATGAGCATTAGAAAAAAAAACATTTTTATAAGCATATCATTCTGTAAAATGCAGTTTATTTCAATAAAAATTTAATTTCATTGTTGTGTTTTCACATACCTTCAAATAATTTTCCCTTTTCAAGACGTTAAAAATGGCTCTACATACATCGGGTATGATCAAAGAAATCGTGCTGACGGGAATATGACACAAGTACATTAGGGACTTGTATGAGTCTTCTGCAAAGAAAAAATTTCAAAATTCAACCTTTTTTTGGTTGTATGTTTCACATAAATAAATGAAATGCCTATTTTATTCGTAGCTCACAGGTAGCTATAAATCATAGAGTGACTAACAAACGTTCCTTTGCTGAAATAGCAGTATGGAAGATTGTGTCTCGTTTTAATATGACGGACGCTATTAACATCAATAAATACTCCAGATCATTTGAGGACATTCTGCAAAAGTTTTCAAAAGTCTCCATGCTCTCGATACTAAGTTCTTGCAAAAGATTGTTTTAGGCACCATTTTGCGATCTTCTCATTATCTACTCTCTAATCCAAATACTTCCTTTTTCACGTTTTGCACTACAATTACAAGAGCTACAGCATATCTCACCCGCCTACTTGTCATTTTACACGTCGGCTGACAGTGGTACTGAAAGCATATGTAAACAGTATCAGCAAGTTGTTGACGCAAGTTTCTTGCCAAAGAACTTGCGGAAGAATCTTGCTTAATTCTTGCGCTGCTGTGTAAACACAATTGCAAGCGGCTAGCAATAACTTGCAGCAATAACTTCTGCAAGCGACTTGCTAGTGTAAACCCAGTGTCAGGCGAATGGCATGTAGCCTTCGTCGGGTCGGAAATTTCTCGTTAGTGACGACATACCACGTCGACCGCACTAAAGTTGACCGGATGGCTCACCAAACCCGCGTCCAGTCGACCGCGGGGTGCCGTCGTACAATGTCGTTAGCCGGATTCCAGCGTTGGAGAACAATATAATAAGTCTTTGATGCCCGATTCCGTGTCTCTGGTATAGCCCCCAACATGACCACTCAGCTATCGAGGTGGACGACGTCATGCTATGACAAATCTATACACGTTAGAAATTACGTTAGAAGACGACAAGCGCCGTGTTCCGTTCGAGCTAGTCTATCTACAAGTTGATGCATACCTGACATGCATTTATAAATATAGCTGTACTAAAAACATCACTCTGCAACTTTTTTATAAATAGGAAAGAGTTTCATGTGTACTTGAGAATGGCCTCCGATTATTTTTTTTTTCAGTTTAGAATCTCGTTAATGCAAATCTTTCTAAACACATTAAAACATAATAGGAACAATCGTGAATTTGTTCCATCAATTAGTTTCGAACTGAATGGTTTATGTACATAAACGACACCAGTAAAACAAATTGTCTTATAAGTAACTATCCCTTATAAGAACTTTTGCCTCCCAAATCAGCATTTAATGTACTGAACATTATTAAACCCATCTTTTATTAACCATTCTTTAAATGCTATTGTGTATCATTAACTGTTACTAAATGTTGTTTTGTATATCAAGATTTCAGGCTGATGACAATATCTGTCGTATAGTTACATATACTGATGGATATATGACAGTTAATGCTTCCACACATTAGCAGAGCTGCATGGCGTATCTCCACTATTTAAAAACTGTTTAACTTTTATGATGTAAACAGATATTATTCTCATTTCAGCTTTATCAATAAATCCGATATATTAGCTACATTTATTACATAGCAATGTGTGACCTAAAAGCAGCAGATGTAAAATAAGAATTACAGCCCACTTCAATATAAATTTTACATATGATTTACTTATGTTCCAAAGCTCATAATAACTGTGACTGCTAACGAAAAGATAACAAGTTCATTGTAAAGAAGCAGTATGAGACTATAATACTTCAGTTGAACTCTTCCCTTACATAATACAACGTAGCCTTTCAGACTGGTGTTTACATCTGCTCTGAGACGCGTTGACTGATATAAATACTATTCCCTGATGTGTCGTCTCTGAGTGTGTGAGACATCTTTGGAGATAAAACGGCAACTGTAAAAAGAGTTCGAGAGGCCCCCGAGTTTATTGGGCCTCATTGAAGGCACCACCATTCGTCACTTTATACCAGAGGTATGTATATCTGTGGCTGGCGCTATCGTTCCGACTAAAAACGGTCCCTCATAATTCTGTTGGCGAAAAATCGACATACATATCTTATGTAACTTAATAGCTAATTTTTTGGTACAATTATTATGGTTTTTGTATATCTTATGTCTCCCTACACATGCACGCATGATAACGAGTCGTCTTTCTTAAAAAGTTCGTCTTAATGAACATCATTTCTTGATTTCCATCTTGGAATACCTGTTCTCATATGAACGATATGTCAGTATGTTCCAGGCGGTAGTTCCTTTTGTGTTCAGCTAAATGGATTTAATAATAATTATTATGGTACCACAACTATATGGAAGTTTGTATACCACAAGTGTTGCCAGTGGACGTCGTCTCTCTTTGCCTTTCTTAAGCATTTTTTTTTATCTTCTCGGTGGGTGTAAAGATCTACATGGTCAACACTTTCCAGATCTGAACCATAATCTTGTTAATAAACGGGACGAATACTTTCCTATTTGAAGGACTTTTTTCCCCATTAGTCCTGGCTTTCTCTCTTCTTGGACAGAGTACTAGAAAGCCTGCAGTAGGTGGTACAGCTAATTTTGTAAATAAACTGTCTTGCAGATTTTATTATGCCTGTCCAGGAAGCTTTAATGATACCTCTTTTTTGCCTTGGATGATAGTTGTACTCCTTATGGCGCTATAAATCAGTGTTGGTAGCTTTCTCATACACCTTATGGCCCAATGTCCCATCTGTTCGTTTAATTACAGATAGACAGAAAATTAAGGTGCCCATTGCTCTCCTTCTCAATCGCACGTTGAATATTTGGGGTGATGTTAATGAGCTGTAGCAGGAAGACTTCAAACGACTCTTCGACGTGTTCCACATTACAAAGATATCACCCAGGTAACGATATCACACAGCTGCTTGTGCTACAATTCTAGTAGTTATCCTAAATTTGTTGGACAACTCAGTGAATCATTCTCCTTTCTCACTCGTACTATCCAGCACGGTTCTCCCTTAACTATTCCATCCCATAACATATCGTTCCATTCCACCATGGTTACTATATCTTTATCCTGCTTTTTTTTCTGAGCCATCAGTTTTCTGTCTGGTTTGATGCGGCCCGCCACGAATTTCTCTCCTGTGCTAACCTCTATATTTCAGAGTAGCACTTGCAACCTACGTCCTCAATTATCTGCTGGATGTATTCCAATCTGTGTCTTCCTCTACAGTTTTTGCCCTCTACAAAAAATGGCTCTGAGCACTATGGGACTTAACTTCCAAGATCATCAGTCCCCTAGAACTTAGAACTACTTAAACCTAACTAACCTAAGGACATCACACATAACCATGCCGGAGGCAGGATTCGAACCTGCGACCGTAGCGGTCGCGCGGTTCCAGACTTGCCCTCTACAGCTCCATCTAGTACCAAGGAAGTCATTCCCTCATGTCTTAATAGATGTGCTATCATTCTGTCCCTTCTCCTTATCGGTGTTTTCCACATATTCCTTTCCTCTCAGATTCTGCACAGAACCTCATCATTTCTTACCTTATCAGTCCATCTAATTTTCAACATTCGTCTGTAGCACCATATGCTTCGATTGTCTTCTGTTCCGGTTTTCCCACAATCCAAGTTTCACTACCATGCAACGCTATACTCCAGACGTACATTTTCAGAAATTTCTTCCTCAAATTAAGGACTATGTTTGATACTAGTAGACTTCTCTTGGCCAGGAATGCCATTTTTGCAATTGCTAGTCTGCTTTTAATGTCTTCCTTCCTCTGTCCGTGATTGGTTATTTTAGTGCCTAGGCATCAGAATTCGTTAACATTATCTACTTCGTGACCATTAATCCTAATGTTAAGTTTGTCGCTGTTCCCTTTTCTGCTACTTCTTATTACTTTCGCCTTTCTTCGATTTACTCTCATCCATATTCTGTATTCATTAGATTGTCCATTCCATTCAGCAGATCATGTAATTCTTCACTTTCACTCAGAATAACAATGTCATCAGGCAATCGTATCATAGATATCCTTTCAGCTTGAATTTTAATTCCACTCCTGAAACTTACTTTTATTTCTATTATTGCTTCTTCGATGTACATTCCTGTCTTACACCTATTAATCCGAACATTTCGTTCTTGGTCGTCCACTCTTATTATTCCCTATTGGTTCTTATATACCGAGTGATCAAAAAATCAGTATAAATTTGAAAACTGAATAAACCACCGAATAATGTAGATAGAAAGGTAAAAATTGACACACATGCTTGGAATGACGTTTTATTAGAACAAAAAAGAAACAAAGTTCACAAAATGTTCGACAGATGGCGCTGGACAGCAAAACGTCAGTGACTGCGCATGACAATCGTGTATAAAAGGAGCTGTAATGAGAGAGAGAATCTCCGGCGGTAATCCGGAAGGATACCGCCCTTCGATTGGCCTTTCGGTTCTAATCGAAGCGTTAGGTGTATTGCAGGTGCCAGCCACCCTGCAGCGGTCCAGCCAGCAGCAAGCAGCCAGCAGCCAGCAGCCAGCAGCGGTTCCTGCTAGCAGCCTGCGGCCAGCGTCCGGCGGCCAGCCGCGGTTCCTGCCAGCAGCCAGCGTCCAGCTGCGGTCCCAGCCAGCGTCCAGCAGCAGCAGCAGCAGCACTAGCGTCCCCACCGGCCGGCCAGCCAGGTCGCCTCCCCCGCCTGCAGCAGCGGAGTGGGGCTTCGGCCCCAGTCTCCTTCATAGTTTCTCCGTCCCTTCTACTCTGTGTTTCTCGTCGCCTTCTTTGTCCTGTCCTGTGCTTTTCCCATTCTCGTAATGTCGACCTCCACCACCGCCACTACTGCCACCACCACTGCCATCATACACACATCCCCCTCCGCCGCCGCCACCACTATCACGTGGTGTGCCATATCACTCCCCCCTCAGTCCATCCCCCCCCTCCTCACTCTCCCATCTCCCTATTTGTCGCCCCATCCCCGGTTCCTCCCTCCCGTGCCTCCTCTGATCCCTTCACTCCACTCCCTTCCTCTTTGCTCCTTCCGTTTCTGCGGTCCCCGCTAGGGTGGTCGCCCGGAGGGCTACGGCCCATGCTCTACTCTCCCCTTCGCCTTCATCGTCATCGTCATCGTCTTCACCGTCGCCTTCGCCATCGCCCTCACCATCTCCGGCGCCGCCTCCGGCACTGGGACCTGCCACTCCCCGCCACCTTCCAGTCGCTCCCATCCCCCACACCTCCTCCGTCGCCGTCAAGCGCCCCAGTGGCACCCCTGCCTCCTCTACTCCCAAAAAGGCTCTGCCTCGTCCCCCTTCCCCATGATGCCATGGATGTCTCCCCACCTGTCTCTGCCCCTTCCTCCTCTTCCTCTACCCCCTCCTCCTACTGCTACCTCCTCTCCCGTCCTGATCCCTCCCTTCTTGAAGCCCGGAACCTCACCCTCTTCCTTCACCAGAATTTTCCTGGTGCCCCCATCTCCCTCTTCACTCCTCGCCGTGATTCGGTGCTCATCTCCTCCCCCAGCCCTACCCTCCACACAGACCTCCTTTCCCGCATCCCTGTCACCCGCTTTGGCCCTAATGCCTCCCTCACCCCTGCTCCTTCCCCGCCTCTCTCCCGCCAACCCCAACCCCCACATCGCCCGCCAACCCTCACCGCCGTGATCACTCGGCTTAGTCCCACTATCACGGAGGCGAATCATCTGTTGGCGGAGCTTCAGGCACATCCCCATCTGGAGGTGCGTGTGGATCATCGCATACACAACACTGCCGGCCCCACCCGCCTTATGCGGGTCTTTTCCGAGCACGCCCCCTCCATAGACCGTCTCCTGAAGGAGGGTGCCCTCCTTTTTAACTAACGTTATAAAGTTGACAATTGACCCCTCCCGTTCCCCTCCTCAATCCCTCCGCTGCCAGAGGTGCTTGCGGTGTAATGCACACCCGACATCTGAGTGCCGCGAGGTCCCCACCTGCCCGCACTGTAGGCAAGCCCACTTTTTACGGAAGTGCCCCAATCTCCAGTCCCCCCCCCCCCTCCTGTAATACCTGTAACCTCCCTCATCCTACCTACTCCCAGAAATGTAAGGCCTGACCCCCTCCTACCACTCCTGAACTCACCGTTCCTGTCCGCCCTCTGGACGCCCCCACCCCTCCCGGCAATTCCCTTTGCCCACCGTAGGGAGGACATCATCAGATTCCTCACCATCGTCCTTCAGAATGTTTATCCTTTTCAGCGCCGCACACCCTCCAACAGATCTCACTCGCCGCCCGTTCCGTTTTCCAACTCAAAATGTACGCCACCTACTCCAACAACCAGGCCCATTTCACCTTCTCCCGTCTTGACACCGTCGTTTAAATCCCTGTCATGGCGGGACAGCACCGTATCCTTTTCAACAACATCCGCTCCCTTCCCGCCAACAAGAACCTCTTCCTGCACACCCTTGCCACCCACCGCGTGGATGCCTTCCTCCTCAATGAAACCTTCCTCCAACCCCACCACACCGTCCACACTTCGCCCTACCTCCTCCACTGCTCCAATAATCCCCTCCCGATTGCGCGTGGCGGAGTTGCCATTAGTCACCACCGCCAGATCCCCATTCGGCTCCAACCTCTCCTTCCCGATCCCACCGAACACCTGATCCTTAGTCTCTTCTTCCCTGGCCTTACCGTTACCTGCGCCACCATCTATGTCCGCCCTAACGCCCCTATTCCCTTCGACTTCCTCTCCCACATTGACCGTACCTTCTCCTCCTACGTGATCGCCGCCGACCTCAACATCCGTAGTCGTTCCGCCGCCCAGTTACGGCGGTGGCATTGGTTCCTCTCCTCCATTCAAGGCGACCTCATTCCCATCCCCCAGCACTCCCGTCCCGAATCCAACTCCACTCCCGATGTTATCCTTTCCTCCCCAAACCTCCTTGGCCGCATAACGGTGGATGTCCTGGAGCCTATTGGTAGCGACCATCTCCCTGTCCTCCTTACCGTCTCAGACGGTCGTCGCCCCCGCCCTGACCCTCGTAATGACCCTCCCCCTAAGTACATCCATGACTATTCCCATGCCAACTGGAATGCCTACCGCGATACCCTTTCCACCCAGGTCGATCGCCACCCCTTCACCTACCACCACCCTGAAGATGTAACCCATGCCGCCTCCTTTCTCCAGCAAACCTTGTCTGAGGCCGTGGAGGCCCACGTCCCTACTGTCGCCGTCCACCCCCACCATCCTACCTTACCCCCACGGGCCGTCCTCCTCCGTGAATCCCGCTGTCTCTACCGTGCCTTCCTCCGCACGCGTGACCCGGACTCACTACGACGCCACCGGCAACTCCAGCGACACATTCGTAATTTGCTCGCGGCTAAGAAACGCCGGGACTGGCGACAGACATGCACCCATTTAAATGCTACCCTATGTGTCAACTCGTCCAAGTTCTGGTCAGCCTTCCGTCGCCTTACCGGAACTAAACCCTCCCCCTACTATCCTCTTCTCCATGATGATCACCCCTTCCCTGACTCCCTTAGTAAGGCCAATCACTTTGCCTCTTACCTCTCTGATGTCTTTTCCATCCCCGATGATCCCCAGTTCGATTACTCCCTCTTCCCGGATGTCCGCGATCGAACTGACACCTCTGTCCCTCCCCTCACTCCTGGTTTCCAGTACTTGGACAACATTGCACACACGGAACTCAATGCCCCTATCACTACACAGGATCTCATTGCTACACTCCGCACAAAACGCAACACCGCTCCTGGTCACGATCGTGTCACCTACCGTCACCTTCGTGAAGCTCCTGTCTCTTTCCTCTCTGTCCTGGACAGGATCTACAATGTAGTCCTGTCCACCGGTTACTACCCCAACCTGTGGAAAACCTCCCGTATCGTGATGTTCCTTAAACCTGGCAAACCGCTGTCCGCCATCTCCCCCTACCATCCCATCAGCCTTACCTCTGTCTTCAGCAAGGTCCTGGAATCTATCCTCACCCGCCGCATCCACCAGCATCTCCGCCAGCACCGCCTCCTTCCTGTTACCCAGTGTGGCTTTCGGCCGTCCTCTTCCGACGATCTTCTCCTTCAACTCACTCATCTCCTTTCTGACCAGCTTAATTCCCATTGATCCACAATCTTCCTCTCCCTGGACCTCGAACGAGCTTATGACTGCGTATGGCATTCCGGTCTCCTCTTCAAGCTCCAAACCTTCACCCTTCCCATTAACTACGTCCGTCTGATCGCCTCCTTTCTCTCCCACCGTCCTTCCTACATCAACATCCATAACACCGACTCCTACACATTTTCCCCCTCCATCGGTGTGCCCCAAGGCTCCGTCCTCTCCCCCCTTCTGTACCTTTTGTATACGGCGGACATGCCGCCGCTGTCACCCCCCGTCCACCTCCTCCAGTTTGCCGATGACACCGCCTTCCTTGCCCTTGCCCCCACCCTGCAGCGCTCCCAACACCTTCTCCAATCACCATCTTGACTGGTTCACCGCTTGGTGCAACCAGTGGTTGCTCAAGGTCAATCCCTCCAAAATCCAGGCGATCATTGTAGGCAAAACCACCCCTTCCTTCCGTCTCCTTGATTTCTATCTCACCATCTATGGCCATCCTATCGCCCTTAAGTACCTTGGCGTCACCCTCGACCGCCGCCTCTCCTGGACTCCTCATCTCTGGACAATCCAAGCCAAGGCACGCTCCTGACCCCGTCTCCTCAAGCTCCTTTCCGGCTGTACGTGGGTTCTGGACCCCTCCACCATCCTCCACACCTATAAATCCCTCATCCGCCCTATCCTTTGTTACGCCCATCTGGCCTGGATCTCCGCCCCCCCTACCTTTTATAAATCCCTCCAAATCCTTGAACGCCATGCTCTCCGCCTCGGCTATCGCATCCGTCTCCCCTCCCCCACGCAGATCCTGTATGATCTCATCCCCTTCCCCCACCTCCTCCTCTTCCTTGAAAGGATGCGGATCCTGTACACCTCCCGCAAACTCAATCCTCCTCATCCGCTTGTCTCACCCATCCTCTCCCACCCCCGCCCGCTGCTGCGCCTGTATTCCCACGTCCCACCCGGTCTCCATCTCTCCTCCCTCCTCACCCTCTCCCAAGGTGGCTTCCGCCAGCTCCCCCTCCCTGATGATGTCCTCCTCCCCTCCATCTACCCCTCCTATCAAAAATGATCTTCCCCCCCATTTCCTGTGTCCTTTCCTTTAGGCACCCTCCCTTCTCTTTCCTTTTCCCCAATCCCCTCCCTCCTTCCCTCTTCCCCCGGGCTTCCCCTCCACCTTCCTCCCTTCCCCCTATCTCCCCTCCCCATGGCATCTGATCTCCCCTCTCCCTCTCCCACCACCCCTCCTCCTCTTTTGGCAGGTCCCCGGACTCGTACACGGTTAGTGAACATTCGCGCGCCGGAGATCAACGCCTCGTGTTCTGTGTGTGCCGTCGTTTTGTGCTTAAGTGCTTCAGTGTTATTCGTTTTGTGCACCTACGTTCACGTGTGACAATTTTCGTCTCCGTCTGTGTCCAAGTGTCTGAACAATTTTATCTTGGACTCTACGCCCGTGAACGGCACCTTGTATTTTAAAAAGTTTTTGTCTCCGTTTATATGTCCACCATGTTTTTTCTCTAAATGTCTTCATTTGTATATTTGTGTTTCTCTGCGGCCAAAGAGCGGCGTAGTATGCTCCTGCAGGCCTGCCTGTAATACAGGTTTCAAAATCACAATAAAGAAAAAAAAAAAAAAGAGAGAGAATCAGATGCGCCAGCAGTTGCAGCATGTTGATTTTACCTGAAAAGGCGCTTTTAGTGAAGCTGTTTTATCAGGATGGGGAATGTGCTAGTTTAGCGTTACGATCCTATCGCCATAGGAAGGGGATTCGAACGGGTAAAGGTCCGTTGACAAATGCAGCTGTGGCGAGAATGATCTCGAAGTTCGAAGCCACGGGTTGTTTAGACGATAGACCCCGTAGTGGCCGACCGAGCACAAGGCGTAATGCTGCTGAGACAGATCAGAAAGAAATGGAGACTGTAGCGGGTTCGTTTATGCACGGTGAAGTCAGCGCTCGTGCAGTCGCACGTCGCACCGGCATTCCCTACACTACTGTTTGGTTGGCACTTAGGCGTACCCTCCGATGCTATCCGTACAAAATCCATCGGCATCATGGACTGTTACCTGGCGATTTAGTAAAGCGGAGGGCATTTGCGGTGTGGGCGTTTCAAAAGACGGCGGAAGATGACTATTGGTTGAGTAACGTGTTGTGGACCGACGATGCTCATTTCACGCTCTGAGGATCGGTCAACGCCCACAACTGCAGAATTTGGGCTACCGAAAATCCTAGAACTGTCGTGGAAACTCCATTGCACGACGAGAAAGTCAGGGTATGCGTTGGATTTACCACATCCACCGTTATCGGGCATTTTTTCTTCGAGGAAATGCATGATTCTGGTTTTGTAACTGCTACCGTGAGAGGTACGCCGATATGTTACAGAATCGCATCATCTCCAGCCTGGCTGATAAACACCTGCTAGAACGTACGGTGTTTATGCTGGATGGCGCTCCACACGATATTGCTAGACGCGTGAAAGATCTCTTTGCGCGCATCGTTTGGTGATGATCGTGTGCTCAGCTGCCACTTTCATGCTTGGCCTCCCAGATCCCCAGACCTCGGTCCGTACGATTATTGGCTTTGGGTTACCTGAAGTCGCAAGTGTATCGTGATCGACCGACATCTCTAGGGATGCTGAAAGACAACATCCGACGCCAATGCCTCACCATGACTCCGGACATGCTTTACAGTGCTGTTCACAACATTATTCCTTGACTACAGCTGTTGTTGAGGAATGATGGTGGACATATTGAGCATTTCCTCTAAAGAACATCAACTTTGTTTTGTCTTACTCTGTTATGCTAATTATTGCTATTCTGATCAGATGAAGCGCCATCTGTCGGACATTTTTTTAACTTTTGTATTTTTTGGTTCTAATAAAACCCCATGTCATTCCAAGCATATGTGTCAATTTGTTACCTCTCTATCTACATTATTCCGTGATTTATTAAGTTTTCAAATTTATACTGACTTTTTGATGAACGTGTCTTGATTTTTCTTTAATCTTGATCCATTATCAACAGCAACGCGAGAACTGCCTGTCTGGAGCCTTTACCTTTCCTAAAGCGAAACTGATCTTCATCTAACACATCCTCAATTATCTTTTCCATTGTCAGCAACTTGACTGCATGAGCTATTAAGCTGATTATGCGATAATTCTCGCACTTGTCAGCTCCTGCAGTCTTCGGAATTGTGTGGATGATATTTTTCCGAAAGGCAGACGGTATATTGCCAGACTCATACATTCTACACATCAACGTGAACAGCCGTTTTTTTGCCACTACCCCCAATAGAATAAGAAATTCTGACGGAATATTATCGATCCCTTCTTGCTTATTTGATTTTAAGTCCTCCAAAGCTCTCTTAAATTCTGATTCTACTACTGGATTCTCTCTCTCTCTTCCCTGTCAACTCCTGTCTCTTGTTCTACCACGTCATCAGAGAAGTCTCTCCCCCCCCCCCCTCGTACCCTCGTAGAGGCCTTAAGTATACTCTAACCACCTATCCTTTCTCTCCTTTGCATTTAACAATGGAATTCCGATTTTTCTCTTAATGTCACCACCCTTGTTTTTAATTTCATCGAAGATTGCTTTGACTTTCCCACATGCTGAGGCAGTCCTTCCGACTATCATTTCTTTTTCGATTTCTTCACATTTCTCATGCACCCATTTCGTTTTAACTTCCCTGCACCCCCTACTTACTTCACTCCTCAGCGACCTGTATTTCTCGATTCCTGAATTTCCTTTAGACGGCCGCGCGGGGTAGCCATGCGGTATAAGGCGTCTTGCCAAGATTCGCGCGGCTGCCCCCCGTCGGAGGTTCGAGTCCTCCCTTGGGCACGGGAGTATGTGTTGTCCTTAGCGTAAGCTAGTTTGAGTTAGATTAAGTAGTGTGTAAGCCTAGGGACCGATGACCTCAGCAGTTTGAACTTACAGCATAGAACTTACCACAAATTTCCAATTTTCTTTGCATTAACCTTTTAGTACTTCCTTCTTTAATCGATCAGTTGAAGTATTTCTTCTGTTACCCATGGTTTCTTTACAGTTACCTTCTATGTACCTACGTTATTCTTTCCAGCTTCTGTGATTGCCTTTTTAGAGATATCGATTTCTCTTCAACTATAATGCCGACTGGAGTATTCTTAATTGCTGTATCTACAGCCTTAGAGAACTTCAAGCGTATCTCGTTATTCCTTAGTATTTCCGCTTCTTTGCGTACTAATTCTTCCTGACTAATCTCGTAAACTTCAACCTAATCTTTATCACTACTACATTGTGATCTGAGTCTATATCTGCTTGTGGGTACGCCTTACAATCCAGAATCTGATTTCGGAATCACTGTCTGACCTTGATGTAATCTAACTGAAATCTTCCCGTATCACCCTGCCTTTTCCAAGAATACCTTCTCCTCTTGTGATTCGTGAACAGATGATTCGCTATTACTAGCTGAAATTTGTTACAGAACTCAATTAGTCTTTGTCCTCTCTCATTCCCTGTCCCAAGTCCATATTCTCCTGTGACCTTTTCTTCCACTCCTCCTCCTACAACTGCATTCCAGTCCCCCGTGACTATTAGATTTTCATCTACCTTTATGTACTGAATTCCCTTACAAGATCCTCATACACTTTCTCTATCTCTCAACTTCAGCTTGCGATGTCGGCATGTATAGCTGAGCTATCGTTGTCGGTGTTTGTTTGCTGTCGATTCTGATAAGAATAACCATATCACTGAACTGTTCACAGTAACACACTCTCTGCCCTAACTTCCTATTCAAAAAAATGGTTCAAATGGCTCTGAACACTATGGGACTTAACATCTGAGGTTATCAGTCCCCGCCGGCCGAAGTGGCCGTGCGGTTAAAGGCGCTGCAGTCTGGAACCGCAAGACCGCTACGGTCGCAGGTTCGAATCCTGCCGCGGGCTTGGATGTTTGTGATGTCCTTAGGTTAGTTAGGTTTAACTAGTTCTAAGTTCTAGGGGACTAATGACCTCAGCAGTTGAGTCCCATAGTGCTCAGAGCCATTTTATCAGTCCCCTAGAACTTAGAACCACTTAAACCTAACTAACCTGAGGACGTCACACACATCCATGCCCGAGGCAGGATTCGAACCTGCGACCGTAGCGGTCGCGCGGTTCCACATTGAAGCGCCTAGAACCACTCGGTTACACCGGCCGGCCACTACCTATTCATGACGAATCCTACTCCCTTTATACCATTTTGTTGAAGGAAGTGTTACTGTTCTGGTCTCTAATGAGCTTGCATAGAAGTTAAGTTATACAGCAGAAGATTGGATTTTTAACTACTTGGCTTATGTCTGGGAATCATTAAACGGTACAGTATTTCCCTTGTTTTCTGTTGACACAAAAACTGTGTGTGTCTATGTAGATGGCCACCCTGTGTGATTTATTTTGTACTTCATAAGACAATCAATTGTCTTTCGCCCAGGGGGTTGTAAGTGAACTTTTTTCAAATAACTTTCCGACATACTCTCTCAGACAGGAGCAAGGCTGTGGCAAGACAATGAGAAATGCCTTTTAAAACCTAATTTTGTGCCTTCGCCTGACGCGGTACACAGCATTAGACCTCAGAGGGCGGCACTTACCAGATCCTCAGAGTGTGGCGCCACACGTGGTATGGGAAGTCGACTCCTAGATGGCGCACGTGCTACAACACATTCAGATAGTCCCTTCTTCCACTAATAGTTACATCTGCCGCCACAGAGAGCGCTGACACCCGGAACTATTTGATGCATCCACCAAATAGACCGCAGTCGCCAAGCGCACAATTTTAGCAGCCGGATGCCGACACATGGGCTGTAATCGCTCAGATGCCTCCAATTACTGGACAATTCTCCCATGCAATCGTCAGCTGTCGAACAGTTCGAGTTGTCGGACAGTTAATGCCGAGTGTCGAAGACTGGTACGTGGTCCTCGACGGCGAGTGTTCATCAGAGGCAAGGGTAGCGTCAGGGTTGCCACAGGGAAGTGTGATAGGATCACTTTTATTCTCTACGAGGTGTATGGAGAGGAAAGGTCAATATTTTAAACAGTGATAGTATAAGTAATTCTGAACAAAAAATGTTATATGAAACTATGTCCACAAATGCTTCGTTAGGGAGGTATGGGTATTGGAAGGAACTTTAACCTGCAGCCGGCCGCTGTGACCGAGCGGTTCTAGGCTGTTCAGTCCGGAACCACGCGGCTGCTACGGTCGCAGGTTCGAATCCTGCCTCGGGCATGGATGTGCGTGATGTCCTTAAGGGCGCGCGGGATTAGCCGAGCGGTCTCAGGCGCTGCAGTCATGGACTGTGCGGTTGGTCCCGGCGGAAGTTCGAGTCCTCCGTCGGGCGTGGGTGTGTGTGTTTGTCCTTAGCATAGTTTAGGTTAAGTAGTGTGTAAGCTTAGGGACTGATGACCTTAGCAGGTAAGTCCCATAAGATTTGACATACATTTGAACATTTTTTGATGTACTTAGGTTAGTTAGGTTTAAGTAGTTCTAAGTCTCGGGGACTGATGACCTCAGATATTCAGTCCCGTAAGTGCTTAGAGCCATTTGAACCATTTTAATCTGCAAAATTGATGCTCACAGTATGAACTATACGCAATACAACTGCACCGTAACGTGATATTCTTGCGAACAACGCACGGTACATGCCATGTTTACACTATGCAACCTACCACGTATTATGGTCTTACGACGTATGTAGTACGTAGTACAACCACCCGTTGTTTGCGCAGTTGTGCCGTGTAAGGTGCATTGTGTAGTGTACCAGCGACGGATCGGTTAGCTGTGTAGTGTATGGTGTTAATTGTGTTCGTTCAAGCACTGCCAACAATACCACACGTCTACAGTAATGAGGAATACGCAGATATGGTGTATGTTTATGGCTTCTGCGACGGTAGAGCTACTGCTGTAAGAGAGGAATACCATAGGCGCTTTCCGACTCGACGACTACTTGGTCGCAGGGTGTTTACCAAAGTGTTTAACACTTTGTGTACAACAGCTCTCTTCCAAGTAGACATTCTTCGTCTGAGCGTGCACGTCAACAAACTGTGCAAGAACAGGAAGAAATTATCACAAGTGTTGAGCGAAGTCCCAGTACGAGCGTACGAAGACTGTCCCTGCATATGAATGTTCCACAGACACGTGTATGGGAAACATTACACGCGGAAAACCTATATCCATTTCACATACAGTGTGTCCAAAATCTCCACGTTGGCGACAATACACAACGACATCAGTTCTATCACTGGGTAATTGAGAATAGTCATTTGCTTCCATACATACTATTCACTGACGAATCCCAGTTTTCACGACATGGAATAACCAACACACGCAATAATCATCTATGGTCATGGGAAAATACACACACTTCAGTGGATAGCAATTTCCATGTTCGTTTTGCCATAAATGTTTGGTGCGGCACGATCGGTAACCTTTTGATATCTCCATTTATTATCAATCAGCGATTGACGGGAGAGAGGTACCTGCATTATCTGGAAAATTCATTTGTGGAACTATTGAAAGACGTTCCTTTAGCCAAACGAACTGGAATGTGCTTTCAACATGACGGTGAGCTCCACATGTTACCTTAAGTGTGAGGGAACGTCTCAACCGCACTTACCCTCATCGCTGGACCGGCCGTGGCGGCTCTATTAACTGTCCTCCAAGATCACGTGACCTCACACCTTTAGATTTCTGTTTATGGGTTGGATGAAATCAGAGGTGCACAAAGTGAAGGTAAATACACGAGATGAACTGCTTCGTCGCATCATGGACGCTGCTGAATTGATTAGTAACCAACCACAGACAACAGAACAAGCAACACAACATGTTATTGCTAGAGCGCAAAAGTGCATTGACGTTCATAGTGGGATATTCGAACCTGTTCTGTGAACTGTACAAAATATGTACGATAAGTGTTAAAGCCGTTTGTAAAAGACGCGGTACGTCTTTTTCAACTGAATACATGTAACATGCATGCCGTAATGCATTATGTACTAAATGCAAAGCAAATAAACATTATGTAAAGCTGTGTAACATAACTGTACTTCTCTATAACATTGTTTTCAAGAAAATCGCGTTACAGTCCAGTTGTTTTGCGTATATGTTCGCGTTGTGCACATCAGTTTTGCAGAATTAAAGTTCCTTTCAATACACATACCTCCCTAACGAAGCATTTGCGGACCTACGTTCATATAATACTTTTTGTTCAGAATTGCTTGTACTATCATTGTGAAAAATATTGAAATTTCTTCCCCAAACACCCTGTATATACATAAATAACCGGACGGGCAGGGTGAGGATCAATTTACGGATATGGTGTCGTCATACAGTGATTGTAGGAATACTCAAGATGGCTAAGACAAAATTTCTAGTTGGTATAATGAATGGCAGTTGCTCCAAATATACAAAAATGCAAATTAAAGAAGATAAGTAGCAAAATCAGGCGTGTAACGTTCGAATACAGCATTAGTAGGTTGCAATTTGATGCAGTCACTTCAATTAAATATCTAGGCGTAACGTTGAAAAGCGATATGAAATGGAATGAGCACGTCAGGTTGGTAGCAGGGAAAGCGAATGCTCGACTTCGTTTTATTGGAGGAATTTCGGGAAAGTGTATCTCATGCATAAAGAAGATGACGCTAGTGCGACCCATTCTTGAGTATTGTTCCTGTGTTCGGGATTCACACCACGTCGGATTAAAAGCAGATACCGAAACAGTGCAGAGGGGGGCTGCTGGATTTGTTACCGGTAGGTTGGATCATCACGCAAGCATTGCGGAGATGCTTCGGGAACTCAAATGGGAATCTTTGGAGGGAAGGCGATGCTCTTCACAGAACCCCCTATTGCGCAGATTTAGAGAACCAGCAACTGAGGCCCGCTGCAGAACGATTCTACTGAAGCCAAAGTACACTTCGCGTAAGCACTCTGAAGATAAGATGAGAGAAATTAGGACGCCTAGGGAGGCTTTTAGATACACATGTTTTTCCTCGCTCTACTTGCCAGTGGAACAGGAGAATAAATGACCAGTAGTGCTACAAGGTATCCTCTGCTATGCACCGTACTGTGGTTTGCGGAGTATGTATGTAGATGTAGATTAGTCAAAGCGACATTCAAACTTCAAAGTGTTTATTTATTGAGACACAGAACTTATAACAGTCTCTAACTGCTGCTCAAACTGAACTTCAGTTAGTCATCCCCCAGAGTTTTAGGCTAAATTCAAAACTTGTACGTCAGTGCCAAGTCGTCTCTCAAAACAAATGCTAAATAATTTCTGATGTTGATTACCTTAATAAATGACAGCAATTTTTTCTCGCGTGTTGCCGAAGTTATCCTGTTCTAATATATTGTCTCATGAGGTGATTGTAGCAAGAGGGCAAGTAGGCCATATGCCCAAAGCCGCGGAGGATTTCAATTGCTGCACCTTTACGCCGGGCACCAAAGTTACTGTTCGTTAACTGTAATGGCAACGTGGTAACAGGTGCGATTTTATTTACGATGAGTCATCATGACTTGGATATAACTGCACTGAAGATAGCTACACAGTAACTGAAATCGATGTACATTAAATAGATTAAAATTTTACGATCTTGGCTGCCCTTCCACCTATCTTCGATCTCATTAATACGAGAATGAAGCATGCTGTTCCTGATGGAAACATACTATTAAAAGAAAGCTGCGATCGATACATTTTACGTAATTGGCCACTTCTTAGTTTATTGACAACATTAACTTAATTTACTGCGTTTTTTTAAAAAAGTGTAATTTGTTTTAAAATAATTAGGTACGAGTATTGTAAGTGACCTGATATTTCATGATATGTTAATATATGAGTTTTAGTTAACACCTCAGAAAAATAAAATTCCAAGAAGATTAATGTTTTGTTTGTTTGCAAAAATAGGTGTACAGTTCTGGTACACATTGGAAATCCCTGGCCAGAATACCGTTGTACGCTGCCAAAGGTGCCAAAAAGTACGAGGTATGTTCAAAAAATTACGGAACATTGGAAATTTCGCTCTGATGGCGTGTTGGAGTGAAATGCGGCTGGGATCCTTCCACACGCCTTTGTTCAGCGCTATATGAGTAGCACGTTGTGTTGCGCAGTTTGTGAATTTCGAGACGGCAGAGTTAGAGGAGCAATGCGCCTGCATTAAATTTTGCGTGAAAATCAAGAAAACGTATACGCAAACACACCAAATGCTGCAGGGAACCTCCGGTGATGAGTACTTGAGCCACACTCGGCGTTGCGAATGGTTTACAGGGTTTAAAAATTGACGGACGGAAGTTAAAGATGACCCTCGTTCAGGACGCCCTTCGACGTCTACAGACGATGCTCTTGTCAGGGTCGTCAAGGAAATTGCGCGTGCCAATCGAAGACTGACGGTCCGAGAGAGTGCAGAAGAATCCAACATTTCAGCTGGATATTCATGAAATCCTGACACAGCATCTTGAGATGCATCGTGCTGCCTCTAAATCTGTCCCACGGTTCATGAGTCAAGACCAGAAAGACCTTCGACCTCCAATCTGTGAAGAGCGTTTGGATCGTGCAAATGGGAACCAGATGTACCTTAACAGAATCAGAACTGGTGATGAGACATCGGTCTACAGTTATGATGTTAAGACCAAGGTTCAATCTTCACAATGGACTGGGAAAGGTTCTCCAAGAACAAAAAAAGCTCGTGAGATCAGGTCAAATGTCAAAGCCACGCTGATAGTTTTCTTTGATTTTGAAGGATCAGCTCATCATGAATTCGTGTCACAGGAACAAACTGTTAATCGAAGGTACTATCGGGACGTGTCGCGACGCCTGCGAGGAAATGTGTCAAGGAAACGGCCTAAAATGTGGAGAGACAATTCATTGTTCTTGCATCACGATAACGCACCCGTACATTAATCCCTGTTGGTACGTGACTATTGCACAAAAAAACTAAGTCACTGTGCTGCCTCATCCTCACAAGGGAACCTCCCCATCGCACCCCCCTCAGATTTAGTTATAAGTTGGCACAGTGGATAGGCCTTGAAAAACTGAACACAGATCAATCGAGAAAACAGGAAGAAGTTGTGTGGAACTATGAAAAAATAAGCAAAATATACAAACTGAGTAGTCCATGGGGAACATAGGCAACATTAAGAGTTACTTCAGCACTGGAGCGTCGTGGTCCCGTGGTTAGCGTGAGCAGCTGCGGAGCCGGAGGTCCTTGGTTCAAGTCTTCCTTCGAGTGAATATTTTAATTTTTTATTTTCAGACAATTATCAAAGTTCAGGCACTCACACATAATCAACTTCGCTCTCCGAAATTCTAGGACATGTTCAGATTTGCTTGGACATATGGAGGATTTGACGGTCTACACACGCAAAAATTTGAAAACGTTAAAAACATATGTTTTGACAGAGCACAGAGAAAACTGTGCGACTGTGAAACTGTTGCATTCGTTTGTTGCAGTTTATGTGATACACTCTTATGTTTTCATCACTTTTTTGAAAATGATTATCACACCCACAAGAAAACCTAAATCGGGCAAGGTAGAAGAATCTTTTTACCCATTCGCCAAGTGTGTGGGTCGACAACATATTCCTGTCATGTGACGCACATGCCGTCACTAGTGTCGTATAGAATATATTAGACGTGTTTTCCTGTGGAGGAATCGGTTGACCTATGATCTTGCGATCAAATATTTTCGGTTCCCATTGGAGAGGCACGTCCTTTTGTCTACTAATCGCACGGTTTTGCGGTGCGGTCGCAACACACAGACGCTAAACTTATTACAGTGAACAGAGACATCAATGAACGAAAGGACAGATCATAACTTTGCAAAAATAAAGTAAGTAAAGTTTCCGCTCGAGGGAAGACTTGAACCAAGGACCTCTCGCTCCGCAGCTGCTCACGCTAACCTTTTTTTTTTTTTTTTTTTTTTCCTTTACTCGAACTCGCGACCTTTGCCTTTCGCGGGCAAGTGCTCTACCAACTTTTGTTTTATTTATTTATGTTATATGAAGGAAGGTAGGAGAAACAGAAACCTTTATTATTCAAAAAATAAACATAGTACGTCCTGCCACATGATAACTGTTCTGGAAGGATCCTCGCTGCCGTCCTACCATGCAGCATGAAATAACAACAAAATCGAAGTGGGGCCACCTCCGGCACCCTAAGAAATGTATGTTGGATAGGAAAACAAAATTTGAAATACATCCATTTGATAACTGTTCAAGCGTGAGTTTTTCGTAGGTCGCATACTCGCATAGTGTTCTTAGTCGATCACTTTAACTTGGTCGGTTTCACAACGACAGCACCGCCGCTCATCTTTGTGCACCCGGCACACCCCAGGTATATGGCGGGTCCGCAAAAACCGTTACTAGGAAATTGGCATACCAATCCTTGTACTTTTGTAGCCGTAATAGTGTTGTGTGTCCATCTTGCAAGTATTGCCAGTAATCCAGGACGTGGAGTAAGTTCGTACGTGAGTCTCTATAGATGTAATGGACCGTCATACCTGTGATCCACGCCACCGCGTTCGTCTTATGACGCGGAAAATACGTTTCCTCTGGAAAAAATACTATGTCAGAAGAGACTGCTGTATAGATAGTGCGCCGCATGAACGCTATTATCTTTCTTGCGAGAGTCCAGACAGCCAATGCCTCGCCGCAGACCAGCCGATGGTCGTCCGTATCCAGCACGCCGCATTGCTGACACAAGGGCGAATCCGCCAAATGTATTGCGTACTTTCTATCGTTTGTAGGGATTTTCGGTTAACGACAATGTACCATGTTGATCTGACTGATGTAGGTAGGTGGGGGTGGTGGACCGTGCGCCACACCACGTGCCAATTAACAGCTGGATGTTTGCGTTCCACCCTATTCCGGGCGATCTGTCGAAGAAGCAGATGGTACACGTCCTTCGATGTCGACTGTCGGGTCGTCGGTAAACGCTCTCCAACGTAACTGTGTTCCACGATGAACGTGCGCACATACGTTAAAGGGGGCGATATATGGCCGACACTGACTGGAGGAAGATGCGATGTTGGTACGAGTTCTTCGATGATCGTCCCCGTAAGCGAGTGGTTCCTGTTGCGCCACCGTTTGAGCATAGTATTAATAAACATGGCACGCGCCTTCTCGTGCACGTTCACTAAACCAACGCCCCCCTCTCGCGCTGGGAGGGTAAGCGTGTTGTACTGTACCTTAAAGAGTTGTCCCAGGCACACATAGTACCCATAAGCCGCCTGAATCCTCATAGCCATCGTACGCGTCAAGGGGAGAAGGTGTGTCAGGTGGCACATCATGGGCGCAAGATAAAGGTTGACGAGTAACACTCGCTGCAGCATATCCATCGACCGTAGGGTGTTTAGTCGTACTGCCGTGCGGACTCTGAGTAACAGTCTTCGGTAGTTGTCCGCAGCCGTTCCCGCTGTCTCTTTATCAAAGGTGATACCCAAACAGCGGAGGGTTTCCACCGCAGGTAAGGGCCCTTCCGTTCCCGGTTCTAGTCCACGCCCCACATGCATGAATTGTGATTTTCGGTAGTTGACCACACTTCAAGCTGCCATCCCATACGTCTGTAGCCAATCCAGTGCTGTTTGAGTCTCCCTCTCATTCCGCACGAGGAACACAATATCATCCGCGTATGCTCTGCATTTGAATGATAAATGCCGTAGGGAGATCCCGGTAAGACGGCGGCGAAGGCCTGCGAGGCACGGTTCTAAGGCGATCGCATAAAGAAGGATCGACGAGGGGCAACCCTGTCTCACTGATCTTAAGATCTTAAAATACTCAGTTCTCCCTCCGTTGACCACCATCGCTGATCTGGCGCCGTGCAACAGCCGCATCACAGCATTGGTCAGTAATGGCGAGACACCCATCCTGTTCATCACCGCCGCGAGGTACACATGATCCACGCGATCAAAAGCATGATCGAAATCTACAGCAACCATCGCCCCCCGGAGGCGGCATGCAGCCGCGAGGGCGACGACGTCACGATAGTCTCCCAAGGCTGTGTGGATATTACTGATGCCGCCAAGACAAGTCTGATCGGCATGTATTCGATTCTCCAGCGACTTTTTGATACGACTTCCCAGGATGCGCATGAAGATCTTGTAGTCACTATTAAGGAGGGTCAAGGGGCGATAATCACAAGGCCGTTTGCCACCACGGGGCTTCGGTATCGGTATCATGAGCCCTTCCGTGAATTGAATGTGAACCGGTACTTCTTGCCGCAGAAGCTCATTAAACATACATAGCCACATCGGTGTCATAATGGTCACGAAGGCACGGTAAAATTCCAACGGGAATCCATCTGGACCTGGGCACTTGTTGCAAGCACCTCGTGTAATCGCTTCCTCCAGCTCTTCACACGTAATTTCAGATAACCCGTCTGCTTCCCCGTTCACACTCGTCGCGTCTGGGATCTCTTCCAGGACGTTCCCCAGCTCCCTCGGACCCTCCCCGCTCGCATAGAATCTGCTAAAATGATCCGTGAACGCCTGTGCTATGCCCCTTTGTGTTGTAAAACGACGGCCATCGCCGAGATCGATCTCATGTATTAAATTCCTGCGTCGTCTTCGGCTTTCCTTTATCACGTAATGCATCGAGGGAACTCGTTGGGCAGGAAATCCTGCGACCTCGCGCGTATCATCGTACCTGCCATCCTCTGCTTCGCAAGTTGTACCAGCTTCGCCTTAACTCGGTGGACGGCCGTCTGGCGTTCTGGTGTAGGTGGTTGAGCTAACAGTTCCCGGAGAGCCGTAAAGTAAAACTCAGTGGTCGTACGCTGCCATTGAGAAACCTCCTTCCCGTAACCTATTAACGTCCTCCGTAAAGCTGGTTTCGCGCACTCGATCCACCACTGCAGGATAGAACCGAAAGAATTTCGGCGACGGAGACAGCCATGCCACGCGTCCTCCACCATGCGTCGGCATTCTGCATCTCGCAGGTGGGAGACGTTCATCTTCCAATTACCCCTCCGTCTCCATACCTGCTGTCTATCAAGGTTAACCGTACAAATATATGCCTCGTGGTCCGTAAACGCTGTCGGCCATATTTCTGCGTCCACCGACGACACTGCTAACGCCCTTGAAACGTAGATTCGGTCCAAACGGCCCGCGGAGTGGCTAGTAAAAAATGTATATCCTGGTTGGTTGCGATACTTCAGGTCCCATGTATCGACTAATTCCATCCCGTTGACCAGCTCCCTAAGTTCTCGGCTAGTAGTATAGTTAGGTTGTTGGTCCTTTCTGTCAAGCACACAATTAAAATCTCCGCCGAGTATGCAACCTTCGTATCGTCCTTGGAACAACGGTGCAACCTCATGGGCGTAAAAATCTGCTCTGTCCCTTCTCTTATCCGAGCCTGACGGTGCGTGTATGTTGATCAAACGTATTCCTCCTATGGTCACGGCCGTACCACGGGCAGAAGGCAAATACTCTACTTCGTCTGCACGTATCCCTTCCTTTAATAATATAGCTGTGCCAACGCCTCTCTCGTCACACGGGGAACAGTAAACGTCGTAACCGTAAAAGTCCGAGGGGGGAAGTACCCGAACTTCTTGTAATAGTGCGATGTCTAAATCCGCAGCCTTTATCATGTCACTGAGCATCTTGATTTTTACCGACGTCCCAATGCTATTGATGTTAACAGACCCTATCCGATAAGCTTGTTGCATGGCGGTCTACGTAGATAGGGTACCGTACGGTCGCTAATTTTGCCGTACAGAGGCTGCTGTCGGACTAACGTCCCCCGCCGTCCCCTCATATGGTCTGCCATTATTCCGTGCACTCTGCCGATCTTACACCGGGAGAGTGCGTGGGAGCAGTTCCTCCGGCATCATCTGTCCCCCACGGGGGTGGCTCTTCTGACCAGTCCCCTAGTGTCCCATCGTTGTCGTGCGGTGCAGGCGCCGTAGCCTCCTCGGTAGCCTGTTGCCGTCTATTGAGCTCCTTCGCTGTGTCTGGAGCATCATCAGCGGTAGGTCGTGTCGCCGTCCCGCTGGCCACCGTTGCATCCACGCTAGGCAGATCTTCTGTATCCATGGTCGTCTGTTCTGTACCCGTAAACTTCTCAGAATTATCTGCTAGATCAGAGTGGTCGTTCTCCACCGCGAGGCGGCGCTTCTTCCGGCGTTTTGGTGAGCGCTGTTTACGTTGCCGGGCCTCGGAATCAGAGGTCAGCATGGTCTCCGGTTGTTCGTGGGGGACGTCAGAATCGTGCGCCGTCGTATTATCGACGTCTCCAAGTGCCTTATCGGAAGGGGCCGCAAGCGGAACCGAAGAGAGGGCGTCCTGTGACTGCTGCAGGCGGTCCAGCGCAACGTCGTCTTTCTGTGGCTCGCCACGATACGCCGCTGTCTGTGTGTTCTGGTACGCGTCTGTCTCGCGGCCCACGTCATCGCGTAATGCGGCGACGTAAGTCATGGGGAGCACAGTCGGATGCGGCGTGAGGGGTGGATCATCCCGTGGCAGCTGTAATAACCTTCGTTGAGCACACTCAGAACGTATGTGTCCCTCCTTCCCACATCCAGAGCACGTCCTTGGTTGTCCGTCGTAAATGACAATCGCCCTACAACCGGCGATGTACAAGTATGACGGGACGTGTTTTCGGAGTTCAATCCGTATTTGTCTGACGCCATTGAGGACAGGATACGTCTTGAAACTCGCCCATTTTTCAGCCACGTGGGATAGGACCGTTCCGTAAGGACGCAGGGCGTCTGTCACCAATTCTTCTGGCACTTCGAATGGAAGCTCAAAGACGCGGATCGTTCGGAGTCCCATGCCGGCGTGTTCAACTGTTACCGCTCCAACATTCCCGTCCGAATGACAGAAACGAAGTCCTTGTCGGTGTCGAAGTAGTAGTTCGTCACATGCCGCTTCATTTATAAGCTTGACATAAACCACGCTGCTGACTATAGATAAGGGTATTCCAACTAGAACGTCAGGTTCGATTTTCACCTCGTCCCGTAAATAACGTTCGATCTCGTAAGCCTTCGGTCGAGCATATTCGTTAGCAAAACTAAATTTCAGTGTCGATTTGCGGAATGACAAGGCCATGATTAATTCTATGTATTACCGCGACACACCGCTACACACGTAACGTAAACACCTCTCGCGCAGACGTGCGGCAGGGACGTAAACACCGTCCGAACCGCTGCGCCGCCGAAGGCTGACTGACAGATCATAACTTTGCAAAAATAAAGTAAGTAAAATTTCCGCTCGAGGGAAGACTTGAACCAAGGACCTCTCGCTCCGCAGCTGCTCACGCTAACCTCGGGAGCACGGCGTTCCTCTGCTCAAATCACGCTTAATGTTGCCTATGTTCCCCATGGACTACTAAGTTTGTATATTTTGCTTATTTTTTCATAGTTCCACACAACTTCTTCCTGTTTTCTCGATTGATCTGTGTTCAGTTTTTCAAGGCCTATCTACTGTGCCAAATTACAACTAAATCTGAGGGGGGTGCGATGGGGAGGTTCCCTTGTCAGTACTCTCCACACCTGGTCCCTGAGGACTTTTTTTATTTCCAAAGTTGAAAACACCGTTGAACAGAACGAATATTTACAGCGATAGACGAGATAAAAGAAAATTCGCAGACTGAGCTTCGCGCTCTCCAGTAAGATGCATACCAAGACTGTTTCCTGAAGTGGAAACAGTCCAGGGAGCGGTGTATCAATTATCGAGGAGAGTATTTCGAAAGAGACCATGCACAATAAGTGTAAAACGTAAGCGAAGAACAATTTTGTAAACAATGTTCGGGAATTTTTTGAACAAACCTCGTAATGGCACATCCCAGTGACAAAGTACTCCGTTGTGTGGTAATAAGCTTTCTGACTTTGAAGGGGATCAACGCAGAAAGAAAATGCACAATCATATTGGGCAATGGTTAGGAGGCACAGACGTTTCCAGTGCTGTCAAATAAGTCTGAATGACTATGAGCGAAGTGGCGTACCATGTCTGTGAAGAAGCAGGAATCCCAAGACATGCACGGACCTGGTGCTCCCATACCCACATATCACAATGGAGCCGATAGCGAAAACAGTAAAAATTAGCACTGCTTCAGTTATCAACATCTTGCACGACATTTTGCGGTGGACATAAGCTGGCTCCTGCAGGGTTCCGTGACTGCACACATCCACTCAACAAATCCACTGTAGAGTCCGCGAAGGACACAGCGTCCGATACGCAGTGACCAGTTTTCGTTCAAAGCGCTGATCGAGTTCATTCGTTTGTTCAGAAGGGGAGGCCGACACTGTCTGGCCGGTCGGCCATCACAGAATCGAGGCGCACGCCCTGCGATTTTTCTCAAACGGTTTTACAGAAACTATTCAGTAAAAGAATTTCATTTTTGCTTTACTTGTAGTTTTATACGTCAGGTTCATTTTGATGTGCCCATAAGTTCGTTAATGGTCATACTTAATGTGATATTTACGAAGAAGAATACACTGCATGGAACTGAAAAAGAGTTTTAAATGAAAAATAGGCGTCGCTATGATTTTGCGTTTAGTGCATATTACGAGGGTCACACCATTTTTGTAAAAATACAGTTTTCATTCTGCATGTGTGAAAGTTTTACAGTGTGTAGATACAACCGCTTGTTTTCGAACTTAGTTCAACCTGTTCCCGTGAGTGGCGCCATCGCAGCATGTCTTCAAGATGGCTGCTACACTTGACGTTCGTCAAAAGCAACATGCTGTCATAGGATTCCTGTGCTCTGAAAACGAGACAGTGGGAAACATCCACAAGGGGTTGAAAAAGGTGGATGGAGATGCTGCTGTCGATCGCAGTACAGTTAGTCGGTGGGCAAACAGGTTACGTGATGAAAGCCGGCACGGCAATATTCAGGATTGTCCTCGCAGCGGTAGGCCTCGTACTGCACACACTCCAGACAATGTGCAGAGAGTTAACGAATTGGTGACTGCTGACAGACGCATCACAGTGAACGAATTGTCACGCTACGTTGGGATAGGGGAAGGAAGTGTTTGCAGAATACTGAAACTGTTGGCGTTAAAAAAGGTTTGTGCCAGGTGGGTTCCCAGGATTTTGACAGTGGCTCACAAATAAACAAGAAAAACGGTATGCAGCGAACTTTTGGAACAGTACGAGAATGGTGGAGATGAATTTCTTGGAAGAATTGTGACAGGTGATGAAACATGGCTCCATCATTTTTCACCAGAGACGAAGAGGCAATCAATGGAGTGGCATCATGCAAATTCACCTACGAAAAAAAATTTCAAAACCCCACCTTCTGCTGGAAAAGTTATGGCTACGGTGTTTTTCGATTCCGAAGGACTCTTGCTTGTGGACATCATACCAAGTGGAACCACAATAAATTCTGATGCATATGTGACGACACTGAAGAAACTTTAAGCTCGACTGAGTCGTGTTCGACCACATCGGCAAAAGCAGGATGTTTTGTGATTGCACGACAATGCACGGCCACATGTCAGTCAAAAAACCATGGAAGCGATCACAAAACTCGGAGGGACAACACTGAAACACCCACGTTACCGACCTGACCTGGCTCCATGTGACTACAATCTCTTTGGGAAACTGAAAGACTCTTCGTTGAACAAGGTTTGAAGATGATGACTCCCTTGTGCACGCTGCCAAACAGTGGCTCCAACAGTTTGGTCCAGAATTTTACTGTGTGGGTATACAGGCACTGGTTCCAAGATGGCGTAAGGCAGTTGAGAGGGATGGAAATCATGTGGAGAAATGAAAATATTGTTCCTAAAGGATGTATCTACATACTGTAAGCCGGCCGAAGTGGCCGTGCGGTTAAAGGCGATGCAGTCTGGAACCGCAAGACCGCTACGGTCGCAGGTTCGAATCCTGCCTCGGGCATGGATGTTTGTGATGTCCTTAGGTTAGTTCGGTTTAACTAGTTCTAAGTTCTAGGGGACTAATGACCTCAGCATTTAAGTCCCATAGTGCTCAGAGCCATTTGAACCATTTGAACATACTGTAAGACTTTCAAAGAAGTAGAGTAAGAGATGGATTTAAAAAACAATTGTGTGCATTTCTTTTGGAGTGACCCTCGTACATAATGTTGCTGCATATGAAATTTAGCTAACATACTGAATTTTTCTTTAGACTTGGGTGGGGGTTTCTGTCTGTCACCAGTCTCGAGAAGACTGATCTGACGTAGCTCATTCATTTGCCGTCGCGCTGCGCCAACGATGAAGCCAGAGTGAAATAACCACAACATTCCTCATATTTCATAAATGGTTTGAGATATCTAAATGAGATTTTGGCAAATGATAGAATGCAAAGAGGAGAATATTTTTCTGTGTGGTTATTATGCAAAATTTCATTATCTACCATGTTATTCCACTAACTAAAGACTTTTTTGATGAAAGAATGTATGTTTTAGGGCCATCGAAGCTGGTGAAACGAGAAAGCAATGGGTTTTGGAAAAACATAAGTGAAGACATTACATATTTATTTTGTATCGAGAATGTGCTTTTTCGTGAGATACTGATCTTACTTTTCCTCAGTTCTTCATTTAATAAATTTAATAAACCACTGTTTCAGAATTTTCTCACAGTTGCATCTGCCCAACATGTTAGTGAGGAGAGATTGTGTAAAGTCTACTGTGTTTTGGTAAAAGAAGCAAATTTTGAAACGGCAACAAGAGAACAGTATAGATTTTACTGGTGGTACTTCTCTAAAAGTTACAAATGGTCAACAAGCAAGGCGAAAATAAATTGCTGCATTTTTGGCGGAATTATTTTCCGAAACTAACTAAAACAGAGGTGACAAATTCTTTCGAATGGGCGTCATGCAAGTGTGGACATGGAGGGGCCCTGCTTAATATTTAAAAAAATGTGAGTGTAGGCTTCAGTTTATAACGGCACTTCCCCTCCAGTGCTCAGCATTTCCCCTACAGCACCTGCCTGCAGCCCCACTACTGCTCTAACCACGCCTGCCTTGCCATCTGCGCATCTACCAGCCACAGAATTCTGTGCTGGATCTACCAAGACAGCAGCGGAAATATTGCAATATTCCAGTTTCGACGTCGTCTTTGGTCAGCTTATCACCATCTGTGCTTCGTGTACAGATATGCCGAGACAAAAGGAGCAAAGCAAACGGCAGAAACATGAAAGAGGCTGTAGCAATGAAGTGTCACAGGAACCCATCCAAGAGGGTGTTTTCGCTCCGCAACAAAATCGCATATCATCCTGCACATGACACACACATGCTGCACCTTTGAATTATGAAATTTTACGTTCCGCCTCATATTTTCTTTACTTTAATGAAGAAACCACTGCCTTGCATGGCACGACGAGGTGATTTTAGTGATGCAACGTTTTCAGAAAACCCCAAAATGCAACCAATGTCTCTCCCAAGTCATCCACGAAT
The DNA here is from genome assembly GCF_023898315.1 of Schistocerca nitens. Classification (NCBI taxonomy): domain Eukaryota; kingdom Metazoa; phylum Arthropoda; class Insecta; order Orthoptera; family Acrididae; genus Schistocerca; species Schistocerca nitens. Next base: position 250,604,325 of record NC_064618.1, read on the forward strand.
GAGAAAAATGTGTCGCATTGGCAGGTGAGTATGCAGAGAAGCAAGTTTCATGGATACAGCTTGATTTGTTTCAAAGTGAAAACAAAAAATTTATGACCAATTCTCATAATGATTACTGTTTTATTTTGAATTTCTAATGAAGTATTGTGATTATCTAGGTTAATTTATGGCAGAATGAAATTCAAAGCTATGGTGCCGTTTTAGTAGCTTAAATGAAGATCTCGAATGTTCAAATGTGTGTGAAATCTTATGGGACTTAACTGCTAAGGTCATCAGTCCCTAAGCTTACACACTATGTAACCTAAATTATCCTAAGGAGAAACACACACACCCATGCCCGAGGGAGGACACTAACCTCCGCTGGGACCAGCCGCACAGTCCATGAAGATCTCAGTAGTATGTGTTTCATATTCCTTTCATTCCTAATTTACGATTATGCATATGAGACATAGTTATATGATGTATCATACAAGGTATAGAAAAGTATTATCGCCTTAATAAGTTACCATAAAACTACAGAGTTACACTGAATCGCCAGTCCAATATCTATCAAACTTAAAAGAGATATTCACCACATAAGAGGTATTAAATGTTTAAGCCTGAACTACATTTGGCGCAGTTGACCATTATCAGTATCAAAATGTGTGAAACCCAGAGCCTCTTAATATCATATTTACGAGTGATGTTCTTAAGTAATGCAACACTTTTTCCTCTGAAAGCAGGTTGGTTTTATTCGGAATTCCAGTACATCACATGCCTCCCCTCTCATTTTGCTGCTTTCCAGCAAAATCTCCCTTCAATGCATCCTTCATTGGTCCAAACAGATTGAAGTCGAAAGGTGCGAGGTCTGGGCTGTAGGATGGATGAGAATGAGCAGTCCAATGAAGTTTTGTAGACTCCTCTCCAATGCATAGACTTGTGTGAGGCCCTGTGTTGTCATGGAGAAAGAGAAGTTCATCTGCATCTTTGTAGCGAGGAAAACACTGAAATCGTTCCTTCATTTTTCTGAGGGTAGAAACACACTTCAGAGTTGATCGTTGCACCTTGAGAGAGAACTTCAAACACAATAACCCGTTCAGAGCCCCTGAAGACCGTCGCCATGACTTTACCGGCTGAAAAATTCGATCCAGCTGTTGCAATACATCATTAAGTGGAACCATGGTAAACAGCGATACCACATTCCTGCCGATATTTCAGAACTGTTTAAGTGTTGATTGACGACCACATGCAAGTGGAATGAACAGTTTTATGAACTAACGGATGGCGTGGCCCCCTAAATCCCGTAATTGCAAACTTCTTTATGGAGAAATTCGAAGAACAGGTCTTAGGTACTGCCAGCAGAAAACCAAATGTATGGTTGCGATACGTGGATGACACGTATGTGCTGTGGAGACATGGCAGGCAGGAACTAAGCCGGTTCCACGAACATCTGAATGGTATAAACTCGAGAATTCAGTTTACAATGGAGGAGGAGGTAGACGGCAAATTACATTTCCTCGATGTGCTTGTTTTTAGAAACGAAAATGGTAGTTTGGGCCACTAAGTATACCGCAAACCCACGCACACGGACCGTTATTTGCACCGGGATTCGAACCACCACCCACAACAGAAGCGGGGTGTTATCAAGAAGTTAGCGGACAGAGCTAGAAATATTTGTGAACCTGGGTTGCTCGACGCTGAGATGGACCATCTCCAAAATGCACTAATGAAGGACGGATATTCGTCCGCCGAAATAAAACGTGGACTGAGACAGCCACGCAGAAATCATAGTGACGTACAGGCTACTGCAAAATCTAAGGTTTTCCTGCCGTTTGTTAAAAATGTAACGGAATGACTAGGGAGGATCTTGACGAAGCGGAATATTACCGTAATTTACAAGCCCACCAGGAAGATACAGGAATACCTTAAGCCTGCCAAGGACGCTCGCAAACTATTGGAATAAGCTGGAGTGTATAGGATCCCATGCAGCTGTGGAGATGTTTATGTGGGTACCACTAAAAGAACTGTTTCAAAACGTTTGGAAGAGCACAAGGACAATTGTAGAAGAGGAGAAACGGAACGGTCAGCTGTTGCGGAACATGCTTTCCAGCCAGGGAACCACCATATTCGTTTCTAGGAGACGCAAGTACTAGCGGCCGCAAGCGGATATGACGAAAGGCTCTACAGGGAGGCAATCAAAATCGCCAAACACCCTAATAATTTCAGTCGAAAGGAGGAGGGTGTGAAATTAAACGGTATATGGATGCCGGTGTTGAAGAAGATGTGTACCACCCGTCCACTACTGGGTGATGGCAACGGCGATCGACGGCAGCGGACAGCGGCCAATTGTACTAACGTTTTCAAAACACGTGACGTCACGCCTCGACGCGGGAGCGAGCGGACACTGAATTTAACGGCAGTCAGTAGCGAGCCAGTGGGTGTGTTGGACCTTCCATTGAGCTACAGACGGGGACGAAACGTTGGGAATTGACACAGAATTCATCAACCGACCACGGCATAACAGCTCGGATAATTATAATGAACACTCCATGGACTGCCGTTTTGTTTCCAGTTCGAAGTGTTGAACCCGTGTCTCATCGACTATGATGATATTCGACAAAAAATTGTCACCATCAGCCTTATAACGCGCAATCAATTCAGCATAGATGGTTTTTCATTGCTCTTTACAGTCTTCCGTTATGTGGCGCGAAACCCAGTGGGTACACAATTTTGAGTACCCCTAACTGGTGGACAAATGTGTCAGCCCTATCAACAGAGACGTTCAGTTGAGCAGCGAGGTGTTTGATTGTGATCTGTCGATCACCTAGAATGAGAGCGTCCACATGTTTCAACACTGCAGAAGTTACAGCTGTGTGCAGCCATCCGGCACGCTGGAGGACTGGTTTGTGCGATCTTGTTAAGATGATGATAGACACCTCGCCCTACGATCCACCACGCTTTTGTTCGCTGCCAGGTCTCCGTAGACTTTCTGCAAGCCCCTATGAATATTTGAGATGCTTTGGCTTTCCGCCAAAAGAAACTCGATGACAATTCTCTGGTTGGTATGCATCTCTGTTACAGGCGACATTTTGAAAGCGTTGCCACCTATCGTAACTTCAGGAAACTATATGGGTTGAAGCGAGACTATTCCACAATGTTCTCAAACAAATTTCGCATTTTTTCAACCGATATTAGCCGAGGAAAAAAAATCTGTCGAGGAACGCCCCTCGTAATATATTTTTGTATTCATGGCGGCATGGAAACAAACAGCTTCAGAATGTCATATTTAAGTTCTTGATATGCCTGGAACACATGCAGTGTAAGTAAATGAAGATTCTGGGCCGGCTGTTGTGACCGAGCGGTTCTAGGCGCTACAGTCTGGAACCGCGCGACTGCTACGGTCGCAGGTTCGAATCCTGCCTCGGGCATGGATGTGTGTGATGTCCTTAGGTTAGTGAGGTTTAAGTAGTTCTAAGTTCTAGGGGACTGATGACCTCAGAAGTTAAGTCCCATAATGCTCAAAGCCATTTGAACCATTTGAAGATTCTGGATGGAGACTGTTATTAAAGTTAACGTCTTACATCGCATCCCAGATATACATTGTGGGCGACAAATTAGGGAAAGGGGCAGGACTGTTTTGGATGGATACATTCCCCAAGGTGTGGTGTGTCCCATGATCCTGTCATTTGGTACTCTTCATGATGGCTATAAGGGCAAGTTGTAGCATGCTTAATACATACTGGAGAGCGTTCGGCGACCCTTCAGCAATAATGAAAACAGTCCTATTGTTATATGCAACAGGTCCCCACACCTTCATTCCAATATTTAGAGACCAGCGGTTCTCGAAAATCGCTCCTTGCTGCGACATTTCACCAGGTCACCTATGGACATGCTGGCGTCGGTTTGACCGCGAAAAATACAATGAAGAGCAAAAAAAAACTTGTAACCGTGGGACTGCTACGGTCGCAGGTTCGAATCCTGCCTCGGGCATGGGTGTGTGTGATGTCCTTAGGTTAGTTAGGTTTAAGTAGTTCTAAGTTCTAGGGGACTTAGGACCTAAGATGTTGAGTCCCATAGTGCTCAGAGCCATTTGAAAAAAAAACTTGTACACTTGCCTAATATCGTGTAGGGCCACCGCGAGCCCGTAGAAATGCCACAACACGACTCGCTAATGTCTGAAGTAGTGCTGGAGGGAACTGACACCATGAATCCTTCAGGGCTGTCGGTAAATCCTTAAGAGCTCGAGGGGGTGGATATCTCTTCCGACAGCATGTTATAAGGCATCCCAGATATGCTCAAAATGTTCATTCTGGGGAGTTTGGTGGCCAGCGGAAGTGTTAGACTCAGAAGAGTGTTCCTGTAGCCAATCTGTAGCAATTCCGGACGTGTGGGGTGTCGCATTGTCATATTGTAATTGCCCAAATTCGTCGTAAAGCACAACAGGTGCTCGGAGAGGATGCTTACGTACGTGTCACCTATCAGAGTCGCATCTAGACATATCTGGGGTTCAACAGCACATTCCCCACACCATTACAGTGCATCCATCAGCTTGAACAGTCCCCTGCTGACATGCGGGATCCATGGATTCATGAGATTGTCTCCATACTTGTACGCATACGCTCGATACAATTTGAAACGAGTCTCGTCCGACCAGGCAACATGTTTCCAGTCATCAACAGTCCAACGTTGGTTTTGACCGGCCCAGGTGAGGCGTAAAGCTTTGTGTCGGGCAGTCATCAAGGCTACAAGAGTGGGCCTTCGGCTCCAAAAGCCCATATCGATGATGTTCCGTTGAATGGTTCGCACGCTGGCACTTGTTGATGGCCCAGCATTGAAATCTGCAGCAATTTGCGGAAGGGTTGCACTTCTGCCACGTTAAACGTTTCTCTTCAGTCGTCGTTAGTTCCGTTCCTGCAGGATATTTTTCTGGCCACAGCGATATCGGAGATTTGATGTTTTACCGTATCCCTGATATTCACGGTACATTCGTGAAATGGTCGTACGGGAAAATCCGCACTTCATCGCTACCTCGGAGACACTGTGTCCCATCGCACGTGCGCCGACTATAACACCACGTTGAAACTCACTTAAATCTTGATAACCTGCCAGCAGCAATAAGCGATCTAAGAAAAATGGTTCAAATGGCTCTGAGCACTATGCGACTTAACTTCTGAGGTCATCAGTCGCCTAGAACTTAGAACTACTTAAACCTAACTAACCTAAGGACATCACACACATCCATGCCCGAGGCAGGATTCGAACCTGCGACCGTAGCGGTCTCTCGGTTCCAGACTGCAGCGCGATCTAACACCTGCGCCAGATATTTGTTGTCTTACATAGGCGTTACTGACCGCAGCGCGGTATTCTGCCTGTTTACATATCTCCGTATTTGAATACGCATGCCTATACCAGCTTCTTTGTCACTTGAGTGTAGAAGCGAAGCTTATAGCTGAACCCCGCAGAAGGCCGCTCACTGCCTCAGCGTACTCTTTCTGAACAGCATGTTAGTATCTGTGCTCTATGGTATTATTGAGTGGTAAACGATGTATGGCAGCTTGAGTTCGCAACCCAACTACCAAATCTGTTTCAAACGGTTCATGATTACATTTTGCATTACATTTCAGCCCTCTGTCATTAATCTATTTGTTAGAGCCAGTCGAACCATCCTACAGTCTTCCCTTGATGTCTTCTTGGAAGGAGCTGTACCTACTCTTCTGGTCACATTGTTCATCTGATTATGTCCCGTCATCACTTGTTCTACAATCACTAGCAGGCCGGAATGGCCTTGCGGTTCTAGGCGCTGCAGTCTGGAGCCGAGCGACCGCTACGGTCGCCGGTTCGAATCCTGCCTCGGGCAATGATGTGTGTGATGTCCTTTAGGTTAGTTAGGTTTAATTAGTTCTAAGTTCTAGACGACTGATGACCATAGAAGTTAAGTCGCATAGTGCTCAGAGCCATTTGAACCATTTTTCTACAATCACTGCTCTACCAGCGTCTATGATGTCTGTTAGTTTGATGCTCTCATCCCGTGATACCACCCTGAGGCGACCTTTCTCAAATTATGCAAGTTAGTGACAAGGTGCTTGTACGCTAACTCTAGGCATGCTGTGTTGCGATCCACACCTGAAAATTTGCAGCAAAATCAGAAGCGCACAACATTCATCATGTACGCCGTTCATTCTTCATCTGTAGGAACTGTTCGTTCCTGTGTCGTAAATAGTGACAATAACCTCACACAAGAATGAAATTTTAATCAACATATCGAACAGCCATTAAAATACTACAGTATAAGGTTAGTAGCATTCGGTCAAATTGTTCGTGATGTAACGCTTTCTTTTTCTTTAAGAATATTACGATATCTGCCTGTACTTTGGCGTAACGTTTGTCTCATAATTTTAGACTGATTGCACCTGCTGTCTCGTTATTGAAAGCATCGTTTTTGAACGATAATGTTAATTTCAATTCGTAATTTTTGAAAGCAAGTGTTGGTGTCAATAAAACCCTTCTGGGTTTACTGCCGTATCGTCTTATAAGATACTTAAAATGTTATAATAACCGACGTTTCGGCTGTATTGCAGCGGTCTTCCTCAGGGCTTAAACTAATTAGCTGGGGAGTGGCTGCTTAATTATATTGCTTTCCCAACACTGTCATACAACCACCAGCGTCACGTTTCTTAGAATTTTTATCAGTCCTAAAATACCACTGGTCGATGATAGGAGGGAGGGAGAGAATATGTGGATTAAACGGTTGTTTTTATCGCTGACGTAATCAGCTTGGCGAGTCACCGTGTGCAGGACGGCACACGTGTCAGACTGTTAGCGGTGGGATTTGGAGGATATACACCGTTCGGTGTGAGCAGGTTTCCCATTGGAAGCCCTGTAGACCTCCACTTTCAGTAATGGAATTACACCGTTACTTTCCTGCCCTAGTGTGAATGCAACATTCTTAATGCAGACCGTTGCTACGCTGATGGAATTTATGCAGCACTGCTTCTCTATGACATCAAATGATGAATGTGTCGCCCACGTATGTTAAGCAACACCACGGGCTGAACTGTGTGGAGTTTATAGCAATTTGCCCAAATATGCTTGCATGAAGGTGCCAGCTGCTATCTCCAATAGGGGGGAATGGGGGGAGGGGAGGAGTCCCATTGCCACTCTGCCTATTTGTTCATAATACTTGCCATACCAGGTTAAATAGGTTGACGACAAAAATAACTGCACTAGGTCACAGATATCAGATGGTATCTGTTCTCGATTGGTGCCCTAGACCACGGCCGAATCAAGTACCATAGCAGCCCGCGGTTCTCAGCCTTATTTTACAATAACGAGTGATTCTCCGATTCTCTAAGCAATTGAACTCCCATGTATACAGCAACTGCAAATATCTGATCGCTTTAAGAATGAGTTAAGATATTAAATATTTCACGCTAAGCATATAAGCGCGAATAAGTTTATAAAAAGTTTTAAATTATGAATAAAGTTTGTTGGATGTCACTAAGTGTTCTCATTATCAAACACTGGCTGAGTATAGTCTGGGTAATTTACGCTCTATTTTAAGCAAAAATTAGTCTCTCAATACTTTTGACGTTATACTGAATTGTGTGTCGTACAATGATATAATTTTGCAGATACATACGGTATATCTGGATACAATAAATTAAAACGCAGTGCTGGTGCTCAGGTTTTGCTGCATAACAGCGAAAATGTAATAAGCGATAAACTTTTTTCCTTACACTGTTTTGTAGCGTGTATTAGAAATTATGTGTAAAGTTTATTGGGGGTCGATATGTGCTTTCATTCGTAAGTACTGGATGAATATGGTCTGTATATCTGTGTGCCAAGAGTAACGCTGCCTCACGACTTACACGCAGTTTTTAATCATTTTAAAGCTTGTCTCATTAAAGCTTGGGCATAAAATCTTACGTCTTAATGAGTAGATTACATCAGCATTCTAAATTTTTAAATTCGGTCAAAAATTATATTGAGCACTACAAATCAAATTTTTGTTGCCTCTGCAAGCCACTGTGTAGGTAACTTGCTACTGAGACCAGAGCACCACGCACCTGGGCTATTCGTTTAGCAGTATAGATTCGTCTCTAGCAACTTGCAGCCGGATCCATAAACGTCAACTAAACATTAAGCGCTTAAGAGTGCAGTTACCCTGCTCTGTAACGAGCAAAAACACTTACAAAGACAGTATGTAGCGTGAGGAATAGGTAGAGCAGGGATCAGATTGGGGGTTGCACAGACGTGGTCTCAGTTTCACAATTGTTTTATTTACCATCAAAAATTACAGTTAACAGAACAGAAACTATTTACAGTACAATATATAGACATATAATTCTCTGCAGTTCCAAAATAATGCAGCACAATATATTCTTCTGACAAGAACAGAACAAGATCATAGATAGATGAAATTTAATCTGGCCTAACAACGGTCCACCAGGCACTTTAAATGTCTGACACTCTGCTTCATTCAGAGATGAAAACAAAAACGTACATAGCTAAAGAATACTTAACTCATTTAGGATCAGTCATATAGCCACTAACTACACGTTGCTCCATATTACTATTGAAATGCAGCAACTAAGACACCAATTACTAACAACACTTGTAAGACTTATGCTTTGCCGGCGATGGGCGAGGCATGACAGAATCTCTGACCAGAGAGTAGTTTATCGTTAGTTGTTGCTTGTCGCTAGTCTGCGCTTGACTGCGCGAGTGGACAGTAGTAGTCTGGAGTAGTCTGCGTGAGTCGGCGGGAGTCGGCATGCGTCGGCTGTGTGCTCTGCTCGCGACTCTGGTCAGGACTCTGGAGGATGAGTATTGTTGTAGATGGTAAAGAAGCAGCCTTGCGGATATTTAATAATGTATGTTAATTGTAATTTAATTTGTTCAAAAATGCCCCAATAATAATTTTTATAATATAAAGTAACTCTTTTAAAGAAAAGCATTCATTTCAATTTAAAGAATTTTTCCAATGCATTATCATTGCATCCAAGAATAAAAAAAAATATACGCCAGCATTGCACGAAGCTGTGTCGAAAAATGACTAATTAAGAGCAGATATAATTACAGTTTTATTGAGGTAAGAATTTTTGCTTTTTTTTTTTTATTCAGAATACAGGGCCGAAGGTCAGCGCCGCTGTCCTTATAGATTCATCAGGTTACAAAACTTTTTTATTATTTTTGTGTTTAGGAATTTTTCTGTTTCGAACTTGACATTAAATGAGGAAAGAATTTTGTGGGAATATTAAGTGTGAATGCATTTCTGCGCACAGACTATAAATGGGAGCCAATTTTGTTCAGAGGTTACAATATTAAGAAAAATTTCATTTAATTATTATTATTTTGTGGCGAGGCTACGCTTGGCACATTTCCATTTAACAATATTTTGTGGGGAGTTTACGCTTGGGTCACATTTTTCAATTATTATATTTTGTGAGGAGAGGTTACACACTATCAAGCTACCGAAGCTTATATCTGAATAAATTCTTATATAGTACATATATGACAAAGCATTACACATATTAATTCATGTAAGACAATCACAGAACAAAAACCTCCCTGGGTAGCTGTGTGTGTTAACGTGACCGCTTCCAGGACCGCCAGGATCGAATCCACCCGGTGGATTAACGAGAGTTCCGCGTGTTGGTCGCCCTGGATGTGGTTTTTAGGCAGTTCCCCACATACACTACGTCTTTACCGTGCTGAAACCCATCTTCCGCCTCAGATACACGCTACACAAACATTTAGAATGCTGTTTCCAGGGCTCTCGGTTCTCCAGCCGGATGCGATCGTTGAAGTCCCACGATATTTCGGCGAATAACCTTTCCGCCATCATCAGGTGGTTCCATCGTGGGACTTCAACGATCGCATCCAGGTGGACACCCGAGAGCCCTGGAAACAACACATACGCCAGGAAAGCCTCGGATAACATAACATTTAGAATGCTTTCTCACACTCGCACACGAATTCACCGTATATACTGACAGACTGGGCACATTGCTTCTGTCCTAGGAGGTCGAGTGGGTGACTCATGACCTTCACTATCTGGTTTCCTTAAACACTTACTCATTATAAGTAAAGCGAAATCTTAATGCACAGGGGTGAACCTCAGGTTCAGTCACAAGAACTGAGCACGTAGTCAGCCAGTCAACTCAGGATTACTGAGTAAACAACCGATTCACGCTCGTGGCAAGAAATAATAAATTTCTGTTTAATTTGTTTAATCATGCCAACTGCGTGTACTGACACAATTATGCCTGCCTGGTGTCAGCACATACACGCACACACAAACACACCACTACATACACGATAAATCAGTCTAATCTACAAGCCGTAAATTCAACTAAATACCTAGTTATTACAATTACGAACAACTTAAATAGGAAAGAACACATAGAAAATGTTATGGAGTAGGCTAACCACAGGCTGCGTTTTATTGGCAGGACACTTAGAAAATGCAACAGACCTACTAAGGAGACTGCCTACACTACGCTTGTCCGTCCTCTTTTAGAATACTGCTGCGCAGTGTGGGATCCTTACCAGATAGGACTGGCGGAGTACATCGAAAAAGTTCAAAGAAAGGCAGCACGTTTTGTATTATCGCGAAATATGGGAGAGAGTGTCACAGAAATGATACAGGATTTGGGCTGGACATCATTAAAAGAAAGGCGTTTTTCGGTGCGACGGAATCTTCTCACGAAATTCCAATCACCAACTTTCTCCTCCGAATGTGAAAATATTTTGCTGACACCGACCTACATAGGGAGGAACGATCACCACGATAAAATAAGGGAAATCAGAGTTCGTAGGGAAAGATACAGGTGTTCATTCTTTCCGCGCGCTATATGAGATTGAAATAACAGAGAATTGTGATTTGCAGAGTATCCATGTAGATGTAGATAACTTTGTGTGCTGTAAATACAAGCAAACCGTTACACAGCACTCGCAGACTTCCATTCAGGAGTTTCTTTCACAAGTCCCTACACTCATAGCACGTTAGCACGTAACACAGTGCACCACGTCAGCTACAATGTCACCACTCTACCACTATCAGTTGCGAAAGTACTCAGGTAATGACCCTTATGACCAGTGGATTCTGTTCCTTCGCCTCGTCCGGAAATTCTTTCAGGTTCTTTTGCAGATGGCAGGCCCACCCACTCATTCTTCCTTCGAACCAGGACATCCAAGAACGGCAAACAACCATCTTTCTCTATTTCCATGGTGAACCGGATGTTGCTATGAATGGAGTTGGGGTGATGTAGAAACTCCATTAATTTATCTTCTCCATGAGGCCACACTATGAAAGTGTCATCCACATACCGCCAAAAACATGCCGGAACAATCTTTAGCTTTTCTTCCTTTCGTTGGCAACACTTCGTTTAAAATAGCAAGAATCCTCCGAAAATTTCAGGTAAAAGTGGTTTTCCGCCCACCATCGAAGATTGCGGACCTTGTGGGATCAGTTAAGGACAACCTGTTACTACGAAAGGCCGGAATTTACAAGATACCGTGCCAATGTGGTATGGCTTACATAGGTCAAACCACACGCACCGTGAAAGAACGCTGCAATGAACATCAACGTTACACCCGCCTTTTGCAGCCAAGCAAGTCCCTTTTCTTTTCTCTTTATTGTTATTTTCAAACCTGTTAACAGGCAGGCCAGCAGCAGCGTGCTATGCCGCTCTTTGGCCTCAGAGAACATACAAGATACAAATGAAGACATCGAGAGAAAAGAACATGGTGGACATAGGAACGGAGACAAACACTTTTTAAAATACATGGAGCCGTTCACGGGCGTAGAGTCCAAGATAAAATTTGTTCAGACACTTGGACAGAGACGAACAGTGTCACACGTGAACGTAGGTGCACAAAAACGAATAACACTGAACCACTTAAGCACAAAACGACGACACACACAGAACACGAGGCGTTGATCTCCGGCGCGCGAATGTTCACTAACCATGTACGAGTCCGGGGACCTGCCAAAAGAGGAGGAGGGGGGGTGGGAGAGGGAGAGGGGAGAGCAGATGCCAAGGGCAGGGGAGAGAGGGGGAAGGGAGGAAGGGGGAGGGGAAGCCCAGGGGAAGAGAGGAGGAGGGAGGGGACGGGGGAAAAGGATAGAAAAGGGAAGGGAAGAGAAGGGAGGGAGGGTGCCTAAAGAAAAGGACACAGGAAGTGGGGGGGGAGGAACAAAGTTGATAGGAGGGGTAGATGGAGGGGAGGAGGACATCATCAGGGAGGGGGAGCTGGCGGAAGCCACCTTCGGAGAGGGTAAGGAGGGTGGAGAGATGGAGACCAGGTGGGACGTGGGAATACAGGCGCGGCAGCGGGCGGGGGTGGGAGAGGATGGATGAGACAAGCGGATGAGGAGGATCGAGTTTGCGGGAGGTGTACAGGATCCGTATCCTTTCAAGGAAGAGGAGGAGGTGGGGGAAGGGGATGAGATCGTACAGGATCCGCGTGGGGGAGGGGAGATGGATGCGATAGGCGAGGTGGAGAGCATGGCGTTCAAGGATTTGGAGGGATTTATAAAAGGTAGGGGGGGGGGTGGAGATCCAGGCCGGATGGGCGTAACATAGGGCGGATGAGCAAGCAAGTCCCCTATTGCTGAACATTGAATTTCTACTGGACATTCAATAGAGTATGAGAAAACAATGATTTTGTCCACAGCAACGTCTTTCTGGGACTCCATTATTAAAGAATCCGTAGAAATACGACTGGCGGAAAATCTGTTAAACCGTGACAGCGGCTACCAGCTGGACAGTGCATGGAATCCCATCATCTCCACGATTTGCTCAAATCGAAGACGACAGAGTGCGTCGATGGCCGTGGCAAACAGCTATTCCACCAGCGAGGGCGCTGCTTGCGGGCAGTGTGGTTCAACTACCAAGTTTTCGACGCATGCGCAGAATACTTACAGTACGCTATATATTGCGGAACGGAGGACGTTTTCGCCAGTCTGCGACGGCTCACCTGAAGATGACTGGCAGGTGCCCAGTTGAAATATCATGAGAAGTATTGCACGACGACCGGCTGCAAGCCCGAAATTTGTTTGAACAGTCAATTCGCCGGGAAAATTTTAAAATTCACATCAGGCTGACATACTATTTTGCACTCTGAGTGCATGGGATAACCACGAGATTGCTCCTGCTGTCATACGACTATAGCTCCAGTTGTAGGTACAGTGTGTCTAGAAAGAAGACAGGCTGGGTGCAGGTCATCAACTGGTCTCCTCCTAACCAACACAAGGCCATCAGTGGCACCGATGTAGAAAGCTTTCATCAGAAGACACAACAGACATCCACCTTACCCTCCAATGAGTTCTCGCTTGACACCACTGAAGTCGCAAATGGCAGTGGTTTGGGGTCAGTGCAATGAACGCCGCAGGGTGTCTGGTTCGAACTGTCCTTGAAGTAATTGATTTGTATGAGCTCGTTGTGTCGTTGTGGTGCCAGCTGCGACAGAGCCATATGCCAGCAGACACGATGGTTTTCCCTTTTGGTAGTGCTACGTGGCCGCCCAGAACCCGGTCTTCTTGGGACCGTTCATTCACGTTAACACCACTGCCAGCAATCATGTACAGTGGCTACATTCCTGCCAAGTCTTTCTATATTGTCGCAGAAGGAACATCCAACTTCTTGCAGCCCTATTACACAGCCTCGTTCAAACTCAATGAGGTGCGTCTTTGTCGCCTTAAAGGCTTCTTGACTAACTTCAACTCACCACGTCCAGTCTCAAAGATAACTAACTCTCACGACGGGTACAGCTTGCATTTAGAGCAAATCTGATTTACATTCTATAACGGCGCCATTCTCATGCAACTGACTCTAAATCCGTACAGATATCATGTAGAAACACACCTACCAACTTTTGTTTGTCTCGCACAACTCCTTATTGGTGTCGCTATTTTATTTCCGACAGTATAGAGAAGCACCATACATGACACTAAAGAAGAAGTATATATATCATTCAGCTGTAAGCAGATGTGGTCTGCAGATAAAATGTGTGAAACTTAGCAGCACCAATAAGTTTTATTTAGCTGAAATTTAATAAAGGATTAATAACTTTTAGAATTTTTTGGTACTTAAGGGATCAAGCTATCAAATTGTAGCGCTCTTCAACGATCATCACCTGACCTACTCACATGTTTCATAATATAATTAATTAAACTGAACTTTTAATTAAAATCAGGACATCAGGTTGTCCAAAACAGCTATCCTGACAGCAGTATGTGTTGGCAGACGTGATTACATACCTCCTAGAACCTTTAGTTTGTAAAGTTTGTGTTATCTATTACCATCTTTAATGGGCTGTTTATTAATTCGCATAGTTCTGCTCATAATTGAAAAACTGTTAAACTGACATTAATTCCGACGGCAGCAGTGGAAAGAGCAGGAAAATTCATTTAAGGAAGAGGTGCCTTATCAGTTTGTATTATAATAACAGAGAATATGAACTTTCATTATTACTGCGAAATTTTGTATTTGTTTGATATTAATTGTTTGACAGATACTACGATAGAATAAAATGCAATCTATCAGTTTTATTTAGATTTTCAAAACACATCTAATGGCGCATTCAGTTTTTTAATAACATTTATGTGGAAAACGTTATAAGTGAGGCTGGCGATAGCACGGAGTCATTAAATTACGCAGTAGCGTGGTCTTTTGTGGAGAGGAAAGCCGAAGGCTTAAAAGCGTGGTCTCTTCTTGCTAGTTTGCGCTGTTTGGGGCAGAAGTGGAGATGTTACACTTTTCTGGTCTCGATAGTGATCCAGGTGCATGTTGGTGATAGAAATTTTTCACGGCATTGGTCACAGCACTAAAATGTTTGGATCACTTTAGTGGAGACGTAAAGAGTTTTTGCAGTGATCAGGACCGTGTTTTATATCAGCTGGCTGCACATGGGAAATTGTACTTTTTAGTGGTAAACTGATTTGGACGTTGACTTAGTTTCACTGATTCTGATTTTAACTCAGTTTGTCAGTGTGGGCTTTGCTTATTTTTGTTACTGATCAGCACTTAAGATTAGTGTATCACATGTCGTTTAGACTTCTATTTATCTGAGTTACTGTGGTGTTCAACTTTGGGTAAGTTTTGGCTGTCAACACCGTTTGTGTTTTCCAACTATTTCCTTTGTTTTATTTATGTAGTGTGTTTGCTAACCACTGTATTGGGGCCGAGATAGTTTCATCTCACATAATTATGTAGCTTACGAATTTATGTGCGACATTATGAACAATAAAAAATTATTTGTTTAAGTTAACCAATTGTAGTTGGGATATAATATTTAATCTGAATGTTCTTGTGATCAACCCAACGTTAATTTGTTTTTAATACATACATTGGCAACAAGTTATTATAATTTTAATTTAGTTTAAAGCAACAAATACTACGAGAGGCCTAATCGTCACCAGATCAAACAATGAGGAGCCACAGTCATTCTTTTTAAGCTCTGTCTGAATGTCAGAGCTGTTCTTATATGTGGTTGCTTTACATGTTAGTCCTGTATTTTACAAGAACTGAATACAATCCTTCAAAAACGGTTCTATGCGTCATATGAGGAAGTATAGATTTCTAGCCAGGTACTTCATTACTTTGTATGTAGGTGGGACACTAATTATAGGCCTTAGGGGACAGCTTTCCTTATGGACTTTAGGCGCTTCATAAATTTTGGTATCACTGGAACTTTCGTGATGAAGCCCCCTGGTTGCGTTATGACCAGTCCTGGAATCTTTGATTTAACGGTCACGTCCTCTTAACCCTAGGACGCCCAAGCCTTTTCTAACTTGGATGCTAAGGAGGGGGGGGGGGGAGGTTCGGCGAGCCCACAGGTATTAAATAAGTTTACTGACGAAAAATTACAACTTTCAAAATGGTTTATGTATTTTAACTAAGGCATCGGTTTATAAATGTTGTTAATTGTTATAAATATTGGATTGAGTGAATAAAAAATTGACATATTACAATACAAAATACAGATGTGTTCATATACAATAGACTACTCTGAGTCCTCAACTTTAAGGCAAGAGACATACTTCACAATTTTTTCTGAATGTGTGTTACACACATGTTTATGACACTGTGCACAATACTGTTTTGGTTTACTTAGATTGTTGTACTTCTGCTTCTTTACATTAGCTTCTCTTACACAAATATGGCACCGACCTTTCCCTGCAGGAGGCTGACGTGCTTCTGTTGTCACTTCTTTGATTTTCTTTTGTAGAATAGTCTCCATTGATTGAACAATTTGGTTAGATAACCCTCTTGCATTGGCACTTCTTTCTTCTACCTGCAATTTCACTAGTTCCATCCCAGCTTGCAGAAGATAAAGTTTTCATTTGTTGTGTTTCTTTTCATTCCATCTTGGATGTTGCTGGATGAATATGGTGGTTGCATTGATAGCACAAATGTCGATGAGAGAGTAAAATACAGATAGAGACCTTCGCTTTGTTCCCCTCTTGCAGGTGTACATACGCGCCATTTGATCTAGGGTATCAATTCCACCTTTAGTGGAATTATAATATGCATTTATCTCGGTTTTATTCTTCTCTCTTCCAACAGTGCCTTAATCTTGGTGCATTGTTGACAACATCAGTAAGTTTTTACTTGGTTTGTTTTTGCTATGTAGGACACCAAAGTTACTGGAGGCCTACCTGTTGATGGGTCTGTGAACAAGAACATTGATGAATATAGCTCTCGATTTGACGTGTTCTTCATTATGTCTGGAATATGCTTCCTGTTTGACTGGAGAGTTCCTACTGCAGTAACTTTGTAGCCTTGTTATAACTCTTCCGCCACATCCACGGATGTATATTATCGGTCTGTAGTAATATTTCGACCTGTATTTTTCACAGGTGCTTCCAGACGTTTGACGACAGCTGCTGAACCCCGTTCTTCTTTCGACAAATTCTGAACATTACCTGCATAGGGTTCTATATTCAAGACGTATCTGTCAACTGCATCGGACATCATGCGTATAAGGATGCCATACTTGCTCGGTTTATCCTTCATAAATACTTTGAAGGTGTAGCGCCCTCTAAACAAGCTGTTCATCTCATCAATGGTGAAGTGGACCCCTGGTTTATACAGTAGTGGAAACCTATCAGTCACTTTGTTGAAAACATCACGGATTGATGTGAACTTGTCTGCTTCCCTTCTTAGCTGGCTGGCGGGTTCTTTTGCCATCAAACCTTACGATTGCAATAAGTTCCTTGAAACGTTCTCTTGCCATAATACCCTAGTAAACTGGCCGACCCATTAGGTCTGACCAAAGATCGTGTACACTGACAGAATTGTCCTTATTTGCCCCCATAAGTATCAGGATTCCTATAAAGGCATACAATTTTTTCTCATTAGTCAAAGTAACATTTTGCCTAACTGCCTCTTCATTTGAATGTTTTACTACACTCCTGGAAATTGAAATAAGAACACCGTGAATTCATTGTCCCAGGAAGGGGAAACCTTATTGACACATTCCTGGGGTCAGATACATCACATGATCACACTGACAGAACCACAGGCACATAGACACAGGCAACAGAGCATGCACAATGTCAGCACTAGTACAGTGTATATCCACCTTTCGCAGCAATGCAGGCTGCTATTCTCCCATGGAGACGATCGTAGAGATGCTGGATGTAGTCCTGTGGAACGGCTTGCCATGCCATTTCCACCTGGCGCCTCAGTTGGACCAGCGTTCGTGCTGGACGTGCAGACCGCGCGAGACGACGCTTCATCCAGTCCCAAACATGCTCAATGGGGGACAGATCCGGAGATCTTGCTGGCCAGGGTAGTTGACTTACACCTTCTAGAGCACGTTGGGTGGCACGGGATACATGCGGACGTGCATTGTCCTGTTGGAACAGCAAGTTCCCTTGCCGGTCTAGGAATGGTAGAACGATGGGTTCGATGACGGTTTGGATGTACCGTGCACTATTCAGTGTCCCCTCGACGATCACCAGTGGTGTACGGCCAGTGTAGGAGATCGCTCCCCACACCATGATGCCGGGTGTTGGCCCTGTGTGCCTCGGTCGTATGCAGTCCTGATTGTGGCGCTCACCTGCACGGCGCCAAACACGCATACGACCATCATTGGCACCAAGGCAGAAGCGACTCTCATCGCTGAAGACGACACGTCTCCATTCGTCCCGCCATTCACGCCTGTCGCGACACCACTGGAGGCGGGCTGCACGATGTTGGGGCGTGAGCGGAAGACGGCCTAACGGTGTGCGGGACCGTAGCCCAGCTTCATGGAGACGGTTGCGAATGGTCCTCGCCGATACCCCAGGAGCAACAGTGTCCCTAATTTGCTGGGAAGTGGCGGTGCGGTTCCCTACGGCACTGCGTAGGATCCTACGGTCTTGGCGTGCATCCGTGCGTCGCTGCGGTCCGGTCCCAGGTCGACGGGCACGTGCACCTTCCGCCGACCACTGGCGACAACATCGATCTACTGTGGAGACCTCACGCCCCACGTGTTGAGCAATTCGGCGGTACGTCCACCCGGCCTCCCGCATGGCCACTATACGCCCTCGCTCAAAGTCCGTCAACTGCACATACGGTTCACGTCCACGCTGTCGCGGCATGCTACCAGTGTTAAAGACTGCGATGGAGCTCCGTATGCCACGGCAAACTGGCTGACACTGACGGCGGCGGTGCACAAATGCTGCGCAGCTAGCGCCATTCGACGGCCAACACCGCGGTTCCTGGTGTGTCCGCTGTGCCGTGCGTGTGATCATTGCTTGTACAGCCCTCTCGCAGTTTCCGGAGCAAGTATGGTGCGTCTGACACACCGGTGTCAATGTGTTCTTTTTTCCATTTCCAGGAGTGCATAACATCCATGATGTCGGGCGTAAGAAGTAACTTCAAGGCTTCTCCAGGTGAATGGCAAACACCAGCTGGAGTTACTCCTGCCTGCTCTCTTACTATATTAGCAACAGACCTCCGAGGAATTCTAGGCTGTGTGGTTACGTACCTTCTTCCAGACTTGGCCACAATAACATCATGATGGTCACTGCCTGAAGCTGCGCTATCTTCATCTTCTCTAACATCCACATCACTTTCCTGATCTGAATCATACTCCATAACACCATTCTCATATTCACTTTCACTCTCTGAGTCAGAATCTTCATCTAAAATTTCATTCAGAACTCTTTCTATAGACGAGTCACGTATTCTCTTAGTCATTTCTAAGTCTGGGTGTGAACAGTGGGGAACTGCACTAATTCACTGCAAGTTTACAAGATAAATAACAGCTGACTGACATCAACAATCACTTCCTCTGAAAGTAAACCGATTGTTGTGAATATCAAGAATACCAACCAACAAGAAACTAACTCGCATTGTTGTAGAGATGAGAAATACGAATCCTACTAAGGGAAATTTTCTATGGAAGCCTAAGGGGGGAGGGGTTTGTTGGGCCCATAATAAGTTTATTTATTTTTTCTTTCAAAGCAGGAATTTTCTATAAAATATATTGACACTAACGTTTCATAAACTAGCCAACAATCAATAACTCAAAGGGAATATGTAGTATGAAAGTTACTTGGGCAAACGCAGGGGACATAAAAAAATTGTGGGTTCAAACCCCCCCCCCCCCTTAGGCGCCCTAGGGTTAATAATCATCGCCACAGGATCAGTTGTATGTTGTTGGTAGAAGGTATCATTCAACAAATCGATCATTTTCTGCAACCTTTGCCTCGAGGCAGGCGATCTTGGCTGAAATGCAATTTATTATTTAAATGTTTTATAATACCATACGGCAACACAACTCCAAGGCTTTTAATGTGATTTACTTAGGCCACAGAAGCCTACGTAATTATATTAAGCGTTTGTGGTCCTTCCAGTACGTGAGAGGCGCTTTCAGTGAGGAATGCAAATACTTTTGTTCCTCGGCCAGTTTAGGTTGAAAAAATGAGAAATTTGCTGTGGGACATTGTGGAATAGTCCCACTTCAGTCCCCATAGTTTCATGAAGTTCTGTCTGGTGGCCACCGCTGTACATGCCTTCAAAATGTTGTGTGTAATGAAGGTGTGTTCCTAGCACAGAGCTGTCATGGAGTTTCTTTTGGCGGAAAACTGGAGCATCGCAAATGCTCGTTGGTGCTTGCAGAACGTCTATGGACACCTGGCAGTGAACAAAAGCACGATGAGTCGTTGGGTGAGATGACTGTCATAATCGCAAGGTCGGTCAAACCTCTTCGATCTACCGCGTGCCGGCCGGCCGCAGACAGCTGTGACTCCTGCAATGCTGGAACGTGCGGACACCCTCATTAGAGATGGTTGTCAAACAACTTGTTACTCAACTGGACGACTCTGTCGGTAGTGCTGACACACTCGTCCACCAGTTTGGGTACTCAAAGGTGTGTGACCACTGGGTTCCATGCTGCCTAACAGACGACCATAAAGAGGAATGAAGGACCATCTGTGAGGAGCTGCTCGCACACTCCGCACTAAGCATTACATGTATGATGAGAAGGTTACTGATGGAGCAAGACGTTGGCTCCAACGTCGACCAATAAAATGGTACTGTGAGGGTACGCAGGCCCTCCCACTAACCTGGCGTAAGACCATCGCACTGAACGCAGATTATGATATAAAATAGGGTTTTGTAGACAACAGAGTGAGGAATAATACACTACTGGCCATTAAAATTGCTACACCAAGAAGAAATGCAGATGATAAACGGGTATTCATTGGACAAATATATTATACTAGAACTGACATGTGATTACATTTTCACGCCATTTGGGTGCATAGGTCCTGAGAAATCAGTAGCCAGAACAACCACTTGCCGTTATAACGGCCTTGATACGCCTGGGAATTGAGTCAAACAGAGCTTGGATGGCGTGTACAGGTACAGCTGCCAATGCAACTTCAAAACGATACCGCAGTTCATCAAGAGTAGTGACTGGCGTATTGTGACGAACCAGTTGCCCGGCCATCATTGACCAGACGTTTTCAATTGGTGAGAGATCTGGAGAAAGTCCTGACCAGGGCAGCAGTCGAACATTTTCTGTATCCAGAAAGGCCCGTACAGGACCTGCAGCATGCGGGCGTGCATTATCCTACTGAAATGTAGGGTTTCGCAGGGATCGAATGAAGGGTCGTAGCACATCTGAAATGTAACGTCCACTGTTCAAATGCGAAGAAGAGGTGACCGAGACGTGTAACAAATGGCACCCCATACCATCACGCCGGGTGATACGCCAGTATGGCGATGACGAATACACGGTTCCAATGTGCGTTCACCGCGATGTCGTCAAACACGGATGCAACCATCATGATGCTTAAACAGAACCTGGATCCATCCGAAAAAATGACGTTTTGGCATTCGTGCACCCAGGTTCGTCGGTGAGCACACTATCGCAGGCGCTACTGTCTGCGATGCAGCGTCAAGGGTAACCGCAGCCACGGTCTCCGAGCTGATAGTCCATGCTGCTGCAAACGTCGTCGAACTGTTGGTGCAGATGGTTTTTGTCTTGCAGACGTCCCCATCTGTTGACTCGGGGATCGAGATGTGGCTGCACGATCCGTTACAGCGACGCGGATAAGATGCCTGTCTTCTCGACTGCTAGTGATACGTGGCCTTTGGGATCCAGCACGGTGTTCGGTATTACCCTCCTGAACCCACCGATTCCATATTCTGCTAACAGTCATTGGATCTCGACCAACGCGAGCAGCAATGTCGCGATACGATAAACCGCAATCGCGATAAGCTACAATCCGACCTTTATCAAAGTCGGAAACGTGATGGTACGCATTTCTCCTCCTTACACGAGGCATCACAACGTTTCACCAGGCAACACCGGTCAACTGCTGTTTGTGTATGTGAAATCGGTTGGAAACTTCTCTCATGTCAGCACGTTGTAGGTGTCCCCACCGGCGCCAACCTTGCGTGAATGCTATGAAAAGCTAATCATTTCTATATCACAGCACCTTCTTCCTGTCGGTTAAATTTCGCATCTGTAGCACGTCATCTTCGTGGTGTAGCAATTTTAATGGCCAGTAGTGTATGTTGTGTTGGAAATGTGAATCAAACGAACCTGCTTTCAGAAAAGAATGTGTTGTAGTACTTACTGAACGTCCCTCGTAATAATGAACGTCAGGAATCGTGTGGCTGACATAGAATTTTCTTATTTACGGGGACTGAAGGTGAGCACCACTGTGGAGTAAGTAGACACGATGGAGACATAGGCTGCGGCGAGCCGCAGGTGCAGCGGCAGAACCCTCAGCAGGTGGGCCGCGGGCCGCTCAGAGGACACCTGCGACGCCAGCAGCCGCAGCTCGCGGTGGGCGGCGCCGCCCACCCGCCGCCCCTCCAGCAGCAGCTGCGAGCACAGCCTCGGCGTTCTGGCTGCCTCCCTCGCCACACAGTGAGCAGGAACTACCACAACTGCCAGGAAGGCAACAGTGGTCACCAGCGCGTACCAGGCGTACCACGAATCCCACAATGCCATAATTTTACTCCCGTCAGAATAACTGACAGCGAGGGAATAAACCACTAGTACAGTCTGCAACGACATTGCAAACAAGTAAACAGTCAGGAAGTGTTCGTGAAGCGAAGACACTACCGCCGACAGTTCGCCGAGCGCCTTGTAGGCGCGTCTGAGAGTTCGCTCCCTGCTCAGTAAGCGATGAACACCGCACGTGAGGGATGGGTCGAATGATACACACGGACTGTCTGTGCTCCTATGATACATTTTCTCCGCCCTGCCTCTCAGCAGGAAATCATTAAATTTAGAAACTCTATCTTTTATAACCAGCTGTAAGTTTGCAAATTTTACGATTGTAATCATACTTGGTACTACATTGTTTATCATGAGCAACGTTGTTAGCTTGTTTTGTGCATTTCTGTCTGACGCAACTACATAAGTAACATCTATAATGCAAATCGAAACGACTAAGAACAGTTGCAATATTACAAGCTTCCTGGCTGATGCATTCGCTGGGGCTACATAGGGCTCCATAGTCTTGTCGCACATAACTAGTAGCTGAAGCATTTTTGCGTACTTCTTAGCGTTAAAAAAGAGTTCAGCAACCACAGAAATGAAGTACAAAATAAAATACTGAAGCAAGCATAAAAACTGAATTATGTCCACCAATGAATAAAATCGAATGAAAATCCGCCTGCTGAGAATGAAACACGCTGATGCAACCTGTAGCATACAACCAAGGATGGCTATGACGAGATCCAAGCTCGTTCTCTTCAAAGACGCTGTCCTTGTGTCGGCGCTAAATGCTGCTATGCCATATAACTTGCACGCGTAGAGAAGAGGTTTGCTGGCCAGCAGTAGCTGCACAGTGGTTTCAGGCACTGAGGAGATGCTTTCGCCCGCTGACATCATCTGTAAAAGTAGTGATGTGTTACACCACCATCCAGGAAGCTGTTGACATACAACTTACGTACAAAACAAACCAGAGTTTGGACTGTAGCTTCTACCATTTCTGTATCTACATCTTCATTTGTACAAATTTCAAATAACCTAAACTGGATTGATCATACAGATAATGTTGTGGATAGAGCAAACTAAAGACTGCGATTCATTGGCAGAACACTTAGAAGGTGCAACAAGAGATTGCTTACACCATGCTTGTCCGCTCTATTCTGGAATATTGCTGGGCGTTGTGGGATCCGCATCAGGTGGGACTGACGGATGACATCGAAAAAGAACAAAGAATGGCAGCTCGTTTTGTACTATCGCGAAATGCGGGAGATAGTGCCACAGACATGATACTTGAATTGGAGTGGCAATCATTAAAACAAAGGCGTTTTTCGTTGCGACGGGATCTTCTCATGAAATTTCAATCACCAATTTTCTCCTCCGATTGCGAAAACATTCTGTTGGGACCCACTTACATAGGAAGAAATGATCACCACGATAAAATAAGAGAAATCAGGGCTCGCAAAGAAAAATTTAAGTGCTCGTTTTTCCCGCGTGCCGGTCCGCAGCTCGTGGTCGTGCGGTAGCGTTCTCGCTTCCCACGCCAGGGTTCCCGGGTTCGATTCCCGGCGGGGTCAGGGATTTTCTCTGCCTCGTGATGACTGGGTGTTGTGTGATGTCCTTAGGTTAGTTAGGTTTAAGTAGTTCTAAGTTCTAGGGGACTGATGACCATAGATGTTAAGTCCCATAGTGCTCAGAGCCATTTGAACTATTTTTTTCCCGCGTGCCGTTCGAGAGTGGAACGCTAGAGACACAACTTGAAGGTGGTTCACTGAACCCTCTGCCAGGCAGAAAAATTACTGAATAGCAGGGTAATCACCTAGATGCAGATGCAGATGCAGATGTAGATGTAGATGTACATTTGTTCCCCGCAGGTCTACTGACAAGTGCGTATCCAAAGGGGGAGTGCAGTAGGGAGGAGGATAGTGTGGGTCACGATCCAAAGAAATAAAATTATTTAACGCGTTTGTACAAGGTTACTATAAACGAGTCATCCGTTCTCTGTGTTCCATATTTTCCGCAGTACTAACTTCAAATATCATTCATGCATAAATAGAAATTTACTAAATTAGTATTTTGCACTCTACAAAAGTTCTCTAGCACTGTTGCGCTACCTAAGCTGTTCCAGTTTTCTTGGCAGTGGGAGCTACGTAATCACAATCCTCAATGTACCCCGAAAGGAAAAATTCACAAGGCGTTAGGTCAGGCGTTCTCGGAGGCCAGGAGAATAAAGCCACATCATCTTCAACATCACGCCCAGTCCAGCGGCGCGCAGCTTCGTCGTTTAGATTAAGGTGGTGCCCAGTTTTGTTGCATGATTAAATTCTCGGAATCAAAATTCAGTTGTGGAAACAACCACAACTGCGCCATTTCAGCGTAAGAGGTGTCCATCAAAGTCTTCTCACAGAAGATAAACTGCTCATACAGCTTCGTCGATGAATTTGCACGGAAAACATTAAACTTCGGCGAATCTCGTTCACGTGCCACAATTTCATGATGAGTTTCACTGCCCCACACTCACACATTGTGACGATTAACTTTTCCACATAAATGGGACGTCTCGCATATACCAGCACACAAAAACTCAAGGCACTGCACTTTTAAAGCCATCCGGTGGGCACAATGCTAACTCGGCGAGTTTACGATAGTGTTCCTGCAGCAATCATATTTGTACATATAATACTTTGGAACTATAGCGGGTCAGCAACTGGAAGCAGTTAATTCCATAAATTATCTGGGAGTATGCATTAGGAGTGATTTAAAATGGAATGATCATATAAAGTTAATCGTCGGTAAAGCAGATGCCAGACTGAGATTCATTTTAAGAATCCTAAGGAAATGCAATCCGAAAACGAAGTAGGTTACAGTACGCTTGTTCGCCCACTGCTTGAATACTGCTTAGCAGTGTGGGATCCGTACCAGATAGGGTTGATAGAAGAGATAGAGAAGATCCAAGGGAGAGCAGTACGCTTCGTTACAGGATCATTTAGTAATCGCGAAAGCGTTACGGAGATGATAGATAAACTCCAGTGGAAGACTCTGCAGGAGAGACGCTCAGTAGCTCGGTACGGGCTTTTGTTGAAGTTTCGAGAGCATACCTTCACCGAGGAGTCAAGCGGTATATTGCTCCCTCCTACGTATATCTCGCGAAGAGACCATGAGGATAAAATCAGAGACATTAGAGCCCACACAGAGGCATACCGACAATCTTTCTTTCCACGAACAATACGAGACTGGAATAGAAGGGAGAACGGATAGAAGTATTCAAAGTACCCTCCGCCACACACCGTCAGGTGGCTTACGGAGTATGGATGTAGATGTTGATGTAGAGCTCTGAAAACGAATAAATCATTTATAGCACCCCTGTTTTTTACAGACTAAGTTTCAAATTTCTCTCATAACTTTCTGGCCGGCCGTTGTGGCCGTGCGGTTCTAGGCGCTTCCGTCTGGAACCGCGTGACCGCTACGGCCGCAGGTTCGAATCCTGCCTCGGGCATGGATGTGTGTGATGTCCTTAGGTTAGTTAGGTTTAAGTAGTTCTAAGTTCTAGGGGACTGATGACCACAGATGTTAAGTCTCATAGTGCTCAGAGCCATTTTTCTCATAACTTTCAGAGAATAAAGTAGTATATAAAGTAAAGCGCCGAAAATGGCAAGGGATTCTAGAAATTACAAGTTATGTTTGACACAGAATACTTTGGGGTTGCCTGCTTGAGGTCTAGTCCACTTTGTTGAGCGTGTGGCGTGACCGACTACGTAAAGCATCCCACAAGGGAAAAAAAAAAAATCAAGTGAGAGGCTGACAATACTTGACGCCAACAATAAATCAGGCATATTACGTGAAATCTTATGTAGAAACGGTAAAGCAGAGGAAGCTGAGTAAGTCACAACAGAGAGGAAAGGACGCTCCACAGTGAAAAGAGGCAACAAAAAGACTGACTTCCCAAATGTAGGCGAAATGGCACTGCTGTCATTTAAAAGGTAGCGTGTAGTACACAGACTGTGTTCAAAATCGTAATGCTAAGCGAAATACTGACAACAGTAAATGCAAATACGATTTTATATTGGATAAATTATGTCATCGAAACTGTTAAGTTTGTTGCTGTTATATCGATTGCAAGATATAGTGGTTCTCTTTTTTGAGATTCTTTTCGATGGCAGGTTTAGTCAGTTCTCAGAAACGGCAGCAGACTCAGAAGAAAATTTAATTGCGAGTCCTTTTCGTCTCTACTACCTAAAAATATTCAAGTTTTTCTTTTGATAAAGTATGATATATTTTGCTAAAATCGATGTTACGTTTTGACAATGGAGCTAGTTAGCAAGTTTTATTTTGTATGATAAATTTATCCAGTCAGTCCAGATAAACTATAGCAATAATTTACCGGAAAACAACAGCGTCTATGTGGCGTCATGAATCTCCACTTATCAACATCTCTGGCAGAGGCAGATGCAGTGGGTTGTTAGGGGTGTAAGTGCAGATATTTCATTGGTGACTGGAGACATCATGCTGAACAACATTACATCAGTATTTTCTACACTTGCGGACTGATAATTATAGCTAATAGGAACAGAATGCTTTTAGGTTGATTAGCACCTCAACATACATGTGGCAAACGTACGCCATTGATACCTATTTTCCCCTGGACAGGTTAGGCGCTGCATGTATGCAAAACAATTACCCTGTACTGACAGGCATAGACCACTTCGCCGTGAAGTTACAACTGGGCTTAAAACAACCGGTAGTAAATTATGTGACGTGTTTCCAGGACGATTGTTAGACGCAAGGAAAAAACAACTGACACAATGAAGTGGGTACATCTTAAGACGCCATTGATCACAATATCTACAATTATACCCCTAACACTCTGTATTACGCAGCGGACGAACCCAAAACGCCGTCGGTGCTCACTCGCCTCACACGAAATAAATAACTAAATAAATAAATAAAACAACTATAAGAACCAAATCCCTCCATGAACCATGGACCTTTCCGTTGGTGGGGAGGCTTGCGTGCCTCAGCGATACAGATGGCCGTACCGCAGGTGCAACCACAACGGAGGGGTATCTGCTGAGAGGCCAGACAAACGTGTGGTTACTGAAGAGGGGCAGCAGCCTTTTCAGTAGCTGCGGGGGCAACAGTCTGGATGATTGACTGATCTGGCCTTGTAACACTAACCAAAACGGCTTTGCTGTGCTGGTACTGTGAACGGCTGAAAGCAAGGGGAGACTACAGCCGTAATTTTTCCCGAGGGCATGCAGCTTTACTGTATGGTTAAATGATGATAGCGTCCACTTGGGTAAAATATTCCGGAGGTAAAATAGTCCCCCATTCGGTTCTCCTGGCTTCGACTACTCAAGAGGACGTCGTAATCAGGAGAAAAAAAAACTGGCGTTCTACGGATCGGATCGTGAAATGTCAGATCCCTTAATCGGGCAGGTAGGTTAGAAAATTTAAAAAGGGAAATGGATAGGTTAAAGTTAGATATAGTGGGAATTAGTGAAGTTCGGTGGCAGGATGAACAAGACTTTTGGTCAGGTGAATACACGGTTATAAAAACAAAATCAAATAGGGGTAATGCAGGAGTAGGATTAATAATGAATAAAAAAATAGTAGTGCAGGTAAACTACTACAAACAGCATAGTGAACGGATTATTATGGCCAAGATAGACACGAAGCCCACACCTACTACAGTAGTACAAGTTTATATACCAACTAGCTCTGCAGATGATGAAGAAATTGATGAAATGTATGATGAGATAAAAGAAATTATTAAGGTAGTGAAGGGAGACGAAAATTTAATAGTCATGGGTGACTGGAATTTGAGTGTA
Organism: Schistocerca nitens; assembly: GCF_023898315.1. Lineage (NCBI taxonomy): Eukaryota > Metazoa > Arthropoda > Insecta > Orthoptera > Acrididae > Schistocerca > Schistocerca nitens. Next base: position 250,632,584 of record NC_064618.1, read on the forward strand.
GGAAAAGGGAGAGAAGGAAATATAGTAGGTGAATATGGATTGGGGTAAGAAATGAAAGAGGAAACCGTTTGGTAGAATTTTGCACAGAGCAGAACTTAATCATAGCTAACACTTGGTTCAAGAATAATAAAAGAAGGTTGTATACATGGAAGAATCCTGGAGATACTAGAAGGAATCAGATAGATTATGTAATGGTAAGACAGAGATTTAGGAACCATGTATTAAATTGTAAAACATTTCCAGGGGCAGATGTGGACTCTGACCACAATCTATTGGTTATGAACTGCAGATTAAAACTGAAGAAACTGCAAAAAGGTAGGAATTTAAGGAGGTAGGACCTAGATAAACTGACTAAACCAGAGGTTGTACCGAGTTTCATGGAGAGAATAAGGGAACAATTGACAGGAATGAGGTAAGAAATACAGTAGAAGAAGAATGGGTAGCTCTGAGGGATGAAGTAGTAAAGGCAGCAGAGGATCAAGTAAGCAAAAATACGAGGGCCTGTTGAAATCCTTGTGTAACAGAAGATTGAATTTAATTAATGAAAGAAGAAAATACAAAAATGCAGTAAATGAAGCTGGCAAAAAGGAATACAAACGTCTCAAAAATAAGAACGACAGGCAGTGCAAAATGGCTAAGCAGGGATGGCTAAAGGACAAATGTAAGAGTGTAGAGGCTTATCTCACTAGGGGTAAGATAGATACTGCCTACAGGAAAATTAAAGAGACCTTTGGAGAAAATGGATCAAATGGCTCTGAGCACTATGGTACTTAACTTCTGTGGTCATCAGTCCCCTAGAACTTAGAACTACTTAAACCTAACTAACCTAAGGACATCACACACATCAATGCCCGAGGCAGGATTCGAACCTGCGACCGTAGCGGTCACGCGGTTCCAGACTGAAGCGCCTAGAACCGCACGGCCACACCGGCCGGCTTTGGAGAAAAGAGAACCACTTGTATGAATATCAAGAGCTCAGATGGAAACACAGTTCTAAGCAAAGAAGGGAAAGCAGAAAGGTGGAAGAAGTATATAGAGGGTCTATACAAGGGCGGTGTACTTGAGGACAATATTATGGAAATGGGAGAGGATGTAGATGAAGATGAAATGGGAGATACGATACTACGTGAGGAGTTTGACAGAGCACTGAAAGACCTGAGTCGAAACAAGGTCCCGGGAGTAGACAACATTCCATTAGAACTACTGATGGCCTTGGTAGCGCCAGTCGTGGCAAAACTCTACCACCTGGTGAGCAAGATGTATGAGACAGGCGAAATACCCTCAGATTTCAAGAAGAATATAATAATTCCAATCCCAAAGAAAGCAGGTGTTGACACATGTGAAAATTACCGAGCTATCAGTTTAATAAGCCACATCTGCAAAATACTAACGCGAATTCTTTACAGACGAATGGAAAAACTGGTAGAAGCCGACCTTGGTGAAGATCAGTTTGGATTGCGTAGAAATGTTGAGGCAATACTGACCTTACGACTTATCTTAGAAGAAAGATTAAGGAGAGGCAAACCTACGTTTCTAGCATTTGTAGACCTAGTGAAAGTTTTTGACAATGTTGACTGGAATACTCTCTTTCACATTCTAAAGGTGGCAGGGGTAAAATACAGAGAGCGAAAGGCTATTTAAAATTTGTACAGAAACCAGATGGCATTTATAAGAGTCGAGGGGCATGAAAGGGAAGCAGTGGTTTGGAAGGATGTGAGACAGCGTTGTAACCTCTCCCCGATGTTACTCAATCTGTATATTGAGCAAGCAGTAAAGGAAACAAAAGAAAAATTCGGAGTAGGTATTAAAATCCATGGAGAAGAAATAATAGCTTTGAGGTTCGCCGATGATATTGTAATTCTGTCAGATACAGCAAAGGACTTGGAGGAGCAGTTGAACGGAATGGATAATGTCTTGAAAGGAGGATATAAAATGAACATCGACAAAAGCAAAACGCGGATAATGGAATGTAGTCGAACTAAGTCGGATGATGCTGAGGGAATTAGATTAGGAAATGAGACACTTAAAGTAGTAAAGGAGTTTTGCTATTTGGGGAGCAAAATAACTGATGATGGTCGAAGTAGAGAGGATATAAAATGTAGACTGGCTATGGCAAGGAAAGCGTTTCTGAAGAAGAGAAATTTGTTAATATGGAGTATGGATTTAAGTGTCAGAAAGTCGTTTCTGAAAGTATTTGTATGGAGTGTAGCCATTTATGGAAGTGAAACATGGACGTTAAATAGTTTGGACAAGAAGAGAATAGAAGCTTTCGAAATGTGGTGCTAGAGAAGAATGCTGAAGATTAGATGGGTAGATCACATAACTAATGAGGAGGTATTGAATAGAATTGGGGAGAAGAGGAGTTTGTGGCACAACTTGAGAAGAAGAAGGGACCGGTTGGTAGGACATATTCTGAGGCATCAAGGGATCACAAATTTAGCATGGACTGAAGATCACAACAACAACAACAACAACAACCAAACCCTTGTGGAACAAAAAATGAAATGTATTAAATAATAGCCATTTAAACAAATCGTAACAGAATTGGACATTACCTGTAATTGCTCTAGCAGCAGGTGTACGAAAGCTAATGTCAACAGTTTTCTGGTGAGCAAGATGTATTAGCCACTGTACTTCTTAAATTTTCGGACGCAAGCTATTCAAATGCCGTATTTCTCTTAATCAAGAATTCCTGGAAGTTATGTTAAAACAGTGTACCAAGCGCTGATGTAAACAAATTATTAATATTAAAAGGTTTGAAATATTTCACTGAAATTACACAATTTATTATTATTACATAAAATTGTTTTATATACTTTTGTTATTAAAATCGTAAACATAATTGGGGCATTCAGAGTAGGCCTTTATTTAGCGGATAGTCCGAGGCGTCTCCAGACACATCTTCGGCCTAGCAGACGTGTCTTCAATGATGAGCCGCTGACAGAAGGTGCTAAGCGTTGCTTGTGCCCTCCCTACACCAGTCATCACCCTCTACTATGTGTGTGGGCGGCGGTCTTGCTTCGTCCGTTCCGCGCTACACCCTTCTGAAACCGACCAACTTACAGTTCACACACTGTAGTCACATGAAATAATTATCAGCTCCAGGTTATTATGCTATTACTACTATATCTACAATATCGCGACTTCTTCGTTCCACCAATCTGTTAATTCCTTGCTTGAATGTTTCACTGTGAAACTCTTCAACATTGTTATTGCGATTGACAATAGTATTATTAACCCTTTCACTGCTCCAGACGTAAATATACGCTAATCGTTTCAGTGCTCCAGACGTACAGGGTGTTTCAAATATGACCGGTATATTTGAAACGGCAATACAAACTAAACGAGCAGCGATAGAAATACACAGTTTGTTGCAATATGCTTGGGACAACAGTACATTTTCAGGCAGACAAACTTTCGAAATTACAGTAGTTACAATTTTCAACAACAGATGGCGCTGCGGTCTGGGAAACTCTATAGTACGATATTTTCCACATATCCACCATGCGTAGCAATAATATGGCGTAGTCTCTGAATGAAATTACCCGAAACCTTTGACAACGTGTCTGGCGGAATGGCTTCACATGCAGATGAGATGTACTGCTTCAGCTGTTCAATTGTTTCTGGATTCTGGCGGTACACCTGGTCTTTCAAGTGTCCCCACAGAAAGAAGTCACAGGGGTTCATGTCTGGCGAATAGGGAGGCCAATCCACGCCGCCTCCTGTATGTTTCGGATAGCCCAAAGCAATCACACGATCATCGAAATATTCATTCAGGAAATTAAAGACGTCGGCCGTGCGATGTGGCCGGGCACCATCTTGCATAAACCACGAGGTGTTCGCAGTGTCGTCTAAGGCAGTTTGTATCGCCACAAATTCACGAAGAATGTCCAGATAGCGTGATGCAGTAATCGTTTCGGATCTGAAAAATGGGCCAATGATTACTTTGGAAGAAATGGCGGCCAAGACCAGTACTTTTTGAGGATGCAGGGACGATGGGACTGCAACATGGGGCTTTTCGGTTCCCCATATGCGCCAGTTCTGTTTATTGACGAAGCCGTCCAGGTAAAAATAAGCTTCGTCAGTAAACCAAATGCTGCCCACATGCATATCGCCGTCATCAATCCTGTGCACTATATCGTTAGCGAATGTCTCTCGTGCAGCAATGGTAGCGGCGCTGAGGGTTTGCCGCGTTTGAATTTTGTATGGATAGAGGTGTAAACTCTGGCGCATGAGACGATACGTGGACGTTGGCGTCATTTGGACCGCAGCTGCAACACGGCGAACGGAAACCCGAGGCCGCTGTTGGATCACCTGCTGCACTAGCTGCGCGTTGCCCTCTGTGGTTGCCGTACGCGGTCGCCCTACCTTTCCAGCACGTTCATCCGTCACGTTCCCAGTCCGTTGAAATTTTTCAAACAGATCCTTTATTGTATCGCTTTTCGGTCCTTTGGTTACATTAAACCTCCGTTGAAAACTTCGTCTTGTTGCAACAACACTGTGTTCTAGGCGGTGGAATTCCAACACCAGAAAAATCCTCTGTTCTAAGGAATAAACCATGTTGTCCACAGCACACTTGCACGTTGTGAACAGCACACGCTTACAGCAGAAAGACGACGTACAGCATGGCGCACCCACAGACTGCGTTGTCTTCTACATCTTTCACATCACTTGCAGCGCCATCTGTTGTTGAAAATTGTAACTACTGTAATTTCGAAAGTTTGTCCGCCTGAAAATGTACTGTTGTCCCAAGCATATTGCAACAAACGGTGTATTTCTATCGCTGCTCGTTTAGTTTTTATTGCCGTTTCAAATATACCGGTCATTTTTGAAACACCCTGTATATATACTGTTTGCTGTAAAAAATACTTACAGCGGTTCCCTGCTACAGTCGTATAGTTACGTATAACGCCGACAGTCGGGCCAGCGAGTCGGAGGTAATTGTTGCGCAAGTATGCAGTTTAATTGTTGGAAGACTAGGAAATACCAGAACGACTATTGAATGCTGAATTCTCTTTCTGCTGAGTTCATTCGTATCGCTATATTACCTAGTTTGTGTGCGGCCGTTTCCGCTTTACCGAATAAAATGACGCAAATTACCGTCCGTTTACAGACGATGACCTGCTGAGTATTCTAAACCAAAGTGACGACGAGGACATCATCATGCCCAATCCAGCGATTATGGGTGGACAGATAATGACGACGACGAGCTTGCAGATAAATCTGTCACCACAAATATAAAAAATATTTGTGAACCAACAAACGTTGAACCAGTAAATGCAGATCTAGATTTTGATGTTATTGTCGATTCTTTATCCGATTCCGAAGAAGAGCCTGAGCGTATGCCTGAAAAATCTCCTAAGAGACACAAAAAAGTTGATTTTAGATGGAAAGACTCTGATTTGGACCCTAAAGTGTATAATTTCAGTAACAGTGGTTCCGGTTGCAAAATCGTCAATTTAGGTGATTTATGTACTGTATACGACTGCTTTCAAGTTTTTTTTTTTTTTTTTTTTTTTTTTTTTTTTTTTTAGCCAAGAAATTGTGAGCTACATAGCTGAGCAATGTAATTTATATTATGAACACCTTTGCAATGATTCCAGTGAAAAATCAAGACTGCGACGTTGGAAAAACACAAACTTCCTGTAAATTTTCTGGTGGCTCAAGTGAGAAAAAATTAAATAAACAGTTATTTGACCAATGATCAGTTACTGTTTACTCCAATGTTTGCGCAAATCATGCCGAGAGATAGATATCTTCTGTTACTTAGAATGTTACATTTTACTGATAACAGTAAGGACCCTGGATATGGCAAAATCTGGAAATTACGTCGAATTGTGGATCACTTAAGAAAAGTATTTCCAGATGCTTTCTATCCTTTTAAAAATTTGTGCATTGACGAAAGTTTAGTTCTCTTCAAAGGTCGTGTCTTCTTCAAGCAGTACATTCCTTCCAAACGCCACAGATTTGGTGTCAATTTTTTTGTGTTATGTGATTGTGAAACTGGTTATATTCTTGACTTTATTATTTATGTGGGTGCAGCAACAGAGGTAAAAAAAGAAACTGACTTTGGTGTAAATGTTGGAATACGTGGAAGCATCGTTCTCACTTTACTTGAACGTAACTTCGTAAACGTCACACATTATATGTTGACAATTGGTACACTAGCCCAACATTATTTTCTTATTTTCATGACAGAGTGACTAATGCCTGTGGAACTGTGAGAACAAACCGCAAAGGCATGCCTGCTTTATCAAAAAAACTTAGAAAAGGCGAGATAGAGTTTATGTCAACAGATAAACTTCTTGCTCTGAAGTGGCAGGACAAGCGGGAAGTGAGGATGTTTTCAACTCTTCATACAAGCGAAATTACAGCGACTGACAAAATTGACAGAACTACGAATGAACCAAAAAACAACACCAGGTTGCATCGTAAGCTACACTGAAAATATGGGGGCCGTCGACAGGAGCAACACGATGCTAAGTTCAGTAGTACGTGTACGAAAAACTGTAAAATGGTATAAAAAAGTATTTTTTCATTTGGTGGATCTGTCTCCGCTCAATGCGCATGCATTATATAAACCTCAAACGGGACGAAATATTTCAGTATCTGATTTTCAACAGAAACTTATCAAGGAGATCCTAGAGGTTCACCACCATCAGCAAACAGAGGGACGTCGTGGAAGGAGATCGGCTGATGGTGACAATCCCTTAGCCTAACTGAGCGCCACTTTATCTCGCTAATCCCAGGAACTTCAAAGAAGAAGGCCGCCCAGAGAAGGTTTATTGTATGTGCAAAACGTGATAAATGAAGTGACACAAAATACATTTGTGTAAAATGTAATGTGCCTGTATGCTTGAATTTTTGTTTCGATAAATATCACAATTTGAAGTATTAATAATGTAATATGTTTTGTATTTTTTCTCCTAATAAAGTACCTTTTTTGAACAGTATAATACTTTCTGAACAAAGATATAAAAAAATGAAACAATTTACACCGACAATGCTGGATTTTTCGTGTCATTTTTATCTCAATAATAACGGTAGACTGCTACAGTCGTATATATACGCACCGGGTGAAAATAACGCGCACAGGGCGGGAGCCGCTAAGGTAAATGCGCAGTGAAAGGGTTAATACTGTTAAATCTAGTTTCGTCTACTATGCGTTGTGTCTGACCATCTGTAAGTTATTTAGAAAGTCCCTTTTTTATTTACGGCACAGCCGCGTTTCATATTAAGCTGTTGTATTGAATCATATTATTTTTTCGTTCTTTTCTTTTCTTATATATAAGCGATATGTAAACTGAATGAGTTATAGACAAAGGTAAATTAACGAGTTGTTTTGTGGCAAGGATAATATTTTGATAATCGTTAAATATCTGTATGAAACAAAGAAATACGCTCAACAATGTGTTAATTCATGTACTCCACCGTTTTGTTTCGAGAAGTGGTAGCGCATGGACGTATGCTAGGATCCGTCGTACCAGCATTGTTAAAAATGTGTATTTTAACCGTTCATCAAAAGTAACATAAAAATTAATTAAAAAAGGATCATTTATTCGGACGGTTAAGAGGTCAACTCCTTTCTGTTGATCATTTCACTCGCCGCCGAGATCCTGGATCGAGAGGTTCGGTGTAGACAAGAAGAATTTACGCCGCGTGTGGAGGAGCGTTCTTGCATCGACATTGTCACAATCAAGACTAAACACAATGGAGTTAATGTGAAGAAGAACGTAATGCAAATTGTGTTTAATGACCTTACATGTATTGATCTTTAGGTCTGTTGATATTGGAATTAGTTTAAGTTCACTCAGGATAGTGCACAAATTCATGAATTACCTTCAAAATTTCTTTCAACTATACTTTCCAATCAATTTTTCCAATTATTCAAGCACTTATTAATGTCATTTTACCATTCCCACACATTCCTATTCACAGTCTCGGAGTTTTGTTGTGTTAAGAGATTAGCTGTTTTGTTAGCTGACTGCTGACAGTGTTCTCTACTTCTCTCTGCTCAGCTAACTTAGTTTTTGACGGCCAGTTCAGTTTTTCGCATCGCGGATCTACTTCGGATTTCAACTCATCAAATACTCACGTTACTAATTTATTTAAATCCCACCGCGTGTCAGTTAGTTGAGCTTCCTTACTCTACACTTCTCTGTTAATCCTGGAACTCATATTTCTAGTATAACTTACACTTCCGATTTCATGCCTTATGCATTAGAATTCATGTTCTGCGTTCTTTGGACAAACTTTGAAGTTAAGCATAATGCGTGTTACTCATTTAGAGTTCCTCATTATTTGTAATCTGCATGGTTGATGTTGGTATATTTGAATCAAAATCTGTATGTCCACCGTTTGAATAGCTTCAGTTTTTTAGAAATTCTCTTACTGAATGATCTAATAATTCACGTTCCGTAAGTTCCGCTTTAATTATAATACTTGTGCTACTACCCATTCTTATAGTTTCAGTTGCACAGCTGTACAATTACAACTACCAACATTCACTACAAAAATTCACTGTCTATATAATTAACAAATTACTATACAACAAAAATATTGTTGAAGCATTTGCTTGGAAACTCACCGTATTTTTTGTTGTTGTTGTTGCTTAAGTACATAGGCTCGATCCGAGGGCAGCATGCCGGCCGCGGTGGTCTCGCGGTTCTAGGCGCGCAGTCCGGAACCGTGCGACTGCTACGGTCGCAGGTTCGAATCCTGCCTCGGGCATGGATGTGTGTGATGTCCTTAGGTTAGTTAGGTTTAAGTAGTTCTAAGTTCTAGGGGACTGATAACCACAGCAGTTGAGTCCCATAGTGCTCAGAGCCATTTGAACCATTTTTTCGAGGGCAGCATGACGTTCAAAAGTCCTGTGTCACGCGTCACACTACTGCTTCGTTCGTTCCTCATGGTCCTACTTTTAAGAACTAATGTATTCGTAGTCGGAAAGGAAACTTGTCGTCAGGTCAGTGTATGGGGACTATTCACAAGCGGAAATGATTATCACTGGTAGCGATCAACACGGTAACCAATAGATTTCTCTCTTTTCGTGTAGCAGCACAAACTTACACACAAAGCACAAAAAATACACCATGTGAGATTAATATAGTCGTCTCTGCCATTTCATTTCATTTAATCACCGGTACATTTGACTATTTATTTAATTTACTTGTTCGGCATATACAAAGGCACCAGTACGCATACATCTCATTTACGCGGAAGCGAAGCCTTACTTACGCGGAAGAGAACTAGACCGTCAGCTCTGCGCAGTCTAAAGAATGTGCCACGCAGCCGCTACGGAGCCGTGCATTGTTACGTAACAAACCTTTTAATGTATACCAAATTCTAAAGGTGGCAGGGGTAAAATACAGGGAGCGAAAGGCTATTTACAATTTGTACAGAAACCAGATGGCAGTTATAAGAGTCGAGGGACATGAAAGGGAAGCAGTGGTTGGAAAGGGAGTAAGACAGGGTTGTAGCCTCTCCCCGATGTTATTCAATCTGTATATTGAGCAAGCAGTAAAGGAAACAAAAGAAAAATTCGGAGTAGGTATTAAAATCCATGGAGAAGAAATAAAAACTTTGAGGTTCGCCGATGACATTGTAATTCTGGCAGAGACAGCAAAGGACTTGGAAGAGCAGTTGAACGGAATGGATGGTGTCTTGAAGGGAGGATATAAGATGAACATCAACAAAAGCAAAACGAGGATAATGGAATGTAGTCGAATTAAGTCGGGTGATGTTGTGGGTATTAGATTAGGAAATGAGACACTTAAAGTAGTAAATGAGTTTTGCTATTTGGGGAGCAAAATAACTGATGATGGTTGAAGTAGAGAGGATATAAAACGTAGACTGGCAATGGCAAGGAAAGCGTTTCTGAAGAAGAGAAATTTGTTAACATCGAGAATAGATTTAAGTGTCAGGAAGTCTTTTCTGAAAGTATTTATATGGAGTGTAGCCATGTATGGAAGTGAAACATGGACGATAAATAGTTTGGACAAGAAGAGAATAGAAGCTTTCGAAATGTGGTGCTACAGAAGAATGCTGAAGATTAGATGGGTAGATCACATAACTAATGAGGAGGTACTGAATAGAATTGGGGAGAAGAGGAGTTTGTGGCACAACTTGACCAGAAGAAGGGATCGGTTGGTAGGACATGTTCTGAGGCATCAAGGGATCACCAATTTAGTATTGGAGGGCAGCGTGGAGGGCAAAAATCGTAGGGGGAGACCAAGAGATGCATACACTAAGCAGATTCAGAAAGATGTAGGTTGCAGTAGGTACTGGGAGATGAAGAAGCTTGCACAGGATAGAGTAGCATGGAGAGCTGCATCAAACCAGTCTCAGGACTGAAGACAACAACAACAACATACAGCATTTATTACCATCGGAAATTTGTCAGTTTTGTCACGAATGACTCCTTTATGCTCTTCTTATGTTGTCCTTTATTGATAGGTAAACTTATTATGGCGGCTGGCACATCACTTAAAATGTATTTTCCTGCATACGTAATGTCTAGTCATTACGTATATTGTCACAATCAAGTGCAAATGCCAAAGCACTAAAACCACGTTTATTACTGACTCCAATTCACAAACGAAACAGAACTCTTGGACAGAGATGCTGTTTATAGAAACATCAAATATTCCAAACTACGCAAATGTTATAAACATAAGAGATTTCGAGAACTTTCCAGAAATAATAAATACTAAGTAAACAATATTTGCTGGTAATCGGATCTGAACTGGTAAGCCACAGCACACCAGTCAACGACATTAGTTAGTTCTCCACAAGGCAGGCAGCACAGCTCTTATTCCTAGTATTCATTCCAAGAACTGGACTGTTGGTTTGAAAAAGAGATACATTATTCATTAAGGAATAAATATATTGAAAAACAGTAGTTAATATTCCCAGTTCCTTGAGCAGGACTCAGCAGGACTGTTCACAATTAATAAGTGTCACTGCGTGTTTGGACTGTGAAAACTTTTTTTCGTTTGATGAGATACCCCAAAATATGATACTTTTCCCTCATCTTCCGAAATGTGCGTTACTTTAAAAGCAATGACAATGTAAGAAACCGTTTTGTAGAAAGTAACAACTGTCATTTTCACTCCACAATATACAAACGCTTTTCCTGAATGAATAAAGTGGAACAATTGAGTTTTACCACAAACAAATCATTTTCGACCATTAGCTACCATCACAGTACGTCCAATGTCATCCTGATATTTAGACAATAATTCCCACCAGTATTCGAGCATTGAGTAACAAAGGCGGTGGACAAAAACATAGAAACACCAAAAACACTACACATTCCCATGCCCAATATGGTGTAGGAAAGCCTTTCGATTGTAGTGGTCAGGGGAGACGCGACAATTCGTCCTCGTGGTCGTAAAACCTGTCCTCGACGGTGTGAACAGAGGCCCTGTGGTCTTGGAACATAGCATCACTGCGGGGAACAAATATTTTATCATTTAATGGACCTGATCCGTAGACACATAATCCTTGGTAGTAATGTGACCTTGCAAAGCATCAATGGGGCCCATGGAATACCACGATATGGTGGCCCAAATCATCACCGAACGCCTGCCACGTTTCACTCTAGGGACGTAAACTAGGGCAGAAGTTGGAAACAGCGTAAAACCACTCATCCGACCAAATGACCTTCATCCGTTCCTCAAGAACCCGGATTTTATGGCTTCTGCTCACGTTTACCTGTTATGTGCATTTGCGTCCCCGATCAGTGGTTTGCCAGATTTAGAGCGCCTCGAAATTCCCTGATTATGGAATTCCTTCGCGTTGTTTTGGTGATGATATGGTTCACGAGTGGGACTTTCAGGGTTGCAGTGACTTTTGCTGCTGTCATCCTCTTATTTTTCGCCGGCCGGAGTGGCCGAACGGTTCTAGGCGCTACAGTCTGGAACCGCGAGACCGCTACGGTCGCAGGTTCGAATCCTGCTTTGGAAATGGATGTGTGTGATGTCCTTAGGTTAGTTAGGTTTAAGTAGTTCTAAGTTCTAGGGGACTGATGACCACAGCAGTTAAGTCCCATAGTGCTCAGAGCCATTTGAACCATTTTTTTCTTATTTTTCATCACAATCCTGTCCAATGACCATATGTTATGATCACTCAACGCACGGTATAGTTAGTTTTCTGACGTAGCGGATGCTTTTTTCCGCTATCCCTTTATGCGGTATATATCTCTGATACGGTATCTCTTGATACACCAAACACATCGGTTACCTTAATTATTGCAGCACCCACCATACGCGCATCAACATGTTAGGTCCGACAACTACACAAGTGTTCTGACCACGACTGATATCGTAGACCGGCCTAGGTGGCCGAGCGGTTCTAGGCGCTTCAGTCCGGAACCGCGCGACTGCTACGGTCGCAGGTTCGAATCCTGGAGCAAGGATGTGTGTGATGTCCTTAGGTTAGTTAGGTTTATGTAGTTCTAAGTTCTAGGGGTCTGATGTCTGATGACCTCAGATTTTGAGCCCCATGGTGCTCAGAACCATTTGAACCAATTTTTTTTTAATCGTAGATTTATGTTCAAGCATACATTCCTCGGTGTTTCTAAACTTTTTACCGACCTTTGTAGATCTCAAAAAGTAATATTTAAAGCCCTTTATTATACTAGGATTTAGGATGAAAAGCTACTTAATGTAAGTCTCAGAACCAACAATTAAGTTTTCAGTTTGTAACAGAATATTAATTATTATTCATCGCATTATGCACAAACTATTTTCGAAGGGATTTACTGTCATCAGAATGTTAAAAATTTACCGATAGAGTATATCAGCCATAATAAACACATTATTTCTACTAATCAATACATACCTTTAGAATTTCGTGCTAAACTCAGATATAAGAGTTCTTCTTTATGAACGAATGTTCACGTGATTGTTCTGTAGACTATGGTACACACCTCATTACGTTCACCATGAATCTATACGCATCTCTTACGTATCGGCAATGAACACTTCCGCACAGCTAGCTTTCTCTAAAGCGACAACGGCAATTATTGGAAAGGCCAAAGGAATGAGTTAATCGATAAACACTTAACTAATTGTGACGTCGTCCGCTAGCAGACCCTTCGGGGGGGGGGGGGGGGGGGGCGCTTATTTCTGTCTCCACTTCGTAATACGCTTCGGAGGATTTGCATATTTGCATCTTTCCTCAGCAGTAAGAAATTAAAAGAGTTTTAATAGGTAAAACGTTTTGTGAAATTATTTGATGCGCATTTGTATGACCCTCGAAATTATGTACAGCGATGGAGACTGCACAATCCACCAAACAAATACGCTCTAGTACTTAAAAAAAAATATAAGATTGCAAGTTAAACATTGAACGTTAAATTTTTGATCGGCGACATTCAAAGGCGCGTCACGTGTTTCTATGATCTATTTTATTTCTTACTATTAGACAAATAATTTTACAAAACATACGACAGTTCTTTTTTTCAATTTTTTATTGACAGTAATGTAACTTTTCATGCTCAAAATAGCTGGGCCTTGAGGAGATGAACTTTGTGACGCTATTCGTAATATATCTCAATTTCCCTTCAAGCCAGTAATCAAGTTTTCTTAATTAACTTAATTAGTTTCAAGCAGTTGAAACTTTTTTTGTTGCAAAACCAGACTTCACGCTGATCAATTTGATACCTCATTTACGGATTTTCCACTTCTCTTTTGGCTACGAAAATGCGGACATAAAACCATTGTGTAATTTCTGGGGAATCTTATGTCCTCTCAGACATTTGATCAAAAAAGACAAATGAAGCATGCGGTTAAGTGATTGTGCCGTCACTAATGAAAGTTTGTGTCAGAGTGTGAGAAGTAGTAAATCTAGTTTCGCATCCAATCTGGCACAAATTTTCATTAGTAACAACTTAATAATTACATTGCAACTCAGTATTTCCAATCGCTTTTCGCTGATATTTCAAGGCACTGAATCTTCAATAATTTCGTCCATTTATTTCATTGAATCTAATGTGCTGGATGCGGCTACGTTCAGAAGTAAACAGGTGGCCAGCATATAGCGCGTAACTGTGGTGAATCATTTTGTTCGATAATTTACGTCTTGTTGAAAATAAAGGTGAAATAAAACAGAAAGTGAAGGGAAATTTTGCTCTAGTACAATATCCGGGGTAGAGAAGTCAGTGCCCCTGGCTGGCTGCCCGGTGATCATCAGTTGCGTTTTAAGGCCTCGATCTGTAATACATGGCGGAGGAACATACAGTTGTAAGTAAGAACTGCAGGCTTTCAGTGCATCGTCCCTTCCCGGTAAATACCTGGAGATCAAAATTCCCCCTTTGATGTCTCCTGGTTTGACATTAAAAGAACTGAATCTCTTATAGACACTTTGGAGAAAAATTATCTACTAATAAGACAAGAATAGGGCAGGGTATAAGATCCACCCCTACTAGCACGAAATCCATATCCGTACTAATATTATAAATGCGTAAGTAACTCTGTATGTTACGCTTTCACGACTAAACCGCTGAACCGATATCCATGAAATTTGGCGTGAGATAGGCTGGACCCCTATGGAGAAGATAGGCCACTTTACATATAGTGTAGTACAAGATATTTATTGATTTGAAAAATATTACGCAAATTGAAGAAAAATATTTACTCTTTGAGAAAGCTATTTCCTATTTCACTTTTAAACTTTATCATACTTGTGAAAATGCTTTTATTGGTTGATATGTTCTACATAATATGATTCAACATAATCAGTACAACGCTTATTTAATTCTCAACGTGCTTAATCCATACTTCCATTCTAATCCCTACATTTTCACGACTATACTGCTGAATCTATTCCGATGATATTTGGTATGGAGATAGACTGAACCTTGAGAAAGACCATAGGCTATTTTATAAAGTTGTAAATCTCTGAGTATTATTAACATTTTTAAATAAGGTATATGTGAGTGGCACACTGGCGCGGTGATAGGTGACTGTTAGTGTCTATAGATTATTCGGTGTCAGTCCAGATCTTATTGTGAGCGTGATTTATGATACTGAGTTCCTATATTGCCTGGTATAGCTGTAGAGCTTTGATGGAGATACGATAGTAAAATCGGTCGGTATGCCCGAGAACCATATTTATATCTGTTACGTAAGTCTGACTTAAGGCATAGTTCCAAGAGAGCTAAAGGTGCGAAAGTTACTCGAATCCAACAAACCTTCGAGCAATCTCATATCCTCCGTAACTTGGATGCAGAACGTCAGGCGGCCTTAAGAGCTACAGAGACACTAGAACAGTCACTAGCCTGTCACATTTTAGACGCTGAGCGTCAAGCGTCTCTTACAGCTTCCAATACTCTCGAAGACTTACAACGACGGCGTCATTTTGTACGACAAACACAGAGTTGTGATGATAATGATGATGTTTGGTTTGTGGGGCGTCCAACTGCGCGGTCATTAGCGCCCGTACAAAGTCCCAATTTTTACACAGCCCAAGTTTTGTACACAGTTCATTCTAGCCGCTGTCACGAATGATGATGATGATGAAATGATGAGAACAACACAAACACCCAGTCCCCGGGCAGAGAGAATTCCCAACTCGGCCGGAAATCGAACCCGGGACCCCATGATCCAGAGGCAGCAACACTAGGCACGAGACCACGAGCTGCGGACAACACAGAGTTGTCCCTTTACATGTGGAACGTGGCAGGCTTTTGGCGAGGCTGCATCCGACTATGATCTATTAACTGACTATGTTAATCATAAAACAGTCATCATATGGGGCTGGATAAAAAATGTAGGCACCATATTAAAATGGAAGGGATAAATTGTTGATATGTGTTGCTCTGGTGCCAAAATCTCACATCCAGTACTAGGGAAGCCATGCATTTTGAAGATGTAATGCTTGCTTTCCGATTCTACATACGGCAAAATAAGACACAGATACCTCGTAAAATTACTAGGTCACTTACTCAACATCACTCATCACAAGGGAAAACTACTGATACGCGAGCGAAGCAGTGGGTAACAGCTGGTGTTATAATGATTTACGATCTGAGTGTTCCAGGATAGGCAATGGAATGTGGGGCAGACATTATAAAAATAATTTAAACCACGTAGTACATTTAGGATATGTGAACAAACTTCGGCAGCGCGGGGTAGCCACGCGGTCTCAGGCGTCTTGTCACGGTCCGCGCGTCTCCCCCCGTCGGAGGTTCGAGTCCTCCTTCGGGCATGGGTATGTGTGTTGTCCTTAGCATGAGTTATTTTAAGTTGAATTAAGTAGTGTATAAGCTTAGGGACCGATCATCTACGCAGTTTGGTCGCTTAAGATCTTACCACAAATTTACCAGTTTACAAACAGAATTTAAATGTGATTAGTACCACCTGTAATACAGTGATATCGGTGATTTATACGCTACTCAGCCGCGATATTATTGCACTTGGCCATTATCAAAAACACGCAGTGATGTTACAGTAAACAAGAACCTGTGGTGACTAAGTAAAACTCATCACACTGTCCAGTGTCGGTTGATGCAAAATTTTACAATTGTGCTACGACGGGGAGGCCCACAGTGTTTTGTTTTACAAGGGTAATTATCGTAACTAAACTGAATATAATATACGAATGCGTAGTGTCTGTTGTTTTGGACATGTCCGAAAGAACAGACATCACGCGGAATCCGCAGCTGTGGTACAGGTTGTGTGAATTGGAGGTGGAGGGGGGGGGGGGGGGGGGAGAAAGG
Organism: Schistocerca nitens; assembly: GCF_023898315.1. Lineage (NCBI taxonomy): Eukaryota > Metazoa > Arthropoda > Insecta > Orthoptera > Acrididae > Schistocerca > Schistocerca nitens. Next base: position 250,649,307 of record NC_064618.1, read on the forward strand.
GACGAAACTGTAGATGTCAACTGCATCGAAACTTTAAACGGAATTAGCGGCAACTAGTGTCCAAAAAAGGACACGACGCATTCATATAGAGGGGTGGTCGAAAAGTTTCTAGTTCGAGATAGTTATCGTAATGTCTCGTACAAATAACACCGCCTACTGTTATGGTGGCTCTTTGTAGGTATGCAAGTCAAATTTCGCGGCTCCAGATCATTTAGTTTTGCCACTAGGATGCGTTGTATACTGTAGTGTAAGCAAAATGGCGAATATCAAGAAAATCAGGAACCGTGCTGTGATTGAATATTTTCATTTGAAGGGAATGACGCCCAAGGAAATTGCGGAGGGAGTGCGGAATATACTTAAGGACAGTACTTCGTCTTATGTAACAGTGAGAAACTGTGTGTCCGACTTCAAACGTGGAAGAACCAGTGTGGAAGATGTGCTTGGAGCGGAAGGCCTGTTACTGTTGCCACTAATGAAACAGTGACTGCAATTCACTATACGATTTTGCAGGATCATCGAACAACGTTGCAAAACATTGAAACCACATTTGGAAACTCCCTCGGGCGTGCTCATGATATTGTTGTGGATATTTTGGGAATGTGGAAAGTTTCTTCTCGGTGGGATCCGAAAGACTTGAAGGCAGATTAGAGACGGGAGCGTGTGCAGTGTTGTGAAGAAATCGCCCGCCAATTTGAAGCGGATGAAGACGGCGTTCTTGCGAGGTATGTGACAATGGACGAAACGTGGGTTCAACACTTTGATCCTGAGACGAAACAACAGTCACAACAATGGAAAAAATCCATCATCCCCCACCCCAAAAAAATTCCAGGTGAAAAAATCAGCCGCTAAGGTGATTGGATCGATCTTCTGGAATGCACAATGGGTAATTATTGTGGATTGCTTGCAAAAGCGCGTAACTATCTATGCGTCATTTTACTGCACCCTCCTGCGCCGTTTGAGACACGTGGCAAAGAAAAAAAGACACGGCGCGCATAGTTCTTTTGCATCAGGACAACGCGCACAAAGCTCTCGCAACACTGGAAACTGCGTGACTGCGGGTTCGAGTTGGTACGTCATCCACCATATTCTCCAAATTTGGCTCCATCAGACGTTTTTCTTTTCCCAAACCTAAAAAAAGACCTCGAAGGACGACGATTTGACAATGATGATGCAGCGACTGATGCTGTGAACGCTTGGTTGGACTCGAAATCGGAGACCTTTTTATTTGAATGGTTTGCAGAAGTTTTCTAAGCGTGCCCGCAAGTGTATTAGCGTACATGGGTTTTATATTTAAAAATAAATTGATATTACGAAATTTCTGTCATTCTTTATTTGTTAGGCTAGAAACTTTTCGTCTCCCCCCCCCCCCCCCCGCCCTTCGTAACTGATTCACCTAGATGATCAATGAATCCACTGCCTCCAAGACGCACAATTACGTTCGACCTTCTGCGCGAATCTCAAAGCAGCGAGCATGGAGGACATGGATGGGGACTGTAGATAGGTGGGACTGAGTGGGAATTTGGGTCGACTAGAAGGCGTGCCCAGATGGTCCGCACAGTTGCGATGAACACTGTGTCCGGATGGCGCAGTGTTTAATACAACTGCCTAGTAAGCAGGAGATCCCATGTTCGAATCTCTGTACAGCACACATTTTCACTCGTCGCTGCTGATTTCGCATAAAGTACCAATGCAGCTGACAACAGTAGTTCCTTCCCTTTCCTTCCTTCCCCCCTCCACCCCGTACCTACAGCTCACTGAATATATTACTTCTACGTATATAAATTAGAATATTTAAACATATTTGAATTTTGTAACGTTTCTAGGAATAAACTGAAATAAAATGAAAAAGGTCTTGGTAACAGCGGGTATCGAACCTGAGTCGACGAACTGCCAATCTGTGCGCTAGATCACTGTTTTTCCATGCCTCAACAAATGTGTCTATATTTGTGAATCGAAAAATTTATAATTAGATAGCATCATTTCAAATGTTTTCTCACGTTAATCAGTCATATCGAAACTGATATCTGACAGCAAATACTGCACAGAAATTTTTTTTTTCATCTTACAGGAAAATATCCTCATGAATATCCGGACTTTTATTTACTGTTGTGAACCACATGGAACTACATACAAATTTTAAAGCAAAATTTACGTGCTGCAGGACTGTAGTCTAGAAGACAAAAAACACTTTGAGCAGTGAACGTGTCACGACTTCGGAATTTGAATGTGGCACTACTTGCCCAATGGAATGACTCATCATTGTGCAGCTCACCTCTGTTAACAGTTACCAGCGAACGAATGTGTTCCAGCTGCAAATGACACTAAGGGTACGTCCACCACGTTGTTTCCTTTCTCACACACAGTCACAGACGCACTGGATGAACAGTATTACGTTCAACACATCTTACAGGCTGGGTTTCATCTGGAAATATGTTCCTGTTACTATGGATAGCCTGAGGTCTCTCAATCAATTCACTTCAGTCAACTGAAATGGGATAGATTTCGTTACTGGTTTAGGATCAGCGTCTGTAAGTATATGTGGTTCCTTTAGAATGTCTACTTTTAATGGTGCAGCCTTGAAAATGCACTTTTGCATTTGCTGCAGTTCAGCCTGCTCTCGTTCCTCTTTTGACGGGCAAGTTACAGGTGTGACGCGTAAATGGGAAGTGAATTAGGTGACTGTGGTACAGCATAATTTGTTGTAAAAAGGCTTTGCCACATCTTTGAATCATCTGTAAAAGGCTTTGTATGGAACATCTTAGGCGTTCTTCTCTGGAATTTGTGCATTGCTTTTGCAGTACTCACAACTTCTTTCACGAAGAACAAATCATCTGATTTCACCAGTTGTTGAGAACGTGGTCGCCCCAGTTTATCAAGGCGTTTTCTCCTTAGCGAACACAAAAAATTGTGCTCTTTTCTTCTTGAAGAATAAGAGTTTACTGGCTGAAATCCACTGGGTCATCAATGACAATGGAGCTCAGATCATCACAGAGTACCTTTGATGAACTGAATTTGTTTAACAGCACTCCTTCACCTTCAACACAGTCTCTCCCATTGTCACCACGCTGCACAAAACGACACAACACTTCATGTACAATACAACTCGGCAACGGTTCCCTTACAACCACAGTTCCTCAAATATTCCTCATACTCTGCGCGTAAACCTTTAGAGAGCGTTGTTCCTTTTCGTACAGCACATTCAGGCGATATATTCTAGAAAGTAGAAAGGGGCATCAACCAACTTCTACTTACACATTTGTACGAGGGGCGTTCAGAAAGTAAGCTCCGATCGGTCGCGAAATGGAAACGACTATGAAAATCCGATAAAGCTTTGCACAGATGTGTTGGGTAGTGTCTCTAGTATAACCCCAGTTAGCATCACGTCGGTCTTCTCATTTCTGAGCTCGCAGTGAGTGCGTAAAGATGTCTAGAAAATAGTGTCTGCCGCCAAGTACGAGGGCCTGGTGAGAAATTTCGCCTGAAGCTATGCAGCTAACATTACATAAGTGTCGTGCTGTTTCTTCTTCAAGACAATTCTCAGCCGCATTCTGCAGGGGCAATGAAGATGCTCCTGCATCGTTTTCAAATGGAAATGTGAGATTACCCACAATACAGTCCGCAATTGTCTCCCCCTGAGTTTCATCTCTGGTCACATGAACCGCTGTCTTTGAAGACAACATTTTGACACAGACAACGAGGTGTAGGCCAGCGTGGAGAATTGGCGGAAAGCACTGGCGGCTGCCTTCTATGATGAGGCTATTGAAAAGTTGGTACAACGCTATGACAAAAGTCTAAGTCAGAACGGCGACTACGTAGAGAAGTAGCTGAAAGGTGTAGCTAATTGTTACAAGTAAAACATTTCTGATGTTCACTGTGGTTTCAATTTGGCAATCAATCGGAGCTTACTTTCTGAACAGGCCTCGTATTTTATCTATAGTTTCTATCAACAGAAACGATGGCCTTTTGGCTTCAGATAATTGACTTTAGACTAAATATTTGTTCGGAACATGATGTGCCCTTCCTAAAACCACAATGATATTCATCTAAATTACCACCTGGTGTTGTTTGTACCCTGTTTAGCACAGTCTTGGAAAATATGTTATATGCAGCGGGTGGCAAAGAAATTCCTGTGTAGTGGATGTGTCAAAGCCACCTTCCACCCTCCTGTGAGTTCTTCTGTTTTCCAAGTTTTCTCAAAGATTAGTTTTAGCTTAATGTTTTATTTTTGGTAGAGATCATTTTAAAAGTTCTACTGTAATAGGAGACCATTCAAATAGTTCTGCTACATAAGACTCTCCTCCACTAGCTTTATAGGGCTTTAATTTCTTCTTCAATTTCTCCGATAGTTGGGGGTAAATTTTACTACAAATTTTCATGAATTTTTTAGTATTCAAGCTTACACACTTGTTCTGTATAAGTAAGAAGCTGATCAATATATTTTGTAAGTATTTAGAAATTCTCATTGTCACGTAAGCAAAATCTGTGAGCATCTTGCCAGGCACCTCTGTTGTTAGATTTACATCTGACGTTGATTTAGCTCACTCTTTAAATCTCCCTTTCTCCCCAAAAATCTACAGGAAAAGTGGCTCTTTATCAAATCATCTACAGAAAACACTTTCATTCTAATTCCTCGAATACTCGCTTTTCTTTACCGCCCTCTCTAACCCTATAGCCTTTGACTGTGAGCGGTAGTAATCATAATTGAATATATATATATATATATATATATATATATATATATATATATATATATATATATATATATATATATAAACTGAAATGTCTAAATATATTTAAATTTTATAATTAACAATTTAGAATGGGCAGGGGTCAGATCTCGTGGCCTGGTCGCGCACCTCTAACTACCAGGACTGACTTTAGGAACCAAGGAAATGTAAATACAACGAAATGAGAGTTTTAAAATTTATGTATTTATTTATTCATTCATTTTTGTATTTGTTTTTATTTTTGTTTTGTGACGAAATTCTAAGTAAGTTGACTAAGGAAAAGCTCTCCATGGCGGGGGGAGGGGGGGAAGGCATCCGCATCCGGCGCTGGACTTAGCGGGTACAACTTCACGAAAGGATTTATCAGCTCCCCAGAGTGTGGTTCTGAATGTTCAGAGTCTTCAGTTTGTGGACAGGTGTCATCTCCTACCCGGGAGGTTCTAGTTGCATGGAGGGTCGCAGAAAGCACTGCTCATACTTTGGGCTGCAAAAAATTTTGGTGTGGTTTTCTTGCAAGTATTTCCAGACGTCAATCATTCTGAAATAGGTAATGAACCTTGTGTCTGATCCACGCGACTGCGTTGGCTTTCGCGCGAGGGCAGTGGGTATCGTCCAGGAAAAATAAAAAGAGGGCATGTGGAGCAATATGCAATGGGGTCACTCAGAGTAATTAGCCCAGGATTTGTTAAACTAGGTGCTAAATGCTACCCGCCTCTCCACAGCAAAGACAATGTGCATCCATGTCCGGCTTTCTGCAGGTGATGCAATTGGATGAGCCTGCCATGTTGATCCGGCAAAGTCTTGATTGTGTCATTTGTTTCAAACTGACCATTACATACCAAGTGTATTGAACATCAGTGTAAATGAAGCCGCATAACAGAGATTCAAGCGCCAGTGTATACAAGGTTGTCAATAACGGGCATCCCTGCCACATTGAACGTGAATGGGGAATCGGGCGCATGAGGTGGTCATTGATCAGGACTTTGGTCGTACTTCGAAGGAGGCGTATGACCATGGTAATGGAGGGCTGCGGATACTCCACGTTCAGGAGAGTGTGCGTCAGATAAGTGTGGTAGACTCAGTCGAAGACCTGGATAACGTCCAGGGACCACATCATGATATTATTTGGTCCTCCGAACATCGCTTGGTCGTATGAGAAGACGCTAGACAGCATCCGACAGATTGGTGCCGTCAAAGGGCTGGTGAATATTTTCCTGTATTTTCCTGTCACGATTAAGAAATATCAAGGGGCGATAATCGTGAATCTGTGCCCCGCACTTCGGTTTAGGGATAGGGAAGGTCATCTCTTCCATGGAGGGAGCGGGAATTGACGTCTGCGTGGACATCAGATCTTCACAAATGGCTCGCCAGTGCAGTACGCATAAATCCTAAGGGAGTCCGTCCAAGCCCAGAGATATCGCCTTTACCGATAACATCAAGCACCTCATCCTCAGTAACATCTGTCATCAAGGCGTCAGCCAAGGCGGGATTAACATACCATAGATCAAATCATACAATGTAGGCTTTCACGGCCGGCGTTGTCTTCAGTTGAAACTTCCGGGCTGAGAGGCCGTGGTCGATGTATAAAATTTCCACCTGACGTTTGGTCTCCATCTGCGGGAGACATCTTCTGACGTCGTCCGCAGATGGAGACGAAACGTCAGGTGGAAATTTTATACATCGACCACGGCCTCTCAGCCCGGAAGTATCAACCGAAGACAACGCCGGCCGGGAAAGCCTACATTGTATGATTAAACGCCTCTACGGGGAGGAAGTGTCAGTTTTGGTTCGGTGACTGGAGGGACTGCGCAAGAAGAAAGCACAGCAACTGTGTACGCTTACTTTCCTGCTACGCTGCCGGGACACCGCGACAGTGCCGAAATTCCTGAAGGCGAGCACAGTGTTTCACTCGGCGCAAGCGCCCGTATTTACAACCGCATGGAACTAGCGATGCTACGGGAACGGATTCAGCACACGCGGCGAGAACTAGCGGAAACTAGTAGTAAGCTGTTATATCTCCATTTACATGTTGTAGTTGTTGTTGTGGTCTTCAGTCCTGAGACTGGTTTGATGCAGGCTCTCCATGCTACTCTATCCTGTGCAAGCTTGTTCATCTCCCAGTACCTACTGCAGCCTACATCCTTCTGAATCTGCTTACAAGGGAACCTCCCCATCGCACCCCCCTCAGATTTAGTTATAAGTTGGCACAGTGGATAGGCCTTGAAAAACTGAACACAGATCAATCGAGCAAACTGGAAGAAGTGGTGTTGAACTATGAAAAAAATAAGCAAAATATACAAAGTGAGTAGTCCATGCGCAAGATAGACAACGCAAGGTCAATGTGAGATTAGGAGTTCCGTGGTCGCGTGGTGAGCGTGTGAAGCTGCGAAACGAGAGATCCTTGGTTCAAATCCTCCCTTGAGTGAAAAATTTATTTTCGCAAAGTTATGATGAGTCCATTCGTTCATTGATGTCTCTGTTCACTGTAATACGTTTAGTGTCTGTGTTTTGCGACCGCACCGCAAAACGGTGCGATTTGTAGACGAAAGGACGTGGCTCTCCAATGGGAACCGAAAACATTTGACCGCCAGGTCATAGGCCAACCGATTCCTCCACAGGAAAACACGTGTGATATATTCTATACGACACTGGTGACAGATAATAATTGTCTGAAAATAAAAAATTAAACTCTTCACTCAAGGAAAGACTTGAACCCAAGACCTCTCGTTCCACAGCTGCTCACGCTAACCACGGGACCACGGCGTTCCTGAGCTCGCACTTTCCTTGATGTTGCCTATCTTGCACATGGACTACTCAGTTTGTATATTTTGCATATTTTTTTCATAGTTCCACACAACTTCTTCCTGTTTTCTCGATAGATCTGTGTTCAGTTTCTCAAGGCCTATCCACTGTGCCAACTTATAACTAAATCTGAGGGGGTGCGATGGGGAGGTTCCCTTGTTAGTGTATTCATCTCTTGGTCTCCCTCTTCGATTTTTACCCTCCACGCTGCCCTCCAATACTAAATTGGTGATCACTCGATGTCTCACAACATGTCCTACCAACCAATCCCTTCTTCTAGTCAAGTTGTGCCACAGGCTCCTCTTCTCCATTTATATATCAGTAACATAATGCAGTGTTATGACTGGAATAAGGTGGACTGTTTAACGTTCAGGACCATGGAGCTGAGTGCAGAAATGGCAACTAATAGGCAGAAGAGGAAATTCGATGGCCTACAGAAAGGCAGAGGTGAAACACCAGTCGCTGGAAACTCTCGAACTGTGATTAACATGTCTGGGAGAGAATTAACAAAAAGGAGGCAGCTTTGCAGTCACGCCACTAAAGGTTCCTACGGAGGACATTATAGCGAATGTGGAGGCAGGAATCCGTTTGTTATCATCGCATTCCGCGGATGAAATCAGGACTGAAACAGCCAGAATATAACGCCAAGCGAAACCACCTACCAGCAATTTGTCTCAAGCGGAAAGGAGGGCACTGAGGGAGATCAATGCGGATAAGAGCATTATTGTACTTGCAGGAAATGCTACGGTTTTGCTGAACACCGAAGATTATCACAAGAAGATTAGTGACCTTTTGGATCCCACTACGTACAAAATGCTTCAGAAGGATCCTACAACCAAAATTTTGAGAAATACCAATCAACTAGTGAAACAATCTTCTCTTTCTTCGGATGATAAAAAAACAACTCTGCAAAACGGAAGCTGATCCACCCAGACTTTTTGGACTCCCAAAGGTACATAAACCACAGGTCCCGTTGAGACCGATTGTGAGTGCCATAGGATCTCCAACACAAGAGGTGGCCATATATCTCGCCTGCTTGCTGCAATCACACATAGGCAGAACCGACAGTTACATAAAAAACTCGGCGAATTTTATTGAAAAACTGAGGGAGAGTAACGTCAACCCAAGTGATATTCTTGTGAGCTCCGATGTAGTGTCATTGTTTACCATGCTGCCTGTAAACGAAGCAATTTCATATATAGCAGATATTTTTCCGACTGACATAGTGGCTTTATTTAAACACTGCCTGACGACAACTTATTTCCAGTATAACAACGAGTTTTACGAACAGATCGACGGGGTGTCGATGGGAAGCCCTCTCAGCCCAGCTGTTGCCAATTTGTTTATGGAGATCTTCGAACAGCGAGCGCTGCAGACTGCCAGTAAAAAGCCTGCTAAATGGTACCGCTATGTTGATGACACATTTGTAGTGTGGACTCATGGTGAAGAAGAGTTGGATGTCTTCTTGGTGCACCTAAACAGCATTAACCCGAAGATACAGTTTACGATGGAGAAAGAGAGCAACGGTCGACTCCTGGATGTAACGGTAATTAAACGGGTGGATGGGACGCTGGGCCACAAGGTATATAAATAGAACACTCACACGGATCGATACCTCCACAAGGAATCTAATCATCATCCTAGGCAAAAAGAGGTGTCATGAAAACCTCGGTGGACAGAGCCAACAAAATCTACGAGCCGGCTTACTGAAAGTATACGCCTCGTTTATTAAGCTGACTAATTTTCATGTGAGAAGTATCTCCCTTTAATATAAGCGGACGGAGTGCTCCATGGTTCCCATTTCTACCGCTATGTATCTAATTCTTTCAATTAGGCCCGATAAATTGAGATGTGGGTAATCAAACCCGCTAGAAAAGATAGTATTCTAATTTAAAAATGAAGCAACGGATAACGCAACATCGGTGAATTGCCATGGAACAATACGTGCACATTAGGGACTGTAAGACTTCCTTTTTTTTTATACTATGAATTCAGTTAGTCGCATGAAGTGCATAATGCATACAGTGGATATGCCTGGATTGAAAATTCATAGAATATAGTCATTATCTCAGTGGTATGGCTGAAGGATATTAAATAACGCTAAGAGAGAATTTCAATAATCATTCTGATTTATTTCGATAATATTTAATAAAACTATTACTCTCTGTGACAAAACATACATGAAGTCTATTATATTTAAGAAAACTACCACTCTCAGTGACAAAACCTTCATGAAGCACTCACTATCTCTTGCATCTCGTCATACCGGAAACGTAGACAACACTTCGTTGTCAATTACATCCACTAATAATTAAAATGGGTAAATATGAATGTTACTGAATGGTGGCCTCTTAACACCATTTAGTTATTGTCACACCTCTTTAACGCGCGGAGAAGGGAAGGATACCACCTTTCACTCTCTCAAACATTACTTGTGTTACTTCACATGCAGTACCATGCGGATAAGTTCATGTTGAAACCGCGTATTATGCAACCGCAATGCAACGTGAGCAAACCAGTCCAGGCTTCATGACTCCACATTATTCATGCTATGATTAACGAAAGGCAAATATAGTGACTACCGTTATGAATGCTGGCAACACGTGGCTAAGTTCGACAACAAAGAAACGAGTAAAATAAATCGTTGAATCATGGAAAATTTATATTGCTTGTTTCTGGAACTAAACTATGCAACAAATGAAACATTAATGAACGTATCTGCTATTGACCTAAGAACAAGAACCGTTGGTTCATGCCCTCAATCACCTCGCGCCCAAGTCCGCTAGTTGAAACACATTAATCTGAAAAATTTCTACAAATACAATATCGCTGAACGTTTCCCGGTATTAATTCACACCTGAACATGTTTCATAATCAATGTTACCCCAAAAGACCTACATTATGAATAACTTTTCTCACCATCCATGACGAGCGCCGCACCCCTGCGTCCGTCTCGTTCAATCGGCGGCCCCAGAGTGTCCTAACATAGCGCGTTCCAGGACCAACCGCCAATCGTTCAAAAAAACTGGTGGTGGGGGTAGGACCTCAGTGAGAACCAACCTCACAAACTCTGCCCTGCTCATCCCCACCATCTTTGGAATCACGAACCCTCTGCCGAATCTGCTCACGTTGTTATGTTGGTGCTAAATCACCCTACTGCTACCATTTTTGACTAACCGAGATTATTATATATTCCATGCATAATTACGTTTATCCATCCACATACATCACGGGATCAACGCATGAGAGAGGAGGTGTGATACCAACAGAAGGAAAAATATACACGGAAGCATTCTTGAATCCAGAGGTTAATTAACTAGGCGAAACATTGAAAGGACGCTCTCGGCGTAATATGAATTATTAAACATGTAGAAATTAATCAGTTAGTTAAATGAAGCGTAAACCTGTGACGTTTCATTACTTACAAGATGAACTGAATCACCTGCGGTCAGCCTTCATGAAAAACGGATATACCAGCAAGGAAATTGATCGAGCCCTCCATCAAAGAAGAAAAGAAGCCAGAAGTCCAGAGCAACAACGGTCACCTACTGCAATAGTTTTCCTACCGTTCATTAATAAGGTCACGGACCGTATCGGGAAAGTACTGGCCAAGTATGGGATCGAAACAATCTTCAGACCGACCAAGAAGATAAAGGAACATTTAAGAACTGCAAAAGACACCCGACATCCCCTAGCAACACCTGGGGTATACAAAATTCCATGCAGTTGTGGACAAGTATATATTGGAACAACGAAAAGAAGCGTAAACACCCGCTTAGCCGAACATAAAAGAAACAGTCGTTTAGGACACATCGAAAAATCGGCCGTAGCTGAGCATGATTTTTTAGATGGGTATCACGAAATTAAATTTGATGAGACAAGCGTTCTAGCACGAACATCCCATTATCATGTGCGCATGTATAGAGAAGCAATAGAAATTCACAAACACCAAAACAATTTTAATAGAAAAGAGGAAGTTTTAAAGTTGGACAAAATACGGGTGTCGACGTTGCGCCAGCAGAATAACAATCGATTACTCTTAATCGAGAATGATGACGCCTTCCAAAGATAGGCATACCGTCGGCATCACGTGACGAATGGCGGTGCCCTCTATGCGCTCTATAAATGCGAGAGTACCTGGAGCTTCAGTGGCAGTAGCCGGACGACCTCAGAAGATGTCTGCCGCAGATGGAGACGAAACGTCAGGTGGAAATTTTATACATCGACCACGGTCTCTCAGCCCGGATGTTTCAACTGAAGATACTATAGATCTGCTATGTAGCTTCAATCACCGTCATTCGCTCGGGGTCGCAAGGGGGCTTAATTAAAAAGAAAAGACTAATATTAATGAATAAATGCAATAATTTTCTAGCTGTGTGGCCCTGACTAGTATTAACACGCAATCTGACTGAATAAAATAAAAATAAAGAATGACAAGGAATTACCAGTAACACAATTGATTAATTAAACCCCCTGCAACTATAAAAGCTACGAAACAACAAAGAACAAGTGTAATTGTTCTGTGTGTGGTAGTGTGACTCAACGTACATGTATCTGGCTCGGTTCTTTTTCAATACGACAAAATATTTTAAACACCATTTACAATGAACTAATTGAAAAACCAGAAATACTATAACTGCAATTAGAAACCAGAATTACAAGTCTAATAAATGAATAAAAGCCAGATGCTTTGTTGACTGAACCTGTGAGCAGGAGGGATTGTTATTAAAGAAAACTGTAATACCTTTTTACCTCATTATACACTCCTGGAAATTGAAATAAGAACACCGTGAATTCATTGTCCCAGGAAGGGGAAACTTTGTTGACACATTCCTGGGGTCAGATACATCACATGATCACACTGACAGAACCACAGGCACATAGACACAGGCAACAGAGCATGCACAATGTCGGCACTAGTACAGTGTATATCCACCTTTCGCAGCAATGCAGGCTGCTATTCTCCCATGGAGACGATCGTAGAGATGCTGGATGTAGTCCTGTGGAACGGCTTGCCATGCCATTTCCACCTGGCGCCTCAGTTGGACCAGCGTTCGTGCTGGACGTGCAGACCGCGTGAGACGACGCTTCATCCAGTCCCAAACATGCTCAATGGGGGACAGATCCGGAGATCTTGCTGGCCAGGGTAGTTGACTTACACCTTCTAGAGCACGTTGGGTGGCACGGGATACATGCGGACGTGCATTGTCCTGTTGGAACAGCAAGTTCCCTTGCCGGTCTAGGAATGGTAGAACGATGGGTTCGATGACGGTTTGGATTACCGTGCACTATTCAGTGTCCCCTCGACGATCACCAGTGGTGTACGGCCAGTGTAGGAGATCGCTCCCCGCACCATGATGCCGGGTGTTGGCCCTGTGTGCCTCGGTCGTATGCAGTCCTGATTGTGGCGTTCACCTGCACGGCGCCAAACACGCATACGACCATCATTGGCACCAAGGCAGAAGCGACTCTCATCGCTGAAGACGACACGTCTCCATTCGTCCCTCCATTCACGCCTGTCGCGACACCACTGGAGGCGGGCTGACGATGTTGGGGCGTGAGCGGAAGACGGCCTAACGGTGTGCGGGACCGTAGCCCAGCTTCATGGAGACGGTTGCGAATGGTCCTCGCCGATACCCCAGGAGCAACAGTGTCCCTAATTTGCTGGGAAGTGGCGGTGCGGTCCCCTACGGCACTGCGTAGGATCCTACGGTCTTGGCGTGCATCCGTGCGTCGCTGCGGTCCGGTCCCAGGTCGACGGGCACGTGCACCTTCCGTCGACCACTGGCGACAACATCGATGTACTGTGGAGACCTCACGCCCCACGTGTTGAGCAATTCGGCGGTACGTCCACCCGGCCTCCCGCATGCCCACTATACGCCCTCGCTCAAAGTCCGTCAACTGCACATACGGTTCACGTCCACGCTGTCGCGGCATGCTACCAGTGTTAAAGACTGCTATGGAGCTCCGTATGCCACGGCAAACTGGCTGACACTGACGGCGGCGGTGCACAAATGCTGCGCAGCTAGCGCCATTCGACGGCCAACACCGCGGTTCCTGGTGTGTCCGCTGTGCCGTGCGTGTGATCATTGCTTGTACAGCCCTCTCGCAGTGTCCGGAGCAAGTATGGTGGGTCTGACACACCGGTGTCAATGTGTTCTTTTTTCCATTTCTAGGAGTGTATATTGACGAAAGCCGGCCGAAATGGCCGTGCGGTTAAAGGCGCTGCAGTCTGGAACCGCGAGACCGCTACGGTCGCAGGTTCGAATCCTGCCTCGGGCATGGATGTTTGTGATGTCCTTAGGTTTAACTATTTCTAAGTTCTAGGGGATTAATGACCTCAGAAGTTGAGTCCCATAGTGCTCAGAGCCATTTGAACCGTTTTGATATTGACGAAAATATTCCGTTACACCAGCATCATAAATCAAAAGCCCATCTCCTTTCTCAAATATATTCTGACCATTGCATCTTCTTCCATCTATACATTACACCAACCGAACTGCACAACATTTCAATCAACACTGAGATCGTCTACTCTCTCACCCAACAGAATAACGACTGCTCTCGACGTCCTCTGAACTACTACTGCCCCAGTGGAGGCGGCGGAATAATAATCTTTGGCGCAAGCTCTGGCGCTGTGACTCAGTGTAGCCACCTTTCAGGGTCTTGAGCCGAGTAGAGCGTGGTGTAGTGTACATAGAAGGCTGCACTGATGCCGCGCTGTGTAGAACAGAGCAGCCCATCGTCCGCATTAGTAACGTAGAGCAGCGCTCGTTGGCTTCGTCGCCGTTCTCTTCTAACATAAGACTTGGATGGCCTGTCCACCATAAGCCTTTCGAGCGTCCGTGCGCGAGCGGCTGTATCCTCTGACTGCGCCCATGTGCCACGATCCCTCCTGGGGCCCTCTTTACAGCTGTCTGTCACTATGGTGAAGACGGCATCGAAGTGTAGTCAAATAAGACGTTGTAACAGAAGTCGAGTGACAGCGGGTTCAATGCGGTGGCGTCACAAATGTATGCAATTTAAGTACGCCGGATGATAGTTTTGGGCAAGCAATCCACCACTCTAGCGTTGTGGAATTTGCTCCAATGCGGCGGACACACTAGTGCCAGGCATCCTCGATGGCATGTTTGCCGTCATGGTACATCAGATGAGCGGTGATAAGTTTCGAGGGGCTTCGCCTTCTCCACACTTGCTGGCAACGGAGCCTGACAGCGCTTATGTTGGCGATATGATTAGTAAAGGCAGTTGGCCATAACTCTGCATTTCGCAACACGGGTGTAAGGGGACGAGATAGATATATGCTGCGATTGCTGCTGGATGAATGGCTCATGTAACAAGTGAACCCGGAACTATGTCCTTTTAAATGGTCTCAAGTACCCACCAGTGTAAGGTCCCGAACAAGAAACCCCAGTTCGGCACACGAAGAATGTCGCTGGGGCTGATCCTTTAACGCTAGGATGCTGTCAAAGTCGCCGCCAAGAACGATCTCGTCATTTCTGCCCTGAAAGAGAGGAGCAACACCTTCTGTAAAAAATCGCGCACTGGCCACCGAGACTGGCCTGTGGAACCATACGGAGTGTAGACATTGATAAATCGCACCCTAGTACTGCGAGGGCATCCTTCTGGAATTGGAAAGGTAGAACACACCATCAGACTGTAGTCCCGCATCCAGGAGTATCACTAGGCCACTGTCGGTGGGTGAAGCATGGGACGTAAATGCATTTTGACCGTATACGTCGGGGAAGACTGCTGTGCTGACCTATTTGAGGAAGGCTATATTGACATCAGCTGCTTTTAACATGTCCCATAATAACAGTAACTTAGGATGGGTGGATATGATATTGACATTGATGGTCGCAGTTCTGTATACCTGAATTCCATCTCCCATGCGAAAAGCTACCATCGGCTACTAAAGTGCGCGAAGGCGACCCAAGAGCTGTGGTGCAACCACCGTTTCCTACGATTGCGATCGTTGTCCCTCTGTAGCATGGGGGCACCCTCAATCTTTTCATCATCGGCCATCGACATCTCGGCCTATTTGGTTTTGTCCGTCCATGCGATATGGACGGGCAATGATTGTGGGGAGGTATCGGATGTGACGGTGTACTGCAGGGCGTCAGCTGCAGAGGTCAGCTGGTTGGGAGCAGACTTGGCTGGGAGTAGGATGCCAGGCGCCGTGACCTTTAGACGCACAAAGTGTTGTGTGGCCTCGGCTCGCGCATTGCTCTCGGCGGCCGCAATAGTCTACCTTCCACGTTTCATGTTCGGAAGGGACTGTTATCGGAGGGTGTCCGACGTTGCTTTTTATGCTTACGCGACGCGTGTTCCTTGCAGACATGTGAATGCAGGTGATATGTTCTTCTTAAAGGAAAAAAAGAGGTCGACACAATCTTAGCATATAAATACACGACATCAAACGGTGGGACCGAAAATGACTGCTGTTGAACGGCGTCTGGCGGTTGCTCTGCCTCTGGTACGTTATTGTTCAAATCTGGCCTTGGTGTGGTGTCGGAACTTCACACCTCAGGAAGAGCGAAGATACTGGCCTGACTCCGCAGCGGGGGTTGGGGATCGCATGATCCTGGCTCCTGCAACTGACCGCTCAGTGGAGGGCTTCATTGGAGACACGCTGACATGACTTGACCTTCCTGGCCTCAACCAGAGCACATGCATGGCATATATTATTATTCCTCGACGGCCGCCAATGTTGATACAGGGTGTTTCAAAAATGACCAGTATATTGGAAACGGAAATAAAAACGAAACGAGCAGCGGTAGAAATACACCGTTTGTTGCAATATGCTTGGGACAACAGTACATTTTCAGGCGGACAAACTTTCGAAATTACAGTAGTTACAATTTTCAACAACAGATGGCGCTGCAAGTGATGTGAAAGATATAGACGACAACGCAGTCTGTGGGTGCGCCATTCTGTACGTCGTCTTTCTGCTGTAAGCGTGTGCTGTTCACAACGTGCAAGTGTGCTGTGGACAACATGGTTTATTCCTTAGAACAGAGGATTTTTCTGGTGTTGGAATTCCACCGCCTAGAACACAGTGTTGTTGCAACAAGACGAAGTTTTCAACGGAGGTTTAATGTAACCAAAGGACCGAAAAGCGATACAATAAAGGATCTGTTTGAACAATTTCAACTAAACTGGACTGGACTGGGAACGTGACGGATGAACGTGCTGGAAAGGTAGGGCGACCGCGTACGGCAACCACAGAGGGCAACGCGCAGCTAGTGCAGCAGGTGATCCAACAGCGGCCTCGGGTTTCCGTTCGCCGTCTTGCAGCTGCGGTCCAAATGACGCCAACGTCCACGTATCGTCTCATGCGCCAGAGTTTACACCTCTATCCATACAAAATTCAAACGCGGCAACCCCTCAGCGCCGCTACCATTGCTGCACGAGAGACATTCGCTAACGATATAGTGCACAGGATTGATTACGGCGATATGCATGTGGGCAGCATTTGGTTTACTGACGAAGCTTATTTTTACCTGGACGGCTTCGTCAATAAACAGAACTGGCGGATATGGGGAACCGAAAAGCCCCATGTTGCAGTCCCATCGTCCCTGCATCCTCAAAAAGTACTGGTATGGGCCGTCATTTCTTCCAAAGGAATCATTGGCCCATTTTTCAGATCCGAAACGATTACTGCATCACGCTATCTGGACATTCTTCGTGAATTTGTGGCGGTACAAACTGCCTTAGACGACACTGCGAACACCTCGTGGTTTATGCAAGATGGTGCCCGGCCACATCGCACGGCCGACGTCTTTAATTTCCTGAATGAATATTTCGATGATCGTGTGATTGCTTTGGGCTATCCGAAACATACAGGAGGCGGCGTGGATTGGCCTCCCTATTCGCCAGACATGAACCCCTGTGACTTCTTTCTGTGGGGACACTTGAAAGACCAGGTGTACCGCCAGAATCCAGAAACAATTGAACAGCTGAAGCAGTACATCTCATCTGCATGTGAAGCCATTCCGCCAGACACGTTGTCAAAGGTTTCGGGTAATTTCATTCAGAGACTACGCCATATTATTGCTACGCATGGTGTATATGTGGAAAATATCGTACTATAGAGTTTCCCAGACCGCAGCGCCATCTGTTGTTGAAAATTGTAACTACTGTAATTTCGAAAGTTTGTCTGCCTGAAAATGTACTGTTGTCCCAAGCATATTGCAACAAACGGTGTATTTCTATCGCTGCTCGTTTAGTTTTTATTGCCGTTTCAAATATACCGGTCATTTTTGAAACACCCTGTATATGAGACGCATGTTTAGTTAGCTCTATCTTAACTTGCCTGGCTCCGTTAAGGACCAGACGTATTGTGAACTTATTCCATTTTTCGGCTACATGGTCGAGCACTTTCCGGTATTGTCGTAAGGCAGCAAAGATAATGAGGTGGCACTCCAACGGCAAGCTCGAAGACGCGCAGAGAGAGGTAGTTCTAGCCCCGCATGATCAGCGGTGACTGTTCCTATGTGACCGTCGGCGTGTTTGAACTTAAGGCCGCTGGAATATCTGGGCACTACGTCACGACAGGCGGGGACGCTTGTCATTTTGACATATACAACGCTACTGGTCACAGGAAAGGGAGTGCTTGCTATGTCCTTGGGATGGAGGTGAAATTCTTCGGGAAGGAAGTCCTCAGTTCCAAAGCCCCTGGGTCGTGCAAATTCCGACTTTAAACTCAGCTTGATCGTGGATTTTAGATACCCGTAAGCCTCGGTGCGTTCTCAAGGGTCATAGTAGTAAGCGGCCGCAAAGATGTAAAAGACCCTGCGAGCTGGCGAACATTGTGAACGGGACGCAAACAAGATGTCCTCGCCGCTACAAACCCGAAGGCAGACTGAGACCACTCGTCCACGGCGACTTTAGGACAACACTTCTTCAAACTCCCTCAAGCTGTTCGCTTGCACAATACAATACACGCAGTTTCAATGACAAATACGAAACCGGTGTTGTGAGCAACGTAGCACTCGTAGTGCTGGAACGCATGATGTCACATTAGAGCATGCGCAGTCGAAAACAGATGGCTCCGTTCCTTGTTTGAGCTGACCGTAGCGCGGCTGACCGTAATTTCAGCACTCGACACTAGTCTCTAGTTATGATGGAGAAAACGCTACAAAACATGTTTCTGTCCGTTTTATTTGCATACCAGCAACCATTCAAAGAGAAATGGCGTAATTTTAGTGAGATTTCCAGATCACAGAGGAGGAGAAATGCATAATTTTAGTGAGATATTTACTGTGTACCGTAGCACATTAGCACATGATAACCGGACGACACTGTCTCTATCGCTGGCTGCATCGTTTCCTTCTCAGGAGACTTCGCACCTATGTTCACAACAGGTGTGTTAGCAGATCAAGTCAACGCATCTAAAATTGCCAGTTAGCAGAAAATCTTAACGTATCGCAAAAATTAATAAAAGATTACAATAGCAAATGAGAAATTACACAAAAAATTCAAATCTAAAATTTAGACGCTGTTGAAAAAAATGGGAGTTCCTTCGATTGTTATCTTGCCAGTGTTGATACCGAAGACAGGCAAAAGTTGTCGAGATTCTCGATCCTCAGGATGGATGAGCATTCTATACATATCAGTTAAGTGTCTACACAATCCTCAGGGCGTGGGATTTTCTCGTAATAGTTCAGTTTTTTAAACTACACCTTTCAGTTCTTTTTACCTACCCAAACATGTTTCGACACCAATTTGTCACCTTTTACGGGTCAAATTTATTTCTGTAAAATACAATACAAAGTTCATGCTCACTTATCTATTTTTAGGCCTAAAAATTATAACATGTGTATTTGAGAATTTTTTTTTTGATTCCTCACCTGAAAATTACAATGCTAGCGAAAATTCCTTTTTTGTGTCTCTTTTGTCGTTTTTACAGCATCTCATCTGCAAAGTAATAGAGAAGAAATTTTGTTAAGTTTTGAAATACTTTTTCGTGGGTAGTGGTTATGTATGTTCACAGTACTTGCGTTTTCCACCCTGTTGTGTATACCTGGTGGATATCTCTTCCTATTGCTATTGTGTACACTGTTTTCGTACCGTGTTTTATATAATTTCACCTTCATCTTGTGACTGCAGTGCTTTTTGAGATGGTGTGAGATGATGAGTTTAATTGAAAGTATATTAGCAACGATCAAATTGATCGTCAATTTCCTTGTTCCCCTAATGAACTGGTGGTATTAAACTCCACCTGTGGTTCTGCTGTTGTCTCGATCAATGTCAGTATCAGGCTCCATCAGTATTCCAATGATAATAGAAAGAGACAACAGGGGGGAAACCACAGCCCAACGAGAAATGGACATACCCGGTAACATGTTGCATATATAATGCCTCAGAACAACATATTAAATGAGAGGTAGTTCCTGCATTGCCTAACCTCTGAATTACGAGAGAATGCGAGGAGAGATATTTGAATGTCAATAGCTATAGAATTGAGGAGACCGGCCTGGGGCTGCTGACTGACCATATTATTACGTCACCCAACCAATAGCCGTTACCTGCGTGACAAGCATGCACACTCGTGCGTAATGCGGCCACGCACTCTCTGACGGTGGTCGCGAACGTGTCCCAACCAAGAACTTACTTCATGTGGGCCGGTGATGGCGTCTCACGTCACTTTTGTGCACGAAGACTCAACAACACTGTACGAGGTGTGGCTAGAAAAAAACCGGACTAGTACTGGTGAAACAATAAAACGAATGCAATAAGGCTGAAAGTCGCGTGGCCTGTCACGTGACTCTCGCTCCGCCTACTGCTCGACTTTCATCTGCCTCCTGCACTCAGTCTGCCCGTGGCGTCTGTTTTAAGTAGTTGACGTTTTGTCTGTGCGTCGGAAAATGTTGAGTGTACAGAAAGAACAGCATGTTAACATCAAATTTTGTTTCAAACTAGGAAAATCTGCAAGTGAAACGTTTGTAATGTTACAACAGTGTACGGCGATGATTGTTTATCGCGAACACAAGTGTTTGAGTGGTTTAAACGATTTAAAGATGGCCGCGAAGACACCAGTGATGACACTCGCACTGGCAGACCATTGTCAGCAAAAACTGATGCAAACATTGAAAAAATCGGCAAACTTGTTCGACAAGATCGCCGTTTAACAATCAGAGCAGTGTCTGAGTTAACAGGAGTTGACAAGGAAAGTATCATACTTAGAAAACGTTTATGTCATCTGACTCTGGCCACGGAAGCGTACGCAATTACATATCTTATTGAGTGTTCCAAATAGTGTTTTGTAGCACAGTGTTGTGTTTTCATTCAAAACTTCCTTCCCTTGTATCACTGCTTCCCGTATGTGGCGCTTCTCCTGTATTGTGAGTTCTTGAAAGAGACTAATGATTTCTTTGAGGGTCTTAACTAACTAGCCTCAATGTTGTTTGGATGGTGGTTTTCTTGTCTGAGATGATCTGCAAAAGTGGAGTATATACTGTCACTTCTTAGGCCTCTGAGGCGTTTAGAATATCTAGTTTTAAAATTTCTATATCTTTGGTCTGTATTGAGAGATTGGCAAGAATGTCGGGCTTAGTGATAGATTGCAAATAAGGCGTATTTGTCTGTGAAGATGTTCTCAGTGTTTAGATTTTTCTGTAGTGTGTTGTTTCAGCGGAATGATATTTACACTCCATTTTCTTCAGAATGTTCTCTACCCTGTGGACTTTTTGTTTAATGTTTGCTCCCCTTTAATTTGCTTTTTTTATTTTGTTGTTCATTTTGTTTATTATTTGTGCGTTGTACCCATTCTCTCTGGCTGTCTGGTGTACTGTGTTTAGTTCCTGTATTTAGTTAAGTTTCTCCAGCTGAGCTCTTTTTACTTCGATGATTTTTTTTTTATACAACTGTCTCATAGTCATTGACACTAGTTTAGATGTAGACATCATCAAAGAGTAGATCTATTTATTGCCAGTAGAACCGCTTTCCATTATTTTAGTTTTGCTTTTGTTGATGCTAATTTTAAGTCGTTTGCCGTCTCTGGTAGACTTAATCCTGTCTCTCTCCCTCCTCAACTACAGCTACCCTTTCATGTCGTTCGATTCTTATAACTGCAGTCTGATTTTTGTTGAAATTTTAGATAAACTTTCTCACTCTGTATTTTATCCTTGCTGCCTTCAAAACTTTAACAAGTGTATTCCTGTCTTATCGACGAAAGCTTTATCTGGATCTACAAATGCTACAAACGTTAGTTTGCCTGTCTTCATTCTATCTTGTATAATAAATCGTAGGGTCGGTATTGCCTCCCGTGTTTCTTCATTCCTCTGGAACTCAAACTGAATTACCTCTAGGTCGGCTTCGCCTTCGAGAATCATCAGAACCGACGGCGCGGCGCCTCGCCAGTAACAATAATAGTCTGCCTCACTAAGCCGAGATAGAAAGCGATGTAAATGATGATGAGTTAACAACAAATCGCTCTAAAATCTAAAATTGTACAATTGTAAATTCTGCATCCACTAATAAAGTGTGTGCTTTTCAGCAGAATAGTCTGACGAATGAATCGTGACAGAAATTTAATTATTGAAGAAGAACTGACTGATGATGTCATTTTAAAAGTGTTTTAGACACACAGGAGGCATCATGAACTAAAAGTGACGAAGAAGAAACTCTTATAGTTCACGTACTTTGGGCTGAGGTTTATGAAGTCTTAAACATTTTCGTGAGATCCTCTGAGAGCAGCCAACAATACAGTGTTCCTCAAGTTATGAGTCTGCACGTTATACAAACTGCCAAGAAAGACCTCATTGTACTGTACCGAGGCTTAACGCCTGCAGTGTCAGCAACAAACAACACATCAGTGCTTCGAAGATGCACAACACGCAGACAATTTTTCTCTCGGCCGTGCTCCGATCGCATACAAGGAAGTGACCCACTGCCAGAGGCCGTGAGCGCATTGACTATTCTCTTCCACAGTCGAAGAGAGGCCCGGCTGTATCCCACTGCCCAGTGGTATTTAGGGCAGTTCTCGGGCCAAACGAGACCAGAATGAGATTTTCACTCTGCAGCGGAGTGTGCGCTGACATGAAACTTCCTGGCAGATTAAAACTGTGTGCCCGGCCGAGACTCGAACTCGGGACCTTTGCCTTTCGCGGGCAAGTGTTCTACCATCTGAGCTACCGAAGCACGACTCACGCCCGGTACTCACAGCTTTACTTCTGCCAGTATCTCATCTCCTACCTTCCAAACTTTACAGAAGCTCTTCTGCGAAACTTGCAGAAGTAGCACTCCTGAAAGAAAGGATATAGCGGAGACATGGCTTAGCCACAGCCTGGGGGATGTTTCCAGAATGAGATTTTCACTCTGCAGCGGAGTGTGCGCTGATATGAAACTTCCTGGCAGATTAAAACTGTGTGCCCGACCGAGACTCGAACTCGGGACCTTTGCCTTTCGCGGGCAAGTGCTCTACCATCTGAGAGACCAGTTCGCTTCGAGTGAGTTTCCTTGGCAAGACGTTGATTCTGCAAGGATTCTATCGGTCAGGATTCTTAGTCGACCGCCGTCTCCATGGCGTCGCTGACACTGACGTCAGACATCGCGACCCCAGAAGCTGACAGCTGAGGAGTGTTTGTGGCCTCCTCGCCGAAGAAGACGCGAACTCTGTCAGACTTGCGAAGTTGTATAGTTATTCGTTTAACTTTCAAACGGCAACACGCCCTACTTAGACAACTCTGCATCCTCTGGGACTCTGACTTTTATAAAGTGTGAGTTCAAGGAACTTAGTGACAATCTAACCAGCCGCCAGTCACCATAAGTATTATTGTTGTGTTTCAAGAACAGATTTATTTTAATGTTATGTTTCAATGCACATTTGAGTAGACGTGCTATTAATCTTCGATAGATAACTCTTTCTTTTTTTCCGCTATAGGCGGACATATCACAATCGTAGAAACAAGTTTCTCTGCAATGTTCCAGAGGGCTCAGAAGAAAAATCAGCTAAACCTTCTGCCGTAGATACCAGTCCGACATTCCACACCATCGACATTATCAGATATCTGTGATGTTCTTAAAGATAGTGATTCCAACTAACCTATACCAAATTCTTGGAACAATTTTTATTACAAGGTGTTTCAAAAATGACCGGTATATTTGAAACGGCAATAAAAACTAAACGAGCAGCGATAGAAATACACCGTTTGTTGCAATATGCTTGGGACACCAGTACATTTTCGGGCGGACAAACTTTCGAAATTACAGTAGTTACAATTTTCAACAACAGATGGCGCTGCAAGTGATGTGAAAGATATAGAAGACAACGCAGTCTGTGGGTGCGCCATTCTGTACGTCGTCTTTCTGCTGTAAGCGTGTGCTGTTCACAACGTGCAAGTGTGCTGTGGACAACATGGTTTATTCCTTAGAACAGAGGATTTTTCTGGTGTTGGAATTCCACCGCCTAGAACACAGTGTTGTTGCAACAAGACGAAGTTTTCAACGGAGGTTTAATGTAACCAAAGGACCGAAAAGCGATACAATAAAGGATCTGTTTGAACAATTTCAACTAAACTGGACTGGACTGGGAACGTGACGGATGAACGTGCTGGAAAGGTAGGGCGACCGCGTACGGCAACCACAGAGGGCAACGCGCAGCTAGTGCAGCAGGTGATCCAACAGCGGCCTCGGGTTTCCGTTCGCCGTCTTGCAGCTGCGGTCCAAATGACGCCAACGTCCACGTATCGTCTCATGCGCCAGAGTTTACACCTCTATCCATACAAAATTCAAACGCGGCAACCCCTCAGTGCAGCTACCATTGCTGCACGAGAGACATTCGCTAACGATATAGTGCACAGGATTGATGACGGCGATATGCATGTGGGCAGCATTTGGTTTACTGACGAAGCTTATTTTACCTGGACGGCTTCGTCAATAAACAGAACTGGCGCATATGGGGAACCGAAAAGCCCCATGTTGCAGTCCCATCGTCCCTGCATCCTCAAAAAGTACTGGTCTGGGCCGCCATGTCTTCCAAAGGAATCATTGGCCCATTTTTCAGATCCGAAACGATTACTGCATCACGCTATCTGGACATTCTTCGTGAATTTGTGGCGGTACAAACTGCCGTAGACGACACTGCGAACACCTCGTGGTTTATGCAAGATGAAGCCCGGCCACATCGCACGGCCGACGTCTTTAATTTCCTGAATGAATATTTCGATGATCGTGTGATTGCTTTGGGCTATCCGAAACATACAGGAGGCGGCGTGGATTGGCCTCCCTATTCGCCAGACATGAACCCCTGTGACTTCTTTCTGTGGGGACACTTGAAAGACCAGGTATACCGCCAGAATCCAGAAACAATTGAACAGCTGAAGCAGTACATCTCATCTGCATGTGAAGCCATTCCGCCAGACACGTTGTCAAAGGTTTCGGGTAATTTCATTCAGAGACTACGCCATATTATTGCTACGCATGGTGGATATGTGGAAAATATCGTACTATAGTGTTTCCCAGACCGCAGCGCCATCTGTTGTTGAAAATTGTAACTACTGTAATTTCGAAAGTTTGTCTGCCTGAAAATGTACTGTTGTCCCAAGCATATTGCAACAAACGGTGTATTTCTATCGCTGCTCGTTTAGTTTTTATTGCAGTTTCAAATATACCGGTCATTTTTGAAACACCCTGTACTTAGCTTGTTCTTGATCTTTTCAAATCAGTGACGCCTTTCTTATTTTGTAACTGGTGTACAAGAGATTAAATCTATATTTTGAAATTTTCTAAAACCTTAAGCCTTAAAAAGATCTAATAGAGCGGTTCACTATTCGAGATTAGTTCAGTTTTGTATCAAAGAATTAATACATATTTCTAACTTTTTAACCGTAATGTCCCCTGTTTTGTTTAACAGATAGCAGTTGCTCGTTTTTGTACGTTAAAACTAGAAATTGTGCTTATATCTCTTTTTCTAAACCACGTTTTTAAAAATGACCTTGATAATTCGGCATATTTGATAATCCCTACTGACATATCCCAGAGCATGCCGGATTATCAAGGTCATACTGTATTACCTCCCCTAAGTACAAATACAGCGCAGGTGGTCGCTTATCGCCAGGCATACACATCTTCCGATAAGGTTTATAAAACGCTCGGATCATAAACTCTCTGTCCTGGTAGACAGTGCTTTCCGGGAAGCATTCGGAGTTGCTCAACAGAATTCGAAGCAAACAACTCATTAGCAGAAGGAGGAAACAGTACAAGGCTCCCGGTGAAGCCCGAAAATTACATCAACAGTATTATATTTCTTGCGGCTGACCACGAAAGCCAATGATGAATAAAAATCAAGTATCTCCACTAATTATTTAAAACCTCTCCTACGACACTATCATATATATCTATATACATACTATGCAAACCGCTGGGAAGTGCATGGAAGAGGGTACTTGCTAAGTAGCACATATTAAGGTTTCTTCGCTTTCCAGCCGCTTATGGTGCTCGGGTAGAATATCTGTGTAATTTCCTCTGTGCGTACTGCAACTAACCTAATCTTCTCTTTGCACACCCTATGGGGCGAATACCCAAGGGGCTGAAGAATATCAACAGATTTTTCACGTAATACTGGTTCTTGAAATTTTGTACGTAAGCTTTCGCGGCATGATTTGCTTCAGTCTTCAAGTGTCTGCCAGTTCGAGTTTTTCAACATTTAGACGACGTAGTCTCGTGAGTCAGACAAACATGTGGCCGTTTCAGCCGCTTTTCTTACATTCAGTAGCCCCCGTTAGCCCTGTTTGTTATGGATCCTACACACTTGAGCAATATTATAACATAGGACGCACAAATTATTTGTTAGAAGTTTCCTTTGTAGAATGACTGCATTTCCTCATTTTCCTGCCATGTAACTCAAGTTTGCCACTTGCCTCGCCTACCACTGAGCCAACTGATTTCATATCCCTAGAAATTATTAAACTTAGATATTTGTATGAGTTAACTGATTCTCATTGCGAATCATTGATACTTGAGTCACAGGATACTACATTTTTTTTTTTTTAGTTTTGTGTACTGTATAGTTGTACATTTCTTTATATTTAAAGCAAGGTGCCAGTCTTTTCACTTCTCTGAAATCTTATTTCATCTGATTGAATACTTCTGATTTTTTCTCGGACAGTACTTCATTATAGATAACTGCACCATCTGCTAAAAGTTAGAGGTTCGTATTAATATTGAAACTTCCTGGGAGGTTAAAACTGTGAACCAGACCGAGATTCGAATTACGGACCTTTGCCTTTCGCGGAGGTAAAGCTCTTGTCCGCGAAAAGCAAAGGTCCCGAGTTGGAGTCTCGGTCCGGCACACAATTTTAACATGCCGTAAAGTTTCATTTCAGCGCACACTCCGCTGCAGAGTGAAAATTTCATTCTGGTGTTGATATTGTCTGCCAGAATGAACATCAAGGGTCCCAATACACTTCCATGGGGCAACCCTGAAGTTACACTTCTGTCGATGACTTTCCATCCAAAATGACATGCTACATACTCCTCGCCGAGAATTCAAACTGGTCACACATATAGTTTGATACCTCATATAATTAAACTTTTATGAGCAGTCATTGTTGTGGTACAGCGTCAAATGCATTTTGGAAGTCAAGAAATACTACACCCAGCTGATTACCTCGATTCGTAGCTTTCAGGGTGTCATGTGAGAAAAGGGCCACTTGCGAAGTAGGTCATTCTGTTGAAGATATTCAATATGTTTAGGCTCCGAATATAGTCTAGGATTCTACAATAGAGGGACATCAGTAAGAATGGACGGTAGTTGTGGATAACTTCTGTTGCCTTTCTTGTAGACGGATGTGGCCTGTGCTTTTTGAGAAACACTGCACACAGATTTTTATTCAAGGTACCTGCTGCGTATTATTGTTAAAATGTATCTAACTAAGTTGTAAATTGTACACAGAGTCGAACATGGATCCCATCGGGGCCTGTTGGCTTGTCATTACACAGTCTTCCAAGACGTGTCTAACATGTTCCACGAGTACCCAACAGTATACCAACGTTTCAAAGGCACCATAAATAAGTAGCCTACTAAATTATTTCTTCATCAGTGACAAATACAAAAGTTTTTGTAGTCCGTCACGACGCAGTCTTACTCCGCAAAGTATTTTAATGAATCAAACTTCAAAATGAAAGAAGGGAGATTAAGGTATAATGTCGTCTGCAATATACTCCGCCTGCGATGCAACTTGAGCACTGGTTAGGGAAGGCCTGGGCTGATAAGAGACTGTGGCTTCCTTGAAGGAACTGACTCTCCTAATTCGGGGACCTAAGTCTGAATGGTTGGACGACGATTTAAACCCAGTGTGAGTGCGGTAGCTTGATCACAACTAAAGAAGAAGATTATAGCAATTCTGGAACTGACCAGTAATTTTATATACAATTATGAGAGGATCTCTTTCTGGTCCTTGTGCCAAATGAGGATACTTTCAGTGGCGACTGCTGTGATAATTTAAAGCAGAAAGAAATGACAATGTCACAAATTTCCAGCCAACCGAGTGCAAATAGAATTTAAAATTCTTTAACTAGTTTTCAACGCCAGCTAGGGACGCCTTCTTCAGAAGAAACTGTTACCTTACCAAACAATATCACAGGAAGGTACATTAATAGCAGCATTAGAACAGACACTTAATTTTTACAAATTAAATAGCATCACATACTCACATGTGGTTAAAAGGGAATTTGATCGACATCGCTCTAGACAAAACATTAAAATCACAATTAAAACAATTTCCACCTGTATACATGACAGATACAGTCAAAATTTTAAAACAATATATAAATAGGACACGAGTGAGTAACAGCGACTGCGCGAGCGGGCGGTAGCAAATGACGACGTGAACATGATAGAGCTCACGCCATCTAATAGCAGAATTTACAAACACTTAACAACATCTATACGAAATTAATATAATAGTGATTGACAAATTAATAGGATGTAAATCATAAAAGCAAGGGAGAGGAAAACAGTATTTAAGGGACTAACAGGGAAGCGGATAACCAACATTAGCTATCAGACATCTTTAAGTAAAGGCTTTAAGCCACTGAAAAAAAAATTATTACACGACTGCAGTTGTTCATTTAATGTGAGGCCGTCATTCAAAGAAAGAAGTTTCAAGATCTGTAACTCTTCCAAAATGTTTAGTTCTACCTCACCATTTATGGCCGTCCTATCCACCTCGCTCCTACCCTCAAATACCTTGGCCTCACCCCCGACCGCCACCTCACCTGGACTCCCCATCTCCTTACCATCAAAAACAAAGCTCACAACCGCCTCCGCCTCCTGAAACTCCTGTCCGGCCGGACGTGGGGGTCTGCATCCTTCCACCATCCTTCACACATACAAATCCTTGATCCGCCCCATCCTCTGTTATGCCAGCGTAGCTTGGCTTTCCGCCCCTCTCCGGTTCTATAAAGCCCTCCAAATCCTCGAACGCCATGCGTTCCGCCTCGCCTTCCGCCTCCGCCTTCCGTCCCCCACGCGCATCCTCTACGACCTCATCCCCTTCCCCACCTTCTCCTTTTCCTTGAACACATCCGCACACTATATATTGTCCGCCGCCTTGATCCCCCTCACCCCCTGGTGCCTCCCTTCCACTCCACCCCCAACCAGTTGCCGCGCCTTTACCGTTGTGTCCCACCCTCTCTCCATCTCCACACCCCCCATCCCCTTTCCCAATGCAACTTCCACCATGTATCCCTCCCGGATGATGAGCTTCGCCCTGACATCTACCCTTCCTACCAACTCTAACCCCATCTTCCTGCCCCCTCCTCAGGGCTCCCTCTCCTCCCCCTCCCTCCTCCTCAACGGATTCCCCCTCCTACTCCTCCTCCCTCTCTTGTGCCCCCTTTCAGTGTCTCTGCACTCCCTCCTACCCTGTCTTCCCTCTTCATCTCCCACCCCACGTGTCTCCTGCCTCTTCGTGTACCCACTGACGCCCCTACTCGCTACATCCTGCTGATTCCCCTGCTGCCCCTTGCTCTCCCCTCTTTTTCCATCCTCTCTGACCTCTCCCTTAGCAGGTCTCACCTGGCAGTTTTATTCTTCGTTGTGTGTGCTACAAGTGGGTTTTAAGTGTGTTGTTCTAGAGTGTTTTTAATACTGTGGCCGACTTTTAACCTGTGCATGCCCATTCAGGGTCTTCTCCGTGTTTTAAGAATGGCCAACTGTGTTTTTTAAGTTTCTGGTGACTTTTTTAACTGTCCCCCATGAACATCTACATGTCAGTTTATTTTTACCTCCATTTTCTCCCATTACTCTGTTTTATGTTCCCATTTTTATCGACTTATGTATGTCATATTTTGTTCTTATTTTAGTTGTCATGTCACTCGGCTGAAGAGTGGCGGATTGTGCCGCTGACAGCCCTCCCCTGCCCATATGGGGCAGGGGAATGAAATCACAATTTTTTTTTTTTTGGTCATCAGTCTACTGATTGGTTTGATGCAGCCCGCCACGAATTCCTTTCCTGTGCTAACCTCTTCATCTCAGAGTAGCACTTGCAACCTACGTCCTCAATTATTTGCTTGACGTATTCCAATCTCTGTCTTCCTCTACAGTTTTTGCCCTCTACAGCTCCCTCTAGTACCATGGAAGTCATTCCCTCATGTCTTAGCAGATGTCCTATCATCCTGTCCCTTCTCCTTATCAGTGTTTTCCACATATTCCTTTCCTCTCCGATTCTGCGTACAACCTCCTCATTCCTTACCTTATCAGTCCACCTAATTTTCAACATTCGTCTATAGCACCACATCTCAAATGCTTCGATTCTGTTCCGGTTTTCCCACAGTCCATGTTTCACTACCATACAATGCTGTACTCCAGACATACATCCTCAGAAATGTCTTCCTCAAATTAAGGCTGGTATTTGATATTAGTAGACTTCTCTTGGCCAGAAATGCCTTTTTTGCCATAGCGAGTCTGCTTTTGATGTCCTCCCTGCTGCGTCCGTCCTTGGTTTTTTTACTGCCTAGGTAGCAGAATTCCTTAACTTCATTGACTTCGTGACCATCAATCCTGATGTTAAGTTTCTCGCTGTTCTCATTTCTACTACTTCTCATTACCTTCGTCTTTCTCCGATTTACTCTCAAACCATACTGTGTACTCATTAGACTGTTCATTCTGTTCAGCAGATCATTTAATTCTTCTTCACTTTCACTCATGATAGCAATGTCATCAGCGAATCGTATCATTGATATCCTTTCACCTCATATTTTAATTCTACTCCTGAACCTTTCTTTTATTTCCATCATTGTTTCCTCGATGTACAGATTGAAGAGTAGGGGAGAAAGGCTACAGCCTTGTCTTACACCCTTCTTAATACGAGCACTTCGTTCTTGATCGTCCACTCTTATTATTCCCTCTTGGTTGTTGTACATATTGTATGTGACCCGCCTCTCCCTATAGCTTACCCCCACTTTTTTCAGAATCTCGAACAGCTTGCACCATTTTATATTGTCGAACGCTTTTTCCAGGTCGATAAATCCTATGAACGTGTCCTGATTTTTCTTTAGCCTTGCTTCCATTATTAGCCGTAACGTCAGAATTGCCTCTCTCGTCCCTTTACTTTTCCTAAAGCCAAATTGATCGTCACCTAGCGCATTCTCAATTTTCTTTTCCATTCTTCTGTATATTATTCTTGTAAGCAGCTTCGATGCATGAGCTGTTAAGCTGATTTTGCGATAATTCTCACACTTGTCAGCTCTTGCCGTCTTCGGAATTTTGTGGATGATGCTTTTCCGAAAGTCAGATGGTATGTCGCCAGACTCATATATTCTACACACCAACGTGATTAGTCGTTTTGTTGCCACTTCCCCCAATCATTTTAGAAATTCTGATGGAATGTTATCTATCCCTTCTGCCTTATCTGACCGTAAGTCCTCCAAAGCTCTTTTAAATTCCGATTCTAATACTGGATCCCCTATCTCTTCTAAATCGACTCCTGTTTCTTCTTCTATCACATCAGACAAATCTTCACCCTCATAGAGGCTTTCAATGTATTCTTTCCACCTATCTGCTCTCTCCTCTGCATTTAACAGTGGAATTCCCGTTGCACTCTTAATGTTACCACCGTTGCTTTTAATGTCACCAAAGGTTGTTTTGACTTTCCTGTATGCTGAGTCTGTCCTTCCGACAATCATATCTTTTTCGATGTCTTCACATTTTTCCTGCAGCCATTTCGTCTTAGCTTCCCTGCACTTCCTATTTATTTCATTCCTCAGCGACTTGTATTTCTGTATTCCTGATTTTCCCGGAACATGTTTGTACTTCCTCCTTTCATCAATCAACTGAAGTATTTTTTCTGTTACCCATGGTTTCTTCGTAGCTACCTTCTTTGCACCTATGCTTTCCTTCCCAACTTCTGTGATGGCCCTTTTTAGAGATGTCCATTCCTCTTCAACTGTACTGCCTACTGCGCTATTCCTTATTGCTGTATCTATAGCGTTAGAGAACTTCAAACGTATCTCGTCATTCCTTAGTACTTCCGTATCCCACTTCTTTGCGTATTGATTCTTCCTGACTAATGTCTTGAACTTCAGCCTACTCTTCATCACTACTATATTGTGATCTGAGCCTATATCTGCTCCTGGGTACGCCTTACAATCCAGTATCTGATTTCGGAATCTCTGTCTGACCATGATGTAATCTAATTGAAATCTTCCCGTATCTCCCGGCCTTTTCCAAGTATACCTCCTCCTCTTGTTATTCTTGAACAGGGTATTCGCTATTACTAGCTGAAACGTGTTACAGAACTCAATTAGTCTTTCTCCTCTTTCATTCCTTGTGCCAAGCCCATATTCTCCTGTAACCTTTTCTTCTACTCCTTCCCCTACAACTGCATTCCAGTCGCCCATGACTATTAGATTTTCGTCCCCCTTTACATACTGCATTACCCTTTCAATATCCTCATACACTTTCTCTATCTGTTCATCTTCAGCTTGCGACGTCGGCATGAACACCTGAACTATCGTTGTCGGTGTTGGTCTGCTGTCGATTCTGATAGAACAACCCGGTCACTGAACTGTTCACAGTAGCGCACCCTCAGCCCTACCTTCCTATTCATAACGAATCCTACACCTGTTATACCATTTTCTGCTGCTGTTGATATTACCCGATACTCATCTGACCAGAAATCCTTGTCTTCCTTCCACTTCACTTCACTGACCCCTACTATATCTAAATTGAGCCTTTGCATTTCCCTTTTCAGATCTTCTAGTTTCCCTACCACATTCAAGCTTCTGACATTCCACGCCCCGACTCGTAGAACGTTATCCTTTAGTTGATTATTCAGTCTTTTTCTCATGGTAACCTGCCCCTTGGCAGTCCCCTCCCGGAGATCCGAATGGGGGACTATTCCGGAATCTTTTGCCAATGGAGAGATCATCATGACACTTCTTCAATTACAGGCCACATGTCCTGTGGATACACGTTACGTTTCTTTAATGCAGTGGTTTCCATTGCCTTCTGCATCCTCATGTCGTTGATCATTGCTGATTCTTCCGCCTTTAGGGGCAATTTCCCACCCCTAGGACAAGAGAGTGCCCTGAACGTCTATCCGCTCCTCCGCCCTCTTTGACAAGGCCGTTGGCAGAATGAGGCTGACTTCTTATGCCGGAAGTCTTCGGCCGCCAATGCTGATTATTTATCAAAATTTAGGCAGTGACGGGGATGGAACCGGGGACCGAAGACGTTTTTCTTTATGAATCAAAGACGCTACCCCCTTTTTTTTGTAATCTCATTTTTTGTTCGTTTCAATTGTTCGTGGCGGACGTCACCTGACGCCCGTTGAAGTTCGTTATTGATCCATTCACTTAGTTTTTTTATTACAGGGGGCAGCTAACCCTCTGACCGAGCACGTTGAGCTACCGTGCCGGCGACCCCTAGACCACGGGTTCACAATAAAGAAAAAAAATGTTTAGTCTAAAATCTTTTCTTTCATAGTGCAAAATTCCGATGTCATAAATTTCCACAGGTTTGTGGCCTGTGATCAACAGGTAGTCGGCAAAGGTATGCACATGTAAAGCCTATTACATAGGCCAAACAGGTCGTGCTTTCTCTGATAGATACAAGGAGTATCTCTTAGGGAAAAATGGTTATAACAGTCATAACTCAACCTTTGCCGACCACCTGTTTATCACAGGCCACAAACCTATGGAAATTGATGACATCGGAAATTTGCACTGTGAAAGAAAAGGTTTTAGACTAAACATTTTGGAAGAGTCGCAGATCTTGAAACATCTTTCTCTGAATGATGGCCTCATATTAAATGAACAACTGCAGTCGCGTAAAAAGAAAAAAAAAATTAAATGGCTTAAAGCCGTTACTTAAAGATGTCTGATAGGTAATGTTGGTTATCCGCTTCCCTGTTAGTCCCTTAAATACTGTTTCCCTCTCCCTTGCTTTTATGATTTACATCCTATTAATTTGTCAATCACTATTATATTAATTTCGTATAGATGTTGTTAAGTGTTTGTAAATTCTGCTATTAGATGGCGCGAGCTCTATCATGTTCACGCCGTCATATGCTACCGCCCGCTCGCGCAGTCGCTGTTACTCACTCGTGTCCTATACCACTGTAGTGCCCTTAGTGGCTTATTTATATATTGTTTTAAAATTTTGACTATATCTGTCATGTATACAGGTGGAAAATGTTTTAATTGTGGTTTTAATGTTTTGACTAGAGCGATGTCGATCAAATTCCCTTTTAACCACATGTGAGTATTTTTATGCAATTTAATCTGTAAAAATTAAGTGTTTGTTGTAATACCTAACTACTATTAATGTACTTTCCTTTGATAGTGTTTGGTAAGGTAACAGTTTCTTCTCAAGTAGGCGACCCTAGTTGGCGTTGAAAGCTAGTTAAAGAATTTTAAATTCTATTTGTAACCGCTTGGCTGGAAATTTGTGATATTGTAATTAATTACGGTTGCAGATCACAGTCATGTTCGAAACATTAAGAAAGAAATGAGTTATTTTATTACATAACTTTGAGCTTCTGTTGAGTAAGAAGCATAACCGAAATTAATACTTGTGAGCTTACACAATACATTTTCCTCGAAAAAAAATTTAATTGTGGGCACATTTGTACAGATCTGTCAATGAGAAATAATGACAACAAATGACAGGAGATGTATGGGCATAAAGTATATAGAATATCAGAGTAATTACGGAAAATGCCATTTTGGACTCGAAAGTACGCACATGGAAATGGAAATGCCATGTGACTAGAGCCTCCCGTTGGGTAGACCGTTAGTCTGGTCATATCCACCAACACTACAAGCAACGGATACATATATTTTTATTCCTTTGGCTTCAACCACAATAGGACCATGAAAATGTGTATGTGATCTGCTGATTCTAGTAAAACTTACACTGAAAACAAAAATTCTTATACTTAACGGAACATCTATGTTCTGCGTGAGTCCTCAAATAAGCCCACGTTTGCATCACAAATCCTCTTGCAACTCATATTTAAATTTTATTTTAATTTATTTCGTGCCGTATGTGAGTCGTCTACAATTCTCAAAGATATGTGTGAATGTGAACAATTGTAAGGGACTTTAAAAGACTTTCATGTAGTTATACTCTCGGTCAGGTTTATTACAAAGCTATTATTTAATGGGTACCCAGCGATGGTTATAGGTAGTAGAAGGCCTGAAGCATCTAATTTTACCATGCAAAAATAAAGGAAACATAAATAACAACTTCAACGCAGAACACTGATGGAGTGATGATTTGTACCGCGTTATTCAGACGAGCTAAACAGAACTTGTGCTTCTAAAATACGCACTCCCGAAATGCCACAAAGTTAATGTCTGTCTGTTCACGAAACTATCTGATATTGACAAAATGAAAGAACCGGAAAAAATTATGTGACGGTTGGAAGCACTAACGAACTCTTCTGAGTATTCATGAGCAGAATGAAAACGAATAGGCGACCAATCCTGTTTTAGTTCAAGTGATTGCGTAAATGGACAATTGAAACCCAGAAATTTGTCTTTCATACGCACACACGCACTAGATGTACATTACTGAGAGTACGCAGGGGGAGAAGTAGATCCTCTGTAGCAGCTACTGCAGCTTATCTCATGAAATATGTTACTCGGGGAAACCAAGAATAAACGTGATAAGTCTGGCCTCTGCCTTGGATCGAGGAATCTCTATTACGTCTACGAAAACTCTCACATACCCAAAGTTCTGTAACTTTCTTTTTTTAAAAATGTGGGAATACTGTCTACAAATATTGTTCATCTTCATAATACTTACGCGTGTAAAAGCTGATCGGAGGGGAGTTAAGGTTTCTTCTCCTTCAAGTGAGCTTTTGAAGTGTCTTTCCTGTTATTCGGTAAAACTGATACTAAGATACCAAGTTTTCTGTTAAAATCATAGTATATTTATGACAAGTAATTGCAAATAATCTTTCATTGTGTGGGAAAACAATATATTTTATTGAAAAAACATCCTACGATTATTTCAGCCTATTGGCAAAAATACAATGTTGAAACATCAAACAACGTATGATCCAAACGCTTTAATAAATTAATTACAGTCGAACACGTATTCATACTTACAACTTGCCTTTAGCTAATGTGAAGGCATTACAGTCTATTATCACAGTGATTGATGTATACTACAAGATAACTAGTCAGTTATCAGCCGTGTTCTCTCTGGTCCTCGAATTTAGCACTATGCGGTCAATCTCTACTTCATCACTCTCATCTGCCAGAAATATTCGTAATCAAACCTAAGAACTTTTCCCGTCCACCTGATTTTCATATCGAATTGTTCTTACTTGTCCTTTTCACGTTCCATCGCTAGTATGCCACAGCAATTATACAGCAGGAACACCTATAAAACAGGATGAGAGTCATAAATGGCCTTGAACTCTGCCTTTGACAGTTACCTTCTGTCTCGTAATGCATCTAAGAAAATCGTGTTCTATGAGTGGCAGATACACAAGCTCGAAGATACGTGTTCAGCGCTCACGCGTAAGCCACTGGCATAGCTATAAAATTTTCGCTGAGAATATAGTGCAAAGCCACTGTTTTATACATTCCGTTATGAAGTTACAGCTAATAATATTTTCTTGGAAACAACGGATACTGATGTGAAGGAAGAACAAACGGGCTTTTGCACTATTTGCGTAGTAGGTTGTTGTGTCAACAGTAAAGCACATAATCCTAATGCTGAGCGATGTTTAGATCGAGTCATGGCATATCCTGCCTCAGTCAACAGTGGAATTGGCGAGTAAATCACACTTGAGTTTTGGAACTCGAGTCGAAAACTTTTGCGGAAGAAAATGCTTGCACCTTGCTGTCTGGTCCGAGACCAGCAAAAGCTTCAGCTACCGCTACTGTGGAATCCGGAAACTTAATCAGTAATGGTTGAATAAGTTCCGCGATGTTCGTGTTATTCGTATCTGTGCCACTGGCGACACTGCTTCCACTGGCACTGCCATTCCCCATGACACTGCCCGTATTTCCTAAGATCGCACCGGCCCTCTCTCTTCCGTTTCCTCCAGAGGCTCCAACGCCTGCGATACCCGCCTTGCTGCTCTCTCCAGTGCCACCGCTGATCTGGCTTCCACTGGCGTTTCCAGCAATACTACCGTTGCTTCCGTCTGCAGCGCCGATATTATCTGCATTTCCGTGAGAAGTAACATGTGCACCAGGAGCTTTAATGCTGCCATTAAATGGGCCAGAATCTCCCTCTTTAATGGCGCTACTTCCAAGGTTGCTCTCTCCCAAACCGCCATCTCCAACACTACTATTTTTTATGTATAAGTTACCCAAATTCTCTGTGCTCTCCACGATTCCAGGTGTCGGAACAACAGTGGTAGCTATGACACTGTTTTTCCCAGATTCACTGCCATTTGGCCCACTGCTTTGAGTCATACTACTTCCAGACTCTTTATGTTTTGCACTGTAACCTTCTGTGACAACATCAGCAGATGCTGCTTCACTCTCCCCAATGTTAGGCACTCCAGTGCCTATGTTACTTTCTTCCAGTGCGCTACCTCCAGACCACTCTCCCACAATTGGCCTTCCAGTTTCGGATCCGTTCTGTGCACTTCCATTTTGTAGGATACTGCCTACTCCACTAGAGTCATATTGTCCTAGACCACCGCCTAGCATACTGCTACCAAACGCCTCTTCTCCTATATTACCAGTTCCAGTGCTGTCGACAAGTTTGTTAGCTCCAGCGTTATTGTTCGTCACACTACTACCAGTAACTTCTCCGAGACCATATCCAATACCTTCTTCCCTAGTGTCACTAGAACCGCTGCTGTGTTCAATCCCTGTTGGTCCCGTTTGAGTTTTACTGGCTCCGAGTATCTCGACCCCAGTGCCCTGGTCCCCTCTTAGGTTGCCACTATCAATGTAAGTAACGCCAACAGCATCTCCGAGATTACCTGCAGTGAACTTTTTAGGTTCGGTATCTGTGCTGGCTTTCCTCCTGGTGGCACTTCCTAGGTCGGCGTCCGTAGCTGTACTGCTCAGTTCACTAGCTCCAGTAGAGTCACCTGAAATGCCACCTCCCCATGTACCATACCCTGTAGTTTGCTGTCCCACACTAGACGCAGGGTTTCCTCCTCCACTGGTCTGTTGTGTACCAAAGGTGTCAGTAATACCTGAAATTGGGTTCACTTGGCCCTGCTCACTCAAAAACGCTGGAACGGCGCTGGGAGGTAAGAAATCAACTAAATCAGGATCTATACCGTACGCACTATAAGGATCCTCATCTGGCATGGACCCTGTATACCTGATCCCAGAACCCTCATTACCACTTGACAGCAAGCCGGAGTTCATATGATCAGTCAAGTAACCCCCCTTACCATCACTAGTATACCCTCCATATGTGGGTTGCCATGCTTCATGATTCCACAGATCCTCATCACGCAGATTATCTGCATCGTACATCTGCGGTAACGTATCATGCGCATGGTAACTTTGACTGAAGGGTATCCACACATTCTGCGAGATTCCTGAAGGAGGCGGCACTTCTACACCTTGTCCACTGAGATGATACAAGTGAACGTAAGTGTCACCTTCTGGAATTTCCTCTTTCGTCCATGTCGCACGCTCTCCGTCATCAGCATGGGTAGGTTTCCAATACTGTCTATGCCTCTGAGTGTCCTGAGCCTTTAGCCACCCGTTCCTTTGTGCGCTAGGCTGAAGCCGTTGGGCGTATATTGTATCTGGTGGTCCCATCCAAATGTTCCTACTCCCTTGGTCGCCAAGTTCCGAACTGTATGCTGAGGACCCGTAAAGATCGCTGCTAGGTCGTGGTGATGAGCCAAGCCGGTAGTGTGCTTCGCCGTAAAATGCATTGTGCCACCCATTGTTCGGCGCTGCAGCTACCAAGCTAACCACAGTTGTTAGCAGGAAAACCTGAAAAAAACATATACCATAAGTACTTACAAGCGCTGAATGGTGTTTTCAGTTCATGTAATGGTTCGACGTAGCTGAAGCAAATGAAGTTTACATGCAGATTTTATACTGTCACCGTACAGGGCGTCCCAGGATGAATGTCAACATTCAGGGATACGACCAGTACGATCATTCGAAGCCAAAAAGTCTGGTAAATGTGGGAACTAAAATGCATATCTTAATGGCTATGTGCACCTGTTCAGTAGAAGAGATGTCTTGCACAGTAGCGAAAAGGAACAAGTGCTCATAGCTCTGAAAGTACGCACTTTAGAGCCTACTTTTAGCTTAGCTTTAGCTAAGGAAACAGTCTTGTTTTGGTCCTTTTTACTCTCACACATATTCCCTCATACTTCTTGGCCACATATAATTATTATAATATCCAGTCTGCGAACAGAGGATATTTTTGAAATGAACAAACACTTGAATCTTGAACTAAGTATGCAACAACGAGTGGAAGTTGTATGACATTCTCCGAATTTGTGCAGATATTCAATATTCCAGAATCGAAAAATTGGGAAATCATTCATTTCCAGTTTTTTATGTTTGATAGTAACGATTAATGATGATATTAAATTTGATTTTACTTCATAGAACACAACTCTTTAGTAGATGAATACCAATCTTTTCGTAAATCTTCTTACATAAATTACATACGAAATATTGATAGAACGCTAAACTTATCATGCACATCTACATTTCTAGACAAGTAAGTCGTAACAGAAGCAATTTTTTGAAGTTTTATCTGTGCTGGAATGCAAATAAATTACTTTCACACTCTTCCACAGAAAGATAGAATATGATCACAAGCTGTAAAATACAATCGAGTGGCAGAATAAACATCAGCACAATGTAATCCTCGTCAAAGCACACAAAATCCGTTTCACTTTGCCGGTAGTCTTCGCCTGTGCTTACACATACGACAGCAAACTCATGAACCAAAGGATTACCTGAAAGAATATATTCCTGATTGATTTAAAACTAACTTAAACGGCTTGATTTTGACACTGGTTGCTGTTCATATACTAATTTAATACATAACCTCCTAAATTTAATCAGGCAGGGGGCGTGTACAGCCTCGTGTATACTTTATTAAGTGTATCAGCACTTATGGAATGACATGATGATTTAAAAGTTGTCGAATGACAACAAAATTAGATATAAAAACTCTGATGCTTGTAATGGAGCCTGTAGCTATTTATTTAATGTTCCTACACAAGCTTCAGCACCATTAACTACGTTTTACACCGGGAATGCTCTGAAAAAAAAAATCTTCTAGCTTTCCGCAAAAATTCGTATTCGGTTACGTTCCTGTAACCACGCAGAGTGTATGCAATCAGTGAATCACAAATATACCACTGTTGTATACGAACATCCTTCCTGGAAAACACTTTCAAATTGTTCAAACAGTGCGAGTTTATGTGTCGCACGTGGAATCTCCCACAAAGCAAAAGGAATGAGTCTGTTCGCATAGCGGGCTTTGTAAGCGCTGCCGCCATTCTGCTGACAGCTATAGCGGCGGCCGGCACGTTGTGTGTGATCGCTGGCCCGTGGGCGGTGCCTCGCAGGTTCGTTTGTGCAGGCGGCCGCCCACACCTGTTCCCATCGTGACCCTAAATATTAACCATTCCTCCTGGAACACCCTATATGTACTGTACAGTACACATTACTGTTATTTGGTTTATTTTGCTCTGACATTGTAACCAATATTACGTATAGTATTACGTATAGTATTATCATCCATTCCCTAGGCCAGTGGGCTATGTATAGTGCGTAGTCGTACTTTATCGATATATAAGTGTAGTGTTTTTGTTGTATCTTTGTTATACGTTAGAACACTTGATTAGACTGCAGTCTGCATGTGGATATACCGAGAGAATAAGTTGAGGTTTATGTACGGAATAGCACGATTTTGTAGTGGTGGGGTGTCAAATATGCACTTAAGCTTTATTGTACGTATTTTCCTTCATGTATTATGAACTTATTCGATACGGATCATATTAATGTTTATGTGTGGTTCACATGTGTACCAATGACTTAATTTACATTGCAGAATGCATAGAGACAATCTATACTAAGTACTACAGTGAATCCTATGTCGGATTCACGACGCTACCGTTTGGTATGATTTTCAGATTTTGTATCTGTTATACAAGCTATATGTTTTATTGTTTTTGTGCTTGATACGTTTTGTAGCTTGCTTAATATGATTATGCAGACTAAATAGGTCAGTAGCAAATAAATGAAAACCGTACAGCCCATATAGAAAAGCGTTTTCTTTTGAAAAACATATAGAAAAGTTCAGCTTGGCACGTAGCGGATACGCTATTTTGCTGTGTAAAAATTTCCCACTCAAAAAATATCGCTTAACTTCGTTACATCCTGTGAACAGCAAGCATCTTGGTGTTGTTACCTGAGGCTTTCCCGACGGACTAGTTATAGAAACCGTTCTCGCGTGAAACGTCAGATATCGTTGTGAGATCCCTACAAATTTCAATCGACGCAACTGATGTAGGGCTTCAGCTACAATGAACGCATAGCAGACCTAGGTGGCTCCAGTGTCAGCGCAGCAGTGTGTTCGTCACACTTAAAAGATGACCGTTATTTGCGCCGACGAAATATTGTGGCGATTTCACAACGATATCCGATTTTTAGCCCGAGAACTACTTTAATTTCTTAGAAGTCTTTAAAAAAACCGTTAGCCGTGTTACGTAGAGATTCTTTCATCCTCTTGAAACTATTTCAAGTCCGTCTATGGGAACCGTTAAAAACTGTCAATCGGAACTTTCCGAATACCCTTTAGGGTATAAGTGGTACAGACTAAAGTAAACTTTCCAGGAGCATAATTGGAACAAATCGAACTGAAATTGAACCATTTGCATAATTATTTCACATTTTATAATTATTGTATGTTTTCATTCACTGTTAGCGGTAGACCAGGCACATTTACCCCCTCGTGAGGCTAAGAAAAAGTTATACAGATTTGACAAGCAATAATACAAAAGTGATCGGTACACATCTAATTAAAAACCTATAG
Organism: Schistocerca nitens; assembly: GCF_023898315.1. Classification (NCBI taxonomy): domain Eukaryota; kingdom Metazoa; phylum Arthropoda; class Insecta; order Orthoptera; family Acrididae; genus Schistocerca; species Schistocerca nitens. The sequence continues at coordinate 250,691,292 of NC_064618.1, forward strand.
CACTACAAAAATTTAAAAAAGCCATTACAATACCACGTTCGCTGTGCTTTAATTTAAGTAAAACATCTGAGGACAAAAAGCAGGTGTCTCTTTCCTGATGTACAAAAGGTGGTAATAATTGAGTCAGAGTTCTTTTAGTCTCTGTATACAAAATCTTTGATATGGAACCGATAGGAACTAGCCAGTTATGCTTAACGCAAACATGAAAGTTATGGCTTCCAAAGAGAAAATCAGACGACTGCTATGGGCAATATTGCTCGGCGAAATGCTAACGACCATGATGAACCTTGGGAGTACAATTGTTGTTTTACTAGCTATGATATGAGTCTTCTTTTTTCTTTCGTCTAAAATAAAGTTAGTTTGGCACGCGTATGCACATAATTGCTTCATAAAGTAGGAATATCTATGGACCCAGCAGTCACGTAAGGAGAAAAGAATTTTTGTTACGAACATACACAGTCCGTCCTAAATGTTCCGAAACAGATTTCATTCCTCGAGTATAAGCGACGTCTTTGCCGTAACTACAGTGGTAGATTCAACGAACAACTGTAGACAACAGATGTGCGTTCGGCCGGTCAGTTGTGAGCAGGCAGTGGTAAGGAGTAAATGTGCGACTGTGGTGTTGCAACGTTGTTGTGTCACAAATCGCAATAAAGCAACAGCTCCAGATCATGTGTTCAAGGCATTCTCCAAAATGCTTTTAGAGGACGAAAGTGTGCAATTTTGGGTTCCGCGCCCCCTGACTTCCGAACAAACACAACGTCGTGTGGAATTGATTAAAATGAAAAGCTCGGGCAGTTCTTTTTTGGGAAAGTTTATCACGGGTGACATGAACTTACTACAAACGACAAAGTGCAGAACTTCACATGAAGGGTCAACGCTTCGACGACATAAAATCCAATGTCACGGGAGAGTTATGCAAGTTCCCAAGGAAAGACTTTCCTGACAGTTTCACATGGTCGTACGAAAGTTCTGTGTATTGTAATCAAATGAGCGGAGACTTATGTAGAACACCTGAAGCATTAAAACCACCGTCTTAAATTTTCTCTATTATTTTATGAATCCAATCTCGCACCTTTTGGACTGACTGGGCACACTGACTCAAAAAGTCTCGTTACCCTGGTACAACGTATATTTTTTGAAAGATTTATTGTTGCGTTAGCTGCCATTCTCTTTATTTTATATACGATTGTATAATTTCGGCGTTAGGCCATCTTCAAGTATCTGAAATGGAAGTTTCATGCACTGGATACGTTAGCGACACTTGTGATATTGATGTAGGAACAAGTCGTATCTGTAGATATATTAGGTGCATTATGACTTACTTTATGGATGATTTTTTAGTAGTAGATTATGTCACGTACGTCGTTGCTCCTATGACATCATGTTATGCTCATAAAACAAATCAGAGATGTTCTCGCTATTTTAGGGGCACTACTACTAATCACATCATCAGAGACCATATGTTGACAACAGTGAGGCACAGTATAATAAAGAGTTAATATTCCAAGGCTAATTCATGTGACTGAATGGACATATATTTATGAGACAGATAAACTCGGTCATGTGAGGCTGTGCTGCCAGTTGTCCGTAGAATGCAAACGCATTTCGAGCAATTTTCACACGGGAATAAGACTTGGATAGTAAACCTACTTCAACGCGAACGCGCTTAAGGTGAAAACGAACAAAACATCAGTCGCAGCAGCGACATAGGAATACATGATCTTTAGGTACTTTTATTGTTTAACACGATTTAGTTTACCGTGAATTACGAACTGTTTTTTACCCCGCTGTGTCATTTTATTCTTTAAAGGTAAGCTAGCACGAGCAACGTCAAGTTCCACGAACTAAGAGTAGAATCACGACGAAGAGGAAGCAGACAAGCATAGATCTGCAGACAAAACTAAAAAGCCTAGAAGAAATAAACCACGGTGAGTTGAAGAAAAGAACAATTGTCGAAAAGTGTAGACTTGCCAATTCTGTGAGGGGCGTTCCGTAAGTAATGAACACATTTGTTTTGAAGCAGGTAGCTTTTATTCAGGATTACAATACTCCATATTACTCCCCATTCTATTGGCTACAAAACCTTACTTTTCAACATAATCTTCGTACAGTGCAACAGCCTTATGCAACTTTGCCGGGAGGGCCTGCATGGTACCACTCCAATGGTCGACGTCTTGCTGTATCAAAAACCTCCCCACCATCCCCTACTGCTTCTCGCGGAGGTATCCTTCAGTGCGCCAGACAGATGGGAGTCGGAAGGTGGAGAAACGGGCCGTAGGGTGGATGAGGAGAACAGTCCAATGAAGTTGTGAGTTCCTCTCGGGTGCACAAATTGAATTAGACATTTGTGTTCTTTATTTACGAAAAGTAATTTTCCTCTCTTTACTATAATCAGTTTATCATAAAAAAACCTGATGTGAACATTGCACTATGTGTGTTTCCGCGTTTGCTAGAACCTCATTGGATTTCCGTTTCACGCGGGACTGCAGCCAAGCTGTCTTGAGTACTATCAAGTGCGATAATTGTTGTTGTTGTTGTTGTTGTGGCCTTCAGCCAAGAGACTGGTTTGATGCAGCTCTCCATGCTACTCTATCCTGTGGAAGCTTCTTCATCTTCAGTACCTACTGCAACCTACATCCTTCTGAATCTGTTTAGTGTATTCATCTCTTGGTCTCCCTGTACGATTTTTACCCTCCACGCTGCCCTACAATACTAAATTGGTGATCCCTTGATGCCTCAGAATATGCCCTACCAGCCGATCACTTCTTCTAGACAAGTTGTGTCACAAATTTCTCTTCTCTCCTATTCTATTCAATACCTCCTCATTAGTTATGTGAGCTACCCATCTAATCTTCAACATTCTTTTGTAGGACTCTCATTTCGGAAGCTTCTATTCTCTTCTTGTCTAAACTATTTATCGTCCACGTTTCGCTTCCCTACATGGCTACGCTCCATACAAATACTTTCAGAAACGACTTCCTGACACTTAAATCTATACTCGATGTTAACAAATTTCTCTTCTTCAGAAACGCTTTCCTTGCCATTGCCAGTCTACATTTTATATCCTCTCTACTTCGACCATCATCAGTTATTTTGCTCCCCAAATAGCAAAACTCCTTTACAACTTTAAGTGTCTCATTACCTAAACTAATTCCGGCAGCATCACCCGACTTATTTCCACTACATTCCATTATCCTCTTCTTGCTTTTGTTGATATTCATCTTATATCCACCTTTCAAGAAACTGTCCATTCCGTTCAACTGCTCTTCCAAGTCCTTTGCTGTCTCTGACAGAATTACAGTGTCGTCGGCGAACCTCAAAGTGTTTATTTCTTCTCCATTGATTTTAATTCCTACTCCAAATTTTTCTTTTGTTTCCTTTACTACTTGCTCAATATACAGATTGAATAACATCGGGGAGAGGCTACAACCCTGTCTCACTCCCTTCCCAACCGCTGCTTCCCTTTCATGTCCCTCGACTCTTATAACTGCCATCTGGTTTCTGTACAAATTGTAAATAGCTTTTCGCTCCCTGTATTTTACCCCTGCCACCCTCAGAATTTGAAAGAGAGTATTCCAGTCAACATTGTCAAAAGCTTTCTCTAAGTCTACAAATGCTAGAAACGTAGGATTACCTTTTCTTAATCTTACTTCTAAGATAAGTCGTAGGGTCAGTATTGCCTCACGTGTTCCAATATTTCTACCGAATCCAAACTGATCTTCCCCGAGGTAGGCTTCTACCAGTTTTTCCATTCGTCTGTAAATAATTCGTGTTAGTATTTTGCAACCGTGGGTTATTAAACTGATAGTTCGGTAATTTTCACATCTGTCAACACCTGCTTTCTTTGGGATTGGAATTATTATATTTTTCTTGAAGTCTGAGGGTATTTCGCCTGTCTCATACATCTTGCTCACTAGATGGTAGAGTTTTGTTAGGCCTGGCTCTCTCAAGGCTATCATTAGTTCTAATGGGATGTTGTCTGGTACGTTTTGTGCTGTGCGTTACGCGCTCATGGACTTAGTGATAATGTGGGACAACAACTTTACCGGCGCATTTAATTGCACAGCACCGCGCGGTCAGATGGTACAGCTAGCCTCAGTGACGTGGCCAGCTGCAATTCATACCAAAAAAAAGAGACGAGCAGAGGAGCAATACAGCTTCGAATGTCATTTAATTTTTAAGCAGAATGAAATAATACACTGCAAATCTCCCACAATACGCTCCTTAGACGTCTAGACGAAAACCGCAACACGTTATCGTTTCTAGCTAACTAGCTAATTAAGCTAACCAGCTAATTAAAAACAAGAATGACGAAAATTCTTGACTTAACCACAGGGTAGTTTTTCTACATAAGCTGTGTGTACCGTAAGATAGTTTTGAAGGATTTCACTGTATAGTTAAATATTGAAGCCACTGAAGGTATTACTTACAGTCAATCGTCTAGTAATCCCTTAGCTCCTTTCTTATCCGAGAATAGATTCCAGTTCTAGAAGTGTCACCTGCTACGTTGATACCGAGCCTATCAACAACAGAATCCACGAAGGCAACCAGGCGCAGCATTTTCTCTTCTTTTATGACAAGCCGTTCTATATCCCGCCGGCGTTCGGCAGTGACGTGTGAAAAAGCGGTGTCCAGTACGTCTGGCTGCTTCAGTCTTGTTACTTCTCGGGCCAAATCCAGATAATTTCTGTTGCGTTCATATTGTAATGGTACAGTAGCAAATGTAAAAAGGCAGCATTTGTATGATGTGCTCGATGCTGTGAAAATGATTGTTTTTCATGTTTCTTCGATACTTATCTACCTCTGTCGTAGAAAACAATGGACAAAGTCCAAAAAAAGACGATTTGGTTTTTCATTTTTGCCTTAAAAAATTAAATTGTTGTTTTCTTAATTTAAACAACTTCTATGTCGAGGGATATGAAAGGGAAGCAGTGGTTGGGAAGGGAGTGAGACAGGGTTGTAGCCTCTCCCCGATGTTATTCAATCTGTATATTGAGCAAGCAGTGAAGGAAACAAAAGAAACATTCGGAGCAGGTATTAAAATCCATGGAGAAGAAATAAAAACTTTGAGGTTCGCCGATGACATTGTAATTCTATCAGAGACAGCAAAGGACTTGGAAGAACAGTTGAACGGAATGGACAGTTTCTTGAAAGGAGAATATAAGATGAATATCAACAAAAGCAAGAAGAGGATAATGGAATGTAGTCGAATTAAATCGGGTGATGCTGAGGGAATTAGATTACGAAATGAGACACTTAAAGTTGTAAAGGAGTTTTGCTATTTGGGGAGCAAAATAACTGATAATGGTTGAAGTAGAGAGGATATAAAATGTAAACTGGCAATGGCAAGGAAAGCGTTTCTGAAGAAGAGAAATTTGTTAACATCGAGTATAGATTTAAGTGTCAGGAAGACGTTTCTGAAAGTATTTGTATGGAGCGTAGCCATGTATGGAAGTGAAACGTGGGCGTTAACTAGTTTGGACAAGAAGAGAATAGAAGCTTTCGAAATGTGGTGCTACAGAAGAATGCTGAAGATTAGATGGGTAGATCATATAACTAATGAGGAGGCATTGAATAGGATTGGGGAGAAGAGAAGTTTGTGGCACAACTTGACTAGAAGAAGGGATCGGTTGGTAGGTCATGTTCTGAGGCATCAAGGAATCACCAATTTAGTATTGGAGGGCAGCGTGGAGGGTAAAAATCTTAGAGGGAGACCAAGAGATGAATACACTAAACAGATTCAGAAGGATGTAGGTTGCAGTAGGTACTGGGAGATGAAGAAGCTTGCACAGGATACAGTAGCATGGAGAGCTGCATCAAACCAGTCTCAGGACTGAAGACCACAACAACAACAACAACATGAACAGTCTTTCATAAAACATGTTAATTAAGATTTTGTATTTGCAATGGAAACAGGAATTAGAAACAAGAAGACGTGCATTATTCACAAAAAAATGATTATGAGTTTTATAATAACGAGATGTAGGTATATGAAACTGAATGAGAAAAAAAATGATGCGAGAGAGATTGATATGAATAACGACATTTGGTTTCCAAGCCACAACGCTACCAGCTGCACTATACGTTTATTGCAAGACTTTTGGTCAACTGCATTATATACATCTCTGGGAAAACATAAAAGCGATTATCTCCGTAAATTAATGAACATTAATAACAGCCTATTTCTCGGTGTTTCACTACGGAACAGAAAGCAGCTGCAGTCATTTTTATTCTGTGCATTAACAGCGCGACAATCAGAGCGCAACGCTGCAGAGGCTATGACTGTATACGACGTTTGAAATAAAAACTACATAGCTACAGCGTGATAAAGGAAAAAGTTGATGGCTGTTAATAATTTGAATATCTTAAAGTTTCATTTAACGTAACTAAGTAATATCTAATACACAAGTGGACCTACTTCCAAGAGCGTAACAACACCAGTGTACATCTGCTACGGCTCCTGACCAATCATCGCGTTTGTGTTTGTTTACATCAGGTTTATTCTTATGATGAACGGATTATGGTACCGATTTGCATTCGTAGTAGCAACAGGTATTCGCCATTGCAGTTACTAACAAAGAAATGTGTGAAAACAGATCAAATAAATGTAATTTAAATGTTTCAGACTTAGCTCAAAATGTAAGGAAGCAGCGCAATCAATAAGTCACGTGACTACTTCGATTTGATCTTGGCGACATGCGCAGTATGCTATGCTCACTCCATCGATCATAGATATTCGTGCTCTATGAAGATTCTTTGAATTACGAGGCAAAGTTAAAAAGTAAAGAGATTTTTGAGAAAAGCAATATTTATTCTAATGACAGAAGACTGAAACATACATTATTTTTCTACATAGCTTCCCTGCACTTCAACGCACTTTGTCCAACATCTCACAAGTTTTTTTAATTCCGTTGGAAAACAAAGTCTTTTGGTTGCACCTATAACCAATTATGCACCGCATCAATGACTTCTGCATCGTTTGCAATCCTTCTTCCCCTGAGCGCTTCCTTCAATGGCCCAAACGCATAGAAGTCGCTTGGAGCCAGATCTGGACTGTATGGCAGGTGTTCCAGCAATTCGAATACCCAACTCCTTTATTGTTTACGCTGTCCCTTTGGCAGAATGTGGCTGAGCGTTATCTTGCTGCAGGATGACACTTTTTCGCAGTTTTCCGCGACGCCTGGATGTGATGCAGGCTTCAGTTTCGTTCGCAACACATCACAGTAGTTCTTACTATTCACAGTTTCGCCTCTTGGGGTGAAACGAACGGCTACCGTACGGAGTAGTGTTACCATAATCTTACCAACTGATGTTTGACGTTTAAATTTTTTAATTTCTGATGCTGATGTGTTTGTCCAAACTATGCTCGCAGCCTTACTTTCCGGTTCGTGACGATGCACCCACGTTTCGTCTAAAGTACAGATTTGCTGTAAAAATCCGTCTCCTCGATGATAACGGGTCAGATCTTTACGAGAGATGCCCAGCCTTTGCATCTTACGCTGCGCCGAAAATTATTTCGGTACCCACCTTGCACACACTTACCGAAAATTTAGCCTGTCGTGTAAGATGTAATACGCTGAAGCATGACATACAGGGCCGTATTAGAGGGGGAACGCGGGTGGACACCGTCCCCCCACTTCTTTTCCGAAGGGTACACGGTTCCCTTACTATTTTACGTGGACAATATTTTCTTATTACAGCAATTCCCTTTCATCTTCTCTTTAAATTGAATCATCGTCAATTCTGAGCTGTAGCTCATAGAACATATTAGCTGTGAAGTCAAATGAACATAAATGGCCCAGACAAACAACAGACACGTGGGGTCGGGCATTCGTGCAAAGCCGAGAAAGAGGATAGGCGCAACGCTGTAGGTGTCGACATCAAACCGCGCTGCTCTACACAACAATGATAAGTTCCGTGCAGTGTCGGAACACTAAAGGAGATGCGCACTCTGTTCGGAAGGCATTTCCCGTTTTCCATTGTTATTGACACACACGCACGCACACACTGGAACACTACTGGACACCTACAAAGACTGCTCAATTCTCGGCAGTTCTGAGCTGTTCTGCGCCAGCCTGAGCGGCGCTGCGCGGCGGTACACATCCGATGTCGACCCGCCTTTAGATGTTCACATCACGTGACATTTTAATAATGTCTGAAAACACTTAATTCCCTTCTTCGGCACGCTGATGTTGTATCCTTTAACCTTCGGGCGCTCGCGTGGGCGGCATATATCGGCTCACCTTATGGCGCGTGACCTTGATACTGTTTGATTTGCACTATAACCCGATGTAATAATGTATGGGTATTCGAAAACAAAAACTAGTTCGTGGTGGTGTTAATACCGCCGCGTGAGAGCTAACGTTGCTTCAAATTGTGCGAGCGCCTGAAAGTTAATAATGCAACAAAACCTGACCCATATCTGAAAACTAATCTTTAGGATAAGAAATAAGTAAAATAAAAACATTTCTCGCTTCCTTATGCCGGTACTGCAGTCTTCGAAAATCCAACCACAATATCGAATGTCGGCTATTGACTTGACCCGCTGCTATGATATTATTACATTAGACCTATTTATTATTTCAAGTCATTGCCATGATTTTCATTTGTGCGCTTACAGTTCGATTGTTAACAGCATTAATCGTTAGCCACTGCACTGCCGGTACTGTTGCTGTTGTTCAGTTTTCTTTTCAGTGAAGTTATTGCGTTGTGGTGAACAGCTCTGGTGACTCCTCCGGTTCTACGTATGACTTTGCCGTTTTAAAGCCTGGCATATTACATTTTAAGTGAAAACTGTATAACTGTACTTGAAAGATGTAATTTTTCAATCTGAAATGCACTATAGTAGATTATTTCAGCAAATCTAGTTCCGGGGTTTCAACTACAGAAGATGTTCCGTGTGGTTCGAAAAAACGTGAAGCTGAGAATGGCCCAGACTTCGTATACGAATAGTGGCACCGGAACAGGTATTGTTGAAGATAAAAGCTAATGATGTGAAGTAATTCCTTGTTGTATGGGTTCTCAAAACATATCTAATCATTCTGTTCGTTGGAACGACATTACATGGAGAGAGTTTAAGACGAAATATGAGTGGTCAGTGTGTAGGAAATGCAAGTCGGGTAGCTGAGTGTGCAAAGAGGTGCAGAACAAAAAAAATGTTCAAATGTGTGTGAAATCTTATGGGACTTAACTGGTAAGGTCATCAGTCCCTAAGCTTACACACTACTTAACCTAAATTATCCTAAGGACAAACACACACACCCATGGCCGAGGGAGGACTCGAACCTCCGCCGGGACCAGCCGCACAGTCCATGACTGCAGCGCCTTCCGCTCTGCTAATCCCGCGCGCCGGTGCAGAACATTGGAGTAAGTAAATCACAGGGAGTGTACATTTTTAAAGAACCGAGTAGTATTTCGGTGCGTCCAGATTGTGGGAGTAAACAAGCTCAGTTAACATCACTGGGAAAATAAATTCATATAAATAGGAATTTCGAAGCCCATTTAATGGCATTCAGACAACGAAAAGGAAGACAAGACAATGTTTCAGAAAACCTTGTAGCTAAACAGCAGAACATCATTATTGAAAGTACTAGGGAAGTGTTTCCCACAGCATATTTTGTTGCATGCTACGGTCGCAGGTTCGAATCCTGCCTCGGGCATGGATGTGTGTGATGTCCTTAGGTTAGTTAGGTTTAAGTAGTTCTAAGTTCTAGGGGACTGATGACCTCAGCAGTTGAGTCCAATAGTGCTCAGAGCCATTTGAACCATATTTTGTTGCAAAAATTAACAAGCTTTCACAATCTTGTGGATTTGAAAATTAGAAATGGTCTCCACTTGGCAAAGCACTACGTAGTAAACTCAGTTGTGCCGACATTATAGACTGCTCTGCGGACACTATGAGGAAGAAGCTCTGTTCGTCCACAATATCGAAGAATTCCAAGGTCTCTGTAATCATTAGTGAATCACATATGTTGCTCCATAGTCAATTTTAATAGTGTATTTGATGTCTGAAATCAATGATGGTTGTGTAAATACCTCCTTCTTGGATATTATTGAACTTAAATGAACAGATGCAGAAACAATAGAAGCAGACCTTCTAAAATGTCTCTCGAAGTATGATTTTTCATAAATTTATTTGAATGACAAATTGACTGGAGGATGCAGTGATGGTGCTAGAGTAATGCTAGGTAAGAACTCAGATGTTTTAAAGTGACTTAAGAACAAGTAAAACAAACCATTCTAATGGCATTGTTTGTATCACCGAACTGAATTAGGGGTTGCTGATGCAGTGAAGAGGTTCCTGGTGTGAATCATATTATCATTTCTTTCAACAGGCTGTATGCGTTGTACCATTAGTCTCCAACGAATCAGCATGAACTGTCAGCAGTTGTACAAAAGTTAGATGCAGAACTTATCGTATCTAAAGTATTCTCAATGCATTGAGTAGCCTAAAGCTTTAGAGCAGTGCAAACAGTATGGAAGTCCTACCAGGCTCTGAATATTCATTTCAATAGATGATCGAACGACATGACTAGAAAATCAGTTGTAAGGGAATTATCCTTTCACAGTACCTCCAAAAGGACAGTGTTAATATTTCCTCATCATATAGGGCAATTCGAGGTCAATAAGAGCCATTGAACAACTGAAGGAAACGCCAGGTGCTTGCAAGAAGAAAGCAGAGAAAGCTATTTCTGAATAGTGCTTCAAAGATGTTTCACTGGTTCCCAGAAGAGAATTAAGCGGAATGGCTCCCCAAATTAATAGGAACCAGTGCTCTCAGAGCCTTAGCGACAATTTGAGGCAAAGGCTGATTTCGAAAGACATTGAAGAATTCAAATCCTTGATGAAATGGATCGATATTTTGGACAGTAGAATGACATTGTGAGCCCAAGACTAGAAGGGGAAGGCATTCTAAGAAAAGTGTGTGACTGTTTTCTTCTTTCTTATCCAAATGAAAGAGAAGGTTTCAGAGATTATATAGACAACAGTGGAGAGAACATTCTTAAACCTGACACCTGTTTTGTTTGTGTTGATACACTCTCTGTGAGCACATCGGACTGAGAAAGAGGCTTCAGCACAATCAACTTAGCTATGACAACACGGCGGAATTCGCTTTCTGTTTATCGTCTCCCACTCTTAATGTTTATTTCAATTGTAGGTCTGCACTACATCTCTGGAACCGGGAGGATTAAGTCAAAGTATGGATCCAAACCCGCAGGCAGGTCGAGGACAACGAATGCAAGAAGACTCACAAGTAGAAGTCTGACCGGTACTCCAACTTACGCGATCTTCTTTAGGTGAGTCCACCCACTATTTTTGTTAGGAATACAGCACTGATGACGTATGTAAAGTATTGACGATTTCGTCGACTGTGATTCGTCTGTTTTCCATCACCATACCCTGAACGACTTCCAAATTGTCGTCAGTTGTTGACGTTGATGGCCTGCCCGATCTTTCCTCGTCACATAGAGTTCTTCCTTATCTGAAGCGCTCTAACCATTCGTGGATCTTGCTTCGTGATAAACAGCTGTCACCATACTGCCCTTGCATTCGACGAATATTTTCCGCAGGTTTAACACATTCCGCAAACAAAAAGCGAATCACTGCTCTCATTTTCTCCTTGGTGCAGGTCGACAATGGAGCTGCCATGTTTCACGGTCTGCTACAATTTAACGGCTAACGCGGGAATAAGTGTGACACGTTGTATAGAACTGTTGCAAAAGACAATACTTCAGCCCTGGATCCTAGCAGCGTTACCAAGCCCTACGGCGATAAACTGCAAAAGTCCCTTTACTTTATGACTTCTCCTCGTACATCAGCGTTTATATTATTCTCAAAAAAGAAGTGTGGTAAGAAGCATAACTTACCAAGATTATAGACTTCATACTGGGCGAGCACCGTATCTGCATACAATGTAGAATGGAAAAGAAGCGTGTGCCGTTGTCTTCTTATACGACATCGCTTAGCCAAGACCTGTGTCACTCTCGTAATGGCCCGCTGCAGCTGCCTATTGGAGATACCCTTACATACGTCACCGCGCCTTTTATACGACAGAAGAATCAGATATTCATACGCGACACCAGGAGAAGCACAGCGTGAAGAAGCTAAGGCCATTAGCCGTAACTACGCTTATGGCTCGCATCTCATAACATACGGTCTTCCGTGTGTGAATTCGTAATTGAGGAAGCTCACTTACAGTACATACCTCACTTCCTATGTCTAGAAAAGAGGAAATGTGCAACACACGACGTGTAAAATTAGGTTACTACATCTACATGATCATTTGCAGAAATACTTTCAGATAAATGTGTTACATGATAGTTGCTGTGGGCACAAAATCATCAATACATGCGAATCCTGCAGCTGAGATCACAACTACCACTTCTAGGTAATCAACTTGCATGTATTCTCTGCAGTTAGATTACTTTTCTTGTAACAAGGTGCAATGTGACCTGTTTGATCTCAGACAGATTAAAAGAAAAGGAAAGGATAAAAACGAAGGAAATTAGAAATCGTCGATAGCATGTAGGGGGGTGTAGCTAATTTGTTCACTCTCTTTTCGTTACCATTATACCTTGACTAAATCTTTTTACGAATCTTTGTTGATAATTTAGAGTTTTAACAAACTGTTGGTAGTCCATTTCCTCTTTTTATTTTTCATAAGCTGCTGTTTACATTTCTAAAGTTCCTCGTACACGATCAAACAATTTGTCAAACTTTACTATCTTTGCCAAATATTTGACCAAGTATGGTATTTGTCATACACAGAGTGAGTCTGGCGTGTTTGAAGGAAATATTGATTAACAGAAAATTTGATAAAATGGCGGATGTTGTTTGTGTAGATCTTTCGTCGCATATATTTAGTGAAAAAGAGTTTTATTATAGTTTATCTCACTGTATCTTGAGTTTCCACAACTATGTTAACTACGATTATGGGTGAAAACAAATTAACGCCGGTAATTACCAAAATGATAGATGTCGCACCTCTCCCAACCGCACCTTTCCCAACCGTATATTAAGCAGGAAGGGGTCAAGACGAAATCAAATTCTACGCAAAACACATAAGCCGGCGTGCAATCAAATAAAAAGAATGGAAGCTTTCCAATTCTATTACGGATGTTGTGGGCTATATGATCACTCTTTGTGGTATCTTAATGAACTTTCATTAGAGGACCAAGTAGAAGAGAATAAATTTTCGCGTACTTGTGTCTCCTTTTACAACATAACGGCAAATTGACTGTAACCAAGTAATTAAAAGTTTCACTGTCCATTCGTAGATAGTAGATATAATCATCACTTTTCGAGTGTAACATTTTCTTTAACAGGTTTTCATGTGCATATTCATCTCTCATTTTAAACCATTCCTTGGACCAGCGTCTTGTTTTCTTCTTCCTCTTTAAACGCAGTGCCCGACTCAACGCTAGAAATTGTTAATCGGAATTTGTAGCCATTGCGGCTAGTGTCAAAATAAAGCTTGCACTAGCAGCGTAGGGAGCGGGGGCGTGTTCGGATAGAATAAACTGTTAGGAGGCCGTCCGCCATAAGCTGGAAATCCGGTTTCGAGTCCCGGTCCGGTACAAATTTACAAATGTCGCTTTACGCAGTAAGTCTATACATATTACAGTTGAATCTCAAGAATAAATATCAGTATTTAAAACTGTAGTTCGTCATCAGATACACTACTGGCCATTAAAATTGCTACACCACGAAGATGACCTGCTACAGACACGAAATTTAACCGACAGGAAGAAGATGCTGTGATATGCAAAATGATTAGCTTTTCCGAGCATTCACACAAGGTTGGCGCCTGTGGCGACACCTACAGCGTGCTGACATGAGGAAAGTTTCCAACTGATTTCTCGTACACAAACAGCAGTTGACTGGCGTTGCCTGGTGAAACGTTGTTGTGATGCCTCGTGTAAGGAGGGGAAATGCGTACCATCACCTTTCCGACTTTGATGAACGTCGGATTGTAGCCTATCGCGATTGCGGTTTATCGTATCGCGACATTGCTGCTCGCGTTGGTCGAGATACAATGACTGTTAGCAGAATGTGGAATCGGTGGCTTCAGGAGGGTAATACGGAACGCCGTGCTGGATGCCAACGTCCTCGTATCACTAGCAGTCGGGATGACAGGCATCTTATCCGCATGGCTGTAACGGATCGTGCAGCCATGTGTCGATCCCTGAGTCAACACATGGGGGCGTTTGCAAGACAACAACCATCTGCGCGAACAGTTCGACGACGTTTGCAGCAGCATGGACTATCAGCTCGGAGACGATGGCTGCGGTTACCCTTGACGCTGCATCACAGACAGGGGCGCCTGCGATGGTGTACTCAACGACGAACCTGGGTGCACGAATGGCAAAATGTCTTTTTTTCGGATGAATCCAGGTTCTCTTTGCAGCATCGTGATGGTCGCATCCGTGTTTGGCGACATCGCGGTGAACGCACATTGGAAGCGTGTATTCGTCATCGCCATACTGGCGTATTATCCGGCGTGATGGTATGGGGTGCCATTGGTTACACGTCTCGGTCACTTCTTGTTCGCATTGACGGCACCTTTGAACAGTGGACGTTACATTTCAGATGTGTTACGACCCGTGGCTCTATCCTCCATTCGATCCCTGCGAAACCCTACATTTCAGCAGGATAATGCACGACCGCATGTTGCAGGTCCTGTATGGGAGTTCTGGATACAGAAAATGTTCGACTGCTGTCCTGGCCAGCACATTCTCCAGATCTCTCACCAACTGAAAACGTCTGGTCAATGGTGGCCGAGCAACTGGCTTGTCACAATACGCCAGTCACTACTCTGGAAGAACTGTGGTATCGTGTTGAAGCTGCATGGGCAGCTGTATCTGTACACGCCATCCAAGCTCTGTTTGACTCAATGGCCAGGCGTACCAAGGCCGTTATTACGGCCAGAGGTGGTTGTTCTGGGTACTGATTTCTCAGGATCTATGCACCCAAATTGCGTGAAAATGTAATCCCATCTCAGTTCTAATATAATATATTTGTCCAATGAATACCCGTTTATCATCTGCATTTCTTCTTGGTGTAGCAATTTTAATGGCCAGTAGTGTATGTACATATAATGCGAAGACGGGCATGTGGCGAAAATGAAAACGGTGATCTATGTCTTCTCGTTGTCTTAATTCTAAAACCTGCGTAGCAATCAGGGGATATGTCCGAGTGGATAAATGAATTTTGACCCATGAGAACAAATAGATTGGCGTGTGACATATGGAAGACTGGGCTGGTCTGGAGAGCGTTCTCGGATAGCCTAAGCAGTAAGGTAACTGTTCCCAATAAGCGAATCAACTATAGCCCATTGCCAATATAGAATCACATCAGTGTCGAAAATCTTAAACCACTTTCAAACTGGTCAGTAGAATCAACTTTCAGCTTCCAGGGACTGCACCAAGCTAGTTTTCGTCTCTCCAGATAGTCACATTATCGTGCAGCTTGCCATCTGGAATGCAGAATTCGTAAACCTATGACTACTTGTGGAGCTGTGTTGCACCCAGAGACTCTCAGAACGTTCCAGCCCTGGAACGTATATTTTTCCACCTTGAAATTCCACACTCTTTCCCCTTCTAGTAGCACAGATTATGGTATTTACCTTTTTTCAGCTGGTGTGATAGGTGTACACACTTACTTATAACACGTTAGAGTTCTTCCGATTGTACTACAACAGATAGCTCTGTCGTGTAAAAGTGAATACAGTTTTCATAGTTCTCAAATTGGTAAATTGTTCTTCCTGCCACCGCACTTAGCAAATTCCCATTAAATGTAACTTAAACCTATCAATTTCCCTTTTTAAATTATCTAACCTACCTGCCCGATTCAGGGCTCTAACATTCCACGCTCTGACATGTAGAATGCCAGTATTGTTATTTATAATGACGAAATCCCCCCTAGTAGTTTCCACCCTGAAATCCAAATGGGAGACTGTTTTAGCTCCGGAATATTTTATCGAAGATGATGCCATTCTCATTTATCCATACAATGGAGCTGCATGCCCACAGGAAGAGAAGCGGCTGTAGTTCCCCGTGGTTTCAGTAAGAAGACCAGATCAGTAAGTAATGCAGACCGTTACCCCTGCAAATACTGCAAAGGCTGCTTCCGCTCTTCGGGTACCATAGATTAGTCTGATCTCTCCACAGATATCCCTCGGCTGTCGTTGCATCTATGGTACGGCAATCTGTATCATTTGGG
Source organism: Schistocerca nitens (assembly GCF_023898315.1). NCBI lineage: Eukaryota > Metazoa > Arthropoda > Insecta > Orthoptera > Acrididae > Schistocerca > Schistocerca nitens. The sequence continues at coordinate 250,707,516 of NC_064618.1, forward strand.
AACGGAAGCCACGCGACCACGGAGGGGTCCATAGTTCATAAGGGCCGGAAATTTACTGATTGTCGTTTAATGTCTATTTATAGTTACAGTAGGTAATTTTTTCTCGTTTTGTAAGTAGGCTGTTTAGGTTTTTATGTTGGTAACGCCACGTGGCGCTCTGTATGCAGTGCAGTCTGGGTGTGCAGTCTGTGGCTGGTTGGCATTGTTGGAATATTCGCTATTGCAGTGTTGAGCAGTTGGATGTGAACAGCGCGTAGCGTTGCGCAGTTGGAGGTGAGCCGCCAGCAGTGGTGGATGTGGGGAGAGAGATGGCAGAGTTTCGAGAGCGGACGATCAGGACGTGTGTCCGTCAGAAAAAGGAAATTTGTAAGACTGGAAGGTAAATACATTGTTTGTTCTCCATCAAAATCTTTCATTTGCTAACCATGCCTATCAGTAATTAGTACCTTCAGTAGTTAGAATCTTTTATTTAGCTAGCAGTATTGGTGCTCGCTGTATTGCAATAATTCGAGTAACGAAGATTTTTGTGAGGTAAGTGATTCATGAAAGGTATAGGTTGTTGTTAGTCAGGGCCATTCTTTTGTAGGAATTATTGAAAGTCAGATTGCGTTTGCGCTAAAAATATTGTGTGTCAGTTTAGTGTTGATCAGAATAAGTAAAGAGAGAAATGTCTGAGTACGTTCAGTATTGCTCACCTGTTTGAAAATCAAATAACTTAGAGGTTTCCCAGCACTACTATTTATATATTTTTCTAAGGGGATGTTTCAGTTTGAAACCGCACAACGTTAGTCTTTGCGAGCTGAAGCCGTAAACTGGATGTTGTAAACTAGTCGTTTGCTTTCGGTCCCAGAGTGATCCAACGGTTGAAGCACGAACACACACACACACACATTCTGAATTTTTATCTGGGACAATCAACATTTTCCCAGAAATAAAACAGTTCCAATCTTCCAAGTTTTCGGGAGGCTTCCGTTTGTCGTGATCCGAATGTTGGATCTGAAAACTCCATCCCAAAAACTCCCAATTAGGGTTTCCTCTGCCCCACTCCCAGCCTACTGGGATATCTGGCAGAAACAGGCGAAGTCCTACAACAGGCCGCTCTGCTCTCACGAGTTGGGAAGGAAAGAAAGCGCGGGACACTTCTGACGGACATTTTAGTTCTGAATAACGCGAAGGGGGCTGTTCAAATAAGCTGTTCCTCCCAAAGTGAACAACGTCTCTAGCGCAAACCTAAGTAGGCACTATGCCAGTTCAGTTTATTAGAGGCAACTCTGGCTCTTTTTTAATACCATTTAGGTGGCAAATGAGTGATTCAGCTGCGGCCCGGAAGTATAGTTTTTTTCACAATCGTGTGGTTTTTTCTTTGGCTTTCTTATTCTACGCTGTGGGGAAGGATTAAAATCCATTCTCATTAAAGGAAAATTATTTGCATTGAACTATGATTTCAAAACACGTTTTAATATACCATGAAAATTTATTATTAGACTGAATAAAAAGGTACACAATCCAAACTAAAGCTGCGAGGGTGTGTGTTGCGCCCTCGTCAGAATACATATACAGTATAATAAAAACGTAAATACGAAATATAAACAACTGACACCTTTGCTGGAAACGCCATCATATCTGATATCAGGAAAGTATCGCAACTCCACAATAATGAAGAAAGCTGTTCCAAGCAAAGCAGACTTTGATATATGCAGGATGAACTAGAAGGCGCACAGGCTTACCCTTCACAGCTGCAGTGAACAGTGTGTCAACGACTGCACAGAGGAAAGGAACAGCGAACTTCTATTCAGTGCAGTAGTTCGCTAAAGTGTCAGCATCACTACAAAGCACAGACGATTTGGATGAAGTAATAATAAATATAGCTTTCTTGGATACAAATGAGTGTTTAAATGTTAAATAGTTGTGCTTCTATAGCATACAGATCTAACTTTCATGGATGTATATAAATGTTTAGATGTTTAAGTATTAAATAGTGATGCCTATCATCCGTTTTGAACTTTTAAGAAAGCAGGTCAATTTTTCATTATTATCGAGTATGTGTAATTTAAATAACCTTATATATGGACACTTAGTAGTTAGTATTACTGGGGGGAGAGTGGTGAGACTTGATCCCATTTTTACATTTTATTTTTAAAGCGGTAGGTATAAACATCAGAAAAGAACTAAAATGTGTAATAAATAGTCAGTTTTTAACTCATCCTGTCCCTGCTTTTAATTCATCCTTTGACATTTACTATCATCATAAAAAATTAAAAACTAAAGCCATGCAGAATGGATCAAGTCTCACCATATGTGGGACACTTGATACCTTTTACGGGGAGACTTGATCCGCCATTTTATTGTGGTAAATAAAACAATTTATTCATTATTCAAACCAAATTTTGTTTTGTCTATAAGATTTATAAGAGGAACTGAGGTTTACTAACAAAAGAAATTCACATAATAACTTTAGAAAACAAATTCATTCATGATCTCTAGAGGCATTGCTTGAAGTGCAATCTGTAGCCTACAAAACATGTTATGAGATCATAAAAAAGTCACTAAGTTATCAAATATATATTTTAAATAGTTGAAATTACTGTCAAAAAATTAGAATTAGCATGTTTAGTGTATCCAAGATCATATACGAGGTAAAGCACATTCATACAAAGAAAAAACAAGTATACTTCTTGAGAAAGTCAATAACGGTTGCCTGTGTTTGAAGTATTTAACATGATGAACTTATAGACAAACATACAAATTATTGAATATTAAAGCCCTCAAATTTGACACTGTTAAAAATGAAACTGGAAACTCTGTCATTTTTTGAAGAAAATGCTGGAGATGGAATGACTCGTACAATTTGGTTCCTTTCAATGTAACATATGTCTTCAGTTTCTGGCCACTTGAACTGTTGGCCCTCTATCTTTCTCGCACATTTTATAGTGAAAGTCTCTTCGTCAGGAACACTGACAATCTCTCCCACATAATGTTTTTCAGTTTTCTTTGTTTGGAAGGTAGCAATGATCCATTTTCCAGTGCCTGGTTCATCATTCAAAATTTCATCAGAATCACTATTACTCAAACTCTCCAAGTCATTATCAAACTCATATGGAGACAGTTCTTCACTTTCAGAAGTTTCTACTTTCGGCTTATTCATTTGTTTCTTGTTTTCAAAGTTCAGCCTCTTAGGTCTTCCCACAGGTTTCAATCTTCATGCATTTCTTGCTCTGAGTTTTTCCTCAAGTTTATCTTTTACCAGAGTGATGAATGGTGAGTGTCCAGCAGATTCCAAATTAAGAAAATAAATATCAGTTCATCCTAATCTGTTACACAGTATAATTATTGGAAAAATGAAACTGTACATTATATACTTTATTTTATTTCAGATTTTTTCAGGTTTCTTTTTGTAGACACATTTAGCTTATTTGGTCTTGGAGAGTTGGCAACACTGGAAGTAGAACGGTAATCAGGCCCTGGAGTCGCATTTGGGGTGGGGGGTGAGGTCGGCAATTCAAGTCCCCATTCGATAATCCAGATTTGTTTCCCGTCGTTCCCCCAAATCGCGTAAGTCAAATGCTGGGATGGCTCCTTCGTAAATGAGCGCCCATTTCGTTCCCCCAGTCCGAGATTGAGCTCCGGTTCTAATGATCTTAACATCGACGAGATGATAAATCCCATACTCGTTCTTTCATCTCTTTTGAAGCCTGATGATGCAAAAATGGTTCAAATGGTTCTGAGCACTATGGGACTCAACTGCTGAGGTCATTAGTCCCCTAGAACTTAGAACTAGTTAAACCTAACTAACCTAATGACATCACAAACATCCATGCCCGAGGCAGGATTCGAACCTGCGACCGTAGCGGTCTCGCGGTTCCAGGCTGCAGCGCCTTTAACCGCACGGCTACTTCGGCCGGCGATGATGCAACTTTGAGCCCAAGCTAGCCTGTAAAATTGATAATTGTCTTCTGTTATACGTTTGAAAATATAGTACTTCTTACACTGAAACCCGCTACTTTCATTCTGTGTTCCAAATTTCTTGTGTGAATGAAAGTTATTGTACCGGAGGCAGACAAGAGTTACTTAACAAGCTGTTTCTCGTTAAAAGCTTTTTGTTTGGAAACAGCGTAAGGCAGTTGTTTTGTTTGTTTGTTGCTACTGGTTGCTCCAGTTTCCTTGGAGTGGAACAAGGAAAGCGATTAGGGAAAACCATTCGGAGTGCACCAAGTAGCGTCATGCAGATGTTGAACGAAGCCCCACAAATACATTCTGTTTCACAGGGGGAATGCTGAACACACAGCTGATCAATGTTGATGCGAAATGAAGTCTAACATTTTGTCGATGTCGAAGTCATTAGAGACGATGCACTAGCTCACTTGTGAGACCGATAAGCAGCCACGGCTGCTTCAAGTATGCATACTCCCAGTGTTTAATTTCTAAAATGTTAGGTACCGGAACGAATCTCTTCACTACCTTCTTAGCCATAAGTACTAAAAGATTCGATTTTTGAAAATTTGTGATAAAACTTACGTGGGGGAAATCAGGTTTTACTCTTCATAAATTCAGATTTTTAAAACATAATTTCCTGTAATGAAAACAATAAATCCACAAGCTTTAACATAAAGAACAGGTGCATGATTATGGCGTCATGTTTTCAGCTGGTGTTAGCAGCAACGTTCAGAGAATCGCATTGTACCCCGTCATTGTATAAAATAATTACAAACTATAAAACCGACATTTCGACAGTATTACAACGGCCTTCTTCAGGCTGCGACTGGTCTGGAAGGAGCAAAAACGGCTCTATTTATCGCAAACGGTCGGTGGTAATAAGTCATATCTGTGTAATATTGCCCAAATGCCGCTTTTATACTTTATAATTGTTTTATACAGTGATACGGTGCAAAACCCAGAAGAATTTTAATGAACATGAATCGACCGCGGAAACCTACGTAGTTACATCAATTGCACTGTAGCTGCTCGACGAATACGTGCCTGTATTCATTAATAAAGCGTTTAGCGATGAATGACGATGAAGATATTCGTTGCCCATCGGAGTCACACATTACGTCATCCCACGCCCCTGTCCATCGCATCACGTTGGCTACCCACTGTCACGTTCACAGCAGCAAATTACACTGAGCTATAAAAGTCATGGGACAACGATATGCAGACATACAGATGACGGTAGTATCGCGTACAGAAGGTATAAAACTTCAATGGATTGGCGGAGCTGTCATTTGTGCTCAGGTGATTAATGTGGAAAGTTTCCTACGTGATTAGGGCCAGAAGACGGGAAGTAACGGACACTGAAAGCGGAATGGTGTTGAAGCTAGACGCATGGGACAGTCCATTTCGGCAATCGTTAGGGAATTCAGTATTCGGATATCCACAGTGGCAAGAGTGATCCAAGAATACCAAATTTTTAGGCATTACCTTATTCTCACCACGGACAACGCAGTGGCCGAAAGCCATCACTTAACGACCGGGACAGCGGCGTTTGCGTAGAAACGTCAGTGTTAACATACAATCAATACTGCGTCAAATAACCGTGCAAGTTAATGTGGGACGTACGAAGAACGTATCCGTTAGCACAGTGCGGCGGAATTTGGCGTTAATTAGCCGGCCGCTGTGACCGAGCGGTTCTAGGCGCTTCAGTACGGAACCGCGCTGCTGCTACGGTCGCAGGTTCGAATCCTGCCTCGGGCACGGATTGTGTGATGTCCTAAATGAGGTTTAAGTAGTTCCAAGTTCTAGGGGACTGATGACCTCAGCAGTTAAGTCCCATAGTGCTCAGAGCCATGTACTAATGTGAGGACACAAATCGAAAATGAGTTTCACAGCGGAAAAAACTACAAATTAGAAGAAACTAATTTGCATTGCGCCTTTCTTTTTCCCAACACTGCGTAATGTGTCAGTAGTACGCTTGATCCAGAACTATTTTTCCGTACTGACTACAATAGTGTACCCAAACCCGTTCCTAAATTGCTACTGGTTCGTAGCACTAATTGTGTCTTACGTACATAGCAAGTCTTCGACAGTTTCTTGCCTTCCTAAATTCGCAAAGTTTACATATTGTTCGATAAAATATTAAGAAAAAAGTCCATTAGGGCTGCACGAATTTGTAATTACTGACACACTGTGTCATATACATGGATTATCAATATTTTGGAACTTTTCCACACTGAATTAAAACATCATGAAAATTCATGTCAAATCTGCTACGCGTACCGTGTCGGCCAAAACACCCTGATTAGATTCTTTTAATTTTTACTAATATTATACTCCTCTTGGATATAATTAAAGTAGCTCTGTTTTGTTTACCCTGTGTCATTACGTGACAACGTTCCTACAGGTCAATAAAATTGTTTGTAATGTGTTTTAATTCTCTGCATGCCTCACAGATCCCCTTTAGCACTCTTTATCTATCGCAAACGCATTTATTCTCTGGATAGACTAGAGACCAGTACGAATCTGGAAGCCCCCATCCCGTCTACCTTGCTGTTTCTTGGTATACGACCCTCAGTATTGTCACTGTCTTTACATTCAAGTACGGGGCGCAGATAAAGTGCCCTCCATGTAGCCATTTGTAGAGTAGAAACTGTTGGAAATGTATGTTTTGACACTCTTTCTAAGCGAAACATTTTTTTAGAAGTTGACTAATTATTATAAAGCAAGCTCCCCATATATTTCAAACTAGGGTGAAAGTTGCAAAGTCTGTGGCTTGTTGAGTGGATGTTTCTGTGGGTTAGAATATGATGGCAATGAGTATCACCGTTCAGTTGGAAAAAATGCAGACTATTTTTTCAGAAAGGTGATTGTCTCAAGAATACAAATACGTGGAACAGGTAAAATAATGTCTTCAATACTGCTACTGTAGTAATGTGAGGTGCTACTTTTTTCGTTATCTATAAGGTAATGAAACCTCAGGAGATATTTTAGATAAGATGTGTGTTAGCGTATACTATTTTCCCAGATACCAAAAGATGGCCAATAGTTGCATTTTATTCTAAACTGAACGTCGTAGGAATAAACTGCCAAGCTACATAATTTCAGAAATGGTATACCACAGTTTCGTAATTCTTCAGGAAGTAAAAATGACTGTTGTTTTTCGTTGGTACCCTCTATTTGTACGTTTTAGTATAGATAATCAAGTGATACAGTTTGTATTATAGAACAGTAATACGTATGTAGCATATTTTAGAATAATTAGAATGTTTTCTTAATTATTATGTAGGTTTCCGTGTAAGAACGTTACGTGTCAACGAGAAGTAAATTGTGAAATAACGTTGTGTATCAAAAGAAATATTAATTTTCTGTTATAATGGCAAAATTATGGAAAGTATTAACAGAATGTATTTTCCGACATGGTAAAATAATACAGAGTATTTATTTAATTAATCTCGAAGCTAAAAAGAAAAGCTAGTTCTATATAGAACGAGAAACAATAAACATAGGAAAAATACATTGAACTGTTCACTCAGAAGATACGCTCACATAAAACTCCCTGTACTGCACATCAAGGTATTTACACATATCCAAGAAGTTCCTCATTTTCTCTTCCTATAGAGGAACAAGCTCTTTATACAACAAATGAAGCCTCAAAACTTGTATAGGGATGTTAAATTGAGATTGATTTCTCTCTTTTGTTATTAACAGACGTACCCAAGGCTGAACGACATTATGACTGAGGCAGAGATACACTGCATTTAGATCATCTGCTTTGATGTTCAGCCACGTAACTAGTAATTTCAATTTTGGGTCAGACTTCATAATTCTTCAAGAACATAGACAGCAACAAAGCCATTGCGGCTCATTTCCTTTGTAATAAAAGATGTTCTTCAACAAGCTTTGTGCCTGTACGTACTCCCATTCATAAGTAATCATGACAGCCATTACTCTTCTTTTTACCTGATTAATGCGGAAAGCTACGTCCAGAAACGATAACTCTACTTCTGTAAAATATCCTGTCAAAACAAGGTAGTTGTATAAAAGTGCAATTGTCCAGTTGCTGTGTTACCTAAACCAACGGCCAGACCAAGCAAATTATTCTGCTGCACAGTGTTAACGTTGTAATGGAATACAACGGTATTGTACTACCATTTTTGATGTAGTTTTTCAGGCAAGTGTTCACAGCGGTAGAAATATAAAATTTTACACAGTTCTTCCTACTTTTATTGAAATTCTGCTTCCAACGTGGTGGATCTGTTTTCCTCTCTATGCTTTTATTTAATGATACAGTACTCTTCAGTACTCTTTCGGAGTGAAACTTACTTCAGCCACGTCCACTATTTTCGTTGATACACAACGTCCTACCAGGAAGCTGAACTTTACAATTATAAATAGCTCAACAAGTAAAAAAAAAAAAAAAAAAAAAAAAAAAAGGCGTCCTTTACTATGGTAGCATGTCTCATGTAATGTACCACTTTATTGCCGTGAACAATAAAAATAAAACCTTGAGGGAGGTCTTCAAATTAGAGTTTTCCGTTTTCCTGTGTCTCTGTCACCAAGGCTTGGTGCAATTTTGTGAATTGAGGTGGAAATGGGGGAAATTGACACAAGTGAAAGCAAACAAGGTGCTATACACACGCGGGAAAGGTTTGTTGTGTCAGAAGGAAAAGAACTGTCGAAGGTAAAGATACATAGTTAACATAGGTCACCTGTAGTGCTTATCTGTGTCTCGAGGGCGGAGCTTTCTATTTTCATATGCAAAAACGATTGGGGACAAACTTATTCAGAGAGGATGTACGAGCCTTAAGACGACGAAAACAACTTTTTTTTTATAAGTGTGAACTAGCGAAACCTCAAGTTGACTCAAAAATCGTTGTCATAGCCATTATACTGGAATGAGATTTTCACTCTGCACCGGAGTGTGCGCTGATATGAAACTTCCTGGCAGATTAAAACTGTGTGCCTGACCGAGACTCGAACTCGGGACCTTTGCCTTTCGCGGACAAGTGCTATACCATCTGAGCTACCGAAGCACGACTCACGCCCGGTCCTCACAGCTGTACTTCTGCCAGTATCACGTCTCCTACCTTCCAAACTTTACAGAAGTTCTCCTGCGAAACTTGCAGAACTAGCACTCCTGAAAGAAAGGATACTGCGGAGACATGGCTTAGCCACAGCCTGGGGGGTGTTTCCAGAATGAGATTTTCACTCTGCAGCGGAGTGTGCGCTGATATGAAACTTCCTGGCAGAGTGCTAGTTCTGCAAGTTTCGCAGGAGAACTTCTGTAAAGTTTGGAAGGTAGGAGACGTGATACTGGCAGAAGTACAGCTGTGAGGACCGGGCGTGAGTCGTGTTTCGGTAGCTCAGATGGTAGAGCACTTGCCCGCGAAAGGCAAAGGTCCCGAGTTCGAGTCTCGGTCGGGCACACAGTTTTAATCTGCCAGGAAGTGCCATTATACTGTTTTGTCAATTTCGGAGTCCTGTGTACTTCATAATGTCTTTTGTAAAGGATGAATGAAGTTTAACATACTTAACCGCATGGTTTCATTCCGCCCAAGACCTCCATTTACGTTTTGGTTTCATTTAAACAGAAACGAAAAATGCGAATGAGAGACGCTAGGCGATAAACGTTACTGGGGAGGAGTCGCCACGAGTGTTAGTTATTGTGCTATTATGTGTTTACGGGTTTCCTTGTTACAACGGACTTCCCGTCTCACGGACGCTCCGCAGAATATCTTCCACTCGCGCAGGGCAGCGAACGGCTGATGTTCGTCACGTGTTGTTTGTGGAGGAAAAGGGAGAGAGACTCCTGCTCAATGAAATACCGATGCGTCAGATGGACGTCAGTCCCAGCAACGGGACACAGCACGCCAGCGCGCGGCGCACATGTCGTGGTCGGGCAGACGGAACGTTGAGCTGCGGTGCGTAAACAAGAGAAAAAAATGGTTCAAATGGCTCTGAGCACTATGGGACTCAACTGCTGTGGCATCAGTCCCCTAGAACTTAGAACTACCTAAACCTAACTAACCTAAGGACATCACACACATCCATGCCCGAGGCAGGAGTCGAACCTGCGACCGTAGCAGTAAACAAGAGAGCTTAGCGCTCCCAGGAATCCCACACCCCAGTGCGCATTTTTTCCCACGTAATTTAACATTTAGTACTTTTTCACTGAAAATAATAAACACTGTTTAGAGTTATATTCGCTGAATTCTACATTATTTTTAAAGCACCGAAATTACATCATCGAACTGTGTGTATTTTCGTACGTTTAGAGAAAACATTCCACGTAATTCTGTTTCATTAAACTACATGTTTCGTACACTACAAATCATAAACTACAAACTGGCGCAAGAGTCTTTATTTACAGGATCTGCTGTATATTACTGCGAGCTTGCTTCACATAATCATCGACAGAGGTAATTTGCTTTGCGCTGTTAACAAAATTTGCCTTTAGGCAATATACTCTCGCATCAAACGACGTACGTACGCCACGAAGCGATTTAGTCGGACAATCAGACGCTCCAAATTTCTGACTCGTTTGAACTAAAGTTTTCTGTCATTGCACAAGGCATTTCTGTACGGTTTTCGTAAGTGCTTTAATGTTTAACCCACCCATATATGTCAGTGGACTCGTTGTTACCAGCAGAATCAGGTAGAATTAGGTTTCAAGGTTCCACCCCTCCACCTTGCGAGACGTGAAACTAAATTAAAGTCAAACGGTATTTTTTTTTGAATCTGCACCAATGTTAAGCACTCAAATTAGAACCCTGGTTAGTAGATTTTGTGAATTACTTTCGTATTGCCCTAGCCACCATACTTCGTACATATTATTTTGAGCTGCAGGCAGCCGCAGCCAGATGTCCGCATTTTTTTGAGAAGGCATAAAAACAAAAACTACTCCGGCTGTAGATAGTTTTTTACTAAAACCACGACCGGTTTCATGCCAATTTAAGCGCATCCTCAGGTGATATAAATTCTGTCTACAACATTATTTTAAGCTGTCTTGAAGCATCTCCACCTCTGATTTATGAGTGACCCGAAGGACAGGGGAAGGCTTCAGACCATAAACATAAATGATTTGAAGGGTAGGGTGGGCGTCAGTATGCAGTTGTTTGCTGATGCTGTGGTGAGATGTCGAAGTTGAGTGACGTAGGAGGGGACAAGAAGATGTAGACAAAATTTCTAGTTGGTGTGATGAATGGCAGCTAGTTTCTAATGCGGAAAAATGTAAGTTTATGCTGATGAGTAGGAAAAACAAACCCGTAATGTTCGGATACAGTATTAGCATTGTCTTGCTTGAAACAGTCACGTCGTTTAAATGTCTGGGCGTAGCGAGAATGTGAGGATCGTAGTAGCAAAGGTGAATGGTCGACTTCGGTTTATTGGGAGAATTTTTGAAAGCTGTGATTCATCTGTAAAGGAGACCGCATATAGGACGCTAGTGCGACCTGTTCTGGAGTACTGCCCAAGTCTTTTTTATCCTTTTCAGATCGGAAGACATCGAAGGAATTCAGAGGGAGGCTGCTAGATTTGTTACCGGTACTTTCGAACAACATGCAAGTGTTTCGGAGAAGCTTCGTGAACTCAAATGGAAATTCCCGGAGAGAAACCTACAGGGAAAATTTAGAGAACCGGCATTTGAATCTGACTGCAGAACGATTCTGCTTAAGCCAAGATATACTCTGCGTACGGTCCACGAAGATAAGGTACGAGAAATTTGGGTTCACGCGGAGGCATGTTGAAGTCGTTTTTCCCTCGCTCTATTTGCAAGTGGAACAGGAAAGGAAATGACTAGTAGTGGTACAGGGTACCGTCTGCCACTCACCGTGCGGTGGGTTGCACTGTATGTATGTAGATGTAGATGTAGACGAGGTAAAATAATGTTGTAGACACAATTTGTACCTCCTTGAGATGCGCCAAAATTGGCGTGAAACCGATCGTGGTTTTAATAATAAGCTGTCTGCAGCCAGAGTTGTTCTTTTACCTTCTTATAAAATTGCCAACATATTTTGCATGCCCAACAGAATGTACTATAAGTGTTACGTTCTCCCCTCCTGTTCAGCTCTAGCCCACACTAATATAACGAGTGTGGTAAATATAGGAATGGTCGGGGAAAAGTACAGTAGCTTCCAGCTGCTTCAATATACCTTTTAGAGTAACATTTGGAAGTAGGAAGCAGTGGAAGAATGAAACGCGATACCGTTCAGGAGACAGAGTCTGGTTAACTGAAACGTCATAATCTCTCATCCATCCAAGCAGACAAGCAGCTCTGAAATCTATGTCAGCTCCTACAACGAGATCAAAACTCGTCGCAGAATACCTTGTAAGTCTAGGGGGAAGCAGCAGGGTAAACCCGCTTTGGTCCCTTGGTCACTCAGAAATTAGTGATATTGAACAAGCTGATGGGCTGGCCTAAGCAGGGAACCTGTCTTAACCATCACCTAGGTGACAGTAAAATCTTAACTATGTAGCTGGATGAGGAGACAGCATGTACAATATTGTGATCTGAGGTTTTCCCGGCGTACAGAAATCTTGAAAATTTCTCGGGTATTCAGCCCGGTAGCGTCGTCCAAAAGGCGCGATATTTCGGTAAGCCGACTTCTTGCCTTCTTCAAGCGTTCTTGGTATCCGCAAGTTGCCGTAGCCGCGGAAGGACTGCGGCCCATGATCTGTCGCGGGGCGCCGATCTTCCCCCACCACCCAGCGCAGCCCTTCCCCCACCACCGGCCATGGACCGCCCAGACGGAGGCTGCGGGAGAGGACTGGAATTATATAAAGTCGACATCCATCAGAGATCAATCAGACACCAAGAACGGCTGAAGATGGCAAGAAGTCGATTTGCCGAAATATCGCGCCTTTTGGACGACGCTATCCGGCTGAATACCCGAGAAATTTTCAAGATGTACAATATTGTTCTAAGATCAAAAAAGTAAAACATGGCAAGCTAATGATACCATGTTTTAAGAGAAATTCAGCAGTCCTGGATTTCAACAAGAGGCAGATGAAAACTCTTGGTAGATCTAATGACTATCCGTAGCAGCTTCAAGAAATAACTGCACACTATGGATATAGAGAAAGAAGCCCATAGGTGCGAATTATGTGGTGTGGGGGATGGGACCACATCGCATTCAATCTTCAGGTGCTTCGCACTTGATGCCAAAAGACACAACTGTGGTACCTTCACTAACATAGCTCCCCAAAACCCTCCCCCAACGTTCCCACTGCTCTACGTCCCCCCCCCCCCCCCCCCAACCACCGTCCCACCCTCGAAAATGTGCTGAGCTGCAGGAGAGGAAGGATGTAAGATATTTTTTTTATATATTTTGGAGGGAAATGTGTTCTTGTCGGTGTTACCCTGCTGGTGGACTGTCCTCCCCACTCCGCACTCCCCCACACCCACTTTCCACAACTCTCAGGCTCCGCTTTTTCCAGTCGCGTGTGTGTATGTTCGCCTTGAAGTTTAAAGACGGACTACACTAGTCCACAATACCGCCACCACAGGGTGCTCGAAACTATCCTACAGCCACCACCCACTTTTCTAGTTTCCGCTGCTTGTTTGGAAGCCCTTTCAGAGTCATGCAGCTACTGTTATGAAACGCTGAGTGTGTTTATTTTATATTTGCTACTGGAGTCAGGGATGTTAAGACATTTACTTTTTATTTTCCTCACTTTTCGATGCAGAGTTCCACAGTGGGAAACCCACAGTGGTGTCTAAGTGCAGACAGGGAAATCGGAACAATTTCATATCTTATAATTAATGACATATTTCGAAACCCATAAGAGATTGTGAAAAAAATACAAACACACAACAGATCGGATAACTAAAAGATTCTCCTATAATTCAAAGCACTGTCTTACAGACGAGAAAAACGGCTGGAATTTTCTGCGAATTTTCGATGTCCTACAACTGTTAGTCTGGAGATGCTGTAAAACCACAGTGGCAGGTGGCGGATAGCATCCACCTGTCCAAACCAGAGAACGCTGGTCTGCCTTGACCTGTCTCTGAACACACGGCAGTCATATTGTACTGACAGTGAAACTCTGCAGAAGTGGATTCCACATCATGAAATACAAAAACTATTGCCAAAGACACTTAGTCCATTACATTGCTCTGCTACTGCCATGGAAAGCTTAACTTTTTCGGCGTAAAACTGATCTCCAACCGAGGTATATCACCACAAACGATTGTACTACCATGCTGTATCGCTTCAACGCTGTAGTAAAAACAATTCACATCCTACGCCATACAAAATCATCATTTCCGCGTCCTGCATATACCGCGAAGACACACAAATCCCAAAAACAGAAGCACACGCGCTGGCCTGATGCATGATCCGGGGGGGGGGGGGGGGGGCCTCTGCGGACAGCGGACGCTCTCCGAACTGGAGTACAAAGTCCGGGCTGGTTCCTGCACAAGGGCGTCTGCTAACAGTACTGTTTCCAGCTGTTCTGCAACCAGCTGTGACCATCTACAGACTCTGGGATTACGAGAACATTTACTTTCTTGAGCTCTGTCGGTGAATTAATTTACCGCCCTCGAAACCGCAATATCTGATTTCAGGCGCCAAAAAACGACGATATTTGTGACCCTATTATGCTGAACTCCTCGAGTAGCATGTGAAAATTTTCAGAATTTCAGGTATTTTCAAATGGTTTGCAGGAACATCATCCCGTTTACGCAACTGTTCTCGATATCAACTGCATAGCAGTATGCTACTGATCACATACACTGTATAATTCCGAAGATAAAGAGCGGAAATTATATCTTTAGAGAACCAAAACTTTAACGAGGTCGTTACGTGGGACATGCTGTAAACTATTGAGTAACTAGAAACTTATCTCATCTGCTAAGATTTGTACGTGAAAGCTCGAAATTAGAGGTAACTGGTAGTTCTACTTATGTCTTTTAATGAATACCGCTGTTAATGATATAACAGATTCCATATCATCGTTGCACTTTATAATGTCAACTAAAGTATTAATACTTATAATCCTATGTGTTTCTCATATCTAGAGAACCAGGAAATGTATCTTCCACTGGTGTTTCACCATCTCGATGTAAACAATAAACCATAACCGAAGTTCTCTCAATCAAATTGTAAGGGTGGCAGAATAAATGGTCAGATTTGCACCTTACATGGGACCTTCACTCAATGCAATGAGAAGGTGAAGATGACACCTAACGTAAATCGGCGATTATGAAACATTTGCCTATCAATATGTAATGCAAAAAGGGATTACAGTCAATCAACAGTAATTAACACACCATTCCTATACAATGCATGTCTTTGAGCGGAAGGTAGAACAGGGAACGTGAGTAAAGTTGTTTTTAGTTTTCAAGAGCCAGCCGCACAACGGTGTAGTGAAAGCGCGCTGCGGGAGTTATGCCGGAAACCACTTAAAGGGGTGACAGGAAGGAGGACAGCAACCCTGGGCCAGGAGATTCAAGCCGGAGGACCGCATGTAGCGGGACATCTGTACAAGGACAGAGAAAAAGCTTTAGAAAACTGCATTTCGGAATTCCAATGGGATACGGACAAAAGAGTGATGCATTTTCGTCCAGCGAGTGCGACACAGTACTTTAGGCGTCTAGAATGGGCACAAAACGTCCAATTGGCGGAAACGCACTAGGAAGGAGAAAAACACTGAAGTTTGGACGCAGTTTGATAGAAGGGACATTGAGATAGTTTCTACAAAATAAGAGGAACGCTCCTGTTGGTCGAAAAAAAAAATACCGTGACGTGAAAAAGGAACCCAAGTGGAGGGAGACAGTTCTGCCATGAGTAGGACAAGAGAGAAATTTTGGGGGACTCTTCTCTGACCTGGCATCAAGTGCAGAACGGAGTGCTAAATGCTCCGTAAAACACAGAGAAGAAATTTGTGTGGACACTGCATTTACAGCGGTTGCACTTCAACTAGAAATTAGCTGTAGAAACGTTTAGCCCCAACTGTGGAGAAACGAACCAGCCAAATTAGTTAATTGTTCTTGCGAGAACTGAGAAGGCACTATAATATGCACGCTGCTCCAACCATGCGCGTGTATATCGCCACATAATAAGACTAGGGCTGAGTACATGTTTTCTCGCATAACGAGAAACATAGGGAAAGTTTCTGCTGGAAAGTTCAGCAAAGGGCAGATTAGTTTTGTAGGAATTTCAGTGGGAGAGAGCGGCCTTGCAGTCGTCAGCACGTCGCAGCTTAAGGTAAATACCGCGTGCAGAGGTGTGAACATTGTTGGTTCATCAGCTTGCGTCCAATGTAAACTCGAGTGGCCTTGGGTAATCTTGTGCTCAGATTTGTCACTTGACTAACCACCCACTGTAGGCTTGATTGTCATACGAAACAGTACCGAACTGTGAACCGGAATCGGATGATTTTCGTAGTACTGGCCAACATCATAACATATGTGTAGGAGCAATTTTGTAAAGAAACTTCCAATTAAACATTCATATTATTGTGCTTAGGATTAATGTAAAGATACTTCCAATTAAATTTTCATAATATTGTGCGTAGGATAAATGTTCTTTCAGAGAGTTAATATTTTACATTGTTGTGTATAAACTTATTTCACTTTTTGATGTTGGCAAGATGCGTTATCCATTGCACTGTTTTTATGTTGGTGAGTTGAAGACTGTGTGAAAGCTGTCTGTAATTTTGTGAGAAACATTGCGACATTAAACTTATCATTTCACCAAACACAGTTATTCTCAATTAAAAAAAAAAGAAAAACGCTCCTTACAAAATGAAGACGGGAAATGTATACAATGGCAGTATACCTCACAGTCGATGAAGAAGAGGCTTCTGTTTCCGGTCTGCAGAAATCAGTCACAGATGGGCAAAAGACTCAAGAACAGGACGCTTCCTGCACGCTATTAAACGTATTTCTTACAAGGGAACCTCCCCATCGCACCCCGCTCAGATTTAGTTATAAGTTGGCACAATGGACAGGCCTTGAAAAACTGAACACAGATCAATCGAGAAAACAGGAGGAAGTTGTGTGCAACAGTAAAAAAACATTAGTAAAATATACAAACTGAGTAGTCCATGTGCAAGATAAGCAACATCTAGGAGAATGCGAGCTCAGGAGCGCCGTAGTCCCGTGGTTAGCGTGAGTAGCTGCAGAACGAGAGGTCCTTGGTTCAAGTGTTCCCTCGACCGAAAATTTTACTTTCTTTATTTTCGCAAAGTTATGATCTGTCCGTTCGTTCATTGACGTCTCTGTTCACTGCAATAAGTTTAGTGTTTGTGTTTTGCAACCGTACCGCAAAACCGTGCGATTAGTAGACGAAAGGACGTGCCTCTCCAATGGGAACCAAAAACATTTGATCGCAAGGTCATAGGTCAACCGATTCCTCCACGGGAAAACACGTCTGATATATTCTATACGACACTGGTGACGGCATGTGCGTCACATGGCAGGAATATGTTGTCGACCCAACTAACTTGTACACTTAGCGAATGGGTAAAAAGATTCTTCTACCTTGCCCGATTTAGGTTTTCTTGGGGATGTGATAATCACTCCCAAAAAAGTGATGAAAAGATAAGAGTTTGTCACATAAACTGAAAATAAAAAATTAAACTTTTCACTGGAGGAAAGACTTGAACCTATGACCTCTCGTTTCGTAACTGCTCTCGCTAACCACGGGACCACGGCGCTCTTTGACTCCCAGTGTTCTTGATGTTGCCTATCTTCGCATGGACTACTCAGTTTGTATATTTTACTAATTTTTTTCATAGTTCCACACAACTTCATCCTGTTTTCTCGATTGATCTGTGTTCAGTTTTTCAAGGCCTATCCACTGTGCCAACTTATAACTAAATCTGAGGGGGGTGCGATGGGGAGGTTACCTTGTTAGAAGGACTGGCCCCCCTGGAACAATAGCGAAATACCTGGCTGTTCATCATGGATGAAGAATTGAACAGTCAACAGCGGTGTGCTTTCAAACATTCTGGGTGTGCAGGCCTGCCTGGAAGTGGTCCTCAGCTAAGTAAAATCAGGCTCATGTAGGAAAAACACATGGCTTGTCAAAGCTACTCTTTGATGCTTCTCACTGCTGATACCTTTACTCCTCCCTTGTACTCATACGTGCCGGGAACTTTTAGCATTGAAATACGGTCTCCCGTGCGTATTCCCATCCCTGGTAGACCGGTCAGAGCTGCGCTTTGACTCGTTTCACTGCTGATACCTTCATACCTATACCTGGCGGAAACTTTTATGGTCTGTCATTCGATGGATTTGCACTCACGTGAGAGATGTTCACAATACCTTTTTCGAAAAAAAAAGATGGGAAAGCTGCATTGCTGCATAACTAGGTCCACATGAATTTTATGACAAAGTTCACTCAAAAATCCTTCCTAAACACATTTACAGATCGCGTGCAAAGATTGCACAGTGAACACGTGTCGAGCTGACAGGCCTGAATACGCGGAGGCGGGCGGCGAGGATGGCCTCAAATGGCAGGTGAGTGATGCCTGCAGCTGGCTAACCGCACAGGCATGTGCGGTGCGCGATCTCACAGTTAGGCGGTCCCCAATACCAGCTGTCAAAAGCCTCGTCTTCATACCACAATTCTCGTGATAAAAAACTTCAGAAACACCGCCCACCTATACCACTAAACAATGCTCTCTGGCGGCTTCGCCTTACTCCACTGTGTCAGAGGGCTCGCGGAGAGTTAGTTCACAATATAGCCTTCTAAAATCTCGTTCACTAGGAAGAGCTCTAAAATTACATATCTTACAACTGAACTGGCAAACAACCTTGGTGCTCGAAACACGCAGATCACAGCACCACATCTGATGGAAAATGCACCACGAAGATCTTCTAAAGCAATAAACCAACCATCACTCTAAATTGTCGTGAGAAAACATTCAGATAATTATACATGTCGCTAATATATCTGCTTTGGAGTGTCAGCGGGCACGTGCACATACAGTACATTCACCGCAACGGTCTTGTGAACAAACAGAACGTTTGATTCTGGGTACGTGAACCTCTGCGAGTAATCCACACGAAAGACACATACGGGGAGAAAGTGTGCGTGTGGGTCACGATATCAAGCCATGGAATCATCGGTCCGTTCTTCGATGCTACAGTAACCGGTAAACACTATTTAGACATGTTGCGAAACCAGTTCTTTCCTCAACTCACGACCTCATGTCTTACATTGCAGACACAGTGGTTCATGCAGGATGGAGCACGCCCCATACTGCCAAAGTTGTGGTTGATTTCCTACACGGAAGACTTGGCCTTAGGGTATTGTCAAACAGATTTGCAGTACGTTATGCAGGAGGAGGAATGTGGCCGCCCCACAGCCCGAACGTTAAGCCATGTGACTTCTTCCTTTGGGGGTTCTTTAAAGAGAATGTGTACCACAGAAAACCCGAAAATGCCGTGCAACTTCAGGGCCACCAATGTGGAGTTACGCCGCGACATTCCAGAAGATTTGTGTCAGAGAGTCGTCACAAATGCACGTGTGAGGCTTGAAGTTATAAACCAATACGGCAGTCATATTGAACATGTGTTTCATTAGGTTGTGTTTCCAAGCTGTGTTCTTTACTTCTACATCAATGAATTACAAATCTTGTCGACAACAAATGTGTTATTCATGAAACAAATCAGGTGACTTACCGTGCGCCTCCCTGTATAAGCTTGCACATGTATTTACCTTGGTATTATCCTTCGGAGGAAGATAACTCAAGGCGCAGTCGCTTTGGCTGGAGTTTATAGTTTTTTGCTGATTAGTTCCTGATTAGATTCCAGCAGTAATCGGCTAATACTGATGCACTCCAATTTCCCTGGGATCTCATTTCCATGTCCGAAATTTTCTAATGGAAACATTCTCCAGACTCTTCGGTTACAGCACAAAAGTTGTCATGAAAGAAGTCCAAATGAGAATCTAGGAAATATAACCTTGATGACATGTTGTATCACAGTATATCGTAGCAATGTAGATTTGCCACAAGTTCGTTATAGTTTTCTGCTCTCTAATTTCCTAGAAAGTTTGTTGACGCTTGAACAAAGGCATCTCAAGATAACTTTTCACCACCTGTCAGGATGGTGCTGAAATGCTCATCTCTGAGCAGCTTGCGTTCTGGGGACCTACGAAAATCTCCTTTTTTACTCGTATTTTCGCTCCAATAAGACGTAGAAATTTCTCGCGCAAATAGAGAAATGTTTCTCAGTTTTGTCCGTGGTTTTAACGAAGTTATCATTAGATCCACTTTTATATAAAGAGCAGGAAGAATTATGCTTTTGGATTCGACAAGTGCTTCGAGCATAACGTTGGGAGATCCTGGTTCGCCGGCCGGAGTGGCCAAGCGGTTCTAGGCGGCCGTTCCAGAGGCACAGGAAGCAACAGAATATGGTCTAACCGCGTTGTATCCCAAGTAATATGCCTGTGGCTTTCAGATTTCCGGAAAACTGCCATTTAAACTAGTCATAGTTCAATTTCAATAACAACAGTTTAATGTTATCATGTTTTGACTTCATGTAAGGTTCATACCCAATCGGAATCGATGGTAACACAGTGCCATTATGCAGTGGCACACAACTGAGACTTAATTTTGGAGGAGTTGCTGAACAACGTCCACTGACCACTTTTATAGTCAATGCCCATAGCTGCCACTAGACCCTGTACATCACTACAGGATACCAAGTTCTTTTCATTTTCGAAAAATCGAAGGAATGGCATATGGCAGTTACGGAACGCAGTCACATTTACGTTCTTATCAAGACAATTCCACTGTTGTTGTCTTGACGCCAACTGTTCAACTTTACCTTTCAGCAATTCCAGATCTCTCAATTAAGTGCACGCTGCGTTATTTTGTGACTTTCTGTACACTTGTTGTTACACAAAATCAGCATATTTCGAACAACAGAGGTTTGAAGATAATGGTGCAGCACTAGTTTCACTGCTGCCCTCGGTAGTCATCAATATCACAATCAGGTGTGACAGGAACAGGCAGTTCGTTTCCATGAGGCACTGGTCGGATGGCCGACGGTATGTTAGGATGTGCCAGGGAAGACTTTTTTCTTCTTGAAAATACCATGTGTTAATGGAGTTGTCATACAAGAGTAGCAACCATTCACATGGTTTGACGGTTCTCGCGCGGATCATAGGTATATCAAAGCCCACAGGAGATCATTTATGATTCATCCACGAATGAAGATTCCAGACACGAGTTATACAACATGTATGAGGAATCCCGGGCCTTTTCTTGTCCCCAAGTTCACAGTCAAAGTACAGTCTGTATATCTTTCTTATTCGTCAACACTGTTCACGCATTTGCGAAGTATACTGAGTCACGTAAATTACATGACTACACTTCAGTAACTCGTTCTTCCAGCACACCAACAGAAACAACTTGTAATAGAATGAAACTGCGCTTAAATGAAACATGTACCACTCCCCCCTTCCTCTTCCTCTTCCCCTTGTTACTACAAACACGGGCTAAAGATAGCGACAAAATATACACAGCTACTCGTGCCTGAAACTTCAACACTCTGTCTACCATCAGCAGGATTTCGAAGCCTATATGGGAACGGATTGACAATGAATACTAATAATACGTAAGTATAAATAAATGCACGCCCCTCCTTTAACTTGGAAACAAGAGCTGATTAGAGTTTTTCATCGTCGTTTACGTTATCAGCATGATCGATATGGTTAACAAATATTTATTTCATCCCAGTTACATTTTCACTGTTGGCTAATGTGATCAATACAAAAATTATAAAGAAATTTTTTTTTACAATGATCTGAAAAATAAAGTGCTATTGAAAAATAGTACGAGTATCATATAGCAAGTATAGCAAAAATCACTTCAGGTATTGCTGTATGATATTATTTTTCTGTAACTCTTTGTTCTTCTGATCATTGTTCAAAACTCTTTGTAATATTTTTTATATTTTTTTATTCACCTGAGGAAGAGTCTTCAATTGAGTCGAAACCAGTCGTGACTTTCAATAAAAGTATTTTACAGCCAATGAAGATCGTTTCATTCAAAACACTGTTAATTTGTCTCCCTTGTTAAATCAGATCAAAACGACTCACCATGAAAAATAGCTGCCGGATGGTGAGTTGCGGTTCCCCAGCTTCAACACAGAATGGGTATGTGACTGATCTTGTAAGCAAGCATGTCCTGCCTGACACATATTGGTGGACAGCAGCAAGGTCTTCAGGTGAGTAGGTCTCGTTTATCCATAGTGTAGCCGGGATGTCATGAAAGCCTTATAAAACTGGAACAGACATGCCATGTTTGCTCGCCATTGCAGTCATTGCCTTCAGGACTTTCAGGTGTATTAAAGACGACCATTTTGAATAAAAAAAAGAGGCTAAGAAACCTCGCTGAGTCTTTAAAATGTAGGATGGTATCCCTCACATGCCTGTGGGGTAAATTAAAAATACGATGAAAACGATTAAAATTAACACGCACACACTCCTTTGCACAAAATTTAAAACCTGTCTTTGCAATTCAGCCCTCTAACCTCTTGACTGTGAGTTGTGACTGACGAGTTGCTATTGCCGAGTTGGAGGAACAAAAAACTCCAAAATCGTCCACAAATAAAAAGCATTGTACAGGAATTCTTGCTGTGTTTGTTAAACTGTTTATGGTTATGATAAAGAGGCTAATACTTAAAACGCTTTCCTAGAAAAACTTAACCTCATGTGGACTGAAGTCTTCTAATAGGACAATGATCAGGGGAGTTGTGCGATAAGGTCTTCCAAAGTCTCATAATATAATTGCTCTTTTGGTGGTAACTAAAGGGAGCACACAACAATTCTTTGTCTTGCACGGCATTCCTCTGCAGCTGTTTGCAGGTCAGTAACCGAGGATTTAGTGGAGGCATGATATGTGTTATTTACCAACACAGCTACCCTGCACTAGGAGTTTCAGTTCCTCCACATGTGTCCTGAGCCCACTGATGTTTTACTATAGTATGGAAGCCATCATAGTGATAAGGTCTTCCTCTGCCATTCCCCCTGTCATTTCTAAGTGGCGTTAAGTCTGCAGTGGAGAGGGGTTAACTGAGGGACTTGGTGATTCCCTCAGGCAGACATCAATATCCTTGCTGTCGATGGTTTGGTCATCTTCTGGTCCATTAGACAGGACTAAGGTTGCATGCAACTGATCTTTCTGCATTTTTTTAGTAGGTGCTGCTGCCACCATTGTGTCAGCTGTAGGCAAATTTTTTTGTTTAACCAGTGGCACAGGTTTGCAGATGCATTTACTACTGCAGGCCATTGTGTATTGTTTAAATTCTGTCAGTGTCTGTCCAGTCTTTGGTATAGGCTATTTCAATGCTGAGGTGAATAATTTCTCAAAATTATGTGGCTGTGTAACATTAAAAGCCTTCTTTGTCTCATAATAGGAGATCCATTGAGTTGTCTTTATCTCCCTGATTGTTTCCTTCCTGGAATATAAGACACTCTGCTCCAAATTGAATGGCTTGGGAGCAACTGACATACTTGCCTGGGACAGTTCAGTGAGTACCTTATGGGCAGCTAAACATCCTCAATATGTAGCCTGGTTTTTGCATACCATGGTCGCGAAATCAAGGATGACATGTAAAACAGCACATGGGGTAAGGTGCTAACGTCTAACTACGGTGGGTAAAGCCTGCTGCAGTGCACTCAGACAACTTCAGTAAGTGGAAAGTCTGCATAAAGCTTACCATTTAGTCATTTCAAAAAATTCTTTACTTCAGTAACTTCTCCACAGTCCCATTCCTACTAAAGTTTTTTAGTATCTACTTCTATGACATATCAACAGGTTAAAACAGCCTTACAGCAATTTAAAATGACGTGCATCTCACTAGATAGTGTACTCTCCAAGTGATTTGGCATTTAATAACTAGATCACATATGAAGTGACTAAGAGCACACTATTATACAGCTTTTTGATTGATCCCATTTGACTTTTAACTTTATTTACATAGAAAGTTAACAATTTCTCAAACATATCTTTGGCAGATTTAACAACAATGAAAATTTTGTTCACTGCAGGATGTGGTCTGTTCTGTTGCTTAGAGATGTATCAGGTTGAAGGACTGCAAGCTGGAATATTTCTATGAGCTCTTATTGCACTCTGACTAATAATTATGCATTTTTTTCTTCTTTTTTTTATTTTCATTTAAATCTAGTTATCCATATTGTATGTATGTAGTAGTAGCAGCAGCAGTTTTATTTATCTACAGATCTCTTTTACAATACTACTTGGCATGCTTTGGTATTACAATTTAAGAATAACAAAAGTAAAGTAAACAATGGAAAATCCAGGATGGAATAATGACAATATTGTGAAAAGGATGTATTGGATAGATTGCTACTGACCGTGTAGTGGACATTGATTTATTGATTGATTTATTGATCCATCTTTAAGCATTTTTCATGCAACTGATGTCGTCATTTTACATACATTATATAATTACAAAATAAGTCATACATTTTTAACGTTCTGAATGAGTAAATATGTTTTATACTGCACATGTTTTGTAGTCATTAAACATAAATGTGTTGTGCAGAGTGACAAAAGGAGATACTGTATGTGCAACACAATACACATGCTAAGAAAAACATTTTAACAAATATAAATGAGACAGGCTTAATACATGTTAACCATTGGGGAAAATGCATTATGTAAATAAAGCACAACAGCATGGTACAATAACATTTTCAGAAGAACTTATGTAATAGGGTGGTCGTGTCATACAGCAGTTAACTATTGAGTAAAATTACATTATGTAAATAAAGCACAACTGCATGATACAATAACATTTTCAGAAGTGCTCACGTAATATGGTGGTCATGTCATACAGCAGTTTTAATAGATTATATCATTTTTATTGCATACTTTAAATTTTTCTATTGTATAGAATGCTTTTTGTCCAAGCCTCCTTTTTGTAATATTTTTGAAGACATTCAGTGATACACTGTGTGCTGTAGGTGGTAGAATTTTAAATAATTGTATCCCTGTGTATGTGTAACTGTTTTGGTTTATTTTAAGCCTAGTAACTGGGATGTCCATCATCTACCTTTGGTATGTGTCATGGCTATGTACAGACTCGTGCAGTTTATAGCTTTCTTGGTTTTCCTTTATGTGCACTAAGCAACTGAGAATAAACAGTGATGTAAGTGTCAGTATTTTTAACTCTTTGAAATAGTCTCTACATGATACATGGTTTCTCACTCCAGCAATACACCTAGTGGCCTTTTTCTGCCAAAGAAAAATTCTTTTTGCCCCAGAAGCGTTGCCCCATAACAGCACTGCATATGTGAGGCGGCTATGAAAAAAGGCACAATAGGCATTTAGCAGTAACTCATCCGTCACACAAGTCCTGAGCTTAGTTAGCAGATAGGTGACTCGGGATAATTTTTTGCATACATAATTGGTGTGAGTTTCCCAGGTTAATTTTGGGTCCAGATGAATGTCAAGAAGCTTAACTGAGGAACTACAGTTGTCATTGTTACATAGGCTGAATAGAATGTTTACAGTTTTAGAGTGGTTAATTTGTAATTCATTTCCTCTGAACCATACACTGGATATTCTGAGTTGTTCTGCACTTTTGTGCTTGAGTATGTCCAAGGCCCTATCTACTGTAAGAAAGGTGGTGTCGTCTGCATACAGTATGGAGTTACAAGGCATCATATTGGACAAATAATTTACATAAATTATGAAAAGGAAGGGTCCAATCACGGACCGTTGTGGCACACCTCGTGTTACACCCAGTGTGTTTGATTTGTTTCTGTTAAAACGTAGTATTTGTTTTCTCTCACTCAGATAAGACATAATCAGAGATAGTACTTTGCCTTCAAAACCATACGAGCAGAGCTTATTTAATAGAATTCTGTGGTTGTCAGAATTGAAAGCTTTACTTAGATCTACAAATGTGGCATTTGACAGAAATTTTGGATTCGAATGCAGACAAAGTGAAAGAAATAATATTTTCCACTGCCTTCACAGTTGATAACATAGGTCTGAATCCATATTGAGAATCACTACGGAGGTTGTCGGCAGATAGATGTTTATGGATTTGGAGTTGCATGCAATGCTCTATTACTTTCGATAGAATAGGTATAAGAGAAATTGGTCGATAATTACTTGGACATGACTTGTCTCCTTTTTTGTGTAGTGGTGTGACCACTGTCATTTTTAAACATGTTGGGAAACAACCACTAGTAAACATCCAATTTACAAGTACACAGAGTGGAAATGCTATTATATCTCCTACTTTTTTTAATTACAAAATTAGAAAGACCATAAATGTCTTCTGGTCTTGAACTTCTTAATTTTGCAATTGATCTCATGATATCACTTAACTGGACCTCTTTCCATTCACATGTAGGAGAAATGTGTTCCAAATGTTGTAGGAAAGATACAGCTTCCTTTAGGTCCTGTTGACGTTTATTATTTGACTCAGCTGAAGCAGAGGAACTTATGTCACAAGAATTAACGAAATAGGCATTGAATTCATCTGGTGTAATATTCACGTTACAGTCATCACTTTTACAGTTCTTACTTCTCCCCAGTTCAGTCTTTACAACATTCCATGCAGCTTTACGTTTGTTGTCAGAATTATTAATGTAATTGTCATTTGCCTCACACTTTGCTAACCTGATATCCGATCTGTATTTACTCTTTAACTTAGTATAACTAGCTTTGTCTGCATCATGATTTTTATATTTATCATAATAAATCATAACCAATGCTCTAAGCCTCTGCAGAGTGGGTGTGAACCACTAGGGTGCAGAGTCATGTTTTCTGATTGTTGCCATATTTCTTTTCAGAACTTTTGGACAACAGGTCTTAAAAATGTCTGCGAGTATATTGATAAAAACTGTAAATGCATCCTTGCCACTTTCACTATCAAGTAGGATGTCATTCCATCTAACCATCTGCAGCTGTGTCCTGTAGTGAGATGTTGAGTAACAGAGAGACACAACAAAAAGACTGCTAAACATGAGAGCTTTTGGCCAAAAGGCCTTTTTCTTAAGTACACACACACACACACACACACACACACACACACACACACACACACACACACACAGAGAGAGAGAGAGAGAGAGAGAGAGAGAGAGAGAGAGAGAGAGAGAGAGAGAAAGAGAGAGAGAGAGAATGTGTCCATGGGTTGTCTACTTTAGAAGAAGGGCTTTTGTCTGAAAACTCATTTTTTAGCAGTTTTTGTTATGCCTATGTGTGACTCAACATCTCCACTATATGGTGAGTAGCAATACATCCTTTTCATATATTGTCAAAAATAAAGTAATTCACACATACAGATACTTACAGGCTGTCAGGTCTAGAATGACAAGGATGGGACGGGTAGCCAGCTGCAACCTTGTAGTAGGAACCAGCCTGCATTTGCTTGTAATAATTTAGGGCAACTATGGAAAACCTAAATTAGGATGGCTGGATGAGGACTGGAATCTCCACTCTCCCAAATACAAGGCCACTCTGGTTAAAACAGCTCATTCAATTTACCCTAGTGTAAAAACTGTTTTACATACAAGTTATTTAATTATGATAAAAGGCTAATACTACACTGTTCATTCATTTCTCTCACAATGTACACTCATTGTTTCATGACACCTCACACACTGTCAGTTGATATCAGGATCATTTTGCGCAACACAACCTGACCCTGAAAAACTGAGGCAGCATTGGTCTATAATGAGTGAGATGTTGAGCTCAGAAAGACGATGAGGTAGATATATTGCATAGCTTTGAGAGTAAGTTTCTCCAGAAAAGGAAGAAAAAGAAAGAAAACATATACTGTGAAAGTGTTGTGTGGAGTGTCAGATATTTTACCATCATCATTATTATTTGTGTTGCATTTTTTACCAAGCTCCTGCTCTGTGTTATCTAAGTAATCCTACAGAGCAGGAATATTTAGGTTAACAGGTACTTTTAGCTTCCTTTTTAAACAATTTTGTTTAAGCACATTCTTTAATCTCCTTTGATAATTTATTCTGCAGTTTCATTCCTTGGTAGAAAATGTTGTTTCGAATTTTATATTTATTCTTTCTTGGTAAATGTAAGTTCAGTCCAGATCTTGTTCCATGGTCATGGACAGACCTGTTTTTGAAGTAATTATCAATGTTAATTTTGATGTGTACAGCTGTTTGGTAAATGTATTCAGATGGTGCAGCTAAAATCCCCAGTGTTTTGAATAGCTCTTTAGAATGAGCTTCACTAATATCTTTATTATTATTATGACCCTTTTCAGCAAACTGAAAACTGTGTCCATATTTTATGCATTTGATCCCCAAAAAGAATGCTATAGCTGCAAACTGAATGTACATAACAGTAGTATGCTACTAAAAGACATTGGCTGTTGCACATTGATGACAGGATTCAAAGGGCACAACATGCTGATGACAATCTTTCTGCAGGTATTTTTGAATGTGCCCAAATCTATAAAGATGTTATTTAGACCATATGTCACACAACGTCATTATTCAGGTTTTAATTGTCAGTCTACTGATTATAATAACATATTTAATTTTTCTAAAAACTATGTCAATGAAAATTAATTATTACAGTACATAATGATGAATTTAAAATGTGCTAATCAGCAATTTTGGAAATACTGACACATACCCGTAGGAAGACCAGGTTCCAGACATTACAGTAACATATTTTTATTTTTCTAAAAGTGAATTAACTTAACAGAGAATTGTAATTAAAGTTTGGACACAACCAAAACCGCTGTTGGCATTTGTGCCATTATACCTACTTAGTTCCCAAGTTTGACACAGCACTTCTGTTGCTCCAGTTTTTCTGGACTGAATGACACACATAATTAATTAATAAAACACTAATTAAGAATTTGCATAATTTGTCATATTTTCAAATAAGTCAACTGTACTTCTAAACATGGCCTTCCCAGTGTAAGCACACGAAAAAGTTCCATAATATTTTGTAATTTATTTTTTGTGTGTCATATCTTCACTCCCATGAACCATGAACGTTGCCATTGGTGGGACGGTTTGCATGCCTCAGTGATATAGATAGCCGTACCATAGACGCAATCTCAACAGATGGGTATCTGTTGAGAAGCCAGACAAACGTGTGGTTCCTGAAGAGAGGCAGCAGCCTTTTGAGTAATTGCAGGGGCAACAGTCTGGGTGATTGGCTGGTCTGGCCTTGTAGCACCAACCAAAAGAATCTTGCTGTGCTGGTAGTGTGAACAGCTAATAGCAAGGGGAAACTACAGCCATAATTTTTCCCAAGGGCATGCAGCTCTACTGAATGGTTAAATGTAAATGGCATCCTCCTAGGCAAAATATTCCAGAGGTAAAATAGTCCCCGACTCAGATCTCTGTGTGGGGACTACGCAGGAGAACATTGTCATAAGGGAAACAAAACTAGCGTTCTACAGACTGGAGCATGAAATATTAGATTGCTTAATTGGAAAGGTAGGCAGAAAATTTAAGACATGAAATGGATCAGATGAAATTAGATATAGTGGGATTAGTGAAATTGAGTGGCAGGAGGAGCAGGACTTCTGATCAGGTGAATACAGGGTTATAAATACAAAATAAAACAGAGGTAACTTAGGAGTAGGATTGATAATGATTAAGAAAATAGGAATGCAGGTAAGCTAATATGAAGAGCACAGTGAACTCATTATTATATGCAAGATAGACATGAAGCCCACACCCACCACAATATTAGTTCATATGCCAACTAGCTCTGCAGATGACAGAGAGATTAAAGAAAAGTATGACAAGAAAAAAAAAATTATTCAGATAGTTAACACTAGAACCATGAGAGCGGTTAAAGTGACTGGAACACATTTCCAAGGACCGAGCGAGGTGGCGCAGTGGTTAGCACACTGGACTCGCATTCGGGAGGACGACGGTTCAATCCCGTCTCCAGCCATCCTGATTTAGGTTTTCCGTGATTTCCCTAAATCGTTTCAGGCAAATGCCGGGAGGGTTCCTTTGAAAGGGCACGGCTGATTTCCTTCCCAATCCTTCCCTAACCCGAGCTTGCGCTCCGTCTCTAATGACCCCGTTGTCGACAGGACGTTAAACACTATCCACCACATTTCCAAAACATTATTTTGACTGCAATTTTTGTTGTATTGCAACACACTTCAGTGACTTTTCCAGTTTGAAGGTCAGAATCACCTATACTAAATATATTTATTTTTTTGAAAAATGCTTAGGACATTCTGTATTGATTATCATAATAAAATGTCTATCAACATGTCCTTCTTCCTCTGGTTGAAATTAATTTGTTAACAGTCAGTCTCTAAATGCCAATAATATACACAATAATGAAACTTTTTTTATTTACTCAAGTCCATTGTTTGTATCTGCGTCTCCAGTCTTATTGTCATTTGTTAGCTTGTAACAACATAGTAATCATGGCTCACATATCTCCATCGCTTACTGAGGCAGAATTGTTCATCCTCTTACATGATATACCAGGTGATAAGTCTGAAGCAGAATGTGACCTAGAAGCAGAAGATCTAAGAGCAGATGTAGACATGGATTACTGTCAACAAACAACCACTTTGGAAGCAGTGATTCAGATTATGCAGAATATGTAGCTGCTCAGCCAGGTTAATAATAATTATGAAATGTGTTATTTAATGTCAAAATTCAACTTTCATTTAAAATTCAGGATTTAGATGACAATTACTCTGAGCAGACATTTCTAATTTGAAGTTTTCTATTGTTTTACTAGCAGCAGAAAATGTATCATGTAATAGAAGATATCAGAAGGGACAGATCAACACATGCCTCCCAAGACCATGTTATATGTTTCTGGGTACTGATGGCATCACGGAGTGGACTGGAGCAGAGTTTGGAAAGACCACATCTGGCAGATTGGCAAGTCATCACACTGTGAGCAAAAATCCAGGACCTACACTATATTCAAAGCGGTATATTTCTGATGCCAGTGTGGTGAGTGCATGGCATCTCTTTATTGATGAACCAATACTGAAAGACACAAAACACTGTACAGAAATGGAGGCAAAACACATTGTAGTAAATGAATTGTGGAGTGTAAGTTTGGATAAACTGAAGGCTTTTATTGCTTTATTGTATGTTTGTGGTGTTCTTGGAGCCAACAGTACTGAATTTGATGAACTGTAGTCTAAAAAGTAGGGCCCACCTATCTTCAGTGATGGTATGGGGAGAAACTGCTTTCGAGAAATTCTAAGATTTTTGTGCTTCGATGTTAGAGAAGTATCAAAAGTTTGGAACAAATGCATTGATAATTGCCATTTGACCAATATTCCAGGTGAAAATCTAACTGCTAATGGACAGCTTTTTCCAAGCAAAACAAGGTGTCAGTGCTTACAGTATATGACAAACAGATAAATTTGGTATAAAATTTTGGCTTCTTGTCGACATTGACTCAAAGTTTCTGTGCAGTGGGTTCTCTTATTTAGGAAAAGACCACCACAGATCACATGACCAGACTCTTTCTGAAAGTGTAGTAATGACCTGTTTCAAAAGAAGGGGTGAAACGAGGCTATGGACAATTTTTTTGTAATAGTGAAACTGGGCTAGAAGTTGAGAATTAGTGGCACTAGCATTGCTGGAAGAATTAAATTATCAAGAAGAGAAATCCCTAATGCTGTGGAGGCAATGAAGGCTAATCTTTATGACTCAGATCTCTTCAAACATTCCAGTGCTACTCTTACTGTATATCAAGGCAAATGAAACAAGAACGTGCTTCTGTATAGCACTTTGAATTCAGAAGTTTAAATTCAAACTGGTCAAAAAACACTCCAGAGACAATACATTTCTACTATAATACAAAATATGGTGATGATTTGGTGGATCAAATTTCAAGAAAATATACTGTTCAAGCCGGTACTTGTGGATGGCCAGTTCATGTATTTTATAATATTATTGACCTGGTAGCTATCAATTCATGGATCATTTTCAAGAAAGTAACAGGGATGAAGATCACTCATCTAAATTATATCCTGAAGCTAGCAGAGGAGCTTCTTATGGGGTACATGGACGTGAAAAGTAGCTTGGTGAAAACAGAAACTGAATATGGAAACTCTGTGTAAGGAAATAAAATGAGGGGATAATGTCAAATGAAGAAGTGTAGGAATAAGACAAGTTATATCTACAGAAAGTGCAAACGGCAAGTGTGTGGTTCTTGTTTAAATGACATAACTAATTGGTATGTAGTTCCTGCTACTAAAGATATGTAATTCACATCAGTGAGTGCAAATAAACTGAAGAAAAAGTCAGGCAGTGTTTTACAAATATGCAGTGGAATGTGGCTCTGGGAAACAGATCTCATGACTACAAGTGCACTACATAAAATATTACAGTATTTAATTTTATAATAATGCATACACTATAAATAAATCAGCTTCTTTACTAAAAGAAGTTGAAATATAGACTGTGTTTGTTAATTAGATACAACATTTCTAAAAACTCATCCTTGTTTGTAATACATTGAAAAAATATTAAATTTGAGAAATATTATATAATTCATCTTATCTTAGTTTCATAAACCTAAAATACACATTTGAAATAATGATAATGAGAATGAAAGTAATAGTTTTCATATAGTTGTCAAAATGACCACATGGTGGTTCTAGGTATACAATATGTTCTGGCAGTTCTAGTGTTAGCAGAGATGAAAATTTGATAGTGCTTTGGGAGTGGAATTAGACAATATGAAAAGGAAGAGGAGGTGAAATAGTAGGTGAATATGGACTGAGGGAAAAGAATGAATGATGAAGCTGCATACAAGAGTTCTGTATAAAGCATAATTTAGTCATTGCTGACACTTGTTTGAAGAATCATAAAAGAAAGTTCAATACATGGAAGAGACCTGAAGACACTGGAAGTTTAACACTGATTACGTAATGGTTAGACAGAGATTTAGTAACCAGATTTTAAACTGAAAGACATTTCCAGGAGAAGATGTGGCCTCTGGCTACAATTTATTCATTGTGAACTGTAGATTAAAATGAAGAAATTGAAAAAGGGTATGAAATTAAGGAGGTGAGGCCTGGATGAATTGAAAGAATTAGATGTTGCTGAGAGTTTGACAGAGAGTATTAGGCAACGATTATCTAGAACAGGGTGATGAAACAGTGAAGGCAGCAGAGGATCAAATAGGTAAAAAGATAAGGCCTAGTATGAAATGATAGTATGGCATTGTTGGTGGGAGGCCCCATCCGGGGTGGCTGTGTAGCAAGTCTTATTTCATGTGACGCCACATTGGGCGACTTGTGCATCGATGATGATGAGATGATGAAGAGGACAACACAACACCCAGTCCACAGGTGGAGAAAATCTCCAACCCGGCTGGGAACTGAACCCGGGCCAACTGCATGGTAGGCAAACACATTGCCACTCAGCTAGGCAGGTGGACAAGGCCTAGTAAAAGTCCTTGGATAACACAAGAGAAATTGAATTCAGTTGATGAAATGCAGACAGTGAATCAGGTGAAATGGATTATAAACATTTAAAAATGAGATTGACAGGAAGTGCAAAATGATTAAGCAGGATTATCTAGAGGACAAATGTAAGGATTTAGAAGCATGTTTCACTAGCAGAAAAGTAGATACCATGTATAAGAAAATTAAAGAGGCCTTTAGAGAAAAGAGAGGCAGCTGTATGAATATCAAGATCTCAGATGGAAAACCAATCCTAAGCAAAGAAGGGAAAGCTGAAGGGTGGAAGGCATTTGTAGAGGGTCTAAGCAAAGGAGATGTTCTTGCAGGCAACATTATATGTAGAAAGGGAAGTAGACATAGATGAGGATGAGATGAAAGATATCATACTATGAGAAGAATTTGACAGAAATTTGAAAG
Organism: Schistocerca nitens; assembly: GCF_023898315.1. Classification (NCBI taxonomy): domain Eukaryota; kingdom Metazoa; phylum Arthropoda; class Insecta; order Orthoptera; family Acrididae; genus Schistocerca; species Schistocerca nitens. Next base: position 250,741,264 of record NC_064618.1, read on the forward strand.
GTCTAAGTTGAAACAAGGCCCAGGAGTAGACGATATTCCATCAGAGCTACTGACAGCCTTGAGAGAACCAGCTGTGACGAAACTCCTACATCTGGGGTGCAAGATGTATGAGACAGGGAGAATATCCCCAGATGTCAAGGAAAATGTAATAATTCTTAGGAAAACAGGTGCTGATAGGTGTAAAAATTACTGAACTATCAGTTTAATAAATCATGGTTGCAAAATACTAGCATGAATTGTTTGCAGAAGAATGGAAGAACTGGTAGAAGCTAACCTCAGGAAAGATCAGTTGGATTCTGGAGAAATGTAGGAACACATGAGGCAATACTGACTCCATACTTACCTTAGAAGCTAGATTAAGGACAGATAAACCTATGTTTATGGCATTTGTAGACTTGGAGAAGGCTTACGATTATGCTGACTGGAATACTCTCTTCCAAATTCTGAAGGCAGCAGGTATAAAATACAGGGATCAAAGGGCTAATTTACAACTTGTACAGAAACTAGATGGCAGTTATAAAAGTTGAGGGGCACGAAAGGGAAGCAGTGGTGTATGGAAGTCTTTTCTGAAAGTATTTGTCTTGAGTGTATGGAACTGTATGGAAGTGAAACATGGATGATAAACAGTTTAGAAAAGACAAATATAGAAGGTCCTGAAATGTGGTGCTGCAGAAGAATGCTGTAGATTGAATGGGTGGATCATGTAACTAATGAGTAGGTACTACGTAAAATTCGGGAGACAAGAAATTTGTGGCACAACTTGACCAAAAGAAGGGATTTATTGATTGGAAACATTCTGAGAAAGCAAAGGATCACCAATTTAGTGTAGGATCCAAGTGTGGAGGGTAACAACTGTAGAGGGAGGCCAAGAGATGAATATAGTAAGCAGATTCAGGAGGACATAGGATGCAGTAGTTATTCAGAAATGAAGAGGCTTGCATAGGATACAGTAGCATGGAGAGGCTGCATTGAATCAGTCTTCAGACTGGTGACTCCAACGACAACATCCTCATAAATCTCTCTGGTCAAAGTTCAGTTCATGCATAATCATCAGCTGTATAATGCTGCTTGTATTATGGTGTTAATTTCTCCTTGTCAACTGTATGCATTTATATACATTATTATCAGTCATCATGAAACCCAATTTGCCCACTAACTGTGTAATATGATAACAACTTCTGAATGTTCGTCTGTCAGACTTTGTATGTAAATGTGTACTGTAAATATTTAGCCACTATCAGGCTGATGTGGATATTACTGAATATGTTTACCTATTCTCAGTACCTTATATGAGAACTAAGATTGGTCATCATGTTTCTGCAAGTGTTAATAAATGTGCAAAACAGGTTAAGTAATTTAAGTGTTTTTTTGTGCCCAGTATTTGAGAATCCCTCATAAAACCACCAATGAGATGCCAGTGCTATCAAGTGATAACAGATTAGTATACTTATAAGATGTACAAGATTTGTGAAGTATTTTTAGGATTGGGTGTTTGAACAATACATCACCCAAAGTGCCTGGAGTATTCAAGCTCGATGAAGGTATCATGGATGTCCTACAAGCAAGTAGGGAAACAAGAGTCCCCTCAAACAGATGCCTGCTTGCCTGCATAGCTTTATGTAATTGAAGTATGGCTTGTTTCATAGCTTATAGAGAAGTAGTGGCATTCACTGTTCCCCAGTTCAGGGTCACCAAACCCATACCCAGCCAATGATGGGTGAGCTTTCTGACCTGCTCACCATTTAGAATAACATGTGGGGGAGACATGTGGCTCTGTAATGAATAGCATGGAGGCAGCAAGCATTGCCGCCTTTCACCCCCACACACTAAATTCAGCATCACATAAAGGAAATGGGGACATTGCCAAAATATTATTCCAAACTAATTCCCAAAGTGTGTGCTTTCACATGGAACGATAAAATTTGAGTGATTTTATGCTTTAATGATATTTCTCTTGCTATAGTGGAATTTTAGATCAGTTTCATGTGTTTATCCAACAAAACCTTCTACTCTTCAAATATTTCCTCAAATAATTATTTACAACTTTTTATGTTTTCAGTGTTATTATAATTGTTTGCAAATAATGCTTCATTTAAAGAACAAAGTGTAGGTGGCAACTGGCACATTTTCTGACTGATCAAATAGCAACAGGTGATATCATAAGTCTTGGAGTATATGCTTACAAAAAAAGTGAAATTTTGACCAATTAAAATTATGAAACAAACTGGTTCAACAAACTGCAAAACTTCTGATTTATGCACTTTTTTAAAACATACTATGTAAAGTTAAAGCAACTTTTTCTGAATAGAATACATACACTTTTCAGATAATTCACAATCTCCTCCAATTCATTTTTTACAAGGTTAAAAAATAGCAAATGAAGAACTGGCAACAGAATAATGTCCTCTCATTCTGGCCAAAAGAATGACATCAGTGATCCTGAAGAATGCATAAATTGAATGGTAATACCAATTTATGCTGTATTTACTTCAGTGATGATACCAAAGTACCACAGATTGTCATATTTAGAAGCTACATAGTTAGGATCATATTTCCCTATCTTACAAGGAACTTCAGTTGATTCTTTAAAGTACTTTTCCAACTGAATTACACATCATTACTGTTCTATCTGCCTCTAACTTTCTTGATCAATCTTATGCCTTAGAGCTTAGGGAACTTTTGCTTTCCTTTAAGTGTTTGAAATTATGCAAAACATTCCACAAGGTCTGAAATGTCTGACATATGCCCTACAGTCTATTAATAAATAAAACAAAAATTAACTTTGATGATGTTAAGATTACAAACAAATCTGAAGAAGTGATTCTTGAGTTTCTCCCAGCATATTTGATAATCAAAATATCCACGGATGTGCTGCCGGTCTATAGTGTCCAACGGGCACAATATTTCGGCGATCATACATGTCACCATCATCAGGTGAACTGACGGACTGAGCTCCTGTGAACGTGCCAGCACGGAGATCCGTACGCTAAGGCTGCTCAGAGGAAACTGGGTTCGGTTGCGGCGGCGGCCTGTTTTAAATACCCTCCGCCCGCGGCGCGCTCCCTCCGCCGTCCGCGCCCCACACCACGGTCGCGCGGTGGAACAGATTGCGACGGCGTCTGAGATGACGTCGGTGTGATAGCTCTGTCCGCCGTGGTCGTCACAACTATACGTTTGCTCGATTTACTCTTGATTAACCCGATCGCTGGTTCCCAAGCCTTGCTAAGATTATAGCCACAGTCACGGTTTATGAGGTCGTCATTGGTGCGAATTTCGATGGCCTCTCTAACAACGCTGTCCCAGTATCTCGTCGTCTGTACCAGAATCCTCGTGCGGTCATACTCCATGGCGTGATTTTCCGACAAACAATGTTCAGTGACTGCCGACTTGCTCGGATACATCAGTCAAGTGTGCCTCTGGTGTTCACGGCATCGATCCTCGATGGTACGCATCGTCTGACCAATATATGACTTGCCACATTGACACGGAATCTGGTACACGCCGGCCTTCCTCAAACCGAGGTCACCTTTGGCACTCCCCACCAGTGCACGTGTTTTATTTGGAGGACAAAACACAGTTCCGACCCGGTGTTTCTTCAGAATGCGGGCGATTTTCCCCGAGAGTGCGCCTGTGTATGGAATAAATGCAGTGCCTACCTCCTCCCTCGTGACTTCATCCATCTCAACAGGTTGTGCTGCAGTGGTTGGGCGGAGAGCACGTTGAATCTGCCACTCTGAGTACCCATTTTTTCGAAATACAGTTCTCAGATGTTCCAATTCCTGGGGTAGACTCTCTGTGTCAGAGATAGTGCACGCCCTATGTACTAGAGTTTTAAGTACCCCTTCCTCTGTGAAGGGTGGTGGCAGCTGTCTGCGTACAAATACAGATCAGTGTGCGTAGTCTTCGGATACACCCCATGACCTAGGGTGCCGTCAGCCCTTCTCTTGACCAAGACGTCAAGGAAAGGTAATTTACCCTCCGTTTCAGTCTCCATAGTGAATTTGATGTTGGGGTGTATGGAGTTTAGATGTGTAAGGAAGTCAAGGAGTTTATCCATACCATGTGGCCAGATCACGAACGTGTCGTCCACGTAACGGAAAAAGCAAGTAGGTTTCCATACGGATGACGACAGGGCTTCCTCCTCGAAGTTCTCCATGTACAAATTCGCTACCACCGGTGAGAGTGGGCTACCCATGGTGACTCCCTCCGTTTCTTTGTAGTATTCTCCATTAAAAAGGAAATACGTGGAAGTCAAGACATGCCTAAAAAGTTCAGTGGTCTTCTCGTCAAACTTCTGACTAATCAATTCTAGTGACTCTCGCAGGGGTACCCTCGTAAACAAGGAAACAATGTCAAAACTCACCATGATATCTGACTCATCCAACCTGAAGCTATCAAGGCGTTTAACAAAATCCACGGAATTACGGATGTGATGAGGGCATTTACCCACATAAGGACTTAATATTCCCGTCAGTTATTTGGCCAACAAATATGTAGGTGCCCTGATGTTGCTGACAATGGGGCGTAATGGTACCCCCTCTTTGTGATCCTTCGGGAGTCCATATAGTCTAGGCGGTCCCGGACCTTGGGGTAACAATTTCTTAGCGTCACCCTCCGGTAAATCTGCGTCCTTTAGAAGCGCCCTCGTCTTGTTCTCCACCTTCTTTGTAGGGTCAACGCTGATCTTCCGGTAGGAATCGTCATTTAGCAGGCTCTGCATCTTATCAGTGTAGTCCTTATGGGAGACAACAACTGTAGCATTGCCTTTGTCAGCCGGTAAGACAACAATTTCAGAGCGCTCCCTCAGATCACGAATGGCCGCCCTCTCTTTACTGCTGATATTTGACTTCATCGGCTTGGATTTCGTCAACGCACGACAAGTTTCACGACGTATTTCCTCGGCTGATTCTGGCGGAAGTCGAGCTGCAACCTGTTCAACAGCACTAACAATTTCTGCGACCGGAGTGAACTTGGGGGTGGGAGCGAAGTTGAGACCTTTCTGCAAAACCGAGACCGCATCATCACTCAACACCATGCCACTCAAATTGATGACAGTCTTGCACGGAACCTGCAGAGATGGTTTGTCAAGGAGACGTGAGAACTTAGCTGTTTGACATCCTGTAGCCTTCTTATGGGCGGAATCAGCTGACACCCAGGTGACACCATCAATCCAATCCCAGGAACAAGAAGTGAACTTACTAGCCAGTTGCAAATGTAGTTTGAGTAATACCTGTGAGATAAACTCAAGGCTCCGGTGGGTGAATTGCACTCCCTCACTCAAACTACATTTGCAACTGGCTAGTAAGTTCACTTCTTGTTCCTGGGATTGGATTGATGGTGTCACCTGGGTGTCAGCTGATTCCGCCCATAAGAACACTTGGCCAACACACTGATCTTACAACCATTTTGATGAGACATAGATCTATAAAATTATATTTATTTTTGTACTGGCTTGCACATCCAAAACTAAAATAATGGATTTTTGTAACTTGTGAATACTGTAAGTTTCTATAACAAAATCTGTCATATTTTTCGAATTTCATAGACTTTATAGATGTCATGATTCAAGTTGTCAAACATGACATGGGGAAATATAAATAGTCTTTTGGCCACAGTAATTTTTAGATTAATTGTAACAGGAAGTGCAGTGCAAGAGTAAGGTGTCCGATTGTATTCTTAGGTTTCAGTATGGACAGTAAAACCAAATTTTCACCAAAGTCCATCAGCGTTGTGGGAATGTTTACATCAAATAACCCTTTAAGTGTGTTACAATATTTTTTACTGAGACATTAGAATGTAAGTGGAACAAATTTTCCCAATTTATGTGAGATATCCTTAATAAAGTTGGCAATGTTTGCAGAACATCTGACCATTTATGTTGTGTCTGTGAAATGTACTGATTAAATTCAAAGCTTTCATCTTCACCACAGTGTTCAATATTTATTTTAGTATTTTTGAGAGCATTTGGTACAGAGCCATAGCATACATGCATGGACTAAGTTGTCACACAGCAAATTTTAGTCTTGTTTTAGATCTTTTTAGTTTTCTTTGGATGGTACTAGATTGTTGTTGTTGTCGTCTTCAGTCCTGAGACTGGTTTGATACAGCTCTCCATGCTACTCTATTGTGTGCAAGCTGCTTCATCTCCAAGCACCTACTGCAACCTACATCCTTCTGAATCTGCTTAGTGTATTCATCTCTTGGTCTCCCTCTGATTTTTACCCTCCATGCTGCCCTCCAGTACTAAATTGGTGATCCCTTGATGCCTCAGAACATGTCCCACCAACCGATCCTCTTCTCCCCAATTCTATTCAATACCTCCTCATTAGTTATGTGATTTACCCATCCAATCTTCAGCATTCTTCTGTAGCACCACATTTCAAAAGCTTCTATTCTCTTCTTGTCCAAACTATTTATCGTCCATGTTTCACTTCCATACATGGTTACACTCCATACAAATACTTTAATAAACGACTTCCTGACACTTAAATCTATACTCGATGTTAACAACTTTCTCTTCTTCGGAAACGCCTTCCTTGCCATTGCCAGTCTACATTTTATATCCTCTCTACTTCGACCATCATCAGTTATTTTGCTCCCCAAATAGCAAATCTCCTTTACTACTTTAAGTGTCTCATTTCCTACTCTAATTCCCTCAGCATCACCAGACTTAATTTGACTACATTCCATTATCCTCGTTTTGCTTTTGTTGATGTTCATCTTATATCCTCCTTTCAAGACACTATCCATTCCGTTCAACTGCTCTTCTAAGTCCTTTGCTGTCTCTGACAGAATTACAATGTCATCGGCGAACCTCAAAGTTTTTATTTCTTCTCCATGGATTTTAATACCTGCTCCGCATTTTTCTTTTGTTTCCTTCACTGCTTGCTCAATATACAGATTGAATAACATCGGGGAGAGGCTACAACCCTGTCTCACTCCCTTCCCAACCACTGCTCCCCTTTCATGTTCATCGACTCTTATAACTGCCATCTGGTTTCTGTACAAATTGTAAATAGCCTTTCGCTCCCTGTATTTTACCCCTGCCACCTTCAGAATTTGAAGGAGAGTATTCCAGTCAACATAGTCAAAAGCTTTCTCTAAGTCTACAAATGCTAGAAACGTAGGTTTGCCTTTCCTTAATGTATTTTCTATGATAAGCCGTAGGGTCAGTATTGCCTCACGTGTTCCAATATTTCTACTGAATCCAAACTGATCTTCCGCTAGGTCGGCTTCTAGTAGTTTTTGCATTTGTCTGTAAAGAATTTCACATTAGTACTTTTCAGCTGTGACTTATTAAACTGATAGTTCGGTAATTTTCACATCTGTCAACAACTTCTTTCTTTGGGATTGGAATTATTATATTCTTCCTGAAGTTTGAGGGTATTACGCCTGTCTCATACATCTTGTTCACCAGATCATAGAGTTTTGTCAGGACTGGCTCTCAAAAGGCTGCCAGTAGTACTAATGGAATGTTGTCTACTCCCAGGGCCTTGTTTCGGCTTAAGTCTCTCAGTGCTCTGTCAAACTCTTTCCGTAGTATCATATCACCATTCCATCTTCATCCACATCTTCTTCCATTTCAATAATATTGTTCTCAAGTACACCACTCTTGTATAGACCCTCCATATACTCCTTCCACCTTTCTGGTTTCCCTTCTTTGCTTAGAACCGGGTTTCCATCTGAGCTGTTGATATTCATACAAGTGGTTTTCTTTTCTCCAAAGGTGTCTTTAATTTTCCTGTAGGCAGTATCTATCTTACCCCTAGTGAGATCAGCCTCTACATCCTTAAATTTGTCCTCTAGCCACCCCTGCTTAACCATTTTGCACTTCCTGTCGATCTCATTTTTGAGACGTTTTTATTCCTTTTTCCCTGCTTCATTTACTACATTTTTATATTTTCTCCTTTCATCAATTAAATTCAATATTTCTTCTGTTACCCAAGGATTTTTACTAGCCCTCATCTTTTTACATATTTGATCCTCTGCTGCCTTCACTATTTCATCCCTCAAAGCTACCCATTCTTCTTCTACTGTATTTCTTTCCCCCATTCCTGTCAATTGTTTCCTTATTCTCTCCCTGAAACTCTGTACAACTTCTGGTTTAGTCAGTTTATCCAGGTCCCACCTCCTTCAATTCCCACCTTTTGGCAGTTTCTTCTGTTTTAATCTACAGTTCATAACCAATAGATTGTGGTCAGTGTCCACATCTGCCCCTGGAAATGTCTTACATTTTAAAACCTGGTTCATGAATCTCTGTCATACCATTATATAATCTATCTGATACCTTCTAGTATCTCGAGGCTTCTTCCATGTGTATAACCTTCTGTCATGATTCTTGAACCAAGTGTTAGCTAAGATTAAGTTATGCTCTGTGCAAAATTCTACCAGACGGCTTCCTCTTTCATTTCTTACCCCCAATCCAGATTCAGCTACTACATTTCCTTCTGTTCCTTTTCCTACTATCGGATTCCAGTCACCCATGACTATTACATTTTCATCTCCCTTCGCTACCTGAATAATTTCTTTTATCTTGTCATACATTTCATCAATTTCTTCATCATCTGCAGAGCTAGTTGGCGTATAAACTTGTACTACTGTAGTAGGCGTGGGCTTCGTGTCTATCTTGGCCACAATGATGTGTTCACTGCACTGTTTGTAGTAGCTTACCCGCACTCCTATTTTTTTATTCATTATTAAACCTACTCCTGCATTACCCCTATTTGATTTTGTATTTATAACCTTGTATTCACCCGACCAAAAGTCTTGTTCCTCATGCCACCAAACTTTATTAATTCCCACTACATATAACTTTGACCTATCCATTTCTTTTTTTAAATTTTCTAACCTACCTGCCCGATTAAGGGATCTGACATTCCATGCTCCGATCCGTAGAATGCCAGTTTTCTTTCTCCTGATAACGACGTCCTCTTGAGTAGTCCCCACCCGGAGATCCGAATGGGGGACTATTTTACCTCCGGAATATTTTACTTAAGTGGACGCCATTAATATTTAACCATACAGTAAAGCTGCATTCCTTCGGGAAAAATTACGGCTGTAGTTTCGCCTTGCTTTCAGTCGTTCACAGTACCAGCACAGCAAGGCCGATTTGGTTAGTGTTACAAGGCCACATCAGTCAATCATCCAGACTGTTGCCCCTGCAACTACTGAAAAGGCTGCTGCCCCTCTTCAGGAACCACATGTTTGTCTGGCATCTCAACAGATACCCCTCCGTTGTGGTTGCACCTAAGGTACGGCTATCTGTATCACTGAGGCATTGAAGCCTCCTCACCAATGGCAAGGTCCATGGTTCACGGGGGGTACTAGATTAATACCCAGAGTTATGTTCTCATGAATGGTGCAGACACGTGCTGAGTGGATATCATTCATTAGCACCTGATAAAATGCACAAATTGGGGTTGAGTGAAGAGAATTTAGAAAAAGCTACTTAATATTCAGAATGGTCACTTATAAAAATTGAATATAATACATGTGAAATACATAACATCAATAGCCACCTTCCTACCCCTGAGTGTACTATATCTTTCACACTTAGTAAGACCGCTGACTTTTTACTGGGTAATGAAGAATCTGGAATGGAATAGCAATAACAATAGATTAGTACTCACCACATAGAGAGGCTTTCAGTTGCAGACAGGCACATTTAAAAGTAGGCTCTCAGATATTATTAAGATGTAAGACTATTCCACTTGGGTGAGTAGTGAGGACACAGAGAAAAATGTGGGGCAGGGAGAGAGATCTTGTGAATGTAAGCAGGGATGTGATGGGGAGAGTGCGGTGGGCTGCTACGTGCAACACTGGGAGACTGTGCTGCAGGGGAAGGAGGAAAGGGGAAGGAACTATGTAACTTGCATTGTGCTTGGTGGGATGGGTGGAGGTAGAAGGCGTGTGAGGCTAGAGTGGGAGTGGGGAATAGGTAGAGGCAAATGGAGGACAGGGAATAGCAAAGGCCTAGGACAATATGAGAATGGGAGATATACTGTAGGGAGATTTCCTACCTACGCTCTTCAGAATAGCTGGCGTAGGCAGGAATAATACAGATGGCATGGGCTTTGAAGCTGTTGCTGAAGTCAAGCACAATATGTTTTGCTACATGCTCAGTAACTGGTTGGTCCAGCTGTCTCCTGGCAGTGGCCGTTCCTGCAGTCAGTCAGTTTGGTAATGGCCATGCCCACATGAAATGTTGAACATTGGTTAAAGCTAAGTAGGTAGACAACATGTGTCCTTTTACACGTATCTATGTGTTTGATGTGGTAGGAAGTGCTTGTGACAGGATTGGAGCAGGTGGTAGTGGGAGGATGTTTGGGACAGGTCTTCTGTCTTGATTTATTACAGTGATATGAACCATTGGGTAAAGGGTTGGGAGAAGGTGTGGAACTGGGATGTATGAGGATGTTGTTTAGGTTGAGTGGGCAGCAGAATTTCACTGTGCGTTGGTTGGGGAGTTTAATGGGGAGGCTATTTGTCATTTCCAGGCATAACAAGATGTAGTCAAAATCCTTGAGGACAACATGATTCAGTTGCTCCAGTCCTGGATGGTACCAAGTCACAATTGTGGCTCTCCTTAAGAGCTGGTCAGTGCATATGAGGGGCTCTGGATTACTGGGGCACATAATTTGTATTCTGCTTTCAGGCAAGTAATGTACAGATACATTTAAATATTGTACTTTCTGTATTCACATTTTTAGTAATTTTTCACATAGGCTGCTAAATTTGTTACATTGGCTGGTAATGTAAAAAAAATATCAATTGAAGGGCCTACTCTACTGGAAGCTTTTTAGGATACAGGTCAATGTGGTATTTTAAGGAGAACAGCAGTGAATGGCTAAATAATTAAGAAATGTTATGAGAATTTGCTGTGGCCATGCTTGCTACCATTAAATGTTCTTGCTTGGTTCAAACTTACATGGAATTGGTTACAAGGGAGAATGAGTTTTTTTTCTGAAGAATGTATATTATTTTTATTTTTTTGGCGAAGTTCAGCTGTCCTTCCCTTCCCCTTTGTACATAAAACCTTGATATTCTCTGTTTCTGGATGCTAGGGAGTCCAACAATAACCCCGGTTTGTCAATTACATTGGAGCTGCAAGTCTTCATTCCATATCCTTAAATTATCTGTAACTACATGATGTGTTGCTGTAAGGGCATACACAACACTGGTGATGAAATAATTATTGTATCAGTGTTCTTTTATTATTTGTAAATGCAAAGTGAGAAGAAACAGCAGCTTTCACACATGTGTTGTGTAGTTATTAAGCACACTCACTATATTTTTTGATATTTCACTATACAGCAAATGAATCATTATCCTCCCTTGTTGTTCTGTTCCCTTTAAACTGTAATTGCAACTACTCCTCTGGCACAAAAAAATGGTTACATAAAAAGAGGGTGAGGGATGTTCACCGAATAACAGCTGTGCCCGCTCGGTGAATTTCTACTTCAGAAACCAAAGGAGAAGGCAAAAACGGAAGAAACAAACAATGAAGAAAGAAGGTAAAGATTTAATAATAGAAAGAAGCTTTCGCTGAGACTGGGAAACTTAAGGCAAAACTTGATGATGCAGAGTTAAATTCCCACACTTAGCATTTGATGTATGAAATATTAGTAAGGTGTGGGACTACTAAATTTTTTTTTTTTTAGTGGAGAAGAGAAGCAAGAAGAAAACTTTTAACATCTGATCATTAGCAACAACGAAAGAAGGAAGGAAGATGAGGGTTTAGCATTCCATCACAGTGTGGTCATTGTTGTTGTTGTTGTTGTGCCTTCAGTCCAAAGACTGGTTTGATGCAGCTCTCCATGCTACTTTATCCTGTACAAGCCTCTTCATCCCCGAGTAACTACTGCAACCTACATCCTTCTGAATCTGTTTAGTGTATTCATCTCTTGATCTCCCTCTATGATTTTTGCCCTCCATGCTCCCCCCCCCCTCCCCCCAGTACTAAACTGGTGATTTCTTGATGCCTCAGAATGTGTCCTACCAACCGATCCCTTCTTCTAATCAAGTTGTGCCAGAAACTCCTCTTTTCCCGTATTTTATTCAGTACCTCCTCATTAGTTATGTGAACTACCCATCCAATCTTCAGCATTATTCTGTAGCATAACATTTCAAAAGCTTCTATTCTCTTCTTGTCCAATTTATTTATTGTCCATGTTTCACATCCATACATGGCTACACTCCAGACAAATACTTTCAGAAAAGACTTCCTGACACTTAAATCTATACTTGATGTTAACAAACTTCTCTTCTGCAGAAATGCTTTCCTTGCCTTCACCAATCTAATTTTTATATCCTCTACTTCAACCATTCTTAGTTGTTTTGCTGCCCAAAAAGCAAAACTCATCTACTACTTTAACTGTCTCATTTCCTAATCTAATTATCCCTGCATCACCTGGCTTATTTCAACTGCATTCCGTTATCTACTTTTGCTTTTGTTGATGTTCATCTTATAGCCTCCACTCAAGATCATGTCCATTCCGTTCAACTGATTTTCAAGTCCTTTGCTGCCTCTGACAGAATTACAATGTCTTCGGCAAACCTCAAAGCTTTTATTTCTTCTCCCTGTACGATAATTCATACTCCAAATTTTTCTTTGGTTTCCGTTACTGCTTGTTGAATGTACAAATTGAATAATACCAGTGATGTATCATAATGAAGGAATTTTATCTATGTACTATCTATTCTTAAAATTGTGTTAATATCATGTCTTATTTTCTGGAGCACACGTTTCTGTCTGTGTTCTAACAAAACCCATGAAGATGTTTCCAGATTTCCCATTTTCTGTTAGGAACATTTCATTGACTACTGTTAATTTGAGTAACATTATATGTATTTGATCCAGAAAAATTAGGCCTAAAAGACAGTAATGCTGAATTTTTCAAATATTTGCATCCTAAAATTTGATTTATTGTACAGTAACTTTTTTGATTATTTATATAGTCTGAATTACAAAATTTGGAAAAGGGGTAGATGGTATTCACTTTGTGAGAATCAGGTTGGTTAATCCTAAAACAAAATTATTAGTGAGGATAGATTATTTAGTGCTCGTGGTTTCCTTGTCCTACAATTATGAATATTTACTTGAAGTAAATATTTCTACACAAAATGTTTATACTTTTATCATCAGCAGTTTGTGAGTTATACTCTGAACAATGAGATTCATAAAATAAAAACTTTACAAAAATTTGATACCCTGTGTATAAAGCCTATATGGCATGTCTATCCATTATGTAAAAAAAAAAAAAAAATAAATAAAGAAAAATAGTATTTTACAAGTAGTGGTATTAGAGCAAGTGAGGCTATTGAGGCCTGCCACATTTCAGGTTCATTTGCAGGAGCACTGGGCTTGAAACCTTTACCAAATAGGCTTGCTCTGATTTATGCTTCCCACAGTTTCCATAAATTGCTCCAAATAAATGGTTTCCTTGAAAAGGACACAGTGCAGTTAGTGCCACACTCTCTTCCAGCTGATTCACCATCTGTAATGACCAATTGTCATGGGGGACTGAAATTCAATAGCAAGAAAAAGAGGAGAACGACAAGTAGTACATGAATATGGACTGGGGTAAGAAATGGAAGAGAAATTTCTCTGGTAGATTTTTGCACAGAACATAACTTAATCACCATTAACACTTGGTTTAAGAATCACGAAAGAAGATTGTATATGTGGAAGAGACCTGGAGACATCGGAAGGTTTCAGATAGATTATATATAATGATAAGACAGAGATTTAGGAAGCAGTTTTTAAATTGCAAGACATTTCCAGAGGCAGATGCAGATTCTGACGACAATTTATTGGTAATGAACTGTAGATTAAAACTGAAGAAACTGCAAAAAGGTAGGAATTTAAGGAGATGGGAAATGGAGAAACTGAAAGAACTAGAGTTTGTAGAGAGTTTTCAGAGGGAGCATTAGGGAATGATTGACAAAGCCAGGGATAAGGAAAACGGTAGAACAAGAATCAACTTTGAGAGATGAAACAGTAAAGGCAGCAGTGGATCAAGTAAGTAAAAATATGAGGGCTAGTAGAAATCCTTGGGTAACACAAGAAACATTGAATTTAATTGATGAAAGGAGAAAACATAAAACGCAGTAAATGAAACAGGTGAAAAGGAATACAAACGTTTCAAAAATAGATCAACAGGAAGTGCAAAACAGCTGAGTGGGAATGGCTAGAGAACAAATGTAAGGATGTAGAAGTATATATCACTAGGGGTACGACAGATGCCACCTACAGAGAAATTAAAGAGACCCTTGCAGAAAAGAGAATATGAAGAGCTCAGATGGTAAACCAGTTCTAAGCAAAGAAGGGGAAACCAAAAGGTGGAAGGAGTATGTGGAGGAACCATACTAGGACCATGTACTCGAGGACAATATTATGGGAATGGAAGAGGATGTAGATGAAGATGAGATGGGAGATTTGATACTGCATGAAGAATTTGACAGAGCACTGAAAGACCTAAGCCCGCGTGAGTAGACGACATTCTGTTAGAACTGCTGGTAGCGTTGGAAGAGCCAGCCACGAACAAACTCTTTCATCTGGTGGGCACAATGTATGAGACAGACAAAACACCCTCACACTTCAGGAAGAATGTAATAATTCCAATTCCAAAGAAAGCAGGTGTTGATAGAAATAAAATTTACCAAACTATTAGTTTAACAAGTCAAAGTACTAACACGAATTCCTTAGAGATGATGGAAAACCTGGTAGACACTGACCTCATGGAAGATCACTTTGGATTCCGTAAAAATGTAGGAACACACTAGGTAATACTGAACCTACAACGTATCTTAGAAGCTGGGTTAAGTAAAGGCAAACCTATGTTTATAGCATTTGTAGACTTAGAGAAAGCGTTTTGGCAATGTTGGCTGGAGTACATTCTTTCAAATTCTGAAGGTGGCAAGGGTAAAATACTGGAAACAAAAGTCTATGTATAATTGATACAGAAACCAGAAAGTAGTTATAAGAGTTGAGGGGCATGAAATGGAAGCAACAGTTAAGAAGAAATTGAGATGGAGTTGTAGCCTATCACTGGTATTATTCAATTTGTACATTCAACAAGCAGCAAAGGAAACCAAAGAAAAATATGGAGTATGAATTATAGTACAGGGCGAAGAAATAAAAGCTTTGAGCAGAGACAGCAAAGGACATGGAAAATCAGTTGAACGGAATGGACATGATCTTGAGAGGAGGCTATAGGATGAAGTTCAACAAAAGCAAAATGAGAATAATGGAATGCAATTGAATTAAATCAGGTGAGGCAGAGGTAATTAGATTAGGAAACGAGGCAGTTAAAGTAGTAGATGAGTTCCGCTTTTTGGACAGCAAAATAACTAAGAATGGTTGAAGTAGAGAGGATATAAATTTAGGTTGGTGAAGGCAAGGAAAGCATTTCTGCAGAAGAGAAATTTGTTAACATCAAGCATAAATTTAAGTGTCTGGAAGTCTGTTCTGAAAGTACTTTCTAACAATTCTGTTGGTGATCGGATGTTAAAAGCTTTCTTCTTGCTTCTTCACTCCACTAAAAAAATATTAGTACTCCCACATCTTTCTAATATTTCATAAATGTAATGCTAAGTGTGGGAATTTAACTCTGTATCATCAAGTTTTGCCTTAAGCTTCCCAGTCTCTATTATTAAATCTTTACCTTCTTTCTTCATGGTTTATTTATTCTGTTTTTGGCCTTCTCCTTTGGTTTCTGAAGTAGAAATTCACAGAGAGGACACAGTTGTTATTTGGTGAACATCCCTTACCCTCTTTCTATGTAACCATTTTTTTTTGTGCCAGAGGAGTAGTTGCAATTACAGTTTAAAGGGAACATTATTGAGAACAACAAGGGAGGATAATGATTCATTTGCTGTATAGTGAAATATCAAAAAATATAGTGAGTGTGCTTAATAACTACACAACACATGTGTGAAAGCTGCTGTTTCTTCTCACTTTGCATTTACAAATAATAAAAGAACACTGATACAATAATTATTTCATCACCAGTGTTGTGTATGCCCTTACAGCAACACATCATGTAGTTACAGATAATTTAAGGATATGGAATGAAGACTTGCAGCTCCAATGTAACTGACAAACCGGGGTTATTGTTGGACTCCCTAGCATCCAGAAACAGAGAATATCAAGGTTTTATGTACAAAGGGGAAGGGTAGGACAGCTGAACTTCGCCAAAAAAATAAAAATAATATACATTCTTCAGAAAAAAAACTCATTCTCCCTTGTAACCAATTCCATGTAAGTTTGAACCAAGCAAGAACATTTAATGGTAGCAAGCATGGCCACAGCAAATTCTCATAACATTTCTTAATTATTTAGCCATTCACTGCTGTTCTCCTTAAAATACCACATTGACCTGTATCCTAAAAAGCTTCCAGTAGAGTAGGCCCTTCAATTGATATTTTTTTTACATTACCAGCCAATGTAACAAATTTAGCAGCCTATGTGAAAAAATACTAAAAATGTGAATACAGAAAGTACAATATTTAAATGTATCTGTACATTACTTGCCTGAAAGCAGAATACAAATTATGTGCCCCAGTAATCCAGAGCCCCTCATATGCACTGACCAGCTCTTAAGGAGAGCCACAATTGTGACTTGGTACCATCCAGGACTGGAGCAACTGAATCATGTTGTCCTCAAGGATTTTGACTACATCTTGTTATGCCTGGAAATGACAAATAGCCTCCCCATTAAACTCCCCAACCAACGCACAGTGAAATTCTGCTGCCCACTCAACCTAAACAACATCCTCGTACATCCCAGTTCCACACCTTCTCCCAACCCTTTACCCAATGGTTCATTTCACTGTAATAAATCAAGACAGAAGACCTGTCCCAAACATCCTCCCACTACCACCTTCTCCAATCCTGTCACAAGCACTTCCTACCACATCAAACACATAGATACGTGTAAAAGGACACATGTTGTCTACCTACTTAGCTTTAACCAATGTTCAACATTTCATGTGGGCATGGCCATTACCAAACTGACTGACTGCAGGAACGGCCACTGCCAGGAGACAGCTGGACCAACCAGTTACTGAGCATGTAGCAAAACATATTGTGCTTGACTTCAACAACAGCTTCAAAGCCCATGCCATCTGTATTATTCCTGCCTACACCAGCTATTCTGAAGAGCATAGGTAGGAAATCTCCCTACAGTATATCTCCCATTCTCATATTGTCCTAGGCCTTTGCTATTCCCTGTCCTCCATTTGCCTCTATCTATTCTCCACTCTCACTCCAGCCTCACATGCCTTATACCTCCACCCATCCCACCAAGCACAATGCAAGTTGCATAGTTCGTTCCTCTTCTCCACCCTTCTCTACCTTCCACTGCAGTACAGTCTCCCAATGATGCACCTAGAAGCCCACCATATCTCCCCACCACATCCCTGCTCACATTCACAAGCAGCAATATAACATCTTCCTCAAAGCCTACAGTGCTATACATCTCCCTCCCTGCCCCACATTTTTCTCTGTGTCCTCACTACTCACCCAAGTGGAATAGTCTTATAGATAAACAATATCCAACAGCCTAATTTTAAATGTACCTATCTGCCACTGAAGGCCTCTGTATGTGATGAGTACTAATCTATTGCTATTGCTATTCCATCCCAGATTTTCCATTGCCCAGTAAAAAGTCAGGCATTTTACTAGGTGCGAAAGATGTAGTACACTCAGGAGTAGGAAGGTGGCAGTTGATTTTATGTAATTCATATGTATTATATTCAAATTTTAAAAGGGACCCCTCTGAAAACATGTATCTATTTCTATATTCTCTTAACTCAACCCCAAGTCACGCATTTATTCAGGTGCTAATAATATCCATTCCGTACGTGTCTGCACCACTCATGAGAACATAATTCTGGTTATTATTCTAGTACCATCCAAATAAAACTAAAGAGATCTAAAACAAAACTAAAATTTGCTATGTGGAAACTTAGTCCATGCATGTATGCTATGGCTCTGTACCAAATGCTCTCAAAAATACTAAAATAAATATTGAACACTGTGGTGAAGATGAAAGCTTTGAATTTAAGCAGTGAGTTTCACAGACACAACATAAATGATCAGATGTTCTACAAACACTGCCAACATTATTGAGGGTATCTCACCTAAATTGGAAAAATTTGTTCCACTTACATTCTAATGTCTCAGTAAAAATATTGTAACACACTTAAAGGGTCATTTGATGTAAAAATTACCACAATGTTGATGGACTTTAGTGAAACTTTTGTTTTACTGACCATACTGAAACCTAAGAATACAATTGTACATCTTACTCTTGCACTGCACTTCCTGTTACAATTAACCTAAAAAGTACTATGACCAAAAGACTAGTTATATTTCTCCTTGTCATGTCTGACAACATGAAACATGACATCTATAAAGTCTATGAAATTCGAAAAATATAACAGATTTCGTTAAAGAAACTTACAGAATTCACAAGTTACATAAATCCATTGTTTTAGTTTTGGATGTGCAAGTCAGTACAAAAATAAATATAATTTTATAAATCTATGTCTGCTTCAAAATGATTCTAAGATCAATGTGTTGGCCATGTGTTCATTATTTGCAACTAGCCATGAAAAAACTGAGTGTGCCATTATAGGGCAGACAGTTAAAATGCTAGCATGAAACGAAATGTTACAAATACCTGTAAGGAATCAGATATTATCTTCTTCAGATTTGTTTGTAATCTTAACATCATCAAAGTTAATTTTTGTTTTATTTATTAATAGACTGTAGGGCATATGTCAGACATTTCAGACCTTGTGGAATGTTTTGCATAATTTCAAACACTTAAAGGATAGCAAACGTATAGTTGTGACGACCACGGCGGACAGAGCTATCACACCAACGTCATCTCAGACGCCGTCGCAATCTGTTCCACCGCGCGACCGTGGTGCGGGGCGCGGACGGCGGAGGGAGCGCGCCGCGGGCGGAGGGTATTTAAAACAGGCCGCCGCCGCAACCGAACCCAGTTTCCTCTGAGCAGCCTTAGCGTACGGATCTCCGTGCTGGCACGTTCACAGGAGCTCAGTCCGTCAGTTCACCTGATGATGGTGACATGTATGATCGCCGAAATATTGTGCCCGTTGGACACTATAGACCGGCAGCACATCCGTGGATATTTTGATTATCAAATATGCTGGGAGAAACTCAAGAATCACTTCTTCAGATTTGTTTGTAATCTTAACATCATCAAAGTTAATTTTTGTTTTATTTATTAATAGACTGTAGGGCATATGTCAGACATTTCAGACCTTGTGGAATGTTTTGCATAATTTCAAACACTTAAAGGAAAGCAAAAGTTCCCTAAGCTCTAAGGCATAAGATTGATCAAGAAAGTTAGAGGCAGATAGAACAGTAATGATGTGTAATTCAGTTGGAAAAGTACTTTAAAGAATCAACTGAAGTTCCTTGTAAGATAGGGAAATATGATCCTAACTATGTAGCTTCTAAATATGACAATCTGTGGTACTTTGGTATCATCACTGAAGTAAATACAGCATAAATTGGTATTACCATTCAATTTATGCATTCTTCAGGATCACTGATGTCATTCTTTTGGCCAGAATGAGAGGACATTATTCTGTTGCCAGTTCTTCATTTGCTATTTTTTAACCTTGTAAAAAATGAATTGGAGGAGATTGTGAATTATCTGAAAAGTGTATGTATTCTATTCAGAAAAAGTTGCTTTAACTTTACATAGTATGTTTTAAAAAAGTGCATAAATCAGAAGTTTTGCAGTTTGTTGAACCAGTTTGTTTCATAATTTTAATTGGTCAAAATTTCACTTTTTTTGTAAGCATATACTCCAAGACTTATGATATCACCTGTTGCTATTTGATCAGTCAGAAAATGTGCCAGTTGCCACCTACACTTTGTTCTTTAAATGAAGCATTATTTGCAAACAATTATAATAACACTGAAAACATAAAAAGTTGTAAATAATTATTTGAGGAAATATTTGAAGAGTAGAAGGTTTTGTTGGATAAACACATGAAACTGATCTAAAATTCCACTATAGCAAGAGAAATATCATTAAAGCATAAAATCACTCAAATTTTATCGTTCCATGTGAAAGCACACACTTTGGGAATTAGTTTGGAATAATATTTTGGCAATGTCCCCATTTCCTTTATGTGATGCTGAATTTAGTGTGTGGGGGTGAAAGGCGGCAATGCTTGCTGCCTCCATGCTATTTATTACAGAGCCACATGTCTCCCCCACATGTTATTCTAAATGGTGAGCAGGTCAGAAAGCTCACCCATCATTGGCTGGGTATGGGTTTGGTGACCCTGAACTGGGGAACAGTGAATGCCACTACTTCTCTATAAGCTATGAAACAAGCCATACTTCAATTACATAAAGCTATGCAGGCAAGCAGGCATCTGTTTGAGGGGACTCTTGTTTCCCTACTTGCTTGTAGGACATCCATGATACCTTCATTGAGCTTGAATACTCCAGGCACTTTGGGTGATGTATTGTTCAAACACCCAATCCTAAAAATACTTCACAAATCTTGTACATCTTATAAGTATACTAATCTGTTATCACTTGATAGCACTGGCGTCTCATTGGTGGTTTCATGAGGGATTCTCAAATACTGGGCACAAAAAAGCTCTTAAATTACTTAACCTGTTTTGCACATTTATTAACACTTGCAGAAACATGATGACCAATCTTAGTTCTCATATAAGGTACTGAGAATAGGTAAACATATTCAGTAATATCCACATCAGCCTGATAGTGGCTAACTATTTACAGTACACATTTACATACAAAGTCTGACAGACGAACATTCAGAAGTTGTTATCAAATTACACAGTTAGTGGGCAAATTAAGTTTCATGATGACTGATAATAATGTATATAAATGCATACAGTTGACAAGGAGAAATTAACACCATAATACAAGCAGCATTATACAGCTGATGATTATGCATGAACTGAACTTTGACCTACTCATTAGTTACATGATCCACCCATTCAATCTACAGCATTCTTCTGCAGCACCACATTTCAGGACCTTCTATATTTGTCTTTTCTAAGCTGTTTATCACCCATGTTTCACTTCCATACAGATCCATACACTCAAGACAAATACTTTCAGAAAAGACTTCCTAACACCACTGCTTCCCTTTCATGCCCCTCAACTTTTATAACTGCCATCTAGTTTCTGTACAAGTTGTAAATAGCCCTTTGATCCCTGTATTTTATACCTGCTGCCTTCAGAATTTGGAAGAGAGTATTCCAGTCAGCATAATCATAAGCCTTCTCCAAGTCTACAAATGCCATAAACATAGGTTTATCTTTCCCTAATCTAGCTTCTAAGATAAGTGGTAAATTCAGTTTGCCTCATGTGTTCCTACATTTCTTCAGAATCCAAACTGATCATCCCTGAGGTCAGCTTCTACCAGTTTTTCCATTCTTCTGTAACTAATTCGTGCTAGTATTTTGCAATGTAAGAGTTTTGTCACAGCTGGTTTCTCCAAGGCTGTCAGTAGTTCTGATGGAATATCATTTACTCCTGGGGCCTTGTTTCAATTTAGATCGTTCAAATTTCTGACAAATTCATCTCACAGTATGATATCTTCCATTTCATCTTCATCTATCTCTACTTCCCTTTCTATGTACAACCTTGCCTTCAAGCACATATCCTTTGCTTAGACCCTCTATATATGCCCTCCACCCTTCAGCTTTCCCTTCTTTGCTTAGGATTGGTTTTCCATCTGAGATCTCAATTTTCATACAGCTGCCTCTCTTTTCTCTAAAGGCCTCTTCAATTTTCCTATATGTGGTATCTATCTTGCTGCTAGTGAAACATGCTTCTAAATCCTTACATTTGTCGTCTAGATAATCCTGCTTAGCCATTTTGCATTCCCTTTCTATCTCATTTTGAAATGTTTATATTCCATTTCACAATCTTCACTGTCTGCATTGCACCAATTGAATTCAATTTCTCTTGTGTTATCTGAGGATTTTTACTAGGCCTTGTCCACCTGCCTAGGTGAGTGGTAATGTGTTTGCCTACCATGCAGTTGGCCCGGGTTCAGTTACCAGCTGGGTTGTAGATATTCTCCACCTGTGGACTGAGTGTTGTGTTGTCGTCTTCATCATCTCATCATCATCAACTCACAAGTTGCCCAATGTGGTGTCACATGAAATTAGACTTGCAAGACGGCGGCCCCGGATGGGACCTCGCGCTATTAATGCCATACGATCATTTCATACTAGGCTGATACCCATTTGTCTTCTGCTGCTTTCCTCCACCCTGTTCTAATTAATCATTGCCTAATGCTCTCTCGCAAACTCTCAGCAACCTCTCATTCATTCAACTTATGCAGGTCCCATCTCTTTAATTGCATACCCTTTTTCAATTTCTTCAGTTTTCATCTGCAGTTCATAACCAATAAATTGTAGTCGGAGTCCACATCTTCTCCTGGGAATGTCTTTCAGTTTAAAATCTGGTTACTAAATCTCTATCTAGACAATATATAATCAGTGTGAAACTTCCAGTGTCTTTAGGTCTCTTTCATCTATTGAACTTTCCTTTATGATTCTTCAACCAAGTGTCAGCAATGACTAAATTTTGCTGTATACAGAACTCTTGTATGCGGCTTCCTCTTTCATTCTTTTCCCCCAGTCCATATTCACCTACTATTTTACGTCCTCTTCTTTTTCCTATTGTTTAATTCTAGTGCCCCAGAACTACCAAATTTTCATCTCTGCTATCATTAGAACTGTCGGAACATATTTGTACACCTAGAACCTCTGATACAGTCATTTTGACAACTATATGAAAATTATTATTTTCATTATCATTATTTCAAATGTGTATATTAGGTTTATGAAACTAAGATAAGATGAATTATATAATATTTCTCAAATTTAATATTTTTTCAATGTATTACAAACAAGGATGAGTTTTTAAAATGTTGTATCTAATTAACAAAGACAGTCTATATTTCAACTTCTTTTAGTAAAGAAGCGGATTTATTTATTGTGTATGCATTATTATAAAGTTAAATACTGTAATATTTTATGTAGTGCACTTATAGTCATGAGATCTGTTTCCCAGAGCCACATACCACAACATGTTTGTAAATCACTGCCTGCCTTTTTCTTCAGTTTATTTGCACTCACTGATGTGAATTACATATCTTTAGTAGCAGGAACTACATACCACAAACTTAGTTATGTCATTTGAACAAGAACCACACACTCGCTGTTTGCACTTTTTGCAGATATAACTTGTCTTATTCCTTCGCTTCTTCATTTGACATTATCCCCTCATTTTATTTACTTACACAGAGTTTCCAGATTCAATGTCTGTTTCCACCAAGTTAGTTTTTGAGTCCATGTACCTCATAAGAAGCTCCTCTGCTAGCTTCAGGATATAATTTTGATGAGTGATCTCCATCCCTGTTAGTTTCTTGAAAATGATTCATGAAATGGTAGCTGTCAAGTCAAGAATATTATAAAATACGTGGATGGCCATCTACAAGTACAAGCTCAAACATTGTATTTTCTTGAAATTTTATCCACCACTTTAACACCATATTTTGTATTGTAGTAGAACTGTATTGTCTCTGGAGTGTTTTTTGACCAGTTTGAATTTCAATTTCTGAATTCAAAGTGCTATACAGAAGCACATTCTTGTTTCATTTGCATTGATGTACAGTATGAGTAGCACTGGAATGTTTGAAGAGATCTGAGTCATAAAGATTAGACTTCATTGCCTTCACAGCACTAGGGATTTCTCTTCTTGATCATCTGATTGTTCCAACAATGCTAGTACCATTAGTTCTCAACTTCTGGCCCAGTTTCACTGTTACAAAAAAATTGTCCATAGTCTCGTTTCGCCCCTTCTTTTGAAACATCTCATTATTACACTTTCAGATAGAGTCTGGTCATGTGATCTGTGGTGTTCTTTTCCTAAATAAGGGAACCAATTTCACAGAAACTTTGAGTCAATGTGGACATGAAGTCAAAATTTTATACCAAATTTATCTGATTTGTTTGGCATATACTGTAAGAACTGACACCTTGTTTTGCTTGGAAAAAGCTGTTAGATTTTCACCTGGAATATTGGTCAAATGGCAATTTTCAATGAATTTGTTCCAAACTTTTGATACTAAAGTGAATTGATCTGTCTCCAAACTGTCAGATCAGGGGTTTCTAACATCGAAGTGTAAAAATCTTAGAATTTCTCGAAAGCAGTTTCTCCCCATAGCATCACCGAAGATAGGTGATCCCCACTTTTTAACCTACAGTTCATCAAATTCAGTACTATTGGCTCCAAGAACACCACAAACATACAATAAAGCAATAAAAGCCTTCCAGTTTATCCAAACTTACACTCTACAATTCATTTACTACAACATGTTTTGCCTCCGTTTCCATACAGTGTTTTTTGTCTTTCAGTATTGGTTCATCAATAAAGAGACACCATGCACTCACCACACTGGCATCAGAAATATACCGCATTGAATATAGTCTAGGTACTTAATTTTTTCTCACAATGTTATGACTTGCCAATCTGCCAGATGTTCTCTTTCCAAACTCTGCTACAGTCTGCTCAGTGATGCCATCAGTACCCAGAAACAGATTACATGGTCCTGGGAGACATTTGTTGATCTGTCCCTTCTGATATCTTCTTTTACATGATACATTTTCTGCTGCTAGTAAAACAATAGAAAACTTCAAATTAGAAATGTCTGCTCAGAGTAATTGTCATATAAATCCTGAATTTTAAATGGAAGTTGAATTTTGACATGTAAATAAAGCATTTCATAATGTGAATGAGTGAGAAAGTCAATTAAGCGATGGTACACCTCTGGCCATTATGCAACCAGTTATTTTGCTAGGCACTGATTGACAGTTGTTGGATGTCTTCCTGACGTGTGAGTTCATCGTACCAAATTCTTTCCAACTGGCTTGCTACATCCTCCAAATTTCTAGCTGGCAGGGAGGCACTGCCCTCAATTCTCCAAACCTCTGGCAGCATGAAGACAAGCAGTAAAACCTGTCGCCCTGAGTGGGCGGGTATTATCTTGCTGCAATGTAAGCCTAGTATGGGTTGCCATGAGGGACAACAAAGTGGGGCGTAGAATATCGTCTACGGACCGCTTAGATGTAAGGGTGCTGCGGATGACAACTGAAGAGGTCCTGCCATGAAAAGAAATGGCACACCAAACCGTCACTCCTGGTTGTCTAGCCATGGCGAGCAATAGTTAGGTTGGTATCCCACCACTGTCTGTAGCACTTTCAGACACATCTTTGGCCTGGACTCTCATTGAATGGAGTAGAATTGTCTTCATCAATAAGTCCCACTTCCAGCTGAGCCCTGATGTCCAACGAAGACATGTCTGGACACTCTCGGGACAGCTGTAGGGTACCAACCTGACTGTTGGAAACCATACGGACCGATAACAGGAGTGATGGTCTGGAGTGCCATTTATTTTCATACCAGGACCCCTTTGGTTGTCATCCTTGGCACCTTTACAGCACAGATGTTGACGATTTTCTATGTCCCGTTTCGTTGCCCTTCTTGGCAAGCCATCTTGGGCTTGTATTTCAGTAAGATAATGCCCGGTCGCATACGGCGAGAATTTCTACTGCTTGTCTTCACGCTTGCTGAAGGTTTGGAGCATTATGAGGCTGGGCCTTCCTACCATCTCGGGATTCTGACGATCTAACGCGTCAATTGGGCAGAATTTACCCTGATGCCCATCAGGAAGACATCCAACAATTCTGTTAATCAACGCCAAGCCACATAACCGCTCGCATAGGGGTAGAGGTGGACCTACGTGTTATTGACTTCCTCGAATTTTGAAGCTCTTTCTCCTTAATAAATCATCCATTTTTCCAAAATTGTAATCATTTGTTTGTTCATGTACATCACATCTACCGATTTCAGTCCCATTCGGATAATTCCTTCGTAGTGTGTTCTTTGTTTATCTTAGAGTGTATTTTATAGTAATCTGTCTTGTATGTTCGATTACTTGTCAAGTACGATGTAAGCTTTGGTATGTATGTATGATGACGCGTCATGAATACACTAAGCGTAGACGTTTATCTCGATGTGAGGTGTTCTACATTGCCTTTTCGTGTACGGAACTGTTTCCTTGTTGGAAACTGTTTGCCCTATTATTTTAGTTCCGCAAGTGGTTGTTATCAGTAACTGTAATGAGTTGCTTCGTACCGATTCGGGGATCACGGTATATTTGCACTTGTGAACATAAGCCGCATTAACACACACACACACACACACACACACACACACACACACACACACACATATATATATATATATATATATATATATATATATATATATATATATAAGTGATGCTACAGCTCGTGGCATAACTGCTTTGGCACTGTGATGACGGGCTATGCAGGCTAGGAGATAGAGTTTGCTTTCGAGGACCCCGTGTATAATATGCCGTCACCACCACATTTAACTTGCCACAGATATGTACGCTTTTGCAGAATCTTTGCCGATTTCATCACTCTTAAGTTTCATATTATTTTATTCTCCGAAAATGAGTGCTGAGCTTCGGAATTTCATATACGTAAAATACAAACACTTCTACAAATTTTTGTAGAAATTTTCTTCCTAGCCCCCTTCCTCGGATGTGCTTCTGGAACCAGGTTACTAAACCCCTCACATTCTTTGTAGTGGCACAGTTATCGGTATGACTTTGGGTAAGATGGTTCGTGCGGATATTAATGTTATTGCGCAGGTTGTCGCATTAGAGCTGGCCCATGAGTTAAATACAAGGAATCCAAGTGTTGGATGCGAAAGTAGATTTCGCGAAGGAATATAGTTGGGGCAACAAACACAGTAACAAAAGAAATGACACTCGAAGACGAAAATCTTGTCCGCTATAGCAAATCAACCAACACTTGGCTTGTATCATCAAGGAACGTGCCGAGGTTTTAGAATTTTCTTCGATTCGTTAATGCAAGAATTTTAAACACCGGGAGCTATTTCCTACATACAATTCAAAATTCGTGTCTCGTCTTTCAAACAACGATATTTGTGCAACTGGCATTTTGGTTCCATGTTTATTTTATTTATTTACTCACCAAAAAATCTGTCCAGGTCGTAGAATACAGCATTCGTTTGAAAACGTCGTGCACGAATGTGCGTTCCTGCACACACCAACCGACCCCCCCCCCCCCCCCCCCCCGCACACACACACACTCACTCACACTTACTCCTGCTGAAAATTTTACAGTTGTATCAGGTCGCTCTTCGTCTTGTTAAAGAAGCTGCGAAACTGTAACTGCCAGCCACTTTTTGAAGTTTTTAATTAAGAAAATGAAAAATCACTGAAATCGAGCGGTTTACAGCAGCAATTAGTTTGCAAAGATATGGACAGAATGCTAGTATTTTGAAACATAAGCGCCAGGGAACAGTCAAATGGTGCTTTAGTGTGGTGGGGGAAGGTTATGGACTTTGCTAAGAACAACCGACTTCTAACTTTTATTGGAATGGCGGAATGTTTCACCAGTGCACTGATGCTGCCAAAAACTGGGTTTTCATACATGCAACTGCAGCGCCAATGTCACTGAAAACTGAAGTCAATTAAGTTCTGAGGCCCGAATGATTAGCATCATTCTACTGCAGCCTGGTGACCGTATTTAAAAACATCATCGAGATTCTTATGTTTTTGTTGGGTGCTGTTACAAACATGCAAAAAAATGACTTTTTTAAAAGAAAAACACGAGATATCGGCTGATGTGCGTCTCCCCCTCGTAGGAGGTTCGAGTCCTCCTTCGGGCATGGGTGTGTGTGTTGTCCTTAGCGTAGTTTAAATTAGATTAAGTAGTGTGTAAGCCTTGGGACCGATGACCTCAGCAGTTTGGTCCCATAGGAACTTACCACTAATTTCCATTTTCAGTTGATGTGGTACAGTTGAATGCAGTACAGACCATACTTTCATTAAAAAAAAAAAAAAAAAAAAAAAAACAACTTGTGATGCACTCCTTTAGGAGATTATTAAAATACAGGTCAGATTATTTGTGTGAGTTGAAAAAACAATCAATAAGAAAAATCCTATTGCAGAAATCTTTGTGGTTTCATTTAATTTGTTGTTATTATACTCACAACTATTACATAAAAATTTAAGTACTTCATATAATATTACAACCAGTGGCGCCCGGCTGTCAAGTGTTAACATAATACGGCAAACTGTAAATATTGCACTAAAATTATGCTATTTCTCTGCGAAAATGAGCTGGAAATCGCCCTAAAATTACACTATTTCTCTTTTAATGCATGCTGATATGCAAGTAAAACCGACAAAAATGTTTTGTAGCACACTGACCGAGCCATCCAGAAACCATGATGGTCAGCCTCACTACGATCAACTCAGAGAAGGGATGCAGTTCTCTGTTTTCGTCTGCACATGATCTGGTGTGAATGCTACGTTGCTCACAGCACGAGGACAGTATTTTTCTTTGAAACTGTGTGTAACGTACTGTGGAAGTGTAGAGTATGGGCGATTTTTGAGGAACACCTGCTGCAGTGGCTACGTGGGCAAGTTGTCAAGGTGACCAACTGGGGACTGTTGGCTCCGGTTCAGTTGCCACTGCTGCCAACACTCTTTTTCATTTTATTTTATTCCTCGCGTTATTAAACAGTTAATTACAAAATTAAAATATACATGTAAACAGTTCAATTAATATACATAAAACTAATCATTCAGTTTAGTTACGTTACTACCCTGTCAGCCAAAAGTTGAAGATGGTCATAAAATAAGCGAGCATACGCACAAATTTGGCACGGAAGGTTTTTTTTTTTTTTCATAGCGCGTATCACAGCATTGAATTTATTAAAAGGAGGAGGTATTTTCATTATTGCTGTATTGATTTTATTTGTACATGACTAGTTTCAGCCTCCTATGCCATTCTAAAACGATTTTGTGATTCTGCAATAGAAAATTATGCTTCACATACTGAAATGTCAAGAGTCTTTAAATTTACGTTTTGTATTCGTTTTGGTTCAAAAACACCTTTGCAAATGTTACCCTGTCAAACTAACAAGACAGCATTTGTGAATCAAAACGAATTAAAACACCTTTCTAAATGTCAAGCTGTCAAAGCAACAAGACAGGGTTTGTGAACCAAAACAAACAGAAAATACACATTAAAGACGCTGATATTTCAATATCTAAAGTACACAGTTGCTGTTACAGAATCACAATATCACTTGAGATGGCGTACAAGGATCAATCTAGTGGTGAACGAATAAAATTAATACAACAAGTTGCCTCCTTCTTTCAGTATGAAAATGTTTTCTGCAGATAATCAGCTAAAGAGGCTCTTTTCCAGTTGATCTTTGGTGGAGAAAGTGAGATTTAAAGAGTTGAATAGATCTTTTCCAAATGTGGCATGAGGCTCACCGATGTGGCTCAAACTATGTGAGTAGAAGTACGTAATTATCCCTTTCAAATTCCAAAAATATTTACCCTGAGAGGGTGTATGAAAAGGTAAAACGCTCTCTAAACGTGTACGATTATTGTGTGAGGGACTTAAATCAGCAGTCCTCTCAGTGGCAGGATAGTGTAGTGGTAAAATGCACAGACCCGCAAATTGGAGGTCTTGGTTCGATTCCCTCCGGTTCTGACACTTTTTACTTTTAAAAAATTTTGTTCCTTAAAATGTTTAACCGATTAATTGTAATATATATAAATATATTTAAACAGTTCAATTTATGTATGTAAATTAATATATGCAAATTAGTTATTTATTATTATTAGTTATTATATGCTCTTGTATGTCAAAGGGCTTATAGTCCACCGCTATTGTAGCACATTGGTGACAACAGAACTGAAACGAACAATACACAGCATAAATCGAAGTGGAATGCACAAAGAAATTCGACTATGACTACCGCAGCCGCTAACTAAGTTTGGTGGTGCCATGCACGAAGTAGCTCATGTCCGACCTCTACAGGTCCGTTACAGTCCAAGCCACTGCCCTGTTCACTTCCCTAAACCTGCCACATTGAAGTGCCCGCACAATACAATAGCTTAGTCAGATTCTGAACGTTGTTGTTGTTGTTGTGGTCTTCAGTCCTGAGACTGGTTTGATGCAGCTCTCCATGCTACTCTATCCTGTGAAAGCTGCTTCATCTCCCAGTACCTACTGCAGCCTACATCCTTCTGAATCTGCTTAGTGTATTCATCTCTTAGTCTCCCTCTTCGATTTTTACCCTCCACGCTGCCCTCCAATACTAAACTGGTGATCCCTCGATGTCTCAGTACATGTCCTACAAACCGATCCCTTCTTCTAGTCAAGTTGTGCCACAAGCTCCTCTTC
Organism: Schistocerca nitens; assembly: GCF_023898315.1. NCBI lineage: Eukaryota > Metazoa > Arthropoda > Insecta > Orthoptera > Acrididae > Schistocerca > Schistocerca nitens. The sequence continues at coordinate 250,771,636 of NC_064618.1, forward strand.
TCCTCAATTCTATTCAATACCTCCTCATCAGTTACGTGAGCTACCCATCTAACCTTCAGCATTCTTCTGTAGCACCACATTTAGAAAGCTTCTATTCTCTTCTTGTCTAAACTATTTATCGTCCACGTTTCACTTCCATACATGGCTACACTCCATACAAATACTTTCAGAAACGACTTCCTGACATTTAAATCTATACTCGATGTTAACAACTTTTTCTTCTTCAGAAACGCTTTCCTTGCCATTGCCAGTCTACATTTTACATCCTCTCTACTTCGACCATCATCAGTTATTTTGCTCCCCAAATAGCAAAACTCCTTTACTACTTTAAGTGTCTCATTTCCTAATCTAATTCACTCAGCATCACCCGACTTAATTCGACTACATTCCATTATCCTCGTTTTGCTTTTTTTGATGTTCATCCTCCTTTCAAGACACTGTCCATTCCGTTCAACTGCTCTTCCAAGTCCTTTACTTTCTCTGACAGAATTACAATGTCATAGGCGAACCTCAAAGCTATTATTTCTTCTCCATGGATTTTAATACCTACTCCGAACTTTTCTTTTGTTTCATCGGGGACAGGTTACAACTCTGTCTCACTCCCTTCCCAACTACTGCTTCCCTTTCGTGTCCCTCGACTCTTATAACTGCCATCTGGTTTCTGTACAAATTGTAAATAGCCTTTCGCTCTCTGTATTTTACCCCTGCCACCTTCAGAATTTGAAAGAGAGTATTCCAGTCAACATAGTCAAAAGCTTTCTCTAAGTCTACAAATGCTAGAAACGTAGGTTTGCCTTTCCTTAATCTATAGCCTTTCGCTCCCTGTATCTTACCCCTGCCACCTTCAGAATTTGAAAGAGAGTATTCCAGTCAACATAGTCAAAAGCTTTCTCTAAGTCTACACATGCTAGAAACGTAGGTTTGCCTTTCCTTAATCTATTTTCTAAGATAAGTCGTAGGGTCAGTATTGCCTCACGTGTTCCAATATTTCTACCGAATCCATACTGATCTTCCGCGAGGTCGGCTTCTACTAGTTTTTGCACTCGCCTGTAAAGAATTCGCGTTAGTACTTTGCAGCTGTGACTTATTAAACTGATAGTTAGGTAATTTTCACATCTGTCAACACCTGCTTTCTTTGGGATTGGAATTATTATATTTTTCTTGAAGTCTGAGGGTATTTCGCTTGTGTCATACATCTTGCTCACCAGATGGTAGAGTTTTGTCAGGACTGGCTCTCAAAAGGGTGTCAGTAGTTCTAATGGAATGTTGTCTACTCTGGGGGCCTTGTTTCGACTCAGGTCTTTCAGTGCTCTGTCAAACTCTTCACGCAGTATCATATCTCCCATTTCATCTTCATCTACATCCTCTTCCATTTCCATAATATTGTCTTCAAGTACATCGCCCTTGTATAGACCCTCTATATACTCCTCCCACCTTTCTGCTTTCCCTTCCATCAAAGCTCTTGATAATCATGCAAGTGGTTCTCCTTTCTCCAAAGGTCTCTATAATTTTCCTGTAGGCAGTATCTATCTTACTCCTAGTGAGATAAGCCTCTACATCCTTACATTTGTCCTTTAGCCATCCCTGCTTAACCATTTTGCACTTCCTGTCGATCTCATTTTTGAGACGTTTGTATTTCTTTTTGCCTGCCTCATTTACTGCATTTTTATATTTTCTCCTTTCATCAATTGAATTCAATATTTCTTCTGTTACCCAAGGGTTTCTTCTAGCCCTCGTCTTTTTACATATTTGATCCTCTGCTGCCTTCACTATTTCATCCCTCAAAGCTACCCATTCTTCTTCTACTGTATTTCTTTCCCCCATTCCTGTCAATTGTTCCCTTATGCTCTCCCTGAAACCCTGTACAACCTTTTTGCAGTTTCTTCAGTTTTAATCTACAGTTCATAACCAATAGATTGTGGTCAGAGTCCACATCTGCCCTTGGAAATGTCTTACAATTTAAAACCTGGTTCCTAAATCTCTGTCTTACCATTATATAATCTATCTGATATCTTCTAGTATCTCCAGGGTTCTTTCATGTAAATAACGTTCTTTCATGATTCTTGAACCAAGTGTTAGCTATGATTAAGTTATGCTCTGCGCAAAATTCTACCAGGCGGCTTCCTCTTTCATTTCTTACCCCCAATCCATATTCACCTACTATGTTTCCTTCTCTCCCTTTTCCTACTCTGGAATTCCAGTCACCCATGACTATTAAATTGTCGTCTCCCTTCACTACCTGAATAATTTCTTTTATCTCATCATACATTTCATCAGTTTCTTCATCATCTGCAGAGTTAGCTGGAATATAAACTTGTACTACTGTAGTAGGCGTGGGCTTCGTGTCTATCTTGGTCACAATAATGCGTTCACTATGCTGTTTGTAGTAGCGTACCCGTACTATTTTTTTATTTATTATTAAACCTACTCCTGCATTACCTCTCTTTGATTTTGTATTTATAACCCTGTATGCACCTGACCAAAAGCCTTGTTCCTCCTGCCACCGAACTTCACAAATTCCCACTATATCTAACTTTAACCTATCCATTTCCCTTTTTAAATTTTCTAACCTACCTGTCCGATTAAGGGATCTGACATTCCACGCTTCGATCCGTAGAACGCCAGTTTTCTTTCTCCTGATAACGATGTCCTTTTGAGTAGTCCCCGCCCGGAGATCCGAATGGGGGACTATTTTACCTCCGGAATATTTTACCCAAGAGGACGCAATCATCATTTAATCATACAGTAAAGCTGCATGCCCTCTTGAAAAATTACGGCTGTAGTTTCCCCTTGCTTTCAGCCGTTCGCAGTACCAGAACAGCAAGGCCATTTTGGTTAGTGTTACAAGGCCAGATCAGTCAATCATCCAGACTGTTGCCTTTGCAACTACTGAAAAGGCTGCTGCCCCTCTTCAGGAACCACACGTTTGTCTGGCCCCTCAACAGATACCCCTCCGTTGTGGTTGCACCTACGGTACGGCTACCTGTATTGTTGAGGCACGCAAGCCTCCCCACCAACGGCAAGGACCATGGTTCATGGAGGGGGATTCTGGTTATGACACTAATGGAGTTATGAAAACACTTATAGACCAAAGTTGGAGTCACATGGGAAATCTGTGTGCAGGTTCAATAAATTTGTCATTTTTGTGTTTTCTTTCTTTCCTTAGTTGCTTCTATATTATTATTATTACTATTATTTGCTACGAAACTATGTAAAAGGGTGTTCAGTTATGTGCATTTTACTGGCTTCCATTTACGAAGGATCCTCAGTAGTGTTTTTTTGTGATCTTGTTATCACATGTGTGTCGCTCTGGAGTTGGATCTCGTTGTCCTGCGTGCATCAGTAGCGCCGTTTTCGGCGTTTACAAACACATTACAAATTTTGGGTTTCGACATAACTGTCATCATGGAGTGTGACCGAATGAAGTTTATAATGTTTATTTCATACCACAAACGGTCGTCACTCCACAGTCACTAAAACAATGAAATTTTGAAAGGGCTACATAACTAGTTTCAACGCACTGCGTTATCGTTTTAAAATGTAATCACGAACCCGGAAAACTGCATTAATAACTGCAACCACACTTCTTTCAAATATTACGAAAAATACACTGAAAGCAGTAAACACAATCAAAGGCACCAAAAACGGGTCACAAGATGTCACAACAATTTTTGGTTGATCAGTCATTTCACACCTTAATGCAGGGTAGATGAAAACTCATTACACTGCATTAAGGTGTGAGATGACAGATCAACCAAAATTTTTCATGACGTCTTGTGACACGTTTTTCCTGCCTTTGCTTCAGCTTACTGGTTTCAGTGTATTTTTTGGTAATATCTGAAAGAAGTGTGGTTGCTATTATTAATGCATTTTTCCGGATTTTTGATTACATTTGAAAAGCAACCAAAATTTTTCAAGACATCTTGTGACACGTTTTTCCTGCCTTTGCTTCAGTTTACTGGTTTCAGTGTATTTTTGCTAATATCTGAAAGAAGTGTGGTAGCAATTATTAATGCATTTTTCCAGATTTTTGATTACATTGCAAAATGACGACTCAGGGCGTCGAAAGTAGTTACGTAACCTTGTAAAAATTTCATTGTTTTCGTGACTGTGACTTGACGACCGTTTGTGGTGTCAAATAAACATTTTAAACATTACATTAAAATACTTGATTTTCATTTGGTATGTACGTTTCAAGATTGTATGTTAGTGTTGTGTGTTTACTGTTTATAATCACAGCGACAGTTAGTCGTTTGAAGATGGTTAGTGGGCAAAATGCGTGAGGAGAAGTGATTCAATAAAAAAATGATTCTTTTCAAGTTCGTACGATTGTGTTACATAAGATATATCACTGAAGTCATGGCTAGCGAAGAGGTCGAAAAAGACCGTATTAGTGTACATACAGCAGAAACATTAGTGAGAGATAGGAACGTGTTTATTGAAGGTGAACTCTTGTAGAATAGTGATGGTAGGCAACATTTTATGAATATCATCTTGTCCAACTGCATCACACATAAGGGAACAATTAGTAGCGCATGATAAAGAAACTAGCACCAATGTGTCCATGGAATATTCGTGCTGGGGCGATGAAAAATGGAAAACTGAATATAAGTTTTGAAAGGCTATTTTCATTTGATCCTCGATGAACATGTCGATGAGAGAGTGCTATTACTTTGCGATTTTACTCAGTACGCAAAGACTGTAGTCTGACTGCAGAATATTTTCCCAAGTAGGACATTACACCAGATATACTGTCAAAGGATATTACCACCCAACACAACCAGGTGCTGCCCCAATGTGCATAAAGTGCCAGTTACAGGAAGAGTCTGCGACAACTAATTCGATTTATATGGGTATCTTACCGCCCAGCACCACCATGTGCTGCCCCAATGTGCGTAATACGCCTGCTGCAGGAGATGTTTGCGGCAATTAATTTGATTTACATGTGTGTCTATGTAAAATTTTACCTATATTACGTTAGACTGGGCACACATATCACTTGCAACCTGAAAAAAAAATGACTGTGAGAGAGCGTGTACCTATTAAGTGACATTCAATATTCTAACATAGATATCTTCAAAGCAAAAGTTATTGACAACAGAAAAGCACGATCTAAGTAGCCAGCTGGCTCTCCCTGTTCCAGCTGTGCAGTCATAGTGGACTCAAACAAATAAAACTTTGCAGCATTAACACCACAACTCCACATCAACTTGAACTCTGAACACGATACATTGGTCAACAACAGTGAAAGGCAACTCTCGATTTCATGGAAGTAACTGAGTCCACATATACATGAATGATATAAAAAACAAAAATTTATTGCCTTTTTTTTTCTTCTGAAATGGTACTGAAAGAAATTAGCACCCAAGAAGCCACAACTGTGACAGAATTATTCAAGTGAATGATATTTATGAAATTTAAGCCTTGCATTGGTAGGTTGTCAGGAATAGTAGGTAGTCAAGAAATTCACTTACTTGTGATGTCCTCATAGCTTTGAAACTGTTCCCTACTTAATATTTTGGAAGGAAGTCTATAATGGACAGTGTCGATAATTTTCAATGACTTGAGAAGATCAAATATCTTTTGTTAATGATGTATTCCCTGAAAAAATGGTGCTTTCTGTAAAACGAATTTTGAACCATCGCCACATCAATAACTTCAGTTGGTAACACACTGAGGTGACAAAAGTCATGGAATACCTCCCAATATCACGTCGGATCTTCCCGCCCAGTGCAGCAACTCTACATAGCATGAACTCAACAAGTTATTGGAAGTTTCCTGCAGAAATATTGAGCCATGATGCCTCTATATCCATCCATAACTGCGAAGCCGGCCGCTGTGGCCGAACGGTTCTAGGCGCTTCAGTCAGGAACCGTGCAACCGCTACGGTCGCAGTTTCGAATCGTGCTTCAGGCATGGAAGAGTGTGATGTCCTTCGGTTAGGTAGGTTTAAGTAGTTCTAAATTCTAGGGGACTGATGACCTCAGATGTTAAGTCCCATAGTACTCAGAGCCATTTGAACCATAACTGCGAAGCTGTTGCGAGTGCAGGATTTCGTGCACGAACTGACCAATCGATTATGTCCCATAAATGTATGATGAGAGTCATGTCGACCGATCTGGGTGATCAAATCATTCTCTCGAACTGTCCAGAATGTTCTTCAAATTAACTGCATACAATTTTGGTCCATCCATAAAAATAATAACGTTGTTTGGGAACATGAGGTCCGTGAATGGCTGCAAATGGTCTCCTAGTAGCCGAACATACCCAGAACCTAGTCCACACCATGTAAGCATAGCATATACCATTATGGAGCCACCACTAGCTTACACAGTTGCTTATTGACATCTTGGGTCCATAGTTTTGTGACGTCTGTGTCACACTCAGACCCCACCATCAGCTATTATCAAATGAAACTGGGACTCACCTGGCTAGGCCAGAATCTTTTAGTAGTGTAGGGTCCAACCAATGAGGTCAGCAACCCAGAAGAGGTGCAGGAGGTGGGTACATGAGGTCCATGAATGGCTGCAAGTGGTCTCCAAGTAGCCGAACATACCCAGAACCTAGTCCACACCTTGTAAGTACAGCATACACCATTATGGAGCCACCACAAGCTTACACAGTCGCTTATTGACATTTTGGGTCCACAGCTTCGTGGCATCTGTGTCACACTCAGACCCGACCATCAGCTATTATCAAATGAAGCCGGGACTCATCTGACTAGGCCAGGATCTTTTAGTCGTGTAGGGTCCAACCGATGTGGTCACCAACCCAGGAGAGGTGCAGGAGGTGATGCTGTGCTGATAGCGAGGACACTTATGTAGATCATCTGTGCCACGGACCATTAAAGCCAAATTTCGCCGCACTGTCATAACGGACACCTTCGTCATAGTCCCACATTGACTGCTGCGGTTATTTCGTGCAGTGTTGTTTGTCTGTCAGCAATGACAAACAACACTAATCTTTGTCGTTAAGTGTCCTTAGTGCGGTAATACCTGAAATTTAGTATTCTTAGCACACTCTTGAAACTCGGATCTGGGAATGATGAGTTCCCAGACATTCTGCATGCACAGTTCGTTAATTCCCATCATACGGCCATAATAACTTCGGAAACCATAGCAGCTCTGCCAATGCACTACCCTTTTATACCGTATGTATGTGATACTACCGCCATTTGTATATGTGGATATGCCTCTGTAATGATTTTTGCAAGTATTTTCTTCAGTATGTCTTTGAAGCAACAAGTATCATTTCACAAGATGCTGATGGTCCCTTCCTTTATGTAACGCAGCGAATGGCAGCCACCTTTACTTTTGAGATTAGTATTCCTCTGATCCACGCAACCTTGATGTTGCGAGCTTAATTAGCCCATAAGTCTGGAAAGGGTCTTCAAAAGGGCAACGTTAGTGTTGCCTACGTTGGCAGTGCCAGGTGGAGCTGGGGCAGTTTACTCCTTCAGTGAGTGGCACAAGAAAATGCCTATTGACTGCAACAGCTGTTTCGTGGCTCCCCCTCCCACTCCCACCCTCACCCCTCACACACACACAGTGAGCCTCTATGTTTGGCCACCTTCAGCATGCTTCCCTCTCTCATGCCTCTCCTATCATGAAACGCTCACATCAATTGCTTTACACCTACTTGTTTATGTTAATATTTTATATCGTTGTATGGTTGAGAATACCATGGAAAAATTAGTATTCATCTTATTTGTCTAGAATAAAACATTACTTTCTTATACAGTAGGGCTAATGACTGTGTAAGAGTTGATATATTCTGTTATTTACACACATAAATCAAAGTGAATGTATGTGTGTCCAGGATCTCCTCCCAAACCCCTATATCGATTTCAACCAAATTTGGCACAGAAACATCAAGCATCACAAGTATCAGCACTGTGGAGTTTGTAAGTTCCTAGCTCTGATTGGATTGGGGATACAGGCAAAGACGTGTATTTTTCAGCCCTTGGTATATAGGCCGCCCTGTATAACAGGTAAATTTTGTGCTAAAAGAGCATTCCAAATAAATCTGCTTTATAGGGCAGCCTAGATACCAGGGGCAAGAAAGGGTTTACTGGACGCCAACACATAGGCTGTCCTGCATGACAAGTGTTTTGCATTGGAGTAGTATTGGCCTGCTTTATGCACCTGCATTGCATATTGCTTCTATGTTAGGGGCAATAAATGGCTTTCAAGCCCCTGATGTGTAGTCTGGAATGACTGTCAGGTGTGCTATGGGAGTAGTATTGGCTTGCTTCATTGAACTGCACTGCAGGGGCTGCATGTGCCAATGAGCATTACTGGGTATGTGTTGAGATGGATAGAGGAGGAGATGGACAGAGGGGGAGAAGGAAATGGACAGAAAGTGGGGAGAGGGGGAGATGCATCAGGCAAGTGGAAGGTGTAGAATGGCTGTGAGGAGGTGAAGAAGGAAGAGGGGCAGGTGGAAAGAGAGGGGGAGGAGGATACAGTCAGAGGGAGAGGGAGGGCAGTGTGGTTAGGGAGGGGGGCATGGAAATGGATGAAAAGTCTTTTTTTACCCGAGTATCTCAAGCTGTGGTCCAATGAAATATACACTGAAGAGCCAAAGAAACTGGTACACCTGCCTAATATCGTGTAGGGTCCCCGCAAACATGCAGAAGTGCTCCAACACGATGTGGCATGGACTCGACTAATGTCCAGAGTAGTGCTGGAGGGAACTGACAACATGAACCCTGCAGGGATGTTCATAAATCCTTAAGAGTACGAGGGCGTGGAGATGTCTTCTGAACAGCATATTGAAAGGCTTCCCAGATATGCTCAATAATGTTCATGTCTGGGGAGTTTAGTGACCAGCGAAAGTGTTTAAACACAGAAAGTGTTCCTGGAGCCATTCTGTAGCAATTCTGGACATGTGGTGTGTCGTATTGTCCTGCTGGAATTGTCAAAGTCCGTCAGAATTCACATTGAGTATGAATGGATGTAGGTGATCAGACAGGATGCTTATATACACTCCTGGAAATGGAAAAAAGAACACATTGACACCGGTGTGTCAGACCCACCATACTTGCTCCGGACACTGCGAGAGGGCTGTACAAGCAATGATCACACGCACGGCACAGCGGACACACCAGGAACCGCGGTGTTGGCCGTCGAATGGCGCTAGCTGCGCAGCATTTGTGCACCGCCGCCGTCAGTGTCAGCCAGTTTGCCGTGGCATACGGAGCTCCATCGCAGCCTTTAACACTGGTAGCATGCCGCGACAGCGTGGACGTGAACCGTATGTGCAGTTGACGGACTTTGAGCGAGGGCGTATAGTGGGCATGCGGGAGGCCGGGTGGACGTACCGCCGAGTTGCTCAACACGTGGGGCGTGAGGTCTCCACAGTACATCGATGTTGTCGCCAGTGGTCGGCGGAAGGTGCACGTGCCCGTCGACCTGGGACCGGACCGCAGCGACGCACGGATGCACGCCAAGACCGTAGGATCCTACGCAGTGCCGTAGGGGACCGCACCGCCACTTCCCAGCAAATTAGGGACACTGTTGCTCCTGGGGTATCGGCGAGGACCATTCGCAACCGTCTCCATGAAGCTGGGCTACGGTCCCGCACACCGTTAGGCCGTCTTCCGCTCACGCCCCAACATCGTGCAGCCCGCCTCCAGTGGTGTCGCGACAGGCGTGAATGGAGGGACGAATGGAGACGTGTCGTCTTCAGCGATGAGAGTCGCTTCTGCCTTGGTGCCAATGATGGTCGTATGCGTGTTTGGCGCCGTGCAGGTGAGCGCCACAATCAGGACTGCATACGACCGAGGCACACAGGGCCAACACCCGGCATCATGGTGTGGGGAGCGATCTCCTACACTGGCCGTACACCACTGGTGATCGTCGAGGGGACACTGAATAGTGCACAGTACATCCAAACCGTCATCGAACCCATCGTTCTACCATTCCTAGACCGGCAAGGGAACTTGCTGTTCCAACAGGACAATGCACGTCCGCATGTATCCCGTGCCACCCAACGTGCTCTAGAAGGTGTAAGTCAACTACCCTGGCCAGCAAGATCTCCGGATCTGTCCCCCATTGAGCATGTTTGGGACTGGATGAAGCGTCGTCTCACGCGGTCTGCACGTCCAGCACGAACGCTGGTCCAACTGAGGCGCCAGGTGGAAATGGCATGGCAAGCCGTTCCACAGGACTACATCCAGCATCTCTACGATCGTCTCCATGGGAGAATAGCAGCCTGCATTGCTGCGAAAGGTGGATATACACTGTACTAGTGCCGACATTGTGCATGCTCTGTTGCCTGTGTCTATGTGCCTGTGGTTCTGTCAGTGTGATCATGTGATGTATCTGACCCCCGGAATGTGTCAATAAAGTTTCCCCTTCCTGGGACAATGAATTCACGGTGTTCTTATTTCAATTTCCAGGAGTGTACGTGTCACCTGTCAGAGTCGTATGTCCTTAGGTTAGTTAGGTTTAAGTAGTTCTAGGTTCTAGGGGACTGATGACCATAGATGTTGAGTCCCATAGTGTTCAGAGCCATTTGATTTTTTGTCAGAGTCGTATCTAGATGGATCAGGGGTCCCATATCACTACAACTGCACACGACCCACACCGTTACAGAGCCTCCACCAGCTTGAACAATCCCCTGCTGACATGCAGAGTCCATTGAGTCATGAGGTTGTCTCCATACCCATGCACGTCCATCTGCTCGATACAATTTGAAATGAGATTCGTCTGACCAGGCAACATGTTTCCAGTCATTAACAGTCCAATGCTGGTGTTGATGGGCCCACGCGAGATGTAAAGCTTTGTGTCATGCAGTCATCAAGGGTACACAAGTGGGCCTTCGGCTCTGAAAACCGATATCAATGACGTTTGTTGATGGCGCAGCTTTGAAATCTGCAGCAGTTTGCTGGAGGATTGCATTTCTGTCACGTTGAAGGATTCTTTTTAGTCGTCATTGGGCCAATTCTTGCAGGATCTTTTTCCGGCCTCAGCGATGTCGGAGATTTGATGTTTTACCGGATTCCTGATATTCACAGTACACTCTTGGAATGGTCGTACGGGAAAGTCCTCACTTCATCTCTACCTCAGAGATGCTGTGTCCCATCAGTCCAGTGCCGACTATAACACCACGTTGAAACTCACTTGAATCTGGATAACTTGCCATTGTAGCAGCACTAATCGATCTAACAGCTGCGCCAGACACTGGTCTTATGAAGCCGTTGCTGACTGAAGTGTCGTATTCTGCCTGTTTACATATCTCTGTATTTGAATACGCGTGCCTGTACCAGTTTATTTGGCACTTCAGTGTATTTTAATTTTGGGCGAGAAAATGGCGGAATTTATTGGTTCATTTTTCTCTTTGGCGTATTTTGGGCTTATTTATTTACTTCGATAGGAATGGTTTCTCGGCAACTTCACCATCCTTTGACTAGTATTGGCTATTCTCAATTCGGACTGTCACCAGGTCACCTCTAATTCATTTTTTTTTTTTGCACCAAGCCGAATCATTTCTAAAAGTCAAGATTCTTTGCACCTAAGAACCTGAAAATGTCTATTATACTGCAACGCCCATTACAGTAAGCTTTTAGAAATCTAATTTCTGCACCCTTAGTGTGTTTCAGCCAAACATGACCCCATTTATACCAGGTTTAAATAATTTTTGCAGAACGTGTGTTGCAGGTTCGCTGAAATCACTCTGAGTGGCCAAAACAGCTCATCCTAATTTCCCAAAATGCATTACAGCTAATACAAAGTTAGGTTTTTTTATGTTATGTTAATCTAAAAAGTACACGTGTGAAAGAAAAAGCTTTCGTATCATAATTTCTTCGCACTATGCTGCATACCACCAGAATGTGGAATTTACTTCCAATGATACTCAGTGTTTTCCCTAAGTCTATATACAACTAAATGGCATCAAGTCCTTCACATTTCCTCACACTTGCCAGCCACTACTAAGTCTTGTCCTCTTTCAAATATTTATGGGGGAGGGAAGTGCTGGTTAACTTTACAAACATGTCGTATCATATTAGAGGTTCCGGAATGAGTGTTTAGTTTCTTTTCACACAATTTGTATTGCGAGACACGTAGCGATTTATTTGTAGCTGCTTCAGAAACACACAGCAACTGTTCCCCTGTTAGACATTGGCTCTGTTTCGTGACAGGTCTATGTTCTCCAATTCTCAATTTCTCCTCAGTCTCCTTTGGTTTGCTCATTTTGCTGCTCCTACCGTTGTGATAAATGAGCTGCAGTGAAACTACCTACGGAAACATACAGGGTGTTACAAAAAGGTACGGCCAAACTTTCAGGAAACATTCCTCACCCACAAATAAAGAAAAGATGTTATGTGGATATATGTCCGGAAACGCTTAATTTCCATGTTAGAGATCATTTTAGTTTCGTCAGTATGTACTGTACTTCCTCGATTCACCGCCAGTTGGCCCAATTGAAGGAAGGTAATGTTGACTTCGGTGCTTGTGTTGACATGCGACTCATTGCTCTACAGTACTAGCATCAAACACATCAGTACGTAGCATCAACGGGTTAGTGTTCATCACGAACGTGGTTTTGCAGTCAGTGCAACGTTTACAAATGCGGAGTTGGCAGATGCCCATTTGATGTATGGATTAGCACGGGGCAATAGCCGTGGCACGGTACGTTTGTATCGAGACAGATTTCCAGAACGAAGGTGTCCCGACAGGAAGACGTTCGAAGCAATTGATCGGCGTCTTAGGGAGCACGGAACATTCCAGCCTATGACTCGCGACTGGGGAAGACCTAGAACGACGAGGACAACTGCAATTGACGAAGCAATTCTTCGTGCAGTTGACGATAACCCTAATGTCAGCGTCAGAGAAGTTGCTGCTGTACAAGGTAACGTTGACCACGTCACTGTATGGAGAGTGCTACGGGAGAACCAGTTGTTTCCGTACCATGTACAGTGTGTGTAGGCAATATCAGGAGCTGATTGGCCTCCACGGGTACACTTCTGCGAATGGTTCATCCAACAATATGTCAATCCTCATTTCAGTGCAAATGTTCTCTTTACGGATGAGGCTTCATTCCAACGTGATCACATAGTAAATTTTCACAATCAACGTGTATGGGCTGACGAGAATCCGCACGCAATTGTGCAATCACGTCATGAACACAGATTTTCTGTGAACGTTTGGGCAGGCACTGTTGGTGATGTCTTGATTGGGCCCCATGTTCTTCCACCTACGTCCAATGGAGCACGTTATCATGATTTCATACGGGATACTCTACCTGTGCTGCTAGAACATGTGCCTTTACAAGTACGACACAACATGTGGTTCATGCACGATGGAGCTCCTGCACATTTCAGTCGAAGTGTTCGTACGCTTCTCAACAACAGATTCGGTGACCGATGAATTGGTAGAGGCGGACCAATTCCATGGCCTCCACGCTCTCCTGACCTCAACCCTCTTGACTTTCATTTATGGGGGCATTTGAAATCTCTTGTCTACGCAACCCCGGTACCAAATGTAGAGACTCTTCGTGCTCGTATTGTGGACGGCTGTGATACAATACGCCATTCTCCAGGGCTGCATCAGCGCATCAGGGATTCCATGCGACGGAAGGTGGATGCATGTATCCTCGCTAACGGAGGACATTTTGAACATTTCCTGTAACAAAGTGTTTGAAGTCACGCTGGTACGTTCTGTTGCTGTGTGTTTCCATTCGATGATTCATGTGATTTGAAGAGAAGTAATAAAATGAGCTCTAACATGGAAAGTAAGCGTTTCCGGACACATGTCCACATAACATATTTGCTTTCTTTGTGTGTGAGGAATGTTTCTTGAAAGTTTGGCCGTACCTTTTTCTAACACACTGTATACATGGCTAGTAACGTTGGACTGACAGCGCAACCTGTTCTTAGGCGCACCTGGCTGAAAGGGTCTCATGGAGCTTGCCAGGCTTGCGGAAACCCAAGCTGGCCTGTTTTAATCCACCGTGCTTCAGTACACATGTACTACTGTGTCTCCGTAGCGGCAGGCTGGAAGGAGAGTTTGTACACCGCTGGATAACTCACTCGGAAGGTACGGCGAGCACGGCCGTGAAAAGTCAGTGCAGCGATAACAGGCCAATTGGTTCCGTAAGGCGGCACCAGGCGGCCTTGGTGTGCTCTGCTGGCGGGGAGAGCGCACTTCCTGCCGTCACGTAACGCTGCCTGTCAAGCAGGCAGCGCTGCGGGAACACGCACACTCCTGGCGGCAAATTAATCTCTCACGATGGCAGCACTGCTGCGGTATCCTGTACACAGCGGCCACTGGAATTTGCGTCCAGGAAACGTCCACTAATCCCCTTGTCCGAGCACCTCAACTTGCTCGGCAGGTAATTCAACCGAGAGCTGTTACGTTGTGCACTGGTGAAGAGGGCTGGAGATGCTCGAACACGAACTGTACCGCCGAAGTTCTCACAATTGGAAGTGATCATAGTTTATTCTATTTGCTGTCGGATGCAATCACAGAATCTTACTCGCCGCTGAACCTTCTGCAACTGCAATTGAAAACATAAAAGCAAAATTGCAAACATGAAATATAAAAATCGTGTCACTTCTACATGACAAAGCATACTTTAAAATAAATATGAAATAAAATTTGATCCAAACCTGAGGATCAGCTTATGGTGTGTCTACAAAAGATACTTTGTCATACTAACTAAAAGGCCAAGTACAGGTAACATAAGCTGTACACAGTTTGAGCTCCCACTCTCACACCTAAATGTGTTCGATGTCTACATATTATGTGACTTCAAAACATTAAATCAGTTCCATGCACACTGAAGAGCCAAGGAAGCTGGTACACCTGCCTAACATCGTGTAGGGCCCCCGCGAGCACGCAGAGATGCGGCAATACGACGTGGCATGGACTCGACTAATGTTTGAAGCAGTGCTGGAGAGAACTGTAACCATGAATCGTACAGGGCTGTCCATAAATCCGTAAGAGTACAAGGGAGCGGAGATCTCTTCTGAACAGCACGTTCCAAGGCATCCCAGATATGCTCAATAATGTTCATGTCTGGGGAGTTTGGTGGCCACCGGAAGTGTTTCAACTCAGAAGAATGTTCCTGCAGCCACTCTGTAGCAATTCTGGACGTGTGGGATGTCGCATTGTCCTGCTGGAATTGCACAATTCCGTCGGAATGCACAATGGACATGAAGGGATGCAGGTGATCAGACAGGATGCTTACATATGTTGAAACGTCCCCTTAGAAAAATTTATGAATTACTGTGCTGATAATAAACCTCTTACATTATTTGATTTTCAAACAGCTGAGCAGAACTGAACGTACTCAGACATTTCGCTCTTTACCTATTCTGATCAACACTAAACTGACACACAATATTTTTAGCGCAACGCAATCTGACTTTCAATAATCTATACAAAAGAATGGCCCTGACTAACAATAACCTATACTTTTCATGAATGACTTACCTCACGAAAATCTTCGTTACTCGAACTACTGCAATACAGCGAGCGCCAATACTGCAAGCAACTACTGAAGGCACTAACTACTGATAGGCATAGTTAGCTAATGAAATATTTTGATAGAGAACAAACAATGTATTTACCTTAATAGTGTTCAAAAGTCATAATATATATACCAGTTCATGATATCCAATATTACAAATTTACTCTAATGGACACACGCCCAGATCATCCGCTCTCAAAACTCCGCCATCTCACTCCCCACAATGTGTCACCTGTCAGTCATATCGAGACGTATCAGGGGACCCATATCACTCCAACTGCACACACCTCACACCATTACAGAGCCTCCACCAGCTTGAACAGTCCCCTGCTGAAATGCAGCGTCCATCGTTTCATGAGGTTGTCCCCATACCCATAAACGTCCATCCGTTCGAAACAATATGAAACGAGGCTCGTCCGACCAGGCAACATTGTTTCCAGTTGTCAACAGTCCAATGTCGATGTTGAAGGTCCCAGGCGAGGCGTGAAGCTTTGTATCGTCAGTCATCAAGGGTACACAAGTGGGCCTTCGGCTCCGAAAGCCCATATCGATGACGTTTCCTTGAATGTTTCTCACGCTGGCAGCTGTTGATGGCCCAGCATTGAAATCTGCAGCAATTTGCAGAGGTGTTGCACTTCTGTCACCCTGAACGATTCTCTTCAGTCGTCGTTGGTCCCGTTCTTGCAGGATCTTTTTCGGTCACAGCGATGTCGGAGATTTGATGTTTTACCGGATTCATGATATTCACCGTACACTCGTGAAATGGTCGTAGGGAAAATCCCGACTTCATTGTTACCTCGGAGATGCTGTGTCCCATTGCTCGTGCGCCGACTCTAACACCACGTTCAGACTCACTTAAATCTTGATAAGCTGCCACTGCAGCAGTAGTAACCGATCTAACAACTGCGCCAGACACTTGTCTTATACAGGCGTTGCCGACCGCAGCGTCGTATTCCGCCTGTTTACACACTTCTGCATTTAAAGTTGCATGCCTATACCAGTATCCTTCGTGCTTCAGTGTATAAGTCTACATGTCGTTGTCATCATTTCCAAGCGGAAGATATATAAGCATTATAAAACTGTTTAGCCTACATTATGTGATCAGAATTATTCAGATACTTATTAATGGAGGTTAATACGGGGTATGTCCGCTTGAACGCTGCTCGGAACACTTCCAATAATTTTTCTGAATGTCTTCCTCAAGAGCCGAAAGCAGAGATGGTGTTAATGTGGGACACTGGGGTCCCAAAGGTGTTCCATTCGATGTGGGTCGGGACTCTGGTCAGGGCAGTCCATTTCAGGAATGTTATTGCCCAGAAAACATTGCCTCACACATACTGCTTTATGACAGAGTGTACTGTCACAGTCATTTTCTCCGAACTGTTCCCACGATATATTAAATTGTTTTCGCTCATCAGTGTATATTTCGCGAACAGGATTTTAACAGAAGTTGCTCCTGAACGAGAATCACAATGCTACGACTTGGAGTCCTTACTGTTGTAAGTGGGTCTACGTAACATACGTGTACACAGGGTTCGCTCCAGTTCATGATTTACCTATAATTTGATTTAACTTAATTTGATTTAACCTTTCCTGCCGCCACAGTTGTCAGTTAGTCCAAGGGGGAAACTCGTGTGCGGTACATCGTGTGTCGGTACATCGTGTAAACTTCGTCCCTTTATGTTATCGCATTTCATCTCTTACGCTTTTTCTGAGGCGGAGATTAGGGACTTCCCCGGCATTTGCCTAACCGAGTGCGGTGAACAGCCGAAAAACCACACTCTGGCTGTGGGGTTTAACTGACGAAGGATTATTAATCCCGTATGCAGATTAGATCCGTGACTGGCTAACCTCTTTGTCTGGTAATAAAATGATCTGTGGGTTTATTTTCATTTTCTTTCGATTTGTTATTGCTCTCCTCTGTCCCCTTACAGGCTTTCCACTTCTCTCGCGTTGATTGCTTTCTCAGTTCGCGTTCTCCGCTGTGAACTCTCATTAATAAAGTAAACTGAAAAGAAAAAGAAATTTATTTTCGTGAAGAAAAATTGATAACAGTGGTTCTGCAGTGAAGTAAGTGCTCTGCTCTTCTGTATTGGTTTGAAGTAACAATCAAAACGTTTCACGCCGTCTGCTTGTATTTTGGCTGTGTTTTTAGTTTGCAGTGTTCTATATTTAGCATGTGGGTGAAGTTCAGGTAAGACGGTTCTTAACTCTGTAATACATTATTAATATATGACGGAAATAAATGGGTGAAACTTTTTTTTTTTTCCTGCGGTACTGCGTACTATCCGTCAACCAAACATGAAGTTATGTTTTGCCAGTTTGTCGTCATGGCTAGTCGAATCGCTGTTCTACGGAATTCTTATGGCGACTTTTTGTCATCTTGCCATAGTAGAGGTGAACTGTATGTGTATATCTTGATTTAACGTGCATGTGTTCCATTTTCACGTAAAGAATAGCTAGGTAATTCCAAATAATTGCTACTAGTAATGTCAACGATACAAATCTGAATCATTTAACGTTTGTTGTTAAGAAAGTTATGTTTCATTTGATTGAGGTTCAAACAAAAGGATAGACTCTGAAAAAATAAATAAACATGGCTTTTTCACTTTATAATTTTACCAATGAAATGTAGGTAATAAACACCGTATGTAAAAAGATATGTATAGCTACATTACTTATACGAATGCATATGGCTACATTAATTACCAGAATAATGAATATAATCATATGAATTATTTTTGTGATATTTGATCTATGTGTAATAAAACTTTATGTGGACTTCTACTGCTTTCATGCGAGGGATATTAAGTTCACGCTTCAGTCCCTGGTTTAGAGAGATAGAGGAAGAGGGAGACAGAGAGAATTTGACGTCAATGACTACTGTTCCTGCATATAGTTAATATGAAGTAAATATTTTAAGAACGAAAACATGGTACAAGCAGGCTATAATCTATTTATTGTCTATGCTATTAGTTAATTTCGACCTCGGTCATTTTTAAGCACCTGAAATACATCCACAAAAAGGGAGACATTGTTTTATACAGATCTATCTACATGAAAGATCTGGCGTACATATATACCTGATAGACGAAGTTATTTACTTACCACAAGCCTCAAGCTTCACATCAAATTTGACTAAACAGCCAGTACATATGCAACAGCACACATCGTTTTCATGTGCTTTCGTATCATAAATACAATCCAGTAGTGCCCTAGACTACGTCCATTGGTAATACGCATACAGAAAGTTGCCATATCATAACACAGACACAGCTGTTATGATGTAGCCAAAGATGCTTAGAATTATATCCGTGGATAGTCGATAATACTATGTACGGTTGTGCTGCAATATTTTCTGGCAAGTTATGTTCGTTACACTTAAGCGTTACAAGCAGAGCACAAATCGAGACACAAATCGATAGACTATAAGTTACAATAACAAAACAACGGTATGTGAGTCGTACTCGTTATACATTACAGATTGCCTAGGTATCTGTTAGAGATTGTGTTGGTACATACTTGCTTCTTACAATATGCAGTAGATATAGTAAAGTTAGGCTGAATCATACTAGCAGTTAACTGTCGCTATCCAGATTGTATGTTCGCCCTAGCTACGTATTAGGTTATGAAATCACGTAAGTATGAAACGTTCAGTATGATGTGAAGGGAACAAGAGTTTTATCGATATTATCTGCATAAAACACACGAAAAAATTTATTGAGCAACGTATACATTTCTGAAGCAGCAGCAACAGTTCAAAATGGCGATAGCGTAACTAGAAGAACAATCTTATTAAAAATTAAGAACTGAACTTTATCATGTTTCATGTTAAATGTAGTGTTGGAATTTACAGTACCAAGTAAGAAATACAGAAGATTACGTCGGACTCTCCCACTGGGCCATGCCATACGATGTTCAAGATCAGATGTTAGTGATACATTAACGGTATGTAACTGGATATTTAAACGTATTAAAGATTTATACATTATGTATTATATTAAAAACAGTAGCAGATTATATATGAAAAGGGTACAATTTTTCTATTACCCAAGTATGGTGATATAATGCAACAGTATGGAATCTTATCTGCCTGAATGGCGTATATTCATATCAGTACATAACCGTATACAAAAAGATGCAACAATTTGAAAGTTATAAAAATTTCGAAACATTTAATACCGTATTACTGTCTGATCACGTACTCACAGGTTTATGCTGATCAGCTTATTTGATTTTCACAGTATGTACACCAGGTGGAAAGTAGAGGAAGTAAAGGTGGATTAATTCATGCCAGTACTTAGCAGCCTCAATTCAGGCTACATATTTGCCCCAGTTATCTATTGGCATATGACAGCACAACTGTTGGAACCTTCTGGTATCATGTGAAGGAAAAAGGAGATTTTTCGGAACTATATGCACGAAACACACAAATTGTTGCATAATGTGGTACAATATTGTAGCAGTATCTATATTTGCAAAGAAACGAGCGTAACTAAAAGCTTATAAATCTTGCCCTTTTAACAATGCCATATCCGAAGATCATACATCGTATGTTACGTTAGATGTAAAATTGGGATTTGCAGCACCAAGTTAAGAAAACTAGAGATTATGCCAGACTCCATAATGGGGCACACTAGTCGGTGCATAAAACGAAACAGAAACTACTAAAGTATTAACAAAGGTCTACAGGAATTTTCAAGAAGTTTTAAGGTACATAAACAAAGTAGTGTGTTAAAATACAGTAACAGACTATATACATAAAAACATACAATGTCTGTATACCTCTACTGTTGTGCTATGAAGCAAAACAAATTCTAAAAGCGTAAATGGCATGTAGTCAAGTTGAAATTTTTTTTATTTATTTTTATTTTATTTTTTAATTTTGAAAGTTTTTTACACACATACAGAGTGATTCTTATAAAAGTCACAAATGCCGGGAAAAAGATCAAAAGTGGATGACCGATGTTGAACATGTGACGTCACCCGATGACGTACCTCGCTGCACGAGCAGCGGTTGGGCGTACCGATCCGTCCACACACACACACACACACACACACACACACACACACACACACACACACACACATATATATATATATATATATTGCCTACCCAGGTCAAGCATTCAAGTCCGCGTGGCGTGGCTCCGGGCTTACATGTGCAACTTTAGCGGCTCGGGTTCAGGGATCGAGCCCTGCGGTGGACAAGCAGTATTGTTTTTCATTGCGTCAGACGGTTATGCGTTTACATTGAGGTATCATTATTTTATTTATCGGTTTCGCGGTCTCCACTAGTTTATTGTAAAGTACAGTACAACATAACGTACCGTACTGCGTCACAAGTAAATCAGTAAAGCTACCAAAATTGCGACGTTACCAGTAAATGACCGAAGTTTTCTGTACTAAATAAAGTTTGTAAATAAGGAAAGAAGGGAGAAAAGGAAAGAAACACAAAATAAGAACAGCTTTCGTTTGATTACATGAAGGATAGCAATTCCGTGACTCTACCCTTACAAAAGGCCACTTTTTCAAAAGATGTTTGAACTTTGTACCGTTTGCTTGAATGCAAGTATTGCATCGCGCAATGTGCGATGTGTAGCACCGCCCCCTACCGGCTATGGCAGGATCGACAAGCCCAGACACTACACTTGCGACGATGTGACGTCACGTGTTCAACGTTTCTCATCCACTTTGGGTTATTTCTCGACATTTACGCCCCCATGAGTCATTCTGTATATGAAGAAAGGTAGGGAAAGAACTGATACCACACATATAATGAAGCCTTGACGGTACTTCATGATATCTTCAGTGTTGATGTACCTCCTACAGAAATCATGCGTGATGCTGCGAGCAATGAGGAAAATGGCCAGAGGGCCCCTACACAAGCAGTGTGTGACAAGTTGGGAATTTGGGTTGTACGTGAAACGTACTCGGATAGCCAAGGTGTTAGGCGATCGCACGCATAAAGCGCGACACAAATTATCACTTGTCGCCATTGGGTTATTTCAGTACGTTAATGCGGCCGACGTCGTTATTTGTCTTTCAGCACGTAAACATACGGGCGCGGAATCACGACTTTGCGCAGCCTGTGCTTTCGAACATACCCGAAAGAACAGACACCACACATACAATTGTAATGTGTAAGCCAGTCAACTTTTTGTGGATGTATTTCAGGCACTTGAGAATGTCCAACGGTCGAAATTAGCTAATAGCACAGACAATAAATAGGTGCGTTTTCGTTCTTAAAACATATTCAGGATGTGAATTCCCACGAAAAGATTCTGAAATATATGTGTTTGCAAATACCCTTATCAAAGAATTCACAGTAGAGAAATTTCTTGAAACGTTACAATTTTTCCGTCCTAATGTTCTTCGCGGTTAGTTTATCACAAAGAGAGCTGATGCTTGGAAGAGCTAAGAATGATCACCAACAGAAGTATAGTGCTGTGCAGCTGAGTTGAAATAAAGCACGGCGATGCTCTCCCAGTTTATTTACATCAAATTGGATTTTACAAGGCACATTAAATGAAAAAGATATATACTTCCTATACTTGTGTGAAACAGTCGCTATCATTTTGAGAAGGGATTTAAGCGTAGTTAAATTTTTTTAAGCCTTTCGGAATAATCAGACGCAGCTCACGACATACTCTGTGTAAACGTTCCGAAAAACGAATCACATCAATGGTATTTTTTACAGCCACTGTAAATTTTTTAAATGAAAACATTTTCTGTTCTTTTATTTTGTAATAAACATTTCCATAATCCATAACGAGTGTGTGCAGCATCAGAAATTACTTGGAGAAATGCATGATACAGACTGTGCTGCCTTACAATACATTTATTCACTACCGGTTTTGATCACACACAGTGGAAAAATATCTACGGTGACAATTTCGCATGGTATACATGCTGTTTAACCAGGAATGTATACGCCATTGCTGATTGGAAAACGTAAGAGTTGATACTTAATGCCACAATACAGGCTTAAGCAAGCAGAAAACAGCATTGAAAACATCAAAACATGTAAGAGCAGTAAGTGGGCAGCGCCATTCCTCAGGCACAACCTACTGTGGACTTACTGGTCTTACATTGTTTCCGTGTTTTCAACGATGTTTTCTGCTTGGTTAAGCCTATATGACGGAGTTAAGCATGAGTTTTCTTACGTTTTCACGTCAGCAACGGCATACACTTTCGTGGTTAAATAGCATGTATGCCATGTGAAGTCGTCGCAATAGATGTTTTTCCACTGTGAAGACGGTCCATGATCGAAACTGGTTGTGAATAAATTTACTGTAAGACAGCATAGTGTGTATCATGCATTTCTCCAAGTAATTTGATGCTGTTGACGGTCATCTGAAAAAAAAATATTTGATCATAAATTAGCTCGAAAGGGAAATTGAGGTGGGTAACCAAATGCTTGAGGTACCCCATAGCCACCATTTGGGTACATATTCTCTGGTGCAAGCCCAGATGGTCTGTAGACATTGTCGTAGGGCATTGGGGATTCCCCATTGTAAGGATAATTGAACATTCCAGCATCTGTATCCACAACAAATATATTAGGTTCATTAGTAGCCGGCGTGTCGTCTGAATCATTGTCAACATATTGTGCAACTGGCAGTGGTGAAACTGTATTGTACGCGCTCACAGATTGGTGAAGCGGACATACTAGTCTCGATGGATAAAGTGGGCTAGGGTACCCCATTTGCGGCACAAACATCTTATTCACCGAATCGTCAGATGCGCCGCTTCCCACATTCGTCGGTGCTGAGATTTTGTAAACAATGTAAGGCGGATACACAGCTCCGTTGCCGGTGGCGGCAAATGGTTGATTTGGACTGATATCCTGGTAGACTGGGGATGCAGGGTACAGATAGCAAACGAGGTAGGAAGGAGTCTGCCAGGGGTCGGACGCAGCTGCTCCCGCCTGGTTGCCGTTCGTGTCCTGCGTGTTGCCCTGTGTCTGCTGGACAGGTCTGCGCTGCGGTCTCCTGGCTGGCCGCTGTTTCGCTGGCTTCCGTGTTGGTCGGCGGGTCTGCGTTCCCTGACCTTGCGCGCTGGCTGGAAGTTTCCTGTCAGGTGCGCGCCTCCTCTGTCCCGGGAAGCTACTGACGGCTCCAGCTGGTGGAGGTTTCGCATTGCCGCCGACACCAGAGGTGCCATCACCGACTGAGGCAGCAGCCGACAGCAGCGACAAAAGCAAAAGAATTATCTGCAACATAGGAACCGGGAAATTTATTTACTACAACTTTTGATAGTAGTAGATTTCGTGAGTTGAATTTCCTTAAAGTGTTGTTCAAGCAATGAAATCGTGAAATTACAATAGAGACAGATTTACAGGCAGTGGTGCCCTAGGTCACAGATTTTTCAGCACCACGAACCACCCCGCCCTCCCCCATACGTCTATAGTTTTCTTAAACATTTCTGTTGTCCTACAAAATTAAGATTCCACGTTACCAAACATTTAATCAATAACGGCATCCTTCGCTTTATAAATTCTGTCGTCTTTTTCTTGTTGCACTCTGATATTTGTTTACGTTCTAGACGCATTTAGTCTTTTTTTGAGTGTTGGAACTTAAATAGTGGCAACTTTTTATTCACAACCGATACAAAAGAGTTACATGTTTACACCTGTTACTGTCCTTCAAAGTATTCACCAGCGTTGTGTAGAACCCGTTGCCAACGATGTGGAAGGCGTAGTATACCGTTAGCAGAGCCTGTTCTGTTGATGGTGCGAATGGAGCGGTCTACTGCCTATTAAATCTCTGGAACAGTTCTGAAGCTAATGCCACGAAGTGGTTCCTTCATCTCCGGAATCATATCAACGTCACACGGACTTAAGTCGTACTACTGTTCGGTTTTTGAGCATTACCCGCGACCAGCTTTGCCAAAGAAGCGGCGACACTCTCTGCGCAACC
The DNA here is from genome assembly GCF_023898315.1 of Schistocerca nitens. Lineage (NCBI taxonomy): Eukaryota > Metazoa > Arthropoda > Insecta > Orthoptera > Acrididae > Schistocerca > Schistocerca nitens. The sequence continues at coordinate 250,796,034 of NC_064618.1, forward strand.
CACCCATCATTTTGCACGACAATGCGCGGGCGCATACAGTGCAAGCTGTGGCTGCTCTCTTCGGTCGTTGGACTGGGAAGTACTTCAAAAATGGTTCAAATGGCTCTGAGCACTATGCGACTTAACTTCTGAGGTCATCAGTCGCCTAGAACTTAGAACTAATTAAACCTAACTAACCTAAGGACATCACACACATCCATGCCCGAGGCAGGATTCGAACCTGCGACCGTAGCGGTCGCTCGGTTCCAGACTGTAGCGCCTAGAACCGCACGGTCACTGCGGCCGGGTGGGAAGTACTGTACCATTCACCATACTCCCCGGACTTAAGTCTTTGTGATTTTGATTTGATTCTGAAAGTGGTATTCGCTTCAGAACTGTTCCAGAGATTCGACAGGCAGTAGACCGCTCCATTCGCACCATCAACAGAACAGTCTGTGCTAACGGTATACAACGCCTTCCACATCGATGGCAACGGGTTCTACACAACGCTGGTGACTACTTTGAAGGACGGTAACAGGTGCAAACATGCAACTCTTTTGTATCGGTGGAGAGTAAATAGTTGTCACTATTTAAGTTCCAACCATCGTATATGAAACGCATTTCCCAGTGGATTTAATATGGAAATAATATAGTTTCAGTTTTGCATGGATACTTACACATTGGACACAATCCACAGCATAATGGAAAAATGTCATATTACCGCCTTGAATTGCTAGTAAAATATTATAATTATACAACCAGTTTCAGTCGTGTGACCATCATCAGCTTCATAAAACAATTCATAGCATCATGTTAGGCTAAATATAAAATCGCTATCGTCAGGTGATAAAACCATGGATAATACACTGTCATCATATTGGTAGGTAATATAAATTATGTCATCAATCTATAAAAATTTTGCTAGGCAGTGTATACATCCATGTCAGAACTGCTTAGAGTGAGACGTGATTTATATTGTGATATGATGACAGTGTATTATTCACGATTTTATGACCTCACGATAACGGTTTTATAATTCACATATCATGGTACTGTGAATAATTTAATGAACCTGATGATGCTCAGACGACTGAAACTAGTTGTGTTCAAATGGCTCTGAGCACTATGGGACTTAACATCTGAGGTCATCAGTCCCCTAGAACGCAGAACTACTTAAACCTAACTAACCCAAGGACATCACACACATCCATGCCCGAGGCAGAATTCGAACCTGCGACCGTAGCAGTTGCGCGGTTCCGGACTGAAGCGCCTAGAACAGCTCGGCCACCGCGGCCGGCAACTTGTTGTGTAAAACAAGTTTTTTTACTAGCATGTCATGGTGTTTATATGACATTTTTCAAATACGTAAGAGCTGTGGAGCATCACTGAATGAAAATATAATCACAGTATAATGTTTACATGAATAAATTATCACTTACAGTTATTCTTCCTACTTGCCGAGATCTGCTCTTAGGTTAAGGGTCACACTGTCGCTTTCCTTATGAAAAGTCAACGTATATCGAAATAGAGATCTGCTCGTTTTGTAATTTTCATACTTCGTTATTTAAATGATGTAAAACAACACTACTGCTCAGGCGAGGACTGAAGATTTTTCTCGTGATATCTGTGAGCGATTTCTGTCGCAATACTGTTTGTTCACCTGGTGTCCCTTTTCTTATTTGTGTATGCTGTACATAAATGTTACAAATAACGTAAGTAATATTATGAACTGTATTATGCAGTACAGAACTCCGCCAGTATATTTCATTAGAGAAGATCCATTTCGGTCAAGGATCAGACTGTTATCGGGTCCAAAAAGCATCTCAGCTATGCAAACAGCTGTATCACTATACTTTATTAGAGACAATCGCTTTCCGTCTAGGATCAAACCATCTTCTGATTCAAAAAATGCCGCACATCAGCTACGCATTTGTATTTACATAGCTGTTTTTTTTTTGGATCCTATGGTGGTCTGATACCAGATCGAAATCGATCGTCTCTAATAAAATATACTACGCAGTGCTTAACATCCATTAAAGCTGTACAACACCACCTCCATGAAATAATTCTATAAAGAATAATGTATTCACGTAAAAATTATGACGTGAACTGTTTCGAGCAAGAAGCCTGTATTATTCTAGATTAAATCCACTAAAGGTGTCATAATACGTATAAAAGGCGAAACGCGTCGAGAACGTAAATAAATATTAGACTACAGCAAGAAAAAGTTGTTTGAATTTTGACAACGAATATTTATATACTTTCTGTGGAAAACGACCACATCATGAATATGTATTAATGTAATTACTTAAAAGAAACATGTCAAGGACTCTGGAGATCAAAGTGATCTTGCTGCTTTCAGTTGTCTCTTTGCTGTAAAAAGGAATACTACATCAGAGTAAGGGGAGGAGCAATTTCGACTTAAATGTTCTTGGGTTCTGAATATGGAGTATGTAGTAGGTTTTGTTATGATTTGATGTGACTTTTGTTGATCTCAGAAACCCTATTGTGTGTTGCCACACGTGGATAGGGACAAGTCATAATTACAATTTTTATAAATATTATAATTAACACATAATAAGAAGAAACAATTGATATGGGACAATTTACAATTACATTACAATAAACTGATAGCAAGAAATAACAATAGTTACATCCCTAGAAAGGAAGCGCAACAGTTAATTTCACCGTAGAGTAACAACGAAACAAATCAAACCGAAGTGGTTCATTCAAAGGACGAAAAGAAAAGAGGCAAATAGTTTTTAAAACTATTAAAAGAGTTTGATTCATTTCAGTTATTATCATTTTTCAACTTCCTCCTATTACAAGAGTCTGCAAATGAGGCAAAATACGTAACATCTTCAAAGAAAAAACAAACCACTGCCCGAAATTCTCTTCTCCATTTTATGGTTTACTGAGGATTCTAAGTGGAAAATACGAGTATAATACTCTCATTTTGAGTTATCAAAATTCCACTTACGTTTTGCCTAGCAGTGCAGCAGCAATAAACTCTCATACTGCATCGTTATTGACCCAATTCGCAGGGTCTCTGAATTTTTCTTTTTTCATTTTTCACATCTTTAAAACACAATTTTATTGCAAAGTCCACATGTGTACTAGCACCTCCTGTGTCAACATCCGTACACTCTTCACAACTTCTCTTGTCACCGAGACTGTCCTCCTCTAGTTCCGTGTCCCCAAACTCCATGCAACCTTTACAAGTTCCCGACTTTAAAGCCACATCAACATGAACAACAGCGTCGTTTCTATTTCTAATTCTATTGCCACTGCCGCCACTCATTTCACCGACACCAAAACTTTCATCTAATGGTGTTAAAATTTCACCTCTAGCAATTAATATTACTACTACAGATAGGGCGGTTGCAATTTGCATGTGCAGTCTTAGAAAAGTATTCACTAAATATTTTAACTTGAGCGTGATATACCTTTATTCGTTCACTAGATAGTTTTCTCCTTTGTGCACCTGTTAGCTTCTTCACGAGTCTCATTATGTTGGACAGAATACTTTTAAACATAGAAATAGGTAACACACGCAAAGATGACAACCGACAAGGTAAGCGATGATAACTTGCACACGAAACAATTTTCTGAATTTGTTATATTCGTCTGGTGTGTAGCCTTGCGTGGACGTGAAACATCGATGATATGCAGCTCAAAGAAGAAGATAACAGAAGCCTTTGAAATTTGGTGTTAAAGAAGAGTGCTAAAAGTTATATGAGTAGGTAGAATAACTTACGTGGAAGTACAGAATCGAAGTGGAAGAAAAAGAGATTTATGCCACAACTTGACTAAAAGTAGGGATCGGTTGACAGGACACATCCTGAGGCATCAAGGACTCATCAGTTTAGTAATAGACTGCTGGGTTGCAGAGGGGGACCAACGTATGAATACAGTAAGCAAGTTCAAATTGATGTAGACAGAGTTAATCGTGCAGAGATGAAGATGCTAGTGGAGAATAGACTAGCGTGGAGAGCTGCATCATCCCAAACTACAGATAGAAGATCACAACAACAACAACAGAAAATTTTCAAAATCATGCACTACTCTATAAGTACTACCCAACCACGATATTATTGAACTTGGCCTCCTGTAGCCGTTATCGGAAACACGCAGTGACGTTAGAGTAAAGAGGTACAGTGCTGAGTAAGGAAAGCACATCACACCGAGAATGATTTTAAGATAGTTGTGTATATACCGGATGATCATAAAGTCAGTATAAATTTGAAAACTGAATAAATCACGGAATAATGTAGATAGAGAGGTACAAATTGACACACGTGCTTGGAATGACATGGGGTTTTATTAGAACCAAAAAAATACAAACGTTCAAAAATTGTCCGACAGATGGCACTTCATCTGATCAGAATAGCAATAATTAGCATAACAAAGTAAGACAAAGCAAAGATGATGTTCTTTACAGGAAATAATGTGTCCACCATCATTCCTCAACAATAGCTGTAGTCGAGGAATAATGTTGTGAACAGCACTGTAAAGCATGACCGGAGTTATAGTGAGGCATTGGCGTCAGATGTTGTCTTTCAGCATCCCTAGAGATGTCGGTCGATCACGATACACTTGCGACTTCAGGTAACCCCAAAGTCAATAATGGCACGGACTGAGGTCTGGGGACCTGGGAGGCCAAGCATGTCGAAAGTGGCGGCTGACCACACTATCATCACCAAACGACGCGCGCAAGAGATCTTTCACGCGTCTAGCAATATGGGGTGTTTTTTTTTTTTTTTGGTTCTAATAAAACCCCATGTCATTCCAAGCATGTGTGTCAATTTTTACCTCTCTATCTACATTATTCCGTGGTTTATTAAGTTTTCAAATTTATACTGACTTTATGATCATCCGGTATTATCAAGGGGTTAAGGGTATTTTCGTGAAACTCACGATAAGCCGACCAAAGCGCTTTCTCACCAAGTGCAATAATACAGAGGTCTACTTCTAGTATGCTTAAGATTGGAGTTTCGAAAATGGTAATCATAACAGTTTAATCATGGCCTAAAGTTAATGATCCATGTTAAATAAAAGTCATTAAAATCACACAGTTATGTACATCCAGGTCCTACAGCTGATACACCTCATCTCTTTGAGTGTGTAGTTACGAGGGTTGCCCAGAAAGTACTGCACCGCATTTTTTTCCACAAAAATTCTTCATTGAACATAATGAGAATTACACGCATGAAAGAATGGTGTTTTATCTGCACACCCGGCTTTTGCACGTAATCTCCTCCTCATTCTGTGGCCTTCCTGTAGCACGAAGCAAAGGCGTGTACGTCGTGTCGGTACCAATCATTTTTCTGGTGACAGAGCCAGTGCTTCACTGCGTGAATCACCTCATCATTGACAGATGCAGCGCCAACTGTCGAGTCGTAATGCGTCTCTCCTCGCGAACGACATCAGCCGCTGCAACATGTGAGGTGTGACAGCTGTGGATGGCCTCCGCGACTGCTGCATATCGTGGAGCCCCGCCCAACCGCCTTCTCATAACCCTATCCTCTGTGCTCTGCGACTAACTGTACTTCTGTCGACAGCAAATGTTCACCGACTTTGCACAATCGATTGTCAATATTCCCCACAGTTTCTTTCTCTGCAGTAGGAAATTCAATGACGGCACGTTGCTTGTAACGTATGTCATCACCTACAGACGCCATTTTGGAACTGTCCCGCAGCTACGCTATGTGTGGGAAGTGACGGAAACTTGGCGCGCTCACACAGGAGACTTCAAATAATACATACGTAACGTTTCACATTCGTAGCATTGTTTTCGGCTGAGAAAAAAAAATTCATAGCATTACTTTCTGCGTAACCCTCGTACAAAGTCACGTTCAAGTACATTTGCTTAGTTATTGATTTATTGTTAATTAATTAACATTTACTTTGTGTATCGCATAAGAGAATGAAACACTAAACATACAATGAAGGTGGCACAGAAGATATTTTAACGTAGTTCATTTTTTCTCTTTTATTTTTAATTTGATTTTCTTTAAATTCTCATCCATGTAAGAAACTAAATGCTGTTACTTTTGCGACAGAGTTTTAATTCCAATTAGAGAAATAACGATTACATTTTTTCTCAATACACATTTGAATATCATCTGTTGTCCTCTCATAGTCAATGTGCCTACTTGTAACTACTATTATCCAAAACTGAACTCATCCTTTGAAAACAGTACGGAGAATATCGCGATATGACTTTACATCGTCCATTACAGCATGATAACACCAGGTTGCACAGTTGGAAAAATAACCCGATAGCACAGCATTAGTTACGCCGGTAATATGGAATCGAATGGACTACAAAAATATGCTCTTGCCGGAGTGGTATATTTTCCGTTGCAACATATCGCTGTCAGTCTATTGGGAAAGACTGTGACTGCAGAGACATTACAGTGTGGTTCTTTTTTTATTGCGCTCTACGAGCCTAACATCTTGTACTATGGAGTCATCTGTTTGGTTTAACAAACATTGGAGATAAGCTGGACCAGGCACCTCAAAGATTGCCACCTACATCCGTGTCTACTCTCCGCAAGCCACCTTATTGTGCGTGATGGAGGGTACTTTGTGTAGCATTGTCACTTTCTTCCGTTTCTGTTTCGGTGGTGCACGGGAAGGAAGATCGTTGGCGAGCCTCCGCGAGAGTACAGATCTCTTTAATATTGGCTTAATGGTCTTTTCGTAAAATATATGTAGGAGGTATCAGTATATTGGCTGAATCTTCTAGCACTGTACTGTCTCGGAGTTTTAACAGTTAACAGCATTGATATGCGTCTGGTACTGGAGACGGGCGATCATAACGCTTTCGCGCCTACTAAGCGACCAAGTGACGAAACGCACTGATCTTCTTTAAATCTTCTTTATTTCCTTAATTCTATCTTTACTTTTTGTATTACTATAAATTACTATAAATAATAATAAAAAATAAAAAAACCCATCCTATCTGGGAAGGGTCCTAGATGGACGAGCAAAAGTATCAGCTGCAGTTTTTTTCGTAAGCTGTCTCTTTCGTCTGTTACTGAATCTCAGTCTGGCATCTGCTTTCCCTACAATTACTTATATGTGGTCGTTCCACATTAAATGACTCCGTACGCATACTTCTGCCTGTTTGATGCATGTGTGTGCCACCGTGCTGTTTGCGTAGGCAGCAAAAGTGTTTAGTATGATGACAACATACATACACCTCAAGATAAGACAGGAATTCGAAAGGTAACCATGGAAAAAGACTGCACCAGACGATGAAGCGATTTTTCAGTTAGAACAGCAGAGGTATTTCATCATACGTGAGTCAAGTCGAAATCCGATATTTGAGTAAAAGGGATACAAAAGTTAAGTGTAAAGCTAAATTCATGAATATGGGTACTGAGACCCAATGCAAACGAACTTCTTATATGTTTAGAAGATTGGAAAATTCAGAAGACATAAATGTTATTTGCCTGTTTTAACGTCGTGTAACTACAGGGATAAAAAAATTAAATAAATGTGGATATAACCTAGCATCATTTTTACGTAAATTCAACATGAAAGAAATGAGGTGTTGCTACATACGTAAAAGACGAACAAAAAGTAAAAAATAATGATTCAGTCATTTTTGCGCAAATCAGAACCTGGTATGTGCGTGTAAGATGCTACAGTCTTATGGATCCACACTAAGAAAGTCTCTTGTAGGTTCAGTTTTGATCCCTCTGTCAAATAAAAGGAAACAGTTAATAGTCTGCAGCTATATCAACGTAGATTCCTTAAAAGTTGCTGACAGAAAAAGAAACCGGGGAAGTACGAGTAGGACTTAAATTTCGAAGGTTTCATATAAATTTAATTATGTTTATAGATGGTTCATTCATCCTCGGAATTGAGAATCTCGACGATATTTGCCTGTTATCGATGTCAACACTGGCGAGATGTCGGCCCCGAAAATTCCAAGACTTTCAAGAATGTTTTAAGTTTAAATTGTTTGTGTAATTTCACATTCGCTATTTAAATTATTCGTTTTTTGGAGTTATATTGACATGTTGCACTAATTTAAATTGCAGATGCGCGTTGACTTCTCTGCTCTTGTCCCTGTTGCAATTAATGGTAAGATTTAACGGAAGTCTCCAGAGAGAAAACAATAGAGCCAGCCATAGGTCTATTGCTGTTACACATCTGTTGAATGTTCTGTGTGCTCCGACGGGTATTTAATGGGATATTGGAACCTCATCAGAACAATGGAAATGCAATCCTGAATCAAATACCGTTATTGCTGTGCTCTGAAACATTACAGATGCTGTATGCATCATACCCAAAGACTGCCAGAGGATGTTTGTATGTAGAATAAGCAGTTCATAAAGGAACTGTAATGCTAGCACCAGCATGGCGTTGGTAGTCTGGTGGCCTTACACTTATCACTACTAGATGTCAAAGGCGTTGTTTTCACAGCGGTAGGTGACGTTATTTCGTCGTAGCACAGCTAATAGCCATGAAATATTTATAAATTGCATATACAAACCTTGCTTGTAACTCACTCTACCTATTACAGAAAACCAGATCAAAATCTCGACAGCATTTTATGATTTTATGACAGATTACAAGTGCAGTGTAGGTTTGTAATGGCAAAAGAATATTTTTTATTTGATATAATTAAAAATTAACAATGTTCGTATTTTTTCAGTTACTTTTACTGTGAAACCTTGATTCTTGATAAATATCACGATTATAGGTCAACAGGAAGCACCCCATAAGTTAACAGCAAATACGCTATGGGTTTTCATGAGTGAGTTTGCGAGGGTAAAAAAATACTGTTTCCAATGTCTATATATAACGGTCTACTATGCAATGTACTTCAGAGTTCCACGCATGTCTGAAGGAACAGACACTGTTTTAATCTATAGCTGTATGGTCAAGTGTATTTGCAGTTGTATGATGAGCCCCAGCTGTACAGTTTATCGGCGGTGTACGAAAATTTGTGCCAGGCTGGGACTCGAACCCAGATTTCCTTCTTTACGCACGTGGTCACTGTAATCACTCTGGCTGTCCGGGCATGCTTCGAGGGCCGACCCAAGCCCCCCACCCCCAACGTCGCCGTGTGCCCACGTCCTGCACTCGCTCAAACACTGTGATTCTCCCCATAGGAAGTGATTTATTAATGTTGTGGACTTTGCCCAGGCATGTAAATACTGTTTGCAGTGCACGTGTATAACGGTCTACTATGCAATGTACTTCAGACATACATACGTATCTTTTGATTACATTGATGAAAAGTTGAAGTTTTTATGCCGCCGTGGGCCGCAGACCATAGTATGTGACATAAATTTCAACTTGTTACCTCCACTCGTTCCTGATAAAAACGAATCTTAACAGACAGACATACAGGATGGCAACACTATGTTGGTCCGAGACATATTTATGCAAAAGACATCTTCATTAATAATTCTTACATCAATGTTTTAAAAATAAGATTAAACGTGTGGAATGGAAAGAGGTAAACAGGGAAATGAATGATAATGCGAATTTCAACGTATTTGGTAACTAATTTCTGTCAGCGTTTGTAAGTAATTTTTCCAAAAAGTAGTTCAGAAAGTCTACTATAAAAAGCAAGTTTGCTGTAGGTCACAGAAGTGAGTAAAATATCATTTAAAAGGAAAAGAGGAATTTCTGTGTAACCAAAACATGTTGAAAAAACGTATGTTACTTGCATTCTACAAGAAACACTGTGTTAACTTAAGGAGATTTGTTAATAGATCCAGAACATACACAAAATGACAGAGATTAATAGTACTGATTACAAAATTAAAACAATATTGGATATGTTAGATGAGAGCCAGAACAGCCAATTAGTATACAAGATACCATCTCAAACGGAATGACTGTGTTGTGGTTAATGAGTCACAAGCTGCAATGGTCAATTTGTAACTGTAGCAACAAAAGAATAAAGTAGTTAGATTGAAGAAGCAAGGGAATGCAGTAAAAATAAATTCTGTAGAACTTAACGGAAGTAGACGTAATGCGCTCAACCTACCACTGACAGTGTCACACTCATAACAGTTCTCACAAAAGCTCTTTCATGTTGTACATGGAATTTAGAACCTGGAGGAACTGTTCTAACTTAATAAATCACGTCAATAGCTATTTATGAGAAGAGCCACCAACACAAAATATTTCTTCTGACAGGTACAAATGTACCACTGTTAAACCTATTTACAACGAAGGTGTCAGAAAAGATATAGTTATCATCCTACTTTCACACAGACATCATTTTCAAAAATAGTCGTTGGATACGTTTCAAGACAGGGTTTCCTAGCCTCGATTTTTTCCTCAAGACATCCTCTACAACCCCTCGAAGTCTGTCCCAACATTTCTGGGACACCCTGTGGGTACAATAGGACTCAATGAAGTGAAATGGGAAGAAGATAAGGGTTTCTCATCAGGTGAATTCAGGAAAATATCTAGAGCATCAGAAATGTAATAATGGAATAGGATTCTTTATGAATAGGAAAATAGGGCAAGAAGGTAGTTACTGTGAGCGGTTCAGTTATAGGGTTGCTCTTACCGGTTCGACAGGAAATCAAGGCCGACAACAACAGTTATGGTATACTTACCTTTGTAAAACGAGAAGATGAAGAGATAGAGTATATGAGGGCACTGAACTAGGAACTCTGTATGTGGATGGAAGTTAAAATCTTACAGTCATGAGGGATTCCAACATTGTGGTAAGGGAGGATGTAGATGACTGCATCACAGACGAATAAGGGTTCAATAGTAGGAATGACACAGGAGACAAGCCGTCGAGTTCTACAATAAATTTTGACTGGTAATAGGGAACACACTGTCCAAAAATCGGAAGATCAGGAGGTACATTTAGAAACAGCTTGGAGACCCGGGAAGATTCCGGCTGGATTACATCGTGGTGGAGCAGAGGTTTCGAAATCAGAGATGTGATTATCAGGTGCACCGAGGACAAGATACAGACTGATACTGCAATTAAGTGATGACGAAACGTATGTTAAAGTTCGCGAGAACTATAAGAAACAACCCATGTGTAAAGAAGTGAGACGCTGAAGTATGAAGGAACGATGAGGTGCGTTTAAAGTTCTCTAAGGCTGTAGATACTGCGACAATGAATAACACAATAGGCAGTTCAGATGAAGAAGAATGGACATCTCTAAAAATGGCAATCACAGAAGCTGGAAAAACAAATACAGGGCAAGTAAGATAAATGCGAAGCTCCCTTGTGTAATAGAATAGATACTCAGTTGATGGAAGAGAGAGAAATATCAGGGAAAATGCAGGAACACTGCAATATACGCCACTTAGGAATGAAATGAACAGTGAGTGTAGGTAAGATAAAGCAAAATAACTGCATAGAAATGTGAAGAAATCGAAAAAAAATGGTCTTCGGTAGGAGAAATTCAGCATATAAAGAAGCCAACCTGATTTTCAGTGAACTTAAAAGCAATACCATGAACATTAAACAATTCAAACGGAAGCCTACTAGTAGCAAACATAGGCCTTAATTTTGAGAAAAAGCTCTGAGAATGTGTGTCTCAAGCAATGTTTTCTTTGGACGTGAAACATGAACCATGAGAACATCGGTAGAGAAGAATATGGAAGCGTTGGAGTTGTGGTGTTATTGAGTTGTGCTGAGAATTAAGTCGGCTGATAAGAATCGAAATGCAGAAATTAAATGTAGAATTATCGAGGAAAGAAATATGTGAAACATACTGACAAGAAGAAGGTACAGGGTGGTACGACATCTATAAAGATATCAGAGAATAGTTAAGCATAGTGCAAAACCCTTAGAGGAAGAAAGAGATTTGAATAAATCGAACATATCGCGATGTAAGTGCTTATCTGAAATGTGGAGATTGGCGCAGGAGTGAAAATTGTGACGGGTTGCATCAGACCAGTCAGAAGACCGATAGAAATAAATAAAAAAAAGTTTTATGAATAACCAATCAGTGTTTGAATCAAATGTTTACTTGTCATCATCATAGTTTTCCTGTGTTAGCAGGTCTACTGCTTCTCCATTTACTGCCACCCATTGTTTGCTTCTTAGCGTTGTATGTGCTGCACTGCAGCACATAATCCAGAATGTAATGACCCAAAATGGAGTTATCTTCATATGCATCTACATGTATACACTACACGCCACTGTACGGTGCAAACAGAGCGGGTGAAAAACAACTATCGATATGCCTGCGTATGAACCCTAATTTCTCTTATCTTGTCATCGTGGTCTTTATGCGAAATGTACGCTGGCGGCAGTAGAACGGTTCTGCAGTCAGATTCAACTTTTCTCAGTAGCGTACCTCGAGAAGAATGTCCCTCTCCCTCCAGGAATTCCCATCTGAGTTCGCGAAGCATCTCCGTAATACTTGCGTGTTGTTCGAACCAACGGCTAACAAATCTAGCAGCCCGTCTCTGAATTGCTTCAATGTATTGCTTCAAACCCACCTGGTGCGGGTCCCAAACACTTGAGCAGTACTCAAAAATGGGTCACAATAGTGTCCTATATGCGAGAGAAGAGAACCACTTGTATGAATATCAAGAGCGCAGATGGCAACCCAGTTCTAAGCAAAGAAGGGAAGGCAGAAAGGTGGAAGGAGTATATAGAGGGTTTATACAAGGGCGATGTACTTGAGGACAATATTATGGAAATGGAAGAGGATGTAGATGAAGATGAAATGGGAGATAAGATACTGCGTGAAGAGTTTGACAGAGCACTGAAAGACCTGAGTCGAAACAAGGCCCCGGGAGTAGACAACATTCCATTAGAACTACTGATGGCCTTGGGAGAGCCAGTCATGACAAAACTCTACCATCTGGTGAGCAAGATGTATGAGACAGGCGAAATACCCACAGACTTCAAGAAGAATATAATAATTCCAATACCAAAGAAAGCAGGTGTTGACAGATGTGAAAATTACCGAACTATCAGTTTAATAAGTCACAGCTGCAAAATACTAACGCGAATTCTTTACAGATGAATGGAAAAACTGGTAGAAGCGGACCTCGGGGAAGATCAGTTTGGATTCCGTAGAAATATTGGAACACGTGAGGCAATACTAACCTTACGACTTATCTTAGAAGAAAGGTTAAGAAAAGGCAAACCTACGTTTCTAGCATTTGTAGACTTAGAGAAAGCTTTTGACAACGTTAACTGGAATACTCTCTTTCAAATTCTGAAGGTGGCAGGGGTAAAATACAGGGAGCGAAAGGCTATTTACAATTTGTACAGAAACCAGATGGCAGTTATAAGAGTCGAGGGGCATGAAAGGGAAGCAGTGGTTGGGAAGGGAGTGAGACAGGGTTGTAGCCTCTCCCCGATGTTATTCAATCTGTATATTGAGCAAGCAGTAAAGGAAACAAAAGAAAAATTCGGAGTAGGTATTAAAATTCATGGAGAAGAAGTAAAAACTTTGAGGTTCGCCGATGACATTGTAATTCTGTCAGAGACAGCAAAGGACTTGGAAGAGCAGTTGAACGGAATGGACAGTGTCTTGAAAGGGGGATATAAGATGAACATCAACAAAAGCAAAACGAGGATAATGGAATGTAGTCAAATTAAATCGGGTGATGCTGAGGGGATTAAAATAGGAAATGAGACACTTAAAGTAGTAAAGGAGTTTTGCTATTAAGGGAGTAAAATAACTAATGATTGGCGAAGTAGAGAGGATATAAAATGTAGACTGGCAATGGCAAGGAAAGCGTTTCTCAAGAAGAGAAATTTGTTAACATCAAGTATAGATTTAAGTGTCAGGAAGTCATTTCTGAAAGTATTTGTATGGAGTGTAGCCATGTATGGAAGTGAAACATGGACGATAACTAGTTTGGACAAGAAGAGAATAGAAGCTTTCGAAATGTGGTGCTACAGAAGAATGCTGAAGATAAGATGGGTAGATCACGTAACTAATGAGGCGGTATTGAATAGGATTGGGGAGAAGAGAAGTTTGTGGCACAACTTGACTAGAAGAAGGGATCGGTTGGTAGGACATGTTTTGAGGCATCAAGGGATCATAAATTCAGCATTGGAGGGCAGCGTGGAGGGTAAAAATCGTAGAGGGAGACCAAGAGATGAATACACTAAGCAGATTCAGAAGGATGTTGGTTGCAGTAGGTACTGGGAGATGAAGAAGCTTGCACAGGATAGAGTAGCATGGAGAGCTGCATGAAACCAGTCTCAGGACTGAAGACCACAACAACAACAACATGCGACATCCTTCACAGATGATCTACATTTTCCTAAAATTCGCCCAATAAACCGTTCCATTACATATCGCTTTACAACGTTATGCCTAGATATTTAACAGACGTGACTGTGTCAAGCAGCACATGACTAATGCTGTATTCGAACTTTACGGATTTATTTCCTACTCATCTGCATTAACTTACATTTTTCTGCATTTAGTGCTAGCTGCCATTCATCACGCCAACTAGAAACTTTGTCTAAGACATCTTTTACCCTCCTACAGTCACTTAATGACAATACCATCCCACACTGGACTCGCATTCGGGAGGACGACGGTTCAATCCCGGGTCCGGCCATCCTGATTTAGGTTTTCCGTGATTTCCCTAAATCGCTCCAGGCAAATGCCGGGATGGTTTCTTTGAAAGGGCACGGCCGACTTCCTTCCCCATCTTTCCCTAATCCGATGAGACCGATAACCTCGCTGTCTGGTCTCCTTCCCCAAACAACCCAACCCAATACCATCCCGGACGCTACAGCATCATGAGCAAACAGCCGCAGGTTGCTGCTCACCCTGTCCACCAGATCATTTATGTATATAAAAAATAACAGCGACCCTATCACACTTCAATGAGGTATTCCTGACTACACCCTTGTTTCTGATGAACATTCGCCGTCGAGGACGAAGTACTGTGTTCTGTTACTTAAGAAGTCTTCAAGCCACTCACATACACTAAATGATCAAAAGTATCTGGACATCCCCAAACACATACGTTTTTCGTATTAAGTGCATTGTGCTGCCACCTACTGCCAGGTACTCCACATCAGCGGCCTCAGTACTCATTAGACATCGTGAGAGAGCAGAATGTGGCGCTCCGCAGAACGCACGGACTTCGAATGTGGTCTGGTGATTGGGTGTCACTTACGGACACGTACAGCACAAAAGCGTACAGGCCGACCTCGTCTGCTGACTGACAGAGACCACCGACAGTTGAAGTGCGTCGTAATGTGTAGTAGGCAGACATCTATTCAGACCATCACACAGGAATTCCAGACTGCATCAGGATCCACTGAAAGTACTGTGATAGTTATACGGAAGGTGAAAACTTAGATTTCATGGTCGAGTGGCTGCTCATAAGCCACACATCACGCCGGTGAATGCCAAGGGTTGGAAGTGAAGCAGACAGTTGGAGTAAAACAATCATTACAGTTATTGAAGTTCGTTATTCCGAACATAGACGTAAGAACATTAACACAGAAATGATTTTAGGGACATACGATAGGTGTTGTGTGATAAAAGGAATTGCCATTTCTGCAACATTTCACACAGATATCAAGATTCCCGCGTTTATAATGATTCTGGGGATTAACGATAGTCCAGTCACTCTTTCACGTTAAATTCAAAATTGTGAACAAGACAGATGGAAAACGTATTCCGTAAGATTTCATAATTCAACAACTGCGTGCGAAAAACCTACATAAACCTAAAGGAGGGTGTGAACAGTATGACAAAAATGCTTCAAATGGCTCTGAGCACTATGGGACTTAACATCTGAGGTCATCAGCCCCCTAGAACTTAGAACTACTTAAACCTAACTAACCTAAGGACATCACACACATCCATGCCCGAGGCAGGATTCGAATCTGCGACCGTAGTGGTCGCGCGGTTCCAGACTGAAGCGCCTAGAACCGCTCGGCCACACCGGCCGGCAACAGTACGATACGATCACATAGGTTAACTACAGGATGTTCGAAAATTCCCTTTAAAAACTTCTAATACTTGTAGAGGGGAGTGAGTACATAATATTTTGAGTAGGAACTTGTATACGGAAACATACCGTTTCTGTTCTGTGACGGATTCAAGTTCAGATGTTGTTCTCATACACTTCTGCTTGAGGAACTGAATCAGGCGTGACGGTGTTTAAATATTAGATAACAATTCCAAAGAAAACATAACGAAACATCCATTCATCACTTCATCACATCGAGCCGCTGTTGTAATGCGTCAGTACTGTTCTGTACGTACAGCATGCTGGGTTCATTTTTGTTTTGGAAAAAGCTAACACGTGATGTTTAAGCGTTAAACAATCAAATATGCTTAAGTGATTAATGGGTGTTTCATTATGTTCCCTTTCAAATTCTTACGTAATAATTGTACTGCGTCACGCCTAATTTGATTCCTCAAGAAGAAGTGGACGAGTTAAAATCTGAATTGAAATATTTATAGAACGAAAACGGTATGTTTCCGGACACAAGTTCCTATTCAGAATATTGTGCACTCACTCCCCTCTTCAGGTCGAAGTTGGGAATTTCCGAACACGCTCTATATCGTAGCCAGATGCTGTGTTTTATACAAAGTAAGTCTTGACAGTACTCACACACGTTCGGGGTAGCATCAGCAACGTTTCACTGCATAAAGAAAACTAAACGCCGTGTGCCTACGTGTGAAGTCCTACTAAAGAACGATAAGGCAGTCGGGTACAATGTTATCAGTCAGAACAAAAAACATGTCGACTTTCTTAGAAAATTAGCTAGAAAGGAAAGCAGCGTGTCGACATTCATGAAAATGATAACAGAAAATATATGCGGAACAGTTGGAGAGAGCGTAGTTTGTTCACTGAAACAGAAAAATGGTTACTTATGAACATTAGCTTACAGTATTTGAGTATAGTAGTAACACTGGAGATTCATATAGGATCCATTGCACTCCATTATTTCCAAATATACCTATTAATTTTGGGAAGATGGGAGCAGTGACAGTGCGATTAATTCTGGATGTTCCCAGGTTTGCAATATCGATTCCAGTAGGTTTGGCATATGTTTATTATTCTTGACTGGAACACCTTGACATAAGACAAAATCACAAAATATAAGTGAGCTCTGGAGTGACTAAAAATGGCCTAATTGTTGTTAACTTATCTACAGCCTACATACGTGATTTAATGTCAGGCACAGATCTAGTGGTGACCAGTTTCTTATTTTCTTCTGCCTTCTCTGCCCCTCCCCCCCCCCCCTCCCCAAATATATATAATTTGCTGGTACTCCAACATGTACTTTACTAAAGGTGCGTATGGTTTTGATAATAGTAATAACAATGAAATATATGATTTAATATAATAATAATTTATCTAGAAAAATGCTTAGTATATTGCTTAAATATAAGTTTCAAGATGCCATTATTCAGAAAAATTTATCATTTTTTAGGCTTTCGTCCGAAAATTTGAGAAGTTCGTCATATAACTAATTTAAGAATTATAATACCATCAGACTGTCCAACTTTGACAATATCGTAATTTATAGGATTTAAAATTGAGCTCTCATAATCCAGTATTATCGTAGCACTATCCCTACGCAAAACTTCGGCAATGTGAGCGTCTAAATGTGGGGGCTACCGTCTCTTTCGCCGGGCGGTACAGTCTGGAACCGCGCGACCGCTACGGTCGCAGGTTAGAATGCTGCCTCGGGCATGGATGTGTGTGATGTCCTTAGGTTAGTTAGGTTTAAGTAGTTCTAAGTTCTAGGGGACTGATGACCTCAGATGTTAAGTCCCATAGTGCTCAGAGCCATTTGAACCGTCTCTTTCAGTAGTTCCTGCTTCCTTTCGGAAGTCAGTATGTCCGTGTCTTTTTTCTTATTGTAGGATCCTTCTCTCGGTGTCTTGCTTTTCTCGACTTCTATGGTTTACCGGTTCTGTCTGTGAACTCACGAACAGTCTTGGATTTGCTATTGTGTACAGGACAGGCCGTAAAGGCATCCATGAGGCCTAGCACTCAGGCGAAAAATGGACAAATATATTGTGTTACATACAGCTTGCACTTTTTTAGAATTCCTTGTGGTTTTTGAGAGTAAAAGTAATTTACTTGCGGAAAGTTATTTGGGAAACTTGTAAATCATTATACGAGTGTGTAACAATGTAAATGCTTTTAACACAATGTTCCTTGGGATGTCTTTGATCCGCGCCTGCACCATGTAGCTGGAAGACAACCACATTCATACTCTCTTAAAGAGTAATAATCACATGTTGTTACGGTGATTCTGAACTAGGTTATAGCGAGTTTTCTCCTTGCAATGTATTTCTTCATGAAATATCTCTTCTTCAGAGATATAATTTGTCCGAACGCTCACTATAATATAACTCATTTCGACAGATTACTTCATAAACAATGACTTACCGCACTATGAGGCTAATTCTTTGTTTACATCATCAACTCTGTTATATCGGAGGGAAAAAAAAAAAACAGAGCAGAAAAATGTTCGCCGAATGGTAGCAGTACACATTTTACTGAAGGGATTGTCAAGCTTTTATTTCTGTGTAACATTAATTAACTTAGCAAGTATGATTAACTACAGCCAGTGGAATGGAAATGAGCGTACGGCATTGTGGGCCGGGAGTCCCCTATTCGGGGAAGTTCGGCCGCTGAGGGCAAGTACTTATTGCGTTCGACGCCACATTGAGCGACTTGCGCGTCGGAGATTGAGGTGAAATGAATGAGCTCTTCCTATTCAGAAGGAACGTTATACAGAGCTCATTTATTATCGTTCGTCCGTTTCGAGGTTTTGTGATCATCATCACAAACTAACGTCTTGTTGAGCTACAGCTACATCTACATCGATACTTTGAAAATCACACTTCAGTGCCGGGCAGAGGGTTCATCGAACCATCTTCACAATAATTCTCGTTATTCCACTCTCGAACAGAGCGCGGAGAAAACGAATACCTATTTCTTTACGTGCCAGCTCTGATTTCCCTGTTTTCATTATGATGATCGTTTCTCCCTATGTGGGTCGGCGTCAACAAAATATTTTCGCATTCAGAGGAGAAAGTTTATGACAGAAGTTTCGTGAGAAGATTTTGCCACAACGAGAAACGCCTTTGTTTTAATTATGTCCACCCCAAATCCCGTACCATGTCAGTGACACTCTACCCCATATATCTCGATAATTGAAAACGTGCTGCTCTTCTTTGAACTTTCTCAATGTACCCGTTAATCCTATCTGGTAAGGATCACACCCGCGCAGCAGCACTCAAAAAGAGGACGAACAAGCTTAGTGCAGGCAGTCTCTTTAGCAGCACTCAAAAAGAGGACGAACAACCTTAGTGCAGGCAGTCTCTTTAGTAGACCTGTTGTATCTCCTGAGTGTTCTGCCAACAAAACGCAGTATTTGTTTCGCTTTCCCCAAAACATTTTCTATGTGTTCTTTACAATTTAACGTGTTCATAATCGTAATTCCTACATATTTAGTTAAATTTACGGCCTTTTGATTTAACTGATTTACCGTGTGATCGAAGTTTATCGGATTCCATTTAGACTCGCGTGGATGACCTCACACTTTTCAGTATTTAGGGTGAACTGCCAATTTTCGCACCATACGGATATCTTTTCTAAATCCTTTTGGAATTTGTTTTGATCTTTTGATGACTTTACTGGGCGGTAAACGACACCATCATCTGCAAACAGCATTTATATAGGTAAGGAACAGCAGAAAGCCTATAACACTACCTTGGGGAACGACAGAAATCACTTCTGCGACTTTCCGTTCTGTGACTTCTCTGGCAGGAAATCACGGACCCAGTCGCATAATCGAGATGATATTCCATAAGCACCCAATTTGATTACAAGCCGCTAGTGAGGTACAATGTCGAAAGCCTTCTGGAAATCTAGAAATATGGATTCAATTTAAAATACTTTATCGAAAGCACTCAGCACTTTGTGTAAGTAAAGAGGTAGTTGTGTTTCACAAGAACGATGTGTTCTAAATCCGTATTGGCTGTGTGTCAGTAGATCATTCTCTTCGACCTAATTCATAGTGTTCGAACACAATATATGTTCCAAAATCCTGCTGCAGTCTTTCTACATACACACATAAATAATCCGCAAGCTGCCAGACCGTACTTGGCGGCGGGTACCTAGTACCACAAGTCATTCCCTTTCCTGTTCCACTCGCAAATGGAGCGAAGCAAAAACGACTATCTATATGCCTCTATTCGAGTCCTAATTTATCTTATTTTTGTGATTTTTATGCGAAGTGAACGTTGGCAGCAAAAGAAACGTAACTCAGTCAGCCACAAACGCAGTTCTCTAAACTCTTTTAACAGTGTTTCGCGAAAGGAACATCGTCTTCTCTCCAGGGTTTTCCAAATATTTACTGAAAATAATTTCCGCTAGAGTTCTCAGAGCATCCCTATTTAACTCATATGTTGATCGAAACTAATGATAACGAATCTAGCAGCACGCCTATCAATTGCTTCGATGTTTTTCTTTAATCCGACCTGGCGATGATCCCAAACAGTCAAACATTATTCAAGAATGGGTCGCACTAGCGTTCTACATGCGGTCTCTCTTTTCTGGAATTCTTCCGATTAGCCGGCGTCGAATATACGCCTACACTACAACCGACCTCAATGTGCTAGTTCCATCTCACGTCATAGCAGAGTAGCACTTGCAGACTAAGTGCTAAGTTTTTACTGGATGTATTCCACTTTGTCTTCCTCTACAGTTTTTACCCTATACAGTTCCCCCTATGGAGGTAATTCCCTGATGTCCTAAAACATATTCTATCATCCTGTCCCTTCTTCTTGTCGGTGTTTTCCATATGCTACTTTCCTCGCTGATTCTGTGGAGACTCTCCTCATTCCTTACGTATCAGTCCACCTAATTTTCAACAGTCTCCTGTTGCACCGCATCTCAAATGCTTCGCTTCTCTACTGCTTCGGTTTTACCACAGTCCGTGTTTCATTACCTTACAATGCTATGCAATTCTCAGAAATTTCTTCCTCAAATGAAGGCCTGCGTTTGACATCAGTAGTCTTCTATTGGCCGGGAATATCACCTTACCAGTTCTACTCTATTTTTTATGCCTTCCTTGCTTCGTTCGTTATTTGTTACTTTGTTTCCCAAGTAGCTAAATTCCTTAACTTCGTCTACTTCGTGATCACCAATTATGATGTCCAGTTTCTCGCTATTCTCATTTCTGCTACTTCTCATTACTGTTGTCTTTTTCCGGTTTACTCTCAATCCATATTTTGTAGTCATTAGACTTTTCATTCCATTCAACAGATCTTGCAATTCTTCTTCAGTATTACTCATAACAGCAATATCATTAGTGAACTCGTCATTGATATCCTTTCACCCTTAATTTTAATCCCACGCTTGAAGCTCTATATTATTTCCATCATTACGTCATCGATGTATAGATTGAACAGCAGGAGTGAAAGATGGCATCTCTGCCTTACACCGTTTCTAATCCGAGCACTTCACTCTTGGACCTCCAGTCTTACTCTTCTCTCTTCGTTTTAGTATGTATTGTACATTGCCCGTCTTTCCCGATAGCTTACTCCTATTTTTCTCATAATTTCGGACATCTTGCACTTTTTCGAACACTTATTAGCTGCAACACCAGAGGTGCCTATCTGGTGCCTTTACTTTTCATAAGGCCAGACTGATCGTCATCTAACAGAACATTATTTTCCTTTTCCCTTCTGCTAAATATTTTTCTCGTTAGTAGCTTGGATGTATGAGCTGTTAAGCTAATTGTGCGGTTGGTCTACAACTTATGTGCTCTTGTTTCTTCGGAATTGTGTGGATGATATTTTTCCGAAGGTCTGATGGTATGTCTCCAGTCTCACTCATTCTAAACAACAACTAGATCAGTCATTGGTTGCCACTTCCTGCAATGATTTTAGAATCTGCGATGGAATGTTGTCTACCCCTTCTGGCTTATTTGACCTCAAGTCTTCCAGACATCATTTATATTCTGATTCTAATCCTGGATCCTCTATATCTTCCATATCGACTGATTCTTCTCCTATCAAGTCATCAGTTAAATCCTCAATCCTCATAGAGGCCTTCAATGTACTCTTCCAACCTATTCGCATTCTCCTCTGCGTTTACTTGTGGAATTGCTTTTGCACTCTTAATATTACCATCCTTGCTTGTAATTCTACCGAAAGTCGTTTTGCCTTTTCTATGTATAAAGTCAGTCCTTCCGACGTTAATTTTTCTTTTCGATTTCCTTCAAATTTTTACTGTAGCCTTTTCGCCTTGGATTCCTTACACTTTCTACTTATTTCACTAATAAGTGAAGTATATTCCCGTCTTGTTCTGAACATTTTTGTACTTACTTCTTTCGTCAAGTAACTGAACTACGAGGTCTGTTCAAAAAATTTCGAAATGTTGTCTATAAAATTTTTGTATGTTTACCTTTTACTCTCATTGTGCATGGTCTCCTTCGAAATACTCTCCTCCACAATTGATACATCGCTTCCAACGCCATTTTCACTTCCGGAGGCTGTCCTTATACGCCTCTTGCTGAATCGCACGAAGCGCCGTCTGCGTATTTTCTTTTATCTCATCTATCGTTGCAAATCTTCGTACTTTCAATGAGGTTTTCAGGCCTGAAAATACAAAGAAAAGTTCACAGGGGGCAGATCTGGAGGGAATGGAGGATGAGCCAGCACAGTGATTTGGTTTTTGTGCAATAGTCACGCACCAACAAGGTTGAACGTGCGGGTGCGTTATTGTGATGAAAGAGCCATGAATTCTCACGACATTTCAAGCTTCTTCCTTCTCACATTTTCTCGCTGGCATCGCTACACGTCCCGATAGCGCCATCGGTTAACAGTTTCTTCCTGAGGCATGATTTCATGATGAATAATCCCAAAGTCAAACAAAACCACCAGCATGTCTTTGCCATTTGACCTGACCGGATGAGCTTCTTCTTATCTTGGAGAACCGTTCCCGACGCGTTATGAAGACTGAACCTTGGTCTCAACATCATACATGTAGACATACGTCTAAACACCAGTTACAGTTCTCTTAAGTGACATCTCATTCTCATTTGCGCGAACCAAAAGCTGTTCGTAGACTGCGAGGCAAAGGTCTTTCTACCCTTGACTCGAGAGCCGCGGGACCAACTTGGCGGCAACAAGATGCATTCCAAGATGCTGAATGTTATATTCTTCTGCAATCTCTCGGATAGTCAATCTTACATGGACATGCACAATTTTGTTGGCGGTCATGATATGAGCATTTTCGGTAGACGTCGAAGGACATCCTGAACAATTGTCATTTTTAGCTTCTTTCCAGCCATTTTGAAACCGTGTGATTCATTCATAACATGAAGTAAGGCTCAAGCGCGTTACCGTAGGCTTCCCGTGTCATTTGGTGTGTCTTTGTAAAGGTTTCCTTAAGTTTCATGCAAAATTTAATGCAGACGCATTGCTCCTGTAGCTCTGCCATCTCGAAATTCCCAAACTGTAAGACACAATGTTCTACTCAATGCAGCACTGCGCAGTGACAGAGATACAACAATGAAACTTCTCGCAGTCATAGATTAAACACAGGCGTGTGCAGGGATGCCAACAGCGTTTCGCTCCAACACCCCTGGCGCGAAATTACAAATGTTCTGGAATTTTTTGAACAACCCTCGTATTTCTTCTGTTACCCAATGTTTCCTAGTAGTTAACTTCCTCGTATCTATGTTCGTCTCTCGAATATCGTTTATTGCCATATTTAGAGGTGCACTCCTCTTCAACTGAACTGCCTACTCTGACATTCCTTTTCGCAATATCCACGTCCTTAGCGTACTTCAAAAGCGTCTCAACATGATCTTTCCCCACGATTCTCTTTAACTTCAATCGACTCTTTATCAATAAGTTCCCTTTAATTTACGTCTATGGTCACAAACTTTTTGTTAACAGATTACCGGTTTCGGTCTATAATGACCATCATCAGATCTGTTTTATAAAAACAAAGTACTACTGTACTGCAGCCATGCATCGTCAAATGTTAAACGCAGAATCACCGCCAGCATCGTCAAATGTATATAAATAACATCATATACACGATTCATGTTGTCAGTAGTTTACGCCAGTTCGGCGACTTGCGAGTCAGTCAGTAACTACTGACAACATGACTCGTTTATATAATGTTATTTATATATATTTGACTATGCTGGTGCTGATTCTGCATTTAACATTTGACGATGCCACTATGGCTGCAGTACATTAGGACTTTGTTTTTATAAAACAGATCTGATGATGGCCATTATAGACCGAAACCGGTAATCTGTTAACAAAAAGTTTGTGACCATAGACGTAAATTAAAGGACACTTATTGTATACATGGGTCACTGTTTTATTTGCGACAATGTCGGAGCTTGTGCGACTCTTTATCGTTACTGAAATGTTATCTGTCTTTGATTTTTGTTCCTGGGTACTACTTACAATCCAAAATCTGATTACTGGTTCGCTATCGACTATAATGAGAACAAAACTGTTCACAGTAGCACATTTTCAGCCCTACTTTCATAACAAATCCTGCTCCAGTTACACCATTTTCTGTTGCTGTTGATAATACCCTATATTCGTCTGACTAGAAATCCTTATCTTCTTTCCATTTCAATTCAGTGACTTCCACTATGTCTAGATTGAGCATCTGCATTTCCCTCTTCAAATTTTCTAGCTTTCCGGCAGTGTTCAAACTTCAGATATTCCATGATACGACTGGTAGAATGAACTCTTCGTTCGTCATGAAACCATTTTCTCATGGGTGCTTCCGCCCTGGCTGTCCCCTCTCAGAGATTCGAATGGGCTACGAATCCGGAATCGTTTGCTAGTGAGGAGACCATTATGGCACGTTTTCAGTTACAGGAAACACATTATGTGTCTTTAATGGACTGGTTTCGATTGCCTTCTGCATCCTCATGCAGATTGCCGTTGATCATTGCTGGTTCTTCCGTCTTTAGGGGCGGATTCACACCACAGGATCAAGAGAGTGCAATGAAAATATGAAATCATCGTGTGGCATTATTGGCCGGGAGGCCCCATTCGGGGGAGTTCGGCCGCCGTATTGCAAGTCCTTTTTAGTTGACGCCACTTAGGCGACTTGCGAGTCAATGATAAATAAAATGATGATGTATGACACGGAACCTTCAGTCTCTTGCAGGGAATTGAACCCAGGTCCCCTGCATGAAAAGCTGTAACGCTACCGCTACGCTACGGAGGCGGAGTAACGGAATGTAATTAAACTCTGTCTACTCATTTGCCCTCTCAAAAAGACCGTCGACAGAACGTCGTTACTGATGCATCGTTATTCGTAGATACGAGGGCTATCCACAAAGTACATTACGTTTTGGAATTAAAAATAAATAAAGTATTGGAATTTTTTTTATTATATACAGATGAAAGCCACACTTAAATACTACTTTTCTATATAGTTGCCATTTAAATTAAGGCACTTATCGTAGCGATGGACGAGCTTGGAAATTCCTTCGTCGTAAAATTCGGCCGCCTGCGCCTTCAACCACGTGGTTACCTCTTCTTGAAGCTGTGCGTCGTCATCAAAACGCTGCATAGCCAACCACTTCTTCATTGCTGGGAATAAGTGTAAGTCGCTCGGTGCCAGGTCGGGACTGTACGGCGGATGAGGAAACAACTCCCACTTAAAAGATTCGAGAACTTCACGAGTGGCATTTGCAGTGTGGGCCCGGGCGTTGTCGTGAATCAGCAAGATCTTTGAGCCCAACTTTCCCCTGCGCTTGTTTTGTATTGCTCTTCTGAGGTTCTGCAGAGTTTGGCAATACCTTTGAGAGTTTATTGTAGTGCCTCTTTCCAGGAGATCCACAAAAATCACACCTTTTCTGTCCCAAAAGACAGTCGCCATCACCTTCCTTGCCGACATTGTCTACATGCATTTCTTCGGTTTTTGGGGGTAATTTGTGTGCCCCCACTGCATTGACTCCGATTTTGTCTCGCAGTTCACATGCTTAATCCATGTTTCGTCAGCAGTAACGATGCGATCGAGTAATGAGTCGCCATCTTTCTCGTAAGCGTCCAAAAACGTTAACGCTGCAGCCATTCGCTGATTTTTGTGAATCTCTGTCAAGATTTTTGGTATCCATCTTGCACAAAACTTGTGGTAACCAAGCTTTTCGGTAGTGATTTCGTGCAACAAACTTCGTGAAATTTGTGGAAAACGCATAGAGAGTTCCGTTATTGTGAAATAACGGTTTTCACGGACCGCGGCATCGACTTTTTCGACAAGTTCGGCAGTCACTATGCTGGGTCTTCCACTTCGCTCTTCGTCGTGAACGTTAGTTCGGCCATTTTTAAATTTTATGGCCCATTGACGCACTCCACCTTCAGTGATTATGTTGTCCCCATACACTTCACAAAGCTGCCGATAGATTTCTATCGGTGTACAGTTTTTTTGCAGCCAGAAACCTTATTACAGCACGCACTTCACACTTCGCGGCATTTTCAATTAACGCTGACATTTCAAACTGTCACAGTAACTCAACGGAGTGCGGCACGAACCTCTCACTAGCACGGCAGGATGCCGACTGCGCGGCGGAATGCCACGACACCAAGATGGCCGCGCTAGCCCCGCCCCTAACGGACACAAACGAAAACGTAATGTACTTTGTGGATAGCCCTCGTATTTAATCGACACTGACTGTCACACAGCACACCACAAATATTGTATTCGCAAATTACAGGGGTGTTTTCCCTACTCATTCGCATGAACTTATTTTTACTTCATTTAGAGCAAGCTGTCATTCGTCGCACCAAGTAGATATTCTGTCTAAGCAATCTTGTAACCTTCCACAGTCACTCAACGACGACATTTTCGCGTACACTACAGCACCATCAGCAGACAGTCGCAGAGTGCTGCTCACCCTATCTTTTATCATCCTTCTCTTTCCTTCGCCATCCTTACTACTTGGTTCTAGTGGCTGCAGTTCTTTCCAATAATAACCGTTATGCTTCTTCTGGGCCTGCCTTTTGAGTTTCTTCTTCAGAGATGTTTCCTGCGTAGCCGTTACGTCGAATTAGATGTCCAATTAATTTTCTTCTCTGTATCACGCTAATCAATGACCTTTTTTGTTAAATTCAGCCTAGTGGTCAAATATGGGGTGTCTAGGAAACCTACTTTCTCGGATAGCTAGACAACATTCAAACAAATCGTATTAATGAGTTTTATTACAAAATGAAAAGATTACAATGCTTATCTTTGCGATTACACAGATGTGTCGCAAGCAAAGGGCGACAAGCGAAATAAGCAACGTTCTTCAGTATAAACAATCCTAAGTCCGTGTTACATAGACAGTACAAGCAAGTGATTAGAGTTGATGCTTCTATCCAAGTTGCTAGTCTTGAAGCTGCTGTAGTACTGGGCCGTGACCAATCGGGCGTGTCGCTTATGTCCTCTCCGCATAGGGGCCGATGCTGTCGAGTTTTCGCCCTGGAGAGGTGTCGGTCAGCGGGCAATTGTCTGACGTCTTGTCTGCTCTCTGTCGTTCCTGGCTGGCGTGCTGGCCCTTCACTTTACGCTGTACACTTTTCTCGGTAACTTATTTTCCCGTTGGTTTCTGTTGAGTCAGGTTAGTTCAGTAACTCTTATCGATATTCACATTCCTATTGCTTGTTTCTCTGTTCCTAGAGTCCATCCTCCATATCCAAAGGTCAAAATGCTCGAAATAAACGCCTTGATGAATTTCTTTCTTTCTTTTATATTAAGGTGATTTTTTGTTACTGAATTCGTCTTTCTCCTCAAGACTTGTTTGATTATGACTGTTTTTCTTTTAATATTCCTTATCCTTCTGTTGCCGTCTCTTATTCTACTTCCCAAGTAGAAAAACTCATTTATTTGAATTTGCATTGTAAAATTTTTGCCCTTATTTTCCTGTTCGATTAGTAATATCGCGATTATTTTAGTCTTGTTAGTGTTTATTTTCAGTTTGTGATCGTCCAAGACATCAGGAAAAATTTTTTCACGTCCACTGGTGATAAAGCAACCACCTATAGATGCTTTAAAATGTTATTATTTTAGAACCATAACCAGTTTCAGGCATTCATGCCCCTCTTCAGAAGGCTAACGTTTCTTGTTACATTGTTTATTCACCATTCAGTAATGCCCATTGAATTTGCTAGATCCAGCATTTCCGAATCTGCTAAGACTGCTCTGCTGTCAGCAAATCATATACTATTCATTGTGACATTACTGTCGCATACCATCAAGTGATATTGTTTTATTTTCTGCCATTATTTCGTGGTTATTTTATTGAGAGTACTGGACATGTGGTCTTGGAAGAAAGACAGTGTGTTTTTCACACTGCACTCCTGGTATTGTGTCAGACTCCTGTCATTGGCAGAAAGCAGCCAGAAAATACCACAGAGAGAGGTGAGCCTCTCAGGCAGGTGGGCAGTTTTCTCAGAAGTTAGGCTGCGGCTGCTTTGTGCTTTTGTGGGCAGAGCCAGGCCCCTGGCGTAGCTGAGGGCAGCGGATACCGTACCGCTTCTATCTTCCACAGAGAGTAATTGAGTTTGACATTTTCTGCCTTATCTGCATGAGCATCAAGGGTCGGCATGTCATGATGATGCCCCACCAGAATGAGAAAGACAATTGTTTTACTCCAGAATTTTGGCTATCCAAACGAACCGGGTCATCCCACCGGCATGCTTCTTGCGAAGTTCCGGTTTTTCTTAAAGTGAAATACGCGATATTCTCGTCTATCACAGTGAAAATAACAATAAGACGTACCCTCCAATGGTATTTTGGAAAGGTTCGGCAGTCGAGGGCCGTGAACTACTATTTTGGGCCATTCTGCTCCGGGCTGCAGTGCTGTGCTGTTGCTCTGTGGGCCACCATCCAGTGCTGATGAGCGTATACTAGCTGTTGTTGGGCAAATGTGTCATTATTATGTTAGCGTGATCAATATTCTGAGCAGCTCAGTTTTGCTTAGTTTGCCACACACCTTGTGTTGTTTAATGTAGTTACAGTTTGGAGCTTTCTGTTGTACCGTTAACTTCGGCTATGCGAGCTGCCCAAATGAGTAGATCTTGTTGCGCCTTCTCTGTAGTCTTCCACACTTTTTGGTACCTCCCCACTGTGTTAAAGTAATTTTGTGTTAAAGTAATTTGATAAGTTTAATAAAACTTTGTTCTCTGTTAAATTACTTGTGATTTACGTCTGTCATTAGAGCAAATAAATGTCTGTTAGTATTGACTTAGAATTCAAGATCTCTTTCCATGATTAAATGACCGTAACAACAATAAATTATTGTAAATTTAAAGTGGTGAGCGAGCATTACCGGGCAAGCAATTTTTATGGCACAAAGACTCCTTACGACTGCGAGAGACAGATTATCTCTTACTCGTGATATAAAAACACTGTTGACATAATATGGAACATTACATGTACGATGGAAGTACGCTGTTTATCAAGCGTCTGCAGAAGAATTAAATGATTTCTTCTCAACAGCTGTGAACTGCCACGCAGCGACAAATTACCAGCCCCAAGATATCAATCTCTCGAGAGACAAGTTTTTCCTAAAACATGTCACTACCGGCACAGTACACAAGGCAATTATGAGAATCTCTTCCGAGGCATTAGGAAATGATGGAGTGAGCATTGGCATGATTAAGAAAATCGTAGACACTATTACTCCAGTTATCACAGACATCTTCAACCTGTCTCTTGTCAGTAGTACATATCCTACTGAGTGGAAGCAAAGTTTAATTCAACCTATACCCAAGACTGACAACCCTGAGTCGCCAGGTGACTACAGGCCATTCAGCATACTACCTGCAATATCTAAAGCCCTAGTATACATCGTCCATTGTAAGTAGGCTGTTTATGTTTTCTTATTGGTAACGCCACGTAGCACTCTGTATGAAAATCACTGGCTGTGCTGTGTGCAGTCTGTGGCTAGTTTGCATTGTTGTCTGCCATTGTAGTGTTGGGCAGCTGGATGTTAACAGCGTTGCGCAGTTGGAGGTGAGCCGCCAGCAGTGGTGGATGTGGGGAGAGAGATGGCGGAGTTTTGAAATTTGTAAGACTGGATGTCATGAACTGCTATATATATTATGACTATTAAGGTAAATACATTGTTTGTTCTCTATTAAAATCTTTCATTTGCTAACTATGCCTATCAGTAGTTAGTGCCTTCCGTAGTTTGAATCTTTTATTTAGCTGGCAGTAGTGGCGCTCGCTGTATTGCAGTAGTTCGAGTAACGAAGATTTTTGTGAGGTAAGTGATTTGTGAAAGGTATAGGTTAATGTTAGTCAGGGCCATTCTTTTGTAGGGATTATTGAAAGTCAGATTGCGTTGCGCTAAAAAATATTGTGTGTCAGTTTAAGCACAGTCTTGTACAATTGTTCAAAGGGGACGTTTCATATGTCGACCCTTAGCCGAGGATACCTCACTGGAATCTTCTGATTTTTTCTTGTAGTTTGTGTAACTAGTGTAGATTTTGTTTATTGCTAGCGCGTAATTGTAGAGAGAATCTCCTTTGTAGTTGCAGTCTTTCATTGTTGTACAGTAAAACAGGTGTGGCACGCATGTAAATTTGCACTAAGTATTTCGCAGCTTGCAATTAACTAGATATTATTTTCAGCGCTATGTTGATGTGTTCTCTTATTTTCTGTGTTATCGTGTGAAATATTGTGACAATAATGGCGTATGAAAAACGTAACACTAGGCTCCAAAGTCAACAGAGAAATAATAGTGACGACGAGTGTAGCTTACCAGCACCGCTGTGTAATGAATTAACAGACATTCAAAGTAGTAATTTGGTAACTGTGCATAGGGAAATGGAGCGGGCGTCAAATAATGGTGTAGACAGTGAAACAGGTAGTGAACAGGGAAGCATTATCGTCGATCGATCGGTCGGCAACAGCTCGCCTCAGGAATCGGGAATGACAGAACACAATATTGCAAATACTGTAGACTCAGGTTTTGGGTTCTCACCATTTTCTCAAATGAGTCAAGACACATTTTCCGCTTGTCAAAATGTGAATGTTGTAGGTGCAAATTCACTGCCGAAAAGCACTGAGGAACATGTTTCAGACACCAGTGCATTGTTATTATAATTAATGCAACAAATGGGACAAAAGCTTCAAAAGTTAGACAGAATGGAACAAAATCAGAGACAAACACAGCAAAAGCTTCAAAAGTTAGACACAATGGAACAAAATCTTCAAAAGTTAGACACAATGGAACAACACCAGAGACAAACACAGCAACAGTTAGACGCAATGGAACAAAATCTTCACATCACGCTTGAACAAACACGTGAAGATTTAACTACTGAGTTACATAAAATCGAATCGAAATGTCAAAAAGTCTGTAACGACGTAAAAAAACAAATTTGTGAGCATTTTCAAGCTATTTTTTCGCGGCATGAAAATGCATTACAGAATCACTAAGCAGCCATAAAAGAACTGCAAATTATTGTTCATGAAAATCATGAGACCTTGCAAGCTAAAATTGACTCAGTTGCATCTACAGATTCGGTTACGCAACTTGCAAAAACTTAGGAAAACTTAAAGGGCACAGTAGAAAGACACATGGAGGAAATTAGTTCATTATCAGAGAAAGTAGTTGAACTTTCGGATCAGCTAAATAATTTATCTACGAAGGTAGATGATAATCTGAATGACACAAAACCGGTAGTCTTTAATGAGACAGATTAGGAAATTCAAACAAAATCAGAATCAAATTAATACGCAACACCAAAGACAAATCCGGGAAGTACAAGATCAGCTGACACAGGTAATACAAGAATTACGTATTTCAGAGGCCACTCGCGCTCAAATATGGGAAGAGGGACATAGAAATACGGAACATCCACAAAATAAGAACACAGGACACTTCGGAAATTATGAAAGAAATTGGCAAGGCGCATTGGATTTTGAGATGGAACCGCCGAAACGAGGTAACAATGAGCGATGTGCGACTCGCCGACACGAAGATTTTGACTATAAGCTGTTCATTACTACACGTAAATTCAAAACATTTAAGAATTCTGACAACGACATTCATCCACAAGCATGGCTTCATCAATTCTCTCATTGTTTTCCTCCCAACTGGTCATTAGAGCACAGATTAGAATTTATGTGTGGCTACTTAGAGAATGAACCAGCTGTAAGAATGCGATCGGTCATTCACGAATGTCACAGTGAAGGAGAATTTTATCATGCATTCCTCTCAGCATATTGGTCTCAAGCTACACAAGACCGAGTAAACCATAGCATCATAACGATGAAACGTTTCGAACAATCTGAATTCTCCAGTCTTGTGAAATATTTTGAAGACATGTTACACAAGAATCAGTACCTGTCAAACCCATACAGCCCCTCAGAACTCATCCGAATTTGCTTAATCAAATTACCTGAACATTTACGACATATTAATTTGGCAGGACGTTGTAAAGACGACATTGAAGCTCTTCAGGGACTCTTACAAGAATTAGAAATTGACA
This sequence comes from Schistocerca nitens, assembly GCF_023898315.1. NCBI lineage: Eukaryota > Metazoa > Arthropoda > Insecta > Orthoptera > Acrididae > Schistocerca > Schistocerca nitens. Next base: position 250,828,463 of record NC_064618.1, read on the forward strand.
CTGACAATCACGGAACGCGAAAACAGGAGCACAACAATTACAGGTCACATCTGTCACAACTACGCGATGACAGAAATAATACACGACAAGGCTATTCTTACAACGTAAATCGTGACCAAAACAGACACCACCCGTATGGCAGAATAATAGTTACAGAGAAAGATCGCACTTCCGTAGTAATGAATATTTCAGAGATAACCATAGAAACAGACAATATGGGAACCAAAACACTTATTATCAAGGGAGACAGAATAACTTCAGACGCAACAGTTCAGCGCGCAGTTACGATTCAGGGAGAAATTCTCCACCACATGACAGACAAACAAGAAACTATGTAAACTACCGACAAAACGACAGACCTGAATTCCATCAGAACTGGCGGGATTCAAACAGAGCAGGGCCCTCTCGACAAGGTGAATTTGTAGACGTTAGGCCTCCTAATCCCAATAACGACGCGCGCCAACAAAGAGACAGACAATGACTCGCACCGCAAGCAGCCACGTGCGCCGACTGGCTGGGAGAAAAATAACATAGCTAACCTTGAGAAGAATTCCAGTATTCTTTACCGACGTATACCGCATGATAATTACGTTGAAGTTGAAACTCTGTGTACTAGGAAGGGTAAAGGATTGCAGCACATTTCACATGTAAAACCGTTTATTGAAAGATAATCTGTTTTTTAACTTAGTCTTTGCCATAAAACTTTTCACTTCATGCTACAAGTACAATTTGTCACACTGAGAAACTGTTAACATGCAACAATGTTTTGAAGTTAACTATCCAGCCTAGAACCTAGGGAACATATTTAAACAGAACTTAGGAATACATTGTTATAGTGAACAGACGACACAGTGTTGTACATTCTTGCAACAAGTTGCACGATTACATAACGACTATCAGGCTTACATACTTAGAACGTGTACTGCTAATGAGATTTTAATGCAACATTTTGGTTTACTTGAAAAGACATTCTTTATTTGAAGTACTTTCTGTGGCATTAAAGATGACTTAGCATTTGGTTTCTTTGACAGCTACACAATTATATCACAACGCTACTAATGTGTGACACAATTTACATTGTTGCTTTTGTGCTGTATCTGTTTTATATCTGCGCAGTTTTTCTGCATTATTCTGGAAAGTAAAACATGTTTTAGTAGTTTTTGTGGTATAGCAACAATGAGACAGCCTTTTTCGTGGCACAACAATACGTTACTGTACAGTACTTTCTTCATCACGCCAATAAGCATAATAACTATGGTATCTATACGCAAAGCATTTCACTTTTGTTTATCATGAGGTAAGTACATTGACTTCTGCAGAACTTAGCTTTCGAAGGACGATAACTACGAGACTTCCACAGAGATTATCTTACAACATGACGCACAGTTTAGCGCTACAGTACACGTATTTGAGTGATTAATTCTGCACTTAAAACATTTATGTTTTAAGATATTTGAAGTACAATGATACAAGGGTTTTTCGTGATACATTTCATCCCATTGCTGTAATCTGTAACACCTGAGGGTATAGTTACATTAATTCTCAGGGGGGTACACGCTTACTTTGTGTACCATGTGTGTGGCAAGCACATGGAGCCCTAGCTAATATGGTATTTGCTTATACAACTTTACATATAGGTACCATATTTCTCTAACACATAAATTACACAGCTATCTGATCTTTTAACTGAGAGACAAACATTTATTTTACTACGTCAGTGACAGATGTTTACGTAATTACACAGTTGGATAACTTCACACTTACGAAATTGTATTTTGTCTGTACTTTGTGAACTATTCATATTTTTTCAGAACCGTTGTGATACAATGAGAGCTTTGAATGATGTATTTGGTATGAGATCATGATTTTTAAGGTACGTTTGAGGTAGATGACACTATTGAAATGAGCAAAGAATATTTTTTAGGGTTTGAAATTATTGCAGAAAGCTACGACGTTTTTGAGATTTGACTGAGGTGTTATGATGTTATTATTACGACGACGATGTGTATTATGTTGTTGAGGAATGTTTATTATGCTACGTATTTCTCATGATGAAATATTGAAGAATTGTCGATGAATATGTATATGTATAATGAGGTAAGGGATAATGAGTAGTGGTTAGGGACTCTGATTTGTGGAAAAGGATGTTGGAAACCAAGAATCGTTCTTTAGAATTATGAAATGTGTGTACAAGTGTGAATGTATCACAATGCCACTGAAAATTTTTTGGGCACTATTATATTCATAGGATTTTGTTTCTACACATTTGCAACGCAAATTCTCGACCTGTGAAATTTTTTATGTGAGACTGTCACTGTTGTGCAAACTGATGTCGTAAATATTTCGGTAAGAAAGTTAAGTGACCTTCACGTAATGCGTTGTGGGCACCCAGATGGGCGACAGTCGCCTGGAAAGAAGACATTAGTGAGTGCCTTTCAGAGGCACAGATGGAGAAAAAAAGAGGCCATTATCCTTGCTATTGACATTCCTTTGTAGAAAGCATCGCAAAAACGACAAGGTCGAAATTGAAAACATATGATTACACTGTGGAGCTCTTAATTTATGACATTTACTAAACTGCCTAATGAAATGACGAGAAACATTTCACGGCTATTGTCTTGCTAGTTGAGAGAAATGCCATATGGCTTGCTTTATGTATTTATTTACTCAATTTGTTTAATATCTAGTTTCTAGCTGCACTGCAGCATTGGTTAAAATAAAATTTATAGATGTACTAATATAAATATTTTCTGTCTACAGATCGAGTAAATAATAATTTTTTTCAAAAAAATGAGGGAGCACAAAAAGACATTTACCTTCACAGGAACTGCATTCATAATTTTCTTTTCAAGTACTTGGTAATTTATTTTGTAGAATAAGTTGTGGTGCACCACTTTAATGACATAGATATTAAGATGTGAATAGACATTTCCCTTATCTGCATTGTTGTCTTTACTGTAATATTTTTCTGCTTGAGCTTTGTCATGTTTAGATTTAATTTATTGCATTTGCTGCTGCTGTTTGCCAGGTATAGTGCTACTAAATTTCACTTTACATTACTCTGTTAAGCCAGTTTTACTACTGATTTATTTTTCTTGTTTGCTGCTCATTGCGTTATATTTGTTGTAATATTGCTGCTTGCTTGGCCAATTTGAATATTTTGTCATTGCTGTTTGTGTTAATTGTTTTGTACGGCTGCATTGCCTCGTTCCTTAGTTGAGCATCTGAGCTCAGTAGATTTAAGTTAGCTTAAGAGGGGGTAGACTATATAAGAGAATGAGTTGCGATGAATTGGAAGAAATGCATTGAGAAGTTATACGAAAAAAGTACAGAAAGCAGGTATAGATAGGACTTTTTGGGAATAATGATGAACGAAGGGAGATCTCCAAGAAAAAAAAGGTTTTGTTTGCAAAATACTGCAGTACCAAATGTTACACTGAAAACAAATCCTGTCCTTTCCCCCTGTGTTATTCTGCTATGTGTTTGTTCAAATGGCTCTGAGCACTATGGGACTTAACTGCTGTGGTCATCAGTCCCCTAGAACTTAGAAATACTTAAACCTAACTGACCTAAGGACATCACACACATCCATGCCCGAGGCAGGATTCGAACCTGCGACCGTAGCAGTCGCGCGGTTCCGGACTGAGCGCCTAGAACCGCTCGACCACCGCGGCCAGCGCTATGTGTTTGTGTACTCTTGCATATTTGTGTTTTTCCTGTCTTTATGTGTTTAGCTAATAAGATTTATGTTGTAGAATTTTTCTGATATATGCTATTTTCTTTGTAAAGATGTTTAGACATTATTTATTCTGTTCTGTTTTAATGCTCATGTGTGAAGTTGATGTTTCGAAAGTTATTCTGATCTTTTATGTATGTACTCATGTCATAATTCCTGTAACACTGATGTATATGTTATTTCTATTCTTTTGTAAAGCCTGTTTTACTACAAATGTTATCTGTATTGTTATGTTCTTTAATGATGTATTTTGTACCTTTGTTATTGTATTCTCATGTTATAAAATTGTAATTGACACCAGTTCATCAAATTAAGCAACTTGTAAGTTACATTTCACTGCACACGTTTCTGTTGGTCATAGTATATGGACAATATGTGAGAAGTGGGGCTGATAGTGTTTTCACGTGTGTTAATAATTCAGCGAGGGACTGGATTACAGCATTGCTGGTTCTAAGGACAATTCCAAAATCTTTGTGAGTGCACAAGTGGTGGTTTATGGACTTGCTATATTGTCCGCAAGACTCTTCGATGGTGATTGTGCACCTGCACAGTCGCAACAGATGGTTACTGACCGTCTCTACAAGGACTACAGTGGGTCTACACCTTTGATGACTCACCAACACCATTATTTCTACAAGGACTGCAGTGGGTCTGCACCTCTGGTGGCCCACCAATACCTTAATCTCTACCAGGACTACAGTGGGTCTGCCCTGTGATGACCTACCTACCAATATTCTTCAAAACGTCGAATGACTCTGCTGTGGGTTTGCTCTGTTGTGGCCCATTACATGTCAGCATGTCAAGAGTCAGCACTGTCTTTCCGTTGGAAGGACAACACTACTTCTTCAAGACTGCATGGAAATCCACTACTTCCGTGTGCATTGTCTTTTACTGCTCAGACTTTGAGAAAAACACTGCAATTTTACTGTGATGAATGATCAGGACTGTCTTTATGGACTGTGAGAAAATTTTAGCTTTTGACCAACATTGTATTAATAAGTGTGTGCATTTGATATCTTTCTTACTGTAATTATGAAAAAATTTTTCAAATCTGTATTGGCCAGTGCCCAAAACAATTTGTAAAATTTTTTGTGGGGAGCATGGGGGCTATATAAGTAGGCTGTTTATGTTTTCTTATTGGTAACGCCACGTAGCACTCTGTATGAAAATCACTGGCTGTGCTGTGTGCAGTCTGTGGCTAGTTTGCATTGTTGTCAGCCATTGTAGTGCTGGGCAGCTGGATGTTAATAGCGCGTAGCGTTGCTCAGTTGGAGGTGAGCCGCCAGCAGTGGTGGATGTGGGGAGAGAGATGGCGGAGTTTTGAAATTTGTAAGACTGAATGTCATGAACTGCTATATATATTATGACTATTAAGGTAAATACATTGTTTGTTCTCTATTAAAATCTTTCATTTGCTAACTATGCCTATCAGTAGTTAGTGCCTTCCGTAGTTTGAATCTTTTATTTAGCTGGCAGTAGTGGCGCTCGCTGTATTGCAGTAGTTCGAGTAACGAAGATTTTTGTGAGGTAAGTTATTTGTGAAAGGTATAGGTTAATGTTAGTCAGGGCCATTCTTTTGTAGGGATTATTGAAAGTCAGATTGCGTTGCGCTAAAAATATTGTGTGTCTCTTTAAGCACAGTCTTGTACAATTGTTCAAAGGGGACGTTTCATACCATGAACAGCTGACGGATTACCTCAAAACTCATAACATCCACGACAAATATCAGTCAGGCTTTCGAAAGCACCATAGTACAGCAACTACATTAATCAAAGTAACTGATGACATTAAACATGCTATGGACAGACGTGAAGCTACCATCCTAACACTGCTTGTCTTTAGCAAGGCTTTTGATACAGTTGACTTTGAGATATTAGTAATTAAAATGAAGGAGCTGAATTTCTCAAACAGCGCAATACACTGGTTCGACAGCTACCTCAAAAACAGAAGTCAACAAGTCATTTGTGGGTCGGAAAAGCCATCATGGAAAAACGTGCGCTCTGGAGTTCCCCAAGGCTCCGTCCTTGGTCCATTACTCTTCTCACTGTACATTAATGATATTTCTTCAGTGATTCACGCCTGCAACTGCCATCTATATGCCGACGACATCCAACTGTACATACGTGCAAGCCCCAAGAACATTGCTGATGCAGTAGCGAGTATGAACGCAGATCTTTGTTCTGTTTCTCGATGGGCACAGAACCTAGGTCTGAAACTAAACCCCAAGAAATCCCAGGTCATGCTTATATCTCATCCAAAGTTAATGAGTCGGTACTTTCGCGAAACAGTCCCTCAAATACTCCTCAATGGTACCCAACTACCATACCAAAAAACAGTAAAAGACCTAGGATTAATCATGGATGAACACCTAAACTGGGAAGAACAAACAGTCACAGTTGGCTGGAAATCGCTCTCCTCCCTACACGCAATTCAAAAATTTAGAAAAATACACTCCTGGAAATGGAAAAAAGAACACATTGACACCGGTGTGTCAGACCCACCATACTTGCTCCGGACACTGCGAGAGGGCTGTACAAGCAATGATCACACGCACGGCACAGCGGACACACCAGGAACCGCGGTGTTGGCCGTCGAATGGCGCTAGCTGCGCAGCATTTGTGCACCGCCGCCGTCAGTGTCAGCCAGTTTGCCGTGGCATACGGAGCTCCATCGCAGTCTTTAACACTGGTAGCATGCCGAGACAGCGTGGACGTGAACCGTATGTGCAGTTGAAGGACTTTGAGCGAGGGCGTATAGTGGGCATGCGGGAGGCCGGGTGGACGTACCGCCGAATTGCTCAACACGTGGGGCGTGAGGTCTCCACAGTACATCGATGTTGTCGCCAGTGGTCGGCGGAAGGTGCACGTGCCCGTCGACCTGGGACCGGACCGCAGCGACGCACGGATGCACGCCAAGACCGTAGGATCCTACGCAGTGCCGTAGGGGACCGCACTGCCACTTCCCAGCAAATTAGGGACACTGTTGCTCCTGGGGTATGGGCGAGGACCATTCGCAACCGTCTCCATGAAGCTGGGCTACGGTCCCACACACCGTTAGGCCGTCTTCCGCTCACGCCCCAACATCGTGCAGCCCGCCTCCAGTGGTGTCGCGACAGGCGTGAATGGAGGGACGAATGGAGACGTGTCGTCTTCAGCGATGAGAGTCGCTTCTGCCTTGGTGCCAATGATGGTCGTATGCGTGTTTGGCGCCGTGCAGGTGAGCGCCACAATCAGGACTGCATACGACCGAGGCACACAGGGCCAACACCCGGCATCATGGTGTGGGGAGCGATCTCCTACACTGGCCGTACACCACTGGTGATCGTCGAGGGGACACTGAATAGTGCACGGTACATCCAAACCGTCATCGAACCCATCGTTCTACCATTCCTAGACCGGCAAGGGAACTTGCTGTTCCAACGGGACAATGCACGTCCGCATGTATCCCGTGCCACCCAACGTGCTCTAGAAGGTGTAAGTCAACTACCCTGGCCAGCCAGATCTCCGGATCTGTCCCCCATTGAGCATGTTTGGGACTAGATGAAGCGTCGTCTCACGCGGTCTGCGCGTCCAGCACGAACGCTGGTCCAACTGAGGCGCCAGGTGGAAATGGCATGGCAAGCCGTTCCACAGGACTACATCCAGCATCTCTACGATCGTCTCCATGGGAGAATAGCAGCCTGCATTGCTGCGAAAGGTGGATATACACTGTACTAGTGCCGACATTGTGCATGCTCTGTTGCCTGTGTCTATGTGCCTGTGGTTCTGTCAGTGTGATCATGTGATGTATCTGACCCCAGGAATGTGTCAATAAAGTTTCCCCTTCCTGGGACAATGAATTCACGGTGTTCTTATTTCAATTTCCAGGAGTGTATTTCCAACCCATGTTAAACAAAAATTAGTCCAAACAGTAGTCTTGCCTAATCTTTACTACTGTGATGTAGTTCAACACGGCACAAATAGTGAAAATTCGAGACGCCTCGAGCTAGTGATGAATGATTGCGTTAGATACGTGTGCAATATATGGTTGTATGATCATATCAGTCCTTCATACTCCCAGCTAGGTTGGATACGCCCACATAAGGCACGCGATCTCCACACGATGTGCTTACTTCATCGATTTCTTAGCCACTGGTGCCCCCAATACTTATCTTCTCACATTAAACACCTATCATCATTCCACAACCGCAATACCAGATCGGATACGTCTAGCATCTTGGCTGTATCTTTACATAACACAAAATCTTGCTCCGTGTCATTCTCCACATCAGCCATACGACTATGGAACGCGCTCCCCTGTGATCTGCGTCTTATCCAGAACCACTCAACATTCAAGAGGGAACTCAAGACTTACATATTAGGGACGGTATAGCCACCATTATTGTGCCCGTCTCATCTCTTTCTTTCTCCTCTCCATCATAGCTTCGAATTTTACCATTCTATTTCTCTTCCTCTAACCTATCTACCTCTTCTATATCTCTTTCACCCCATTCTATCGTCTTATGTCTCTGCTTGATGAGAATAACTCACAAGCTACAAGAATATATAACGAGAAAATTCCCAACTAGCAATAGGACTGACATTCATAAAAGAAAAATTACTTTCTTATACATAGTCATTACTATTATTATTATTATTATTATTATTCTTGATTGTTATAATTATTTTTTGATTCTTATAATTATCATTGTACTACTTTTATAATCTCATTTTTTTCCTTGAACATTAATACTGTATAACATGTTATATCTCCTTAATGTCCTGTAGAAACTGAAATTTGTTGAATCTGAGTATGCCTGGTTAGGTGTAAGAGAGGGCCTGAAGGCCCTAATCTTGCCAGGTAAAATAAATGCAAATAATAATAATAATAATAATAATAATAATATTTCTGACTGAGAATTGCGGAGATTAGGTTCGCAGTGGAATTGTAATTAGCAACATTATTGTAAGCTGTCATCTTGAATATGGAATACAATTCCATTAATTGTAATAACATTTCATCTCACACAAGAGGATGATGTATACTGTAATGTAACTAGGAAAATAGTTTATGGAAAAATATAATTTCGTGAATGGGAATGGTATGTTCAATTTTTTGTTTACTTTAACTTCCCCCTTGTCGTGTCTCGGAAAATTATTTGGTGTGTCCTAACTCGTAGGGAACGTTGTGTCCTGGGAAATTAGTAGAGCCTGCATGACGATCTTACATGCTCTATTTTAAGAGATTAAATTCTGGACGTTATCGAAATTGATACACGATTTGGACGCTGATTATCATGCTGCAGAATGAGCACGTCATACCACCCAAGATGGCATCCCCTGGGCGTACAATTGTGCCTCTGATTATTTTAAGAATTTTCAGAGTCGACAATCACCGGAATTCTGCAGGTCCACAGAGATTTTATTCAAGACAACAAGCGTCAAGCAGAGTATGATTATGAACCATAACTTCTATTCATTTTGTTTTATGCGTTTAAGAATTCAACGAATAATTAATTTTGTACCTGGAAGTGTGGAAGATAACTGTGTAAAAATATTGAGGAAGCGACTTCTCCCATCCAAAAGCTTCCATTCAAGTAACTACATGTTATTCAGTCATAACTATTTAACTTCAATTTCAGAGGGGGAGGGAAGTTAAGTTGGCGTTTGCTTAGGCCAGGACTCTGTGTATAATATTTGTGTGTATCTGTTTCATGCCACAACGGAACGAGTACTGCTGCTACGACATTTGGTGCAGACTACGAAGGTCCGTCACATGCGAATTTCAGACCAGAAACTCGAAGGAAGACCATATACAGGGTGTTACAAAAAGGTACGGCCAAACTTTCAAGAAACATTCCTCACACACAAAGAAAGCAAATATGTTATGTGGACATCTGTCCGGAAACGCTTACTTTCCATGTTAGAGCTCATTTTATTACTTCTCTTCAAATCACATTAATCATTGAATGGAAGCACACAGCAACAGAACGTACCAGCGTGACTTCAAAGACTTTGTTACAGGAAATGTTCAAAATGTCCTCCGTTAGCGAGGATACATGCATCCACCCTCCGTCGCATGGAATTCCTGATGCGCTGATGCAGCCCTGGAGACTGGCGTATTATATCACAGCCGTCCACAATACGAGCACGAAGAGTCTCTACATTTGGTACCGGGGTTGTGTAGACAAGAGATTTCAAATGCCCCCATAAATGAAAGTCAAGAGGGTTGAGGTCTGGAGAGCGTGGAGGCCATGGAATTGGTCCGCCTCTACGAATCCATCGGTCACCGAATCTGTTGTTTAGAAGCGTACGAACACTTGTGCAGGAGCTCCATCGCGCATGAACCACATGTTGTTTCGTACTTGTAAAGGCACATGTTCTAGCAGCACAGGTAGAGTATCCCGTATGAAATCATGATAACGTGCTCCATTGAGCGTAGGTGGACGAAACTAAAATGAGCTCTAACATGGAAATTAAGCGTTTCCGGACACATGTCCACATACCATCTTTTCTTTATTTGTGTGTGGGGAATGTTTCCTGAAAGTTTAGCCGTACCTTTTTGTAACACCCTGTATAAAGGCAGAACCTCTAACCAATTATCTTTCATGCCACTTCTTCTAGAAGTGGCAAGGACTCCGTTGCTGTCCTCTGTAAAGGGTAGTTTTCCATTTTCGCTATCATTCTGCAGACAAACTTCTGTAGCGGTAGTTTCTGAAGTGCTACGAGATTTTAATTGCATGTGAAATAGTGATTAAATTTATTGTGTGCATTATTCTAAAAAGTAGAATTTACGAAATTGTTGGCAGTATTTCATGGTTTTAACTCGCGCGGAACAAGAAAGCGAAATACAGTCAACTAATGAAACGAGCGCTATAGACGATCCCACAGCTGCGGCACAGGATCTAGCTAGATCCTCAGCATCCGCGATTGATCCCCTCATCTTAATTGTGCAGAAGCCTAGTTTGCTATCTGATAACAAGTCTCTTATGTTGCGAGCGCAGTCAACCATGACACAAGAGCAGTCAACCATAGCTCAAGAGCAAAAAGATATGAAAATTCAAGTCGATCAGATAGCACAAGCGCAGTCTGAAACGCAAACACAGGTCGACGTAATTCTGCTGAACGTTCAAAATCAAAACGAAATGCAAGAGACGGTAATTGATCTTATCAGAAAGCAAGAGGCCTTGTTGAATGACTTACAAGAGTTGCGACAGGCACAAGACAAATTTCCGATAGAGATCTAAAAGAGAGGTGATACTGTCAATGAAATTATGAATCGACAGAATCAGGTAGAAGAAACGGTTGCTAGCATCAGCAAAACACTGCAAAATATTTCCTCAGGACAGGAAGATTAAATCAATGAAAATTTTGAGGTAAATAAGAGTTACTTTTCGGAGGAGATCGACAACTGGGCAAAGGCGAAGGAACAGCAGCTGAATCAGGCGATAACAGATTGTGTAAAATCTGCTATCTCATCCTTATCCATGGATGAATTGCCAGAAGGAAATTTCCTTAAGAAATGATTAGAAGAGGTTAAGACGCCCCTAGGTTCTGACTTTGTGAAATGGAAGTAACAAGTCGGGGAATCTATTAACATAACCAAAGGAAAGCTAGAAGAGTTTCGAGTGGTAGCAAGGTATATCAAGCTCCACGACCGCAAACTTTGGGCGACGCAACTAGTTACGGAAATCCAAACGTATATTCGCCATTTTGTAATCACTTATACATGCCACAAGAAGCCGCTACGGGTCAGTACATGTGAAGGGCTTATTTCAATAGTGGTACAAGTCTATTACCTCCACTTTTCTGCCTATAATGCTCCTGAAATTAATGATCCAAACAGAAAGAAAGGTTCGTCTCTAGCAAGAAGCCATATGCTTGAATATTTCTGGTATCTCAACTGCAGATTTTTCAGCGCTCATTTAAGTTAGGACTCTGTATCTCAAAATGAACAAAAATGGACTTGTACCACTATTGAAATAAGTCCTTCATATATTCTACACCTAATATCGAAGAGAAAATGCTAAAGTATCGCCAATTTCAGTCATATAATCCCGATAAGAGGACGGTAAATACCGTAGTGTTCGTGCGAAGTTTCAGGGGATCTTTGCCATGGAACAGGACTGATGCATAGAAGATAAGCTTTGTATTAGGTTATATTCAAGGAGAAGGTGCACTATGGGCAACCGACTCTTGCGAATCTTGTTGGGCTGACGATGAATTTGAACAGGCGTTCTTAGCAAAATACTGGTCGCATGGAATTCAACAATGGTTGCGGCAAGAACTATTTTACCCTGAGCTGTTCTCATTCAAGCAAGGGACGTTAAGAAAGTACTTCGAAAAATATCTTAATAAATATCGTTACTGGGACGATCCTTTACCACCACAGGACATATTGAGCATATTAAAAGCTAGATTATCGGCCAGTGTGAGGAATCAGCTAGTTAATGTGTCAGACGAAAATTTGGAGGATTTTTTGTCTGTGTGTTAGATTCGATCGACCTAATCTAAGAAGACCTGAAGTTCACGTCAGGATCAAATAATGGGTATAATAATGGAAACACTGGTGCCTATCACACACGAAATGGCCTTGTAAAAACGGTAGTAATGCACAAAGAACCAACCGAATGGGTAAAGCAAATATAAGCATTGTACCAAATGGTAATTCAAACAATAACCTGGAGAACAACCGTGGAAATGAAAATGGTAGCAGCTTCCGACCGGCCAGAAACAAATTCATTAGAGGTGATCGGAGGTAAAATCCACTCCAATCTAATATACAGCAACCGTTAACTAGCCAGTTTTGAGACGATAACTTTCCACAACAGCAACAACAGAATCAACTGCAGTCTATGCCAGGAGATTGACACATGCAGACACCAATAATTACGAGTTAATAAACGAAGCAAATAGTGGCAATGACGCTCGTCCAGAAAATTAATCGTCACCCACTCTTGCCGCAGAGACGCGGTCAGGGATTCGAATAGGTGCTGTGACCAGCAGTTCAGATGCTACGGTATAATGAAGGAAAGGAATTATCGGAGGAATTGTATGAGGATATTTATCGATGTGACCGTGTCGGAAATCCTTGCTACAATCAAAGAAATTCCAGTCACTGTAACATTATACCCGGGAGCTTCGGCTAATGTGATTTTGAGTGCTTTGTTCCAGAAGCTATCGCGGAAAGCAAAACTAATAATTTTGCCAGCGGAGAACTGTAGAATTAAAAAACTAAACTCCTCCCGAACAGCCCTTGAAGGCCCAACGAACCGACCGGCCGCCGTGTCATCCTCATGCCATTGGCGTCACCGGATGCGGTTATGGAGTGGCATGTGGTCAGCACAGCGTTCTCCCGGCCGTATGTCAGTTTCCGAAACCGGAGCCGCTACTTCTCAATCAAGTAGCTCCTCAGTTTGCCTCCAAGGGCTGAGTGCACCCCGCTTGCCAACAGCGCTCGGCAGACCGGATGGTCACCCATCCAAGTGCTAGCCCAGCCCACAGCGCTTAACTTCGGTGATCTGACGGGAACCGGTGTTACCACTGCGGCAAGACCGTTCGCACTGTAGAATTATAGGAATCTTAAGAACCATATCCACATGTGTCAGGATGCAGACACAATTGAAGTAGAAATTGGGAAATACAGCAATTACATGTGCGTTCCTGGTTGTTGAAAAGTTGATCGTGGATTGTATTCTGGGCATTAGTAGCATAAGAGAGAGGAACGGAAGCATAGATTTCTCATGAGGGAAAGCTAAATTTTGAATCGACGGTTCTTTAGTGGGGCTTGACTTAATACGGAAAGAAGGAGTACGAGAGGTACTGCCGTGTGGCCCGCATAAGCTTGATCGTCACAAATAATAAACGCCGAAATTTGTTTACCATGAACACAGTGAACATTTCCAGATCAAGTAAACGAGAAATTGAAGGAACCCTTGAACCTCACTGATGAACAGAAGCATCAATTATCAAGTCTCTTATTATCTTATTCAGTTGTTATTGAAGAAAAACTTGAAATTATCAAAGGATATTACTGTCATCCCGATGTTATGCCACATAGGACATTGTATTGTATTGTACTGAACTGGGGACCTAGAAACGACGGAGAGGCTTCGTCCCCGCCGTAGCCCTCAGCGGTTCACAACCCCACAACAGGCTACAGCAGTCAATTCACCCCAGCACCGCCCCAAACCAAACCCAGGGTTATTGTGCGGTTCGGTCCCCTCGGGAACGTCTCACACCAGACGACTGTAATCCCAATGTTTGCGTGGTAGAATAACGATGGTGTACGCGTACGCGGAGAAAGGATTTGCGCAGCAATCGCCGACATAGTGTAACTGAGGCGGAATAAGGGGAACCAACCCATATTCGCCGAGGCAGATGAAAAACCGCCTTAAAAACCATCCACAGGCTGTCCGGCACACCGGACCTCGACACTAATCCGCCGGGCGAATTCGCTCCGGGGACCGGCACGCCTTCCCGCCCGGAAAGCCGTGCGTTAGACGACACGGCTAACTGGGCGGGCCACATAGGACATACTGTCATACCTTCTGTCCGGTTCACAAGCGTCTTAATAAACCTGTATAAGAGGAAATTATGAACAATGAGCTTCACGCTTCAACCATATTCACGCCTCAACCATATTCACGCCTGCTGAATTGATGTTTAGAAGAAAGAAAAGAAAAGAATGGGAAGATAAAATTTCGAAGACATACCTTGGGAGGAGAAAATTAGACAAGCTCTGGTTAATCTCACCGAGAAGGTCAGAATCAGAAAAAAGTATTATGAGAGGAAACTCAAATGGATGCAGACATTCAAGAACGGCGAGAAGGTATTGCTGCGAGTGCGTCAGCGATCCTCATTACTTTTCAAAAAGAATAGGAAGTGGCAACTACTATACATTGGACCATTCATAATTCTGAAGATTCCTAACCCTGGCGCGTATTTATTGGCGTATCCAGAAAGTTTACGAATCACAGGACTGTACCCCCACCACGATATCACGAAATATCATGTGAAATGATTAACCGTGTGGATAGGATTATGATGATTAAATTAATAGTGATTAGCAATTGAACAGTATGGAGTGAAGGACTATGATTAAATTTATAGTAATTGTGTTTAGTGTTGGACTATGACACACCCGTAGTGAGATCAGTGTTACTAATTAGAGACTACACACCGCATAGTAGGTACTTTAGAGAGTGTTTATCTAGTAAGTAACTTATTAATTCTTTTTATTGATGACGAACTTAATTCTTTATTTTTCGGAAGAGTGTATATATATTTGTGTGGTTACGTGTGCCCGCATCTCGTGGTCGTGCGGTAACGTTCTCGCTTCCCACGCCCGGGTTCCCGGGTTCGATTCCCGGCGGGGTCAGGGATTTTCTCTGCCTCGTGATGGCTGGGTGTTGTGTGATGTCCTTAGGTTAGTTAGGTTTAAGTAGTTCTAAGTTCTAGGGGACTGATGACCATAGATGTTAAGTCCCATAGTGCTTAGAGCCATTTGAACCATTTTATGGTTACGTGATCTCTAATTTTAATTACTTAAGTTTTGATTTAGGATGTGTCCTTGTGTTTTATTCACTCAATTTCATGCACCATAAGTTACTCTTTCGTGTGAGAGGAAGTTTACTTAAACTGACTGAACTTACCCGAACGAGGTGTTCTGATTTATAATGATAGTGACATTTTAGGGACTTGCAGAATCGTCGATAGTGAAAAGTTAAATTTTGCTACATTCTTACCACTTACTGTAGTTGCAAGTTGGTTCGTAGATAGGTGTAGATTGGGATTGGTTTGATGGTTCCTGACCCTAACGAATTTTACTTTCAAGAATGTATAACACTTTATATACGTTGGTGTGATTTATTTGATTTCAAATGATCATGATTGTAAGAGGTATTAATTTATCTATCTGCTCTAAAGTGAATTCAGATTCGGACGTGGTCTGAAAAGAATCTGAGAAGCAATAGGTGATTAATAGAGAAATGTATGATGAAAGCATAGAAGTGGTGCGAAGGCTAGGTAGGATATTTATAGTCTTCGTCTGGAGCATTTTACTCATGGAATATTCATTTTCGATATACAAAAAAACTGTCTTGTCTTACGACGAGTGCGGCTGGTCCCAGCGGAGGTTCGACTCCTCCCTCCGGCATGAGTGTATGCGTTTGTCCTTAGGATCATTTAGGTTAAGTAGTGTCTAAGCGTAGGGACTGATGACCTTAGCAGTTAACTCCCATAAGATTTCACACACATTTGAACTTTCTTACTATAAGTAGGCTATTTAGGTGTAAGTAGGCTGTTTAGGTTTTTTATGTTGGTAACGCCACGTAGCGCTCTGTATGAAAATCACTGACTGTGCTGTGTGCAGTCTATGGCTGGTTAGCATTGTTAGAATATTCGCTATTGTAGTGTTGGGCAGTTGTAGGTGAGCCGCCAGCAGTGGTGGATGTGGGGAGAGAGATGGCGGAGTTTTGAGAGCGGATGATCTGGACGTGTGTCCATCAGAGACAGTAAATTTGTAAGACTGGATGTCATGAAGTGATATATTATATGTTATGACTTTTGAACACTATTAAGGTAAATGCATTGTTTGTTCTCTATTAAAATCGTTCATTTGCTAACTATGCCTATCAGTAGTTAGTGCCTTCAGTAGTTAGAATCTTTTATTTAGCTGGCAGTATTGGCGCTCGTTGTATTGCAATAGTTCGAGTAACGAAGGTTTTTGTGAGGTAAGTGATTCATGAAAGGTATAGGTTATTGTTATTCAGGGCCATTCTTTTGTAGAGATTATTGAAAGTCAGATTGCGTTGCGCTAAAAATATTGTGTGTCAGTTTAGTGATGATCAGAATAAGTAAAGAGAGAAATGTCTGAGTACGTTCAGTTTTTTACGACGAAGGATTATAATGTGATATCGAGGCACAGAGAGAAGGATTCCTAAAATGAAGGATGGTCGTTCTTGAATATCGGCTGATACGAACAATTCGTATATGTCGATTGATGTGGTATAAGTTACAAAAAGTATTGGATGATCTACTGATTTCATATAATCCCAAAACCTGAATGTAATGAACTGTTCATGAGCAGTAATTTACTTTGGAAAGACTTATTTGGTTCAAATGCCTCTGAGCACTACGGGACTTAACATCTGAGGTCATCAGTCCCCTAGAACTTAGAACTACTTAAACCTAACAAACCTAAGAACATTACACACATCCATGCCCGAGGCAGGGTTCGAACCTGCGACCGTAGCGGTCGCGCGGCTCCAGACTGAAGCGCCTAGAACCGCTCGGTCACACCGACCGGCAAGATTTATTTAAAATAGATAAAATCGATTGTTGTGCAGTGGACACTGCAGTGGATCATACCTCTTCCGAATCTACTGAATTCATGAAGGATCCGATGGAGGAATGTGCTACTAACCCATTCTTTTGCAATGTGTAAAAAAAAGATTTCTGACTAAACCAGTGTTTGAAATTGTTCCATGTCCTATTAGTCCGATGTGGTGCCTTGAGGTTCGAGATTATCCCACTTTCCTACAACCTGATTCCTGATTCCCGCAAGATTCGTCCTACATCAACCTCCAACAGTTCCAGTCAGCCTCCATCTGCCAACAAATTCAATCAGCCTCATCAACCTCCGTCGAATCCGTCTATTCAAGTCAAGAGAATGTTATTCTTGTTCACTGAACTGTTTTAAACACGCACATTGTAATTTACCCCCTGTTAGTAATCTTAACATTCAACCAGTATACGAAAGAAACATTCAAGGTGATTTGTACATGCTATTTTAGTTTTCTATTTTCTGTGTGTTATTTTCAAAATTTTAATATCCAATTTACCTACGTAACGAACAGGTCAATGTTGCGGGTCTATATTCCTTGATTTTCCATGGTTTCCCTCTGAGAAATTTTGTACAGAATTGGTTAAGTTACTAAATTTTATCTACATAACGCGAACAGGTCAAGGTCGCGGGTCTATGTTCCTTGGTTTTCCATGGTTGTCCTCTGAGACATTTTGTATAAATTTGGTGAAGTTACTGAATTTGGGTAAATTGCACATGAACACGTTAGTGAATAACCGACCAAGAGAGTTTTATGGGCCAGGGACTCTTCACGACAGCGAGAGACAGATTATCTCTGACTCGTGATATAAAAACTCTGTGGACATAATGTGGAACATTACGTGTACAATGGACGGATTACTTGTGACTGAGAATTGCGGAGGGTAGGATCACAGTGGAATTGTAATTAGAGGCACTGTTGTAAGCTGCAACCTTGAATATGGAATGTAACTTGATTAATTGTGATAACATTTCATCTCATACAAGAGGATGATGATGTTAAACCCTATCTTCCTTCCTTCCTCCTCATGTTGGCATGCGGTCTCGATTGCAATTCTGGAATATTTACTTCTTCTTCTTCGATGATTTCGGAACTGTGTTTAGCAACTCCGCTTTAATGGCTCTGTCATCGGTAACATTACCGTTGCTATAGCACAGTGAAAGGTTTCTTGCCACTGGTGTACTTTACATATGACCAGAATCTCTGTGGATTTGCCGCCGGATTTCGAGACAGTTCCGTTGTGGAAAGTACTAAAAGCATCTCGCATTAAAGTATGCACCAAGTTTTGAACTTGAGTAAAACATCGCCAATCTTGGAGATCTTGAGTACTTTTAAAACTGGAATGTCTTTTTCGTTGCTTCTGTAAGAGAGTCCTGGGCAAGTTTTGTGTTACATGGTCGGTGATGGGGTGGGTGGGGGGGGGGGGGTGAGGGGGGGGAGAGGATGGGAGGGAAATCAGTTCCATCTCTTATTAATTTGTTCTGTGTAAATCTCTCAGTTATTGTCGATATTATTCCTGTGAATTTAAGCCATATCTAATCTACGCTTACATAATTAGTTTGGGCGGAGTGGAGACTTACGTCTTATTAGGCGTAAAGTGAACTTTTATCTGCTTTTTAAATAGATTTATTTTGCGTTTATTTTTGGTTAGGTGTTACGGTATTGCGTCGCACTACAACGACCGTTTGGTCACTGATTCCTATATATGTCATGTTGCTCCCTAATTCCTCAGGATTATTTGTTGCCAAGAGCTCAGATATGTTTTCGCTACCATTTACACTTCGGGTGTCCTCCTGACCTGTTCAACATTATTTTCAGTGCAAGCATTTATTACGATTTTGGACGATGTTTTATGCTTACCACCGACTTTAAACATGTATTTTCACCAACATTGGGTTTGGGTCTTGCGCTTTCCTTGGTTTCCACTTGTGCACTGTAGAGATTGTGCATTGGTAGCTGTTGTGGTTGTCTAGATACATGTGTATGAAATGGCCGCCATCGCATAATGAGGTCACCAGGAAATCTTCTGTCTCTTTCACATCAATGTATTTTACTGGGAAAAAATTGGAGATTGTTCTACAATGTGCTCTTGTTCTACCCTCGAATTCCTGCCCGCCAAGCAGTTTGCGCCATCACTGCTCATGCCATCCGACATGCCAGAGCTCAACGCCACGGCGAGGCGAGGGGCAGCGTCTTCGTTATCGGCTTTGCCGGCCGAAGTGTCGGCTACTGTCGTCAGCGGAGGCTGGGAATTGGTTGAGGGTCACCGTGGAAACCAGACCCCGAATGCCCTAGTCTCGAGAGCAGAGTGGAAGCAGGCGGAAGTGGACCTTTGAAGTAACGTATTTTGTATCGCTTTTCTTATTCCTGCCACATCGATATTTCCTCATCTCAATTAACTAGAATAGATTTTTTTATTATGTTAGAAATAGATGCACTGTCTGTTAAGAAAAAAGGTATAACAGGTTAATTATAACCTAGCGATCTTTTTCTCGCAATGAAACCTAACGGGCTATCGCTTAGCTCTTGACGGGCGAGTGAGCGGAAGGTTATGCTTTGCTTGTAACTCTAAATATCTCGTACAGGATATCTCTGACAGAGTACCGGTTTGGAGCAGATAAAAATATGACGTATCCTTAAGACTTCGTTAGCAAAATATGTTCATCTAAGTTCAATAAGAAAAAGGTTTCCCACATGTCGAAAATTCGGTAAAGTCAACAGGAAACGCATTATCGTAAACTTCCCGTATATCGTCTTATAAATTTGTTGCCAGGTATAAATCTAATATTAAAATATAGTTTAGCTCTTCTAGAACACAGGGATACCTTTTCCGTCTTTGTACACAAAACAGTTTGCGAGTTTGAGCGAGATCTGTTGTTGTCCTTGTCGAAGCTCATTAACAGTGACCGGTGACCGCTTTTTAACTGGAAGTACAATGTATAAAACCGTTTTCGACCTAGAGAATCTGTGAAGTTGCTTTAAAAGTTCAAACTTTTCCAACAATATCTTCTCAATTTTCAGTTACAATTTTCACATATTCCTGCTCCAGAAAATCTGACTTTGTATAAATCACAACGATCACTGTGCCATGTTTTACTCACAACTCAGAAGCTCTGAAACTACGGAAAAATGGTAGGACGTTTCGTTGCAATGTAAAAAATTTAAGTTAGTTCTAGAGAAGCATGGTTGTAACCTTTTTCCCTTATACCTCTCGTATTTTGCGTAAGTTTTAAGTGTCGCCGCTAACTTGTTAAAGGAAACAAAACACGTCGGCTTGCTACGAGAGAAAATAACGGCGGTCCAAATATTAACCAACAACGTACCACATGTAAACTGCCCGCATCAGGAAACGGTAGTTTAACAGCGGTGTGTGGATCTACTGAATAGCAGACATACATTTTTGGTTCTGCGTCTTCAAAGTCCAATAGCACATTCTCCACCTGTCAAACTTACCCATATCCCACCTGCAGGACAGCTATTAGCACGTTACACACCAGCATATAAACTCTGAGAACGAATATGCTACGAAAATAATACACTGTAGATGTTGATACGCCCATAAACAGAGCACGGTCAACTCTGGCAGAAGCTTAATGTATTGTAGAGACCCAGGGTCCTCAAGCTTCGTAGGTGTACATTCGTTACAACAGTTGCACAACGAAACAAATGCTACGATCAGAATTGACAGTGCTGTCGCGAACGTAACTTTTTACTTTCGCTCTGACACTACGTATGCGCAAGAGAAAATTACTTGCAATAGGACGCACAAAACTAAGCTGCCGCAATTCTGTTATGCTTTGAAAGCTGTACCTGCCAAATAGTTTCTTAACAAACACAAAATGACAGAACCCTCTCCCTGCCGCGAACAAATGGTCATCAGTGACGATGAACTCACAAATCTGAGGCAGTGAATATTAGAATGGTAAAAACGAGTTTACCTATACGAACTGTAAATAGTAACGGCGTCACGACTGACATAACCTATGCGCATTACCTGACATCTTACAAGTCCGTGAACTTGTCATAAAACAAAAAATGCTTATAATAAGCAAACAAATTCACTTCCTACATGACTTGACTTGAAATACATTATTTATGAAATGTGCACAAAGACAATGCTATTTTGCCATATGTTTGGAGCGGAGTCATATATCTCACCTATAAAGTATGTACATTTTTTGAACTATTTTCACATTAAGTAATTGTTATCGCCGTCAAATAATTGTTATAGCCACTTGTACTATATTTTCTTTGAATTGCTCTGTACAATAGGTTAATTTTCCGGAAGGGATACTGTCCTTTACGAATTCACTCACGTGAGAATATTGTGCTCTTTCCGACATAGCCGGCTGGGGTGGCCGAGCGGTTCTAGGCGCTACAGTCTGGAACTGGGCGACCGCTACGGTCGCAGGTTCGAATCCTGCCTCGGGCATGGATGTGTGTGATGTCCTTAGGTTAGTTAGGCTTAAGTAGTACTAAGTTCTAGGGGACTGATGACGTCAGATGTTAAGTTCCATAGTGCTCGGAGAGCCTCTTTCCGACATAACTGAGGCAAAATCGGTTTATTTCTACATTTGCACTTCGTTCGAGATCTGTTCACTGGCCGAGCTCGGCATAAGACTGACTTTCTCGTCCATACAAGAGAGGGCGTTGTTGGGCCAACGTGTACATCATTCCTCTGCCACCTTAATAACCTATTGGTGGTACAATTTTCTATAGATCCCCCTCATTTGTACTGATTCGAGCCATTGTTTCCAGGCGTTCAATATTCACATATGTTAGTGTAAAAGGAGCTAATGTCAAACTTTTCACCTATGCAGGTGAAAGACGTGTAAGTAGGCTGTTTAGGTTTTTATGTTGGTAACGTCACCTGGCGCTCTGTATGAAAATCACTGGCTGTGCTGTGTGCAGTCTGTGGCTGGTTGGCATTGTTGAAATATTCTCTATTGTAGTGTTGGGCAGTTGGATGTGAACAGCGCGTAGCGTTGCGTATTTGGAGGTGAGTCGCCAGCAGTGGTGGATGTGTGGAGAGAAATGGCAGAATTTTGGTAGCGGACGATCTGGACGTGTGTCCATCAGAAAGAGTAAATTTGTAATATTGGATATCATGAACTGATATATATATACACTCCTGGAAATTGAAAAAAGAACACATTGACACCGGTGTGTCAGACCCACCATACTTGCTCCGGACACTGCGAGAGGGCTGTAAAAGCAATCATCACACGCACGGCACAGCGGACACACCAGGAACCGCGGTGTTGGCCGTCGAATGGCGCTAGCTGCGCAGCATTTGTGCACCGCCGCCGTCAGTGTCAGCCAGTTTGCCGTGGCATACGGAGCTCCATCGCAGTCTTTAACACTGGTAGCATGCCGCGACAGCGTGGACGTGAACCGTATGTGCAGTTGACGGACTTTGAGCGAGGGCGTATAGTGGGCATGCGGGAGGCCGGGTGGACGTACCGCCGAATTGCTCAACACGTGGGGCGTGAGGTCTCCACAGTACATCGATGTTGTCGCCAGTGGTCGGCGGAAGGTGCACGTGCCCGTCAACCTGGGACCGGACCGCAGCGACGCACGGATGCACACCGAGACCGTAGGATCCTACGCAGTGCCGTAGGGGACCGCACCGCCACTTCCCAGCAAATTAGGGACACTGTTGCTCCTGGGGTATCGGCGAGGACCATTCGCAACCGTCTCCATGAAGCTGGGCTACGGTCCCGCACACCGTTAGGCCGTCTTCCGCTCACACCCCAACATCGTGCAGCCCGCCTCCAGTGGTGTCGCGACAGGCGTGAATGGAGGGACGAATGGAGACGTGTCGTCTTCAGCGATGAGAGTCGCTTCTGCCTTGGTGCCAATGATGGTCGTATGCGTGTTTGGCGCCGTGCAGGTGAGCGCCACAATCAGGACTGCATACGACCGAGGCACACAGGGCCAACACCCGGCATCATGGTGTGGGGAGCGATCTCCTACACTGGCCGTACACCACTGGTGATCGTCGAGGGGACACTGAATAGTGCACGGTACATCCAAACCGTCATCGAACCCATCGTTCTACCATTCCTAGACCGGCAAGGGAACTTGCTGTTCCAACAGGACAATGCACGTCCGCATGTATCCCGTGCCACCCAACATGCTCTAGAAGGTGTACGTCAACTACCCTGGCCAGCAAGATCTCCGGATCTGTCCCCCATTGAGCATGTTTGGGACTGGATGAAGCGTCGTCTCACGCGGTCTGCGCGTCCGGCACGAACGCTGGTCCAACTGAGGCGCCAGGTGGAAATGGCATGGCAAGCCGTTCCACAGGACTACATCCAGCATCTCTACGATCGTCTCCATGGGAGAATAGCAGCCTGCATTGCTGCGAAAGGTGGATATACACTGTACTAGTGCCGACATTGTGCATGCTCTGTTGCCTGTGTCTATGTGCCTGTGGTTCTGTCAGTGTGATCATGTGATGTATCTGACCCCAGGAATGTGTCAATAAAATTTCCCCTTCCTGGGACAATGAATTCACGGTGTTCTTATTTCAATTTCCAGGAGTGTATATATATATGATGACTTTGGAACATTATTAAGGTAAATGTATTGTTTGTTCTCTATCAAAATCTTTCATTTGCTAACTATGCCTATCAGTAGTTAGAATCTTTTATTTAGCTGGCAGTAATGGCGCTCGCTGTATTGCAGTAGTGGCCAATCTTTTGTAGGGATTGTTGAAAGTCAGATTGCGTTGCGCTAAAAATATTGTGTGTCAGTTTAGTGTTGATCAGAATAGGCAAAGAGCGAAATGTCTGAGTACGTTCAGTTCTGCTCAGCTGTTTGAAAAACAAATAATGTAAGAGGTTTCCCAGCACAGTCATTCATAAATTTTTCTAAGGGGACGTTTCAGACGTCACATAATGTATTAATATCACTTTATAATGGAAACTTGGGACAAAATATCTAGTGAAAAATATAACCAATACAAGAAATTATTAGTAATGTCTGTTTTTAAACTGGAGACTTTCTCTAGTGTAGGTCAGCAGAGGTAGAGGCAGTCCTTGTTACATGTTGTTGCCACAGCAGGTACGATGGCGTACTGAAAAGTCATGCCTCTTAACTTTTTGCATGGAAACTCTTAAAGCTTTCTAAATAAAACAAACGTTATTAGTTTCTACATATTTATTGTTCACGTCTACATATTTGCACCCACCGCCGGTAGAGGGCTCCGAAATGTAGTGTCTCACGTCGCGGTGCGTACCGTAACTATGTCGGCGCGTGGGAAACAGCGAGCTGTAATCGATTTTGGTATTCGAAGAGTTCGTACACACAGGGAGCAGACTCTCCTTCAGAATGGCAATACCAGACAACACACGAGCGCTGCGACATCTGCAATTCGACCACCTAGGTTCACTGCCATCGATCATCCTCGATACACTCCCAACTTGTACCCACTCTATTTTTATCTGTTTCGATAACATACAGAACACGTTGGAGAACTTTACTTTGATAGTGATGGTGTGCAAGCAGTGGTGAGGTTGTGGGTCCGTCAACAATGACATTGTGCAGTTATGGTATCAAGAAACTGCATTCTCGAAACTTCCTGGCACATGAAAACTGTGTGCCGGACCGAGACTCGAACTCGGGACCTTTGCAATTCGCGGGCAAGTGCTCTACCAACTGAGCACTCCTGAAAGAAAGGATATTGCGAAGACATGGCTTAGCCACAGCCTGGTGGATGTTTCCAGAATGAGATTTTCACTCTGCAGGGTTGGCAGGAGAGCTTCTGTAAAGTTTGGAAGGTAGGAGACGAGGTACTGGTAGAAGTACAGCTGTGAGGAGGGGGCGTCAGTCGTGCTTGGGTAGCTCAGTTGTTAGAGCACTTGCCCGCGAAAGGCAAAGGTCCCGAGTTCGAGTCTCGGTCCGGCACACAGTTTTAATCTGCCAGGAAGTTTCATATCAGCGCACACTCCACTGCAGAGTGAAAATCTCATTCTGGAACTGGATTCTTGTTGGAAGAAATGTGTTCGTCGCCAGGGTAACGATGTTGAGCAAAATACGTAGATATGAAGAATAAGGATGTAGAATGTTAATAACGTTTGTTTTATTTAAAAAGCTTTAAGAGTTTTGACATAAAAAATTCGGAGGCATTACTTTTCAGCGCGCCTTCGTAGATGCTGCGTTATCCCCTTCCGACGCCGTTGCCGCGATCCCTGCGGTACGTGTTGAAGCGGTCGCGGCCTTCTTCGTAGCCGTCACGCTGGCCCCTGCCGTATTCGTAGCCCATGTCGTAGCTCCTGCTGCGAGAGAGAGAGGTCGCCATTAGCACATTCAAGTTTACGAGTTGTTGGCGTGGTAGATGTGTTGCTTCTTTGTCAGATATTATGGGGTAAAATTAGTGAACCACTTTAGCAGTTGGTTTACTACGAGTTGTGTTCAACAGCTAACGCAATACATTTCTTTTCTAGGCCAGTTTCGGTTGAAAAGATACGGAATTTGTTGTGAGACATCGTGGGATATTCCCGCCTCAGCCCGTATGGTTTCACGAAGTGTTCTGATGCCTGGCGTCGCAATACGTAGCCATCAAAATGGCATCTGCGTTCCAAGCAGAGAGCTGTCACTTACACTACTGGCCATCAAATTTGCTACAGCACGAATATGACGTGCTACAGAAGCGAAATTTAACCGACAGGAAGAAGATGCTGTGATATGCAAATGATAAGCTTTTCAGAGCATTCACACAAGGTTGGCGCCGGTGGCGACACCTACAACCTGCTGACATGAGAAAAAGTTTCCAAACGATTTCTCATGCAGAAACAGCAGTTGCCTGGTGAAACGTTGTTGTGATGCCTCGTGTAAGGAGGAGAAATGCGTACCATCACGTTTCCGACTTTGACAAAGGTCGGATTGTAGCCTGTCGCGATTGCGGTTTATCGTATCGCGACACTGCTGCTCGCGATGGTCGAGATCCAATGACTGTTAGCAGAATATGGAATCGGTGGGTTCAGGAGGGTAATACGGAACACCGTGCTGGATCCCAACGGCCTTGTATTACTACATCTACATCTACATTTCTACATTTATACTCCGCAAGCCACCCAACGGTGTGTGGCGGAGGGCACTTTACGTGCCACTGTCATTACCTCCCTTTTCTGTTCCAGTCGCGTATGGTTCGCGGGAAGAACGACTGTCTGAAAGCGTCCGTGCGCGCTCGAATCTCTCTAATTTTACATTCGTGATCTCCTCGGGAGGTATAAGTAGGGGGAAGCAATATATTCGATACCTCATCCAGAAACGCACCCTCTCGAAACCTGACGAGCGAGCTACACCGCGATGCAGAGCGCCTCTCTTGCAGAGTCTGCCACTTGAGTTTGCTAAACATCTCCGTAACGCTATCACGGTTACCAAATAACCCTGTGACGAAACGCGCCGCTCTTCTTTGGATCTTCTCTATCTCCTCCGTCAACCCGATCTGCTACGGATTCCACACTGATGAGCAATACTCAAGTATAGGTCGAACGAGTGTTTTGTAAGCCACCTCCTTTGTTGATGGACTACATTTTCTAAGGACTCTCCCAATGAATCTCAACCTGGTACCCGTCTTACCAACAATTAATTTTGATTGATCATTCCACTTCAAATCGTTCCGCACGCATACTCCCAGATATTTTACAGAAGTAACTGCTACCAGTGTTTGTTCCGCTATCACATAATCATACAATAAAGGATACTTCTTTCTATGTATTCGCAATACATTACATTTATCTATGTTAAGGGTCAGTTGCCACTCCCTGGACCAAGTGCCTATCCGCTGCAGATCTTTCTGCATTTCGCTACAATTTTCTAATGCTGCAACTTCTCTGTATACTACAGCATCATCCGCGAAAAGCCGCATGGAACTTCCGACACTATCTACTTGGTCATTTATATACAGGGTGTCCCAGCTATCTTGGCCACCCAAAATATCTCTAGAACAATAACAGCTATTGGAAAACGACTTTCACCGGTATCAATGTAGGGATGGGGCCCATGAATGTACCTATTTGGAAACATTCTAAAACGAAAGCATTTGTGTTTTTTAACACAAACTTATGTTTTTTTTAAATGGACCTCCTATATTTTTTCTTCAGCAATCCATAGCATGACAAAGCACATACACAATGGCGTTGATTGCATCGCAATATTCCCGTTACATCCCGAGATATTAAGACGCGAAGTTGACGCTGAAACACCCGACATGCGCTGCTAGCGCACGTCCTGAGGCTCAGGCGTGAACCCCATGCTGCTCGTAATCGCGATGTGCTTGACATGCGTAATCACACTTCCATACTTATCAAGAGGTCCGAAACGAATAATACGGTCTGCTGCCATCCTGCATTAACGTCGTACATTCCAGCAGGTATTTATCCCATAGGCTAGGGGTGATGCGGTTCTGTAACATATCTGTGTACCGCAACGTTAGTCACAAAGTGAACTTCGCTTATCGTTAATCCGTTGCTAAAAAGGTAATGCCGTTCAACGTTAAAACTTTACTTTAGTGTAGATCTAGCGCAAGTGACAGTTAATCATTCACTCGTAATAGTAAAATTCATGTTGATGGTTTTAGTGAAACGAGCAAGTGGACTAAAAGTTTTACCGTTTTTTAGGTAAATATGTTTTGATTTGGGAAGTTCAGGTAGGACATAGAAGATGAATGTAAACATGTTTAACCAATTAATTTTATTATCACATAATTATCAATGTTATGTTTATCTAATGCGTTAAATGACAAATTGTTGCAAACAAATGTTTCTTAACATCACTGGGTAAAATGGCCCTTTGTAGAAACTTCCACTGTGATACCAGCACTACATACTAAACATAGCGTTCACATCTCATGCTCAAAGTGATGCCCATTGGCTTGCATACATAGGGTCACTCTGCGGATGAAGGATGCCCTACTTCGTGCTACTGTTTCCTCTTTGATGGCTGTACAAGCATCAATAATGCGTTGCTTCATGTCCTCTGGTGTTGTTGGTTCATGTTGGTAAACAGCATCCTTCACTGCTCCCCAAAGAAAATAACCCAGCGGTGTAAGGTCCGGAGATCGGGCAGGCCACCTAACTGGGCCTCCTCGACCAATCCACCTACCAGGGAACCTACGGTTCAGAAGTCGTCATGCTCGTAAGGCGTTATGTGCAGGGCATCCGTCATGCTGATACCACATGACCATTCTCCGGTTCAGAGGTACGGTGTCCAAGAGAACAGGAAGATTGTGTCGTATAAATCTGGAGTATTGTCTGCCATTTTGGATGCCATTTATAAAGAAAGGTCCGATAATGGTATCTCCAATAATCCCACACCAAACATTAACTTTCCACGGACGTTGATGCTCTACCTAACGGAGCCATTTTGGATTATCTGCGGACCAATAATGCATATTCCTCATATTGACAATTCCTTTGTTGGAGAATGATGCCTTATCGGTAAAGAGAACATCTGCAAAAATTTGGATTAGTCAGAAGTTTTTGCTGAGCCCACCGACAAAATGTTAGCCTATTGCGGAAGTCATTTCCATGAAGATCCTGGTGTAAACGAACATGGTAAGGATGAAATTTATGACGTTTAAGAATACGCTGTGCACCTGATTTCGACACACCAACTTCACGTTCAATTTGACGTGTGCTGATTTGAGGATTCACAGCTATGGTAGCGAGCACAGCAACTTCAGCACGTTCATCTGTGCGTGTTCTAGGACGATGTCGAGGTCTTGGATTTAAGCTTCCTGTTTCACGTAGACGAGATGTGAGACGACCAAACATCCGGTGCGAAGGCGATGGCTTGTCAGGGAATCGTCTTCTGTACAGTCGTTCTGCCTCAACAGCATTTCATCCACCTACAACAGGGTACAGTACAGGTATGTAGAGTAGAGTAGAAAACAGACATATTAACTTAATAATCATAATGTTCGCTAACAGTACTATCAACAAACAAGCAATCTCATAACGTATTTCCCGTCAACGTACATTCTCCATAGATTAGCAGCATTTCTACCATATCTTCATGTGTGCACATTACACTGTATCAATGTTCCACAACACAACGTTTATTCACAATGTGTACTACCTCCGTACCGTCACTAGATTACTCTGATGCACGACTACACTGGCAAGCGGTGTACTGCACGCCAAAGCAACAACAAATGGGATGCTCGGAGGGTGGTGGAGTACAGGAGTTTGCATGGGTCGCAAATCATAAACAAGGCGAAGTGGTAACTGTGGCAGTAGTGGGAACTACGTTGGACACTTGACTAGGTAGAGCCAGGCCCTGCGCGACAGGCACAATGGGTCATATAACGCATTAGATGAACCTTATTTTGGGTGTGCAGGATAAATAAGACAACCTGACGGGTGTACACCGATCGGTACTGGTTCATACTGTGTACGTAGATACGTAAAACGTGCAAGAGGGAAACCATTATGTGCTTATGAGAGTTGATGGCAGCAGACCGTATTATTCGTTTCGGACCTCTTGATATGTATGGAAGTGTGATTACACATGTCAATCACATCGCGATTACGGGCAGCATGGGGTTCACACCTGAGCCTCAGGACGTGCGCTAGCAGCGCATGTCGGGTGTTTCAAGCGTCAACTTCGCGTCTCAATATCTCGGGATGTAATGGGAATATTGCGATGCAATCAACGCCATTGTGTATGTGCTTTGCCATGCTATGGATTGCTGAAGAAAAAATATAGGAGGTCCATTTAAAAAAACATAAGTTTGTGTTAAAAAACACAAATGCTTTCGTTTTAGAATGTTCCAAATATGTACATTCATGGGCCCCATCCCTACATTGATACCGGTGAAAGTCGTTTTCCAATAGCTGTTATTGTTCCAGAGATATTTTGGGTGGACAAGATAGCTGGGACACCCTGTATATTGTGAAAAACAATGGTCCCATAACACTCGCCTGTTGCACGCCAGAGGTTACCTTAACGTCTGTAGACGTCTCTCCATTGATAACAACATGCTGTGTTCTGTTTGCTAAAAACTCTTCAATCCAACCACACAGCTGGTCTGATATTCCGTAGGCTCTTACTTTGTTTATCAGGCGACAGTGCGGAACTGTATCGAATGCCTTCCGGAAGTCAAGGAAAATTGCATCTACCTGGGAGCCTGTATCTAATATTTTCTGGGTCTCATGAACAAATAAAGCGAGTTGGGTCTCACACGATTGCTGTTTCCGGAATCCATGTTGATTCCTACTGAGTAGATTCTGGGTTTCCAAAAACGACATGATACGCGAGCAAAAAACATGTTCTAAAATTCTACAACAGATCGACGTCAGAGATATAGGTCTATAGTTTTGCGCATCTACTCGACGACCCTTCTCGAAGACTGGGACTACCTGTGCTCTTTTCCAATCATTTGGAACCTTCTGTTCCTCTAGAGACTTGCGGTACACGGCTGTTAGAAGGGGGATAAGTTCTTTTGCGTACTCTTTGTAGAATCGAATTGGTATCCCGTCAGGTACAGTGGACTTTCCTCTGTTGAGTGATTCCAGTTGCTTTTCTATTCCTTGGACACTTATTTCGATGTCAGCCATTTTTTCGTTTGTGCGAGGATTTAGAGAAGGAACTGCCGTGCGGTCTTCCTCTGTGAAACAGCTTTGGGAAAAGGTGTTTAGTATTTCGGCTTTACGCGTGTCATCCTCTGTTTCAATGCCATCATCATCCCGGAGTGTCTGATTTAACGTAAGACCAGAACTTCCTAGGATTTTCTGTCAAGTCGGTACATAGAATTTTACTTTCGAATTCACTGAACGCTTCATGCAGCATAGCCCTCCTTACGCTAACTTTGACATCGTTTAGCTTCTGTTTGTCTGAGAGGTTTTGGCTGCGTTTGAACTTGGAGTGAAACTCTCTTTGCTTTCGCAGTAGTTTCCTAACTTTGTTGTTGAACCACGGTGGGTTTTTCTCGTCCCTCACAGTTTTACTCGGCACGTACCTTTCTAAAACGCATTTTACGATTGCCGTGAGCTTTTTCCGTAAACACTCAACATTGTCAGTGTCGGAACAGAAATTTTCGTTTTGATCTGTTAGGTAGTCTGAAATCTACCTTCTATTACTCTTGCTAAACAGATAAACCTTCATCCCTTTTTTTATATTTCTATTAACTTCCATATTCAGGGATGCTGCAACGGCAACTAGCGGTCGAGATGACAGGCATCTTATCCGCATGGCTGTAACGGATCCTGCAGCCACATCTCTATCCCCGAGTCAACAGATCGGGACGTTTGCAAGACAACAACAATCTGCACGAAGAGTTCGACGACGTTTGCAGCAGCATGGACCATCAGCTCGGAGACCATGGCTGCTGTTACCTTGACGCTGCATCACGGACAGGAGCGCCTGCGATGATGTACTCAACGACGAACCTGGGTGCACGAATGGCAAAACGTCATTTTTTTCGGATGAATCCAGGTTCTGTTTAAAGCATCATGATGGTCGCATCCGTGTTTGGTGACATAGCGGTGAACGCACATTGGAAGCGTGTATTCGTCATCGCCATACTGGCGTATCATCAGGCGTGATGGTATGGCGTGCCATTAGTTACACGTCTCGGTCACCTCTTGTTCGCATTGACGGCACTTTGAACAGTGGACGTTACATTTCAGATGTGTTACGACCCGTGGCTCTACCCTTCATTCGATCCCTGCGAAACCCTACATTTCAGCAGGATAATGCACTACTGCATGTTGCAAGTCCTGTACGGGCCTTTCTGGATACAGAAAATATTCGACTGCTGCCCTGGCGAGCACATTCTGCAGATCTCTCACCAATTGAAATCGTCTCGTCAATGGTGGCCGTTCAACTGACTCGTCACAATACGTCAGTCATTACTCTTGATGAACTGTGGTATCGTGTTGAAGCTGCATGGGCAGCTGTACCTGTACACGTCATCCAAGCTCGGTTTCACTCAATGCCCAGGCGTATCAAGGCCGTTATTACGGCCAGAGGTGGTTGTTCTGGGTAATGATTTCTCAGGATGCATGCACCCAAAACTGCGTGAAAATGTAATCCCATATCTGTTCTAGTATTATATAATTTTCCAATGAATACCCGTTTATCATCTGCATTTCATCTTGGTGGAGCAATTTTAATGGCCAGTAGCGTAGTTTGTTTTGGCGGAAAACTAGAGCATCGCTGATATTCATGGGGGTCTGCAGAATGCCTAAGGAGACCTGGCAGTGAGCAACAGCATCGTGAGTCCTTGGGGGAAGCGCAACATGATCGCGCAAACCTGTCCGATCTCCCGCGTGCCGAACGACCGCACACAGCTGTAACACGTGCGATGTTAGAACGTGCGGACACTCTCATTCGAGGTGATCGCGGATTACAGTCAAATATCTCGCTGCATAACTGGACGTCTGTGTTGGTAGTGGTGACACACTCATCCACCAGTTGGGGTACTCAAAGGTGGTGGCTACTGGGTTCCTCGCTGCCTAACAGAATACCATATAGACAACGAAGGGTCATGTCTGCGGAGTTGCCTGAGCCTTACGAGGCTAATCGTGACAATTTTTTGTCGAACATCGTCCCAGGCGAATGGGAAACTGAACGACTGTCCGTGAAGTGGCGCCACACCGACTCTCCTCCGAAGAAAAAGTTCAAAGCCGCAGCGTTAGCCGGTGAAGCCATGCCGACGGTCTTCTGGGCCTCAGGAGAGGTTATTCCGTTTGATGTCCTCCCATGTGGTGCTCTGAAGTGTGTTGTGCTACGCTTAGGAAACTGAAGAAACGAGTTCAATGTATTCGTCGCCACAAAAGTACGAACTAATTTCTCTATGATAACGCGTCACAGAAGTATGCGCATTCGATAGCAGCTCACAAAACTTCATTGGGCTATTCTTCCTCATTCACTTTACAGCCCGGATCTTGTACCTTTTAGGCTCCATCTGTTCTTCTCCATGAAGGGTGCAGCTCAAGGGAAGAAGGACGTGCATGATGGAGTAGTTCTTGATGCAGCAAGAATTGACTTCGACGTCGACCAGTAGAGTGGTACCATGACGGCATACAGGCCATCCCGGTAAGATGGCGTAAGGCCATCGCATAGCATGGAGGTTATGTTGAAAAATAAGGCTTTGTATCCAAAAGAGAGGATAATAACATTGCTTTTTGGAATCTTGAATTAAACCAACCTGCTTTCAGAAATAAACGTGTTTCGTTAGTTACAGAACGCCAGTCGTATATTCATTAACCCTGGTCTTTCACTTCAAAATTAGTGTGTTGACTACTTTGATGGCAAATCTGAGATCGGTTACACTGTGCATCGGCGTTGTAGTGAACATGTAGCTCTACCACGAAGCATAACAGATATGCAAGTATATGGCACAAATATGGGTAGCTTTGAAGGATGAAATAGTGAAGGCAGCAGAGGATCAAATAGGTAAACAGACGAGGGCTGGTAGAAACCCTTGGGTAACAGAAGAAATACTGAATTTAATTGATGAAAGGAGAAAATATAAAAATGCAGTAAATGAAGCAGGCAAAAAGGAATACAAACGTCTGAAAAATGATATCGACAGGAAGTGCAAAATGGCTAAGCAGGGATGGCTAGAGGACAAATGTAAGGATGTAGAGGCTATCTCACTAGGGGTAATATAGATACTGCTTACAGGAAAATTAAAGAGACCTTTGGAGAAAGGAGAACCACTTGCATGAATATCAAGAGCTTTGATGGAAACCCAGTTCTAAGCAAAGAAGGGAAAGCAGGAAGGTGGAAGGAGTATATAGAGGGTCTATACAATGGCGATGTACTTGAGGACAATATTATGGAAATGGAAAAGGATGTAGATGAAAATGAAACGGGCGATATGATACTGCGTGAAGAGTTTGACAGAGCATTGAAAGACCTGAGTCGAAACAAGACCCCCGGAGTAGACAACATTCCATTAGAACTACTGAGAGTCTTGGGAGAGCCAGTCCTGACAAAACTCTACCATCTGGTGAGCAAGACGTATGAGACAGGCGAAATACCCTCAGACTTCAAGAAGAATATAATAATTCCAATCCCAAAGAAAGCAGGTGTTGACAGCTGTGAAAATTACCGAACTATCAGTTTAATAAGTCACAGCTGCAAAGTACTAACGCGAATTCTTTCAGACGAATGGAAGAACTGGTAGAAGCCGACCTCAGGGAAGATCAGTTTGGATTCCGTAGAAATGTTGGAACACGTGAGGCAATACTGACCCTACGACTTATCGTAGAAGAAAGATTAAGGAAAGGCAACCCTACGTTTCTAGCATTTGTAGACTTAGAGAAAGCTTTTGACAATGTTGATTGGAATACTCTCTTTCAAATTCTGAAGGTTACAGGGGTAAAATATAGGGAGCGAAAGGCTATTTACAATTTGTACAGAAACCAGATGGCAGTTATAAGAGTGGAGAGGTATGAAAGGGAAGCAGTGGTTGGGAAGGGAGTGAGACAGGGTTGTAGCCTCTCCCCGATGTTATTCAATCTGTATGTTGAGCAAGCAATAAAGGAAACAAAAGAAAAGTTCGGAGTAGGTATTAAAATCCATGGAGAACAAACAAAAACTTTGAGGTTCGCGTATGACATTGTAATTCTATTAGAGACAGCAAAGGACTTGGAAGAGCAGCTGAACGTAATGGACAGTGTCTTGAAAGGTGCGTATAAGATGAACATCAACAAAAGCAAAACGAGGATAATGGAATGTAGTCGAATTAAGGCGGGTGATGCTGAGGGAATTAGATTAGGAAATGAGACACGTAAAGTAGAAAAGGAGTTTTGCTATTTGGGGAGCAAAATAACTGATGATGGTCGAAGTAGAGAGGATATAAAATGTAGAATGGCAATGGCAAGGAAAGCGTTTCTGAAGAAGAAAAATTTGTTAACATCGAGTATAGATTTAAGTGTCAAGAAGTCGTATCTGAAAGTATTTGTATGGAGTGTAGCCATGTATGGAAGTGAAACATGGACGATAAATAGTTTAGACAAGAAGAGAATAGAAGCTTTCGAAGTGAGGTGCTACAGCAGAATGCTGAAGATTAGATGGGTACATCACATAACTAATGAGGAGGTATTGATTAGAATTGGGGAGAAGAGGAGCTTGTGGCACAACTTGACTAGAAGAAGGGATCGGTTGGTAGGACATGTTCTAAGACATCGAGGGATCACCAATTTAGTATTGGAGGGCAGCGTGGAGGGTAGTAATCGTAGAGGGAGACCAAGAGATGAATACACTAAGCGGATTCAGAAGGATGTAGGCTGCAGTAGGTACTGGGAGACGGAGAAACTTGCACAGGATAGAGTAACATGGAGAGCTGAATCAAACCAGTCTCAGGACTGAAGACCACTACAACATCATGGCACAAATACGCAATAGCTGGAAATACACCGCTGGCCATGAACAATGCAATACCAACAATAATAGAAAATAACAAAATTTTATTTGTTGTGCGTTTCCAGTATAACTGGAAGAACAGATGATTAAATTTATGCATGACTTCGTTATGTGATGGGTGCGAAATTTAGTTCACAGGATTGTCACCAATAGAGACTGAAATGGCTCTAATCTGGATGAGTATCAAATTGGACTGAGGTGGCAGACACGGCTACTTCATTCCATGATGCTCCGACTCATGTCTCAGATCATAACTCGTAGCGGCTGGAGAGTTGTGGCATGCCATTATCTCGGTAGCCCATGACCAGGTGTTTAAATGGGTGAGGGAGGAGGAGATCTTGCTGGCAAGGCCACCAATCGAACATCCTTTGTTTTTGTAGGTTGGACTGAGAATTATAGGTCGATGGTTCGATCCCAGCCACTGCTTAAAATCTAAATAAGAAGCATCATAAATGGCGCCAGGAGTCTTCCAGTAAGAGGAGTCACCCTCAATCTGCCAACGGCCTTGTCAAAGGGGAAGGCCGAGCTGATTTCTAAGAGGCAGACGAATCAGTAATGAACACCAACATGAGAATGCAGACAGCAACATAAAGCACTGCATTTTATGTAATTAAAATATCAGTTAATCACAATATGTCGTGGCATCATGCATCGATACCACCCCTCAAGCGTCATAGCAGCGGAATGGTAAATCTCCGTGTGACAGCGATAGCGGTCGCGCGGGATCTGGCGGGCCCAATGGCGCGAGCCTGCTGAATCACATCTTCAACTCAGTACTTCGAGCGTCCTCTGCCACCGCAATATAGGACGGCGGGCGGCGGGCGGCGGGCGGGAACAACTCACCCCACTCGCGCTCGAAACCACTACGCTTCAACACTATAGTTCGCGCTTTTGTTCAGATAGTTTCATCCTACTTGACAGTGTAACAGCTCGACTCATTCTCTTGCTATATTATTTGCAGTGTCTTCGTACACCAGGAGAAATAAAAGTTAAGTAACTCTTCTGTTTGTTGTGTTAACTTTTTCGCTGAATATTTCTGCTCCTGTACAACTTTCCTATGCCAACAGATGCCGCACCTATCCTTATCATTGCATACGAATTCGTACAGAACACATGCAATTCTATAGGATAAATTCTTTTGAAAACAGTTTCCAAAGCAGGAGAGCATTTGTGCTCGGATTATGGTATTTTAATTTTTTGTAAGATTAATTATTAGCACTGAGAAATTCATTCAGAGTTTTGTGTACATAAATTTGATGATTGCATTATATTAAGATAACATGAGGCTTCTGAAATTGTTTTACGAAACTTCTATGTTGGTTTGCGAAGATGTGTGTTCCATCAACAATTTCTACTTTTCAATGAAAAATGGCCGTAAGTAACATTTTGTTAATATTTTGACAATACAGAAATTTAATGACATCTTGAGACAATTCTGTGCACATATTGCCACTTATTCTTTCGTTTGTTTACGGATGGTGCCAGTTGTCTCGATGTGTTTCACTTATACTTTGTACATTATCAGTGCTTACTAATATTAATGGGTTTCCTGAGGTTTGACAATATATAGCTGGTTGGTTGGTTGGTTGGTTTTGGGGAAGGAGACCAGACAGCGTGGTCATCGGTCTCATCGAATTAGGGAAGGATGGGGAAGGAAGTCGGCCGTGCCCTTTCAGAGGAACCATCCCGGCATTTGCCTGGAGTGATTTAGGGAAATCACAATATATAGCTGCTCTCTGATGTGTTGTAATATCTCTTCCTACTGGCCAACGTCTTTGACGATGTGTCCTGGACTGAGGATCGCTTGTTAATTCAGTGCTGGCTAGTGCTTCGTCATGAAATTACGGGACGCTGTATCTACTTTTGTATTTCAGTTTGACAGTTTATACTGATTATGAGTTTTATCACATTTGGTTACGACTTCAAAGTGTGAGCCCTCAGTAAGTTGTATAAGCTGTTTACTATATTTGTGATGACACATGCGTCTTATTTTGGTTTTTTATCGTATGCGGACACCAAAAACTAGTCTGCTAACAACTGAAACCAGGTGTGTGATAAATTCTGGACTAATACAGCTGTGTGGAAACGTCAGTTTTCAAAACTTAAGCACCTTGAAAGAGGATCTTTTGGAATGTTCAGACGGTAGTGCACTCGTCTGCGAAAAATAAGCGTCTCACATTCGAGTCTCTATCCCACACATAATTTTAATCTGCCAGGGAGTTCCAATACAGGTCTATGATATATTGAGATTGTCTTTACCTTTGAGTCGTGGGTTAACAGGAAAGAGAACGACCGAGCTTAAGAAACACCACTGTGTCACCAAACCCGAGTATCTCAGTTACTAAGGTGGAAGGTCAGTGGGTTCCTCTGCAATGCACTTCCGTCACAGTCAGCAACAGGTGAAAGGCAAATTTCTGGCGCTTTTCTGTTCGTAAGGGTTATATCTCATAGACAATCATTCTCAAGTGAAAATCCTAAAATGACATCTATTTAGCCCTCTAGTTCCACACAGTCCCTTTAACCGACCGAGGAACCTTTTAACTAATTTCCATTAAACAGATCTGTCGCATCTAACGGCAACGAAAAAGGAAGAGAATTATTTAATTATGGGTGGCTTCAATAAAGCAACCTGGAGAGAAAGAGGATTTACTAATAAGTAATATTCTATGGAACAGTGGGAACTGACTACTTCTCCACATCGCTTCCAGCAAATAACAGTAGAAAAACGAAATAATTTAAGAAAACTTATAACAGTCAATCCTGTGTTGTTGGAGCACATATACATTTCAAAATTAGCACGTATTGTTTAGAATTAGCTCTGCCCGTATGTGGAAGCCGAAGCAATCATAATGTTCCTTTGATAGTGTCACTAGAAATGATCCTTACAGCCTTGCATCAACGCGTATCCCAGCGACCGCTCAAAATTTGAATAAAAATCATCATAAATGGCGGCCGAAGACTTCCGGTGTAAGGAGTCACTAATTTTGCCAGCGGTCTGGTCAAAGAGGGCGAGGAAGCTTTCAACACGCAACCCGGCCGGATATTATTGACTGCTGCAAAGTTTTAAATGTTTGAGCGGACGATTGCAATACTAATTTTGTAGTGTTCAGCCCACTGCTCGACAAAATTGGTAGCAACTCCAAGAACAAATTATCCAGAAGCAAGTGAAACTGGTGGCATAAGAACTAATGCCGATGTAAACGAAAAGTCAGCCGACAGGTCAGGATCGTATCACTGTCACGATATTTTGATTTTTGGTTGTTTGGCACCGTTGTCCATTTCTTATTTATTGCTATATTTTCATCTCTGAGTACTTATCACACGGGACACTCATGTTCATCCTTCCAATAACAATTTACCTATACCTTAGCACAAATGCCAGCAATCAGACGCCGGCCGGAGTGACCGAACGGTTCTAGGCGCTTCAGTCTGGAACCGCGCGGCCGCTGCGGTCGCAGGTTCGAATCCTGCCTCGGGAATGGGTGTGTGTGTGATGTCCTTAGGTTAGTTAGGTTTAAGTAGTTCTAAGTTCTAGGGGACTGGTGGCCTCAGATGTCAAGTCCCATAGTTCTCAGAGCCATTTGAACCAGCAATCAGACCCTTCACCTGGAGAAAGTTCTCAATAGAATTATTCCCTCCTTTACTCTTTCTAGCATCTCGTCATTTAGAACTTTTATATTCCCTCTTGAGTTTTGATAGTCTTCCTCTATACTGATTTTTATATGCTTTCCGTATCTTTTCCTATCTGTTCGCTATTAACTTCCACCCAATTATGTGTTACAGACATACTTTTCAGAAACATTTTGATTAGTTCAGTACAAATACGGGGCGTTTTAGGAGGAATAGTAAATATTTTAGAAGGTGATATAATAGACTAATGCAAATAAAACACTCCATATAACATGTGTCCAATATTCATTGGTTGCAGAGGTACAATGTTTACTTTTGATTTCTCGTGTTGGTACTCCTGTCGCCACCGGTTTCTTTATCGATTTGAAGTTGAAGGTGTGAAGTTGAGCTTGAGCTTCATATGAGTTTTTCAACTGTTATTGTGATTTTTTCGCCAATTCTCCTGTTTTGTTTAAGCACGCTTTACAAATTTGTGTATGGTTAGCATAATGCTGCTTTTAGAGAGTACGGTGGACGAAATCCCAACCGCAGGATATAACATTCAAGAGTGTTTTCTCGTGTTTCCATAGAAATGCGTAAGAGTGGTGCATATTACATCTGAACGTGCGAAAGAACTGAGTGTAAATGACGTAAAAGACACTATTGAGTTACAGAATGTAGTCCTTCAACAATCTCACATAGAATCTCAATATGTATCAGTGTACCACATACCAAATATGGCGAACATTACGTATGCACAGCCACTAGCCTTATTATTTGTAGCGAATTCAGCACCTTCTAGAAGTAGATGCCTGCCGTTGTGACCGAGTGGTTCTAGTAGCTTCAGTCCGGAACCGCGCTGCTGTTACGGTCGCAGGTTAATCCTGCCTCGGGCATGGATGTCTGTGATATCCCTTGGTTTAAGTAGTTCTAAGTCTAGGGGATTGATGACCTCACATGTTAAGTCCCATAGTGCTCAGAGCCATTTGAACCATTTAGAAGTAGATGAAAATAGACAATTGGAAATGCGGCTCTTGCTAGTTGCAAATCGCTGAGTAATGTCAGTACTATTGTCAGCTGATGAAGCCATTTTCACTCGTGACTGTATCATTAACACTAGTAACTTACACTGAGGTGACAAGATTCATGGAAAACCTCCTAATATCGTGTCGGACGTACTGTTGCCCGGTGTAGTGCAGAAACTGGACATGACACAGCTGAACAAGTCGTTGCAAGCTACCTGCAGAAATAATGAGCCATGATGCCTCTATAGCCGTCCATAATTTCGAGAGTGTTGCCTGGGCAGGAATTTCTGTACGAACTAATCTCTCCATTATGTCCCATAAATGTTCGATCGAATTCGTGTCGGGCGGTCTGGGTGGCCGAAGCATTAGCACGAACTGTCCAGATTGTTCTTCAAACCAGTCACAAACAACTGTGGCCCAGTGGTATGTCGCCTTGTCAGCTATAAAAATACCATCTACATCTACATCTACATGACTACTCTGCAATTCACATTTAAGTGCTTGGCAGAGGGTTCGTCGAACCATAATCATACTATCTCTCTACCATTCCACTCCCGAACAGCGCGCGGGAGAAACGAACACCTAAACCTTTCTGTTCGACCTCTGATTTCTCTTATTTTATTTTGATGATCATTCCTACCTATGTAGGTTGGGCTCAACAAAATATTTTCGCATTCGGAAGAGAAAGTTGGTGACTGAAATTTCGTAAATAGATCTCGCCGCGACGAAAAACGTCTTTGCTGTAATGACTTCCATCCCAATTCGCGTATCATATCTGCCACACTCTCTCCCCTACTACGTGATAATACAAAACGAGCTGCCCTTTTTTGCACCCTTTCGATGTCCTCCGTCAATCCCACCTGGTAAGGATCCCACACCGCGCAGCAATATTCTAACAGAGGACGAACGAGTGTAGTGTAAGCCGTCTCTTTAGTGGACTTGTTGCACCTTCTAAGTGTCCTGCCAATGAAACGCAACCTTTGGCTCGCCTTCCCCACAATATTATCTATGTGGTCTTTCCAACTGAAGTTGTTCGCAATTTTAACACCCAGGTACTTAGTTGAATTGATAGCCTTGAGAATTGTACTATTTATCGAGTTGTGCCACCGTTGTCTGGAAGTATGAAGACCACAAATGGTTGCAAATAGTCTCCATGTAAATCCAGAGGACTCAGTCCATTCCATGTAATCACAGTCCACACCATTATGGAGCCATCACAAGTTTGCACAGTGCCTTGTTTACAACTCGGGTCCATGACTTCATGGGGTATGTGCCACACTGCAATCCTAGCATCGCCGGCCGGGGTGGCCGAGCGGTTCTAGGCGCTACAGTCTGGAACCGCGCGACCGCTGCGGTCGGAGGTTTGAATCCTGCCTCGGGCGTGGATGTGTGTGATGTCCTTAGGTTAGTTAGGTTTAAGTAGTTCTAAGTTCTAGGGGACTGATGAGCTTACAAGTTAAGTCCCATAGTGCTCAGAGCCATTTGAACCATTAAGTGAAGGCCATTGGCCGCTGAATTGTCTGCGGTGAGAGATAATTCCTGAAATTTGGTATTCTCGGCACTCTCTTCACACTGTTAATAGCGAAATACTAAATTGGCTAACGATTTAAATGGAACGTCCCACTCGTCTAGCTCCAGTTAGTACCATCCTGCGTTCAAAGTCAGTTAATTTCTGTTGTGCATCCATAATCACGACGGAAACCTTTACACATGAATAATCACCTGAGAACAAATGACAGCTCCGACAATGCACTGCATTTTTTTTTACATTGCGTACGTGATACTACCGCCATCTCTATACGAAGGTTGGAACATAAAGCGGCAACTATTTATTCACAATCGACACAAAAGTGTTACATGTTTGCGCCTGTTACTGTCCTTCACAGTTGTCACCAGCGTTGTGTGGAACCTGTTGCCAGCGATGTGGAAGGCGTAGCATACCGTTAGCAGAGCCTGTTCTGTTGATGGTGCGAATAGAGCGGTCTAAAGTTATGGTGAATCTCGTGTACGACTGTGATGGTGTTATCCTAACGCATTACTTTCCTCCAGGGCAGACCGTCAATGCACAGTATTAGTGTACGTTTTTGGAGCATCACCTGCGACCAGCTTTGCGAAAGAAGCGGTAACACTTTCTGCGCAGCCCACCCATCATTTTGCACAACGCGCGGGCGCATACAGAGCAAGCTGTGGCTGCCCTGTTTGGTCGAGGGGACTGGGAAGTACTGTACCATCCACCATACTCCCCGGACTTAAGTCCTATGACTTTGATTTGATCCCGAAGATGAAGGAGCCACTTCGTGGCATTCGGTTCAGAACTGTTCTAGAGATTCGACGGGCAGTAGACCGCTCCATTCGCACCATCAACAGAACAGGCCCTTCTAACGGTATACTACGCCTTCCACATCGCTGGCAACGGGTTCTACACAACGCTGGTTGGTGACTACTTTGAAGGACAGTAACAGGTGAAAACATGTAACTCTTTTATATCGGCTGTGAATAAATAGTTGCCACTATTTAAGTTGCAACCCTCGTATGTGCATGTCGCTATCCCATGAGTTCTGTCACCTCAG
This sequence comes from Schistocerca nitens, assembly GCF_023898315.1. Taxonomy (NCBI): domain Eukaryota; kingdom Metazoa; phylum Arthropoda; class Insecta; order Orthoptera; family Acrididae; genus Schistocerca; species Schistocerca nitens. Next base: position 250,871,114 of record NC_064618.1, read on the forward strand.
TGTAGACCGATTGTCCACGAAAACACACTTGTCTTTCTAGAGACACATTTTCAATAACGAATGTAAATGTGTGATGTCGTGTGATAGACCGTCAGCTGATGGGGTCCTTTGTGTTATCGTATCGTATTATATGACCCCGTTGTCTGGACTTCCTTGAAAATTAGATTCCAGCGTTATTTGAAGAGGTTTCTTTGAGTACATGAATGGATATCGTCTTCCAGAATGACGGGTCCCTGAATATTCTAGTCATCAGGTGACACATCACATAAACGTAACAGGACCCGGAACATGGACTGGCAGAAATGGTGGCCTTCCCTTGGGCGCCAAGATCCCCCATCCCATTAGATTTTTACTTGTGAGGAAGAGACAAATTGATCGTATTACGAATAGTGCTAGCCTCTAAAAAGGACGCCAAGATGGCCTCAGAAGAGCAACACAAAAATGCCCTGAAGTAGGACGTGGGAGTTATGAAAGTAGGAAATTAATCATTTGCTTTTACTTAATACCTTCCGTAAGTAATTGTTTTGATTTCACTTCAACAGTTGTATCCCTGTAGCCAATAAAAATTCGACCCATGTCGTACTGAATGTTTCATTAGACTTAATATATGCTGTCATCTACCCTAACATTTAGTATACGTCCTGAAAGATCCTATGTTAGATACCACTAAAGTCTTTTAAAGGATGCATTCTTGCTTTTTCGGTCATCATGCAAAACGAGGCTGCCAGTACACAATAATTTTTTACTACTTAAATTTGAGGTCCGACTGTGGTATGATTGATATGTAGCACCGGGATGTTGAAACCAGCCTTCGGGTTGAGGACAGCCTTACCTTTCCTTACTTCTACTACTAAGTCATCCCTAATTAAACTGTCAAGGATTCTACAGCTTTTTATTAGTTACTGCTTTCATTTGTCCCTAACCATATGCTGGCTATGTTCTGTAGGCTGTAGATATTGAATTAGTTTCTTTCGTAGCCTTTGAATAACAGGATTTTTTTGTCATCAGTCTTCCGACTGGTCTAATGTGACCCGCGACGAATTCCTCTCCTGTATCAGTCTCTTCAAAAAAATGGTTTAAATTGCTCTGAGCACTATGGGACTTAACGTCTGAGATCATAAGTCCCCTAGAACTTATAACTACTTAAACCTAACTAACCTAAGGACATCACACACACCTATGCCCGAGGCAGGATTCGAACCTGCGACCGTAGCAGTCGCGCGGTTCCACACTGCAGCGCCTAGAACCTCTCGGCCACTCCGGCCGGCTCAGTCTCTTCATTTCAGAGTAGCACTTACAACCTAAATCCTCAATTTTTTGCTGGATGTATTCCACTGTCTGTCTTGCTCTACATCTTGCTTTACGTCTCCCTGTAGTATAATGACAGTTATTCTGCGATGTCTTAACAGGTGTCCTACCATACCGTCCCACATATTTCTTTCCTCGTCAGTTCTGCGGAGTGCCTCCTCATTCCTTACCTTATCAGTCCAACTAATTTTCAACACATTCTGTAGCACCACATATAAAATACTTCGATTCTGTTCCGACTATCCCACAATCCATGTTACCCTGTCATACAGTTCTGTGCTCCAAATGTAAATTTTTAGAAATTTCTTCTCAAATTAAGGCCTATGTTTGATACTCTTAAGAGTTCTCTTGACCAAGAATGGTCTTAATGCAACTGCTAGTCTACTTTTGATGTCCTCCTTGCTCCAGGAGGGCCGGAGTGGCTGTGCGGTTTTAGGCGCTACAGTCTGGAACCGAGCGGCCTCTACGGTCGCAGGTTCGAATCCTGCCTCGGGAATGGATGTGTGTCATGTCCTTAGGTTAGTTAGGTTTAATTAGTTCTAAGTTCTAGGCGACTGATGACCTCAGCAGTTAAGTCGCATAGTGCTCAGAGCCATTTGAACCATCCTTGCTCCATCCGACATAGGTTATTTTGCTGCCTAGCTAGAACTCCTTAACTTTATCTACTTCGTCATCACCAATCCAGATGTTAACTTTCTCGCTGTTCTCATTTCTGCTACTTCTCACTACTTTCGATTCTCTTCGATTCGCTCTCAATCCGTGTTTTGTCCTCATTAGATTGTTCATTCCATTCAGCAGATTCTGTAATTTTTCTTCAGTTTCACTGAGGGTAGCAAAGCCAGGAAATCTGTGATTGATTTACTCATCTGTTACAAAAAAACATGTAAGTAACAAGTGTAATACATGAGAGGCGATGTTTCATACAGCCACACTCATTTTATTTGAGCAGCTTTAAAATACAAAACGCGGGTAAACATTTTGTTAATAAGTTGTTAATACAGTATAAAGTTTAAGTAGCGTGGGAGTTGTAGCACAGCGGCTGTGTGCTGGGTCAGCCGCGCGCCACGCCGTACCCGCGGCCCCTGCGGTACGTGTCGTAGTTGCGGTCGTGGGCATCCTCGTAGCCGTCGCGCCGGCCCGTCTCGTACTCGTAGCCGCGGTCGTAGTCCCTCCTGTCGTAGTCCCTCCTGTCGTAGCCCAGCACGCGCTGCGCCTCGGACAGCAGCGGCGCCGTCACCAGCGCCAGCATCATCACCACCTGCCACACAACACACAACCCTCACATGTCTACTCGAGTAACTAAGTAAAGTGCATAAAACTGTCCTGTTGTAAATTTCCGCGCCGTGTAGACTGCGCAGCAAAAAAAGTGAAGCACTCACAATGGTTCGAAGAAACGAAATGAAACTTCATGTGACGATATTTCAGTAATTACAAAATCGAGTCAAATTTACGAAGAACATGGCCGAGTGAGCCCACTTACAACGCTAGCGTTACTCACCTTCAGGCATGTACGCATGCACTGATTCTGTTGGGAAAGCTGTCATAAATTCGTTCTATCCTCTCCCGAGGCAAACTGCCTAACAACTACACTACTGGCCATTAAAATTGCTACAACAAGAAGAGATGCAGATGAAAACGGGTATTCATTGGACAAATATATTATACTAGAACTGACATGTGATTACATTTTCACGCAATTTGGGTGCATAGACCCTGAGAAAGCAGTACCCAGAACAACCACCTCTGGCTGTAATAACGGCCTTGATACGCCTGGGCATTGAGTCAAACAGAGCTTGGATGGCGTGTACAGGTACGGCTGCCCATGTAGCTTCAACACAATACCGCAGTTCATGAAGAGTAGTGACTGGCGTATTGTGACGAACCAGTTGCTCGGCCCCATTGACCAGACGTTTTCAATTGGTGAGAGACCTGGAGAATGTGCCGGCCAGGGCAGCAGTCGAACATTTTCTGTATCCAGAAAGGCCCGTACATGACCTGCAACATGCTGTCGTGGATTATCCTGCTCACCTTCATCTACATCTACATTTATACTCCGCAAGCCACCCAACGGTGTGTGGCGGAGGGCACTTTACGTGCCACTGTCATTACCTCCCTTTCCTCTTCCAGTCGCGTATGGTTCGCGGAAAGAACGACTGCCGTAAAGCCTCTGTGCGCCCTAGAACCTCTCTAATTTTACTTTCGTGATCTCCTCTGGAGGTATAAGTAGGGGGAAGCAATATATTCGATACCTCATTCAGAAACGACCCTTTCGAAACCTGAACAGCAAGCTACACCGCGATGCAGAGCGCCTCTCTTGCAGAGTCTGTCACTTGAGTTTGCTAAACATCTCCGTAACGCTATCACGCTTACCAAATAACCCTGTGACGAAACGCGCCGCTCTTCTTTGGATCTTCTCTGTCTCCTCTGTCAACCCGTCCTGGTACAGATCCCACACTGATGAGCAATACTCAAGTATAGATCGAACGAGTGTTTTGTAAGCTACCTCCTTTGTTGATGGACTACATTTTCTAAGGACTCTCCCAATAAATCTCAACCTGGCACCCGCCTTACCAACAATTAATTTTATATGATCATTCCACTTCAAATCGTTCCGCACGCATACTCCCAGATATTTTACAGAAGTAACTGCTCCAAGTGTTTGTACAGCTATCATATAATCATACAATAAAGGATAGCATTTCACAGGGATTCAATGAAGGGTAGAGCCACGGGTCGTAACACATCTGAAATGTTATCTCGACTGTTTAAAGCGCCGTCAATGCGAACAAGAGGTGACCGAGACGTGTAACCAATGGCACCTCATACCATCACGCCGGGTGATACGCCAGTATGGCGATGACCAATACACGCTTCCAATGTGCGTTCACCGCGATGTCACCAAACACGGATGCAACCATCATGATGCTGTAAACAGAACCTGGATTCATCCGAAAAAATGACGTTTTGCCATTCGTGCACCCAGGTTCGTCGTTGAGTACACCATCGCAGGCGCTCCTGTCTGTGATGCAGCGTCAAGGGTAACCGCAGCCATGGTCTCCGAGTTGATAGTCCTTGCTGCTGCAAACGTCGTCGAACTCTTCGTGCAGATTGTTGTTGTCTTGCAAACGTCCCGATCTGTTGACTCAGGGATCGAGACGTGGCTGCACGATCGTTACAGCCTTGCGGATAAGATGCCTGTCATCTCGACTGCTAGTGATACGAGGCCGTTGGGATCCTGCACGGCGTTCCGTATTAGCCTCCTGAACCCACCGATTCCATATTCTGCTAACAGTCATTGGATCTCGACCAACGCGAGCAGCAATGTCGCGATACGATAAACCGCAATCGCGATAGGCTACAATCCGACCTTCATCAAAGTCGGAAACGTGATGGTACGCATTTCTCCTCCTTACAAGAGGCATCGCAACAACGTTTCACCAGGCAACGGCGGTCAACTGCTGTTTGTATATGAGAAATCGGTTGGAAACTTTCCTTAAGTCAGCACGTTGTAGGTGTCGCAACCGGCGCCTACCTTGTGTGAATGCTCTGAAAAGGTAATCATTTGCACATCACAGCATCTTCTTCCTGTCGGTTAAATTTCGCGTCTGTAGTACGTCACCTTCGTGGTGTAGCAATTTTAATGGCCAGTAGTGTATTAAACTCGTTTGAAATAATTGTTAAAATTCATGGTGAAACCTTCAGCTGTCATTATTTTCCACAATTCGCTACTGGTTGCGGTAATCACAATTATCAAGCTTAGGTTAGCTTGATAATGATGATTGACCGAAACTAGTAGCGAATTGTGCAAAATAAATGACAGCTGAAGGTTTCACCATGAATTTTAACAATTGTTTGGCGGCTGAATATCCCCACCTGCAAAAATACATAAATCGTATGAGATAGTTACTCGCTCCCCGCCAGAGACGGCTGCTAGCACTCTTAAACCCTTCAGTGTCGAAAGTTGTGACATACGAGCCGCAGCCTGTCTTTCTCGTTGGCCTCGCGCGGGGCCGAGTGACGTCAAGTGACGTGGGGGGCCGGCGCCAGGTTTGGAGCTGCCGCTCCCGCCTAGCTATCAAGCCTCGACCATTCGGCAGGCATTGTTGTTTGAGTAATCAGTGTTCTGACTGGATTGGTACCGCCCGCGACGAATTCCACTCCTGTGCCAACCTATTCATCTCAGAGTAGCACAACCTACGGCCACAATTAATTATTTGCTCGGTGTATTCCAGTGTCTTCCTCTATGGTTTCGGCCCTCTACAGCTCCCTCTAGTACCATGGAAGTCATTTCATTATGTCTTAACACATGTCCTATCATACTGTCTCTCTCGTGTCTTTTACACTTATTCCTTTCCTCTCCGATTCTGCGCGGAACCTCCTTATTCCTTACCTTAACAGGGCACCTAATTTTCAACATTCGTCTGTAGCACCACATCTCAAATGCTTCGATTCTCTTCAGCTCCGGTTTTCCCATAGTCCATGTTTCACTATCATACAGTGCAGTACTCCAAACGTGCATTCTCAGAAATTCCTTCCTCAAATGAAGGTCTATGTCTGATGCTAGTAGACTTGTCTTGGCCAGGAATGCCATTTTTCCCAGCGCTAGTCTGCTTTTGATGTCCTTCTTTCGTCCGTCATTGGTTATTTTGCTGCCTAGGAAGTACAATTCCTTAATTTTATCTGCTTCGTGAGCATCAGTCCTGATGTTAAGTTTCTCGCTATTCTCATTTTTGCTACTCATTATTTTCGTTTTTCTTCGATTTACTCTCAATCCATATTCTGTACTCATTACATTGTTCATTACATACAGCAGATCATGTAACTCTTCTTCACTTCCGCTCAGGATAGCAATATCATCGGCGAATCGTCATTGATATCCTTTCACCTTGAATTTTAATGCCACTCCTGAACTTTTATTTCCATCATTGCTTCTTCGATGTACCGAATGAACAGTAGTGGCGAAAGGCAACATCCCGGTCTTATACCATTTTTAATCCGAGCGCTTCGTTCTTGGTCCTCCACTCTTAGTATTTCCTCATGGCTGTTGTACATATTGTATACTACCCGTCTCGCCCTATAGCTTACCCCTATTTGTCTTAGAATTTCGAACATCTTGCTTTTTCCAGGCCGACAAATTCTATGAACGTGTCTTGATTCCATTATCAACCGCAACGCCAGAATTGCCTCTCTCGTGCCAAACTGATTGTCATCTAGCACTTCTTCAATTTTCTTTTCCATTCTTCTTCATATTACTCTTGTCAGCAACTTAGATGCATGAGCTGTTAAGGTGAGTGTGCTATAGCTCTCGCACTTATCGACTCTTGCTATTATCGGAATTCTGTGGAAGGTATTTCTCCGAAAGTCAGATGGTATGTCCCCACACTCATACATTGTACACAACAACGTGAATAGTGGTTTCGTTGCCACTTCCCCTAATGATTTTAGGAATTGTGATGGAATGTTGTTTATCGCTTGTGCCTAAAATGGTTCAAATGGCTCTGAGCACCATGGGACTCAACTGCTGAGGTCATAAGTCCCCTAGAACTTAGAACTACTTAAACCTAACTAACCTAAGGACATCACACACATCCATGCCCGAGGCAGGATTCGAACCTGCGACCGTAGCGGTCGTGCGGTTCCAGACTGTAGCGCCTACTCTTCATCACTACTCCAATTTGATCTGAGTCTATATGTGCTCCTGGGTACGCCCTACAATCCAGTATCTGATTTCGGAACCTCTGCCTGACAATGATGTAATCTAACTGAAATCCTCCCGTATCGCCCGGCTTTTCCAAGTATACCTCCTCATATTGTGATTCTTGAACAGAGTATTCACTGTTACTAGTTGAAATTTATTACAGAACTCAATTAGTCTTTCTCCTCTCTCATTCCTTGTCCCAAGCCTCTACTCCCCTGTAACCTTTTCCTTCTACTTCTTCCCCTACAACTGCATTCCAGACCCCAATGACTATTAGACTGTCATCTTCCTTTACGCACTCTATCACGCTTTCAGTATCCTCAGATACTTTCTCTATCTCTTCATCTTCAGCTTGCGACGTCGATATGTGAAGCTGAACCGTCGTTGTCAGTGTTAGCTTGCTGTAGTTTTTGATAAGAACAACCCTATCACTGAACTGTTCGCAGTAGCACACTCTTCGCCCCACCTTCGTATTCACAACAAATCTTACTCCCATTATACCATTTTCTGCTGTACTTGATACTTTCCTATATCCCTGTGACCAAAAATCCTTGTTTTATTTCCATTTCACTTCACTGACCCCCTACTGTATCGAGATTGAGGCTTTGTATTTCCCTTGTCAGATTTTCTAGCTTCCCTGTCACCTTCAAACTTCTCAAATTCCACACCCCGTCTCGTAGAACGTTATCCTTTCGTTGATTATTGAATTTTTTTTCTCATGGTCACACCTCCCTTGGCATTCTCGGAGATCCGAATGGGGGACTATTTCGGAATCTTTTCCCATTGAAGAGATCATCATGGCATTTTTTCATTCTCGGGCCAGATGTCCTGTGGTACGTTACGTATTTTTAATGCTGTGGTTTTCACTGCCTTCTGCTTCGTCATGCCATTGATCATTGCTGATTCTTCCTCCTTCAGGGGCAATTTCCCACCCCTAGGACAAGAGAGTGCCCTGGACCTCTGTTCGCTCCTCCGCCCTCTTTGACAAGGCCGTTGCCAGAAAGAGGGCGACTTCTTATTCCGGAAGTCTTCGGCCACCAGTGCAGGCATTATTCTGTTGATAATTGGCACCACATTCTGTCGTGTGAGAGATACGAGAACACAGGATATCTGTAACATACCATTGTGCCATCAATGTTCCCTGTCACCTACGACGTGAAGTCATACTCTGTGCTGCAGGAGAATCTTTCGGGTTGTTTGATCGTGGTCCATGGAACATTTCCATTCCTAATGTTTCGTCCACAGCTGCGCTGGGTATCATCGGAGGTGCTCCTTCTTCCACTGAGTCTTGCAGAGACTTGAATCGATTTCAAGCATCGGATGATGTCCGCACAGCTCTGAATCGAAATGTTTCATACACCGCGAGCATACAACCTGGACGACTCACCACCAGCTAAGACATCCAGTCACTGTATGATCATACACAATCGCTCCCCATACCATGATGCCAGGACTAACACCGCTGTGCCTATTCAAGAGACTGTAAAAGAGAGACCTCTCCCCAAGTCGCCGTCGTAGCCGTTGACGGTGGTGTAGTGCAGAACCGCGACTCAGTATAATGTGACACTAGTCATCACCAGTCCATGCTCCCCAGTTGCAATACCACTCAAAATGCAGCCGTTTCTGTTACGGTGTTAACAACTTCCTACACATGGGACAGTAATTCCCAAATCCGGCTGCTGCTAGTCTCCAACCAGTGGTGCTGAACAGCACAAACTGTAGCAGGGAGTCCATTACTGGATCTCAGATGGCATACACAGATGTGAAGGGGTTACAATGTTCTTGCTGCACAATATGCTGATCCTCCCTTGTGGTGATCAGGCGTGATAAACAGCAACCTCGACAACGAGTAAGCCCGCCTTCACCTTCCCATGTGTAGGTCAACATCGTACTAGTATAATATCCCAGTGCACCACAATCCAGGATATTCCACGATTCGAGCAGCCAGCGAAATGTAGATACACAGTGATGCAATTTTCAAACACTGTTTTCCGTAAGTAAGCAGCATCTTCAGCCTTTACATTGATCATTCAACATCTGTCGCTGTTTAATCCCCTTATATACCCTACCAGACCTGGTAACAAAACTAAACGCGGACCACACTGCAACACACTGGTGGCTTAGTACCTGTCACAGAGAACTGGAACTAATCGTTTTCTTAGCCACCGATGGTGTGTATGCGTGCAAAGTTACACTGACATCCGACGATTTCCTCTGGGTGCTTCACTTTTTTTGTCGGGCGGTGTATACGCTATTGGTTCAAAAAGTTTCGTAAGCACATAAATAAAAAAAAACAGAGATATGCAAGATAGTGATTTTAATGCTTTAAGTGTTCTGCATAGTCTCCCTCCAATGCTATTTACACATTCACTCACAAGATTTTACAAGCATTAGATGACGAAATAGCATCGGTTGGTATTTTCTGCGTCCTCTCTAAGGCATTTGATGAATTAACACTTTATGTGAATAATGGTACGGCACATGGATGGATAATGTCATAATCAGCTAAAAGAATACAGTAAGCTGTTCTTAGTATGCAAGCAGTATAGTCCAGGGACATAAGTCTAACTGGGAACAAACCACGGATGGGGTTCCCCAAAGTTAATTCTTACGTCCACTACTGTATCTCATATACCTAAACGGTCTTCCGTCTAGTACACAACAAGCTGAATTAGATCATTTGGCGGATGATACTAGTATTGTAATTAATATAAGCCTGCACACGGAAACAGAAGAAATGATAAACAAAATTCTTATCATTGACTGGTTTCCTACGAATGGTCTCACCCTCGATTTTAAAAGGACCCAACACATTCAGTTCTGCACATCTAGAGGTACTACATCAATGATAAGTGTAATACATGGTGAGGAAATAATAAATAGGGCAGAAACTTGAAAATTCTTAGAGTCCATGTTGATGATAATTTAAATTAAAATAAAACACATTTTGAAACTCCTAAGACGACTTTGTTTAACCATTTTTGTGTTAGAACCATTGAAATTCTTGGGGAGAGACATATTTATCATATTTTCATTAGTAATGTCTGTTCTGGAATAATTCATCTTTAAGAAAGAAGGTCTTCATTTCGCAAAAAGTTCTGTGAGAATAATATGTGGCGCTCACCCTCGATAATCTTGTAGATATGTGTTTAAGGAGTTGGGCATTCTGACTACTGCTTCACAATATTTGTATTCCCTCACGAAGTTTGTTGTAAATAATCCACTACAGTTCAAGAGGAACAATGTGGTACGCAATTACAGTACCAAAAGAAAATTACATTAATTACTCCACTCTGATGTTATCTTTAGCACAAAAAGGGGTGCACAAAGCTGCAATAAAAAATTTTTGATCGTTTACCCAGCGATATAAGACGTCTGACAGGCAGCAAAGTAAAATTCGATAACAAACTGAGAAAGTTTCTCCTTGATAGCTCCTTCTATTCCGTAGAATAATTTGTGTTTTATAATGTGTAAAAGGTGGTGGGTAGGAATTAGAAATTACCAACTCATATCTGTGTACCGTTTCTTTGCTCTTGTAATAAATAAATAAATAAATAAATAAATAAATATATATATATATATATATATATATATATATATATATATAGAAATGTTCAGAATGTAACCGTATGTACAAATTAATCTGCGGTATGAATCTATAATGACTCGTTCCACAATATGACGATCTATCGTGCAAAATGATCCATGGAACGTGTTACTAACAAAATAACTTGAGGACAACGCACAGAATGTGCAACCATGTGAAACTGTGAAAAATGTTCAAATGTGTGTGAAATCTTATGGGACTTAACTGCTAAGGTGATCAGCCCCTAAGCTTACACACTACTTAACCTAAATTATCCGAAGGACAAACACACATACCCATGCCCGAGGGAGGACTCGAACCTCCGCCGGGATCAGCCGCACAGTCCATGACTGCAGCGCCTTAGACCGCTGTGAAACTGTCAGAAAAGTTCTTCCTTGGCAAATTGATCAACTCGGGCATCAAACTAGACTGAATGTCGGCTATTTCGTCAAAGCGTTAATCTTTCTGGTGAATTTATGCACCTTGTCATTTACTGGTGGGATCGTACTGATAACACCAAGTCTCATCTCCGATGCCGATGTTTCCACAAAGGAACTGTCCATGTTTTGCGTTTCAGTTATTCCGTAGCAGGCGTCCATACGTCGCTGTTTTTGTTCGGGAGTCAAACCTTCAAGTTAGTGATGTTGCTCCATTGCGATTTGTGACGGGACAGCACTGACGCACTACGGTTGTACATCCACTGCCTATCACCACCCGCTGACCATTGTTTACAGTTGTTAGGTCGAGCTGCCACTGTAATTACTGGACTGACGTGGCTTATACGCCAGAAATAAAATCAGTCTGGAGACTTTTTTGGACGGATGGTATATACAGGATGAACCAAACTTCGCGCACTCGGGACCACAACAGTAACGGTATAAAAATGCCTGCAACAAAATTTCGTGCACTGCATATTTTAGGTAGGAAATGGACGTCAAAGAAAGGCAATGTGGCAACACCCTATGACAAATAATTATCTTGGTGTAAATATGTCGTTTAGATGAGCTGCTCCGTTAATACAGTGAGTAGAAGATTCGAGTTCGAGAGTCCAATATCTGTTCTAATAATCAATTCTTTTATTTTTTCAACTTTAGTCTGCGTGAAACGTAATTTGGATTCTTAATCTTTAAGTACCAATTACAGCAGTCCCATACAGAACACAAGGAATTATTTAATACTAAAACCTGTTACATTCCATGCTAGGGGTTGATACAACAGCCTTATTATAAAGTGACTGGACGAACAGTCTTAGGTTGCAGATTATTAATTTATTTATTACGCCCGGGGAGGGCTTAACCTGATAATGTTAAAATTAATAAGAGGCACACGTCACGTTAAAATTAATGTCAACAGCATTTGTCACATATTCAGGTACGCCATCACGGAATGTATTTAGGTACGGCGACAAATGCAGCGCTGCTCTTTTCACTCCGATAGATGACACGTAAACAATGTGTCATAACATTTATGTGTCATCTACCAGAGCTGAAGCAGCGGCGCCTTGATGAGGGCTGCGTATATTTTTTATGTTTAATATGTCATGTCCCGTAGGATCAAACTGATAAGGAATTCTCCGTGGTCATGGAACGAGTCAGTACATGAAATTGTAACAGAAGAGTAGTAATAGACAAAATGAAAGGTATAGGAATCCTATGCAGACGACAAACCTTAAGTGTAAGTAATCATAATGAACAACGTAACAGGGACCGATGACCGTAGCAGTCTGGTCCCTTTAATTCCACAAACCAACCAACCAACAACGTAACACAGGAGGTAACTTAATTTTTAATTTATCCTGGAGTTCGTCGAGAGAATAGGAATGAGCCATGAGGCAATTGTTCAGTTTTAACTTAAAGTGCGTGGATTACTACTAAGAGTTTTGAATTCTTGTGGCAGCTTATTGAAGATGAATGCAACAGAACGTCCTGCACAAGAGTCAAGGAGGTGTGTTCCAAATGCAGATTGGATTTCTGCCTACTAAGTGAAAGCTGGAGACACTTGGGAATAAGCTGTGTCGTTAACAACAAACGACATTAAAGAAAATAGGTATTGGGAGGCCACTGTCGGAATTCCTAGACTACTGAACAGACGTCGACAAGCACGCTTTTGTCGACGTACCTAAGCCACTCCGTTCTGGTGTTCCTATCGATGTGACGTACGCTGTTAGCATTAACTTTAACGTGCGATATGCCCCGGGTCTAATTTTAACATTATCTAATGAGGCTCTCCCCGACCAAAACGCGTAATAAATAAATTACAAATCTACATCCTACGACTATAGTTACAATATATTTAATACTAACATACAAATTAGACTATTATTGTTTTTATTACTTCACTTTTGCCTTGAAATATTTTCTCTGTTGCACGGGCATCTACATGGATACTCCGCAAATCACATTTAAGTGCCTGGCAGAAGGTTCATCGAACCACCTTCACAATTCTCAATTATTCCAAACTCGTATAGAGCGCGAAAAGAATGAACACCTATATCTTTCCGTACGAGCTCTGATTTCCCCTATTTTATCGTGGTGATCGTTCCTCCCTATGTAGCTCGGAGTCAACAAAATATTTTCGCATTCGGAGGAGAAAGTTGGTGATTGGAATTTCGTGAGAATGTTAATGATGTCCAGCCCAAATCTTGTATCATTTCTGTGACACTTACTCCCATATTTCGCGATAATACAAAACGTGCTGCCTTTCTTTGAACTTTTTTGATGTACTCCGTCAGTCCTATCTGGTAAGGATCCCACACCGCGCAGCAGTATTCTAAAATAGGACGGACAAGCGTAGTGTAGGTCTGTTACATTGTCTAAGCATCCTGCCAATAAAACGCAGTCTTTCCCCTCCCTTCCCCACAACATTTTCTATGTGTTCCTTCCAATTTAAGTTGTTCATAAGTGTAATACCTAGGTATTTAGTTGAATTTACGACTTTTAGATTAGACTGATTTATCGTGTAACCGAAGTTTAACGAGTTCCTTTTAGCACTCATGTGGATGACCTCACACTTTTCGTTATTTAGGGTCAACTGCCACATTTCGCACCATTCAGATATCTTTTCTAAATCGTTTTGCAGTTTGTTTTGATCTTCTGATGACTTTATTAGTCGATAAATGACAGCGTCATCTGCAAACAACCGAAGACGGTTGCTCAGATTGCCACCAAAATCGTTTATATAGATACGGAACAGCAAAGGGCCTATAAAACTACCTTGGGGAACGCTAGAAATCTCTACTGTTTTATTCGATGACTTTCCGTCAATTACTACGAACTGTGAGCTCTCTGACAGGAAATCACAAGTCGAGTCACATAACTGAGACGATAGTGAATAAGCACGCAATTTCACTACGAGCCGCTTGTGTGGTACAGTGTCAAAAACCTTCCGGAAATCCAGAAATACCGAATCGATCTGAAATCCCTTGTCAATAGCACTCAACACTTCATGTGAATAAAGAGCTAGTTGTGTTCCACAGGAACGATGTTTTCTAAAGCCATGTTGACTGTGTGTCAATTGGAACCGCGCTGGTGCTACGGTCGCAGGTTCGAATCCTGCTTCGGGCATGGATGTGTGTGATGTCCTTAGGTTAGTTTGGTTTAAGTAGTTCTAAGTCTAGGGGACTGATGACCTCAGATGTTAAGTCCCATAGTGCTTAGAGCCATTTGAACCATTTTTAGCGTGTGTCAATAGACTACACGCTCCTAGGCTTTCTGGTCCATTGTCAGCATTGTTTCCCTTTTCTTCAGCTACACCCCTTCCCCCCCTCACCATCTTCATTTAGTCCTGTATTTTTATGCTAGGTAATTCCATCGCAATCATACAAAATACATAGCAATCTGCTCCAACTATAAGTTATTTTATCAACTATATTCAAAGCCAGTTTCTAATATACCCTCCTGTCCTTGATGCTATCGAGTAGTACCAACTATCATGCTTACCGCTTCCATGTCTATCGCATTTCCTTATGACATTACGTCACCAGTAAGTCTAACAATCCGCAACACAGGTAATTACCTAAGTCAGTTACGATTTCTGTATTGCGCTGATTAATGTTAAGTGACTGGTGTAGCTATGGATGCAGTTGTGCTGCGAAGAATTCAGAATAGGATGATCCAGCGAGTCGATAAATTTTTGGAGATGCAGGGAGATTGCTTTGAGCATCTGACTGAGGTTGTGTATGCTTTGAGAAAGTCATCCTGCCACTGCTAGTGTATTCATATTACACGTAGCCTCTCTTGCTGAACATAGTATGTATATTTAACATTTCCACATTGATAAATTTTGTAGCTATTTCTGCCTTATGACAGGTAATTTATTTTGTAGAGGCCTGGGGAGGGTGGCCTGTATAGTGGCAGGTTTGGGTAAAGTTGAGGTGATGTGTTGTCGTCAGGATGGTGGCTCAAGAAAACATCTTTAACATTCACACATTTTATTAGAAAACAAGCTTAAGCACTCGTAGCGTCGTTCCATAGTGACAGCGCCCCATTTTAGTCTGCTGACAGCAACAAGTGCTGCGGAGCTGAAGGTGAGGAGCGACCTGCTGGCAGTTGGGCCGGAGGAATGATGCACGACTTCTGCGACTGCGCGGGCACCGTATGGATGCGAGTATGCAACTCAATGTAGGGCGCGCCGGCAGACGCAGTAACCTGTCATGATTCTTGTAGGGGAAGAAAGCCCCTAACGGTAGTGTCTACCCTTGCGAGCAGATGTGTACGGCATGAGTTTGGCTGCACAAGTGCAAGTGGAGGAATGGCTCCATCACCTCATGGACGACTGCCCTGCAGGGCTGAAGATTAGCTACAGCTGAAGAGAACCTAAAAGTGGCCCAGCAGCTGGAAGACACCAAGTCCATGAGAGTGTACTTAGGACCAGCAGTAGGCTCAGTGGAGACCCCCCAGTTTCGTAGTGGCTCCTGCAGAACCATGTCACCTCGTCGCCTGGTGTAACCAAAACTTCGTAGATGGTGCTGCCAATTTGGGTCGCCTTTGGCTAAAATAATGGGTTTTTATACAGGTTTGGTTCCTAACAGTTGTGTTGAGGCATTGCTTCCAACCGCATACCTCAAAACAAGGCAGCTGCCAGAAGTTGCAGCAACTGGTCTGCCTTTGCCGTGATCACCCTGCCATTCAGCGGTGTCACTGCTGTTGTGGGCAACGGATCCCGACCCATCATGTGGAAACAGCTGGTGGCATTGATGCGTCTGATGTAACGGCGTTTTGGTCAGAAAGCGCTTGTATTTCACTCAACAGCGCGGAAAAATAGTGGTGGCACATTTTTAAATTACTACTGTTCTTCAGGAATAATTCTGTCCGTTAACTGGTATATTCGATGTGAAAAAAAACTGTTTGTAGGATATGTATCGTTGAAGAAATAGTTATGCTGAAACAGATCAAAGTAGGAAATAAAATAATAAACTTGCACCTAGATCTGGTACTGGACTCTCGAAATCCAAGAGGCCTATTCTAATGCAAAACTACCCACTGCACAAGCTGGGAGGCACAGCTGTACTGTACTGAATCAAGATATTTGTCATACATGTGATTACAACATTGCCAAACTCTCTTTCTTTGAGCTCAATTTTCTACTGGAAATATGCACAGAATGAAATGTTTTTAGAGTTTTTTGTGGTGTTAATATGTAAGGAATCCTTCTGCGGCCTCAGAGAGCATCAATTTTGATTCACTCTATATACAAGGTGTTCCAGAAAAGTTGCGACAAACTTCGAGAGATTGTAGAGGGTGTCCTGAGGAAGAAATTGAGGATAGGAACACGTGTCCACAAGCGTCATCCAACGAAGCTAAAGCGCGTCGAAGTTACAGACACCGGTGTCTCCACTAGGCCACCCATTCGCCAGCAAACATGACTTTGTATGCTATAGGACCGTAGGCGGAACATGTCACAATGTTGCTTGTTATTCTGTGATCACGACTGATTGCCACGATCGCCAGTAGAGGAGATGGAGTTAGCTACTACGTAGACAGATCTTGTTTTCAATGAATGCAATGCTCTATTGCTTCGGTGGATGACATTTTGGGCACGGGTTTCCAAATGGTTCAAATGGCTCTGAGCACTATGGGACTTAACTTCTGAGGTCATCAGTCCCCTAGAACTTAGAACTACTTAAACCTAACTAGCCTAAGGACATCACACACATCCATGCCCGAGGCAGGATTCGAACGTGCGATCGTAGCGGTCGCGCGGTTCCAGACTGTAGCGCCTAGAACCGCTCGGCCACTCTGGCCGGCACGGGTTTCCGTTCGGAGTTTATTTCTCTCCTGGAACACTCTGAAATCTCTGGTGTTTTTCGGTACACAGGAGAAATGTAAGCTTTCAATGGTAACTCGTGTGCGAAACCGTCAATCGACCAGGGCATTAGAGCATCGTATTCATAGGGGACAAGGTCTGTCTACGCAGCATCTTCTCTACTGGCGATGGTGGAATCAGTCCCGATCACTGAATGACAAATACCGTTGCGAGATATTCCTCCTACGGTCGTCAGCGTACAAAGTCACCCTTCCGGAATGAATTTTCCTGTCTCCTGCGGAGTGTGTGCTGATATGAAACTTCCTGGCAGGTTAAAATTGTGTGCCGGACGGAGACGTCCGGAGCTTTGCATTTCCCGGGATGGACTAGTACAATGTACAAGGACAGTTTGCAGGTCTCGAAGCGCACAGTATCAAAATGCGAGAGTCTGAAGTTGACAGAATGTTTGGTGTTGGGGAACCGAGTTTGTCATAACTGACACTGCGGCTGGTAGAGGGCGTACTGCTTCGACACTGTTGCGTGGTCGATTTAGTGGACAGAAGAGGCTTGCACATAGCAATGAGTGAACACCGGACCACACGATGGGACCACAGGGATCCATCCTGTCATCACGGCCTTAACCGACAGAACAGCTTCGTCCGCAGTGTTGGGTCGACCGTGGAGCACCGCAGCTGGAGTGACAAATGTCTGCGGCAATGGTTCGACGCCGAAAGTAATTAAATGTTACGCAAGTAGATGAAGATATCCACTACCTTTAGATTGCACTATTTGCTACAAATCACTGAAACAGTGACTGTCGTAAAATACCTAGGGGTAACCATCTGGAGTGATCCAATGTGAAATGAGCAGGTAAAAATGTAGGAAATCAGATGTTAAAATAAGATTCATTGAGAGAATATTTAGGAAATGTAACTCATGCTCGAGAAAAACGGCTTTAAAAGCATTTGTTCGATCGATTATTCAGTATCGCTCATGAGTCTTGGACATATACTAGTATAGATTGATAGAAGAAACAGAAAAGATCCAACGAAAAATGGCACGTTTCGTAGCAGAACTGTTTCGGCTACATCCTCTGTAAGCGACAGAAGAGACCAACAGCACGCGATAGCTTCAGGTGACAAAACACGACCGGCCGGAGTGGCCGTGCGGTTCTAAGTGCTACAGTCTGGAGCCGAGCGACCGCTACGGTCGCAGGTTCGAATCCTGCCTCGGGCATAGATGCATGTGCTGTCCTTAGGTAAGTTAGGTTTAATTAGTTCTAAGTTCTAGGCGGCTGATGACCTCAGAAGTTAAGTCCCAAAGTCCTCAGAGCCATTTGAACCATCTGACAAAACACGTCCACAGGTATAGCTATAGAAGTGTCCTAGGCTGGCGACGTCCACGTCACTGCTTGTCATCTGCTACACCTGGTGACGTTTGAATTCGAACAAGTTTTAATCTTGTTGCTGTGGCACACATGACATTGGACAATAACAGCTACGGGTTTCTCAACATACCGATGGAGTGGACGTGCCGGGTGCTCTGAAATATGCATCATCTGATTTTTAGAAAAGTTTTCGGTGAATAAATTTGATTCCTCTGTATCTTACAACTACAACTGCGCTGCACGGAACTAAGTAAGCCGGCCGTGTGGCCGAGCAGTTCTAGGCGCTTCAGCTACTGCCGCAGGTTCGAATCCTGCCTCGGCATGGATGTGTGTGATGTCCTTAGGTTAGTTAGGTTTAAGTAGTTCTAAGTTCTAGGGAACCGATGACCTCAGACGTTAAGTCCCATAGTGCTCAGAGCCATTTGAACCATTTGAAACTTAAGTAAATGGCTGCACGGATTTTTCAAGCGTTTGCAGAGGTAAAAACGCACTGCGTAGACTTCGCGTATAATTCATTTTAGGCCATACTTCATTAGATATGAGATCTAGCCAACATGTCGAAATTTTATTTAAAGTTGAGAGCAGACTGACATATCTCTTCATTCTGGAGATGCTAATTTTTATATCCACTGACTCGTCGCGCGGGTGCACCCAATTCCTTCCCTGCACAATGAGGAACATGTGGCCTAAAAATCGTCATGTTTCATAAGCGGTTCGAGATACCGAAAGGAGAATTTTTGAAAACGTTTTCGTCAAATCGATTGAGAGGAGCGAAAACAAGGCTCCCCACAAATTACACATTGGGTTTTATCCGAATTTTCGTAGCCAATTATGGTATCGTACAAAGACCCAGTTGCGACACAAAAGTTGGAACACGAATCGATGCCGCAGACATTAGCGAGAACTCGCTGCAGTCCCCAACGACTGCTTGTGTACCACGCCTCCTCTTTCAGCATGGCAGCGTCCTCACCCTGAGGTCAATATCGTGTTGAGCTAGCAGTAGCTCTGCCCAGTTGGAGACCTCAGCTACAGCAGCGAACGAGAAGCCAAAGTTTCCGATAAACTTGTAGTGTTTTTAATATTGAAGATTGTACATCAAGAGGACAATTTGTTAATTAGTGGATCAAGTGATGCTTTGCTAGTCTATGGCAGTTGTAAATTACCGAATACTCCTGTGCCAAAGGAATGTGTCAGAATTAAGTAAATCTTTTATTTATTTGTGTAACGAAGTGAACGCCGGCCGCGGTGGCCGTGCGGTTCTGGCGCTGCAGTCCGGAACCGGGAGGCTGCTACGGTCGCAGGTTCGAATCCTGCCTCGGGCATGGGTGTGTGTGATGTCCTTAGGTTAGTTAGGTTTAAGTAGTTCTAAGTTCTAGGGGACTTACGACCTAAGATGTTGAGTCCCATAGTGCTCAGAGCCATTTTTGAACAAAGTGAACGAATATTTCATGTGTTCTAGTTTGATGGGCCCTCTGGCAGACGTTTGGTTTGTTTGGTTTGTGAGGCGCTCATCTGCGTGCTCATCAGCGCCCGTACAAAGTCCCAATTTTTACACACTCCAATGTTTTGTTCACAGTCCAGTCTAGCCACTGTCACAATTGATGATGATGAAATGATGATGACAACACAAACACCCCGGCCGGGAATCGAACCCAGGACCCCATGATCCAGAGGCAGCAACGCTAGCCACTGGACCACGAGCTGCGGACCCTCCGCCAGAGGAATTAAAGAACCGACAGTTATTGCCGGACGAAAGTAGCGTCTCCTGGTCAGAACAAATGGCGACGACGATCGGCGTTTAACCGGCTCGTATTCCACACCAGCTCCCTGTCCGTGGCACACGTCTCTTTTTTTTTTTTTTTTAATTTTTGCTCTGATCCTAGTTAGTTGTATTTGTGTGTAACACTCTGTTTCAACACGTCTGAGCTCCCACGGGAAATGTCTCTAACCGAACTTGCACAGTTTCAGGCACAGCAGATAGAATGCGTGTTGCTCACTGTCAGCCTATTGACGTCTTTACTGAAGAAGCAAGCAGCACCGCTGACGGTAACTGCTGCCAAATTAGCCCAGACCACAGCCAAGGCGATGAATGGTCGAACTACAGAGCGCCATTAGAGGCACACTTCGTCGCTTACAGAATAACAGGTGTAGAGCGTGATAACCCCCGTCGGAGGTTCGAGTCCTCCCTCGGGCATTGGTGTATGTGTGTGTGTGTGTGTGTGTGTGTGTGTGTGTTGTCGTTAGCGTAAGTTAGTTTAAGTTAGATCAAGTAGTGTGTAAGCCTAGGGACCAGTGACCTTAGCAGTTTGGTCCCACAGGAACTTGCCACAAACTTCCAAAAGCGAGTGATGATTAATTTTTGTCAACCGTTAGTACTGAAGTATTAAAGTTTGTGGAGAAACAGTTCCCAAAAAGTCGCATACGACGAACTTGTGAAATTGTTAGATGGCTGCTTTGACAGTCAAATCCCTGTCTACTGCACGGTTTAAATTTTTTCTACTGAAGCAGCAGCATGTTCACACAGTCAGACGGAACGCAAATGTCTCAACGGGCACTCCAAGTTTAAGTGTTCAAATGGTTCAAATGGCTCTTAGCACTATGGGACTTAACTGCTTAACTACTTAAACCTAACTAACCTAAGGACATCACACACATCCATGCCCGAGGCAGGATTCGAACCTGCGACCGTAGCGGTCGTGCGGTTCCAGACTGTAGCGCCTTTAACCGCTCGGCCACTCCGGCCGGCCGTTTAAGTGTTCATCTGGTATTAACTATAGTGACATAATGTTACGTGATGTTATTACACAGAACGAATCTGACGCCCGCTTTCACGCTGCAGTTCTAAAACCATCAGATCCTTATTTAGAAACAGTTCTGTCTGTAGTGGAATCTCAAACGATTGTGGACTCTACAGAATTTTATTTTGAGGCTTCGTGTGTTTATTTTGTTCGTAGCGCATCTGACCTTCTCATGTACAGAAATACAGAACAGTGTTCAAATAATTAAGAATAGTGCTCCGACAAGGAGCAAGACCAGTAAGAACATTAGAAGTAAAAGCTTTCAATCTCGTAGCACGCGGAGTGTGTTAAAACGTGGGAGAAAATCGTTTCCTCAGTATTTTTCGAGGCGTGGTTGGAAAAATTGTCCCTGCCATAATGCTAGTTGCTCTCAATGTGGACGTGAAGGTCATATTCAGACTGTGTGTTTATGCTGCAGGCAAGGCAAAGGCGATAGCCGCGGTCGTGCTGGCGCACTGCAGCACTCTTAAACAGGCGTACGTAGTACACACCGTGCCACACACTGATGCAAGAGCTGAACCTAGCACTATGGAGAAGCATGCGAACAAATTTTTTGTTCATTTAAAATAGAACATAAGACAATCAAGTTACAGTTGGACATTTGTGCTTCTGTTTCCCTGATAAATGAAGACACTTATGCTAGAATCTGTAGCCCACCGCTACGGCAGCCTGCTTCTGTTTTGTCTGCCGGGAAATTCTAGTTCTTGTCATATGTAGTTTGCCAGCAACTTTTCAGGCAGTGACAAAGTATGTTACTTTTCATGCACTAAATTCTAAGAACACTGCAGACATTTTGCATCAGATTTGTTTGATTTATTCAGTTTGTGCATTCAGAACAATGTGGTACAAATTACTGTTTCTTAGTATCAAACAAATTTTCAGACTTCTGTAGTAAGTTTAACTATATAAACCGGGGGAAGGAGGGGGGGAGGGGGAGAGAAATGGCTGAAGACCTTGAAGCACACATCTCAGTGCAAGACGTCGCACAGGCGCAGTTTTTCCACGTACGACCTGTACTCCACGCATTACGTGAGCAGTTGCTCAGGGATTGCAAGGATGTTCTTTCTGCTGTTGGTTAAAATGTGCAACAAGGACAAGTGCTCCTTCTTCCAGAGAGAACTGAACTATTTAGGTCGTGTAATAAATGCACTGAGTATAAATGTTTCTACATCCTACTTGGCTGCAATTACAGATCTACTGGAACCCCCTAATATTAAGGAGCTCCAATCAGGGGAAGCTGACCTACTTTATAAAATTTATTTCTAACGCTGTTCAAAGTGCTGCTCCGCTTAACCGGCTGCGCCTGAAAAATGTACCTTTTTGTGTGGTCCAAAGAATGTCAGAACGCATTTCAGCAATTGAAAGAGCCATTGCTAAGTCATAGACGTTTGATTCCCTTTGACTCAGCTAATCGTCTTGTGTTAACTGTGGATGTATGTCTCCCATAAGATTGGTTCTTCTGAAAGACCTATTGCTTAATCTTAACAAAACGCAGTGTAACAACAAAACATTTTGAAAAAAGGCGCTCATCATTATCTATGTTGTCACGAAATTCCACCAGTATTTGTACAGCTGGGTGATCTATTTGATGACAGGTCATTGGCCTTTAATGGTATTGCTCAATAATGCCAAGCCTGTTCCACCTCGGACAGCGCAAACATTACGATGCTGGGCTCTAATATTGTCCAGCTACCTGTTTGAGTTGTTGTCCAGGCCCACTGCCTGACATTCGAAGTCTGACATGTTGTCTCGGTTACTCGTTGGTACCAACAGAGCGTTTGATCGACTCTCAAGATACTGACTGTCTTCAAAATTTTCCTCTCGTCTTTCGGCCTGTTGTTGCGACAACTGCTTCTGACGCAGCTCAGCTTGCTTTGAAATATATGTGCCATGGGTGGCTCACAGTTTGAAAGAAGTTCCTCGCCCATTGGCGTGACTCTATTTTTTTGCATCGTCACACTCTTTCCACTTGATCAGGTGCTTTGCTACTGCACGATTCCCGGCGGGGTCAGAGATTTTCTCTGCCTCGTGATGGCTGGGTGTTGTGTGCTGTCGTTAGGTTTAAGTAGTTCTAAGTTCTAGGGGACTTATGACCACAGCAGTTGAGTCCCATAGTGCTCAGAGCCATTTGAACCATTTTTGCTACTGCATTGGTTACAAATCAAACTGTTCACGGTCCTGTGCTCGAATCCTCCACTGCTTAAAATTTGAATACAAATCATCAGTACTGGCAGCTAAAGACATCCACCATAAGGACTAACCTTCATTGTGAAAACGGCCTTGTGAAACAGAGTGGATGAGCGCACAGAGGTACAGGGCACTCTCTTACCCATAGGCGGAAGAATCAGCAATAATCAGCTGTATGAGAATGCAGAAGGCTGTGGAAACCACTGCATTAAAGACACATAATGTGTATCGACAGGACATGTGGCCTGTAATCGAAAAAGTGTCATGATGATCTCTTCATTGGCAAATCCCCCATTCGGATCTCCGGTAGGAGCTGTCAAGCGGGTGTTGACCATAATAATAAGTGAAAGGATAGCGTTGTTTGAGTCATTAACATAGAAACCCTTTAATACACTCCTGGAAGTTGAAATAAGAACACCGTGAATTCATTGTCCCAGGAAGGGGAAACTTTATTGACACATTCCTGGGGTCAGATACATCACATGATCACACTGACAGAACCACAGGCTCATAGACACAGGCAACAGAGCATGCACAATGTCGGCACTAGTACAGTGTATATCCACCTTTCGCAGCAATGCAGACTGCTATTCTCCCATGGAGACGATCGTAGAGATGCTGGATGTAGTCCTGTGGAACGGCTTGCCATGCCATTTCCACCTGGCGCCTCAGTTGGACCAGCGTTCGTGCTGGACGTGCAGACCGCGTGAGACGACGCTTCATCCAGTCCCAAACATGCTCAATGGGGGACAGATCCGGAGATCTTGCTGGCCCGGGTAGTTGACTTACACCTTCTAGAGCACGTTGGGTGGCACGGAATACATGCGGACGTGCATTGTCCTGTTGGAACAGCAAGTTCCCTTGCCGGTCTAGGAATGGTAGAACGATGGGTTCGATGACGGTTTGGATGTACCGTGCACTATTCAGTGTCCCCTCGACGATCACCAGTGGTGTACGGCCAGTGTAGGAGATCGCTCCCCACACCATGATGCCGGGTGTTGGCCCTGTGTGCCTCGGTCGTATGCAGTCCTGATTGTGGCGCTCACCTGCACGGCGCCAAACACGCATACGACCATCATTGGCACCAAGGCAGAAGCGACTCTCATCGCTGAAGACGACACGTCTCCATTCGTCCCTCCATTCACGCCTGTCGCGACACCACTGGAGGCGGGCTGCACGATGTTGGGGCGTGAGCGGAAGACGGCCTAACGGTGTGCGGGACCGTAGCCCAGCTTCATGGAGACGGTTGCGAATGGTCCTCGCCGATACCCCAGGAGCAACAGTGTCCCTAATTTGCTGGGAAGTGGCGGTGCGGTCCCCTACGGCACTGCGTAGGATCCTACGGTCTTGGCGTGCATCCGTGCGTCGCTGCGGTCCGGTCCCAGGTCGACGGGCACGTGCACCTTCCGCCGACCACTGGCGACAACATCGATGTACTGTGGAGACCTCACGCCCCACGTGTTGAGCAATTCGGCGGTACGTCCACCCGGCCTCCCGCATGCCCACTATACGCCCTCGCTCAAAGTCCGTCAACTGCACATACGGTTCACGTCCACGCTGTCGCGGCATGCTACCAGTGTTAAAGACTGCGATGGAGCTCCGTATGCCACGGGAAACTGGCTGACACTGACGGCGGCGGTGCACAAATGCTGCGCAGCTAGCGCCATTCGACGGCCAACACCGCGGTTCCTGGTGTGTCCGCTGTGCCGTGCGTGTGATCATTGCTTGTACAGCCCTCTCGCAGTGTCCGGAGCACGTATGGTGGGTCTGACACACCGGTGCCAATGTGTTCTTTTTTCCATTTCCAGGAGTGTAGATTGTTTAGTTTTAGTAAATTTTGAGGTGGTCTCTATTTTCACTCACATTTCACTTTTTGAATTGTTACAGTTAATTGAGGTTAGATTTGGTACTGAATTAACGAACTTATTTAGACATGTGTTGACTGGCACTTCCTTTTTATTCAATACACAGAACAATCAAGAGGCAGATGTAGTTGCGATGAGGAGACCATTGTCATTTATTATTGAAAAATTGTTTATGAAAGTATTCGAGGAACGTGGCTTCGAATCTGAGGCATCTAAACCTGCGTGTTTTTTCATACATGACATTTTTTTGCCTCATGGAAGTGAATATTTATATGGCAATTCAATCTACCCCAAAGTTGGCTTCGAAACGGAGGTGGAAAAAGATGGGTACCTTCCATTCTGTGTTGGTCAGGAGGAAGGCTGATGGTACGCTGGAACATGCCGTTTACGAGAAATCAACTCACACTGCTTTTTATCTGCAGGAAATAGTCACCAACCTGCTCAGCGTGAAGTTGTGTGTCGAAGGGGTATATCGGCCACTTTAGAATGAGAAACTTTGTCAGTTGAGTAAGCCCACCTCGAAGTCCCCCTTCGTCCGAATAGTTATATTATTGAAAGACAAATAAAATGCTCGTGATATCGACCAGCCGTGAATCAGGTGACTCATGATAAGAACGCCAAAGCGCCTTAGTCGAAAGACTTTTTGTCTTACGCAGGAAGCATTTGGTCATATTCTACGGGAATACGGTGTGTTTTTGACCACCATCTAAGATATGGTCCTTTTAGGATACGTAAAAGATGATCTCGGTTTGCGTAAAGTGGGTTTCTATCGTATCACTTGCAGTTGTGCCACGTCATAGACTGAAGAGCCAAAGAAACTGGTACACCTCCCAAAGCCAAATATCGTGTAAGCCCCCCCCCCCCCCCCCCCCGACCCCGGACCACGCAGAAGTGCCGCAACGCGACGTGGCATGGACTCGACTAATATCTGAAGTAGTGCTGGAGGGAACTGACACCATGAATCCTGCAGGGCTGTCCATAAGTCCATAAGAGTACGAGGGGCTGGAGATCCCTTCTGAACAAGCACGTTACAAGGCATCCAAGATATGCTCAATAATGTTCATGTCTGGGGAACTGTTTAAACTTAGAAGAGTGTTCCTGGAGCCATTCTGTAGCAATTCTGGACTTGTGGGGTGTCGCATTGTCCTGCTGGAATTTACCAAATCCGTCGGAATGAACAATGGACATGAATGGATGCAGGTGATTAGACAGGATACTTACGTACGTGTCACCTGTCAGAGTCGTATCAAGAGGTATCAGGGGCCCCATATCACTCCAACTACATATGTCCCACACCATTAAAGAGCCTCCACCAGCATGAAGAGTCTCCTACTGACATGCAGGGTCAATGGATCCATGAGGTTGCCTCCATACCTGTACACGTTCATCCGCTCGATACAATTTGAAACGAGACTTTTCCAACCAGGCAACATGTTCCCAGTCATAAACAGTTCATTGTCGGTGCTGACGCACCCAGGCAAGGCGTAAAGCTTTGTGTCGCGCAGTCATCATGCGTACAAGAGTGGTCCTTCGGCTTCGAAAGCTCATATCGATGATGTTTGCTTGAATGATTTGCGCGCTGACATTTGTTGATGGCCCGGCACTGAAATCTGCAACAGTCTGCAGAAGGGTAGCACTTCTGTCACGTTGAACGATTCTCCTATCCTGTGTCAACCTCTTCATCCCAGAGTCGCACGTGCAATCTACGTCTTCAATTATTTGCTGGGAATAATCCAATCTCTGTCCTTCTCTACAGTTTTTGCCCTCTACAGTTCCCTCTAGTACCATGGAAGCCAGTCCCTGATGTCTTAACGTATATCGTAATATCCTGTCGCTTCTTCTTGTCAGTGTTTTCCACATATTCCTTTCCTCTCCGATTCTGTATCAACATTCGTCTGTAGGACCATATTTCAAATGCTTCGATTCTCTTTTCCCACAGTCCATGTTTCGCTATCAAACGTACATTCTCATAAATTTCTTCCTCAAATTAATGCCTATGTTTGATACTAGAAGACTTGTCTAGGCCAGGAATGCTCTTTTTGCCATTGGTAGTCTGCTTTTGATGTTCTCCTTCCTCCGTCACTCATTGATACGTGGGTATCAGGATTTCTTAACTTCATCTACTTTGTGACCATCAATCGTGATGTTAAGTTTCTCGCTGTTCTCATTTCTGATTCTTCTCATTACTTTCGTCTTTCTTCTATTCATTCTCAATCCATATTCTGTATTCATTAGGCTGTTCATTCTGTTCAGCAGATCATGTAATGCTTCTTCACTTTCACCGAGGGAGCAATGCCGTCAGCGAATCTTATCATCGATACCCATACACCTTGGATTTTAATTCAACTCCAGAACCTTTCTTTTATTTCCATCATTGCTTCTTCGATGTGCAGACTGAGCAGTAAGGGGGGGGGGGGAAGACTACATCCCAGACTTACTGCAAAGGTCTCCTAATTTCAGATTCTAATACTGGATCCTCTGTCTCTTATAAATCTATCATATTTCTTCGTCTATCACATCAGACAAATTTTCCCCGCATGGAGGCCTTCATTGTTCTCTCTCCACCCATCTGCTCTTTCCTCTGCTTTTAACAGTGGAATTACCACTGCACTCCTAATGTTACCATCCTTGCTTTTAATTTCAGCGAAGGTTGTTTTGTCTTTCTATATGCAGAGTCAGTCTTTCCGACAATCATTTCTTTCTCAATTTCCTCACATTTTTCATGCAGCCATTTCCTCTTAGCATCATCGCTGAACTTCCTGTTTGTTTCATTCCTCAGCGACCTATATTTCTGTGTCCTGAAATTCGCTGAAAATTTTTGTACTTCCCCCTTTCATCTATCAACTGAAGAATTTCTTCTGTTACCCATGGTTTCCTCGCAATTCCCTTCCTGTACCTTTGTTTTTCGTTCCAATTTCTGTGATTGCCCATTTTAGAGATGTCCATTCCTCATGAACTGTACTGCCAGCTGAGCTATTCCTTGTTACAGTACCTACAAAATTAGAGAACTTCAATAGTATCTCGTCATTCCTTAGTATTTCCGTATTCCACTTCTTTACTTACTGATTTTTCATGCCTAATCTCGTAAACTCCAGCCTAGTCTTCATCATTACTACAGTGTGATCTGAGTCTGTATTTGCTACTGAGTACGCCTTAAAATTCAGTATCTGATTTCGGAATCTCTCTCTCTGAGTATGATACACTACTGGCCATTAAAATTGCTACACCACGAAGATGACGTGCTACAGAAGCGAAATTTAACCGATAGGAAGACGATGCTGTGATATGCAAATGATTAGCTTTTCAGAGCATTCACACAAGATTGGCGCCGCTGAAGACACCTACAACGTACTGAATTGAGGAAAGTTTCCAACCGATTTCTCATACACAAACAGCAGTTGACCGGCGTTGCCTGTTGAAACGTTGTTGTGATGCCTCGTGTAAGGAGGAGAAATGCGTACCATCACGTTTCCGACTTTGATAAAGGTCGGATTGTAGCCTATCGCGATTGCGGTTTATCGTATCGCGACATTGCTCCTCGCGTTGGTCGAGATACAATGACTGTTAGCAGAATATGGAATCGGTGGGTTCAGGAGGCTAATACGGAACGCCGTGCTGGATCCCAACGGCCTCGTATCACTAGTAGTTGAGATGACAGGCATGTTATCCGCATGGCTGTAACGGATCATGCAGCTGCGTCTCGATCCCTGAGTCAACAGATGGGGACGTTTGCAAGACAACAACCATCTGCACGAACAGTTCGACGACGTTTGTAGCAGCATGGACTATCAGCTCGGAGACCATGGCTGCGGTTATCCTTGACGCTGCATCACGGACAGGAGCGCCTGCGATGATGTACTCAACGACGAACCTGGATTCACGAATGGCAACACGTCATTTTTTCGGATGTTGTTTGGCAACATCGCGGTGAATGCACATTGGAAGGGTGTATTGGTCATCGCCATACTGGCGTATCACCAGGCGTGATGGTATGGGGTGCCATTGGTTACACGTCTCGGTCACCTCTTGTTCGCATTGACGGCACTTTGAACAGTGGACGTTACATTGTGGATGTGTTACGACCCGTGGCTCTACCCTTCATTCGATCCCTGCGAAATCCTACATTTCAGCAGGATAATGCACGACCGCATGTTGCAGGTCCTGAACGAGCCTTTCTGGATACAGAAAATGTTCGACTGCTGTCCTGGCCAGCACATTCTCCAGATCTCTCACCAATTGAAAACGTCTGGTCAATGGTGGCCGAGGAAGTGTCTCGTCACAATACGCTAGTTACTCCTCTTGATGAACTGTGGTATCGTGTTGAAGCTGCATGGCAGCTGTACCTGTACACGTCATCCAAGCTCTGTTGCCGGCCGAAGTGGCCGTGCGGTTAAAGGCGCTACAGTCTGGAACCGCAAGACCGCTACGGTCGCAGGTTCGAATCATGCCTCGGGCATGGATGTTTGTGATGTCCTTAGGTTAGTTAGGTTTAACTAGTTCTAAGTTCTAGGGGACTAATGACCCCAGCAGTTGAGTCCCATAGTGCTCAGAGCCATTTTTGAGCCAAGCTCTGTTTGACTCAATGCCCAGGTGTATCAAGGCCGTTATTACGGCTAGAGGCGGTTGTTCTGGGTACTGAATTCTCAGGATCTATGCACGCAAATTGCGTGACGAGTAATCACATGTCAGTACTAGTATAATATATTTGTCCAATGAATACCCGTTTATCATCTGCATTTCTTCTTGGTGTAGCAATTTTAATGGCCAGTAGTGTATAATCTAACTGCAATCTTTCCATATCTCCCGACCGTTTCCAAGTACACCTTCTCCCCTTGCGTTTCTTGATCAGACTATTCGCAATTACTATCTGAAATTTATAACAGAACTCAATTAGTCTGTCTGCTCTCTCATTCCTAGGGCTA
Organism: Schistocerca nitens; assembly: GCF_023898315.1. Lineage (NCBI taxonomy): Eukaryota > Metazoa > Arthropoda > Insecta > Orthoptera > Acrididae > Schistocerca > Schistocerca nitens. The sequence goes on from NC_064618.1 coordinate 250,901,108, forward strand.
AGCCCATATTCTACTGTAACTCTTTCTTCTACTCCTTCTCCTGAAACCGCAGTGACTATTAGATTTTCATCTCGTGTACCTGTACACGTCATCCAAGCTCTGTTTGACTCAATGCCCAGGTGTATCAAGGCCGTTATTACTGAATTATCCGTTCACTATCCTCATATACTTTCTTTGTATCTTCGTCTTCAGCATGCGATGCCAGCATGATACCTGAACTAACGTTGTCGGTGTTGGTTTGCTGTCGACTGTGATGAGAACAACCCTATGGCTTAACTGTTTACAGTAACTCACTCTCTGCCCTACTTCCTGTTCATAAAAAATCCTACTCCCGTTATACCATATTCTGCTGCTGTTGATAATACCCTGCACTGATCTGAGCAGAACTCCTTATCTTCTTTTCTTTTCACTTCACTAATCCCCACTATATACAGACTAAGCATTTGCATTTCCATTTTAGATTTTCTATCTTCACTACCACGTTCAGGCTTCTGACATTCCACGCCCTGATTCGTAGAACGTTATCCTTTCGTTGATTATTCAATCTTTTTCTCATGGTCACCTCTCCCTTGGCAGTCTCCTCCCGGAGATACGAACTGGGTGCTATTCCGGAACATTTTGCCATTGGAGAGATCATCATGACACTTTTTTAATTACAGGGCACGTGTCCTGTGGATATACGTTATGTGTCTTTCCATTGCCTTCTCACCCTCATGCCGTTGATTATTACTGTTTCTTCTGCCCTTATAGGCTGTTTGCCACCTCATGGGCATGAGAGTGCCTTGAATCTCTGTCCGCTCCTCCACCCTGTTTGACAAGGCGGTTGGCAGAATGAGGGTGACTTCTTACCCTGGAAGTCCTCTGCCGCCAAGGCTGATTATTAATCAATATTCAAGCGGTGGCGGGTTTCGAACCCGGTATGGAGGACATATCACATGAAGTACCATCTGTTGGTCATTTCGTCCACTTTTCTTCAACTTCAATAAAACCTTATGTATTTCAAGCACAGGTGTCAATTTTTACCTGCCTGTGTACATTATTCCGTGAAGTACTGAATTTTTAAATTTTAACGGACTTTTGGGTCACACTTCATTACTCAAGGGTGAACGTGCCCCAAACAATACAAGCTTCTGCCCTTACCTCCTCGGCAGCATGAGGAAGTAGTTTAAATGCAGCCTGTTCGACACAACGTATAAAATCAACGACTGATAAAGACTTGGACATCGACCCAAATAAACATTTCCTTAATAGAGATAACGGTTCGGCGTCCAAAACTTTATCGAAGAGATTAATCACAGAACATCACGATATAGTATTAGACTCCGAGCCACGGCAACGTTTAAACTTCGTCGAATGCTGGCAGTTACTGAACAAAATTCCTAATCATATTGCGACTAAGAAACACCATCGGGCCAACCCCCTACAATGCTGAAATTTTTTCGAAAGAATTATTAAGTGAAGCCGAAATAATTCCTTGGAAACAAAATCCAACCGTTGGCCTGTTCAATGGATCCTTTCACGAACTAGAGTTAAACTGTGGGTTGCTTGATGCGATGATCGGCAGGGGAATTACTATGACACACAACTTAGGCAGTCATTGGAACAACATTATGATCTTTACACAATAACAAGAAGGACAATGCACATTGAAGTCTCACTCTACTATTGCGCAGTTTATCCAACCACGGCAAGCAACAAGACATTTCGTCCCCCGTAGAGGCAAACAGTATGAAACATGAGTTTCCTTTGGTCTATGGAGTGTTGAAGTAACTTACGGGAATGCGGCCTCGTGACGTCTTCAACCGCCGATTTACGACAGGTGCCCACCCTGTCATTTTCAAGACCGCAAATATGAGAAAGCGCTATATAAGGACACAGAAACCTTGATATGCAGGGAACGTGCGGCATGATAATGCACGTACACGCACGTACACGCGCCTCACAACCAAGGGTTACCAACGTCAGAAGATATCGCCAATGAAGATTAATAACTAGCGTGGTAAAGTTCGTCACCTTTCGACAGAATAGTTACATTAACAGACGGATCAGATGCGCGTTGCGCTATCAACCATTCTTGAATCGGATAAGTAATGATAAAAACATGGTGGTACCCAAGCCTTAAGCAGGAAGCATTTCGAACAAGGCTGGTCATATTCTGCGGAAATAGGATGTGAAATATGTTGTTCGACTACCATCTCAGATGAGGGACTTCTTACGATCTATAAAGGATTGTCTCGGTTAGTGAAAGGTGGGTGTCTATCGTACTACTTGCACTCGTGGCATGTCACACATTGGCCGGACCATCAGAGCTGTGATGGGCTGGTATGATGAGCTGAAACGTTACACATGCTTACAAGAACCCAGCATCTCTGCTATTGCTGAACATTGCTTTGACACTGGTCATCCTATGGAATGTAACAACACGGAGATTCTAAATTGCACGTCCTGCTAGTACGAAGTTTTGTTAAGGGATGCAGTTGAAATGAAGTAAAATGAAATGTCGTGTGGCGAGAGTCTCCCATCGGGCAGTGGGCCTGCACTTGGTGCAAGTCTCCAGTTGACGCCACTTCGACGACTTGCGTGTCGAAGGGAAGCACTTGAGAATAAATTAGGAAGTGACGTTATAAACTAAGACGAAGGTTTTTACTTAAATTCTGCGTGGAATTTTAGTCTCTATGATAAGGCAACAGTGGGACTAAGTTAATACTACTCATCCTTTGGTTATCAATATTCACTATCGGTAACTTATGGCGTCGTTCGTCTTTAGTTTTGTGTGTGTATGTTGTGACAATCCAGCCTTAAAAAAGGGGGTCCACAGACTTTGAGAGTGGACATGGTTGTGCCTTCTTGGTTCATTGTGCGTTCAATGACAGACGTAGCCGTGCCGAAACAGGCCACGGGGAGGGTGGGGGGGGGGGGGGGGGGGGGCTCGCTCAGCTGCCCACAGCCAACACCGACTCAAAGGACTCGGCGCTTTTTCGTGACGTCACTTCAGCTAGGCACGGCGAACGCCAGGTCTGTTGCAGGCATACTCATAATGGTGGTGTCTCCCTCTCTGACACAGGAAAATGTGAGTCCGCAGCTCGTGGTCGTGCGGTAGCGTTCTCGCTTCCCACGCCCGGGTTCCCGGGTTCGATTCCCGGCGGGGTCAGGGATTTTCTCTGCCTAGTGATGACTGGGTGTTGTGTGATGTCCTTAGGTTAGTTAGGTTTAAGTTGTTCTAAGTTCTAGGGGACTTATGACCATAGATGTTAAGTCCCATAGTGCTCAGAGCCACAGGAAAAGTGAAACTATTGGTGGTAGTTGACCAACACACATTGTTCTGAGAGATTTCTGCAATCAATTATTTGTGCAGTTCATTACACTTCTTAACAAATAGTGTACTCCTGAACTTAAATTTCCATCTGTTTTAAGGATTGACATACAAAAACAACTTCACGGTCCAGCAGCAACAGAATTCGTGCTTGTTTACCTTATTTGTAAATCTGAGAAAGTTACGTTTGTGCTGGGTTGCTTTTACAAGAAACTGTGAACATATTAGTGCTCTTCTTTAGGTATCTTGGTTGACTATGGGGTAAGGGGCACTGAATGTTAATGAAATATCTTGCGATTGTACACGTTGGGGGAGGGGGTGGGGGACAGAAGAAGAAGCAAAAGAGAGATACTTGTTTTATCAAATAAAATTTTTTTATCTTATGAAGTTTCTCCTTTCAGTTGCAAGAGGGGAATATTTATCTTTTCTAATGTGCATGTTTAAAAAAGTTTAAGCTCAGCAGTATTTTCGATGTATGAAGCTATTTTGTTTCCTGTTTAGAATTCCTTTCGTTGAAAACGACTGTAATCTAATGACTGGCAACAGTTGGACATTTATACATGTAAATTAGTTCACATTTACAGTGACGATGTTAAACGAAAATAAATAAATAAATAAAAGAAAGGAGTTCATTGTAAGGGGGTCGGGGTAAGTTTCGATAGCAAAATGGATCAAGTAAATATAGTTACTTGAATGTAAAATTTCCGAAGCTTGCAATGGGGCAAAGCATATTCTCATATGAATGCACAATGTAAGCCTGCAAAAGGTCCGTGAACTAGAAAACGTCACGAAACAATAATTAGTCATTGTTGGTGACATAAACGACTTCACATATTGCTGTATGTGCCGTGTTGTTATCTCCACCAAACGACTGTGTGGAACATTCTCTACGGCAACTGCCACTATCCGTATATCTTAGAACACGTGCAGGCCTTATTACCTAGGACCTTGCCTTCACGGTGACGGTTTTGTCGCACGTTCGTCGCGTAGGCAACCGTGTTGCATGGCTTTCTGTGAGCCATTCTGTTCACAGATGACGCTACCTTCACGATGGATGGTTCTGTGCTGTGGACTGCGAATAAACCCCGTAGAATGGTGGCAGTGAACTATCAGCAATTGTTCAGCCTCAGGGTGTGGGTGGCGATTATTGGCCAGCAGCTCACGAGAGCAGTCGTCCTTCCACATCACACCACAGGCGAGGCATATCTGCATTTCCGCCGGGTGAGTCTGTCTCCCCTGGTGAAAGACAAGACTTTGATAGTGCGAAGGGTAATTGTTGCTAGTACATGACGGTGCGCCATCCTGCTGCCTCCCTGGGAGTGGAGCTGAAGCCCTCGTAGAGACGGAACGTCTCACTGTTGCCTGATATGTTCGCTTAAAAGCACTGATACTCCACCTTCAAATGCGTGTACCTCAATTCGAACGCATTTCCGGCCGTATGTCCACGTGATGTCTTTTTCTTTTTTTATCCTGTCAGGGAAATTTTCTTGCAGTTTGCTCTCATTTAGCAAAATTACCCTTCATATGACGGACATAAATATTTTGTTTATTTTGGTCACTTTTTAACATTGTTCTGCCTAGAACTTAATTATATGTTACTTTTTTTGTTTTCGTAACTGTCACGTCTGTTGCTTGTCCTTCCATAAATCAAGGCTTATTACCCATTGCTTTCAGTTGTAAATACAGAGATACTAATTTTGGAAAGCAGATGACCTCAATTAAAACCAATGCTCAAGTGAGCATTCTCTGTTCTACTGTTGCCCTCGGCAGTATAGTACATGAGCAGAAATGCTGAGAGGACTAGTTCTGTCGCAATGTTCTACTCGCACTGCAGTTGCGTGCAAGTAATGTTCATGCGATGCCAACATGCAGTCATGCACGAGGCGAAGCAGCGTGACGACATCTAGAGGTCGCTTGAAGGTCTTCAGTTAACACAGTAGGCTAGGCACGTGACTCACCGCACTCCTATTGACCACAGAAGATGACAGTTTTCCGATCCATACGCATATCGCGGAGAATGGGCGGTGATATTAGCATAAAGCAGTTACTCCAGCAGGACTTACGCATTAGTATTAGCGAGGACTGGGCAGATCTGCCAAATTTCCGATGGACATAGCGTTACTAATGGCACAGTGTCAAGAAGAAGCTCTCCTCTTCGTGAATAGTTGAGTTCTAGATATATTAAAATAAGTGATAGGAGAACATAAATAGGCATCTGGACCAGATGAGATAGCTGTGAGATTCTAAAGAGATTAAGCGAAAGAAATTGCTCCACTTCTAGCAGTAATTTATCGTACGTCTCTGCAACAAAGAAGGGTATATAACGATTGGAAAAGAGCATACGAGGTGTGGCTAGAAAAAAACCGGACTAGTACTGGTGAAACAATAAAACGAATGCAATAAGGCTGAAAGTCGCGTGGCCTGTCACGTGACTCTCGCTCCACCTACTGCTCGAGTTTCATCTGCCTCCTGCACTCAGTCTGCCCGTGGCGTCTGTTTTAAGTAGTTGACGTTTGTCTGTGCGTCGGAAAATGTTGAGTGTACAGAAAGAACGGCGTGTTAACATCAAATTTTGTTTCAAACTAGGAAAATCTGCAAGTGAAACGTTTGTAATGTTACAACAAATGTACGGCGATGATTGTTCATCGCGAACACAAGTGTTTGAGTGGTTTAAACGATTTAAAGATGGCCGCGAAGACACCAGTGATGACACTCGCACTGGCAGACCATTGTCAGCAAAAACTGATGCAAACATTGAAAAAATCGGTAAACTTGTTCGACAAGATCACCGTTTAACAATCAGAGCAGTGTCTGAGTTAACAGGAGTTTCCAGGATGTCAGAACAAATCATTCTTCGGCGTTCCTTCTGTTCAATTGTGAGACACTTTGGAACCATTTTTGAACACACTTTGTTCATGTTGAAACTTTCATGAAGAATCTGCCTAACACTTTCCTTGTCAACTCCTGTTAACTCAGACACTGCTCTGATTGTTAAACGGTGATCTTGTCGAACAAGTTTACCGATTTTTTCAATGTTTGCATCAGTTTTTGCTGACAATGGTCTGCCAGTGCGAGTGTCATCACTGGTGTCTTCGCGGCCATCTTCAAATCGTTTAAACCACTCAAACACTTGTGTTCGCGATAAACAATCATCGCCGTACACTTGTTGTAACATTACAAACGTTTCACTTGCAGATTTTCCTAGTTTGAAACAAAATTTGATGTTAACACGCTGTTCTTTCTGTACACTCAACATTTTCCGACGCACAGACAAAACGTCAACTACTTAAAACAGACGCCACGGGCAGACGGAGTGCAGGAGGCAGATGAAACTCGAGCAGTAGGCGGAGCGAGTCACGTGACAGGCCACGCGACTTTCAGCCTTATTGCATTCGTTTTATTGTTTCACCAGTACTAGTCCGGTTTTTTTCTAGCCACACCTCGTGTATCATTCCCCTTTTTCAAGAAAAATTCGACGCACGTAATTGTAGGTCTGTGTCGATGACGTCAAACTGTTGTAGAATTATGGAGCATGTTTTATGCTCACGTATTATTACGATTTTTCAGGAAGAAAAATCTTCTATTTAAACGAACATGACTTGTGGAAACCGAGCTATTGCGGAACGCAGCTCACTCTTCTCGTCCGTGAACACACAGCACTGTAGACAACGGCACCAAAGTGATGCCGTGTTCTACATCTACATCTACATCTACATCCATACTCCGCAAGCCACCTGACGTTGTGTGGCGGATACAATTCCGCACTATCCTTTAGTGAACATAATAAGAGCTTACCAACTATCGGAACAAATTTGTGATTAGAATCAGGACTTCCATGCTAGAGAGAACTCAACACGCTGCTTTTAATGGAAGTACACTGAAGAGCCAAAGAAACTGGTACGCCTGCCTAATATCGTGTAGGGCCCCTACGAGCACGCAGAAGTGCCACAACACGACGTGGCATGGACTCGACTAATGTCTGAAGTAGTGCTGGAGGGAATTGACACCGTGAGTCCTGCAGGGCTGTCCGTAAATCCACGAGAGTACGACGGGGTGGAGATCTCTTCCGAACAGTACGTTGCAAGGCATCCCAGATATGCTCAATAATGTTCATGTCTGGGAAGTTCGCTGCCCAGCGAAAGTGTTTAAACTCATAAGAGTGTTCCTGCAGCCAATCTGTAGCAATTCTGGACGGATGTCGCATTGTCCTGCTGAAATTGCCCAAGCCCTTGGCAATGCACAATGGCCATGAATGCATGCAGATGATCAGATAGGATGCTCACGTAAGTGTCACCTGTAGGAGTCGTATCTAGACGTATCAGGGTTCCCACATCACTCCAATTGCACACGCCCCACACCATCACAGAGCCTCCACCAGCTTGAAGAGTCCCCTGCTGACATGCAGGATACATGGCTTCATGATGTTGTCTCCATACCCGTACACGTACATCCGCGCGATACAATTTGAAACGAGACTCGTCCGCTCAGGCAACATGTTTCCAGTCATCAACAGTCCAAAGCTGGTGCTGACGGGAGCAGGCGAGGGGTAAAACTTTGTGAGGATGATGATGATTGGTTTGTGGGGCTCTCAACTGCGTGGTCATCAACGCCCATACAAAGTCTCAATTTTTTCACAGTCCAATTTTTTCACAGTCCAATCTAGCCACTGTCACGAATATTGAGGATGATGATGAAATGATGACAATACAAACACCTAGTCCCAGGGCAGAGAAAATCCCCAATGCGGCCGGGAATCGAACCCGGTAAATCTTACTGTCATGCAGTCGTCATGGGTACACGAGTGGGTCTTCGGCTCCGAAAGCCCATATCGATGATGTTTCGTTGAATGGCTCGTACGCTGACACTTTTTGATGGCCCAGCACTGAAATCTGCAGCGATTTGCGGAAGGGTTGCATTTCTTCCATGATGAACGATTCTCTTCAGTCGTCATTGGTCCGGTTCTTGCAGGATCTTTTGATGTGTTTTGATGTTTTATCGTATTCCTAATATTCACGGTACTCTCGTAAAGTGGTCGTACGGGAAAATTCCCTCTTCATCGCTACCTCGGAAATACAGTGTCTCATCGCTCGTGCGCCGACTATCACCACGTTCAAACACACTTAAATCTTGATAACCTGGAATTTTTGCAGCAGTAACCGATCTAACATCTGCGCCAAACACCTGTTGCGTCACATAAGCGTTACCGAGAGCAGCGTGGTATTCTGCCTGTTTACATATATCTTTATTTGAATACGCGTGCCTATACCATTTTCTTTGGCGCTTTATTGTATATACCTGTGGTCATGTTTTGTCACCAGAAGCTGCCGCGTGCAGTTGATGTCTTCTGTCGATTACATAGGATATAGCCTACAACAGATGTAAAGGTAGTCTCGGGAGTGGCACAAGGAAGTGTGATAAGGCTGTTGCTTTTCAAGCATTTTATAAATAATGTAATGGACAACGTCGGAGACGCCATGACGATATTCTGAGACGATGCAGTGTCAATAAGAACGTAACAAGCCAGAAGGCTTCTAACGCCGGAAATGCATATCCTCCTATTTCCATCTATTGTACTATAATTTTTTTTCCTTATTTTGTTACCTGAAGATATGACATTTCTGTGTCTTTATATATTGTAATTGTGCTACTATATATATATATATATATATATATATATATATATATATATATATATATGTCGATGTATAATTGGTTTGTTTTGTAAATATTATTTGTATTTTTACGCTGAGTCTGGCCTAGGGAAAACTATGCTATCGAACGATTACATCGATAGGTCGTGTGGAGAACCAAAGTGTTTGGGATCTTAGGTAGTGTTAACTCTGCCGCGTGGAGCGCGGGCAGAGTGGGGTCTGGCGGGAGTAAGGCAGTGGAGCAGGTGTGTTGTGTGACGCTCCCGCGAGTTGCCGCGCTTTCGGGGTTTGGCAGCATGTAATTGCGCTGGACTTGATATGTTGGTTTCTGACATGGTGTCACGGACGGGAAGCGTTAGCTGGCACACATCAAGAGCCCGTTTCGGCTGGAGACCGTGTCGAGAAGAAGGCGCGCCAACATCCAGTTTCTGCAACAGCGACGGCCGACAATGAGTGACTGTCGCCACCTCCTCAACCGACGACTTCAAACCTTCAATCAACCCACAAGGAAGACTGGAAGCACGTAAAGTCTTAGAACTGTATGGCAGACCCCAGCTTTTAAAATTGTCCCATTTGCCTCACAAAATTACAGCAACTTAGCATGAACCTTTGTTGCTCATTGTCCCAATTGCATTACCAAGCAGGGTCCCTTCCTTTTCCGGAATGAACACGAGTGTCGTTGAAATTCAAACGCCAGCATTAAAGTAATATCACTCCATTCCACTGCTTTAATTTCAAAGTTAAGTTAAAGTATTCATAGCTGGCTACAATATTTAGATTACACAAGCACAAATTAAGAGTGCGAGTTTTGTTACCATATTTTAGCTTACCTGTGACTGCAGCTCAGCTTGGTACGTACTAAATTTTACTATTGTTAATTTTTCAGAATCATTTAATTCAAGTTCAAAGTTAAATCTCTTATTTCTAAATTGCGTAGATTCAAGTAGCTTTTGAAGTGATTGTTGAGGTAGCCCAAGACTAACCTTGTTTTACTGAATTTGGTAGTGCTTCGGAAACAAAGCTCACTATTAATTTCAGTCACTAAATTAACTTTCAGTTTTCCGGTTTTATTAATTATTTTGCTAAATTAAGTCAGAGTGTGGCGAGATTTATTACTTCTGACAAACTTTCAGTTTTCACACTATATGTGTCAACCTTCAGTTGCCACGCTTCTAGTGCTAATTATATGTGTAATAATCTTTCATTTTCAGTTATTATAGTAGTTGTCCATAGGACTGGCGACCGTAATTTTCCCCAAATCTCAAATATCTAATTAACATCGGTTAATTGTTAACGTAACGACCGCACATTTACTTTCTTTATTAACTTTACTCCTTTTCAAAATTAATTTCCACCAATTTCATTTGCATTTTTCCTTTCATTTAGATGTAACCCTTTCCTCCCTGTTTACCGACAAATTAACTTCGGTGACGATTGCTTTTCCCAAATTTCCACTAGGTGCACGCGGTTTAATTTTTCACTGTCATTAAGGTCGAGAAATGAGGGGGATGTTACAGGCTGTAGCGAATTACAGGAAGACCTGCAGAGGATAAGATGGCTCTGAGCACTATGGGACTTAATGTCTGAGGTCATCAGTCCCCTAGAACTTAGAACTACTTAAACCTAACTAACCTAAGGACATCACACACATCCATGCCCGAGACAAGATTCGAACCTGGGACCGTTGCAGCAGCTCGTTTCCGGACTGAAGCGCCTAGAACCGATCGGCCACACCGGCCGGCGCAGAGGATCGATGACTAGTACAGTGACTGGTGGATCACCCTGAATGTAAATAAATGTAAATTACTGCGAAAAATAAGGGAAGAAATCCGCTACTGTTCAGTTTCACAACTGGCGACAAACCACTGGAAACAGTAACTGCAGTAAAATACATAAGAATAACCATCTGAAGCGACCTTAAGTGGAATGACCATATAAAACAAATTGTAGATAAACGACATGCTAGGTTGAGATTGAAGAAATCCGTACATTAGCTGTTACTAACGATCAGAACAGCTGTTTGGCCAAGGATTGAAAAAGTATACTGCCTTCCTTAAAGTAGAGGAGAGGGGGAATATCACCAAAATGCAACTCTACCAGAATGAATTTTTACGCTCCAGTGGAGCGTGTGCTGATTAGAAACCTGCTGGCAGATTAAAACTTTGTCACGGACCGGGAATGGAACCTGGGAGCGTCGCCTTTTGCGGGTATGTTCCAGTCCTGGTCCGGCACACGGCTTTAATCTGCCAGGAGGTTAAGAATCAGCGCACATTCCGCTGCAGACTGAAAATCCTTTCTTCAAATAGTTCCCTAGGCTGTGACTGAGCCATGTATCCACAAAATTCTCTCTTCCGGAGCTGCTAGGCGCACAACGTATCCAGGAGAACTTCTTTGAAGTTTGGAAGGTAAGAGATAAGGTACTGGCGGAAGTAAAGCTCTAGGGATGGGTGCTTGAAGAGTTCAGCAGGTGGAGCACTTGCCCGTTAAAGGCAAACGTTCTAGGCTCGAGTCGCAGTCCGACTCACAGGTTTAATCTGTCAGGGAATTTCAACTCTGAAAAACCGAAAGTAAATTTTGCGGTATGTTGGTACGTTGCTTCTGCTCCACAAAATGATCATATGGGGAACCAGTGGCATCGTATGTATGCAGCAAACAAGTTAGTGCCAACGTATCTGCTGTTCTCGCTATGATAGCGAAAGATAGCTCGGTCGCATGGCGTCTAAGCAACAAAATGCAACCGTGGGCCTTTGGCAGACGGGAGATAAGTTATCAGAGATGGTGAAGTGTTTGTCTTTCTGTTGTTAAAACACGGTACAAGCCATTTCCAACCAGAGGTTCATGAACAAAAATGTTCAGTCGACAACAGAGCAGGGATACGTTAGTTTTTTTCCGGAAGGGTGATGTCATCGGCCAGTCTGTAGAATAAATTTCAAAAACAGTTTGCATGTGTGAGGGTAAATCGAGTCAGTTAGGCTCTTTTCATAAAACTCCACATTTGACACATCTATGAGTGCTTACAGTGCTGAGTTCGCATCGCACATTACACTGTAAAGCTTATAAACATACCCTCTGGAAAATGGACATCAATTAGCCTACTTATTTCACTTGCATAAGCCCCTTCCGTTACCCATTTATCCTGTAAATGACAATAAATGAGTGGATGTGAATATGAGTACATTTGAAATGTTTTTGCGGGAAACCAGTGAATATGAGTGCATTTGAAATCATTCTGCGGGCAACCAGAGTTAGTACTAGGAGTGAATACGCTTTGCAAACTTAACATGGTAGAAAGGCAGACGAGAGAACGGAAAGAATTGAGCGGTGTCAATATGCTACGTCCGTATGTCACTGGAATGTGGTGAGGCACATGTAACGGGATTTCTCCCTTCCAACTGTTCAAAACAGGAACCGTTCCGTCCATGCAAACTTTTTCGCCACTGTTGCGGCGTTTTGTAAGTGGACGAGCATGCTCTTCTGAGCAGTCCTTACTGAGTGGGGATCCACGTACTTTACTGCTATAATCTAGCTTTAAGAAGTGCTTAATCCATTTGTTACAGCTTCGTTATGTTAAGGTAACTTTTATTGGTTCCCCTTTTTTTCGATTCTTTTACTTAATTTTGCATCTTCAGTGTAACTTGATGGTGTGTCCTTTGTCTCTTTTGAACTAACATTACTTGAGAGCTTTGTCTGAAGAACGAATCATAATGAGCTCCCACGTTGCTAATTTGATTATGTGTTACCTTATGAACCCCGTGGCGAACATCATATTAAGTTCGTTATTCTTTTGACTGATGTACATATGTGTCCAATGTTGCTACTTTACTCCATTAGGTCCCACGTGTTCTTGATTTCATAATTTCCAGTAAGTGTTGCTGTATAAGTCCTGGAGCATGAACTTAACCACCCAATTAACATCTGTATGTGCAGAGAATTTTCTGATGGTAACTATTTTTTTGATTGTTAATAAAAATTTTGCCACACGTTTCTGATACAATACTGCTCACTGCCCCCTATGTCCATTCATTTCTTGCCTTAATGGAGTAGATTGCAGAACTAAACATAGCGCAGTACTGTTCACTGCCCCCTATATCCATTCACTGCTGGCTTTAATGGGGGCAGATTACAGAACTAAACATCGCTCACTCTCTCACTGTGCTTTTGCTTAAATGAACCTTGTTCCATCCGTTTTCTAGCTTCAATATCTTGAACGTGAGGCCGATCTCACGTACGACAGAATCAACGTCTCCAAATCATTCCATTTTCAAATGTGTTAAAGAACTCCTTATTTAATGAATAGTTACAAAGTGGAAACGAATGCTAAACTGCGCGATCCTGTTTGTGTTTGTAATATTCTGTGTTTTGAATGTGGTACTGCATGTTTGATTAAATTGTCATCATTCGTGAGCGATGAACCTTTTTTTGTCTTATATAATTTTATACCACGCATTGTTGCCTCCATCCTCTCACAAATGCCTATTATGAAAGATTAATGGAGATGGAATGTAGATTTGTCTTGAAAGAGGTATTCAGGTAAAGAGATGTGCCGCGAAATAAATCTAATGCAGCCTCCGCTACACTTCCTTCTACCACATCCATCTTAAATCCATGTTATCTATTTTGCAAAATCATCAGTTACCATGTTTGTTGTGTTGTATCTAAATATGTAATATCATTTTTTATACAAGCATGATAGGTAATCAACATATGTAGGTAGAGGTGCATGATAGGCATTATTTAGGAATGAAGGTGCAATAGATGCAACTTCATTAAAAAAAAGAGACCTTTTATCTGATGACCCTGTTGTTGTTGTTGTTGTGGTCTTCAGTCCTGAGACTGGTTTGATGCAGCTCTCCATGCTATGCAGAATCTTTTCATCACCATGCTAGAGGTACGATTTACTGAACAAAGACATGTATCTGTATAGCCTTACCATGGATCTTCCGGCTGGTCCCGGCGGAGGTTCGAGTCCTCCCTCGGGCATGCGTGTGTGTGTTTGTCCTTAGGATAATTTAGGTTAAATAGTGTGTAAGCGTAGGGACTGATGACCTTAGCAGTGAAGTCCCATAAGATTTCACACACATTTGAACATTTTTGAACATGAATCTTCGCATCCGTGAGAATTTTATGAGAAACAAGCAGACGGTAGGATGTGTATTAATCATTATTTTTTCCGGAGTTCACGCAACTGTTGATTCAGCATTGACGACTGAATGGTTATCATTCTGTTAGCAGGGCATTTGAGTTGTACACTTTGGGTTCAAATGGCTCTGAGCACTAGGGGACTTAACATCTGAGGTCATCAGTCCCTTAGAACTACTTAAACCTAACTAACCTAAGGACATCACACACATACATGCCCGAGGCCGGTTTCGAACCTGCGACGGTAGCGGTCACGCAGTTCCAGACTGAAGCGCCTAGAATCGCTCGGTCACAGCGGCCGGCTGTACTCTTTGAGGGAAATTTGTATGTGTTTCGAGGATTTTCTAGGTTTTTGTATGGTACTTGGTAGCAGTATCGAATATTTTTTTATTTTGTTGTTTTGTGAGAGAGAGGATGTGCTTAAGCAATTGGAAGTATGACGAGTAGGTAGGAGGAATCAGCGTCATTACCTGTTGAAGAATGAAAAGTATAGCCGTGTCGGATAGTTCACACGACTTAGTGTTTGAGGAAAGTGTGCATATTCACTAGCTCAGTGGGACAGGCCTCAGGCCTAGAAAACATTGGGCTGACTAGAGAGGGAGAATTGAAGGGAACTCGTGTAGCAGACTGATAAATTCGCGTTTATTTTGCAGAGTCTGAACGAACAGAAAGGTAACCTTGCGAAAAGGTTTGACGAGCAAAAGGAGGGTCAACAGAAACTGAAAAGAAAGTCTGATGAACAAAGTCAAAAGTTAGATGTCCAAAATAGAAGATCAGATGAAATGAGAACCAGTTTAGATTTGGCGGTTGCAAAAAGCTAAGTGACTACGGAATCTATCCTACAGGAACTGGCTGAAATAAGACAGGAGATCAGTGGCATAAATCAGTGGGAAGGTTAAGTAGCATGACGGATTAGTGAAGTGCAAGAAGTTGAACAGGGATTAACAGAGCGACCTGAAAGCTGTGTGGCTACAGTCTAGTATGACTTCATGCTGCGGTCGATGAGAGAATCACTGATAGTGACCAGCTCAAAGAAATAGCATCTGGAATTCGTACCAAACAATAGAAGTTTCTCGAGCATGTCTGTCAGTAGAAAGCATATAGCAAGTCCTCATACAAAAAAGCGAAGTAAATAAAGTAATGGAAAACTAAGTGTACTTGCAGTCACTGCCGAGCAGATCTCTTTCAGAAGTGAAGGTGTATCTCATACACAACTGGTAGCTGTAGATGATGGCGATGAAGTACAGTCATTGCAGCGTTTCAAGCAGACACAACTTGAGGTTATAAGTCGCATTTGCGAAATGTTAGCTCAGCTGCAGCAAGCCCACTTAGATAAGGAGAAAATACGTGTAGATGGTGTGGTGTCACCTCCAGACACCACACTTGCTAGGTGGTAGCCTTTAAATCGGCCGCGGTCCGTTAGTATACGTCGGACCCGCGTGTCGCCACTATCAGTGATTGCAGACCAAGCGCCGCCACACGGCAGGTCTAGAGAGGCTTCCTAGCACTCGCTCCAGTTGTACAGCCGACTTTGCTAGCGATGGTTCACTGTCTACATACGATCTCATTTGCAGAGACGACAGTTTAGCATAGCCTTCAGCTACGTCATTTGCTACGACCTAGCAAGGCGCCATATTCAGTTACTATAATTACTGTCTTCAAGAATGTATTCTCAACAGATAATATTGTGAATCATGTACCGTCAAGAGCGACGTTCATCATTAATGGATTAAAGTTAGGTATCAAACTAATTACGTCTGCTTTCTGAATTCTCATTCCTTGTCATGTTCCAGACCCCACGTCAGTATAGTTCTTCCCTCTTCACGCCAGCCTGCGTGAGCTAAAACGCGTGCATTTCGGCCTCCACCCGTAACACGGGGTTGGCTGTACTGCTAACACAAAAGATGGAGCACCTAAACTAGGATGCACTGACGAGAGCAATAATCGAAAACGGGTGGTGTCAGAAGATTTCCTCGATCTCGAAGACTTGTGGCACCAACTACTTGACATGAAAGCGTGGAAATCAATGTTGAAGAGTGTAGGCAGCACTCTGTATCCATGCAAAAGTATTCTTCATTTCCAGCCACAGATGTGATTCAGTCAATTTGAACTTAGTCTTCTGCTTTCGCAGGAACCATTGTCAGAAATGAAATTTGTAATTAGCCATCTGTGAGAAGAGGTACGAGCATGGATGCTGATTTTCATGAGCTATTTTGTAAAACGTATTGTGATTTTTGAAGAGATTCTCTCAATGAGTTTTGGTCGAAAAATTATACAAGAATGGATAAAGTTGAGCTTCCACATTATGGAGAATTACTGTGAGATACTCATCACAACATCCATCGCATATTTTAAGGAGATGGTAAATTAATACATAGACACCATATGATCTGCCAGACTTGATCCGAATTTGCCGAAAGAAATTACTCCATCGATTGCGATGGAATTTTGTAATCACAGGAAGGAAAAAGGAAGACGTAAATTAGTTTCAGAACTTACTGCATGAGCAGGATTATGACTGAGGTTCAGATAAATCTGAGCTACTCCTCAAAGTACTTAGAGCTCTGAACGAAGAAACTGGCCGCCGTATTATTCACAAAACCGAAATAAGAGAAGGAATGGGATTTGTGAATGTGAGTCTTGGAGTCCACATCCCTTTTACTGGTGGCATTTTAATAAAAACGCATCATCGATCAAAAATATGCCTCCTCCACATATCGGGGAAATCGGATTAGCTAATCCTCACAACAATGATAGTAACACAGAAGAGGTTGTGAACCCATTACAGTGGCTAACAGAAAGGATAACAAGTCATAAGTGTGAAACTAGGGAGAAAATGGAAAAGTCATGATTGTTGGACATAGACTTTGATGATGTCAGGGAGATATTGTATGAGGAAAAAGAGGAAACAAAAGCCAATAACTGTCCTATAATGCATGTAAATATAGATAGTATCATTATTCAAAGTATCTTCGATACATCAGAGAAGATGTGTACAAAAGCTGGTCCGCAGCTCGTGGTCGTGCGGTAGCGTTCGCGCTTCCCACGCCCGGGTTTCCGGGTTCGATTCGCGGCGGCGTCAGGGATTTTCTCTGCCTCGTGATGACTGGGTGTTCTGTGATGCCCTTAGGTTAGTTAGGTTTAAGTAGTTCTAAGTTCTAGAGGACTGATGACCATAGATGTTAAGTCCCATAGTGCTCAGAGCCATTTGAACCATTTTGTACAAAAGCTGCAGTGCAGAGCATGGCCAATACTTCCACTGAGGGGCAGTTACAGGTAAGTGTGTGGAAGTCAAACAGCAAATGCAGCTGGGTTTTCTAAGTAGACCATATTAGCTTAATACAAATTTTCTAATTATTCCATTGTTAACTGCTGAGGCAATCCTGGGCCAGGCTTTTTGAATTATCAGGCTGCACTAGATTTGACAGAAAGTTGTGCCACTGTAAATGTGGTTGGGTGTGTGATCGCATTGACCTTGTGCACTGTGTAAATAAAGTTGATATGGTGAATCAGTAATTCAGTGAATTTGTAGTCTCGAATGTATGAGTGAGGTATGTATAAGATACCATGATGACCTGCGATGGGAAAATTACAAAGTGAAAGAGTTGACTGAAATTATCAGAGAAAACATACTTTACATAGAAGTGGGAGCTGAATGAGAAGAGTTAGGCAGAATGTTGCATGCAAACAGGTGTGTGTGACCTAGTTCGCTGGGTTCAAATAAAAATTATATGTAAAGACTTCGAGTGAAGGAACACTGTAAGCTGGTTCTCTTCGTATTAGGACGGTTGTGCATAAAAATGACGTTGAGATTGGGCTGTATGCACGAAGAAGTCATGTGGATTACACAGCGTAACTGATCTTGAAATTTTCAGTGAATAAACGGTTGTGTATAAATTTCATGAGAAAGGTGTCTTTTGGATTATAGTCATTATCGTTAGAAGTAAGAATTAGTGTAAAAGTGTTTCTCTTTCGTCATGTTTTGTTACAATATATGGCAACCAAAACTACGATTGTCCATGTTGTTGATTGTAGTGATTTGTTATAATGCAGTTGTTTGTATTATCACGAAGGCGCGCTCAGAAGCACGTGCGGACGATTGGTTCAAATGGCTCTGAGCACTATGGGACTTAACTGCAGAGGTCATCAGTCCCCTAGAACTTAGAACTACTTAAACCTAACTAAACTAAGGACATCACACAGATCCATGCCCGATGCAGGATTCGACCCTGCGACCGTAGCGGTCTCGCGGTTCCAGACTGTAGCGCCTAGAACCGCTTGACCACTCCGGCCGGCTGTGGACGATTCATAAGTAAGTTTATTCTGGGGAACTACAATATATATATGTATGTAAGTGTGTGTGTGTGTGTGTGTGTGTGTGTGTGTGTGTGTGAAGTGCATGATAACCATTAATTTTTGAACGAAGGCACGATAGATGTATCCTATTAGGAAATAAAAACTGTATGAATCGAACACCTTTTATCTGGCTTTCTGCTCAGGATATTTTTTTGTTGCACATTTTAAAAATACACAGAGCAGTTTCAAGGGGCTGACATGCAAATATCTCTCACAGTAGGAAGAGACTATAGAGGGCATATCTCCAACATGTAAAGTGGACTGCAAGTGGAATTAAATTTTCATATGTCATGTTACAGCAGAGATATTCGTATTCGACAAAACTGTGGAACCAGTCACTCTTCATTTGTTAACGAAAGTGGCCGAGCGGTTCTAGGCGCTATAGTCTGGAATCGCGCGAATGCTACGGTCGCAGGTTCGAATCCTGCCTCGGGCATGGATGTGTGTAATGTCCTTAGGTCAGTTAGGTTTAAGAAGTTCTAGGGGACTGATGACCTCGGAAGTTAAGTACCATAGTGCTCAGAACCATTTGAACCATTTTTGCTAACGAAAGAATTTCTATTGCACGAGGCCGTGACACTGGGTTCAGTGATGTTGGTCGTTTTGTTTCTGGCATTTTGAGCTCAATGTACGTGCACTCAGTTAGGGAGTGTTTCAGATGGGCGTATTCATTAGGTACACGCTCAGCACTTATTATAAGGTGAAAACTGTCTGCAGCTATTCCATTTAAGAACTGTGCCGTAAAACTAGTTAATGTCTTTTTCCGTTACCTAAACTTAGTGCACACGTATAAAGCTTTGGATTTGTTATTAACTTCACCGAGATTTAGTCCTCCGTTAGCAGTGACAAGCAATATTGTATCACATTTGATTCTGAATATGTGCCGTCGAATCACTATAGCTCCATTGTTTGGGTTTGTGACACAACTTGTGCCATGTAATCAACTTAGGGTATTGTTTATGTAGTGACGAGGACTGCTTTCTGGATGTCTTCTAATTGCCTACCACTACGCGTTTCTAAAAAAAATGGCTCTGAGCACTATGGGACTCAACTGCCGAGGTCATTAGTCCCCTAGAACTTAGAACTAGTTGAACCTAACTAACCTAAGGACATCACAAACATCCATGCCCGAGGCAGGATTCGAACCTGCGACCGTAGCGGTCTTGCGGTTCCAGACTGCAGCGCCTTTAACCGCACGGCCACTTCGGCCGGCCGCGTTTCTAAAGATGACAGTATGTGTGTTAGTACCTGTTTGTAGTTGACAACGACGGTATGATTTGTGCCGCTTCTAAATTCAACGTCACCAACTTTCTCCTCCGAATGCGACAATTTTTTGTTAACGCCGAACAACATAGGGAGAAACGATCATCGTAATAAAGTAAGGTGCCTAAATCAGAGCTCTCACGGAAAGATACAGGTGTTTGTTTTTTCCGCGCGCTGTTCGAGATTGGAATAACAGAGAATTATTGTGAAGGTGGTTCGATGAACACTCTGCCAGGCACATAAGTGTGATTTGCGGAGTATCGATGTAGATGTAGATATCAAGGCATTTTATTTTTCATAATTTGGTTTTCATCTGATGCTGTATTTGTTTTCCTTTTCCTATGTTCATTATATAGACCCACCGCTCTCCGAGTCGTTCGACGAGGAACTGCTACTGTACATCTTGAAAAAATGACACCTTGTGTCTTATTTAAATCCTTATTTCCATACTGTATATGATGTTTTCGTCCTACTAGGTGACAATGCGCACCCGCTTGAGGCTAGATCCACCTCTGTAGCCGAGGCCGCTAACGCACACCTATGTTGTGTCTTTCGACTCGGAGGTATCGAATCCTGGTAGTGGATGAAATTTTCACTGCCAGTATTTAGACTGGCAAGGAGTGGCAAGGTGGTGGCGTTAATTTTCTGATCACCACACAATCTCCTGGATTAAATTCCTAACGTCATCGCAGTGTCACATGAAAATGAATATGAAACTGTTGATGATGGTCCGTCCGTTGGATGGGAATGTTAAGTTCGGCGACCCCCTTGGTGCTACTTGGAGAGTAGTTTATATACCAGCAGGACATTTCACCCTCTCCCTTCTCTCATCATTATAATCATGCAACACAAATATAACCCTACACTATATATACATACATTACATTCACCTATGCTCTACAAATACACATCCGGCACGGCTCTCACATATCCATAAGGAAACTGGCCAATGCGCGCAGAGTTAAAATACATCTTCATCTACATCTACATGTATACTCCGCAAATCACACTTAAGTGCTGCCAGAAGGTTCATCGAAGCACCTTTACAATAATTCTCCATTATTCCACTCTCGTACAGGTGCGGGAAAAACGAACACCTATACCTTTGCCTGCGAGCTCTGATTTCCCTTACTTTATTATGGTGATCGTTTCTCCCAAGGTAGGTTAACAAATATTTTCGTATTCGGAGGAGAAAGTTGGTGATTGAAATTTGGTGAGAAGATTCCACCGCAACGAGAAGCGCCTTTGTTTTAATGATGTCCACCCAAAATCCTCGATCATGTCAGTGACACGCCCTCCCCTATTTCGCGATAATACAAACCGTACTGCTCTTCTTTGAACTTTCTCGATGTACTCCATTAATACTATCT
Source organism: Schistocerca nitens (assembly GCF_023898315.1). NCBI lineage: Eukaryota > Metazoa > Arthropoda > Insecta > Orthoptera > Acrididae > Schistocerca > Schistocerca nitens. Next base: position 250,922,200 of record NC_064618.1, read on the forward strand.
GGTAAGGACCTCACATCGCGTAGCAGCACTCCAAAAGAGGATGTACGAGCGTAGTGTAGGCAGTTTCTTTTGCAGATCTGTTAGATTTTCTAAGACTTCTGTCAATAAAACGCAGTATTTGGTTTGCCTTCCCCACAACATCTTCTGTGTGTTCTTTCTAATTTAAGCTGTTCGTAATTGGAATTCATTGGTATTTAGTTGAATTTGCGGCCTTTAGATTTGACTGATTTATCGTATAATCAAAGTTTAACGAACTCTTTTTTAGCACTCATGTGGATGACCTTACACTTGTCGTTATTTAAGGTCAATTGCCAATTTTCGCACCATATCGATATCTTTTCTAAATCGTTCTACAGTTTGTTTCGATCTTCTAATGAATTCACTAGATGATAAACGACAGCGTCATCTGCAAACAACCTACGACAGCTGCTCAGATTGTCTCCTAAACTATTTATATAGATAAGGAACATCAGAGGGCCTATAACACTACCTCGGGAAACGCTAGAAATCACTCCTGTTTTACTCGATATTTTCAGTCAGTTACTACGAACTGTGACCTGTCTGATAGGAAATCACGAATCCAGTCGCACAACTGAGACGATACACCATAAGAAGGCTATTTCACTATAATCCGCTTGGGTCAAGAGGCTGAATCCATCCCGTGGAATATACTATATTGTAGCCAGCCGACACCACACGGGGGGTAATCCTTCCGTGTGCAGACGTTGGCACCAAAGATACTACTGTTGTCCGACTGTGGTAGCAATGGCGGTCAGCATCGCCCAAATGCTGAGCTCACGAGTGCCACGCCCCCTGAGGTGAGGCGCCATCAATACCACGGATAACGTGGAAGAGAGACTGGATTCCAGCTCTATCCAGTTCTTCCGAGTTCTTGCTCAGTTGTGTAGTACCTCCATTTAATGGCGGTAGAGGATAGTCATAATGCAGTCGCAACTTTCTCTACGAAAGTCGTACATTAGAAGAGCCTTCATTATATATGTATATTTCTGTACTGTGAACAGTTAAGGTGTTTAACTTATACGGGCTTTGCGAAGGACTTGTATATGGAGTGCGACAAGGGCGCTCTGTGTCAGTGTTGAGTATAACACAATATTTCTCTCAGAACTTGTATTCTGTCATTCTTTTGATTTCTGCCTCAGAACACGCGCACCATACCAATGGGACATCATACTTTTAGCCACGAGATTTTACTTAGTCACTTCCGGATATTCCGGCCAACAGTGTGATTTGGAATTTACAATCCCACTTGATGCTAGTATCCTGTGCTAATATCCCCATCAGGGAAGAGTTTAGGGTGAGGAGTGGAGTGTCCACCTGTGTGGCCCAACCAGAAGTGTTTGGGACACTCACAAGAAGTGTATCACCGCTTACAGTCTCGCTCCCCTGCTTCTTGGCGCGAACACTGCAGCATTGCAAGAACGGCATTCATTTTCTAAGGCGCTCACAGATATCAAATCTGACAGCACAAATGTTGCCGTATGTGCTAATAAGCTTCAATGTACATCTGAGTTGCTTGAAAAGTACTCATGTAGCCTCATCGAGTTAGCAAAAATGTCAACATGAAAAAAGAGTGACACTAAATTAAATATCTAAAAATAACTGCTACAAAAATTTGGAACAACACACCATGATGAACTTGGTTTCATTTGTCTAATTTTTTTTATTATTTTTTACCTATTTTCGGAAACTACTTTCGTGACACTGTTTTGAAAACAAGAAATAGATATGTACAGCCACCTGTGATAACGTTGAACGGAGACAGTACTGTGTGGAAATGTTTGGGGGTTAATACGCCCATGCTGCATTATTCCTCCTCACACCTGGACACATGTACCAGCGAAACGATCATGTTCGACAATGTCACTGGGTGCATTACGTGTTGTCACCTCCCCACATATAAGGATAGTGCAACATTGTCGAACACGGTCGTTTTGGTGGTCCAGGCGTTATAGTGTGGCGAGGCATAGTGTTACGTGGGCGTACTTCCAAATCTTTCAGCACGATTCACTCGCCTGTAAATATTTGTTGTGAAACTATTCCTTCCCCACATGTGCGTTTTCAGTGGTGCATTCGGCCTTGATTTCGTTTTTATGGTGACAATGCACTACCGCATCGAACAGTGGAGGTGAAGGGGCTCTGAGAGCGAGAGGATATTCGATGATAGGACTGGCCTGCTCATTCTCCGACTGAAATCCGATTGAGCACTTGTGGGATGTGTTCGGGAGAAGTGTTGCAGCTCGCCCACGTACACCAATGGCCATCCAGTAATTGTCTACAGCGCTGCTGGAGGACTGGAAGCCCTCCACAAGCACGCCTTACCAACTTTGTGGCCAGCACGGGAGAACGTCGTAGAGCATGCATTGCCGTCCGTTGTGATCACACACCTGTTAAAAACAGTGTACCGCATTTTGAGGAGTCGAGGGGACCATCACGAATCGTGACGACGTCAGTGTAATTACTGTCTTTACCAAAACTGCTACTTCTGTTCGTCTCATTGTGTATTTCTTTCAGTCACATTCTGTATCATATTGTAGCAGTTCTTTTTATGTGTCGTCCAACTTTCTTCGAGCTTTGTTGCTTGCCAGTGACACAACTTGAGAAGTTACTTTGGTCCTTAAGTTTTGCACACCAGTGTACAACCAGAATGAGTAAGAGAATTGCCAGGTTTCTCTGTTATGTCAATTCTCTTAATGTTCTCAATAGATAAAAGTCCAAATGTACGAATACGACATTTAGGTCTTTCTGGGTACCCCAGATGACCGATCGAATGATCTCGATGAGTTCTTTTAATAATGTAATCATCTGTGCACGGTGGGTGGAAAATCCTTCATGTTGGTGCCATATGGGCCGCCTCTTTTCCCATGGGATAACTATGGCAGCAAATATATTCGCAACCGTAGGTAGGTTACTTACAGCTCCCTTCAGTAAATCCGGGACCAATGATGGGATTTTTGAAAAGGTAACAAATTTCTCTCAGGCAGTGTGCATTACCAACTGACTACACGAGTATATTGCGAAGACTGATTTGTTCATGGGTTTGGAGTTTGAAAGTCATTGCCATCAAGCTGTTGTCGGAGCGAAGAGTTTGAATGTAGTGCTCATAGGTCATTACTTTGAATTTTCCTACTCGCACAGCGAAGCCGACTTTAGCGACATATTGGATGTACCCCAGTGCTGACAAAATGTTAGTTATACTTCTTGCCGATCAGTACATGTTATTTATCATTGGCTTATTGGATTTTTCACAATAACACTCTTGAAATTTTTTTGTATAGTGTTTACACATACGGATGGTGAGGTCTTGGCACGATCAGGAAACATTTCAGCACAGAAACGCACCTCTACTCCAACAGTTTGGTGTCGTCCGCCATAAACGAAAACCATACCCACTCTTTTTTCTATCGTATACAACGTTAATCAACAGCTTCACGAGCAAGTTTCTGATGGCTGCAACAGCAGAACACACATTTATCAGCTTCAAGCAAGGAGGCAAACTTTCGAACCGAACCAAATGTTACTGATTTCATCCAGCAGGTGAGACCTTAAGAGATTAAACTTTTTGTTTTGGAATCTGTTTCTCCTATGGAAAAATTCATGGCACCCTCAGTGACCTAGGAATGTTAGACTTACGGCTGTACCAGAAAAATCGAAAAATGTTGAATACTTTCGAAGCTATATGAACATTGTCTGCAAACTGCTGGTATTTACCCAAGTACCTGGGTAATATCGATGCCCTTACAGTGTAATACCAGCAGTATGAAATACAGACATAATAAAATTCCTGTTCTAAGAAAGTAACATATTTTATCTTGATATGTATCGAATCAGTACACAGCATCTTTATCGAAAATGGTGGTCAAATTAAAAAAAATATCAACTGAAAGTAGAACTCTGTTGATACTTGTTGCTGACGGTTTCCTTAAGCTTATTTTAGGATTCCTCTCTTCAAAATCAGAAACAGAGTCTTTGCCAGTCACTTTGGTAATTTTATTGAAATTGTGATTACGGCAACGTCATAAGAAATTCACTGAAATTCAACCAGTAAATGCCATAGAACAGTTGTGCCAACGTTGTTACCCAGTTGAGTAATTCTTGCTGCGGTTCAGGAGCAAAATCAAATCTTTTGTCTACGGATGGTTTTTTCTCTGAATTTGATTTTAGTAGACCATAAACTGGAATATTGTTAGTATGTTCAACTACTTTGATACTCTATACACTATTCGCATTACATTTAGCATTATGTCATTTTCTTTTTCCTGTCCTCGCCATCTGAAATTAGGTATAACACCTTATTTAAGAAGAAACACCTTTTTTTGTAAGTTTTATAGCATCGGAAATATCGAAAACCTGTCGACATTGAGCCATATTCGTCTGTTGATGTTACCCACTGAGACAGCATGGTGGAGACTAGGCTTTAATGGCTCTGCTAATGCTAGAAAAGTTACAAAACCCATGCCGAAAGACACATTTTAAAACATAATGTGTGCCTACATTATAGTTGTTATTCTTAAGAAAGTATGCAAATGCTCACCTCAGTTTAAGAGTAAACGGAAGATAACATCAATAAAATTTTCCCAATTGCTGGCTTTAAGTGAGCGGACATCATGAAGTGTGACAACCGAGGACAGAGCTAGACAATGTGGTTTCGTGGAAGGAGGGTGTAAACACTGCGGACTTTCGCAGGCTGTTGGCGGCATTGTGCGGAGAGAGTACGCGGCCACAAGAAATGCCCTTCCAACACGACAACGTTCGTGTCCATGGGAGTCGGAAGACTACGACTGCCATCGCTGAAATGGGCATTCAGGTACTGCCACACTCGCTGTATTCTCCTGACTTGATTCTTCCGGTTACTACTTATTCGGGGCTATAACCAAACCTTTGAGCAGATATAATTTCACAGACTCCCTGGAACTGCGATCAGCTGTGTTGCGATGGGTAAATTTAGCACTTTCTCCTTTTTGGTAGGTTCGTATTGATAACTGGAAGTCACCTCAGCTGTGATGATCATTTCCAGGAAAGGATCGTTCGCGTTTCAGTCAAAAGACGACAAGCTTCAACGCGTCGTTCTTTTCGTTCAGGAGTCGACGTGTGCAGGACAAACTTTGCACAAACTTTTCTCTTCTCCAAAACATTCTGGAGAATGTCCCGAACACTTGGTTTAGGGATATTTCGTTGCTCTGTTGCGATTTGTGGAACAATCCATTGGAACACTATGGTCCCACATCCACTACTTAACACTGCCTGCTCACAGCCGACTGGTTGAATGCACGTGTGTTGTTTACACTTGTTAGTTCAAGCTCCGCCGCAGCTACTGCGCTGACGTTGCTTATACGCCAGGAATAAAATCAGGCTCGCAACTTTTTGGACGGAGGTGTATTTGTGGTTCCCTGTCGTATTTGCAACATCCAGTATTCTGACGGAGCACCAGGCCATGAACTATCTTTCGGCTATTAAAAATGGATTGTAACTCGGAACCTACATAGTCACTGAAAATTTTTCGTGACCATTTGGTCGCAATAAACGTTACTGTTATTTATTCTTGTTTCTGGTGAGAAAGCAAGAAATCTGGTATTTTATCAAGTCTTGCGCTAAATCAGTAATAGGCCCACAGTGTATTTCTACAATATTTTACTTGTACATTGTAAAATATACTTTTAAAAAAGATGCATAATTGAACTATACGTAGATTTGTTTCCGTCTACTGTTCAATAAAAGACTGGGATAAATAAGTAACAATGCCACTCTGGATAAACAGCGTGCAGTGAGAACATCGAGCCATTTGAACGGAAAGCAACGCCAATCCTCGCCAACTTGCTTCACTGAAGTTTGAATATGACGGAAATAAAAGTATAAACTGCCAGACCCACAAAAAAAGTGTGCGGCATCTCTCGAATAATTACGTAGAAAATTATGAGACTCAATCTCCGGAGAAAATCTACGAATAGTTCTGTGCATCTCTTATACTGGACCCAAAGTGGCCGTGAAGAAAACAATATTACTGAGAGCTCACACAAGGCCGTATAACAGGTCGTTCCTTCTAAGCGCAGTTAGTGAACTGAGGGAGAAAATAAACTGGGTTGACATAGGTCATGGGATATCCCCTAATATCGTGTCGGACCTCCTTTTGCCGGGCGTTGTACAGCAACCCGAAGTGGAATGAACTCAATAAGGCGTTAGAAGTCCACTACAGAAACATTGAGTCATGCCGCCTCTCTGTCCGCAGCTCGTGGTCGTGCGGAAGCGTTCTCGCTTCCCACGCCCGGGTTCCCGGGTTCGATTCCCGGCGTGGTCAGGGATTTTCTCTGCCTCGTGATGACTGGGTGTTGTGTGCTGTCCTTAGGTTAGTTCGGTATAAGTAGTTCTAAGTTCCAGGGGACTGATGACCATAGATGTTAAGTCCCATAGTGCTCAGAGCCATGCCGCCTCTATAGCCGACCATAACTGTGAAGGTATTGCCGATTATGACCTCTCGATTATGTCCCATAAATGTTCCATGGGATTCATGTCGGGCAACCTGGGTGGCCAAATCATTCGCTCGGTTGTCTAGAATGTTCTTCAAACCAGTCGCGAATAACTGTGGTCCGGTGATATGGAGCATTGTCATCCATAAATTTGGCTAAAAATGGTCTCCAAGTAGCCAAACATCACCTTTTCCAGTCAGTGATTGGTTCAGTTGGACCAGAGGACCCAGTCCATTCCATGTAAACGCAGCCCCCTCTATTAGGAGGCCACTACTAGTTTGCACAGTGCCGTGTTGACAACCCGGCTCTATAGCTTCATGGGGTTTCCTCCACAATCGAATCTTACCATAAGTTCTTACAAACTGAAATCGGCGAAAGTTTTCGAGTCGTCTAGGGTCAAATCGATAGGATGTTTGGTTTACGGGGTCATCTGCGGTCGTACAAAGTCTCACTTTCAAAACAGTCCAATCTAGCCACTGTCACGAATGATGATGAGGATGAAATGATGAGGACAACACAAACACCCAGTCCCAGGGCAGAGAAAATCCTCAACCCGGCCGGGGATCGAACCCGGGACCCCATGATCCAGCGGCAGCAACACTAGCCACTAGACCAAGAGCTGCATCAAACCGATATGGTCGCAAGCCCAGGAAAGGTGCTGCACAGGATATGATCTGAAACAAAGGCTCTAGCGTCGGTCGTCTACTTCCATAGCATATTAACGCCAAATTTCGTAGCGTTGTCCTAACGGATCATTCCTCGTACGTCCCACAGTGATTTCTGCGGTTACTTGACGCAGTGATGCTTGTGGACACTTTCTTGGGACTGTGGATCTCGGAATATTGAGTTCCCTAACAATTTCCGAAATGGAATGTCCATACATCTACCTCCATCATACGCGTTCAAAGTATGTTAATTTCCGCCGTGCGGCTATAATCACGTCGGAAACCTTTCCGCATAAATCTCATGAGTACAAATGACAGCTCCGCTAGTACACTGCCCTTTTATACTTTGTGTACGCGATACTACCTCCATCTGTGTCTGTGCATATCGTTATCCTATAACTTTTGCACAATGCCTTTCTTGGCTTCGTGGGCCCTCCACCACAATCGAATCTTACCATCAGTTCTTACAAACTGAAATCGGTACAAAAAAATTATCTCCTCTACACCATTGAGCAATAAGTTGCAGAGCACAGTATTAGAAGCGTATTATATTCTGATGTATATGGCATACTGATCCAGACAAATATCGTCGTTCGTGGAGTAGAAAACGCTTCCGAATTACAGATTTTATCTATTCGGTTTTAACATAAAACTATCCGGAAAAATGTATTACAATTGACATCTCTTCGACTGGTAAAAGAATGCAACAAAAGTGACTTTTGTTTTCACACGTAATGTTACAACCTGTCTATTAAGCCATGAAATATGTCAATGTCGCCAAACCGTTCAGTTTTAATACTTAAATTTAAGTCGACTTAAATGCCAATTTCTCCTCTGGGTGCATATTATAAAGAATTTTAAGTTTTCTATTCGATCAAGTAAAAGTTCTTTTTTTAACTTAAACGAAGGCGAGATCAGCCTTACGAAAGCCAAATACGGGGACACGGTGAAAATTAATGCCTGCGAAATTTTCAAGTGAAAATTATTAAAGATTTTAAAATAAAACATACGTTGTTAACATTCCATATCTTTGTTCTTCGTGTCTACATACTTAATTCTCAACATAGTCTCCCGGACGACTAAGAGAATTGTCTCAGCGAGAGACCTGTTTGTTGATAACGTCACTGTGGAATGTTTGTTGACGGCGCCACGGTCGCTTCCCTATTTGCACCACTTCATCACTACCAAAGCAAAGTCCTCGAAGGTGTTCATTAAGTTTTGGAAACAGATCAAAATCGAATAGGGCAAAGTCGAGAACGTATGAAGGATGATCGAAGACGACGAACCCAAGGCGTCGGATTGTTGCAAATCTTGCAGCATCCGTGTGTGGTCTGGCAATATCATGCTGATGGAGGGGGTATTCCATATGTGGACGAACTCCTCGAATTCGAAACTCCATTCCAGCACGCTGTTACTCAAGCACCGACATAGTTATGTTACACACCGCCATGTTACCCTCTAAAATTCGGAGCTCTCTAGCGGTAGAGGGCTGTAAATATGTAGACATGAAGAATAAAGATGTAGAATGTTATTAAATGATGACTGGGTGTTGTGTGATGTCCTTAGGTTAGTTAGGTTTAAGTAGTTCTAAGTTCTAGGGGACTGATAACCGTAGATGTTAAGTCCCATAGTGCTCAGAGCCATTTGAACCATTTGTTATTAACTTTTGCTGTATTTAAAAAGCTTTGAGAATTTTCATGTAAAAAATTCGGACGCATAACTTTTCAGGCCGCCCTCGTAAATTTGTAATAAGATATGCCAGCTATAACACTGATGCTTCATGTATGCTGATAAATAACGGAAAATAGTCAGACGAGCACACACAGACAGTTGTGGAAGAACTCTAGTTATTTGGACATGAAATAGGTAGCAGCAGTACACTAGAGGTTCACAGATAAATCTAAAGCGTTCAGCAGCGGATGAGCGATTAGTGTTGAGCACAGAAGCGCATGTCTACTCACCACTAAGCCTCTCATATCGCAGGTTGTGGAGCTGCGTCTCGTCAGATCTTCTGTAGCGTGAATAACTTTGACGGACACTGCCTCATCCATATATGCATGCGGTCTGGGCTGGGGATAAAACCATGGGAAATTCCACCCAGCCCCTCCACATCGTCCCTGGAGCGCTCCCGAAAGCTTTGTTCTCCGTTATCGCAGAATCGCTTACAAATGACGACAAAGGGCCGCCCTGGAAGCCACCACGGCGTGACCACCAGCTCTCAGTCAGGGACGGCGAAGACCGTCAGTGGACGAGACGCACACAAAATGACAGCAATTTAGCGCCACCCAGTAATGCTAGCGTGGAGTTTCCGCATGCGAATGGAAGTTTTGTCGCGTACTAATGTGACAAAGCCAGCACATTTTCCTGGACAGGCATTAAGACTAACATAACGTTACTTTATACACCGCTATTTCGTGCTTCAAAACAAGAACAAAATATTCCTGTATTTACACAACCATCTCAGCTCCAGTAAGAAACAAAACTTCCATTTAAGCAAACATTCTACGGCTTCCACTTCTGCCTTTATTACTTTACGACTATATTCCATTCATAGCTTCTTCTGGAGTTCAGAGATAATATCACTGTCCTTTTCTTTTTGTTTTTTGAAGAAATGTCACTATAGAGGTGCTCTTCGGCGGCACTGACATAAGTTTAAAAGGCTTACCACAGTTCCATACTTACAACCATAAATAATGTTAATGACATGGTTGCTACTATTCAGGATGTAACACAAATGTACGGTCCAACTTTCCGGAAAGATTACTCAGACATAGATTAATAAAATGTATTACACGGATGTGGCTCTGGGGATACTTTATTTCCATGTTAGAGCTCATTTTCTATTTATCTTCGCCGCGCGGTGTGAGGCGCCTTGTCACGGTCCGTGCGGCTCCCACCGTAGGAGGTTCGAGTCCTCCTTCGGGCATGGGCGTGTGTGTGTGTGTGTGTGTGTGTGTGTTGTCCATAGCGTAAGTTAGATTAAGTAGTGTGTAGGCTTAGGGACCGATGACCTCAGCAGTTTGGTCCCATAAGACCTTACCACAAATTTCCAAATTTCTACTTCTCTTCATAATCACGGGAAACACGGAGACACAACACGTATCAGCATTACATGAAACGTTTTCTTGCATAATATTCAAAATATCCTCTCGGTTACGTTTGGTTGGACGTGCAGTAAGTTCTATTCCGGTTTACTACCAGTGCTTGTTGTTCCAGTTGAACGAATGTAATATTGACATGACACATCATTGTCCTACTAAAATCAAGTCTGTAGCATCAGCTGTTTAGTGCTTATCAAGCAGTCCGCCTGCTTGGCTGAGTAGCGGGCACGGTAGCTCAGCGTGTTCGCTCAGAGGATTAGCTGCCTTTTGGAATAAAAAACTGAGTGACTGGATCATCGGTGAATTTGAAGGGGTGTCTTCGGACGTCTGTCCCGAACAAATGCAACGAACTGCATCAACCAAAATGAGATTAAAACAAAAAAAAGTGGTGACGTCTTTGCCTACGATCCAGTGAGCCCGGGTTCGATTCCCGACCTGGTTGGAGATTTTTCTCCCCCTCGTGGACTGAGTGTTGTGCTGCTTCATCTACACCTACATACATACTCCGCAATCCACCATACGGTGCGTGGCGGAGGGTACCTCGTACCACAACTAGCATCTTCTCTCCCTGTTCCACTCCCAAACAGAACGAGGGAAAAATGACTGCCTATTTGTCTTTGTACGAGCCCTAATCTCTCTTATCTTATCTTTGTGGTCTTTCCGCGAAATATAAGTTGGCGGCAGTAAAATTGTACTGCAGTCAGTCTCAAATGCTGGTTGTCTAAATTTCCTCAGTAGCGATTCACGAAAAGAACGCCTCCTTTCCTCCAGAGACTCCCACCCGACTTCCTGAAGCATTTCCCTAACACTCGCGTGATGGTCAAACCTACCAGTAACAAATCTAGCACACCGCCTCTGAATTGTTTCTATGTCTTCCCTCAATCCGACCTGATAGGGATCCCAAACGCTCGAGCAGTACTCAAGAATAGGTCGTATGAGTATTTTATAAGCGGTCTCCTTTACAGATGAGCCACATCTTCCCATAATTCTACCAGTGAACCGAAGACGACTATCCACCCTCCCCCCAACTGCCATTACATGCTTGTCCCACTTCATATCGCTCTGCAATGTTACGCCCAAATATGTAATCGACGTGACTGTGTCAAGCGCTACACTACTAATGGAGTATTCTAACATTACGGGATTCTTTTCCCAATTCATCTGCATTAATTTACATTTATCTATATTTAGAGTTAGCTGCCATTATTTACACCAATCACAAATCCTGTCAAAGTCATCTTGTATCCTCCTACAGTCACTCAAAGACGACACCTTCCCGTACACCACAGCATCATCAGCAAACAGCCGCACATTGCTATCCACCCTGTCAAAAAGATCATTTCTGTAGATAGAAAACAACAGCAGACCTACCACACTTCCCTGGGGCACTCCAGATGGTACCCTCACCTCCGATGAACACTCACCTTCGAGGACAACGTACTGGGTTCTACTACTTAAGAAGTATTCGAGCCACTCACATACTTGGGAACCAATCCCACATGCTCGTACCTTACTTAGGAGTCTGCAGTGGGGCACCGAGTCAAACGCTTTCCGGAAAATGAATATGGCATCCGTCTGATACCCTTCATCCATGGTTCGCAAGATGTCATGTGAAAAAAGGGAGAGTTGCGTTTCGCAGGAGCGATGCTTTCTAAAGCCGTGCTGATGCATGAACTCCTCTGTCTCAAGGAAATTCATTATATTCGAACTGACAATATGTTCGAGAATCCTGCAACAAACCGATGTTAAGGATATTGGTCTGTAATTTTCAGGATCCGTCCTTCTACCCTTGTTATATACAGGCGTCACCTACGCTTTTTTCCAGTCGCTCGGGACTTCACATTGGGCAAGAGATTCGCGATAAATGCAAGCTAAGTAAGGAGCCAATGCAGTAGAGTACTCTCTGTAAAACCGAATTGGAATCCCATCAGGACTTGTCCAATGCGTGATTTACAATCTGTTTAAAATTTGCCCATAATTCTTCCACGTCCATCGTACCAGAAGTAAATGAGGTCGATTCATCTACTAAGTGGGATGCTAACAACTGCTTATCTGCTCTTTCTAGTAAGAATACTCGCCTAGCCTTCTTGACCGACTTTTTAACTTTCGTAACCATAGTCGTAATGACAACATCATGATCACTAATACCTGTCTCAACACTGACACCGTCGATGAGGTCTGGTCTGTTCATGCCATCACCGACAAGCAAGTCGCCCAAGGCGGTGCCTAACTTCCGAGGACTGGGTCTCCCGCCCGTCAGTGCCTCATGCTCATTTCATTTTGTTGCTCATCGAGAATAGTGCAAGAGAACTGTACTCAAATGCTGAGTTGGCAGGTGCCAATTCACTGTACGGGTTAGGAGATGGAAATGGCTTTGGCGCTCAACGTTTGTATTGGGAGAGATTTCGAGAACGACGGTGCCCCGAGACGAAGTTGACATTGGACATACGAGGCAATTGATCGTCGTCTTAGGGATCACAGGACGTTCTAAGGCTACTACTTGTCATTGGGGGAGGCCTAGAAGGACGAGAACACCTCAGCTGGAGGATGAAGTTCTTCGTGCAGTTGACAACCTCATTGCCAGCATAAAAAAATTAGTTACAGCAAATAATTTTGACTACATAAGAGTGTGGAGAGTGCTACATGCGAACCTGCTGTATCCTTACCATGCACAGCGTGTTCAGGCAGTATCAGTAGCTGATTTCTCAGCTAGGGTACACTTACGCGAATGGTACATTCAACAACGTGTCAATCCTCACTTTAGTGCAAATGTGCTGTTCGCAGGTGAGACTTCGTTTCAAGGTAGATGATTAATGTATTGCAGTAGAAACTGAACTCTAACACGGAAAGGAAGCTTTTCCGGACCCATGTCCATATAACGAATTTTCTTTCTGTCCGTATGAGGAATTTCACCTGAAAGTTTAGGAAAATTTTTTTGTTACACCCTGTATGTGACTAGGTTCTTTAGTTTTAAGCTGAATATTAAGTACATATTCGATATGTCAGAAGGAATGACACTTATTTTCTTCACAAAGTTTTCTTAATTTAGGCATTTATTTTTATTCGTCAGTCTTCTGAGTAGCTCGACGCGAACCGCCACGACGTCATCTCGAAGTATTCGTACGCACAACTTTTGCCGGGTGTATATTTGTTCAATATATGCCACTCTCTGTGTTTCCCTACATTTTTTACCCTCTATAGTACCTCTACTAACACGGAAGTTATTCCCCGATGCCTTAAAAACATGTCCTTTGATCCAGTCCTTGTCAGTGTTTCCCACATATTCTTTTTTCGCCGATTCTGCAGGGAAGCGTATTCCTTATTTTATCAGGCCACCTAATTTTGAACATTCTTTTATGTCACAACGTTTCATCCGCTTCGACTCTCTTGCTTTCCGGTTTTCCCCACAGTCCATGATTCACTACCATACAATGCTGTCCTCCAAATGTACATTCACAGAAATTTATACCTCAAATTAAGGCCAATGTTTGAGACTATAAGGGGCAATCAAATGAAAACGAGACAGACGGAAAAAAGTAAGTAAACTGTTTATCATTCAAAAGTAATCCCCATAACTGTTAATACATTTATCCTACTGTGAGACAAGACGGTCACTGCCTTCACAGAAGAATGTTGGCAGTTGCCTTCGTAACCATTATTGTACCTACGAGTGCACTCCTTCGTCTGAATCAAATCGACGGCTTCGAATATCTTCCGTCAGGGCTCCGAAAAACGGAAATCACACTGCGAGAGAGCGGCATTGTACAGAGGATACGTAACGCCTTCCCGGTGAAACTTTTGCAGCGTAGTCGAAACAACCTTGACAATGTGATTCTTCAGTTTCTCCCGGCGTATTTGTTCATCGAAGAGTTCACCTGTCCACGTTGGACACCTTGAACCGGCAGTACACCCGTGGACTCTTCGATCAACCTTGACAATATTTTTCCATCTTTCCATATTTTTGGATCCCTGAAAAAAAGAGCCGTCGACTTGCTTCGGACGAACCTGGGTACAATCGTGTTTCCTTAGACAAACGCAAACATTTGTCCATGGGGCCATTGACCATTTGGTCTCATAGAGGAATAAATGTATTTACAGGTAAGGCGATTACCTACGAAATAATAAACAGGTTACTTACTTTTTTTCTATCTGCGTCGTTTTGAGTATCCCTTCTAGCGGATTCCTTTTGGAGGCGAGTGCTTTCTTATCCTGTGCTACGATCACTTTTACATCCTACTACGTTCGTCTGTCATGTGTTATTTTCCATTCAAGATAGCAGAATTCCTCCATTTTTTGCTCTTCCCCAGTTTTGCTGTTACTACTCAAAACTTTCTAGTTCAGTTTGCTTTCAGTCGAAATTCAGTTGCTATTAGACTTCATTCCGCACAGTAAGTCCCACAATTCTTTCTTACTTGCTGTGAGGATAGTCATGTCATCAGTGAATGTAATAACCGATTATTTTTCATCCTGGATGGTAATATCATACCTGGGCTTTTCTCTGATTCCCATCACAGCTTCTTCGACAGTCAGATTGAGCAGTAGGGATGGAAGATGGTACTCCTTACACTCCTTTTAGTTCGAGTGCTTCATTTTCATTTTTCCTTTGAGTTCTTGCACATGCTACGACCTATAAACTATTAAAATTCCATGTCATTGTGACAAAGCTACACGGGAGAAATAACACGTATGATAGGAGTATAGGAATCATGAACTGAGCGTCAGTAGTACATCAACCTTCTTCAGCAAAATAAAATTACTTTATCTCGATATGATTCCTACAGACTATTTAAAATTGTGGTATCTGCATAAAGACGCTTCCCACATTCTCATACTATTGGTAATCTGTGGTCAATTGGTGGATGTTAATGTAACTGGTGACTGCTTACTTAACTTACACGAGGGATAAATAATGCATGTAATTCGCTTCTTTGATTTTAATAGTTATCGTTTTATTAGAAAAATAACTTAATTCTAAGAGCAGTACAAAGCCAAGAGAACAAAATATGAATGATAAATAGCAAAACTTGTGGCCTGTTTCAGAGTTTCCTGGCAACATCATCGTTTAAGTAATAAGCTGAACTGACCTGTACGAGGCCTTCGTCGTTCGAAACTACCACACCAGCCACAAGTTTGTGCGACTCACCTCCTAATTCAGTGTTATTACGGAACTTTGAAACTTTCCACGGAAGCGGCGAGAAGGTTTTTTACACGCAACGCTCGCACCGTGCAGTTAATAAAAGTATTACTTTAATGTCAAGCTGCAGCATTTAATCTTGCTGCGCGAACGCAGCTGAGTCACATTGTTTCCATCTGTGACAGAAGCGCCATCGAGACGCAGTTAAGTCGCCTCTGAAGCAAGCCTAAAGACCGGAGTTTCAGGTAGTAAATAAAACTGCACTTAGTTGTCTGTTTTGCGTAACCTGGCTCTCACGACTTCTTAGCCCAGCAAAATAATTATTAAAATAAAATCAAAATTCAGTCTCCATCTCGCTAAGAAAATATTATTGTGATTTAAAGACGAAATGCTGGTGTAACGAATAATAATATTGCACATGAACGCCAGAAGTCTTCGAGGAGAATGGACGCGCACGTTATGAAGATATTGGTATTTCAGATGAAGAGAGATACAGAAGATAAACACTAATGCATAACTCACACTGAATGTGTCAGGAGAATTTGTAAAATTTTCGGGAATCAGTGATATCTTTTAACTCCATTTTAAGTGCATTTGAAAATGTGAAAAACTTACAGTTAGTATTAAGATATGTGAATAGGAAAAATAAGCGGAAGTACAGCTTTTGAAAATCCAGTAATACAAAATACTGCTCAGCTTTACGCGTAACATTACGTGTGACTCTTCAGCGATTTTGTTGATGGACTTCAATGAGGGCTAGCCCTAAACTACTTCTAATGCTAGTTTATCTACTATGGTCTTCGAATTGCATCTTCAGACAAAAGTCTAACTCATTAAATCTACTATGGTCTTCGAATTGCATCTTCAGACAAAAGTCTAACTCATTAAGACGTGCACCTACGGTGGCCAATGAATTAGTGATTGCCAATAAACCCATGATTCAATAAGAATCGAACTCTCTCGCGCGAATCACCTTCAAGCGTCTGATTACTTTATAAATTAGTTAATGTGTTAAATGTTAGTCGTTAAGCACATAACCGAGAAAAATTTTAGAAAATGTTTGAAATTATTTTTTTAAGTTTTTTGGAAGTCGATAAAAGCTCTCATTATAAAACACTGGATGAAAATATTCTGCGCTCCAATTTAAAGAAAAGCAAATTTTTCGCACTTTTCTATGTTTATAACTCATAACTCCTGAACTATGTGTTGTACAGTGATATAATTTTGCTGTATATTCAGTGATACCCATGGATTATGTCTGCAAAGTGTGTTACAAATAGCCGGCCGCGGTGGTCTAGCGGTTCTAGGCGCTCAGTCCGGAACCGCGCGACTGCTACGGTCGCAGGTTCGAATCCTGCCTCGGGCATGGATGTGTGTGATGTCCTTAGGTTAGTTAGGTTTAAGTAGTTCTAAGTTCTAGGGGACTGATGACCACAGATGTTAAGTCCCATAGTGCTTAGAGCCATTTTTGTGTTACAAATAGAGTTAGTAGTAAAGCTGCAATACATTAAAACGTCCTAGCTGATGCTAAAGTTTTGCTGCATGAACGGCGAATATGTAGTAAGTGACACGTTTTTGCCGTTCATCATTTTGTGGGGGCGGGAGGGGGGGGATATCAGCGAGAAAAGCTTCGTAACAGTGTGAAATATGAGTAAAGTCTGAAGTTCTAAAGTCCTCTTATTTTCGAATATTGGACGAATGAAGTATGGGTGTCTGCTTGTTTGCGCGCCGACAGTTACGCTGCCTCAAGATATAAACACAGTCTCTAACTGCAATACTTGTCTTATTGTGTTAAATTTTGGACGTCATATCATACCTCTTAAACAGTACATTTTCAAATTTAGCCTATAATTCAGTCAAATATTAAAAATGAAATTTTTGTTTTCCCTGGAAACCATTAGATAGTTAACCTGCAACTCGAATGATTGTGTTCTGGTACAGTTGCTTAGTAAAAAAAAAACAAAAAAAAACAATGGTTCAAATGGCTCTGAGCACTATGCTACTTAACTTCTGAGGTCATCAGTCGCCTAGAACTTAGAACTAATCAAACCTAACTAACCTAAGGACATCACACACATCCATGCCCGAGGCAGGATTCGAACCTGCGGTCGCTCGGCTCCAGACTGTAGCGCCTAGAACCACACGGCCACTCCGGCCGGCAGTTGCGTAGTAAAACAGATGACAGTTTATCATTTTTGGCAGTGGAGAGAAAACCTTGCTGTCTGAGTGTTCATCCTTGGCCCCTGCACGCAACAAGAAGAATGTGTCCGAAAATACCTGAGTTGCACTAATATTCATCTATCAGGACCAGGTCGCCAGGAGTGTGACTGCTACAATGAAATATGTGATTAGGTACATTTATATTTATAGCATCAACGGTACCAATGCTTATGTGTTGGAATCTTTGTGGGCAGCAACAAGTTCCAACACTGATATCATTTACCAAGATAGAATTCCATTCCACATGTTCGTATTATCTGCATTCCACCAAACGTACGTGAGAAGAGAATGCAACCAGCTCTCCAACAGAAATGGGAAAGAAACGTGAGCAGATGGCACAGAATACTAGTTAAAGGACTTGTTAAGAAGCGCCAACCACTCGGTGGAAATCCACTAAAGTTTCCTGCTTTCAGTATTTGCTTACATTTAATTCCTCTTTGCTAGTTAGTCTACCTCTATCTTAATTTACTGTTTCTCTATTATATCTATGGACTGTAATTCCTAGTGTGTGAATGCCTATGTTGCTTTTGCACATATCTCAAGTGGCCGTCATTTGTTGGTACTGTAGTTGCAAAATATCCAAGATGAAGGTGGCAAGAAATCAAAAATTTCAAGATGGCAGTACAGTAGCTTGGCAGTTGCCAAAATCCGACATGGAATTAGCAGGAAATGGAAGAAAGTAGATGGTGGAAATAACCCACCTGCTGGGGAGAGAATATAAAATATATCTAGATGGCTAGTTCACTAATAGTAGCTACCATTAGGGTGCAATGTTCAAAAGTATCTGAACAACTTAAATAAATTATGTAAAATATGTAAATGAATGGATAATACTGATGTGACTAGGCACTAGTAATCTAAATTACAAGTTAAGCTGTAGTTGTCAATGAGTGTAGTTTGATAACGTCCCACACTTTGTGCAAGGCAGAATGGAATTTTGAATTAAATACGTCCACATCAAAATTTTTTTGTTATTAATCAAAATACATTTGACATTACTGTTTATTGACCTTACAGATTAGGCTGCTTATTCCAATGAATGCGGATCGATTGTTGTACCATAACTCGTGTAAGGCACAATGGATCCTCGAATTAAATATTCGCAATTCAAATTTTATGTTTTATTGTTCTATAAGACACATAATATTTCTCAAGTATCACAATATTTTATCCACATGTTGAATGTCTTAAAGAATATGTAAGCCCTCTCCCTCACCCCATTCCCCCCCCCCCCCTATCTCCCTCCCTCTCTCTCTCTCTCTCTCTCGCTCTCTTCACACAAACACACGCACACGCACACACACACACACACACACACACACACACACACACACACACACACACACACACACACACACATGCATGTGCAATGTTTATGTAAACTGTCACTACATAATACATACGTGAAAAAATAACTGTCAAAATTGATGCCTGAAATATGCCTGTCGACTTTCAAATTAGGTGTACCAATATATTTTCATGCATAAAAAATAAAGTGCTAAGCTGGCTGTTGACGCCTCATTTTAGGCCTGAACTAACTATATAAAACAAATGCTGGGTAAGATACTATGCTGAGCAGGCAAGCAGTAATAGTTGACACAAACAGACAGGATTACTGTTCTATAACTGTCAGCTACTGAAAGCATGCAATTAACATGTAAATTAGATTTCCAAGTTAAGAGCCACAGTGCTATTGTCATATCACAAGTGTAATATTTGTCAAAATAAGTAAAGATAGTGACCCATCAATCTTAGGTTTACTTGAGGCTTTGTTACGGGTAGTGTGAAGACTGAACTTCCTTCACCTGACATTTCTCGAAGTTTCCCAGTAACAATTCACATCACCAAGACCATTTTAGGAAGGAAGAATGTATTGGATGTTCTACAGTAGAAAAATATAATCGATGCTACTGTCTGGCTATTAATTATTTTTGTTACTAGAGACCGGATTATATGCATCATAAAAACCTTAAAATATACATGCAAATGTGCATAAAATGGATGAAAAGTGTGGAAATATGCAAGATCAAATAATTAAAAAATATGGTAGTTACTGCGTGCATTATATCTCAAAGTCGTATCTGTGCATATCAATTACAGGGAGGAACACCAGCCACACGAAAAATCGGTACATTTAGAGCGCTGATATCTTTTTCTGGATACTTTCTGGTGGAGGTTACAAAAGGAGCCTTATTGTCTAAAAATTTGCAAAATGGGGACGCATACCGTGTCTCAAGGATTGTTCCTTCATTGCTATTGTTGTCGGTATCAAGCGGATGCGAGGCAAGTGAGTCACAGCGAAACAGTCGATATGTGCAGTACCAACTTCGAGATATATCGTAGGCAGAGGGACACGCTGAAAAGCTCTGTAATATTTTATTGAAAAAACAACATCCAATCATGAATTTTTTTGAACTATCGGACCACAGCATTATTCACGATTTATTTTCCATTTTTCTACAGTTTTATACATAAACGACCGACTACTCTTCAAAATGTTCGGTAGTAAGATTGTGCCTTCGATTACTCAATACATTTCTCAAAATGTTCTTCGTAAAACAACACAGCTTCGACCCACGTACCCCAACGAGTTACCACGGGTTCTGGAGGTACAGGCACATTTGGTAGCTTTTCTCTGTAGGTCTTGATGCGAGCAGGAATCTTTAGAAACCCTTTGTTTGTGAATGAAATCAGTTTATTTACATTCACAAACATGGAAGGTACTTCTTCAGCAAGGCGATGTACTCCATGAGCAAAGCACGGCACATGATTCCAATTGGGATAAAATAGTCGGAGGGATTTTCCTGCTTTGATTATATACGGAGCAGCATCTGAAATAAACACAAGTACCCTTTTATCTGCAGAAGATTCTGGAAATACATTTCTAACACCCTCATTCACAAATCTGGAGACCGTAGAATAGTTTACTTTTTAAAGTTCTTTGCAGTTCACTGAATAGGAAGAAGAAGGCTCTTCTTTTAAAGTACCAACAATTAAATTTGCAATGTAACGGCCACAAGCGTCTGTAGTTTCGTCAACTGAAATCCAGATAATGCTGTCCTTGAGTTCATTGCGTGTTTCTTCCGGAACATTTGCGTAAATTGTCGGCATGTAATTTTTACCTAATGTTGATTCATCTGGTATATTTTGATTTAAGCAATATTTGTACAGGAAACCTTTGAGGATAGGGTTTGTAGGTTCCTGAACAGAAATATTGCTTGCAATGAATGCTTCACGTTGATGCATGTTAAACCGACATTTTTGGTTACCACTGGACAAATCGCTAGTACTGCAACTTGCTGTTGTCAGAAGTTGTTGTCGTGGTCCTTTCTTCTCCATTCCTGCGATATGAAGACTTGTCTTGACATGCTGGTATATTTGAAACTTTTTTTTTCCACGAAACGTTTTTCTCACAAACTCGACAATATAAAACAATTACGTCATATGTAAATGTTCCAGTATGGTCAGCTATACACCAAACGACATTTCTTTTTTGTTAAAATTTTATGTAACAGTGGTGGTGTACAACACAATTCATTATAAATTCGTACAACAATGGTGATGTATGGAGCCGTTTTGTTACCATTTTTTGTAACAGTATTGATGTTTGGAACGTTATTTTACAGTGTTATTTTATGCTTGCAAGATTGTGTCAGATACACTAGATGACGCCCACTGTCAGACTATTGTGCGCACAGTGTTAGCTGAGATCCAGTAGCTGACAACCACTAGCGATGCCCTGGAACAGACTGTTAAAATTTTGGTGAAACATGTCAGTAATTAGGGCAATTTGTTTATGATTTCTACAATACAGGCAATCTGTTACAATTTCCGTAAGAGTGGAGGTATTTAGAGCAATATATGGTATTACAGTTATACTCTAACATGACGAGAGAAGGAGCAGGTTCTTCAACGTTGGTATGACAAGATGATGAATGAGGTAATTTGTTCAATTTCATTGTAATATTGTGATAGATGTGAATATTGTCTGAAAAATTTATTCCCATTTTAGTTACTGGCACAGAAGTAATAAATTAAGCCATCATGCATGATGCGGCAATTCTTCACTCATCTCCTTGTATGAAACGCCACATCTTGTGAATTGTGATGGGTAGGTTGTTCTTAGACCCAAAGTGATTGTTGCCTGACAGTAAAGAATATGTATACCAAGATGAAATCGGTCCAGTGATTTAGGAAGAGATGTGGAACATATATGAACCAACACATACATAAAGCCATTTTTATAATACGTATGGATTTCCAGTTTTTCCTAAACTTTGTGAACAACATTGTTCTGCTAACATCCAGAAGCTTGGAAACAAGGAAAATTCTGCTCAAGAGATCTCTGAATCTAATGAGCGTAGAGTGACAGGTGTAAAACTTTTTTTTGTTACCAGATAATGTCAGCAGCTGCGTGACGTGAAATTTTCCGCATTGCGGTGGGTTTCTCCGTTGTTCTTCCTGTTTCTGTCGGTTAGATTCCTCAGGAACCTCAGGACTTGCAATTACGGGTCTGTATTTACTGCTCGTCTTCTCGGAACGGAAAATAGAGCTTTGAAACTGAATAAAAAGAAAGTAAAAAAGGGCTTACCTGAGGTTTTACGTAGTCTAAATGTAGGACCTTTTACGCTGTGACAATTTATGCTTCGTGTTAACGTAATAGGCGTGAACAGAGGTTTCTAGTACAGCTCTCAAATAGCTCCTACAAACTTCCAGAGAGTCAAGATTGATCTTAGCCTGTTTCTCTTTCTGACGAAGAATTTAAAATACATGTGGACACCTGACGCGTTTTCGTACATACGTTGCCGTGAAAAGATGCAGAAGACAACGTTTGAAAATTATACGACTTCTGTGATCGCATTGGCTCTCTTTGAGTATAAGAAACGTTGGGAATGGAGAAGGACCGCGTAGGTTATGTTCATCAGAAAGATTCTCAACAATTAGTAATAAAATGGTGTTTAGTAAATATGAAGAAATACCCAACTTAAACTTTTTTTTTTTTTTTTTTTTTTTTTTTTTTGTGGAATGTCCTGCACAATTTGATGTTTGAAATTATTACAAGTCCTCTAAAATATTAAAGTCCTGTCACTGTGCCTCTGAATGATGTCTCCATAGAGTACAGACCTGGCTTACGATGCCTACAGAGCCTAAAGCCGTGGGCACACGGATCGTGCATCCGAACGTTGAGCGTGCCGAGTTTCTGACGTCATAGCGTGGAACAACACGTCTTTAAAAACGTGCAGAGCAGTATCTAGCATGTCAGATATTCTCAGCGTGCGTCTGAGCGTTGACCAATCAGATAGCATAACGCCACCTACGTCACACGCACGCCATCTCCCTTCAGCAAAGAGCTGTGAGGCGCCATATTGGCATTCACTTCAAGCCTATACGTATATATACCTTTTATGAGCACCACCAAACTGAGAATCACTCGAAAACCCTTTGATTAACTGAGTGATTCGTTGCAATAAAATAATGAGAAACATCATATTCGTGGCAAAAGAATTATTGTAACTTGCGTATTATGAGAGTATGTCGTTTGAAGGTAGCGACACACTGAGGATCCACCAAAAATCCATTGTTCTTGGCACTCCTTGCTATAATTAAATTTCAGGTAGTAACATAGTTACGATTAAAGCATTTAGCATGTGGTAGCATGTTAGAATTGGCCACAGTTATATTGTTGTCACTTTAGCACAATATAAATCTAAATAAATACATGGGAATATATATAGATGTATACTTATAAATAAGTGGAGTTGATCCAATAAAGTGGATATATATATATATATATATATATATATATATATATATATATATATATATATATATATAATAAGTGTATTTGATTCAATAAAGTTCTCCACTGTCGAACCCCTTTCCTTTCCTTGGCGCTGGGAGAGCGGGAACGGGACATTGAGGCCAGGCCTCGAAAGACGACCCCGCCCTCTTTGCCCCCGACCCTTCTCTCAGGCCAAAATTTTGAAAAAAAGAAAAAAAAGCGTAGTGAGTAGTGTCAATGATCCACAACCAGATGGTTGGTAAAACGATGGTTCGGGTCTCGCGAAGCTTAATTTTTTTTTCCTAATATTCACGTATTTAATAGGTTCTGTTGCTTTATTATTAGTTTAATGTAAGTATGTACTACATATTTGATGTGACGTAAATATAAGTTCACCCTTTTTTTGAGGAGTGAGTATGTTCGATTGGCTTAATCTGCTGGACAACTTGCGCTACTTGTATAAAGGTATTTTGTTCCTTTTTCTTTTGAGTTTCGTAATTCACGTCTTTTAAAGATTCTGCTACTGAGTAAGAACAGTGATCAAGTAAGAATGACCTTAACCGCTGGAGTGCGTCACGATCGCGTATACCACGTTGGGGCCCACGTACCGAATGCACAAGCCGCATCGTTCCTGAGCGATCAGCAGAACGTTGAACTTGGCACGCTCAACGTTGACGTTCGACAGCACGGTCCGTGTGCCGACGGCTTAAGTTTCGGAGACGAGGGACGAACGCTGCGGCTTGTAAGCTCGGCGGTAACTGGAGACAATACACGACCCGGCGCACTGAAGAGAACGGTCCGCCGTAGCCCAGTGCTCCGATATCTGAGGCATCGACCAATCGCTATCTACACCCGTGATGCCCATGGGCTGGCAGCTGAGACCCCTGGCGGACCTCGGTGCGGTTCGTGCTGCCAACCCACACAGCTGCTGTGCCAGGAGTGTTTCGAGCGCGTGTTATCGATTGTGGTGTGATATTCTCTGGAGTCGTGAGTACCATCAGCACAAGATACAAACATGCCACATAAATGAGTGCTGCCAACGTTTCTTACTACAGTATTCATCGCTGGTTAGAGTCTTCTGCAACACAGATTCGGCGATGTTAGTGAGGTAACAAGTTTTCGTTTACACCATATCTAGAGAGTCCAGCTAATGTTATCTTTACTCAACAACTGCTTATTCAGTAGAACTTTCCATCAACTTTTCTGCTGGATTCTACGGAAAGGCTTTAGATTTTCACCAAAGGTTGTTCATGGAAACGTTCACTTATGAAAGCAGTATTGCGTACTGCAGTATGAAGTTGGGTCATGATTACTGCCTGAGGCAGCGGAATAGATTTACAAAGGCTAGCAACTTGAGAATCATCGTAATAAACAGGGTGTAACGGGTATAAGTGTAGATATTCAGCTGGTGGCTGAGGACAGTGTATTGTCAAAATTACATCAGCATTTACATTATGTGTATACTAACAATTATGGCTATTACAAGATGTATGTTTTTTAGGTTGGTTAGTACTTCCAAGTACGAGGTCTGTTCCGAAAGTAAGGTCTGATCGGTTGCGAAATGGAAACCACTGTTGGAATTAAAAATGTTTTATTTGCTGCAGTTACCTACACCTTCCAGCTACTTCTCTACATACTCGCCGCTCCGATTTACACATTTGTCCTAGCGTTGTACCACCTCTCTAGTACCTTCGTCACAGAAGGCCACCTGCGCTTTCGGCCAATTCTCTACGCCTGTGTACAGCTCGTTGACTGTGCCAAAAGTAGTCTTCAAAGCCTGCGGTTCATGTGAGCAGAGATGAAAATCAGGGTAATCCAGTTACGGGCTATACTGCGGGCGCTCAAACATTTCTCATCGAAAACGCTGCAGGAGCATCTTCATTGCCGCTGCAGAGTGCGGCAGTGTGTTGTCATGAAGAAGGAACCGCACGACAGTTGTGTTATGGGGGCTGCATAGCTTCAGGTGAAATCTCTCACTAGGCACTGATACTTCTTGGTAGACAGTAGTCTTCTAGGCATCTTTACGTGCTAACTGTGCGCTCAGAACTGAAAAGAACGACGTGACGCGATATACGGCCGCACTGCAGACGCTGCCCAACACATCTGTGCAAAGCTTCACTGGATTTTCACTGTTTCCATTTCGCATCGCGTCGGATCTTACTTTCTGTACAAGTGGCAAAAGTAAGCCATCAATGCTCATTTCCTCTGGGCGGAACGTCAGGTGTTGAAATGTGGATGCGTGAACGCAAAACGGTTAGTCTATACTTACAGGCGTAGTCCACTTAGTGGTGCAGATACAACTGTGCAGACAACATCAGGTTGTAAGGTTTGTGACGTGTTTCTCGGAAGACTGTTCGATGCACAGAAGAAACAACCAACACACTGATATTGTACATATTAAGGTCACATGTAGTGTGCTGTCTGTAGTCGTCACAAGTTGCAGACTCCCGTGCCCGCCTCTCCTGAACTCGCTGCGAGCAGCAGCTAGTGTGGCGCCGCATAGTTGCAGCTGTGGCTTACCGGACACATCGCGGGACGTGCTGTCTGGATGGAGTCTGCAACGTGGGTAGCTCAACTTAACCTCACTCTCCCTGCAGCTACGCCGACGCAGCTCGTCGACTTGGTCGGAATCTGTGACAGTAGGTGTCGCCATCACACTTGTCATTCGTGGACTAGTTGGTGCCTGTGGTCAAGAAAGCTTGTTGCTGAGGTTTAATTTGTTGGGCGCCGCTAACCAACGTGACTGATGTGTGTGTGCGCGCCGCTGTGCTGGTTATGGCACTTGAAGAACTGTTACCTCATGAATTAACTAATACTGACTGGGTTGTACGATGATGCTAGAAGCTACTGTGGAAGAACAGGTTTTGGTTACTGTGAATGGTGTTGAATTCTGATGTTTCCTCATTTGGTAAATTAGACAGAGTGCCTTGCGGAATCGCTATTCAGGCACGTTCTTCATACATTGACTATTATGTCTATGTACTGTTCAGTTAAAACTTCTCTTGTAAAATGTGTGCATTCTCAAAATCATTAATGTTGTATGCTAGCCTGCAAACCTAAATCATAAAATTAAATCAGGGTTTGTTTTGGTTAGAAGTAAGTGTCTGAAATTCTGCCTTATTATAATTATGTGAGAAATTATTTGTAATTAAGCATTCTAAAACTCAGCTTTGTTATTGACATTATTGTGCGAGAAATTATCTGAAATACTTTCACATTCATTGTTTTTATTATCACTATTATTCTTATTGTGTGAGGGATCGTGACAAAAAACGTGCAGGTAAGGCTGAGATTTTAAAATTCTAACACAGAAACTGTTAGTGGGGATTTTAAACATATCTTATCAAAATTTTTGTTGGCTTTTAATATTGTAATAAATATGTCACGTCCGCTTCCACTCACTGAAACTCTAACATACATAAAAAGTCTTCATTTATAGCCGTTGCAGTCCATTTAGGATGTTTTAGACGTGTGGGTATTCTCTGTAACTTTTAAAATACTCGAAAGAGGCAAAGAAATTGGTACACCTGCCTAATATCGTGTGGGGCCCCAGCGAGCATGCAGAAGTACCGCAGCACGACTAGGCATGGACTCGACTAATGTCTGAAGTAGTGCTGGAGGGAATTGACACCATCAATCCTGCAGGGCTGTCCACTTATCCGCAAGAGTACGAGGGGCTGGAGATTTCTTCTGAACAACACGTTGCAAGGCATCCCAGATATGTTCAAAAGTGTTCATGTCTGGGGAGTTTGGTGGCCAGCGGAAGTGTTTAAACTCAGAACTATCGCTGTAGCAATTCTGGAAGTGTGGGGTGTCGCATTGTCCTGCCGAAATTGCCCAACTACGTCAAATTGCACAATGGACATTTATAGGTGCAGGTGATCAGACAGGATGCATATGTGCGTGTCATCATCAGAGTCGCATCTATCTGGGGTCCCATATCATTACAGCTGCACACATCCCACACAGAGCATCCACCAGCTTGAACAGTCCCCTGCTGACATGGAGGCCGGCCGCGGTGGCCGAGCGGTTCTAGGCGGTTCAGTCCGGTACCGCGCGACTGCTACGGTCGTAGGTTCGAATCCTGCCTCGAGCATGGATGTGTGTGATGTCCTTAGGTTAGTTAGGTTTAAGTAGTTCTAAGTTCTAGGGGACTGATGACCTCTGATGTTAAGTCCCATTGTGCTCAGAGCCATTTGAGCCATCTGACATGGAGGGCCCATGTCAGTTTGAACGGATCAGGGAGACATTCCTCAGAAGTCCAAGAAAATCAATATCTCGTGCCAGTCGCGAGCTAGGAATTTCACAACCATCGTTTTGGAGAATGCTGAGAAAACATCTGCAAATGAAATCGTATCGGATTGAGTTTCTCCAGCCATTGCAGTGAAAAATGTTAGCGGCGACAATTTTGCATTGCTATGAAAGAGGACGAATTCATCCGCAATTGACCGTCAGAAATAAAATTAACTTTCATCCGAACAGCGCTGTTAAACATGACAACGTGCGAGCATGGGGCGCAGACATACTCTGCATGTCTGTGAATCCGAAAAGGCAACTACGTTTCGTGCTTTGTAAAGGCCAAAAGTGTGCAGTATGGGCGCTTCCTCCTAGTAGAGGATACGAGCAAATGGACATTTTACCTGGACATTCTTCAGCTGTGGCTCAAGACGCAATTGCAAGAGGAGCATGATAATTTCATTTTTCAACAGGTTGGTGCTCCTCTATACTACCACAACGATATTCTGATGTTCTCAGATATTAAGCTACCACGACCATGGATCGGCAGTGCACCACGCTTCCGCAAAGATGTTCGAGAGTTCTCGGATACTGAGCTACCACGACGATGCACTGACGCGCATCAGCTGGAAATCGTGCTCCACCACACTTCTGGAACCGTATTCTGGAGTTCTCGCTTACTGAGCTACCACGACGATGGATCAGGTCTGCATCAGCTGGAAATTGTGCTGCTCTACCCTTCTACAACGATGTTCGGGAGTTCTGGGATACTGAGCCACCACAACGAGGAATGGACCGTGCATCAATTGGAAATTGTGTTCCAACCCACTTCCACAACAATGTTCGGGAATCCTCGGATAATGAGCTATCACGACGAGGGATCGATCGTGGACCAGCTGAAGATCTAGAGTTGTTGGCATGGTCTCCACGTCACCGGTGATCTGTGGCGTTACATCAAAAACATTTTTTCAGACCTCTACTTCCCCAAAACATTGCTGACTTCCTAGGGTCAAGGAAGCCATGCGGACACTTTGGGGCGAATATGGGCGGAATTGGACTATAGCCTGGACATGCGTGACTAATGATTGACACATGGAACATTTGTGTACATGACACAAATCTTTTGAGTTGCTGTGTCCATACATTTAACCATATAATGTCTTACGGTAAAACAAATATATTTTACAATCACCTGAAAGTGTCTAGTACTCTTTAGTTTGACAAGGATGAAGGAAGAAGCGATGATGTGACAGCAGCAACATACGACAGTCCTCATGACAGCTTACGAGAAGCAGCTGCAGTCACTTGTATCAGCCATATATCGGTGTGACACTGTACACTGTTACACGTTTCACCCGCACCACCTGTCACTGGCACAATAACTGCATAGAAATGATTTCAATTGCGGAGTTATTTCCCAATAACGCACCGTGCATGATTTAACTATGGATGCCTTACAAATTGTAACGCTGTCTGATGAATTCACGTTCACAAATTATGGTGCACTGAGCCATTACAATAAGCATCATTGATCTTAGAAAATCCTCGATGGATATGTCATATCGATTGTCAAAGGATGTGGTCCATTAACATAAGATGCCGAACCGTTGGAGATGAAATTATCGGTCTACACTACCTCGCAGATACACTGACATTCGAAACGTTTCGATTTTTTCATCGACAATTTAGATGCTTTCCTTGAAAATGTCGGTCTAAAGAGGCCGTAAGAGGATGCAGCACGATGGTCACGAAGCCCATTCTGCGTGTGATGTGCAAAAACTGAATAACAGATTTCCTGGAAGATGGATGCAACGCCATGGCCCTCACGGTCTCCCAATTTAAAACCAGTAGATTTCTTTTTGCGAGGATATCGAATGAATCGTGTTTATATCACCGAACTCAATGTGCACTTTGAGGAGCTTCACTCTCCATGACTTTACATCTCGTACGTAGGTCGTTTAGAAGGCGCAAAGAGTTGTGTATTCAGAAAAATGAGCACTCATCTGAACATCTCGCTTAAATCAACATTCCACCGCCAGAACATCCATCTGAACACAGCCATTTTGTACAGCACGTTGCATTCACCCCTGAAATTTTGAACTTTTGAATGCCCCTATCTACAATTAACAGAAATTTGATTTAAATTCGGTTGTACAAGACGGCTTAAATGGAACGGCTACATGACAGGAGAAAATAATGTTCTGTTTAAATAATTATTACTTGTTACTGTAACCATCTGGCAAAAAAGAATAAACTATACTCATAGCTCTGGAGAAACAGTACCGTTTCTTACGGTTACGCATCTAAATAAATATTCATTTCTCTTACTGTTTTATTAGTTAAGCCATTATCTGAAACACCTTGTTTATGACTGTTACATCAGGATGAGATAAACGTGTTGATATTACAGTATTTCTAACCAGAGAATTGAAGCCTATTTAGCTCTTCGGAGCATAATTTTGTCTATTTACACATCCGAATAATGCCGACACCTTATTTTTTAAAGTAATTGCAACTTCAGGAATTAAACTGTCTGCTGGTTTCTTAAGAGCGCCACGCTCTTCACGAACGCTATAGCTTTTAAGGTGGGTCAATTACTGATCACAAACAGTGCACGTCAAAGCATATTTGATTCGCAACTGCCTGATATTACGGGGATGTTCCTGTTCATCGAGCTACTGAGATTTTTCACCGTCAGTTATGGCCTGCGCACCTAATGACAAAAATGTAAGATGTGCGTGAATTATAAGATAATCTCAGCAACGTTTTAATCACCAAGCGAGGTGGCTCAGAGTCAGCTTTCGGCCGTGGTCGCGTGCGGACTGGATCCGCACGCCGGACAGCGCACCGCAGTTGTTAATTTCCGTGTTGCCGTATTTCATACACAACCACACGCTTATGAAACTGAACAATTCATTCGCGAAGATCTACGTCTGCACTCCCAGGACGTGATAGGTATTCACTTCTCTATCACTGGCAGTATCAGCTATATTAAAATGACGGCGGAGGAAGCATGTGCTGAGGTAGTCCGACAACACGCGTACGGAATCAAGTTTAAGCATACTGACGGACATATTGGAAAGGTAACGGTAGATCAAATGGTTCTAATGGCTCTGAGAACTATGGGACTTAACTTCTGTGGTCATCAGTCCCCTAGAACTTAGAAATACTTAAACCTAACTAACCTAAGGACATCACACACATCCATGGCCGAGGCAGGATTCGAACCGGCGACCGTAGCTGTCGCGCGGTTCCAGACTGAAGCGCCTAGAACCGCTCGGCCACTCCGGCCGGCAACGGAAGATCACGCTGATTTCGGTCTACGAACAATTCCGGTCTTTGAGCTCTCTTTCGAAGTGCAACAAGACGTGGTCGTCGAAGCTTTCTGACCATACGGCAATGTTGTGAGCCACATCGCGGAAAAATGGCAGACGTTCGCAACATACCACGTGTTGAATGGTGTCCGCCAAATCCAAATCGACCTCTCCAAGCATGTACCATCCTATCTGCTGATAGGTGGTGTGCGAGCCATCGTTATGTATGATGGCCAGCCGCGGACCTGTGACGGTTGCGGACAAGAGGGCCATGTCGGTCAGACTGTCTCCGCCGACGTTTGCTCTAGGTCCCGACCAGTGACTCAGTTCCCAAAGCGACTGTCACTTCTGTGTTGGTTGGCAGGAGAGCCAACACCAGGTTACTAGAGGAGGCCGAAAGGCACGCGTTTTAGCTCACGCAGGCTGGCGTGAGGTCTGGAACAGGACAAGGAAATTAGAATTTAGAAAAACGGACGTAGCTGGTGGAATACTTAACTTTAATCCATTAATGGTGAACGTCGGTCGGACGGTACATGATTAACAAGATCAATAGTAACGGATAATGGCGCCTTGCTAGGTCGTAGCAAATGACGTAGCTGAAGGCTATGTTAAACTATCGTCTCGGCAAATGAGAGCGTATTTTGTCAGTGAACCATCGCTAGCAAAGTCGGCTGTACCACTGGGGCGAGTGCTAGGAAGTGTCTCTAGACCTGCCGTGTGGCGGCGCTCGGTCTGCATTCACTGGTAGTGGCGACACGCGGGTCCGACGTATACTAACGAACCGCGGCCGATTTAAAGGGTACTACCTAGCAAGTGTGGTGTCTGGCGGTGACACCACAACTTCTTTACCAGACAGCTACGCCACAGCCGTTGCAGCCTCGATGTGTCACTTCAGGAAGCTCCTGTTCTCACCCTGGCACTCCCCACTGGAAATGACGGTGCGGCCGCGTCCTCACCGGCACCATCTCCTCCGACGGCTAC
The DNA here is from genome assembly GCF_023898315.1 of Schistocerca nitens. Classification (NCBI taxonomy): domain Eukaryota; kingdom Metazoa; phylum Arthropoda; class Insecta; order Orthoptera; family Acrididae; genus Schistocerca; species Schistocerca nitens. Next base: position 250,954,115 of record NC_064618.1, read on the forward strand.
GAGACGACCAACTCTCCAGAGCTCGACGACCAGCCCGCCGGCTGCGGTCGTCATCGATGCGAGTGCGGTGCCTACCTCTGCTTTTCTTCAGACTTGCTCGACCTCGGACATTCAACGTCCATATTCTGACATGGAACAGCACTTACGAAAGCAGCAGTCGCCCTGGAAACGGAAGTAGAAAAGTCCAACGGCATCCGACGACATACTTCTTCATGTGGCATCACAGGCAGTGGAGCGGATACAAGACAATGATCTACCTTGGAGTGCCCTGACGACAGGGGTGCCGCTCCCGATGTCCCATCTGAGGACCGATACCGCCCGACAACGATGGATGCCATGGAGAGAGATTCCCTGAATCCCGCTACAGCAGCGTCTCCACACCTCGCCCTCGATGAGTGCGACAGTCGCTTGCCATCTGTTCCAGTCTGCTGGGCTGATGATGTCGACGATGGAGCAGGTCGAGAAGGTGGCTCTCCCGTCAGGCATTGCCCCTCGGATATACCTGACTCACCTTCCACCAAGTTACTGCGGGTACAGTGACTGCGCCGGATGTTACACGCCAGCCGGACACCTCTGCCAGAACATCTGTGCCAATGGTGGGAGCACGCCCACAACACTACCGCATCGCGACGATGAATCTGGCTTCACACAAACTGGAAAAGTTCCGAGAGACCATTTATACTGCTGATGTCGACATTTCCCTCCTCTAAGAAGTGGTCGACGCTGACTTCTATGCCCCCCACTGGCTACACAGCACACATCTCCCTTGCTTCTGACAACGGTACTGGAGTCGCCATCCTCCTCCGCTCTGGACTCCCTGCTGAAGATGCAGTGTACCTTCCTAATGCCAGAGGCATGGCTCTCACGCTGTTCGGCGTCCGCATCCTCAATGTATATGCGCCGTCAGGCTCCAGTCGACGTCGTGGCCGAAACACCATCTTTGCTGACGAGGTAACGCCGCTTTTTGAGGGTCCCCTGGATGAAATGGTCCTCGGTGGCGATATCAACTCCACACAAGGGCCGGATGACCACGTCATTCCCCGTCTGTGGCCCTCTCCGTCATCATCAACAGATTTCACCTTGTTGACACATGGACAAAGGCTCATGCACCCGCGCAGGTTTCACATACTGTTCGTCACATGCTTCCAGTCGCCTCGACCGTATATACTGTGGTGTCACCGCTAGACACCACACTTGCTAGGTGGTAACTTAAATCGGCCGCGGTCCTGTAGTACATGTCGGACCCGCGTGTCGCCACTGTGTATTCGCAAACGTAGCGCCACCACAGGGCAGGTCACAAGACACGGACTTGACCTCGCCCCAGTTGTACGGACGACATAGCTTGCGACTAGACCTACCAAGTATTCCTCTCATTTGCCGAGAGACAGATTAAATAGCCTTCAGCTAGTCCATCGCTACTACCTAGCAAGGCGCCATGTGTATCATTGCTAATTGCTTACTACTATGCAAGAGATGTATTTCAACAAGAACAAGACTACATTAAAGTTAAGTATATTAAAATCTCTCTTCTTTTCTTTATAGTTTTCATCCAGTCTCCTGTTTCAGAATTTACGCCCGTCTGCGTTAGTTTCGCGTGCACCTAGCCACTCATTGTGTCGAGACCTTAGGGAATCGACACAACATATACCTCACACAGTCCCTTGCTGCCGTCACTCGACATGCCGAAGTATGCGCACTGGCTTTCTCTGACCACGACGGCTACATCTGCGATGTCGTCCTCACCGCCAACAGGTGTGGCACAGTCGCAGCCTGTGGAAATCAAACGTTTCCCATCTGACTGTCCCTGATTGCCGACGGATCGTTTGGCATGCGTGGGCCTTCTGTCGTCGACGTCCCCACAAGCATATCCACCTTATCCTGGTGGATACCCTGCGCGAAACCAGCTCTACGCAGAGCACTGATGGAATTTGGCAAAGACTTCAAAACTTCGCAAGCGAGCATCATGGACTTTTATTATGCGGTGCTTCGTGATTGCACGTCGATGGCATTCTGGCATTCTCTCTTGTCCGTCAGACGAAAATGTATCGTGGTAAAGAGCAAATCACTTCACTCATGCGACGACACTTGGAAAGGACCCTTGTGAGATCCTGCAGCCATGACCATATGCCTCACGAAACGCTATCGATGTACCACCTCCTCACAGAACGCCGACGTCGTCGTAGAGTTGTCATTCAAGACCTCACCGATGCGGAAGGACGACGATACGCTACGCAATGAGTCATTGGTCACGCTTCCTATTCTGATTTCCGCCGGATGCTAGCTACCGTCCCACATCCCTCGACCTTAACTGAGGAGGTAGCAGCACTTGCTGTCAACGCCGTGCCAGAGGATGTGGCTCAAGAACTTCAGGAAAAAGTGACCACCGTTGAAGTCCTAGATGCTATCAATGTGGGAGCAGCAAACAAGTTCCCTGGACCTGACTGCCTCCCCCTCGAATTTTACAAGTGTTTTAGCCATCTTTTGGTACGTACTTGGACGTCCATCTGTCGTGAACTGATGTCACCCACAACGACGATACCAGCAACCTTCCTTGATGGAGTCATTATCATGGTCCTAGGTGACATGGGCGATGACGGATCTCTGATTATCGGCCCATCACACTACTCAACAGAGACGAAAATTTTTACCCGTTTGTAGGCCTCATGACCCAAAAAGGCAGCAAGATACGTCACCTCTCTTGATCAGACTTCGCTGGGCGGTGAAAACAACATCCGCACGGCTCTTTGCCGTTACAGGCACATGTTCGCGGTCGCAACATTTACCTGGCGCATTAGCATCACTTGACTTGTCAGGCATTCGACCGTGCTGTCCATACCTTTCTGAAATCGGTCCTCCAACACATGGGTTTTCCGGCTTGTATAGTTCAGTCAGGCATTCGACCATACATTTCTGAAATCGTTCCTCTAACGAATGCGTTTTCCGGTTCGTACAGTAACAGTGGTAATGCAGCTCCTGAGCGGCGCAACTTCAGGAATACTCTGTAATGGTCGCCTCACCGCACCTCTAGCGATCGAGCGCTCTGTCCGACAGGGTTGCCCACTTTCCACGATACTGTATGCCCCTACTCCAGCGGCTTCGCCAACATCCGGTGGGCCTGCCATTGCATGGGCACCGCCTCTCCTGTGCAGCCTATGCTGACGATCTAGTCCTCTACCCCGCAATGAAGACGATATTCGTGCGGCTCTGACTTGGGTGGCGACATATGGGGAGGCACTGGGCAGTTCTCTTAACATTTACAAATCGAAGGTTCTGCTCATTAGTGAGGTCGCTACTCAAAGCATGGCCATCAGCTTCCGCTGTTTGGGTATTGATTTTATGAATGACCTCCGTCGTTCAACGGCAACAAACAGCAGACATCTCTTCCAAACGATCAGGGCTGGCCTTGTGGACCACCGGCTTAGATCCCTCGACACTGTACAGCGTGCACAATACGTGAATGTTTACCACGCCTCACGAATGCCCAATGTGGCACAAGTGTTCCCGGTTTCGATTACCCTCGCACGTCGTATGTTGATGGTAATAGGAGCGTGGGGGAGTAGGCTTATTCCATGTGCCAGACAAAGTTATGGCCCTTTTTGTTAGCTCCCAACTGAAAGTGTGGCGTCGCTCCCCGACGAGCCTGACCGGACTTTAGCATGAATATGCGCCAGTCTCTATGTCAACCTTTCCTTACCCGACAGACACCTGCTCAGATCACTTTCCTGACGCTTTTATTCCCTGATGTGGTCCATTACCCCGCAACAACAAAAACTACCGTTGTGAATTGGATACGCGGTCATACGGTCCACTACCTTTTTGGCCCCGAAGAGAAATCAGAACTAGGTTATTGGGCGTACCTTAACGATCGACACTGTGCACTTGTTCGCAGCCCCAGGTACAATCACTTCTTCTCCAATTTTCTATGGAGACCCTTTCATGACCCGCCTTCGAGCTTGAACGTCCACGCCGTGAGATGTTGATGCTTTTTTGCCGACATGATGTTCTGAACGCACTACAAACGGAATCTCCAGTATAATTTGGAGAAAAGGCGCTAGCGACTCCTGGAATTCTGGTACATAGAATAATTTACTTAAAAAAGTTATAAAAATAAAAAAGTAAAAAATAAAGAAAATAAAAATATACATACAAAAAAGGAAAAAACAAAAAGAAATGAAATAAAATAAACTAAAAAAACAAAAGCCCTTACAGAACTATTTCATTTTCATCGCTCTCTATGTGTTCTTTTCCCCTACTTTCTTCCTTTCCTACACCCTTGTAGTAATAGGTTAGTTGTTTTGGGATAGGCGTGGATAGGCGCCATCACATGAAGAGGTGCTTTTTCTTTTTCTTTTTTTTTGTTAGGGAACAAGTGGCGGTGGCAAGTATATTTTTTTGTAGTTTCCCTCTCCTGTCTAGGGCGGAAAATAAAGTTACAAATATAACCTGCAAATGTAATGACTGCAAAAAAAAGTGGTTAAGACAGTGGAATCGAATTCGGGACGACGATGGTTCAAACCCGCGTCCATTCAGATTTAGGTTTCCCGTGATTTCCCTAGATCACTTCAGGCAAATACCGGGATGGCTCGTTTGAAAGGGCACGCGCGATTTCCTTCCCCATCCTTCCCTAATCCGATGGCACCGATACTCGCTGTTTGGTCTCTTCCTCCAATTCAACCAACCAACAGTCTGATCACGTCCACGCACAAGCCATCACGTTTTATCGCACTGGATTAGATTCTCAAGGTTTCTTCCTTCGTTGAAGCTTGTTTAGAGGAAATTACCCTCTTCACAGGAATGCGTGCATGCCTCAGCCTCAGTGACGACGGGTAATTTATCTCTGTATGTGTGCTGGCTGGTGTAGACAAAAAATGCTTTGATTCATATGTGGAGACTTGAAAACTAATTGCAAGTTTCATTTTTACTGCGCCGAGACTATGCTGTTTAGTCCAGGACAGCATGCCTCTGGTTGCAGACGGAATGCATCTGTCTGCCGCGAGGTATAACTCAGCTTTGACTGTTCGTAGAAGACTGTGTTGGTTATAGTTCGCCGTGAATTTGCGACTCGAAGTACGAATTACGCCTGCAGTTGGCTCATTGTATATTTCCTACAACTTTATTAGTAAGCATTTTGTTGCAGTGGGATTTTTATTGAATTTAAATTGCTGCAAGATATTTGCCTAGTTACAAAATAGCAGACTTATTTACTATCGCCCAGTTTTAATTTTTGTGAAGCGCTCTTCTCAGCTGTTATGTTCTACGTCTATTTACATTAATGCTATCTTTGTTTCACTACATTATTCATCAGTGTTCTATTCAACAAAAACGTTTAAACATTTCAGTTTTTCTAACGTTTTCCTTCTGTTACGGATGTTATGTCAACATTAACTTCATTATTTTATAACAGTTATTCTCCAGAAGTTTTTCCCATGTTGTTGATTCTTCTGAGTTTACGTTCAGCAACGAAGCTGATGAACTACACCCAACTCCTCCTATATCGTATATGTTCCTCGTTTCATATTTTTTTAACATTATTTTTTAGATGATCCAAGGTTTCCTCTGAATATTGAACTTCATATTTCTCAATTCATTAATGATGCATTAACTATGCATAAAATTATCTAAACCTTCCCACAAATTTATAATAGAACTCATCTGGACACCTCAGCTTTTATGAGGTGCAGTTATCAATTGCTCATTAATCCTCTATTTTTCTTTACATGACTCAATAAATACGTCTGTGAGATAGAGACAAATGAATTTAATTTGTTATAACACATGGTCTAGTTATGGTTACCTCACAAAATCATTCAGCGCAGTAGGTGATCTATAATTTTGTACTGTAGTCTTATTTTGAAAACCAATTTACAAATCAAGATCGTTATGTTAACTCAGCTACTGGAGTAGTAGTTTCGGCAGTATGTATGTCATCCTCAGAACTGTAAAAATAAAATATATCGGGGTTACAGGCTTACAATTACATAAAATGTAGTAGGTCATACACAAAAATTCAATGATAAAAATTAGATACCAACAAAACCGGACGGGGGTAGTTACATCATACAATACTTGCACCCCTCTTTCACATGAGGACTATACAGAATGCTGTGATATAATATTTCTCATAAAATTCTACTCATTTAGACAGAAACAATCTAATGTAAACATATAATAACGAATATATCTAACAAATACAATTTTAAATATAAACATACCATAAAAATGTCGAGGCACACAGTGACAAACTTCATGATAGCACACCTGACGTGTCACTGTAATGCCTCAACCTTTCTGTGGTACATTTGTATTAAAAATTTTACTTATTACGAATATTCGTTATTATATGTTGACTTAGGATTGTATCTGCTGCGGGGTAAAGTCAAGCGCCCGAACGCCAGTCGGAAACGAGAGAGGAGAGAGGGCTGTGAAGAAGACGTCAGAACAGTTGTGGATTTTATGAATAAATGGTTTTAACAGTCAAAGCCAGCGATGACGTCTTTCAAAATGTGGTATATGACAGTGGACACAAGTCGAGAAAAGATCAAAGTAATTTAAATTTGAAGCTAAAATTAATAGTCAGGGCACATTCGTAGCGACACGATTAGATCCAGAATGACTTTACGACTGTATAGTTTCGAAAAGAGAACTGTGATCGATGCTCCATTTAGAAGACTATCGTCTCACAAGAACTGCCTTAGCCATCATATCTTATGACACTGCTGCCACATTGACGTTTAAGTGAACTAAGCGATCCATTTTGTACCACTCCGCATAAGCTACGAGACAAACAATATCTACCGGTGGGTACATTCTTTTTGCCGTGTACTTATTTGCGTAATACATGATTGACATATATATAATTCCTCGCAGGAAATGTTTCGGTCGATCAAAACCTCTGCACCTACAGTATATGATGTTTGGGGAACTGTAGCTGGTATACTAAAGTTATTTTCTCACATCTCAGTCCGTTAGCATACAGGACATAACGTCACTGTTCTTCGGTATCAGCCCCGAGTTTTCTCATTTTATCCAGGCGTGACTACGTGATATGAATATTTCTTGTACTAGAATGTAGTCTCTCAAAATTTTGGGGAATAGTTACTCAGCGAAAATGAACGAGTTATGCATAACGTTTCCAATAGGACTTTCTTGTACATTTTGTAACTCTCTTATGATGACTAAAGACATCAATGACAAGTCGCGCTGCTCTATCCTCTTTAGTTAATCTAGAGGGTGGTTATAACTAAACTTTCGCTATTTAATTGGTCCCCATGAAAAGCGAGTGATCGAAGGACAATGAGACTTTTTGGAAACATTTGTAAGACATGCGGAAGAGAAATAATAAGTAAACCATAAAGAAACACGTTTTAATTTCCCCATGAGAGGATAAAATTTGTTAACTGCGTAAAATGTTTATGTTCCCATTTAGAAAAGTTGCGCGGTGTGACGACCATTCGCATCCGAGACAGCCTGGAACCGCACTAGAAATACCATTTCACAATTGTTCACAGCACTTTTCGAGCAGTGTACCATGAAATGCTCAGCTGTCGTGACGTAGCTCGTGCACTGCTTGAAGATAGCACATTGTGCCCTTTTTTCAAAGTCATGGCAGCAGTAATAACATCTTCAGCAATTTGTGAAGCAATTGACGGTCGGCCTTTGTCAGGAGAAATTCCAAAAATTGCGAGTTAGTTCAAGCTTCTGAATTATGTTCTTCAACTCCAGGGCGGGAAGGGTAACTCTCCGTATTGCTTTAATATGTCGATACTGGCGAAGGGCACGAGCACTGTTGCTGTTGCTTTGGTACAACAGCTTTACGAGTAAAAGCCCTTCTCATCTTCTCCAGAACGATGCTGACTGTCTGCAACTGAATGCACAGTAACGGCTGTGTTTCAACTGTTTGTCACATACAAGTTCCGGTGCCTAACGGCAAGTCATGACGCTAAAACTACTAAAAACTACTAACAACGTAAATCCTGCAATGCACAGTCTGAACTTCATTCCCATGAAGATATGTACCCATAACATAAATAGTTATCCCCCTACACTAGCTCAAGTAGCGAACGTTGTAACGTAACAGCTTAAATTTGCCCAAAAAATCGATTGACTTTCTTTGATGAAACTGTAACTATAAAACTCGATACATGAAAGGTTCAATGTTTTCAAATAACGTATCGATATTTTCTAACAATGTTAAATGTCTTTAACAATCTGTTAAAAGTAAATGGAGTAATAGATACAGTTTGAAGAAACTAAAATAGTATTATCGATATTTTCTAACGATGTTAAATGTCTTTAACAATCTGTTAAAAGTAAATGGAGTAATAGATACAGTTTGAAGAAACTAAAACAGTAATGAATGGTTTCTACATTTATTACAACTGTTATATTCATATGTGAACTGAAGATGGATATTACTTTTGACAAAACAAAGAAGAAAGTTCGGAATCCACTTTGGGTTTTCAACACACAGTTGTTTGTATGACCTTGCGGTAAGCGGCGCGGAAAAGACGGAACGAAACGAAAGACAGCACTTGCAGACAGAGTAGCCTGATATGTGTACGTAGCTGTGCCAAGTGTGGTGACATAACTATTCTGCGAGTGCTAAAACTGTGCGTAGTCGAGTGAAACTTGATGAGGCAGCAGTACTTGTTTCGTAAAGTCGTGTCAAGAATCAGCGGCTTATGGAAAGCAGGAAGATCCAACATTAAGATGGAATTTGGAGCTGGCGTAACTTAAAAGGAAAATAGCTTCCGTAAACAGAGTGGTAGCAATACATTACTTCCATTCTAATGGAGATGAGAAGAGCCTAGTCAATTACCATTTTGCAATGTTCAAATACAGCATAATAACAACTGCAATAAACAACGCAAATTTCATTTATTAAATCTAAGTAAACAGAAGTGTAATGAATGTTACAGTCACAAATTTCATATCCAACTATTGAACAGTCAATTTTTTAAAAGAATCGGTTAAAGTCATTATCCTGAAGCCACGAAGTGCATCCTAATTTCCTTGTCACTGCGTTTAAATAACTTTGAGTAAATGAGGCACTCGGTCGTAAAACATGGTATCTAACAATTTTTGCCAATTGGCGTTTTTGGCAACGTCTGACTTCTTACAGCTGATGTCATAGGTTGGTGAAGGAATCTGTGGGAGGTGTGTACGTTGTAAGAAATTATGTTGGTATTATGTTATGGTAAGTGACAGCTGACTGCAGGTAAAACATTGTAAGTAACAAACATGGCGGCCAGACACAATCTGTTCCGTAGTGATGAGAAACTTGAAAGTTTCGAGCGCTAACAAGAATTCTGACTACAGTTCTTCCTGTAATGACGAAGATGAAAGCCCAGAGTATTATCCTGTTTATGAATGCAAACAAATCGGATGCAAATTACTCCTTAAAAAGGTAAGAACAGATGCCTTTATTTCTTAATCTGTTTGAAGTAAAAGATGGTATGTACTGCACTTACCAAGTTTTACTGCCTATTCCGTATTGGAACTTGTTGTGGATTGGCAGGAGAGCCAACCCAGGAATATTAGAGGAAGCCGAAAGGCACGCGTTTTAGCTCACGCAGGCTGGCGTGAGGTCTGGAACAGGAAAGGGAAATTAGACTTTAGAAAAAAACGGACGTAGCTGGTGGAATACTTAACTTTAATCCATTAATGGTGATCGTCGGTCTGACGGTACATGATTAACAAGATCAATAGCAACTGATAATGGCGCCTTGCTAGGTTGTAGCAAATGACGTAGCTGAAGGCTATGCTAACTATCGTCTCGGCAAATGAGAGCATATTTTGTCAGTGAACCATCGCTAGCAAAGTCGGCTGTACAACTGGGGCGAGTGCTAGGAAGTGTCTCTAGACGTGCCGTGTGGCGGCGCTCGGTCTGCAATCACTGGTAGTGGCGACACGCGGGTCCGACGTATACTAACGGACCGCGGCCGATTTAAAGGCTACCACCTAGCAAGTGTGGTGTCTGGCGGTGACACCACATTCCTCCCCCGCAAATCAGCGTACGGTTGTGTTATAAGGCTTCCGCCCGCCGTGGGGAAGACCCCATGTTGACGTATGCGACGAGGTGGGGAGCCTAACAACAGGCGAGGCTGTGCCACCCGCACCCTGCCATTCGGTCCGCGGGGAGCTAGGAAACGCCTGAAAACCTGCTCCAGGTTGCACGCCAACATGCGGTGTATGCGCCCGCAGAGAGACAGGAGGGGCCGAAGGGTCGACCTCCATCGGGCCGGGGCACCCGACGGGCGAAGACGACATGTGGTCCGGAGCGGGCAAGAGTTCGATGTCGGAGGACAACTGGTCACGGGAAGCGATCGGCGGCGCGAGACCCAGGGAGGCGCCGGGCGGTTGCAGCGACGGGTCCACTGCGGGCGTCGCCGGCCGGAGTACAGGCGGCGGCGGCGGCGGCGCGTCGCCATGGGGCAAAAAGGAAGGCAGCGTCGGTAACACCTGGGGCTGAGGCGAGCCAGTAGATGGGTCCCCAAGGCGCTGAGCGGACGGCACTGTCGCTGAAAGCAGACGGCGAGCGGCAGATCCCATGCGACGACAGAGGCGCAGCTGAGATGCTGGCGCACCTCACCAGAGGCCCCCAAAACCAGATACAAAGCGCGTCCGAGGCAGCGAAGAATGCGCCCTTCGACCCAACGCCGTGAACCTCGGTAGTGACGATAGTAGACAACGTCGCCTGGAGCAAAAGCAGGTGTCTGCCGCTGCACAGGAACCTGATGCGGCGGATGTAGCAAAGACATCAAGGTTCGATGATGACGACCGTGGAGCAACTCAGCCGGCGAGCGACCATCTCGGGGCTAAGAGCGATACGAGGACAAAAAGAGCAATAACGCGTCCTCCCAAGAATGCGACTCTTTTAACTTCAACATCTGTGACTTGAAAGTCCTGACCAATCGTTCAGCGGTACCGTTTGACTGTGGCGAAAACGGCGCGGACGTCAGATGTTGAATACCATTGGCCTTGCAGAATGACAAATTCTGCGGAGAGGAATTGTGGGCCATTGTCTGAAACAATAGTCTGTGGAAGACCTTCAATGCAAAAAATAGCAGATAACGCTTGGATGGTGGCAGATGACGTCTTGGAAGACATCCAGTCAACAAAAGGACAATTACTGAATGAATCTACCACAACCAGCCATCGAGCATTCCAGAATAGACCAGCAAAATCGATGTGTAAGCGTTGCCAAGGGGAAGTGGCTTTTGGCCATGCAAAGAATTTCCACGGTGGTGCTGATTGTTGTTCGGCACACGCCATGCAAGAAGAGCACATATTCGTAATCGCGGCATCGATTCCGAACCAAGTACAGTGCTGACGAGCAAGTTGTCCTTGGTGGAGAAGCTGTGAGACAGAGGATTGTAACGAACGTGGTTCCACGACCCTGGACTGATCATTATCAGAACGCAACAGCAAAACACCACGTCGAACAAAAAGTCTCTCCTTGTGAGCAAAAAATCGGCGAACCAACGGATCCCCAATCTGTGACTTTGACAAGGGCCATTGTGTAGCAACAAAACGCAGAACGGTAGCAAGGACAGGGTCGGCAGCTGTGGCTGTAGCTACACGACGAAAATCAATCGGAAACGATTCGACCACGACATCGGTTTCCGCATCAATGAACATGCAAGCAAGTTTGGAGGAATCGAATGCCCTATCCTCAGCAACAGGCAAACGGGACAACGCATCGGCGTTTCCGTGCTTAGCAGTGGACCGATACAAGATATCGTAGTGGTACCGCGAGAGGAAAAAAGACCAGCGAATGAATTTCTGCGCTGTACGTGGAGGTACAGGCTTGTTTGGATGAAAAAGCGATGTCAAAGGTTTGTGGTCTGTGATTATGGTAAAGTGACGACCATACAAGAAATCATGAAACTTTGTAACACCAAATACGAGAGCCAATGCCTCTTTCTCGATCTGTGAATAATTTCTTTGCGCAGACGAGAGCAATTTGGACGCAAGTTCGTGCGATCCATCTTTGTGCGCAAGCACAGCACCGATCCCGAAATCCGATGCATCCACCATTAACAAAAGGGGCTTCTGGGGATCGAAAGGCGTAAGGCAAGTATTGGAAAGCAACGCCGATCTCAACTGGCGAAAGGCGCGTTCGCATTCCGTCGTCCAGACGAACGTGACACCTTTACGGCGTAAACGATGAAGCGGAGCTGAAGTGGAAGAGGCGTGGCGCACATATTTATGGTAATTGTTGATTTTTCCCAGCACAGTCTGTAGCTGCTTCAAATGCGGCGAAGGTAAGTCTTGTATGGCACGGAGGTGCTCGGGACTGGGATGTATGCCTTGGGCATTGAGTACATGTCCCAGGTAGGGCAAGTCGCAAGCAAAAAACACACATTTGTCTTTCCGCAAGCGAAGACCATGTTGTCGCAAGACCTGAAATAATGTTCTGAGATTGGCTAAATGTTCTTCTTCCGTCTTTCCGGAGATCACTATATCGTCCAGATAGTTTGCTGCAGTAGGGACCGACGCACAAACAGTTTGTAGATACTGCTGAAACAATGCAGGGGCAGATGCACACCCGAATGGCAGTCGGTTGAATCGATACAAACCAAGATGCGTGTTAACCACCAAAACGTGCTGGGATTCTTCGTCCACCGGTATTTGCAAGTACGCATCTGCTAGGTCCAACTTCGAAAAATATTTACCCGGGCACAGTTGGTCAAAAAGATCTTCTGGGCGGGGTAAAGGAAAAGTTGCAATCACGAGTTGTGGATTCACTGTTGCCTTGAAGTCCACACAAAGTCTGAATTTTCCGGAAGGTTTTGGCAAAATTACTAAGGGTGATGCCCAGAGAGAAACCTGCACACGTTCAATTACACCTTGTGATTCCAAAACGTGTAATGTTTTTGCGACCTCATCACGCAATGCGTGGGGAACGTTGCGCGCTCTGAAAAATTTCGGTTGCACGTTTACTTTCAGTTCCAATTGTGCTTTATAGTTCTTAGCGCAACCAAGGCCCGGTGCAAAAATGTCTGCAAATTCTTCACATAGACGACAAACACTGTCTGAAGGCACAGTCTGGTTCACTGATAGGACCTGATTTACTATAGACAAGTTAAACAACTGAAATAAATCGAAACCAAACAAGTTCGCTGCAGAAGAAGAACGAAGGACGTAAAATGACAAAAGTTTTCTTTGTCCTTTGTTTGTTGCAAGAAGGCTGCACTGTCCTAACACAGGGATCGCTTGTCCTGAATAACTAATTAACATTTGCGGCACGCAATGGAGGTGTGCCCAGCTGTTTGTACGTGTCGTGATAGATCAGTGAAACTGCAGCTCCGGTATCGAGCTGGAATGGTATCACTTCGCCGTTAATGTCCAAATCTACAAAAAGTTTATTGTCCTGCTGACGACAAGAGCGACTGTCTCGTGCAACGTGAACTGACACCGGTACAGAATCACTTGCGACTTGACGGGATTTCCGGCGATGTCGACGCACACTATTTGTGGGACGAACACAGTCACTGTTAGGGAGAGTGGCACTGGGTGGAGTGGAATGAATTACATGAATTTCCATGGGCGAAGTTTCACGAGCCTGAGTATCCTTGGTTCGAATTCGGCGCGAAGCAAAGGGCCTGGAATGGTTGTGAGTGTCCGATCTGAGCTTTTTCTGGCAAACATTCTGAACATGTCCTTTCTTATTACAGAAAAAGCAAATAGCTTGGCGTGACGGGCAATTCTCACGCGAATGTCAAGTAGAACACCGTGGGCATGATTTCAGCACTGCATTTGATTGCCTGCGCGTCACACGTGGCTGAGAGCTTGGCGGCAGCTGCGCAGCCGGGCGCTAGGGCTGTTTACTGTTCCGTGCAGCGCGCCCGGCGGGCCGGTTAACGTGACACACGGGTGGTGAAGTTTCAAATGATTCCTGAGCAAAGTTTAGTGTGTCCTGCCGATCCAATATGTCTATCACTTGTTGAAGGGAGGGATTGACTGGTTTCAAAATCTGTTCCCTTATACGAACATCAGAAACGTTCTGTGCAATTGCATCACGTACCATAGTATCTGAATAAGGGAGTCCACATTGACACTCAAAAGCACAATCCCTACTAAGGCCTTGCAAGGTTGGAACCCACTCCCGATTAGTCTGACCTGCCGTACGTTTTGTACGAAAGAAGGTATACCTTTTTGCAACTACATTGACTGATTCTTTGAAATATGCACCTAATGCAGACAAAATTTCGTCATAGGACAGAGTTGCTACGTCGCGTTGGGGAAATAATTTGACTATCACATGGTACGTGGTCACCCCGATGGACGATAACAAAAAAGGCTGCCGCTCGTTACCTTGAATTCTGTAGGCGGCGAGATGGAATCCAAATTGGCGTGACCACTCCGTCCAGCTTTCCAGTGCAGCATCAAAAGGTCGAAAAGTTGGTGCAACAGCGTGTTGTGGCTGCGGTAGCGGTGGAGCAGCGGCCGCCGCATCGTTTTGCATTGCTCGTTGACCCTGGACGAGCTGTCCAAGGGCATCCAGTAAGGCCTGCGTCTGCTGATTCTGCAAGCGATAAAATTCGGGCAGTACATCTGGAGATTGTGGCGAAGCCATGACACAAGTAAATCAGGGCAATATCGATACGAACGCGGATGGGCCTTGTCGCCAAATGTTGTGGATTGGCAGGAGAGCCAACCCAGGTATATTAGAGGAAGCCGAAAGGCACGCGTTTTAGCTCACACAGGGTGGCGTGAGGTCTGGAACAGGAAAGGGAAATTAGACTTTAGAAAAAACGGACGTAGCTGGTGGAATACTTAACTTTAATCCATTAATGGTGATCGTCGGTCTGACGGTACATGATTAACAAGATCAATAGCAACTGATAATGGCGCCTTGCTAGGTCGTAGCAAATGACGTAGCTGAAGGCTATGCTAACTATCGTCTCGGCAAATGAGAACGTATTTTGTCAGTGAACCATCGCTAGCAAAGTCGGCTGTACAACTGGGGCGAGTGCTAGGAAGTGTCTCTAGACCTGCCGTGTGGCGGTGCTCGGTCTGCAATCACTGATAGTGGCGACACGCGGGTCCGACGTATACTAACGGACCGCGGCAGATTTAAAGGCTACCACCTAGCAAGTGTGGTGTCTGGCGGTGACACCACAGAACTTTTCGAAAACGGAAGTTCTGAACGTTCCTTTCATCGAATATGAACTGAGTACGAAGTAACCAAACTTCGTAAAACATAAACACAATGCATTATATAGAAATAACCGAAATAGGTTTCATTTTGACTCGCAAATTATAAATATGTGCGAAGGTGACCACGGTATCTACTAGAGTTACCATGTTTTACACCCACTATGTTAAATCACTCAGAATTTTTTCTATTATCAGCTCTTTAGAAGAAATGTCTACCTGAAACGTAAACACAACACTTTTACCTTACGTCCTGTAGTGTAGCGACTTAAGCGCGTGACTACCAAGCCAAAGGTCACGACATTGAATCCTGGTCGGATCACGAAACGTTTTCAGTTAATCGTCGGACCGATCGTTTTCAATAAGATACGAATTACGCCAGATACAGCCGCGGTTCGGCTTCCGCGATGAACTGTAGATCCCTTCTCTTGCAGGTTGGGGATACGGGAACCTCCCAGGTGGCTTCAAGTTGATAGACTAGCAACAGAATCGGGAGGCACACGAGATTTTTATTACTATCCCTTGCACTTTTTTTTTTTTTTTTTTGAAAGAAGGGTAATGAGCTTTTCGATGCAAGTATTCCTTGATTCCTTGTTTTGTTTCAGAAATCGGCCGCACTCAACATCAACCAGGATTGTGAATCGGAACCATGTACCAGTAGGTCTACAACCAACAGTCATGATGGAAACAATGCGGATGTAAGGTCACCTACTGCTTCTGGAAAATCTAATCCGCCTAGTAGAGTCCGTTATGCAGGATCGTCGGTACCTCTTGAACAAAAGGATTCTGTAGATGATCAGGAAAAATCAAACAAAAAAGGTAGAAAAAGGAAACGTGGGGTAAACCAACAGGAAAAAATAAAAAATTAAGAAATTTAGGTAAAAACTGTTTGTCTTATCGAGGAAAAGGAAATCCACAAGCACCTCGAGAAGCAGGCCCAGATTGCCTTTGTAAGAAAAAATGTTTTTCAAAGATTGATGCTGACGAACGACACTCGGTGTTTGAAGAGTTCAATAGAATAGGAAACTACAACATCCAAAACGCTTAATTGTTTGGTCTAATAGATGTTAAAAAAACTGCCAGAAGTACGAAAAAGAGTGGAAGTCCCTATCGAAGAAAATTTACCATTACTTACAATATCTTGGTTTAAGGGCAAAATGTAGAAGTATGTAAGACTACTTTCCTCAACATCCACGGACAGCAAAAAAGTAGGGGGAGAGTCGAAATTTTGGTTTAAAAAAGAACCAATGGCGCTCATACTCCACCATCAGATAAAAGAGGTGCACATGGGCACCACAAGAAAAAGTCTTCAGAAGACGATATAAAAAATGTGCATACTTTTATATCAAAACTTCCCAAATACGAAAGTCACTGCACCAGGCGCAAAAATCCTTATAAGATGTTTATGTCTGTAGAATACACAGTTAAACGTTGTTTTGAAGAATATACTCAGTTCTGTTCAGAAAGTGGTAGCAGTCCTGTATCTTCAGACAAGTTCAGAAGAATATTTACGGAAGAATTTAATATAGGATTCAAGTCTCCTAAGACAGACACATGTGAGGACTGCGACTCACAGAGAATTGAACTGTAACAAGCCGAAAACGATAAAAATGACGCTCAAGTCCAAGAAATTGGACACAAAATCGAGAGACACCACCTACATGCTGCTGCCGGCCAAAAATTTTTGCAAGTTGCCCCAGAGGACAAAGAACCCCTTATTCTAACATTTGATCCTCAACAGGCGTTGCCCATTCCAAAATTGTCGACTGGACCTGCATTTTACAAAAGAAAATTGTTTTGCTTCAACCTCAGCATTCATGATTGCTCCAATAACGTAGGGTACTTTTATTACTGGGCGGGGCTACTGCTAGGAGAGGAAGTGATGAAATTGCAAGTTGCATATTGAAATACTTCACCGTGAATGACATACAGTGCAAGAAACTTATAGTAATATCAGATAACTGCTGTGGTCAAAATAAAAACTGGACAATAGTCGGTCTCTGGCTTAAATTATTGGCAAGTGGCCGTGTAAAATGTGTCGAACATGTTTTTCCAGTAGTTGTACATAAAATGTTGCCATCAGATAGAGATTTCGGCCGAGTAGAGCAGTATGTGAGGGATCAGATTCAGTATGTGTACTGCCCGGAGGAATGGGGACAGACCTTCAAAAACGCCCAACGCTCACCTCCCTTTAATGTGTGCAGAATGCAACAGGGAGATTTCTTTCAAGTTTCTTCACTGAAGGCATTGTTTAGAGCACCCAGGAATGTAATTGCTGCGTCTGTCAAACTTATGTTGGTCCGCGAAGAAACAGATTCTCTGACTGTTTATAAATCATATTTCGGATCTGGTGAAGAAATACCATTGAAACTGAAAGGTCGCCCTCTTACAGAAGATTTTCTGGGGAAATTTAACGCACCTCTTCCACTGCTGTATAATACACCAATACCAGTCAATAGGGAAAAATTGCGCGATGTCCTCAGCCTGTTCAAGTATATTCCAAAGGCATAACACGGATATTACACGAGCTTAGTTGCTGAGCATTAAATGTAAAATTATTGTACCCAAAACCTACTAATAACACAATTGGTAATGCAACCTTTGGCTACTTTATTTTATTTCCAATGTGATTATCATCTTACACCACTGCACTGTAAACATCCTGGTAAGGTTCCATCTATGTGGTAACTGCCACGTAACAGAAGCAACATTTAACGTCAGTTGTTGTGAAAAATAGTATCTGGGAGATAACAAGGTAGCAATGTCTCATACGTGAATGAAAAATATGGTATCTACGGACATCTTTCCTCTGAATTTAGTTCTTATATTCGCAAACAAAATGTTATGAGGAGCAGCTAAGACGAATTTTACTTTTCAGTACACATAGAATATCTGCGCAACATATTTATGTGAGTTTTGTTAGAGCAAACTATTTGATATTTTTCTCAAAACATAACAACCGATTTCCCGTAAGTTTTCATTTTGTTGGTTACCATGTTTTACGACCGAACGCCTCAAATCTAAACGGTCGTATAAAACGATTTCAGAATTCCGACAGTTTTTTAGTGTATTTAGCTGGATAATGCAGCATTAAATTTATTTGTGTGGATGTAAAATTACCTGTCCGCATTGCTAATTCGCTTAATGCTTCAGATTTTGAGATTACTGTGACTTAATCTTCAGTTATTTAATTTTCATTAATACGTAACTGTAAAGCTAAAAGCTGGTAGCCATTGAGCTTCGTAAGAATCTCACAGCTTGCATCCATATTGATTCCAAGTAGAGCACTGAAAATTAATTGCAATAAAGTAAATTCATTTCAGAAACAGTTAAATAGCTTCTGAAAGAATGAAGTTAAGCTGCTCCTTCAGATTGGCGAGCACAAACCTTCGAATTAGTATCCTTTCCAGAGCGACTGTTGTATAGTAAGATTATATCAAACTTCCTGGCAGACTAAAACTGTGTGCTGGATCGAAACTCGAACTCGGGCCTTTACCTGTTGCGGGTAAGTGTTCTAACAGAGCTACCCAAGTACGACTCACGAAACGTTCTCGCACCTTCAATTCTACCAGTACATCGTCTTCTACCTTCCAAGCTTCACAGAAGCTCTTCTGCGAACTAGTACTCCTGGAAGAAAGGATATTGCGGGACATGGCTTAGCCACAGCCTGGGGGATGTTTCTAGGATAAGATTTTCACTCTGCAGCGGAGTGTGCGCTGATATGAAACTTCCTGGCAGGTTAGAACTGTGTGCCGGACCGCGACTCAAACTCGAAACCTATGCCTTTCGCGGGCAAGTCCTCTACTGACTGAGCTACACAAAACTGTGAGAACGATTCCTCAGTTGTGCCTTGAGAGCTCAGTCGGTAGAGCAGTTGCCCCCGAAAGGCAAAGGTCCCGTGTTCGAGTCTCGGTCCGGTACACAGTTTTAATCTGCTAGGAAGTTTCATATCACCGCACAATCCGCTGCAGAGTGAAAATCTCAGTCTGGAAGATTATATCAGTCTACAACCCATTCGCTGCTGTGATGAGGATAAAACTACAAGATAGGCTGTGCAGTGTATTCGGTGTAATATCCTTTGTTGTGTGCCGAAATTACTGCAAATAGAGCCGCATTATCCTCACTGCGTTTTGATGAGATGTCCAAGAGAAAATTAGTTGCCAAAAATTAACAATATTCCTTAGGATACATATCACACAGCCAGTAATTAAATATTGTTCCCAGCCCGTGGGCTAGTGTTTAGCATTCCTGTCTCTGGAACTTGGGGTCCTTCATTGGATTTGAGGCTGGGTCAGGGATTTTCTCCGCCCAGGGGTCGATTGTTTATGATGCCACCATTTCATCGTCAATCGGTAAAACGGGGAGACTGGACGGAGGAAAGATTGGGAATTTGTGTCGGCGCTGATAACAGCGTCATTGAGTGCCCTACAAACCAAACGTCATTATCACTAATTAAATATTGTTGGGAGTCGGAAAAAATAGTCACAGTTATATAGCGCAGATTAAATGCCAATGCTGACCTGCGTGAACAAGAGGCGTAAGTTTTCTGGGAAGATAAACGGGGTGCCCGGTGACACCATTTTTTATGACAAAACTGGGCAGGACAACGGCCTGTTTTTTTGTAGCTCCATAGGCGTCAAAGCATTTTCTTCCCAGTAACTTGTTGCGAAAACATTAAAAAGTTGGGTTGCACCCTATTCTTGTACTTTGCAATTAAAAGATGAATCGGTTACACGTGGAATCAGAGGTTTCGGTTACAATCTCATGTAGTAGAACAGCACTTATCAATTTGTTGAATGAAAAAATGGAAATGAACATTTGACGTCATTGACCAGGAGGCCCCTTGTAGGGCAGGTCCGGCCGCCTTAGTGCAGGTCTTATTACATTCGATGCCACATTGGGCGACCTGCGCGCCGGATGGGGATGAAATGATGACGAAAACAGCACAACACCCAGTCCCTAGCAGAGAAAATCCCCGACCCAGCCGGGAATCGAACCCGGGCCTGTAGGACGGCAATTCATCACGCTGACCACTCAGCCGTCAGGGCGGACAATTTGTTGAATGAGGGTGTTGTAAGCGATTGCCATTATTTATTGATTACATTTTTGTTGCATCCCACAGTAGTACGCCTGCCTAGTAGGCCTCCCTCCATTGTAGCAGTGTTCAGCATAGCATACCTTGCGGCAAGGAAAGGGGCAGCGTGATCTTCAGCGGTTGTTCACTGAGGCCACCTGCAGCATCCGGACTACTTTGGCACGCTTATCATAGGCACCAGCCAGACACAGCGATGACATCATCTCAGTCGGAAAGCCAACAGGCGAGATGCTCATTGCCAGTAACAGAAGTCAATCATGTAAATTTGATGTAGCAGTCGGTTGGCGACATAACCTGTGGTCCGGCAGTCTGCAGCTCAGAGTCTGGCGAGCAGTCTTCATTTTTCAATCTTCAGCGTTCGGTCTGCAGAGAGTCAAGTGTACCACGAGTGGTGAGTTGCTTTCAGTAGATCTTCTTGGCAGAGTTCGTCTGGAGTTAAGAACCGCCATATCGGATTATGCCATTACAGCAAACAGCCCGGCAGAGCCCATATGGCTACCTAGTTAGTAACTACTAGGTTGTTACTACTGAAAGTGTCTATCATTTACAGAACTCAGTTCTCAGCCTGTTCTTATTAATGAGTAACCATAGTTGGATGTTACGGTATTAGTAATTTACAATAAATAAGTGTTGTTGTACCTGGACTAACGTATTTTCTAAAGTGGTTACATACCTCTTATACTGCCGCAGTCACTTGAACCGAAGCACTTCCATGGCATGATCGATTTTGTGACCATCGTAACAGTAGTACAGTCGATAGTGTTTGACTAGTAATGATGACGGCTCCCTTCAAGAGGACAGGGGGAGAGATTATCAAGCCTACGCATCATTCACAGTCAACCAGGTATTCACAGGCAGCCATTTAAGTGGATATATTTCAGTGGACATCCAGTGAATCACGCCAACAACATGTTTCAGGTTGGGAGGATACGCAGTTCAAACGTTCATGTGTGTGAATTCCTAAGGGACCAAACTGCCGAGGTCATTGGTCCTTAGACTTACACACTACTTAAACTAACTTGTGCTAAGAACAACACCCACACTCATGCCCGAGGGGCAGGAGGGGCTGCACAGTCTATGACATGGTGCCTCAAACCATGCGGTCACTCCAGTAATCTGTTTGCAAATCATTCCAGATGGCCCAATAAACTGATCTTATTTACCAGTACTGAACCTTATTCTGTTCATTAATGCTACAATAGAAATGCTAAGTACTACTCAACACCAGTTGTTACACATGGGAGGGCCAGAACATGGCATGTGGACAATCGATGAATGCCATCGACGGTCCACCCATTTGATCTAGCACAGGAACACTAGGACATACACGTACACAGACTAGGCCAACACTTTATAGCATGCAGAACTACAGGTGACGCAACTAAACATTCTTTTTTTTGTCAAATGCTGGTGCTTATGGGTAAGAACTCATGTTACTTGGACATTAATGACAAGTGAGCTGAGTTTTTCTGGGTAAAATTGTAGTTGCGGTGGCATGCCACATATTTTATCGAACTGTGAGGTGCAGACAAATAACACACCTTACACTCAGTTCCTGAAACAATTCTGATTAAATCGATATGTTTCACGAAATTGTACGAATCTTATTAACATGCAATTTGAATAAAGAAACTGATATATCATGAATATAAACCACTAACACTCACACTAGTAATCACACACAAGTAATTTACCAGACCAAATATATGAGATGCAGTCCTGAGGCAAGGAAAATTTTTTCCTTCACAGCAGGACATCTAGCAGACACAATGAGACACCAGATCCATTGGGGCAGACTTCCGGAAAAAGCCACTCTCGTCCCTGCTTATAACGACAACCCTTCAGAAAGGCTTTCTACAGGAACATGGCTGCAGATGGTAGATAAACATCTGGATAAATACAACTCAGAACATTCACTGTGGCCACTTGCGCAAAAGCCCCTTGGAAAGAAACTCTTTATCTCAGTATTACGTAGAAGATGTTAAACTCTGCCCTAAGAAAGAAACGATGCCTGTGATAGGCTACAGAATAGTAGGTGGATTAATAACAAGTACAAACGTTATGATTGTCTAGAAAAAAAGCCTGGCCATCATATTTGATATGGGCAAGTTGCAGACAGAGAAACTGGCTCTTTCTCTTGCAGCAAATTGTCGGGTATTTGAGCAAGGTGACTCGCGCCACGCTGAAACGATTGCGAGAGTAATTATTTGAACACTTGTTCACAGGTTGGTCTTAACTTATAAGGAGTTAAACTGCAAAGTCTCCTAGTACAGAGAATTGCACCGAGCACTGACAGTTAATGCTTGCGAGCGATTTGAGGTCAATGGCGTACGCGCCATTCCAGCCAAATAGTGTGTACCGTGCCAGTTAACAACTAGGAGTTTCGGCTTCACCAAAGACGTAGGAAATGTATCACACTGGTGTTTACAGTCGAGTGAGATTTTGAATAGATTCTCATATTCACAGCTTGCGCCGACTTCAACCACTGACACCGCCGACGTGCACTCGCGTTACGCCAGCAAATGATATCCAATTGACACTCTGGACTGTGGTCGTGTCCGTCTCTCCTATTTTTTCGTACATTCAACCATGACCTTTAGTTAAACATATTCACGATTGTAGGTCTTAACTGAAGCAGAAACGCCAGATATCTGATCTAACGAAAAGAACTGATCAGTCACTGTAGAGTGCTTTATACCGAGCAGTTACTGATTCTTTTTTATTGCTCTTTACCGACCACAGTCAATTTTAGATATTTTTATTGCGCATTGTAGCATAATTGGGGTCTCTTTGGTCTTTGTATTTAATCGACCCTGAGACATGGCCATCAATCTTATTACTATTAAAGAACAATAGGATAGAAATTTAGCTTCTCAGTTGTGAACACCCAATATCAGTATTTTACCACCCTGTGCATATTACAGTTATGGTTGATATGTCATAGGGTCATGCTTAAAGTAAAAATGAACCTTAATAACGAAATCTAAGATTATCATTTTTGCTAACTTTTTTGCTAACCCGTACACTAATTTCTGTTGGCGATAACATTTCCTTTACAGGGAGTGCAGTGGAAGCAACATTGAGGTCATTGTCTGGTTACATCATTGTCTGTTGCACTCTTCTGAACTCTGCATGGTGAGCTGGTGTCTCCGTGCCTTGCAGGCCTTAGGTGGAACACAAATTTCTATAACACTCACAAAGTGTCTTTGCACAACTGTTGTAGGAAGATAGATCGGAACCAGTCTCACACATGTTAGATAATGGCGACCCTGCCAGGATGGTAGAATACCATGGCGGTATACCATATGTAATTACTGGGGCAGAAAAATATCTTTTTAAAAATTTCTTCATATTCAATTTTTGTGTTGTATCAACCAACGGTAAATATCAGTGGCTACTGACAAGTCAATAGGGAGACAGAGACATGGAAAGCACTGAGTGATGCACGTAGTATCCTCATAGTATAATTGTAACACAATTATTGGCTTTAAGTTTTCTTGCAAGTGTACAGGCGGTTGACACAGCGTTGATAAGTTGGTTCTGTCCCAACTGCTAAGTGATAGTTGTACAGTCTTGTTATTGTGTCAAGGGAACTAGGAACAGTAGAGAAAGGATGAAGGTAATTTTTATGAAGCGAGTAAGGTCGTATGATCGCATGAATAGGGCGCATCAGTTAAAACTGCAAAGACGGGGATGAGAGAGATTAGCATTAGCAGAGCGAGACCTTGACTGAATAGAGGTGGACACACAGCAAGATAAGTTGCGGGAACCACAGGGCAGAACGACTGAAGACACAATGCCACAAGAAATAGATCAGGGGGTGCATCAGGACGACAACGTACAACAATGCACCATAAGCGGTGACCAATATATTGCAAAGGTGCCAGAAGGTGGGGAACGTCTTGAATACATAGAACCCATAATATATGTAATAAGATCTCTCCAACAATCGAGTACAGGCAATACAAGTCGAAATGGGTCACCACATGGTTCGCTGCTGTAAGATGCGGTCAGACACGAGAATGTAAACACAGAACGAAGCGCGTTGCATGAAGAGGTAGTAGGACTCATTAATTTATCAGAAATTCTCCGGTATTTAACGAGCACCATAACGATAAAAAACCGAGAGATAAAACAACAGAGTGCAGAGTGTAGAGTGAGGAGAGTGCGGGAACAGCGAAACAACTGCGTGAAATTAAAAAAAAAAAAACAGATGATAGAAGTCAAAGAACAATTGCATCACATTGAAGAGGCAAAATAATCCTGAGATGTGATCGAAAATTTAATAATAGATCACACGCAATGAAGAACAGGTATTGACTAGGTCCAAGTGGACGTGCAGCCATTGCGGGATGACACCCAGACCGAAATAAAAACGTAGCGCGACGACACAGAGACCAAAATAAATACATTATTTGATGATACTCACGGTGAACTTGCAAATATAACCAAACAGGTTAATGCAATTACTCGCCAAGCATCGGGCCCTGCACGACAAATAGTTGAAGATAGTGTGTTGCAAAAACGTGCCTCGAAAGCGGTTCTCAAGAGGTACGATACTCGCATCGTGAGAATAGAAGCAAAAACGAAGAATCAATTCGAAAAACTGAGAGAAGAACTGTTGCGAACTATACAAGAGCGAAATAATCAAGGTGATACAAGCTCTGAGTCCGTAACAACTTCCAAGTCAATAACGCTACCAGAAAGGCAGTAGGTCTCACAAGGAATGAAAAAAAATGTTTCCCGCAAATACAATTGCAATCACAAGCGGAGAAGAATTTACGCGATGGCCGAAAACCTGCGGTGCCACAGGCACGTTTCGAAACTTACAAAGAGAAGCCGGCACCACGAAGACACTGGGTACCTCAGGCACACTTTTCGGAACGATTCGGACCACATGATGAAGCGGCAATATTAGCGATACAAGACAATAAGCCATCACGTGACAGGGAAATCCAAGAGCTCGAAGTTATAGCGTAGCCTACTGCCACTCGCGCAGAGCCGATGGAAGAAAGTCACTGCATTCCATTATAATGATATCGTGCAAGACTTGGCGAAAGTTACAATGAGCAATATCCAATGGATTCACCACAATCTGAGACTGACACGTGAACTGATCGGGATCGGAAGTGGCGAGGACTCTCGAATTTCGTACTGTACCACGACGAGGTACGACAACGATCATTTCAGCACTGTAAGGAAGTTTCAGCATTTCCGTGAAGGAAGCTCACTGCATCCAAGAACCTTCCCTGGCCAAAGTAAATGGTTCAAATGACTCTGAGCACTATGGGACTCAACTGCTGTGGTCATAAGTCCCCTAGAACTTAGAACTACTTAAACCTAACTAACCTAAGGACATCACACACATCCATGCCCGAGGCAGGATTCGAACCTGCGACCGTAGCAGTCGCACGGTTCCGGACTGCGCGCCTAGAACCGCGAGACCACCGCGGCCGGCCTGGCCAAAGCACACTGGACATTAACACACAAACTAGACTTTACATGTGCCCATATGCTTGGAAGAGTAGCAGAAACGATGCAAAACGTAGCAGCTACACTACATTCTTCGAGAATTCCGGAGATAAGAGCCCAGTAAAATTTTTCGAAGCAATGACAAAGAAAAACCAATGTCTGGATGTGTCCTACAGCGATGGAGATTTAATTAAATTGTGGAGCATGAAGCTTCCACTCAAATACTAACAGTCATTGGTAGCGCGCGGAGGCAATGACGTGGAAGCCTTCATAGGAATTTTGAGAGAACTAGAATTCATATTCTCGGAAGATGAGGAAAGAAAATAGCGAAACCTGCGTGAAAACGTGAATGAAAGACCACGAAATGCGCCGGAGACCTCACGAAGGATTGTCAGCTATTATGAACCGCGTGGTAACTTAGCGCCGAGAAGTGACAATAGATTCCAACAATGAAACGGTTATGGTTACGGGAGAAGAAGTGGCAGCAGTTATCCACCCAGGTTCAAAAATGGTTCAAATGGCTCTGAGCACTATGGGACTTAACATCTATGGTCAACTTGCGGGAATGCAGCTGGGTTATGCTGATACTTCGACAGGTGATCACCCTGTCGTTTTCAACTCAGAAGTGCAGTGATAGAGAGCTGAGCAAGGAAATTTAAACCCTTGGTAAGCGAGGCCATGCCGGCCAAAAACTATAATATGGTGTATACAGAAGACAACACACACACTCACACACACAACACACACACACACCGCTAGAAAACCGAAAGTGACCAAACTCAAAAGTTGTCGACAGTGAATTATAGTTATCAAGGGATGAGCAATCTACACCATACTCTGCAAGCCACCTAATGCTGTGTGGCAGAGAGTACTTTTGTACCATTGACTGAGTCCCCCAACCCTATTCCACTCGCGAATAGAGCGTGAGAAGAAAGATTGTCGGTTAGCATTCCATTGGCTCTAATTTCTCGAATTTTCTCCTCGTGCTCACTACGCGACACATATGTGGGGGAAAGTAATACACTGTCCGACTCTTCCCGGAAAGTGCTCTCTCGAAATTTCAGTAGAGAATCTCTCCGTGATGCAGTATGCCTCTCTTTTAACGTCTGCCAATGGAGTTTGTAGAGCACCTTCGTAATACTCTCGCACCGACTAAACGATCCCGTGACGAAACGTGCTTCTCTTCGGTGGATCGTCTCTATTTCTTCTATTAGTCCTACGTGGGGCCGGCCGCGGTGGCCGAGCGGTTATAGGCGCTTCAGTCCGGAACCGCGTGACTGCTACGGTCGCAGGTTCGAATCCTGCCTCAAGCATGGATGTGTGTGACGCCCTTAGGTTAGTTAGGTTTAAGTAGTTCTAAAAAGTTCTAGGGGACTGCTGACCTCAGATGTTAAGTCCCATAGTGCTCAGAGCCATTTGAACCATTTTTGAGAATCGGTCAAACAATCGCGTTATAAGCCACGTCCTTCGTGGATGAGTTACATTTTCTTAAGATTCTTCCTATGAATCTGAGTCTGGCATCTGCTTTTCGCACTGTTTGTTTTATGTTGTCATTCCACTAGAGATCATTCTGCAAATCGTTTCTATCTCCTGGCGTTGCTACTTTGTTATAGACAACCACAATATCTGTGAACGGCCTTGAAATGCATCTGATGCTTTCCACTAGATCATTTACACAAATTGTAACACTTCCTTGGGATACTCCGGAAATTACCTTTACATCTGTCGATCGTTCCGTTAAGAGCGACGTGTTCAGTTATATCTGCAAGGACCTCTTGAATCCAGTCGCAAATCTGCTCCGATACTCGACAAGGTCGTATTTTTTTTCACTAAACGGCAGTACGGGATGGTGTCAAATGCCTTCCTGAAGTTAAGGAACACGGCGTCAACCTGAGCGCCGTTGTCTGCAGCGCTGTGGATATCATGGAGGAACAGAGCGAGCTGATTAAGTAAGTTTTTATACCTGGGATTTACAGTCATGTAGAACTTTATAAAAGACATAATATTTACGCCACTGACTGTAACACTTTCTTTATTTCACGATTGCAATTTCGGCCTTAGGCCATTATCGAGTGCCGATTTTTGCGGCTTTAAGCCATGTCAACTTAAAATGAGCTGACACATTTATATGTCGTTGTCATTACCATTAAATACATTCGTGACGCTGTTACATATTGCGAGCAGACATATCCATATGTCAAAAAACAACATAGTCTGTAGACATTCTTGTTCGTTAGCCCATCACTAGTCACTTATGCCACAAAAATCTGCACTTGATAATGGCCTAAGACCGAAATTTCAATCGTGAAATAATGAAAGTGTTACAGTCACTAGCGTAAATATGATGTCTTTTTAGAGCGAGCTGAATTTCACAGAATCTCTGTTTGCAGAATCCATGTTGATTTTTATAGAAGGGATTTTCATTCTCCAGAAACGTCATAATTCCTGAGCGTAAAACATGTTCCATAATTCTACAACAGATTGACGTCAACAATATAGGTTATAATTGCGTACGTCTGCCTTACGGCCCCTCTTAAAAACGGGAACGATCTGCGCTTTCTTCTATTTTCTAGATACCCTTCGTTCCTCAAGCAATCTGCCATAAATTACATCTATAAGAGAGCAAGACCTTTCTCACAATCTTTGTAGAATCTTATAGGTAGCGCATCTGGTCCTGACGCCTTTTCATTACGAAGCGATTGTAGTTGTTTTTCTATTCCGCGATGGGTTATCTCGCATTTTGGCGTTCGTACGGCGATTGAAAGGAGGGACCGAAACAATTTCGGAAGACCGAATACAGCATTTCGGCCTTCTCTCTGTTATTTTCCGTTTCGGTGGCAGTATGGTCACTGAGTGAATGAATACATGATTTTGACCGAGTTACTGATATTAAATACGACCAAAGCTGCCTGTCTGGTGCCTTTATCTTTCCTAACGTCAAATTGGACGTCATCTGACAGATTCTCACTTCTCTTATCCTTTCTTCCCATGTTATTCTTGTCAGCAGTTGGATGTATGAATTGTTAAGCTGATTGTGCGATAGTTTTCGTGCTTATATGCCCTTACTATATTCGGAATTGTGTGGGTGGTATTTTTCGGAAAGTTTGATGTACGTCGCCATTCACATAGATTCTAGACACCAACTTCAATAGTCGTCTGGTTACCACTTCCGCCATTGATTTGAGAAATTCCAGTGGAATGTTATCCATTCCCTCCGCCTAATTCGATCTCAAGTCTTCCAGAGCTCTTTTAAATTCTGCATTTAATACTGGATCCTCCATGTCATCTCTATCGACTCCAATTTCGTCTAGTACGTCATCAGACAAGTCTTACTCAAAGAGGTCTCCAATGTACTCTTTCCACCTACCTGATCTCTCTTCTGCATTTCCGCTGCACTCACCTTCTAACCTGTCTCCCTATCCGAGGTTGCTAACCCACACTTGTGAGGTTGCGTTCGACTTGGGTGGTGATGGGCGGGGGGGGGGGGGGGGGGGTAGGCCGGTTCGAATCTTGGTGGTAGGTGAAATTTTCGCTGCCAACTAGGGGAAAAGAGGTGAGTGCTTAAAGTTTCTGATCACGAGTATTTGCGCCTCATGTCCTGGATTAAATTCCACAAATCTATGGATTGTATGATGAAGTGAGGGCTTGTGAGATTATTGATGGTGATCTGTCCGGCGGATGGAGACGTTTTCTTGGCGTAGGCTATGTGCTGGCACCAGGTTTCACCCTCTCCTTATTTCATCGTCATCCACCGCGAACATGACTCTACACTACACTACACACAGACACACACACACACACACACACACACACACACACACACACATGTTTACAGTCACCACCACTTGATAGATACACTTCGCACATCATACTTCGCAACGAAAGGGTTTCTTTAATGCAGTGGTTTCCATTGCCTTGTGCATCATCAAGCCCTTGGTCAGTGTTGATTCTTCCGCCTTTTAGGGGCAGTTTCCCACTCCAAGGCAAGCTGCTGTGACAAGGCCGTTGGCAGAATGAGGGTGACTTCGTGCGATAGAAGTCTTTGGTCGCAATTACTGATGACTTTTATTCAAAACATAAGCTCTGACTACGCTTTAAGCCGGAACACAGGACGTTTTGATTAGTAGTCACAGACGCTACCTCTAGTTCAACAATACAGCATCCGCACTGTTTTTTTCTTCGGTCTCAGTTCCGCACTTTAAATTACTTGACATGTTTGGGTCACTCTGGATGATCTTCATATCTAAAACAAGGTAAAACTAAATACGAACATCTAATATTTTACAGTAAGCAGGAAATAACTGTTCTAAATATATAACTATCTAAGTAATTAAGTCAGCAACCCGTCTTTTCTATTCAGATTTCAAATCAGAGTACAGTGTTTTGCAGCTGCGGTCAGTGCTGAAATTGGTATCTGGTGCAGGTTGTAATGGTACTTGAATTACGTAACCATTATGGCACCTCACCTCAGCCTCTCGATACCAGCAATATTCTACTGTGTTTCTGTAAAATAGTTAAATATTTCTGTGACAACATTCAGATTTGATTTCATTAATGTAGAGGTACTTTGATACATCGATATGTTTATATTCCAATGAAATTATTCTTATGTGTATTCTTTCTTTTGTCACTATGCTCTTTGACGTACTTCTAACTCTGATTTTTGGGCGCGTAACCGGTTATTAGAGAGTTAAGTCTTGTTCGTCATGTTGAAAAGACACAAATTGTAGTCAGTTTATGAAATGTGAACTTTAACAGTGAGGATTTTCAAGTATGTTTTATATTGTGAAGTGATGTTGCAACAAAATTAATAAAAAAGAAGTGTAACTTAAGTTAGGAGTGCTGATTACTTTTTTACATCACCATTGTCCTAACTTGCAAAAGCTTAATCTTCAAGAATGGTTTATGAAACACATCTATAAAACTTTTGAATATCGCAGAATAACACCTAGGCCTCTTTGCACCCGAGCTTGGAATCATCACTACCTAGATTTTCGACGATTGAGCCATGAGTTCACAACGAGACCAGCGTGGGAAACACGAAAAGATGAGTGCCTAGTTTATCCATTATTTCAAGAAATGACTTTAATAACTGTCCTCTAATGACACCTGCCACATATAACTTTGTTGTTGCCCGAAAATGCAATATTTAGCAGCGTGAGCAACACTACAATCATAATTAATTTTTGACCTTTGTTGTGGTAAGGTTGTTAGAAGGTGGAGCAGGGAGAAACGAGGGGTAAGAGGGAGGAAGGGGGGAAAATGGAGTGAAGGTGATTGGGAGAGGGGAAAGGAAGCGGGGATGGATGTCATGAGCATGCAAGAGGTGTCTTACTAATATTATAAAAAGTATAATTAGTGTAAAATAGTGTGTGAATGGGTGTGCAAACTGTAAGCGGCACAAAATGATAAAATTATGAAATGGAACGAAGGGGATTAAGAGCGGGGAAAGAAGGTTAGGGGGTGCAGAGGGATGGTATGGGTCTAATAGGAGAGGGTCTTATACTAAAACTGCAAAAAATCAAAAATATTTCCGTTTAAATATTAAAGCTTGGACTTAATACTTGGACCAATGGATGCGTAAAACTGTAAAAGGGATAAGATGGAAATTATAAAAGTGGAAACAAACTAAAATTTTCCCCTCTCCTCTCCTCTCCTTCCTCCGCACGAGACCAATTTTAACACCACCGCAGCTGCAAAACACAACAATATTTCTCTGATACGAGAGTTCTGAACAGACAAGACATGGTCGATTTGTTCTGCTGCTTCTGCTTCTCTACCGACAACACGATACCCCATCCCCTCCTTTCATACTTGCAGGTCCGCGTCTAGTGACATCTAGTAGTAAGTTCCGCATTACATAGGGATGTCTTTTTCTATTTTCGATCAGATCGTGCAGTTGTTGAGTTTCGCCTGTACGAATATCCTAAGGCCGCGCGGAATTAGCCGAGCGGTCTTAGGCACTGCAGTCATGGACTATGCGCCTGGTCCCGGTGGAGGTTCGAGTCCTCCCTCGGGCATGGGTTTGTGTGTTTGTCCTTAGGATGATTTAGGTTAAGTTGTGTGTAAGCTTAGTGACTGATGACCTTAGCAGTTAAGTCCCATAAGATTTAACACGCATTTGAACATTTTGAATATCCTAATTTTTTTTAAAATTTTTGGTCACCAGTCTTCTGACTGGTATGATGCGGCCCCCGACACGAATTCCTCTCCTCTGCTAACCTTTTCTTCTCAGAGCAGCACTTGTAACCTACGTCCTCAATTATTTGCTCGATGTATTCCTACCTCTGCCTTTCTCTACAGATTATTCCCTCTGTAGCCCCCTCTAGTACCATGGAAGTTATTCCCTGATGCCTCAACAGATGCCCTATCATCCTGTTCCTTCTCTTTGTCAGTCTCCTCCACATATTCCTTTCCTCTCCGAGTCTGCATAGAACCTCCTCATTCCTTACCTTATCAGTCCACCTAATTTTCAACATTCGTCTGTTGCACCACATCTCAAATGCTTCCATTCTCTTCTGTTACGGTTTTTCCAAAGTACATGTTTCACTACCATACAATTCTGCACTTCAGACGTACGTTCTCAGAAAATTCTCCCTCAAATTAAGGCCGATATTTGATATTGGTAGACTTCTCTTAGCCAAGAATGCCTTTTTTACCATAGCTAGTTTGCTTCTGATGTCCTCCTTGCTCCGTCCTTGATTATTTTACTGCCTAGGTAGCAGAACTCCTTAACTTCATCTACCTCGTGACCATCAACCCTGATGTTAAGTTTCTAGCTGTTCTCATTTCTACTACTTCTCATTACCTTTGTCTTTCTTCGATTTACTCTCAATCCATAGTGTGAACGCATTAGACTGTTCATTCCGTTCACAGATCATGTACTACTTCTTCACTTTCACTCAGGATAGCAGTGTTATCAGCGAATCGTGTCAGTGGTATCCTTTCACCTTCAATTTTAATTTCACTCCTGAACCTTTCTTTTATTTCCATCATTGCTTCTTCGATGTACAGATTGAACAGAAGGGGCGAAACGCTACTTCCTTATCTTACACCCTTTTTAATACGAGCACTTCGTTCTTGGTCGTCCACTCTTATTATTCCCTCTTGGCTGTTGTACGTATTGTACAAGACCCGTCTCCCTCGGCAGCTTACCCCTATTTTTTTCAGAATTTCGAACATCTTGCAACATTTTACAGTGTCGAACACATTTTGAGGTCGAAAAATCCTATGAACGTGTCTTCATTATCCTTTAGTCTTTATTCCATTATTAACCGCAACGTCAGAATTTCCTCTCTCGTGCCATTACTTTTCCTAAAGCCATTTAGCGCATCGCCAATTTTCTTTCCCATTCTTCTGTGTATTATTCTTGTAAGCAACTTTGATGCATGAGCTGTTAAACTGACTGTGCAATAATTCTCCCACTTGTCAGCTCTTGCCGTCTTCGGAATTGTGTGAATGATGCTTTTCCCAAAGTCAGATGGTATGTCGCCAGACACCTATATTCTACACCCCAATGTGAAGAGCCTTTTTGTTGCCACTTCCCCCAATGATTTTAGACATTATGATGGAATGTTATGTATCCCTTCTGACTTACTTGACTTTAAGTCCTCCAAAGCTCTTTTAGATTTTGATTCTAATACTGGATTCCCTATCTGTCCTAAATCGACTCCTGTTTCTTCTTCTATCATATCAGACAAATCTTCCCCCTCATAGAGGCTTTCAGTGTATTGTTTCGAGCTATCCGTTCTCTCCTCTGCATTTAACAGTAGAATTCCCGTTGCACTTTTAATGTTACCACCCTTGCTGTTAATGTCACCGAAGGCTATTTTGACTTTCCTGTATGCCGAGCCTGTCCTTCCGGCAATCATTTCTTTCTCGATGTCTTCACACTTTTTTGCTGCAGCCGTTTCCTCTTAGCTTCCCTGCACTTTCTTTTATTTCATTCCTCAGCGACTTGTATTTCTGTATTACTGAGTTTCCCGGAACGTTTTTTTACTTCCTCCTTTCATCAATCAACCTGAAGTATTTCTTCTGTTACCCATGGTTTCTTCGCAGTGACCATTTTTGTACCTATGTTTTCCTTCCCAACTTCTGTGATGGCCCTTTTCATGGATGTCCATTCCTCTTCAAATGGATTGCCTACTGAGCTATTCCTTATTGCTGTACTATAGCCTTAGAGGACTTCAAGCATGTCTCGTCATCCGTTAGTAGTTCCGTATCCCACTTCTTTGCATATTGATTCTTCCTGGCTAATGTCTTAAACTTCAGCCTATTCTTCATCACTACTGCTCCTGGGTATGCTTTACAATCCAGTGTCTGATTTCGGAATCTCTGTCTTACCATGATGTAATCTAACTGAAATCTTACCGAATCACTGGGCCTTTTCCAGATATACCTCCTCCTCTTGTGATTCTTGAACAGGATAGTCGCTATTACTAGCTGAAACTAGTTACAAAACTCAGTTAGTCTTTCTCCTCACTCATTCCTTGTCCGAAGCCCAAATTCTCCTGCAACCTTATCTTCTACTAGTTTCCCCTACAACTGCATTCCAGTCCCCAATTACCATTAGATTTTCATCGCCTTTTACATAGTGTATTACCCTTCCAATATCCTCATGCACTTTCTCTGTCTCTTAACTTCAGCTTGCGACGCTGGCATGTACACCTGAACTACAGTTATCAATGTTGGTTTGCTGTCGATTCTGATAATAACGACCCTGTCACTGAACTGTTCACAGTAACACACTCTCTGCCCTACCTTCCTATTCGTAACGAATCCTACTCCCGTTACACCATTTTCTGCTGCTGTTGATATTACCCTGTACTCGTTTGATCAGAAATCCTTGTCTTCTTTCCACTCCACCGACCATTACCAAATCTAGATTGAGCTTTTGCATTTCCCTTTTCAGATTGTCTAGTTTCCCTACCACGTTCAAGCTTCTGACATTCCGCGCCCCGACTCGTAGAACGTTATCCTTCCGTTGATTATTCAAGCTTTTTCTCATGGTAATTTCCTCAGTGTCTTTAAGGCAGTGGCTTCCATTGCGTTCTGCATCCCCATGCCTTTGATCATTGCTGGTTCTTGCGCCTTTAGGGGCAGTTTCCCACCCCTAGGACAAGAGAGTGCCCTGAACCTCTGTCCGCTCTTCCGCCCTCTGTGACAAGGCCGTTGGCAGAATGAGAGGTGACTTCTAATGCCAGGAGTCTTCGCCCACCAATGCTGATTATTTATCAAAATTTAAGCATCGGTGGGATTCGAACCCGGTAACTAAGACGTTTTGATTATGAATCAAAGGTGTTACCTCTTTTTTTAAAAAAAAATTCATTTTGTTCGCTTTAGTTCTTTGCATCTGCTCGGGGCGGACGTCGTAAGACATCCATTTAAGTTCGTTGTTGATCTGTTAACCCAGTTTTCTTTTATTACAGATGGCACATTACCCTCTGACCGAACACGCTGAGCTACCGTCCCGGCGATCGAACCAGGTACCTAAGACGATGAATCAAAGATGTTACCTCTAGACCACAAGCGAAATTTGTCAAACGAAACACTTGAGCGAAATTTTGTTTCAACATTGTTTCCTTAAATGTCATTGTAAACAAATTACTCGGCCAGTGGTAAGGCCTACGATTGTTTCAACAATAACAAATGCGAAATTTTAACAGAAAAGTAATTCCACATCGGATTAGTAGTATCTAGCGGACGGCTGTAAGACTTAGCTTCATACATATTGTTCTTCAGTGGAAGCAGACAGCCGCCTTTTGTAAGCGAAATGCGCAGGCGGAGAAGACGTTATCGCTACGAAGGTCCCCACACTTTGTCCTCCGTGACGGTCACGCACCAGAGTGAGAGACTTCCCATGAAACAAGTTGTTTACGTGTCACGACCAGCTGCGCACTTGGCGAAATTGCGGCCGTGGTTGGAATGACGAGACTTCCAGAAAATGTGTCATCTTGTTGTTGTACGGATTGTCAACGTGCAATTCCGCAGTGGCGCAGATTGCGTACTTGGATCGGTTCTTCAGGCAAATTTAGAAACGCCCCGTAGTCTAGTACACAATTTCAGAAAGATGCGTAACTGTAAAGAAACTGAGACCTGCACACATTCAAATCTTACGATACGTAGACAGTGTATGTACGTCAATGGAAGATGGACAGTAAAACATTCTTCCCTCAACTTTGTCTTCATTTTGCGATGTAGCTATCTAGAAGTGTGTGAAAGTAAAGCATTAATAAAACAGCATTGTCGACCAGTGACAAAGTTACTACATTTTATTAGGTGCCATTTCGAAAAACTATTTTTCTTGTGTAAACTGACAATTCTTAAATAGTGTTGAAGTATACTACTACATGGTTCATGGATGCACAATTTGAAAAGTACATTAAAAAGGAATCAAACAACATATTCAACAGATTTGTCTACCATATTTAGCTTGTGCTCGTTATTGACAGTAATAAGACAGTGAGTACTAACTTCTTTCTCTTTACTGTCATTGAATTCTGGAAGTCTCGGTATTCAAAAGCATTGTGGCCATGACGTAAAACTGTAATAATTCGTGGTACAGGAATTCCACTTTCAATTTTTTTCATGTAATTTTCTGTTATCAAAGATAAAAGTACTCACATATCCCTGAAAACTATAAAATTTTAAAGTACTGAGAACTCTCCCCTACTTCTAACATATCTTTGACTGCAAAATACCGTTATGTTATAAACTGTTGATCTTAACGAAGACGCGGAGTGGCTTTACTCATTTTCATAATGCTAATAGTTCTCGATATTGACTAACGATGGTTTTTATTTCAAGAACATAAATAATGTGTGATAGCTGCAGTAGTGAAAGAAGTTTAGCGCCTGATCTGAAACACTGAAGGTGGGTTGCTGTAATCCATGCTCTTATCACCCTACTCTGGAGAAAGGCAGATTTGCCTGAATTCAAATGAACGTAAAATGTAATAAATATTTTTATTAGTTCCTACTAAGACTTAATTCCATTATATAATACAGTAATTTTTGGGAAATTATCTAGTCCATCTTACGTACGTACAAGCATAATTTTATTCCCGATACGATGTTCCCGTAAACACTTCTAACACAGTTCATGTTCCTTTCTATTTCTTTGTCTGTCAAATATGAGTCTATACTGAGTATTGATAATGGTTAGTAGTAACAAGAAATAGTCATATATCCGATCAGAATCCTGCTATCTATTTTTTTAAACTTTCGTGAACTCTTGACATGTTCATTTAGCATAACTGTATGCTTTGTAATTTTTCTTCGATCGTATTTATAAATCGGTCACAAATTAAAAATTACATTCCCACCTCATCTCTTACCTGAATTTTGTATTACACTCTGTTTCTCCACAATATCCAATGCTTTAAAAAATTGTTAATTGTTATGAAATGTTAGCATATTCCACGCATATTTTTATGAGGGGATAATTAATTTACATGTAATGGTAATAATAATTGTAATTATTATTAATGTCAGATGGAATTGCACACTATGAAATCATTCAACGTTTTTCATTCAATCTTCTGTGTTACTCTTTTCCTTTTTCTAATTCATTTTCTTCCTGATGTCTTTGCAGTTTTGTTCTCCCATTGTACTTACTGTCTGTCAGCCTTAAGTCCGTTCGCGTTTCTGTCTAAAACTTCGGATAAATTTATGTGGGCTCATTTTGGAGCGTTTTGATTTGTCGAAGGCAGTCGTTTCGTGTAACGTTAAAATGTTGGTAGGAAGTCATGTCACTGGGAATCTGAGGAGGGCCAAAAAATCCTTAATATTTTTTAAATGTGTGCCACGAGTTTTGCTGTTTTCCAGAATTTTAGTCCGTAGCCATCTCCCGTTGCACTTCGGCCGATAATCTTTCTCATAATATTGCGTTTCTCTTTCAAGATGTTTTCTGTGTCTTGTTTTATGTAAAGCGTGGCATTTATGTCCTTTTGATTTGATAACTATGTATTGGGCCAGAGGTTTACACGTGTGGTGAGAAATTTTTTGTTGTAGATGTGGTAAGTCTCTCAGTAAATCCTCTTCGGTTTTTGCAGGCGCATTTTCTGTGTTAGTTTTCCTCTCCCAGTAGGTTCAAGGATCTCACCTAGGTTCATGGAGTACGGTATTCTCTCGAGCTTACCATATTTTGTGATAAGTTCTGGATGTCGCATTTAGTGCATATGAATTGAGATTTTTCGAACAAAATTTGTAAGCCAAAATTTTCAGCTTACGCTCACGGACATTTAAGTATTGATTGTTCTCGCGCCAGGGAATAGGAAGAAATCATAATACTTGGTACAATGTGAAGTAACCTCTGCCATGCACTGCACAGTGGTTTGCAGACATCAGTATCTAGCTCCGTGGTTACTGTTTATGTGCTTCTTGGCAGCATTACTAACACATTAAAATAGTTGTGGCCCGATGGCTCCAAATCTTTTGTATCCATCTCTTTCCAAATATATTAACGAAAACTGTTAAAGAGGAAATGTCCCTCATTTACGTATTATATAGGTTGTTCACTGTATGCTATCACGCACAGGGTCATAAACCTATAGAATGTACACTGCTGGCTACCGAAATTGGAAGACTGCGAAGGCGGCATGCAACAGACAACAAATAGGCGTAGAGTTAGATGAAGTTAGCTCTCGTAAATGAAATACTTAACGTCGCAGATGAATATGCACTCTAAGAAAAAAAAAACCGACACACCACAAAACAGTTATCCGAATGGGATGGAAATCAGTAGATCTGGTGTTCATGTACAAAAAAAGAAACAATTACAATTTCAGAAAAATGGGATGATTTATTCAAGAGAAAAAGCTACACAGTGTGAGCAAGTGAATAAGGCGTTGGTCCACCTCTGGCCCTTACGCAAGCAGTTACTCGAGTTGGCACTGATTGGCAGAATTGGTGGATGTCGTTCTGAGGGATATTGCGACAAATTATGTCCCATAGCAATTGCACCCTACGTCCTTAATTATTTGCTGGATGTACTCCAGTCTGTCTTCCTCTGCAGTTTTTGCCCTCTACATCTCCCTCAGGTACCATGGAAGTTATCCCCTGATGCCTTAACAGATGTCCTATCATACTGTCACTTCTTCCTGACAGCGTTTTCCATATGTCCCTTCCTCGCTGATTTTGCGGATACTCTCCTTATGCTTTAGTTTATCAGTCCACCTAATTTTCAACAATCATCTGTAGCACCACACCACACGTCTCCCACAGTCTACGTCTCACTATCATACAATGCTGTGATCCAAATATACATTCTCAAAAATTCCTTCCTCAAGTTAAGACCTATGTTTGATACTAGCGGGTTTCTCTTGGCCGGGAATGTCTTTTTCGCGAGTTCCAGTCGCCATTTAATGTCCTCCTTGCTGCGTCCGTCATAGTCTATTTTGCTGTCTAGGTAGCAGAATTCCTTAACTTCCTCTACTTCGTGATCCCCAATTGTAATGTTACGTTTCTCGACGTCCTCATTTCCGTTACTTCTCATTACTTTCATCTTTCTTCGATTTACTCTCAATCAATATTCTGTACCCACTAGACTGTTCATTGAATTCAATACATCCTGCAATTCTTCTTCACTTTCGCTGAGGACAGCAATGTCATAAACTAATCTTATCATGGATATCCTTTCGCCCTGAACTTTAATAAGATTCTTGAATCTATCTTTTATTTCTGCCATTGCTTCTTTAATGTATAGATTGAACAGTAGACGCGAAAGACTACATTCATGTCTTACACCTTTTTTAATCCGAGTGCTTCGTTCTTGGTCTTCCAGTCTTATTGTCCACTCTTCGTAACTGTACATATTTATATTACCTACCTTTCTCTACAGCTTACCTCTAATTTTCTCACGATTTCGAACCTATGGACCATTTTACATCGTCGAACGTTTTTTCCAGGCCGAGACATCCTGTGAACGTGTCTTGATTTTTCTTCAGTCTTGCTTCAATTATCAACTGCAACGTGAGAACTGTCTTTTTGGTGCCATTACTTCTCCTACAGCCAAACGGATCGTTGCATAACATATCTTCAGTTTCCTTAACCATTCTTCTCTATAGTATTCTTGTCACTAACTTGAATGCAGGGGATGTTAAGCTGATGGTGCGATAATTCTTGCACTTGCTATCTCCGCAACTTTGTGGATAATGTTCTTCCGAAAGACTGGTGGTATGTCGCGAGTCTCGTACATTCCACACACTAATATGAATAGTCATTTTGTTACCACTTTCCCCAATGATTTTAGAAATTCTGATAGAATGCCATCTATCTCTTGTGCTATATTTCATCTTTAGTCTACCAAAGCTCCCTTAAATTCTGATTCTAATTCTGGATCCCCTGTCTCTTTTGCATTTAACAGTGAAATTGCCATTGAACTCTTAATGTTACCGACCTTTCTTTTGATTTCAGCGAAGATAGTTTTGACTTTCCTATATGCTGAATCAGTCCTTACGGCAATAATTTCTTTTTCGATTTCTGCACATTTTCCATGCAGCCAGTTTGCCTTAGCTTCCCTGTACTTCCTATTTACTTCGTTCCCTACTGATGTGTATTTCTGAATTCTCGAATTTCCCGGAACATTTTTGTACTTCCTTCTTTCGTCAATCAGCTGAAGTATTTCATAGGTTATCCATGGTTTCTTCTCAGTTGTCTTTCTTGATCTACGGTTTTCTTTCCAACTTCCGTGACTGCCCTCTTTAGAGACGTCCATTCCTCTTAAACTGTACTGTATATTGAGCTAGTCATTATCGCAATGTTTATAGCCCCAGAGAACTTGAAACATATCTCTTCACTTTTTAATACTTCTTTACGAACCGATTCGTACTGACCACTCTCTTGAAGTTCAGCCTATTCTTCATCATTACTTAATTGTGAACTGAGTATATCTGATCCAGGGTACGCCTAACAATCTAGTATCTAATTTTGAAATCTCTGCCTGATCACTATGTAATTTAACTGAAATCTTGTCCCGGCTTTTTCCAAGTAAACCTTCCCCCTCTTTTGATCCTCGAACAGAATATTCGGTATTAATAACAAGTATTTACTGTAGAACTCAATTAATTTTTGTCCTCTCTCGTATATACTACCAAGCCCATATTCTACCGTAACCCTTTCTTCCACTCCCTCTCCTACAACCGTATTCAAATCCCCCATGACTATTAGATTTTCATCTCCCTTTACATGCTGACTTACCCGTTTAATATCCTCATATGCTTTCTCCGTCTGTTCATCTTCTGTTTGCGACGTCGGCAAGTATACATTTGTTATTGTTATTGGTGTTGGTATGATGTATATGCTGATGAGAATAACCCGATCACTGAGCTGTTCAGAGTAACACACTCTCTGCACTATTCATAACGAATCCTACTCCAGTTACACCATTTTCTACTACTTCTGATATTACCCTAAACTCGTCTGACCAGAAATGCTTGACTTCCTTTTATTTCGCTTCACTGACCGCCACTGTATCTAGATTGAGCCTTAGCGTTTTCCTTTTCAGATTTTCTAGATTTCCTACCACGTTCAAACTTCTGTCGTTCCACGCTCCGATTCGTAGAAAGCTATGCTTTCGTTTGTAATTCAATCTTTTTCTCACAATCACCCCTTCCTAGTCAGTCCCCCCCTGGTGATCCGAATGGGGGACTATACCGAAATATTTTGCCAATGGAAACATCATCATGACACTCTTAAAATTTTTAATTACAGGCCTCATGTCCTGTGGATACACGTTATGTGTCTTTAATGCAGTGGATTCCATTGTCTTCTGCACCCTCATGCCGTTGATCATTGCTGATTCTTGCGCCTTTATGGGTAGATTCCCACCCCAAGGGCAAGAGAGAGCCCTGAATCTCTATCCTCTCCTCCGCTTTGACAAGTCCGCATCAGATCGTCAAAATTGGAGAGAGATCTGGCTACCTTACTGGCAAAGATAGGGTTTGACAAGCACGAAAACAAGCAGTAGAATCTCTCGCCGTGTGCGGCCGGGCGTTATCTTGCTGAAATGTACGCCCAGGATGGCTTGTCATGAAGAGCAACAGAACGGAGCGTAGAATATCGGCGGCATACCAATATGCTGTAAAAGTACTGCGGATGAAAACCAATGGGGTCCAGGTGTGAAAAGAAATGGAACTCCTGGGTGTTCGATCTTATGGAGGGAGACAGTAAGGTTCATATCTCAACGCTGTCGGGGCCGTCTCCAGAAACTTCTTCGGCCTCGAATCTCATTGACTAGCGTAGAGTTGTCTCAAGTGATGAGTCCGGCTTCGGACTGAGCCCCGATGAACAGCGCAGGCGACACGGAGAAATCCTGGACACCGGTGGTATACCTACCTATCTGTCGCCGGCCATACGGCTCCACAACCAGGAGTGGTGGTCTGGGGCGTTATTTCTTTTGATAGCAGGACTTCTTGGGTTGTCATCCGCGACATTCTTACAGCACAGTTTCCCTTCATCGCAAGATATCCTGGGTTTATATCTGAGCAAGATGAAGCATTATAGGTAGAGCCCTTCAACCATATCGAAATTCTGTCGCTGTACAGCGCTATTTGAACAGAATTTGACACGATATCGCTCAGGTGGATATCCAACAACTCTATCAATGAATGCAAACCCGATTAACTGCTTGGATAAGGGCCAGCATTACTGAGTTGCTCAATCTGTGAACCTCTGTCTCTTGAATAAGTCATCAAAATTTCCTGAAACTATAGTCATTTGTCTTAGTGTACATGTACATCATATCTATCGATTTCCATTCCATTCAGATAATTTCTTTGTGGTGCTTCGTATTTTTCTGCTTTCATCGTAGAGTGTATAAGCAAGAATAACAAGACCTAGTATAGATCCTGATATCGCAAATAAGACGTCGAACATTGAATTGGATGAGTGGGAGAGCTATAAAGCAGGCAAAAGGGGTTGCAGGTGTCGAAACAATGAGGTCGACGGAAAGTGCAAATTGAAAACTAGGAGTGACCAGAGGAGAAATGTGATGACGTGAAAGCATGGATAACTGTGAGAAACATAAATTCGCTTTGAAGAAAACAGAACTAGCTGTACAACTGTCAGGAGTTCAGATGGAAAGCCGGTACTAAACAAGGTAGTGAAGGCTGATGTGGCAGGAATACGCACTGATGAGCCAAAACATTACGACCACCTGCTCAGTGGTGTGTGGCTACATTTTTGGAACGCAGCACAGCAGCGATATTACGTGGCATGATTTGAGAAGTCCTTGGTAGGATCCGGGAAGTATGAGCCCCAGATGCCTGTGCGTAGGTCACGGAGTTGCCGGTAATTTGTGTGCGCGGATCTGACGCGCGATAGCGTCCCACATTTGTTCCATCCGGTTCAGGCAAATTTTGTGGCCAAGAGATTAACATGAGTTCACTATCATTCTCCTCAAATCACTGTAACACGATTCAGTTATCTTGCTGAAAGGAGTTCCGTGGAGGCCCAGGTCAATATCATCCTTGGCGTAATACTGTCGCTACTGGTTCAGTCCGCAACCGCGCTGCTGCTACGGTCGCAGGTTCGAATCCTGCCTCGGGCATGGATGTGTGTGATGTCCTTAGGTTAGTAAGGTTTAAGTAGTTCTAAGTCTAGGGGACTGATGACCTCAGATGTTATGTCCCATAGTGCTTAGAGCCATTTGCACCATTCTTTTGTCGCCACTGGCCCGCGGGTGTGGCAAGGTGTACGTTTCGCGCAGCTGTTGCATTGGACACCAACATCGACGTGGTACAACAAGAAATGTGATTCATCCGACTGGGCGAGACGTTTTCACTGAACTACGGACCAATCTCGATAAAAATATGCTCACTGCTTCACAGAGCGGGCATGATTCGAACTACCACGTTCTGTGATGAGGGGTGGACGTCCAACACCTTGTCACATTTTTGTGGTTTCGGCGTCCTGCAACAGCTTTTCTTGGGTGCTCAAGCCAGTAGCATATGAACACACGACCAGCTTCGTTATTTCCGAGGTGCTCGGCCCCAGGCGCCGCACCATAACAATCTGCCCTTTGTCAAAGTCGCTTATGTCAGTGTGTTTCCCCATTTCCTGCCCCTGTCGTGGCTAGAATGATTCCTCCTTCGTCCCTGCTCTGCTTACACAGTTTCCTTAAAGCATCATGTGTACGCAACTCCACCAGACGGCATTCAGTCTTATGGTGGCCAATGATCGTAAGGTTTTGGTT
Organism: Schistocerca nitens; assembly: GCF_023898315.1. Taxonomy (NCBI): domain Eukaryota; kingdom Metazoa; phylum Arthropoda; class Insecta; order Orthoptera; family Acrididae; genus Schistocerca; species Schistocerca nitens. Next base: position 250,998,036 of record NC_064618.1, read on the forward strand.
CAATAGTACATGTTATCCCACTTCTGACTGGCTAGGTGCTGCCCGCTATGAATTCCTCTCCTCTGCCCAATTCTTCAACGCAGGATAGCCGCTACACTCAAGGTCCTCAGTTATTTGTTGTGTATACCGTAATCTCTGTTTTACTCTGCTGGTGTTACCCTCCTCAGCTCGCTCTAGTGCAATTAAAAGTCATTCCTGATGCCTTCTTTATGTCAGTGTGCCTCACATACTCCTTTCCTCGCCTATTCTGCGGAGAATCTCCTCAAGTTTTTATCTTCTCCGAGTAATTCTCATCATCTTTCTACAGAACCCAATCTGAAACAAATCTGTTGTCATCTTGTCTAGATTTCCCAATGACCATGTTGAACTTCCATTACAGTGGTATAGTTAAGATGTACAATTTCAGAATTTTTTTTTCAACTTATTAAGGCATACAGCGACGTGGAAAAATTTTTGCGGCACCTCCTAACATTGTGACGGACCTCCTATTTCCGGCGTAGTGCAGCAACTCGACGTGGCTTCACTCAGCAAGTCGCTGGAAGTCACCTGCAGAAATATTGAGCCATGATGCCTCTACAACCATCCATAATAGCGAAAGTGTTGCGGGTGCAGGCTTTTGTGCACGAACTGACGTCTCGATTATGTCCCATCACTGTTGGATGGGGTTCATGTCAGGCGATCTGGGTGGCCAAATCATTCGCTCGACCTGTTCAAAATGTTCTTCAAACCAATGGCGAACAAATTACAATGAAATGAACACGCTTGGCTGCTTACAGGCGTTGACATACTATAACGGGGACAGATGAAAATGTGTGCCCCGACCGGGACTCGCACCCGGGATCTCCTGTTTTCATGGCAGACGCTCTATGCATCTTTTTTTTTTTTTTTTTCGTTCGTTGTATCTGCTCGGGGCGGACGCCGCAAGACACCCGTTTCAGTTCGTCGTTGATCCATTAACTCAGTTTTTTTATTACAGAGGGCAGCGAACCCCCTGACCGAACACGCTGAATTACCGTGGCGGCTAGCCACCGAGGACACAGAGGATAGCGGGACTGCAGTATACCTATAGTTAAGGCTCACCGGCCACTTGACCATCTTATTCTGTGCGAATGCACAAACAGTGCCCGAACTCTTACGGGAATCGGCAACGCGCCGCGAGTAATGAGTATAATGGGCTGGGGCACTACGAATGTAGTGCGGGACAAGACGTAAAGAATGTGGGTTTCGCAGGAGGCGTGCCAGAGATAAATCCCTGCAGTCGCGCTTTCCTCTATGTCCTCCTGGGCTCAGATGGATAGAGCGTCTGCCCTGTAAGCAGGAGATCCCGGGTTCGAGTCCCGGTCGGGGCACACATTTTCATCTGTCCCCGTTGACGTATATCAACGCCTGTAAGCAGCTAAGGGTGTTCATTTCATTGTAATTTCATTCTAACGAGCTGCATGGTCACCGATGGTATCTGTTCTTTCGGACATGTCCGGAAGAACAGGTAGCATCTTAGTATATCAATGGCGAACAAATGTGGCTTGGTGACGTGGTGCATTATCATCCACAAAAATTCCATGATTGTTTGGGAACATGAAGACTCAGAATGGCTGTAGGTGGTCTCCAAGTAGCTGAACGTAACCGTTTCGACTCAATGATCAGCTCATTTGGATCAGAGCACTCCATCCCTTATAAACACCGCGCACATCGTGATGGAGCCACCACCAGCTTCCACGGTGCCATTTTGATAAATTAATTTCATGACTTCGTGGGGATTGTGACACAATCGACCCCTACCATCAGCTCTTACCAACGGAAGTCCGGACGCACCTGACCAGGCCACGGTTTTCCCATCGTCGAGGAGGCCGGCACGGTAACTCAGCGTGTTCTGTCACAGGATTAGCTTCCCTCTGCAACAAAAAACTGAGTGAATGGATCAACGAAGACCGCAAACGGGTGTCATCGGGTGTCCGCGCCGAGCAAATTCAACGAACAACAGAAAAAAATGACATCAACAAAAATAGGAGTAGCGTCTTCAGGCCACTGTTCGAATCCCGCCTCTGCTTGAATTTTGATAAATAATCAGCATTGGCGGCCGAAGACTTCCGGTATAAGAAGTCACCCTCATTCTGCCAATGACCTTGTCAAAGAGGGCGGAGGAGCAGAGAGAGGTTCAGGGCACTCTCTTGTCCTAGGGGTGGGAAACTACCCCTAAAGGCGGAAGAATCAGCAATGCCATTGGGCATGAGGATGCAGAACGCAATGGAAACCACTAAATTATAGACACATAACGTATATCCACAGGACATGTGGCCTGTAATTGAAGGAGTGTCATGATGGTCTCTCCATTGGCCCATTCGGATCTACGAGAGGGGACTGCCAACGGGAAAGTTACCATGAGAAAAACATTACATAATCACCGAAAGGATAACGTTCTACGAGTCGGGACGTGGAATGTCAGAAGCTTGAAGGTGGTAGGGAAACTAGAAAATCTGAAAAGGGAAATGCAAAGGCTCAATCTAGACATAGTAGGGGTCAGTGAAGTGGAGGGGAAAGAAGACAAGGTTTTGTGGTTAGATGAGTATAGGGTAATATGAACAGCAGCAGAAAATGGTATAACAGGTGTAGGATTCGTTATGAATAGGAAGGTAGGACAGAGAGTGTGTTACTGTGAACAGTTCAGTGACAGGGCTATTCTTATCAGAATCGACAGCAAATCAACACCGACAACGATAATTAAGGTATTCATGCCTACGTCGCAAGCTGAAAATGAAGAGATAGAGAAAGTGTATGAGCATATTGAAAAGGTAGTACAGTATGTAAAGCGGGATCACAATCTAGTAGTCATGGGGGACTGGAATGTAGTTGTAAGGGAAGGAGCAGAAGAAAAGACTACGGGAGAATATGGGCTTGGGAGAGGAGAAAGAATAATCGAGCTATGTAATAAATTTCAGCTAGTAATAGCGAATACTCTGCTCAAGAATCACGAGATGAAGAGGTATACTTGGAAAATGGTGAGTGCTACGAGATGATTTCAGTTAAGTTTCATCACGGCCAGACAGAGACTCCGAAATCAGGTACTGGATTGTAAGGTGTACCCGGGAGCAGATATAGACTCAGGTCACAATATAGTTGTGATGAAGAGTAGGCTGAAGTTCAAGAGAGAAATCAGGAAGAAACAATTCAGAAAGAAGTGGGATACCGGAGTACTAAGAGATGACAAGGTACACTTGAAGTTCTCTATGGAAATAGATACAGCAATAAGGAACAGTTCAGTAGGCAGTACAGTTGAAGAGAAATGAACATCTCCAAAAAGGGCAGTCACAGAAGCTAGAAAGAAAAACAGAAGTACAGAGAAGGTAACCGCAAGGAAACCATGGGTAACAGAAGTGCTTCAGTTGCTCGCTGAAAGAAGGAAGTACAAAAATGTTCAGGGAAATTCCGGAATACAGAAATACAAGTCGCTGTGGTCTGTAAGAAATAGGAAGTGCAGAGAAGCGAAGACGAAAAGGCTTCGGGAAAAATCTGAAGAAATTAAAAAAGAAATGATTGTCGGAGGGACTGACGCAACACATAGGAAAATCAAAACAACCTTTGGTGAAACTGAAAGCAATGCTGGTAACATTAAGAGTGCAATGGAAATTCCACTGTTAAATGCAGAGCAGAGAGCAGATAGGTGGAATGAGTACATTGAAAGCCTCTATAAGGGGGAAGAGTTTTCTGATGTGATAGAAGAAGAAACAGGAGTCGATTTAGAAGAGACAGGGGATTCAGTATTAGAATCAGTAATGAAGAGAGCTTTGGAGGACTTAAGATCAAATAATGCAGAAGGGAGGTAGATAAAATTTCATCAGAATGTCTAAAATCTTTGGGGGAAGTGGCAACAAAACGGCCATTCACGTTGGTGTGTTGAATGTATGAATCTGGCCACATAACATCTGACTTTCAGAAAAATATCATCCAAAAAATTCCTATGACTGCAAGAGCCGACAGTCAGCTAAACAGCTCATGCTTCAAAGATACTTACAAGAATAATATACAGATGAATGGGAAAGAAAATTGAGGATGTGATAGATGAGCGTCAGTTTAGCTTTAGGAAAGGTAAAGGCACCAGAGAAGCAATTTTGACGTTACGGTTGATAATGGAAGCAAGACTAAAGAAAAATCAAGACACATTTATAGGATTTGTGGACCTGACTAAAGCATTCGACAATTTAAAATGGTGCAGTACGATCGATATTCTGAGAAAAATAGGGGTAAGCTATAGAGAGACACGGATTATACACAATATGTACAAGAGCCAAGAGGAAATAATAGGAGTGAACCACCAAGAACGAAGTGCTCGGATTAAAGAGGGTGTAAGAGAGAGATGTAGTCTTTCGATCCGACTGCTCAATCTGTATATCGAAGAAGCAATGATGGAAATAAAAGAAACGTTCAGGAGTGGAATTAAAATTCAAGGTTCGCTGATGACATTGCTATCCTGAGTGAAAGTGAAGGAGAGTTACATGGTCTCCTGAATGGAATGAACAGTCTAATAAGTTCAGACTATGAACTGACAATGAATTGAGGGTAAATCGAAGAAAAACGAAAGGAATGAGAGGTAGGAAAAATGAGAACAAGAGAAACTTAACGTCAGGACTGATAATCACGAAATTAATGAAGTTCGGGAATTCTACTAACGAGCCAGCAAAATAACCAATGACGGACGGAGCAAGGAGAACAAGGAAAAACAGACTACTACTGGCAAAAAGGACGTTTCTGACCAAGAGAAATCTAGCTAGTATCAAGCACAGGCTTTAATTTGAGGAAGACATTTCTGAGAATGTACGTTGGAGCATTGTATGGTAGTGAAACATGGACTGCGAGTGAACCGGAACAGAAAAGAATCGAAGCATTTGAAATGTGGCGCTACAGACGAATGTCGAAAATTATGTGGACTGATTATGTAAGGAACGAAGAGTTTCTGCGCAGAATAAGAGAGGAAAGGAATATGAGGAAGATACAAAGAGAAGGGACAGGATGATAGGGCATCTGTTGAGACATCGGAGAATAACTTCCATGGTACTAGAGGGAGCTGTAGATGGTAAAAACAGTAGGCGAAGACCGAGATTGGAATACATCCAGCAAAAAATTGAGAACTTAGGTTGCAAGTGCTACTCTGAGATGAAGAGGTTGACAGAGGAGACGAGTTCGTGGTGGGCACCATCAAACCAGTCAGAAGACTAACGACCAAAAAGGAAAGAGCTTACATTTATTGCAGAACTCAAGGAGTCTTTCTTTCTCTCATTCCTATCAACTCAGTATTCTCCTGTAACTCTGTTCTGTATTCTTTCCTCTATTACAGGTCTAAGATCCCATATAACTGTTAAGACATTCATTCCTCCTTTTTGGTGCAGTACTTGATGAATACAAGCATACACTTTCTGTTTCTTCATAGTCTGCTATTACAACCAAGTATTGTCAAAAATTAAAGTAAATTACTCATTTCAGTGATCCTCAGTTTAGAACAGTCAGATTATGTATAAGATTTAAAATTAAACTTCCACTATTTACAGACTTAAGACTTACATCTGCTTTCCATACATCCATCATTCACACAGTAGGTAGTTACTTGGCTGTTACAACCAAGTATTGTCAAAAGTTAAAGTATAATAAATTTTCATTAGAATTGTCTACTGCACTTGTTGAGAAACTCACGGATGGAATAGAAGGAGTTGGCCACCAAAAATTCTTTTAAATTATGTTTAAAGTATGCCTTGTCTGAAACTAAACTCTTAATGGTTACTGGTAACTTATTGAAAATAAGCATTGCTGAATACTGGACTCCTTTCTGGGCAAGAGTAAGTGATTTTAAATCTTTATGTATATTGTACTTATTCCTAGTATCGATACTGTGTGCTAAGCAGTTAGTTGGGAAAAGAGATGTATTATTTACAACAAACTTCATTAAGGAATAAATATACTGAGAAGCTGTGGTTAATATGCCCAATTCTCTGAATAGGTTTCGACATGATGTTCTTGGATTTACACTACCCATTACTCTTATTATACGCTTCTGTACTCTAAAAATTTTTTCTCTGTGTGTGGAGTTACCCCAAAATATGATACCATATGACATAATGGAGTGAAAATAAGCAAAATATGCCATTTTTTAAATATTTATATCTCCTATGTCTGACATCATTCACATTGCAAACACAGACTTGTTTAGGCGCTTTAGCAGTTCGTTAGTATGTTGCTCCCAACTGAATTTATTATCAAGTTGTAATCCCAAGAACTTTACACTCTCAACTTCTCCTATTTCCATGTCATCATATTTTATACACAGAAGGATATCTCTTGGAAGTTCTGAACTGCATATAGTGGGTCTTTTCAAAGTTTAGTGACAGTGAATTGGCTATGAACCACTTATGAATGTCAGTAATAATTTGATTAGCTGCCATTTCTAAATTTATATTTGATTTACTATTTATTGCAATGTTTGTATCATCTGTAAAGAAGACAAACTTGGCATCTGGTAATGTAACAGATGACAGGTCATTAATATAAACAAGAAACAGTAGTGGACCTAGTATAGAACCTTGGGGAACACCACATGTAATTTCTTCCCATTCAGATGATTTCTGGTTGCCTACTACTGAAGTGTTACATAATGACACCCTTTGTTTTCTATTAGTAGGATATGACTGAAACCACTTTGCAGCACTACCAGTGACGCCATAATATTTTAATTTACTTAAAAGAATGCTGTGATTCATACAGTCAACCGCCTTTGATAGGTCATAGAATGTGCCAGTTACCTCTAATTTGTTGCCCAAAGAAGTAAAGACAATTTTGCTGTAAGTGTAGAAAGCTTTCTCTATATCAGAAACCTTAAGAAACTCAAACTGTGACTTTGACAGTATGTTATTTTCACTAAGGTGCTTAAGTAGACGCTTGAACAACTGACGCGCCAGGTGGAAATGGCATGGCAAGCCGTTCCACAGGACTACATCCAGCATCTCTACGATCGTCTCCATGGGAGAATAGCAGCCTGCATTGCTGCGAAAGGTGGATATACACTGTACTAGTGCCGACATTGTGCATGCTCTGTTGCCTGTGTCTATGTGCCTGTGGTTCTGTCAGTGTGATCATGTGATGTATCTGACCCCAGGAATGTGTCAATAAAGTTTCCCCTTCCTGGGACAATGAATTCACGGTGTTCTTATTTCAATTTCCAGGAGTATATATATATATATATATATATATATATATATATATAGTAAATAATAATTTCATAGTAGTGATATGCTACGCGATGGTTAGTGAAACCATGATCGCTTCATAGTATCAGTCACGTTGTTGCTTATGGTTTTCAGTTTCCGAGAAATTGTTCAACAGTGTCATGTTCCTGGCTTTCTCTCATATTGGATGAGTGTTAAGCGTATTGTGGTTCCTATCAGACTTGTTTAAGTGCATTATAACCGATTCTTGGTAATTGCTGACAGTCACAGTTGTGTCAAAGGAAAAAAAAAACATTTTGAAAACATTTTCAGAAGCACGGTACCCCACTGCTAGTATTACGGTTTTAAAACCGTTAAGTCGCTATTAAAGCACGATCCATTGACGAAAAGGTTAGTAGAAGGCAGTGACTTTTGTACGCAGAGTTCTGTTGTCAGAATTTACCGACTCGATTCTATTATTTCGGATAGGCATGTTTTGTAACTAGTGTTCAGTCTTTGGAAGAAGAAATAGTGTCACTTTATGCCTAGCAACCTCTGTTCTGTAGGTTCGAGAAGGACAGCATATTCTCGTAATAAAACTGATGTATACAGTTTGATTCAAAAAGATAGACTAGAGTTCAACAATTTAGTACAGACAAACTGTGGCCGGCCGGAGTGGCCGAGCGGTTCTAGGCGCTACAGTTTGGAACCGCGCGACCGCTACGGTCGCTGGTTGGAATCCTGCCTCGGGCATGGATTTGTGTGATGTCCTTAGGTTAGTTCGGTTTAAGTAGTTCTAAGTTCTAGGGCACTGATGACCAGAGCAGTTAAGTCCCATAGTGCTCAGAGCCATTTGAACAAACTGTGGAAAACAGAAACACATTGCACATGTCACTGGAAAGAGGAAGGTTCAAAGTTTTGTGTTCATTCAGTCACTATGCCATTCACTCAACATTAGCACCACACGATGTTCGAGAAATATCGAAACTGTGGTCCCTTTCATTCCACACACGAATCAGTAAGTCCTTATTTATTGGATCGACAGCTTCACCAATTCAGTTGCTAAGTTTTTGAAGCGTAGCTGCCATAGATGTGACAAAGACTCTGTCTTTTATGTAAGCCGACAGTAAAAAAATCGCAAAAAGTGAGGTCTGATGACCTCGAAGACAAAAAACAGGGAACAATATCGTGTTGTCCATCTCTTACAGTACAACGTTGTGGGATGGTGGTGTTAAGAAAACGCTGCACCTGAAAGGGTAAACTGAGGCTCGGCGCCGTCATGCATAAAAATGTAAACACTGGTATCATCGTGAATGCAAGGAAACAACCGACATGTCCGGATATGACATTCCTGTCACAGTTTCCTCCGAAAAAAGGAAGATCCCTAAACTTTGTGAACAGAGACGGCAAAAAACTCGTTCGGTTTCGGTGAGTCTCTTTCATGTTCGATGACTACGCCAAAATTTTGTGGCCTCGAAATTTTTTCATTACGGCGCTTTACGTTACCTGATAGATGAAATGTCGATTCGTTCGGAAAGATGAGGCGTTCGAGAAAAGTGTTCTCTGCCATACCCTCGAACTGAAATCCAAAATGTAACTGCAACTTGTAAGGCCCCATTTGCAGGCGTCGTATCAGAACACTCCGCACCCTTGTTTGAGGAAGTTGAAGTTCATGACTGCCCGTCATGTACACTGCCGAGGGCTCCGTACGAACGCGTCTCTGGTACGCTCGACATTTTCATCAGACGTGCGTGGCCGCCCAGTGCTCTTCCTTTTGCATATGCAACCAACTTCCAAGAATTTGTTATGCTTGTTATAAATTTGCTTGTGCCGGCACGCGAGTGGCTGCTAGAGTACTGACTATTCCTCATGTATTACTGTCCTAGTGATACATATCGCACTGGATTAATTCGGGACTACTCTATCGAAAGGGGACGTAAAATTCCTATTTAAAAATAATTTTGTTTGTGGCGGGAAACAAAGCAAAGTTTTCCGTCGATCCGGGCGGCGTATAAAGGACGTGATGAGCTCTCTGCTATGCTGGGACCAATTATTCTGCTTTACTTGCCCTTTCTTATATTGTAAAACAGAGCAGTATTGAAGGAAGGGTTGCAGCTAATCCCTAAATCCAATCCCCAGAGTATGAGACTCAGCTATTTGTCGCCACGATATATTTAATATTAATTTTATTGTGTTTGTGATAATAGTGTTGTGTATGATTTGGGACCAGTTAATATGGGAAACTTGGCCACGTTTTTGTGGAGTGTCACGGCTTCTACAGCCCGGTCGAACCACTTGCAATATCAGTAGGTTGCTCAGAATATTTTGTAAAAGTTTGACCTTCAAATTTATTGTTAGAGTTGTTGTATGCTTCTTTTCTTAAAACATGCTTGAAATTGATTTATATGTCACTCGATGTACCCAGTTAAAGTTCAGTTGGGCGTTACTGTGAGTTTGTGTACATTACTCCACACACTGCTAAAAGCTTTTTAGAGTTGTCTGATTTTATTTGAAGCCTGTATCACTCCCTTCCCAACCACTGCTTCCCTTTCATGTCCCCCGACTCTTATAACTGCCATCTGGCTTCTGTACAAATTGTAAATAGCCTTTCGCTCCCTGTATTTTACCCCTGCCCCCTTCAGAATTTGAAGGAAGGCGTTTCTGAAGAAGAGAAATTTGTTAACATCGAGTATAGATTTAAGTGTCAGGAAGTCGTTTCTAAAAGTATTTGTATGGAGTGTAGCCATGTATGGAAGTGAAACATGGACGATAAATAGTTGGGACAAGAAGAGAATAGAAGCTTTCGAAATGTGGCTACAGAAGAATACTAAAGATTAGATGGGTAGATCACATTACTAATGAGGAGGTATTGAATAGAATTGAGGAGGAGTTTGTGGCACAACTTGACTAGAAGAAGGGATCGGTTGGTAGAACATGTTCTGAGGCATCAAGGGATCACCAATTTAGATTGGAGGGCAGCGTGGAGGGTAAAAATCGTAGAGGGAGACCAAGAGATGAATACACTAAGTAGATTCAGGAGGATGTAGGTTGCAGTAGGTACTGGGAGATGAAGAAGCTTGCACAGGAGAGAGTAGCATGGAGAGCTGCATTAAACCAGTCTGAGGACTGAAGATCACAACAACAACATTTGAAGCATGTACTTTTAAGATCATGTAATTTTTCTCTCAAACGCTCATTGATGTGAAGAATATTTCTTAAATTTCGTCATATCTGAATCTTTGCCTTGCAGTGCTTTCAGTTTGGAAACTGGTAACTGTACCTTTTGGTTTTGGGAGCGATCCTTTTAGGTTTGCTGATTTATGTGGAATCTTGTGACCTTAATAAATTTTAATTAAAATGTGTATTACGTAATGGTATTCGGTATCTCCTTGTATGATTAGAAAATCATTCTGTTCCTCTGTGTGTAATCCGTGGAGACAAGGCACGCAAACACCAGTTTCTTCTTTTTTCCTTTAAATTACTATTCACATGCAGGGAACTGAATCGTGAATACAAGAGAGGAAAGAACTTCTGATGGTTTAAGATGGTTGGTTGAGAAATGAAAATTGCCTTCGGATCACTTCTTTGCCAAATCGCGTATGAGTTATGCAGTGCTTCTCTTGAGCTTAGTTGAACAACATTTCTGCTGCGTTATCGAATGTTTTCCAAGCTTTTTAGTGGTAGATCATGGGAATTGTGGATAAGCCTGCTTGGTCCAGCACCACAGCTCAATGAAACAGTGTGGAGAAAAAGACGATTTATTTTCACAACATCCTTTGTGCACGCTATCAGTGTCACAGTGTATTATTTATAGCTTTTCATCACATATCGACCGCACTTCACTTATGGTATTTTTGCCTCGGAGGAGGTATATGTTTTCAGGAAAGTTGCGAAAGAGTATTCGGAGCTGTACCAGCTGAAACTTTGCTTTATTAACCACAGTGAAACGCACAATTAAGTTTCTAAGGCAAGTCCATACATATGTACGATAAAGCGTAGAGGAGTAAGCTGATGGGTAATGAGGGTGCATCGAAGCCAGGAACTTCCTGCGCTAGTTCCATCATCCATAGTAGCCGTAGTAGCGCCTGTAGTACGGTCTGTAGTAGCCTCCTCCGTAATAAGGGCGGTAGTAGCCGAGTCCGTAGCCGCGGCCGTACCCGTAGTACGAGGGGTAGCCGTAGCCGTAGAACTGCGCCATCCCAGCCGCCACCAGCATCGCCACCAGCAGCAGGAGCATCTGAAACGTAGGAGGCTGCTCACCGACCATCGTACACATCTCAGTAACTGGCTGCAGCTATAGGCTGTACCTTTAAACTACAGCTGAAATGAGTTTGTCAAGTAGCTTTTCTCTGAGAAATGTAAAGGACGGACCATGAAAGGAAATAAAAAAAAAAAAAAACTGTAGGAAGTGACAGGAATCAATGCGGAAAGTTTTGGTCAAGAGCTTAGTTAAAACCAGTAAACCCCTATACTCCGATTCTTTATAGAATCCAACTCCTTGTGCAAAACTGGATTACTTTACAGATAAGTTACTGTGTTAAGCATGTAAGCGAGATGAAGTTTAAAAAAGCCTTAAAATTACGTCAAAACTTTGTTGGAAGTCATTAAGTGTTCTCATTATCAAACACTGGCTGAATATTCTCTGAATCAAACCATTTTAATTACACAAAATATATGTAAAGGTAATTTTCTCTTCATCAAAAATTTTAGTCAAACAATTCAATTTTCAAGATATGACAATTCTGAAAAAAATAGAGATCATCAGAACTGTTTAAAAGAGTTTAGTGAGATACATGGCTTTTTATATTATCGGCTGTTTATTGCAGTATTGTGAATAATTTGTCAGAATCAACTTTACACAGTGTGAAAGTTCAGGCGGTTATTTGTTAGTACAAACAGCAATCTCGGTTTCAATGACACAAAGTACACTACTGGCCATTAAAATTGCTACACAACGAAGATGACGTGCTACAGACGCGAAATTTAACCGACAGGAAGAAGATGCTGTGATATGCAAATGATTAGCTTTTCAGAGCATTCACACAAGGTTGGCGCCAGTGGCGACACCTACAACGTGCTGGCATGAGGAAAGTTTACAACCGATTTCTCATACAGAAACAGCAGTTGACCTGCGTTGCCTGGTGAAACGCTGTTGTGATACCTCGTGTAAAGAGGAGAAATGCGTACCATCACGTTTCCGACTTTGATAAAGTTCTGATTGTAGCCTATCGCGATTGCGGTTTATCGTATCGCGACATTGCTGCTCGCGTTGGTCGAGATCCAATGACAGTTAGCAGAATATGGAATCGGTGGGTTCAGGAGGGTAATACGGAACGCCGTGCTGGATCCCAACGGCCTTGTATCACTAGCAGTCGATATGACAGGCATCTTATCCGCATGGCTGTAACGGATCATGCAGCCACGTCTCGATCCCTGAGTCAACAGATCGCGGTGAACGTACACTGGAAGCGTGTATTCGTCATCGTCATACTGGCGTATCACCCGGCGTGATGGTATGGGGTGCCATTGGTTACACGTCTCGTCCACCTCTTGTTCGCATTGACGGCACTTTGAACAGTGGACGTTACATTTCAGATGTGTTACGACCCGTGGCTCTACTCTTCATTCGATCCCTTCGAAACCCTACATTTCAGCAGGACAATGCACGACCGCATATTGCAGGTCCTGTATGGGCCTTTCTCGATACAGAAAATGTTCGACTGCTGCCCTGGCCAGCACATTCTCCAGATCTCTCACCAACTGAAAACGTCTGGTCAATGGTGGCCGAGCAACTGGCTCATCACAATACGCCAGTCACTACTCTTGATGAACTGTGGTATCGTGTTGAAGCTGCATGGGCATCTGTACCTGTACACGCCATCCAAGCTCTGTTTGACTCAATGCCCAGGAGTATCAAGGCTGTTATTACGGCCAGAGGTGGTTGTTCTGGGTACTGATATCTCAGGATCTGTGCACCTAAATTGTGTGAAAATGTAATCGCATGTCAGTTCTTGTATAATACATTTGTCCAATGCATTTCTTCTTGGTGTAGCAATTTTAATAGCCAGTAGTGTATTTAACTGATTATTATCATCGTCGAGCGTGCTGTTGTTTCGCGCGGACTGGAAAACTGAGGTCTGTGTCTCCTACTGGAGTCTGAGCCTGTTCCTTCCTGCACCGCACACTGCGCTTCATGTCACAGCTAACCCTGAGCGCTCTCCCCTCTCACCGCAACTCCAACTCACAACACGCGTAGTTAGCGAGTACTAACCTCACCTTGGAGGAATGTAGGCTTTTGTTTGACGCGAGCGTTAAACGCGGTGATATGTAAATGGAGACGAAAGAAGCGGGGATATTGTTGTCGGATTTACCGCCAACGGCCGGCCGGAGTGGCCGAGCGGTTAAAGGCGCTACAGTCTGGAACCGCACGACCACTACGGTCGCAGGTTCGAATCCTGCCTCGGGCATGGATGTGATGTCCTTAGGTTAGTTAGGTTTAAGTAGTTCTAAGTTCTAGGGGACTTATGACCACAGCAGTTGAGTCCCATAGTGCTCAGAGCCATTTGAACCATTTTACCGCCAACGGATACCGTCCAAAACACTCAATGTCAACAAACTGGAATTTACAACAACATCTCATTTAAGCCCATTTTCGGCAAGGGTGTTGAAAGATCGACTCATAAAGTCATGGCGATCGACCGGACGATTCCGACTGACGGGTTGAACACCTCTGTTATGGATACTTCGCTGTCCGTTTTAAGAAAACCTAGTTTTTCAAGAATCTTATTGGTTATGGCTACATACCTCCTGAACTATACGTCGTACAAAGATATGTTTAAGTACATGAAATGCTCTGTTTGGGTACTGACTGCAAAATGTTTTGCGAATAGAATAAGTTCAAAAATGGTTCAAATGGCTCTGAGCACTATGGTACTTGACATCTAGGGTCATCAGTCCGTTAGAACTTAGAACTACTTAAACCTAACTAACCTAAGGACATCACACAACACCCAGTCATGACGAGGCAGAGAAAATCCCTGACCCCGCCGGGAATCGAACCCGGGAACCCGGGATAGAATCAGTAGTAAAGAAGTAAATAACGCCTGATGTGGCAGTTTTCACACATCTCAATGTTTTTGATGTCATATCTCCTGAACTGTTTCTCGCAATGATATAATTTTGCAGGAACATTCAGTTGTGTACGTGAATATCATCCGCGAAATGTGTTGTGAGTACAGTTAGCGGTAATGAAGTAATTAATAAAATCGTTATGCTTCATGTGGCAGTTTTACTGCATGAACACCGACAATTTAGTAAGCGATAAACTCTTTTTGTTTCATTACTTTGTGGAGGTATCGGAGACAAAAAGTTTCTTAAATGTTCTAAATTTTACTTAAATTTTGTTGCAAGTCGCTACGTGCTCCCATTTTTAAATACAGGATGAATAAAGTCTCGGAAGTTACGTGTGATGCGCTACGTTCCTTTTCCACCTCCATCCGCAGTTGAACCCCTTTGAGAGGTAGGAAGTTCTTACTCCCACAGTGCTGCTCTCCATTGCTTATTCATCGCAAGTACGTTGTATACCGCGCCTGAATAAAACAGATCCAGACGTTTAAGAAGAGATAATATACACATACATTCATTTTTACAAGACACAGAGAAACTGACAATGAACATTTTGTTTCCCCTGGAAGTCATTTAATAGGCAACCTGCAACTGAGAATATATGACCGTTTTAGCCGTTTAGTGATACAGATTCACGCAGATAGATGACCTGATTTGGCGCAGCCGAAAGGATTACCATCCAACTAGCCACATGAATATCCTTCTGTGGAACCGGAGAACTGTCCCACAGGTTGATTTACCGTTATCATCCACTTTCAGATAGCTAAGAGATTAACTAAGACAGCGAACAGTTCGAAAGCCCTGTTTTCCCTGCGCACCCCAGAACACGTGGGAAGAAGCATTACTGGAAGGAAGCTCCTCGCAGATTTCCATCCAGCGGCGTGAGGATCCTTAGGACCTACCAGCATTTTAAAGCATATTTCATTCCCGATGCCGCTATCGAAAAAACCAAACGCCTATTTCTTGCTATTCGGCAGTTGTGTTGACGTTTGGACACAGTAGGACTGCTCAATTCGCTTCTCAAGGACCGAGATCCATTCATTTATAAGAGGCGATCAAAAAGGTTCCGTTTAAAGGCTTCGCTGTAGCGTATATGGAACGTAGCACGACTTCGATGCGGCTTCGTAAGCACCGAGATGTTGGCAAGGAAACTGGAAATTAGTGGTAAGTTCCTAAGGGACCAAACTGCTGAGGTCATCGGTCCTTTAATCTAACTTAAACTAACTTACGCTAGGGACAACACACACACACACCAGTGCCCGAGGGAGGACTCGAACCTCCTGGGGGGGGGGGGGGGGGGAGACCGCACGAACCGTCACAAGGCGCCTATGACAACGCGGCTACCCCGCACAACTCCTAGGCAAGGAGTTACAGTCTTTCCGACGTGCATACGGTAAGTGCGGAAACGTGAACTACAGTGACATTACTACCATTGCTTCCAAACGGGACCAACGTGCTGTTACTCTTTTCTTGGCTGCCGAAGGACAAACATCGGTAGACATCCATCTCAGAATGCAGAATGTGTACGGGGCAGCACCTCTATTGAAAACCATCGTTGTGAAATGGTGCGCCAAGGTGTGCTGCTGCTTCACGATAACGCAAAGGTCGTAACGCAGAAGTTACGCCAACACGAGTGGAAGACACTGGAGTACCCGCCCTGTAGTCCTGATCCCTCCCCACGTGATTATCAAGCTCGCCCTCGCTTAAAAGAATGCCTTGAAGGGTCGACGATTCCTATCGGACGAGGATGTGCATCAGGCATGTACGGACTTCTTCACGCAGCAGTACACGGTGTTTTATCAAACGGGTATCTCCAGCCTGGTGTATCGGTGCTATAATTTCCTCAATGCTCCAGGAGATTTTGTCCGATTGGCATACCCGTTCTTGAGCGTAGGCCTTCAACGGAAACTGTTTGATAGCCCCTTACGATTTATTTCACTCAACACTTTAGCTCAGTCTCGAGCCAAACACCTTCTGCGATCGTAATCTCAAATTAATACAGAATAGGGCTAAATAAAGCAAATATTTCATTTATAAAGAATGTCATTACGAGGGCTGCACAGTAGATAAATATACAGAGTGAAAATTATTGAACTATACGAAAAAAACGGATATTAGTTACGAATTACGTCGTACACACACTTTATTCAACATGTAAACGTCACTACAGATATTGGGATTTAGGTTATGACATGTTAGATGTACCTGTCATCATTGGCGATGATGTGACGTAGACGAATAGGGAAATTCTGCATGATCCGCTGAAGTATCTGAACATCGATGCTGTCGATGACCTTCTGATTGGCTGTTTTCAGTCCAGAAATAGTTTTGGGGTTATTGCTGTATACCTTGTCTTTAATACAGCCCCACTAAAATGAATCGAATGTGTTCAGATCCGGAGAATATGGCGACCAATCAAGGCCCATGAAAGTGGCCTCTCGGTAGCCAGAATGCGATCCCGAAAGTGCTCCTCCAGGACATCAAGTACTCTCATGCCTCGATGGGGGTCGAGCTCCATCTTGCATGAACCGCGTCTTATCGAAATCAGGGTTGCTTTGGATAATGGGGATGAAATCATCTTCCCAAACCTTCACGTACCGTTCGGTAGTCACCGTGCCACCAAGGAATATCGCACCGATTATTCCATGACACACCACACAATCATCCGTTGAGGTTGAAGAGACTTCTCGTTCGAGAAACGCGGATTCACAGTCCCCAAAATGCGCCAATTTTGATTATTGACGAACCCATGAAAATGAAAGTGGGCTTCGTTGCTAAAGCAAACCATAATGCGGATACTGATTCTCATCATACCCCGCGGTCGACCTTGCAGTTGGAACGTCCTAACGCAAACCGTTCAGAAATTATGGCGATTTTGTGTCATATAGTTCAATAATTGTCACTCTGTATGTAAAATAATTTACTGTGCTACTCTCTTGTTTCATTTTCCACCTACGCATTTCGATAGTTTCAATTTGTTTAGATATAAAAATTTATTAAAGTATAATGTGCAGCACTGAAGAGCAAATACAATAACTAGTAGCATAATTCCCATCCCGCTTGCCTTCAAAAGATGGAACATAACCTGCTTTCCACGTCTGATGAACTGAAAAGACATATATTATCTTCTCTAACACCAGCAATATAACTACGCCGCTCTCCACCTGAAAAGAATGATGTGAAGCATCGAAACGTATAGTGGGAGAATAAACCTGTGACTGACGCAGTAGACTATTTTATGTTTTAATTTATATAGCCCTTGGTATTTCGAAAGACTAAGAGTATCTAGAAACGATTTCAGGCACTGAGGCGGGATGGTTTCTGATTTACTACACTCTTTCATCCCCAATTCGTGAGAGAGGTGTGGGTTGTTGTAATTTTTTGATTTTTACAGCCATTACCAGAGCAGGCTGCAAGTAGGGCATAGGAAATTCCAGTTGGAAGTGCTTTGATCCGTGTTTTCCACACTTTTATAAACTAGTTAAAAATTTAAAAAAATCATTCGAAGCTATGGTGAAGTGTCATTTTTCGACTGAAGGGGTGCGATTTACCTTGTTGTTTGCTGTAACCATAAGTGATATTGGCTTTTGGGAAGACAACGTACTAACAAAATTGTCACCTGCTGATTCGAATGATACGTCTACATATTTATTTATTTATTTAAAATAAATAAATAAATAAGGTGTCAAATCCGATGAATGGGCCGACCAAAGTACAGGTCCTCTGAATCCAGTCCAACAATTTGGAAACAATTCGTGAAGACGTGCTGTAGTGTATGGTGCACTGTCGGCTGGACAACTGTCTTCTTGGTACGACAGGTTCCTCCTAGTCTACAGCATCCATCTTATAGCGCCCGTGGAAGATGGTCTGTTAGGAGGTTGCGACACTTCTGCGTACTCAGTGTTCCATCTGTGAAACATGGGCCTATGAGCTGATGGTTCACTATCCCACACCTCACGTTTGCACTCAATGGACGCTGATATTCCACTTTACGAAACCAACGGGGACTTTCAACAGACCAGTAGTGTTTGTTTCAGCTATGAATGGTAAATGTGGCTTCATCACTAAACAAGATACATGATACATCTGGAGTATCCTGTCTTAATATCCATGTACAGACGTTAACACGATTCTCACAATCGTTTCCATGAAGCTCTTGACGTGGTAAGGATGGAACCTATGCCGATGGAGAATATATGGTGTACCTTCCTGACTCATGCCATTTCCTCGTGCGTTTGCGCGGGAGCTAATGTGCGGGTCAACTGCACCAGGAGCAAGAACACTAATTTCCACTTCTACTGTCGTCACTTGTTTCCTTGTTTCACGTTTTCTAGGTGTTACACTGCAGCTTCCAAGGCAGTGGTTGAAGAGGTAAGGAAATAATTGCCGAGACGTTTGACATCTATTGGGATATCTTGCCGCATACAACGTACAAGACCGAACTTCAATCTTCCTACATTCTCCATACACCATGAGCATGTCGGCTTTTTTTGTATTGGTAAATCCCATCGTCCACTCACGACCTACTGCTTGGACTGTCACACACTGGCTAGTAAATCACAATGCACTCAAAGAAAACACAAGCCCACTGTAGGCAAACATAACAACATTGTACCTAGCAACTGCGCAGGTTGAATGGCACAAACAGTGTCTGTCTAGAAATTTATCAAAACACAATATCTCGAAAATGACTCGCACTGGACTCCTGCAGCAAACGCCACTGGAATTTTAATTTACTCGACTTTTAGTTTGTTGATGCCAACACAAAAAGTGTAAGTTTGCATAAAATATACACTTTGTAAGTATTAATACGCTCTGCTGATTAACCCGCCAAGTTAGCTGGGGGCACTAATGTGGTGCTTCCTGGACTCGGGTAGGCGAATTAACGGCGAGGGCCGGTGTGTCGGCCAGCCTGGATGTGGTTTTTAGGCGGTTTTCCACTTCCCACTAGGTGAATACCGGACTCCTCCCCACGTCCCGCCTCGGTTACACGACTGACAGACATCTGAAAATGTTCACACTATTTCATGGCTTACACTAAACGCAGACAGCTGGGGTACACTGATTACAACCCGGGGGGGGGGGGGGGGGAGGTACGGTGTGGCGGCAGGAAGGGCATCTCATACTAAGAATACCAAATTCCATCGTAACAAGGCCGACCCCGCGCTTGAGTGGGACAAAGGCCAAAGAAAATGATGATGATGATTACACTCTGTTGACTGGCTAAAAATACTAGCCCCTGACTACCAATCCATTCCGTGTCAACCGCACATCAATAGGAATTTCTATTTCCGCAATATTTGCAGGGGAAGTTTGGGTGATCCACTGTATATAATGAATGTGAGGTTTTCTGATGTATGTTTTCTAATTGAACTACAGACACTTCTCTGTTGCGCTAGAAAGAGCCTTTGAAGAGAACTTCAGCAACATGGTGTGTGTGGAACTTGGTCAAATAGTAACCACAGTCTCGCTGAAACACGAAACACGAAATGGCCTGCACGCTCACCAGACTTAACGCTTATGGGCATTTATCTGTCGGGAAAATTGAGAAAAGAGGCATACAAGTAAACTTCAGTGCGTCTCAACCCTTAAAACGCCGTACAACACTTACCTGGACCGCGCCAATTTCACATGCAATTCAGCATGTGGTTGTAGCAGGGATCAGTTCTCAAGGTCAACAATCTGAGTCAGTGGTCGTCAAACAGCGATCCGCGGGCGCATGCGCCCGAGTTAAGCGTCCGTACGATCTCGCGGTTCTCAGCCGCGTTTTATAATAATAAGCTTCTAGCACTCAACAGCAGAAACAAAAAAGGTCAACTAACGCTATCAGCATATTAAGAGCATTATTCTTGCTCTGTAACCAACAAAAATACATAGTAATGTTTCAAGATGTATCGAATTTTAATTGATGTTAGTGGGTTCGGCCGTGAGGTAAGTACAGTTTGGCCCTTATCTCAGAGAGCGAGTGCAAGTAGCGGGGCAATGCAAGGGGAATATATGTGAGAAGGGGAATACTTTATTGCTTGTCATCCAGTACGTGCGCAAATCGAACAGACCAGGTCTTATGGCATAAATTTCGAACTGAAGTAACATGGACTCATGAATGCGCATCCGTCATCTTCAAGTGTGCTGCACGTTCGTAGCAGATAATATGAAATCAAATTAAGGTTGCTGTAATATAAAAAAATGAGATAAAGAAAAGCAAAATTACAGAAATCAGGCCGGCCGAAGTGGCCGTGCCGTTAAAGGCGCTACAGTCTGGAACCGCAAGACCGCTACGGTCGCAGATTCGAATCCTGCCTCGGGCATGGATGTTTGTGATGTCCTTAGGTTAGTTAGGTTTAACTAGTTCTAAGTTCTAGGGGACTAATGACCTCAGCAGTTGAGTCCCATAGTGCTCAGAGCCATTTTTTTGAACAAAAATCAGTAAACATCTGTGACCGTGTCTGGTTTTGCAATTACCGTTATTAATTAATGTAACATACTAATTTATGTAGTTTACCACTTAATAATGCCAGTAGGGGAAAGTGTGGTACAGTAGGCAGGACGAGAAAAGTGGCCATTGTATAGTTTTTGCCGTAAACAGCGCTACTGCCTGCCGCGAAGTGATCACACTACTTCTCAAGTACATGACCATTTTTGTCAGTGAGATTGCTACAGGAAGCTTGTCCCGTTATCTTTTAGTATTTTTGGTTTTGAGTCGTCTGATGTGAGGTAAGTCACTTATATTACTCCTGTAACCTTACTTGTGTGGAGAGCAACATATTTATTTTACAACATCAATGTTTAAACAACGTCTCTTGGCCTACAAATGTAGTTCCCTGTTATTTACTTCAGTCTGGTAGTTTCTTCTGTGAATCACTAAAGCCAGAGTGACGTCCTGTCGGGAAAAGTGGCTCATTACTTGTCGGGAAAACTTGCCCAGGTATTCACCCCAAAAGGGTTAGCTTTTTTACAAAAAAAACATGCATAATACAACTCTTTTGTACACGAAGCTATCATCCGCCGTTTTATCCCTTTGTGACAATTTTGAACTAATTAATTTCTATTATTTAAAACTGTTTTTCTTTTGTTTTATTTGGCGTAATACAAGAGGCCGATTGAAAATTTATTGACGGCTGCAGTGGCTTGGTATTGATTCACTTGGTATTGATTCAACATGCTTAGAAAATGGGCCCGGAAAGCAGAAAAGAACATCGGATCCTGTTGCGGTGGCAGTGGCAACGTTACCCTCTTAGGTACGGAAAATTGGTCACTGTGTAAGGCTCCACAACAATGCATGCAGTTCCTTTATGCTATTTTCTTTTCTTTTTAAAAACATTTCATGTGATTCTTTGTGGATTCAGTATGTGTAATTGCTAAACTTCGATCAATAACCACGATTTGATGAAAATTGAGTTTCTTTTTGAGTGGTTACCTTCCAGCTCTCTCCCCCCCCCCTCCCCCCCCCCCCTCCTCCACTACCTATACATACCGAGTTGTCAATGTATAATGTCAGTATTGGCTCTTAAACAAAACAAAAAAGTTTGGTGACCACTCACCAATATACTTGATCTGGTGGTCATTCCGACAACAACAGGAAGGGACAAACGCTGTCAAATCCAGATTAACATGCCGAAGCTATGAATTACGTGGGGAAAAGCCAGGGTAAAGAGGAAGTAATGTACACCAGAAAATACGTTACACTGCACGGTGTAACTTGATTAAGACACCACCTCAATGTATTTGCGTATATTTAGGATGACCTGTCTCAAATCTTTAAAATTGTGCAACTTGCAGCCCACTTCACATAAAAACTAACCACTGTTTATTCCATCAGTTTTCTGGAGTGCATCCGGTATATTGTTTTTCTGATATTTCGCCAGACAACCATTCAGCCAATCTCAAGGTGAGTCCCTTGCAAAATTTTTAGATAACTTTGTAGAGTAAAACCACATGCGTCAGAGATAACATGGTTACGACAGCGTGAGTCATAGATAAAACTTTACGCCTCTATGTGGAAAACACAGCAAGCGCAGAGTCAGCGAAATCGCAGTGCTTACGAAGTATTTTGTAGGTTATTGTGGATGGCGTATGTTGGAATGCCAGGCAGCGTAGACAGTGTAGATTTAGAACAGTATTTTTTTATTTTTATTTATTTATTTTATTTATTTATTTATTTATTTATTTTGAGAGCGCAGACGTGAAATGATTTTTCATGATTCGTCGAGCTGAGACGTTCTTTTACTGACTGTATTACCACAGCCTCCTTGATCATTGAATCCCATAAGAATGAGGCGGTGGCCACTATCTTAACTTCTCGTAAGCCATGGAATTGCCAGTGGAAACACAACTTTTAGCCACTGTGATTTTTTAAACCCATGAAGTCAATATCGCATATGAAATCTTCTTTATTTGGATGGATTACTAGTTTCGGCTAACAATCTAGCTATCTCCAGATCATAAACCATTCGTGTTGGTGCCATTTCGGCTTCACACATTATTAAAATCTTTCTTAAAATTACGACATCCATGAATGAAATAATTAAAAACAGCTTTTCATCGTTCGTTGCCAGTGTGATTGAACGATGATCATAAAACAAAGGTGTTATGCCATTTCATCTTTGTAATTGACATAATCAGTATTTAGAGATCATGATATTCAGGATGGACCATTTTAATCCATAATCGGGAATAACTCGGGACAGATATGAGATACAGTAAAATGTTGTAGATAAAAGTTGTAGGTGGCGAAGAGGGGCAAACACTGCTACTAATGGCCGTGACCTCGAAGGTGATTTTCAAGGTGATTTCGAGGTTAAAGCTTCTTTTTTTAATGCGAACGATAATATTTAATTTAAGATTTGAAAGAACGGTAACTTTTAAGTATAAAATGATACGTTACTCAAGGTCATGGCAAGGTTCAATGAAGGACAAATAAGCAAAACCGTTTTTAAATGGTTCAAATGGCTCTGAGCACTATGGGACTCAACTGCTGAGGTCATTAGTGTTGTGTCGATTCCCTAAGGTCTCGACACAATGAGTGGCTAGGTGCACGCGAAACTAACGCAGACGGGCGTAAATTCTGAAACAGGAGACTGGATGAAAACTATAAAGAAAAGAAGAGAGATTTTAATATACTTAACTTTAATGTAGTCTTGTTCTTGTTGAAATACATCTCTTGCATAGTAGTAAGCAATTAGCAATGATACACATGGCGCCTTGCTAGGTAGTAGCGATGGACTAGCTGAAGGCTATTTAATCTGTCTCTCGGCAAATGAGAGGAAGACGTGATACGTCTTGTCGCAAGCTATGTCGTCCGTACAACTGGGGCGAGGTCAAGTCCGTGTCTTGTGACCTGCCCTGTGGTGGCGCTACGTTTGCGATTACATAGTGGCGACACGCGGGTCCGACATGTACTACAGGACCGCGGCCGATTTAAGTTACCACCTAGCAAGTGTGGTGTCTAGCGGTGACACCACATTCCTCCCCCGCAAATCGGCGAACGGTCGTGAGATAAGGCTTCCGCCCGCCGTGGGGAGGACCCCATGTTGACGTATGCGATGAGGTGGGGAGCCGAACAACAGGCGAGGCTGTGCCACCCGCACCCGGCCATTCGGTCCGAGGGGAGCTAGGAAACGCCTGCAAACCTAGTCCAGGGTGCACGTCAACATGAGGTGTATGCGCACGTAATGAGACAGAAGGGTCGACCTCCATGTGGTCGGAGCACCCGACGGGCGAAGACGACATCTGGTCCGGAGCGGGCAAGAAGGCCATGGCGGAGGACGGCTGGTCACGGGAAGCAAGCGGCGGCGCGTGACCCAGGGAGGCGCGAGGCGGCTGCAGCGAAGCGTCCGCTGCTGGCGGCGCCGGCGGCGGCTGCGGCGGCGCGACGCCATGAGGCAAAATGGAAGGCATCGTCGGTAACACCTGGGGATGAGGCGAGCCAGTAGATGGGTCCCCAAGGCGCTGACCTGACGGCTCCGTCGCTGAAAGCAGACGGGGAGCGGCAGAACCCAGGCGACGACAGAGGCGCAGCTGATTGAGATGCCGACGCACCTCACCAGAGGCCCCCAAAACCAAATACATCGCGCGGCCGAGGCAGCGAAGAATGCGCCCTGCGAGCCAACGCTGTGAACCGCGATAGTTGCGATAATAGACAACGTCGCCAGGAGCAAAAGCAGGAGTCTGCCGCTGCACAGGAACCTGATGTGGCGGATGCAACAAAGACATCAGAGTTCGATGAGGACGACCATGGAGCAATGCAGCCGGCGAGCGACCATCGCGAGGCTGAGAGCGATATGAGGACAAAAAGAGCAACAAAGCGTCCTCCCGAGAATGCGACTCTTTCAACTTCAACATCTGCGACTTGAAAGTCCGGACCAATCGTTCAGCGGCACCGTTGGACTGAGGCGAAAACGGCGCGGATGTCAGATGTTGAATACCATTGGCCGTGCAGAATGACTGAAATTCTGCGGACAGGAATTGTGGGCCATTGTCGGAAACAATAGTCTGCGGAAGACCCTCAATGCAAAAGATAGCAGACAAGGCTTGGATTGTGGCAGAAGACGTCGTGGAAGACATCCGGACAACAAAAGGAAAATTACTGAAAGCATCGACCACAACCAACCATCGAGCATTCCAGAATGGACCAGCAAAATCGATGTGCAAGCGTTGCCAAGGGGAAGTGGCTTTCGGCCATGCAAAGAATTTCCGCGGCGGTGCGGATTGTTGTTCGGCACACGCCACACAAGAGGAGCACATATTCGTAATCGCAGCATCGATTCCGAACCAAGTACAGTGCTGCCGAGCAAGTTGTTTCGTTCGCACTATACCCCAATGGCCTTGGTGAAGAAGCTTTAAGACAGAGGACTGTAACGAACGTGGGACCACGACTCGGGATTGATCATTATCGGAACGCAACAACAAAACACCACGTCGTACAAAAAGTCTCTCCTTGTGAGCAAAAAAACGGCGAACCAAAGGATCCTCGATCCGTGACTTTGACAAGGGCCATTGCGTAGCAACAAAACGCAAAACGGGAGCAAGGACAGTGTCAGCAGCTGTGGCTGTAGCTACACGACGAAAATCAATCGGAAACGATGCGACCACGTCATCGGCTTCCGAATCAATGAACATGCAAGCAAGTTCGGAAGAATCGAATGCCTTATCCTCAGCAACAGGCAAACGGGACAACGCATCAGCGTTGCCGTGCTTAGCAGTGGACCGATACAAGATATCGTAGCGGTACTGCGAGAGAAAAAGTGACCAGCGAATGAATTTCTGCGCTGTACGTGGAGGTACAGGCTTGTTCGGATGAAAAAGTGATGTCAACGGTTTGTGGTCCGTGATGATGGTAAAGTGACGACCATACAAGAAGTCATGGAACTTGGTAACACCAAACACGAGAGCTAAAGCTTCTTTCTCTATTTGTGAATAATTTCTTTGCGCAGATGAGAGCAATTTGGACGCAAAGGCAATAGGGCGATCATGCGAGCCATCCTTGTGCGCAAGCACAGCACCGATCCCGAAATCCGATGCATCTACCATCAACAAAAGGGGTTTTCGGGGATCGAATGGCGTAAGGCAAGTATTTGAAAGGAACGCCGATTTCAACTGGCGAAAGGCGCGTTCGCATTCCGTCGTCCAGACGAACGGAACACCTTTACGGCGTAAGCGATGAAGCGGAGCTGAAATGGAAGAAGCATTGCGCACAAATCGGTGATAATAATTTACCTTACCCAGCACACTCCGTAGCTGTTTTAAGTTCTGCGGTGACGGCAAGTCCTGAATGGCACGAAGGTGCTCTGGACTCGGATGTATTCCTTGGGCATTTATGACATGCCCCAGGTACGGTAAGTCACGAGCAAAAAACACACATTTGTCCTTCCTCAAGCGAAGACCATTCTGACGCAAGACCTGAAATAATGTCCGGAGATTCTGCAAATGTTCGGCTCCTGTCTTTCCTGAGATCACAATATCGTCCAGATAGTTCGCAGCAGTAGGGACCGACGCACAAATAGTTTGTAAATATTGCTGAAATAAAGCAGGGGCGGATGCACACCCGAATGGCAGTCTTTTGAAGCGATACAAGCCAAGATGCGTGTTTACCACTAAGACGCGCTGGGATTCTTCGTCCACAGGTATCTGCAAGTACGCATCTGCGAGGTCCAATTTTGAAAAATACTTTCCCGGGCACAGTTTGTCAAAAAGATCTTCCGGGCGGGGCAAAGGAAAAGTAGCAGTCACAAGTTGTGGATTCACAGTTGCCTTGAAGTCCACGCAAAGTCTCAATTTTCCGGAAGGTTTTGGCAAAATTACTAAGGGTGAGGCCCAGAGAGAAGCCTGCACACGTTCAATTACACCTTGAGATTCTAATTCGGCTAATGTTCTTGCGACCTCATCACGCAATGCGTGGGGAACATTGCGCGCTCTGAAAAATTTCGGTTGCGCGTTGTCTTTCAGTTCCAAATGCGCTTCATAGTTCTTAGCGCAACCAAGGCCCGGTGCAAAAATGTCTGCAAATTCTTCACAAAGACTAGAAACACTGGCGGAAGGCACAGTCTGATTCACGGATAGGACCTGATTTACAATAGACATATTAAACAATTGAAACAAATCTAAACCAAACAAGTTCACTGCACTAGAGGAACGAAGAACATAAAAGGACACAAGTTTTGTCTGTCCCTTGTATGTTGCAATAAGGCTGCACTGTCCTAACACAGGTATATGCTGTCCTGAGTAACTAGTTAACGTAACATTTGCGGCACGCAATGGCGGTTGGCCCAGTTGTTTGTACGTGTCGTGATTGAGCAATGAAACAGCAGCTCCGGTATCGAGCTGGAATGGGATCACTTTTCCGGCAAAGTCTAAGTCCACAAAAAGTTTATTGTCTTGTTGACGACAAGAGCGACTGTCTCGTGCAATTTGAACTGATACAGGTCCAGAAGCACTTGCAACTTTACGGGATTTCCGGCGACGTCGACGCACACGTTGGGTGGGACGAACACAGTCACTGTTAGCTAAAGTGTCACTGGACGGGTGGGAATGAACTACATTAATGTCCATGGGCGAAGGTCCACGAGCCTGATTGTCCTGGATTCGATTCCGGCGCGAAGCAAAAGGCCTGGAAGTTGTGCGATTGTCTGATCTTAACTTTTTCCGGCAAACACTTTGTACATGTCCTTTCTTGTGACAGTAAAAGCAAATAGCTTGGCGTGACGGGCAATTTTCACGCGAATGTCTAGTTGCACACCGCGGGCAAGATTTCACTGCAGTTGCTTGCTTACGCGGCGCACGTGGTTGCAAGCTAGGCGGCCGCAGCGAAGTCGGGCGCGAGGGCCGCTTAGCGTCCCTTGCAGCGGGCCGGGCGGGCCGATTAATGTGACACACTGCTGGCGAAGTTTCAAATGATTCCTGAGCACAGTCAAGTGTGTCTTGCCTGTCCAATATGTCTATCACTTGTTGCAGGGAGGGATTAACTAGCTTCAAAATCTGTTCCCTTATGCGAACATCAGAAACGTTCTGTGCAATTGCATCACGCACCATAGTATCTGAATATGGGAGGCCACATTCACAGGCAAACGCGCAGTCTCTAGTAAGGCCTTGCAAAGTTGCTACCCACTCCCTGTTAGTCTGACCGGCGGTACGTTTTGTACGAAAAAACGTATACCGTTTTGCAACTACATTTACTGTTTCTTTGAAATAGGCATCTAAAGCAGACAAAATTTCTTCGTAGGACAGAGTTGCTACGTCGCGTCGGGGAAACAATTTCACTATCACACGGTAGGTAGACACACCGACACAAGAAAGCAAAAACGGCTGCCGCTCTTTACCTTGAATTCCATAAGCTGTGAGGTGGAAGTTGAACTGATCGGCCCACTCAGTCCAGCTTTCGGTTGTGGCCTCAAAGGGCCTAAATGGCGGTGCGACAGCGTTGTGTGGCTGCGGTAACGATGAAGCGGCGGGTGCCGCATCGGTTTGCAGCGCACGTTGACCCTGGACGAGCTGTCCAAGGGCTTCCAATAACGCCTGCGTCTGCTGATTCTGCAAGCGAAAAAATTCGGACAGTACATCTGGAGAATGCGGCGAAGCCATGACACAAACAAATTAGAGCAAGTATAACACAAAGACTGCAACGTGGGCGCGGCATCCCATCCTCGTCGCCAAAATATTGTTGTGTCGATTCCCTAAGGTCTCGACACAATGAGTGGCTAGGTGCACGCGAAACTAACGCAGACGGGCGTAAATTCTGAAACAGGAGACTGGATGAAAACTATAAAGAAAAGAAGAGAGATTTTAATATACTTAACTTTAATGTAGTCTTGTTCTTGTTGAAATACATCTCTTGCATAGTAGTAAGCAATTAGCAATGATACACATGGCGCCTTGCTAGGTAGTAGCGATGGACTAGCTGAAGGCTATTTAATCTGTCTCTCGGCAAATGAGAGGAAGACGTGATACGTCTTGTCGCAAGCTATGTCGTCCGTACAACTGGGGCGAGGTCAAGTCCGTGTCTTGTGACCTGCCCTGTGGTGGCGCTACGTTTGCGATTACATAGTGGCGACACGCGGGTCCGACATGTACTACAGGACCGCGGCCGATTTAAGTTACCACCTAGCAAGTGTGGTGTCTAGCGGTGACACCACAATTAGTCCCCTAGAACTTAGAACTAGTTAAACCTAACTAACCTAAGGACATCACAAACATCCATGCCCGAGGCAGGATTCGAACCTGCGACCGTAGCGGTCTTGCGGTTCCAGACTGCAGCGCCTTTAACCGCACGGCCACTTCGGCCGGCAAAACCGTTTTTAGCTATTAACTCTGAAGTAAGGGTGCAGCAATATGATGTAAGATACAATTCGGAAGCTGCATAACGGTTCATCTATCATTACCATGATCTTAAAGGTAATTATCGAAGATCATTCGAAAGTTGAGTCTTGTTTCATGGAAACACCTATTTGTGACATCGGATTTGGAAAGAGCGAAAGAGATTTGAACTTTCAGTTGTAGCTAACGTGTTTATTGCCAAAAATAAATATGCTGCTGTTGTGGTCTTCAGTCCTGAGACTAGTTTGATGCAGCTCTCCATGCTAATCTATCCTGTGCAAGCTCCTTGATCTCCCAGTACCTACTGCAACCTACATCCTTCTGAATCTGCTTAGTGTATTCATCTCTTGGTCTCCCTCTACGTTTTTTACCCTCCACGCTGCCCTCCAATGCTAAATTTGTGATCCCTTGTTGCCTCAGGACATGTCCTACCAACCGATCTTCTAGTCAAGTTGTGCCACAAACTTCTCTTCTCCCCAATCCTATTCAATACATCCTCATTAGTTACGTGATCTACCAACCTAATCTCCAACATTCTTCTGTAGCACCACATTTCGAAAGCTTCTATTTTCTTCTTGTCCAAACTATTTATTGTCCATGTTTCACTTCCATACATGGCTACACTCCATACAAATACTTTCAGAAACGACTTCCTGACACTTAAATCTATACTCGATGTTAACAAATTTCTCTTCTTCAGAAACGCTTTCCTTGCCATTGCCAGTCTACATTTTATATCCTCTCTACTTCGACCATCATCAGTTATTTTGCTCCCTAAATAGCAAAACTCCTTTACTACTTTAAGTGTCTCATTTCCTAAACTAATTCCGGCAGCATCACCCGACTTAATTCGACTACATTCCATTATCCTTTTTTGCTTTTGTTGATGTTCATCCCATATCCTCCTTTCAAGACACTGTCCATTCCATTCAACTGCTCTTCCAAGTCCTTTGCTGTCTCTGACAGAAAAAAAAGTATAATGTTATTTTGTCATCTGCAAGAAGGAACAAGCATATAAAAGGTAAATAATTGATTTATAAATCGTTGAGTGAGTCCACTCGCTTCTCATTCCTCGGGATGACGCTTACAATCGAAGACTGTATTTTGCTGCATCCCTTCTGTGTTCCGTATTAATCCCTACTACAATCAGCAACATATTTATATATCTGACGTTCATTGGACCTTGCAATGACCTTGAATAATATATCATTTAATACGTAAAATTTCCCGCTCTTTTCAAATCATCAATAAAATATTAGGATTTCCATTCAGTAAAATCACTTTAATCTCCAAATCACATTGAAAATCACGTTCGAGGCCACGGCCTTTAGTAGCAATGCGGGACCGTCTTTGCCACCTACAACTTCCCTTGATATTCCCGATTATGGATTAAAATTATCTATCCTGTATATGCTACTGATTGTGTCAGTTACTAAATTTTAGTGACATAACGGCTTTGTTTTATGAGCACAGTTCAATTACACTGGTCACGAATGGTGAAAACCCGTTTTTGATATGTTATTTACGGATGCTGTCATTTTAAGAAAGATTTTATCGATGTGTGAAGTCGTAATAGCACCAACACTAAGCAAGAATGTTTTATGATCTGATGATAGCTAGATTTTTAGCTGAAACTAGTAAACAATCCAAATAAAGAAGCTTTCTTGGACGAACTTGACTTCACGGGTTTTAACTTCCTAACATAAATAAAAAAAGTACAACAGATCGCGTATCTCGTGGCTGACAGTGTCAACAAACTTGAAACCAGACATAAAAAGCAGTGAAATTTTGAACTCGGAGTGGACAATGTTTAGGAACGATAGGACTGATGCTATGGGAGGTGGTGTGTTCATTGCAGTTAAAAGCTGTTTAAACGCAGTTGAGATCGATACTGGGTCGGACTGTGAAATAGTCTGGATAAAGCTGTCAATCAGACAAGGATTGACCATTGTATTTGGATGTTTTTATAGACCACCATCATACGCAACAAACGTCGCAGAACGTTTCAGGAAAAGTCTTCAGTATATAGGAAATAAATATCCAAATTATCCATTAGTTATAGGTGGAGACTTTAATGTGGCATCCGCTGACTGGGAAAATTACACGTATATCACAGGGGCAGAATCAAAGACTCATGTGAAGTATTCCTAGGAGCGCTCTCAACATACAACCTTGAGCAATTGGCTAGAAAACCAACTCGAGATGGGAACATATTAGATATCTTGGCGACAAACAGATATTTTTGAGGAAGTTGATCTAGAAGAAGGTATTAGAGACCATAATGTCGTAGTGGCTTCTATGTCAGTGGAAGTTGCAAAAGAACCAAAGAAACAGCGTAGAGTTTTCTTGTTTGAGAAAGAAAATAAAAGTGTCATTAATGAATATCTTCATAGTCAGCTCCAAGCATTCACCGTAGGGCACAAAGATATTGAGCATATTTGGTCGGAATTTAAAGGTATTGTCCACCACGTGCTACAGAAGTATGTGCCTAGTAAACATATAGGGGAGGGAAAGGATCCACTTTGATACAAGAAACATATTAGGAAGTTGCTGAGAAAGCAGAGAATTTTGCACAGTCGTTTTAAGCGTAGTCACTGCCCCGCTGACAAACAGAAATTATGCGAAATGAAAGCAGCTGCCAAAAGGTCTATGAGAGATTCTTTTAACGAATCTGAAAACAGTATTTTATCAGCAGATTTTAAAAGTAACCCTCAAAAATTTTAGTCATACGTAAAATCTATGAACGCTACAAATAATTCAATACCTTCTCTTGCTGACAGTACGGGTAATGTAACGGATGATGATAAACAGAAGGCCGAAATTCTAAACCTAGCTTTCAAAAACTCGTTTACGTTGAGGAGTGTTCCACCATTCCCCCTTTCAATTATCGAACAAACGCAAGGATGGCTGACATAGTGTTTAGTGTATCTGGGATCGTAAAACAGTTAAGATCCTTAGACGCCAGGAAGGC
Source organism: Schistocerca nitens (assembly GCF_023898315.1). Classification (NCBI taxonomy): domain Eukaryota; kingdom Metazoa; phylum Arthropoda; class Insecta; order Orthoptera; family Acrididae; genus Schistocerca; species Schistocerca nitens. The sequence goes on from NC_064618.1 coordinate 251,030,127, forward strand.
ATCTGACCCAGGCGGTATCCCCGTATGATTATATGTCGACTATGCTACAAATATAGCACTATTCTTATCCATCATGTATCAGATCATTGGAACAGTGGAAAGTTCCACGGGACTGGAAGAAGACCCAGGTCATAGCAATCTATAAAAAAGGGAAGAAAATCGGATGCACATAATTAAGGGCGAATTTTACTGACTTCGATTTGTTGTAGAATCATGGAACATATTTTGTGTTCAGACATAATGACCTTTCTAGACTCTGAGAAGCTCATCTGCAGAAACGAGCACGGTTTTAGGAAACACCGGTCATGCGAGACACAGATGGCCCTCTTTGTGCATGATACGCAACAGGTTCTAGGTACCGGCTCCCAGGTTGATTCCATATTTCTCGACTTTCGAAAGACGTTCGACTGAGTTGCGCACTGTCGCTTGCTCCAAAAAGTGAGCGCTTACGGTCTATACGATGACATATGCGGTTGGATAGAAAGCTTTCTAACAAACAGAGAGCAGTACGTCGTCCTGAATGGGGTGACTTCAACAGAAACAAGCGTAAATTCAGGTGTGCTCCAGGGTAGCGTAATAGGACCGCTGCTTTTTACGATTTAGATAAAGACTCTGGTTGATGGTATTGACAGCGGCATTAGACTGTTTGCCGTTGATGTTGTAGTCTACAGGAAAGTAGTATCACACGAAAGTTGTGAACAAATCAATGAGGATTTACAGAAAATAAATGCGTGGTGTAATGACTGGCAGTTATCTCTCAAAGTGTAACCTAATGCGTATAACAAGGCGAAAATCTCTATTAATGTACGAGTACAAAATAAATGCCCGGTCTTTGGAAGCGGTTAACATCCGTCAAGTATTAGGGTGTGACTATTCGAAATCTCACATGGAATGATCAGATTACACAAGTAACGGGCAAGGCGAACTCTAGATTGCTGTTTATTGGTAGAATCCTGAAACGATGCAGTCCTTCAACAAAGGAAATTGTTTACAATACGTTAGTTAGTCCAGTCTTAGAGTATTGTTCGTCTGTATGGGACCCTTACCAGTTGGATCTGATTCAAGAGATTGAGAAGGTCCGAAGAAGAGCGGCAAGATTCGTGACTGGTACATTTAGCCATCGCGAGAACGTTACAAATCTCATAGAAAATTTGAAGTGGGGAACACTTGCAGATAGACGATGCGCTAAACGGAAGGGGCTGCTCACTAAATTCCGAAATCCGATCTTCACGGAGGATGTAGAGCATATATTATTACCACCAACTTTCAAATCGCGCAATGATCACCATTCAAAGATAAGGGAAATCAGAGCTCGTACTGAGGCGTTCTGACAGCCGTTTTTCCCTCGTCCGATCCGCGAGTCCAACAGGTGGGGGCGGGGGGTGGGGGGTGGGGGAGAATATGACTTTTGCGCGAATTGGGCCCTCCTCCACACACTGCTTGGTGGCTAGTGGAGTATATATGTAGATGCAGCTGTAGATGTAGACACCTCAGATTTGTTAGGCTGCAGTAGGCGAGTGTATCGCTGGTGTTCAATGCAATGTTCTTTTACGGTGCGTATTGTTCGCAATGTGTACATTTTACCGCGTTCACAAAGATTTTCATATATATATCTTCCGTGTAAAGTAGATTATCTTTCACAGATCCCAGAAGAGCCGTCGTCTTGCACTGTTGGTAAATGATGGAGTATTAAATCCATCGCGGAAACCTCAAGTAACTATTCGTTATTTACCCCGAAATGACTGATAATCGCCACATATCAGGCAGACACTACTCACATTTCAGAAGTATATGTGAATTGGAGCTTATGTTTTTGGAACTATAGAAAATCTAAATCAGCGTACTTGGAACGCAAACGGGATCCTACTCCTGTCGAAGAAAAGCGCACTGTCCTAACAGATATGCTGCATCGCTCGGTAACAGCAACACAATCAGCCTACTAGCGTTACGTCTCACACACTTACCGGGATTCCCGACATGGTTCTTGCGCTGTCTTCCTTCGAACTACGTACCTTCATCTCTGGGACCGATCTTTTGTTCCATATATACTGTGTCTCCCACGTGACGTTGTTGCATATAGCAGGTTCCATCTTTCTCACAACTGTCCCTTTTTGCACGCACTTCGCGGTTGCAGACGGAAAGTCAAAGCTCGGACAGGACGACGCCAACTTGCGAAACTGTGGGAAAATTCTACGGTCAACGACTGCGCAGAAGACGCTTTTTCTGTTCCGACTGACTGCTCACAAATTTACCTCGTGTAACGCTCCCGTCTAAACACAGCTGGGAGTCAAGAATCTTTCTTGGCACCGGTCCTGCCCTGTAATTTAACCGTGACAGACTGGAGGAAAACGAAGATGCGACGTATCTAATGTGTAGCGAAGTGATCATTCACGGCCAAGTGTTTCGCTACAATATAGTAATCGAAGTATTAAAGACGTGAAGAACATTAATCTGTGGACGTTGTTGTGGTCTTCATTCCAAAGACTGTCTCTGACAGAATTACAATGTGATCGGAAAACCTGAAAGCTTTTATTTCTTCTTCCTGGACTTTAATTCCTACTCCAAATTTTTCTCTTTATTTCCTTTACTGCTTGCTCGATATACAGATTTAGTAACCTCGGGGATAAGCTACAACCCCGTCTCACTCTCTTCTCAACCACTTCACCCCTTTCGTGCCCCTCAACTGTTATAACTGCCACCTGGTTTCTGTACAAATTGTAAACAGCCTTTCGCTCCCTGTATTTTACCCCTGGTACCTTTAAAATTTGAAACAGATTATTCCAGTCAACACTGTCAAAAGCTTTCTCTAAGTCTACAAATGCTATAAATGTAGGTTTAACCTATCTTCTATGAGAAGTCATAGGGTGAGTATTGCCTCCCGTGTTCCTACATTTCTCCTGAGTGTAAACTGATTTTCGTTGAGGTCGTCTTCTACCAGTTTTTCCATTCTTCTGCAAAGGATTCATGTTAGTATTTTGCAACCGTGACCTATTAAACTGATCGTTTGGTAATTTTTACACCTGTCAGCACCTGCTTTCTTTGGAATTGGAATTATTACATTCTTCTTGAAGTCTGAGGGTATTTCGCCTGTCTCATACATCTTCCTTACCATATGGTAGAGTTTTGTCATGGGTGGCTTTCCCAAGGCTATCAGTAGCTCTAACGGAACGTTGTCTACTCATTAATCTGCATTGTCGGAACAAAGTCACAACACCAAGAAATAATTAATCTAGGATAATGATATTCCGGTAACACTTTTGCGTAGATAACGCATTTAAATGATTAACATTGCAAGGTCACAGATTAATCTAAGCGGGAGGTAGCCATTGCAAAAGTGAATTTCTGGTACATTTATAACGGTTGCAAATGCCAGAAAGTTGATTGCAAGCGTGCAAACGTGGCTGCATTCTGTTGTACAGGTGACAAATGTATGTTTGTGAGATAGAGTTCCATGCCTGTTGCACTTTGTCGGTCAATACAGGGAGTAATCATCTTGAGGTTGAAGCTCCTTTGTCCGTGTTTGCTTTAACAACAGATATGTTCGGATGGAGTCCGCCTTTAGCAAAACACAATTTTGTTTTTTATCCCAAACATGTTTCATTACAGTTGCAGCATCATCAGTGACTTTTATTTTATGGCTTTTTACCACATGGTGTGGTTTTCCTGAAGTATTATGTTTTTATAGTGCCTATGTTCTCTCACAGTTTGTCATGTTTTCTTTCCCTCTCATCTTCTTCGCTGTGAAGTTCCGTATATTGAGCTGTCACTGTCACTGTTTCACTGTTTATCAGCTGTAAAAACAAGACCTTGACAAACTGTGAAAGAAAACAGGCGCTATAAAAAAATAATACCTCAGGACAGCCACACCCTGTGGTAAAAAGCCATAAAATAAAGGCCCACTGATGATGCTGCAACTGCAGTGAAACATGTTTGGGATAAAAAACAAAACTGTGTTTTGCTAAAGGCGGAACCCATCCAAAAACAATACAGGGAGGTTTGTCGCATCCCAGCACAGTTTTGTCGTGCAAAAGGAACGTTGATGACAATCTGAGGGCTGTTGGGGTGTCCACTTTTGTTGTCGGAGATGAGAAAGCTGTCCGAGGTAGATCTGTGATTATTGGTTGCAGTGGTAATCGGTTAGGATTGACGGCAGGATGGGTATGCTGAAGAGCTCAGTATTTATTACATCTTTCATAACTTATAAAAGAAGCGCCAATTCCTAACCCCTTCTTTAATAAATGTCAGACTCAATTTCTTTTTATCAACAGGCCACTCGCCTAAGCTTACAAGAGACAATTACTATTCCGTAAATTGTTCTTGTTAATTACAAAACTACAAATGCTATATATTACTTGAGACAAAGACAGATCGTCTATGTTCAAAGCTAGTCCCCAGAATAGATAATAATTACTTATCTTGCAGTTGACGTGCGTCTCACTAGATCTGATGACCGACTTCCCGCTGAGAATATTACTTCTGCATCCTTCTGCTGCTGCTGCCATGCGCAGCTACACGGTGGCTCCTCAAAGCGACCACTACTGCTCTCCCTGAATCCTCTCTCAGAATTTCTGAGGCTGACATTCTATAATAGCTGTTCGGGATATTTCCATCCGCTGGCTCGTTCGACACGAAAACACTTTAATGTTCGATTTCTCTTATAGGTTTCCACTCGATGTTACCACTTACGTATATTGGAAAGCTTCCTTTAGCGTCAGGGCTTGTGCTTCTTGGCGCAGTCTCCTTTCATTTGGTCTGACAAGTATTACTTATTAAATTTTTTCTTGGGACCGGACAGGTGAGCCGTGCGTGGCTCGTGTCCGTACCATCTCTTATTTAGCATCCTGTTTTTGCCGTACTGCCACCTCGTTATGTTAGTTTAAATTACTTGTGTCACTGAGTTGCTGCTTTGCCTGCCCGTGAGCGGCAGCAGCAGCGCTTATCGATATAAGCCCTGCCGTATTGTCTTTGCTGGACTGCTGTTACTTCCCGCTCGTCGTCTGTCGACCGGTGAGTAGGTACGTGCCAGCAGTTAGTTCGGACCTGGCAGTGTTTGAGTTGGCACGCGGCACCAGTTCAGTCGGAGCGCGGCAGCAATGAGGTCCGGACCGCTATGACTCGCCCGACGGTTGCCGACGCACATAATTGGAGTGGGGACGACTTTGGTTGGTCGTCGGTCGGTCGTCTTGCCGGAAGACGTGTATTTGGCCGGCGATCGCTTATGGGTTAGCTGTGTGTGCCGACTCGTGATTCGTCTTTGCTATTGTACAGTCACTGCTGTTAGCATTGTCTAGTTCTTCGGGCAAGTGAACTTGAAACTGTTTGTAGTTTGTGTGATTTTGACTGACAAGTTATTTCAAATGTTGTCGGCGTACTGGCTCTGAGCAGTCGGTCGGTTGACGTTGAGCAGCGAGGAATTCTCGGCGGGGCGTAGTTTGGCCGGGGACCGCTGGCGGTCTCTACGCGGTGTCGGAGAGTGTGGCGCTGTTCCCATTACTACGAGGTCTGTGGCTCACCGACCCTGGACAAGAAGGTTGAGTTTTGAGTTAACCTACCAGCAAGTCAAGACTGTTCGCATCGTGTCGTTTGGAGTTCGTTGTCGGCTGTTGGGTTATTCCCACGAGCAACAACGTGGTTTTCAAGTTGGAAAATTCTAGCCACCCTTCGGTGGAGTTTCACTGTATTTGGTTATTTGAATTGAAGTGCACCAGCAGAATCTTGTGCCATGTGACCGTTAACGTTCCGGTTACCTACCCTGGCCGTTGACGTAAATTTCAGGCAGTGTAGTTTCCTCCTCATGTTGTTGCTGTCCAGCACGGCCGGCCGCGGTGGCCGAGCGGTTCTAGGCGCTTCAGTATGGAAGCGTGCGACAGCTACGGTCGCAGGTTCGAATCCTGCCTCGGGCATGGATGTGTGTGATGTCCTTAGGTTAGATAGGTTTAAGTAGTTGTAAGTTTAGGGGACTGATGACCTCAGCTGTTAAGTCCCATAGTGCTCAGAGCCATTTGATTTGTCCAGCACGGTTTGTAGTTTGACAGCTCCGTGTTTGATTGGTTGAGGGCGCAAATATATTTTACGTTGTTCCGTTGAACTCCCTGTTGTGCGCTGGTCGGGTGAAGTTGAAGTTATCTTGTCAGTGAGTCCGCTGACTGTCGGTCGGTTGGGTTGTCGTCGGATCGTGAATGGTTGGCCCGACTGCTTGTCTCACCTAAGGCCGACCCTCGAACATATGGGCGCCCTTGTGTGTACTGCCTTTTTTTAAAAAAAATTGTTCTTGTTGTTGGTACTTGTATGGCATCTAGCAGGTTTTGTGTTTTAAATTAGAGTTGTTTTACTCTTAAGTAGTGTTTCGCGTAAGCCCTTTGGCTTTTAAAAAAATTTGAATTTTTAAGTCTTCGTTCTTCAGCCGGTTTGAGTTTGTTATTTGTTCTTGAAGCCTTCAGCCTAAATTAAAGAACTGTTTCATGTAAGGACTTTGATATTTAAAAAAAATTAATGTTTTGGAGTTTTAAGTGTTCGGCCTTCAGCGGATTTGAATTTAACTTGCTTACTTCAGCTTTTACTAAAGAACTGTTTGAAGATAAGGCTTGCCTTTTAAATTTCTGATTATGCTTGCGTTTTAAGTTATTGGCCTTCATCCGTTTTTAAATTAAAGTGGCTTTCAGCCGCCAATTAAGTCCCAAAGATTAAGGCTGTGTGTATAAAAAAATTTTTTGGGCTCTTGTAACGTTTGATCAAAGTATAAAGTTGTATGTTCGAGTGTAACTGACAGCCCCTTATTCTGTCTGCCCTGTCCTGTGGGTTAGCAGGGCGCTTCAACAGGTTAATGCTGTTTGTGGATGACGGTGAACTTGTCATTCGATGATGTCGCAAATGTGCTTCATCACAGACAGATTTGGTTAACGAACAGGCCAGGGCAACATATTGACACTATTTAGAGCATGCTGCGTTACAACAGCGGTATGTGGGCGAGCGTTATCCTGTCGGAAAACATCCCTTGGAATGCTGTTCATGAATGGCAGCACAACAGGTCGAATCACCAGACTGTCCTTGAAGTAACCAACTTGTAACAGTTCTTTGTGTCACTGTGGTGCCAGCTGCTGCTCAAATTCATGCTGCAGACGCAGCTTGATGCGCCACAGCTGTACGCCGAACACGACTGTTCCCTCCGGAGAGGCCGGCCTGAGTGGTAGAGTGGTTCTAGGCGCTACAGTCTGGAACCGCGCGTGCGCTTCGGTCGCAGTTTCGAATCCTGCCTCGGGCATGGATGTGTGTGATGTCCTTAGGTTAGTTAGGTTTAAGTAGTTCTAAGTTACAGGGGACTGATTACCGCAGAAGTTAAGTCCCATAGTGCTCAGAGCCATTTGAACGACTTGAACCCTTCGGAGTCACCTTGCGGCCGTACACTCCCGTGCTCATCACTGCTGGCAATCATGTACAGTGGCTATCCTGCCAAGTCTTTCTGTAGTATCGCACAAGGAACATCCAGCTTTTCGTAGCGCTATTACACGACCTCGTTCAAATTCAGTGGGGTCTTTGGCGCCTTACAGGCGTTCTTGACTAACACCAACTCATCACACCCAATCTCAAAGGTAACTAACTCTGACGACCGGTACATCGTATGTTGAAAGTAAACCTGATTTGCACACTGAGTGAGGTGGCACAGTGGTTAGCGCACTGGACTCGCATTCTGGAGGACGACGGTTAAAACCCGCGTCCGGCCATCCTGATTTACGTTTTCCGCTGTTTCCCTAAATCCCCAAATGGCGGGCTGGTTCCTTTGAAAGGACACAGCCGACTTCCATCCCCATTCTTCCCAATCCAATGGGGCCGATGACCTCCACCCGGATCAATCAACCGACCAACCAACCAGATTTTCATCCTCATAGTGGCGCTATAAGTGCCACTCTAATCGACTGGCGCGAAAGTTGAATAGACATTATCTTTGAAATGTAGAAACGTGCCTACCAACTTTCGTTTGTATCGCACAAGTTATGCTTGGAGTTGCGTTTTTTTTCCTCAGTGTGTAATCATGTTTTAATCATATTGGCATAGTAGATGACGTACCTTCAGATAATTTCATTCTCTGCCTTGCTATACCGAGTGTCCCAGGAGGAATAGGCAGTATTCAGAGATATGAAAAGAACGAACACTCAAAGCAAAAATACGTAGTAAACGTGGGCTCTAAAATGCTCACCTTAAGAGCTATGAGCACGTCGTGAAACAAATCTCTTCTACTGCATGCTATTTTGTTTCCATATTTCGAGAGGTATGGACCAAAACAAGGAAATAATTTACAGAAAAAACGGGGTCTAAAATGGATGCCTTATGAGCTATTAGCATTGGTTCAAAAAATGGCTCTGAGCACTATGGGACTTAACATCTATGGTCATCAGTCCCCTAGAACTTAGAACTACTAAAACCTAACTAACCTAAGGACATCACACAACACCCAGCCATCAGGAGGCAGAGAAAATCCCTGACCCCGCCGGGAATCGAACCCGGGAACCCGGGCGTGGGAAGCGAGAACGCTACCGCACGACCACGAGATGCGGGCAGCATTGGTTCACCTTCTTTTACTGAACACTTGGTCATAACTCTTTTGGTATGTATGTTAGAGCCCGTATTTACTAGACAGTTTTTTTCTTGTTTTGGTGTCCGCCCCCGGCAGCTGAGTGGTCAGCGTGACAGAATGTCAATCCTAACGGCCCGGGTTCGATTTCCGGCTAGGTCGGAGATTTTCTCCGCTCAGGGACTGGGTTTGTGTTGTCCTTACCATCATCATTTCATCTCCATCGACACGCAAGTCGCCGAAGTGGCGTCAACTCGAAAGCCTTGCACCAGGCGAATGGTCTACCCTACGGGAGGTCCTAGCGACACGGCATTTCCATTTCTTGTTTTGGTCCATATTACGTCCTCCCAAAATATGGAAAGCAAAGAGCTCGCAGCGGAAGCGATTCGTTTCACAGTATCGAAGATAAAAAAGTTCTCATAGGTCTTAAGGTATTCACTTTAGACCCATGTTTGTTGGACGTTTTTGTTTCGAACAAACGTTCCTGTCACATCCCTCAATACTGACCACTCTTCCAGGGACACCCTGTATTATTGTGACCTCTTAAGATGTGTGTACAGAAACACGCTAATGAAACCTTTAGACAGATTTCCAAAAATTTAATGAACTCTGATCATTTACAAACACTATCAGGAGCAAAGTTCATTTATTACAGGCTTCCTGCTTTCTCTTAAATAGGACCAAACACCATCCGTTTTACAACTCTCACATATTTCTGCACAGAAAAAAAATCTGTCGTGATAATACATAATCGATTCATGCTGTAACAGTTGTAATAAAAAATGAAAACTTATAACATAAAGTAAAGAAAAAATTAGTAAACTGAAAAGGATGTAGCTACTTAACGAAACGTAGACGCAGAGTTAGAGTTAAAACTCAGGGTAACAATTTTTGATGCTCTAATTACGGTAAACTTGGTTCGAGTGAGAAGTAAATGCTGCCTTATAGTAATTATAACAAAGGTAATTCGTTAATTATTTGAAAATAAGAAACTAGGCAACTTCTCTAATTTTGCAGGGCAAGCTACCACTGACACATCTGGGCAGTGCTGCATCATGAAGCCCCAGTAAGACGTACACAGAGATGACAAAAGTCATGGGATAGTGATTTGCACATATGTAAGTGGCGGTGGCCGGCCGGTGTGGCCGTGCGGTTCTAGGCGCTTCAGTCTGGAACCGCGCCACCGCTACGGTCGCAGGTTCAAATCCTGCCTCGGGCATGAATGTGTGTGATGCCCTTAGGTTAGCTAGGTTTAAGTAGTTCTAAGTTCTAGGGGACTGATGACCTCAGATGTTAAGTCCTATTGTGCTAGAAGCCATTTGAACCATTTTTTGAAGTGGCGGTGGTATCGCGTACACAACGTATGGAAGCGCAGTGGATTGGTGTAGCTGTCGTTTGTAGTCAGATGATTCATGTGAAAAGATTTCTGACGTGTTTATGGCCTGACGACAGGAATTAACAGATTTTGAACAGAGAATGGTAGTTGGAGCTAGACGCATGGGACATTCCATTTCTGATATCGTTCGGGAATTCAATATTCCTAGAACGTGTCAATGTGTCGAAAATACCATATTTCAAGTAATACCTCTCACCTCGGACAACGCAGTGGCCGACGATTGAGAGCAGAGGCGTTTGCGTAGAGATGTCACTGCTAACAGACAAACAACAATCAATGTGGGACGTACGTCTAACGTATCCGTTTGGACAGTGCTGCGAAATTTAGCGTTAATTGGCTGTGGTGGTAGACGGAGGGCACGAGTGCCTTTGCGAACAGCACGTCATCGCCTGCAGTGCCTCTCGGCCCGTGATCCTATCGACTGAACAACTGCTGTCTGGTCAGATAAGTCCCGATTTCAGTTGGTAAGAGCTGATGGTAGGGTTTGTTGTGGCGCAGACGCCACTGAGCCAAGGACCTAAGATGTCAACAAGACTTTGTGCGGGCTGCTGCTGGCTCCAAATAATGCGGGCTGTGTTTACATGCAACGGACTGGCTGCTCTGACCGTTGACTGGAAATAGTTATTTGCAGCCAGTCATAGACCATGTCACTAGACCACGTTCGTTCGCGATTGGTTTGAAGAAGATTCTGAACAACTCGAGCGAATGATTTCGTCGCCCAAATTGCCCGACATGAATCCCATCGAATATTTATGGGACATAATTGAGAGGTCAGTTATTGCACAAGATCCTATACGAGCAACCCTTTGGCAATTATGGATGGCTGTAAAGGTAGCATGGCTGAGTACTTCTGCAGGGGCTTCCATCGCACGTCGAGTTGCTGCACCGCGTCGGGCAAAATAAGGTATGACACGATATCGGGAGTTATCCCATGACTTTTGGTACCTCTGTGTAAGTGCCACCTTATAGTAATTCCAGAAAAAGCCAATCTGTTAATGTTTCGACAACAGGAAACCAAACAAAAACTACTCTCTTAATGGTTCAAATGGTTCAAATGGCTCTAAGCACTATGGGACTTAACATCTGAGGTCATCAATCCCCTAGAACTCAGAACTACTTAAACCTAATTAACCTAACGACATCACACACATCCAACCCGATGCAGGATTCGAGCCTCCGACCGTAGCAGCCGCGTGGTTCGGGACTGAAGCGCCTAGAACCGCTCGGCCACAGCGGCCGTCACTCTTTATGCAGGTGAGGCAACTACTAACTAAACTGACAGTGCTGGAGCATAAGACCCTGTACGACATATATCATAGTTTACGATCATCACAAAGGTGTATTAAATGATTGTATTTCATTTCATTTGGACCTATTGTCCATCATCAACATTACAATGGAATGTGACCCTCACAATCGCTATACAGTCCTCTTTTCACTGTGGCATGGAAGGAATCAGGCAAGGAATGTCACCTTGGGGACATGTTATATCGTCTGACGGTTCGTGAACGACTGATCTGCCTTTCTTATGACGTGTGATCGTTGCCGTGGATGTCTCGGGCTGTGTCTTCTGTCTTCCTTTTTTTTCCATCCTTTCCTGTGCTAACCTCTTCATCTCAGAGTAGCACTTGCAACCTACGTCCTCAATTATTTGCTTGACGTATTCCAATCTCTGTCTTCCTCTACAGTTTTTGCCCTCTACAGCTCCCTCTAGTACCATGGAAGTCATTCCCTCATGTCTTAGCAGATGTCCTATCATCCTGTCCCTTCTCCTTATCAGTGTTTTCCACATATTCCTTTCCTCTCCGATTCTGCGTAGAACCTCCTCATTCCTTACCTTATCAGTCCACCTAATTTTCAACATTCGTCTATAGCACCACATCTCAAACGCTTCGATTCTCTTCTGTTCCGGTTTTCCCACAGTCCATGTTTCATTACCATACAATGCTGTACTCCAGACGTACATCATCAGAAATTTCTTCCTCAAATTAAGGCCGGTATTTGATATTAATAGACTTCTCTTGGCCAGAAATGTCTTTTTTGCCATAACGAGTCTGCTTTTGATGTCCTCCTTGCTCCGTCCGTCATTGGTTATATTACTGCCTAGGTAGCAGAATTCCTTAACTTCCTTAACTTCATTGACTTCGTGACCATCAATCCTGATGTTAAGTTTCTCGCTGTTCTCATTTCTACTACTTCTCATTACCTTCGTCTTTCTCAGATTTACTCTCAAACCATACTGTGTACTCATTAGACTGTTCATTCCGTTCAGCAGATCATTTAATTCTTCTTCACTTTCAATCAGGATAGCAATGTCATCAGCGAATCATATCATTGATACCCATCACCTTGTATTTTAATTTCACTCCTGAACCTTTCTTTTATTTCCATCATTGCTTCCTCGATGTACAGATTGAAGAATAGGGGCGAAAGGCTACAGCCTTGTCTTACACCCTTCTTAATACGAGCACTTCGTTCTTGATCGTCCACTCTTATTATTCCCTCTTGGTTGTTGTACATATTGTATATGACCCGTCTCTCCCTATAGCTTACCCCTACTTTTTTCAGAATCTCGAACAGCTTGCACCATTTTATATTGTCGAACGCTTTTTCAAGGTCGACAAATCCTGTGAAAGTGTCTTGATTTTTCTTTAGCCTTGCTTCCATAATTAGCCGTAACGTCAGAATTGCCTCTCTCGTCCCTTTACTTTTCCTAAAGCCAAACTCATCGTCACCTACCGCATTCTCAATTTTCTTTTCCATTCTTCTGTATATTATTCTTGTAAGCAGCTTCGATGCATGAGATATTAAGCTGATTGTGCGATAATTCTCGCACTTGTCAGCTCTTGCCGTCTTCGAAATTGTGTGGATGATGCTTTTCCGAAAGTCAGATGGTATATCGCCAGACTCATATATTCTACACACCAACGTGAATAGTCGTTTTGTTGTCACTTCCCCCAATTATTTTAGAAATTCTGATGGAATGTTATCTATCCCTTCTGCGTTATTTGACCGTAAGTCCTCCAAAGCCATTCGGTATTTACATTCTGTCGTTTCCTGTAACCGACCGACCAGCCCCTTCCTGCTCACGGCTTACCGTACATATCTGGTCGCACTCCTCAGAGCCACGCCTGACTTTCCTAGCCCATCTATATCTACATCTACATGGATACTCTGCAAATCACATTTAAGTGCCTGGCAGAGGGTTCATCGAACCACATTCACAATTCTCTATTATTCCAATATCGTACAGCGCGCGGAAAGAACGAACACCTATATCTTTCCGTACGAGCTCTGATTTCCCTTATTTTAGCGTGGTGATCGTTTCTCCCTATGTAGGTCGGCGTCAACAAAAGATTTTCCCATTCGGAGGAGAAAGTTGGTGATAGGAATTTCTTGAGAAGATTCCGTCGCAACGATAAACGCCTTTCTTTTAACGATGTCCAGCCCAAATCCCGTATCATTTCAGTGACACTCTGTCTCGTATTTCGCGATAATACAAAACGTGATGCCCGTCTTTGAACTTTTTCGACGTACTTCGTCAGACCTATCTGATAAGTATCCCACACTATGCAGCAGTATTCTAAAAGAGGACGGACAAGCGTAGTTTAGGCAGTCTCCTTAGTATATCTGTTACATTTTCTAAGTGTCCTGCGAATAGAACGCAGTCTTTGGTTATCCTTTCCCACAACATTTTCTGTGTGTTCCTTCCAATTTAAGTTGTTCGTAATTGTAATTCCTAGGTATTTAGTTGAATTTACGGTCTTTAAATTCGACTGATTTATCGTGTAACCGAAGTTTAACGGATTCCTTTTAGCACTCATGTAGATGACCTCACACTTTCCGTTATTAAGGGTCAACTTCCAATTTTTACACCATTTAGACATCTTTTCTAAATCTTTTTGCAATTGGTTTTGATCTAATGATGACTTTATTAGACGATAAACGACAGCGTCATCAGCAAAGGGCCTAAAACACTACCCTGGAGAGCGCCAGAAATCACTTCTGTTTTGCTCGATGACTTTCCGTTTATTACTACGCACTGTGACCTCTCTGACAGGAAATCACAAATCCCGTCACATAACTGAGACGATATTCCATAAGCACGCAATTTCACTACAAGCCGCTTGTGTGGTACAGTGTCAAAAGCCTTCCGGAAATCCAGAAATACGGAATAGAACTAAAATCCCTTGTCAGAAGCACTCAACACTTCATGCGAATAAACAGCTAGTTGTGTTTCACAAGAACGATGTTTTCTAAACCCATGTAGACTGTGTGTCAGTAGATCGTTTTCTTCGAGGTAATACATTATCTTCGAACACAATATATCTTCCAGAATCCTGCTGTAGATCGAAGTTAATGATATGGGCCTGTAATTTAGTGGATTACTCCTACTACCTTTCTTGAATATTGGTGTGATCTGTGCAGATTTACAGTCTTTGGGCACAGATCTTTCGTCAAGCGAACGGTTGTATATGATTATTAGGTATGGAGCTAATGCATCAGCATACTCTGAGAGGAACCTAATTGGTGTACAGTCTGGACCAGAAGACTTGCTTGTATTAAGTGATTTAAGTTGCTTCACTACTCCAAGGGTATTTACTTCTACGTTACTCATGTTGGCAGCTGTTCTTGATTCAAATTCTGGAATATTTACTTCATCTTCATTTGTGAAGGCATTTCGGAAGGCAGTGTTTAGTGACTCTGCTTTGGCAGCACTGTCTTCGAATGTATCTTCATTGATATCGTGCAGAGAAGGCATTGATTATGTCTTGCCGCTAACATACTCCACATACAACCAGAATCTCTTTGGATTTTCTGCTAGGTTTCGAGGCAAAGTTTCGTTGTGGAAACTGTTATAAGCATCTCGCATTGAATTCCGCGCTAAATTTCGAGCTTCTGTAAAAGATCGCCAATCTTGGGGATTTTGCGTCTATTTAAATATGGCTTGTTTGTTTCGTTGTTTCTGCAACAGTGTTCTGACCCGTTTTGTGTACCAAGGAGGATCAGCTCCGTCGTTTGTTAATTTATTTGGTATAAATCTCTCAATTGCTGCCGATACTATTTCCTTGAATACAAGCCACATCTGATCCACATTTATATTATTAATTTGGAAGGAGGGGAGATTGTCTCTCAGGAAGGTGTCAAATGAGTTTTTATCTTCTTTTTTGGATATAATTTCCTTTATTTTTGGAGGCTTTGGGGGCTACAATATTCAATCTCGCTACCCTGTGTTCACTGATCCCTGTATACGTTTTGATGCTCGTTATTAACTCACGATTATTTGTTGCTAAGAGGTCGTTTGTTTTCACAACCGTTCACTATTCGCGTGGGCTCATGAACTTATTGGTCGAAATAATTTTCAGAGAATGCGTTTATCACAATTTCGGATGATGTTTTATGCGTACCTCCGGAATTAAACATGTATTTTCGCCAACATACCGAGGGTAAATTAAAGTCACCACAAACTATTATCGTATGAATCGGGTACATGTATAAATCAAACTCAAGTTTTCTTTGAACCTTTCAGCAACTGAATCGTCTGACTTGGGAGGTGACATGTACGTGAGCATCCTGTCTGATAACCTGCATAAATTCATGTCCATCGTGCATTCCGACGGACTTGGGCAATTCTAGCAGGACAATGCGACACCCCACACGCCCAGAATTGATACAGAGTGGCTCCAGGAAACACCTCCGCTGGCCACCAAATTCCCCAGACATCAACATTATTGAGCAAATCTGGGATGCCTTGCCACGTGCTGTTCAGAGGAGATCTCCACCCCCTCGTACTGTTACGGATTTGTGGGCAGCACTACAGGATTCATGGTGTCAATTCCCTCCAGCACTACTTCAGACTAGTCGAGTCCATGCTACGTCGTGTGCGCCAGACACGATATTAGGAAGATGTACGAGTTTCTTTGGCTCTTGAGTGAAGTTTAATATCCCGGAACAACGGTAGACTCCAACGGAATTAAGGCATCCATTGTATTAGGCCCCCGTCAACGAAGGTAAAAAACTATTCTTCGTCTTGTTAGACGGTCTAGGACTCGGAAAGGCGAGAGTGTACCGCAGTTCATGTGAACATGGCTTGTCTTACCTTGGGGCAGGTTATTAGAACACACAAGAAGAGGTGCGACGACTTCCCAAGTAGAACAGTAGCAACACAGACACGGGACAGACCCGATGTCGAAATTCAAAGGCTCGGCAAGGTGCACATGAGAGCCCTGTCAGCAGCTCCGCAATGACGTCCCGGGCGTCCCGGGCGTTTCGAGACACTTCGACGCCACTTGGCGCGCCGCGTAGGCGACCTCCGTCGCAAGAACTGCCTTGTCTCTTCTCTTCTCAATAGCGGGTGCATCTCCTAAGAGTCGTCACGTGCATTTTCACGTGCACGAATGTATGAGGCTGGCGATATACCGCATCACTTTCGGAGAAGCTATCATCTACACAATTCCCAAGACTGCAATATCCGACAAATGCGAGACGCAATTCTGACGTTGCGATTGGTAATGGAAGCAAAACTGAAGAAAAATCAAAACACTTTCTCAGAATTTGACGACTTAGAAAAAGCGTTTGACGATGTCATATGATGCAAGATGTTCGAAATCTTTAAAAAAAAAAATAGGGATGAGCTGTGGGGAAGTATGGATAATATACAGTAGTACAAGATACAAGAGGAGACAAGAAGAGTGGAAGACCAAGAACGAAGCGCACGGATTAAAAAGGGTTTAAGAGAGTGATGTAATCTTTTTCGCCTACTGTTCAATCTAAACGTCGAGGAAGCAATGACGGAAATAAGACAGGCTCATGGACAGGATTAAAATTCAAGATGAAATGATATCAATGTTAACATTCGCTGATGACACTGCTGGCTTCAGTGAAAGTGAAGAAGAGTTAGAGGAGCTGTTGAATGGAATGAGCGGTCTTATAGTACCGAGTATGAATTGAGAGTAAAACGAGGAAAGACGAAAGATGGGAAGTAGTAGAAATGAGAACAGCGATAAACTTGATGATCACTAAGTAGATGAAGTTAAGGATTTCTGCTACCTAGGCAGCAAAATAACGCATTACGGAGGGATCTAGGAGGACATAAAGAAAAGATCAGCACTGGGAAAAAGGACTTACGTGGCCATAGGCCTTAATTTGAGGAAGAAATTTCTGAGAATGTACGTTTGGAGTACAGCATTGCACGATAGTGAAACATGTTATACTGGAAAACCTGAACAGAACAGAATGGAAGCATTTGAGATGTAGTGCTACAGACGAATGTGGTGGACTGAAAAGATAAGAAATGAGGTTCTGTGCAGAATCGGCGAGGAGAGGAATACATGGAAAACACCGACAAGAAGTAGGGACAGGATGATAGAATATCGATGAAGACATCACAGAATAACTTCCACGTTACCAGAAGAAGCAGCACCAAATCTGTCAGAAGACAGAAAAAAAGAAAAGATGTTTGTTGTTTTTTATATTGTTGTAGAAGTCAGTAGAGTATACTTTTCCGATATTTCGATAATTTTTAAAAATTTTTGTAATTTAAGAATAAACATAAAACCAGGTTTTGCTCATTTTCGGGCTCCATAAAGTATTTAGTATTTCAGAAGTTTCACTTACTTTTTTTTCCATGTCTGTATTGGTTTGACAACCCTAAGTAATCTGAACTGACAGGTTTCAGGTAGATTATATGATGGTAAGACAGAGATTTAGGAACCAGGTTTTAAATTGTAAGACATTTCCAGGGGCAGATGTGGACTCAGACCACAATCTATTGGTTATGAACTGTAGATTAAAACTGAAGAAACTGCAAAAAGCTGGGAATTTAAGGAGATGGGACCTGGATAAACTGAAAGAACCAGAGGTTGTAGAGAGTTTCAGGGAACAACTGACAAGAATGGGGGAAAGAAATACAGTAGAAGAAGAATGGGTAGCTTTGAGGGATGAAGTAGTGAAGGCAGCAGAGGATCAAGTAGGAAAAAAGATGAGGGCTAGTAGAAATACTTGGGTAACAGAAGAAATATTGAATTTAATTGATGAAAGGAGAAAATATAAAAATGCAGTAAATTAAGCAGGCGAAAAGTAATACAAACGTCTCAAAATGAGATCGACAGGAAGTGCAAAATCGCTAAGCAGCGATGGCTAGAGGACAAATGTAAGGATGTAGAGGCTTATATCACTAGGGGTCAGATAGATACTGCCTACAGGAAAATTAAAGAGACCTTTGGAGGGAAGAGAACCACTTGTATGAATATCAAGAGCTCAGATGGAAACCCAGTTCTAAGCAAAGAAGGGAAAGCAGAAAGGTGAAAGGAGTATATAGAGGGTCTATACAAGGGCGATGTACTTGAGGACAATATTTTGGAAATGGAAGAGGATGTAGATGAAGATGAAATGGGAGATATGATACTGCGTGAAGAGTTTGACAGAGCACTGAAAGACCTGAGTCGAAACAAAGGTCCGGGAGTAGACAACATTCCATTAGAACTACTGACAGCCTTGGGAGAGCTAGTCCTGACAAAACTCTACCATCTGGTGAGCAAGATGTATGAGACAGGCGAAATTCCCTCAGACTTCAGGAAGAATACAGTAATTCCAATCCAAAGGAAAGCAGGTGTTGACACATGTGAAAATTACCGAACTATCAGTTTAATAAGTCACAGCTGCAAAATACTAACGCGAATTCTTTACAGACGAATGGAAAAGCTAGTAGAAGCCGACCTCGGGGAAGATCTGTTTGGATTACGTAGAAATATCGGAACACGTGAGGCAATACTGACTCTACGACTTATCTTAGAAGCTAGATTAAGGAAAGGCAAACCTACATTTCTAGCATTTGTAGATTTAGAGAAAGCTTTTGACAATGTTGACTGGAATACTCTCTTTCAAATTTTAAAGGTGGCAGGGGTAAAATACAGGGAGCGAAAAGCTATTTACAATTTGTACAGAAACCAGATGGCAGTTATAAGAGTCGAGGGACATCAAAGGGAATCAGTGGTTGGGAAGGGAGTGAGACAGGATTGTAGCCTCTCCCCGATGTTATTCAATCTCTATATTGAACAAGCAGTGAAAGAAACAAAAGAAAAATTTGGAGTAGGTATTAAAATCCATAGAGAAGAAATAAAAACTTTGACGTTCGCCGATAACATTTTAATTCTGTCAGAGACAGCAAAGGACTTGGAAGAGCAGTTGAACGGAGTGGACAGTGTCTTGAAAGGAGGATATAAGATAAACATTATCAAAAGCAAAACGAGGATAATGGAATGTAGTCGAATTAAGTCAGGTGATGCTGAGGGAATTAGATTAGGAAATGAGACACTTAAAGTAGTAAAGGAGTTTTGCTATTTGGGGAGCAAAATAACTGATGATGATCGAATTAGAGAGGATATAAAATGTAGACTGGCAATGGCAAGGCAAGCATTTCTGAAGAAGAGAAATTTGTTAACATCGAGTGTAGATTTAAATGTCAGGAAGTCGTTTATGAGAGTATTTGTATGGAGTGTAGCCATGTATGTAAGTGAAACATGGACGATAAATATTTTGGACAAGAAGAGAATAGAATCTTTCGAAATGTGGTGCTACAGAATAATGCTGAAGATTAGATGGGTAGATCACATAATGAGGAAGTGTTGAATAGGATTGGGGAGAAGAGAAGTTTGTGGCACAACTTGACTAGAAGAAGGGATCGGTTGGTAGGACGTCAAGGGATCACCAGTTTAGTATTGGAGGGCAGCGTGGAGGGTAAAAATCGTAGAGGGAGACCAAGAGACGAATACACTAAGCAGAATCAGAAGGATGTAGGTTGCAGTAGGTACTGGGAGATGAAGAAGCTTGCACAGGATAGAGTAGCATAGAAAGCTGCATCAAACCAGTCTCAGGACTGAAGACCACAACAACAACAAGTAATCGGAAGTTTTGCTGCTTCCCCGTTTTTAAACAATCACAACATTATTGCTGTTGATCAGATGTGACAGTCTGAACTTAACAATAGTCCATATTTAATCATCTCTATAGGCCTGTTTGTCCCATCACATCCTGAGCATCATATTCCATTTCCTGTAAGGTAATTAAAACTGTGTAAACATAATCAATTATATTTTCGTGATGACTACTTGCCTTCGAATTATACCATGGATTCTCGTACTTTTCTGTGCATTGTTTTGTGCATACGGTAAGTAGCAGTTCGGTAAAGAAAGTGTAGCTTGAATTATCTATGTTTTTCGGATGTCCGTGCAATCTCGCGCCCGTCGGAACCGCATAATAGAGAGATTGCTGCATTTTATATCTTTTCCTCATATGTTGTAAAGTTCTAATGTGCCGAGTAGCAATACTAAATAGCTGCATGGAAGAGACCTTGGAAAAGATGGAAAGGTTCTTTCTTGTCTTGTCCTTAGTCACAACGAAGATTCAGGCGACAGCAGTCTTATGTTAATAACCTGATTATTCTCGAGGCCTCTATGTTAATGGGTTTCCAGTGCAGAAATATTAACAGTTATTCTCTTCCATATAGAGGATACTTACGATAATACATGGAGGCGTAATATTTTCAGACAGTCTTCCGGGGCATCTTATTTTGTGGTCTTTTTTTTCTCTTATCACGCTGATTTAGATGTCCGAGACGTCGTATCAGATCGTTTTATTCATGGGACGATATTTTAAATGTGAGAGCTTTTTTTACTCGCTACTGACGCATTTCCTGACGAAAAGTGAAATATCCAGAAGACAGTCGGATGTCTGTTCAAAAATGTCCAAATGTGTGTGAAATCTTATGGGACTTAACTGCTAAGGTCATCAGTCCCTAAGCTTACACACTACTTAACCTAAATTATCCTAAGGACAAACACACACCCATGCCCGAGGGAGGACCCGAACCTCCGCCGGGGCCAGCCGCACAGTCCATGACTACAGCGTCGGATGTCTGTGTAACTTCGTTCAGATGTATACGGTCGGCAAGTATATAAGTGATAGGAGTTGCAGATCTCTGTGATATGTAGAACGGCACCAGAGTACAATAGCGTTGTTACCAGAAATAGCAGGGTGTATAAGGGACATAAGCAGCGTCAGACATTGAGTGATCACCGTGAACGACACGGAGATGCCGCGTACCGTGTGAGGCAGAGTTATTAACACTTGACAGAGTTTGAAAGGGCCTCATGGTGAGTCTTCGTCCGGCCTCCTGATCGAATCATGCAATATCCAGATTTGTGGGGCATTCAGAAGTGATACTGGTACGGTGTCCCACTGCATAGGAGCGGGAGGACAAACATACTCATCGTCCAAGTTCTGGGGATGAACTATTACTTTTAATAAAGGAGTTACGTTTCTTTAGTTTATCGTGCCTATGTGTGCTTTATTTTCTTTGAATACATGAGGTGTTTTTTCTTTTTTATGAATCTCTCTATACTCAAGAACCACAAAATGTAAAAGTTAAGTCCAACGACATCAGTGATATAAAATAAGCCTGTGGCTGAAACATAACAATTTTTTTTCATGATGGTATAAGGAGGTGTAATAAGGGGAGTGGCGCTACAGCATTACACAGTATGTTGGTTGAAGCCGGTGCCGCCATGATATTTTTCCCAAAGCATTAGGAGACGATTGCTTCTTGTTCTTAATTTCCCTCGTGTGCACGCAACAACTGTTTCAAATAGTAAATGCTGTTGTGAGTAATACAGCATGAGGAAGGCATTCTGAGACGACCTTCTGGTCTTAAGTGCCTACTTGATCCAGTAACACAACGCATTTCGTCTCGTTAATTGAACTAATTTTTTGTTATGTTTCCAATAATCAAGAAAAGAATTATGTGATATAAAAAGGCTGCTATCACAATGCAGCATTTTTCTTAACACGGACAGACGAAACTGATGTTCGGTCCGTATCATCTTCCAGAAAACGCTGAAAATATGATTTGCCATGTTTGGTTGGTTTGTGACTTTCCTTCACACCGAGTTCGCAAGAGCGATTTTCGAGTTGGACTGATAGGAAATCTAAAGTTAAATGACAAAAAGATAACCACTAGAGTAAAAGTAAGCAGCGCAACTAAAATTCGTGCATATAAAAGAAAAGTCTACTTTGGTATGGAATGTGATTCCTCTACACTTTGTACTATAATAAGAACGGCTTTTGCACCTCTCAATAATGCAGGCAAGCATTTTCTATCGAAACCCTTCCACCAGAGGCTAATGTTTGGCCATACGAACATGGCAGACGTTGGCTTCAAGTTTATGGCGTCATAAAAACTCTTATTATACCTTCGTGGTTTTATCGCTTGTCTTTTCCAAGAGCGAATGATTCATTCATTCATTCATTTCTGACCAATGAATCTGTTGGGCTTCGATCTCGTCAGATGCAGGCTGCAGTGATTAACACTGAGGGACGATGGGTCACAATAGCTCAGCTATTTGAAAGTAACACTTCTACAACTATTGCTGAGCCTCTGACGAGTTCATACCATGCAGTCATTAAGGCCACATGCCCACCATCTGAATGATGCGTCGCTCTCCCTCTTTCTGGTGATATCTGCGTAACTCTTGAAGGATTTTATTTTTGTAAGTTTCTGATAAATTAAACTAATTGTCACATTGAAAAACTTTATGTTCAATTCAAGTAATAATTAAATTTCTCTAGGATAGTAACGCGCCATTGAACGCGTCTGACTACCGCAGGGCAGGGAAGGGGCGAGTATCGCCATATTGTGCACTAAGCACATCGTAACCCCTTGGCATCCGAGCCTGCCATCGCATGTAATGAACTTCCTGCAGCAGCCGAACTAGGGAATTTCTGTCCCTTGCATGGGCGGCCTGTAGCACAATAACACAGACGGTCAAGACTGGAGTGGTACCGTAACTAGGATGTATGGACTGCTAATGGGAGGCGTCACCGCTGTATTAATCGTTTAATCGCAATTCTCCATCGTCCCCGACGACCGTCGTCGGCGAGTGTAGTGGCGACTTTGGGAAAGGTCCCATTCTTTCAGTGTTTCGAAGAGGCACAGTGGTTTTAGTCCTGGTGTGTCAGACCGAGTGAGGTGGCGCAGTGGTTAGAAAACTGGACTCTCATTCTGGAGGACTGTGGTTCTAACCCGCGTCCGACCATCCTGATTTAGGTTTCCCGTGATTTCCCTAAATCGCTTTAGACAAATGTCGGGATGGTTCCCTTGAAAGGACGCGGCCGATTTCCTTCCCCGCCCTTCCCCAACCCGTCTCTAATGACCTGGCTGTTGACGGGACATTAACGTCCTCCTCCTGGTATGTCAGAGTGTGGGGCGATATGGTGTGACTTCAGTTCGCAATAGTATTTGACGGTGCTCTGACGGTGCAACGATACGTCACGGACACCCTGCGTCCTCATGTGTTACCTATCATGTGACAGTCCCAAAGTGCCGTTTTTCAACAGGACAATACTGACATGACACATGTCTCCATGAACTGTATTGGTGATGCTGAGGTAGTCACGCAACCAGTAAGACCCCAAATCTGTCCTCGGAATACAGCTCGGACATCCGTTCCAGTTAGAAGCACATACAACTGTTGTTGCCCACAGGACAGGAAACGACGACCTGATAAATCGACTCTAACTACCACGTACCTCGTAAATTTCTCGCCGTTTTGTAATCTCTGAAATAAAATAACATATCCTTTTTAAGCCCATTACGTTTCATTTTTGTTTTCTCCTCCTCTTGTATGTGCTTCACTTTTTTTGCCAGGCAGTGTAGTTTAGAGCTGATGACAGCTTCGTCCTCATTTTGCTATCTTATTTGGGGTAGGTAGCAAAAGTTCAGTATCATCTCACACTTAGTGATTTGATGACTGACGGAAAAAATGGCATTCCAAGCAGTTGGAACGAAACAATGAACGGTTGGTTAGAGTCCAAAATACATGTTTAGAATACCAGTCCAGAGCAAGTATCAGAGAGAAAACCGTACAAAAATCAGTGCTCAAACTCAGTATCAAATAGTGCTGTCCAAATACCCTCAGTAACGACAGGCAAGTGGCCGTATGTGATCGCGAGCCATTATTCAAGCGCAGAACGCCGCTGGAGCGCCATCATTCGACCCTCTGCTTGCTCCGCCTGCGGAGCTGTGAGGAGTTGTTACAACTTGGCAACCTGAGCTTCCCAGGCTATGTATTGATGATGCGGCCTGCTGGGGAAAGCCAGATCACACTTAGATTCAGGAAACAGCGAAGCTTGCAGCGTAGCTTCAGTGCATTTTTATTCGTAGATGATTTCCCTCATTTTTGATATTTTTGTAGTGATGCGGAGATCAGCTATAAACTAATGATAAACAATCTTTATAACTGGCTTTAGAATAAGAAACAGAACTGGAATAATTTACGTTTCGGTGAAGTTTTCTGATTGTAAGCTTACCTGACTGTCACAATGGGAGGGGCACAGTTGCTGAAGGTGCTCAACATATTAAATGTCACTGTTCCGCTCTACGTAGAGCGTAGTTTGTCTGTTCCATTACACAAACCTTTTGTGCGATCTGATATCGATTACGCTACCATATCGAAGGTAAAGTGTCCTAGGCAGTTAGGCGTCGTCGTGTTTCTTCTACAAGTCAGACGTTTCAACTCGTCTGCTGGGATAGTCTGCTGCATCTTCTGGTGACGGTTAGTTCAACCCCTTTTTTATGCTCTAGGCTGTCCTATCTGAAGATTCTGGATGTGTCTGCCATGAGGGAATCAAAGTGGTCGGACGGACATTTTAACATCAGCATGTGCACAGGGGCATGATGCATCAGGCCTATAAAATTTGCAGTAGTTATTAGTCACCATCGCAACTTACTTTTGCTCATAATCCTCCCCTCTCCATCTTTCCATCCCAGTCGGCAGATTCATTAACAATACCTGCGCTTCTAAAAAGCATTTTAAATGTCTTATAACTAGCTATCTTTGAGAAATAGGAGCCTAAGTATTTATGTCCTTTTATGTTCTTACACCAAAGTTGGAGAAATAAGTCGTCTCGGCTACCAGAGACCCTACTTATGCACCCGGAATCATTAAAAGGAATGGGAAGCATATTTTAAACAAGACCCACAGCATTTTTTAAAATCTCACGCATGCGTTTAAGTTAAGTGAAATGGCTGTTTTGTACTTTTCTCTGGCTTTGTGCTCGGAATTTGCATGCTATTTGCAGTGTAGAGCTTGTAAGTACGGTGTTTAGGTTTTTATGTTGGTAACGCCACGTAGCGCTCTGTATGAAAATCACTGACTGTGCTGTGTGCAGTCTGTGGCTGATTTGCGTTGTTGGAATATTTGCTATTGTAGTGTTGGGCAGTTGGATGCGAACAGTGTGTAGCGTTGCGCAGTTGGAGGTGAGCCGCCAGCAGTGGTGGATGTGGGAAGAGAGATGCCAGAATTTTGAGAGCGGACGATCTGGACGTGTTTCCATCAGAAAGAGTAAATTTGTAATACTGTATATCATGAACTGATATATATATATATATATATATATATATATATATATATATATATATATGAAGGGGTCGGAGAGATATAGTCATAAGCCACATCGAACGAATTTTGAGATACAGCAAGTTTTAAGTTCCACGGAGGTCTGAAAATGTTTAATACAAAATAGAAACCTTATTTCTACTGCAAACACCTGCTTAATACTTGCGAAGCATGTTGTTAAATAGTCAACTCTCTGCATGGTATAAAATATTAATTTGGGGATGATTCTAATTAAGATGTAAACAATGGTGGCTTGTGACTATATCTCCCAAAAATTGTTTAAAACAGAAAGTATGAATTTGTAAGGATTTATTTTAACTACTCTTACACAGCAAGCAGAATATATAGTTTTTACACATTAATATACACGTATCAGGTACCTGAGATGCATCAATTACTTTTTCATTGATACAGTTACATCAAGGAAGTTCCTCTACCTCATCATTGTACACGTTATTTCCAGTACATGACCGAAAGAAATCTTGATTTGCTGCAGGTATATATGGCATAAGAGACAGTACATCATCAATTTTTTTCTGGTTAATTGGTAGTGGTTTCCTGTACTTTACTGGCAGCTGATATGGATTTGGTTCAACTAGTCTTCCTTTCTTTTTGACACGAATATCCACTGACATGAAAGCTCCTATGTCTGAATAAGAGTGTTTTACACTTAGCTTGAAGGAATCTTCAGACCCAAATTGAGTAGCTTCACTGAAATGGTGGGGATCGCCAGACGTGGATTCTGTACGTTTTGAGATCAATGTCTTCAGGCTTTCCAAACTTCTGAAGTCTTCTCTTTCCATTTTAGTTACAATGAAATGTTTTGGACTCACAGATTTTATTACTTCTGCCCATTCATCTGGAGTGTACACCATTGGACGTCTGTTTCTTGCATACCGTTCAATGCGACCAAAATCACGATCGCAAGGCAGCATGGCGTGACCTACCACAGGGAAGTATGCTGGACAGAATCAAATCTTTTGGTAGCAACAAGAGACCTTTCCAAAGCAATAGTAGTTCACTTCTTTGCCTGACCCTTGCAGTTGTCTGTGATTATATGGAGATGTTTTGTCTGAGGATTAGATATCTCCAAGTACTTCAATAAGCAGCTCCCAACCTCATCTGAACCCCATCCTCCATCTTTCTCGTTCCACAGAAACATATAACCCTTATTTGATCCACAGTCATGGATACCATAGTTGTATGTCCATATTTTCCTCTTGTAAAATGCTGGATCAACTGTTAGTTTAGGTGTGGGGAACGTTTGCTGCATGCCCATTGCTATCAAATGATGCTCTTTCGAATTTTCTTTAGCCAGAGCAGTTAAACACGCAATCATATTTTGTCCTCTGTCAGCCTTTTTGAGATGTAGTTCATATTGTGGTTTCTTTTCTGTGACTTCTTCTGTACATAATTCTGGGTTATTTATTGCAATTAGAAATCCATCAAATTTTTAACAGGTGTCACTTTTTGGTAGTTTGAAGCCTATGTTATATACAGATACGAAAATTTCTCTGAATTTACTTTCAGATATTGCAGTAACCTGCTTTTCCTTGCAGTATTCTGAGTATTTATCTAAAATAAGGAAGGAATTGTGAGATCACAATCCAAATACACTTTATTGGGGTTCTGTTGCCTACTGTAATGACTGTTATATTTCGGTATGGCGTTAACAAATTCTCTAACACTTTGTACAGCTTCGTCTCGAAATTTATGTGGGTACTTTCCATGTTTTCCTGGAAGAAAAAAAAGATGAGCTTATATCCTCTTTCTAATAGAAATATTTGTATGGTACTCAGTTTAAAGCTTCCTTGCAGATCATGACTTCTATTCCGTATACCCTCACATTATAAGAAAATGTAACATCCCTGGATGATATTTTCTTGGAAGCCTTTTTTGGATAGCTTTGAAAGAAATTATGACAAATATAACATAATGAAATAAATATACAAAATATTAAAACATTTGTATTTAAATAGTGAACAAACCTCCGCTTTTTCGGTTCGATTTTCGTACAGCTCATCAGGTAAGTATTTTGGGCATTAAAGTTTCCTATGTCCCAAAATGAATGAAAAATGTTTTCTTCCTCTCCAAGCAGTTTTTGAAGCATTAATTTAAACAAGTACAGGGACTTCCTATAGTAGCAGCCTGAACAGTCTTGTGGGTTTTTAAAGACTTATACTGCTGACCATCATTTCGTCGACGTTTTGCTTTATTTTTCTTCCACTGATCAATATTTCGCTTTCTTTTCCGTGAAGGCTTTGGTTTTTAGGGTGATTCTTCATTTCTTCTGCTTATTTCAAGCTATATTATGAAGAGCAAAATAGTCTAAGAATTTGCGTGAGATATAGTCGTATGCCACATAAAACATTAAATTTAGCTAAAATCACATTAATGAGAAAATATTTTTTACACATCTTTTGCCTTTGAAACTACATTATTGCACTATTAAGCAGTAATATAAATGTGCCCATCAAGTTTCATCATTAACACACAGGATGGCTGTTAAATGCGTTGGCAATGTTGAGAGAAACAAAGTCACAAGCCACAGGAAGTTAATTGCCAGAAGTAAACCGTTTTATATACTTACCGAAATATCATCTGAGCTGGAGCTGCTGGTCGATGGATGCCAAGATTCATCACTGTCAGGATCCAAAGGCTAAAGCTCTTCACTTTCACTACTGTCTGTGTCAAATATGCGTTGAAGACCCGAAGACGCTTCAGTTGTTCGTGACCCACCGCCATTTTGCCGTGGCTTGTGACTATGTATCTTCTGAAACTACCACCAGATGGCACAGCATAGAACTGCACTCCATCACAGCCTGCCATCTGTTGCAGTAACATGGAACTTTTTCAACACATTGTGAAGAAGACATTGTTAAGAATGTTGCAACATGAAAAACTCAATTTCGTGAAAGTTGTGGCTTATGACTATATCTCTCCGAGCCCTTCATATATATATATATATATATATATATATATATATATATATATATATATGATGACTTTTGAATACTATTAAGGTAAATACATTGTTTGTTCTCTATCAAAATCTTTCATTTGCTAACTATGCCTAGCAGTAGTTAGTGCCTTCAGTAGTTAGAATCTTTTATTTAGCTGGCAGTATTGGCGCTCGCTGTGTTGCAGTAGTTCGAGTAACGAAGATTTTTGTGAGGTAAGTGATTCATGAAAGGTATAGGTTATTGTTAGTCACGGCCATTCTTTTGCAGGGATTATTGAAAAGATTTTAATGCAACATTTTGGTTTACTTGAAATACATTCTGGATTTAAAGTACTTTCTGAGAGATACCAGATGACACAGTGGGTAGTTTATTTGACAGCTACACGATTATATTACAACGCTACTAATGAGTGACACAATTTATATTATTGCTTTTGCGCTGTATCTGTTTTATATCTGCACAGTTTTTCTGAATTCTTCTGGAAAGTAAAACATGCTTTAGTAGTAACTTTTGTGGTATAGCAACAATGAGACAGCCTTTTTCGTAGCACAATAATACGTTACAGTATAGTACTTCCTTGATCACGGTACTGTACGTAATAACTACGATATCTATACGCATAGCATTTCACTTTTGTTTATTACGAGGTAAGTACATTGATTTCTACAGAACTTTGCTTACGGACGACGATAATTACGACACTTGGCACATTTTTACCCTTAGATAATGACAGATATTATCTTACAACAAGACGCACATTTTAGCGCTGCAGTACACGTATTTGAGTAATTAATTTTGTACATAAAACATTTATTTTAAAAGCTTCATGAATTACAAAGATGCAAAGGTTTTCCGTGATACATTTCATTCCATTGCCGTAATCTCTAACACCAGAGGATATAATTACATTAATCCTCGGGGGGGGGGGGGGGGGGTTGTACACGCTTTGTGTACCATGTGTGTGGCAAGCACAAGGAGCCCTAGCTGACATAGTATTTGCTTAAACAACTTTACACGTCAGTACCATATTTCTCTAACACATAATTACACAGCTATCTGATCATTTAACTGAGAGAGGCAAACATTTTTTCTACTATGTCAGTGACAGATGTTTACACAATTACAAATTCGGAACCATTCTGATACTATGAGAGCTTTGAATGATGTATTTGGTATGGGATCATTATTTTTAAAGTACATTTGAGGTAGATGACACTATTGAAATGAGCAGTGAATCTGTTTTAGGTTTTGAAATTATTGCAGAAAGGTACAACGTTTTTGAGACCTGGCTGAGGTTTTATAGTATTATTATGACAACGATGTGTATTATGCTGTTGAGGTATGTTTATGATCAATAAGCTGATGCTATATGAGGAATTTGATTATGCTACGTACTTATTATGATGAAATATTGAAGAAGTGTCGACGAATATGTATATGTGTAATAAGGTAAGGAATAATGAGTAGTGGTTAGGGACTCTGATTTGTGAAAAAGGATGTTGTAAACCAAGAATTGTACTTTACGAGTTATGAAATGTGTGTACATGAGTGAACGTATCACAATGCTGGCGAAAATTTTTCGGACACTGTTATTTTTATAGGATTTTGTTTTTACACATTTGTAACGCAAATTCTCGACCAGTGAATTTTTTTTATATCAGACTGTCACTGTAATGCAAACTGCTGTCGTAAATATTTCGGTAACAAAGCTAAGTGACCTTGACATAATGCGTTGTGGGCACTCAGATGCGCCAGTCACCTGGGGAAATAGCCATTAGGTGGAGAAAAAAAAGGCCATTTACCTCGCTATTGACATTCCTTTGTAGAAAGCATCGCAAATATGACACGCTATTACTTGGAAACATATGATTACACTTTGGAGCTTTTACTTTGTGCTACTTACTGAAATGCTTATGAATTGATGGGAAATATTCTTACATTTGCACACCTGATTATGACAAATGTCTTTCTACGAGAGTTGAGAGAATTTCTACTGAAATGCCACATGGCTATTGAATGATGTTTTTATGCTTTGCTTTGTACATAGTTGCTTATTGCATTTGATATCTGGTTTCCAGCTGTGTTGCAGCATTGGTTTTATAAAATAACATTAAATGCATTCGCTAATGTGAACACTTTCTGTCAACAGATCTATTAAATAATAATTTTATGATCCACATTCTTCAAAACAGGAGCACTTGGATAGGAAAGAACAGTAAGAAGGGACAAATAACAGTAACTGCATATATAATTTTCGTTTTAAGTGATTGGTAATTTTTTTTTGTAGAATAAGTTGTTGTGGTGCACATAGACTTAGACATTAAGATGTGAATAGACATTTCCCTTATCTTCATTGTTGTCTTTAGTGTACTATTTTTTTCTACTTGTGTGTTTTTCATGTTTGGATATAAGTTATTGCATTTGCTGCTGCTGTTGTTGCCAGGCATAGTGCTAATGAATTTCACTTTTTATTACTCTTCAAAATGGTTCAAATGGCTCTGAGCACTATGCGGCTTAACTTCTCAGGTCATCAGTCGCCTAGAACTTAGAACTAATTAAACCTAACTAACATAAGGACATCACACACATCCATGCCCGAGGCAGGATTCGAACCTGCAACTGTAGCGGTCGCTCAGTTCCAGACTGCAGCGCTTAGAACTGCACGGCCACTCCGGCTGGCTGTATTACTCTGTTAAGCCAGTTTTACTACTGATTTATTTTTCTTCTTTGCTGCACATTGCCTTATATTAGTTGAAATATTGCATTTGCGTTGCTAATTTATATATACTGCTGCTTGCTTTGCCAATTTGCATTTTTTGGTCATTGCTGTTGGTGTTAATTTTTTTGCTGCTGCATTGCATCATCCCTTAGTGTATAGATACACTCCTGGAAATGGAAAAAAGAACACATTGACACCAGTGTGTCAGACCCACCATACTTGCTCCGGACACTGCGAGAGGGCTGTACAAGCAATGATCACACACACGGCACAGCGGACACACCAGGAACCGCGGTGTTGGCCGTCGAATGGCGCTAGCTGCGCAGCATTTGTGCACCGCCGCCGTCAGTGTCAGCCAGTTTGCCGTGGCATACGGAGCTCCATCGAAGTCTTTAACACTGGTAGCATGCCGCGACAGCGTGGACGTGAACCGTATGTGCAGTTGACGGACTTTGAGCGAGGGCGTATAGTGGGCATGCGGGAGGCCGGGTGGACGTACCGCCGAATTGCTCAACACGTGGGGCGTGAGGTCTCCACAGTACATCGATGTTGTCGCCAGTGGTCGGCGGAAGGTGCACGTGCCCGTCGACCTGGGACCGGACCGCAGCGACGCACGGATGCACGCCAAGACCGTAGCATCCTACGCAGTGCCATAGGGGACCGCACCGCCACTTCCCAGCAAATTAGGGACACTGTTGCTCCTGGGGTATCGGCGAGGACCATTCGCAACCGTCTCCATGAAGCTGGGCTACGGTCCCGCACACCGTTAGGCCGTCTTCCGCTCACGCCCCAACATCGTGCAGCCCGCCTCCAGTGGTGTCGCGACAGGCGTGAATGGAGGGACGAATGGAGACGTGTCGTCTTCAGCGATGAGAGTCGCTTCTGCCTTGGTGCCAATGATGGTCGTATGCGTGTTTGGCGCCGTGCAGGTGAGCGCCACAATCAGGACTGCATACGACCGAGGCACACAGGGCCAACACCCGGCATCATGGTGTGGGGAGCGATCTCCTACACTGGCCGTACACCACTGGTGATCGTCGAGGGGACATTGAATAGTGCACGGTACATCCAAACCGTCATCGAACCCATCGTTCTACCATTCCTAGACCGGCAAGGGAACTTGCTGTTCCAACAGGACAATGCACGTCCGCAAGTATCCCGTGCCACCCAACGTGCTCTAGAAGGTGTAAGTCAACTACCCTGGCCAGCAAGATCTCCGGATCTGTCCCCCATTGAGCATGTTTGGGACTGGATGAAGCGTCGTCTCACGCGGTCTGCACGTCCAGCACGAACGCTGGTCCAACTGAGGCGCCAGGTGGAAATGGCATGGCAAGCCGTTCAACAGGAGTACATCCAGCATCTCTACGATCGTGTCCATGAGAGAATAGCAGCCTGCATTGCTGCGAAAGGTGGATATACACTGTACTAGTGCCGACATTGTGCATGCTCTGTTGCCTGTGTCTGTGTGCCTGTGGTTCTGTCAGTGTGATCATGTGATGTATCTGACCCCAGGAATGTGTCAATAAAGTTTCCCCTTCCTGGGACAATGAATTCACGGTGTTCTTATTTCAATTTCCAGGAGTGTATATCTGAGCTCGGTAGATTTAAGTTAAATTAAGAGGGGGTAGGCTATATAAGAGAATGAGTTATGAAGAATAGGAAAAGAATGCTCTGAGAAGTTATATGAAAAAGATTTGGGCCAAAATGAGTATTGTACAATGAGAAATAATTATTTTGAAAGAGGATATGAACAAAACAGTAGGAATTAGGGGCAGCAGGTTTGGATAGGATGTTTTTATGAGGGAACAATTGTTGAAATCAGAGGAATGATCTGTGGAATGAAGAATTGGTTTGGACTGCAGCACCAAATGTTACACTGAAAACGATCCCTGTCCTTTCCTTTTGTGTTATTCTGCTATATGTTTGTGTGCCCTTGTGTATTTGTGTTTTTCCTGTCTTTATGTGTTTAGCTAATAAGATTTATGTTGTAGAATTTTTCTAATGCTAAGCTACATTCACTGTGATGAGGAATACTGTTATCCTCAAATATAATTTGCATTAATAATGTGTTATTTACTTTGTAAAGATGTTTATACATTATTTCAAAAGCTATTCTTATCTTTTATGTATGTACTTATGTCGTAATTCCTGTAACACTGATGTATATGTTTATTTCTATTATTTTGTAAAACCTGT
Organism: Schistocerca nitens; assembly: GCF_023898315.1. NCBI lineage: Eukaryota > Metazoa > Arthropoda > Insecta > Orthoptera > Acrididae > Schistocerca > Schistocerca nitens. The sequence continues at coordinate 251,063,422 of NC_064618.1, forward strand.
ATTACTAAAAATGTTATCTGTACTATTACGTTCTTGTATTTTGAACGTTTATAATTGTATTCTTATGTTGTAAATTTATAATTATATAGACACCAGTTCTTCAAATTAAGTTTCATTTCACTGCACACACTTCTGTCGGTCATTGTATATGCACTTGCACCCGGCAAACGGTCTACCCGATGGGAGGCCCTCGTCACATGGTACGACGACAACTTCGCTTCGTTAACTTCAGTTAAATTCTGTGTTTTGAGGTCTTAACTGTTATTTTCTTACTGGTACCTAAAGGTCTATTGCGATCGTTGCGATCTGTTAGCTGATCTATTTCGCCGCCAGTTGGTTCCTTGAACTGAGACTGTCGTTAGCTTTTCCTAAGTCGATACTGGCCTTGGTTGTTTGTTAACACGATATCTTAAACTGTGTGAAGCGATAACGTGTTTCTTCTATGCCGGGGCCCCACCCAACCGTAAATCAGTTGAAACCTACAGTTATGGATAAAGGGATGTAAGGCGGAGGTTAGGGCCCATGGACCATCACTTGTCATTTCCTGTTGCTACCTTGTTGACATAAATACCTCTGAAACAGTTAGACAATCACAATTTCAGTGAATTACTAGACAGATTGAGTAAGTCATCAGATTTCAATAACAGTGCAGTAAAAACAGGTATACCTTGATTAATAAGAGTTTCAGGTAACCCAAATTACGAAACATATCTTAATTCAATTAAAAGGCAGGCCTTCAGTAACAACAGCTTCATTTAAGTAAAATTACTAAATAGAAACGGGTGAACGTTGCAGAAATGTTGAAAAAACTGAATTGGCAGACGCTTGAAGATAGACACAAACTGTCCCATAAAAACATACTCGTAAAGTTTCAAGAATCGGATTTCGGTAAGTAGTCTTGAAACGCACTATAACCTCCTGCATATCGCTTCTGTGGATCGAGAAGACGTGGACTAATTAAAACGCACAAACAGAGATCCAAACAAACATTCTTTCCACTCTCCATACGCGAGTGCAATGAGAAAATGCTTTAGTAATTGGTACAGAGACTGGGAAGTATCGTTTTCTGAGTACTTGATAGTGGTTTGCACAGTATAGATACCGATGGAAATGGAGTTCCAGTTAAAACGCTATGAAAGACAACCACTGCTCAGAGTGACGTCAAATCTGAACAGCATATTTTTGACGCAGGGAGAAACGCCACAGAAAAAATTCCAATAGATTAGAATGGTGTCGTCTACACATGACAGATGAATCCCATTATGTCGGCTATGATTTCAGTTGCACATTGCATCATCGGTATTGTATAATATGCATGACTGCATTAAGTTCGGCAGTCAGCAGTTCTGGAAGTGTCAAATACGTAGGTAAGCCCATCCACCACTACATCGTCGTACCACGTCGGATAGAAGAATAGACTTTTAATTGTCCTGTGACTAAAAACCCCGTAAAAAGCAAGCTGACATCGGTTTTTAATCGTCCTGGAGCAAAAAACCACATAAAAATAAAAATGACGTCAATTTTTAATTGTCCTTAGATCAAAAACCGCGTAAAAAACAAAATGACATCGCCTTCTAATTGTCGTGAGACTGACGCGTGACATGTCTTCTACCACAGGCTGAAATCTTAAAGCAGCATGTTCCATAGAACATCGAAGTGTCTCGGGGATCACGTTCAAAATGCGATGCGCAGTTTGTGCCTTCAGTTCAGCTACGTTCGTAAATGGAGCACTGAACACATCTTTCAGATAACCCCACAGCTAGAAGCCACGCGGTTTAAAATCAGGTGTACTTGACGGCCATGCTGTAGGGGGAAACGGCGGTTGATAAATCTATCATTTCCGAAACGCCCCTGAAGCAGCAACTTCTCTAGCAATGTGCGGAGGTGCCCCATCGTACATAAAAATGATCCCACCCACACATACACGCTGTTGAAGTGGTGGAATGACGTTAGTGCCAAAAGACTCTCATACCGTTTACCAATGACTTTACAGGTAGCAGAACACACAGGACTCATCTCCTCCAACTGCATATTTGCTTGTCCTTGGAGATGAAAATGGGCTTCGTCTGTCCACAGAATGTTCCATCGCCATGCGCGCAAGATATTTCAGAACGAACGTTTGTCTTGCTGGCATGTCAGCAGGAAGTAACTCCTGAAGATGGATGACTTTAGTGAGTAACGCGCCTACATTCGACGTATGTATCACTTCCTGGCAGTCATGTAACTTCCGATACACCATTGCCAGTTTACTGTAACCCTCACACCCTCAAATTGTCAATTTAACGCAGGAATTGCGTCGCTATTCAATACTCAAGGATCCATGCTGACTTTTCCCCGAGCGAGTTACACGCCTACGTTCGACGTATGTAGCACTTCCTGGCAGTCATATAGCTTTTTCCGATGCACCACTGCCAGTTTACTGTAAACCTCGCATCCTCACATTGACCATTTAACACAGAAATTGCGTCGGTAATTAATACTCAAGGATGCACGCCTACGTTCGAAGTATGGAGTACTTCCTCGGAGTCATGTACCTTTTTTCCGATGCACCACTGCCAGTTGACTGTAACCCTCACACCCTCACATTGAAAATTTAACACAGAAATTGCGTCTCTATTCAGTACTCAAGGATCCACGCCGACTTTTCCCCGGGTGAGTTATACGCCTACGTTCGACTTCCTGGGAGTCATGAAGCTTTTCTGCGATGTACCACTGCTAGTTTACTGTAACCCTCACACCCTCACATTGAAGATTTAACACAGAAGCCGAATGAGCAGCTTTTCTGCCTCGGCCACATTGCACTTCAGAAGAACCTGCATTTTCTAAATTTGTAATCATTTTCTCCAGATCCTAGACAGACATCAGAACAATGCCTATTTTCATACACTTGACTTCTGCAGGGCTACTGGCACACAGTCATCTTTCTTGGAGAGGAGCCTACCAGTAGCACGCGATCCTTCTTGGATTCAGTCATCTTGGGCGCCTCGGAAGCAAACTAAGGAAAAATCGTGTGCCGTGCATTTGTTGGTGTGTATATTCTGACGCTTACAGAGCCATCTATTGGTCAAATTTGACTTAAATTTTTTCGCTCCATGAAGTTTCCCCTGAGTGAACAATATGCTGTTAACATTTGACGCCATTCTGAGTAGTGGTTCGCTTTCTACAGAAACCGGAATTTTGATCATGGGCACTATATATATGTGTGTATACCGGATGTCTTTCCTATGTGTCGGTGGACTTTTCCTGGCATTTAGGCAGATGTTTGCAATTTCGTTTATGCAGTGTATAGCCGGAGTCAGCATAAAGGAAATCCAGCTCATCTCGTCTTTCATACGACGTCCAATATCGACGGAAAGCATCCGTTTGTTTCCACTACAAAACAAAATAATTTTTAAAATAAAGTTATAAGCGCGCATTAGATAGAGCGGTCCCAAATTAGTCCACTGCGTTACTCGCTGTATCAGTATGTATTAACAGGAACAGTGTCCGCAGCTCGTGGTCTTGCGGTAGCGTTCTCGCTTCCCGCGCACGGGTCCCGTGTTCGATTCCCGGCGGGGCCAGGGATTTTCCTGCCTCGTGATGACTGGGTGTTGTGTGTCTTTCATCATCATTTCATCCCCATCGACACGCAAGTCGCCGAAGTGGCGTCAACTCGAAAGACTTGCATCAGGCGAACGGTCTACCCGACGGGAGGCCCTAGCCGCACGGCATTTCCATTTCTAATAGGAACAGTAAATCACGAAGAATAACCAGTACTGCAGCAGCGACTGACCATGAATGTCGGTAGCAAGTCAGCGCGAACTTGGGCGGTACTGTTGCTGCTGCAGTACTGATTGTTCTTCGTGTTTCACTGTTCCTGTTAATACACATCGATAAAAGGATTATCACAGTACATTAATTTGGGATCGCTCTGTGGAATGGGCACTTAAAATTCTACTTTAAAAATAATTTTGTTTGTAATGGGAAACAAACCGACGTTTCCATCGTCGCTGGGCGTCGCATGGAAGACGTGATCAGCAGTATTTGTTTGACTCCATCTCCATGTTCCAAAGAAGAACTTGCAAATACATTGAAGAGCCAAACAAACTGGTACACGTGCCTAATATCGTGTAGGGCTCTGCGAGCACGCAGAAGTGCCGCAACACGACGTGGCATGGGCTCGACTAATGTCTGAAGTAGTACTGGAGGGAACTGACACCATGAATCCTGCAGTCCATAAATCCGTAAGAGTACGAGAGGGTGGAGATCCCTTCTGAACAGCACGTTGCAAGGCATCTCAGCGTAAGTGTTTAAACTGAGGATTGTGTTCCTGGAGCCACTCTGTAGCAATTCCGGACGTGTGAGGTGTCACATTGTCCTGCTGGAATTGCCCAAGTCCGTGGGAATGCACAATGGACATGAAAGGATGCAGGTGATCAGACAGGCGTGTCAGAGTGGTATCTAGACGTATAAGGGGTCCCATATTACTCCAACTGTACACGTCCCACACCACTGCAGAGCCTCCACCAGCTTGAACTGTCCCCTGCTGACATGCAGGGTCCATGGATTCATGAGGTTGTCTCCATATCCGTATACGTATTCGCTCGGTACAATCTGAAACGAGGCTCGACCGACCTGAAAACATGTTTCCAGTCATCAACTGTCCAATGTCGCTGTTGACGGTTCCAGGCGAGGCGTAAAGCTTTGTGTCGTGCAGTCATGAAAGATACACGTGTGCGCCTTCGGCTCCAAAAGCCCATATCCATGATCTTCTGTTGAACGGTTCGCACTCTGACACTTCTTGATGTCCCAGCATTGAAACCTGCAGCAGTTTACGGAAGGGTTGCACTTTCGTCACGTTAAACGATTCTCTTCAGTCGTCGTTGGTCCCGTTCTTGCAGGTTCTTTTTCAGGCCTCAGTGATGTCGGAGATTTGATGTTTTACCGGATTTCTGATATTCACGGTACACTCGTGAAATAATCGTACGCGAAATTCCCCACTTCATTGTTACCTCGGAGATGCTGTGTCCCATCGCTCATGCGCTGACTATAATACCGCTTTCAAACTCGCATAAATTTTGATAACATGCCACTGCAGCAGCAGTAACCGATCTAACAACTGCGCCAGACACTTGTCGCCTTATATAGGCGTTGCCGACCGCAGTACTGTATTCTGCCTGTTTACATATCTTTGTATCTGAATACGGCCGGCGGCTGTGGCCGAGCGGTTCTAGGCGCTTCAGTCCAGAACCGCGCTGCTGCTACGATCGCAGGTTCGAATCCTGCCTCGGGCATGGATGTGTGCGATGTCCTTAGGTTAGTTAGGTTTAAGTAGTTCTAAGTCTAGGGGACTGATGACCTCAGATGTTAAGTCCCCTAGTGCTCAGAACCATTTGAATTATTTGAATACGTATGCCTACACCAGTTTCTTTGGCGCTTCAGTGTACATACCAAAACACCAGAGAAAATGCGCCTGACGACTCTTGGGAGAGACGCCCTGTGTATGTCCTTGTGTTTCACTGTAACAGCCAATGATGAAGCTACATTTGAAAACTGCAAACGTGTTAAGGTAAGATGGGTGGATAAAAACTGGATATAGTGGAAGACATAAAGAAAATTTCTCACAGTAGTGTTCCCATCATTTCGCATAGTTTCTCCAGCAGATTACGTCGCCACTTCCAAATCTTTCGGAGATTTCTAGCATCTTACCGTAAGCAAAGTGATGTAAGCAAAGTTTCGGAAACAAAAAAAAATGGTTCAAATGGCTCTGAGCACTACGCGACTTAACTTCTGAGGTCATCAGTCGCCTAGAACTTAGAACTGATTAAAACTAACTAACCTATGGACATCACACACACCCATACCCGAGGCAGGATTCGAACCTGCGACCGTAGCGGTCGCTCGGTTCCAGACTGTAGCGCCTAGAACAGCACGGCCACTCCGGCCGGCTTCGGAAACCCTTAGCGGAACTTGATGAGATCTATACTTTTTCTCTCCTTGCTGGTAAGGAACGCCAATATTGTCAGTTTTTCTGTGCCACCATTTTATATCCTACACTGCCAAATAAGCAGCAACTATAGTGACGTTGGTTTCAGCCTTTATGATACAGCCTCAACTATGTACAAGCAAGAATTCTCCCAGAGTATTCTGGCGCAACAGGCGCCGTGACGTAACAGGAGAATGATTCATCTGACCAGGTAACTGGTTGGCATTGTTCGTTACGTATTCTCGGCCACTGCATTCGTACCATCCGATGTCGTTGGGACAAGAAAAACTCATGCGCCTCTTAATTGCGGAAGCCCATTTCCAATATTCTGTGAACGGTGAGTTCCGAAACATATCCATATATACTGTAGTGTTAGCTGCACCGCAGATTTCCGCCTACTTTCCTTTACAGTTCGAGTGCACCACCAGCGCGAAATTTAGTGGCTGTCATCTGACTGTTTACTATCTGTTCCCACCAGCATCCACAATCTTTCGTTAGACCACTAATAAAATAACGGTAAGAAATGGAGAGCATTTTCGTTTGTTCGTCACTCAGATAACAGCCACGGGCGATATATGTAGGTCACTTAAAACAACATCGCACTTTTTAGTACAAATGAAACTCAGTATCATAGGTAGCTGTCATAAGTAGAAGCTGTTACATAAATGAGTTGTGTACCTCGTCACGTATTTCGTACACGTTCTTTCATATAACAGCCGTGGGTCATAAGTGCACATCGTTTAAAACTGCAGTAAATCTGTTACATTTGAGATCAAACTACCGAGTACCTGTCATAGGTAGTAACTGTTACTTATGTGATTTGTGGACCTCATCATGTACTATGTACGTGATCCTTTAAATAAACATCACGGGACGTACGTGTATGTCACATAAAACAACAGCACACAACCACGTACAAGTGAAAATCAATAATCATGTACTTTGTACGTGATCTTGTAAAGAAAAATCACGGGTCGTAGGTGTACGTCACATAAAACAACAGCACACCACCACGTGCAAGCGAAAATCAATAATCCCGATAGCTGCTACAGCCAGTAACTGTTATGTAAAAGAGTTGTGCACCGTATGATTTACTGTTCTCTTTACATGATCTTATCTGTAACATGCGACATACGAGAAAGTCGCTTAAAGCAGTAGCATTATGTCCAGCAAACTCCCTATTAGCTGTCATAGGTAGTAATTGTAACATACGTGAGCTGTATGTATACCTTATATTGTACTTTGTGTACGACCTTACATATAACAGCCACGGCACATATCTGAGGTCGCTTAAATCAGTAGCACACAATTTAGTACAAGCGAAATTCAGTGTTTTCGGTAGCTGTCATAGGTAGTAACTTTTATGTATATGAGTTGTGTCCCTCATTATGTGCCTTGTACTTGATATTATGTACTGTATAACACTCATAGGGCATAAGAGAAGGTAGCTTAAAACAGAAGAGCGCTGTCTACTACAAGCGAAATTTATTATCTCTGGTAGCTGTCATAGGCAGTTACCATTACATATATGGTTTGCGTAGCTCCTCATGTTTTGCCTGTCAGAGAGTGATATTACAGTGTTATTACAGAATTTTAGTTTTCGCTTGCATGGACAGTCTTACCTGTGGGACAGGCTTCTGCAACTGCAATAAATAATATAGGTAAACAGTTCTGGGATTTAAACTGAACTTATATCATTGTCTGGCAATGGAGTCGCATTCGGGAAAAGTAAGTTTCATATCGCTCTCTGGCCATCCAGGTACACTATTTAACGAGGAACTGCTTGAGTTGCTAATTAAGTCATAGCCGCATTCGGCCTTTACAATCAGGCCATTTGTAAGTGAATCTGACACTGCCGTTTTGATATATAACATGACATAAATTTTTTACCTAATGGGTGATGAAAACTGAAACTTACACATATACAGCACCCTCTGTACAGGGAGAAACTAATATTTACTGTGGTTTCCGTAAATAGCTGAGTAGACCACTGCAGGTTTTCGTCACAACTGCGTCCAGCGCAAGTCTGTGTTGCATACCTAACACCGTCCTCGTCGAGTAGGTGAGATTTAACACCTTCATTCATTCCTTTTTGTTACCATCTGTTCTAAACAGTTTACAACTAAAGCAACTGAATCATTGTAGCTCGTTATCTAGTGCGAAGTATAATTCAAACTTCTTGTAATTAGTAGATTATTCAGTAGGCTGAATTTTCCATTCACGGTCATTGTAGTTTTTGCTAGTTGCCTAAAGGATTTTTTGAATGGATTTTAATCAGTCTCGTGATAGACACTCATTCAATAATTTTGCATACGGCTGTACGGGTGTATACTTTCATTGTATATATCTAGCTATTTACAATTCCTTTTTGTCAATATTTTTAAAACCATAAACTTTTGCTGTAATTAGCATTTTTTCAAACTATCTGTAATTTTGTCTCTCAGTCCTGTCTTGTGTGCGTGTGAATTCCTAAGAGACCAAACTGAGCCGGCTGCTGTGGCCGCGTTGTTCTAGGCGCTTCCGTCGGGAACCGCGCTGCTGCTACGGTCAAGGCGCTTCCGTCGGGAACCGCGCTGCTGCTACGGTCACAGGTTCAAATCCAGCCTCGGGCATGGATGTGTGTGATGTCCTTAGGTTAGTTAGGTTTAAGTAGTTCTAAGTCTAGGGGCTGATAACCTCAAATGTTAAGTCCCATAGTGCTTAGAGCCATTTGAACCATTTTTTTGACCAAACTGCGTAGGTCATCCGTTCCTAGACTTACACACTACTTAAACTAACTTATGCTAGGAACAACACTCACACCCATGCCCGAGGAAGGACTCGAAACTCCGGCGGGAGGGGCCGCGCAGTCCGCAACATTACGCCACAAACCGTGAGGCCACTCCGCACGGCAGTCCTACCTTCTTTGGTCTTTGCACGGCAATTGTCAGGCATGTTAACAAGCCAACCAGTGATCATTACTTCTACCAGTCACAGAGAGAAAGCAAATTAACATATCTATAACACGTCGACATAGACAGCAGTAGCTGGGTTACCTGCAATCTAGCACACCTAGTCAAAGAGTTCACATCGAAAAATTATGGTGCATAACGTAATCATGCGGTCTCTCTTCCTCTCTCACTCCCCATCCCCACCTTCCAAACCTCAGACCAGGAACTTAAACTTTAGCAGTGAAAAAAATTCCCCTCAATTCAGACGTAGTGCACACATTTGCTATTAGTCCGTTAGCATAGATGTAGGCTGATAATCTGGCACCAAATTAGCACAGAAACCAGATGGAATCAGTAGAAGTTGCGATTACCTGTATGCATCAGTTTTTCGTTGGAGCTTCTGGGACAGAAACATTGGCCAGTAATTCACTTTTCCAGGGTACGCCCGAGAGTTGCAGTTTTTGCTGTCTTCAAGAAAGCTCCTCCCACATCTTTTGAGCAATGCTGTCTGAACACCAAGTTGAAAGTGGTGTCATGAGTAATACTGTGTGTAAACTGACGGGAAGTCTGTGTGATACACAATCAGAAACTGTAAGGACTGCTCCATACACGATTTGAATTGTATCACTGGTTGAATGACAATCGTCATTTGCGTGCATTAATACTGTTCACTGATGAAGTCACATTCACACGGAATGGAAGTGGCAACATATGTCACAATCACTGGCGGTAGCAGGAAAGTTCACACGCTATAGCGGACACCAATGGCCACGTTCGTTTTTAGACCAGTGTATCGTGGATAATGACCGGTAACGTATTGATAGGACCAGTCGTTTTGGAAGAGAAAGTGATGGGGCAGGGTTACTTGCAATTTTTGGAAAATTCGTATGTTGAGCACCTTGAGGACGTTCCTTTGGCCACACCGACTGAACTGTGCTTCCAGCTCGACGGAGCCGCTCCAGGGTTTACCAAATGCGTGAGGCAACATCTCAAACGCAATTACACTAATCACTGGATTGGTTGTGGTAGCATAAGTAATTGGTCACCAAGATCGCCAGACCTTACACCATTAGATTTTTGTTTCTAGGACCGGATGAAGTCTGAGATGTACAAACGACAGATGAATACGCTAGATGAAATGCTTGGTCGCATCATGGACGCTGCTGTCTTCGTTAGGGAACATGCAGAGGCACTCAGACAAGAAACACAACATATTCTCAAAAGAGTGTACAATAGCAGCTGTGATGTGACGTGTACGATAATGCTAAGAGATCAATGTGTTAAAAATATGAATTTTTTTTTCAATAGACACATTGTAAAACACATGTTGCTACTGTCGTACATGCTGTAAGGCTACTGGCTTATTTTTGGTATTCAGTGGAAGTAATGTGAGGTCCCTTTCTATTTGTACACTGGATATTTTTTAAACAGAAGTCTTCAATAGTCGTTACGTTACACAACGGAGGTTCTGAGTGCAAGCGGTGTTTCCTTTGTTGTCAGTGGCATTGTCGTTGTCTGTGTAGCTTTCAGTGCCAAGTAAGTGAGGCAGTCAGGTGTTGGTCACGCTGCTTGGCGGTCTGGAAATAACTAGCAGAATACAGAGATACAAAAGCAGAGGATGTTGGTCTTGAAATATGATTATGTAAAGACTGATTTGAGAAGTGTGAAGATATTCGAGTGATGTTCTCGCTGCAGTGCTTACTTGCGTGTAAATTATGAGTTTAAAGAGGCAAATTTTTAGCATGATTTTTCTTTATTGGTTTGGGTCAGTTAGTTTGATTATTGAGACGAGATTAAGCAAAATTATCCGCTCACATTGATTGCACTGAGAGTTATGTTTTCACCACTCCTTTACCTGTTCAGTAACGTATTATACGGCACAGTAATATCTTTTTAACATCAACTAAATTTTGTAAAGATTTTTGTAATTGTTAAGAAACGAGTTTCATAATTCACAATACAGTTGTTGAATGCTAGTTTCTTCTACATCATCCAGTAAATTAAGTTTCTACCGGCATCCGCTAATTAAAGTTTTATTTTATAATTATGTTTTGCCGCATAGTATGATGTACTACGCATAACTTCTTTTCCTTGCATTGCATTTGGGCGAGGCATTCTCTTTTCTTCAGTAGGTTTGCAGCTGCGCTGCATTTTTATTTTCACCATTTTCGAGCAGAACCGAGTTTGCCGCAACAACATAAGTCATCAGAATTTCCTAGGACTAATTTAACATTACAGTTAAGATACAGTAAGGTCATTCACAGTTAAGCTTTGCCGTTCAAATTATCTTCAGGGTCAGTTTAGGTAAAGTTCAGTTCAGATTTCATTTCTTATGCTGACAGTCTTACTCTTACAGTGCAGTGTTACATTCAGGTGTATATCACGTAATATTTATAAGTTTATTTACTCACTTTGAGTACGAAAATTTACAGGGAATTTCAATAGAAGCATTTTGGACAGTTTTTCTTTTAATGTTCAGCTTGTAATTTTATGCAAAATTCTTACTCTGTTAGTTTCGTGGGTTGGAATTGCAAGACACGTACTGTGACGTCATGCATTGTAGCACTGTTCGCTGCACAATACAGACTTTCACAAGATAGCTTATTTAGTATACAGCTTTAGGTTTTGTTGTTATTTCTGGTAAAAAATAATAGCAATATACTTACACAGTTTTTGAAAGAGTTGGCGACTCTTTTTATGAGATATCATTTAGAAAAGTACGCCACTTGCATTGTTCATGTTCAACTTACAACAGAGACACACACAAAAGAAAGAATAAGGAACCAGTTTCCATAAACAAAAAGATAAATAAAACAGGTACACTTGGTGAACCGTCTGCCTGAGATGACAGGCTTTATGAATTTTCTGTGATTTTAGTAATCAGATGAAGGTACTGTCTCGATAGTGAAGTCACGGCAATCGCGGTAGTGGAGTTACAACAATCACTTTTTACAACAACCTGCACACGCGCAACTTTGATTGCAATACTGTATTAGAATGTTGTACAGTTTTATTTTTATCATCATTTGTATTTTCACAATTTGTGCTAGTTTATAAAATTTTCTGGATTTTTTGGATGCCTTTTTGTGATCTGGTGAAAAGTAATTGTGCAGACTGCCAGTGTAGGTAAGATTTTAAGTGTTACCATTTGATATATGCAGGGTATTTATTGGTTATTCACTATGAGAGACTCTTTACCTTTTTGTGGATATTATATGGTTGAAAGTCTTATTTTTGTTGGTAACAGAAATCTTTGTGTTGTATTTAGTTTTTGTCACAAAAAGCAATTCTAGATACAATCGTCATGCGGGAGGAATGAGGGAAATTCAAAACGAGAACACAGCACCGGGGTAAATTAACTTTGACGAACATTAATTACAAACTGGTAACGCGAGTGAATGTTGATAAAACATCATAGACATGAAGGCTCAAACTAATTCAGTACCGAATCAAATTACAGGACAAATGAGTGTGAGTGGAAGCTTAGGCTTTGAGGAAATCACTGGGAGATAGACACCACAGTTTACTGAAATCGCACAAAAAAATCGGACAGAAACTTTAGATTCCAGTTTCTTGTCAATTTCTTTAGCGCTAACTGTACTCGCGTCGTCTTCTGTTGTCATTAGTGTCGAATCTGGTGATGTCTATATTGTAGAACTGTTCCTAATGATGAGAAAGGTGGTTCCAGAAACTAATAGGTCATAGAAAGAAATAAAAGTCACAAGAAAAGCATAATAACTCTCAGGAAGAGTTAAGAAGTCACTAGAAGGAAACAACAGGAAACTAGAGGACAATATTAGGAAACAGGAAAAATCACAGTAAGAAAATATTAGGTCACAGGAAGAAATAGAACCACAGATACAGAATTTATGAGTTCAAATGAGGCAAGAGATAAGGATGACTTTCAGTCAGTAATAAGTAGTATTGAGACCAGGATCCGTAATACTGAGACAGAACAGCGTCCACAGAACGAAACATGTCAGAAAGAGATAACAATTTTCGTGAGAGGATTTCAAACATTGAAAGGAACCAATGTCAGAACAGGGAAGAATTATTAATGTATTGCTTAGTGCTGTTATCACTCAAGCAAGTGAAAAGAATGAGCAATTCGATGTTATTATTCGCTAAACAAGTGAACAAAATGAAGCATTGAAATTACAGAGAAGACAGAATAAGAACAATTCGACACTATTTCTAAGAAAGTTGATAAACCTGCTGCAAAAGTGACAAATTCGTCAACCAACGCAGATAGGGATTCTGACAATATTTTACGGATTCATTTTTCAGAAACAAGACAATACCAAGTTTTGAAACGGTTTACAAATATTCAAATGAAAATCAGTGGACAACAGGAACGGGAATTAAATACGATGCGTTATCAGCTCACACAAATCAAAACAAAACTTAATCGAAGTGGCTATGCTAGTGATTCTGGTCACTCCCATGCAGATAATTTAGATGAACATGCAAACTTATGGCGTTTAGACGAACGTTCTCAGGAACAAAATTTCTCTCGCAGACAAGATAGTGGACAACCAAGGTGGCGCAACAAAGAGGATTCGAGGACATCGAAGAATGACAGTTTCAGTTAATATCGTTTCCCGACTGTTAGGAAACCTAAAATTTAAAGGGTTTCTAATTTTTTTTTAAAAAAAAGAGTTGTTAACAGTTGATGAAATTTTTCATTTCGGATATTTGCACATAGCTAAAATCTTGTACCCAAGTGAAAACTATTTGAATAGGGAATAAGCATATAGTTTTAATGTCGTATTTCTCTCTGCATCATAATGTGAAGGATATATTCTGTTTTGTAGATAGTACTTTGCTATGTACTGATATGTCCTTCTGTATGTTTAAGGGATTTGTGACTGAAAAGAAAGTTACAGTGGAAGGTGTATTTTAAGGAATGTTACGAAGAAGGAAGTAATTGTTACTCAGCTGATGGAAATAAGTGACAAAAAATTTTAAGACTTGAATGAGGGATGAAGACAGAAACGAAGAATTTACATAACTCTTTTTTCTTTTTCCTTGTAATATAAGCAGTAAATTAGACTTTTTCTTTTAAATTTAATTTTTCCTGCAAGGCATTATAGCTTGACCTTTTGCTTGTGTAAATATTCTTCTCAGATTATATAACATTCTCTCTTAGGACACAACATTTTATGAAAATGAAATTCAGTGATATAATGAATCTAGGTAAGCAAAGATATGAGCTGAAGTGAAGCTCTAAAGCTGATGAAAGATCAGGTAAGACGAGAATGAATTTTCGTTCTCCTTAATGTGCCTGAGGAATTTAACTTTTTTTTGATATGATTGTATGACTTTTACTTAGGTTTTTCTAGCTATTTTTGTAATGTTAGCGGTTTTGAAGATGTAGGATGAAATTTATAGAGGCTGATGAATTAGAGGAATGTGGTAATAAAATAAGAAAGTTCTTTTTCAGTCTCTAAATACGTGTAAGAAAGTAAAAATTTATGAAGAAACTAATAAAAGTTGATATAATATTGATAAGTTTATAACGAAGAAAAATGTGATAAAGCTTGAAGGAGATGAGAATTTATAAAGGTTCAGTGCACATAGAGGAAATGTTGGTTACTTCACTTCCGTCTGTTTTTTACTGCTAGCTTGAGCCAGGCCATGTTTCCTTCATTTGTTCTGATTTCATTTTAACAAAAATTCTGAAGGTGAAGCAACGAAACAGGTCATTTATAACTTTATTTGAGCAATAAATTCAGTTCACCTTTGAGTACCATTTAAATATTTACGTCTTTTCATTTTCTTTGTTAGTATAAGATGATATGTGTTCAAAATTTTCAAATGTGTGTGCATTCCTAAGGGATCAAACTGTTGAGGTCATCGGTCCCTAGACTTACAAACTACTTAAACTAACTTATGCTAAGAACAACACACACACCCATACCCGAGGGGGAGGCGAACCTCCAGCGGGAGGGGCTGCGCAATCCGTGACATGGTGCCTCAAACAGCGCGGCCACTCCTCGCGGCTAGGATGATATTTCAGGATTTCTTCTTCTGAGTGACTCTCCACAAACGACTTTCTAAAAGGATTTTTCTTACAGATAATACTCTGTATGCATTAAATAACCTTTTCTTTAATTAGTCCAACCATATTTGTTTCCTGTCCTCATCTGTGTTTTAATTGATTTGTTCCCTGTTCCTATATGTATTTGTAGTGGTTAGTAGTGGTTTGTGTTCTGTGTATAGTAGGGTAAAATTGAACATATCATAGATGTGTATACAAACAAAATTGTATTTATTTTTCCTTCTTTCTTGCCATTAATTACTAACATGTAATATTTTGACAGTTATTGTTAAGCATGTTTTTTTTGCCAGTTGTTCTGCAACATTAAACAAATATTACCTTTACAATTCCTAGAAATAATATTTTTGCTCGTTTCTTCTGTCAAGATTACAATGCATGTGCAATTTTACTTTAGTACTTTATGGGTGATTATTACGTTAAACTTTTGTATTTGTATTAAGCTTTTATGAGAAAATTTGTTATAGCTGGTTAGACACAACATATGTCACCATAAATGTCACTTCTCATGTTCCAAACAATTTTATTTCGCCTTATGTGGGTTATTCAGTTATAGATTGCAAAGCATGTTCTGTTATGTTTCATGTTAGCTTCGTTGGATTTACCAGGGAGATAATCATTATCACCAAAGCACATTCGCAATTGCTCTAAAAGAGATGGACATTCACAAAGCTAATACGATTTTGTTGCCACTGCAAAAGCACAAATGGATTGGGCAATGTGCTATCAAATATACAAATGCGATGATCTATGATGTCACCAGTAAGGTTGGTTGGTTGGTTGGTTGTTTGGGGAAGGAGACCAGACAGCGTGGTCATCGGTCTCATCGAATTAGGGAAGGATGGGGAAGGAAGTCGGCCGTGCCCTTTCAGAGGAACCATCCCGGCATTGGCCTGGAGTGATTTAGGGAAATCACGGAAAACCTAAATCAGGATGGCCGGACGCGGGATTGAACCGTCGTCCTCCCGAATGCGAGTCCAGTGTCTAACCACTGCGCCACCTCGCTCGGTTCACCAGTAAGGAACTGGACATTAATGACATTACAAACTGAAATACTGGTCTGGTGGTACAAATGAGCCATCAGCAGATGTATCGGTACTACGAGTAACCGATTTGTGGTTTGTCACTAACGAACCCAATCCATCTGTCTTGTTGCACCAATGTTAACTTCCACTACGTGATGTGACAATCACTACAGTTTTGAAAGGGATGGTAGATGGGTTGTCAGCGGAGGATGTGTCACATAATTGCCCTTCTAAGTCTGCCTCTAGTTCCCACATACGTACTATTTCATAACTTAATACCGATTTCATTCTCGCTGGTGAACCCCGGAGATTGTAGCTTTGCAGAACTGTGAAACACACGTTTACCTTTCTTCCTGAACAGAGCAACGTCTTATTTCCCTTGTTGAACAGAATTTATATTATGCTGCGTCTTTTGATTTACTCAAATGTTGACTGGTTAGGTCGTAACTTACGTACACGTAAATCACATAATCAAAAGTGTTGTTGTTATTGTTGTGGTCTTCAGTCCAGAGACTGGTTTGGTGCAGCTCTCCATGCTACTCTATCCTGTGCAACCTTTTTCATCTCCCAGTACCTACTGCAACCTACATCCTTCTGAATCTGTTTAGTGTATTCATCTCTTGGTCTCCCTCTACGATTTTTACCCTCCACTCTGCCTTCCAATACTAAATTGGTGATCCCTTGATGCCTCAGAATATGCCCTACCAGCCGATCCCTTCTTCTAGTCAAGTTGTGCCACAAATTTCTCTTCAATTCTAATCAATACCTCCTCATTAGTTATGTGATCTACCCACCTTATCTTCAGCATTTTTCTGTAGCACCACATTTGGAAAGCTTCTATTGTCTTCTTGTCTAAACTATTTATCGTCCATGTATCACTTCCATACATGGTTACACTCCATACAAATACTTTCAGAAACGACTTCCTGACACTTAAATCTATACTCGATGTTAACAAATTTCTCTTCTTCATAAACGCTTTCCTTGCCATTGCCAGTCTACATTTTATATCCTCTCTACTTCGACCATCATCAGTTATTTTTCTCCCCAAATAGCAAAACTCCTTTCCTACTGTAAGTGTTTCATTTCCTAATCTAATTCCCGCAGCATCACCCGATTTAATTCGACTGAATTCCATTATCCTCGTTTTGCTTTTGTTGATGTTCATCTTATATCCTCCTTTCAAGACACTGTCCATTCCATTCAACTGCTCTTCCAGGTCCTTTGCTGTGTCTGACAGAATTACAATGTCATCAGCGAACCTCGAAGTTTTTATTTCTTCTCCATGGATTTTAATTCCTACTCCGAATTTTTCTTTTGTTTCCTTTACTGCTTGCTCAATACACAGACTGAATAACATCGGGGATAGGGTACAACCCTGTCTCACTCCCTTCCCAACCACTGCTTTCCTTTCATGCCCCTCGACTCTTATAACTGCCATCTGGTTTCTGTACAAATTGTAAATAGCCTTTCGGTCGCTGTGTTTTACCCAAGCCACCCTCAGAATTTGTGAGTATTCCAGTCAACATTGTCAAAAGCTTTCTCTAAGTCTACAAATGCTAGAAACGTAGGTTTGTGTTTCCTTAATCTATTTTCTCAGATAAGACGTAGGGTCAGTATTGCCTCACGTATTCCAATATTTCTACAGAATCCAAACCGATCTTCCCCGAGGTCGGCTTCTACCAGTTTTTCCATTCGTCTGTAAAGAATTCGCGTTACTATTTTGCAGCCGTGGCTTATTAAACTGATAGTTCGGTAATTTTCACATGTGTCAACACCTGCTTTCCTTTGGATTGGAATTACGATATTCTTCCTGAAGTCTGAGGGAATTTCGCCTGTCTCATACATCTTGCTCACCAGATGGTAGAGTTTTGTCAGGACTAGCTCTCCCAAGGCTGTCAGTAGTTCTAATGGAATGTTGTCTACTCCCGGGGCCTTGTTTCGACGTAGGTCTTTCATCTTCATCTACTTCCTCTTCCATTTCCATAATATTGTTCTCAAGAACATCGCCCTTGTATAGACCCTCTATATACTCCTTCCACCTTTCTGCTTTCCCTTCTTTGCTTAGAAATGGGTTTCCATCTGAGCTCTTGATATTAATGCATTCTTCTTCTACTGTATTTCTTTCCCTCATTCCTGTCAATTGTTCCCTTATGCTCTCCCTGAAAGTCTGTACAACCTCTGGTTCTTTCAGTTTTTCCAGTTCCCATCTCCTTAAATTGCCACCTTTTTGCAGTTTCTTCAGTTTTAATCTACAGTTTATAACCAATAGATTGTGGTCAGAGTCCACATCTGCCCCTAGAAATGTCTTACAATTGAAAACCTGGTTCCTGAATCTCTGTATTACCATTATATAATCTGTTATCTTCTAGTGTCTCCAGGCTTCTTCCATGTGTACAACCTTCTTTCATGATTCTTGAACCAAGTGTTAGCTATGATTACAACTGTATTATGCATTTGAAATGCAGTTTTTACTTGCTATTCAAAATCATTTTCGCAGCTGATCGAAGAGGTTACTGCACATTAAGGTTATCTACTGTAGTCTGCTCATATTTTTCTTCAGAGTTTCACTGTAAACTTTCCTTTTGTCCCTTTTCTAAGAATTTATGTGTGAGAATTTGTTGTATATTGCCTGCTGTTTGCAAGAAACATCCTGTCAAATTCTTGTTGCTAAATGGGTTCTAAGGAAACGTTACTAGCTTACTTTTGGTATTCAGTGAAAGTGATGTGAACTCTCTTTTTATGCGATGTGTCATGCTTCGTATTTGTGGACTGGATATTTTTCATACAGATGTCTTCAACACTCGACTCGTTATTCCACAAAGAATCCGAGTGTAATGAACATTATCTTTGGTTGTCAGTAGCACTGTTGTTGCCAGTGTAGGTTACAGTGAGAAGTGAGAGTCGGGTGTTGGTCTCACTGCTGAGCAGAAGAATAGACGAGCACAGAGATGCAAATGCAGAGGATGTCGATTTTCGAAATATGATTTTGTAAAGATTGATCTGAGAAGTGTGAAGAAATTCAAGTGACGTTGTTGCTGCATGGCTTGCTTCAGCATTCACAGTGAACATTACTCACCTTCTGTATAGCCGAGCGTGGTGGCGCGGTGGTTTGTGTATTGGAGTCGCATTCGGGAGGACGGCGGTTCAAACCCACGTCCGGCCATCCTGATTTAGGTTTACCTTGGTTTCCCTAAATCGTTTCAAGCTAATGGCGGGACGCTTCCCTTGAAAGGGCACAGCCGACTTCCTTCCCCATTCTTCCGTAATCCGATGGGACCGATAACCTCGCTGTTTGGTCCCCTCCCCACAAATAAACCAACCTTCTGTCTATGTACAGTTTTGTAGAACAGAGGATAACTAGCAGAGTTTCACAGAACTGACAGAGATGCAGTTCTCATCCTATCAAGGGTGACTATTTCACTTGACGTATTTGTGTCCAACGACAAGAGTGTTTGTGAATCGTGCTGTGAGGTAATGGGCGAGTCGTGGCGCCCTGAAAATATTCTAAGTTCGGAGTTGGCGTGGCCGCTCTGGGGCTTGCCAGCGGGTCGCGGCCCGGCAGTAACCACTTTGTGCCGAACGTTAGATTAGCAAGAGGGGTAGCCCTAGCGTGTGGTCCAGCCGCGTGGCTGGGAATTCCATGGTGACGCCTGTGTCGATGAAGGAGACATGCCAGGAGTGCCAAAGATGGCGGACTTTGTGAAACATTAATGGCAGACATTTCACAGTTCGTATAGAGATTAACAGTAGCCAGATGAATCATGATACCTCAAAAAGAAGCATGTACGTTACGATTATTTGCACGATTATTCTGATGGTGCAACCAGATTTTCAATATCTTTATTAGTTTAAAGTTTAGTATCTGACTGTAAATTATACAAGGAACACCGAGCAACGAATTTCCAAAATCTAGATGGTTCACTCGATTTTCTCGATCGATGTGTCTTTACAAAGCTATTAGTGTAAAACTAAATTGGTGTGAATTACAGGCATGTAACTTCAATAGTACATGAGTTATTGGAGGTAAAATTGACCGATTACTATCGATCGCATCAGCTCGTAAGTATTCCACAGTTACACGAAAAAACGGAGGCAGCATGCTTATAAATATATTTATTCGTTTATGTCTGTTTATATCCGATATATACTGTTCATGAAGAAATTTGGTTAAATATTTAATGTGTTTTAGAAAGCACAGAGACATTAGGCTACTCTCCTACCTTTTCTTCTATTCCTTTAATAGATGTTTATTTAATTTGTTTACGTATCTAATGATGTGTGTTAGAGCGTGTTTATGGTCCAGCTGTAGGAATATTTATTTAATTTCAAATTATTTAATTGTAAATCCAGTGTTTCGGATGTGTTTCAGTATGTTTGTGTGGGTCGTTGGCTTGAAGACATGGCGTGAGCGCTCTAGCCAATCACAGCGCTCGTGAATGGGGTGACTGGTTGGAGGGGGGAGAAGAGTGCCGGACAGTCACGGGAGAGACTTGGAGTGTGGAGTGGTTTGCGCGTGGTCGTGAAAGATAGAAATACTTCAGAGTGCGGACTTGTGAACTTGTGAGATTTCCGAGGTTTCTACAGTGAAGACGTAGTATGCATTTAGAAGTGAATATCTCGCGAGCTATGTTGTCGTCCATAACTCATTACGTGCAGTAGGAATCTATTGTTTCCCTGTTATTCAACTTATATTGTATTTAATTGCTGGACCATCAACACCAATAAGTGTTTTGCAGAAATATACCACGTTCTCAAAAGTATTTCTACTATCATGCTCGTCATTTAAAGTCGTTAAGATAGTACCTGCAGATTTTATTTATTGCAATCTTTCATTTATAAATTTCTACTTTACATTCACAATTTCCGAGTGAAAGGAACCTTCGATCATTCGATTCATGTGTATATTAATATTGTATACTGTAGACTCAGCAACATTTGGCGTGTAATCTGCAAATACGTATCCCAGCCCCTAGACAACGAAACCAGCCAAAACTTATAATATTTGAACCTTGAGTCTGAGGGTACGTAGTTGAGGGCCAATACCACAACATTTCATTTTATTTGAAAGCCTGCAGTGCCTGTTACACAGAATGGCGATATGACCACCATTGTTTACAAGTTTTAATTGTAAATTTAGATGTTTATTACGATTAATCTTGTTCGTGCAAGTCAATTAACTACACTGCTCAACAAAAGTTTGGAATACTGTCTTAAACCGTAGTCTACGATTCTAGAGGTCTGATTGACCCAGGAACTTCATGCATAATCCAGTTAGAGCCCATACACTGGTAGGTGCTTGCTACTGGCATGCTTTGTGGCCGTTTCCCACTCATATAAACATACCGTTGCCGCAACGGCACGCCGTGAGCAGTCCTGTATCAACAAAAGCTCCATTTTGCGTTCAGCACTGCAGTAACAGGACACACAGAGGCATACAACACTTTGATAGACCAGGGTAGTGGCTTTACTTTCAACAGACCAGACACAGCGAGATGCTGCCTATCGGTTACATGTCACTCTGTCACTGTTGTCTCCGAGGTGTGGTGAACGTGCAGAGAGATGGAAAATCTGAACGATATACCTCGCAGTAGTCGTTCTCGCATGACAGGTGCAATGCAGGATTGTTTCCTCCAACTGTTAGCTCACACTGTTCAACATCAACTGCCAGAAATACTGTAAATTACTTCTCCTGGGCAACAGGTATTCGTATCTTACAAGGGAACCTCCCCATCGCACCCCCCTCAGATTTAGTTATAAGTTGGCACAGTGGATAGGCCTTGAAAAACTGAACACAGATCAATCGAGAAAACAGGAAGAAGTTGTGTGGAACTATGAAAAAATAAGCAAAATATACAAACTGAGTAGTCCATGTGGAAGATATGCAACATCAAGGACAATATCAGGTCAGCAGTGCCTGGTCCCGTGGTTAGCGTGAGCAGCTGCGGAACGAGAGGTCCTTGGTTCAAAGCTTCTCTCGAGTGAAAAATTTAATTTTTTGTTTTCAGTTTATGTCACAAACTCTTATGTTTTCATCTCTTTTTTGGGAGTGATTATCACATCCACAAGAAAACCTAAATAGGGCAAGGTAGAAGAATCTTTTTACCCATTCGCCAAGTGTACAAGTTAGGTGGGTCGACAACATATTCCTGTCATGTGACGCACATGCCGTCACCAGTGTCGTACAGAATATATCAGACGTGTTTTCCTGTGGAGGAATCGGTTGACCTATGACCTTGCGATCAAATGTTTTCAGTTCCCATTGGAGAGGCACGTCCTTTCGTCTACTAATCGCACGGTTTTGCGGTGCGGTCGCAAAACACAGACACTAAACTTATTACAGTGAACAGAGACGTCAATGAACAATCTGACAGATCATAACTTTGTGAAAAAAAAGAAAAAAAGTTTTTCACTTGAGGGAAGACTTGAACCAAGGACCTTTCGTTCCGCAGCTGCTCACGGTAACCACGGGACCACGGCGCTCCTTAACTGAAGTTCTCCTTGATGTTACCTATGTTGCACATGGACTACTCAGGTAGTATATTTTGCTTATTTTTCCATAGTTCCACACAACTTCTTCCTGTTTTCTCGATTGATCTGTGTCCAGTTTTTGAAGCCCTATCCACTGTGCCAACTTATAACTAAATCTGAGGGGGGTGCGATGGGGAGGTTCCCTTGTTAGACCAAACAGTGCGTGGAAGATTGCATCAATGTGGTTTTGATTCTAGGACACCAATGAGACGTTTTGCACTGAACCAACGGAACCGAAGCAATCGAAGGACCTGAGCTCTTGCACATTAACACAGGATCATTCCAGAATGGGTGTTATGTTTGCTGATGAGACCAGGATTGGTTTGAGACCGGACACTAGACGTGTTAGGGCCTGCAGAAGCTCTAGTCGACACCAGGAAAGCCGATACGTGCAGGAAGTCCATCTGTTTGCAGGTGGAAGTGTCACGTTCTGGGCGGCAATAATGATGCGACGGCAGACCACTCTGATTCCCGTCTACGGCAATTTGATTGGTCGCCGATACCTCCAAGGAGTCCTACAGACGATTGTAAGACCCCACAGACGTGAAGTCTGTGATAACTTCATCCTAGTTGATGGCAAGGCAAGACCGCACCGTTCTCTAGCAGTGTCTCGTTGTCTTCAAACATACAACATCAACCGAATGCAATGCCAGCACAGTCCCCAGACATGAATGCAATTGAGCATGCATGGGACCTGTTGAACGTGGATATTAAACAGCTTACTGAACTGCCATTGAGGAGTGGGACCTGATACCCGAAGACAAACTCGATGGCCTCATCCAGAGCATGCCTTGCAAAGTGGAAGAAGTAATCCGTGTTTGGGGAGGACGCACTCACTGCTAAAGACTGATAATCATCATCATGAGATAAAGATATTTCGTTGTTTTATTTTCAAGATGTACACTTAGAAGAGAACCTGCTTTGTTTTGTAATGATTTTTTGTAATTAACTCAAATCGTTCTGGTTTTCAGAATGAATTATGTTTATTTTGCTAACAAGTTATTGTACGAACCACTGTGAGTTTATTATAGGAAGTCGTTATGGTGAACTCTACGATATTCCAAACTTTTGGTGAGGTGTGTATTTGCATTTCCCATTGTAATAGATTTCCGCGGAGTAAGTATTTCCTGCTCTAGATCATAATAGCTAATTGTTGTAGTCTCACAGTGTTCGCATATAAATTGATGTGTCTTAAATTTGTACACGAGAGAGTGTTACAGTTCAACGACGTACTTTATCAGGTAATCCGTTTTCAAAACGAAACATTGCGGTTTAAAAAATTTTAATTCCTTAGCTGCTGAAACTGGAGACATCTTTAATCGATTCGAAATCGTAGTGTTTTAAGGCTTCTCGTAGAACATCATGTTCCGGGTGCTATGCTGCGAGGTGTAGAGTAATAGGTCACTGATTAGAAGGTTTCATTACTTTTCCGTTTTTAAACTTATTCTCCTGCCACAGAAAACTACCTCATATCCAGAATTTAGTGACAAAACGATGCCGGAAAACTTCGAGAGGCTGTAGGCGGTGTCTCCAAGAATGCACTGAGCATAGAAACCCCAAACCGGAAATGGTATGCAATGACGCCAGGACAACGCCTATCGCTTGGCAACCCCATCGGCAGCAAACGAAAGTTTGTACACTGACAGACCGCAAGCATGTGTTGTTAGACAGTAGTTAACGCATATAACGACTCAATATGATCAGGCCAACTACGATAATTTCTGCTTGTCCGTTAGAGTAAAAACTCACATACACAACCAAAGTGGTGCCCTAGTGTGAGTTGTTGGTTCTTATAACTTCAACGCCCTGTAGGTTCGTTGGATTACGTTACCGGACATGGACCCCTCAGCTGATTTCTCAAGACACCCTCTACAACCCTTCGAAGTTTGTGGACATAATGTTGCTACACTCTCTATTGCTGTTTCGTCTCTACTTGTCTTTTGCTTGTTCTTGAGAGAAACGTAACGGTAGGGTAACTGGATTCAAGTTATTCGGGGAATGTAGGTGAAATATATGTAAATAAACAGTTTTTGTCATAACAGCATTACCAGTGTGCCACATTTATGCGTTCAATAAGCGTGTATTTTCAGAAACACGTTAAACGCTATACGTTCTATATCTACAATCATCGTTTTGTCATAACTTTTACATCGTGATAAACGAGTACTGAAATATGTATACGTATAAGTAATAATGATAAGCCATAACAAGAATTACTTGTTTGGAGAATCTTTGATAAAGTGTAAATGTGTAATGTTGACACATAGAAGCTGTTACAGTTCTGAAGGTTTCTTTACCTAATCAGTGTATCTCATTGGCTCTAGAAGTATTGGGCTGCAGTCTGACGGCTAGTAACGATATGTTCCAGAAAATATGGAACATGACGCCCTTCTACAATTGAATTCTTCACGGATGACAGCTATATAATTCAGTTTGTACACTAAGCGACGGAGTGAATGGAGACAATGACTGAGCATTAGAGATAAATCAACTTTCCATTAAATTTGCAGCTATACTCATCAACTCACTGTGAACTTTGTGGTAGAAAGTATTTTTATTTCCCATATTTTCTTTATTGAAGTGAAAAGAGGGTTTTTTCCTTTGTGCAACTGGCTAGTATCTTGACACGATAGCATCAAATATGCTGGGAAATTTCGTCCAAAACCCTCTGTAAACCTCAAATGGATACCGTCCTAGTACGGAAGTAATAATAGTTACTATAATAGCTCTGATATGTGCGCTACCAGTAAAGTAAAGTACAATGGTCTGCACAGTTATTTTAGGATCATGTAGAGTACTGATTTTTTTTCTCTTAATGTTCCATCAACTAAAAGTAGTCAGTGGTGTCTTTGGGACATCACTGGGTAACCAATATAAACCAAAATAGAGTATCACAAGGCTGTAAACAAACAAACACAAAAAAATCCATTCATGATTTTCCAGAGGTATTCGGGCAGTATCACTGTCGCTGGACCCTTATGAGTTCTGATGTGTTAGACAGGATAGCAGGACTTGGTAATATTTAGTGCTCCACATATTATACAGTCGCAGAGGATGAAGAAGACGTTTAATGAAGGAGAACAGACGCTGTGTACAGCAAAAGAGTTTGAGCGGCCTGTTATCCTCTGTAGTAGCCGCCTCTGCCACCTCTTCCACCACCTCCATAGCCGCCTCTTCCACCTCCATAGCCGCCTCTTCCACCTCCATAGCCGCCTCTTCCCCCTCCATAGCCGCCTCTTCCGCCACCGTAGCCGCCCCTTCCAAACTGGGCGACGGCGACGGTCACCACAGCTGCCAGTAGCAACATCACAAACTGCAACACAAGTCACTGTCTTAGAAAGCACGCAAGTCGTGGCCTCACAAAGCACATCCCTATACGCAACCTGAACTTTGGTCCTGCAGCTACACTAGATTGGCATTCTCGTATAACACAGCATCCACAGACAATTGTTCCACATGAAAAAAGTGTTATTTATTTGACACACAGAAATCTTCAGATGTAAAATCAGCTTCAGGTACGCCCGAAGTGAATGTTGTAGGACCATTACGTTTTGTAGCCAATATTATGAAGGCCTAAAATGGGTTGACAGGTGTCACGTAGGAAACGTGTTCCTCTACTTTGCGTATAGGCTTGTGTAGAGATACAACAAGAACAACAACAACAACAACAATAACACAAGCTTTTATTCCACTATTTTAATTTAGACTCTGTTAAGGGGACATTGTACGTGAAATTCGTTGAAATTTGACATTTTCTGTTTCCTACTCCATAATGTATTTTGGACTTTCCTGAACATTTCGGTATATAATACATTAAAATCAGACAATTGTGAGACCTTCAAATAATATTTTGAATGTTGACGTGTGACTGTCAAATTTTGCGGCTACACATATACTGCCACGGTTGAGCAGTCATACCTCGGGAACTGCAACATGTAGAAGGCTGCGAATTGCTTTGTTTTGTGCCTACTGCTACGTCCCAGAAGTTGGCAGTACGAATAAACAAATCAGTCCTTTGTTTCTGATAATAGTTTTCGTTGAAAGTAGTGTGATTATCGGCTATTTCTGTAGTAAGGTAACTTCTATTGCTTTTTATACGACAAATAAAGTGACTAAGCGTAAAAGTAGCTTCAAGCAACGCAAATTTGCGGGTAACAGATATGTGAGACCTGCATTTTCTTCTAAAGTACATGAAAACACGTGTGCTAGCAGTGAAGGAAACCACGATAAAGTTTCTGAAGTGACCACGCCCCCTAGTGCATCGAAAAGGAAAGTAACTTTAGAAACGGGTGACAGTGGTAAAAGTAATGATATTATGGACAACGTCATTACGGATCTGCAAATCCTTGCACAAGTTCTTTCTGAAACTGTCTCTTGCTGTCCTTGTGGTGGTCTGTCCGATGGCAAGACAATAAAATGTGCTGGAAGACTAACGGACAAAGTAATTGATGAATTAGAGGAATATTATCGGAAGACCATTAGAGATAACTGTGACAATTAAGAGAAGATGAAAAGAGCTGTGTGGAGCACATTCGCTCATCGAATATCAACCGATAAAAAGCCATGTCATACTTTGTGTCCACCTCCACCAAACACTTGATGTAAATATAGGCAAGCTGAATTTTTTGTCACTGTGCATGAATTTACACATAAACATTCTCTTCCTTTGGCAGTAATGGAGGCAATGAAACGTATTTACAGATATTTGGCAAATCCTGAGATATTAAAGAAGTGTTTACATGGGAAGACCCAGAATGTGAATGAGTCCTTCAATAATGTTGTGTGGTGCCTTGTATGTAGTTGTTGGCCTTGTGACTCTAAAGTCAGCCGCATCTGATGCTGTAATAACTTTTATTGGTGGGAACTATGAAAGACCTAAGGTTCTGGACAAGTTAGGGGTAAGATTTGGACAAAACACAGCTAAAGGACTGCCGGAACTGGATGAGCTTCCTGTACGTGAAGCAGATTTAGGTGTTCAGCAAATGACAAAAGAAGCAAGAAAGAAAAGGAGAAGGGGAGCACTGGGCTGTTGTGACACTGAAAAAGACAAAGACTATTAACCAGGGCAATTCTAGCACACAAAAGACGTAGAAATGCTAGTCTGTATAAGATTTTGTAATAAAAAAGTTTTAACCCTCAATAATCTCAACTACATTTTTTGCCATAAATGACCCTTTTTCTAAAACAGGACTGAAGGTAGAAACATGAAATTTTCACAGCATGCTAAGTGTGAGATTCAACACATATGGAACTAGAATATTTAAAATATCCTGAGTTGTTTTATGTTAATTTATTTACAAAATTCTGTCAAAAAATTGAGTGTTTGAAAAAAAAAAACATGCCCCACAATACAACTTTAATAAATATTCTAGTTCAGTGTATCTAGAAAGGCACATTCAATAATTATTGAAAGTTGTAAATTGGTGTCTTAAAAAGTTTCCAAGATAATGGGTCACAAAATTCGATAATTTAACATATGTGGCATAGGACATACAATGTCCCTTTAACAGATTTACGTTTGATACAATGCTACGACAAATGTCTCAGTATAGCGGCGACTATGTGGAGAAGTAGCTGGAAGTTGTAACTAACTGTTGCAATTCAAAAATTTTTGATTTCACTGAGATTTCCACTTCGCGACCACTCATATTCCATGGAATTCCTGTCTCACTTCGAATCCTAATAGCCCTCCGCAACGTCTTCAAAGTAATACACAAATTAGAGTCATTGTTAAACCGCGTTTCCGCTCCAAATAAGCTAATAACTTTACAGGAAGCTCATTCGTAGCAATCACATGCATACACTTAGACTGATTCGATGACGTCACAGACAAAACAAGTAGTGCGCGACGAACACGTGCTCTGAGCGCGCCCATTGTTACGCATTGTTAGTCTCGTAGCTGCTTTAAATCTGAACGCATTTTATCACACAAGGAAGTTCGACCGTCGATCACTGAATCCTGCGTAGAGACGTTTTCGCGTCAAAACCAGGTTTGCGAAACATTGGTTGCCTTATTCATACACGATAACTTGCAAACAGAAGATGCAAGTGGGCAGGTCTAGCGGTTCTAGGCGCTCAGTCCGGAACCGCGCGACTGCTACGGTCGCAGGTTCGAATCCTGCCTCGGCCATGGATGTGTGTGATGTCCTTAGGTTAGTTAGGTTTAAGTAGTTCTAAGTTCTAGGGGACTGATGACCACAGTAGTTAAGTTCCATAGTGCTCAGAGCCATTTGAACCATTTTTTGCAAGTGGGCAGATAGATTTCCGATATTGTGCCACATCGCCGACTAATGACCACGATATGATCCTATGGAGTCTGATTATCTCTATGAAATTTTTACTAACAGAAGCCAGTGCACGACACTGGATGCTGAATGTTCACCAGAAAAGAAAGTGATTTCAGGTAGCGCCGACAGGTAGCGTAATACGACCTCTAAGGTATTCAGCATAAATAAACGATTTATCAGTTTGGATGGTTAAGAATGTAAAATTATTTCGTTAACAGTGCTGTTGTGTTGAGAAAACTATTGCCGTTGGATGGTAGTAATTACGAGGATTATTTTTTTTTTTTTTTCTTTTACGAGGGCTGATCGGTCGCGGCGAAAATCCGATGAAGCTTGGTGCAGAAGTGTTGTACAGGGTCTCTAGTATGCCCATTATCGCATCACAACGCATTTTTCAGTTCTGAGCACGCAGTGAACGCGTCAAGATGCCTAGATCACTTCCAAGCGTGAAGTGCGTGCTGTCATTCGATTTCTTCATGCTGAGGGTTTCCGCCGTATTGCATGCACCCCACGTAACTTAACTGTTGCGACTGACAGCAAAATGTTGTTGCACGAAGTACGAGATGCAGGTGGACAGGGAAGAAAGGGAGTGTCAACCGATGATCTTGCTCTGTCAGTGGAATGGGCAGTTAGGAGAAAATCGTATACGAAGGGCAACTCACTGCTCGTACGAGCTGTGAGAACAGTAACGTTACATTGCTGTCTCGATTTGACATCATGCTGTCTTCATGCGTTTATCCTACTCTCCCATGCACTGGTAGAGTGGATAAGAATTCCCTCCTTAGTTACGCTCTTACCAAACGTCTCATTTAGACCAAACGCGCTCCGTTGCACGTATATTCAAAAGAAAACAGAGAGGAAGGAATTTTTGTGTCATGTTTCACAGTGCTCCTTTACTGAACCAGCCATCAATCAATACCAGATTCTGCAGCCATTGTCCCAAACCCCTTACTGAAATCGCCATTTAAAATTTTTAAGCCGTATATTGAATAAGCTTCCACGTCACTCGTTTAACAATTACATGGACATATACTCGTGAAACAAATTATTATCAGTCTTAACTCAAACAAACGACTGTCAGATTTTGACAGTATTCAGGTTGTCCGAATGTTTCTCGGAGCGGCCTACGTTATTTGACACGAGGGCATATTGTTAAACGATTTGTGGGCAAGTTTTGTTAACAATATAAAGCAAATGATCTCTATTGACAATACTGTCGCATACGTTCGTAATAACAATCGGCAGACCATAGTAGAAGAAAATACGAAAATAAAACTCTGCGGCAGTCCGTAATATGAAGTTTTTTTGTCATTAGTCTCGTGACTGGTTCAACGCGGTCTGCCACGAATTCCTCTGCTGTGCCACGAAGGAATTATCTCAACAGGTTGGAAACCGTTAGATGTGAAGTACATGTACAGACAGACAAATGATAACTATTTTAGAAACATAAGATGATTTATTCAAGAGAAAGAGATTCACAAATTGAGCAAATCAATAACGCGTTGATCCACCTCTGGACCTTATATATCCAGTTATTCGGCTTGGTATTGATTGTTGTGTGCCTTCTGAGGGCTATCGTGCCAAACTGTTTCCAATTAAATCGTCAAAAACCCGAGCTGGTTAGAGGGCCCTACATATAATCAAGCCCAAAACGTTCTCAACTGGGGCGAGATCAGGCGACCTCGCTGCCCAGTGTAGGGTTTGGCAAGCACGAAAAGTAGTAGAAGCTCGCACCATGTGCGGGTGGGCATTGTATTGCTGAAATTTAAGCCCAAGATGGCTTGCCACGAAGGGCAACAAAAAAGGGTGCAGAATATCGTCGACGTACCTCTTTGCTGTAATGGTGCCGCCGATAACATCCAAAAGGGTCCTGCTATGGGAAGAAATGGCTCCCCCAACCATCAGTGCTGGTTGTCGGGCCGTATAGTGAGCGGCAGTTAGGTTTGTATCCCACCACTGGCGGGCCAACTCCAGATACCGGCCTGGAATCTCACTGACTGGAGTAAAAATGTCTTCAGTGATGAGTCCCCCTTCGAATTGAGCCCCGATAACCAGCGAAGACGTGTCTGGAGACGCTCTGGACTGCGGTGGGATACCAACATTCCAGAAGTGATGGTCTGGAGTTCCATTTCATTTCATAACAGACCCCTTTGGTTGTCATATGTGGAACCCTTACAGCACAGCAGTTGGTCGACGATATTCTACGTGCCGTTTTGTTGCTCCAAGGCAACCCATCCTGGGCCGACATTTCAGGACATGTATTAAGGGAGCTGTAGAGTGTAAAATTGTAGGAGAAGGCAGAGATAGGAATACATCAAGCTAATAATTGAGAATGTAGTTTCCATTTGCTACACTGGCACATGAAAGGAATTCGTGTCAGGTCCCCATCAAACCAGTCGAAAGACAGATGACAAAGAAAATCAAGTGAATACACTACTGGCCATTAAAATTGCTACACCAAGGAGAAATGTAGATGATATACGGGTATTCATTGGACAAATATATTATACTAGAACTGATATGTGATCGCATTTTCACGCAATTTGGGTGCATAGATTCTGAGAAATCAGTACCAGAATAACCACCGCTGGCCGTAATAACGGCCTTGGTACGCCTGGGCATTGAATCAAACAGAGATTGGATGGCGTGTACAGGTACAGCTGCCCATGCAGCTTCAACACGATTCCATAGTTCATCAAGAGTAGTGACTGGCGTATTGTGACGAGCCAGTTGCTCGGCCACCATTGACCAGACGTTTTCAGTTGGTGAGAGATCTGGAGAATGTGCTGGCCAGGACAGCAGTCGAACATTTTCTGTATCCAGAAAGGCCCGTACAGGACTCTCAACATGGGGTCGTGCATTATCCTGCTGAAATGTAGGGTTTCGCAGGGATCGAATGAAGGGTAGAGCCACGGTCGTAACACATCTGAAATGTAACGTCCACTGTTCAACGTGCCGTCCATGGTAACAACAGGTGACCGAGACGTGTAGCCAGTGGCACCCCATACCATCACACTGGGTGATACGCCAGTATGGCGATGACGAATACACGCTTCCAATGTGCGTTCACCGCGATGTCGCCAAACACGGATGCGACCATCATGATGCTGTAAACAGAACCTGGATTCATCCGAAAAAATGACGTTTTGCCATTCGTGCACCCAGGTTCGTCGTTGAGTACACCATAGCAGGCGCTCCTGAGTGTGACTCTGCGTCAAGGGTAACCACAGCCATGGTCTCCGAGCTGATAGTCCATGCTGCTGCAAATGTCGTCGAACTGTTCGTGCATGTGGTTGTTGTCCTCCAAACGTCCCCATCTGTTGACTCAGGGATCGAGACGTGGCGGCACGATCCGTTACAGCCATGCGGATAAGATGCGTGTCGTCTCGACTGCTAGTGACACGAGGCCGTTGGGATCCAGCACGGCGTTCCGTAATATCCTCCTGAACCCACCAATTCCATATTCTGCTAACAGTCATTGGATCTCGACTAACGCGAGCAGCAATGTCACGATACGATAAACCGTAATCGCGATAGGCTACAATCCGACCTTTATCAAAGTCGGAAACGTGATGGTACACATTTCCCCTCCTTACACGAGGCATCACAACAACGTTTCACCAGGCAACGCCGGTCAACTGCTGTTTGTGCATGAGAAATCGGTTGGAAACTTTCCTCATGTCAGCACGTTGTAGGTGTCGCCACCAGCACCAAACATGTGTGAATGCCCTGAAAAGCTAATAATTTGCATATCTCAGCATCTTCTTCCTGTCGGTTAAATTTCGCGTTTGTAGCACGTCATCTTCGTGGTGTAGCAATTTTAATGGCCAGTATTGTATTACGCCATCAAAAGCGGTTAAACATTATGAGTGTAATATAACGAAGAAGGCAACAGGTTATTCCATAGAAGCAGCTGTCTTTCTAACTCGATCAACTGCAAATTTCACAGTCTTGACAGATTTAAAATTTGCTTTTAATACCGTAATCAGATTAAGCTTCTAATAGTTTTTCGTCTTTTGTCATTTGTTGATAGATATTTTAACTGGTTTCACGTAACTCAATGTTCTTATTCTTGATGGCCTCTACAGAACAGGACAAACGAATGAATGCATTTAATAACTGAAAGGATGATCTAGCTACACTTTTTCTGGGATAGGGGTAACGAAAATAAACAAATTCCAGAATAATGTACAACCACGTGTTCTCTATTTGCAATATATTTGTGTCTTATGATGCAAACGGTAACCTTCTAAAATCACGGTTTAGAACCATGTCTGTTCCTTGTTGACTTCAGAAATTCTAGCTCCACTATGAAGTATTATTCGTTAATCATGGTATGTCAGCAATCAAAGAGGGCATGACCAGCACTGAAAATGAGAGAGCGTGCTGAAAAGTAAGGCCTCCGAATTGTTTTACGCGAAAACTCTTAAAGATTTTTGAATGAAACAAACGTTATTAGCGCTCCACATCTTTATTCTTCATGTCTACGAATGTGCAGCCCTCTGCCGTTAGAGGGCTCCGAATAGTAGCATGTGACATGGTGGCATGTGAGAAATAGCGTGCTGTAATCGTGTTTCGAGTTCGAAGATTTCATCTACAGATTGAGCACCTTCTTGTCCGCAGCTCGTGGTCGTGCGGTAGCGTTCTCGCTTCCCACGCCCGGGTTCCCGGGTTCGATTCCCGGCGGGGTCAGGGATTTTCTCTGCCTCGTGATGACTGGGTGTTGTGTGCTGTCCTTAGGTTAGGTTAGGTTTAAGCAGTTCTAAGTTCTAGGGGACTGATGACCATAGATGTTAAGTCCCATAGTGCTCAGAGCCATTTGAACCATTTGAGCACCTTCTTCTTCAGCATAACAACACCAGACCACACATGAACTTTACGACACCTGCAGCTATCCAACGCCTTGGAAGTCATTGGTCACTCTACAAAGGCTCCCGAATTGGCCTTATGTTTGCAAAGTTTAAGGAACATTCGAGGACTTCACTTTTATAGTGATAAACCGGATCCAGTTCACCACCAGCAAAATCATAGTTCTGCAGTGACAATATTAACCGCAGACACGAAACGCAACATCTGGGAAGTGTTCTGAGGAGCAATGGTTACTCCACAAGCTATATTAGAAGTGCAACAGAGCCAAACACTCGGCGAAGTGACAGATCAGAAAAAGAAATCTCGGATACGGCCTTTCTGCCTTATATTCCCAAAGTGACGGACAGAATCGGCCGTATATTGCGCAAACACCGCGTAAAGAAGATTTTCAAACCGAAAAATAAGATCAAAGAGTGTCTCAGATCGGCAAGGGAGAAAAGGGACCCATTTCCAATGTCGGGAATATACTGCATACCATTCACATGTGGAAAAGCTTTTGTCGGAATGACTGGACGATCTATCAACACCAGGATCACAGAACACAAGCGATATTGCAGGTTGGGGCAGGTGGAGGAACAGGCCGTGGCAGAGCACGCACTGAGTGAGTCCGACCACGTAGTAAAATTCGCCGACACGGAAGTTTTGGCTGTAGAGAAGCACTATCACACCCGCTTGTTCAGACAACCTGTAGAAATACAAAAACACGGGAATAGCTTTAACAAGAAAGAAGAAAGCCTCAAGGTAAACGGATCCTGGCTACCCGTACTGCAGCGAACGACCGTCGCAGGTAGCAAGAGGAGAACCGTACCGGACATGACCTCGGAGAAGCCCTCAGACGTTGGCGCGTCAGGTACACATAGACTGCAGCCGCGAGCTCGGCTCCGGTTCACCACCAGCTATGGACGGTGAAGCTTTGACTATGCCAGCCACTCGTGGTGGCGAAATGTCAGAAAAATCATCAGACGAATGTCGACCAAAGAACCCGAGACGGAAGCCAATGGGCAGTTTGTCAACAAGTGACCTGGAAACCCTTAACAATTTTGTATTACCAAGATGGTCTCTCGTTGGAAGAAATGTGTTCGTCGCCAAGGAGAAATAAATATGAGGAATAAAGATGAAGAACGTTAATAAATCTGGTTTTCTATTAACCGAACCCATTATTGTTTTCCTATCACTGAATAAAGAAAAAGCGCCATAATGAAGTTCATTTGTTTTGGCTAAACGGAATCTATAGTAAATTTCTTACTCGTTGATAAACTTGGTTCCCTACAGAGCTGTTGAAACATGTGTTACATTTCGTATCGACAACGATTCTTAGTGGTTAAAACAACGAAGAATCTTGGCTAATAACAACACGTATATGGAGACAACAGAGCATAAAAACCCGCAAAAAGTTTTAGTTCTTCTCTGAAAAGGATGATTAACTGTCGCTTCTAAAATGTGGTCCATTTAACCAGACCATATTATTATATGATTACAAAAAATTATAAACGAAAAGTGAGAAATTATGGGTAAGCTCTTCATTTATGATGATGTAGCTGTTACACGAAGCAGCGACGAAAGAATCAACTAAGGTTATACAAGTAAAGATCCAGTTCTTTGTTACGAGAAGTGCAGTGATTGAAATTCCAGATCTCTCCATGTCTATTGACACTGTAGAGTCTTCTAGACAAGACCTGTTACCACACATTCTGAAAACAACAACAGGGAAACTGCAGAACGCAAAATGTTTCATTTCTACCACGAATTCTACTGACATAAAATAAAACGTGTCAGAACCGGGATTACGTAATACACTAACTTACTAAGAACAAAAATTTCTTGCTAAAGAATACACTGAACTCAAAGAACTTTTCGTCGTTAGGAAAACACCCTACACAGGCTTCGGAAGTATTGGTAGAAGCGAACCGATAAAGTCCGAAACGACTGAAACTGAATTCAAAGTCGTTACGTTAACTGAGAATTAAAGCAAAACGATGATGTACGGGAAATTTGGGGACTGCGTTGATATGTTATTTGACGTGTTGTGCTGTCCGTTTCACTCGCTTAATGATTCCAGTTTTCTGTCTCGAAAATGTCGTTTAACACTTGGAATATTTCAGTTATGAATTAGCACCAAATACGCGTAAGACATTTAGAAAGTATGTAATACAATAAACAAAAATTCTCAAGCAATGAGGTTGAGGTAATGTCGCTTACCAGTAACTTAAACATGTCGGGGCAGATCCTGCGTCGCTGATGCCTGTTCTCTGTTTCCAGTCCAACCTTTCGCCGTATATATACACCGGAACGTGATATAGAGGTTGACCTTCAAGCAGAAACTTCAGCAACCGCAGAAACGCATCAACGCATGACGGGCGTGTTTCTTTTTCCTTTTATACTTGAATTATAAGTTCAAAACATGTGGAGACCCGAGGCGAGACGCATCACTTTAGTTGGGTAAACCCCAGGAGCTGTGGCGCAAATTTTGCGTTACCGTATAAGCCGTGGACACAAAAAGAAGGGTGCGTAACGAACCTGTTTCGTTGCGGCGTTTTCCGCACGCAAGGTGATGTGGTGGGAGAAGTGCCTAACCTTTGTTTTACTCACTTTGTCCAAGACTAGCATTTTGCTGCAGTTGGAGACACCGGATCCTGTATTAGAAATGTGGAACATGTACGTCTTGTTCTCCACTTTGAGCAACATTTGGGAAACGGATTACCCGCCATCAAAAATTCACTGTTAACAGCCGAAAGATATTTAATAGCAGAGAACTTGTAAATTATGTAAATCGGTTTTCTGTAGACTATAAAGTCACAGAAACGCTAGTACCACCATTTCGGAAGGCCAAGAACAAGAATCTTAACGCGCTGAAAGCAGAAATGTGAATCAGTAATATACATATTGCTGTAAGCCCTTCGCAAATTGTTCAATACTTTGAAAATATGTTTTCTATTAGCGTCTACTTTTTATGGGGGTAATCGTGTTCCTAGCTTTGATATGATATGACTTAAATCAAGTTCATAATGTACAAATAGAAAGTATTTGAGAACACTGCGTTATTCAGAGACTGAATTCTTAGAGATACATAACGTGTATTGCTGAGTTTATGGAGAGAATAACAAAATAATCAGCATACGACCGGCAGTGTCCATTAAGTTCAGACTCTTCATGGATTGTCTGTATTTTGTATAGATACTATTGCAGACGTAGGCTCACATCAATTTCGTCATGCTGGTGCTTGTACATACAAGCGTAAGACTATTTTCTCATTACTTACAAGTACTTCTACTGAAAGAAATAAGGACAGTTTTAATTTACCAGTTTTTAGCTACAATCTAATGATTCGTTGCATAACGTGATTGTTGTTGTTGTGGTCTTCAGTCCTGCGACTGGTTTGATGCAGCTCTCCATGCTACTCTATCCTGTGCAAGCTTCTTCATCTCCCAGTACCTACTGCAACCTACATCCTTCTGAATCTGCTTAGTGTATTCATCTCTTGGTCTCCCTCTACGATTTTTACCCTCCACGCTGCCCTCCAATACTAAATTGGTGATCTCTCGATGTCTCAGAACATGTCCTACCAACCGATACCTTCTTCTCATCACGTTGTGCCACAAGCTCCTCTTCTCCCCAGTTCTATTGAATACCTCCTCATTAGTTATGTGAT
Source organism: Schistocerca nitens (assembly GCF_023898315.1). NCBI lineage: Eukaryota > Metazoa > Arthropoda > Insecta > Orthoptera > Acrididae > Schistocerca > Schistocerca nitens. The sequence goes on from NC_064618.1 coordinate 251,100,733, forward strand.
CTACCCATCTAATCTTCAGCATTCTTCTGTAGCACCACATTTCGAAAGCTTCTATTCTCTTCTTGTCTAAACTATTTATCGTCCACGTTTCACTTCCATACATGGCTACACTCCATAAAAATACTTTCAGAAACGACTTCCTGACATTTAAATCTATACTCGATGTTAACAAATTTCTCTTCTTCATAAACGCTTTCCTTGCCATTACCAGTCTACATTTTATATCCTCTCTACTTCGACCATCATCAGCTCCCCAAATAGCAAAACTCCATTACTACTTTAAGTGTCTCATTTCCTAATCTAATTCCGTTCAACTGCTCTACCAGGACCTTTGCTGTCTCTGACAGAATTACAATGTCATCGGCGAACCGCAAAGTTTTTATTTGTTCTCCATGGATTTTAATTCCTACTCCAAATTTTTCTTTTGTTTCCTTTACTGCTTGCTCAATATACAGATTGAATAACATCGGGAATAGGCTACAACCCTGTGTCACTCCCTTCCCAACCACTGCTTCCCTTTCATACCCCTCGACTCTTATAACTACCATCTGCTTTCTGTACAAATTGTAAATAGCCTTTCGCTCTTGGCACTGTGGATCTGGAAATACTGCATTTCCTGGCGATGCGTCCAGCTCCAACTAACATTCTGTGTTCGAAGTCTGTTAATTCCTGTCTTGGGGCCATCATCATGTCGGGCACGTATTCACATGAATCAGCTCAGTACAAATGACAGCTCTACAAATGCACCGCCCTTGTGTATGCGATACTACCATCATCCGTAGATGTGTTTGTCGCAATTCTGTGACTGTTGTCCTCTCAATTTATAATATGACTGTACAAACTGTGACAACATGCTCAGTTCCACAAAATGTAATCATTAAAAACGCATTGTGCTGCAATATTCTCAGTAATACATTACTCTCTCAATAACATCATGGTCAGAATGTAGTGTCCCTGAAGCCCGAATTCTTTCTTCTTTTATACTAATTAAAAGAGAACCATTAATGATATCGATGCATTCACCATCTGTAAGAGATTATAAGGTAAGGTCTCAAGCGATCACTGGGAATCACATTCGACAAGAATAAGTTTCAGGTGTCCGTCGAGTCATTCAGATATAGGATTTTCGTGGCCCTTGTAAATCGCACTGGCGATTTTCTTCCCTGAGCCTTAATCTCGTTGTTGGCAGGACGCTATGTTCGGCGAGACAGCGCCATTAGATGATGCAAGCAAGTTACTTATAGAAACATGTGCTAACACATCTTTCTGATATTAAAGAACATCATAAGTAAAAAAGGTGTTTGGAGCACCATTTTTTATCAATAGTGTCGTGAAATTAATTCTACGAGAGTGTCATTAACATTACTCACTGCCATGCACACCACGACCTGGGATCATCATTACTATCTCCATTGAGCATCAAAAAAATGGCTCTGAGCACTATGGGACTCAACTGCTGTGGTCATAAGTCCCCTAGAACTTAGAACTACTTAAACCTAACTAACCTAAGGACAGCACACAACACCCAGCCATCACGAGGCAGAGAAAATCCCTGACCCCGCCGGGAATCGAACCCGGGAACCCGGGCGTGGGAAGCGAGAACGCTACCGCACGACCACGGGATGCGGGCCATTGAGCATCATATCACATCTAGGTCTTGTAGTATAAAAAAAGTTGCTATTGATGATACACCATTCGCGAGCGAGTGAGCACACATACACTCTCGCACATACACACATACACACACACAAACTCACACACATGTTTACTGTTACAGTTTTTGTATATATGGTAGAATGTGACGTAAACATGCTACTAGATGAAACTGCCTGGCAGATTGGAACTCTGTGCCGGACCGAGACACGAATTCAGGACCTTTGCCTTTCGTGAGCAAGTGTTCTACCGACTGGGTGAAAGTGCAAGTGCAAGTGCACGTTTCACATGAGAGCTTCTGTGAATTTAAGAAGGTAGGAGACGTGGAACTGGCGGAAGTAAAGCTGTTAGGATAAGTCTTGAGTCGTGTTTGGGTAGCTCAGTCAGTAGAGCACTTGCTGGCGAAAACCAGAGGTTCCTAGTTCTATTCTCCGTCCGGCACACAGTTTTCGTCTGGCAGTAAGTTTCATATCAGCGCACACTCCGCTGCAGACTGGAAAAGTTTCGGCTACTAGATGCATTTTATTTATTGCCAAGAACAACAGTTCATCAGTGTCGATGTCTAGATCCTGCTCTGTAAAATGAAAAAGACAATAAAAAATTTTATTAGAACACATACCATAAATATATGTTATTGTATTTACTGCTCCAAGTCTCATAATACAGGATGTCTCACTGGGTATGATCAATATTCAGGGATATGACAGGAATGATCACTCGAAGCAAGAAGGTGTAGTAAACATAGGTACTAAAGTGCATCTTTAGGGGCTATGAGCACGTCTTCATCCTTGATGCTGTGAAACAAATCTCTTCTACTGAAAGTTATCTTACCATATTCTGCGAGGTGATAATAAGAACCATAACAAGGAAAAACAGTTGTGTAGTAAACAAGGGCTCTAAAACGCATACTTTAAGAGTTATGAACTCTAGTTCAGTAGAACAGATGTGTTTCACAGTACCGAAGTTGAACAAGTGTTCATATCCATTAAGGTAAGCTGCTTAGAGCCCTTATTTACGCGACCTATTTTCCTTGGTGCTACCACCTCTAAAAATATCGAAACGAAAACAAAACATTTGTTTCAAAAATGAAGAAATGCTCGTGGCTCTGGCGTTACGTGCTTAGAAACTATTTTTCCTGAGTTTTCTGGACATTGTTGCTTCAAATGATCGCTCCTGTCATATCCCCGAATATTGAAAATTCCGCCTGGGACATATATACATATGCAGGGGGTGCATATAAGTCGTAAGTCGTGCTTGGGCAACGCAGTCAATAGAGCACTTGCCGGCAAAAAATATACACTGAAGCGCCAAAGAAACTGGCATAGGCATTCATATTCAAATACAGAGATATTTAAACAGGCAGAATACGGCGCTGCGGTCGGCAACCCCTGTATAAGACAAGTGTCTGCCGCAATTGTTAGATCGGTTACTGCTGCTACAATGGCAGGTTATCAAGATTTTACTGAGTTTGAACGTGGTGTTATAGTCGGCGCACGAGCGATGGGACACAGCATCTCCGAGGTAGCGACGAAGGGGGGATTTCCCGTACGACCATTTCACGAGTGAACCATGAATATCGGGAACCCGGTAAAATATCAAATCTCCGACATCGCTGCGGCCGGAAAAAGAGCCTGCAAAGAAAGGGACCAACGACGGCTGAAGAGAATCTTCAGTGTGACACAAGTGCAATCCTTTCGCAAATTGCTGCGGATTTCAATGATGGGTCATCAACAAATGTCAGCGTGCGAACCATTCAGCGAAACATGATCGGTATAGGCTTCCGGAGCCGGAGGTCCACTCGTGCTCCCTTGATGTCTGCACGACACAAAACCTTAGGCATCGCCTGGGCCCGTCAAAACTGATATTGGAGTGTTGATGACTGGGAAGGTGTTGGCTGGCCGGACGAGTCTCGTTTCAAATTATATAGAGTGGATGTATGTGTAAGGCTATGGAGACAACCTCTTGAATCCATGGACCCTGCTGTCAGCAGGGAACTGTTCAAGCTGGTGGAGGCTCTGTAATAGTGTGGGGCTGGTGCAGTTGGAGAGATATGGGACCCCTGATAGTCTAAATACGTCTCTGACAGGTGACATGTAAGCAACCTGTCTGTTCACATGTATCCATTCATGTCCATTGTACATTGCGATGGACTTTGGCAATTCCAGGAGGACAGTGTGACCCCACACGTCCAGAATTGCTACAGAGTGACTCCACAAACACTCTTCAGGGTTCAAATACTTCCGCTGGCCACCAGACTCCCCAGATATCAACATTATGGAGCATGTTTGAGATGCCTTGCAACTTGCTGTTCAAAAGGGGTCTCTACCACCTCGTTCTGTTATGGGTTTGTAGACAGCCCTGTGGGATTCATGGTGTCAGTTCCCTCCAGCACTACTACAGACATCAGTCAAGTCGATGCTACGTCGTGGCAGCTAGGTGCTCGCGGGGGTCTACACGGTCTTAGGCAGGTGTACCAGTTTCTTTGGCTCATCAGTGTATATTGTAATTGGTACAAGTGCAGATATTTCTGTTGGTGAGTGTGGTGACTGAGGATGGTGTACTGACCAGCTACCAACATTACACCAGTATTTACATCATTTGCATGTCATGTTGTAGCTATAATTATGACATATAGCTATTGCAAAAAAATGGCTCTGAGCACTATGGGACTGAACTTCTAAGGTCATCAGTCCCCTAGAACTTAGAAATACTTAAACATAACTAACCTAAGGACATCACACACAACCATGCCTGAGGCAGGATTAGAACCTGCGACCGTAGCGGTCGCGCGGCTCCAGACTGTAGCGCCTACAACCGCTCAGCCACTCCGGCCGGCTGCTGCTGCAAGTTGTATGTTAAGATATTAAATATACAAGGGATATACATAAAGTTAAAGTTTGTTTAATGTGATCGAAGTTACACAATGCGTTTTGCAATGCTATGAAAGTACACACACTAGTTTATTTCTCCACATAGTTTCCAGCCACATTGAGATAACTATCGTAGTGTTTGACGAGCTTTGAAATTCCGCAGTGATAGAATTCTGGTGCCCGGCAGTAAAGCTAACCTACGACAGCCAAAGCACTTCTAGCCACTAATGCTAATGTGCATGAAGTGATGATAATCGTTAGTCACTAAAACAGTGGTGTCGGGAGGGTGATGGAATACTTCCTATTTGAACTCTATCTGTTGGTCTACATCTACATCTACATCTACATTCATACTCCGCAAGCCACACAACGGTGTGTGGCGGAGGGCACTTTACGTGCCACTGTCATTACCTCCGTTTCCTGTTCCAGTCGCGTATGGTTCGCGGGAAGAACGACTGTCTGAAAGCCTCCGTGCGCGCTCTAATCTCTCTAATTTTACATTCGTGATCTCCTCTGGAGGTATAAGTAGGGGGAAGCAATATACTCGATACCTCATCCAGAAACGCACCCTCTCGAAACCTGGCGAGCAAGCTACACCGCGATGCAGAGCGCCTCTCTTGCAGAGTCTGCCACTTGAGTTAATTAAACATCTCCGTAACGCTATCACGGTTACCAAATAAACCTGTGACGAAACGCGCCGCTCTTCTTTGGATCTTCTCTATCTCCTCCGTCAACCCGATCTGGTACGGATCCCACACTGATGAGCAATACTCAAGTATAGGTCGAACGAGTGTTTTGTAAGCCACCTCCTTTGTTGATGGACTACATTTTCTAAGCACTCTCCCAATGAATCTCAACCTGGTACCCGCCTTACCAACAATTAATTTTATATGATCATTCCACTTCAAATCGTTCTGCACGCATACTCCCAGATATTTTACAGAAGTAACTGCTACCAGTGTTTGTTCCGCTATCATATAATCATACAATAAAGGATCCTTCTTTCTATGTACTCGCAATACATTACATTTGTCTATGTTAAGGGACAGTTGCCACTCCCTGCACCAAGTGCCTATCCGCTGCAGATCTTCCTGCATTTCGCTACAATTTTCTAATGCTGCAACTTCTCTGTATACTACAGCATCATCCGCGAAAAGCCGCATGGAACTTCCGACACTATCTACTAGGTCATTTATATATATTGTGAAAAGCAATGGTCCCATAACACTCCCCTGTGGCACGCCAGAGGTTACCTTAACGTCTGTAGACGTCTCTCCATTGATAACAACATGCTGTGTTCTGTTTGCTAAAAAATCTTCAATCCAGCCACACAGCTGGTCTGATATTCCGTAGGCTCTTACTTTGTTTATCAGGCGACAGTGCGGAACTGTATCGAACGCCTTCCGGAAGTCAAGAAAAATAGTATCTACCTGGGAGCCTGTATCTAATATTTTCTGGGTCTCATGAACAAATAACGCGAGTTGGGTCTCACACGATCGCTGTTTCCGGAATCCATGTTGATTCCTACATAGTAGATTCTGGGTTTCCAAAAACGACATGATACTCGAGCAAAAAACATGTTCTAAAATTCTACAACAGATCGACGTCAGAGATATAGGTCTATAGTTTTGCGCGTCTGCTCGCCGACCCTTCTTGAAGACTGGGACTACTTGTGCTCTTTTCCAATCATTTGGAACCCTCCGTTCCTCTAGAGACTTGCGGTACACGGCTGTTAGAAGGGGGGCAAGTTCTTTCGCGTACTCTGTGTAGAATCGAATTGGTATCCCGTCAGGTCCAGTGGACTTTCCTCTGTTGAGTGATTCCAGTTGCTTTTCTATTCCTTGGACACTTATTTCGATGTCAGCCATTTTTTTCGTTTGTGCGAGGATTTAGAGAAGGAACTGCAGTGTGGTCTTCCTCTGTGAAACAGCTTTGGAAAAAGGTGTTTAGTATTTCAGCTTTACGCGTGTCATCCTCTGTTTCAATGCCATCACCATCCCGGAGTGTCTGGATATGCTGTTTCGAGCCACTTACTGATTTAACGTAAGACCAGAACTTCCTAGGATTTTCTGTCAAGTCTGTACATAGAATTTTACTTTCGAATTCACTGAACGCTTCTCGCATAGCCCTCCTTACGCTAACTTTGACATCGCTTAGCTTCTGTTTGTCTGAGAGGTTTTGGCTGCGTTTAAACTTGGAGTGATGCTCTCTTTGCTTTCGCAGTAGTTTCCTAACTTTGTTGTTGTACCTCGGTGGGTTTTTCCCGTCCCTCACAGTTTTACTCGGCACGTATTTTACGATTGCCTTGAACTTTTTCCATAAACACTCAACATTGTCAGTGTCGGAACAGAAATTTTCGTTTTGATCTGTTAGGTGGTCTGAAATCTGCCTTCTATTACCCTTGCTAAACAGATAAACCTTCCTCCCTTTTTTTATATTCCTATTAACTTCCATATTCAGGGATGCTACAACGGCCTTATGATCACTGATTCCCTGTTCTGCACTTACAGAGTCGAGAAGTTCGGGTCTGTTTGTTATCAGTAGGTCCAAGATGTTATCTCCAAGAGTCGGTTCTCTGTTTAATTGCTCGAGGTAATTTTCGGATAGTGCACTCAGTATAATGTCACTCGATGCTCTGTCCCTACCACCCGTCCTAAACATCTGAGTGTCCCAGTCTATATCTGGTAAATTGAAATCTCCACCTAAGACTATAACATGCTGAGGAAATTTATGCGAAATGTATTCGAAATTTTCTCTCAGTTGTTCTGCCACTAACGCTGCTGAGTCGAGAGGTCGGTAAAAGGAGCCAATTATTAACCCATCTCGGTTGTTGAGTGTAACCTCCACCCATAATAAATCACAGGAACTATCCACTTCTACTTCACTACTGGATAAACTACTACTAACAGCGACAAACACTCCACCACCGGTTGCATGCAATCTATCCTTCCTAAACACCGTCTGTACCTCTGTAAAAATTTCGGCAGAATTTATCTCTGGCTTAAGCCAGCTCTCTGTACCTATAACGATTTCAGCTTCGCTGCTTTCTATCAGCGCTTGAAGTTCCGGTACTTTACCAACGCAGCTTCGACAGTTTACAATTACAATACCGATTGCTGCTTGGTCCCCGCATTTCCTGACTTTGCTCCGCACCCTATGAGGCTGTTGCCCTTTCTGTACTTGCCCGAGGCCATCTAACCTAAAAAACCGCCGTCCACGCCACACAACCCCTGCTACCCGTGTAGCCGCTTGCTGCGTGTAGTGGACTCCTGACCTATCCAGCGGAACCCGAAACCCCACCACCCTATGGCGCAAGTCGAGGAATCTGCAGCCCACATGGTCGCAGAACCGTCTCAGCCTCTGATTCAGACCCTCCACTCGGCTCTGTACCAAAGGTCCGCAGTCAGTCCTGTCGACGATGCTGCAGATGGTGAGCTCTGCTTTCATCCCGGTAGCGAGACTGGCAGTCTTCACCAAATCAGATAGCCGTTGGAAGCCAGAGAGGATTTCCTCCGATCCATAGCGACACACATCATTGGTGCCGACATGAGCGACCACCTGCAGATGGGTGCACCCTGTACCCTTCATGGCATCCGGAAGGACCCTTTCCACATCTGGAATGACTCCCCCCAGTATGCACACGGAGTGCACATTGGTTTTCTTCCCCTCTCTTGCTGCCATTTCCCTAAGGGGCCCCATTACGCGCCTGACGTTGGAGCTCCCAACTACCAGTAAGCCCACCCTGTGCGACCGCCCGAATCTTGCAGACTGAGGGGCAACCTCTGGAACAGGACAAGCAGCCATCTCCGGCCGAAGATCAGTATCAGCCTGAGACAGAACCTGAAACCGGTTCGTCAGCAAACTGGAGAGGCCTTCCGTTCAGCCCTCCGGAATGTCTTTCGCCCCCTGCCACACCTTGAGACTACCTCCCACTCTACCACAGGTGAGGGATCAGCCTCAATGCGGGCAGTATCCCGGTCAACCACAGTCTTAGTCCGATCGGGGGATGCGTGGGACGAGCTGGCCGTCCCCGACAAACCCCCATCCGGACCCCCACAGTGATGCCCATTGGCAACAGCCTCAAGCTGTGTGACCGAAGCCAACACTGCCTGAAGGTGGGAGCGAAGGGATGCCAACTCAGCCTGCATCCGAACATAGCAGTTGCAGTCCCTATCCATGCTAAAACTGTTTTGCAAAGAACGTCTGAACTAATCTACAGAGAGCGCAAACAAATCGACAAAATTTAAACGGTTATTAAAATACAAGATTGCCTAGTAAATGCAGTAATGCTGCTACTAACGCACTGCTGACACACTGCTCGGCAGCGGAAGGAGACTACGCGATTTTACACTATTCAGGTACTAAAACGCGATGCTACAACTCGCAAATACTATAATACGCCCGAAATTTATGTATCAAACAATGCAAGTACCAAAAACACTCAAAGAAATTAAGAATTAAACTATGTAAGAAATGAGTGAGCTAGGAGTATACGACTTGCTGCTGCAGCTGCTTATCCAACGGCGGCAGGGAGCACACTGACTGACCAACCGACACTGGCCGTTCAAAACAAAAACAGCGAGCGGGCGTTGTCATGCAGGAAAATCACAACAAAGCTCAACATGTCACGACGTTTATTTCGAATGGCCCTTCCTCATTTTGTGAATCTAGTACAGTAACTTTCAGAGTCAATTATGGTACTTACCACAAAGAACTCCTCTAGCAAAATTCCCCTTCTGCCCCAGAAGAGAGGCGACATGATTTTCATTCTGGAAGGTGTTTGACGACATTTTGTGCGTTTTTCTAGTGACCCAGTATGACTCCATTGACTTTGAGATTTGTTTCTACGTTCAGACACCTCACACACATCTCATCTCCTGTTATATTCTGGTCGAGAGAAGCATTACCTTCTCTAAAAAACAAGAAACGACGGTGCTGAGCGTTTTGTTCCTCAGAAAGAAGTTCAGGCACGCATTTGGTATAGGCCAAATCTTCCGTAACCATTTTGTACTGAGGTGTACGACTAATCGGTGGAAAATGAACACGAAGCTCTGAGATGCCGAATCAGAGTACTGGAGTGCTTCGTAATGGACATTCGTTCCGTTCTTTTTTTTATAGTACGGGATCATTGGCTCCTACTTCATTGATTATGTTTGACCTATAAACTTCACAATATCGCAATGAATTGCACTGCACTATTCCCCCCCACCTTTTTTTTTGTAGTCATCAGCCCTCATCTCAGAAATAGCTCTTGCACCATACACCCTCAATTACCTTCTTCTTGTTAATTCCATATATTAACTTCATCGCCAATTCTGCAGAGAAACTCTTCATCCCTTATTTTGTCAGTCAACCTAATTTTCAACATTCTTCTGTAACACCACATCTCAAAAGCTTCGATTCTTTTCTGTTCTATTTTTCCCATTGTCCACTCTTCACAACCATAGAAAGCTGTCTTCAGAATGTGCAAACGTATATCCTCAGAAACACCTTCCTCAAATTAAAGCCTTTGTTTGATACCTACAGATTTATCTTGGCGTGGATGACATTTTTGCTTGTGTTAGTCTGTGTATTAAGTCCTCCTTGCTTCGTCCATCATGGGTTATTTGACTTCCAAGGTAGCAGAATTCCTTAACTTCATCTACTACGTGATCAACAATTTTGATGCTACTTTTCTCTCTACTGTGATTTCTGCTACTACCGTTCCAATTTTATTTGCCACAGAAAACCTTGTTAAAGACGTACTTCACTACTGGCAGTACTTTTGATGGCACCCACAGAAACTACCCCTACTATTTCGCACACTATATGAAAACAGAAGTTACTTTATGAATAGCCATCGTATATATAAGTATCAGTCTAGCCTACAATTGCTACTAGAATCAACTTACTTACCTCCAGGAAACTCTGGCGTTGGAGAAGGAGGGATTCCTATCTAATTGTCTCGTGCTGTAAAATAACAATAAAAATGGTTGCATTGAAAATACTATTTTCGGAGCAAAATTGAGGATATAGGGCATTTAAAATTACTCTTTATACTAAAGGAATGGAAGCCAACAAATAGCATTTAAGAAGTGACATTTATTTAATCACTGCTACGCAGCAAAAAGGAAAAGGGGAACTACTGTCGTCTAGAAACAAATAGAGGAACCATGGTATCTACAGTTACTCTATGTATTAATGAAGAGTCATCCAACAAACCGGATTTACGATACAGGGCTGAGCTTAATGCTGTATTACTCACCTCCACAAACAGACGCCATCTCTCAAGTGTCGCTGAAGACAGGTTGGAGTGAAATGCAACCAAGATTCGACACCTGATAGTGGGCAGTGGTTACTGTCAAGGTGTAGGAAGTATCTATTATATAAAAATTTGTTGAATGCTTGTTCAGAAGCCCGCACTTTTTGTAGGAACTGACGATGGAGCAAAGAGAAATAAGCTTCTTTATGGTATACTTACTGTTGTTTATATGTGGGGTCAAACTGATAGACTCCATCAGCACCTATGTTGAGGGCCCAGCATTTTTTTAATTATGAGTGGTGAATTGAGCTTAGACAGATACAGCTTTGTGTGACAGTCCTTATTATTGCTGGTGTGCGCAACCCTTCTCGTAGGCCCTGCCAGCACATGCTGTTTTGGCTCACACATGATAGTGGAGAGTCTTATGCAGCCACCTACAGTGACAGATCTTCTGATGCACCACCCATGCACATGGCAGGGTAAGACAGTGACATTGCGAGAGATATAAAACTGCGTGACCCCCGCCCCCCCCCATATGTGGCAGAATAAGACAACAATGAGTTAACAGTATTCTTTAAACAATGCCACCATCAGAACGATAATACGTCCCTCATGGCCCCAGATGTCTGTGGGCTTCAACCTACCACAGATGCACTCATTTCTCCACCACTCCTATGCTGTGTTAGGGAAGTTGGGTAAGTTGATGCCGTAGGAAAGCATTGTACAGAAGGCATAATCAGAAGTTGTAGCATGTTTTACGTAACTGCTAGATATAGGAGACAGAAGACACCCATCTCTACACAGACACAAGTCGTAGTGGAAGACATGACTAAAGAATAAATATTCAAGTTCCCCTAATGTGTGGTTTGCAATTCGATGACCCTCCCCAACAATCCAGCCTATCATAACTTGTTGGTAGCAACTTGGGTGTTGACAGTTCATCAAGTTGTCAGTGCCATATTTCTGTCCACATGTATGTTTTATTTGTGGCTCATAATGTGTCAATGCTGGTATTTCATCAAACTTTAAATTTGAGGTGGTAGTTGAGATAGAGGATGTAGTGAAGTGCATCCTAGAAATTTTCAGCTCTTGCACGTACAATGGTATCACTTGAGCGATAGACTATCGTACATCAAGCACCAACTGATCATTGAGTTCATTTTGGGCCAAATCAACATCAGTGTTTCTTCCAGTAAGTGCAACGATAACACCAGTAGCAATCGTTTTAGCGCCTCGATAGTAAGCATTTTCGGTGGCACAGCACTTAAACTATCAGATCAGAAGACAGTTCATAGTACAGAAGGGGACACTGCACGTGAAATTCGTTGAAATTTGACATTTTCTGTTTTCTATTCCGTAATATGCTTTGGACTTTCCTGAACATTTTGGTATGTAATACACTAAAATCAGACAATTGTGAGACCTTCAAATAATATTTTTAATGATGACATGTGACTGTCAAATTTCGCGGCCACGCATATACTTCCAGAGTTGAGCAGTCATATCTTGGGAACTATACAGTCTAGAAGACTGAATTGCTTTGTTTTGTGCCTACTGCTACGTCTCAGAAGTTGGCATTACGAATTAACAAATCAGTCTTTTGTTTCTGATACTTGTTTTCCTGGAAAGTAGTGTGATTATCAGCTATTTTTAATAAGCTAAATTCTATTGCTTTTTATATGAAAGCAAAATGACTAAGCGTAAAAGTAACTTCAAGAAATGCAAGATAAAAATAGCTGTGTGGAGCACTTTCTTTCATCAAATATCAACCGATGAAAAATCATGTCTTGCTTTCTGTCCACCTCCACCAAACACTTGGTGTAAATGTAGGCAAGCTGAATTTTCTGGCACCCTGCATGAATTTACACATAAACATTCTCTTCCTTTGGCAGTAATGGAGGCAATCAAACCTATTTACAGGGATTTGGAAAATCCTGAGCTATTAAAGAAGTGTTTACATGGGAAGACCCAGAATGTGAATGAGTCCTTCAACAATGTTGTGTGGTGCCATGTGCCTAAAAATGTAGTTGTTGGTCTTGTGACTCTAAAGCTAGCAGTGTCTGATCCTGTAATAACTGTTAATGATGATAACTATGAAAGACTTAAGGTTCTGGAGAAGTTATGGGTAAGATTTGGACAAAGCACAGCTAAAGAGCTGCAGGAACTGGATGAGCTTCGTGTACATGAAGCAGAGTTAGCTGCTCAGCAAATGACAAAAGAAGCACTGGCGTGTTGTGACGCTGAAGAAGACACAGACTATGGGCCAGAGCAATTCTAGAGCATAAAAAACACAGAAATGTAAGACTGTATAAGATTTTGCAAAAAAAAAAAAAAAAAAAAAAAAGGTTTTCAACCTCAGTATCTCCGAACTACATTTTTTTAAAAATAAATGACCCATTTTCTAAAAAAGTGATGATGGTAGAGGCATGAAATTTTCATAGGATGCCAAGTGTGAGATTCAACACATATGGAACTAGAATAATTAAAATATCCTGAGTTCCTTTCTTTTTATGTTCATTTATTTACAAAATTCTGTCACAAAATTGAGTGTTTGACAAAAAAAAATAACATGCCCCTCAATACAATTTTAGAAATAATTCTAGTTTAGTGTATCTAGAAAGGTGCATTCAGTAATTATGTAAAATTGTAAGTTGGTGACTTCAAAAGTTTCGAAGATAATGAATCACAAAATTCGATAATTTAACATTGGCGGCATAGAACATACATTGTCCCCTTAAAAAGTGCATGGGAAACATCTGGAAATTACATGATATCATGTGTTTTGGTGTTGATCAGGTACATCAAGTAAGTGTGCAGAATGTATTCGTTGGCATTGAGCAAGATTATGCACATACGGAATTTAAAGTACGATATACAAAAATACGGTATTTCACGAATATTTTCGTATGCCAAACAGTTTTGATGAAAGAAGAGAGAAAAATGAGCATGTATTACAACACTGGTTACATGAAATAATTTGATAAATTATACTATTGTTTTGAAAGTTACAATATGTGTCTAATTTTCCTATCACTTATTTTATTATATTTTTTCGTGAGAATACTTGCATTCACAGGAGGAGCTAGATAGGATGAGGAGGGAGATCGGGGTTGGAAAATGGGAGCTGGCCGTTGGCAAGAGATCTCCTAGGAGAAGAAGATTTTCAGATAGTTTTACTATTGCTGTTTACAATAGATATGACCAACTGTCAGAGTCTAGTGGAGAGGAATCTCTAGTAGCTGTAGATGTAGGAAGTATGCAGCAGACCTCAGTAGTTACTGTGCCTAGAACAGTTGCAAAGTCGAAGAGGAAGAAGAAGGTTCTGCTGTTAGGTAGTTCTCATGGCAGAGGTGTAGGCCAGCAGTTGCAGGAAGTGCTGGGGAGTGAGTACCAGGTCACCAGCATTGTGAAGCCTAATGCAGGGTTGGCTCAGGTGACTGTTAACATAGGGGGGTTATGTAGGAATTTTACTAAAGAGGATCAGGTAGTGATTGTGGGTGGGGCTGCTAATAGTATTTATAGGGATGGGGAGTATAACATAGATGGTGACCTGGAAAAGATAGCCACTCAGACTGGCAACAAGAATGTGCATTTCGTGGAACTGTTTCAGCGTCACGATCGGCCTCATCTTAATACAGCCGTCAGGCGTAATAACATGAGACTTTGGGGTGCGCTGATGACAGAAAGCATGGGTCACATTTCAGTGGTGTCGGTGGAGTCTATCAGCAGGACGGGTTTCACTAGACATGGCCTGCACCTCAACAGGTATGGGAAGGGGAGGTTGGCAAAGCTTATAGGTGACAGCATAGGTGGGGTTTGTGGGATCACTCATGGGAAAATTCCTGCAGTAGTGGGTGTTAGAGCTGCACCCTTTTTAGATTGAAGTCAGCTGATAGGTATTCCTGCCTAAGGGAAGTCTCTCTAACAAGGGAATCACTTTTGACAAAGCTTGTGTATCCGAGTAATGAGGGAATTAGTATATTTCATCAAAATATACAAGGTATTAGAGATAAAGTTAGTGAACTGCTTATAGATGTTGACTCTGAAATTATTGGTATATCTGAACACTTCTTAAATAAGGAGATAATTCAGAGGCTTCCTTTACCAGGATACAGGTTGGCTGGCAGCTTTTCGAGGAGCTCTTTGCGGTGTGGGGGAGTAGCCATGTATGTGAAAAACGGCATCCCATTTGAGTCAATTGATGTTTCAAAGTACTGCACTGAAAAGGTGTTTGAATGTTGTGCAGGTGTGGTTAAATTTAACGGAGCTAAACTTATAACTGTTGTTATTTATAGATCCCCAGACTCCGATTTCACAACATTTTTGCTAAAGCTAGAGGAGGTTCTTGGTTCACTTTATAGGAAATACAAAAAGTTAGTTATATGTGGTGACTTCAATATTAATTGTATAAGTGATTGTGCAAGGAAGAGGATGCTGGTAGACCTCTTTAATTCATATAATCTTATGAAAACCGTATTCTTTCCAACGAGAGTGCAAGGGAACAGTAGAACAACCATAGACAATATTTTTGTTCATTCCTCATTACTAGAAGATCATTCTGTTAGCAAAAAGCTGAATGGCCTTTCAGATCATGATGCACAAATTTTAACTTTAAAAGATTTTTGTGCTGCAACACGTGTTAAATATAGTCATCAGCTGTTCAGGAAAGCTGATCCAGTTGCTGTAGAGACCTTTGTAAACCTTAGAAAGGAACAAGAGTGGCAAGATGTTTATAGCGCTGATACAGTAGACGATAAATATAATGCTTTTCTCAAGACTTTTCTCATGCTCTTTGAAAGTTGCTTTCCTTTAGAACGTTTAAAACAGGGTACTAGCACAAACAGGCAGCATGGGTGGCTGACTAGAGGGATAAGAATATCTTGTAGGACAAAGTGGCAATTATATCAAAACGTTAGAAACAGTCAAAATCTAAATGCAGCAGCCCATTACAAACAGTATTGTAAGGTGCTTAATAATTTTATTAGGAAGGCAAAAAGTATGTGGTATGCAGATAGAATAGCTAAGTCTCAGGATAAAATTAAAAGCATATGGTCAGTCGTAAAGGAAGTTGCTGGTCTTTTCTGAATATAGCAGGTGAACTAAATAGAAACCTAGTCCCAACAGGGAATCATATAGCGCTCTTAGAAAAAAGTGTTCTGAGACTGTTACCTGAAATGCTCCTCCATGATACTGTCAAGAGGGAGATTGAGTTAATAATTAAATCACTAAAGACCAAGAACTCTCATGGATATGAAGGGGTATTTAGCAGAATACTGAAGTATTGTTCTATGTATGTTAGCCCAGTCCTCAGCCATATCTGTAACTTTTCCTTTAGGAATGGTCGGTTTCCTGACCGATTAAAGTACTCGGTAGTGAAGCCACTTTATAAAAAGGGAGACATTGATAATGTTGACAATTTTAGACCTATTTCTATGCCATCGGTGTTTGCTAAAGTTATCGAGAAGGTTGTATATACAAGGTTACTGGAGCATTTAAATTCACATAAGTTGCTGTCAAATGTTCAGTTTGGTTTCAGAAATGGTTTAACAACTGAAAACGCTATATTCTCTTTTCTCTGTGAGGTTTTGGACGGATTAAATAAAAGGTTGCGAACGCTAGGTGTTTTCTTTGATTTAACGAAGGCTTTTGACTGTGTTGACCACAAAATAATACTGCAGAAGTTGGACCATTATGGAGTAAGGGGAGTAGCTTACAACTGGTTCGCCTCCTACTTTAAGTACAGAAAGCAGAGGGTAATTCTCCGCAATATTGAGAGTGGTAGTGATGTTCAGTCCCAATGGGGCACTGTTAAGTGGGGCGTTCCCCAAGGGTCGGTGCTGGGGCCACTGCTGTTTCTTATTTATATAAATGATATGCCTTCTAGTATTACAGGTGATTGAAAAATATTTCTGTTTGCTGATGACACCAGCTTGATAGTGAAGGATCTTGTGTGTAATACTGAAACAGTAACAAACAATGTAGTTCATGAAATAAGTTTGTGGCTTGTGGAAAATAATTTGATGCTAAATCACAGTAAGACTCAGTTTTTACAGTTTCTAACTCACAATTCAACAAGAACCGACATTTTGATCAGACAGAATAGGCATATTATAAGCGAGACCGAACAGTTCAAGTTTCTAGGCGTTCGGATAGATAGTAAGCTGTTGTGGAAAGCCCATGTCCAGGATCTTGTTCAGAAGCTAAATGCTGCTTTATTTACCATTAGAACAGTATCTGAAATAAGTGACACTTCAACGCGAAAAGTAGTCTACTTCGCATAATTTCATACGCTTATGTCGTATGGTATTTTTTTGGGGTAATTCTTCTGATTCAAAAACGGTATTTTTGGCTCAAAATCGGGCTGTTCGAGCTATATGTGGTGTATGTTCTAGAACCTCTTGTCGACCCCTATTCAAAAATCTGGGAATTCTGACATTGCACTCACAGTATATAATTTTCTTTAATGTCGTTTGTTGTTATCAATATTAGGCTATTCCCAAGAGTTAGCAGCTTTCACTCAGTTAATACTAGGCAGAAATGAAATCTGCATGTAGAATGCACTTCCTTGACTCTTGTGCAGAAAGGAGTGCTGTATTCTGCTGCATCCATTTTCAATACGCTACCACAAGAACTCAAAAATTTTAGCAGTATCCCAAACTCTTTTAAGTCCAAACTGAAGAGTTTCCTCATGGCTCACTCCTTCTATTCTGTCGAGGAGCTCCTGGAAGAGCTAAAAAATTAAGCAAATTCCAGAGTTACATTGTTGATTTTCTTCATTTAAACTTACGGCTTGTCACCTGAATATGTTTTTTTATATTTCATTTTATCTGTTTCTAATATCGTGTTATAATTTCATGTATTGACTCGTTCCATGACCATGGAGACTTCTCCTTAATTTGGTCCCACGGAACAATAAATAAATAAATAAATTCTGATCATACCCTTTTTTTATATATGGATACAGTTACTACACTTAGCACAACTTCCAGAGATCTGCAGCTGAAATGTGAAAGAGGATTTCTATGTCAATGCTCCAGTAACAGAGAAGAAAAGAAGGTAAGGAAATTATTTCTGTTTTCTTTTTGTCCACTTTAAGAAATCTCATTAAGTGATAGAGCTTTTCTCTAATCTAGTGGATGTCTAAGGTTTACCTGTGATGAGTGAATGTTGAGCCTTGACCTATAGCCTGAACAGAATGCATATACATCTGCATTCATCTCCAGAATCAGTGTTGTTGATTCTTGTGATTCTTGTAATGTGTAGTGAGTTCATAGATAACATCTGTCAGAACAGAGTTGCAGTAGTTACCACAGAGGATGTGGTTGATATTAAACTTCTTTTTCTGAAAGCAGCACCACAACCACAGCTAGCATAATAAACACATACTAGTTTTATGTACAACCAACCCCTTCTGTGCACCAACAGAGTTATACAGTATAGAGGAAAAGATTATAAACTACAAGCTGTCTGCCTGTAGTTTTTAATTATTTGCTTTCAAACTGTATGGACATATGTTTTCACATAACTCCAAAACATTACCCAAAAATCTCATGTAATGCACTGCCCATAATCACTCAGAACTATGCGGCAGGTTGAGGTCACTGACTTTTTAGGTGGGGGAGAGATTAATTATAGAGTGCGACAGCAGTTCTTGGGCGCTTCACTAGACAGTGTGGTGACTTCATGGATGTTGTAACAGGTTGCAGCTGCTGGAGTGTTGGTTGGAGCACACAGCTTGGTATTTATTTAGCAATGGGAATGGCAGACATATTTATAGGAGGGTATTCTTACATCTATATACACTGACACAAATGGCACCCAATCTCTATGCACTTTAGAAGCCTGTCCTGCTCCATACATCCTTGTGAAATTGATGGTTGACTAGCTTTGAAGAGATACTTTGGCATGCATGATATGTGCACGTCGTATTCTTTGTCTGAGGTTGATGGAACCCCTTTCGGATACTCAGCTTTCGTTTCTGCAGCTGGTGACTACATGCATGTATACTTCCTTCCCCTGCCAATATATCCTCAACAGTCTTCGTACTCCCATGGCCAGGATGTGTATCATGTGCCTTTCTGAAAGATGAGCATACAATATACATTAGTCTCTCAATTATGCTTGCCCAGTGACGACAACACACGTCATTCTCACATTTGCAGGTATCTTCCTTCTTTTCCTTTTTGACATCTAATGTCATCCTGCATCCACTGTGACTGGGGAGACTTCGCTACAATCGGGGCCAATTTTGTTTCTTGGATGACTTTACTGTGGAAGGACGTTTTATATCTTTCACTATGGCTATCAGAACAAGACTGACAATGCTCATGCAACAAGATTTACTTCCCGACCATTGACGTTATGTCACGTGCGTGACACACATGCACCATTCAAACTGTGGACAGCGTCTGGGGCAGCGGCCGGAAACGTCTTCTGCATTGCGGTGATGGCTGGAAAGAAATGGCAGTTAGTCTCCATGTTTTCTCAAGTGTTTCTTCATGTCCTGTGGAGGGGTCAAATACGTTTTAAGTGCCGATCTATCGTTGAGTTGTGAGTGCTTATTTACGAGTATACTAACACTAGCCTTGTGTTGTCACACCAGAACAACGCAGGATACGTATTTTATGGCTGTGTTTCAGAATTTGTTTTGTTAACATATCATGCTGTGCTTCGTTGGTTGTTAACGTTCTGTGCGCCAGTTTATAGAAACATAACCCTTACAGGATCGCTTTATTGTCTGTCTGTCGGACTGTTAAGAACCCTTTCTATCAAGAACGCATAGACGTGTGAAGTTCAAAATTATGTCACATATTAGCGCCTGTGGTCCTCAGCAGTGTAAACATTTTACGTTTCAATCGGAAGATACGGCCATTTACGTCACGTATTTTGATACTCGAAACCTTACTCACAGAAACCTATAGAGTGCTTCCCATTGACTTAGAATCACGAAATTTGGCAAGAAATAACGCTTCACACTATAAATAAAGAGAAAATCCGAAAATTATTCGTTAGTAATTATATTAAACGAAAAAAATATTTTTTGTTTAACCGTCTGTCTGTTGAGAAACTTCTTCCTCATGAACGGATATACATATCAAGTTCAAATTTATGTCACATATTATGATCTATGGCTCCCTGGCTACGTAATAAGTTTAACCGTCTAAGTCACTGCGATGAAAAGATTCGGCCACTTGTGTCATATATTCGGAGTAGTCAAGCAACTTAAATCACTTAACAAAAGCAAGTCTTCTGGTCCAGACTGTATACCAATTAGTTTACTTTCAGAGTATGCTGATGCATTAGCTCCATACTTAACAATCATATACAACCGTTCGCTCGACGGCAGATCCGTACCCAAAGACTGGAAAGTTGCACAGGTCACACCAATATTCAAGAAAGGTAGTAGGAGTAATCCACTAAATTACAGGCCCATAACATTAACGTCGATATGCAGCAGAATTCTGGAACATATATTGTTCAAATGGTTCAAATGGCTCTGAGCACTATGGGACTTAACTTCTAAGGTCATCAGTCCCCTAGAACTTAGAACTACTTAAACCTAACTAACCTAAGGACATCACACACATCCATGCCCGAGGCAGGATTCGAACCTGCGACCGTAGCGGCCGCGCGGTTCCAGACTGTAGCGCCTTTAACCGCTTGGCCACCCCGGCCGGCGAACATATATTGTGTTTGAACCATATGAATTACCTCGAAGAAAACGGTCTATTGACACACAGTGAAAATGGGTTTAGAAAACATCGTTTTTGTGAAACACAACTAGCTCTTTATTCGCATGAAGTGTTGAGTGCTGTTGATAAGGGATTTCAGATCGATTCCCTATTTCTTGATTTCCGGATGGCTTTTGACTCTGTACCACACAAGCGACTTGTAGTGAAATTGCTTTCTTCTGGAATATCGTCTCAGTTATGTGACTGGATTTGTGATTTCCTGTCAGAGAGCTCACCGTACGTAGTAATTGAGGGAAAGTCATCGACTAAAACAGAAGTAATTTCTGGCGCTCCCCAAGGTAGTGTTATAGGCCCTTTGCTGTTCCTTATCTATATAAACGATTTGGGAGACAATCTGAGTAGCCGTCTTAGGTTGTTTGCAGATGAAGCTGTCGTTTACCGACTAATAAAGTCATCAGAAGATAAAAAACAATTACAAAACGGTTTAGAAAAGATATCTAAATGGTGCGAAAATTGGCAGTTGACCCCAAACAACGAAAAGTGTGAGGTCATCCACATAAGTGCTAAAAGAAACTCGTTAAACTTCGGTTACACGATAAATCAGTCAAATCTGAAGGCAGTAAATTCAACTAAATACCTAGTAATTACAATAACGACAGTTTAATGTGGAAGGAACGTATAGAAAATGTTGTGGGGAAGGCTAACTGAAGACTGCGTTTTATTGGAAGGACACTTCGAAAATGTGACAGATCTACCAAGGATACTGCCTACATTACGCTTGTCCGTCCTCTTTTAGAATACTGTTGGGCCGTGTGGGATCCTTACCAGACAGGACTGACGGAATACACAGAAAAAGTACAAAGAAGGGCATCACGTTTTGTATTATCGCGAAATATGGGAGAGTGTGTCACTGTGGACTAGACGTCATTAAAAGAAAGACGTTTTTCGTTGAGACGGAATGTTCTCACGAAATCCCAATCACCAACTTTCTCCTCCGAATGCGAAAATATTTTGTTGTCACCGACCTACATAGGGAGGAACGATCACCGCGATAAAATAAGGGAAATCCGAGCTCGTACGAAAAGATATAGGTGTTCGCTCTTTCCTCGCGCTGTACGAGATTGGAATAATAGAGAATTGTGAAGGTGGTTCGATGAACCCTCTGCCAGGCACTTAAATGTGATTTGCAGAATATCCATGTAGCTGTAGATGTAGATATTTGGAGACTCACAAACTCTTATGGGGTAGATCCCATTGATTTAGAATGTGAAATTCGGCAAGAAGCAAGGTTGCTCAGTTATTGTATCACATAAATGTATTTTCGCCATTTGAATATACAATGTATTGTATTCATCACCCGTCAAAAGTATAATATTACATGCAAACATGAAAACACAAAATGTAAGTTGCAGTCATGTTTTAGTAAGCAAATAAAAAATGTTTCATTAAATCTTCTCTCTCTGCATATCTTTCTGTATGTCTGATCTAGTCTGAGGGAGTAGTGTAGAGATTTTGATACGGTCTTGGAATACTCAGGACTAGTATTTTGCCAGTATCGATATCGATAACAGGCAAAAATCGTTGAGATTCTCGATTCAAATGCTGGATGAACTCATATATACATAATGAAGTTTGTACGGAACGCTCAGTGCGGAAGTTGTACTCGCACTTGGACAAAGTTTTTTATCTATACAACCCTTTATATGTAGTTACGTGTTTTCAGTAAAGTTAGTATTACAAATCAGTGAGTGTTTTGACATTTGGATCACGAGCAGCATTATCCGAGTTAATATGCGGATGACAAAGCCACAATGTAATACATTATTATCGGTTTGCATCTGACTGTTGTACCGAGCGGACCACTTAAACCTCTCTTTGGTCGCACCTCAGCAATTATGATCTCTCGGTGATCGCTCCTGGCGAGTGAAACCAACAATAGTGCCATTGGAAAGAATTGCGTGCATTTGTTGCTAAAGTTACCTGATAATAAATGTTACAGGCTAAAATGAAGAAATACAGGATTATTATAATAAAAGTTTAACTTTCAAAACGCTGTAGAAATAAAACCAATGGTCAGAAGGATGTCAAATTGCAACGGAATATTATCTGAGAAGGGGGGAAGTATGGCAGAAGAAAAAAAATAGCGTGAAAATTAATCATTTGATGGCGCTGTATGTGTCAGTCAGAATACGTAAATGAAAACACCTCTCATGCGCACGACCCGCTGAAGTTGGTGTAAGGACGCCGGGTTCACGGCTTTTCCACCTTTCGCGTCTGCGACGTAAGCCATGACTGTCTCAATGCAGGATCGCGCTCTATTTGTGAAGCTGTATTACAAGAATGATGACTGTGCACACGTCGCCCTGCAGAAGTTCCGGAGACTGAAGAGTTCGAAAAAAGGCTTCGTAAGATGTCTGCCGTTGGTCTGGAGGAAATGATTCGGAAATTCGAAAAGACGGGTTCTTTTTGTGTGCAATCTGGTAGAGGGAGGAAACGAATTGATTCGACATCAGTGGAAGCAGTGGCTACAGCAATGCAGGAGGAGATGAGTGGTGGTGTGCAAACGTGCAGTGCACTGAGAATTGTCCGAACATTGCACATACCCGTGAGCACGGTGCGTAAAATCCTACGAAACATCCTTCTCTAGTATCCATTCAAAATTACCCATGTGCACGAGTTGCTTCCTGTTGATCTACCAGCTAGAGAGACCTATGCTTTAGAATTCGTTGCTCGCATGGAAGTGGACTATGAGTGGTCGTGGAAGATGTTGTAGACAGACGAAGCCCACTTCCATCTGACAGGATATGTAAATACACAGAATTGTCGGATATGGGCAACGGAAAACCAATACGTAAATCAACCAGTACCACTTCATCCTGAAAAAGTCACAGTGTGGTGCGGGAATACAGCATCATTTGTCATTGGGCCATATTTTTTCGAAGAGACAGGTGCTTCCGGTCCTGTTACCCGTGCTGTCACTGGTAAGCGCTAGGAGTATCTTTTAGTCAACGTCGTCACTCCAGCTCTCCAAAAGCGTGGATGTGTGGATGGAATCATTTTTACGCAAGATGGAGCACCTCCGCTCAGTGCATATTGAGTTAAGCAGCTGCTGAAGCGCCATTTCGGAAATGCTAGAATTATCAGACGCCATTTCCCTACAGCCTGGCCATCCCTATCATCTGATGTTAATCCGTGTGACTTTCGGCTGTGGTGCTATCTGAAAGATATTGTGTTTAGTGATCCGATTGTAAACTTAGCTGCGTTGGAGGCATGAGCTGCGCAACACATTCTGTACGTGATCCCGGAAACACTTCGATCAGTCGTGGAATATGCTGTTTCTCGATTTCAGCTTGTTGCAGGAAACGGTGGACAGCATATTGAACATGTTTTGCGCCAGTCACATGGAAATTAATACGGGTTGATTTTGATTGATACTTTTAATGCGGATTTTGACCTCAGAACAAGTAAAAACCGATGTGAGTGATGCTTTTTATGCGATTTTTGGCCTCAGGGTAATTAAAAACCGATGTGATTGACGCTTTATACGCGGTTTTGGCCTCAGGACAATTAAAAACCGATTTTTCCCTTCCAATGTGATATGACCTTGCTGTGGTGAATGAGCTTACATAACTAACAGTATCACACCTGTACACCCATGCACACTGAGTAGTACAGTTTACTTAATGTCAAACGTACACCTTAGACATTGTTGTATGATTCATTTGTCATTTTTAGTTGAGCACTATTAAATTATGATGCTTACGGCGCCATCTATTGCTACCTTCTGTAACTATTTATTTTTCTTCTTCCATGCGTTTTCCCCCTTCTTCGACAATATTCCATTGCAATTTGACAACGTTATGACCAGTGGTGTTATTTCTACAGCGTTTTGAAAGTTTAAGTTTAATTACAATCTCACTGTATTTACTTTTCGAACCTGGGGATCATAGTAGTTATTTTTTTTTTAATGGACGTCATGGTCGTCTTTGAATGTGAAACTACTTTTTTATAAAATTCTCTGGTTCTATGTGTACCGAATAAGCATTGGTGGATTACTGCAAAACAGCAAACACACAGCGCACATACGAAATAGTACTTACGTCTGGTCACGCATATGCCAGTTGATTGACCAAAAAATATTTTAGCAGGTGGTAGTAGAGGGTGTAGTATCTGAACTGAAATCAAAACTGACAGTCTATAACTAAATCCATTGCAAATGGAGTTTCAACACGCGAAATTAAAACTTGCTATCTTAACGAACTGTATCTCTGTACCCAATAAAAACTGGACACATGGTATACCAAATGTGTATTCGAGTTAGTCTATACTGCCATATCATGACATATTACTTAGTACTATGTATCTGTCATATGTATGGTATGAGGTACACTTCTGTGTACGCGCTTTGTGTTTCACGGCACTAGATTTCTTACTGGCCACACAGTGGATTTTGTAAATAAATAATTTTGCAATGAAAGGCAACCACGATGTTCTTTAACATAAAAATCTGATAATAAAGTCAGATAAGGGTAGAGGTTATCGAATGGTGTAAAATTAAAGCAACAAACCGCTGTTTCCCCTTCCTAATTCACGGTATAATCGTACAAACCATCAACAGATGTCTGTATGATCGTGTTTTGCACGGAAGATGGCATTCCGATCAACAGACAACCACGCCAGCGATGATATCAGGGCACCCATCAAGTGGCATAGTATTTGTCGGGTAGTTCCACATCCACAATAGCTGTCTACACTGTCACGGCGGTGCAGTGTGGCACAGAAAAGACGCCTGCCAGACTCTTTGCAGTGGAAAGGCATAGGAGGAATGGAAGCAGGACAGTCGCAAACTGATGTGGCCCAGTGGATTAAAGTGAATCGTTCTGTTGTTTCTCGGATATGGCGCAAGTAGAGATCGTAACTGTGCTCCAAAGACCAGCGCAGGACCGACGACGTGTGAAGTCAGAAGGAGAGCACAGCTATTTGGCTGTAAGGGTACAACGGTACCGCGTTACTACCGCACGACAAAATTACTACCGCACAACTGGCAGCTGACCTCGCAGCATCCACAGAGTGGCCTTTATTGTCCGAGACTTGCTGTATGTGTACCTCTGAAGCTTCTTCACAGAACGGAACGTATGTAGTGGCGTCGTCAACATGCCACCTGCACGGTCGAACAGTGAGTCAATTTTCTTTTCACAGATGAGTCCCGAATTTGTCTGGAGAGTGATTCTCGGAGGATTCACATCTGGAGCGAACAACACGATTTCGGGACCCAAACTTTGTGGAATAAGGCCGATATCGAGGAGGATACCTGATGGTGTGTGCTGGGATTATGTTGACCACGCGAACTGCTCTTCATGAAATTTTACGGGCGAATATGCAAGGTTTAATTTCAATCAGGTTTCGTGACGAGTTCTTGGGACCTCACGTGCTGTTGTTGCGCGATGCTGTGGGCCCAGACTTTGTACTGATGGACAATAATGCTCGACCTCATGGAGGACAGGTGGTTGATGTTTCCTTGGAATATATTGCACACCTGGCATGGCCTGCTCGCTATTCTGATTTCAATCCCATACACCGTGTCTGGGATGCACTGCGGAGATGTTTTGCATTACGTCAGCATCCACCAGCCACTTACCAAGACTTGTGGATAGCTCTGCGGGAAGAATGGGCTTTATTGCCTGAACACGAGACTGATGTGATGTGACTGCATGCCCCGTCGTTGTCAGCCCTGTGTTGCTGACAGAGTAGTCATACCCCATACTGAGCACATTAATCAGTTGTCGGAACGTGTGTGCAAGTTGGAAAAAACTAAGAACATTTTTGTCTACCGTTATACGAGGTACGACAATGAAGTAATGAGACTGATGTGAAAAAAAAAGTTGCTTACCATTTTAGTCAAGTTTAGTGTTGTCTCCTTCAAAGTAGTTCCCTTCTGTCTGCACACACTTTTTCCAGCACTTCTTCCATTGATGGTAACATTTCTGGAACTCATCTTCTGTAATATCCTCCAAGACCCTAGTCACAGCTTTTTGGACATATTGTGTTGCTTGGAAATGGTGTCCCTTGACCGCCGTTTTGACTCTTGGATATAGAAAATAGTCGCACGGGGCGATATCTGGTGAATAAGGTGGCCGTGGTAGTACTGAAATTTGTTTTGACGTTGAAAATTGCTGTACTTACAGAGCAGTATGGGCTGGCGCATTATCGTGATGCAGAATCCAATTAACAGCAATGTTGGCACGGATACGAAGAACTCTTTTACGAACTCCTTCTAAAATTTCTTTGTAGTAATATTGGTTAACTGTTATTCCAGGAGGCACCCACTCTTTATGAACAATTCCCTTGGAATCAAAGAAGCACACAAGCATGCAATTCACTTTTGCCTTTGACATACGAGCCTTTTTTTGGTCTGGGTGATCCCTTTGAGCACCATTGCGAACTTTTGCGTTTTGTCTCTGGATCATAATGAGAAAACCAACTTTCATCACCAGTGATAACACGGCTCAACAATTCTGGATTGATTTCCGTTTGCTCTAACAGATCGGCTGCCATAGTTTTCTGTGTTTCTCGATGTTGTGGTGTGAGATTTTTGGGGACCATTTTTGCACAAATCTTTCTCATACCAAGATCTTCAGTTATTATTAGACGAAGAGTTTCTAGACTGATGTTCAGTTCTTCTGCAATCATCTTCACGGCTAATCTTCGACCAGATCGTACGGGTTCACGCACCCTGGCCAAGTTGACATCCGTTCGTGAGGTTAATGGTCGTCCACTGTGGTCTTCATCTTCAATATTCGTTCTGCCTTCACTAAACATTTTATGCCAACGAAAAACTTGAGCTCTTGACATAACCTCCTTTCCAAAAGCCTTCTGAAATTTACTGTAAGTTGTCGTCACGTTTTCTCCCAATGTAATGCAAAAAGAAATGGCATACCGTTGCGCAATATTATGCAGTTCCATTTACATGACGAGAGACACAAACACGTGTTAACTTATTATAGCACAACTAACGAATGAGCAGTTGCATCGATGTGCCGCTTGGACGCGAAGCAACTTATAGACCAAGGTCAAAGATATTGTGCCTGCGCAAAGCCTGCAGGGTTGCCACATCTTGCAAAGAAAATCAGTCTCATTACTTTAGTGTCGCACCTCATACATATTGCAGATGTCTACGTTCCCTATTCTTTACATTGTTTCTACTTTAGTATCAACTGTTTATACTGTTTTGTGGCACAATAAACGCAACCTTGTAGAATGTCCGTTTGTTGCTTTAATTTTGGACTTCAGTGTATGTAAAATGTAAACAGGTCACAATACCACTGTTGTGGATTTCCAACTTTAAATCGTTTGGCACTCGATGGGTAGCATTTAGTGATCAGTAAATCACATGAGAGTGTCCAACAGTGCGGTTATCTCTAACGAATTTACGTGTCTAAGAATGAGTTCATTAATGTAACCTTACGTTAGAAAAAAATAAAAAAATACAGCATATGTTGTTGTTCATTTCAGTGTGAAGACTGGTTTGATACATCTCTCCACACCAATCTTTACTGTGCAACTTCATCTCCTGATGGCTACTACAACAGACACACCCATTAAACCTGGTTACTGTATTCAAGACTGGATCTCTACCTGAAACTTTTACCCCCTCCCCTCTGCCTATCAATGCACTTCCATTCATGGCCAAATTGAGAATTTCTGGATACTTCTGATGCGTCCCATTTTAGACACCTCAGAATACGTGCCACTAACTGATCTCTTTTACTTGTGCCACAGATTTCTTTTTTTTTAATGGGTTCAGTAGCTGTTCATTAGTTATTCAATCTACATATTTAAGTTTCCACACTCTTGTATAGCAGCACATTTCCGATGGTTCTGTTTTCTTCTTGCCAGCCGGAGTGGCCGAGCGGTTCTAGGCGCTACACTCTGGAACCGCGCCACCGTTACGGTCGCAGGTTCGAATCCTGCCTCGGGGATGGGTGTGTGTGATGTCCTTAGGTTAGTTAGGTTTAAGTAGTTGTAAGTTCTAGAGGACTGATGACCTCAGAAGTTAAGTCCCATAGTGCTCAGAGCCATTTGAACCATTTGTTTTCTTCTTGTCTTATTTGTTTATCGTTCACTTGTCTCTTCTGTACTAGGTTACACTCCACACAAATAGCTTTATAAAAGATTTCCTCAAACTCAAATATAATTTCGATGCTAGCAAATGTCTCATTTTCAGAAACGCTTTTCTTGCTATTGACTGCCTGCATTCCATATTCTCTTTATTTCGGCCATCGCAAGTTATTTTTGTACCCATAAGTAAACCTCACAAACTAGTTTTAGTGTTTAATACCCCAATCTAGTTCTATCAGCACTTTTTTACTTCTGTTGCTATTCACATTGTACCCTCTTTTCACGATTTATGGTGTCTCATGTTGATCAACATAATGCAGTTCAGATATGTGGTACAGCTTATTGTCTTAGGGAAATAATACACCTACATGCTTCTGATGCAACTAATTTATTGTTATGTACACATTGTACAAAGAGTGGAAGCATAAATTCGATACAACAAACTACTGAATAAGGTTTGAAAGTCTGAAAGGAAACTACGTTCGGTGGTACCGTCGATGTGTAGGCAGGTGAGCAGACACGTGGGAACATTGAAATTTCCCACTGACTTGGTGTACGTAAGGAGTGTATGAAATACTGTAAGGGAACACCGAGGTGGACTACAGAGCAACCAGGCCGAACAGACGGCCGTCTCAGCCGAACATGCCGCCCATGCCACGCTCCATGCCGCGGCCCACGCCGCGGCCCATGTCGCCCATCCCGCGGCGCATGTCACGCCCCATGCCGCCCATCGTGCCGCCTCCTCGACCTCCTCTTCCGCCGCCGAAACCGCCACGCTGGGCTACGGCTACAGCCACCACCATCGCCAGCAGCAGCACGATCACCTGAAACCACAAACACTGACTTGCACTGGGCACAATTACAGTCTGCATTTTGCACAGAAATTCTCAAAACCACCGTTTTTTTAAAATAGTAAGGTACTAAGACATTTCACTTCCAAAACGAGTGTGAGAGACTGGAGCTAGCCTCCTCACTTATAAAAGACACAACGAGGAAGAGCCCAAAATTATCCACACTTTCGTCACAACACGCCTTTAAAATTCTAACAATGCCTTTTGTGTGTGCGTTGGTACTACTATGGTTGCGTATGCAACGTTTGAATCCGACCACCTGAATTGCATTCTGTCAGTGACAACGTAAACACGTTCACAACAATACTAGTATACAGCAGGAAGGAACAGCAAGCGGCACCCTCCCTGCTGCCCGGACTTCGTACCCTTCGACTGCCGTTTGTATGGGCTGATCAACGGTGCTTTGAGAGGCTGTCGATTCTGCATACACTACTGCCCATTAAAATTGCTACACCAAGAAGAAATGCAGATGATAAACAGGTATTCATTCGACAAATATATTATACTAGAACTGACATGTCATTACATTTTCACGCAATTTGGGTGCATAGATCCTGAGAAATCAGTACCCAGAACAACCACCTCTGGACGTAATAACGGCCTTGATACGCCTGGGCATTGAGTCAAACAGAGCTCGGATGGCGTGTACAGGTACAGCTGCCCATGCAGCTTCAACACGATACCACAGTTCATCAAGAGTAGTGACTGGCGTATTGTGACGAGCCAGTTGCTCGGCCACCATTGACGAGATGTCTTCAATTGGTGAGAGATCGGGAGAATGTGCTGGCCAGGGCAGCAGTCGAACATTTTCTGTAACCAGTAAGGCCCGTACAGGACCTGCAATATGCGAGCGATCGTGCATTATCCTGCTGAAATGTAGGGTTTCGCAGGGATCGAATGAAGGGTAGAGCCGCGGGTCGTAACACATGTGAAATGTAACGTCCACTGTTCAAAGTGCCGTCAATGCGAACAAGAGGTGACCGAGACGTGTAACCAATGGCACCCCATACCATCAAGCCGGGTGATACGCCAGTATGGCGATGACGAATACACGCTTCCAATGTGCGTTCACCGCGATGTCGCCAAATACTGATGCGACCATCATGATGCTGTAAACAGAACCTGGATTCATCCGAGAAAATGACGTTTTGCCACTCGTGCACCCAGGTTCGTCGTTGAGTACACCATAGCAGGCGCTCCTGTGTGTGATGCTGCATCAAGGGTAACCACAGCCATGGTCTCCGAGCTGATAGTCCATGCTGCTGCAAACGTCGTCGAACTGTTCGTGCATATGGTTGTTGTCCTCCAAACGTCCCCATCTGTTGACTCAGGGATCGAGACGTGGCGGCACGATCCGTTACAGACATACGGATAAGATGCGTGTCGTCTCGACTGCTAGTGACACGAGGCCGTTGGGATCCAGCACGGCGTTCCGTATTATCCTCCTGAACCCACCAATTCCATATTCTGCTAACAGTCATTGGATCTCGACCAACACGACCAGCAATGTCACGATACGATAAACCGTAATCGCGATAGGCTGCAATCCGACCTTTATCAAAGTCGGAAACGTGATGGTACGCATTTCCCCTCCCTACACGAGGCATCACAACAACGTTTCACCAGGCAACGCCGGTCAACTGCTGTTTGTGTATGAGAAATCGGTTGGAAACTTTCCTCATGTCAGCACGTTGTAGGTGTCGCCACCGGCGCCAAACATGTGTGAATGCCCTGAAAAGCTAATAATTTGCATATCACAGCATCTTCTTCCTGTCGGTTAAATTTCGCGTCTGTAGCACGTAATCTTCGTGGTGTAGCAATTTTAATGGCCATTAGTGTAGATATGGAGGTGCAAAAATCAGTGGAAAACTGTCCTTGCGACTAACTGAAAAACTTCTCCTTGGCAGGAATATGCAAGCTTTTGGACTATGGGCCCAAGTGAATTGAAAAGGAAGGAGAAGATGTTGAAATATAATGTACATGTCGACCCATCTTTTAGGATATACTTTGTAAAACGAAATGCATAGAAAATAGCTGATTCTTCCTCTTATAAATTAGTAGTATAGTGCGAGCTGGAGTGATGAATGTCATCAATCAAATCTGCTCATGCGAAATAATTAATTAAAGCAACTTGTCCTGTGAACACCAAAATTTAATCAGCCAATAAAACATAATAAATGTAAATTGCCAGAATAACTTTAAATGCGAACATTTTAGGTTAGACTTTACCGCGACTGTTACTGACGTTGAATGAAACAACAAGTTTACTGTGAACAGCCACTGTTTGTTTATCTCCTCGATGCGTTTCAATATTTTAAAGCTCCATCATCAGGCGGATTTACATTTTTTAGTATAACATGTGTGTATGTAGTGTTACGATTTTTGGAGGAACTTGTGGCTCTGTCTAGTGGAGAAACAAAACGCCATTTCAGAATATAGTTTTCAGTTTTTTCGACAAAAACTGGCTTTGTGACCAAATTTAAGCTACATAAACTTGACAAAATCGGATTTATATCCCACTTGATATATTTATATCCCACTTGATATATTATCCAACGTATGTGTTCAACACCTCAAAACAAAGATCTCCAAAATCCTTTAAAACTTATTCTGCAATAATGTTGTTATGTTTATATTCTTTGTACGTCTTGATGTTGATATGATGTATATTCTTTGTACGTATTGACAAAATTTTTCTCTTTTGCGATATGATCCTTGTGTCTAACAGTTTCCAGATGCAATCTTTATTTACAAAATATGACAGTATACATTTTATTTTCACCGTTGGATACACGTTTAGTTTTTGTAAAAAAAAGAAAATAAAAAAAATAAACCTATATTCTGAAATAGTGTTTTGTTTCTCCGCTAGACAGTACCACAAGTTCATCCAAAAATCGTGATACAACACATACGTATGTCATGCTAACAAATGTAAATCCACCTGACGATGGAGGTTTAAACCTCGGTCGTGGAGATGAATAAACAGGGGTTGGTGACAGAAATTTGTTGTTTCATTCGTTCAAAAATGGTTCAAATGGCTCTGAGCACTATGTGACTTAACATCTTAGGTCATCAGTCCCCTAGAACTTAGAACTACATAAACCTAACTAACCTAAGGACATCACACACATCCATGCCCGAGGCAGGATTCGAACCTGCAACCGTAGCAGTCCCGCGGTTCCGGATTGCAGCGCTTAGAACCGCACGGCCACCGTGGCCGTCAGCTTCATTGGTTGCCAGAATAGCTCCCCACCTCACTAGAGTAACCACAGGTTTACAGACAGCCCATTAAATGCGATAGCGCATTTGTTTAAATCAACCGTTCTTTTGCAAATGCACTGACTGACACAATATGTGAGGCACACAGGAGACATGTTTAAGGTGGTTATATTTTGCCATGAATAATTTTATCAATTCATGTTTCATTTTCTTATTGTAAAATCGCATTTTTATGTGGGGTTATCGAATTATTTAACAGTTATTGGTTGACACTGGGTAGCCTCATGCTAACGTTTCTATAGAGATGCTTGCTTTGGGTGTAATTTCTCGCTGTTTCTGACAGCAGAGCGAACGTGGCTCTTCGCAGTGCCCTTGATCGACACGGCGCAAGATTGCAGGGAGGGCAATTTTATGGCTCTGAAAATGGAATGTCAGGCGTCCACTGCCTAAGGTAGCCACCTTGTCGTGAGAACAGTGGAAAGTGGCTTCTCAAGACGGACCTGTGGTCGCTAAGGAGTTGGGAGCGAGACGATGCTGAAAGCATAAGATCCTAGAGATAGCATCTGACAGACACCGCGACCAGTCTTTTTTAGCACGAGGAATGCACATGCAATGCCTGCCACAGATGCGGACTGACGGTCGCAATATTCTCACGCCAGACGCCAATTCTAATTCCCACCAAGAGACAGAAGCTTATCTAGTTGGCTGAATTATAGTCGGACAAGGGATCACATTTTGTTCTAGAAGTTTCTACCGAACTGATTATCAGCTGAAGGAGGTTGGCTGATAAGTTTCATGACCCATAGAGTGGGACGTCTTGTTTATAACGGGGGCGGTGACTGGCCACAAGGAGAGTTCACACTAACAGTGCGAGGTTTGCTCTAACCTGGGCTGTTTGCGACGAAGAGACTCTCTGGCAGGCGTCGATATGACACACTTGACTCGATAGCGATTTTGTGGACACTTCGCTGGATAGCGCTATGAGACACTGCTGTCATGACGCCAGTGAACAGTCTCACCATTAGATTCTAAAGTTGCCGGCCGCTGGTGGCCGCCGGAGGCAGGTTCGAATCCTGCCTCGGGCATGGATGTGTGTGTTGTCCTTAGGTTAGTTAGGTTTAAGTAGTTCTAAGTTCTAGGGGACTTATGATCTCAGCAGTTGAGTCCCATAGTGCTCAGAGCCATTTGAACCATTTTTGAGATTCTAAAGTGTTTATAGGAACGGCATCATTCCTCTCTCTGTGAGCAGAGATACGAACCTATGGCTCTTTGTGGAGACTGAGGCATTACGAAATGCTTGTTTCACGACTGCACACTTCAGTTAAGTCTCTGCTCCTGGCTTATGAGCGAGCAGAATACTTGATTCATGTCCGCCATTGTACGGAAGCAGTTACGATCGTAGAAATCTGTGGGTCCAGTTTCAAGTCATCTGTGTTGTCGAAGTCTCCAGGTACGCAACGCACTTCGTCTCCACAACCGCACACAGCTGTGAGCAGATCATCGCTGCAGAACTGCCCTTCACAGCACTGAATTCGGTAACAAGCGAACCAGGGCTCAGCAGATAGGGAAACTTTTAACATTAAATGTGTTAAACTCCATTTGTTTCATGTCTGTGCCAATCAGGGAGGAGGCTTTCTTAACTTCGATGATAATCAGTATCAACCACCTAGTGTTTCCGCCGTATAAACTGTGTCGCGATTTCGAGTCACGTGACAGACGTTTTGGTAATAAGAAATTTTGATTAATGACTTAGATTTAACGTTCTGTATCTATATTTGTTCACTTTGCATACGTTTCGTTGAGAGTTGTTCTTATAATAAACATAATATCAGTGTCCAGTATTAGTGTACTACCAGTGTCCGTTGTTCTACTCTTCCTAAGATTAGACCCCAAGTACCGGTCGTGATCAGTTTAGAGTGTAGTATTGTGACAACTTGGGGAACTTGGCTACACGTCACTCCAGGTTGCAGTTGTCTAAGTTCATTCACTTTTTAAACGTGACCACACACATAAACCTACGCAGTTAGAGGGGGTAGCGCTGGACATGGTCGGATATCAATGCAACTTTCTGTACGTTGAAATGAACTAGTCTGACTACATCATGTTCTACGTACCAAGTGTAAATTCCGATACAAGATGTTTTATCACGCATTTTTCGATACCCATTTTTAACCGTCACAAAGTTTGCAAATATTTCTTATAAAAATTGAATTGATTATTTTGATAACTATAAATGCCAGAGAGGTGTGTAAGCATGGAGAAATTTAATAATCTTTGAGCAATATGGTGACAGCTTTGTATTCAACAATCTATGTATTATCAATGGATAAAATAATTTGTTGCTGTGGATTAGTTAACCAAGAGAAGTTGTGTATGGCCGCATGTGATCAAAGTTGGGCGAGTGTTGCTCATTATGTCTAAATAACAATGCTGCAATGTATCTTTTTATAACAGTGAACTACAACAAAAAAGTCGGCCGCTGTGGCCGAGCGCTTCTAGGTGTTTCAGTCCGGAAACGCGCTGTTGCTACGGTCGTATGTTCGAATCCTCCCTCGGGCATGGATCTGTGTGATGTCCTTAGGTTAATTAGGTTTAGGTAGTTCTAAGTCTAGGGGACTGATGACCTCCGATGTTAAGTCCCATAGTGATTAGAGCCATTTGAACCATTTACAACGAAAAAGTGTTACTTAAAATTTGTGAAATGATTTCAAGAATATATCAAGAAAGAGAAAACTGAAACGTGTTCATTGTTTTAATTAGAACTGATACAACAGGTCAAACCCATGAACTTCCGTAAATCCAAATATTTTGTCAGTGTTCTACAGGAAAGCGAGAAAGAAGACCCCCCTACACGTGAACCACGAGAAACAACGAAGAAGAATTTTACCAGCAAAGTATCAATTATCTTGACTAATCAACATTTCTGAACTTTCCGCACTGTTTGCTCAGTGTTGTGTTACGAAAGACGAAGAATATGTTCCGAAAATCAGGACTACCGAATCTAAATAATTGATATGAATCAGTAATTGTAGGATGGGGGATCAGAACGTACTCACCATTACCGGATATGCAAATTGTTAAAATTGCAATTATCTGTGGCAGGTAAAATGGTCGCCAGACTGCGATAGTGCAATTAGGCTTTAGTGTTGTTACCAGGGGCGGAATGGTATATCAGAGGCATAAACAGCGTCAGACGCTCAGTGATTACTGTGAGAACACGGAAGTGCCGCGTACTCGTGTGACACAATGTTGTCAGCTGCTGGCGGAGTTTACAAGTGGTCTCATTGTGGTCTCTATTTGGCTGGCAGGTGAATTCGTGCAATATTCAGGTTTGCAGGGCATTAAGATGTGACAGTGACCGTATGTTGGACAGCATGCGAACGTGAAGATAGGTATACACGTCGCCAATGTTCCAGGCGATCACCTCTGAGCACGACAAGGGAGTATCACCGTGCTGTGCGGCAAGAAAGTCGAGAGCATTTCTTCTATCACTGGGGAGGGTCGCTTGAAACGGGGAGATAACTTGTTGTTCAACAAAATACGTTTGAGTGCTTCAGGCACAGCTTTTGGGCGTCACCCACCTTCAGAACGTCTGCCAAACGAAATACAAAATCATGAGCGCACAACCGTATCGCACAATAAAAGAGTAAAGACATTAAAAGTGCTACAAAAACTTTTAAAATAATATACTCATACCATAAAAAAAATTTTATATTAATAGACAGAATAGCGTCACAAGCATATGTTCTCACGATCAATACCATCAGTGCTAAACTAATGGGGAATCAACGTTACAAAACATAACTACCGAAACATGCCAGAATGTGGCGTGGTAGTTGGTTGGTTGGTTGATGTGGGGAAGGGTCCCATCAGATTAGGGAAGGACGGGGAAGTAAGTTGAACGTGTCATTCAAAGAAACCAGTCCGGAATTTTCCTGAAGCGATATAGGGAAATCATGGTAAACCTAAATTAGAGTGGTCGGACGCGGGTTTGAATCGTCATCGCCGGCCGATGTGGCCGAGCGGTTCTAGGCGCTTCAGTCTGGAACCACGCGACCGCTACGGTCGCAGGTTCGAATCCTGCCTCGGGCATGTATGTATGTGATGTCCTTAGGTTAGTTAGCTTTAAATAGTTCTAAGTTCTAGGGGACTGATGACCTCAGATGTTAAGTCCCATAGTGCTCAGAGCCATTTTTTTTTTTTTTTTTTTTTTTGAACCGTCGTCCTCCCGAATGCGAGTCCAGTGTGCTAACCACTGCGCCACCTCGCTCGGTAGTGATGTGGTATAACGGTAGTGGTGTCAGTAGCATTCACAGAGATAAATGAACAAACTGACACCAAAATGATAAGTGAAAATTATAAAGAGAAGAGGGGCAGAGAGTTCTATGTAAAGCCGAATGCAATAATTCGAAGTGTATAAGAAAAAATACAATAATAGATCGTATACTTCATCTGAGGAGAAAAAAAGGGGAATAGAAGGGGAAAGATAGTGTTGTTGTTGTTGTGGTCTTCAGTCCTGAGACTGGTTTGATGCAGCTCTCCATGCTACTCTATCCTGTGCAAGCTTCTTCACCTCCCAGTACCTACTGCAACCTACATCCTTCTGAATCTGCTTAGTGTATTGATCTCTCGGTCTCCCTCTACGATTTTTACCCTCCACACTGCCCTCCAATGCTAAATTTGTGATCCCTTGATGCCTCAAAACATGCCCTACCAACCGATCCCTTCTTCTAGTCAAGTTGTGCCACAAACTTCTCTTCTCCCCAATCCTATTCAATACCTCCTCATTAGTTACGTGATCTACCCACCTTATCTTCAGCATTCTTCTGTAGCACCACATTTCGAAAGCTTCTATTCTCTTCTTGTCCAAACTGGTTATCGTCCATGTTTCACTTCCATACATGGCTACACTCCATACAAATACTTTCAGAAACGACTTCCTGACACTTAAATCTATACTCGATGTTAACAAATTTCTCTTCTTCAGAAACGCTTTTCTTGCCATTGCCAGTCTACATTTTATATCCTCTCTACTTCGACCATCATCAGTTATTTTACTCCCTAAATAGCAAAACTCCTTTACTACTTTAAGTGTCTCATTTCCTAATCTAATCCCCTCAGCATCACCCGATTTAATTTGACTACATTCCA
Source organism: Schistocerca nitens (assembly GCF_023898315.1). NCBI lineage: Eukaryota > Metazoa > Arthropoda > Insecta > Orthoptera > Acrididae > Schistocerca > Schistocerca nitens. The sequence continues at coordinate 251,138,528 of NC_064618.1, forward strand.
TTATCCTTGTTTTGCTTTTGTTGATGTTCATCTTATATCCTCCTTTCAAGACACTGTCCATTCCGTTCAACTGCTCTTCCAAGTCCTTTGCTGTCTCTGACAGAATTACAATGTCATCGGCGAACCTCAAAGTTTTTACTTCTTCTCCATGAATTTTAATACCTACTCCGAATTTTTCTTTTGTTTCCTTTACTGCTTGCTCAATATACAGATTGAATAGCATCGGGGAGAGGCTACAACCCTGTCTCACTCCTTTCCCAACCACTGCTTCCCTTTCATGCCCCTCGACTCTTATAACTGCCATCTGGTTTCTGTACAAATTGTAAATAGCCTTTCGCTCCCTGTATTTTACCCCTGCCACCTTCAGAATTTGAAAGAGAGTATTCCAGTTAACGTTGTCAAAAGCTTTCTCTAAGTCTACAAATGCTAGAAACGTACGTTTGCCTTTTCTTAATCTTTCTTCTAAGATAAGTCGTAAGGTTAGTATTGCCTCACGTGTTCCAACATTTCTACGGAATCCAAACTGATCTTCCCCGAGGTCCGCTTCTACCAGTTTTTCCATTCGTCTGTAAAGAATTCGCGTTAGTATTTTGCAGTTGTGACTTATTAAACTGATAGTTCGGTAATTTTCACATCTGTCAACACCTGCTTTCTTTGGTATTGGAATTATTATATTCTTCTTGAAGTCTGTGGGTATTTCGCCTGTCTCATACATCTTGCTCACCAGATGGTAGAGTTTTGTCATGACTGGCTCTCCCAATGCCATCAGTAGTTCTAATGGAATGTTGTCTACTCCCGGGGCCTTGTTTCGACTCAGGTCTTTCAGTGCGCTGTCAAACTCTTCACGCAGTATCTTATCTCCCATTTCATCTTCATCTACATCCTCTTCCATTTCCATAATACTGTCCTCAAGTACATCGCCCTTGTATAAACCCTCTATATACTCCCTCCACCTTTCTGCCTTCCCTTCTTTGCTTAGAACTGGGTTGCCATCTGAGCTCTTGATATTCATACAAGTGGTTCTCTTCTCTCCAAAGGTCTCTTTAATTTTCCTGTAGGCAGTATCTATCTTACCCCTAGTGAGATAAGCCTCTACATCCTTACATTTGTCCTCTAGCCATCCCTGCTTAGCCATTTTGCACTTTCTGTCGATCTCATTTTTGAGACGTTTGTATTCCCTTTTGCCTGCTTCATTTACTGCATTTTTATATTTTCTCCTTTCATCAATTAAATTCAATATTTCTTCTGTTACCCAAGGATTTCTATTAGCCCTCGTCTTTTTACCTACTTGATCGTCTGCTGCCTTCACTACTTCATCTCTCAGAGCTACCCATTCTTCTTCTACTGTATTTCTTTCCCCCATTCCTGTCAATTGTTCCCTTATGCTCTCCCTGAAACTCTCTACAACCTCTGGTTCTTTCAGTTTATCCAGGTCCCATCTCCTTAAATTCCCACATTTTTGCAGTTTCTTCAGTTTCAATCTGCAGTTCATAACCAATAGATTGTGGTCAGAATCCACATCTGCCCCTGGAAATGTCTTACAATGTAAAACCTGGTTCCTAAATCTCTGTCTTACCATTATATAATCTATCTGATACCTATTAGTATCTCCAGGATTCTTCCAAGTATACAACCTTCTTTTATGATTCTTGAACCAAGTGTTAGCTATGATTAGGTTATGCTCTGTACAAAATTCTACAAGGCGGCTTCCTCTTTCATTTCTTCCCCCCAATCCATATTCACCTACTATGTTTCCTTCTCTCCCTTTTCCTACTGACGAATTCCAGTCACCCATGACTATTAAATTTTCGTCTCCCTTCACTACCTGAATAATTTCTTTTATCTCGTCATACATTTCATCAATTTCTTCATCATCTGCAGAGCTAGTTGGCATATAAACTTGTACTACTGTAGTAGGCATGGGCTTCGTGTCTATCTTGGCCACAATAATGCGTTCACTATGCTGTTTGTAGTAGCTAACCCGCACTCCTATTTTTTTATTCATTATTAAACCTACTCCTGCATTACCCCTATTTGATTTTGTATTTATAACCCTGTAATCACCTGACCAAAAGTCTTGTTCCTCCTGCCACCGAACTTCACTAATTCCCACTATATCTAACTTTAACCTATCCATTTCCCTTTTTAAATTTTCTAACCTACCTGCCCGATTAAGGGATCTGACATTCCACGCTCCGATCCGTAGAATGCCAGTTTTCTTTCTCCTGATAACGACGTCCTCTTGAGTAGTCCCCGCCCGGAGATCCGAATGGGGGACTATTTTACCTCCGGAATATTTTACCCAAGAGGACGCCATCATCATTTAATCATACAGTAAAGCTGCATGTCCTCGGGAAAAATTACGGCTGTAGTTTCCCCTTGCTTTCAGCCGTTCGCAGTACCAGCACAGCAAGGCCGTTTTGGTTAATGTTACAAGGCCAGATCAGTCAATCATCCAGACTGATGCCCCTGCAACTACTGAAAAGGCTGCTGCCCCTCTTCAGGAACCACATGTTTGTCTGGCCTCTCAACAGATACCCCTCCGTTGTGGTTGCACCTACGGTACGGCCATCTGTATCGCTGAGGCACGCAAGGAGCACCATAATTATTCATTTGGTAATAAACCAATTATGGTTCATATGTGTAAGAACTAATGACGTAAAGCCCAAGAACGTCCTATATGAAATATACTTACACCACAGACACTCCGTACAGACACTGCCATGCCTTGACGACCATTATCCTGTTGACAAACGGCACTACTACAATGTCGCCCAAGGAGCAAAACATGATGTCCGTAACATATCCGTTGTACAGTCAATTTCCTCAATCACTATCAGCCGTGACTTTAAGCTATTCCCGATGGTTCTAAGCTCCATGATGACCATCAAACGGAAACCTACAATGAAGCTCCTCTCAAAGTCTGTGAGGTCCTGGTTATGCTGTCTCACAAGAGTACTCGGTATTGTCATTTGAGGTAGAGCAGAACTGCGATTTATCGCTGAACAGAATGTGAAACATTCATCAGTAATCTACGCTTCGTGGCCACTTCAAGACTCCAAACTCATCCATTTGTGTTTAGGTGTTAATGACATCCCGTGCATGGGACAGTAACTTTCTAGACGAGAGCTGCTAGTCTCTGACAAGTCTTCCGGGTGACACAAAATGTTGCAGCGAGTCCTTTCTTTGTTCTCGTTTGGTTGGCGAAAAGTTTTCGATGTGCTTGTGGTTGCCCTCACGTTCCCATGAACCCCAGCATCGGTTCATTGACGCCTTCCCAAGAATCTAGGTGTTACAAGATTAGATGAGCCGACCAAATGGAGGCCCGCAACAAAAAAATTCTTTCAGAGTCAGTCAGGTCCTGATAACACTGTCTCACAAGAGTACTCGGTACGTGTCCTTCCTAGTAATCACTCAGCATCTGACGCTGTTCAAGCCTTTTAAATACCTTATCAGCCCCGGTAACAACACTAAACACGAACACCAATAATGCACTCTAGTGCCATTCTACTTGTCACAGAAAATGCAACTCATATCATTTACATATCCACCGGTGGTGTATACGCGGTCGAAGTTTAATTGACATTCGACTATGTATTCTGGGTTCTTGACTTTCTTTAGCAGGCAATGTTGTTACCACTGCTAAAGGCATTAACAGACTCCTTTTATTTCTTATTGTCTTATAAGTATGACTTTTTTGTTTCAACTGCAGAAGAAAGAATTTAACCTGCCCCTTGCAAGTTAGGGTAAATAGAAAATCCATATCATCAAAACTACAGGTCGCGAAAACCTTCTACAACTAGGCAAAGACTCCTGAATACCTATGTAAGAGAGGAATTACTCAATCATTTTCGGTGCGTGTAAATTAATTCCACACGTACAGCAACAAGTCCAGATACCTTACTGCTTCCACAATTCCTACTGGCTCCTCTCGTCCTCAAACTCGGATTACCTCCACACGAAGGACATTATTCTGTGAAACAGCAAGGTCCCGCTTACCAGAGGCTGTCCGGCTGGAGGATTTTTGGAGCAGAATTTACCGATTTTTGAAAAAACAAAAAAAAAAAAACGTCCTGGAGCATTCTGTTATTATTACAACGCATATATTAATTTAGAGTACATTATTAAGTGGAAAATGCAGCTTGTCATCCTACTGAAGATGTACTTGTTTTGGATGACAGAATGATTTTTTTTGTGAAGTACCTTCGACCTTGTGTTACATCACTCATGCAGGCAACTGATCATGGTGTGTCCGTGACTTTGAATTAATATTAACGACTTCCTCGACGCCAACCAGTATGCGTTCCAAAAAAACGATCATGTGAAACTCAACTAGCTCTTTTCTCACATGGCATCTAGAAAGCCTTGGCTCAAGGTAGTCAGGTAAGTGTAGTATTTTTTGACTTCCAGAAAACATTCGACTCAGTGCCACAGCTACACTTACTATCGAAACTATGAGCATATGGGATATTGAGCTAAATTTGTAACAGGATGCTGATTTCCAGTTAGGGAGGACGGAGAATGTTATCTTGAATGGATAAATAGATGTTTGTGTGTGTGTGTTTGTATGTGTATGTTCCACATTTCCTGCTAAACCACTGGACCGATTTTAACCAAACTTAGTACACATAACATATCTCTTAATGTCAGGCGACAGTCGCTGTGGGGGTAAGCACACCCAACCTATTAAGTGAGGTGGGGGTGAAAAAGAAGTGTAGCCAGCGAAGTTTGAATTCCCAGACTTTATTGATCCAGTATTTGAGAATGAGACCAGTTAGTTACATGCAACAAACTTTACACATATTTGAAAACCCTTACGATTTTTTTCTCGTTGTCAGCCCATACAAAATGATGAAAGGAAAAAGATTTTATCTTTCACTACTTATCCGCTGTAAAAGTACTGCATGAGGCATGACGTTATAGCATATTACGTCTTTACTACCAACTGTATTCGCGTCAAATTTTGTAGGCAATGTGCACATAAACCACTGAACGTAACTGCAACATAATGTCATTGTACGACACAAAGTTCTGGAGATATGATGTCTTGAAACAATGAGATGCGTGAAAAACTGTCGCATCATGCATGACGTTTAAATTTACTACTTCTTTGCTAGTGATTGTACTTGCAATAAATCTCGAGTATCCACATACGTTGCTGAACGTACGTGCAATATCATGTCATTGTACAAAACGTGGTTCAGCAGATTTGACATCAACAGTGAAATGTGTTTAAAATGCCGTATTGTACATGACTTTAAATTTATTACTTCGTTGTTACTAACTACAACACATTTTGCAGTTAGTATCCACGTTCGCCACTCAATGTACATAGAAAATTGTATCATAGTAGGACATATAGTCCAGAAGGTATAACGTCATGAACATTAAGAACAAGGCCAGATGCTGCGTTGTACGGGCTTGATGGTACTGCCGAAGTAAATACCTGAGCAACGCAGTGTTTCTCTGCTAGTCATTAATAAATGTAGAAGTAGCCTCAGGTGTGCTGCAGGGTAGGTGTCTGAACCCTTGCTGTTCATGTTGCATGATACTTAGATTGCCGACGACATTATGGGGAGGTTTACTATCTTTTGGTTCAAAAAATCGATTTTTTAAAATTCCATTTTTGGATCCATAAAGGTGTTTCGGATCCACCCCTGAAACGGTTTTTCGAATACGGAACGTAAATGTTTGTTATTCGCGGTTGACCAAAAAAATTAACCTGCCTGAAATCGGCCTTTTTCACGCACCAGTTTTTTCCTTTCGGAGGACGAGTTATTGTACCGGTGCTTTGGAGGAAACACACAAAATTCAAATGAAAGTTTGAACGCGTGTGTTTGGAAGTTAGCCCCCAAGCATTTGCATTCTGGTGCGAAGACTGTGGAGATTGCGACTTTCCTGGCAGTGAGCAGCTATAACGAAGGGTATTCAGCAATTCTGAAGACCATGACAACGATGGACGTCACCCTGGGACTCTATTCGACGCAGTTCGCCAAGCATTCGGACGACCATTGGATTCAAGCGGCCGAAAACCGCTTGTCACCGGCCGTACGAGCGGCTCTGTAGCAGCGGAGGATGGCCCAGATCGAGCAGAACGCCCGCTATGAGGAAGAGGAAGAACCAGTTTATGGACCCGGAATAGCAGATTGAACGTACGTTGCATAACATTGCATTTATATGTAGTCAAAGCTTCAAACGCGTTTTTCTCGAAATCACTTTTTTTGTTTTTTTTTTTTAAACGCGCGGTATTGTAACTTCAAATCTACTGAACCGATTGGCATGGTTCTTTGTTTCCGACGTTGATAACTAAATTGTATAGGAGTTGTACCACTTTTATTCCGATCCATCAACTACAACTATTTTTTCTTGGCCGACCAAGTTGAAAAATCGATGAGAAAAACCCTATTTTTTTCAAATGGCCGCCGTTTTGTTTTCTGTGGTCCAAATAATTTAAGCGAGGTACAACTCCTAAAGAGTCTTATATACTTCGCTAACGTCAACTCGATTTTGATTTCAGACGAGCCGGGTGACCTGTGACATACCGCGCGTGGACGTCTACATCGAAATTTTGTTTTGTTCCGACGGTACTTCCGCCTTTGCTCTTCGACATTTCCAGTCGAAAAAATTCCAGTTTCTAGAGGAAATATCAATAAACATTTTGACCGAATTTGACATTGATATCTATAACACGTCCCGAGAAAAAAATTCTCAAAGAACATGGTTTTTTCGGACCAAAGATTGTAAACCTCCCCTTTATTGTAACACGCGGCTCTCCGCAGATGTTGCAGTTGTTTATAGTAGTCCAGCCAACGAAGACCATAAAAGGGGGAAAATTTGTGTAGTCGCAAATTTTTGGACAGTGGTATGGGGGAATGCCATGAATAACAAACTGAAAATCTCCACCTATGGGGTGTGAGCGTTGGGTGAGAGGGATGTTTGAACGTCACATTTATACGCTTGTCTTGAATAATTCGAAAACCGCAACTGACAGCGAAAATGTTTCTTAGTAAAAAACTGAACTACATTAAATTTCCTTCAAGAAAGTTTCTATGCAGTTTTCCCTAGAACTAATAGTTTCTGCGTTGCAAGGGATGGAAAAACAGCAAATTATTACAAACAGTGTTTTAATGATATGAAATCAATGTTTATTGTTAAATGAAGTGCGTTAAAACAAAATATTAAATGACAGCCATACCCAAGTACAGTAGAGCCGTATTGAGGGATTCATGGTGTTCTGAGGATGCGACGGGTGGCAATGGGAATCAGTGGGAGTCTACGGTAGCAGTGTGTGGGAAGGCGGGTACCCCGAATGACGTCACGTACTGCAAAACGGAGAGCGAGAAAGTGAGTTGCCACTCTCTCTGCACCACTGCGTCGCGGGAAACAAGTACACGCTGCTTCACAGTCTACATATACATCTACATCCACACTCCACACGCCACCTGACGGTGTGTGGCGGAGGGTACTTTGAGTGCCTCTATCGGTTCTCCCGTCTATTCCAGTCTCGTATTGTTCGTGGAAAGAAAGATTGTCGGTATGCCTCTGTGTAGGCTCTAATCTCTCTGATTTTATCCTCATGGTCTCTTCGCGAGATATACGTAGGAGGGAGCAATATACTACTTGACTCCTCGGTGAAGGTATGTTCTCGAAACTTCAACAAAAGCCCATACCGAGCTACAGAGCGTCTCTCTTGCAGAGTCTTCCACTGGAGTTTATCATCTCCGTAACGCTTTCACGATTACTAAATGATCCTGTAACGAAACGCGCTGCTCTCCGTTGGATCTTCTCTATCTCTTCTATCAACGCTATCTGGTACGGATCCCACACTGCTGAGCAATATTCAAGCAGAGGGCGAACAAGCGTACTGTAACCTACTTCCCATGTTTTCGGATTGCATTTCCTTAGGATTCTTCCAATGGATCTCAGTCTGGCACCTGCTTTACAGACAATCGTACCGACTCTTCCGCAGCACGCCTGACGGCGGAGTGCGTACCCAAACTTAGAGAGTGTTTATTTTCCACTAAATGCGTTGTGCACAGACACGTCTGGGAAGTGTTTATTTTTCCACAAAATGCTTTATCACTAAATGTAACACAGATATTAATTACTAATAAAACTATACATATGAAGAGAGTCTACGTAAATAACCGCACATCGCCTTGAGCTGGTAGCAGGAAAATTTATTGTTACTCATCGTATACGACTGTTGTGGCTTTATTCTGGAAAAGGTCAGTTTCCCCCACCACGAGAACTACCCGCTCTTCAGGTTACACACAGAATAATCGACTGTACTCTTCCTAGCACTTCCTCTCCAGTTCTCTTCTGTGAGTAGACAAAATAACTTCATTGTGCTCGTGTTTAAATAGTGGAGTGACCTTCAGTTTATTAAGTGATTACTTATTTGTCGTAATTAAGAGAGCTTTCGTATAAAATATGTTCCTATAAACAATGGCTGAGAAGCGCTTAATCAGTGAGAGTGTTGTTGTCAGTGACCTATGTAGTGATGGTGAAAAGCAACACGTCGACTGGTAAATGTCAGTAATCTGAGAAAAGACGGGGAAGCTGATAGTTCCAGGAACAAAAAACAGGGTGTTGTCCATGCATCTTGGAGAAAAGAGTGCAATAGTGCTAAGTCCATTAAATGATTACTAAGCCAGTTTCAGAGGGACAGCTTTCAACGTTAGCAGGAGTCAAGCGTTTGCGTTCATTTGAAGTGAAATTTGATTTTAAAACTAGCTGTCGGTTTTGTGCGGAAGCTATTGGTGGTGAATTTTGTGATAAGCAGAAGAAAAGTCATAAACGGCTGGGAAAGGTTTGCAGTGTTCTAACTTTCAGTTACGATAATACAATTACCGCTCGTCCAGAGGAGAAGAAGGATGAATTGAGATACAATCCGAAGACTTATCTGCTCTGTTGGAGATCTACTTGCTGCAGATGCAAGATATAACGAGGATTGCTACAAAAAGTTCCTTATAGGCTCACCACCTAAATCCAGAAAAAGTGTACGCCCTGACGATGAAGGGATAAATGCGTCAATGGAGGAAATATACAGTTACATAGAGGGGATTGACGACTGTCTGTTCACCTCAGGCGAGTTGTTGGAGCAAATTTCGGGAACATTACTCATATAAAGACAACCATTGACAGACTGAGAGAAAAGTATGGGGACAGCATTGTTTTCAGCGCAATTCGCACCAGAAAAACAGTTGTGTGCTTTCGTAGTTCGGGTGAAAAAATTTCTAATGATGTATGGTATTCTTCGAAGTGCAAAGACGACGTTCGGCAAAGAATTGCAAAAGCAGCTCCCACGGTAATTCTGTAGTGGGACAGAGGAAATGGTATATCATACACTCTGTGTCTTCATCGACTGTATTTCAGCGAAGAGAAGGGCAGAACGGGAAACTCAAAAGAACCTGGCATCTATATCACATGTCCTCATTTCTGCCATTCGCCTTCGATCAGGCATATCACCTATATTACATACTGTCTCTCTTTTTATTCACAAGAAGTTATGATTAAAAAATTTGATCAGTCTACTTGCCAGTTTGGAATTCAGGGGAACGAATTACGAAGCATAACAGCTGGAGCTATCAACTGTCTACCATACTGAAGAGCCAACGAAAAGTCGAACATTTTCTCAATATATATCCAACGGTGTCGATTTCATCGTCTGCACTATTGACCTCAGCTGACTACAATACAGTGTACACGGCTTTACAATACGCCACTAACGGTAGCCAGCAGCAAGGTACTGTAATTTATTTTGTTACTTTCGACCAACCGTTGCATATAATCCAGTCTGGAATTATTTCCGTTCGATTGGGAGGATTTCATACACTCGTGTCCTACATGGGCCGCACAAACTGGCAGGATCTAGGCTGAAAGAAGTGTTTAGTTTATGTTGTAAATTAAGTTGACAAGATGTGAAATGGACACGCTTACAGCAGAAGTGTCCGATGACACTTACTTGTTCAAACTGTTTTAGCTAAGATCATTCGGGAAGACTCCAGTGTCTCAGAGGAAGAAAAGAAGTGTGTTATCAACATTTGAGCAATACAGAAGATATTATTGGACAAAAAATTGGAAGATATGATTGTTTATCATCAATCCATACTAATAGTATAAATGGAAAAATAACGCTGCCTGTCACGCTTTCACGACTAAACCACTGAACAGATTTTGATAAAATTTGGTATGGAGATAGCATGAAGGTTGAAGAAGAACTCAGGCTACTTAGGAGAGTGTGTAGTACAACATATTTACTGATTCGAAAAATATAACGCGAAATATCGAACAATAAGTACTCTTTGAAAAAGCTATTTACTCTTTGACTTTTGAACTTTATCATATTCGTGAAAATCCCTTTATTATTTGGTATGTTCTACACAATACGATTCGACGCAATGAACAGAATGGTTATCTAATCGTCTACGTGTGTAATACATACTTCCAAACTAACATCAGTCACAAAACCTTCACATTTCAGCCGCTGAGCGTCATGCGTCGCTTATATCTCCCTTGTAGCAGATCAATTTGCGCTAATAGCTGTGGTCGTGCGGTTAGCTAAGTAGTCTTACGATAATAGATTTCCTGGCTGAATTCCCGCTGAGATCTTTTTTTTTTCCTTGCTCGCGTCTGGATGTGTGTTGTCCTTATCATCATTTTATTATAACTGACGTGCAAGTTCATCGAAGTAGAGTTAAATAAAACGATTTGCACTAAGCTCCCGAACCTCCCACCCGGGGTTACCTGGCCATTAAGGCCATACGCACAGTTCACTTCATTTTACTGATGCACAAGCGCATCTGTGTGTAATAGAATACAATGCTTATACAGCCCTCAATGTGTTTAATCCATGGAAGTCCATATGCGAAAGTAACTCTATCTGTTACATTTTCACGTCTAAACCGCTGAACCGACAGCCTTGAAATTTGGCGTGAGACAGATTGAACCATGGTGAAGAAGATAGGCTACTTTACAAAGTGTCTAATACAAGATATTTTTTGATTTGAAGAACATTATGCTAATAAAGAAAAAATATGTACTCTTGGAAAAAGCTATTTACTCTTTCACTTGAAACGCGTACGTCGCGTATGTATTCAGCACCAGCGATGGCGAGGCATGACAGAATCTCTCACCAGAGAGTTATTTATCGTTGCTAGTCTGCGCTTGACCGCGCGAGTGTTCAGTTGCACACTGTCTGCAGTAGTAGTCAGTCGGTAGTGGTGAGTTGGACTCAGTTCAGTTGCGTATAGCGAGTCGGCAGAGCCAGTAGTCAGTTGCAGTTGCGAGTTGGACTCAGTCGGAAGTTGTGTGTGAGGAGTCGGCGGGCGTTGACATGGGTCTCTGGTCACGGTTCTGGACGAGGTATATTGTTATCGAAGGTAATGAAGCAGCATTCCGCTCAGCCAATAACATATGTTAATTGTAATTAATTTGTTCAAGAATTGCCCCAATAATAATTTTTCTACAAAGTAACCTTTTTAAAGAAAAAGATTCATTTCAAGTTATATAATATTTCCTATGCATTCCCTCCAAGAATCAAAAATTAAACATGGGCCAGCATTGCACAGAGCTGTGCCGAAAAATAAGAGCAGATATTGATGCAGTTTACTGAGGTAAGAATTTTGGTTTTTGTGTTCAGGTTTAATTATTGCAGAGGGCCGAAGGTCAGCGCAGCTGCCCTTATAAAATTTGTCAGGTTCATCTTAACGTTAATTTTGTGGGGACTGAACATTTTTGCACATTTTTATTATTGAGTTTTATTACTGTGGGAAGCTAGCATTTGGCACTATTTGCATTTTTATTCAATTATTGTCATTTAAAATTTTGCGGGGATTATTATTCGCTTTTGTGGGAAGACAACATTTGGCACAATTTCAGTATCATTGTCTTTAATTTTCACGAGGAGGTTACACACTTTTGAACGTAATCATATTTGTCGAAATGCTTATATTAGTCGATATGTTCTACGTAATATGATTCAACGTAATCAACACCCTGATTAATTAAATTCTCAACGTGTTTAATCCACACTTCCACCTTAATACCAGTATTACTAATTAAAAAAGTAACTCACTCTTTATGTTTTTACGACTCTACCGCTGAAACGATTCCAGTGGTATTTGGTATGGAGTTGGCTTTGACCCAGAGAAAGACCATAGGCTACTTTATGAAATTGTATCGTTTTGAGTGTTGTTAACACTTTTAAATGTGATATGCGTGAGTGGCATGTAGACGACGCTGGCGCGATGGTCGGCGACTCTTAGTGTCCATAGCTTATTCTGTGACCGTGCGCGTGATTTATGATATTGAGTTCCAACACCACCTTAACACAGCTGGAGAGTTTTGGGGCAGATACAACAATAAAATCGGATGGTAAGCCTGAGAACCGTATTTAAAACTGTCACCATTAGCCTTGCAAACGTAAAGTCTGATTTAGCGCAAGGTTCTAACAAGGGAACCTCCCCATCGCACCCCCTCAGATTTAGTTATAAGTTGGCACAGTGGATAGGTCCTGAAGAACTGAACACAGATCAATGGAGAAAACAGGAAGAAGTTGTGTGGAACTATGGAAAAAAATTAATAAAATATACAAACGTAGTAGTCCATGCGCAAGATAAGCAACATCAAGGACAATGAGAGGTTAGGATCGCCGTGGTCCCGTGGTTAGCGTGAGTAGCTCCGGAACGAGAGGCGCCGGCAAGGTAGCTCAGCGTGTTCGGTCAGAGGGTTAGCTGCCCTCTGTAATAAAAAAAACTGAGTTAATCGATCAACAACGAACTTAAACGGATGTCTTACGACGTCCGCCCCGAGCAGAGGCAACGAACGAAAGCGAACAAAATGAGATTTAAATAAATAAAATAAAATAAAAGAGGTACTTGGTTCAAGTCTTCCCTCGACTGAAAATTTTACTTTCTTTATTTTCGCAAAGTTATGATCTGTCCGTTCGTTCATTGACGTCTCTGTTCACTGTAACAAGTTTAGTGTCTGGGTTTTGCGACCGCACCGCAAAACCGTGCGATTAGTAGACGAAAGGACGTGCCTCTCCAATGGGAACTGAAAACATTTGATCGCAAGGTCATAAGTCAACCGATTCCTCCACAGGAAAACACATCTGATATATTCTATACGACACTGGTGACGGCATGTGCGTCACATGACAGGAATATGTTGTCGACCCACCTAACTTGTACACTTAGCGAATGGGTAAAAAGATTCTTTTACCTTGCCCGATTTAGGTTTTCTTGTGGATGTGAAATCACTCCCAAAAAAGTGATGAAAACATAAGAGTTTGTCACATAAATTGAAAATAAAAAATTAAACTTTTCACTCCAGGGAAGACTTGAACCAAGGACCTCTCGTTCCACAGCTACTCACGCTAACCACGGGACCACGGCGCTCCTGAGCTTACATTCTCCTTGATGTTGCCTATCTTGCACATGGACTACTCAGTTTGTATATTTTACTAATTTTTTTCATAGTTCCACATAACTACTTCCTGTTTTCTCCATTGATCTGTGTTCAGTTTTTCAAGGCCTATCCACTGTGCCAGCTTATAACTAAATCTGAGGGGGGTACGATGGGGAGGTTCCCTTGTAAGAGAGTTCAAGTTGTGAAAGGTACCCGAATTCAACAAACGGCGGAGCAATCTCGTTTCCGGAGAATGTCAGGCGGCGTCAAGAGTTACAGAAACATTAAAACCGTCACAAGCCCGTCACGCGTCTCATACATCTTCCAAGACGTTTTAAGACTCACGATGATGGCGTCGTTTAAATAAAGACACTACGAAAAACAGAGAGTCGGATCTTTACTTGTGGAAATTGGAGGATTTCGGTGAAGCTGCATTTGATTATTATCCAGCAACTGGTTATGTTAATCATAACTTAGTCATCAAAGGGGGGACGGATCAAAAATGTAGACTCATAATGCATTAAAATGGAAGGGAGAAACGGTTGGTATATGTCGCTGTGGTGGCAAAATCTCACATCCAGTACCAGATGAGCCAGAGAAGCCCCAAAAATCTCTTTTTTAGCACCAGCGTAATGAAACGAGGCACTGTGGAATTATAATTAGAAAAAAAGTGTAGGCTTACAGATTAGACATACAGCAGAATGATAAAAACGCGTTCATTATATATCTACATAGCGGCGCTAACATATACTTCATGAAGCCTGTTAGGAGCAAGTTTAAATCCAAACTGTTTTCAACAATCAAACTGCAACAACGTCTTCTTGCTGAAACTATTCTCCTCTCTATGCGTTTAGCGGGTGTGACATGACCTCCACCATTCACAACAGCAAAAGCAAAGGAGTAATGGTTAAGATTTTCAGTAATATTCCTAGACAAATAAAAGCAATATCCGACAACTTCACTAACTCCTCGACACCACCAGAGAAGGTCACGCAGGCTGGTGGGAAAATGTTTCAGGAAACTGCTGAAATCAGCAAGATCTGAATAAACTCTGGTGTGCTGTATTCTTAAAAGCATCAACAAAGGCAAATCCGGACCTCAACTCACTGCCGCGAACCACAGGAGCTGTGCACCACCACTGTTTGAGTCTTGATTCACAGATATATTAATTTTATGAATTCTCTCTTTTCATATAACTCTTTTTACAATACCATTTCTTGTTGCTTATCGTTATTTTGGTTACCCGGTTACAGATTCAGCAGTGGTTTAATAACATCCTACCGCAGACCGAGTGCGGATGGAAGCGAGAGGAGGATAGTTTGCTCTAGCCAATGACAACCGAAGATCGAGTAAGACCTGAGGCTACACTGAACAGCATCTATTGCCGATGTTCTACTGGGTGTGAGGGATGATGTGGATGAAGTAAAGCTGGCACTACATGTTCCATGGTTGGTGGCACACGCCATGGTACATGATCGAAAGGTGCACCGTTACTCGACCTTCAAGATGATGACGACGACGATACAGTTCTTGAGTTTTGAACGTACCCATTCAAGATAAGATCTTCTTTTATAACAACTAAGGTAGATTTTCTTTTAGTCCTACGTTCAGCAGGCTTTAAACATTAATTTTATACCATTAAACACTATTTTTAATAACTTGCGATTTTTCCATCCCTTGCAACGTGGGAAGTATTATTTCTAGAGAAAAAAATGAATATGACCTTTTTTTGTAGGAAAGTGTATTTTAATTTTGCACTGAAAAATATTTTTGATAGAAACTGAGGTTTTTAAAAAAGGACTTTCAAACGCTCCTCTCCCACCCCTACAATCACACCCCAGATATGAAGAATTTCAGTATGTTGTTCATGATACTCTTTCCTACCATTGCACAAAAATTTGCTACTACATGAATTTTTCCACTAATTTTCCTTTGTAGACTGCACTACAGGGAAGTACTGTCTGAATAAAGAGGCCAAACATTCAGTCAGTTCTTGATAAGTTTTTAAAGTGGTATAAGGTTTGGTAACTTATTGTATGTATTCAGAAATGTAATATTTTTCACGCAGTATCCTATGTCTACAGTATCAATGACTCACAGTTAGAATCAGTCAACCCATAAAAACACTTTCGTGCACTAGTCTGTAGGGATATGTAATGGATCTGTCATATTCTCAGTCAGTTGAAGGCACACTTGTCAATACGGTAACACGGAAATTCTATCAATCTATAAAGGAGTTTACTTACAAAAAGACTTGTGCTACCCATCCCCAAAAGTCCCTGAAGTGCGTGGGACTCGTGCCAGATGGGACTAACAGGATACACTGAACACGTACAAAGTGATTCAATTGCCCCTACCGATCGCTTTTACTCAATCGGCAGTGACTTCTAAAGCTATGCACGACATTTACATGTTCTTTCGCCCACTAAGTACAGACTATTAGTCCTACTGAAAAAAAGAATAGGACCTTTTCTAGATAATTTAATGTAATTAAATTTGTACTGGGATATGTTTTTGCTGGAGGCCATCGTTTTCGACTTAGTCAAGAAAAATGTGTTTGAAGATCACTTTTGTTCGTTTTTATCGAATAATTCGAAAACTACAACCTCTAGCGAAAATATATCCCACTACAAAATTTGATGTTAAATTTCCTACAAAAATATCTTGTTAATTTTTTCTGTAAGGCTATTAGGTTGGATGTAGCAAGCGAGAGAGTATGACAGTCTTGCATGTGGTATTTGAAGGCACTGCAGGTTGCATAAAAACCAGTGGCAGGAGCAACTGAATCGCTCTCTATACGGAAGGGCAGCAAGAATGGTCATAACTTTGTTTGACGCATGGGAGAGTGTCATGGAGATGCTTAAAGAACTAAACTGGCAAACGCCTGAATGTAGACGCAAATTATCCCTTGTAAGCCTAGACAGTAGGTTTCAAGAACCAGTTTTAAGTGATGAATATAGTACAGCCACCTAGTATCAGTAGGGAACACAAAGATAAGGTTAATTACAGTGCGCACAGGGGTGTTTAGGTAATTTTTCTTCCCGCGCTCCGTACATTAATGCAACGGGAAAGAGCGCTAATAACTGGTATAATGTGAAGTACTTTCTGCCAAGGACTTCAAGTATTTTGCAGAATATAAATGTACATGTAAATACCGGTCGAACCGGACGAAACGGCACCAGCACCTACATCCACAGGTCCTCAGTTTCCAGAAAGACCTGAACGTGATCGATTCCGTACGTAGTATCTGTAAAGCTTGGGACAACGTGAAGAAGAACATTACGACAGACCCAGCTTAAAGTTGGAAGGTTTGACAAGTCTGGCGAATTTCTATGAAACAATGGAACATTTATGTTGCGCCATCATGGTTGGTAAGCTTGATTGAAGGATCGCATAAAGGATTTCAACAATGCACAATCTACAGGTCATTGTTGACAGCCGCCTTAATTGGTTAGTCTGTCACTAATGTGAAAGAAACAGTCTCGTGCTGTTATTATACATATTTATTTGAAGAGTAGGACTGCCGCACAATTCAAAAAAGGAGTGGATGAAGTTCCCGCCGACTCTGCACCATCAATGAAGACCATTTACTTGTGGCTTAATGAATTTAAACGTGGTCGGACGAAGCGCGCTGTGGCTATCTAGTTGAGGCCGCCACAAAGGAAACCATTGACAAAATCCATGATATGGTAATGCAAGACCCTCAAATAAACATTTGTGATATTTATGCGACTGCAGGCATCTCAACTGAGCGAGTGCACAGTATCTGTACGGAGAATTTGCTATGCAGAAGCTGTGTGCAAGGTGTGTGTCGCGATCGCTCACAGTCGACCAAAAGAGCATGCAGCAGAATGTTTGGGATGTTTAATCGCAATCCGCAATACCTTTTGAGCTGATTTGTGACTGTTGATGGGCAGTCAAAACAATGGACAAAGGTTGTTGAATATGCACTGAAGAAGGCAAAGACGATTTTGTCATCTGGTGAGGTGATGGCCACTGTTTTTAGGGATTCATAAGGAATAATCATCGTAGATTACTTGGAAAAAGGCAGAACCATAACTGGACCCTATTATGCTTGATTGATGTATCGTTTGAAACTCTTACTGGATGAAAAAAGACTAAGTTCTACACCCAAAAAAGTGCTCATTCACCGAGATAATACACCATCTCACACATCAGCGATAACAGTGCCGATAGTGATTGAAATGGCTTTGAATTGGTTCCTCGTCCACTATACTCATCAGACTTAGCTCCAAGCGACCTTCCTGTTCCCTAACTTGAAACTTTGGCTTGCTACGAAGAAATTTTCATCAAATATGTTAGTGATAGTTGCAGCCAACGAGCATTCTGCAGAGCTTGACAAAACCTGTTTTTCCGGATTAGAAAGGTGCGGAATTGCTGGGCCAAAGGTATACGTCAAGAAGTAAGGTGAGTTATTTACGAAACAAACAGCAGACTTACGAAATCACCTTCGTAGCTATGCCTACGAACGGGGGTTTGAGCATCTAAGTGTCGCAAATACCATATAATGAATCAAGTGCGTTCGGTATGGAAAGAGAGCAAAGAAGAGGCGACTGAGATAGCTTTTATCACATAAATGTACTGGAATACTTTGATCCGTTATTAGAGTATGCAGGGCAGTAATCATGCAACGCTACTGATATTTTGACTGTCTGGAAAAAGAGAACTGTAGTCAGGGGTATCAGTGAATGAAAAATACCAAAAAAATGACAGTTTGTGACTGAATTAAAACAGAACGAGTTTGTAAACAAGTTGTCAGTTTTCGCCGTGTAACATGTAAGTAATACAGCGGGCTATCAAATGTAATATACAGCATGTTGTGCTAATCCTGCAAAAATATTTTTATTAGCTGTGTTTTTCCGTTGTCCGTTCAGATTCGCGTCCACTTTTATCTGGCTAATTCAGAATCAGTTGTATTTCTGTATTGCAACACGGAAGCGCTATAGCAAATATGTACGAAAAGGCCGCTCGCAGAATGGCGGTGGTGGCTGAGGTGGTGGTGGCGGGGGAGGGGGGGGGGTGAAGAGAGAAAGAGAGGGGTATTGGTGCTCGGTTCCTGTTTGAGCTAGGAACGTAGGCTAAAATTTTTTTGGTTTAGCACGGAGTCGCAGCCATTTCTATAGCCATGTGAACATGTCTTATTGTAGCTATGTTAGAGTATGTTGTGCAAGGTTTGAACAACGAACCGGAGCTGGCACCCTGGCAGATTGTGTGAATCGATTTTTCATTTTCCAAAAGATTTTAATTGGGCTGAAATTAATGCTCATCAAGTGGCATCATTTATATGTGCACCGTTCGGATTTTATGTACAGAAACAGTCTCCCTCGTTCGGATTTTACGAGTGTAAACGGTCACCCTTAAATGACGCCAAATTGGAGATAGGCTGATGACTCAGATTTTGTCCAGTAGTGTATTGGACATTGGTCTATGCTTGGTTCTAACCATTTGAAACTATCTTGTTTCTTTTGGATTTTGCACCCGAAAAACACCATTTTTTTAAGCGTTGCATTTGGACATAATTAAAAAAACTGGTTATTAGAGTTGATTATCGTTTCGTTGTTTATACGTTAAAAATTTTGTTTATCAGTGGCTTAAAGTTATCGAAAAATCTTTGGACATGAAAAACAATGCCTGTACCAAACCAGAATTATATCCAGCCCTGTACAAAATGATATATTGTTTGATCAAACATTTAAAACTTTATCAGTGACCATGCGGACAATTAAATGAACCCAAAAATTGATATAAAAATAATTGTGAGAAGGAACGTCATCTTATTTCTAACCAATAGAAAATGTTTACTGCGTTTTCTTCCAAATCAATATGCTGCCTTGTAGAAAATTTATTTGGACCAAAAAAGCTCAAGTTGGCTAATTAGATTTTTATGTTCGTAACGCCACGTAGCGCTCTGTATGAAAATCACTGACTGTGCTGTGTGCAGTCTGTGGCTGGTTTGCATTGTTGGAATATTTGCCATTGTAGTGTTGGGCAGTTGGATGTGAACAGCGAGTAGCGTTGCGCAGTTGGAGGTAGGCCGCCAGCAGTGGTGAATGTGGGGAGAGAGATGGCAGAATTTTGAGAGCGGACGATCTAGACGTGTGTCCATCAGAAAGAGTAAATTTGCAATATTGGATATCATGAACTGATATATATTTTGAATACTATTAAGGTAAATACATTGTTTGTTCTCTATCAAAATCTTTTATTTGCTAAGTATGAATGATTGAAAGTCAGATTGAATTGCGCTAAAAATATTGTGTCTCAGTTTAGTGATGATCAGAATAAGTAAAGAGAGAAACGTCTGAGTACGTTCAGTTTTGCTCAACTGTTTGAAAATCAAGTAACGTAAGGGGTTTACCAGCACAGTAATTCATTAATTTTTCTAAGGGGACGTTTCCAAGTTCGTCTCTTTTCGTACAGGATTGAAATGTTGATAGTATTTTGTCGTACTTACACTGTTTCGCGGTTCTTCTACGTAGTTCAGCTGATCATACTCATACTTAATTCTGATTGGTTGTTGCAACATTTCGCGCCAAAATTATTCACGTGAGTTTTTCTAGCGGCGTTTTCTTAATTTTCAATTTTTCTTATAAGTATATCGACTTACTATAAACTACTTACAGATACATTATTAGCAAAAACTTTGCGGAGTATTTAGTATTATGTTCGGCATCGTATTTATGTTTGCTGTTATTTTATGGTTAATTTTCAAATGTTTGCATATACTGTCTCGTATGTATATGAATAAAATGTAATTATAAAGCAAAAATAAAAAAAAATTAAACAAAATTACAAATTTGGAAAAATATAGAAAAAAAGAAGAAAAGTAGTAAATCGTAATACGGAAAAATTAAAAAAAAAAAAGAAAATGAAACTTTCTACAGGTGTGTAACCTTGACGTGGTGGTGATGCTTGTTTGCTCTGAAGAGACAATGTGTTCAACCATACCAGGCAGATAACCGTAGAGGAGCCGGACTAACGATGCCCAAGTCAAGCAACATGGTTCGAAAGGCAGTAAAAAAATTTATATCTGACAGTAGTCGCCTGAGTCAACGAAAATCTATATCGGCTGCCAATCCATGGCGGTCAAATTATGGTGCAGTAAAAGTTGGGAACCAGTGTGAATAATGCTCCTATCAAATCATAAAAAAGGCGACTATGTTCTGGGGAGTGTTATGGATGTAAAATGAGGGCACTAACTTTTAGACTTATCTGGCAACTTCAAAAGCATTTAAATCAAAACATCTTGACGTATTCGTACTTTTTTTATGAGTTAAGCCTACTTCGCCAGCCCAGTGACCTCTTACCCGAAAGGTGTTGACACACCTCCATCTTGAAATTGATAAAGTCCCTAATCCTGTGTCCAAAATATAGAAGATTCGCCAGCCACAGTAAACAACGCATTATACCATGTGGCTAAAGTGCATACATTTAATAGACAAAAAGTTTTTCTTGGACGATAAAATTTATGGGGCTGGATTTGTTCCTGGGGGGACGATTAACCAACTTTTTTTTATTTCTGGGGGAGGGGGGGGGGAATTTCTCCCCAGAACTCTACTGCTAACAGGTAAAAAATGGCGAATACATCGAGGTGTATTGATTTGAATGACTTTGAAGCTGCCAGATAAGTTGAAAAGCTTGTACCATTTTTTCACGCTCCTAACTCTGCCCAGGACATATTCGCCTTTATTTGTGCTATGATAGAACCACTTTTCACTCTAGTATTTATGTATTCCAATCAGACTGTGGCTATGTGTTTCATTTTGCGAATTATTTGCATGTAATTTTGTATAACATATGATGGACTTAAATGAAAAAAAAAAAATAATCAACAGTTCTTACGTCGTAGAATTTTACCCGATTTGTCGGATCACGGGCACGCCTCTACTCGCCCAGTTATAATGCAAGATCTGTTGACATGGAAAAAGCGTTGGACCGTGTAAAGTAGTACAATATGTTCGAAACTCGGAAGAAGACAGAAGAAAGCTACAGGGGAAGACGGATAATACACAATACATGCGAGAACTCATAGGGAAAAATAAGAATGGAAGACCAAGATCGAAGGACTCGGATTAAAATGGGTGTAAGACAGGGATGTAGTCTTTCACACTGTTTTCAATGTGTTCATCGAAGAATCAGTGGCAGAAATAAAAGAAACGTTCAAGAGAAGGATTAAAATTCAAGATAAAAGCATACCAATGATTAGGTTCGTTGTTGACATGGCTAACCTCAGTGAAGTGTCGAAGAATTGGATTAAGAGCAAACGAATCTAATGAGGAAATATGAGATTTGCGACATACTTGACATCAACTTTGACGACCAAGAAGCAGAAGAGTTAAAGGAGTTCAGCTATTTTGGAAGCAAAATAACTCATGATGAACGAAGCAAGGAGGAAACAGAAAGCAGATTAGGAAACGCAGAGAGGGGATTCGTTACCAAGACAAACAGACAATATATAAAAAAAATGGCTCTGAGCACTATGGGACTTAACTTCTAAGGTCATCAGTCCCCTAGAACTTAGAACTACTTAAACCTAACTAACCTAAGGACATCACACACATCCATGCCCGAGGCTGGATTCGAACCTGCGACCGTAGCGATCGCGCCGTTCCAGACTGAAGCGCCTTTAACCGCTTGGCCACTACGGCCGGATAGACAATATCAAACATAGGCCTTAATTTGAGGTAGAAATTTCTGATAATGTACGTTTGGAGCACAGCATTGTATCGTAGTGAAACGCGGACTTCGGTAAAACTGGAACAAATGAGAAACGAAGCTTTTGAGATGAGGTGCTACAGAAGAATGTTGCAAATTAGGTGGACTTATAAGGAAAGTAATGAAGAGGCGAGGAAAGGAATATATAGAAAACACTGACGAGGAGAAGGGACAGGACATCAGGAAATAACGTCCATGGTATTAGGGGGAGCTGTAGAAGCTAAAGCCTGTAAGGGAAGGCGGATGTTGGAATACATCCAATGAATGATTGAGGACGTAAGGTGGAGGTGCTACTCTTCTTGATCCTCAACTCCGCCTCCACTTCCCACAAAAATACAAGTAAAATCGATATATAAACTTTCTGACTATTCCCGTCTAACTGAGCTCAAATTTCACCCATGGTCCATAGATGGCTAATGTTGTTGAAGCCTGATGCTCCGGCTCTGTTTTCTGTTGACGTAAGACATGTAAAATGAGGTAATGGTCTAAGATACTTCGAACAGGGGTTGTACGTTGACGTCCAAGATTACCCGACCCCAGTCCACTGGATTTTTCAGCATGGGATAGCTCAAAAGTTTAAAGCATTCCCAGTGACAATGTAGGAAAACAGGAGCAGCGAAGTGCACAGTTTTGTCAAGATTTACGAGTTGATGGGTGCTGTTTGAAAGAATTCATATCTCACTGTGTAGATGGGCGTAGTATTGCGTCCAAATGCAAGTACGAAGGGCAATATGCACAATACCTGTTTCCACAGGAATGAGAGTTCAGTAAATTGTAACATGAAACGTGCTGAAATAGCCCTATGGGGATGTCTGAAAGATTTTGTGTTGACAGTATCTGCAAGGGAAGATAGAGTATCACATCGTATATAAGAGAAACAATTTCTCGGCAGTGTTTGAAGAGGAGAGAGTATCGTTATTTGTGTGTGTATCAATTATACTTAATGATGTGGACAGACATTTATTTACCACATTTAAAGAAACATGACGACTCCCGGTACTGCTTAGGGTTTTTCCTTGGTGGGAGGACTGGTACTGGGTGCATTGTCTTACGATGCTAACTGAGGAGCTGCCTGACAGAGCAGCAGCGGCTCCACGGTCTGGAAAGACTGCAAAACTGCCGGGAGAGCGGTGTCTGAACGACATGGCCCTCCCTACCGCACCTCCACCACGTCACAAGGCACAGGGTCGAGGCTCACGAGAAAGACAGGCAGTGCCGCTTACGTCACAGCACGTGACTCTGCAGGTCTTACTAGAATCAGCAGCTGTGTCTGGCGGACAGCGATTAAGTATTTCAAAAGAGTTTAACAATTCTTCAAAAATTCAAATGGCTCTGAGCACTATGGGACTCAACTGCTGTGGTCATAAGTCCCCTAGAACTTAGAACTACTTAAACCTAACTAACCTAAGGACAGCACACAACACCCAGCCATCACGAGGCAGAGAAAATCCCTGACCCCGCCGGGAATCGAACCCGGGAACCCGGGCGTGGGAAGCGAGAACGCTACCGCACGACCACGAGATGCGGGCTAAAAATTCTTGACAGAGCGTTTAAATGCATGGAAGTTCTCGATAGCACACGACAAAAATTCAATTAAGTATTGATTTCCCGTGGGCGCACACGAAGCCGAGGGTTCGCGAAGTGTGGCGGACATGCCTACAAGTGCGACGTTTCATGTTGGTTGCAGGGCCCATATATCTCGTTTGCCCCAGCAGAGGATGACATTGCGGCCGGTAGACGCCTCTTGGGCCTCCACAGCCTGACTAGGAGCTCGTTAAAGATGTGTACTTGAACTACGGGGAAGGATTTTGCTATTCAAGGATAGTGTGCTGATGGGTTCAAAATCAGTCTCCATTCCACTTCATATCGCCATTACATCGCTGTTACATAATAATCTGATTACTTAAAGTGCATAGCAAAAATGTGTTAGATGGGTATCGTGTTTTGTGTCCAAATATTCTGTGTAGTGCGAGAGAAGACACGGTACGGAGCAGCCGATTACAGGCGATTGTCTGGCGATCAC
Source organism: Schistocerca nitens (assembly GCF_023898315.1). NCBI lineage: Eukaryota > Metazoa > Arthropoda > Insecta > Orthoptera > Acrididae > Schistocerca > Schistocerca nitens. The sequence goes on from NC_064618.1 coordinate 251,162,700, forward strand.
GGCAGCTTGTCACGTGTTAACTGAGTTCGAAAGTTTATTCACAATCGATGGAAGATAGTGCCATATTGGAGATGAAACTGAAAGGTGGCTGTATAACGAAATTTTCATTCCTTATTGCTTGATGCTGATTAATAACCACGAATAATTGCACATACACTACTGGCCATTAAAATTGCTACACCACGACGATGACGTGCTACAGACGCGAAATTTAACCGACAGGAAGTAGATGCTGTGATATGGAAATGATTAGCTTTTTAGAGCATTCACACAAGGTTGGCGCCGGTGGCAACACCTACAACGTGCTGACATGAGGAAAGTTTCCAACCGATTTCTCATACACAAACAGCAGTTGACAGGCGTTTCCTGGTGAAACGTTGTTGTGATGCCTCGTGTAAGGAGGAGAAATGCGTACCATCACGTTTCCGACTTTGATAAAGGTCGGATTGTAGCCTATCGCGATTGCGGTTTATCGTATCGCGACATTGCTGCTCGCGTTCGTCGAGGTCCAATGACTGTTAGCACAATATGGAATCGGTGGGTTCAGGAGGGTACTACGGAACGCCGTGCTGGATCCCAACGGCCTCGTATCATTAGCAGTCGAGATAACAGGCATCTTATCCATATGTCTGTAACGGATCGTGCAGCCACGTCTCGATCCCTGAGACAACAGATGGGGACGTTTGCAAGACAACAACCATCTGCACGAACAGTTCGACGACGTTAGCAGTAGCATGGACTATCAGCTCGGAGACCATGGCTGCGGTATGACGCTGCATCACAGACAGGAGCGCCTGCGATGGTGTACTCAACGACGAACCTGGGTGCACGAGTGGCAAAACGTCATTTTTTCGGATGAATCCAGGTTCTGTTTAGAGCATCATGATGGTCGCATCCGTGTTTGGCGACATCGCGGTGAACGCACATTGGAAGCGTGAATTAGTCATCGCCATACTGACGTATCCCTCGGCGTAATGGTATGGGGTGCCATTGGTTACACGTCTCGGTCACCTCTTGTTCGCATTGACGGCACTTTGAACAGTGGACGTTACATTTCACACGTGTAACGACCCGCGGCTCTACCCACCATTCAATCTCTGCGTAACCCTACATTTCAGCAGCATAATGCATGAGCGCATGTTGCAGGTCCTGTACGGGCCTTTCTGGATACAGAAAATGTTCGACTGCTGCCCTGGCCAGCACATTCTCCAGACCTCTCACCAACTGAAAACGTCTTGTCAATGGTGGCCGAGCAACTGGCTCATCTCAATACGCCAGTCACTAATCTTGATGAACTGTGATATCGCGTTGAAGCTGCATGGGCAGCTGTACCTGTACACGCCATCCAAGCTCTGTTTGACTCAATGCCCAGGCGTATCAAGGCCGTTATTACGGCCAGAGGTGGTTGTTCTGGGTACTGATTTCTCAGGATCTATTCACCCAAATTTCGTGAAAATGTAATCACATGTCAGTTGTAGTATAATATATTTGTCCAATGAATACCCGTTTATCATCTGCATTTCTTCTTGGTGTAGCAATTTTAATGGCCAGTAGTGTATAACTTTTCTGGGCCTTTCTACCTTGTGAAAAGAATACTCAGAATATTTCGGTTAGTGCGGTTAGATGTTGACCTATGAGGATTAGATGTTGAACTATGAGGAGATCATTTAATTTGGTTACCAGAACATCCGGATGTGTTTCATTTTATTGAATTTCTTCAAACAATCCTGTTGGTGGAACATCCACAACTGAGCATTACACCAGAGGTTGAAAATACCGCTTTAGTTCTAAAGTTCGTTTATTATCACACACCCGGTTCCGGGCTCTTATAAGCCCATCTTCAGGTGTCGTAACTTTGTGCTGTGACCCCCGCGCGCAGCGATAGATGTGTACTGGGTGTGGTGTGCTACCTACGAGGGCAGGTAGCACACCGTGTTTAGTACACATCCACCGTGGCGCTCGGGGGTCACAGTACAAAGGTACGACACCTGAAAATGGGCTTATAAGAGTCCGAAACCGGGCGTGTGATAATAAAAGAACTTCACAAGTGAAGCGGTATTTTCAACCTCTGGTGAATTTCTTCAGTTAATTTTCGTGAGGAACGCGTGGTGAGGTACATTGGCTTTGCTCGTGACAGAAGTGACTATGCGTCCTCAGCAACAGTCTCTCTTTCGATGAACTACATCCCGTATTTTGCTTGATAAAGCTGTACTGCATTAAATTTCCCAAACTTACGCTTCCATCTTAATAATTTTCCACGTTATAACTAGTTTTAAGTTCATTCATGTGGTGAGTCCCATTAAAGTGTAATAGTTTACAATTGTTCTTATGAGCTTATTGCCTTCAGCAATCTCTCGCGTACTAATAACACAATTACGTGAATTCGCTAGTGCAACTCAGAAGTTTAGTCTCGCACTTTGAGGCACGACTTTGCGTGTAGCTCTACAGGCACATGTGGGTGAAAACATAAGGTGAAAGTTAATCAATTGTGCAGAACATTTAATGCGATACACAACGAACCAGCATTTCAAGTAATATTTCTTGATTGCATTAATAAATATAGATTTATCAATTTCAGTGGAAAAGCTCTGATTCGGACCTGGCAACCTCCCCAGCTTACCCAGATTGTCACATTGCGGATGAAACGTACAGATTCGTTCACATATTGTATCATATGTTGTGTAAATAAACAGTTTATAGTAGGATTATCTATCTAACATTTCAATATAACTGTCCGTTTTCTTCCTACTTCCGTCTGAAAATTCATATGCTGGTTTCTCTTTTGTAATTTGTCGCTCCACATGTAACCATTGTAAGTAATGGAGCGTAATTTCATTTATGATTGGAATTACTTTGTGTATTTAATGTGTGTTCCTGTTCCCCACAATAAATTACACTGAGATGACAAAAGTCATGAGACAGCGATATGCACATATAGAAATGTCGGCAGTACCGCGTACAAAACGTACAGAGGAGTCGTGCATCTGTGGAGCTGTCAATTGTATTCAGGTCATTCATGTGAAACGATTTCCGAAGTGATTTTGGTCGCTCGACGTGGGAATTAACAGATTTTGAACGAAGAATGGTAGTTGGAGCTAGACGCGTGGGATATTCCATAGAGGAAATCATTCGGGTATTCGGTATTCCCAGATCCACAGCGACAAGAGTGTGCGAAAATACCAGACACAGTGGCCGACGGCTTTCACTTAACAACCGAGAACAGCGGCGGTTGCGTAGAGTTACCAGCGCTAAAAGACAAGCAACACTACGTGAAATAGCCCCAGAAATGAATGTGGGACATACGACGAATGTAGAGCAGTGCGTCGAAATCTGGCGTTAATGGGCTATGGCTCCAGACGACCGACGCGAGTGGCTTTGCTAATGCCATGAAATCGCCTGCAGCGCCTCTCCTACGCTCGTGACCATATCGGTTGGACCCTACACGGCTGGAAAACCGTGGCCTCGTCAGATGAGTCCCGATTTCAGTTCGTAAAAGCTGATGGTAGGGTTCGAGTGTGGTAAAGACCCCACTAAGCCGTGGTCCAGGATTGTCAACAAGGTACTGAGCAAGGTTGTGGTGGCTCCGTAATGGTGCGGGCTGTGTTTACATGGAACGGACTGGCTCCTCTGGTCCAAATGAACCAGTAATTGACTGGAAACCATTGGACATCATCTGCAGCCATTTGCGATGAAATTATTGAGGATGATAATGCGCCACACCCCCGGTCTGGAAATATTGGTTTGAAAAACACTCTGGACAGTTCGAGCGAATACTTTGGACACCCAGATCGGCCAAAAGGAATCCCATCCAACATTTATTGGAATTAATGGAGAGGTCAGTTCGTGCACAAAATCCTGCATCGGCAACATTTTCTCAATTTTATGGACGGCCATGTAAGTAGCATGCCTCAATATTTGTGCGGGGGACTTGTGATGACTTGTTGAGATCACACTATGTCGAGTTGCCGCAGTCTCTCTCTTTCCTAGCATGTATCCCGACTTGCGGCGTCTACTTTGGAAATATTGATTTGGCATGGTTAACTTTGAAGAGGTGGCCGGATGCCATTCCTGCCGCCACCCGACACCCCTGGTACGGAAACAATGTACCCCAGCTGCCTGCGTCTAGTGCAAATCATGAGATAGTGCGAGTGTGTGTCAGATGTCTGGTAGTCGTGTAACTGAGGCGGGACGTGGGGACCAGCCCGTAGTCACCTAGGGGGAAGTGGAAAACCGCCTAAAAACCACATCCAGGCTGGCCGTTACACCGGCCCTCGCCGTTAATCTGCCGGGCGAATTCGATCTGGGGTTGGCGCGCCTACCCTAGTCCAGTGTTAGCGCTCAGGGCTACCCTGGCGGGTGTCGAGTTGCTGCAGTACACCGGGGGAAAAGAGGTCCGATACAATATGAAGAGATATCAATCAGTGCATGTGTCAGCGAAACGAGTTTTTCAAATTTTTCCATCTCCCATCACATTTTAACAATTCCTGAAATAACTTCTCCAAGAGGTTAATGAGATAGATGGTAATCTTCAATGTGAAACATAGTAATGTTTTTTGCCTCTATATTATAAACTCTTCTTACACGTGTAGTCCGACCGGATCAAAGGGAGTGTTGTTGTGACATTTTGTATCAGCTTTTCTGATAATTCAGTTCCGACAGGCCGACTTTGCATACACAGGAGACATTTACCGTATTTATATGCCAACGTTGCAACACAAGTATTTGGGTTTCCGAAGTCAATAGCTTTTATTGGTGATCATCGGTGTCTCAGTGTTTCCAGATACGTAATTCTCCCCACAGGACGACCAAAAGTTTTTGACGTAATGACGTCACGTTTCCTCTGTAGAGCACTATGTGGTCTGCTGTGTCAGCTCGCCACCGATTGGAATGTGGGGCGTCATGAACCCGTCCGTAGCCAAACTACACAGAGATAAACTCACCGCATAGGCTCCAGCAGTCGACGAACGACAAACTTATCCCAAGTGCAGGTAGTGTACTAGAAGTAGTGTAATGTTGTATGAAATTGCATTGTGCAAGATAATCGTGCCTAGTTTTTAAGACTTGTCATTAACTCAAATTATGCACAGAAGAATGCACTCGGGAACAATGTGCTACATCTGATCAAAAGTATACGACCACTCTATGTAATGCGAAATTGACAACTAGATGTCACGACAGGCGGACTCGTCACTATAGAAGCAGGCGGGAGGAATGTTGTGGTGTCAGTAAGCAGAAACAGCAGGTGGGTAGGTGAGAAGAGCTTGCCGGCCGCGGTGGTCTCGCGGTTAAGGCGCTCAGTCCGGAACCGCGCGACTGCTACGGTCGCAGGTTCGAATCCTGCCTCGGGCATGAATGTGTGTGATGTCCTTAGGTTAGTTAGGTTTAAGTAGTTCTAAGTTCTAGGGGACTGATGACCACAGATGTTAAGTCCCACAGTGCTCAGAGCCATTTGAACCATTTTTTTGAGAAGAGCTTAGTGACTTCGAACGAGGACTAGTAATAGGATATCACCCTAGTACCAAACCCATCAGTGACCCTTTAGTTCTTCTAAAGCTGCCTACGCTCGTTCCCCCCCCCCCCCCCCCCCCCCTGCTGATGGTGTGGTTGTGAAGAGGAAAAGCGAAAGAACAACCACAGTAAACCAAGATGAAGCCTTATGAACTGACGGACAGGGTTCATCGAGTACTTCAGAGAAACTGCTGTACAAAATCGTTTGAAATCAGTGGAAGGTATAACTATTGATTTCCAAGTATTGTCAGCAGTCCATCTCCACAATAACTGCTCTTACGGAGTTAAAAATAATGGGTCAGAGTGATCGAGTAGCATCTCGTAAGTCACAAATTTCACTAGTTAATGCTAAGCGACACTGTATGTGGTGGAAAGAGAACGCCACAGAACAGTGGACGACCGTAAACAAATGATTTGAAGTGATGAATCACGCTGTACCCTACGGCAGTCCTATGCTAGTGTTTGGGTTTGGCGACTGCCTGGAGAACGTTGCCTGCCATCATGTGTGGTGCCAACAGTAAAGTATGGAGGAGGTAGTGTTACGGTATGGGGAAGTTTTTCGTGGTTTGGGTGAAATCCCCTTATTGTACTTAAGAAAGAGTATGAATAACTTTCACAGCATTGTGTAGTCCGTACAATAGGGGAAAGGTACCGAGACATGACAATGTAGCCTGTCAGAATGCAGCATCTTTGAGGCAACTGTTTGTGGACAATAAAGTTCTTGAAATGGAAATGCCTCTCCAGAGTCGTGATCTAAGTCCAGTGGAACACCTTTGGGATGAGTCAGAACATGTACTTCGCACCAGACTCAAACGTACCATATCACTACCATCTCCAGTACCGGCTCCGGAGAAAGAGTGGGCTGCCATTCCTCCACAGACATCCAGAAACTCATTGGAAGTGAACTCTACAGGGGTAGCTGAGTTCTGGCACGAAGTCGACGTCTCGACTGTCCTAGAAGCATTCGATTGGATTCAGGTCGTAAATTTGGGTTAGCCATTCCATTTCAGAAAAGGGCATGTCGTCAGAAAGGACACACTCAATATTAATGCTCATTAATATGTTCCCAGATACTTTTGGTGATACACTTTACTGAGAGTCAATATCGACATTAAGACGATTCTTCCCAGACAAGGCACTTTTGAGCATTAAGGGTGAAGGCCAAAGATTTACATTAATGGAAAAACATGTAGCCCCTCAATGACTATGTTCAAAGGCAGGAGGATATAATATGTGCGTACTGACGGGTTGTACTGTTAGTGATCTGGTGCGTGGAACATTCCCATACCTACAGGGCAGGTACTGGATATCTGAGTAGTACAGACGCATGTCGAGATCGAAACGTCGTGGGAACAGCGATGGCCGACTTAACATCATCCAGACACGACGTCCTGCCGCCTGTTGCAACTTCTGTGTCACCATCTGGCTGCAGCAGGACTAAGGTCACGTGCCTCTCTGGCTAGGCTACCACTGACACTACGACAGCACCAAGTGTGGCTACTCTGGTATGGTGAACTGAAGAGTGGAATAGCGATCTGTTGTCATCAGTGTTAAGTTCTGCCTGTATGCTGGTGGGTGACACTACACATGTATGGCGCAGTCCTGGTGGGCTTCCGGTTCCAGAGTGCAGTCACGCAACACACAAGTCCCAGCCCAGATTTGATGGTGTGATGTGCCATCTCGCAGTAATATTTTGTGTTCTTGCAGGGTAAGCAGCGTCCACTACAGTGCACAGGCTGTTATTCCTGTGCTACTGTCATTTCTTCGGCATAGGGGGGAGGGGGGGATGTGCTTTTTCAGCAGGACAAAGCGCTTTCACATATGGCTGCTGCGACTCAACGTGCCCTTCGTGGTGTAAAACAACTACCCTGGAGAGCAGGGTCACCAGATCACTCACCAGATGAATACGTATGGAGAAAACTGGAATGAGGAAAATCTGCACCCCTTTATCTGGGACTGAATTGAGGACCTCCTGAGCTGCAGTCCAAGTCTCTACCTACTAGAGTGTTGTGTCGTAAGCACAGCCCACACCACCAGGCAGCACCCCAGGCGTCTATAGGTCGACAACTCAATCGAGAAAAGGCGTATAGCTCAGTGATTGCCGCACCAAGTCGTCGGAGCGACGGTGCCGCAGTAGATCTGGTAGTCCCAAGTCGGCTCGACTACCGAGAAGACCGCATTATACTTGCTACTCGTCTGCTTCTAGCGAGTCCACGTCAGCCCATCTTCAGCGAACAGTCTAGTGGGACAAGAAGTTTACTACCCAGCCTTAGCTTCTGGATTAGTAGTTGAACTTCAAGATCTGTTGCCAGAGTCAATTTGTACAAAGTTGAGTATTCGCCAATAAATGTGCGTGTTCTTGCCACTAACCATTATGACTGTTTTTAGTGTTCTTCTCGTTTTACTCTCATAGTGTTTCCCTCAGCGCACTATAAATAGTTGAGGGCGGCGAGGAGTAAAATCTTGTGTGATTGTATCAAAAGTGTGAGACAACAGCTGGCGCCGAAGAGGGATATGATCTGCGCAAGTTACAGGATTAATTTTTCTTTTTGCCCACCCACCCACCCTTTTTACTTGTTATTTCTTTCTTTGTATTTCTTTTTACGTGTTTAATGTAGTAGTTTGTGGACGTTTGACTCAGGACGGACACTGCTACTGAGACGAGAGCCTTTCCATCATTCCTCAATTTCAACTAACGGCATGAGGACTGTTCTAAATATTTAGCTCAACTGATGAGTCTTATGGAGGCACAGTAGGTGCAAGGTACGAAGAGCAAATCTTCTTTTCTTTTCGAAGTGGGCACGGAAGTTTACAGGCTCTTAGTGGAATTGTTTCTTGACAAACAACCAGAACAGCCACAGTCTGAGACTTTAGTTAGCAAGTTAACCACTTAATATGATGAAAAAGCACTCGTGACTGCTGCAATGTTCAAGCTTTTCCGTCTTCAGCGGGCAGCAGGTCAAACTCATAAACAGTGGATGACTGAATTACAAGGTTTAACTAGGCATTACAAATTTTTGTGTTCTTGTGAGCAATCATGCAGTGATGTCATGCTGCGTAACCCTATAATTCAAAATATTCATGAAAACAGTATTCGTGTTGCTATTTTGAAAGAATCTGATTGTTCTGTAGATACAGTTTTACAGTCAGTTGAGGCTAAGGACAGTTATTATTTAGCTACGTCTGAGACGCAAATGTCAAATATTAAGGAACTGCATAGTGAGAGTGTTAGTAGTGCTGTAAAATGTAAAAAGTTCCGTGGACCCGTGTGGCACACCATGCGACGTCACGTACTGAGACAAAGAATGCTATGCCGCACCGGCAGGACACCATTAAACAGAAAAACATAGCAAAGTCTTCCTGAAAGTGCTTTAGTCGCCATAAGCGTGCTCATTGCCCAAGTCGAAATTTTTGCAACACAAAAGATCATGTTCAGCCAGTGTGTATGAAAAAGATTTGCTCGCTTCGAATTGCAAGCAGTTTAGGCAAATTGAGCTACTATTTCAAATTCATTCCTCGTGCCTCTCAGATTGCAGATCCGCTTTACAAGTTACGGCGTTAAGGATGTTCCGTTTGAGAGGACCAAGGAATGTGAACTGACTTTTGACTAACTGAAACAGACGCTACTTAGTAACAGGTGCCTCATACATTCTGATGCGGCTCAATCATTGGTGTTAGCAGTTGATGCTTCTTCTATTGGCCTAGGTGCCGTCCTGTCTCATCGTGTCTGATCAAAGGATCGTCCAATAGCAGTGGCCTCCAAATCTCTGACAGAGAAATTACAGTAACTTTGAGATAAAAGGATTGACGATCATTTATGATGTAACCAAGTTTCATCAATACCTCTATGGAAAGAAGTTCTACTTGGTCACGGATAATAAGCCATTCACTTCACTCTTCAACCCATCCAAGCCTGTTCTGCCACACAAGGCGCAGAAATTGCAACGATGGTCTTTATTGCTGTCGAACTACACCTTTAAAATCTTGTACCACCCTACGGCTCAGAATTCCAACACTGATGTGTTGTCGAGGTTACCGGTGGACGAGGATGATCAGTTCGACCTATCAGAAGTATCGTGTTGTCATGTACACAGTATGGAAGCTTCCGCAATTCACAGTTTTCCCATGGACTTCCTTCGATAGGACAGAAGACAGCTGTGCATGCAGATGTAAGCACTGTACTGAATTACATGCGCATAGGGTGACCAAGGAGAATGAAAAACAATGATCGGCCAGAAATACGTCGATACTTCGCTCACCGTCAAATCTTGTCAGCACAGCATGGTGTTTTACTGTTACACACAGTGAATGACCATGCCCGGGTCATAATCCCACGCATCCTTCAGCAGGATCTTTCAGCGTTGTCGCATCAGGGGCACTGGGATATTGTGAGGACCAAGCAACTTACTCGGAGCTATAGTTCCTGGTCAGGGGTGGACGCAGCAGAATGACGTTGGGCGCCTACATGGAGCCACAGGAGCCTCCACCTCAACCTTTTTCTGACTGACCACTCCCCAGCTGTCCGTGGAAACGCATCCACGTATTTTACTGGATCTTTCTGAAACACATGTTTCAGTCGTTTTCCGTTTATGGTTCCAATGAACTATACCACGTCAGTGCCATCAGAGCACTTACATTAATTTTTTGCATGGAGGGCTTGCCGGTAGTGTTAGCAATTTTGCACTGCCAACGGTACTGAACATGTGATTACAGCGCCCTCCACCAGCAATCGAGAGGTGGACCTGAACGTTTCGTGCGAGCATTCAAGATGCAGATGAATAAATCCCGTGGAACTCACTCACGGAAGCGAGCCTCGCAGCTGTTCCTGTTCACGTACCATGTGATGCCTCGCCATGGACCTTCCCAGACCAACATCTGCACGGCCACTGTTATCACACCCAGCTTCGTCTGTTATACCTACCAATGATGAGTACTGGTCCGTAAAAAGATTCTCATTTTCAGACCCAGGACGTAGTACTAAAAAAATGGTTCAAATGGCTCTGAGCACTATGGGACTCAACTGCTGAGGTCATAAGTCCCCTAGAACTTAGAACTACTTAAACCTAACTAACCTAAGGACAACACACACATACATGCCCGAGGCAGGATTCGAACCTGCGACCGTAGCGGTCGCGCGGTTCCAGACTCTAGCGCCAGAACCGCTCGCCCACCAGCGGCCGGCTCGTATTACTCTTCAGGACTTTCCAGCCTGGACAGCGATGGCAACAGGGGACAGTTTCACGTGTCCTTGGACACAACATGTATTTGATTTCTTTCCCTACAGGGTCGCTGCCAAAAATACACCAGAACCAGCTTCGCCATCTGATATTCCGTGATCCTGGCGCTGCAATTCGTTTTACAGATTCAGCACGCAGCCAGGAACCAGTGTCGCAGCCGATGGCCATGGACCATATGGCATATCAGCCCGAGGCGCTTCCCATGGAGGTGGACCGCCCTCATCCCCGATGTCATCATCACAGCAGCCCGTGTCGCAGTGAGTGACGCCTCTGCGCCCTGCCGCCTTCCTATCTGAGGGGGTCCTCCAGTGTTCGAGACTCCGGCCCTGGACGCAGGCGTGCACCTTCCCTGCGGTTATTGAGGCGTGCCCGTGGCAGCTCAGGACGAATTCCGGGTCGCGGTTGGGAGCCTGCCACCGGTTTCAGTCCTGGTTTCCGTCCCATTTGCTGTGCCTTCATTCAGACCCCCCTCGCCGTTAGTTCGCACCTCAACCATGCGCAACCACGCCTTGGAGATTTTCTGGGGACGGAGGTGGAGGGGAGGTCACAGCACGCACCACCAGGAAGCACCAAAGGCGTTGATAGGTCGACTACCCCAGAGACGGCATACAGCTCAGCGATTGCCGCATCAAGTTGTCGCAGCGGTGGTGCTACCAGAGAAGTATAATGCGCCGGCGCCACAGAAGAGCGAAGTCAGCTCGACTACCGAGAAGACTACCTTCTAGTTGAGTACTTCTCGTCGCATCGTCTGCTTCTAGCAAGTCCACAACAGCCTGTCTTCAGTAGTGTTTACTATCTAGCCCTAGCTTCTGGAATAGTCCTTGAACTTCAGGCTCTGAGCTGGCAGGGGTGGCCGAGCGGTTCTAGGCGCTAGAGTCTGGAACCGCGCGACCGCTACGTTCGCAGGTTCGAATCCTGCCTCGGGCATGGATGTGTGTGATGTCCTTAGGTTAGTTAGGTTTAAGTAGTTCTAAGTTATAGGGGACTCATGACCTAAGAAGTTAAGTCCCATAGTGCTCAGAGCCATTTGAACCGTTTCAGGATCTGATCCCTGAGGCGATTTGTAGAATGTTGAGCACTCGTCAAAAAAATGTGTGTTCTTGTCACTAGTCACTATTAGTGTGTCAGTGTTCTCCCCGTTCCCCTCTTGTAGTGTTTGCTTCAGTGCACCATAAATAGTTGAAATTGGTGAGGAGTAAAATCTCCTCCTGTGGTAGTATCAAAGGTATCATAGGCACCATAGCCACTACGAGGGAAACATGCAAAAAGAGTAACAAATGTTAAAATTTGCGCCAGATCGATCATGAAAGTTGGAAAATATAAAAAGGTGCCAAGCATACAGCAACAACTTAAACACTATGCATTATAAGGTTCTAAATTGTGGTTCTGTAGCATGCAGATGAGAACAGATAGCACAAGAATAGAAGCTAGAAATAGCAAAATAGATTCCCGAAATATTTTATTGCATCAAAATTACGTTTATAGATTGACTGCCAGAGAAACTCACTGTAACATCATTTCGTTGTATGTGGCAGAATTTATAACAGGGGAAAGAAGAACATACAGAACCTAACATTGTATGAAGTAAGGTAATATCGTCAGATACAAAATGCTCTTAGTCCTAATTTGCATTCTAATAATTTCTACTTAAACACGTTCGCAATTTGTAGAACTCATGATGACACAAAGGTACGAAAATTAATTAATTAAAATGAAATGTTGTTTCCATAATAAGCTCACCAAAATTCCCACAATTTAATCTGAAAAGGGGTCTCCTGTTAGATCCTCAAAACCAAATGATAATTATTCGTAGAGTTAATTTGCGAGACGGAGTCTCAATCGCTTTATACCTAATGTTAGATACTTTCGGGTGCAGTCAATGTGTGAGACCCATGTGGAAAAATGCGTGAGCAGTAACTATAGTTTACTAATGCCCTACCAAGGTAACTCGAAGCTTGTGGGTGAAGGTAGACACGTAACGTTATTTCGGTAGGTTTGTCTCTCTCTGCAATGGTGAAGATGCAAGTGTCTTTAAAAAAGTGCTTTTTCTGTGTTGCTTTCATGGGGCTACCGAGCCTAAACTAGAACGGCAGTTTTGTCCATATACTGCTACCCCAAAAATACTCTAATCACTTGTGTGATGCACATTTTCCTATTTTGTAAAAACAGGTAGATGTTAAACCCCTGCTCCTGACTCCGACGGCCAGCATGCACTACTAAGGTAGTGCGACTGGGAAGTGCTTTGTTTGACCCACTATCTGGGCTCTAGCAAAAGGGACGATAGGCGTCTTCCTGAATTGAACCTACCACGGCACAACGGCACGTCGTGGCGCATAAGGACTCATTATTATGTCTCTGATAACTATAAGATAAATTTGTTAGAACGAACCTGAGCTTGATATTTCGCACTGTTTAATTAACGCGAGTGTAGAAATGTTGATGCAGATGTTGTCTATATGCTTTACACATAGCATCTCTTACTTTAATTAAAGAGAAGCCTACGGTGCACTCGGTGTGACGTCACCCAGAGTGGGCCAGGCTTGGCGTGGCACTGTGCTGACAGAAATGAGGTGCACATCCACCAATCGTTCTCAAAAGATCTTACAAAATCTATTCGGTAAAAAACTTGATTTCTTCGTTTCTTGTAGCTTTGTATGCCAGTTTCATCGCGAAATACCCGTCATTTGGTTAATGGTTGTCGTTACTGTGGTAGTTCCTACATAAATAACAAACTCAAAAACGAACCTTCCTGGCAGATTAAAACTGTATGCCGGACCAAAACTCGAACTCGGAACCTTTGTCTTTCGTGGGCAAGTGCTCTACCAACTGAGCTACCCAAGCACAACTCACGACCCCTCCTCACACCTTTAATTCCACCAGTACCTCGTCTCCTTCCAAACTTCACAGAAGCTCTCCTGCAGACCCTGCAGAACTAGGGATTTTGGCCATCATAGCACGCAAAGAGGAGAGTGTTTTGCGATATGGTTAACACATGAAACTTTATCTACGGAGATATAACGGAACCTACAACTTTTTTTCAAACCAGTATTGTAATTTTTGAAAAGTCATAGCCAGCTAGTGAAGAGAGAATTTGCTAGTTTTAAAACAAGAAATTTGTTGTGTCGATTCCCTAAGGTCTCGACACAATGAGTGGCTAGGTGCACGCGAAACTAACGCAGACGGGCGTAAATTCTGAAACAGGAGACTGGATGAAAAACTATAAAGAAAAGAAGAGAGATTGTCATCTACTTAACTTTTAATGATGTTCTTCTTGTTGAAATACATCTCTTGCATAGTAGTAAGCAATTAGCAATGATACACATGGCGCCTTGCTAGGTAGTAGCGATGGACTAGCTGAAGGCTATTTAATCTGTCTCTCGGCAAATGAGAGGAATACTTGGTAGGTCTAGTCGCAAGCTATGTCGTCCGTACAACTGGGGCGAGGTCAAGTCCGTGTCTTGTGACCTGCCCTGTGGTGGCGCTACGTTTGCGAATACACAGTGGCGACACGCGGGTCCGACATGTACTACAGGACCGCGGCCGATTTAAGTTACCACCTAGCAAGTGTGGTGTCTAGCGGTGACACCACATTCCTCCCCCGCAAATCGGCGAACGGTCGTGAGATAAGGCTTCCGCCCGCCGTGGGGAGGACCCCATGTTGACGTATGCGATGAGGTGGGGAGCCTAACAACAGGCGAGGCTGTGCCACCCGCACCCGGCCATTCGGTCCGAAGGGAGCTAGGAAACGCCTGCAAACCTAGTCCAGGGTGCACGTCAACATGAGGTGTTTGCGCACGGAATGATATAAGAGGAGCCGCGGGGTCGACCTCCATGTGGTCGGAGCACCCGACGGGCGAAGACGACATCTGGTCCGGAGCGGGCAAGAGGTCCATGGCGGAGGACGGCTGGTCACGGGAAGCAAGCGGCGGCGCGTGACCCAGGGAGGCGCGAGGCGGCTGTAGCGAAGCGTCCGCTGCTGGCGGCGCCGGCGGCGGCTGCGGCGGCGCGACGCCATGAGGCAAAATGGAAGGCATCGTCGGTAACACCTGGGGATGAGGCGAGCCAGTAGATGGGTCCCCAGGGCGCTGACCTGACGGCTCCGTCGCTGAAAGCAGACGGGGAGCGGCAGAACCCAGGCGACGACAGAGGCGCAGCTGATTGAGATGCCGACGCACCTCACCAGAGGCCCCCAAAACCAAATACATCGCGCGGCCGAGGCAGCGAAGAATGCGCCCTGCGAGCCAACGCCGTGAACCGCGATAGTTGCGATAATAGACAACGTCGCCAGGAGCAAAAGCAGGTCTCTGCCGCTGCACAGGAACCTGATGTGGCGGATGCAACAAAGACATCAGAGTTCGATGAGGACGACCATGGAGCAATTCAGCCGGCGAGCGACCGTCGCGAGGCTGAGAGCGATATGAGGACAAAAAGAGCAACAAAGCGTCCTCCCGAGAATGCGACTCTTTCAACTTCAACATCTGCGACTTGAAAGTCCGGACCAATCGTTCCGCGGCACCGTTTGACTGAGGCGAAAACGGCGCGGATGTCAGATGTTGAATACCATTGGCCTTGCAGAACGACTGAAATTCTGCGGACATGAATTGTGGGCCATTGTCGGAAACAATAGTCTGCGGAAGACCTTCAAGGCAAAAGATAGCAGACAAGGCTTGGATGGTGGCAGAAGACGTCGTGGAAGACATCCGGACAACAAAAGGAAAATTACTGAAAGCATCAACCACAACCAACCATCGAGCATTCCAGAATGGACCAGCAAAATCGATGTGCAAGCGTTGCCAAGGGGAAGTGGCTTTCGGCCATGCAAAGAATTTCCGCGGCGGTGCGGATTGTTGTTCGGCACACGCCACGCAAGAGGAGCACATATTCGTAATCGCAGCATCGATTCCGAACCAAGTACAGTGCTGACGAGCAAGTTGTTTCGTGCGCACTATACCCCAATGTCCGTGGTGAAGAAGCTTTAAGACAGAGGACTGTAACGAACGTGGGACCACGACTCGGGATTGATCATTATCGGAACGCAACAACAAAACACCACGTCGGACAAAAAGTCTCTCCTTGTGAGCAAAAAAACGGCGAACCAAAGGATCATCGATCCGTGACTTTGACAAGGGCCATTGCGTAGCAACAAAACGCAAAACGGGAGTAAGGACAGGGTCAGCAGCTGTGGCAGTAGCTACACGACGAAAATCAATCGGAAACGATGCGACCACGTCATCGGTTTCCGAATCAATGAACATGCAAGCAAGTTCGGAAGAATCGAATGCTTTATCCTCAGCAACAGGCAAACGGGACAACGCATCAGCGTTGCCGTGCTTAGCAGTGGACCGATACAAGATATCGTAGCGGTACTGCGAGAGAAAAAGTGACCAGCGAATGAATTTCTGCGCTGTACGTGGAGGTACAGGCTTGTTCGGATGAAAAAGTGATGTCAACGGTTTGTGGTCGGTGATGATTGTAAAGTGACGACCATACAAGAAGTCATGGAACTTGGTAACACCAAACACGAGAGCTAAAGCTTCTTTCTCTATTTGTGAATAATTTCTTTGCGCAGATGAGAGCAATTTGGACGCAAAGGCAATAGGGCGATCATGCGAGCCATCCTTGTGCGCAAGCACAGCACCGATCCCGAAATCCGAGGCATCTACCATCAACAAAAGGGGTTTTCGGGGATCGAATGGCGTAAGGCAAGTATTTGAAAGTAACGCCGATTTCAACTGGCGAAAGGCGCGTTCGCATTCCGTCGTCCAGACGAACGGAACACCTTTACGGCGTAAGCGATGAAGCGGAGCTGAAATGGAAGAAGCATTGCGCACAAACTTTGAATAATAATTTACCTTACCCAGCACACTCTGTAGCTGTGTTAAGTTCTGCGGTGACGGCAAGTCCTGAATGGCACGAAGGTGCTCTGGACTCGGATGAATACCTTGGGCGTTAAGGACATGGCCCAGGTACGGTAAGTCACGAGCAAAAAACACACATTTGTCCTTCCTCAAGCGAAGACCATTCTGACGCAATACCTGAAATAATGTTCGGAGATTTTGCAAATGTTCTGCTTCTGTCTTTCCTGAGATTACAATATCGTCCAGATAGTTCGCAGCTGTAGGGACCGACGCACAAATAGTTTGTAAATATTGCTGAAACAAAGCAGGGGCGGATGCACACCCGAATGGCAGTCTTTTGAAGCGATACAAGCCAAGATGCGTGTTTACCACCAAGACGCGCTGGGATTCTTCGTCCACAGGTATTTGCAAGTACGCATCTGCTAGGTCCAATTTTGAAAAATATTTTCCCGGGCACAGTTTGTCAAAAAGATCTTCCGGGCGGGGCAAAGGAAAAGTAGCAGTCACAAGTTGTGGATTCACAGTTGCCTTGAAGTCCACACAAAGTCTCAATTTTCCGGAAGGTTTTGGCAAAATTACTAAGGGTGAGGCCCAGAGAGAAGCCTGCACACGTTCAATGACACCTTGAGATTCTAATTCGGCTAACGTTCTTGCGACCTCATCACGCAATGCGTGGGGAACATTGCGCGCTCTGAAAAATTTCGGTTGCGCGTTGTCTTTCAGTTCCAAATGCGCTTCATAGTTCTTAGCGCAACCAAGGCCCGGTGCAAAAATGTCTGCAAATTCTTCACAAAGACTAGAAACACTGGCGGAAGGCACAGTCTGATTCACGGATAGGACCTGATTTACAATAGACAAATTAAATAATTGAAACAAATCTAAACCAAACAAGTTCACTGCACTAGAGGAACGAAGAACATAAAATGACACAAGTTTTGTCTGTCCCTTGTATGTTGCAATAAGGCTGCACTGTCCTAACACAGGTATATGCTGTCCTGAGTAACTAGTTAACGTAACATTTGCGGCACGCAATGGCGGTTGGCCCAGTTGTTTGTACGTGTCGTGATTGAGCAAGGAAACTGCAGCTCCGGTATCGAGCTGGAATGGTATCACTTTTCCTGCAAAGTCTAAGTCCACAAAAAGTTTATTGTCTTGTTGACGACAAGAGCGACTGTCTCGTGCAATTTGAACTGATACAGGTCCAGAAGCACTTGCAACTTTACGGGATTTCCGGCGACGTCGACGCACACTTTGGGTGGGACGAACACAGTCACTGTTAGCTAAAGTGTCACTGGACGGGTGGGAATGAACGACATGAATGTCCATGGGCGAAGGTCCACGAGCCTGAGTGTCCCGGGTGCGATTCCGGCGCGAAGCAAAGGGCCTGGAATTTGTGTGATTGTCTGATCTTAACTTTTTCTGGCAAACACTTTGTACATGTCCTTTCTTTTGACAGTAAAAGCAAATAGCTTGGCGTGACGGGCAATTTTCACGCGAATGTCTAGTTGCACACCGCGGGCAAGATTTCACTGCATTTGCTTGCTTACGCGGCGCACGTGGTTGCAAGCTAGGCGGCCGCAGCGAAGTCGGGCGCGAGGGCCGCTTAGCGTCCCGTGCAGCGGGCCGGGCGGGCCGATTAATGTGACACACTGCTGGCGAAGTTTCAAATGATGCCTGAGCAAAGTCAAGTGTGTCTTGCCTGTCCAATATGTCTATCACTTGTTGCAGGGAGGGATTAACTAGTTTCAAAATCTGTTCCCTTATGCGAACATCAGAAACGTTCTGTGCAATTGCATCACGCACCATAGTATCTGAATATGGGAGGCCACATTCACAGGCAAACGCGCAGTCTCTAGTAAGTCCTTGCAAAGTTGCTACCCACTCCCTGTTAGTCTGACCGGCCGTACGTTTTGTACGAAAAAACGTATACCGTTTTGCAACAACATTAACTGTTTCTTTGAAATAGGCATCTAAAGCCGACAAAATTTCCTCGTAGGTCAGAGTTGCTACGTCGCGTCGGGGAAACAATTTCACTATCACCCGGTAGGTAGACACACCGACACAAGATAGCAAAAACGGCTGCCGCTCTTTACCTTGAATTCCATAAGCTGTGAGGTGGAACCGGAACTGATCGGCCCACTCAGTCCAGCTCTCGTTATGGGCCTCAAAGGGCCTAAATGGCGGTGCGACAGCGTTGTGTGGCCGCGGTAGCGATGAAGCGGCGGGTGCCGCATCGGTTTGCAGCGCACGTTGACCCTGGACGAGCTGTCCAAGGGCTTCCAATAACGCCTGCGTCTGCTGATTCTGCAAGCGAAAAAATTCGGACAGTACATCTGGAGAATGCGGCGAAGCCATGACACAAGCAAATTAGAGCAAATAGAACACAAAGACTGCAACGTGGGCGCGGCACCACTCCTCGGCGCCAAAATATTGTTGTGTCGATTCCCTAAGGTCTCGACACAATGAGTGGCTAGGTGCACGCGAAACTAACGCAGACGGGCGTAAATTCTGAAACAGGAGACTGGATGAAAAACTATAAAGAAAAGAAGAGAGATTGTCATCTACTTAACTTTTAATGATGTTCTTCTTGTTGAAATACATCTCTTGCATAGTAGTAAGCAATTAGCAATGATACACATGGCGCCTTGCTAGGTAGTAGCGATGGACTAGCTGAAGGCTATTTAATCTGTCTCTCGGCAAATGAGAGGAATACTTGGTAGGTCTAGTCGCAAGCTATGTCGTCCGTACAACTGGGGCGAGGTCAAGTCCGTGTCTTGTGACCTGCCCTGTGGTGGCGCTACGTTTGCGAATACACAGTGGCGACACGCGGGTCCGACATGTACTACAGGACCGCGGCCGATTTAAGTTACCACCTAGCAAGTGTGGTGTCTAGCGGTGACACCACAAAATTCCTTGTCTTATGTTACTGTAACGAATACAGGATTTTCTTTCTACACTTAAGTTATCCTTGAAATATGAAAAATTACAGCGAAAAGTGTGCCATCTTTCCGTTCATATTACTGTACAGAGTAAAGGAGTGAATCTTCTTACTACAAATATCTCTTAATTCGTCACTGAAAGTGACTGTTGGGTATGTGGCAAGGTTTTTCACGTCATCAGTTTTTGCGCAGCTTCAGAGTTACGAAAGAATTTTACTGGGTCAATTTTAGTGTGCAACAAAAGTGCAAGACAGTTCTATTAGAAGTAACATATTTGATGCCTGTTTATCTCTATTCAGTAAGGTTACAAAAACAAGGAAATTAATACTTTGCGAACCGGTTGAAGCAATATTCATTGAGGTCAAAATATATTGTAAATATATGTTGTCACGTAAGAGGAGCAAGTAAGTTCCAGTCACAGTTGTTCTCTATTAGACATTCGGTGCTTTACACGAGTCCACCAAAATTGCGGATGACGAACACTAACTTCACTTAACGAAGGTTTATTCAGCACTTGCACATACAAGAGCGCTGAGCGAACTGTCTCCAGCCAGAACATATACAGTATATATACAGCTACAGAACATTCCAGTACAATGATTCTTTACATTTGTGGATACTTCTGGAATGTACTCGAATCGATTATAGAAATTAATATTCTACAGTCCGGGTGAGTTTGAACTCACCACCCTCCGTGCATCAGTTTAGTATCATAACCATTACACGACTTCTTCTGCGACAATATAATTTATCTTTAACATATCAAAAAATAATTAAGGTCGAGACGTTCATCTCTTCACTCTGACGGAGTACAGAAATAAAAGATGGTGCACTAATTTCTCTGTATTATCTTCACGTTTCTCCGATGCAGAACAGGAAGAAAATCCTATAGTAAGTTCCAGTCACAGTTGCTCTCTATTAGACGTTCGGTGCTTTACACGAGTCCACCAAAATTGCGAATCGGCATTTTATTTTTGTCTGAAATGTTAACCTTTTCTGATTTGAAGAAGCATCATCGGTAATGAGTAACGACCACATATCTCTTGCTAACACGTTTAATTTCACTTCTTTTGAGAAAACACAGAATGATTGCTGCAAAAATCACCTTGCAGTAGCTGTTGCAACAGAAACCTGAAAAAGAATGCCTTATTAAACAAGCAGTTGCTGACTATAGAGATCAACAGCTTACGGAAAATCTCATTGTGTCGATTTACAGTAACGTAAGAGAAGAAATTTCGTGTTTTTCATACTAACAAATTCTCTTTCCAATAACTGTCGATGACTTTTCA
The DNA here is from genome assembly GCF_023898315.1 of Schistocerca nitens. Lineage (NCBI taxonomy): Eukaryota > Metazoa > Arthropoda > Insecta > Orthoptera > Acrididae > Schistocerca > Schistocerca nitens. Next base: position 251,183,531 of record NC_064618.1, read on the forward strand.
AAAATTACAGCACTGTGGTGAAAGAACTGTAGCTTCTCCGATATCGCCGTCAGGTAAGGTTGCGTATGTTAACCATATTACGAAGCACTCTCCTCTTTGCGTTATGACTATTTCATTCCCACACTCGTGCAATCGGAAGTGAACATGCCATTTAAAATCCATTTTCTCGAGATTAGAGACAGACACTTCCCCCCTACTCTATAGAAAAGTTCAGTATCGTAGCTAAGTTTCATTCGCAGCAACATATAGTGTAACATGCACCAAACTCATAGTACTCTCCGCCACACACCGTCAGGTGGCTTGCGGAGTAGGGTTGTAGATGTAGATATAGAACATAGTTTGTGAGTTCAGGAGAAGTCAAATAGTTTAATTATTTTGCCTTCATCGTAAAATATACGACGCTCTAACAAAGTAAAGTGTTAATTTGGTAAAATAAATTAACTATAGTTTTTGTCATTTCAAATCTGTGGCAGAGGCGTGCGTGCGAAAGCAAAGAGAGCTTCACTCCAAGTTTAAACGCAGCCAAAACCTCTCAGACAAACAGAAGCTAAGCGATGTCAAAGTTAGCGTAAGGAGGGCTATGCGAGAAGCGTTCAGTGAATTCGAAAGTAAAATTCTATGTACAGACTTGACAGAAAATCCTAGGAAGTTCTGGTCTTACGTTAAATCAGTAAGTGGCTCGAAACAGCATATCCAGACACTCCGGGATGATGATGGCATTGAAACAGAGGATGACACGCGTAAAGCTGAAATACTAAACACCTTTTTCCAAAGCTGTTTCACAGAGGAAGACCGCACTGCAGTTCCTTCTCTAAATCCTCGCACAAACGAAAAAATGGCTGACATCGAAATAAGTGTCCAAGGAATAGAAAAGCAACTGGAATCACTCAACAGAGGAAAGTCCACTGGACCTGACGGGATACCAATTCGATTCTACACAGAGTACGCGAAAGAACTTGCCCCCCTTCTAACAGCCGTGTACCGTAAGTCTCTAGAGGAACGGAGGGTTCCAAATGATTGGAAAAGAGCACAGGTAGTCCCAGTCTTCAAGAAGGGTCGTCGAGCAGATGCGCAAAACTATAGACCTATATCTCTGACGTCGATCTGTTGTAGAATTTTAGAACATGTTTTTTGCTCGAGTATCATGTCGTTTTTGGAAACCCAGAATCTACTATGTAGGAATCAACATGGATTCCGGAAACAGCGATCGTGTGAGACCCAACTCGCGTTATTTGTTCATGAGACCCAGAAAATATTAGATACAGGCTCCCAGGTAGATGCTATTTTTCTTGACTTCCGGAAGGCGTTCGATACAGTTCCGCACTGTCGCCTGATAAACAAAGTAAGAGCCTACGGAATATCAGACCAGCTGTGTGGCTGGATTGAAGATTTTTTAGCAAACAGGACACAGTATGTTGTTATCAATGGAGAGACGTCTACAGACGTTAAGGTAACCTCTGGCGTGCCACAGGGGAGTGTTATGGGACCATTGCTTTTCACAATATATATAAATGACCTAGTAGATAGTGTCGGAAGTTCCATGCGGCTTTTCGCGGATGATGCTGTAGTATACAGAGAAGTTGCAGCATTAGAAAATTGTAGCGAAATGCAGGAAGATCTGCAGCGGATAGGCACTTGGTGCAGGGAGTGGCAACTGTCCCTTAACATAGACAAATGTAATGTATTGCGAATACATAGAAAGAAGGACCCTTTACTGTATGATTATATGATAGCGGAACAAACACTGGTAGCAGTTACTTCTGTAAAATATCTGGGAGTATGCGTGCGGAACGATTTGAAGTGGAATGATCATATAAAATTAATTGTTGGTAAGGCGGGTACCAGGTTGAGATTCATTGGGAGAGTGCTTAGAAAATGTAGTCCAGCAACAAAGGAGGTGGCTTACAAAACACTCGTTCGACCTATACTTGAGTATTGCTCATCAGTGTGGGATCCGTACCAGATCGGGTTGACGGAGGAGATAGAGAAGATCCAAAGAAGAGCGGCGCGTTTCGTCACAGGGTTATTTGGTAACCGTGATAGCGTTACGGAGATGTTTAATAAACTCAAGTGGCAGACTCTGCAAGAGAGGCGCTCTGCATCGCGGTGTAGCTTGCTCGCCAGGTTTCGAGAGGGTGCGTTTCTGGATGAGGTATCGAGTATATTGCTTCCCCCTACTTATAACTCCCGAGGAGATCACGAATGTAAAATTAGAGAGATTAGAGCGCGCACGGAGGCTTTCAGACAGTCGTTCTTCCCGCGAACCATACGCTACTGGAACAGGAAAGGGAGGTAATGACAGTGGCACGTAAAGTGCCCTCCGCCACACACCGTTGGGTGGCTTGCGGAGTATGAATGTAGATGTAGATGTAGATGAAGTGAAAGTAAGTGCCATCAGTGACTATGTAAATGTAGAAGTACTGGACGTTAAAAAATATATTTTTTTATGAATGTCGCAATATAAAAGTAGCATTAATACACAGTAAATGAGACACTAAAAAATTTGTTTTATTTACAAGCCGGACATTTGAAGTGTCATGAACAGTTCAATTGCACATAGGCGTGGGATTCCTGATGAGGGATGTACGTTACTGTATTATTTTAGATTGTGTTATTTTATAACATCTGTTTTAACATATTGATACTTTATAATTATCGTTGTTGTGTAGATACAGTGTTGCAATGATTCCATTGCGCCCAGTAACATTTTTATTCCATTTTACTATTGCTCCAGTGGATTATTGCGAGCTCCCGTCTGATGGGCATGTTACATGAGGTGGGCTGCTTTAAATCAGGCGAAATATCTCACAGGCACTGACAGAGGAAGACACTATTTTCTAGGCGTCCTTAGTTGCTCACTGTCGGCTCAGAGCCGAAAAGAACGACGTGACGCGATCCGACGGGTGTACAAGAGACACTGTCCAACACATCTGTGCATAGCTTCATGGGACGGTCACTGTGGTTTCCATTCTGCGATCGATCAGACCTCACTTTCTGAATAGACCTCGTAGATTGAAAATGACAAAATAACGGAAGATGTCGTCTCATATGACTCGTAATCATGCTCGGAATAACACAAAAGGCGACAGATGAAAGCTCACGTCGAAAGAAGTCCAAGAAGCCTAAAGAAATCCAGTGCTGAGCGAATGCGGTAGTGTCGAAAAGGAAAAAAAAAACGGCGCAAAATAATTACATAGCTGGCCCATCGGTAATGCTACGAGCAGCGACAACTCAACGTTGTGACTTATCGGTTCTGCAAGCGTTATACTACTTTGCGTAGCCATTGTAATAAAAGAGATCAATAATTTAAGTACACGTTGACACGAAGCGCTTGTTATGATTTTATCTTGACTTTTTCGCATTAAGTCTACTGCACCGAAAAAAATGGCTCTGAGCACTATGGGACTTAACTTCTGAGGTCATCAGTCCCCTAGAACTTAGAACTAATTAAACCTAACTAACCTAAGGACATCACACACATCCATGCCCGAGGCAGGATTCGAACCTGCGACCGTAGCGGTCACGCGGTTCCAGACTGAAGCGCCTTTAACCGCACGGCCACACCGACACGATCTCCACACACACAAACTTTCTCTGCAATTCACGGAACACTGCAGATGGAAACGGAATCGTCGACCCCTGTTGTACCTGAAATCACACCCCGTGGGAAATGATCAACTCAGTCAAACTTACCAGTAACTTGGACATTCCGGAGCAGATCCTAGGTCTCTGAAGCGTTTACTCCATCTAGAAGTCTGTCGTTCGTCATTTATATACCTCCCCTTCCAACAGAGACTGACCTTCAAGATGAAATTGTTTTAACAGCAAAAAATACATAAAGGATATGCTAACTTTATGCTACAATCGAGAAAAGGAACTAAATGGGAAATCCAAAAAAGTGTGAAAAAGTTTGAAGATGCAGCGAAATTTTCCATACCGGAGAGAAAAACATCGGATGATTACAGAAGAAGCTGTCACGAGCCTGTTGTATAACAGGATATCAGAGGACTCATCTCGCTAGCTACTTGAAGCTGTGTACTTTGCAGCACAAGAAATGTGAAAAAGATAGTCTTCCATTAAAAGACCATTATAGCTATCGTAAAAAGTCATGAGAATAAGCATAAATTTTGTGGAACGGTGGAGCGGCTACCTATTTCAGAATGAATCGAGGACGGTCAAGGTCTGGGGCTTACATTAATCTCTGATATTCGTCGCGGCCGCATCCCAACTATGGTCTGTTTTTGCAACAAGAAAGACAATATCATCCAGTACTGATCGCAAAACGCTTCATGAAGGCAGTGTGCGAGGTGGACAGACAAGAGTGTCACGAACAATCATTTTTCACCTCAGGAAGACTTTTGATTTGCCTATTAGACGGAACCCATTGTCGTCTGTCACACATCCTTGAAAGTTATTCCCTTGGTGGAAGCAGTGTTTGGTTGTGTTATATAATTAAACAGAAGCCGATTCTGTAATTTTTTTGACGTGTGATAATGATTGTGTATTATTCATGTTTATGTTCGACTTTTTTCTTGTACAAGAGGTGGTGATAATTGAAGACGATATTACTCGACAACACAGAAGTAGTCATAAGTATATTTACAATCAAATAAGTCAGCAGCTCGAGAGGACGGGCAACGGCCTTGCCGCAGTGGATACACCGGTTCCCGTGAGATCACCGCAGTTAAGCACTGTCGAGCGTGGTCGGCACTTGGATGGGTGACCATCCAGACCGACATCACTGTTGCCATTTTTCGGGGTGCACTCAGCCACATGATGCCAATTGAGGAGCTACTCGACTGAATAGTAGCGGTTTCGGTCAAGAATACCATCATAACGACCGGGAGAGTCGTGTGCTGACCCCACACTCCTATCTGCATCCTCCACTGAGGATGACACGGCGGTCGGATGGTCCCGGTAGGCCACTCGTGGCCTGAAGACGGAGCTGGAGAGGAGAGATTGATGTGCTACCTAGACAGAGAACTTGTAAGGTTATGTCACAGTACCTCGTGTTCTCTAGGGTTGTGCCTGAGCCCATTGTCACACTGTGATCACATTTCCAAGAAGAACGGCGATCTACATTTACATCTGTACTCCGTGAACCAGTGTGATACGAATGAAAGAGGGTACGTTCTATTGCAACAGTTATTACGGTTTCTTCTCGTGCAATTCGCATATGGAGCGCGGGAGGATTGACTGTTTAAATGCTGCTGTACGCTTGTAAATAGTCAAATCTTGCCTTTGTTCAAATGGTTGAAATGGCTCTGAGCACTGTGGCACTTAACTTCTAAGGTTATCAGTCCCATAGAACTTAGAACTACTTAAACCTAACTAACCTAAGGACATCACACACATCCATGCCCGAGACAGGATTGGAACCTGCGACCGTAGCGGTCGCGCTGTTCCAGACTGTAGCGTCTAGAACCGCTCGGCCACCTCGGCCGGCCTTGCCTTTGTGATCGATGCGGGAGCGATACGTAGGGAGTTATAGTATAGTCCTAGATTTATCACTTAAAACTGCTTCGTAAATCTCCGTAAGTAGACATTCTCACGATATTTTATATCATCCACGTCAGTCTCTTAAGGATCACCGTGACACCCTATTATTGGTCAAAAACGAAATTTAAAAATTTGTGGTAAGCTTCTATGGGACCAAACTGCTGAGGTTATCGGTCCCTAGGCTTACACACTGCTTAATCTACCTTAAACTAACTTACGTTAAGTACAACATACACACCCATGCCCGAGGGAGGACTCTAACCTCAAACGGGGTGGGGGGGGGGGGGGGGGAGGGGGGGGAGCCGCAAGAACCGTGACAAGACGCCGTACACCACGGTGTCAAAAACGAATTGTCACCGTTTTTGCCACCCCTCTTTCTTTACGTCCAACGTATATCATATGGATACCATCTACTCGAGCAGTATTATAGGGATGGGTTGTACGAGTGTTTGTAAGTTATTTCCTTGGTAGATTGACTGCATGTCCCTAGTATCCTACCAAAGAACCGAAGTCTGCCGCCTGCTTTTCCTACGAATGAGTGATCATTCTATTTCATATCTATACAAATTGTAACAATCAATTACTTCTCTGAGTTGCGATTCGTTGATACTGTCGTGAGGTATACAGTTTTACAATTCTTAACAGTTAAAACGAGTTGCCACTCTCTGCACTACTTTCGATTCTTACCCAAATCTGACTGAATTCGTTTACTGTGAACAACGTTAAATAAAATTACTAAGCAAAGCATACCTTATTATTGGTGTTACTTATGTCCTGCAGAAGTCATATGTCCATTCTCTTTCTTGTCTATAAATTTGTCCTCGAATTTTATTTGAGAGTTTTTGCAGTTAACAACACTCTTGTAAGTTTCATGAAATTAATTATTTGAGTAATAGTTGCTACAGTGATTTACCTGATTTATAGAATTCAGAGTATTTCCAGCGTTAGGCAGCAAGATTTTGCCATCATACATCTAATATTACATAAATTATCTCGGTTTATACGCCAAAGAACCTGGTACAGGCATGCGTATTCAAATGCAGACATATGTAAATGTAAACAGGCAGAATACGGCGCTGTGGTCGGCACGCCTATATAAGACAAGAAGCGCCTGGCGCAGTGGTTAGATCGGTTACTGCAGCTACAATGTCAAGTTATCAAGATTTAAGTGAGTTTGAAAGGGGCGTTATAGTCGGCGCACGAGCGATGGTACGATGGGACACATCTCCGCGGTAGCGATGAAGTGAGGATTTTCCCGTACGACCATTTCACGAGTGTACCGTACCATGAACCATGGACCTTGCCATTGGTGGGGAGTCGTGCGTGCCTCAGCGATACACACAGCCGTTCTGTAGGTGCAACCACAACGGAGGGGCATCTGTTGAGAGGCCAGCCAAACGTGTGGTTCCTAAAGAGGGGCAGCAGCCTTTTCAGTTGTTGCTGGGGCAACAGCCTTGATGATTGACTACTGTGGCCTTGTAGAATTAACCAAAATGGCCTTTGCTGTGCTGGTACTGCAAACGGCTGAAAGCAAGGGGAAACTACAGCTGCAATTTTTCTCGAGGGCATGGACCTTTACTGTATGGCTAAATGACAAGGCGTATTTTTGGGTAAAATATTCCGGAGGTAAAATAATCCTCCATTCCTATCTCCGGGCGGGGACTACTCAGAAGGACCTCTTCATCAGGAGAAAGAAAACTGGCGTTCTATGGATCGGAGCGTGGAGTGTCAAATCCCTTAATCGGGAAGGTGGGTTAGAAAATTTAAAAAGGGAAATGGCTAGCTTAAAGTTAGATATAGTGGGAATTAGAGAAGTTCGGTGGCAGGAGGAACAAGACTTCTGGTCAGGTGAATACAGGTTTATAAATACAAAATCAAATAGCGGTAATGCAGGAGTAAGTTCAATAATGAAAAAAATATGAGCGCGGGTAAGCTACTACGAACACCATAGTGAACTCATTATTGTTGCCAAGATAGACACGAAGCCCATGCCTATCACAGTTGTACAAGTTTATATGCCAACTACCTTCGCAGATGACAAAGAGAGTGAAGAAATGTATGATCAGATAAAAGAAATTTTTCAGATAGTGAAGGGAGACGAAAATCTAATAGTCATGAGGGACTGGAATTTGATAGTAGGAAAAGGAAGAGAAGGAAAAGCAGTGGGTGAATATGGAATGGGTGTACGGAATGAAAGAGGACGCCGCCTGGTAGAATTTTGCACAGAGCGTAACTTGATGAAAGCTAACACTTGGTTCAAAAATCATGAAAGAAGATTGTATACGTGGAACAAGCCTGGAGACAGTGGAAGGCTTCAGATCGATTATATAATGGTGAGACAGAGATTTAGGAACCAGGTTTTAAATTGTAGAACATTTCCAGGGGCACATGTGAACTCTGACCACAATTTATTGGTTATGAACTGTAGATTAAAACTGAACAAACGGCAAAAAGGTTGGAAATTAAGGAGATAAGACCTGGATAAACTGAAAGAACCAGAGGTTGTACAGAGTTTCAGAGTGAGCAAAATAACTGATGATGTTGGAAGTAGAGAGAATATAAATAGTAGAGTGGCAATGGCAAGGAAAGCGTTCCTGAAGAAGAGAAATTTGTTAACATCGTGTATAGATTTAAGTGTCAGGAAATCTTTTCCAAAAGTATTTGCATGGAGTGTAGCCACATATGGGTGTGAAACAAGGACGATAAATAGTTTAGACAAAAGAAGAGAATAGAAGAAGAGGAATTTGTGGTACATCTTGACTAGAAGAAGGGATCGGTTGGTGGGACATGTTATGAAGCACCAAGGGATCACAAATTTAGAATTGGAGGGCAGTGAGGAGACTAAAAATCTTAGAGGGGGACCAAGAGATGAATACAGTAAGCAGATTTAGAAGGATGTAGGGTGCAGTAGTTACTTGGAGATGAAGAAGCTTGCACAGGATACAGTAGTATGGGGAGGTGCATCAAACAAGCCTCTGGACTGAAGACCACAACAGCAAAAACAACAACAACCGTGAATATCAGAGACCCGATAAGACATTCAATCTCCAACGTCGCCGTGGCTGGAAGAAGATCCTGCAAGAACGGGACTAACGATGACTGAAGAGTACGTTCAACGTTACAGAAGTGCAACCCTTCCGTAAATTGCTGCAGATTTCATTGCTGGGCGATGCACAATTATCAGCTTGCGAACCATTCAATGAAACATCATAGATATGGGCTTTCGAGTCAAAGGTCCACTCGTGTAACCCTGATGAAAGCACGACACAAAGGTTTACGACTCTCATGAGCCCATTAACACCGGCATTGGAACTGTTGAACACTGGAATTATGTTGCCTGGTCGGACGAGTCTCGTTTCAAATTTTATCGAGCTGATTGAAGTGTACTGATATGGAGACAACCTCATGAATCCATAAACCCTGCATGTCGGCAGGGGCCTGTTCAAACTGGTGGAGGCACTGTAATGGTGTAGGGCGTGTGCAGTTGGAGTGATATGGGACCCGTGATACGTCTAGATACGACTCTGATAGGTGACGCGTACGTAAGCATCCTGTCTGATCACCTACGTACATTCATGTCCATTGTGTATTCTGACGAACTTGGGCAATTCCAGCGGGTCAATGCTACACTCCACACGTCCAGAATTGCTACAGAGTAGCTCCCGGAACACTCTTCGAGTTTAAACGCTTCCACTGGCCACGAAAGTCCCCAGACATGAACATTATTGAGCATATCTGGGATGCCTTGCAAGTGCTGTTCAGAACATATCTACAACCTCTCGTACTCTTATGGATTTATGGACAGCCCTCGAGGATTTACGGTGTCAGTTCCCTCCAGTACTATTTCAAATATTAGTCATGTTGCAGAACTTCTGGGTGTTCATGGGGGCTCTACACGAAAGTAGGCAGGTGTACCAGAGTCTTTGACTCTTCAATGTATTTACATTAGATCACTGTTTACTATGCACAATCGGATTATTAACGATTGCATTGGCAGATACTGGCTGTCGCCATGTACTAACAGTTTCTGTAGTACTGCATGTCTGTGAGTTAGGGCTGAACACTGACAGAAAGCGCAATGTGGGCAACGCGTTTCTCAGAAGCCGCTATCGCCTAGAAGGTGATTGATAGGAGAGGTGTCATGATTTGCAGGGGAGGGTATTTACTGTCCTGAGAGAGAACAATCAGGGGAAGCGGCGGCTTACATCACTGCGGCCGCAGCAACCCCTGCGCCCCTCCCCCACATGTAGTGCAGACAGCGCAAGCACAAGGTAGCACTCTGGCGGGCCGAAAATATTTTTTAGGATAGCCTGCCTGGCAGAAGAGCGTTGGAGCGGAACAAGCCGAAAGACATACTTTTTACTGCAAAGGAATGTATGCGGTCACTTAGGACGGTCACCAGCTGACCTTCGAGGAGCTGTGTCACGGGAAGTTCTGGGGCATGCTTTACACCAAAAAGCAGACACCCGTATTTGATTGCCAGAGTGGTTTTGAGAAGTGTTGATTCCGCCCCAAGGAGTGCATGAAGTCGTTGCACTTTGAGCAGAGTTGTCACTTTGTTTACTTGAGTGATGATTCTTTACCTCTCTGGTGAGTCTGACACGTGCTGAAGTGCTCCTACTTTGAGTCAAATTTATGTTCCTGGCTAGCCAGCAAACAGATATCTTGACTCATGTTCTGTCTTGTACTGAGGTAGTTTTTGCCCTAGGACTTTGTGGATGGCATATCGCTTCCACTGCATTGGCAGACAATTACAAGTACACCACATACGTCTTTTGCACAGCGCCCAACGCTCCTATGTGCAGATCACTGGTGCAATATAGCTACTGTATGTACTTCAATAGCTGACATGCACATTTCGATTAGGCGTATGGGGAAACACTCCCAGCAAACCTATTGAGTTTCATTTGCTTGTCCGTTGAGCTTTTTTTCTGTAAATGCCAGTCAGGGTGTAGGTCTTCTGTATCTCACTGCTAATCAGTATCAGCCAACTTTCTATCGGCTGAAGAAAGTCCAACATATGTTCTGCCAATCTCGAAATCACATTTGATGTAGAATCAGCCGTCGTGTACTTCACAACAGAGGGTTCTTATCTCGTCTTCTAAGAACTGTACAGTGTTTGTATATGAATGATAAAATAAAAATAGTGCACAGTAGACATAATCTGGCTGAAATAAAGAAGGAGTCTTTTACCCATACTTCTTGATATTAACGATGTAGCCGAATCTTGGGAACTAATTACAACCAAGACAGATATAGACTCCACATATGGCAATGTTTCCGTACTGTGATTGACTGTAGACAAACCATACCTTCAAGAACTGTTAATGAGTAATCCAGTTTCTCATCAGGTAATGGCAATATTTCAGTTGCACTGATTCAAAAGCTGTTCATCTGCTATTCAGAACCTGACTTTTGCGTGTACTCTGTCTCAGTAATAAACTTCTACTGTTGTTGGTTAGGTTTGTCCCGTATTGTTTCACTGCTGGCTTGAAATATCTATTGTAAAATTCACCTCCATTATCGGTTTCAAGATTGTCTGGATACAGATTTGTTTCTATCTGCAGTAATTCCTTAAACACATGTGAAATCTCCTTCTCTATCATAGGTAGGGCCCAGGAAAATTTTGAACATAGATCCACAACCATTCAAATATTTTGAAACTTTTATTTGAAGGAGAACTACGGTTCATATCAACGAGATCCTGCTGCCATAAATCACCTAAGCCCCATGTTAAGCTGTCTGCACAGGAATGTTTAGTCATGAATGACTGTCTCTTTTGATGATTAGTCTCCCTCAAAGATTTGAAGTTAATTATATAATTCCGTTAGTATGTGATTTATTCCATGTTGCAGTTAATGCTATGAGTAGACATAGAAGTTATACGATTTCATTGCGGCTATTGTAGCATATATATTCCAGAAGCAGAGTTCAAGCATTTTATGATGAGTGTCAATATCTTCACCTGTGCTATATAAACATTTTAAATCAGGTTTAATAATATTATTGTATTTCTTACTTTTGATGCCTTTTATTCATCGTTTGGGGGTCGTTATCTTTCCTATGCACATTAGTCATGCATGATACTTCAGCATATGCTTCCTTATCATTGAGTTGATCCTCTCCAGGACTTCAAGTTTTGAAGAATGTTCGCTTCAATAAACTCGGTGTTCTCTCAGATTTTGTACTATGAACCTTTGTTGTATCCTTCGTCAAAAATATATTATATGTACCTAGCATGTATGGCTTATCCCTTCTGAACCCATATAATGTGCCTAACTCTACATCCATATGTTCATTAATGTAATCTGTAGTAGTGTTTCCACCTTATTCTTCTTCTTCTTCTTCTTGTTATTCTTCTTGTGCTTGTCTGCCTCCATCCATAGCCTCTTCAGACTTTCAACTACATGTTGAAATGTTTCTGAGAGAAACTGTTCTCATTGCAAGTGTCCTAATTTTAGGAGTCATAATTTCCATAAAATAGCCTTTTGCATTTCAATCACTTTATGCACTGCCATTGACATTATGTCATGTACTAAACAATTTTTATAGATGTTATTACACTTATAAGTATTCTGCTAGTGATGATAGGATGAAACTTCTGAACCTATTGCGTGGATACAGCCTAGCATATCCATTACTCTTCTCCTGACTTCTTCAGTTCCATCATTCACATCACACATTTCCTAGCTACTAACTTGAGACTTTCCAGCTCCATTGACTTTGTATTAATTACCTGAGTTTTTCTGTAAATGTGTAGGTGTATGTGTTTCACACCCTTTGAACGAGTATGTGATGCATTTGCGAATTTATCCATACTCTACAGTATACTGACGTAGTTGCACATTACTACACTGATTTTTATGCAGAATCTCCTGAAAATTTCGTCTGTGTCGACATTCACTCAGTTTCCTCCTTATATCAATCACCATAAGGCCATAATCTATGTGATGCCAACAATTCCCACACAAGCTAACAAATTCATTGAACGTCATACCAGTACCTAAATGAACTTAGTAAAAATGTTTTAAATTTATGTTGTCCTGTTTGAGTCACAATCCTGTTTTGGGAGCAGTTGATTACAACAAGGCTCTTGTGATGGGGTTGCTTCAGCCACTCAATCATGGTGATGATTAAGCAATTATATTAGTATGGAAGGAGCTTTTATAGCTAGACTTCTCGTTTGTATTTACAAACTACTACTTCTAATTCCTCTTCATCTTACACCGAAATGCAACATGAATCGTAGAGCTGAGCGATGGTTTCTTCTGATGGATCATGAATTTTGCGCACCATCTGCGGCAGTTTGCTAAACATTCTCTTGCACAATCAATAGCCATGTATCTGCTAGCTTTGTCAGTGACCCAGGGCTGTAACACAATAAATTCTTAAGTGTGTACTCCCATAAGTAAATGCATTCTCTGTTGTTAGACAGTTTAAGTGTTTGTGGGAAGTCCCCAGTTGTAATAATATGGTCACCACAGAGGAGGAGAGGCTGTTTGCATAGAATAAAGTAGCAATCAGTATTGAGACGGCGTGTAGACAATACCAGTCATCTAGGGATAACATTATTTCAGTGTCACCATATCATGGATTTTTGAATACAACAACTCGCAAAACTCACAATCGAACCACATTTGCATGATGAAATGTTTACAAACGCTCTTGTTTAAGTTGTAACTACCTTTAAGCACCATTATTTCCAATAATATGGTTAGCCTTTGAAAGATCTCTCACAAGTGGATGGGTGATTAAGCGACAGCTGTTAATAACTTCTACTTTTGTGGGAAATTGTGGTTTTATTACCACTGTTAATGTAAAATAATTTATTTCTTCCTCATTCAATATGGTTCTGGACAGGATGAGCATGGCTTAGTATCACTGAGGGGGAAAGAGTTTTTCTGTGGAACAAAGCAGCATATAGACGCTACCACACATCTAGGGATAATATTACGTCAGTGTCACGTACCATGGATTTCCAAATATGGCCAATGGATGAAGCTTGTGACACATTTACAGGCATTCTTGTAAACAGCATTACTGAGATAGTATGAAAGTACTGATGTGACTCGGTGGGTCAGTTATCAATAGTAATTAATAATATGTATTTTAGGAAAAACTCTGCTTTTATTGTAGAAATAATTTCGTCCCTCCTCACTTAGGAGGGCTGTCATGCGCAGTAAATCTTGGTTATGTGAATACTAAGAAACAGGAATACATTCTAATATATAATTATGCGTATCATGTAATGATTGCACAGCCAACAATAAAAATACAGTGCATAATATTCTGTGGGTTCCAGTCAGTGCCATTAAAAATGCAAGCAAGTTTAATCACAGATGGTATGTATCTGCAGTATGCAATGCTAAGGACAGCACCATGGTATCATGTTCTAGTTGCGTGAAGAAATGATTACAAATGATCCTCATGTGTGTGTGCCTGTGCTCTCTCTCTCTCTCTCTTTCTCTCTCTCTTTCTGCATACAGTTGTTGTCAGTCACTATGTGCTGGAAGTGTGACTCCAAGGACACAGGCTGGATATTTTTTTTGCAAAAATCGTGATTTGCTACGTTTCCAGAAAAATCACAAATAGTGTGTACAGCAAGACGAAGGAAATGTTGTAAATCATAATATACCATACACCGTTTATTGAAACATTTTAGCCAGGAGCGACAATGATATAAGCATTAATACCACTGCCTCTTTTCTGTACTGTCTCATGATAACCCCAAACACATACTTCACCATTTCTGATTGTAATGCTCTCTACCCTCAAACAAACTTGGTTATCTATTCCTCCGTTTGTTATAAATTAAGGTAAAATGGCATTTGCTATGTTTTGGAGGTGCTGTCATTCTATTTTGAACTCATATCAGGCATTTATTCATAATACATCTCGGCAATGTAGGCTTCGGGCAAATGGCAATGTAATTAAAATTTGTGCAAATTTAATTTATGTGAGGTGGCAGAGACATTATAACACCGAAAATGCAGGATGCATGGCACCTGCTACCGATATATAACTTTTTTTAAATTGTATGTAAATATTTGTAATTTAAATGCTTTCTTTTAATGAGTAAGGACATTGCTTCACTGTATGTGTACATTTAGGTAGAAGTCTGTTGACGTTTCATTGTATTTATCTGTGTTTTACTGAAAGCTTATAAGCTCTGGGAAAATGCCATGGAATTGTTCTTTTCATTGACTAGCAACGATAATAGCAGCGCTTATGCATTGTAAAATCCTTAGGTAGGGAGTTGCTGCACAGAGAGTGAGAGAGAGAGAGAGACGGGTTGCAGTGCTTGTAGTGTGCGGAAGTGTGGTGATGACGTTATACTGAGGTCACTGAAAGTCATTGTTCAAGTAACGAAGTTCAGTACGAACATATAGTTTAATTGGATATTTTCAAATCACTACTCGATTGCGTTTTCAAAATTTAATGCCAAACCAAACGTAAGAGTGATTGTAAGTTTTCTTTATCATTACATACTCACTTAAAATTAGTGTCAACAAAAAAACAAACCGTGGCAACCTTTAGTTGCCACGTCAGTGTTTAATAATACATGTTATTCTTTCCCATCATCCTGTACAGGATTCTGGATGTAAATTGCCCTAGTGGACTGGCGACCGTTAATTACTTCCTTTTCGTTCTTTAGTGTAACTTTTGGATTCATGATCAGTGGTACCCCTTACTGTCCAGTGTTGATTGTGAGTGAATGCACAAAATAACTTTCATTTTCCAAATTATACCCCTGTTTGATTTAATTACTTTTTTTTAGTAGACTTTCCATCAGAAGGGTCGGTTCTACACTTTCCTCCTACTTATCGGTATCACTTCTTCAGGAAAGATAGCCTCATACAATTAGAAAATATCCATTAGGCATACACGCGATCCACAGTCATAATTTATATCGCAAGCAGGATAGGCCGATTAGTAAGAGGGAGGTTACAACATCATCACAAACTCAGACACCAGCAGTGCACAGTGTATCTGTGGCATTGCATGTGTCATGAGGCCTCTCTTCCATCAAATGTATTATTTTTAATTAACAATATGTTATAAAAATTGATCAATGGGTCCTCTCACAACAGAGCACAGAACTTGAATGATTCTTACTAGATGAGAACAAAATGGGATGCAGAAGAGAACTTGATCTACACTGTATCACCTGCCCCTCTCCTCTCTCCCTCTTTACCCATCCTCTCCTCTCCCTCCCTTGGGTGACCTTACCGCATGCCGACAGGGGCCTTCAATAAAACATGCAAAACTGTAGTACGATTTTCCTCAGAAACTGCTGAAGGATGCTGAGTCAGCGATATGGGACAGAATGAACATTACCCCTTCTACTGTCATAGTAGGCGACGTTGCCCTTTTTGTACGAACGCTACATATTCTGTATGGGGTTCTTGATACATGGCGGAATAGATAAAGTGTGGAGAGTCATCCGCTTACTCTTCAGTTTGTACAACAATGAAGTAGGGCAATGTTTGCTCTTCTACCTGCCAGCCCTCACATTTTCCATCCTGTTATCCCTCAACAAAGCGTTGCTACTTTCAGGCGCTGTAGACATATTTAATATGTCCTTAATCCATTTAATTTAATAGTAAACCGTAATTTTTTACCATTAAAATGTTACGTTTAAAAATTTGCGATTTTCCCATCCCCTGAAAAGCAGAAACTGTCCTCGAGACAAAAAAAAAAAAAATTAATGGGATGTCTTCTGTAGAAAATTTAATGTAGTTTAATTTTGGACTGGGAAAAAGTTTCACTAAAAGCTGCAACTTTCGAATTGTTAAAGAGAAACACAAAAAAATTTACTTTGATACTTGCAATACCTAGAGGGAAGGTGGCGTGCTTTATGTCCACCATTTGAAAATGTTGTGATCTAATTCTGCAGTTTATATTCTAAAGTATTGAAAAAAATATGGTTTTTAATGGTTTCTTATATCAGATTCCATGATTGTTTTGAAATTTCCGGTGAAATGCAACCCAAAAATTTAAGACTTGGTAATATAAGTGAGTTCTCACAAATGTCTTATTCATATTTTCATGTTCAACATTTTCTGACACATGTAAATATCTTTAAAAAGTAATTTGTGACTGAAAGTCAACAATAATAACAAAATCTGTTTTTTAAATTTTTTATGCGGTCATAAAATACACCTTCTCCCTGTGTGCATATTACCGAATATGTGTTGGAACTGCTACGATTGCGCTAAAATATATGTTTAGGTTTTGGGCCCCACTTATACCGCAATACCTATTTAAAAAGGTTGCTATTAATAAAAGATAACAACCAACGTAATTTGTTTTTTTGTTCTTAATTTTTTTGTGGTGTGCTTAACGTAGTAGTACTCAATTTGGAAAATACTTTGTTATTGCTACGGTTAAACGTTACCCACCTCCCGTCATTTCCTGCCCATGGTCACATCCCACTGGTGAGGATTTTTAGTGTGTTGGTCATGACACTCCTCCCTACCACTGCACAAAAATTTGTAACCACTAAGTTTTTCACCAAATATTCCTTCGAAAACCGTACTATTTGCCATCTAGCCATTCCTGATTAGCCATGTTGCACTTCATGTCACTAGCATTCCATTTTGCCTGCGTCATTTGCTGCATTTTTATATTTTCTCCTTGCACGACTCAATATCAATACCTGCTGCGATATCCAAGGACTTCGACTAGGCCTTGTCGTTTTACGAATTTGAGCCTCTGTTGCCTGTACTGTTTCGTCTCTCAAGGCTACCCATTCATGTTCCACTGAATTTCTTTCCCCTGTTACAGTCTATCGTCGCTAATGTTCCTTGTGAATCTATAAACAACCTCTGGTTCTTCCAAATTACCCTGGTGCACTCGCCTTATTTTCCTACCTTTTTGCCTGTTCTGCAGTTTTAACCTGCAGCTGATAACCAATAAGTAGTGGTCTGTAGTTTAAAATTTTCTTCCGAACTCTCTGTCTTACCACTGTATGTCTCAAACCTTCCAGTGTCTTCCATGTTTTTTCCATGTATACAATCTTCTTCTTGGTTGTGAAACCAAGTGTTGCAATGATTACATTTTGCTCTGTGCAAAATTCTACGAAGGGAGTTCCTCTTTCATTCCATTCTCCCACTCCACTTTCTCCTATTATTTTTCCTTGCATTCCTTTTCGTACTATCGAAATTCAGTCACCGCTCGCAAACGTTGTGTCCCTCAGTTGTCTCTAATGTTTTCTTTGTCACATCCTATATTCCTTCAGTTTTTTCGTCATCTGTGTAGCTAGTTGGCTTATAAACTTTTACTACTGTGGTGGGTGTTGGCTTCGTGCACAGTTTGGCTACGATAATGTCATCACCATGTTGTTGATAGTGACTTACCGCCATTTCTATTTGCTTATCTAGTATTAGACCTACTTCTTCATGACACCTATTTGAATTCGTTTTTGTAAGCCTGTACTTATCTGGCCAAGAGTTCTGCTCCTCCTGCTACCTGTCTCCATTAATTCCCACTATATTAACTTCAACCTAGGACAGAAAGAAGCTCAGCATCGGTCGTGATACCATCTTTTTTATTGCACATCTAGATTGCACCTGACAGTGAAGCTATCATCTGTGAATTACAGATAGTCATGTACACTCAACATAACTGTAACTACACATATTCCAATGTAATATGTCTTATTACAATTACATTGAGTCTACATGAATACCTATAAGCACTGATTTATAGTTGCACTGTTGGCTGATACTTAGGTGTCTATTAAGAAAATCAGATGATATTACGACCGATACTCACCTTTTTTCCTTCCTGTATTACAGCACGGTCATGGGGCACAATAATTCCCATGGAATCGAACATGATGCACTTAAACCTATCCATTTCCCTTTTAAGACTTCCTAACCTACCCACGTGATTAAGGGAGTAAACATGCCATTCTCTGACTCGTCGAAACCCAGTCAGTTTTTCGTGATGTCGACATTCTCCTGAGATATTCCCGTCCGACAATCGGAATGGGGGACTGTTTTACCTCGGCAGTATTTCGCTGAAGAGCATGTCATCATTTATTCTTAGAGTAGAGCCGCGTGCTTTCCGAAAACATAAAGGCTGTAGTTTTCCCTTGCTTTCAGCCGTCCGTAATACCAGAGCAATAAGACCATGTCAGCTGATGTTACAAAGCAATTTCAGTCAGTCATCCAGACTGTTGCACCTGCAACTAGTGTAAAGGCTGCTGCTTCTCTCCAGGCACCACGTGTTTGTCTGGCTTCCCCACGGCTACCCCTCCATTGTGGTTGCAGTTACGGAACGCCTGTCTGTATTGTTGAGGCACGCAAGCCAGTCAACCTCGACGATGACCATGATTCATGGGGAATAGTATTGTGTGTAATCAACTACTATTTTTTTGCAACCAAGAATGAATAAATTTTACACTCACAGTTATGGCAAAATGAAAGACACGTCTCTATGAAGCCTTTCGGAAGCAGGATCAGTAACATGCGTGAAAGGCAACCTAGTGTGTAGCGGGGAAACCTGGAACTGCGGGTACATCCCTGACAACAAATTAGTGTTATTTATGAGTAGCAAGCTCTTGTTATATGTCGAGTATGCAGAGTAAAATTCCACAGTGCGATGTTCCAGACACTAATTGCGTTTTAGATTTAGCTGGTTAGGTAGATTAACAGGTTTACGTAACAGCTTGCGGCAAATACGTAAACAGTTGCTGGTGGAACTTGACTGGAATAGTAGCGGTATTTCTCGACTGGTATTTTTCCTCATCGTGAACTAAGATGCATTTTTACTGTACAGGAAATAAGCCACGTACACGTCTCTATCAAAGGCGATATCGATTTGAATGGCATGATTTGGCTGCATTTACTAATTAACTTAATAATCAGTCTTAAATGATAATGATGATGAGCGGCTTGTCCATTTGAAGATGCACAACACATTAAGGCAGTTGTATGTTTTCCTTCCTTTTTCTTTTCATAATGTCTCCACGTAACCTATAATTCTCTGAGGACTGGCTTTTTAGGGCGAATCCTTCCAGAATGTGAAAAGTACTGAGTGTATTGCATAGTATCGATTGTGACCTATATCTTCTCAAATCCCATTTAGTTTGTTTAACCTTATGATGTTTAGTTATTAACATGACGAAAGAGTGTCGTACTGTCATGCTGAGATTACTTAATTAATCGTTTTTTTCAACAGATCTGCAAATGTTCTGTAAGAACGAGAACAGTCGGTATTTCCGAAAATAAGGGCGAAAATAGACTAAAAAAACAAAATGTAATATTTGTCCAGCTTGCTGTTGCCTTCATCTTTAATTCCCAATTTTTCTGAATGTTTTTCTTTCATTCGAATCGTCTTCCTCACTTTTCTTGCTTTTGGTTTAATTAAAGGTGTATTAGAAATGTTTTGCATCCAGAATAATATCAATTTATTGTAGTAATGAATATGTCAACTGTCGATTTGAGTGGATCTGCTCTCATAAACATTTAAAACTTTTCTGCTCTCACATTCTTCACATGTTATTTAGCTGTGTACTTTGATTCATTATGCCTTTTTTTAATGTATTTTATTTTATGATCAATTTTATAGTGATAATTTCTGTGTTTGTCTTTATCACTATTTTGGTGACTTACTTGTTATCTGATGTGTCTGCAATATTGTGAACAAAACCGTCGCATTTCACACCGAATCCCTTTGTTTGTTGGCAGTAACGATTTATTTTAATTTCCTTTAATGTTCTTCTCTCGCCATTCCTTCATTATTTTTTACAGTACAAAATTTAAAAGGATCGCTGAGGTACAGTTACCTACACATATTGCTGTTTTAATTATGAGAGCTCAGATATTTGGCTTACAGCCTGAAGTCTACTGTTGAATCTGCGATTACTTTTATTTTCTTTTTTTTTTTCAAATCATTTTCTGGTGCATTCGTCTACCTATAATGGTTTTAAAAATTTTATCAGTGTACCACCGATTTCAAAATCATGGAATCTATTCTTTCATTTGATTTCAGACATTTTAGGAAGCACAGATCGAGGCGAGGAGCTTTTACAGCTGCACTACACTGTGCCACGATTTAACACATACCATTACAATGAAAAGAGATACATCTCTCAACGGATTTTTATTTTGAATAGATACTTCATATTGTGATCTTAGAAGAAACATATTTAAGCAATAAAAAGCTCTTGTCATCCACCTTGCTTGAAGCATTGCTCCAGGAGGGTATATTTTCAGTTTTTCCCAAAAATCTTCTCCCAAAGGATATTACACAGAGTTCTATGAGCTAACTCTAATAATCTCACATTGTTGGTTTATCTAATTAACTTTAATAAAAGTCTAACATCTCCTTAATTCTGAGTCATTAAAAATTAAATAGAAGAAATTTTAGGCAGTGTGTTACTGACATTGATGCTTTTCAACTTCTCTTTCAAATGTTTAAAAAATAGCACGTCAGCACAGCTTCGACATTCAAGTACATTTTTAAAATAAGTTGATCTATGATGGCGTGGGAAATACAGCCCCACATGTTGGTACTCAAGAACGATACATGCCCCATTAATACGGCCTGCGTTTGAATCAGTTGTGTCGCTCTAGAACGTGTAAATTGTCTTCTATACCCTAATACTTGGTTGCATTCCAATCAGCATTGGCTTACTCTTTACCAAAACATTCTGTAATTTTGGAACGCTAATGAACTGTTCACTGCCCCCAAATGCAACAATGACTGGAAGTCTTTCTTCTTTTGGATCCCTGATATTTAATGCTGGGAAGCTTACCAACCCAATGAACAGTAAGAACTGCAGAGATATCGTTCTTGAAGTGGATTTTATTGTTGCAGATCTTTCTATTCTGTTCCGTGCCAACAGAAGAGTTATTAATACAGAACTCTTTGCTATTATGACGAAGTACCTCTGCTACCTCCTGAAGAATATACATAGAATCCCTTATATTCAGCTCGCATCTATTGAGAGCAGCCGCTAATTTTTCAGTAATAAAATCCTTGGTACGTTGCCATGCAGCGTTTTCCTATGAAATACTTTCAGAAGTACGTTTTAAAACTCTCCATCACCAGCATCACTATCATTTGAACTTAAAATGCCCTATCTGATTCACCAGATGACGAAGATGGAAATGAAGCAGAAGATGTAGATGTAGATGATGTGTACTTTTGTTACTCTTACCTTCTCTTTTCTTCCAATTTTCTCTGCCTCGCCCTTTCCTTGTACCAGAAGGTATTCGGTCTACTCCTGCCAGGCAGCTTTTACGCCTTGGCTCTCGCTGTCGAAGCAAAAATATCCTGTATTTGTCCAATTTCATAGTTTGCAGAGCACTGGCATTTGTGATATCGAATAAATTGTCCCAATTATTTATAAACTTCTCTTCGCTTTACTCAAACACATCTCGAAACTTTTTGCGCACTTTATTGTAATTTTCTCCACTTGATTGCAAGTGAAAGTAAATAAGTTTTATGTAAAATGTAAATGTCGTGTGACTAGGGCCTCCAGTCGGGTAGACCGTTCGCCGGATGCAAGTCTTTCGATTTGACGACACTTCGGCGACTTGCGCTTCGATGAGGTTGAAATGATGATGATTAGGACAACACAATACCCAATGCCTGAGCGGAGAAAATCTGCGACCCAGCCGGGAATCGAACCCAGGCCCTTAGGATTGACATTCTGTGGCACTGACCACTTCTTCTTTTTTCAAATCTCATTTTGTTCTATATTGTTCGTTGACTTTGTTCGTGGCGGACGTCCGATGACACTCGTTCAGGTTGTTCTTTGATCCGTTCACTCAGTTTTTTATTACAGAGGTTAGCTAAACCCTCTGACCGAACACGCTGAGCTGCCGTGCCGGCACCACTCAGCCACCGGGGGCGGACATAAGTTTTTATGAATAATTCTGAATAGCTCTTGTCGGAACTCGCAAAATATGGAGCACTCGCTAACCATAAGATTAACACTTTCACTAACTGTTAGTTTTATTTCCCGTATGTTATGAAATAAAACTTCCAGCAGTTGTCTATTTGATGGTAAATTGTATAAAGTTATTTGGTATTTTATACTGATGCGACATATTGCATAGCGACTCGAAAATACGTGCAACACGATTCATAACAAATGAAGAACTGTCTGTACTGCATGCGCTCATGGGGTGGTCAGAAACTGTCTGAGAAGCTTGTAAGGGTGTTAAAGGGTGGGTTGTGTTGATAAATAATTGCTAAGAAAAAATCTGATACATTGCACTATTTTCTATTCCATTAGCATTGCAATGAGTCAGTCAGGTCTTTGGGCGCACATTCAAGCAGCCTACCAGCGACAGTGTCGCCAAACGTGTTCTTCGTTTGGTTTGCTAAAACCGAACAAGAGGTCGATATGAAAATTGGGCATGGGATCTTAGCAAGGATAAAACGCGAGAGGATCAAACGCGAGCCCGTGCCTGAGTCTCGTGCACTGCCATTTAGACTATGAGAACAACTGACACTAATTTTATTTGGCAGGCTGCATGAATTTCAGTGCACAACGACCTTATTGGCTAAATTGAGCGCTGTTTAAGTCGGAAACGGCGCAATGTACTGAATTTTTTTCTTAACAATTATTTCTCAGCACAGCCTTCCATGCAACGCCCTGAAGAGCGTTTCAGATTGTTTCTGACCACCCCATATCGTCAATAGTTATTCTATGTACCCATCTAATCTTCAGCAGTCTTCTGTGGCACAAGATTTCGAACCTTATATTCTTTCCTCGTGTGAAATGTTCATTAGTTCGCCTCGGTAGCTGCAAGGATTCTTAACTGAAGGAGCCCGGGTTCGATTCTCAGCCGGGTCGGACATTTTCTCCTCTTGGGGACTGGGTATTGTGTTGTCCTTATGTTCATATCGTCCTAACCGACATTCCACTGTTGAGATGGGTGCTCCGGCTCCTACCGAAAACCAATAATAATAACAAAAAACTATTCATCCTTCACGTTCCTCTTCCTTAACCCTAGTTTACACGACGACATTGGGTTGCGCCACTCGTTCCATGTAATGCGTTGCACGCAAGTGGTTTCGTATGTGACTAGACACGGCGACACCAGTATACACTTCAGTTTCGTCGTTTTGTTAGTCCCTGAGTTGTGTGTGAAATGAAAGTTTTGGCAGTTTCACGTCGCACGAGTTGTGATGGAGTTAAAGCTTGCTGCGTGGAATCGCTGCATAAAAAAAAAAGTAAGAAATGTGTTTCGATTCGTGACTGGATGAAGGAAAGACGTCAGCTCGGTTGCTCAGCATAATTGCTGAAATAATTTATAACGGAAGATCCAAGAAGTTCTTTTAATTATCTTAGAACGTCGCCAGAACTGTTCACGTTACTTCTAAATAGAGTTAATCATGCGATAAGGAATAAATGTACTGTAATGCATGAAGAACTATCGCCAGAACTGTTCACGTTACTTCTAAATAGAGTTAATCATGCGATAAGGAATAAATGTACTGTAATGCATGAAGAACTATCGCCAGAACTGAAATTATATATCATATTGCGTGCATTACAATCGAGAACACTCGGCATGCTATAAGGTACGGTTTTAGTTGGTGATGAGGCTATTTCATTAACACCAAAAATTATTAACATTAACAGTAATAATTATTAACACTAGCAACAATAATTATTCGAAGCAGGCCGCATTAAGAAGAAAATGGTTTGCAAACTACTCTCTTGAAGATATATCTGTACAGTGGCAATATTTCAAAATTCTAACATATGTTAATGGGGAGCACTGCAGCGACGTTTTAAATAGATGAATACTGAATATTGAATATTGAATAAAGAACGTAGCTTCTTGAATCTGTATAGCCTTCCCTCCTGTCAACAATATTCCTTAACAAGAGTTGGCCAATTCGAACGATGGTATTTTAGTCTTGTAGACGAGAGCATAGCCACAGCTAGAATTACGCTTGCTTGTATTTTTCTTAACTCAGTTGTATATGTGCTCCTAACTCAATAAATTTTGCCCTGCAGCTCAGATATTGTCAAACCATCTATGTTATGATCGAACATCACGGTCTCAGCGGCAACAATATGTTGCTTATTTCTGTAATCAGCATCACTGAAAAAAAGTGCGCGTCATTTACGACGGCGGCCGAGTTTAGTTTCGTTCTGCGCATCTGACATCACAAAACACAGTCAGCCAATGAACAGAGAACGACTTTGCGAGAGCTCGACTGCAGTGCAAAGCACGGACGAGTGTCTTCAGTGTTAGAAACGTTCAGTCGTAAATAAAGTAACTGAACAAAAGCAATGTCTTGATAGCAGACTTTCTTTTATAGAAAGTTTGGAAAAAGCATTCTTTATACCAATTGCTTCATATTCTATTAATTAACTAAACCAAACAAGCAATAAGCCTCCTAATTCAGGCGATAGGAAGGAAAGGTGTTTGTATCATTCTCACTAACCGCTTTTTCGCAATAAAGAACAGCGGTAATTGTTTCTTTCCTATTGTACTTCGACGAAACGTAATTCATAGTCATACTAACAGTGTTTGTCGGTATTTTGCTTGCTATTTTAAAGTCCTTCAGAAGATCTATTGGATGACGAGCTGCATTAGTGTAATGGTTAAAGTGTTTGGCTGCTAAGTGAAAAGTGCAGAGGTCACACCTTGCTCGGTGCTTAATAATTTCTTTAATTAAAAACAATATTGAAGTCTCTCACTTCATGATTTCTATTCGTTTGAATGTAATTTTTTGAAGTTTTTAGTGGCAACTAAAATCGACCATAGGGAAAGTATACGCTATGGACTTTTACCTCTGCAAACTCTTCAACATTTCATGCAATGATTTTCTGCATCTAATGCTGCACAATAACTGCGTTGAACATCGAAACAAAACTAAGTCATTTATGGGGGGAAGGTAACAGTCAAGAAGATGTGTAAAAATCAGATTATTGGGCCAAATAGTTTTTGTGGAATCGAATGATAAATTGTGTCAAAGCAGTCGAAATATCATGTGTCTGTACAGGCGAGCAGTGCAGTGATGACAAAATCGCGCATAGCGCGGAATGCGGGGAGCACGTCTCTGTAGCAGCGAAAGGGTTAATGGGGCTGTGGTGGCTTTACTTCATAAACTGCGCGCTCCCCCCTAAACGTAAGTTTGCGAACTATACTATGGCGCTGCTTCTCTTGGCGCGTACAACTGGCAACGCAGCAATCTCCCGCGTCTGTGCGGGCATGCGCGAACCGCCAAGATAAAAGAATTGAACTATAGTGTCGTCGTGTAAACTAGGCTTTACATTGTTTCACTCCAAATACCTGCAGAAATGTCCGAAATGACAAATTTTTCTTTTTCTGCTTATCTTACTATTTCCCGTCTCCGTTTTTCATTATTTCTGCTTCGCCCATCGTCACCTACTTCATTTCCTTCTAACTGTTAATGACACTGAAAATGCGAGACCTTGAGGTACCTGCTTCCAAAGAAGTTGCAACGAATATCACCAGAGTGCAGCAGGTGACACGTCGGCTGTTTCGTGAATTCGCCAGCAGTAGCAGCCGCCGCCGTCGCCGCAGCAGTGTCGGCCTGAGCGCACAGTACTGGTGATGGGCAAACCGAGTTAATCGGGTTCAAAGTTTGCGTAAACCGAGTTGGGATGAAAAAAACTGAGATAAAATACAACACCTTCTCTCTTTCGCGTCTGAACAGTTACGGTTCATTTTACTTAACCAACCCGACACTCGCAGTTTCCCAATCGATGATTAAATATTAGTATATAATTATAATTAAACTTGACCTTTCAAACCGCTGAAGAAATAACACCACTGGTCAGAATGACGTCTAATTGCAACGAAATATTATTAGAAAGGGGGGAAAATGTATGGCAGAAGAAAAATAAATAGTTACGAAATTTAGCAATAGATGGCGCTGTAACCATCATAATTAAATAGTGCTCGACTACTAATGACAAATGAATCATACAACAATGCCTAAGGTGTACGTTTGACTTTAAACAAACTGTACTACTCAGTGTGCATGGGTACAGGTGTGGTAGTGTTAGTCGCGTAAGCCTATCCACCACGGCAGGGTCATATCAAGTCGGATGGGAAAAATCGGTTGTTAATTGACCTGAGGCCAAACACCGCATACAAAGAATCAAAATCAATTCGTATTATTAATTTCCGTGTGACTGTCGCGAAACATGTTCAATAAGGTGTCTACCAATTTCTGCAACAAGTTGAAATCGGGAAAGAGCATGTTCCACAACTGATCGAAGTGTTTCCTGGTCTCGTTCAGAATGTGTTGCGCAATCTGTGCCTCCACTGTAGCTACGTTTCCAGTCAGAACACTTAACACAACATCTTTCAGTTAGCCCCAGAGACAGAAGTCACACACATTAACATCAAGTGATGGGGAGGGCCAGGCTGTAGGGAAATGGCCGCTGGTAATTCTACACTATTGGCCATTAAAATTGCTACACCAAGAAGAAATGCAGTTGATAAACGGGTATTCATTGGACAAATATATTTTACTAGAACTGACATCGGATTAAGCTTTCACGCAATTTGAGTGCATAGATCCTGAAAAATCACAACCACCTCTGGCCGTAATAACGGCCTTGATGCGCGTGGGCATTGAGTCAAACAGAGCTTGGATGGCGTGTACAGGTACAGCTGCCCACGCAGCTTCAACACGATACCGCAGTTCATCAAGAGTAGTGACTGGCTTATTGTGACGAGCCAGTTGCTCGGCCACCATTGACCACACGTTTTCAATTGGTGAGAGATCTGGATAATGTGCTGGCCAGGGCAGCTGTCGAACATTTTCTCTATCCAGAAAGGCCCGTACAGAACATGCAACATGCGGTCTTCCATTATCCTGTTGAAATGTAGAGTTTTGCAGGGATCGAATGAAGGGTAGAGACACGGGTCGTAACACATCTGACATGTAACGTCCACTGTTCACAGTGTCGTCAATGCGAACAAGAGGTGACCGAGACGTGTGACCAACGGCATCCCATATCATCACGCTGGGTGAGACGCCAGTATGGCGATGACGAATACACGCTTCCAATGTGCGTTCACCGCCATGTCGCCAAACACGGATGCGGCCATCATGATGCTGTACACAGAACCTGGATTCATCCAAAAAAATTACGTTTTGGCATTCGTGCACCCAGGTTCGTGAGTACACCATCGCAGGCACTCCTGTCTGTGATGCAGCGTCAAGGGTAACCGCAGCCATGGTCTCCGAGTTGATAGTCCATGCTACTGCTAACGTCATCGAACTGTTCGGGTAGATGGTTGTTGTCTTGCAAACGTCCCCATCTGTTGTCTCAGGGATCGAGACGTGGCTGCACGATCCATTACAGACATATGGATAAGATTCCTGTCATCTCGATTGCTAGTGATACGAGGCCGTTGGGATCCAGCACGGCATTGCGTATTACCCTCCTGAACCCACCGATTCCATATTCTGCTAACAGTCATTGGGTCTCGACCAACGCGAGCAGCAATGTCGCGATACGATAAATCGCACTGGCGATAGGCTACAATCCAACCTTTATCAAAGTCGGAAACGTGATAGTACGCATTTCTCCTCCTTACACGAGGCATCACAACAACGTTTCACCAGGCAACGCCGGTCAACTGCTGTTTGTGTATGAGAAATCGGTTGGAAACTTTCCTCATGTCAGCACGTTGTAGCTGTCGCCACCGGCGCCAGCCTTGTGTGAATGGTCATAAAAGCTAATCGTTTGTATATCACAGCGTCTTCTTCCCGTCGGATAAATTTCACGTCTGTAGCACGTCATCTTCGTTGGTGTAGCAGTTTTAATGGCCAGTAGTGTAGCATTTCCGGAATGGCGCTTCAGCAGCTGCTTAGCTGGATTTGCAATGTGCACAGGTGCACTATGTTGCATCAAAATGATCTCATCCACAGATCCATGCTGCTGGAGGGCTGGAATGACGTGGTTTCGGAAAAGACACTCATAGCACTTACCAGTGATGGTACAGGGGACAGGCCCGGAAGCACCAACTTCTTCGAAAAAATATGGGTCTATGAGAAATGATGCCGTAAACCCGCACCACAAAGTGATTTTCTCAGGATGAAGTCCTACTGGTTGACTTGCTTGTGGATTCTCCGTTCCCATATTCGACAATTCTGAGTATTGACATAGGATTCTGTCAGATGGAAGTGGGCTTCTTCTATCCACAAAATCTCCCACGGGCAATCATTGTCCACTTCCATGCGAGAAGAAATTCTAATGCAAAGGTCTCTCTTGCTGGCAGATCAACAGGTAGCAACTGGTGCACATGGGTAATTTTGAATGGATGGCAAAGAAGGATGTTTTGTAGAATTTTAAGCACCATGCTCGCGGGTATGTCCGATGTTAGTGCAATTCTCCGTGCAGTACACGTTTGCACACCACCACTCGTCTCCTCCTGCATTGCTGTGGCCACTGCTTCGACTGACCAATTCGTTTCCTCCCTCTACCAGGTTGCACACCAAAAGAACCCGTCTTTTCAAATTTCCGAATAATTTTCTCCAGACCCAAGCAGCCATCGGACCAACGCCTTTTTTTCAAACCCTTCAATGTCCGGAACGTCTGCAGAGCGACGTGTGCACATCATTCTTGTAAGACAGCTCTCCAAGCAGAGCGCTGTCCTGCATTGAGACAGTCATGGCGAACGTCGCAGAGGCATTTGTCCAGCGTGTTTATACCAATTTCAATGGATCGTGAGTGTGATAGGTGTTTTCATTTACGTCTTCTGAGACATATAGCACTATCTATTGACCAATTTTCACAATACTTTTTTTCTTCTGCCATACGTTTTCCCCATTCTCCGATAATATTACGTTGCAGTTTGACGTCACTCTGACCAGTGGTGATATTTCTACAGCGTTTTGAAAGTTTAACTTTAATTATAATCACCTTGAATATTAGCCACGAGCGTGATGGATACTGCATAGGGCGCAAGTTTTGGTCTATCGGCTTGAAATGTTGAAAGCAGACTTGTGATAAGGTGAAACCTGGGCGCGTTACTGTTGTTATAAATATATGACTCGGATAAACTCGGATTCGGTATGTGCGAAAGCGGTGGTGATCTCCAAACTAGCGCGAAACAAATCGTAACTCAGTTCCGCCCGCCGTGCAACGCGTTCAACTCTAGTTAATGACAGCCCATTTCAAGTTAGTCCGTGTCATAAACCGAGCTGACACTACGATTCTTCAAACAGAGTTGGCAGGAAAAGCTAAATTAACGTTCGACGTTGTTTGCCATTTTCACGCCTGCTCAGGTTGTATCTTCTCTTCACATGCGGTAGCCAAACCGAGTTGGTAGAAAAATTCTTTAGGGTCATTTCTCTCGTTAACGTCTGCTCTGTCTGCATACGATTTCGACTGCAATTTCTTTTCTTATATGAAATCGACGGCCGGCTGCTGTGGCCGAGTGGTTCTAGGCGCTTCGGTCCGGAACCACGCTGCTGCCACGGTCGCAGGTTCGAATCCTGCATCGGGCATGGATGTGTGTGATGTCCTTAGGTTAGTTAGTTAGTAAGTGTAGGGGACTGATGACCTCAGATGTTAAGTCCCATAGTGCTTAGAGCCATTTCAACGATTTGAAATCGGCTATCACGTTGAAAACACATTACTTATTGTCTGTTTGTCTGTCATCGAAGTATCTGATGTCAAAGCAATTTGTATTTTTTTCTTACGATCAATACACTCAATATTATTATAACTTTATTTTTTATTTTTAGCGCAGTTCATAATCGGTGATTTTGTAACCAAATGCCCTTCCACGAGCACGAATGGCTAATGCACTTAAACCCAAAATTTAAGTCTTAATAATAATGTCCCTTTACATAATGAATGTAATCTCGATGTACAAAAGGCAGTGTCCTGACTCACTCACTCACTCACTCACTCACTGACTCACTATCGCCCAGCTCAAACCACTAAGGATAGAAACTTAAAATTTTCGGAGGGTGTTGAACTTATACCGAAAGCATAGTTTAAGAAGGGATTTTTCGAAACTCCACCACTATGGGATGATATAGGGGATGAAAGATTTTCTGGAAACATGTCACTATTAAGGCAATTTTGAAGCTACACCTTCGAAAATTGATATTAGGTTTCTCAGTCAGAAACAAAGAAACAATTGTTTCAGCATTTTGTTTTGAAATTTAGCCACTATGGGGGTAGAATAGGGGATGAAAGTTTTTATGAAAAGAAATCATAATTTAATAAGTACTAAAATATTTTTAATGCTAGATATATGAAAATTGATAATTGACTTCTTGGTTAGAAATAGAAAATAGTTGTTTCAATGTTTTTGGAAATTCAATTCATATAGGGGGGGGGGCAGAGTTCTATGAAGTATTCCGTTATGAAAGCATTTTAAAGCTAAATCTATGAAAATTGGAATTTGGCTTCTCTATTAGATATAAAAAAAACCATCCCAAACTGGTAAGGATAAGAACATGAAAAGTGGAGATCGTATGGATATTATACTTAGGCATCATTTACGAAGGGATTGTTCGAAATTACACTCATAAGGGGGTGAAATAGGGGCTGAGAAGCTTTTGTAAATATGTTGCTATCAAGGCAATTTTGAAGCTAGAACTGTGAAAATTGGTATATAGTTTCTGAGTCAGAAATAAAATAAATATGTGTTTCTGCATTTTTGTAAATTCGACCACTAAGGGGGTAAAATAGGGGACGAAAATATTTTTAGGTTAAATTTAAAGATACATGTGTCGAGAGATGAAGTTTTTATGGAAATAGCAGCACAAGAACACAAAAAACATTGGACTCCAGCTGCCAGAACTGCGTTTTGGTCAGAAGTAAAGTCGGCAAATACCATGCTCCTGTGATCTTATTTTGCGTGAAAAATTTAGGTGTCTGCGAACAACATAAGAATTCGATTAAAGAAAAAAAATGTGTGCAGCCCATACAGTCTACACGGGCGAAGCAGTGGGCGCTAAGATAAGATACACATCACTACCTCTTTAAAAAGTATTTTGTTTTTTATAACTTTTTTAAGGTGCGCATAAAGTACAACATCCCCTGGTAATGCGCGTTGTGGAAAATGCATTGGTAATTGCTAAGGTTAATGAATGCCACACTACTGGCCAAAATTTGAATACTGTCATGAGATACTTTGAATTTCCTGCAAGGTTAGGCGGGCGATCGGACTACCTTAACCCCCTTGAAATCAGAACTTATCAAACGCTTCACGAGTTTCGACCAAAGAAATCATAATAGGATACTGCACTTTTAAAGATCAGAGAGTGACATCCCGTTCTTCAGGCATAGACTCAACTCCGATACGATCGGCGCGACGGCGGTAAACTGCAACCTCGCGCGAAACCATCATAGGTAGCGTGAACACAATTCGAGTCAGTAACTATCTTACTCCGATTGACCTGAAATCCCCTCCACCCGATTTAACCCGGTTTGGTAACATGAGTTGACCCATCTCTGCGCATTACTAACAATGACAACGTCACTGGGGCTAGCATCTAGTGCGACACAGCTACCCCTCACATTCAGTGCCTAAACTTTATTCGGTCACCTAACGTTAGCTGCAGGCCGACAACTCTTTAGCAAAGCACTAATTCAAAGCAATAGCCAGTCCTGACAAACCTCTACCATCTGGTGAGCAAGATGTATGAAACAGGCGATATACCCTCAGACTTCAAGAAGAACATAATAATTCCAATCCCAAAGAAAGCAGGTGTTGACAGATGTGAAAATTACCGAACTATCCTTTTAATAAGTCACAGCTGCAAAATACTAACAAGAATTCTTTACAGACAAATGGAAAAACTACACTCCTGGAAATTGAAATAAGAACACCGTGAATTCATTGTCCCAGGAAGGGGAAACTTTATTGACACATTCCTGGGGTCAGATACATCACATGATCACACTGACAGAACCACAGGCACATAGACACAGGCAACAGAGCATGCACAATGTCGGCACTAGTACAGTGTATATCCACCTTTCGCAGCAATGCAGGCTGCTATTCTCCCATGGAGACGATCGTAGAGATGCTGGATGTAGTCCTGTGGAACGGCTTGCCATGCCATTTCCACCTGGCGCCTCAGTTGGACCAGCGTTCGTGCTGGACGTGCAGACCGCGTGAGACGACGCTTCATCCAGTCCCAAACATGCTCAATGGGGGACAGATCCGGAGATCTTGCTGGCCAGGGTAGTTGACTTACACCTTCTAGAGCACGTTGGGTGGCACGGGATACATGCGGACGTGCATTGTCCTGTTGGAACAGCAAGTTCCCTTGCCGGTCTAGGAATGGTAGAACGATGGGTTCGATGACGGTTTGGATGTACCGTGCACTATTCAGTGTCCCCTCGACGATCACCAGTGGTGTACGGCCAGTGTAGGATCGCTCCCCACACCATGATGCCGGGTGTTGGCCCTGTGTGCCTCGGTCGTATGCAGTCCTGATTGTGGCGCTCACCTGCACGGCGCCAAACACGCATACGACCATCATTGGCACCAAGGCAGAAGCGACTCTCATCGCTGAAGACGACACGTCTCCATTCGTCCCTCCATTCACGCCTGTCGCGACACCACTGGAGGCGGGCTGCACGATGTTGGGGCGTGAGCGGAAGACGGCCTAACGGTGTGCGGGACCGTAGCCCAGCTTCATGGAGACGGTTGCGAATGGTTCTCGCCGATACCCCAGGAGCAACAGTGTCCCTAATTTGCTGGGAAGTGGCGGTGCGGTCCCCTACGGCACTGCGTAGGATCCTACGGTCTTGGCGTGCATCCGTGCGTCGCTGCGGTCCGGTCCCAGGTCGACGGGCACGTGCACCTTCCGCCGACCACTGGCGACAACATCGATGTACTGTGGAGACCTCACGCCCCACGTGTTGAGCAATTCGGCGGTACGTCCACCCGGCCTCCCGCATGCCCACTATACGCCCTCGCTCAAAGTCCGTCAACTGCACATACGGTTCACGTCCACGCTGTCGCGGCATGCTACCAGTGTTAAAGACTGCGATGGAGCTCCGTATGCCACGGCAAACTGGCTGACACTGACGGCGGCGGTGCACAAATGCTGCGCAGCTAGCGCCATGTGACGGCCAACACCGCGGTTCCTGGTGTGTCCGCTGTGCCGTGCGTGTGATCATTGCTTGTACAGCCCTCTCGCAGTGTCCGGAGCAAGTATGGTGGGTCTGACACACCGGTGTCAATGTGTTCTTTTTTCCATTTCCAGGAGTGTAGTAGAAGCCAACCTCGGGGAAGATCAGTTTGGATTCCGTAGAAACACTGGAACACGTGAGGCAATACTGACCTTACGACTTATCTTAGAAGAAAGATTAAGGAAAGGCAAACCTACGTTTCTAGCATTTGTAGACTTAGAGAAAGCTTTTGACAATGTTGACTGGAATACTCTCTTTCAAATTCTAAAGGTGGCAGGGGTAAAATACAGGGAGCGAAAGGCTATTTACAATTTGTACAGAAACCAGATGGCAGTTATAAGAGTCGAGGGACATGAAAGGGAAGCAGTGGTTGGGAAGGGAGTAAGACAGGGTTGTAGCCTCTCCCCGATGTTGTTCAATCTATATATTGAGCAAGCAGTAAAGGAAACAAAAGAAAAATTCAGAGTAGGTATTAAAATCCATGGAGAAGAAATAAAAACTTTGAGGTTCGCCGATGACATTGTAATTCTGTCAGAGACAGCAAAGGACTTGAAAGAGCAGTTGAATGGAATGGACAGTGTCTTGAAAGAAGGATATAAGATGAACATCAACAAAAGCAAAACGAGGATAATGGAATGTAGTCGAATTAAGTCGGGTGATGCTGAGGGAATTAGATTAGGAAATGAGACACTTAAAGTAGTAAAGGAGTTTTGCTATTTAGGGAGCAAAATAACTGATGATGATCGAAGTAGAGAGGATATAAAATATAGACTGGCAATGGCAAGGAAATCGTTTCTGAAGAAGAGAAATTTGTTAACATCGAGTATACATTTAAGCGTCAGGAAGTCGTTTCTGAAAGTATTTGTATGGAGTAGAAGCCAACCTCGGGGAAGATCAGTTTGGATTCCGTAGAAACACTGGAACACATGAGGCAATACTGACCTTACGACTTATCTTAGAAGAAAGATTAAGGAAAGGCAAACCTATGTTTCTAGCATTTGTAGACTTAGAGAAAGCTTTTGACAATGTTGACTGGAATACTGTCTTTCAAATTCTAAAGGTGGCAGGGGTAAAATACAGGGAAGTGAAACATGGATGATAAATAGTTTGGACAAGAAGAGAATAGAAGCTTTTGAAATGTGGTGCTACAGAAGAATGCTGAAGATTAGATGGGTATATCACATAACTAATGAGGAAGTATTGAATAGGATTGGGGAGAAGAGGAATTTGTGGCACAACTTGACCAGGAGAAGGGATCGGTTGGTAGGACATGTTCTGAGGCATCAAGGGATCACCAATTTAGTATTGGAGGGCAGCGTGGAGGGTAAAAATCGTAGAGGGAGACCAAGAGATGAATACACTAAGCAGATTCAGAAGGATGTAGGTTGCAGTAGGTACTGGGAGATGAAGAAACTTGCACCGGATAGAGTAGCATGGAGAGCTGCATCAAACCAGTCCCAGGACTGAGTATTTAAAGCTGTAAATACTCCACTTTTGTAGCTTTAATGATGAAAATGGGTGGAGCTATTGAAGTATGTAAAATCAAGTATTAATTTATTGAACAGGAAGAGAATGACATCTGTTGCACATTTCTGGTACACGTCTCGGATAATACTGCATCGACATTCGTGTGAGCACGCTGTTGTCAGTTAGTGGAATCAGTAAACCAAATAACGTATTGTAACTTAGTGCCTGAACATTCAACACCTAAAATAATACATACTGCTAAATGAAAATGTCTACTGTTTCACAGAATATTTTCACTTTATGACTGTATGAATAAATGAAGCGATACAATGGCAACTGACGGGTATTGATGATTAAATTTGGTAAGGATTTAGTCGTGCACCAGAGTCATCTACAACCCTTTGAGAGTCTCCATTCCAAACATCTGATCTAAATGTTTTAGGATCAATGGTTAGAGGCCTGTAGCGTTGCATGGATTCTATTGGGCTGTGAGGCACTGAAAGTAAAGCAGTTACGCTTATTTCACCTCCTCGTGGTATTTATCCACGTGTTTTGGTTGTCATTAACGTGAATACTACTCTAAGACTGACCAAAGTATCCACACTTATATTTCCAACGATTGTGAACTGGTAAAAATGTCAGTTCGTAGCATTCGGCCGAACTTGATTAGAACGTTATGTCGTATTCATCGCGTTAAATAAATGAAATAAAATTTAAAGTTAATTTCAGAGTGTAGTTACGATAAACAGAACTTGAAGAGAACCACTACCAACCAACAGTTTCTCTTTTTACGTT
Organism: Schistocerca nitens; assembly: GCF_023898315.1. Taxonomy (NCBI): domain Eukaryota; kingdom Metazoa; phylum Arthropoda; class Insecta; order Orthoptera; family Acrididae; genus Schistocerca; species Schistocerca nitens. The sequence continues at coordinate 251,219,424 of NC_064618.1, forward strand.
GTGGGAACAATCTTGTTTGTCAGAATTTTCACTGAAAATTAAAATAGTTCTTAACTGTAGAGTACACAAGTTTTATGTAAAACGAAAGCAGGCGATAGTCTGAGGTGCTTACTTAATTTCAGCTCTGATCCAAGAAAGGTTTACCTTTTTGTTAGTGCTTTTTCTGTTAAACGATAAATAAGAAATAATTACCGGTACTGATATTTTTTGGTAATATTCCTGGTTACTAGAAGACAGTTTTCGACTTTTCATTACGATAAACAGTGCCAAAAGACCCAATTTGACTAGCTACACCTCTGGCCACCGTAAATGCAACACCAAGAAAGACAAGAGGTAGCACAACAAAATTTATTTTGTAGATAACATGTTGACCAAGTATCAAATGATTACGTTTACAGACGTCTGTGACATGTGGTTCCTGCCAGAATCAGTAGCCAGAGTAGCCGCCATCGTTGGAGATCACCGCTGCCAAACGTGTCGGCATTGAGTCAAAGAGACGTTGGATGTGTTCCTGGGGTACAGCAGCCCAAGCAGCTTCCACGCGTTGCCAAAGATCATCTGGTGTGGCAGCTGGGGATGTACTCTGGGTCACTCGTTGAGCAACCATGGACCACATGTTTTCTGTCGGCGAAAGATCCGGAGAGCGAGCCGGCCAGGGAAGCAATTCAATCTGGTTATTGACGAAGAACCTTTGGACAATGCGTGCCACGTGTGGTCGCGCATTATCCTGTTGAAATATGGCTGTGGCCGAGCCCTGAAGGTAAGGAAGGACAACTGGCTCCAGCACCTCGGATATGTAGCGCCGGCTATTTAAAGAACCGGCAATGCGTACTAGAGGCGTGCGAGAGTAATATCCAATACCGCCCCATACCATAATACCCGGTGCAAGACCAGTGTGGCGGTGCATAATGCAGCTGTCCAGCATCCTCTCTCCACGGTGTCTCCACACTCGAATCCGACCATCGTGGTGCTGCAGACAGAAGCGTGCCTCGTCAGTAAAGACAACGTCATTCCATTCTGCCGTCCACATCCGTCTGTCATCACACCATTGGCGACGGAGACGTCTGTGGTTCTGCGTCAATGGTAGACGAAGCAATGGACGTCTTGCGGACAGACCACTCTGCTGTAAACGGCGTCGAATGGTACGCGCAGACACTGGATGATGCGTTACAGACGCAGTGTGCTGTGCTATGGTTCGGGATGTCACTGAGCGATCCGTCACTGCCATGCGCACAATTTGCCTATCAGCACGTGCAGTGGTGCACCGAGGTGAATGCGATCGACCACGTCGGTCCGTCGTACCCTCCTGCATCCAACGGTCACATTTCCGCATTACAGTTGTTTGGTTTCGTCCAACACGACTAGCAATTTCTCTGTATGATAATCCACAATCTCGGCAAGCCACTATCCTTCCTCTGTCGAACTCGGATACTTGATCAAAAGATGTCCGCTGTTGTCTACGAGGTATAACTGATCGTCTTGTGAAACAGCCACAAGGTAAACACATGTGCCGAACGTACACTCATCGAAATCGCCAAGCCTTAAATGGCGCTATGAGGTGGCGCCACAGGCGCGCGTGATGTGCGTCTGCGCTGAAATTCTAATCAGTTGCATATCCCATTGCTCCAAACTCATGGTATAAATTTCACTTGATTCGGATGCTTCCTTCAGGGTGTTGCATTTACGGTGGCCAGCAGTGTATTTTGTGCGATGGTTCCTTGAAGCAACATACTTACCATACGACTCAAGTTATAAAAGAAAATGAAAACAAAATTAGTTATTAAATACGGCACGGAATTGTGTGCTCCAGTAGGGCATCTGCTCAGTCTATTCTCCATCAATAAGTCGCATTTAATCTGTAATGTCCTAAAATAACCACAATCTCAGGACTCCTAAGGGACACAATGTACAACTTAAAGAAACAACGCGAAACTGATTCCTGATGGTTGGACAGGACATTACTCCTGAATATGAGTGCAGAGTCCACCACGTCGTTTGGTGTCATCACGCTATCTTTGCTGTTATCGGCCCACAGGGAACAGACTGAGCATACACGAAATTAGATTAGTTCACTCTCAAGTGCCTGATTTGATAGTTTTTGTCCTTCAGTGTGATTACTACGATAATATTTCAGTACAAGCCTGTAAAAACGTATCATTTTTGTTACAAATAGTGAAAAAGGAATTATTTGTCACCAAGTAAAACTGTTTCCCTTTTGATCAGCGTTGTTAGAACGATACGTAGAATAATTTTAGAAGGAAAACCCATCATTAAAACAAACTGAAAAAATAAGTGTTTTATTTCACGATATGTCTGCAATAATTTTCTTGCTTTTCATATCCATACTTCTCAACACTCTTCGTTCAAAGTGAATTGATTCTCCACAGATCTGTGGTTGACTGGGTAACACGGAGAACAGAGACATTCCCTCTGGAAAGAAACTGCAAGACGTTGAAATGCTCTTGTTATTACCAAAAACTTTCAGTCACATGAGATAAAGACAAGATATACAGGGTAATTCAATCAGAGGCGTGTTATAAACACACATCAAAAAAAGTTTTGCATCACCTCGATTCCGGGGGTTCCGGAACCTGTGCAGAAAATTGGAATAGAGATCATGCTGGCCACTCTAGTCGAGCGATGTCGTTGTCAGGTAGGACGTCATTCACGATACGTGCACGATGGGGGCACGAATTGTCGTCCATGAAGGCGAATGCCTCTCCAATATGCTGCCGATGTGGTTGCACTATCGGTCGGAGGATAGCATTCACGTATCGTACAGCCGTTACTGCGCCTTCCATGACCACCAGCGGCGTACGTCGGCACCACATAATGCCACCCCAAAACTGCAGGGAACCTCCACCTTGCTGCACTCGCTGGACAGTGTGTCTAAGGGGTTCAGCCTGACCGGATTGCCTCCAAACATGTCTCCGACGATTGCCTGGTTGAAGGCAATGTGACGCTCATCGGTGAAGAAAACGTGATGCCAATCCTGAGCGGTCCATTCGGCATGTTGTTGGACCAATCTGCACTGCGCTGCATGGTGTCGTGGTTTCAAAGATGGACCTCGCCATGGTCGTCGGGAGTGAAGTTGCACATCATGCAGCCTAATGCGCAGAGGCTGAGTCATAACACGACGTCCTGTGGCTGTACGCAAAGCATTATTCAGCATGGTGGCGTTGCTGTCAGGGTTTCTCCGAGCCATAATCCGTAGGTAGCGGTCGTGCACTGCAGTAGTAGCCCTTGGGCGGCCTGAGCGAGGCCTGTTATCGACAGTTCCTGTTTCTCTGTATCTTTTCCATGTCCGAACAACATCGCTTTGATTCACTCCTAGACGTCTGGACATTTTCCTTGTTGAGAGCTCTTCCTGGCACAAAGTAACAACGCGGACGCGATCGAACAGCAGATTTGACCGTTTAGGCATGATTGAACTATAGACCTCCTTCCTGGTGGGATGACAAGAACTGATCGGCTGTCGGTCCCCCTCCGTCTAATAGGCGCTGCTCATGCGTGGTTGTTTACATCTTTTGGCGGGTTTAGTGACATCTCTGAACAGTCAAAGGACTGTATCTGTGACACAATGTCTAGAGTCTTCAGGAGTTCTGGGAACCGGTATGATGCAAAACTTTTTTTGATGTGTGTGTTTAGGGGAATCATTTATCTGCGTAGGCTGTTGTTATTTTTGAAATAAATTCTTTATTTCATTCTTTAGGTATTATCTAATTTTCCCCCCTTGGGCATTTACTTGTACCACAGTGGAAAACTGCAGTCGCTTCTTATATTCCACACATGTGCGTGTAGGAAACAACATTTAGTGGCGTCCTTCATAAAGGTTTCTCACGATCATAAGGTCTATGGACATAACCAGTACAACCATCATATCTGAGACGTGAATTCCTTGCACAAATAGAGAAAAATGCGATTCTTATAAGCGTTTGGTCATTGTGGCAGTGTAAAACACATTAGAATTCGTTGTCTGTAATTTCAAAATACATGATGTGCTGTAGCTTTAATCACCGGCTTTCTAGCCCGTGGATCCTCTGCTTCTCATTCAAGTAGCTCCTCAACTGGCATAACGAGGTTGAGTGCACTCCATACCAGTCCTTCCACCAAAGAAAAATCCTTGATAGTGCTTGGAGTCGAACTCTATAAACAGCATAGTGATCGCGTTATTGTAGCCAAGACGGACTCAAAGGCAACACCCACTGCAGTAGTACATGTTTATATGCCAGTTAGCATTGCAGATTATGAAGAGAAAGAAAGAATGTATGGTGAGATAAAAAAATTATTCCGATAGTTATGGGAGATGAAAATTTAATTTGCTGGGTGACTCGAATCCCATAGTGGGAAAAGAAAGACAATCAAAAATAATAGGACAACAGAGACTGCCAGAAATTTTTATCACTGCTTCCCTTTCGTTTTCTTCGACTCTTATGTCTGGATTTTGTACAAGTTGTTGATAATGGTTCGCTCTGTGTACGTTATCCCTGCGATCTTCAGATTTTCAGAGTGTATCCTACTCAACATTTTCGAAATCATACTGTAAATCTGTAAAGCCTATAAACGTCTGTCACCTAAGATATGTCGTATGGTGCACACTGCCTCAAGTGGCCCAACATTTCTCCAAAACTCAACCTGATCGAACCCATGTCGGTCTCCACCAGTTTTTCCATTCTTCTGTAATTAATTCGTATCTGCATTTTGCAACCATGATTTGTTGGATTTTTAGTTTGACACCTGCGAGCACCTGACTTTTTTTTGAACTGGTATTATTATATTCCTCTTGAAGTTTGTTTGATTTGTTTTGCACACCAGCTGGATTAGTTCTCTTACGGCTTTCTCTCCCGATATAGATCTGTAACAAGACAGAATGGCCCATATCCCAATATGTATGTTTCTGCACTTAACTTAATATTACTTTCCTAATCAACAGCACAGTTGTCTCGTATGCAGAACACTCGTTATGATAAACTTTGTATAAGTCCATAAGAAAGCAAATTATAGCACCGAATATCAGAGCTATCTGGTCGTTGTGTTCAGAAACACATAACTCTGGTTAGATCAGTGTTCAGTGGAAATGTTGAGATGCGGTTGGTGGAATTGAGACCAGTTCTTAACATAGAGAACTGGCGTGAAAATAGAATTCTTCTCTTTCGCTAGGCAAGTTAGTCAGTTACCTACATATTCCTTACATCATTTGGGCTATTCCTCTGTCAAAATGACGTAGGAAAAGTCAGTTTATAACACATTTTTAATGCTAATCATTCAGCTGTACATAAAACCAACTTTTCTTTACATGTTACCGGTTTTGAAATAAAAATTCGTCTATGGAATAAAGGGAGTTGTTCAGGAGAAAATATTTTAGGTTGGATTTAAAAAATGTTTTCCCTACCTTTCTGACATTTTATGTTATTGAGAAAAGTTGCATATTCAGCTCCCTTCTGAGCCTCTGACAGCTTTAATAATGGATAATAAAGCCATTTTTTCCCTCTAGTGTTGTAGGTGGGGACATCACTTTCTTCAAAGTTCATTAGGGAGTATTTGTGTTGTGATTTTAACTAAAATCCCTAACTCCTTGAAGAGGTGGCTACATAACGACTCGAGTGAAAACCAAATATCAATCTTACTGCTCGACTTTCTGCGATCAGTACTTCATTTTTAACTTATGATTTAACAAAGCAAATTATTACAGAAGACCTTATTGAGTAGAATTATGCAAAATATATCGTAAGATTGATTCGTTTGTTGCCAAGACTAGCAACTGTACGAAGAGCAAAAGTGGCTGACCTTTTTTTTTTTTGAGCAGCTTGGTTATATGCTTCTTCTAGTTCAAAATCATCCAGAAATCTGAAGCATTCTATGCTACATACCGACTCCAGTTCATGTGCTGCATCAGTTGTTGGTATGACTATTTGTTGTACGGAATTCAATATAACGTGTTTCTGTAAAGTTATGGAGAGTTCAGTTTCAGAGAACCATTTTATAATTATTTCAAGAGCATCATTAACAATCTCTTTTCTTGCTTACTCTCTACTGAATTTATTATAATACACGAATTGTCCACAAAAAGTACTAATGCTGTTTGATGAATGTTAACTTGAAAGCATTCACACATATAAGAAATGGGACTGTGCCCAAAATTGAGACTTGTGGTGCTCCCTTTGTGATTTGATTTTCGTCCAGTCACTACAATGTTCTCTTCTTTCAACATTTTTAATTATTCACCACAAATTTTTGCAATTTGTTAAGTATGCTGTGAAATGCAACTGATTTCTCATAGGTAATGAGTGACTGTTTGTTTGAAAGTATTATTGCCAGGTTGATACTCAAATATAACTGTCATCAAAGGCACCTTTATAGACTCCACCTCGCACCATTGACACTTTGCGATTGTCAGGTCCTCCAGGATATTAATCATGTCTTCTTTGGGTGCTCTTATACAGACGGGAACCCGACTGCCTGATTACGGAGCTGGTCCACATGCGTGAAGTCCTTCTTTCTCACGTGTTAATCATCCTGTTCATAAATTACTACCAGATAGTGGAATTTGTGTTAAAAGTTGGAATTAAATTATAACTGTTAAGTGTATGAGTGTGTGTGTGTGTGTGTGTGTGTGTGTGTGTGTGTGTGTGTGTGTGTGCGTGTGCGTTGTTTGAAATGTGATTGTATTATAAGTGTCTGTGATGTTGTATGGTTAGGGTTCTGTATTATTCACTAATGAATTGTAGTTTGTTTTAACCTTTTAAGAAATAGTATGTTTGGATTGGCTGTATAGATGCAACCGACGGCCTATAAATAAAGAAAAAGCAACTTTTGACTGCTGTTTCTTTTCTATGATTCAAAGCAGTTGTGTGTAAAGCCATAAACTTCATAAAACTCACGTTTCTCTAAGAGAGTAAAATGAACAACGGATTCAGACTCCTTTGAAAGATCACAAAAAATACCAACTAGCGACTGTTAGTGATTTAGGGCTTGTAATATTTGGCGAGTGAATATTAAATAGTAATCAAGTCCCGTCTGGAATCCGAACTGTGATGTACTAAGTTAACTGCTTCTACTTAATTGTGACACTACTCTTGAGTACATTACTTTTTCGAGTTAGTTGGAAACAGATGTCAGTATGGAAATCGGTCGATAATTATTTGTCTTTTTGTGACGACAATATGTTTTAATCTATCTGAAAAAATTCTACGTGCCAGTGATGCACTACGTACGTTATTAAGGACATTACACATTAAGATGGAACAACTTTTCAGTATTACGTTTGAAATTCCATCAACACAATATGAATTCTGTTTCTTGGAGTTTTGTAGTTCTGTCAGTTTTAGTGAAGGATGTTGCGCTACTTATAGTTGCTTAAGTTTTGTGAAATGCCTTTTTAGTATACGCCCTTGTTTATTTAACTGAACCATTTAATACTTTTTTTTCTGCTATATTTATTGTTTCGTAAAGTGGCTGGTTGTCTTGTCTCCTGTTTCACAATAATAAACTAATTTTAATCTTATTATATGAGTTATTTGTCATGATGTGCGTATTTCTGAACAGTTGAATGACTTCCTTTAAAATATGATAGTACTTTTTGTAGAAAGCAAGTAACGTTGGATACTGGCAAGGTGTGGTCCCCACATAAATATCCCTTTTCCTCTTACACGAAATTTAAATCCCTTTAGCTATTCATGGCTTACTTGTTTTTGTACCTCATTTTCTGCATAACATTTTACGAAAACAACTTTCAGATAACGATATAAATTTACTGTGGGACATATGGAATTTCATATCAACACCTCTTTCTATATACACCTCCCCTCATACCACCTCTTTCAATTCATTATAATTGTACTCTGTTCTTATTAATAAGTCTCTATGCTGTATATGAAAATATCTCAGACTTGTTAAGTGCTACACTGTTAATTCCCATTAATTTTGCTTAGTGATGAGATAGTCAGTTTTCAACTGGGTACCATTAATTGTTTCAACCTGAGCATTGCTTATAAACATATAAAGAGTCAGTGTCCTGCTATCTTTCTGCATGCGAGTTGAAAAAATTACGCTGAAATCAAAGAGAAACAGCCAAATATTGACTCCAGATCATTTTTCCCGTCAGAATCCTTTAAGAAACCTAAACTGAAATCTTCACAAATTAACGGCTTGTTTTTGTCTGACAAGTATCTCAATAAAGCATCTACATTTCTCACAAATAGCTCAAAGTTACTTGGATAGGGTCTTAGACCTTTACAATTACAGAAGAAGTATTCTGTAGTAACAAATGACAAGCACATGCTTCTAGGCTATTACCTACATAAAACTGTTTTTTCATTATTTCTGACTTCATGTCCAGCTTTTACATACAGTGCATCTCCTCCTTTTTAGATGACTACAAGAAAATAATGCTAGTCTCTAATCTATTATACTTAACTTCTCTATCGCTGTGCTTACGTATTGGTCACAGGGGCAGAAAACATCAGTGTCTTCAGAATCTTTCACTTTCATCTTAACATATAAGGAGCTGATCTACCTTGTTTTTCGTTCCTTCCGATACTCTAATGAAGCAAACTATTGTCACTCACACAGGGTATAAAAAGGGAAATCAAAGTGTTTTTTGTTCAAACACAAATCATAAAAGGAAATGTTTTGTTTTGCAAGTAGACAAACAGCTAAAACATATATAATGAAAAAGTTTACTTATCAACTGCACTTCAGACATATGAAAAGCTACTTCATCGCTACACCCGAAAACATTGCATACTCACTCAAAGATGCAAACAGTATGTAAGTTATATAACGCTGATATCCGTCTGTTTCAGGATTCTATAGCATATTTTAAGCACACATATTTTCACGTTCCTGGAGAAAAAGGAGTTTCGCTCGATAAAGTTTCAGGGAAATCTCTCATTTGAAATACAGCTTACCTTTCTTCACACGATGTAGACAGTGGTGAACAGGTAGATTCCTTTCTAGTAGATTACACAATACTGTATCACTGTGTTGCTAACAGCAAAGGTGCGATCATACGTTGTATTTTCACTGGTGAGTGGCGAGAAGAATACGCTATAACAAACAGCGAATCTTCTACAGCAATTGTAGGTAAGTGAAGGAGTGTCTCAACGAAGCCTACGAGAAACACCACTGTTCTCAGTACACGTAAAGAACAAACGTTTCACTTGGCACAATGAAAAGGACATAAATACAAGACAGTGCACTTAAAAACGGATAGAGTATTCAATTAATACCAAGAGATGATGTGAAAGGCGAGGAAAGCTTCGAGTCAGTAGTAGCAAATAGAAAGAGGGATTTAGATTTATTGGAATGAATCTGCATATGTGTAGTGCATCTGTAAAAGAAATTCATACAAGACGACAGTGTGACAAATTCTAGAGCAATGCTTCACCTTTCGGGGTGTCTAAGTAGAAAGGATGACAGAAGATCAAACGAAATAAGGGACGCGCTGCAAGGGTCACCACCAGCCAGAAGCAAGAGGATTGCCATGCGCCATCGCCTCCGACAGACCTTCATGGTCTGAAGGTGATCTGATAAAAAGCTCGGAACAGGTCACCGTATTAAAACATTTATACGATCAAGACTGCTTCCAGTTTATATATAAAGAAATACAGATCGCTGTTTTCCTGTATAAGAACTATGTTCTTTAAAGTGTTAATTCTTTGGCATCATTGTGCAAATGAGCTAGCACTCCATCTGCGTCAATATCGATATTAAAGATATACTTAAACTTAAATTTTGTTTCCTTCCAGAGCGTCGTCATTATTGTGTAAATTACGTAAAGTTACGTAAAGATTGGAATAAGGATGTTTCGACGGCAGTCGTTTCTATTTCGGTGTGTACGGTGAGCCTAATTAAATTTAACGTTAACGCAAGCGGATGACTACATATATATGTACCAGTAGATATCTACAGCGGTTGGACAAAAATATGGAAACACCGCAAGAAATGCATACCTGAAAATAAACGCAAATCCTTGCCAAGCCTCCAGGTTGCGCTGTCTTATTTGACCACGAACGGCACCAGAGCAATGTCCTCAGAATTTTGCAACCTTGACGAGAACAGTGTTCTTTATAGTTGAGTCCATTCTCACGGAGCTAAACGAATTCGTAAGAGGTAACATACACAAGATTTATAACGCATACAGGGAGAGCGTAAAGACATGATTCGCTAATTTACAATACAACCGAAAGTGCCGTAAGTGTGTGAGTTAAGTAACCGTGACAGACCGTCACTGAAGAGGTGGTATTCCATGGGCCCATGGAAACTCTGCAAGGTCGCATGACTTCCAAGCATTAGGTGACTGTTTTGGCTGATCAGTCGCATTCCATGGCACAAAGTTTGTTATCCCATCGTCATGATGTCTCCCAAGACCATAGGATCACTGTCCACACAACTCACATCATCCTGGACTTGTTTTGTGAGCACGAGGACAAATTGTAGTATCTCCATTGCGGACCAGAATCCACAAATTCATTATTATGGAGCCTTTGTGGTCTTCCAACGTCGTTACCTGAAGTTGCTACTGTTTTGCAGGAAGAATTACGTAGTACACCCTCGAGAGCAATACATGATCTATATTTGCCCATCCCGAGACGAGTAGATCCTGTTTCGAACACCAACGGTTTACCTACACTTTATTAGGCATGGGCATGAGTTGTGTTTGAGGTCTTTCGATATAATCGGCCACTCCTTGTACGTGGCTACGTACTACAACAATAAGCATAATTTCGTAGCATTTTCCCATAAGTTTAATAAACACAACAGGGACACGTAACAGAGACTTTAGTCATCAACAATATATTCTCCTTCCCTATTTACAACAGTCTGTCAAGCTGGGGTAACGTTTCGATTCTGATACTGTAGAAATGATGTGGTTTTGAGACGAAGAACTCGTCGAATCATGTTCGGAGCGCATTTGGCTATGGAAAGAAAGTTCCTTGAAGGTTGTTCGATAGAGAGCGGAGATGGTGAAAATCTGAAGAAGCAAGATCAGGTGAAAAAGATGGATGCGGATTGACTTCCTAACCCGACTCCTGTATAGGGTTTTTGGCCAGTATAGCAGAATGCGGAAGGGCGCTAACATCGAGTAACATCACGCAGTCTGGTAGTTGTTCTCCAATAGATTATTCGCTGATAATAAATGTTAGCAGTGATGATTACACTGCTGGGTAGCAATTCGTAGTACACCACATCGTCCCTGTTCTACCAGATGCATAATGTGGTGTCACCGCCAGACACCACACTTGCTAGTTGGTAGCCTTTAAATCGGCCGCGGTCCGTTAGTATACGTCGGACCCGCGTGTCGCCACTATCAGTGATTGCAGACCGAGCGCCGCCACACGGCAGGTCTAGTCTAGAGGCTCCGTAGCACTCGCTCCAGTTGTACAACCGACTTTGCTAGCGATGGTTCACTGACAAAATACGCTCTCATTTGCCGAGACGATAGTTAGCATAGCCTTCAGCTACGTCATTTGCTACGACCTAGCAAGGCGCCATTATCAGTTACTATTGATATTGATTCATGTACCGTCAAGACCGACGTTCTTCCTTAACGGATGAAAGTTAAGTATTCCACCAGCTACGTCCGTTTTTCTAAATTCTAATTTCCTTGTCCTGTTCCAGACCTCACGCTAGCCTGCGTGAGCTAAAACGCGTGCCTTTCGGCCTCCTCCAGTAACACGGTGTTGGCTCTCCTGCCAACCAAAACACATAACATTATCTTTTGTGGATGAGCGCAGGTCTTTGTACGGGCAGAGCCTCTTTGTTTGCTTTCAACCATTTGTTTTCTTTTCCTTATATCGGCCGAAAGACACCATTTCTCGTCACCAGTAACGGTATGAATGATCGGTGTCGTTCACGAGCCAGTTGATGACGAGCAAGCAGCGGTGCACATACGTCCACCAACTGACTTTTATGATATTCGCTTAGAGCATGCGTTACCCATACAGCAGATTTCTGAGTCTTTCCACTTGCATTCAAATGTCGCACTATGGTGGAATAATTACAGCTCATCACATTTGCCAGTCCTTGATTAAACTGACGTAGATCGTTGTGGATTAATGCGCTTAAACGATCTTCATCAAACCCTGAAGGTATTCCTGAACATGGAGAGTCACTAATATCATAACGATCCTACTTAAAGCGAGAAAACTATTATTTAGCCGTGCTCTGTCTAATGGCATTATCCACATAAGCGGTGCAAATACACTCCTGGAAATGGAAAAAAGAACACATTGACACCGGTGTGTCAGACCCACCATACTTGCTCCGGACACTGCGAGAGGGCTGTACAAGCAATGATCACACGCACGGCACAGCGGACACACCAGGAACCGCGGTGTTGGCCGTCACATGGCGCTAGCTGCGCAGCATTTGTGCACCGCCGCCGTCAGTGTCAGCCAGTTTGCCGTGGCATACGGAGCTCCATCGCAGTCTTTAACACTGGTAGCATGCCGCGACAGCGTGGACGTGAACCGTATGTGCAGTTGACGGACTTTGAGCGAGGGCGTATAGTGGGCATGCGGGAGGCCGGGTGGACGTACCGCCGAATTGCTCAACACGTGGGGCGTGAGGTCTCCACAGTACATCGATGTTGTCGCCAGTGGTCGGCGGAAGGTGCACGTGCCCGTCGACCTGGGACCGGACCGCAGCGACGCACGGATGCACGCCAAGACCGTAGGATCCTACGCAGTGCCGTAGGGGACCGCACCGCCACTTCCCAGCAAATTAGGGACACTGTTGCTCCTGGGGTATCGGCGAGGACCATTCGCAACCGTCTCCATGAAGCTGGGCTACGGTCCCGCACACCGTTCGGCCGTCTTCCGCTCACGCCCCATCGTGCAGCCCGCCTCCAGTGGTGTCGCGACAGGCGTGAATGGAGGGACGAATGGAGACGTGTCGTCTTCAGCGATGAGAGTCGCTTCTGCCTTGGTGCCAATGATGGTCGTATGCGTGTTTGGCGCCGTGCAGGTGAGCGCCACAATCAGGACTGCATACGACCGAGGCACACAGGGCCAACACCCGGCATCATGGTGTGGGGAGCGATCTCCTACACTGGCCGTACACCACTGGTGATCGTCGAGGGGACACTGAATAGTGCACGGTACATCCAAACCGTCATCGAACCCATCGTTCTACCATTCCTAGACCGGCAAGGGAACTTGCTGTTCCAACAGGACAATGCACGTCCGCATGTATCCCGTGCCACCCAACGTGCTCTAGAAGGTGTAAGTCAACTACCCTGGCCAGCAAGATCTCCGGATCTGTCCCCCATTGTGCATGTTTGGGACTGGATGAAGCGTCGTCTCACGCGGTCTGCACGTCCAGCACGAACGCTGGTCCAACTGAGGCGCCAGGTGGAAATGGCATGGCAAGCCGTTCCACAGGACTACATCCAGCATCTCTACGATCGTCTCCATGGGAGAATAGCAGCCTGCATTGCTGCGAAAGGTGGATATACACTGTACTAGTGCCGACATTGTGCATGCTCTGTTGCCTGTGTCTATGTGCCTGTGGTTCTGTCAGTGTGATCATGTGATGTATCTGACCCCAGGAATGTGTCAATAAAGTTTCCCCTTCCTGGGACAATGAATTCACGGTGTTCTTATTTCAATTTCCAGGAGTGTATTTCTGGCTGCCTCCGCTGCTACCACCACCTTCTGGAGCTCAAACAGAATAATATGTCGGAAATATTCCGATTTCTCTACTTGGCACTCCATTTTATAGCGTCCACAGCTCCACTCACTATCTAAAAATGAGAAAATTGCAGTATGTAAATTGAAATACCGACAGTGAACTACAAATACAAAGCAATTGATAAATAAACCCATAGCGACCGGAATACCAACTCGGCATTTTTTACATCAACAAATGTTGACACAGGTGACAGAAGTTTTAAGTGGCAGATAAAAATCCTAGGACGACCGAGATCGAGGCGAGGCCTTTGGATTTTTAGTCTGCGCTGTACAACTTTACTCGCTGTTTCTTCGTCGTCTTTTTTCACAGGGAGATAGGTATTGTGCCACCGTCACATGACGTGTCGAACAGTCTATCGGAAAAACATTTTTCAGTGTTTTTTATTGGAATTTATTGTCTGCCCCCTGACTGCAAGTGCCGAGCCACCACGCCGACTCCATTGCGCCACAGAACCACGCGCAGAGGAAGCGACAGAGAACGTGAAAGTACTTCTGTTATTACGCTGCATGCAAAGCTGTCTTAACAACTTCCGTTCCCTGCACTTGTTACGAGTTAGGAACGTGATAATATCGCACTTAATTGCGCCCTTCACGCACTGCACTGTCCCACGCAATGTGTTGATGTCCATCTTCGGGCACGGTGAAGAATACATTATTTCTCAAGCATAGTATCAGGGAAGTATTATACTGCTGGCTATTAAAGTTTCAGCATACATTTGCAGAACACCTAAGAAAACACAATCACAAGCTAACCTCTAGAGAAGAAGACATGAAAATAATTAGAACCAACGATAAAAAACATCTTCTAACTCTGCAAGAAAATTACCACATACAGAAACCTAAAGTAGAAAAGAAAACCCTGTTGAATGATCAAGAACACTTGCCAACCAACTGAATGTTTACACTAATAGATAAAATAATAAACACTCAAAAACAGGATAATAATAATAATAATAATACCACCCAACCCCTTCCCACTCACTTGTCCAAGACCCATCCACAAAAAATTTAAACGCCGCGCGGGGTAGCTGTGCGGTCAAGGGCGTCCTGTCACGGTTCGCACGGCTCCCCCCGTCGGAGGTTCGAGTCGGGCAAGGGTGTGTGTGTTGTCCTCAGCGTAAGTTAGTTTAAGTTAGATTAAGTAGTCGCGTAAGCCTAGGGACCGATGACCTCAGCAGTTTGGTCCCATTAATTTGAGAGTTCACAATCAAGCGTTAGGCACCAATTCCGACAGGTATGTGCTACAGATATATATATGTAGCAAATATCTGTCAATTAATTTGCCCAAAGTTATTTTCATCTTTAAACACATGTGACTATAAAGGTAAAGTGCTAAACAGGCAGGCAAACTTCATGTTTCGACCTAATGTATGACTAACGTACCAAACGTATAACTCGAGAAAACATGATGGCAAGTACACGAACAAGAAGGCAATCTGAATTGCTGCCAGTTACTTTAAAAACGCAATTAATTCCTTTATTTAGATCTACACTTGCTGTAAGAGAAAACGGACCCTCAAAATAAAATCATCTACATTATTCTAATTATCCCCCCATCTTAAGGACGTTCGGGGTATAGTCATTTCACTCTGAAGACATGTCGTTGACGGTACATAGAAGGTACTGACATCACCTAGAGTTTTTAGAAGTTTTGCTGTAGCACTTCACCTCAGCAAGCACCATTTCACGGAGAACGAAGATAAACTAGAAAAAAAAAATCGGTGATATAAACAACCTAATATTGCTTTATATTTGCGTTTGAACTAGGTAAGGTGCCAAGGCTCTGTGAAACGCTCACAGACTGTATTTCCTATAATCAATTGCTTTTAACATCGAAATCTAATGAAAATATGTGATGTTAATACATGCACAAAATATACAATAGACAAACAATTGAGAAACCGCCATTTTAGGCAGAATGAAAGCTTTTTGATGAAATCATTATTGTAGTTTATCATTTAAACTCCATATTTGAGTAATGTACTAGCAGAAATATTGCAATGTTTGTTTATATTCATCCCAACACAACTAAAGTTGGTGCTGGAACAAGACAGAGATGAAACATAGCCAAAGATGAAGATGCAACAAAGAAAGCCCACATCTCAGAATAAAATCTTTGCCACCAAAATAAAATTATTCATTATATTCAGTTACAAGTAACAACTTCGTGTATAAATCACGTGCGGGTTGCTATTGTATTATGTAAGTATACCTACAGATCTCTGATTATGAATGAAAATTCAAATTTTGCAGCAAAATGAAATTGTCTTATTACTCAAAATAGTCAATATTGCAGGTACTAAACATGTGAAGCACTACTATTCTTCAATGAATTATTCTCGAAGATTTTTTTTTACAAAAAAGACTCGTTGTTTGCATACTTACACTAATGCTAAAACTTAAAGGTTAAGCGTCACTGGCTGATACCGAAGTTTGATCGTTGGTCCACGCTTTGCAACCACAATGGACCTTAAATTTACATCCAAACTGTCGGCATTATTTATTAAAATCTATATATCTCACTTATTAGTACTTCTGAAATAATTTAGTTCGATCTTTTTTACGACGCATTAAATTCACGAAAATAAATAAAAATTGGTTCTACGATATTCAAACCCACATGAGCTCTACTTTTTCCCACCAGAAGATGACAGTGGGTACGGGCAGTAGGTTTCAGCTACTGGGGGTGTAGAAGTGTCAGTGTCAGGAGTTTCAGCCACGGGGGGAAACTACACTCCTGGAAATTGAAATAAGAACACCGTGAATTCATTATCCCAGGAAGGGGAAACTTTATTGACACATTCCTGGGGTCAGATACATCACATGATCACACTGACAGAACCACAGGCACATAGACACAGGCAACAGAGCATGCACAATGTCGGCACTAGTACAGTGTATATCCACCTTTCGCAGCAATGCAGGCTGCTATTCTCCCATGGAGACGATCGTAGAGATGCTGGATGTAGTCCTGTGGAACGGCTTGCCATGCCATTTCCACCTGGCGCCTCAGTTGGACCAGCGTTCGTGCTGGACGTGCAGACCGCGTGAGACGACGCTTCATCCAGTCCCAAACATGCTCAATGGGGGACAGATCCGGAGATCTTGCTGGCCAGGGTAGTTGACTTACACCTTCTAGAGCACGTTGGGTGGCACGGGATACATGCGGACGTGCATTGTCCTGTTGGAACAGCAAGTTCCCTTGCCGGTCTAGGAATGGTAGAACGATGGGTTCGATGACGGTTTGGATGTACCGTGCACTATTCAGTGTCCCCTCGACGATCACCAGTGGTGTACGGCCAGTGTAGGAGATCGCTCCCCACACCATGATGCCGGGTGTTGGCCCTGTGTGCCTCGGTCGTATGCAGTCCTGATTGTGGCGCTCACCTGCACGGCGCCAAACACGCATACGACCATCATTGGCACTAAGGCAGAAGCGACTCTCATCGCTGAAGACGACACGTCTCCATTCGTCCCTCCATTCACGCCTGTCGCGACACCACTGGAGGTGGGCTGCACGATGTTGGGGCGTGAGCGGAAGACGGCCTAACGGTGTGCGGGACCGTAGCCCAGCTTCATGGAGACGGTTGCGAATGGTCCTCGCCGATACCCCAGGAGCAACAGTGTCCCTTATTTGCTGGGAAGTGGCGGTGCGGTCCCCTACGGCACTGCGTAGGATCCTACGGTCTTGGCGTGCATCCGTGCGTCGCTGTGGTCCGGTCCCAGGTCGACGGGGACGTGCACCTTCCGCCGACCACTGGCGACAACATCGATGTACTGTGGAGACCTCACGCCCTACGTGTTGAGCAATTCGGCGGTACGTCCACCCGGCCTCCCGCATGCCCACTATACGCCCTCGCTCAAAGTCCGTCAACTGCACATACGGTTCACGTCCACGCTGTCGCGGCATGCTACCAGTGTTAAAGACTGCGATGGAGCTCCGTATGCCACGGCAAACTGGCTGACACTGACGGCGGCGGTGCACAAATGCTGCGCAGCTAGCGCCATTCGACGGCCAACACCGCGGTTCCTGGTGTGTCCGCTGTGCCGTGCGTGTGATCATTGCTTGTACAGCCCTCTCGCAGTGTCCGGAGCAAGTATAGTGGGTCTGACACACCGGTGTCAATGTGTTCTTTTTTCCATTTCCAGGAGTGTATTTCTTTCATTCCTTCTGTAATATATTAAAATATTGTCCCTTATTAAAATAAGTATTATACTTAGAAATAGGTAGGTGAAGAGATATTGGAAATTTACGGAGGTGTATAAATCAGAGAAACGTTGATGATGGTGATGAAGATGGCGAGGCCGATATGGAAATGTTGTACGTCGCTTCTTGATGTTGTGTGCACACATGTGAGATGAGATTTAATGATGAGACAGTATTTGGAGAGGTGAAAAGAGAAAGAGAGAGAGAGAGAGAGAGGAGGGGGAGGGGGAAGAGAACGATACAAATAGAAAAATTACTGTGGTACATAAATCAGAGAGATATTGAGGATGAGGCAAATGTGGAAATAATGGATATAAAGTTTTTTTGTTGTGTAATCACATATCCTTTATAATCTTGCCCTGCTCCCAAAACTGTATGAAGTTACCCTGAAACAGTGCCAATTTGCACCTAAACTGCATCAACTTCCTCCCCAAGCTGTACCAATTTCTCCCAAGACTGAACCAATTTGTCTCGTGGGACTACATTGTCACCGAAACGGAACCAATTTGCACCAGAAATGTGTCACTTATTACGTTTCCATAAGATTGTATCAGCTCATCCCAAAACAGAAACCAATTGTCCTAAGGCTGACTACGATTTTCACACGAGATAAGAAGTTCTGGGGAATTCCATCCCCATGGTTTAAATTCCAACGGTTTCCCTTCTATCATTTACTCATTCAGCACTATCACTCGGAAGTATTCGGATTTGAATAAGCCAACCCACTATTGGTGAAGCAAACCGATTTTTCTCCTGCTTGTTCCTAGAATAATAATGGTGATTGGATGCTGTGGGTTGAATTCTTGTAAAGCAAAAAACTTTCGTCCCATAATTTCACATGCAACAACTCAATAACTTCATATGTGACTGTATTTAATAAACAATACGATTAGGTGTTGGGTTCGAATCCTAACCCGACACATAATTTTACGGCACACCATTTCAGCTTGAGAGATCCACTCAGGTTGTTACATTGGAAAGAAGTTGAATTTAACATTTTGTGTTGTTAGTCAAGAGGGACAGTAGTTGCTAAATGGCACTCCCAGTGCAGTGCAAATACTTTCGACATATAATTCAAGTTGAGATTTGGTATCTGATACTGACTAACAATTAAATATTTCGCGTCTCTTTATGCGAAGTAAGCTATAACAATCGGTGATATGTTCGAGTCTCGGTCGGGCACGAAAAATTTGCTTCGTTAAATTGGCTGTCTGTGCTGGGGTTGAATCCTTATTCAGGCAAACCGTTCGTCATTTAAAGTTGAAACATGTGCACAACAAGCTGCTAATGAATCCCTCCGATATTTAGGGGGACTTTGGGCTAGATAACAACGGCGAAATGTGACTTTCGACCCTTACATTTATCCATTTGCAATCATGTGCATAGTAAAGTGACTAGTGATGTGATGTTGTTGTTGAGGTTTTCATAGAATGCTTGAAAATTTTCATTGTGGTTTTACTGACTGCTTTGTTCCTTTACTAGTTTAAGCATAACCACTCGTCAAGTGGTAGTAGGATAACAGGAGGTGAAAAACTTCTTAGAGAACAGAAGACTTCGAATGTCATAGAAATTTGGAAGTTAAGATATTCGATTAAAAGATCTTATTCATAAAGTAATTTAGTTTTAACTGAAAATTACTGAATGATTTCTGAGACAGAATTTCAAGAATAAGTTGTTCAGATGCTAATGGGAGTTGTTACATTTTTAAATGTTATGTATTGTTGACAAGCAGGACTCAACATTTTTAATAACGTATTTCTTGATATTTGCAATATCGTTGTCTTATTTGCCGTACAGAGCATTGTGCTGAAGGAGTCACTTGTGATAACTATTTTGTTTATTGAAATGACTGTATCGAAATGAGACTAGAGGACCTGCAAGAATCTTACGTTATGTGGGCTGCGTGCCACTCAGGCGGAACGCAATTCATGTTATTTGAAGACGTTTTAGTGTGATAGGACGTACATTGAGATCATGCATACCATTGAGAGGCCATCCTGAACGCGTTCGGCTGACTTGTGGGATACTAGCTAATACGAGCAGCAGTAGCATGAAATCATGAACTGCAGTGCCGGCAGGACACGATCCAGGCACTGTTAAATTCAGACCCGGGCTAGAAGAAGTTTCTGTTTGTTACACGAGCTATGATTTAATCTTCTCACAAATTACCAACATTAAAATGCGAGCTCTGAGTCATAAACCAGCTCTGTGATCTTGTCTTCTATACAGAATGTAGATATCATCAGTAGCACCTACTCTGAGAGGCTGCCCTAAAATGCTAATCATTTGCATATATTTCCTGCCATGATGTTACAGTTTTAATGGCCAACAGTGTATTTGTATTTTTAGTATGAAACCGGGTACATTTTCAGTCGTAACAAACGTCAGTGCTCTAACTGAGCAAGCAAGAGAACTAGAAAAATGTATTTAGCTCATTGCGCGTGTTCCTCCGTATTTAATGTACCTCCCTGCCTCTCCATGCATTAAAATATATGAGCTGCTACAAGGGTGAGATAACATCTACAAATAATTATGATATAGCATTCATCAATAGTGGTAACGTATTTTTCTGGCCGCCGTGTTAACTGAAGCCTTTTTTCTAATAGTTGCTTCTCATTTTAGCGCTAAAATAGCCCCCCCCCCTTCCTCCTCGTCAAACAGAATTTATACATAGCTTCGAAAGGCATGTGTTTCACACCTTCTCTAAAAGCGACCACCTACTAAGAAAAATAAATGTTATTCACTGCTGTCAAATATGCAATAGCTCTAAGAGTGAAACTGGAGCAGTTTGACTTGATATTAGTACTTATTTACAAGTAAACGCTATTATGTACGAAAACTGCAATAATTCCGACAAATTCACCTAAATAGCATTTGTCCTGTAGCAGAGGAGGGGAAAGTCACCTTCTGTGATGGTACACATAACAAAATAAACTTATCGACATAGTGATTATGAATCCGTCTTTCATATGAGTTAAAAATGGGGATGACTATTTTACACTCATCATAAGGTTTACGCGTATAGTTGTTTCTCATTTCTTCCCTCGCACTTGAAATCTGAGTACAGCGAACTCAGTGGTATGCATTCATATTTTATCTGAGGAACACATATAGGAACAAAAAAAGACCAGTATGACTCCAGTGTCTGTTACAGCAAATTTTATTGCTTTAAAAATTAGTTTTTAATTACCACAGCGGGAAATTAATCGTCTCCTGGGAGTCTTTCGCGGCGGCGTGACTGGGTAAAATCTTGTCGGTTTGCAAGCCGCGCGAGTTTCAATAAAATCGTCGAGCTTTCGGTGGCTAGCGCCACGTTTGGCTCTGCCACTCCCGTCTCCCTACAAGCGTTAAGCATTCGTTGTTGCTTCCTATCGATATCCAAAGCTCGCCCCTAGCTGAGGATTGCCTCGAGAACAGACACAAAATACGGTTTGAGAACACAAGAGTCTTGGCTCATGAGTCAAAGTACTGGGCAAACAGCAACAATTTCAACAGCCCTGGTGGGCTACACACTAAGTAGGGCGTAGGGGCTGGCTTTGTATGTTGAAAGGCAGCAACGACGGTTGCTTATCGCTCGTAGGGAGGCGGGAATGGCAGTTTCAAACGTGGCGCTGGACCCTCGCTCAACCTCGCGTCACTCAGTTCCGCGCCGGGCCGTAGCTGCTATAAGCTGCCCAACCTGCCTTCCGCACGCGTCGTTTCGGCCCGCTCCGATTGGTACCAGCGTCCTTAATCTTAGGTATATAAGCGGGAAATAGTACCAGTCCCGGCTTCTCCACCTATGTGATTGCCGCCGACCACAACATGAACAGCCGTAACCCTACCACCCTTCGGCGGTGGCGTCAGTTCCTTGCCACCCTCCACGGTGACCTCGCTCCCCTTCCACAGCATACCCATCCTGAAAGTAACTCCACCCAGAATGTCGTCCTCGCTTCCCCCTACCTCCTTGGTCGTATCGGCGCGGACGTCCTAGATCCCATTGGTAACGACCACCTCCCAGTGCTTCTCATCATCTCAGTACATCGCCCCCCTCTACCTCACCGCCATCCTGCCCCTCCACAGTCCATTCATGGCTACCACTGAGCCGACGGGGATGCCTCCCAGGTATCCATTGCCTCACAGGTCGAAAGCCAGCCCCTTACCTTTCACCATTCTGCTGACGACACCCATGGATCTTCATTCCTCCAGAAGACCATCACTGACACAATGAAGGCCCACGTTCCACCCTCATCACGATCACTTCCTCTACATGCTGTCCTTCTCCCTGAATCCCTCAGGCTCTACCGCTCCTTCCTCCGCACCCACGAAAGTGATAAACTCCTCCGCTACTGGCAATTACAATGACACGTCCAAAAACTCCTCACAGTCAAGAAACGCCAGGACTCGCGTCAGATATGTACACGCATCAACTCCACTCTCCCTGTCAACTCCTCTGAGTACTGTTCTGCCTTCCACCGCCTGACTAGTAGCCATCCTGCCCCACATTACCCCCTTCTGCACGACAACCGCCCCTTCCCTGACAACCTCAGTAAGGCTAACCATTTTGCTACCCACCTCTCTGAGGTCTTCTCCATTCCTGATTATCCCCATTTTGATTATTCCCTCCTCCCTACAGTTCTTGAATGTATTGATAACTCTGTCCTGCCACTCGCCCCTAGTTTCGAGTACTTGGACCAGTTACCCCCTCAAACATAACCACTCTCATTACCGCACGTGACGTCAAACTTGCCCTTCGCTCCAAACGCAACGCCGCCCCTTGTCACGACAGTGTCACTTACCACCACCTCAAGGAATTTTCCCCCTCCTTCTGGCAGTCCTTGTTACTCTGTATAACATCCTCCTATCCACTGGCTTTTACCCTGCCCTGTGGAAGACTTCCCGCGTCCTGCTCTTCCCTGTGTCCAACAGATTTCCCTCTGACAAGTCTTTCTATTGTCCCATTTGCCTCACCAGTAAGGTCTTCGAGTCCATCCTCTCCCACCGTATTCATCACCACCTTAACCAGTACCACCTCATTCCCCTGGCCCTCCTCCTCAGCTGACGACCATCTCCTTTATCTTACCAGTCTTCTTTCCCTCCGACTTAACTCCCATTGCTCTGCTATTTTTGTTTCCCTCAAACTCCAGAACACCTACCACAGTGTCTGGCAATCTGGGCTCCTCTTTAAATTCCAGACCTACGCTCTCCCCATCAATATCGTCCGTCTCGTTGCTTTCTTCCTATCCCATCGTCCTTCCTATGTCACTATCCACAATACCAACTCCCATACTTTCTATCTCACCGCTGGCATGCTTCAAGCCTCCATCCTCTCCCCTATCTTCTATCTCCTGTATACTACAGATGTATACTACCACCCGTATGTTCACCTAATCCAATTTGCTAATGACACCACCTTTCTGGCCCTTTATCCTACCCTTCGACAGTCCCAAAGTACCCTTTAAACTCACCTCGACCAGTTCACCACCTGGTGCAACCGGTGGCTCCTTCGCATCAACCCTTTGAAGACCCAGGCAATCGTCATAGGTCATACCACCTGCTCCTTCTGGCTCCACGATTTTTACCTCACCATTTACGGTCGTCTTATCCACCTATCGCCTACTCTGAAATATCTTGGCCTCGCCCTCTACCATCACCTGATCTGGACACCCATCTCCTTACAGTACAAATCTGACAATCAAATAAAATATGAAAACTGGAAGGTCTTTATAAAGCAATGTTAAATTATATGTTTGCTTAAAAACTATTCCAGTGGGGAACATCCGCTACATTCGGCTTCCTGGCAATAAACATAACCATTGTGAAATAGGAATAAAACTAAAAATGAGTGAAACAAAATGTAGTAATACCCTGTTTCAAGAGACACTTGTTGGCAGTCATTAAGTGCTGGAGCTTCACACCAAATTTCGTAAATCTGATTCAGTAGCGATGAAACAAAAGGAATCTACAGAAACTTTTTGCCTTAAGAGTCTACGATAATCGTGCGATTTGACCATTTCCGAGAGTCATCTGTATTAGTCTGGTGTGACATTAATGTGTAGAGTGTAACATTATATAACCGATGAAGAGACTTAGCGTTCTTTAGTTCCTAACACAAATTTAGAGAAAGTTGCGATACCTACTTGAGCTTTAGTACGTTTAAGTATTGACAAACACTGACACAGAATATACTGCTAGTGAAAAGCAGAATTACGAAGAGCATTAGTGACGAAATTTGATGATTACTCTGAGGTCAATGAAACGACGGGCTCTTAGGTATCGTTTGTTTTCAAAAATCAAGGAAACTAACTGCAAAAACCAGCTTCCAATCAGCATTAGAGGGCCGTTGTCAGAGTGACGGCAGGGTAGTGTCCGAGGAGGCCGGCTAACGTTCGTCCTTCTGTTGTTAGTGGCCTGTGGCAACAATTTCGCCGTCGAGAAAATTCGGCCAAAGACAGCTAATTACTGCGAGGCGCGTCGACGATCAATATTTGCTGTTGTGGACCCAAAGGAATGGGACTCTGACGTCATCATCGCTATGTTTCGAGTTACCGGCATGTCTGAACATTTGCTTCGATAATGAAAGAGCATGCTGCATGAAAAACTATGGAGTTCGATGAGCAGTTACCGAGCAGGGTAGTGCAGTGGTTAGCGCACAGGAAGACTGTTCAAACCAGCGTCCGGCCATTGTGATTTAAGTTTACCGCGATTTCCCTAAATCGCTTAAGTCAAATGCCGGGATGGTTCCTTCGGTTGGGCTCGGCCAATTTCCTTCGCCATCCTTCCATAATCAGTGCTTGTCTTCTGTCACCATTGACCTCTTTGTCGACAGGACGTTAGACGCTAATCTCCACCTCCTTCTCCAAGAGCAATTACCTGCCTTGTGTGGCCGGCCGGAGTGGCCGAGCGGTTCTAGGCGCTACAGTCTGGAACCGCGCGACCGCTACGGTCGCAGGTTCGAATCCTGCCTCGGGCATGGATGTGTGTGATGTCCTTAGGTTAGTTAGGTTTAGGTAGCTCTAAGTTCTAGGGGAGTGATGACCTCAGAAGTTAAGTCCCATAGTGCTCAGAGCCGTTTGAACCATTTGAACCTGCCTTGTGACACATTTACTACTCTGTGCGCTTGTATACAGTGTGTGTAATGGAAAACAAGCTGGATGGTGAGTGAAATTAGTAATTTGCAGTAGAGTATAACAAAATAGGCACCTCGCTGCTACCAAAGCTTGAGCAGACATATGGACAGAAAATGTCTAGTGACACATTTGACCAAAAAGTTAATATTTCTTATTTCTTCTCTCACCATGAGACGTACTCGTATATACCACTGGCAATGTCTCGAGCGAATCATAACTGACGAATATGGCTGATATGGACTACTGAGTCTATTCTTCTTCTGGTACGACCGGCT
Source organism: Schistocerca nitens (assembly GCF_023898315.1). Classification (NCBI taxonomy): domain Eukaryota; kingdom Metazoa; phylum Arthropoda; class Insecta; order Orthoptera; family Acrididae; genus Schistocerca; species Schistocerca nitens. Next base: position 251,244,709 of record NC_064618.1, read on the forward strand.
ATACCTACTGATTTCCGACAGTGCAATGTGGAGTATGTATTCACTTTAAAAGTTGTTGACCAAAGTAACTTTAACCAGATCAACGTGTTGCTTAAGTGTTAACACACATGGACAGATTGTTCGGTGTGATGAAAACGATCGCAATAAATTGTAGTTCACTAAATCTCATCAATACATTCCCCGTAAAGAGATTTCCAGGCTAACTAGTTACAGCATTTCCGATTACTAGGAAAATCGGAATGAAAAGTAGCGGCAAAGGAGGAGCGAGCATAAATTTCCATCGGTACAAAAACATCAGTTACAGATAAGTTTTTGAATTCTTAAGGCTACAACAGTAAGGAACAGAACTGTTGCAAGAGGTGTGATGCAAGAGTGTATGTAAATGCATTCTGACCTTGCGTTAGTCGGGGAGTTGACATCCAGTGCTTGCTTACTTTTGCGAGCTCTGGGTCACGATGAAAAACTTCTTTTTACCTATCGTTCTACTCAAAAGGTCTCGAATTGCAGAATTTAAGAAATTTTTCCTGAACAAGATTGTATACGCGCAGGTAGCAAAACAACCTCCCTCTTATGTCAAACATTATATACCATTGTACTACTTTATTTTATGTACTTCGATTATGACGTGATAAAATATCTTGAAGATTATTGATATAATATGTAATATTAGTATCGCCTGTGGTCGAAATTTGACCAGTTGAGTCAGTGGGCTTGATCTGTGATCAGAAATGTCGCCTGTCTTAAAGTGATAGACTCCTCGTAAAACTGTGAAATTTTAGCCTTAGAGCTGATCCACAGCAAATGCTGCATTGTAGCTACGAATATTGTTGAAATAATTCTTTGATTTCTCTTCAATCGCTTGATCATTTGAAGTGAGTCATTGATACAGTGCGTTGAAAATGAATTTTCTGTTAACGGCAGCAAATTAACGTACCACAATACTATGTGTATGTCGTTGCAGCGCATTAAGTAACCTCAGATGCGAAATTATTTGCATTACAAAATATGTACTGTAAATTCGTCAGACGGGAGTAATAACTCTGAAAATTACTTGTAATCACGTTCAGTGTGCATCCAAATGTATCTTTCAAATCAACAGTAGCATTATCATTATCAACGTCCACATTATTCCTATTATTTGGACTACGCAATAATTGTGTCTCTCTAGCACTTCGTCTTTCAGTTGGACCCGTTAGTTTCGTCTTCGAAGCATAGCCTATACCAAATACAGTTCCCTTATAATAAGGAAAGTCGTAGCTATTCAAAATGAAGAAACTGAAAATTAGGAACACTTCAAATTTTGTTGTGTGGGCCACAAACGACCACAAAGTTTGTTCTCCTTATTCTTAGACGAAAGTAAGGGAAAAAACGACGCTAATGAACAATGTTTTCCCCCAAAAACTTTGTTGCTTAATTTCGTTTAAACTGCTGACAACATTAACATAGTAGCAATTGTGGCATTGTAGCTGCCCGTAATGCATGTGTTACTTTAAAGGAACCGTCTCCAACATTTTAACAAGAACGTTCCTAGAACGCAATTTCACGAAACGTTGTTCCTTTCGTGTGTCATTTGTACCATAGCACCTGATCGGTACAAGCGGTAGATGTTGGCAGCAATGTGACAGAGGAAAACTTTTCTCTTTTCTCATGTGTGTATGTCTACTTCGTTTTACTCTCTTAATGGCTGCATACAACACGATGTTCTTGTGTTCACCTTGGCAAAGTACCTTTCCAATTATATAATTTTCATTGGATTCCTTATATAATTAATTTAAAAAGTCCGTACTTCGGTTTCGATGTTCACTTTTTAATGTTATGATCGTTTGATAAAACAGATACATTGTCATTATGAATTTCCTCATTACTCTTCCTTTCTCTACGCAAAAATTGTGTCTGGCTAGCTCTGCAACTGTCACTCCGACCTGTTAGCGTTCACCTTTCAGTTATAGCCTAAAACAAACTTAGTTTCCGTATCATCAGTGTTATGAATATAGAACCATCTACGTAATTTTAACACTCTAAACAGCTACGTACACACACGAGTCTCTCTTTGCGCACATCTATGGCAAAGTCCCTTTCGAAAATATGAGTTTCATTGGCCTCCTTGCTTAACTAATATTAAAAATTGGTACTTCAATTTGCGTGGTCACGTATTAATATTATAATCAATTACCAGGAATCGATAGTTAATTTTTGTGATGAAAATAATATACGAAATGATTTGTTTAGTTGAAGAAGGGTATTTATCTTTGTAATAAGTGAGCATATGTGACCAATAAAGTTTTTATCCGCTACATGGAATACATTCGCATCTGCGAATACCAACAACCATCAGCTATATAAGGGGATGAAGAAACTGAAAATTTGTGGCGGACCGGGAATCGAACAAGCATTTCTCGAATTACGTGAGCGGTCGCCTCAACTATTCTGGCTGTCTGTGCACGACTCCGGCCAGACTCAAACTTCTATATGTCGTCGTTTCTGTGTCACAACCTGTATTCGTACACACATTATGTAACTCCTGTCCAGGGTAGGATATTTTAATTGGAAGTCGCGACGCCTGGCATTGGCGGATAAATACGATATTGCACTTTCTCTGTTTTTAAGAAGAACACTGTGTATAGTATTAGAATGTGTGATGATGCCTGATTGTTCTTTAACGCTAGTGTTAACTGAAAGCGTGTGATGATTTTGTTACTAAATCTGGAGGAATATTTCTGAATACTTTTTAGTCTACATTTCCGTTTTTCGTCTCTGGAATTGCAAACTGTTACTTTTTGCGACTGCATTAACATTGTTTAACCCAACTATTTTCAGTGGTTTAGATACTGTTTCGTGTAACGAGTTGGTTTGTTTGTTTTCTGACAGAATAGATGTCGTAAAACAGTAGTGTCACTAGGAATTTGTCTGGCGACATATCTGTTTATTTTCTAAGAGTTACTACGATGGGAGTATTCATAGTATACTGATCACAAAAATGAACGAAGCGCAACACTTGGTCATCTGGAATGTTGAAATAAACATCCCCATTCACCGTTATCTGGATGAGTGGGCTCAAATCACCCACAGAACACCACAAACATACCTACGTCCTGTATTATATCTTCAACACACTGGTTAAACGTCTCATTGGCCAGTCGGTACACTTGGCGCCTTGCATCATTTGAGACGAGGCAAAATCGCGACTACTCATTCCATACTACACGCGTCCAGTCAGCTGTTGCCCAACTGCTGTGATATTTAGACAATTGAATTCTTGCAGCTTTGTGGCCTTTTGCGAAGTTGTCGTGTCCTGACATAGGTGGGAGAGGAAAAAAAAAGGGGTTACTGGTCAGTCTGCGCTCCCGAGCGGTACAGAGCAGAAGGCAGAAGGATAATTCACAGTGAAGGCATTTGATTGTTTTCTCTATCTATGCCAACACTGGTACAGGCATTTACTAGAAATGCAGGTGGCGAGACTCGGTAGGGAACTCGTTGTGGAGACTCTTGGACGAACAGGGTTTTGAAATAGTTGTTTGTTCCAGACGGGACTAAAAAATACACTGGAGGCTAGTTCTAGGGTTAGAAAAAGCTTGAATAACACTGTTACAACAGAAGCCAGTGCAGAAGTCCCTGGAGAGGATGCTAACCACAGTAGCAAACACTAGCAGCATCTTAAGGTAACAACTTAGTTGCAAAACAAAACATACTGAATGTGACACTGGTCACTGAGGCACTCCAAGTGAGATAGCAGACTTACGCGGAGCTGGACCGAGGCTGGAGTCGACGGACGCAGATTCGGCGCCCAGATCGTCTGACTGAGAACTCCGCCAAATTGCGGAATCTAGGGGTTTTAAAGAGCCGCGTGGGGGCTCCGTTTTCCCACTTAAAACGACCCAGCCAATTCCGTAGGTCTCTTGCAGGTGCCTGCCAATCACGGTTTACTTAGGTTCCCTCTACTGCTCCTAAGGCGGGGATGTTAATGCAGTTGCACTAAGTCCTTATTTGTTATTAACATTGTTCAGCTGAAAGCTAAACGTAACTACTCTGCCAAACAAAGCTTGCAAAATTATTGTTACACGTCATTTAGCCCCGCCCCTCGGGCTTCCCGGAGTCGGGACTGCTAGGCAACAGTTTTTGGCGTTTTCGCTCTCTTTCTAACCCTTGTGAGCCTACTGACGTTGCTGTTACCAGGGCTGGTATCAAGCTGGCTTTGCTTTATACGCTAGTACGTGCCTGTTGGTTACAAAGTTCTACGGTGGCAAACTACCACAGCGTCTAGACGACATATGAAGTTACATATTAATTCCTTGCAGAGTAACAAACGTCCTAGGACCGAATGATAGCTATAGTATATGAACTCCCTTGAGTCAGGATCAGTGGTTGTTCATTGCTCCGAAAGAGGAAGGTTGACAGTTTTGTGTAACGATAACAAGCCCACAGATGTACTGGTAACAAGTACAGGAAAATTGGCCTTTTATGGCAGGTGCAAGCGATACGGAACACAAGTATTCAGACAATCTGAACAAATCATAACAACTAACGTGACTAGTGAGGATATAGTGCACGCTCTAAACATGCGCATTGATTGTTGTATAATTAACAAAGAACAAACACACGTATCGGAGATGGAGTTAGACATGCCGTTAGAGCATGTAGTACAGCATGGGACTCGGTTTACTTTATGTAACAATACCTCTCCTATTTTCGTCTACCCTCAGTATCGTCTCTGCTTCCGCGCCTTGGAACGCCTGTCCTCCTTTCTCACAGCTTCAAGATAACACTACGGTAGCAAGGAATAATCAATATATTACACCTCCCCCCGTGGGAGAATTTGTAAACTGCCTTCTATTGTGCTTAAAACATCTTGTCTCTAGGAATGATATTAATTATATTTACTTTTTGCTAAACACTTCAGTCTATGAACAGTCCTTTCGTGTCTTGTCTCAACATAAAACACTTTTCACTGCACACATACATCACTATAAATTACTTTACATGAAAACATGGTTGTCACATATTGTTTTACAAAATGTTGACTTTACAAGTGCATCACATATACATATACATCCAAAATTTAATACATTTACTTACTTAACTGCTATTCTTGGTTGATTGTTTTTATTTATTCCATAACATTTTTTTTCATCACAGATACACAACAATACAGAAGTCGTATGTTACATTTACTATAAACAATATCAAAAGAGTATACATGTTTACATTATTCAGTTTACGTAGAGTGACATGAATTACAAAACTGGTTCGTTTTGTACTAAAGGGGTTTTCTGCAGTGCCTTGTTTTATCTTTTATCCCTTCGCGGAACTGGCAACGGTCGCGGAATACTTTCTTCATTGCGTGCTGAAGTAGGAGAGTCCTCACTTCGCTCGTCACTACTTCGACCGCTGTTTCGGAGGGGTCGTCTATTCCGGATGCGTGTCATTTCTGACAAATTGTTCAAATGGCTCTGAGCACTATGGGACTTAACTTCTAAGGTCATCAGTCCCCTAGAACTTAGAACTACTTAAACCTAACTAACCTAAGGACATCACACACACCCATGCCCGAGGCAGGATTCGAACCTGCGACCGTAGCGGTCGCGCGGTTCCAGACTGTAGCGCCTTTAACCGCTTGGCCACCCCGGCCGGCTCATTTCTGACTCTTCGCACGTATTTACTACTGTTGTCCACACACATATTCGGCCACAACGATCATCTCCAATGCCTTTCCACACGTATTTGTAACATTCTCAGAAACATTTGCAATATTGGTACAAACAACATGTAAACAAAATAGTCAGTATTACAACTCCTAGGTAAGACCAGAATGAATAATGATACCAAGAGATTTCCGAGAAACTGTGCTGTTCTTGGAATGCTATCTCTTCTTCTATTTCGGCTAATTTAGGAGCAGCGACCTTGAGGTCGTCTAAATGCTGTACTACATGCTCTAACGGCATGTCTAACTTCAGCTCCGATATGTGTCTTTGTTCTTTGTTAATTATACAACAATAAATCTGCATGTTTAGAGTGGGCACTATGTCATCAATAGTCACGTTAGTTCTTATGATTTGTTCAGACTGTATGAACACTTGTGTTCCGTATCCCTTGCACCTGCCACAAAAGGCAAGTTTTCGTGTACCTTTTACCAGTACATCTGTGGGCTTGTTATCGCTACACAAAACTGTCAACCCTTCCTCTTTCGGGGGAACGAACAACCATTGATCCTGACTTAAGGGAATTCACCTACTATCATTCAATTTTACAAACGTTTTAATGCAATCGCTAGCAATTTCCCTTATGGGTTGCAACATTCTAGCTTCACACGTTTCATGATCGTACGTGGACATTAAAAGAAAACTTTTGTTTACAAATTTTTCGAACACGATCTATTTACTTACCCAATAGTTGTTCGCTACTCAGTTTGACATAGTGCCGCTTAGCTTCGTCAATTAACAAATGATCTTTCTCGGACTGGATGTGCCAGCACGGCACTACAAAATCTTCGTTGATGGCCAGTGGCCTACGGACTCTCGCCTCTCCCTCTGCAGTCCTTCTTTGAATAAACTCTAGGGATGGCAGCCCTGGCGATCTGCGTGCTTTTTTCCACCGTTCAGAATGCTTTCAGTGTTCTCTCACTTCTACAAGGCGTGCAAATTTGACTCAAGAGTAACAGATGAGTGAGACAGCAATCACTGGTACTGGAGTTTTTCATGTTCCTCAGTGTCAAATACTCCAATCTAATGCGTCTTTCCTTATGAAATTGCATGCATTACGACACTGTTTCCGGAAAAATAGGGTCGAAACAAAAGATAAGGGAACACATGGAAATTGAAGTTGGATGAATGCGTTGGTCAGTGCAGCGTTTGTCTATAGCAGTACACGAGTAGGGATGTGACCAGATATCAGTGCGGCATTTTTTCATGCAAGCCCATGCGCTTAGCAAGAACTGGGTCAATCATTATTTGCCCCAGTTTCGTGTACAGATGTCTTTTTGTGTCATCAGTCCTTGACTGGTAAGATGCAGCCCAACATGGCTTTTTCTTCATCTCAGAGTAGAACTGACACCCAACGTCCTTAATAATTCGTTGCATGTTTTTCGATCTATTCCTCTGCAATTTTTACCATCTACAGCTGTCTGATATCATGGAAGCTCTTCTCTCATCTATTAACTCATGTTGTTTCATCCTCTCGATTCTTATTATCAATTGTATCCATCTACACTCCTGGAAATTGAAATAAGAACACTGTGAATTCATTGTCCCAGGAAGGGGAAACTTTATTGACACATTCCTGGGGTCAGATACATCACATGATCACACTGACAGAACCACAGGCACATAGACACAGGCAACAGAGCATGCACAATGTCGGCACTAGTACAGTGTATATCCACCTTTCGCAGCAATGCAGGCTGCTATTCTCCCATGGAGACGATCGTAGAGAGGCTGGATGTAGTCCTGTGGAACGGCTTGCCATGCCATTTCCACCTGGCGCCTCAGTTGGACCAGCGTTCGTGCTGGACGTGCAGACCGCGTGAGACGACGCTTCATCCAGTCCCAAACATGCTCAATGGGGGACAGATCCGGAGATCTTGCTGGCCAGGGTAGTTGACTTACACCTTCTAGAGCACGTTGGGTGGCACGGGATACATGCGGACGTGCATTGTCCTGTTGGAACAGCAAGTTCCCTTGCCGGTCTGGGAATGGTAGAACGATGGGTTCGATGATGGTTTGGATGTACCGTGCACTATTCAGTGTCCCGTCGACGATCACCAGTGGTGTACGGCCAGTGTAGGAGATCGCTCCCCACACCATGATGCCGGGTGTTGGCCCTGTGTGCCTCGGTCGTATGCAGTCCTGATTGTGGCGCTCACCTGCACGGCGCCAAACACGCATACGACCATCATTGGCACCAAGGCAGAAGCGACTCTCATCGCTGAAGACGACACGTCTCCATTCGTCCCTCCATTCACGCCTGTCGCGACACCACTGGAGGCGGGCTGCACGATGTTGGGGCGTGAGCGGAAGACGGCCTAACGGTGTGCGGGACCGTAGCCCAGCTTCATGGAGACGGTTGCGAATGGTCCTCGCCGATACCCCAGGAGCAACAGTGTCCCTAATTTGCTGGGAAGTGGCGGTGCGGTCCCCTACGGCACTGCGTAGGATCCTACGTGCATCCGTGCGTCGCTGCGGTCCGGTCCCAGGTCGACGGGCACGTGCACCTTCCGCCGACCACTGGCGACAACATCGATGTACTGTGGAGACCTCACGCCCCACGTGTTGAGCAATTCGGCGGTATATCCACCCGGCCTCCCGCATGCCCACTATACGCCCTCGCTCAAAGTCCGTCAACTGCACATACGGTTCACGTCCACGCTGTCGCGGCATGCTACCAGTGTTAAAGACTGCGATGGAGCTCCGTATGCCAAGACAAACTGGCTGACACTGACGGCGGCGGTGCACAAATGCTGCGCAGCTAGCGCCATTCGACGACTAACACCGCGGTTCCTGGTGTGTCCGCTGTGCCGTGCGTGTGATCATTGCTTGTACAGCCCTCTCGCAGTGTCCGGAGCAAGAATGGTGGGTCTGACACACCGGTGTCAATGTGTTCTTTTTTCCATTTCCAGGAGTGTATTTGTGCCGTCAACATAATTCCGTATCTTATCAGTCAACTCATCGTACACTACATTTCCACATCTGAAAAGCTTCAACTGTCTTCTTCGCAGGTTCTACACAGTGTATGCTACATTGCCATACAATGCCATGTTCCAGACGTGCATTCTGAGAAGTTTCTTCTTCAAATTAAGGCCAAGGCTTGTTAGTAGATATGTTTTGGCCATGAAGGCCCTCTTGTCATATGCTAGTTTACTTTTTATCTCCTAGCTGTTTCGTCTGTTGTATATTGCTTACGATTTTGTAGTGCCTCTGTTGTTAAGAAGGACGATGCAATGTTCCTTCAGACATGCAAGGCTACCGCTCGCATAAAGCGGGAAATCCGGGTTCGAGTCCTGGTCTAGTACAAATATTCATTGTCGTCATTCCCTTATACAGAAGCATCTTTTTATCCGACCACCCAAGAAAATTCAAGATATGCTGCGTCCTGTAGAAAAACAGCTTTGGTCTAAGTTTTCCGCGAATGTAGAAAATATTCCGTGAACGCGGTAGCAGGTAACTCGTCAGTACGATGAACAATATCAGAACGCTGTACAGAGTACCGGCGTCACATTAAGTATTGCTACCGCGACAAATTTGCTGTTTCTAAACACAGCGTCGGGAACAAATATATGATTAAGTTTGGTAAAACAGAAATATTACCCCACGCACTTACATAATGGGATTCTGTCATAAAAGGAGCCATTGAAATCGCAGTATGAAACAACAACTTTAACGAAGACACCAGCTAAGCCCTTAGTGGTGCATGGAAACGGGTGTTTGGTACTGAATGGCAATAGAGAAATTAACTGAGTCACCCACCATCTAACGAAATCAGCATCTCTGCCAGTGTTCTTCAGTTATAGACATCGACACAATCTCTAGGAAACATATGGAATTCCTGTGACGTCTCCATGACATATTCTGACCAACTAAAGCTGCCTGGCTGAAATATAATCTCCTGGAGATGACGATGGACAAACTCTTGAAAGCTCGAGACTGAAAAATCAGATGCGGCAAGAACTCGAAGTATTTATTTAATGATGTCGCAGTGGAAAACTGCGAGATACTGAATATTACCGACCAGCAGATTTAGAGTTCACAATCGTGTAGTTTCGAATAGATTACTTTTATTTTTGTTGCTGTTAGATTTTTATTTCATAGTAAAGTTGCCTTTTTACTTTTATGAAGCCTATTCTTACATTACCAGTTCACACACACGATCAAAAATATCATGCTGACGCAACTTTTCAATAAATTATGGAAACCATTTCCGGTTATGATAGAAATGTTTCATGGGAAACTTTGTGGGAATATTGTGATAAAGTATTGCTGCAGCCTTTGGCTGCCGGCGTGCAAGAGGTGTTGGCATTATTTGTTTATTTATTTATTTAACCTGGCAAGATTAGGGCCATCAGGCCCTCTCTTACATATAACCAGGCATTCTACATATTTTGCATTCATATGTTTAGCAGGCATGTTGAACTACATCTAGTAAAAAAAGTGAAATAAACAATTACAAATGTACACTTGGAAAAGTACATACACATCCAGTTTATATTAGTAGAAGTTTTTTTTTTTTTGGTCATCAGTCTACTGACTGGTTTGATGCGGCCCGCCACGAATTCCTTTCCTGTGATAACCTCTTCATCTCAGAGTAGCAATTTCAACCTACGTCCTCAATTATTTGCTTGACGTATTCCAATCTCTGTCTTCCTCTACAGTTTTTGCCCTCTACAGCTCCCTCTAGTACCATGGAAGTCATTCCCTCATGTCTTAGCAGATGTCCTATCATCCTGTCCCTTCTCCTTATCAGTGTTTTCCACATATTCCTTTCCTCTCCGATTCTGCGTAGAACATCTTCATTCCTTACCTTATCAGTCCACCTAATTTTCAACATTCGTCTATAGCACCACATCACAAATGCTTCGATTCTCATCTGTTCCGCTTTTCCCACAGTCCATGTTTCACTACCACACAATGCTGTACTCCAGACGTACATCCTCAGAAATTTCTCCCTCAAATTAAGGCCGGTATTTGATATTAGTAGACTTCTCTTGGCCAGAAATGCCTTTCTTGCCATAGCGAGTCTGCTTTTGATGTCCTCCTTGCTCCGTCCGTCATTGGTTATTTTACTGCCTAGGTAGCAGAATTCCTTAACTTCATTGACTTCGTGACCATCAATCTTGATGTTAAGTTTCTCGCTGTTCTCATTTCTGCTACTTCTCATTACCTTCATCTTTTACTCTCAAACCATACTGTGTACTCATTAGACTGTTCATACCGTTCAGCAGATCATTTAATTCTTCTTCACTTTCACTGAGGATAGCAATGTCATCAGCGAATCGTATCATTGATATCCTTTCACCTTGTATTTTAATTCCACTCCTGAACTTTTCTTTTGTTTCCATCATAGCTTCCTCGATGTACAGATTGAAGAGTAGGGGCGAAAGGCTACAGCCTTGTCTTACACCCTTCTTAATACGAGCACTTCGTTCTTGATCGTCCACTCTTATTATTCCCTCTTGGTTGTTGTACATATTGTGTATGACCCGTCTCTCCCTATAGCTTACCCATACTTTTTTCAGAATCTCGAACAGCTTGCGCCATTTTATATTGTCTAACGCTTTTTCCAGGCCGACAAATCCTATGAAAGTGTCTTGATTTTTCTTTAGCCTTGCTTCCATTATTAGCCGTAACGTCAGAATTGCCTCTCTCGTCCCTTTACTTTTCCTAAAGCCAAACTGATCGTCACCTAGCGCATTCTCAATTTTCTTTTCCATTCTTCTGTATATTATTCTTGTAAGCAGCTTCGATGCATGAGCTGTTAAGCTGATTGTGCGATAATTCTCGCACTTGTCAGCTCTTGCCGTCTTCGGAATTGTGTGGATGATGCCTTTCTGAAAGTCAGATGGTATATCGCCAGACTCATATATTCTACACACCAGCGTGAATAGTCGTTTTGTTGCCACTTCCCCCAATGATATGTAGAAGTTAAGTACTGCTATAACTAGACATTATGATAAAGACAGATTTTAGACAGGAGCGTTGGCAGCAGTGGGTTTGAGGGAAACAGATGGAGAAGGAAGGGAAGAATTAGGACATGAGGAAACACAGCTAAGGAAATATAAGGGAAAAGATGATTACGTGGCTAATGGAGACAGAGGAAGAGGAATTAGAGAAAGGAACAAGGTAGGAAACACTAGCTTTGCTATTTGACAGAGGGGAGGATTGGTCTTGTTCATTAATTTTGTGGAAAACGTTATGAGCATGATGGTAGGAAATGATTCAACTTCTTCTTAAAAGCAGCAGGGGATTGAGTTTTGCGCAAAGTAAGGGGCAGTTTGTTCCAGAGGCGGACAGCGGCAACAGAGAAGGAGTTTGCAAATGTTTTTGTTTTGTGAGTGGTCACAGTTAGGATACGAAATAAAAGGGACCTTGTGTTTTGATTATGATGGCATGAAAGGTGTTTAATCTCTGAAGCAAGGTACTGGGGTGCATGCGCGACGAGGAGCCGGTGAAGTAGACAGAGTATGGTAGTGAAGCGATTTGTCTGGGAGTGTGAAGCGCTAACATGATCAGCATAACGTCGGCGAATGTTGCAGGTGTAACACACATAGGGATTTATGGTTAGTTCTAACCGTCTTTTGTTTTCACTATTCATGCCATGTTGAATTACATCACAATAGTGGAGCCTCGGTAGAATGAGTGCTTGCACGAGCTGGCTTTTCACGTCCTGTGGAAATGCGTTCCGAAACTTTTTAAGAGCATAGAGACAAGTCTTCCGGTACACTGCGACTCTATTCTCTGCCCAGTTGAGATACTCATCCAAAGTTGCACCCAAGCTCTTAACTGTTTTCTGATACGTTATTGGAATACCATCGAGCAGAATAGGAGGCAGCAGTTCGCGGGAATATGAACTTATTAATTTGCGATTATAGTGTAAAAGCTATTGATTTATTGTGAGACGTGTCCGGCTCTGCTAGGTAAAACCAGCCACACAGCCGTAAGGCACCGTTCTTACAGTACACGCAGGAGGATTTTTCCACCAGCGGGTTTAAGTAGTGTTCTTGAAAAAGTGACTAGAAGCGCCACATTCACGTAACAGGTGCGCTGTTACCCTGTATGAGTAGTTGCATTTTGGTAGTAAATTCATTCGGAGCCTAGCAGTTCGACCAGGAAGTGGGTGCCACGGCAGGTGAGGGACGACACAAGAACCACCAGCATTAGTCACAAGTTCGTGTTTTCATCGCGGTACTTGCCTCCTGCACAGAGTCCATCCTTTGCACCCAGTGCCACGGCGGAAGAGGGTCGTCCCAGGTTCAGTCCATCAGCGACGAGGTCCAGGCCCAGGAGGCAGTGGGATGCATCACAGGCACGACAGCGGCCTTCCGCCATCGCAGCGTAGGCACCGCAGCACCACATGCCATCGGCTGTTGTGATGCGGTCATCCACTGCAGAACTGACTACCGCTGCAAGAATCTTGACCATCATTGAGTGTCTTTGATGCAGGGTGCCACATACTGAGCACTGTCGGTAGCAAACCGGGGCACACTACCCGGCTGGGCGCGCATTTCTTGCCACAGGCATTGCATCATGCTGGGGTGGTGGGTGTGGGTGTTGGAGGCTGGGGTGGGGGTGGGGGTAGGGTGCCTCATACTGAGCACTCTCGGTAGCAAACCGGGGCATCCTACCTAGCTGGGCGCGCGTTTATTGCCACAGGCATTGCATTATGCTGGGGTGTTGTTTTGGGGTGTTGGAAGGTGGGGTGGGGTGGGGTGGGGTGGGGTGGGGTGGGGGTTGGGGGTGTTTGATCGCTAATCCGCGCCATAATAATGCAGACGTCTGAGTAAATAAAGTGTTTTTTTGTACCCGAGTTTCACTGGGCCACCACCTGAGGTCCGGCCTCAATTCTCTGCCGCCAGACCGAACGATGTGTCACTTCACTGTGGTTAGCGCACTGGTTTGCATTCCGTAGGATGACGGTTCAACCTCGCGTCCGCTCATCTAGATTTAAGTTTCTCGTGGTTTCCCTAAATCACTCCAGGCAAATACCAGGATGACTCCTCTGAAAGGACACGGTCATTTCCTTCCCCGTCTTTGATACAATCCGAGCTTATGCTCCGTCTCTAACGACATCGATGTCGACAGGAAGTTAAACCCAATCTTCCTTTCTCTCTTCCGCCGCCAGCCATCCCGCACCATAGCAACCTCACCACTCCCGGGTTCGGCTACGAGAGCTTCCTTTTATGAGGCATTATTATATTTCTTAGTCCACATTTGTGAACTAAAAGTGCTTCTCTTAATATCTCAAGAAATTCGCAAACAATGCATCGATGAGTTTAACAGCAGCCTAGCGTGGAATTGGATGGGAGCTCGAATAAACAGGGCGAAGTAAAAATACCGCACCTGGTGATCTCCATCTAGTTCCACATCCCAATTTAAAACAAAATTTGGTCTAGCAAAACCTAGTCCCTCCAACAGGTTTAGTAGAAATGCGATTTAAAAGACGAGACTTCGGCAACACTGTAAATGCGTGCAGCGTGGCCAAGAGCAGATAACGTGAACTCCGCACTGTGCCGCAGCTGTCCCATTAACTCTGCGAGGCGAGGCGAGGCGAGGCGAGGCGAGGCAGTGACGCGGGGAATGGAGATGCAGGCTCGCCGATGTTCGAGTCGCGTTGGTGCCAGGCATTTCTTTCCCAGTTGAAGTATCACACTGTATGCAGTTTACACATCCACAATACGGCATCTTGTGTACTTGTTACTGTTACTTTTATTTAAACATTAAGACGTAACATGAACTTCTTACAAACTTAAACGACTGCTGTTTCGTCCGTGACACAAATAAAACCATTAGAAAAATAATACTGGATAAAATAACATCGTCTGAATTCACTGAGGGACAAAAAACACAACAGATAGGCTACACTAGAATGCACATTATGCTACGCACAATAATTAAATTCTGTACGTTTGACGTCCAAGTTTATCTTCACAGAAAAATGTTCAAATGTGTGTGAAATCGTATGGGACTTAACTCCTAAGGTCATCAGTCCCTAAGCTTACACACTACTTGACCTAAATTATCCTAAGGACAAACAAACACATCCATGCCCGAGGGACGACTCGAACCTCCGCCGGGACCTGACGCACAGTTACCTTCACAGAGCTAGCACGTACACGCACGAGCGATGTTCACTGAGAGATGTTCACAGCGACTACCTTGCATTTTCAGACGCTTCGCCACTCGCTGGATCATACTTTGTTGGACACTGCGCAACAGACCTGCATCCACCATTGCCGAAGCAGCAACTACGCGAGCTAGTGGGTCGTGTAAATCCGCTGGTAGAGTACTATAAACATTTTCCTTTAAGTGCCCCCTCCCCACCAAAGAAAGAAAAATTGCAATGGAGGAACGAGGAGTCTAGAATATCGCGTGGCGACTGCTTATTCTCCTGAATTTTTTTTATAAAACTAGCTGACCCGACAGACTTCGTCCTGTCAAAAAGATTTGTAATATGGCAGTTTTTTTGCCTACGTATTTAAAAAAATTCTCCTGAACAGAACCGTCACCCTGGTGATGGGGCGTTGTGAATAAAAAATAATTAAATAAAACATATATAAGGATTTAAAAGTAAGTAATCGCTTTATTGTTAATCATGTGAATCATAATTATTATTATTATCATTGTAGTGCTTTGTGGTATACGATGTTTTTTGTTTGATTACCTGGCGCATAGATAAACAAATCTGATGGTTTTCCAACACGGGAACAGGCAACATACAATTGACCATGTGAGAAACATGGGTTTTCTAGATTAATACCACAAACACTTAATGATTGCCCCTGCGCAACACAATCCATTGGCTTCGTTTTTGTATTTTAATGCCTTACAGTGTGAGCAAACCGAGTTCATAGAACCAATAACAACACATTGGTAGTTACTGTAGTCAATTGACACATCGTAACTGAAAGCAGCTCGATTCAAACTTGCGCGATTATTAGTTGAATGTCTCGCTCGCGCTTCACGCGTTTGTGATATCCGAATTCTTTCACGTTCATTTCCGTCGTCACGTTCTTGTGCCGTACGATTAGATCGGTAATTAGCTTGGTTTGTAGCATTTCTGGTTCTTCTACCTAAATTGCTTCGTCGTATAGGAGGCATATGAAATATAAATTAGTTTTTCACTAATCACGAACTAAACAAACACTAACTAAGTAAACACTCTGCACAAAACACGAATTTGTTTCGTGTATCAGTTGACAAAAGCAAACTCAGTAGATTAGGTCACAGACAACTTTTTTTTTTTTTTTTTACATTTTATATGACTTGAAGTCAAATCCTTTTAAGCCGTACGAATTGTAACGCGATTTTTGTTTGACTGATGTAATGACGTGGAAACTGATGCATTTTATCTCGCGTGCCGAAACTAATACAAAAGAAACGCGAGTTTCGGAACGCGATATTAAACTTCTCCAACTATGTATTCTGTGCTCCAACGCACACACGCACATTGTTTTGATAGATATGATCTTTGACGTTAGGAACACACCTACATTGCTTAGACAACAGTGTGTGCTTGTAATTTAATATGAACTTTATACCATAGCAATAAAGCTCAAATTGACTACGTTTTAGTTACAAATCATTTGTATAGGAAAAAGAAAAGGGCTATTTTTAGGGTTTTTCCAGCAATAATTCTAATTTTTCTCGCCGTAAAAACCATCCTTGAACTTCAACGAACATTTTAAAAATAGATTTGGCCAAATTGGTCGAGGCGTTGTTGAGTTATGTGCTTACCAACACATTTTGCGATTCATTTTTATATATTAGATTAATTGTTTAGTCATTTGAAAACTGAGGGCGAACTCCTAGTGTGTTTTGTCTTATGCACGCGATCTGGTAGTTGTACGTTTCATAGCTTCGCAGTACCCAAATATGAAGTAAAGCAATACAAAGGATTTATGTAAGAAAGAGCACGCCATAAACACTATAGAAGTAAAGCTCTCATAAAATAACAGTAAATTCATATCTAGTTTACTTAAATTCTAAACTCAGTTGTGTAATGTATTCTGTGACTGAACGTTCACTACCTGTCATCTGCCAACAGCGGAATTAAATCACACTTCTAACATTGTAAAAAATATATATCAGACTCTTCGGAAAGAAAAACAAAAACGAAGGTAATGTGCTCGTTAACTTGAATAGGTTACCACACTCGTGAACTGAGACATGTAGCATTCTTGCTGGCATAGGCAGACAAGTCACTGTCTAAACAGGGAACAGAGGGCTGTCAATATAAGAGTTTCACTTGGGGTGTTGAGCGTGCGCGATGTACAGCACAAGCCCATGCTCTCCATCGACGGGATCCTAGGACCCCAGGACAACCCTTGCCCGATAGTTCTTCCTGTAGGCGGTGCCGTTATCTGCTAGTTGTTCTCCCGCCCGGCTACCAACCGCGACTCGTCCTCTTCTGCTGTTGCAAGTCCCCCTGTGTTCAGCTCCTCCTGTGTTGCCCCCAGTCCCTCAGCTTGCCAACAGCTGTGGTGCTAGCAGCGCCTCCTTCAGTACCTGCTCCGTCTCGCTGAAGTGAGAAAACTCCTCCAGATCTGGTATCACTTGCTGAACAGTGCTGAGCTTCAACTGAACCGTACAATCATGAGACACATCTATCTCTTACCGCAGAAGTTTCTCACTCCATCTTTACGCACTTTATTTGCAAAAGCCATTTTATCTTGAGGATTAAAACTCTCGTGGTTGTTCTACCACGCCTTTGCCTAAAATACCTTAAATATAAACTATAAAAATGACGTATTTTATAAAATGACGCGGCGCAACACACCGAAGACTTTTAATCTTAATGTCGCCGGCGGCGAAAGCCTACTTGGTTATACCATTTTATAATTTTATATTTATTTACGCAAGTTATTTAAATGTGCAAGTAACTAAGGTACTGTTGTTTAGTGCCATAATTTAGATACATTTAGGTCAATAATAGATAAAAATGAAATCAATATATTTTTCTTATTAGTTTATAAACTTTGTTTCAGCATCAGTTTGAAAATTTTGATGTCCGTAGCACATCGCCTCAATCCACACCTGTGTTGGCAGATTTATACTCCATGTGGCGTCTACGATTACCTATTCCACTTCACCATGCAGTTTTTCTGTTTCCAAAGCTTTGTCATGCTCATCTGTTGTTCAAACAACAACAACGTGGAAAAAATAGATATTTTCTCCAGTTTAAGTTACACTGGCGAGCCGAAACATTATGACCATTGCCTACCGCGCGCACGTGACGCGATAACAAAAGTATGTAAACGGAGAAGACAGGACGCGGTATTACCTTAGCGAAGATGTGGGCTGCGAAGGGGGAAACCCATAGAGATAAGCGACTTAGACAAGGGGCAGATTATTATTACTCAGAGAAAATCTCTAAAACGGCGAAGCTGGTCGAATGCTCACGTGATATTGTCGTGAGCATCTACGGAAAGAGGTAGGACAGTGAAACAATCAAAACTAGGCGCTAAATGGTGGAACGTCCGCGACTCTTCGTAGAACACGGAGTTTGGAGGCTAGTCTGTTCTGTAGAGTGGGATAGCTGCGGATCTGTGGCATCTCTGCCGAAAGAGCACAATACTGGTGCAAGCGTAAGTGTTTTGGAGCACGTCATTCTACGTACGTTGTTGAACATGGAGCTTCGCAGCTGACCACTTTTATGTATTCAAGTTTTGACCCAATGACACCGTCAGTTACGATTTCAGCGGGCACGGGACATGGGGATTCGATCGTCGATCAATGGAAAAGTGTCGGCTCTTTGGATGAATCACAATTTTGCTATATGAGGTCGATGGTCGTGTCCGCAGCCCGTGACCTAGGGACTAGCTTTGCCGCCTTTGGATCTCAGGATCCTGGGTTCGATCTCCGGATGGGTTGGGGATTTTCTCTGCCTAGATACTGGGTGTTTATGTTTTCCTCATAATTTCATCATCATTAGTGAATGTGGCGAGATTGGACTGTGTAACGGTTGATACTTTGTACGAGCGCTAATAACCGCGCAGTTGAGCACCCCACAAACGAAACATCATCATCATCATCATCGGTGGTCGTCTCGACAAACGCCGTAATCGAGGTGAACAGCGGCTCGAAACGTGCAACGCGCCATGGACGCGGGATAGTGGGGGCAGTATTATGCTATTCGTGACATTCTCCTGCGCTTGCATGTGACCTGTGGTTGTAATCGAAGACACACCGATAGCTGCAAACCACCTGCATCCCTTCACGCTTGACGTCTTCCCCGACGGCGGTGTCATCTTTCAGCAGTAAAACTGTCCGCGTCTCTGAGCCATAATTATGCTACAGAGGTCTGAGGCGCGATATAGTGAATTCACGTTGATATCTCGGAGACCAAATTCGCCTGATGTAAATCCAATAGAACCCATCTGGTTCGCTATCGGGCACCATCACGGCGTACGTAAATCAACGGCTCGTTATTTACTCGAATTACATGACCTGTGCGTAGACATCTAATGACATATATCTCCACAAAGCTACCAAAAAATTGTCAGATCCCTGTGATGTGTCTCGTTTCAAAGACGGACAAACAAGATACTAAGCAGGTGGTCATAATGTTTTGGCTCATCAGTGCAGAATATGGAGTCCTGCCCATTAACGATACATTGGAGCTCAAAAACCCTGCCAGATTTCACACGTTTTTCGTTTTCTTGATACTGTTCTTTTTCTGATTAGATTCGATAGACTATCTCATATACACCTTTCCACATATGTAAAAATGTACTTTATGTGATTTCATCACTGCAAAGTATTTAGTTGTCGCACATATTTTGAATTCGATCTTCGCTTGTTGTTTTATTTGGCATTGTATTTTGTGGTTGGTTAAAGCTGCATAAAAGGAATTTTTATTGTTTAGTTCTGAAAGTATTTCTTACAATCTATAGAAATCTGATGTGACATTCTCAAAAAGAATAACTGCAACTCCAAAAGTTGATTTTAGCTTTTTGTTGCAAATTGCTGTTTCAGATTTGACATTTCAAGATGCGTTTTTTGTCGAAGGTCACCTACAGATCGCCACTAATATTATGTATCCCTGACAAAAAGAAGTGGAGCACCCAGAAGCGGAGGGGGAAACAAATGAAACTTATTGCGGTGCGAGGGTATGTGATCATCTCACAGTGTCTACAAAATCGAGTCAAATTTTACAAATAACTTGGCCGCATTCGTTTGTTTATCAGTATGACGTATAGCCCCCTCTCACCGTGATGCATGCACTGATCCATTTGGGAAGGGTGTGACAAAGATGTTGGTCCTCTTGTAAGTAGGCTGTTTAGGTTTTTTTATTGGTAACGCCACCTCTGTATGAAAATCACTGGCTGTGCTGTGTGCAGTCTGTGGCTGCTTTGCATTGTTGTAATACTCGCCATTGTAGTGTTAGGCAGCTGGTTGTGAACAGCGCATAGCGTTGCGCAGTTGGAGGTGAGCCGCCAGCAGTGGTGGATGTGGGGAGAGAGATGGCGGAGTTTTAAAATTTGTCATGAACTGCTATATATATTATGACTATTGAGGTAAATACATTGTTTGTTCTCTATCAAAATCTTTCATTTGCTAACTGTGCCTATCAGTAGTTAGTGCCTTCAGTACTTTGAATCTTTTATTTAGCTGGCAGTAGTGGCGCTCGCTGTATTGCAGTAGCTTGAGTAGCGAAGATTTTTGTGAGGTAAGTGATTTGTGAAAGGTATAGTTTAATGTTAGTCAGGGCCCATTCTTATGTAGGGATTATTGAAAGTCAGATTGCGTTGCGCTAACAAAATATTGTGTGTCAGTTTAAGCACAGTCCTGTATAAATGTTCAAAGGGGACGTTTCATATGTCGACCCATAGCCTAGGATACCTCACTGGAATCTTCTGATTTTCTTTTCTTGTAGTTTGTGTAATTAGTGTAGCTATTGTTTATTGCTAGCGCGTAATTATAGAGAGAATTTCCTTTGTAGTTGCAGTCTTTCATTGTTGTACAGTAAAACAGTTGTGGCATGCATGTAGATTTGCACCAAGTATTTCGCAGCTGCAATTAACTAGATATTATTTTCAGTGTTATGTTAATGTGTTCTCTTATTTTTGCTCTTCAAATTGTGCTTTTCTGTGTTGTCGTGTGAAATATTGTGACAATAATGGCGTGTGAAAAACGTAATACTAGGCTCCAAAGTAAACTGAGAAATGACAGTGAAAACGAAAGCAGTGTGTTAGCGCCACCGAGTAATGAATTAACTAATGATCAAAGTAGTAATTTGGTAATTGTGCATAGGGAAATGGAACGGGCGGCAAACAATGGCGTGGACAGTGAAACAATTAGTGAAGAGGGAAGCATTATCGATCGATCGGTCGGCAACAGCTCGCCTCAGGAATCGGAAATGACAGGACACAATTTTGCAAATATTGTAGACTCAGGTTTTGGGTTCTCACCGTTTTCTCAAATGAGTCAAGACACATTTTCCACTTGTCAAAATGTGAATGTTGCCGGTGCAAATTCACTGCCGAAAAGCACTGAGGAACATGTTTCAGACACCAGTGCATTGTTATTACAATTAATGCAACAAATGGGACAAAAGCATGAAAAATTAGACACAATGGAACAAAATCAGAGACAAACAGCAAAAGCTTCAAAAATTAGACACAATGGAACAAAATCTTAAAAAGTTAGACACAATGGAACAACACCAGAGACAAACACAGCAACAGTTAGACGCAATGGAACAAAATCTTCAAAAGTTAGACACCACGCTTGAACAAACACGTGAAGATCTAACTACTGAGCTACATAACATTGAATCGAAATGTCAAAAGGTCTGTAATGACGTAAAAACACAAATTTGTGAGAATTTTCAGCCTATTTTTTCGCGGCATGAAAATGCATTACAGAATCACGAAGCAGCCATAAAAGAACTGCAAATTATTGTTCATGAAAATCATGAGACCTTGCAAGCTAAATTTGACTTAGTTGCATCTACCGATTCGGTTACGCAACTTGCAAAAACTCAGGAAAACTTAAAGGACACAGTAGATACTCTGAAACTTGGTTCAGAAAAACACACTGAGGAAATAAGTACAGTATCGGAGAAAGTAGCCGAACTTTCGGATCAGTTCACTAACTTATCTACAAAGGTAGATGATGATCTGAATGATACAAGACCTGTAGCCATCACTGACACAGAAGAGTATGAACAAATTAAGAATTCAAACAAAATCAGAATCAAATTAATACGCAATACAAAAGAGAAATCCGGGAAGTACAAGCTCAGTTGGCACAAGTAATACAAAAATTTCATATTTCAGAGGACACTCGCGCTCCAACACGGGAAGATGAACTTAGAAATACGGAAAAGCCACAAAATAATAACACAGGGCATTTCGGAAATTATGAAAGAAATTGGCAAGGTGCACCGAATTTTGAGATGGAACCGCCGACACGACGTAACAGTGACCGATATGCTACTCGCCGACACGATGATTTTGACTATAAGCTGTTCATTACTACACGTAAATTCAAAACGTTTAAGAATTCTGCCAACGACATTCATCCACAAGCGTGGCTTCATCAATTCTCTCATTGTTTTCCTCCCAACTGGTCATTGGAGCACAGATTAGAATTTATGTGTGGCTACTTGGAGAATGAACCAGCTGTAAGAATGCGATCGGTCATACACGATTGTCACAGTGAAGGAGAATTTTATCATGCCTTCCTCTCAGCATATTGGTCTCAAGCCACACAAGACCGAGTAAAACATAGCATCATAATGATGAAACGTTTCGAACAATCTGAATTTTCCAGTCTTATGAAATATTTTGAAGACATGTTGCATAAGAATCAGTATCTTTCAAAGCCATACAGCCCCTCAGAACTCATCCACATTTGCTTAATCAAATTAACTGAACATTTACGACATATTATTTTGGCAGGACGTTGCAAAGACGACATTGAAGCTTTTCAAGGACTCTTACGAGAATTAGAAATTGACACTAACAATCGCGGAACGCGAAAACAGGAACACGACAATTACAGGTCACATCCGTCGCAATTCCGCGATGAAAGAAATAATAACTGGACACGACAAGGCTATTCTTACAACGCAAATCGTGAACAAAACAGACACCACCCGTATGACAACCACTGGCAGAGTAACAATAGTTACAGAGAAAGTTCGCGCTTCCATAATTATGAATATGACAGAGATAACCACAGAAACAGACAATATGGAAACCAAAACAATTATTATCAAGGGAGTCAAAATAACTTCAGACGCAACAGTTCAGCGCGCAGTTACGATTCAGGGAGAAATTCTCCACCACGTGACCGACAAGAAAGAAACTATGGAATCTACCGACATGACGACAGGCGATATGATCGTAACGACAGACCTGAATTGCATCAGAACTGGCGGGATTCAAACAGAGCAGGGCCCTCTCGAGGAAGTGAATTTGTAGAAGTTAGGTCTCCTAATCCCAATAGCGACGGGCGCCAACAAAGAGACAGACAATGACTCGCACAGCAGGCAGCCGCATGCGCCGGCTGGTTCTGAGAAAAATAACATAAGACGCTAGCCTTGAGAAAAATTCCAGTATTCTTTACCGACGTATATCGCATGATAATTGCGCTCAAGTTGAAACTCTGAGTACTATGAAGAGTAAAGGATTGCACCACATTTCACATGTAAAACCGTTTATTGAAAGGTAATCTGTTTTTTAACTTAGTCTTTGCCATAAAACTTTTCACTTCACGCTACTTGTACAATTTGTCATACTGAGAAACTGTTAACATGCAACAATGTTTTGAAGTTAAATATCCAGTCTAGAACCTAGAGAACATTTTTAAACAGAAATTACGATTGCATTGTTATAGTGAACAGACGACACAGAGTTGTATTTGTACATTCTTGCTTGTTAGTTGCACGATTACATAACAACTATCAGGCTCACATACTTAGAACATATACCGGCACTGCTAATGAGATTTTCATGTAACATTTTGGTTTACTTGAAAAGACATTCTTTATTTGAAGTACTTTGTGTGAGATTAAAGATGACTTAGTATTTGGTTTCTGTGACAGCTACACGATTTTATCACGACTCTACTAATGACTGACAATTTGCAATGTTGCTTTTGCGGTGTTTCTGTTTTATATCTGCACAGTTTTTCTGAATTATTCTGGAAAGTAAAACATGTTTTAATAGTAACTTTTGTGGTATAGCTACAATGAGACAGCCTTTTCCGTAGCACAACAATACATTACAGCACAGTTCTTTCTTCATCACGGCAATAAGCGTAATAACTAAGATATCTATACGCAAAGCATTTCACTTTTGTTTATCATGAGGTAAGTACATTGACTTCTGCAGAACTTAGCTTTCGGAGGACGATAACTACGACACTTCCACAGAGATTATGTTGCAACAAGACGCACAGTTTAGCGCTACAGTACACATATTTGAGTGATTAATTTTGTACTTAAAACATTTATTTTTAAAGGTTTTTGAATTACAAAGAAAGTTTTCCGTGATACATATCATTCCATTTCTGTAATCTGTAACACCTGAGGGTATAATCACATTAATCCTCAGGGGGGTACACGCTTACTTTGTGTACCATGTGTTTGGCAAGCACAAGGAGCCCTAGCTAATATGGTATTTGCTTACACAACTTTACACATCATTACCATATTTCTCTAACACATAAATTACACAGCTATCTGATCATCTAACTGGGAGAGACAAACATTTTTTTTTACTACATCAGTGACACATGTTTACGCAATTACACAGTTGGATAATTTCATACATATGAAATTGTATTTTGTCTGTACTTTGTGAACTGTTCATATTTTTCGGAACCATTGTGATACTATGAGAGCTTTGAATGTCGTATTTCTTATGGGATCATGATTTTTAAGGTACGTTTCAGGCAGATGACACTTTTGACATGAGCAGAGAATTTTTTTTAGGTTTTGAAATTATTGGAGGAAGCTACGACGATTTTGAGAGTTGACTGAGGTGTTATGATGTTATTATTACGATGACTATGTGTATTATGCTGTTGCGGTATGTTTATGATCAGTAAGCTGATGCTATATGAGTTATTTGATTATGCTACATATCTGTAATGATGAAATATTGAAGAAGTGTCGACGAATAAGGTAAGGAATAATGATTAGTGGTTAGGGACTCTGGTTTGTGAAAAAGGTTGTTGGAAACCAAGAATCGTACTTTAAGAGTTATGAAATGTGTGTATATGCGTGAATGTACCGCAATGCTGGCAAAAATTTTTTGGACGCTGTTATATTTATAGGATTTTGTTTCTACAGATGTGTAACCCAAATTCTTGACCTGTGAAATATTTTTATATGAGACTGTCACTGTGGCGGAAACTGCCGTCATAAATATTTCAGCAAGAAAGGTAAGTGACCTTGGCGTAATGCGTTTTGGGCGCCCAGCTGAGAGGTAGATGTCTGACAAAAGAAAGCCATTAGGTGCAAAAAAAAAAAAACAGGGAGGCCATTATCCTCGCTATTGACATTCCTTTGTAGAAAGCATCGCAAATACAACACGCTCGAACTTGAAAACATATGATTACACTGTGGAGTTCTTTAATTTATGATATTTACTAAAATGCCTAATGAAATGATGAGCAACATTTTACATCCATTGTCTTTATAGTTGAGAGATTGCTCATTTTGTTTAATATCTAGTTTCTAGCGGCACTGCAGCATTGGTTAAAATAAAATTTTATAGATGTACCAATATAAATATTTTCTGTCTACAGATCGAGTAAATAATAATTTTTTTCAAAAAAATGAGGGAGCACAGAAAAGACATTTACCTTCACAGGAACTGCATTCATAATTTTCTTTTCAAGTACTTGGTAATTTCTTTTGTAGAAATAGTTGTGGTGCACCACTTTAATTGCATAGACATTAAGATGTGAATAGACATTTCCCTTATCTGTCTTGTTGTCTTTAGTGTAATATTTTTTTCTGCTTGAGCTTTGTCATGTTTAGATATAAGCTGCTGTTTGCCGGGCATAGTGTTACTGAATTTGACTTTGTGTTACTCTGCTAAGCCAGTTTACTACTGATTTATTTTTCTTGTTTGCTGCTCATTGCCTTATATTAGTCGTAATATTGCAATTGATTTGCCAATGTCCATTTTTTTGTCATTGCTGTTTGTGTTATTTGTTTTGTGCTGCTGCATTGCCTCGTCCCTTAGTTTAGCATCTGAGCTCAGTAGATTTAAGTTAGCTTAAGAGGGGGTAGCCTATATGAGAATGAGTTGCGATGAATTGGAAGAAATGCATTGAGAAGTCTTACAAAAAAAGTACAGAAAGCAGGTATAGATAGGACTTTTTGGGAATAATGATGAACGAAGGGAGATCTCCAAGAAAAAAAAGGTTTTGTTTGCATAATACTGCAGTACCAAATGTCACACTGAAAACAAACCCTGTCCTGTATTTTTGTTTGCATAATACTGCAGTACCAAATGTCACACTGAAAACAAACCCTGTCCTGTATTTTTGTGTTATTACACTATGTGAATTTGTGTTTTTCCTGTCTTAATGTGTTTAGCTGATACGAGTTATGTTGTGGAATTTTTCTATTAATATGTTTTTTTTCTTTGTATAGATGCTTAGACATTATTTATTCTGTTTTGTTTTAATGCACATGTGTGAAGTTGATGTTTCGAAAGTTATTCTGATCTTTTATGTATGTATTCATGTCATAATTCCTGTAACATTGATGTATATGTTATTTCGATTCTTTTGTAAAGCCTGTACTACAAATGTTCTCTGTATTGTTATGTTCTTTAATGATGTATTTTGTACCTCTGTAATTGTATTCTTATGTTCTAAAATTGTAATTGACACCAGTTCATCATATTATTACCTTGTAAGTTACATTTCACTGCACACGTTTCTGTTGGTCATAGTATATGGACAATATGTGACAAGTAGGGACTGTTAGTGTTTGCACGTGTGCAATAATTCAGCAAGGGACTGGATAACAGCATTGCTGGTTCTAAGGACAATTAAAAAACTTTGTGAGTGCACAAGTGGTGGTTTGTGGACTTGCTATATTGTCCGCAAGACTCTTTGATGGTGATTGTGCACCTGCACATTTGCAACAGATGGCTGCTGGCCGTCTCTACAAGGACTACAGTGGGTCTACACCTTTCCTGACTCACCAGTACCATTATTTCCACAAGGATTGCAGTGGGTCTGCACCTCTGGTGGCCCACCAGTACCGTAATCTCTACCAGGACTACAGTGGGTCTGCTCTGTGATGACCTACCTACCAATACTCTTCAAAATTTCGACTGACTCTGCTGTGGGTGTGCTCTGTTGTGACCCATCACCTGTCAGCATGTCAAGAGTCAGCATTGTCTTTCTGTTGGAAGGACAACACTACTTCTTCAAGACTGCATGGAAATCCACTACTTCCGTGTGCATTTTCTTTTACTGCTCAGACTTTGTGCATAAAATTGTAATTAATACTGTGATGAATGATCAGGACTGTCTTTATGGACTGTGAGAAAATTTTAGCATTTGACCAACATTGTATCAATAAGTGTGTGCATTTGATTTCTCTGTTACTGTAATTGTGAAAAAAAATTTTAACAAATATGTATTGGTCAGTGCCCAAAAAAATTTGTAAACTTTTTTGTGGGTAGCATGGGGGCTATGTAAGTAGGCTGTTTAGGTTTTTTTATTGGTAACGCCACCTCTGTATGAAAATCACTGGCTGTGCTGTGTGCAGTCTGTGGCTGCTTTGCATTGTTGTAATACTCGCCATTGTAGTGTTAGGCAGCTGGTTGTGAACAGCGCGTAGCGTTGCGCAGTTGGAGGTGAGCCGCCAGCAGTGGTGGATGTGGGGAGAGAGATGGCGGAGTTTTAAAATTTGTCATGAACTGCTATATATATTATGACTATTGAGGTAAATACATTGTTTGTTCTCTATCAAAATCTTTCATTTGCTAACTATGCCTATCAGTAGTTAGTGCCTTCAGTACTTTGAATCTTTTATTTAGCTGGCAGTAGTGGCGCTCGCTGTATTGCAGTAGCTTGAGTAGCGAAGATTTTTGTGAGGTAAGTGATTTGTGAAAGGTATAGTTTAATGTTAGTCAGGGCCCATTCTTTTGTAGGGATTATTGAAAGTCAGATTGCGTTGCGCTAACAAAATATTGTGTGTCAGTTTAAGCACAGTCCTGTATAATTGTTCAAAGGGGACGTTTCACTCTCTTGAGGCAACTTGTGCCATAACTATTGTAACTGGTATTTCATATCCTGGGTGGGAGCACTGTGCCAGAACTGACAGATCTGAGGTAGTACCATACATTTAATGAGGGACATCTGGTCGTCTTGCTTGCCAGAGGAATACCTAAATACCAAGCAGATATGTAGCACGAGCATTGTCCTGTTGTAAAATGGCACTACAGTAGTCTACTATCGCCTGAGGGGTAACACAGGAGGACGCAGGTTGTCCGTGATGTATCGTTATTCTGCCAGAGTCCACACACGATAACAAGGGAGTAAGACCTACACGTCTCCTAAATGTTGGAAAAATGTGATCGTTTATCAGGTAGCCACCATACTCAAAGCCGACGGTTGTGTGAAGAATTGAAGACCGATATTCATTGCCGCACACAATTCAACACCATCCATCCACAGTTCGTACTGCCTGGTCCAGGCACCATTCCAAAAGTAACCATTTGTGTTGCAATGTTAACGGAAACCTATACGTGGGACGGTAATTCCGTAGTCTGGCTGTCGCAAGTCCCCGACCAATGATGCAGGATGATAGAGAATATTCAGGATGACAGGAAAAGCTGTGAAGGATTTGCGGCGTGCTTGGTGCACAATACTGTGGTCGTCCCTAATGTTGGTGAGGCGCTTTGGACCGGAAGTTGACTAAGACTATGCCTGCCTTCGGGATCCCATAGGCTAAAACACTTGGCCACTGTCACATCCGTAGGGCCCACAAATCTGGATATTGGACGATCGTTCAACAGGCCAAATGGGAACCAAAGATGAGGCTTCTGTCAAACAGACAGGCGCTGATAACACCGCCTCATATCCGCGTCCTGTACAGTGATCACTCTGGGTCTGACGCTATCCAAACCCACTGTATGCCTTACCGGCCCTGGTGACAATACCAAACATGAAGAACACTAAGTATTCTTGTGGTGTCACCGCTAGACACCACACTTGCTAGGTGGTAGCTTTAAATCGGCCGCAGTCCATTAGTACATGTCGGACCCGCGTGTCGCCACTGTCAGGATCGCAGACCGAGCGCCACCACAAGGCAGGTCTCGAGAGACGTACTAGCACTCGCCCCAGTTGTACGGACGACATTGCTAGCGACTACACGTACGAAGCCTTTCTCTCATTTGCCGAGAGACACTTAGAATAGCCTTCAGCTAAGATAATGGCTACGACCTAGCAAGGTGCCATTTGTACCATTGCATGTATCTCAAGATAGTCTCACTTGTATCATCAAGAATGCTGTATACCAAAGGACGATATAAAAGTTAAGTGTTCTAGTAGCTACGTTCTTTTCTTTATCACATTCATTACGAATCCTGTTCCAGACTTCGCGCCAGTCGGCGTGTGTGTACGTGTGCCCTCTCGGCTACCCGTCACTGTGGACTGGCTGCCTTGTCAGTCCACTACATTGGCGACGAGTCTCAAAAGGGACTTTCGCGTTCGTATTGCACTAATTTGCTTGTGTCATGGCTTCGCCACAATCTTCAGATGTACTGTCCGAATTTTATCGCTTGCAGAATCAGCAGACGCAGGCGTTATTGGATGCCCTTGGACAGCTCGTCCAGGGTCAACGTGCGCTGCAAAACGATGCGGCCGCCGCCGCTTCATCGCTACCGCAGCCACACCATGCTGTTGCACCTCAATTTAGGCCCTACGAGGCGGCCAACGAGACATGTCCGGAATGGTCACGACAATTTGGATTTCATCTCGCCGCCTACAGAATTCAAGGTAATGAGCGGCAGCCGTTTTTGCTTTCGTGTGTAGGTGTGTCCACCTACCGTGTGGTAGTGAAATTGTTTCCCCGGCGCGACGTAGCAACACTGTCATACGAAGAAATTTTGTCTGCTTTAGATGCCTATTTCAAGGAAACAGTAAATGTCGTTGCAAAAAGGTATGCGTTCTTTCGTACAAAACGTACGGCCGGTCAGACTAATCGGGAGTGGGTTGCAACTTTGCAGGGCCTTACTAGGGATTGTGCATTTGAATGTGACTGTGGACTCCCTTATTCCGATACTATGGTGCGTGATGCAATAGCACAGAACGTTTCTGATGTTCGCACACGGGAACAGATTTTGAAACTAGTCAATCCCTCCCTTCAACAAGTGATAGACATTTTAGATAGGCAAGATACACTTGACTTTGCTCAGGAATCATTTGCAACTTCGCCAGCCGTGTGTCACATTCACCGGCCCGCCGGGCCCGCTGCACGGAACGCTAACCTGCCCTCGCGCACGTCCGCGCAGCTGCGGCCTAGCTCTCAAACACGTGTGCCGCGTAAGCATGCCAATGCAGTTCTGAAATCATGCCCGCGGTGTGGTACTAGACATTCGCGTGAGAATTGCCCGTCACGCAAAGCTATTTGCTTTTTCTGTAATAAGAAAGGGCATGTTCAAAGTGTTTGCCAGAAAAAGCTCAGATCAGACAATCACAACCATTCCAGGCCCTTTGCTTCGCGCCGGAATCGAACCAAGGACAATCAGGCTCGTGAAGCTTCGCCCATGGACATTCATGTAGTTAATTCCACCCCGTCCAGTGTTCCTCTCGCTAACAGTGACTGTGTTCGTCCCACAAAAAGTGTGCGTCGACGTCGACGGAAGTCCCGTCACGTCGTGCGTGCTTCTGTACCTGTATCAGTTCAAATTGCACGTGAAAGTCGCTCTTGTCGTCAGCAGGACAATAAACTTTTTGTGGATTTGGACTTTGCCGGACAAGTGATACCGTTCCAGCTCGATACCGGAGCTGCAGTTTCATTGATCAATCACGCCACATACAAACAACTGGGCGCACCTCCGTTGCGTGCCACAAATGTTCAGCTCAGGAGTTACTCAGGACAAAAGATCCCTGTGTTAGGACAGTGCACTCTTCTTGCAACATACAAGGGACAAACAAAAGTTGTGTCATTTTACATTCTTCGTTCTTCTCGTGCAGTGAACTTGTTTGGTTTAGATTTATTTCAGATGTTTAACATGTCTATAGTCAATCAGGTCCTATCAGCGAATCAGACTGTGCCTTCAGCCAGTGTTTCTAGTATATGTGCAGAATTTGCAGACAATTTTTCACAGGGCCTTGGTTGCGCTAAGAACTATGAAGCACATTTGGAACTGAAAGTACACGCGCAACCGCAATTTTTCAGAGCGCGCAATGTGTAACACTCCCTTATTAGATTATTATTGCCCGTTCGTTCGGGATCTGAATAGCAGCCCACATAAGTATTAATTAATATGACCGTGTACCTAATGGGGCTGGCAATCGGATTGGACTGCTACGGAGTTGTTACATTCCATTCTGTCTTTCTCAAATGCTGTAATAATGAAATGTCTGGTGGCAAGAGATCAACAACACAGCTTCACTAATCAAGACCTATATTCATATCAAAAACACCAAAAGAAGGAGACAGCCACTGCCTTCGTCATACACTGTTAATAACGGCTAATCTCAGCACAGGCTTCTTCGTTATTCATAATCGTCACACGCAAAATACAATCACTATAATCCAACACTGTAATCCAAATAATGCCGGCGCGGTAGACGCGGAATCTCAATAACGGCACACAAATATTACTGATCACACTCGTAATTAAACTTCTTCACTTTCCCGTATAATACTAACACAAAGGGGTTAAACCGCGGCGATGGCCACTCCCTTTGTCGGTAATTCTTGTATTATTATCAACTGCTGGCTTCTGCACAGCTCTGCCCGCCTCGCGGAAACCTACAACACACACTGAACTGACTCTCGCTCTCGCAACCCAACACACTATCGATAGTTGCCCTGTCGACCTGTGCTGATGCAAACTTAGTAGTAAGGGCCTGCGGACCCCTTACAAATGTTCCCAATGCATTGCGTGATGAGGTCGCTAGAGCATTCGCTTCTTCCGAACTTGCTTGCATGTTCACTGATGTGGAAACCGATAACGTGGTCGAATCGTTTCCGATTGATTTTCGTCGTGTAGCTACAGCCACAGCTGCTGACCCTGTCCTTGCTACTGTTTTGCGTTTTGTTGCTACACAATGGTCCACAATTCATGTCTGCATAATTTCAGTCATTCTGCAAGGCCAATGGTATTCAACATCTGACATCCGCGCCGTTTTCGCCTCAGTCAAACGGTGCCGCTGAACGATTGGTCCGGACTTTCAACTCACAGATGTTGAAGTTGAAAGAGTCGCATTCTCGGGAGGACGCGTTGTTGCTCTTTTTGTCTTCGTATCGCTCTCAGCCCCGCGATGGTCGCTCGCCGGCTGAGTTGCTCCACGGTCGTCCTCATCGAACCTTGATGTCTTTGCTGCATCCGCCGCATCAGGTTCCTGTGCAGCGGCAGACTCCTGCTTTTGCTCCTGGCGACGTTGTCTTCTATCGCAACTATCGCGGTTCACGGCGTTGGCTCGCAGGGCGCATTCTTCGCTGCCTCGGCTGTGCGATGTATTTGGTTTTGGGGGCCTCTGGTGAGGTGCGTCGGCATCTCAATCAGCTGCGCCTCTGTCGTCGCCTGGGTTCTGCCGCTCCCCGTCTGCTTTCAGCGCCCTGGGGACCAATCTACTGGCTCGCCTCATCCCCAGGTGTTACCGACGCTGCCTTCCATTTTGCCTCATGGCGACGCGCCGCCGCCGCCGCCTGTTCTCCCGCCGGCGCCGCCCGCAGTGGACGCTTCGCTGCAGCCGTCCAGCGCCTCCCTGGGTCACGCGCCGCCGATCGCTTCCCGTGACCAGCTGTCCTCCACCATGGAACTCTTGCCCGCTCCGGCCCAGATGTCGTCATCGTGCGTCGGATCCCCCGACGCAATGGAGGTCGACCCTTCGGCCCCTCCTGTCTCATTACGGGCGCATACACCGCATGTTGACGTGCACCCTGGACTAGGTTTTCAGGCGTTTCCCAGCTCCCCTCGGACCGAATGGCAGGGTTGTTCGTCTCCCCACCCCATCGCATACGTCAACATGGGGTCCTTCCCACGGCGGGCGGAAGCCTTATCACACGACCGTTCGCCGATTTGCGGGGGAGGAATGTGGTGTCACCGCTAGACACCACACTTGCTAGGTGGTAGCTTTAAATCGGCCGCAGTCCATTAGTACATGTCGGACCCGCGTGTCGCCACTGTCAGGATCGCAGACCGAGCGCCACCACAAGGCAGGTCTCGAGAGACGTACTAGCACTCGCCCCAGTTGTACGGACGACATTGCTAGCGACTACACGTACGAAGCCTTTCTCTCATTTGCCGAGAGACACTTAGAATAGCCTTCAGCTAAGATAATGGCTACGACCTAGCAAGGTGCCATTTGTACCATTGCATGTATCTCAAGATAGTCTCACTTGTATCATCAAGAATGCTGTATACCAAAGGACGATATAAAAGTTAAGTGTTCTAGTAGCTACGTTCTTTTCTTTATCACATTCATTACGAATCCTGTTCCAGACTTCGCGCCAGTCGGCGTGTGTGTACGTGTGCCCTCTCGGCTACCCGTCACTGTGGACTGGCTGCCTTGTCAGTCCACTACAATTCTAGTGGCCGTTCTGCCTGCCACACAGAACTGCATTTCTAATTGTTTACACGCTGGTATCATTCCATGGCGTGTACGTGTTACATTGGCATCTGACCATGTCTTCTGGGTGCTTGACTTTCTTGTCAGGATATATATATGTAGTTGATAACCACAGGCATATAAAGAAATTACGTACAATTTCTCTTAGGTGCTTCATCCACATTAGGAAATTAGGGAGAACTAAATTTAAATTCTGGCTCAGTATTTCTATTCACAAAAGATCGGGAGAATTCCAGGATGGACTGAGTATTCTGGAATGGATTTCCCTCGACCCCCCCCCTCCCGCCTCCCCCTCCCTCCCTTCCCACAAGAAAAAATATAAAGAAAAATAACTGTAGCGTAAGGGAATCGGTAACGACCAATCTGACGTCGCAACATTAAACGAACTGATTAAAAATACACTTAGTTTGTATTTCCAGATTTGAATAGAGGCCACCTACGAGGGTGAGTCAAATGAAAACCTTAAATTTGTAATAAATCGAAATTTCGCGCCGTTAGCC
This sequence comes from Schistocerca nitens, assembly GCF_023898315.1. Classification (NCBI taxonomy): domain Eukaryota; kingdom Metazoa; phylum Arthropoda; class Insecta; order Orthoptera; family Acrididae; genus Schistocerca; species Schistocerca nitens. The sequence continues at coordinate 251,278,700 of NC_064618.1, forward strand.
GTAAGTTGGTAAGTATGCTACAAACAGCATGCAGAATGGCCTGTAGGTGCAGATGCACACATACCGTCGCAGTATCAGTATAAAGATGGCCGCCCCACTTGCGACTTGCACCAGGGAAGAACAGCGTTCTGTTATTAGGTTTTTGCGTAGTGAAGGTGTGAAACCTATTGAAATTCATCGACGAATGAAGGTTCAGTGCAGTGATTCATGTTTATCACAGCAGCAAGTCTACGAATGGAGCAGGAAGTTCGCAAATGGTGTGACTTCAGTGGAAGATGCTCCTCGTCCAGGTCAGGCACAACGAGTTGTGACTCCACAGAACATTGCAGCGGTTGAAGCCATAGTGAAGGAAAACCGCCGAGTGACACTGAATGACATTGCAGCATGTTTACAGATTAGTCATGGGTCAGCATGATGTGTATAATGTGCTCCAGTTTCACAAAGTGTCTGCAAGATGGGTGCCACGGCAGCTGACTCCTGAAATGAGAGAACAACGTGTTGATGTTTGTGAAGAACTTCTTCGGCGCTTTGAACGAGAAGGTGATGGCTTCCTTGCAAGGATCGTTACTGGGGACGAAACCTGGGTTCACTTTCACCAACTGAAAACGAAGAGAGCGAGAGCGAGCAAGGAATGGCGCCATTCCTCATCACCAAAACCAAAGAAGTTGAGAGATTTCAGGGCACTCTCACTTCTGATTCGGTGTAGGGAATACGATCTATGGCGGAATGTCTTCATACATGGTGATGAAATAATGGGCAGCAGTTTATGGTCTTGTTTGCGAGCTCTAGGGAAAGAAATACGATATGCTTTACCTGCGTTCAAAGGAACAGGGTGCCGACTTAAACGACTACAGTAAAAGCACGGCGTTGGTGGGGTGACAAAGCGCGTTTTTTTTCTGGGGAACGATGAAGAGACATTTCCAGACGGCTGCGTGCAGTGGTTGCATTGTGAGAAACACAATGGCTTTGGCGCCAGATATCCAGGTATACGGCCTAGCGCCGAAAAGTCGCCGGCATCGCATTGCAGGCCTTGTTAACGAGCAAGCCGCCAAAAGAAATGTAAACATTCTGCAAATGTCCGTGGGGCTGGGAAACTGGGGCCCAAACGTCCAGACTCTGTTTGAAAACATGTTTTGTCAATACGAATATATGGCCGTTCTTTGCCTTTGAAATGGACGCAACAGGGGAGATAATAAGCTGTTTATGGAGGGCTGTGCTTCCACCCTGTACTGTGTTAGCAAAAGACACGGCAAACGTGTGGGAAAGACGGTGCAAAGCTGAATTTTTTTCCATTTTTTGCCAATTAACTTTAAGTCTCTGATTGGTCAAATCGGTTTGCAGTGCAAAGACCATTCAGCGAGCTTAGAATGCCAGGCTTCAGCTCGTGATTGGCTTGTGTGGAAATGGGGGAAGTCAAAAAAGAGAAATGTGCTTTTGGAACCAAGCTGATGAGGAAATGGGGAGAAAGGAAGATCGGCACTCTTGTACATGTCTCTTGTACTGGCGCTTCGCTAGTAAAGAACTGCAGGTCTCTACCTAAACGGTGAGACTTGTGTCCTTTGCTAGGGTGTGACTTAGAGCGTGTGCCAGTCACTTTCTGAACCGTCAGAGGTACTGATTATATCATCTCGGTCACAACAAGTGATGCGTGGGTGTACTTATTTGTCTTGAGTCGGCCGTCTAAGTATTTGACGTATATCAACATGCACAGCCGTGGCACGGAGTCAAATTGGTTTGGCAGACCAGCAAACGGGTCCACCTGCATACTGGAATCCGTCAGGGTTTCAGAGGCTCTTAGGGAAGTACCTGCGTTCTGAATTAACTGAGCGCGAGACCGCGTACTTGCATTTTTCGGCAACGCGCATTTAATAACAGATTTCCGCCGTCCATGACTTCAGTCACCGAACGCATTGTAGTGTGGCGCCTTGACCAGTAGGGTGGTAAAGTATTGGCTGCTGCGACGTAGGGCTACAATATCTATTTCTCAGCACCCTGTTCTTTCGAACCATATTTTTCCTTTTTTTTGTATGGTAGAATATAGATGCTTGGTGATGGTGTAGTTTGATGCCATAACCTGGATTCACGTGTAGGAAGTGAGATAGAGCGAGTTGTGTTCTGGTCAGTGTCGTGTGTCGATCCGTAGCATATCACTTTGTCCACCATAGATCCCATTTTAGTAAGGCTTTTTTAAATAAATATTTTTGTATGATGTTTCATTAATAATTTTGTTGTCTTGTCTTGTTTAAGATCAATAAATCTATTGTGAATTAGACTACAACTTCTCCCTGAGTTCTGATTAACAGTTCCTACACATTTTTATGGCAGTCTAGATCAGAAACATAAGGAGTAGCTTTTTCATTTGGTGTCCACTGCGTGGATCTTTTACTTCATTAACAGTAATCTTCTTTCAAAGTTTCGAACTGAACCATCAGCAGGGAGGGTTATGCCGACTCTCTTTTGGGACGAAAAAGGCGTCATTTTGGAGCATTACACCCATAGAGGGACCACTGTCGCCAGTGCATCATACACAGATCTCCTACAAAATCATCTGCGGCCTACAATTAAATCAAAGAGACGTGGATTGCTGTCAGCAGGTGTCCTTTTGCAAGATGACAATGCAAGGCCCCACACTACCTGTACAGCAGTTGCAACAATCACAGACCTGCATTTTGAGTGTCTTCCTCATCCACCACACTCAGCAGACCTTGCCCCAAATGATTTCCATATGTATGAACCACTCAAAGACGCAATGGGAGGAGAGAAATTCCGTTCTGATGAAGAGGTACGTCACATGGTGCATGAGCGGTTGCGCAGACTACCAAAGGAATTTTTTTCTAAAGGAATTTATGCACTTTGTAAGCGATAGAGGACTTGCATTGAGCATGGGAGATATGTTGAAAGATGATACAGCTTTGTACCACTTCTGCAGAATAAATAATATTTAATTCATTTGACTCACCCTCGTAGCTTTACTTGTTCGACTGTGGAATGAATGTTATATAATCTGAATGTTTACGTGAGTTATACGTGAGAAGATATCGCTCTGACACAGGTATAATTCAGAAAGCAGAGGCGGTGTATGAGATACAACGATTTTAATTAAACAATCTTTTGTATTTCTTTAATTTTTATAAATGAACTGTTACATTGGAGCTACATATCTGTTACATAGTAAATGTAAAACATTTATATATTTCTTCGACAGTCGACTGTCATAATGGATGAGTATTGACCAAACGTAATGCACAGATAAGCTGATCTGTAATCTTTGGTTGCACTTACAAAATCATTTCTTGTTCGGTCACATACAAGGAATAAATTGGAAGTAACTTATGGACACTGATATACGTGCAGCTAGGAGGTTGTTTCTGTAACTACGTTGCTGGTGGCGCAGCCGTTCTCTAGAGAGGTGTCGGTGCAGCAGGTGCGGCTATCCGTGTCTGTAGTAACCGCCGCCACGCCTGTAGCCACCGTAGCCGCCATAGCCGCGGCCGTAGGAGCCGCCGCTCCTGTATCCGTAGCCGGCAGCCTCGACGGTCAACACCGCCGACAGCAACAGCGCCAGGAACAACAGCTGAAACATAACGCAGTAGGCACCGCTCAGTCTCACCACATTTCCTGATTATTTTGCAAGTTAAACTGTCTTAAAATTTATATCACACTACTGGCCGTTAAAATTGTTACACCACGAAGATGACGTGCTACAGACGGGAAATTTAACCGACAGGAAGAAGATGCTGTGGTATGCAAATGATTAGCTTTTCAGAGCATTAACACAAGGTTGGCGCCGCTGAAGACACCTACAACGTGCTGACACGAGGAAAGTTTCCAACCGATTTCTCATACACAAACCGTAGTTGATCGGCGTTGCCTTTTGAAACAGTTAACGCAGAACAGGGAATCAGCGATCATAAAGCGGTTACTGCATCGATGATTTCAGCCGTAAATAGAAATTTTAAAAAAGGTATGAAGATTTTTCTGTTTAGCAAAAACAACAAAAACCAGATTTCAGTGTACTTGTGGCTCAACACAGAAATTTTGTCTCAAGTGCAGATAGTGTTGAGGATCAGTGGACAAAGTTCAGAAACATCGTACAATATGCGTTAGATGAGTATGTGCCAAGCAAGATCGTAAGAGATGGAAAAGAGCCACCGTGGTACAACAACCGAATTAGAAAACTGCTGCGGAAGCAAATGGAACTTAACAGCAAACAAACATAGCCAAAGCCTTGCAGACATACAAAAATTACGCGAAGCGAAATGTACTGTGAGGAGGGCTGTGCGAGAGGCGTTCAATGAATTCGAAAGTAAAGTTCTATGTACTGACTTGGCAGAAAATCCTAAGAAATTTTGGTCTTATGACAAAGCGGAAGGTGGATCAAAACAAAATACCTAGACACTCTTTGACCAAAATGGTACTGAAACAGAGGATGACAGACTAAAGGCCTAAATACTACATGTATTTTTCCAAAGCTGTTTCACAGAGGAAGACTTCACCATAGTTCCTTCTCTAGATTGTCGCACAGATGACAAAATGGTAGATATCGAAATAGACGACAGAGGGATAGAGAAACAATTAAAATCGCTCAAAAGAGGAAAGGCTGCTGGACCTGATGGGATACCAGTTCGATTTTACACAGAGTAAGCGAAGGAACTTGCCCCCCTTCTTGCAGCGGTTTTCCGTACGTCCCTAGAAGAGCGTAGCGTTCCAAAGGATTGGAAAACGGCACAGGTCATCCCGTTTTCAAGAAGGGACGTCGAACAGATGTGCAGAACTATAGTCCTATATCTCGAACTTCTATCAGTTGTAGAATTTTGGAACATGTATTATGTTCAGATATAATGACTTTTCTGGAGACTAGAAATCTACTCTGTAGGAATCAGCATGGGTTTCGAAAAAGACGATCGTGTGAAACCCAGCTCGCGCTATTCGTCCACGAGACTCAAAGGGCTATAGACAAGTGTTCCCAGGTGGATGCCGTATTTCTTGACTTCCGCAAGGCGTTCGATACGGTTCCCCACAGTCGTGTAATAAACAAAGAGCATATGGAATATCAGACCGATTGTGTGATTGGATTGAAGAGTTCCTAGATAACAGAATGCAGCATGTCATTCTCAATGGAGAGAAGTCTTCCGAACTAAGACTGATTTCAGGTGTGCCGCAGGGGAGTGACGTAGGACCGTTGCTACTCACAATATACATAAATGACCTTATGGATAACATCGGAAGCTCACTGAGGCTTTTTGCGGATGATGCTGTGGTATATCGAGAGGTTCTGACAATGGAAAATTGTACCGAAATGCAGGAGGATCTGCAACGAATTGACGCATGGTGCAGGGAATGGAAATTGAATCTCAATGTAGCTAAGTGTAATGTGCTGCGAATACATAAAAAGAAAGATCCTTTATCATTTAGCTACAATATAGCAGGTCAGCAACTGGAAACAGTTAATTCCATAAATTATCTGGGAGTAGGCATTAGGAGTGATTTAAAATGGAAGGATCATATAAAGTTGATCGTCGGTAAAACAGATGCTTCAAATGGCTCTAAGCACTATGGGACTTAGCTGCTGAGGTCATGAGTCCCCTAAAACTTAGAACTAATTAAACCTAACTATATAAGGACATCACACACATCCATGCTCGAGGCAGGATTCGAACTTGCGACCGTAGCATCCTCGTGGTTCCGGAAAAGCAGGTGCCAGATTGAGATTCATTGGAAGAATCCTAAGGAAATGCAGTCCGAAAACAAAGGAAGTACACTTGTTCGCCCACTGCCTGAATACTGCTCACCGGTGTGGCATCCGTACCAGATAGTGTTGATAGAGGAGACAGAGAAGATCCAACGGAGAGCAGCGCGCTTCATTACAGGATCATTTAGTAATCGTTAAAGCGTTACGGAGATGATAGATAAACTCCAGTGGAAAACTCTGCAGGAGAGACGCTCCGTAGCTCGGTACGGACTTTTGTTTAAGTTTCGAGAACATACCTTCACCGAGGAGTCAAGCAGTATATTGTTCCCTCCTGTGTATATCTCGCGAAGAGACCATGAGAATAAAATCAGAGAGATTAGAGCCCACAGAGAGGCATACCGACTATCTTTCTTTCCACGAACGATATGAGACTGGAATAGAAGGGAGAACCGACAGAGGTACTCAAAGTACCCTCCGCCACAGACCGTCAGGTGGCTTGCGGAGTATGGATGTAGATGTAGATGAAACGTTGTTGTGACGCCTCGTGTAAGGAGGAGAAATGTGTACCATCACGTTTCCAACTTTGGTAAAGGTCGGATTGTAGCCTATCGCGATTGCGGTTTATCGTATCGCGACGTTGCTGCTCGCGTTGGCCGAGATCCAATGACTTAGCAAAATATGGAATCGGAGGGTTCAGGAAGGTAATACGGAACGCCGTGCTGGGTCCCAACGGCCTTGTATCACTAGCAGCAGAAATGAGAGGCATCTTATCCACATGGCTGTAACGGATCGTGCAGCCACGTCTTGATCCCTGAGTCAACAGATGGGGACGTTTACAAGACAACAACCATCTGCACGAACAGTTCGACGTCGTTTGCAGCAGCATGGACTATCAGATCGTAGGCCAAGGCTGCGGTTACCCTTGACGCCGCATCACAGACAGGAGCGCCTGCGATGGTGTACTCAACGACGAAGCTGGGTGCACGAATGGCAAAACGTCATTTTTTCGGATGAATCCAGGTTCTGTTTACAACATCGAGATGGTCGCATCCGTGTTTGGCGACATCGCGGTAAACGCACATTGGAAGCGTGTATTCGCCGTCGCCATATTGGCGTATCACCTGGCGTGATGGGATGGGGTGCTATTGGTTACACCTCCCGGTCACCTCTTGTTCGCATTGACGGCACTTTGAACAGTGGACGTTACATTTCATTCGATCCCTGCGAAACCCTACATTTCAGCAGGATGATTCACGATCGCATGTTGCAGGTCCTGTACGGGCCTTTTTGGATACAGAAAATGTTCGACAGCTGCCCTGGCCAGCACATTCTCCAGATCTCTCAACAATAGAAAACGTCTGGTCAATGGTGGCCGAGCAACTGGCTCGTCACAATACGCCAGTCACTACTCTTGAGGAATTGTGGTATTGTGTTGAAGCTGCATGGGCGTCTGTACCTGTACACGCCATCCAAGCTCTGTTTGACTCAATGCCCAGGCGTATCAAGGCCGTTATTACGGCCAGGGGTGGTTGTTCTGGGTACTGATTTCTCAGGGTCTATGCACCCAAAATGTAATCCGTGTCAGTTCTAGTATAATATATTTGTCCAATGAATACCCGTTTATCATCTGCATTTCTGCTTGGTGTAGCAATTTTAATGGCCCGTAGTGCACTTAATTTTTTAACCGTATAGTCACAACCCCAAAAAGAGAATATTACGTTCTTGCATAAGTTCGTAGCATTCCCCTAACTTTAAGAAACACAAAAACTACATATAACAGAGACATAAGTCATCAGTAATATATCTGCTTCAATATTTACACTGAAGCGCCAAAGTAACTGATATAGGCACGCGTATTCAAATACAGAGATATGTAAACAGCCAGAGTACGGTGGTGCGGTCGGCAACACCTGTATTAGAAAACATTTCTGGCACAGTTGTTAGATAGGTTACTGCTACTAGACTATCAGGTTATGAAGATTTAAATGACTTTGGAAGTGGTGTGACAGTCGGTGCACGAGCGATGGGACACAACATCTCATAGGTAGCGATGAAGTGGGGATTTTCCACTGCAACTATTTCACGAGCGCACCGTGAATTTCAGGAATCCGGTAAAACATCAAATCTCCAGCATCGTTATGGCCGGAAAAAGGTCCTGCAAGAACGGAACGAACGACGACTGAAGAGAATCGTTAAACGTGATAGTAGTGCAAGCCTTCCACAAATTGCTGAAGATTTCAATGCTGGACCGTCAACAAGTGTCAGCGTGCGAATGATTCAAAGAAACGTCATCGATACGGGTCTTCGAAGCCGAAGGCTCACTCGTGTACCCCTATGTGTGCATGACACAAAGCCTTACGCCTCGCCTGGGCTCGTCAGCACCGACATTGGACTGTTGTTGACGGGAAACATGTTGCCTGGTTGGACGAATTTCATTTCAAATTGTATCGAACGGATGGACGTTTACGAGTATGGAGACAACCTCATGAATCCATGGACGCTGCGTGTCAGTAGGCGACTGTTCAAGCTGGTGGAGGCTCTGAAACGGGGCGTGTGCAGTTGGAGTGATATGGGACCACTGATAGGTCTAGATACGACTCTGACAAGTGACACGTACGTAAGCGTCCTGTCTGATCACCTGCATCCATTCATGTCCATTGTCCATTCTGACAGCCTTCGACAATTCCAGCAGGACAATGCGACACCCCACACATCCAGAATTGCTACAGAGTGGCTCTAGGAATACTCTTCCGATTTTACTTCCTCTGGCTATCAAATTCCCCACACACGAACATCATGGAGCATATCTGGGATACCTTGCAATGTGCTGTTCAGAAGAGATCTTCACCTCCTCTTACGGACCTATGAACAGCCCTGCAGGATTCATGGTGGCAATTCCCTCCAGTACTACTTCAGACATTAGGCGAGTCCATGTCACTTCGTGCTGTGGCACTTCAGCGTGCTCGCGGGGACCCTACACGATATTAGGCAAGCGTACCAGTTTCATTGGCTCTTCAGTGTACAATAGTCTGGCAACGCTGGGGTAACTTTCCGATTCCGCGACTGAAGAAATCATGTGGTATTGACGCGAAGAACTCACCGAGCCATCTTCGGAGCGAATTGTCACCCGGAAAGGAAGTTCCTTGAAGTTTGTTCGACAGACAGTGTTAGAGGTGAAAATCTGAGGGCGCATGATCAGGTGAATAAAGTGTTTGCGGAATGAATTCCGAACCAAACTCCTGTACAGCGTTGTTTGTCAGTCCAGCAGGATGTGGGCGGGCCTTGTCGTGGAGTAGCATCACTTCACGCAGTCCTCCTTGTCGCTGTTCTCGGATTGCGTCTGCGTGACTCCTTAGTTGTTGACAATAAATGTCATCGTTGATGGATACCCTTTGGGCAAGCAATTTGTAGTACATGACACGGTCATTGTTCCACCAACTGCATAACATTATGTTTTGTGGATGCGCGCAGATATTTGTACGGGGAACTGCTCCTTTATTTGATCTCAACCATTCGTTTATTTTCCTTATGTTAGCATAAAAATACCATTTCTCGTCACCAGTAACGATAGAGGGTAGGAATGGTCGGCATTGTTCACGAACCAGTTGATGGCGAGCAAGCAGGGATGCACACATGGTCACCTGCTGATGTGACTTCGGCTTGTAGCATGCGGCACGCATACACCCAATTGCATGCATTGCATGAAAGTGTTGGACGATGGTGTAATGACCCCAATTCATCACATATGCCACTTCTCAAGTACACTGACGTGAATCATTGTGGACTATTTCCTTTAAACGATCTACTTCAAACATCGAAAATCTTCCTGAATGTGGAAAACGATCAAACTTAAAAAGAGAAAACCATTTTCTTGCCGTGCTCTGTCCTACCGCATTATCCCTATACACGCCGCAAATGTTTCTGTCTGTCTCCGCTGCTGTCACCCCTCTATTGAAATGAAACAGAAGAATATGTCGGAAATGTTCCGATTTCTCCAGTTGACACTCCATTTTACAACGGAAGATCTCAAATAACCACTTCCAAATGATAGTATATAAACTCAGATAGTGACCGTGAACTACAAATAGAAAAATTACAATCGACAAATAAAACCATGGCAACCGGAACACCAACAGGCTGCAAAACAAAAACGTTATGACTTATACACCAGCCTCATAGTTTTACGAACACCTGAATTATGAAGTTTCATGGAGTCAAACGGAAAAAAAAAATCACTGCCATCCACAAATTCCGGAGGTAGCAAGAGCAGTTAAGTGCGAGAAATATTGAACAATCGGCTTAACATCTTAACAGTCCAAGTTACTGACAGGAATAAAGTACAGTACCACTCGGATCATATTTGCACAGATGATAGGAAAATAGTCTAGAGGACCAAAGATGGCAAACGGCATAAAATAACGTACATGTTTTATTTCCGAGTCCCTTTATGTAACGTTTTTTGTTAGCTATTTCACTGACTGACATAAGTTCCTTGTCACTCAATGACATCGCCAACATAGTTACGAACATAGCACCATTTCAGTTGCTAACCGCTACCAAATCTGATTTCGTATCTTCTTCTTTTGCATCGAAATCATTTTAATTAATGATGTGTTCTTTCTTTTTTCTCGACGCTGTGCTAGCCCCGTCATCTCTCTTTGCCCTGTTTACTAATAATAATTAGTGCTGAAAATGCTCGTCTTGCTCTCTCCTTGCACTTTATCACTATACTGTCGTCTGCACTGCAATGTTAGGTTGATCCAAGCGTGTTAATATATGTATATCCTTCATTCCTAAGGAAGCTGTCTTACTCTGCAAATTTAACATATATGTGTATTACTATATATGACCATCTACACCCCGTATAAGTAATATTAATATATTGGTACTAAATCTATTTAATATTAAAATAATATTATTATGGGTTTAGAACTGAGAAATTTTATCTTCAGAGGAAGTGCGTTTATGAGAGTGAGAGTCACCACAAATCTTTTTGTGTACGTCTATCACTGTCGTGATGTTAAACAGTCAAATTAAATTTAAGAAATACAAATTGGAACAAAAGTGTGGCCAAATAACGGTGACAATCTGCCTGTCAAGTTTTGCATATTATCCAACGATTTTTGAAATTCGTTATCCCAACTAGGATGCACCACTTAACATACTCTGTATCACATGAAAAATTAATGACCGAATTCTTTTAAAATAGTGTATTTTATTAGCCAATGTACGCTTCAAAGAATAACTTCATCTGCAACTTCTTATTTGACTATTAAAATACGGTCAGAGATACACTGTGTGATCAAAAGTATCCGGGCATACCCAAAAACATACGCCTTTCATATTAGGTGCATTGTACTGCCGCCTACTGCCAGGTACTCCATATCAGCGACCTCAGTAGTCATTAGGCATCGTGACATTAGACATCATAACCCACGCATCACGCCTGCAAATGCCAAACGATACCTAGCTTGGTGTAAGGAGCGTAAACATTGGACGATTGAGCAGTGGAAAAATGTTGTGTGGAGTGACGAATCACGGTATACAATGTGGCGATCCTGTGGCAGGAGTGGGTACGGCGAATGCCCGGTGAACGTCACCTGCCAACGTGTATAGTGTCAACAGTAGAATTCGGAGGCGGTGGTGTTATGATGTGGTCGTGTCTTTCATGGAGGGGGCTTGCACCCCTAGTTGTTTTGCGTGGCTCTATCACAGGACAGGCCTACATTGATGTTTTAAGCATCTTCGTGCTTCCTACTGTCGAAGAGCAATTCGGGGATGGTGATGGCATCTTTCATCACAATCGAGCACCTGTACATAATGCACGGCCTGTGGTGGAGTGGTTACACGACAATAACATCCCTGTAATGGACTGGCCTGCACAGGATCCTGACCTGAACCCTACAGAACACCTTTGGGATGTTTTGGAACGCCGACTTCGTGCCGGGCCTCACCGACCGACATCGATACCTCTCCTCAGTGCAGCACTCCGTGAAGAATGGGCTGCCATTCCCCGAGAAACCTTCCAGCGCCTGGTTGAACGTATGCCTGTGAGAGTGGAAGCTGTCATCAAGACTAAGGGCGGGCCAACACCATATTGAATTAAAGAATTACCGATGGAGGGCGAAACGAACTTGTAAGTCATTTTCAGCCAAATGTCAGGATACATTTGATCACATATTGTATGTTATCACAGCAGGAACACATCTGTTGGACCTTAAATTAATGAACATATTATGCAAAAGTTTCTGTGGAACATACAAATGATCACAAACGTATCACGTTTCTGCGAATGTAACTGCATCCTTGCAAGTGATGTCACAATGAAGTTTCTCTATTGCGTTATTTAGACTGCAGACGCACTGGCACGCGTACACATTTCACAAAGCTAACACGAATAGTTTAAAAAACTTCAAAATGTGATTGGACATTTTGGTTGTTAATGAGTGACAATGTTAATACGCAGTGAATTACAATTTTCTTTATAGTAAGGGAAGAATATAACCTGTTAGTTCATTATGAAGATAAATACATGTTAGCTTCTGTAGTTAGTTATATAAGTCCATCGTCACAAAGAAGCATTATTGTAAATCTGTAATAAAGTTTTATATTTTTTCGAAATTCTGAGTTCCTTGGTTAGATAATAAACCATATTGAAGAAATTTCTCCATTTAAAGATTTTTAAATCACGATAGGTGAAATGGAGAGAACACTCCCGATATCGGGAATTCGAGTCGTATAATGTCAAATTTGCATATTATTTTCAAATGCATAAACTTTCCAAAAATTTTGAGAAGAACGTTAATAGTGGAATGGGTCGATGATTATTAATATCTGTCCTAATACGCTTTTTAAAAGTTTGTTAATGACACACATAAATCTGGCAAGAGGAATGTCTTGTGAAAATTATGCTTCATATGTGGATGTAGGACAGAGTGAGAACAAAGACTGTGTTAGCAATCTGCCCTTGTGTATCGTAAAAAATGTATGTTGATGAAGACAGAACGCTAATGGCGGTCGTCTGGCGCTATACTCAGAAGACTAGTTTGAGACATGGATCTGGATCTGGAGCGAGCTAGTGTTCCATTCTACAGGTAATCATGAATAAACAGCGGACGTATGGACAGCTATATGTGCAAGCAGTCATTCCTCTAACAGAATTCACTCAGTAATAGTAGGGTTATGCAACTTATTGATGTTGCTGAGGTCTAGAATGGCATCCATACAGCGCCGTAGTTTTTTATTTCGTTGTACACTATGCAGTGAATCCCTGTACTAGTATGCTGAAATGGACCTTGGTTGACAACATTTAATGAATGGGTCGTCTTCCGCTCAAATATTATTACGCGTTCCAACACACAAACTAAAAACGAGTGTGAGCTAGATACTTTGTTATTAGGTCATAGAAATTAATATTTTCTGCTAGCTATAATATGCTATAGCAGCTACGTGAGAAGTATTCACACAGTTTGAAAATGTTCCCTTTATACGTTTATCGTATTACTTTGTGACTATCAGTTCAATTTCTATTTTCTACATTCGCAGGAGATAAAAAGCAATAATCTAACAACGCCTCCTCCACTCTATGTTTGGTAACATGTGCTACAGCGTCGTTAATTACGACTTCCTTTTGCCCTTCCTGTAGAGGAGTAATTAAATAAGCTTCTGTCTCACAGTAGGAGTTACAATAAACGGAAGCATTTCCAGCGAGACCCTAAATTTGCAGTTTCTAAAAGTGAACTGATATGGTGCCTCCTATGGCACACTAACACGAAGAAGGCTATATTAACGCCCATTCCTTCATTTCGCTTGAGGAATCTCATTATTACACTGAAACAACCCGTAAGATTTTCTTCGTACACTGTCCACCCTTTATCAGGCTTCCAGCAACACGAAAGTATTCAGAGAATGTTAGGGACAACAGCTGCAGAGGCTTCTGGAACAATAACTGAATTCCCCAAAAGATGTATTCCACGAACAGAGCTTACAGCAGAGAAGTAAACATTGGCATATAGTAATTGCTGATACTAAAGAACCATCCATCATCCACTATTAGGCTTCATGTGTAGCGTTAAACGGAATACCGCTGAGGAAATTCCGGAGGTTGTCCAGGAGTATTTTCTGAATATTTTGGTACCAGTGATCTGTGGTCTGTCCCAGAATAACAACATAATAATGATATATTCGGCTTTAACCCAGTTACATTGTCATTGTATAAATAACTTCCCGACAGGGAAAAGTGCGGTCACCGAAACGTACCACATCAAACACAGAAGACTGCAGCGATCCTACAGTCGTCGGCACACGGACCGTCCATCCGAACGTTGAGCGTTGAGCGTGCCGAGTTTCTGACGTCATAGCGTGGAATAGCACGCTCGGGAGTTTTTCCGAACGTGCAGAGCAGTATCTGGCATGTCAGATATTCTGAGCGTGCATCTGAGCGTTGACCAATGAGATGGCACAACGCCACCTACGTCACACGCGCGCCGTCTCCCTTCAGTACAGAGTTGTGAGGCGCCATATTGGCATTCATTTCAAGCATATATGTATATATGCCGTTTCTGAGCACCAGAAAATTGAGAATCACAGGAAAACCCGTTGTTAGTTGTGTGATTCGTTTCAATAAAATAATGAGAAACATCGTATTCGTGGCAAAAGAATTATTTGGTGGGACACACTGAAGATCCAGCCAAAACGCATTGTTCTTCGTACAATTTCTAATAATTAAATTTCAATTAGTAACATAATTATCTACAATTAACGTTTTTAGCAACGGGTAACAGAATACGATTCAGAACAAACAGTGTATTGTTTGTTTAGCGTAATGAGTAGCGTCCCTGTCGACTAATGAGTTTTTGTTGTGGCGGTGATTCGCGTCGTAAGACTTCCAAACTTTTTTTCCTAACATTCGCGTTTTTATTAGGTTCTGATACTTTATTATTAGTTTAATATAAGTATATGCTATAATATTTGATGTTATGTAAAAATAAATTCACCTTTTTCTGAGGGGTGACTTTGGATTGGTTTAATCTACAGGACAGCTTGCGCTACTTGTATAAAGATATTTTGCTCCTTTTTCTTTTACGATTCGTAATTCACATGCTGCAGAGATTCTGATACTGGGTAGGAACAGTGATTAAATAAGTCTAACCTTGGGGTTACTAAAATGTGGGAATGATGAAATAGTGTTCATCTTACGCGGAGACGTTTTACAAATTTGTATCGCACTGTTTGTAATGGAACTTTTATAAGCCCGTGTCCTTATTGATTGGACATGGTACTTTCCTTTTCGTGGACGATGGAGGAAATGTGCGTTTTAATAGAGCTAACGTGGGAATTCTAAGCGCGCCCGTTGAGTAAACAAGTGTGATTTACGAACTAGAAACATCCCTCAACTGCCGCTGGAGTGCGTTGCGATCGCGTATACCACGTTGGAGCGCACGTATCGTATGCACCGCCGTCCCAGCAAGAACGCTCAGCACAGTGTCACTGTGCTGTTCTTCTACTGCATGTTTTGAACTCTTCTACTGTGCACATTTCGGCCAACCCTTCAACAGTAAAGCTGTTCATACTGCTGTGAATGTTAGAGTATAGTTGTCACTGCTGTAAAAACAAATCCGAGAGGCACCGAGCAGTGTTGAACGCAAGTTCTAGAGTAAAGTGGGCATTTCATATTTTTTATAGCAAGTACCGTGATTGAACGGAACAAGTTGGTTTATATTTCCGTCTATATTTGTACTATTGTGGAGATACATCCTCTGATCTAAATCATCCGGACGCCCTTACGCAAAGCCGAATTGACCACTAGACGGCACAACAGGCAGACTCGCCAATATGAAAGGAGGCCTTGTAGTTGTTGTCAGTAGACAAGCGGTAACAGCTTGATTGGTCGGGGAAGAGAGCTCAGCGACCTCCAACGTGGAATGGTGTTTGAATGTCAAATGGTTAACCCGTCGGCACAAGGGCCGTGCTGTAGAACGTCAACATTGACCGTACCGAATTCAGCGTGCTGCTGGACGCTCAGAAATGATGCGACTTGTGCATACGGTACATGGGCTGCAACGTGGTACACGTGATAACAACGCACTCCGGCGGCAGTTGCGGGAAGTTTCTAGTTCGTAAATCACAATGTTTACCAAACGGGCGCGCCTAAAATTCCCACGTTAGCTCTATTAAAACACACATTTCTTCCATTGTCCACGAAAAGGAAAGTACCATTTCCAATAATAAGGATACGGGCTTATAAAAGTTCCATTACAAACAGTGCGATACAAATTTGCAAAACTTCTTCACGTAAGATAAACATTATTTCATCATTCCCACATTTTAGTAAAACCCCAAGGTCAGCCTTACTTGATCACTGTTCCTACCCAGGAGTAGAATCTTTGCAACATGTGAATTACGAAGCTTAGAAGAAAAAGGAGCAAAATATCTTTATACAAGTAGCGCAAGCTGTCCTGTAGATCAAGCCAATCGAACACCCAAAAAAAGGTGAACTTATATTTACGTAACATCAAAAATTATAGTATATACTTATATTAAACTAATAATAAAGTATCAGAATCTAATAAAAACCCAAATGTTAGGAAAAAGAAAATTCGGAAATGGTGAGTCGCGAACCACCACCTGCACATCGAAATATCCCAGAGCAGCGACGCTACTCACCACGCTAAAAACATCATTTGCTTAGTAGCCATTCCTAGGATGTTAACGCTTGCTGAAAGCTTTAATCATAGCTAATTGAAATTTACTAATAACAAATTGTACCAAGAACAATGCGTTTTGGGTGGATTCTCAGTGTATCAAAAATGGTTCAAATGGCTCTGAGCACTATGGGACTCAACTGCTGAGGTCATTAGTCCCCTAGAACTTAGAACTAGTTAAACCTAACTAACCTAAGGACATCACAAACATCCATGCCCGAGGCAGGATTCGAACCTGCGACCGTAGCGGTCTTGCGGTTCCAGACTGCAGCGCCTTTAACCGCACGGCCACTTCGGCCGGCAGTGTATCACTGCCTTCAAATAGCATATTCTCGTAATACGCAAGTTACAATAGTTCTTTTGCCACGAATATGATGTTTCTCCTTATTTTATTGCAACGGATCACACAATTAACAACGGGTTTCCCAGTGATGCTCAATTTGCTGGTGCTCAGAAACAGAACATATACGTATAGGCTTGAAATGAATGCCAATATGGCGCCTGACAACTTTGTGTTCAAGGGAGATGGCGTGCATGGGACGTAGGTGGCGTTGTTCCATTTCACTGGTCAACGCTCAGATGCACGCTGAGAGTATCTGACTTGCTAGATATTACTCTGCACGTTCGGAAGGACTCCCGAACGTGCTGTTCCACGCTATGACATCAAAAACTCGGCACGCTCAACGCTCAACGTTCGGGTGCACGGTCCGTGTGCCGACGGCTTTAGCAAATCCACCAGAGTTTCAGGCATTCTATAGCTGGCCAAGTCGACTGTCGAGGATGTGACTGTGAAGTGGTAACACGAAAGAACAATCACAGCTAAACTAAGATCCTACTGACTTTATGTACTGACGGAAAGGACCGTAAAGCGTTGTGGAGGGCAGTTATAATAAATGGCATAAAATCAGCGGAAGGCATCAGTCGCGACTTACAAAGTGCTTCTAGCAGTCCAGATAGCACAATTCATGCGCGCAAGGAGTTAAAAAGAATCAGTCTGGATTTGGTGAATGCCTGGAGAACGTTAACTGTCCTCATGTGTAGCGTCAACAGTGAAGTAGGGAGGAGGCGGCATCACGATATGGGGGTATTTATCGTGGTTTGGTAGGGTCTCCTTATTGCGCTTAGGTTCAAATGGCTCTAAGCACTATGGAACTTAACACCTGAGGTCATCAGTCCCCTATACGTAAGAACTTAAACCCAAGGACATCGCACATATCCATGCCCGAGGCAGGATTCGCAATTGCGACCGTAGCAGCCTCTTGGTTCCGGATTGAAGGGCCTAGAACCACGCGGCCATAGCGGCGGCCGGCTTGCGCTTAGGAAAACAATAAATGCCGAAAGATGTAAACACACGTTACAGCATTGTGTACTGCATACAGTACAGGAACAGTTTGGATGTGTCATTTGCTTTTACCATTATGACAATGTACTATGTTGTAAAGCAGCCTATGTGAGACAGTGTTTTGTAGACAATAACATTCCAGAAATGGACTGTCCTGTCTAGAGACCCGACATGAACCTAACAACATCTTTGGGACCAGTTAGAACGTAGACGTCACTGCAAACCCAGCGTCCAACAACATTATCTTATCTGACAAACTGCCTATTGGCTTCTGTCTCGGGTTCTTCGGCCGACGTTCATGCAATGATTTTTCTGACGTTTCGCCAGCACGAGTGGCTGGCATTGTCAAAGCTTCACCCTCCATTGCCGACAATGGAGGGTGAAGCTTTGACAATGCCAGCCACTCGTGCTGGCGAAACGTCAGAAAAATCATTACATGAACGTCGGCCGAAAAACCCGAGACAGAAGCCAATAGGCAGTTTGTCAACAAGTGGCCACGAAAGCCTTAACAATTTTGTATTATCTTATCTTCTCCGCTTTCGGCTCTTGAAGAGGAATTGGCTACCATTTCTCCACAGGCCTTCAGACATCTCACTGAAAGTGTCCTCAACAGAGTTCTAGCCATCATAAAGGCGAATGATGGATACACTCTTCATTAATGTCCCTTGGCAACAGCAGCCGAAAATGATGAATGGGAAAGTCAAGCAAAGGGTGAGTCACTGTGAACAGTTTAGTGACAGGATTGTGCTCATCAGAACCGAAAGCAGATCAACATTGACAACAACACTTGAGGTATACATTCGAAGTCACAAGCATAAGATGAAGAGATAAAGATAGAAAAAGCCTATGAGAATACTGAATGGGTAATTCAATACATAAATGGAGATGAAAATCTAATAGTCAAGGAGGGGAAGGAGAAGGAGAAGAAGAAATGGTTTTGGGAGAATATGGAGTTATTAGTAGGAATGACAGGAAAAAAGAGTAATTGAGTTCTGCAACAAATCTCAGCTCGTAGTAGCGACTACTCTGTTGAAGAATCAGAAGAAGAGTAGGCGTACTTGGAAATGGTCGGGAGGAACGGAAAGATTTCGTTTCGATTACATCATGGTCAAGCAGAGACTCCGAAAACAGATATTCTATTATAAGGCTGGAGCAGATGCAGATTCAGATCACAATTTAGTATGGATGAAGAATAGGCTGAAGTTTAAGAGATTAGTCAGGAAGAATAAATGCGCGAATGAGTAGGATACGGAAACACTAAGCAATGAAGAAATACGCTTGAAATTCTCTGCGGCTATAGATGCTGAGATAATTAATAGTTCAGTAGGCAATTCAGTTGAAGAGGAATTGACGTCTCTAAAGAAAGGTAATAACGGAAGTTGGAAAGAAAAACTTAGGTACTAGGAAGGTAACTGCAAAGAAACCATGGGTAACAGACATAAATATTTCAGTTAATCGACGAAAGAAGGAAGTACAAAAATGTTCAGGGAAATTCAGGACTGCAGATATAGAAAATGGTTCAAATGTGTCGAGCGTTTTTACTTTGTACGTACACCTTTAAAAATTATACTTTAACATAATGTAGTGTTTCATAGTTCTGAGCCGGCCGTGGTGTCCGTGCGGTTCTAGGCGCTACAGTCTGGAGCCGAGCGACCGCTACGGTCGCAGGTTCGAATCCTACCTCGGGCATGGATATGTGTGATGTCCTTCGGTTAGTTAAGTTTAATTAGTTCTAAGTTCTAGGTGACTGATGACCTCAGAAGTTAAGTCGCATAGTGCTCAGAGCCATAGTTCTGCTGTAGGGCTTATTGTCACAGAATTACATAATAAGTAGTTCACGTCTTCCAGTTCTGACTAAGCTTTTCGGAACGATTTCCTTGGTTTTAAGGCATTTTCCGGAACTGGAATTCACCGCTCATATACAATGATATGAGAGAAGTCATGTGACTGCGATATGCACCTATACAGATGGCGGTAGTATCATGTAAACAAGGTATGAAAGGGCAGTGCATGGGCGTTGCTGTCATTTGTACTCATGTGATTCATGTGAAAATGTTTCTGATGTGATTATGGCCGCACGACAGGAATCAACAGACTTTGAATGTGGGTTGGTAGTTGTAGCTGTACGTATGGGACATTCAATATCGGAAATCGTTAGGGAATTCAACATTCAAAATTCCGAACTCTACACTGTCAAGAGTGTGCCGATAAAACCAAATTTCAGACATTACCTTTCGCTTCGAACGACGCAGTGGCCGACGGTCTTCACTTAACGGCCGAGAGCAGCGGCGTTTGCGCATAGTTGTCAGTGCTAACAGACAAGCAACACTGCGTGAATAATTGCAGAAATCAGTGTGGGACGTACGACGAACGAATCCGTTAGGATAGTACGGCGAAATATGGCGTTTACGAGCTACGGCAGCGGACGACCAACGCGAGTGTGTTTGCTAACAGCACGACATCGCTTACACCGCGTCTCCTAGGCTCGTGACCATATCGGTTGGGCCCCAAGTTGGCAACAAGGTATATACAAGATGATGGTGCCCGAATGAGATTTTCACTCTGCAGCAGAGTGTGCGCTGATATGAAACTTTCTGGCAGATTAAAACTGTGTGCTGGGCCGAGACTCGAACTCGGGACCTTTGCCTTTCGCGGGCAAGTGCTCTACCAACTGAGCCCCGTCCTCACAGGTTTACTCCTGCCAGTACCTCGTCTCCTACCTTCAGACTTTACAGAAGCTCTCCTGCTAACCTTGCAGAACTAGCACTCCTGAAAGAAAGGATACTGCGGAGACATGGCTCAGCCAGAGTCTCAGGGATGTTTCCAGAATGGGATTTTCACTCTGCAGCGGAGTGTGCGCTGATATGAAACTTCCTGGCAGATTAAAACTGTGTGCTGTGCCGAGACTCGAACTCGGGACCTTTGCCTTTCGCGGGCAAGTGCTCTACCAACTGAGCCCCGTCCTCACAGGTTTACTCCTGCCAGTACCTCGTCTCCTACCTTCAGACTTTACAGAAGCTCTCCTGCTAACCTTGCAGAACTAGCACTCCTGAAAGAAAGGATACTGCGGAGACATGGATCAGCCAGAGTCTCAGGGATGTTTCCAGAATGAGATTTTCACTCTGCAGCGGAGTGTGCGCTGATATGAAACTTCCTGGCAGATTAAAACTGTGTGCCGGACCGAGGCTCGAACTCGGGACTTTCGCCTTTCGCGGGCAAGTGCTCTTGGTAGAGCACTTGCCCTCAAAAGCAGAGGTCCCGAGTTCGAGTCTCGGTTCAGCACACAGTTTTAATCTGCCGGGAAGTTTCAAGATGATGGTAGTTCCATAATGGTATGGGCTGTATTTACATGAAATGGACTGGATTCTCTGGTCCAAATGAACGGGTCATTGACTAAATGGCTATGTTCGGCTACTTGGAAACCATTTTCAGCCATTTGAGTGCCATCGAATATTTATTGGACATAATCAAGAGGTCAGTTCGTGCACAACATCCTGCACCAGCAAAACATCCGCAATTATGGACGCCTACGGAGGCAGTATGGCACAATATTCCTGCAGGGGACATCCAACGACTTCTTGAGCCCACGCCACGTACAGTGGCTGCACAACGCTAGGTCCGACACGATATTGGGAGGTGTCTCAAGACCTTTATCACTTCAGTGCATTCCCAACTGGGACTCCCACTGACCAACTATCAACTCGGCGGTATTTTTCTGGAAATTGACTCTGACATGATTCTCTAAATAGAGAATGAAAAATAAAAAAAGTAAAAAACGAAAACCGAGTTATGACCAGCTTTAACAGAGAACACGCAGAGTTGGTCACCTTGCCAGTAGGACAGGCGACTCACGCACACGAACACATACATACACAGACTCTGACTCACCAGAAGGCGGAACATGGTGGCGGAACCGGCTGAAATGTGAATCGCCGTACCGGCGCCGCGACCAGCTTATATACTGGAGGTGCCGCCGGCCTTCCACCCGACGTGGGTGCCGGTTTGTGACCGCTGTTACGCAGCAACCCGTGCGGGGAGCGGCGTCCCCTGCCTAGCGTGCAAGTAGCAACCTTAGATCAAAATAAAACGCCCACATAGAGTTCTCTCTCACAGTTTACTACAACGTGACCCTGCGGAAAAGAGAAACATAAAAATTTAACACAAGGAGAACCACGTATGTGTGTACGGCTCTCTGCCGACGGACGTAAGCCGTTCTAGAAAAGTCGTACTTTATTTTGCAGGTGACCTCATATAAGGATACATCTTCAGACAGGTGGAGTTCCGCCAGTATTGATGTAAAGGTGACATCAGTGTGGTTAGTTTTTATAGGAAATACCACAGCATTGTACGATATGATGGAATTTTCTTTCGTTATTTCTTCGTACTGTTGTTATTGTGCCAGATGCACTGAACATCACTGTTACTGAAATACTAGCTTAGGGCCCGCTGCTTCGCTCGAATAGTCTGTATGGCCTTGATAGATTCCCTTGTTTTTGTTTTTCTGTAATCGAATTTTTATTTTGCTCACAAATTGCAACAATTTCTAAATATTTCACTCTAATTAAGGTCACAGAAGCATGGTCCTTTCCGAACGTACGTCTGACCAAAAAGCGACCAGGTAGCTGGAGTCCAAAAATTTTGTTAATTATATCTTTTGCTTTTTTGTGGTGATGCTTCCATAATACATATGTCTTTATATCTGAGAACTGAAATACCAGTTTTCATAGATTTAGCTTTAATTTTTTTAACATAACGAAGTATTTTCTTAAAAATATTTATCCCCTTATTTCATTCCTTTAGGGTCTGAATTTCCAGAAACAGTGAAACAAATATTTTTTTTTATTTTCCAACCGAGAAGCCAATCACAGTTTCCCAAAGATTTAGCTTTAAAATGCTTTCGCACTGAAATATTCTCATGAAACGTTTTACTCTGTATTTCACACCGTTAGTGACTGAATCTCTAAAACCAGTGATACGTGTACTATTTCTTTCTAACAGAGAAGCACTGCGTCTTCAGGCCACAAGTGGCCTATCGGGTCCATCCTACCGCCGTGTAATCTTCAGCTGAGGATGCGGATAGGAAGGGCGTGTGGTCAGCACACCGTTCTCCCGGTCGTTATGATGGTTTTCTATGACCGGAGCCGCTACTATTCAGTCGAGTAGCTCCTCAATTGGCATCACGAGGCTGAGTGTATCCCCAAATATGGCAACAGTGCATGGCGGCCCGGATGGTCACCCATCCAAGTGCCCGCCACGCTCGACAGCGCTTAACTTCGGTGATCTGACGGGAACCGGTGTATCCACTGCGGAAAGGCCGTTGCTCTACTAGAGAAGCCAAACACAAATTTTCATAGTTTTACCTTCAAAAATGCTTGCATAATGAAATATTTCCACAAAAACTGTAACCCCTATTGCAACCTACAGTGGTTGAATTTCCAAAAACAGCGAAACAAGTATTTTTTTCTTTCCAACTGAGAAGCCAAATTCAAATAGATGTAGATTTAAAAATGCTTTCATAATGAAAATTTTCATGAAACACCTCATCCCTTATTTCACCCGCTTAGGAGCTGAGTTTCCAAAGAAACTGAAACCCGTATTTTTTTATTGTAACCGAGAATTCAGATACCAATGTTCATACATGTACCTTCAAAAATATTTTAGTAGTTCTTTAATAATGGTATATTTTCAAAAAAAAACTTGTCACCCCTTATTTCATCCGCATAGTGGTTAAATTTCGAAAAATGCTGAAACACGTATTTCTCACCGAGAAACTAAATATCACTTCCCATAGGCCCAGCTTCAAAATTGCCCTAATAGCGCATATTTTCAAAAAGAACCCTTCTTCCCCTATTTCACACCTTCTTAAACGAAGCAAATTTCAAGTTTCTATCCTTAGTCTTCCTGGCTGGGCGATGATGCGTCAAACAAATAAAATCTCTATTCTTATTTGTATCAACAAGGACTTGCGTATTATTCTATGCGTTATCAACATTCCCCATTTAGCATGTGTACGGTACTGATTTTATTAGAGTGTTCCTGATTTGATACGAGTGAGGAGTATAGTTTGTGCCTGCATTCTGATTTTATTACCAAATTTGTGGCTGTTTATTATGTGAGATACTTGTGTCAGCTTTAACGTCCTCATGCTACGAACTTCTGTGGGAAAGTGGGTAAGTTTTACACTACCAGTCCATACATTACGAGTTCAATGCCCACTCAGTCGCAACGTTTTTTCTCTCGGTATAATTTCTTTCATTTCTGGAGATTATTAGTAAATGTGCAAACTGCGCCTTCTGCATCTAAAACTACATCCATACCTTGTAAACCGCTATGATGGACAAAAGATTCACGAAAAGGATGCTTTCTGCAAGCCGTTTAACGTATTTCTCGGAAAGACTGGAACTCATTAGGCAATAGTTAAGTATCTGACTATTCATGACAAATGCGTGACAAGGGGTTCTTTCTTTGGCATTAGGAGAAATTTATTCGAGATTGGGTAAGACTCTAAAATTGCCGTTTTTCATATAATTGTTTCGGAGAGTTTGAGAAAGTATAGTGACCCAACAATTAAACCTGACAGGAAGTGCTCAGAAATTATTCTGTCTCATACTATTGATGGATATTGCTACACTATAACACAAGGGCACTTGTTCAACATATAGTCTGCAACTTTAGTTACACATTCATGCATAGGGATGCCAAGTGTAACACTATCACAGAATAGCAGTGAATTAATGCCCGAAATATCGTCTGTCACAATATGTACACGAGGAGTTACAATGATACTGCTTTTTAATTTACAGATGAAAATCTAGTGCGTCCGCCCCCTACTTCTCGTAAGTGATTTGTAGTCGACTTGCTTACTTCGCGTCTAGTAGATGTTGCCCCAGTTGGTTTTTTCTCCGTCGGTCGCGAGCGCTGACGCTTATGCATAATAATGTGATATGTGGGTAGGTTTAAATGCTAAGCGTACGTGAACTGTTGGGATGCCAGCTACTTTTGTTTTATTTCACCAATCGTAAAATAAGTAAAGCGATTTCTAGAGCTAGTCTATCGCGGATATGCATAACAAGATTCCCAGTCATAAATCATTAGTTCCCGAACACCTCAAATCACAAAAAAATGCTTCAGACGATCTTAGAATCAACATGAGATCTTACAAACATGTTTTCAGTGGCAACTTTAACAACTTATTCTGTCTTTACGAGGAGCTGCACTTCACACTAGTTCGAGTGATTCTACCTCTACAACCGATCATCATCTGTCTTGGATTAAAACAACATCGCACAAGTACGTCATCCAAGATATTTTTCAACGAACTGTTCTGTCTTTACATGAGATCAGATTGTATATACGTATTCATATATTACCTCCTAGGAAAACAATCGTAAACTAGTAGTGAACTACCATAGCAGTCTGATGCCTGCCCTCTCAGGGCGCAATTGTGACTCGTCCATCCTTTCGATCAATAAGCACTGACAGTAACTGAAACGTGTATTTAGCATTTCCTGAGGAAGTGACTTCTATTGAAATTGTTATTAACAAGTTTTCAGTGTAAGTAAAGTCAACGGCACGCTTGGAGCTACATATTAACATTCACACAGTCAACAAAATAATAAAAGACTAGCTACTTGGCGCCCAGCGGGGTAGGTGAATCCCCACTCTCTCTCTGTGCTCCAGCGCGATGCGGCTCTTCCTCCTCAGGCCGTTTTCCCGCTACACTCCCATCTGGCTCGTCGTTCGATGAGACTGCCTTGTGACCCTATCTATTCGCTAGCGTCCCGCGGAAAATCTTCCTATACTGTGCATTAAAACGTAGCAACAAAAATGTAATAAACTTGGGAAGGGATGTGGCATAAGCGGCACAGTATCCACTCAGTGTTCCTCAGTTAGATTTGTTCGATACATATACAGTATGCATATTTAACTAGTACATGCTGTAACGCTCTTTATAAATCTCCTCCTCTGGAACACTTTGAATGAAAGTGTAACGTTCTTTAAAATAATCTTCTTAGTATTACACTGGATGAATGCCTGAACTGGTAATGCATACAAAGCTGGAGTTATAGTGTAGCGTGTTGTAACGGCAAGTGGGGTACTTCCTCTGTTAGCTAAAAATTTTATTCGAACTGATTGGACAGTGCAACTCCCAATACCAATAAAGAAATACAGTCGCTGCAGAATACATTCGGCTTCTTAGGCACTGAATCCTCTGGTCCTGTTCAAAATTGGTAACTTTGGTCCCTGTGCTCATAAGAAATAAATAACATTGGCTTATCTCTAAAGCAACAACGGTGGATCGCGAGATGTTCTGGTATCTCATGAAGAAGAATATACTAGTATACTACGTATAACAGTATTAATAAATCTTAGGAACATTACAAAAGGGAAATGTATAACTAGGCTTTACATCAAATCTATGTACATTGAGGGGTTACTCGACAATTACAATTATCAGCCAGCTCATCTACACTAACGCACTGGAAAAACTGAAGTCATAAATATTTAGCATCTTTAAGAAACTGCTAAGATAATGTAAGAGGGAACCGTGTCTGGCTGATCAGTGGGAAACACATTCACATCTTCTACTTAAGACACTGTTTAGAACTTAGAACATCACACAGAATCTTGAAACACGAACCACATTCGATTCATAGTCTCCTAAAGTACGGGGCAGGCTAGCTGGTAAGCTGGTTGCAGTTCTCATATCTTTATGTTGTTGTTGTTGTTGTTGTGGTCTTCAGTCCTGAGACTGGTTTGATACAGCTCTCCATGCTACTCTATCCTATGTAAGCTGCTTCATCTCTCAGTACCTGCTGCAACCTACATCCTTCTGAATCTGCTTAGTGTATTCATCTCTTGGAGTCCCTCTACGATTTTTACCCTCTACGCTGCCCTCCAATACTAAATTGGTGATCCCTTGATGCCTCAGACTATGCCCTACCAGCCGATCCCTTCTTCTAGTCAAGTTGTGCCACAAACTCCTCTTCTCCCCAGCTCTATTCAATATCTCCTCATTAGTTATGTGGTATACCCATCTAATCTTCAGCATTCTTCTGTAGCACTACACTTCGAAAGCTTCTATTCTCTTCTTGTCCAAACTATTTATCGTCCATGTTTCTCTTCCATACATGGCTACACTCCATACAAATACTTTCGGAAACGACTTTCTGACGCTTAAATCTATACTCGATGTTAACAAATTTCTCTTCTTCAGAAACGCTTTCCTTGCCATTGCCAGTCTACATTTTATATCCTCTCTACTTATGTCATCATCAGTTATTTTGTTCCCCAAATAGCAAAACTCCTTTACTACTTTAAGTGCGTCATTTCCTAATCTAATTCCCTCAGCATCACCCGACTTAATTCGGCCGGCCGCGGTGGCCGTGCGGTTCTAGGCGCTGCAGTCCGGAACCACGGGACTGCTACGGTCGCAGGTTCGAATCCTGCCTCGGGCATGGATGTGTGTGTTATCCTTAGGTTAGTTAGGTTTAAGTAGTTCTAAGTTCTAGGGGACTGATGACCTAAGATGTTAAGTCCCATAGTGCTCAGAGCCATTTGAACCATTTGAGCTTAATTCGACTACTTTCCATTATCCTAGTTTTGCTTTTGTTGATGTTCATCTTATATCCTCCTTTCAAGACACTGTCCATTCCGTTCAACTACTCTTCCAAGTCCTTTGCTGTCTCTGACAGCATTACAATGTCATCGGCGAACCTCAAAGTTTTTATTTCTTCTCCATGGATTTTAATACCTACACCGAATTTTTCATTTTTTTCCTTTACTGCTTGATCAACATAAACATTGAATAACATCGGGGAGAGGCTACAACCCTGTCTCACTCTCTTCCCAACCACTGCTTCCCTTTCAAGTCCCTCGACTCTTACAACTGCCATCTGGTTTCTGTACAAATTGTAAATAGCCTTTCGCTCCCTGTATTTTACCCCTGCCACCTTCAGTAATTCAAAGAGAATATTCCAGTCAACATTGTCGAAAGCTTTCTCTAAGTGTACAAATGCTAGAAATGTAGGTTTGCCTTTTCTTAATCTAGCTTCTGAGATAAGTCGTAGAGTCAGTATTGCCTCACGTGTTCCAATACTTCTACGGAATCCAAACTGATCTTTCCCGAGGTCGGCCTCTGCCAGTTTTTCCATTTGTCTGTAAAGAATTAGCGTTAGTATTTTGCAGCCGTGACTTATTAAACTGATAGTTCGGTAATTTTCACATCTGTAAACACCTGCTCTCTTTGGGATTGGAATTATTATATTCTTTTTGAAGTATGTGAGTATTTCGCCTGTCTCATACGTCTTGCTCACCAGATGGTAGAGTTTTGTCAGGACTGGCTCTCCCAAGGCTGTCAGTAGATCTAATGGAATGTTGTCTACTCCCGGGGCCTTGTTTCGACTTAGGTCTTTCAGTGTCCTGTCAACCTCTTCACGCAGTATCATTCTCCCATTTCATCTTCACCTATATCCTCTTCCATTTCCATAAATTGTCCTCAAGTACATCGCCCTTGTATAGACCCTCTATATACTCCTTCCACCTTTCTACTTTCCCTTCTTTGCTTAGAACTGGGTTTCCATCTGAGCTCTTGATATTCATGCAAGTGTTTCTCTTTTCTGCAAAGGTCTCCTTAATTTTCCTGTAGGCTGTATCTGTCTTATCCCCATTGAGGTAAGCCTCTACATCCTTACTTTTCTCCTCTAGCCATCCCTGCTTAGCCATTTTGCACTTCCTGTCAATCTCATTTTTTGAGACGTTTGTATTCCTTTTTGCCTGCTTCATTTATTGCATTTATATATTTTCTCCCGTCATCAATTAAATTCAATATTTCTTCTGTTGCCCAAGGATTTCTACTATCCCCCGTCTTTTTACCTACTTGATCCTCTGCTGCCTTCACTACTTCATCCCTCAAAGCTACCCATTCTTCTTCTACTGTATTTCTTTCCCCCATTCTTGTCAATTTTTCCCTTATGCTCTCCCTGAAAATCTGTACAACCTCTGGTTTAGTCAGTTTATCCAGATCCCATCTCCTTAAATTCCCGCCCTTTTGCAGTTTCTTCAGTTTTAATCTACAGTTCATAACCAATAGATTGTGGTCAGAGTCAACATTTGCCCCTGGAAATGTCTTACAATTTAAAACCTGGTTCCTAAATCTCTGTCTTACTATTATACAGGGTGTTACAGAAAGGTACGGCCAAACTTTCTGGAAACATTCCTCACACACAAATAAAGAAAAGGTGTTATGTGGACATGTGTCCTGAAACGCTTAATTTCCATGTTAGAGCTCATTTTAGTTTCGTCAGTATGTACTGTACTTCCTCGATTCACCGCCAGTTGGCCCAATTGAAGGAAGGTAATGTTGACTTCGGAGCTTGTGTTGACATGCGACTCATTGCTCTACAGTACTAGCACCAAGCACATCAGTACGTAGCATCAACAGGTTAGTGTTCATCACGAACGTGGTTTTCAGTCAGTGCAATGTTTACAAATGCGGAGTTGTCAGATGCCCATTTGATGTATGGATTATCACGGGGCAATAACCGTGGCGCGGTACGTTTGTATCGGGACAGATTTCCAGAACGAAGGTGTCCCGACGGGAAGACGTTCGAAGCAATTGATCGGCGTCTTAGGGAGCACGGAACATTCCAGCCTATGACTCGCGACTGGGGAAGACCTAGAACGACGAGGACACCTGCAATGGACGAGGCAATTCTTCGTGCAAATGACGATAACCCTAATGTCAGCGTCAGAGAAGTTGCTGCTGTACAAGGTAACGTTGACCACGTCACTGTATGGAGACTGCTACGGGAGAACCAGTTGTTTCCGTACCATATACAGCGTGTGCAGGCACTATCAGCAGCAGATTGGCTTCCACGGGTGCACTTCCGCGAATGGTTCATCCAACAATGCGTCAATCCTCATTTCAGTGCAAATGTTCTCTTTTGCGGATGAGGCTTCATACCAACGTGATCAAATTGTAAATTTTTACAATCAACATGTGTGGGCTGACGAGAATCCGCACGCAATTGTGCAATCATGTCATCAACACAGATTTTCTGTGAACGTTTGGGCAGGCATTGACGGTGATGTCTTCATTGGGCCCCATGTTCTTCCACCTACGCTCAATGGAGCACGTTATCATGATTTCATACGGGATACTCTACCTGTGCTGCTAGAACATGTGCCTTTACAAGTACGACACAACGTGTGGTTCATGTACGATGGAGCTCCTGCACATTTCAGTCTAGGTGTTCGTACGCTTCTCAACAACAGATTCGGTGACCGATTGATTGGTAGAGGCGGACCAATTCCATGGCCTCCACGCTCTGCATCAGGGATTCCATGCGACGGAGGGTGGATGCATGTATCCTCGCTAACGGAGGACATTTTGAACATTTCCTGTAACAAAGTGTTTGAAGTCACGCTGGTACGTTCTGTTGCTGTGTGTTTCCATTCCATGATTAATGTGATTTGAAGTAATAAAATGAGCTCTAACATGGAAAGTAAGCGTTTCCGGACACATGTCCACATAACATATTTTCTTTCTTTGTGTGTGAGGAATGTTTCCTGAAAGTTTGGCCGTACCTTTTTGTAACACCCTGTATAAGCTTCTAGTATCTCCAGGCTTCTTTCATGATTCTTGAACCAAGTGTTATCTATCATTATGTTATGCTCTGTGCAAAATTCTACCGGCAACTTCCTCTATCATATCCTACCCCCAAATCCATATTCACCTACTACGTTTCTTGCTCTCCCTTTTCCTAGTATCGAAGTCCAGTCACCCATGACTATTAAATTTTCGTCTCCCTTCACTATCTGAATAATTTCTTTTATTTCATCATACATTTCTTCAATTTCTTCGTCATCTGCAGAGCTAGTTGGTATGTAAACTTGTACTATTGTAGCAGGTGTGGGCTTCGTTTCTATCTTGACCACAATAGTGCGTTCACTATGCTGTTTGTAGTAGCTTACCCGCACTCGTATTTTTTTTAATTTATTATTAAACCTACTCCTGTATTACCCCTATTTGATTTTGTATTTATAACCCTGTATTCACCTGACCAAAAGGCTTGTTCCTCCTACCACCGAACTTCGCTAATTCCCACTAAATCTAACTTTAACCTATCAATTTCCCTTTTTAAATTTTCTAACCTACCTGCCCGAATAAGGGATCTGACATTCGACGCTCCGATCCGTAGAACGCCAGTTTTCTTTCCCCTGATATCCATACCTTGATATAAGACATCTTTTGTTAAAATGTGATTTACGGATACCTTTACACTACAAGCATTGCATAGCAGGAATCCTCCCGCCGGAGGAGAAATCCATGCGTCAGAGGACAGTGCCCAATCCGGAGGTGCGTCAAGAGGACTTTTTCCCTCCGCAGGGACCGGAAGAATGAACGCCACGGCCGTGTCTTTGGTTTCACCGACAGTAGCTAGATGTTCCTCAAACCTAACGACTTCTCCTCCCACGGACGGATATGCCTATCCCTTAACAGCGAGGTAGGTGCTTGTACAGGGACGGCACCTATAGAAACTATTGTTGCAAGCAGGCATTCTTAGCTGTACCATTTGCTGCTTTATTACATTGCGTTCCCACGTTCCCTGGTACCCAGCAGAATGACACCTTGCTCTGCCTCTGTAAGTGGAAAAGGGTATCGAGGATCATTTGAATATACTTTACTATTGGAGTCGCTGGAGGTGTGGAATTTGATAGGATGATTACACCGCATTGGGTCCAGTTCCAGCATATAATTGAACGTCATACAGTGTGAATGTATTAGGGAATCATATCTTGAAAATATACACAAGAAAGCATCATAATGAAATTATCCATATGGGACGGAAATCACTAGAAGAGATGAACATGTGCGGGAAATCAGATCATTAAATTTTCAAAAACATTGGATGATTTATTCAAGAGAAAAATTTTCTTAAATTGAGTGACTCAGTAACGCATTGACTCCTTATACAAGAAGTTATTCGGTTTGTTGGATGCCCTCCTGAGGGATATTGTGTCAAATTCTTCCCAATTGGCGCACCAGTCGTCAAAATACAGAACCGGTTGGAGTATCCTGCCCACAGTGGTCGAAACGTTCTCATCTGGGGAGAAATCCGGTGATCTTGATGACGACGGTAGGGATTGACAAACGGTACAAACTCTCATCGTGTGCGAGCTGGAATTATCTTGCTGAACTATAAGCTCAGAATGGCTTACCACGAAGGGCAACAAAACGGGGCGTAGAATATCATCGACGTACCGCTGTGCTGTAAGGGAACCGCGGATGACAACCAAAGGTGTTATGCTATGAAAAGAAATGTAACCCAACACCACCACTCCTGACTATCGTATTGCGGACGAGCGTCTCAAGACACGTCTTCGCCTTAGGATCTCATTCATTGGAGCACAATTGTCTTCAGTGATGTGTCCCAATTCGAACTGCGACGGCGTGCCTGCAGACGTTCTTGAATAATCATCCAATTTTTCTGAAATTGTGGTCATTTGTTTATGTGTAGATGTAAAAATGGAAATGAGCGTTTGGCGTCATTGGCCGGGCGGCCCCTTGCGGGGCAGGTTTGATTCAAATGGCTCTGTGCACTATGGGACTTAACTTCTAAGGTCATAAGTCTGCGGGGCAGGTCCGGCCGCCTTGGTGGAGGTCTTATTACATTCGACGCCACATTGGGCGACCTGCGCGACGGATGGGGATGAAATGACGTTGAAGACAACACAACACCCAGTCCCTGAGCGTAGAAAATCTCCTACCCAACCGGGAATCGAACCCGGGCCCGTAGGACGGCAATCCCTCACGCTGACCACGCAGCTATAGGGGCGGACATGTGTATATATGTATCACATCTGCTAATTGCCGTATAATTCCTTTGAGAAGCGTCGTGTTCTGGAAATAAAAAAGCGTGGCCTATGAAATTCCCCTGCTTTGACCAAATTGGCTATTATGACAACATTTTCTATTATACGATCCGTCATTTTGAGGAAAGATTGGCATTATCGTCTGACGAAGTCTGGGGTGTCTACACAGACACTCGAAAATATGGGCGGTCTACCATCTATTAGAAAATCCATACGGTTCTGTTAACAGGTTACGCTTTCTGATGAGTGGGTAATGGTAACACTTGCAGGACAGGTTTCTCAATTTGCTCAGTCTCTTGCACAACGTTACGTGCTGATTGGAATAATACTCGCTCGAAGAGAATATGTTTTTTAAACCATTTGATGTTCAGCCGCACGAAGAAGTTGGGAGGTCTGTAAAGCCTATCCTGCGAAGGTGACATGGAAATTTTCTGATACGAAAATGTACCCTCATCACTGACTTTAAATATTGTCCACCACACGTCCAATAAGTAACACATTGTCTTCGAGAGGACTCAGGTTGCAGATTGACCTGTCCCTCTTCGATCGTGTTTCTTTTTCCTTCCTTTCTTCCACATGTTGCAATCTCGCTCAAGGTTTAGGAATGTGGATGGATGCTTCGAAGTCTGTTCTAAGTAAGTACCCGTTGTGTGTTAAGTGCTTTGCAATGAGGTCCACGTACTCGTATTTTTGGAGTATTGGTGCGATGCATTCAATAAAAACATCAGAAGTTCCATAACGGTGCATGTCAATTACCTTCTATACTCTGATCATAAGTTTAATGTAGGGTGCTGAGAGCCACCAGAAACTTAACGAGTCACATAGCAGAGAACTTCTTCGGTGCAAGCGGTCTGCCTATGCCGTAGACGCTGACGTGGTGTCATGGAGGGAGTACGATGCTTCTGCTTCGGATCATTACAAGAAAAGCAGATCAGATGTATCTGATTCGTCATGGAATATTTTACTTTAGCTACTACATTTGCACGGTTGCTATAAATATGTTGTTAATGTTTGGGAAGGAGACGCACCATGCTGTAGCATAAATAAAAGAATTCCGAAGCCTTGTTCGTTCGGTGAAATGAGTGAACTGCGCAGTGCGGAAGCGATGCTATTAAGTAGCGGCTATTATTCAACAACGTACTTTTTCTTTCTTTTTTATTAATAGAGAGTCTATAAGTATTCCAAAGGAGATCCTGAAGCTGAAATGACAGGCTTCACATAGTTAGGGGAATTTTACTCCTATTCTGCCGCCAACATGTTGACGACTCCCCATTTGGAAGGAGTATGTTCTCAAGTTCCCTTATTTCAGATGTCCTGCCATGAGCTACTTTTGGGTGTCAAGCCTTTTTCGTAATATCTTTTCTATATTTTTAAAAAAAATGGTTCAAATGGCTCTGAGCACTATGGGACTTAACTTCTGAGGTTATCAGTCCCGTAGAACTTAGAACTACTTAAACCTAACTAACCTAAGGACATCACACACATCCATGCCCGAGGCAGGATTCGAACCTGCGACCGTAGCGGTCACGCGGTTCCAGACTGAAGCGCCTAGAACCGATCGGCCAGACCGGCCGGCATTTCTATATTTTAGTACCTATATTAATGATAAACATTTCCCCGCCCTGACTGTAACGTTATAAGTCTTCAGTGTGCATTCACAACATTTTAAATATGCCTTGTAGGGCTTCAGTAATAATCTAGCCTGAATACACACGCCTCTACTCTTTCTTTAGTACTATTGTTGCTTCTACAAACCTCCTACGGGAGCCGTTGCGGACTTTCCTGACGTTTTACTGCAATTCTGTATTTGATAGGACCTTTCTAGGATGGTCGTTCATCTGCGTTTGGATCGGTTTAGTTCATTTATTTCATTACACATGATTTAACTCACATAATGTGGATAAAATAAATGGTAGAAGAGATACGAGGATCAGTCTGAAACGAAGAAGAGAGTGACGAATTATGTTAAAGTAAATACTCATCTGTTAAATGACGAAAGCACTGTACACTACAGTCAGAAAGGCTTCAAAGGGTGTAGTGTTGCAAAGGCACCCAGTTATTGTGTAAAAAAAAGGGAAAAAAGGAATGTTTGTTGTGTCGCAGTCGTTAACGCACCTTACTCGGATTCAGAAGCAGTGGCCGAAGTGATACAGGTTGCCTATCGCGTCCGTAATACACTTTTGGTGAACGTTATGTTAACACCTTGAAAGCAGTCGTAACTAACCGCCTCCCTAGTCTTATTTATTTCAGGCCTTCATCCTTCGCAAACCCAAAGTCTTCTGTGAGTCAAACGGTAACCCACCTGTTTCTTTAAATAAAAGTGGGAAAATACAAAATAATTGTGGGGCGAAAGTACAGGAGAAGTTTGGACTTAAAGGGAAAGAAACGCATGCTGGTGCCAGAGCTATCCATTCATCGAACAGAAAACTTTTCAGGAGAGAATCGCACTTTTGTTTCTTATAAACACTGAAATTACTGTACTCTGCAATACCGAATAAAAGACCTTAGTGATAGCTCAACACGAATTTATATGAGATAAAGTCATATAACGATCGCAGTTTTACAGTTCCTCAGGTGACTAGCTGAACTAAGGAAGTTCGGTATTACACCACGCAGTCGATTAAATCATTATTAGTTCAGTTTCCACAAGGACAAAAATAAAATAAAATAAAATATAACTTGAGAACGTAAAATGCTACACAATGACTATCAATCAGTATATTTTGTTAAAGGAATGTAACCACTATAGTGCAAGAACAAGTAAGTACTCATAGTCATGATTACCCACGTTAGCAGGCCACAGGGCTCTTTATAATCGATGTTAAAGAACGAAGTCATTTACAAATTCATCGCCCGAGAGAACTGAGGTAGCCGACTGCAACACATGAAAACAAAATTACAACTAAGTCTTAAACATGGCTGCGAAACAGCAACTGTGCAAATCTGAAGGGGTTGAAAAATCAGCCAACCAGTTGCAAACGAAGCTTTATTAGCCCCTGACTTAGGCTTCGATATTTATAAAAATATCTTCTTCACTTTTTCTGTTACTACTCAACCACGATACTATTGCACTTGGATACCGAGCGAGGTGGCGCAGTGGTTAGCACACTGGACTCGCATTCGGGAGGACGACGGTTCAATCCCGTCTCCGGCCATCCTGATTTAGGTTTTCCGTGATTTCCCTAACTCGCTTCAGGCAAATGCCGGGATGGTTCCTTTGAAAGGGCACGGCCGATTTCCATCCCCATCCTTCCCTCACCCGAGCATGCGCTCCGTCTCTAATGACCTCGTTGTCGACGGGACGTTAAACACTAATCTCCTCCTCCTCCTCCTATTGCACTTGGACTCCCGCGACCGTTCTCGGAAACGCGCGCTGCCATTATAGTAAACACAGTATCAAACTCGTGAACACTGTGGAGGTCTGGATAGTTTCACGTGCGCGTTGTCTGGTCGTTACAACAACAGCAGAACACCTCATGATCGGCTTCAATGGCACAGGCAAACGCAACGGCCTAGTGGAGCTCTCGTACTCCCAGGTGCAATAGTGTTGTGGTCGACTAACTCCCATTAACTGTGTCACGACCGGTTTCATTCCGTATCAGTTTGCCTGGTTTTAAACGAAACAAGAATTTACGGTTAAATCTATACAATGAGTTCGTGCATAATTTCGTAGCGTTTTTCTGTAAGTTTAATAAACACAACGATACACATAACAGAGACTTAGTCACCAATAATACGAGGGCTATCCACAAAGTACATTACGTTTTGGAATTAAAAATAAATAAAGTACTGGAAATTTTTTTTATTATATACAGATGAAAGCCACACTTAAATACTACTTTTCTACATAGTTGCCTTTTAAATTAAGGCACTTATCGTAGCGATGGACGAGCTTTGAAATTCCTTCGTCGTAAATTCGGCCGCCTGCGCCTTAAACCACGTGGTTACCTCTTCTTGAAGCTGTGCGTCGTCATCAGAACGCTGCATAGCCAACCACTTCTTCATTGCTGGGAATAAGTGGAAGTCGCTCGGTGCCAGGTCGGGACTGTACGGCGGATGAGGAAACAACTCCCACTTAAATGATTCGAGAACTTCACGAGTGGCATTTGCCGTGTGGGCCCGGGCGTTGTCGTGAATCAGCAAGATCTTTGAGCCCAACTTTCCCCTGCGCTTGTTTTGTATTGGTCTTCTGAGGTTGTGCAGAGTTTGGCAATACGTTTGAGAGTTTATTGTAGTGCCTCTTTCCAGGAAATCCACAAAATCACATCTTTTCTGTCCCAAAAGACAGTCATTACGTGGTTGAAGGCGCAGGCGGCCGAATTTTACGACGAAGGAATTTCAAAGCTCGTCCATCGCTACGATAAGTGCTTTAATTTAAATGGCAACTATGTAGAAGAGTAGTATTTAAGTGTGGCTTTCATCTGTATATAATAAAAAAATTCCAATACTTTATTTATTTTTAATTCCAAAACGTAATGTACTTTGTGGATAGCCCTCGTATATTCCTCTTCACTATATACAACTGTCTGGCAAAGCTGGGGGAACTTTTCGATTCCGTGACTGTAGAAATCACGTGGTTTTGAGGCAAAGAACTCGTCGAGACATGTTCGGAGCGCATTATCAGACGGCAAGGAAATTGTTAGAAAGTTGTTCGATAGAAAGAGGAAATGGTGAAAATCCGGAGGGCGCAAGATCTTGTGAATATGGTTGGTGCGGAATGACTTCCAACCTAACTCCTGTGTAGTATTTTTTGTCAGTCTAACAGGTTGCTGGCTGGCTTTATTGCGAAGCAGCATCACTTCACGTAGACTTCCTCGTCGTTGTTCTCGGACTACGTCTCTCAGTCGTTGACAATAAATGTCTGCAGTGATGTTTACATCTTGGGAAGCAATTATTATCACACCAAACCGTTTCTGTTCCACCAGATGGGTAATATTATCTTTTAGTGATGCGCCCAGGTGTTTCTTTGTACGGGGAGATACCGCTTATTTTAGGCTCAATCACTCCTTTCTTTTCTTTTTGTTCGCATAAAGACACCATTTCTTGTCACCAGTTGCTTTACAGGTTACAGATCGTCTCTATTACTCACGAGCGAATTGATGATAAACAACAGAAGTGCATATATGGCCAGCCGATGATTTTTGTGCTTTTGACTTAGATATTCGGTACGCACACATCGATTTTTAAACCTTTTCCACTGCATGCAGACATCGTACGATGGTGGAATGATCACAGATAAGCGCATTTGCCAGTTCAAGAGACGAGGATCATTGTGGATTATCACGTTGAAACGGTCTTCATCAAACCCCGAAGGTATTCCTAAACGTGGAGAGTCACTGATGTCGATACTCTATAACACGAGAAAACTCGTTTCTTGCCGTACTCTGTCCAATGGCATTATCCCCACACAGACCACAAATTTTTCTGGCTACTTCCGCTGTTATATTTTACTCAAACGGAAGAATGTATCGGAAATGTACCTATTTCTCCGCCGGCCGTTGTGGCCGAGCGGTTCAAGGCGTTTCAATCCGGAACCGCGCTGCTTTTGCTGTCGCAGGTTCGAATCCTGCCTCGGGCATGGATGTGTGTGATGTCCTTAGGTTACTTAGGTTTAGGTAGTTCTAAGTCTAGGGGACTGATGACCTCATATTTTAAGTCCCATAGTGCTCAGAGCCATTTGAACCATTTGAACCTATTTCTCCACTTCACACTACATTTTCTAGCGTCCACAGTTCCACTCACTATCTCGAAATGACAAAACGACAATATGTAAACTCCAATAGTAGCAGTGAACTACAAATAAAAATAACAATAGATAAATAAACCCATAGCAATCGGAATAACAACAGGCAGAACAAAAACGCTACGAACTTACACATCAACTTAATAAGTACCAGGTGATCAAAACGTCAGTATAAATATGAAAACTTATAAACCACGGCATAATGTAGATAGAGAGGTAAAAATAGACACACATGCTTGGAATGACATGGGGTTTTATTAGAACAAAGAAAAAACAAAGTATTGCTAGACGTGTGAAAGATCTCTTGGTGATGATCGGGTGCTCAGCCGCCACTTTCGCCATGCTCGGCCTCCCAGGTCCCCAGACCTCAGTCCGTGCGGTTATTG
Source organism: Schistocerca nitens (assembly GCF_023898315.1). Lineage (NCBI taxonomy): Eukaryota > Metazoa > Arthropoda > Insecta > Orthoptera > Acrididae > Schistocerca > Schistocerca nitens. The sequence goes on from NC_064618.1 coordinate 251,317,443, forward strand.
GCTTTGGGGTTACCTGAAGTCGCAAGTGTATCGCGATCGACCGACATCTCTAGGGATGCTGAAAGACAACATCCGACGCCAATGCCTCACCATAACCCGAGACATGCTTTACAGTGCTGTTCACAACATTATTCCTCGACTACAGCTATTGTTGAGGAATGATGGTGGACATATTGAGAATATCCTGTAAAGAACATCATCTTTGCTTTGTCTTACTTTGTGATGCTAATTATTGCTATTCTGATCAGATGAAGCGCCATCTGTCTGACATTTTTTGAACTTTTGTATTTTTTTGGTTCTAATAGAACCCCATGTCATTCCAAACATGTGTGTCAATTTGTACCTCTCTATCTACATTATTCCATGATTTTTTCAGTTTTCAAATTTATACTGACTTTGTGATCGCCCAGTATATCAAATTCACGAATAAAAAAAGGCAGTTCCCCACTGCCAATAATACTCACCAAGTAATGCATCATGATATAAAAGGTGTCTTCGTCATATTCAACGTTAGTGACAAAATCTCGAAACGACATTCTGCTATCCGCCTGGCGGAAGCAAGCCTAGGGCTTAAGTGCACGCGGCACGTTAGCCTGTGTAGACTGTTCAGATATGGACGCTCCACGACAGAGGCAACCACGTAAGCGTATTTCGTGGTCCCTGCCGAGTGTAATATATCGATCGTAGGATAATAATTGTTACAAAACAAAAACCTTAAAGACAGAATGATATTAAAGCGTAAAAATAATTCAATTCCTGTGTACGTAATTTGTAAACCAATATTTTATTTTTAAATTCCTTTTAATGAAGGCAACCTAGTGATGTTTCGAGAGAATGAAGGTGTATTAATATGGCTGTGGTGGCTTTCATTAATCTTGACATTATTGAAATATTCTATCTAGGTAATTCTCAAGGCAACGGCCCTGCCGCAGTGGATACACCGGTCCCGGGGAGATCACTGCAGTTAAGCGCTGTCGGGCGTGGTCGGCACTTGGGTGGTAACCATCCGGGCCGCCTTGCGCTGTTGCCATTTTTCGGGGTGCACTCAGCCTCGTGATGCTAATTGAGGAGCTATTCGACCGAATAGTAGCGGCTTCGGTGAAGAATACCATCATAACGACCGGGAGAGCAGTGTGCTGACCCTACGCCCCTCCTACCCGTATCCTCCAATGAGGATGACGCGGCGGTCGGATGGTCCCAGTAGGCCACTCGTGGCCTGAAGACGGAGTGCTTTAGGTAATTCTCAACGTTGATTTTGTAACTGTACCGTGTTAGCCGTATCAGAAGTATTTCATGTTAGCATCTGTTGCTTCAGCATCTGGGTGTGGTATTCAACCGCTAATGCAATAGGACGCATTTGTGCAGTGCAAGTTAAACCTGTCACCATGCGTAAGGATAGGATACTGTAGACATTTTGTAATCGTTTGTTGTAAATGTGAACAATGGTTTCACTGTGTAAAATCTTTCAACAAACTGCGTGCCTCTTTAAAAAAATGGTATGTAATTAGCATATGGAAATAAAGCCAGCACTTGACTCGTGGGACAGGCGTCCTGGAGTTGAAAGGGTCAGAAGCAAAGCATGTATAAAAAGTTGGCATGTTGCAGAATGCTAATGCAGCGTTATGTGCATCTGCGCGTGACGGTAAAATGAAAAGCACTTAATTTAAACTGGTACTCATCTGTCGCTCAATATTTCTCGTTCCACTCTTGAAAGGTGACTCAATAAATCAGCTTAATTATGGGTGCCTCTGTCACCGATGCTGGTGGTAAGACTTCGTGAGGAAAACACGACAAACCCGGTATTCTGGTACACAATTTTACAATTTTCGTGAACTTCAGCGAGGAAGGAAATATTTCTACACGGCAAACGAGTGTTTATGAAAGTGCATCAGAACGTCAGGGTAACACAAATGGCTGAGCAAATCTGTAATATGTATGCTAAACCATATTGAGAAGCTACGCTATTGCTTTTCAGTGTTACTTACAGTCGGTGTTGTTACATCTTTCTGTAAGATTTTTATTCTCAAGAAACTGCTTTATTATCACAATGAGTTACATTTAATGTTCTGTTGCATTTCAACAGTCTTTGGCGTTCGGTATTGAGAAAAATTACTGTCTGCACCTAGCTATTGAAGAGGGGAAAAATGCTTACGTAAATAGATAACTATGTTGTGTCTCACACAGGCTTGCGTTGTGTGGATTGCGTAAATACCTCCCTTTCTGGTCTCATCCGTACTTCATTGCAACAGAAGCAGCTCTTTCTGAGACACGAAACAGGCTCACTTGTTGCTGATGTTGTAATGGTCTTCAGTGAGAAGACCGGATTGATGCAAGTGTCCCTCCTACTCTATCCTCTGCAAGCCTCTTCACCTCCGAATAACTTTTAGAACATTCGTCCTTCAGAACCTGCTTAATGTCTTCACCTCTTGGTTTCCCTCTACTGGGTTTACCTCTCCCCCCCCCCCCCCCCCCGCTTCAGTCCAATTGGTCATTCCTTGATGTCTCAGAATATGTTCTACCAACGTATCCGTTCTTTAATCAAGCAGTACCACAAAGTTCTTGTCCCCATAGTTCTATTCAGTACCTCCTCATTAGTTACATGATCTACCCATCTATTTTTCAGCATTCTTCTGCAGCAACAAGTTTCAGAATCCTCTATTTCCTTCTTCTGTAATCTGTTTATAGTCCATGTTTCACTTTTATACATGGCTGCACTCCAGACAAATACCTTCAGAAAAGACTACCTAACACTTAAATGCGTATTCGATGTTAACAAATGTCCCTTCTGCAGAAACGGTTTTCTTACCATTGCCAGCCTATTTTTTTTATATCATTTCTACCTCGACGGTCAATAGTTATTTTGCTGTCAACAGCAACACTTATCTACTACGATTATTGTTTCGTTTCATAAACCCTTTCTCTCAACATCACTTGATTTAATTCGACTATATTACATTATTTTTGTTTTGATTTTGTTGATGATCATCTTATATCCTCCGTTTAAGACGCCGTCCAACATCCGGGATAGGGCGCAAACGTGTCTCACTCCCTTCTCAATCAGGGCTTCCCTTTCAAGTCTCTCGACTCTTACAACTGCCGTCTGGTTTTCGTACAAGTTAGTGGTAGTCTTTCGCTCACTGTATTTTACCTTGTTAGCTTCAGAACTCCAAAGACTGTTCCAATCAACATTGTCAAAGGCTTTCAGTAACTCTACAAATACTGTGAACATAGGTTTGCTATTCCTTAACGTATCTTCTAAGGTAAGTCGTAGGTTCAGTATTGCCTTGCTTCCTCCTATGTTTCTCCGGAATCCAAAGTAATCTTCCCCGAGGTTGGCTTATTCCAGTTTTTCCATTCTTCTGTAAGAATTTCGTGTTAGTATTGCATTATTATTACTTATTTCAATACACGCAGTCGTAGCTTAATTACTTTTATTTTTAGATGACGGGTTTGGGTCTTCTAAGACTACATCTTCAGATCTTATATTTCTTGATGACCATAGATCAAAAGACGATCTCTTAGAAGATGGAAACCGGCCATGTAAAAATAACAAACTGAAACACGATCACGATATGGTATATTACTATACGTTATACTGTCATAAAGAAGGTATTTTTCATGGAAAAATTTTCCAAAAATTTTATTACAATCTTCTTGAAAGCTGACGGTATTTCGCCTGCCTCATACATCCTGCACACCAGGTGGAATACTTTTGCTATGGATGGCTCTTCGAAAAATATCATAAGTTCTGACGGAATGTTGTCTACACCAGGGACCATGTTCCGAATTTGCTCTTTCAGTGCTCTTTTAATTTCTTCTGCTGTGTCATACATCCTATCTCACGTTCATCTGCATCCTCTTCTGTTTCTACACTACTGCCGTCAAGTTCTTCTCTCTTTTGTAGGCCCTCTGTACACTACAAGTTTTCCCTTCTTTGTTAAGGTACAGTTTTCTGTCTGATCTCTTGTTACACATACAGCTGCCCCAATGGCCTCTGTAATTTTCTGTAGGCGGTATCTATCTTTACCCTAGTGAAATATGCTTCTAAATCCTTACATTTGTCCTTGAGCCATTCTTGCTCAGCCTTGTACACTTCCTATTAATCTCATTCTTTAGACGTTTGTATACCCTTTCGCCTGCTTAATTTTCTGAATTTTTATATTTTCTCCTTTCCTCAGTTAAATTCAATATCGCCTGTGTCAAGGATTTCAACTAGGCCTTGCCTTTTTACCTACTTGACCTCCTGCTGCCTTCACTATTTCCTCTCTCAGAGCTACCCATCCGTCTTTTCCTGTATTCCTTTCTCCTGCTCTAGGCAGTTATTCCCTAATGCTCCCTCTGAAACTCTCAAAAAGTTCTTGTTCTTTCAACGTACCCAAGTCCCATTTCCTTAATTTCCTACCTTTTTGCAGTTTCGTCAGTTGTAATTTACAATTCATAACCAATAAACTGTGGCCAAGTTTCACACCTGACCGTGCAAATGTCTCTCAATTTAAAATCTCGTTCCGAAATCTCTGTCCCAATCAATCTGAAACCATCCGGTGTCTCCAAGTCTCTTCGACGTGTATCACAAATCTTCCATGTTTTTTACTGCAGTCGTTAGAGATGATTAAATTCGCTCGTTGCAAAATTCTACCAGGTGGCTTTCTCTTTCATTCCTTTCCCCCAGTCCATATTTAGTGTTATTTTTCCTTCTGTTCCTTTTCCTGCTAGCGAATTCCAGTCTCCCAACACAATTAAATTTTCCTCTTGCCTAAGTATCTGAATAATTTGTGTTATATCATGATACTCCTCTTGAATCTCTTCATCTGTGGAGCTGGTACTACTGTGATGCATATGGACTTCATGTCAATCTCGGCTACGATAATGCGTTCGCAATTCTGTTTGTAGTACCTTACTCGCAATCCTATTGTCTCGTTCATTATTGAATACACTCCAGCATTCCCGTGTGACAAGAAGACCTGTTACCCCTGCCAACTTCACTAATTCCTACTAGATCTAACTTCAAATTTAAATTTTCTAACCTACCTGCCCGATTAAGGGATCTAACATTCCACGTTCCGATTCGTAGAATGCCAATTTCGTTTCTCCTGTTAACGACGTCGTACTGAGTAGTCCCCGCCTGGAGATCCGAATGGGGGACTGTTTTACCTTCAGAATACTTTACCCCAGATCAGTTAACCACACAGTAGATTTACATGCCCCTCGCAAAAATTGAGATTATGGTCTCCTCGTACTTTCAGCCGTCAGACTCCGATGTTATGCGGTATTCCACTAGTTATAAGAATTCGAGAGGGTTTACCCTGGCCTACCACAAGACTAAGCGATGATATTCCTCGGTCGTTTCAATGCAAAATTCTCCGGCCAACAAGACAAATATGAAACGAGCTAATGTCTGCAAATGTACTTAAAACAATTACGTGTAGTTTATTTATGCGCTCCCCCTAATGTCAATACAATAGTATGTAACTGTGCAGTGAAAATGAAAGGAAATTAATGCCACAATTAAAGAATTAGTTAAAAGTATAATAAGTTCGACACCTTAAATATTGAATTAGGACAACTTTATCAATATCTGCTAGGAAATAATAAACCACTTTTCGAATATACGAACTTTAGTATTTATTTCCTCCCTCACACATACGTAACCACGCACATTCACCCACACACAGACCCAATATACATAAACGGTATTTACACAAGAGAAATATATATTTAAACATAAGCAAATTTAAATCGGAGAAACAATAACTGAACTAACTACTGTTTGTAACCTTAAGTAGGTCGAAGCCATCTTTATCCCTGCAGGGGCCACTCTTAGGTCACACAAAATTGTAAACGGCCATAAGGCCCTTAAATAAAACCCACACAAGTAGAACAGTAGAATTAAGTAAATATTCCTAAATTAAATCACAAAACAACCAAGAACAACAATCAATCCCCCGAGAAAGAGGGCAAATTCATAACTTTAAGTCTGCTGATCTAGGAATGAGTTACAAGAAGTGTGCACAAAAGTTAGGCCAAGCTGGCTATCAAGAGCAGTGAATTACAGATGGAATTTAAACATTCAAAAACTTCAATACAGTAAATGTTCGTAAATTAAACAAGAGAAAACAGATTCTTAGCTTCGTTACGTTAGATCACAAGACAGGGCAAGTTCGAAAAGGCAGTTACTTAAAATCACCTATCAAACAGAATAACCAGAAAACTTAACTTGTTTAGCAGCTGCAGCTGGAATAAAAACTTCAGCGAGAGATAATGGCCATCGGAGACGCTGTCCAGATACAAGCACAGGCCGAAATACAGGAGTATGTATACGCGGGCAAGCGCCGCGTCAATACCACGACACAGTTCAGAATCCAAAGCTGTCAACAAACAGCGAGCACATTACGACACTAAAATCAAGAGCTCCGGCAATAAGGTGCTCAGGTCTTTCAAGACTTAATAAAGCCATTAAAGTAACGTAACGTTTGCTAAGAAATTACTTAACTCTAAGTTAAGTGAATAAGGATTAAACGTTTTTTAATTATAAGTAGAAATTTCAATTGCTGTACTAAAACCGCTAATACAAGGATGAGACACTTTTGATAACCAATAGCAGACTTATCAACAGACAGCGAATGCTCTTTTGAAACTGCAGAATAATAGATACAAGGTTACTCGCCTGGCACGGACTTCAGGCTTAACATTTACAGATAATATTGAGGTTGCAGACCTTCAATATTTAAACCTATCTAAATCAAATTTAAAGGAACATTAGTGTAAAACATCAAAGCTGATTCAACATTGCTCAAAACTTACGAAAGACAAGGAATGACTTAAAGCTAAAGAACAACAAATGGGAACACCAGTCCACGTCAAGCACCGCCGGCAGACTCTGAGCGGAACAGTTGAAAGACAAATTTACCACTTCAGTCAGTGGCCCATCTAAGTAAACTTTCATGTAACCCGAGACCAACTCGGAGGTTCCAACAGACCAGCTGCCCGTACAACACTACTTATACACACATAATTATAAATCTCTAAGCAAAACAGCAAATTTACACTCACTGCTTCAAATAGGTCACAGTAATGCAAGGAAACGTCATCTTTCAAACTCCCCAGTGAGTTTCACTGAGGGAATAAACATATTTGCCATTATTCAGAGCAGTATTCCGGCCGCCAACATGCAAACTGCACACGGCGAGAATATCCCAGAAGGCAAATTACTGGTGCACTCTCTCTCCAAAACTCAGAAATCAGCGTTAGTATATGCTATCGCGCTTGCGACTCCAAATACAGCAATAGGCCCCAACGGCCACCATGTCAACAGACTGGCCTCTCAGTCCGTACGTGCTGCCACCTCGTACCAACACCAAACGGGCAACCGTGGAAAGGGTCCCTCCTTTTCCTCACTGGCAAACAGCGATAAACCGAGCGAATCAGTACGGCACTCGCGCCTCCTACCGAGACGCCAGTCAATCAGAGGATCCAAGGATAGCACAACCTAGCCAACAGGTGCAGATGTAAAAATGATAGCCGGCCGGAGTGGCCGAGCGGTTCTAGGCGCTACAGTCTGGAACCGCGCGACCGCTACTGTCGCAGGTTCGAATCCTGCCTCGGGCATGAATGTGTGTGATGTCCTTAGGTTAGTTAGGTTTAAGTAGTTCTAAGTTCTAGGGGACTGATGACCTCAGCAGTTAAGTCCCATAGTGCTCAGAGCCATTTGACCCATGTTGAAAAATGATACAACCACAAACTGTTTAACACACAATGGCATCTGACTATTCCAAGACAAAGAAAATCTCATTCGACGTAACTAGACTCACCAAAGCAGTAAAGCAGGTGCCTGCAGTTACAACACAAACATAAATATGAGAAACACATACAACTCATCAAATTTTGTGATATGAAAGACAAAAAAAGTTGGTTGGTTTAAAAGGGGAGGAAATGGACGAAACTGCTTGGTTATTCGGTCCCTTGTTCATATTGTAACAATTCCACATGGGAAAGAATGAAACAAACGAGACATAAAGCAAAATACCGAGAGGAAGGAAAAACCACAAGAACGACTGAAGAGCGACAAACACTACGAGGAACAAAAGAGGATAAGAAAAACACAGAGACGCAAGAAATAGGTAGAAGAGATTAAAACAGGAAAGCAGATTACCATGGCTGGCAGCCACGAAAATAAATGGATAAGCCAGCCACTCTGCAACACATTAAAAAAAATGTTCAAATGTGTGTGAAATCTTATGGGACTTAACTGCTAAGGTCATCAGTCCCTAAGCTTACAAATTACTTATCCGAAATTATCCTAAGGACAAACACACACACATCCATGCCCGAGGGAGGACTCGAACCTCCGCCGGGATCAACCGCACAGTCCATGACTGCAGTGCCCTAAGACCGCACGGCTAATCCCGCGCGGCAACACATTGAAACTTCCAGACTAAAACCACTAGGGTGGAGGACACAGAGGGACAATGGACATGTGCTGAAACTTAGATCGAATGATAAAACCCACCCTCACGAATAAAACGTAAAACCAGATCAGCCGATGAGGCGTTGTCTGTTAAAATTAATGATAACGGTAATCAAATATGATGCATCGGGGCAGCCAAAGTAATAAAATGCAAAGAATATGGGCCACTGTCAAACGGGAGCCGCACCGACACTGAGGTGGGTCTTTCACGATGCAGGAGGTAGCCGTAGGTCGCCCAAGTGTGGCCAATGCTGAGCCGACAGAGAAACACAGAGTCCCTGCGAGAGGCCGACATGGAGGAATTCCACACATTCGTAGGCTCCTTAATGACATGCACACGCAGCTTTGTTGTGCGTACCGATATTATGCTATTCCGTCTCCCAAAGCTGAAAAAGTTTGCGGCGTAATAGTGATCACAGGTCAGTTACGGAGATGCCGATCTCCAGAAGCGGTTTCCGTGTAGCCTGTTTGGCCAGTCTGAAAGCAAGTTCATTTCCTCGTATTCCGACGTGACCCGGGGTCCAGACAAACCCCACTGAACGACTGCTCAAGGAGTCAGTACAGAGAAGAAGGGCATGAGCGGATGTGCTCAAGAGCACGAGAAATGGCCGCCAGCTATACAGTGAAAACACTGCAGCCATCTGGCAAGGAGTGCTGTTCAGTACGTCCTCCATGAACATACACGAAGCTAACGTGACCATCAGCCATCAAGCCGTCGGTGTAAACCACTTCATGGCCCTCGTACATGTCAAGAATCGAGAGGAAGTGGCAGCAGAAAGCGCGGGGTTAACTGAAGCCTTAGGGCCATGCAATAGGTTCAGACGAAGCTGCGCATAGATATACATTATGGAGGTGTATGTAGATGGAAGCGGAGGGGAGGAGGTAAAGGAAAGGAGGGGTCGGGTACGAACTGTGATCGTAAGCCCTGACCTGGGCCGCCGATGCGGGACATGAACCGCCATGGCTGGGTTAAGGAGACGGTAGTTCAGATGCTCAGCAGAACTGCAAATGTGTGCAACGTAACTGGCGAGCAGTTGTGCTCGCCTAAACTTCAATGGATGGACTCAGGCCTCCACCAGGAAGCTGGTCACCAGACTCGTCCTAGAAGCTCCTGTTGCTAGTCGAACGCCATAATGTTGCACTGGGTCGAGTAAACGAATCGCTGAGGGCGCAGCCGAACCATAAACAAGACATAGTCAAGGTTGGATTGAACAAGGGCTCTGTAGAGCTGTAGCAGTGTAGAGCGATCTGCACCCCAATTGGTGTTGCTCAGGCATCATAAGGCACTGAGGTGCTGCCAGCACTTCCGCTTCAGTTGTTGAAGATGAGGAAGCCAAGTCAATTGTGCGTTGAAAACCAATCCTAAGAATCGATACGTCTCCACTACAGTGAGTGGATCGTCATTAAGGTTAAGTTCTTGGATCTGGATGAACGGTACGATGCCGACAGAAGTGTATGACACAGACTTTGTGGCTGAAAACTGGAAGCCATGGGCTAGAGCCCATGACTGTGCCTTGTGGATGGCTCCCTGTAGGTGTCGCTCAGCAACACCAGTACTGGAGGAGCAGTACAGAATGTAGAAGTCGTCTGCATACAGAGTAGGTGAGATGGACGGTCCTACAGCTGCTGCTAGACCGTTAATTGCCACTAAAATATATACTCAATACAGAGCTTTGTGGGAACCCATTCTGCTGGATGTGGGGGGAACTATGCGAGGCACCAACTTGAACATGGAAAGTATGGAGCGACAGGAAATTTTGGATAAAAATCGGGAGTGGGCCCTGGAGACCCCACTCATATGATGTGGCAAGGATATGATGTCACCAGGTCGTGTCGTAAGCTTTTCATAAATCAAAAACACTGCAACCAGGTGTTGGCATCTCGAAAAGGCTGGTAGATGGCAGACTCGAGGGACACAAGAGTATCAGTGGTATAACGACCCTGGCGGAAACCGCCCTGGCGTGGAACCAGTAGACTCCGTGATGCCAGGAGCCAACACAACCACTGACTCGTCATACGTTCTAGCAGCTTACAAAGGACGATGGGAGGCTGATGCACAGAGAGCTGTCCACATCAAGTGGGTTTTTACCGGATGTGAGCACTGGAACGATGGTACCCTCTCGCCATCGTGATATAAAGCTGACATCGCACAAGAAATTTGAAGATGACGAGGAGATGTCTCTTGTGGTAAGATGGGAGATGTTTAACCATCTGACTGTGTATCAGATCTCGCCCAGAAGCTGTGTTGGAGCAATGTACAAGGGCGCTGAGGAGCTCCTTCTGTAAATTGGGCGTTATAGGGTTCACTGCGAAGTGTAGTGAACGAGAGGGCTTTCTCTTCCATCCGCTGTTTCAGGATGCAAATGACTGAGGGGTAATTCTCCGATGCAGAGGCTTGAGCATACCGCTGAGCGAAGTGCTCGGCAATTGCCAGGGACACCTGTAGGGGTCTGGTGCCCAAAAACACGTCTGATCTTCGTCCAGATTTAGGAAGGTGACGTATACCACCCAATGGTCGTGACGTACCTCTCCCAACACTCCTGTTTCCGTCCTTTTATAAGCTAGCGAACGTGGACACGGACCCGTTTAAAAGCTATTATGTGCTCCAGGGAAGGGATCAGCATACGACGCTATAGATCCCGCCTACGCACTTGAATGGCCTCAGCAATTTCCGGCGACCACCAAGGTATTGTCTTTCGCCGGGGACACCCTAAGGTACAAGGGATCGCGATTTGTGCCACAAAAACGATCGTCCTGGTGGCTCGGTCAACCACGACATCTATGTTACCAACTGGGGAAAATTCATTGGTGGCAGCAGAGGTGAAAGCTTCACAGTCTGCCTTGTTTAAAGCCCATCTGGGTAGGCGTCCGTGGTCATGACCCCAGCGAAGTGACAGGAAGATGAGGAAGTGATCACTACCACACAAGTCATTATGGGCTCTCCAGTGGACAGATGGGAGAAGCCCTGGGCTGCAAAGTAATAAATCAATGGACGAGTAAGTACCATGAGCCACACTGAAATATGTGGGGGCTCCACTATTTAAGAGGCAGAGGTCGAGTTGAGACAATAAATTTTCGACATCTCTGCCTCCCCACAAGGGATTATGGGCGTTAAAATCTACCAAAAGCAGGAAGGTTTCGTGAGTTGATCAATCAGTGCAGCCAATACATTCAGGGTAGCTGCACCATCTGGAGGAAGACATACATTGTACATAATTATTTCCTGTATAGTTCTTATCCTGACAGCTAAAGCTTCAAGAGGAGTTTGAAGCGGCACAGGTTCACTACATACTGAGTTCAGGACATAGACACTATATTATATTCTCTACAGTTCTTGTAATATCCCCTAAAGCCACAGAGGGTAGGGGTTCACAATGCCTGGAACCAGGTTTCCTGGAGGGCAATGCAGAAAGCAGGTGTAAAGCTTAACAGCTACCGGAGATCAGCGAGATGGTGGAAAAAATCGCAACAATTCCACTGGAGTATGACGTTATCGTGAGTCTGGGAAGGTATGAAGCACACAAGGGGGCAGGTTACACCTCAGGGTCATGTGCTGCCACCGATTGAGTGTTTGTATCCATTCATATTGCGGGTGAGTTTATAGACGACGTGACCCACCAACCACGCTAAGGGATCTACGCCGAACCGCCGTTGGGGAGTGGGACAATCCGTACCAACAGCGCCTTGATGAACTTGTGGGTAGTACGCCACGATGAATACAGGCATGCGCCGAGGCAAAAGGACGTGCTGCTGGGTATTAGAGGTACCGGTGTGTTCACCAATCTGGACCATAACCTCTGTAGGTCGCGCTGTATGGTGGTACAACGTGCAATGTGTGGTTTTCATGAGCTATAAAAAGGGCGGAAATGATGTTTACGTTGATCTCTATTCCAATTTTCTGTACAGGTTTTGGAACTCTCGGAACTGAGGTGACGGAAAACTTTTTTTGACATGTGTATTAAGAAAGAACTACGGACTGATAAAAATAGTTTAAGAAGGTTATGTAGAAGTGAAAAGGAAGCGAGGAAGGAAGAGATTGCAGTTACTGGATGACATGATGGGCGGTACAACATACAACAGCCTTAAGAAGGAAGCAATGGATCGCAGGAAATGGAGAGGCAAAGGACCTGCTAATACAGCAGAAAACTGATGATGATGATGCAGGGGTGGGCAAAGCAACTCTCCCTAGTCAGAGGGTTGGTGCATAGGAATTATGTTTGTAACAAGTGTGTGTCCTCAGTGTAGATAGCTTTCTTTTCTGAGAAGGAATTGTAGGTATCACGCACGATGCGCTGAGAAATGCTACATCATTTTATAAGAAAAGGTTGTTAGAAATAAGAAGCTTCAATTGTGCCATTGAGTTATTATTTCGTAGTGTAACAAAACACTTACAAAAACTAAATATCATTTATCTTTCATCATTTCTAATATAAAAGAGTTCAAAGACAATTCTTTTTGTTTCTATAGTTTTGTTACTCCCTGATGTTGATGATTGGGTGGCAGGAGGCGGCAGGGGCGGGGGGGTGGGAGGGGGGGGGTAGAGTGATAGCTAATGACTGAAGCGTAATGGTCGCAGTATGAGTGAGAACCACTGATCTAGATGCACGTCTATTTCATACAATTCAAACATGTTCAAAATTACAAGACAGATTCGTTGCGTTACATTACCATTACCTGAATGACTGAACCACATCAGTCAATCTCTTCGTTTATAAAATAACTCAGAAGCCTTACAAAAAAATAGTGAAGCTTTCCTGATTGAAGTGCCCTGTTTTTATATCTGATAACAAATACAAATTTACATAGAGTGAAGAGCATACTTTCTCTTTAAACTGACTGTCGTGTAACATCTACTGATAAATCTTATCACTAACGACAAGTATTAGGTAACCGTTGAGATTTATGGAAAGCTATACAGATTCAAGGATACCCGATTCTCCAATTTTACTTTCTGACCATCATTCCGAATACTTCTTTAGTCCTCATGGCGTCATCGCAGGTGCAGCTTTCTATTACCGTTGTCCTCAATTGTCTTCCATTGAGCAAAAACATTGACCACCTTCTTGATCTGTTCTGTACGAAACAGTAGGACAAGACGCTTCTTTAATTTTCTCAAAATAGATCTTTACAGAATTCGACTTCTTGTATCGTTTCCTGCTCAAATGTTGACAAGTTCACATAGTGTCCAAACATATCAATTTTTCTAATTTCTAATTTTCACGTTTAAAAATCAGCTGCATTCAAAGTTCACATCTCGAGACTTCGAAGGGAAATAATTTTGTTAAGGAAATGTTTCGAATGAATACAGAAAGTATTAAGTAATGTGTAACATTATCATACAAATAAACATAAATACAAAAGCTCCAGAATGACAAACACTGAAGAAACGAAACAGGAATGATGAGAACTATAATTTTCCTTTTTAATGCTCTACGTAGTCACGATGACTGGGTGAGCAAATGCAGCAGTTTCATGTCGTAGATACCAAAAGAATTAGGGAAACGTGTCCATCAGAACTGGAGATAATAAATGAAGCAGGAAGCAAACAGAGGCCACTTTATCCAGTCGCTAGTGAAGGCCTCTGCAGTGTTTCCTTCAAATGTCATAATGACCCCCACAAGTGAGAGCTACTGTTACTGTTTCCCTTCTCTCTCTATTCCCCACTGACCGTCAAACTTCCCACGGTCAACAAAAACCAATGCTGAAGGGCAGCGCGAATGAGTGACGGTACGTGCAGTGCAAGTGGATCTTAGCGTGTACTCCACTTCTCTCTGGTATCCTTGTCGTTTATGGAAAACAAATCCAAAACTAAAACCATATAATAGGTAACAACACGACGTTCGTATCATAGTAGCAGATATTGCCCTCCAAGCTTCCTCATTACAGAAATGATACAATGACATGAGCTACAAAGACTCCGCAGAAACACACACACACACACACACACACACACACACACACACACACAGGAGTAAAAGAAACTCTTACGTCTGGTCTTGAAAGGAATATATATTGATTCTAAAATCTTGATTACAACAACAGAAGTAGGAGTGCCTTTTTCTCCTTTGAATAAGTCAAAGATATCAATAAATCTTCTTACAATGTTCTGTACGTATTTTTTGCTTAATTTGTTCTTCCTCAGTCACCACGACCTGAATGTCTTCGTCTTGAGTTATAATAGCCATTTTACGCTGTGTTTGAGCTTACGTGACAGAAGAAACTTTGAATTTTGTTTCCAACACATTTTCATCTCAGACTGACGTACACTCAGCGCCATGAGAAATCAACAAGTTGTAACGATATTTTTTTTTCCTGGCAGCTGTTTCTACCGTCGTTTCTTGGCAGAGCAACATAATTGTATGTGGAAAACAGAATATTTAGCTATCTGATTTTTTTTCTTGAATGCTTCTTTTTAGTGTACCGTAATCGAATCGGTAGAAACGTGACCATTACAAAATCCCTTTCCTGTCCGTCCGTCTGTGTGTTTTTCAACTGTTAAGACCCCTTTCTCTCAGAAACGAATAGGTGTATCAAGTTCAAATTTATTTAATCTACTAAGTTCTACCGTCTATTGGTGGTTTGATCTAGAATCAAAAAATTTAGCAACTTCACAGGAGCTCTCCTGTGAAGTTTGGAAGGTAGTAGACGAGGTACTGGCGAAAATAAAGCTGTGAGGAGGGGGCGTGAGTCGTGCTTGGGTAGCTCAGGTGGTAGAGCACTATCCTGCGAAAGGCGAAGGTCCCGAGTTCGACTCTCGATCCGGCACACAGTTTTAATCTGCCACGAAGTGTCAAAACCCTTATCTTTCAGGGATTGGTAGAGGTATCAAGTTAAAATTTACGTGAAATAACAAGGACTATGGTCTCTTGGCTGTGTTAAGCTTCTAAGTCATTGCAGTCAGAAAATACGACCATATAGGTCACATATTTTGATACAAACTCACTAATCACAATCTACAGACGAACCATCTACATACATGCCTCTTTCGGTGGTGTAGCGGGAAACGGCGTTCCTGCACAGCGGAAGATCCCAGGCTCGACTCTCAGTAGGACTACGGACATTTTGGTTCCCGTTTTAACCCAGCCTTCACCTCTCAACGGTGTGAGGAGTCGCGAGAAACAATACGTGGTTGCCCTCTCCCTACTTGGATAGCTACGGCAGATTAGGGACGCGCAGGCCGCTTAAGTTGCGTCCAATAGGGAGACTTGCACCACACATGAAATTATTATTATTATTATTATCTAAATGCATTACTAAGTTTTTATAGAACAGTCAGAGCGCGAGTCCTACTTACATTTTTTTCTGACCTCCTGAGGGTCTGGGGGTTAGAATAGGCCCGCGGTATTCCTGCCTGTCGTAAGAGGCGACTAAAAGGAGTCTCACACTTTTTGGTCCACTTCATTGCGGGCCGTCTGCTCCCATTTTATGGTTTGATCTGCAACTTTCCAAATTCTACGCCGGCCGGTGTGGCCGGGCGGTTCTAGGCGCTACAGTCCGGAACCGCGCGACCGCTACGGTCGCAGGTTCAAATCCTGCCTCGGGCATGGATGTGTGTGATGTCCTTAGGTTTAAGTAGTTCTAAGTTCTAGGGGACTGATGACCTCAGAAGTCCCGTAGTGCTCAGAGCCATTTGAACCATTTGAACCAAATTCTACAGAAGTATGGGCCATAGGGTGAAAGACACCTTAAGTGGTGCCTGAGTTATCCATAGTGCCCTTAGATTCGATCTACTGAACCTCTTGTCGTCAGGGCTTTGCATCTCCATCTGCAATTCAACTATTTGGGTGAAGACACTTTCCAGGTTATGTCATCTTCTACCATTGTCTCCTATCCTCTTTCACCCCCATGACAATACTGAATTTCTCTTCGCCCAATTTCCAGCACGGTAGCCAGTTCGTTATGGTGGGGCCGTCATGTACCCATTTGGTGGTAGCCCCCTGACAACACAGGGATTGCACTGCTGATGCCTGAGCTGTAAACTCCCCATGTATGCCATGGAGTAGATGCCTATCTTCATGGGGAATCCGGACTCCCAGGAATGGCCATCATGCCCAGTGACCTTTGCTGTGGCTGGGTGGCACCTGTGGAGAGAGACCCTGACTGGAGTGGGTGGCATCAGAGCAGACGAACCGCAATGAAGTGGACCAAGTCATCTCTCTCTGGTGACCTTACGGAGCCAGCAGTCTCTAAAAAGAGCAAGATCGAATACATTGCTGACAGATGTGACCCTAAATCGTTTTCCTCCCTCGTAACGCCATGGGAGGAATCTAGGGCTACAGAAAGAAGGGAGCTATATTAGCCTCGTATTTAGTCTAGCAGAATGGACAGGGACTCTCCCTATGAAGCCTCAGTTTCTTGTTGAACATCTTGAGGATAAATTTAGTTCTGGGAAGTGACAGCACTGTCCAAGATGAGAAGCGGTGCAGTCTTGATTCAGACAGCAGCCCTAGCCCAATCCCAGGCATGACTCACCTGTGACCAGCTGGGTGGTACTCCCCATAAAAGCATCAACATGGTCCAGGGGATTATTTTCCATCGCGACCTCCTCTTGCAGTCTGACGACGAGCTCCACGCCATTTTAGAATGGTGGGGTGTTCATTCCATCTGGAGCGTTTACAGAAGACCCAAAAACAACAGGGTTTATACCAGAGCTTTTACCTTGGCCTTTGAAGGTGATTCATTGCCTGAAGAGGTCAAGGTGATGGTTTAACGCTGTGACATTAAACCATACATCCCTCCCCCCATGTGGTGCTTTAACTGCTGGAAATTCGGGCACCTTTCATCCCGCTGCACTTCCTGTGTCGCATGTCGAGACTGTGGACGTGTACTCCATCCAGATACTCCATGTGCGCCTCCTCCCACTTGTATCAGCTGTGGGAAGCACCACACTCCCTCCTCTCCAAATTGCACAATACTCCAAAATCAGCAGAGGATCATGGACTACAAGACCATGGACCAGTTGAGATACCAAGAGGCTAAACGTAAATTCGAATGATCAGACCCCATTCGTTTGACACCCACATATGTGGCAGCTGCTTTAACATATCCGTCACAAGTGCCAATCGTTCCACACTCTGTGCCACGAACAGAGGGCCCTCTGGGTCGCCAGAATACATTCGCCGCCTTCGTTGTAGGGGGAACATCTTCTTCTACTTTGGGAGCAAGGCTCTACCAAATGCAGGGGACACCAGTACCCTCCCCTGAGCCAGAAAAGCAACAGCCTCCTCCAGTTCGTTTGATGCTGAAGGGGTCCCATGGGACCCTCTCTCTCAAGGTCTCCACTAATGCCACAGCAGACATTTGTCAGTGGCTAAGGGAGTGAAAAGCTGCTGGATGAAGAGCTTCACTGTCTTCCTCTGTGTCTGAAGCAACTTCAGAGAAGGCCTCTCGGTAAGACCCTAAAGAGAAGCACGAGGGTAAGCAAACGAAGAAAAAGACTGCTAAGAAACAGGCTGTCTGGTGACCCCAACACCATCACTCCCTACCAATTCCGCATCTGAGGATGAGGTGGAGATCTTAGTGTCCCCTGAGGACCTGGATCTCACTGATGCCTCATCCACAATATGAATGGATACAAATACTCAATCGCTGACAGCAGGTGACCCTGAGGTGTAACCTGCCCCCTTGTGCGCTTCATACCTTCCCAGACTCACGATAAATTCATCCTCCAGTGGAATTGCTGCAGTTTTTTCCACCATCTGGCTGATCTACGGTAGCTGTTAAGTTTTACACCTGCTTTCTGCATTGCCCTCCAGGAAACCTGGTTCCAGGCATTGTGGACCCCTACCCTCTGTGGCTTTAGGGGATATTACAAGAACTGTAGAGAATATAATAGAGTGTCAGGTGGATTTTGCGTCTATGTCCTGAACTCAGTATGTAGTGAAACTGTGCCCCTTCAAACTCCTCTTGAAGCTGTAGCTGTCAGGATAAGAACTATACAGGAAATAATTGTGTGTGTGAAATCTTATGGGACTTAACTGCTAAGGTCATCAGTCCCTAAGCTTACACACTATTTAACCTAAATTATCCTAAGGACAAACACACACACCCATGCCCGAGGGAGGACTCGAACCTCCGCCGGGACCAGCCGCACAGTCCAAGACTGCAGCGCCTTAGACCAGGAAATAATTATGTACAGTGTATGTCTTCCTCCAGAGGGTGCAGCTACCCTGACTGTATTGGCTGCACTGATTCATCAACTCACGAAACTTCCTGCTTTTGGTAGATTTTAAAGCCCATAATCCCTTGTGGGGTGGCACCATGCTTACTGGCCGAGGCAGAGATGTCGAAAATTTATTGTCTCAACTCGACCTCTGCCTCTTAAATAGTGGGGCCCCCACATACGTATTTCAGTGTGGCTCATGGTACTTACTTGACGATTGATTTATCACTTTGCAGCCCAGGGCTTTTCCCATCTGTCCACTGGAGAGCCCACAATGACTTGTGTGGAAGTGACGACTTCCTCAAAAAAATGGTTCAAATGGCTCTAAGCACTATGGGACTTAACTGCTGTGGTCATCAGTCCCCTAGAACTTAGAACTACTTAAACCTAACTAACCTAAGGACATCACACACATCCATGCCCGAGGCAGGATTAGAACCTGCGACCATAACGGTCACGTGGTTCCAGACTGTTGCGCCTAGAACCGCTCGGCCACTCTGGCCAGCACCACTTCCTCTTCTTCCTGTCACTTCCTCAGGGTCATGACCATGGAGGCCTACCAAGATAAGCTTTAAACAAGGGAGACTGTGAAGCTTTCACCTCTGCTGCTACCATTGAATCTCCCCCCCTCCCCCGCTTGGTAACACCGATGTGATGGTTGACCGAGTCACCAGGATGATCGTTTTTGTGGCACAAAGCGCGATCACTTGTTCCTTAGTGTGTCTCCGGCGAAAGACAGTTACCTTGGTGGTCGCAGGAAATTGCTGAGGCCATTAAAGAGCGTAGCCGGGCTATATAGCGACATAAGTGGATCCCTTCCCTGGAGCACTTAATAGCTTTTAAACGGCTCCGCGTCCGCATTCGCTAGCTTATAAAAAGACGGAAACAGGAGTGTTGGGAGAGGTACGTCACGACCATTGGGTGCCATATGTCACCTTTCTAAATCTGGACGATGATCAGACGTGTTTTTGGGTACCAGACCCCAACAGGTGTCCCTGGAATTAACATCAATGACGTGTTATCTACCGACGCTATCGCAAATGCCGAGCACTTTGCTGAGCACTATGCTCAAGCCTCTGCTTCGGAGAATTACCCCTCAGCCTTTCGCATCCTCAAACAGCGGATGGAATGGAAAGTCCTCTCGTTCACTACACTACACAAGTGAACCCTATAATGCCCGATTTACTGAGTGGGAGCTCCTAAGCGCCCTTGTACATTGCTCCAAGACAGCTCTTGGGCCAGATCAGATCCACAGTCAGATGGTTAAACATCTCTCAACCGACCACAAGCGACATCTCCTCATCATCTTCAACCAGAGAAATGAAGCAGGAGGGATAGATAACAAACAGTAAATATAATTTCATCTTTGATGCAGGACCTTGGGCATGCAGCTGGTCGAATATAACAGTACCATACCAAGAGGGGTTATTTTGATATTGTTTTATTAGACAACCAGTTTGGACGTTCAAATCACGTCATCTTCACACCTATATGTAAAATATAAGACAGCACATAAACACATATTAGGATGTCACATGTAGTACATATTACATAAACGAAGCAAATGATACATATTACTGTGTGTCAGTAAAATATACCAGTGGTGAAGTAAAATATACGGGTTATAACTAAAGATACACCATGAATGCAAAACATATGAAACCTTCAACAAGCACTTCAGTCATTTAACAGAAATAAAAATAATACAGTAGTGTCAGGTAACGCAAACATTAGTCATATACATTCATTGTCTACAAATATGTGAAGGTTAAAGCGAAAAAATGATCTATTTAGTTTTTGATGAAGAATAAACGTTAAAAATAGCGTCAGATACCTAAAGTAAAATTGTGAGAAATGATATCTGTGCTGGAAATAACACTACGAACTGTATTAGAAAAATAACTGTGAAGGTAATAACCAACAAGGTAGCATAGCAAAGCTGTCACTACTACATAATATAAATAATTCAAACAAGTAGGCATTGGTGCCATAAACCATCCGAAGAGAACCAAAGCAAATCGTGTAAAAATATAAACTAACAGCAAATAAAAGAAAAGCATGTAGGGTATTATGAGTATTGATATCTTGTAATCTGTAGGGGAGTTCCCAAATAAGAAGTAACTCATGAAGTCAGTACAACACACTAGCATAAAGCTAATAGTGTCAACCTGAAACAGCGTCACCTAGATATCCATATTTATTACTTAACGGGCGAACGTCAGCAAATAGATTAATCAGCAGATGAAAGAAAGAAAGACAAATCTATCGGAAACTTTTGAGTAGCAACTGAATACAAAGTATTCCACACAGCTGAATCGGCAATTAAGCTAACT
Organism: Schistocerca nitens; assembly: GCF_023898315.1. Taxonomy (NCBI): domain Eukaryota; kingdom Metazoa; phylum Arthropoda; class Insecta; order Orthoptera; family Acrididae; genus Schistocerca; species Schistocerca nitens. The sequence goes on from NC_064618.1 coordinate 251,338,402, forward strand.
AACCTAGTGTTGTAGGTTACCATGTCATCAAGTGAAAAAAGATGCGGATAAAAGAAATGATGTTTCTTGCATGAAGTGGGATCAGCATGTTGTAAAGAGCGAGAAGTATCGCTGTAAGTAACATTAATCTGCATTAATAAATGTTCTGAAAAGATGCCAAAGTAAAAATTAATGTACTACTATTTTAAAGAATAGTAGCTGTATTAATCAGTCAGGGGACAAATGCCTGTAAACAGCAACTACCATGAAAACGCTAAAATAAGGCAGTATATAAAGATGAGCCAAATTCAAAGAAAAGAACCAGTGTTGCGCCAGTAGACGTGCTGTGGCAATTAGGTGATACCATAATAACAATAAATCCTGGGAAAGAAATGTACTAAGAAATCTGAAAATAGTAAGCTGTTAAGAATTTTCGTAAGACAGCATTAAAGATCGACATATAAAACATTACCTACCAGAGAACGTCCAATAACAGACAGTGTTTTGGAAAAGTATACGGGGTGTTCAAAAAGTCTCTCCGCAGTGCGATATGATTGTTAGCCGCGCGTGCCGTATGCCGCAGTGAATATACCGAAATGAAACTCAGTGAAATACAAGTTATTAATTTATTGAATATTCATTTTTACTTACATATTTTCACATTAAATGTTGAAAGTGTCCCCCCTGTAGTTGAATACACAATTCAATTCGTCTAATCATGTTTCCAAACACAAGCTGTAACATTTCTTCTGCAACAGAAGCAGTGAAAGTGGATATTGCAGTTTTCATTTCATTGATGGATTTTGGACGGTTTTGATAGACAGTTGCTTTCGCTGCACCCCATAAGAAGAAGTCAGGTCATGTTAGGTCAGGCGACCGTGGAGGCCGAAGTTCCTGTGAAATTATGCGATCACCAAAAACATCAGCAAGCAGTGACATTGAAATGCGAGCTGTATGCGCGGTGGCACCATCTTGTTGAAAATAAGCGTTCAGTATTTCACTTAACACAAGTTCTCCTATGAATGGGTACAGAATATCACTGCAGTATCGTTGTGTGTTTATTGTTTCGTTGAAAAATATGGGACCCACAATCCGACGTCTAGAAATTGCAATCCAAACTCCTAAGATGTGGTTCCTCATGAATACACAATGGATTTGTAGTACTCCATTTTGCGAGTTCATGTCCCCGGATAAATGAAACCACGCCTCATCATTGAAAAATTTTCATTAAGAATGTCCCTTCCATTTTGTTGAACGAAATTTTTGAACCATTGACAATAATGAAGTCTCTTGCCATTATCTGTATTTTTCAGACCACGACTGTCACTTTGTATGGGAAAACTTCTAATTTTTTCCTTACAGCTGTGTGGGCCTTTCCGACACTAACATCGATTTCCTGGGCGAGTTTTCTTACTGGCTTGTTCGGACCCAAGGACATTTTATCGGAAATATCGAGTAGTTTATCCTCAAACAAAAAGCTAGGACGACCACTTCACGGTGCATCTCTCACTGAACCCGTACTTCAAAATTTGTTAATGAAATCTCGCAATGTATCGCGATGTGGGGGTGTTGTCTCCGGGAAAACTGAATTAAATGTTTGACGAACTGAAACTGTGTATTTACCGCCAGATTTGAACACTTGTTAGACTAAAAGCACCAGTTCTTCAATGGTTAGCATTTTAACAGTGCCAAAAACGAAACAAACGAACAAAGGAACTAAACTTAAACTTTCACGTCAACACGTGACGACACACACCAACGATACTACTGACTGTGGCTGAGATAAACGAAACAGTGCAATGTTGGGAGAGTCCAATTGAAGGGAAGTAACCCAGGCAGGCGAACAATCATACGGCACTGCGGAGAGACTTTTTGAACACTTCGAATAATACAGCTGCATCGCCGTGCAAGCGCAATGGATTATCAGGCAGTCAAGTAAAAGAAAATGAAATCCTAAATACCATGTGCAAAGCGAGAGCAATACGCTGAAAAAGTTCTTCAGCTATTTTCACACATTGGTATTTGCACTTTAGTTGCATTTCAACGGTAACAGCTTCGCAGTCGACTGACTGTTTGATCGCATGATGTGTCTTATCATGAATATCTGGCATATTTACTTAATTATTATACACTTCTGGAAAAGGAAAAAAGAACACATTGACACCGGTGTGTCAGACCCACAATACTTGCTCCGGACACTGCGAGAGGGCTGTACAAGCAATGATCACACGCACGGCACAGCGGACACACCAGGACCCGCGGTGTTGGCCGTCGAATGGCGCTAGCTGCGCAGCATTTGTGCACCGCCGCCGTCAGTGTCAGCCAGTTTGCCGTGGCATACGGAGCTCCATCGCAGTCTTTAACACTGGTAGCATGCCGCGACAGCGTGGACGTGAACCGTATGTGCAGTTGACGGACTTTGAGCGAGGGCGTATAGTGGGCATGCGGGAGGCCGGGTGGACGTACCGCCGAATTGCTCAACACGTGGGGCGTGAGGTCTCCACAGTACATCGATGTTGTCGCCAGTGGTCGGCGGAAGGTGCACGTGCCCGTCGACCTGGGACCGGACCGCAGCGACGCACGGATGCACGCCAAGACCGTAGGATCCTACGCAGTGCCGTAGGGGACCGCACCGCCACTTCCCAGCAAATTAGGGACACTGTTGCTCCTGGGGTATCGGCGAGGACCATTCGCAACCGTCTCCATGAAGCTGGGCTACGCTCCCGCACACCGTTAGGCCGTCTTCCGCTCACGCCCCAACATCGTGCAGCCCGCCTCCAGTGGTGTCGCGACAGGCGTGAATGGAGGGACGAATGGAGACGTGTCGTCTTCAGCGATGAGAGTCGCTTCTGCCTTGGTGCCAATGATGGTCGTATGCGTGTTTGGCGCCGTGCAGGTGAGCGCCACAATCAGGACTGCATACGACCGAGGCACACAGGGCCAACACCCGGCATCATGGTGTGGGGAGCGATCTCCTACACTGGCCGTACACCACTGGTGATCGTCGAGGGGACACTGAATAGTGCACGGTACATCCAAACCGTCATCGAACCCATCGTTCTACCATTCCTAGACCGGCAAGGGAACTTGCTGTTCCAACAGGACAATGCACGTCCGCATGTATCCCGTGCCACCCAACGTGCTCTAGAAGGTGTAAGTCAACTACCCTGGCCAGCAAGATCTCCGGATCTGTCCCCCATTGAGCATGTTTGGGACTGGATGAAGCGTCGTCTCACGCGGTCTGCACGTCCAGTACGAACGCTGGTCCAACTGAGGCGCCAGGTGGAAATGGCATGGCAAGCCGTTCCACAGGACTACATCCAGCATCTCTACGATCGTCTCCATGGGAGAATAGCAGCCTGCATTGCTGCGAAAGGTGGATATACACTGTACTAGTGCCGACATTGTGCATGCTCTGTTGCCTGTGTCTATGTGCCTGTGGTTCTGTCAGTGTGATCATGTGATGTATCTGACCCCAGGAATGTGTCAATAAAGTTTCCCCTTCCTGGGACAATGAATTCACGGTGTTCTTATTTCAATTTCCAGGAGTGTACTATAGGACATGCCATTGTCTGATAATTGGATTGTTTGATGGTTGTTACAGTGCTGTTTATTTTACTTCCTGCACACACATGGCTGCCCACTGTTTTATTTCGTGTTTTTCAGCTCCAGATTGTGAGTGAAGGCATTTTTGCACTCATCTTACGTTGGTTTCGTTTACACATCTGTCTTTAGGCATAACAATAATGGATATAATTTTATGTTCGTTTCTCATCTCTTTTAGATACTCTGGTGGAAATTACCTGTTTTTGTTTTGGCTCCTCACTTTTGCAACATACTGATCTCGTGTTGCATATGGTATTTAGGATTTCATTTTCTTTTACTTGACTGCCTGGTAATTCGTTGCCTCTGGTGGCGATCCAGTTGAATCCTATACTTTTACTAAATAGTACCTATTATTAGACGTTCACTGGTAGGTCATGTTTTACATGTTGATTTTAACTGAAATCTTATGAAAATTCTTACGAATAAATGCTATGAACGTGTCTTGATTTTTCTTTAGTCTTGCTCCCAGTATCAATCGCAACGTCAAAATTGCCTCTCTTGTGCCGTTACCTTTTCTAAAGCCTAACTGATCTTTGTGTAGCACATCCATAACTTTCTTTTCCATCCTTCTGTATATTATTCTTGTCAGCAACTTGGATGCCTGAGCTGTTAACCTGATTGTGTGATAATTCTCGCACTGGTCAATTCTTGCACTCTTCGGGATTGTGTGGATGATATTTCTTCGAAAGTCAGACTGTATGTCAGCAGACCCATGACTCTACACACCAACGTGAACAGTCGTTTTGTTGTCACTTCCCCAATGATTATAGAAATTCTGATGGAATGTTATCTATCCTTTCTACCTTATTTGATACTAAGTCCTACAAAGCTGTTTCAAATTCAGATTCTAATACTGTTTTCCCTATCTTTTCTAAATCGACTGCTGTTTCTTCTTATATAACATCAGACAAATCTTCTCCCTCACAGCGGCCTTCAACGTGTTCTTTCCACCTATACGCTCTCTATCCCGCATTTAACAGTAAATTTCCCGTTGCGCTCTTAAAGTCACCGAGGGTTGTTCTGATTTTCCTCTTTCGTAAAATATATAAATTTAGTGATAAACAGTCTAAATTTCAATGGTTATTTTATTTAAAATGACCGGTTTCGGTCTAATCTTAGGCCGTCTTCAGAATAGTACCATCAGCTGAAGTTGACGATGTCGAGAACAGTCTGTAGACCTCAGTCACTGAAACTCAGTCGCATGAGCAGTTTCAGCGAATGAGGTCTGCAGACTGTTCTCGACATCGTCAACTTCAGCTGATGGTACTATTCAGAAGATGGCCTAAGACTACACAGAAACCGATCATTTTAAATAAAATAACCAATGCGCTCCAGACTGTTTTTCACTAATTTAATTTAGCTAGCAAGATCGCTTTTCTCCGAAAATGTAACTAAAAAATTTGTTAAATGGCAGAAGTTTATAAATATCACAACATAATGTTAAATGTGTGTATGTAATGCTTTTTTAGATCTGCTCACAGTATTAGCACTGTGTGATATATTTATTTAATTGAATAATAAAGGTAATTGTTTCGGAAGAAAAATAAAATGTTGAGAATAGATACATATGACAAACGCCTGCTTGTAAAAGTATATTGCCATATTCGTGTCTTAGAAATAGATGCAGTGTAGTGCAAATACCTCTCCCTAAGTTTCCCGCCTGCGTCTTCTTAGTATATAGCCCTCTGAGTCGCACACCTGCTCGGAATAGCGCAGTGGTGGGGGAAGCTGGAGTGGAGTGCTCAGCAGACTCGACTGCACTCGCAAAGAGCGAGCGCATTCGGGGAGTGCAGATGTTGCCCAGGCCTGCTCTGTATAAACCTACATGCATTACGTAAACAGAGGTTTTGTGAAACACAGCTCACTTTGTTTCTCCCTGAAATAAACAGCGCGGTAGACAAAAGAACCGGTCGAAGAGGTCCGGTAGCATGGCCTCCTTGTTCATCAGACGTAAATCCTTTGGATTTCTGGCTGTTTGGAAATTTAGAGAGATTGGCATATATGCAACTCGTTGAAAGTGTGCAGCAAATGGAGCCAGTAGTTTTTAAAGGATTGAGTGAGTCCAAGAAAGGTCGAATGATGTACTACAATGCGTCGTAACCACATACATCGCTGGCTATATCATATACTTCTAAGTAATTGACAGATGGGAATGAGACGATAGACTGGTCCACATTTCAGCAGGTAATTATTTCTGGAGGTACAGTAATGGAAACTTTTCGTCTCATTTTCGCCGATCCTACCTCCTGAAGAACTATGTGACATTATTTTTCTCTGTTTCAACCTGAAATTACGGGAATATAAACATTTCTTTATGAATATGCTCTAGCTTTATTTCATAATTCGTTGGATACATTGGATCAGAGCTCATGAGGATGTAATTCCATATCTTTGAATGAAAAAGTACTAAGTGCATAATTATTACTTGTTTGAGATACAGTTTGTTGTGTGAACTTCTTGCCACTTACGTTCTTCTGGCACTACATGTTCTCAGACACACCGAATCAGTTACATAGAAACTGGAAATTTTAGAATATTGACTCTTATTAGAAGAATTTCTGCAGACACCCACGGCTCTGTCCTCAACTTTCGACTTTTCAAGGCGAAGACAATGCTACTGCAATACCAGTGCTTTCTCACGATGTGAGTCAGAGATGACATTAACCTATGCGCGAGAGTAGCATGCATCAAGTAGTCGCCGAGCCTTCGCCTGCAGAGAATGGAGGCGTCTCATGTCTTTGGACACTTACGGCGGCGTACCGCTCCTGGCACTGCGTTGTAGCGGTGGTCCGCTTTGCGCGTAACGCCAATGCAATTTTGTCCCCTCTGGAATTTCCATCATACTCTGAAACACATAAGGCCGGCGCTCAATCCCTGACGAATGTCGCAATTGAAAATAGCAGACAGGACGCCTTTATGTAGGTCAGTGGCCATAATCATCCACACACACACACACAAAATACTTTCGGTCTTGCTCACAATTTTTATTTCTAACTTGATAACGCGTTTCGGCTAACTGCAATAATCTGGTCAAATACTTTAAAACGGCAATGCCATGTATATGGTCAAATACACTGAGGTGAAAGAAGTAATGCGATAGCTTCTAATATCGTGTCGGACCTCCTTTTGCCCGGCGAAGTACCGCGAGTCGATTTGGCTTCGACTCAACACGTCTTTGGAAGCCCCCTGCAGAAATTTTGAGCTATACTACCTCTATAGCCGTCCATAATTACGAAAGTGTTGCCGGAACAGGATTTTTTGCACGAACTGGTCCCTCCAGTATGCCCCATAAACTTTAGGTAGCATTCACGTTGGGGATCTGGGTGGCCAAATCATTGGTTCCAGTTGTCCAGAATATTCTTCAGTCGAATCGCAAACAACTGTGGCCCAGTGAAATGGCGCATTGCCATCCATAAAGTTCCATCACCTGGGAACATGACGTCCATGAATGGCTACAAAAGGGTCTCCAAGTAGCCGAACAGTCAATGATTGCCAGAATGAGATTTTCACTCTGCAGCGGAGTGTGCGCTGATATGAAACTTCCTGGCAGATTAAAACTGTGTGCCCGACCGAGACTGGAACTCGGGACCTTTGCCTTTCCCGGGCAAGTGCTCTACCATCTGAGCTACCGCAGCACGACTCACGCCTGGTACTCACAGCTTTACTTCTGCCAGTATCTCGTCTCCTACCTTCCAAACTTTACAGAAGCTCTCCTCCCCCAGGCTGTGGCTAAGCCATGTCTCCGCTATATCCTTTCTTTCAGGAGTAATAGTTCTGCAAGGTTCGCAGGAGAGCTTCTGTAAAGTTTGGAAGGTAGGAGACGAGATACTGGCAGAAGTAAAGCTGTGAGTACCGGGCGTGAGTCGTGCTTCGGTAGCTCAGATGGTAGAGCACTTGCCCGCGAAAGGCAAAGGTCCCGAGTTCGAGTATCGGTCGGGCACACAGTTTTAATCTGCCAGGAAGTTTCAGTCAATGATTGATTCAGTTGGACCAGAGGACACAGTCCACTCCATGTAAACACAACTACCACCATTATGGAGCCAACACCAGCGTACACAGTGCCTTGTTGACAACTTGGGTCCATGGCTACGTGGCCTCTGCGCCACAGTCGAAACCTACCATCAGCTCTTGTCAACTGAAATCGGGACTCATACGACCAGGCCACGGTTTCCCAGTCATCTAGGGTCCAAACGAAAAGGTCACCAGCCCAGGAGAGGTGCTGTAGGCGATGTCGTGCTGTTAGAAAAGGCACACGCTCCGGCCCTCTGTTGCCATAGCCCATTAGCGTCAATTTCGTCGCACTGTCCTAACGTCTACGTTCGTTGTACTTTCTTCATTGATTTCTGCGTGTATTTCACGCAGTATTCTTGACTGTTAGCACTAGCAACTGTACGCAAAGGCCGCTGCTCTGGATCGTTAAGCAAAGGCCGTTAGCTACTGCGTTGTCTTTGGTGAAAGGTAATGCCCGAAATTTGGTGTTCAAAAATGACTCTGAGCACTATGGGACTTAACATCTGAGGTCATCAGTCCCCTAGACTTAGAACTACTCAAACCTAACTAACCTATGGACATCACACACATCCATGACCGAGGCAGGATTCGAACCTGCGACCGTAGCAGCAGCGCGGTTCCGGACTGAAGCGCCTAGAACCGCTCGGCCACAGCTGTCGGCATTTGGTGTTCGCAGCACGATCTTGACACTGTGGATCTCGGAATGTTAAACTCCTTAGCGATTTCCGAAATGGAATATTCTATGCGTCTACCTCCAACTATCATTCTGCGTTCAAAGACTATTAATTCCCGTCGTGCGGCCATAATCCGGTCGGAAATCTTTTCACACGAATCACCTGAGTACAAATGACAGCTCCGCCAATGAGTGCATTGGTACCTTGTGTACGTGATACTACCGCTAACTGTCCATATCGTTCAAGTGTAGTACTAACACTTCATACGAGTTTGTACTATTTGACGATATAGATTGTATTGATCTATTAAGTATTTATTCTGATGATTGCAGTTGGCCGAAACCCATTATCAAACTAGGAATAATAACGTGTTGCCAAGACTGAGAAAAAAATGTGTGTTTGTGCAACGTCACACTGTTTTATCATTCCTTGGCGTTTCAGTTTTCTAACGGGAGACGAATTTTCAGAACAGATTAGGGCATTGGTTTCGCATGTTTAAGCAAACCACGTAGTCTCTTTATTGCTCAAACATATTTCGGAACTTTTTTGCGATTATAAGTGGGTCGAATTTCTTTGAAGCCTTCATCTCTGTAAGCGTGCTTTTTGTAGGACTTTCACTAAATGGCCAAATTTCCTGTCATGGCTTGTATAGTAGTCCTTTACATGATATACCTGTATGAGTTCGTCTCTCGAAGACATAGGAGTAAAAACACAGCCCATGTCACTTTTATTCAACAGGAAAGGCTCGCTCAATCACTCAGTACAAAATACGCAGTTCATATATGACATATATGTACTGAGACAATGGTCTAGTAATATATTATCACAAGTAATGTCAAATAAATTATTAATTCGAACCATGCTCCTCTCCACCCACATGAAACACACTCAGAGCCTCACCAGACAAAGTGATAGTCACGTAATTAGATCACACTACTCACTTCTGAGCGTTGCTACAAGGTGTTCATGTGACCCTCCACCACCGATGTGAGACGTGGCAATAGCGTGTAATAGACGCCTATTGTACGGTATCAGCACCAGAGACGAAAATCAGCTTTTGTCGCTGGCAGTCGGTTTCAAACTTGACAGCAATTATGAACGAAAAATACACAACACTGCAGACAAAAATGTGTAGCACGAACAAGACAGGGTTGGATGTGAGGGTGACTTCATACACGTACTCACAACCGACGTGTGTGAATAATTAGAGGCACATGTCTCTCTGACAGGGAGAACGGCCACCAAAGTGTTATTCGCGTTTGGTGGTACCAGGCTTAGTAGAGTATATAAGGGAGTAAAGGGCGTCAGAGGATGAGTGGTCTCTATGAAGGACACGGAGGTTCCGCGTACTGATGTGAAACGGCGTTATCAGCACCCGACACAGTATGAGAGGGGCCTCCACCTGACCGGGTGTTCGAAACGCTCAATATCCAAATTCGTGGAGTATTCGGATGTGACAATGGTCCAGTTGTTGACTGCATGGGAGTGCGAGGGCAGGCATATTCGTCCTCAAGTTCCAGTCGATGACGTCTAAACACAACAACAGAGTATTGCCATACTGTGCACCATTCACGTAGTAATCCCCTCAATCCCGCATCGAGAACAAGTAGTGGACTCCCTGTAACATTCTATGCCATTCCACACCATTGGTCGAAGGCTAGCAGCAGTCAGACAGACTAGGGAGTTACCGTCGCATCTGTAGGTGTTATTAACGCCACAACACAGACGGATGCGTTTGGTGTGGTGCCATCAACAAGGCATGGACTGCTGATCAATGACGTTATATTGTGTTCAGCGATGAATCGCGGTTCCGCATCATCCTGAATGGCCACCACAAGCGAGTAATTTTTTCCAATGGTTCAAAGAGGTATAGGTGTTGCTCACAGCGTCACGTGTGGTGAATGATCAGGTATCACCTCAGGTCACGACTGGTAATAACTCAGCGAACTCTGCCGGCACAATTCTACGTCACAGATATCCTGCATCTGATGTGTTACCTCACAGTTCCGCTCGTCTATACATGGCTCGTGTGTCAATGAACTGTCTGCTTGATGTCGAGGTACTCCTACGGCCAGCAACGTCCGCATATCTGGTCCCAGTAGAACTTGTATGGGACGAACTCGAACATCATATGTGTCCTAGAGCCAGTATCCAGGATATCAATCACTATCACAACAGGTGTGAGCCAGTTTGCCTCAGGAGATGTTACAACGGCTTGATAAAACCCTTACCAACCGAATCAGTGAGGGCCTTACTGGCCAAAGGGGATGCAACTTCATACTGACAAGTGCTTCCCTACTGCTAACTTCTCTGTAATTCTGTAGTCACTGAAATAACATCACATACTCTCGCAACCGGTAATGTTTCATTTCATTACCTCTTCTCTTTTGGGGTGCTTAGCTTTTCCGCCAGGTAGCGTGTTCTACAATATTTATTGTTTAAGTAACCGGTTTTCAGCTTTTAGTCCATCAGGTGCAAAGAAAAATTTATGGGGCTCTACCTTTGTTGGATATATTTTAAATCAAGTACATCCAAAGAGTTTCTCAGTTGCTTGTCAAAGATGAGAGTTTTTCACATTTGACATAAATTTAAAGTAAGAAGAATGATTTCAATAAAAAATGAAGTAAATTGTTTATTTTGGATAAAATATATGACATATTCAGCTAATGAACTACACTGCAAATTACAACAACTGTTCAGAAAAGGAAAATAGATTGAGCAAATTAAATTTCACTGTAATGTTACAGTGACTGACTGAACAATACTATGTAACACGTAAACCACTACAAGTGAAACACATGATGAGATTAAACTGATAAGTGCAGCAACTTTAAGTACAAAAAGTACAATTATAGGGAAGGTGAAACCACAGTAACTGAAATAAAGTTAAATATGCGGCATATACAGGGTGTTTAAAAAATGACCGGTATATTTGAAACGGCAATAAAAACTAAACGAGCAGCGATAGAAATACACCGTTTGTTGCAATATGCTTGGGACAACAGTACATTTTCAGGCGGACAAACTTTCGAAATTACAGTAGTTACAATTTTCAACAACAGATGGCGCCGCACATGATGTGAAAGATATAGAAGACAACGCAGTCTGTGGGTGCGCCATTCTGTACGTCGTCTTTCTGCTGTAAGCGTGTGCTGTTCACAACGTGCAAGTGTGCTGTAGACAACATGGTTTATTCCTTAGAACAGAGGATTTTTCTGGTGTTGGAATTCCACCGCCTAGAACACAGTGTTGTTGCAACAAGACGAAGTTTTCAACGGAGGTTTAATGTAACCAAAGGACCGAAAAGCGATACAATAAAGGATCTGTTTGAAACATTTCAACGGACTGGGAACGTGACGGATGAACGTGCTGGAAAGGTAGGGCGACCGCGTATGGCAACCACAGAGGGCAATGCGCAGCTAGTGCAGCAGGTGATCCAACAGCGGCCTCGGGTTTCCGTTCGCCGTGTTGCAGCTGCGGTCCAAATGACGCCAACGTCCACGTATCGTCTCATGCACCAGAGTTTACACCTCTATCCATACAAAATTCAAACGCGGCAACCCCTCAGCGCCGCTACCATTGCTGCACGAGAGACATTCGCTAACGATATAGTGCACAGGATTGATGACGGCGATATGCATGTGGGCAGCATTTGGTTTACTGACGAAGCTTATTTTTACGTGGACGGCTTCGTCAATAAACAGAAGTGGTGCATATGGGGAACCAAAAAGCCCCATGTTGCAGTCCCATCGTCCCTGCATCCTCAAAAAGTACTGGTCTGGGCCGCCATTTCTTCCAAAGGAATCATTGGCCCATTTTTCAGATCCGAAACGATTACTGCATCACGCTATCTGGACATTCTTCGTGAATTTGTAGCGGTACAAACTGCCTTAGACGACACTGCGAACACCTCGTGGTTTATGCAAGATGGTGCCCGGCCACATCGCACGGCCGACGTCTTTAATTTCCTGAATGAATATTTCGATGATCGTGTGATTGCTTTGGGCTATCCGAAACATACAGGAGGCGGCGTGGATTGGCCTCCCTATTCGCCAGATATGAACCCCTGTGACTTCTTTCTGTGGGGACACTTGAAAGACCAGGTGTACCGCCAGAATCCAGAAACAATTGAACAGCTGAAGCAGTACATCTCATCTGCATGTGAAGCCATTCCGCCAGACACATTGTCAAAGGTTTCGGGTAATTTCATTCAGAGACTACGCCATATTATTGCTACGCATGGTGGATATGTGGAAAATATCGTACTATAAAGTTTCCCAGACCGCAGCGCCATCTGTTGTTGAAAATTGTAACTACTGTTATTTCGAAAGTTTGTCTGCCTGAAAATGTACTGTTGTCCCAAGCATATTGCAACAAACGGTGTATTTCTATCGCTGCTCGTTTAGTTTTTATTGCCGTTTCAAATATACCGGTCATTTTTGAAACACCCTGTAAATACACTACTGGCCATTAAAATTGCTACACCAAGAAGAAATGCAGATGATAAACGGGCATTCGTTGCACAGATATGTAATACTAGAACTGACCAGTGATTACATTTTCACGCAATTTGGGTGCATAGATCTTGAGAAATCAGTACCCAGAACAACCTTGATACGCCTAGGCATTGAGTCAAACAGAGCTTGGATGGCGTGTACAGGTACAGCTGTCCATGCAGCTTCAACACGATACCACAGTTCATCAAGAGTAGTGACTGGCGTATTGAGACGAGCCAGTTGCTCGGTCACCATTTACCAGACTTTTTCAATTGGTGAGAGATCTGGAGAATGTACTGTCCAGAGCAGCAGTCGAACACTTTCTATATCCAGAAAGGCCCGTACAGGACCTGCAACATACAGTCGTGCATTATCCTGGTGAAACGCAGGGTTTCACAGGGGTCGAATGAAGGGCAGAGCCACGGGTCGTAACACATCCGAAATGTAACGTCCACTGCGAACAAGAGGTGACCGAGACGTGTAACCAATGGCACCCCACACCATCACGCCGGGTGATACGCCAATATGGCCATGACGAATACACGCTTCCAGTGTGTGTTCACCGCGATGTCGCCAAACACGGATGCGACCATCATGATGCCGTAAACAGGATTCATCCGAAAAAAAATAACGTTTTGCCATTCGTGGACCAAGGTTCGTCGTTGAGTACACCGTCGCAGGCGCTCCTGTCTGTGATGCAGCGTCAAGGGTAACCGCAGCCATGGTCTCCGAGCTGATAGTCCATGCTGCTGCAAACGTCGTCGAACTGTTTGTGCAGATGGTTGTTGTCTTGCAAACGTCCCCATCTGTTGACTCAGGGATCGAGACGTGGCTGCACGATCCGTTACAGCCGTACGGATAAGATGCCCGTCATCTCGACTACCAGTCATACGAGGCCGTTGGGATCCAGCACGGCGTTCCGTATTACTCTACTGAACCCAGCGATTCCATATTCTGCTAACAGTCATTGGATCTCGACCAACGCGAACAGTAATATCGCGATACGATAAACCGCAATCGCAATAGGCTACAATACGACCTTTATCAAAGTCGGAAACGTGATGGTACGCATTTCTCCTCCTTACACGAGGCATCACAACAACGTTTCACCAGGCAACGCCAGTCAACTGCTGTTTGTGTATGAGAAATCTGTTGGGAACTTTCCTCATGTCAGCACGTTGTAGGTGTTGCCACCGGTACCAACCTTGTGTGAATGCTCTGAAAAGCTAATGATTTGCATATCACAGAATCTTTTTCCTGTCTGTTAAATTTCGCGTCAGTAGCCCGTCATCTTAGTAGTGTAGCAATTTCAATGGCCAGTAGTGTAGATGGGGTAATTTACAAATTAGTCTGGGTAGCTTTCTTTGGAGTGTCTGTAGTTAGAAGTGGTGTGGAAAGGAACTGTGGTCATTCAGCACCTAGTTGGGGCAAATAACCGTATTTTTATTGATTGCCTGTTTCATCTTCCTCCCTTTATTGATGTTGTGTAGGACGTCGTATTCCACTTTGTAAAAATGAGTCTCTTCAAGGAGGGGTTCTGTAAAAGTTGGGCCCCCCTTTTCTAACTCTGAAACTTATATGGTCTTCCATCGAGCAGCTGAATATTTTCCTACCAGTCTCCCCTATAACAACACTGCCACAATTACAAGTGATCTGGTATTTTTCACTTTCTCCAAAGTTGATGTGCTGCTGTTATCATTGGACGAAATGTTTCTAATAGTGATGTGCACATAAAATGATGTTTTAGAGTTCCTGTATTTCAGCTTTTTGGTAACATTCTAAGACAGTTACTAAGGGCTTGAGGTGGTGGGTCGAACACATGGTAAAGAGGCAGAAAATTCTTTTGTTTCTTACTCAGTAGACATTCAGTCAAGACAGGAGTGCAACCATTCCTTGTTGCTATTTGTTTAACTGTATTTAATAAAGCTTGAAATGTATCATTACTCGCGGGGAGGAATATTAGATGATATATCACGGAATGGAAGGCAGCGTGTGATATGACACTGGGTGAGCAGAAGTACCAGTAATTACAATGTTAGTGGTAATGGGATTCTTACAAATCTTGAAAGTATTAATGGAATTACAGATGTCAGTGTCCAGGTCTAAATAATTTATGCGTTTGCCTCGAACACCGTTGTGAATTTGATATTGCAACGTTTAGAATCTAAGTTTATGAGGAATGCTTGAAGTTGTCTCGTGGTGCTCGTATATAAGTACACTACATCAGCAACGTATCTAAACTGGGTAACCAGTCTTGGATGAGAGTTTGCTCTTTTCCATTTTTTTAATGGTCAATGTAGATTTCGGCAAGGGCTAAATGGAAGGGGAATTCCATAGTTAGACCACCTAACTATTCGTTATCTTACCATTGAAAAGGAAATGATTATGTTGTAGTCAGTGTGTGTTTCTAACGTTATGTCATCAGATGCAACTGGATCAACTCCAGATTTATCAACTATTTAGGCGCTCCCGAACAAGTATATTAGTGAATAAACTGCTGACATAAAAAACAATTAGCTTCTTTCTGCAGAGATTTTGGATATTTTTTAACTTGTTTACCAAGTCAGTGGTGCTCAGAATAACACGAATAGGTTTAAACTTGGTTTTAATTTTGATCAAGTCATTTAACTCTCTAGCTGATTTGTAGCATGTGACTGAGAATGAAGATGCTGCAGGACAGATGCGATCTTTATCCAGTTTAGGCCATTAGAACCTTAAGGAAGCAATAGGATTCTTGTTGGAGAGAAAGTAGATATCAGAGTTAGATATTACTCTTCTACACTTTTAACAATACTTTCAACTTTATCAGATTGTATGGGATCTTTCTTCATCGGTTGGAAAATGCCAGGGTTTAGAAAATCTTGCATTTTATTTATATAGTCACCTTTGTTAATTAAGAAAAGAGTATTCCCTCTGTGTGATATGATTACTACGACTCCATTATGTATATAATTTCCCCCATTAAATTATTTAAAATTTGTGTTTCCATATGATCTGGGGCACTAAAAACGAGATTTTTTCAGTTCGTAGGTTTACGAAGTGTTTAGTCGAGATATTATCACTTACTTCGCTGTCTATATCTGTTTCAATTGCTTCCTGTTGTTTTTTCCAAAAGTTTTTATGGTAATGCGTACTAGTAACAGTAGCAATAATCATTTGTGATGTGGTGCCTATACTACGCAGTCGGTTCGAACTTCTTTGTCGATCATTTAACGGGATTTACCTGTGAGTAGGAATTAGTGTAAGTTGCCACACTTGGTACACAGCATGTGGGCTATAGAACAAGACACAGGGATCATCGGAGCCGTTACTTAAAGCAGCAAAGCCACATTGAACTGAGAAAGATTTGTCCCTTGTGAAAACCATGACAGAGAGAGAGAGAGACAGAGAGAAGAGTTGTCAGAAATTCAGAGGTAATGTGTTTCACTGATGACTAGTATTACTGTTGTAGAAAAGGAATATCGCCTGACTGTGTTACTACAACTCAGGCCAGAATCTCTATTTACCTCATCAAATTGGAAGTATTGAATTTACTGTGCTCGAAGCTGTAAAAAATTCTGGAAAGTAGCGTAAACATCCTTTTCTGCTTAAGTCACATCCATGATTTTAGAGATGACACAGCTAAATGTATAGAGATTTCTAACAGAGTGTGTCTCCTTCAAGATGTGAGTCCTGTCAGAAGAGACTTGGAAAATAACGTCGATGAGCAGCTTCAAATGGCGTCGATGCGTGTAGCGGAAAGTAGTCTCGAAATGCAAGATCCAACAATGTCTATGTCTATCTTGTCTTTTCGTATTTTAGTATGAAGTACTCCTGTTTTATTGTGCTGTTACCTACGATTCATAATACACTAATACACGCTACTCCGGGGGGGGGGGGGGCATTTACTGATTTATTTATTTTTTAATGAAGAATATTTTCGGCCTACGTTGAGGTATAATTACGTAGGAGCGTTGGAGTGCCGTTACTTGTCCTATTCAGAAAGAGGGAAAAGCGTGAAGTAAAGCACTTATTTAGTTATTACAGCTTTGTTATATTGTTTAGTTTATTTAAGAAGCACAAAAAAGATTCGAATTTGGAGTTAAGATAAATGAGACACGAACACCTGGGTGTAAGTTTCATCGATTCAACACTTCTTACGGCACGTGAATGGACAAATTAGTTGTAGTTTCCATTCTGCAGTGAATATTTTGTTGTATTTATCTGTTTTACAGTATGATACTTGAAGGACTCATAAGTTATCGTCATCTGCGAAGTCGCAGACGTGGAAACTACTTCTTCAAACGCAAGAGGGTGTATGTCTTTCTCCCAAACGAATATCTTAGATTTGAATGAAAGTTGCAGACTCGGAATTAAATCGAAGTGGATCGTGACGACATTAATGTGCTCGTCTTATATCATATGAAGGTACTCGTGCGCTAAGCATCAGGTTTCCTACTGCAAGGAAACTAGGAGACCCAGCAACATGACTTACTTTCGTGAAGACTGAAAACGAAGCGCCAAAAGCACGTTACTTGCTAATGGTCTCTCTTCCTCTTCCCCCAATGAACTCTTCCCAGATCTGCCACTCTAACCTACACAAACAGCTACAATTTCCGGAATTTTCTGTTTGGTTGCCCATCAGACTTCTTTTGGAAAGAAGACAACACCTTTCCGACTGTTCGCCATGCTCCCGTCATACATGCTGTGCGCGCCAATATTCTCTTAGTGCGCGGCGGATGCATCCTCCGGGAATCTAACTCTCGTGGCCCCTCTGGTTGTTGGAAGGTCTCCGTGTTCACTCTACGAAAGCAACGGTTCTCTGGTCTGTCAGCACAACACCGACCTCTGTGGCACATCGCCGGCCGCGGTGGTCTCGCGGTTCTAGGCGCGCAGTCCGGAACCGTGCGACTGCTACGGTCGCAGGTTCGAATCCTGCCTCGGGCATGGATGTGTGTGATGTCCTTAGGTTAGTTAGGTTTAAGTAGTTCTAAGTTCTAGGGGACTGTTGACCACAGCTGTTAAGACACATAGTGCTCAGAGCCATTTGAACCATTTTTCTGTGGCACATCGTTCGACCTTCGCAAACTTGAAAGAGAAACTCAAAATACTCAAGCCCTGGGCACATTCATCTGAGGGACACAAGGAATCTAGTTGTGGCCGATCGTGTACAAAAATCATGATGCGACATAAAGCAGCATATTTTTAGATTTGTGAACGTGAAAAGGCACTGACCATTTCATTTCCCGAGAACTTAAGCATATACAAAGACGGCTTATGACTGTACTAACGAACGCAATAAGTAACTGAATCTCACAAATAAATTCTTAGATTTTTTTCCCATCTTTGTCCAGGTGATAATACGATACAATACAATTAGTTTCTGACGAATTCCGCATCAACAGGTCACCAAATCTTTTCTTCCCTCAAGACCCCAATAAGCGAACTGCGCTGAGTGTGAATTCCAAGAAACCTCGTTATTTCAAAGAGGTTTACGTATTTTGCCGCCAGATATTATTAGCCTCAATCGCCGTTGTGCAATTGAAGCGAATCCACAACTTGTTTTCCTTTAGCAGAACGTGAAAAATAAACTTCTTCAACGGAATGTTAACTCTGTCTGTTGCTGGTGGCGTCATGCTAAACAAGTTGAATGGGTGATTTCCGTGGGTGGTCGTATCTGAAAAAGCTGTACAAATGTCGAAGAGTTCTGTACGTACAAGCTCTTACCTTCAATGCCGAATTCCTTTTTGCTACACTTTAAGGTCTTTCGAAGTTTTACAAAACTGTAATGAAACGACACTTTCAAAACATTTAATCATATTGCAGTATAATCCCTACCACAAAATAATTAATTTGTTGTGACTTGAAAATTAGAAGCGATCGTTATGCGGAAACTGACATGACTGTGAAACTTTAAGCAACTTGTAATGAATTTCTTCTTGAGATCGTAATACTCCACAAAACTTCATCTGCTCTTTTCTCTTGCGTAACAGAACGTATTGTTTATATGTCACATGCTCTTTAGAGTAGTGTTCCGAGAACTAAATGGAAATTCCGAAGATGTACCAGGATATAATGTTACGTGAATGCTTTGTGGTTTCTGTTTCACGTTCAGCTAAAGGAAAACAAGTTGTGGATTCGCTTCAATTGCATCGCGGCGATTGAGGCTAATAACATCTGGCGGCAAAATACGTAAACTTCTTTGAAATGGAGATCGACTGAGTCACCCATCATCTTGGTGGCTGGTGTCGCCATCACGAGTCCCACCTACAACTCATCTTAGGTAGTTTCTCGAAGCCGTCGCTAGAGTCACATTTTTCCAGAGACTGAAGTATGTCGTTTTGAAGCCCCTCTGTAAGAAAGGTGACAGGGGATTTGTCAATAACTATCGACGTGCTTCATTACTGACATCATTTTCCAAATTCTAGGATGATATCCAACCTGAGACACAACAATATACTGTGTAAAACGCAGTTTCGATTTCAGGATGAGTTGCTCTCCTGAGAACGCCATTTCGTCATTTACTCACTGAATTTTACAAGCATTAAATAATAAAATAGCACCGGTTTGTACTTTCTGTGACCTGTCTAAGGCATTTGACTGTGCGAACCACAACATTCTCCTAGATAAACTGAAGTTTTGTGGAACTGATGTTATAACCAAGCAATGGATAACGTTGTAAGGTGACAGAATAAATGGTCAGATTCGCACCTTACATAAGACCTTTACAAATCGCAATGAGAAGGCGAAGATGACACCTAACGTTAATCGACAGTTATGAGAACATTTGCCTATCAATATGCAATGCAAAAAGGGATGACCGTCAATCGACAGTAATTAACACACCATTCCTACTCAATGCGTGTCTTTGAGTGGAAGGTAGAACAGGGAACGCGAGTGGAGTCGCTTTTAGTTTTGAAAAGCCACCTCCACAACGGCGTAGCTAAACCGCGCTGCGGGAGTTACGCAGGCGACCACTGAAGGGGTGGCTTAAAAGAGGACAGCGACCCTGGGCCAGGTGATTCAAGCTGGATGGCCGCCTGTAACGAGGGCATCGGTACAAGAGCAGAGAAGAAGCTTTAGAAAACTGCGTTTCGAAATTCCAGCGGGAGACGAACAAAAGCAAGTGATGCATTTTCGTCCAGCGAGTGCGACACATGGAAAGGTCAATGTACTTTAGGCGTCTAGAATGGGAACAAAACGTCAGATTGGCGGAAACGCTCTAGGAAGGAGAAAACTACTGAAGTTTCGACGCAGTTTGATAGAAGGTACGTTGCGATCGGTAGAGGGTGTTTCTACAAAATAAGAGGAACGCTCCTATTGGTAGAAAAAAACCGTGACGTGAAAAAGGAACCCAAGTGGAGGGAGGCAGTTCTGCCATGAGAGGACAAGAGAGAAATTTTGATAGAGGACTCTTCTCTGAACTCGCGTCAAGTGCAGAATGGAGCGCTTAACGCTTCGTATGATGCAGAGAAGAAATTGGTGTGGACACTGCGTTCACAGTGTCTGCACTCCAGCTGAAATTAGCTGTAGCAACGTTTAGCTCCAACTGTGGAGAAACGAACCAGCCAAATTAGTTAATTGTCCTTGCAAGAACTGAGAGAGCACTAAGATATGCACGCTGCTCCAACCATGCGCGTCTATATCACCACATAATAAGACTAGGGCTGAGGACATACTTCCTTGCATAACAAGAAACATAGGGAAAGTTTCTGCTGGAAAGTTCAGCAAAGGCCAGATTAATTTTGTAGGAATTTCAGTGGGAGAGAGCGGCCTTGCAAACAGCAGCACGTCGCAGCTTAAGGTAAGTACCGCGTGCAGAGGCGTAGTCTTTGTTGGCACACCAGCTTGCGTCCAGTGTAAACTCGAGCGGCCTTGGGTAATCTTCCCCTCAAATTTGTCACTTGACTAACCATCCACCGTAGACTTGATTGTCATCCTAAATATTACCGAACTTTGAACCGGAATCGGACGATTTTCGTAGTACTGGTCAACATCATAACGTATGTGTAGGAGCAATTTTGTAAAGAAACGTCCAATTAAATTTTCATACGGTGGTGCTTAGGGTTAAAGTTAAAAAAGCTTCCTATTAAACTTTCATAATATTGTGCTTAAGATTAATGTTCTTTCAGAGAGTTAAATATTTAACACTGTTGTGTATAAACTTATCTCACTTTTTGGTGTTGGCAAGATGCGTTATCCATTGTTTTTATGTTGGCAAGTTGAAAACTGTGTGAAAAGCTGTAATTTGATGAGAAATATTGTGATATTAAACTTGTCATTTCACCTCACACGGTGTTCTCAATTCAAGAATAAGAAAAAACAAAAACAATACCCCTGCAACATTACATCATACCCAACACAAAATAATGCAGGAAGTTGAACTCAGTAATTCAACCGATGTAATCATGGGAGATATCTCGGACTGGGGATAAACAACATATGGAGTTCCGTAAGGCTCAATCTTCGGTTCGCCGTTGTTCCTGATATATGTAAACAATCTCTTGTCTAATACACAAAAAGCAGAATTAGCTTTTTCGTTTTCCTTTTTTTTTTTGGGGGGGGGGGGGAATGCAATAGTATTATAATTAACCCAAATAGCAAAATATTAATCAATGGTAAACAATGTTCTTAACAATGTCATTTACCAGTTTTCTGCTAATGGTTTCGTTTCCTGTTTCAAAAAGACACAACATATTCAGTTCTGCATATTTAAGGGTATTACACCTATATATTTTGGATAAATGGCACCATCGGTCGCAAATATTGAAATCCTTTATTCTACAGATCGATTTCGGTCGCTGTGTACCATCTTCAATGCTAAAACTACATAAGAAGCATCAGACATGAGGATTGTAACACAAATGTGGCCCTATTTATAAACACTGTCAAAAAATATGGTAATAGAAAAAGATATACAACTCTACATATTCTCGTACATACCAAATTGTTCGAAACTTTGTAGGCCCATATCATAATAGCACAACATTTTCTGTGAGGTTTAACATGTACTGTGATGATTGTTTCCAACAGATATCTTCGCTTTCACTGCGCGCAATAATTTTAAAATTGCAGAAGAACCTATCTTGCATCTTAGCAGTTGCCGAGCTAACATACAGTGAGCTTGTAGCTTACTCCGCCAACTAGCTAAGCTCAGTATAGCAAAAACAAGCATCATCGTGCCCTCTACATTCCAAAGCGTACAACACGCAGATATCAAATACAACAAATACTGTCAATAGAAAATCTTACATAAAAATAAACCTTAAAATCAAAGCAAAGCTTTGAAAACTGCAGTACATAAACCCATTATACAAATGCAATAACTTACGCCCTCTGAAATAAAGTACCAGATACAGTTTTTATAGGAATATACGTAACGTGAAGCCACATACTAATTTCTTAAAAAAAATACAGAGAAGTTAACATCAGAAACATCCTTTTTACATTTCCAAAAACAACGATTAAATGTTGAAATGTAATAAAATTAATTTTTTATTATTTTGTGAGCATTAGTGTAATGTAATAAAATGAAATATGAGCCGTGACTTATACAAAAAAGAAACACACATTAATGCAATGGCTCAGCATAAAAGAGAAATAACTAATGTAGGAATATTATTAACTGTGTAATATGTTCTTTAATTTAGCCCGACGTGTATAAGCACTCAGTAAACTAGCTCATTTCTCAGGGTAGTTACGTAATCGTCTATAATTAATTGTCCTTTTCTTATTTGTCCAACACTAGGCTCGTGAGAAGTTGTGTGCTTATTGCACCAGAGAATATTTGCCAAGTCTGTTCGATGTACACTACTGTTGTACGTAACTTAATGTCGTGGTTTCGTATCAATTCCCCAATATAACAAGAGTAGCATCTACAAATTAAATCCTATAATGGAACTGGAATCCTGTGACCAGACCTTTTCTGCCTGGGATGATATCTCGTTATATAAAGAAAATCTGTAAGTAAAATTGTAAAATTGTTAAATTATTAGTAGCTGCCTCCGGTCTCGTGGGATCTGAAATAAATTGTCCTAACCGACGGCACGTCTCGAAGATGAGCTAAAAGAAAAGTGTTAAAGATTTTTCTAAGATGGCGCCTAACAATGAAAATTCTTTGTTAAGGTCCATATCTACTTAAGGCAGTTTAGTTATCAGACTAACAATAGATTGACCACATACACAAAATTATTTTGACACAATAACCCTCATATTTTTCGGGTTTTAAGTACAACTTACATTATCAGCTGGTATAGCAAGATGAGCTTTACACAAGAACGTACTCTTAGGTCCGAATCCAAGCAAATAAAGTAAGCGAATGACAAAGGAAAGATAGTTCATGCATAGAAGCTCAAGAGTCCATGGAATAACACGTCCATTGTAGTTCTATCTCTTCTTCTTTGGCGTACTTGTCGATAATTTATAAAATTTATCGTAATATTTAGTTAACATTTTTTTAAAACCCAAGTCCACCCAGGAGAAACAGTAGAATGTAAAAACATTAAACCTTTACAATGGGACGTTAGGCTCTCTCTTATCGTACTGGAATACTTAACCAACCTAATAACTGACATTATCATTGTAAATGGAATGTAGAGGGCACTATGATGCTTGTTTCTGTTATAATGAGCTTAGGTAGTTGGCTGTGTAATCTACAAACTCACTGTACGTTGGATCGGCAACTGCTAAGGTTACAAGATAGATTCTTCGGTAATTTTAAAATTATTGCATGCAGTAATAGTGAACGTATCTGTTGGAAGTAGTCATCACAATACATGTTAAACCTCACAAAAAACGTATTGTTATGGTACGGGCCTACAAGGTTCGAATAATTTGGTATGTACGTGGTTCCGTATATTTGTAAATGTTTCTCTGTTTCTGTATTTTATCATAATGATTATAAAAAGGGCTACATTTATCTTAAGATCCTCATGTCTGATGGTTCTTTTTTATTTTTGTCACTGAAGATGACCAGACAGTGACCGAAAAAGATTTGTGAAATAAAGGATTTCAGTATTTACCACCGATGATGCCATTTATTCAAAATATATTGACAATAATACGGTTGTGGTGCACACGGCTCCCAATGAAATTAGGCTTCAAGTACTTCACCTATGTTAACACCTGTCGAGAAAATAATAAATAGGGAGGAAATTTCAAAATTCTTAGATGTCCGTACTGATGCGAATGTAAATTGGAAAAAGCACGTTCTGGAACTCAGAAGACAACTTATTTCAGCCACTTTTGCACTTAGAACCATTGCAAATCTTGGGGAACGACAAATCAGTGAGTTCACATATTCTGCATATTTTCATTCAATAGCATGGTATGGAATAATGTTCTCGGGTAACCCATCTTTACGACTGAAAGCCTCCATTGCTCGAAAACATGATGCAATAGTAATATGTGGTGCACACCGATGATCATCTTGTGAGCATCTATTTAAGGAGTTGGGCATTCTGACTGCTGCTTCACAGAACATTTATTGTTTCAAGAAGTTTGTTATGAATAACCGACTGCAGTTCAAAACGAAGAATGGCGTATATAATTGCAATACAAGAAGGAAAAATAACATTTACTACTCCACATTAAGGTTGTCTTTAACACAGATAGGTGAACATGCTGCAACTAATTTTTTTAACTTAGCCAGCGACATATAACGTCTGATCGAGAGAGAAGTAAAGTTTGAAAACAAACTAGTAAAGTTTCTCCTTGACAACGTCTTCTGTTATGTAGAAGAATCTCAATTGCTGTAACGTGTAACAGGTGCTGGGTAGGAATTACAAACTCACATCAATATGTTTAATTATAACAATTAAAAGACAAAAATCTTATAAATGTTAAGCTTGTAGTTGTATTTAATAGTTAATTTGTAATCTGAATGTAAAATGACCCGTTCAACATCATTACGATTTATCGTGCAAATGAGACACGTAACGTGGAAGTAATAACTAGGTAGCAACCTAAGTAGTTCGCCACTTACTCTTTACATGTCGTTTCACTGATGTCCGCACATACCTCTAGTAGTCAACAAAAATGCATATTTCTATCACGAACCCATCAATTATTTACGTTCACGTTCCTCTCCTCCACAACTACATTCACATACATATTTACCTCATTTATTGTCCAGCCGGCGAGTCCCCACTTTCAAAGGGCAGTCTTCAAATTTATTCACATTCATGAAATCCATACCAAAATTATAAGTGGAAAGTAACTCTGTTTTTTACGCTTTCACGACTCAACCGCTTAACCGATATTAATGAAACCTGTTATGGAGATAACATGAACGCTGAGGAAGAACATAGGCTACTTTAGAAATTGTGTAGTACAAGATTTCTACTGATTTGAAGAATATAATGAGAAATAGGGGACAATAATTACTCCCAAGAGTATTTACTTTTTGACTTCAGAAATTTATAATATTTGAGAAAATGCATTTATTGTATGATATATTTTACTTAATACGACTTAACGTAACGAATACAACGCTTAAACAAGCCTCTACGTGCTTAATCCATACATCCATACTAATATCACCGACAAGCCAGTTGCATTTTAACCGCTCAGCGACTCGCATCTGTTCTAGCTTCTAAGACTCGAAGCCACTTGCAGAAATTGGTTGGGGTCATGTGGTTAACATGGTTAAACTTGGGATCACGTGTTCGTATCGCAGAGAGGCTGTTTTCCGACCGCGACTGAGAGTGCATGGGTCATCCACATCATTATTTTTATCATCATTGCCGCACAAGTCTCCGAAGCATTGTCATATAAAAAGAGCTGCACCAAGCTTCCGAGAAGAAGTAATAATTTTCTTTTATATTTGCTCTTAGCCCCATTCGGCTGCGGCTGCTGTAGTAGCCTCCAATGAATAGCATCCACGCTGCCGAACGGCGCATTCAGTACTTAAGATGCTGTTGAACTTAGCTTACGTGGAAATACGTATTTGAACCATCAATAAAAACAGCGATTGTGGACGGAAGCCGCAGCAATGTAAGCTGTTGGTTTGGGACGAATGTACGATATCTTGACAGACTATGGCCGTAATAATTGAAGTCACACCGGCAGATGACGTAAATACATATTTAAAGAAGTAAACCGTATGATGCCATGTCCAAAATTTTTAACAACAAATATGCGCCTGCAGCTGCACAGTGACACATAATCTGCACATTATGCTGGATGTTCTTCTGAAAATCGGCGATGCCAGGGGCGTAATTACACTACGTCGTTAATTTTGTAATGTTATTCACAGCACACAACTAACGAATGGTACTGTGAAAGGGCATCTATTGCGCCGATTAATGAATCTGTAGGCAGGAAAGTAAGGAACTTACATCACATGCAGGAGGACATATTATAAAGTATCTCTCTGGTGATAATAATATAGAGACAGAACAAGTCACTTCTTACCCTGCAGAGTTTCTTCACTCTTTGGAATTGTCAGCAGTGCCTTCTCATAAACTTAAAGTTAAAGGTTGGTGTTCCACTCCACTTAATGAGAGATCTTGATGCGACGAGAACGTGTAGCGGTGCGCCCTTACAGATTACCCATCTGGACTAAAATATTGTTAGGGATACTATAAATAGTGGATCGGCTAACGGAGAAAGTGTTTTGATTCCACGGATCTCAGTTATACCGACGGATTTGCCTTTCAGTTTAAAAGACTTCAATACCCGCTAAAAAAAGCCCAAGGTCTGTGCGCTTTTAGAAAAAATCGGTTTTCTCATGGAAACTCAGTGTGCCGTGCTTACGTGTAAACTACTCACTAAATCTCTGCATCCTTGCAGAAGAAAGCAAGACCAAAAAGTTGTTTGTAGAACGGTATTAGTATCATCCTATGAATAATTGAGAAGAAAGAAACATTTTTTTAGTTTTCAATATTCTTAACTAAGATTAAAATTAAAAAACAAATTGATTATGTACATGTATTCACCACAAACACACGCACACACATACACACATATGTACACCATTATATACCTTATAAGTAACTAGTGTACTTCCTCACCGTCTCTCACCAAGCACAACTACTGTTGTGCGGGCGCAGCTGCGGGTAACAACTAGTTTAACTTGTGTTATTTCTGGAGCTATTAACAATGATGGGCATCGAGCAGTTCCACTGCCAAAACCAGTACCATATGCAGCAGTAAAAGATGAACCAGCGTCGTACTGTAAGGTAACGAGATTAAGTGCTGTGCTTTGGAGCAACAATTGGCTCTGAGCACGTCATCAGTCCCCTAGAACTTAGAACTACTTAAATCTAACTAACCTAAGGACACCACACACATCCATGCCCGAGGCAGGATTCAAACCTGCGACCGTAGCAGTCGGTCGGTTCCAGACTGTAGCGCCTAGAACAGCTCGGCCACTCCGGCCGGCGGAGCAACAATTACTAGCCGAAACAGGTCATCGTATTCCAGAGCCGTTTTTCTCGAAAAAGTCATTGACAGACAGGCAGACACCTTCTCTCACTCGCTACCCTTCGACAGGATGTAGTGTTTCAAACTGCGTAAC
The DNA here is from genome assembly GCF_023898315.1 of Schistocerca nitens. NCBI lineage: Eukaryota > Metazoa > Arthropoda > Insecta > Orthoptera > Acrididae > Schistocerca > Schistocerca nitens. The sequence continues at coordinate 251,365,665 of NC_064618.1, forward strand.
TGTAGGACTCGACCGTGGCGCGAATCCTAAAATTACTAGCAATTACCATAGTGAGCTGTCTCGTTTGATAAAGAAAGGAAGAGAAAAGGACTCCTGTTAAAGGCAGGCTTACGTCGCGAATTAAAAGTAAGACGAGGGCTGCCCAGAAAGTAATGCACCGCATTTTTTTCTCAGTCGAAAATAATGCTACGAATGCGAACAGTTACGTATGTATTATTTCAAGTCTCCTGAGTGAGCGCGACAAGTTTCCGTCACTTCCGACAGATAACGTACCTCACTGCAGAGAAAAAAAATGTGGGAAATATTAAAAAACGTTTGTGAAAAGTGTATGGAGCATCTTCTGTCGACAGAAGTACAGTAAGTCGCTGGGCACGGAGGGTGAGGTAATCAGAAGGCGTTGAGGCGGAGCTCCACGATTTGCAGCGGTCAGGGAGACCATCCACAGGAGTCACACCCGACAGCCCCGTCAGATTTCCGTTTGTTTGCACCATTAAAGGATAGCTTTCGTGGAAGCGTTTTGAGGACGATGAGGAGGTGATTCACACAGTGAAGCACTAGCTCCGCCACCAGCACGAGGATTGGTACCAACAGGGCATCCACGCCCTCATATCACGCTGGAGGAAGGCCATAGAACGGGATGAAGATCACGTGAAACAGTAGGGTGAGTAGATAAAACACCATTCTTTCGTGTGTGTAATTCTCATTATGTTCAATACAGAATTGTTGAAAAAAATGAGGTGCATTACTTCCTGGGCAACCCGCGTAAAATATTTGCTTTACAAGAAGGGAAAGAAGCTTAACTTGTGGTAATGGATTTAGTGATCGGCAGTTGGCTCGGTTCGAAATCCAGCAGTTGAGTAGTTGAGGGTAATACGGACACCAGCTGCTAGAAACTGGAACCGAAGACTTCACTCTTGGCTGCGTCTTGGTAGATGACAGGCGGGCACCAGACGCTGCACGGTTTGCGCTGAATAATGTGTTCTGTCCATATACATAGCACATACAACCTATGAATGTTTGTAAGTTTATGAATCCTTTGTGGGATGATTTCTGTCAGTCCAGATATTTAGTGATAGGCTTAGCATACGAGTAGGCACGGTAGGAAAAGTTTCGGGTACGACATACGGCCGTGTCATCCCCTGCAAATGGCGTCACCAGATGTAGTACGGAGGGGATTGTGGTCAGCGCAACGCTCTTCCGATCGTCGCCGGGTTTCTCTAATTTGGAACTGTTAGTGATCGTTCGAGTAGCTCCTCATTTGGCCTCATGAGGCCGAAAGCACCCCGTAGCAGCCATTCCACCAAAGGAAAATCACTGGGAGTGGTAGGAACCTAACCTGGGTCCTCTGCTATGGAGTCAGATACGAGGATCACTCAGCTACGGATGTTAATTAGCTTGTGAGTAAGCGTGAATGTATTTGGACAATCAAAGCAGGAAAGTTCCTATAATTTTCTGTGCTCTTGAAGTAATAAAAATCTATGAAATCTATTCGCAGTTGCAAATATCGCCAACGATCAGCTGTATAACGGAAGGACGACGATGAAAATTTGTGCCAGATCCGGACTCGAACCCTAATTTTCCACTGATCGCCCGCGGTGTCCTTACTAGCAGGCTATCCGAGCATGCTTCCCGACCTCAGCCAAACTTCCATTTGTTGCCAACCACGTGTCTACTCTCTGCACACATACAACAGTTATGTATATTCGTGTACAGAGGAGATGTTTTAATTTAAAGTCTCTCGCTCAGGGTCGACGGATGAATACGATATTGCAGTACCTGTGTACTTCGTAAGTACGAAGAAGTTTTCCTCTGACAAGGATACACGTCCGAAGGAACTTTGAATCTCGCTTCTGAACAACACAGGCACTGCAATATCGTAAGAAAATAAAGTTTGTTCACTGTTAACAAATGTTTCACTGTGGCTCACATTACAACTTTTTTCAAGACTGGTTTCCTGAGTACAGGTTTAGAAACTCGTAAATTGGGAGGAAAACGCTTCGCTGTGTGGTGGTCTTAACAGGTTGCCACCACCACAGTTCTAATGTCCGAAGAGGTAAACCAATCGAAACTGCAGACAAGCCAGTGACATCAACATCACTGAGAAAGATATAATCTAAAAGAAGGAAACGTCGAAGTGTGGAAGAACATCACCGGGTCTGGCTTCTAATCTACCGAAGACACAAGTGACTTGAGATTGCGTTCACCTTACCTTGGCACCACGGACACTAGAGGCTGTTTCCTATGTAGTCAATGGGGGCGAACCGTGTTGGTGGCCGCCGTAACCTATTCGCTGACTGCCAGCATCGTTGGTTCCACGTCCTTCGTTGCCACGGCGTTATTAGCAGGTGCAGAAACCAGATCCCTTCTCCCCATTAATGGGTAAATGATGAAAGTGCCCGGGTCTACTTCTTAAGCGTTTAAGAAGGGGAGACACAGACGCCAGAACTCAGTCTGCAGTTCCATCTGGACCTCAGTACCCTCAGGGATGGCTGCCAAAGGCAAGGGTGGCTCAAAATATGACAGCTCTTCTTCACCATCTTCAACAGCCTGCTGAGGTGGCGCAGGAGAGAGCAGCTCAATCTCTATCGGTTGTTCTCGCTGCACTGTGGGGGATCATCGCCACTGTGATCGTAAGTAATTACGGTGCTGGGATGGCGAGTCCCCTTGCCCTATATGCTGAGGGGAATATTGACATCGTTCAGACAGATTGTAGTCTCAAAGTTGTCTGCTGAGATGGCGGCTGGCTATACCCATGCAATTGAGAACCTGTAAGAGGTTTCCACCCAGCATATGCATAAAATACGAAGAAGAGCAGATAGAAGAGGTTGACAGTCTAAAATTCCTGGGATTACAACTTGATAATAAATTCAGTTGGGAAGAGCACACCACAGAACTGCAGAAACGCCTTAACAAATCTGTATTTGCAATTCGAGTGTTAGCAGACATAGGCGACATAAAAATGAAAAAGCTTGCATACTTTGCCTACTTTCATTCCATAATGTCATATGGTATAATATTTTGGGGTAACTCTTCAAGTCAAACAAAAGTTTTCAGAGTCCAAAAGCGTGTAATACGTATTATTTGTGGAGTAAATTCACGGACGTCCTGTAGAAACCTCTTCAAAGAACTGGGTATACTAACAACTGCCTCTCAGTATATTTACTCATTAATGAAATTTGTCCTAAATAATATATCTCTTTTTCCAACAAACAGCTCAGTTCATACATACAATACCAGGAACAATAATGATCTGCACAAGGACTTAAAAGCACTTACTTTAGTTCAAAAAGGGGTCCACTACTCAGGTACACACATCTTCAATAATTTGCCAGTAAACATAAAAAATTTAGTTACAAATAAAGATCAGTTTAAAAGGAGCCTGAAAGACTTACTAGTGGCCAACTCCTTCTACTCCATTGACGACTTTTTTAATAGAAACAAATGATGTATTGTATATATTCATACTATTAGTATTGTTATTTCAGCTTAAAAAAATAAATGAATAAATTGACATGTTCCACATCCACGAGGATCTCCTCAGCACGGATCTGTGGAACAAAAAACTAATCTAATCTAATCTAAACGGTAGTATTTCGTTTCTGTGACTCATGCACCTATTGAACTAACTTCCCTTTGTCCACCATGGTTGACGTCCCAACCAACACACATTTCAGTAAAGAGGGCTTAAAATATGAATTTTGGGGGTAGAGGCTGGGCACAAGAGATCAAACAATCGGACGTCCATGCAGGAGCTCCTCCAGACTGATTCCGTTTACTAGCGTGATACAGTAAGTGGCTAAGATGCGCAAAGAAACATCGTCTAGCAACATTGTTTGCATTGAGTTCCTTATTTGGTTCTTAAATATCTGGACTACCCGCACCGCCACCGATTTGTGTGCTGGATGGCAGGGAAGGGTGGTATGGTGCTGAATGCGATTGTGGAGACCATAAACTGATGGTCATTATCAGAGACCAGAGTGGACGGCATATCCTCTACTGCAAATAGAGTCATGAATGTTCTGACATCATTGCTATATAGGGTTGGTTGTTTTGGGGAAGGGGACCAGACAGCGTGGTCATCGGTCTCATCGGATTAGGGAAGGATGGGGAAGGAAGTCGGCCGTGCCCTTTCAGAGGAACCATCCCGGCATTTGCCTGGAGTGATTTAGGGAAATCACGGAAAACCTAAATCAGGATGGCCGGACGCGGGATTGAACCGTCGTCCTCCCGAATGCGAGTCCAGTGTCTAACCACTGCGCCACCTCGCTCGGTGCGCTATATAGGGCAAATTGTACAGGGTGTCCACCAATATCAAACACATTTACCCGTGAAACGGTCCAGTGAAATACATGTGTACTCCATCCCACAGATGAGCTGATTGAGGCCATGGCGGAAACATTTTCGTAGGGGCTTGGTTCTGCAACCAGGAGCGACACTATCTCACTACACTTTCTATATAGGCGCATTTATCACAGGCCGACATATATGCTATCAAGCTAACGCTTTCGTGTGATACATCCCCCAGTGAGAAGAGTGCAGCAACTGAAGGACACGAGGAGAGAGCGAAGATAGAGCTAAAACGCGGTAGTCGTCGTCCTCCGTAGTACGGAAAGACAGTCCCTGACGGGCATGTAGCAGCTCTTTCATACCGAAATAAGGTCGAAAATCGGAATGGGCATCCTTAGGGAAATGCATGGGCTATCCCGATTGGTGCTACCTCTTTGGCGGTGATGGGAAAGACTTGTAGCGTAGCGTCTGAAGTGTCTTCGATCACAAAACAAACTCTCTTCCTTGTCAAACTCCATATCAGGTTCCATGGGCTACCCAAAGAGCATATCATCATCTTAATGTCCAATGCTGTAACCTCTGAGCCATCTTGTCAGGGAGTTTGGCCTTAGGATTAACGGTTTTGATCCGTGACCAAGCGCAATTTGGATTCATACAGGAAAACGTGAAAACTTTTCAACACAGTACATGATAGTGAGCGCCTCGTTCACTATCTCAGTAGTTCTTTTGGACAAGCGAGAGAGTCTTACAAGCAAAAGCATTCTGATCCGTCCGGATTTGTGTGGAACATTAGTGGCCAGTACTAAAATTTTTTTGGATCAAGGTAGCAAGGCAAGGAGCAGAGCATAAACAATGTCTCAGCTGCAAAAAGGTTGCTGACGGAACAAATTTCACTTCTCTCCTGGCTGAGAGGCTATGAGACCTCCAGTGCATTTGGGATTAATTTGTCACAATAAATCACTTTGCCATGGATCGAATGCAGCTTCTTTTAACTACGAGAGGAGCCGGTCGGAGTGGCAGTGCGGTTCTAGGCGCTACAGTCTGGAGCCGAGCGACCGCTACCGTCGCAGGTTCGAATCCTGCCTCGGGCATGGATGTGTGTGATGTCCTTAGGTTAGTTAGGTTTAATTAGTTCTAAATTCTAGGCGACTGATGACCTCAGAAGTTAAGTCGCATAGTGCTCAGAGCCCAACCTAACTACGAGAGGTAAGCAACTTATCAAGTTTTGCGGCGTGGTCATCGAGTGGCTTAATGCCCTCCTTACTTAAGAGATGGCAAAAATGCATGACGCTCTGTGCTCTGTGCGAAAACCGAACACGATGGCGGAAGGGGCTGGGGGTGGGGGACTCCGTGGCATCTGAGGCGACGGTTGATCTGGAAATTCCAACACTTGTAAAAGCTCAGCATGTTACTGCTGTAATTGCTGCTGCTGATGATGCTATTGCAGGACAACTGCTGCCATAATTTCATAAACCGGTTGTCGATGATGATGCAACACGACCAATGGATGGATGAGACGTATTCGCGCTACTCTTAAGACTCGTTCCTGGGTACAGATTCTAAAAGTATAAACTCTCAAACTGGGAGGAACATACCGCACTGTGTCCGAGCCATACCAAGTCGTCAAGTGAGAGAAATCTAACTTCCCAAGAGCTAAACTAGTCGACACCAAAGATAAGCCAGAAACGTTAACAGTGTACGTAGTAGTCGAGAGGGAAAACTGAGAAAGAGATAACCAAAAACAAGCGGATTCTAAGTATGGCAGAATATCAATAGATTTGGCTTCTAAGCTACAAGTGACTTGAGTCGGCAGCCGCCTTATCTTAGCGGCAAGGATACCAAAGGCTGTTTCCAATAAACGCGTCGTGGGCGCGCCGTGTCGGTTGGCTGGCTGCCAGCACCGTCGGTTCAGCCTCCTATCTTGCTTTAGCATTATTGACAAGCATGGATACCGATACATTCATAATAACTCATTAGTAGAGGAAAAGGTTCGCTGTTCAGTCTTCGACATGTAGATCAACCAAGCGCCATCTGTCGTGTTTCGAGGTGATAATACTAGTGACTTATTCAATGGTTAGTTTGTTTATATTACCATTTGGAATTATCACTTAAGTTGGTAGAGGCCTATATTTAATTGGTACTGGGGCAACCTGTGGGGTGTTCTATGAGGGAATGGTACTCAGCCAAACAGGGGCTGGTACTGAGATGGAAGAGCTTACTGTCTCTTTCTCTCTCTCTCTCTCACACACACACAAACACAAGTAACTTCACAGTATACAAAGTCACAGCTGAGGCAGTATGTCTTGCAGCTGCCACATCATCTCCGTCAACATCTGCACCAGCACCAACATCAGTGCAGCTGCATCTTCTTCAGCATCTCAACTGACAACGCAGATCCAGGCAAGTCACTCTGCAACAAATCCAGGCCATCACGAGTATTGGCATTCTTATAAACATCATCCCAAACGAATCCCCATAAAGGACCCATCATTGACAAAGCCCACGTCACAGAAACCAAACAACCACCGCATAGACATTAAATTACCAGACCTATGGAATCCAATGTATAGCCCTACAACTTCTGCTTCATGTTGTTTTAACCAGCGCTGTCACAACATTCTTCGTCCATAATCCCTATCCTTCGACGCTGAAAATGTCTTGCCCTAATATTTTCTTCCGATCCTGGTTTATACCCCCCCCCCCCCCTTTATGTAAAATTTCCTGTTGTGAACTTAGGTCCTGTAACATCTTTACACGTACACCTTCATGGCTCAAACAATTCCAGTCACCCAGGAATCCACCTACCTGTGCTCATAGCGGATGAGGCAGAATGGGAACTGATACACGTCAATCCATTACTAGACTGCTACGTCTCATGTTTCACTCATAATTAATTTAAATTCATCACAATCTGAGCTGTAGTCCTGTCAATAAATATTTAACGCCTGCAGTAAGTAACTGCAATGATTGCGAGAAGTAAGATTTTTATATTAATTCTTTCTCTTTTCTGATGGCAGTTTTGCATGTGATTTGTTCTGCAGGTGAGTTGGGTTCATGATATGCAAGGATAGGCAGAGATGTTCAGCGTAATGACTTGCTGTCTAATAGGGCCCCCTGGGAGTTTCGGGTCGCCTTTCAGAGGAGGAAGTGAGGGGACGAGGCAAAGTGCCTGCTTATGACAGTCTCAGTTCCATAGAAAAAGAATTGTTTGCCCCAGGGGCTAGGAGCCGCATTACAGCAGTTTTTGACATAATGTGCCATGCACGACATGGACACAAGGTCTCTATTAAAAGAACTCATATAACATGCCACTATTAGCACCTACGAAAGTGCAGATCTTGGTTTCTAGAGGATGTACCATTCAGTCAAAATACATTTCAATAGACTTTGTTTTCCACCGACATGTCACCTTTCTGGAATGATCTGTGTGTGGAACTACGCCACAGATACAGATCTCTACATTCTGTGAAAATCAACGCAGCTGCACTATGTTCAGGAATCCTTCCAACTTTGCAGTGCACTGGGCCATCTTTCTGGTGCAACTTTACGCGAGGTGAACACCCACTTATGTGAAAGGTTATAAGAAGGCACCCCATTGGTTAATCTTAAAAAATAGCATCGAAGGGCATATCAAGAGCCCAGTTGCCAAGAAATTTGGACGTTTATCACTCAAGACATACGGACAGCCCTCTTGACCCAAAGCTGAAACATAGAAATGTCTCAAGTGCGTAACAAATAACGACTCCCTCACCCAAGACTGCATATATCCCTCCAGTTCTCTCCACAGCAAAACTAATCACCTTACACATGTCCCACTGCACATTCTCCGTCACTCTGTAAGATCTGAAACTCATCACATTCAAACTTATAAGTGCAAGGCTAAGCCTCCTCCCACCAGAACTGAATTATGTTCCATGCTCTCTACTGATATATTGAAACAATATACCTTGCCGTGCTTCCATCATCGAAGGTACAGTCCGTTTGTGCTGCCCCTGAGTAAAAATTCGCTCATATTTTATCAGCACAAGATGTACGTAGCCTCAAAATAAGCAAAGTGGTTGGATAATAAATATATAAATTTTATTTTTTAAAGGAATTCTGTTATATGTTATAGAGCGCCCGACAAAGTGGTGGGCTTCGCCGCCTGTCGCGGCACAACGGCGATCTGGCGCCTAAAGAAAAAAAGAATACAGAAGGCCAAAGAAGAGTTAATCATTTAAAACAGCAATGATGTAAAAGAATAAGAATTTTAGTAGTATGTCCGAAGTAGGTCTGAAGTAGACACAGAGTTCGTCGCTTGTTCATGGTTACGACACTAGTTCGGCGTTTGACGATAAATTAATATTATATCTTGCAGTAGGAGAATTTATGATCTGACTTACGTATTTACATCGATACCTAAAGAAAGGAAAATTAGCGAAATAATATTGGATTCTATCCTGACTGGAAAGTTTGAAATTTGTCATCACTTACGTAAGGCTCATGTTTTCGTTTAATTCTGAAGAAGATAAGTCTGTTTTCACTTAAGGTGAGTGAACAACAATATAAAGTTCGTTGTAAAAAAGGGAATAATTCTCGGTCGGAGATCGTTCTTATGTTGACTGAAATGGGAAGTTTTGAAGCTAGATGCTTCCAAATGGTTTATAAAGTAAGGACTGTGATGTCCTAGAAGGTTGAACAGAGGTTCAGTGTAGTATCTGAAGTTAATTTCAGAATAAATTTTGTTTGGGTTGAAAAGTGACGCAGGTGGTTTTGGTTGAATTTTCGTTGTCTTCGGGGTAGTAGTTGTATATTGTAAAATACGCGAACCTATCAATTGATGAGAAAGTAACGACAAGCGTAAGTGAAGCCTCTGTCGTATATTGATTTATTTTGATGATAGATGTCGGTATATGTATGGTATATTTGTTGGTGGTTGTGACTACTAACCCCTGTGGAGAGTGTAAACGATTGTGTGATTAAATCCTGGTCATTTAACCTAAAGAATTTATACTATTGTAATAGTTGTTCTTCCCATTTCATAGTGAAATAAGCAATTGCGAGTTAAATAACTGTGAGCACTTATGGTGATGACATTACTACTGGATAGTAAGTAAAGTGAACAATTACCGGATATACTAAAAAAAGTTCTTATTCTACATTGCTGGAAAAAGATATTTTAAAAAGGGTTAGTAACCGCGAATGTCCAACACCTGAAGAGATTGAGTCTTGTACATTATTTCATACAGGGCGGTGGAGCTTACTGATTTGTTTTTCTTTATTTTTGATTTATTATTCAATATCGAAAATAGGGATTTTTTTAAAAATCTTTTCCAGAAAAGGATTATATAACAACTGAAATTGTTGAAACATAAAAGACTGAAATATTGGGTAAAGTTCCTCAAGGACAATAAATTAACGTTCATCGTTAAATTAAAATCGAAGTTCCACTGGTGTCTGAACTTATTGTGTAGTTAGTTAATACTACTTATATTCTTGTGTCAATTTGTCTGAGCATTTTAAATGCAGAAATAATATTACAAATACTTCTGAAGAGAAATATTTAGTAACGTTTGTCTCTAAAGTGAAAAGGAAAGCATAAGATTGAATTTCGACAGCTGCGATATAAAGTGTAGGCTGTCAGAGAGGTTAACTGCCTCTGGTAGGAAAGATGTATTTTATCACATCGAAACAACACGCTAACAGTAGTCATTTGTCTATCAGATCAGCTGATCGCAAATAGGCGTTTTTGTGTCGTTAATTTTCTATAACGTTGATTTAACAATCTGATGGAAATAACGATTTCTTTTATTATCTAAAGAGATACCTTTTTACATTAATCCTCTTCAAATACAGGGCACAGACGTAGGATTGTTTTATCGTAAGCAAACATGACTTACAGATTGCAATACTCGGGTACGTAATATTTTGTGCGTCTATGCACTGAGAGCCCCACTAGTATCTATATTGCCATTTATTTGAGCGGAAGTTATAAGTAGGGCAGTAATTTGTGAATTTGCGATTTGCCGACCTGGAATTACAATTTGTGAGTTTTTATTCGGGTGTTGAATTGAGGCGGAGCTGGACATCCGAAAAGAAAAAAATCTATTTATCCGATGTGTCGGTGTCAGATTAATTTTGCTGCATATAACGTACGCGTACGGGTTGCCTACTCTTTTCAACACTAAGGGCCTAAATAAAACTGTGGTGTTACATCACTGAAGGAAGTTGTTGTTACCAAAGTATAGGCCCAACGAACATACATTAGTTTAGATAATCCATCTCTAAAGATTCTCTGTAGTGTACTCAGAAGTTTTCTTATATATTGTGGATTGATTTACGACATTGACGTTGAGAGATCTCAACTGTACATCAATATATTTTAACACCGCTAATCGTTTCTACTGATTCCACAACTAAGAAGATAGATTGTATTATGTTGTGATTGCCTATTGACACTATTCCTTGAAAATCTGTTTGATACGCTAGTTGGATAGTGTCGTCAATTTATGGTGTTATACCCTGTCAGTATCTTCTCTTGATATCTTCACCGGAATCTTCAGCTACGTTAGTCAGGCAGCCAAAGCTCAGAAGTGGTGTGCTGTTTTCCTCAGAATTGATGTTGTACTCTAAAGTGATTATCTATTGCCATCCTCTTTGGGATACTCTGTTGAACACTGGCCGGTAATAACGTTTCTTCAGGGGTAGCAGTTCACGTTTTGTCCTAAATATCTACCAAAATATCCATCCATTCTCGAGAAGCTACACCCATTTCACGTTCTCCGTTCCAGATACCAAGTGCAATCCGAGTCATTACTTCAAACCTCTCAATAATCACTTCAAAATTTATCTTCTTCAGTCGACACTCTAAAACCTTTTCACCACCCATATCTCACCCCATTACCCCACCTCATATTCCTATACAAACTTTTTAGCTGAAGCTACTCATCAACCATGCGGTACGATTTGCACTGACACCACTTGTTGGCCAAAATGAATCATTTCTTCCTGAGAATACCACTGGTTAAATTGACAAATGTGTGCTCTAATGGAGGTTGGATGGTAATCTACCGATTGCTCGTTAATCCACTGCGCTTTATATTAAACAACTTTGTATTTTTGTATTTTTATTAAACTTGCTTATCAGTATAATTTTATTAGCACATTATTTAAAAGACCAATACACTACACCTGCATCGTATGTGTAAGGTTCTTTAAGGGTTAATTTGCATTGGTTATTTGCAAATAAATTTGTGACGAGAGTTACATAGTATTATAATTACGCCCCCACATCTGTTCTTTCAGTCTACAGTTCCAGTGCCTCTCCAAACCCATCAGTCTGTAATTAACAAAATGAGTAAAAGAAAGCAACTAGGATCAAAGACAAAGGAACCAAAATTGTGAGAACCCGCGAGCGTGTCTGGGCATATGGTGGTGATCTGACCGACAGAGCTACGGAATCAAGCCACTTCCCAGCAAACAATGCTGATTAATTAAGTTGCAAAACGGAATGTAAAGAAAGCAATAAGTTATGGAACTCTGAGCAGTGTTTCGTAAATGGGTCTCAATTAACTTTCTATTAATTGTGCCTATGGATGTGGGTTTCATTAACTACAGAAGGAATATCAAGGAGTATATTATATTCAGGATTCATTCGATAATTCGCTTGTTCAATATTGGAGGAATTAAAGATTCATTATAAACACTTCTGAATCACGTAGTACGTAGGCTGCCAATTAATGACTATAAATACCTGTTGGCAAGGTAATGAGACGGATGGGAGTAGTAATTTGATTACGATGGTATCCTATCATTGTTATTCTATTGCAAAGATAAACAGCAAGGATACAATGATTGCGAGGCAAGCTGATGTCAAAAAGGGAAAGCAAGCGTATTACTAGGGCAGATCGACCGACTGAGTGTTCGCTATTTCCATAAAATTAAGTAGTGAAAAGGTCTTTCCATCCCTATCACGCTGTTGCTACAATTTGCTTGTACCGAACTCAGAGGTTACCAGCGTCAAACTGTAATGACGTCAGTCGGGGGGAACTCCGTCTCTTCTCAGAGTCTGGATCTCATATCTTCTGTCTCACCATTTATGGACCCGAAGCGTCTTCTCTCTTCTCCACAGGCTGAATCCATCTTCCTCGAACTCCACCGGTTGAGTGCCAAAACGCAATCCTTTTGGCCTGGCGACTGTTTATCGTGCACTTAAAATTTTTCGACCAATCAATAAATTCACCGCCAACAGTGGAAGACAGTAATTTTTTGTACCGGTAATGTCTTACATCCACTCCAGCGGCTCTTTGAAAGTGTGCCTCTGAACCTACGTCCCAGGCCGTCTGCCAATGAAGGATCATGCTCTTCCCGCCAGCTCGTTTTGGTCACTGTGGGAAACAAACCGGAAAATATTTTCTACTCTCCTTGGAGTCACCTCTGCAGTCCACCAGCAATGCAATAATAAGTCAAAATCGGAGGTTTTTGGGCATGCTTTCTAAAAATTTTATCTGCTTCTAGAGTCGGTGCTTTTGCAAGCCCAGAGATGCCGACAGCGCTGGCGGCAGCATGTCCGCCTGTGACTCGTGGCCACTAACCACTCATCTTTGACTCTCTCCTGCCTTTGAGTTCACTGCCCGACTTGAAGAAACAACACCAGCTACATCCCAAGGGAAAGCCTGAGTGCCACCAACACTCGCACTCCCCTAATGGAGTCCAGTACGCCTCTACACCACATTGTTAAAGTATGCAGGAAATCCTATCAGAGAATTATTACTGCCAATGCAATCGCTCTCATATACCTCGTTTAAATCCCAAGTGCAATTGTTGATTTTACTTGGTATGAGCATTTCACTTCATTCCACCACCTCTCATATGGATGAGGCGGGGCTAACTGGAATCGTTCTCCACCTCTCATGGCTCCCTTTTCGCATCTTAAATTTCGCACAGGTGGTGTCACACTGAAAAACTGCTTGCGTGGCATCTCCAAAGCAAAATTTTTGGCGTCCTTCTCTCCTCGTGATCCACTGTGAGAAAAGGATAAAAGAATGTGGACGATGTGGCCCATTCTAAACCTTATTTTATATCTATGTGATGATACTGTGCTGATTATATTTATATGTTATGACGATGCCATTATGGCCTTATCAGCCGGCCGTTGTAGCCGAGCGGTTCTAGGCACTTAAGTCTGGAACCGCGCGACCTCTACGGTCGCAGGTTCGAATCCTGCCTCGGGCATGGATGTGTGTGATGTCCTTAGGTTAGTTAGGTTTAAGTAGTTCTAAGTTCTAGGGGAGTTAGGTTTAAGTAGTTCTAAGTTCTAGGGGAATGATGACCTCAGATGTTAAGTCCCATAGTGCTCAGAGCCATTTGAACTATTTTTTTTGGCCTTATCACTTTAGGACACGGTGTAAAAAAGGTGCGTTTTACCGTATTTTATCTGTACATTTCCCTGGCTGTATGATAGTATATTGTGATACGTATTGCTGTATTATGTTGTAAGACACACTGCTCGCTAGGTGTATATATTTTGTATATTGTAAATCTGAGGATGGTCATTACGGACTGAAACCGGTCATCGTCTAAAGAATTGAGTTGTGATCAAAGAGTGGAATAAAAAAGATTCAACAGTATTGGATTACCGTTCGTATACGCGACTATGTCGCAGTTGGTGAATTGCTCTTACATCTTCTCGTCGACATACCGGTGCTACATCAGTCCTACAGACATTTTACATAATAAAACACCAACACAATATATCCTTCAACTGGACCTTATTTCTTTTTACTTTCAAGACGCATATTGTTGTAGGCCACCTTCCTCATTGCTATGGCTAATGATCACTGTGGCCTATGGAGATGGTAGTACTTGTTCTCCTTTTATTTCATAATTGTCATTCATTATGTCTTGGACACGACAAACGCTTCTCTCATCTTTATAAGATCTTCCTTCTCTTCCCACTGTGAGAGTTACCACTTTCACTTGAATGTAAAAAAAGTAAAAATGCAGATATTTGTTTTTCTGGAACCTTTCACTGTAATCAAGTTCATTCCCTTTGTCAGATGCACATTCACACACATTACTATTAGTCCACTCAATATTTAGTCCGTTTAGTCCACTCATCATTTAGTCCGTTTGTCATTGCTGTCGACAGCCGAAAGTGAAGAAGAATTACATGGTGTGCTGAATGGAGTGAACAGCCTAATGAGTACAGAATATGGACTGAGAGTAAATCGAAGAAAGACGAGAAGTATCAGAGACGAGAACAGGGAGAAACATAACATCAGGATTGATGGTCACAAATAAGATGAAGTTGTGGAATTGTGCTACCTAGCCAGTAAAATAACCAATGACAGATGGAACAAAGAGGGTATCAAAGGGCATTTCTGCTCAAGAGAAGTCTACTAATACCACACATGGACCTTCATTTGAGGCAGTTTCTGTGATCTGGTAAAATTATGACCGTGACTGCTGGCTGATTCAATTGATGGTCGCCACAATATCCAAATTCAATAGCCTGCAGCAGATCCTTAAATTCATCTATATCGTTATTTCAGCATTCAGCAAGAATGTGCTGGTAATGCCTAGGTGACCTTCGCAAACAAATTTATTAACCTCCTATGAACTACACGGTACATCAAGAATTTGTTGTTTTTCACCATCTACTCCAAGAATTTCACTGGACTCCACAGTCCTGACTGTTTTGCAGCGGAAATATAATTAGGTGTAGGAATAAAATTTTCTTGAAACTTGCTGGGATGCTGCAAACTGGAACACCTCTACTGAGTATGCAATAGTAGCATAACTATTGTCAACACTCAGGAGAACTAAAGTACAAACAAACTGGGAGGTTTCTGCCTCATAATGTGAGAGGCAGAACGTCAGAAACACCTTATAGAGCCCTTATATTACACGGCAGAGCAGACACAACATTTTTCTGCAATCGGGCTATGTTGTGGCTTATATTGGGATCATAATACATTTTATAAAGTTAGTTGGGCATGTTGAAAGACGGTTTTCTTTACTATAGCTGTAACAGTCTCTAAGCAACTTCGTTCCCTATGCTTGCGTAATAATGTGCTAAAGAGAATCATATGACCAAGAGTTTCGATTTGATAATTATGGCTGTATGTGTGTATTGCCTGGTTTTCAATTTAATCTATTACAATCAGGCCACCTTGATGGCCTTTCTTTACTAAAGTACATTTTCGTCAAGGACATTGTAGTTTATACTGTACAGTTAAGTATTACTTGTCAGTTTGTTAATTAGTAGGGCAGCCTTCCTTCTTCTTCTAACACTGTAAGTCTTTTCTGAATTCAGTGTTACTGTCAAACTTTTTTAAATATTTGAAAGACATTTAGATTAAAGCAGTCTTGATGAGAGGTTATTTGCTTGACTGTTTTTCAAGTGATTCATATAAATGAGTAATTTTAGCTTGTTCTTAATTTCTTGGAGCTGCGAGTCCGTCTAAGTTGACTTTGGCATGTTGAAGTGCGTTAATGCTGAATTTAATAAAATTTCGATAAATGTTTTATGTAAAATGTGTGATCCAAGCACAATAAATCGCTCTTCCCTTTTAATGCTGATGGCGCAGTATTTTTGCAACACTTGGTACCAGAGGAAGTTCAGTTGGTTGAGTGGGGGTGAACACTGTTGTGGTAGAAAGATAAGTTCTGATTACTACATTTACCATACTTATACTACTATATTTACAAATTATTCTTATGTTTCAGCATGTTTAGGGGTGTGTAGGATCCAGCTTGTCTGAGACACAGTGAGATAGTTTATGAGTTGCAGAGTCGACCTTTAGAAATCAAGGGCACAGTACAGGAAGTGATTGAACAAATACGCCAGTGTTACATAAGGCGACCAACCCCAGTGAGGTAAGCTTGGCGGCAGCTGTTATTTGTGATTCATTTGTAGAGATTCTAGAAATTACACAGGACACAGGTGGTTGTATGCTTACTCAGATACATAGATTACAGGCGCACTCTGATTATCATCTTGGCAGAATGGATGTCTTGGTTAGTGTGGATAAGCAATGGGCTGAGAAGTAATATCATTTGTGAGTGGTTGCAGAACAGTGATAACAGTTTAATGATGTCGCACACTGAAAGTAACTGGATGACTTATAACGGTGATGCAAGGTGACCGGTTCTGGCTGCCATGTTTACTAAATTACAGAATACCTTACAAGAAGTATTGAATGAATTTGGTAACACATTAGATTCAGGGGTCCATACAGAGGAATTTTTGTAATTTACTTTAGAATTTCAAGACAGAGCTCGCGCTATCGAAATATCTGATTTAGATGCATTGAATTTAATTGCGGTAATGGTAAGAGACAAGCTCCGAGACGTAATTTTGCAGGCTATTCAGATAAAGGATATGTGGCGATCTGTGGGGTTGGGGTATGAAGGCTCATTCCAGGTCGAACGTTAAGGAAAATAGTCTGTATCATTAAGGAAGGGAAGACGTCACGGTATTATTAGTAGAATACGTAGGACGATTTAAAAGAAGTGTAGCGGCAGTAGTATTGAATTGTATGGAAGAACAAGGTAACCCACTTACGGAGTGAATCCTGAAAGTAAGAAAAGAGTTATATGTTATCAGATATGAAATTCGCAGAGGTGAATTAAGTAATAAGACAAGTTCAGTCAATGGAGCTTCTCGATTGCCGTGTAGAGACCTGAGAGATGAGAAATGTAGCCGGGAAAATAATCAGATGGAAGGAAGAAGGTTTCACGGAGGGGTACAACCTGGAAGTAATGGAAAGGGAGGTCAGCCAAGAAAGGGAGTCCCGAAACTCAGGTGTTGGTATTGCAACAAAACGGGTCACATGAAGAAGATATCAATGTGGCAACTACTTCACCAAGGATAGGACAAACTGTTTATTACTATTAAGTGTGGATCAAATATGCATTTACCTTTCATCTGTGCTGCGTTGAATAACGAACCTGTTTGCGGATTGTGTTAGATTTAGGTAGTACCATGTCGACTATTGATCTTGATTGATTTTTGAAATACGAGGGAATCTGTAAATCGCAAAGGGTTAGTATATGACTGCAGACAAATCTAGTTTAATTGTAAAAGGATGCTGGACGACTTTTCATGAAGGATTAATATGAGCCGGCCTGGGTGGCCGAGCGGTTCTAGGTGCTTCAGTCTGGAACAGCGCGACCGCTACTGTCGCAGGTTCGAATCCTGCCTCGGGCATGGATGTGTGTGATGTCCTTAGGTTAGTTAGGTTTAGGTATTTCTAGGGGACTGATGACCTCAGAAGTTGAGTCCCATAGTGCTCAGAGCCATTTGAACCATTTTATTAATATGAAGGTTGTGGAGAATTTAACCGCTCGTTATATTCTGGTAGCGAATTTCAGTGACGAGGCATGTGTCATTCCCGACTGGATGGGATAGAGCTTTTATTTCAGATTTAAGCTGGAAACGTTGATTAGGTATTGTCATCATGGGCAAGAAGTTTCAATGACTGTGGATAGTGTGAAACCTCATGACAGGGTAGACAGTGAAGGGACACCAGGTAGGTATATTAGATAATTAATTCGCCCACTTAGACACAGTTGTGAAAAGTGAGATTGAGGCCCTTTGTTGGCACTGTTCCAACGCAGGACCTATGTTGGCAATACGTCCAACATTTGCGATTTACAGTATCGATGCCAGAAAGACTGTTTATCTCTGGGCCAGCAAGGAGGAAGTGGATGTTTCAACACAGAGTGGGAGGAGGAAGCTGACAGTTGTAAGGGCTTTTCTCATAGACAGACGTCTGTAGCTGGTCAAGTGTGTGTCCAGTTCGTGCTCTGAAAGATTGTGTATCAGACATCTGTATCCTACTTGGGCTGTACAATGGAAGAGAGTGCATATGTGGTACGTGTAGTGAGCCTAGACTGCATTTGCTCATCATGCTAAGATGCATTGTCATATTTGCTGAGTTTCATCTTGGATGGCAGTAAGGTGTATTTAGTCCAACAGTGTTCCTGTGTTAAAGCACACAGTGTTCGTTTGGGCTTTAACATTTCTGCTTGCTGTTTTCTGAATGGGAGTCGCACCCTCGTTATTATCAGTTACTGGGAAGCATACTGATATTTAGTTAGTTGCAAAGAATGCTCTGACCTGTCGACTTTTGCTCAAAGCTGTGAGGACGAGTCCCGTTGATGGTTTCCTCTGGATGGCTCAATCGTGAACTAGCCAGTATGCTGGTTGAGCGGAAGCAGAAGTGGACATGTGTGTTGCATGAGAAGATTCAGTATGGAGAGTGTTTGCACTGAACGATTATTCCCTCTTGTAAATTGATTGGTTGACTGCTCGGCAGTCACATTGACAGTCTCTCTGGCCTCTTAGCGTCTGGTACATTAGGAGATGTGCTTGTAACTGCCGGCATGGTCAGCGCATGTTCATGACTCTCCCGACTGGCAAGGCCACAGCTCTCCAGTAGTCACTGGTTGTCGCACTCTTTGTAATCACTAATGTGTGTGATTAGAAGGCTTTTTTCCATTGCCACATATGTTTAATAGAAACGTTGTGGTGGAGGAAGGTGCTTGTGTTCTTAAATGTCGGTGAATACAAGACCTCAGATATATTTAGTGCCACAATCTATTTGTGGTGGAAACATAATTACTTGATTTGTAAAATGTTTTCTTGTGATTCCCAAACGTTGAAAATACGTTTTATTATGAAAATATATTTTATTATGAAGAAAAATAATCATAAGGTGGTGGTAAGTGTTTTAAATGACCTATTTGACCCCTATGAACTTTTAAACGATAAATTTGATAGTGTAGTGCAAATGAACTATTTCCCTCCATTTTTGGTACACAATTGCACCACCTCCCTCTTTGTCCCAGCATTAGCCAATAGATCCACAGTATTCTGTGGAGGGTTGCTAAGCTTTGTGTGCCTGTTTGGCTACACTGGTGCTTGTAAGTGTTCGCACAATAGACCTGAGAAGGTCAGACAGGGAGCAAGTCTGGAATTTCCCAATAAAAGGAATGCTGTCACCGGAAGAGAACAAATGGAGGTCTCTCGTGTGGGTAGGCATGTTTGTCTGCTTGGACTAGTGTTGCTGCATGCAGCAGCTTGCTGTGAGGATTTCGACAACAATTTCCCTGCAGCCTCCAATAGGGGTTTCTCCATATGGCGTGTGCGGTCTCACAGTAGTTCAGTGGTTACTGCTTGGCGACACTAGCAGCGTGTACTGATACAAGAAGTGCCATTATCCCATAGGCTTCCACAGCAAATAAAACTGTGGAAACTTGGTAAACAGACCTCCGTGGTATTTAGATGTGCGCACTTTGCACTCTGCTTAGGTTCTGATGGTGTACAAACAATGGAGACATTCATGGGTGATCCAAAACACCAGCTAATATATCACACTCCATTCCATTCATCAGTGTTTACAGTTATTACATCATAGGACGTGGGGCAGATGTGCTCTACCAAAGTGGGATAGCCCTGTCTCCTGCAAACTTATTGACTAAAAGTTGCAAACTGAATTGAACAATATATTATATTGAAATCGATTTGAATTTTGTGTGGGAAAATGCTTCCTTTCCAGCACATACTGAGTCTTTTTCCTCCCAATTTCCAGATGGGAATTTGAGGGGAAAATTGAGGGAAAGAGAGGCGCTGACTGATTTCTCAGGAGTGGGAAAAGAGGCTCAGAACTGGGGGGGAGGGGGGGGGGGAGGATAGTGGAGGGTGAAGGACAGAAGGACAGATTATCTCAAGAGTTCATAAATCAACCTCCAGAGGGTCATAACCAACTTATCAGAACAATAGCATAAGGGACGGCAGGGATGAAGAAAGGTGTTGGTTACATGAGAAACAACTTAGCAGAAAAGTACACTGAGGAAGCCTTGAGTTGAGAAGGAGGGAGGTTACATGAGAAAACACTTAGCAAACAATAAATTAAGGTCATAAATCAATAGGTTGTCAAATTTTAATTAACTGGCATATGAATTAGTACCAAAAGTGTACCAGAATCAATTTTGTCCCACTACTCACAAATGCAACTCAGTAGTTCATCAACCTTGCCTACTCAGTCTTATACTGTACCTGTTTGCTTTCTGTTCCTCTTATTGGTTCTATATGACCACTAATTTCGATACTGTCTTCATTCGCTCTGAACTGAAGCATCCTGTTGTCTACTCATCTTTCGACAGAGACATGCGTGGGCGACCCAGAAAAATGACTAATATATCGCACTTCATTCCACTTATCAATGCTTACAGTTATTACATCATGGAGTGTAGGGGCAGATGTGCTCTGCCAAAGTGGGATAGCCTTGTCTCCTGCTACCACTGTATCTCTAACTACATCCATTTTTTTACTGAATCCGTCATAGGGCTGAGGAAGGGAACATGAGTCTGGAATACCGCATCACACAGACCTCACTATCTTTCCGCAATTATACAGTCTAATTTTTGTCATGTTGTCAGCAGATGTTTCTACTTTTTGCAGACATTACTGCAATACCCTTCCAAAATATGAAACTGCTGGTCAACGCCATGATCAAATCAACAGATAGTGATACCGCTACAAACCAGTTTCGAAAACATATATGTACAATGGAATGAAAGCAGGAAAAGAGGATTACATGGACTATATACACTGAAATGCCAAAGAAACTGGTATAGGCATGAGTATTAAAATACAGATATATGTAAACAGACAGAACACGGCACTGGGTCAGCAAGGCCTATATAATACAACAAGTGTCTGGCGCAGTTGTTAGAATGGTTACTGCTGCTACAGTAGCAGGTTATCAAGGTTTAAGCGAGTTTGAACATAGTGTTATAGTCTGCTCACGAGCGATGGGACACAGCATCTCAGAGTTGGCGATGAAGAAGGGATTTTCCCGTACGACCATTTCACAAGTGTACCGTGAACATCAGGAATCCGGTAAAGCATCAAATCGCCGACATCGCTGCGTCCGGAAAAAGATCCTGCAAGAATGGGACCAACGACGACTGAAGAGAATTGTTCAACGTGAGAGAATTGCAACCCTTCACTAAGTGTCAGCTTGCGAACCATTCAACGAAACATCATCGATATGGGCTTTCAGACCTGAAAGCCCATTTGTGTACCCCTGATGACTGCACAACACAAAGCCTTACGCCTCGCCTTGGCATGACATCGCCGACCTTGAACTGTTGATGAGTGGAAGCATGTTGCCTGGTCGGACGAGTCTCGTTTCAAATTGTATCGAGTGGATGGATATGTATGGGTATAGAGACAACCTCATGAATCCATGGACCCTGCATGTCAGCAGGGGACTGTTCAAGCTGGAGGGGGCTCTATACGGTGTGGGGCTTGTGAAGTTGGAGCGATAAGTTACCCCTGATGAGTATACTCTGACACCTGACACATACGTAAGCAACCTGTCTACCTACCTGTGTCACTCATGTCCATTGTGCATTCCGACGGACTTGGGAAATTCCAGCAGGACAATGCGACACCTCATGCGTCCAGAATTGCTAGAGAGTGGCTCCAGCAACACTCGTCTGAGTTTAAACACTTCCATTGGCCACCAAACTTCCCAAACATGAACATATTGAGCATATGTCAGTGCCTTGCGACATGCTGTTCATAAGAGAGCTCCACTCCCTCGTACTCTTACGGATTTGTGGTCAGCTCTGCAGAATTCGTGGTGTCAGTTCCCTCCAGCACTACTTCAGACATTATTGGAGTCCACGCCACGTCGTGTTGCGGGCCTTGCGCGCTCGCGGGGGCCCTACACGATATTAGGCAGGTGTACCACTTTCTTTGGCGTTTCAGTGTATGTCATGCTTGCTCTCTTATATTATATCTGAGAAACTTACTGTTCACTTTTATTCTTTGCTCTGAAAAATTTAAGCGAAGTGACATTGTATGTCGATCCATATTATTTTTTCTGACTATGTTCAGAAAGTACCAAATACCATCGAATCCCGCGCAGAGTCCACCAGAATATGAGAACATGAGAGCATATCTGGTTTTATGTTCCCGCCAACAAAGCTATGGAATCAGATTGCTCCTCAAGAGCACAACGGAATTTAAAGGATGTAACAAGTTATTGTGCCCTGTTCACTGTGGGTCTCAGATAACTTTCTGTTAATTCTGCCTATGAAAATGGCTTTCATTAACTATGAAAGGAAAATCAAAGAGTAAATTATATTCAGGATTTATTCTGTAACCGACATTTTAAATACTGAAGGAATGAAGCTTTCATTATAACATTTCTGAATAAACAAGTACATTAGTCTTCAAATTAATGACGATAAGTAACAGCTGGCTGGGATCTATGATGGATATGAGTAGTAATTTTATTGGGACGATTTCATATCATTATTATCCCATTACGAAGCTAAGCAGCAAGTACACATAGATTGCAAGGCTAGCGGATGACAACAAGCGAAGGCAAGCATATTACCGGGGCAGAGTGACCGATCGAGGATTCGCTGCTTCCATAAAGTCAATGGATTAATATGCCAACCAGTATATCAAGCTGTTGTTGGAATACGTTGTTACTGGAGTCAGAGGCGACCGGCCTGGAACTCAGAGTCTAGTTCTCAATTCCCCCTCTCCCCGTACAAACAGCCATAGTGTCGTCTCTCATGTCCTCAGGTTGAGGCCGTCATCTTACGTCTCTTCCGGTTGAGTCTCTTTTCCTCCGTCTTTGCCTGTTGAGTACAAGTATGCATTCCTCTAGGAGTTGCGACTGTTTCTCGCAACTCCTAGAATTTTTGGGCCAGTCACTAAATTTACTGCAAACACTGGCCAATAGTATATTTCTCTAATGTTTTCCAACCTCCCTCCAGCCGTTCTGTAAAACTATTCTTCCATCGTCTGCCTTACCACCCCCGCCAACCTAAAAAGTAGAACTGAGGACTTACATCATATGCAGTTCAGAGATAAAGGAGCATGCTCTTCCCAACGGCGCATTTTCACCGCTGTGGAAAAACGAAAAGGAAAATAAGTCTTCCTCTCTTGGAGCCAGCTCGGTGGTCCACCAGCCACGTGCTCATAAGTCAAACTCGGTGGTGATTTCTAGTATGCTTTATCAAGATGTCATCAGCTGCAGGACTATTTCTTTTTGTCATCACTCTACTGACTGGTTTGATGCGGCCCGCCAGGAATTCCTTTCCTGTGCTAACCTCTTCATCTCACTTCATCTCAGAGTAGCACTTGCAACCTATGTCCTCAATTATTTGCTTGACGTATTCCAATCTCTGTCTTCCTCTACAGTTTTTGCCCTCTACCGCTCCCTCTAGTACCTTGGAAGTCATTCCCTCATGTCTTAGCAGATGTCCTATCATCCTGTCCCTTCTCCTTATCAGTGTTTTCCACATATTCCTTTCCTCTCCGATTCTGCGTAGAACCTCCTCATTCCTTACCTTATCAGTCCACCTAATTTTCAACATTCGTCTATAGCACCACATCTCAAATGCTTCGATTCTCTTCTGTTCCGGTTTTCCCACAGTCCATGATTCACTACCATACAATGCTGTACTCCAGACGTACATCCTCAGAAATTTCTTCCTCAAATTAAGGCCGGTATTTGATATTAGTAGACTTCTCTTGGCCAGAAATGCCTCTTTTGCCATAGCGAGTCTGCTTTTGATGTCCTCCTTGCTGCGTCCGTCATTGGTTATTTTACTGCCTAGGTAGCAGAATTCCTTAACTTCATTGACTTCGTGACCATCAATCCTGATGTTAAGTTTCTCGCTGTTCTCATTTCTACTACTTCTCATTACCTTCGTCTTTCTCCGATTTACTCTCAAACCATACTGTGTACTCATTAGACTGTTCATTCCGTTCAGCAGATCATTTAATTCTTCTTCACTTTCACTCAGGATAGCAATGTCATCAGCGAATCGTATCATTGATATCCTTTCATCTTGTATTATAATTCCATTCCTGAACCTTTCTTTTATTTCCATCATTGCTTCCTCGATGTACAGATTGAAGAGTAGGGGCGAAAGGCTACAGCCTTGTCTTACACCCTTCTTAATACGAGCACTTCGTTCTTGATCGTCCACTCTTATTTTTCCCTCTTGGTTGTTGTACATAGCCGGCCGCTGGTGGCCGAGCGGTTCTGGCGCTACAGTCTGGAACCGCGCGACCGCTACGGTCGCAGGTTCGAATCCTGCCTCGGGCATGGATGTGTGTGTTGTCCTTAGGTTAGTTAGGTTTAAATAGTTCTAAGTTCTAGGGGACTTATGACCTCAGTAGTTGAGTCCCATAGTGCTCAGAGCCATTTGAACCATTTTGTTGTACATATTGTATATGACCCGTCTCTCCCTATAGCTTACCCCTACTTTTTTCAGAATCTCGAACAGTTTGCACCATTTTATATTGTCGAACGCTTTTTCCAGGTCGACAAATCCTATGAAGGTGTCTTGATTTTTCTTTAGCCTTGCTTCCATTATTAGCCGTAACGTCAGAATTGCCCTCTCGTCCCTTTACTTTTCCTAAAGCCAAACTGATCGTCACGTAGCGCATTCTCGATTTTCTTTTCCATTCTTCTGTATATTATTCTTGTAAGCAGCTTCGATGCATGAGCTGTTAAGCTGATTGTGCGATAATTCTCGCACTTGTCAGCTCTTGCCGTCTTCGGAATTGTGTGGATGATGCTTTTCCGAAAGTCAGATGGTATGTCGCCAGACTCATATATTCTACACACCAACGTGAATAGTCGTTTTGTTGCCACTTCCCCCAATGAGTTTAGAAATTCTGATGGAATGTTATCTATCCCTTCTGCCTTATTTGACCGTAAGTCCTCCAAAGCTCTTTTAAATTCCGATTCTAATACTGGATCCCCTATCTCTTCTAAATCGACTCCTGTTTCTTCTTCTATCACATCAGACAAATCTTCACCCTCATAGAGGCTTTCAATGTATTCTTTCCACCTATCTGCTCTCTCCTCTGCATTTAACAGTGGAATTCCCGTTGCAATCTTAATGTTACCACCGTTGCTTTTAATGTCACCAAAGGTTGTTTTGACTTTCGTGTATGCTGAGTCTGTCCTTCCGACAATCATATCTTTTTCGATGTCTTCACATTTTTCCTGCAGCCATTTCGTCTTAGCTTCCCTGCACTTCCTATTTGTTTCATTCCTCAGCAACTTGTATTTCTGTATTCCTGATTTTCCCGGAACATGTTTGTACTCCCTCCTTTCATCAATCAACTGAAGTTATTTCTTCTGTTACCCATGGTTTCTTCGCAGCTACCTTCTTTGTACCTATGTTTTCCTTCCCAACTTCTGTCATGGACCTTTTTAGAGATGTCCATTCCTCTTCAAATGTACTGCCTACTGCGCTATTCCTTATTGCTCTATCTATAGCGTTAGAGAACTTCAAACGTATCTCGTCATTCCTTAGTACTTCCGTATCCCCCTTCTTTGCGTATTGATTCTTCCTGACTAATGTCTTGAACTTCAGCCTACTCTTCATCACTACTATATTGTGATCTGAGTCTATATCTGCTCCTGGGTACGCCTTACAATCCAGTATCTGATTTCGAAATCTCTGTGTGACCATGATGTAATCTAATTGAAATCTTCCCGTATCTCCCGGCCTTTTCCAAGTATACCTCCTCCTCTTGTGATTCTTGACAGGGTATTCGCTATTACTAGCTGAAACTTGTTACAGAAATCAATTAGTCTTTCTCCTCATTCATTCCTCGTCCCAAGCCCATATTCTCCTGTAACCTTTTCTTCTACTCCTTCCCCTACAACTGCATTCCAGTCGCCCATGACTATTAGATTTTTGTCCCCCTTTACATACTGCATTACCCTTTCAATATCCTCATACACTTTCTCTATCTGTTCATCTTCAGCTTGCGACGTCGGCATGTATACCTGAACTATCGTTGTCGGTGTTGGTCTGCTGTCGATTCTGATTAGAACAACCCGGTCACTGAACTGTTCACAGTAACACACCCTCTGCGCTACCTTCCTATTCATAACGAATCCTACACCTGTTATACCATTTTCTGCTGCTGTTGATATTACCCGATACTCATCTGACCAGAAATCCTTGTCTTCCTTCCACTTCACTTCACTGACCCCCTACTATATCTAGATTGAGCCTTTGCATTTCCCTTTTCAGATTTTCTAGTTTCCGTACCACGTTCAAGCTTCTGACATTCGACGCCCCGACTCGTAGAACGTTATCCTTTCGTTGATTATTCAATCTTTTTCTCATGGTAACCTCCCCCTTGGCAGTCCCCTCCCGGAGATCCGAATGGGGGACTATTCCGGAATCTTTTGACAATGGAGAGATCATCATGACATTTCTTCAATTACAGGCCACATGTCCTGTAGATACACGTTACGTGCCTTTAATGCAGTGGTTTCCATTACCTTCTGCATCCTCATGTCGTTGATCATTGCTGATTCTTCCGCCTTTAGGGGCAATTTCCCACCCCTAGGACAAGAGAGTGCCCTGAACCTCTATCTGCTCCTCCGCCCTCTTTGACAAGGCCGTTGGCAGAATGAGGCTGACTTCTTATGCCGGAACTCTTCGGCCGCCAATGCTGATTATTTATCAAAATTTAGGCAGTGGCGGGGATCGAACCCGGGACCGAAGACGTTTTGATTATGAATCAAAGACGCAACGTTTTTGTAAACCCACAATTATCGACCATGCTCTTCTGAAAACCGTCACACCACAGGGAAATTTTTAGTCATCAATCTGTGGGTGCAATGTATAGCTTGCACGTTAGATTGTGGGTACAGTGTGTGTGTGGGGGGGGGGGGGGGGGGCGGGGTATCTTAACATCGTGGTAGCATCTTTGTGTATGTCCGCCGGCACTGGCGGTTCCTAGCCCACAACCTACGTGGTGTGTCACTTCCATCCATGACTCGGGTTCGCAAAGCCCTTATTCCATTCTCTTAGAGCTGTGAGTTCACTGGTTAGCTTGAAAAAACGCGCCTCATTTGTCCCTAGAGACGAACCCCGTTTTGGCAGCCATCTCCCTTTAGAGATCAGTCTCTCTTGACAGGTTCCTGTCCATCTCTGCACTATTATTACAGCATTCAGGAAGCCCAGTCAAAATTCAAACATATAGAGAGTTATTACTTCCATTGCAATCACTATCATGGCACTGCATTAAATTCCAAGTCCAATTGTCGAGTTTACATACTAGGAACATGTTAATTTGTCCCATCACTTCTTACATGGATAAGTTGTGGCTAGACGGAATGGTTAATGTGTGTTTGTGAATTCCTATGGGACCAAACTGCTGAGGTCATTGGTCCCTAGACTTACTCACTACTTAAACTAACTTATGCTAAGAACAACACACGCACCCATGCCCGTGGGAGGACTCGAACGTCCGGCGGGAGCAGCCACGCACTCCGTTATATGGCGCCCCAAACCGAGCGGCCAGTCCGCGAGGCTCGGAATGGTTAGCCACCTCTCAAAATTAAGAATCAATATCTCATCGACGATGACAGAAGATGGAGCACAAGGATGAGGAAGGAACGAACCATTCTGGTGTTCATTTAACTGGTTTAAGGGACCAGTAGAATACTTAAATCAGAATGCCTGGATGGGAAATTGAACTCGGTTCCCAGTGAATGCGAGTCCACTATGTTAACCAATGCAGATGTGCTCAGTCTGCGATAGTTGAACGCCGTTTTTGCCATCAACTATATGCCCCATATGGTAGTCAGTGCAGCGATTTTCACAGAGCAAAGATACTCCCGGTAAACCTTTGGCATGGTCGCAAGGGAAAATCTCAATGCTTATACGATCTTAGAGATGTGGTCTCTGATACATCAGGCTGATACAATGTGTCCACGATCAGTTTTGATGACACTGCACATTTCGTCGGTTCTGGGATCGAGTGACGCACCGCCGGCCATTTTTTTTTTTTTTTTTTTTTTTTAGTCGGGACGTGCTGGAACCAGCTAAGTGCCTCGTGTGGTGTAGCCTTACGGATTCTGAACAAGGCAAACATGCAAAAATGTAATAAATGATAATAAAAAGTGCTTATTTAAAAATGGGTGATCCTGAATTGACGACGAAAGGCATCAGCACTGTAATGCTACTAAGGATTACGTGTTAGGGATGCTGTACTTTCAGTGCACGTCGTCTTCAGTGACTGAAAAAGAGCTCCAGCCAAAAATCTGAACGCAATAGGAGTGTGGAACGGAAAAATAGATGAGATAATGATAGTTACAAGGTGTGGGAGTGTCCATTGGAGAAAAGAATTTTTCACATGAGTATTGTGAGGATTGAGGTAATGAAACAGTATCTGGCCGTGCTAGCCGGCTGGAGTGGCCGTGCGGATCTAGGCGCTACAGTCTGGAAACGAGCCACCGCTACGGTCGCAGGTTCGAATCCTGCCTCGGGCATGGATGCGTGTGATGTCCTTAGGTTGGTTAGGTTTAATTAGTTCTAAGTTCTAGGCGACTGATGACCTCAGAAGTTAAGTCGCATAGTGCTCAGAGCCATTTGAACCATCTGGCCGTGCTTGTGGTCGGAAGTGACGGGTTTTGGAAGAAAGTGAAATAAGTCTAGTTCAGAGATTATGTGACGCTAGCATTATTATAAAATGCGAGAAGAGTGGTAAGTATATATGGTAAGTATATCTTCATGGAAGGTATTGACAGCTTGATTTTGGAGGACAGTTGTAACAAAACGGTTATATCTTCAGTGGGTGGAAGAAGGGCCCATTCCTTGCTTCAGACACCATACCTAATCTTGGTTCCTAGACGGGAGAATTCATTCATTTCTTCTACTACCGTGTCGTTCCCATTTTTGATGATATACGAATAATATTCGTTCCTTCTATGATATACGAATAATATTACTTCCTTCTATGATATACGAATAATATTCGTTCCTTCTACTCCCCATCACCAACAACTTGCTTCGGTTCTGCTTCAGCCATACCCTATCGTAAGTATGTTGTCTGTTCCTTTTAACAGGCCTGCAGCAGTGCACTATTTCTTACTAAATCGTATTAAAATAAAAAGGTTTTTTTGTATTGAGGCTCTACACACCGTCCTGAGGAACAAAAAATTCTGGTTACAGTGGCGGAGCGCACATCTCCGGTTTCCCGCAACAGGAAACCTGACCTTGATCCACACAAGAAGATGCCGGCGCTTAGAATACCGCCTTCTGGCCTTGATCGAACCCCTCTCGTGCAATGTACCCTCGACCCCGCATCTCACAGCAGCGTAAAAGTACAGAACACTCGGACGAAATGAGCTAGATGAACCATGATTCAAAAGTAACGACATATTGTAGTGTGCGAGCAGAGAAATATAAGATGATGGGACTCCGTGACCTTCGTCAGGTACCATGAAGGCAATCAACTGAAATAAAGTAATGGTTCAGAAAAGACACTCCGATAAAGGCCTCAACGAACGTTTTTAGCGGTTTTTTGTTAGCTATACACCTATTTTTCAAATACTATTCAGAAAATCTGCTTTTAACACATTAAACAAGAAGTGAAGTAACGACTGTGATCACTCAACTCAATACGAAATGGTGTTGGCTGACATTCTAGTTTTTATGCAGAAATATGCGGTGTTGTGTTCACGAAAACAAGAAGCATTTATAGTAATTAACACAGGACAGATGAAACACAAATATCATTGCTTTTGCTACCACACGTGAATTGTGAAGAAACGGAATTGTGTCACATTTATAGCGCGAGACAAAATTTAAAAATTCTCATTATGTTGATGAAATTTCTTGCTAAACCGTCTCATGTTGTGGTCACATTAATACAGGATTTAAAATTTACTACCTATGGATGACGCTTCTTGACAGAAATAATGAAATTATTTTTCTAAACTAAAAGAATGTCACAAACGAATGAAAGCTTGTATTATAACTAGCATTCAGACGAAAACGAGACAGACGAAAAACGTAATTAAACTGTTTACTATTTCAAAACTTATCGCTATGACTGTTAATAAGTATATCCCAGACAAGACGGTGAACGCCTTCATGACAAAAATGTTTGCGGTTCCCTATGGAACCATTACTGTACCCAAGCGGGAATCTCTTTATTGGAAGCCAATCGAGGGCAACGAATGTCCATTTTTGGGGCTCCAAAAATATGTAAATCACATGGGTAGATGTCGAAACTTTATGGAGAATGTCTCTCAGCCCGTCCACGTGTTGCCAAGGATGTTTTGACTTTTCTGCAGAAGTTTCACTGGGGAGCCCTTACACATCTTCCGCAGAGTCTCGATCTTTCCCAATGCGATTTTCGTAATTTTGGAGCCCCCGCGAAAAAAGACTTTGTGGCCGTCGATTGCCTCAGACGAAGTGGTGTACGTCTGGGTGAATTCTATAGGCAACGGAAAACATTTTTGCTTCAACGTATTGACTGCCTTGTCTCGGATAAATATGTAAAAGTTACTGCGATTAGTTTTGAAATAATAAAGAATTTACTTTCTTTTGTTTTTGATCTTTCTTGTTTTCATTTGACTGTCCCTTATAAGTTATTCTTTGGTTTGTGTATGGAACTGCATCACTACATTGGGCTATTTCAACAATTTTTAATCAGAAAAGAGAGATCTGTACGTAGAAACGTATTAAAGACATTCGTAAATCGCCCTTTACATCTTGTAGGAACTTGCAATGCCGATCTGACAGGTATATTAAGAAGTTTAGCATCTCTGGGCTTGTGTTGTTACTTACATAATACGAAATATGTACTGCAAACCAACCGGAGGTAACATGTTTAGCAGCAGCAAGCATCAGCCAATCGCGTATCAGAATATTGGCAATGTTCTGCCTAACTGACCCGTTATTATTACACTTCGTACTATAATTATTAATCTTCAAAGCAATAACATGAAATCTATAGGTTATCTGACTTAATTACCGTTGGCCGCTACTCTCGTAAATTTAAGCGTAGAACACTGCCAGCTAAAGGTACTCATTAATGCAGATTATTCCCCACAAACAAGCACAGAAACTACAGTTATGTAAGTGAGGAATGATTGCTAAATTAATCTTTCTAACACAAAACGAAGCGATGAGGATCTAAAAAGCAGACTCGCACACACACAAAGAGGGCATTCCTAGCATAAAGATGTCTACTACTATCAAACGTTGGTTTATTAAACTAAAGCGTCAAAGGAACTGGTATAGGCATGCGCATTTAAATACAGAGATATATAAACATGCTGAATAAGACTTAACAGTCGGCAGTGCCTATAAAAAACAAGTATCTAGTGCAGTTGTTAGATCAGTTACTGCTGCTACAATGGCAGATTATCAAGGTTTAAGTGATTCTGAAAGTGGTGTTATAGTCGGCGCACGAGCGAGGGCACACAGCCTTTCCGATTTTCCTATACAACCATTTCACGAGTGTACCGTGGATAGCAGGAATCCGGTAAAATATCAAACCTCCGACATCGCTGCGGCCGGAAAAGATTCTGCTA
This sequence comes from Schistocerca nitens, assembly GCF_023898315.1. Taxonomy (NCBI): domain Eukaryota; kingdom Metazoa; phylum Arthropoda; class Insecta; order Orthoptera; family Acrididae; genus Schistocerca; species Schistocerca nitens. The sequence goes on from NC_064618.1 coordinate 251,397,338, forward strand.
GAACGGGATCAACGACGATTGAACAGTATCGTTCAGCGTGGCAGAAGTGTAACACTTCGGCAAATTACTGCAGATTTCATTGCTGCGTCATCAACAAGTGTCAGCGTGCGAACCATTCAACAAAACATCATCGATATGGGCTTTCGTAGCCGAAGACCCACTCGTGTATCCTTGGTGACTGCACGGCACAAAGCCTTACGCTTTGCCTGGGCCAGTCAACACCGACATTGGGTTGTTGATGGCTCGAAACATGTTGCCTAGTCGGACAAGTGTCGTTTCAAATTGTATCAAGAGGATGGAAGTGTACTGGTCTGGAGACAACCTGATGAATCCATGCAACCTGCGCATCAGAAGGAGTTGTTCAAGCTGGTGGAGGCTCTGTAATGGTGTGGGGCATGTGTAGTTGGAATGATATGGGATCGCTCATACGTCTAGATATGAGCCTGACAGGTGACACTTATGTAAGCATCCTGTCTGATCATCTGCAACCGTTAACGCACATTATGCATTCCAACGGACTTGGGCAATTCCAGCAAGAAAATGCGACATACTACATGTGCAGAATTGCTACAGAGTTTCTCCAGGAACACTCTTATGAATTTAAACACTTCCGCTGGCCACAAACTCCCCAAACACGAACATTATTGATCATATCTGGGATGCCTTGCAACGTGTTGCTCAGAAGAGATCTCCACCACCTCATACGCTTACGGATTTATGGACAGCCCTGCAGGATTTATGGTGTCAGTTCCCTCCAGCACAACTTCAGACATTAGTCGAGTCCATGCAACGTTGTGCTGCGGCTTTTCTGCTGCTTGTAGGGGCCCTACACAACATTAGGCAGTTGTACCAGTTTCTTTGGCTCTCTCAAGTATATCTTTCCAGGCCTAAACACAAACAACACTAATGTGGGGTGTTTATGTGGAGAGGAACTGATTGATCTGAGAGGGTGCTGAATGAGATGTGAGATGGGCAAGGGAGGGATGCGTTGCAGCCACATTCAGAATACGATGTAGTAGGTCATTAGATTGCAGATGGAAGGAAGGGTAGATTTCATTGGTAAGTTCATCGTCTCTGAAAGCAAGGCGATTAAATTAAATTAGGAAAAAACATGGATGAGATGGAGATGATGGACAGGAGAGATTTCTCAAGGAAGGAGGTTACAGTAGGCTCTAGTGACTGACGTTTACAGTAGATGATAAAATGAACATGTTCTAAGGGTCTGAGGAGGTGCGGGATAAGGTGGGAAAGCTGCTACAGTTTACGAGTGGGAGAAGGGAAAGTGGGGTGCAGTGCATGTCGTTCCAGAATTTTGAGGGAGCCGTTAGAATGAGCAGAAGTCCTTGTCAACAACAACGGACCATATGGTATCTGTGGATTATGGTTTTGCACTTTTTCCCATTGTTCAGCTCGTTAGTAATTTTCGCTTACTGTGAGCCTCACTTTTGTAATATTATTGGATTTCAGATACTTTGCATATAAGATATTTGTCATAAAAGAAAAGGACAGCCAAAGAGCTGTAGTTCGTAAAGATGCTAAGCATCACAGCGCGAGAATAAAGAGACGAAATATTTTTTTTTAATGTGCGCCTATACCTAGACGCGCGTCCAGCGTTTAAATACTCTAAATAAACACTTTGACCCGCTGGGCGCAGATATTTAAAATCATTGCCGCAGCGCTTGATAGCAAGAAGCTGCGAAACAGAAGAAAGAACAATCTATCTTTTGTTACGAAATATTCTAGAGACCTTATTATCCCTTGTACTTTTGGTCGCCGACATGTTAAGACGTACTACATAGCATCGATACAAGTTGTATTTTTATTTTGTGTGAAAACTATGTGAAACGACGAACAGACATTTTGGTAACTCGGGTGTGGATACAATATACTTACGCACACGCAAGGACACTTAGTTTTAAGAAGGAACGGACTGACAAAGCAGCGATTATTGGACTGCGCCATGCACAAAATAAATATCAGATGTAAGTTATGCATTTATTGTGTATTTGTCAATGTTAAGAAGTTTAATGCCAATTTGTTCAAAATATATTAATATTTAACGATGCTGTAATTTTCTTATTCTTTTCTTTCACTAACCAAAAATGATGTTCAAATTGTATATGAGCTTTATTACATGTTCGCTCATTATCACGGTGTCTCGATTGTATTTGGGAGACTACTAATGTGTTCAACTTCCGATCTGTTCACCTTTGTCTTACGAAATTCCACTAATTTGCTTTTCCCGGGTTCGATTCCCGGCGGGGTCAGGGATTTTCTCTGCCTCGTGATGACTGGGTGTTGTGTGTTGTCCGTAAGTTAGTTAGGTTTAGGTAGTTCTAAGTTCTAGGGAACTGATGACCTCAGCGGTTAAGTCCCATAGGCCATAGTGCTCAGAGCCATTTGAACCAATCCATTCCATGCAAATACAGCCCATACCATTATGGAACCACCATCATCTTGAAACTTCCTGGCAGATTAAAACTGTGTGCCGGACCGAGACTTGAACTCGGGACCTTTGCTTTTCGCGGGCAAGTGCTCTACCTTACCCCCGAAAGGCGAAGGTCCCGATTTCTATCCTCGGTCCGACATACAGTTTTAATCTGCCAGTAAGTTTAATATCACTGCACACTCCACTGCAGACTGATAATCTCATTCTGGAAACTTCCCTGAGGCTGTGGCTAAGCCATGTCTTCACAGTATCCTTTCTTTCAGGAGTGCTAGTTCTGCAAGGTTCGCAGGAGAGCTTCTGTAAAGTATGGAAGGTAGGAGACGAGGTACTGGCAGAAGTAAAGCTGTGAGGACGGGGCGTGAGTCATGCTTGGGTAGCTCAGATGGTAGAGCACTTATCCGCGAAAGGCCAAGGTCCCGAGCTCGTGTCTCGGTGCGGCACACAGTTTTAATCTGCCAGGAAGTTTCATATCCTAGTAATATTCGTCTACACACCAGTACATTTAAATTCTGTGTGAAATGAATAAGTGGACGACCGGATAGTGAGATGGTGCACTGCTGTTTTTATTGCAGTCTCGCCTTCTGCAGTGTTGTCACCACGTGGCAATTACGCGCGGTATTTAGGCAACCACTGTAACATCGTTATTCGTAGAAAAAAAATCCCTGCGCACTGCAGGCGTGAGTCACCCGCAGTGCGCTCACGAGGAAGCGGCAGTCGGCAGCCTGTGTGGCGACCTCGAAGGCGAGGCTGCACTGCGAAGTCGGAGTGGGAGCGGACGCGCCCGGCTGGCTGCGTGGGGACGCCCCTGCAAGGTGAGCGGGCCAGTGGCAGCGCGCGACCGGTCCCTGCAGGCGAGGCGGTGCGCACTACCGCACTAGTTGCCTTGCGGACGCGCCTCCAGCACTCGCCCTCAGATGCGAACAGGGAAATTCCCAGGTTCTGTGACGTAACTTTCACGTCGCATCCCTCTCACTCGATATATCATTCGGGTACACAAGCAACTGTTTAGTAGGCCTATGCGCTGAAGCGAGCTCATGATCTATCCAAGGTGGTACCACACAGTATGTCACACGTGTGAAGAGCGACACGTGAGCAGAGATAGAATATGTTGCCATGTCTGCGGAGCGCGGGAAACATCACGTAGTTTTCTGATCAGACATTCCGCTGCAGATCTTCCTCCATTTCGCTGCAATTTTCTAATGTTGGAACATCTCTGTATACTACAGCACCATCCGCGAAAAGCCGCATGGAACTTCGGACACCATCTACTAGGTCATTTATATATATTGTGAAAAGCAATGGTCCCATAACACTCCCCTGTGGCACACCAGAGGTTACTTTAACGTCTGTGGACGTCTCTCCATTGAGAACAACATGCTGTGTTCTGTTTGCTAAAAGCTCTTCAATCCAGCCTCACAGCTGGTCTGATATTCCGTAGGCTCTTACTTTCTTTATCAGGCGAGAGTGCGGAACTGTATCGAACGCCTTCCGGAAGTCGAGGAAAATGGCATCTACCTGGGCGCCTCTATCTAATATTTTCTGGGTCTCATGAACAAATAAACGGAGTTGGCTCTCACACGATCGCTGTTTCCGGAATCCATGTTGATTCCTACAGAGTAGATTCTGGGATTCCAGAAATGACATGATACGCGAGCAAAAAACATTTTCTAAAATTCTACATCAATAATAGAGATATAGGAGTATAGTTTTGCGCATCTGCTCGACGACCCTTCTTGAAAACTGGAACTATCTGTGCGCTTTTCCAATCATTTGGATCCTTCCGTTCCTCTAGAGACTTGCGGTACACTGCTGTTAGAAGGGGGGCAAGTTCTTTCGCGTACTATGTGTAGAATCGAATTGGTATCCCGTCAGGTCCAGTGGACTTTCCTTTGCTGAGCGATTTCAGTTGCTTTTCTATTCCTTGGACACTTATTTCGGTGTCAGCCATTTTTTCGTTCGTGCGAGGATTTAGAGAAAGAACTGCAGTGCGGTCTTCCTCTGTGAAACACCACAAAAGGGTTTCTTTACACCACGTAAGGTAATAAGAGATGGTATTGATCCCGCATGGTTCACAAAACGGGTCAGAACACTGGTGCAGAAACAACGAAGAAACGCACCAAATTTAAAAGGCCGCAAAATCCCCAAGATCGGCGAAGTTTTGCAGAAGCAGGAAATTTAGCGCGTAAGTTATTGCAAGATGGGTTTAATAGTTGCCACAACGAAACTCTGTCTCTAAATCTGGCAGACAACCGAAAGAGATTCTCGTCAAATGCAAATGCATATGTGGCAAGACGTAGTCAATACCTTTACTGCGCGATAAGAACGGAAATGGTGATGTGTTGAATGACAGTGCCACCAAACCAATGTTACTAAAAACGGTTTTCCGATACTCCATCACCAAAGAAGCGAAGAAGACGAAGTAAATATTCTAGAATTTGAATCTAGAAACATGTAAGTAAATATCCTCAGTGTAGCGAAGCAACTTAAATCACTTAACACAGGCAAGGCCTCCAGTACGGACTGTATAACAGTGAGGTTGTTTCTAGAGTACGCTGCTACGATAGCAGCGAATCATATACAACCTCTCACTCTTCGAAATATCCGTACCTGAAGACTGGAATGTTGCACAAGTCACACCAGCACCCAAGAAAGGAAATAGGAGTAATCCGTTGAATTACAGACCCATATCATAAATTTCAGTAGGATTTTTGAACATACATTGTGTTCGAACATTATGAATTACCACGAAGAAAACGATTTATTGACAATTAGCACAAATTCAGAAGATATAGTTCTTGTGAAACACATCTTGCTCCGTATTCAAATTGATTGCAAATATTTAGATTTACAGCCTCAGATGTCGTGAGGAAATGGGGTACTGAGAGACCTCTTTCGGCGCCAGAATTTTCGGTGGCCTTGGTCCACATAAGAAAACTGCATACACTGCGATCGCGTGGAATGCAATACACCAAATTGTTAAGTAGCAGATCGTTAATTGTGGGTTTCACTTCAGAGGATGTGTTTTTTATAAACATTTATTGTAACAGTCTCAGCTGGAAATCATCACTAAATGACAAATGGTTTCCGCAACTTAACAATGATCTTCAGACCTAATTGAAATAAACCATCAGTAATCAGATGAGAGTGTTGTAGCACGGAATATTTTTCAGACATATACCTCTAGCCAACTCTGTAATTATCAAATGATAGCATTCATTTTTACTTTGATTTAGTCTCTTTCCGTCATTACAAAAAGTACTAAAGAAAACTTAGGTTTTTCAAAATGTGAAAAAATTTTCCAAGCAACAACATGATCGTGTAATTAGAAACAAATATTCTGCCGAAATTTAAAAATGTTACAGTCTTGAAAATCTTGTAATACCGCATTTAATACTCTACACGTTAATTATTACCATTGTACGTACCAATAATCAGTATGTGAGATTAAATTAAGTAGAAATATTATGAAAAACAAGTTACTAATAAAATATATATTGAAACTGAAGGTATTCGAAATTAACACAAATTTTCATTTCCAAAATATTTAAAATTGTTAAGATGCTAAGGGAACCCACTTCATTTGTAAATACATCCTCCATGGTACCATTTCAGGGAACATCTACATCTACATGCATACTCTGCAAACCACATTTAAGTGCCTGGCAGAGGGTTCATCGATCCACCTTCACAACTCTCTATTATTCCAATCTCGTATAGCGCGCGGAAAGAATGAACACCTGCATCTTTCTGTACGAGCTCAGATTTCCCATATTTTATCTTGGTGATCGTTCCTCCCTATGTAGGTCGGTGTCAACAAAATATTTTTGCATACGGAGGACAAAGTTGGTGATTCGAATTTCGCGAGAAGATTCCGTCGCAACGAAAAACACCTTTCTTTCAATGATGTCCAGCCAAAATCCTGTATCATTTCTGTGACACTCTCTCCCATATTTCGCGATAATACAAAATGTGTTTGCTTTATTTGAACTTTTTCGATGTACACCGTCAGTCCTATCTGGTAAGGACCCCACACCGCGCAGCAGTATTCTAAAAGAGGACGGACAAGCGTAGTGTAGGCAGTCTCCTTAGTAGGTCTGCTACATTTTCTACGTGTCCTGCCAATAAAACGCAGTCTTTGGTTAGCCTTCCCCACAACATTTTCTGTGTGTTCCATCCAATTTAAGTTGTTCGTTATTGTAATACCTAGGTCTTTAGTTGAATTTACGGCTTTTAGATTAGACTGATTTATCGTGTAACCGAAGTTTAAGCAGTTCCCTTTAGCACTCATGTGAATGACCTCACACTTTTCGTTATTTAGGGTCAACTGCCTCTTTTCGCACCATTCAGAAATTTTTTCTAAATCGTTTTGCAGTTTGTTTTGGTCCACAGCAGACGAAATATGGCTGCTATTTAAGTTGTTCTGAAAAACAAGAATATTACTTACCATAAGATTCTGTAACCAAAGCATTAAAAGTATCTTCCAAATAGCTATTATATTTTATACAGCTCTCAAAGATCTAGTAATCGAACTATTTAAAATGCTGCACAAAATACAACCTCATGTTTCACAATAACAAACACAATATAAAGTAGAGGAAGCTGCTTAAGGGGATACGGAATCGGATTTTGGGTTAAAAAATCGAGTTTTTTTTATTGGCGTATTATATTCTGCCATGTTTCCTCTTTAAAATGACGTATCATACATAGCTCTACTACAATTATAACTATTTTATTTTTATATATTTGTGAGATCCAGTATTGCGCTTTAGTTATACACGTCTCTCGTGGCTGACCATGAACTTTTTGGCAGTACCTTTAAAGTGACATGAATTCAAATATCCCGGTTTCCAGCGACTATTTATACACTAGTTGCCCGAAAATGTTTCTCTCTGGTTTCCTCAAGTTACTCTTTGACTTTGTGGCGGGACTGTTTTGTAAACAGTGTGATATAAGAAAGTAGTTGTTGTTGAGTTATTTCGTATTTAGTGCTTCATTTTTCGCAGTGAAAATGCCTAGAGCTAAAGCAAAAGTATTTAAAAAGCGTGTGAACTGGCAAAAGAAAAGAAATAATGATTCATTAGCAAAGCAAAGCAGTTCATCATCATCACTGTTGGAAAATGTGAATCCACTTATTACTGATTTGCCGAACGAACTTACACCAAATGAAAACAGTGCTTCTCATAAAAAACTAAGAGATTTGGAAGAGAAATATAATTTACTTGATAGAGGGAATGAAGTTTTTGAACTCATTGATACGAATATATTGTGTGAAGCTCTTGAAAACAGTTTGTGCTGCAAAAAAGTCATGGAAACGTTTCTCTGAAAGTAGAATCCCATGTTGGCCTGGCTGCCCAGTTTAATTTAATATGCAGTGTTTGTAAATACAGCTGTAAGTTTCCAAGTTCGGTTTCAGTAACTGTAAATAATGGATACAAGAAAACTGAACTTTATAGTGTAAATATTAGGTTAGTTTATGGATTGCGAGCAATTGGTAAGGGCAAAGCAGCTGGTGATATGCTATGTGGTGTTCTAAATCTTCCAAGTGCACCTTCAAAGTTTGAAGCTTACAATTATGTACTAGGATCTGCAGTTGAAGATGTAGCACAGAAGTCAATGCAGGTTGCTGTGGAAGAAGCAGTGGAAGAAAATGACGGCAGTCGTGACCTCACAGTGGCGTTTGATGGCACGTGGCAGAAAAGGGGCCACACCTCCAACAATGGTGTTGTAACAGCAACTAGTGTTGATACTGGCAAGGTTATTGATGTTGCAATAATGTCTAAATACTGTAGGTGCACAGGCAGGCTGAAAAATGAACACAGTGATGACTGTATTGCTAATTATTATGGTAGTAGTGGTGGCATGGAGGTTGCTGGGGTGAAGAAAATTTTTCATCGCTCTTCACAGTGGTATAATGTTCGCTATGTCAAATATCTGGGAGATGGTGACTCTAAAGCATTCAAAGAAGTTTTGGAAAGCAAACCATATGGGAACAGTGTAAATATAAGCAAACTTGAATGTATAGGACATGTGCAGAAGAGAATGGGTGCCAGGCTGAGAAGGTTAAAATCAGTTATGAAAGGGAAAAAACTAGATGATGGGAAAACCTTGGATGGCAGAGGAAGATTGACTGATTCCATAATAGACCACATTCAGAACTGCTATGGCCTTGCAATCAGGCAAAATACAGGCAATCTTGAAGAAATGAGGAGAGCTATATGGGCTTTATATTTCCACACCGCATCCACGGATGAGCATCCACAACATGGTTTGTGCCCCAAAGGTGAAAACAGCTGGTGTAAATACAATAGGGGACTAACAACAGGAGAGAAATACATTCACCACCACAGTCTACCATCAGCCATCATGGCAGAAATAAAGCCCATTTTCAGAGATCTGGCTGACAGAAGTCTTCTGATGAAATGTCTTCACGGAAAAACGCAGAACCCCAACGAGTGCTTGAATAGTGTGATATGGCATCGTCTCCCAAAAACAGTGTTTGTCGGAATTAATGCACTACATTTTGGTGTGTATGATGCTGTGGCAACCTTCAATCTTGGAAATATAACTAAATGCCAGGTCCTTCAAAAGTTGGGTATGTGTGTTGGTTCCCGTACGGTACGTGCTATGTTCTTTTTAGATCAGCACAGACTAAGGCATGCTGATAATATAATCAAGACATTAGTGAAAAAAGCAAGACAGGTGCAGAGGGGTGCCAAAAGAAGACTTGAAGATGATTATGAAGACTGTGAAGGGGGTATTAGCTACGGATCAGGAATGTTTTAATCTTCTTTCTCCGTTTCCCGTAAGTTTACTTTTTACTTCATCTAGGAACATTATCTCAGGTACTGGTCAACCTAGAAGTCTGAAATTTTTATGACGTAGTGACATAGGTCCCTATTACATACTGAAACAACGATTTTTTAATTACTTGATTTACAAAAGACTTAGGGGTGATAGTCTAGTAAAAAGCGATGGAAAAAATTTACTTAAAAATAAATGTACAATATCTCTGTAAGAAAATACTTTGACAATAAACTGTTGTTTCAGTATTGTTGTAACATATGAATGCACATACAGTAAAATTTTTACCTCTCTGTCTCCAGTAGTTTGTGAGAAAATGTTCCCTATAGTAGGCATATATTAACATTGCGGGGATAGGTGATTCCGTATCCCCTTGGCGTTCTTTAGTGCGCATTCTTATACGTCTTTCTAAAATCAGTCGCTAGATTGAAACATCGAGCCGGCCGAAGTGGCCGTGCGGTTAAGGGCGCTGCAGTCTGGAACCGCAAGACCGCTACGGTCGCAGGTTCGAATCCTGCCTCTGGCATGGATGTTTGTGATGTCCTTAGGTTAGTTAGGTTTAACTAGTTTTAAGTTTTAGGGAACTAATGACCTCAGAAGTTGAGTCCCATAGTGCTCAGAGCCATTTTTTGAAACATCGACCAGAAAATGTCATGTCTTCGTTGGTGCAGCACCCTAACCGTACAACACTAGCCCCTTCCTATTTAACTAGACTGAAAATATCTACAGTTCTTTAGCTTGTACGTAGTTAGTCCATGATTATGAAAAGAAATGTTTTTCTCTAAACGAAGTCAGTCATAAACTGTAAAAAAAGTACCTCGATACCAGCTGTGTAACAGCACTCAGTGGTATTAAACACACCACTAATTTCAGTCTGTGTATGTAGTAAAAGATTTTATTTCAAGCAGCCATCTGACTGAACTTGATGTTTCAATGTTAGAAATGAGGTCAGATTTCTGTAAATCAACTCCATCTTTGTATCTCCGTTACCTGTGAAAGAAATTTTCGGTCCTTTTTTGTTAAACTGGAAGAAATGATATACCTTTCTGCTTCTTCATCTTCGAGCATCGGTGATATAAAGTTGTATCATTCCTGTAACTTGTATTTTGTATTAAATAATAATGCTGTTTGAATTACTTCATTTTTAATTTGATGGCATATAATCAAAGCCCGTATTCTCACACTAATGAAATGGATTTTGTATAATTCTTGGCATGTCGTAAGGAACATTGCACAGTACTTCGTAACAACACAAGCCTGCAGTATCGCATCGCAAAGTATCTGGGCTACGGAACCGCCGCCTGTAAATGCCGTCCTCGAGCGGAGTTAGTAACAGCATACACTATAGCACTTTTCGAAGCAGAGCACTATCCTACACCATTCGTCTATAAGCTATTACACATAATTGTAAAACAATCAAAGATGGGCCGGCGGTTTTGAAAAATTTACTTACCGTGTAGTATTCATAAATTCACGTTTCGTCTCAATACACCACTGGCTAATTAGTGCTGACTCTTATTCTCCGTAAAAAATTGTTGTCGTGTTCCTTTTTACCTAACTTGGTCGTCTCGACTATACCCATGACAATGCGTTCATTCAGGTATAGTCTAAAACAAACTTCCACAGGCAGAACAATTTTTCTCAGAGTTTCCTTGCTAACTTTGACGGCCAATTCTCAGCGTCAAGTAAAGCGTATAGTTGGTATTTCTTTCTACTGTTCATAATACGCTAGGAATTCCTGCCCAATTTGACATTTATCGGTATCGTCAGTGCGGTATTTACTGTGTGCACTCTTTTCGTTCCTTCCGTAAGTCGCTTTAGGCAAATGCCGGAATGGTTCCTTTTTTAAGAGCACGGCCGACTTCTTCCCCAATTCTTCCCCAATTCTTCCCTCATTCGATGGAACCTATAATCTCGCTGTTTGATACCCTCTCCGAAATCAATCAACTAACCTTCTCTTGGGTGGATCGTAATCTGCTAAGCATCATGTCTCTCCTACTGTAATGCACCATCGGAATATTCAGCTTCAGCACTTCGCTTGCACGTTCAGTTGCATTTCCATCAGCAGTGCCACTCCTTTCTCCGTTTCAATGTGGATTTAATTCCGTTCACTGCAAGCCGTCGCGATCACTTCGCACGCTCGCACTACCGCTCAACTGAAACATCCCCTTAGAAAAATTAAGAATGACAGTGCTGATAAGCTCTTACGTTCTTTGATTTTCAAACAGCTGAGCAAAACTGAACGTACTCAAACATTTCTCTCTTTACTTATTCTGATCATCACTAAACTGACACACAACATTTTTAGCGCAACGCAATCTGACTTTCGATAATCCCTACAAAAGAAAGGCCCTGACCAATAATAACCTCTACCTTTCATGAATCTCTTACCTCACAAAAATCTTCGTTACTCAAACTACTGCAATACAGTGTGCGCCAATACAGCCACCTAAATAGAAGGTTCTAACTGCTGAAGGCACTAACTACTGACAGGCATAGTTAGCAAATGAAAGATTTTGATGGAGAAAAAGCAATGTATTTACCTCAATAGTGTTCAAAAGTCATTATATATATATACACTCCTGGAAATGGAAAAAAGAACACATTGACACCGGTGTGTCAGACCCACCATACTTGCTCCGGACACTGCGAGAGGGCTGTACAAGCAATGATCACACGCACGGCACAGCGGACACACCAGGAACCGCGGTGTTGGCCGTCGAATGGCGCTAGCCGCGCAGCATTTGTGCCCCGCCGCCGTCAGTGTCAGCCAGTTTGCCGTGGCATACGGAGCTCCATCGCAGTCTTTAACACTGGTAGCATGCCGCGACAGCGTGGACGTGAACCGTATGTGCAGTTGACGGACTTTGAGCGAGGGCGTATAGTGGGCATGCGGGAGGCCGGGTGGACGTACCGCCGAATTGCTCAACACGTGGGGCGTGAGGTCTCCACAGTACATCGATGTTGTCGCCAGTGGTCGGCGGAAGGTGCACGTGCCCGTCGACCTGGGACCGGACCGCAGCGACGCACGGATGCACGCCAAGACCGTAGGATCCTACGCAGTGCCGTAGGGGACCGCACCGCCACTTCCCAGCAAATTAGGGACACTGTTGCTCCTGGGGTATCGGCGAGGACCATTCGCAACCGTCTCCATGAAGCTGGGCTACGGTCCCGCACACCGTTAGGCCGTCTTCCGCTCACGCCCCAACATCGTGCAGCCCGCCTCCAGTGGTGTCGCGACAGGCGTGAATGGAGGGACGAATGGAGACTTGTCATCTTCAGCGATGAGAGTCGCTTCTGCCTTGGTGCCAATGATGGTCGTATGCGTGTTTGGCGCCGTGCAGGTGAGTGCCACAATCAGGACTGCATACGACCGAGGCACACAGGGCCAACACCCGGCAATATGGTGTGGGGAGCGATCTCCTACACTGGCCGTACACCACTGGTGATCGTCGAGGGGACACTGAATAGTGCACGGTACATCCAAACCGTCATCGAACCCATCGTTCTACCATTCCTAGACCGGCAAGGGAACTTGCTGTTCCAACAGGACAATGCACGTCCGCATGTATCCCGTGCCACCCAACGTGCTCTAGAAGGTGTAAGTCAACTACCCTGGCCAGCACGATCCCCGGATGTCCCCCATTGAGCATGTTTGGGACTGGATGAAGCGTCGTCTCACGCGGTCTGCACGTCCAGCACGAACGCTGGTCCAACTGAGGCGCCAGGTGGAAATGGCATGGCAAGCCGTTCCACAGGACTACATCCAGCATCTCTACGATCGTCTCCATGGGAGAATAGCAGCCTGCATTGCTGCGAAAGGTGGATATACACTGTACTAGTGCCGACATTGTGCATGCTCTGTTGCCTGTGTCTATGTGCCTGTGGTTCTGTCAGTGTGATCATGTGATGTATCTGACCCCAGTAATGTGTCAATAAAGTTTCCCCTTCCTGGGACAATGAATTCACGGTGATCTTATTTCAATTTCCAGGAGTTTATGTAATTTGATGATTTGCATTTATGTTGGATTAGTGAAGTTAGATAATACTTGCTGTTTAAATCTCACTGTTTGTGAATCAATTGTGAGTAATATGACTTTAGTTGTCAGGTATTTTTGAAAAGACGAAGTTAACTTACAATATAATTTTGCTAAAAGAAACTCAGTGTTAGTAATTCACCATAAACAGTACCGCCTGCCAGTCCAGGTCATATATTTTTCAAAGATGTTGGATTTTATTAAATGTTCTCGTTTATCAGCCAAAAGAATTTCATGTGCGTTTCAAAGTATTATGGCCAGCATTGCACACTGCTGAGCCTGTATGTAGGTTCATTTTTTCCATGAGAGACCAGAATATATAGCGTTCCACCGTTGCTGCTTTAGAGGTAAGACAATTTAATTTATTTGTTATGTGCACAGGGACCAAAGTTATCATTTTTGAACAGCGCCAGAGGATTCAGTGCCTAAGGAGCTGAATGTATTTTGCAGCGACTGTATTCCTTTATTGGTATTGGGAGTTGAATTGCCCATCAATTCGTCTAAAGTTTTGCTAACAATAACACAGACTAAGCACACCACTTGGAGTTACAACACGCTACACGACAATTCGAGTTTTGTATGAATTCCACAGTTCAGACGTTCATTCAACATAATCGTGAAGTTTTTTCTCATTTAAGGGGGTAGGACGTCAAACGGGCCGACTTGGAGCAGGAGAGGCAACACAGGACATTTTAATTTCCAGTGTCTATACTTTTACAAATAAATTCATAAAACTTTATCAGCATTACCAGGAAGGATTCAGGATTCACACTCATTGCAGCTGAAGTTCGAAAACATAACAAAATAATTTTTTTTTACCTGCGAAATTTCATCATTTTTTTACTCACTAATGGCTGCATTTGTTGCTATAGGTACACTTTTCTTCATAAGTTACAGAAATTCTTCGACGAATTTTGCACAGCATACATACCATACTCACAGGTGTATGAAAATCTAGAATTTATTTAATTTATGAAGAAACGAATTAACTGTTATATTTTAAACTTCATGTTTACAAAAAACACAAATTTTATAGTTAATTACCTCGATTTTTGCCACAGTTTTTAATAGATTTGGAAAATTCTAGAGTTTCATACATCTTTAAGTATAGTTTGTATGCTGTGCAAAATATATGGAAGAATCACTCTTACTTATGAAGAAAAGTGTACCTATAGCAACAAATACTGCCATTAGTAAGTGAAAAAAATGATGTAATTTCTCATGTAAAAAAATCATTTCATTATGTTTTCGAACTTCCACTACTATGAGTGTGAATTCTGAATTCTTACTGGTCATGCTGACAAATTTATATGAATTTATATGTAAAAGTACAGACAGTGGAAATTAAAATGTCCTGTGGTGCCTCTCCTGCTCCAAGTCGGCCCGTTTGACGTTCTACCCCCTTGAAAGAACGGTACAAACTGTCAGCATTTAGAGAGGGTGTGCGGTGTTAACTAAAATACCGCCCCTGTCCAGCGATGCGAGAATGTCAAGATGAAGATTCTGACTTAGGCCTGTTTAAGCAGAAGGTGACAGCAAGGGAGGAAGTACAGGCTACGAGTTAAAGAAGCTATCATATATGATGGGAAGAAAGATAACAATGGATCTTCCCCCCCCCCCCCCCCCCCCCCCCGAGCTGTTTCCCGCGATGTTTACTCTCCACTTCCAGTGAGTCAGATGATGTTCAATGAGGTTGCAGCTCCACGATGTAATTAGAGAAGGGTTGAATCGTCCGGGGAGGGGGGGGGGAGGTTCAGCAGTGTCAAAGGTTGTCAACAACGTCGTCCTGTTGGTCATCTTACGGGGCGTACTGTCGTTTTCGGACGCGAAATGTGTGAAGGGGTGGTGCATTGATGCCGTTTGTGCAGCCACTTGAGACCTCTCCGTGTCGCTTCTGAGCGGCGGCACGTCTGAAACATTCTCCATGGGCATCGATAAAAAAAAAACGTGTGATTTCAACGTTGGACGTCGCTGTTCTGATCTTCGTCGCAGAGGCACAAACATGGTGGAATGTGGGTAAGAAGGGGTTCGACACACCCACAAGGCGTTGAGCAGAATTATTATGAAATTTAGTGCCAACGTGACATCACTAGCCCACCTTACACCTCACATGGTCTCCTCAGCTCTGGCCTTTTCGCATTTGTCGACAGCTTGCTGTCGGCGCCAAGCTTTTGTACCATTGGAGAGAAGGCTGCAGGCACATTTGAGCTAAATTTCAAACTTTTGCTTCGCAGTGGGATACAATCCTACATCTACATCTACATCTACATCCACACTCCGCATCCACCCGACGGTGTGTGGCGGAGGGTACTTTGAGTACCTCTATCGGTTCTCCCTTCTATTCCAGTCTCGTATTGTTCGTGGAAAGAAAGATTGTCGGTATGCCTCTGTGTGGGCTCTAATCACTCTGATTTTATCTTCATGGTCTCTTCGCTAGATATACGTTGGAGGGAGCAATATACTGCTTGACTCCTCGGTGAAGGTATGTTCTGAAAACTTGAACAAAAGCTTGTACCGAGCTACTGAGCGTCTCTCCTACAGAGTCTTCCACTGGACTTTATCTATCATCTCCGTAACGCTTTCGCAATTACTAAATGATACTGTAACGATGCGCGCTGCTCTCCGTTGGATCTTCCCCATCTCTTCTATCAACCCTATCTGGTACGGATCCCACACTGGTGAGCAATATTCAAGCAATGGGCGAACAAGTGTACAGTAACCTACTTTCTTTGTCTTCGGATTGTATTTCCTTAGGATTATTCCAATGAATCTCAGTCTGGCATCTGCTTAAGCGACGATCAACTTTATATGATCATTCCATTTTAAATCACTCCTAATGCCTACTCCCAGATAATTTATGAAATTAACTGCTTCGAGTTGCTGACCTGCTGTATTGTAGCTAAGTGATAAAAGATCTTTCTTTCTATGTATTCTCAGCACATTACACTTGGCTACATTGAGATTCAATTGCCATTCCCTGCAGCATGAGTCAATTCGCTGCAGATCCTCCTGCATTTCAGTACAATTTTCCATTGTTACAACCTCTCGATATACTACAGCATCATCCGCAAAAAGCCTCAGTGAACTTGCGATGTTATCCACAAGATCATTTATGTATATATTGAATAGCAACGGTCCTACGACACTCCTCTGCGGCACACCTGAAATCACTCTCACTTCGGAAGACTTCTCTCCACTGAGAATGACATGCTGCGTTCTGTTATCTAGGAACTCTTCAATCCAATCACACAATTGGTCTGATAGTCCATATGCTCTTACTTTGTTCATTAAACGACTGTGGGGAACTGTATCGAACGCCTTGCGGAAGTTGGTTGGTTTGGGGAAGGAGACCAGTCAGCGTGGTCATCGGTCTCATCGGATTAGGGAAGGATGGGGAAGGAAGTCGGCCGTGCCCTTTCAGAGGAACCATCCCAGCATTTGCCTGGAGTGATTTAGGGAAATCACGGAAAACCTAAATCAGGATGGCCGGACGCGGGATTGAACCGTCGTCCTCCCGAATGCGAGTCCAGTGTCTAACCACTGCGCCACCTCGCTCGGTCCTTGCGGAAGTCAAGAAACACGGCATCTACCTGGAAACCCGTGTCTATGGCCCTCTGAGTCTCGTGGACGAATAGCGCGGGCTGGGTTTCACACGACCGTCTTTTTCGAAACCCTTGGTGATTCATACAGAGTAGATTTCTAGTCTCCAGAAAAGTCATTATACTCGAACATAATACGTGTTCCAAAATTCTACAACTGATCGACGTTAGAGATATAGGCGTATAGTTATGCACATCTGTTTGACGTCCCTTCTTGAAAACGGGGATGACCTGTGCCCTTTTCCAATCCTTTGGAACGCTACGCTCTTCTAGAGACATACGGTACACCGCTGCAGGAAGGGGGGCAAGTTCCTTCGCGTACTCTGTGTAAAATCGAACTGGTATCCCATCAGGTCCAGCGGCCTTTCCTCTTTTGAGCAATTTTAATTGTTTTCCTATCCCTATGTCATCTATTTCGATATCTACCATTTTGTCACATGTGCGACAGGCTAGAGAAGAAACTACAGTGCAGGCTTCCTCTGTGAAACAGCTTCGGAAAAAGACATTTAGTATTTCGGCCTTTAGTCTGTCATCCACTGTTTCAGTACCATTTTGGTCACAGAGTGTCTGGACATTTTGTTTTGTTCCACCTACCACTTTGTCATAAGACCAAAATTTCTTAGGATTTTCTGCCAAGAAAAGGCCCTATGGTGATAATAACTGCATGACAATAACAGAAACAATTAATACGCCGTGAGAAAGTGATCTTTCAACTGCGGTGCACCGTGTATTTTTTATCTTTATTTGTTCGACACCTTGGTTTTGGAATTGCAAAAGATATTGACCGATGCTATAATAGAGGGAGAAAAACAAAGCTAAAAGTCTTCCTACTCAGAAGTTATACTGGCAAGACATGTAATTGATTACATGAGTTTTACAACAATGATTTTTACAATATAAAAGAAAGGAAAATTTTTGTGTGCCGTATCTTGCTTTTATGTAAATGACAGAAATAAGAAATCCTAAGATAGCTTCAGTAAGATTACGACATTACAAGGCAGTATTTGATATTTTTCACATTTTTTATTTTCACATTTCTGAGAGAAGTTTCAGGTCATAGATGTGAGGATTTTTTTCATTCTACTGTCAACACCAGTAGCATGAAATACTGGAACGGTAACACACAGCAAATCCCTTGCTGCTTTCCCTTGCTGCTGATTGTGACACATTGTGTCCATTTATCGCCTTTCTGGTAATTAGTCTTCTTCATTAGAAAGAAACGGTTAATAAAAATTGAAGATGGCAATCGATACGGTGAAGTAGCTGTTCTCTATTATTGTACCGTTATGTGTCACAATTAGTCAATAACGTTTGGTCTTGAATCATCACAAAGTGATCAGTGTAATGGAAATGAACTTTCAACCATTTTCTAAGGATTTTGTATTTTCAGCTGAGCTTTCTCGCGTACATTGACCGTGACTGTTCACAGAAATTTTACCAATTATTACGTAGATTCACATTTTCATTCAGCAATGATCATTTCCGTAACGTTTACTGGCGACCGTATTATTTAATAAAACAACTGCAGTTTTGCTAAATTACAGTTCAAAATTAGTGACATATTCGTTAATTACTCAACATCAGATAAAAAACTGCGGGAAATATATGGTTTGTATCGTTGTTAGTCGAACATTTTTCGTCCACATAACTTTCACTTGTACACATATTCACACTATGCAGGTACAAAATTCCATAGGTGGCTAAACGAACTCGATTTATGGTACTGGAGCAATGAGTATCTATACCATAGTATTAATAATCATCGGAAACGGCCCTATGGTGATAATAAATGCAAGACAACAACAGAAACAATTAATACGTAGTGAGATTTGCCAGAGTTGGTAGGGGTAGGAGAGGAGACAGAGGGGTTGGTCCTAGAACGGAAAACCAAAATGGGTAATGTTACGAAAATAGTTTCGGAAAATGCAAATCTGCAACAGTAGCTGAACGAGCTGGAGCGGGTAGCAACGATTGACCCGATAAACGAAGACTGCATTTTTGTTGTAATAGCAGCAGGATAGCCAATAACTGATAGTGAGTAGTTTTGAGCAGTATCAGTTTGAAAGTGGTGTACATGAAAATGAATGCAAAGATAATGAATTTCATTTACATATTGAACTGAATGTAACATCGAAAGAAAGTGTCGACATTGTTGTAGCATCAACGGGTCTGGCGTGCTCTATCAGTGCTGCTGTGCCTAAAATAGGACAGTGTCTGGTGGTGACAAAGCAAACTGTCTCAGTCAATGAAGTCGAAATAATAGATGACATGGAATGGATTAGGCAACTCTGTGAAATGTGTTACAGTTTAAGACAGTGGAAGACAAAGAGGAACAATGAGGAGAATATAAAGTGTATAAATAATTATGCAATGTGGGAAAAGAAAGGGGGGAACAATTTGAAAGTGATACCGCGAAATGTGGAGGAAGTTATTGAACATAGACAGGAGGATAATTCACATGAGGTAGTGACAATCAAAATTTAATTCATTCTGTTCCCGAATGTAACGAAGTCAATGGAATTGTACAGACAGATGCAAGTTGTAATATGGGGCAAGAATATTCAACTTTCGACAGTCGAATAAAGTGAGCAAATGAATCGATCTATTACAATCTGTATGAAGTGAACCTATTATGTTTGTACGTATGACGAGGATGATAAATTTGTTGGTGTGTTAAATAGGTAATGAATGAAACATGCACTGCTTAAAACCGAAGAAAGAAGTAGAGAGAAGTTGAAAAAACTTCCAGATAAACTATCTGAACAGGGTGGCATTTTATGGATCTATTTAGAAGCTGAACAAGACTTGTAGTGGGAGGATAATAGTAATGAATAAGAAGGATGTGTATAAATCGTGATTTCTATAGAAACGTATCGAACAGAAAATCAAGTTTTAGCATATATTGACAGTCAAATCAGTATTCTATCTCAATAATTTTAGGAACACGTTAAACACAGATATAGTTGAGGTGCCTGCTATGTATGTGAGGTTGGTAGTAAAGCTATTAAGTAAGTTGACAGCAAAGCTATTATGGTTCAAGTTGTCACGTGATTTTCAGTCAAGCGGTTTACATTTGAGTACGAATTATTGACAGTTGAATACCGAAATAATTAGGATATGGGTAGGTAGAAAAAATCTCCAGATGAAGGTAGAGACGTTAATGTGTTTTGAAGGCACATTGAGCATCAGTTGAGCAGAGTTAAATATCTAAAAGAAAAGAGTTTGGAAAGATTCCCACATAAAGATACACCTTCGCATCTTGCCACCACAAGGTCATGGCATGAGGCAAGCACGCACACAGAATTACGAAATTCAATCCCATTTATAATTGAGCTTTCAGAACTGTTCCTCATTCTTTGTTTTCTTTCTGGTATACTAACAGGTAGAAAATTAGGTGAGCATAACAGTACGAATTTGAAACTTTATCAGGGTAGGAATGATCAACTTCCATGTTGTGTAGTAGTATGTATGAATCTCCAAAGAAATTAGCACATGTTCATGACTATAGAGATATTGGTTCATTATGTCATGTTTTCGACCAAGATAGTCCATAAAAAGGATTTTGTAGAGCAGAATACTTATAAACTGCAGAATATATTGCCACTAAAAAAGGTCACAAACTATGGACAAAATAAGTGAGAAAGGGGACTAAGAGAAATTTGTCCCTCTAGACATCCATAATCGCAATTGGGTCTCGAACTATACATTTAAGTGGTGAATGGAGCTAACAAGTGACAAAGTTGACTGTGAGAAGTATATCCTTCTAGAAATCCACATCTGTAAGTATTCTGATACTCATTTTGGGTACTGTCAATTGTTTTCATGTTTGTCTGTAACACACTTGACTGAAAACTGTATGACAACTTGAGCCCCGATAGGTTTACTACCGACACCAGTAACATCTGTTAACCTCACTCCCGTAAAAGGCACACAACTGTATCTGATTCTGTTTTAATGGGTTCATAAAACGATTGAGATAGTACGCTGATTTAACTATCACTGTCTGCTAAAACTTTAGTTTCTATTCCTTACATTAGCGCCACTAAAAAGATCACAAATTACAAATTTAAGTGATGAATAGATCCAATAAGTGAGAAAGATGACTATGAGAAAGATTTACTTCCCGAATATGGCTGACATTCATCTTCTAATGTTGAAATGTTAGAAGAAGTGTGTGCGTTTGTACAAAGCAAACATTTTTGAAATGTATTTTGTATGTGTAAGTTATGTGTAAGTTATTTATAAGACGATACATGAGCAAATGACTTATTATCGCTTTATGGAAGACAGAGATATTTTCTCTGTACACTCTAGTACACTTGCTTCATTAGTGTGTAAATAATTACATTACCTCTGCTGTGAAAAACACTGATTACTTTTGATTTATGAACTAATTAATTAATGAAAAATTTATTGTCCTAGTAAAAAATGGTGATGAATGTTATGTAGGCACATTGAGTGAAGAGACAATAACCTCACAGTGTGACAATAACACTCAGAAATTCTGAAGTCTTTACGTTATTCCTTATGTATACATTAATGTATTTTTACTTATGTTACAGAATGTTACACAATGTGATATGCTAACAAACTTTATACCAATTTTTCATGATACGTTTACTGATCATATAATGTGTACACTTTTATTTTTTGTAATATTCTGTAGTGATGTCTATATATATACTTGTTATAGGTACTGACAGCTGCGTTGCATGTTTGGAAGTTTCATAGAGTCTATTCTTATAAGTACAGATTAATGAAATATGGGGCACATATAACACTACAACACAGTGCTCCACGTTCTACACGTTCTTGTTTCCACATTTTTGAGAGTAATTTCTGATTTTCAACACTAATTATTCGAAATAGTGTTACGCAAATTTACTTCAAATTCTTTAAAAGTGATGTTACAAAGGAAGGTAATAAACACGTTGCAAAGTCTTGTTTTCGCCAAGTATAATAACAATCTCTTTCGTAAGGTAACCTTGGCGTGATACTAACATCATTAGTTTTCAAGAATGTGCAATCCGTAGCTGCAAGTTGACAGCAAGAGTGACCGGAAGGGAGCAGTGGCGAAACCATACACCCATTAGTGGCAAGTGACCGGAAGCGAGTAATGGCGAAAGCACGCACTAATTAGTTACAAGTGACAGTGGGCGACGCTGGACGAGAGTAGTGGAGGAAATGCATGCACAACTTAGCGTGTGAACTTCATGGTGATAAAGTGTTGGGCGAGCCATTGTCAAGATCATCAGCAGAAGTATGTGCCACCGTGCAATTAGTATTTAAGGAGACTTTAAGAGGAAGAAGAGTACTGTCTGCCAAGCATAATTAGTTCTGCTAGTAAACGGAAGGAAGAACCTGTTGCCTAGCAACTTACGTCAGCAACTCATTATACTGTGCATTTCAGGTCAAAGTAAGACTGTGACATTTCAGAAGTGACTAACGAAAATGCTCTGAGCTCATCTATTTGAGACTCCATCTGCACATGTGTGGTATATCCAGTTGGCGTTCCCTACGCGCTGCTTGAGCGACTGTGCTTCCACTGCATATCTGTGCGTTACACCGCGCACCGTCTACAGCGAAAGCTTGCGTCACTGACATCACATCGATTGCCTTTTTGTGGTAAAGTCGCAGAACGACGCCAGCGCCGCAGAGCAAGGAGTTTTTATGTAACAGGACTACACGCAGAATTTAACTGGAAAGTTCCATCTCGATTAATAATGGAGTCAGACAGTCGTATTTCCACTGATTTGTTGACGATGTACCTCAAAAAGTTTGATATATGGCCCACAATTTTTGTTTCACTATATTTCGTCAAATCAGATTGTTCGGCGATAGCGGCCTTATTGACTTGGAGGAGGCGAGTATGCCGCTGGTGTTCTACAGTGAGATCCTGCACTGTGCACGTTGTTTGCCGTATGTAAGATTTGATGCATACTGAGGGAATCCTGTGAACACTTGACTTTCGCAGTTCGTAAGTCCTCTTTAGCACATGCCAATAGCACCGATCTTTTAGAACGAGGACGAAAGATTTCATTAACTTTACTTTTCCTAATATTCTGCCTATTTTTACTCGGACATTTCCGATATATGGTAGATAAGCGGTCGTTTTAAGAGCCTCATCCTCTTGCTTGTACTGTCATTTGCACGTCTGTAGAGCTCTTTGCCGAGACGCATATTTATTGCTCAAGAGCACAGTTTACAGATGGTTTATTCCGTTTTCAGATTACCGTCATCCGAGATGGTATGGTCTCGGTTCATTAAAGTCTTTAGAACGCTCATCGTTTGTGCCAGGTGTGCCATCCATTTGCCACTGCGCAAGACCTACTTGAGAGAATGTGCTTCTGCTACATGTCAGTGCCCTCATACAGATCTATATAAGCGGACTTTCGAAACATCGAGTGCCAAAGTGTGCCATCGCTCTTACGTCGCACTAAGACCTCTGAAAACGGCAAACCAACATATTTCTCCACCTCCATAGAATATTTTATATTTCATGTACGGAGTTCAAGTATTGACGGAACTCCTGGAGACTGTCCAAACCATGAGGTTAACCGACGAACACAATTACAACGAAAGAAAAATTGTGACGCGAGCGTCAATTTTTCGGTGCTCAATCATCAATGAATCACTGCAGATACGACTGAGTCCCTTATTAATCGAGACTGCGTTTTTCACTTATGTTCTGCAAGAAATCCTCTCAGAGGAAAACTTCTTGTTCCGCGTAACCGTCGTCGCTCTGGCATTTTACCATACGAAGGCATTCGGTATGACATCTATAAAGCGAGATTTCACTTCGGTGGACGAGTGGTGCAGCAACAGAGGCACATTCGCTCGAACAGCGCATCTACTCGTACTACGCCAATAACATACATCTTTCAGTATGAGATTTTCACTCTGCAGCGGAGTGTGCGCTGATATGAAACTTCCTGGCAGATTAAAACTGTGTGCCGGACCGAGACTCAAACTCGGGACCTTTGCCCTTCGCGGGCAAGTGCTCTACCAACTGAACTATTCAAGCACGACTCACGCCCCGTCCTCACAGCTTTACTTCTGGCAGTACCTCGTCTCCTACCTTCCAAACTTTACAGAAGCTCTCCTGCGAACCCTGCAGAATTAGCACTCCTGAAAGAAAGGATACAGGGGAATGTTTCCAGAATGAGAAGGTAGGAGACGAGGTACTGGCAGAAGTAAAGCTACGAGAAGGGGGCGTGAGCCGTGGTTGGGTAGCTCAGTTGGCAGCCGGCACGGTAGCTCAGCGTGTTCGGTCAGAGGGTTTAGCTACCCTCTGTAACAAAAAAACTGAGTGAACGAATCAACGATCAACCTGAACAGGCGTCATCGGACGTCCGTCATGGACTAGTTCAACGAACAATCGAGAACAAAAAATGAGATAAAAAAAAGAAAAAAAAAAAGTTGGTAGAGCACTTGCCCGTGAAAGGCCAAGGTACCCAGTTCGAGTCTCGGTCCGGTACACAGTTTTAATCCGCCAGGAAGTTTCAACATAACATCTTGCATCTGCCGGCGTCTTAAGTATTTGAACTCAGTGCATTTTCGTCGGTATTTACGTGAAGGTGGTCAGAAGTCGCCGAAATATCGTGGATTGCAGACATCCGGCAGTTCTCCCGAAATTTTATGGAACAATCCGTAAGCCGTGAAAGCTTTAAATTACACGTATACGAGGGCGTTATGTAACTTCATGTATTTGTTTATGTGTTGTGGCATTCTTGGCTGTCGTGTTTTCGGCGTTGATTGTTTCTGCTGCTGCTGCTGCTTGTGATATATTCAGTGTTCATTTATAGCCTTTACCGATAATTAGTTATGTTTTCTTTGAAAGAAATGATAAATAAAAATTTAAGATAGCATGCATTATGGCGTTATTGCGTATTGTGTCACCACTAGTTAATGACTTTTGATTTTGAATCATTACAATGTGATCAGCGTAATGCAAAACAACTTTCAAACATTTTCTAACGTTTCTGCATTTTCTACTGTGCTCTCTCGCGTACTTTGACCGTAACCGTTCACATAATTTTCATTAATTATTACGTAAATCCACATTCTCATTTAACATAATCGTTTTGTAGCTTGTGCTCAGATACTAGCTATTAACCATATTATTTCGTAAAAGAACTTCAGATTTGCTAAGTTTCAGTTCAGAATCAGTAACATTTTCGTGAACTACTCAAAATCATCTAATTCATTTACGTGAAATTTATGGTTTTTGTATCGTTACTACTGCAGGATGTTTCGTTCACGTAATAACTTTTAGTTATACACTTATTCACACTCTGCAAAATTCTTTGGAATCATCACATTCCTGAAAACTACAGGACAGTAAGTAATTTGTCTCATTTAAATACTGGAGACTGTGGATACGTTACAACTCTTGTACGATCCACGCGCAAGAGGCTACGGATGCGACCTAAATAAAAATTATGGTACCGGTTGAACGGTTTGCCAAAAATAGGCAGCCTACTTGTGTGTGGATGACTAAAAATAGGCATCCTTATTCCGTGATGTTATTGAGAGAAGCAGTCTCACTGTGTGCGGACTAGCCAGATCACGGACTTGAGAAATAAATATAGGGCGTGGTCAAAATAACTTTTGGAGGTTCTCAGCTAGACGTCAGGGAAAGAATGAGCATGAAAGATAAGATTGACTCGCTGTATTTGGTTGTCCCTCTGGTTGATAGCAAGGAGTTCGTTGGCTCTATGACGGAGAGCTAAATAATATGGTGCGCACTTGGTGCTTGGTATCTTTTTTTAGTTAACTTGGTAACAGTAAGTCCAAAGCAATATCCAGTTCAAGTCCTTGAGATAGGCCAATTCGAATATCCATTTTAACAACAGACGCGGAGTGACAACTCGTAATCTAAAGCGACCGAACTGAACTAACAGACAGACTAGGTCTGTGGTGGTGCCGATCGGATAGGTTAAGGAGGGTGAGTTTCGGAGCCGGACACAGGTTGGTGGTACAGTCGCGTGAGCTACTGGTAACGTCTAGTCGTGGACTGGCACAGCATGGTACCCATAGGATAGCGCATAATACCACAAGCTGCGAAGGGAACCTTGTGAGGTGTAGAAAGAAGAAGACTGTTCTGTCAGGCCAAGGAGGTGCCTTAACTGCGCAGTTTCGACCACGTGCTAGGCGAGTTGGCGGTGTGTGACGGGCGCTCATCATTTCAGGGAGATGGCGACATCAGTAACTCGACAGGCCAGAGAGGTCTGCCACGTGTAGAGAGCTGATAACACAGTCAGAAGCGTGTGACTGTTGGGCTCAGGCGGTGGCATGGGAAGCGATAAGAGCTGTGAAGGTCAACGTAGAAGGGAAACACTGACTGCAGAGACGCTCAAACAAGGCGAGGAAACGTATTGGAACAGAATGACGTGAGACAAGCAGGTAGATTCCAGCAACAGCACAACCATTTGAAGGCAATAAAACGATGGCAACTCTGATAGTGAATTGGAATTAGTGGTCACAGGCCAGGACAGAATGAGGTGTTCAACAAAACATGAATAGTATTACCTTCCAAGAGGAGACTCCTAGTCAAGGATCTGAGAACCACTTGATGTGATGTACAAGTAGGGGCTATTTTATGGAAAATTATCCTTGCAAGAGGACTTCCGATTATTATTCATCCCAAATGTTTGAAAACAGACCGGATCGCAGGAAGACCATTCCACAGGGGGTTAGACTACTGATGCATTACAGCATATTTTTAGAGAAGCTGTTAGGGGCTTTGTGAAAGAAGCTGACTCAGCCGAAAATATTCATCTGATTTTGAAAGTGAACAAATCAGTGTTCATACAGGGCGTTGTTGTAATTAAAATGGGATCATAGTAAGGGTGAGACGAGAGACTAATACTCTCTGAAGCCGTTGATATAGCCTCCACAGAAGAGATGGCAATTGCATCAATAAAAGGAAAGCCAATAAGGAGGAATGTAACAACAGTGGCGAGGACTGGCAGATGTAAAGGCTTAAAAAGGTTACAGCTGTGGAAAGTCAGGGCACATGGCAAAACTTCGCTGTGCACATAAATTTTTGAAAGAGCAACTGAAAGAAAGCTTAAACTAGAAAGAAGACAGTTCGAGTAGACGAACGGAATCTGAATGGGATTTTAAAGTGCACTACGGAGGAACAGAATGGCTAAAACCACATAAGTTTTCGCAGTGTAATTTACAGTACACTATCCACGGAGTCAAGTGATGTAGTGGAATGAGAGAGGAGATCCTGCAAGACATTGTAACGAATGTGGGTGATTAGTGAAAAGAAAATCTAAGAAGCTGAAAAACTAAAAGGTGGCATAAAGAGGCAGTCTGATTGCACCTTGTCGGGAAAGATATTTGACTACATAAATAAGAACGAAAGGGAAAACGGAAGGCAACGACGTTTTGCTAGATAGTGGTGATCAAATAAGTCTGATTTAAAAGCGAAGCTTATGGAACCCGGAGATACGTAATCGATAATTTGGTGATAGGGTTCGAGGGTTCGCCAGTGGAAGTTGCTATAGATTTTGAGTTGCAGGTCGCAAGGGCAAGGGATCTGTTAGTGACACACGCATTTCATGAATTGAGTCATCGGTAGATTTTCTGTTTGAGGAAAATTAGACACAAAACAATGGTAGATTATGGAACAAAAAATGCATTGGTTGATGGGAACAAGGTCGAGTTGTGTGCAGCATAGGAGCAGCAGACGTTAGTGATAACGTGGTAGGAACCGAAGGAAAGTGAGACGTTAGTGCGAATGCGGTAGGAGCTGCGAAACAGCAATATTTTTGTTACGTTGTCGATGGAGCCGTGAAATGAAGAAGACAGTAGGAGCAGCGGAAAACAGATGTGTTAGTGTGATTGTGGTAGGAGCTAGGATGTGCTGTTTCTGCTGCAGTCGGAAACACAATACTCAGAAACGTTAGATTGAACAAGACAGGAGGCAATCGCTAGTAGTAGGAAGTGGCAATATGCTAATTCGGTTTTAGTTGGATCCACAAAACCTCAGACATGTCAATACAAAAGAAAATCTGCAGGAGATGAGATAATAAAGAAGCGAAGACTGATGATAGGTCCCAGTGGAGAATGAAGTTTTGAATACTTGTAGATTTAGGGAAAATGTCGGAAGTGTTCGTTACTGTGTCGTTCTTTGATATTGTCAATGAGGGGAGAAATGCATTCTGCTGATTCAAAACGTGTGCGGATTAAAAATCCTACGCCATGAACGCAAATTTTCTTTACGGATTACCGGATTCAGTTCATTATCGAGTCATCTTCAGATTTAAAGCGAAAATCTTAGTTGCTTATATACATTGAAAATGTTTTCATGATCAACTAAGATTGTGCTGGGATATCTTCACTCTCTCCATGGCGACGGCACCTTACTGTTACCGTTGTGCAGTTGCTGTTCCATCCAGAATCTCCTACAAGCAAACCATCTGCGTCTTCACCTGTGGCTATTAGTTCTTTAGGTACTTGGGATATGCACAGTTCTGTTTAAAAGAATAGCTCGATGTAGTCATAGGGTCATCCACATACATCTGCTTTCATGCCCTTCAACTAATTCGCAGCAATAACAGCCTGTAGCTGTGATACTGCAGTCAAATAAAGACAAAGTATGAGGTAATCATGCTGTATTCGTTTTCTGTCTAAATGTCGAGAATACGATGTTCTGACAAGAAAACAACATAGAAGATGTCGTCAATCAATGAATAAAATAGCTACAGGTACATAGATTTCAGGGATGATAACTATATGTAATGCAGTGCTATCTTCTGAGATACTGCTTGCTCAATTCACATGAAGCGATTAAAAACTGTTAATTCAGAGATTTGGGTGTAAATGTTTATTCACTGTGTAATATGAACTTCTGTACTTTTAAACATATTGAAATAATTGTTGTGTCATCGGATGGGTATCATTTATCTGACATCACCGACGTATTCAGATTTGTGAGAATATTTGATTCTAAATTATTGTAGACTCTCAAAGCCATCTTTCAGCCTGTCTCAAAGTCCACTATTGGTGGGAGCACAGTCCTCTTAAGTGACATACTGCTCTCTGTCCTGGGACCGCACAGCTTGAAGATAAATACACCTTGCCTTGTACCAATCAGTGGCCAACTAGCTCGCCTATATAAATATAACGTTACAGCACGAAGCCTTCTGATGGGGTATCCTGCTGCCACCTCACAGCCGCAGATACCTTGCCACTGGGGTCCGACATCGCCAGACGCAGAGCCACAGCATTCGTCACTCTGGGGAACACCGCCAACTCCCACTACTGTGGACATGGCCCTGCTCACTCCCATCTCCCAAATCCTGGACACTGTCACACTACGCTAGCAATACAACAGCCGGAAGCAGGAATGTGCCGATAGCAAGGCCATTTTCCACCGGATCACCCCTCTGAGAAACAGTTACAGTGGCATGTCCACCTAGTGTGCCTGAGTCCGGGGTTTAACAACTGTCACTTGCTTTCTACAGACGTGCTGACATATGTTTTTTTGTGATGAATAAAAAAGAACTTTCAAAACGGCTACCTTAATCGTATACGCCTCCGTCCATCTCCAGCAGAGAACGTCTTTCACGCCAACGTGCCTGACTTACTTTACAGTTGGTGTCACAAGAACATTTGAAGTTAATGTGATTGATCCGTGGAGAGTACTAATGGTAGTGATCCAAGCAGTGAAATGGCTCAGATGGAGACAGTATAATCCTTGAATCCTTCAGTTTGGCCCATTCCCGCCAGTCGAGTCCCTATTATGTCGTGGTAACTCGGAGGTGCCCTACATTCGTAGTTTTATTTATTATTTTATTTATTTATTTACTTAACTTGATCTGGTTAGAGCCATCAGGTCCTCTCTGACATCGGACCTTGATTTCACACATACATTACTGTTCGAGCGTAAGTCAACCGCCAGCATGCCAGTCGCATATGGTGGAGCAGAGAGGGCTGTGAAGGTCAGCCAATAGCACGCTGAGCTACCACTCTCTAGGATTCCAACGCGACAGCAGCGGCCTCTAGGCGAAGAGAACGTAAGCGCCGTTCCTGACTGGTTGCAGCCCAGTTCTACGAGTTCTACAGACGCGTAAAGTCCAGTGACTTTGGTAGAAACGTCCACTGTATTACTTCACTTGTATTGGACTCTTTATAATGAAGGACATTGATTATGTTGCATGTCGCCCTTTGCTTGCACCACATCTATGTATTTCTCAAAGTTAAATATTGTCATTGACTCATTTCGTAATAAAACTCTTTAACACAATTTGCTTGAATTGTTGTCTAGCAATCCGAGAAGCCGGTTTCGTGGATGCCCCATCTTTGACAACTAGGCGGGAACCAACATTGCCGATGAGTTATACGAAAAACCTCGTGCCTGGCGGCCACAGTTTTTCGTGTGCTTTTCTGTTTGCTGGTGCCTTAATTCTACATTGTCTTTTCTTTGCAAGAATGTGTTTCCTTGCTTTAATAGTATCTCTTATAGTGTTCTTGTTGATCAGTGTTTCAGGTGGGCGTTGCATAACTTTTCTTTGCTTATGTACTTCTTTTTATTGCTCGTCTGGTCTGTTTATTGCGTTTGTCTCTTCAAACAAGCCCACCCCATCTCTCCTACCCAGTGCTCAGGCACGTCAGCTGCAAGTGATAGATGCATTGCAGCTAACACAGAAGTTTCAGTTTTAAAGGCATCAAATCGCAACTCTACTAAATGCGGTACAGCAGTTACTCACCGCTCAAGCCACCAATACAGTGCAGCAGGAACCTACAGTAGCTCCAAGTGCCTTACCGCCTTTTCACCAGTTTAATATACAACAACAGGAATGGCTCGACTGATTGTAATAGTTTGAAGCCCACGAAATTGCTCACAGCGTACCAGGTACGGTGAAACTCCATTATTATTTGTCCACGGTAGGAAGTGCCTCATTCAGAAACGCCCTAACGCCACTCCGGGTGAACTTTCGTATGATCACGTTGTAGATTCGCTAACTAACTATTATGAGCAACAAGTGAATGTTGTAGCAGCTAGATACTAATTATCTTGTTGCAAAAAATGATCAGAACAAACTTATCGTGAGGGGGTCTCAGATTTTCAGCGTATGGTGAGAAAATTCAAATTCAAATGAGCATGTGGTGCTTTATATTCAGATGTTATGTTGCGTGATGCAATTGTGTACAATGTAACTGATGTCAAACTTAGAGGACACAATTTGAAACAGCCCGATCCATCATTTCAGCACATAGTGGAAGTACTAGACCAGTACGATTCAAGTGCTGTGTCAGCTGATAAATCTGAACAGCCACTAATATGTCGCGCTTTTGTATGTCCATCCTTTTAGCAGGAGGTCTCTGGGACGACAGCCGTTTACTATCGTGACAAAAATTTTGTCGCTACCAGTTTTCAACGCATCAAAGACAGCTTGAAGATGACGCAATGAAGCGTTGAAACTGGTAGCGACAAAATAAAATAAAATCATAAGGACGGCTGTAGGTATTCTTATTTTTTAACACTAAAATGTCGGGTTTGTCGTCTCTTGCTTCTGACTGGCTCATTTGGCAGTGGCAGCTTGCAATGCCCACACCACATAAACGGTTCTCTATGCCGCGCAAACAGTTTTCTAACCTAGCGAACAGAATTAAGTCGTGCTGTCGGTTCTATTCGCGGCATAAACGCCAAGACCGCCTGTCCAGACAAGCACAGTGTTACGCTTGTGGCAAGAAAGGTGACGTACAATACGTATGTTTGCAACGGAACTAATATCAGAACTTTGCCCACTTACAAAAATCTGGTCACAGGGCCAACGTAATCAGTGCTGTGTATTCAAAGGCTGCTGCAAGCATGAGCGTAACTAGCAAGTGAACAGTTCTTCAGTAGTACGCCTGTCCAACAAGCTTTTTATTCAATTGCATGTTAGTGGAAAACGTGTGAAATTCCAGCTGGACACGGGAGCCTCTGTTACATTGCTAAATCTTAACACATGTGAACTGTTAGGCTCCCCACGCCTGATTAAAATTAGCAACCACCTGACGGCTTATAATGGACAAGACATTCCTGTTCTCGGAAAATGTCCTTTGCCTGCTATGTATCGCTCGCATACGCAAACTGTAAGTTTCACCGTGCTACAGTCACGCGGTTGTGGGAACACATTCGGCCTTAATTCTGTGATTTATTTGGCTTTCAAATTCAGGACAATGTGTTGTCAGTGACTCCATTCAATGCTAACGACAGAGTAGCTAGCTTGCTAAAAGAATTCCACGACTTCATTTCTGAAGATTTAGGCAAGGCTAACAATTTTGTTGCAATGCTCAGCCGATATTTTGCCCCGCCAGAACTGTTCCCATTGCATTACAGGACAAAGTCGCTGCTGAACTTAAAGAATTGCAAGATAGCGGAGCTATTGCACCCATACAAGCTAGTCACTGGGTAAGTCCACTGGTTTGGCTCCCCAAACCTTCAGGTCGCATTCGCCTCCGTGTTAAAGATAAGTCGACAGTCAAGCCACAAACAGTGATTGACACTTATCCA
This sequence comes from Schistocerca nitens, assembly GCF_023898315.1. NCBI lineage: Eukaryota > Metazoa > Arthropoda > Insecta > Orthoptera > Acrididae > Schistocerca > Schistocerca nitens. The sequence continues at coordinate 251,429,741 of NC_064618.1, forward strand.
TTGTCACGCCCAGAGGACCACATGGACAGACTAGGTGTTGGTCGCTACTTTTCTAAAATTCTTTTGGGCGACCCATATCTTCAAATACAGCTTGATGAACAATATCAAGAAGTATATGTTGTGAACACTCGTTTAGGCTTGTTTAAATATTTGCGTTTGGCTTTTGGCAGTGCTTCCGCACCCGCCATTTTCCTAAGGTATTTGGAACAGTTGACTGCTCAAGTATCAAACCGTTCAAACTAGTTGGACGATATTGACGTAGCAGGTCGTACATCTGAAGAACACATAGAAAATTTGTGTGCTTTGTTTTGTGTATCTGATGCAGGACTAAAGTGTAAACTGGACAAATGTGATTTTTTTAAACCTGAGTTGCAGTATCTTGGTCACGTCATAAACAATCAAGGTATGCATCCTCTTCACTCACATTTGTTAGCCATACGAGACCTGCCAGTTCCTCGCAATATCACGGAATTTCAGTCAGTCTTAGTAAAAGTGAACTGTTATATTCGGTCCCTACCGAGTGCTGCACAAATCGCAGCTGCTTTGCATCGCTTGCGTCGCAAGAATGTTCTCTTTGTTTGGACAGAAGCTTTTCAAAAACATAAAGATGTATTGCTCAGTTATCGATGCTTGGTTCACTTTGATCCTGACAAATCGGTGCAGTGCTTTCGCACAGATTTGGTAATACAGACAGACATATTGCTTTCGCATTAAATATGTTGTCCAAAGCTCAGAGTAACTATTTACAAATAGAGAAAGAGGCACTGGCTATTGTGTATGGTGTCACCAAATTGCACCGCTATTTGTATGGTAAAAAATTCTACTTAGTAGCAGATCACAAGCCATTGCAGTCCTCGTTTCATCCGACGAAGCCGATTCTGGTACGAACTGCCCAAAAATTGCAAAGATGGGCTTTGTTGTTGTTTTAATACCAGTACGAGATTGCGTATCGTCCGACAGCTCAACATGGCTATGCTGACGCACTTTCGCGTCTTGGTCCTTATACATACTTTGACGCTTCTGTTGCATCTTGTTGTCTCATCGATGCTCACGATTCTGAATTGTTTCAGTCTTTTCCTCTGAGCTACAGGAAAATTGCACAGGCTATGGAAGCTGATTCAGATTTGAACATTTTGTTAAAATAAATTCGCACATTTTGGCCTCGCTCATTGCATAGCATAAAGAACTCCGTAGTGCGCCGAGACTTTTCACTTCGGGATAGCCTCGCTATACAGCAAGATGTGATTCTTGTTCAGAATGACAGTGGGCAGTCACGTGTGTTGATGCCCAAAGCTTTTCAAAAAGAACTGTTGCAATTGCTTCACCAAGAACACTGGAGGATTGTTCATACGAAACAGCGCGTCGACACTGTACTTGACAGGGTATGGACACCCAAATAGAACAGATGACGTTACAGTGTCACACATGTGCGAAAAATCAGTCCGCTCCCCTACAAACATTCTCTGCTTGGCCTAAGTTGCAATCACCATGACAACGTGTGCACATAGACTTTGACCAGACCTGTTTGGAACACTCGCTGCTTGATTGTGGTAGACTCTTATAGAAGTTTCCTTTTGCTGTGCCAATGAACTCGGCAACGTCACGTAGCATAATTAAGGTGTTGGCCACTATTTTTTGCCTCGAAGGTTTCCCTGAAGTCACGTGCCCTAAGTTCACGTCAAATGAATTTGAAACATTCTGTGAACGCAGTGACATACACCATGTAACTACTGCACCGTCCCATCCACAGTCAAAAGGTGAAGCAGAACGTTTTGTCGGGATATTCAAGCAACAGATGGGTTAAAATTCGCAAAGCACACACCAGGGATCAAGCATTGCAACTGTCTCTCGCCTCCTATCGTTCGGATCTACGAGATTGTCCATCGCCAGCGGAACTGCCTCACGGCCGTCGCCATCGAACACTTTTCCACCTGCCTCACCATCCTCAGCATCCGGCTCCGAAGGGAGATCACAAGTATCGCTTTGTGCCGCGTGATATTGGCTTTTGCAGGGTTTTTAGCGGCAGCGGACGGTGGGCGCGAGTCGAGATCCTTCGTCGACTTGGGGCATGCATGTATCTCATTTCAGGCCCAGAGTGATTGCAGCGCCGGCATCACAATCAAATTCGCCACTGTCATGTGCACGGTGATCCCTCTGTATCCGTTCCCCCAGATTCACGGATCCCGAGGACAGCGCGGTAACAGCTGCCGCCAGAGAGTGTCATTACGACACCGCGGGACGACCCCATGGAGACGGAGCCTTCGCCTTCTCCGCCTCCTCTCGTTCTGCAGATGGAGCTGGACCCGCCCATGCCGCAGCAACCGACGCCTTCTTCATCTTGCTGTGGGCCTCATGAGGTGGACACGTACCCTTCCGGTCGTTTTTCGGGGAACGTTTCCTCCAGAGCGCAGGCCGGATGGCGGGGTATGACCGGAAGCCTGATGTTCCCTTCTGATGGGTTTCGTTGTTTGTCTTAAGTTGTTGTGGCGGTGTGTACATGTCATTATAAAATGTATGAAAAGGTAGCAGCAAGAATAACAGTATTATTTAAAAGAGATGAATAATTTCTTATAATTATCATTTATGTGCTGCTGAGCCAGATTATAATGAATTATTTTGTCATACCTTATCACTACAATTAAATATTGAAGTGCTGTTTCATAAGTTCTGTAAGTGACATTAAAATGTATGCACCAAATAATACACTCCTGGAAATGGAAAAAAGAACACATTGACACCGGTGTGTCAGACCCACCATACTTGCTCCGGACACTGCGAGAGGGCTGTACAAGCAATGATCACACGCACGGCACAGCGGACACACCAGGAACCGCGGTGTTGGCCGTCGAATGGCGCTAGCTGCGCAGCATTTGTGCACCGCCGCCGTCAGTGTCAGCCAGTTTGCCGTGGCATACGGAGCTCCATCGCAGTCTTTAACACTGGTAGCATGCCGCGACAGGGTGGACGTGAACCGTATGTGCAGTTGACGGACTTTGAGCGAGGGCGTATAGTGGGCACGCGGGAGGCCGGGTGGACGTACCGCCGAATTGCTCAACACGTGGGGCGTGAGGTCTCCACAGTACATCGATGTTGTCGCCAGTGGTCGGCGGAAGGTGCACGTGCCCGTCAACCTGGGACCGGACCGCAGCGACGCACGGATGCACGCCAAGACCGTAGGATCCTACGCAGTGCCGTAGGGGACCGCACCGCCACTTCCCAGCAAATTAGGGACACTGTTGCTCCTGGGCTACGGTCCCGCACACCGTTAGGCCGTCTTCCGCTCACGCCCCAACATCGTGCAGCCCGCCTCCAGTGGTGTCGCGACAGGCGTGAATGGAGGGACGAATGGAGACGTGTCGTCTTCAGCGATGAGAGTCGCTTCTGCCTTGGTGCCAATGATGGTCGTATGCATGTTTGGCGCCGTGCAGGTGAGCGCCACAATCAGGACTGCATACGACCGAGGCACACAGGGCCAACACCCGGCATCATGGTGTGGGGAGCGATCTCCTACACTGGCCGTACACCACTGGTGATCGTCGAGGGGACACTGAATAGTGCACGGTACATCCAAACCGTCATCGAACCCATCGTTCTACCATTCCTAGACCGGCAAGGGAACTTCCTGTTCCAACAGGACAATGCACGTCAGCATGTATCCCGTGCCACCCAACGTGCTCTAGAAGGTGTAAGTCAACTACCCTGGCCAGCAAGATCTCCGGATCTGTCCCCCATTGAGCATGTTTGGGACTGGATGAAGCGTCGTCTCACGCGGCCTGCACGTCCAGCACGAACGCTGGTCCCACTGAGGCGCCAGGTGGAAATGGCATGGCAAGCCGTTCCACAGGACTACATCCAGCATCTCTACGATCGTCTCCATGGGAGAATAGCAGCCTGCATTGCTGCGAAAGGTGGATATGCACTGTACTAGTGCCGACATTGTGCATGCTCTGTTGCCTGTGTCTATGTGCCTGTGGTTCTGTCAGTGTGATCATGTGATGTATCTGACCCCAGGAATGTGTCAATAAAGTTTCCAAATCTTTAACATATTGCAGCGTGTCAGCAACTGTGAAATGTACAACAATTAAACAATTTTTTCAGCCTTCAGTTGCAAGGTAATTTTATTAATTTATTAATTTAATTACCTTGCAACTGAAGGCTGAAAAAATTGTTTAATTGTTGTTAATAAAGTTTCCCCTTCCTGGGACAATGAATTCACGGTGTTCTTATTTCAATTTCCAGGAGTGTATATATGTCACACCATAGCCTCTTCCCATAACAATACTGGTCTCGTAAATATTTTTTTTAAAGTCGCTGATAAATTCCTCTGAGGAAAATTAATCTTACGCACCAGCCACAAAAATTATTTCATTTACGTAAAGTCTCAGATTGTCCTACTGAATGTTATTTTCACTGTTAGAACAGAAAAATATAAATTGCTGTTGGTTCTTGTCTTCGGAGCTCAAATATTGTAATATCGATCGAAAGAATTAATGTCTGATTATTTCTGCAGTTTGAAATTGCCGCTCCCTACGCTCACGTAATGGCAGCATCTACTGTGTTGGAACATTGATTATATTGCATGTCACCCTTTGCTTGCGACATATCTATGTATTTCTCAAAGTTAGGTATCGTCATTGATTCATTTCGTAATCAGACTCTTTAATACGATTTGCTTGAGTTGTTGTCTAGCGATCCGAGGAGCAGGTTTCCTAGACACACCATCTATGACAACTAGGCAGGATCCAACAATTACCATTCTTAGATCATAGTTACCTAACATATAATCATTTTAATATGACAACTAGTATTAAAATGATAAGTGGCAATGTGAGTAAACTATACTGACTATGAACTAATACAGTTAATACTGGCAATATATGTAATACTGCAGCTACTACCATCAGTTGTGATAATAGTAGTAGTAACAGTAATAATAATGAGAATGATATCAATAAGAAGAATATTTAGATGTACAAACCACATGTGTTATGACATAGCGATTTCTGCGGAAAGGAATTTTAAGGAGACTGCATCGGCTAAAATACTAGGAAATGAGGAAGATCAGGTTGGATAGAGGGATTTACAAGAGTAACGAGTGTGTACAGGGACAATGGTGGTCCTTATTTTTGTTGTAGTAGATACGTCATTAACTGTCTGCTGAAGCTGGAGATGTTTTTCAGGAGGTTATTCTACAGCCGGGTTCTTTCTGCTGAAAATTACTTACAGAAAGTGACTGGAGGCCGGAGTGGGACAGAAAGGATTTTGCTCTGACGAGAGCAGGTGTTTTTGCCACATTGTTCAGAGAAGAGCGTTAAGGTCAAGGAGACATATGAGGGACAGTGTTCATTGATAAAACAGTAGAGAATACGGTGGGTGCGGAAATGTCTCCGCTTGTCTACTTGCAGCTAGGATGGCTGTGCATCTGATGGTGAGATTTGACCAAAGAGTCGAACATCACAGGAAGAAAGAACACAGACATTCGTAACCAATTCCTGAGAAAGACGTTGCACGATAACATCCCTGTAATCAATAATTGCAAGTATAAATATTTGTAAAAGTCTCTTGTTCGGGACAAGAGAAAAGAGAGTTTTATATTTATGTAGGGTACGAAGAGATGCTGATGCCTTCTTGCACACTGCAGCTACGTGCTCAGTCCAATTTAGATTTTCATCAGCTATTTTGCCTAGAATGTTTGCTGAAGGAGAGAAGATATTTCTCCCAATTAAAATTAAGTATGGAGAGAATTCCGGATATTTTGGGCTAATGAGCTTGGAATGATCAGCCAGTGCCACTTGGATTTGGATGGTTTGAGCTTCAACTATATATCCTGTACCCGTTTTGATAGTGCACACAGGTCGGTATTGGGATTCCCGACAGCTTTCTTCAGGTGTACTGGTTTTGCACTTATATAAAACTGGAGGTCATTAACATATGCGTGGTATTTGCACTAGGACGAACCTGATGACACCTCATTTGCATACAGTGAAAAGAGTATAGAGCCTAATACCAAACGCTAGGGGACACTCAGTCTAATTCACTTGGACACGTTGTCCCATGCGCTGAATTGCACAATGTAATTTGGTGGGGATGCTGACAGAAAGAGCTTTACGCAAGACAGTGCAGCGAAAACGCATGGCTAAGGCGAAAAGGCCATGGGCGTCTAGGGTACTTAGGTCAGTGAAATTAGTAGACAAATGCAAGCATGGGTTGTTGTAAATAGAGAAGTAGGAATTTAGTAACCTTTAATTGCCTGTAGGAAGTAGGCTGAGAGCTACTAGGAAATAGGAGAACTATTAGCTAACAAAGTATATGTATGAGGTAGTATGACAACTGCCTGGGCAGTTGTTAGAGAACCTTGTTTAGTTCCAGGATGTAAGGTATTTTTAGGTAGATGTAGACAATGGTACAGCACTGACCAAGAAGGACGTGGACCAAATGAGGAAGAATATCAAATGACTCAATGTGTTACAGATGCGAGATGATCGGAAGACGGGCCGTTATCATTAAACCGCTCTAGATCCCACGAGATACACTGAGCTTGACTGCAGAAATCCGCGTAAGTTATTTGTCCAAGCTAAAAGAGAACATATCGGGTACTATGGAAAATAATATGAAGTGCGCTAAGGGCAAAGGAGGGTAGCAGAAAAACGGCTGTGATCCAGGAAGTAAGTCAGTGGTATCGAGGAGCTCATGCAGCACAATATGTTGGACAAGTCTCTCGGTATGAGATAACAGTGACTTGAAGCACCATGAAATATTTAGGATACGTATTAAGAGATGATGCTATTATTATGATGTGTTATCATGTGTGGATCCACAGCCTCGACATGATTCCTGAATGATACATCAATTTTAAATATCCACCTAAGCTGTCCAGTTCTTTATTCCAGAGGATCGTTATTTCATCATGTGTTACATCTTTGACCAGTTTCGGTCTGTGGGCACTTTCAGATGCTTGCAACAACGGTACTAGTAAAGTAAAAATACAAACCACTCTTTCAACATTGTTTGTTTAGTATGTTATAATTACTGTTAAATTACTAAAAGTAGCGTCGGCAATATGTGCATTATATTTAAAACAGTGTCTTAGCATGCCTTACATGGGCCCTGATTCAAAATTTGTAGCGGGACCCTTTAATTCGACTGTGGCGAAGCTCAAATGGAGGGTAAAGATTTATCGAAAAGAAACAAAAACTCTCATTTTGAATAAAATTGATATTTATTGATTACGTGTAGATTACATAGGTAAGTAATTATTTGCAATTAATGCATCTAGGAACCAAGTTAGCCAAACAATTCAAATATATACTTTTCTCGCATTTTTTCAGCAGACTCACTTATTAAATCATCCTTAGCTGAAGACGATTTTAGTTTTTCAAGATGTTCTGCCTCCATAGACAGCACTGACAAGTCTGAAAGCTGTTCTTGGCTCATAGAATTCCTAAGTTTATAATCAGTTTTAATTTAGAAAAACTTCTTTCAGCTGTTATTACCTCTGTAAAACTGGATGCAAGGTTATTGAATTTGATCATTAATAATTCCGTGAGTTCCTTAATGGAATGGGTTATCAGAATTTTAATGTTTAAGCACATTTTCAAAGAAATTAATAGTTCTTACAGTTCAAATGACACGTCTTTACTGTATTTAGCAGTCAGTTTTCCCATTTCAGATCTGATCTGATACCTTAATAACAAAACGTAGTCCCATCATCCAGTTTCCCACGAACTAACCACCAGTGTAGGTGCCTCGCTGCGCCATTATATTATTATTCTACTTTACGTGCACCTTCATGCCTTATCCATCTCCTCCCGCCTGAATTTCAGACAACTCGCACTCTACAGCAATGAAAGCCGTCTCAAGATATACTACTCTTTCCAGCCCCAGTCACATGTATAAACAGCAGTACCGTTATACCTGATGACAACTATCGTTTTCACTTATAACCTGTATCATCGTTATACCATGGCATCATTTACTTTATCATGGGTGACTATATTTTAAAAGTGATATGACATCCTCAGAGTTTTAAAAATCATCGATAATTTCCACCTACATGTTTTTAAAGAAGTTTACAGGCATTTGAAAATGACCACAAGTCGAGAGTGACTGTGATCAAATGTAAGTCACATTCTATAAAGAATTTGGCAGCCTAGATGGATATTTGATATGTTTTCATAATTCAATATTGAAATTATGATTATGTTGTGTTCTGGAAGTTTATGAGGAGTTACGTGAATTTTTGAAATATCGTGAGGAATATGATGAAGTTATGATATGATGAAGTTGGTGTTATGAATTCATTATCATGTAACTGTAGTGGACTGTGTTATTGAGGTATAGGTTAGTGGAGTTTTGATTGTTCCGAGTCAGTACGTCTGAAAATGCGACCATAGCAGTACTACCACGGACTCCTTCCTTTTGGAAATAATGGTCCTTCTTTATGTGTCCGCCTCTTAGCTCAGTGTTCAGCGTGTCTGGCTCCTATACGGAAGACGATTACCGGTACTGCCAGGGATTTTTCGTCAGCGGTAGGACTCGAACGGGCTGCACTCATCCTCATGATGGAAATTAAAGAGCTACTTGAGTGAGAAATAACGGCTTCCAGATCAAGTAACCAGAAAGCCAACAATGAGTGAGAGAGTGTTGTTCTGAACCCACGACCCTGCGTACCGCAACCAGTGACGCCACTGGCCAGAGGATGACACAGCGGTCGGTCGGTCCCGATTTACCCATCAGGCTCAGAACGCGGCATTTTGCTTTGTTTGCTCTTTCGTTAAAACGTAGTGATAAAAGAATAGAGTAGTGTGCATAAACTGAGATAACAAAATTCATGAGATAGCGATATGCGCATATACAGATGGCTGTAGTGTCCCATATAGAAGTTATAAGAAGACAGTGCATTGGCGGAGGTATTTGTACTCAGCTGATTCAGTTAAAAAGGTTTCCGACGTGTTTATGCCCGCACGACGGGAATTAACGGACTTTGAATGCGTAATGGTAGTTGGAGCTACATGCACTGGACATTCCATTTCCGAAATCATCAGGGAATTCAATATTCCGAGATCGACAGCGTGTCAAGAGTGTGCTGAGAATACTAAATTTCAGGCATTACGTCGCAACATTGGACAACGCAGTTCCAGTCTCGGCAAATGACATGCGGCCAGGAGAGCGGTTTGCTGACCACATGCCCCAGTGACGCCTGTGGGCTGAGGATGACACGGCGGCCGGTCGGTGCCGTTAGGCCTTCATGGCCTGTTCGGGAGGAGTTTCGTATGGACTACGTTGTAGCCGCAGGTCATCACTTAACGACCGAGAGCAGCGGCATTTGCGTAGGTTTGTCAGTGCTATCAGACAAGCAACACTACATGACATAAACGTACAAGTCAATGTGGGGCGTACAACGAACATATACGTTATGACTTACAGCGAAATTTGGCGTTAATGGGCTATGGCGGCAGACGACCGAGGGGAGTACCTTTGCTAACAGCCCGACATCGCCTACAGCGTCTCTCATGGGCTCGTGACCATACTGGTTGGGTCCTATGACGACTGGAATACCGTGGCTTGGTCAGGTATGTCCCTATTTCAGTTGGTAAGAGCTGGTGGTAGAGTTAGACCGTGGCGCAGATCCGACGAAGCCTTGGACTCAAGTTGATACCAAGACCCTGTGCAGGCTGGTAGTGGCGCCTTAATGGTGCGAGCAGGGACTTGGTCCTCTGGTTAGTTCGCCTACTTGGAGACCATGATCAGCCATTGATTGACTTCATGTTCCCAACCAATGATGGAATTTTTATAGATGACTTTGCGCCATGTCACAGGGCCACAATTGTGTGCAATTGGTTTGAAGAATTTTTTGGACAGTTCGAGCGAATGATCTGGTCACCCAGATCGACCGACATGAATCCCATCGAACATTTATGATTACGTAATCGAGAGGTCAGTTGGTGCACTAAATCCTGCACAGCTATACAGGCAGCATGGCTCAATATTTCTGCAAGGAACTTCCAACGACTTGTTGATTCCATGTTACGTCAAGCTGCTGCATTACGCTGAGCAAAATGAGATTTGACACGATGTTACGAGGTATTCCTTGACTTTCATCACCTGTTTTTTTTTTTTTAGGTCATCAGCATCAGCCTTCTGACTGGTTTGATACGGCCCGCCACGGATTCCTCTCCGGTGCTAATCTTTTCATTTCAGAATAGCACTTACAATCTGCGTCCTCAATTATTTTCTGGATGTATTCCAATCTCTGTCTTCCTCTACAGCTCCCTCTAGCACCAGGGAAGTCATTCACTCATGTCTTAACAGATGTCCTATCATCCTGTCCCTTCTTCTTGTCAATGTTTTCCACATATTCCTTTCCTCTCCGATTCTACATATAACCTCCTCATTCCTTACCTTATCAGTCCACCTACTTTTCAACATTCGTCTAAAGCACCACATCTCAAATGGCTCGATTCTCTTCTGTTCCGGTTTTCCCACAGTGCATGTCTCACTACCATACAATGCTGTACTTCAGACCTATGTTCTCAGCAATTGCTTTCTCAAATTAAGGCCGATATCTGATGTAAGTAGATTTCTCTTGGCCAGGAATGCATTTTTTCCGTAGCTAGTCCGCTTTTGATGTCCTCCTTCCAGCATCTGTCGTTGGTTATTTCACCGCCTAGGTAGCAGAATTCCTTAACTTCATCTACTTCGTGACCATCAATCCTAATGTTAAGTTTCTCGCTGTTGTCATTTCTACTACTTCTCATTACCTTCGTCTTTCTTCGATTTACTCTCAGCCATATAGTGTACTCATTAGACTGTTCATTCCGTTCAGCAGATCATGTAATTCCTCTTCACTTTCGCTCAGGACAGCAAAGTCATCAGCGAATCGTGACAGTGATATCCTTTCGCCTTGAATTTTAATTTCACTCCTGAACCTTTCTTTTATTTCCATCACTGCTTCCTCGATGGACAGATTGAACAGGTGGGACGAAAGGCAACTTGGATGCATGAGTTGTTAGCCAGCCGGGGTGGCCGAGCAGTTCTAGGCGCTTCAGTCTGGAACCGCGCGACAGCTACGGTCGCAGGTTCGAATCCTGCCTCGGGCATGGATGTGTGTGTCGTCGTTAGGTTAGTTAGGTTTAAGTAGTTCTAAGTTCTGGGGGACTGATGACCTCAGATGATAAGTCCCATAGTGCTCAAAGCCATTTGAACCATTCTTTGAGCTGTTAAGCTGACTGTGCGGTAATTCTCGCAATTGTCAACTCTTGCTGTCTTCGGAATTGTGTGGATGATGTATTTCCGAAAGTCAGATGGTATATATGCCTAGACTCATTAGATTCTACACACCTACGTAAATAGTCGTTTTATTGCCACTTTCCCCAAACATTTTTGATATTCTTATGGAATGCTATCTATCCCTTCTGCCTTTTTTGACATAAACTCCTCCAAAGCTCTTTTAAATTCTGATTCTAAAATTGGATCCCATAACTCATGTGAATCAACTGCTGTTTTTTCTTCTATCACATCAGACAAATATTCTCCATCATAGAGGCTTTCAATGTATTCTTTCCACCTACCCGCAGACTCCTCTGGATTTAACAGCGGAATTCCCGTTGCACTCTTAATGTTACCACCCTTACTTTTAATGTCACCGAAGGTTGTTTTGACTTTCCTGTATGCTGAGTCTGTCCTTCCGACAATCATTACTTTTCGTAGTCTTCACATTTTTCCTGCAGCCATTTCGTCTTAGCTTCCCTGCACTTCCTATTTATTTCATTCCTCAGCGACTTGTATTTCTGTATTCCTGAGTTTCCCGGAACATTTTTGTACTTCCTCCTTTCATCAATCAGCTGAAGAATTTATTCTGTTACCCATGGTTTCTTCGCAGTTAACTTCTTTGTACCTCTGTTTTCCTTCCCAACTTCCGTGATGGCCCTTTTTAGAGATATACATTCCTCTTCAACTGTACTGCCTACTGAGCTATTCCTTATTCCTGTATCTATAGCCGTAGAGAACTTCAAGCTTATCTCGTCATTCCTTGGTACTTCCGTATCCCACTTTTTTTTGCGTATTGATTCTTCCTGACGAATGTCTTAAACTTCAGCCTGCTCTTCGTTACTATATTGTGATCTAACTTTATGTCTGCTCCTGGGTACGCCTTACAATCCAGTATCTGATTTCGTAATCTCTGTCTGGCCATGATGCAATCTAACTAAAATCTCCCCGTATCACCTGGCCTTTTTCAAGTTTACCTCCTCCTCTTGTGATTCTTGAACAGAGTATTCGCTATTACTAGCTGCAACTTGTTACAAAACTCGACTAGTCTTTCTTCTTTATCGTTCCTTGTCCCAAGCCCATATTCTCCTGTAACCTTTTCTTCTACTCCTTCCCCTACAACTGCATTCCAGCCCTCCATGACTATTTAATTTTCATCCCCCTTTACATACTGTATTACCCTTATAATATCCTCATACACTTTCTCTATCTCTTCACCTTCAGCTACCTGAACTATCGTTGTCTGTGTTGGTTTGCTATACGCATCTGACCAGAAATCCTTCTTTCCACTTCACTTCACTGACCCCTACTGTATCTAAATTGAGCCTTTGCATTTCTCTTTTCAGGTTGTCTAGTTTCCCTACCACGTTCAAGCTTCTAACATTTCACTCCCCGACTTGTAGAACGTTATCCTTCCGTTCATTATTCAATCTTTTTCTCATGGTAACCTCCCGCTTGGCGGACCCCTCTCGGAGATCCGAATGGGGGACTATTCCAGAACCTTTTGACAATGGAGAGATCATCACGACACTTCTTCAATTACAGGCCATATGTCCTGCGGATACACGTTACATCTGTTTAATGCAGTGGTTTCCCTTGCCTTCTCATCCTCAAGCCGTTGATCATTGCTGATCCTTCCGCCTTTAGGAGCAGTTTCCCACCCCTAGGACAAGAGAGTGCCCTGAACCTCTGTCCACTCGTCCGCCCTCCTTGACAAGGCCGTTGGCAGAATGAGGGGTGACGTCTTATGCCAGAAGCCTTCGGCCGCCATTGCTCATTATTAATCAAATGTTAAGCAGCGGCGGGATTCGAACCCTGGACCGAAAACGTTTTTCATTATGAATCAAACCACAGCTGTGTAGATAAGTTAGTACAGATCAAGAAGTGTATGGGTTAGCCTTGAGCACTGTAAAAGATCCTAGTATGGTTTACGTAAGATGGCCCTATACTTGTTACTCATGTCTTCTTGCTAGTTACTGAAATCATTTGTTTATTTGTACAGGGACCGACTTCGGCCTCATTCGGATAATTACTCTGCAATGCGTCGTTTTTATTGTCTTAGAGTGTGCGTTAATGCTTTCGTTACAGCCAGTTTGTCAAGCAGGCCCTGCCGGTCCACCAGATTTTTCCTAGGAGGGAGGAAATGTAACGAAAGGGCGTGGCTCACAACCAGCAGCGTCCTAAATAGCAACCCAGTTCCTGAGCAATGTTTAGCCTTCAGGAAGGTTCGGCAGCACTGTAGTCAGAGGCAGTACTTGTCTTTCACATTAGCATGACGACTTTGTGTGTATATATACCTGTACTGGACGAGTAGATCGTCGGCACGACAGGGCTATCCGTTGATGCCCACCTTGTCTTGATAACTACCACAGGACCGCTGACGCTCTTCTGTCGCAGCTACCATCGTTGCAGGTGGACTGTGAGTCAGTCATACGCACCGATATCCACCACGTGTCGGTCTCTATCGTCAGGTCTTCTGTCCCAGCTGCCATCGTTGCAAGTGGAATCTGAACCAGTCACTGCTTCGTGACGGCTCCGCCATTAGGTCGCCTGCATTCTGCTGCTTTTTCTGCCTGCTGGGTATCTAGACACCGCTATATGGTCCGAGGTGCGAACTGAGGTCCTCGCAGCTCCGTGCTGCTACAGGCAACGCCGCAGCCATGGATCCAGTGTCCGTCAACCAGGCAACACCATCGCCTCCCGCTAGGCTTGCCACTGGTCCATCTACCTCTGCCTTTCCGAAGACTTTTATGATGTGATAGTTTTGTAGGAAGGATGGTGTGCGAATTTTAACGCGGATAGAAGAGGCATGTCATTAAGGTAATGTTAAAAGGGGAACGCCGATGCATTCTTTTATAAAATATCTTACAAAGATATAGAGTTTATGAGGGTTACTGTACAGAACTTTAAAAATAGATCTTCAAAGTCTTCGGACCCAGTTACGTAAGTTGTCTGCATGCCTACATAAATATTTACTTTGTGCTCATTTATCTGTTAGTACAATTATTGGTCTCGTTTGCAGACAGGTCAAAGGATGCTTTAATCCGTTTCCCCACTCTAAAAACAAGAAGAAGGATATTCAACATCTCATCTACAAAAGCTTCACTCAATAGAATTATTACAATTCCTATCATATACAGGTTCTCGACATTTTTCCAATATTCGAAATGTTCATTACCACTTAAGTCATTGTTGAGTACATTGTTAGACAATGATATGCCTCGCTTTGGCTTCCCGAAGCTGGGACATTGTTACACAATCCCAGTACAGCAATGTGGTGATATCAGGGACATTTTCCAGCAGTTTGAATCTCTGAGAAACGCTCACAGCATGCCTGGGTCCAGGGATTGATGACTGTCACTTACCATCTGCTGACTGTAGGCACGCTGTCCAACATTTTCTTACGATTAACACTAAATAACTTTGACCATGTCCGGGTGCTCTCATCGTCTACACCTCCGCCTCCCTTCGTTTTTTTTTTTTAAAAAAAGGTTCAAATGACTCTAAGCACTATGGGACTTAACATCTGAGGTTATCAGTCCCCTAGACTTAGAACTACTTAAAACTAACTAACCTAAGGACATCACACAGTTCCATGCTCGAGTCAGGATTAGAACCTGCGACCGTAGCAGCAGCGCGGTTCCGGACTGAAGCGCCTAGAACCGCTCGGGCACAACGGCCAGCTGCCTCCCTTCAGCAGAGAAGCAATCGTCCTCTCGATCCATCTAGACTCATTTTACAGTGTCAAGTAACGACTATGGCAATATCTCACCACTCACTGTCGCTACAAAGCAGAGAGACTTTCGTGTATTATTCAGTTTTTAAATTGAGTGGCAAATTTTTATTTTCAAGCTTACAACAGTGTAATTATTAATCTTAATATCGACTGTCGTTCGGATTACTGTATCAATCGTTTTTTGTGTATTTCGGGATCTCAGTTGTCATGGAGCGGTTCACGAAAGAGGAACATGTGATGGCTGGGTGTTGTGTGCTGTCCTTAGGTTAGTTAGGTTTAAGTAGTTCTAAGTTCTAGGGGACTGATGACCATAGATGTTAAGTCCCATAGTGATCAGAGCCATTTCAACCATTTTTGACAAAATTGCCGCATTTGGGATCAAGAAAACCCAAGGGTGATCCAAGAGAGCCACATGCGTCCACTGCAAACCACAGTTTGGTGTGGTTTTTGGATAGGTAGTGTGATTGGTCACCTCTTTTATGAAGATTTCGGCGATAATGCAGTAACAGTTAACTGTGTGTGTTTTAGTGAAATGGTCGGAAACAACTTCAGGCCTGTTCTTGATGACCTGAATATGTGATTTCAGCAGGAGGGGGTTATGTGTCACACATGCCGAAATGCAATAGTCCTACTTTCTGAAAGGCTCTCTCAGTCTGTCATCCCAGTTCGTGGAGACTTGGCCTCCCAGATCTTATGACCTTACTCCATGTGACTTATTTTTATAGGGTTATGTGAAGTCCAAGGTCTACGAGAAAAACCAAAAGAAGTTCTCCAACTTACGGAAAAAATTCAACCTGTCACCACCCGCATCAACAGAGATGTCTGTGAAACGGCCATCACGAACTTCATAGACTAATAACTGGTTGCCGAGACAGTGGAGGTGAACATATGTTGTTGTTGTGGTCTTCAGTCCTGAGGCTGGTTTGATGCACCTTTCCATGCTACCCTATCCTGTGCAAGCTTCTTCATCTCCCAGTACCTACTGCAACCTACATCCTTCTGAATCTGTTTAGTGTATTCATCTCTTGGTCTGCCTCTACGATTTTTACCCTCAACGCTGCCCTCCAATGCTAAATTTGTGATCGCTTGATGCCTCAGAACATGTCCTACCAACTGGTCCCTTCTTCTTGTCAAGTTGTGCCACAAACTCCTCTTCTCCCCAATTCTATTCAATACCTCCTCATTAGTTATGTGATCTACCCATCTAATCTTCAGCATTCTTCTGTAGCACCACATTTCGAAAGCTTCTATTCTCTTCTTGTGCAAACTATTTATCGTCCATGTTTCACTTCCATACATGGTTACACTCCATACAAATACTTTCAGAAACGACTTCCTGAGACTTAAATCTATACTCGATGTTAACAAATTTCTCTTCTTCAGAAACGCTTTCCTTGCGAGTGCCAGTTTACATTTTATATCCTCTCTACTTCGACCATCTTCAGTTATTTTGCTCCCCAAATAGCAAAACTCCTTTACTACTTTAAGTGTCTCATTTCCTAATCTAAACCTCAGCATCACCCGACATAATTCGTCTACACTTCATTATATATGATTTAATTTTCCCGCACTTAAATAGGAGTGTATATAGAAAAAATAAAAAAACGATTTTTTTATTTCCATACATTTTTAACTTAATTTTACTTACTTTAAAAATTGTGTCACACATGAAAGATCCTACACTAAGCAGGTAGGATTCTTATTTCTCAACTACTGTGGGCACATAAAGTTGACGATGAGATCCCATACTACGAGGAGCGTAGGGAACGATGCGGGAGACACGCACCGCCGACTGGGCAAGGTCGTAGCGGAGGTGGTTTGTCATTGCCTTCCTCCGACCGTAATGGGGAGGATTGATGACGATGAAGACAACACAACAACGCCCAATCATCTCGAGGCAGGGAAAATCCCTGACCCCACTGGGAATCGAACCCGGGACCCCGTGCGCAGGAAGCGAGAACGCTTCCGTAAGACCACGAGCTGCGTACGTATAAACTTAGAAAACGAATTGGGTTTCTGTATACACTGCATTGTAGGATAGGAACAGAAAGAGACTCCAGCTAAGCTGATGCCTATCTGGAATGTAATGAAAGAAAATGTAGTAGTACACTTTATTTTAGAAGTGATAAGTTGATTTTGCGCATTATTACAGTGCGTGTTATTCGAGATCCAACAGAGATGTTACAGACTGAAACGGAAAAGAAGTGCCGGATATATGCAGGTGCTGTTTCGTCGTTTGGAAGCGTTGCGGGGGCTGGCCCGTGGCCGGAGGCAGGCGCCCGTCTAGCTAGGGGCACTCGCAGCCGGGCCAGTCTGGGCAGCCACAGCCATTTCCGGAGGAGCCGCCTCTGACGCTGGCGTGGCCACTGCCGCCCCTGCTGCCGCCGCCCCCGCGACCGCTGCCGCCCTCGTAGCCAGACTCACGAGCCGTCCTGTGGTGCGCCCCAACCAGAGACATCACCAGCAGCACGCCAACCAGCACCACCTGGCGGCCCCAAATCATACATCTCGGTCACTGAATGTCCACGCTCCTCAACCCTGAACAGTTTCGCAATCGACGTATCTCATCCTTCCTACAAAAGTGACACAACCATAAAGTCAAGGTTTTCGTAAATCGAGAAGAACGTGTTGGGCAGTAACGAAACGTCACTCAGACAAACAAATGTATCAGCACAAATGAGAGTGGATATGAACCCAGGATCAAGTAGTGTTTTAGGTATTCCCAGCATTACAGCCAAAGATCTGCCCATTGTTTTAATTATGTCACTTTTGGTGTCTTCATCAGAGATATATCTGTTGATTATTTAAAGTTCTGACACCTTTATAAATGAAAACGTGTACATATGCCACTTTTGATATTCAAATTATACTTATTAATAACACCTCATTTTGAATTTCGCCGGATATTTAGTAAGATAGGCTGCGACGACTAGTTTATTCCTGATTGGATCAAACACATAATGTTTGTAGAAGAACTTTACGTTAAATGACAGTAATATTTAGCAGTTTAATTTCTAACAGTTGACTCAACAATGTCTCAATCATAAGAAGATTGGAATATATCGAGTGACGTTTTTATCGATAGATGTTTGTTATGCTGGAGCCAAGGTAGCCCTTGACGGCCGGCAACCCATACTACACCACAGAGGATGAGGTTCTCTATTTCCAAGGCGTACCAAAAGCACCACGGTAAACACCAGCTATTTACATACAAGATAATGGAAACAGACATTCCGAGCAGTACTTCCTGCAGGGGGAGCTCGAGCCATGGCCTGCAGCAAGTATCACTACGCCAAAGTCTGATTGGCTAGAGACAGCTATTTAGGGGCTAGAACCAGCCTCGAAGTTTAGTTCACTCCAGATGCCGACCTCGTCTCTGAAATGGACTCTTACTAGTTTGTGTGTGTTACCACGAACCTTTGTCGAAAATTAGAATTGAACTTTTGTTTGCCTCAGTTAGGAAACTTTTACTGGTATCGTTGCAGTTCAGTCATCAAACTTGTGAACTTGCTACAATAAAAGTTGTGTTTGTGAAAAATTGCGAATTGTCAGTCGCAACACAAGTGGTACGTCTTTTGTGGTGTAATATGGGTTGAGGGACCTCAGGGGTTACCTTGGCTTCGGCATAACAATGTTGAACATTCTTCTTGTTGTTTTCAGGCAGGGGAAACCTATTAGACTACACTTTAACCGATCTGCGAACGAAACAGTAATTTTACTAGCAGATAAATGAGCACAATGGAATTGTTTATGAAGACATGCTGACAACTTACGTTATGGGGTTCAAAGACTTCGAAGACCTACTTTTAATGTTCCGTACTTTAACCCTCTGTATGTCTGTAAGATCTCTTATAAAATAATGCTTCTGGGCATCCTCTATTAAGACGTAAGACCTTAATGTGCTGCCACTTAAATTTCCTTTTATCTGTATCCGCGATAAAATTTGCACCCCACTCTTCCTGCAAAGTTTTCAGATGATAAAAATCTTCGTAATTCAATTGATGAATACAATATGGTGGTTCCGTTTTCTTTGTCATACTAACTGATATAACATCTTCTTCTGGAAAAAAGACTGCACTAGATTTCACATGAATTTTCACCTGCTTCTAAATTGCGCATTGCACATTGTCACTTTCATCCTCTACTGCCCGTGTATGAAAAACTTACAAATCATACTCTAAGTACTGTGTTTATGTACAGCGTACTAGTACACTGCTGGAAGATACTTATTATTCTGCTCTCCACATCAGTTATCTGAACACATGACCTCTTTATGCTCAGAGTTACCAATTAAATTATAAAGTACCGAGGTTTGTATGGCCGAAACACGGAAATGGTAAATTTCAGTTATTCGTTAAAGCCATTATAACTAAAAATTCCCTACAATGATTCGTCAAAACCGGTGTATCCCAAATTATTTACCCGTTCTGTGATTGCCTTGACCATCTAAACTGACACAAAGAGGAATATCAGGCTGCGTTTCTTTGATTTCAATAAAAAAAACAAAAAAAAAAAACGACGCAACTCAAGCTGATACAATTCTGCACTTCTTAACTATCTGTTCGATGTGGGATTCACTGCTCAACACACAAATAGACTGACACTACTACTCTCTACCGGCGACAGTATGGTGTAGTACAAACACGCCTTCTATGACCGGTCAAGTATAGTTTCCGCAGCTCTGTCAAAGTAACAGCTCACATTTGAAGAGTTTTGAGTTGCGTCACTTCTGTAGCAATGGTGAGATATATTACAGAGATGGACAAATTTTTTTGTGTTCCGTTATAATATTTATAGTTCAAGGACGAATTATTGTTTACATCAGCTTCATATTTTTTATATATGAAGTCGGAATGTTCATTCTTTTGAAGTGAACAGTATCTCACTTGGCTCGAAGCCATATTTCATCTCCCTTACTTCGTCCTAATAGACAAGAGCGTCCTATTAATCCTTACCATCGCAAATAACTTTTTGTCTAGACGCAGAACAAAACATATACTGCATCAAGCTACTAGAGCGCATTAACCAGAATGATTACCTTTCTTTTATCTTTGCTCTTAACGAAGTTATGAAGAGCACTGCATTTTTTTTAAATAGCACATAATATTTTTTCACTGGTAAGCCCACGTCCTGTTCTCAATGCCTTTTCAAAACGGATCACAATGTTCCACTCGCGTAAATCTACCCTTATGAAAAAAGTAACGCAAAACTGACTTTGACTCTCCTGTTGTATCACTCAAGCCAAACACCTGGGAATATGTACCTTGTCCACTTGCTGGAACTGACAGTAAATGAATGGAAACAGTAGCAAAACGGACACAATTCATTCAGTCAACAATCTTCAGTTGAAAGTTCGCGTAAGTGCTATGTACGCCTACGAAGAGAAGCATAGACACTACATATCGTTTAGAGGGACTACAGTACAGTACTAAATGTATCTTTATCGCAAATATGAAAACATTATTGCACTTACTGTTTTGCTAACTTGCATTCACCATACGTGAGTAGCAGTTCTATCTTCTCTACTATGTTGTAAATTACACTCAGACAAACCTTCAGTTGAAGACTGAATAACAGTGATGGCTGTTATGGACAAATGTTTTCGCTTATACAAGTTTCTTTTTTCTCAAGTTTAACCTGTTAAAACCGTCCTACAAAACTGGTTTCTGAAATTACCGATTTTCAGCTTTTTTTCTATTATTTCCAGCAATAAATGAATGAGTAGGTGAGCTCGATCGAAATGAGGTTGAGGTTGTGGCAGAAATCGGTCTCATTGCGTCCAGTAAGATTGGTGGAGACGAATGACACGGACGCAGAGGCGGGAAGAGCGAAAGATCACAGGTTGATGACTATCCTGCATCGTCTCTTTTGGATGGTATTAGTTTTCCTCCCTGAAGCAACCACAGAATTAAGTATTCAGTTATTAGCCCAAGGTCATAGCTCATCAATAAAATTATAGGTATATGAATGAAATTTACATTTTCGTACTAGGGACATTGTGGACGATAAAATATTTTCGGTTGATAAGCCGAGTGGTGGCTTCGTCTTATCACAACGTTTTGAAGAGCTTCGCACCCGTTATCTCCAGGCGATCACGCGCGAATATTTTATCATTGGAACACATCGAGAAAGCTTGCAATCAGACATAGGGGTCGTTTTCCCCTCATATCATATCCCAAGGTTTTTGTGCTTCCCCCTATTTTTAATCTACTAAAACAAATGGAGCATTGTACTTCATTCCTAACTTCCTTCGTAAAACACGTGCAGCCTAGAGATTGAGCCATTCTGCAATAGAACGGATGTCTGAGGATGACACCGAGAAACTACCGTAAGGACCAGGTGGTGCCAAATATTGCACACTACACATACACGCGTATTATCTGATACGCCACGGCGTACGGCGACAGGTACACCATTGTCTCAGAAATGATTGTTACGTTTCATTAAAATAGTACTGATCGCTTTTCTCATTTTCTGTTATAATCCAGTATTTCATAGTAATGGAAATTTTAGGAACAAACATTATTCGTTCTTAAAAAAAAGTTTTGCTGGTAAACCAAAAATTTTATCACAGCGGCTACGGCAAATTGATATGCCGGTTTAATTCGGTTATCAGTAAAAAATGAAAAAAACTAACTGTAATCTAGACCAAAGAAATACGGAAAATACCAGTTCTTCAGAACTAAAATACTGGACTCAGTTTTAACCGGTCGGTTTTTCTCATCCTTACTGAGTAACTGGTGTGTGTTTTAAACGGTTAGAAGGTACTTATAAGACAAAACACTAAACTGAGATTTCTTTTGATTTGACTTGTTTCGTTAATAGGTTCTTCATTTACAACGTCTTCATCACACGATCATTACAGTTTAGTGATTGCCTTGTAAACCGAAAACCGGTTCACTAACTAAATTAATACTGTAAAAATATACAGGTTTGAGATTTTCATTTATAAACATCAAGCTGCCCTAACAAGAAGCGACAGACGAATTAATTTACACGACAATATGGTATTTTTCGTGCTTATAGCATTCTTACCAAATCTAAAAGGGAGAGGTAGATAGCTATCGAATAGTTATTGCGTGATGTGTATGTTTACTCAGTGCGAAAGCGTCATAGAAATGCTGAATAACCTAGAATGGGATATGTGTACGTTCTAGAATGTCTTGACTGTCTTCGATGGGTCACTCGAAGATGGCTTTTAGGTGCTTAGCCTAAATGTCGTGGGGTGAATTAAACGACTACCGGTTGCAAGCTCGAAATTGTTTCGAACGAATATTTCACAAAATACTACCCTCACAGACATTTTGCGTGTTGACCACATACATACGCTTTCACCTACGGAGAACGGTTTTCCCTGTCAGCTACGAGGAAGTATTAAAAGAAAGAGAATAAAATAACATTGATACAATATCCATTGCCCGTCTTGCCGTCTAATATTTATTACCGTCTGGCTATTATCTAATTCGACAGATAGTTACACAACAAAAGTAATAAATGCACATTTTCTCTTTTAGCATCATTTTAAAAATGCTCCGTATGCAAGCTCTCTGTTTATTACGCTCATGTACTGTACTGATAGAGCAGTGAAAAGCCACCATTCAGCGACTCTTGTGAAAAGAATCCTAACAACGTGTGAACTGTCTTGTTGACGACAATAGGTGAATGACACTACATCATCGGATTCCTCAGATGAAAAATACACCTAGTATATTCCACATTAAGTTATTTTCTCACTAATATGGTGTTGAATGAAATGCATCTCTAGGTGCCATACTCTGATGCGAATAAAGGCTCTTTTATAAGCTTTTTTCCTCAGCATATATTCTGTTAATTTTTTTTTGCACCTTTCGTACGTAATTTACTTCGTCATAGATATTTTTTCATGTCATATGTGTTTGAAATGTCCATTAAGAACCATTTAGTGTAACTGCTTATTCCTCGAACTTCATTTAAACCCAGTAGTGTCGCTGAGAAGCACACGTGCAATTGGTAGCTTTAAGTACATCATACTCTTTCTCTGTGAGACGTCCCCCAGCTATATCAAGAAGAGGAGGAACATTGCAGTGCTTGCGGTGAATCTGACACAAATGTATTCAAACATATAGCGTAGGCTAGTAAGAGCAGTTTCGCTTTCCACATGACGGTTTTACAGAACACAGGAGAATTAATGAAAACTCTGAATTTTTGCACACTAAGATGAACTTCATTTACATCATCGAAATACCGTTACAAAATTTGAAGAAACCCTTAATATGAAACTACGTGTACACATTGTAGATACGCACGTATGCCTCCTCAAGTTTGGTGTGTGAATGGCTACACTAAACCGAAAGCCACCATAGCTCTCGTTTACTGAAATATCTTTCTGAGATTAAAGAGGAACAACTCCCAACATGTGCTTTCACCAACAGATTTACAGAGAAACGCCAAACTGGATTAGTAAGCAAGGCGAGATTCTGAAGATAATCTTCATAGGAAGGAGAAGGGAACTCGTACACAGCTGCAATCCAAGACACAAAAATAAGTTCGTCTGTTACGGTTGGTACAGTCCTACACTTCCAGCACAGGAAACCACTGCACGAACTCGGATGGAGGAAACATTATTTTAAAAAGCTACAGCCAGTAGTGTTGTAGAAGTAAACATTGTATGCAGATACAATCATTATTTCGGACAGTATGTCCTAGGTTCAATTTACAACCCAAGGCACAGAGTCGCTTCTGTCCAGTGCGAGAAATCCTGTGGTAGCTAATATTAGCGTGCAGTATTAGTATGTGTATTGCAAGGAAACTTACCAAGTACTTATTCATGTCGCTTGCTGTCTGCTGTAAAGCGTCTCTTGAAAGAAAGCAAACTGTAGCACTGAGGCCGCCACCGCTCCTTTTATAGGTGGAAGGCGTTCTATTTTACAGGACAGGTCTATTCGAGAAGCTTCGGTAATTTACAGCAGTCACAACATTCAGATTTACGGCCCATTGCACGTCGAGCACGATATGGTGGCTCTCGCAACATGTCTACGAGCATGAACGGGGGAACTTATCGCTAGAAGCATATTTTGCTCCGTACTCGTGACGATTAGGCCTCTACCATGTGTTATGCGTATTGATGTGCATGTGTACTTGGTTTATGTCACAGACTGATCTGAAGACTAGTCATTAAATGCGTAATGTAAACACTGAGTGTGCCGGCCGCGGTGGTCTAGCGGTTCTAGGCGCGCAGTCCGGAACCGCGCGACTGCTACGGTCGCAGGTTCGAATCCTGCCTCGGGCATGGATGTGTGTGATGTCCTTAGGTTAGTTAGGTTTAAGTAGTTCTAAGTTCTAGGGGACTGATGACCACAGATGTTAAGTCCCATAGTGCTCAGAACCATTTTTTTTAAACACTGAGTGTATTTATTGAAATATGAAATTCCTCACCAATATAAAAGGCTGCACGAAGTTAGATTATGAAACCAGTGTAGATATTAGGAAGGAAATGAAAATATTTGATATAAATGAAACGGTAGAAGAATATAGTAAAAAGCTGATATCCCATCTGTTGCCAATGGGCATGTGAAGACTCAAAAAATGTTTTTGGCTACATGTTCCACAAGGTAAAAGGTGCATTGGAAGGCCAGTAAAAGAAATGGAAGGACCAACTATAGTGATAACAGGTCGAACAAGACGTAACGCATGCCAGAAGAACAAGAACACGAAGAAGAAGAATTATAGAAGAACCAAGGCACGGCATCGCGATGACGAAACACCTCATATTACTTTCGTATTACATGCCATGACTGACTATAAAAAAGCGTTGTGGAGGACCATAACTATGTTAAGCTTCTTACACTTAACCTTGCAGTAAATTCATACCTTAGTAACGGAATCTTCAGTGTAATGTGTACGGTCCAACAGAGCCGGGAGCGCTGACCACGATGATTAGTGTTATCGGAAAATGTGGTTCAGTGGAAACTGAGCGATACGCCTGCAACAATGCCGTGACAACAGATGTTCAGTGACGGTGTGGCAAGAATTCAAAATCAGTCCAGTGAATATCCAGACGCAGAAGGACAGGAAGAGAGATAAATAATGTTGGTGGGCAACGTTCATTTAACAATGGTAATAAAACGACATAATATTAGCACGCAGCTATATCTCTTCTTTGAATAAAAGTAGCAGGTGACTATCAATGATATTCTTAAGAAACCGAATTATCAATTTCCTCCGAAGTGTTCGGAGAGGTTATATGTTAGTACATTCGTTTAGAATTTGAGAAAAAAGTGCGAATGAAATATTATAGATCAAGATAACAGTGTTTCAAAGTAGTTAAAAGTACTTTTTCTTTGCGTTCCTGTTATAAGATCGACCATTAACATACAAAAATAAACCGAATATGCAAAAAAAAAAAAATTAAAAAACTTCTTATCGTTTTTTGAACATTGAGAGTGGTTTTTAGAGTGTCTGTGCTTTTGCGTGTGCGTGTGTGTGTGTGTGTGTGTGTATTGTATGTCTGTGTGCGAACTTACGTGTGTGTGTGTGTGTGTGTGTGTGTGTAAGAGAGAGAGAGAGACTTTTACAGTGTTTCTGTGTTTAGATAATTCCTATTGAGGGAATATAAGGACATTGGATCTGTTCTTATTTCGGGTTATATTTTTCTCTTCTCTTGGGGTTTGTCTTGTTTGTCGTACGTTCTATACTGTCGGGGTGTAAAGTTAGTTCGCCTCCACGTGGTGCAAAACTGGCGGCAGACCGAACGAAGAATTCCTGCCCCACATCGCAGTGAAACAGAACGACAGACAAAGCGCTATGAAGATACATACTACGGTCCTTTTAGGGACCAACTGACTAAGGATCTCGGACCATGCATCCGAATCTGCCATTTCAACATTGAGGGCATAAGCATAGCAAAATGTCAATTACTGCAAAGAATTTTACACGATAACGACATTGACCTGGTAGCCATACAGGAAACTCATGCTGAATATAGAGCCCAACTTGAAGCTAGAGGAAGGATACTGGGATATGATCTACTTGGAACCACGTATGACAGACACTATGGCGTTGCGACATACGTGCGTGTGGACATAGAGGACGCCTTTCTAGTTGAAGCCTCCATTACAAATGATACCCATGAAGTTGTCATCAAAACAGGAGAAGTTACAGTAACTAACATCTATAAACCTCCTGCTACTACATGGCCGGCTGAAGTGATAAAGATCCACCCACACCCAAGCGTATACGTTGGGGACTATAATAGTCACTACGAAATGCGGAAATACAGTACGAATGATAGCAATGGAGATATGCTGGTCGATTGGTCCGAGGAACTAAATACATATCTGGTCTCTGATGCCAAGGACCGAGGGACATTCAGATCAGCCGCATGGAACTGCGACTATAACCCGGATCTGTGCTTTGTTTCGAGGGATACAAACGATAAACCACTGACAGCCTCTATAAGGGTCCTGACGGACTTCCCTCATAGCCAGCACCGCCCTGTGCTTATTAATATCGGTATATCCATCCCGATAGTAAGGTCTTACCCTCTACCAAGATGGAATTTTACAAAAGCTGACTGGACAATATTCTCTGAACAACTTGATTATACCTTGAGCTGGATCCCTCTAACCACCAAGGGCTATGAGAGGTTTGTGGGAGCGGTCATTAGCTCTGCGAAAACAGCGATCCCAGAAGGGTACCGCAAAAAATACATTCCCGGTTGGAGTGGGATATGCGATGACCCGTACACGGAGTTCCTCAAGAAAGGGGACCGGGAAATAGCGGATGAACTATTACATAACATCGACTTTATTAGACGGAAAAAATGGGAGAATACTGTTGAAAATCTAGACTTTTCAATGTCAAGCCGACAAGCCTTGTCCCTACTGAGTAAACTTGGAGGTGCAAATCCACCTGAACATAAAAAGGACGAAATATCTCCCAACAAGGTTGCATCCCGCATAGTTTCTGCGTCTAGAGCCCCACGAGATAGAAAGCACACAACAAAAGTGAAGAAGGACTTAAGAACATTAAAAAAGAACCGTGCAATGGACTCAGAATATTCATCAGATATTAGTATCGAGGAGGTTACCAATGCCCTGAACAAGGTTAAACCAGGCAAAGCTCCGGGTTTCGATGGTATCCACCCTGAGTTCCTTATACATGTCGGAGCCTACACAAAACAATGGCTGGCTAAGTTCTTTACGGATATTCTCCAAGTGGGTAACATTCCTCCCTCACTTAAACGAGCAAAGATCATCGGAGTCCTGAAACCTGGTAAACCAGGCGATAGACCAGAGAGTTACCGCCCCTTTGCCCTTCTTAGTATCGTCTATAAATTACTAGAAAGACTGCTCCTCAACAGAATAGGCCAAACTAAAAAAAATCACTATCGAACGCGCAGGATTCCGTCCCTATCGCTGCTGTACAGATCAAGTCCTATCACTGACAACATATATAAAGGCGGGGTTGCAGAAGAAATGTAAAGTAGCTGCAGCATTCATAGACCTAACAGCAGCCTATGATACAGTTTTGAAACAGGGACTCATGTACAAATTAATCTGTGCCGTCCCCTGCAACAAGATAACCAACCTCATTGACGATATGTTGTCTAATAGAACCTTCCAAATAATAATGGGGAATGAGAGAAATAAACAGATGAAACTCAATAATGGACCCCCACAAGTCTCTGTCCTTGCGCCCCTTCTTTTCAGCCTTTACATCACTGACATTCCTGCAACCAGATGGCGCAAATTTGGTTATGCTGACGACTGGGCTCTGGCAACAGCCCACAGAAATATAGAAACTGCCGAAGATATTCTTACGAGTGACCTAACGATTTTCAGCGAGTACTTTAGAAAATGGAGGCTACAACCCCAACCCCAACATGTATATCTAGACGGGAAATTACTAAATCACAACAAACACCGAAAGTACCTTTGGGTTACCCTAGATAGGACACTAACATTCAAAAAACACCTGACGAAAACTGCAGCGAAACTTAAAACACGCAACAACATATTGCAGAGGCTCTGTGGCACCACTTGGGGCTCCACAGCATCTACCTTAAGAACATCCGCACTTGGCTTGGTGTATCCAGTGACAGAATACTGTGCCCCAGTGTGGCTCAACAGCAAACACACACACATGGTAGATAGCCAACTTAATGCAACAATGTGTATTATATCAGGCACAATCAGGCCAACTCCTACAGTGTGGCTGCCCGTTCTCAGTAACATAGCCCCTCCTAACCTGCGCCGAGAACACGCTCTGATTAGAGAATTTCAAAAAATCATGACCAACCGTCAATTACAAATCCATGAAGATACAACAAACAAGGAAACCGACTCCGGTCTAGGCATCCTGCACTAAAGACCGCACAGGCGCTGCACCAAACCAACTTTAAAATAAATGATCGATGGAAAGAGGAATGGGAGAGCAGAACAGCAGTGAACTGCCATAGTATGCATTGAATCTTTAGTAAACCAAAAGGATTTGATTGCCCTCTCAAGGTTTGGTCAACTCTTAATCGCATCAGAACCAACTGTGGGAGATGCGCCGACTCCTTACACAGATGGGGTAAACTTCCTTCGGCTGTTTGCGAATGTGGCGCTGAGAGACAGACGGCCAAACATATCGTGCAGGAATGCCCACTAAGGGCATATGAGGGTGACCCACAGGATTTCCTAATGGCGACCCAAGAGGCAATCGACTATATATTATCTAAGCTGGACGTTTGTTTGTGACTGCTCTTCTGTGAGTGTAAATTTGCAATTGGTGGTGTCCTTATACATAAACTGTTATTTATTGTTCTGTTTATACATATGTGCTTTTTTTTAAATCGTGTTGTTTCTGTAATTTTCTCTGTGATGTTATGAGTCATACGCTAAATAAATAAATACTGTCGGACAACATTTGTGGGTCAGCTGACCTCGAGAGTTCTGCAGGTGGAGAATTATTATGCAGTAATTTTTGACTATTCTGCAGAATATATTACTAATTAGTCTGTATTCTATACGAAATAACTTTTTATTCAACCTTTAAAATAAACTTCTGCTAACACATATTCCACTAAATCCAAGCTGCTTTACTACCACAGAAAGTAATGTTTTGGTTTCATTATTCTCGTTGAAGCTAGGTCACGTTTTGATAATGTTGAACATAGCGTGTATTTCCCTAAAACTTAGAATCGTGTTTACTGAATTATTTATTAGTCAGCCGTGCAACTCATTCGTAGCGGATGATCAACACAGAAAAATTTTATTAAAGTGCAACAGAATTATTCAAAGGTCGCGTCACTCAGAGACGTAGAATGCCTAAGTTTGCACAAATTATGAATGAATCAGGTATAAGATCGCTTCCTAAATGATTTCAAGGGCTGCCAATCCTTATCATATGATTAACGAACACAAAACGAGGCTACAGTATGGAAACGTTCAAGTGCCATTACAAGATGTTGGTAAGCAGGTAATTGGGTCCTTCTGATAAATTTCGGCATCTGAATGTCTCTGAAATACGGAAGAAGCCCCCCCCTCCCCCTGGTTACGCCCAGTAAAACATTTATGGATATTGGTATCAAAATACGAATGTCAAATTATTTGTTCCTGTGTAATAGTGAAGCTGAAGTTGACATTGTGTGATAATGTCCTCGTATTTATTTCAAGCCTACTGCTATTACTTCTCACATACGTAAATGAAATTAAAAAAGTAATCAAAGGAAAGCTGTAAAATTGAGCGATAAATGGTTTTCAGTATCATGACATCCTTATCTCCAAAAAATGTGAGTGACGTGGAACGTAGATCAACATTCCACATCGATTGCATTCAAACTTGTGTTTCATAAACTGCAGTACACTGATATACAGTTAACAAAGCTGAATAGAGGTGGGGCAAACTGACTCTAATACAACTAGCACATCTGACCGAAGATAATACGATCGACCGTGGTTGCGAACTGTTACTGAGAACTGCCACTAGCCGGCCGGAGTGGCCAAGCGGTTAAAGGCGCTACAGTCTGGAACCGCGCGACCGCTACGGTCGCAGGTTCGAATCCTGCCTCGGGCATGGATGTGTGTGATGTCCTTAGGTTAGTTAGGTTTGGGTAGTTCTAAGTTCTAGGGGACTGATGACCTTAGCAGTTAAGTCCCATAGTGCTCAGAGCCATTTGAACCATTTGAACTGCCACTATGTGTTCATCTCGGACAGCAACTGCTGCTTCTGTAAGAGCACGCTGCAGTGGTGAAATTCAGTGTAAAGATGCCTAATGCCGGTGCTGCGATATGCTCACCATACACATATAGCGATCTCAAATGACGTCACCAGTGTGCCTCTGCATCAGGTCGAAATATTGACCTCCATCGCCTTCTCCCATCCGCACCCACCTTCGCACACAGGTGTTGAATCTAAAAACCATCTCTCCCCAGTTGCGGCCCCTGTGCGAAAAACGAGCTCTTGCCTTCATGGCAGTGGACTCAATTGGCCCCCTCCTTCACAGTGAAGAGTCCGAATCGGCGTCTCTCCTTCATGTCCACCGACCGAATCGTCACTTCCTCACACTTCACTACGCAAAACACTCCATGTGGACTACACCCCAGAAAGCTGAAAATCATCAACTGAAAATGACTGCACTCGCACGTAACAATCGCGTATCTCTCCCTCCAGAAGACAGGTAAAATCCATTTGTCCGATCCTAACACATCTCACGGCGTCGAGCAGGTGCGTACTGTTACACTTTCTGATATCACAGCCGGCATCCCAATCAAAACCTGTTATTTTGCACACGTGGGAAGCAGCGTGGCTTGGGTGCCGAAGTGACTCTCTCACCCCTTCCCAAAAAAAACGACGTAGTTTCAGGCACCCTGCAGCGCCGACCCATTTCGGTTGTTGAAGTGAAATATTCTTTACAAGCCTAACTGGTATTGATCTCACAGAAAGGTCCACAGAAAGCATCGTGAAGATCCATGCAGAAAACGAACGAATGAATTTACTTGGCCGAGAACAACTGCCAGACACCGTTCCGTCACAAAAAGGTGAAAGCAATAATAAAAAGCTCTGCCTCTGCCTCCTGGAACAATACGCCATAACTCGCTCTCTACTGGCTAGCCGCTATCTGTGGTTGGTGAATCCCCTGTGACTCAGACGACGTCCTTCGCCTCACCGTCTGCTGCTAGAAAGCATTGACCTGTTTCCCTTGACTTGATGGAATACACCTGCCATTGCGTCCTGCCATATTCTTCGAATTGGCACCAATAAACTGTCCCAGCCATAGCTATGACTGTCAGACAAAACGTGCATTGAGTTTCTCCACCTTTTTTTACTTTATGCAACAAGCTGTCACTGAATTCACTGCACACCCGTGTTAGTAACCATTCTTGATCACAGAGCTTTCCTAATCTAATGAGAATGTTAACTGAATCTTCCGTCGGTTCCCAGTAGAACAACATTATAATACATGAAAATGCACTAATTATATCTCTTCATCTGATTAAATGAGTACAGTGGAAGAAAGGGGGATCGAAAAGAATTTCTGTCTTTCACAAACCTTCGCTTGCAGTAAAGTTTTGCTTGGGGCATGTTCCACTTAAATCATGGTACTGTGACATTGATAAGCAAAAATTTTGACCCTACTATAACTTACACAACAATTAATCTGAATAAACGTCAGAATGGAAGAGGGGACAATTTTGACAACCATAAAACCATAAATCATAATGAACCATTATCCAAAACCCTAACATGGTCAGGGAGTCCAACAAATATCGATATAGTTCTATTACTGCTGAAAACGGGTCTGAAGTCCATACTCGATGTTGCTGACCATTTATAGGGCCTTATCGTCTCTACAAGCTTCATAGTCAAACGATAGAAAACACAATTGGAATGTATCCAGCAAGTCAATAACCTAGCACTTTTCTGAAGTCAGAGAAGAAATATCCAAAATAACTCAAAATCTTAAAGAATCTTTGTACCTCCACAAAAAATGGTCTATCTAATAGCAGACCAAACAAACGGAAATTGATTGACTTAAGGTCCAATCATTTAATAATCTCCTCCCATCAACACTTATTCACTCCTGACAAATGCGATTACATTTGTCACAAGTGATGTGATGTGTGACATGTTTAAATAATACTAATACGGAGCGTAAATCATGATATAAATTGGACAATGACATACTAATGAATATGAATATAATCAAACATGAAACATCTGTCAAATGCGACAGTAATTAATTCAAGTGGACAACTAAGGAAGTACATATTAAAAATCACAATGTATAAACAGAAAGCTAAACATAGATATTGTAAATACAAGTAGACAAATATTTGTGAGAAACATTTGTGCTGTAAATGATATAACTAAACTGAATCATATTAATTTTGTGATGATAGCTGTAGAAAATGATGTCATGACGAGAGTGGATACATGGTCAACAAAAGAAATACAAACAGAATATGTATCAGATGTGGTCATCAAAAGAAACCTGAATAAGGTGTAAAGTGTTACAATAATAAAATTAACAAAAAGATATTATAACAAAATTACAAATTGTTATATAGAAAGTGTTCAGAAATATAGCATCAATGTTACTTATCACAATGGCCTGTGAGCAAGATGCGGAACGTTTGCAACCTCACAATCTAACGATCGTGACATTGCAAGCGTCACACGACTTCACGAGAACCCTTCATTTTACCTCTCGTGAGACCATCACTTCAAAGTAAATGGAGAATCGTGGCTGAAGTTGTTGGGCAGGCATATTGTTCAAGGCTCGGTGGGCAGTGGCAAGGACAATTCACAGTAGTATCTATGGGTATGGGACAGCTGTGTGCAGCACAGGAGGTCAAAGATAGCATGGAATGGGACGGTAGGCTCTTGTCGAAGTATTGGCAGTGTGGTGTCGTGGATAGGCTGTTATGACAGTTTGGGCGTACAGTCATAATGGCCCCATTGCAACGCTCTCTGACACAACACACCTACGATGCTTTCCTTGAAGTCGGTCATCCTTCTCATGAGTAATTCACTAGACTGACAGTACATGAAGCATAGCTCTGCGATCAGCGAGGTAAGAACGAAGAAGAGGAAAAGCACAAGAGGAAAATTGTTATCCAAATGCGGATTGATATGAATTGGCCCTAATCGAGTTCGTTTGCAGGGTCTATAGGAGGGGGCTAGTCTCTTTACAAGGAAAACAGATGTACGTTGTAGGTTCTTTCATAGCGCAGAAATGCTTTTGGTTACAGTCTGGCCAAAGGAATGAGCCTTAGAAACTCAACTGCGAGTAAGATGTCAGTGTGGGTTGTGGTGTGTTACTATGGAATGATATCACTGTAGTGTTTGAATGGTTGAAATGGCTCTAAGCACTATGGGACTTAACATCTGAGGTCATGAGTCCCCTAGACTTAGAACTACTTAAACGTAACTAACATAAGGACATCACACACATCCATGCCTTAGTCAGGATTCGAACCTGCGACCGGAGAGGCATCGCGGTTCTGGACTGAAGCGCCTAGAACCGCTCGGCCACCGCGGCTGGCGTGTAGTGTTTACGGTAAAAGGTCTGCCAGAGAGGCATTGGTGCTACTGGGAATCCTCCAGGCATTGTCACGCCCAGCGGAAGCGCTTTGTGTTTGTACCACCCACGGCACCATGCTGTCTGCTGAGGCTAGCGTTTAACAACACGGCGGTTATTCCCTGGCATGCCCACCATTACTCCAGCTCTCCCTCACTGCTTCTGCACCAGTAAGAGAGGCCACATGACACTGAAATCGGACTGCGACCAAGGCTGCCCGCAGCCAAGTGGAATGTTGGTCAGCTGTCCCTCATCACTTGCTCTAGCCCTCCAAGATACCTCCTCATCTACACCAGGCTGACTCGCTGCACCATGTGTCCGTGCTACCACTTGTCAGGTCCAAGTCTGCACACATCTCAAACATACCATCAGTAATCATCAGTGGTCAACTAGTGAGAGTTTAGAATAAAATATTTCGAGTAGATTTCCCCACCATGTTATAGTTCTGGGTGGAGATTTTAATTTGCCGGATATAGACTGGGAGACTCAAACGTTCATAACGGGTGGTAGGTACAAAGAATCCAGTGAAATTTTTTTAAGTGCTTTATCTGAAAACTACCTTGAGCAGTTAAACAGAGAACCGACTCGTGGCGATAACATATTAGACCCTCTGGTGCCAAGCAGACCCGAACTATTTGAAACAGTAAACGCAGAACAGGGAATCAGCGATCATAAAGCGGTTACGGCATCGATGATTTCAGCCGTAAATAGAAATATTAAAAAAGGTAGGAAGATTTTTCTGTTTAGCAAAAGTGACAAAAAGCAGATTACAGAGTACCTGACGGCTCAACACAAAAGTTTTGTGTCAAGTACAGATAGTGTTGAGGATCACTGGACAAAGTTCAAAACCACAGTACAATATGCGTTAGATGAGTATGCGCCAAGCAAGATCGTAAGAGATGGAAAAGAGCCACCGTGGTACAACAACCGAGTTAGAAAACTGCTGCGGAAGCAAAGGGAACTTCGCAGCAAACATAAACATAGTCAAAGCCTTGCAGACAAACAAAAATTACGCAAAGCGAAATATAGTGTGAGGAGGGCTATGCGAGAGGCGTTCAATGAATTCGAAAGTAAAGTTCTATGTACTGACTTGGCAGAAAATCCTAAGAAATTTTGGTCTTATGTCAAAGCGGAAAGGTGGATCAAAACAAAATGTCCAGACACTCTGTGACCAAAATGGTACTGAAACAGAGGATGACAGACTAAAGGCCGAAATACTAAATGTCTTTTTCCAAAGGTGTTTCACAGAGGAAGACTGGACTGTAGTTCCTTCTCTAGATTGTCGTACAGATGACAAAATGGTAGATATCGAAATAGACGACAGAGGGATAGAGAAACAATTAAAATCGCTCAAAAGAGGAAAGGCCTCTGGACCTGTTGGGATACCAGTTCGATTTTACACAGAGTACGCGAAGGAACTTGCCCCCCTTCTTGCAGCGGTGTACCGTAGGTCTCTAGAAGAATGTAGCGTTCCAAAGGATTGGAAAAGGGCACAGGTCATCCCCGTTTTCAAGAAGGGACGTCGAACAGATGTGCAGAACCATAGACCTATATCTCTAACGTCGATCAGTTGTAGAATTTTGGAACACGTATTATGTTCGAGTATAATGACTTTTCTGGAGACTAGACATCTACTCTGTAGGAATCAGCATGGGTTTCGAAAAAGACGGTCGTGTGAAACCCAGCTCGCGCTATTCGTCCACGAGACTCAGAGGGCCATAGATACGGGTTCACAGGTAGATGCCGTGTTTCTTGACTTCCGCAAGGCGTTCGATACACTTCCCCACAGTCGTTTAATGAACAAAGTAAGAGCGTATGGACTATCAGACAAATTGTGTGATTGGATTGAAGAGTTCCTAGATAACAGAACGCAGCATGTCATTCCCAATGGAGAGAAGTCTTCCGAAGTAAGAGTGATTTCAGGTGTGCCGCAGGGGAGTGTCAAAGGACCGTTGCTATTCAAAATATACATAAATGACCTTGTGGATGACATCGGAAGTTCACTGAGGATTTTTGCAGATGATGCTGTGGTGTATCGAGAGGTTGTAACAATGGAAATTTGTACTGAAATGCAGGAGGATCTGCAGCGAATTGACGCGTGGTGCAGGGAATGGCAATTGAATCTCAATGTAGACAAGTGTAATGTGCTGAAAATACATAGAAAGAAAGATCCCTTATCATTTAGCTACAAAATAGCAGGTCAGCAACTGGAAGCAGTTAATTCCATAAATTATCTGGAAGTACGCATTAGGAGTGATTTAAAATGGAATGATCATATAAAGTTGATCGTCGGTAAAGGAGGTGCCAGACTGAGATTCATTGGAAGAATCCTAAGGAAATACAATCCCAAAACAAAGGAAGTAGGTTACAATACGCTTGTTCGCCCACTGCTTGAATACTGCTCAGCAGTGTGGGATCCGTACCAGATAGTTGATAGAAGAGATAGAGAAGATCCAACGGAGAACAGCGCGCTTCGTTATAGGATCATTTAGTAATCGCGAAAGCGTTACGGAGATGATAGATAAACTCCAGTGGAAGACTCTGCAGGAGAGACGCTCAGTAGCTCGGTACGGGCTTTTGTTGAAGTTTCGAGAACATAGCTTCACCGAAGAGTCAAGCAGTATATTGCTTCCTCCTATGTATATCTAGCGAAGAGACCATGAGGATAAAATCAGAGAGATTAGAGCCCACACAGAAGCATACCGACAATCCTTCTTTCCACGAACAATACGAGACTGGAATAGAAGGGAGAACCGATAGAGGTACTCAGGGTACCCTCCGCCACACACCGTCAGGTGGCTTGCGGAGTATGGATGTAGATATAGATGTAGATGTAATGAATATGTCAATAAAAATGAATTCCTTAACATCTAATAATTAGGTGGATATCTATAGAGTACTTATCAACTACTTCTGTAAATGTTGGGTTCACAAATTCAATGTGGGTTTATGAAGCTACTGGTGTGTCTATCTGTGAGGCAGCGACTATATACTAAGCTACCAAATATCATCATTTACGTTGTGATAGTGTGTGTAAATGCAATTAACCTGCACCATCCTAACCAGTTACTGCTTAAGATTACGACTAACTACACCCTGCACCGTTAAGCTACATTATTCTTACCCTAACAAGCACATAACAATATCTACCATAAAAAAAACTGTGGTGTTTATCTCTAGAAATTTCTACTAGACTACTCAAGAAACCCGAGTATTATTTTCCCTCTGACGTTGTATGTGGTCGTACAACAGCAGTGCAGCCTGGGACATTCTCGTACACAAACAACAACAACAAAAAAGATAGCAAAAAAGTATAACTTAATGTCAGGCTTGTTAAACATAATCGTAAAACATGTGGTCTTAGTCACACTATTACTCCAGATTAAAAGAGACTTATTATGATTCAACGTTCGTTTTATACCTTCTAATACATGAAAAATGTAAACTCCTGTCATTCCTAGCGTGGTTTGTGAGATCCGTACATATCATCTGTGCTGTCAATTAATTCTCTCGGAAACAGAAACCGAGCACCGAGCACTTGTACTTCGATGAGGGGCGTTCCCAACGCTACACTAGCGAGAACCAAGCTCAGCAGTGTGGACGGTAGCCAAACTCCAGCGAAACAACAGGCCAAAATACAGCTCCAGAGAGGCCCAAGCTATTTTCTTTTATTTTTGATTTTTTTTTTTTTAGTTATCAGTCTTCTGCCTGATTTGACGCGACCCGCCACGAATTCCTGTCTCTGCCAACCTCTTTATCTCAAAATGGCACTTGCAAACTATGACCTCAATTGTTTGCTGAGTATATTCCAATCTCTGTCTTCCTCTACAGTTTTTGCCCTCTACAGCTCCCTCTAGTACCATGGAAGTCACTCCCCGATGTCTTGACAGATATCCTATTATCCTGTCTCTTCTCCTTGTCAGTGTTTTCCACATATTCCTTTCCCCTCCGATTCTTCGCAAAACCTCTTCATTCCTTACCTTATCAGTCCACCTAATTTTCAACTCGGTCCTCTTCTGTTCCGGTTTTCCCACAGTCGGTGTTTCATACTGTGCTCCAAAAGTACATTCTCAGAAATTCCTACCTCACAATAATGCCTATGTTTGATATTAGAAGACTTCTCTTGGCCAGGAATGCCCTTTCTGCCAGAGCTAGTCTCCTTTTAATGTCCTCCTTGCTCCATCCGTCATTGGTTACTTTGCTGCCTAGGTAGCAGAATTCCTTAACTTCATCTACTTTATAAGCATCAATCCTGACGTTGTTTCTCTCTGTTCTCATTTCTGTTACTTCTCATTACTTCGCCTTTCTACGATTTCCTCTCAATCCATATTCTGTACCAATTACATTGTTCATTTTATTCAGCGGATCATGTAATTCTTTTTCACTCTCACTCAGGATAGCAATCTCATCAGCGAATCGTGTCATTGACATCCTGTCACTTTGAATTTTAATTCTACTCCTGAACCTTTTTTTTTATTTCTATCATTGCTCCTTCGATATACAGATTGGACATTAGGGACGAAAGATTACATCCCTGTCCTACAGCCTTTTCAATCCGAGCACTTCGTTCTGGGTCGTCTACTCTTATTATTCCTTCTTGGCTCTTTTACATGTTGTACATTATCCGTCTGTCCCTATAGCTTACCCATATTTTCCTCAGAATTTCAAACATCTTGCACCATTTTACATTGTCGAACGCTTTTTCCAGGTCGACAAATTCTATGAAAGTCTCTTGATCTTTCTTTACTCTTCCTTCCATTGTCAACAGCAACTTCCAGAATGCCTCTCTCGTGCCTTTACCTTTCCTAAATCCAAACTGGTCGTCATTTAACTCATCCTCAATTTTCTTTTCCATTCGTTCGTATATTATTCTTGTCAGCAACTTGGATGCATGAGCTGTTAAGCTGACTGTGCGATAATTCTCGCCCTTGTCATCTCTTGCCGTCTTCGGAATTGTGTGGATGATATTTTTCCAAAAATCAGGTGGAATGTCGCCGGATGCATACACTCTACACACCAACGTGAATAGTGGTTTTGTTACCACTTCCCCCAATGAGTTTAGAATATCTGATGGACTGTTATGTATTCCTTCTGCCTTATTTGATGTTAAGTCATCCAAAGCTCTTTTAAATTCTGTTTCTAATACTGGATCCTGTCTCTTCTAAATGGACGCCTGTTTCTTCTTCTGTCACAAACCTTCCACCTCATAGAGGCCTTTGTTAATTTCACTGTTTTGACTTTTCTATATGAGCCGGTACGGTAACTCAGCGTGTTCGCTCAGAAGGTTAGCTACCCTCTGTAATAAAAAAAACTGGGTTAATGGATCAACGACGATCTAAAACGGGTGTCTTGCGACGTCCGCCCCGAGCAAATGCAACGAACGAAAACGAACATAATCAGATTGCAAAAAAAATGCTGAATCTGTCCTTCCGACAATCATTTCTTTTTCGAATTCTTCACATTTTACAAGCAGCCATTTCGTCTTAGCTTCCCTGCACTTACTATTTATTTCATTCCTCAGCGACTCGAATTTCTGTATTTCTCAATATCCTAGAAAATTTTTGTACTTTCTTCTTTGTACTTCAACTGAAGTATTTCTTCTGTTACCTATGGTTTCTTCGAGTTATCTTCGTTATACCTAAGTAGTTATTTCCAACTTCTGTGATTGCCCTTTTCAGGGATGTCCATTCCTCTTCAACTGTACTGCCCACTGCGCTACTCCTTATTGCTGTATCTACAGCATTAGAGATTGTATCTCGACATTCCTGAGCTACTCTCTTAAACTTCACCATACTCTTCATCATTACACTATGGTGATCTCAGGCTATATCTGCTCCTGGGTAAGCCTCCGAATCCAATAGTTAATTTTGGAATCCCTGTCTAACCATGACGTAATCTAACAGAAATCTGCAGGTATCACTCAGCTTTTTACAAGTATTCCTCCTTGCCTTGTGATTCCTGAACAGAGTATTTGCTTTTCATAATTGAAATTTATTATAAAACTCACTTAGTCTTTCTTCTTTCTCGTTTCTTGTCTCAAGCCCATATACTCCTGTGACTTTTCTTCTACTCCCTCCCCAACAACTGCGTTCCAATCCCCCATGACTATCGGATTTTCATCTTCGTTTACGTACTGTATTACCCTTTCAATATCCTCATATACATTCTCCATCTCTTCATCTTCCGCTTGCGACGTCGACATGTGTACCTGAACCATCGTTGTTTGTGTTGCTTTGCTGTAGATTCTGGTAAGAAAAACCCAATCACTGAACTGTTCACACTTTCTGCCCTACCTTCCTATTCATAGAGAATCCTACTGCTGTTATACTATTTTCTGCCGTTGTTGATATTTCCCTATACTTGTCGAACTAGAAATCCTTGTCTTCTTTCCATTTCACTTCACTGACCCCTACTATATTTAGACTGAACCTTTGCATTTCGGTTTTCAGATTTACTAGCTTCTGTGCCACGTCCAAGCTTCTGACATTCCACGCCCCAACTCGTAGAACGTTATCATCTCTTTGCTTATTCAATTTTTTCTCATGGTCACCTCTCCCTTGGCAGTCTCCTCCTGGAGATCCGAATGGGGGACTATTCCGGAATCTTTGCCAATGGAGAGATCATTATGACACTTTTTCAATTACAGGTCACGTGTCCAGTGGATATACGTTACGTGCCTTTAACGCAGTGGTTTTCATTGGCTTCTGCAATCTCATGCCGTTGATCATTGGTGGTTCTTCCACCCTTAGGGGTAGTTTCCCACCTCAAGAACAAGAGAGCGCCCTGAACCTCTTTCCGCACCACCACCCTCTTTGACATGGCCGTTGGCAGAATGAGGGTGATTTCTTGTGCCGAAAGTTGATTTGAAAATGCGTACAGGTAACCAAATATTACAAAATTAAATAAAAAAACTGATTCTTGCAACTTTCCCCATTTTCTACATCAAAAATATCTTTTTGGTTAGTGAATCTTCCGTGTGTCCACAGATAAATTCAAATTCGTACCTTAAAGGTCAAGAAGAAGGCATAGACCTATCAAATTGCACATTCCAAGGTTGAAGTGCAATATGTTACCATTGTCCATATAGTTTTGTAGATACTGAAATGATACAAAACTTGTGTTTTAGAAGCCCAAGTCATAAATTCCGATCTGTCTCTTGTTTCAGAGACGTATATTTTTTCAATGTGGTGTGTGACGCTGTTATGCAAGCAACTGCTACGTCTTCCTGCACTGTTTTCATCATTCGTGTGTAATACACATCTTCGTAAAGGTACACAGTTATGTCATGGTTTACACACAGTGATGTATTTTATGACTGTTGGTGTGCTCATTTGTGGTAAACACGCAACGGCTGAATGACACAGATTAAACTATTGATCCTCAGGAAACTATGTCCTCAAGGTCTTGAGTTCATCTGATTTCAGGCATGATACGCACTTTTGGAGTGAACACATCAAATAATTTAGCATATCAATAAACTGGGAAGTTACATTATACTTGCCATCTTCGTGCAACAATGCAACACTTTTTGTTGAAGGTATATTTTTCTCAATAGTCGATGGCTGAACGAAGAAGCGGTCTGGATTAAATTTAACTTCTTTATCACCACTACCTTTTGTTCACAAACTGTATGATCAAGAAACGCCCATTATAGTTGCTAATGATGGGCACAATATAGGGAAGCCTCTAGCTCTCATTCCAACTGACATGTGTTGCAGCTCAGGACACACTGATGAAATGACAGTCATCTCTGCGCTCTACATCATCTTTCTCAAATGATTTGCGACAAATATGACATATTTTAGTTATTTTAGTTGAGCGAAACGCTAAATCGTCTTCAGGGCTAATTTCCACCTTTTATTTTGTAATAAAACTCGTTACAGTCTCAGCGATTGCAAACAGCTGTTCAGAGAATCATTCCATGCAGTCGCTGCCTCTGTAGAATTTAAACTCAGAATTTACTGGTCATAGCAGCAGTGTAGGCAGTAGGCTATACTGAATAGTGTATGTAAATGTACCTGGTTGTCATTCGAACCAGAATCACTGCTATGACTTTCAGTAGCAGCTTGTTCTAATATGCATTTAGTATATTAAAAAGAACTAATTTTTAAGTGTAGTTACTTGAATAAGATTAAAAAAAAAGTGCTTTAATGTTAACAGTAATCATGTATACATACCCTGTAAACTGATGCTTTCGACACCATTTCGACAAAAGGAATCAGTCAATTCGAAATAATTTCTCATCTCTTCAGTCTGCCACTGGCATCCATTCATAATCAAACTACTGGCTGTCATAACGTTTAAAAAGACATATTCATCCCGTTTCATGAATTTGTATGTTTCATCTCGGTAGGAAACAGTTTGCTGACAAACTTTAATCTGTTTGCATGTGGTTAGTATTCAGATATACATTCTTCATCTTTATGTACAGAATATAAACCCGGGCCGGCCGGTATGGCCGAGCGGTTCTAGGCGCGTCAGTCTCGAACCGCGCAACCGCTACCGTTTCGGGTTCGAATCCTGCCTCTGGCATGGATGTGTGTGATGTCCTTAGGTTAGTTAGGTTTAAGTAGTTCTAAGTTCTAGGGGACTGATGACCTCAGATGTTAAGTCTCATAGTGCTCAGAGCCATTTGAACCATTTTATAAACCCGGCAGAAAGGACCATTTAAAAGAGGCATTGTCTTTTTACTGCACGTTTATTACGGTGTGCTTACTTGGTATCGCCATAAACACTTTTGTGTATATTCCTGCATAAAACACTTCATTTTCTTTAGCATCAACATGCAGTTGAATTGTTCCCTTCAACTCTTTGCTGAAATATCTGTCTGCAAAAGTTTCAAGTTTCTTTAACAGCCTATCAATAACATTAATCGAGTGTCAGTCACCTTTAATTTCGAATGGCATTAAACTCGCATTCTTTGTGTTGTGCTACGTTTGTTTTACTTCATGTGACATGAGAAAGAGGAAGTTGGCTACTAGTGAAAAACTGATTTTAAGATGTTGGTTAATTAGATGAACGCTCTTCTCCAAAATGTGAAAACTGGCATGCAAGAAATGTCAAGGCTCTATAAATCCCAACCCTGTTAGCAATTAAACGTGTACATATTCGACTTCTAAAGGGAGACTCGGTAACAACCCATTATAGATCACGTATTTAATACATTTTGTTGCTGG
The DNA here is from genome assembly GCF_023898315.1 of Schistocerca nitens. Lineage (NCBI taxonomy): Eukaryota > Metazoa > Arthropoda > Insecta > Orthoptera > Acrididae > Schistocerca > Schistocerca nitens. Next base: position 251,472,468 of record NC_064618.1, read on the forward strand.
TTCAACAAATATTGCTAATGCAGTAAACTCTCAAAGTCGATATTGACGACCTTCATGATAGCCCACCAAGAGGCTTCTCCGTCGATGATCTACTTCTTCTACCCTTCGTCGATCACGTACTAGCCGCTGCAGTCCTTCAATCACTGCAGATTCTCCACTGTTGCTTAACTGGGTTACTAGACGACAGTTTGGCTGTATTTTGGTCACTTACTGCTCTATCTCTAGTCGCTTTTAGATTGTACAGTATTGAATAACAAAGTATGCCTTAGGGAAGGCTCATAGATATGGAACCCTTTCTGACCTGAATTATTTCCTACCAATGAAAAGATTTCTTTTAACTTACATTGTCTTCAGGTCATAATAAACAAGAATTTTAAACATATTTCTGAAAAATACATTTTGGTGTATGATTTCTGAAATGATTCCAATTGGAATCATTGGGGCACTGGTGTGGTTGTTGAAAGCAAAGAAAAAACATTTTATTTTAACAAAAAGTGTCCACGTTTCTCAAAATACACACTAAATTATGAAAATCTGAATTTTTATTTTACGGTAAAATACTTTTGCGGTTAATACGTAGTAACATTCAATTTACAGCACAGGAAATTCCTTAAACTAGTTCTCATCCTAGATGAGACGAAGTGACAAAAAAATGGCTCTGAGCACTATGGGACTCAACTGCTGAGGTCATTAGTCCCCTAGAACTTAGAACTAGTTAAACCTAACGACATCACAAACAGCCATGCCCGAGGCAGGATTCGAACCTGCGACCGTAGCGGTCTTGCGGTTCCAGACTGCAGCGCCTTTAACCGCACGGCCACTTCGGCCGGCTCGAGACGAAGTGACATATTGCATTTCGTGCATTTCAATCTAGAACGGTTTTTTATGCACAATTTACGTCCTGCTATGTCATTTTAGTGTTCTGACCAACAGCCTATACCATGACTGCATAAATCTGCAAATGGACGAGGTGCTTCCGCTGTTCTCCTTTTCTTCATTGGGTTTGTATTTGGTGAATTCCATTTTGATCATGCTGTATCCCTCTAAAAGAAGACATCTTGCAATATCATTGACAAAATCAAGTACTGGTCTGTATTTTACACTTTCTGACCGCAATTTCTTCTGCACAACAGCCATGCATTGACACATGTCATGCTGACGCGATGACATATAGTTCTCTATTAGAACCAACGTCCTTCGATTTTTTCCTGTACAGCAGAATCAGCTCTTCAAGCAGATCAAAACCCCTCTTCCTTGTAAAAGTGTTGAACTCTTTTACTGTTGCAGACTGAGGGACATCCACATTTTGCTTAGCAGCACTGATCATCGTCTTACATCTTCTATGGGCTCTTGATTTATAAATGAGGAAATAAGGCGCACTCACTTATTGTCATATAATTTTAGCACCATGATGTTCTCGTTTATCTCTACCCTCAAATCGAACATGTATTAAGATTATCACTTTCCTCCTCGTTTCAATTGTAGATTTGTCGACGGCTTCCCTGGTTTTTTTGTGTAAACTATAGATTTGTTTGATCTACTAGGTCTGAATATTGTTACTGCCAATGAATTGTTCAAAGTAAATCGGTGGAATCAGTACTCATTTGGAGGATCATAAAATGTGGAATTATAGATCGTATCTATTAGTTCCACATTTTTGTGTCGCCAGTGTGTGCTTCTTATCTGTTGTACAGGAAATTCACACGAATTTTGTGTTTTAAGGTTTCCATCATCTCTAATGTCGAATAGCAATAAACTCGCATTCTTCGTATTGAGGTACATTTGTTTTGCTTCACCTGACATGTGAAAGAGAAAGTTCTAGACTAGTGAAAAATTTACCTTAAGAAGTTAATTTATTAGATGAACACTGTTCTCAATCACGTCAAACTGCCGTCAAAGAAATACAAAGACTCTATAAACCCAGCCCTCTTGGCAATTAAACCTGTGCATTTCGACTTCTAAATGCAGACTCGGTAACAACCCATTCGGTGTCATGTAACTTAATGCAGTTTGGTGCTTGTTAAACGATTATTGCTAATGTAGTAAAGCCTCAAAGTCGACACTGACGACGTTCATAATAGCGTACTTGGAGGCGCCCCTGTCAGTGAACTTCTTCACGTGCTAGCTACTGCTGTGCTTCAACCACTGCAGGTTCTCCACTGCTACTTAATTGGGTTACTGGAGGATAGTTCGGCTGTATTTTGAGCACTCACTGCTCTGTCTTCAGCAGCTTGTAGATTCTACAAAATTGAATTAGAAAAAGCAAGCCTTAGGAATGATTCATACAGATGGAAATGTTCTAGTAGACAGAAGCGTATGTAGAAAAAAGTCAGCAGGAGAGAAAAGAAGACTGGAAGATGCTTTGTGTACAATCTGCATAAGCAGAAACATTTCTGTCCATAGGAGAATCAGTAAGTGGAACATGAAAGATTGTTAGTGCTAATGTGTAAGAGGAAGAAAAAGAAAGCGTTGAACTGCTATATACGATGCTTCAGCACCAATTTACATAAATTCAGAGAGTTCAGGATATTTTTCAACAAGATGCAAATTTCAGATACTTTTGAACATAACAGTCTATGTGACTGCTTTTCAACAGCTTAACTCACATAATTTGAGTTTTACCTATCTCGTCAGTTCCATCATTTGAAAGCTGGTGGCAGGCATGCACATACTGTGCGGTCTTTATTCAATGGCGACTAATACAGTTATCCCGTAAACTGCTTGTTTACAGACGCTTATTTACTGAAAACGTTTACACAGTTAACAACGATAATCCCTGTGTATTCATTCACAATTTTACAACATAATAACCGTTTACAAATATGGTTACTAGCCTACAACACTACAGTACGCAAACTAACGGTAATCTCGTAATTTTCAAATCTATGTAGTACCAATTTTTCTTCTTTAGGACCAGCAGCGAAATATATGTCTGATAACGACATGGTTGTTACAAATTCAAATGGCTCTAAGCACTATGGGACTTAACATCTGAGGTCATCAGTCCCCTAGACTTAGACCTACTTAAACCTAACTAACCTAAGGACATCATACACATCCAGGCCCGAGGCAGAATTCGAACCTGCGAACGTAGCAACAGTGCGATTCCAGACTGAAGCGCCTAGAACCACTCGACCACAGCGGCCGGCCATGGTTGTTACAGTAGACACATCAAGTAGCTGGTTATAACAAGTAATCTTTATTTACGACAGAGTGTTTCGGCTTAATCGCCATTTTCGAGTACCTCCAATTACAATTTTGTTGAGAACAGTTATGGATGCCAATATCATTCATATTAAAGCAGCTGTCTTATACTCGCGTCTAGTTTGATATGACGTCCATACTGCGTCATTAGTGGACTGTTTTGTAACTGTCACTACTTTAATAAGATCGTAAATGCTGTCATGATGTTGAAAAATATAGCGTCGTAAAGACGGAACTGTCAAACTGCTGTCACGTCGTAATTAACATTTAATTTCAACATCTTGACAGCATTTATGAAATTATTAAAGCAGTGACAGCTACAAAACAGTTCATTCCATTAATGACGCAATATGGACGTCACATCAATCTAGACGTGAGTACAAGACAGCTATTTTAATATGAATGACATTGGCATATATACCTGTTCTTACCAAAATTTTAATTGCAGATACTTGAAAATGGCGATAAAGGCATAACAGTCCGTCGTAAATAGAGATTGCTTATTATAAGGAGCTATTTGGCGTATTTACTCTACAGTCACTACGTAGTATCGTTTTGGGGTAACTTTGGATAGGTGATATGCCTGATAACGTAGATAATTTACCAGGGTACGAACCTGAAACAAAGTAAACACATATCAGACATGAGGCCTTAAGCTGGCTGTGATTCGCTGGCTCCTTCCTACTAGGCTGCACAAAGTATAATCTACGATCGTGCAAGATGTTATCAGCACATTGTAAATAACACCAGCAGTAACTGACAGTGGGTGAATCCTTATGATGTCATTGTTTTCTTTTTCAGGTAGTTCCTCATTCCAACTAGCAAGGCTGGGTGGGTTCTGTTACACACCTCCCTACATAAGAAAAAGATCTGAGAAGGTATCAGAAATCGAACTGAGGTCATTTTACTACGAATCTAAAGAGCTGATAGTAAGCTAGCGGAAGATGTAACACCAGGCTTAAGTTTTTCCTGCTGCAGCCAGTCAGTGACCTTTAGAGGTGGAGTTCCAACAGTACTGTGTTAGCAAATAATTCCAGATTAAATGTAACTCGCTACTTGGGTCGATGGCACACACTTATGACTCATTATTTATTGCAACCAGTCAGTGATCTCTGCTGGCGGGGTTTGAACAGTACTATGTCACGAAGTACTTCACTATGTTACAGTCTAAGAGTACCTGTCCTATCTCAATTTACATTCAGCTTATCTTATTCTGAAGTCTATTCCCGCTTCCTACTTTTTAACTGGGCAGAGCCGTTAATAGTTCTGTAGGTGTCGAGACTGTGATCCTTATGGTTGCAGGAAGATGAAAGAGTACGGTAGTGAAGATTAGGTATTCTGTGCCAGTGAAGCAGCATCAGTAAGTCGTATATTTAGTAGTTCATGTTTTACAATTGATTCATCTCCTCTTCTGCAGTAGCTAGGGCAGTTGGCTCAGCACGCAGACTTGGAATGCACTGATTCGTCTTTCTCGGCAATTTCTTGGTGCCGTCAGCTGGGCCACGGCAGCTCATGCAGAAATCACAACGCCATGCAGGCAGCCAGCCAGGCGGTTGGAAGGTATTGATCATCCGATGCTGTCGTCCCATAGGACGACGACTTGTCTTTACTGGGGCACACTTGTGGACATTGGAGGGAGTGCTCAAGTGAGCTCCCAGCAGCTCTGCACAGAAAAGAGATGGTGGAGCAGGGTTACAGGAGGCTCTCTCCACCAGAGGAGGGTTGTGGACGCCAATGTCTGATCAAAGATGCAAGTCGGCGGCGGCAGCAGCTAGTGGACGTTACAGGTATAGCGACAGGTCGTTGTTCTGCCAAACAATATCAGTTCGGTTTGGGCACAGTCGTGGGCATCGAAGGGAGTGCCCAAGTACACTCCTAGCAGCTCTGCACAGAACAGAGATGGTGGCGCAGGGTCACAGCGTGGCCTCTCCACCAGAGGAAGGCCTTGTGTGCCTATGTCTGTTCACAGATTCAAGTCAGCAGCAGCAGCAGCTAGTACACGTCCCAGGTACAGAGCGAGGTCTATGGAGTGCCAGACACTATCCGTTCAGCTCCCAGTAAGCTGGTGAAAGAAGATACCAGGTCTTCACATCAGCGGATGAGAGATCTGCAGCTCACAGTAGCCAAGTTGAATAGACTAGGCAGGCTGCAGTCTCGAAGGTAGAAGCCATCTGGCAACTGGTAAGCAACATTGTTCTAGCTTACTGCAACTGAAATGGAGGAGGACTCAGAAGCCTAGGTATTTGTAGCTGAGGCAATGCCCTTATGTCTCATCAGGGATGACTGCGTGTGACTTATTTTTCCAGGTTCTTCAACATTCTTCAACACACCTTGGTGTCGTAACTGTGTTTTTCAACTCTTCAGCATGGCACTTTCCACTACGTCAGCAAGCTGATAGACTTTCTTGTGTAAGATTTACTTACTGTGCTGTCTGAATGACATGTACCTCCTCAGTAAGGTCATGTTGCTGAATTTGCGGTTCAGACTTCTCTCTCGAGCATGGTGCAGCAGCAGCTTCGTTTGGTTCTGTGCTATTTGCGATGTCAACTCTCTGCCTGTTTGTCGTTTTGATTGCGCCACAGTACTTGAGCCTCTCTTGGCTGAGCTTGGTGCTGGCTAAATAAAACTTTTAGATTTGCTCATTACTTCCTGTTGTGGCGCAACAGTCCGGTAAGTTTTCAAATACTGATGACATCTCACGCAGTTATAACTGAATATGCTCAACTGCGATATTTTTCGTCTTCAAAGTAATGGTTTGATGCAGTTTCCCCCATGGGGTCGATATCGGTTTCCTAGGGGTCGACATAAACGAAAACTGATTTTGGGGGTCGACGAGGTCTAAAAATCGACCCCTATTAAATTAACACAAGTTCTTATTTAAAACTTTCAAGATAGTTAGGTACTGTATTGTTTATGGTTCAAATGGCTCTGAGCACTATGGGACTTAACATCTATGGTCATCAGTCCCCTAGAACTTAGAACTACTTAAACCTAACTAACCTAAGGACATCACACAACACCCAGCCATCACGAGGCAGAGAAAATCCCTGACCCCGCCGGGAATCGAACCCGGGAACCCGGGCGTGAGAAGCGAGAACGCTACCGCACGACCACGAGATGCGGGCTGTATTGTTTATGTTGTGTTACGTGTACTAAGAATAATTAATGTTTTTGTAAGAAATAGCATTGTTGTAGTAATGTAAAGTCACAAGTTCGTACAAGATGAAAACCTCGGCAAGTCTGTGTGGACAAGTTTGTGCAAGATAATGAGTTCGAGCGTACGTCTTTCAGGCGCTTTTTGACTTCCTCTCTATTTGACGCTTACGCGATTTAACACGAACGAATTCATGATCAAGTCCAAACATGTTCCTGATATTTTAGTATTTTACTATTTTGATGAGAAAATGAAGTCAACTTTACTCACTTAACAAGTGAAAAGTTTTCCAATTGGTATCTTAATACCTAGGTATTTTGTATCAATAGGAAAAAACTAAAGATAGGCCCCCTTATTCATAATAGTCTGCTAACTTAAAGCATTGCTAATTCTCACTCTGTCTTCTTCTATTGACCTAAGTCAGGATGAAAAATAACACTCTGTAGCAGCTGTTTTAAGTTAGCGGACCATTACGAATAAGGGGGTTCATCTTAAAAATAGGTAATTTAGCCATGGGGGTCTGAGGTAACAGTTCATTTTGGAAAAGGGGTCACTTGTCCAAAATAGTTTGGGAATCCCTGGTCTAGTCTAACAGTTTTTAGCGCCCACAGTTCCTTCTCTTACGAAACTGACTCTTGGAGCCTCTGAATGTGCCACACCAAACGACCACTTCTTTTTATGTACTTTTACCACAAAGCAGTATTCCAGAAACGATAGAACTACTAACCCCTGTCCACTGTTATTTTAGAAGCGGTATAAGCCTCATCTCATGAAGAACTGTGATGATGTTTGGGAGCCAACATTCGAGACTCAGAAATTACTATAGTGTGCAAGATGATGTATTCATATCAGTTTCTGCCAAACTCTTGCAGCACATTAAGACAATTGTCAAACTAGACCCATAGGTTGGGGATATATTTCTATGGCAACCATGCTCCAAAAAATCGACAAAAATACTTGTTTATTTCTGATGCTAGCAGAATTAACTATCAATAATTCAAAATTCCAAAATAAATACAATATGCTACCTGAATTGGTGAACATCCTTAAGAACAAAATTTTTCGCACATGAAATCTAAAAGATACACAAAACAATTAGTGAAAGAAGGCAGTTTCAGTTACTATCCACACACTGAAAACGTCTCGAAAGAAGAGTATAGTACAAAAAGTATAAAAAGGAAACAGATTACAAAAAATAGAAATCAGTCAGTTGAGAGGTACAGAAACATAAGTGTAGAAGCAAATGAGATCTACAAACAATTTCGAGATATGTTCGTAAGGATCGCTGAAAATTCCCCTGTGTTCACACACTTGCTCCGTTACTTAGGTGAATGGTCTTTCAGGCCGTGAGCCACTTTAAGCAGAGTTCATACGTGAAAGCTTAGAGAGTTCGGCCTGACTGACACATATTTCCCGTGGTATTTCATCAAATGGCTCTGACAACCATGGGACTTAATATCTGAGGTCATCAGTCCCATAGAACTTAGAACTACTTAAACCTAACTAACCTAAGGACATCACACACATCCATGCCCGAGGCAGGATTCGGACCTGCGACCGTAGCGGTCGGTCGGCTCCGGACTGAAGCACCGAGAACCGCTGGGCCACCGCGGCCATAGTATATAAGGGAAGAGAAGGAGTGATCTAGCAATACTAGAACACTTGATAAGTTACCTAGTAATGAAACAATTTTCAGTACTACCTCATATACAAATCGTGGTACCTGTTATAGAAATCGTGCAAATGTACCATTTACGGTGTACCTGTAAACTCCCGCCAACAAAAAAACATATAAAGTAGTTCGCGAGACCGCTCACGTCTGGTAATAAGGCACTGCGATGTATAAAACATAGATACTTAAATTGTGGAGCAGGAAACGTAGGGAATGATAAGCGCCTGGGCGTTGTGAGGATGTAAATACGTGTCAACATCAATATTATTTTTTAACAATACATCTCGTGGTCTACGGATAGCTTCTTTGACTAGCAATCAAAACGTTCTCGGCCTTGGGTTCGAATCCCGCTACTGCTTGACTTTTGAATGAAAATCGTCAGCAATGGCGGTCGAAGACTCCCAGCATAAGGAGACAACCTCGTCTGCTAATAGTCTTGACAAATAGGACGGAAGAGCAGACAGAGAGGTTCATGGCACTCTCTTGCCCTTCGAGCGAGAAACTGCCCCTAAAAGGAAGAAGAATCAACAATGATCAACGGCATGAGTATACTGAATGCCAACCAATGCATTAAAGACACATAACGTTTCAGGACATGTGGCTCATTCAAACGGTACATGGAAGAAGCAATAACTGAAACAATAGAAAGGTTCAAGCATGAGATTGAAATTGAAGGTAAAAGGATATCACTGATAGGACACACTGATAACATTGCTATCTTTTTAGTGAAGGCGGAGAAGAATTATAGGCTATAGTGAATGGAATGAGCAGTCTAATGAATATAGAAGATTGACGAAGAAAGACGAAGGTAATGACAAGTAACAGAAATGAGAAACTTAGCATCAGGTTGATGGTCACGAAGTAGATAAAGTTAAGGAATTCAGCTATCTAGGCAGCAACATAGCCCACGACGGACGGAGCAAGGAGGACATCAAGAGCAGACTAGCACTGGCAAAAAGGGCATTCCTGCCAAAGAGAACTGAGCTGGAATCAAACATAGGCCTTAATTTGAGGAAGAAATTTCTGAGAATGCACATTTGGAGCACAGCACTGTATGGTAGTGAAACATGGACTGTGATAAAAACGGAACAGAAGAGACTCGAAGCATTTTCTGCAGAAGAATGTGGGAAATTAGATAGACTGATAAGGTAAGGAATGAGGAAGTTCTCCTCAGGATCGGCGGGGAAAGGAATGTCTGGTAGAAACTGACAAGAAGATGGTACGCTATGAGAGGACATATGTTTAGACATAAAGGAATAACTTCCACGGGACCAGAGGGAACTGTAAATGGTAAAAACTGTTGAGGAAGACACAGACCTGAATACATTCAGCAGAGGATGTAGGTTGCAAGTCCTTCTCTGACATGGAAAGGTTAGGGTAGGAGAGGAATTCTTGGAGGACCGCATCAAAACATCCGACAACAGACTGCTGAAAAAAAAAGCTTGTGACAGTGGATCAGCTTAAATAACCAGATAAAGGGAACATTACTTGCGCTCAACCCTCGGTATGAAGTAAAATATAATTCCACATTCATGGTTTTTTCACTAAATATACGTAGTAGGGACCAATATGTAGTTCTAATTAAACTTTCCCAATTTATCACAATATAACACGTAAATTAATTACCATATGAGTAACAAACTCGGTAGTATTAATGTCAAGGGCATGGGGAATAGAAATAATGGGAGTCAATTAGCTGGCCTCAGTGGCCGAGTGGTTCTAGGCGCTTCAGTCCGGAACCACGCTGCTGCTACGGTCCCGGGTTCGAATCCTGCCTCGGACATGGATGTGTGTGATGTCCTTAGGTTAGTTAGGTTTGAGTAGTTCTAAGTCTAGAGGACTGATGACCTCAGATGTTAAGTCCCATAGTGCTTAGAGTCATTTGAACCATTTGCGAGTCAATTCAATTGAAACACTTTTGATGTGCTGCTACGGTACATCATACCATTACGCACCGGTACCACTACTGCTACTAAAGGGGTCAGTATACCGCCCGTAAGAGTCCAGGAGCGTCTGAAAGCGCACTGCAGAACGAAGCATGTCCGTAGGTATGCCGGCTACTTCTCGTGATATACTGCGCTTCAGATCAGCACGTGTGTGAATGTTCCCCTGGTAAACCCTGTCCTTCAGGTAGCCCCACAACCAGAAATCACAGGGAGTAAGCATTTGGAAACGATCGGCTGATAATTCCAGCGTTTCCAAATGTGTTTCGGAGAAGCAGACGAACTTCACGAGCGATGTGCCGTGGGGCCCCAATCCAGAAACAGACTTCATCAACTTCAATCCTTGTGAGGAAGTGGAGACTAAAGTCAACACGTCGTTGTGCTTCCTGTGGTGCAAGCTGCTGTACGATATGAATCTTGTATAGATACCATTTGAGAATGGTTCGAAGCACCTTCCGTACAGTGGACCACGGGATGTTGAAGTATCGTGACACAGCACGCGCACTGCCTTACGACTGGGAATTGCGCTCTGCGTTGTCTGCCATAGCGACAGCGATTCCATCAACCACCTGTGGTGCAACCGGTCGTCGGCCTCTTCCCAGAGCGACGCCCAGTTCTCCAGTTGATTCCAACTTCTTCATCACGCTCCGCACAGCAGGTGGAGAAAGAGGACCCTTCCGTAATCCTTTCAACCGGCGATGTTCTCGAAGAGCAGCTGCAGCATTACTGTTGTTTTGATAATACAGCTTCACCAATAATACCTTGCTGCTTTTGTCGAAGCTCATGTTGACACGTCAACAAGTGCACTGCGACTGGTCAGGTGTGCGAGACTATGAATCACGATGATTGATCACGACACCTGGTGGCTATAGTTGGAACTGGACGGTGGCGCTGTGACGCATGGGACACATGCGCTGCTTACTCTAGACATTAAAGCTATCAAATTTGTTACTCGTACGGTAATTAGCTTCCGTGTTATAACGTGTTAAATAGGGAAAGTTTAATTATAAACACCTGGTATTAGCAGACTCATCTAGGAAAGTGCGCTCTCTGGATATTAACACTAAAGCACGTGCTGTGACACAACACCTTTTTTGTGCGTCTGCCGCTGGAGTTGGATGAGTGTACCTCCATGACACTTTCGTAGTCTTCTTCGAACTTTATCTATTCGCACTTTGAAAACTACCTTACACTGGTTCCAGGTTTTTGAGCAATATTCAAGTATCGCTTGTATGAGGCTTATGTGAGCTACCTCCTTCGAGGATGGACTACACTTCCTGACAGTTCTTCTGCTTTACCCGCGAACAGTTATGTGGAGGGCGCATTTCAGTTCATTAATTACACATTTATGCATGTGACTGCTTCCAGTGATTTATCAGCGATCGTGTTACCACACAGAAATGAGCCTTGTCACATATTTATGTGTCATACGCTACATCTATCGGTGTTGAGGCTCAACTGCCAATTCTACCACCAAGCATCGATTCTCTGCAGTCTTCTTGCGTTCCGCTATAATTTTTTAGCCTTGTAATTTCTCTGTATGTAATATCTTCAGCCAACAGCCTCATGAAGCTTCCGACATTATTCCCTAAACATGTATGTGTGGTATCATGCAGAGATTGTGGGTTCACAGCATAGTAGGCACTTGAACCGTTATCACATACATATGTGAGAGCTCATTGCAATCAGCAACAATGAATGGGAGGCGCTTCTCGCGTCCGTCGGCCGTCGTAATTTAATATATATATTGTTATGGTTATTATTATTTTTTGATTGTTGCCGACTTACGTGGTGGGCCTTAATAAAAATGATATTCCATTTAATTTTGATTTTACGATTAAATGCTTTCCTGAAGTTCTCCTTTTTAACAATATTAATTTCAAATTATTCGTTACGTTAATGAATGTTAGACTCGCTGAATCTTAAAACATGAGCATATAAGTTGTACAATGTAATAAACTTTTCATATTAATTTCCTGGGCTAGTCAGTTCACCTTAAAGCATAAGATCTTTAGTTATTAATTACAATTGCGGCCCACACAAGCGCGAGAGTATTTTTCTTACCTCCGTTAACCATTGTATTGTAGTCAGAGTCCTGGCTCTGGATCTCGGCTATGGTACTGAAAATAAGAATCTTAAAGCTAAGTATTTTCTGCAACGTCGGGCGGCTGTGGAGAAAAATTAATACTATGTTAATTGCGGGCGAGTTTTCCGCTTCCGCTAATTTTTCATAAGTTAATATCGCCACGTAATGGCGTCGTTGGCCGCATCGGCCGCTGCGATTGTTGAACTGTAAATTACTTGAATGCAGGTTAATTCAAGGAAGGCGGACATGAAATCGGGATAACCTCTTACAAATTAAAAGTGCACAATAATATTAAATCAGTATATTATATGCTTAACTCATACAAATATGCTTACATTTGCCAGCACTCGCAAGATGTCCCTCTATATACATTCAAGACAAAAAAGGAAGTCAAGACGACTAAAAAATTAACAAAAGAGCGTATCTTGTCGTCTCTTTAGATCATTGTGTCATAAATTATTACTTTGCATTTGAAACTTGGACAGAGAGATTATTATTTTACGGCTACACGATAAAAACATATTATTCAATTTATAAATACTGTTTCTCAAGTCCTTTCGTAATATAGCACTGGGGACGCTATACGCTGCAGAATATCGTGTCTCTCAGAAAAAGCAGTGGTCTCGCACTGAGGTCAATGTAACGCTGAGCGTGCAAAAGCTCAGCACCAATTCGAGACCTCAGCTACCCCAGCCAGCATCGTAGTATAGGGCTGACGAGTAGTTGACTTTGAGAAGAATTTGTGCTGTTGTTACTGTGCAGCATTGTACCTCAAGAGATGCATCAGACGATGCTTTGGTAGTCAGTTATCCAATACTTCTATGTCAAAGAAGTATGTCAAGTTAAGTAAAGCTTTTATTCGTTTATGTAATAAAGTGAACTAGTAATTCACATGTTCTAGCGTGATGAGCATTCCGCCAGAGCAATCAAGGAACACACGTTCGTGGCCAGACGAAAGCAGTTTCACCTGGTCACGCCACTTTGTACAATGTCGAACGTGATGGCAGTAGTTCTACTCCCATTCGGAACACCTGATGTCATTCTTACACCTCAAGATAGCTCTCCATTGAGAATAACATACCGTATTCTGTTTTCTAGGAACTCTTCAATCCTTTTACAAAGCTGGTTTCGTATTCGCACTTCCTTACACTGATCAGGCAGAATATTACGACCACCGACCTACTATCGATATAAACTCGATCAGGCGATAGCAGCGCCACCTGGCGAGGGATGACTGATCGTCAGAGTAGAATGGGGAAAGGGCGCGAAGTATTAGAGTTTGATTGAGGACAGATTATGATGGCCCCAAGGCTCGGTACGAGCATTTCGGAAACTGCACGATTTTTCGGGTATTCTAGGAGTTTTACAGCGAGTGTCTTCAGCACCTGGCAAAACCAAGGTGAATCCACGACCATACATCGTGGGTTGGGCGGCCACCGCTCGTGTCGTAGGCTGGGCCGACTGGTAAAACAGGATAGGCGGCGAGCTGCGGCGGTGCTAATAGCAAACTTTAATGCTGGGCAGAATACAAGTGTGTCTGAACACACAGTGAGTGCACCGAACACTCCTAACGAAGGGCCTCCGCAGCCAACGAACCGTGTGTATGTCAATATTAACACCACGACATCGGCAACCACAATTGAAATGGGCACGTAACCATCGCCGCTGAACATTGTCGCAGTGGATTTGCATGATCTAACGAATCGCGACACCTTCTTAATAATGCAGATGGGAGTGTATGAATCCATCTTCTTCCAGAGCAACAGCTCCTCGGTACCTGTACTGAGACAAGCTGGCGGCGGCTCCATTATGTTTTGGGCAAAATTCCCGCGGCCGTCCAAGGGTCCCGTGGTGCTCGTTAAAGGCATCATTACGGCTAAGGACTGCCGTACACTGGCTGCAGAGCACAAACACACCTTCATGACGATCATGTTTCCAGACGGCAGTGTCATTTTTCAACAAGATAGTGTTCTATATCACAAGGTCAGCAGTGTGATGGAGTGGTTCGAGGAACACAGTGGCGAGTTCCAGTTGATTTTATGGCCTCCAGCTTTCCACATCTGAACCCGATCGAATATAACAGGGATGTGATTGAACAGGGCGTCAGAGCTCAGCGCCCCCCTCCGCACAATTTCAGGGAATTTAGTGACTTGCGTATGTGGATGTGGTGTAAACTCCCTCCTGTGACTACCGAGGCGTCACTGCTTCCATACCACGAATTGTGGTCACTGTTGTTGGCGCCGAAGGTGGACATACCGGCTATTAAATAGGTGGTCATGTGTTCTGGCTGATCAGTGTATTTTGTTTGTATGGTGACAGTGTAAAAATGTATCGAATACCTTCGAGAAGTCAAGGACACGGCATCACAATACACAGGGTGATTCAAAAAGAATACCACTACTTTAGGAATTTAAAACTCGGCAACGACAAAAGGCAGAGCTAAGCACTATCTGTCGGCGAATTAAGGGAGCTATAAAGTTTCATTTAGTTGTACATTTGTTCAAATGGTTCAAATGGCTCTGAGCACTATGGGACTCAACATCTTAGGTCATAAGTCCCCTAGAACTTAGAACTACTTAAACCTAACTAACCTAAAGACATCACACACATCCATGCCCGAGGCAGGATTTGAACCTGCGACCGTAGCAGCCTCGCGGTTCCGGACTGCAGCGCCAGAACCGCACGGCCACCGCGGCCGGCGTACATTTGTTCGCTTGAGGCGCTGTTGACTAGGCGTCAGCGTCAGTTGATGCTAAGATGGCGACCGCTCAACAGAAAGCTTTTTGTGTTATTGAGTACGGCAGAAGTGAATCGACGACAGTTGTTCAGCGTGCATTTCGAACGAAGTATGGTGTTAAACCTCCTGATAGGTGGTGTATTAAACGTTGGTATAAACAGTTTACAGAGAATGGGTGTTTGTGCAAAGGGAAAAGTTCTGGACGGCCGAGAACGAGTGATGAAAATGTAGCACGCATCCAGCAAGCATTTGTTCGCAGCCCAGGAAAATCGACTCGCAGAGCTAGCAGAGAGCTGCAAATTCCACAATCAACTGTATGGAGAGTCCTACGAAAAAGGTTAGTTATGAAACCTGAACGTCAACTACCCGAGGCGATGGATCGGCCGCCAGGCAGCCCGTGACACAGCACTTCATCACTGGCCTCCAAGAAGCCCTGATCTTACCCCCTGCGATTTTTTCTTATGGGGGTATGTTAAGGATATGGTGTTTCGGCCACCTCTCCCAGCCACCATTGATGATTTGAAACGAGAAATAACAGCAGCTATCCAAACTGTTACGCCTGATATGCTACAGAGAGTGTGGAACGAGTTGGAGTATCGGGTTGATATTGCTCGTGTGTCTGGAGGGGGCCATATTGAACACCTCTGAACTTGTTTTTGAGTGAAAAAAACCTTTTTAAATACTCTTTGTAATGATGTATAACAGAAGGTTATACTATGTTTCTTTCATTAAATACACATTTTTAAAGTTGTGGTATTCTTTTTGAATCACCCTGTATATAAATGACCTAGTAGATAGTGTCGAAAGTTCCATGCAGCTTTTCGCGGATGATGCTGTAGTATACAGAGAAGTTGCAGCATTAGAAAATTGTAGCGAAATGCAGGAAGATCTGCAGCGGATAGGCACTTGATGCCGAGAGTGGCAACTGACCCTTAACATAGACAAATGTAATGTATTGCGAATACATAGAAAGAAGGATCCTTTATTGTATGATTATATGATAGCGGAACAAACACTGGTAGCAGTTACTTCTGTAAAATATCTGGGAGTATGCGTGCTGAACGATTTGAAGTGGAATGATCATATAAAATTAATTGTTGGTAAGGCGGGTACCAGGTTGAGATTCATTGGGAGAGTCCTTAGAAAATGTAGTCCATCAACAAAGGAGGTGGCTTACAAAACACTCGTTCGACCTATACTTGAGTATTGCTCATCAGTGTGGGATCCGTACCAGATCGGGTTGACGGAGGAGATAGAGAAGATCCAAAGAAGAGCGGCGCGTTTCGTCACAGGGTTATTTGGTAACCGTGATAGCGTTACGGAGATGTTTAACAAACTCAAGTGGCAGACTCTGCAAGAGAGGCGCTCTGCATCGCGGTGTAGTTTGCTCGCCAGGTTTCGAGAGGGTGCGTTTCTGGATGAGGTATCGAATATATTGCTTCCCCCTACTTATACCTCCCGAGGGGATCACGAATGTAAAATTAGAGAGATTAGAGCGCGCTCGGAGGCTTTCAGACAGTCGTTCTTCCCGCGAACCATACGCGACTGGAACAGGAAAGGGAGGTAATGACAGTGGCACGTAAAGTGCCCTCCGCCACACAGCGTTGGGTGGCTTGCGTGGTATAAATGTAGATGTAGATGTAGAACCTGTTCACCAGTATCTGTTACCTTCTGGGTATCTTGGACGAAAAGCAAGTTGGGTTTCAGACAGTCGTTGTTTGCGGAATCCCTGTTGAGTAGTAAAGAGGAAACAAATTGATATCAATGGTGGAACCTGTAGTATAATAGGTTTCTTGCATGACCCTTCTTGAAAACTAGAATGACATGAGCATTTTTCCAGTCGCCAGGAAAGCTTCACTTCTCCATTGACTGACGGTACACAGCCGCTAGAAGCGGTGCAAGTACTTTCTCACACTCTATGTAGAATCGTATATGTATTCCACTTACTCAAGGTTGTAAATGGTCAGGTGCTAGCTTTAGATGGATCGTGTTGTTTACAGAGTTGGATAATTTTCTTGGTCTTTAGATTTTCTTGTGATGAACGAGTTGTGTACTAATTTAATAGTGGGCTGTGATTTTATGAACAGTGTAGGGTTAATTTTAGATTATCGAGGAGGAGAGTGTTACTGTAGCCAGTGTATCCACGGAATGTGATATGGATCAATTACCGCTGGACGAAGCCCTAGGATTGCTGAGAGTGCTAGAATAATTTCCGGAAGTGCTCACAGGTAAGTTTGAGTTATTAGTGAGACTAAGTACCATATTCAGTTATCGGATCAGATTACAATTGTCCACTGGGGCCGAACCGCACAGTAACCTTGGGTTGGGTGTGGCGCGGCGGTGTGGTGAGTGGACTGCTGTACCCTATTTGGGGCTGTGTACCACTGAGGGCTTCGGCGGGGACGAAGCCTCTCCGTCGTTTCTAGGTCCCCAGTTAAGCACCTACATACATACCGCTTGGTCTATCCGCTAGTGAATCAGCGCTATCCAGACTGCTAGACTGCTTGCTTCTGTTCTGGAAGACATTTTGATTGACTTTATTTACAATTAACTTGATGATGTGGTCCCTTACAGAGGGACCATTTTGGAACCCTTGCATTAAGCAGGTCTCGCAAAGGTTGAGTGAAATGGGGCTGACCATAAGGCCTTCAAGGGTTAACCTAGTGCGAAAGGAGATTTCCTTTCAGGATATCTTGTTTCCAGCGAGAGAGTCCTCATAGATCAGATGCGGGTTCGTGCCATCGATAAATGCCCACACACCAACCCACCGGACAAGAAAGGAGTAGCTAGACTCATAGCAATGGTGATTTTTTTCCCTAAGTTCATGCCCTGGTTCGCCGGAGTTGCCGCCCCTTTAAATAAAGTGCGGAAAATGATGAACTTTTTAAATAGACCGAAAGCCGGCAGGATGCTTTTGTTGCTCTGTACGTTGCCTTAGGCAACGCGCCCGTGTCAGCGGTTCCTGATTTTGAACAGGGCTTTATCGTGCCGACCGACGCTTCTAACTCAGGAGTGGCTGCCTTCTTGTTAAAAGCACACAACGGTGAGCGTAGACCAGTTGCATACATCGCTATTCCAAGTATGAGTTAGAAGATAATGAGGTCTTGTTTGCACTTGAAATGTTTAGATTGTACCTGGACCACAGGGAATTTCGCCTTGAGACTGACAATAGTGGTCTGAGTTGGATCCTCGCACATCCTAGGAAGACTGGTAGAATGGAGCGCTGGGCGGTACGAGTCACAGCCTTTAGATTCACTTTTAAACTTATAAGGGGAATTAAATTTTCTCCTTATGAGAGTATTCAAGAGCGATCTGTTTTAGTTGTTAAAAATCATTCAAAAGCTAAGATCGCACAAAATATTTTTTATTCAAGACAACCGGTTTCTATAGTCTTAGTTCCCATCTTCAGGTCTTAAAAACATTTTGTAATAAAACATGTCCATTCTAGCTGAACCTCACGCACAAGATGTCAAGTGGATAAAACTCATGTGCCGAGTTTTATGCGCTTGACATCTCGAGCATGAGGTTCAGCGTAAAACGAACATGTTTTACTACAAAAAAATTTTAAGAATGAAGACGACAGCCGAGACTGTTGAAACCGGTTGTCAAGAATAAAAAATATTTTGTGCGACCTTGGCTTTTGAATGGTTTTTAACAATACAAGGGGAACCGAAATTGTTGTCACAGACGGGCTGAGCAGGATGTTTGAGATAAAAGAGGAAGGCTTTCATCCACCAGAAGTCACTGAGCTCGAGGACTCGGCATGCGTCGCACTAACCGAGGTGCCGGTGTTATCTGGTGACAACAAGTAACAGCAGGAGAGCAACACCCGATTATGGTCATCAGAAGTTGCTCAGCCGAGGACGAGCAGGTGAAGAGCTAGGCAGGTGTATGGCTATGAGCTTCAGAAAGGGATAGTGTGTTATCATGCTCAGCGGGATGGTAAATGGAGAATTTATCTTTTTGAAGTATTGATCCCAACGGTGTTTCGATGTTATCATGGGTACAATGGGGGTTAATAAGTCCATTCATAAGGTAAAGCAAGTCCTGGCTTGGCTCCCACTCTATGGAGATGTAAGATGAATGGTGGGACTGTGTCAAGCGTGGCAAGTTGCAAAGCGTAGTTTCAATGGTTGTAGAGGGTACTTTCAATCAGTCCGTTCTGAATGTTCTACGGAGCACCTATTTCTTGAAACTTTAAACATGTGATTTGCTGTTATCCAGCAACCGTACGCTATTTAATTACAGGACATATATACAGCCACTTCGGTTGCACAAAATTATGTCATTAGACCATGGTTTAGACTGCACTAGGCCAATATTCATCAGAATAAAAAGTTATATGGAATACATGTAATCACATCATGGTTTAAAAGTCTGAGCAAACCATGGAGTGATTACATGTTTGCCACGTAACTTTTTAGTCTGATGAAGATTGCCCTAGTGGAGTCGAAACCGTGGTCAGTTGACATAAATTTGTGCAACCGAAGTGGCTGTATATACGTCTTGTAATTAACCTATTTATTGATTATAGGAATCTCTTACCCCGCTCCCAAAGGGGAAATCGATTCATCATGCTAGTGGGTGATGCATTTTCTCGTTTTGTTTTGTTGGTGCGTAGCGCAGGGGTAACAGCCACTCTGAGAATTAGGCTTTTAACTGGCATTTTCTCCCCCCGTCGGAGGTTCGAGTCCTCCCTCGGGCATGGGTGTTTGTGTTGTCCTTAGCATAAGTTAATTTAAGTTAGATTAAGTAGTGTGTAAGCTGGGGGACCGATGACCTGAGCAGTTCGGTCCCATAAGACCTTACCACAGATTTCCAAATAGCTTCTTCTCGCTCTTTGGTCCGCCCACAGTCTTTGTCAGTGATAACGCTCCTGTGTTTGTGTCTACAGAGTTTAAAAAATTTGTTTTTGCATGGTGTAACGCAAGTGACCAAGACGCCTCATTATACTCAGCTGTGTTTTCCCGGCAGCCTTAACAGAAATTAAAAATCAGTGCTAGTTATACACCACGCCGATTCTCAAACCAAAATGGGACCGTAGCTTGTCATCGCTAAATTTGGCCTTTGATACAGCTACTCATGAAGCACGTAAGACTAGTCCTGCCTTCTTAATATGTGCCTATTTGTGAACTCGCCTCTTTTGATCCACGGAGACTGGTTCAAAGATTATTAAGGACGACTGGAACAAGGCATAAAGGAATTTAGAAAGACCTCGTCAGAGAGAAGCTGTGCGTTATAACAGCAGTCGATGGGGAGGCAAAATTAATGTAATAAAATGGCAAAGCTATAGCCGTCCTCACTAAGTTTATTATATGGCGCTACCAGTTTCGGTGCTTCAGTGCACCATCTTCAGGCCTTAAATGACACTGAGGGTGTTAACTTCAATCGTGTACACGATTCACTAGTGGCCAACGTCTATGATCTGGTTTTGGCATGCTGCCTGTAACAACGACGTTGTGTCTCCATCCATCAACTACCAACTCTGAGTTGGTAGGCCTGAAGATGGTGCACTGAAGCACTGAAACTGGTAGGGTCATATTATAAATAACATCGTAAGGACGGCTACAGGTGCTTCTTTTTATAAGAGAGCGGCCGAAGTCCCTCAAATATCCAGTCAGAAGGATAGACAGGCAATATTAAGGTGGAGGAGATGGTTCATTTCATTTCCGTGGGTGTAATCAAGCTGGGAAGGCATTTGGAAAGTTATTTTACGGTGTCATGTCGGATAATCTCCTCTTACTATAAGAATAAGAGACGAGAAGACAGGCTGGGGTCATCGAGTGCATCTGAGCATGGTGAAAGCTGCCGGTTAAGGCAAATTTTTTTTTAATATTATTTTTGGATAACCCTTCCCTGGAGGGAGTTTGAGAAGGGGGAAGAGACGTGCCATAACCATCGATGATTACGTCACGGTTTTAGTGACATTTTTGCTTTAGCAAAGCGGAAATGGTCTGGGGCAGTGAGCAGAGGCGGTGGCTGTCAATTGCTTTCTAGCGAGCTTAAGGGAAGGGAGACGGAGGCAGATCTGGTTACGGCGTGTTCGCTATATTGGCTGTGCGGCTCCGGCAGCGGCTCATCTGCAGTCGTTTACTGTGTCGAGGTGTGTGGGCCAGGCCTGGGGTACGCGAGGAAGGCTACCTTGACCGACCTTGAATTATTCGCACCTTTCCAGTGGAGTTCTCGGCTGTCTTTCACCGAAGCTTCTTGCTATCAACTGTGCTTCCTACCACCTGTGTCCGTTACAGACGCTGCTTGGTCCTCACCTAACGTGTGAGTCTGGGTATTGCCATAGTCTCTGATGGATTTTAACGTACTGCTCGGGTGATGATTTACAAGCTGCTTAACCTTCTCAGAATTTTGGAGAACACATGTTCGCCAGATCATCAATTCGTTGCCGCTTTATGTGGTTTCAGTGCCGGGTTACCATGCGCACTTTTGCCCAGTGTTGTACTGAAAGTAACTAACGAAGCCTTGTACTCTGCTCAGCCTCTCGTTTGATAAGCTCGAACAATGTGGCCTTGAGGAGCTATTAAACAGTGAACGGCGCTAATGTTCATAAGTCGTCGTTGCTGACTAAGTTGGATGCTGAATTGTTTCCTCTCGCTTTGGCCCAGTTGACATTTTGCATTAGTAAGTTAGTTTCTTTTAACGGTTTTCGAAATACTTGCTTTGTGCGTTGGGGATTAAAAGGCCGTAATCATTTTGGAGGAGATGGGTAAGTACCTTGGGCCCATTGTTAAGCAGAGGCTATTGGCCTGTGCCATATATCATAATCTGCAGTCATGGAGTTTCGGCTTAAGTGTGATCTAAATAAATCCTTTGGTCTTTTAATTAATATGTGCTTAGTATATCTTACGGTCACACTGACCTTTTACACTAAAATGTATGCTTAAAAGGATATTTTATTCTGTGTTATAGAAGCAGGATCTCCAACTTCTTCCAGGTTGCCAGTTGTAAGGCGCCCCGAAATTTTCCGACGAAGTCGGGCTGGTACTTCTAGTCCCGAACACTTTCGTATTTGTAATATTGACGTCACAGTTTGCTGCGCTGACTCGAATTGTCATGTTTGTTGTAAATTTTGCGATGAATTAATTTGGTTAGGTCAACTGGTATTTCAAAGGTCACAAAACTTCCGTTTAAATATTAAGAGGTAACAGAATTTTTCTGTTTAACTTTATTTTATCAGGTTTTGCAAAGAAGAGAAAAGAGAAGTAAAGAAAGGATACAAAGGACGGTCTAAGGAGTTTGGTGGCCACCGAAAGTGTTGAAAAAAAGAAGAGTGTTGCTAGAGCCACTCTGTAGGAATTCTGAGCGTTTGGGGTGTCGCATTGTCGTGCAGGAATCGTCAGAGTCCGTCGGAATGCACGGTGGACTGAATGGATGCAGGTGATCAGACAGGATGCTTAGGTACGTGTTAACTGTCAGAGTCACATGTAGACGTATCACAGGTCCCATATCGCCCCAGATGCACTCGCCCCACACCATTACAGAACTCCACCAGCTTCAATAGTCCCTCACTGACATGTAGGGTCCATGAATTCACGAGGTAGTCGACTAAGGCACTGAGCTCTCCATTCTGCTGTTACAACTTCCCTAATGATAACCTGACAACACAACACTCTTCATGTCCTTTTATTCTGAGGGGATTCCCCCCTGTCCTGACTTTTGCTGGTCAATCCCGCATTATCTGGTGGTGTCCGGATACTTTTGATCGGATTGTGGATACCATTTCTAATAATTGTGTTGTATTGTATGTATTTTATGTTAACTGGGGGCCTAGAAACAACGGAGACGCTCCGTCCCTGCCGCAGCTGCAATGGTCCACAACCCCACGACGACTACCACAGTCCACTTCACCCCTCCGCCACCCCCACACCGAACCCAGGGTTATTGTGCGGTTCGGCCCCCGGTGGGATTCCCCCCCCCCCCCCCACAGGGAACGCCTCACACCAGACGAGTGTAACCCCTGTCTTTGCGTGGTAAAGTAATGGTGGTGTACGCGTACGTGGAGAACTTGTTTGCGCAGCAATCGCCGACATAGTGTAGCTGAGGCGGAATAAGGGGAGCCAGCCCGCATTCCCCGTGGCAGATTGAAATCCATCCACAGACTGGCCGGATCACCGGACCTCGACACAAGTCCGCCGGGCGGATTCGTGCTGGGGACCAGGATCTCCTTCCCGCCTTTAAAATCGTGCGTGCTTCTAATAATTGTACAGCATACTACCACAACAGGATAAGATGGATTCATATTTCTGAATTGCTGAACACAGACACATAAACACAGGATACCAATTCAGTGCTTGTGGACACTTCATTATAGGTTCAAAAACAGTGCTCGTGACTCCAGATAACACAATGCATTCGGGTCATCTAGAGTACATTCAAAAGACGATTGAGGACAAATAAAACTGGTTAAACTAACAACTGAAGCTTTATTGTAGTACTGAAAAATTGATTTCGGTCATTATTACAGTGTATCTAAAATTCCAAGAAGGTTTTACGGATTGAAAGGAAAAGGGGACAGAGATAGATGTAGGAGCTGTGTGCTCATCTGGAGCCGTTGCAGGGGCCTTGATTGGAGTGAGACGTCAGCCTAGGCGTGGTGGTCGTGGCCGCTGCCGCCGCCGTGGTGTCCCGAGTGGTCGCCGCCGCTGCCGCCGTGGCCGCCCCCGGTGCTGCCGCCATCGCTGCCGCCGCCCCCGCGGCTGCTGGCGCCGCCGATGCTGCCCCCATCACTGCCGCCGCCGGTGCTGTCGTCGCCCACGTGGCCCGGTTCGTGGTGACCCTGGACCAGGGCCAACACCACCAGCACGCCGGCCAGCACCACCTGGTGGACACCAAAGCAGACAACTCTCTCACTTCGCTGTTCAGACTCCTGAACCCTGATTTCCGAACTATGACCATTTTATACGGGAAATGTATTCGCAGTATGAACCACCATCGACTGAATATTGGAACGATGAAAATGAAAATTTGTGCCAGACCGCGAGTCGATGCCAGATTTCTCGTTTTATGGGAACGGTCGTCCTCACTGCTTCGGCTATCCGTGCACAATCGCGGCCAGACCCAAACTTCAATATGTTGTCGTCCATGCGTCACAACCTGCACTCGTACGTTACGTATACTATTCTCCAGGAAGGACATATTTATTTAGAGACGGGGGCCTGGTATTGGCGAATAAATACAACAGAGCGGTGCCTGTGTTATTATGAAGTACGATGCAATATTCCTTCGGACATTGATATGATCACTTTGCAAGGGGTGAGTGAAGCAGACATAAACAAAATTTTCATCGGTCTTTAAAAAACTGAGACGATGTCGTGTTTAATTTTTTTTCGATCAGCATTCGATTGTTCATATTTAATATCCCGTCAAGATATAGACAGAATTAAAAATGGTCGAAGCTGACCTCAAGGACGACGAGTTCGGGTTCTAGAGAAAACTAGACAGGCCGGCCGGAGTGGCCGAGCAGTTCTAGGCGCTACACTCTGGAACCGCGCGACCGCTACGATCACAGGTTCGAATCCTGCCTCGGGCATGGATGTGTGTGATGTCCTTAGGTTAGTTAGGTTTAAGTAGTTCTAAGTTCTAGGGGACTGATCACCTCAGAAGTTAAGTCCCATAGTGCTCAGAGCCATTTGAACCATTTGAAATATAGACACACGCGAGTTCATACTGACCCTACGTTTAGGCCGGCCGTTGTGGCCGAGTGGTTCTAGGCGCTTCAGTCCGGAACCGCGATGCTACTACTGTCGCAGCTTCGAATCCTGCCTCGGCCATGGATGTGTGTGATGTCCTTAGGTTAGTTAGATTTGATTAGTTCTATGTCTAGAGGTTCAAAATGGCTCTGAGCACTATGGGACTTAACATCTGTGGTCATCAGTCCCCTAGAACTTAGAACTACTTAAACATAACTAACCTAAGGACATCATACACATCCATGCCCGAGGCAGGATTCGAACCTGCGACCGTAGCAGTCGCGCGGTTCCGGACTGCGCGCCTAGAATATGTCTAGAGGACTGATGACCTCAGATGTTAAGTCCCATAGCGCTCAGAGCAATTTCAACCATTTTGTACCCTACGTTTATCTTAGAAAAAGAGACTGAACAAAAATAAACCTACCATCACAGTATTTCTAGATCTGGAGGCAAGAAAAGGTTGACTGGAAAACACATTTTGAAATTTTGAAGGAAGCAGGTGTAAAATACTGGGAGCTAAAACTTCTGTGCAACTTCTAGAGATACCAGGCTGCATTTATAACAGTCGGAGGACTAAAGGGGAGAAATAGCCGTGAAAGGAATGAGTTAAAATTAATATTCAGTAAGAAGAAATAAAAACTTAGCAGTTTACGGGTGACATTGTAATTCAAAAGAGGTTATGAGGTGAAAGACAACAAAAGTAAAACAAAGATAATGGAATGCTGTGGAATTTGTGGTATCACCGCCAGACAACACACTTGCTAGGTGGTAGCCTTTAAATCGGCCGCGGTCCGTTAGTATACGTCGGACCCGCGTGTCGCCACTATCAGTGATTGCAGACCGAGCGCCGCCACACGGCAGGTCTAGTCTAGAGAGACTCACTAGCACTCGCCCAGTTGTATAGCCGACTTTGCTAGCGATGGTTCACTGACTACATACGCTCTCATTTGCAGAGACGACCGTTTAGCATAGCCTTCAGCTACGTCATTTGCTACGACCTAGCAAGGCGTCTTATTCATTTACTATTCTGAACAGATAATATTGTGAATCATGTACCGTCAAGAGCGACGTTCATCATTTATGGATTAAAGTTAAGTATCAAACGAATTACGTCCGCTTTCTGAATTCCAATTCCTTGTCATGTTCCAGACCTCACGTCAGTATAGTTCTTCCCTCCTCACGCCAGCCTGCGTGAGCTAGAACGCGTGCATTTCGGCCTCCTCTAGTAACACGGTGTTGGCTCTTCTGCCAACACAACAGAATTAAATCAGGTGGTGGGGAGGACATTAGTTTATGGAATGAGATACTAAAAGTAGTGGACGAGTTTTGCCATTTTGGCAGTGAAGTAACTGACGATGCAAAAATAGAGAGGATATAAAATGCAGACTGGCAATAGCAAGAAAAACATATCTGCAAATGAGAAATTTGGTAACATCAAATATAAATTCAAATGTTACGAAGTCTTTCCTGAACTTTTTATTGTAATGTGGTACTACAGAAGAATGATGGAGATTAGTAGATCTGCATGCGGCATCGGGGACTCCCGAAATTGTGACAAAGACGTCACATCTAAAGTACTGTACAGTCCTACATTGCGGGCGTGTGCTATTTTGGCTCCACCCGGCTTCTGTCGATACATTGACTGCAGCTATTTATGTAGCGCTTGTTGTTATGGAAGAGAGCTCAACTACCTTATATATCCTGAGCAACAAAAAATGTAAGCGAAACACGTCGAAAAATAACTTTTATGAAAGATTATAAATCCCAGTGTTCGTGCTACTGTCAGCAACAGCGACAGCCATAAACTTCCCAGTTTTTGTTACGCCTGTGAGCTCAGACACTTAGTGTTGTAAGTAGTTCATTTATAATCCTCAGCAACAGTAACAGAAAAATGTAGCCTACGTTAAGTATGAAACATAGTTCTTACAGGGAAGAAACAAAGTTTCAGAGTTAACAAAAAACTCTGAAGCAGTATTATTTAACGAACTTTAAAAGAAACTAGCTCAACCAAACCATTTAGCACCACAGAAACCATGCTTCTGTGGCACCAGGGTTTATTTAAGAGCATAAATTAAAAGTTCTTCCCTTTTAAGAAACCTTATTACAGTAGTTTTGTAAGCTCTAATTTATTGCTGTGACAGAATCGCAACTTTTTTGATAACTATGTAGTAATATTGTTGTATTTTTCTCAAGGAATTTTTTCTGACTTAGAGTATTACATGGAACATGAAAGGACGCTCTGGTGAGTCAAAATCTCATGCACAGCTGCTTAATTGCGAGTTGCTGCACCTATGCAACGTAGCAGAACATCGAAACTAGCTGGATTCGGCTGGTCTTTGGCAGGTTTCCGGACGTGTGTGGAACCAGATGTCTAATTTGCGTGATTCCCGTAAATTACGGGCCGGTCGTTTGTGAGTGCGGAGCTGGTCCCCATTAGGGTCTGAGATTTATTCCGTCGGGTCCAAATCAAGCGAAATTGGTGACCAAGACGTAAATGTGAGTTCAGTGTTTCGCTCTTTGAGACCACTGGAAGACGGTTTTAGCCTTGTGACTTGGACGGTTATCCTGTGGGAAGACGTCGACAATGAAGGGGTGCAGGTGAACCGCAATAATGTTCACGGAGCCCAGAGCTGTCATGGTGCTTTCGACTTCTACTAGTCCAAACAAAGTCCAATCGAATGTCCCTAATGGCACGATACAGCCCCCCGCTGGCTTGTGTCAGCGGTGCGACGCATGTTTGGAGCAGCCGTTCTCCTGATGACGACATATACGGATACGACAATCGACCTAGTGCACCAAGAAACTTGATTCATCAGAGCAGGGGAAAAGCGTATATTGATTTACGGTCCAATCGCGGTAACCTCATTCCCACTGCAATCGTAATTGACGACGACGTGGAAACATGTAGCGATCATGTGTTGTGGAGACACATTTTCGACAATGTACGCTGAACGGTGTGCTCCGAAACGTGCGTACTCCAGCAATATTCCTCCTGAAGTGGTCTACAGAACCAGACGCAAATATTGGCTCCCTCTTCCACAGGGTGGGGTTTATTAACGTCCGCATACAGCAGACCAGCTTCGCCGTTCCCGGGGCGCTCATTTCCAGACGTTGGGCTTCAACAGTTTGTACTTTGTCAAATTCACTTGTGTCAGTATATTTATCCATTTTTGGTGCATACTGTCTCTAGAATGATTCCCGACCGTCTCTGTTCCTCTTACATAACTTCCCTACTGCGGCAGGTGCGCACACTGCTACAAGGCAACATTCAACCTCGCGCGGGCAATCGTTGGAATGTTGTGGATCATCAGTGTAATGAGCATGAAATGAATACTATTTCCCAACAAACGTATCATCCATACATGAAACATCCTTGACTGACAGGTGACACCACACACTTGCATTATTCTATAACTGTATAGTTGAGAAGCTCACTGGACAAAAAATCAGTCAGCCCGCTGCGCACGCGCAAACGAATCGTTGAGCCTCTACAGACGGCTCAGGGATCGCGTCATGTCGTCAAACGCGCATCCGCTACTTCTGCGTGAGCGTAAGTCAGTAGTGATCAGTGAGACATTTACGTTACCAGCTCACATTGTGCGTACATATGGGTAAATTTAAAGACTTGACAGAATGACAAAAAGGAAAACTGGTGTTGGTCGTGCTTATACAGTGTGTGATGTTGCGGGATTTGTTGGCTTTTCGCCGAGAACTATTCAACGTGTCCACAAGCAGTGGTGTAACACACATGACCACGAAATATGACGTCGGAATTGTGATCGAAAAAAGATCCTGTCTGAGACGGACGGGAGATGCGTTTCGGGGCTTGTGAACCAAAATCGCTTCCAAATCCGACAGGAATGGATGCAGGCAGTGAATGAAGGTCCACTCCAACTTGTTATCTAGAGAACATTGCGACGGGAGCTGCATGCAATAAACGGTTTGAGTCAGTCACCGCGTAAGAACCCACTGCTCACTCCAGTTTACTAACACAACAACAGAAAAGTTCTCTGGGATGGAAGAATACGTGACTGGTTTTCTGAACACTCCCCCACCCTATTAGATCTCGATTGGTCTGCAAAATCATCTGCCTATAGAAAATCTGTGGGTCATATTGGAAAAGTGGGTAAAACGTCGACATCACCGTCCCAGCCATCCTCAACGAATGGCTTAACCTGGATTTGACGCAATTGCATAACATTGAGGACTCACTTCCTCACCAAATCGAGGCAGTCCAGCTGGGTATATACAACATATTAGGAGATGCTTGTAATGATTTTTCTAGAGGTCACTAATTTTTTGTCCAGGGAGCTTATGTGAGTTACCTACAGATATCAATGTTTGACGCCAATATGCGACGTAGAACCTGCAGCTGGGACTGCTCATTATAGAACAGAAACTTCCGCAAAAACAAAAAGCGACGATTAAAGAAATTCGTCTTAAGAATCTGACCTCACATTATAACGGAACAGCTTTGCTCACAAATTTGTACTAGTTAAAGTTCTACATCTCTCTGTTCATGATATCTCGTGGGCGAATCTAAAATTATAACATGATTTATCTTAATGCATAAAAACTGCTCTTGCTGCATCTCTCATTAGAAAATCTGTGAAGTACATCTCTCTCCTGGCCAAAAAAGTGCAGGCGTAATCGCAGCACTGTGGTGATATTCCAGTGGAACCACTCGGCAATTCGAGTGCATAACACGTCCTGTGTTAAAATACACGTGTCACGGGGAGACCAATACGATCGGACGTGTCATGTCACGCGATTGTAGGCAATCACGAACTGAAGACGGTGAAAAGGAGTGGGTTAACAGGTGGCTATACGTTCGCTACATAGACTTTGTCACTTAAAGAAGGTCGTTAGACTACCGCAGGAAATAACCTGATCTGGCGGATGGATAGGCAGTTTGAATCTTGTCGTTGAAGCATCAGTACGCCGATTCTCGATTACAACAGCCATCTCGACTTTCGATTCGAGCTATTATTGTGTGTATCACGCCAAAAATTATTTGGTCTTAGTTCATTGATTCTGGTCCGAGCTCAAGATACTTGCAGTGGTAACGTTGTCGTCTCTACCGCGTCTTCGGCCATCGACATAGAGTTGATTTCTGCTTCAAAAACTAGCAGCTTGGCATAATGATCTGAGTAGTTTGTGTCAGGCCACGATACAAAATTATGTATCAGTCTTCAGTTCTTTCTTTCTAAGTTTTCGTTTGACTGGTTTGAAGCCATCTCCCTCTTCTTCCCTACTCTCTTCATTTCCATTTACCTGTTAGACATAACATTGTCGACAATCTTCGGCACAAAGGGTAATCTACATTGGCGCCTGAACTCTACCGTTCTTTTCAGTACTACACTAAGTACTTATGAATGTCTTAATAAAAGTCTCAATAACATGCTCACTCACCTGGTTTCCCTCTGAATTTGTCATACTATTTTGATGCTCTACTCAATTCGTATTTTATTTCTCCAACTTCAGTAAAAAAGATATACAAATGAGCCTTAATTTTTTAGAGTTTTTAAGCGTTTATTACTAACTTGAATTCGCGAAAGAGGTAGAGAAATACAAAAGGATCTTGCGCTGTTTTCCATGGGTTTGTTAAATCAGCACTAGAGTGTACAGAAATGCTCAAATAATCTCATGTGGAAGATGTGTACATGCCTTTAAGAGTCAAGAATCAAATTAGTTCACGCATTAAACATTTAGCATAGTGCTCCGTCGTTAACCCACCAACTTCAGATTTTACGGGATGTCAACTATTTTGTCAGAACGAGTACCCAGACATTAAAGGGAAGTCCGAAATTTAATTCACCACAGCATTTTTGTCCCCACGTCCTGATATTTCAACATGTAGCCTATACCTACAACTACTGATCTTAACAACAATGATAAACATTCCATTACCTAATCTGTCCACATCACAAAATGTTTCCTTTCGTAAAGTTCTTCATTTGGGGTGCCTCAGGTAAGCACATAAGGAAGTGTTCCTAAATGACAGTCTGTAGCTGAACTCAGGCTTCTTCTTTAAAATGTGGTTGGCCCGCCGTTATTGCTTGCATACTCATCACATTCTCGCCACCCGATGTGCCCTTGGATTTCATACCTTCCTTCGTGTTTGACGCAGTTTCAATAGCTCCGTAGCCTTAGTAAGATGAGCCTGCTTGTTTCAGTCGAAGATATTTTTCGTATGTCTGATAGTGATTATTACGTTTAAGAGCAGTATGGCGCCATTTGTTGTCCGAGCAGAGAGAAAATTTCCCTAGATCTCTCATGTCCTGCGAAAACTGACCTAATGAACCGATGTTTAACTAAACACGCTAAAATATATCTTCACTGAAAGTGCGCGTGACTGACCGTGGGGGACATAGGAGGTAATTTAGTTGTTACTGGCAGCAGTACATTAATGACAAGTATTTGGCCTCTGTTCAATAATTACCGATTTGTAAGATTTGGGAGGTAGTTCCAGCACAAAATCTAAAACGTAATGTAATTCATATAAAGAGATAAGAGGGGAAAACACTGCACAGGCAGTAATACAGTGGAAATGTTATCCAACTACGGTATCTACTGCGCACATTAGTGTCTTCCAGAATCCTTTTAAAAATGTTGGTTACGCAAGTTCTGTTTACTTTACATATTCGCGTTACTCGGAAAGCAGTGAAAGTACCCACTCAGAAACCTTGAGAGCTGCATTCTAAGACCATGTAACCTGTCATGTCAAGGGCAGAAGGTGCACGAGATTGCCTCGTCCGACATCTCGAACAGGAAATGCACGTAGCGTATGCCTGATAAAGCTACATTCATCGGAGTATAACGTTCTACCATGCTGAATGAGCCTTAACTTGTAGGTGCAGTTCACTGATACGAGTGGACAGTCTTTTGCTTGTTTGTCTTTATTTTCAGCAAAATTTACCAAAAAATTATTCTAAGTTTCTAAATTCACAGTCAACTTTCGTTTAGTGTCTCATGCATCTTAAGCAATTTGCTGTTGAGGACGAAAAGTATAGCGACACACTTGATTTCTCGAACTTCATTTATTTCTAGCAGTGCCGCTCAGATGGTCTAGTGCTCTTAGGATGCCAGGTACGTCACATTATTTTTGAATTTTACTGTCCAAGGCTAACCATTGGCCTCAGGAAGAAATTCACCCTTTTCTGAAGAAGGGAAATAAAGGAACTAACAAAAATGTATTAGAATATATAGCGTCGTTTACTGGTTTTTAACTCGACTGTTCCGATTCCTGTAGAAGGAAAGACATAAAAACCGTGAACTGTGTCAAACTCTAAGAACAGTTTTATATATATCGTCGAAATGCCATAGGGAAATTAAAAGAAACGTAAAAAAGAGCAATTAAATTCTGTGGCACCCTACATAAACTGCGGTAAGTGTATAAGTGTATATAGGACTATAACAACCACAAAGACGTCATATCAGTCGGTTACTGCGTTCTATTTCTAACAAAGAAGATTAATATCTATTTCATAAGAGTTTTGCCTTTATCAGGTAGCAGCGAATCGCATACAAAAGATCTAGAAAGAGGGTTAGAAACAGAGACTGGTTGGTAGTTCGTGATTCTGAAAATTTTCATTACAGAATTTCTTACTCTGTCACAGCCACCGAACTTTTCAGAACATACAGAATACAGAAATTGGTTCTATTTAAGCGGTTTGTACATTCCTTAATTTTGACACGGGAAATCTACGTCAAAATATGAGATAACTGGTTGAATTTTGCATCCAGATGGGTTGGGAAAGAAATTTTACGTAAGAAATTTGTGAGCTTCGGGTTGCTGACGAAAGAAACATGGCACGAAAATGTAATA
This sequence comes from Schistocerca nitens, assembly GCF_023898315.1. Lineage (NCBI taxonomy): Eukaryota > Metazoa > Arthropoda > Insecta > Orthoptera > Acrididae > Schistocerca > Schistocerca nitens. Next base: position 251,504,793 of record NC_064618.1, read on the forward strand.
ATTCTTTACGTCTCCAGTCAGTTCCACAAGAAAGTGTACGCCGTTATTTGTAGGAAATAAAAGACAATATTATAAGTATACGTGTACATGAAAATACATGTTATTACTAATTGCGCAATTACCTAAAAGTTAATCCAATCGCCGCCATTATAGCTTGGCACCTTTTTGGAATGCTTTTCAAGAGATTTACTGCGTATTCTCTCGGTATCTCCATATCATCCTGATTTTATATTCCAGCTGCTTCAAAGTATATATTGGCCTTCCTTTAAGCTTCATGTTCATGTACGACCAAACCTTTGCGATCGGATTTGCATCTGGAGACATTGCGCCAATCCGTATTGGGCACTCCATTGTCTTGTTTCCATGCTGCACAGAGAGGCCTGCGATGTTTCGGGTCATTACCCTCTTGAAGCACCAGTTTGCCTCGTTCGAACCAAATAACTTCTTATCGGACCTCAGAAGGCATTTTTGATAAATACTGCCAATTTTTCATGGTTTAAATTGGCTGTAAATAAGTGCAAATAGCCAAAACTACGTTTAGAGAAACGTCCCCAACCATGCACTTTTACTGGGTGTTTGACTGTTCGTTGAAACAACCCTTCACGCTTCGTACACCAGGCTTTTGAAAGAGGAGACCAGGCCCTTTGGATGATGTACAAGAAACAATGCCTCGTGACGCTTCAGGTATTTTGCACTCCTTTTAAACTGCAACCGACAACACGAAACACTGTTGACCTATACACTGTGCAAAAGTGCATTAATTACAGATTCGATACTACTACCAGAGATGTCGCTGCTGACGTTACGTTTAAAATTATGATGTACACTTTCTTGTGGAACTGACTGTAAGTTCAAGATACATTTCAAAGCTCAACTTTAAACTCTCATTTTGACTCATGAGAGGCATCGTGTGGTAGTTCGCAATAGTATTGCAAAGACACTTACCAAGTACTTGTTCATGTCGGTAGTAGTCTGCTGTCACTTGCCTCTTGCAATGAAGCCAACTGTAGCAGTGAGCGGAGCTGCCGACCCTTTTATAGGAGGCAGGCGCTCGATGTTGGCCGGGAGGTATATGCAAGAAAGGAGGGGACGAACTTCCCAGCAGCCAGAACATTCACAATTACGACCCATTGCACGTCGTGCATTCTATGGCGCTTCTCGGAAGGTGACCGTGAACAGGGAAATATGATCTCCAAGGGCATCTCTTGCCCCGCCCTTGAAGCGGGGAGTCCCCGGTCAAGCGCGGTGTGTGTGTGTACGTCTTTTTAAGGTTAGGTTATGTCAGGCACTCCTCTAAAGCATCGAGGTCTTGGATGCATCAAATTCAATATTAAATACTTGTAGAGGTAGCACAAAGTGGTGCAATGTTCACGAAAAACGTCGTAAACTTTTACGTGTTACTCATTAACGTAAGAAAAGTTATTCTGGTTCTGCTACTTCTTTCCTTCACTAAAATCATGTATCAGAAACTAAGTTCTTTGCTTAATTTAAAAGGAAGATCAGCGTTGGTCGTAATATTGATGTTTTATTGATAGCATAATCGATTTTAGATCACATAGTGATCATCTTCGGTGCTGTACACATTAAACTCAGACACTGGTATCAAGTTATCAATAACCAAAACTTCTCAGTTTTGGTTGTTGATAACTTGATACCAATGTCTGAGTTTAATGTGTACAGCACCGAAGATGATCACTATGTGATCGAAAATCGATTCTGCTATCAGTATTACGACCAACGCTGACCTGGTCGTTGTGCACACAGCACTCCATGGAGTGGCCGATCAATAAGTTGTTTGCGTTACGGATAAGACGCAATGTAGGTTGGTTGGTTGGTTGGTTTGGGGAAGGAGACCAGACAGCGAACTCATCGGATTAGGGAAGGTCGGGGAAGGAAGTCGGCCGTGCCCTTTGAAAGGAACCATCCCAGCATTTGCCTGGAGTGGTTTAGGGAAATCACGGAAAACCTAAATCAGGATGGCCGGACGCGGGATTGAACCGTCGTCCTCCCGAAAGCGAGTCCAGTGTCTAACCATTGCGCCACCTCGCTCGGTAGACCCAATGCAGGTCAGACCATTAACCACGACGAATGCCGCACATATGGAACATGAGGAGAATTGTTGTCACGACAGATGCGCGACAAGAAGTGTACCGTGATAATCTTGTGAGAATTAGAAATCAGTGCAGTGAATAATGAGATGTAGTGGAAAGAAGAAGATGAAATACAAAATGTGTAATCAAACGCAGTACACGGCAACAATGACAAAGCGAAGGGGAAACTTCTTTGCACATTATCGCAGGAATGAGCACATTCTTGTATTTGTCTAAAATAAATTTAAAATTAGCACGGATTACATGAATAAGAAAGGAAGTAGAAGAAAAACAGGAAGAACAGTTTTAAGAATAAAATGCTAAATTTGTTAGCCTTTGAAGGATGAAAAGAGTAATAAATCAGGCAATATAAAGATGAAGGTGGACTAAAAAATAGGAGAGAGCAAAGAAATAAGACGAACTGAAGATGGTACATGGCCCTGACTGTTTAATATGAAAATAACAATCGAAGAGGGTATAATGATTACTTACTATGTGTGTAAGAAAATAAAGCCTTTTGCTCACTCAGACACTGGATTAAAGTAGTAAGTGACTCTGACTATTATTGTAAAAAGAAGCTATCAATTTCATTTCATATGATAGGATGTCTAGTGCTTTTCTGCGTCCACTTTGGGACAAAAATCAATCGAAACGTCATAAAAATAGATTTTGCTATAAATAAAATGTTTGAGAATTAGTTTTACAAATTGTCTAGAATTGGAGAAAGTTTTAACTAATTATAGTGAAGAAACGTTAGGATGGTTGGCTATAGTCTCACTTTATTTCGGCTAACATTTTTCTCTTATCTTGATCTTTGCGCTATTTAGCGGACAGCTGATTTCTGTCACACGCTTCTTACTGCGCGTACCACTTTAGTGATTCAGCCGTCTCGTAGAGCGATGACTTCCGAAGTCTACGATTAGGTGTACAACTCAATGAGGTCGTGTAGTGAAGTTCCATCGTGGGATGTCTCAAACGTTGAAAGTCTCTTAGTTAAGTAAAGACTGTGAAAAATTACAGCTCTAGATAATATCTAGTTACAAGAAGACCAAAATATGAGGCAAAATAAAGGGAATACACTTAGAATACTGTTATTTACGTATAACTGTTTTTAAAGCAACAGAAGTTTCGCAGATCATTTTATAAAGTGTAAAATCGCCAGAACAGACTAATGAGAAGAAATAGGTTGCAGTTTTTCGGTCGACCGACCGCCTACGTCGATTCAATTGGTCGATTAAATTGGTTGTACTCAGACCTTACATGGACTGATATGAAAAATTCTTTCGTTGCTATATATACCTCGACTCACGCCAAAGGGTGGTTGGGTTTCGGGTTCCGCTGATTACGCAGGAGGCTGTTACACGGATGGCAGGGGCTGTGTGGCGTGGACTGGGCGGTTTTTTAGGTTAGAGGGTCTCGGGAAAACACAAGAAGGGCTTCAGTCACAAAGGGTGCAGGCCGAACAAAGGAAGAACGTAGATACAGGAACCATCGGTATAACAGTCGTAAATTGTCGTTTCTGTGTTGGGAAAGTACCAGAGCTCCAAGTGCTAATAGAAGGCACTGATGCTCAAATCGTTATAGGCACTGAAAAAAGGCTAAAGCCAGAGATAAGGTCAGCCGAAGTTTTTGCGAAGAACCTCTCGGCGTTCCGAAAGGATAGGTTAAACACAGTTGGCGGTGCCGAGTTTGTTGCTGGTAGAAGTAGTTTATCTTATCGCGAAACTGAAGTAGATAGTCCCTGTGAGTTAGTATGGGCAGGGGTCATTGTTGGCAACCGGAATAAAATAATAATTGGATCCGCCCTCCCCCCAATTCAGAAGATACAGTTGCTGAAAGGTTGAAATAAAACTTGAGTCTGATTTCGAACACGTACCCGATTCATACGATTATAGTTGGTGGTGACTTTAATTCACCCTCTAAATGTTGGCAAAAAATACATGTTTTATTCCGGAGGTTCGCATAAAACATCATCCGAAATTGTGCTAAACACATTTTCTAAAAATTATTTGGAATAGTTAGTTCATGAGCCCACGGTTGTGAAAACACCCTTGACCTTTTATCAACCAATAATCCTGAGTTAATAACGAGCATCAAAACCGACACAGGGATTAGTGAACATAGGGTTGTCGTAGCGAGACTGAATACTATAACCCCAAATCCTCCAAAAATGAACGAAAAATAGACCAATTCAAAACAGCAGATAAAAATTCACTTGACGCCTTCCTAAGAGACAATCTCCACTCCTTCCAAACTAACAGTAGACCAGATGTGGCTTAAATTCAAAGAAATAGAATCGGCAGCAATTGAGAGATTTTTACCAAATAAATTCACAGACTTCGGATCTGATCCTCTTTGTACACAAACGGGTTAGAAGATCGGCGATCTTTTACAGAAGCTCGAAATACAGCGCGGACTTCATTGCGAGATGCTTATAACAGTTTGCAAAAAAAAAAAAAAAAAAAAAAACCTGGCATAGGATCCAAGGAGATTCTGATCGTATGTTAAGTGTGTTAGTGGCAAGAAACAGTGAAAACAGTGAATGTCTTCTCTGCGCGATAGCAATGGAGATACTATCGAAAGCAGTGTTACTAGGCACAGCCTTCCGAAATGCCTTCACAAACGAAGACGAAGTAAATATTCCAGTATTTGAATCAAGAACAGCTGCCAACATGCGTAACGTAGAAGTAAATATGCTCGGAGTAGTGTAGTAACTTACATCACATAATAAAAGCAAGTCTTCTGGTCCAGACTGTATACCAGTTAGGTTCCTTTCACAGTATGCTGATGTATTAGCTCCATACCTAACAATAATATACAACCGTCCGCTCGACGAAATCCGTACCCAGAGACTGGAAAGCTGTACAGGTCACACCAATATTCAGGAAAGGTAGTAGGAGTAATACACATAATTACAGGCACATATCATTAACGTTGATAGGCAGCAGGATTTTGGAACATAGTGTTCGAACATTATGAATTACCTCGTGGAAAACCGTCTATTGATACACAGTCAACATGGATTTAGAAAACATCGTTCTTGTGAAGCACAACTAGCTCTTTATTCGAATGAAATGTTGAGTGAAATTGACAAGGGATTTCAGATCGATTCCGTATTTCTGTATTTCCGGAAGGCTTTTGACACTTTATCACATAAGCGGCTTGTAGTGAAATTGCGTGCTTATGGAATATCGTCTCAGTTATGTGACTGGATTTGTGATTTCTTGTGAGAGAGGTCACAGGTCGTGGTAATTGCCGGAAAGTCATCGAGTAAAACAGAAGTGATTTCTGGCGTTCCCCAAGGTAGTGTTATAGGCCCTTTTCTGTTCCTTGTCTACATAAACGATTTGGGAGACAATCTGAGCAGCCGTCTTAGGTTACTTGCAGATAACGCTCTCGTTTATCGACTAATGAAATCATCATAAAATCAAAACAAATTGCAAAGCGAATTAGAAAAGATAGCTGAATGATGCGAAAAGTGGCAGTTCACCCTAGATAACGAGAAGTGCCAGGTCTCCACATGAGCGCTAAGAGAAATCTATTAAACTTCGGTTACACGATAAATTAGTCAAATCTAAAGGCCATCTATTCAAATAATACCTATGAATTACAATTACGAACAACTTAAATTGGAAGAAACACGCAGAAAATGTTGTGGGGAAAGCTAACCAAAGACTGCATTTTATTGGCAGGTCACTTAGAAAACGTAACAGGCCTACTAAGAAGACTGCCTACACTACGCTTGTCCGTCTCCTTTTAGAATACTGCTGTGCGGTGTGAGATAGTTACCAGATAGGACTGACGGAGTACATCGAAAAAGTTCAAAGACGGGCAGGACGTTTTGTATTATCGCGAAATATAGAAGAAAGTGTCACTGAAATGATACAGGATTTGGGCTGGACATCATTAAAAGAAAGGTGTTTTTAGTTACCACGGAATCTTCTCACGAAATTCCGGTCACCAACTTTCTCCTCCGAATGCGAAAATATTTAGTTGACACCGACCTACGTAGGGAGAAACGATGACCACTATAAAATAATGGAAATCAGAGCTCGTACGAAAAGATATAGTTGTTCGTTCTTTCCGCGATACACGTTACTGGAATAATAGAGAACTGTGAAGGAGGTTCGATGAACCCTCTGCCGGCCACTTAAATGTGATTTGCAGAGTATCCATGTAGATGTAGATGTAGATGTAGATGAAAACTTCTGAACGACCTTCACCTCATATTCTTCAAATCTCCCTTCTGGTTTAAAAATCAATGCAAAATCTTAATATTACATTAAGAGACACAGCGACTACATTTACTGACAGGCAGTTACTGACTTGACTCTATAGTACCACCGCGTCGTACCACAGTCCCGATTAAAATGTTTACTTTTAAGGTAAACGCTACAAACACCGAGTGGGTTGTCCAGATTAAATTTACCGAGGACGCGTAGAGGTGAGGAGAAACAAAGAACCCTGGAAAGTAAGAGCATCTGCAGTGTTAGGTAACTGATTTGACTCGGCATATGGTGGCGCAACTTCAGCGCATCATTTCCACGAACCTGCACCTACGAACGACGCAACTTGGTAACCTTTCGGGTACTTCCTCAAAGCTTGTAGAGCTGACCACCTTGAAAAGTTCTTCCCAGTCAATTATCCCCAGTCCGCTGAGAAGTGAGACGCGATTCAATTTCTAACTGGTGAAGAGTCCTATCATTAGAAACTGGAAACTCATGCTGAAACAAAGCGTCTTGTTCAGTTTGTAGGGTCGTGATTTTTCTGTTTACAGCATACTCATTGTGGATAACATGTTCGTGGTTCCATTTATATTTCCTCTTTCGGTCGGATTTTTCAGAAGAAGAAAAAACAAAAAACAAAACGTGGTTAAATGTTCTATTAATGTAACATCCATAACCACTTTGACTAAATTACTGAAAGCGAATAATTATGCCTCGGAATACAGTAAACCACATCAAAGTCGGTCAAGTTTCATTCTGAAACCTTTGACAGTGAGCAATGAGTCGTCTCCAGAATGATCATTCGGTAATTAAATGATATATACATGCATAAAACAAGTTTTTCATCACTTCGGTTCCGAGAGTTTGAACCTGTACAGAAAACTGGAATACAGATCAACATAAACATCATTTCCGCCCTTTTCATTGCTCATGAAAACCACACATTGCATGTTGTACCACCATACAACGAGAACTTCGGAGGTGGTGGTCCAGATTGCTGTACACACCGGTACCTCTAATACCCAGTAGTACGTCCTTTTGCATTGATGCATGCCTGTATTCGTCGTGGCATACTATCCACAAGTTCATCAAGGCATTGTTGGTCGTTATTGTCCCACTCCTTAACGGCGATTCGGCGTAGTTCCCTTAGAGTGGTTGGTGGCTCACGTCGTCCACAAACAGCTCTTTTCAATCTATCCCAGGCATGTTCGATGGGGTTCATTTCTGGAGATCATGCTGGTCACTCTAGTCGAGCGCGGTCGTTATCCTGAAGGAAGACATTTGCAAGATGTGCACGATGGGGGCGCGGGATGGCATTCGCGTTTCGTACAGCCGTTACAGCGCCTTCCATGACCATCAGCGGCGTACGTCGGCCCCACATAATACCACCCTAAAACAGCAGGGAACCTCCATCTTGTTGCACTCGCTGGACTGTGTGTCTAAGGCGTTTAGCCTGACCGGGTTGCCTCCAAACATGTCTGCGAAGATTGTCTGCTTGAAGGCATATGCAACACTCATCGGTGAAGAGAACCTGATGCCAATCCTGAGCGGTCCATTCGGCATGTTGTTGGGCACATTTGTACCGCACTGCATGGAGTCGTGGTTAGAAAGATGGACCTCGCCATAGGCGTTGGGAGCTGCGCATCATGCAGACTACTGCGCACAGTTTGAGTCGTATCACGACATCATGTCGCTGTGCGATAAGCATTATGCAACATAGTGGTGTTGCTGCCAGGGTTCCTCCGAGACATAATCCGTAGGTAGCCGTCATCCACTGTAGCAGCAGCTCTTGGCGGCCTGAACGAGGCATGTCATCGACAGTTCCTGTCTCTGTGTATCTCCTCCATGTCCGAAGAACATCTCTTAGGTTCACTCTGAAACACCTGGACACTTCCCTTGTTGAGAGCCCTTCCTAGCACAAAGTAACAATACGGACGCTATCGAACCGCGGTATTGACCGTCTAGGTATGGTTAATTATAGACAACACGAGCCGTGTACCTCCTTCCTGGTGGAATGACTGGAACTGATCGGCTGTCGGACCCCCTCCGTCTAATAGGCGCTGCTCATGCATGGTTGTTTACATCTTTGGGCGGGTTTAGTGACACCTGTGAACAGTCAAAGGGAGTGTGTGTGTGATGCAATATCCACAGTCAACGTCTATCTTCAGGAGTTCTGGGAACCAGGGTGAAGCAAAACTACGCACCACGAAGTAATTATCCGAATGGTACGGAAATCGGTGGTTGTGACGCACGTGTACAAATGGCCTAGAATCTCACTAAATGGTTCAAAAATGGTTCAAATGGCTCTGAGCACTATGGGACTAAACATCTAAGGTCCTCAGTCCCCTAGAACTTAGAACTACTTAAACCTAACTAACCTTAGGACATCACACACATCCATGCCCGAGGCAGGATTCGAACCTGCGACCGTAGCGGTCGCGTGGTTCTAGACTGTAGCGCCTAGAACCGCTCGGCCACTCCGGCCGGCTCACTAAATAGAGCAGGAAAGTCTTTAGTGATGAGCCCCGCTTGGAGCTGATCCACGATGACCGGGGAAGACGACCCAGGTAGCGGTGGAAAACAAACTGGACTATTAACCGCCATATGGCATGACAAGTACGAGTGATGGTCTGAGGTGCCATTTCTTTTCATAACAGAAGCCATTTGTTTTTCATCCGCGGCACCCTTATAGCACAACGGTACGTCGACGATATTCTACACCCCGATTTGTTATCCTTCATGAGCTAACCTGGGCTTATATTTAAGTAATATAATGCCCGCCCAGCCACACACGACGAGAGTTTCTACTACTTGTTTCCTGTCCAGCAAGGTCGCCAGTTCTGTCCCCGATTGAGAACGTTTGGAGCATTATGGGCACGGCTCTGCAACCAGCTCGGAATTTTGCGAACCTAACGCGCCAATTGGACAGAATTGGGCACGATATCATTCAGAAAGAGAGCTCTATCGATCAATAGCAAGCTGAATAACGCTTGCATGAGGGCCAGAGCTTCACTTTTTCACTTTGTGAAGCTCTTTCTCTTGAATAAATCATTCATTATTTCTGAGGGCCATTTCTTTGTCTGTAAATATATATCACATGTACCAATTTCCTCCCTTTCGGAATAGTTTCTTCGTAGTGCGTCCTTTTTTTTCTGTATTAGTATTCACAAGGCGCTGTGTTTGTCACACAGTGTTGGTTCGTCAGATAGTTTATAAGCAGCACAAGCTTAATTGAAGAAAATTCGGGCAATTTCCTTGCCAGAGGCACTATCTTAAATTGTCGAAATAACAATAGTTCACGTATGACCGTTTGAGACAACACAAACTACGTTTTATAAAATTAAACAGCTTTTTCTTTTCTGCTTTGCAGTGAACTCAGCATCGTGGTGCCAATTGAGGAGCTACTAGACCGAATAGTAGCGGCTCCGGTCAGAGAAAACCATCATAACGACCGGGAGAACGGTGTGCTGACCACACGCCCCTCCTATCCGCATCCTCATCTGAGGATGACACGGCTGTTGGATTATCCCGATGGGTTACTTGTGGCCTGAAGACGGAGTGCTTTTTTCTTTATTGCTGTGAAATATTTGCGTTACCGGCGAGATTCGCCCATGTATTTATGTAGAAGGCGAAACACGTACGGAGAGCAAATATTTTGTTACAACGAGGAAAAAGCTTTTAAAGCTATAAATCGAATACTTAATTACTTTCCTGCAAAAATGGCTACATCAACAAACTTGTAATATCAACGACTAACACAGTCAGCTCCACACATGTAGTACGTAAGTATTCGATTTTGTGTTGTAGTAACTACTATTTAATTTATTTTATCCATATTTTTGTCTCCTTCTCAGAAACAAGTGTTTCAGCGTACTGCCATTAGTTTCCAGCAGTTCTTTCGTATTAAGGGCTTTTGCAGCTCCCTACTGACAACCAAACGTAGAAAACCCGGCAGTAATATATGTTCACAATATGCAGCTCCATTAATATGTAACCGGTCGGGGTGGCCGAGCGGTTCTAGGCGTTACAGTCTGGAACCGCGTGACCGCTACGGTCGCAGGTTCGAATCCTGCCTCGGGCATGGACGTGTGTGATGTCCTTAGGTTAGTTAGGTTTAACTAGTTCTAAGTTCTATGGGACTGATGGCCTCAGAAGTTAAGTCCCATAGTCCTCAGAGCCATTAACATGTACCCTGTGATTCGTATTCTCGCGGAACTCCGTCGCTCCTCTCCTGTGCCGAGGTCAGTAGGGAGTTCCTGTTCGACAACATCGGATATACGTGTACGTATTGTAATTCGATGCCGGCCGGAGTGGCCGTGCGGTTGTAGGCGCTACAGTCTGGAACCAAGCGACCCCTACGGTCGCAGGTTCGAATCCTGTCTCGGACATGGATGTGTGTGATGTCCTTAGGTTAGTTAGGTTTAATTAGTTCTAAGTTCTAGGCGACTGATGTCCTCAGAAGTTAAGTCGCATAGTGCTCAGAGCCATTTGAACCATTTTGTAATTCGATTCGACTCGTTCCGTCTGAGGTAGAAATACCTTCATTGTCCGCTAAATATTTTTTCTTGTGCAAATTAGATTTACAGTACCTATACTTGTTTGCTGTATATATGGGTTTCTCTCTGTTCTGTAGTACTGCCGCTAGCTCTCCCTTCTATTAACAAATTTATTTTTTCTTGAAGCACTGTGTTTTGTCCTCTCAATACGTTCTTTCTTTTAGTACAGTTGTGCCACGAAACGATGTCTCTGAAAACATAACTCTAATTCATGGTGTCCCATGTTATTTTAGAAACAAAATCAACGTTATGACCTAAAGAACTACAATTACATGCAGCATCTACCTTCGTCTACTGGTAAATGACTGCGGTCAATACCACTATCCAAACTTCCTGGATGATTAAAACTGTACTCCGAACCGAGACTCGATCTCGTGACCTTTCCCTTTCGCGGCAAGTGCTCTTCCATCTGAGCTACCCAAGCACAGCTGGAGAGTTCTACAAGTTTCGCAGGAGAAGTGCTGTGAAGTTTGAAAGGTAAGAGGCGAATTACTGGAGGAAGTAAAGCTCTGAAGATGGCACATGACTCGTGCTTGGGTAGATGGTAGAGCAATTGTCCGCGAAAGACGAAGGTCCCGAGTTCGAGTCTCGGTCGGGCATTCAGTTTTAATCTGCCAGGAAGTTAGATATCAGCGCACACTCCGCTGCAGAGTGAAAATTTTATTCTGAGAACAATACTGTTTGCACGTCAGGCAATGTCAGACGCCTCCTGTGGTGCATTCTTCATAAATGTCTTGCGAGTGTAGTTTTATTGGTCACGGGACAGAAAAGAGGATGGAGCTGTATTGGTACACCAATCAGGTTCCATAAAGTTTTCAGACAGAAGTTTATAGAATCACAATGTAATGATTCTTAACAGAATCCAAATTAAATGTGATATGCAAAGTAATTTCTGCCAAATGTTTATGAAATGTCATAAATACACATAAAATCTAACGGAGATGGGCGTAAAGTGTGAATAAATCCGTTATTTGAAGCACTCTAAAAATGGCGAGAAACCTGAGTATTCCACAGCGGTCACTGCCGCCTAATGGACAAACTGCAAACCTACGGAATATCAGATCAACTGTGTGAATGGACTGAAGAGTTTCTAGCAAACAGTTCACAGCATGTCGTTCTGAACTGTAAGAAGTCTTCAGACGTATATATATATATATATATATATATATATATATATATATATATATATATATATTCCTGGAAATTTAAATAAGAACACCGTGAATTCATTGTCCCAGGAAGGGGAAACTTTATTGACACATTCCTGGGGTCAGATACATCACATGATCACACTGACAGAACCACAGGCACATAGACACAGGCAACAGAGCATGTACAATGTCGGCACTAGTACAGTGTATATCCACCTTTCGCAGCAATGCAGGCTGCTATTCTCCCATGGAGACGATCGTAGAGATGCTGGATGTAGTCCTGTGGAACGGCTTGCCATGCCATTTCCACCTGGCGCCTCAGTTGAACCAGCGTTCGTGCTGGACGTGCAGACCGCGTGAGACGACGCTTCATCCAGTCCCAAACATGCTCAATGGGGGACAGATCCGGAGATCTTGCTGGCCAGGGTAGTTGACTTACACCTTCTAGGGCACGTTGGGTGGCACGGGATACATGCGGACGTGCATTGTCCTGTTGGAACAGCAAGTTCCCTTGGCGGTCTAGGAATGGTAGAACGATGGGTTCGATGACGGTTTGGATGTACCGTGCACTATTCAGTGTCCCCTCGACGATCACCAGTGGTGTACGGCCAGTGTAGGAGATCGCTCCCCACACCATGATGCCGGGTGTTGGCCCTGTGTGCCTCGGTCGTATGCACTCCTGATTGTGGCGCTCACCTGCACGGCGCCAAACACGCATACGACCATCATTGGCACCAAGGCAGAAGCGACTATCATCGCTGAAGACGACACGTCTCCATTCGTCCCTCCATTCACGCCTGTCGCGACACCACTGGAGGCGGGCTGCACGATGTTGGGGCGTGAGCGGAAGACGGCCTAACGGTGTGCGGGACCGTAGCCCAGCTTCATGGAGACGGTTGCGAATGGTCCTCGCCGATACCCCAGGAGCAACAGTGTCCCTAATTTGCTGGGAAGTGGCGGTGCGGTCCCCTACGGCACTGCGTAGGATCCTACGGTCTTGGCGTGCATCCGTGCGTCGCTGCGGTCCGGTCCCAGGTCGACGGGCACGTGCACCTTCCGCCGACCACTGGCGACAACATCGATGTACTGTGGAGACCTCACGCCCCACGTGTTGAGCAATTCGGCGGTACGTCCACCCGGCCTCCCGCGTGCCCACTATACGCCCTCGCTCAAAGTCCGTCAACTGCACATACGGTTCACGTCCACGCTGTCGCGGCATGCTACCAGTGTTAAAGACTGCGATGGAGCTCCGTATGCCACGGCAAACTGGCTGACACTGACGGCGGCGGTGCACAAATGCTGCGCAGCTAGCGCCATTCGACGGCCAACACCGCGGTTCCTGGTGTGTCCGCTGTGCCGTGCGTGTGATCATTGCTTGTACAGCCCTCTCGCAGTGTCCGGAGCAAGTATGGTGGGTCTGACACACCGGTGTCAATGTGTTCTTTTTCCATTTCCAGGAGTATATATATATATATATATATATATATATATATATATATATATATATATATATATATATATGACCTAGTAGGTAAAGTTGTTAAATCCTTGAGACTTTTCGCGGATGATGCTGTTGTGTAGTTTGGTGCAGAGACAGGCAGTCGATTCTCAACACAAACAAATGTAACGTACTGCTATTATACAGACAGAAAGACCCTTTACTGTATGATTACACGATTGCAGAACAATCGCTGGAAGCAGTTACTTCCATAAAATATCGAGGAGAATGAGTACGAAACGATCTGAAGTGGAACGACCGCATAAAATTAATAGCGGGTAAGACAGATGCCAGGCTGAGAGTCAGTGGAAGAATCATCGTGAAATGTAGTCCATCAACAAAGGAAGTAACTTACAAAACGCTCGTTCGACCAATACTTGAAAATCGTCAGTGCGGGATCCGCAGTAGATAGGAGTGATAGAAGAAACAGAGAAAATCCAAAGAAGAGCAGCACCTTTCGTTACAGGATTATTTAGTAAGCGCGAAAACGTCAGGGAGATGCTCAGCCGACTTCAAGGGGCAGACGGTGCAAGAGAGGCGTTCTGGATCACTGAATGGTCTGCTGTTAAAGTTTCGAGAGCGTACGTTCCTACATGAGTCGACCTGTATATCCTTTACTCCTACGTATGTAATTGCAATGCGTGGAATAGTGATAAATACCACTTTTCCATGCAGTATTACAGAACAGTTTCATTTCAATATTTCTCTTTTACCTTAGGATGTGGTGTGATAAAAATAATTATATGTACATGTATTTCTTTTGTTTCTTTGTTTTGTTTTGTTTCTTTCTTTTGTTTCTTTGTTTTGAGGGAGACTGATCTATCAAACCAGTACTTAAATATTTTCCTACAATGAGGAACACAGACATATTGTCAATCACTATAATTGATACACCACGAAGATGACGTGCTACAGACGCGAAATTTAACCGACAGGAAGAAGATACTGTGGTGTGCAAATGATTAGCTTTTCAGAGCATTCACACAAGGTTGGCGCCGGTGGCGACACCTACAAAGTGCTGACATGAGGAAAGTTTCCAGCCAATTTCTCATACACTAACAGCAGTTGACCGGCGTTGCCTGGTGAAACGTTGTTGTGATGCCTCGTGTAAGGAGGAGATATGCGTACCATCACGTTTCCGACTTTGATAAAGGTCGGATTGTAGCCTATCGCGATTGCGATTTATCGTATCGTGACATTGCTGCTCGCATTGGTCGAGATCCAATGACTGTTGGCAGAATTGGAATCGGTGGGTTCAGGAGGGTAATACAGAACGCCGTGCTGGGTCCCAACGGTGTCGTATCACTAGCAGTCGAGATGACAGGCATCTTATCCGCGTGGCTGTAACGGATCGTGCAGCCACGTCTCGATCCCTTAGTCATCAGATGGGGACGTTTGCAAGGCAACAACCATCATCACGAACAGTTCGACGACGTTTGCAGCAGCATGGACTATCAGCTCGGAGACCATGGCTGCGGTTACCCTTGACGCTGCATCACAGACAGGAGCGCCTGCGATGGCTTACTCAACGACGAAACTGGGTGCACGAATGGCAAAACGACATTTTTTCGGATGAATCCACGTTCTGTTTACAGCATCATGATGGTCGCATGGTGACATCGCGGAGAACGCACACTGGAAGCATGTATTCGTCATCGCCATACTGGCGTATCATCCGGCGTGATGGTATGGGGTGCCATTGGTTACACGTCTCGGTCACCTCTTGTTCGCATTGACGGCACTTTGAACAGTGGACGTTAAATTTCAGATCTGTTACGACCCTTGGCTCTACCCTTCATTCGATTCCTGCGAAACCCTACATTTCAGCAGGATAATGGCACGACCGCATGTTGCAAGTCCTGTACGGGCCTTTCTGGATACAGAAAATGAATGTTCGACTGCTGCCCTGGCCAGCACATTCTCCAGACCTCTCACCAACTGAAAACGTCTGGTCAATGGTGGCCGAGCAACTGGCTCGTCACAATACGCCAGTCACTACTCTTGATAAACTGTGGTATCGTGTTGAAGCTGCATGGGCAGCTGTACCTGTACACGCCATCCAAGCTCTCTTTGACTGAATGCCCAGGCGTATCGAGGCCGTCAATACGGCCAGAGGTGGTTGTTCTGGGTAGTGATTTCTCAGGATCTATGCACCCAAATTGGGTGAAAATGTAATTACATGTCAGTTCTAGCATAATATATTTGTCCAATGAATACCCGTTTATCATCTGCATTTCTTCTTGGTGTAGCAATTTTAATGGCCAGTAGTATATTGCTATTTGTACAGCAGACTAAATGATGATGGCCGAAGTAGAGAAGATAAAATTTTTAGACTGGTAATGGAAATAAAATTAAAGAAGAAGAGAAATTTAATATCGAATATAGATGTAAGAGTCTGGAAATCTTTTCTGAAGGTATCCGGAGTGTAACCTTTTATGCAAGTGTAACATGGGCCTAAACAGTGCAGAAAAGAAGTGAATATAAGCGTCTGAAATGTGTTATAGAGGAATACTACTCATTAGATGGGTAGAGCATGTAACCAATGAGGAGAAACCAGCTTAACTGGGGAGACAAAAATGGGTCCGTAAACTAAAAGAAGGGATAGGCTGATACGATACATTCTGAGACATTAGGTTCACCACCTTAGTACTGGAGGGAAGTGTGGCTGGTGAAAATCGAAGACACCAAGAGAAAAAAACAGTAAGCAGATTAGAAAGGATGTAAGTTGCAGTAATTATTCGGAGATGAAGAGGCTTTCACAGGATAGAGTAGCGTGGAGAGCTGCATCAAACCGGCCTCTGGACTGAAGACATCATCCCTATTCCAAGCGCCATCTCTTTTTCACTTTAACCTAAGTATTTTTAAGATAATTGTTATGATAAATTTTTTAAGTCCCATTTGGTAATACTGACGTCATAAACGCGTCCGTGAGTGATGTGGCACTGTTATGATGTGTGTGTTTACTTGGATAGCTCGAGTGAGATTGTAAGACTTATGCCTTAAATATGTTTATTGAGAAAACGTGAGCAAACCTAAGAGATTCATAGCTACTGATAGATTCTTATGAGTACATTTATTCAGCTTACTCGTAAACATGTATCTGAGCGACAACGAGTAGTTCTTTAAGAGCGCATTCATGTTAGAACATGCATCCGACGATAGTTATTTGCTGTAGAAGTTTTCATGAGATACATTATTCAGTTGTAAGATAAAATCGTGACAGCGCTCGAGAATAATCTAGAATTAGTTATAGGAAACAGTCAGCTCAACACTGCTTCTAGGAAGCGCAAGTACACAAACGGCGAAAGACATTTCCACTGAGTGGTCCCTTACATACTACGTTTTACATTAGCAAATCGAGAGATTACCGTATTTTTATGTTTTATCTGAAATCTGTAATGTTGTCGAAACAAATTCAACGCTTCAAATTTGAATGTTGAAATAGTGAAAAATTTGCAAAACGTAACTGGAAAATGCTTCAGACATGCAGGCCAGTGTTTTGATCCGAGTCTTTCATACACTGCGCCTGTGATCCAGTGTGTAATATTTAAAATAAACACTTGAGATATATGTGTAAGTCTTCACTAAAGAGACTACAGAATGTTACAGGCCATTGCTCACAGAAATGAGAATTATTGTGTTAAGATAATAAGTTTTCCAGTTTGTAAAAATGGTGAAAGATACTGTTATGAACTACACAACAGAGTACCCGTATCAAAAACATTGTCAACTGTCCAAAAATTTATCGTTATATTGTTAAAACTAACATTTTGTAAGGAAAAACTACAGTCCACAATCGGTTATTACTACAAAATGTTCATTAATGTTAATCTCGAGGAGCGTATAGATTATGACCAAGGAAGACTAAGGTGTGACTACAGCAAGTAGTTTCAAGCATATGTATACTGCATAGTTAGGAACAGATAAAGAGACTTGCACCAACGTGGATCGAAAACCACAACGACAGCAGCAATAGAATATGGATGTGGAATTTACTACCGTGATATATGAAGAGTTCATGTAACAACTTCAAAATCTTCTGGCTGTCTACGAATCTCACCTATCCCTATTGGAGACATAACTACCATTACGTAACCGGCGTGCGGGAGTTCAACTTTAAACGCCACTAACTGCTGAAGTCATTTAGAAGTGAAACAAGGAAGTAAATGGAGGGCAAGGAAGAATGCCTGGAGGGAAGAGGTGAAGAAATCGAAAAACAATCGGTCGTTGGAAGGACTGATTCAGCATGTAGGAAAGCCAAAACAGCCTTCTTTAAAATCGAAATCAAGGGCGTCATTATTAAGGCCGCAATGGAAATTCCACTGTTACGCGCAGAGGAGAGAACACACGGGTGGAAAGAGTACACCGAAAGTCTCTACGAGGAGCAGGAATTTCGACGTGATTGACGAAGAAATGGAAGCCCATGTGGAAGACATAGGGGATTCAGAACTACAGTCAGAGTTTAACCAATCTTTGGAAGACTGGCGATAAAATCTGGCAGAAGAGATAGGTAACATTCCATCGAAATTTCTGATATCTTTGGTGGAAGTAGCAAAAAAGCGCACGATTCAAATTCGTCTGTAGAATCTAGGGGTCTGGAGCCACATCAACATACTTTTGGGAAAGCATCAACTAAAGAATTCTGAAGACAGAAAGGGCAGATGAGTGCGAGAGAGTGCGAGAACTATCGCGCAGTCAGCTTAATAGCTCACGCATCCAAGTTAGTGACAAAAATAATAAAGAGACGAATGGAAAAGAAAAGTAAGTATCGGATGACGATCAGATTGGCTTTCGGAAATGTAAGGGCACCAGAGAGTTCTGTTGCTGCGTTGGATAACGGAAGCAAGCTTTACGAAAAATCAGGGTAGATTCATAGCATTTATCGACTTGCAAAAAGCGTTCGCCCATATAAAACGATACAAGATATTTGAAATTCTGAGAAAAATAGGTGTGAACTGTAGAGAAAGAAGAATAATACGTATGATGTACAAAAACCAAGTGGGAACAACAAGAATGGATGACTAAGGACTAAGTGTCTGATTGAAAATGGTGTAAGACAGGGATGCAGTCTTTCATTCCTACTGTTCACGTTATGTATTGCTGAATGAATGATGAAAATAAAAGACATTTACAAGTGTTACATTAAAATTAAAAGTAAAAGAATATCAGTTGTATGGCTCACTGATAACATTGTGAGAGTGAAGAAGAATTACATTAGCTGCTGAATGAAATGAACACTCAAATGAGTGTAGAATATCGATTGATCGTGAACCGAAAAAAGACGAATATAATGAGCAGTACAGAAATGATACTAGCGAGAAACTTAAGATCAAGATTAGGGAACACGAAATAGACAAAGTCAAGGAATTTTGCTACCTTGGAAGCAAAATAACACTTGACAGACAAAGCGAGATGGACATAAAAATCAGACTAGCATAGAGAAAGTGAGCATTCCGGGTCAAGAAAAGTCTGCTAATATAAAGTATCGGCCTTAATCTGGGGAGCGTAGTATTTTATGGCAGTGAATAAGGGGCTGTTAGAAACCCGGAAAACGAGACACTATGTGTCTCAAGTGTGCTGCTGTAGAAGGATATTGAAAATTAGGTGAACTGATAGGAAATGAGGAGCATTTCTGCAGAATCGGCGAAGAAAGGAACAAATAACGAACAGTAAAAAGAAGAATAGACAGGGTGACTGGACATCAGTTAAGATAACTGATAACAGCTTCGACGTTGCTAGAGAGAGCTGTAGAGGGTAAAAACTGTGGGGAAAGAAAGAGATTGGAATACGAGGATCACTTGAAAAGAAATGCACATTATTTTTGTAAAAATACAGTTTTCATTCTGCACGTGTGAAAGTGTTACAGTGTGTAGATACATCCTTTCCGCTTGCTGTCAAACTTAGTTCAATCTGTTCCCGTGAATGGCGCCGTCACAGCATGTCTTCAAGATGGCTGCTACACATGACGTTCATCAGAAGCAACGTGCTGTCATACAATTCCTGTGCTGTGAAAACGAGACAGTAGGAAACATCCACAAGAGGTTGAAAAAGGTGTATGGAGATGCTGCTGTCGATAGCAGTAAAGTTAGTCGGTGGGCAAGCAGGTTACGTGATGAAAGCGGGCATGGCAATATTGAGGATTGTCCTCGCAGCAGCAGGCCTCGTACTGCACACTCTCCAGACAAAGTGCAGAGAGTTAACGAATTGGTGACTGCTGACAGTCGCATCACAGTGAACGAATTGTCACGCTACGTTGGGATAGGGGAAGGAAGTGTTTGCAGAATACTGAAAGGGTTGGCGTTAAAAAAGGTATGTGCCAGGTGGGTTCCCAGGAAGTTGACAGAGGCTCACAAAGAAACAAGAAAACAGTATGCAGCGAACTTTTGGAACAGTACGAGAATGGTGGAAATGAATTTCTTGGAAGAATTGTGACAGGTGATGAAACATGGCTCCATCATTTTTCAGCAGAGACGAAGAGGCAATCAATGGAATGGTATCACGCAAATTCACCCAAGGAAAAAAAAAAATTCAAACCACACCTTCTGCTGGAAAAGTTACGGCTACGGTATTTTTCGATTCCGAAGGACTCTTGCTTGTGGACATCATGCCAAGTGTAACCACCATAAATTGTGATGCATATGTGACGACAGTGAAGAATCTTCAAGATCGACTGAGTCGTGTTCGACCACATCGGCAAAAGCAGGATGTTTTGCGGTTGCACGGCAATGCACGTCCACATGTCAGTCAAAAAACCACTGAAGCGATCACAAAACTCGGATGGAGAACACTGAAACACCCGCCTTACAGTCCTGACCTGGCTCCATGTGACTATCATATCTTTGGGAAACTGAAAGACTCTCTTCGTGGAACAAGGTTTTGAAGAAATCATTGAGTAGAGTAGATAGGATAGTAGCATAAGTTTGAGGGGCACATAAACCCATCTGTGCGATATGGTAGTCGCTCAGTCACTTATGCGATGCGAAGCGGTAATCTCCGGGTCACCCAGACAGACATCACACAGACAATGGCGAAACATTACGCTGAAGGCAATACCGCGGTCATTGAGGACTCAGACTTCCAGCATTGCAGAACTATCGCTGAAAGCGGCGTTTTCGATTGTAGCTTTAACATACTGTATTGATAAAGGAAATGAATTTCCTGTGTGAGTCCACGATCATTATGAATCTTTTGTGAAGAAAACTTTTTGGATTACTTATTTCAATTTTATAATTTATTCCGGCATTTTGGCTACTCTATCATCAGATTACGCATAGGTTTTAGTACTGACACAGAAGCTTTGCTTACAAGTTCTAAGCTTTTTGATATCTGACGATTGCAGTAGCCGAAACGTCGTAATACATCATTTTATCCTTAAAGTAATTCTAGCAGCGCAGAACTTAAATCTGATTTCCAACACACACAGGAATAAATTCGGCATTACAACTGCTCATCACGATGTTATGAATTACACAATGAGCTGAATCTCTCTGGAGAAACAACAGAATTTCTTCTCAGCCTGGTAAGCCAAATCTGAACATGGTACTTTCTCCTGACTCACTGAAGGTGGTATTCTTAAACCGCCTCTCAAAGCCATGGAAGGACCGTTCTTGAACAAGTGAGGCGCCCTCACCAGCTGTGTTGGCGTTACTTCAAAGAGCACTTTTTCGAAGACAGCTCTCTAGTGCTTCCGTTGATAACATCGCGCTGCTTCAAGTGGTAATACGACAGGCTGACGGAGGAGATTAAAACTTTGCAGATGTTATTTTACGTCCTTGAGAAAATAACCCCCGATACCACTTGGACGCAGTTGTAAAGATGTCATTACAATTTCTATGTCTCTTTTTCTTGACGATATTTCTGGTACCGAGTCGGGAAGGTTTTATTACACAGGTCTGTAAAAAATGTGTCCCCCAAGGAAATATTACCAGTTTTCCAATCGTAGCTAAAAGCATTTATATCTACGATGAAAAGCGCAGCCAGGATATCCTATTCACAGACGAGATTTGCGATAGTTTTTACCTCTACCAAAAAGAAAGGAAAAAGCAGCAACACGCTACTGCAGCTAAGTATCTGGAGGTTGGATGAGTCGACGAAGTGCGCAGGTTTCATGTTTTATGCAAAAATAGTCCATTTCCAACGCTCATGTTGCCCACCTTGGATGAAAACAAGGGATCTTATTCTAAGTGTTAAAGAAACGACGATTTAGAGACTACGGTTTGAATATCGAGCCATTTTTGGTTCTTCTTAATGCTCAGTCCGAAGCCTGGATGGCAGAACATCTTCTACTCCACTCCTAGCTCTTCCCTGTTTATTTCCTCATACCAATCAACTCCTACATCATCTCTGATCTTGAGTACTGCAGCGTAGTTCTCATTTTCCTGTCTTGTTTTGAATCATTCCTTTCATTATACTAAATGGAAAACTACTGTGTCACTAGAGACGGTCAGATAATTCATCTCCTTATTTCCATGTTGTTAGTGATCTTTCTTTCATCTGTTCTTCTAAGAATTTGTTGTTTGCCATACTACTCCTGCATCATATTTAAAATGACCCCAGACATCGCATGCTTATATAATCCAGGTTTCCGAGCCGTAAAAGGTCACGCTCCATGAAAAGGACTTAATATGTCACTTTTTGATGCTGACAATAAAGTTTGTCGATGCAAGCAGTACCTTTCTCTTTGCCTGTGCAATTATGCTCTTTATGTCGACATATGAAGTAATTTCACTTTCTAAATAGATACACTTGGCGTATTATTCAAGCTAATGTCTACTAGTGATTTCACTTTCTAAGTAGATACACTTGGAATATTATTCAATCTAATGTCTGCTGCGATATTTTGGCGATTGTATAAAACAATTTCGGTCTTTTTTGTAAAAATTTTGATGTTATTTTCTCTTTCAAAATCTTGTACATACTTGATAATGTCATGTGCTGCTTCCCTTTCACCCTAACATAAAAACGCTCATACCATATGAAAACAACACTGACTCTACAGTTGGCGAATTAGATGGTAAATTATTTACAAACACTGAGAGTATTGGAGGGCATGACGAACAGTCCGGAGGTCCTCCACAACTAAATTACTTACATCCTCGAAAGTAATTCCCATTTCCCTAACATAATACCAGCATGTTCGCCTGCGGGTAAGCTATGACAAACCACGTGTAGATATCGTCCTGGTTGCCATACCCACATAATTTTCTAAGGTCGTAGTTGATCATATCAAACTCTTAAAGTAACTTTAAAGACAGATCAAATTCATTCAACTTTACGGCCTTGATTCAGGAAGTGAAAGAGAGGTATTTCGTTTCCTTAAAATCTCTTTGAGCAATCATAAGTATTTACTTTTCATTTTAAATTATATCTTCTTTGAAACGCAATGATTCATATTTAGCAAAGTATATTTCAGGTTTGTTATAAATATTCCAGTCTCCAGTGAATCACTGCCTGCTTCATTTAGTTGATATTCTACGTTGCATGAAAAATTTTGATAGTTTCACCTGGGATAGCATTGGATGCAGCCCATACAGTCTGGGGACTCTCACATCTTTATTTTTATTGTGTTTAATTTTCACTTAAACGTTGGGATATATATGTTTAATGTTTATTAAATTTGCATTTTCTGTGGGATGGTCTACAGTCCTCCATCCACCTACTAAGACGAAATTGCTTTCTTCATCATCTTCATCTTCTTCTTCAGCACCTGGATATCCACTTCTAAACATAAATTTCACGTTCTAGAAATCATCCACGCAGGAGAATCGTGCAAACATAACGTCGTTTGACCATCAAACAGACACCCAAAATATGTAGGAGCATAGAAGTAAGCATCTTTGGTGTAGAGAAACAACTGAAAGAATTAAAAAAAAATTATTCACGAGGTCCAAATGAAAACCCAGTTTGGTTTGCCAAAGAGTACAGCATTGGCTCCTTCCCTTTGCCTGCATTTATCGTGAATTTCTCGTCTATCCCAAAGCCCCAAGCGACTGAAAACAAGCACAGGGCAAAAGAATGGACCCTTAAATTATAGGTCAATATCGCTATCATCGATTCGCTATAGTAAATTTTCTTGAGACCGAGAAACTTACGTCCACGAATCAGCATGGGCTTAGAAAGCATTGCTCGTGCGAAACTCAGCTTGCCCTTTTCCCACAAGATATACTACAAATTATGAATGAAGGGCTACAGGTGGATTCCATACATCTGTTGTGGCCTTCAGTCCAGAGACTGGTTTGATGCAGCTCTCCATGCTACTCTATCCTGTGCAAGCTTCTTCATCTCAAAGTACCTCCTGCAACCAACATCATTCTGAATTTGCTTATTGTATTCATCTCTTACCCTCCATACATCTAACTTCCAGAAAGCGTTTGACACAGCGCAGGCTGTTAAAGAAGGTACGAGCATGTGGAATAGGTTCACAGATATGTGAGTGGCTTGAAGACTTATTTAATTATAGAACCCATTATCTAGCCCTCGACGTCGAGTGTTCATCAGAGACGAGGGTATCGTCAAGAGTGTCCCAGAGAAGTGTGATAGGACCGCTGTTGTTCTCTATATACGAGGGCTATTCAGAAATTAGGAAACGTTTTGGCATTAAAAAAAAAGTACAAGAAATATAGTTTATTATATATACAACTGAAAGAGCGGCTGACATACTACTTTTCCACATAGTCACCAAACACATTGAGGCACTTATCACAGCGGTGGACAAGCTTTGAAAGACCTTCGTCGTAAAATTTTGCCACCTAAGACTTCAGCCTGTGAGCCACGCTCGCCTGGAGTTCCGCGGCGTCATCAAAGCGCTGCGTTCATCTTGTGAAACAAGTGGAAGTCGCTTGGTGCAAGATCGGGGCTGTAGGGCGGATGAGGTAAAATTTCCCATTTGAGTCAATTAAGGAGTTATTTAGTGCGGTTTCCCGTGTGACGTCGGGCATTGTCGGGCAAAAACAAAATTTTGGACGTCAGCTTTCCTCGGCGTTTTTGTTTTGAACTGCTCTTTTAAGACTTTGCAACGTTTGACAGTACCGGGCAGAATTTATGGTTGCTCCACGTTCGAGAAAATTAATAAGAAGCACACCTTGCCTTTCCCAAAACACTGTCGCCACCACCTTCCTTGCTGACAAGGTTTGCAAACATTTTCTTGGTTTTTGGGGGGACCTTGTGTTCCCCCACTCCACTGACTGTAATTTTGTCTCGCATTTGACGTGTTTCACTCCAGTCTCGTCACCGGCTACGATTCGATCCAGTAATGAATCACCATGCTTGTGGTAGGCCTCCAGAAATGTCAACGTTGCCCCCATTCCCAGTTCTTTATGGAGTTCTGTAAGCATTTTGGGCACCCATCTTGCACAAAATTTGTGGTAGCCTAGCTTTTGAGTGAAAATTTCAAACAACAAGTCCGTGATACTTGCTGAAAAGAAAGCGGAAGCTCGGTTATTGTGAAGCGAAGGTTTTCACGAATCGTTTCATCAACTTTAGCGACAAGATCGACAGTCACAGTGCTCGGGCGTCCACTCTTCTCTTAATCATGAACGTTGGTTCGGCCATTTTTAAACCGAATGCACCATTTCCGGACGGAACATTCACTCATTACGTTGTTCCCGTACACTTCGCACAGTTCACGATAAATTTCTGTAGGTTTTAGATTTTTTGCCAACAAAAACCGTATCACAGACCGCACCTCAGAACTGACTGGATTTTCGATTGCAGCGCACATTTCAAATTCGAATATCGAAAAACCCAGACGTGTAGAGACGTTCCCACTGACACGGATGGATGCGGACTGAGCTGCCGAGCACGCACATACCAAAATATACGCGATCGGCGCGCGCCTAGCGGCGTCAGACTGAAACGTTCCCTACTTTCTGAACAGCCCTCGTACATAAAAGAATTGGCGGATGGGGTTGGCAGCAATCTCCAGTTGTTTGCTGATGATGCTGTGGTGTACGGTAAGGTTTCGAATTTGAGTGACTGTAGGAGGATACAAGACAGACAAAATTTCCAGTTGTTGAGATGAATTGCAGCTAGCTCTAAATGTAGATACATATAAATTAATGTGGATGAATAGGAAAAACAATCCCTTAATGTTCGGATACAGCATTAGTCGTGTCCTGATTGACACAGACACTTCGTTGAAATGTCTGGGCGTAAAGTTGTAAAGCGATATGAAATGGAATGAGCATTCAGGATTGTGGTAGTGAAGGCGAATGCTCGAGTTTCGTTTATTGGGAGAATTCTGGGACTGTAAAGTTCATCTGTAAAGGAAATCACACATAGGACGCTAGTGCGAGCTGTTCTTGGATACTACTTTAGATCTGTACCAGGTCGGATCAAGCGAACACATTGAAGAAGTTCAGAGGCGGACTGCTAGATTTGTAATTGGTAGGTTCGAACTACATGCAAGATGATTCAGGAACTCAAATGGGAATCTCTGGAGGAAAGGTGACATTGGTTTCGAGGGACACTATTAAAGAAATTTAGAGAACCAGTATCTGAACTGGATGCACAACGATTCTGTTGCCTCCAACATACACTGGGCATAAGAGTCACTTTTTAAGAATAAAGAAATTAGGCCTCTTACGGAAGCATATAGATAGTCGTTTTTCCCACTCATTGTTTGCTAGTGGAACAGGAAAGGAAATGAGTGGTGGTTGTATGGGGTTCCCTCCGCCACTCACTATACAGTGGATTGCGGAGTATTTACGTAAATGTAGATGTAGACCTCTTTCAAAGAGTTCGATGTTGATCTTTGCTGGGCGATTGTTTTAAAGTTCGACATTTTCTTTTTAGGGAAAGTTTGGAATATATCCGCTCACACTCTTCGTCTGCTGGTTGAGAGTCTTATAGGAATTAGTAATTGTGCAGATAGATATGGGTTTTATCGATGATATTCAGGATATGAATGTAAGAACAAGTACGGGTACTTGTACAGGGCAGTGTTGCCACTCACTGAGATGATGCTGCTACCAAACGGATTGTGAGAGGGAACTACCTACTACCGCCAAGTCATTGTGCCCAACTTTATTTTTGGCCAAATTATTAGTAAAGACTATTATCAAGATCGATTTTAGTTACTTCACCGCTTTTTAAATAATTCACTATATTTATTCTAGCACAGCATTAAATTTTCCTGTATTCTCTTACGTATACACTGTCTGACAAGGAAAAGGTGAATTATCCAGAAGGGGAGGGGAAAGTGAAATGAAACTTCATGCTGAGAGGGTATGTGAAATTATTCCAGTGATTACTAAATACTGGGTGTTGTGTGATGTCCTTAGGATAGTTAGGTTTAAGTAGTTCTAAGTTCTAGGAGACTGATGACCAAAGATGTTAAGTCCCATAGTGCTCAGAACCATTTGAACCATTTGATTACTAAACGAAGTCAAATTTACGAAGAACGTGGCAGTACGAGTACCCTTACCAGTGCGATATTGCACACAGTCGGGCCTTGATGTATGGGCTGATTCAATTTAAAATGATGGTACTAAAAACAATAATGAAATGACTACCACTTTATCAGACAAATAGAAAACACCGTTCAATGTTCGTATTTTCCTAATTCTGTGTTCACTGTCATTGCTATTCTTGTATGGTGCCAAATTATTGCCCGCTGCCCTGAATTACCCCAATTACTGTGTATGTACACTTAGTCAGCAAGCTCTCAGATGAATCGAAAATTGTCCTAAATTTGGGATTTATAAGCGAAAGCCACATCATGATAAGACTTGCTGATGTCTGCACAAGCGCGCTGACACAATCTCGAAGCACATCACATTTTGGTAAGTTGAGATGAATGCACATGAGGTGTGATGGCATTCAACACGTCATTGTCCCAAACAGTGGTATGCAGGACAATGGTAGTTACCTAGTCAACTGGCCATCATTGCCCCAGAATAGAATACGCGGTAATGCTATCATCCTGTCAACTAACCATCATTTCCCCAATAGTAGTCCGCAGCTCGTGGTCGTGCGGTAGCGTTCTCGCATCGCACGCCCGGGTTCCCGGGTTCGATTCCCGGCGGGGTCAGGGATTTTCTCTGCCTCGTGATGACTGGGTGTTGTGTGATGTCCTTGGGTTAGTTAGGTTTAAGTAGTTCTAGGGGACTGATGACCTTAGCTGTTAAGTCCCATAGTGCTCAGAGCCATTTGAACCATTTTTGAACCCCAATAGTAGCCGGCCGGAGTGGCCGAGCGGTTCTAGGCGCTACTGTCCGATAGTGCTCAGAGACATTTTTGAACCCCAATAGTATCTGAACAACGGCAATTGCCTTATGTCAGATTGCCCCAGAACATTATCCACCAGTTGTTTGGGATAAAGGCCATCACCATTCCCAGTGACAGTCATTGCCCCAATAGAATCCACCACTTTTTCATGATATATGGAGTAATTTCTTACAATTTTGTGTAACAATGTTGATGATGAAAGTAATTTGTCACAGTTTTCCCGTAACAGAGAGATGTATGGCGCAGTTTGATAGAATTCCGCTACAACATGACAATGCATAGGTCAACTTGTTATAACTTTGCTGCAATATAATGACGTGAGGAGAAATCTGTTACAATTTAGACACGAAATAGCGGTGTATGGGACATTTTATAACATTTCTCTATACCATGATGACATGCAGTGGAATTTGTTGCGTTATGTTTCAGTTTTGCTCCCGCATGATTATGTATGGCAAAATTTGTTACAATTTTTGTATTGTGGGCAACCACATCTGTAGAACTGAAACATGATGAATAAGATCGCTTCAGATCTATGATAAGTCTTTATTTCTAATCCAGCTAGTTTCGTGGCGTTAGAGCCACACCTTCGGGGTGCAGTTGTATGTTAACAAGATTAAAAACAAATAAAGGTCCTGTTTGGGTTAAAATGAAATTTTACTATACATGAAGCTATACAGGAAAAATTACGTACTTATATTTAAAATTTATTCCAAACCATAGTCATTAGATGACCCAACATACTTTGTTCCATTGCGTTAAAACAGTTAAGCCATCAAAAGGTCGGTAGTCCAGTTAAGAAGACTGCAATTCAGGAAAACTAGAATAATAATAAATGGATGTCAGAGATAAAACAAATGGTACGTGTAGATGGCGAAAGCTACGTTCACACTGGCAAGGTAAAATAAATCTCGAAGCAGAGCTTGTATGAATGTACAATAAGTCAAGTTCAGATAAATTGCTGCATTCAGAACAGACAGTCACCTAAATAAAATAATTGGGGGAAAGAAAACATACAGTCTTATATAATACCTAAGGCTTAAAATCACGTGACAGCATGAGGTCCGCAGTGACTGCCTAGATGAAGTGAGCTGTGGCAATGACTGTGGGACCGGCTAAGAACGTTCTTCATAGTAATTCGTGATATGATCACGTATACAGACAAATTCCACTGCAGCTTTTTCTGGCCCTGACATACCACTGCCTCGTAAATTTTGTTTTTCTTTAGTGGTACTGTATTTCATAATATTGAAAACTAAGTGTGGAGGAGAGTGAAGTGTAAATAGTGTGAATTCACTCTATGTCCCTTTGTGTGCTGAGCAGTGTCCTTGATTCGTTCTTTAATGCACTCTGGAAAGAACTGTTCACTTCAAGTACCATTCTCACATATAAAACTGGAAACATACTTGAGATATTTCCTCGAATTGAAACTAGACGCTCGGAATGCTTAGCCGCTGGCACGTGCTGAGGAAAAACGAAATTATTTGGAAATGCTAATAACAATGGGAAATACTTTATTTGTTCCAAGGTAACAACAGAAAAATGTGGAACTCTCATGTCGCCGTGTGCTTTGTGGTGAAAGTTACGAAGCTGGAATAAATTCACAATGACTAGGGCAGATCAGATGTTTAACAGCAAAGGAGAGTACTGGCTATCTTGCGTAACACGTTTGTTCAGCCCCGCTACTTTCGGGGCAATTTTTTGCTGTTTGATTCCTATATCTTTGGTTATTACTTTTAGTCTTCGTGTTCAGCTTAACACTCTTTAAAATTTCCCGTATTTTAAACCACACTAAGCAACAAAAGTTTTAGGAATTAATAAAAGATATTGATGTTATTAATATTTGGAGCCATTTTCCTCAGTTACTAACAATAACTTCAGTTACGTTTCATCATAAAGACAATAAATTTCCGTCTTTTACAACTGAAATTTATTCTTGAGTACCACACATGTCTCTCTTATTCATGTTAGGCTTCTTTAGCCGTCTATAGTACATGTAAAATTATTTAATTGTTCATATTTTGATGTGAGATTTGTAATGATTTTTTGTCAATTTGTTTAGATGTAGCTCTTCCTTTTTACAATTTCAGGTTTATGCTTTTACTTACTTTCATTTTTGTGTCCTCTTCGTCGTGTCATTTGTAGTTCTGTATGTGCTAAACGCCCATGGTGCAGGTTTAACCCGATAAATACTTATTTGCACATAGCCTATACTGTCAATAAATAATTCCTTGCACATAACCTATAGTGTAGAAAACTGCACATGTTTGCACTGCTATTGGTCACACACGTGACCAAGAGCAGTACAAACACGTACAGTTTTGTACAATTTAGGTTATGACTGAAGAAGTACTTAGTGGAAGAAACCTATACCATGTACATTTAGCACATAAAATCAACAGATGGCTGGATGAACAGGACACAAAAATAAATGTAAGTAAAAAAATACAAACATAGCTTGAATAAACAAACTGTCACAGAATCACTACAAAACTTACATCAAGACAAGTACAGTTAAATAATTTTATTTGTAATATAGACCACTCAAGATGCCTAACATGAATAGCCGAAACATTTCGTACTCAAGTATAAATTTCAGTTGCAAAAGACGGAAGGTTTCTCGTTTTTGTAATAAAACATAGCTGAAGTTAAAAGGATTTTAAACTAATTTTTTAATAACATTCATGGCATAACTATCTTCACCGTACTCAAAGGCGAGTGGTTTAGACCGTTGTGGATACTGGGCCTGGCGGCTGGTATCCAGTAGTAGGGAAGGGGTTAAGTGCAGGCTTGTGATGTTTGTGTCTGCGATGGCTGAATGGTGAGTAATTTTTCTGGGATGGGAGGTGTTTCCCAGAACCGCTTAGCACTGAACTATCGAAAATCCCTCACAGGAAGTAGCACTTTTCTGAGGACCAATTAAGTGGACGAGTAGTTGCATACACACAATCTGATCAAAAGTATCCAGACACCTATAAGTGGGCATTAACAATGGATATGTTCACACTTGGCTCTTAGGACGGATTGAACTCTGTTGGGAACACATTCAGTGAGGTGTCTGAATGTCTGTGGTGGAACGGCATACCAGTCTTAATGAAGAGATGAAACTAGAAAAGGCAGCGATGTTCGAAGCTGGGGTCTGTAACATTCGACGCTCTAACTCGTCCCAAAGGTTCTCCATTGGGTTACGTGGGGACAATGAGCGGGTCAGTCCATTTCAGGGTGCGTTGTCATGATGATGCAAACAATCATCGTCTCTGAACTGTTCCTCCACTGTACGGAGTAAACAATGCTGTAAAATTTTATCGTATCCTGCAGCACTCAACGTTTTCTTAAGCGCAATAAGGGGAACACACGCTAACCACCAAGAACACCTCAATACTGTAACATCGCCTCCTCCGTACTTCAGTGTTGGCACTATACACGACGGCAGTAAAGTTCTCCAGGCATTCGACAAACACAAATAAATTTCGTTCCTAGTCATCCACTGTCCAGTGGCGGCGTTTAACATTGACTACACTAATATGTGGCTTATGAGGAGCATTTCGAGAATCGATTTCATGCGATTTCTTACAACCATCCCCCCCCCCTCCCCTCCCAATGCTGTACTGTCCCTGTCCGTCTGTCCATGAGGCCTTTCTGGTTTTGATTTCCCTATGGTTATTCCTTCCAGTTTCCACGTCACCAAAAATCAGCTTGGGCAGCATTAGACTGGTTGAAAACTTCATGATGGATTTGTTACTCCGGTGACATCTAGTGAGTCGTCTTGTTCGAAGTTTCTGAGCTCTCCTGACAGACTCATTCTGCTGTTACTGATTCTCTATCGACGCAATACTCATCGTCTCGTTTAATACTGGCGGGCTTATTTCTCGTGGTGTCTAGTGGTCAACTTCACATTACATGGGGCTGGCATATTCTGTTGATCAGGCAGTTTACATACAAGTTTGGAATAATTATTTATGTCCTTCAGTCCACCTTTGCATATAAGAAACAACTCTGAAGGATGAAGTGATCTGATTGCAATAGCGATAGGGAGAGGGAGATTAGGCAAGGCTGCAAAGATCAAGGGGTAAAATCATTACAGTGATGTCTTACTGAACTGTTAGCTCTTAGTTTCATTATTGCAAAGCACAACTGAAAAATACCTAAGCCGATTCTGCAAATTCCAGATAATTCCATTGGTGTTAAATAACCTTCAAATCTATGTTTTTGGATCGATCTATTGAATGCAAGTTGTTCCTCTTCCACGCCGGAAGGTCACGGAGAAAACTGCATCCGTGAGTGAGGTAACCGACGCCCAAAAAAATCGTTTACGAAAGACATGTTTCAAGGCAACATCCCAGTGCAACATATTCCTAAAAGTACGAGATTCAACGGATCACTTAAGCTCGTTAAGCTGTCTGATTCAAAATTCATACAATGATTCCACATCACGTGGCAGGTACATTATCCAGAAACACAGGAAAACTTGTAACTTAACGCTTCCAGGTAAATTCAGTTGCCTCTAGCTATCATTGGAAAACAATATAAAGTACGCAGCTTATCCCTGAAGGGTGTATTCACACAAAAGAATCAACAAACCTTACAAATTTTCTGAACACCATAGACCCACATATACGCAAATAATATGCCACACGGGTTAACACATTTTTTAAAGTGATATATGATGCTAACCTCTGAAATAATTTTCGGATCACACGTGCTAGAAAATAAGTGCTCAGTCGAAAAAGGTCCCACATTAAGCATACGAAATTACAAACCGATAAGCTATTAAGCAAGAGCTCATTAGAAACGAAACTAAAACGGAAGGCGCATGGCAATAAGCTTCCTCACCGTAACATATCAGAGTAGACTGGTCAAAAGGTTCTATGTTGTGAGCTTGATGAAATATTTACGTAATGATTGAGTATGACCTGTTGTACACTGCAGAGGCAAAGAAACTGATACATATGCCTAATATCGTGTAAGACCCCCGCGAGCAGATGGACGTGCCACAATAACACGTGGCATGGACTCGACTAATGTGTGAAGCAGTGCTGGAGGGAACTGGCACCATGAATCCTGCACGGCTGTCCATAAACCCGTAAGAGAACGACGAGGTGGAGATCTCAACAGCACGTTGCAAGGTATCCCAGAGACGCTCAATAATGTTCTTGTCTGGAGAGTTTGGCGGTCAGCGGAAGGGTTTAAATTCAAAAGAGTGTTCCTGGAGCCACTCTGTAGCAATTCTTGGCGTGTGGGGTGTCGCAGTGTCCTGCTGGAATTGCCCAAGTCCATCGGAATGCATAATGAACATGAATTGATGCAGGTGATCTGACAGGACGCCTGCATAAGTGTCACCTCTCAGAGTCGCATGTAGACGTATCAGGGGTCCTAATCACTCCAACTGCACACACGCTCCACACCATTACAGAGCTTCTACCAGCTTGCACAGTCTCCTACTGGTATGACGGGTCCATGGATTCATGAGGTTGTCTTCCCATCCGTACACGTCCATCCACTCGATACAAATTGAAACAATTCGTCAGAGGACGGAACATGTTTCCAGTCATCAACAATCCACTGTCGGTGTTGGCGGACCCAGGCGAGGCGTTAAGCTTTGTGTCGTGCTGTCATCAAGGGTACAAGAGTGGGTCTTCGTCCCCGAAAGCCCATATCGATGATGTGTCGTTGATGGCTCAGCATTGAAATCTGCAGCAATTTGCGGAAGGGTTGCACATATGTTACGTTGAACGATTCTCTTCAGTCGTCGTTGGTCCGCTCTTCCAGGATCTTTTTCCGACCACAGCGATCTCGGAGATTTGATGTTTCACGGGAATTCTGATATTTACAGTACACTCGTGAAATAGTCGTACGGGAAAATTCCAACTTTATCGGTACCTCGGAGATGCTGTGCCCCATCGCTCATGCTCTGAATATAACACCGCGTTCAAACTCACTTAACTCTTGATAACCTGACATTGTAGAAGCAGTAACCGATCTAACAACAGTGCTGGAACTTCTTGTCTTATAGAGGCGTTGCCGATCGCAGCGCGGTATTCTGCCTGTTTACATGTACCTGTATTTGAATAAGGATGCCTATACCGGTTTTTTTGGCGCTTCGGTGTAAGTCAGCACGTCAGCAACGCCGAAAACGATCGTCCACCTGGGACCAAGTGACCGGAAAACCAGCAAAACCGACTTGTTGATAAGGATACAAACACCTTAGTGTCTCAGAACAAGCCATCCCATACTCGCACTAACAAATGTGCATAGCACCTGTGCTGGGCAGTAGACGTGCTGAGCGACAGGCTAACAAAACAGATGACAAACAATGGGCACTGCAGGTTAAAGATCAATGAAGAAGTGCATTTCATTATCCAACCACCTTTGAGGGGCTATTAATGTGAGTGGCAAATGGCTAGTTAAATTATCTGTATGATGCTGCTGAGGGTTTTGGCTAAAATGTATAAGAGTTGTAAAATCTCTTTATATTCGATGAATTATTCTGATACAATTCTACCCATGAATGACGTTTACTAATTTTCTATCTTCATACTCGCAGAATCCATGCGAAAAGTAGTTCATACAATAGCTATGCCATGAGCGCATAAGTATTCTTTGTAGTACTTTCTCTGGTGGTTGTTAAAAAAAAAAGAAGAAGAAAAAAGGCTTCCGAGAATGTCTTCGTGCAGATTAGCCTGAGCTTTGTTTGAAGCACTGTAATCTGATTATTGAGATTTATGACAGAAGATAACTGATACGAAATTGTACGATTGAAAGTGAAATATATATATATATATATATATATATATATATATATATATATATATATATATATATATATATATGGCTCCTTCATACAAAAGGTGTGTATTTGACATTTGAGAATTTATGATATTCATCGATATATTGCGTAGTTGTTAATCAGAAGGGAACTTCCGAAAGACTGGATACGAACCTGCATTTAATAATCCAAGAGCTCCATTACTTCTTCGGAAGGTTAAACTTTATCAAAGCCAAATATCCGCTTGATCTTATTATACAACGCTCCCAAAATTACGAGGCATTTTATTTCTACAGATTAGCAGACTGCCGCAAAGCACGAGCCTGTAGAGAAGAAGAATCATCGCCTGATTTCATTGTAACAAGTAAAATTTCTGAATCATTTTTAGTGACTGAGCTATGACTGTGTTTCCTATCATGAATGATTGATTGCTCGAACGAATTGAGAACTACATAGATAGGAGGAAAAATTACAGAGTGAAAAATAAATAAATAAATAAAATATTAAAACAATCGTCGGGAGGTCTGGAACACGAGACATCAAAGGGCAGGGAGAGGGGGGGGGGGGAGGTTGAAGGGACAGCACTTCCGTGGGTACGAGGCAAATAGTGGGCACCATGGAGCAGAGGTGACATTCAAGTGTGTTGAGTATATTACGTGAGTAGTGAGTAATCATCAGTGACCAGTGAAATTGCTCTGCCGGAATGGAGAGCTCTAATAGAACACTCAAGTGCGTTGAAGTGGATGGGAATCATTTTCTGCTTAAGCTGCCGGTTTTGTAGACGATTGTCGCAATTGAGTGATGATCCGCTTCATC
Source organism: Schistocerca nitens (assembly GCF_023898315.1). Classification (NCBI taxonomy): domain Eukaryota; kingdom Metazoa; phylum Arthropoda; class Insecta; order Orthoptera; family Acrididae; genus Schistocerca; species Schistocerca nitens. Next base: position 251,540,122 of record NC_064618.1, read on the forward strand.
GGTAGGAAGATGCCAAGTAGAAGAACACAGAGCGAGCATTAACTAACTGGAGGTGGTGTTTAGTGAGCGATTCAAGGGTGGTAAGATCTAGAAGAAAACAAATTCCCTTTGTTACCATGAAAATTAGAAGCATCTTGTTCGTATGTGTGTGCATAAATGATCTAGCAGATAACGTCGGAAGTTCCACGAAGTTTTCCGCGGATGATGCTGTCGAACACAGTGTAGTCGCGACGGTGGAACATTGTAGCGAAATGCCGGAACACCTGCAGAGTATCGACAATTGGTTCAGGGAGTGTCAATTGACCCTCAACGTAAACAAATGTATCATTTAGCGAATACATACACAGAGAGACCCTTGATTGTATTCTTTCTGAATTGCAGGACAATCACTGGAAGCAGTTAGTTCCATAAAATACCTAGGAGTATGCGTGCGGGGCGATGTGAAGTGGAACGGTCACATAAAATTAATGAAGAGTAAGGCCGATGCCAGGCTGAAATTCAGTGGAAGAATCCTCTGTAGTCCCTCATCAAAGGAAATAGCTTACAAAACTGTCGTTTGATCAATAGTTGATTATTGATCGTCCGTATGAGATCCGTACAAGGTAGCACTAATAGAGGAGATCCAAAGAAGAGGAGCATATTTCTTACAGGTTCATTTAGTAAGCGCGATGGCACCACGAAGATGATCAGGGAACTCCAATATCAGGCACCGCAAGATTGGCGTTCTCGATCGCGATATGGTCAACTCTTAAAGCTCCAAGAGCCTACGTTCCTAGAAAAATCAACCAACATATTGCTTCCTCCCCTACGTATATCTCTTGAAAAACAATCAACATAAAATTAGAGACATTCGAGGCCACACAGAGGCTAACCAGCAATCGTTCCTCCCGCGAACAGTACCCTCCGATACCCTCTTCGTGGCATCTCAGATTCGAATACCATAAGCGTTGTTAAATACAAATTACACAAACGAGCTGTATAATTTATAATGTATGGGTGCTGTTTTCTACATAAAGTCCTACTACAATTACTCTTGAAAGCGAAATAAAATAATTATGCTGGTTCAAATCTTACAATGATCTTAAACTTTTCCAGAAACATTAATTTAACCTGTGAAAAATATAAATGGCCACCATTTCTAGCGAGGACCGCTGCCAGACGTGCAGGAATAGAGTCAAGGTGTTTATGGAGGGTACCTACAGGGAAGTGGAACCATGTCAGATCCAGTGTCATGTCCAGCTGCGCTAGGTTTCTCGGTTGAGTTTCCATGGCGCGAACAGCTCGATCGATGTGATCCCGCAGATTATTGACTGACATTTTATCCTGTGGCCAAGGGAGTACGGTAAACACATCCTGGTGCTCTTCGAACCCCGCACGTACACTACGAGCTTTGTGACACGATGCATTATCCTGCGGGTAGATGCGTACTTGGTAGGTGCGAACCTGTGTTGATCCATTACACCTTTCAGAATGTAGAGCTCACGCAGGGAATACCAAGGAAACATTCTCCAGACAATAACGTTCCCACCTACAGCCTGCAACCATACGAAGATTGTTGCAGCGGCGTACGCGCCAGATGCCATTTGTCTGATGGTGCATAAAACGTGAATCATCTGAAAAGACCGCCTGTCCTCCAGCCTTCGTCGCCGATGAACACCAGTCAGCATGGGTGTATGAACAAAGCGCTTGCTGCGTAGGCCCACACGCAGCAAAATTCGCTGAACGGTCGTTGAGGAGACACCGTTAGCAGCTCCTTGCTTCATCAGGGTGATGAGTTGCTCAACAGTTGGACGTCTGTTCGCTCCTAGGCATCTCCGCAGCCGTCGTTCTCCCCTGTCACCTACGGCCCGTGGTACACCACAGTTGCCCGGCGCCAGTTTTGGATAGCGCCATTTTGCCACGCACGGTATACTTTAATCACTATTGCATACGAGCAGTTTACGAACTTAGCCATTTCGGAAACGCTTGCACCCTTGGCCCGAAAGCCAATCGTCATACGCTTTTGGACGTCAGGTAAATCTCTCCATTTATGCATTACGACAACGATCGCAGTCTTTTCGGCGACTACCTCTACCGTTAGTGCAGCTACTCGTCATCTATGAGTGGTTATGACACGTTGACGTCGACAGTGTATATGTTTTGCAACAGCTGTTGCAAGAATTGCAGGTAATCTTACTAGTCAATGCTGAGGACAGCTACAAGTAAAATAAACATTTGGGTTCACTGTCATGCGACCATGATCTTTAATTTGCTCTGCTGTCATGGATAACAGCGTATCCGGCGTTTCCTGATCAGTCAGTCACTTCATTTCACCAAAGTATTACATGGTGTTTCATACACATGTTCCGTCCCACTTTCTGACGCTTCATCATTCAATTTTTCTACTTGTTCCAGGAAATTAATTTGGACAGAATTGAATTTTTCCCGGTCTCGGTAGGAACTGGCAGCCAGAACCAGCCGGATTGTTGCGACACCATTTGAATAAACGTGTCGAAGCTGCCGAGCGACAAACAGGGCTTATGTATACAAGTGAAGGGGGACTTGCTCTGCGTACGTGACTACAGCCATTCCAGAGATAGACATCAGAGGAGAGAACGCGACCTCTGTGAGCAATATAAATACGGTTCCATCCGCAACCCACAGTAGGACAGGTCTACAGGAGGCACTGCCCCTGTGTCTCTCGTAGCCCTGTATCGCACTTACAACAGCTGTTAGTCTTCTAACGAGATACATTCTGAGGAATAGTTCGCCGACGTATCTGCATCACTTCAGATTTATACAATTAGGTAAGGAGCTCTAGCTTTGAAATAGTGACTGGAGTGGAGTTCCATGAGGACGAATCCATTCTGACTTTGATTTCTATGATACTTCCTTGAGATTTACATCGAGTTCTATACTTTAAAATACTTGTAGCAAAGCTACTGTCACAAGCAGCCCAAGCTACGTTCATTCGTGGATTGTGTGGACTGAGTAAGACCCTCTGTCGTCTGTAAGGTCTTCTATCTCCCTCTCGGGACACGACATTATCTCGAATGTGAACTTACCAGACGTGTAGGACACGGGATAAATCACAAATAAAATGTGAAAACGCCGATACTAGCAAACAGTTCATGTTGTAAATTACGACATATTTCAGTTTTAATATACCATTATAGGAATGGAAAGTGTTATACTGTGAGCAATAGTCCGCTGTTTAACCAAATTTGTGGAGGTGTTCAACGGATAACAGGTGTTAAATTAATAAACTTCCATTTCATTCGGAATTGCTGTCCATCATCATCAGTATGGGGCGTGACGTACATGGGCACGAATATACAGTTGTATTCTTTATGGCCTGAAAGCGAATAGTCTCTGAATATCGTTGAAACAGGAAATACACGCCCATAAAAACTCTGGCAAACGACCCAAAGGGACTGAACACCAGAGATTTTGGTTTCAATAACATTCACAGTTTTACCGAAAATATACAACTTTATCACACCAACAAGCAAACTGTTGAAACAAATATTACATGTTAAATAACTGAAATAATTTAAAAGGGTCCTAACAACAAATAGGTGGGGCAAATTTGGTAATAACGAAACATTTAAAAACATCTAAACATTGTGAACGAATATACGCTCTCCTTTAAACTAAAGACAGAAACGTGAATTCGTTACACCACTAGGAATTAGGCTAAGAATCTGAAAATTGGTCTTAACAATACCAAAATCACAGCTCTGAAATCGCGAGTGAGGCTCATTTACGCTTATTTCTTCCGTAAGATACAACAGGACACATGCTGAACCGATGTGACTGAAATGTTAATCATTTCTGCACACCATACTAACCTAGTGGTCCTGTGAATATGAACGTCCTATCTCTAGTCGAACAAGGTGTTCTGTCTTTCTTCTTTTTTTTCCTTTTTTTTTCCTTTCTGAAGATGAGTGTATGAACTTCCATGTTTGATCCAATTGTGGACTTGCGGTGAGAAGACGACAATAGTACTACAAACAGTTGGTTCGAGCTCTCCCGTTGGGAAAAAATTTGCGTTCTATAATCAGGCAATCTGTAATGAATAATTAGCCCACCAGAAGTTTTAATAAAAAGAAGTTGTAACGAAAAGTTACCTCCCGGAAACAAGTCACTGTTTCCGGCAAAATATTAATTTTCATTGTGCGATCTCACCGTCAAACAAGTAGTAGCTTGTAAATTAAAACTGGCAGACAACTCTACAGTGAAAGAAAATTTTGGGTTTGATCTTTGTAATCTTAGCTGCCCTATGAAGAGAGCTCACAATACAATGTTGATTCGTCAGTGTGATGAATCATTTCAACCCGACGGTTACTTTCATCGAGTATGGGAAGAATAACATTCTTCATTGGACGGAGTATTTACTTTACGGTGTGTCGCTTCCCTAACACAAAATGCGAACATCCCGCGACATAATGACCAAAAATAAGCTCACCAAGTATAAGAACAAGTTCGTGATTTGATCGAAGACTTCCTGATAAAACTCGACGCATCGTTCTAAACGCAACAAAATCGACAGATGTGAATGTAATTCCGATAGCACGCCATGGGAATGTGATAGAGTCGTTACTGTTTACACTATATATTGCCTGACTAAAAAAGGCAACCACCCAGAAGACATGGTATGATGTAAAAATAATTTACTGATGCGAGAGAGCGTTGTAAGCACCTGACATAAGTGTGTAAAGAGCCTTACTGTGGGTATCCACTTGGCCGGCTGGTCCATTCAGATTTGTGTACCATTCGGCTGTGGTGGTGGACTAACATTCACCTGCATACTCGTCGTCAATTTTCCGGTCAACCAAGTCTGAGTATCACGAGGGAAGTTAGCCATACAGTGCACCAAGCACTTTCTTTTTTTTTTATTTCTTTTTGAGTCATCAGTCTTTGGCTGGTTTGATGCTGCCCACCACGAATTCCTCTCTTGTGTCACCCTCTTAATCTCAGAGTAGCACTTGCAATCTACTTCCTCATTTATTTGCTGGATGTATTCCAAATCGCTGTCTTCGTCTACAGTTTACACTCCCTACAGCTCCCTACGCTACCATGGAAGTTATTTTCTGATGCCTTAACAGATGTCCTACCATCTTGATCTTCTCCTTGGCAGTGTTCATATTCCTCTCCGATTCTGCGTAGAACCTTCTCGTTCCTTACCTCATCAGTCCGCCTAATTTTCAACATTCGTGTCCAGCATCCCATGTCAAATGCTTCGCTTCTCTTCTGTTCCGGTTTTCCCACAGTCCATGTTACACTACCAGACAATGCTGCGCACCAAACAAGCATTCTCAAAAAATTCTTCCTAAATTAAGACCTATGTTTGATACAAGTAGACTTCTCTGGGCCAGGATTTCCCTTTTTTGCCATTGCTAGTCTGCTTTTGACTTCCTCCTTATTCCGTTCGTCGTGGTAGGCTTACGTAGTAAAATTACTTAACTTCACCTACTTCGTGAAAATTAATCCTGATGTTAAGTTTTTCAGTGCTCTCATTTCTGTTACGTCTCATTACTTCCTTCTTTCTTCGATTTGCTCTCAATCCACGAACTGTTCATTTCGTTCATCAGTTCATGTAATTCTTCTTCACTTTCACTCGGGGTAGCAATGTCATCAGCGAATCGTATCATTGGTATCCTTTCACCTTGATTTTTAATCCCACTCCTGAACCTTTCTTTTATTTCCACTATTGCTTCTTTCGATGGACAGATTGAACATTAGGGATGAAAGACTAAACCCTCTCTTACACTCTTTTTAATCCGAGTACTTCGTCCTTGGTTGTCCACTCTTATTATTGCTTCTTGGCTCTTGTACATATTGTATATTACCCGTCTCTCCCTATAACGTATCTCTATTTTTCTCAGAATTTCGAACCTCTTGCACCATTTTACATTGTTTTATTGTCGAATGCTTTTTGCTAGTCGGTAAATCCTATGGACGTGTCTTGATTTTTCTTCAGTCTTGCTTCCGTTATCAATCGCATCGTCAGAATTGCCTCTCTAGTGCCTTTGCCTTTCCTGAACCCAAACTGATCGTCATCTAAAACAGCCTCAATTTTCTTTTCCATTCTCCTATAGGCTATACTATTGTTGTCAGCAACGTTGATGCATGACATGTTAAGCTGATTGTGCGATAATTGTCAGCTCTTCCAGTCTTCGGAATTGTGTGGATGATATTTTTTCCGAAATTCTGCACTTTATAAAGCCGTAATATCTGCGTCTGCCATCCGGAAACAAGTAATGGATTCCTTGCAACATTCTGAGTCAACCTGCACTGTTGGAGACTGGCAGCAGGCGGAGTAGAGATTTACCGTCCCACGCGCAGCCTGGTGTAAACACCACCACACAAGCGGCTGTGTATGGTGCGGCACCATGACCGCAAGCATGCACCACTGAATGACACTGCACTGTGTTCTGTTACGAGCCGCTGCTCTGCACTGTCCCAGGGTGATGGTAATCGACGAGTATGGCGGCTGCCTCAGTAGAGGTCACATTCTTCCAGTATTTTGGAGAGGCGCAGCGATGTTACTCCCTATATCTTGGTGTGGAAAGCCATCGGTATAGCGTCAGGTCACAACTAGTAGTGTTTGATAGAACTCTGTCAGCACAGTGTACGTCACTGCCATCCTGCCTCCTCATGTGTTACCCTTCTTGCGACAGTGTCTTGGTGTCATTTTTCAGCAGGACAATGCTGGTCTACACATGTCACGTATCCAAACGTTGTTGAGGTACTCTGATAGCCAGCATGATCACTTTATCTGTCCCCTACAGAACATGTTTGGTACCAGCTCGGAGATCAGGAGATCAATTCCATCCGCGTGATAGTATCCTGGATATCAAGGACCAGCTACAACAACTATGGGCTAGCTTGCATTAGGAGAAGATACAATGGATTTGCAACATATTTCTCGACCGAATCAGTATTTGCATCGACGTCAGAGGGTGTGCAAACTCATACTGGTACGTCGGCTCATACTCACGAGTTCTTTGAAAATTTCGTTCGATAATTAAACCACTGAAATAACTGTAACTACACTCCTGGAAATGGAAAAAAGAACACATTGACACCGGTGTGTCAGACCCACCATACTTGCTCCGGACACTGCGAGAGGGCTGTACAAGCAATGATCACACGCACGGCACAGCGGACACACCAGGAACCGCGGTGTTGGCCGTCGAATGGCGCTAGCTGCGCAGCATTTGTGCACCGCCGCCGTCAGTGTCAGCCAGTTTGCCGTGGCATACGGAGCTCCATCGCAGTCTTTAACACTGGTAGCATGCCGCGACAGCGTGGACGTGAACCGTATGTGCAGTTGACGGACTTTGAGCGAGGGCGTATAGTGGGCATGCGGGAGGCCGGGTGGACGTACCGCCGAATTGCTCAACACGTGGGGCGTGAGGTCTCCACAGTACATCGATGTTGTCGCCAGTGGTCGGCGGAAGGTGCACGTGCCCGTCGACCTGGGACCGGACCGAGCGACGCACGGATGCACGCCAAGACCGTAGGATCCTACGCAGTGCCGTAGGGGACCGCACCGCCACTTCCCAGCAAATTAGGGACACTGTTGCTCCTGGGGTATCGGCGAGGACCATTCGCAACCGTCTCCATGAAGCTGGGCTACGGTCCCGCACACCGTTAGGCCGTCTTCCGCTCACGCCCCAACATCGTGCAGCCCGCCTCCAGTGGTGTCGCGACAGGCGTGAATGGAGGGACGAATGGAGACGTGTCGTCTTCAGCGATGAGAGTCGCTTCTGCCTTGGTGCCAATGATGGTCGTATGCGTGTTTGACGCCGTGCAGGTGAGCGCCACAATCAGGACTGCATACGACCGAGGCACACAGGGCCAACACCCGGCATCATGGTGTGGGGAGCGATCTCCTACACTGGCCGTACACCACTGGTGATCGTCGAGGGGACACTGAATAGTGCACGGTACATCCAAACCGTCATCGAACCCATCGTTCTACCATTCCTAGACCGGCAAGGGAACTTGCTGTTCCAACAGGACAATGCACGTCCGCATGTATCCCGTGCCACCCAACGTGCTCTAGAAGGTGTAAGTCAACTACCCTGGCCAGCAAGATCTCCGGATCTGTCCCCCATTGAGCATGTTTGGGACTGGATGAAGCGTCGTCTCACGCGGTCTGCACGTCCAGCACGAACGCTGGTCCAACTGAGGCGCCAGGTGGAAATGGCATGGCAAGCCGTTCCACAGGACTACATCCAGCATCTCTACGATCGTCTCCATGGGAGAATAGCAGCCTGCATTGCTGCGAAAGGTGGATATACACTGTACTAGTGCCGACATTGTGCATGCTCTGTTGCCTGTGTCTATGTGCCTGTGGTTCTGTCAGTGTGATCATGTGATGTATCTGACCCCAGGAATGTGTCAATAAAGTTTCCCCTTCCTGGGACAATGAATTCACGGTGTTCTTATTTCAATTTCCAGGAGTGTACTTGGCATGATCAGCTTGGAGAGCGATATCTGTTAAACTGAATGCTACATTTTTTTTATTGCATCCTTTATTTGCCAAGAAGGCAATCTAAAAAAAAAAAAAGAGATTGCTAGTTTTAACCGGTTAAACGGTCAACTTCAGGTAACGATACAAAATTGCGGTGTCTACATCAACAGAAGAGGTAAGACATTTAGTCATCACAGTATCAAAATGTCAATTTAAAATCGTATTTACAATATACGTATGTGAAACATACTGTTCAAACATCTTTGTAGCCAAACGAAATGTGACATCAGATAAGTCGTGCTGTGCGGGTACAGTGTCAGTCCAAGTGAAGAAGACCAATGCTCTCTGTTTGCTTAAATCTATCCGTGCGACCTTTGATTTCTCTTACATTATGACAATGATCATTTCTTCCTATGTAGGTGGGCGTCAATAAAATGTATTCGTGGGCGCCATTCGAAGGAGAATGATGATTGAAATTCCGCGAAAACATCCTACCGCAAAGAAAAACGCCTTTGTTTTAATGAATGCCACTCCAAAACTCGTATGTCACAACCGTGACAATCACTCCCTATTTCGCGATAATACAAAACGAGCTGCCCTTCAATGAACTTCTTCGACGTCCTCCGTCAATGATATCTCAATGTCATCCGATGTGGAACACAGCGTGAGGCAATTCTCCAGCAAAGGTAGGCACTTTCTTTAGTAGACCTATTGCATCTTCTAAGATTTCTGCCAGTAACTCACAGACTTTGGTTCGCTTTCCCCACAACATTATCTATGTGATCGTCCCAGCTGACGTTATTCGTAACTGTTGTCCTTAAGTATTCCATTAAATTAACAGCGCATTCGTTTTAGTACTCATGTAGATGACCTCACATTTTCATTATTTAGCGTCAGTTGCCACTTCTCGCAGCCTGCAGATATCTTATGTCATTTCACAATTGGCTTTGGTCATGCGATAACTTTATGAGACGGGAAATGACAGCATCATTTGCAAACAATGTAAGACGGCTGCTCAGGTTGTCTCTTAAATCGTTTATGTAGTGCAGGAGCAGAAGAGCGTCTATAGTACCTTCTTGGCGAACACCAGATATCGCTTCTGTTTTATTCGATGGCTTTCCAACAATTACTGCGAACTGCGACATTCCTGATAGGATGTCATGTCGCACAACTAAGACGATACTCCTTAGGCATGCTGTCTGTTTAGGAGTCGCTTCTGACTAATGTGTTAAAAGCCTTCTGATAATCTAGAAATATGGAATCAGTTTGGGATTCCCTGTCAGTAACACTCAAATGGTTCAAATGGCTCTGAGCACTATGGGACTCAACTGCTGTGGTTATCAGTCCCCTAGAACTTAGAACTACTTAAACCTAACTAACCTAAGGACATCACACACATCCATGCCCGAGGCAGGATTCGAACCTGCGACCGTAGCAGTCGCACGGTTCCAGACTGCGCGCCTAGAACCGCGAGACCACCGCGGCCGGCAGTAACACTCATTACTTCGTAAGAATAAAGAGTGGCTCACAAGAACGATATTTTCTGAATCATTGTTGACTATTGATCAATAAATCATTTCTTCGGGGTAATTCATTATACCTTCACACAGTATATATTCCAAAATCTTATTGCAAATAGACGTTAGTGATATAAGTCCGTAAATCAACGGATTACTGCTAATTACTTTCTTGAGTTTTGGTATGATCTGGACAACTTTCCAGTCTTTAGGTACTAATCTATCGTCGAGGGGGCGGTTGTACGGGTGTATGATTGCGAAGTGTGGAGCTACAATATCAGCATAGGCCTACTCTGGAAGGAACCTAATGGATATACATCTCAATTGGAGACCTTACCTTTAGTAAGTGATTTAAGGCGCTTCACATGACCAAAGGTACCTGCTTACAAATTGCTAATGGTGGCAGCTGATCTTGATGCTAATTCAGGAATATTTACTTCGTCTTCTTTGGTGAAGGAATTTCGGAAAACCTTGTTTAGTAATCTTGAAAATTTCTCGGGTATTCAGCCAGGTAGCGTCGTCCAAAAGGCGCGATATCTCGGCTTCGTCGGTCTTAAGGCCCGTTTTATATGCCGGTTGTTGTAACCGTTCGTGCGGAACACGGCCTGCAAGTGCTGCAAATTAGCCGCTAGGCTGTCACAGTCTGAGATTTCACGTGCTCCGTGTACCAGTGTGCTTAGAACACCCTCTCGCTGTGAAGGAGCATGACAGCTGGAGGCATGCAGGTACAAATCTGTATGTGTCGGCTTACGGTAGACGCTGTGTCCTAGTGTGCCATTTGGTCTTCTCTTGACGAGCTCATCCAGAAATGGAAGCTGGTTGTTTTCTTCTACCTCCATCGTGAACTTGATATTCTGGTGCAGCGAGTTCAGATGCTGCAGAAAGTCTTGGAGGTGAAGAAGCTGAGACCGCAGCCTTCCAAGGACGAACACAAACCGGTTGCGGCAGCGATCATACCTTATGTCGGGAACACATCGGCAAAGATCGGCAGAATACTCAGAAAATATGTCAAGTGCGTGTTTCGCCCTCCGTCCAAAACGAAAACATTGTTAGGATCAGTCAAGGACGACTTAGGACTCCGGAAACCCGGAGTTTACAGCATCCCTTTCCAGTGCGGGAAAATGTATATAGGCCAGACCATCCGGACGGTACCGGAGAGATGTAGTGAACATAAAAGCCACACAGACAACGCACAGCTGACCAAGTCCGCCGTGGCAGAGCACTACATCTCACATGGACATGACATGAAATACGATGGCACAAAGGCGTTACAGCAGACGAGCACCTTCTGGGATTGTCTCCTCAAAGAGGCAGTGGAGATCCGGCTGCATGATGAACTGATAAATAAAGACAGCGGCTTCCAGTTAAGCAAAGCCTGGGATCCAGCTTTAAGCATGATTAAAACACAGCGACAGTCTCCGCTCCTGTCAGGACACCTGAACATGAAGAAGAAGAAGAAGAAGAACATTGTCACCACGACCGCAGAGTTCCGCAAGCGGCCCTAGCTGCGGAAGGACTGCGGCTTTCTGTACGCCGGGAAAACCTCAGATCACACGTGTTTAGTAAATTTGCTTCAGCAACATTGTCATCGGTAATACGTATCATCATTGGTATCGCGTTATGAAATTATTAATTGGGTCTTGCCGCTGGTGTACTTTGCTTACGACCAGAATCTCTTTGAAGTTTCTCCTAGATTTCAAGACAGAGTTTCGTTGTGGAAACTGTTGAATGGATCTAGGAGTGAAGTCTGCGCTAAATTTTGAGCTTCAGTAAGACATCGCCGCTCTTGGAGATTTTGCGTTCTTTTAAATTGGGCAAACATTTTCCGTTGCTTCCACAACAGTGGTCTGACCGAGTTTTTAGGGGACCAGTACTATCGCTTATTAATTTATTTGGTATACATGTCTAAATGGACGTTGATACTAATTCTTTGAATTCAAGCCACATCTGGTGTACAAATACGTAGTCGGTTTGAAAGGAGTGGAGACTGTCTCTTAGGAAGGCATCAAGCAAATTGTTATCTACTTTTTTAAAATATGTATATGTGTTTATTTTTGGTGGATTTGGATGTTACGTATTCAGTCTTCCTATATCGACCTTGTAGTCACTAATCCCTGTATGCTTCATGACACTCCCTATTTGCTCCTGATCATTTGTTGCTTAGAGTCAAGTATGTTTTCGCAACTATTTATATTTCGAGTGGGCTCCTGACCTAACTGATCAAATAACTTTCGCAGAAAGCTTTCAATACGATTTCGAACAACATTTCATGCCTAATACCGACTTTAAACATCTATTTTTGGTAATATGACGAGGGTTGATTGAAGTCACAAACGTCCACAATTGTTTGAATGGAATACCTACTTGCAATGAGACTAAAGTTTTCTTAGAACTTTTCAGAAATTACATCATTTGCGTCTGGGGATCGGTGAAAGGAAACAATTACTAATTTCTTCCGGTTGTGAAGTATAACATATACCAACACTAACCCACAGGAACTAAGTATTTCAATTTCACCACAATGCAAAGTAGCTCTAACGGAACAAACGCTCCACTACAATTGTACTTAATCCATTCTTTCTTATATCCGTTATTTCATTGTAAAAATTTCGGCTGAACTTACACTATGTGATCAAAAGTATCCGGACACTACCAAAAATATTTTTTTCATATTAAGTGAATTGTGGTGCCACCTACTGCCAGGTACTCCATATCAGCGATCTCAGTAGTCATTAGACATCGTGAGAGAGCAGAATGGGGCGCTCTGCAGAGCTCACGGACTTCGAACGTGGTCAAGTGATTGGGAGCCACTTGTGTCATACGTCTGTACGCGAGATTTCCACACTCCTAAACATTCCTAGGTCCACTGATTTCGATGTGATAGTGAAGTAGAAACGTGAAGGGACACGTACAGCACAAAAGAGTACAGGCCAACGTCGTCTGTTGACTGACAGAGACCACCGACAGTTCAAGAGGCTCGTAATGTGTAACAGGCAGACATCTATCCAGACCATCACACAGGAATTCCAAACTGCATCAGGATCCGCTGCAAGTACTATGACAGTTAGGAGGGAGGTGAGAAAACTTGGATTTCATAGGCGAGCGGCTGCTCATATGCCACACATTACACCGGGAAATGCCAAACGACGCCTCGATTGCTTTAAGGAGCGTAAACATTGGACGATTTAACGGTGGAAAAACGTTGTGTGGAGTGAAGAATCACGGTACACATTGTAGCGATCCGATGGCAGGGTGTGGGTATGGCGAATGCCCGGTGGACGTCATCTGCCAACGTGTGTAGTGCCAACAGTAAAATTCGGAGACTGTAGTGTTATGGTGTGGTAGTGTTTTTCATGTAGGGGGCTTGCACCCCTTGTTGTTTGGCTTGGCACTATCACAGCACAGGCCTACATTGATGTTTTAAGCACCTTCTTGCTTCCCACTGTTGAAGAGCAATTCGGGGATGGCGACTGCATCTTTCAACACGATCGATAATGTATGACCTATGACGGAGTGTTTACAAGACAATAACATCCCTGTAATGGGGTAGCGACGTGTAGACAACCTCCAAGATGGTGCTCCCCGGGCAACGCTGCAGTAAAATGCAACGGCAAAAAGTCTACACAATTCCGGCGACCGGACGCTTAAATGCCTCCCGGCCCACAAGAAGGCAAACGATTCAGAAGCGGAATTACTCCACGAAGATGGTGAGAGCGTGCCACTTCAATATAGAAGGCTACACGAGGACGAAATGAGAAATCCTTGAAAAAATTGTAACAAGAGAAAGAGTAAGCATCGTACTCTTGCAGGAGACACACCTGACGGATGAAAACATCGAACGATTATGCATACCAGGATTCACCAATGTGGGATACTCAGGACACGATAAACATGGTATGGCGACCCTGGTGAAAAATGAGCTTCTAGGAAACCTCGAGAACAATGTGGAATCGGTTCCACACGCAATAGGCATTAAACTGGGAGAGATGACAATCTACAATGTCTACAAACCACCTTCGCAGCAATGGCCTATAGGAATCTTACCGCAGGCTAATCATCCAGCAATCTATGCCGGCGACTTTAATTCCCAGCACACCAGATGGGGATATCAGAGATCCACTCCGGAAGGCGTTGGACTAAGTGACTGGGCTGACAACCGGGACCTAAAGCTCCTGTTTGATCCCAAGGACAGAGCGTCTTTCAGTTCAAAAGTATGGGGCACAAAGACGACACCTGACCTGACCTTTGTCACACGCGGCGCAACGGGCGTACCAATGCAAGCTACAAGAAGAGTCCTCGAAGCTTTCCCACGAAGCCAACACCTCCCGATTATTGTGGAGATCGGCCTTTCCATCCCGATCATAAAGAGCCCCCCCCCCCCCCCCCCCAATTCCACGGTGGAATCTGAGAAAAGCAGACTGGGGGAAATATAAATCTTTTATTGACAAGACAATAAATCGAATACCACCAAGTCCAGAGAACTACCAAAGGTTTGTAAACCTGATATATAAGGGGGCCCTAAAGGCTATCCCCCGAGGGGCCCGGAGGGAATACATTCCTTGCTGGTCATAGGAGTGCGAGTCATTGTTAGAGCAGTATGAGAGGAGTGGGGAGGACGAGACTGCAGAACGACTGATCAACACTATGAACGAGGAACGTAGGAACAGGTGGAAGATGGCAATGGAGAATCTGGACTTTACCCATTCTAGCAGGAAGAGCTGGGGGTTACTACGGAAACTGGGTGGTGCCACAACACCACGAAGATCGGCCGCGGGTGTGGGCCCATCCGAAATAGCGACTGCCATGAAACAGACCTCCAAAATACGCCTGAAGACTGAGGAGAAGAAAACGATCTGCAGGAACCTAACCAAGGAATTAGCCAATAATCCTACTAATCTAGATATTGTCAAAGCAGTAGACGTCGAGGAGATTACCCAGGCCCTAACACTAATGAAAACAGGGAAAGCAGCCGGACCCGACGAAATCCTCCAAGAATTTCTGAGGGAGCTGGGACCCACTGGGAGGAAATGGATGGCCAAGCTCTTCACGGAATGCACTAAATCAGGTGCACTCCTGAAGTTATGGAAAGAAGCTAAGGTAATAGCGGTACTGAAACCAGGTAAGGATGGAGATAATCCAAAGAACTATAGACCGATCTCACTGCTTTGTACCTCTTTCAAACTATTTGAGAGAATATTACTGGCCAGACTAGCACCTTACATTGAAGCGAACCTCCCGGACTATCAAGCAGGGTTCTGTGTGGGAAGGAACTGCTGTGGACAAGTTTTGTCCCTTACAACATATATAGAGAAAGGCTATCAGAACAAGCTGAAAACGGGCCTGGTATTAATAGATCTTACTTCAGCCTATGACACTGTCTGGACCGAAGGACTACTGCTCAAGCTTACTCGAATTATCAAATGCAATCAGACGTACACATTACTAAAAAATATGCTGACAGGCAGGAAGATCAAGGTCTATCTCCATGGATAGAGCAGCAAAAGCATGGTCATAAACAATGGCCAGCCGCAGGGGTCAGCCCTGGCGCCACCCTTTTTAATTTATGCATATCTGATATGCCGAGCACCAGGTCGCGTGAATTTGCGTATGCGGATGATCTGGCCATCGCATACCAAAGTAAAAATTTCGAAGATCTTGAAAAAAACATTGAAGGCGGACCTCCAAGCGCTGAACACCTACTACCTTAAGTGGCATTTGCATCCCAACCCCAATAAAACGACCAGTACCATAATGCACCTTAATAACAGAGCTTCAAGCAGGAAACTACAGCTTACCCTGAATGACCGGCATATCAGACATGAAGATAGGCCCAAATATCTGGGAGTAAAATTAGACCGCACACTAACGATTAGCTCCCATCTGGAAGACACCAAACAGAAATTAAAATCTCGAAATGCCATTATGTCTAAACTGGCCGGAACATCATGGGGGTTCGGAGCTAATAGACTAAGGACGTTAGCATTAGCCCTCGTGTACAGCGTGGCTGAATATTGTTCACCAGTCTGGGCGAAAAGTGCGCATGTAAATAAAGTAGACACCCAATTGAAAGAGACGATGAGAATTATCTCAGGCACACTTAGGACTACCCCATGTGACTGGCTCCCAGTCCTTGCCAACATAGAACCCCCTGATATAAGGCGCTCCATGGCGACCTCAAGAATATATAGGAAGATCGTACACAATCCAGAACTCCCTATACACCAAGACTTATCACCCATAAACAGGCTAAAATCTAGGTCCCTCTTTAGGAAGATTGGCAGGGAATTACAGGACTTCGACCCAAAGCTAGCCCGGGGGGAATCATGGCGTAAAGGGACACACAAGAACCAAAAGCTTATCGATGACCCCAGCAAGAAGATAAATGGTTTTGATCTCCCTCGGAAGCTCTGGGTTGCCTTAAATCGCCTTAGAACAAGCGTGGGAAGATGCAAACATCTAATGAATAAGTGGGGACTTGCGGAGAGTCCCGTGTGTGAATGTGGTGAAATCCAGACAATGGACCATCTACTGGTGTGTGAAGTGGTAGGATATAGTGGTGAACTGAAGGACATACATTACCTGCCTGACCTAGCAATAGATTGGCTCAAAACTATAAGTAGCATTGTGTAGTGTTGTAATTTCCTGGTGGATTGTAATGACACTGTAATATTTGCCTTGTATATGCCGAACGAATAAATAAATCCCTGTAATGGAGTGGTCTGCGCAGAAATCTGACCAAAATCCTATAGAACACCTTTGAGATGTTTTGGAACATCGACTTCGTGCCAGGCCTCACCGACCGACATCGATACCTCTCCTGAGTGCAGCAATCCGCGAAGAATGGGCTGCCATTCCCCAAGAAACCTGCCAGCACCAGATTGAACGTGTGCCTGCGAGAGTGGAAGCTGGGCCAACACCATATTGAGTTCCAGCATCACTGATGGAGGTCTCCAGCCGGCCTCGGTGGCCGAGCGGTTCTAGGCGCGTCAGTCCGGAACCGCGCGACTGCTACGGTCGCAGGTTCGAATCCTGCCTGGGGCATGGATATGTGTGATGTCCTTAGGTTAGTTAGGGTTAAGTAGTTCTAAGTTATAGGGGACTGATGACCTCAGATATTAAGTCCCATAGTGCTCAGAGCGATTTGAACAATTTTTTATGGAGGTCCCCACGAACTTGTAAGTCATTTTCAGCCACGAGTCTGGATACTTTTGATCATATAGTGTATCTTCGTCTTTAATCAGCTTCCAGTATGTCTTCATCTAAATCAACATGATTCACAATTAAGTGTGTGGGAAAATGTTCATCTAACCACCTTTATGCTATCTGGAGTTTCAGTGCATTCGGTTAGTTCTTGGAGTTCTGGTTCTTTCCCAACACAGCTACGACATTTTACAACTACTGTGCCAACTGTCGCTACGTCTACCCTCATGATGTGTTATCCCTGTACCCTGTGACAGTGACACCGTTTCTCAGATGTTGAGTCCCATAGTGCTCAGAGTCATTTTGATTTTGACACCGTTTCTGTAATTTCCCGAGACCCTCTAACCCAAAAGCGCCCATTTCTCTCCATTCACCCCCCAATACGCGTGTAGCCGCTTCCTCGCTTCCTGGGTGTAATGAATGTCCGCGTATTAAGTGAAACCCTAAAGCCCACCACCATATGGTGCATTTCGAGGAATCTGCAGCTTACTCGATCACAGAACCGTCTCTGCTTTAGAACGTCCACTCTGGTCTGTACCTAAGGTCTGTAGTCAGTCTTGTCGTCGAGGCTACAGATGGTGAGTCCCGTCTTCATCTCCGAAGAAAGACTGACAATCTTTACCAATTCTGCTACTAGAGAAAATCTGTTCTGCTCCAAAGCGACCCATATCGTTAGTAGCGACATGAATGACCACCTGCAACTGGCTGCACTCTGCGCTCTACTTGGCTTCTGGAAGCACCCATTCCACTTCTGGGATAACTCCCCTCATGTGCAAATAGAGTGCACACTGGACGTCTTCCCCTCCTTGGCAGCTATATTTCTAAGCGGGCCAATACGCGCCTAACGCTGGAGCTGCTAACTAACAGTAACTGAACCATCTGTGACTACCCAGATATTGCAGTCTGAGACGCTACCTCTGGAACAGGGCAAGTTACTGAATCTGGTTCAATACCTTTATCAGACACAAATAGTGCCTGAGATCCTTTCGTGAGACGAACCGTGGAGGCCCTATGATTAGACACCCAGTAAACAATTTTTCCAAACGTTTCTCGTAGAGAAAGTCTTTCTCCACCTGACACAGCTTTTAACGACCTCCCACTCAACCACGGTTGAGGAAGGATCAACGTCAGAGCTGTCAGTACCCATGGCGGTCATAGTAGTGGATCGAGAAAGAACACGTAGTAGGTGGTGCACGTTAGACGTATTCCTACGTCTGGCCGCCCTGGATACATCTTCATGCTGCGTGACCAAAGCCAGGACCTCCTGGAGCAGTGAGTGAACGGTTCAAAAATTGAGCTCGAATATGAGTACAGCGGTAATTGAGCTCGAATCTGAACACAGCAGCATCAGTCGCTGAACACACTAAAGACGGTTGAAATATGCACTAGGCAGTTATTAAAACGCGGAACTCTGCCTCAGCCAACTCAAGTCACAGACACAAGAGCACCCGCCTTATATGTAGTCCTCATCCCTCCCCATGCCTTTATCACGCCTTAGGTCCCTTTAAAAAGGCCTTGAAGAGTCGACAATTCCTGTCGGACGAGGATGTGCAGCTTGCAGTTACGGACTTCACGCAGCTGTGCACGGCGTTTTACCGAATGGGTAACTTCAACTCAGTTTGTCGGTGGGGTGATTGGCTCCATGCTCAAGGCGATTTTGTCTGCTTGGAATACAGATACTGGACTATATGGCCTCAAACGGTAATATATTGATCATCACTTGTACATTAGAACTCCAGAGGTAGTTCAACAGAAATGACTGCACTACCATCCAGTATATGACTTTTAGAGATGCGTTGCATTTAGCCATCTAGGGGCGTTTGAAAAGTGAGTGAAAAGTCGGAGAGATAGCACCAACGGCTTGTATCGAGGTCATGTTTGGTTAGTAGCATCTTTGGAAAGAACGCACACCACGTTTAAGCCATATTGGTCCATTTCTTTGTGTTTGGCCTTCATGGGAATCAAGGAAGTAAAGTGATTGTCAAAAAATGGACGAAGAAGAATTTCGTGTGGTGATTAAATATTTATGAAAGGCAAAACGCCTCAGGAGACTAATGAGAAGCTTGATAAACATTACGGTGACTCTGCCGCTTCGAATAGAACAGTTTGTAAGTGGTTTCAAAATTTTCAGTGTAGTCATATGGGCACAAGTAATGTTGAACGTTCTGGACGCCCTGTGGAGGTTACGACTACAGAAATCATTGATAAAATCCATGATATGATGATGGATGACAGAAGAGTTAAGGTGTTTGAGATTGCTAGTGCTGTGGCATCGTGAATGAACGGTACATAATAGTTTGCATAAACATTTGGACATGAGAAAGCTATCCGCAAGATGGGTTCCGCGATTGGTGACGCTTGACCAAAAACGGAATCGTGTGAAGTGTTGCAAGGATAGTTTTCAGCTGTTCAGAGAGAATCCGCAGGACTTTAAGCGTCGTTTCGTCACTGTGGATGAAACATGGATACATTACTATACTCCTGAGACCAAACAACAATCTAAACAATGGGTTACCGAGGGGAAATCTGCACCAAAAAAGGCGAAGACCACTCCTTCGGCCGGAAAGGTTACGGCAACTGTCTTTTGGGATTCGCAAGGGATAATCCTCATCGACTATCTGGAAAAGGGTAAAACTATTACAGGTGCATATTATTCATCATTATTGGACCACTGCAAGAAAAACGCCGGCGACTGGACTGCAAAAAAGTCCTTTTCCATAACGACAATGCACCAGCACACACCTCAACAGTTGTGATAGCAAAATTAATGGAAATAGGATTCCAACTCGTTTCACATCCCCCCTCTTCTCCAGACTTGGCTCCCTCGGACTACTATTTGTTCTCCAATTTGAAGAAATGGCTGGCGGGACAAAGATTTTACTCAAATGAGGAGGTGATTGTAGCAACTAATAGCTATTTTGCAGACTTGGACAATTCCTATTATTCGGAAGGGATCAACAAATTAGAACAGCGTTGGACGAAGTGTTCAAGTCTAAAAGTTTTTATTTTTGCACGGACCTTTAAAACGCCAGAACAAATGTAAGTCTTCCATTCATCTTCCCTAATTCTTATTACTTATGTGATGTTTTCTAAGAACAGAGGTAATCAGTCGTCATATTCCAATTTTTTTATTAAACTAACTTCTTGGCTATATTTGGCAAATTAATTTGCCGCTGTCAGAAGGTCATACAATTAAGCTTACATCGGAAAGCAATCGCCAAGCAAACTCTGGACGATAGAGTCACCGTCTCTTTTAATATCGCTTCTCAGTACTACGCTTAGATACTTATATGGCTTGACATGATCTAACCGTTCACAACTAACCGCATAGTAATTTACTAAAAAATATGGTTCAAATGGCTCTGAGCACTATGGGACTTAACATCTATGGTCATCAGTCCCCTAGAACTTAGAACTACTTAAACCTAACTAACCTAAGGACATCACACACATCCATGCCCGAGGCAGGATTCGAACCTGCGACCGTAGCAGTCGCGCGGTTCCGGACTGAGCGCCTAGAACCGCTAGACCACCGCGGCCGGCGTAATTTACTATGTGAGTCTCTCTAAAGACTCTGTTGTAGGAAAAGTCTCTATCGTAGCTTTATCATCCCGTAAAAACCGCCTACATCACTCTAAGACTCATTCCCAGTCACGATATGACAGATAGTTGAGACCGTGGTATCCATTAATCATCGTTTTCAAAAGTTCAGATGGATAGACTAGCCTCTAAACATTTATTTGTTTGAGAAATAATCTAGGCATATACGAAGACAAAGCAAAGAATGTGAAGGTACATGCACACAGAATGCGTTAGTGTCACCTTTGCTCTGTCCCGTGCGCGCTGCCAGGCTCCCCTTAAGCTATTAAATCTGCAGTTTCCGTCCACATACCAATACTGCGTAACCTGTGTATGTAACAAAAGATTAAGAGCCTCTTTCCGTGTAGTTTGTAGCTTCCAGCACTCTCACAGGAAATAAAAAACATGTTACTCATAATAATGATGATTTCATGACAATTTGATGAGGTAAAGTTAATGAAGCACAATAGAGGTAGATACAGTCGAGTCGGTGTCTGAAAATATAAGATTACGTTGAATGCCTAGTATGTAGGGAATATTAACTACTAAATCTGATGACAGCACATCATCAACCAATAAAAGTTGTGTTTACCAAGAACTTGTTCATATTGTTCCAGGTGCTCTCTACCAATTTTGCCTGATAAAGTATAATCCAAACTGTCAAAGAGAGGCAAGGGCCCGT
This sequence comes from Schistocerca nitens, assembly GCF_023898315.1. Lineage (NCBI taxonomy): Eukaryota > Metazoa > Arthropoda > Insecta > Orthoptera > Acrididae > Schistocerca > Schistocerca nitens. The sequence goes on from NC_064618.1 coordinate 251,561,564, forward strand.
TCTTTATACAGCAGGAAGGGGTTGGACACGCCTCAAATTAAAAGAACGGAAGTTTATTTCTCAATAATAATAATTTTGTGGTTGAAGCTATTCTGTAGGTGTTTGCTTAAAAACTGATTATTTTTGGAGAGGGATCCGTCTTGAGCAGAACACAATTTTATCTTCTGTTTCCCCTACGATTCAGCAACATCAGTGGGCTTTTATTTCTTTCTTTTAAACAGGGTAAAATGCTCTTTACTGCTTGTGCACACATAAATTTGAATTTTTAACACTATTCACAAATTTGAAAAACAGGCGAATTTTTGTTTGTATACCTTGTCACCATGCTGTAGGTTTTCCGAGTTTATATGTTTTCTTATAGAGCTTGTCTTTTTCACACTTCGTCATTTGTAATCATACAGAACATAATGCAAAAATTTCCTTATTCGAAATGTTACTAGTGGGAACGTTATGGTTAGGACCAAAGACAAATAGTTCTATAGTGAAGATTGGTGTGTGTGTGTGTGTGTGTGTGTGTGTGTGTGTGTGTGTGTGTGTGTGTGTGTGTGTGTGTGTGTGTGTGTGTGTATGCAGTCAATGTCGGTATGGGTTATATTTGTTTGATTACTATTTATGTGTGTGTGTGTGTTCGTATGTTTGTAAGTAGCTGAACGTTTGCGGTTTTTTGTCCTATTTTCTTTAATTATTTAGTTTTGTGCGTGAAGGAGATAGGATGTAGAGACAGGTCAAAGAGATCCCCTTTCAAAAACAAATCTATTCGTAATAATAGTTTGTGTCACCTATGTGTCTTCTCAGAACACGTCAATGAAAATGAGAATTATTACTACAGAAGAAACCCATTACACAATATCGTTGACAAGAGGTCAGCGCCTGCAGTAAAACAGATAAGTGACTGCAAACGTTATGACTGTTCACGCCGTCTGCGTTGTTTTACGGGTGCTTCTCGGAATGATCACATCCTTCTCTGACAATGTGCTATTCGCTCCTATGAAGTGACACACCAGTAATTACACCTTCCCAATTACATTCGTATTAACTGCTGCGAGCTAATTCACTAGAAAAGGAGTTTCAAATACAAGTATCCCTATTTTGCCTCCCATTTCGTAAGAGGGAATTACACACAGTTTTTCTGTTGTGTTAAATGTTTCGTTTCCACGTGCAACGCGTCCCAGGAGGAATGGTCAGTATTCAGAGATATGACACGAACGACCATTCGAAGCAAAAAGTACAGTAAACATGGGATTTAAAATGCATGCATGAAGAGCCATGAGCGCTTGTTCAATAGAAGAGATATCTTTTACAGTAGCGGAGATGAACGAGTGCTAAAAACTCTATAGATATGTTCTTTAGGGCCCGTGTTCACTACACTTTTCTTGTTTTGTTCCCTGCTACCACCTCTCAATGTATGAAAAGCCAAGAGCTTGCAGTAAATATGTTTCACAGAATCGAAGATGAAGATGTGCTCGTAGCTCTTAAGATACGGATTTTAAAGCCCATGTTTACTCGACTTTTTGCTTCGATTAATCGTTATATCATATCCCCGAATACTGAACATTCCTCGTTCGATACACTGCGTATGCAAAACCCAATATATTCGACAGTTCCCGCATATTCTATTCCTTCACTACAGGTAAAAGTTATTCTCGAAGATGTGCTATGAGAACTTAACAGCTGGGAACCGAACACTTGTTTCCTCAAGTATTATATCTGCGTAACTGCGCAGTAATTGTTTAGAGTCGAAATATACATTGACACAAACTTGTCAATTTCAAATATAAATTCACTAATATAAGGCTGATTAAAGTGATTCAAGCACTCCATGAAAAAAATTAGCAACAACGTTACAAGGAATTAGCTTTACAGATGAAAAAAAGCCATTCAGTTGGACATGGTTTCCCTAAGATCAAACCCCAAAAGAATGTGCTGAACAATAACCTACTTTTAATCGCAGCCTTTGCTTTGATTTTCTTCAAACACTGACGCTGATAACTGCGTAGACTTGATGTATAAATTACTATCCATAAAAATCAGAAGAACTTCGGAAACACAGGGAACTTCAGAAAGATTTTGTGGATACCAGAATGGCTAAGGTCCAGATATAAAACGTGAAGATCTAACTGAATGGTTTTGTTACACAAGTTGGAGTGGAGGCAAAGTATAGGAATATTTTTGAGTGTTACTTGGCACAGACAAGGACCAAAGAACAAAAAAATGGTAAAGCACAATCTTCAAATAATGTCCATACTTTTTTGGCACCTAACCAGAAAACAATATACAGGTGGATTACCTAACACACCAATACGTGAATTTCGAATTGATCAGGTTGCTATATCTCAAAAGCACAGCACATAAATAATGAATATCGTTTAAAAAGTGGATAAACACGAACTCTGATCACTAAGCTCCAGTATGAAACTTACGAAGCACGCTTAATGAAAAGCAGTGCGACATCTGTGTATCGATTGAACATCGAGACACTGAAAAAATGGAAAAGAATTTGAAGAGATAGCTCGACTAGTGCTGAAAGTTATCTGAAATACACATAGGCACTTGGTACAGGCTGTAATGGAAACAGCAAAGATGAAAAAGATGATGAAACGTGTGTGGGTGTGTGATAACTGCGAACAGGTACTGAAGGGCCTTTCAGCTGCTCGTTAAAACACCACACATCCAAGAAATGACATTGGGATTTATATCAGCCGCAACTATCACACACATGGCAAGCAAATAGGGACTGAGAGGGGAAGCATGATAAGGAATTAGTGAATAAAATTACCAAAATTAGCAAAAAATGCCGGCCGACGTGGTCGAGCGGTTCTAGGCGCTTCAGTCTGGAACCACGCGACCGCTACGGTAGCAGGTTCGAATCCCGCCTCGGGCATGGTTGTGTGTGATGTCCCTAGGTTAGTTAGGTTTAAGTAGTTCTAAGTTCTAGGGGACTGTTGACCTCAGATGTTAAGTCCCATAGTGCTCAGAGCCATTTAGCAAAAAATGAAACCAACGGAAGTTATTGACATTTTAAAAGAGGATTTCAACTGTAAAATTTTCGCTCATTCTGTTTACAAAGGAAAGACTGTAACTTTGTAACCTCAAATGAAGAAAAACTGTCAAGTCCTAGCAGAACGCTTCAAAAAACTTGTAAATTTTGGAAAACCTGCTATTCAAAATGAACCAACTTTCCCCCACATTTAAATGAGATCAAACTCATTCACCACTGACTACACAACAAGAACACTGCTACCATATTTACCACAGTACTGCTAATTACGATTTGTGAAGAACTGTTACGCTACCTCCGTTTATTTTCTTTTTATTGGAAGTCAGTGAAGCACTTTTGCATGTATCAAATCGCAGCTGAATGTGCGAAATGTCTAAGCGTTGTAGTTGTTTGTTACAGAAATATTTTAATACGCACTTTTTTTCTTAGTACGCGTTATTGTGCACGTATGGTGCACTCATGTCCAATCATCTTCTTCGTAACTAAAGCTGCTTGACCCAGTTAAACGTTATCCTTTAACCCTACTGCAGAAAAAATATTATTCGCATTTCCCATTCAGTATGACTACAATTAATACCCGGTGAACACTACCTTAATGCGGACTGCTCAGTTAATTTTAAATAATTGACTGCTAAGGAATGTTGTCCCACAACCTTGTGAATGCTGAGTTACTTTTTAAAATCTGTCATATTCTCCTCTACTCATTTATTTTATATAAATTTATGTTCTATAGAAATGTGATCCTCAAAATGTTGCAGCCGATATTTGCGATTAAACATCTTGAACATTCGAGTGTTTGGCAAATACTAAATATACGCACCAGGTGCCGCTTCCTCTGGGACCACGATACACAAAAACGTTGTTTATGACTCGTTCAAGTCGGGACCGGAAATATACGGAGTTATTGTCATGAACAGAAGCCAGTGATGTATTAAATGCGTGGCTGTAACTAAACTGCACTGTTTCCGTTAATGTGACGCTAGTTATAAATGTGTGGATTAACTGGGATTTACTTTCAGTGAAACATTGTGTGCGTTATCATGAACAGAAGAGGTATCAATGGTGGAGAATGCTTGATAGCTAATAACTCAAAAATACCGATCGGTGCAGTATTCTATCCTTATCAGAATGGAATCGTCTTAATCCTGCCCCACATTTGTAACACTCAATTTGACTTTGGAAGAATAGTTATTGCTACTGTTTATACATTGTTGTCTAAGTGTGCTATGCATTACTGCTTCTTGCTCATACAACATGGTTTTTACGTACCTTCTATGACAGACAACCCAAAACATATAATATTTCTCAAATCTATAATAGTCTGCGTTCAGTCAGTAGAATGTCGGTATTACCTCAGACTTTATGAAGACTAGGTTCCTACAAACGTTTCATGCTCTCTGCTGAAGCGTTTAAACTAATAGCTGATTCAAGCAACCAAACAATGTCAAATATCCTATCAGTGAAAAGGTTAGCAGCATACTTTGAAGGTGGAGATAATGCTCCGGTGTACTACCCTTCGTTTAAGGAGCGACAAACATTCTTTGGACTTGCTCAAATCGAGGTTCCTTTTTACATCATTGCCCTTTAAACCATTCACAACCATTTAATTTCGGAGTTTATGATTATATTAATTAATGTCATATCAGAAATAACAACACTGAAAAAAGCTTCCCACCGTTTTGTTTTCCAACACGGGGAAGGAAGGGACATATAAAGTTATTCATAAGTAAGTAAGGGGTTGCAGAAGACAGCTGTGCAAAAATTACGAGACGTACTGAAAACAGACATATATGTGTTGACAGAGCATCTCTTCTAGTTTTTAACTCGCATTACGGGTGCTCAATGTTTTAACAACGAAACTTGCGGACAGTTTAACCTACAGGTGCAACCTGTAATCATAAAAAGTCTGCAAACCTTTGACAAGCTCCCCATTATCAGGGGGACGTTGGTACAAAGAAGTAACACGCAGAAAATACCCGCTGGTTCTCTAATATCGTATCGTGGTGAATGGTATTGAAAGGGTCAAGTACTAACGTTGGTGAAAATTTTGTCTCCAGAAGGGAAGGAAGGGAAGAAGATTAGGATTTATTGTTTCGTCGACGACGGGGGCATTAGGGGCAGAAGATACAGATATTGTAAGTGTAATCTCAGTCATGTAGTCAAGCGGTTTAGAGATGTCTCCTTTTGATAGGACTGCATTACACGATTTAAGGAAATCATGTAAAATGTAAATCCATGTAGACAGACTACTCTTTGAAATGCCATCCTCCGGAATTCGAGACTACCGTCACACCACTGCACCACCAAACTCTGTAAAACATCAAGGGAAATGCGAGTGCATCAAACCCCAAATTAGATTCGTGATGATGAATGAGTAATTAGAATTTCAGGTCTGTACAACATACAGCGAGATGCATTACGACGTGAAACCTACACGTGTCGCTACCAGTCTCTCAAAACTCGGCAGTATAGAACCAAAGAGCCCAGTATTTGTTGCTGGAGAATCATCCTACAAGCAGACTGTATAAAGGATAGTAGTGGTCTTAGAGTATTATGACAACTCAAGTACAGACCAACCACACTTCAATCAACTTTTAACTTTCGACATACTAGTCGAATGTCAGACCACCAATAGTAACATCTGTCATTCTCTAAAAAGACGACATTCGCCCCGGGCTCCTTACTGTTGGAATATGTAATATGGAGATATGTGAAGGAGGAACAGCATCACGGGGTCCAAAACACCTCTGAAATACATCTGGCTGTTTATTTTTCCCTCAATACGTAAAAGTAGAGGTTACATCTCCATTCAGTCAGCCAATTAATTTGAATGGTGGGAGAATTTCCTCTAGATGGACATGGATGATTTCCTTACTCGTCGTCTTCTGCCCTGTCCGAGCTTCTCGTTCACCGCTTATGATCCCGCCGTGACGGGACGTTAAAAACAAACCTTCCTTCCTTTGAAATCGTAGTGGGATTGAGTGACGTCTAGAAAGTGCTATATGTATGGGGCGTTTCCTATGAATGTATTGACTATTTGCACAACAGTAATATACATAAATATAGAGCAATTGAGAAACGCCTTAATGCTTCTATCCACCTTTACTAAACAGCTTAAGTATTGAACCTACCAATTCCGTAAAGGCTGAGTCTACGAATGACATTACAATGTATGTGTCTACATGTATAGGATCCGATGCAGTACACGCTCATTTTAAGTGGGTATTTGGTATAAGAAATCCACTATAGGCTGTGTACCGAAAGTGACGTCAACTTAAGCACCAGTGATCCTTGTCAAGTATGACCAAATGTCAAAATAGTGGTGGAATGGATTGAAATACAAGCGTAAGAATGAGACGCGTGACGTGAAGATAACTCGTCTCTTTTTGAATAATTGCGTGACTGCCTCCACTGCCTCACAGAAGTTAAACGACGTCTATGTTAGCGTAAGGAGGGCTATGCGTGAAGCGTTCAGTGAATTCGAAAGTAAAATTCTATGTACCGACTTGACAGAAAATCCTAGGAAGTTCTGGTCTTACGTTAAATCAGTAAGTGCATCGAAACAGCACATCCAGACACTCTGGGATGATAATGGCATTGAAACAGAGGATGACACGCGTAAAGCTGAAATAATAAACACCTTTTTCCATAGCTGTTTCACAGAGGAAGACCGCACTGCAGTTCCTTCTTTAAATCCTCGCACGAACGAAAAAATGGCTGACATCGAAGTAAGTGTCCAAGGAATAGAAAAGCAACTGAAATCACTCAACAGAGGAAAGTCCACTGGACCTGGCGGGATACCAATTCGATTCTACACCGAGTACGCGAAAGAACTTGCACCCCTTCTAACAGCCGTGTACCGCAAGTCTCTAGAGGAACGGAAGGTTCCAAATGATTGGAAAAGAGCACAGGTAGTCCCAATTTTCAAGATGGGTCGTCGAGCAGTTGCGCAAAACTATAGGCCTATATCTCTGACATCGATCTGTTGTAGAATTTTAGAACATGTTTTTTGCTCGCGTATCATGTCATTTCTGGAAACCCAGAATCTACTCCGTAGGAATCAACATGGATTCCGGAAACAGCGAATGTGTGGGACCCAACTCGCTTTATTTGTTCATGAGACCCAGAAAATATTAGATACAGGCTCCCAGGTCGATGCCATTTTCCTTGACTTCCGGAGGGAGTTCGATACAGATCCGCACTGTCGCCTGATAAATAAAGTAAGAGCCTACGGAATATCAGACCAGCTGTGTGGATGGATTGAAGAGTTTTTAGCAAAGAGAACACAGCATGTTGTTCCTAATGGAGAGACGTCTGCAGACATTAAAGTAACCTCTGGCGTGCCACAGGGGACCATTGCTTTTCACAGTACATATAAATGACCTAGTAGATAGTGTCGGAAGTTCCATGCGGCTTTTCGCGGATGATGCTGTAGTATACAGAAAAGTTGCAGCATTAGAAAATTGCAGCGAAATGCAGGAAGATCTGCAGCGGATAGGCACTTGGTGCAGGGAGTGACAACTGACCCTTAACATAGACAAATGTAATGTATTGTGAATACACAGAAACAAGGATCCCTTATTGCATGATTATATGATAGCGGAACAAACACTGTTAGCAGTTACTTCTGTAAAATATCTGGGAGTATGCGTACGGAACGATTTGAAGTGGAATGATCATATAAAATTAATTGTTGGTAAGGCGGGTGCCAGGGAGAGTCCTTAGAAAATGTAATCCATCAACAAAGGAGGTGGCTTACAAAACACTCGTTCGACCTATACTTGAGTGTTGCTCATCAGTGTGGGATCCGTACCAGGTCGGGTTGACAGAGGAGATAGAGAAGATCCAAAGAAGGGCGGCGCGTTTCGTCACAGGGTTATTTGGTAAGCGTGATAGCGCTACGGAGATTTTTAGGAAACTCAAGTGGCAGACTCTGCAAGAGAGACGCTCTGCATCGCGGTGTAGCTTGCTATCCAGGTTTCGAGAGGCTGCGTTTCTGGATGAGGTATCGAATATGTTGCTACCCCCTACTTATACCTCCCGAGGATATCACGAAAGTGAAATTAGAGAGTTTCGAGCGCGCACGGAGGCTTTCCGGCAGTCGTTCTTCCCGCGAACCATACGCGACTGGAACAGGAAAGGGAGGCAATGACAGTGGCACGTAAAGTGCCGTCCGTCACACACCGTTGGGTAGCTTGCGGAGTATAAACGTAGGTGTAGATGTAGATGTAAAGAAAGACAAACGTTTTACTGCTCACAAAATAGTCGACTCGTATTTTTAAACGTTACCGCCATGCGTCTTTTTACATCCCCAGACATTTTTTTAAAGAAACTTTCACTTGTTCTATTTCACTTAGCTTCAGCACAATGCAATATGTTGAGGATACAGCACAAGCCATGTCTCACATGTTTGAGTCATATACGAAAAGCCTACAACCGATATTTTAGACGTTTCGGGCAGTCAAGAAAGGCATGTCTGTAGCGCCTGTGGAACGTGTCCTAGTACCAGCATTCACGTGAATATACACACACGATCAGATCTGCATGTCGGTCCGCCAATAGACGTTAGCTCCAACAGTCTACGGACACCGTCAGCTGCCGAGGTGTAACACAGAGCAAATAATAGTAGAAAATCCTAATGAGAGAGAATTGTTGCAATGTGTTCCGATAACACTTTGCGTGGGCCTGAGATACGTACGATACTGCAGTGGATGCGTTATTCTGAAGACGATGCACTGTGGAGACCACAGCTGTTACGAAGCACATCAGATGAATTCGCAGTTGCGAATAATAACTACCATTAGCTGTAGATTGGAATGGCTATGATGAAAATTTGTGGCGGACCGGGGCTCGAATCCGGATTTCCCTCTTATCGCGATAAGCGAGAAATCCTGGTTCGAGGCCCGTCCCGGCACAAATTTTCACTGCCGTCATTCCATTCTACAGCTGATGGTAGTCACTATTATATACATACAGCTGCTCTTAAAGCGACGTGAGGAGACCTATCCACGAGCCTTGTCAACGATGTTACTCTGTCTGTCTTCGTACTTCAGCTGCCTGACACTTATACGTAACCACACACATACACACACACACACACACACACACACACACACACACACAGATGGCGCGACTGCCACAATCCAGTCAGCCTCCACTCTACAATCTAGCAAAATGCAAAGTACTCCACCTGCTAATAGAATTTACAGTACTTTAAACTGATTTCACAATTACCCAGGTCATTGAGTAGTAACCACTATAAGATCACTATGAATCCACTCTCTTAAACAACATTTCACACCGCGAGGAAAGAAAAGTACTTTACCACTGAGCTATCCGCACCTGTATTATCTCAATGGCAAGTGAGTTGTCCCGTGACCGCTAGCGCCTGCTCTAGTGGTCGCTTCTAGCACAGCCTCACGCTCCTAGCCTCAGCTGAGCGTCCCCAGACCTTTACCTGCGGCGCATAGGTATTCCGAGAGACTACCAAAGCATTCAGAATTTAAATATAATCTTACAAATCACATTAACACTGGTAATAAAACATATCGAGGATAGTGGACATAGCGCATGTTAGTGAGTTTCTTTTCTCTCTATATTCCTATGTATACAAGTAGCAGTTTAGCAAGCGAATGGTTGCCTACCAGTTTAGTTCCCAATAGAATCTTATAGCTGGTAACAGAACGGATTGCGTGTTTGACCCTGTGCAAGACTGTGTAAATGTATTAGACACCAATAAACAGTGTTTACAATGAGCTCTCGGCCAGTCTCTTTCACATAGTATCAATAAACGAATAACGTAAGGAACAGCTGATGTGCGACGGTAACCCTTGCTAGAGTGGCAAAACTTACTTTTTTGGAGTATTACGAAGTTCATTCAAATGAAACCTGGTCAGTGCGTACACCTTTGCCTTACACGTAAGGTGGCACCACGTAACTGCGGGTATGGTGGCACCATCTGTTGGTAGAGAGACTACCGCGTGCGCACCGTTTGATGTTGCATGGCGCCAGTGTGGTTTCACGCCGAAGAGAAGATGGTCAGACAAGTTATCGTCCACTAACGAACAGGCAGGCGAGTAAGCAGAAGCAACGAGGAGTGATTCGATTTTTGGCGGCGGAGGGAGTTGGAGGCCATGAAATGTATCGACGGATGGACGGATGAAGGGTGTGTACGGTGAGTACAGTCTGAGTCGTTCAAGTGTTGTGGAGTGGCGCAAACGATTCCTTGAGGGGCGCGATTCACTGGAAGACGATGCTCGTCCTGGACAGGATCATCGTGTCATCACACCGGGAATGGTTGCGGAAGTGAGTGCTTTAGTCTTGGACAACCGCAGAATCACCGTGGACGAAATTCACTGGGTATTAGCATGGCCCCGCCCACACGATAATGCATCAATACTTGAAATTCCGAAAAATCTGTGTGCAGTGGGGTTCCCACTAACTGACCGGCGAACAGTGCAATACCCGAATGGCGCTGTCTTTGAGTCATCTGCAACGTTATAATGAGGAGGAATATGGCTTTCTGTCGAGTATTGCCGTAGGTGATGAAACATGATGCCACCATTTAGAACCAGAAAGCAAGCGTGAGAGCAAACAGTGGAAACATGCGACTTCACCACCTCCAAAGAAATCAAAGGCCGTGCACACCAGTTCTGGTAAGGTCATGATGTCCTTCTTTTTTGACCACAGGGGCCCACTGCTTGTCGAGTTCCTGGAACGGGCACCACCATCAATGCCCAGCGTTATGAAGCCACTTTACAGAGCCATCAGGTCGAAACGCCGTGGCATGTTGTCCAATGGCGTTATCCTCCTGCATGATAATGCCCGCCCACACACGGCCAATGCGGTGAAGACAACATTGCAATGGTTTCGGTGGGAAACGCTAGAACATCCACCGTACAGTCCCGACATTTCACCGTGTAACTTTCATGTGTTTGGACCTCTACAACAAGCTATTCGCGGACAGCGATTCGCTACGGACGACGAAGTGTGTGACTGGGTCCAAGCCTGGATCCGACAGCAGCCTAGTAGCTTCTTCAAGGATGGAATCTATCGGCTAGTGCCGCAATGGGATAAATGTACCGACAGATTTGGTAACTATTTCTGAGTATGTGTACTGTGTATTACTGTATTTTTAGTCAGTAAAATCGTTACCGTTACTTTACACTAGTGAATGGATTTCATTTGAATGCCTCTTATAGAATTTGCCTGACAGCCAAAACCAATAAGTCTTCTATGGTTTCTACTTTTTTAACTCAGTCAATAACAAAATACCGTTAAATATACAGTAACAGCATGTTGCAACCATCACGTTTCTTTTTTTAATTGGTAGGAAACTGGCAGTCAGTGGACGCCAAAAAAAAATAATAGTAATAATAAGTAAGACGGTGTTATGCTGACGGGTCTGTCTGCCTGCCGTGTAAGCACTCTACGAGAGCAGCTATGAATTACCGTGTCAATATGCAGTGTCGTTCTCAGCCACTAGTTGTAGGGCTCTCCTATTCTTAGGCAGTCTGATCTGTAGTCAGAGGATTAGGGTGTTGGCTTTTGCCATGAGAAATGATAATTGTGTCATTATGCTTCCTCTTATGTGAATAGTATTCATTCGCTGTAATGAGAGGTAGAGTTAGAAAATTGTTGTGACTAAGCATATGTTGCGTATGCTAGAGTATTTGTTCGACGTAATACCTCCATTAGGCAACTCACACATTTTGATATCACTACACACACGCACACATATACACACACACACACACACACACACACACACACACACACTTAACGAGAGAGATGCCTTGTAATGTGTGAGAACGGTAGGGTCACGATCACATCTGCAAAGATGAATCCTTTGACTTCACGGTACAAAAGACCTACATTCAGCTGCAGTGCAGTATGCATCTCATGGCCCCGCTACCAAAAGACTACATGCTGCACCATATTAGGAGACTCACCATCACCGAGCAAACACTCCTCGATACGGAGGAACAGAAGACCAAGAGACGAACACTTCGGTTTGTGGTTATTATTGGAGAACCTGGACAGTCCTGCTATTGACATGGCAACACATATTACAGAGAAAATGATACGCTCCTTAGAAAGAAGAATTTGAATGTTCTTACGACTATTACAGAACTGTTTTACCAAAACATTATAGTGATTAACAACTGCGATCAAGTGGATTGTCAGGAGCACTCAAACAAGGGATGAGCCGGAACCTATAGAACTTTACCTGGAAATCTGTTCGCTAGCTTCGTTATAGGGTCTGGATGGCACCTATAGAGGCAAGACTGGGTAAGATGATGATAATACTGGCAAACATACATAACGGTTTCGGTTTTGTTTGTTAGGGTCAAGAATAAGAATAAAATTTATTAAGAGGAATGAGACGAATAGCTATACATCCGCAGAAAAACCTGACTGTGTTGACACAGATACAGATGCGTAGAGGAGTCAAAGTGCTTAGTAGACTTAACACATAACACATAAATGTTAATAAGTCGCTTTTAGATAGTATTGTGCTATAACAAAATAACAGATAGCATTATACGTGTAAATATGCTACAGTTCCACTACGCTACGCTAATATCAATATGCAGTTTTATTAAATACCAATGAGTACCAGCCATTTTAAATTCAATCCGTAATTACTTATCGCCTGCATGACACGTTTCGGATTTTCGTGCTGTATTGTGCGCATGATGTGCTACTAATTTACGGATTTTGCAGTCATACCAATTTATGCATTTTACTACTAATTTTACCAATTTCTAGATCTTTTGTCCGACCATTTTGTCAATTTTACAACCAATACTAAAAAATTTAAAAACATGATACGACTGACTGTTACAAGACTGTGCTGCTCCCAGGTCGACTGCTAGTCCTTTATAAACTGCAAGTGTGTGTGTGTGTGTGTGTGTGTGTGTGTGTGTGTGTGTGTGTGTGTGTGTGCTGTTATTGGTTGACAGGTTTGAAAAACAATTTTATCATCAGTTACAACCGAAAATTACGGTAACAGTCACTCATTGTCATACTATATTCCTCCTGATTTATTGGTAGTCCACATAAACCGTCATGTCGTGATATAGAAAGGTGCTGCTGTTGTTCAGACTATACTCGGCCATGGAACACACCATTATCCTCGTCCAGCACTTCTGCCAGCGTTGGATTAGGGGATCTTTGGGCTGCAGGCGGTTGCACGTCCAATAGAACAAGAAGAACGCCCCGTGGACAGTGGCTGTGCGACGTATGAGGCTGTCATTTTCCGTTATAGTTTAATATATATGTAGTGTTGCAGGACTACCACCTGCATAGTTCGACCACCACATTTATGTGTATGGTTCGCCGGCTAGGTTCGACCACTACCTCACTTGGAAAGTTGAAAGTGGAAGTCGAGGAATTGTTACACAGTCATGCCTCCAGCCTCCGCCACAGCTTCCGGAGACGCCAGCCGCGCCCGTAGATGGCGTGCAAGTCGCTGCGCACAGTGCTACGATTGTGGGAGACATTTATGTCGTCCCGCTACGTGGCCTCGAGGTATCCTTCCGCTGGCAGTGACCCGGGATCCGCTGGATCAGCAACTACTCGAAGTCTCCGCGATAGACCCCGTTCGCTGTCATAAGAAGCCGCCCGCCTATGCTTCAGCAGTCTCTGGATATGAGTACCACGGGGGGGGGACGTGTCCAGGCGTCTCTTCCACGTAGCTACACACATGCTTCACATCTGCGTTAACAGTTTACCACTGTCCAGGATGGATCCAGAGTCCTCCGTTTAGCAGTCTCATACCAAGCGAGGCCCACGAGAAAGACAGGCCGCGGCGCGTACGTCACGAAGGTAGACCTGCGCTCGCTCGCTCGCTCAAATCAGCAGACAAACTACGTTTCTACACCTGTTAACTCGCAACTAGGCGTGTCCGTACAAACAAAAACTGAATCCTCTACTGGATTCCGCTATTATGGAATCTTACTGTTATTAGTCCTATAATGGTTCAGATGGCTCTGAGCACTATGGAATTTAACTTCTGAGTCCCCTAGAACTTAGAACTACTTAAATCTAACTAAACTAAGGACATCACACACATCCATGCCCGGGGCAGGATTCGAACCTGCAACCTCAGCGGTCGCGCGGTTCCAGACTGTAGCGCCTACAACCGCTCGGCCACCCCTGCCGGCAGTCCTATAATGATGGGAAGTCCATGGGCCTACTTATAGTCTGTTACGGCTGTACTGGCGTACAATAAAATAAAATCATGCTAAAATGATTTTCAGTTGCAAAGCGCACCACTTCCAGCATGTAATGACTACTGTTAAGCAGAAGAGACTAAATGCTATAAACAAGCCGTTATACCATTTATATCGAGTATTGATCTTAAACTAAATTTTACTGTAGTACTGTTAATCAGTAAGACTTCATAATAGCAGATTTCAGTGGAAGATGCAATTCTCGTTAGTACTTACATACCCAGCTGCGAGTTAACAGGTTTAGAAACGTATTTTGTCTGCTGAGCGAGCGAGCGAGTTGAGGACTACCTTCGTGACGTACGCACCGCGGCCTGTCTTTCTCGTGGGCCTCGCAGCACACGCATTCTACGTCAGTGATGAGTCAGGTTTCTCACTGGTGCCGTCTGTAATGTGGCTTGTAGATACACCTTACGAATTTTTAATGCCAAGGTCTCCATTGCTTTCTACATTGTCATGACTTCATTTATTGCTAATTCTTCCCTTTTTTATGGGTATTTTTCCACCGCACTGACAGCAGGGACCCATGAAACTCTTTCAGCTCCTTCGTCCTCTTTGAGAAGGCTGTTAGCAGAATGGAGGTGACTTTTTGTACCGAAAGTATTGCTTCTTAAGATATAGTAAAATTTAAGAGAGAGAGGAAGCTTATACTGATAGGCCAAAACATTACGAACACTGCCCAGCGAGAGATTGGATGCGGGCGCGTGACGCGGCAACAAAAGAATGTAATCGAGAGACACGGCCCTAGCGAAGATATGGGCTGGAAATGGGGAAATCCATTGAGTTACCCGACTCTGACAAAGTGTCGCATATTTAAAACATTCAGCGCGTAACAGGCTGTAGAAGAGAAGCCAGAAAGAGTAAGTTTTATTGAGAATACAAGGCGACTCAGCAGTATGTGCGTTGACAGGAAATGTGAGGCAGACTCACGATGTATCACGTTAGGTCACATGGCGAAGCTCGAGGCGCAACTCAAGCGTTGGTAACACACGAGGGCTGGAAAGGCGGTGGCCAGACGCCAACGTGAAGAGGTCGCCTATAAAGCTGCCTATAAAGGCGGTAGCGGCGGCGCACGGAAGAGAGTTCAGTTCAGAAAGCGGTCCAGGATGAACCTCCGTGCAGGTCAGGCTCGGGGCTTGCACTTGTGTAGTTTTGCTCTGGCTCTGTTCTATCTCTGGAATAGACGCGTACCTCCATCCATGGTTGTAGGGCATTCAGGAATAGCGTACATTCATAGACGCCACTTATTCAGTTTTGCTCCGACGAGCAATTAAAGATAGTAGGCGGCCGGTGTGGCCATGCGGTTCTAAGCGCTTCAGTCTGGAACCGCGTGACCGCTACGGTCGCAGGTTCGAATCCTGCCTCGGGCATGGGTGTGTGTGATGTGCTTAGGTTAGTTAGGTTTAAGTAGTTCTAAGGTCTAGGGGACTGATGACCACAGATGTTAAGTCCCATAGTGCTCAGAGCCATTTGAACCATCAAGACTGTAGTTATCCAAGTCTTGCCTACTTGTTCGTGTATTTCGCCCGGGTTCCGTAACTCACTGAAAATATCCTGTTAGCCTTCTCCACGTAGCTAACTGGACAAACCATCCTCTCCTTCCTTATGTCATTAGGCGTCTAGACCCCTCCCTGGACGCCACAAAAGTACATATGATCATTACGCAGAGCCTGCCTTGAATACGGCTAATCTGGTGGATTTTGGTGGAAAGAGCTAGTCCAGTAAATTACCGCTAGGCGCTAAATGGCTGGATGTCTACGACTTTTCACAGAACGTGTGGCTCGGAATCCTGTGTGAACTATAAAGTAGGCAAGATGGTGATCTGTGGAATCTCTGCCCAAAGAGTGCAATGTTAGTCCACGCAGAAGTGTTTCGGAGCATACCGTTCGTCGCACGTTGTTGAACATGGAGCTGCACAGTTGACCACCTCTACATGTTCACAGGTTGATCCAACGACATCGTAAATTACGACTGCACGGGGCACGAGACCATCGGCATCCGACCGTCGACCAATGAAAACGTGTCGTCTCTTGGAGTGACTAACATTTTTGCTACACCAAGTCACCGGCCGCCTACACAAACGACCTCAACGGGGTGAAGGGCGGCTCGAAACGAGCAGCGCTCCACGGACGAGGCTGGTGTGAGCAGTATTATGCTAAGGGATACATCCTCCTGCCCTGGGGTAGTAACTCTCGTGCATCCCTTCCTGCTTGATGTCTTCCCCGACGGCGATGTCACCTTCAGGAGTGTAACAGTGCGTATCACGGAGCCAGAACCGAGCTACAGTGGTTTGCGGAGCATGATAATGAACTCACGCTGATGTCTCGGTGAGTAAATTCGCCTGATGCGAATCCTACGGAACCCATGTTGCTCACTATCGGGCACCATCACCGCGTACCCAAATCAGCAGCCCCTTATTTACGCGAATTACATGAACTGTGCGTGGATATCTAATGCCACATGCCTCCATAAGCCTATCAAAAAACTGTTGGAAAATGATACGCAGAATCAGCGATGTACTTTGTTCCAATGGCGGACAAGCAAGCTATTGAGCAGGTGGTTATACTGTTTTGGCTCATCAGAGTACAATTTTAATGTATTTTCCCATCAAAGTCGTAATAGGCGAATGTTTATCCGGAAAAGGTTTGAAGGGCATTTGATTGTATTAAGCTGTGAAAAGAAACCATGAAATGATGTCCTCCTCGCCGTGTCCGGTGACAGCGACTCCGTCAGTCTTCTCTGTCCTTGTTGTGGTAGGCTCGGATGTGGCTCGCGAATCCGAATTTCGCTTTGAATATCCTGTTGCATGAAGCACAGTGAAGTTGACCAGCAGAGTTGTAAGTATACGTGTAGACAGGATTGAGCTGAGATTTTTGGAGCTCTCTTTTAGCATCCAGGTTCATTAGACGCTTTTGCTCGAATTGTTCGATGCTCTTATGTACAGTTGATCGCCACTCCGATCGGCGCAATTCTAGCTCCTCCCAACGGTTGCTTGGAATGCCACAGGCTGCAAGGTGGCGTTTAATGGTGTCTTTATATCGCAGGTGTTGACCACCTTTCCTCCTCTTCCCGCACGAGAGCTGCGAGTAGAACACCGCTTTAGGTAGCCTACTGTCATCCATGCGTACTATGTGACCACTCCATCTCAGTTGATGTTTAATTATTAAATCTTCAATACCAGCCAGTTTCACGCGGCGCAAAATCTCCGTGTTTGGGACACGGTCTTCCCATTTGATGCGCAGAATTGATCTCAGACATCGAAGATGAAATTAATCTAGCTTCTTAATGTCAGCTTTGTAACAGCACCAGGTTTCCGAGGCACAGAGTAAGGTGGATAATACTACTGCTTTGTAGACCGCAATTTTTGTTTGTAGTTTGAGATCATGTGATTTCCATACTCGGTCATTAAACTTACCGAAGGCTGAGGCTGCGCTGGCTATACGCGCTGCGATTTCCGTTGTCAGGCTGTTGTCACTTCTAATTTGGCTTCCCAGGTATTTGAAATTTGACACATTTTGCAAGGGTTTGTTATCTATCTCAATACTGGAGTCATCTGCATTAAGACCTCTAAGTGGCTGTTTGAGAACTTGCGTCTTAGTGATGCTAATGGCTAAGCCAAATCTTCTGCAGGAGGCATTTAGCAGATTTATGTAAGTCTGAAGAGTTTCGCAAGAATTAGCCATCATGCATACATCATGCGCGTAGAGAATCTCTAAGATGGATAGTTTGGTTACGCGACTTTTTGTTCTGAGGCGAGAGATGTTGAAGACACTTTTGTCTGTCCTTGTGTCGAGACTAATTTGATTACTACAGGCTTTGGTCGCGTCTCTCATAACAACTGCGAAGTAAAGTGAGAAGAGTGTGGGAGCCAAAACACAGCCTTGTTTTACACCACAAGTCACGGGAAACTGTTCTGAGAGCTTGTCCTCATGGCGGATTTTTGCCATCATGTTTTCATGAAACTGCCGAATCAAACTGACAATTTTGTCAGGGCATCCAGTTTTCTTTAGTATGATCCAGAGAGCTTCCCGTGGGACACGATCGACCATGAAATAAGAATACACGGACGAGTATCCGGAATTCTAAAAGTGCATAACATTGTGTATGGCGCTTGTACGAATCCTTGTTAAAAGCGAGGAATACGTTGGAGGTACCACGTGGCATAAGGAGATTAAAAAGGTGGTGTGCGGAATAGTTCCTGCAAGTTACCAAGAGATGATTTGGGGACTGTCATCACCAATGTTTCAGTCTAGACACGCTACACAGAATCAGTGGATAGACCAGAGTATAATTCCTCGTCTCATCTTTCACGAATGGTTGTGTAGAATTGACATATACGTGCATTTCGCTAAAACTGCTGTTTGTTACCCACTGACTGACGTGACACTGAGGTAATGCACAGTTAGGCTTAATCGAAGTGAACGATTGCACACACGCTGTACACAGAACTTAATCTGAGTACCACACTTCGAGTACCAAATTGTTCTTATGAGGATGGGAACAGGCGTGTCGCGTATATACTTACGGATAGCGTAATTCAAGCTTTCACAGGAGATCTTTTTTTACTTAGAGTGAAACTCACGGTCTCACTTGTTGCTCGCACAGATTCATGCAGCCAGCAACACCGACTTGTAGAACTAACTGCAGAAAGTCAGGATAGTTGTCACGTTATGGGTGGAGGGGTACTGTGGTATCAGAGGAAAGAGATGATCGACGCTCTTGCTAAGGGGACTTTTTTACCAAGGGACAGGTAGGATCATTTTCTGCAAGCAGATCCTCTTTAAGAGGTGTGACGGCAAATCAGCCACATAGAATAACAAGTGGCACCTATTATATCAGTTTAGGAGAGCACATTAAGCAGATATAACGCATAAATTCTCTGCACAGCACTGGAGCACATTTGGGATGAATCACGGGAAATTACTCGTTACAGTTCCTCGTCTGCCCTTCAATCGTGGGAGATTCAAGCAGCACCTATCTAGTCCAAAATCGACTAAAAAAACCCTGTGTGAGTGTGCTGCGAACGAGAACTCTGAACACATAATTTTCTGCTGCCATTGCGATACCACGCGACATAAAATTCACTGTGTGTGTGTGTGTGTGTGTGTGTGTGTGTGTGTGTGTGTGTGTCTGTGTGTGAGTATGTATGCATGTACCGGGTGATCAAAAAGTCGGTATTTGAAAACTGAATAAATCACGGAATAATGTTGATAGAGAGATACAAATTGACACACATGCTTGGAATGACATGGGGTTTTATTAGAACCAAAAAAATACAAAAGTTCAAAAAATGTCTGACAGATGGCGCTTCATCTGATCAGAATAGCAATAATTAGCATAACAAAGTAAGACAAAGTAAAGATGATGTTCATTACAGGAAATGCTCAATACGTCCACCATCATTCCTCAACAATAGCTGTAGTCGAGGAATAATGTTGTGAACAGCACTGTATAGCATGTCCGGAGTTACGGTGAGGCATTGGCGTCGGATGTTGTCTTTCAGCATCCCTAGAGATGTCGGTCGATCTCGGTACATTTGAGACTTCAGGTAACACCAAAGCCAATAATCGCACGGACTGAGGTCTGGGGACCTGGAAGGCCAAGCATGACGAAAGTGGCGGCTGAGCTCACGATCATCACCAAACGACGCGCGCAGGAGATCTTTCACGCGTCTAGCAATATGGGGTGGAGCGCAATCCTGCATAAACATCGTACGTTCCAGCAGGTGTTTATCAGCCAGGCTGGGGATGATGCGATTCTGTAACATATCGGCGTACCTCTCACCCGTCACGGTAGCAGTTACAAAACCAGAATCACGCATTTCCTCGAAGAAAAAAGGCCCGATAACGGTAGATGTGGTAAATCCAACCCATACCGTGACTTTCTCGTCGTGCAACGGAGTTTCCACGACAGTTCTAGGATTTTCGGTAGCCCAAATTCTGCAGTTGTGAGCATTGACAGACCCTCGGAGCGTGAAATGAGCTTCATCGGTCCACAACACGTTACTCAACCAATCGTTATCTTTCGCCATCTTTTGAAACGCCCACACCGCAAATGCTCTCCGCTTCACTAAATCGCCAGGTAACAGTTCATGATGCGGATGGATTTTGTACGGATAGCATCGGAGGGTACGCCTAAGTGCCAACCAAACAGTAGTGTATGGAATGCCGGTGCGACGTGCGACTGCACGAGCGCTGACTTCCCCGTGCATAGACGAACGCGCTACAGTCTCCATTTCTTCCTGAACTGTCTCAGCAGCATTACGCCTTGTGCTCAGACGGCCACTACAGGGTTTATCGTCTAAACAACCCGTGGCTTCGAACTTCGAAACCATTCTCGCCACAGCTGCATTTGTCAGCTGACCTTTACCCGTTCGAATCCCCTTCCTATGGCGATAGGATCGTAACGCTGAACTAGCACATTCCCCATTCTGATAATACAGCTTCACTAAAAGCGCCTTTTCAGGTAACGTCAACATTCTGCGACTGCTGGCGCACCTGATTCTCTCTCTTTGTTTTCTTTTTCCTTTATTGTTATTTCACACCTGACATAAGGTGGGCTGGCAGCAGCACAGTACGCTGCTCTTCAGCCACAGGTATTACAAAAGAAAAACAATGGAGACACAGACTATGCATAACACAGTGGGGGACAAGAAAAAGTAGACACAGTAACGAAAAAACACGTTCACACGCGGAGAAAACCAAAGAAACTGTTTTCACTGAACACTGACACTGATGATGGAGACGACACGTGAACGATGGAGTATGGGGGGGGGGGGGGGGAACTTTGAGGCACAAACACGACGGCACACACACTAAACCGATGACGATGATCTCCGCGCGCGAATCTCCACTTAACGTGTGCTAGTCCGGGGACCTGCCAAGAGGGGAAGAAGGTGGTGGGGGAGGTAGAGGGGAGAGCAGAGATGCCAATGGTAGAGGAGATGGTGGGAGGAATGAAGCTACGGGGTGTAGGGGAAGCCTGGGGGAGGAGGGGGGAGGAAGGGAGGAGGGAGGGAAGGGAGAGAGAAGGGAGAGAGGGTACACTGAGGAAAAAACATAGGGAGGATAAAAGCTGATAGGAGGGGTAGATGGAGGGGAGGAGGGCATCACCTGATTCTCTCTCTCATTACAGCTCCTTTTATACACGATTGTCATGCGCAGTCACTGACGTTTTCCTGTCCAGCGCCACCTGTCGGACATTTTGTGAACTTTGTTTTTTATTTGGTTCTAATAAAACCCCATGTCATTCCAAGCATGTGTGCCAATTTTTACGTCTCTATCTACATTATTCAGTGGTCTATTAAGTTTCCAAATTTATACTGACTTTTTGATCACGACGGTATATATGTACATGAATATACATACTAGAGCATGCTGGAAAGTTCTGTTCTGTTCTCAGTATCGGATGGGGTATTATACAGGATGTTACAAAAAGGTACAGCCAAACTTTCAGGAAACATTCCTCACACACAAAGAAAGAAAGTATGTTATGTGGACATGGGTCCGGAAACGCTTACTTTCCATGTTAGAGCTTATTTTATTACTTCTCTTCAAATCACATTAATCATGGAATGGAAACACACAGCAACAGAACGTACCAGCGCGACTTCAAACACTTTGTTACAGGAAATGTTCAAAATGTCCTCCGTTAGCGAGGATACATGCATCCACCCTCTGTCGCATGGACTCCCTGATGCGCTGATGCAGCCGTGGAGAATGGCGTATTGTATCACAGCCGTCCACAATACGAGCACGAAGAGTCTCTACATTTGGTACCGGGATTGCGTAGACAAGAGCTTTCAAATGCCCCCATAAATGAAAGTCAAGGGGGTTGAGGTCAGGAGAGCGTGGAGGCCATGGAATTGATCCGCCTCTACCAATCCCTCGGTCACCGAATCTGTTGTTGAGAAGCGTACGAACACTTCGATTGAAATGTGCAGGAGCTGCATCGTGCATGAACCACATGTTGTGTCGTACTTGTAAAGGCACATGTTCTAGCAGCACAGGTAGAGTATCCCGTATGAAATCTGGATTACGTGCTCCATTGAGCGTAGGTGGAAGAACATGGGGCCCAATCAAGACATCACCAACAATGCCTGCCGAAACGTTCACAGAAAATCTGTGTTGATGACGTGATTGCACAATTTCGCGCGGATTCTCTTCAACCCACACATGTTGAGTGTGAAAATTTACAATTTGATCACGTTGGAATGAAGCCTCATCCGTAAAGAGATTTGCACTGAAATGAGGATTGACACATTGTTGGATGAACCATTCGCAGAAGTGTACCCGTGGAGGCCAATCAGCTGCTGGTAGTGCCTGCACACGCTGTACATGGTACGGAAACGACTGGTTCTCCCTTAGCACTCTCCATACAGTGACGTGGCAACGCTATCTTGTACAGCAGCAACTTCTCTAACGCTGACATTAGGGTTATCGTCAACTGCACGAAGAATTGCCTCGTCCATTGCAGGTGTCCTCGTCATTCTAGGTCTTCCCCAGTCGCGAGTCATAGGCTGGAATGTTCCGTGCTCCTTAAGACGCCGATCAATTGCTTCGAACGTCTTCCTGTCGGGACACCTTCGTTCTGGAAATCTGTCTCGATACAAACGTACCGCGCCACGGCTATTGCCCCGTGCTAATCCGTGCATCAAATGGGCATCTGCCAACTCCGCATTTGTAAACATTGCACTGACTGCAAAACCACGTTCGTGATGAACACTAACCTGTTGATGCTACGTATACTGATGTGCTTGATGCTAGTACTGTAGAGCAATGAGTCGCATGTCAACACAAGCACCGAAGTCAACATTACCTTCCTTCAATTGGGCCAACTGGCGGTGAATCGAGGAAGTACAGTACATACTGACGAAACTAAAATGAGCTCTAACATGGAAATTAAGCGTTTCCGGACACATGTCCACATAATATCTTTTCTTTATTTGTGTGTGAGGAATGTTTCCTGAAAGTTTGGCCGTACCTTTTTGTAACACCCTGTATGTCATGCATATTACTCGGTCGACTTCCCCGCTTCGCTGACATAAAATGCAACCCACTGCCACCAGAGGTTCCACTTGTCGCGTGTACCATGGCAGTGTGTAATGTAGCTTAGTTCGTGCGTGGGAAACAGTCTATAGTGTAATCCCTTAGAAAACTCGAAACCCGAATTCGAGGAGTTCGTCCTCGCATGGAGCACCCTCTCTTTCAGCATGACAACGCCAGATCATAAACGAGACTGCGACATCTGTAACAATCCCACTGTCATCGATTATCATTAATCTAGTCTCGAATTGGTGCCATTAGATTTTCGTGTGTTTCCGAAATTTAAAGAGCACCAGGTTGATAGTGATGAAGCAGTACAAGCAGAAGTGAGGTTCTGGCTCCGTCAACAAACTCAAATATTCTATAGTGACCATATCAATAAGCCAGTCTCTCTTTGGGAGAAGTGAGTTGGTCATCAGGATGTCTATGTTGAGAAATAAGTATGTATACACGAAGCATGAAAGTTGAGCGTTCGAAACATAAAGATATGAGGAACTACATGTGAATCTTCAGCAACCACAATGCGACCTGCAGCCTTGTATCTGGTGTTTTCAAGTGTCGAATATTGTATAAAAGTTTGGATGAATAGTCATCATACAAGGCTTGTTGACACTCAGCTGAATATTTACAGCGCGCATAATACCTGGCTCAATCAGATCTACTTCAGTTCACTGGATTTCCATCCTAACAAGTATAATGCATGCTGATCTACGCAAATCTACTGCCCTCATAAGAGAATTCCACAAGATCTCCAAGAACCCTAGTCTACAAGTGCATAGTGAGCTGCAGCTTTCGAATCTTAAAAGACTAATATCACGACAGACAACTCTGCGTGATGCTGCTGATAGGGATGCCAAGGATTTTAAACCTCTTGATGAATGGAAAGGTCGGTGGGAAGTAGTAACAGATGTGCGCCTCCGTAACATTTTTTACATGTGCTGGACTTCCAAGTGGATTGTACTTATTACGTAAAACCTGAAGTGCCCTGAATAGAATCAGAAGGAGCCGTCTCTGATGCAGATATGCTCTCCACAAGCGGAAAAAGCTGTCTAATCCAGACTATGAGGCGGAACTCTACACCTGAATGTTCATAACACTGTCAGTGACTGCAAGATTCGAGCCTGTTACGATGATGAAGAGAACATCCTGCTGGCAACTCCATATGCTGTGTTCTGGATTGAAGGAATGAATATTCAGTTATGATCCACAAACATTACTAAGTCTATCATCTGTTAACATACATATGCATATGTTACCACTGATGCGTCATACCCTAAATAAATAATAAAAATGTTTTGTCCAAATACAGGTGGTTTTGATCCACCCCACCATCAACCACGCATTTGAGTGTGATAGTTACTGAAAACTCTCCCCTCATCATCAGGCAAATCGGTAACCTGCGCAGGTGAGTGAGTTGCCTAAGCACAGGCGAATATGTCCTTTGCTTTTCGCTCTGTCATTCGAAGAATATCAAGAATATCGGTAACTGACGGACACTTCTCTTTCTCTCCCTCTTCTCTCAACCCCCCCTCCCCCTCTCTCTCTCTCTCTCTCTCTCTCGATATATAACATTATACCCCAAGGAAACAGATAGCACTGTCACTGGAAAAGCCCCGTGTACGCTATTATGCAGCACGTTGTTTGTGTAGTATGAACGTCATAAACGTGCCTACTTTTCACATCTGTCGTATAATATTACCCCTTTTATGGAATTTGACAGTAATGTACGACTACTAGTTCCTTTCCTAAGAGTTTTCCAGCTGTTAGAAAGAAACACAGTAAAATGGAATAGTACTGAATCTAGGACCTTTCTTAGCAAGTTCATTAAGTGGTTTGTCTAATGGATTTACGGTCGCCAGCCTATCTAGGCAAAGAAATGGTTAAGTTTTAGGAAAAGAGAAGAAGTAAACAAGTCCTACTTTCCTACTGTTCCCTATCATAATTTCACAAACAAATATAACTTTTCAAAACACAATTCTGAAAAAGACACAGGAATCTTTTAGGTACTATACCCACATACATATTATATAGTTTCGATATAGAATGGCCACCAATTTTTAATCACCACTATGTGGTAAATAATTTGGCTAGGTGGCTTCTATGTTTGCCTTTCGTATAAGCAACAAATTATATACTTAAATGTTTTAATAGCGTAAGATACACATATAAATTTACTAAGACACTTTGTTTATACCTTTCTGTTAACAAATTATCTGTCAAAAACAAAAGTTAGGGTATGCTCACTCTATATTGTCATTCAGTATTTTTTGGAACCCTGCTTTAGTGTTATTGAACCCCATAAGCAATTTTCTTTTTATAACTCTTTGCACTTTACTGAATATCATTTATAACTCAAAGAATTTTATCTTTACTTTACTCAAAACTTAACCTTGCAGAACCTAAGTATTTAGACTTGACAGGTTCGTCTTTTTAACAAAACTTATTTACTCACTTTCATTACACTTATTACCACTGACAGCGTAAGAAAATTAAATCGTCAAATTTGTCTGAAAACATCTACTTCAGTACTTAAGCAAAAGTTCACTTCAGCACTTTTCTTTGTAAATCATTTACCTGTCCTTTAAAAGTTAGTGCGTAACAATTATTTTCAGACATTTATTCAAATATGAAACTAGTGCTTGCAGACACTTCAAATGTTTCTGTAGCGGGTTTACTCGGTATAATCATACACCAGCAGAGGATCCTATATAGGTGAATGATTAGGAATAAAATAACAGGGTAAACCAATTACTCAAAAAAGTTGATTTTGAATTAACAGTTCATGCTTCTAGAATTCCAATTATGCAGTTCGTAACCTGTTGGATGTAGTCGTTGGGTGCGGTGGATAGTAATGGCGGCTATTCTACCCTGTTATGATGTACACGTTTCCTGAAGTAAGCACTACTTAATACTTCTTGGCGTTGTTTTAGCATCCATAACATATCCCAACAACTTGTACCAAAGACATAAGAATTCAGCAGTCGTAATCCGAGGCTACAGCGTAACAATTTCCAGGGGAGGCATCGCCTGCTCCGTTTGTGTTGCCTCTTTCACTGCTACCTACAGACTGTGTCTTCTCGTTCGCGCTCGCTCTACAGGTAGCGCGCCAAAAACCCAAGGCACCTTTCACGCTTCCCACAGTAACTTCTGTACAGTACAAAAGCACTCTGTCTTTTACATAACACATATCCTACACATTGTCCTTTTGCGTGTAACACCTTATACAAATGACAACTTGCACAAAAACATAAGATTACGAACACTAAATTTTTCATTTGATTAATCCGTGACAAAACATTATTTAATAAATTATATATTTCACATGTTTCTTTAGGTAAGTTATAAACATACACTAGCAGAGCACTTTGATATCACATATATCGCTCTTTTCATACAGTCTTTGCAGCTGTTAGAAAGAAACACAGTAAAATGGAATAGTACTGAATCTAGGACCTTTCTTAGCAAATTCATTAAGTGTTTTGTCTAATGGATTTAAGGTTATATTATTGTAAGGTTATTTTATTATTATATTATGACAAACTTTAAAGGAAAAACATTTTATAAATTTTATAAATTAGACGACTGATCGAATAATATACCCCTGATTCAAATATCTGTCCTAACTGGTAAGCATAACTGAATTATACAAGGATAGTTTTATTCATCTGTTATTCTGCCTTCACGCATAGTCATCATGAAAACATTTTCTAAATCTTGTACAAACAATACAGACTTTATACATTGAAATTCCTTTACAAAATTTATCATAAAATCACTTTACCTAGAAAATACTTTTACATAAATTATACAAAAATTTACGCATTATTGAAAAAGCTTACTGACCCCAGCATGGGTACTATGACAGTCCTTTTGGTTGCTCTGAACCATTCTGCATAAACTTCACTATTTGTCTGCCTCTTAATAAGATTATAAACAGTGCATTTTCCACTTTACCTTATTACACTCTGTATAACTTTGTTGGCTGCCTTTTTAGCTTGACATATTTGGGCAGTCCTTTGGGTCAAAATTTATATTTTTATATTTATTCCATCTCATATATATATATATATATATACTTCAGAACCTGAAACTTCACAGGTACTAGAATAGTTATAACAATATTACAAAAAACATGCAGATTTACTATCATTAATAGCTGTTGGAAGTTTACACTTTTCTAGATGCATATTTCTTTAGATCAACTATGTTTGTGACTCCCAGTTGTTTCCTGGATTTAAGATATACCAGGAACAATGCATTTGTGTGTGGTATTCCTTGAATTGAAAAACCTACGTAATAAATGTATTTAAATTTCAGTATCTCAGCGTTTACCTCACTGGAGTTTTCGTGTACTTTCACAAGTACCAGTTAACCAATGTGTATTTTAATATTTCAGTCTGCCATACTTACTAGCCAAATCTATCTCTTTGCTGGGTGGTTATTCTAACATTTACTCTATTAACTTTTAATTTGCTAACCTATCACAATTTCTTCAGGAGTGCAGCTATTGGATGTATGTTGTAATGAATTCGAGATTTGAAATTTTAGAATAAATCTGCCCCAAGTTCTATGATTTTGGTGATAATAAGTCCTACATAGTCTTTCTAACTCTCACATATAGCATTCCACAGGATTACTGGATGGGTGGTAAACTGAAATGTGTGTTGCTTGTACTCCCCTTTTTCCCATACCTTGTAACCATAATTTAGCAGTAAACTGTGGACCATTGTCTGATAGTACTCTTCTTGGTATTCCTGCTCCATTGAAGTACTCTACCATTTCATTGAATACCGTTTTATCTGTTGCTTTTCTGAGAGGGTAAAGTTTAATAAATTTCGAAAAAAACGTCTGAAATGACTAGTATGTATGTGAAATTTCCAGTAGTTTTTGGTTGGGGCCCTGACAAGTCTACAGACACTAACTCTGCATTTGCCTTCAGGTAGCCTCTAAAGAGCATCTGAAACCTGATATTATGATCCTTTACATAAAGTATCTCAAAGTAAAGTCGTATTGCTGTAGATGTAAAGCCTAAAGAGATAACTTCTGGTTCTATAGTGTACAATCCTTCAAAAATGTAAGGGCTGTATGGACTGTATGTATTATAATTTTGTGTCCCCATAAATACACTCCTGGAAATGGAAAAAAGAACACATTGACACCGGTGTGTCAGACCCACCATACTTGCTCCGGACACTGCGAGAGGGCTGTACAAGCAATGATCACACGCACGGCACAGCGGACACACCAGGAACCGCGGTGTTGGCTGTCGAATGGCGCTAGCTGCGCAGCATTTGTGCACCGCCGCCGTCAGTGTCAGCCAGTTTGCCGTGGCATACGGAGCTCCATCGCAGTCTTTAACACTGCTAGCATGCCGCGACAGCGTGGACGTGAACCGTATGTGCAGTTGACGGACTTTGAGCGAGGGCGTATAGTGGGCATGCGGGAGGCCGGGTGGACGTACCGCCGAATTGCTCAACACGTGGGGCGTGAGGTCTCCACAGTACATCGATGTTGTCGCCAGTGGTCGGCGGAAGGTGCACGTGCCCGTCGACCTGGGACCGGACCGAGCGACGCACGGATGCACGCCAAGACCGTAGGATCCTACGCAGTGCCGTAGGGGACCGCACCGCCACTTCCCAGCAAATTAGGGACACTGTTGCTCCTGGGGTATCGGCGAGGACCATTCGCAACCGTCTCCATGAAGCTGGGCTACGGTCCCGCACACCGTTAGGCCGTCTTCCGCTCACGCCCCAACATCGTGCAGCCCGCCTCCAGTGGTGTCGCGACAGGCGTGAATGGAGGGACGAATGCAGACGTGTCGTCTTCAGCGATGAGAGTCGCTTCTGCCTTGGTGCCAATGATGGTCGTATGCGTGTTTGACGCCGTGCAGGTGAGCGCCACAATCAGGACTGCATACGACCGAGGCACACAGGGCCAACACCCGGCATCATGGTGTGGGGAGCGATCTCCTACACTGGCCGTACACCACTGGTGATCGTCGAGGGGACACTAAATAGTGCACGGTACATCCAAACCGTCATCGAACCCATCGTTCTACCATTCCTAGACCGGCAAGGGAACTTGCTGTTCCAACAGGACAATGCACGTCCGCATGTATCCCGTGCCACCCAACGTGCTCTAGAAGGTGTAAGTCAACTACCCTGGCCAGCAAGATCTCCGGATCTGTCCCCCATTGAGCATGTTTGGGACTGGATGAAGCGTCGTCTCACGCGGTCTGCGCGTCCAGCACGAACGCTGGTCCAACTGAGGCGCCAGGTGGAAATGGCATGGCAAGCCGTTCCACAGGACTACATCCAGCATCTCTACGATCGTCTCCATGGGAGAATAGCAGCCTGCATTGCTGCGAAAGGTGGATATACACTGTACTAGTGCCGACATTGTGCATGCTCTGTTGCCTGTGTCTATGTGCCTGTGGTTCTGTCAGTGTGATCATGTGATGTATCTGACCCCAGGAATGTGTCAATAAAGTTTCCCCTTCCTGGGACAATGAATTCACGGTGTTCTTATTTCAATTTCCAGGAGTGTAATTACGAAATTCTTTCTTTCCCCAAATTATGCCTAATGCCTCCTTTTCGGAAATAATGTAGCTAGTTACTACTATCCATGCTCATATGGAATGGTAATGATAAATGAGGGTGGTGTAAAATGTTTGTAAGCAACTCCCTTTTCATTTTTTCAAAAGGTTCAGATGGCTCTAAGTACTATGGAACTTAACATCTGAGGTCATCAATCCCCTAGACTTAGAATTACTTAAAGCTAACTAACCTAAGGACATCACACACATCCACGCCCGAGGCAAGATTCGAACCTGCGACCGTAGAAGCAGCGCGGTTCCGGACTGAAGCGCCTAGAACCACTCGGCCACAGCGGCCGGCTTTCATTTCTTCAAAACCTCTTTGGCATTCTGAGATCCAAACGAATGCACTGTTCCTTTGTAACAAGCTGTTTAAAGCTTGACTGTTAAAAGCTTGCCCCTTTATGAATTTTCTATAGAATCAGCAAAAACCTGGAAAAGCTTTTAATTGTGTCCTATTCTTTGGAGGAGGACACCTTTCAGTAGCTTTTAGTTTCTCACGGTGCTTCTCAATTCCCGCTGTTGTAACAATAAGTCCTAAAAATTTAATTTCTTTTCGCACCACTTCACAGTTCTTAAATTTCAGAGTCATTATTGCTTTCTGCAATCCTGTCCTAGTAGTTCAAAATGTTCATTCCATTGTCGTGTAGCTATTAATAAATAGTCTACATAAATTGTGAGCCTACTGCTTAGTTCTCTTCCTGACACTCAATCTTATGCACGTGTGAATAGCTGATGTATTTAAGCCAAACGATATTCAAATGGCTCTGAGCACTATGGGACTTAACATCTATGGTCATCAGTCCCCTAGAACTTAGAACTACTTAAACGTAACTAACCTAAGGACAGCACACAACACCCAGTCATCACGAGGCAGAGAAAGTCCCTGACTCCGTCGGGAATCGAACCCGGGAACCCGGGCGTGGGAAGCGAGAACGCTACCGCACGACCACGAGCTGCGGACGCCAAACGGTATTACCTTGTAGTGACAATACTTCCCAGTAAAAACGAAAACAGTATACCTTCTAGATTCACCATCCAAAGAGATTTTTAGGTAACTGGCCGTCATGCCCAGGCTTGAAAATATTTAACATCCTAGAATCTTCGCAGCATTTCGTATAATGATTCAGGATAGTCTATTTCTCTCTCAACTATCTTATTCAAACATCTGGCATCAATTATCAACCTTACTCCACAGTCCTTATACCTACAACAATCAGTTCTATGTCTCCCCATTGAGGCATTTTGTCAATTTCGGCTTGAACGGCCTGCGTTTTCGCTGCAGGTACCGTATATGTGCAAACGAAAAACGGCGTATGTGGTGGTATTTCCATATGATATTCAAAAACTATCGCTCTGAAAAGGGGAATCTGAAAACACGCTATAATTTTTTTCTAGTATCTCTAGCAACTCTTTTTTCCGCATTGGATCTAAATATGGTACGTCAACGACAATTTTCCGAAATTCTTCTAACATTTGGGCTAAACTTTTCATGCTTCGTAAGTTATAACCTTCAAATTATTCTGATAATTCCAGAATGAGATTTTCACTCTGCAGCGGAGTGTGCGCTGATATGAAACTTCCTGGCAGAGTAAAACTGTGTGCCCGACCGAGACTCGAACTCGGGACCTTTGCCTTTCGCGGGCAAGTGCACTTGCCCGCGAAAGGCAAAGTTCCCGAGTTCGAGTCTCGGTCGGGCACACAGTTTTACTCTGCCAGGAAGTTTCATATCAGCGCACACTCCGCTGCAGAGTGAAAATCTCATTCTGGAAACATCCCCCAGGCTGTGGCTAAGCCATGTCTCCCCAATATCCTTTCTTTCAGGAGTGCTAGTCTGCTAGGTTCGCAGGAGAGCTTCTGTAAAGTTTGGAAAGTAGGAGACGAGGTACTGGCAGAAGTAAAGCTGTGAGTACCGGGCGTGAGTCGTGCTTCGGTGGCTCAGATGGTAGAGCACTTGCCCGCGAAAGGCAAAGGTCCCGAGTTCGAGTCTCGGTCGGGCACACAGTTTTAATCTGCCAGGAAGTTTCATATCAGCGCACACTCCGCTGCAGAGTGAAAATCTCATTCTGGAAACATCCCCCAGGCTGTGCCTAAGCCATGTCTCCGCAATATCCTTTCTCTCAGGAGTGCTAGTTCTGCTAGGTTCGCAGGAGAGGTTCTGTAAAGTTTGGAAGGTAGGAGACCAGGTACTGGCAGAAGTAAAGCTGTGAGTACCGGGCGTGAGTCGTGCTTCGGTAGCTCGGTTGGTAGAGCACTTGCCCACGAAAGGCAAAGGTCCCGAGTTCGAGTCTCGGTCGGGCACACAGTTTTAATCTGCCAGGAAGTTTCATATTCTGATAATTCTTCGTTATTTGTATGTATTTCATTATCATGGACTGAAATTCCGATTCAATGCTTTCGTCTGTTTCTTCAAAGTCCATTTTTACGGTTTCTTCTTCATTCGTAATGGTAACTATTTCATTTGCACAGTTAATAACTACTTGTTGGGTGTGCAAGCAATCTATGCCCTTAATCACTTCGGTGCTGAGTTCTGAGATCTCCAGGAAATCATGTATAAAAACTCGACCTTTTGTTACAAATTCTATTAAAAGTTGTGTCTTTATTGGTTTACTTTTTCTTGGAGTCGCGCCTAGAATTCTGTTTCCTTGCAAAGACATTACGACTATACCTGGTTTGCCAGTTATGTAGTCGTAAAAAGATTGAGATAAAACACTAATTTGAGAGCCAGTGATCAGTGACACTCTAATTTTGCAGCCATAAACGTCTAGAACCGCGGGACTGCTACGGTCGCAGGTTCGAATCCTGCCTCGGGCATGGGTGTGTGTGATGTCCTTAGGTTAGTTAGGTTTAAGTAGTTCTAAGTTCTAGGGGACTTATGACCTAAGATGTTGAGTCCCATAGTGCTCAGAGCCATTTGAACCATTTGAACGTCTATCGGATTTATGGTTCGTTTCGTTATTTTCACCTCCGCATCCTCTTGTTCTTTCCACAGTAAGTCTTGATCTACCCTTGCATCTTTCCATGAAATGGCGTTCATTTCTTTAAATTCCGTTTCAGGTGGTTCTTTCTTCTTTTTGATTGCAAATTCTTTCACTATTTTCAGGTGTTATTTGTCACTAATCATTTCGTCCGGTGGTTCGTTTTCTTTGGCTGCGTTACGTCCTCTGGATTCTTTATTTAAATTATTCCTTCTTCACATGGCTCGTCTTTTAGTCTTCTTCTTTCTTCTTGAACAACTTGCTTTTCATGTTCGATATCTCGTTTCGGCAAATTTTTGCACAGGATATCCTTATTTTCTGACATTGTTGTTTGCATAAGAGAGACGTTTTCAGTAAGCTTCTTTTCTTCTGATTCTATATCACTTGACCGAATGGTATCTTGATTTCCACTTAAGTCGGTATCTTCAATGTCACTGTCGGATTCCAACACGAAAACCGTTCTTAATTTCTTTGAGAATTCTAGTTAGTTGTTAGTCTCAAAGTTCATGCACTTCTGAATTCGCTCGATAATAACGGGACCCTCTTGTTTATCTGCATTAGCAGTCAGATTATTTTCCGTAAGTTTTAGTTCGTCTTCCTCCGAACTGCCCTCCTGATGTCATGAGCTTGCACTTAATATACGTTGTAAACTTTGTGGATTTCGAACTTTTGGTTTCTCTGAAGCATACTGTATAAACTTTACTTTTTGCCCGCCTCTAAGTAAATTACAAGCAGTGCGTTTTCCACTTTTTTAATTAAACCAGGAATAACTTTGATTGTTGGCTGTCTTTTTGCCTTCAAATATTTGGGCAGTCCTTTGGTGTCAAAATCATATATTTTCTATGGCCCTTACGCTGCACTGTTCCGCTTAACAGTCCTTTAAGTGACACATACGCTTCATTTTGCCCATTATCAAAATATTTAGAAACAAGTACTTCAGAACATATTTGACAGGTGTTAGCATACATGCGAAATGTCGTTTTCTACTGCGAAAAGTGTGGGAATAATCGCCACAAGGGAAGAGGAGGTTCCATTGGTGCTCTCTACGCCAACCCCTGAGGCTTATTTGTGTGGATAATGAGCGGCATTGGTCTGAAACTTTTTCATTGGCTACCAAAAAGAACACCGTGTGATTTTAACGCTCGGCGTCGCGATTCTGACCTCCATCGCAGAGACGTCAAAATAAGGGGCGAGATGTGTGTAAGAGGGTGTGTGACGCTCTTTCCATCGTGTGACACTTCCACGGTGGCGTTGGGCAGAATTATTGTTAATTTTTTTTTCGTATGTTGACACCTTGCTGTTCGAAGCACCGCCATCGCCCTCCTGTCGTAAGTCGCCGCGAGCGTCTGCAGAGCCGCACG
This sequence comes from Schistocerca nitens, assembly GCF_023898315.1. NCBI lineage: Eukaryota > Metazoa > Arthropoda > Insecta > Orthoptera > Acrididae > Schistocerca > Schistocerca nitens. Next base: position 251,595,774 of record NC_064618.1, read on the forward strand.
CTTCTCAGTCTGACGTTGCCAGCACAGGGAGGTGCGGCAGTAGCGATATTTACATGCAGATCCACAGTCGTACATCTGACTGTGCCTACTGGCGTACTTAGAGTGACTGCGCTCATGTATCTATTGCAAACGTATTTCTTAAACTTTCGGGGTTAATTTCTGACCGTGTAAGAATCTTTTGCTGACACGTGGAACTTAGCAGAACTGCCCGCACCCAGAAATTGCTGAAAACATGCGTGTTAAAATGCCTCCATTAGCAAATTGTGTCGGCTGTCACCTGCCAGAGTTCCAGTGAAGCCTGAATGGAGGAATGAGTAAATTCCTTAACGGTACGGTAACCAACTGCCTCATCTCAAACGCGTTTACGCACTTGTATAATAATGCTGACTGAGAGGATTTTGTGGATGGCATTCCCACATTATGACAGCGAGCAATCAGGCACACTTAAACTAAAGAGCGTTGCATATCACGCTGCAGCTTGGATATCGGAGATTCACAGTCGATGCCAGTGACATCATTCCGTTGCGATAGATGGCTCACTTGCCCAATTGAAGGAAGTTTTTCTCCTTGCAATATTATTTTACAACGTCCTGGCTATACTTTGGCATTGATTTCTTCTGCATTGTTTTGATAATACGTGGTGTGTAGATTTGCATGATATTCTTCCTGATCAACATTATTCCGATACGTCAACTTGGCGTTTATAGAATAGTGGAAAACCGGGATCTCTTTATATCTATGCACATAAAAGCTTTCAGATTACATTTGTATACAGAAAAGTGAAGAGTAGATACTGTTGTTCATGTGTTGGAAATTTATCAGCAATGAAGCATTACTTTACAGGATAGACGTGAAATGCACAGGAAGCAGCAACTTCGCCAAACCAGTTAAGATTGGTTGGTTGGTTTGGGGAAGGAGACCAGACAGCGAGGTCATCGGTCTCATCGGATTAGGGAAGGATGGGGAAGGAAGTCGGCCGTGCCCTTTGAAAGGAACCATCCCGGCATTTGCCTGGAGCGATTTAGGGAAATCACGGAAAACCTAAATCAGGATGGCCGCCAGTTAAGAGATCAGTCTAGACATTCAGTTATTCCATAAGAGCAATAACCCATATAGAACGGCTACACGTAAAGAAGAAGTGGGTCAATTTCCTCAGTCAGTCAGACACATGTACTCAAGCTATACACATATGTTACATGCATGAAGTCGGAATGATGGTACCCGATTATTATTACCTGAAGCACAGCAGCATTTCCGATGGAAAAAATCCGCTATGTATTCGTCGTGCAAACAGTAAAATTATAACACGGGTGCGAATCTTAAGCCGGCGTAACATCAAAAGCTTTTTGAAATACAGTAAACTCTCGATTATCCGCAGGCAGATTTCTGCGGCCAGTTCTCCCACTTTTTTCTTTTTTTTTCTGCCGAAAATTTTCGAATAAACCGAGTGTGATCGCCGTTGAGCGATAATCCCACGTTACAACATAAGCGTAGAAAACAATGTACTGCTCGAACACTGCAAGAACTGAACAGTATTTTCTTTCACGGCAGAGTAACGTAATGTGATAACGTACTGTATTCGTTGTAAATATGGAATTTCACATATACCATGATGATTAAAAAAGAATTTGTTGTAAACATTAGTCAACAGTTTTACTTATGATATTGCAATGAACTCTTATTTTCGAACAACCCTAACACTTTTCTGTGCACTTTAACTGTGGATTGGCCGGCCGCGGTGGTCTCGCGGTTAAGTCGCTCAGTCCGGAACCGCGCGACTGTTACGGTCGCAGGTTCGAATCCTGCCTCGGGCATGGATGTGTGTGAAGTCCTTAGGTTCATTAGGTTTAAGTAGTTCTAAGTTCTAGGGGACTGATGACCACAGATGTCAAGTCCCATAGTGCTCAGAGCCATTTGAACCATTTTAACTGTGGATTATCAGCGGAATTCGATTATACGCGGTTTTCAAGTCCTCATTTACCGCGGCTTGTCGCTAGTTTACTGCACTTCCGGTACGCTACATATTCAATATTAGTGAAAGATAAGCTGTTACCCTAAAGAATTTCACTGCTAATAGCTCTGCTTGTTTCAATTTAGGATCAGCCATAATATCGCAGTTTCATAGCACCCGTAGGTGCAACCACAATTGAGGGGTGTATGTTGAGAGGCCAGACAAACGTGTGGTTCATGAAGAGGGGCAGCAGCCTTTTCAGTAGTTGCAGGGGCAACAGTCTGGATGACTGAATGATCTGGCCTTGTAACACTAACCAAAACGGCCTTGCTGTGCTGGTACTGCGAACGGCTGAAAGCAAGGGGAAACTACAGCCGTCATTTTTCCCGAGGGCGTGCAGCTTTACTGTATGGTTAAATGATGATGGCGTCCTCTTGGGTAAAATATTCAGGAGGTAAAATAGTCCCCCATTCGGATCTCCGGGAGGGGACTACTCAGGAGGACGTTGTTATCAGGAGATAGAAAACTGGCGTTCTACGGGTCGGAGAGTGGAATGTCAGATCCCTTAATCGAGCAGATAGGTTAGAAAATTTAAAAAGAGAAATGGATAGGTTGAAAATAGATATAGTGGGAATTAGTGAAGTTCGGTGGCAGGAGGAACAAGACTTCTGGTTAGATGAATACAGGGTTATAAATACAAAATCAAACAGGGGTAATGCAGGAGTAGGTTTAATAATGAATAAAAAATAGGAATGAGGGTAAGCTACTACAAACAACATAGTGAACGCATTATTGTAGCCAAGATAGATACGAAGCCCACGCCTAACACAGTAGTTTATATGCCTACTAGCTCCGCAGATGAAGAGATTGATGAAATGTATGATGAGATAAAAGAAATTATTCAGATAGTAGAGGGAGACGAAAATTTAATAGTCATGGGTGACTGGAATTCGATAGTAGGGAAAGGAAGAGAAGGAAACGTAATAGGTGAATATTGAATGGGGGTAAGGATTGAAAGAGGAAGCCGCCTGGTAGAATTTTGCACAGAGCAAAACTTAATCATAGCTAACACTTGGTTCAAGAATCATAAAAGAAGGTTGTATGCATGGAAGAAGCCTGCAGATACTGACAGGTTTCAGATAGATTATATAATGGTAAAACAGAGATTTAGGAACTAGGTTTTAAATTGTAAGACATTTTCAGGGGCAGATGTGGACTCTGACCACAATCTATTGATTATGAACTGTAGATTAAAACTAAAGAAACTGCAAAAAGATGGGAATTTAAGGAGACTGAACATGGATAAACTGACACAACCAAAGGCTTTAGAGGGTTTCAGGGAGAGCATTAGGGAACGATTGACAAGAATGGGGGAAAGAAATACAGTAGAAGAAGAATGGGTAGCTTTGAGAGATGAAATAGGGAAGGCAGGAGAGGATCAAGTAGGTAAAAAGACAAGGGCTAATAGAAATCCTTGGGTAACAGAAGAGATACTGAATTTAACTGATGAAAGGAGAATATACAAAAATGCAGTAAATGAAACAGGCAAAAAGGAATACAAACGTCTCAAAAATGAGACCGACAGGAAGGGCAAAATGGCTAAGCAGGGATGGCTAGAGGACAAACGTAAGGATGTAGAGGGGTAAGATAGATACTGCCTACAGGAAAATTAAAGAGACCTTTGGAGAAAAGAGAACCAATTGCGTGATTATCAAGAGCTCAGATGGAAACCCAGTTCTAAGCAAAGAAGGGAAAGCAGAAGGTGGATGGAGTACATAGAGGGTCTAGATAAGGGCGATGTTCTTGAGGGCAATATTATGGAAATGGAAGAGGATGTAGATGAAGATGAAGTGGGAGGTATAATACTGCGTAAAGATTTTGACAGATCACTTGAAGAACTAAGTCAAAACAAGGCCTCAGGTGTAGACAACATTCCATTAGAACTACTGATAGCCTTGGGAGAGCCAGCCACAACAAAAATCTACCATCTGGTGAGCAAGATGTATGAGTCTTCAAGAAGAATATAATAATTCCAATCCCAAAGAAAGCAGGTGTTGACAGATGTGAAAATTACCGAACTGTCAGTTTAATAAGCCACGGATGCAAAATACTAATACGAATTCTTTACAGACGAATGGAAAAACTGGTAGAAGCCGACCTTGGGAAGATCATTTTGGATTCCGTAGAAATGTTGGAACACGTGAGGCAGTACTGACCCTACGACTTATCTTAGGAAGTAGATTAAGGAAAGGCAACCTACGTTTCCAGCATTTGTAGACTTATAGAAAGCTTTTGATAATGTTGACTGGAATACTGTCTTTCAAATTCTGAAAGTGGCAGGGGTAAAATACAGGGAGCGAAAGGCTATTTACAATTTGTACAGAAAACAGATGGCAGTTATAAGAGTCGAGGGACATGAAAGGGAAGCAGTGATTGGGAAGGGAGTGAGACATGGTTGTAGCCTCTCCCCGATGTTATTCACTCTGTATATTGAACAAGCAATAAAGGAAACAAAAGAAAAATGCGGAGTAGGTATTAAAATCCATGGAGAAGAAATAAAAACTTTGAGGTTCGACGATGACATTGTAATTCTGTCAGAGACAGCAAAGGACCTAGAAGAGCAGCTGAACGGAATGGACAGTGTCATGAAAGGAGGATATAAGATGAACATCAACAAAAGCAAAACGAAGATAATGGAATGTACGAACTAAATCGGATGGTGCTGCGTGAATTAGATTAGGAAATGAGGCGCTTAAAGTAGTAAATGAGCTTTGGAATGCTGAAGTATAGATGGGTAGATCACATAACTAATGATGAGGTATTGAATAGAATTGGGGAGAAGAGAAATTTGTGGCACAAGTTGACTAGAAGAAAGGATCGGTTGGTAGGACATATTCTGAGGCATCAGGGGATCGCCAGTTTACTATTGGAGGGCAGCGCGGAGGGTAAAAATCGTAGAGGGGAGGCAGTAGGTACTGGGAGATGAAGAAGCTTGCACAGGATAGAGTAGCATGGAGAGCTGCATCAAACCAGTCTCTAGACTGAAGACCAAACAACAACAACAACAACAACAACAACAAGAACAATAGCACCCACGGAAATCCTCGAGAAATGGGCCAACAACACCTCCGCAGTTTAACCGCGAATATCTGTTTGGCACACCTAGACACGTTCCTAACATCTTTGGATCCTTTTGTATATGCGCTCCACGTCTAATGCAATGCAACATTTCACCTACGATTCTCTGTGTACTGTATGATGGTAAATCCTTCGTTAAATATAAGCTGTATGATACACTATACGGAACAGCAAATACCATTTGGGAGTGGTAAAAATATTTTTTGCCTTTATATTCGATGTAAGGGGAAGAGTAACATTCTGGAAAATTCAATGAGGCATCGACCAGTCAGAGTTAGCTGCTTCCTCTTCTACATGGCCGTCTATTCTCCGAATCCCTCTCAGCATACTGAGGCGAAGAGTACTTCTGGTAACTTTATCAATCGTCTCCCTGCTCCCCCTCTCACATCCCCCCCTCCCCCCCCCCCCGTCACCACTTGCCAATAATCTGTTCTGTTCCTCCATTGATCGTGGGAGAAACGAACGACTGTCGTCAAACCTCCGAATGAGATATCTGATTTTTTCTTCGCGGGGTGTGTGCTGGACAAAGGAATATTCACCCAACTTTTTTTTAGAATGTACAGTGTTGGAATTATAAGACGGACCTTTCCATTTTGTAAAAGGCTTCTCTTCCAGTTTCTTAAGTATCTCTGTAACGCTTTTGGCTTGCTAAGCGACCCCAACGAAACGAACCGCTCTCTATTGGATGTTCGCTATCTCCTTTTTTCATCGAATCAGATAAGCCCGTATTTCTAAGCAAAATACAAAATTTTTCCCCCACTTTTAGGGTTAAGCAGAAAAGTTATACGAGGGCTATTCGGAAAGTAAGGAACGATAGGTCGCGAAATGGAAACCACAGCGAAAATCAAAACTGTTTAGTTTTCAACGGTTAGCTACAACTTCCAGCTACTTATCTCCTTAGTCACCGATCCGACTTAGAAATTTGTCGCAGCGTTATACCAGCTTTCCAAAACCCTCGTTATAGAAGGCAGCCACCATTGCTTTCCGCCGATTGTCTACGCTGGCCTACAGCTCGTTGTCTGTGCCAAAATGTTGTCTTCATAGCCAGCGGTTCATGTGAGCAGAGATGAAACTCAAAGGGAGACAATTACGGGCTGTATTGTGGGTAGTCAAACATTTCCAATTGGAAACGATGCCGGAGCATCTTTGTTGCCCCTGCAGGATGCGGCTGAGAATTGCCTTGAAGAAGAAACCGCACGACAGTTGTGTAATGTTGGTTGCATAGCTTCAGTCGAAATATCTCACCAGGCCCTCGTACTTGGCGGGAGACACTGTAGTTGAAGGTATCTTTATGTGCTCTCTGTGCGCTCAGAACTAAAGAGAACGACGTAACGAAATCGACGGGGATACTAGAGACACTGGCCAACACACCTGTGTAAAATTTCATCGGATTTTCACAGTGGTTTCCATTTCGCGACCGATCGTTCCTTACTTTCCGAATAACCCTCGTATTTCGTAAGACACATCTAGGTAAGTTGTTATAACTATCTTTGTTTGTGCTTATTTACCCTTATGTTACGAGAAAAGTTTTTTCTTATTTTAGCATTTTTAATTAAAGCAGCGTACTTTACCGAACACCCCGATCTTAAAAGTGCATATCTCACTTCTAGCAGACATTAATCATTTTGTGATTCTCTTTTTTACCGGCTTAGAATGTTGTGAAATAGTAATTCAAGGAGGAAAACATGCCGTAATTGGGCAGATGAGTCATTTATCGCATCGGAATGATGTCATGGCCATGGACTCTGATTCCCAGAGTTCCAAGACGCAGCTTGTTGTGCAACGCTCGTTAGTTTAAGTGTGCATGATTGTTGTAGTAAAGGAATGTTACTCATAAAAACCTCTCAATCAGCATTCTTACACAAATACGTAAACGAGGTTGCAAGAAATATTTTCAGTGAAAACGGCAGCGTCTTATTTTGTTTGGAGTGTGAAAAGGATGTTTCTGCGAAGAAAAAGTATGACATTGTGTAGCACGTTAATATCAGTCAGCATAAGGAGAGGTTTAACAGGGAATCTCAGTTAAACTAATCAAAAGCAATGTTGGCGAATAATCGAAATGTAGTAATACATTCTTCAAAGACTTGTGCTTAGAATTCTTGGGTTCCGATTTTAATGTGTGTACTAGACGAAACTACATTGCGCAATAACTATATGGCACACAGCTTTCACGAAATAATTTGTTATATTCGGAGTACACTGAACCTCGAAAACATATGGATTTCTACGGGCGGAACCACAGAAGCTTCGGGACAGTGCGTGTGTAGTGCTGACTTCGATGTTGTCAAAGCAGGGAGCAGATCATTTCTTCTTATATACAAATACTCGACCGAGTAAATCACGTCACAGTTGTCAAATTTTTCAGTGACTCCTTAGCCTCATTGTGGCCAGAGTGGATCTGGTATTATTATTTGTCATAGATAATGCTCCATATATCGTTCAGGCGGGAACTCAATAAAAAGTTCTTCGCCATGAATTAGCGAACCTGACGTGCCACGCTCACGGTGTACATTGTGTCGTCCGAAGCCAGCATAACGATGTCGATCTTCTAGTTTCCATTGTGAAGAAAGTGTTCGTCAAGTCACTAATTATAGTTCAAAAATTCCGTGAACGTCTTCCAAATTTGGCTCTAACTTCTCAACCAGTTTTAACTCGGTGGGAACGTAGTTACAGGCTATGCCATATTTCACTAAACATTTCAGTGAAGGGAATAATGTTTTGAATTTCATAAATGCAGATGATGCAACCCAAGAATGTTTTGCTAAAACCAGCATCCAACGAGAGACACAGTACGTATATAATCATTTCTCAATAATATATGATGGTTTAAAGCAGGTGCCGGCCGGAGTGGCCGTGCGGTTCTAGGCGCTATAGTCTGGAACCGCGCGACCGCTACGGTCGCAGGTTCGAATCCTGCCTCGGGCATGGATGTGTGTGATGTCCTTAGGTTAGTTAGGTTTAAGTAGTTCTAAGTTCTAGGGGATTGATGACCTCAGAAGTTAAGTCCCGTAGTGCTCAGAGCCATTTGAACCATTTTTTTTAAAGCAGGTGGAAACTCGAAATAATTCCTTGGAACATTCATTTTATCTGATAGATTAAATTATATAGGAAATAGGTCTGCTTGTAAAACAGTGTGTCAAATTTTTAAAAATCTTTCTAGTGGAGGAACAAATACTGAAGAGGAAGTCACCGAAAAAGAAGTGTGGTGCTTTTAACATGTACCTGTGAAGTGGCTGCGACGGCGAAAGAATATTTTCACTGTAGAAGCATTCTTCACTGATAGATGCAGGAATTGTACACGGGGAAATCTCAGCTATATATCATCATCCCAATTCAGGTCCCTCCAGACTGTTCATGCTAGTTATTTTACTGCGACTTATAGTGAATGGCTTAATCGAAACGGTAATGGATCTCTTCAATTATTTATAAGCAGTGCGTTACAGCTACATACATTCAAGATCTGTATCTAGTCCCTGGACCAATCAGCGATCTTCTGGGTGTCTTCCTGCATTTCGGTACAGTGGCTTTGCCGTTGTAATTTAATTAAAGACAATAGCACTGTAAGCGTAAAGCCTCACTAGGTCTTTTGTATATAAAGTATACCATATAAGCCCTATAACACTATCTTTGCGTTACTTTCGATAGTACCTTTAGATATAGTGATTTAGTCCACTTAAGAAAGACATTTTGAGCTCTGTCGGCAAGGAAGTCCTGAATACATTCACAAATCACATTCTGTATTCGGCAAGTCCAATTTCGTTCACTAATTGCCACAGAAAATATCTTTAAATCTGCTGATTTCATTCCTTTATTCATGACGCAATGAGTTCTGTATGGAAGGAAGTCACGTATCCAATCAACATGTGAGGGGTCCACTCGTACGTGGAGCCCGATTTTGTAATGTAATTCATGAAAAATGACCTGAAACGATTGTCATATGTAGAAGAGATTGTATTTTTTACACCACTGAACCAAAGATGTTGCCTGAGTGGCAGAATCGATTATTAGTATGGGCGTGAAGAGCGCAGTAGTTGTTGCCGTTGCAGTCTGTCATAGGTAGGAGGTAAGACTTAAAGCTATTGGCTAGCTGGGAGAATTTAGATGTTGGTCTATGGACGAATGATATTGTTTATAATCACACATAGCCAGCAAATGGTAGGTCGTAGTTACTTCTATAAAAGTGTAAAGTGCGTTATTAATTTGTGAGGCTGTAAGATTATCAGAAATTGGTGTGATACTGACCGTTAACAAATAGTGAGCATTGCCCATGGAAATTATGGAAGAGTAATGAATTTATACTGTAAATCAAAGGTAAAGCAACTGGGACAAATATGTAAGGTAATGAAATTTTGTATATTTAGTTTTAAGTATGCTGCAACGCAGTGTGGATTTCGTTAATTTTTACAATGCTGACCACTGAATGCAAGAACCAAATATTTTCCATCAGATGTACTGTATAGGTTGATTACGTATACCCGATTTGTAGTATCTTGTGTGTTCTGTAATCCTGATACAGAAATTTTGAATTTTGGGATCTGTTTTGTCAAACGATGTCAGACTTTTTGTCGTGTAACAATCCCAGTGTTTTTAATTACGACAGTAAGTGAGAATTGTTAAACAGTTAAGACGTTCACTGATTTTGAAGTTAATGTAAAATGTTTCATATCCCTTTTTGTGAGGAGAAACTTTATTTTCAATACAACTGAAGCATTTGGTCTTAGGACATCCCCTTATCAGTACCTCATCCTTTTCCATGTCGTGTTTATTTGAACCCAATGAAATTTTTTTTTAGAGAAATCATATTTCAATCAGAGTCAGAAAAATATTAATGTACCAGAATCAGAAAAGTATTAATGTTTGTAACAGCTTCAGTTCTTGCAGCATTGCACAGAGCTGAGCCAATATCCAGTATTTTCACCGAACATTTGCAAGGTTATTCATTTAACAACCAAGCTACTTATATTATTTGTATGACGCTATTTGACCTCAATCAGTTCCGTGGAAGTGGACTTGGTGGATACCGTCACTGTTAACTGTGTGTCCCGTTAATGGCTCGACCCCGTAGTGATTGTAGGACAAGGTAGATTGTCGACGAAAGTTCAGATGAAGAAGACGTGGCTAGTTCTACATCTACATCTGGATCAACACCTTCATCGGTACCTAGCCACCATATTGTTTGTGGAGGCCGTATGTAACAGTAATTTCTTTCTACCTCCTTGAACCATTGCCATATGGTGGATACAAAGGTCATCAGTGCCTCTGTGCACTTTTTTAAAAGAATAAATCACCATTTGACTATGTATTACTATATTGGTTTTGTTTTGATTTAGGGCGCAAAAACAACTAGGGTCATACGCGCCCTTGTCAAAACTACAGATCACGAAGACAAAGAAAGGAGTTAAAATCGACTACTCGTCAATCCCAATCGACGGACGTGAAGACAGCTAAAAACAGGACGTGGAGAAAAATATGCAGGTCCAGAACTAAAAATTAAATGACCTTCGCCACATTGCTACGAGGGATATAAAGTAAAATGCGGTCGACAGCCCGCTTGTCGCTCGCTAAAACGACCGATAACTCAGACGGGAAACACAAACGACAACACACGCGGTTAAAAAACGGGCATTTCGTCGGGAAATAGCGGACCGCCAAATGTTGATGGCAATGTTTTCAATGGTAGTGGGCGATCACCACTTAACAAATGGAGATGGCTAAAAAGATAGTGCCCAATACGCAACCTAGTTAGAACGATCGCCTCTCGGCGAGAGGCCTGGAGTTGGTTTCCATGCAGATAAGACCAATGGTGATACCAAAGTGACACCTCCTGCTGAGAGGCGGCAACACAGGGATCATCGGAGGGCATGGAAGGACTAGCGGGCTGAGGAACGAGGACTGCAGTCTTGGCAGCAGCGTCAGCGATCTCGTTTCCTGTCAGACCGTCGTGACCAGGAACTCACATAAACATCACAGTGGCTCCATCAAAAGCCAGCAAGTGACAGTTTTCCAGGACACGTTGCACTGAGGGATGGACGGTGTACAGAGAGACTTTGAAGGGAATTAAGAGAGTCTGAACATATGGCGCAATTGAAAAGCCTGTGTCGCCGGACGCACTGCGTGGCCTGATACAGGGCGAAGCGCTCAGCTGTAATTACTGAGCAGTGTTCCGGAAGATAATATCGAGAAACGTCAGCGCCAATGACGAAGGAACACCCGACACCACGGTCAGTCCGAGAGCCATCAGCGTACGCAAAGGCACTATCGCGAAGTTCCATGCAGTTATCGTGAAACTGAAGGCGGTAGGCTGGAGTAGTGTCCTTAGGAAGCGAATGAAGGCCAAGGTGAACACGGGCTGCCGCACGAAGCCAAGGTGGTGAAGGGAAAGTTGTCCGCCCCCGGTAGCTGAGTGGTCAGCGCGACGCGCGACGGACTGTTAGTCCTAAGGGCCCGGGTTCGATTCCCAGCTGGGTTGGAGATTTTCTCCGCTCACGGACTGGGAGTTGTGTTGTCCGTATCATCATCATTTCACCCTCATCGACTCGCAAGTCGCCGAAGTGGCGTCAAATCGAAAGACTTGCACCAGGCGAGCGGTCTACCCGACGGGAGGACCTCGTCACACGCCATTATTATTATTATTTACCGGGAAAGTTGCAGGTACTGTGAAATTAAGGTGCCAGACCAAGAGCCGAAAGCGAACTCCAGGAGGTAACAGAAAAGAGGGACGCGCCCCATACCGGCGATTAAAGGAATTATCGAAGAAGGAGGCATAGGGTCGGTGGCCACGCATGGTAGACAAACGGCACGCATATCTGCTGAGGAGAAGGTCAGGGCGATAGGACAGCTGTAGTTCGGCAGCTTCTGCTTACATACTCTCACCCGGGCTAGTGTACAAGATCTGAGGACGGTCATTACTGACTGAAACCGGTCCTCGTCTAAAGAATTGATATTGTGATCAAAGACTGGAATAAAAAACGTTAGTGTACAAGACCTTGCAGATGATGCAGCGGGGAGAAGGAGGCGGACAATCGCCCGCGTGAGTATCTCCTACAACAGATTACACTTTTGGCTGGGTGCCGACAGGATTCTCGAGTGCGGTTGTAACGATGACATTGGTAGCACCGCATCGGGTTCAGAATATACGTTCGGACTGTGATAACTTCATACCTTGCTTTGATCTCTGACGCAAGAACCACTCTATCAACAGTGGGAAACAGTGTGTGTGTGTGTGTGTGTGTATGTGTGTGTGTGTGTGTGTGTGTGTGTGTGTGTGTGGGCGCTATGGAGGCATCTACTTTTTCCATCACCCGATGGACTGCAATGAGACCCTGGTCAGAGAGGTGCGGTCAGAACGTCGAGCAGCTGAGTGTGAATAGCACCACGGGAAGAATTCAACATTCGATGGGCCTCGATACGAAAATGATAGCCATGGAGGAGCGAAACTGCAAGCAGTTGTGCTTGAGAATGAGAAGTAGTCTCCAAAAGCAAAGTGCCGTTACGTAAACACAGGGCCAACGCCTTTCTGAATAATAAACGGATTTACCGTAACGGAAGACTGACCGTCTTCACTGAGTGAAACCACGAGCAACCGTGGTGCAGCTGGGAGGGTCTTTGAATCAGTAGCCTCATTCCATTTACGTTTTATAGCCATTGACTAGTGAATAATATTGGCTCATTGCAAGAAAATCCCCCACGGTTGCCAGCGTCTCCGAGGGCGCGCTCCTTCCTACTGGGGGCCCACTTCAGAAGGAGGCGCACCTGCGCTAGGTGACTGTTCACGCCGCACGTCACACTTCCAAAACACCTGACACAGGGCGGCAGTCATGCCTCTCTGGGCCTGGTCTGTACCAGAGGGTACATACGAACCATATCTGTCGACCTGGGCTGGGAATTTCGCGTTACCCAATCATCTGTGTCGCGTCAGACGCGTGGGCCAGCCTTCATTTATTTTATTTATTTATGCATTTATTTTACCTGGCAAGATTAGGGCCTTCAGGCCCTCTCTTACACCTAACTAGGCATATTGAGATTGAACGAATTTCAGTTTCTACAGAACATTAAGGACATATAACGTGTTATACAGTATTAATGTTAAAGAAAAAAATTGAGATTATAACAGTAGTACAATGATAATTATAACAATGAAAAAATAATTATAACAATCAAGAATAATAATAATAATAGTAACGACCATGTATATGAAAGTGAACATATTTTTCTTTTATGAATGTCAGTCCTATTGCTAGTTGGGAATTTTCTCGTTATGTTCTTGCAGCTTGTGAGTTATTCTCATCGAGCAGAGACATAAGACGATAGAATGGGGTGAAAGAGATATAGAAGAGTAGATAGGTTAGAGGAAGAGAAATAGAACAGTAAAATTCGAAGCTACGATGGAGAGGAGAAAGAGACGAGAGGGGCACAACAATGGTGGCTATACCGTCCCTAATATGTAAATTTTGAGTTCCCTCTTGAATGTTGAGTGGTTCTGGATAAGACTCAGATCACAGGGGAGCGCGTTCCATAGTCGTATGGCTGAGATGGAGAATGACACGGAGAAAGATTTTGTGTTATGTAAAGGTACAGCCAAGATGCTAGACGTATCTGATCTGGTATTGCGGTTGTGGAATGATGATAGGTGTTTAATGTGAGAAGATAAGTATTGGGGGCACCAGTGGCTAAGAAATCGATGAAGTAAGCACATCGTGTGGAGATCGCGTGCCTTATGTGGGCGTATCCAACCTAGCTGGGAGTATGAAGGACTGATATGATCACACAACCGTATATTGCACACGTATCTAACGCAAGCATTCATCACTAGCTCGAGGCATCTCGAATTTTCACTATTTGTGCCATGTTGAACTACATCACAGTAGTAAAGATTAGGCAAGATTAGTGTTTGGACTAATTTTTGTTTAACGTGGGTTGAAAATATTTTTCTAAATTTTTCAATTGCATGTAGGGAGGAGAGCGATTTCCGGCAAGCTGTGACTGTTTGTTCTTCCCAGTTTAGGTGTTCATCCAAGATTATTCCAAGGTCTAAAGGAGGGCACAGGAAAGAAGAAGAAAAAGAGGAACCTCAAACACCGAAGCGGAGGAAGGTTAGGAGAGGGTGAACGAAGAAAGAAAGAAGGAATGAAAAACAGTGGAGAGTATTCCGATTTGACTACCGTAAATGCAGAATACATTTCCATAAACAGCCCTGACCTGTTCCACAAGGGAGCGGCAAAAGAACAGCAAGAGAACAGACGTGATGCGTTCTTAGCTGTCTTCTATTATGTCATTTGGGACTGACGTATAGTCGTTTTTTAACTTCTCTGTCTTCGTGTTCTCTAGGTTTGACTTTGGCGCCTATGACCCCAGTTGCTTTTTGCGCCCTACAGTAAAACAAAACCAAAGCAAACGGAAGGGAAAAGGTGCTGCAGAGGCTGGGACCACGTGGTAACCAAGCACGAACCCGCCAAAGAGCGGCGAGCACCCAGGGGGGATTACTATATTTATCTCCTGTACTATGTAGATTTCAGTTTTTATGCCATTATCAAGTAGAGTGCTAAAAGTTCTTTGACCATTAAGATGTCATATCTGTTAAGGCAGAAGATAAATATACTAATAAACAATCAAATACCGGTTTATTCTTTCAAAAAATACTGCATGACTGTGGTTAAGAGCCATCGATAACTTTCTACTGTGTATTTGATCAGTGTCATTTAATTCTACCCTCATGGTCATTATGCAAGGTTAGAGGAATCAGAAAGTTTCTAAGCTCGTGTTGGAACGAGAGACCTCGTGATATTGAGAATAAGATCTTCTGCGAAGCACATCGTGTTACCGAGCACTTCTATGACACTCCCGCTCTCACTTAACAAATCCGTGACAAAATTCGAAACTGTTCTTTGAATCAACAATTTCATTTTTTTAAATGTGGAACAATGTATATGTCATTTAATTTTAAACGTGAAGCTAGCGTTTTTTAATGTATTGTATGCTGGCATTGTGACAAAACACACCTTATCAGTCCTCCCAACATGGAAAAGTTTCTGGCAGTACCAGTAATCGAACCGGGCGCCTCTGCATACCAACCAGATACGCTGAGCACTGAGGATCGAGGGCTCGCAATCATAGGCTTATGGGATCCAGAATTAGAATCTGAGGTTAAGAGAGCTTTGGAAAACTAGCATCAAAGAAGGCAGATACGGCAGGTAACATTCATTCAGAATTTCTAAAATCATTGGGAATGTGGAAACGGACGACAATTCATGTTGGTGTGAAAAATATATGAGACCGGTGATATACCATCAGAATTTCGGAAAAATATCATCTATACAATTCCGAAGATAGCGAGGACTAATAACAGCGACAACCATCCTACAATCGCTTAAACATCTAATGCATCCAACTTGCTGACGAAATAATATACAAAAGAACGGAAAAGAAAATCTTTGACCTGTTAGTTGAGGACTAGTTTATTTTTAAGATAGGTAAAGGCACCAGAGTGGCATTCCTGCGTTTTATAACGGAAGCAAGAATGAAGAAAAATGAAGACTGTTCATAGAATCTGTCGACCTGGCGAAAACGTTGGACAATTTAAGACGGAGAAAGATGTTCGACATTCTGAGATAAGAGGGGTAAGCTTCAGGGAAAGAGTAAGCTTTAGGGAAAGTCTGTTAGTATACAGCTTGTACAAGAACCAAGAGTGAACAATAAGACTGGGAGACCAAGAATAAAGTGATCTGATTAGAATGGATGTAAGAGACGGATGCAGTCCTTCGCCGCCACTGTTAAATCTATATATGGAAGAAGGAATCACGGAAAACAAAGATAGCTACAAGAATACGATTAAAAATGAGGGTGAAAGGTTATCAATGATAAGATTTACTGATGACATTGCTGACGACAGTTAAAGTGAGGAATAATTGCAGGCATACACTTTAGACATAGTAAACAGAAGAAATACCAAAGTAACATGGAGTACCAGAAACTAAATCAGCGGTGAACATACCATCAGAATTGGGGATCACAATCTGCAATCTTTGTAGAAAAATAATCCATGACGGATGGACCAAGGAGAATATAATAAGCAGACTAGAGTTGGCAGAAAGGGTATTCCCAATCAAGAGAAGTCTAGTAGCATAAACATAGACCTTAATTTGAGAAGAAATTTCTTAGAATATGTGTTTGAAGCACAGCATTGTTTGTTTGTGAAATATGGACTGTGGGAAAACTGGAACAGAAGAGAGTCGAAGTAACTGAGGTGTAGTGGCACAGGAAAATGTTAAAAGAAAGGGGCACAGGCAAGGTAAGAAAGGAGGAGGTCCTCCGGAGAAACGGCGATGGAAGAAAAACATTGACAAGAAGAAGGGTCAGAACGATAGGACGTCGGTTTAGAGATCGGGGAAGAACTTCCACGGTACCAGAGGGAACTGTAGAGGGTAAAAACTGTAGAGTAAGACAGATATTGGTATACATCCAGCAAGTAATTGAGGATGTATGTTGCAAATGCTACTCTGAGATGAATAGGCTGTCACAGTGGGTTCAAGTTGATCCTATGCAAAGGCACCACACGGCTTAACACTTTATTTCGTCCATTTCACTTGTTCTGAATTGTTACAACGAAGTAACGCGATTTATCTGTGATAAGTTTCGAAAAAGCAGCCTGTTATGTTGCAAACTTCAGTCTATAACTCACGCATAAATGAAGTTTTCTCACAGTAATACCATCATAAGTGCATTTGGAATCCACTCTAGAGACACTCCATATTCTCGTATAACCACTACTTGGAACCAGGAAAGAGAGACTTTATTGAAGACAATGATCGCGAAATTGTTCTAAGTGGATTCGTCAAAGTACGAAAGTAAATACGTAACATTTATTGGAAAAATTAAAAATCGGAAACCTGTGCACGTGACTGGCTGATTATATTTTATTTTAATGTACACTACCTCACGACTGTAAATGACGGCGTGAATTAGTACTTGCTATTGT
Source organism: Schistocerca nitens (assembly GCF_023898315.1). Taxonomy (NCBI): domain Eukaryota; kingdom Metazoa; phylum Arthropoda; class Insecta; order Orthoptera; family Acrididae; genus Schistocerca; species Schistocerca nitens. The sequence goes on from NC_064618.1 coordinate 251,612,837, forward strand.
AAATGTGTTGTGCTAAGAACTGCCGTTACTGAAGTCATAACGGAGTAAATTTTATAATCACTGCTTCATAGTATTTGTTTTTATTTAAAACAACCACTTAAACGTCTTATCCTGTGTAGTCGTTACGAACATAAATGTTCTTTAATCTTCTGTTTCAGGCTGATCTGGGAACTGTTGTTTCCAATGGGAACGAAATAAGTAAAAACGTTTTCTCTAAATATCAGATGAAATAAAGTTAGTAGAATGGCATCAGTGGCGTAAATTTCGCATCTGATGGATACTAAGTCCAAGGTTCCCTATCATACGGATATCTGAGAAGGTGGTGGTGTTTCCCAGTGATTTAAGAGATCTATAACAACTTCGTGCCTAAACTCTGAGAAAAAAAACTTAGTCGCAACGTCCTAACGACTGCGTGTTTACTAGCTGGGAAGAACTTGTGCAGTACGACAACGATTTACACAGAAGTGATGAGCCATTTCTTTTTTCGATGAAACTATCCTAGAATACGCCTGCCGAGAAAACAGACGACATGTGAAACAAAAATGTCCACCAACGTAGCTGAGGGATCGGCATGCCTGGCTGCCGTGTGAAGAACGTGAAGAACCCGAATGCAGTTATCCATTACTGGCAGGGAATTTTCCGCTGCAGCAGCACCGGGACCGCTACATAGATTTGTAGGGGGTCCAACATCTGGAAAGTTGACATCGGCCACAGCGGTAAACTACAAGTCCCTCGGTACCATCTCCAAATGACGCCGAGGATAAGATGGCAACCTGGTCGGCATTTCATGTCCGCTAATGTTGCAACGCGACATTCGTTGGTGCGTCATAAACAAGGAAGCACGATCGGGGACTTCAACCTCTAATCTCGCTCGGTTGGAACTAACAGAACCGTCAGTGGCTGGTAGCGGTCCATTTTCTAACTATGATGCACGGAGGAACCACGAGAAGACTTCGACGAAAATTTTTATATTCGAAAAATTATAGTAATCTTTTCAGTACAAAAAAGAAGTGTAATTTGCTAGCGGAGTGCCTGACTGTGGGCTGACTGAAATGTGTCCTAGATTTCAATACGACGCTTGAGAATGGTACAATATTAACACCCATGGACGACAAAGCTGCTCGGCGTACGAAGCCTCAAGCTCTTTACGGAAGAGATAACTGTGAAAATTGTCAGTAGCACACGTTAGAAACACATACGACTCGCTATTGTTACCTGAAGATGACAAGGTAAATGGCAGCAGAACATTACAAATCCAATGACTTTGCACAAATTACAGGTGCCTCCTCGTACAATGATGTTTAAAATCTTCGAAACAAAAGAATATTCCCTATTAGTACATGTTAACCATTCGGGGAAACAACATTTAATGGGGAATTTTCGAAATACAAACAAAACCCACATTCAAACCCTGAGGACCATGTGATGACGACCTACCGCCGTGTCATCCTCTGCCAACGGTGTCATTTGGATTCGGTTTGGTGCAGCGTGGGTTCAGAACAATGGTTTCCCATCCACTGATAGCTTGAAAGGAGGAATCGAATTATGGTCTTCGGCAGTGAAACAGTTTCGGAAGAGCGAATCCAGAATTTCGGCCTTTCCTCTGTCGCCTTTCGTTTCGGTGCTTGCTCACTTTACAAAATATCAAAAGTTTCTAGGGGTTTCTGCCCTTCTATTGGCAAATATCAACTTTCAGATTCATTGAACGCTTCTCTCATTGCTCCCCTAACACCCATTTTTGTTCCGTTCAGCATTTATGTGTCAGCTAGGCTTCGAATTATCTTCAATCTGTGATGAAGCTCTCTTTTTCTTCGTGGCAGTCATCTAACAAGGCTATTAAACCTCGGTGTGTCTTTTGAGTCCCTTAAATCCTTTGCGGCACACACTTGTCTCATGAGTATTGAATAATACTTTTAAATTTTATCCACTTGTACTCCACAGCTTCGTTTTCAGAATTTAATACTTGATGTTGTCTATTCAGATGCTCTCACACTAAGCAAAATACTTTGTTATATTCCTTCACATTCGCGATCATTGATTCCATCACTACCTTAGTATCTGTGATGCACTCCTGTACGTCAACGGATTCGAAAGATTTCTTGTTAGGCTGTTTAAGACGATACCATCACGAGTTGGTTTACTAAATATCTGCTCGAAGTAATTTTCAGACAAGACGTTCAGAATAATCTCACACGAATTCCTGTGGGTGGCACCCGATGTAATCGCGTAAGTCTCGCACTACGTAGTCGGCAAATTGATGTCTGCCCCTATTACAATGCTCTTGTCGTGCTCCATCATGGCAAAACAACTCTCATGGCGTTTGTATCACAAACAATCAGACCAGGCTTTTCTGCTGCCGAACTAAACGGTCGCAGTGCAGAGCATATCCGCAGAAGCTTGCGAGGATTTTCTGGAACGAAAAGCCTTTGTTGTTTTCTTAGAGTTCAGTATTATTAATTCCACACTGCTTTCCTGTAGACAGCAACGACACGTGGAGTGCAAACATTCGTTCTTTACATCTGGAACAGGCGTCTTTTAATGTCTCTTATAATATTTACACCTATGTATTTTTAAGGTTTTTAACCATTGTAATGCACTGCTGTAATAATTTCATTAAGGGGACATTGTACATGAAATTCGTTGAAATTTGTTATTTTTTGTTTTCTAATCCATAATGTACGTTGGACTTTCCTGAACAATTGGGTATATAATACATTAAAATCAGACAATTGTGAGACCTTCAAATAATATTTTGAATGTCGACATGTGACTGTCAAATTTCGCGGCTACGCATATACTGCCACAGTTGAGCAGTCATATCTTGGGAATTACACAGTCTAGAAGGCTCTGAATTTATTTGTTTTGTGCCTATTGCTACGTCTCAGATGTTGGCATTACGACTAAACAAATCAGTCCTTTTACTTTCTAATACTAGGTTTCGTTGAAAGCAGTGTGATTATCGGCTATTTCTGTAGTAAGCTAGCTACTATTGTTTTTATACGGAAATAAAATGACTCATCGGCTGATTTAGTTTTACGTTTTATTCATGAGCGTGGGTTTCTTCATTTGATTTAAATTTTAGCGCATTTCCTTTGTCCCTCTGTGTCCTCCATCCTAGTGCTTGGCCTTATAAATCTTACGTTAGCAGTGCCTGATGCTGTAATAACTTTTAATGGTGGGAACTACGAAACACTTAAGGCTCAAATGGCTCTGAGCACTATGCAACTTAACTTCTGAGGTCATCAGTCGCCTAGAACTCAGAACTAATTAAACCTAACTAACCTAAGGACATCACACACATCCACGCCCGAGGCAGGATTCGAACCTGCGACCGTAGCGGTCGCTCGGTTCCAGACTGTAGCGCAAACACTAAAGGTTATGGAGAAGTTAGGGGTAAGATTTGGACAGAACACAGCTAAAGGACTGCGGGAACTGGATGAGCTTCGTGTACGTGAAGCAGAGTTAGCTGCTCAGCAAATGACAAAAGAAGCAAGAAAGAAGAGGAGGCAAACACTAGGCTGTTGTGACACTGAGGAAGACAGAGTATGAGCCAGGGCAATTCTAGTGCATAAACGATGCAGAAAGGTAAGTCTGTATAAGAAATAAAAGTTATAAACCTCAATATCCCTCAACTACATTTTCTGCAATACATGACCCGTTTTCCAAAAAAGTACTGATGGTGGAGACATGGAATATTGACAGAATGCCAACTATGAGATTCAACACATGGAAGTAGAATAATTAAAATATCCTGGGTGTTTTATTTTTTTTGTTCATTTATTTACAAAAATTCTGTCAAAAAATTAAGTGTTTGATAAAAAGATAACATGCTCCACAATACAATTTTAGTAATAATTCTAGTTCAGTTGATCTAGAAAGGTGCATTCAATAATTATGGAAAATTTGTAAGCTGGTGTCTTAAAAAGTTTCCAAGATAATGGGTCACAAAATTCGATAATTTAACATTGGCGGAATAGGACATACAATGTCCAATTAAGTAACTACAGCTCCCATTTCGTTACGCGAGTTATCTGCATTTGCACTTCGTTGAAATTTTTTTTTAAACTTTGACTCCTCCAGAACAGGCCATGAAGGCACAACGGTATGGACCAGCCGCCGTGTCATCCTCAGTCCATAGGCGTCACTGGATACGGATATGGAGGGGTGACACACACAGTAGTTATGGTTACTACAAGCCACACCACAAGTTGGGAAACGGGGCCAAATTTCTAGTAGTTTACTGTCGAGTTGAGATTTTCACAAATGTTTTTATTCGTATCTTACAGAAACTAGCAGTATGGCAATAACAGCCTTTTAAACACGCCGCTAACGGCGATCAAGTACTTTATAGCAATACAACAATTCAAAAATTTTTTTTGAAAAAGCACAGAAGCTAGCACTACGGCAATAAACAACCTTTTAAAACACGCCGCTAACGACAATCAAGTAATTTATAGCAATACAACAATTTAAAAAAAATTAAAGAACGTTAGTAAACAGGCTACTAAAGTAAATACAGAACTTTGTTAGTAAAGTACGGTGAGGTAGTGAAGCTACCAACAACACCATTAAAAAAAATTAAACAGGCCTCAGCAAATACACGATTAATGGCAATAAAAGGAATTTACAAACTTGGAGGAATTAAAAAAATTTTAAACAAAAGTGTCCTGGAATGTCATTAGAACATAACAGATATGACGGACCCGCGTAAGGCGACCACAAATCACCCACTCAGGGAGGCTCAAGCTAGACAGAATACTGACCAATTTAAATACTCCCGTAAACACAATTGCCACTCTCAGGCTGGTCACTGCACCGACTTTTAGCCAGCGAAAACTTGTTATAAGATGGCTTAACTTGCTGACAGAATTAGAGCTAACCTCGTGCAAGGAAACATTTCACCACACAGTCCTGAATGAGCGACCACATGATCAACCAACAAGAAGCATGACTTTACTCATAACACACGACAGAATAGCGAAACAAACTGCCAAAAGTACACCTCCCATCGGACAGTAACGAGAGGAGGAGGAAAGATTACTGTCTTCAATCACACCGGTGCGGGGGACAGGAAACCCGGTCGCCGGAGGCCACAAGGCGGAAGAGACGCTGGTTACACAAAATTATTACTTAATGATTAAATCTTCCACGAACTTAACTTGCAATTAGGCTCGAACAGGCAGTACACGACCTCCGATGGCAATGATCCACACATCCGACCGCGCACGCGTCGCCAGCGTACCCAACACGACACGGTCACGCGACAACACGCTCTGTCATCGGAGTTCACGTCTTCTCTGCAACGCTGACGGGTAGTGACCGCTCCTTCATGTTAGATGTCTCCTTTTGAACTCCAGTGTTGAAACGGAGGATTTAAAGAAGCTTGTTAACGTCCCACCAAGGCGAAATGAACAGCAACTACTCGTGGGGCGCTTCTGTATATAACCAACACGCATGGAGCTCTTCCGTCAAATCGACCCGCTCGTTACACACAACCGACATTCATCACGTGGCGACTCGGTACAACCGACCACACCTGCTTCGCGCTGGAGAGCCACACTGCCCTCCCGTATCCACCACACTCTCTCCGCGCGCCACCACACGAGGTTACAACCGGTCAAAGATCTCACTTCCTCCATAGCAGTATCCCGGAAGCAAAAACGCAGATATCGATGGCAGAGGGAAAAGACTACCAAGCAGCCACTTAATGACAGACAACATATCAAACAAATATGTCAGGGGAAGAAAAGGAAAACCAATGCAATCTAAAGACAAGGTGTAGCACGAGTGGATACACGGCTCAAGGGGCATGTGGTAAACACTCCGCTCTCCCGACCGTATTGAGTTTCCGAGACCGGAGCCGCTACTTCTCAATCAAGTAGCCCCTCAGTTTGCCTCACAAGGGTTGAGTGCAGCCGGCTTGCCAACAGCGCTCGGCAGACCGGACTGTCACCCAACTAAGTGCTAGCCCAGCCCGACAGTGCTTAACTTCGGTGATCTGACGGGAACCGATGTTACCACTGCGGCAAGGCTGTTGGCTCGTTGAAATTTAGATAGAAAAATTAACGTGCTTCTTGAGATTCATACCTGTTATTTGTAGAACAATAGGTATCCCATAGTCATAAAGGGGAATTATTAGATATCGTACTGCAGCACATTAGTAGCAAAGATTAAGTTGGGCTTGCTAAAGCGCGTGCCTAGTAATAGAGAAGTCGTGTGATCAAATTCCGGTCGAGACATGGAAATTTTTTGAACTGACATCCAACTGAAACACCGCACCACGACATTATTATTATAATTAAGAAACGCTGAATGCAGTGTGTGATGCAGTAAGCCAAAAATGCTGTTACGTAACAAATTTGTACCTATTACACAGTCAGCTTAAAATCTCTAGTCTGTATTCAGTCAGTAAACTTTCAGTTCATGGTTTTAAAAGTAAGACTTTTTGAAAATATCGATATAATTTTAATAACCTGGCTCATATACGTGCTTTAGTATTCATTAAGGGGACACTAACTTACTTCTGAACCTAATTGCTACAAAACATTTAAAATTCACAACTGCATGAACTTGCTTATAATTTCCTCTACAATTTGACTCAGATACTACACGCGTAGGACTCTCATCAACAACAATAATTCATTACAAATTATTAAATTTTTCCCAATTTACAGCTTCTAAACGTCGATGGTTCATTACTATACAGCTAAATTAGGGGATCTATCTTCCTGAAAATGTATAATGACGCAAAATAATTGCAAAATGGAGGAGTTGTTAGACGTAAACGAAAGATGGTAGGCGTCTTTCTACATCCGAAAAATGATGTCTATTCAAATTTCGCGCCAGTCTCATAAGAGTTGAGCCAGTAGTGCCACTATGAGGTTGAAAATCAGGTTTGCTTTAAATACACGCTGTAACGGTCTTGAGCGTTGGTTACTATGAGATTGGATGCCGTGGCTTGATGTTAGTCAAAAATGGCTTTAAGTCGACAGAGACGGCATTATCAGCACTCACTGACTTTGAACTGGGTCGTGTAATTGGGCTACGAGAAGCTGATTCTTCCTTTTGCGATAATGAAGAAAGAATTGGGGTGAAAGTAGCTGTTGTACCTGATTCCTGGCAACGGTGGAAAAGAGAATGTACGGCCGCCAGAAGACCGGGCTCCGGACGGCCACGTGGCACTAACGAGACGTGTTCGCCGTATGACTCTGGCGCGTCGTACACTATCTGCAGCGGCAATCTGAGCAGCAGTTGACACCACAGTGATACAACAAAGTGTGGCAAATCGGTTATTTCATGGACACCTTGTAAGTAGGCTGTTTAGGTTTTTTTATTGGTAACGCCACCTCTGTATGAAAATCACTGGTTGTGCTGTGTGCAGTCTGTGGCTGCTTTTCATTGTTGTAATACTCGCCATTGTAGTGTTAGGCAGCTGGCTGTGAACAGCGCGTAGCGTTGGGCAGTTGGAGGTGAGCCGCCAGCAGTGGTGTATGTGGGGAGAGAGATGGCGGAGTTTTGAAATTTGTCATGAGCTGCTCTATATATATATATATATATATATATATAAAGGTAAATACATTGTTTGTTCTCTATTAATATCTTTCATTTGCTAACTATCCCTATCAGTAGTTAGTGCCTTCCATAGTTTGAATCTTTTATTTAGCTGGCAGTAGTGGCGATAGCTGTATTGCAGTAGTGGGAGTAACCAAGATTTTTGTGAGGTAAGTGATTTGTGAAAAGTACAGGTTAATGTTAGTCAGGGCCATTCTCTTGTAGAGATTATTGAAAGTCAGATTGCGTTGCGCTAAAAATATTGTGCGTCAGTTTAAGCACAGTCCTGTAAAATTGTTCAAAAGGGGACGTTTCAACCTCCGAGCCAGACGCCGTGTAGCGTGCATTCCACTGAACCCCAGCCACCGCCATTTGCGACTTTGTGGTGTCAAGCGAGATCTCATTGGAGTGAAGAGTCGAGGTCTGTAGCGTTTTGTCATGAAAACTGGTTCTGTCTCCGTGCCGGTGATGGCCGTGTGTTGGTTAGGAAGAGGGCAGATGATGGCCTGCAACCAACCTGTCTGCATGTTTGGCAGGCTGGACCTGTACCTGGAGTTATGGTCTGGGGTGCTATTTCGTATGACACCAGGAGCCCTCTCGTGGGTATTCCATGTACCGTGACTGCAAATTTGTACGTAGACTTGGCGATTTGACCAATTGTGCTGCCATTCATGAAGAGCATTCCAGGCGGTGTTTTCCAGCAGGATACCACTCGTCCTCATACCGCTCCGCTGTTGTAACCCAGCATGCTCTACTGAGTGTCGGCATGTTACCTTGGCCTGCTCGATCAGCAGATCTGCCTTCAATCGACGACATATGGGACATGATCGGACCACAACTTCAGCGTCGTCACAAACAGTATTAACCGTCCCGGTATTTACCGGCCAAATGCAACAGGCTGGGGACAACATCTCACAAACTAACACCCGGCACCTGTACAAACTAATGCATGCACGTTTCGATGCTTACATTCAACATTCTTGCAATTGCACTGGTTATTAATATACCAATGTTTCACATTTGCAGTGGATTATCTCGTGCTTACATTAAGCCGTGATCCTACAATATTAATCACTTAAATATGTTACATAGGAAAATCTATTCCAAAAATTTCATTTCCCTATATTAACTATTTTTTGGTACTGCGATGTTTTTTTCTCCGTTAGTGTATTTACAGGATAATGGTGAAACTTACAAATTAGAATAATACCTAGGACTGAATAAAACAATATTGTTACCCTTTAAATTCGTTTAATTTTTACGATCTTAGATACAAATTTTGGAAAAGTTTTCAACTTAACTGATGTTAGATATTTTAAGATATTTCACCTTTTTCAAGCTCTAACAGTGACCATGTATACATGTTAAATGTTGGAGAGATCCATGTCCGCTTATTACACACAACTGTTAATCATTTTCATGCTCAAACATATAACAGCGTCTTTCTGACACCATTATGGGTTACTTTTATTTATATCTTATTCTCCCGATAGTAAATCTATGGAATAACAAAAAGAAAATATTACTGTACATAACAAACTAGAGAATAGCACCGTGAAATAATAACCACTAATCATGGCACAGACGTGTTGAAACATGTTTCGACACAAAAAATAATTAGAGTTATTTGTGTAGTAGGCAGACCTGAATTCCCACCATCTATTAGAAAAAACAATATTCGTTATATGACAGCTGAGCAGCAAAGGGCTAATCAAAAAATCACATTTAATTCTGATGAGTAGGTCCAGAAACTGGTACCTTACATAAGTACAAATTTAAGTTGCGGAAACGAACATTGAAATAAAAATAAAGGAAATTCGTGTTATATTTAAAGATACATTTATATTTTTGCCGTAACCTTAGTCTTCTGTTCCAGGGATTCTGTTACTTCTCTCTTCTACTTCTTTTTATGCTTACTCTGCCTTTTCCTTTTTTTCTGATGCTCAGTACGCACTTACATTCATAACTTCTATGGGCATAACATAAATGTTTTGAAGAGTTGCAATGCACCAAAACTCTGCTTCCACAGCAATACACCTCTGGAATAATGTAACAGATATACAGGGTGAGTCACGTTAGACATAACACCCCCTTTTATTTCCTGGACGGTTCTAGGTGTCGAAGAGTGGTTTTTGCAAATGGTAGAACGCCAAGGAGGGTGTACTTCAGAACGTGATTAAGTGTCTTAACTATTGTATTGATAGAGATACTAAAGCAAGTATGATTATTTTGAATAGAGTGATACACCTTTTTAATGGCATCCGAAAGCGCTTGAAAAAGTGAGTGCAGCGATATAATGCTTGTTAAGTTCAAACTATTAGCAAAAGAACCCGAGAAATGCACTTAAATTGGAAATTGATGTTGCCAGAGTCAGCTATTGCGGTGTAAACACTGTCAAGCAGAGCTCTCATGCTAGGCTATGTCGTTGTACGCAAGAGAGGGCTGGGCTACTACGATAAACTCTCATTTCATATAGAATATAGGTCCATGCTCAGCCATTATTTTTGGATATGTATCTACGACGTAAGCTGGCTTCTACCACACTAGATGCGGGCGGTCTTGAAATCTATTTCAGATGTGTGTACGTTTCCATGTTTCTGTGGAACCAACTACAGTTTCGTGTGGCAGTTTTCCATAAACCCTCCCCATTGCTGCGTGCTATTGTGCAATACTCACACGCCCCTTCATCATTGGACTTACTTGGAGGTGCTTTGACGATCTTCTTCTCAGGATAGCCGGCTGCGACGATCTGCACAACTTCTTCTCCGAAGATATGATGCTCTTTGGAGGAATTTTCTCTACTCTTAAAATAATTGCGTGCACTCAGGAGACTTTTAAATCAACCCTACGATATTTCGCTTCCACAAAGAGAGCACCACATAACAGTTTCACATCAGTGAATCATATTTCGTACATCCAATGACTCCCGGTCCGTCAGAAACTATTGAATACTTTTACAATAAAAACAGTTCCAAATAATCTCTCAAGGTTCTCACAAGTACACCATCCGCAACTGTAGAGAGTCAGTAAGTAAGTAAATAAGTAAAAAGTAAGTTGTATTTTCTTCTCTTTTACATGCTTCAACTGTTCATAATAATGACTGAAGTAGCACCGTCACGGAGTAAGGCGCGCTTGCTCCTAGTGCTAGGCATTTAACTTATGTGGTGAGCGCGGCAACCACTTACCCGCGCCCATCGACCGTCACTATTGCCGTTTTCTCCCGATACAAGGCCATCCTGCACACACATAAATCGGTGTTGAGGTAGACACATCTCCAATCTCTCACGCTCGTACTTAAAATATCGGGTGTTCGAGACCGTGGAAGGCCGAGTGTCTCTAGAATATACGCCGAAATTCTCGAGGCACTACCCATATCGTGTAGGGCCCCCCCGTTTTTCGTATGACTACGGTCATGAGAGGTACTATTTGTCACTCAAAATTGAAGTATCGGCGTAGAAACAGCTGCATTGACGGTAGTGTGTTTACCTCTTAATTTCACTTTCTTACTAAATACTATAGATTTACAATGTATTCCTTTACTCTTCTCCAACTCTCGAACTGGAATGGGATGGGAAGCGTCGAGACTCCGAAATTACCTAAAGATGGGCAGGTTGAGGTAAGTAATGAGAGTAACAATTAGTACAAATTGATCTGAAGAGGAGGAATACACACTGTACGACCACAGAGAATAAGTAAATAACACATGGCGTAAAAGGACACAGAGGATCTGCCAAGAATTCTCTACATTATCGTGATGTTCTGAAGTAATTGTGGCCGGCTGGTGTGGCCGAGCGGTTCTAGGCGCTACAGTCTGAAACCGCAAGACCGCTACGGCCGCAGGTTCGAATCCTGCCTCGGGCTTGGACGTGTGTGATGTCCTTAGGTTAGTTAGGTTTAAGTAGTTCTAAGTTCTGGGGGACTGATGACCGCAGCAGTTAAGTCCCATACTGCTCAGAGCCATTTGAACCATTTGAAGTAATTGTATTTCACGTATACGACTACGAGGGGTGACCTTAAAGTAAGTCCCGACCGGTCGCGAAACGCAAACGACAGTGAAAATCAGATGTATTTTATTTGTGACGGTCAGCGACGCTTTCCAGCTACTTCTCTATATAGTCGCCCTTCCGGCTTCTATATTTCTCGTAGCGTAGTACCAACTATCCAATACCCTTGCCATAGAACGTAGTTGCCTGTACTTTCCGCCAGGTCCCTGCGGTGGTGTGCTTCTCGTCATTTGTGCCAAAATGTTGCTTTCATAGCCAACGGATCTTGTGAGCAGAGATGAAAATCTGTATTATATATGATCAAACACATCCCATCGAAAACGGGAGCGTCTTCCTTGCCCCCTTTAGATCTGTGACCGAGATTTGTCGAAGGAAATGAATGACAGTTAGGCCATGTGGAGTTACAAGAAATGAGGCAAAGCTTCTCGGTAGGAATTTGGGGGGAGACGCTATTTTATAGGCTTCTTAACGTAAGTACCATGCTCTCACAAGGGAACCTCCCCATCGCACCCCCCTCAGATTTAGTTATAAGTGGGCACAGTGGATACGCCTTGAAAAACTGAACACAGATCAATCGAGAAAACAGGAAGAAGTTGTGGGGAACTATGAAAAAAATAAGCAAAATATAGAAACTGATTAGTCCATGTGGACGATAGGTAACAACAAGGACGATGTGAGCTGAGGAGCACTGTGGTCTCGTGGTTAGCGTGAGCACCTGTGGAAGGAAAGGTCCTCGGTTCAACTCTACCCTCGAGTGAAAAGTTTAATTTTTTGTTTTCAGACAATTATCAAAGTTCAGGCACTCACACATCAATTTCGCTCTCCAAAATTCCAGGACATGTTCAGATTTGCTTGGACATATGCAGGATTTGACGGTCTACACAAGGAAAAATTTGAAAACGTTAAAAACATATGTTTTGACAGAGCACAGGGAAAACTGTACAACTGTGAAACTGTTGCATTCATTTGTTGCAGTTTATGTGACAAACTCTTATGTTTTCATCACTCTTTTGGGAGCGATTATCACATCCACGAGAAAACCTAAATCGGGCAAGGTAGAAGAATCTTTTTACCCATTCGCCAAGTGTGCAAGTTAGGTGGGTCGACAACATATTCCTGTCATGTGACGCACATGCCGTCACCAGTGTCGTATAGAATATATCAGACGTGTTTTCCTGTGGAGGAATCGGTTGACCTATGACCTTGCGATCAAATGTTTTCGGTTCCTATTGGAGAGGCACGTCCTTTCGTCTACTAATCGCACGGTTCTGCGGTGCGCTCGCAAAACACAGACACTAAACTTATTACAGTGAACAGAAACGTCAATGAACGAATGGACAGATCATAACTTTGCGAAAATAAAGGAATTAAAATTTTCCCTCGAGGGGGAGACTTGAACCACTGACCTCTCGTTCTGCAGCTGCTCACGCTGACCACGGGACCACGGGACCACGGCGCTCCTGGGCTAACAGTGTCCTTGCTGTTACATATCTTGCACATGGACTACTCAGTTTGTATATTTTTTTTCATAGTTCCACACAACTTCTTCCTGTTTTCTCGATTGATCTGTGTTCAGTTTTTCAAGGCCTATCTACTGTGCCAACTTATAACTAAATCTGAGGGGGGTGCGATGGGGAGGTTCCCTTGTCAGAAGCAAAAAGCGAGGTGACGCGATTGACGGGCATATTAGAGGCACTGCGGAACACATCTGAGCAAAGCTTCATAGGACTGTCGCTATGATTTCTACTTTGCGACCGATCGGAACTTACTTTCTAGACACCCTTCGCATTTTAACACACATCAGCTTATACGATTGGCTTTTCTCAGTTATGTACTTGATTATAAGAGTGTGGCGCAGACAGAATGATAATATTCTCTTACTAAACGCACAGGCTCTAAGAATATCTAGAAGCAACAGTGGTTGCATGTTCTTTCTTCAGTAGAAGAACAGGAGAACTTGGATGGCACTAAGCACTATGGGACTTAACATCTGAGGTCATCGGTGCCCTAGACTTAGAACAACTTAAACCGAACTAACCTAAGGACATCACACACATCCATGCCCGAGGCAGGATTCGAACCTGCGACCGTAGCAGCAGACAGGGGAACTATTTCGAAACTTGTACACGTCCAGTTTAGTTATACTAGGACTGTCTTAGGACTAAACCGTTCTATTCTAGAATATGCTTTGCCAAAGGAAGATGTAGAGAAGCTTAGCACCATCCGATGGAAATAAAATAATATCAGGCATAATCTTCCTAGAAACACATTCTCCAATGACCACCTAATAATGTAACAACTCGAAATATTGTGTAATGGGGAAACAAATGGAAACTGAACATGTAGCGCTGAAAAACAAGAATTATGTACCAGCATCGTAGTTGTGTAGTGTGTCCTTACTTTGCTGCGAGAAATGTGCAAATATCAATATACCAATGTAACGAAGCAATTGCAGCAGCCTACATTTTCTACTTTCCTGCAAGAACACTGCTGTGATCTCAGTAATTAGCGAGAAACATCATTACTGATCACAGCACAGAGTATTTCGAGATCTACACTGATTTCTTCAAATCATAGGTAATGGCGGTGGGGGTCGATCATTCTTCTGTCAAGCTCTGATTGCAAATAACTAGTTTCGTTTGCTCGTGTGAGTTCTAGTTCTAGTTTTTCTGTAACATCCGGAGTTGCAGATTTACACTGCATACAGAAACATATATCAAAGCTATTTAATTGTAATTATTTACAGATTTGGGTCCAAGATATGCAACCTCCAGGAATTGCCAAGAAGTCTAATTCACTTGTAAATCACATTATAAGAACCACGATTAAAAACTGTTATGCGTGAAAAACATAAAATTTAGTGGCTGAAGAGAGCCAAGAGAATATGAAATATAATGAAATAACTGACGGCTGATCAAAATGGCACAATTACAAATACTAAATGAGCTCCATCACTCATAAATTCTACTTTATGTAGATAAATAATTCGAAGACGAGTGTCAAACGTCGAAACTCGGCAAAGGGAAACATCGTGTACAAATACAGGCGAACAATCTTTCCAAGCCATACCTGCACCCACTTAAAGCAAATACATTGCCAGAAAAAAATTATTACACTCTTTTACATCCTTCTAATGCATTCGAGATTTATTGTTGCAGCACAGCATATGGAGTATATGAAATGATTACATTTACAGGTGTCGATCCATGTTGAAAGAATCATATTAGTACGCGGTATAGACTCCACTGGCGGCAATGTAGGAGCTGAGCCTGGCGTCCAGTCCAGTCTATCGTACATGTGGCTAACACCGTCCAGGGATGCGTTATGCTACGTTTGCTCGTTCTATTCAAGTAGTTCTGTAATAGTCGTTGGCTGAGGAGTCGCACAAGTCACTCGTCCCATCATAACCTACTCCTGCTAGATTGTAGACATGTTAGGAGATGGTGCTGGTCAGGGAAGTTGCCGCACTTCTTGCAGAGCACTCTGAGTTTGCAGGCAGTGTGTGGGCGAGCATTATCCTGTTGGAACATCGCATCACCTTCCTGTTACGAGAACGGCCAACGAACGGGTCAAACATCATTCTGCACCTACCGAGCACAGGTTGGCTTCTCCTCCACAAGCACCAAAGGTGAATCAGAGTTGCAGCTCATCGTAGCCCAGACCATAATGCCTGGGTTGAGCACAAGTGTCTTGCATGAATGCACCCTAAGAGAAAGCGCTTATCAGGTCTACGCCCTACGCACAAGCGACCATGACTTGTGTGCAAACTGAATGTGCTTTCATCGCTGAAGACCGCAGCGCGCCATTCCATCTTCCAAGTGATCTTCTGGCGGCACCAGCCGAGCACTGGAGGCAGAAGCTGTGATGCGAGTGGAAGACGGGCAATAGGTGTGCGTGCCCGTAGTCCCACTCCCAATAACTGGTTTGCAACAGTTCATGTCGACACGTGTCGGCTCACAAGATTTCAATGCGGGCCGTCAGCAAGTGTCAGCGTGTGAATCATTTAACGAAACATCGTTGATATTCGTTTCAGATTGTATCGAGTGGATTCTCGTGTACAGTATGGAGGCAACCTCATGAATCCATGGACTCTGCATGTCAGCAGGGGTCTGTTCAAACTGGTGGAGGCTCTGTAATGGAGTGGGGTGTGTGCATTTGGAGTCATATGGGACCCCAGATACGTCTAGATATGACAGTAGCAGGTGACACATAGGTAAGCATCCTGTTTTATCACCTGCATCCATTCATGTCCATTGTGCCTTCCGACGGACTTGCGAAATTCCAGCAGGGCAATGCGACACCACACTTATCCATTATAGTTACAGAGTGGATCCAGGAACAGTCTTCTGAGTTTAAACACCTCCACTGGCCACCAGACTCCCCAGGCATGAACAGTAATTAGCATATTTGGGATGTGTTGCAACGTGCTGTTCGTAGACATCTTCACCCTCTCGTACTCTTACGAATTTATGGACGGCCCTGCAGGTTTCATGGTGTCATTTCCCTCCAGCACTACATCAGACATCAGTCGAATTCATGCCACGTCGTGTTACGGCACTTCTGCGTGCTCGTGGAGACTCTACACGATATTAGACAGGTGCATCATTTTCTTTGGATTTTCAGTGTAATTTTGCATAGACGAAATATATAACAAGACTAGTTCACTTACAATATGAGAGGGAAGATCGAATAGGTTACAAGTCATCATGGTGCGGTATTCGGAGAATAACTCCATGCCATATTAAAACGCAGGAATACTAAAGTATCAGAGGTCAAGTGATTTAGGTACTCTTATACTATGAGGGACAAAATATGGGGTGACGCGTCCTGATGGAACTTAGAAGCTTCAGCAATGCCGTCTTGCTTTAGCTGGGATTCTAGGAATTGCTGTTAGACATTCAGTGGTAGTGTAAGGTGGGTCGTTAGTATACATGATGCACGTACGTTTTATTAACTTTTCTGCAGATATGATATGTGGGTTAATCAGTACACAAAATTTGATGCTTAAGGTGCTGGTTGTGTGGAGCTCCTATCAAATGGTAACATACACTTTCTGAGCTGTGTAACCTTTGTAGTCTAATTTGTGAAGCACCGGATTGTGGTTTGCTTTTTTCCTTTAGTGTAAAATGCAAAGAATTTCATAATCGTTGATTTTGGCACATTTAAAAGACGAACTGATGCAGTCATTGTAACTGCACATCACAAATACTGTGTTCCATCGATCATTTGCGTTTGTTTTACATTCACAAGCAAGTTAATTGTAAAATATGCCTACATATCGAACATTTATAAGTTCCTTTTTTTAAATTTATATATGAGTTAGTAATTCCTACCAGCATCTTATTACAATAATGAAAATTCTTCTTGGTGAAGAAGAAGTTTTTAAGTAGATACAGTCTTCGGTTTCAAATTTTAATTTGCTGTCTGTGAGACATTTTGTATGAGTGGGTAAGTTGGCTAGTTATCAAAAATTTTAGTTTCAGGTTACAAGTGCTAAAGGGAGCCTTATTATGAATTAATGATTGTCATTTTACCTCCGGGTTACCTTAATCAAGTGCATTTTTGTTAATTTCGGACTGCACTGGATTATTTACAGCAAACTTCATGAGGGAATAAATATACTGTGAAGCATTAACCTTAATACATGTCTACAAGATGATCGTGAGTGAGCACCACATATTATCTAACAGCTCGATTTTCCAGCATTGAAGACTTTCTTTGTCAAAGATGAGTAACTCCATACCATTATTCCATAAGATATATTGAATGAAAATATGAACATGTATCAATTTACTGATGTGTCATTGATCAAGATTTGTAATGATTCTAAAGGCAGATGTGTCTGAACTAAGTTACATTAGGAGCTCCAGAACTCAAAGTGAGGCCATTAGCAGAAAATCAGCCAATAATAGTTTTGAGAACAATGTTTTCAGTCTTTCATTTCTGTATGTATGCTTAGATTGATTACGGTATTAGTGTCATCTGCAAAAAGGGCAAATTCTTCTTGTTGTATATTAGACGGAAGATTGTTTACATACATGAGGAACATTCTCCCCAGTCAGTACAATGTCACTAGACTACATTGGTTCAATTTTCCGCTTTGTTTTGGTTAGATATGACTTAATCATTGCTTGGGTATACCATCAATCCCATAACCGTTCGATTTATCTAGGAAAATCCTGTCATTCGCATCAAATATCAACTTTTGCTATTTCATTACCTAATGCTTGTAAAATTTCGTGAGTGAACATGTAAATGGCATTCCCAATAGAGCAACTCTTCAAAAATACCAACTGTGGTTTGCTGCGGATTTTATTGCTAAAGTGAGATGCTATTCTAGAATATATCACCTCATCAAAATTTTTTAGAGAATAATGTCAGCGCAGACATAGATTGGTACTTCTTGATATCTATCAACTTTCTTAACGATGACAGAGGCATACTTCGATCTCTATAATAATATTTTTTTGATGACTGGTACGTCTGAAAAAGATTTTCAGTTAGTACTTTTGGTATAATATCATTGGCATATCTCCAGAATGAGATTTTCACTCTGCAGCGGAGTGTGTGCTGATATGAAACTTCCTGGCAGAGTGAAAATCTCATTCTGGAAACATCCCCCAGGCTGTGGCTAAGCCATGTCTCCGCATTATCCTTTCTTTCAGAAGTGCTAGTTCTGCAAGGTTCGCAGGAGAGCTTCTGCAAAGTTTCGAAGCTAGGAGACGATGTACTGGCAGATGTACTGTGAGGACGGGGCGTGAGTCGTGCTTGGGTAGCTCAGTTGGTAGAGCACTTGCCCGTGAAAGGCAAAGGTCCCGAGTTCGAGTCTCGGCCCGACACACAGTTATAATCATTGGGATACATTAAAGTATTTGATGAATAGATTGCGTGGGCCATGAACAGTGACTTCAGGTATGGAGGAAAGAGAGAGGTTCAGTGACTCCATGTAAATTGGATCAAAAACGTAAATTCAGCATGGAAGCTTTCGTAATAAAAGACAGTTTAAAAATACAATAATTTATTGTCAAGAAGGTACAGAGTACAGGCACCGCATTTGCTAATGCGATAATCTGAATATTTCAGGCAGGTAAGTCCGACTGCTGCAGCAGCAACACGCCTGGCACTCAGCCGTGGTGGGGGTAGTGCCCTCCATAGTGTGGCGGCCTGCCGTGGTAGCCGCCATCGTGCCCGTGGTGTGGTGGTCCTCCATAGTGCGGTGGAGGTCCATACCGGCCACCGTGGTGCCCCGCCACTGGTTCTGCTGCAGCCGCCGCCTCCGCACGTGAAGGGTACACAGCCAACACCACCAGCAGCGCAGCGGCAAAGATCACCTGCAACACGTTTCCATGCTTCAAATCGTTCAAATGGCTCTGAGCACTATGGAACTTAACTTCGGAGGTCATCAGTCCCCTAGAACTTAGAACTACTTAAACCTAACTAACCTAAGGATATCACACACATCCATGCCCGAGGCAGGATTCAAAACTGCGACCGTAGCGGTCGCGCGGTTCCAGACTGTAGCGCCTAGAACCCCTCGGCCACCCCTGCCGGCACACGTTTCCATGTTACCACCTGTAGGCAATTACACCGTATCTGAGCATGTACGAGAGTGTCCGGTTCGTGGATCTCGCTGTGTTGCTGAAGTTTCCACATCAGAAATGTGTTACAGACTAGCTGTTGTTTACAGTACACACACAGTGTTTCAAACATAGCTGTTGTTTATACCCTGCCACTGTCTTGTGAGAACTATTGCGACTATGTTTAGAATGCGCGTCGGCTGACTCCAAACATAAAGAAATGTCTAAAGGCATATATAAATCACCACCCCAAATATTGTTACGAAAATTCATTTATTTCCACTACCGATTGCGTTCATTGAACTTCGTCAAGTGCCAAGTGCCTGACAGCTTGTTCAGTGTTTCATCACACAACAAAGCAGTTTCAGTAACCAAAAGCACTTGTCACTTATTCTGTTCAAAGAACACGTCACTCGTGTTGCTTTAGATAGCGGCGGACCATATTCTAAGAAGGCACAACCTAGTTTTATGAAGACTCTCGTTTAGTTTGAGAACCTGTTCGACTGAATTACCTTAAACACCATCATGTGACCTATACGTAGATGTGATACGCAGTTCTGGATCAGCAACAAAGTCACACTTGAAACTTCCTGGCAGATTAAAACTATGTGCCGGACCGAGACTCGAACTCGGAACCTTTGCCTTTCGCGGGCAAGTGCTCTACCAACTGAGCTACCCAAGCACGACTCATGCCCCGTCGAGTCTCGGTCCGGCACACAGTTTTAATCTGCCAGGAAGTTTCATATCAGCGCACACTACGCTGCAGAGTGAAAATCTCATTCTGGAAAGTCACACTTGTTCGACAAACGGAGAAATTAAAAGAGCAATTTGTGATTGGTGCATCTGAAGGACAGCTGTAGATTTTTATAGGAATCCTCATTGCCGCTCAACTAGAAAGCTGTCTTGCATAGCAACTGTATCTGTCTTCAGCGGAGTGTTAGATCTTACATAAATACTACTTCATGCTAACCGGAAGGAAAGAGAGACGCTGGTCTTTATGCTCAGTCGAAACAGCGTAGGTATTTTTTTTCTTTCGAGATTAGAGAATTGAAAAGACTAATCGTGGTACTCAGATCAGGTGACTTGTGTTATACTGCCATGTGTGTGGTTCACAAGTATACGTAAGTATCATGAATAATAAATTTCACAACTAATTTGAGCTACACATTACTCCATTAGCTACCCACACCCGCATTGCTGGGGACGTGTTTTCCTCTTACCTGGTAGATTAGTTACATGAGGCCACAGAATTAAAACTGTTGGTCATTTGCTAAAAACCTGAGATTTACGATAATGAATACAAACATGTAGATGAACCATCAAACAAAATTCTGTGGTACAGATGCAAACCACAAATATTCCCTTATCGGTTCACTAATGAAGTCGTAACGTTAGTCTTGAGATAACGTCATTTTCACTGCAGTGGAAAATTTGGACTATGAGACCAAACTGCTGAGGTCATCGGTCCCTAGGCTTACGCACTACTTAATCTAATTTAAAGAAACTCATGCTAAGGACGACACACACACACCTATTCCCGAGAGAGGACTCGAACCTCCGACGGAGGGAACCGCGCGAACCGTGACAAGACGCCCTAGACCGCACGCCTACCCCGCGCGGCTCACTGCAGTGGTAATCGTCATTATAGAAGGCAGAAGCGAATCGTAACGTGATTGTGCGTTTATATTTGGTGTCAATAGTGTCTCAGAAAGTTTAGCACTGTAAATATTCTTCGCCAAAATGTCTCTGCTGAGTGTAGTAGGTAAGAATGACATGTACGAGGGCTATTCGGAAGTTGAAGTCCGATCGGTCTCGAAAGGGAAACCACAGTGAAAATGTTTTATTTGCAACAGTCACCTACACCTTTCAGTTCCTTCTCTACACAGTCGCCGCTCTGTTTCAGACATATAGCCTAGAATTATACCAAGTTTCCAATACCCTCGTCATTGAAGGCAGCCACCCGTACTTTCTGCCAGGTCTCTACTCTGATCTGCACCTTGTCGTCTATGCCAAAATTTTGACTTCATACTCAGCGGTTCAAGTGAGCAGAGATGAAAATCAGAGTGAACCAAGTCCGAGTTGTATGGTGGTTGGTCAAACACTTCCCATCGAAAACGCTGCAAGAGCTTCCTCGTTGCTCCTGCAGTGTGTGTGGCCGAGAATTTGCGTGAGGAAGGAGATGCATAAGTTATGTTTTGTGGGTTGCATGAAATCAGACGAAATCTCTCACAGGCACCCATACTTGGAGCGAGACACTATTTTCCAGTCATCCTTATGTGCTCTCTGTGCCCTCAGAAAAGAGTAGTGAGGCATAATCGACGGGCATACTAGAGACACTGCCCAACATATCTATGCAAAGTTTCATCTGATTTTCATTGTGGTTTTCATTTCGCGGATGACTCGACCTTGCTTTGCAAACAGCCTTCGTATATCCTGGCAGACTGGTTTTTAATAGGTGTGCACCCTTTAAGTTGTCCCAAATGGATTTCAGTACTGCACAACATATATTAACAGAGGAGGCTGCAGAGGAAGTGTCCTTCTCACTGCGCAGGGACGACCCTGTATATCGAAGACGTAATTAAAAAAATAAAAGTTTCATAAGTGCATTTAAAGTTTACAGTGAAAAGTATCAAAGGTAACAAACGGACTAGCATTGAAAACTGAGCACACATTGTCAAAATGAGTCTATTAGTGCCACAAATAAGCCATAACTTGAAGACGAAATTTCTAAGAACGTACGTCTGGAGTACAGAAATGTAAGTAGGTGAATAATGGGCCGTGGGACAACCGAGTACCGAAGTGTCTGAGATGTGAGGAGACAAGGGTAGAAGGAGAACTGGAATAAACGAGAGAATAGTAACGGAGAAGCAGTACTCTGGATCGAAAACGGAAAATGGAATGGTACTCATGCCTACAATATTTTTAGCTAAAGTTAAATAACCTACATCACGTTTATCATAACTGTTTGATCTGACAATCCTACACATCCTTTATTTAAACGTAATTTGTAGCAGTGTTCGAAAAGGTTAGTTGTATTCAGAAATACGAGTCACACAACGAAAAATAACAAAATGCTCTATGTAAAAGCCTGAAACTGAAATTTCAGTTCGACAAATAACTGACAGAAAAGTATCGGACGATTATTAACCGCTAAACGATGTACCGCAGCAACCCAAAGAAAGGTTTGAATCGAGGGCAATAGATTATTTCACAGAATAAAAGAAATGTCAGGAGAAATATTCAGCGTCAACGTGGCGTCTGACTCATGGAAAGGAAATAAAATTAAACAGACTGTAATTAGACAACGTGATTTGTCTTTCCTTTGTGCTGTGAAACACCACTGATAATTATTCATAGTGGTTGTGCCGGACGTTACTGAAGCAGAGGGTGTGCCAGTAGAGGCTGCAAGTTCGAGGAATTTGTGAATACTGTCACTGCGTATACATACAAACTGAAAGTCAAATAATGAAAGCGTATTGTTGTCAGACTTCCTTGAAAACTTGCCAATAAAACACATGGGAATGTCATGGAAAGAAATTCATTCAAATAATGACCACAACTGTAATGTATTTTTGATTACTGCTCAGGAAGACAGATCTGAAGATATCAGCATAGAGAAGCACAACAATATTTAATGTTACCAACAACTTAAAATTGGAACGATTGCATACTAAATGTTATGGGGAAGGTGAACCGAAAACAACGTTTTATTGGTAGAACTCTTAGAAGTTGCAAAAAATCTAATAAAGATGTTGCCTACACTACGCTTTTTCGCCTCTTCTCTAGTATTTTTCCGCAGGTGGAATACTTACCAGACACTATTGGCGCAGGACACTGGAGAAGTTCTTACTTTTCATGAAATCTTTTCATGAAATTTCAGTATCCAACTCTCTCCTCTGTAAGCGAAAATGTTTTGTTAACTGTAGCCTACGCAGGGAAGGATTACTATATGGTTAAAGTGAAAAATATCAGAGCGGTCACGAAAAGATTCAGTTGCTCATTTTTCTCACATGCCATTCGAGAGTGCAATGGTAGCGTTTTTCCACATCTATAATCCGCAAGCCACCTTACGGTGTGTGGTGGAGGGTACTGTGCGTACCACTGTCGCTTCGCCCTTTTCCCGTTCTTGTAGCGTAAGGTGCGTGGGAAGAACCATTGCTTGTAAGCCCCCGTGTGTATCCGAATTTCTCTAATTTTATCTTTATGGCCCTTACGCGTAATATAGCCAGGAGGAAGGACTGTATTGGTTGACTCTTCTAGCAACTCACGCTCTCGATCAGAACGGTTCTCTTGCGCTGTCCGCCACTAGAGTTGGCTAAAAATCTCCGTGACGCTTTCGAGCTTACTAAACGATCCTGTAATAAAACCTACGCGCATCACTATTTCCTCTGTCAGTCATATCTGGCATGAATTACAAGCTGACGAGGAATATTCAAGCACAGTCTAAAAGCTGTACTATGGACTTTCAGACACAAGTGTGAAATTCAGGTAGTCATATAGATGTAGACGTAGATGCAGAGGGGATAGTATGCAAGGCTAATCAACGACAACAAAAATACGTGAATATTTCGATCTTAACAGTGTCCTTTGCTATGAAACCAGAGTGATTATCAATTAGGTAGCACTTAGAAATAGATTTTTGAAGTTCTGATTCAGTACAATGATGTTCTTAGGTTTTCTGTGTTGCCTGTAGATGCACGTATGGTGGAAACTTACCAGGGACGTCTTCATAGTGTAGCAGTTAGTTGGAAGCAGAGCGATCGCAACTGTGTGGCCCTTGTGGAGGACGCGAGTCTTTTATACTGCGAGGAGATTCGTAAGGCGAGGCCAGCAACCGGCTCACGTCCCAAAATTCTTCTGGGCCGTCGCGAATCCTTTTTACGCGGTGAAAGCGGCAAAGCAGTGCCAACGTCACCCGGCTCTCCCAACGTCATGCTCGGGACCGGCCGTTGACCTAGAGAATTCCCGGGGATTCACCGACACCTACGGTCGCGCATCATGACGTGTGCTGGCCCCTGACACTGTTATTAACGGGGCACACCCAGTGCTGTCGCACGGCTCTCCTGGATGTCGCGTGCATCAGGGGAAGCCTGCAGTAACCCCCTTGTACGACGTGAGAATCTTCAGACCTCGTTAGTGCGTACGACAATATAAGAAATACTTTTGATTTCCGAATGTCAAGCTCTGTTTCTGTTATCTCGAACTGACCAGTTTCGGGCAGTGTTGCTCATCTTCAGATCATTTCTCATTGTTAAAGAGTAACCACTCTTAACGGGCATCATCAGTTTCTCTGCCATATACTAATACATGTCAGTACATTACAGTGAAATTGATGTTCAATTAAGACCTGTTGCTTCATAGCTACGAGAAATGATCTGAAGATGAGCGACTCAGGCCGAAACTGGTCAGTTCGAGATAATAGGACAGCGATTGACAGACAGAAGGTAGGTGTTTCTTCTTCAAGTAAGCATCGTAGATAATTCATCGCCGACAATGATATCCAGTTCTTATAAAAATATCACGTAGTGGAACTGATCGCACTTAACGACAGAAAATGACTTACCATGCAAGCCCAATTAAAAATCCGTGCCATTATTGTTACCAAGTTTCCTAATTCCTAAGTACAAGGTGTTTCGAAGGGATTTATCGCATTGCACAAGACTGTACTTTCTACACGGGTGCAACTGGAAACTTCCGGTAAAATTTTAACTTGCGCACAGAAAAACTACTACATCTGCTTCTACATGACTATTCTTCAATTCACACGTAATTTCTTGGCGCAGGTTTCATAGAAGCACTGTCGGACTATTTCTAGACCGTTCCACTCTCGTAAAGGACATTGGGAAATTGTACAACTATATCTTTTCGTAAGAGATCTGTTTTTTTTTTTTTTTAATTTTGTCATGACAATAATTTCTCCACGTATAGGTAGAAGTCAATAAAACATATTCGCATTCGGAGTAAAAAATTAGAGACTGAAATTTCAAGAAAACTTCTCGCCGTAGTGAAAACCTCCTTTGTTTTGACGATTGCCTCCCTAAGTCTTTTATCAGATCCGTAGAACTTTTTCCTACTTCGCGATAATAAAGAACAGGCTGTCCTTCGTTGAACTTTTCCTCTGTCAATCCCATTTGGTAATGATACTATGCCGCACAGCAGTACTTCAGAAAAGGATGGACAAGCGTAGCGTAGCCAGTGTCTTTAATAGATTTGTTGCATCTTGTAAGTGATCTGTTAACAAAAGGAAGTCTCCACAACATTTTATATGCATTGGTTCCAGTTCAACTTGTTCGTTATTGTAATCCCTAGGTATGTAATTCAATCAACAACCTTCAAATTTTTACGATTTATCGTGTAATTGAAATTTAATATAATTTTTTTCGTTACTCACGTGGAGGACCTCACACTTTTTTGTTCGAAGTCGACTGCCACTTTCCACACTATGCAGATATAATATTAATTCGTGAATACGAAAAATGAAGAACTGATTTTTTATATTAATTGTAAGAGGAGACCAATGATGCCTTTGTAATTCGAAATGTACTTTATCATAGACGCGCACAAAGAAAAAACAATGTGTGTATGTAGTCGTCAGGAGTGGTAAAAAGAAGTACAAGCTTTCACATTTATAACATTGATGTTACATTCTCTATCAAGCATTAAAATGTCCAATACCTGAACATCGAAAATTGAAGAGCTACCACTCTCTCGTTGCTCACCAATGAGGTGTTTTGGTAGAAATGACGACGGAAGTAACGTCATTTCGTGAACCCGCATTCTAGGAACTACTAGCACGTTTACACGGTTCATTTGCAGTAAAACATGCACACGGGGCAGCTACAATGCGGCAACTGCTAGGTTGATGAAGTTGTCAGCAGTGAAAATCAACATATCATTGTAACGAAGACTGTAAATAACGTTGTATGTTGGTGTACTGTAAGAGTACTGTACTGTTGGTGTACTGTACTGTAAGAGTAACCGTGTGGTCATTTCCTGCCATTGCCAGAAAATTTGAAGTAAGTTCTTAATTTTTAATTTCCTCGTTTTGATAACTACGGCTTCCGATTTCCTTTATTTTGAGGAAACTATATTTGTTTTAGAGTACGCCAAGATGTAGAAGCTAACCGGTCAGAGTAAAAGACTCTCAGCTAGACAGACACAAATTTTGCGTAGAGAAAGTAACAGCAATATGGACATACATAATGATAATGCATGTACTTTATTTAGGGATCATAACATTAACAGGTGAGCATCGACAACTGAAGGACTGATGTTTAAAATTAACTATATAAGGAAGTTAATGTAACTTATACAATTCGAAAGGAACTTTGCCGCAGATGTGCACAACGGAAAAAATTGCTGTGTATACACAGCCATTAGGAGAGGACGTAGACACACAAATAAGAGAAAAGTTTTTCTTTGACTCTGACACCGTTACCAACTTCTAGTACACGTAACGATAGGGTGCTGTGACGGAAACGACACACGCAAGTAACAACGTTTCATGAAATTGCTTTCTATTGACATTCATATTTAAATGTTGCAGACATTTCCTTTGTAGTAACACGCATATACCGGGCAGCTACAACGTCGCAACTGTTACGTCGTTGATGTTGTCAACAGTGGAAAACGAAACGAAGTAACGAAGCCGTCGGGGTCAACAAACATTATTTATTAAGGTCGTTTTTTCACTTACATTGGTCTTAGAGTGAACGGAACTAACTCTGTTCGTTTGCCGCCGTCACCACAGGTTTAGAGTGTCCGAAATTTTCAGTGTCTTCATTTTGCGTAGCCAAAAAGTCCCTTATCGTAAGGAAACTATATTTCTTTTAGGCTATGTTACGAAGAAGAGTATTAACGGGTCGGACTGAAAGACGAAGAGCTAAAGAGACACAGTTTAAGCGTAGAGGAAATAATAGGAACAATACAGATGTTGGTGACGATAATTCTATTGGCATTCTGAAAGATACACATTTAAATGTGCACTGAACATTATTCCAAATAATTTTGAGAACTAAAATTGCGGTTTGACACAGTGAAGATTTTGTAACGCAAGTCATTTCGCGTCTGAAGTGATTTAACGCGACGGAACGGCATTCTCATTGTATTTTCATAAGGAAAAAGTTGATTTGCCGCCATTAACACAAAATTTAGTTTTCACCATAGTGTATTAAAGACCCCCTTCACACAGTAGAACAATTAAAGACAAATCAAAGAATAATTTCAAGAACTCAAGTAGCTACAATGCAGCATTTACCGGGGATCACTTGTGACAGCTAAAATTTCACACACTTTAAGATGCACGACATTTGCTACCACAGATGAATTCCACTGACGCAATTAGTCAAATTTAGATCACAGGTGTTATTAGTCTTGTGTAAATTGTTTTGTAATTCGTATTGAGATGAGTGAAAAAGTGCGTCTTGTTTAAAACGGAGCGCAAATTGCCCACACAATACTCATCCAGTGTTTGATAAACAGACAACGTAGAGAGTTCCAACAAACTTCAAACATAATTTGTAACTTTATCCAAACATTTACAAGCTTGCATCTTCAACCTCAAATATTTAGCACATTAACTCACCTATAAAGCAATCAAAGGTCTGAAGCTGTTTTGTACACGAGAGTTCCATTCTTTAAAGAATTTGGAGTTCATTGGTCTGTAAACATTCGAAGAGAGTTTTTTATGTCGCCTCCTAAATTATGTTACATGTTGCAGAGGGGCTGTAATAGTTCCTCCGGCAGCCACAGATATCATTTCTGTTTCACCAGAAAGTTTCGCTCGAATTATTACTAACTGTGATAATTATGACAGGTAATCACGAATACAGTCACATAACTGAGAAAAAAACTCTATAGGCCTGCAATATGATTAGGCACCGCTTCTAAGGAACGATGTCAAAGACCTTCTGAAAATTCTCAAATATGAAATCAACCTGAGATCTACTGTCGATAGCACTCATTACTCCTAGTGAATAAAGAACCAGTGATGTCTGCCAAGAACGGTATTTTCTAAAGCCGGGATATCTGTGCATCAACAGATCGGTTTCCTCGGGGAATTCAGAATGTTCTTACGCAGTATGTATTCCAAAATACTACTGCAAAATGGTTCAAATGTCTCTGAGCACTATGGGACTTAACGGCTAGGGTCATCACTCCCCTAGAACTTAGAATTACTTAAACCTAACTAACCTAAGGACATCAAACACATCCATGCCCGAGACAGGATTCGAACCTGCGACCGTAGCGGTCACCCGGTTCCAGACTGTAGCGCCTAGAGCCGCTCGGCCACTCTGCCGGCCACTACTGCAAGTCGATGTTGGTGTTATGAGTGTATTATTCAGTGGATAAGTTTTATTTTTTTCCTGTGTTTTTGTGTAATTATTGCAGCTTTCCGGGCTTCAGGTACGGACCATTCGTCGAACGAGCGGTCGTAAATGATTGCAACAAAGTTTACCTTGGCGACAGCTGTAAGTTGCTGCTTCATGCTGCCTGCGGAGAGGTTTAGTTGGTGCAGCCAGCTTTTATGTCGGTGCGAGGTGGCATTAACAATGTAAGAAAAGGCGTTTTGCTTCCTCCGTTTCTGCAGGTGCAGTTATGATGTGACTGTGCGACGTGAGAATACGGCACAGCACGTCCTACAGCCAAAAGCATACGACGTCTGCGCCAGCTGATTCGAAACATACAGCAGCCACGTACTGCACTCGAAAGTGAGAGAGACACTCCAAAGCTTTATGTGATTTTCATCGTTTCCCGAGAACAGATTTAGCACTCTATCTGTTTAGCGGAAAGGACCGGTACAGGAGCAACTTACGTGGATGCGATGGAGGTTTGGCTTGTAGTGCTTTGTTTCTAAAAAGAATACGAAAGAGCAGTTGCCGACTTGTCTTAGGGAAGTTATTGTTCGAATATCGGGATTAATCGGCCGACCTCTTTTGGAAAAGCAATTGCTCAAATATCAAGATTAATCGGTGAATTAAAGATATTATTTTCAAACAGCCGGAGTAGCTAGACAACCCGCCAAACTCTCGTCCATTTCTATCATCGTTGTACTGTTGGTTTGCTGATTTGGGGGAGACGACCAAACAGCGAGGTCATCGGTCCTATTGGATTAGGGAAGTACGGGGAAGGAAGTCGGCGGTGCCCTTTCAAAAGGACCGTAGGAGCCTTCCCGGCATTTGCCTGAAGCGATTTAGGGAAATGACGGGAACCTAAACCACAATGGCCGGAGGCGGGTTTGAATCGTCGTCCTCCCGAATGCAAGTCCAGTGTGCTAACCACTGCGCACGGTATATCGTTGCATGTAGTGCGACGTTAACACCGCATTTATTTGAGTAAACAATGATCTTGCAAATAGAGCTTGAAAGCTGCATAGGAAGCCTCAGGCTTGTAAAAATGGCGTTAATTTTGGCCGTTAAGGGTATACGGAATGAGTTTTTCGATGAAAAAATCGATTTTTGGGTAAATGCATTTTCGAAAAATTTAGACTCTCCAGTTTAATACTATGTATAAAATATTTGGGTGACGTGAATAGAACTATTTTAAATAATTTTTTTAAAGAATTTCGACACACGATGTTCCGCACCTTGTATATGAGACGCGAAATATACCTGATATACACTCCTGGAAATTGAAATAAGAACACCGTGAATTCATTGTCCCAGGAAGGGGAAACTTTATTGACACATTCCTGGGGTCAGATACATCACATGATCACACTGACAGAACCACAGGCACATAGACACAGGCAACAGAGCATGCACAATGTCGGCACTAGTACAGTGTATATCCACCTTTCGCAGCAATGCAGGCTGCTATTCTCCCATGGAGACGATCGTAGAGATGCTGGATGTAGTCCTGTGGAACGGCTTGCCATGCCATTTCCACCTGGCGCCTCAGTTGGACCAGCGTTCGTGCTGGACGTGCAGACCGCGTGAGACGACGCTTCATCCAGTCCCAAACATGCTCAATGGGGGACAGATCCGGAGATCTTGCTGGCCAGGGTAGTTGACTTACACCTTCTAGAGCACGTTGGGTGGCACGGGATACATGTGGACGTGCATTGTCCTGTTGGAACAGCAAGTTCCCTTGCCGGTCTAGGAATGGTAGAACGATGGGTTCGATGACGGTTTGGATGTACCGTGCACTATTCAGTGTCCCCTCGACGATCACCAGTGGTGTACGGCCAGTGTAGGAGATCGCTCCCCACACCATGATGCCGGGTGTTGGCCCTGTGTGCCTCGGTCGTATGCAGTCCTGATTGTGGCGCTCACCTGCACGGCGCCAAACACGCATACGACCATCATTGGCACCAAGGCAGAAGCGACTCTCATCGCTGAAGACGACACGTCTCCATTCGTCCCTCCATTCACGCCTGTCGCGACACCACTGGAGGCGGGCTGTACGATGTTGGGGCGTGAGTGGAAGACGGCCTAACGGTGTGCGGGACCATAGCCCAGCTTCATGGAGACGGTTGCGAATGGTCCTCGCCGATACCCCAGGAGCAACAGTGTCCCTAATTTGCTGGGAAGTGGCGGTGCGGTCCCCTACGGCACTGCATAGGATCCTACGGTCTTGGCGTGCATCTGTGCGTCGCTGCGGTCCGGTCCCAGGTCGACGGGCACGTGCACCTTCCGCCGATCACTGGCGACAACATTGATGTACTGTGGAGACCTCACGCCCCACGTGTTGAGCAATTCGGCGGTACGTCCACCCGGCCTCCCGCATGCCCACTATACGCCCTCGCTCAAAGTCCGTCAACTGCACATACGGTTCACGTCCACGCTGTCGCGGCATGCTACCAGTGTTAAAGACTGCGATGGAGCTCCGTATGCCACGGCAAACTGGCTAACACTGACGGCGGCGGTGCACAAATGCTGCGCAGCTAGCGCCATTCGACGGCCAACACCGCGGTTCCTGGTGCGTCCGCTGTGCCGTGCGTGTGATCATTGCTTGTACAGCCCTCTCGCAGTGTCCGGAGCAAGTATGGTGGGTCTGACACACCGGTGTCAATGTGTTCTTTTTTCCATTTCCAGGAGTGTAGACAGCCTTGCCAGAGATATAATTGAGCACAAGAGAGTTAGCTATTCTGTTGGCTACACTGCTAGACAGTTGACAATAGATTCTGCACAATTTGTATTGTTTCCTTTGTGAGTACATCCATGTCATTGTTGTGAAAGTCGTATGTGGAGAAGTCATTGAGTTTTCTTTCCTTCAACATGCCAAGACCTAGTCTGAAGGTATTTAGAAAGCGTGTGCATTGGCGCAAGAAAGTAAAGTGTACTAAAAATTCGTCTGATTCATCTTCATCAGTATCTGATGTCCCAGTAGCGACTAACCTCAACACTGGTAGTGATACATTGAGTGATGCTGCTGCCACTACACCGGAAAGTGCTTCAAGAAGAAAACTAGCTGGAATTGAAGAAGAATACAAGAAACTAAATGCTGGGACTACAAAATATGAGGTAATTAACGTCTCTTTATTATCAGACGTTTTGGAGAACAATGTGTGCAGCAAACAATGTGGAAAATGTGGTGTTTCATTGAAAACAAACTTACATGTAGGACTTGCTTGTGAATTAGAGTTGATGTGCAGCTATTGCAAACACAGTGTTACTTTCTTCAATTCCTCACTTGTTACTGCAGATACAGGTAAACTATACGATATAAACATTAGACTGGTTTATGGATTACGGTGTATAGGAAAGGGCAGGGCTGCAGCTGCCATGTTGTGTGGTGTGATGACCTCCCTCCTCCACCTTCAAAATTTAACAAACACATAATTGCAATAGGCTCAGCTGTAGAAGATGTGGCACAGGAAAACATGGAAGATGCTGTTGAGGAAGCAGTTGTTGAAAATAACAATAGCAGAGACTTGTCCATAGCTTTTGATGGAAGCTGCCAGAAGAGAGGCCACACATCTCTGAATGGTGTAGTAACAACTACAAGTGTGGACACTGGTAAGGTAGTTGATGTGGCAATACTTTCCAAGCATTGCAGATGCAAGGAGAAAATGAAAAATAAACATGAAGAGGAGTGCATGGCAAATTACTATGGGTCAAGTGGTGGTATGGAAGTTGCTGGTGTAAGAAGTACTTATCAACGCTTAGTAAAATGGTACAACGTTAGATACATAAATTATCTTGGAGATGGTGACTCAAAGGCTTTCAAAGAAATTGAGGAACTGAGACCCTATGGTAACGATGTGAAAATTTCCAAACTGGAGTGTGTTGGCCATGTTCAGAAAAGGATGGGATCAAGACTTCGACGGCTCAAGGCTAGCATGAAAGGCAAGAAATTGAGCGATGGAAAAACTTTAGATGGGAAAAATAGATTGACAGATGCTACAATAGATCATATTCAGAAGTGCTATGGTCTAGCAATAAGACAGAATACAGCAGATGCAGAATTAATGAGAAGAGCAGTCTGGGCTCTGTTTTTTCATACAGCTTCAAACAATGAGAATCCCCAACATGTGCTATATCCAAAAGGAGACGATAGTTGGTGCAAGTACAACAGAGGCAAGGTAACTAAGAAACAATACAATCACCCTCATCACCTGCCACCTGCCATAATGGATGAAATAAAACCAATATTCCGAGACCTCGCAGATATTAGTCTACTAAAGAAATGTCTTCATGGCCGGACTCAAAATCCAAATAAGTGTGTGAACCATGTGATATGGAATTGACTACCTAAAACTGTGTTTGTGGGTATAAACACACCCCACTTTGGCGTTTATGATGCTATTTCATCATTCCATCAGGGCAATATAACAAAGTGCAAAGTTCTGCAGAAGTTGGGGCTCTGTGTAGGACTACGAACTGCCGCAGTTATGCTTTGTTTGGACAAGGAACGGCTCAAGTCTTCAGATAATGCCACAAAAGTATATTCAAAGATGGCTAGACAGCATAGCAGAGCCATCAAGAGGAAGCTGTTGGACGATTCTGATGATACAAGCTATGGGGCAGGCCTGTACTGAAGTAAAAACTTTGAAGCTAATTTCCCGTAACTTCAGTTTTTTTGTGTATAAGGTACATTTCCTCAAGGCCTATTTATTGTAGAAAGATGAAATTTTCTGTAGTTGTTCCTTAAGACCTTCTAATATATCTGCATTAAAAGATATGTGGAATTATTTTGTATTAATGGATGTAAATTTTAAAATACTTGATAAAATGTATAACTTTTTTTAACATTCACAAAAAATAAAATATCTGAAAAACTATACATTATTTTTTCAAAATTAATAATTCAGCATAAAAGCAGAACATATCTCTGCGTTCTGTGAAAAAATCAAGAGTATCGTCCAAATAACAAATGAGAAAATGTTCCTAACTTTTAGCTCATATTTAACATGGTAAGCATAGGGCGTTCCGTATACCCTTAAGCGGAGGGATACACTACAATCCCGACAGTCCGGCGCTAGGGGAATCGTACAGTATAGTCCTCCACTGCGTTCGGCCCTACCTGGCTACAATCTTCCGACTGTAGAAGATGGCGGTTGTTGGCTTATGCTAGGCATTAGTCGGGGGCCGTTCTTTCCGCTCACCCCTGCTTGCGTTGGCAATGGAGCTGGGTAATGGCGGCCAGGCTCAACGGGAAATTCGAACCAGCAGCCCATTGTTCGCGCTCGTTTTATGTTAGTTTTTCGCAGACGTTAGTCGAGTTACGTGACCGCTCACAGTCCGTCACTGCCGCCGGTGTGCCGACATGTAAGCTGCTTCCATGACGTTAGCCTTCCCGCCTTACTCTCCCATCGGTCACACTCAAGCTTTTACGCTTGGTTTAGGCCTTTCATAACGGAATTACTAGGGCTAACATCTACAGTGAGTGTGCTATGTGCTAAGTCTAATTTCCTATTTTACGACGCGCGCGCGCGTGTGTGTATGTGTGTGTGAGAGGGCGAGAGAGAGAGAGAGAGAGAGAGAGAGAGAGAGAGCACTCCTTTGAAGTTCATAGCACCGTTTGCTCATAACTAGTGTTAATATCAAAATAATGAACCTGGTTCTGATACCGGTAATCCAAAGCTGTACTGTTGTCTGTATTCCATAATAAACTTGAGGCAATATTTCCCAATGAAAAGTTTATCTGATTTTTATGTACAATAACAGTGGTAGGTAGGACACACACCTGATCCTTGTGCGACCAGCTCACCAGCGGTAAAATAATTACGGGGCATGAACCCATTCCGCAAGTTGGCTAACAAGTTCGCATTCACAAAACGTCAATGGTTTAATCGTATTAGTTGCTTGTGGAATGACTTCATTTGCACAATGTATTTTCAGTTACCAGATACCAAATCGAGTCGAATCCTTCATCCTCCCACCTCCGCCCTACAGCAAGATCACGTTTTTCACAATTGCGAGAACATTCTTAAAATTTTCAACATGGGGCGCACTGCGTACCAGCGCGCTGTCAGCTGCATGCGACAGCATTTCGTAACAACGAGCTGCCTCAGTGATTAATCCGTAGTAAGGCGCGAGCCGATCTCCCGTTTCAGCATTGGCCTACGAAATCGTTTGATCTCATGCCCTGAGCCTTCCAAACATTTCGGCCAATTGCAATGCCGCATAGAAATAGCAATGAATGCAGTAAATTCAAACAGGCTCGCAGAAGTATAAGATTAGTTTGACTATACGACTATAGTATGGATGTTTGACGAATATTTGTTACAGTTAAATGAAACATAACCGCAAAAAGTACCCCAAAGCTCTGTCTGCATATATGTGAAAGATATACCCTCGTAAAATCTAATGGTTGTGTCGATACTAAAATCTTTGTAGTCCTTAACATTACTTGGGATGTACCCAATTGCCCGCATCTCGTGGTCGTGCGGTAGCGTTCTCGCTTCCCACGCCCGGGTTCCCGGGTTCGATTCCCGGCGGGGTCAGGGATTTTCTCTGCCTCGTGATGGCTGGGTGTTGTGTGCTGTCCTTAGGTTAGTTAGGTTTAAGTAGTTCTAAGTTCTAGGGGACTTATGACCACAGCAGTTGAGTCCCATAGTGCTCAGAGCCATTTTGTACCCAATTTCTTAGCTACATTCATGAATGATCTGCAAAAATGCTTTGTAGGACGCAGAGGCCCTTTTGCAGTAAAAATTTCAAATTGCTTTAGGTACGCTATTTATTAAATAGCTCTCTCACGCATTTCGATTATACATAATTTTCAAATTGTAGGATATGAGGTCCGCCAGTTATGCAGAAAATCGTTTTTTCTCAGTATCCAAACATGTTTCAGCACCACTGTGCCATCACCTGAGAAAAAACGGACTTTTGCATAACTGGCGGGCCTCAAATCCTACAATTTCAACTGCAAACACGGTCAACACAAGGAGCTGAAAATCCAAATGATGATAGTAGAACAAATGGTTGCATTAAATCCACAGTAGAAGTTTGGCATCTGTGGAGATCATATCATACATAAAAGCCTTCCGTATATACTCCATATACTAAACACATGGCTACATAGTACGTAGTTATCTGTTGTGAGCAACAGACAGGTGCAAACTAATTCCTGGTACTGCGTGTGGCCTTAAGTGAAGTCGGCTACAAGAGGTCACTTAGATAGGAATATGTCTACCATTAACATAAAGCAAGTTTACAGACATGAAATACAAATTACACAAAGATTAAAAGAGTAGAACTAGTTGATTGTCGTATTACAGTTGTTCAGTCAATTAACTGCGCTGTTATGTTAAACACATATGTGCTACACTTAAAATCAAGATAGGTCGTGCTGCTCATGAAAAACAATTGTAGCATACGTCCGATTAAAGTTTACAGTAATTAGACCGTAAAATTATTACATAAACATATATGAAATAATAAAATAAGATACGTAATATAAAATTACACATGTTCAAGCGGCAGCGTAGTCTAGATGGCATTGGTTGAGAAAAAATAATCTCAATATAGATCTGTTATGAACAGTTGCTATGGTATACTGTCCACTGGCGACTTATCATTGTGATATTATTTTCAATGCATTACATCAATTGTGTTACCAATCAGAATTAACCCTAACACCAGTATACATTTTCCAATGATGGATATCTGTAATTGTAAATGTATACGTTTATATAAATGTTATAATTTAAACGTGTAAATTTAAAATAAACAGGGGCAAGGGTGGGGTGGAATTTAGGGGGTGGGGTAGGGAATGGGTGGATGACGTTTGCTAACAAATGCGAAGGAGACTTTAACTACTGATCCAAGATTATTTCTGATGTAGTAGGTTAGTGAAAAAGTTCGTAGTATTTTTGTTTTGCATGTTGGCATTGCGGTCGCTAAGGGTCTCTTTATCGATTTCCTGTTTTTATTTTTAGTTCACTGGTACTATTTGAGTTTACATATTGTCATTTTGTCATCTGGAGATAGTGAATGCAACCGTGGATGCTAGAAAATGGTGTGCCAAGTGAAGAATTCGGTACTTTTCCGACATATTCTTATCAGGTTACCTTCCATTACGAACGTGGTTGCACTCAGCGACTGTGGTCTAATTTACAAATGATAGAGCTAGTTTTATTTGATAAATGCAGATTTAGGCTAGTGCCTAGCCATTATTAATGCCAAAAAATACAAGAATTACCTCGTCATGCGATACTATAAAAAATTAAAACTAGAGACTAGAAAATAGTGGTATGTAATCTAAAGTATAAGCCATATAGGTTATGCCACTGGTTGTAACTTCTTGTAGTATCGCCTGACCATGTAATTCTTGTATTTTTTAGCACTAATAATAGAGGACGACTGCTGCTGTGCACTATCATTTATAAAACTTACTTTTATGCTTGTGTTCCATAGAGGAGTTACAGCAGCGGAGACAGCTAGAAACACCATATATGGGGATAATATCGCTAGATAGAACACGGCAAGAAAATGTTTTTCTCGTTTTAAGGAGCATTGTTTTAACATTAGTGACTTTCCGAGTTCAGGAAGACCTTCAGGATTTGATGAAGATCGTTTAAATACGTTAATCCACAGTGATGTACTCGAGAACAGACAAATCTGATGATCTACGATCGTTCTACCATCATGCAACTTTTGCGTGAAATGGGGAAGCTTCAAAAATTGGGTGTGCACTCATGCTCTAAGCCAAAACCACAAAAATTAGCGGATGGCAATATGTACATCTCTGCCTGCTCGTCATTAATTGGCTGATGTCCAATACCGACCATTCTTATACTGTATGGTTACTGCTGACGAGAAATGGTGTGTTCATGTTCACACAATGAAAAGAAAGGAATGGTTGAGACCAAACAAAGTAGCAACTCCCCATTCAAAGAGCTGCGCATATCCACAAAAGATATTACTATGCATCTGGTGCTACAGCGACGTTTTGGAGTACTACGAATTGTTTCCCCGAGGTACACCATCACTGCTGACATTTATTGGCAACAACTGAGACGTCTTGCAGACGCAGTCCAAAGACATTGACCAGGAAGACTGCGTGAAGTGATGCTACTTCACGATACCACCCGCCCGCATTCTGCTAGACTGACATAAAACGCTATACAGGAATTGCGTTGGGAAGTCATTCCGCAGCCACCTTATTCACCTTATCTTGCTCCCTCAGATTGCAACCTCTTCCACTCTCTATCGAACAGCCCTCAAGAAATTTCCTTTCGGTGTGAAAATGTGCTCCGAACAAGGCTCGACGAATTCTTCGCCTCGTGATCTCTGCAATCGTGGAATCGAAAAGTTTCCCCAGCGTCGACAGACTGAAGTAAATAGTGAATAATATATTATTGATGACTTTAGTCTCCGTTTTATGTATTAT
Source organism: Schistocerca nitens (assembly GCF_023898315.1). NCBI lineage: Eukaryota > Metazoa > Arthropoda > Insecta > Orthoptera > Acrididae > Schistocerca > Schistocerca nitens. Next base: position 251,650,746 of record NC_064618.1, read on the forward strand.
TGTGTTTTTTAAACTTGTAGAAAAACGCTACTAATTTTGCACCAACCCGATAGGAACACTGCTATGCGAAATCATTTCTATTCACAATGACTTAGTATAGCACACTGGAACGTAATTTACAGTATACACATATATTATTACAATCCGAAAATGATTGCTGCAAGTAGTATGAAAAAAGTTGGGCAAGGGGAAGGAGCAAGGAACACTGAAAAGGTGGTTAAGAGGGGTGAGGGGGAGAGAAAAGGGGGGGGGGGGGACGGAATGTTGTAAAGAGTGAAGTGAATAGCAGTAGTGGTGTCATGTACTAAAATTAAAAACAAAATCATTGCAATTAAAAGTAATTGTTACAGTATTGATTCTGCAATAATTAAATCATATCTGTGTTATGAACAGTTCCTGTAGTACACAGTCCATAAAACTTATCATAGTGGAGTTAAAGTATAAACGATATCGCAAGAATCGTCAGTACTATAGCATTTGTCCACATTTATGTAGAAGAGGTAATCGTGAAATAGGTGAACCACTTTGAACATCATGCAATGCAGATTAATCCTAACATAAAATAATTTAAAACGAAGCAGTAAAGAATGCTGCGATTGAATCAAGTTGCATTGCCGCGATAAGTTTGCATTTAGTACGTTGTTGTAGTCATCTTGAGCCTGATGCAGTTCTCCATAGTAACCTATCCTGTGCAATACTGTTCATCTCTACATAAATACTACAACCTAAAAACAGGCGCTGGTGCATACTGCATGAGAGCTAGACTTCCTCTCTATTTTTTTCTCTCCAGACTATCCCCCACTACTAAATCTATTCCTTGATAATCCAAGTTGGGTCCTAACAACTTTCTCCGTCTTTTAGTGAAGGTGGACCATAATTTTCTTTCTTTCCCTACAGTACTTTTTTATTATTTAACCTTCCTAACCAACTAATCTTCCGAATTTGTATTACAGTTTAACATATTTCGGTTTTTCAGAAAAGCTTTCCGTACCACTTCGAATCTGCGTTTTACATCGTCTCTAGTTCCATGATCGATAGTTATTTTGTAGCTCAAACAACAAAACTCGTGCACTGCTTTTAATGACCTTTTCCTAATGTAAATGTCGCAGTTTCACCTGATTTATTTTGGCTGCACTCAAAAATTGCTGCATAAGACACCCTTTTATAAGCTTCTTTTCTGTTTACGTCGTTAAATATCTTCGACACCAGTGATCACTAGACCAGGCACACTAAACAGTAGGGACATGATAGCGAGAGCAATCGATCGAAGCGATCTACCACCACTTGTATGGAACAACTGAGCATTTGATATAAGTTATATGTGAGAAACATAAAATGGACTCGAATACAAATATTTGCAGCAGCTTGCAGACTCAAACAAACGTGATATGAATATACACTGATGAGCCAAAACATTATGACCGATGCCCACCAAGAGTTTTTATGTTACCTCGTGTCGCTAAGGGCACGTGACGCGGTAAGACAAGTACGAGGGTCGTTCAATAAGTAATGCCCCACATTTTTTTTAAAAAGCCATTAACATACATAGAAAAGAGCCCTCGTTGGTATTTCACATTTGATGTTTGTTCTGAGCGCCGGTGAAGCTTCGAACCGTTTTGGAAAATGGCAGAGCCGTAGTACAACGTCAAAATGGCGTCTACATACGACACTCGTTACAAGCAGCGTGCTGTTATTGAATTCTTGTGTGCAGAAAAAGAAACCGTGGTGAACATTCACAAACGTTTGTGTGCGGTGTATGGCGATGCTGCCGTTGATAGGAGTGTAATTAGGCGATGGGTAAAGAAAGTTACAGCCTCAGGAAATGCAGAAACAGAGCTCCATGATCAGTCACGCTCGTGACGTCCTATCACAGTCACTGCTCGAGACATGCTGAATCGTTCGGATATCATTATTCGTGCTGACCGGCGCATCACAGCTCGACAATTGGCTCCACAGTTTGTCGGTCAGCATTGAAAGTTGTAAGGTGTGTGCTTCGCCGGCGATGGGCGAAGCATGACAGAATCTCTGACCAGAGAGTAGTTTATCGTTAGTTGTTGCTTGTCGCGAGTCTGCGCTAGTCTGCGCGAGTCGACAGTAGAAATCAGTCTGCGCTAGTCTGCCCTAGTCTGCGCGAGTCTGCAGTAGTAGTCAGTCGGATACGGTAGTAGAGAGTCGGCATGCGTCGGCTGTGTGCTCTGGTCGCGACTCTGGTCAGACTCTGGAGGATGAGTATTGTTGTAGAAGAAAGAAATAACGTGTAAACGAAATAAATTAAACAGAAATGGGAATTTCACCTTCGGAATGAACGAAAGAGGATGCAATACCTCGTGATGAAGAGTAAATGGATCAGAATTAACAAGCATTAACAAGATTATACAATACACATCGTATGATAGCAGTCAAAACTAATTTTTTCTTTCAGAATACGAGACGATTGATGCAGGCTGTCAGACAGAACTACACATCTTAGTTTTAGTGATGAAATATGATAGAAATAATGAATAGTTGTATAATGAATAATGAAGTGATTCTTTTTTTTTTGCAGATGATAATGAATGGTGATGAATAATGATGAAGAATGTGCTAATATGGATAATGAAGTTTTTCTTTACAGGTGATGATAATAATGGAGTTATGATGATATGGATAATGATGAATAATGATGAAGAATATGCTAATATGGATAATGAAGTTTTTTCCTTGCAGATGAAAATAATGATGAAGTTTATATATTTGCTGTTAGTTAAGAGATGCTATGTAGTTATTTAAGTATTTCATGCAGTTCATTTTGACAGTATGTGTTATATCGTATGGTATGATGACTGAAGGTTTTGGAAAGGACAGCTAGAAAATATATATATTTTTATACACATTTCACTACCTGTTAATTCGAAGTTCATTACTTTTCAGCATAATATGCGTTTCTTCTTTCAGCTCAATAATCCATTTTGTATTTTTTCCAGGAGAAGCTTTTCATGATACTTACTAAACCTGTTACTTATTATACCTGTACTAGCACTTGCATTTTTTTACCCAGTTGTGTCTATCATTTATAAATGTGATCACATATACTGCCTTGGTTTCATAACCTTGCTACAGCTGACTCATGACGAATGACGTTATACATCTTCATTTCCAGCAATAACTCAAAAAGCAAACAAAGTAATTACCAGTCCCAAATAATGCTACTAGTTTAAGAGAGTTCTAAATAATACTGATCAGCTCTGAATAATATGTCACTTCAATAATAACTTCTGAATAATACAAAAAAAATGCTTTGTAACTGGCCAATGAATGCCACTGTTTATTGTAATAAGATGACATATGATGTCAATGGTTACTATAATTAGACTAATTATGTATAAATACTATGCCATTCATTAGCTCCTGTTTTCAATGATGACTTCTGATGGTTTGTAATTAGGCAATGAGTGCCAATGTTCTCTGTAAACGAACGATTTATGAACATTATTCTGTAATACTATGTCATTTATTAGCTCCTGTTTTGAATGATGACTTCTAATGGTTTGTAATTAGGCAATGAGTGCCAATGTTCTCTGTAAACGAACGATTTATGAACATTATTCTGTAATACTATGTCATTTATTAGCTCCTGTTTTCAATGATGACTTCTGAGGGTTTGTAACTGTGCAATGAGTGCCAATAATTACTATATTCAGATAATTTTATGAACATTATTCTGTAATACTACATACATGGTACAGAAATGTTCAGTAACTGGGCGATGAGTGCCACCAATTACTCAAATCAGTTGTTAGACTAGTGTAATTCTCAATGAAGACTACTATGTGACTTAATGTCCTTCACCTTCTGACCTAATTACCAGAAATTACTGCAATATCCATTTGTCCTGTCTATCCTCATGATCATGGAGCACTATATTTGGTTTTTGCACTAATTCTACGTTGGTCTACTTTACAAGGACATGGTGTTGACACGACATGAGCGATGGAGATGTTATTATGGTCCCACTGTTTGGTGTACCTAGTGTACTACCAAAATGATAGCATGGAATATTATTACGACATTTCAGTGTCTTGGCTACACTGATTAATACTTCAAGGAAAAGAGCTTCAGATTGTCTCACTTGGTGTTGTGCTTCTGTAGAAAGATATGGACTTTCAGTGCAGCTGTGTGCAACCTAAAGTGCTACAACCATGGCGCAATCCTTCCCATTCCTTTCCTAATTCTTGTAAAATGATAAAGGCATATACAGTGCGTGTGCACTTCATTTCATTTGTTTACAAGATCAGTTGTCCTAAAAATACTAAAGACTTCTATAGTGCATGTGCACTTTATTTCACTCCTTGATATGTTTATTTGTTGTAAAAAATCCTAGAGAGTTTTACAGTGCGTGTGCACTCTATGCCATTTGTTAATGTATACATTTTGTAATTCCCAGATATGTTCTGTATTACAGTGCGTGTGCACTTTCGTCATTTTGTTAACATGATTTGTATTCATTGCATATACATTTTGTGATTTGCTGATATATTCTGAACTACAGTGCGTGTGCACTTATGTCATTTGTTAATACCATTTGTACCCATTACGTATACATTTTTTTGTGATTCCCAGATATGTTTTGTACTACAGTGCGTGTGCACTTTCGTCATTTTGTTAACATGATTTGTATTCATTGCTTATACATTTTGTGATTGGCTGATATGTTCTGAACTACAGTGCGTGTGCACTTATGTCATTTCTCAATATGATTTGTACTCGTTGCCTATACATTTTTGATTTCCTGATATGTTCACTACTTCAGTGCGTGTGCACTTTTGCCATTTGTTAATATGTTTTGTACTCATTGTATATACATTTTGTCTTTGCTTGATATCTTCTGTACTCAGTGCGTGTGCACTATATTTTATTTCATGTTCTGCACCTATATATCTGTAAATATTCTGTGATTGTAAACTTAATTAATTAAAAAGAATTTGTTGCTCATGGCAAGTCCAATTGACTCACCATCGCTGCAAAATTTTTGCCCCCCCCCCCCCCCCCCAGTGGAGGGTTATGTAAGGTGTGTGCTTCGCCGGCAATGGGCGAAGCATGACAGAATCTCCGACCAGAGAGTAGTTTATCGTTAGTTGTTGCTTGTCGCGAGTCTGCGCTAGTCTGCGCGAGTCGACAGTAGAAGTCAGTCCGCGCTAGTCTGCGCTAGTCTGCGCGAGTCTGCAGTAGTAGTCAGTCGTCTGCAGTAGTCAGTCGGATACGGTAGTAGGGAGTCGGCATGCGTCGGCTGTGTGCTCTGGTCGCGACTCTGGTCAGGACTCTGGAGGATGAGTATTGTTGTAGAAGGTAAAGAAGCAGCCTTGCGCATATTTAATTGTAATTTAATTTGTTCAGAAAAAAATGCCCCAATAATAATTTTTTTAAAAAGTAACTTTTTTAAAGAAAAGCACTCATTTCAATTTAAAGAATTTTTCCACTCTTTTGAAGAAAAAGCATTCATTTCAATTTAAAGAATATTTCCTATGCATTCCTTCCAAGAATAAAAAAAAAAAAAAAATACTCCAGCATTGCACGAAGCTGTGTCGATAAATAAGAGCAGATATAGTTGCACTTTTTATTGAGGTAAGAATTTTGCTTTTGTTATTCAGAATACAGGGCCGAAGGTCAGCGCTGCTGTCCTTATAAAATTTACCAGATATTATTATTTCTGTTAGGAGGTTACATTTCGTTCATGGTTCATTATTTAATTGATATTATTGTGTTGTTTATGGTCAATTTTCATCCCATAATTTCTGTGGGGAGGTTACAAAGTGTGTCTGCTTTTGCGTCTCGGATATTCAAAGAGGTGCTACCAATGGGTTCTACGAATGCTCACAGAGGACCACAAGATTCAAAGAAAGACCACTTCATCTGAACTGCTGGAACTTAAAGATTCTCTACAGGGAACACACTTTGAAGATAACGAAGGTATCCCTCATGCAGTGAAAACCTGGCTACATCTACAGTACAACAGATTTTACCAGCAGGGAATACATGCTCTTCCACAACTTTGGCGTACGGCCATAGAACGTGATCGAGACTACGTAGATAAATATCACATGGACAAGACATTTGATGTATATTGTCACCAAATTCTGTCACTTATTAATAAATATGTTCTGATAAAAAAGTGGGGCATTACTGTTGAACAACCCTCGTTTGAGCGGAACAGAGACGAATGGGGAATCATTCTAGCGACAATAAAGTGGGGTAAATGCCGACATCCACGGACTTAAGCGACTTTAACGGAAGCCAGATTGATGTGGCCTATAGCCTGGGAGCGAACATCTCTAATACGGCCAAGTTGGTCGGCTGTTCGCGCGCTATTGTGGTGAGCATCAGTGGAAAATGGTTGAAGAATACTGAAACTACGAGTAGGCGACAAGAAGTTGGACATCCGTACCTCATCACAGAACATAGGGGTCAGTGGCCTGCCCGCTCTATAAAGCAGGATAGGCGGCTGTCTGTGGCAGATCTGAAGACTGAATAGAGTGCTGGCGGAAGCACAAGAGTTTGGAGCACACCAACCATAGTTCAACATACTGCCCCTAAGCAGAGGACTCCTACGTGTTCGCATGCTGACCCAATAACATCTTCAGTTATGACTACAGTGGGCACAGGACCATTTAGCGTAGACCGCTGATCAATGGAATCGTGTCGCCTGATCGTATGAATCCCGTTTATTGTTAAACCAGGCCGATGGTCTCGTCCATATACGCCATCATCCAGGCGACTGACTGCTCTAAACATGCAGCGCGCCACGGACGCAGGTCGTTGGAAGCGGTATTGTGTTATGGGGAACATTCAAGTGGGCTTCCATGGGACCTGTGATAGTAATCGAAGGCACCATGACAACTGTGAATTACGTGATTGTTATTAGGGACCACCTGTAACCCCTTACGCTTGATGTCTTCTTCAACAGCGATGGCACCTTTAACAGGATAACTATCAATGTCCGCAGCTCGTGGGCGTGCGGTAGCGTTCTCGCTTCCCACGCCCGGGTTCCCGGGTTCGATTCCCGGCGGGGTCAGAGATTTTCTCTGCCTCGAGATGACTGGGTGTTGTGTGATGTCCTTAGGTTAGTTAGGTTTAAGTATTTCTAAGTTCTAGGGGACTGATGACCATAGATGTTAAGTCCCATAGTGCTCAGAGCCATTTGAACCATTTTTTTTTTTAAAGGATAACTATCAATGTCACAAGGCCAGAACGTGCTGACAGTGAACTCAAGTTGGTGTCTTGGACATAAAATTAGGCTTATCCGACGTGAAACCCAGCTTGGACGCTATCGGGCGCCAACTCCGCGCCCACAATCCGATCACCCGTTAATTACGGGGAATGTGTGACCTGTGCGTAGGAACCTGGTGCCACAAACCTCTGGAAACCAATGAAGTATTCGTCAAATCCATGACACGCAGAAGTGGACCAACACGCTTTTAAGTAGTTGGTATAAAATTTTGGCTGGGCAGTGTAAATGTACTTACTGCACGTAGTCGACATTGGTTCAGCAAATGACGAAAAGCCGGCCGAAGTAGCCGTGCGGTTAAAGGCGCTGCAGTCTGGAACCGCGAGACCGCTACGGTCGCAGGTTCGAATCCTGCCTCGGGCATGGATGTTTGTGATGTCCTTAGGTTAGTTAGGTTTAACTAGTTCTAAGTTCTAGGGGACTAATGACCTCAGCAGTTGAGTCCCATAGTGCTCAGAGCCAACCAAATGACGAAAAGTAAACAAGGTATCACTAATTGTATTCTACGATCATACAAATGAATTAGATAATTTTAAGCAAGTATTGGATTTCCCCATCAATTTAAAAAATAAATGAATTAATAAATAAATGAAGAGGGACGAATTTTTTTAATAATTTCAATTTTGACAATTATTTTTAACACTATATTTGAGATGCAAAGAAGTCATTACAAATATATTTTTCAAGAAATGCTTCAATTTACTGTAGAACAATGAAAATGGGAACGGGCCACATTTGTGCACATGGTGCATAGCAGATTATATGAGAGCAAACATGGTGAAAACGTAGAGAACCCAAAAAATGTGATAAATAATGGCAAAATTCAAGTAACAAGAAATTGTTCGCATCATGTATTGTGGAAGAACTCCATACATTCTGGGCAAACAGGAACCTTGCATTTTTTTTGCAAGTGTATCTTGTTCTTCTTTTGCAGTTTTTATCTCTGCACCTAGGAGGATTCTTACATTCCTTTTTTTTCTCAGGGTAATAGGCTATTCCATTGTCAGGGGTGTTTGTTGGTATGCCATACTTCCTTTGCAGGCTTCCAAGCTCTATAACTGTTGTAGCAACTGAAGCCTTGAATTCCACAAAAGAAATATTTCTTTCGGTGTCTCTCATGTAAAGAAGTCATGCATTTACTTGTGTAACATTATAAAAGTGGAAAAATATTCTCAAATAAAACTTCTTGCTCTTCATCGTGAGAGGGTAGTGTGCAACCATCCGGTCAGTCATGTCTGCTCGGCCCAGGAATTTGTTGTAGCATGCTACAGCATATGACCTCTTTATATCTACGCGAGCATGGTTCTTCACGTCCCATCTTTTAACAGTATCAGTTGGTGTTCCTCCAGCAAAGATAGATACCATGTGGACAATGTTTGTATCCACCCATCGCACAACTGTAATATTGTCATTAGAAGTAGCAATAGATATTGAACCTCGACCTGATTTCATTAGCGCTTTGCTGTTGGTCAACTTACTCTCTGCACCCTCCAGTCTGTCAATACATGAATTTTCTTTTGCTTCAGATACGAAACCAATGGGATTGTTGTGAATAAATTGTCAAGGATGATCTTTCCTTCTAGCCCTGGCACAATCTTACGACAGTGTTCCCAATAGGACCACAGTTAGGGCTCAGTGTGCTATTCTGTTCCTGCCTTTTCCCTTGGTACATCTCAAAAAACGTCACGTTTCCATCTGAGCTAGAGCGTACCCATGATTTGAATCCCCACTTTTTGGTTTTAGACTTTATATACTGTTTTCCCTGCTTCTACCCTTGAAGGGGATAATCATTTCGTCTATAGATTTACACTCAGTAGGAGTTACTGTCCCTGAAAATGTCTCTCTCGGTATGTGCAAAATGGGTTTCATCTTCACAAACATGTCAGTGTTGTTTTCAGGGATTTCGTCATTGTCCACAAAATGTAAATACGTTTTTATTTTCTCAAATCTCTTTGGTGTCATAATGTCAGCAATAAGATCCATTCTCAAAGTTGGGTTACTTGACCAGTACATACGATAGTCAGGGTACTTTATCTATGTCATCAAATTAATCGCTAAGAAGCAATGACTTTCACTTACTGAGGGAGAGAAATTGCATTCACCATTTGAAAAAGCATACTGTGTTGTCTCTCAAACTATCACGTCCAGTGCTTCAAGAATGAACATGTTTGCAGTAGTAAAAATATGGTGTTTTTTTCTACTGAAGGATCACTATTACTTTTGTAAACGCCACAGAATGCAGGAATGTTACCAACGAAGTCATTGTCCTTGTTTTGATACCATATAATACGGGAAGATGTTGGAGAATTCGAAACTGTGGAACTTCTACTGGTAGTTGCACTATTGGTCTGCACTCTTATTGAATGAATTGGGCTATCAACAGCTAAATCATCACTAGCAACAATGTCATCACCAATAACACTATCGTCATCAGAATCGTCACTTGTAATTATGCCCGAATCAGAAGAATTGGCATCATCAACAGAATCTAAAATGAGTAAAATTTCCTCTGGGCTCAATGTTTCCCTTCGATTCATTTTTAATAATGTTGGAAGCGAAACTGAAAATTAATAAAAGTAACAAAAGGACAAAAGCGGTATTTTGTAATTGAGACACTGGTGTTTACGTTGTATTTCAGGTTATGTTATCTACTGCACTGTGTACACAAATGTGTACGTTTGTAAACAGTCGATTTATACAAAATAGTTCCCAGATATCACTGTTTCAACAGTAACATTAAGATAATAATTGTTCAAAGCACACAATAAAAAATTGTGGACATAAAATTTTCCTGCAAAAAAGTGTAAATTATTATTTCAAATGCACGTACAGAACAACAGGCAGCCGCTGACTATCCACAGATATAAAAACATCTCTCTCCATAACAGTCAAAGATAATGAACTAGGGACCGAATAGCTAACTTTTGGGAACACAATGGCCAAAAACGTAGCCACTGCCCATTACAGGATCTCATTTTCTTCAATATATTCAACATAAGGATAACGGCCACATATGTGCCAATATCCATGAAGAGTTTAAAATGCCTGGAACCTATAAAGTTTTGTTCAATATTGTGTTTCACTTTCTCTGACGACAATGTAATCTTAGCAATGATGTTGGAGTTGCTCAAGGAATCCACTAGCGACCGGTTGATTCTAACAGGTATCAGTCCTTGAGAGAGTATGGTGAGCATTGCCTTTCAGCAACTCACTGACATATACTGTCACAAGCGTCAGCTTACTCCACATGAAGCGTAGTGTCTTCCAGAGTGCATTCACAGGCTGCTAACTTCCCAACAAGTATCGTAGTCCTTGAGAGGAAAAGGTCCCACAGCACACTGAAACCGTTGCTTCATGTAGTTAATCAAGTCACTCGATGTGAACAATAGAATCACCTTCCAGCAATTTTACACCTACATCTACACCTCGCAATTCACCTTACCATGCATCACTATAGTTTTCCCACATTCCTGTTCCGTTCGCGACCGGTATGTGTGAAGAATAACCCGCAGTAAACCTCCACGTGAACTCTAATTTCTCTGATCTTCTTTTGATCACTTCACGAGAAGTATTTGGGAGCAAATAATACGTTGCGTAACGTCTCTTGGAACTTAAGATATCGGAACCTCTCAGTGATCGTTGAATCCTTTCCGCTTCTGTCATTAACCCAGCCTTGTAAGGGTGACAGCCCGATGAACAATATTGAAGAACCAGTGCGACACGTGTTTTGTAGGCCACACCTTTATTGAACGATTTAAGTTTCGTTAAGGTCTCCCAATTAATCTTAGCCTCAAATTTTGTTTTCCTATAACTAATTTTATGTGACACATTTCACTTGATGTCCAACTCACGGTTGCCCTTGTTATTATGCGATTGTTACTAATCTCAGTGATTTATCGCCAATAAGGAACTCCAATTCGTTGGATGCCCGTGGTTCATAGCGATCGTTAAACATTCAAATGTAAAGAAGGACAGTATTCAGTGGCAGAATCCGAAATTTATTGCAGTTCTGGGTTTCGACCATAACTTAGCCATCATCGTGGCTAAAATACAAAAACAGTAGGACTTAGTATCAGGTACAAAATATCCATTAACGCAATTATACGAATCAAATGGTTCAAATGGATCTGAGCACTATGGGACTTAACATCTGAGGTCACCAGTCCCCTGGATCTTAGAACCACTTAAACCTAACTAACCTAAGGACATCACACACATCCATGCCCGAGGCAGGATTCGAAACTGCGACCGTAGCAGTCGCACGGTTCCGGACTGAAGCGCCTAGAACCGCTCGGCCACCGCGCCGGCTATACGAATCCATATAAGTGGAAATATAAGGATATGATAACATACCATTATCAGAAGAGTCATAAAGGTATAAACATGTCAGAGCATAAACGTGGGAAAATTAACACTAGCACTCACATGACAGAAACAAATCTGAAACAGTTGCTTACAACCAGCGCGGACGGGAAGAACATGGGTCATCGAGGACCTGTAGTGACCTCTATTGGAGTTCACATCCGAGCAGCTACATCTCGACTTTATTGAAGACCCTAACCGTTGAATGAATCTTAAAACGCAGTACATCTGGGAATGCAGATTACATATTGACTATGTATAAAAAAAACGCGAACAACAGACTTTCAATGCACATAAAGTAACAAAAGACACGAAGCATCCCCCACGGGATTACATTGTGGCAAATCCATGTCGAATTAACGGGGTAAAAGCCATTTGCAAAAGTTTTATACAACGTATTTCATTAACGGGTGTCAGAAGGTACAGAGGGACAATGTGAATAAAAATCTGAAAAATCTACAGTAATATAAAATAACATAAAATAGTGCCGCAAGAGGCGTAAGGCGCTCTTTTCGAGATTACATTTGGGAGAGGTAATAATCTAAAAACTCTTTATGCTAAAGAACCTAATATTTGGATAAATTTGTAAATTTGAATTTACACACTTTCATTTCTACGTCTGTTACTTAGCTATAACGGTATTGTTAATACGCATATCAAATCACTCCCTCATAGTTAAGCAATACACGAACCTGCATTTGAAATAATTTTATTGGGAATTAGGTTTACGTGTCACTAACAATAAATGAATTTCACAAGAACACCATTACATACTTTTAAAACCTTTTACAGTTTTTTTAAAGAAGGTTGTCGTGGTACGACAATGAGACAATGCATATATATTCTGTTGTTCGCTCTCGCGTCCGTCGGTCGTCGTAATTTAATATATCATTTGTTGGTAACGTTGATTGTTGCCGACTTACGTGGTGGGCCTTAATAAAAATGATATTTCATTTTATTTTGATTTACAATTAAATGCTTTGTGAAGTTCTCTTTTTTAACAATATTACTCTCCAGTATAAATTATTTGCTACGTTAATGAGCGTTAGACTCGGTGAATCTTAAAACATGAGCATATAAGTTGAACATTTGAATAAACTTTTCATATTAATTTCTTCGGCTAGTCAGTTCACTTTAAAGCAAAAAAATCTTTAGTTGTTAATTATAATTGCGGCCCACACACGCGCGAGAGTATTTTTTCTTACCTTCCGTTAACCACTGCATTGAAGTCGGAGTCCTGGATCTGGCTCTCTTCTGTTGTACTGAAAATAAGAATCTTAAAGCTACGTATTTTCTGCAACGTCGGGTGGCTGTGGAGAAAAATGTATATTATGTTAATAGCGGGCGAGTTTTTCGCTTCCGCTAAATTTTATAAGTCAATATCGCCACGTAATGGCGTCGTTGGCTGCATCGGTCGCTGCGATTGTTGCACAGTAAATTACTCGAATGCAGGTTAATTAAAGGAAGGCGGACATGAAATCGGGATCACCTCTTATAAGTTAAAAGTGCACAATAATATTAAATCAATATATTATTTGCTTAATTAGTACAAATATGCTTACATTTGCCATCACTCGCAAGATATCCGTCTACACGCAAACAAGACAAGAGAAGAAGTGAAGACGACTAAAAAATTAACAAAAGAGCCTATCTTGTCGTCTCTTTAGATCATTTTGCTATATTTCTTTGCCCTCGAAACTTACACAGAGAAATTATTATTTTACGGATACACGAGAAAAATGTATATTATCCAATTTTTAAATGTCTCTTCGTTATAAATACTGTTTTGTAAGTCTTTTCGTATTATTTCACTGGGGACGCTATATCGCTTATATATACAACTGGCCATTAAAATTGCTACACCACGAAGATGACGTGCTACAGACGCGAAATAACCGACAGGAAGAAGATGCTGTGATATGCAAATAATTAGCTTTTCAGAGCATTCACACAAGGTTGGCGCCGGTGGCGACACCTGAAACTTGCTGATATGAGGAAAGTTTCCAACAGATTTCTCATACACAAACAGCAGTTGACCGGCGTTGCCTGGTGAAACGTTGTTGTGGTGCCTCGTGCAAGGAGGAGAAATGCGTACCATCACATTTCCGACTTTGATAAAGGTCGGATTGTAGCCTATCGCGATTGCAGTTTATCGTATCGCGACATTGCTGCTCGCGTTGGTCGAGATCCAATGACTGTTAGCAGAATATGGAATCGGTGGGTTCAGGAGGGTAATATGGGACAGGCATCTTATCCGCATGGCTGTAACGGATAGTGCAGCCACGTCTCGATCCCTGAGTAAACAGACGTTTGCAAGGCAACAACCATCTACACGAACAGTTCGACGACGTTTGCAGCAGCATGGACTATCAGCTCGGACACCATGGCTGCGGTTACCCATGACGCTGCATCACACACAGGAGCGCCTGCGATTGTGTACTCAACGACGAACCTGAATGCACCAAAGGCCAAACGTCATTTTTTTCGGATGAATCCAGGTTCTGTTTACAGCATCATGATGTTCGCATCCGTGTTTGGCGACATCGCAGTGAATGCACATCGGAAGCGTGTATTCGTCATCGCCATACTGGCGTATCACCCGGCGTGATGGTATGGGGTGCCATTGGTTACATGTCTCGGTCACCTCTTGTTCGCATTGACGGCACTTTGAATAGTGGACGTTACATTTGAGATGTTTTACGACCAGTGGGTCTACCCTTCTTTCGATGCCTCCGAAACCCTACATTTCAGCAGGATAATGCACGACCACATGTTGCAGGTCCTGTACGGGCCTTTATGGATATAGAAAATGTTCGACTGTTGCCGTGGCCAGCACATTCTCCAGATCTCTCACCAACTGAATACGTCTGGTGAATGGTGGCCGAGGAACTGGTTCGTCCCAATACGCCAGTCACTACTCTTGATGAAGTATGGTATCGTGTTGAAGCTGCGTGGGCAGCTGTAACTGTACACGCCGTACGGCAGCACTATATACGTAATTTATATCAGTTCTTGATTATTTCTGTTTTTGTATTTTAACACCGATTATGACTGTGTAAAAGTCGAAATTTAGATCTACAATAAATTACGGGTTCTGCGAATGACTGCTGTCCTTATTTGCATTTCAGTAATGAACTTACTCGCCTGTTTATGCTCAATGGGTCCCATTTAATTACGTTAAGGGTCAAATTCCAGTTCTTGCACTAATCAGTCCTCTGCACATCTCCCTTCTTCGATTCACAGCGCTCTTTCGACGCCGGAACATTCCTATCGATAAAGGCTTCACCCTCGAAGAGCGTCGCAAAGCTTCCGACAATATCCACATCATTATTTGCATATCCCGTAAACAGTAATAGCTCTCTCACATTCCCCTCGGGTACTCCCAAAATTACCTTCACACGTATCTGTAGATTTCGTCTAGTTGAAAATGACATGTTGATTTCTACTGATAGGAATCGCAGAGTCCAGGTACAAATCTGATTCAGTACTAAACGACAGTAAGAAACTGTGAAACTGTGTCTAAAGCCTTCCAGAAGCCAGGGAATACGGTGTCAACCCATACACCATTGTTTATGGCTTTCTGTGTCTCAAGAAGGATTAGATTGAGCTGAGTTTTGTAATATCTCTGTTTGTTGAATCCCTGTTGTTTTATACAATGGAGGTTTGAGCTCTCCCAAATGGTCACAAAACATACTCCTAAGCCTACTACGGCATGGCGTCAGCAATATGTACCTATAAATGGATATTCATAAAATTCTTGATATTTTGTTTGTGCCGGCATTAGATTGAGCTGAGTTTTGTAATATCTCTGTTTGTTGAATCCATGTTGTTTTATACAAAGGAGGTTTGAGCTCTCCCAAATGTTCACAAAACATACTCCTAAGCCTACTACGGCATGGCGTCAGCAATATATACCTATAAATTGATATTCATAAAATTCTTGATTTTTGTTTGTGCCGGCATACGCTTTCACCAGCACACCGTTCAGCACTAGGAAACATCGTACAGCAGGCGCTGAACTAGGCCCGCCTATGACAAGAGAAGACCAAGACACACGCGTAAATGCGGATATCGTCCGACTTAACCGACTTTGACGTAAGGCAGATTGCTCTGGCTCAGTGCCTGGGAGGTAGCATTTCGGAAACGGCAAAAATGGTCGGCTGTTCTCTTCCTACTGACGTGGGAATCTGTGGAAAGTCGTTGAAGAACGCTGAAACTACCAACAGGCGACAAGCAGTTGGACGCCCATACCGCATCATCGAACATACGGATCGGAGGATTGCACGCTTTCTAGAGCAGGATAGGCGGCGGTCTGAGGCAAATCTGACGACAGAGAGTTTTGGAGCACACTCTTGAGGGCACAGTGTTGGACATAGTGTTCCGCAGCAGAGGACCCCTACGTGTCCCCGCGTTGAACCTACAACATTGTCAGTTATGATTACGATGGCACAGGGTCATCGAGATTGGACTGTGGATCAATTGAATCATTTCGCTTGGTCGTATAGATCCCGATTATTGTTAAACCAGGTCGGTGGTCGTGTCAAGATACGCCGTGATCCAGGCAAACGCCAGCTCGAAACATGCAGCGCGCCACAGACGCAGGCCGGTGGGAGCAGTATTATGTTATGGGAGGCATTCACCTGGCCTTCCATGAGATCTGCGGAGGTAATCGAAGCCATTATGACAACTGTGAACTACGTGAACATTGTTAGAGACCATCTGTACGCCCTTACGCTTCCCCAGCAGCGATGGCATCTTCCAGCAGGATAACTATGGTGTCACAAGGCCAGAATAGTGTTGCCATGGTTTGAGGAGCATGATAGTGGCATCTGGTGCCATAAACCTCTGGAGACCTGTCAAAGACTGTCGAATCCATGACACGCAAAATCACTGCTGACCTGCGGTCCAGAAATGGTTCAAATGGTTCAAATGGCTCTGAGCACTATGGGACTCAACTGCTGTGGTCATAAGTCCCCTAGAACTTAGAACTACTTAAACGTAACTAACCTAAGGACATCACACACATCCATGCCCGAGGCAGGATTCCAACCTGCGACCGTAGCGGTCGTGCGGTTCCAGACTGTAGCGCCTTTAACCGCTCGGCCACTCCGGCCGGCTCCAGAAATGGACCAACGCGCTTTTAAACAGATGATCATAGTGTTTCGGCTCATCAGTGTATTTACAACCAATGATTTTACGCCATGTTACGTGGCTGTAAGTGATAGATCGCCAATGACGCATGTAATGTTACATATTTCTTAACCTCACAAGGTTAGCAGCGTAATGATAGTCTTGGAACGGGAAGTGAGGTATTGCTCAGCATAATGAAATGAACTTAACGATATGGCATATCGTTAAATCAGATAAGAGCGAGCAGAGCTCGTACACCAAACGCTTTGTACAGAATTAATTATGTATATTGACACTTCATCCATCCCTGGAACGAGAATTTCGACCGTTTTTGATAAATGGCCGTATCTTTTGATTGCACTGACGTAGATGGTTAAATGTTTCCTGAGAAAAACGAGCCTTCACAGACGGACGGACAGATAACATGACAAAAAAGAGTTCTTTTGGTCGTGTGAATTAATTACAAAATAAAAATCTTGTTATCTTTTCCTTGTGCTGTAAAGCTTTGCTTCTTGCCAACTTTCATGATAATAGGTGAACGGGAAATAACCTATAGGTTTTGATGAGATAGTTTGCAAGTATCAAAATATCTACATCCACATCTGTACTCTGCAAACCACTTTGAGGCGCATGGCAGAAGGGATGTCCCATTGTACCAGTTATTAGGGTTTCTTCCAGTTGCGTTCACGAATGGGAGCACAGGAAGAATGATTGTTTAAATGCCTCTGTGCCTGCAGTGATTATTCCAATCTTATCCTCTCGATCCCTATGGGAGCGATACGTAGAGGTTTGTAGTATATTCTTGGAGTAATCATTTAAAAACGGTTCTTGAAACTTTGTTTACAGACTTCCTTGGGATAGTTTACGTCTATATTCAAGAGTCTTCCAGTTCAGTTCCTGTAGTATCTCTGTGACACTCTCCCGTAGATGAAACAAACCTGTGACCATTCGTACGGCTCTTCTCTGTATACGTTCAATATACCTGTTAGTACTGTCTTATTCGAGTCCCACACACTTAAGCAATATTCTAGAACCGGTTGCACGAGTGAGTTGTAAGCAATCTCCTTTGTAGATCGATTGCACTTCCCCAATATTCTGCCAATAAATCGAAGTCTACCACCTGCTTTACGCACGAATGAACCTTCTTCATTATCCCCACAAGATGTCACACCCGGTATCTGTATGAATTGGCCGGTTCCAGCAGTGGCTCATTGATGTTACAGTTGTAGGATACTATGTCTTTTCTTTCTGTGAAGTGCAAGATTTTACATTTCTGAATATTTAAAGCAAGTTGCCAATCTCTGCAGCACTTTGAAATGTTATGAAGATCTGACGGAATATTTATGCAGCTTCACTCACATAGTATTTCATTATAGATAACTGCATCATCTGCAAACAAACCGATTTTACTATTAAAATTGTACTTTGACAACACGAACAGCAAGGGTCCCAACATACATACCTGGGGCACACCCGAAGTTACTTCTACATCTGACGACGACTCACCATCCAAGAAAATATGCTGTTCCCTCCCCACCAAAAAGTCCTCAGTCCAGTCCCAAATTTCACTTGATACCCTATATGATCTTACTTTTTACAAAAAGCTGGCTGTGGAACTGAGTCAAATGCTTTTCTGAAATCAATAATTATAGAATGTACCTGGTATGACATAAATGGTCGTATCTTTTGATTGCATTGATTTAGAAACGTAAGTTTTTTACACCGCCAAGGAACCACAAACCTTAGTATGGGACGTAAATTTCAGGTTGATACGTCTACCGGTTCCTGATGGTTGGTTCAAATGACTCTGAGCACTATGGGACTTAACATCTATGGTCATCAGTCCCCTAGAACTTAGAACTACTTAAACCTAACTAACCTAAGGACATCACACACATCCATGCCCGAGGCAGGATTCGAACCTGCGACCGTAGCAGTCGCGCGGTTCCGGACTGAGCGCCTAGAACCGCTGGACCACCGCGGCCGGCTACCGGTTCCTGAGAAAAAGGTATTTTAACAGGCGGAAAGACAACCAGTCTGATAACAAATGATTAAAAAAAAATTATTTTCGTGAATATAATTACATATTGACAATTTTAGGATATTTTTCTATACTTGTACTTTAAAATCTTACTTCCTGTCGAATTTCACGAATCTACTGCAAAAGGAAGTACTATATAGGTTTTGATAAGTAAGTTTTGCGCGTATCAAAACGTGCGACATAAATGGGCCTATATTTTGCTGCAATGATTTACAACGTTCAAGTTTTTACACCGCCAAGGGACCATCGACCTCGAAGTGTAACATAAATTTGAACTTCTACCCGTTCCTCAGAGAAAGGATTCTTAATATACTCTATCGGTTCCTACAGATAGACGTATAGATCCCTAGGAAACTACATGATCACTAGGACAGCAGTAGAAAATAGATCTGTATCAGAAATAATGTGCTGTCTCTGATAACAAACTGATAAAAAAATAATAATACTCCGTGAAACGGATGCTGAGCTAAAAATAATCAATTTTTTAAAATTCCATTGTGGTGGCTGAGTAGAAGAATTATTTTTTTCTCCATAAGCCTTAACGTTTAACCATAGAGTTCAATTGTCGAAATGAGATGATTTCCAGCGTCACCCATCGCCAGGCAACCACTCTTATAAATATTCAGGTCTCAGAAAAGTGAGCGGATGTTCTGTTTTGACAGGGAAGACACAACAGGTACAGGCGTTCTCGTAACTGTGACAGAATTTTATGCAAATTTCGTAATTTGAAAATATTTTACTTATTATGGTGTGGTTGTGCGACGCACAATAAAATATGCTGATATAGGCTTGCACAGTCTCAGTCACAAATTAATTTCTTCATTTAGCAAAGCTCATACGCTACAGGTATCTTCATCTACATCATCACAACTTTCAACCATGTCATATAAAATTCACGTAATCCTGGAAAAATAGTTTGTTACAGGCAACTCGTGCCAAATAACAGAACAATACTTTGCAAAACAGACATCTAACATTAAAACTGTAGTCATAAAATCTCTATGAGGTTTCAAAATAATTACACTTTATTTCAAGTTAAATATAGGTTGACATGTATTACGGTTTAACATTGTAGTAGCAATCTCGGAAAATCAGCTGTGTTCACTAATCACGAAAATAAATGTCTTTCAGTTAACTCTTTCTTACTATTTACATTCACAAAAAACTACTTTCCTGTTATGTAATTTATTTCATTATACATCAAAATAAATTCTTTACGAAAACAAATATAGACTTCGCCTACTCCACGTCTGAGTAAAGCTGGGGCGGAATTTAATGACTGTAACGTTTTTATATGTTTCCACCAACAAAACTATTCATCACATCGCAATACGTATAAGATACTCATCATTTCCCAGATTCGACACGCAAGTCGCCGAAGTGGTGTCAACTCCAAAGAATTGCACCCGGCGAGCGGTCTACCCGACGGGAGGCTCTAGCACACGGCAATTTCCCAAATGCTGCAATCTTAAACTGGCGGTGCAACTCGACGCTTCAAATTAGCATATTTCCATCCTGATCTAGGATTTCCGTAATTTCCCTAAGTCGCTCCAGGCAAATGCCGGCATGTTCCGGTGGGGAGAATAGGGTCGGTTTCTTTCCCCGTCCTTTCGTAATCTGAGCGTGTACTCCGTCTCCGCCTCTAACAACGTCGTTATCCGCCAGTGATTGCGTACTCCGCTACAGCCATTGCTTAAGTAGTTCTGCCACTCATAGCTAGATGGTGCGGGCATCGTTTTCTCGGCAGTGGCTGTTGTGCTTGAGTTTAAATATAGGGAACAAAACAACATTGGGTTCAAAATGGCTCTGAGCACTATGGGACTTAACTTCTGAGGTCATCAGTCCCCTAGAACTTAGAACTACTTAAACCTACCTAACCTAAGGGCATAACACACATCCATGCCCGAGGCAGGATTCGAACCTGCGACCGTAGCGGTCGCGCGGTTCCAGACTGTAGCGCTTAGAACCGCTCGGTCACAACGCCCGGCAAACAGCATTGGGAATTTATTTCGCTTCTCATAACTTCTACCTAGCCTAAGAATGAAAAATTAATATTTTCAAAATAATTTCTCGTGTCTGGATAACATATTTGCATACACTGATTTAAGATATACGCAGGTTTCAAGCGAATTATCCGAACCCATCTCAAAAAATCAGAAAAAAGTGTCGCATTACAGGAAACCTTATTCAGAGAACAGTCATGGTCACGTCTAAACGCAGTAACTCCTTTCTGTTACCAGCTGTCGAAGGTCACATGACCTATCATTACCTGTTCTACGCCAACAACAGCGCTCCAAAGCGACCAGTTTGCTATTCTAAAGGGGTGATTAATTTTTTGTCCCGTGGGTTTAATTACGTCGGTGAAGAGTTTGGTCTGTGTCGGTTCTGGACTAAAATTTTGATCCGTACGTAGGAAAGGAATGGTTCATTTTTATATTCTACATTTGCATTATAGACCGCAAGCCACCTATTGTTACGTAGCGTAGAGTATTTCTGGTCAGTGGTGGTTCAATGGAATGTGTGTTAAAGAGGCCGTCAGTTAAGTCACTTTCCTGAGATGGGCCATTTTTCTCTGCTCTCCAGTGACAACGTTGCCCTTGTAAGTCCACGAAAAGTGAGCAAATTTTGAAGGAGGGTGTTTTTAAATCTAAAAGAACCAACAGAAGGTCATTAATAAAACTTATAGAAAAAACTTCTGATGGATCTTCATACTACGTTGTTTTTGGATTCTCGAAAGCCACAATTTTCACCTGGTTACTTATAAACCTGTGAATAATTTTGTGGAATTTGTTGAATTACGTAGGTGTGGAGAAGGAAAGATAATATCTGGCAATATATGAGAAATGACATGAACCAAATGAACAACTACGAAAGTGAAAAGCGTGCATCTGCGTGATCTGTAAGCTTTTGACGAATATTAACAGTAAAATGGTTCACTACCAAGCAGCACAGTACGAGATTCGGCTTTAGAGGACTTGTCAGATTATACCAAGCAGCACAGTACGAGATTCGGCTTTAGAGGACTTGTCAGATTATACCATCATGCCGCTAAATATATCACCTATCGAGATATGCGGAAACTTACAGCGTTGATGAAGTCACACTTTTAACCTTTAGCTAGTTCTTCGCATATGAGGAACATAAAGTGAAGAACTACTTTCACTTAAAATAAATTAAAAATAGAAATGTATGACTAGTTTCCATCCTTGTACTGGTTTTATTTGAGGTTCTCTGCAAAGTAGACAGCCCAAGGAAATACATCCTTAAGCGGTATCACAAGAGCACACCCGGAGCGGTGGTCATAAACGTGCTTTAGATCTGACGTGACTTCTGCCCACCTGATATCACTTACACACCTTACACGACTAATAGTTGTTGTTTTAGAACTGACATACTAAATTTACACATACCTTTCAGAAGAGAAGCAACAGCTAAGAAAATAATCAAACGTAATTTTCGTTTAACTCTCTGAATATCACCTCCACAAACCAAACAACCTGTTTGTTCGTTATTTTTATTGATTCCACTGGAATCGACTCCACCTGCACTTAAATAATGTTATTTCTGCCTACGAAGATATCGTATTCGTCTATTATAAGTTTTATAAAATCGTTTTTCAGTATCTTAGTGATTCAGAAATAAAATACACCTGTGAGCCAAAACATTATTACCACTTGTTTCGTGCGGTAGCGTTCTCGCTTCCCACGCCCGGGTTCCCGGGTTCGATTCCCGGCAGGGTCAGGGATTTTCTCTGCCTCGTGATGGCTGGGTGTTGTGTGATGTCCTTAGGTTAGTTAGGTTTAAGTAGTTCTAAGTTCTAGGGGACTGATAACCATAGATGTTAAGTCCCGTAGTGCTCAGAGCCATTTGAACCATTTGAACCACTTGTTTGATAGTTGTTTGTCCGTCTTTTGAACGAAATACATCGCAGATTCTGCGTATCAGGGATCCGACAGTTTGTTGTATGTTTGTGGAGGTATGTGGCGTTAAATGTTTACGCGCATCATGTATTTCTCGTAAATAACAGGCCGCTGATTAGCGAATGCGGTGACGACGCCCAACACCGACCCAGCTGGATTTCATATGATTTGCATGAGGTGAGCTTGGTCGCCAAAACTATAATGCTCCTCAGACCACTTTAGCACGGTTCTGGCTCCAAGGCACGGACAATTACACTGCTGAAAAATGACATCGTCGTCCAGAACACATGAAGCATGAAAGAGCGCAGGTGGTTCGCAGCTGTCAGAATGTCTTTGATTACTACCACAGCATACAAACGCAGGAGAACGTCTCCCATAGCATAATACTGCTCCCACCAGCCTGCGTCCGTAGCGCGCTGCACGTTTCGAGCTGCAGTTTACCTTGATGACGGCATTTATGCAGACGAACAACGATCTAGCGTAGCAAAAATGTGATTCACCCGAAAAGCCGACACGTTTCCATTAACCGCCGGTTGAATACCGATGGTTCCGTTGGGTAAACACGTGAACATGTACGATCGTCTGCTTCAGAGCACCATGTTATGTACGATGAACGATGTGCTGCGAAACACTTGTGCGTGCACCAGAATTGTGCTCTTTCGGCAGAGACGCCACAGATCACCATCTATCCTATTTTACAGAGCGAAAAAGCCTCTGAAACTCACGTTCTGTAAAAAGTCTTTTATGTCCAACCATTTAGCGCCTGGTCGTATCTTCACTATCTTTCTACCTCTTTCTGTAGATGCTCACGAGAGTAGTAAGTGAACATTCGACCAGCTTCACTTTTTGAGAGACCCCTTTACAGGCTCCGTGTAATAATAATCTGTCATTTGTCAAAACAGCATATCACAATGGATTTCCCGACTTGCGTCCCATATCCTCGCTAGGGTGATCAGCTGTCCGTGTATGCCCCAGTTACATTCTTTCCTTACCGCGTCAATTGCCCGCAAAGTCGTAAGTCGCGGTGGGCAGTGGTCATAATGTTTTGGCGTATCAGTTTAAACGGGTTACATTGAGTTCATGAGATGATTCTTTCTATACTTGTAGATTAGCAGCTGTTGAACATTAGAATCTACACTGTCTGACAGAAAAGGAAAGTACGCAGAAAACGTAAACTGATGTCAATGTTAATTTGTAAACATACAGACCATCGACGCGTATATAAACGATTAGAGTAGCAATTCTTTGTGATAGGAATAACGGCGTTGATCAGTGTCATATTTGAATGATCACTAAGAAGAACATCCAGATGGCGCGAACTAGTCTGAGATAGCATTATCAGGACCTGACAGACCTTGAAAAGGTCCTCATTGTGGTTCTACATTTGGACGGCTGATCAAATGGCACAGTATATAAATTTATGGGGTATTCGGATGTGACAATGGCCAGATGCAGGGCTGCATGGTAACGTAAGGGCAGGCATACTGGCTGTCAAGGTTCTGGTGGACCGCACCTGACGAGGATCGTCGTGTCCTGCACCAAATACATTGTAGTCTCTTCATATCTGTGCCTGTTGTCTAAAGACAAATAATTGACTCCCTGCAATATTCTGTGTCGCCTCGCACGATTGGTCGATTCCTAACAGCAGGCGATATAGAGAAATATCACTCCATTTGTAGGCACCCTTTTACCCCACAACAGCAACGGCGGCGTTTGTAGTGATGGTATGATAGAGAAGTATGGACTGCTGATGAATGGCATGTGTTCTGCTCTACCCCAGATAACTGTCGTCATCACATATGGCGGCGACCTGGGAAGAGACCTCTTTCTTTCAATGTTTTGGAGGTGCAAAGCGGTGTTCCACCTGAATTCACAGTTCATGGTGTAGCGAGCTGTCGTGTATTACTTCAGATCACAGCTGGTAGTGATTGAGGGAACTGTGACAGTACAATGGTACGTCACGGACATTCTGAATTCTCATGTGTTACGTCTCACACGACAGCATCGTGGTGCCATGTTTCATCAGGACAATGCTCTTCAGCACATAGTACGTATCTCTATGAATTATCTGCCTGATGTTGACATTGTATGGCCAGCATGAGACACAGAGCTGCCTCCAGTACACTATCAGTGGTACCTGTTCACACGTCAACTCGATCCCATTGGCAGTATCCCGGATACCGAGAACGAGTTAAAAGAGTTATGGATCAGCTTGCCCCATGAGCGGAAACAACGGCTTTATACACCCTTCCCAACGGAATCAGTGCGTGCATAGGCGCCAGAGGTGGTGCAACATTATACTGATAACTGTTTCCTTACTGGAAAGTTATTTGTAAGTATGACTCCATTTTGTAGACACTGAAATAATATCATGTATCTTCTCAATCCGTGAAGTTTCAACACCCCTTCTGGGTGATTCACTGTTTTTGTTAGGCACTGTATTTGCAAGAAGTGACGCAGTTACACAGCTTACTTAAACCGATACAATGAGCGTCGTCATATATAAAATAAATTTCGCTTACTGAATAACGCGTCAACTAGAAACGAAGTACAGGAACTATTTTAAACGTCCTTACTTCATGTGGCGTAAATAATTAAAGCCGATGTCCTACTAAACTTTTTGTGGCACTGTTATACACGCGTGTGATGTATGGCCAACATGATACGGATACATGTAGCGCGAAACATGTGTTTTCAATAGCCAGAAATACCAGTCACATTCATTATGTTCTTGGTTGTTTGTCGAGTAACACTGGTCCGTGCGTATTTGCGTAGGGATGTTTTCTTTTATTTTTTTTTAAAACTGACATTCGGTCCGTGAACATACAGCCATCACACCAGCCGAAACACGATACGACAATGTGCTCTGACAATTCAAAATATTCACTAGTGTCAGGCCATACCCTGGTATGAAGTTAAGTAGGCTTAGACTTGTCGTGTGGCGCTATACAGACGATATTTGTGTCTGATACGATCATGTCAAAAGAAGGACTACACAGCTCCAAATTCCCAAACGGAGAAAATCTCCTTCCCAGCAGGGAATCGAACCCGGGCTCCTTTGGTTAGCAGTCTGCTCCGCTGACCCTGTAGCGGATGGGTGTTAAGGAACTGGAGTAGTGATCTGGAAAAGAGTACTTAAAATCCCAGTCAACCCATGGAGTTATCGGTTCCTTAAATCACTTTAGATAAACGCTGGGATGTTTCCTTTAGACTGACTTTCGTTTAGACAGACTATGGGCGATCTGCTATCCCATCAGTTTTACATACGAGTTTCTCCGTTGTTTGTGGTGCACCCGTGGGAAAGTGGTTATTAACTCGCTTTCCTTAAAAGCTACCGTGGTAGACTGAGGAGTGAATGGAGCTTCAAAGGTGTCATAATTTCTTATAAACTGAATCATCCAGGCTTGCACGTCAGCTTCATCATGATGTCATCAAAGGCAATGACTCGCTAACGAGTGTACCTCTTTGTCTTCACGTGTCCGTGAGCGTCTGAGGAGACCTATTCTGGAACCACATTTTTGCTAAGTTAGGTCATGTTTCGTCCATGCCAACCACGGGTTATTGCATATTGTTTGTTGCGGGCTTTTCTTCTCTTTCCTGCGCTTCCGCTTAGTCTTCGTCATTGCTGTTCAAAGTATTGTGAGCTGTCGTAAACTATCGGACACCGTGTTGGACGGTTGAAGGCAGTGGTTTCCCTGTTGTCCATGAAGACATCCCACGATTCTTGCCACGGTCGGCTTTACTCCCCGTTTTGAACATAGTTAAAATCAAAACATCTCGTAAGTTAGAGAACTCTGCAAGTATCCCGTCTTTACTAGATGCACTGTTGTTCTTCAGCTGATGAACAGTCTCTTCGACTTCCTGAACAGATGGAACGTAGCCGAGTTGACACTGAGTAGGCCTTTGACAAATTATATTGAATATGGAATCTAATCTGCGTTAGTAAGTGGTCTGAGCTCTGAAATGAACGTGCGAGCGCTACCAACTCAACAGCACAGTTAATGCATTTGCATATTACGCTTTATTCCACTTATTATTTGGCCACTACGCACAACGAAAACACTGTCACACTGAGACAACAGCTTAGTTACGTCTCCATTCAGCCATCCGATTAACTTGAATGGTTCGAGAATTTCCTCTAGATGGACATGGATGATTTCCTTACTCGTCGTCATCTGTCCTGTCCGAGCTAATGACCCCGTCGCTAATGACCCCGTTGTGACGGGACGTTAAAAACAAACCTTCCTTCCTTTGAAATCGTAGTAGGATTGAGTGACGTGTAGAAAGTGCTATATGTATAGGGGGTTTCCTATGAATGTGTTGACTATTTGCACAACAGTAATATAAATATAGAGCAATCAAATGGTTCAAATGGCTCTGAGCACCATGGGACTTAACATCTGAGGTCATTAGTCCACTAGAACTTAGAACTACTTAAACCTAACTAACCTAAGGACAACACTCACATACATGCCCGAGGCAGGATTCCAACCTGCGACCGTAGCAGTCACGCGATTCCGGACTGAAGCGCCTAGAACGGCTCGGCCACCGCGGCCGGCTATTATTGGTAGACATAGCGCACACAGTGTCTGGAAGGGAGGGGTGGGGTGGGGGGGAAGGAGATTGGGAGACGGGGGGGGGGGAGGCAGTACCCAGGATTGGATAGACAGAAATTCTTTGACATAGTACGAATTTTTTCATGCTTCAGGGAACCGAGAAGACGGGGTTCTAGTTGACATGCATGGTGAATAGGTACTTGTCTTAGCTGAAGCCAGGCACTTGGGAGCTCAGACACCTTGTGGTCGCACGTAGCGATCTGCGCAACGAAACAGCTACTTCAGCATTCGGCGAGTGGGCTCTGAGAACCTACCAAGACTGTCATCGATGTCTTGAGGAAATCTTTCCTGCCACAACTGTAGGAATCCGCTTTGTTAGGTGGGATTATTTCAACCACCTCCCACCAATTTGTATCGCCCGCATTTATTTGTGAAATAAGCGACCTGTACCAGTCATTCTACAGTTTACACGCTTTGGACAAAAATATGGAAACAGCGTGAGAAATGTATGCTTGAACATAAATGAAGACGCTAGCCAAATCTGCAGGTTGCGCTGCTCTATTTGACCACAAACGGCACTTGTGCAATGTGCTCATCAAGTTGCACATGTCAGTTCTAGTCACAACAGTTTGTAGTTGTGCGTGCATTATATTGGAGATCAGTGCATTCGAACATGGGCAAATTGTTGGCGCTCGGATGGTGGGTGCTTCCGTAACGAACGTAGCCGAGTTTTTGGCGCTTCAAGAGGTACCGCATCGAAGATTTATGCCGCACAGAAAGCGAATGAACATCATCCGCTAAGTGTAAACGCGACGAAAGTATGTGTTGAGTGATACTGACAGACGATAGTTAAAGAGGATTATGACGAACAATAGAAGGGCGACTACTGCGAAAGTCACTGCAGAACTGAATGTGGCACTCGCCAGGCCTGTCAGCACCAAAACACGACGAAAGGAACGCCATAAGTCTGGAACTGCAGAGCGAGCTGGAATCCCAAAACCATACGTCAGTGATGCAAATGGCTGTAATAGGAAAATGTGGTGGTGAAGCCATAAAACCTCTACTGTGGAGCAATGGAAGAAAGTTATTTGGTGGGACGAGTCTTGTTTAACATATTTTCCAATTTCTAACCGAGTTCACATGAGAAAAACATGGCGACGGCGGGGGAGGTTGAGCCCATTTTGGCTGATAGACTCCATCCAGTGGTACAATTTTGGTTCCCCATTGACAAAGCTGTGTCCGAAGACATCAGGGCCCCTGCTCACATAGCTCGCACCGTCCCGGATTGATTTTGCGAGCACGAGGATGAATAGTCAAATCTCGCCTCGCCACGATAATCAGCAGTCATTTGTGGTCTGTTTGCGGGAGACGGGTAGGTGATCGCTATCCATCTCCATCAACATTATCTGAAGTTGCCACTAGGAAGAATGGTTTAAGATTCCCTTAAAAACCATACAGGTCTTGTATTTATCCATTGCGTGACGACTGGAAGCTGTTTTGAATGCCAACAGTTTTTCTACGCCATGTTAGGCATGGTACTACGCTGTTTTTCTGGTGATTCCATATTTTTGCCAATCGCTTCTATTCTCCTCAACCTACGTGTCCTTTTTCAGAAGTTCATGAAAGTTGCTTTCCAGTGAGGGTTGATGGAGTAACCGTCTTTTCGGATTCTAGTACGAGATTTGGATAATAAGGAATTCTGACCTTTGGTGGTCGGACCACAGATAATTTTCGTGGAGCTGAAAAATGCTCAAATATTCTTACTATCAGCTAGTTTCTTCACTTCAAGTGACGTTCTTTTCCACTGTTCATTCTTAAGACCAAGTTATTCTTCGACTTCAGCGTTCACTGCTAGGTATCATAGTTTCTTGAGGACTGAATTGGGATCGTTCTGCGTGGCAATGCGATGTTGCCTCTCTTGGTCTATGAGACTGAATTTTAAGGTCGTTTCCATCGAACCAGTAGGAAGTCTCCTTCGAGTGTAGCAAACTTTTTTAGAAGACGAGAGAAGTACTTACTTGAACATAGACTAGTGCTGTTCACTTTCCCCCTGGTGTTTATCTGGAAGAGGATCTGACGAAACTGTGTTAGCACTTGTTTGTCTTTGAGCCATTGTGATCCGTTTTTGTGTGTTTGGTTCCTCAGTCTACTTCGTTTTGGAGAG
Source organism: Schistocerca nitens (assembly GCF_023898315.1). NCBI lineage: Eukaryota > Metazoa > Arthropoda > Insecta > Orthoptera > Acrididae > Schistocerca > Schistocerca nitens. The sequence continues at coordinate 251,680,180 of NC_064618.1, forward strand.
ACTTACAACGACATTACGGACCATATCAGCGTATGATCAGTACAACAATCATCAACACTGTCAAAACTCTAGCGACCATCATATAGCGCTGATCGCAGGCTCAAGAAATAGCATAATTAATCAGTTGCCAGTATTTCTATCTGAGGTGTTTCCAGGGCGTTTTGAACTCGTCCTTTTCTCGGAAGAGAATGTTTCTAATGACAAGATCAAGTTCCGAGGATTTAGATAGCATCACAGTTCTACTGGAACTACTCTTACTCCTCCTTATTTTCCAATGGTACTAGGCCACATGGTGCTGTCCTGGCATCCCCTAAAAATTGAAAATTTGTGGCAAGTTCCTATGGGATCAAACTGCTGAGGTCATCTGCCCCTAGGCTTACACTCTATTTAATCTAACTTACGCTAAAGACAACACACACACCCATGCCCAAGGGAGGATTCGAACCGCCAACTGGGCGAGCCGCGCGAACAGTAGCAAGGCGCCCAAGACCGCGTGGCTACCCCGCGCGGACTAAATCCCCTAAAAGTATGATTCTATTTCATTGGGGTATATTCCTTATCAGTATGTCAAGTTGAGAATAATATTTCTCCTTGTGATGGTCATCTGATGAAAGCGCTCGAGCATGAGCGATAACTGAGGTAGCTCGTTGATAGTTAATGAGTTTAGGGCGATGCGTCATGAGCCATTCACTTATTTCAGAGAGATGTTCGTGAGGGACATCAATGAATTCATCTTTTGTGGAAAATCCAGCTCCTCATATGCGATGGAACTTTTTCAGGGAGGACCGTTAGGTATTTCTTCTGAACAAATACGCTTATTAAACCTCTCAGCGACATTTGTTGAAAAAAATTAAAACTCTAGGCAAGTTCACATTGATTTTTTTTCTTTCGTAGGAGTATTGTTCATCGTTCTTCTCACTGTTCTGACATAGATCGCAATGAATACCTCAAATTTGCGTATTTCCTTATATCGAAGTAGATCTTGCAGCCAACGTCCTCAGTTAGGTATTGGATATTTTACAGAATTTTTGTCTTCTCCTAAACCTCCCTCTAGTTCCGTGGAAATTATTCTATAATGTCTTAACACAGGTCTTATGATCCTTTCTTCTTGACTTCACAGAAGGCAAAGGTTTGTCGTTCAAATTCCGGTCCGGGGTACAGTTTTAATCCGCCAGAAAGTTTCATATCAGCGCTCACTCTGCTGAAGAGTGAAAATTAACTCTGTAAACAATCTCATGCGCTGTGGCTAAGCCATGTCATGAAAGGCAAAGGTCCCAGGTTCTAATTCCAGTCTGGTACACAGCTGTAGTCTGCCAGGATATTCCACTACGATTGTTTTCATTTGAAGTTTGTCTACAGCCAATGGCTGACTTCCATACAACGTTGTTCCTCCGCGGTACATTCTCAGAAAATTCTTCCTCAATTAACGCCAACTTTAAATACCAATAGACTTCTCTGGATAGAAATGCCCTCTTTGCCTTTGCCAGTCTGCCCTTTATGTCCTCATTCCTTCGCCCACTATATGTTATTTTGCTTCCAAGGTAGCAGAACTGCTTTACTTCCTCTACTTCGTACTCCCGAATTCTAATGTTAAGTTTATCGCTAACCTTGTTTCTGCCACTTCTCATTACATTTTTCTCTCAATACATTTTATTCTATACGTCCTGCAGTCCTTCATTACTTGTCCTGAATACAACAATATCATATAGCAATGTCATCAGCGACTGTTACCATTGATATCCTTTTATTTTAATCCCACTCATTTATCGTTCTTTTAGATCTGTCGCTGTTTCTTCTGTCGACAGACTGAACAGTAGAGGTCAAAGACTGCATCACATTCTTACATACTTTTTAACCGGAGCAGTTCATTCTTGGTCTCCCTTTCTTATCTTTCCCTCATGGTTCTTGTAGATACTGTATATTACCCGTCTTTCACTGTAGCTTACACATATTTTTCTGATGATTTAGAACATTTTGGACCATTTGTCTTCAGTGTTATTAATGTAGAAAACTGAGAAACGTTGCAGCCACTCTGTACTGAAGCTAGAGGTTAGCTTGTTTTGTTGGAAAAAACGAATGCAGGAAGAAACCATAGTATTTCTCTAGACAATTCAAAATACAGAATCAATACAGTTGTATTTATCTACCACTCACGAATGGATTGTCTATTATCACATAACTGCCAAACTTGGAACTCATTGGGCTTATTTACTGACGTTATCGTTTCTTGAAGTAGGATATATTCACTATCATAATAGGTATGAATTAATCTGTGAACTTGAGAAGTAATAAAATCCATCGGATAGGACAAGTAATAAGAGTCATTGTACAGCTTTGTTTGGGCACAGCATGAAGTCACCATTTCTCACTAGTAACGATACAAGATTTGTGATTTTGACTTAGAGCATGCGGTACTCATACAACCGGTTTCTGAATCTTTCTCATCGCATGCAAATGTCTCATGATGGTGACGTTATCACAGTGAATCACATTTGCCAGTTCTCGAGTACACTGATGTGCATCATTGTGGATTGATGAGCTTAAAGACTTCATCAAACCCCGAGGTCATCCTCGATGTGGAGAGTCACTAACGTCAAATCGATCCTCCTTAAACCCTGGAAACCATTTTCTTGCCGTGGTCTGTCCGGCGGCATTATGCACATACATGGAAAAAATGTTTCTCGCTGCTTCCGTTGCTGCCATTCAGAAAATATGTCGGAAATGTTCCGATTTCTCCTCTTGGCACTCCAATTTCTAACGTCCACAGCTCCACTCACTATCTCCAAGTGTCAAAATGACGATACGTATGCTCAGGTAGCAACACTGAACCACAAATAAAAATGACATTCGACAAATAAACCCATAGCAACCGCCCCATAACAACATGCAAAACAAAAACGCTACGAACCTACATATCACCCTAATAATTTGTTCCATAGCAAGCGCATTAACAAATGATCTTGACATTGTAGCTTGTACCGTGCACTGAATGATGTAACGGTACACTACAGTGCCAGTTGTAATGTTATCCACTCTGGTGGCGGCTAAAACGACACATGCGTATATCTAAAAAACAAGAATACAGCAACGAGGTGTTCAAGTAGAGGTTTATGTCTCCATCCATGAAGTAACACCAAGATTGGGTTTTCCCAGCATGAAAGTAATACAATGGAAAGATTGGAGAATAATTTTATTGGAATCGTTATAATGAAGTGATTCAATACAAAAAATTTGAAATTCTTATTAAAGCAATTGGTAACATGAAATGTTTCAGAAAGTCAGTCCTATGCACACACAAATGTTGTGCCACGGATGTAATGGTTTCGAAAGTGCGTCTGTAGATTTACTTGTCATCGGCAAAATAAATTAACAGCCCCCCCCCCCCTTCCCCCGCCATGAATCATAGACCTTGCCGTTGGTGGGGAGGCTTGCGTGCCTCAGCGATACAGATAGCCGTACCGTAGATGCAACAGTAACGAAGGGGTATTGTTGAGAGGCCAGAGACAAACGTGTGGTTCCTCAAAAGGGTTATCAGCCTGCAGCTGCAGGGACAGCAAACTGGATGACTGATTGAACTGGCCTTGGAAAAAAAAAAAAAAAAAAAAAAAAAAAAAAAAAAAAAAAAAAGCGCGATGCTGTGCTGGTACTGCAAACGGCTGAAAGCAAAGGAAAACTACAGACGTAATTTTTCCCGAGGGCATGCAACTTTACTGTATGGTTAAATGATGTTGGCGACTTCTTGAGTAGTATATTCCTGCGGTAAAATAGTCCCCAGTTCGGATCTCCGGGCGGAGACTACTCAGGAGATCGTCGTTATCAGGAGAAACAAAACTGGCGTTCTGTGGATCGGAGTGTGGAATTTAAGAGCCCTTAATCGTACAGGTAGGTTAGAAAACTTAAACAGAGAAATGGATAGGTTAAAGTTAGATACAGTTGGAATTAGTGAATTACTGTGGCAGGAGGAACAGGACTTTTGCTATGGGGAATGTAGGGTTATAATTACAAAATAAAATAGGGGTAATGCAGGAGTAGGTTTAATAATGAATAAAAAAAAGGACGCGGATACGCTACTACGAACAGCATCGTGAACGCATTATTGTACCCAAGATAGACACAAAGCCCACGCCTAACACAGTAGTGCAAGTTTATATGCCAACCAGCTCCGCAGATGATGAAGAGACTGAAGAAATGTATGATGAGATAAGAGAAATTATTCAGATAGTTAAGGGAGATGAAAAATTAGTACTAATGGGGGACTGAAATTCGGTATTTGGGAAAGGAAGAGAAGGAAAAGTAGTGTGGACCGGGGGTAAAGATTGAAAGACGAAGCCGCCTATTAGGATATTGCACAGAGCACAATTTAATCATAATAACACTCGGTTTAAGAATCATGAAAGGAGGCTGTGCAGGTGGAAGAGATTTGGAGACGCCGTAAGGTTTCAGATCGATTCTATAATGATAAGGAAACAGGTTTAAACTGTGAGACATTTACAGGGGCAGATGTGGACTCTGACCACAACTTATTGGTTATGAACTGTAGATTAAAACTGAAGAATTTGCGAAAAGGTAGGAAATTAAGAAGACGGGACCAGAATAAACTGAAAGCACCAGCGGTTGTACAGGGTTTCATAGGGACGTTAGGGAAGGATTGACAAGAACAGGGCAAAGGGATACAGTAGAAGAAGAGTGGGTAGCTCTGAGAGATGAAATAGTGAAGGCAGCAGAGAATCAAGTAGGTAAAAAGACAAGGGTTAGGAGAAATCCTTGGGTAATACAAGAGATATTGAAATTAATTGATGAAAGGAGAAAATATAAAAATGCAGTAAGTGAATCAGGAGAGCAGGAGACAAGGAATGTAAACGTCTCAAATAACTTATCTTTGAAGAGAGGTTAGGGAAAGACAAACCTACATTTAAAGCATTTGTAGAAGTGCAAAATGGCAAAGCAGGAATGGCTAGAGATATGTAAGGATGTAGATGCGTATATCGCTAGGGATATGATACCTGTCCCCTATAGGAAAATTAAAGAGACCTTTAGGGAAAAGAGAACCACCTGTATGAATATCAAAAGCCGGCCGAAGTGGCCGTGCGGTTAAAGGCGCTGCAGTTTGGAACCGCAAGACCGCTACGGTCGCAGGTTCGAATCCTGCCTCGGGCATGGATGTTTGTGATGTCCTTAGGTTAGTTGGGTTTAACTAGTTCTAAGTTCTAGGGGACTAATAACCTCAGCAGTTGAGTCCCATAGTGCTCAGAGCCATTTAAACCATTTTTTGAATATCAAAAGCTCAGAGGGAAAACCACTCCTAAGCAAGTAAGGGAAAGCGGAAAGGTGGAATGTGTATATAGAGGGTCTGTACAAGGGCGATGTACTTGAGGGCAATGTTATGAAAATGGAAGAGGACGTAGATGAAGATGAGATGGTAGATATGATACTGCGTGAAGAATCTGACAGAGCACCGAAAGACGGAAGTCGAAACAAGGCCCCGTCTCTTCCGTTTGGTGAGCAAGACGTATGAGACAGGCGAAATACCCTCGGACTTCAAGAAGAATATAATAATTCCAGTTCCAAAGAAAGCAGATGCTGACAGGTGTGAGAATTACCGAACTATTAGTTTAATAAGTCACGGCTGCAAAATACTAACACGAATTCTATACAGACGAATGGAAAAACTGGTAGAAGCCGATCTCGGGGAAAATCAGTTTGTATTCCATAGAAATGTAGGAAATACTGACCGTACGAATTATGTTTGAAGAGAGGTAAAGTAAAGACCTACCTACATTTATGGCATTTGTGGACTTAGAGAAAGCTTTTAACACTGTTGACTAGAAAATTCTTTTCCAAATTCTGAAGGTAGCAGGGGTAAAATACAGGGAGCGAAAGGCTATTTACAATTTGAACAGCAACCAGATGGCAGTTTTAAGTGTCGAAGGGCACGAAAGGGAAGCAGTGGTTGGGAAGGGAGTGAGACAGGTTTGTAGCCTAACCCCAATGTTATTCAACCTGTATATGGAGCAATCAGTAAAGGAAACGAAAGAAAAATTTGAGTAGGAATTAAAATCCAGGGAGAGGAAAATAAGAACCTTGTGGTTTTTCGATGACACTGTAATTCCGTTAGAGACAACAAAGAACTAGAAAGAGCAGTTGAACGGAATGAACAGTGAGTTGAAAGGACAATATAAGATGAGCATCAACGAAAGGTAAACAGGGACAATGGCATTTAGTCGAATTAAATCTGGCGATGCCGAGCGAATTAGATTAGTAAATGAGACACTTAAAATAGTAGATGTTTTGCTATTTGGGCACCAAAATAACTGATGCTCGTCGATGTAGAGAGGATATAAAATGTAGACTGGTGATTTCGAAGAAGAGAAATTTGCTAACACCGAGTATAGATTTTAATGTCAGGAAGACTTTTCTGAAAATATTTGTATGGAGTGTAGCCATGTATGGAAGAGAAACATGGACGATAAACAGTGTAGACAAGAAGAGAATAGAAGCTTTTGAAATGTACTGCTACAGAAAAATGCTGAAGATTGAATGGGTAGATTACATATCTAATGAGGAGGTACTGAATGTAACTGGGGAGAAGAGGAATTTGTGGCACAACTTGACTAGAAGAAGGGATCGGTTGATAGGATACGTTCTGAGGCATCAAGGGATCATCAGTGTAGTACTGGAGGGAAGCGTGGAGGGTAAAAATAAGAGGGAGTCCAAGAGATGAATACACTAAGCAGATTCAGAAGGATGTAGGTTCCAGTAGTTACACCAAGATGAGGAGGCTTGCACTGGATAAAGTAGCGTGGACAGCTGCATCAAATGAGTCTTTGCACTGAAGACCACAGCAACAACAACAAAGCAACAGAATAAACATTAAAACTATAATAAATTAGAGTAAACGAGGCATTTACACCAGTCTTATCCAAAAGTACTAAATGAGGGTACTATTGACATCGATGTAGTTTTGGCAATTATCTTGAAACTAAGAATGGTAGCTACAATACTAATTTTCATTTGCAATCAACGAGTACCAATATTCTGATCATTTTGGTACTGTTAGTTTAAAGCTAAACTGTTAAAATCGAAGTGACGCATGTCTGAAGCAAGCAGATCTTTTATACTTTATAGTGTTATCTGCTGACACATCAGTATTCTGTCGAAGTCTGTGTGTGCTAAAGGAAAACTGACTAAGAGGTTCTTGAGATGCGCTGTTTTCTCTCGACGTCATACATTCTCGGTAGCCGCTCACTGCTGACAAACATTGCCTCAAGATACTGTTGTTGCCCAATGTAAACCACGGCTACCCTCTGGAGCAAATAGAAGTGCCTCTTGACCTATAGCAATTGCGGTGCCATTATGCAGAGCACACATTTTGCAATTTTTCCTCGAAGACGCCGGTGATGTTTCCTTTTCCTTTTTTAAGATCTAACCAAAGAATCTGTGGTTAGATAGCATAGACAAACAAGTTATTGCACAATGTTCTCCTAGCTAATGTGATGTCAATAAGTTTTCCATATCGAGTACCACTGCCACAAATTTATTATAAGGTATTGCCATTTGCACCTCTGGTGTATTTTGAGCACAGTAATTTATTATCACACTGTCAGTCGGATTTCAGCAATGAACCGTTTTCTGTATGTGTTTGTACATAACTGATTTGTATCGAAAAATCTGGTTATGAGCGACTCGCGCACCGAGGCCTCCTTACAAAATTAGTTATGTATACAGGTAGTTCATCCATCCCGGGAATCGAGAATTTCGACGATATTTTCCTTTTATCGGTACTGGCAAGATATCAAAGTATGTGCCATGAACGGCCGTGTCTTTTTGTTGCATTGACGTAGAAGCTTAACTTTTTCACACCGCTTGACCTTAGTATGCGACATAAATATCAAATGTCTCTAAGGACTACGAGGTTTAATATAAGAGGTCATTAGTTCCCTAGATTTAGAACTACTTAAACGTAACTAACCTAAGGACATGCCCCCGGTAGCTGAGTGGTACAGTTCGGCGCTAGCAGCCGTGCGAAGCGGAGGTCCGATACTTCCGCCTGTGCGGCGTGTGCGAGTGTTTGTTTACTTGTGGACTTAGTCTGCACGCGGGCTAGTAACACCGATCATGGCGAACAAGTACAGGAAAACTACATTACGATTCAATTTCTGCAAAGACTACGAACGACCAAAGGCTTTAGCAGTGGAACGATTCATTCGAGAGGACGTCAAGATACCGCCAAACGATATTATCGGAATTCACCTATCCATCGTTAGTCCCACGGTGTATGTTAAGATGGTAAATGACGCGGCGTGTGAGAGAATTCTACAGGCGACAAAAGCAGGTCTCCGATTTTGCCATAGTGACGGGAATGTCGGCACGGTAACTGTAGAACATGCTGGTCTGGGTATACGGACAATACGTGTTTTTGAGCTGCCATTTGAGCTCCCGGCTGACGAAGTTATCGAGGCTTTTAAGCCATATGGCACAGTACATGGTCACACAGCAGAACGCTGGACACAATTCGCCACATACCCCGTTCTTAACGGAGTGCGGCAGATCACTATTGATCTTCAGAAGCATGTACCGTCCTATCTGACAATTGGTGGTTGTCGGGCGGTGGTGATTTACGATGGTCAACCACGTACATGTTCTGGATGTGGCCAGGAGGGACACCTCAGGTCGAACTGTATGCAACGGCGGATTACGCAACTGCCTTCAGATGTGCGGGAGCCGTCGCCGGCGATGACAGTACTACCGATCACCTATGCCAAAGCCCTCACTGCGTCCGCTGATGACCGAAAGGACACAGCCCAGGTGGAAGATCAAGATGGCACTCTCCGAAACCTTGTCGCAGACGTCGGGATGACAGAGCATGCTGCTCCGTCGAGCATACAATCTACGGCGACAACATCAGATGAGACCGAACTCCCACCAAGCACACCGATAGTACAAGAAGCAGTTCCAGCCACTACGGATGCTGTTCCGTCTGAAACGCACTCTGAGACGACATCATTAGTTTCGACCGAACTCCCGCCAAGTTCAACGATGGGACTCGAAACACTTCCAGTTCCTACGGATGCTTTTCTTTCGGGCAGCCGTGATTCCCTGCAATCTGAAGACACGGACGGAAGATCACGCAAACAGCGTTCCCCGAAAAGGAGTAAACGGCGGCGTCGCACGACATCTCCTCGGGATGACTCCCCTTGCCCCGACGACGATGTGCCTGTGGACCAAGACGACACAACAGCCTCTACGAAACAGGATGAGGCACTGGGAACTATTCGATCCGACCCACAGCGGTCTGTCACATTGACGGTACCGGTACGTGGTGATGCTGAAGAGAAATCACAGCCAGTTGGCTCTCCAGACGCAGATGCTGTGGCTATGGACACGAATATATCACAGCCTGAAAAGATGTGGTATGAGGATATTGAGGAGGCGCCGGACGTCATACAGAGGCAGCCGGCACTCACGAAGACGGACTAATAATTGCTGAAGGTGAAGGGAGAGGGGCGAGAGAACGTCTTCTAACTCAACCCCCGGCGCCGGTGCAGGGAGATGTTTTTGCGCCTCGACAGAGTGGGATTCAACGCCATGCGAACCGTATTGCGACATTAAATGTCAATGACGTGCGTTCACCGGCCAAAATACACCTATTGAAGGAAACGGTTTGGGCATCTGATGTGGATATTGCTTTGCTGCAGGAAGTCCACATAGCTGCACTCCCATACATCGCAGGCTACCAATCCTATTCGTCACATGGAGATCACAATGGGAGTGGGGTGGCAGTTTACGTGCGAGATGGCTTCCCCGTGGAAAACGTGTGTTATCTTCCGTCGGCCAGGGGAATGGCTTTCACGACGTTTGGGACACGCATCATCAATCTTTATGCACCGTCGGGAAACAATCGGCGGCGGGAAAGGGCGCGATTTTATGCAGAAGACATTGCTCCACTATTCCATGGACGTTCTGAATGTGTAATAATTGGTGGAGATTTCAACTGTGTTCTCAGCCAGAAAGACCAATGGCCGCAAGCAAACATCAGCCAGGAGTTGCGAATCGTTGTCAACGACCTTGTACTTAGTGACACGTGGTAATTACGACATGGAGCTGCACCGGGATACACCTATGTGACAAGTCATTCGGCGAGCAGATTAGATCGCATTTATATCTCACGGGCTCATGCAAATGATGTCCAGGACGCGGAACGCTGGCCATTGGCATTTTCCGATCACAGCGCTTACATATGTACGGTGCTTCTTCCCCGTAGAGAGGTGTGGAAGAGTAAGGCCCCGTGGAAACTAAACATTCAACATCTACATGATCCTGAATGCCGTCAACGGATCCTTGAGACATGGACGATGTGCGAGCGAAGGGTTGGAAGGTATGCGACGAAGCTTGATTGGTGGCTGACTTGTGCTAAACCGGCACTTCGCCGTACGTTCATCTCATATAGCAGGGAAATGGCAGAATGGCGCCGCCGTACCACCGACTTTTATTTTGTAGCACTGCGCGACTTGGATGATGGCCCGCCGGGACAGGACATCTGGATCGAACGCAAAAGGATAAAAGCTAAACTAGTGGCTTTAGCTCGGAAACATCTTCAGGGAACCATGGTGCGCGCCAGATGTCACGATACGGTAAGGCACGAGATTCCTTCCATGCACCACGTCGTGAATGAACGAAAGCACCGACGACGCGTTTTGGTACGGGAGTTAATCACCCGCGAAGACCGAAGAGTGACGCGTCAAGCGGACATTGTCTCTGCATTCGTCGACCATTACCAACACATCTATCGGGAAGAAGCAGCCTCTTTCGATGACCTCGACCGTATAGCCACGTCCGTCTCCCGTACACTGACGGTGGAAGCCGCGGGAACCTTACTGGAAGCCATTAGCTGTGAGGAAGTACATGATGCGATCGCACAAGGTGCGTTGAATCGGTCCCCAGGCATTGATGGGCTTCCTGCTGAATTCTATCGCGAATTTCGCAACGCAATGGCACCGCGATGGACGGAAATGTACAACGAGATGTTAAATTCCGATGCGCCTATTCCACCGGCTTTTATGGAAGGCCTCCTGGTGCCAGTACATAAACCGAAGCCAGGAATTACGGTCACACATTATCGCCCCATCACCCTGCTTAATGCCGACTATAAGATCTTTGCACGGTTGCTAGCGTCCCGATGTCGTATGTTAATTCGTAGCGGTGAATGTGCAAACAGCTACTGGCGAATGCCGTGATGTGATAGCGCTGGCGGAGGAGTGCCGGCTTAAAGCGGCGATGGTGGCGGTTGATTTTGACAGTGCTTTTGATAAGGTGCGCCAGAACTATCTGTATGCTGTACTGGAACAAATGGGTTTTCCAGACCGTTTTACTGGTCTCATTACAAGGATTTACGGGGGCGCACAATCCTTGGTACAGGTTAATGGGCGTATAGCAGGGCCCATTCAAATTCGACGATCCATTCGCCAGGGCTGCCCTCTTTCGATGCTGCTGTTCGCGATAGCGTTGGAACCATTAATTGGGAGGCTCACCAATTCTCTTTCTGGGGTGGAGCTACGGGGCTACACCTTCAAATGTCGTGCCTATGCGGACGACCTCCTGCTGCTCGTTCGTTCTGAGGAAGAGGTGAAGACGGTCCTTGAACTGTTGTTGGACCACAGTGTGACGGCGGGTAGTGCAGTGAACATGAACAAATCGGCGGCAATGCCGGTGGGAAGGGGCCTTACGCCGGAAGAAATCAGTCCGTTTCCTTATGTGCAACGATTCCGCTATCTCGGCATAGACTTTACCTCATCTGTAAAACATACTCCAGCAGTTAACTACCGACGTATGTTACAGACAACACGTACCATGGTCCGACAACATCTCCTACGGCGCCTTGATCCTTTGCAGCGAGTCGAGTACCTGAACACTTATGTGGTTTCTCAAATGGTGCATATTTCGCAGAACCTGCCCCTACCACTCACGCTCGGACGTCGACTTCAATCAGCACTAGGCTATTTCGTGATGATTGCATCGCCCCTCAAGGTGCGATACGAAACGCTCACTCTCCCTACGGACAAGGGGGGACTCGGACTTACGAATGTTCACTGCCGTGCGACGGCGCTCCTTCTAGCCACAATGTATAAGCAATGGCGTAGCGGGCGTGATTCCCTTACATCCCGCCTACTGGATCTCCTGGTTCCAGCGTCCCTCACACCTCCGGTGGCGGTGGGCAACATTACGCCACATTTTGCGCATGTCTCAACATTTATCGTGGAACTTAGTTATGTCAGAGACGAGCTTCCGCGCACTAGACCGCCATGCGCGAAGGATTTTTATGTTTGGCTGCTACGACGGATAAGTTGTAATGTAATTGAACTGAAACACCACAGGTTGCATTGGCCGAAGATTTGGAGACATGTGCACCAAAAATTCTTTCCTACCTTCGTTCGGGCACTGTGGTTCTCTGTCGCCTGTGGCAAATTCAACACCCACCAACGGCTCCATGCAATTGGACTAGTGGACACTCCACTATGCCCGAAATGTCACCAAGTGGATGACGACCATCACCGCTTAACTTGTATCGCGGTGGAGGACGTCTGGCTCCTAGGAAGACAGATGGTGGCTTGCTACCTCCGTGTGACCCCGCAACATATTACACCTGCTTCCTTCTTACATCCGGAGAGTGACTACTTTCCGGCGACTAAATCACAGTCGATCATCTGGATCAAAGGTTGGACGATCGCGTACCTCTATGGGGATACTGCCACGTCGCGACTTGATTTTTGGTATTTCTTGCAGCAAGCCCACAGTGAGGTTCATAGATGGTCCCACTATCGGAAAACCTTTGCCAATTATCTTCAGGCAGTCTTCCTTAACCCCCCACGCAGTTGGAATGTGCCGGGTGCAGTCGGTGTGCACATTTGACAGCTGATGATGAACCTCACGCTTCTCTCACCACTCACTATGTAATGCACATACTATACGATGAAATGGTCTATATGTTCCTTTTAACAGAGTGATCCTTCTTGAAAATAAAAAAAAAAAGTGGTCAGCGTGACAGACTGTCAATCCAAAGGGCCCGGGTTCGATTCCCGGCTGGGTCTGAGATTTTCTCCACTCAGGGACTGGGTGTTGTGTTGTCCCAATCATCATCATTTCATCCCCATCGACGAGCAGGTCGCCGTAGTGGCGTCACATCGAAAGACCTGGACCAGGCGAACGGTCTACCCGATGGGAGGCCCTAGCCACACGACATTTCATTTAAAAAGAGGAAAAAGAAACAATAAAATAAAGGGGAAAAAAATTTAAAAAAAGTGGTCAGCGCGACAGAATGTCAATCCTAAGGGCGTGGGTTCGATTCCCGGCTGGGTCTGAGATTTTCTCAGCTCAGGGACTGGGTGTTGTGTTGTCCTAATCATCATCGTTTGACCCCCATCGACGCGCAAGTGATCAAAGTGGCGTCACATCGAAAGACTTGTACCCGGCGAACGGTGTACCCGACGGGAGGCCCTAGGCACTCGACGACCTAAGGACATCACACACATCCATGCCCAAGGCCGGATTCGAACTTGGGACCGTAGCAGCAGCGCGGTGCCGGACATAAATATCAGCTTCCCACACTCGTCCCAGAGAAAAAGGGTTTTTAACAGTCGGACAGACAGACAGACAGTGAGACGAACAAAAAGGTGGTCCAATAATTCTCTTTTTACCAATTAAGGTACGGATCATTAAAAATTAAGAAGTTATTTTGATACCACAGAGCTATGCTGCTCACCGCATCACCGCAAACAATAATGAGAAAATTAGAAAATAAATACTTCATTGAGAACTTTCTAAGTGCCATAGCAGGAAACGCACTGATATCAAGGCCAATAAAGTTCTTACAAATTGATTCTTGCGAAGAGGAAAACAGCGGTCAGCAGTTACAGCCTATTTTCTCTCAACAACTGTTGTGGACAACAGCAAATGTAATATAAAAATGAACAGCCACCTGAAGATGAAACTGTCGTTTCGAAACCGGTAACGGTTCTGTTTGTTTTAATAAATTAGTAGCAACTGCTTGCTGTTTTCTTTGCAAGAGTGAGATTGCATTTTGTACACGTCCACAGTCTGAAAAATGTCGATTTTCGACTAGCAGAGAGTAAAATTTTGTTTCAAGTGCCACTAATGCTGAACCGCTACGTTTTATTTGTGACAATACGCGGGGCGTTCAATAATAGTGTAACACATTTTTTTTCTGGAAAGAATATGCGTTCATTCAGGATTGTAATACACCATATTAGGACTTGTGATTTTGTTGCAGGATAATGCTTGCCTTCATACAGCTGGGAAAACAATCCGAATTGTACAGAAACCTAGTTTTTGAGCTGCTGATCATCCACCGTACAATACCGACCTAGCCGCAGCTGAATTTCAGCTTTTTGATCCGATGAAGGATCATCCATACTTTCGGTAGATGATGAGGTTGTGGAGCCGGCGGAAGAGTGAATGGGTGGCTTATAGCAAAGCTTGTCAAGAGTTGGATCAGCTGCACAGAGTTTTAGGAAGAGTGCCGGCCGTTGTGGTCGAGCGGTTCTAGGCGCTTCAGTCTGGAGCCGCGCTACTGCTACGGTCGCAGGTTCGAATCCTGCCTCGGGCGTGGATGTGTGTGATGTCCTTAGGTTAGTTAGGTTTAAGTAGTTCTAAGTTCTAGGGGACTGATGACCTCAGATGTTAAGTCCCATCGTGCTCAGAGCCATTTGCATCATTTTAGGAAGATTACGCTGAGAAATGATACTACTTGAAATTTCGTTTCCACAATAAAATATTTCATAAATATCTTGTGACTATTCCAGTGGTTATTTCCGTGCTTGCTAAGAAGAGTTGGAGAGGAATTCCGCCTTATGCAAGACTCCGTTTTGTAGTTTGCTTTTCATCCAGATATGTTTCAGCGGTTTTTGTACTTTCTTCAGTGGGTTTATTTATTTATTTTCTATCTCACATTAAGCTATTTATAGTTTAAGCTGGTACCTTTAGATTTACTCATAACTTACATCTCGTCCGAGTTTCTTGGTGTTGTGCTGTTCTTTCCTTTGTGTCGAGGTAAAACGCTTATTTCTTCCGCTGTTTTCGTTACACATGCAGTCGTCCTATGATGGAAACGCAGTGCTTGGCAGACAGATATTGGAATATGCATGTGTAATGATAACAACAAAACAAATCGTATTACCTGGACACGAACAAAGGAAAAAAAAACACAATAACATAAGAAAACTATGATATACTGTAAACTGTGTAGCAGATCTACAATTATCAGCAAAACCAATAGCTTCATGTGAGAAAGAAAATAACAAATAAATCTACTGAAGATAGCACAAAAAGTACTGCAACTTCTTGGGGAAAACAAAACCACAACGCGGTATGTTGCCTAAGGCGGAATTCATCTCCAAAATATTTCTTTATAAAAAATTGCTTTTCTTTTTTTTACTCGTTGCACTAATAACACGAAGTTTCGTAAGAGAGTTTTCGAAAATGTTCAGAAAACCCGATGTCCACTGACTCATTGACTTCCACTCATATTACACGGGGTCGTAGGTGACCGAAAGGGTGTAGGTGGGATGGGGGTGACAAGAAGGGGGAATCTACCCCCTTCTGCAATCTAGAGCATATTTGTTTTTATTCATAAGAGAATTCTCACGAATTTCTGCAATGCCTGTTTGCGACTCTCTGTGCATTCAACGTACCCGAGAGCAAGGGGAAATACTATGTTTATCGAGATCTTTTGATTGCCACTTCTCTTTGCGGGAAGTTATGTCGATTGTTTTATACGGCAGTGATTTCGTGCTATTATTGTGTCCTCCTAGTTCAGTCCGTCAATTCCTACGAGAAAAAAAGAAGAATGTGAAATTTCAAGGTCCAAAAGACGTCCACTCCACTTTCTCAAAGTAACTGGTGTACAACAGAGCACCACGTGCAGTCACAGAGCTATGAATTATGCATTTCATATGGCATGATGCGCTAACTGTAGATAGGAGGGGAGGCCGATTTGAGGGAGGTTTTGGAGACTCCGCACATTCATCAAGTCGCATACTGACCCTGAGACTCGATGCAAACGAGCATTAACCACGCTTGCTCGCTGCGAGATTGCGGTGTCAAAAATCGTTTCAGTGCACACACGACAGCGCCTCGTCGATAATCGCGCTGCAGTACTGAATCCAATGAGTCTGCAAGCAAGTGGAAGAAAGCAGGCAGTTTTTACTGTTTTCGTTTATCAACACATTAAGAAACTCAACACGAGGTTTTTCACTCAAGCTTCTGAAAGGAGCATTCGTAACACTGTTTATGGATTTAAGACAAGATGAAAGTAAACTCTTTGTTTTAGAATGCACGTACAGTCGTTTGATGAACACTGTAGCATCAACTGTTCGTCTTGTATCTGGGTGGTGTCTGCAGTCTAGTTAAACTGCATTATCAATACAGAATCGACCACAGAACAGTTTGTAAGATATGGTTGTTTGTAAATATGTGTGGGAATTCCAGCACTTACAGAAACTCACAGAAGGAAGATGGTTAGAAAATGCCAGGGGCTTTGAAAAGCTTGCTAAGTGATGTGGACAGTGAAATGCCATAACCCAAAAGCAAGTTCACGCAACACTAGAAGGAATTTTTTCACTGATCCCTTTATAGACAATCCTGGCAAAGTACCATGGTAAGACAAACGGATCTAAATTTGGCCGGTAGCAGTCATTGTGAATACAGAATCTATTTATTCCCGAACGTCAAAGACTGTTCAGTTTATTCCAGTACTGAGATGTGGACAATTATGTATTTTGTGGTAGCAATACAATAAATCATTGATTACTTTGAACCAGCTAAGATAACAGAATTTATTTTAAACTGTTCGTGATAATTGAAGATTTGTTCATCCAGATAAAAGAGTTCTCGCGAGGGAGCAAAGCGCTATTCCAAGTTTTAAAAGATCATGTGGTGTCACCGCCAGACACCACACTTGCTAGGTGATAACCTTTAAATCAGCCACGATCCGTTAGTATACGTCGGACCCGCGTGTCGCCACTATCAACGATTGCAGACCGAGCGCCGCCACACGGCACGTCTAGTCTAGAGAGACTCCCTAGCACTCGCCCCAGCTGTACAGCCGACTTTGCTAACGATGGTTCGTTGTCTACATACGCTCTCATTTGCAGAGACGACAGTTTAGCATAGCCTTCAGATACATCATTTGCTACGACCTAGCAAGACGCCATATTCAGTTACTATAATTACTTCAAGAATGTATTCTGAACAGATAATATTGTGAATCATGCACCGTCAAAAGCGACGTTCATCATTAATGGATTAAAGTTAAGTATGAAACTAATTACGTCCGCTTTCTGAATTCCCATTCCTTGTCACGTTCCAGACCTCACGTCAGTGTAGTTCTTCCCTCCTCACGCCAGCATGCGTCAGCTAAAACGCGTCCATTTCGGCCTCCACTCGCAACACGGTGTTGGCTTTTCTGCTAATACAAAAGATCACATTCGAGTAAAAACGCCAGTTGTAGAACACAAAAACGAAATAGTTTACAGTGATGTTTAGCTACATCATTTCTTCCCTGATTCGGTTTCGAAGCAAATCCCTTTCAAAACAATATACCACTTGAAACCATGAGAAGCTCTTCTCAATCATATCACGACAGCTCCTAGCGAGATTTGTCACATATTTCAGGGTATTTTTTCATCCCTTCGATGAACAGTTCCGCTCGGAACCGGCTGCATCCAAGGTAGACTGGCGGCAGCTATTGCTGGAGTTGAGAACCTCTGTGTGCTGTGTCCCATTCACCTACGACTGCTGCTTCGCGCCGATCGGCAAGATCTCGGCGATGTAAGAGTGGCGGGCGAGCGCAAGTCTCTCGCCGCATTAACGTGTATTCTCCATTGTTCCACATGTAATGCTAAAACGCGACAGAAAATGACACTGCGAACTCGCTATAGTAAATAGCTCGTTTGCATCCAGTCTGAATTACATTTTATACAATCAACCTAAAACACGTAGCTGACAAAACACAATTTGTTCAACTCTAGTTATACCAGTCTACATTCGGGAATAGAAATTACGAAAGTAACGTAATAAAATCATTAACATGATCGTCTGTAAAATTCTGTATGCAGCGAAGTGTCATCAGAGTTGAATAAGCGTGTTTGGTGTTTTTTCCACCTTCCTCCAATTTGAGGAGTATTAACGGGCATTTTGCTGGTTATTTTTTGTTCAGATTAAACAAGATTTTCTCGAGCGTTGTAACTTCCGTAATTTTAGATTTTTTAAATTTTCACTGTCAATCTAACATTATTAGAATACAAAAAACACTTCTGTGACCATCTTAACTAGTTGGATGCCGTAAATTTGTCATATGAGAATTGAGTTCGTTAAATCAGAAAGGTGGCATCCATATTCACACAAACAATCCGATAGATACATTTCGCATATGCTATTGAAATAAGCTCACCGTTTAGTTATCACAGCAGACTATCTTAAAACTACCAAGTGGGTAACCACCAATAGGTAGGGATAGAATAATTTGATCCATATCCTGTCAATATTACGTAGTTCTCGAGGCAGGACACGTTTTCCAACCTATCCGAGCCATATTTGAAAAATGGCTGTTCTAGAATCTTGAGGTGTCTTGGAAAAATTACTGCTACGTCCATGCGCGGTATGATCCTAAACAACCTGTACAAATACTCTGAGGTGAGTCTCCTGTCAATATAAGTTGGAAAACTTTATAGTACCTGAGTCATTCAGTATTCCTCAACTGCTCATATCTCAATTGGATTTAAATCTAAGCCTGTATATGATTAGAAATATACTCACTGATCGAAGGAGAAACATTATCGTCTAAAACCTCGTTGACGAAGAAGTCTGCATGACAGAGCAAGTAAGGGAAGGTAATCTGTCGTCTTCAATCAAAATTCTCCGTCCCGGCATTCGTCATATCCTATTTGCGAAACGACGGAATATTATATCTGGATGGATGATTGGGGTTTTGAACTTCGGGTCTCAATCGTGTGAATCCAGTGCCTTTACCATTGCGCCTCTTGGTTCGGTAGGCACTGACTGCGATGCAAATATATCCGTGTAGTAATGAAACCCAATCACTGTGCGCTGACGGCTTTTCAGAAGTTGCAATCACAACCAAATTTTAACGCTAGCGTATGCATATGCAAAAAACTTACACTGAAAAATAACAATGTTTCATTCTTTAAATTAGTTTAAGGGGGGTAACCAATGCTCGATTTGTCCGTCCTTTAAAAATTAAACTCCTTAAAATTACACACCGCCAAGGAATACTACGCTTGTTTCATCTAGCTGTGAGTGGCAGAACACTTGGTAATGACTTAAGCTGTAGCTGAAGTGAAACAAGCGCCATACCGGATATTCAGCGCCAGTTAACGTTTAGAGATGTCAGAGAAATATAAATTATAGATGAAAATATATAGCCGGCCGGAGTGGCCGTGCGATTCTAGGCGCTACAGTCTGGAACCGGACGACCGTTACGGTCGCTGGTTCGAATCCTGCCTCGGGCATGGATGTGTGTGATGTCCTTAGGTTAGTTAGGTTTAAGTAGTTCTAAGTTCTAGGCGACTGAAGACCTCAGAAGTTAAGTCGCATAGTGCTCAGACCCATTTGAACAATTTTGAAAATATATCTATGGGTAATCAAAGAAGGGTTGCAGACAAAATCGCCCCTTTCTTTTTTAGGCATGGAGATGATAGTCTATAATTAAATTGCTTTTTGTAAAAATTTTTATTCTGGTACGTAAGGAATTTAATTACTGAACTCGAGGGATTTAATGAAACTGTTACTACGGTTTTGCACTATCTAACTTGATTGTGAAGACTGAATTATCTGTAATTCGCTGGAAAGTGTCCATATACTTTCCCATTATATAGGAAGAAACGGTCCTGAATAATTTTTAATTACATTTAAATTCAACAAAACGTTGTAATGTTCTTACACGTATTTGTTTTATTCCGTCCTAACGACAGCAGACTAAATGTTCAACAAACTGATTTTCTGGGATTATGTACAGTATTCTGGGGGACGTGGCAAGAAGTATTGCTGGTGAAGATTCAAATGGTATTTTCCTGTAGAGTGAATATGAAAAGAATTGACTGTACCAGAAGTTGTGTTATACGGATACGCTCACTTGTAGCTGAGAATGTGGAAACGTACACGTATATTTCATTATGTGTCGGAGTACCAAACTGCACGTGTAGGGGTACGTCTGTCTGCAGGTTACGAGATTTTCAGGAACTGCGTTTTTTTCTGCCAGTGGTGGCATAAGATTCTGTCACAGATGCAAGAAAAAGTGGACGTCTTTAGTTTTGCTTGTCAATACAGAACAGACCCATGCATTTCCGAAATTCGAAGGAAATGAAGTTTTGTGGAGGGAACAATTATTTCTCTCTTGTGCCATCACTCTTTCAGCAAATAAGCGCCCGTTTTGTTTCTCCATTTCAGCTTTCTGTTGACAGAGACGCCCATTGATTTCCAATACAAGTTGATTGGCCACAGCTATCTTGGAGACGATAATGTCTACTCTTATTACGTAGGTTATGCTTCACGGACCAAGTCCGATCGTACTCCGTTGATCTTGTGACGTTACGAAATACATAATACCACAGCGTAAACATCGCTCGGGCAGAAGCTTCCTCCTCTAGCTTGTCTAACTTAGTCTTCTAAACGGCGTTAGGATTGTGCGAAGATCTTCGCTGGTTACATAACTACTCGTAATTCTCTTCATTGCACCCTAGTACCAAGCTAAAACTACTGTCAAAGTTTAAAAGGAAACTATCGGAGTGGGTATTTTCCTGAAGGCCTTTCTCTCAACTTCCGGCCCTATTTATCGACCCTCCCCCACCATAGACTGGCCATATTCTACGTACCTTCTGCAAATTTTTCATGAAGGAGACGCTTGGACGGTTGCTCACTCACTGCGATTCTGGCAGTCAATTCTGCTACAGGAGGGGGCCTTGACACATTCCTCAATACCCTCCCTGCTACCTGCTACGTACCGAACGAGGTGACACAGTGGCTAGCGCACTAAACTCGCGTGCGGGAAGACGACATTTCAAAAACCCGTCTGTTCATCCAGATTTAGGATTTCCGTAATTTCACTAAATCATTCCAAATAAATGCCGGGCTGGTTCCTTTAAAAGGGTACCGCCGATATCCTCCGCTGTTTTTTCATAATCCGAGCTTGTGCTCAATCTCAAATGCTTTCGCGGTCAATGGGAGATTTAAACTTCCTTCCCTCCATCCTCCTCCCTCTCCCCAACCCCCTGTTACATTCGTCTCAATGAAACGACTTCCTATGTACCACAGTAGTCATGACTCGAAAAAAGTAGCTATATTTCTGATTCTTGGTGAAAATTTACAGTTTTTGTGTAACTCTAACGAAATAAAGTAAGTTTCACACAAAAATGCCATGCTACAGACATTCAGGTACATATTTAGCTTACTTAATTCAAACACGAAAAGTTTCTAAGAATATTTTGCCTAGTAATACCCATTTCTAGAACGATCAATGTAAAGTCCCTAAGGTCTTGTTTTCTTATCAATCTACAAGTAAAATACATCAAACTACGTAAACTTCCACAATTATTATGCTCGTCCAACCATGATTTCCTGTCAGAAAGGCCACAGTTCATAATAATAGACGTAAAATAGAAAGAATATCTGGCGTTCCCCACGGGAGTGTCAAAGACCCTCTGTTTTTCCTGAGCCACAGAAACTATTTAGGAGACAATCTGAGTAGCTTTCTTATATTGTTTGTAAATAAAACTGTCATTTAGCGTGTTATAAAGTCACCAGATGATCAAAAGTAATTGCAAAATGATTTAGACAATATATTCATATGGCGCAAAAAGTAGCAATTGACTCAAAATAATGTAAACTGTGAAATCATCAGCACGAGTACTCAAAGGAATACTAAATTTATGTTACACCATGAATCACACAAACTTAAAGGCTGTAAACTCAGACAGATACTTAGGGATTACAATTACGAATAACTTTAACCGGGACGACCTTATAGATAATATTGAGCCGAAAGTAAACCAGAGTGTGTGATTTAGTTGCAGAGCACTTAGAGAGTGTAACAGGTTTTCTAAGGAGACAGCGTACATTAGGCTTGCCCTCCGTCCTCTAGAGTATTGCTGTGTGGTGTGCTATCTGGATCAGACAGTATTGACGCAGGACATCGAAAATGTTCAAACAAGGGTACCTCGTTTAGTACTATCGCGAAATAAGGCAGACAAATATGTTTCGAGTAAGTTCTTAAGGGATGGGAAAGACTCGCCATGGTTTAATTGCCGTGTTATAAACTGCTACGTAAACGAAGAGCACTTCATCTCAGATTCAAGAGAAGTATAAACCTAGATGATAAACAAAAAGTGAACGAAGCGAAAATGAGCGTTAAGAGAGCAATGAGAGATGACTTGGAAAGTAAAACTTTGTCGACCAATCTGAGTGAAAACCATAAGAGGTTTTGGTCGTACGTAAAATCAGTAAGTGGCTGAAATTCATCTATTATTTACTCAGTGACTATATTGGCACTGAAACGGAAGATAACAGAGGGAAGGCCGAAATACTGAATTCGGTCTTCCGATACTGTTTCACCGCGGAAGATCGTAACAATGTCCCTACTTTCAATCGTCGAAATGGCAGATATTGAGATAACCGATCGCGGAATAGAAAAACAACCACAATCGCTTAGTAGCGGAAAAGCGTCAGGACCAGATGACATACCTACATGATCCTACAAACATTATGTGAACAAACTTGAACCCTCTTCCAGGCACTTAACTGTAAATTGCAGAGTAATCGTGTAGATGTAGATGTAGACCACATAACGTTAAGAGCTTCAAGAGGGAATTTTAGCACCGAGAACATTCCTCAAACTTCTTCATCGGCCACTGAAAAAAATATTTCTTCAATAGCGAAAGCATCAGACCCCTAGACTATTTCCAGCGCCTGTCGTTAATATCAGTCTGAAGGGTAATATCAAAATCAGCTTTATTCTGTATTGGTTCCATTCTTCTCGGCAAAAGAACGAGTAGCTGATGTCCGTTGGTGGGGTTTATCTCGTTGTGTAAGTACGATAGCTATTGGTGGGAAACCTTGATATCTTACGTTTGTTACCGGCCAGACAGCTGACAAAGAAGCGGATGTTTCACGCAATGATGTATCTATTAAAGTCCGAAAAGCACTATAATAATGGGAAACTTCCTGTAGCCCTGATATTATCTTGTGAGATATTTCATCGAGTACTGAGTTTCTTTGGGCATGGGGTATCGTATGTAGAGGAAATATGCAGCGCATGTGTTGACATCCGAACATGTTTTCTTTCTGGAAGACAGGTCAAGCACACAAATTTCAAAGACTGTGTCGGTAACGGTGTTCATGATAGGAGCAATCTGATTAATTTTCAGGAAATACAGGTGCTGATGGGCTGAAGTCAACATTAGGATACGGCCACAAGTGAAATAGCCAATACGTATCTATTTTTATGTAGTTTTGCCTTTCTTACCTTTGTGCAATGACACTGCTATGAGAAATTCACATGGACGAGTGGCTGTAAATGCTTTCCATGCAATGAAGATTCTTGTGTTAAGATATGTCCAACGATGAAGGTATACAACCTCGAAACGCCTTGAATTATTGCTGTTGCATTGTCTGCGGCTGTGCGTGTTTTATATATATATATATATATATATATATATATATATATATATATATATATATATATATATATATATATATATATGGTTGCATATTGCTTCTCTCTCGGTGACGCACTTGCAGTGCTCTGCGGAATTCACTGATGTTTCGTCGATAATACAAGGAACATATCTGTCACCAGATCGAATGTCATCTATCTTCTGGCATGGGAAATTATAATCCAATTTGTTATCATTATTGATCATTCAAACATCATTCCTCCCACGCCCTCATCCTTAGCAGTGATTCCTATAAATATTTCCTTACATCATTCCTTACTAACCACCACCTCATGGTACTGATCAATTACATACTACACTGTAGAGTTAAAGAAACTGGTACACCTGCCTAATATCGTGTAGGGCCCCCGCGAGCACGGAGAAGTACCGTAACACTACGTGGAATGGACTCTACTAATGTCTGAAATAGTGCTGGAGGGAACTGATACCATGGATCGTGAAGAGCTGTCCACAAAATCGTGAGAGTACGAGGGAGTGGAGATCTCTTCTGAACAACGCATTGCAAGGTATCCCAGATAACTTTAATAATGTTCATGTCTAGGAAGTCTGGCGGCCAACAGAAGTGTTTAAACTGAGGAGAGGATTCCTGGAGCCACTCTGTAGCAGTTATGGACATGTGGGGTCCTTCCGGAATTGCCCAAGTCCGTCCGAATGCACAATAGACATGAATGGATGCAGGCGATCAGACAGAAAGCTTACGTACTTGTCACCTGTTAGAGTCGTATCTAGACGTATCAGGGATCCAATATCACTCCAACTACACACGCCCCACACCATTACAGAGTCTCTACTAGCGTGAACAGTTCCCTGCTGAAATGCAGGGTCCATGGATTCATGAGGTTGTCTCTGTGGTGTCACCGCCAGACACCACACTTGCTAGGTGGTAGCTTAAATCGGCCGCGGTCCATTAGTACATGTCGGACCCGCGTGTCGCCACTGTGTGATCGTAGACCGAGCGCCACCACACGGCAGGTCTAGAGAGACGTACGAGCACTCGCCCCAGTTGTACGACGACGTTGCTAGCGACTACACGTACGAAGCCTTTCTCTCATTTGCCGAGAGACAGAATAGCCTTCAGCTAAGTCCATGTCTACCACCTAGCAAGGCGCCAATTGTCACAGTGCATGTATCTTATGAGTCTCATTTGTATAGTCAAGAGAGATGTATCACAAGGAGTGATTAAAAGTTAAGTATATTCCAAAGCTACGTATTTTCTTTATAGCAGTCATAACGTATCCTGTTCCAGACTTGACGCCAGTCGGCGTGTGTGTACGTGTGCCTTTCGGCTTCCTTCTCAGTGTGGCGTAGCTCGCTTGTTACGCCACAACAGTCTCCATACCGGTACACTTCCATCCCCTCTATACAATTTGGAACAAGACTCGTCCGACCAGGCAACATATTTCCAGTCACCAACAGTCCAATGTCGATGATGACTGGCCCAAGTAAGGCGTAAAGCTAAGCTTTGTGTCGTGCGGTCATAAGGATACACGATTGGGCCCTCGGCTCCGAAATCCCATATCTATGATGTTTCGTTGAATGATCTGCATGCTGACACTTGTTGATGGCCCAGCATTGAAATGTGTAGCAATTTGTGGAAGGATTGCACTTCGGTCACACTGAATGTTCTCTTCAGTCGTCGTTCGTCACATTCTTGCAGGCTCTTTATACAGTCGCAGCGACGTCGGAGATCCGATGTTTTACCGGTTTCCTGGTGTTCACGGTTTAATGGTCGCACGGGAAAGACCCCACTCCACTGCTACCTCGGAGCTGCTGTGCCCCATCTTTCGTGAGGCCCACTATAACACCAGGTTCACACTCACTTAAATCTTGAATGTCTGTCATTGTAGCGGCAGTAACCGATCTGACAACTGCTCTGGACACTTGTCTTATATCGGCGTTGCCAGTCGCAGTGCCTATTCTGCCAGTTTACATATATATGTGGCCGTGCGGTTCTAGACGCTGCAGTCTGGAACCGCGAGACCGCTACGGTTGCAGGTTCGAATCCTGCCTCGGGCATGGATGTGTGTGATGCCTTTAGGTTAGTTAGGTTTAACTAGTTCTAAGTTCTAGAGGACTAATGACCTCAGAAGTTGAGTCCCATAGTGCTCAGAGCCATTCGAGACATACATATATACAGGGTGTTTCAAAAATGACCGGTATATTTGAAACGGCAATAAAAACTAAACGAGCAGCGATAGAAATACACCGTTTGTTGCAATATGCTTGGGACAACAGTACATTTTCAGGCGGACAAACTTTCGAAATTACAGTAGTTACAATTTTCAACAACAGATGGCGCTGCAAGTGATGTGAAAGATATAGAAGACAACGCAGTCTGTGGGTGCGCAATTCTGTACGTCGTCTTTCTGCTGTAAGCGTGTGCTGTTCACAACGTGCAAGTGTGCTGTGGACAACATGGTTTATTCCTTAGAACAGAGGATTTTTCTGGTGTTGGAATTCCACCGCCTAGAACACAGTGTTGTTGCAACAAGACGAAGTTTTCAACGGAGGTTTAATGTAACCAAAGGACCGAAAAGCGATACAATAAAGGATCTGTTTGCCAAATTTCAACGGACTGGGAACGTGACGGATGAACGTGCTGGAAAGGTAGGGCGACCGCGTACGGCAACCACAGAGGGCAACGCGCAGCTAGTGCAGCAGGTGATCCAACAGCGGCCTCGGGTTTCCGTTCGCCGTGTTGCAGCTGCGGTCCAAATGACACCAACGTCCACGAATCGTCTCATGCGCCAGAGTTTACACCTCTATCCATACAAAATTCAAACGCGGCAACCCCTCAGCGCCGCTACCATTGCTGCACGAGAGACATTCGCTAACGATATAGTGCACAGGATTGATGACGGCGATATGCATGTGGGCAGCATTTGGTTTACTGACGAAGCTTATTTTTACCTGGACGGCTTCATCAATAAACAGAACTGGCGCATATGGGGAACCGAAAAGCCCCATGTTGCAGTCCCATCGTCCCTGCATCCTCAAAAAGTACTGGTCTGGGCCGCCATGTCTTCCAACGGAATCATTGGCCCATTTTTCAGATCCGAAACGATTACTGCATCACGCTATCTGGACATTCTTCCTGAATTTGTGGCGGTACAAACTGCCTTAGACGACACTGCGAACACCCCATGGTTTAATGCAAGATGGTGCCCGGCCACATCGCACGGCCGACGTCTTTAATTTCCTGAATGAATATTTCGATGATCGTGTGATTGCTTTGGGCTATCCGAAACATACAGGAGGCGGCGTGGATTGGCCTCCCTATTCGCCAGACATGAACCCCTGTGACTTCTTTCTGTGGGGACACTTGAAAGACCAGGTGGACCGCCAGAATCCAGAAACAATTGACCAGCTGAAGCAGTACATCTCATCTGCATGTGAAGCCATTCCGCCAGACACGTTGTCAAAGGTTTCGGGTAATTTCATTCAGAGACTACGCCATATTATTGCTACGCATGGTGGATATGTGGAAAATATCGTACTATAGAGTGTCCCAGACAGTAGTTACAACGACAATTGTAACTACTGTAATTTCGAAAGTTTGTCTGCCTGAAAATGTACTGTTGTCCCAAGCATATTGCAACAAACGGTGTATTTCTATCGCTGCTCGTTTAGTTTGTATTGCCGTTTCAAATATACCGGTCATTTTTTAAACACCCTGTATGTATTTGAATACGCATGCCTGAATCAGTTACCCTGACGCTTTAGTGTAGATTGTATCAAACTGGTTGGAGAGGGAACCCTACACATCAGATATTGTAACGACGTTCATGTTAAAACTGTGAACATCTTTTTCGTTGACAAGAAAGTTACTTACATATGTAAAATGTCCCCGAAAACTCTTCAAATGTTTCGTCAAACATATGAGGTCTACACCACTCAAGTCAAAGATATTTTGAAATAATTAATTATAGTCACTATGTGGAGCGTATTAGTAATTGATACTTCAACCCAAAAAGTCGATATCATCGCCTGAATTTCTACTGACTGAATCTGTTAACTCTAGCGATGACTGACGAATAAGTAACTCAAAATAGGAAACGCCAACATCAGCACAGAAAATTCCTCTTCCTTCCATGAATTGCAGCTGTTCTGCTAACTGATATCACCTCTTTTCAAACGAGCTCAGTAATTTCTTACTGAAAGCTCCTTAAGCACACTTATTTGTGAATTTAATGTTGGATTCAAACGTTAGAGACTTCGTATAGCTATACAAATTTATAGAAATGTAGTTCTGTACTTCATAATGAATGCTCTATTGTAAAAATGCATTAATAAACTCACATTCTAAAGAGTACTGAAGCAATACAATGCATTTTGCATGAACAATTTCACATAAAAGATAACTCTGATTTGTAATTATTTATTGTAAACAATAATCAATTTGTACACATACATCGCATTGCCTAGCCAAGAATTATGTGGCCACCAGCAAGGTACTTCTGACCATCGGAATGACGAAATGCAGGTGAATGACACTGCGACAGCAGCTACTGGTCAGTCACTCAACCGTGATGGTGAGGAGGTCCATGGTGAGGAGGCCCATGGTGTGGTGGTCCATGGTGCGGTGGTCCATGGTGTGGTGGTCCATGATGTGGTGGTCCGTGGTGTGGTGGTCCATGGTGTGGTGGTCCATGGTGTGGGGGTCCATGGTGTGGTGGTCCATGGTGTCCGAACTGCGGTGCTGCGACAGCTACAGCCTCCGATGGTGAAGAGAATATGGCTACGACCAGCAACAACGCAGCGCCGAGAAAGACCTGAAGGAAATCGTTACGCTATAGTCTGAACATATTTTAGGACCAGAGTACCTGAAGAGTTTGGAAAGAGACGGAGTACTGTTATTTAATGTCGCTTATATATATATATATATATATCAAGTGGTCCACACTGAGAAGACCTGAACTTCGAGTAAAATGGAAAAAAAGAAAGGAGAAAAACAGTTACATTCTCAAAATTTCTCTTAAATTTTTGAAAAAATCTATCCATTATTACACTCATCAGTATACTTATTAAAATTTCCAAATATTACTTGATCTTCAAATATTAACTTAGTGCAGTTGGTAAAAGACATCGACTGTGGACTTTCTACATGATATTATATCTTCTGAGGAGATTTTATAATTTTTGCCTGTATTTCCGTCAGAAAACACATAAAAACGCAGAATTCTAGAAGATGTGGACCACAGAAATTGACAGTGTATTGTTAGTTATTTCACTTAAATACAGACTGCATTGTGTAACATTATCATTAACACCGTTCTATATTTACACGGTCTAAGAAATTTCTGGTTGCCGAACATGTCATTTATAATCATGTTGACCTTTTGTGGAAATACATTAGTCCTTTCGTTTGAACCCATAAGCTTATAGGAATAGGAAGTTCGGCCCTCCCGGGCGGGAAGGAGCGCCTGGTCCCCGGAAGGAATCCGCCCGGCGGATTTGGTTCGGGTCCGGTGAACCGGCCAGTCTGTGGATAGTTTTTAGGTGGTTTTCCATCTGCCTAGGTGAATGCCGGCTGGTTCCCCTTATTCCGCCTCAGTTACACTATGTCAGCGATTGCAGCGCAAACAAGTTTTCCACATACGCGTACCACACCATTACTCTACCACGCAAACATAGGGGTTACACTCGTCTGGTGTGAGACGTTCCCTGGGGGGCGGGTCCAGCGGGGGCCGAACCGCACAATAACCCTGGGTTCGGTGTGGGGCGGCGGAGTGGTGAAGTGGACTGCAGTAGTCATCGTGGGGTTGTGGAGCACTGCGGCTGTGGCGGGGACGGAGTCTCTCCATCGTCTCTAGGTCCCCGGTTAACATACAATACAATACAATATAGGAAGTTCATCATAAGATTCGTTATACTCTTCAAGTATGTGAGGAAAAACTTTTCTTATAGCACTCAATGGACTTTAGTGGGACAAATTCAATTGGACATGTTAGTCTGGAAGGTGGACTGGGCACAGGTCGTCCGGACTGAACCACATGGAAAGAATCTTGGATGATAGAATAAATGAAATCTCTGAGAATAATGCTAAAACACAGCTTGGCATTATAGATAAAATGCTTGAAGCTTCTGTGGTTAAATCGCATTTTGTGGCCTCATTGAACGCTTCTGTTAGCACTTTCTTCTGGTAAAGGATTTGGGACAAAGTTGTAAAATCAAAAAAGTTCTATGTCTACATTCCTTTGACAATAACCTTGTTGATTTTGTTGCAGTTTTCAATAATCTCTGAAGTCAGATGTACAGGGCTGACTTAGCCACACATCCTTAGCGACTGCCGGCCGGAGTGGCCGTGCGGTTCTAGGCGCTACAGTCTGGAACCGAGCGACCGCTACGGTCGCAGGTTAGAATCCTGCCTCGGGCGTGGATGTATGTGATGTCCTTAGGTTAGTTAGGTTTAATTAGTTCTACGTTCTAGGCGACTGATGACCTCATAAGTTAAGTCGCATAGTGCTCAGAGCCATTGGAACCATTTGAACCTTAGCGACTCCTTTACAAGACCAAAGCTCCTGTCGTAAGGAAGGGAAGAATTACGGCTGATTACAATGTTCTTCCAATTAGTGTACTAGTCGTCCTTCAGTCTTGCACGGTTCATGTCCGTTATCTTCCTATGAGCTACATTTCTAAGTCTCTTTTTAGGTTTTTAATCATTTTCTTCCACTAATAAGCAATAGTCTGTCATTCCTAACAGTTCTTAACAGATAAGTATCAGTGAGAAGGCATAAAGTGAAACCAGTCTTCGCGATTACAGTTGCTGGATATTCTCAACTTACTTGTGGATGTCCACACTCAGAAAGATTTGTCATCAGATATGTGTGCTAGACGAATGTAAAATTTCTAGTTTGAGAAAATCAGCAGTTAGTTAAAGACATAAATGAGGTTTTTGAAATAATTAACGTTGAAACTTCACAATATTACAAGGTGGAATGACTTTATGAATTTGATAGCCATACTGTTATTCACAGCGACGGGACTGGAGAAGTGTAGTTTCTTAGAAGAGAAAGTACTTTCAGTACACTCACATAGCAAATCTAAATATCGTTTGCACATGAAAAATGCTGTGTTGGCAGAAGAGCCAACACCGTGTTGCTAGAGGAGGCCCAAATGCACTCGTTTAATTACACGCAGACTGGCGTGAGGTCTGGAACAGTTAAGGGAATTTTTAGTAGCAAATAAAGTACGTAGTTGATGTAATACTTAACTTTAATCCATAACTGTAGAACATCGGTCTGACGGTACAGTAATAAGAAGCTCAATATAAATTGGTAATGGCGCCTTGCTAGGTCGTACCAAATAACGTAGCTGAAGGCTATGCTAACTATCGTCTCGGCAAATGAGAGCGTATTTGTCAGTGTAGCATCGCTAGCAAAGTCGGCTGTACAACTGGGCGAGTGCTAGGAAGTCTCTCTAGACCTGCCGTGTGGTGGCGCTCGGTTTGCAATCACTGACAGTGGCGACACGCGGGTCCGACGTATACTAATGGACCGCGGCCGATTTAAAGGCTACCACCTAGCAAGTGTGGTGTCTGGTGGTGACACCACAAAAAATTATTTCTCCCATTAAACTCGAGATGTAAAATACGTGTAGTGTTGGTTTTAGTGAACCTGTGTAAGTGAAATCTCTGGGTTAAGACTGTAAAAGGTAAAAGTCGGTGAAGTTCACGTTGTGGACCTAGACGTGTCAGCCGGTCCCGACCGACCACCGTGTCACCCTCTGTCATTGGCGTTATTCGATGTGGCATGGAGGGTATAGGGGCGTATAGACGGAATACGGCTCTCTCGGTCGTTGTACGGTTTCTCGACCTTGGAACTTCTACTAATCGGTCGAATACCTGCCCAGTTGTCTTCACAAAGGTGAGCGCACCCGCTGTACCACGCCTTCTACCAGGGAAAAATCTCCCCGTATAGCAGTCAACCACAGTGACCACGGAGGCGGACGGTTAATATAGTACTACACTGGTGTCCTAAAGCAGCTGAGTTAAATGTCCGTTCATTGATCGTGATTATTTCACGACAATGCAGAGTCTTCCTTAATAGAACCAGAGACGACTTCCGTCTTCATTCTCGCCTAAACCGAGTTCCAGCTCCGTCTCTAATAATCTCAATTTTTCTTTCTGGTTGTTTGTCGGGCAACGTGTACGTTAAAATGAATTAAATTGTTCAAATACATTTTCGTACAAAAAGCTCACTAAATAAGAAATAAAGAAAATTCCAACAAGGAATAAACTGATTGCATTCATCTCTTTTATGAAGATGAACAGAGTTGAAAAAGGAAATTACTGTAACACATGAGTGCAAATATAACATATGTTCAAAAGGAAATCGCATCTTTAAGTTTCAGTCACCACACGTCTAGAAAAAATAGTGAAATGTAAGCTGTTAAAGCGTAATGGATATATGTTTAGCCTTCATTTTTCAGCTGTGATATGATCGCCAGAGGAAGATATGCCACATTACTTATCTCTGACGGGTACCTCTGTCAGGTTTGAGCAACAGGACATTTCCTGCAGTAGAGGGTGTGTCAAACGTTTCTATTCTCTTCTGTACCGGTTTTCCCACTACCATACAATGGTGTGCTCAAAATGTACAGTGTCAGAAATTTTTTCCTTCAAATTTGAGCCTATGTTTGGTACTAGGGGACTTCTGTTGGCCAGCGAAATAAATAATCTCCATACGAATCATATACGGAAGAAGCAAAATCGCCCAACCATCGAGAAGACAGTTACAAATTTTCTTTTGTAAATACGAGGGAGGAGTCACGTCTGATAAATTTGTCATATTATTGTGAAACCATGCACAGGATCATTTAGTAATCGCGAAAGCGTTACGGAGATGATAGATAAACTCCAGTGGAAGACTCTGCAATAGATAACGCTCAGTAGCTCGGTACGGGCTTTTGTTGAAGTTTCGAGAACATACCTTCACGGAGGAGTCAAGCAGTATATTGCTCCCTCCTACGCATATCTCGCGAAGAGACCATGAGGATAAAATCAGAGAGATTAGAGCCCACACAGAGGCATACCGACAATCTTTCTTTCCACGAACAATACGTGACTGGAATAGAAGGGAGATCCGATAGAGGTACTCAAAGTAACCTCCGCCACACACCGTTAGGTGGCTTGCGGAGTATGGATGTAGATGTAGATGTAATACCACCTCTACAGACTGCACTGAAAAGAAATGAATAGTGTGGCTAGATTTACACATCTACAGAGAGGCATGAAATTTACGTACCCAGTAATACGGACTTAAAAAGTAGAATACTAAACTTATGTGTTCGTTCTTTAATAGGAGGAAGCAGGAAAAGTGACTTGATTATTGAATGAACAATATGAAAAATAATATTCACCTGTGACAAAATGTACGGCGATTACTGGGTATGACAAGTCATAGCAACGGAAAAGTTAACGTGAAAAACTTCAAAGTCTGTGGTGCTACTAATGGAGTACAGTTTAAGACACCAAATATTTGTTTGAGGCAGAGTTACATTAACTTCTATCTACATTTACTGTTTATAGCTTAGTGCAATATTTTACCGAAGAGATACCGATTTTCGTGACAGTGTGAGCACTTATCAATGCTGATTTGACATATGGAAATTAATAAATATCGGAAATTGCTTACAGCTCGACGAAGACTTACCAGAAACCTGTTCATATTTCAGCAGGTAGTCGCAAGCAGAACGGTAGGCACGACTGTGAGCCTCGTCTGGAACGCGGGTGTCTTTTATAGAGCGACGAGTTTGGAAAATGGAGGTCAGCAACCAGCTAGCTTCGCAGAATTATTCCGAGAGTCGCGAAGTACACATTCGGTGAAAGCGGTCCTCGCACACACTCAACGGTTCTGACGTCATGCGCTCGTTCTCAGCGCCCAGCCATTGACCTCGACAAACATTGGGAATTCACCGACAGAACGTACTGCCCACTGACATGCGCTGGCTTCTGATATTAGCGGGGAGCGACCATAGCACTCGGTCGGACGTTCTTACCTCCAACTCCAAGATGAAGTCACGAAGAACAAACGAAAAAACATTGTTTCGTCGGTACATGATGTATTATACAGAAGCGCCAGTTGTTCGGTATATGTATTAATCTTAAGCTTTATTAATAATATAAGAACCTGTTGTTATTATTCCACTTGTCGTATAATATTCACATGACCCTGTTTCTGACAGCAACCTGAAGAAAATGCATGTCACTTATTTCCGATCGAATGAAGCATTCATCATACGCCGCTGAATCAGACCATGAGTTCAGCATTACTATTTATTGTCCGCTGCTCGTGGTCGTGCGGTAGCGTTCTCGCTCCCCACGCCCGGGTTCCCGGGTTCGACTCCCGGCGGGGTCAGGGATTTTCTCTGCCTCGTGATGACTGAGTGTTGCGTGATGTCCTTAGGTTAGTTAGGATTAAGTAGTTCTAAGTTCTAGGGGACTGATGACCATAGATGTTAAGTCCCATAGTGCTCATAGCCATTTGAACCATTTTTTTACTATTTATTTCCAATGAATTTGCGCAGGTGTAATGTCCAGAAGAGGTATTTACGCAGTTACGTGTTGTGCAGGAGGGTTTTGTGTTACTCAGTTGCACTACACCAACGTGGTGTAAGGGAAAAACATGAAATTTAGAATAGAAGTTGCATAGATGGAGCTAACACGAATTCATCTTTCGTGTACCAAAGGTAAGGTGTACAACAACCATTCACAATGAAGATTCACGCAGAGCGAAGCAAATTGCCCAAAACGAATTAAAGTCTTGCTGTACTGGTTAGTATTTTTTTTCCCCCTACTGGCTCCAGTTCATTGTTCCCTTCGTTTTTCATTGCATCGCTAAAAAATTCGTGTCGTGTCTTCTCGAGGATTGTAATGTGACTCTAATGTTAGCTGTACTTTATTAAGGGATACTGGATGCTGAAGTATATGTCGAGTGGTACCAACGTGTAATCTTCCTTTAAAGGAAAAAGTGTGTTGTTCCTCAAACAAACAGTACAGCGAATTTCAACAATCTGATTACGGCATCGTGTCGAATATTTAGTACTGTTAAGAGTTCGTCAAGCGACTCTATTGCGCAACGATAATGATGGAAGCAAGAGAAATGAATTAAAATTTGTGCCACAGCCGGGACTTGAATCCGTGTTTTATTGCTTACTAGGTGGAAATGCTGACCATTACACGACCGATGCACGAATCATTATTATCAACATGATCGTAGATGAAGATGAGACATAAACGTCTCGGGAAAAATTTAATTTTAAGATCTATTGCGCTAGTTTGTCTAATGTGATGAACGTTTCGCTAGGGTGCTGTGTAGCCCAAATTTTCACTTTCACTTCACTCTCTCGCAAAACATTGGATGTTGACCCCTACCCTTTCCTAAAATACGATATTTTTTGGCGTTTTTTCCAACTAATTAGAACGTGAGCGACAAGCAATTCAAACAAAGAGAATAGAGCTTTTGAGATGTAGTGCTTCAGAAGAAGGCAGAACGTTACGTGAGTAGGACGACTAACTCATGAGGAAGTGCTGAATCAAATTTGTGAAAAACGTTTATGGAACAAATTGACTGAAAGAGGGCATAGGTTAATAGGATATTCCTGGGGCAACAACGATTGTTTATTTGGATAATAGAGGCAAATGTGGACGATCTATTAAAATTGTTGGAAGAGAGCTAGTCATCAATACAGTAAACATATTCAAATGGATATAGATTGTAGTACTTCTTCCGACACGAAGAGGATTTCTCAGGATATATCAGCTTGGAAAGCTGCATCAAACCATACTTCGGACAGAAGACCGCAACAACCACAACAAATTACTCATAAACTGTTTACAGAGTACCATTTACACCCAGCACCTTAAATAATACATTATTTTGTGTATTACAGTCCGTATACTTCTCTAACATTCAAGCCATTCCCAGTCCAAGATGCATACTTTCTAACACATGTCCTTCCAACGTGTCTCCCTTCTAACCTGGTGTTTCTGGTAGACTTGATTCAACACCTTACTTACACACTACGACTTTATGTGTTTGGCCTTTGCTCTTAGCTGTGATCATCCATCTGTACTGATGTATCCAAATTCTCTCAGACTGCGTGGTTCTGATTAATCCATTCTATACTTTTTCTGTGCACTAAATAGCATGTACACTTTCAGAAAATACTTCGCTTGTCTAAAAGCAACTGGTACTTTTCTCATTTACGTGCTTTCTTCTCTTATCCATTACTGCGATATCTCAGTGTAGAAAAAATGTGTGTAAATACGGGAGCATACGACTGCCATGTCTCTTGATAAAGTCGATAACAAGGTGGTCCTGACCCCTAAACACAACATAAGGAAAATGTTTGTATGACTATAAAGTATGTGACACTTCTGTTGCGTCTGTTTTGAGAGAAGCACTTCCTCGTAGCTCATGTCACACTGTCGCAGTTCAATCTAAGCACGAGCAGGCAGTGAACTGTGAATTTGTGAATTGTGGCTTATTTGTCTCATAACGTACATAATCTAAATCATTTGATTCAGGTACAGGAGACCCGTCAAAATTGCGGTATAATTTCACTGTATATACAGAACTGCTGATGTTAACAAACATCATCATAATAATAAACAATTTTTTTATATATACATACAATAAAATCTAACACTTAATTATGTCCCGCTCAAGTTATCATTTCATCCTCTATGAATTCTTCTATTGAATAGTAGCATTTCTCCCACAGAATCTGCTGTAGCCTAGTTTTTAAAATTTCTGGCTTCATGGTAAATATGTTTTTGCCCATTAACTTCTTGTATATTGTCATTCCCATACAATGTGTTGTCTGCGCATGCAATTTCAACTTGTGTGTGGGTAGCATGAAATTATTTTTATTTCTCGCTTTATATGTGCGGTTAAAATGCTTCTCCTCAAATAATCTTTGTCTGCTGTGTAGGAAGATTATAATTTCATGAATGTATATGGAGGAAAAGGTTAGGATTTTTAGTTTCCGAAATAATGGGCTAGAAGAATCTGTTTGCTACGCAGTATACATGTGTCTGACAATTTTCCTAGCAGTTTCAGTATTAGATATAGATTATTTGAACTTCCCCAGAAAATTATACCATATCTAATAACAGTTTCAAAATTACTATGATAAGCAACTTTTCGTGTTTTCAAGTCAGTGGAATTTGCTAATATCTGCACTGCAAATGCAAAACCGCACAGTTTTCAATTGGTAGGAAGTCAGCAAGTGTGCCGCTAAAGCTCAGGAACGAGTCTCGGTACGATGAAGGGAGATATGTGCTGTGGTAGCTCTCTATCCCAATCCATGAAGAAGGTTCTTGTTTTTGCCTGACGGGTGCGCTTTTGAAGATATGAAGGCTCGGAAGTTTCGCTCTTTAGAAATTTCTAGAACATTCCAGGGTATTCGAGAACATTCCACAACATCAGAAAGTATTCGAGAGCATTCCACAACATTACAGAACTGTGCCGAATGTTCCACAATATTCCAGGACGTTCTGGCAAGTTCAGAAATTGTCTGGAACATTCGGGAACGTTCTAGAATCTTAGGGAATATTCCGGGGCATCCCAGATCATTGCGGAACATTCGAGAACATTCCCCAATGATGTGGAATGTTCTGGAACGTTGTGGACCATTCGAAGCCTTTTTGATATGTTCTGGAATTCATACTGGTGGGGCCACCCATTGGTAGGGGCATAAAAAGCAAGACCCGTCGTGAGCTCGAACGACAGGTCCTACCAGTGACGAAGGGAGGAACCGAAAACTGAATATAAATTGAAAATAAACTGTATTTACAGTATTTGTTAATGAAAAATTGATGTGATTTATATTTTAGACAATGCCCAGACCCAAAAGAGGAGGAGATCTTGCCAGTTCTTAATTAAAACGGTGAAAACAAAAGGAACAGCGAAAAAACGAACTTTGTAATGGACCCGATCGACAACAACACTGACGGAATTGATTACTTGGACGTACCAGGTGGCCCGGGGATTACATTTCTAAGAAATCTACTGATGACATAAACACGTGCTAAACAACATATCACACTTGCTTCGCGGTATGAAAATCTCAGGGGCATCAGGACGGGGTGAACTTTTAAACCAAGCTGAAATTATCTTCCGGGACGAAAGCACAATGCCACATAAAAAATCACTCCACGCCATGGACAAAACACGGCAAGGCTTACGAGGAAACTCTGAAGTAATGGTAGGAGATCTACTAATATTCTTAGCAGATTTTCGACAAACACTTCTTATCCCCAAGTCAACACCAGCAGACGAGATCAATGCATGCTTTAAAAAAAATCACATCTCTGGCCGCACATACAAGTGCTGCGAATAACACGAAATATGAGAGCTGAACTATCGAAAGACAAAACAACAGCATGCACATTTTTCTCAACAACTTTTACAAGTAGCGAAGGCACATATCCTACTGACCAGACGACTGCCCTTATTAATCTCAGCAGGGATTTCTGCAACATAGCCATAGCTGTAAAGAAGCCCATCTACCAAGTTCACACAAATATGTTCACAAGTATACCATTCCTGACTGGCTATTTGCAAGGGCAGTTATGGCAACTATAAATAATAGTGTCGACGATCGCAACTTTCATATTGAAAAGAAAAGTCCCGGTGAAGAGAGAATACACAAATCGATCGACACGATGGTAAACTTTGAAGAACGAGTGGACTTCCCTACAGAATTTCTGAACTCTCTGCAAGTACAAGGAATGCCATTACACCGCCTTAGACTTAAAATTGTATCTCTGATCATACTACTCAGAAATCTTAACTCACCAAAACTAAGTAATGGAAGAAGGATGATCGTCGAACAGCTACCGAGTGACATCATCGAAGCCGAGCTTAAGAGGACACACCCTATGTATCTGCAGAATGCCCCTAATCTTTATTGAACTGCCATTCCAATTTAAAATAATGCAATTTCCAATCAAATTAAAATGCACATTTACCAATAACAAATCGCACCGACGAACTTTAAAATATTCTGCTATCAACCTCAAAGACTCCTGCTTTCTTCGTGGTCAACTATACTAGCTTGCTCTCTAGTGGGAAATCCGAAAAATGTAAATATGTACCCCAGTTAACAAAATGGAAAACGTTGCTTATGAACAACTATCGTAAATAGAATATATTGTCAATAAAAAAATTTTACCTCTTATACTTTAACAAGTGTTGTAAATAGAGTATATTTACCATAATTTTTTTTACCTTTTATACTTTAACGTTTATCCTTTTATTCCAACTGCCAAAAAGTCTCATATCAACTCCCTAAGCGAAGCCGGGTTCCCCAGCTTATAGACCATAATGAGTGGTTTATCCAGCAACCTAACTCCAGATTTGATCAGTGGACCACATGTGAGATGCATTTCCTGCAATTTAACATGCAAGCCAGGGTGCCCCTGCACCCGATGAAGCGTTAAATACCCAGTGCAACAATGTAAGAGTGCCTACAGTCCAGGTAGCAGTAGATGACGTTGAACCGAAGATGCACACCCGTTGTTATTTTTTCTTTTTTCTACCAGTATGCTGTGCATTTCCATATTCAGTAACTTACACAGAGAGAAGATGGCAAAGGAGTGTCCACATAAATGAAGTGATTAAAACATAGCGGAATGAAACAACTAGCAATTATCTGAATAGAGGTAACACTGCGGCTTTCGATATTGCACTACTGCGGAGAGGATATATCGAAATTGATGAAACGTGTTCACAAGTTGCCCTGATCGAGCATGTCTACTGCTGCTTTCGCTACATTTGTAGCCCTATGACGAATAAGGGAAGATAGTATGACAGCATAGTTACTGCTATTGTAAGGTGGGCATGTCATTTTGATTTATGTAAGCTATCGGTGTACACGTCAGAGAGAGAGAGAGAGAACAAGTTATGTTATTGTTAAACAGTCTTAGGTCTTGTTGTGGCGCAGAGTTTGCTTCGGTGCAGTCTGATACATTCTTAGTTGAAGCGTGGTAAGTGATGGACGTATCCAGTAGTGCTGTGTTGGCTTGTGATTGTATCTGTATGATGAAGAGAGATTTATTGTAAAGGTCAACATAGATGGATATGATGTATGTATTGAAGGCTGAAAAGAATATAAATACTGATTTTTTTAAAATTTTTTTAGAAGTTTGAGATAAGACTGCAGCACTGTGCGGCTAGTATATCTCAATGCTTATTGTCAGCTAATTAACTTTGTTCTTTGCTTAGAGCTGAAAGACTACCGACCGCCGGCCGGGGTGGCCGTGCGGTTCTAGGCGCTACAGTCTGAAGCTGCACGACCGCTACGGTCGCAGGTTCGAATCCTGCCTTGGGCATGGATGTGTGTGATGTCCTTAAGTTAGTTAGGTTTAAGTAGTTCTAAGTACTAGGAGACTGATGACCTCAGCAGTTAAGTCCCATAGTGTTCAGAGCCATTTTTTTTTAAATAGAGTCTCGCATCATTAGAGGAACTAGTGCCACAGTACCATGATAGTCAGAAGCTATAAGTGATGCTCGGTGAAGTTATACACATTTTTCAACCGACTCTAACGAGTCACAAACTCGTAACAGATCACCACTCACATGATTACCCACAGACTTGCGCACGTGCACGGGTCGTAAGCTCCTGTAATGTGCGTGCGAAGTCTGTAAGTGAGGTATACACCAATGGTTTGGAATGTTTCCGTGTTCAGAATTTCGAGGATTGTGGTCGGTTGAACGGGGAGGCCATACTAGCAGACGTTCTTGATCAATCCGTCACTAAGCAAGCAATTTTGCTAGGTAACGTCGTACAATGGCAAGGGTGACGCATCGATCGGTTGCGGAAGGGATACGTTTTATGCACTTGAAAGACCATCATTTCCCAATAGCGTAGTAATTGAAGCGTAGAGATTATTACTAAATAGTATCTCTTACTGTTAGACGTCAAGGGTACACACAATGACTCTGTCACCAATGGATACTATAACTACCCTGACAGCTTTCTTTACATAACCGCTCGAGGATTTACATCTGACCACACACCACTCTAAATCCCTCTCAATCCATAAATAAAATCCCAGTAATGTAGGTATGCTGTAACTCTTTTTTTAAACACTCTGCATAAAACGTGTTGAGTCAGCCACTAACTTCCATACGCATCGCATCATATCCGTAATACTAAAAATCTAAATAACCTTTCTATGGCATTTATACAGAGTGATTCAGCAGCAACAAAAAAATTTAGTAGAGCAAAATTGCTACGGCAGTAATTCATGGACTGGTCATTATTTTGTAATGATAAAATGTCTTTTCCGACTGATAGAGCGTTTTTTACTAAGATACGATACAGTTGTGCAAGGCGAAACGGGTGGATCATACAGCCACACGACGTTTTACTGGCTGTCCGCTTTATTTTATATTTGTGAAAACCAGACAGATTACTGAAATAACCTCTACGCTGGAATCTGTGTGTGAAATATGTAACTACTGTATATATATACACTACTGGAAATGGAAAAAAGAACACATTGACACCGGTGTGTCAGACCCACCATACTTGCTCCGGACACTGCGAGAGGGCTGTACAAGCAATGATCACACGCACGGCACAGCGGACACACCAGGAACCGCGGTGTTGGCCGTCGAATGGCGCTAGCTGCGCAGCATTTGTGCACCGCCGCCGTCAGTGTCCGCCAGTTTGCCGTGGCATACGGAGCTCCATCGCAGTCTTTAACACTGGTAGCATGCCGCGACAGCGTGGACGTGAACCGTATGTGCAGTTGACGGACTTTGAGCGAGGGCGTATAGTGGGCATGCGGGAGGCCGGGTGGACGTACCGCCGAATTGCTCAACACGTGGGGCGTGAGGTCTCCATAGTACATCGATGTTGTCGCCAGTGGTCGGCGGAAGGTGCACGTGCCCGTCGACCTGGGACCGGACCGCAGCGACGCACGGATGCACGCCAAGACCGTAGGATCCTACGCAGTGCCGTAGGGGACCGCACCGCCACTTCCCAGCAGATTAGGGACACTGTTGCTCCTGGGGTATCGGCGAGGACCATTCGCAACCGTCTCCATGAAGCTGGGCTACGGTCCCGCACACCGTTAGGCCGTCTTCCGCTCACGCCCCAACATCGTGCAGCCCGCCTCCAGTGGTGTCGCGACAGGCGTGAATGGAGGGACGAATGGAGACGTGTCGTCTTCAGCGATGAGAGTCGCTTCTGCCTTGGTGCCAATGATGGTCGTATGCGTGTTTGGCGCCGTGCAGGTGAGCGCCACAATCAGGACTGCATACGACCGAGGCACACAGGGCCAACAGCCGGCATCATGGTGTGGGGAGCGATCTCCTACACTGGCCGTACACCACTGGTGATCGTCGAGGGGACACTGAATAGTGCACGGTACATCCAAACCGTCATCGAACCCATCGTTCTACCATTCCTAGACCGGCAAGGGAACTTGCTGTTCCAACAGGACAATGCACGTCCGCATGTATCCCGTGCCATCCAACGTGCTCTAGAAGGTGTAAGTCAACCACCCTGGCCAGCAAGATCTCCGGATCTGTCCCCCATTGAGCATGTTTGGGACTGGATGAAGCGTCGTCTCACGCGGTCTGCACGTCCAGCACGAACGCTGGTCCAACTGAGGCGCCAGGTGGAAATGGCATGGCAAGCCGTTCCACAGGACTACATACAGCATCTCTACGATCGTCTCCATGGGAGAATAGCAGCCTGCATTGCTGCGAAAGGTGGATATACACTATACTAGTGCCGACATTGTGCATGCTCTGTTGCCTGTGTCTATGTGCCTGTGGTTCTGTCAGTGTGATCATGTGATGTATCTGACCCCAGGAATGTGTCAATAAAGTTTCCCCTTCCTGGGACAATGAATTCACGGTGTTCTTATTTCAATTTCCAGGAGTATATATATATATATATATATATAT
Source organism: Schistocerca nitens (assembly GCF_023898315.1). Taxonomy (NCBI): domain Eukaryota; kingdom Metazoa; phylum Arthropoda; class Insecta; order Orthoptera; family Acrididae; genus Schistocerca; species Schistocerca nitens. The sequence continues at coordinate 251,722,868 of NC_064618.1, forward strand.
ATATATATATATATATATATATATATATATATAATAAAAAATTCTCCTAATCGTCCATTTGCGTTCGCGTGATATACTCATCACACTTATCGCTGTTTTTTTCCAATCACTCGAACTTTACACCAGGCAGCTCTGCAATATTTCTTTCGCTCGCATATTATAAGTATTCGTCAGTTTAGTACGCAACTAATCCGTCGTTCTGATCAACATCAACCATCTGCCGTTGTTGTTATTCGATAATTGCTGAAATGGATAATAATGTACATCATGACGCGTACTGATGGTATGTTATAAATGTAACTCTGATTTACAAAAGAGGAGAAAATATTCTGATGATGTATCAGTTAATTACTGCACTACCAGTTCAGGGGTCATGCCAACTTACTACTCGAAATTTACTATAGTTCACACAGACATTTGGATTTTATCGTGGAAGCACCGTCTAGAAACAATCAAAACTCAAAAGTCAAAGTCAATGCTACGAGTATTAGGGTCAAAGAAATATCGTGCCCGCAGTAAAGTCCCAGTCGAGATACTTTGCTGTTGCCTAAAGCTAATATACAAACAAGACATCGGAAAACCTGTGCGGTCTGGTAAAGCTACACCTTCTGAGAAGTGATAACAACAGCGCCCTCCTTTAGAGCTGAAGTGTGAACAGGCTAACGCACGTCACACGTTCTGCCTACTACGGCGCCTTCCAGTGCAAGCTGTAAGTACATGTATAACAGCGAGCGTTAATTTCCGCCTCTGTAAATCAGGTTAATTTGCAAACGTCGCCGGGAATCTTACGCCTCACTTCAATCCAGTTTAACTCTCAATGGCAAGAAGACTTCTAAGATGACAACATTTATCGGTTTCTAGAGCAAGAAAAGATAGACAACTTTATCCCTCAAGTATGCGTAGACAACAAAAAACACGTTGTGTACTAATCGAAATCTATAGCTACAGAATTTTTTTCTTGAAACTCTAATTTAGAGATATTTAATGTTCATTTCCCAAACGCGGATAGAACTAACTTGGGGACCTCTTAACTTTTAACTTTCGAATTCGATGAACCGTCGAAAGTATTTACTGTTGCAGCTTCATATTCACTTCGTGTCCACTTTAGAACTTGGGATTTTGTAACAGAAAGAAACCAGTAATTTTAACACTTCCATTCTGTCAGTTGTTTAAAATGGCTGAACATTTTGTTTAGACGATAATGACACACTTCAAAAATTCATTAATTGTAGTATCTTATCACCTGGGTTCTTGAAATGGTTCGGAAGCGAATAAGCAACAGTCTAGTGTTTTTCTTCGAACACAAAAGTGTTGGTATTTTTTCAAATATTGCAAAAATTAAAATGATAGTTGGATAATGACTTGAATAGCACGACAGAGATGTAATCATTTACTGGATCTTTATTAATACACGATTAATCCATATTGCCCCTTTTCTTTCCTTTTATAGCTACTGGTAATGTTTCAGTATTAAAATGATGATAAATGTACTTTTCGTCTGTGGAATGTTTGAAACGAAGTTTCACTCAAATGGTTCAAATGGCTCAGAGCACTATGGGACTCAACTGCTGTGGTCATAAGTCCCCTAGAACTTAGAACTACTTGAACCTAACTAACCTAAGGACAGCACACAACACCCAGCCATCACGAGGCAGAGAAAATCCCTGTCCCCGCCGAGAATCGAACCCGGGAACCCGGGCGTGGGAAGCGAGAACGCTACCGCACGACCACGAGATGCGGGCGAAGTTTCACTCCTTTCTTGTCACAAACACTCTCGCGAACAGAGTATTTTGTAAAACGCAAGAGCAATTACAATTACTTACTGCAGACAAGAGCAGGATTAGTATAAAGGCTCAATGCATCCCTCACGATTAGAAAATCCACGATTACGGTAGTCACACAGTAGCAATAAAACAGCTCATCTTCTGTTTCACGCCGAAATAGATTCCTAATGACCGTCCAAGATTAAAAGTCTAAGTGTACTTCTGTGTTCAACAGGTAAATGCAAAGAAAATTTACACAAACTCTGGAGCATTGGGCAGGAAGGGAGGAAACGCTTGAAGCTCGCCAACCCTTCTATGTTTCAACAGGGATCTTCAGCTGATGAATCAATAACATTCCTCTTTGCACGAGGTATTCTGAAGTACTGAAAAAACAATCTGTGGCTGTCGAACATTTTTTTTAACACAGAAAATTTGATTGGTTAGGGAGTGAAGTATAGAAAAGTTCTCTTGCTGTGTCACATTCCTCTTTGTCGGAAGCTTGGGGTGCACTTTACGAGAAAGCAGTCGGACTAAGGGAGGAAATAAATTACTTCGTTACCTCGTTGTCGTTGATTTATTCTTGGCAGTAAACAAGCGTTCGGGATCTGCTCTCTGTTGGCACTAAGACCTAGAGACCAGAACAAGTCATTTCGGTGGTGATCCGTCCTACTGTAATTAGTAAACACAAACTGTCATAAATGCTCCTTGTTTTCGTTACCTCAATGCTAAAATGTCGCATAGCGCTAAAGCATACAGATGTGTCCATCTACTAAAACAATGCCAAAGAGCAGCAATACGGATTTGTTTAAAAAAATACCTAAACACAATATTCCTATACAATGTTGTAAAATATTAATAACGCAGCTATCTTTGTTTAGGATCACCGCCTAGGGACGTTACAACTTTTGTAAATTATCAGATTAACAACTTTCCCCGGCCGTGGTGGCCGAGCGGTTTTCCGCGCTACAGTCCGGAACCCCGCGACTGCTATGGTCGCAGGTTCGAATCCTGCCTCGGACATGAATGTGTCTGATGTCCCTAGGTTATTTAGGTTTAAGTAGTTCTAAGTTCTAGGGGACTGATGACCTCAGATGTTAAGTCCCGTAGTGCTCAGAGCCATTGCAACCATTTGAACAACCGTCCATCCAAAGCGGAATATCTTCCTCACATATCCATTGTATGGCTGCTTCTGTTCGACATAACTTTAATGAAGTACCTTCAACTGCATTAAGTTGCTGTAATACTTATTTCCTTGCAAATGATAGAAGCATAATTGTAACAGATCCATATCAGAAACACAGCAGTTGTTTTTCATGGACCGAAGCAAATCCCTCTTCATAAACAATAAACTGTCTGTTAACTGCAATAAATCATAATAATTCAGCTTCGTACACTATATTATACTTTTTGTTCATAAACTCTCATATAACGGAGAGACTGTTAATGAAGTAGAAGGGAAAGAGTGTATGTGATAGAGAAGAGCTGTCAGTTGTCAGATGATCACGTACTCGAGCAACAGATGAATATATATATATATATATATATATATATATATATATATATATATATTTTAACGATTGGAGTGTTACAGACGGAACCAGTGATACACTTGTGACGGAATGTCGGTGGTTGTTCTATCTGCCCAGCGTTTCACGACGGAAAAATGGAAGGTCATATTAGCACAATAGACCGTCATAGGGTAACACCATAAATAATGATGTGCAGTTCCGTACACAAATGTGATCTGCCCTTACTGTATATCGATAATGCGACTTCTACGTGCCCAACACGTTGTTGTTGTTGTTGTTGTTGTGTTCTTCGGCTTAAACAGTAGTGCGATGCATGTCTCCGTGCTTCATAGTCCTCTTTAATTCTTGATCCCTGCATGACTGCTGCAACCTACACCCACTTAATCCACTCTATGTAGCCAAGCCTTGATCATGCTCCACGATTTTTACTCTCATACTTCTCTCCATTACCAAATTGACAATTCGTTGATGCCTTGAAAGTGTCGTATCAGCCGATCCCTTCTATAAGTTTCGTTGGCTTCAGTACCTCCTCATTCGTTATTCTACATGTCCAACTAATTTCCAGCATTCTTCTTCAGCGTTACATTTCAAAAACTTCTACGCTCTTCTTATGTAAACGGTTTATAGTCCACTCCTTGCTTCCATACAATGTTACATTCCAGCCTAATATCTCAGTAAAGACTTCCTGACACTTAGATTTATATTTGAAGTTAACAAATACTTCTTTTACAGAAATAAATTTGTTGCTATTGCCCATCTGCCTTTTGTGTTCTAAGTAGAACACCTGAAACTTCCTGGCAGATTTAAACTGTGTGCCGGACCGAGACTCGAACTCGGGGCCTTTGCCTTTCGCTGGAAAGTGCTCTACCATCTGAGCTACCCAAGCACGACTCACGCCCCCTCCTCACAGCTTCACTTCTGCCAGTACCTCGTCTCCTACCTTCTACAACAACCGAAGTCAACTTTTTCCTGTCCGAGGATCAAAGCGCATCTACTGCTTTTACTACTAATTTTTTTCCCTCAGCATTGTCTGATTTATTTCGACAACATTCAGTTGTCTTTACTTCACTTTTGTTGATGATCATCTTATACCCTCCTTTTAAGACACTGTCCATTCGGTTTTTATGTCTGTGATTGGAGGTCTGAGGGGCTTCGACCGTCCACTTGTATAATACGTAAAATGGATGACCTACAGTCATCCTTATTATGTCTTTTATTATATGGCTCCCAGTTTCAGTCTTCAGTGCACCATCTTCTGGCCTTAAAAGACGCAGAGGGGGATAACATCATCCGTATACACGATTCTTCAGTGGCCAATATCTTTAACTGTTTTTCACATACTACCTGTAACAGTGATGATGTCCCTCCAATTGTTGCTGATAGTTGTGGTTGGAGAGATAACAACGCTTTTACAACCAGTCGGCGAAAACCAGTTTTAGATTTTGGTCACTGATGAATCGTGTATACGGATGGTGTTAGCACCTTCAGCGTCAGTTAAGGACTAAATATGGTGCAATGAAGCACCGAAAGTGGTAGCCATATAACAAATGACATCACAAGGACGGCTGTGGGTGTTCCAATAATAACACTGCCGATTTCGTTCTACTGCTCTTCGAAGCCCTTTGTCGTACTTGACAGAAATACAATACCATCGCAAGCCTAAAAGTTTATATTTCTACACCATTCACTTAGATTCCCTTTCCTATGTTCTCCTTGGTTTCCTTCACAGCTTGCTCAACGAACGAACTGAACACCAGCAGAAGAGACCTCATTATCCATCTCTGGAAACAGCAAGTAAGGGAGCAAGCCAGGTGTTCTGCTACGCCTCTGTTTATTTCTCTGAGAGGCAGTCAAACTGGTCAACCGTAGGGAATTTTTTCCCTTCCTGGTTCTAACATACACATATACAATAACACATAATTTGAGGATACTTGGAAATGGTATTTAAAAATTCATTTATGTTTGCGGATGTGGATATTCAGCGGCCAAATGATTGTTAAAATTCATGTTGAAACTGCTGCTGTCCTTTATTTTGCACAATTCGCTACAAGGTAAGCTGCCGTTCATGCCAGCTTCGCTTGATATGGTCATTTGACTGAAACTAGTAGCGAATTGTGCAGGATAAAGGACAGCAGATGGTTCACAATGAATATTAACAATTTAAAAATTCGGGTGAGAGTTGCTAGACTCTTATACAAAACCTTCTACAATGTCTGACCTACACTCAGATTATACACTTCCATTATTTTAATTTGCACTAAAGGTTGTCTGTTGGACTACTGTAGCATAAGAACGAACAAAACTTATGGTCGTATGCTCCTACTATAACGGGCTGTCCATCTTTGTGACTACACAAGAAGACCTCCTAGTCTAATGGAATGAAATCCATTCATCATGTGAATGGAAACTGGATCATTTTTTATTCATGCATATCCATCTCCGAATAACTACTGAAACCTACATCCTCCTCAATCTGCTTAGTGTACGCATCTCTTGGTCTTCCTTTACAAGTTTTACCCTACACCCTTCACTCCAGTACTAAATTGATGATCCCTTGATGCCTTAGAATGTGTCCTATCAACCGATCCCTTCTTCTACTCAAGTTGTGCCACAAATTCCTCTTTTCCCCAATTCCATTCAGTACCTCTACATTAGTTACGTGATCTACCCATTGAATCCTCAGCATTCTCCTGTAGCACCATATTTCGAAAGCTTCTGTTCTCTTCTTGTCTACTCTGTAAATCGTCCATGCTTCACTTCCATACACGGCTACACTCCGTACAAATACCTTCAGAAAAGTCTTCCTGCCACTTAAATATATAGGCGATGTCAACAAAGTTCTCATCTTCAGAAAAGCTTTCTTTGCCATTGCCATTCTACATTTTATATCCTCTCTGCTTCGACCGTCATCAGTTATTTTGCTCTCGAAACAGCAAACCTCATTTACCACTTTAAGTGTTTCATTTCCTAATGTAATTCACTCAGCATCACCTGATTTAATTTGACTACATTTTATTATCCTCGTTTTGCTTTTGTTCATCTTCATCTTATATCCTTCTTTCAAGACACTGTCCATTCCGTTCACTTGCTCTTTCAGGTCATTTGCTGTCTCTGACAGAATTACTATGTCATCGGCGAACCTCAAAGTTTTTATTTCTTCTCCATGTATTTTAATTCCTACTCAAAATTTTTCTTTTGTTTCCTTTACTGCTTGCTCAATATGCAGGTTGAAGAACATCGGGGATAGGCTACAACCCTTTCTCCCTCCCTTCTCAACCACTGCTTCCCTTTCATGCCCCTCGACTCTTATAACTGCCGTCTGATTGTTGTTGTTGTTGTTGTGGTCTTCAGTCCTGAGACGGGTTTGATGCAGCTCTCCATGTTACCCTATCCTGTGCAAGCTTCTTCATCTCCCAGTACTTACTGCAACCCACATCCTTCTGAATCTGCATCTCTTGGTCTCCCTCTACGATTTTTACCCTCCACGCTGCCCTCCAATGCTAAATTTTTGATCCTTTGATGCCTCAGAACATGTCCTACTAAACGGTCCCTTCTTTTTGTCAAGTTGTGCCACATACTCCTCTTCTCCCCAATTCTATTCATCAACTAATGATGATATGCCGTCTGGTATCTGTGCAAATTGTAAATAGCCTTTCGTTCCCTGTATTTGATCCCTGCCACCATCATAATTTGAAAGCATTCCAGTCAACATTATCAAAAGCTTTCTCTAAGTCTGCAAATGCTAAAAATGTCGGTATAGCTTTCCTTAACCTATCTTCTACGATAAGTCGTAGGATCAGTACTGCCTCACGTGTTCCAACATTTCTATGGAATCCAAATTGATCTTCCTCGAGATAAGCTTCAACGTTTTTCCATTCGTTTTTAAGGAATTCGTGTTAGTATTTTGCAACCATGACTTATTAAACTGATAGTTAGGTAATTTTCACAACTGTCAACACTTGATTTCTTTGGAATTGGAATTATTATATTCTTCTTGAAGGCACAGGGTATTTTACCTGTCTCATACATCGTGCTCACCAGATGGAAGAGTTTTGTCGTGGCTGGCTCTCGCGAGGCTATCAGTAATTCTAATGGAATGTTGTCTACTCCTACGTCTTGTTTCGACTTAGGTCTTTCAGTGTTGTGTCAAATTCTTCACACAGTATCATATCTCCCATTTCATCTTCATCTATGTCCTCTTCCATTTCCATAATATTGCCCTCAAGTATATAGCCCCTGTATAGACTCTCTATATACTCCTTCCACCTATCTGCTTCACGGCAACTAGGCATAAAATATGGTGCCCGTGGCAGCATGCCTCGAGTAAGCATAATGCGGTTGCTTGATAACTGACAAAATCCATTTAAGTTTTTTAAGTGGGAGACTGCTGCCCTGCACCGCGCACTTGTTAACATACATGCCACCACCTACATTGATCACTGTGTTGTTATTGAATATCTAATGTCGGATTGAACTCAGGGGTAATGGTCTAAGAAAGTTTGGGAACGACTGGTTTATTGGGACACGTACCATGTGTTGAAATGTGGCATCACGTTTCTGTCGAGTGGGAGGTAACACACAAGGACGCATGATACCAGTGACGCACTGTTGTGCCGTCACTACCAACCACGCCCTCAAGTCTCACTCGATGCCATTCCATCCATTCCATGACGCCATGAGGAACAACGCTGTGCCTCTCCAAAACAGAAGTATGGAACGTCTCGCCAGGTCGCCGCCATACTCGTCATCCGATGTAGTGACGTCAGTCAGTAGCAGCCGTGTGTCCCTCTAACAGCACCATTCCAGTCGTAGCCATTTGTGCTGCGATGTTAACGGCAACATATGATGCTAATTCCCTAGTTCGGCTTTTGCTAGGCTACCACCAATGGTGCTCGATGACAAAGAATGTCGTCGGATATGGGAAGAGGGAAGATGTGAAGATATTACGTAGCGCCTGGTGCACAATACGGTGTTCTTGCTTTGTGGTGGTAAGACGAGGGCGACCGGAACACTGTGGACGAGTATGCTAGCCCTAACGTTCCCGAGCAGTCCAACATCGGTCGACTGTCGCATCTTAGTGCACTACAAATATGTTGCACGACTCGACCAGCTGGCCAAACGGAGACCCAGAACGAGGTCCCTTTCAGTGTCTCAAATGCTGATAACGCTTTCTCACATGGGTACGCGGCATCTGCGTCTTCACACAGATTGTTCAACATATGAAGCTTTTCGCCAGGTCTGGCAACAGTACTCAAAGTAAACAACAGTTGATTTTCCACAGTTTTCGTTCGTTATTTATATTTTTTTTTCGTAAATACACTAACACAAAATGCGCTGCTGAACATTTTGTTTGTAATGTAGTGTGTATTAATACTTCCTATACTTAGAAAGTAATATTTTCCTAAATAGTGTAAGTTCCCCTCTATGTTCTCCTACATCAAATTTAACCCAAATTTACTTTCCACTCTATAAAATGTCTACGTATTACAAAACTATGTACCAACAAACTGTTATCCAACTTAAACTCGTACGCTAACCTTTAGCTAAACAGAACCTAATTTGAACTGAACTGTAACTGGTCTCAGTACAACTTCCCTTTATATTAAATGCGCATCTGAAGTAACACAATTATCTGGCCCTAATCAGAATTTCCACTCACCTCGCGTCTTGAAAACATTGTTGCCGATTACTCTAAAGCATAACAGCAAACAGCAAGAAGGCAGCGGCTAACCTAGATTTTCACTTTTTAAATAAATTTTCCAAACCGTATTCAATCTGTTGCATGCCACATGGTGCAGTGTGGTAAAGCGTATTGAGAAATCTTTTTGAAACAGTGGTATGGGGAGAGTAGCTATTCGAATGAAATGATAAAGACAACGATTTTGGAATGAAGTATGTACTCAAAATGATGGACAAAAACTTCGGGTGATGTTCACACATAACGTTGGTCTGAACAATACTGTAGTTAACAAGGCTAACAATGTTTTAAAAAGAGTACAGTATTAACAGGGAATTTATATAAAAAGAAACAGTTTAATCAGTTGATATCTTAATGCATGACTCAGGGAAGTGAGGTGGTCGGTGGTCTTTCTCTCAGCTCTCATCAAGTGAACAAAGTTAATTAGCCGACAATAAGCATTGAGATATAATAGCCGCACAATGCTGCAGTTTTACCTCAAACTTCTAAAAAAATCAGAATTTATATTCTTTTTACCTTTCAATATATACATCATATCCATCTTTGTTGACCATTACAATAAATCTTTCTTCATCTTAAGGATACAATCACAAGCCAACACAGCACTACTGGATACGTCCATCACCAACCGCGCTTCAACTAAGAATGTATCAGACTGCGCCGAAGCAAACTCTGCGTCACAACAAGACCAAAGATTTTTTAACAGTAACATAACTTGTTCTCTCTCTCTCTCTCTCTCTCTCTCTGACGTGCACACCTATAACCTGTGAAAATCAAAATGACACGCCCATCTTACGATAGCAGCAATTGTGCTGTCATACTATCTTCCGTTATTCGTCATAGGGCTGCTAATGTAGCGAAAGGAGCAGTAGACATGATAAGGGCAACATGTGAACACGTTTCATCAATTTCGATATATCCTCTCCGCAGTAGTTCAATATCGAAAGCCGCAGTGATACCTCTATTCAGATAATTGCTAGTTGTTTCATTCCTCTATGTTTTAATCACTTCATTGAAAGTCCACATTTGAATTTGGATAACAAACAAGGGGTTAATGTATGACAAAGCACTAATTCTACATAAAATGTTTAAGGGTAATCTTTAGCGTTTCCACAAATAAAATGACTTTGATGAGTTGTAGAAAGGACACGTCTCAACATTTTAAATTCTTTCTTACTAGGTGTTAGCTGTTCGAACTGAGGTTCTTTTCTTGTAAGTACTATCAATCTGTACGCTAGATGCATGTTCTGTATCCTAAAATTCAAAACAATCTTGGAAGCGGAGGACGCCACACCCATTCTCCGTTAATCGAAATGTAATACGTAGCCACAAATGATGACATAAACTACCATCTACTGTCGACTCATTGGTCGTCCAGTGATCATTGTAGGTAATTAAATAAACTAGGGCCCACCAATTGTAGCCATATGAATTTAACCAATACGATCACTTCTCCAGCACGAACGCCTGAAAACTCCCACTTTATAAGAGGACGCGACACTCGTCTCTGACAGTGTTCTAGTAGTAGTAGTGGACACCAGAAGATCCTGAGGAAGATCCCAGCAGAGGGGTCGAAACGTCGATTATTTTAGACGAAACATGACGCTGCCTAATAACCCAGAAGATTTTAGCTTCCGTGACAATGACCACGAGAGCCTGCAGACTTACATAAAACGCTTGTATGGGCAAGAGGCTTATACCACCATCAGAAGACTGGAGAACCTTAGCAGAAGAAGAGGTAAATTACTAAGCGATTTGGCCTTTCTGTCCCGGTGTCGTGATAATGAAGTTATTCCCAGATTGCAGCGAAATCCAGGCAGATCTGCAGAGGATAGGCACTTGGTGCAGGGAGTGGCAACTAACCCTTAACATAGACAAATGTAATGTATTTCGAATGCATAGAAAGAAGGATCCCTTATTGTATGATTATATGATAGCGGAACAAACACTGGTAGCAGTTACTTCTGTAAAATATCTGGGAGTATGCGTACGGAACGATTGGAAGTGGAATGATAAAAGTAAATTGTTGGTACGGCGGGTGCCAGGTTGAGATTCATTGGGAGAGTCCTTAGAAAATGTTGTCCATCAACAAAGGAGATGGCTTACAAAACACTCGTTCGACCTATACTTGAGTATTGCTCATCAGTGTGGGATCCGTACCAGGTCGGGTTGACGGAGGAGATAGAGAAGATCCAAAGAAGAGCGGCGCGTTTCGTCACGAGGTTATTTGGTAAACGTGATAGCGTTACGGAGATGTTTAGCAAACTGAAGTGGCAGACTCTGCAAGAGAGGCGCTCTGCATCGCGGTGTAGCTTGCTGGCCACGTTTCGAGAGGGTGCGTTTCTGGATGAGGTATCGAATATATTACTCCCCGCAACTTATACCTCCCGAGGTGATCACGAATGTAAAATTAGAGAGATTCGAGCGCGCACGGAGGCTTTCCGGCAGTCGTTCTTCTCGCGAACCATACGTGAGTGGAACAAGAAAGGGAGGTAATGACAGTGACACGTAAAGTGCCCTCCGCCTCCCACCGTTGGGTGGCTTGCGGAGTATAAATGTAGATGTAGATTCGCCAGAATTAGCCACCATGTGCAAACAGTGAAAGCCAGGAGAATCTGCCAAAGGGCCAGCCAAGCACTTCTCCGTGAAAGAATCCAGCAAATACGCAAAGACTTGAATTAGCTCCGTTTTAATTGATGCGCATTTTTCACTGGCGGCAACTCTCTCACCACAGGACTGGGATAAAGTGGACAGAATAACGTTTGATCATTCAACAAGGTTTTCAGATTTCAGTGCTATGAAACAAAAAGACAAGTTCGAGAAGATAGCGGTTAAAGTTCAGAAGGAAGACGCTACTGTGGTTCAAATGGCTCTGAGCACTATGGGACTTAACATCTTTGGTCATTAGTCCCCTAGAACTTAGAACTACTTAAACCTAACTAACCTAAGGACATCACACACATCCATGCCCGAGGCAGGATTCGAACCTGCAACCGTAGCAATCGTGCGGTTCCGGACTGAGCGCCTAGAACCGCTAGACCACCGCCGCTACTGTGGATCCGAAGCGAGTAGTGGTGAATCTCTCGTCAGAAGAACTCGATGAAGTAGCTATTTCAGTTGTGGGCAAAGGTCTGAATTTCGCAACTACACCGAAGAGAATACCTGTTGAAGAAATCGTAAGTGCCGTCGAAGCATCTTTGTTTCGTCTTCCGAAGGTGCAGGCCGAAGAAGTAAGACAAGATGTGTCGGGAGTTATACGGAAATCGAAACCCCCGAAAAGCAACATATCGGCGCAGGAAAGGAAATCTCTTATTGAACTCATTAGAAACGAAAGCATCGTTGTAACAAAATCGGATAAGGGGAATGCTGCTGTTGTTTTGGACGCTGTGGATTATCACAGGAAGATCCTGTGTATCATAAGTGAAAAAACCGATCCGACGAATAGAATCGTTAGAAAAGTAAAAAACCTGGCCTCAGACTCAAGACTGGACAGCACCATTACAAACAATCTAACACATCGATTACCGTGTCACCCAGAATATATGGACTACCGAAAATACATAATCGGTTACTTTGAGGCCTATAGTCACTGAGATTAACTCGCCGACTTATTTTTTAGCGCGTCATTTATCTGGAAAACTGAGACATCCAGTTGGTAAAACAAATACTTTTATAAAAGATTCGAAACATTTTTTTAGAAATTATATGCACACTGAAGATATCTGCAGGTGACATTCTTGTTAGCTTAGATGTGACTCGTCACTTAATTGAATTACGTCTTCGTTCGAGCTACTTTAAATACAATGGTGAAATCTATGAACAGGCTGACGGCCTTGCTGTGGGCACACCCATTTCGCCAGTGGCAGCTGACTTTTTATGAAACATTTTGAGCAACAGGCATTAAGTAGTGCTCCTTTGAAGCCTTCTTGATGGCTCCGCTATGTGGACGATACATTTGTTATATGGCCACACGGATAAGAAGAACTTCATACGTTCCACAGTTTCGTAAATGAAATTCACCCCAAAATCAAATTTACCTTGGAGGTTGAGAGTGAGGTCGGTCTCCCGTTCCTAGATGTGTTGGTATACAGAAGATCTGATAACACTCTAGGTCACAAAGTGAACTGAAAGCCGACTAACATAAACAGGTATTTAGATGCCACTTCGCAACGCCACCGAGCCCAGAAGCAAGCAGTTCTCAAACTCTGTCTGCACGTGTCTTCCGATCAGCCATGATGACAACATGGAATCGGAGGACATTGAAGGCAAATGGGTATGATAGTTATTCAATCGACAGCGCTTTTAGGCGGAACATTTAGACCGCTAATAAGATTGATGAGGAACCGCCTTCTCACTCTGTCAGGTTAGAGTTCGTTTCTGGGGTCACTGACCGCATAAGCAGAATTTTTAAGAAAATTGGTTTTCAGACATTTTTCTTTAGTCAAAACAAAATAAAAGATTTTTCCGACGGAAAACGGATGCACCTGATTGCCTCCTCAATGCAGGCGTCTGTCAAGTGACATGTGGCTGCGGCAAGGTGTATATAGGCGAAACGGGAAAAACTGTTACAGAACTCATTAAGGAACACGAACGGTACTTGCGGCTAAAAAAAGTGCAAAATCAGCAGTAGCTGAAGATTATGAGAACTGTGGCTCTGACACCGATTTTAATAACGTACGTGTACTGGCTAAGGGAACAAACATTTATAGAAGAAAGGTCCGAGAAATGGTTGAAATTTCTAAGAATGCATCTAATGTCAATAGAGAGGACGGCTATAGGCTTCCGGCATCGTGGCTCCCCGCCATCAAGGAAGTAAATACGCAGCCGCGGTGTGTGAACGGCATAAACAACGCGCTGCAATTCACCTCGGCCGACAATATTTTCGGTAAATATGCCCCCTCTCTTGATCTGTCCGTTTCGAATCTAGCCAATGATGACGACCAACCAATAGCGGTAGCAGAAATTTCAACGAATAATCGTTCTCCACTAGTAGCCATATGAATTTTAACCAATACTATCACTTCTCCAGTACGAACGCGTGAAAACTCCCCCTTTATGAGAGGACACGACACTCGTCTCTGACAGTGTTCTAGCAGTAGTGGATACCAGAAGATCCCGAGGAAGATCCAAGCAGAGGGGTCGAAACGTCTATCATTTTAGAAGAAACATGACGCGGCCTAATAACCCAAAAGATTTTAACTTGAATTAAATAAACCCCCTGCCGCTCTTCTTCCTACAGAAAAGCGCTTGCTTTCGGCGGTCGCGCTTGTTACAATTTCTTTTAATTTTTAAATGCTGTAGATTTTATTAAATTCTATATTTGGCCAAAATCACAATGAAGAAAACAGTGATTACCTGTTTCATCCGCTTAGACAGTTATCTTCAGATCAGGATACGAACATGCGGTGCCCAAATCAAGAGAAAATGTAACACACAGTGTAATTAAAGAGTTATCATTCTTAATTTTATTTGACGCTTTTGGCATGCGGTGTGAGCTTCTGGTTGCCCAGAGAAATATTTCCCTATGTCCAATAAAACTGCACTGACACCCAAATCTCCAGGCGTCAGACACTCAGATCGGTACCAAGCGTTGTGCTGTGTGTTGTCGTCCAGTAGAAGATACGTAAACGGTAATTAAAAGTAACACGAGAACTCGGAGTGTAGGGAAACAGTATATGTGAGCTACCATTCTGAAGCTCCGTGGCGACGTGATAGACGTCGGAAAAACAAACATCGCAAACACGAGTCAGGACGTACATACGAAGCAGGCCCCTCCAATAGAAGAACTGAGGGAAACGGTTGACCACCGTGGACCGCCTCGTCTGATGACACTGAATGTGATTAGTAGTACAACTGAATGACGCAGGCGCATAAAATCGCCACGCTCAATGTAAAGAGAATAGTTTCTGACATGAAGTTACAATCTCTGAAGGACTACATACACGCCGCCGATATTGGCATTGCGACGATACAAGAGGTAGTTACGACGAAAATAGCGGATGTGTACGGATATGAGGCAATCGTGAACATAGGTAATGAATGCGGAACGGCAATATTGTTCAGACGGGCATACCATGTACAGCACAAGCTATACTTGAACCTGGACGAGGAATAATTACAAAAATATATGAAAAAATGGTTCAAATGACTCTGAGCACTATGGGACTCAACATCTTAGGTCATAAGTCCCCTAGAACTTAGAACTACTTAAACCTAACTAACCTAAGGACATCACACACACCCATGCCCGAGGCAGGATTCGAACCTGCGACCGTAGCAGCCTCGCGGTTCCGGACTGCAGCGCCAGAACCGCACGGCCACCGCGGCCGGCAAAAATATATGATCTACTTCTTGTTAGTGTATGTGTTCCCTCCGGATCCAGCGGAAAACGAGCAAGGAGGAACCTGTTCCGGGACGAAATTGTCGCATTAATAACTGATTATTGATTCCACACAATTTTGGGTTGGGATTTTAACTGCGTAATGCGTCCAGAAGATCAAGTTCCGAACTTCAAATTTTGCTAGGAGCTGTTGTCGTTAACTAATGAACTTGATATGATAGATGGTAGGTGCCATCTTCGCCCGCACACCCGAGGATACGCGTACGTGTCCAGTAATTCAGCAAGCAGACTAGACACGCTGTATGTAACGAAAGGCTTTATCCATAAAGTAACTGATTGCAAAATTTGGCCCCATAACTTCATGGATCACTGCGCATTTCATATAACCGCGCAGCACACTAAACAAAAAAACATTTCTCGGAAGAGGCGTATGCCAGATAAAAGTGTGACTTTTGGAGGATGCAGAACTAAAACGCGAGATCCATGATACGGCGGTCCAAATATCCAACACGCATTATGTGAGGGCTACAGTCTGAAAAAACGCAGGCCTCCGCAAATTGGTAGCAAACAGCTCTTGAATAAAACGCAGTAAAGCAAGAATATCAGAGTGGGTACGACAATCGCTAGAGGGGAAAAAGATAGAGCGCGTTCTCCGATTGAACTGACGCAGGAGAATACGTCCGTATATCACATGGTCCGGGAAGCCAAGAGAGCTAAACAAAAGTTACTCCTCACTCTTAGTGAAGAACTGGGGAACGAATACGATCAACATACCCCAATAAACAACTACGTGGTGCAAAATTATACAGATTTTTACGCCAAGTCGGCAACTGATTCGACGGCAAGTGAGCCGCTTTTTCCTTACATTAGATCCACGCCAATACGAATGACAACGTCTACTTGTAGCTAACATAACCGATGAGTAAGTATTTACCATAAACAAAGGTTCGCCTACAAGGTAATCGGCTGGTTTAGATGGCCTACCTATAAAATTTTTTTCTTGGTTTTGGAACGTCATAGGACCAGAGTTCACCAAAATATTCAATGAATTATAGGGAGACATGCAGATGGCATCTCACTTTACAGAAGGACCGATTGTCCTGAGCCCACAAAGAACACGTAGCACTATGGTGAAGGATTTAAAACCACTGTTGTTGTTTTGGTCTTCAGTCCTGAGACTGGTTTGATGCAGCTCTCCATGCTACTCTATCCTGTGCAAGCTTCTTCAACTCCCAGTACTTACTGCAACCTACATCCTTCTGAATCTGCTTAGTGTATTCATCTCTTGGTCTCCCTCTACGATTTTTACCCTCCACGCTGCCCTCCAATGCTAAATTTGTGATCCCCTTGTAATATTATTGGTATTTCCGTCCTATGAAAGCTTTGAGTACCCTTTGAAAGACATTTGTTTTGTATAATTTACATAACTGTAAAGATGCGCATCTAGCGCGGACGCTAATACATCGATTGCGCAGTCAAAGAAACATTTTAACAGAAGCTGAACTGTCGTTCCGCTTCGATCTAAATAAAAGATGACAGTAAAAAACGTTTGCAGATCTTCAGATTTTTTTTAATGTACTTCTGCTTGTGATGTGAAAACGTAAAGGAGGTCGACTTTAAGCTAACAAAGTGAGCGGTCTTGCCAGCGTGCAGACAACATTATTAATTAATAACATTCAAGTAATTTATGTTCGAAACTGTAACTCGGCAAGCTATTGTTATCAGAGGGGTTGAACAGTGCAAGAATTGTCTTTAACGAAGGAGGAAAAGTTATTGTAATTTGTGACAAAAACGCGAACATAGGAGCTAGTACAGGATAGACTGAAATCTGCTCGCACCATGGAGTTAGATAATTACTTATGTAAGTTATGCTGTCTATAAAGTAGCTCTAATTGCTTGTGAGAATTATTAGAATATATTTAGTGTTTACCAGACTTCTTATTCTGTTTTTTTTTTCGTTTATACTTTTTTAATCTCCATGCCATATTATTTTTATGAATGTCAAACAGCTTTTACTACAGCAGAGAATACTGCGGCATCCTGGTCGTAGACAGAAGGCCGCTCCTTGTCTTCTATACAACTCATAGCTGCCCCATTTATTAATGATTACATTTGTAAATGCAATTTTTTTTTACTATTCATTGTTAAAGGTCCCTTAGGTAATTATAAAATTCATATTGATTACGCAAAGAAATCCGGGTTGTTCTTTTCCAAGTAATAGAAGTCTTTGCGTAATCAAAAACTAGCCTCCTTCTGACAACGATCAGGAGCCGACCAGAAGACGGACGTCTTCGACCGGTTTCGTGTCTCCTGTGGCAAAGCTGTGCCAAACTGGGAACACGACATTCTAGTATGAAACACAGATTTAAATTGATAGAATTGAGATATATTTAATAATAGTAATAATTTTTTTTAATCATACTAGATGTGGCGCCCGAACAGGGACCTGATAAATTTTTTTTAATCTGTTCTGTTATTGTTTCATGACATCATCCGTTGGACATCGGGGAGCCGTAAAGGAAGTACCGAACGAAACCGAGGAAGTATTAAAAAAAATTTTTTTTTCGGAAAATAACAGCAGTGCGCAAAACGACTGATGTAAGTACGGTTTTCATTACGCATAAAATCTCGCGTCTTGTATAAAAAAAAAACTGATTTCCGGAATTTCTTTCCTTACTGCTTCATTTTATCCTATCGCTGTTATTTCCTTGCAGAGTTGCTTATTTACGTAGTTAGAATTCATTTCTGATCTCTTCATGCAAAGTTTGTTTGTTAGCGTTATTAGCATCTTCATTGTTGCTACGGATAGGAACACAAGATGGATGCCATAATAGCTGGATTAAGTGCCTAGTAGGTGTTTGTCACTTATTTTCAAAGTTAGGTGCCATCTTGTCTTCTACCCGGTATAGCTCTGCAATTGTCACCTACCGCGGTGTGACGTTTGACTATCAGGAAGCGTCGCAGCGTGCGAATCTGAGAGTTGACGATCGGCGTGCTGCGAAAGATTTCTTTGAGCAGTTACGTCACAAACTTGAAAATAAACATGGCAGATGACAAAGGAAAGCCGACAAACAGTGTGGATGACGGTGATGACACTGTTGTCAAGTCATACCCACTACGTTCGCGAACGGGAACAGGCAGACCCGATTCGCGAATGGAGAGAACGGCAGACGATGATGGTGTGCGTGACGTATCGTCACAGCAATCATCGTCACAGCAAGCGGGAGAAAATTCGATGGTTGAAATGATGAGAATTTTTTTTTCAAGAAAGAGAACAGGAGAAAAGGGAAAGGGAAGCTTATAAATTACAAAAACAACGAGATAGACAAGAAAGGGAACAAAAAGAAAGGGAAAAGGAACGGGAGACAGAGCGAAAATGGTTTTACCTGAATACCATGATTGGTACAATGAAAAATAGGTTAGATAATATTGATGCCAACTTAGAGGCAAGAATAAGGACAGTCACGGTGGAATATATCTCGGAATTAAGTTTTAAAGTTAATGAAAGGATAGAAGGTATTCTGCAGAAGGTAGATGCATGTGAGAGTACTGTAGGTAATGTGCACAAAGACATTAAGGTACAAATCGAAAGTTGCCAGGCAGTTACAACAGAAGTTTCAAAAAAATCCGCTGAGGTCGGAGCTAAAGTAAACAAGCTTGCAGACAATGTCGTCACTCTGCAAGGCCAGGTCAATGACCTGACACAGGCGCTATCCGAAATAAACATTGAAAAGAGGGTGAATGATGCTGCAGCCAACGTACGTTCCACGATAGGAAAAGAATTTGTAGAATGGGTCGAGACTAAGGAACAGTATATAGAAAACAAGGTTCAACACGACTTAAAAGAAGCCGTTAAGTCAGCCACAGTTGAAGTTTTAGCTGCTCCAGGTACATCAGGAGATACGATTCTCACTGAATTAGGAGAGATTCGTAGAGTTTTTCACGAGATCTTCCCGAGTGGAAACGACACCTCACTGAGGAAATCGAGCAGTTGAAACAACAAGTCAATGATTTTCCTAATGACAATAGAAGTGAGCATTCACACTTGCTTTCTTCAGAACATGAATACAATAATAATCCCGTGTCTCGTGTAGAATTCTCCCCACTTGTACATGGACACAGCAGTAAGAATCCGTTAGTACGCAACCAGAATGATCAAGTAACTCTTGTCGACCTAATGAAAGAAGAAAGCGTTCTCAAGCACCGCGTGTTCCAGCCTTTTCTGCCAGAGAAACGCAACATCCACCCAATGGTTTTTCTGAAGTCATTTAATGGTGTTTTTCCTGAGAGCTGGGATGACAAGCAACGTATGCGCTTTATAGTAGGATACATTCAAGGAGAGGGTTCTGTCTGGGGAACAGAAGTAATCGAAAGATGTAATAATTACGCTGACTTCGAAAAGCAATTTCTGAACAAATTCTGGAGTTCAGGTATACAACAACGCCTTAGAAAGGAAGTATATAATGCTGAACCGTTTAACACGAGAAGTGCTGGTCTCCGTAGGTACTTTGAGAAATACCTGCGAAAAATACAATATTGGGACACGCCCATTTCCACGAAGGACGTAATTATGATCCGTAAGTCAAAGCTACCCGTATCAATCAGGGAGAAGTTAGTAAATGTCAGTGACGACGACACGGAGGCTTTTCTGTCAGTACTTGACAACCTTGACATGATTCAGGAAGACGTGCGTGCTAGTGCGCGGAGTAATTGTAATCTAGGCCCGCACACTACACAGCCGCACGGTGTAGGCGCAGACTCAGGTATGTCATACCAACCCAACAACAGTAAAGGACACGACGTTCCGTGCGATAATAACAACTACTATCGCCGTAAAGGGAAGCAGAAACATAAATTCCAGGATCAAAACAGGTACCACCCCATATACCAGACAACACAACAGCAATACGGTAATTCACCAGTTAATTACAATGATCGCTATCACTACAATAACGATCGCAAAGGCAATAATAATTTCAATGGAAAAGGACGTTGGATTAACACCAACAGTCAGCAGCAGTATGGTAACCAGCCTAGATTCCAGCACTGTTGTCAAGGGAGAAATGCTCCAGGTCCTTCCAAGCAATACAAACAACGGTATGCTCCAAACTTTAGGAATAGTCCTCCACCTTTTACTAACTATCGAAGTCAAAATCATGAACCTCAAAATTCTCGCATCTATTATGCCAGAGCAAACCCGCCAACACACACCATCTCGACTGAAATTCCGGGAAATAGCTCGCAACTTAGGTGGAATACGGAAGCAAACTTCGTACCGAGCGTACCGCCCGGTACTTCAAAGGTAATTGTGAGCGAAATTCAATCTAATGAACATGCAGAAAGCTAAAAGCACACTTCGACAGGTTTCACACCTTCAGCAACGAATAGACTGATCCTATCCCCAAGATACAAGGTCCAGAAGTCAATCTAGATAATAAGATAAGACAAGCCCTGATCTCTCTCACAACTCATGCCAATTTAAGAAAAAAGGCATTTGACAGGCATGTCAATAAAGTTCTGTCGTGTCGTTTGAACGAGCGTGTTCTTCTGAGGACACACTTCAAACCATCTCTCATCTTACGTAAAAATCGTAAGTGGCAACACCTATACGAAGGACCGCTTGTTATAGTCAGGAAGCCACATATT
This sequence comes from Schistocerca nitens, assembly GCF_023898315.1. Lineage (NCBI taxonomy): Eukaryota > Metazoa > Arthropoda > Insecta > Orthoptera > Acrididae > Schistocerca > Schistocerca nitens. Next base: position 251,743,844 of record NC_064618.1, read on the forward strand.
GGTTGTTACGTGTTGGCAGATCCAGTTAGCGGACGAATAAAGGGACTTTACCACCATGTAGACCTGAAGAAGTACCATGAAAAACATTAAAAAAAATATCATTTATTATGTTAAGCTGCAACTTGAAACAAAGTTTAGAAAGTATGTGAGTCAACAGCATGTACATGTATTCTGCAGGTGACGTAATCATTTGAGTGAGGTGGACACAAAGTAATGATGGAGCTTGAAAGATATGAAGTGATTGAAGAAGGTACTCTACGTATTTGGAAAATAAGATTTGCTTTAGTTTTAAGGTAGTTTTAAGTTTCTTGAGCAATAGAAGACTGCAGTCGTTGAATTGAGTAAGGGATGTGCCAAAGTGCCACCTGCTGCTTTAGTTTTAAGTTATGGCAAATCTCCTTTTTACCAAATAGTAAAGGTTTTCTTTAAATCCCTCATTCAGACCAGAATGTCCGTATATGTGAAGTATTAACCTAAGTTAAGCTTTCAAAGGATTGATATTTTAAGTCGCTAGAACCATGTACGATGCAAAACTGATACATTGTAATCTGTAGATTACACCGAGTATAAGCAGCAACATATAGCTAGTGTGCAAAGAAATGAATAATGGTACTCGCAACTGGAGAGCAACTTTAATTTATTTATTACTATGAGTCAACCAGTTAAGAAATTTGCATTTATAATAAGAATTAGGTCCTATATTGGAGAAACTTAGAGAGACTATTCCTATGTCACGAGTATTATACAGAAACCTTCGATATTAAGACACCTAGTTGAGGAATGAGATAATCTGCTTATATTCTTCTGCTATGTCCGCATGCCGTGATTTTGAGATATATTTGAAGATGCTTTAGAAGCGGATTTGTGCGACATTTTAATACTGAAGTCAAGTTATCCCACGAGGATGACACTAAAAACGGTGGAGCCGAAGAATGAATTTGCTCAACTGATTATTTCACCTATCTTCGTATCTTTCATTTCCTTGCACTATCCTATTGTAGTTTTCTTCTTTAGCGTTCTTACCTTTCTACCCTACCCGGTAGGGGAAGAAATTTGGAAATTAGTTCAAAAGACTTGACGTGTGTATATTGTGTGTATTGACGATCGTGGCTCGTTGGTTAATGCGTATCTGCAGTTACTTATCGAAACGTGATGTAAATCTGATTTGCTGTGAGCAAAAGCATCCTAGGAAATAGGAATAATTTTCCCGATTTCTGTTAGATGAATTTTTGGACGTGAACTGTTCGGCACGCCAAAGTGGGTATATTTTACTGATTATTGATGTAACCGAATAAATGAACAAAGAAACAAAAAAAAAAGAAGGCTGTTATAGAACAATAAGAAAAGGAAAAGAATCAGATTTAAAAAATATATAAAATCTAACGTGCTTCAGATGCACCATTCAGAATAGCAAACACGTTTTTCGTTAGGTCTTGGACAGTAATAAAAAAAAACCATGTATATTTTGTAAATGATCCTTTCATGATAAGTAATTTTAGCATTACCTGTGCTACTCTGTGGTATAGAGAGACCTATATGGACACGTATGGATTGATGCGTGTGACTCAGTGACAAAATAATGGACACGTGTGTAAAATCGTAATTTGACACATGTATGTACACGAACAACTAGTTATCTCTTGTGTGAATCAAAACTGTAATAAACTTATGGACACGTGTGATGTTCCGCGTGTGAAGTAACATTACAAGTATTCTCACGTTGCAACGACGATACAGTGACTATCAGTCAAAGGATAGACAAGCTATTGTACTTACTGCAATAGGTGACAGTAGTCATTTTCATCGATGACTGTTCTTCGTCGCTGGTGCAGTCAATTTACCGTCCAGGTTGACCATGTCACCTTGATGCGCTGCTCCAGTACCCATGATTCAACAAAATGCACAAGTTATAAAACGATTGGTAGCCACTGAACTGTCTGCCTCGTGCAGGACGCGGACTGCCAACGCTGTTAAACGGCCAGTTCGTTACCACGTGACTGTGAAGCACTGTGGCAACATTCAATGACTGCTCGCCGGCCCGTACTCAACAATAAGCATTCCTCTCCATAACGGGCGCGAGCGTGCTCCAGATTTGAGATGAAAATGGACATAAAAATAATAAAACGTTGATAAACTACCACGATTTTACTATATTTACATTAAAAGGACACTAATGATGACTTTTCCTTAACTATGAAAATTGTTACGGCAATATTGCTAAAAACCTTGCTTAAGAAAGACCTGTACAAGACGAAACGTGTTTTGCTAATATTTGCTAACGAAAGAATGTAAAACCTAGACACAAAATATGAATAATATATAATGTATATGTACATAGTCTATGTAGTAATTTTTATTGTCTTAAATTCTTACTCTATATTCCCTTAGATTAAGATGCTAGTTAATGAGCAAGTCCTAATACAGATTTCTTTTCTATATTTTCATGTGCTGAAACATGAATTGGAATGAGATTAAGACAGCCACCAAACTGACTCATTCGTCATTGAACCAGTCATCAACTTTCCTGATTCCCGACATGACCCGATGGATCGTCGAGTCAAGAAATATCACTTCCCCCTTCACATAGTGAAATTCCCAGTGTTTTCCACCAGAATGTGAAAAGGTGATCCCCAGTTTTAGTGCAGTGAAAAGTGAAAAGTGATGAAAGAATTCCCCTGTGAAAATGACCCGAGTTCATGGGAAATACTCCCAACTACAAAGTGAAGAGTGACGTCGCTACGAGAAAGACTGATAAAAGTTTTATGTTCTGTTCACAATTGGCGAAAATGCACCAATACTGTAATAGAATTTTTTTTTCTTATTGTCAATATTTATGTATATTTGTATGTGTATGTGTATTTAATTTGTACTTGTATCTATGTTAGTATTTCAATGTTTCAATTGACTGAATGAGAGTAATACTAAAAAAAAAAAAAAAAAGGAATCCTTGAACACTTATGATGGCATCATGCCACAACCAAGTTTGTTAATGATCAAGCAACTGTGAGTAGCTTTGACGACTTAGTGTGAAATGTATATAATTCTATGTGCCTTATGTTATGTTTGTTTTGCTCCCTACAAGGAGAGATCCTTAAATACTTCATTCACTAAGTACGTGCATCCAATAATATTACGACTGCGCGTGAGTCGTAACGGTCTTTCAGACTCATTACTCCTCACGCGGGAAGCGATGTAATATTATTGGTATTTCCGTCCTATGAAAGCTTTGAGTACCCTTTGAAAGACATTTGTTTTGTATAATTTACATAACTGTAAAGATGCGCATCTAGCGCGGACGCTAATACATCGATTGCGCAGTCAAAGAAACATTTTAACAGAAGCTGAACTGTCGTTCCGCTTCGATCTAAATAAAAGATGACAGTAAAAAACGTTTGCAGATCTTCAGATTTTTTTTAATGTACTTCTGCTTGTGATGTGAAAACGTAAAGGAGGTCGACTTTAAGCTAACAAAGTGAGCGGTCTTGCCAGCGTGCAGACAACATTATTAATTAATAACATTCAAGTAATTTATGTTCGAAACTGTAACTCGGCAAGCTATTGTTATCAGAGGGGTTGAACAGTGCAAGAATTGTCTTTAACGAAGGAGGAAAAGTTATTGTAATTTGTGACAAAAACGCGAACATAGGAGCTAGTACAGGATAGACTGAAATCTGCTCGCACCATGGAGTTAGATAATTACTTATGTAAGTTATGCTGTCTATAAAGTAGCTCTAATTGCTTGTGAGAATTATTAGAATATATTTAGTGTTTACCAGACTTCTTATTCTGTCTTTTTTTCGTTTATACTTTTTTAATCTCCATGCCATATTATTTTTATGAATGTCAAACAGCTTTTACTACAGCAGAGAATACTGCGGCATCCTGGTCGTAGACAGAAGGCCGCTCCTTGTCTTCTATACAACTCATAGCTGCCCCATTTATTAATGATTACATTTGTAAATGCAATTTTTTTTACTATTCATTGTTAAAGGTCCCTTAGGTAATTATAAAATTCATATTGATTACGTAAAGGAATCCGGGTTGTTCTTTTCCAAGTAATAGAAGTCTTTGCGTAATCAAAAACTAGCCTCCTCCTGACAACGATCAGGAGCCGACCAGAAGACGGACGTCTTCGACCGGTTTCGTGTCTCCTGTGGCAAAGCTGTGCCAAACTGGGAACACGACATTCTAGTATGAAACACAGATTTAAATTGATAGAACTGAGATATATTTAATAATAGTAATAATTTTTTTTTATCATACTAGACCCTGATGCCTCAGAATATGTCCTACCAACCGGTCCCTTCTTCTGGTCAAGTTGTGCCACAAACTCCTCTTCTCCCCAATTCTATTCAATACCTCCTCATTAGTTATGTGATCTACCCATGCAATCTTCAGCATTCTTCTGTAGCACCACATTTCGAAAGCTTCTATTCTCTTCTTGTCCAAACTATTTGTCGTCCATGTTTCACTTCCATACATGGCTACACTCCATACAAATACTTTCAGAAACGACTTCCTGACACTTAAATCTATACTCGATGTTAACAAATTTCTCTTCTTCAGAAACGCTTTCTTTGCCATTGCCAGTCTACATTTTATATCCTCTCTACTTCGACCATCATCAGTTATTTTGCTCCCCAAATATCAAAACTCCTTTACTACTTTAAGTGTCTCATTTCCTAATCTAATTCCCTCAGCATCATTCGACTTAATTCGACTACATTCCATTATCCTCGTTTTGCTTTTGTTGATGTTCATCTTATATTCGACCACTAACTCAATTCAGACTATAAAATCTTACCCGACTCATAAGTAGTGAATGAAGACGGTACTGCCGAAGATACTTGGCCCTTATCAAAAAAGTTCTGTCCCAGGGAGAACTATGTGAAATGCATTATGCGAATATAGGGATATTAGAAATTTGTTGTGGTTATCTAAATGCAGCGTTGGTCTTATGTTTGTAGACTCTGATAAGGCATTTGACCGCGTCAACCACCACTTTCTATTAGCCATAATGCAACGGATAGGGTTCAGTGCTCATTTTATTCAGATCATACGCAAATTTGTAGTCCGAGCTTCCTCTAGAATCAAAATTAATGGCCAGCTAAGTCCACCAGTCCCGATTAAGCAGTCACTGAGACAAGGCTGTCCCGTTTCTATAATACTGTACGCAATCGCCGTAGAACTATTACTGTTAAACCTGCGTCACAGGTAGCAATGTCTGCAAGTGTTGGCTACAAAAACCGCGTGTCATGCGTAGGTCGATGACATCAGTGTAATAGTTAACACGCAGTCAGACACTGAGGTCGTCCAACAAATAATCAATATTTACGTCACTTCCTCTGGAGCCAAACTCAATGAACACAAATCGAAAATTTTACCGGTCGGACCCCATATGAAGAACAGTCAAATAACATGGCTACAAAGGACATAGAAGACGAACCACTTAGGTATGATTTTAATGTCCAATCCACGAGAGATGACAGTTGCCAACTCGGACCATAAACTCAATATATTCAGGGCTACTCTCCGTGAACTCAAAACTAGAACGCTAAATCGGAGAGCTCTATTGATTAACAGCTATGCATTAAGCAAAATATAGCATATCGGAGCAGTGCTACCACTACCCAAGGATATAGCACACAAGATTTTAGCTGCAGCGTATTGGTTCATCTGGAGCGGAAATATCTTTAACGTCGCCATGCCATCCATGGTATTAACCTGATGGCGGTCTGGGCGTCGAAGACATCCAGAAAGAAAGCACTGCCGTATATATGGACCGTGTCCGCAAAATACTGCAGACATCCCATCCGACAGTTACAAAAACGTTATTCAACAGGTTAGCCCCAACGAGCGAAAAGGCTCCAGTCGATGATGGTCTCGCATCAGCGCTCAACTCGACTACGTCCGGACGTATACAGCATCAACGCCAGATAGACAAGTGTGTTATCAGAGAAACAGTTTGGTTTTGCTAGTGCAGAGACGTTGTTCAAAAATGGTTCAAATGGCTCTGAGCACTATGGGACTTAACATCTGAGGTCATCAGTCCCCTAGAACTTAGAACTACTTAAACCTAACTAACCTAAGGACATCACACACATCCATACCCGAGGCAGGATTCGAACCTGCGACCGTAGCGGTCGCGCGGTTCCAGACTGAAGATCCTAGAACCGCTCGGCCACACTGGCTGGCTGCAGAGACGTTCTAACAGTATGTTTACAAATCACAGAAAATAGACTGAAAACAAAGATATCTTTTAATTACAAGACAAATTCTTGCCGGCTGGTCGAGCGGTTCTAGGTGCTTCAGTCTGGAACCGCGCGACCGCTACGATGACAGGTTCGAATCCTGTCTCGGGCATGGATGTGTGTGATGTCCTTGGGTTAGTTAGGTTTAAGTAGTTCTAAGTTGTAGGGAACTGATGACCTCAGATGTTAAGTCCCATGGTGCTCAGAGCCAATTGAACTATTTGAACAATTATTATTATCACTGATTTTTGGGTTGCATTCTTCTTCTTGTTCGAGTGGCCATGATGCTAGCAAGACGCACTTTAATCTGCCGTCTATGATAATGTCTGGCATTATTACTATTATTTAAACTACCTATTGTAAATTATTGGAGAAAAATAGAGAATAATGTTGTTCAAGTTTGTCTCATATTTTCTGTAAGAATATTACTAATCTTGATCCTCTGCATTCCGTCTTTGCTCCGCTGTAGACTAGCTGCAACGCCACCGTTAGCGACAATATATTTATATGATTTTATTGGCAAGAGTTATAGTTTTAGTCCACACTGAAAATGCTGAGAACAATTATTTAATGCTGGTTATTTTTTTTTTCAAATCGAAGTTAGTTACTTATTTTCATGTAATCCAAACAGATCGATTCTGTGATACACCAATGTTCATTTATCTGCCGTCATTTCATGAAAGCTTTATGAGGCGTCTTTAAATTGCCGAATTATTCAGACATATATATTTGCCACTGTAAAATGAATCGTAAAGGTAACTTGATCGTATAGTATCAAAAGTAATGCTATGAGAAACTATTGTAACTTCTACCTTCTTTGCTGGTGTCAGAGCATAAAACTTTGTCAGCTATAGCTCAGATATCTTTTCAGTAAAATTCGCCGATTCCAGTATTGTGTGTCTCCGTGTTATAAAAGTGAAGTGATGTTCAAGAGTGAACTAAGTTCGTGTGAAAGTAGTCATCGAACCTTATTGAATACTTTTAAACAGATACACTTCTTCACAGACAACATACGAAAAACGGGTGTGTTTCAATTTAGTTTGCATTCATGCTCATGTCATATTCTAGCCGGGTAATGCAGTAATGAATGACGATTTAGAAATGTAGACATATTTAAATATTTATGTTGGACACTGATGAATTTACGCATTCACAACACGGTTTAAAGGACAGCACACGTACTACCTGGAATTATATTCAAATACTCCACTGCAGCTTAAGACCAGAAGGACGTATTACCACCTCACAAGACACCACAGGCCAAACTCCGTGGAAGTGAAATATGCAATGGTCAACTGGAGTAATGTCTGTTAAAATATTAGCAATCCTATCCTCCATTTCAGAATAGTGTCCACATGGTATGACGCAAACTAGATGGTCCCCACAGGTGAAAAACTGCAGAATATCAAATAGAAGCAGAGCCCGTACTGTGATCATTATCATACTGCAGATACCTTGGCACACATCCTAATTTGTGGAGATCAATTCCACATATGGAACTGGATTAGAAAAAAACTTGGAGCAATTACTATGTCTACAGAATCTGCTATGACACTTAAATAAATACTTCAACCAGACTGGCACTTCTTCGTGAAACAAAGAACAATAGCTCCACTTGGTTTATCGGTCAGTTCGCATATTTTGCAATTACGACTGAACGTGCGAGTGTAGACGAGTATATACAGTAAGTATTGGAAGAGCACCATAATCTTAAAAATAGTCCGAAATACAAAGTTTGGTTTCAAAAGTTCTTACTTCAGACTTTGCGTTAATGAAAAAGTGATTTGTGGTTGGCGCACAACACTAAACCGAGTGGATAAGAAGTTTGCATGTTCTTAATTAAGTTGGCAGAAATTTTTTTGTTAGTAATTCAAGTCAAGGTGCCCCAGGAAAACAAATTTTCACCGAAACCGTAACGGGGAAAAATAAATAACATATATGTATAAAATTTTTAGAAGTGTTTGATTGATTTGATTTATTCTGTTTTCGGATATTCAAAAGTTTGTTACGAAAAGAAATGTTATTTCGTTTCAGTAAAAAAAATAATGAAAGAAAGAAAAAAAAATTGGTTCGGGTGAAACTGGCGGTGGCACTGGTTTTGTTTTTGTTTAGGTTCAAATGGCTCTGGGCACTATGGGACTTAACATCTGAGGTCATCAGTCCCTACAACTTAGAACTACTTAAACATAACTAACCTAAGGACATCACACACATCCATGCCCGAGGCAGGATTCGAACCTACGACCGTAGCGGTCCACCGGTTCCAGACTGTAGCGCCTAGAACAGCACGGCCACTACAGCCGGCACTTCATGCGTTTCTTCATTTACTTGTCGATAGTTATAAATATGTTTTATTCTAATAATTACATTTAATTAAATTCACTAAAATGTCATGCAAATACATGTGATTTTTTAATTATATTACTTTTCAAATGTTATATAAATTAAATGATGTGACTAGCGATGAAAAATGTATAGATTGAAGATTACGTCTGAGCAGGAGTCGAATTGTTGCCTGATGTTCGTCTCACATAGCTCGAACGATAATCATTTGACCACCATGAACTCTAACGACCGGCACCTTCGGACAGATACATCAGATAGATAATAGACACGTAACACTTCTCTTGCAATGTTCTCCGAATTGCCAGAGTAGTGCATCTTACTACTTGAACATTATGTTGTTTTAATGACCTACTAAAGGTGTACAAAGATTGAAGTAAATCTATGATCCCAACGTCGTGGTCCCACTTGTAAGCGTAAAACTACCAACACATCGAAATAGAATAATTTGGCACACATGCCGTCAATATTAGTTTCTGGGGCAGGAGACATTTTCTAACCTATGCGAACCACATTAAAAATGGCAGTTTAAGAATCTTGACGGCTCTTGGAAAAATTTCTGCGGACGTCCATGCAGGGGCTTATCCTGAACTATCTGTCCAAATTCTTTGAGGTGGATCTTCCATCAACGTACGTTACAGGACTTCATAGGACCTGCATCTTCTGTAACAGCCCGTATCTCAAATGGATATCACTCAAAGTCCTTATGAGACTAGAAATATTGATCGAAGCAGGAACGTTACCGTCTAAACTCCCATTTACGACGAATTCTGCAGTCAGAGAAAATACAGGGGAGGTAGCCTGTTATCTTCAATCAAAAGGTCTCATTCTGACATTCATGATATCCGATTTATTAAAACGACAGAAAAATTTTATCTGGATGGATGACTGGGATTTTGAACCTCGGGTCTCTAGCATGTGAATCCGGTGTGTTCATCATTGCGCCTCTTGGCTCAGTAAGCACTGACTGTGATGCAAATACATTCCTCCAGTAGTGAAATCCAACGACTGACTTCTGACGGAGGCTCACAACTGTTCCTGACGGCAATTTGGAAGCTGCATTCACAAGAGATATTTTGACACTAACGTATGCAAATGCATATACTATCTCCATATACGACAACATATGCTGAGTAAGACTACAATGTTTCATTTTCTAAGCATATTAAAGGAGGGTAACGAATGCTCTGTTTGTCCATATTTTTACATTTAAACTCCTTTTTAAAATGGCACACCGCCAAGAAATACTACACTTGTTTCATCTAGTTGTGGGTGGCACAACGCTTTGTAGTAACTTAAGCTGCAGCTAAAGAGTACACACGCGCCTTGCCGGATATTCAGCGCCAGTTTAAGTTTAGAGATCTCAGAGATATGTAAATTAATAAAGAAAATATATCTTTGGTGAATCAATATAAGGGCTGCACACATTAAAATTGCCCCTTTCTTTCTTAGATATGGAGATGCTACAGTATAATTAATTTGCTTTTTTAAAAAATTGGTGCGTAAGGAAACGGGGGAACAGTTTTTGGTATCGCAAAACTTCAGAAATTTTGTAACAGATTATTTGTTTTCGTAATTACTGAACGCGAGGGATTTAATGAAACTCTTACTACAGACCTGGACTATCTAACGTGATTTTTGAAGGCCGAATTATCTGTTATTCCGTGGAAAGTGTCTACATACTTTCGCATTATATAGGATGAAGTGGTTCTGAATAATTTTTAATTACATTTCTATTCTACAAAGCATTGTAATATTGTTACACGTATTTGTTTTATTCCGTCCTAACTAATACAAAATACATGTTTAACAAACTAATTTTTCGGGGTTATGTACTCTGTTCTTGTGAACGTGTCCGGAAGTAATGTTGGTGAAGATTCAAATTGTGTTTTTCTACAGACTGAATATGAAAAGTATTGATTCTACAAGAAGTTTTGTTCTACGGATAGACTCATTTGAAGCTGATTCTATGGAAAAACACCTATATTTCATTATGCGTCGGAGTACGAAACTTCGCGTATATGAGTACATATGTTTGAAGGTTACGAGATTTGCAGGAATTGCGTTTCTTTCTGCCAGTGGTGGTATAAGATTCTGTCGCAAATGCGGGCAAAAAGTGCGCGAGTTGGGATTTTCTTGTCAAAACAGAACAGAACCACGCATTTAAGAAATTTGAATAAAATGAAGTTTTGTGGAGAGAGCAATTATTTTTCTGTTAAGCGATCACAGTTTCAACAAATAAGCGCCCGATTTTGTATCTCTATTTCAGCATTCTGTTGACAGAGATGCTCGTTGATTTCCGATACAAGTTGATTGGCCACAGCTATCTTGTAGAACGTAATGTCTACTTTTATTACCTAAGTTATTCTAAGCAGTAATTCGTTCGCTAAACGGATCGACTCCGATCGTACTCCGTTGGTCTTGCGAGCTTACGAAATACATAATACCACAGCGTAAACATCACTCGAGCTTTCTCTTCAAACGTTTCCATCTAACATAGGCTTCTAAACGGCGTTAGGACTGTGCGAACATCTTCGTTGGTTCCATAACTTCCGGTAACTCTCTTCAGTGCACTCTAGTAGCTAGCTAAAAGTACTGTCAACATTTGAAAGAAAACTACCGGAGTGGGTACATTCCTAAGGGCCTTTCTCTCAACTTCCGGCCGTATTTCTCCAACCTCCCCCGCCATAAATTGGACATATCCTGAATATCTTCTGTAAATCTTGCCTGAAGTGGACGGTTGGACGGTCGCACACTCACTGCGACTCTGCCAGACAATTATGCTACAGGAGGGGGCCTCGACACATTCCTCGGTACCTTCCCTGCTACCTGCTACGTACCGAACGGAGTAACGCAGTGGCTAGCACACTAGACTCGCGTACGGGAAGACGACGTTTCAAAAACCCATTCATCTATCCAGATTTAGGATTTCCGTAATTTCACTAAATGGCTCCAAGAAAATGCGGGGCTGGTTCCCTTCAAAAGGGCACCGCCGATTTCCTCCACCGTTCTTTCATAATCCAAGATCGTGTTCCGTTTAAAATGGTTCAAATGGCTCTGAGCGCTATGAGACTTAACTTCTGAGGTAATGAGGCCCCTAGAACTTAGAGCTACTTAAACCTAACCAAACTAAGGATATCACACACATCCATGCCCGAGGTAGGATTCGAACCTGCGACCGTAGCGGTCGCGGGTTCCAGACTGAAGCCCCTAGAACCGCTCGGCCACTCCAGCCGGCTGTGTGCCGTCTCAAATGTTTTCGTTGTCAATGAGACATTTAAACTTCCTTCCCCCCATCCTCCTCCCTCACCCCAACCCCCTGTTACATTCGTCTCGATGAAACGATTTGCATGTACCACACCACTCTCACTCGAAAACAATAGCTAGATTTCTGATTATTGGTGAATGTTTACAGTTTTCGTATAACTCTAGCGAAATAACGGAAAGTTCCGCGCAAAAATGCCATGATACATACATTCAGCTACCTATTTAGCTTACTTAACTTCAAACGCGAAAGGTTTCTAAGAGTATGTTGATCAGTGTTACTCAATTCTAGAATTATCAATGTTAAGTTCCTAATCTCTTGTCTCCTAAGCTATCTACAAGTAAAGTACATCAAACTACGTCAACTTCCACAATTATTTTGGTCGGTATAGCGTGATTTCCTTTTATAAAGGCCACAGTTCATAATAATTGACGGAAGGTCACCGAGCAAAATAGAAAGAAGATCTGGCGTTCCCCCAGGGGTTTTTAAAAGACCATCTGTTGCTTCTGATCTACAGAAACAATTTAGGAGACAATCTGAGCAGCTTTCTTAGATGTTTGGATATAAAACTGTCATTTAGCGTGTTATAAAGTCACCAGATGATCAAAAGTAATTGCAAAATGATTTAGACAAGATATTCGTATGGTGCAAAATGTAGGAATTGTCTTCAAGTAATGAAGACTGAGAAGTCATCCGCATGAGTACTCAACGGAATCTGCTAAATTTCTGTTACCCGATGAATCACACGAAGGCTGTAAACTCAGCTAAATACTTTGGGATTAAAATTACGAATAACTTAAACTGGGCCGATTTCATACATAATGTTGCGCCGATAGCAAACCATAGGCTGTGATTTACTGGCAGAACAGCTAGAAAGTGTAACAGGTTTTGTAAAGAGCTTGCGTATACTAGGCTTGTTCACCGTCCTCCAATTGCTATGTGGTGCGCTGTATGCATCAGATAGTATTGACGGAGGGTATCGAAAATGTTGAATGGTTCAAATGGTTCAAATGGATCTGAGCACTATGGGACTTAACATCTATGGTCATCAGTCCCCTAGAACTTAGAACTACTTAAACCTAACTAACATAAGGACATCAGACAACACCCAGTCATCACGAGGCAGAGAAAATCCCAGATCCCGGGAACCCGGGAACCCGGGCGTGGGAAGCGAGAAAATGTTGAATGAAGGGCATCTCGTTTTGTACTATGGCGACATCCCCATAAGGGATGGAAAAGACCCACCACGGTTTAATAGCCGTGTTAGAAAACTTTTACGTAAACGAAGAGAGCTTCATCTCAGAGTCAACAGAAGTAAAAACTAGCTGACAAACAAAAAGTGAATGAAGCGAAATTGAGAGCAAGGAGAGCAATGAGAGATGCTTTCAATGAATTTGAAAGTAGAACTTTGTCAGCCGATCTGAGTGAAAACCATTATAGGTGTTGGTCGTATGTAAAATCGGTAAGGGGTTGAAAATCATCTTTTCATTCAGCCAGTGAGTATACTGGCACCGAAACGGAAGATAACAGAGAGAAGGCCGAAATACTTAATTCGGTCTTCCGAAACTCTTTCACCACGGAAGATCGTCACACTGTCCCTCCTTTCAATCGTCGTACGAACATCGAAATCGCATATACTGAGAAAACCGAACCGCGTGGGATAGCCGCGCGCTCAGAGGTGCCTTGCCACAGTTCGCATGGCTCCCCCTGTCAGAGGTTCGAGTCCTTCATCGGACATGGGTACGGGTGTTGTACTTAGCGTAAGTAAGTTTAAGGTAGATTACGTAGCATGTAACCCTAGGGGCCGATGACCTCAGCAGTTTGGTCCCATAGGAACTTGCCACAAATTTCAATTTCAGTTGAGATAACCGATCGCAAAGTGGAAAAACAACGACAATCGCTTGGTTGTGGAAATTCGTCAGGACCAGATGACATACCTATAAGATTCTACAGAGATTATGCGAAAGCACTTGCTCCCCTACTAGCAGTAATTTATCTTAGATCGCTTGAGCAACGTAGAATGCCTAGAGATTGGAAGAAAGCGCAGGTCATTTCCGTCTTTAAGAATGGTCGTAAGACAGATGCACACAGTTACGGACGTATATCGTTGATGTTAATCTGTTATAGAATTATGGAATATGTTTTATGCTCAAGAATTATGACGTTCTTGGGGAAGGAAAATCTCCTCTATAAAAATCAGCTCGGCAAACCGGCCCGCGTTATCTGGCCGGCCATCCCCGGTATCCGGCCCGCCAAATATTTGAGGTGGTACCTATACTGCCAACAATTGAGTTTCGAGGCCTATCGCGACCAATACACCGCGACATTATCGGACACAATCACGCAACAGAACTATCAAATATATGCTGTGGCTCTGCTACTCGCTACAAGAGTACATAACTAAACTTATTGTTGCGCCGCTTGAAATAACAATGCGTTGATATTCTCTACCTCTTCGTCTTGTAGTAATAGTGTTGCTAACTATGATTTTGAGATTTCGTTAACTTTTCAGGACGCTTTCGTGAAGAATGTGCGGTGACATACTTTTTTGTCGGTGAAATTCGCCAGAATAAAATACGCCAGAATTTCGGTCAGGTACGTCCACCAATCAAAATTATGTAATTAAATAAAAATCGTAGTTCGTTTCAGTGTTAGCGATTTCATCTTTCCTTTAGCCTTACATTACGGTGATCATGGGGTGCTAGGGTGCTTTAGTCCCATTAGGAAGATCATGGCCCTTATGACTTCGTGGAGGAGTCAATGTGGCCCGCGGACTAAAAAGTTTGGGGACCCCTGCCGTAGACAATAAAGCTCAGGTAGATGCTGTGTTCCTTAACTTCAGAAAGGCATTTGACACCGTCCCGCACTGCCGTTTAGCGAAGAAATACAAGTTTATCGAGTATCGGATCAGATTTGTGACTGGATTCCAGACTTCCTTGCAGACATAACTCAAAACGTCGCTCTTAACGGAACAAAATCGCCAGAGGTAAAGGTAATTTCCGGTGTACCCAAGGGAAGTATGATAGGACCGTTACTGTTTACAATATATACAAATGATCGCTGTTCGCAGAAGGTGAGGTTGTCTGTAACAAAGTAGCAACGCCAGAAGATAGTAAGAGATAACCTCCAGAGAACTGACGAATTGTGCAGGCTCTGGCAGTTGACCCTGAACGTAAATAAGTGCAACACCTTGCGTATGGATGGGAAAAGAAATCCAGTGCTGAATAGCTACATTATTGATTACAGACAACTGGAAACTGTATCTGCTGTAAAATATCTAGGAGTAACTATACAGAGCAATCTGAAGTGGAGTGAACACCTAAAACAAATAGCGGGAAAAACAAATGTAAGACTCAGATCATAGGAAGAATCCTAAGAAAATGTAAATCATCCACGAAGGAAGTGGCTTATATGGCGCTTATTTGACCATTTCTCGAGTACTGTTCATCTGTCTGGTATCCCCACCAAATATGGCTGATAGAAGAGATAGAGAACATCCAAAGAAGAGCAGCGCGGTTCGTCACGGGATCGTTTAGTCGGCAGAAGAGCGTTACGGAGATGCTCAACAAACGCCATTGACAGACGTTACAAGAGAGGTGTTGTGCTTCACTGAGAGATTTACTACTGAAATTTCGAGAGAGCACTTTCCGGGAAGAGTCGGATAGTACATTACTTCCCGAGTGGAACATGGTTGGAGACCTCAGTTAGTAGTACAAAAATTACCCTCCGCCACACACGATTAGATGGCTTGCAGAGTATGGTGCAGATGGAGATGTAGAGTGCCACGGATATGATACACGGATTGGGGTGGCAGTTATTAATACAAGGGCGGTTTTCGTTATGGAAGGAACTTCTCATGAAATTTCAACCACCAACTTTCTCCTCAGAGTGTGAAAAAATTTTGCTGGCGCCCACCTGCATAGGGAGAAATGATCGTCATAAAAAAATAACAGAAATCAGAGCTTGCACGGAAAGATGTAAGTGTTCTCGCGCGCTGTTCGAGAGTGGAACGGTACAGAAGTTGCTTAAAAGCGGTTCGATGAACCGTTTTTCAGGCACTTCATTGTGAACTGCAGAGTAATCATGTAGATGTAGGTATAGACCAAATAAAGTTAAGGGTTTCAGGAGGGAAGTTTAGCACCGAGAACATTCCTCCAACTTACAACCTCGTCCGTCACTGAAAATAATATTTCTTAAGGGGACCACACCCTCCCTATCTAACCCAAGTTAATTTAGGCAAATATTTGACCCATTTCTGAAAAAAACTATTTGATGCAGGACCTTAATATTTTTACTGTATGCTGCATGCTGCTAATAGTCAACTGTACTAAAATTTACTTTATCCATTTTATAGTTTTTAAGAAATACTTTTTTAAACTTATTAACAAAAGATATTAAGTTTTTTGTGCAGAAAATATTTTTTATGAACTTCCTAATGTGGGAATATTAATGAATGTAGTCACAGAGGTGGCTTTTTATGTTATGCAGAGTCTCTGAAAATTTCATTCATTTATCTATGATAGTTTCTGATATAATGGGGCATTTGTACTGAAAATTTTAGTTTGCGAGAAATTCACTTTAGCGAAAAAACTTTTGAAATTTGTTACTTACTGTGCTGCTGCATCTGATAGACCTTCTTTGGCCTCTAGCAGGTCTTCCAGCTTCTTTTTCACCTTCCTGGATGTTAGTCTTGCTTCCTTGGCCATATTAGATGCAGACCTGTCTGCATCAGCTATCATCATTTTATCGCAATGTTGCAGCCCATTGATCATATTTTCACCAGGATTAATTCCCAGCTTTTTCAGTACCCAACACTTTCCAATATTACCATAATTGAATGTAATAACAGCATCATGAACTCCTAGTTTCATTGTATGCATGCCTACAAATACAGTTTTAGGAAGGCGGTTCCAAATTATGCTGTTGAAACATTCATTTGGATTCTGTGTCTGCCCATGCAGACATTTCCTTAGAAAGTAAGGACGAGCCAAGTCTCTGAAAATAGGTTTAATTGCTGTAATAATAGCAGCAGGAAGAGGATGCTGGTGAGAATAAGATTCTTCAGTTGCCTGAGCCGTATTGTATTTGCACCACGAATTTTCTCCTGATAGACACAACCCATGACATGGCTTATCATCAGTAGAGGACTTATGGAAGAATATGGCCCAAACATCTCTCTTCATTGCCTCCAGATTTCCTTTATTTCTCCTTAAAGTTTTCTATTCCAGTTTTAGTTAACCGACCCTGTCCGGTCAAACAGCAGAAACAAAAGAATACCGACCGTTGCATTCCAAGGATAGCCAACACACTCGGCAGTAAAAAAAAAAATCCCTAACGTGAAATGTAGTGGAGATAAAAATCTAAAATATATGCAGAAAAGTGGGTGACAGAAAAGCAAAATCCTTTTCAGATTACTTAAATAAAACCTTAATCTATCGAAATATGATGAAAAATGAAAATCGATTTTTTTCGACCTGGGGTCCCCTTAAATACCGAAAGCATCAGACCCCTAGACTATTTCCAGCAGCTGTCGTTAATAGCAGTGCGAGGGGTAAATCAAAATCAGCTTTGTCCTTTATTGGTTCCATTCTTCTTGGCGAAAGAACGAATAACTGATTTTCCGTGGTGTGATTTATCTCGCTGCGTAAATACTGTAGCTGTCGGCGGGAAACCTTGATTTCTTACCTTGATATTTCGGTCAGACATCTGACAAACTTCGACGCGCAAGTCGCCGAAGTGGCGTCAAATCGAAAGACTTGCACCCGGCGAACGGGCTACCCGACGGGAGGCCCTAGTCACACGACATTTTTATCTGACAAAGTAGAGGATTTTTCAAGCGATGATGTATCTATTAATGTCTGAAAAGCACCTTTATAATGGGACTTCCTAGAGCTCTGATACTGTCTCGTAAGACATTTAATCGAGTACAGACTTCCTTTGCGCATGGGGTATCGAATGTAGAGGAAATATGCAGCGCATATGTTGATATCCGAACATGTTTTCTTTCTGGAAGACAGGTGGAGCACACAACTTCAAACTCTGGGTCGGTAACAACGTTCATGCTAGGCGTAATCTGATTAAATTTGAGGAAATACAGGTCCTGATGGACTGAAGTCAACGTTAGGACATGGCTACAACCGAAATAACCTATACATACGTACTGAGTTTCACGTAGTCTTCCCTTTTTTACCTTTGTGCAACGACACTACTGTGAGAAATTCGCTTGGATTGCGATGGAGATTCTTGTGTGAAGATAAGTCCAACGATTAAGGTATACACCCTCGGAACGCGTTGAAATATTACTTTTGCATTGCGTGTGGTTGTGAGGGTTTCTTTTTTTCTTCTTTTGTTTTCATATTGCTTCTCTGTCGGTGACGCACTTGCAGTGGCACTGCTCTGAAGATTTCACTAATGTTTCTTCAATAATGTAAGGAACATATCTGTCACCAGATCGACCGTCCTCTATCTACTGGCATGGGAAATTATAATGCAATTTGCTATCATTATTGATTATTCAAATATCACTCCTCACACGCCTTCATCCTTAGCAGTGATTCTTACAAATACCTTCTAAAACAGTCCTCGCTAACCACCACTTCATGGTACTGATGAATTACGAGGCCTGTTCAGGAAGTAAGCTCCGATTGATTGCCAAATTGAAACCACAGTGAACATCAGAAATGTTTTACTTGTAACAATTAGCTACACCTTTCAGCTACTTCTCTACGTAGTCGCCGTTCTGACTTAGACTTTTGTCATAGCGTTGTACCAACTTTTCAATAGCCTCATCATAGAAGGCAGCCGCCAGTGCTTTCCGCCAATTCTCCACGCTGGCCTACACCTCGTTGTCTGTGTCAAAATGTTGTCTTCAAAGACAGCGGTTCATGTGACCAGAGAAGAAACTCAGGGGGAGACAATTGCGGACTGTATTGTGGGTAATCTCACATTTCCATTTGAAAACGATGCAGGAGCATCTTCATTGCCCCTGCAGAATGCGGCTGAGAATTGTCTTGAAGAAGAAACAGCACGACAGTTATGTAATGTTAGCTGCATAGCTTCAGGCGAAATTTCTCACCAGGCCCTCGTACTTGGCGGCAGACACTATTTTCTAGACATCTTTACGCACTCACTGCGAGCTCAGAAATGAGAAGAGCGACGTGATGCTAACTGGGGTTATACTAGAGACACTACCCAACACATCTGTGCAAAGCTTTATCGGATTTTCATAGTCGTTTCCATTTCGCGACCGATCGGAGCTTACTTTCTGAACGCCCCTCGTACTTACTACACTGAAGAGTCAAAGAAACTGGTACACCTGCCCAATATCGTGTAGGGGCCCCGTGAGCACGAGGAAGTGTCGTAGCACGACGTGGCATGGACGCGACTAATGTCTGAAGTACTGCTGGATGGAACTGACACCATAAATCCTGCAGAGCTGTCCAAAGATACGTAACAGAAAGAGCGAGTGGAGGTCTCTTCTGAAGAGCACGTTACAAGGTATCCTAGATATGCCCAATAATGTCCACGTCTGAAGAGTCTGGTGGCCAGTGGAAGTGTTTAAACTTTGAAGAGTGTTTCTGGAGCCATTCTGTAGCAATTCCGGACGTGTGGGGTGTCGCATTGTCCTGCTGGAATATCCCAAGTCCGTCGGAATGCACAATGGACATGAATGGATGCAGGTGATCAGACAGGATGCTTACGTACGTGTCACCTGTCAGAGTCGTATCTAGACGTATCAGGGATTCAATATCATTCCAACTGCACACATCCCACACAATCGCACCATTACAGAGCCTCCACGAACTTGAACAGTCCCCTGCTGACATGCATGGTCCATGGAATCACTAGGATGTCTCCATACCTGCACACGTCTATCTGCTTGATTCAATTTGAAACGAGACTATTCCAACCACCCAACATATTTCCAGTCATCAACTGTCCAATGCCGGTGTTGACGGGCCCAGGCGCGGCGTAAAGGTTTGTGTCGAGCAGTAGGCTCCGAAAGCCCATATCGATGATGTTTCCTTGAATGGTTCTCCCACTAACACTTGTTGATGGCCGAGGACTGAAATGCGCCGCAATTTGGGGAACGGTTGCATTTCTGTCACGCTAAGCGTTGTCTTCAGTCGCCGTTGGTACCTTTCTTGCAGGACCTTTTTCCGATCGCAGCGATGTCGGAGATTTGATGTTTTACCGGATTCCTGATATTCACGGTGCACTTGTGAAATGGTCGTACGGGAAAATCCATATTTCATCGCCACCTCGGAGATGCTGTTTCCCGTCGCTCGTGTATAACATCACGTTCAAACTCACTTAAGTCTTGGTAGCCTGCCATTGTAGCAGCAGTAACCGATCTAACAACTGCGCCAGAGACTTGTTGTCTTATATAGGCTTTGCCGAGCGCAGCGCCGTATTCTGCCTGTTTAAGTATCTCTGTATTTGAATACCCATACCTATACCAGTTTCTTTGACGCTTCAGTGTACTTCGTATCAAACTGGTTGGAGAGTAGACCCTACACATAAGCTGTTGTGACGACGCGCTTGTTAAAATTGTGAACATCTTTTTCATCCAAAATGTCCCCGAAAACTCTTCAAATGTCTCGTCAAACATATGAAATCTACACCACTCATGCCAAAGATGTTTTGAAGTTATTGTTTATAATTACTATGAGGAATGTATTAGTAGTTGATCAACTTATAAAGTGCACATCATCGTCTGAATTTCTCCTGACTGAACCAGCTAACTCAAGCGATGACTGACGAATCAGTAACTCAGGCAGAAAACGCCAGTCAGAATAGTAAACAAAATTATGATTTTAATGTCGATTCAAACGTCAAAGTTATTGTGTAGCTATACAAATTTATGGAAATGAACAGTAGTTTTGCACTTCATACTGAATCCTCTACTGTAGAAACACTCTTGTAAACTCACATTCTTCAAAGCACCGAAGCAGTCTAATGCATTTTGCATGATCAATTTCATATAATAGATAACTTTGATTTGTAATTATTTGTTGTAAACAATAACCAATTTGTACAAATACATCGTATTGCTTTGCCAACAATTATGTGGCCATCAGAAAGCTAGTTCTGATCACCAGAGTGATGAAACGCAGGTGAATGACACTGTTGCAGCAGCCATTTGTTAATCTCTCAACGATGACGGTGTGGTGGTCCTTGGTGTAGTGGCCCATGATGGTGTGGTGTTCGGTGGTGAGGTGGCCAATGGTGCTGCCACAGCTACAGCCTTCGCTGGTGATAAGCAAATGGCTACCACCAGCAACAACGCAGCGGCGACAAAAACCTGAAAGAGATCGTGACGCTGTAGTCTGAAGACATTTTAGCACCAAATTACCTGAAGTGTGTCGGAAGAGAGAGAGTACAGTTATTTAATGTCGTTTAAAAATATACCGGGTGTTCAAAAATCAGCATAAATTTGAAAACTGAATAAATCACGGAATAATGTAGATAGAGAGGTACACATGCTTGGAATGAAATAGGGTCTTACTAGAACCAAAAAAATACAAAAGTTCAAAAAATGTCCGACAGATGGCACTTCATCTGATCACAATAGCAATAATTAGCATAACAAAGTAAGACACAGCAAAGATGATGTTCTTTACAGGAAATGCTCAATATGTCCACCATCATTCCTCAACAATAGCTGTAGTCTAGGAATAATGTCGTGAACAGCACTGTAAACTTGTGAGGAGTTATAGTGTGGCATTGGCGTCGGATGTTGTCTTTCAGCATCCCTAGAGATGTCGGTCGATCACGATACACTTGCTACTTCAGGTAACCCCAAAGCCAATAACCGCACGGACTGAGGTCTGGGGACCTGTGAGGCCAAGCATGACGAAAGTGGCGGCTGAGCACACGATCATCACCAAACGACGCGCGCAAGAGATCTTTCACGCGTCTAGCAATATGGGGTGGTGCGCCATCCTGCATAAACATCGTACGTTCCAGCAGGTGTTTATCAGCCAGGCTGGGGATGATGCGATTCTGTAACATATCGGCGTACCTCTCACCCGTCACGGTAGCAGTTACAAAACCAGAATCACGCATTTCCTCGAAGAAAAAAGGCCCTATAACGGTAGATGTGGTAAATCCAACCCATACCGTGACTTTCTTGTCTTGCAATGGAGTTTCCACGACAGTTCTAGGATTTTCGGTAGCTCAAATTCTGCAGCTGTGGGCGTTGATAGACCCTCGGAGCGTGAAACGAGCTTCGTCGGTCCACAACACGTTACTCAACCAATCGTCATCTTCCGCCATCTTCTGAAACGCCCACACCGCAAATGCCCTCCGCTTCACTAAATCGCCAGGTAACAGTTCACGATGACGATGCATTTTGTACGGATAGCATCGGAGGGTACGTGTAAGTGCAAACCAAACAGTAGTGTTTGGAATGCCGGTGCGACGTGCGACAGCACGAGCGCTGACTTCCCCGTGCATAGACGAACCCGCTACAGTCTCCATTTCTTCCTGAACTGTCTCAGCAGCATTACGCCTTGTGCTCGGTCGGCCACTACGGGGTCTATCGTCTAAACAAACCGTGGCTTGGAACGTCGAAATCATTCTCGCCACAGCTGCATTTGTCAACGGACCTTTACCCTTTCGAATCCCTTCCTATGGCGATAGGGTCGTAACGCTGAACTAGCACATTCCCCATTCTGATCATACAGCTTCACTAAAAGCGCCTTTTCAGGTAACGTCAACATGCTGCGACTGCTGGCACATCTGATTCTCTCTCTCATTACAGCTACTTTTATACACGATTGTTATGCGCAGTCACTGACGTTTTGCTGTCCAGCACCGTTTGTGAACTTTATTTTTTTTTTTGTTCTAATAAAAACCCATGTCATTCCAAGCATGTGTATCAATTTTTACCTCTCTGTCTACATTATTCCGTGGTTTATTAAGTTTTCAAATTTATACTTGTAAGGTATATGCTTCGCCGGCGATGGGCGAGGCATGACAGAATCTCTGACCAGAGAGTAGTTTATTGTTAGTTGTTGCTTGTCGCGAGTCTGCGCTAGTCTGCGCGAGTCGACAGTAGTAGTCAGTCGGATACAGTAGTAGTCGGTCGGCTTTAGTAGCGAGTGGACGGTAGTAGTCCGCGGGAGTCGGCATGCGTCGGCGGTGTGCTCTGCTCGCGACTCTGGTCAGGATTCTGGACGATGAGTATTGTTGTAGAAGGTAAAGAAGCAGCATTGCGCATATTTAATAATGTATGTTAATTGTAATCTAATTTGTTCAGAAAAAATGCCTCAATAATAATTTTTATAATATAAAGTAACTCTTTCAATGAAAAGTATTCATTTCAATTTAAAGAATTTTTCCAATGCATTATCATTGCTTCCAAGAATCCAAAAAAATATATAGGCCAGCATTGCACGAAGCTGTGTCGAAGAATGTATACATAAGAGCAGATATATAATTGCAGTTTTTATTGAGGTAAGAATTTTGCTTTTGTTATTCAGAATACAGGGCCGAAGGTCAGCGCTGCTGTCCTTATAAAATTTACCAGATATTATTATTTCTGTTAGGAGGTTACATTTCGTTCATGGTTCATTATTTAACTGATATTACTGTGGGTTTTTGGTCAATTTTCATTTATCAATATTCTATGGGGAGTTTACGCTTGGCTCCATTTCACATTATTCATTTAATATATTTTCTGCTGGGAGGTTACACTTGGCGACATCCGGCCAGGATCGTATTTCTTTGTGAATCTTCTGAGAAGTAGTCATATATCTGCTCTTAATTACTTGAACGTAGTTAGCATCTGGCGCAACGCATTTTACTAATTTGTCACTCTTTCTTCCACAGATCATCGGCAATTTTTTGCTCTTTGTTGTATTCGTGTTTGTTGCATTTATGCATTGTGTTTGTTTCATTTGTGAATAATTTTGATTTTTTGTTTTGTGAAAAATGCCGCGAAAAACTGTTAACAGTACATCGCGATGTGTAATGAGTGAAATAACCGACTCGAATAATTTGACCGATAGTACTTGCGACACGCAGTGTAATGATGACAATCCTCCATTTGTAGACAATCAGTGCGTACCGACCACTAATATTGATTTTGATCCTAGTGATGAGCAAACGAATTCAGTTGTGTCGTCTGTTAATTTGACGGCAATTGATGACGCGGGACGTTCTATTACAATGAACGCTGCCCAGCTTGACACACCTGGTTTGCAAAATTTACGTAATGAACAGACAAATTTTTTTAACGAAAATGAACAGTTTAATGAGAGTGCGACAGATTTATTTGATTCCGGTGTAGTGACTAACAGTGCACATCCGATTGGCAAACATTTTCAAGAATCACAAAATAACCAAATGGATACACAAAACGTGACAATTGCAGGTATGCCATCAAATAGCACAGTGAATAGAGCCGATAATTGTAGCTGGGATCAAGTTATGGCATTTTTACGACAAATGAATGAAAAACAGGACAACAATTATAAACAACTTAATGAAAATTCCAAACAACAGAATGAGAGACAAGAGAGCAATCACAAACAACTTAATGAAAAATTAGACAACAATTCCAAGCAACTTAGTGAACAGATCAAACAACTTAATGAAAAGCATGACAATCTTAATGAAAAATTAGACAACAATTCCAGACAGCTTAGTGAACGGATTACAGCCGTTGCCGCGTAATGTCATGATATTAAAGAACAATTACGTGAGGAAATTGAGGTTTGTGCTAGGAAAAGTAGTGAAGAAATGAGATCTGTTGCTCAAGAATTAAGGAATACGCAAGCAGTTGCAACAGAATCACTTAGAGACGAAATTAGTGCAGTCGGTAAACAATGCTCTGAAAACACAACACAGTTACGCGAGGAGTTTAAATTAATGACAGCAGAACTTTCGCGCACACTGGATGCAAAGGTCGACGCGAAATTCGACCAACAGAACAGTCAAATTGACGAACGTTTTAATCACCACCTACAAAACAGTGAAACGCGTTTCCGTAAATTTATACAGGAACAAAATAAAGTAAAACGACAAGTCATGGAAACAATTACCGCACAGAGACAGGAAGATAAACGTAAATTGTTTACGAAAGCAAAAACATACGTAGACAACAATATTGCTACAGTATCGGACGAAATTAATACTATCAAACAATTGAACACCGAATTGCGTGATTAAATTACCGATCTCAAATCAAAAACAGATACACACACAGTAGACTTTCAGACAGTGACCGACAGACTTGAACAATTAGTACTAATTCAGGATCCTGAAGTCATCAAAGCAGACGTCAAAAAATTTAACGAAACCACACGTAAAATACAAAAACAGCTTAATGCTTCTGACACTAAAAACGATCATCAGGTAAAAATACAGACTGAAAAATATGATGAATTGGCCATTCGTATTGACGTTATTGAAAGTAATAATGACAGCAAATCAGACGATACTTCACCGATTTCGTTTAATCAAACACCTGAATTCCAAAATCTACAGCAGACATCAGTTAGATAGATTCGTCTAATAATACGTTACGTAGAAAATTGTCAACTTTACAGCAAGATGTAACAGAGATGAAAAATGTTTCAGTCACTAACACGTCACAGCATACAGCACATTCCGAACATTTGTTATACTCACACAGCCAGTATAACTTAAGCAATTTACAGAGACTATGCGACTTAAAATCTGAAAAGCTACGCGACTTAAAATCCGAAATGACACAGACAAACAGATTCTCACACAAACCTGAACCTGTTCACAAAGTCAGAGATGATAACCTAGATTACGAGCAATTTTTATCCGTAAGAAAATCTAAGGTATTTAAAAATGACAGAGCACAGGTACATGCTTTGAACCGTATACGACAATTTGTTTTTGTATTTTCAATAGCATTGCCTGTAGTACAGAAACTACAATTAGCATGGTTACAGCAATTTGTTTTTGAATTTTCACCGGCATTGCGTGAAACGCAAAAGCTGAAATTTATTTGTAGCGCGTAATTGACCTCAGTGGATTCATTACGCTTTAATGAGTATGTGGCGTAGCGTGCACAGGGCCTCGAGCCGTAGTAGTGCTGTTTCATCTTTAGTTTTCTGCACTGCTGCCTTCTTTTCTACTATCCTTTATATCTATCAAAACAGCTCTTTAACTATTGCTCTATCTAGGATTAAGAAATGAGTAAAGAAAACCTGATACGACAAATTTTACCGAAAGTGACAGTTCTCTTTAGACACTCCCGAAATGACAACTATCGCCGTAACTTTAATAACAGAGAAAATTTTAATCATCAGTATGTGTAAAAAAATTATCAGCAACAGGAACCACATTTTAGTAATAATAGACGTTTTTCACCGCAACAGCATGAAAGCCAGTCGGTTAACATACCTAACCAACAATGTAGTCTACAAGGTCAACCAAGCTTTAATGTTTCGCCGCGTACACGTATAGCATCAGCTCCAACAAATAGTAACGCACAGCAACAAGGGAATCAGTACGTACAGAAAACACACTATTTCAATTCCTATCGCAATGCGCCGTATAGAAATGACTATCACGATAGACGTAAAAATAATGAGCACAATTTTCAGCGTACATTTAATAACAGTCGATCTTATCAGCAGCAAAATCATCCGCAACAACATATTATCATGAATGAACCAGACAGTAGATATCATCCAGAGCGTAATACGTCTGGAAGAAATAACAGAACAGTTCAAATAGTCTAAATGCCACAGCATCCTCCAGAAAATAATAACACGTCAGATAGAATTTGACTAGATACTGTACAGATCGCATCTTCCAGCAACACAAGCACTACTTTTGACACGCAGAATGTTGTTCATGAAAATATTATTACTTTTGACAACTTCCGAGACACTCTTTTGCAGGAAAGACCAGTTGTTCAAAAAACCATTTCACACCCTGTCATCGAAATTAAAATTGGGTCATCGAAATTTTCAGCAGTAATCGATTCTGGATCACCTATGTCAGTTATAAATGAAGAAACTTTCAACGAGTGTAACAAAGAGAATACCTGTCCTACGTTACCATTAGGCAAAACGAAAGTAAAATGAGCAGTATCTAGTAAAGGAGTAGATGTAAAATTACAGACACATTTATCATTTTGTATTGCAGGTCATACGTTTCACTCAAATTTTTGGATTGTTCCCTTATTGACAACAGACGTTATTTTAGGTACGAATTTTCTGGTACAACACGATGCCATTATTGACTTTCAAAATTCCTATTTAATGTTGAACGATGAAAATGTACAACTAGCTTTAGAATTTCAACACTCTTTATCTGCAGAAGAACAATCAATTAATCGTACAGAGGTGATTTCCACATCACGTAACATAGACTGTAATTCCACATTGTTAACAGATACGTACGTACACAACTATAATACTCCAGACGAAGCCGACTATGACGTCATACAGATGATTTCTGATAAAGTTAAACAGAGCAGTGCAAATACAGACGACGAACGCACGCAACTACACAAAATTCTTTTACAGCAAGCTCCAGTTTTTGACAACGTTCCTGGTACTACGTCCGGTTTTATGTATGAATTTCAAGTTAAACAGCACGACACATTTAAAGCCAAGCCTTATCCCATTCCATATATTCACAGAGAACAAGTTAAGAAAGAATTGCAAGCTATGCTTGACCAAGGAATTATTGAACCGGCAGCTAGTCCGTACATAAACCCGCTCCGTATTGTTAAGAAAAAGGATGGTTCACTTCGCCTCGTGCTTGATTCGCGTCACATCAATGACATTATTATTAATGAAACATCGCCCACAGACATTAGAAGAAATTCTACAGAAATTTCATGGTACTGCTATTTATTCCACATTAGATTTGAAATCGGGATTTTGGCAAATTCAGCTCCATCCGAACTGCAGAAAGTACACAACATTTCTCTGTTTTGGTGACTGTTATCAATTTTGTAAATTACCATTCGGTTTAACTATTTCTTCAGCAGCGTTTATTCGCGGTTTGAATACAATACTTCCGACAGAACTTAAAGACAGAATTACAACGTGCGTAGACGACATTCTTATTGCAGAAGCTAACTGGTCTGAACACAATCTGATTCTTGAACAACTGTTGCAAACTTTTCGTGCACAAGGACTCACAGTTAATCTCAGTAAATCGCACTTTGGTAAAACTTCTATAAAATTTCTTGGACATATAATTTCAGCAGAAGGCATTACGCCTGACCCGGAAAAACTTCAAGCTTTACGTGACATTACTGTTCCAACGACGAAGAAACAACTACGCAGTTTTTTGGGTTTAATTAACTTTTTTCGTAAATTTATTCATTACTCTGCTTTAGACACCCCTACATTATGTCAATTGACAGGTAAAAACACTATTTGGTCTTGGGAGAGGCAAGCACATTCTGAATTTGTGAACCTGAAAGAAGCTTTGTTGAATGCACCACTTTTATCGCACCCAGATCTTACTAGAAACTTTTCCATTGCTGCCGACAGTTCTAACACCGCTTTAGGCGTACACATTTTTCAAGAAATTGAAGAAGATGGTTGCACAGTAATTAAAAACATCGCTTTTGCAAGTCGCATTCTGTCACCTGCTAAACGAAATTATTCTGTTACAGAACTTGAAACATTATGTGTTGTATGGGCTTTTACCAGATTTAGGCATTTTCTTTATGGAAGACACACTACAGTTTACACAGATCATAGAGCGATACAATTTTTACTTTCGGCTAAATTTACACACGACAGATTAAGTAGATGGAAACTTTATTTGCAGGAATTTAATTTTACGATTGTTCACATTCCCGGCACACAAAATATTGTAGCAGACGCACTATCCCGTTCTCTCAGCAACAATCAGCAAGACATCCCAACCAACTTCTGCAAAGCAAATTTCAGCGTCATATACATTCAACAAGTTGCATTTGAAAATTTCATTTCGTCGTCATTATAAGACATAGCACAAGAGCAGAGTAAAGACAACGTATGGAAAGAAATCAAACACCTTTGGCAAGATAGGAATAATGTTACCGTTAGAAACCATTACACTGTACGCAATGACATTCTGTTTCGCCACTCTCATCCTAACAGCAACAATTGGTTATTATGCATTCCTGACGAACTTGTTAACAAATTAATCTGGTATACTCATTTAAATTATGCACATTACGGAGCTAGAAAATGTTTTCTTATCCTGAGACAGAACTGTTATTTTACCAACATGGAGAAACGTATTCGACGAGTTTTAGCGTCATGTAAAATCTGCCAGAAAGCTAAATCAGATTCGACTTCACATATTCCTCCATTACATCCCATTGTACCTGTTAAATTAAGACACATGGCCGCTGTAGACATTTTTGGTCCGATTCCCACAACTAATAGAGGTTTTTGCTACATCTTTGTCGCTGTTGAACTCACTTCAAAATTTGTTACCTTCACCCCGTTACGAAAAGCTACTGCTAAAACTGTTTCGAAAGCATTTGTAAAACATTTTCTATTTCATGTAGGGCATGTATTGAAAGTAATTTCCGACAATGGACCACAGTTTCGATCTGCTATATGGACACGTATGTTACGAGCTAGAAACATTTCTCCGATCTATATATCCAGGTACCACCCTTGTGAACGATTAATGAAAGAAATTGGTAAACTGTGTAGAATTTACTGCCATAAAAAACATATTGATTGGGACACACACATACTCTCATTCCAAGATGTAATTAATTCCATACCGAATGAATCTACTATGCTATCTCCGTCTGTTATACTGAAAAATGTTGAACCACCTAACAAAATTAAAGAATTAGTAACATTTCCTACATCTCGTCGACTACGACACCATGAAATAATTGACATTGCGCTAAACAACATCAAACGTGCCGCAGAGCGCCGGAGAATACAGCAAAAACAGGTTTGTATACGCCGTGACTTTCACATTGGACAGAAGATATTAGTACGTACACACTATTTCTCCAACTAAGGGAAGAGTAAATGCAGTAAATTTGAGCTTCTATACGCAGGTCCATATCGGATTCGCAGCATTCCTCACCCCAATGTAGTACACGTCGAAACTTTGAGAACCAGAAATACCAAAGGGAACCACCACGTATCGAACGTCAAACCTTTTATTGAATGAAAATACTTTATGATTTATCACACTGTAATGCGATTTCCTAATTTTTTTATGACGGCTTATGCAATTATATTCACATGAACACCTACTGATGATTATCGTAATTTTGTTTTTGGCAAGTGCTCGGCAAGGTAAGGCTAGCAGGTCGCTCTTCTTGTCGTTACACATCAGACCGTGCAAATTTTTCCAGAAGAACTTACACATTTTATGACCAAATATGCAATTATATTTATGTGACTACTTACTGATGATTTTCGCATTTTTTTCTTGGCAAGTGCCCGGCAAGGTAAGGTTAGCAGGTCGCTTTTCTTGTCGTTAGACATTAGACAGTGCACATTTTCCAGATAAAATTACGTATCTTACGAATAATTATGCAATTCTATCTAGCGATATATTAATTTTATCAAATTTTCTCTGTATTAAAGTCTTCAATTCTCGCCTCTATTAACTACACAACATACAAGCTGTACACAAACAAGATCACATTTCTTGTCGTTATACACCTTAGACCGTGCATATTTTCCATTTTTATGTATGTATGATTGTTTTCCTGTTTTGTTTGTATGTACTATGAAATATTTAAGATATAAAAAACACTAGTTGACTTTAATATTTTGCCTTATGATAGCTATACATCGTGACTACTTTACTTTTTTTTTTTTTTGCTGCTACATTGTGATACACTGAGTACATTTTTGCTTTTGAACACTGTCGATGTTTTTTGACATATTACGTTTTCTGTCATGCTATGCTGTATGCTCAATTATGTTACTATAAACCAGTTTTTATCTAATGGGTATACGAATTAAATGCAAGACATTAATCTTTGTTCATCAATTTCAGAAAGAAATGACGTGTAAATGAAATAAATTAAACAGAAATGGGAATTTCACCTTCGGAATGAACGAAAGAGGATGCAAACCCTCGTGATGAATAGTAAATGGATCAGAATTAACAAGCATGAACAATAACATACTATACACATCGTAGAATAGCAGTCTTAAAAAAATGGCTCTGAGCACTATGGGACTCAACTGCTGAGGTCATTAGTCCCCTAGAACTTAGAACTAGTTAAACCTAACTAACCTAAGGACATCACAAACATCCATGCCCGAGGCAGGATTCGAACCTGCGACCGTAGCGGTCATGCGGTTCCAGACTGCAGCGCCTTTAACCGCACGGCCACTTCGGCCGGCTAGCAGTCTTAACTAATTTTTTCTTTCAGAATACGAGGCGATTGATGCAGGCTGTCAGACAGAACTACACATCTTAGTTTTAGTGATGAAATATGATAGTAATAAGGAATAGTTGTATAATGAATAATGAAGTGACTCTTTTGCAGATGATAATTATTGGTGATGAATAATGATGAAGAATATGCTACTATGGATAATGAAGTTTTTCTTTACAGGTGACGATAATAATGGAGTTATGGTGATATGGATAATGAAGTTTTTCTTTGCAGATGAAAATAATGATGAAGTTTATACAGTTGCAGTTCGTTTTGACAGTATGTCTTATATCGCATGGTATAATGACTGAAGGTTTTGGAAAGGACAGCTAGAGAACATATATATTTTTACACACATTTCACTACCTGTTAATTCGAAGTTCACTACTTTTCAACATAATATGCATTTCTTCTTTCAGTTTCATAATCCATTTTGTATATTTTGCAGGAGAAATTATTCATGAAATTAATGTGCTATAAATAGTTGTTTATTAAACCTATGTCGTTTATGAATGTGATCACATATACTCTACTTGTTTCATAACCTTGCTAAAGCTGACTCATGACGAATGACGTTACACATCTTCATTTGCAGCAATAATTCAAAAGCAAACAAAGGAATTACCAGTCCCAAATAATGCTACTAGTTTAAGAGAGTTCTGAATTATACTGATCAGCTCTGAATAGTATGTCACTTCAATAATGACTTCTGAATAATACAAAGAAAAATGCTTTGTAACTGGCCAATGAATGCCACTGTTTATTGTAATAAAATTACCTATGATGCCAATGATTGCTATAATTAGATTAATTATGTATAATTGCTATGCCAATAATTAACTCATTTTGAGTAATGACTTCTGAATAATACAAAAAAAGAAAAAATGCTTTGTAGCTGGGCAATGAATGCCAATGTTTATTGTAATAAGATTACCTATGATACCAATGATTACTATAATTAAGTGAATTATGTTAATATTATGGCATTCATTAGCTTCTGTTTTGAATGATGACTTCTGATGGTTTGTAACTGGGCAATGAGTGCCAATAATTACTATATTCAGATAATTTTATGAACATTATTCTGTAATACTACATACATGGTACAGAAATGTTCAGTAACTGGGCGATGAGTGCCACCAATTACTCAAATCAGTTGTTAGACTAGTGTAATTCTCAATGAAGACTACTATGTGACTTAATGTCCTTCACCTTCTGACCTAATTACCAGAAATTACTGCAATATCCATTTGTCCTGTCTATCCTCATGATCATGGAGCACTATATTTGGTTTTTGCACTAATTCTACGTTGGTCTACTTTACAAGAACATGGTGTTGACACGACATGCTGTCCACCACCTTGAGCGATGGAGATGTTATTATGGTCCCACTGTTTGGTGTACCTAGTGTACTATCAAAATGATAGCATGGAATATTATTATGACATTTCAGTGTCTTGGCTACACTGATTAATACTTCAAGGAAAAGAGCTTCAGATTGTCTCACTTGGTGTTGTGCTTCTGTAGAAAGATATGGACTTTCAGTGCAGCTGTGTGCAACCTAAAGTGCTACAACTATGCGTGTGCACTTCCTTTTATTTGTTAATAAGATCAGTTGTCCTGAAAATACTAAGGACTTCTATAGTGCATGTGCACTTTATTTCACTCCTTGATATGTTTATTTGTTGTAAAAAAAATGCTAGAGGATTTTACAGTGCGTGTGCACTCTATGCCATTTGTTAACATGATTTGTACTCATTTTGTGATTCCGGATATGTTCTGTACTACAGTATGTGTGCACTTTTGCCAGTTGTTAAATTGATTTGTACTCATTCCGTATACATTTTGTGATTCCCAGATATGTTCTGAACTTCAGTGCGTTTGCACTTTTGTCATTTGTCAATATGATTTGTACTCATTATGTTTATTTGTTGTAAAAATATTAGAGAGTCTTACAGTGCGTGTGCACTTTATGCCATTTGGTAATATGATTTGTACTCATTACGTATACATTTTGTGATTCCCAGATATGTTCTGTTCTACAGTGCGTGTGCACTTTCGTCATTTTGTTAACATGATTTGTATTCATTGCTTATACATTTTGTGATTTGCTGATATGTTCTGAACTACAGTGCGTGTGCACTTTTGTCATTTCTCAATATGATTTGCACTCGTTGCCTATACATTTGTGATTTCCTGATATGTTCACTACTACAGTGCATGTGCACTTTTGCCATTTGTTAATATGTTTTGTACTCATTGTGTATACATTTTGCCATTGCTTGATGTGTCTGTACTCAGTGCATGTGCACTATATTTTATTTCATGTTCTGCACTTATATATCTGTAAATATTGTGTGATTGTAAAGTTAATTAATTGACTCACCATCCCTGCCAAATTTTCGCCCCCCCCCCCCCCCTCCCCAGTGGAGGGTTATGTAAGGTGTATGCTTCGCCGGCGATGGGCGAGGCATGACAGAATCTCTGACCAGAGAGTAGTTTATTGTTAGTTGTTGCTTGTCGCGAGTCTGCGCTAGTCTGCGCGAGTCGACAGTAGTAGTCAGTCGGATACAGTAGTAGTCGGTCGGCTTTAGTAGCGAGTGGACGGTAGTAGTCTGCGGGTGTCGGCATGCGTCGGCTGTGTGCTCTGCTCGCGACTCTGGTCAGGATTCTGGACGATGAGTATTGTTGTAGAAGGTAAAGAAGCAGCATTGCGCATATTTAATAATGTATGTTAATTGTAATCTAATTTGTTCAGAAAAAATGCCCCAATAATAATTTTTATAATATAAAGTAACTATTTTAAAGAAAAGTATTCATTTCAATTTAAAGAATTTTTCCAATGCATTATCACGGCTTCCAAGAATCCAAAAAAATATATAGGCCAGCATTGCACGAAGCTGTGTCGAAGAATGTATACATAAGAGCAGATATATAATTGCAGTTTTTATTGAGTTAAGAATTTTTGCATTTGTTATTCAGAATACAGGGCCGAAGGTCAGCGCTGCTGTCCTTATAAAATTTACCAGATATTATTATTTCTGTTAGGAGGTTACATTTCGTTCATGGTTCATTATTTAATTGATATTATTGTGGGTTTTTGGTCAATTTTCATTTATCAATATTCTGTGGGGAGTTTACGCTTGGCTCCATTACACATTATTCATTTAATATATTTTCTGCTGGGACGTTACATACTGGCTTTTTGATCACCCGGTTTGTGAACTAGTCCACACTGGGAAGGCCTCAACTTCGAGTAAAGTGGAAAAAGAAAGAAGAAAAGCAGTTACATCTTTTAAAATTTCTCTTAAGTTTCCTTTTTTTTAAAAAAAAAACTTTCTAGTATTACTCTCATCAGGATACTTATTATAATTTCCAAACATTACTTGATCTTCAAGTAGCTTACTGCGGTTGGTGAAAGACACAGACTGGGGACTCTCTGCGTGATACGACATATTTTATGATATCTTTTAATTTTTGCCTGTATTTCGGCCAGAAAACAATTGGAAAACACAGAGTTCCAGGAGTGGTGTACCACACAAATTTACAGTGGATTGCTAGTAATTTCAGTTAAATACGGTCTGCGTAGTGTAACATTATCGTGAACACCATCCTAATTTACATGCTCTTTCAAATTCCTAGTTGCCGAACATAAAATTTATAATTATGTTGACTAGCTGTGAAAAAAAAAGTCCCCGCTAGTTGTCTCGCGGTATCATTCTCGCTTTCCGAGCACGGGGTCCCGGGTTCTATTCCGGGTGGGGTCAGCAATTTTCACCTGCCTCAAGATGACTGTGTGTTGGTGTGTCGTCTTCATCATCATTCGTCCCTATTACGGTCGGAGGCAGGCAACGGGAAACCACCTCCATTAGCACCTTGCCTAGTACGTTGTTGTGTGTCTCCCGCATCGTTCTCAGAAGAAAATGTACTTTCAGTGCACTCAAGTAGCAAACCTTTCGGTATCGTTTGCACATCAAACATTATTGCCCACGTTAAACACGAGAGATGAAATACCTGCAGTGTTGGCTTTGGAAAGGTAAAAGTAAGTGAAGTTCCGTGTTCTGGTTCTAGATAGGTCAATCGGTCACTTCCGAGCGCCGTGTCATCCTCTGGCGTTACTGGATGCGTTATGGAGGGTGGAGGTGTGTGGAGACAGAACACGGCTCTCCCGGTCTTTCTCCGGTTACTTGACCCTCAAACCTCTACCCATCGATAGAGTAGCTATGCAGCTGTCCTCACGAAGCTGAGTGCAACCCCCTCCGAAGCCCACTACCAAGGAAAAACCTTCCAGTATGGCAGACACTCACGGTGAAAACGGATGCGAATGGTTTTAAGACAGTACACTGGTGTTCTACAGGAGTTGAGTCAAATATCCGGCCACTGATCGTCTGCAACTCGTGGTCTTGTGCCTAACGTTGCTGCCTCTGGATCGCAGCGTCACCTGGTTGATTTCCAGCATAGTCGTAGATTTTCTCCACCCGGGGATTGGGTGCTTGTGTTCACCTCATCCTTTTTTTACTTCTTCGGGAAAGTTGTGAGACTGGACAGTAAATAGACTGGGAATTTGCGTGGGTGCTGATGACAGCGCAGTTGATGGCCCCACAAACCAAATATAGTCATTATCGTCCACCGATCATAGTTATTTCAGGAGAAAGCTGAGTCTTCCCTCGTAAAACCACAAACCACTTTTTTTGGCATCCTCGACCACCCTGAGATCCAGCTCCCTCTCTAATAATATCCGAG
This sequence comes from Schistocerca nitens, assembly GCF_023898315.1. Classification (NCBI taxonomy): domain Eukaryota; kingdom Metazoa; phylum Arthropoda; class Insecta; order Orthoptera; family Acrididae; genus Schistocerca; species Schistocerca nitens. Next base: position 251,779,815 of record NC_064618.1, read on the forward strand.
TTTTATTTCTGGTTGATTCTCAGGCACGTGGACCTTAAAATGACGTTTATCAAATTATTACAATATATTTTTATACAAGAAACTCACTAAATATGGCAATGAAAAATCCAGTAACGAATGAAGTACTTGCATTCAGTATCTTTTAAGAAACTGAGAAAAGATGTAAATGGAAACTATTGTAAGACATGAGTACAAATATAGCACTCGTTCGTAAGAGTGTCCCAACTGTAATTTTCATTTACCACACGTCTTAAAACAATAGGTTAATGAATGCCTTTAAAGCATAAGGAACATATGTTTATCCTTTATTTTTCAGCACAGATATAATCGCCAGTGATAACTAAATTACATTACTGTTCTCTGACAGGTCCCTCTATTACTTTTGAGCAACAGGAACTTTTTTGTGACAGGAGGTGTGACAAAAACTTCGTTCGTCTTCTGCACCGGTTCTTCCACAGTCCATATTTCACTACCATGCAATGTTGTGCTCCAAACGTACATTCTCAGAAATTTTTTCCCGAAATTTGAGCCTGTGTTTGGTACTAGTAGACTTCTCCTGGCCAACGAAATAACCTCCATACCAATCGTTATCGGAAAAAGAAAAATCTTCGAACTACGGAGCAGACACAAGTTTTCTTTTGTAAATACGAGGAAGGAATCAAGTCTGATAAATGTGTCATAGTTTTGAAGAGCCATACATGGGTAAGCCATACTGTACAGACAGTGCAGAAAAGAAATAAATAGTGTGGCTAGATTTACGCATCTACAGAGATGCATGAAATTTACGTATCTAATAATACGGATTTAAAAAGGGGAATAGAAGATAGTTGACATTGAACTCATTACGTGTTTGTTATTTTATCGGAGGAAGCAAGAAAAGTGACTTAGTTATTGATGTACAATATGAAGACTAAGAATCACCATTGACAAAATGTATGTGCGGTTACTGAATGTGAGAAGTCACACTCGCGGAAAATTCGACGTGAAAACTTCAAAGTATTTGGTGCTACTAATAGAATAAAATATTTGCTTGAAACAGAGTTACCTTAACTTCTATGTTCTACTGAAAGGATAGCGATTTTCGTGACGGTGTGCGGACTTAGAAATCCTGACGGAAATTCATAAATACTGGAAATTCCTTACAGCCTGTTGGCTCTGCGAAGACTTACCAGAAACCTGTTCATATTTCAGCAGGTAGTCGCAAGCAGAGCGGTCGGTACAACTGTGAGCCTCGTCTGTAACGCGTGTCGTTTACAGCGCGACAAGTTTGGAACGTGAAGGTCAGCAGCAGCTAGCTTTGCAGAATTATTCAGAGAGTCGCGAAGTCCGCAGTCGGTGAAGCACGTCCTCGCACAGACTCAAGGGTTCCGTCACGCGCTCGTTCTCAGCGCCCAGCCATTAACTTGGACAAACATCGGGAATTGTCCGCCGGTAGCTGAGTGGTCAGCGCTACAGAATGTCAATCCTAAGGGCCCGGGTACGATTCCCGGCTGGGTCGGAGATTTTCTCCGTTCAGGGTCTGGGTCTTGTGTTGTCCTAATCACCATTATTTCGTCCCCATCGACTCAAGTCGATGAACTGCGTCAAATCGAAATACTTGCACCCGGCGAACGGTCTACCCGACAGGAGGCCCTAGACACACGACATTTACGTTTATCTGGAATTTACCGACGACAACGTACTGCCCACTGCCGTGTGCTGGTTTCTAATATCAGCGGGGAGCGACCGTAGCACTCGTCCGGATCTTCTTAGCTCCAACTCAGGATGAAGTCAGGAAGAACGAAGGAAAAAAAAAAAATTGGTCTGGACATGACTTACCATACAGAAGTGGCAGTTGTTCGATCTAAGCATTGATCTTAACAACTTTATTAATAGTATAAGACTGTCGCGGTTATGATTCCACCTGTCGTATAACAGTCGCATGCCCTGTTTCTGACAGCAATCAGAAGAAAATGACTGAATCAAATCGTAAGTTGAGCATCATTGTTTATCCCCAATGAATTTGTGTAGGTGTGACGCCCCGAAAACCCGCCCGGTTAGCCGTGCGGTCTAACTCACTGCTTTCCGGGCAGGAAAGCGTGCCGGTCCCCGGCACGAATCCGCCCAGCGGATTAGTGTCGAGGTCCGGTGTGCCGGCCAGGCTGTGGATGGTTTTTAAGGCGGTTTTCCATCCGCCTCGGCGAATGCGGGCTGGTTCCCCTTATTCCGCCTCAGTTACACTATGTCATCGATTGTCGCACAAACACGTACTACATGTGCGTGTACACTATAATTACTTTACAACACAAACATTAGGGTTACACTCGTCTGGTGTGACACGCTCACGGGAGGGGCGGGGGGGGGGGGGGGGAGGGGGTTACACTGGGTGCCGAACCGCACAATAACCCTGGGTTGGGTGTGGGGCGGCGGTGTGGTGAGTTGACTGTTGTAGCCTGTTGTTTCTGGGTCCCCAGTTGCATGCAGTACAATACAATACAACGCCCCGAAGGCGTATTTACGCAGTTACATATTGTGCAGGCGGGTTTCCCGTGACTCAGTTGAGCTACACCGACGTGGGGTAAGGGAACAGAATGAAATTTTGGATAGCATTGGTGTACACTGAGCTACGAATTCATCTTCGTCTACCAAAGATACGATGTACAACAACCATTCAGGATGAAGCTTTACGCCACAGGAAACAAATTGCTCAAATCGATGTAAACTCTTGCTGAGCTGCCGGCCGCGGTGGCCGTGCGGTTCTGGCGCTGCAGTCCGGAACCGCGGGACTGCTACGGTCGCAGGTTCGAATCCTGCCTCGGGCATGGGTGTGTTTGATGTCCTTAGGTTAGTTAGGTTTAAGTAGTTCTAAGTTCTAGGGGACTTATGACCTAAGATGTTGAGTCCCATTGTGCTCAGAGCCATTTGAACAATTAGAACCTTGCTGATCTGCTTAGTGTTTTTTTTTTTTTTCTTCTGGCTGCAGTTCTATTGTTCTTGCCGTTTTTCATCGCATCGCTAAAAAATTCGCGACGTATTTTCCGGAGGATTATTATGTGATTTTAATGTTAGCCGTGCTTTACTAAGGGATTTTGGATGTTGAAGTATATTTCAAGAGGTACCAACGAGTAACGTTTCTTTAAAGAAATAAGTATGTTGTTGATCAAATGACTAGTACAGCGAGTTTTTCACAGTCGGACTACGGCATCGTGTCGAATATTTAGTACTCCTGAGAGTTCGTCAAGCTGAACAAATGAATTAACATTTGTATCATAACCGGGATTGAACCTGGATCAGGAATGCTGACCATTACACCAGTGCAGCACTATGATCAACACTGCTGCACGAACTATTATTATTATCACTATCGTAGGTAAAGATGAGACTTCAGTGTCTTAGGGATAATTTAATTATAAGATCTATTGCGCCAGTTTCTCCAATATGATGAACGTTTCTCTAGGGTGCCCTCAGCTCAAACTTTCACTTTCTCTTCGCTCACTCGCGAAACACTTGATGTTGACCCCTACCCTTTCTAACAATACCATACCTTTTTGGACTTTTTTTTCAAGTAATTAGGACGTGAGCGACATGCAATTGAAACAAAGAGAATGCAGCTTTTGAGATGTAGTGCTTCAGAAGAACGCTGAATGTTAAGTGAGTAGGACGACTAATGAATGAGGAAGTGCTGAATCAAATTTGGGAAAAAAAGTTTATGGAATAACTTGACTGAAAGAAGGCATCTGTTGATAGGACGCGTCCTGAGCCAACAACGATTATTTATTTGTGTAACAGGGCAAGTGTGAAGGAGCGATTAAAATTGTTGGAAGAGACCTAGGCATCAATACAGTAAACAGATTCAAACGGATGTAGATTGTAGTACCTATTCGGAGATGAAAAGGATTTCCCAGGATATACCAGATTGAAAAGCTGCACCAAACCAGACTTCGGACAGAAAACCGCGACAACAACAACAAAAACAGCAACAACAACAACATACTCATAAACTGTTTACAGTATACCTTTTACACCCATCGGCCTCAATATACACCGTTTTGTGTATCACATCAGTATACATCTGTAGAGATGTGATCGTCTAACGTTCACGCCATTCCCAGTCCGTGATGTATACTTCTTAGTACATGTCCTTCCAGCGTGGCGCCGTCCTTGTGTTTCTGGTAGACTTTGTTCAACACCTTGCCAACACGCTACGACTTTCTTTGTTTGGCCTTTGCTCTTAGCCGTCTGTACTGATGTATCCAAATTTTCTCAGACTGTGTGGTTCTGATTAATCCATTCTGTACTTTTTCTGTCCACGAAATAGCATCTATACTTTCAGAAAATGTTTCGTTTGTCTAAAAGCGACTGGTTCTATTCTCATTTACTTGCTTTCTTCCCGTTCTCTTATTCATTACTACGGTACCTCAGTGTACGAAAAATGTGTGTAAATAAGGGAGAATACGACTGATATGTGTCTTGATAAAGTCGATAACAAGGTGGTTCTGACCCTCAAATGTCATTTTTATAGACTCGTTGTTGATACTCCTAAGCATAAGATAAGGGAAAACGTTTATGTAACTATAAAGTATGTGACATTTCTTTTACGTCTTTTGTGAGAGACGCACTTCCTTCTAACTCATACCACGCCGTATTTCGATCTAAGCGCAAGTGGGCAGCGAATTGTGAATTGTGGTTTATTTGCCTCAATACGTACATTTCGTTAAGGTACAGGAGACACGTCAAAATTTTGGTAAAATTTCACCATAAATACAGAACAGCTCAGACTCTCATTTCATCCTCTATGAATTCTTCTGTAGAATAGTAGCATTTCTGCCACAAAACCTGCAATATTCTCATTTTTAAAATTTCTGACTTCATATTAAGTATGTTTTTGCATATTAACTTGTATATTGTCATCCCCATATACTGTGGAGTCGGCGCATGTAATTTAGACTTGTGTGTGGGTAGCATAAATTTATTTTTGTTTCCCATGTGTGGTTAAAATGATTCTCGTCAAAGTGTGTAGGAAGATTGTAATTTCATAAATGTATATGGAGGGAACAGTTAGGATTTTTAATTTCCGAAATAATGGGCGAGAAGACTCTGTTTGCTACGTAGTACGCATGTATCTGCCAATTTTCTTTTGCAGTTTCAGTATTCGAGATACATTTCTTGAGCAAATAATAGATTCAGATTTGCTATTATTTGTATCGCAAATGCAAACTGTATGGTTTGAAATTGATAGGAAGTCAATACTTGTGCCGCTAAAACTCAGAAATGAGTCCCGGTACGATCAAGGGAGTTATATGGTGTGGTACCTCTCTGTCCCACATCCATGAAGAAGGATCCTGTTTTAACCTGAAGGGCGTGGTTTTGAAGATATAAAGGCTGGGAAGTTTCGCCTTTTAGAAATTTCTATAATACTCCAGAACATTCAAGAGTATTCGAGAACATTCGAGAGTATTCGAGAGCATTTTATAACATTCGAGAGTATTCTAGAGCATTTCACAACATTCCAGAATGATTCGGAATGTTCCACAATGACCCGGACGTTCTGGAATGTTCGGGAATTGTCTGGAACATTCGAGAAGATTCCAGTGTATTCGGAAATATCCCGGAAAATCCCAAATCATTGTGGAACATTCCAGAACTCTCTCTAATGCTGTGGAATGTTCTGGAACGTTGTGAACCATTCGAAGCCTTTTTGGTATCTTCTGAAATTCACCACTGTTGGGGCTACCCATTGGTAGGGGTATATAAAGCAAGATCCGCGGTGGGTTCGAACGTCGGCTTCTATCAGTGACGGAGGAACCGAAAACCGAATATAAATCGAACATAAAGTGTGTAAAGTGTATTTACTGTATTTGTTAATGAAAAGTTGATATGATCTATATTTTAGACAATGCCCAAACACAAAAGAGGAGGAGATCTTGCCAGTTCTGAAGAAAAACGACGAAGACAAAAAGGACAGCGAAAAAACGAACTTCGTCAAGGACCCGATCGACAACACTGGTGGAATTATTTACTTGGACGTATCAGGCGGCACCGGGAAAACTTTTCTAAGAAATCTGCTGATGTCTGAAATACGAGCTAAGCAACGCATCACACTTGCTTCCCGGTATGTAAAATCTCAAAGGCGTTAGGACGGAGTGAACTTTTAAAGCAAGCTAAAATTATCTTCTGAGACGAATGCACAGCGGCACATAAATCACTCGAAACCATGGACAGATCATTACAAGGCTTACGAAGAAAATCGGAAGTAATGGGAGGAGCTCTACTTATATTCGCAGGAGATTTTCAACAAACACTTCATTATCCCTAAGTCAACACCAGCAGACGAGATCAATGTATGCTTAAAAAAATCACTTCTCTGGCCGCACATACAAATGCTACGACTAACCAAAAATATGAGAGTTGAACTATCGAAAGATGAAACAACAGCACATTTTGCTCAACACCTTTTACAAGTAGCGAAGGCACATATCCTACTTACCAGACGGCCGGTCTCATTGAGCTCAGTAGTGATTTCTGCAACATAACCACTGCTGAACAGAAACCCATGCACCAAATTTATAGAAATATTGTTCACGACTGTACCAATCCGGACTGGCTATTTGGAAGAGAAATTTTGGCACCTGTATATAATAGTGTCGACGATATCAACTTTCATATTCAAAAGAAAAGTCCGGGTGAAGAAAGAATATACAAATCGATCGACACGATGGTAGAAGCTGAAGAAAGTATGGACTTCAATACAGAATTTCTAAACTCTCTGTAAGTACCAGGAATACCATTATACTGCCTTAGACTTAAAATTGTATCTCTTATCATACTACTCAGAAATCTCAGCTCAGTAAAACTATGTAATGGAACAAGGATGATCGTCGAATAGCTATAGAATAACGTCATCGAAGCCGAACTTAAGAGTGGAAAGTACAAAGGACATACTATTTATCCCCAGAATACCACTGAACTCTACTGAGGTGCCATTCCAGTTTAAAAGACTGCAAACACTCTTGTTTCTCCCACGGTCAACTATACGAAGCTTGCTGTCGAGTAGGAAATTCGAAACATATGTAAATATATACCTCGGATAACCAAAATAAAAATTTTGTTTATAAAAAAGTGTTGTAAATAGTTAGAATATTATTTCAATAAAAAATTTTACCTCTTATACTTCAACAAGTATTGCAAATGGTTATATGTATTCAGTACAATTTTTTACCTCATTAAAGATTATCCTTTTATTCCAGCAGGCCACTGTGGCCAAACGGTTCTAAGCGCTTCAGTCCGGAACCGCGCGACTGCTACGGTCGCAGTTTCGAATATTGCCTCGGGTGTGGATGTGTGTGATGTCCTTAGGTTAGTTAGGTTTAAGTAGTTCTAAGTTCTAGGGGACTGATGACCTCAGATGTCTCATAGTGCATAGAGCCGTTTGAACCATTTGAACCAATGGATCCTAAAACGACCCTGATTGCTTTCTTTAAATAATCTCTCGGGAATTTACACCTGACAAAACACCACCCTGTGTAAATCCCTCTTAATCCCTGAATAAAATCGCAGTACTGTATGTATGCTGTAATAATAAGGCACAGTTTCTTAAACACCCTGCATAAAAGTTGTTGTGTCAGTCACTAACTTTCATACGTATCGCATCGTCTCTGTAATACTAAAAATCTAAATAATCTTTTTATGACATTCGTACTGAGCGATTCAGCAGCAACACAAAAATTTTGTAAACAAAATTGCTACCGCAGTAATTCATGGACTGGTAATTTTTTCTAATGATGAAATATTTTAACGTAAAGTTATCTTCTTTTCCGCCAGAGAGTTTTTTACTATGATATGATACAACTGTGTAGAGCGAAAAGAGTGGACGACGTTTATACTGACTGTCACTGTATTTTATACTTGTGAAACTCAACCACATTACTTAAACAACTACGGAAATCAGCTAACGGGCCTCTACGCTGGAATCTCTATGTGAAATATGTACCTACTCTGATGATATATATATATATATATATATATATATATATATATATATATATATATATATATATGTTCATTATAAAAATTTTTCCTAATCGTCCATTTGAGTTCGCGTGATACGCTCATCACACTTATCGTTTTTTTTCCAATCACTCGAACTTTACACAGGAAGCTCTGCAATATTCCTCTCGCTCGCATATTCTAAGTATTCGTCAGTTTAGTACGGAACTAATTCGTCGTTCTAATCAACATCAACCATCTGCCGTTATTGTTATTCAATGATTGCTGAACTGGATAATGCTGTACATCATGATACCTATTGGTGGTGTAATATAAATGCAACTTTCAATAATAAAAGAAGAGAAAAAATTCTGATAATGTATGAGTTAATTACTGGACGACCAATGACGTAAGGTACGGGGTCGTGCCAACTCACTGCTCGAAATTTACTATAATCCAAGCAAATATTAGGTTTTTCTCGTGGAAGGACCGTTTAGCAACAGTTAAAACTAAAATTCAACGTTATGATACGAGTATTAAGGTTAACTGAAGAAATGTCGTGCCAACAGAGAAGTCCCTGTCGAGATACTTTGCTGTTGCCAAAAGCTAATAGACAAACAAGATATCGGCAAAACCACTGCGGTCTCGTAAAACTCTGCCTTCTCAGAAGTAATGACTACAACGCCCTCCTTTCGAGCTAAAGTGTGAACAGGCTGACTCACGTCGCACCTTCTTCCTGTTATGGCACCTTCCGGTGCAAGCTGTAAGTACATGCATAATAATGACCGTTAATTTTCGGCTCTGTAGATCAGGCTGAGTTGCAGATTTCACCGGGAATCTGATGTCTCACTTGAATCCAGTTTAACTCACGATGGCAAAAAGACCTGCAAGATGAACATATTTATCAGTTTCTAGAGCATGAAAATATAGACAACTTTCTCCCTCGAGTACGTGTAGACAACAAAAACACATACTGCACTAATGGAAATCTATAACTACAGAATTTTCTTCTTGAAGCTCTAGTTTATAGATTTTTATCGTTCGTTTCCCGAACGCGGTAAAACTAACTTGGGGACCTCTTTAAGTTTTAACTTTCGAATTCGATGCCCCCCCGAAATTTATTACTGTTGCAGGAACAAGTTCACTGTTTCACCTTCAGATCCACTTCGTGTTCACTTAAGAATTTTTGATTTTGCTACAGAAAGAGACAAGTAATTTTAACACTTCAATTTTGTCGATTGTTTATAACGGCTGAACATTTTATTTAGAGGAATCTCACACTTCAAAAATTCATTAATTATAATAACTTATCACAAAAACCTGGGTTCTTGAGATTTTTCGGAAGCGAATATGCAACAGTCTCGTGTCTTTCATTGAACACAAACGTGTGGCTATTTTTTCAACAACTGCAAAAATTAAAGTGATACATGGATAATAACTTGAGTAGCGTGGCACAGATGTAATCAAATACTAATCCATACTGCCCCTTCTCTTTCTTTTTATAACTACTGGTAAAATTTCAATACTAAAATGATGCTAAATGTATTTTCGTTCGTGGAATGTATGAAACTAAGTTTCCTCATTTTTGTGACAAACACTCTCTCTACCAGAGAATTCTGTAAAACGCAAGAGCAATTACAATTACTTACCGCAGACGAGAGCAGGATCAGTATAAAGGCTCAATGCAGCCGCTCACGATTAGAAAATCCATGATTACGATAGTCACACCAGTAGTAATAAAACAGCTCACTTCTCTGTTAGGTCGAAATAGATTACTATTTAATGACTGATCAAGATTAAAGGTCTAAGTGTATTTCTGTGTTCAACGGATAAATGCAAAGAAAATTTACACCAACTGTGGAGCATTTAAAGGCACATTGTTAGCCATAGCATGTAAATCTATTTTTTTAAATCAGAGAACCCTGTTTAATAAAGCATTAAAGCCAATGCAAGTTATCTTGTGCGCAATCACATTTCATCGCTGGTGAGACACACAAAGGATGTCTAGTCTTTTGTTAACTACTTCTTCTGTTATCTGTTCTGGAATGGAGTCGAGGGAGTGCATCGCGCGTTAGACTGGCCACTCTAATTTAAACTCTTTAATTTTATAAAAAGTCACTGCGTACTGCAGGGCGCATACTCGTGCATACTAGTAATTATGTAAGGAAAGTTCCACTGCTCACAGACGAGATACCGACGTGCGGATAATCAACATATCGCTAGTGATTAATATTGTATTCCCAATGTAAGTAGCACAGTGCACTTCAGTAATTATAGTTATCATTAACGCTATTGTTATTTCATTATTTGTTTAATCCATGATCCTAAAATTTTAACATTATATGTAAACTGTGTTTTCAGTATTTATCTCATTTTAGCTCAGAAATAACGTGGCCCACGAACCTCCTTCTTACGGCGACGAAATTCTCAAAGTATATGTCCTATGCCGCCTTATCATGGTTTAAATATATTCACCGAGTTTTTTAAAATATTTACATCCATCTCAATTTAGTTCAACAAAAATTATATATATATATATATATATATATATATATATATATATATATATAATTATTTACAAGCAATGGGCAGGAAGCGATGAAGTTGACCAACCCTATTACGTTTCAACGGAGATCTTCAGTTGATGAATCAATAACGTACCTCTATGCACGAGGTATTCTGAAGTACTGAAAATACAATCTGTGGTTGTCGAGCACTTTTTTTAACACAGAAAATTTGATTGGTTAGGGCGGGGATTATAGAAAAGTTCTCTTGTTGTGTCACATTCCTCTTTTTTGGAAGCTCTGGGTTAGAATTCACGAGAAAGCAAGGGAGGAAATTAATTACCTCGTTACCTCGTTGTCGTTGATTTGTTCTTGGCAGTAAACACGCTTTCGGGATCTGCTCTCTGCTGGCATTAGACCTAGAGACCAGAACGTGTCATTTTGGCAGTGATCCGTCCTACTGTAACTACACTCCTGGAAATTGAAATAAGAACACCGTGAATTCATTGTCCCAGGAAGGGGAAACTTTATTGACACATTCCTGGGCTCAGATACATCACATGATCACACTGACAGAACCACAGGCACATAGACACAGGCAACAGAGCATGCACAATGTCGGCACTAGTACAGTGTATATCCACCTTTCGCAGCAATGCAGGCTGCTATTCTCCCATGGAGACGAGTAGAGATGCTGGATGTAGTCCTGTGGAACGGCTTGCCATGCCATTTCCACCTGGCGCCTCAGTTGGACCAGCGTTCGTGCTGGACGTGCAGACCGCGTGAGACGACGCTTCATCCAGTCCCAAACATGCTCAATGGGGGACAGATCCGGAGATCTTGCTGGCCAGGGTAGTTGACTTACACCTTCATGAGCACGTTGGGTGGCACGGGATACATGCGGACGTGCATTGTCCTGTTGGAACAGCAAGTTCCCTTGCCGGTCTAGGAATGGTAGAACGATGGGTTCGATGACGGTTTGGATGTACCGCGCACTATTCAGTGTCCCTTCGACGATCACCAGTGGTGTACGGCCAGTGTAGGAGATCGCTCCCCACACCATGATGCCGGGTGTTGGCCCTGTGTGCCTCGGTCGTATGCAGTCCTGATTGTGGCGGTCACCTGCACGGCGCCAAACACGCATACGACCATCATTGGCACCAAGGCAGAAGCGACTCTCATCGCTGAAGACGACACGTCTCCATTCGTCCCTCCATTCACGCCTGTCGCGACACCACTGGAGGCGGACTGCACGATGTTGGGGCGTGAGCGGAAGACGGCCTAACGGTGTGCGGGACCGTAGCCCAGCTTCATGGAGACGGTTGCGAATGGTCCTCGCCGATACCCCAGGAGCAACAGTGTCCCTAATTTGCTGGGAAGTGGCGGTGCGGTCCCCTACGGCACTGCATAGGATCCTACGGTCTTGGCGTGCATCCGTGCGTCGCTGCGGTCCGGTCCCAGGTCGACGGGCACGTGCACCTTCCGCCGACCACTGGCGACAACATAGATGTACTGTGGAGACCTCACGCCCCACGTGTTGAGCAATTCGGCGGTACGTCCACCCGGCCTCCCGCATGCCCACTATACGCCCTCGCTCAAAGTCCGTCAACTGCACATACGGTTCACGTCCACGCTGTCGCGGCATGCTACCAGTGTTAAAGACTGCGATGGAGCTCCGTATGCCACGGCAAACTGGCTGACACTGACGGCGGCGGTGCACAAATGCTGCGCAGCTAGCGCCATTCGACGGCCAACACCGCGGTTCCTGGTGTGTCCGCTGTGCCGTGCGTGTGATCATTGCTTGTACAGCCCTCTCGCAGTGTCCGGAGCAAGTATGGTGGGTCTGACACACCGGTGTCAATGTGTTCTTTTTTCCATTTCCAGGAGTGTAGTAACAGAAACTGTTATAAAGCCTCCTTGTTTTTGTGAAGGACGATAACTGCGTTTCCTCAATGTTAAAACGTCGCAAAGCGCTAAAGCACACAGATGAGTCCATCTACTACACCAATGCCAAAGAGCAACAATACGGATTTGTTAAAAAAATACCCAAACAAAAACTCATAAACAACGTTGTAAAGTATTAATAAAGCAGCTATCATTGTTTAGTATTACTGTGTAACTGGAAAGGGTCACTGCTTAGGGAGGTTACAACTGTTGTAAAAATATCAGATGAACAACCTTCCCTCCGCAGCGTAATATGTTCCTCACGGATGCATTCTATGTCCGCTTCTGTTCGAGGTAACTTAAATGAAGTGCCTTTAATTACAATAAATGCGTGTAAAACTTTCTGACTTGCGAATGATTGAAGCGTAATTGTCACAGATCCAGATCAGAAACACAGCAACTGTTTTTCATGGACAGAAGCAAATCCTTCTTCATAAACTATAAACTGAATTCACTTTCTTATACAAAATTCTGTGTTTGCTCACTGTTAATGAAGTAGAAGAGTATGGGACAGAGAAGAGCTGTCAGTCCTCAGATGATAACACAGTCCAGCAAGAGATGAATATATATCTTAACAATTGGAGTGTTGCAGACGGAACCAGTGATACACTTGTGACGGAATGTTGGTGTTTGGTCTGTCTGCACAACGTTTCACGACGGAAAAATGGAAGGCCATATTAGCACAATACGTCGTAATAGGACAACATCAGAAATAATAATGTGCAGTTCTGTACACAAATATGATCTGCTTTTACTGTATATCGATAATGCGACTTCTAGGTGCCCGACACGTTGTTGTTATTGTGGTCTTCAGTCTGAAGAGTAGTTTGATACAGGTCTCCATGCTTCATAGTCCGTTCTCTGTAACTCTTGATCTTTGGAGCACTCATGTAACCTAGACCCACTTAATCTTCTTTATGTAGTCAAGCCTTGATCATCCTCCACAATTTTTGCTCTCATACTTCTCTCCATTACCAAACTGACAATTCGTTGAGCCCTTGAAAGTGTCACATCAACCGATCCCTTCAATAAGTTAACTCTTTTCTCCCCAATTAGATTCAGTACCTCCTCATTTCTTATTCTATATGTCCATCTAATTTTCAGCATTCTTCTTCGGATTTACATTTCAAAAACTTCTACTCTCTTCTTATCTGAACGGTTTATCGTCCACTTTTTACTTTCCATGCAAGCCTACACTCTAGCCAAATATCTAAGAAAAGACTTCTTGACACTTAGATTTATATTTGAAGTTAACAAATACTTCTTTATACAAAACAAGTTTATTGCTGTTTCCCATCCACTTTCTATATTCTAACAAGATCGGTCGAAGTCTACTTTTTCCTGTCCAAATAGCAAAACTCATCTACTACTTTCACTGCTAACCTATATCCCTCAGCATTGCCTGATTTATTTCGACTACATTCAGTCACCCTTGTTTGACTTTTATTAATATTCATCTTATACCCTCCTTTCACAACACTGTCCATTCCGTTTTTCATGTCTACCCTTGCGATTGGATATCTGAGGGACTTTGGTCGTTCACTTATGTAATAAAATGGAACATCCAAAGTCATCCTTATGGTGTCTTTTATTATATGTCTACCATTTGTGATGCTTCATTGCACCATATTCAGGCCACTGATGAATCGTGTATACGGATGGTGTTAACAACCTCAGCGTCACTTAAGGCCTGAGAATAGTGCAATGAAGCACCAAAATTGGTAGCCATGTAATAAATGACATCACAAAGACGGCTCTAGGTGTTCCATTTTACTACACTGTGCATTCAATTCTACTGCTTTTCCAAGCCCTTTGTCGTATTTGACACAAACACAATACCATCGCGAGCCAAAAGTTTATATTTCTACACCATTCACTTACATTCCCTTTCCTACTTTCTGCTTGGTTTCCTTCACAGCTTGGCAACGAACAAATTGAATACCTCCAAGATGAGCCCTCATTATCCATCTCTGGAAACAGCAAGCAAGTGAGCAGGCCAGGTGTTCTGCTACGCCTCCGTTTATTTCTCTGAGAGGCAGTCAAAAACTGATCAACTGTAGGGAATTTTTTCCCTTCCTGCTTCTTAAAAAACACATATACAGTAAGACATAATTTGAGGACACTTTGAAATGGTATTTAAAAGTTCATTTATGTTTGCTGGTGGGGATATTCAGCCACCTAAAAATTGTTAAAATTCATGGTGAACCTGCAGCTGTCCTTTATTTTGCGCAATTCGCTACTAGTTTCGGTCAAATAATCACTGTCAAACTAAGCTGCCACTTATGCCAGCTTAACTTGATAATGGTCATTTGCCTGAAACTACAGCGAGCTGTGCAGAATAAAGGCAGATGAAGGTTCGCCATGAATTTTAACAATTTAAAAAGTCAGTTGAGAATTGCTGGAATCGTACATAACGCCTTCTACAACGTCTGGCCTACGCTGAGATTATACACGTCCATTAAATTCTACTGTCCCATTCTATTAGTGGTAACTAAGCATAAAATATGGTGCCCGTAGCAGCATGCCTCGAGTAAGGATCATGCGGATGCTTGATAACTCACAAAACCCATCTAAGTTTTTTAAGTGGGAGATTGCTGCCCCGCACCTCGTATTTGTAAATATACATGTCACACGAAGAGACTCTCAGATCTCTTAATTCGTCTGCAAGCCCCACCACCTACTTTGATCACTGTGTTGTTATTGAATGCCATTTTGCTATTTACAGTTTAAGCCCTAACATGTCTGGGGAAGCTTTCTTCATACTGCAGCTCTTCTCTTCAACCAAAGTGTTAACTCACCTTTCGATATCTCAGACCGCTGTTAAGAAAACACTACGTTCCCCAAATAACTGCAGCCAAAGAGCCATCATCTCCGTCGAACCGACGATCGAAACAATCACAACGGATGTTTGAGGACATAGTAGTACGGAAATAAACCCAGCTAATGGGACCATAAGTGAATAAAAATAATTTTACAATATGTAGATGCTTCTGTTTTACCACGAATGAAACTCCGAATTCCTGTAAAACAGGCTTTTAAAGGTTAATGAATGCAAAGAAAACAGAAGCACATGTTGCCGAAGAAGCAAAAAGAACAATGTTATGCCCAACAGATTCGCAAGTGTCATAAATGAGGTACTGTTTGGCAGAAAATGTAAACTTTTGCTTGAAACAACATGCAGTGTCTGACGACGAAAGTGAAGAATCCCGATGAGGCGGAGGATACGAAATGAAACTTTATGGGTTCAGTGGATACATGATGTTATTTCAGTGATTAAATCTGGTCAATTTACAAAGAAGTTGACAACATAATCGCACTATCAGTATGACCCTGTACTCTCACTGGCCTGCATGCACACACTGTTACGGTTAGGAGGAGTGTCTTAGAGCCTTTGTATCCTCTCCTGAGGCAGGCTCATCCACAGCTGTTGTAACTGGTCCTCCACATCCTGGATATTGACACTGAGATGGAGTCGACGTCCAAGATAGTAGTTCCATCTTCTGTTGGGGACGGATTTCGGTATCTTGCTTGCAACGGAAGTGCCTCAACATCACGTATACAGTTTATAGTAGTTGTTCCCAACCTGGGTGTAATTACTCCCTGAGGGGTTAAGTGAATTTTTCTGAGGGGTAAAAACTAAACGTTTCGATTTTGTTTTAGTCATGAAACTAAATTATTTTGAAAAGATCGTTACTACTATCACAATCTTGTAAGACTCTAATACTTATTATACACTACTGGCCATTAAAATTGCTACACCAAGAAGAAATGCAGATGATAAACGGGTATTCATTGGACGAATATATTATACTAGAACTGACACGTGATTACATTTTCACGCGATTTGGGCGGATAGATCATGAGAAATCAGTACCCAGAACAACCACCTCTGGCCGTAGTAACGGCTTGATACGCCTGGGCATTGAGTCAAACACAGCTTGAATGGCGTGTACAGGTACAGCTGCCCATACAGCATCAACACGATACCGCGGTTCATCAAGAGTAGTGACTGGCGTATTGTGACGAGCCAGTTGCTCGGCCACCATTGACCAGACGTTTTCAATTGGTGAGAGATCTGGAGAATGTGCTGGCCAGGGCAGCAGTCGAACATTTTCTGTATCCAGAAAGGCCCGTACTGGACCTGCAACATGCGGTCGTGCATTATACCGCTGAAATGTAGGGTTTCGCAGGGATCGAATGAAGGGTAGAGCCACGGGTCGTAACACATCTGAAATGTAACGTCCACTGTTGAAAGTGCCGTTAATGCGAACAAGAGGTGACCGAGACGTGTAACCCATGGCACCCCATTCCTTCATCCCGGGTGATACGCCAGTATGGCGATGACGAATACACACTTCCAATGTGCGTACACCGCGATGTCGCCATACACGGATGCGACCATCATGATGCTGTAAATAGAACCTGGATTCATACGAAAAAATTACGTTTTGCCATTCGTGCACCCAGGTTCGTCGTTGAGTACACCATCGCTGGCGCTCCTGTCTGTGATGCAGCGTCAAGGGTAACCGCAGCCATGGTCTCCGAGCTGCTGCAAACGTCGTCGAACTGTTCGTGCAGATGGTTATTGTCTTGCAAACGTCCCCATCTGTTGACTCAGGGATTGAGACGTGGTTGCACGATCCGTTACAGCCATGCGGATAAGATGCCTGTCTTCTCGACTGCTTGTGATACTAGGCCGTTGGGATCCAGCACGGCGAACCGTATTACCCTCCAGAACCCACCGATTCTATTTTCTGCTAACAGTCATTGGATCTCGACCAACGCGAGCAGCAATGTCGCTATACGATAAACCACAATCGCGATAGGCGATAGGCGGAAGTCGGAAACATGATGGTACGCATTTCTCCTCCTTACACGAGACATCACAACAACGTTTTACCAGGTAACGCCGGTCAACTGCAGTTTGTGTGTGAGATATCGGTTGGAAACTTTCCTCATGTCAGCACGTTGTAAGTGTCGCCGCCGGCGCCAACCTTGTGTGAATGCTCTGAAAAGCCAATCATTTGCATATGACAGCATCTTCTTCCTGTCGGTTATATTTCGCGTCTGTAGCTCGTCATCTTCGTGATGTAGCAATTTTAATGTCTATTAGTGTATAAGTTATGAATAATTACTTTTTCTCAGATAGTAACATTAATGCGGTGAAGGTTACAGGTTCCTCACATAGTTCAGCCACTACAAATATATGTCGCGCTTTGTCTTGTGAAACACATACGTAACAAATGCTAAATATCTAGAGAAAATGTCTAAGTTGTAGATAGTATCTGCAGTAATCCAGAAATCGCTTCGAAACAGATAAATGAATTAATTGACAGCACGACACAGCAGTAACTACACTCCTGGAAATGGAAAAAAGAACACATTGACACCGGTGTGTCAGACCCACCATACTTGCTCCGGACACTGCAAGAGGGCTGTACAAGCAATGATCACACGCACGGCACAGCGGACACACCAGGAACCGCGGTGTTGGCCGTCGAATGGCGCTAGCTGCGCAGCATTTGTGCACCGCCGCCGTCAGTGTCAGCCAGTTTGCCGTGGCATACGGAGCTCCATCGCAGTCTTTAACACTGGTAGCATGCCGCGACAGCGTGGACGTGAACCGTATGTGCAGTTGACGGACTTTGAGCGAGGGCGTATAGTGGGCATGCGGGAGGCCGGGTGGACGTACCGCCGAATTGCTCAACACGTGGGGCGTGAGGTCTCCACAGTACATCTATGTTGTCGCCAGTGGTCGGCGGAAGGTGCACGTGCCCGTCGACCTGGGACCGGACCGCAGCGACGCACGGATGCACGCCAAGACCGTAGGATCCTACGCAGTGCCGTAGGGGACCGCACCGCCACTTCCCAGCAAATTAGGGACACTGTTGCTCCTGGGGTATCGGCGAGGACCATTCGCAACCGTCTCCATGAAGCTGGGCTACGGTCCCGCACACCGTTAGGCCGTCTTCCGCTCACGCCCCAACATCGTGCAGCCCGCCTCCAGTGGTGTCGCGACAGGCGTGAATGGAGGGACGAATGGAGACGTGTCGTCTTCAGCGATGAGAGTCGCTTCTGCCTTGGTGCCAATGATGGTCGTATGCGTGTTTGGCGCCGTGCAGGTGACCGCCACAATCAGGACTGCATACGACCGAGGCACACAGGGCCAACACCCGGCATCATGGTGTGGGGAGCGATCTCCTACACTGGCCGTACACCACTGGTGATCGTCGAGGGGACACTGAATAGTGCACGGTACATCCAAACCGTCATCGAACCCATCGTTCTACCATTCCTAGACCGGCAAGGGAACTTGCTGTTCCAACAGGACAATGCATGTCCGCATGTATCCCGTGCCACCCAACGTGCTCTAGAAGGTGTACGTCAACTACCCTGGCCAGCAAGATCTCCGGATCTGTCCCCCATTGAGCATGTTTGGGACTGGATGAAGCGTCGTCTCACGCGGTCTGCACGTCCAGCACGAACGCTGGTCCAACTGAGGCGCCAGGTGGAAATGGCATGGCAAGCCGTTCCACAGGACTACATCTAGCATCTCTACGATCGTCTCCATGGGAGAATAGCAGCCTGCATTGCTGCGAAAGGTGGATATACACTGTACTAGTGCCGACATTGTGCATGCTCTGTTGCCTGTGTCTATGTGCCTGTGGTTCTGTCAGTGTGATCATGTGATGTATCTGACCCCAGGAATGTGTCAATAAAGTTTCCCCTTCCTGGGACAATGAATTCACGGTGTTCTTACTTCAATTTCCAGGAGTGTATATAAGGGCTACTATAGTGTTGTACACAGTTTTATTATTTTTATGATTATTATTATTAGAGTGATTAGACACTTAGTATGAACTGCCTGAAGTCCTCCAATTTCTGCCAGTTTAGAAGTAGGGAGTGCAGCAATGATGTAATTTACGAACTGTAAGTATAGGGCACACATGGGAAATAGCTTGATTTTAAATGGGGTTGCAGTGTGAAACTCCAGCAAGTGCCGCAATGGAGAGGAATAATGTAGGGGAAGCATTTTTTGTAACAAATGTGTGTCCTCACTTTTGCAAACCCTAGTCGTCAGTTTTGTAAAGGCCTCGTCGCTACTGCGGTGAAGGCCGAGCTGCCACTGTTGTTACGGTAGGCCGAGTTTGTGAGTTCGTGAAACGGCTTCTGGTATAGTACACCACTAACACAATTTCTTCCTGCCACTATTACACAGCTATGCCCCATGGTCTGGTAACAGGATAGGAGAACGAACGTTCTACAACACTACAACAAATTAGTAACAAAGTCACACAAATAAGTTAAATAGGTTTACTTATCTTAATGACTCGTTGAATTATTAAGTCTGCAACATTGCTTATAATGTAACACAAAAAAGGCCCTCAATAGCTAAGTGCTAATAGTCGTAGGTAAACTTCACGGTACACAGCAAATGCTATTTACAACTGTCTGTTCCCTTCTAAGAGTTCACTAAACGACGTTTCTTATCTAAGTCAGTCCTGGACGATGATCTGTCACCAAGCGGGAGAGACCTGCTCTTCTGTCTTCCGAGTAGGCTTCTGTCCTTTGTTGTCCGGTCATTTGCGGATTGTAGTCGACCGGCAGCTGGCGAGGCGAAATTGATATCATCATCCTCAGTGCCGCCCGTGGCACTGGTGGAACTCGTGTAAGTGGCGAGTCACTATGGCAATGGTACTAGCTCGCATCTTTACGCCTGTGGTGCTTTTGCCCTGGCTGCGTCTTATTCGAACGACACAGCACTCACTGTGCATAGTTAGCTTTCTTTACTGAGAAGGAGTTGTAGGTAGCACTTGCAATGCATCACGCATGCTTTCGTCATTCATTCTAACACACAAACACACACTCACACACACACACACACACAAACACACACAAAATGGCTCTGAGCACTATGGGACTTAACTTCTGAGGTCATCAGTCCCCTAGAAGTTATAACTACTTAAACCTAACTAACCTAAGGATATCACACACATCCATGTCCGAGGCAGGATTCGAACCTGCGACCGTAGCGGTCGCGCGGTTCCAGACTGTAGCGCCTAGAACCTCTCTGCCACACCGGCCGGCAGACACACGAACATAATGTTATTCATGTTTTATCATTTTAAAAATAAGTCTTTCTTTCTACAGTTTAGTTAAGTGCTAAAGTTGGTGTAAAGTGGGGCAGGGGGTGGGGGGAGCAACAGACGGCGGCGCGGCGGGGGGGGGGGGGGGTCATAGACGGTAGACGGGGGTACTTGCTGATGTCTGACTGAACGCAGGGGTAATGGTCTAAGAAAGGTTGGGAACTACTGGTTTTGAGGGACACGTGCCATGTGTTGAAAAATGGGATCACGATACTGTCGCATGTGAGATAACACACAGTGACTCTGGATATCAGTGAGGTAATGTTGTGCCGTCACTACGAACCATGGTCGATGACACCAGGAGAAACACTGCTGTTCCTCTCCAAAACATTAGAGGTGTGGAACGGCTCGCCAGGTTGCCGCCATACTCCCCAATGATGATCATCCAGTTAGTGATGTCACTCATTAGCAGTCAGTGTTTACCGAGCGAGGTAGCGCAGTGGTTAGACACTGGACTCGCATTCGGGAGGACGACGGTTCAATCCCGCGTCCAGCTATTCTGATTTAGGTTTTCCGTGATTTCCCTAAATCGCTCCAGGCAAATGCCGGGATGGTTCCTTTGAAAGGGCACGGCCGACTTTCTTCCCCGTCCTTCCCTAATCCGATGAGACCGATGACCTCGACGTCTGGTCTTCTTCCCCAAAGAACCCAACCCCCCAATCAGTGTTTCCCGCTAACAGCACCACTCCAATCACAGCCATTTGTGCTACTGTGTTAACGGCAACCTAGGACGGTAATTCACTAGTTCGGCTGCTGCTGGGCTGCGCCCAATGGTGCTTGATGACATACAATGATCTCGGATATGGGAAGAGGGAAGATGTGAAGTGGTTACGATGGGATTGGTGGCAATGCAGCGTTCCTGTTTTGTGGTGGTCGGACGTGGTCGAGCGGAACACTGAGGGCGAGTATGCGAGCCGTTACGTTCCCGAGCAGTCCAACATCGGACGACTGTCGCATCCTAGTGCACCACAAATATATATGTTGCACGAGACGACCAGCAGGCCAAATGAAGACCCAGAATGAGGCCCCTTTCTACGTGTCAAATGCTGATAACGCTTTTTCATATGAGTACGCGGCATCTGCTTCTTCTTCACAGTGATCGCTCAACATCTGAAGTCTTTCACCAGGTCTGGTATCAATACCCAACATGAACAACATTAACTAACCCTAGTGATCGTATATTAGTTGATTTTCCACCATTTTCGTTCCGTAGCTGGCCAAATAGAGAGCCAGAACGAATGGAGACCCAGAATGAGGCCCGTTTCTAGGTGTCAAATGCTGATAACGCTTTTCATATGAGTACGGGGCATCTCTTATTCTTCATAGTTATCGCTCAACATCTGACGTCTTTCGCCATGTCTGGTAACAATACTCAACATGAACAACAGTAACGAACCCTGGTGGTCGTACGTTAGTTGATTTTCCACCGTTTTCGTTCCCTAATTGAACATTTTGTTTACCAGGATGTGTGTACTAACATTTGCTTTGCTTAGAGAGTCAAATTTTCCAAAATAGTGTAGTTTCCCCACTGTGTGTTTCTGTATGAAATTTAACCAAAATTTACCACCCACTCTATAAAAAGTCTACGTATTACCAAAACTACACTATGTACCGACAAGCCGTTGTCCAACTTAAATTCGTATGCTACCCTTCAACTAAACAGAATCTAATTTGAACTGAACTGTAACTGGTCTCAGTATAACATGTCTTTATATTAAATGCGCAACTGAAGTAAACAATTATTGGCCATAATCAAAATTTCCACATACCTCGCGTCTTGACAACATCGTCGCAAATTACACTAAAGCACAACCGCAAACAGCAAGGAAGCAGCGATTAAGCTAGATTTTAATTTTTTAAATAACATTTAGAAATGCCACATGGTGCAATGTGGTAAAGCGTAATGATAAATATCCTTTAAACAGTGGGATGTGGAGAGTAACTATTCCTATGATATGATATTCCAACACAACGATTTTGGAATGAAGTATGTATTCAAAATGACAGAGAAAAACTTCGGGTGATCTTCATACGTAAGGCTGATCTGAACAATACTGTGCTTAACGAAGTTAACAATGATTTAAAAAGAGTACAGTATTAACAGAACATTTCTGTGAAAACCGAACAGTTTAATCAGTTGATACGTTACTGCATGACTCACGGAAATCGCGAGAACTTTCTCTCAGTTCTGAGCAACCGAACAAAGTTAACTGGCTGACAATAATCATTGAGACAAACTAGCTGCGCAGTGCTCTACAGTCTTACCTCAAACTTCCACAAAAAAAAGCATTCAAAATGTATACCCTTTTCGCTTTTCAGTATATACATCGTATTCAACTTTTCTGTCCTTTACACTCTAACAGATACAATTACAAGTCAACACAGCACTACCGGATACGTCCATCACACACCACATTTCAACTAACAAGGGAACCTCCCCATCGCACCCCCCTCAGATTTAGTTATAAGTTGTCACAGTGGATAGGGCTTGAAAAACTGAACACAGATCAATCGAGAAAACAGGAAGAAGTTGTGTGGAACTACGAAAAAAATTAGTAAAATATACAAACTGAGTCGTCCATGCGCTAGATATGCAACAATTAGGAGGATGTGAACTCAGGAGCGCCGTGGTCCCGTGGTTAGCGTGAGTAGATGCGGAACGAAAGGTTCTTTGTTCAAGTCTTCCCTCGACTGAAAATTTTACTTTCTTTATTTTCGCAAAGTTATGATCTGTCCGTTCGTTCATTGACGTCTTTGTTCACTTTAATAAGTTTAGTGTCTGTGTTTTGCGACCGCACCGCAAAACCGTGCGATTAGTAGACGAAAGGACGTGCCTCTCCAATGGGAACCGAAAACTTTTGATCACAAGGTCATAGGTCAACCGATTCCTCCACAGGAAAACACGTCTGATATATTCTATACAACACTGGTGACGGCATGTGTGTCACATGACAGGAATATGTTGTCGACCTACCTAACTTGTACACTTAGCGAATGGGTAAAAAGATTCTTCTACCTTGCCCGATTTAGGTTTTCTTGTGGATGTGATAATCACTCCCAAAAAAGTGATGAAAACATAAGAGTTTGTCACATAAACTGAAAATAAAAAATTAAAACTTTCACTCGAGGGAAGACTTGAACCAAGGACCTCTCGTTCCGTAGCTGCTCTCGCTAACCAGGAGACCACGGCGCTCCTTGACTCCCATTGTCCTTGATGTTGCCTATCGTCGCATGGACTACTCCGTTTGTATATTTTATTAATTTGTTTCATAGTTTCACAGAACTTCTTCCTGTTTTCTCGATTGATCTGTGTTCAGTTTTTCAAGGCCTATCCACTGTGCCAACTTATAACTAAATCTGAGGGGGGTGCGATGGGGAGGTTCCCTTGTAAGAAGCTATCAGACTGCGGAGAAGCAAAGACTGCGCCACAACACGACCAAAGATTGTTTAACAATAACATAACTTGTTCTCTCTCTGACGTGCACATCAATAACTTTCAGAAATCAAAATGACATGCCACCTTACAATAGCAGCAACTGTGCTGTCATTCTATCTTCCCTTGTCCGTCATAGGGCTGCAAATGCAGCGAAAGGAGGAGTAGACATGCTTGACCAGCGCAACATGTGAACATATTTCATCAATTTCGATGTATCCTTTTCTCAGTAGTAAAATATCTAAAGCCACAGTGATACCTTATCTCAGATAATTGCTATCTATTTCATTCCGCTATGCTTTAATCACTTCATTGAAACTCCACATTTGAATTTCGATAACGAATAAGGGATTAATTTATGACAAAGCAGCTATTCGGCACAAGTTGTATCAGGGAAATCTTTAGAGTTTCGTCAAATAAAACGTCAATTAAGATTCAGTTATCTACTGGTCACGATTGTCTGTTACAAGATATTGTGTCTTCAGACTATTTAAATCTCACATACTTATTTTGTACAAAAGCAGTTATAGCGATAAATGACGTCGATGAGTTGTAGAATGGAGACATCTTAGTGTTTTAAAATAATTTTTATTCGGTGTTAGCTGTTCGAGCTGATGTTCTTCTCTTGTAAATACTATCAATCTGTATACTGGATTCATGTTCTGTATCCTAAAGTTTAGAATCGTCTTGGAAGTTGAGAACGCAACACCCATTCTCCGTTAATCGAAATGTAATAAGTAGCAAGAAATGAAGACATAAAGTACAATCTACTGTCAACTTTTTGACCGTCCAGTGATCGTGGTAGGTAATTAAATTAGCTGCCTACCGCTTTTATTCCTACGGAAAAGCATGTGTTTTCAGCAGTTGCACTCGTTACAATTGTTTCTTTTTTTAAATTTTGAAATGTTGTAGATTTTATTAATTTCTATATTTGGCCTATATCACAACATAGAAAACAATGATTACTTGTTTCAACCGCTTAGACGGTCGTCTTCAGATCAGGATACGAAAATGCGGTGTCTAAATCAAGAGAAAACGCAAACAGTGTTAACATCCTTAATTTTATTTGATGCTTTAGACATACGGTCCGAGCTTCTGGTGGCTATAATAAATACACTGAAGAGCCAATGAAACTGGTACAGCTGCCTAATATAGTGCAGGACCCCATCGAGCCTGCAAAAGTGCCGCAATACGACGTAACATGCACTCGACTACTGTCTGAAGTAGTGCTGGAGGGAACTGACATCGTGACTCCTACAGCGCTGTCCATAAATCCGTAAGAGTACGAGGGGGTGGAGCACAAGCGCGTTGCAAGGATTCCCAGATATGCTCGGTAATGTTCATGTCTGGGGAGTTTGGTGGCTAGAAAAAGTGTTAAAACTCAGAAGAGTGTTCCTGGAGCCACTCTGTTGCAAATCTGGACTTCTGGGGTGCCGCATTGTCCTGCTGGAATTCCCCAAGTCCAGCGGAATCCACAATGGTCATGAATGGACGCAGGTGATCAGAGAGAATGCTTACGTACGTGTCACCTGTCAAACTCGTATCTAGACGTATCAGGGGTCCTATATCACTCAAACTGCACTAGCCCCACATCATTACACAGCCTCCACCAGCTTGAACAGTCCCCTGCTGACATGCAGGGTCCATGGATTCATGAGGTTGTCTCCATAACTGTAAATCATCCTGTCGATACAATTTGAAACGAGACTCGTCTGACCAGGCATCAACAACATCAACAACACAATGTCGGTGTTGACAGGTCCAGGCAAAGCGTAAAGCTTTCTTTCGTGCAGTCATTAAGGGTACAGAAGTGGGTCTTTGGCTGCGAAAGCCCTTACCGATGATGTTTCGTAGAATGGTTCGCACGCTAACGCTTGTTGATGGCCCAGCATTGAAATCTGCAACAATTTCCGGTAGGATTGCACTTCTGTCACGTTGAACAATTCCCTTCAGTCATCGTTGGCCCCGTTCTTGCAGGATCTTTCTCCGGCTGCACAGATGTTGAAGAATGGATGTTTTGCCGGATTCCTGATATTCACGGTGTTGTGGATTGGCCAGAGCGCCAACCCACAATGAGAGGGAGCCGAAAAGCGTTTAAGCTCACGCAGGATGGCGTGAGGTCTGGATCAGGACAAGTAATGAAGACTAGCAATTAAAGTACGTAGCTTCTGGAATACTTAACTTTAATCCATAATTGGTGAACATCGGTCTGACGGTACATGCATCGCAAGATAAATAGCAAATGATAATGGCGCCTTGCTAGGTCGTAGCAAATGACGTAGCTGAAGGCTATGCTAACTATCGTCTCGGCAATTGAGAGCGTAATTTGTCAGTGAACCATTGCTAGCAAAGTCGGCTGTACAACTGGGGCGAGTGCAAGGAAATCTCTCTAGACCTGCCGTGTGGCGGCGCTCGGTCTGCAATCACTGATAGTGGCGACACGCGGGTCCGACGTATGCTAGCGGACCGCGGCCGATTTAAAGGCTACCACCTAGCAAGTGTGGTGTCTGGCGGTGACACCACACACGGTACACTCGTGAAATGGTCGCACGGGAAAATCCCCACTTCATAGCTATCGCGGAGATGCTGAGTCCCGTCGCTCGTGCGCGACTATAACACCACGCTCAGAGTCAGTTAAATCTTGATAATCTTCCATCTCAGTTGCTCGGTACGGGCTTTTGTTGAAGTTTCGAGAACATACCTTCACCGAGGAGTGCATTGTGCATGTTAGTATATCTCTGTATTTGAATACGCATGCCTTTACCAGTTTCTTTGGCGCTTCAGTGTATATCACTAATGGCCAATAAAACTGCTCTGAGAAATATTACCTTGCTTGCCATTGCAATCGCGACGCTGGGGAGTATAGCAAATAACGAAGTTTTTTTATTGTATGTATACAGTGTAGTACGAACAATACATGATTACATTTGTAGGTTATTAGGTTGCGCAGGGTACGAAATTTATTAGATACAGTTAGCGGCTTTGGTACAACAACGGCTCTGTCCCGGTCGGACATCGGTAGAACAGAGCTTGGATGAGAGATTCCATTCCTCTTGAACTCCTTCCCAAAATTAATCAACCGCAGTGCCTAGCAAGCAGCGGAGTGTTGGTCTCCCAGCAACCCATGGCCAGGTGTTTGTAGTAGGTGACAGATAATGGAGAGTAGGTAGGTCAGAACAGCAGGGGCAACACGCAGCCTGTGCTTTGTCTTGTTGAGTGATGACGCGACGTAGACCTCGAATATACGAAACTGTCTCAATAGAATGATGTTTTAACGAATGTTGTGCTAATTACCGGAATTAGGGATCAGAGGTCATCATGTTGTGAGCACAACGTTACTCCATACCATCATGCCAGTTGCTGCCCCACATGACGACGACAAGGGCGGTCTGGCGACGTTTTGTTTCCTCCGAGGAGTACGGAGAACCAGAAATCGTCTGAAGAGACGACATTCCTGAGTCCAGTGTCGTAGTTGGCGCGGTTCCCTCTGCTGTGGCATCAAGAGAAGCCGCAACGTCGGCCACCATCCTCACATTCCATGGTGTCCCAGACGGCGCTGCACTGCCCGTGCTTTGCTGCAAAGAAACCCATTTCATCACTGAAAGTGTGTGATTCACTGTGAGGTTGAGGCACCGAAGACAGGCCACCCCAAACACACCTAGAATGAAAACATATGTCGAGATGAGGTTTTCGCCAAGTTATAGCGTATAGTATGTCAAATTTCCTGACGTTCACAAGTAACTTTCATCGTTTATAGTCGCCGAATTATCACATCGAGATTACTTTTCTTGTTCTATTGCAAGGTCTATTTACATTCTTCCTGCGTATCAAAGGCTTTTGAGTACACAGTCTACGAACAGCTTACCGATTGTTTAACATCAAATAATCTTTAAGATGAATACTATTCCGGCTTCCGGAAAAATCGTAGCATGATGACCGCTCTTGTAAAAGCGACCGACAGATGAAACGAGGTATGAACGAACAACAGGCGACTATTATGTGATTCTTGGATTTCAACAAAGCTTTCGACATTGCTGAGTTTGACATTCTAGTTGCTACGCTTAGAAGTCAAAGTCTTTCTTCAAGTGGTTCCACTCATACTTTACAACCCGTCCACTGTGTGTAATGATTGCAAGTAAAATGTCGCAATGAAGGATGTAGTAAAAGGTTACTACGAGGATCAATATTGGGACCATGCCTTTTCTTCTTATATGTTAATGATGTGTCACCTACTCTCCCGCACTGAAAATTTCACCTATACGCCGACGGCCTTCCGCTATATATCCGTGCAGGTTCAATAAACTGTGCACAGCCATCCAGCACGTATGTACTTGCCTTATGTGAGTGCGTGCAGAAGCTTGAAGCATCTAAAACGCAACCAATCTTAGTCGCCCACTAAAGTACGAAAGACTTATTACGACGCAGTTAAGGGCATCTCTTCCACCATTAACCATAAATGGCACAATATAAACTTTTCCTCGTCTGAACAGAACTTTCGCTTAATTCTCGACCATCACTTAGACTAGACTGAACACACAACTACAGTCTGTAAGAAGGTGTCAGCGCCCTTCATTCACTATACAAATATATAAAAAAGTATTTCCTTTCGAGCATGAAAAGAAGTTCGTAGGGTCACTAATACTACCCAGACTTGAATATTGCGATGCTATTCTCTAAGAACTACCGTGCGTAAGTTCACGCAGGCAAGAACTGCAGACGAATGTTTGCGTGAGATACGTTTGTGACGTACACCGTTTCTGCCTTACGAACAATTATATTTGCTGCGTGCCGGTAAGCGTGTGAGGTATTATACTCCATGTCTGCTCTAACGTCTTCTCAATAATTGCACTCCATCTTGCCTTCAACCCTTTCACTGCTATGTTCTCAACACAGTAAAATCTCTGTGTGCCATCACATAACACTATCATGTCCTCTAAATCATTTTCTGTGTCAGGAACATGACTTTGGAATCATGTTCCTACAAAAATCAGAGAAATTAAATTCCTTCAAAACTTCAAAAGAAAGTTAATTGTTCATCTTCTGTCAAAATAGTCATCTCTCCCATATACTAGTCTGCAACTCATTCTCGTCTCTCCCCCCTCCCACACGACTTTTCCCTCCCCCACGTTCAGACGTATTTGCTTAAATTCTGTTATTTCCTAAAAGCCTTTGTCACTGTCATTTCAAACTTCCCCTCATCCTTTATTCTTCCCACTTCATAAAACACCGAAAACGGCTTCAAATTAGCTAAGCCATCTGTACTTTTCCAATTGCTCTTTATTATTATTGTTATTATCATTATTAGCGTCGATTATTATTTTTGTTATTAATATTATTCCTTTGATTGTTTTTGCAATATCTTTGGCGTGTGTTATTCCTGGTCAGCTGTGAGACAGGGCCTTAAGGCCCTAATCTGGTCAAGCTAAAAAATTAATAATTGAATAAATATACCAAGTGCTCGAAATGATGGCCTTGAGCATTATTGCACCCTATAAAGTGAGTCTTGAGAAACCATGTGGCACTTTGAATTTTATTCGAGTTAACGGTAGCACAGACCCGTGTTATAAGGGAGTCATCATGTTTCCTAAGAGATCTCTTGTTTTAATTTTCGTCACAGACAAAAGTGTACATCTACATCCACATTTATACGCCGCAAGCCACCGAACGGTGTCTGGCGGAGGGCACTTTACGTGCCAGTCATTACCTCCCTTTCCTGTTCCAGTCGCGTATGGTTCGCGGGAAGAACGACTGTCTGAAAGCCTCCGTGCGCGCTCGAATCTCTCTAATTTTACATTCGTGATCTCCTCGGGAGGTATAAGTAGGGGGAAGCAATATATTCGATACCTCATCCAGAAACGCACCCTCTCGAAACCTGGCGAGCAAGCTACACCGCGATACAGAGCGCCTCTCTTGCAGAGTCTGCCACTTGAGTTTGCTAAACATCTCCGTAACGCTATCACGCTTACCAAATAACCCTGTGACGAAACGCGCCGCTCTTCTTTGGATCTTCTCTATCTCCTCCGTCAACCCGATCTGGTACGGATCCCACACTGATGAGCAATACTCAAGTATAGGTCGAACGAGTGTTTTGGAAGCCACTTCCTTTGTTGATGGACTACATTTTCTAAGGACTCTCCCAATGAATCTCAACCTGGTACCCGCATTACCAACAATTAATTTTATATGGTCATTCCACTTCAAATCGTTCCGTACGCATACTCCCAGATATTTTACAGAAGTAACTGCTACCTGTGTGTGTTCCGCTATCATATAATCATACAATAAAGGATCCTTCTTTCTATGTATTCGCAATACATTACATTTGTCTATGTTAAGAGTCAGTTGCCACTCCCTGCACCAAGTGCCTATCCGCTGCAGATCTTCCTGCATTTCGCTACAATTTTCTAATGCTGCAACTTCTCTGTATACTACAGCATCATCCGCGAAAAGCCGCATGGAACTTCCGACACTATCTACTAGGTCATTTATATATATTGTGAAAAGCAATGGTCCCATAACACTCCCCTGTGGGCCGGCCGAAGTGGCCGTGCGGTTAAAGGCGCTGCAGTCTGGAACCGCAAGACCGCTACGGTCGCAGGTTCGAATCCTGACTCGGGCATGGATGTTTGTGATGTCCTTAGGTTAGTTAGGTTTAACTAGTTCTAAGTTCTAGGGGACTAATGACCTCAGCAGTTGAGTCCCATAGTGCTCAGAGCCATTTGAACCAACTCCCCTGTGGCACGCCAGAGGTTACTTTAACGTCTGTAGACACTTCTCCATTGATAAAAACATGCTGTGTTTTGTTTGCTAAAAACTCTTCAATCCAGCCACACAGCTGGTCTGATATTCCGTAGGCTCTTACTTTGTTTATCAGGCGACAGTGCGGAACTGTATGGAACGCCTTCCGGAAGTCAAGGAAAATGGCATCTACCTGGGAGCCTGTATCTAATATTTTCTGGGTCTCATGAACAAATAAAGCGAGTTGGGTCTCACACGATCGCTGTTTCCGGAATCCATGTTGATTCCTACAGAGTAGATTCTGGGTTTCCAAAAACATCATGATACGCGAGCAAAAAACATGTTCTAAAATTCTACAACAGATCGACGTCAGAGATATAGGTCTATAGTTTTGCGCATCTGCTCGACGACCCGTCTTGAAGACTGGGACTACCTGTGCTCTTTTCCAACCATTTGGAACCTTCCATTCCTCTAGAGACTTGAGGTACACGGCTGTTAAAATGGGGGCAAGTTCTTTCGCGTACTCTGTGTAGAATCGAATTGGTATCCCGTCTGGTCCAGTGGACTTTCCTCTGTTGAGTGATTCCAGTTGCTTTTCTGTTCCTTGGACACTTATTTCGATGTCAGCCATTTTTTCGTTTGCGCGAGGATTTAGAGAAGGGATTGCAGTGCGGTCTTCCTCTGTGAAACAGCTTTGGAAAAAGGTGTTTAGTATTTCAGCTTTACTCGTGTCATCCTCTGTTTCAATGCCATCATCATCCCGGAGTGCCTGGATATGCTGTTTCGAGCCACTTACTGATTTAACGTAAGACCAGAACTTCCTAGGATTTTCTGTCAAGTCGGTACATAGAATTTTACTTTCGAATTCAGTGAACGCTTCACGCATAGCCCTCCTTACGCTAACTTTGACATCGTTTAGCTTCTGTTTGTCTGAGAGGTTTTGGCTGCGTTTAAACTTGAAGTGAAGCTCTCTTTGCTTTCGCAGTAGTTTCCTAACTTTGTTGTTGAACCACGGTGGGTTTTTCCCGTCCCTCACAGTTTTATTCGGCACGTACCTGTCTAAAACGCATTTAACGACTGCCTTGAATTTTTTCCATAAACACTCAACATTGTCAGTGTCGGAACAGAAATTTTCGTTTTGTTCTGTTAGGTAGTCTGAAATCTGCCTTCTATTACTCTTGCTAAACAGATAAACCTTCATCCCTTTTTTTATATTCCTATTAACTTCCATATTCAGGGATGCTGCAACGGCCTTAAGATCACTGATTCCCTGTTCTGCATTTACAGAGTCGAAAAGTTCGGGTCTGTTTGTTATCAGTGATAAGTTCTGTAAAGTGTGCAGACCATTTTGCATTTCCAGAACGACATTTCCAGCGACCTCCATATGTTAAGGGGGTCTGTCATTATATGTTCGGAATGGCAGCAACATCCGCTCTATTGATACCACACTGATTGCCTCATTGCTAGCGGGTCGTCTTCCAATAGCTGCGGCAGCAGCACATTAAAATGTAATTCCTAAAGGAACCCGGTATATTTGAATGTATTTATATTCCCATAAAGAGAACAGGGAAGAATGTTGCGGCTCTTGAAAAACAAACACCAAACTTTGATAGACCCAGAGCGTTGTTTTCATCCACTTCTTTGAATCAGAGGGGATTTTCGACTGACTGTTAGTGCATATTGCGAAGACTGTTTTGACGATGCTTCTTCCTGAAACAAAATTCTACATAGATAGGCTGCATCACCTTGCACTCTTCGTAAATAACATTCGGCGAAATGCAACCAATTTTGGAAGTCATTGCCATGAAGATGTAGCTATATGTGAAGAGGAAGAAATGCGGTGGAATGTATTGTTCGCAGAATACTCGTTTGGTTGATCCCTCTCGTACGTCCGAGATGCCTCTAAGTGACATTTACATTATGTTATCGCTCTTAAATATTATTGTCATTTCTTCCATCAGTTGCTCTATTCTCTCCTTGTTGTATTTTAGTCTCGACACTTCCTATTCCTAGAACTCCGTCTATAATATCAGGTAAAGACGTCAGTGAGTGACTGGCATGATCTGGATATTCTTCAGCGTAGAACTATGTCTGCTCTAATAGTTTCGTGACATTCGCCATGAACTATATCACTGTTTCGACTGTCGCATACATTGTCTCGATAGCTTTACGTGCAAGTTATCTGACTGCCACAACAGCGGAATATTGGCTGAACAGCTTCAGACACACACACAAACACAAGAATCACGTTAGAGTTCTGTGGTTGCTTTTAGTGTAACAGAGCAGACGTCTGTGGGACCTCTTGTACTGGCGGCGGGACAGTGGTTCGCGGAGCTGTTATCTTAATACTACACTGAAGAGCCAAATAAACTGGTACACCTGCCTAATATCGTGTAGAGCCCCCATGAGTACGCAGAAGTGCAGCAGTACGACGTGGCATGGAGTCGACTAATGTCTGAAGTAGCGCTGGAGGGAACTGAGAGCGTGAATCATGAAGGGCTGTCCATAAATCCGTTAGAGTCTGAGGGGGTGGAGGTCTCTTCTGAACAGCACGTTGTAAAGAATCCCAGATATGCTAAATAATGTTCATGTCTGGGGCGTTTGGTGGCCAGCAGAAGTGTTTAAAGTCTGAAGAGAGTTCCTTGAGCCACTCTGTAGCAATTATGGACATGTGGGGTGTCGTATTGTCTTGCTGAAATTGACCAAGTCCGGCGGAATTCACAATGGACATGAGTCGGTGCAGGTGATGAGATACGATGCTTAAATACGTGTCAGCAGTGAAAGTCGTATCTAGACGTATCAGGTGTTCCATATCACTCTGACTACACACGCCCCATACCTTTACAGAGCCTCCACCAGCTTGAAGAGTCCCCTGTTGATATGCAGGGTCAATGGATTCATGAGGTTATCTCCATACCCATACACGTCCATCTTCTCTATTCAATTTGAAGCAATACTCGTCCGATAAGGCAACATATTTTCAGTCATCTACAGTCCAATATCGGCGAAGACGAGCCCAGGCGAGGCGTAAAATTTCTGTCGCACAGTCATCAAGGCTACACGAGTGGGTCTTCGGCTCCGAAAGCACATATCGATGATGTTTCGTCAAATGGTTCGCACGCTGACACTTGTTGATGGCCCAGCATTGAAATCTGCAGAATTTTGCGGAAGGGTTGCATTTCTGTCACGTTGAACGTTCTCTCTTCAGTCGTCATTGGTCCCGTTCCTGCAGGATCATTCTCCGGCCGCAGCGATGTCGGCGATGTTTTACCGAATTCCTGATATTCACGGTACATTCGTGAAATGATCATACAGGAAATCCCCACTTCATTGTTACCTCGGAGATGTTGAGTCTCATCGGTCGAGCGCCGACTGTAACACCACTTTCAGACTCACTTAAATCTTGATAACCTGCCATTGTAGCAGCAGTAACCGATCTAACAACTGGGCCGAACACTTGTTGTCTTATATAGACGTTGCCGACAGCAAGGGCGTATTCTTCTTCTTTACATATCTCAGTATTCGGATACTCTTGCCTGTACCAGTTTCTTTAGCGCTTCACTGTAGGTAGGACTGTGGATAGAACACTGTACAGGAGCTCAGGGATGCAGAGTTCAAGGAACCTTTTGCCAGTTGTTACGTTTTTCATTATTTCCCTAGATTTTCTCTGCTCAAGGACAGCGTCGTGCGTTTCACGAGAGTCCTGAAAATTTTCTGCTCAATTTTGTGCAGTTGCGATCCATTACTCAGTTTTCGATGACCTCGATGCCTACGACAGGCAAAACAGTACTCTTCTTTCATTCATCTTGACTCGATTTAGCTGAGGCTGGAATATTTGCGCGTCATCTGGTGGTCGTGTGGAGGAGGAGCGCTTTTATAATTTTGGAACCGCCAAAATATGACGTCACGCTCGAAGTCGATTCCAGGAATTCTGTGAGAATTACGTGCAAAATGTTAAGAGGGGGAAGATGATAAATGGTAGTTGCTCACACGCACGGCTATTGGTGCTCGAGGTCACGTGTTCTCGTAAGTATTTCACAAACGTAAGAACTTAACCG
Organism: Schistocerca nitens; assembly: GCF_023898315.1. Lineage (NCBI taxonomy): Eukaryota > Metazoa > Arthropoda > Insecta > Orthoptera > Acrididae > Schistocerca > Schistocerca nitens. The sequence continues at coordinate 251,814,604 of NC_064618.1, forward strand.
GTTCGTGGGCTGCGTTGGCCTTGAAGATTCTGCTACCATGACAAGAGCGTGCGTCTCAGGCGACCTTCAGAGCCACACTCACGTTTTCCAAAACCGGTCACCTAGCCCTTTTACGATACGGCGTCATTGGAACGCGGAAGTAGCTCATCTCATAAAAGGCCTGTGTAGTTTACAGATTGCAAAGAATTATCGGACAAGGTGTATCAGTATCTCAGCGAATGTAACTTTTTTTTTGAGTCATCAGTCTTATGACGGGTTTGATGCGACCCGCTATGAATTGCTCTCCTAAGCCAACGTCTTTATCTGAGAATAGCACATTAAACCTACGTCTTCAATCATTTCTCTGGACGTATTCCAATATGATAAATTTGCTTTAGACAGGAAAGCTTTTAGCAACAAATCAGCGTGCATTTAGAAAGCATCGTCTGTGCGAAAGCATCACTCGTGCGAAACTTCTTGCCCTTTTCTTCCACACGACTCATGGATAATGAGCAGGTTCATCATTCCTTGATTTCCTGAAAGCGTTTACTACGGTACCCCACTGCAGACTGTTAACTATGTTCCCAGCATGAGGATTCGCTCTAAGACTTCTTAAGAGTCAGAACCAAGCACGTAGTCCTGGAAGAGGAATGTTCAGCAGAGACAAGTTAGGAATGCCTCAGGGATGTGTGATATGACAGACTTGTATTCGATGTACACAAATGAACTGACGGACACGGTGAGCAGCAAACTGCGGTGGTTGATAATGATGCTGTCGTGCCCGGGAAAGAGTCGTTGTTGAGTGGCTATAGGAGGATATGGGATGCCCTGAACAGAATTTGTATCTGGTATAATGAATGGCAGCTTGCTCTAACAGTAGAAAAATGTAAGTCAATGCAGATGAGTATCGAAACAATCCTATAATATTCGATTACAGTATAGTGATGTGCTGCTTGATACAAAGACGTCGATTACATATCTAAGCATAAAGTCGCAAAGTGACATGTAATGAAACAAGGACGTAAGCTTGGTAGTAGGGAAGCCAAATGGTTGACCTCAATGAACTGTAAGAATTTAGGAAACAGTGCACGTATAAATCGCTTGTGCGACCTACTATTGAGTATTGCTCGAGATTTTTGGACCCCAACAGGTCGGATGAAAGGAAGCCATCGAAGAAATTCAGACGCATCCTGCTACATTTGTTAACGGTAGGTTGGATCAACGCGCGACTACTGCGGCTTTGCTAGGAGAACACAAATACGAATCCCTGGAAGGAAGACAAAGTTCTTTCAGCAGAACACTTGTGAGAAAATTTGGAGAACAGGCATTTGCGGCTGAATGCAAAACTATTCTACCGCCGCCAACTTACATTTCGTGCAAGGACCGCGAAGACAAGAGAAATGAGGTCTCATACGGAGGTATACAGACAGTCATTTTTCCCTCGGTCCATTTGCGAGTGGAATAGGAAACGGATGAAATTTCCTGTCAGATTAAAACTGTGTGCCGGACCGAGACTCGAACACGGGACCTTTGTCTCTGCCTTTGCAAAGGTTCCCACTTCGAGTATCGGTCCAGCACACAGTTTTAATCTGCCTGGAAATTTCATTTCAGCGCACAATCCGCTGCAGACTGAAGTTTTTATTCAGGAAATGGACTACCAGTGGTAAAAAGTAGCCTCCAGCATGCACCGTATAGTGGCTTGCTTGTGTAGATTATGTAGCTGTAGACCTAGATCACATGTGAGAGAAAGTGGACCACACACAGATTATCAGTTTTCTGCTACCGGAATAATGTAACAACCAGAGCGAGAGAGAGAGAGAGAGAGAGAGAGAGAGAGAGAGAGAGAGAGAGAGATGATATAAAAACTATATGCATATGAGCTATATTCGCATGAGGTTCACTCTACGCCATAAAATATATTCAGTGACAGCCTTGTCAACTACATTTATAATACACTGGATTGAAGTCAAAGGAAAGAAGCATGCTTTATCAATGAAAAACATGAAATTTCTGTGCTCGCAGTTCGGATCCGAGCGGTAGATTATCGTGAAAATGTCTGGATAAAGTCAGAACAATGTTTCGTATTAATCTGTAATTTAATTACGGATCTCGTCAATACAATGGTACACAGTGCAGTGTAATAGTTACAGAATAGATAAATTATAAATTTAGACTCTCGCTGGCCACTGCATACGCGATGGGCCAGCTACGTAATCGCTTTGCTCCGTTGTCTCCTTTCCGTTTCGACACTGCCATAGCTCTAGCATTAGCTCGGTATTTGACTTTTCATGCTTTTTAGATTCATTCCGACACTGACTTTCCTCTGACTAGCGTTGTCTACAATTCCGAGCACTCTTTTTTTTAGCTCTCTCCCTCCAGTACCATGGAAGTTATACCTTAATACATCTTCTATAATCCTATTCCTTCTTCTTGTCATTGTCTCCCTTATCTTCCTTTCTTCGCCCATTCTGCAGTAACAGTAGTTTTATACGTCTGTGGATTACTTTTTCAGCTATGCTGGACGCGTTATGGTATCACAGTTTAAGACCAGGAACACGATAACTCACATATGGAAGCATGCACATACTTACAGAGCTAGTTTGCCAGGAAAGCGAAAAGTTGTTGATTGTGCTTTTACGGTAGGAGACATCCCGGTATTTGCCTGAAGCAGTTCAAGAAAAGACAGAATACAGCATTCATCCTCCCGAACAGTGTTCATATTTTGTGCTTTTGTCCCTGAGATGAGTTCCATATGTAACAATGAGAATCGATAATACACGTAGTGACACGAGCTGTTACTGATGAACTTGTGTTTCATTTCTAATGGCTTAGTTAACGGTACATTAATCATCAGTATTCTTTTCGTATGATGACAGGTAATATTCGAAGCTGATAACTCCGACAAACTCATTTAACTGAAAAGGAAACAAGAGGCGCTATTCTTATGCCGGCGGGCTTAAGAGCAAGCATTTGATCTTCCAGAGGTTAGCAAAGGCTTTTGTTCACATCGGACTGGAATGTCATTGAGTGGAGCAGAACTGTATTCAGCAATGAATCCCACGTCGATGACTAACAATGACCTTTCTGTAGAAGCTCGGAATAGTGGTGGGAGATCAATCTGCCTCTTGTTTCATTTCATATCAGGACCCCTTCGGTTGTCATCCGCATCACTCTTACATGATGCCTGGCTGTACACGGCGAGAGTTTCGACAGATTTCCTTCGTACTGAGCAAGGTCACCGGATCTGTCCCCAATTGAGAAAATTTGCAGCATTATGGACAGGGTCCTCCAACCATCTCGGGATTTTTACGTCGTAACCCGCCAGTTTGGCAGAATTTGACACTATATCCATCAAGAGGACATGTAACCACTCTATGTATCGATTCTAAGCCGAATAACTGCTTCTATAATGGCCAGAGGTGGACTAAAGCGTTTCTGACTTGCTCAATTTGTGAAGCTCTTTTATTGAATAAATCATCCAATTTTTTTGAAGTTGTAATCATTTGTTTGTATGCACAGGAATATCACATTTACCGAATTCCGTCCAATTCAGATAATTCGTTCGTGGTGCTCCTTCCTTTTTCTCTTAGAGTGTAATAACAAATCACAGTATTCATCTCTTGTAAACTCAGAAGCTATTGTATTCCAATTCATAACCGTTATCCTGGCAAAATAGTAACAAATCACAATATTCATGTTACATGAACTATAGTATAAAACCACTGTTTTTTCTATCAAAAATGTCTGATTATGAATTTTATCCTCTTATTTTTAACGATGTAGTGATGTACCTCGTAATACACTGCTAGCCATCAGAATTGCAAGTTCGGGAAAGCTAGCAAATGATGCAGTTCTACTAAACGCGTGTGTGCGGCATTGTAGAAAAGAATGTGACTGAATTTCCAGGTGGTTTGGGAGAATACTAGGTATGAGATTAAGTCTGCAGAGCTGCGACGTTTGGCAACAAAAAATGGCTCTAAATGGCTGAGCATCGAGTTGGATGACAGATACGGATACATCATCCCATGCTGCTTTAACTCTATGTCAGGATTCACAAATGGTAGTAGCTGAGGAGCAGTGGCTTGTTTGCCTCTTCGCAGCCTATGAACACATCGTTTCATTGTGCGAGAGATCCACAGAACGTGTCAGCCTTCTGTAAAGAGGAAGGACAAGAAAGCACGAGAAATACTTTGTCTTGTTGAAAGGTTACGAATTTCCACCCGACGACGGGATACAGTCGCCGGCGTTTACACGTCCGAAAAGTAGTGTCTAATGTCCACGTTATCTGCTGTCAACCATAAATGCTCGTGTTGTGTATCTAATGGGGCACCACACCATCATAGTAGGAGCAGATCTGTATGACGATGATAGTTCATGTTCCTCGGAGCATCCACAAACTGATTCTGTGCACATGCGTCGCCTCACCTGGAAAGACAACGTCGTGCCACTGCAGTGTACATTATTATTGGCGGTAGCACCCCAGTCGGTACGACGCTCTCTGTTGCCGCGGCAAGGGATGCTAAAACAACGGTCGCGGTTCTAATTGACATTGACGCTCCAGATGTTGTCACTTTTTCCGTGACGTCATTTGTCTTGCTGCAGAGGCTATACAATTCTAAACGGAGTCATCGATCGGCCGTTAATCGTGTTCGCGTGAGAGTTGCAAGCAGCGATGTCGCAAAACGATAAACCGCAGGTTCTAAAGTTCATGATTTCTGAAAACGAAATCTGCTGCGTATCCTTGTATGCAGAATACTGGCGGCGATATTATTTAACGTTCAGTGTAGCTGCGCTTAACTGTTTACCATTTTTGTTTCTAAGCATACTGTACATTTCATGCCACTTTGACACATCTTATATGGTGTTGCATATTCTGTGGCCAGCACTGAACGTACAGGATTTAGGGTAGATGATGACTTCCGTAATGAAATATCGTTTATATTTTCAATTTGCATGTCGTTACTGGATTCACTCCTGTACTCTAAACACGAACCTAGGGTATCCATGCCACAGACCACACAAAATAGTATAACTGGATTGCAGTTACAGCACACCTAGAAGGAATAGTCGGATATGATGTCATCATAGAATACCATTAAGAAAAATCATCACTGTATCAATATAATCCTCATCATTGAAGGGCAGCTCATGGCATGATCACTCATTAAAATTCAATATTCCATCATTAGTCCATAAAATTTGGTGCAGCACATGGCATGAACCCTCAGTAAATAATCTAACTATACTCTTATACGTAACACAAAATGTACAGAAAGTATCATTAATTGTAAATATGTATAGACAATCTAATTTACCTAATACACCAATAGGAAAATGTTCATAAAGGCTGGCCAGGAAATCAGTGTGCGAAGTGTTACCGGTGTTGCAATGGTGTTTAGGTTTCCATATAAGTTGCTTATGTCATGCTTTCTGTGTACTGTATTTCCTGCACTTTCATGTGTTTCTATTTATGAGCATAATGTCTCGTTTGAGTACAGTGAGACTTTGGTACACTGGTTCTGCAAAATATACAAAATGGATGAGAACATGTAATGGACATGAGTTACAGGGTACACTGATTTCTTAAATCTACGTAGGTGAAATCAAGTAAACCAGTGACATCAGCAAGTACAAGGGATGTAGCAAATTAGAGTATCAGACTGAGCATAGATGAAACATGGCGACATATGAAGTGCAAAGAGTGACAGTCTAACAAGAAATGTAATAATAATTCATCAGGCAATGACATACATTTCAGCATAGTATCATAAAAACAACACATTACCTGGTATCAGTAAAGACAAAATAGCATCAGAAATAAATGAACGTAAGATACATAGAATCTATATACCATAAGACACAAATTCTTATTATGAAAAAAACGTTTGTGTTACAGTTTGCAGCGGTCAGACCACCCAAGGGAAGTAATCCGCTGGACACATGTCAAAGTAAATGTTGTGTCTTCCAGTTGTTGTTTTCGTGTACATCCATATGAAAACAGAAAAATATGCAAGGCCTAAACTTATGGTAAAAGAACCGACCTGCAAGATTCTCCCTACCGGGCACGTCGCCACTTAATAAAATGCTGAATAATCAAGGAAACGTGAAAACAAGGTACCAATAGAATTTGTATAAGCATGGGAAATACATCACGTAAAGAGATCTGTGTTGCGTCATATTATTATCTACATATGTAAATAGCAATACAAATATGTAAAAGCTGGCAATATAAATAAGCACATCTGTAAAAAAAGGGCAACTGGCATAGTTCATGGAAATTAGCAAAAAAATGTATACAAAGCTGAACGGCGAACTAATATATTAATAGCAGTAGTGTAAAGTCTTCAGTATGCAAGGCTTCGATCCGAAGAAATAATTTGTGTCGTCAAGATTGCTGCAGCGTAAATGCAGCAGCTCGTTACATAAACTTCGTCGAGCATATTGCCGTAAAACATTCTTCTGAATTCTTTCTGCTGAAATGAGCGTGCGTATTATTTCGTTCACAATCGCTGGCGTATTCTTGGCGCTAAAACTTACCTTATTGGTATTTCAGTAATGTTTCACTTTTTCTATACGATGGAAATTGAAATACAGTACTTATTCAGTACATATTGAGGTGTTGCATAGCTACAAATGACGTACAAAATAGACAAATTCAGTGTATTAGTGTCAAATCGTGTATAACGTCGAAAACAAGATCGTATAAAAATTAATTTACGTAATGGCAGAATCTGTTATGTTGTATTTACATAGCGCAATGTAAGTGATCAAGCTCTGTGTTTGGCTTGGCATAATACTTTTCATATGAATGTAGATGTGATTAGTTTTGGAAATCGATGTTTTCAAATAAATATGTTTGAGTTTGGCGCTAATGGTAGTGAACCCTGGTTGTTTTTTTTTTTTGTCTACTGATTTGCTGCTGATGACTTTGCGATTAATTTCATAGGATCTGTGCACTGCTGGTAAACCAGATTTGCTTAGCGAGTAAAAGGAAGTAGCTTTGACGTCAATGGGCCTGCTATATGTGGAGCAGAGTTTTGTTTTAGTCACTCGCATTTCGATGTCACTTTTGAGTCGAAACAAAATCGGTCCGGGTCACGGCACGTGTCGGCCTCGGGTATTCACAGACGCTGATCAAAACGTACGTATTAACTGACCTCAATACTGCAGACGCACTGCCCAAAAACCGGTCGCCGAGCCTTTCCTGAGACGGTTTCGGTGGAAGTCCGTTCCCCTATAACTTTTTATTATTAAACAAAACGCTTCGTGAAATCTGTGATGCAGTTTGACAATTATTTGACGACAGCATAGGGCTATAAGAGATGTTTTTACCATTTGTTATCCTCCAGTGCTATCACGGAAGCTGAGGTTTCTGATCGCTGTCTCCCGAGATAGCAGGTCGTTGCGATTGTACTGCATCCTTCATGCTTAGACACTAACGAAATATTTATTTCACAGTTCCTAATGTCTGCGTGTGAGGGCTAGGTGAATTTGCCTAATTTTTTGCACTGCTAGAAACTTTATACTGTTTAAGAGAACGATACAGTTTCCAGACACTCAGTACTGTATCTCAACCACGTATGAATGGACGTCAAGCTGATATAAACGCAGATTACTATGAATGGATCTATCATAGTAATCTGCGTTTCTATCGGCTTGAGGTAAAGGAAACTTGTTTTCGCTAGTCAACACTGTGGCAGAGCCCCTGGTTCGGACAACAGTGAAGACGATTCGTGACTTTCCTCCGTCGCATCTAAAAGGGAGAGTACAGGTCGGCGTCCAATACACGAAGTCATTGCAGATTTCGGCGGATTTTTAGAAGAATCATAGTGGAATTTTCCTGGAGTGATTTGGTTTAAACCACAGAAGACCTAAAGCTAGGTGCCTGCTGGACAGTTATTTGAATCCCGTTTTCCCTATTGTAAACGAAGAAACGCAGTAGCCGCGTCATAGGTGATCAATTTCTTCTGGCATATAAAGTAACGACTACACTTGATTAATTCAGAGCACGAAAAACACGCTACATGATGCGATTATTCAGCGTACAGACCAGACTCAACAAATGGGAGCTCTAATGGCACTGGCTAGATGTTTCCAAAGAGGTATATGTAAGATAAAAACGAAAGCGATCTATTGCACCGGAGATGTTGTTAGATGTGAAAGATGTAACTGTCACTCTTTTTGTCGGCTCAAAGAGATAGTTTCCGGAACGAATCGTATGAGCAATGGTTCAAATGGCTCTCAGCACTATGGGACTTAACATCTATGGTCATCAGTTCCCTAGAACTTAGAACTACTTAAACCTAACTAACCTAAGACATCACACAACACCCAGCCATCACGAGGCAGAGAAAATCCCTGACCCCGCCGGGAATCGAACCCGGGAACCCGGGCGTGGGAAGCGAGAACGCTACCGCACGACCACGAGATGCGGGCCGTATGAGCAATAACGTAATTGTTTACCTAATGTTTGACTTTTACTATTGCGATCCTATCAGCCTGAATAGAGAAATATTGATTATTATACAATGATTGCCTGCCTCCTGGATAACTTTGTGACTTTTATATTATTGAAATTAAAATATTCTCAAAAATCTTGGAAGCCGTGGCCGCGATATCTTGCCAGTATTAGTAAGACGCAAAAATGGTCGAGGCTCTAGGTTCCGGAGACGCTCAACTGTCCACGTACATAATTAAGTTTGTACGAAACCCTCAGTGCGCGAGTGCTACTCACACTTAGCCAATTTTTTGTACCCGTAGTCAATACTAGAAAATTCACTGAAAAAGAAATGAAACTTTTCAGCAAAGGTCTAAAATATAATTTACGTGCCTACATTGTGAAAGATACTGTTGGCAGACTAATAGCGGATGTTAAAGCTATAAATTTTATCAAATAATGGCAACAAGTAATGTCAAGAAAGTGGTTGAGAAGCGACAAGTCACATAATATTAATATTACACCACTGTCATATATCAGCATAAAATAAGATATGAAGAGGAAACTGAAAAAACATACGTACACGGTCATTAAGGTAACTAAAGGAAGAACCATACCTTTATGTCATTAACAAAATATCACAATTCTCTTTCATTATTGTTATTTGAGCTAAAAGGGATCCCTCTCCAATTCCAAAAGACACTCAAATACACTCTGAACAACTGTATTTTTTACTAACTGTAAAATAATCGAGAGCTCTAAAAGCAACGAATACACAATATCCTGCTCTCCAGTCCCTACTTAAAATCCATCAAGTCGGTGCACGAAACACACCTAACGTAAATACAAGCAACAGGACACCAATAACTTTACTGGATCTGGCAGGACTATGGAACATGATCAGATACCAAACAACTGTTGGCTGTCACCTGTACATATAGTAAACGTGTTTTCTAATTGATCTGTAATAGCAAACAATTATATTATGAGTATATATCCCTTTACCTTATAAAAATTGATGTATGTATGTTTTGTGTGTGTATCTATATCTATTCAAAATCTCTTCCTAAACTAATTGATCGGTTTCGCCCAAACCTGGTATACATATCTAACTGGAAAGAAGCACCATGGGGGTAAAGCTAGAGGAAGCTTCTGCGAGTAATATGTGCCGTGTAAACAGCGCCTAGAGTCAGATTGTGGAGATACAGGAAATACCAAGAGAGTAGTGTGTATCATACATCTCTGCTCTGTACGAGAAAGAAATAAAGAAGCACCCAAATAATTATAGGGGCATTAGTATTATGGCTTCTATCAGCACACTTTTTAGGGATTTCCTGCAAAAGGAGTTGGAGAATGAGATTGAGGGAAAGATGCGCTAGGAACGGGCAAGTTTTACAGTTGGGCGATTCTGCATGGATCACTTTTTCAGCTTTAGGCAATTAAAGGAGAATGTGTATTCGAAGTGTAAGGATTTAGAGAAAGCATGTGACTCCGTAACCATCACAAGGCTGTCGAAAGCGATGGAGTATATAGGTGTAGAAGCGCAGCAGATATCCCTAATTCGAAGAATATACTAGCATTCGTACGCAGCAGTTAAAATCGGGAAGAATTTGATTGAGGCATTCCAAACATTGATAGGACCTAGACAGGGCTGCAGTATGTCACTGACCTCGTTTAAAATACACTCCTGGAAATTGAAATAAGAACACCGTGAATTCATTGTCCCAGGAAGGGGAAACTTTATTGACACATTCCTGGGGTCAGATACATCACATGATCACACTGACAGAACGACAGGCACATAGACACAGGCAACAGAGCATGCACAATGTCGGCACTAGTACAGTGTGTATCCACCTTTCGCAGCAATGCAGGCTGCTATTCTCCCATGGAGACGATCGTAGAGATGCTGGATGTAGTCCTGTGGAACGGCTTGCCATGCCATTTCCACCTGGCGCCTCAGTTGGACCAGCGTTCGTGCTGGAAGTGCAGACCGCGTGAGACGACGCTTCATCCAGTCCCAAACATGCTCAATGGGGGACAGATCCGGAGATCTTGCTGGCCAGGGTAGTTGACTTACACCTTCTAGAGCACGTTGGGTGGCACGGGATACATGCGGACGTGCATTGTCCTGTTTGAACAGCAAGTTCCCTTGCCGGTCTAGGAATGGTAGAACGATGGGTTCGATGACCGTTTGGATGTACCGTGCACTATTCAGTGTCCCCTCGACGATCACCAGTGGTGTACGGCCAGTGTAGGAGATCGCTCCCCACACCATGATGCCGGGTGTTGGCCCTGTGTGCCTCGGTCGTATGCAGTCCTGATTGTGGCGCTCACCTGCACGGCGCCAAACACGCATACGACCATCATTGGCACCAAGGCAGAAGCGACTCTCATCGCTGAAGACGACACGTCTCCATTCGTCCCTCCATTCACGCCTGTCGCGACACCACTGGAGGCGGGCTGCACGATGTTGGGGCGTGAGCGGAAGACGGCCTAACGGTGTGCGGGACCGTAGCCCAGCTTCATGGAGACGGTTGCGAATGGTCCTCGCCGATACCCCAGGAGCAACAGTGTCCCTAATTTGCTGGGAAGTGGCGGTGCGGTCCCCTACGTCACTGCGTAGCATCCTACGGTCTTGGCGTGCATCCGTGCGTCGCTGCGGTCCGGTCCCAGGTCGACGGGCACGTGCACCTTCCGCCGACCACTGGCGACAACATCGATGTACTGCGGAGACCTCACGCCCCACGTGTTGAGCAATTCGGCGGTACGTCCACCCGGCCTCACGCATGCCCACTATACGCCCTCGCTCAAAGTCCGTCAACTGCACATACGGTTCACGTCCACGCTGTCGCGGCATGCTACCAGTGTTAAAGACTGCGATGGAGCTCCGTATGCCACGGCAAACTGGCTGACACTGACGGCGGCGGTGCACAAAATGAAATGTTTTCACATGGGCTTCATTTACAGAGCTTTCTTATAAATTTACTCGTTTAAAGAGACGACAAACTCTGTGGCTTAGAGCTCCTCAATGGCTGGTTTGTTCAATATGTGTGTGAAATCTTATGGGACTTAACTGCTAAGGTCATCAGTCCCTAAGCTTACACACTACTTAACCTAAATTATCCTAAGGACAAACACATACACCCGAGGGAGGACTCGAACCTCCGCCGGGGCCAACCGCACAGTAATGGCTGGTTTACATTGACACTTGGTACTATCTATTCATTATTATTCGTCAATCGCCAGGTACTGAAAGAAGGAAGGATGTGAAATTTATGATGAGGAAGTTAACGGAAGCATTTGAGCGAGGCGGGCTTAGAATAAATAGCGAAAGAAAATGTCTAGTAGTGGCGGGAGATGTAAAGGAAATATAGAACTGCCACTAGGAAGTATTAAAGTTGTGAAGCAATTTAGGTACTGAGGATCGACTATCCATTCCTCGGGAAACTGTGAAGCAAACGTGAAAAGCAGGATCCAGCAGGCAAGAGGAGTAATTAAAACTCTAAATGGAGTTCTGGAGAGGTAGGCAATAGCAAAAGAAACAAAGAAGAGGATCTGCAGACGGTAGTGGAAAGTATACTAACGTACTGTGCAGAAGGATGGACTTGGGGGGAGTGACAGAGAAGCAGAGTACAGGCAGTAGAGATGGATGGCAGCCTGGACATTCAGGACAGAGTGGAAAAGAAACGAATAGATTTGGGAGATGGGTATGGAGCGACCAGTCGTGCAAAGAATTGAGAATAGACCACATGAATGGTACGTCCAGGAATGACAAATAGAGCAAGGACGAAGCCCAATAGCAATCCCTGAATGGTCGCCGCCAGGGAGGAGGAGGTATGGACAGACGAGATTAACATGGAGAGCAGGAGTAATTGGAATGATGAGGAAGAGAAATCTGAAAGAGGAAGACTGCCATGATCAAGTACGCTGACGAATGGGAGTACAGGGCAACTGCTGAAGCCCTTAAAAGTAAGTAAGTCTTCAGGTCATCAGTATTCTACTGCATCTCAAGGCGCGTTGTCACCACCACCACCACCAGTTTAAGGATAATTGTAGGGATGAATGGCTAGAACCCGTGTGATGCCTCTTCTACTGAGTCTGCGGCAGTCCTTTGTTTACATTAATGATTTTGGATACATAGAAAGGCAATATAGGATGTACAAATGGATCATGATTAGACAGATGAAGTGCATATGGTGGTATGAGAAGCTATGAAATGTTCTATCCATATTATTGTTGAACTGTTAGTACTAGCTTCGTAAAAGTGAGGAAGGGTACTGCAGTGGCAAAATTAGAGACACAAGGTGGCCCCACTGACGAAGTTATGCAGTCAGTGGTTAATCAGGTATCTCATATGAGAGCAGGGAATATGTTTGTAAATAATAAGATAGCAGGGAAAAATAGTAAGACAGAACTATTCAAGTCGCGGCAACTAGAAGTAGAGCCAACAGTTGTGACCTGAGTCCTCCATTTTCCGGTAGATCGGCTGAGGATATGTTAGCATTTATACAGGATCTCTTATCATTGGCTGCCTTCGGATTTGGTCAGACAAAAAGTTGTTAAGAGAGACTATAACTGCCAGGAAAGATGAAGTCATTTCTACACTGCACACAGGCACTGCACAAGGCAGAGACTTTTGAACAACTTCGGCAAGCACTAGAACAGCGGAACAGGAAGCAGAACAGTGGAACAGTGCATAGCTTTCCGTCAGAAGTTGAAGTTGAGCGTAATTTCTAAAAGCCATAATGAAGCCAGAGAGGATTTTACGGGTAAGTTTAGGAAATTTAATTAGCATATGTATGTGTTAAGACGTAAGGAGAACTTGAACAAGATGTTGCTACAGGCAGCCGAGCAACAGGTGCATGATGCTTCGAACTAAAATCCATATGGAAGACTGTAGTTTCAATTGTTAAGGCTTTCTTTTAACTGGTGCTTGTACTACTTCCCATGTTCAATACCTGTTTTAGTTGACTCATAGAATATTGTTTTTATTTTGCTTGGTTCATTTATTTAATGCAAAAGGTTACATAGTCCTGTTTTGAGTATAATGTTAATGTTTCTCCTTTTTGCTCCTTTTGTATTTGTGTATTGTTCAGTCTTTATACCTTTTAAAATGCAGTACCACCACACTCTCCAAGATTGCGTTTACTGTATGTTCCCTCACACTCCTCCATTTTCCTGCATTTATACATTTCTGTTTATCTTATTGATGTTGCTTAAGTTCCTTGTATGTTCTGTGGTTACACAGTTAATTGTTTCGTCTTTTAATTTGTTTGTGTACCACTCTTCATATTTTATACCTCCTGAAGTAGCCTTGTCAGATAGTAATTTTATTTTATTTTATTAGTTTTGTTCATTGATAGAAAAAAATGGTTCAAATGGCTCTGAGCACTATGGGACTTAACATCTAAGGTCATTCGCCTAGAACTTAGAACTACTTAAACCTAACTAACCTAAGGACATCACACACATACATGCCCGAGGCAGGATTCGAACCTGCGACCGTAGCAGTCGCGGGGTTCCGGACTGAAGCGTCTAGAACCCCTCGGCCACCACGGCCGGCTTCATTGGTAGAAACTGTTACTCTTATGTAGGCATGCTGTTCCTATTTTGTGCTAAAGTTTTTCCTGTCTACTCCGTTTTTATTTGTTTAGTGTTCAATTTTTTACTTTTTAATTACATTACTACAACACTGTCAAAGGTGTTACTTACTGTATGTTTCTGCTCCAATCCAGACGTGTAATTTCTCTTCCAATGTTGTTTTCAAACATTGTAACTTATTTGGTGACAATACTCAGTAAATGTCTCAAGATGACCTTGTAAGCCGAAAACCATTTAACAATAAAACTAATACTGCAGAACGAAAACAAACTAGTGCTTTTCATTTATTAGTTTTTATATTCTTCTTGAAGTCTGAGGGTATTTCGCCTGTCTCATACATCTTGCCCACCTGATGGTAGAGTTTTGTCAGGGCTGGCTCTCCCAAGGCTATCAGTAGTTCTAATGAGATGTCGTCTACTCCCAGGGCTTTGTTTCGACTTAGGCCTCTCAGTCCTCTGCCAAATTCTTCACGCAATATCATATATCCCGTTTCATCTTCATCTACGTCCTCTTCCATTTCCATAATATCTATATAGTCCACCAACCTTTCTGCTTTCCCTTCTTTGCTTAGAACTAGTTTTCCATCTGAGGTCTTGATATTAATACAAGTGGTTCTCTCTTCTCCAAAGGTCTCTTTAATTTTCCTGTAGGCAGTATCCATCTTACCCCTAGTGATATATGCCTCTACATGCTTACTTTTGTCCTCTAGCCATCCTTGCTTAGCCATTTTGCACTTCCTGTCGATCACATTTTTGAGACCAGAATGAGATTTTCACTCTGCAACGGAGTGTGCGCTGATATGAAACTTCCTGGCAGATTAAAACTGTGTGCCGGACCGAAACTAGAACTCGGGACCTTTGCCTTTCGCGGGCAAGTGCTCTACCACTGAGCTACCCCAGCACGTCTCACGCCCCGTCCTCACAGCTTTACTTCTGCCAGTACCTCGTCTCCTACTTCCCAAACTTTACATAAGCTCTCCTGCGAACCTTGCAGAACTAGAGCACTTGCCGGCGAAAGGCAAAGGTGCCGAGTTCGAGTCTCGGTCCGGCACACAGTTTTAATCTGCCAGGAAGTTTCACATTTTTGAGCCGTTAGTATTCCTTTCTGCATAGTTCATTTCCTGCATTTTTATATTTTCTCCATTCATCAATTAAGTTCAATATCTGTTGTGTAACCCAAGGATTTCTACTAGACCTCGACTTTCACCTACTTGAACCTCTGCTGCCTTTACTATTTCATCTCTCAAAGCCACCTATTCTTCTTCTACTGTACTTCTTTCCCCAGTTCTTGTCAATTGTTCCTTAATTCTCTGAAACTCTTTACAGCCTCTGGTTCTTTCAGTTTATCCAGATCCCATCCCCTTAAATCCCGCACTTCCGCAGTTTCTTCAGTTTTAATCTACACTTCATAACCAATACATTGTGGTCAGAGTCCACATCTGCCCCTGGGAATGTCTTACAATTTAAAACCTGGTTCCTAAATCTCTGTCTTACCGTTATATCATCTATCTGAAACCTTCCAGTGTCTTCAGGCCTCTTCCATGTATACAACCTTCTTTCATGATTTTCTGCTTCCTCTTTCATTCCTGACCCCCATTCCATATTCACCTACAATTTTTCCTTCTCTTCCTTTTCCTACTATCGAATTCCAGTCCCCCATGACTATTATGTTCGTCCCCTCATACTGTCTGAATAATTTATTTTATCTCATCATACATATCTTCAATCTCTTCGTCGTCTGCGGAGCTAGTTGGCATAGAAACTTGTACCACTGTGGTAGGCGTGGACTTCATTTCTGTGTTGACTACAACAATGCGTTCGTTGTAGCTTACCCGCGCTCCTATTTTTTTATTCATTGCTAAACCTACTCCTGCATTTCCCCTATTTTGATGTTGTATTTATCACCCCGTATTCACCTGACCAAAAGTCTTGTTCCTCCTGCCACCGAACTTCACTAATTCCCACCATACTTAACTATTATGTTCGTCCCCTCATACTGTCTGAATAATTTATTTTATCTCAGCATACATATCTTCAATCTCTTCGTCGTCTGCGGAGCTAGTTGGCATAGAAACTTGGACCACTGTGGTAGGCGTGGACTTCATTTCTATGTGGACTACAACAATGCGTTCGTTGTAGCTTACCCGCGCTAATATTTTTTTATTCATTGCTAAACCTACTCCTGCATTACCCCTATTTTGATTTGGTATTTATCACCCTGTATTCACCTGACCAAAAGTCTTGTTCCTCCTGCCACCGAACTTCGCTAATTCCCACCATACTTAACTTTAACCTATCTATTTTTCTTTTTAAATTTTCTAACCTACCTATCCGATTAAGGGATCTGACATTCCACGCTCCGATCCGTAGAACGCCAGTTTTCTTTCTCCTAATAACGACGTCGTCCTGAGTAATCCCCGCCCGGAGATCCGAATGGGGGACTGTTTTACCTCCGGAATATTTTACCCAAGAGAACGTCATCATCACTTAACCATACAGTAAAGCTACATGGCCTCGGGAAATATTACAGCTGTAGCTTCGCCTTGGTTTCAGGCGTTCGCAGTACCAGCACAGTAAGGGCGTTTTTGTTAATGTTACAAGGCCAGATCAGTCAGTCATCCAGACTGTAGCCCCTGCAACTACTGAAAAAGCTGCTACCCCTCTTCAGGAACCACACGTTTGTCTGGCCTCTCAACAGATATCACTCTGTTGCGGTTGCACCTACGGTACGGCTATCTGTATCGCTGAGGCACACAAGACGCAATAAATATAACGAACTAATCTGAATGGTTTCGGTAGCACAGCAGTAACGTCACAATCTGCCCTGTAATATGAGATGGCAGGTAACAACTCTTCTTCTTTTTTAAATCTTCACCAAAACACTGGTTATTATTTTCAATTAATTGGCGTCAATCTAATTCCTTTTATATTTTTAACCTTTTGTTGCACCATTTTCATTATCGTATTCGACTTTTTTATTTTCTTGTTTCTTCCTATCATTCTTCTTTCTTTCGGAATCTCCTTGTGTCGCCTATAACTGTAATGAGTTCCAAACAGGACTGCTCATGGATCGGTATCGTGTCAGCTCGTGTAGCAAAAGCGACAAGTTACAGTTCGCGTTTTGCATTGAAACCGAATTCGTTTTCTGTCTTGAGTTTGCTCGTACAAGTCAGTTTCAATCGCTGTGAGAAAAGAGAGGGTGATAACAAGTAGTTCTGCCGCAGGTTGCTAATCGCCCTTTTCTCGGTTACATTGCACATCAAGAGACTGTTGTTAGGATAGGACACGATGTGAATTCAGGGCTACCAAACGTATTTTCTGCTGCAGTTTAGTCAATGGTCGTTTAAAATCGGGTTTGGACAGAGCATCTCGTTTCCTCGCCATTTCTAACGCCAGGAGCTACCATCACTGCTCCTCAGTACACGAACAGCCATTCAGCACTTGTCAGGTGACCAGCCGTGTTTGCGTCTCTCCTTTAACCTACCAGTAACCGATGCAGCAACCATGTAGCGCCAAGTGACAGTCGTCAACTATCAAGTAATTTTGAACGAACTATAGGTGAAGACCTAGCTGAGTGGCAGACAGTATAGACTGCGATGTGGGGTGGAAACAGTATAGCAAGCAGTGGAAACAGTATAGCAGGCATCAGGAATTTATCTCGTGTGATGGACTACTGTGCAAGGAGACGAAGTTGCAACCACGAGTGGACAGAGCATCTGGCACAAGCCAGTAAAGCTGAGGAAGGTAACCCAACCACCTTACCCACGGAGCACGTCCGTATCTCACCACTGACTTGTAGTATCAGCCGTACGCAGTTGACGTCAACAAGTGTATGGGCCTGAAGATGACGTTGTTACAACGTTGAAACTAGTTGCCAAAATAAAATAGACACCTTAAATACAGCTGGAGGAATTTCTTCACATTTAATACAGGGTAAAAAGTATTTAAACCGACAAACTCTGGGAGGGTATAGGGGACATCAAAACAAATACTTTTCCCTAATGTCATTTTTTCCTATGAGGATTATTTAAACCGTTGGAGGCCTTATTACACTCTTCAGTTGTTAGAGGCCGTATTACGATCTTCAGTTGTTAGAGGGCGTATTACACTGTTCAGTTGTAGGCAACTGCTGTCCACCAGCGTAGTAGCGCATTGTCTATGCTTACTAATGGAGCGATACACCCCGAGTGAGAACACTGATATGGTTGGTGCATACTACGTAGCGCATCACAGCGAACGAGCTGCACAGTGGGTTTATCGACAACAATATCCTAATCGCCGTATCCCGCATCATACGACCTTTGCTACTGTGTGCCAACGTATGCATGAGACCGGGTCATTTAGCGGATTACCTGGACAGGGACGCCGTCGCCCGGTAAGAACGCTGCAATTTGAGGAAGCTGTCTTGCAGCATGTGAAGCGGGATCCTTCAATCAGCACTCGTGCAATTGCACGTAACATGGGTATGAATCAGACGAATGTAAGAACAGTCCTTCCAGAGAAATTGTTACGTCCATTTCCCTTACAGCGTGTCCACAACCTGGAACCAGTTGATTATCCACCCAGAGCAGTTTTTGCAGTGGTACCTGGAACAGTGTGAAATGCATCCTACTTTCCATTCTACATCTACATCTACATCTACATGACTACTCTGCAATTCACATTTAAGTGCTTGGCAAAGGGTTCATCGTACCACAATCATACTATCTCTCTAGCATTCCACTCCCGAACAGCGCGCGGGAAAAACGAATACCTAAACCCTTCTGTTCGAGCTCTGATTTATCTTATTTTATTTTGATGATCATTCCTACCTATGTAGGTGGGGCTCAACAAAATATTTTCGCATTCGGAAGAGAAAGTTGGTAACTGAAATTTCGTAAATAGATCTCTCTGCGACGAAAAACGTCTTTGCTGTAATGACTTCCATGCCAATTCGCGTATCATATCTGCCACACTCTCTCCCCTATTACGCGATAATACAAAACGAGCTACCCTTTTTTGCACCCTTTCTCTGTGTTGTTTACCAGTGAAGCAACGTTTGGGCGTGATGGAGTCTTCAACATGCACAATTCGCATGTTTGGAGTGAGGATAACCCACATGCCACAGTTACTAGCGCTCATCAAGTTCGGTTCTTCGTTAATGCGTGGGTCGGTGTTGTTGGGGACTGTTTAATTGGGCCATATCTCCTACCTAGACCATTAAATGGCAGGCACTATTACAATTTTCTCGCCAGAACATTGCCAGAATTGCTGGAAGACGTCCCGCTCCGTTCAAGACAACACATGCGGTTCCAACACGACGGGCGCCAGCACATTTCAGTCGTCGTGTGCGTCGATTCCTAGACCGATGATTCCCAGAAACGTGGATTGGCATAGGTGGTCCTGTACCATGGCCTGCTCAATCCCCAGATATGTTCCTTCTGGACTTTTTTGTGTAGGGAGAGATGCGGAGCCTTGTTTACGCAACTCCTGTTGCATCAGAAGAGGATCTGGTTGCCCGGATAGTAGCAGCAGCAGGAACAATTCAGGATACTCCTGGGGTTTTTGCTCGTGTCAGACAGAACATGATTCGACGGTGTAACTTTTGTTTACATGTCAATGGAGGCATTTTTGAAAATCTACTGTAACTGAAATTGGGTTGTGTTAATGTGTTGTCCCTTGGTCATAAAAAATGGAAATGTGTTTGTTGGTTCAATTAATTTGCTGCCAGTGAAATCTTCCTCTGCCGGTTTAACTACTCCTCATAGGAAAAATGACGTTAGGGAAAAATATTTGTTTTGATGTCCCAGAGTTTCTCGGTTAAAATACTTTTCACCCTGTACAAATTTATGCCAGCTGCCGTCCCACTGTCCTCCATTTCAACTATGGATCTACGAAGATTTGAGAACTAGTTGCTGCCAAATGGTTCAAATGGCTCTGAGCACTATGGGACTCAACTGCTGTGGTCATAAGTCCCCTAGAACTTAGAACTACTTAAACCTAACCAACCTAAGGACAGCACACAACACCCAGCCATCACGAGGCAGAGAAAATCCCTGACCCCGCCGGGAATCGAACCCGGGAACCCGGGCGTGGGAAGCGAGAACGCTACCGCACGACCACGAGATGCGGGCAGTTGCTGCCAGCAGCGGAGCTTTTATAATGCTCAGCAGAGGCCGATTATAATTTCTTGATTCCAATTCAAACTTTGCGAAGGTTGTACCGAGCCTTGTGACTGGTAATTCTTTCTCAATTACATCTCCGTTCAGGCGGCTGCTGATGAACACCACGTTCCTTTGAAATGGCCATGAGTTTGGCAGGCTTTCTTTAAACTGCCCAATCTACGTTTTGGCATTTCTTTCCTATCTGCGTCGTCATTTTCCAGCATTTCTTTATCACAGAACTTCCACGTTTCCAAGATTCGAGTTGCTTTGTGCAATGGTCGACACTGTTTCACAAGCTTCATTAGTTTCACGCCGCTCGTCTGTCCATGTATCTTCCTGGTTCCAGGTAATGCACCTGTGCTGACACCTCTGCCACAGAAAATGCAGACGCGAATTCCTCCAATTCCATTGAATTCCCCTGGCTAAGAATTGCTTGGTTTTCTAGGTCGTGCTCAACTAGCCCTACCCATGTACAAAACAAATGAAATCAGAATCTATTACAGAACAAAGTATCGCTACCACGAATTTGACAGCCACTGTGCCGCCCTAACTGCAGAATATCAAAAGAAACCAAAAGCGAAATCCTGGTAAAGCGTTAACGTGAAACTTGGGTCCCTTATCTGGATCGGAGTCGAGGAGAGTAAGTGCAACGCTCGTTGTAAAACAAATAATGTAAAGACCAGCTGGTGCAGTACTCATTCTTTTCTCCGATTTCTTAAATGGTCTTTGAGTTTGGCCACTGTGCACAACGATAACGCTATCACACACAGAACAACAAGCTTAGATGAACACCAGTTCATAGGCATTAATAGTCGGTCGCCTAATCTTGGAAAAGTAAGGGACACTGTAAAGGATCTTGTAATCTACGTCAGGACAAAGATTAACAAAATTTACTGGCTGTAATGGCTGACTCCACAGGTCACACCAATATTCAAAAAAGGTAGTAGGAGTAATCCACTGAATTACAGGCCCATATCATTAACGTCCATATGTAGCAGGATTTTGGAACATATATTGTGTTTTGAACATTATGAATTACCTCGGCGAAAATGGTCTATTGACACACAGTCAAGATGGACTTAGAAAACATCGTTCTTGTGAAACACAACTAGCTCTTTACTCACATGAAGTGTTGAGTGCTATTGACAAGGGATTTCAAATTGATTCCGCATTTCTGGATTTCCAGAAGCCTTTTGACACTATACCATACAAGCGGCTTGTAGTGAAAATTCATGATTATGGAATATCGTCTCATTTATGTGGCTGGATTCATGATTTCCTGTCAGAGAGGTCACAGTTCGTACTAACTGATGGAAAATCAAGGTAGTGTTATAGGCCCTTTGCAGTTCCTTACCTATATAAATGATTTGGGAGACAATCTGAGCAGCCGTCTTAGATTGTTTGCAGACGACACTGCCATTTATCGACTAGTAAAGTCATCAGAAGATCAAAACAAACTGCAAAAGATTTGGAAAAGACATCTGTATTGTGCAAAAATTGGCAATTGAACCTAAATAACGAAAAGTGTGAGGCTGTCCATATGAATGCTAAAAGCAATTCGTTTAACTTCGGTTACACGATAAATCAGTCGAATCTAAAGGCGGCAAATTCAATTAAATACCTGGGAACTACAATTACGATCAACTTAAATTGGAAGGAACACACAGAAAATTTTGCGGTGAAGGCTAACCAAAGACTGCGTTTTATTGGCAGGACACTTAGAAAATGTAACAGACCTACTAAGGAGACTGCCTACACTATGCTTGTCCGCCCTCTTTCAGAATACTGCTGCGCGGTGTGGGATCCTTACCCGATAGGATTGACGGAGAACATCGAAAAAGTACAAAAGAGGGCAGCATGTTTTGTATTATTGCAAAATAGGGGAGAGAGTGTCACTGAAATTATACAGGATTTGGGGTTGACTTCATTATTACAAAGGCGTTTTTCGTTGCGGCGGAATTTTCCCATGAAATTCCAATCACTAACTTTTTTCACCGAATGTGAAAATATTTTGTTGACACCGACCTAGATAGGGAGAAACGATTGTTATTATATAATAAGGGAAATCAGAGCTCGTACGGAAAAATATAGGTGTTCGTTCTTTCAGCGCACTTTACGAGATTGGAATGATAGAGAATTGTGAAGGTGGTTCGATGAACCCTCTGCCACTCACTTAAATGTGATTTGCAGAGTATCCATGTAGATGTAGAAGAGAGAACAAAGTTTTCTAAAACGCAAAGTAAATTACAAAATGTTCAGGGAAGGACAGGAACACAGCAATGTAACTTACTTAGGAATGAACTACATAGCAAGTGCAGGAAATGCATGATCAAATGGCTGCAGAAAAATGCCAGGAAATCGAAAACAAAATCAGATTCCTTCGGTGTGCAAAACACACACACACACACACACCTAGTCCCGAGCAGTGAAGATCGCTGACGAGGCAGGAAACCGAAGCCGGGTCTCCGTGATCTAGAGTCAACAACGCTGACCAGAAGACTACAAATGGCAGGAGCGTTCAGTCGTATGTCATTGTTTTTGCCTCTATTCCAACTCATTGCGCAGTGCAGTAAAAGTGCAATTGCCTTAGTACAGGTAAAGAGTTGTGACTTAACTCTAATTTATTGTTATATCTCATGAAATACAAGCTATCCATTTCCAGTCATTCCTACAACTGTTACCGTCTTCTCTGTAGCGTACAGATGTACACAATGCTTTAATGTAAGTACAACATCAGTGCAAGATTACGATGAATTGTTGTGTTACTTGTAAATATAAGAAATACTGTGGTGCGTGAATGTTTTTTTAGATTGCCTTAGAACACAGTAGGTCACATTTTCCACTGCATTTTACTTTCGTTACATTGATTTAATGCCACTGTACTGGTACAGAAATGATGTCATATTTTTCTGATTTACGCGTCTTATGTTAAGCTCTCCACATTTATAACATATTGATATCTATGATATTTCCTGATGATGAATTTGCACAATAGTCTTGATTGAAATCGCTAAAAATCAAAGATTTCTTACGTACGTCACTGGACAACTACAACTAGGTGAACCTCCTCCGCAGCCGTTTTTAAACTGTTGATCTGTGTGTCTGTTTTAGAACTGTTCTTTCTAAACACGACAACTCCAAGAAACATTACGAATTTTCAAGTATTTGTCACGTTTTGTTTAATGTTAATGGGTTAAATCATTGTTCTTCATACCTTGGCCATGAAAAGCATTATTTTAGTGGAGCTGTAAATTATTATTACCGGGTGACCAGAATGTCAGTATAAGTTTGAAAACTCAATAAATCACGGATGAATGTAGATAGAGAAGTACAAATTACACACATGCTTGGAATGACATGGGGTTTCATTAGAACCAAAAAAATACAAAAGTTCAAAAAATGTCCGACGGATGGCACTTCATCTGATCAGAATAGCAATAATTAGCATAACAAAGTAAGAGCAAAGATGATGTTCTTTACAGGAAATGCTCAATATGTCAACCATCATTCCTTAACATTAGTTGTAGTCGAGGAATAATGTTGTGAACAGCACTGTGAAGGATGTCCGGAGTTATGGTGAGGCATTGGCGTCGGATGTTGTCTTTCAGCATCCCTAGAGAAGTCGGTCGATCACGATACACTTGCGACTTCAGGTAACACAAAAGCCAATAATCGCACGGACTGAGGTCTGGGGACCTGGGAGGTCGAGCATGACGAAAGTGGCGACTGAGCACACGATCATCACCGAACGATGCGCGCAAGAGATCTTTCATGCGTCTAGCATTATGGGGTGGAGCGCCATCCTGCACAAACATCGTACGTTCCAGCAGGTGTTTATCAGCCAGGCTGGGGATGATGCGATTCTGTAACATATCGGCGTACCTCTCACCCGTCACGGTAGCATTTACAAAACCAGAATCACGCATTTCCTCGAAGAAAAAAGGTCCGATAACGGTAGATGTGGTAAATCCAACCCATACCGTGACTTTCTCGTCGTGCAATGGAGTTTCCAAGACAGTTCTAGGATTTTCGGTAGCCCAAATTCTGCAGTTGTGGCCGTTCACAGACCCTTGGTGCGTGAAATGAGCTTCGTCGGTCCACAACACGTTACTCAACCAATCGTCATCTTCCGCCATCTTCTGAAACGCCCACAGCGCAAATGCCCTCCGCTTCACTAAATCGCCAGGTAACAGTTCATGATGACGATGCATTTTGTACGGATAGCATCGAAGGGTACACTTAAGTGCAAACCAAAC
Source organism: Schistocerca nitens (assembly GCF_023898315.1). Taxonomy (NCBI): domain Eukaryota; kingdom Metazoa; phylum Arthropoda; class Insecta; order Orthoptera; family Acrididae; genus Schistocerca; species Schistocerca nitens. The sequence continues at coordinate 251,839,022 of NC_064618.1, forward strand.
AGTAGTGTATGGAATGCCGGTGCGACATGTGACTGCAGGAGAGCTGACTTCCCCGTGCATAGTCGAACCCACTACAGTCTCTATTTCTTCCTGAACTGTCTCAGGAGCATTACGCCTTGTGCTCGGTCGGCCACTATCGTCTAAACAACCCATGGCTCCGAACCCCGAAATCATTCTCGCCACAGCTGCATTTGTCAACGGACCTTTACCCGTTCGAATCCCCTTCCTATGGCGATAGGATAGTAACGCTGAATTAGCACATTCCACATTCTGATAATACAGCTTCACTAAAAGCGCCTTTTCAGGTAATGTCAACATGCTGCGACTACTGGCGCATCTGATTCTCTCTCTCATTACGGCACCTTTTATACACGATTGTCATGTGCAGTCAGTGACGTTTTGCTGTCCAGCGACATCCGCCGGACATTTTGTGAACTTTTTCTTTTTGTTCTAATAAAACCCCATGTCATTCAAAGCATGTGTGTAAATTTTTCCTCTCTACATACATTATTCCGTGGTTTCTTAAGTTTTCAAATTTATACTGACTTCTTGATCACCCCGTATAACAACAGAATGTAAATTAATTTAAAACTGGAAATGATTTTTGTGGAACTCTACTGGAACAAATGACTCTTTCCTATATGCGATAATTATATGTCAATCAACCATTCATTTATCTCCATTATGGTGTTATCCTTGAAGCTGCAGGAATAATTTAAATGTAATTAAATGAGATCTAGTCCGCAGCTCGTGGTTGTGCGGTAGCGTTCTCGCTTCCGACGCCCGGGTTCCCGGGTTCGATTCCCGGCGGAGTCAGGGATATTCTCTGCCTCGTGATGACTGGGTGTTGTGTGCTGTCCTTATGTTAGTTAGGTTTAAGTAGTTCTAAGTTCTAGGGGACTGATGACCATAGATGTTAAGTCCCATAGTGCTCAGAGCCATTTTTAAATGAGATCTAGGATAAAAGTCAGGTGCAATTGTTGTCTGTTCATACTTCACAGTAGAGTGTGTAAGTTAACATAGATGACAATCAACGAGACTGATTGTAAAGCATTTTTGACAGAGAAAAGAAAGTATGTATTTTCTGTTAGGTTCAAGTTTGCATATGAGATTTATTGCATACATATTTTTACGTAGTCCAACACAAACTGGATGTTTACAGTATGTCTTCAACTGATAAACGTAAAAAAACTAGTTAATTTAAGGCAATCGATTTCCAAATATACATACACAAATGAATTCCATTGGCTAATCTATGTAAAATGTAGCAATTGATTCATCAGTGGGTGCACGATCTGAAACAAAAACTAAGTGGGCAGTGCTTTCGGATTAATTCATTTCTTTTCACACTAATGTTGCTATGAAATTCTTGCAATGTGACACTAACATCGCATCGAAGAACACAAAAATTGAAAGTAGAACAACATATCCGTGCAGCGACCAGGGCAAAGAGTCAACGAAAATCCACGCATGGTCGTTATCGTCGTTAGCCAGAAGGTGTTGTTGTTGTTGTTGTGGTCTTCAGTCCTGAGACTGGTTTGATGCAGCTCTGCATGCTATTCTATCCTGTGCAAGCTTCTTCATCTCCCAGTACTTACTGCAGCCTACATCCTTCTGAATCTGCTTAGTGTATTCATCTCTTGGTCTCCCTCTACGATTTTTACCCTCCACGCTGCCCTCCAATACTAAATTGGTGATCCCTCGATGTCTCAGAACATGTCCTACCAACCGATCCCTTCTTCTAGTCAAGTTGTGCCACAAACTCCTCTTCTCCCCAATTCTATTCAATACCTCCTCGTTAGTTATGTGATCTACCCACCTAATCTTCAGCATTCTTCTGTAGCACCACATTTCAAAAGCTTCTATTCTCTTTCTGTCTAAACTATTTAACGTCCACGTTTCACTTCCATACATGGCTACACTCCATACAAATACTTTCAGAAACGAATTCCTGACATTTAAATCTATACTAGATGTTAACAAATTTCTCTTCTTCAGAAACGCTTTCCTTGCCATTGCCAGTCTACATTTTATATCCACTCTACTTCGACCATCATCAGTATTATTCAGAAATAGGAGGCAGAATAACTTTGTCTCAGTAGTTGCCACAATGGTGTCGGTGTCGGTATCCGTAGTGACAGTCACCACCCGTAGGGGTGGTTACACCCATAGTCCGGGTGGGGATTATCCCAGTACCAATGATTATGATGCGGGTCAGCCACCGGGGTCGCCTGCAGCATTGCGAAACACAGCGCCAGCGTCAGCAGCACTGCCGAGACCACCTGTTGGGCAACAAGAAGTAGCTGTCGGCTTCAGCGGTTGTCGTGTACAGCATTATCCGGTACCACAACGAGATGCACAGTAACGTTCTTGATTTCAAATATATAACAACCCGTTGTGTACTTTACGGTATTTCATTATAGTGAAGTTTGTGTGCAGTTTCTTTTCCAAAGCCTTAGTCGAAGCACAACAAATGACTTTCATAAGAAAAACTGCCCTATTTAAATGCCTCATACCTCCCTCGGCTGTAGCGTTTTCTTTATTGTTTTCCTGTTTATGATCCTTGTGCTATCAGTTAGGTGGCATTTGAACAAAGTTACGTCGCTGCTATCGTATGATTTTTCATTTGTCATAAGATAAATGAAATTTTGAGAGTTTTCTCATGTGCTGGTAGCAGTAGAAAGGAACGAACCCCGCAAGTGAAAAGGGCGTTCGTATTTGGATATCTGGTTTCGCTAAATATGTAGGGTAAGTTTAATTAATTTACTGAAATTATAATGAAATTAACACTCTTAGCTGCTTACAGGCGTTGACATACGTCAACGGGGACAGACGAAAATGTGTGCCCCGACCGGGACTCGAACCTGGGATCTCCTGCTTACATGGCACGCATCTTTTTTTTTTTTTTTTTTTAATCTCATTTTGTTCGCTTCATCTGCTCGGGGCAGACGTCGTAAGACATCCGTTTTAAGTTCGTTGTTGATCGATTAACTCAGTTTTTTTTATTACAGAGTGCAGCCAACCCTCTGACCGAACACGCTGAGTTACCGTGCCGGCTGATCCATCTGAGCCGCGGAGGACACAGAGGATAGCGTGACTGCAGGGATTTATCTCTGGCACGCCTCCCGCGAAACCCACATTCTCAACGTATTGTCCCGCACTACATTCGTAGTGCCCCCGCCCATTATACTTATTACTCGCGGCGCGTTGCCCATTCCGTAAGAGTTTGGGCACTGTTTGTGCATTCGCACAGAAGAAGAAGATGGTCAAGTGGCCGGTGAGCCTTAACTATTCAGGGATTTCTGTATTAGACATTCCTTATCCTACGTATAATATTTAAAAGAAATTGTTTTTCTCTTTCTACTGGCAAATGTACAGATTTACCTTCCTCAACTCTCTTTTAAGTTCTGAAGGGATAAAGGTCTGAAACATTTCAGGCTTGTTCACCGGTATGTCGTAACATTACGGTTTGTGACGGATTTAGAGTTCACACGCTTTATAACAATGTATTACTGTTGCCCCGAAAAAATTCGTTTCCCTTCACTATGTAGAGCTTTCCTGTTTCGAGACATGCTACAGTCCATTTCCACGCAAGCTAAATACCTTGTTATTTTGCACATTGCCATTGGAATATTTAACAGTTGCCAATAATTAGAAAGTTAGGCTGGAAACTTCATCCAGTTATAAGTATGTGCACTATCAGTCAATGTGTGATGTGTTTCATGTGTACTTGTCACTTCTACCATTAATTCCAAATACAGAGATTAATAAGAAAACAATTTTCAGAGAGTACTACGTGTAAAGGCCAAACGCTTGAGCTAGGTTGAAAATAAAGTAAACCTTTGTTTTGTTTATCCCCTATCTTTCTGGAGCATTAAATATAGCCTGTACAATGCCACTACATCCAATTAACTATTGCACGAATCTCATTCAGAAACACTTCTAGAGAAAACCGAGCAGCAGCTCGCGGTTAATTAATGAAATATTATACGAGGCGCGTCCAGAAAGTAAGTCCCATTTGGTAATAAACACAAAACGAGCACACACAGTAAGTAGCTCTTTGTTAGAAATGAACTAAAGGTCCTGAAATATCTTCCCACAGAGCTTCCACAATTTTGTAGGCACTTGTCATAGCGCGCCACACGTTTTTCTACACCTTCCTCACAAAAAGTTGCCGCTTGTGTTATCAACCATGTTCTTTGAGCTCCTCATCTTTGCTGAATTTTTTGACCACTAAAAAATGTTTGCAGGTGCTAGAAGATATGGAAGTCGCTAAAGGCTAGGTCAGGGCTGTACGAAGGATGGTCCAACTAGCACAAGTCGCAATCCTATAAAAGTTGTAGAGCGTTATTAGTAGTGCGAAGTCGGTCGTTATTATGACTCAGCCATATACCACAGTTTAACATTACAGTCGCAACACTCACGCCTGTGAAACTTGTTACCATCTGACGACGCAAGCGCCCCTAGCGACGAGAAATTCAGTTGTAAGATTAATGTTCTTTTTTTTTATTATTTTTCACTTAATTAACAAAATAGTGATTACATTTTTGCGTTTAGAACTTTAGTAAATGATAAAGAGACATGAATGATCATGAAACTGCAGTGCCGAATATCACTGATTCAGTAACATATGTTACGACCCGCTCTTGAAGAATACGAGTGTAATTGCAACTTGCTCCGCTAAAGAAAATATAAACACATATTTCATGCTTGAGAAGCATGTATTTGTGTTGCTGTCTGTTGTCACTATAATAGGCTCTTTTCTTGAGATGTAACATTTTTATACGGATCCTAACGATTCGCACATTCTTACAAATCATTTGACTTCCTAATTCATGGTTATTTTTGTAAATATAATTAATTTTGGTTCAGAAACGGATGTATTGAAGAATCGTACCTTTTATAGCTCAGATGAAGCAACAACTGTGGTGTTAAAAGTTATTCAGAGGTGGTGTCGTGTGCAAATGCAGTGTGAACACAAAACGGTGCAAACTCCGACCATTTTCACATCTGACCCGATTTTTTCCGTCAGGAGACGTTTGACTGACATGATATGTTCGCCACGAATTCCTCTCCTGTGCCAACCTCTTCATCTCAGAGTAGCACTTGTAACCTACGTCATCAATTATTTGCCGGATGTCTTCCAGTCTGTCTTCTTTATAGTTTTTCCCCTTACAACTTCCTCTGTAAGGGAAAAACTCATTCCCTGATGTCTTAGCAGATGTCTAACCATCCTATCTCCCGGTCAGTGTTTTCCATGTATTCCTTTCCTAGTCGATTCTCCGGGGAACCTCTCATTCCTCACCTTAACATTCCACCTAATTTTCAACATTCTTCTGTAGCACCACATCTCAAATACTTAGATTCTCTTCTTTTCCGCTTTTCCCGCAGTTCATGTTTCACTACCATACAATACTATGCTCCAAACGCACATTCTCAGAAATTTCTTCCTCAAATTAAGGCCTACGTATGATGCTTTTAGACTTCTCTTGGCCAGGAATCCGATATTTTCCAGTGCTAGTCTGCTTTTGATGTCCTCATTGCTCCCTCCGTCTTTGGTTATTTTGCTGCCTAGATAACAGAATTCCTTAACTTCATCTACTTCGTGACTATCAATCGTGATTTTCAGTTTCTCGCGGCTCTCATTTCTGCTACTTCTCATTAGTTACGTCTTTCTTCTATTTACTCTCAATCAACATTCTGTACTCATTGGACTGTTCATTCCATTCAGCAGAACATGTTATTCTTCTTCACTTGCACTCAGGATAATAACGTCATCAGCCAATCGTATCATTGATATCCTTTCCCTTGACTTTTAGTTCCACTCCTGAATCTTTATTTTATTCCCATCAGGAGGAAGACCACATTCCTGTCTTACACACTTTTTAATCCGAGCACTTCGTTGTCGGTCTTCCACTCTAACTTTCTCCTCTTATCTCTTGTACTTACTATACATTACCCTTCTCTCCCTACAGCTTACCCTAATTTTTCTCAGAGTTTCGAACATCTTGCAGCATTTTACATTTTCGAATGCTTATTCCAGGTCGACAAATGCTATGAACGTGTCTTGACTTTTCTTTAGTCTTGCTTCCATTACCAATCTCAACGCCAGTACTGCCAGTCTGATACTTTTCCCTTTCCTAAAGCCATACAGATCATCATATAACACATTTTCAATTTTCTTTTCCATTCTTCTGAATGTTATTCTTGTCAGCAACTTGGATGCAAGACACGTAAAGCTGTTTGTGCGACAATTCACACACTTACTGTGTCTTTCAGGCTTGGGAATTGTGTGGATTATGTTTTTCCTAAAGTCAGACGATATATCGCCGGACACAAACATTCTACACACCAATGTGAATAGTCTTTTTTTGCCACTTCCCCCAATGATTTTAGAAATACTGATGGAATGTTTTTTATTGCTTTAGCCTCATTGGACCTTGAGTTTTCCAAAGCTGTTTTAAATTCTAATTCTAATACTGGATCCCCTATCTCTTCTATAACAACTCCTGTTTCTTATTCTGTTTCGTCATGAGACAAGTCTTACCTCTCATAGAGGCCTTCAATGTACTCTTTCAACCTATCCGCTCTCTTCTCTGCGTTTAACAGTGTAATTTCCATTGTACTCTTAATGTTACTATCCTTGCTTTTTTACTTCACCGAAGGTTGTTTTGACTTTTCTGTATGCTGAAACAGTCCTTCCGACAATAATTATTTTGCGAACTGAAGTTTACCCGGCGTATTTCCAATTTTCCAATTTGAGCAGTTGTCGGGTCTCCGGCCGGGTAGCGTAGTAATTAATTTCTCTACAATATTTCGGCAGACGTACACGCTGCCATCTTCAGGTGGTTTCTGACGAATGCTGTGCTATTCTCTCTTTTTTTTTTCATTCTCTGCCCTGAGGGGACAGAGCGGGCTGTTTGGGCTGTTTTAGGGCTTGCTATTTGCCCTTTTCAGCCATGGGTTTATACATTTTATTTTTAAACAATTTTTACATTTCTCTTGCTACATAGTGCAAGTTTCCTTTTGGTCATTAACAATTACAAAGATCTTTAGATATTTTAACATTTACAATGGGATTTTAACAATTTCAATGATATTTTAGCAGTTTTAGTGATTTTTAACAATTTCAATGAGATTTTGACAATTACAATTCTATTTTAGCAATTTCAGTGATATTTTAACAATTTTTGTTGATATTACATTGCAGTTTCGTTTTTCTTCAGTTTATGTTACAAATTTTTTGTTCTTTGTCGTTAATAGTTTATAATTACAGATATCTTATAATATGGGTGACTACTTATTCTACTATACATATGCATTTGTTTTACATTTTTTATTTAGTGTAGAGAGCGAGGGAGGGGGAGTAGAGGGAGTTGGGTTAGGTGTATTTTGGTGGTTCTTTGTGGGCCATGTTCTTGTGTGCTTGGTGGTGTTTGTTTTGTTCTTGAGTCCTTTCGTCTAGGTGTGGGGGGATGGTGGTGTTTGTTGTTAGTGGTGATAGGATTGGGGCGAGATCGGGGTACGTCTTCGCTGTGTTGTGGGCGATGGTGTGGGAGGGTGTAGTGTATTTGAATTTGGGTTTCCTTTTTGTTCTGTGGTTGACTGTGATTATGTCCTCAGTGTCCGGTCTTTTGTTTAGGATATGATTTCCGAATCTGGCTCTAATTTTGGCTAACCTGGTTTGTAGTGGCTCCACTCTGGTTGTCTCATATACTTCATTGCTTGGTGTTAAATACGGTAGCCCTGCGATACTTCGTATTAGTCTGCGTTCTGTGCTGAACAGTCTTTTTGCAATCGGTGCATGTATGCCTCCCAGGGGAGCTGCAGCATACTCTAGAACTGGACGAATGAAAGTTTTGTAGGTATGTATTACCGTTTGAGTGTTGCAGCCATGGAAGCGTCCTTGCACTTGTCGTATTAGGTTTTGTCTGAGTCGGGTTTTGTTAAGGAGTTACGTCAGGTGGGTTTTCCAGTTGAGATGTATGTCTAGGTATACTTCGAGGTATCTAGCTATGTCGTTTAGTTGTAGGAGGCTATTCCAGAGGGTTAGTCGGATGTCATGTTCGTTCTGTTGTTTATTTTTTGTTAAGTATCTGTGTCTGAAGAGGAATGTCTGTGTCTTGGTTGGGTTAGGTCGTATCCCCCGTTTTGCCATCCAGGTTTCTAGGCGGTGGAGGTATGTGGTCGTTTTTCGTTGCAGTGTCGTTGTGCGTAGTTCCGTACACCAGTAAGCCGTGTCGTCTGCATATAGTCCCATTTCTTCGTGGGGAGTCGTTACGGTAGGTACGTCAGCAGTGTAAAGTGTGTACAGTAGTGGGGACAGGATGCCACCTTGGGGGACGCCAGCTTGTGGGGTAAAGGCTTCTGACACCTGACTGGCGACGTGCACCCTGCAGGTCCGGTTGGTGACATATGTTTGGATTATCCTGACTACTTTGGATGGGATGCCGATGCTGATAAGTTTGAACAGCAGGCCCTGGCTGTGCTATTCCTCTCGGCGCCATATATATACTAGCCGTTACCCCCTCCACCGTTCCTCTCCTGGTGCCTTCGACGCGGCCAGCGTGGCGGCTACTGGAGGTGGTGGGGGAAGCGGCGCCTGGGTCTGAACTGGGGTCCGCAGTCTCCCTGCTGCCACCATCTGGGGGCGGTCCTCGATCTCTGGGACCACATCTTTCTCTCCAGGATGAGTTCAGGGTTCCAAGCCTGACTAAGTTGAAGGCCGCTGTCTTTATTAATTAGATCGTCCAGTAGTCAGATTTCGATGGCCTCTTTAGTAACGCAGTCCCAGAAGTAGGAGGATTGACAGAGTATTTTTGTTTTTTCGTAGTCCATAGGACGGCCAGGCTTTATACAAAGGTCAGCCACGGCTGATTAAATGGCCTGCCGTAATTCAGTATGGCGCTTGTGTTCGCGGCACCTCTCTTCTACAGTGCGGACTGTCTCCCCAATGTATGATTTTTCACACTGACAGGGAATTTGATAGACGCCTGGTTTTCGGAGGCCTAGGTCATCTTTCACTGAACCCAGTAGAGTCAAGGTTTTTGCAGGGGGTCGGAATACACATTTCACATTGTGTTTCACCAGGATTCTGTCGATTTTTCTTGAGGTGTTTCCGACAAACGGAATGCACGCCAACGAGTTGTGTTCTTCTGTTTCTTCTTCTTGTTCTCTTGGCGCAGTCTGAGTGCGTGTCTTAGTCCATTTGTGGGAAAATGCGAACACCACATCCGCAATTCCATCCACTTTGTGCAACGTATACAAGAACGTCGGCTCCAGGATAGCGACTTGTTAGTGAGCTTGACGTAGTGTCCCTCTTCACTAGGGTATCACTGAAAGACTCCGTCGATCTGATAAGCAAGAAATTCGACAACAACCTAACAAGGCTCTTCGAGTTCGTGCTCAACTCAACATACTTCCTGTTCGACGGAAATTAAGGCATCAGAACAAGCCAAACAAAAACCAACTTGCTTCTTCCGCCACGTGGATGACACGTTCGTTGTTTGGCCATATGGACGGGACAGCTTAAATGAATTTCTCGAACAGCTCAACTCGCTGCACCCGAACATACAGTTCACGATGAAGCTGGAGCAGGATGATGCCCTACCGTTTCATGACGTTCTGGTGAAACGGAAACCTGACGGCAAGCTGGGACGCAGTGTATACAGAAAACCTACACACACCGATCTGTACCTAAATGCCTTCAGATGCCACCACAGCTCCCAGTGAGAAGACGTTTTGCACACACTTGTTCACATGGCACGATCGATCTGTGATCAGGAGAGCCTTCCAGCAGAACTGCAGCACCTCGAGACAGCATTTCGGAAAAATGGGTACAACCAGAAGCAAATTAGACACGCACTCAGAGAACAAGAAGAAGAAACAGAAGAATTCGTTGGCGTGCATTTCGTTTGTCGGAAACACCTCAAGAAAAATCGGCAGAATCCTGGTGAAACACAATGTGAAATGTGTATTCCAACCCCCTTCAAAAGCCTTGACTCTACTGGGTTCAATGAAAGATGACCTAGGCCTTCGAAAACCAGGCGCCTATCAAATTCCCTGTCAGTGTGAAAAATCATACATTGGGGAGACAGTCCGCACTGTAGAAGAGAGGTGCCGCGAACACAAGCGCCATACTGAATTACGGCAGGCCATTTAATCAGCCGTGGCTGACCATTGTATAAAGCCTGGCCATCCTATGGACTACGAAAAAAACAAAAATACTCTGTCAATCCTCCTACTTCTGGGACTGCGTTACTAAAGAGGCCATCGAAATCCGACTATAGGACGATCTAATTAATAAAGACAGCGGCTTTCAACTTAGTCAGGCTTGGAACCCTGCACTCAGCCTGGAGAGAAAGATGTGGTCCCAGAGATCGAGGACCGCCCCCAGATGGTGGCAGCAGGGAGACTGCGGACCCCAGTTCAGACCCAGGTGCCGCTTCCCCCACCACCTCCAGTAGCCGCCACGCCGGCCGCGTCGAAGGCACCAGGAGAGGAACGGTGGAGGGGGTAACGGCTAGTATATATAGGGCGTCGAGACGAACAGCACAGCATTCGTCAGGAACCACCTGAGGATGGCCGGCCGAAGTGGCTGTGCGGTTAAAGGCGCTGCAGTCTGGTACCGCAAGCCCGCTACGGTCGCAGGTTCGAATCCTGCCTCGGGCATGGATGTTTGTGATGTCCTTAGGTTAGTTAGGTTTAACTAGTTCTAAGTTCTAGGGGACTAATGACCTCAGCAGTTGAGTCCCATAGTGCTCAGAGCCACCTGAGGATGGTAGCGTGTACGTCTGCCGATATACAGGGTGATTCCAAAAGAATACCACAACTTTAAAAATGTGTGTTTAATGAAAGAAACATAATATAACCTTCTGTTATACATCATTACAAAGAGTATTTAAAAAGGTTTTTTTTTCACTCAAAAACAAGTTCAGAGATGTTCAATATGGCCCCCTCCAGACACACGAGCAATATCAACCCGATACTCCAACTCGTTCCACACTCTCTGTAGCATATCAGGCGTAACAGTTTGGATAGCTGCTGTTATTTCTCGTTTCAAATCATCAATGGTGGCTGGGAGAGGTGACCGAAACACCATATCCTTAACATACCCCCATAAGGAAAAATCGCAGGGGGTAAGATCAGGGCTTCTTGGAGGCCAGTGATGAAGTGCTCTGTCACGGGCTGCCTGGCGGCCGATCCATCACCTCGGGTAGTTGATGTTCAGGTTTCATAACTAACCTTTTTCGTAGGACTCTCCATACAGTTGATTGTGGAATTTGCAGCTCTTTGCTAGCTCTGCGAGTCGATTTTCCTGGGCTGCGAACAAATGCTTGCTGGATGCGTGCTACATTTTCATCACTTGTTCTCAGCCGTCCAGAACTTTTCCCTTTGCACAAACACCCATTCTCCGTAAACTGTTTATACCAACGTTTAATACACCACCTATCAGGAGGTTTAACACCATACTTCGTTCGAAATGCACGCTGAACAACTGTCGTCGATTCACTTCTGCCGTACTCAATAACACAAAAAGCTTTCTGTTGAGCGGTCGCCATCTTAGCATCAACTGACGCTGACGCCTAGTCAACAGCGCCTCAAGCGAACAAATGTACAACTAAATGAAACTTTATAGCTCCCTTAATTCGCCGACAGATAGTGCTTAGCTCTGCCTTTTGTCGTTGCAGAGTTTTAAATTCCTAAAGTTGTGGTATTCTTTTTGAATCACCCTGTATTGTGGAGAAATTACGACGTTACCCGGTCGGATACCCGACAACTGTTCAAATTAAAACATAATTATACTGTCGATTTCTTCGAATTTTTCGTGCAACCATTTGGCCTACACTTCCGATTTATAAGACTTGTATTCATGTTTGTACTGCTTATGGAGTTCTACAAAGCCAAACAATTGGGCTCGATTTCCTTTCGAGCTACGACACGGAACAAGAAAGTTTTTTCGAAGATTACTGTGAAGTGACTAAACTTGTGTGGCATACGTAAACGACGAAACGAAACGAAACGACAGTCTATGTATGGGTCATACGAATTCTACATGCAAATCGGAGAAAGCCTGTCATCGAGGAATGCTATGGCTTCGGTTTCTTCGGATACCGAGGGAGTTTTGCTGGTTGTATTTATGGAACGTGGAGTGACGATCATTCTAATGCCCATCCGGCCGTAAACTTTTAGAAATCCCGTGATTTCGCTAAACAGCATAAGGTGAGTAACGGTGTGGCTCCACTGAAGAAAACAAAGCCAGTTTCCTTTCTCATCCTTGCCCTGTCCGAAACATGTGCTCCGTGTCTAATAATCAAGTCGTTAATGTGGCATTAAATGTTAATATACTTCCCTTTCTTATCGAAGACAAATTTCTTTTATAATACTTATATACTCTGCGTTATTAAGATAGATAATGTTTTCTCTTTACGCTACGACTCTTTGTGTTACAGTTAATAATTACCAAACGCTGTATTGTTCTAGAAAATGGCAGGAACTGGAACGCACAGAAATCTGTACACCTTTTGAATATTATAATTATTTATAACACTCCAAAGTCGTAAAGAAAGAACTAAATAAGAACTAACTTAGTCTCCATGTCCTAAAGTCCAGGGAAGTTGAGGTAGGGCCGCATTTGGCACCAAAAGTAGGCAATCAAAAATGGGGCTAAGAATTGGTGTCGTTCTAAGGGTCATGACCCAAGTGTCACAGTCAATGCCCAGTAGACACAAAAAGCTCTTATTTGAACTGAGGGTGGAGGATGGAGAAAGGAAATGGAAGGAACGAACAATATCAGCTGCATCGGGATTTTATGCGGAAGCAACACCGAAAAGTGAAATTGTGTGCCGAACCAGGACCAGAACCCGCGCTGTCCTGCTTACTAGACTGTGGCGTTAACCACTGCACCACCCGGACATAGTGTTAGTCGCACGTGTGCGGACTGTCCCGGCACATTACCCGGCTGACACACCCCCACCTAGGGACACCTATCCGCAGTCCCCGCCCATGTCTGCTATGCTCGCCAATTTTCGATTCCCGCTGGAGATCGAACGTAGTACCAAAGGTTATGGATTCATGGCCAATCGAGGCGATTCCATCATATGAGTTCATGTTGTCTGTTCCTGTGGACACGTCTTAAAGCACAGACACCACCCTTTCATATAAACAAAAACTTCTGCTAAAGCCTCTGTGATCGCTCAGCAGCTCAGTCAGCAAATTCTTCTGCCACTTCCGCAAAGGTGGATACTGCACAGCTTCTGGGCAAAGCACGCCTTTTTATGCTTGTAGCAAGCGGGGCAAGGTGAAAGGCAAATTCCCAGCGTCTTAACTGTGAGTTTTAAACTAAGGGAGGAAACTCTGATAGAAAAATCTGTCAGGTCAGGTGACCGTATGAGGGCAGTTCCACCTCATGACTAACCTAGCGACCGGCTGGCGTCCTCTTACGGGGAAAACAGCAACCAAATAAGAGGGCCAGACGTATGTATCTGATGACAACTACTACAAACAATGGCAATTGCCACCTGGAACATAGGAAACGAAATTAAGCAATTGACACATTTGCGGTCTCAGAACCGAAGAAGAAACAAAAGTTTCACAAGAGACAGAATACTATTTATTTTTACAGTCGCCCAGGTTCTCCTAGTAGACAGTGAATGCGCGTTCCGAGAAAGTGTGTTTAAACTGAATAATCTCTTACATACTTATCGAATTGCTACATATATTGTACATAAAACAAAAGGAATGCAATGATACGGATATATGTAAGAAGAGTAAAAATAGCGTAAACGGTAAAATAATGGAACAGGTAAATTCGTTTAAACATTTCGGGGCAGATATACCAAAGTACACTAACAATTCAGATGTGGTTCAAAATATACAGAAATATAACATTATGAATGGTTGACAGGGGTATTTCACATGATATAGACATTTTATTTTCAATTATCTCCATCAACATGTCCTTCAGACCAACGGAGAAAGCATTATGCGTAGTTCGTGAGGGAATCACAGGTGGCTAGTGATAATTTCACTTTTAAAAAAACTGAAGCTCCACTGCACTTCCACAAAGATGTCCAAGAGCTCTCCAGACCCAACACCAAATGATTTTTATCTGTAGGATTACATCGCAGACTTATGGCGACGTATCAGGGAGGCTGTGACACTGATGTAAGCGTTTTAGGCCTACTGCCGGCCTAATTGAACGTGTGATGCGTGGTTACTGTTCACATACTGAAGATTTGTGAACATTGCGCAAATAACTTCTAGTGCTGCTCTTGTCATACATATGAAGCGCTTATTTCAATAGTGGTAGAAGTCCATCACCTCCACTTTTCTGCCTGTAAAGCTTCTGAAATTAATGATCTAAACAAACAGAAAGAAAGAGATGTTCATGTCTAGCAAGAAGCCATATGCTTGAATATTTCTGGTATCTCAACTGCAGATTTTTCAGCGCTCATTTAACTTTAGGACTCTGTATCTCACAGGGAGCAAAAATGGACTTGTACTACTTTTGAAATAAGCCCTTGATATAATCGTGTAGTACCCAACCTCGAGTCAAACTATTTTTAAAATCATTTGAAAATGTCTAGAATATTTTGAAAAACCCCTTATAATGAGACACTTTAACAGAGCTATGACGAAACAGAAAATATTAAGACTCCATACGCGGTGGTGGGTAAGCAGTGAAGAATGGCTTCCAAGACAAAGAGAACAACAAGGAAATGAAGCAGCTCATATGATATTCTTGACGTCACTTCTTGGATTAACATTAAGATACATATCCAAAGTCAAAAGGTAACAAGCCAACACCCACTCCTTGAAATAATAATGGAAAAAATAAGTAAACTAATATTCTGCTATTAAAACTACATTTTTAATGATGAAGGTTACTATTCACTTCGCGAAATTTTCATGCCGCAAAGTGCAAACACAACTAGTCATGAAGAAGTAGAATGAAGATCATTTGGATGTAAATATGCGTTTAGTTTTCACAAGTAAAGTGCAAGTGCGTCTTTCTACACGAGAGATTGCATGGGGGCTTAATTATTTAAAGGAATGCAAATAATTTTAATATTTTGATTTAGTAGCTGAATGTTCGATTACGAAGTCTCGTAAACGGTTGGCCCTGACTAGTTTTTGTACGCAATCTGACTGCATGGAACAACAACAAAGAATGAAATGAAAATTTTCGTTAACACAATTAATTAATTAATTAAGTCCCCAGCAACAATAAAACCTACGAAACCAAAACACAAGTGTCACTGTTCTGTGTGTGGAAGTATGACTCAACGTACACATGTGGCACGGTTCTTCTTCAATAAGACAAGAAATTTCAAATACCATTTATACTGAAGTAATTAAAGAAAATAGAAATACTATAATTACGCAAGAAACCCAGAATTACACTCTAATACAAGAACACAAGCCAGATGCTTTGTTGACTGAACCTGTAATGACGCATTATTTGAGACACTGAAATAATAAAAAGAAAACAGGGAATATTTTACCTTCATATATATTGATGAAAAGCACTCTGATCATTACAATATCTCCATTCGAATAACATCTGCTGTGTTTCCCATCAAACAACTGCATAAAACATGGAACAAGCACTCTCCACTACGACATCTCAAGAATCACTGCACTCGGCTACATCTCAATAACCACTGCCTACTACAAGTTCTGAACAAGCACTGCCTACCACGACATCTCAAGAATCACTGCCTACTACGAGTCCTCGACAAGCACTGCCAGTGGAGGCGGCGGAACAATACTCTCTAGCGCGATCTCTGGCGCTGTGGCTCAGTGTAGCCACCTTTCAAGATAACATGAAAACTGTAAGGGCACGAGTGTAAACTTATGTCCACTGTCGATGTCTTTCGTATAAAAGACTAAACTCATATAAGAATTTTAATAACGACACTGCAGCACTAAAAACGTTAATTGTTTACCAACGAATGTAAAGGTCCATTAATTATGTTAGAAAGAACCATTAATTTTTGTTACACATTTCCATGCAAAGAGAATGCCCTGCAATGCAAAACAAAATGAACAATCTCTCTAACGCGTACTCCACAGTAATTTTCATAGTTACAAGAAAATGTACACCATAGGCTCTGTATACTTGAAACATACGTTTATATTTGTGAAAATGTTACGAGGCGGTGTAATTCGCAAACTACCCTGGGTGGGAACGTCTCACATTGAGAAAGCAATAGGCAATAAATGCTTACCAGTTGCCTGTTCATTTCGCCGTCGTTACTATTTTCTCGTGCGCCAACCGCAACAGAAGTAGCTGAGCGCTGTCGACCTAACCTTCCAAATACACTGTGAGCTCTTGAGGAAGCTATTAGACGAGAGCGAGAGTAACAGTCGTTAAGATAATGGGAAACACTGCAGACGCACCGGTCGACTTTATGACATCAGGCTCGCGCGACTGTCCCATGTAGATGATGACCAAAGGTGTCAACTCCATACTACAAGCTTGTACTTCCTCAAACACGTACGTTGATACGTTTTTCACTCATGGGTCGTACATGGAATTTCTCTTTGAGGCACTGCCGAATCGTAGCTATCGTTATACAACTGCGTTTTTGTGTTGCAATTTGGTGTGTTTGATTGTATGATTAAGATTCTTCTCCAAATCCTGATATCAAATGCCCATGTTACTAGTATCTGAAATTATTCACATCTCACTGAACTGAACGAAAGTCAAGGTGTCATACACGCTTACTTTGAATAATATCTCATTATTCAGACACACAGTTCTTTGAAAATATTTCCCAGTACGTTGCATGAATGTATTTTTCATATCTCCCCACCTGAAACGTAAATTACGCTGCTCTATATGCGTTTTACAGGTATCTATCAGTAGATGTGCAAGTCTCTTACCAACACTGCTTCGGGCTCCAGTCAGTCTTCGTCTTCCATCTTTACTTCTCACTTTTTCTTCGGCCCCCTTTTCTCATGGCAAGTGTCTTTGTTTTAAGGAATACCGGAAGATAGTTGAGGAATGTTGTCTTATTCCTAACTCTTGCTGAATACTTATGTTACAAAAATGCCAATTTTAATGTTGTTCTTGTCTTTGCAAGGCCTACATAGTGAAGATTCTTTTTGCCTTACTTGTTTTCTTTCATTACACAAAATGAGGTATTCGGTCACATGCGGGAGAGTGTATCAGAATCTTTACTTCTGAATGCTAATCCGAGCGCGTGGTGCCTCTCATTATTTTATTCAGTGCTCCATATCGGCTGAGGTATTAAATGGCACGCATATTGCTCGGTCATCTTCCTGGCTTCGTTGACGCAAGTTTAACCCCTCTGCCGGTAGATGGCTCCGATGTGTTGCATGTAACGTGGCGGTGTGTACCGGAACTAAGCGGGAGTATTGGGAGAAACTCAAAACACAAATTTTTATTGTTCCTTCACACATCGAGTACCCACGTATTCAGCACGACAATGCCAGAAGACGCACGAGCGCTGCGACGTTTCCAGCAATCCGTCGACTTGGCTTCGCTGTCATCGGTCATCCTCCAGACAGTCCCGACTTGACCCAGTCCGATTTTTACCTGTTTCCGAAATATAAAGAATACCTTTGAGGACTTACGTGCATAGTGATGAGGCGGTGCAAGCAGAGGTGAAATCGTAGCTTCGTCAACAAAGTAAGACAGCGTACAATGACTGTATAAACAAAGTGATCTCTTTTTGGGAGGTATGTGTTCGCCACCAGGCTAGTTTGCTGAGAAATACATATGTTGACATAAAGAATAAATATGTAAAATGTTAATAAACTTTGCTTTATCATAATAGTTCTAAGACACTATATTTCAGCACGCCCTTTCATAACGTATTCACGTGTTAAACAGTTGTTCTAAGAAATGAGTGAATTGCCACAATGAGAATTCAAAAGCCCGAGTAGTTTTATATAACGATTTTGAAGGTCCACCGCTCTTGTCAAATACACTCCTGGAAATTGAAATAAGAACACCGTGAATTCATTGTCCCAGGAAGGGGAAACTTTATTGACACATTCCTGGGGTCAGATACATCACATGATCACAATGACAGAACCACAGGCACATAGACACAGGCAACAGGGCATGCACAATGTCGGCACTAGTACAGTGTATATCCACCTTTCGCAGCAATGCAGGCTGCTATTCTCCCATGGAGACGATCGTAGAGATGCTGGATGTAGTCCTGTGGAACGGCTTGCCATGCCATTTCCACCTGGCGCCTCAGTTGGACCAGCGTTCGTGCTGGACGTGCAGACCGCGTGAGACGACGCTTCATCCAGTCCCAAACATGCTCAATGGGGGACAGATCCGGAGATCTTGCTGGCCAGGGTAGTTGACTTACACCTTCTAGAGCACGTTGGGTGGCACGGGATACATGCGGACGTGCATTGTCCTGTTGGAACAGCAAGTTCCCTTGCCGGTCTAGGAATGGTAGAACGATGGGTTCGATGACGGTCTGGATGTACCGTGCACTATTCAGTGTCCCCTCGACGATCACCAGTGGTGTACGGCCAGTGTAGGAGATCGCTCCCCACACCATGATGCCGGGTGTTGGCCCTGTGTGCCTCGGTCGTATGCAGTCCTGATTGTGGCGCTCACCTGCACGGCGCCAAACACGCATACGACCATCATTGGCACCAAGGCAGAAGCGACTCTCATCGCTGAAGACGACACGTCTCCATTCGTCCCTCCATTCACGCCTGTCGCGACACCACTGGAGGCGGGCTGCACGATGTTGGGGCGTGAGCGGAAGACGGCCTAACGGTGTGCGGGACCGTAGCCCAGCTTCATGGAGACGGTTGCGAATGGTCCTCGCCGATACCCCAGGAGCAACAGTGTCCCTAATTTGCTGGGAAGTGGCGGTGCGGTCCCCTACGGCACTGCGTAGGATCCTACGGTCTTGGCGTGCATCCGTGCGTCGCTGCGGTCCGGTCCCAGGTCGACGGGCACGTGCACCTTCCGCCGACCACTGGCGACAACATCGATGTACTGTGGAGACCTCACGCCCCACGTGTTGAGCAATTCGGCGGTACGTCCACCCGGCTTCCCGCATGCCCACTATACGCCCTCGCTCAAAGTCCGTCAGCTGCACATACCGTTCACGTCCACGCTGTCGCGGCATGCTACCAGTGTTAAAGACTGCGATGGAGCTCCGTATGCCACGGCAAACTGGCTGACACTGACGGCGGCGGTGCACAAATGCTGCGCAGCTAGCGCCATTCGACGGCCAACACCGCGGTTCCTGGTGTGTCCGCTGTGCCGTGCGTGTGATCATTGCTTGTACAGCCCTCTCGCAGTGTCCGGAGCAAGTATGGTGGGTCTGACACACCGGTGTCAATGTGTTCTTTTTTCCATTTCCAGGAGTGTACATAAAGTGGTGAGGTAAATCGGTATAAGTGCATTCCACACTTAGCAGACCTTTCAAACTATCCTCTCCCTTTCAGAAATTATATGGTATGTGCACAAGGTTTGTTCCACAACTTGTTGTTCTTTAAATGGATTAGTTACATGTGGCGCACTATTTCTGTTATGTAGTACTAATAAATCCAGTCTGGATTATTTTTAAGTGGTGAAATTCTCACTCCATAAGAGAAAACTAAAAAGACATTAATCTCAAAACTTGTGAAACATGACTATAAACCTATTGCTTGCAAATGGCACACAAGTAAGCTTAGGGAGCGAAGCATATAACGCTTAGTCATTAACTAAATACCTTAATAATGTACGTTGAGCTATAACACTATAATGGAATAATATTTAAACCACTGGAGCTAATTGTTCTGGTGGAAGCTAATATTTAACGAGAGTATCTGGTTGTCAGAAAGCGTAGCGAAAAGTGACAACCGTAAAGTTACCTATAACATACATTTCATTCAAATGACCTAAGAAAATTTACTGTAATGGTTAAGTTATGAATACAAAAGAACATGAATATATTAGATGTAAAGCACTTGCGTATTGAAAGTAGTAGCTCTAACGAAAAGTGCGGATACAATAACATATGCAAAAGAAATATAGTCATTATGAGGTCGTGGATGTCCAAGGTGACGTCAGGAGCTGTCTCACAAGGGGAAGGCCTCAGACACGGCCAACCGATTCGGCTCAAATTTGGCAGGTCGCTTATGTGCAACCTAAAACGAAGGAATCTAAGATATTTTGTGTCAACACTTCCGCATTTTTGAGAAAATCACCCCGAAATGTTATGACGAGCAATCGACTCAAAATTGGCTTGATCGATAGATAATTGTAAATAGAGAATTTTTCATCATCAGGTATAGGGTCCGAAAACGCATACTTTTCCAGAAATCGAGGAGAGAAACTTTTACAACTGCTGCTTCTGAACCCACATGGTAAACGCTTTTTCGCCGACAGCGCCGATAGTAGTGCTTGGGTAGCTCAGTTGGTAGAGCACTTGCCCGCGAAAGGCAAAGGTCCCGAGTTAGAGTCTCGGTCCGGCACACAGTTCTAATCTGTCAGGAAGTTTCAAAATTATTTCGTCGGAACGGTAGCTCAGCGTGTTCGGTCAGAGGGTTAGCACCCCTCTGTAATAAAAAAAAAAAACTGAGCTAATCGATCAACAACGAACTTAAACGGATGTCTTACGACGTCCGCCCCGAGCAGATGCGACGAATAAAATGAGATTTTTTTTTAAAAAAAAGCGCAACGGCCATGGTAACTGGCTGGGAATCGGAGAACCCGGGTTCGAATAGCATAACAAATAGTGGATGTTGTTCTTTTCGTTTGTATTTTTTCGTAGGATAGGGTAGGAGGGTTAATAAAGTAAGTAAATCAATAAGGAATGATAATAATAAGGTAGGCAAATAAATTACTCAAACCCCTTGGGACAGTAAACAACTAAAATGTTACTACAGGCCACTTTACAATGGTTCTTCCAGTCAGTGTTACGTGTCCTCACTTTTCTCCGATCAACTAGATGGGTGGTACTTGTCACATAAACATTCGAATCAAATATACTCACGGCACCAAGAACATCTAATGTATGCAATCTTTCGACAGCTACACTGTTCCTTTCGAAGAGTCGGTGGAAAACAAACTTGGTTTACGTTTAAAAACATGTCTTTTTCGGGAATTAATTTTGATGCGTACCACGCATACGATATCATTGCCTGAAAAATCGGTGCTGAAAGTTGGTTATGAATTATGCTGTGAATAGTTATTGCATCCGTGCAATTGTACAATTCCCGCTGGGTTTCCAGAAGCACACGGCAATTCTGAAGCTTGGAAATAAAGTTTTTAACCTGGCGATAGAAATAAACATCACACGGTTGGCATACAGGTGTGCAGTTAGGCGGTATTACTTTTACTGTGCACGTCGGATGACTCTCGCCATCTATAAACATTGTGTCATATATTGTAGTATTAATTTGTCCACTCCAGGAATCCAATATTATACAAAACTTGTTATCAGAAACGTATGATTTAAAAACATTCTCAAGAAATGTTATGTAAATCGCATTCGTCAGTTTCTCGGATTTGGAGCAGGTAATGTAAACATTTTTCAACAAGTCGGTTAAACGATTGACCTCTTCTATAACCCGAGGATCAAATGTAACATTCGTTTCTTGTAAACACAGGAAAACCTTAGGCAACACTTTTACAGAGGCTGTGATGTCATATTGCGCCGTGTACGAATGTGGTAAGTTTGTTTTTACTACTGCGACAAGGGTTCGTTTTCTCCCTTATGCGATAACGTGCGTCGAATGTTCACCTGATTCTCGCATCCTGTTTGATCGGTGTTGATCACGTAATCACGATTAAAACCGGTCACAAATGAAGCTGTTTGAGTGCTGAAAAGAGCCGCCACTTTCTGTATATCTTCTATATGTTGTACCTCCTTATGAGAGACGTATTTAGTGACTTGCCGTTGACGAATTTTATGCTCCGATTTGAAATTTATTGCCCAAGATAATGATGCAGCAAACGTAAAATCCTTGTTGGCCGTATATTGAGGCGCTACACCTATAGCCCACTCGTGAAGTAGTCTCGTTGTTACATTCTCGTTACGACAACGAGATTCGACAAATCGGTCGTCACTTATTTATCGCATGGTATTTGTCGTATCTTGTCCCTCCTTTAACGATATCTCTTTCCCACAATTTCAAGTCCTTCTTCCTTTTCAGGGCTGTTGTTGCTCCAATCTTTTGCAATGTTTGTAAGTACCAATTTGGATGATTCCTGGCTAGCGCTACCGCCTTTACTTTTAGTTCAAGGGGTATAGCGCCGTCGTCCAATCGTTTAGTAACCAGTTCGTAATATTCATCGGGAACAGTTGAAGCACATATTCTCAGTGACGTGGAGATTTCCAAAGTATTATGACCATTTTGCGATTCCCTATTCGGGATATCTTCCACTGAATCACCTTCTGTTTCGTCTTCATGGTATAGTACTTAAGTATCAACAAAAGTCATTTCGTTCGTCAGCTCCAAAAATCGCTCGACGATAGCCGCTCCTACAAGGTGTTTCAAAAATGACCGGTATATTTGAAACGGCAATAAAAACTAAACGAGCAGCGATAGAAATACACCGTTTGTTGCAATATGCTTGGGACAACAGTACATTTTCAGGCGGACAAACTTTCGAAATTACAGTAGTTACAATTTTCAACAACAGATGGCGCTGCAAGTGATGTGAAAGATATAGAAGACAACGCAGTCTGTGGGTGCGCCATTTTGTACGTCATCTTTCTGCTGTAAGCGTGTGCTGTTCACAACGTGCAAGTGTGCTGTAGACAACATGGTTTATTCCTTAGAACAGAGGATTTTTCTGGTGTTGGAATTCCACCGCCTAGAACACAGTGTTGTTGCAACAAGACGAAGTTTTCAACGGAGGTTTAATGTAACCAAAGGACCGGAAAGCGATACAATAAAGGATCTGTTTGAAAAATTTCAACGGACTGGGAACGTGACGGATGAACGTGCTGGAAAGGTAGGGCGACCGCGTACGGCAACCACAGAGGGCAACGCGCAGCTAGTGCAGCAGGTGATCCAACAGCGGCCTCGGGTTTCCGTTCGCCGTGTTGCAGCTGCGGTCCAAATGACGCCAACGTCCACGTATCGTCTCATGCGCCAGAGTTTACACCTCAATCCATACAAAATTCAAACGCGGCAACCCCTCAGCGCCGCTACCATTGCTGCACGAGAGACATTCGCTAACGATATAGTGCACAGGATTGATGACGGCGATATGCATGTGGGCAGCATTTGGTTTACTGACGAAGCTTATTTTTACCTGGACGGCTTCGTCAATAAACAGAACTGGCGCATATGGGGAACAGAAAAGCCCCATGTTGCAGTCCCATCGTCCCTGCAACCTCAAAAAGTACTGGTCTGGGCCGCCATTTCTTCCAAAGGAATCATTGGCCCATTTTTCAGATCCGAAACGATTACTGCATCACGCTATCTGGACATTCTTCGTGAATTTGTGGCGGTACAAACTGCCTTAGACGACACTGCGAACACCTCGTGGTTTATGCAAGATGGTGCCCAGCCACATCGCACGGCCGACGTCTTTAATTTCCTGAATGAATATTTCGATGATCGTGTGATTGCTTTGGGCTATCCGAAACATACAGGAGGTGGCGTGGATTGGCCTCCCTATTCGCCAGACATGAACCCCTGTGACTTATTTCTGTGGGGACACTTGAAAGACCAGGTGTACCGCCAGAATCCAGAAACAATTGAACAGCTGAAGCAGTACATCTCATCTGCATGTGAAGCCATTCCGCCAGACACGTTGTCAAAGGTTTCGGGTAATTTCATTCAGAGACTACGCCATATTATTGCTACGCATGGTGGATATGTGGAAAATATCGTACTATAGAGTTTCCCAGACCGCAGCGCCATCTGTTGTTGAAAATTGTAACTACTGTAATTTCGAAAGTTTGTCTGCCTGAAAATGTACTGTTGTCCCAAGCATATTGCAACAAACGGTGTATTTCTATCGCTGCTCGTTTAGTTTTTATTGCCGTTTCAAATATACCGGTCATTTTTGAAACACCCTGTATCAATCTGGAACGCCGACAGACAGAACTGCCTGCTTCCGGTAGTACACTGATAATGCAACTGTCTTACAACACTTAAACAGAGTGTCGGTAACTTCCCGCTCGCCATCGTCTGTGACAGGCTCCCAACTATATATTACAGCGCTAGTCGAAGGGTGTACATCCTTCATTATTCAGATTATGCACCTGAAAGGTATGACACAACAAACAATAACTAGTTACTACGGCATAAACATACGAGGTAATTACTACAAACCACATACAGTACTCGTCATATGTTACTTACGGAAGAACACTGTATTCATTCACAAAACATCTTTCATTAGGCGCGTTAACGATGGAAAAATCACTACATGTGTCCGCGAGGTTCGCGGCAGCATTATGACGGAAAACAACTCTTTCCGATGGACTTCTATAAGGCTCGTGCTGGACACCTTTACTCTTCCAGGTTCACAACTATGATATGACGAAGAGGCAACCGGGACAACATAACTCTCCCCGCGTGCATTCTGTCCCGTGCCTCGCTGTAAACAAGCGTCGCGCAGTTGTCTATCTGTGATCCCTCGTGAGGAATTCGCAGCACTCTTACTCGGAGTTGTTTTCATGTGACAAAGCTTAAAAGTTGAATACTTTACTAACTCACGGCGTTTGAGAAATTAGTTTGCCTACCTTATTATTATTATTCCCTTTTTATTTACTTACCTTATTAACCCTCCTATCCTTATCAATTGAGATATGGAAAAATACAAACGAAAAGAATAACATCCGCTAAGTTTCTTCGAGATTCCCAGCCAGTTACCTTGGCCGTTGCGCTATCGGCGCTGTCGGCGAAATGCGTTTACCATGGGGGTACAGAAGCGGCAGTTGTAAAAGTTTCTTTCCTCGATTTCTGGAAAAGTATGCGTTTGCAGACCCTATACTTGATGATGAAAAATGCTCCATTTACAATTATCTATCGATCGCGCCAGTTTTGAGTCAATTGCTCGTCATAACCTTTAGGGGTGATTTTCTAAAAAACGCGGGGGAGTTGGCCCAAAATATCTTAGATTCCTTCGTTTTAGATTGTACACAAGCGACCTGCCAAATTTGAGCCGAATCGGTTGGCCGTGTCTGGGGCCTTCTCCTTGTCAGTATACGGGATGTCCGTCAGGATGGAGTAGAATGTCCATTAGTGAAGCAATTCCATCACTATCCGATGACCTGTGCCGATACTGTAGTCGCTGGCAAACAGCTCGTGGAACGGATGATAGGCGCGAAACTGCCGAAGGTCACTCTGTTACAGAAAGTAAAAATGCCGAAGTGCGCCCTGTGATACAATCCGCATTGTTGCAAACAATATGTTCAACTTAAGCCGCCTTATTTGTACGTTTGACCGTACATGCCTTTTATGGCGTGACAAAGCTCCCGCTTGTGTGTAACTGGTTGGTATTCACGTTTCACAGATTTTGGACCATTTTTATTATTTTACTCCTGTACAGCTGATGGTGCCTGTAAGGTCGAAAGCTGTTGTCTACTCAAATAAAATAAAATGTCGCCTAGGCTGGGAATTCTACTTTTCTGTTAGGTATCAAGACCATCGATCACTTTCAAAGATAAAAGCGACCTTCCTCTTTGATCTTTATTTGTTTTTTTCAAAAACTCGCCACACACACACACACACACACACACACACACACACACACACACACACAATGGGCGAGACAGAGAGAGAGTAATTCTTCTTATATTTCCTTGTTCAAAATATCAAAACATTGCTAACTGTGTTCATTAACGATCTTCACGCTTCTACTGAAAATTACAGTAAACAAAAATTTGAAATATTTCTTCTTTATCTTGCATGCATGATCTGATCATATTCTGTTGGTGAGGGCTGAATGTCTTTACGTAATTTTTTTCTGTGTACGACAGTCGTCATTGTATACTACGCTACAAAACGGCACTCAGCCTTACTTCCTCGTGCTGTTGCAGAGAAGGAAAAAATACCTGAAATACAAGAAATACTACTAGCTGTCGAAGCACCAAATCCCAGTCATGACAGTGCCATATTCATTAGGCCAGATATGATCATAACCTCTGTCGCTACAACCACAAATAAAGACATTTGCGATACTAACAATCGAAAGTGCAAATATCACTGTCACATCTGTGCACAAAACTCCAAGAAAAAAATCTGCTTTCTCACCGCCAAAACCAAAATGCCAAATTCACTGTCGGAGGTTTCAATTGCCACAACATCAACAGGGGCTACAACGAAACAGATGGGAATGGGCACCTGCTGGACGAGTGAACAGACATAATTGGTCCCCCTACCCTTCATCACAGAAACCTTCCATGCTACTTTACGAGCAAAATATGGAAATATGGCTACAACCCTGATACAGAAATGTTCGTACATCTGCACATTCCTCGAACCCAGCAGAGACCAACTGGGATACAAATGTATGACGCAGTTAAGAGCACTACGGTAGCCTTCCTCCGAAGATTTATATTCAGGAAGGCCAAATGGACATCTTTTCGGGAAGAAGTTACCAGGCCTACATCTAAAAACATTGAAAAGCATTTCGAGACAACACTTATCACGAGGCTGCAGACAGCACTTCAACATGAGCCTGTCACACAGACTAAGAAATTCCTTGCTAAATAGTGAGAAACTATATCAGAAAGACAAACTGTATCAGAAAGTCCCTTAAGCGAACCATAATATGGACGACGGAAATGCTAAGGGAAAATGAAAATGCTAAGTGATGGAAATGCTAAGTGAAGCGAGGCAAAAAAAAAAAAAAAAAAATGGGTTGAGACGTTGCAGAAAATGGGCATTACACACAGAAGGAAAATAGCCTTGAATCTTATCAAATATTTCAGTGGTGACTTAAAACGCTCCCGACAGCCCGCTGAGGTAACACCCAAACATGTGGCACTCCAACTCCTTTAGAGTGGGAAGTCCAGTAAAGATCGACAGGGTCCTACATTCGGAAACCCATGCGTTCTGAGTGCCTTTCACAATGAAAGAACTCAACCAGGGCCTGAGCGCTACAAAAAACGGTAAAGCGGCTGCGGTGGATTATATTTGCACGAAGAAGAACAAACATTTTGGCACGGGCGCCAATAAGTGGATCCTGCAGCTCTCCAACCATTGCCGCGATATTTATAATATCCTCAAGAAGGGCAAGGATAGTGGCGCTGCTGAAGCCTGGGAAAGTTCCAGACTCGCCAAAGAACTACCGAGCTATATTACTTCTTTGTACTCTGTACAAATTCTATGAGAGACTCAGTCTGAACAGCATGCAGAATCTATCGATCTGAAACTTATCCCTTACAAATTGGTTTTATACCTTCCAAATCATGCACCAACATAATTTTGCACCTGACAGAACGTATAGAAGAAGTTGACGAAAGTAAAAAGATCACAGGGCTAACGTTGGTCGACCTCAGCACCGCAGACGATACAGTCAACCATAGACTGTTCTTCCAGAAACTCTACAACGAACCGAGAGATTATCATTTTGTCAAGGTCGTTGATTCTCTCTTACAAAAAAGACAATTTTTCATCGGTCTATGGAAGGAAGAGCCGGCCTAGAAACTAAAGAAATTGAATGGCCCACGGAAGCGTTCTATCCTCCTCCCTTTTTAAACTATACACTGAGACCAGCCAACACCTAATCATACTAAGCATACAACCTATCTGCATGTGACATTGGATACATCTGCGACGTATAGACACTACTGTGAAGAGATCCGTCCGAAGGTGGCCTCCCGGGTAAACAGCGAATGGGGAGCAAAATCTACTATACTGAGAACCACACCACAAGCTCTGTGCTTCTCTGCAGCTGAATACGCTTTTCCGGTATGCACCAGATCAACTCATGCGGAAGAGATCGACGTAAGACTTAATGAAACATTTCGAATAACAAGAGATTGTATGAAACCCACGCCGCCAATACGGCTTTACAGAAGTGCTAGTTTTGCGAGTCACAGCTCTCAAAGAACGTCTCACGAATTCACAGAGAGGCCCGAACCACCAGTAAAAGACATCTTCTATTTGCCACGGCTTGCGTGCCTGCACGACAAGAGATCTAGTGAAAGATTGTTAAACACGGCCACTGAAGAACCATCACTTGACTATCCACCGACACAGGTAGTTCACGGCGGCTCTACAACAAACTGGAAGACATGAGGACATAAGAAGAGCGATGGCCCCAGTGGAAACACAAATGTCAGGTGAAGTCGTGGTAACGTGGATGATGGCAAGTGCGATTTTTGTGCTGTGCAAGACATGAAACACCTTCTGGCATGTCCAAACCGTCCCTACACAAACAACCTCGACGATCTGAGGCTGGACAAGAAAGAAACTCTGCATGTTGCCCAATGTGCTGAAGGATTATGATTGGGTTTTGGACATGAAAAAAATAAAAGTAAAAGAAGCTGATATTACTGTGGCCTTCAGTCCAAAGACTGGTTTAACGCAGCTCTCCACAGTTCCCTATCTTGGTGAAGCCTCTTCATCTCCGAAAAATGGCCGTTACCAGCAACCATTTTAACCTGCTGATTGTATTCATCACTTTGTCTCTCTACAAGTTTTACCTCTCACACTACCGTACAGTGCAAAACTGACAATTCCGTAACGTCTCAGAATGTGTCCTACCAACGGATCGTTTATTTTAGTCATATTAGGCCACAAATGCTTTGTTTCCCCAATTCTATTACTTCCTCATTAGTTACGTGATCTATCCGTCTAGTTTGCAGGAGTCTCTATAAACAGAGTGACGCTAAAGGGGTTTCCATCGTAACGCCGTCCATCTGGTTGCCTGGACTAATGTGTGTGAAAAGTTGGGAGGGTTCTTCGACCATACCAGCAACATCTATGAGTACATAAACGTAACGATGAAGGCAGACGCTGCAGCCGGCCGCTGTGGCCGAGCGGTTCTAGGAGCTTCAGTCTGGAAACGCGCAACCGCTACGGTCCCAGGTTCGAATCCTGCCTCGGGCAAGGATGTGTTTGATGTCCTTAGGTTAGTTAGGTCTAAGTAATTCTACGTTCTAGGGGACTGATGACCTCAGATGTTAAGTCCCATAGTGCTCAGAGCCATTTGAACCATTTGAACAGACGCTGCCTTTTCGTTCCTTGACGCCCTTGTCCGACGAAAAGCTTATGGTTGTCACAGTTATAGTGCTTTCTGAAAACCCACTAGACGGATCAATATATGCATGCTACCAGCTACTACTATCCAGCACAGAAACGTTCTGAGCTTATGATCTTGGTGCATCGAGTTTCAGACGCTGGAAACCTGAAGAAATCACTGAGATTCTTACGAATAGCGTTCGGACGATGACTATAAGTGTTGGCCAATTTCACAAGCTATGTCACTAAAACGCGGTAGCAGGATTCCATTGACGAGGACAAGAAGAGGCTTGCACTTCTACCG
The DNA here is from genome assembly GCF_023898315.1 of Schistocerca nitens. NCBI lineage: Eukaryota > Metazoa > Arthropoda > Insecta > Orthoptera > Acrididae > Schistocerca > Schistocerca nitens. Next base: position 251,868,480 of record NC_064618.1, read on the forward strand.
TTCTGTGGCTCAGTGACATGTAAATTTAGCCGGATCTTAAACATGTACAAAATCAAATCAGTCTTGAGTCCTCCAGCCAGATTTCAACAGCTCATGATGCATGTGAAAGCTGAGGCGCCAGAACGCCCAATGTGTACAATACACCTATGTGGGTATGCACAGTTTTATGTCGGACAGGTTTTACTTCTTCTCGAACGACTTTGCAATGAACATAAAAGACGTATTGCTATGTATAGCTTCTGAAAAGTTGTCATAGTGTTTACCCACTTTTGATTAGCTCTTGGCGATAGGTAAAGAACATATTTGGTCCACATAACATTCAACTGGAAGACTACAGTTTCGTATTTCTCCATTTCATTTTCATTACTGTCGAAAAGACGTCTCCAACGCCAATCCTTTTCTTGCTGCTTTCGTTTGTATCTCTGTCTATCCGAATAATTCCAAAAATATATCTTGCCAATGTGCGCTTACAACCATCTGCTTCACTCTTTTTCCCATTAGCGCACCCCGAAGTAAGTTGCAAACCTCTCGACAACACTGCATGCGGTTTTTCTTTCGGAGATGCAAACAGGCAAACCCATAAAGTATACACAGCATACGTTTTTATTAACACTCCTATAATCCCTTATAATGATTGTCGATTTCCTGCAAACTGGTTTACTCGAAGAAACGATTTGGTGATAACTATTTCTTGCGTTGCACAAATGAGAATCACATGACACACTTGACATGTGTTCGTGACACACCAATGTGTCGCGAGACAGCGGTTGAGAAACGCTGGCTTAGAAAACCTATATTTTTAAATGAATTCTACGTCTCACTTCAACAAATCGATAATATCAGTACACACCGATTATGAAGTCTCAGCATCAGGCACTCTGTATTTCTATTCCTGTCGATATACAGTAAATAAGAAACAGAAAACATTAATACACATTGGTTGTGATGTGTAGTTGTTAAGCACGTCGGAAGTATAGTTTTAATATTTTTTTGTTCTTCTTTGAGTTTATATTTCTGTCAGTAAAGGCAGTGTCTTAAGCTACACTAAATACAAAATAATACTAGAATGATTTTAATTTCTACTACCTGTGTACCCTTCTTTTCCCCTTTCTCTCCATCTCCTCCTCCCCTCTGTGTTTATCTTCTCCTTCCCCCTTTCGTGTCCATCTCATCTTCCCCTCCCACTGTCCGTCTGCTCCTCCCCCTCACTCCATTTGCCCCTCCCTCATCTGTCCATCTCCTCCCACCCTCATTTAAGCCCATTTCCTCCATCCCTCTCTCTTTGTCTGCTCCCTCCCCCAGTCTCTCTCTTTCCATCCCTTTCCTCTCATGCTATCCACCACCTTCCTACTACTCATCTCCTCCTCCCTCTTATCTCTCTCCATCTCCTTCTTTTGCCATTCTCTGTCCATCTCCTTCTCTTTCTATTCTCTGTCCATCTAGTTCCATTTCTCTGTGCATCTCCTCATTACCCTTCTCTTTTCAAGTTACCACTCCCCAACACCACACAAGTATTTCTCATCATCACAGTATTCCTTTCCAACTTTCCAAGCGGTAAGTAATATGTGTTTCAGATTTGATTGAAATCGATCCAGGGGTTTGACTTTGCCACCGTACGCACATGTCACGTATATTCCACATCTATTTAATACACATCATTCATATTTGTACACATGTCTAGGGAACTTCGCGCTGCATGATTCCTATCGACGCAGCTCTATGTTTATGACACCATATCTCCGGAACTATATGTCGTACAGTGATATAATTTTGCTGGTATATTCAGTGTTAAATGAGAATACTGTCTGCAAGTACTGTGCAAAGTTTGTTTGCAAGTGACAAAGTTCTCTCATTCCAAATACGGGAGGAATTCAGTCTGGCTTTTTGCGCGTCGTGAGCTACGCTACGTTTTCACCTCTACCTCCACTCCTTTGCTAGGTGGGTGGTTCTAACCGGCACGTTATTCTTTCCGAGCAGTAAGTGATTGTGCACCAAATTTGGTTCTGATCGGTCCAGTGGTTTAGGAGAAGAGGTGAAAAGGAGGTTATAAGATGAAAACCGATAAAAGAAGAGCAAGGGTACTGGAACGTAGTCGAATTACATCAAGTGATTCTGAAGGAATTAGATTAGAAAATGAGACACTAAAAGTAGTAGATGAGTTTTAGTATTTCGACATTAAAATATAACTGGCGATGGCCGATGTAGACTGAATATGAAATGTAGACTGGCTCTCGCAATAACAGCGATTCTGAAGAAGAGACATTTGATACCATGAGATGTAAATGTAAGTCTTAAAAAATCCTTTCTGAAGGTATTGTCTAGAGTGAAGCCTTCTACGGAAGTGAAACGTGAGCGATAGGCAGTTGAGATATGAAGAGAATAGAAGTCTTAGAAAAACCGTTCTACAGAAGAAGGCTGATGATTAGATGAGCTGGTACCGCAACTAATGAGGAAGTTATAGAATTGAAGAGACAAAAAAATTGTGGAACAATTTAAGTAAAATAAAGGATATGTTGATGGACGCTTCCTGAGTTATCAGTTTGGTACTGGAGGGTGATGTTGATAAAAATTATGGAAAGAGATAAAGAGATAAACACAGTAATCGGAGCCGAATGGATGTAGCTTGCAGTAGTCATTCATTGGTATTGAGGTCTGCACAGATGGGGAAATGTGGAGGGCTCCATTAAACCAAGCTTTAGAATGAAGTCGACATTAACAACAACAACAACAGCAACAAAACGGGAAAGTAAGGCTGTATGCCGCTTTCCCCCATAGTATATATTAACGACTACAGTACACTGAAAAAAAAAAAGAAAACAGAAAAAATATCACGAGAAAACATTCAACTGTCACAAAAAAAATAAAACAGAAAAAATATCACGAGAAAACATTCAACTGTCACCAATAGAACGTGATTAGATGATACGTGCCAGATGCCGAGTAAATATTTTAATTTTTTTGATATTATAATTTTCAGGTGGTGCGTAGAGATCTATAATCAACATAGTTAGCAGTCTATTGATACTCTGAACAATGAAAGGTAAGCAGAACTTTTGTGATCAGATAATGTTTATCTGTCTCCCCCTCTCTCCCCCTCTGTGAGTGTTTTTTTTTTATTAATCTGGGTTCTTACATGTTTAGGTACAACATTTTCAAAAGTCAAATAAAGAGCATAAAATAAGGTCGCTTTTAATCAGTTTTGGGTCACATTTTATTTTATTTTTACGTATAACAACTTTCTCCTTTATAATCATCACCAGGTCAGTACGAGTAAAATAAAAATAAAAGTGTTTGGACACCTATGGGACGTGACTATTAAACAGTTACATACAAAAGGAAGGTTTATTACGCCATACGAGGAAGTTACGTTGGTTGTTTGATTTGGGGGATGGGATCCAACGGAGAGGTCGTCGATCGGATTAAGGAAGGACGGGAAAGGATATCGGCCGTGTCCTTTCAAAGTAACCATCCTGGCCTTTACGTGAAGCGATTCAGGGAAATCACGGAAAACGTAAACCAGGATGGCCGGACACTGTTTTAAACCGTCGTCCTACAGAATGCGAGACCACTGTGCTAAGCACTTCGCCACCTAGCTCATACAAACATTCGCACACATACACACACGCACACACACACCTACAGTACATACTTATGTACATCCATTGTTATGGCTATAATGCACTACTGCCCATTAAGATTGCTACACCACGAAGAAGACGTGCTACAGACGTGAAATTTAACCGACAGGAAGAAGATGCTGTGATACGCAAATGATTAGCTTTTCAGAGCATTCACACATGGTTGGCGCCGGTGGCGACACCTACAACGTGCTGACATGAGGAAAGTTTCCAACCGATTTCTCATACAAACAGCAGTTGACCGGCGTTGCCTGGTGAAACGGTGTTGTGATGCCTCGTGTATGGAGGAGAAATGTGTACCATCACGTTTCCGACTTTCATAAAGGTCGGATTGTAGCCTATCGCGATTACGGTTTATCGTATCGCGACATTGCTGCTCATGTTGGTCGAGATCCAATGACTGTTAGCAGAATATGGAATCGGTGGGTTCAGGAGCGTAATATGCAACGCATCCCAACGGCCTCGTATCACTAGCAGTCGAGATGACAGGCATCTTATCCGCATGGCTGTAACGGATCGTGCAGCCACGTCTCGATCCCTGAGTTAACAGATGGGGACGTTTGCAAGACAACAACCATCTGCACGAACAGTTCGACGACGTTTGAAGCAGCATGGACTATCAGCTCGGAGACCATGGCTGCGGTTACCCTTGACGCTGCATCACAGACAGGAGCACCTGCGATGGTGTAGGCCTACTCAACGACGAACCTGGGTGCACGAATGGCAAAACGTAATTTTTTAGGATGAATCCAGGTTCTGTTTACTGCATCATGATAGCATCCATGTTTGGCGACATCGCGGTGAAGCGTGTATTCGTCATGGCCATACTGGCGTATCACCCAGCGTGATGGTAAGGAGTGCCATTGGTTACACGTTCGGTCACCTCTTATTTGCGTTGACGGCACTTTGAATTGTGGACGTTACATTTCAGATGTGTTACGACCCGTGGCTCTACCCTTTATTCGATCCCTTCGAAACCCTACATTTCAGCAGCATAATGCATGAGCGCATGTTGCAGGTCCTGTACGGGCCTTTCTGGATACAGAAAATGTTCGACTGCTGTCCTGGCCAGCACATTCTCCACATCTCTCACAAACTGAAAACGTCTGGTGAATGGTGGCCGAGCAACTGGCTCGTCACAATAAGCCAGTCACTACTCTTGATGAACTGTGGTATCGTGTTGAAGCTGCATGGGCAGCTGTACCTGTACACGCCATCCAAGCTCTCTTTGACTCAATGCCCAGGCGTATCAAGGCCGTTATTACGGACAGAGGTGGTTGTCCTGGGTACTGATTTCTCAGGATCTATGCACCCAAATTGCGTGGAAATGTAATCACATGTCAGTTCCAGTATAATATATTTGTCCAATGAATACCCGTTTATCATCTGTATTTCTTCTTGGTGTAGCATTTGGGTTAAGGCTGTAGTTGTCGGAGATTGTCTGTTCTGTAGGCAAACACTTAATATCATCAGATAAACGGAGGTCGTTCAGGATTGTCCCACTTGTAAATACTCCTTCCTCATTCTAAAAGTATTCGAAATGATGACATCCTCTAGGCTGCTGGAAATGGTTCTGGTAATAACTAACCTCCTTGAAAGGCTGTGTTCTCAAATCTTAATTTCATCTTTCGAGTTTAAGTGGTACAGTAGCCATAGCAAACTTTACTATGGGTCTTTAGCTGATTAAATTTTGTAAAACTCTTCCACTTCTGCATTTCATTATTCGTTTGGTATCTACTAAGGTAGTATCGAGATCCAATTTTCAAGCTCTCATGCACACTCAAACAACGTAAGCACCCACCGTACTGTAAGGATGCTGCATTTCTTTCTCATCTGTTTTCTCAAATCCAGCCAGCTCCTTCCTAGCTAGCAATGAGGGTTGAGAAAATGTCATTCCTTCATATACACTCCTGGAAATGGAAAAAAGAACACATTGACACCGGTATGTGAGACCCACCATACTTACTCCGGACACTGCGAGAGGGCTGTACAAGCAATGATCACACGCACGGCACAGCGGACACACCAGGAACCGCGGTGTTGGCCGTCGAATGGCGCTAGCTGCGCAGCATTTGTGCACCGCCGCCGTCAGTGTCAGCCAGTTTGCCGTGGCATACGGAGCTCCATCGCAGTCTTTAACACTGGTAGCATGCCGCGACAGCGTGGACGTGAACCGTATGTGCAGTTGACGGACTTTGAGCGAGGGCGCATAGTGGGCATGCGGGAGGCCGGGTGGACGTACCGCCGAATTGCTCAACACGTGGGGCGTGAGGTCTCCACAGTACATCGATGTTGTCGCCAGTGGTCGGCGGAAGGTGCACGTGCCCGTCGACCTGGGACCAGACCGCAGCGACGCACGGATGCACGCCAAGACCGTAGGATCCTACGCAGTGCCGTAGGGGACCGCACCGCCACTTCCCAGCAAATTAGGGACACTGTTGCTCCTGGGGTATCGGCGAGGACCATTCGCAACCGTCTCCATGAAGCTGGGCTACGGTCCCGCACACCGTTAGGCCGTTTTCCGCTCACGCCCCAACATCGTGCAGCCCGCCTCCAGTGGTGTCGCGACAGGCGTGAATGGAGGGACGAATGGAGACGTGTCGTCTTCAGCGATGAGAGTCGCTTCTGCCTTGGTGCCAATGATGGTCGTATGCGTGTTTGGCGCCGTGCAGGTGAGCGCCACAATCAGGACTGCATACGACCGAGGCACACAGGGCCAACACCCGGTATCATGGTGTGGGGAGAGATCTCCTACACTGGCCGTACACCACTGGTGATCGTCGAGTGGACACTGAATAGTGCACGGTACATCCAAACCGTCATCGAACCCATCGTTCTACCATTCCTAGACCGGCAAGGGAACTTGCTGTTCCAACAGGACAATGCACGTACGCATGTATCCCGTGCCACCCAACGTGCTCTAGAAGGTGTAAGTCAACTACCCTGGCCAGCAAGATCTCCGGATCTGTCCCCCATTGAGCATGTTTGGGACTGGATGAAGCGTCGTCTCACGCGGTCTGCACGTCCAGCACGAACGCTGGTCCAACTAAGGCGCCAGGTGGAAATGGCATGGCAAGCCGTTCCACAGGACTACATCCAGCATCTCTACGATCGTCTCCATGGGAGAATAGCAGCCTGCATTGCTGCGAAAGGTGGATATACACTGTACTAGTGCCGACATTGTGCATGCTCTGTTGCCTGTGTCTATGTGCCTGTGGTTCTGTCAGTGTGATCATGTGATGTATCTGACCCCAGGAATGTGTCAATAAAGTTTCCCCTTCCTGGGACAATGAATTCACGATGTTCTTATTTCAATTTCCAGGAGTGTATTATCACTTGCCTCTGCTGGCTACATTTAAAAATTTGCTTTCCTACACAGATAACTAGTCATAGGAGTTTTTTTCCAATCTTCAGGAGTCGTACGATAACACATGAACGCATAACATCCCTGACAACTCATTCAGTGAGGCTTCATGGACTATTACCTATCTTGATATGGTTCATCCTGTCATAGCACTAATTCTGGTACCAAATGTGGAACTCGTACAGACTCTTTTGAGCAGGAGAACGCAGTACCACTAGACGGTGAACTTAGTGTCTCTTCTCTTTCGCCATTAACAGATAAACGGCTCAGATATGGGAACCATACGCAGCTCTACAACGGTGGACGATTTTGCTACATCTACTATTTCTCCATTCTAGTAACAAGAAGAGGTCAGCTGCAACCGATGTTAAAGAGTTTGGAAAAACGGATTGCAAGCATAGACTATAAGTTCTTTCTTGAGAGAGCAGTCTGTCAGGAGGTTTATATTTCAATTTCACGAATGTAGTCCATCTAATACTTCCTAAGCAACAGAATTACAGACCATATATATCAGTACCTGTCTTATGTTGTTGCTTTTGGTTTCATTATTCAGACAATAATTTACTTGCTGAGGAACGTATGTATTTTATATTATTTGATTTATATAGGAATAAAAACAAATCTTTCTCTCCTTGCGTTGATTTCGTTTATAAGTCACACATCGGTTACCAATCAGTCCCAATCATTACATTACTCCCGACATCAATCACACCTATTGTAGCAAAAGTTTTTTTCATTTAAGTCCAGGTGGTCCACGAATAAAAACCTATGTAGTATCTCAATGACTACCCACATTATGATTAACGTATTTGGACTCCTGGTTTGTGTGAATGTAGCTGAGAGACACAATTTAAAATAAGAATTCGTCTGTATCCCCTAAACTTTACTATTTTCCACAACGGTTGTGCAGCTGTAGAACAAAATTATACTTTTACGTAGACAATACTACAATGACTGCATAGCGCCATTTCATCTTACCTGCGTTCCATTGTTCTTATGTCAGTGTACTGCTACAGAGACACATGTCATGTTTTGCAGCTCCACACGTATTATTGAAGTTGATGCTTTCCATCTTTATAAGGTAATGATATCTCTGATGTCTTCTGATGGTGAAGTTCTACGATGGTCTTGCTAGTGACAGCCAACAATCAACAGGTGTGTACACAATTGAACATCTGCAATTAGATTCAACTCTTTCGCAAACATTGTTCCAAAATTCATTTGTGTCTCTCTTTTAGCAATGTTCATTCTAAGCAAAACATCTGCTAGAAATATTAACTATTTTTTTGGTTTCCCTAACAGTTTGTAAATTGTTCTAGAAGTTAAACCATTACTCTTCATGGCATGAGCATTGAGAAATGTGATCTAGGAGGAATTCTACGAGTCATTGTTGTCTGTTCGTACTTCACAATAAAGAATAGAAGTTATCATAGTTGGCAATGAAACTTGATTGATTGTAAAGCTATTTTGACACAGGAAATAAATTTTTTTTTTCGGTTAGGTTCAAATTTGCGAACGTGATTTATTGCATAGATAAGATTCTTACATAGATTAATCAATACTGAATATTTTACAATATGTCTTCTGTTGAAAAGTGCAATAAAACTAATTAATTAAACGGTATCAAATTTCGACCTAGGGGCGGCTAGTAAAATGTATCAATTGGTTCATCAGTTGTTGCATGATTTGAAAAGGAAACTGAGTGAACTTCGCTTTCAGATTAATCTACTTTTTTTTAGATTAATTTGCTATGAATTTCTTCCAATATGACACCATCATCGCATCGAAGTACATACACACTGATAGCGGAACAACATATCTGTGAACCAACAATACGTGGACACATCAGACATTTGAATTTTCCAAGCTAACTTGTTTTTTAAGCCAATTGAATTAAAATATTCTGTGTGCTAAATATTTAAGTTAAAACAGTAAGTACTCAAATATGCAACCAAATTCACATTTTATTGCTGTTTTCTATTTAAAGTCACAGAAAATGCGCGAATAGTGGTTATCATTGTTAGACTCAAAGTTTATTATGCAGAAATAACCAAGAAGCCATCATAGCGTTGTCTCAGTAGTAGGAGTGGAGGTGCCACGTACCTGTAGTCACAGTCACCACTAATGCCACCAACGAGGGTGTGGATGGTGCCAATGGTCGTGGTACCAACCACCCCATCCCCAGTGCGGGTCTGCCACCGGATTCGCCTGCAGCACCGTGAAACACAATGCCAGCATCAGCAACACAGCCAAGGCCACCTGTTGGACAACGAGGGGTTCCTGTCAGATTCAGAGGTTGTCGTGTAGTCAGTAGTAGAATCCGGTTCCACAACCAGATGCATTAAGAGGAACTTCCCTTATTTTAAATATAAAACAAAGTACACATCGTAATAATGAGCAAACAATTGCATATGAGAAATTTAATTTCTTAACCGTTTTTAGGTACGTAGTGCCCATCTTCATAAGGTTTTACCTATGGCATTATTTGCGAGTGTCAATTGTAAGATTCATACAGCAAAATACCGTTGTCATGTGTTTCATAGTGCATGTACTAAAACTGTATAAACAAGCTAAACAACAAGTGCAGGCGTCATATCCCGAGTTCTGGCATAATGCTGCATTTGGATTGTCGGTGCTGGTCCAGTGCTTAGCAAGACGGATCATCAGAGTGTAAAGTTTCGTCGACAATGCGGCACTTAGAGAAGGAGCAGATAGGGGGAGGAATTCGACTGTGTTCTTTTAGTGGGACCCATGCCGGCAATTACCTTAAGCCATTTAGGGAAACCAGGGAAATCTAAATCTGGATTAATCTTTCCAGCAGATTACAGCTGCTCATCAGATCGGGGCTGGAAGCTGACACATGTGCCTTTCGCTAGCAGATGTTCTTCTAGTTTAGCTATCCATGGATAACCCCAGCATCAAAGATTTACTTCCACTACTGGCTCTTCCCCATTTTCCCACTGTTGTGAAGCTTCAAATCAACGCACAATCCACTGTAGAGTGAAAAACTGTTCTGGAAACAATTATCTAGATTGAATTTAAGCCTAGTTGTGCAGTGCCCCTTCTTCGAGGAGTGGTAGTCGTGGCCGATTACTGGAAAACTTCTGAAAGATTTGAAAGTAGGAGAAAGGTATAGTCAGAAAGAAAGTTCTGAAGCCTGGTCGTGACCCGCTAATACTGTGGAGCATTTGGCTGCGAAAGACAAATGTATGAGGTTCAAATCTAGATCCGACAAACAGTTTCAACCTGCCAGGGGAGATCAATATCAGCGCATACACTATTTCAGAAAAAAAATCGTTATTTTAAATGAGGATGGCACGACCGTTTTTTTTTTGTTTTATTTTTTTTAATTCTGTCTTTTTACTGGTTTGATGTGGTCCGCCACGAATTTCTCTCCTTTGCCAACCTTTCCATCTCAGAGCAGAAAATGCACCCTACATCCTCTGTCTTTCTCTACACTTTTAACCCCCTACAGCACCCTCTAGTTTTATGAAAGTTATCCCCTGATACGTTAACAGATATCTTATCATCCTCTCCCTTTTTTTCAGTGTTTTCCATACGTTCCTTTCCTCGCCGATTCTGTGGTGGACTTTCTCATTCCTTACCATATCAGACCACCTACTTTTCAACATTCTTCTGCAGCACCACATCTAAAAGGTTTAGATTCTCTTCTGTTTGGTTTTACCATGGTCCATGTCCCATTATCATACAATGCTGTACTCCAAACATACTTTTGCAGAAATTCCTTCCTCACGTTATGGCCTCTGTTTGATACCAGCAGACTTCTCTTGGCCAGGAATGACTTTTTCACTGGCGCCACTCTGCTTTTTATGTCGTCTTTGCTCCGGCCGTCATAGATTATTTTGCTGTCTGGGTAGCAGAATTTCTTAACTTCGTCTACTTCGCGATCGGCAATGGTAATGTTAAATTTCTTGATGCTCTCATTTCTGCTACCTCTCATTACCTTTTTCTTCAATTTATTTTCAGTCCATATCCTGTACTCATTGGACTCTTCATTCAATTCATCTTACTCTGCAATTCTTCTTCACTTTGACTGAGGATAGCAATGTCACCAGCGAATCTTATTATTGCCATACTTATATCTTGAATTTTAATTCCACTCTAGAAATTTTCACTTCTTCGACGTGTAGATTGAAGAGTGGTGGTCAAAGACGGCATTCCCGTCTTACACTCTTTTTAATCCGAGCACTTCGTTCTTTGTCTTCCACTCATATTTTTCCCTCTTGGCTCTTGTACATAGTGTGTATCACCCATCTTTCCCTACAGCTTACCCCTATTTTTCTCAGAAATTCGAACATGTTGCTCCATTTTACATTGTTGAACGCTTTTTCCACGTCGACAGATCCAATGAACATGTGTTGATTTTTCTTCAGTCTTGCTTCCATTTTCAAGAGCAACGTCAGAACTGCCTTTCTGTTGCGTTTACCTTTCCTTAAGCCAAACTGACTGGGATAAGAACGTTCTCTCGAATGAGAGGCCACTATCTTAATCTTTGAAGCAACTCGCTCGATTTCCAACGGTTGGAGGCAAGTGCTATGGAGTATAATCTGCTGTCGCCTTAGTTTCTAATGTAAACGATTGAATGATAATGAAATGATTGTAAGCGATGCAGGACGTCCAAATGTCGTGGAAGAAGGTGAAAGATGTACCAGGATCGTGTAAAGCTTGGGATTCTCTAGTGTTTTAGTGCAAGCAGTCACAAATGGGCCTCACAACCATGCCCCTATATCTACGTCGTATGTACAGAGCACGGAAGTATCGGAACTAAAGCGTGGAAAGATAACGACAATTTGTTTAGTCAGATGCTAAACGTTTTCAGCTACGAGTATATAAAGAACACTGTAACGTCAGGATTGATGTCCGTAACAATGTTTACTGAAGCCCGCAATAGGTTTGCTGCGTATTTATGATATGACATTTTGGGATTCGCAGCTGTGGTTGTTACACGAGTCCGTGACAAGATGTGCATTTTGACAATGCTGTTGTTCATTGGTTGCACCCACCGGAACTTCTGCCTTTCCACTGAAATGTAATTCCATAACCGTGGTGACCAATTCCATTCTTAGTTTGAGAAGAGCTCACCCAGGACCCAAAAACCTGCATGGTAGAGGGGGGGAGGGAGGGGTAATATTAATTTCATACTGAATGGTAGAATAGTTTTGAGATTTCACAGCAAAAAGCTCAGGGAAAACTTACCACTATATAAAAGTCATTAACAGTTATATGGTCAACCTTAATTCATACTGCTACTGAAATGATGCATCTGTTTGTGTGGCAGGATTGGATCAGAGTTCACATTGTGAAGACCAGTTTTTTTTTCTAAGGGGTGGCCCGAAGCTGTTTCCATTATCTCCCCGCTGTTGTCTTCGTACCCAAGAAGTTGTATGCCATTTCTGTAGAACGTAACTTTCAAGTCTACAAAGGCTATCTCAGAGTTTACGAATAAACTAAAACTCATCTAGAGCAATTAGTCAGACTTGGCTTTTGAATATGAGGGCGGTTCGGAAAGTAACTTTCGTTCTATCGTGGCGTTAGTACACTAAAGAGCCAAAGAAACTGGTACATCTGCCTAACGTCGCCTAGGGTGCCTGTGAGAACTCAAAAGTGTCGCACGACGACGTGGCATGGACTCGACTAATGTCTGAAATAATGCTGAACGGAACTGACGCCACGAATCCTGCAGGGCTGTCCATAAATGAGTAGGAGTACGACGGGTTGGAAATCTATTCTGAACAGAACATTGCAAGGCATTCCTGATATACTCAATAATGTTCGTGTTTGGGAAGTTTGGTGGCCAGTTGAAGTGACAAAACTCAGACGTGTGTTCGTGCAACTACTTTGTAGCAATTCTGGACGTGTGGAGTGTCGCATTGTCCTGCTGGAACTCCCCAAGTCCGTCGGAATGGACAATGGAAACAAGTGATTAGACAGGATGCTTATGTACGTGCCACCTGTCAGAGTCGTATCAAGACCTATCAGGAGTCCCATATATCTCAAACTGCACACGCTCCATACCATTACAAGGCCTCCACCAGCTTGAGCATTCCTCTTCTAACATGCAGGGTCCATGGATTCATGAGGTTGTCTCCATACCCGTTGAAGCCACTCTTTCGTAGTATAGTAATGAAATATTTATTTTTATTTAACTTGAGTTATTTAGATGAGTTATTATGTCAATTTTTGTTCGAAATTTAGAATTTAATTGATATAATACAATAATTTAAATTCCTGAAGGAAGGTAAAGGCTTCAGAATAACAAGCAGCTGTTACATTGTTCAATGTTTTGTTTTTAGTAGTAAATGATTTAGACTGTAGCGATAGATTCTGTTATGTTAGCTCTCTCTCAGTTACAATATCGGCTACATTTATGTTTGTTGTTAAAAAATGTTATATGTGAATGTTTCGTTTCGTACGAGTTACGAATAAAACAGAATCAAAAGCAATCTCTGGTTCAGCTTTGTTATTTCTCGATTTTAATATGTGCAATTATTGAAGTGTTACAATTTTACATCTAAAGCTGATTGGTTTAAGATTACTAGACTGCCCATTTTAATCTCAGTTTCAATTCAACAGCAGTAAAAAACTTTTCATGAAAAAGTTAACTACCGATCGCAGCACAGAGTGATCGGCTGACTGTCCTTTATTTGAAGAATTTCACTGACTACACTGCAGCAACCCCTCTGATTTTCTGCGTGTAAGCTGACGTGAAAACTTATTTACGACGAATAAAGGGCTCACTAATAAACAATTTACGGCGATGTCAAGCTACTTTACGTCCGCTATTACCGTTTCAAAAGATTTTAATGTAGTTTGTGAACCGTTCTCCAAGCTTTGAATGAAAATAAACTCAACACGACCCACAATACCAAAGACATCGTCACCCAACAAACTAATAAACTAAAATTTAGCACCCACAAAAGACTGCAAATGGAAGAGGAGCCACAATTGGCGTACAACGTGGGGCACGAAGATAATTAAGACGTAATGATTCAAAGGTCACAAGAAACATCAAGAATACGCAATTATCAAGAATTCAACTGATGAAATTTCAAGATGAGATCTTACGCAATGAAGACAATATATGGTAATTATCAGTTGTTAAACTTATCATTAACTGTGAAATATTTACCGCGTGTGATATTTTGTGTGTGCTGTTCTGTTACATATAACTAATATGTGTTCTGTTATGTTGCATGACCCTGCTATGTTTGCTGATAAAAATTTGTGAAGTTCATCAGTCTGTGACAAGAATATTCATACGAGTCACGTGCTGATGGTTAATGCATGACAGATGATCTACCATCAACAAAAAGGTAAATACTGATAACAGTGACACCGCCTTAACTGTTTTTTCATCTCGATGTGTACTGGATCAGTATGTTGTTGTTGTTGTGGTCTTCAGTCCTGAGACTGGTTTGATACAGCTCTCCATGCTACTCTATCCAGTATATCTGTAGCGTAACCAGTGTAAAAAAGGAGAGTTTTTTGTGCATTAACAGTAATTTGCCAAGTGATAATAGTATATGTATGTGTACTTATAACGTGTGACGATTGGTTTTACCCATAACTGTGAATAGCTAGATTATTTAGGACATGGTTAAGACACGTAAGTGTATGATAGATGGCAAGACAGCTGGAATGGGTTCTGTAGTGTCGGCAGACTTGCCAACACTACGCACACTAATTGAAAGAGGCGGCCAAGATGCACGCGCTAACTCACGAAGGATGGAGTGAGGTCTGAAACAGGAGACTTAATGAATGTGATAAAGAAAATACGTATCTTTGGAATATACTTAGCTTTTAATACATCCTTGTATACATCGTTCTTGATGAGACATCTGGAGATTGTGGCGATACAAGTGACTCTTTATATACAAGCTATTTAAGGCTAATGGCGCCTTGCTAAGTCGTAGCCATTAACTTAGCTGAAGGCTATTCTAACTGTCTCTCGGCAAATGAGAGGAATGGCTTCGTCCGTATAGTAGCTAGCAACGTCGTCGTACAACTGGGCGAGTTCTCGTACGTCTCTCGAGACCTGCCGTGTGGTGGCGCTCGGTCTGCGATCACACAGTGGCGACACGCGGGTCCGACATGTACTAATGGACCGCGGCCGATTTAAGCTACCACCTAGCAAGTGTGGTGTCTGGCAGTGACACCACAGGTTCAGTTGGGAGTATTGCTGACAATAACGAGACAGAAACGGAACAAATTCCGATATCCTTAATAATGTCTGCAGATAATAGTGAGCCGCATAATTCAACTAATGATCAGATGAGTTTACAACAACCCAATGTGAATTCTGAAGTAGTTGATTACCAATTAGATCGTGTAGATGATGGTATGATTCCTAAATCAACTGATAACGCAGATAATTCGGAGATAATCAGTAATTCGCAAACTAACCTTAATGCGTTAATGTTAATTTTAATGAAGTTAGCAGAGAATGAAAAATGGGAAAGACAGAAAGAACGATAGAAGGATGTGCAGAGAAAACATGGTGAACGAGAAAAGGAATAGTGGAAAAAACAGAAAGATAAGGAAAGGGATGGGCAAGATAAGAAAATCTTTTGCGATCTAGCACTTATGAGCCAAAGGTTAGGTAGTATCAATAAAAATATGAAAATTTGTATAATGTAGTAAGTCAGCTAACTATATTAGTAGACGAGGTACAACGAAACGATCTGGTCTAAGTAAAACTATAGAGTAATTGACTGAAAGAATCAACGACGTAGAGTTAACTAATCAGAACTAAACTGAAGTATAGTTAACGAAGCAAGCTCAGAAGTGGGAAGAAAAGGTTTCTGATCGGTTGGAGGCAAAGAGCGGAGAAACAAATCAAAAAGTAGAATGTGTAGCTTCAGAATCAGTAAATAAAGTGTCCACTGATAAAGCATCAGACGATATCGATTAATTTCAAGAGGAATTTTATAAGATTAAAGACAAAGTAATTTCAGAACTATCTAAGCGGCAGAAGGAAATTAATAAAAAGTTAGACTCGTAGGTAGACGAATCATCTATTAGAAGTGAAAGGGGTGTTAGCTATAGAAACAGAAAGAACAATATTAATGATTCAGTGGGGTCTTGTGAATCAGCTGAAGGGAAAAGTAATAAACATTGCGTAGATAATGATTCAATACATAGTCGTCCAACATTATGTGTCCTAAAAATAGAACAAAATATTATTTATGACCGACAGTTTCAAACGCACTCCTCGAAAAAAGATTTTCCCCACCCAGTAATCTTTATTAACAGCTTTAGGAATATATTTCCAAGAACATGGAACGAATGACACAAAATTCGATTTGTGATTTCTCGTATTGTAGGAAAGGCAGCTTTGTGGGCAAATGACACTGCTGATTTCTGAAATTCTTTTGAGGAGTTTGAGTGTAAATTCATTAATAAATTTTGGTCGTTTAGTAAAGAGGAGAAATTACGTAAAGAAGTTTATAATCCAGAATATTATGACCCTAAAAAGAATACTTCAAGAAAATACTTTGAGAAATATGTTAATAAAACTAGATAGGGGGATACATCTAGAAAGGTTATTCCTATTTTAAAAGCAAAAGTACCCATTGATATTAGAGAAGACTTAATTTATATACCAGATACTGATATGGAATATTTTCTGTCTGTAATAGATTTTATTGATCTTATACAGGAAAATATGAAACTGTTTAGCAGACATGGGAATGGTAATGGTTCGGAAGGGAATCAGTATGGAAAAGGTATCGTAGCTATGGGAATGACTATCATGGATTTAACGGAAACCGTGGGAAGAGAATTAGAAATGGGAGCGATTATGGTAACGGAAATGGGTGTAATAGTTATTCCAATAAACCAAATAATCCTGAAAACTTTGTTAACAGCATCAGAAATGATAGTAGTCAACATCAACCTAATTATGTACCACATAATGATAATAGTAGTCGTAAGAGAAAATATAATAATAACTAATATAACTAAAATTTGGCACCAACGAAAGACTACAAAAAGGATGTGGAGTCCCACCGTACATGTCCATCCGCTGGATTCAGTTTGAAACAAGACTCGTCCGACCAGCCAACATGTTTCCTGTCATCAACAGTCCACTGTCGGTGTTGACGGGACCAGGCGAGGCGTAAAGCTTTGTGTCGTGCAGTCATCAAGGGAAAGCGAGTGGGCTTTCAGCTCCGAAAGCCCATATCGATGATGTTTCGTTTAATGGTTCGCACGTTGACACTTGTTGATGACTCAACACTAAAATCTGCAGGAAGGGTTGCACTTCTACCTCGCTGAACACTTCTCTTCAGTCGTCGTCTGTCCGGTTCTCGAAGGGTCTTTTTTCCCACCACAGCGATGACGGAGATTTGATGTTTTACCGGATGCCTGATATTCACGGTACTCTCGTGAAATGATTGTACGGGAAAATCCCCACCTCATCACTACCTCGGAGATGTTTTATCCCATCGCTCATGCGCCGACTGTAACACATTGTTCAAACTCACTTAAATCTTGATAATATGCCATAGGTGAATTGGCTCTCTGTCTGTAATGACTGGTTTTCAACGCCACTATTCCCCCTCGTGGAAGTCATCAGTACTTAGCGGTCCAAGAGTATTCGAACCGAAGTCTGTATAACTTCTGTATAACAGTTTATAACACTCCAGGGACATAAAGAAAAAAATAAATATGTATTGGCTCAGTCTCTCTGTCTTTAAATCGTGAAAAACTTAGGTGGGTCTGCATTTGGCAAGAAAAGTAAGCCAGAAAACACGGGCCTACAGATTGGTGTGGTTCCGAGGGTCACAGCCAACACCCAGTAGGCACAAAAAGTTCTTATATGAATTGAAGGTAGAGGTGGTAGAAAGGAAATGGAAGGAACGAATGCTATCGGCTGCATTGGGACTTCATGTGGAATCAGCGACGAGTGAAAATGTGTGCCCAACCAGGAGCTGAATCCAAGGTCTCCTGTGTACTAAACAGATGCGTTAAACACTACGCCATCCGGACATAGAGTTAATCGAATCTGAACAGGCTATTTCTGCACATAGCCCGGTTGACGCACTCCCACCTATGGCCACTTCCACAAAGGTGAAAACCGCATAGCTTCTGGGCAAACACTCCCTCATTATGAGTGTGGCAGAAGGGATAGGGTGGAGGAAAATTCCCAGTGTCTTAACTGTGAGTTTTCGATTAAGGGAAAATACCCCGATAGACAAATCTAGCTGGTCAGGCTACCATGTCGAGAGGATGGTGTCCTCTTAGGGTGGGGGGGTGGGGGGGGAGCAACTCAACCGGAAAACTAAATAAAAGGGCTCGACGGATGTACCCGATGACAACATGGGAGCGGACAAACCTTCTACAACAATTTCCTCCAGGAACATCTGGAGTATAAAAAAGTTACAGTAAACTAATTGAAGTAATTCACATATTTGTGGTCTCAGAACCGAAGAAGAAACAAAAGTTTCGCACGAGGCAGGAGACTACGTATTCTTAAACTCTGAGGTAGAAAACGATTTAAGAGGGTTACATCTGGAGAAGATAACGCGAAGGGTCTTAGTATACAGAGGATCAGTGACAGAATAATAGCTTTGAAATTTAAAACTAGAATGTAGCACTGGATAGTCGCTGGAGAGTATGCACCAACAAAGGGACAAAAAGTAGAAACAGAGATGTTATACAGCCAAATACGGAACGTCGAAGGATGTGATAATAGCCAGTCCTTTAAAAAAGCAAGTTTTGGTTTAGAAATTATACTTTCTGTCACTGGGTCACATGGAGAGCAAATTTTGAACAGGAACGGACACCAGCGTCTTGATTTCAGCACATACGTTTAAGATTTATTAACACACGCAGATTCCCATAACAGCAGCCAGAACTGGGATGTATTTCTGTTACAGCATACACAATAACTAAGGAGAAAGTTTAACAACATCACCGTTATACAAGAATATTTACTGGAGCTGAAGGTGATGCAGAATGTTTTTCACTAGGATCCTAGATTAAGCGTCCTAGGAGATTCGTGATGGAAAAAATAAACAAATAAGGAAAATAACGGACCAATTTTTGACCCAGAAAAATCTGGAAACATACATCTTTATCAAATGAGATTGGAGAATTATGTCAGATGTACAACATGGCATTAATAACAGGAGTGGAATAAGTTAAAGGAAGCGTTAATTAAGACAGCCAAGGGAAACACTTTATACACAAAATCTATGAAAAAATGATGAATTCAATTAAGCTTTAATGGAAAAAGGAAACTGGGTCTGCTTTGGATTCTGACTTGGATTAACGCGAAGAGAGTCGAAGGCCTGATAGAGTATAAAAAGCAAAGAGCGGTAGTTTGTGAGATATCTGGAAAGTATTTATGATAGAACAAAATACAATTTTACTCGAGATAAAGAGCTTGGATTCAGTGTCAAAAGTCTGCGTAGTGAAATCAACGACAAAGCAAAGAGTGATATAGCTGCTTGAAGGGCCTGGTTACACTATTATAAACAGCCGTTTGCCAAGGAAGATGCGCCTTAGAACACAGATCATGTGAATATTGGAGAATACCGTACAGTCAGATGAAGGGCTTGGGAATTATTTTAAAGGAGACCTGGAACAAGAAGCCTGTAAGGAGATATGGAATAAATCTGTAAATTCAAAAAAATGTCGATATTAAATGGAAACAGAGGATTGAGCAGTTCCTGAATGATATTTAGTATCTGATGAAAATTCTAGACGAACGGGGGTATTATAATTATATACAAGAAACGAGATGAAATTGTAGGAGTATATTTTATAAGTTCTGCTTATATAAGCTATTCATCTATCATTAAAATGAAACTCTAGCCACCAGCAGAAACGTTTTTACGAATGGAACGAGGCGTGTTATATAAAGGCAGATGCATTTGTTCTAAAACAACCGACAGGAAGGAGAACGGCAAACCACTATTTCTGCTCTTCCTAGATTATGAGAAGACCTATGATAAGTTGCCTCTAAATTTATTGAATGTTGTTAAACAAAATCTTCGAAGGGAGCATTTCTAAATACCGCACGGGGATGCAGAAGTAAAGCAACAAATTTATAAACATTATTTTAGCTACAGACATCCATGTTCTCCTAGCAAATAGTGAGTGCGCTTTACAAAAAATAAAAAAAAGATTGTGGTTAAACTGAATATTATTTTACAAACTTATCGAATGGATATATTCATTGCAAATAAAAAAAAAGAAATGCATTGATAGGGAAGCAAATAAGAAGAGTAAAAACAGTGATAAAGGGTAAGATAATAGAACTGGTAAATTCTCTTAAATATATCACAGTACAAAACCAGTTCCGACGTGGTTCAAAATATGAAGAAAGATAACACTATAAATGGCTGACACTGGTATTCCATATGATCTAGACACGTTCAAGTGACTGTAAGAAAGTGTTTATATTGAGGTAAGGTATTGTATAATTAATACGTAGAAACTTCCAAATTTTTTTGCTACTGTGATCTCCATCAACATGTCTGGCAGACCAACGGAGAAGGCATTTTGCGCATTTGGTGCTGCAATCAATGAAGGTTAGTGACTATTTCATTTTTCAAAACACTGAAGCTCCACTGCACTTCCACAAAAACGTCCATGAGTTCCCCGGACCTGGCACCACATGGTTGATCACATCAAAGACACTGTTTTCACACCTGCACTACCCCACTACATCGCAGACTTAGGGGGACATATTAGGGCAGCTTTGACATTGATGTCGACACTTTAGGTGTATTGCAGGCCGAACTGAAGCAGGCTGAACTGAGCTACAGAGCGGCTAACGGCTCACATAATAAAGATTTGTCAACATTGCACAGATAACTTCTAGAGCTGCTGTTTCCACGCATACAATCACGTAGTACCTAAGCTCTAATCAAACTACTTTTACAATCACTGGAAAGTGTCTAGAATACTTTGCATAACCAAGTATAAGGAGGCACCTTGGCAGAACTATGAGGAAACATACAATACTAAGACTTAGCACGCGATGATGGCTAAGTGTGCCTTAAATACGGCTGAGAAAAATGTAATCTAAGACAAGGAGAGCAGAAAGGAATTGAAACAGCACAGATGATGTTCCTGAGGTCAGTTCTTGATTTAACATTAAGAGACATATCCGAAGTCAAAAGTTAAAATAGCAACTATACGTGATACCAACACGATAGGCAGAACCAAATAAGAATGGTATGACTACATCAAAACATGCCACTTGAGTGCTTTCCACGACCCACTCCTTGAAATGATCATGAAAAAATGAAGTGATCAAACAATTCTGCTATTAAGACTACCTTCTTATTTTTTTACAAATCAGTTAGCAAAGTATTCATGTCACAAACACAGTAGTATATGAAAAAATAGGAAAACAAATAATTTTGATATAAATAGGTGTTGAGTTTTTAGAAGTAAAGCGCGAGTGCGCCTCTCTATCCGAGGGGTAACATGAAAACTGTCAGGACACAAATGAAAACTGACGTCCACTGGAGATGTCTTTGGTATAAAAGACGAAACTCTTTTAGGAATTTAGATGACGATATTGCAGCACTAAAAAGATAATTTGTTTACTAACGAATGTAAAGGTCCCTTAATTATGTTACAAAGATCTATTAATTTTTGTTGCGCATTTCCATGCAGAGAGAATGTACTGTAATGTAAAACAAAATGAACAAACTCTCTAATTCGTACTACACAGTAGTTTTCGTAGTTGCAAAAAATGTAGATCATAGGCTCTGTATACTTGAAACACATGCTAATACTTCTGAATACGTTACGAGACGAATTCAGAAACGATTATGGGTGGGAACGTCTCACATTGCGAGAACAACAGGCGATGAATGCTCACCAGTTGCATGCTCAGTTGCTTCGCCGTCACTACGTTCTCGTACGCCAACAGCAACGGAAGTGTCTGAGCACTGCAGGCCTAGCCTTCCAAACATATTGGCAGCTCTTGAGGAAGCTATTAGATGAGAGCGATAATAACATCGTTATGATAGTGGTAAACACTGCAGACGCACATAGCCTGACTTTATGACATCAGGCTCGTTACCACTGTCCGACGTATATGACGAACGGAGCCGACTCCGTACTACAAGCTGGAGCTGCTACTTCCGCAGACGTGTACGTTGATATGTGTCTCACCCTTGCGTCGTACGTTTAATTTCGCTTTGGGGCACTGTCTAAATCTTAGTCATCGTTACAGATCGATTTTTTTGTGTTAGAGCTTTGGTGTGTTTCATTGTATGTTTAACATTCTCCTCCAACCCCTGACATCAAATGCCTGTGTTGCCAAAAACAGAAATGAGTCACACGTCAGTGAACTGAACGAAAGTCAAGTTGTCTTATACGCTTTATGTTGAATGTCATCTAATTATTAAGACACGTATTTCTTTGAAAATTTTTCCCCGCACACTGCTCAAATTTCTGTACCATTACATATGTATTTTACTACTGAAATTTAAATTATGCTGTTCTCTTTAAGTGTTTTACATATATCTATTCATAGATGTGAAACTCTCTTAGCAATTCTCGCTCAGTCTTCATCTTTACTTCTTAAATTATTGCTAGGTTTCTTTTACCACTGCAAGTATATTTGTTTTATCGAATACCGGAAAATGGTTTAAGAATTGTTGACTTCTGTTTAACTCTTGCTGAATACCTATGATAGAAATAATGCTCCCTTTTTAATATTTTGCTAATTTTATTGTTGTTCTTTTCCTTGCAACAGCAGTTTTCACTATTGTCTGAGAGGAATACACAATGAAGATTTTTTTTTTTTTTGCCTACGTGGTTTTCTTTCATTACATAGAATACCCTACTCAGTCACGCACGGAAGATCGTATCACAATCTTTACTTTTGATTGCTAATCCAAGGACGTAGTGCCTCTCACTTTTTTGTTCTGTTCCCCCAATCGGTTGAGGTATTAGGTGGCATGCATATTATTCGGTCGACTTCCCTCTTCGCTAACGCAAGTTTCACCCTTTTCCGGTAGATGGCTCCGAAGTGTAGCACGTACTGTGGTGGTGTGTAGTGTAACGATGTAGAACTACTGTGAGACCCTCAGAACACTCAAAGCAAGAATTTCTAGAGTTCGTCCACACATCGAGCACTCACGCATTTCACGTGACAATGCCAGGCAACACACGAGCCCTGCGACATCTACAACAGTCCGACGCCTTGGCTTCGCTGTCATCGATCATACTCCACACAGTCCCGACTTGACCCAGTCCGATTATTACCTGTTTCCCAAACATAAAGAATACCTTTGAGGACTTCACTTTCATAGTGATGAAGCGATGCAAGCATGGGTGAGGTCGCAGCTTCGTCAACAAAGTAAGACAGCCTACAGTGACTGTATCAACAAAGTGATCTCTTTTTGGGAGGTATGTGTTCGCCGCCAGGTTAGTATGTTGAGAAATAAATATGTTGACATGAAGAATAACGATGTATAATATTATTAAACTTTGTTTTATCTTAAAAGCTTAAAGAGTTTTCCCATAAAAAGTTCTAAGACAGTACATTTCAGCATGTCCTTTCATAACGTATTCACGTGCTAAACAGTTGTTCTAAAAATGAGTGAAATGCCACAATGAGAATTCAGATGTCCGAGTAGTTTTATATAACGACGTCAGATACATAAAGCTCTGAGGTACATCGGTATAAGTGCATCGCACACTTAGCAGAACTTTCAAGCTACCCTCTCCCTTACAGAAATTTTATGGTATGTGTATAAGGCTTGTTCCACAACTTGTTGCTCTTTAAAGGGCATAGTTATATGTGGCGCACTGTTCGTGTTCTGCAGTACTAATAAATCTAGTCAGCATTATTTGTCAGTGGCAGAATTCCTAGTCTTGCTCATACTTTATTTTCTTTCAGCAGATAAACAGCCATTATCGAATGTATAAGAGAAAACTAAAAAGACATTAATCTCAAAACTTCTGAAACATGACTATAAACCTATAGCATGTAAATGGCAAACACGTAAGCTTAGGGAGCCAAGCACATAACGCTTAGTCATTAATTAAATAGCTTTAAAATGTATGTGGGGCTATAACACTATAATGGAATAATATTTTAACCACTGGAGCTAATAGTTCTGGTGGAAGTTAATATTTAACGAGAGTAACTGGTTGACAGAAAGTGTAGCGAAAAGTGACAACCATCAAGTTACCTATAACAAATACTTTATTCAAATGACCTCAGAAAATTTACTGTAATGGCTAATTTGTGAATACAAAAGAGGATGAATTTATTAGATATAAAACACTTGCATATTGAAAGTAGTAGCTCTAACGAAAAGTGCGGATACAGTAACATATGCTAAAGACATACACTTATTATGAGGTCGTGGCTGTCCATGGTGACTTCAGGAGCCATCTCAGTATACGGGATGTCCATCAGGATGCAGTAGAACGTCCATTAGTGAAGCAATTCCATCAGTTTCCGATGAGCTGTGCCGATGTTGTAGTCGGTGGCAAACAGCTCATGGAATGAATGATAGTCACGAAACGGCCAAAGCGCACTCTGTTACAGAAAGTATAAATGTCGAAGTGCGCTATGTGATGAAATCCGCATTGTTGAAAACAATGTGTTCAACATAAGCAGCCCTATTTCTACGTTTGAACGTACATGCCTTTTATGGCGTGACAATGCTTCCGTTTGTGTGTATCTGTTTGATATTCACGTTCCACAGATTTTGGACCATTTTTATTATTTTACTCCTGTACATCTGATGATGCCTCAAAGGTCGAAAGCTGTCTGATCAAATAAAATTAAATGTGGCCAATACTGGGAAATCTACTATTCAGTTAGGTACCACGACCATCGATCTCTCTCATAGATAAAAGCGACGTTATTCTGTGCTCTTTATTTGTCTTTTTAAAAACTCTGCACGCACGCACTCACTCACACACACACACACACACACACACACACACACACAGTGCGAGAGAGAGAGAGAGAGAGAGAGAGAGAGAGAGAGAGAGAGAGGTAAACAGCTAGATATTCACTGACGACAGAAATTCGTTTTATATTTCATTGCTCGAAGTATAAAAACACAGCTGCCTATACTGATTATGAATCTTCACGCTCTGACTAAAATTTGTAGTAATCAAAAATTAGCCGGCCGGTGTGGCCGAGCGGTTCTAGGCGCCTCAGTCTGGAACCGCGCGACCACTACGGTCGCAGGTTCGAATCCTGCCTCGGGCATGGATGTGTGTGATGTCCTTAGGTTAGTTAGGTTTAAGTAGTTCTAAGTTCTAGGGGACTGATGACATATTCAAATTTGTGTGATGCTAAGGTCATCAGTTCCTAAGCTTACACACTACTTAACCTAAATTATCCTAAGGACAAACACACTCACCCATGCCCGAGGACTCGAACCTCCGGCGGGACCAGCTGCAGGGACTGATGACCTCAGATATTAAGTTCCATAGTGCTCAGAGCCATTAATCAAAAATTATAAATATTTCTTCTTCATCTCGCACGTATGACCTCATCACATTCTACTGTTGACGCTTGAATGTCTTACAGTATTTTTTTTTTTTTTTTTTTTTTTTGCTGTTTACGAAAGTAGTCATTGTCCATTGTGCTGGAAAACGCCATATGGCCTTAGTTTCTCGCGTTATTGGAGAGAAGGAAAAACAACTGAAATACAAGAAATGCGACTAGCTGTGGAGGCACCACATACCAAAAGTGGCAATAACATATTCACTAGGCCAGATATGATAGTGACCTCTGTCGCTAAAAGCAAACATAATGACATTGAAATACCAACAATCGAAAGTGGCAACTCACTTTCACAACTGTGTACAAACCTCTAGGAGAATAATTCGTTGTGTCACCGCTAAAAAATGTTAACAACTAAAATGCCAAATTCATAGTAGGAGTTTTCAGTTGTCACAGTATCAAGTGGGCCTACAACGAAAGAGATGAGGACCGACAGTCGCTGGAGGAGTGGAGGAGTGGGCAGACACAAGTGGTCTCTCTATCCTCCATGGCAGACAACTTCCCTGCTGCTTTACGAGTAAAATATGGAAGCGTGGCTACAGCCCTGATAACTGTATCACCAGCTCTAACACGTAATATGGTACGTATATCGGCACATTCCACGAACTCAGCAGAGATCAAATGTGATGCAGGTGTATGCAGCAGTTAAGAGCACTATTGTGCCCTTCCGCCGAAGATTTAACTTCAGGAACGCCAAATGTACATCTTTTCAGGAGGAACTTCACAAAATCCAGTGTGGAATCCAGCCTTACATCTGAAAATTACAAGGCATATTTGTTGTTGTTGTGGTCTTCAGTCCTGAGACTGGTTTGATGCAGCTCTCCATGCTACTCTAAATTGTGCAAGCTTCTTCATCTCCCAGTACGCACTGCAACCTACATCCTTCTGAATCTGCTTAGTGTATTCATCTATTGGTCTCCCTCTACGATTTTTACCCTCCACGCTGCCCTCCAATGCTAAATTTGTGATCCCTTGATGCCTCAAAATATGTCCTACCAACCGATTCCCTCTTCTAGTCAAGTTGTGCCACAAACCCCTCTTCTCCCCAAATCTATTCAATACCTACTCATTAGTTATGTGATCTACCCATATAATCTTCAGCATTCTCTGTAGCACCACATTTCGGAAGCTTCTATTCTCTACTTGTCCAAACTATTTATCGTCCATGTTTCACTTCCACACATGGCGACACTCCATACAAATACTTTCAGAAACGACTTTCTGACACTTAAATCTATACTCGATGTTAACAAATTTCTCTTCTTCAGAAACGCTTTCCTTGCCATTGCCAGTCTACATTTTATATCCTCTCTACTTCGACCATCATCAGTTATTTTGCTCCCCAAATAGCAAAACTCCTTTACTACTCTAAGTGTCTCATTTCCTAATCTAATTCCCTCAGCATCACCCGACTTAATTCGACTACATTCCATTAGCCTCGTTTTGCTTTTGTTGATGTTCATCTTATACCCTCCTTTCAAGACACTGTTCATTTCGTTCTACTGCTCTTCCAAGTCCTTTGCTGTCTCTGACAGAATTACAATGTCATCGGCGAATCTCAATGTTTTTATTTCTTCTCCATGGATTTTAATACCTACTCCGAATTTTTCTTTTGTTTCCTTTACTGCTTGCTCAATATACAGATTGAATAACATAGGGGATATGCTACAACCCTGTCTCACTCCCTTCCCAACCACTGCTTCCCTTTCATGCCCCTCGACTCTTGTAACTTCCATCTGCTTTCTGTACAAATTGTAAATAGCCTTTCGCTCCCTGTATTTTACCCCTGCCACCTTTAGAATTTGAAAGAGAGTATTCCAGTCAACATTGTCAAAAGCATTCTCTAAATGCTAGAAACCAGGCATATTTAAAAACATGAAAAGGATCTCGAGATAACGCTTATCACGAGGCTGCAGACAGCACACCATTACAGGGCTCTCACATAGATGTAAGAAATTCCTTGCTAAATATGAGAAACCATATGAGATAGACCATTTTACTGAATCGTAATATGCGGTACAGCACTGATGGAAATGCCAAATGAAGCGAGGCAAAACAAATGGATCGAGACTTTGCAGAGTATGGGCATGACACACAGCAGCAAAATAGTGTGGAGTCTTATCAAATAGCTCAGTGGTGATACAGAAGCTCCAGACAGCCTTCTGTGGCTACACCCAACCAAGTGGTTCACCAACTCCACTTGAATGGAAAATCCAAGGCAAAATATCAAAAAGCATAAATCAGTAGGATACTACAATCGGAAACCCAAACTTACTCAGTTCCTTTCACAATGCTAATATTTATCCAGGGCCTCAGTACTATCAGAAAGGGTAAGGCGGCTGCGGTGGATGATATGAGCCAAAATTTGGATCTTGCAGTTCTTTAGCCATTGCCGCAAAACTTATAATATCCTCAAGAAAGGCAACCACAGTTGCGCTACTCAAGCCTGGGAAGGACCTGTATCATTTCTTCGTCATCTACACAAATTGTGTGAGAGACTCGTTCGGAAAAACTTGGCGGACTCCTACGATCTGAAACGTATCCCTCAAGAAGCTGGTGTTAGACCTGGCAGATCATGCACCAGCCTAATTCTGTGCCAGACAATGTTTAGATTATGTGTACGAAAATAAAGTGACTACAGCGCTAGCATACGATACAGCCAACCATAGATCGCTCTTCCAGAGGCCCTATGACGAGCTGAGAGATTCTCATTTTGTCAATGTCATTGATCCTCTCTTGCGGAGTAGACAATTTTACATCTTTGTTGGTGGAAACAAGAGCCGATGCACAAACCAAAGAAATAGAGTGGTCCGGGAAGCGTTCTAGCTTCGTCCCTTTTTCACCTATACACTAACGAACCGCCACCGCCAAAATCTAATCATACTAAGCATACGACCTATCTGTGTGTGACTCTGGATTCATCTGTGACGTACAGGCACTACAGGGAAAAGATCCGTCAGAAGGAATATTTTAAGGAAACTCGTAAACAGCAAATGAGGAGCAAACCTACTATCTTGAGAACCACCACTTGAGCACTATCCTTCTCTACAGCAAAATAAGGCTGCCTGGTTAGGACTGATCAACTCATGTGGAAAAGGTGGACATAATCCTTAATA
The DNA here is from genome assembly GCF_023898315.1 of Schistocerca nitens. NCBI lineage: Eukaryota > Metazoa > Arthropoda > Insecta > Orthoptera > Acrididae > Schistocerca > Schistocerca nitens. The sequence goes on from NC_064618.1 coordinate 251,897,124, forward strand.
AAACATGTCGAATAACAACTGGGTTTATGAAACCCACGTCTCTACCAAAGTTTTACAGAGCTGCAGGTAATGTAATTTCCAGCTCACGAAGGACGCCTCATGAATTCACAGAGAGGCTCAAACAAACCATCAGTGATCGCTATCTTCTTTTTGACGTCGCATGCAAGCTTGGACGACTGAGACCCCGTAAAATGTTCTTAAACACGGCCACTGAAGAATTATCACCTGACTATCCAGAGGCACAGGTAGTGTATGGCGACTCTACAACAAATTGGAAGAAATGAGGACATAAGAAGAGCGGTGGCCGCGGTGAAAAGCACACGTGATCAGGTGAGGTCATAGTAGCGTGGATGATGACAAGTGCATTTCGTGTGCTGTGCAAGACATGAAACTGTCCAAACAGTCCTTTCACAACACAACCTCGAAGGTTTGTAGCTGGACAAGAAAAAAGCGCCGGACGTGGTCCAAGGGACTGAAAGACTGTGATTGGTTTCTGGATCTGAAAAAACAAAAGTAAAGACGTTGGTATTACTGTGGCCTTCAGTCCAAAGACTGGTTTAATGCAGCTCTCCACAGTTCCCTACCCTACGCAAACCTCCCCATTTACGAAAAATTGCTGTAACCGACATCCATCTGAACCTACTTATTGTATTCATCTCTTGGTCTCTCTCTGCAAGTGTTACCTCTCATACTACCGTACAGTACAAAACTGACCATTACATAATGTCTCAGAATGCGTCCTAGCAACGGATTCTTTATTTAATTCATATTAGACCGCAAACGTTTTGTCTTCCCAATTCTATTACTTCCTCATTAGTTACGTGATCTATCCGTCTAATCTTCAGCATGCTTCTGTAGAACGGTGCTTCAAAGGCTTCTATTCTCTTCTTGGCTCAGCTGTTTTTCTTCCACGTTTCGCTTCCGTATAGGGCTACAGTCCAGACAAGTACCTTTAGGAATATATTCGATGTTAATAAGTTTCTCTCCTTCAGAAGCGCGGTTGTTGCCAATGCCAGTCTAGATTTTATATATTCACTGTGTCCGCCATCGCCAATTATTTTACTGTCCAAATAGCAAAACTTTTTAGTACTTTTAGTGTCTCGTTTTCTAATCTAATTCCATCAGAAGAGCATGATTTAATTCGACTACATTTCACTACCCTTATATTACTATTGCCTGTTTTCATCTTCTATTCTCTTTTTAAGAAACTATGTGTTTAGTTCAGTTACTCTTTCAATTCCTTTTTCTGTATCCCACAGAATATAATGATATCGGCAAACCTCATTTTTTTTATTATTTCTTCTCCTTGAACTTCAGTTCCCTGTCCAGATCTTCCTTCAGTTTCCTATACTGCTTGCCCAGTGTACGGACTGAATAGTATCTGAGATTAGCTGAAGCAATTTGTCAGTCTCTTGTCAACACTGTTTCCCTTTACGTGTCTTTCGACTATTATAACTGCCGTCTGGTTTCCGTACAAGCTGTATATAACCTTTATGTCGCTGTCCCGCTGCTCCTTCATAATTTGACAGTATATTCCAACCACCAATTCCAAGAGTTTTCTCCAAGTGTAAAACGTTATATAAACATGTGTACCCTTGTTTAATGTATATTTAGAGATAGATAGGCTATAAAGGTCAGTTTTGTCTCGCGGCCATCGATATTTCTTCGAAACCGAAATCAATATACGCCAACCTCGACTTCTACCAATTTTTCAATTGTTCTGTAATGAATTCTTGTCTGTATTTTGCAACCCTGACTTATGAAACATATTTCGATAATATTGACACTTGTCAGCAGCTGCCTACTTTGGAATTTGGATTTTATGTTTTTCTTAAAGTCTGATGGCTTTTCCCCCGCCCCACACATTTTGCAGATAAGGTAGACTCAGATCTATCAATGCTCTGTCAATTTTTTCTCGCAGTACCATATATCCCATCTCACCCTCCTCTTACTTTCCCACAACGCTAACTTCAAGTACCATTCCCCTGTGTAGCCCCTCTTCCTCCACATTTAGATTTCCTGTCTTTGCTTAGCACTGGTTTCCCATTTTGGCTCCTTATATTCATATAAATCTTCTGCCTCTTTCATTTTCCTATAGGTGGTATCTAGCTTTCTCCTATTGATACATGCTTCTTCCTTTTGTTCTCTAGCCGTTTCTGTTTAGTCAGTTTGACTGTCTGTGAATCTTATTTTTTTAGAGATCTGTATTTCCCTTCGCATGCTTCGTGTGCTGCATTTTTATATTTTCTTCTTTCATCGATTCAATATCTGCTGTAGCATCCGAGGAATTCTGCTGGGCCATGACTTTTTACCTATTTCTATCTCTGCTTCCTTCAATACTTCTTCTCTTAAAGCTAATCAGTCATTTTTTTGTTGCTGTTTCAGCAATCATTCCCTTAAGATTCCTTTCGGAGTTTCAAGCACCTCTAGTTCTCTCAAATTTTCAGGGTGACTTATCCTTAATTTGCCCACATTTTGCAATTTCTTCAGTTTCAACCTGCAATTCACAGCAGTTGGCAGCAATGGTGGTCAAAGACTTCCAGCATAAGAAGTCTCACTCGTTCTGGCAAAGGTCTTGTCGAAGAGGGTGTAGCAGCATACAGAGGTGCACGGCACTCTCTTCATCTTGCGGTGGGAAGCTGCCCTAAAAGGCGGAAAAATTAGCAACTATCACCAGCATTAAAATGCAGAAGGCAACGGAAACCGTCGCATTAGAGACACATAATGTGTATCCACATGACAAGTTGTCTGTAATGGAAAAAGTGTCGGGAAGATCTCTGAATTGGAAAAAGACTAGTCCTCCATCCGGATCTCTGGGGAGAAGGGTGGCTGCCAAGGAGGAGGTGTCCGAGAAAAATATTGAATAACCAACGAAAGGATAGCGTTGTACGGGTCGGGGCGAGAAATATCAGGAGTTTCAATCTGGTAGGGAAGCTATAAAATCTGAAAAGAGACGTATTGAAGCTCAATATAGAGGTAGTGCGCGCGAGTGAAGTGAAATGGAAAGAAGACGTAGACTTCTGGTCAGATGAGTGTAGGGTAATATTTACAGCAGTAGAAAATGGTATAACGGCAGTAGGATTCGTTATAGATAGGAAGATAGGCCAAAGAGTAAGCTACCAGGAACAGTTCAGTGATAGGACTTTTCGCATCAGAATCGACAGAAAACCAACACCGACAGTAACAGTTTACGTATACATGCTAAGGAAAAAGTGGAGAGACAGAAAAAGTATATGAGGATATTGAACGGGTTATCCAGCACATAAAGGTGGACGAAAATCTCACAGCTAATAGTCATGGGGCCTGGAGTGCAGTTGTAGGAGAAGGAGCAGAATGAAGGGTTACTGGATAATGTCGGCTTGGTAGTAGTAATGAGAGAGGAGGAAAGCTAATCGAGTTCTATAATAAATGTCAGCTAATAATTGCGAATACTAATTTCAAGAACCACAAGACTAGATGGTATACTTGGGAAAGGCCGAGATATACGGGAAGATTTCAGTTCGATTACATCATGGTCAGGCAGAGATTCTGAAATCAGGCATTGGGTCGTAAGGAGTACCCGGAAGCAGATATAGACTCTGATCACAATTTAATAATGATGAAGAGCAGGCTGAAGTTTAAGAGGCTAGTCCGGAAGAAAATGGCATTTCCGAGTATATCTGTTTGGACTTAAATGTTCATTGCACATTTTTGACATTTTTGGAAATGCCATTTTCGACTATCTTATGATGATTTGTAAACGGGTCTCGGCCTGAAGCTAGTCATCGAATGAATAAAAAGTAAAAATTTGCAACTGGGAATGGTGTTTCGTTCTACGGAGGAATGTATTCCTTTCGACTCCCCTGTTGAAAGTATACATTAAAAAGCAATGACGGAAATAAAAGAAAAGTTGGAAGGTGGGATTAAATTTCGAGGTGGAAGGATACCAATAATAAGATTTACTGATGATATTGCCTTCTTCAGTGACAGAGAAGAATAATTAGAGTATGCATTGAATGGAATGAACAGTCTAATGGGTACAGGATATGGACTGTGAATAACTCGAAGAAAGACAAAAGTAATGAGAAGCAGTAGAAATGAGAACAGCGAGAAACTCAACATCAAAATTGGATATCAAGAAATAGACGAAGTTAAAAACTCTGCTTGCTAGGCAGCAAAACAAGCCATGATGGATGGACAGAGCAAGGAGGGTGGAGAAAAGATGCTAACACAGGCAAAAACGGCATTTCGTGCCAGGAAACTAGTACCAACAGCGGCCTTAATCTGAGGAAGAAATTTCTGAGTATGTACGTTTCGAGCACAGCATTGTATGGTAGTGACTCACGGACTGCGAGCAAATCGGAGTGGAAGATATTCGAAGCATTTTAGATGTGGTGCAACAAAATAATGTTGAAATTTGGTGGACTGATAAAGTAAGGAGAGAGAGAAGGTTCTCTGAAGATTGGGCAAGGAAAGGATTGTATGGAAGACGCTGACAAGAACAAATGACAGATTAATAGGGAATGTTCTAAGACATCAGGGACTCACTTGCACGCCACTAGAGGGAGCTGTAGAGGGTAAAAACTGTAGAGGAAAACAGAGATTGGAACACATACTGATGCTTCAAAAATAACTCTGCAGTTCATAACCAGTAAGTTATACTCAGGGTCAACAACTGCAAGTGGAAATTTCTCATAGTTTAAATCCTAGTTCAGAAATCTATTTATCATCAATGTACAATCTATCTGAAACCTTCCAGTTGTCCCCAGGTCTCTTCCGTTAGCACAATTTCCTTTCATGATTCATGAACCAAGTGCTGCCATGATTAAACTATATCGTGTGCGAAGATATAACTGGCGGCTTCCTCTTTCATTCCTTGTCCGCATTGCAGGTTCTAGTGCTATTTTTCTTTCTCTTTCTAATCTGTAGAAAGTAAGTACCTTTAAAAGCAATAGGTTACAAATATAAGAATGTCGCTCAGTAAGTTATGCACCATATATTTGTTCTGAAAGCTGATTGGTTTTATTCGGTATTCCAATACAACATGCTTTTCTCCACTCTTTTGGCTACAAAAGCCTATTTTACAACGTAATCTCTGTTCAATGCAACAGCCATACGCCATCTTACCTGCAGCCATCGGCTGCAGCTGATGTCTACCTGGAGAAATACTAGATGTAGCAAAATCGTCCGCCATTATAGAGCACTGTACGGTTCAATTATCTTAGCCATTTTACTGATAGTGACAAAAGAGAATAGAGTGACACTACGTTCAGCTTCTAGTGGTATTGCGTTCTTCTGCTCAAAACTCTCTGAAACGAGTTCCTCATTTGATATCTGAATTTGTGCGATGTCGGATGAATCATAGGTGCAGCGCGGGATTAGCCGAGCGGTCTCAGGCGCTGCAGTCATGGACTGTGCGACTGGTCCCGGCGTAGGTTCGAGTCCTCCCTCGGGCATAGGTGTGAGTGTTTGTCCTTAGGATAATTTAGGTTACGTAGTGTGTAAGCATAGGGACTGATGATCTTAGCAGTTAAGTCCCATAAGATTTCACACACATTTAAACATTTTTTGAATCATAGGTAATAATTCTGAAGCCTCTCTGAATGAGTTGTCCAAGATGTTATGCGCCCATGTGGTATCGTAGGCCTTCTGGAGATTGAAAAAAAAAAACCTCCTATGAGGATTTCCCTGTATAGGAAAGCATGTTTCTTAGCGGTATCCAGCAGAGGCAAATTATTATCTATGTTGGAATTGCATTTTCCCCGACCCACATTGCTGGCTATGAAGAAGGTGTCTGGATTTGAGAAAACAGATGAGAAAGAAATGCAGCATACTTATAGCATGGTGGCTGCTTAAGTTGTTCAAATGAGCATGAGAGCTTGATAATAGGGTCTCGAGGCTGCTCTAGTAGACACCAAATGAATAAAGAACTAGTGCAGATGTGGAAGAACTATTCAGACAAAATTTAATCGGCTACGAACCCATGATAAAATTTGTTGTGTCTGCCACGTCACTTAATCTCGACAGATGAAATTCAGATTTGAGGACACAGTAATCCAAGGAGGTTGGCTATTACTAGAGCTATTTTTAGCAGCATAGAAGACGTTATCATATCGACTACTTGTAGAAATAGGCAGAAATACTTACAAGTGGGACAACTCAGAACGATCTCTGTTTATCTGATGATGTTAAGTGTTTGCCTACAAAACAGATGATCTCCGACAACTACAGCTTCAATCCATACACATTATATTCGTCAAAATGGATGTATGCAGGTATGTTTGTACGTGTGCACCTGTGTTTATATGTATTATTTCTACATTTCAACCTACATTACCGAGCGAGGTGGCGCAGTGGTTAGCACACTGGCCTCGCTTTCAGGAAGACAGCGGTTCAAACCAGCGTACGGCCATCCTGATTTAGGTTTCCCTAAATTGCTTCAGGAAAATGCCAAGATGGTTCCTTTGAAAGGGCACGGCCGACTTACTTCCCCATCCTTCCCTAATGCGATGGGACCGACGACATCTCTGTTTGGCCCCTCCCCCAAATCAACGAACCAACGTACCTTCCTCGTATGGCGTAATAAAGCTTCTTTTGTATGTAGCTGATTGATGCTAATGTCCCTCTGATCTTGAAATGCCTTGGTTTTATTTTACTCGGATAGACCTGGTTATGCCTATAAGATAGAAAGCTTTTATTTGTTCAAATAAAATAAAATGTGACCAGATCTGTGAATTCTACTGTTCAACTAGGTACCAAGATCAACGATAGCCTCCGAAGATAAAAGCGACCTTATTTTATGCTCTTAATTGTCTGTTGAAAATTTGATACCTAAATGTACAAGAACACAAATTAATTAAAAAAAGCACTCACACAAGGAGTGAGAGAGTGAAGCAGATAAACATTATCCTATCATAGAAATTCTGCTTATGTATCTTTTTTGAAACACTGCTAACTGTTTTGATTGAGAATCTTTACGCACCAACTGAAAATTGTAATAAACAAAATTTTAAAATACTAATTCGGTATCTCTCACACATGATCTAATAGCAGTGACAATTGAATGCTTTCTCGTGATATTTTTTCTTTTCTTTTTTTCTGTCAGCATACAGTAGCCGTTAATGTATACTACGGTGGAAAGCGGCATAAAGCCTTACTCTTCCGTTTTTTTGTTGTTTTTGTCGTTGTTAAGTCCACTTCATTACAGAGCCTGGTTTAATGCAGCTCTCCACATTTCCCAACCTGTGCAAGCCTCTGTATCTCCGAATAGCTACTGCAAGCTACATGCATTTGGCTCCGGATACTGTATTTATCTTTTGATCGCTTTCTACAGTTTTTACAATCCACACTACCCTACAGTACCAAACTGACATCCCAAAACGTCTCAGGAAGTGTCCTACCAACGAATCCTTTATTTTACTTAAATTATACCACAAATTTTTGGTCTCCCCAATTCTGTCACTTCCTCATTAGTTACTTAATCTACTCATTTAATCTTCACCATTCTTCTGTATAACGATATTTCAAAGGCTTCTATTCTATTCTTGTCTCAGCTGCCTGTCCTCACGTTTCACTTCCGTACAAGGCTACACTCCAGACAAATAGTTTCAGGAACGATTTTCCAACACTTACATTTATATCTGATGATAACATATTTCTCTTCTTTAGAGACGATGTTCTTGCGAGTGCCAGTCTACATTTTGTATCCTCTCTATATTGGCCATCGCTAGTTATCTTACGGTCCAAATACTAAAACTCGTCTACTATTTTTAGTGTCTCATTTTCGAATCTAATTCCTTCAGAATCGCTTGATTTAATTCGCCTACATTCCAGAACCCTTGCTTTCTTTTTATCGGTTTTCAACTTATAACTTCCTTTCCACATATCCTCCTAAAACACAGCACCGATTCGAACCAAACTTGCTACACAATTACTTACAGGCCGTAGAGAATCGCTTGACGGTAAGGAGTGGAGGTAGAGGTGGAAACGTAACGTAGCTCACGACGCGCACATAGCCAGACTGTTTGGCCATGAGAGCACTTTGTCACTTGCAACAAACTTTGCATATAATTTCAAACCTTTACTAAACTTTTTCGCTCTGACAACCCCTGGAAACGGATGAAAGGAAAAATTTTGACCCGTACTACAAAGGTGTGTACAACTCTGCTTCCGCCGTTTGTCGATAGGTGGCGACAGCGGTAAGTAGCGGTCGAAAGAAACAGATTGCAGACGTCAGGCAGTTAGTTGGGCCTCGGTCAACAGAACCTCATTCAAACATTAGTCGATTTGTGTCTGCATCATAAAGTTGTTTTTGATTGAAAATGTCAGTTCACCAGCGTAATTCTCGTCATTTGCGGAAGGTGGTACTGTTATCTTTCAGTATGAAGAAAACAGCGGCTGAGTCTCATCGAATGCTCTCAAGTTCGTATGGTAAGGACGCTGTTAGCGAAAGAACATGTCGCGAGTGGTTTCAACTCTTCAAGAACGGTGATGTTAATGGCGTAGACCGGCATAGTGGTAAAAGAGAGAATGTTTTCGAAGATGCAGAATTGGAGACATTGCTGAGTGAAGACTCGCGTTAAACTCAAGAAGAATTGGCACGATTAGTGGGAGTGACACAGCAAGCCACTTCAAAACGTCACTCAAAACGTCAGCGCTATGGGCATGGCTCAGAATGAAGGACCTTGGGTCCCGCGTGACCTGGAACTAAGAGACGTTAAACGGCTTTTGCGTGTTTGTGAACAGTTGCTTGAGAGGCAAAAACGGAAGGGCTTTCTGCATCGCATTGTGACCGGGGAAGAAATATGGATTCAGTACGATAACCGTAAACGCAAAATAGCAATGGGGATATCTCGGCCATGCTTCCACGTCGATGGCTAAACCGAATATTCACGGCTTCAAGATCATGCTCTGCATTTGGTGGGACTGGCTCGGCGTCGTGTACTATGGCGTGTTAAAACCAAGTGAAACAATCACAGGTGCTCGTTATCGAACGCAGTTAATGCGTTTTAGCAGAGCATTAAAAGACAAACGGCCGCAATACAGCGAGAGGCACGATAAAGTGATTTTGCAGCACCACAACGCTCGACCGCACGTTGAAAAAGAGATCAAAACGTATATGGAAACGTTAAAATGGGAAGTCCTACCCCACCCAACGCATTCTCCAAACATTGCTCCATCTGACTATCACTTGTTTATATCAATGGCGCATAGCCTGGCTGACCAACACTTCCGATCTCATGAAGAAGTCACAAATTGGATCGATTCGTGGATCGCTTCGAAAGATGATCAGTTTCTTCGACGCGGGATTCGTACACTGCCGAAAGATGGGGGGAAAGTGGTGGCCACCGATGGACAATATTTCGAATGATACACGAGTAACCAATTTTTTTTTATTAAAGCCTCAAATTTTGGGGAAAAAATGGCAGACGCAAAGTTGTACACCTCTTATATTTTCGGTATTCAAGCACCAAAACTACCGTATTAAAAATGTCGTTTTATTGGTTTATTTCTTTAATACGAAGTGTATTAGTGACACATTTTGCAAACAGTATTCAAATATCCCACTGAATGTACTTGCGAAATAATATCTCTGTAAGACACATAGTCCAGGAGATATGACGTCATAAACACTGACATGCATGTAGAACTTCCACATCGTGCATAACCTTTTCTTTTATTACAACTTTATTACTTACTCTATTCGCAACACACTTCGCAGATATCATTCACATATACCACTGAATGTACCTGCTGAATTATACCGCTGTGCGACACGTGGTCCCGCAGATATGACGTCATAAACATAGAGCTGCGTGAAAACGAGACTGTAGGGCGAAGTTCACGAGACATACAGGTGAGATATGTGTACAAATATGTATGAATATGTTAAATAAATGTGGAATATATGTGACATGTGCATACGGGGACAAAGTCTTAGGTGAGGAGCTAGTCCTAAACCCCTGGATCGATTTTAGTCAAATTTGAGACATGTATTACGTACCATTTGGAAAGAAATACTGCGAGGGTGAGAAATACTGGAGAGGGGGAGACGGTAACTTGGAGAGAGAAGGGGGAGATTGCCCGGCGGAGGTTCGAGTCCTCCCTCGGGCATGGGTGTGTGTGTTTGTCCTTAGGATAATTTAGGTTAAGTACTGTGTAAGCTTAGGGACTGATGACCTTAGCACTTAAGTCCCATAAGGCTTATCAAAACTAGCCATAATCGTCTCACACACATTCGAACATTTTTGTTTGAAGGAGGAGACGGACAGAATGAGTGCGAGGAGGAAAGGGTAGAGAAAGGAAAGAGAATATGGACACAGATAGAGAAAAGATGGGCAAAGAGAGGGGAAGAGAAGATGGACAGAGAAAGGGAAGCAGATGGACAAAGAATAGAAAGAGGAGGAGACGGACAGAGAATAGTAAAAGAAGGAGATGTACAGAGAATAGTAGAAGAAGGAGAGGGACAGAGAGAAGAGCGAGGAGGAGGAGGTGGACAGGAAGAGGGGAAAGGGACGGACAGAGAGAGGCTGGAGGAGGGAGCGAACTAAGAGAGGGAAGGAGGGGACTGGCTTAAAAGGGACTGGGAGGAGATAGACAGATGGCGAAGGGGCAAATCGAGAGAGGGGGAGGAGTAGACAGAGAATGGGAGGGAGAGGAAGAGATGGACAGGGAAAGGGGCAGGAGACAATGAACAGAGAGGTGTGGAAGAGACGGAGAGAGGGGAGGAGAAGAATAAATACATACCCAGAAACGCTGAGTACTCATCTACGAGGGTTGTCCTGAAAGTAATGCACCGCATTTTTTTCTTAGCCGACTACGAAACGTTACTTATGCATTATTAGAAGTTTCCTGAGTGAGCTCGCCAAGTTTCCGTCATTTCCGACAGGTAGAGTAGCTGCAGGATAGTTTCAAAAATGGCGTCTGTAGGTGATGTATGTTACGAGCAACGTGCCTTTATTGAATTTCTCACTGCAGAGAAAGAAACTGTTGGTAATATTCACAAACGCTTGTGCAAAGTATGGAGCATCTGCGGTCGACACAAGTACAGTTAGTCGTTGGGCACACAGGGTGAGGTCATCAGAACGAGGTTCGGCAGAGCACCACGACAGAGCTTACACGCCTTTGATTCGCGCTGGCGGAAGTCCACAGAATGGGATTGAGACTGCGCGAAAAAAAAGGGTGTGTAGATAAAACACCAGTCTTCAGTGTGTGTAATTCTCATTATGTTCAATAAAGAATGGTTGAAGAAAAAATGCGGTCCATTACTTTCTGGACAATCCTTGCAGCATAAATTAAAATTATTCTAATTAACAACATCATCATACAACGATATGTATTATTTTGTATTTAGTGTAGCGGAAGACACTACCTGTATCTTTAGAAGTAGAAATATAAAGAAGAGCAAAAAAATATCATATCTATACTTCCTACGTGCCTAACACTCAAACGTCACAATCATGTGCATTAATATTTTCTATTTGTTATTTAGTGTAGTGGAAGAGACTGCCTATATCGATAGGGATAGAAATACACAGAAGAGTAAAAATATATCAGAGCTGTACTTCCTAAGTGCCTGATAACGGAACTTCATAATCAGTGTGTATTAGTATTTCCTACTTTTTGGGGTGAGACATAGAATTCTGGTTTAGAAATCATTTTAAAATGAAGGTTTTCTAAACCTGCGTTTATCCACCGCTATCGCTCGACACATTTATGTGTCACGAATACATGTCAAGTGAGTCGCGCGATTCTCAACTTCTCCTGTTTTATTGCAGATAAAATATGTAGAACATAAAACAAGTTATCGCCAAATCGTTTCTTCGAGTAACCCAGCTTGCAGGAAATCGTCAGTAAGTGTGTTAATAAAGTGTGTTAATACACTACTGGCAATTAAAATTGCTACACCAAGAAGAAATGCAGATGATAAACGGGTATTCATTGGACAAATATGTTATACTAGAACTGACATGTGATTACCTTTTCACGCAATTTGGGTGCATAGATCCTGAGAAATCAGTACCCAGAACAACCATCTCTGACCGTAATAACGGCCTTGACACACCTGGGCATTGAGTCAAACAGAGCTTGGATGGCGTGTACAGGTACAGCTGCCCATGCAGCTTCAACACAATACTACAGTTCATCAAGAGTAGTGACTGGCGTATTGTGACGAGCCAGTTGCTCGGCCACCATTGACCAGACGTTTTCAATTGGTGAGAGATCCGTAGAATGTGCTGGCCAGGACAGCAGTCGAACATTTTCTGTATCCAGAAAGGCCCGTACAGGTCGTGCATTATCCTGCTGAAATGTAGGGTTTCGCAGGGATCGAATGAGGGGTAGAACCACGGGTTGTAACACATCTGAGATGTAATGTCCACTGTTCAAAGTGCCGTCAATGTGAACAAGAGGTGACCGAGACATGTAACCAATGGCACCCCGTACCATCACGCTGGGTGATACGCCAGTATGGCGATGACGAATACACGCTTCCAATGTGCGTTCACCGCAATGTCTCCAAACACAGATGCGACCACCATGATGCTGTAAACAGAACCTGGATTCATCCGAAAAAAATGATGTTTTGCCATTTGTGCACCCAGGTCGTCATTGAGTACACCATCGCAGGCGCTCCTGTCTGTGATGCAGCATCAAGGGTAACCGCAGCCATGGTCTCTGAGCTGATAGTCCATGTTGCTGCAAACGTCATCGAACTGTTCGTGCAGATGGTTGTTGTCTTACAAATGTCCCCATCTGTTGACTCAGGGATCGAGACGTGGCTGCACGATCCGTTACAACCACGCGGATAAGATGCCTGTCATCTCAACTGCTAGTGATACGAGGCCGTTGGGATCCAGCACGGCATTCCGTATTACCATCCTGAACCCACAGATTCAATATTCTGCTAACAGTCATTGAATCTCGATCATTGCGAGCAGCAATGTCTCGATACGGTAAATCGCAATCGCGGTAGGCTACAATCCGACCTTTATCAAAGTCGGAAACGTGATGGTACGCATTTCTCCTCCTTATTATGGTAATTATTCAGATAGGCAGGAAAACAAACGAAAGCACCATGAAGTGGATTGAAGTTGATCTTTACGACAATAATGCAAATGAAATGGAAATGTGTTGAAAGTGTAGCCTTCCTGTTGAATTTTAGGTGGACCAAGTATGTTCTTTACCTATCGCCAAAGGCTTATGCTAAGTTGGTAAGTATTATGACAGATCTGCAGCAGTAATACACAGAAAATCACTTTTTAGGCGCGTTGCAGAGCCGTTCGTGAGGTAGCACAATCTGTCTGACATAAAACTGCCCACACCCACATACGTTTATTGTACATGCCAGGCATTCCGCTGCCCTAGCTTTCACAGGCCTCATAAGCTGTTGAATTTTAGATGGACGGCTCAATACTGCATTAATTTTATACACATTTAAGATCCTGCTAAACTTAGATGTCACTGAGCCACAAAAGGGTAAAAGTGCAAGCCTCTTGCTGTCCTAGTCGGCGGAATTCTGCTAGTGGGTTTTTGTGAAACAGCTTGCGAAATTGGTCTACAGTAGCATTCGTCTTCTTTGAACGCTATTCGTAAGAACTTCAGTTAACTTTCCAGGTTTCTAGCGTCTGAAACCTGATGCACCAAATTCATAAGAACAGAACGCTTCTGAGCTGGTTGGTAGTAGCAGGTAGCGTGCAGATATTGATCCGTGTATCACTATTGTTAGACGTCGTGGTCTCCTGACGTTCATTGCTTACATATTCCGCCCTCACAATCATATTCCACACATCACATGATAAGATAAAGGCAATGTTGTATGTAAACGATATGCAAATAACTAATAAATTGCAAGTGTGCACTGTGGTTGAAATACTCGAGGCTGGCGTACACACACACACACACACACACACACATTCACCACACGATGGTCACAAAAGCTTTTAGTTCGGGAGAGGCAAACACCACACACCAGGACGTCAGTCCCTTCAGAGGTTTTCACAGGCAGCTATCTACGTCGGCCGGCGGCCGCCCGTGGAGCGGACAGCGTTTGCCCGAGTGAAAGGAAGAATGACCCCGTGTTCGGCTTAAAAGCACATTCCGCTACATTGTGTGGGAGCGCCCAGAATACACATTCTTTACAACATAGCTTACAGTTTCAGAGATTTTCACATGGAGACAGCAAACGCCAAACGCCGATGCTACAGATTTCCGGATTGGTCGCCTTAAACGAAACGTCATTCTCCCGTTTTAGAAGAGCAATGCTGATTGGCAGACGATATTTCTGACGCCTTGAGGTGAAGGAGTATTGGAAGAGACTGAAAGATATACCTCTTCACGTCTGGTGTGGCGAGAGGGCGTTCTGTTGTCGCTCTCGGTGCGAGAACACATAATGAGAGCGTGCTCGCTCATACGTGTACTCAAAGAGCGAGGAACAAGTCTCTCCTCAGTACTTCACTGAGAGAGCACCTCTGTCAAGAGTGAATCGTAGTGCGACACTATATTGAGTCCTTACGATTAAGCTTTGTTCACTGTGTTGGCCACCACACTTATTGTGTAGTGTGAATGGACAGAGTTATAGTTAAACGCCTGCGAGTGAATTTTTGAGTGGCATCGCGGTGGACTGATTATCTGACCGGTGTACCACGCCAATAGTTAGACTAGGGGCGAATAGGAGTCCTTGGCTTCATCAAGGCGTAGGGAGAGTTTGATTGGCGAAGGTCAATCCAGATAGAACGAGAGTTATCTTATTTGTCAGTAGCGAGCGGCGCAGAGAGCAGTCATCACAGCTTACGGTATTGTGCACTACAGCTCTTGCGAGCCACATATTTCCTCCAGAACAGTACTCTTCACTGCATTTCACATGCGACAGCCTCAACCATACCTAGCAACATTCTAACGGATAATTATTCAAGTTGAGTTGGCACGGCTCTCAGCCATTCTGCCAAGTCAGTAACAGTCTTAAACTCTGTATAGAAATTTCATTAGCGAATCCTATCCTTGAGATGTAACTCCACATTCCGAAAAGAACCCGGAAATTGTTCAGTTCATAACTAAAGGTGCCATTGTGATTTCTCAGAATTTTAGCAAACAATGGCTCTGAGCACTATGGGACTTAACTTCTGAGGTCATCAGTCCCCTAGAACTTAGAACTACTTAAACCTAACTAACCTAAGGACATCACACACATCCATGCCCGAGGCAGGATTCGAACCTGCGACAGTAGCGGTCGCACGGTTCCAGACTGTAGCGCCTAGAACCACTTGGCCACAGAATTTTAGCAAAATAAATAATAATTTTCGTTAGTTTCATGTTTTTCTAACACTAACTAGCACTACTCCAGTACCCAAGTATCCCACTAGTTACGTAAGAAATTTTGAGAATTTTTGTGTCATTTCCTTACAGTGGACGACTCCAGAAGTTATTTCTTGCCGAAAGTTTTTCAGGCATTTCTCTTTAGAACATTAGGAGTGTCTGTCTGACTTCTGTAGTAATGTGGGGCTGGAAATTGCATCTTGCAGCAGCCACAGTGTAAAGGGTACATCTCAGATTAATCCGTTGCGCAGAATGACAGAATAGCAACCCCACACGCACGCACTATCCGTTTTGTAGCTGTGTCAACCCTAAACTTTTCGCCGCACAAGGATGTCAAGGAACGGAGAGGCACCTTTTGTCTCTATCCCCATCGTTACGTTTATGTACTCATAGATGTTGCTGATATGGTCGAAGTATTCTCCTAGCTTTCCACACACATTAGGCCAGCAACTTGAACGGCGCTACGACGGGAAGTCCTTTAGCGTCACTCTGTTTATAGAGATTGCTGGAAAATCTCGTTGCTTTTCTGGTTACGGCGATGGCACATACGGTGTCTGGGCTCATTGGCATCAAAAATTGACAGTTCTAGGACCACATCAATAACACCAGCGTTCTGGAGGAGTACAGCATAAGATGTGTTGTACCCGATGTGATGGATATGCTCTATACTCTGGCTAAAAAAATATTTAAATATCATAAGGCATTTTTGGCTGGGATTTGACACGGGCTAGTTCAACTGCCTAACAGAAAGCTTCTTCTCCATCCATGCACACTGGCCCATTTTCTTGCGAATACGTGCGAATAAAACGTGTATATGTGGAGTATAGCTGAATATAATTTAGTGTGTATAGTCTTATGTTGTTAACTAAGTAAACACTATTTTTAGCCTTGTTTCACAATTTTGTTATTAATGTTATTACACAACCTAGGTTTCGGCTTATAAGCCCATTTTCAATTACATAATGGGCCTATAACCCGGAACCTAGGTTCTGCAACATTAACAATAAATTGAGAACAAGGCTAATAACAGTGTTTGCTTAATTAATCTACAATGTTTCTCCTAGAACCCACAGTGGATTCAATTAAAACGGTCTTTTGTTTGTGTTGTTGATGATGATGACGATGATGAGAGATGGAAGAGAGTGCAACGCAGCACATGAGTGCTTCAGCAACATCGGCTATGAAGACGGGTTATATGCTTGGTAACTCATGCTAGAGAATTAAGGAAAACGGCGATGTTAGATATTTCAAAAAATAGTTAAAATCAGTACTAAATCTATTATCAAGCTGTGTTAAAAGTTCAGACACGAATAGCCAGTGCTGTTCGAGGAGGAGAAGAATTTGTGGTCCATTAAGACGTTCGTTACCGAATGATTACGTTGTAGAAGTTTAAACAGATATCAACTCCTCTTCACTGCTTCACGATTAATCGCAGGACTTCAAAAATGGTATGAACAATATGAATAAGGTACAAGGGCAGATTTGGAAGACTCATACACTAAACCTGCAGATTTAGGGAAGAAATCGATCCAATGAAAATCACACCTGTTGAAAAAAGGATATTGTTTTCCTATTTTACAACAATGTGGTGACAGAATTGCGATATGCACATGTACAGATGGCCGCAGTATCGCGTACACAATGTACAAAACGGCAGTGGATTGGCGGAGCTATCATTTGTACTCAGGTAATTCATGTGATATTGTGTTCGCCTTGATGGTGGCAACACGATGAGAATTACTAGGCCTCGAACACGGGGTGGCAGATGGAGCTAGACGCATGGGACATTCCATTTCGGAAATCGATTCGAAATTCTATATTCCAAGATTCACTGTATTAAGAGCACGCTAAGAATACCACATTTCAGACATTACCCCTCCCCAAGATCGATAATTTTCACATCTGTCAACACCTGCTTTCTTTGGGATTGGAATTATTATATTCTTCTTGAAGTCTGAGGGTATTTCGCCTGTCTCATACAACTTGCTCACGATATGGTAGAGTTTTGTCAGAGCTGGCTCTCCCAAGGCTATCAGTAGTTCTATTGGAGTGTTGTCTGCTCCCGTGGCCTTTTTTCGACTTAGGGCTTTCAGTGCTCTGTCAAACTCTTGAGCTGTTTTGTCAGAGCTGGCTCTCCCAAGGCTATCAGTAGTTCTATTGGAGTGTTGTCTGCTCCCGTGGCCTTTTTTCGACTTAGGGCTTTCAGTGCTCTGTCAAACTCTTCACGCAGTATCATATCTCCTATTTCATCTACATTCTCTTCCATTTCTATAATATTGTCCTCAAGAACATCGCCGTTGTATAGACCTTCTATATACTCCTTCCACCTTTCTGATTTCCCTTCTTTGCTTAGAACTGGGTTTCCATCTGAGCTCTTGATATTCATGGAAGTGGTTCTCTTTTCTCTAAAGGTCTCTTTAATTTTTCTGTTGGCGGTATCTACCTTACCCCTAGTAATATACGCTTCTACATCCTTACATTTGTCCTCTAGCCATCCCTGCTTAGCCATTTTGCTCTTCCTGTCGATCTCATTTCTGAGACGTTTGTACTCCCTTTTGCCTGCTTCATTTACTGAATTTTGTATTTTCTCCTTTCATCAATTAAATTCAATATCTCTTCTGTTACCCAAGGATTTATATTAGACCTCGTCTTTTTACCTACTTGATCCTGTACTGCATTCACTATTTCATCTCTCAAAGCTACCCATTCTTCTTCTACTGTATTTCTTTCCCCCATTCTTATCAATCGTTCCCTAATGCTCTCCCTGAAACTCTCTACAACCTCTGGTTCTTTCAGTTTATCCAGGTCCCATCTCCTTAAATTCCCACCTCTTTGCAGTTTCTTCAGTTTTAATCTACAGTTCATAGCCAGTATATTGTGGTCAGGGTCCACATCTGCCCCTGGAAATGTCTTACAAGTTAAAACCTGGTTTCTAAATCTCTGTCTTACCATTATATAATCGATCTGAAACCTTGCAGTATCTCCAGGCTTCTTCCATGTATACAAACTTCTTTCATGATTCTAGAACCAAGTGTAACTATGATTAAGTGCAAAATTGTACCACCTCTTTCATTCCTTACCCCTATTCCATATTCACCTACTACGTTTCCTTCTCTTCCTTTTCCTACTATCGAATTTCAGTCACCCAAGACTATTAAATTTTCGTCTCCCTTCACTATCTGAATAACGTCTTTTATTTCATCATACATTTCATCAATCTCTTCGTCATCTGCGGAGCTAGTTGGCATATAAACTGGTACTACTGTGGTAGGCGTGGTGTTCGTGTCTATCTTGGCCACAATAATGCGTTCACTATGCTGTTTGTAGTAGCTTACCCGCACTCCTATTTTTTAATTCATTATTAAACCTACTCCTGCATTACCCCTATTTGATTTTGTATTTATAACCCTACATTCATCTGACAACAAGTCTTATTCTTTCTGCCACCGAACTTCACTAATTTCCACTATATCTAACTTTAACCTATCCATTTCCGTTCTTAAATTTTCTAACCTGCTGCCGATGGCAGCTAAAATCCGAGTACGTCGTAATGAAGAGTGAAGAATTAGACAGCATGTACACTTGCGTAAAATCATTAAACTAACAGAAGTAAATCTAAATGCACACGATCTGCTACCTCAATAATTTGGAAAAGGAACAATAAAACTGATATAACTATCAAATATAAATAATTTTGAATATTATATACCATACAGGGCCTATATAATATCATGGAAAGTAATCCTTAGAACAGCATACGCACTTTGTCCCGAGCAGATACAATCCGTGACTGGACCGGGAATCGACCACGGGTCTCCACGATCGAGAGCCAGCGACGCTGAACACAAGACGACTACCTTCAGACGCATTCCGTCTTATGATGCTATTTTTGTCTCTGTTGCAACACAGAGAACATTACAGCGCCGATATTGTGGCAAAAGTGAAATTTCTGTAGAGTAGATAAAAGAATCGGTCTCAATTTCTAAATTTATTGTTGTATCTACTGAAATACTATCTATCAATTTCCAGTCAGTTCTGCAACTGTTACGATCTTCTCTGTATTGGACATACATACAGACTACTTTAATCTAACTCCTTGGTCAGTAATGACACATCTGTCAAGAAGACGATGAATTGATGTTTTTCCTCTAGGTGTGAACGCAGGAACAACAATACGACATTTAAGTAGTTCTGTGGTAGGTGAGTGTTTTCAGATATGCCTTACTACATAGTAGTGCCATATGTCCCATTGCATCTCACTTTTATTCCACTGTTTTAATGTGAATATACTGATACAGAAGCATTGTGTCATGTTTTGCAGCTCCACACTTGCTACTGAAGTTGATGTATTCCACCTTTACAACATAATGATGCCTCTGCCCGCTTCTGATGGTGTAGTTGTACGATCATCTTGATAGTAACCGCCAAAAAAGATTAGGTGTATACGCCACTGAACGTCTACAATTAGATTCACCACATCCGCAATCATTGTTACATAATTTACTTGTGTGTCTCTTTTAGCAATGTTCATCCTAAGCAAAACATCTGCTAGAAATATTTATGATTTTTAGGTTTTCCTCGTGTTTTGTATTCTAGACCTTAAACCATTGTTTTTCATTGCCTGGTCATGGAGGTCCCATTTTCGTTAAGGAGGAACATTATACACAGTGAAAAGTCAAAGAAATTGGTAAATATGCCCAATATCGTGTAGCGCCCCCGCGAGAAAGCTTAAGTGTCACAATACGACGTGGCATAGACTCGACTAATGTCTGCAGTTGTGTTGGAGGGAAATTACACCATCAGTCCTGCAGGGCCGTCCATAGACCTGTAAGCGTACGAGGGGCTGGGGATCTCTCATGAACAGCACGTTGCTAGGCATCCTGTTCAATGTTCATGCTCAATAATGTGTGCAGTCGTCGTTGATCTCGTACTTGCAGGACCTTTTTCCGACCGCAGCGCTGCACCGATGTCGCAAAATGGTTCAGATGGCTCTGAGCACTATGGTACTTAACATCGGAGGTCATCAGTCCCCTAGAACTTATAACTACCTAAACCTAACTAGCCTAAGGACATCACATACATCAGTGCCCAAGGCAGGATTCGAATCTGCGACCGTAGCGGTCGCGCGGTTCCAGACTGTAGCGCCGAGAACCGCTCGGCCACAACAGCCGGCCCGTTGTCGCAAGGCAGGATTCGAATCTGCGACCGTAGCGGTCGCGCGGTTCCAGACTGTAGCGCCGAGAACCGCTCGGCCACAACAGCCGGCCCGTTGTCGCAGATATTTGATGTCTAAGTGGGGGGGGGGGGGGGGGGGGGGGAGGGAGGTCTAGCGGGCAGCGCAAGTGTTTAAACTCAGAAGAGTGTTCCTTTAGCCACTCTGTAGCAATACTGGACGTATGGAGTGTCGCGCTGTCCTCCTTGAAATGTCCAAGTCCGTCGGAATACACAATGGACATGAATGGATGCAGGTAACCAGACAAGATGCTTACGTACGTGTCACCTGTCAGAGTCGTATCTAGACTACCAGGGGTCCCATATCTCTCCAACTGCACGCGCCCCACACCATTACAGAGCCTCCAACAGCTTGAAAAGTACCCGCCAGACGTGTAGGGTCCATGGATTTATGAGGTTATCTCTATACCCGTACACGTCCGTCCGCTCTATACAATTTGAAACGAGACTAGCCCGACCAGGCGACATGTTTCCAGTCATCAATAGGCCAGTGGCGGTGTTGACGGACGCAGGCGAGGCATAAAGCTTTGTGTCGTGCAGTCATCAACGGTACACGAGTGGGTCTTCAGCTCTGAAAACCCATATCGATGATGTTTCGTTGAATGGTTCGCACGCTGGCACTTGTTGATGGACACTGAAATCTGCAACAATTTGTAGAAGGGTTGCACTTCTGTCACATTCAACGATTCTCTTCAGTCATCATTGGTCCCGTTCTTGCAGGATCTTTTTCCGGCCGCATCGATGTCGGAGATTTGATGTTTTAGGTTACCTGATATTCACGGTACACTTGTAAAATGGTCGTATAGGAAAATATCCAATACCTTGCTACCTTGGTGATGGTGTGTCCCATCGCTCGTCTGTATACACTATAACGCAACGTTCAGACTCACTTAAATCTTGATAACCTGCCATTATAGCAGCAATAACCGACCTAACAACCGCGCCATACATTTTTTGTCTCATATAGGAGTTGCCGACAGCAGCGCCGTATTCTATATGTTTACATATATACAGGTATGTATTTTAATACGTACGCCTATATGAGTTTCTTGAGCGATTCAGTGCATAACAATAGTATGTATATTTATTAAATACTAGAAATTAATTTGCATGAACTGCGCACCAACAAACCATTCTTTCCTATATGCTATAATAATCTATCAATCATTCATTCATTGCTCCTCCCACATTGTGGCGTTATTTCTTGAAATTGCAGGAATAATTGAAATCTAGGAATAATTGAAATCTAGGAACAATTTCTAGTGTCTTTGTTGTCTGTTCATACTTCACAATAAAGGACAGAACTTACCACAGCTGACAATGAAACAAGATTGATTGTGAAGTGCTCTTGATATGGAAAATAAATTGCATTTTTCCTTTAGATCCAAGTTTCAGAACGTGGTTTATTACATAGATAAAATGTTTACATAGATTAATCGAAACTGAAATTCTTATAATATGACTTATATTGATAAATGGAATAAAACTAATTGCTTTAAAGGTATGTGTTATCGAATAAACATAAAGTAATATATTTCATCGACTAACGTAGTGGCAGATACGTAAAATGTAACAATTGATTAATCAGTTGGTGCATGATGTGAAACAGGAACTTAGTGAACATCGGTTTCAGAGTAATCTATTTCTTTTTGCACTAATATGCTACGAATTTCTTCCAATAGGACACCAACATCGCATCCAAGTACATACACACTGGAAGTGGAACAAAATGACAGAAAACCAACAGGATAAGGAACATTAAGTATTTGAATTTTCCGAGTTAACTATAGTTTAAATCAGCTGAGTTCAAATATTTTTCATGCTAAATATTTAGTTTAAAACAGTAAATATTCAAATATGCATCCTAATTCTTACGTTCTTGCTGTTTTCAATACAAAGTCAAAGAAAATGCACACATTGTCGCTATCATCGTTAGACTAAGGTATTATGTAGAAATAACGAAGGAGCCACAGTAACTTTATCTCAGCAGTGGTCGTGTTGGTGCCTGTGGTCGTGGCTGTCATTATCTGTAGTCACCATCACCACCAATGGTGGTGTGGGTGATGCCACCAATAGGGGTGAGGGTGGTACCAGTAGTCGTGGTATCCGTAGTCTCCATCATACTTCCAATAGTGGTTATGATGCGGGTCAGCCACCGGGTTCGCCTGCAGCGTCGCAAAACACAGCGCCAGCGTCAGCAACACAGCCAAGGCCACCTGTTGGACAATGAGAGGTTCCTGTCAGATTCAGAGGTTGTCTTATAGAGCTACAGCAGAATCCGGTTCCACAACCAGATACACTGTGAAGAACATCCGTTACTTCAAACATAAAACAACATATACATCGAAGCAATTAGCAATCAGTCACATAAAAGGAATTTAATTTCTTAGCCGGTTATGGGCACTTAGTTCCCCTCTTCAGAAGGTTATACCTATTACATTTTTTTGTTATAGTCAACAATAAGATGCATACAGCAAAACGCCGTGGTCATGTGCTTCACAGCGCCTGTACAAAAATTGTATGAAGAAGCCAAACAACAAGTGCAGGCATCATGCCACAAGCAACCGCTTTTTTTTCCCAGTCGTCAGCATTCCGACTGATTTGTTTCGCCTCGCCACGAATTCCTCTCCTGGGCCAGCCTCTTAATCTGAGAGTAGCACATGCAAAATAGGTTCTCAATTATTTGCTGGATATATTTCAATCTCTGTCTTCCTCTACAGCTTTGCCCTCTACAGTTCCCTCTAGTACTAAAGAAGTCACTCCCTGATATCTTAACAGACGTCCTATCATCTTGTCCCTTCTCCTTGTCAGTGTGTTCTACATATTATTTTCCTCTCTGATTCTGCGCAGAACCTCCTCATTCCATACCTTATCAATCCATCTAACATTCAACATTCGTCTGTAGTAGCACCGTATCTCAAATGCTTCGATTCTCTTCTGTTCCGGTTTTCCCACAGTCCTTGTTTCACTATCATATATACCTGTGCTCCAAACGTATATTCCCAGGAATTTGTTCCTCAAATTAGGGCCTATGTTTGATATTACTAGACTTCCTTGGCTAGGAATTCCCTTTTTGCCAGCGCTAGTCTGCTTTTGATGTCCTCCTTGCTCCGATTGTCATTGGTTATATGGCTGCCCAGGCAGTAGAGTTCCTTAACTTCATCTGCTTAGTGATCAGCAATACTGATGTTAAATTTCTTGCTGTTCTCATCTCTGCTACTTCTCATTAGTTTCGTCTTTCTCCGATTTACTCTCAGTCCATATTCTGAACTCATTAGACTGTTCATTCCATTCTGCAGATTATTAAATTCTTCTTCACTTTCACTCAGGGTAGCAATGCCATCAAGAATTGCGTCATTGATATCTCTTTATCTTGAATTTTAATCCCACTCCTGAATCATTCTTTTATTTCCATCATCGCTGCTTCGATGCACAGATTGAACAGTACGGGCGAAAGACTACATCCGTGTCTAACACCCTTGTTAAACCGAGCAATTCCATCTTGGTCTTAGACTCTAATTGTTCCCTCTTGGTTCTTGTACATGTATTTTATCTGTCTCTCCCTATAGCTCTCCCTGAAGCTGATAATGACCGTATTTTACTGGGATGGAAGATTAAGGTTCCTGCGAAGTTACTGAAGAAAAACGAACAGTCCAGGAAATTAAAGCCTAACTTTTAAGGGCAAGCTATTACAACAATTTGGGATCAGGCATCTGTATCATATTGGAATGGAGTATCATGTCAGAGGTAGAACAAAGGATACAGTATGACAGTGGAATAAGTTAAAGTAAAAGTCAATTATTATCCCAAAGGAAATACTATTGGCACAAAAATAACATCTCTGAAACTATGGAAAGGTAAATCCAAGATTAGGTGTAATGATAAAGAAAGAAACTATAGCTGACTCGGTTTAAAGGGAAGAATGTAGTAGACCTGATACAGTATAAAGACCAAAGAGCGGTACTCCGCAAACTAACTTGACAAGCAGACACAGATAGTGACGAAAGTAGAATATGATTGAATTGGAATTCACAAATTTGAATTCACTGTCAAAAATTTGCATGGTAAAATCAACAACAAAACGAAGATTGGTATAATTCTAGGAATGGCATGGCTACAGTACTGCAACCAGCTATTTGCCAAGAAAGGTGAATCATGTTACACAAATCACCTGAGTATGGAAGATGTTGTTCTTTCACATTTTCAATGTGGAAATACGCATTTGTTGATTTAAAATATGTGTGGATAGATACACTACGTCAAGATCGCAAATTTTCTTTATTGACCACCAATTTCGGCTCACTGACGAGCAACAATCAGGTCCATCCGAAATTTTTGCAGCTGTTAAAGTCATTACTCATTGTCCTATTCTTAGAGCCAAGTAGCCCTAAAATGAAAAAAAAAATATAATTGGTTATGTAACTGACAACGTTAATCACTAATCTACACATGTTCTGAATACAATGCAGCAGAATGACGGATTTCGAAACTGTTTACAAGGAGAGCAGGAACAGGTAGGCTACAGGGAGATATGAAATAAATCTGGTAATTATGTAAAGACGTCAGCATTAAACGGAAAGAGCGATTTGTGTACTTCCTGAATGATATTTAGAGTTTGAGGAAATTTATTGAGAAACTGATGGTAGTAAGAACTTTAAGCACATAGGGGAATCTCCATTTTAAATGTTGCATATACAGTCTAGTCATCTATCATTAAAATGAAACTCTAATCGGTAGCAGAAACATTTTTACGAGTGGATCAGTGCGGGTTACGCAAAGGCAGGTTCCGTGTAGAAACATTTGTTCCAAAACAACTGACAGAAAAAAGAAGAGTGTCAGCAATTCACGATTTCTGTTCTTCCTAGCATATGAGAAGCCCTACGCTGAGGTATGAATGATAGAATAATCGGAACTGACTACAAGGTACTTCTAAATTTGTTGAATGGCGTTAAATCACTGTATGATAACACGAAAATGATTGTAAACTATGATTTATTGGGTGTAGACCCGGGGTTAAAAAGAGGGTGTGGTCTCTCACCCAAATCTTTGGAAGAATGGAATTCTATAACCCAAAGAGGATGTTCACTTAAAGAAATAAATGTATTAAGAGTATTTTATTTTCAGGTGAACAGGTTCTTCTAGAAGACAGTGAAATCGCTGTACAAGAAATTGTAGTTAAATTGCGTAATGTTTTCAAAATATATCGAACGATTAGATCCGTAAGTAAAACAAAAGTAGTGACAATGTTAGGGAAGCAAGTAACAAGTAAAAATAATAGATATGAATGACAGCATCAAGTAAATTCGTTTAGGAGTCTCGGGGCAGAAATATCAGTGTAAAAAACTAATTCAAATGTGGTCCAAAATATACAGATCCAAACTTAAAATGGTTGACAGTATTATTGAAAATAATTTACACAGTTAAAAGACGATTGTAACAAATATTTGTATTGAGGTCAGATATTACACGATGTATACATGGAGACAGAAAGATGTTTTTTGTTACAGTGATCTCCTTCAACATGTCTGCCAGACCAATGGAGAAGCAATTTTGTGCAGTTCATGCCGCAATTGCAAGTGGACAGTGACAACTTTGAACAGGTTGCACTTTGACATCGATGTCCAGAGTTCTTGTATACTGAGCTACTACGACGATGACTCGGTCTAGAATCAGATGGCAATCTTCCGTTACTGGCATGGCGCCCTCATCCTCTGGGTCTGACGCGGTGTCTGTTTTACCTGTGGTGTTACATCAAAGACAGTGTTTTCAGGCCTCCGCTTCAGCTCAACACTTGTGTGGACGTATCAGGACAGCTATGATTGACACCGATGCGAAGACTTTAGGGCAAGCGCGGTGCGAAGTGGACCAGAGAGTGGACGTGTTCCCTGTAGCTAACAGTTCACACGCTGAAGATTAGTGAACACTGCACAAATAACTTCTTGAACTGATGTTTCCATACATATAAAGATATAGTGCACAACCTCAATGCAAAAAAAATTTTTAGAATCATTTGAAAGTGTCTTCAGTATTGTGCATCATGCTGTATAAGGAAGGAAGTGCCCAAGGGAAGTGTGATCGGACCACTCCATTACGTATACGCATAAATTATCTGACGGACTTTATGGGCAGCAATCTACGGTTATTTACTGATGATGCTGTGGTGTACGGGAAGGTGACGAAGTACAGCGACTATAGGAGGATGCAGGATGTCTAAGTCAAAATTTCTAGTTGGTGTTATGAATAACAGATTGCTCCAAATTAAAAAAAAATGTAAGTTAATGCAGATGAGTAGGAAAAAGAAATCCATAACGATGGTATACAGCAGCAGTAGTGTTTTACTTGATACAATCTATAGTTTAAATATTGTGACGTAATGTTGCAAAGCGATATGAAATGCAACGAGCATGTGAGGATTGTGTTAGGAAAGGCGAATAGTCGACTTCCGTTTATTGGGAGAATTTTGAGGAAGTGTGGTTTATCTCTAAAGGAGACCGCATACAGGACACTAGCGATACCATTTTTTATTGATCGAGTGTCTGGGATTACGAAGAATCTTCGGGAACTCAAACGCTTATCCCTCAACGGAGGCGACGTTCTTTACGAGGAACAATAATGAGATAATTCAGAGAGAAAGCATTGAAGCTGACTTCAGAACGATTCTACTGCCGTCAACATATATTTCGCTTAAGGAGCACGAGCAGAAGATACGAGAAATTGGGGCTTATACGGAGGCACATGTACAGTCGTTTTATCCTCGCTATGTTTGCAGTCAGAACAGGAAAGGAGATGAGGAGTAGCAGCACAGGGTGTCCTCAGCCATGCACTGTACAGTGGCTTGCGGAATGTCTATGTAGACGCAGATGTAGGAAGAGACAACACCAAAACTGCACAATTTGGCAGGTAATCATGTTCTCTTATGTGTGAAAGTGGAAATTGTATTCTAAGAAAAGGAGCCGAATTACGAATTCAAGCGGCTAAAACGATGTTTCTCAGGTCATGTACTTAAGGGACAGAGTTCGGAATCATAATACAGTAAATAGACATGAAAACAACAGTGACAAAAGAGATCAAGCATTACCAAAATACTGGTACGACCACACCGCAAGATACCACTCGAGCTGCTGCCAAGAGAAGTATTACATTTTTGCTAAACAGGATGACGGGATTTAGGATGGCCAATGAAATAGCGCCAATAGTTCTGTTAAATTCCTATGGTTTTGGAACGGACCAACACCCACTACTTGAAATGATAATGAAAAACATAAAAAAATTAAAGAGACAATTCTGCCTTCTGTTTGTGAAATTAGTTAATAGTCACTTAGTTAAGTGTTAACGTCACAGAGTACAAACACAACAAGACAAAATAAAGTAGGAAAAAGAATAATTTTGATGTGAAGATGCGTTGAGTATTCACATGATCTGCAAGTGCATTTTTCTCAATGAGAGATAACATGAAAATTCTCAAGACACAAATGAAAACTGACAACCACAGAAGATGAGTTTCGTGTAGAAGACTAAACCCTCCTTGGAGTTAAAGTAACGAAACTGCAAGACGAAAAAGATTGCTTTTTAACAAACGAGTGAAGAGGTCTATTAATTATGTTTCAGAGAGAGAACTGATTTTTGTTTATCGGTTTCCATTACTGCAAAGAAAACATTCTGTTATGTAAAACAGAATAAATAATCTCTCCAGGTCGTACTACGCAGTAATTTTTAGAGTTGCAAGAAATTGTAGACAAGGGCTCACTCTCCTCTAAATAAGTGTTAATATACGGGAAACTGTTAAGAGATGGAAAATGTCTCACACTGAGAGAACAGTAAGCGGTAAATACTCACCAGTTGCCTGTTCATTTCGCCGCCGTCGCTACGTTCTGGTGCTCCAACAACCGCAACAGGTTTGAGGCACTGCCGACCTACGCATCCAAATATACTGGGAGCTCTTGAGGAAACTATTAGATGAGAGCGATAATAACGGTCGTTTAGATAGTGGAAAATGCTGCAGACGCACAAGGCTTCGCTTTCTGACGCCAGGCAGTTGGGGCTGTCCCACGGATGGAGCCGTCTATATATAACAAGCGGCTACTTCCGTAAAGTAAAAGAAACGTCTAGTTTGGAGTGTTATATTCTAAAAGAAAAGAAAATATTACAAAGATTATGAGTTCTACGACCTACAGTTAATATAGATAGCGGATAGCAGTACTGCAGTACGAAAAGAGGGCACCACATGAAACTTTCCCGTTTAGTGATCAAATTGTGCAAGAAGTCTTGAGTATCTACCACAAAATTTCTTAAAGACAGAAGATATTTCAATGTTGAGTAAGTGTGCTATGTAGCCATACCGATCGAATCCAGATCTATATGTATTTGAAAACAATCGGTGCACCGCAACAACTATCACTTAAAACTTGTCAATCTTTATCTCTTCTTTATCTCTTCTTCAATCTCTTCCTCAATCAACTTAAGCTTTTTTTTCCACTGCTAATTGTTGTTGTTATTGTGGTTTCAAGCAGATCTCCATATTACTATGTCATGTGCAACCTTCTCCATCTCCGAATAACTGCTGCAACTTCTATCGTATATCTGATTGTATTCTCTCTTGGTCTTCCTCTACAATTTTTATCCCCCCCCTCCCGCCTCTTCCCCCCTCCACCCCCACCCCTCCCTACACACACACACACACACACACACACACACACATACACACACACTCACACTTCGAGTACTCGCCCATGCGTCGTAAGTGGAATTCTTCCTTGACACTCGGGAGAAAGTGCATCTTGGCTATCGTTACGCACCTAGTTGTTTGAATGTTGAATTTTTTTTGCTATATTTGACATTCTTTTCCAGCACTTCACATTAAATGTGTTTGTTATTAGTATCTGAAATTACTCACAACTAGAAGAACTGAACTATAGTGTAGTTTTCATAAACGCTTCTATCGAATTTCATCTCATTATTCTGAAAGATTTTTCTTAAAAAATTTTCCCCATTAGACATTAGAAGTCTCGTAGAGGTCTATTTCAGCTACCCTCCGTCAGACTTCAGTCTTTATCTCTGCTTCCTAAATCGCCTTTAGCTATTTTTCCACTGCAATTTGTTGCCGTTATTATTATTGTTGTTGTTTCTGCGGTGTTCCGTCCGAAGACTGATTTGATGCAGATATCCACCCTATTGCACTCTGTCAAAGCTTCTTCATCTCCGAATAATTATTACAACGCAAATCCTTCTGAATCTACTGACTGGTTTCGTCTCTTGTCTCTTGGGCTCCCTCTACAATCCCCCACCCACACACATACATTTGCCTCCAATACTAGTGTGCTCCCTGCCGCCTTTGGATAAGCAGCTGCCAGCAGCAAGTCGTATACTCTTAGCTCACTTATTTGTCACATAGTTTAATTCTTAATTTCTTTGCGTGTTTTTGGGTACTTGCATAGTTTAATTCATAAATTTCGGGCGAATTATAGTATTTGAGAGTTGTAGCATCGCGTTTTAGTACCTGAATCGCGTAGTCTCCTTCTGCCGCCGAGCTGTGTTCAGCAGTGCGCAAGTAGCAGCATTACTGCATTTACTAGGCAATCTTGTATTTCAATAACCGTTTAAATTTTGTGTCGAATTGCTTGTGCTCTCTGTAGAGTAGTTCAGACGTTCTTTGCACAACAGTATTTAGCATGCATAGGGACTGCGACTGCTGTGTTCGGATGCGGGCTGAGTTGGAATCCCTTCGCTCCCAGCTTCAGGCAGTGTTGGCTTCCGTCACACAGCTTGAGGCTGTTGCCAATGGGCATCACTGTGGGGGTCCGGACGAGGGTATGTCGGGGATGGCCAGCTCATCCCACGCATCCCGCGATCGGATTATGGCTGTGGCTGCCCGGTATACTGCCCACATTGAGGCTGACTCCTCACCCGTGGTAGAGTGGGAGGTCGTCTCGAGGTGTGGCAGGGGGCGAAAGACATTCCAGAGGGCTGAACGGAAGGCCTCTCCAGTTTGTCTGACGAACTGGTTTCAGGCTCTGTCTCCGGCTGATACTGATCTTCTGCTGGACATGGCTGCTTGTCCTGTTCCAGAGGTTGCCCCTCAGTCTGCAAGATCCGGGTGGTCGCAGACGGTGGGCTTACTGGTAGTTGGGAGCTCCAACATCAGGCGCGTAATGGGGCCTCTTAGGGATATGGCTGCAATGATGAAAACCAATGAGCACTCCCTGTGCATACTGGGGGGAGTCATTCCAGATGTGCAAATGGTCCTTCTAGATGCCATGAAGGGTACAGGGTGCGCCCATCTACAGGTGGTCGCTCATGTCGGCACCAATGATGTCTGTCGCTATGGATCAGAGGAAATCCTCCCTGGTTTCTGTCAGCTATCTGATTTGGAGAAGACTGCCAGTCTCGCTAGCGGGATGAAAGCAGAGCTCACCATCTGCAGCATCGTCGACATGACTGACTGCGGACCTTTGGTACAGAGCCGAATGGAGGGTCTGAATCAGAGGCTGAGACGGTTCTGCGACCGTGTGGGCTGCAGATTCCTCGACTTGCGCCATAGGGTGGTGGGGTTTCGGGTTCCGCTGGATATGTCAGGAGTCCACTACACCCAGCAGGCGGCTGCACGGGTAGCAGGGGTTGTGTGGCGTGGACTGGGCGTTTTTTTTTTTTTTAGGTTAGAAGGCCTCGGGCAAGAACAGAAAGGGTAACAGCCTTGAAGGGGGCGGGGCAAAGTCACGACATGCGGGGACCAAGCAGCAATCGGTATTGTAGTTGTAAACTGTCGAAGCTCCGTTGATAAAGTACCGGAACTTCAAGCGCTGATAGAAAGCACCGAAGCTGAAATCGTTATAGGTACGGAAAGCTGGCTGAAGCCAGAGATAAATTCTGCTGAAATTTTTACAAAGGCGCAGACGGTATTTAGAAAGGATAGATTGCAAGCAACCGGTGGTGGCGTATTTGTCACTGTTAGTAGTGGTTTATCCTGTAGTGAAATATAAGTGGATAGTTCCTGTGAATTATTATGGGTGGAGGTTATACTCAGCAACCGAGCTAGGTTAATAATTGGCTGCTTTCACCGACCTCCCGACTCAGCAGCATTAGTGGTAGAACAACTGAGAGAAAATCTGGAATACATTTCACATCAATTTCCTCAGCATGTTATAGTCTTAGGTGGAGATTACAATTTACCGGATATAGACTGGGACACTCATATGTTTAGGATGGGTGGTAGGGACAGAGCATCGAGTGACATTGTACTGAGTGCACTATCCGAAAATTACCTCGAGCAATTAAACAGAGAACCGACTCGTGGAGATAACATCTTGGACCTACTGATAACAAACAGACCCCAACTTTTCGACTCTGTAAGCGCAGAACAGTGAATCAGTAATCATAAGGCCGTTGCAGCATCCCTGAATATGGAAGTAAATAGGAATAAAAAAAAGGGAGGAAGTTTTATCTGTTTAGCAAAAGGAGGCAGATTTCAGACTACCTAACAGATCAAAACGAAAATTTCTGTTCCGACGCTGACAATGTTGCGTGTTTATGGAAAAAGTTCAGGGCAATCGTAAAAAGCGTTTTAGGCAGGTACGTACCGAGTAAAACTGTGAGGGACGGGAAAAACCCACCGTGGTTCAACAACAAAGTTAGGAAACTACTGCGAAAGCAAAGAGAGCTTCACTGCAAGTTTAAACGCAGCCAAAACCTCTCAGACAAACAGAAGCTAAACGACGTAAAAGTTAGCGTAAGGAGGGCTACGCGTGAAGCTTTCAGTGAATTCGATAGTAAAATTCTATGTACCGACTTGACAGAAAATCCTAGGAAGTTCTGGTCTTATGTTAAATCAGTAAGTGGATCGAAACAGCATATCCAGACACTCTGGGATGATGATGGCATTGAAACAGAGGATGACACGCGGAAAGCTGAAATACTAAACACCTTTTTCCAAAGCTGTTTCACAGAGGAAGACCGCACTGCAGTTCCTTCTCTAAATCCTCGCACAAACGAAAAAATGGCTGACATCGAAATAAGTGCCCAAGGAATAGAAAAGTAACTGAACTCACTCAACAGAGGGAAGTCCACTGGACCTGACGGGATACCAATTCGATTCTACACAGAGTACGCGAAAGAACTTGCCCCCCTTCTAACAGCCGTGTATCGCAAGTCTCTAGAGGAACGGAAGATTCCAAATGATTGGAAAAGAGCACAGGTAGTCCCAGTTTTCAAGAAGGGTCGTCGAGCAGATGCGCAAAACTATAGGCCTATATCTCTGACATCGATCTGTTGTAGAAATTTAGAACGTATTTTTTTTCTCGCGTATCATGTCATTTCTGGAAACTCAGAATCTACTCTGTAGGAATCAACATGAATTCCGGAAACAGCGATCGTGTTAGACCCAACTCGCTTTATTTGTTCAGCAGACCTAGAAAATATTAGATACAGGCTCCCAGGTAGATGCCATTTTCCTTGACTTCCGGAAGGCGTTCGATACAGTTCCACACTGTCACCTGATAAACAAAGTGAGATCCTACGGAATATCAGACCAGCTGTGTGGCTGGATTGAAGAGTTTTTAGCAAACAGAGCACAGCATGTTGTTCTCAATCGAGAGACATCTACAGATGTTAAAGTAACCTCTGGCGTGCCACAGGGGAGTGTTATGGGACCATTCCTTTTCCCAATATATATAAATGACCTAGTAGATACTGTCGGAAGTTCCATGAGGCCTTTCGCGGATGATGCTGTAGTATACAGAGAAGTTGCAGCATTAGAAAATTGAAGCGAAATGCAGGAAGATCTGCAGCGGATAGGCACTTGGTGCAGGGAGTGGCAACTGACCTTTAACATAGACAAATGTAATGTATTACGAATACATAGAAAGAAGGATCCTTTATTGTATGATTATATGATAGCGGAACAAACACTGGTAGCAATTACTTCTGTAAAATATCTGGGAGTATGCGTGCGGAACGATTTGAAGTGGAATGATAATATAAAATTAATTGTTGGTAAGGGCCGGCCGCTGGTGGCCGAGCGGTTCTGGCGCTACAGTCTGGAACCGCGCGACCGCTACGGTCGCAGGTTCGAATCCTGCCTCGGGCATGGATGTGTGTGTTGTCCTTAGGTTAGTTAGGTTTAAGTAGTTCTAAGTTCTAGGGGACTTATGACCTCTGCAGTTGAGTCCCATAGTGCTCAGAGCCATTTGAACCATTTGAATTGTTGGTAAGGCGGGTACCATGTTGAGATTCATTGGGAGAGTCCTTAGAAAATGTAGTCTATCAACAAAGGAGGTGGCTTACAAACACTCGGTCGACCTATACTTGAGTATTGCTCATCAGTGTGGGATCCGTACCAGGTCGGTTGACGGAGGAGATAGAGAAGATCCAAAGAAGAGCGGCGCGTTTCGTCACAGGGTTATTTGGTAAGCGTGATAGCGTTACGGAGATGTTTAGCAAACTCAAGTGGCAGACTCTGCAAGAGGGGCGCTCTGCATCGCGGTGTAACTTGCTGTCCAGGTTTCGAGCGGGTGCGTTTCTGGATGAGGTATCGAATATATTGCTTCTCCCTACTTATACCTCCCGAGGAGATCACGAATGTAACATTAGAGACATTCGAGCGCGCACGGAGGCTTTCCGCCGGTGTTTCTTCCCGCGAACCATACGCGACTGGAACAGGAAAGGGAGGTAATGACAGTGGTACGTCAAGTGCCCTCCGCCACACACCGTTGGGTGGCTTGCGGAGTATAAATGTAGATGTAGCTGTACTAAATTGGCGATCTATTGATGTACATATCAACTGATCCTTCACTCTAGTCAGGTTGTGCCATAAATTTCTTCTCTCTTCAATTCTGTTCAGTATCTCATTAGTGTCGTGAATTTCCCAACTAATCTTCAGCATTCTTGTGTATCACCACATTTCACATTCACTGCAATTATCTTTGTTTTTACGAATACCCGAAAGTAGTATCCAGAAAGCTCTGTTGTTCTCAGTGCGATTTGAATACCTAAGCTTCTCAAAACGCCTGTTTTTAAGATTATGCTCTTTTTAGTGTTTTCTTCGCCTCTGAAACACAGATCTTTTAATTTTCGTCTGAGATGACTACCTACTGAAGTTCATTACCTTTCTCTGTTTTCTCTCACCCCACAAATACGCTATTTTGTCCCATACGGAAGAGTGGTAGTGCAATGTTTAATTTGGTTTGCTCATGTTACGTATTTCACAAGCTAACCAGCTGTTGTGAAAAATGGATGAATAGTGACAGTGAGAATTCAATAGACAACTAGTTCTAAGTGCAGTTGTTGTGATGCGCCGCTCGTTTTAAAATACGTGTAGTTCTGGGTCCGATCGGTATAACTATATTACATACTTGCTCAACATAATTTTTGAAGTATCTTCTGTCTTTACGAAGTTTTATGACAGATGCTCAAGCTTTGCAGCACAACTTGTTGATCATTAAATGGGGAAGTTACGTGTGGCGCTCTCTTTCTGTTCTGCAGTTCTGCTATCCTCCATCTTCATTAATTGTAAATCGTAGAATTCGCAGTATTGGTAATATTTTATATTATTTGAGGAGACAACCAACCGTCATAACATCTATGATAGGCATAAAATAATAATAAACATGTCTCAGAATTTGAGAAACATGAACAAAAACCTACTGCATACAAACTGCAAAAAAGGAAGCTTGCTACTTCATAAGGCACAAAACGCGTAGTCAACACATGAAATGCTTTACAATATACTTGGTACTTAACAAATGGGTAATGTTTAAAATATTGGCTAATGACACTGCAGCAAGCAAATAATTATTGAGAGTAACTCGCTGTCAGAATGGTTAGCGAAAAGTGACGCGCATATAGTAATGTATAATTTTTATTTTAGTAAAAAGATTTAAGAAAATGAAATGCATTAGTTGAGTTCTGAACAAAAAAATGGCATGAATGGAATACTTATAAAATGCTGATGTATTATAAGTTGTAGCACTAATGACTAGTGCTTGAAAATACGAAGGATACAAAAAAATATAAAAAAATTGGTATTATGATATCGTGGCTGTTCGAGACGTCAGTTGACTCAATGTACGGGCAGTCCATCAGTACGCAATAGAACGCCCATTAGTCCAGACATCTCATCAGTTTCCTGCGGGCTATTCCGATATTATAGTCGCCGGTAAACAGCTCATAGAATGAGACTGAAACATTATGATAGGCAGCAAACTTCTTATAGATACTGTCAGATTGCACTCTAATATGAAAAATTGTAATAACGTCGATAAAATTCACATTGATCATTAGGGGAGCTGTCGTGATTATTTTTGAGATCCTGTTACATCCAGTATATTAACTAAGACATACTCCTGGGGAAATCTGGAATCTTCCAGTCTCATTGATTACCGGCCAAAGTATGGTCAGTGGCAATGATGCGTTCACCTTAAGTAAGTACGTTTGACGTGCATACCTCCAGTCACTTGATAAAGCTTACGTTTGTGTGTATAAATTCATATTCATGTAAAATTTGAAATATTTTTTTTACTATTTTACTCATATAAATCTGGGGTTGCTTATAAAATCCGAAGCTGTTATCTGTTCAAAAATAATAAAATGTGACCGAGACTGTGAATTCTACTATTAATTTAGGTATCAATATCAGCGATGTGCTCTAAAGATAAAAGCGAAAGCAAGTTCATAAATCAATAAACACACACACACAGACACACACACACAGAGAGAGAGAGAGAGAGAGAGAGAGAGAGAGAGAGAGAGAGAGAGAGAATGGTAAACAGATAAACATTCTCTGATGACAGAACTACTGCAACTTACATCCTTCTGAATTTGCTTATTGTACTCATTTCCTAATCTCCCTCTACGATTTTGGCACCCCACTCACACACATTTTCCTCCAGTACTAAACTGGTGATCCCTTGATGTCTCAGAATGTATCCTACAATCGATCCCTTCTTTTATTCAGGTTGTACTACAAATTTCTTTGCTGGCCATTTCTGTTCAGTACCTCCTCATTAGTTACCTGATCTACCCGTTTAATCTTCAGCAATCTTCTGTAAAGTCACATTTCGAAAGCTTCTATTCTCTTCTTGTCTAAAGTGGTTATCGTCCAAGTT
This sequence comes from Schistocerca nitens, assembly GCF_023898315.1. Lineage (NCBI taxonomy): Eukaryota > Metazoa > Arthropoda > Insecta > Orthoptera > Acrididae > Schistocerca > Schistocerca nitens. Next base: position 251,933,741 of record NC_064618.1, read on the forward strand.
TCATTTCCATACACCGCTGCACTTCAAACAAATACTTTCAGATACGACTTCCTAACACTTAAATCTGTATTCATGTACGCAAACATTTCTTCAGAAACGCTTTTCTTACGAATGCCAGTCTATATTTTATTTCATCTGTGTTGGTTCCTGCCCACTTCTCTCTTATAGGGTTCCTAAAGGATGCTGCTTTCTCGGTTAGTTATACAACAAATCAAGCAAATCACGTTAAAGGTTTTTATTACAATAAATTAGAATGACAATACTTAACTTTGGTTTACAATGGCGTCACAAGAGATGGGCGACATGCAAATAATCAATGTCCTTCTCTTTATACAACGTCCATACAAGCAATTAATATAAGGCACCAATCTTAGTATAACAGTTAGGATGATGGCTCTGCTAGTGTTCGTCTTCTACTCCGTGGCTTCTAATCTGGTTCTGCTAGTGCCGGTCTGCTAATGTTCGACCGAGACTGGCAAGAGCGGCGTTTACATTCGCTTCGGCTAGAGGACGTTCCTGTTGTGATGTGGTCTTTGTCAGTGGGCAATTGGCTGACGTCATCTCACAGGCTTCTCTGCTTTTGCATTCTTCACTTTCGTGTAGTCGCTTGTCACTGTGCCGCAAAACTCTCTACTTCAGTCGTCATCAGTTATTTTGCTGCCCAAATAGCAAAACTCATCTACCACTTCAAGTGTCTTATTTTCTAATCTAATTCTCTCAGAATCATCTGATGTAATTCGTCTACATTCCAGTACCTATGCTTTCTTTTGTTGGTGTTCATCCTATATACTCCTTCAAAGACAGTGTCCATTCCGTTCACTGCTCCACCAAGTCCTTTGCTGTCTCTGACAGAATTACAGGGTCACCGACACATCTCAAATGGTTCAAATGGCTCTAAACACTATGGGACTTAACATCTGAGGTCATCTGTCCCCTAGACTTAGAACTACTTAAACCTAACTAACCGAAGAACATCACACATATCCATGCCCGAGGCAGGATTCAAACCTGCGACCGTAGCAGCAGCTTGGTTCCGGACTGAAGCGCCTAGAACCGCTCGGCCGCAGAGGCCGGCGACATAACTCAAATTTTTATTTCTTCTCCCTCAACTTTAATTCCTACTCTTTTTTTTTTTTGTTTCCTTTACTGTTTGCTCAACGTACAGAACTGCCGTCTGTACAAGTTGCTCCCTGTGTTTTATTCCTGCTAACTTTAGAATTTTAGATGGAGTATTCCAGTCAATACTGTCCAAAGCTTTCTCTCAGTCTATAAGTGCTATGAACATGGGTTTGGGTTTCCTTAACCTATCTTCTAAGATAGGTCATTGGGTCAGTAATATCCTGCATGTTTCCACATTTATCCGAATCCAAACTGATCCTCACCGAAGGCGGCTTCTACCAGTTTTTCCATTTTTCTGTATAAAATTCATGTTAGCGTTTGTAAGCGTGACTTATTAACCGCACAGTTCGGTAATATTCAGACCTGTCAACAATTGCTTTCTTTGGAATTAGAATTATTTCATTCTTCTTATAGATCTTGCACATCAAGTGGAAGAGTTTTGTCATGGCTGGCTCTCCGAAGGCTATTGGCAGTTCTGACAGAATTTCGCCTACTCCCGGGCCCTTGTTTCGACTTAGGTCTTTCAGTGTTCAGATTCTCGTCGTAGTATCTTCCATCTCATCTTCGTCTGCGTACTGTTCCACTTCTATAATATAGCCTTCAATTTAATCTCCCTTGTACAGACACTCTACGTATTTATTTATTTATTTATTTATTTATTTATTGCTTATTTAGCTGATCAGATCAGGGCTTTAAGGTCCTCTCTCCTATCTTACAGGGAACAACACATACAAAAAATTATATAATAATCAAAATAATAGTAATCTGCATTATTAATGAAAATAATACTTGGAAATAATAGTAATACTAATGATGATGGTGAAACAATGGAGGAATTAAGAATGATATTAATTAGTTAATGTCTAACAAACTCAATTATAATATTTACATTGCCAACAGCGAGTCGAGTTGGCTCTTTCTACGTTTTTACATCTTTGCCTAACGGCACGTTCAGTCTCTGTAGTTCCTTGGAGCAGCTGGTTGACCACATCGGCAGTTGTATAAGACGCGCATGTGATGTACGGTGAGCTGTACACGGACCTTAGGAGCGCCTGACTGTGTAACTGGCTTGTGGTCGATAGTGTGTTGCTGGCCGACAATGCTCGGGCCCAATGTCGACGCAGCCCGTCTACCCTGGGTTAACCAGCATAGTTGCTGATGTGGGTGTTGGAGTGATGTTCACTTTCTGGCGCTGTGTGTTCTGTCCTTTGGGTGTTAGGTACTTGTTACTTGATTAACACATGTGGTCCCATGGTGAAGTTACTCCCGCTACGCTGAACTAATTGACTGTGGTTCTCCATCACTCTGTCTCAAGTGTTAAACACATCCTTTGGTGCCTCTGTTTGCAATTGTGTGAACACCAAATTTGTGTGTTCTAAAATTTCGTTTAACTACAACTTGTTCAATATCTGCTTATTTTTTAGGTGCGTCTGAAATTATTTGTCATATGTTCTAAGCCGCCACGTATGTTAGTCACCACTGAGTTCCAAGTTGAGTCTTGTTTGTGCTAGTAGTTGTTACTTCTCCGACTGATGTAGCGACTGTTGACAACGGTCATGCTGATCAAACGATAGCGGCCGAGTCAATCTTGGCTCATTTCGGTAACTAAGTTCTACAACCCTGGTAAGATTTTGCGCCTTTCAAGAAGATTAATATATACTGTTCAAAATATAATTACCATTGTAATTATTTGAGTGTTAGCCCTCAAGATTTGCCTGTTACCTTTTAAGTCACTTACAGTAAGTTGATGTGTCTGAGTACCATGTGATTTCCTGGTTATTACATTAACTTTTTATATCTTGCTGTAAGATTAACCGGTTAATGCTTTTAGTAATTTTTATTGCAAAATTCTTGTTGTTATCCGTAAGGTTTGGTTGGGTCTTGAATCCATGCTCACATTGAGCTTCTTGTCTTGGTCTGAGCATTTTCGTATGTTCTATGATTATTATGCATGTATTATATGTTTGCTTGTTTACTCTCGGCCTCCCAGGCTGTTAGCAGCGTTCGGAGGCGCTGTCCCGGGGTGTTATTCGTTACCCGCCGGTTCATCGGGCATAGCCTGTCCGCGCAGGCTGTGTAGGTGCGCGCGGGCGGCGCGCTGCTTCCCATCTCGCCTCTGAGACTTTACGGCCTCCTGGCTTGCTGCGACGCCCTTCATAAGTTGATTTTCTATCTCCCAGCAAATCGGGTGTTGATTTAACCAGTGGTGCTCGTTTTTCTAAACCTTTTATTCATATTTCGCCTGAACTACCTGCACCTTCCACATTTTCCCCGTTGGAAGTTTAGTTTTCAACGTAATGGTTTTTATATTGGTGTAATGCTCAATTTTTTTAATGGTATTTTATTATTTTTCCACGTTAGTGTCTTGTATATGCCCAAGCGGCTTCTCCGATTGATGAAATATTGGATAATTGTATTGATATGAGACATGTGTAAATCTATGCTAGTACACTTTTGTAAGTATGTTCATTAGTGTTAAGCATGCTTTTGGCCAGCCAAATATTGTCACTGTTTGTCCAACGCTAAGTGCATGTTTGAGATATACTTCAGTGTGCTATTTACTTGTTTGTCCTTCCTAAATAGGCGCAAAAAAATGGTTCAAATGGCTCTGAGCACTATGGGACTTAACATCTGAGGTCATCAGTCCCCTAAAACTTAGAACTACTTCAACCTAACTAACCTAAGGACATCACACACATCCATGCCCGAGACAGGATTCGAACCTGCGACTGTAGCAGCAACGCGGTTCTGGACTGAAGCGCCTAGAACCGCTCGGCCACCGCGGCCGGCAAATAGGCGCATTTTGTTCGTTTACATTAACTGATTAATCATCTATTGGTTCAGCTGAAGGTATTTTGGTGTAACTACATAAATCATTTGTATTTCATTAGTGTTTTTGGTACGTGGGCAACTAAATATTGTTGTTTTGCTAAGTAAAAAATTACTTGTGTTAAAAGGACGGCACCTTTCCCACCCGAGTTTAGTTACTTCTTCACCTTGCAGCATCCACTGACATTTCAAACAAAACTTTTAATTTGCGGTAATAGTAACACTAATAATAAACATAACAATAATAATAAAATATGTTGGAGACATTGAGAATGATGTTGATTAGTTTGCATTTTTTAGCCTTGTTTAATAGAAGTGGTAAGGATAATGAAAGAGGAGAGGATTGAAATGAAAGTGAAAGTTATTGTAAGGAAAGAAGATAATTTCAGTAGATAACACACCAGACAACGGGAGTGAAAAAGTGGGGGTGGGGGGGTGGGAGGGGTGGTTGATGAGAGTGAGCTGCAATAAGAGATAGCCATCGATGTAAAAGACGGGCCATTAGCTGTCTTTTGCAGTTTCAAAGAATATTAATTTCTCTACCATTTTGAGGAAGATTGTTCCAAAGTCGGGTACCTGAGACAGAAAATGGTGTAGGGGTCATGGCGCTGTTGCGTAGTGGTACAGACATGATTTTACTGTGTTGGGACCTAGTGTTTCTGCAGTGCCGTTCAGACAGTAGTGAAAGGGTTGAAGAGAAATATGAAGGAGTGCAATGACTAAGAACACGATACAGCAAGCAAAGGGTATGATAATCTCTACGCTTACTGGCACGTAGCCATGCTCTTAGACAGGAAAGATATAGTCAAAGTAGCATACATCACAAATGTATCGCACACAAGCATTTATTCCCAGTTCCAACCTACGTGAAGTCTCAAACGAAAGTCCATGAAGTATAGTATCACAATAATCAGGGATGGTGAGTATCAGTGACTCTTTTTAAGTTCGAGGGGCAATACTTTTTTATATTTACGTAACGAATGTAGTGACGCTGACACTTCCTTACAGACTATGGTTGTGTGTTCAGTCCAGTCTAGTTGATGGTCCAGAATTATCCAATATTTCTATGCAGAAGATGATATTGTGATTCTTGTCCTGTTTAGAACTAACGGTGGAAGAGATTCTCTGAACTAAGCATTAATGTATTTTGTAGGCGACTAAGATTGCTTGCGTTTTACTTGGATTAAGTTTCGAAGCTATGTTCTGCGTCCATTCTGATAAAGCAAGTAAGTCAGCATTTACGTTCTGGGTGACTGTGCACAGATTTGTTGGGATTGCACTTAGTTATAACTGAAGGTCGTCAGTGTATAAATGATATTTGCTGTGGGAGATAACAGCAGACACAACATTGAGACTTAATGAGAAAAATAATGGGCACTATACTGATCCACTGGTATTACCTGTTAAACGATTTTTTTGCATTTTTGTAATCGATCGGCCAGCAAGTCGAATTTAAGCTTAAATCTCAATCTGTCATTCGGATGTAATTTATGGAGCAGTGTGACATACTTTTCCAAGTATTATTACTTAAAGCCTATAGCTGATACTGATCAGAGGTATTGTGTTTCCCTGTTATTTTATTTACTTTAAAAAAAGATCTTTGCGGCCAAGAACTTAAGTATTTAGAACGGTGTAAGTAGGCTGTTTAGGTTTTTGTATTGGTAACGCCACGTAACGCACTGTATGAAAATCACTGGCTGTGCTGTGTGCAATCTGTGGCTGGGTGGTACTGTTGTAATATTCGCTATTGTAGTGTTGGGCAGTTGGCTGTTAACAGCGCGTAGCGTTGCGCAGTTGGAGGTGAGCCGCCAGCAGTGGTGGATGTGGGGAGTGAGATGGCGGAGTTTTGAGAGCGGATGATCTGGACAGAGACAGTAAATTTGTAAGACTGGATGCCCAGAACTGATATATATATTATGACTTTTGATCACTATTAAGATAAATACATTGTTTGTTCTCCATCAAAATCTTTCATTTGCTAACTATGCCTATCAGTAGTTACTGCCTTCAGTAGTTAGAATCTTTTATTTAGCTGCCAAAATTTTTAGCGCAACGCAATCTGACTTTCAATAAGAGAATGGCCCTGACTAACAATAACCTATACCTTTCATGAGTTCTTACCTCACAAAAATCTTCGTTACTCGAAATACCGCAATACAGCGAGCGCCACTACTGCCAGCTAAATAAAAGATTCTAAATACTGAAGGCACTAACTACTGATACTCATAGTTAGCAAATGAAAGATTTTGATAGAGAACAAACAATGTACAAATAACAACACTGTGTTTTCTGTTCACTATAACAATGCATTCGTAATTTCTGTTTAAATAAGTTCTCTTGGTTCTTGACTGGATATTTAACTTCAAACATTGTTGCATGTTAACAGTTTCTAAGTCTGACAAAGCGTACTAGAAACGTGAAGTGAAACGTTTTATGGAAAAGACAAAGTTAAAAAGCAGATTATCTTTCAATAAACGGTTTTACATGTGAAACGTGCTGTAAACCTTTACTCTTCCTAGTACGCAGAGTTTCAGCTTCAACGCAATTATCATGTGGTATACGGCGGATTCTGTAAGGTCCATTGTAAACTAGAAAGAATTTATGACTGAAATGTTTCTTCTTATGTGACAATGAATGAGCTTTAATGAGAACTTTCTGACCAATATATAATTTCTTTGCATTTGCTTTACCGTGTAGTTTTCTCCTTTTGTCTGCTGCAGATTTTATATTTTTAATAGCCAAATCACTTACGTCTTTGTGTCGAAGTTTACGTGTATTCGGGAAAGGTACAAGCTCTCTGATTCTGTTCGGTGGTTCCATCTCAAAATTCGGTGCACCTTGCCAATTTCTTTCATAATTTCCCAAATGACCTGTGTTATTATTTTGTGTCTTTTCCGTATTTCTAAGTCCCTCTTCCCGCGTTGGAGCGCGAGTCTCCTCTGAAATATGTAATTCTTGTATTACTTGTGGGGATTTCTCTTTTGTGTTGCGTATTAATTTGATTCAGATTTTGTTTGAATTTATTAATTTGTTCGTACTCTTCTGTGTCATTAAAGACTACCGGTTTTGTGTCATTCAGATTACCATCTACCTTCGTAGATAAATTATTTAGCTGATCCGAAAGTTCGACTACTTTCTCTGATAATGAACTAATTTCCTCCATGTGCCTTTCTGAACCAATTTTCAGAGTATCTACTGTGTCTTTTAAGTTTTCCTGCGTTTTTGCAAGTAGCGTAACCGAATCGGTAGATGCAACTGAGTCAATTTTAGCCCGCAAGGTCTCATGATTTTCATGAACATTAGTTTGCAGTTCTTTTATGGCTGCTTCGTGATTCTGTAATGCATTTTCATGCCGCGAAAAAATAGGTTGAAAATGCTCACAAATTTGTGTTTTTACATTACAGACTTTTTGACATTTCGATTCAATGTTATGTAACTCAGTAGTTAAACCCAGCCACAGACTGCACACAGCACAGCCAGTGATTTTCATACAGTGCGCTACGTGGCGTTATCAATACAAAAACCTAAACAGCCTACTTACAACGGTCCTGGTACAGTTTGCTTTGAGCACGGAGTTACCGGCTCTAGGTAACTGAATGGCCTTCTAGCAATCCTTGGAAACTGTAGAGGATATCCTATGCCAAAGAATGTGAGTAATATTGCAGAGAGACTGCCGTTTTTTTTCTCATTCTTAACATCAGCCTTTAATATGAGCTCCCACCTGTTCAGTGCCTGTCCAGGATTCGTTACTGTTCTTGTATATATATGTGTGTGCATGTTAGTAATGATTTGTGTAATGGTGAATGATGACTAACTGAGCCTTGTCCCAGCCTTCCTCAATATGTCTGGGTTGTTTTCTCTAGTAGCACGCCTGTCTGTGTCATTCCATTGTGCAAAGGGTGACGACCCTCCTACTGATGATGTACTGCCTTCTGACGCCCTGCCACTGGACGGCGTGACGTCTCTCCCCACCTCCTTGTTCAGTCATTATCCTCCTGCTGACACCGAGCTTCCTCCGCTTGTCTGATGCATTTTGTCCTTTCTGTGTCTGACGCTACCTGTCGTCGGACCTCTGATAATGTGCGACTGAACTTTCCCAGCGAGATGGCCGGACGACAACAAGGATGGAACCCCTTTGGCCTTTCGGTTCCTGTTTCAGTAATGTACCTTTCTGTGAGGGCCTAATGGCAGCTTCCCTTGCTCCGCGCGTGTCTGCATCACCCAGCCTCCTGGAGACGGAAGCTTTTCAAACTTATTGCATAGCCACAGTCAATGTTAACAACATTCATGTTCGCCATAAAATTCCGTTACTCCATAATGTGCTGTATGCTGTGGATGTTGACGTTGCGCTCCTGCAGAAGGTGCGCAACTTGCAGACTTTTGTGCTACCCTTAGCTTTATGGCACACGCCTCCCATGCTTCCCCTACTGATACTGTGGTGGTGATGTAGTACTCATTCAGTGGCCTATTTCTCTGATGCCAGAGACATGGGTCTTGTGGCGTCGATAGTTACGATGCCACAACGTAGGTGTACGCTCTCGTAAGTTGGCACTACGAGAGAAGACTAACTACGCCGAGCACAGCGCCCTCTGGCTGACGCTGTGGAGCTCACCGAGAGCTGGCTTGATTTCTGCCCCCTTTTTCATCAAGAGCAGACGGCCTGGAAATATCGCTTCTACTACTGAGTGGTCTAGCTTGCTATTGAGATTTTGTGTAAGTGACGTTCAGTTAAAGTTTGGACAGCAACGAGTATTTGTTAGGTTTGAGATTATACAGAACAGTCATCCTAACTTCACAGGATTAGACATTGACTACGGCTTCATACCTACGTGCTCATCCTAGCCAAAGTTATGTATGCATTTGATATTTACTTGTGTTTTTGACTCTACTAAAAGTGTTAAAGTTACATGCAGTACCAAAGTGCTTCACCTCTCCTGCTCCTACTCGCCTATATTACAGAAGCAGTTCACAAGAGCAGACCCACGCTCCGCTTATGGAGGCGGGATACAAAAGGTCTCACGTTTTGTGATGTCAGAATCGCCGACGACTTTGCGCCATCTAGTTTGGGTCTCCACCCCGATCGTTCCACTTTCTTCTCCAAAGCAATGACGTCTCTCGTCCTGGGTCAGCAGGATGCCTTAAACATGGGAGGCGACTTCATCTCCACCCATGCGCCACAAGACAACTGCCACGGCACTCTCCGTTTGCGGCGCCAGCGACAATTGTCCAGCACCTCAGCAACGTGGAATCTTGGGAGCGTGTTCATGCAGTTTTGAATCTGCTTACTGACGCCATGGAGAACCGAGTCCACGATGCAAACCAGGTAGGTTCTATGAACAAGTCGCGCAGCCCTAACGGACTCCCACTATATCTTTGTTTTATCCGACATTTCGTTCCCTACTTGCACCAGTGTGAACGGAAATTTGTCAGGACCTTACGTCGTCCATCGTGCTGATTCCAGACGATTTCCTCGACAGTCTCATCATCATAATTCACATTCACAAGCCTCTGTGCACATCACGGATATGTAACTACCGCCCTCTCATGTTGCTCAACAGCGACACTAAGATTTTATCCGGCTGTTGGCTGTGTGACTTAAACGGGCGGCCTGATAGGTGTTTTACCCTGATCAAAGCTCTTTGGGAGATGCCCATACCGCGTTGGATTAGCCGAGCGGTCTCAGGCGCTGCAGTCATGGACTGTGCGGCTGGTCCCGGTGGAGGTTTGAGTCCTCCCTTGAGCATGGGTGTGTGTGTTTGTCCTTAGGATAATTTAGGTTAAGTAGTGCGTAAGCTTAGGGACTGATGACATCAGCAGTTAAGTCCCATAACATTTCACACACATTTCAGATGCCCATAATATTCACACTGCCGTCTGTCGCTATCGAGACATAATCGCTCTTGCTCACGCTCGTCGTCTGTCTGGACTTTGGGTCGCTCTTGACTGCACCCGGCGTTAGGTCGGGTCGATCACGACTACATGGAAATGGGTGCTCCGCAATAAAGGATACCCTTATATTACCGTCGACCTCATTATGCGTCTCCTTCGCAGAGCGATGTCCCTTGCGGTCTACACTGGCCATCTCAATCCTTCCATCTTGTTCCTTCATTTGGTGTGTCAGGGCTACCCACTCTCTTCAGTGCAGCATGCTTTCTCCATGTAATCGTCGCACTGCGGCCTCCGTCAACGCCTGTTTGTGATGTGTCTGTAGTCACTGTATTCAGTTTCAGTACTGATGTAGACGACCTCGTCCTCGTTCTTGGTAACGATGCAGAGGTCAGATAGTCATTGGGCAAACCTTCTAGTAGCTGTCTTAATATCCGCAGATCGAGCGCTATGGGTATAGGTCTGGGGCTTTCTGCCGACAGCGCTGCTCAATTGGGTATAGCTGTTACTGTCGAATGCTTAGGACTCGATTTAGCAAATGATCTTGTGATCTTAGGCGCAAGACTGCCCTCAGCTGCCGGCGCCTACTGTCCCAACTACGAAATGGGCTCCTAGGTCATCGATTACGTATCCTTGATCTTCAGCATATTTGGCGCCAAGCATCCTCCATGTGGCACAGACATTCCCCATTCCGCCGTACATGGCCCGCAGCATGGCAGTGGGACTGGGTTCATATGTTTGCCATTGCTTGCTGTCCACGATACGAGACTGTGGTGCAGGGGTGGTCTAGTCTGTGTAATGTCCCTGACAGACCGATAGCTCTCTTTGCCAGCTCTTAAATGGCGCTGTGGTGCTGTTGTCCTACATGACTTTTTATCCTGTTGCTGGAGGCTCTTGCACCACTCTTTCAGCCCCCATTCAGCTTTCGAACGTTCCTCCCCCTTCTTTTACTTCTGTCAGTTTCTCCTCGAAGTATGTCCATATTGTGATACTGACAATACTTGTAAGTAGGCTGTTTAGGTTTTTATGTTGGTAACGCCACGTAGCGCTCTGTATGAAAATCACTGACTGTTCAGTGTGCAGTCTGTGGCTGATTTGCATTGTTGGAATATTTGCTATTGTAGTGTTGGGCAGTCGGATGTGAACGGCGCGTAGGGTTGCGCAGTTGGAGGTGAGCCGCCAGCAGTGGCGGATGTGGGGAGAGAGATGGCAGAAATCTGAGAGTGGACAATCTGGACGTGTGTCCGTCAGAAAAAGGAAATTTGTAAGGCAGGATGTCATGAACTGACACACACACACACACACAGATATATATATATATATATATATATATATATATATATATATATATATTGTAAAGAATGTACAGAAAAGAGTTACGTTCAACATTAATGGATTAAAGTTAAGTATTTCACCATCTGCGTCCGTTTTTCTAAGTTCTCATTTCCTTGTAGCCTTCAGCTACGTCATTTGCTACGACCTAGCAAGGCGCCATTATCAGTTGCTATTGATATTGTAAAGAATGTACAGAAAAGAGTTACGTTCAACATTAATGGATTAAAGTTAAGTATTTCACCATCTGCGTCCGTTTTTCTAAGTTCTCATTTCCTTGTCCTGTTCCAGACCTCACGCCAGCCTGCGTGAGCTTAAACGCGTGCCTTTCGGCTTCCTCCAATCTCCGTGGGTTGGCTCCTGCCAATCCACAACACAAATAACCCTGTGACGAAACGCGCCGCTCTTCTTTGGATCTTCTCTATCTCCTCCGTCAACCGACCTGGTACGGATCCCTCATTGATGAGCAATACTCAAGTATAGGATGAACGAGTGTTTTGTAAGCCACCTCCATTGTTGATGGACTACATTTTCTAAGGACTCTCCCAATGAATCTCAACCTGGTACCCGCCTTACCAACAATTAATTTTATATGATCATTCCACTTCAAATCGTTCCGCACTCATACTCCCAGTGCTACCAGTGTTTGTTCCGCTATCATATAATCATACAATAAATGATCCCCCTTTCTATGTATTCGCAATACATTACATTTGTCTATGTTAAGGGTCAGTTGCCACTTCCTGCACCAAGTGCCTATCCGCTGCAGATCTTCCTGCATTTCGCTACAATTTTCTGATGCTGCAACTTCTCTGTATACTACAGCATCATCCGCGAAAAGCCGCATGGAACTTCCGACACTATCTGTGTCGCCTGTGATGTTCTGAACAGGGAGCAGCATCGCCTGGACTGCGGATCGGTGACAGGTAACTGCTCCTTGGTGCAACATAGCTGGCCTTAATTATTCGTACGACTCCTCATCAGATACTTCCTCACCTACTTCTCTTTCCGTACTCGGGATACTTCCCATAAATGAAGACAAATTCCAAGTAATGGATTTGTGGACACGCAGTACACTACTTGTTTGCTGAAGGAGAGGAAGATGTCCATGATTTTTGGCACTTCCTTAATGAACGACCTTATGCTGTGGTCCACAATCCCAAATAGAGACAGTTTTTCTCCAAGTTCCTTTGGAGTGTCTTTCTTAACCCACCCCAGAGTTCTGGGTGTTACTGCAGTGAAGAGATGGTCCATGCATTTTCCACTCTTAGTACCGGTTATTCTCTGGTCGTCGGAATGTACTCTGGAGAACTAGGCATCGATAGCCCCAACATGTGTGGCTACTTGCCGCTCTTTCCTACTTCCGACATCGCTTTCCTGCTACGCTTGGTGCTATTAAAAATATTGCAAAACATAAAAATAAAATGGAAGAAAATTCATTACGAAATAAAAACAAGAATAAAAACAGAACATCATTGATGTGCTCTGTACATCTACTCCTCATTCCCTACTGTTTCCTTGGTTCCTGGAAGGGGGAGAGCGGGGAAGGGAACGAGACATGGTGGTCTGGCCTCGGCTCGCGACCGCTGCCCAGTTTGCAAAAAACCGATGAGTCGATAACAATGTCCTCAGAATCACATGCATGGACAAAATGCTACTACGCGTGTGTGAGAGAAAATAATCCACGGTTTCTTTGTCATGAGCTCATGTGCTTCAGTGTAACCCACCGTTGTGCCCGGTATAGTATTCTCAAACGTCACCAAATGATTAGCAGCCAAGAGTAACGCCATTCGTATTGTGATTATAAAGATAGGTTACACAGCAAGGTTCTGGATCAGGAATCTCATTTGAATAATGTCTCAGAGAACAACTTGATACGCTTCGTGGAAGAAGGAGAAAGGGATATCGGCACTTGTCGTCATAAGACAGCGGCAGAATCGTAGCCTTGCGAGCCTCCAGGTCATGATTTCGCGTTGTCCAGGACACAACTGTAGAGCGAATATAGGATTGACCCGTTCAGGACGGTCATAGGATCAGGCAGGGTCTCAACGGTCCAGTGCGTGAGGACTACATAGTTGCACAACAGTCACTGCATTTCTGACATGGCTGTGTCTTATATTCGAGTCTCCCCATAAGTTACCTTCCAACAAGATAAGTCCGCACGTCGTCTGCGCTGTTCATGATCTGTTTCCGACTCTTACCCTTTCCGACACGTTCTCCAGATATCTCATCCACTGAGAACGTCTGGTCACGGACTTCCCAGAAATTAGCACGCAACAAATCACTATGCTTTATTAACCCTGAAAGAGGACTGAATTAGCATGGAATGATGTTATCCGTTTCTGTCACCCAGGCTCACTTCGACAGGATACACAGCCAGATTAGTCGCTTTTGCTCTCTGTACTTAATTTCACGCCCAATATATCCCCAAGCCAACCACATATATAACATTATTCTTTCTTCAGCACTTTATACCTGCATGAAGCAGAATTAGGTTATATCTTTCCCAGAGTTGCAGTTCTGGTGGCTAGTATGTATTATGCGGAATCTCACTCTCTCTTCAGAAATATGAGTGGGAAATATGTAATCAGACAGTGATTGTTTTTATACTGTAGCACGTGCCGAATATAGAAGACATGAATATTGTGATGTCTCGCAATTTTTTTACCATAATTTGTATACGTCCGGGTTATTTTGAAACCAACAGACTGCCGTTCTTTCCACCTCTAAAGTTCTGAAATGTAGTATGTGCTTTGGCTGCTGCTGCTTGCTTAAGCCATGAGTGTTTACTAACGTCAAGAAAAGCGGGCGTGTTTGCTAGGTTTCGGCGCATCAAAGCATTGATCTAAAACAGATCACCTCTACTTTCAGTAACGAGGTGCCATTGGAATTCGGGGAACAAACACATTCAGATAAATTCAAAGCACAGACATATAAACTATGAATGAAATTACTAGCGACAATCTGAAACCTTTTGGATATTAAAGACAGAGGCACTTGCCTTCCTACACTCCTACACTAAAGCTGAGGGATTATAGCATTGTCGGCGACTAGGACATTAGAGATTAAAGTTCATCACTTTGTAGTAGCCAGTGTCATATGCATACTCAATTATTAGCTATAGGATTCTTTTCTTGGAAACAAATGCAAAACATTATTTTCAGACTAAAGTTAACGTCCATAGGAATAATAACCAAATGGAGAAATCGGACTCAGGGCAGGACCTGTTCACATCATTCGGGATTTTAACTACAAACAGTTACCAGTCTGTTATGCACTTCAGAAATGACCTTGTTAATTCCTAAATATTACTCTCTCTCTGCAACCACGGAACATGATACAAACTGAATAAGTCAAAACAGCAATTTCTAGCATGGAATAAAATTCTACAATAATTCGTAGGACATTAAAAAATTACAAAGATATATTTATTTTAAAAAGTTACATGCAATGTAGTATTGCTTGCACAACACATAGGAGTGTGGTAGATCACGCAAAAGATAATAATAAGAATAAATGGGACTTGTGTAATTTGACGTAACGCGTTAGCAATACGATTACTTTTTTTTGTCTATGTGTTTTCTGGAAAACCTTACTTCCAAACCTCTACTATGCATAATAATAACATCTTGTCCTGTTCTATGTTCAACATATCTTTCATTATGGAAGAATACTAACTCATTTTCGTGGTATTGTTATAATTTATACTTCTGTTCCGTCCCAGATATTGTGACTCCTTTAGCAAACATCGTGCTAAGTACATCCATCAAAAACGTTAATAAATGCTTTTTTCTCATATTTACTTGAATTTTCTAGGCGTTAACACAAAGCTGTTCGTGGCAGACATGAAGTTTTCATTTTAACAAAGATATAAAATAAATATTTGTAACAGTTATGAGTTAATCAGTTAACTGAGAAGTAGAATTGAGTTGATTAGGAGTAGCTTTGCTACAAATCGTCCTTTCCTGTAGGTTGCAATAATCTGCCAATCAATCATTTGTTTCTCCCACAGTATGGTTTAGATTTGAAAAAAGTGAATGTATCCAGAGGAGTAATTAATTGTGATACAGGAGTAATTTGGTGTAGTGGTGTTGACTGTTTATTATTAAAAACAGAATATATCTGGAATCATAGAGGGTAATGAAACAAAACTGATTTCAAAGGACTTTTGACATAGACAGGAAGCCATGTTAACGGATATACTCAAGTTTGCGAAGGAGATTTATTGCAAACAATTCCTTTATTATATATAAAGATTAACCTAAATTGAATGTTTTACAATAAGTCTTCAGTTCACAAACGGAAAAAAGGATTAGCATTAAAATAATAAATTCTGAAATAAGCATAGACCAATGTATTGCGGCAACAAATGTAGAGACAACGATGTAAACTGTGGCTCTACAAGAACTTATCGACTGATTCATCAATGAGTGTGTGATAAGATACAGAAATTTAGTGAACATTACTTTCCGATTAATCCAATCTCTTTTACATTATTATGCTATGAATTTTTTCCCGACATGGCACTAAAAGTGTCCAGTTTGTTACACGCAGAATGCATAACAACAAATCTGTGACAGTAGCAGCACACGGAAACAACAAAACACTTGAATGTTCTGAAGTAGTTCAATTAAAACACTGCCATTGCTAATCCTCTGGATTAGAATAGTCAATAAATACTCAAATATACGTTCTACATCTCACATATTGCTATTTTCACCACAAGAAAATGGACACATGGTCGTTATCACTATAAACCTGTAAGACTCTTACGCATAAATAACCAAGGAGCCATCTCTTGTTATCAATGGTAGTCGTGGTGATGCCCGTGGTGCGGATGGTGCCTATGGTGTGGACGGTGCCAGTCATGGTGGTGATGTCCGTGTCCATAGTCGTGGCCACCACCCCTGTGGTGATGTCGCGGGTCAGCTACCGGGTTCGCCTTCAGCGTCGCGAAACACAGCGCCAGTGTCAGCAGCACAGCCGAGACCACCTGTTGGAGAACAAGGGGCTCCTGTCAGCTTCAGATGCTTTTGTGCTCAGCGCCAGCAGAATCTGATATCAGAACCAATTGTATCTGTGGCGTTCTAGGCACAAATCAACAAAAGGACCTAGTCACAGTATGTTAGAGATTTTACAGACGAAAGATTGTTATTGTAATCCTTATTTTATGTTGTTGAAGTAACATTTTTCAAATTCTAAAAATCTGTGTAAGTTTGATCTCTAAATCTCATCACTAGGAAATTAGTGTCAGTTTACGCATTCCTACTGATGAAGCTTTTTGAGCTATTAATTACTGCGTCAGTACATTGATACACTGATTTTTCATCATATATTGCCAAGAAATTCAGTTGGGGGCGTCACTGAAACACTACAATAGTTACAGCAACTAATAAAAAGAATAAAAGGTAACTTTCGTTATATCTGTCGAGCTTAAGAAACAACGCTGAAACTGCCAACTGTACGTTAGTGCGCTCGTTTCCTACGAGGCAGTGGTCGTGAAATTATGAAATGAGACTGCTGCTGGTGACGTAAGAACATGTAACGTGTGCAACCTGTATGCGTGTGTTGTGGTAATAGCGTTTACTATAGCGATCTATTCCTGCTCTTTCTACGAATCTCATTTGGTAATGGTGCAGGCGCTTCGAAACCACAAATATGAAGCAATAACAACCGATCTTTAGTGTCGAACTCACAGGCGGTTGTTTGACGGGGAGATGTCAGTGTTCTTGATAAAGCAGCAGAAATCTATTTGACTACAGTTCAGAGCGACTCTAAGAGACAAAATTGTAGTTTCGATTGTGCTGGATGTTACTCTTGGTAGGACGTAACCCATTTAATATTACATCAAAGAAATATATATTACTGCAACGCAAGGTAAATACGTTTCGCGGGCACTTGGAAAAAGTACATCGCTTTCAGAAGGGTGACAGATGATGAATATCCTCAGTAGTACACATTGTGTTAATAATACTCGCGCTTTGCAACTACTGCATTGGTCAAAGGTTCAGCGAAATAATCTGCTTACGATTATCTCTTCGCACAACCAAAGGGTGCACACATTCTTCCGCGAAAACAGATGATTAAGGAGTTGAATAAGTCAGTTTCTTTGAGATGCAGTTTCGAAAATTTTAAGTTCTATGAGTTTCTGTGAGCTCTACTACACAGATATCACTCATGTTACATTTAAGTTATCATATTAGTTGCTTCTTCACAGTGGTTATTAACTGCCAGAAATAAAGCGCAACACTTACATGAACTAATAATTTCAATTAAGACACTCATTCCACGATGGAGGCCATTAAAGAGGAGATGTGTGTTTCAGTGAAAAGTGTAGTGACTTACTGTCACCCATTCTAGTCTCTCTTAGTGGACGACAGGTAAAATTAAAAACAACGACAACGTAGAGTCAAAGTTAGAGGACGAGCGGTATGTTTGGGAGGAGTGCGATTTAGATCCCGGGCCATCCAGCCACCTCTGATAGCTCTAATTCGCCGAGGCCATTTCGAGGAGTGCTGCTTTGCAGCGAACAGAGCCAGTTTCTTTTACGCAGGCTTTTCCAGTCCGAATCTGTGCACCTAGTCTAATGACGTGACGAGATATGCAAGTTTAATATTTCTCCCGTCCTTGATGTAGTGGTATTTTTTCTTTTTTTGCAATATTTATTTACAGTCGAAAATTAAATCAAATACGAAATAATTTACTCTTTCACGCTAGGACAATGTTCATAACAAATAATTACCAAATATTTTAGTGTAATAGACCGTAACACTAATCAGAAACTGTTATAGGTATAATATCTCTCTGTCTTGGAATGGTTATGCGTGTGTCAGCGTTCACATCACATACTACTACAAAGTATGGTAAATACGATAAAAAATGTATTCGACGTGATAACTGCCGAATTTATGTATTTTAAATGCAAATCCGTTTTTCCACTTGTGTCTTCACGAGAAGTAGCATGGAAATTGTCAGATCACAGGTTCTCTTTCGGACGGAAGACGGAACTCCTCCAGAATTTTAATAACAATTTCGCAACACGAAAATGACGGAGCTGTTTAAGAAAGAATGTAAAAGTACGAGAATCATAAGCTTCATTATAAGGCACAGACAAGTGTCAATCATTCCTACACAGTATCCGTGATTGCAAAGGGAATATTCTGTAATGTAAGACAGAATGAGAAACTATTACTACAGAAAAAAAAAATCACTTACACGAAAATCTAGACATACACTCGGTACAGTGAAAGTATATGTTAATGTTTGCGAAATTATCTCCTGGTATAAGTTAGAAACAATAATGATTCCAAACGTCTCAAGAGAACAATGGACAGTAAACTCTCACCAGTTGCCTGTTCATGTCGCTGCCGTCACAGTGTTCTCGTTCGCCAACCACAACGGAAGTGTCTGAATAGTGACATCCTACCCTTCCAAATATACTGGCAGCTCTTGCGGAAACTGTTAGGTAAGAGCGAGAGCCACAGCAGTTGGGAAAGTACTGCAGACGATCACTGCTTCACTTTCTGACATCAGGGCCTCGCGACTGTCGCACATATATGACGTACGGAGCGGAGGCCCTGCAAGAAACTGTTACTCACGCAAACCTAAAGCAAACATACAGCTCGATCTGTCTCCCGGCTTAGCTTTGTATGGCAAAATCGCCTTTGAGGCTCTGTAGAAAGAGTGTTCTAGTTGCCGTCACACTTGTTTTTGTAGAAGCTGGAATATAATTCTTTTTATTGGTGTTATTATTTTTAGTGTTATTATTTTAGTCCTCAGTCTTCTGACTGATTTGATGCGGCTCGACACGAATTTTTCATTTGCGCTAACCTCTTCATCTCAGAGTAGCACTTGCACACTACGTCCTGAATTCTCTGATTGACGTATTAAAATTCCTGTCTTCCCGTACCATTTTTAGCCACTATAGGTCCTTCTAGTACGGTTTTCCCAACTGTCCGCGATTCACTACAATAGAATGCTGTGCTTCAGAATTATGTTCTCAGAAAATTCATCCTCAAATTAAGGCGATTGCTTGATACGAGCAGTGTCCTCTTTGCCATCAAATGCCTTAAAAAGAGTCGATAGTTATGCTGAGAAAATCTGCTACATACTTATGCAGAAATAATACATTTATAATCGTATCCTCTATGTTCTTCTCCCGCTTATAGCTTCAAATACGCTTTTAGGTAGTATTTAAAATTATTGCAAACTCAGTGCAGTGAGCGAAAGTCTTTTATATTGATTGCCATCTCATTAATCAGACACGCTTTACTTTGAACATTTTCCCGTCACACAATTGAGATCCCTATACGAATTTATTGTTTATGTCTCTCACTTGAAGTGACAACTCTCGTGTTTTACAGACTTCTATTCCTAAATGTTATCTCTCTTAATTGCTCCCCGTCGGACTTCAATTAGTCCTCATCTCTGCTTCTTCAATTACTATACCTCCAGATTTCTTTTTAAACGGCAAGTACTCTCTCTCAGCGAATACGGGAAAATGTTATGAGGAATAGTTCCTGGTTGTCAGTCTTTGCTGAGTACTTATGCTATTAAAATTCACGTGTTTGGAAGGTTTTGCTCTTTGTATTGTCACTCTTGTCTTCGCCTCTGCAAAGCGATTGTTTCATAATTGTATGCGTGGCTACATATTGAACTGCTGCTTCCTTTCTTTTCTCTCAGTCCACAAATGTGCTATTTTCTCCCACACGGAAGAGGGTTATCGAAATATTTGATTAGGACTGCTCAAATAATGTATTTCGCATGATACATGGTATGAAATGAATTTAATGGATAGGAACAAAACAGTCAGAAATCAAATTAGTTTGAAATGGCACTTGTTGGTCTACCGTTTATTCTGGAATAGGTTCCGTCCTGTGTACGACCGGTATAAATATGTAGCAAACTTTCTCATCTTAACTTTTCAACTAGTTACTATTTTTAAAACATTTGATGTTGAATGCTATGGGACTGTCCCCTTCTCGTTGCTTACTAAGTAGAGAAGCTGCGTGTAGTGCACATTTTCCGCTCTGCAACTCTGCTAACTGCAATTTTGGTTATATCTGGTTACATTTAAATCGTACTCATGGTCACATCTTCTTTGAACAGGTAACCAGGTATCATCGTATGTATTAGATGAAAATAGAACTAAATACGTCTCCGAATTTGATAATGATGAACGTACATACGGCAAAGAGGTAAGCAAGCCGGCCGCTGTGGCTTGCGGCTCTAGGCGCTTCAGTGCGGAACTACACGGCTGCCACGGTCGCAGGTTCGAATCCTGCCTCGGGCATGGATGTCTGCGATGTCCTTAGGTTAGCTAGGTTTAAGTAGTTCTAAGTCTAGGGGACTGATGACCTCAGATGTTAAGTCTCATAGTGCTCAGAGCCATTTCAACAGGTAAGCATATTGCCTCAAACAGCGACAAAAAAAAAAAAAAAAAATGTTCAAATGGCTCTGAGCACTATAGGACTTAACTTCTGAGGTCATCAGTCCCCTAGAACTTAGAACTACTTAAACCTAACTAACCTAAAGACATCACACATATCCAAGCCCGAGACAGGATTCGAACCTGCGACCGTAGCGGTCTCGCGGTTCCAGACTGTAGCGCCTAGAACCGCACGGCCACTCCGGCCGGCAAACAGCGACAAAGGGAACGCGCAGTGGTTAAGTGGATGACTTAAACATGAAAGTGATGATTCAACAATAGGCAAATGTTTCAAATGGTGACTCTAATTAGACTGGCGAAAGCAACTGTTTATTGACAGTAATTAAATTTCAAAAACTTTAGCGAAAAATGACGTTCACACATCTTACAATTACATATACTATTATTACAGTAAAATGATCAAAGAAAATGTAGTACAATTGTTAAGATCTGAAGGTAAATAAGCGCGAATTAATCACATATAAAATAAACTAATACGTATGTACAAAATATTCGTACCAATGTAAATTGCCCTGAAAGTATAAAAGATGAGAACGAAAATGGACAGAAATGGAATTTAGTTATCAAGGCTGTCAAAGGTAAAGTGAAGAACTGTATCAGTGCACGGGAAGTCCATCAGCATATAGCGGAACGACCAGCAGTACAAACAGTCAGTTTCCGGAGGGCTGTGCCGATGTCGTCATCTCCAGCGAACAGCCCATAGTGTGAGAATGGAAGGTTTTAAAAGCAACGAATCTTTTTGTGATAAGAGTGTAGTGCTCACTATTATAGAAAGCTTTTTTCAAATGTCGAAGTATGCACTATGACAAAATTCACAGTACTAATTAAAGTTATTTTTCAAAACGGATTTCTTCAGAATGGATATGTATCGGTTGTCTCCACAACATTGAATCACATGCTTTCCGCTCGTGATTTGGAATCATTAAATAATGAGTCATAAAGTTTCCGTTTGTGTGTAATAATTTCATCTTCGTGTTTCTTTCTGAAATACCGTTGTTACCATTTTACTCCTATTCATCTGATGGTGGCCATAAAGTTGATAGTGGTTATCTAGCGAAATGAAACAAAATGTGACAAAGACTGAATCCTAAAATTTATATAAGTATCACGGTCACAAAGTTCCAACAGAGATACAAGCGTCGTCATTTCACGCTCACTGTTTCTGTTTTAAAATTTGTAGTAACTAAAAACACACACACACACACACATAGATCACAGAAATGGTGTTTGTATTTCGTAGTTCAAAGAACATAAAAAATATACTGTTTCGATTACGAATCTTACGCTGCATCTGCATATTATACATATTTAACAATAATGTAAATCTTATTCTGCTCTAAATAGCACGCACGACGTAAACCATAGGGCTGAGATAGTTCATTGTTTTCTCGTAAAATTTCTGACTACAGATATATGTAGAATTCCTGTGACGTGTGAGGTCACAGAACCGTTGCCATATTTTGTACCCTATGTAAATGCATGGCGACATATGGTGATAGCAGAGCTCTGTGACAGCTACCGACAGAATATCTTCGTAAACTAATATTCATTTAGAAAATATTCATTTGGAAAAAATTACATCTAACAATAAGTCTAAATTTACTCGAGTATTATATATTACTGTCACACGCAGCAGTTACGTGCCTGGTTACTCTACCGCATATCGAATTAGCAGTCTTCATGGAAAATAATGTCATAACGTTTAAAATGCAAAGTGCAGCACAAGCTGACGTCACCTATGATAGTATTTATGAGCATGAGGCGGTATTTTTTTTTCTTCTATTACAATTCATTGTCGAAAAATTTTATATTTCACCTGCTGTTTTGAAATCTGTTACCTATTATTTTTGTATGTTTTTATGCATTCAATTGGTTAATGCCTGTCCCAATTCAATAATGTGTATTTTCTGTCACTTTTACCTTCTTCAATTGTGAGATACTGCCAGAGCTGTAGTTAACTCGTTCTTTCAATCTGTGTAGGGGGTATTTGTAGGTTAGGGTGAATATTTTAGCGCCATTGGTCTGAGCCGAGAAGACTGACGGACAAAAGAGTGAATTCACGAACGGATCACTACTGGACTACTGAATGACGATCGTAGTTACTATTGGGGTATAATCACATTTTAACAGGGTTAATGCAAGACGTAATTACTGTACTTTCAACCCTACACTCTCCAATCAGTGATACGTACAGCAATTGCAACTGCGTTAATTGTGGCTAGGCCATCTGCGCTGTACTTATCCCAGTAAAGGCACTTCGTGTGTTGTTGATAGTCCCCAATAGGTCTTAATGAAATGACCTTTTTTCCATTTTCTTTTGTTGCGTAATGAATCCCATCATTTAATTATAAAACTCCAATTTGTCTTCTGAGCTTCTTTGGTGTCTCGCCAAATCCTGTTCGAGAACGGGGAGAGAATCCACACTCCCTTAGCAACGAGCTGCGCGAGATGCAAATTACGCAACACATTGCTTCGCATATTTACTCATAAACATTTATTTGCGGACTCGCTTTGATTCTCTGCGCTGATACACTTATATTATCAGTAAGGGTAAGGTTCGTCAGTCTTACATTAATCATAGAGAAGGTGTCAACACTGTCGCTACTCCTACGCCCTAATTAGTACCCTGCAGCAGTCAGGAAGAATCTGACATCCGGCCCCCGGACAGCAAAATGAACACCGCTGTAAATTTAACTGTAGACAAAAGAAAAAATTTCAATGCTACATACTCAAGGGCAAGGAAAAGCATCGAATGCACATTCGGCATTCTATACTCTGAATGGCGAATACTGCCAAGAAGTGTTGAAACAAAACATCAAACCCCAGATTACATAGTAAAGGCAGTCTGTGATCTTCAAAATACCATTATTGACAAGGAAGGTTTTTAAAGACATCTCGCACAGGTAACTACGGATAAAACTGGTGGACGTGAACAACGACAATCAAGACAAAGAGAACGACACCATCTGCAGCTCTGCTATTGTGTGACACATTTAAAGTGTACTTTCAAGATAATCCTACTGAAAGCATCAATTTCGACTAATTACATACCTAGATTTTTAAACAACAATGTTCTTCATTATTATTTATTATTTATGAAAATAATGCTGGAAAATAAATATTTTTTTCGTGTGCAGTTGTTTTCCTTGCTTATTTCCTTCTACAAGCGATGTATAGCACCTGTTGTGATGTTCGTTCGTTTGCTGATCCCAAACCGCACGCCAATCCCTCACAAATAAAAGAAAACTGTCAAGGTTCATTGATTCAGTTTGAGCGCAGCGTATCAACTAGAGCTGCGATGCAAAGAAATCGGGGCTGAATTACCGACCAAAGAGTCAAGGTCTCGCCGCTGCATACAGCGCTATGTTAACTCACTGGACTACATGCGTTATTAGATGCAGCGCAGCTTCATACACCGCTTGACTCTTGACCTTCCGCTCAACTGTGTTCTCACCCTTACTCACTGAATGCTACATGATACCTGCAGATACAATACAATATTGTAAAACTGGATGTAAGGAAATGAAATGTGGCTTACACAGAAGGGGTACCTTGACAAGCTTCGGCTTTTTACACTGATACTATAATGCTACCCTGTTTTATGTCACTCTTCCCTAACTACCGAACGCTTAGTCCTGTCACAGGAAAAGCCACTTATAATGCTAACTTGCCACGTATGTTGCACAAGTGTGCCGTGAAACAAGCTAACGTTACACTGTGAGAGGATTTCGGATTTTGACCGTGCGTGTATCTAATGGCCAAAGGTATCGGACTGTAATTTTGAATATGGTTAAATTAACAGAAAAACTAAACGGACTTTAACCTTGGGAGTTAATGGAAGTGGTAAAAATCATATGTGAATGAAAAAGTGAAGGTCGCCAGCCCAATTGAGCACATTAATTTGGAAATAAATGTTTAAGAAAAATGAACATTGGTTATTAAAAATACTTTCGTTGATATTTCACTTTGAATAGCGCACAGGATACAAACTGACACAAGACACTCTGAGTTGGGTGTAGCAGCAGTTATCAATAAGTAATTATGGAAAGTAAATTTATGCTAAGCTCTACTAACAGCTACACTCAAGATCATTACTTAAACCAATACTGCAATATAATTTCATCTGGACATGAGGGGCTTCTATCTTAACTGACATGAAAAGAAACACAAATAAAGATAAAAAATATCATAAAGATACTGTTTATACTCCTTTACATATACCAGTTTTCCTTAGCAGCAGTAATAGTCCAATTATCTTTCTAATATATGGAGGATATGATGGGACCCATAAACTAGTATAATGTCACTAGTCAAGCTTTATGATTATCTTAGAAGGAAAGACTAATCCTTCCCTTCACTTGTAGTAGTTCATAATTCACTTTGCAAGACAAAAAAAATCAACACTGAGCGTAATTAACTTCGAAAAAGGAACCATTCATGATAGAAATTATTATAAGCTTAACTTATTTGCCTTTTTTATCACCTGTGAAGCAGGTATTTTTAGACAATAACATTTACACAATCTGACACTGTATTCTTGCAAAAATATAGTTTGCAATAAACTGAGAGTGCTTTAGCCAATTCCATTCTAACTTCATTTTTGTGGTTTTAACTCTTTGAAACACTTGAATGGCAGAGTTGTTCAGTTAAAACAGGATACTCGGTTTTGGTGGCACTTACGTGAGGACCCAGCGTAGGTTCGTGATCAGGATAGAAAACATGGTTCTGGACACTGATTTCTAACATTTGGATTATTATTAAAACCACACACAGTTTAACTGGTCCATGCCAATATACATAGCTCGATGTATGAAGTCAGTAAACCAGTGGTGAGATTTTGGTGGCAAGCGACATGGCGGCTAACTGTACTCACGGCTCTCGGTGTTCGAATGCTGCATAAAATCTCTTCTTGGCGTCGGATTTCCAACATATTAGAGCCATTTCTTTTTGCCGAGAATACCGAATAATAACCAGATCCACATACGAGGCGAAAATGACTTGTACAGCTGCTTCCAATTGCCTCTGCCAGCACCGTCGAAGTGCACCGCGCTACGGGTAGCCACATACCACGTACCGTTCACATCAAGGAGCCGCCCAGTTGGACCGCCAAAACCACCTTTTACATCCCGCCATGCCACTTCCGTTGCGGAGGGACTTCTCTACGTCGTTTACGTATTGCAAATATATGTGCCCTAAGCATGAAGGGTGATGTACTTGACGACAATATTATGGAAATGAAAGAGGATTTAGATGAAGATGAAATGGGAGGTACGATACTGCGTGAAGAGTTTGATAGAGCACTGAAAGACCTGAGTCGAAACAAGGACCCTGGAGTAGACAACATTCCATTAGAACTACTGACGGCCTTGGAAGAGCCAATCCTGACAAAACTCTACCATCTGGCGAGCAAGATGTATGATACAGGCGAAATACCGTCAGACTTCAAGAAGAATATAATAATTCCAATCCCAAAGAAACCAGGTGCTGACAGATTTGAAGATTACCGAACAATCAGTTTAATAAGTCACGGATGCAAAATACTATCGCGAATTCTTTACACACGAATGGAAAACTTAGTAGAAGTCGACCTCGGGGAAGATCAGTTTGGATTCCGTAGAAATATTGGAACACGTGAGGCAATACAGACCCTACGACGTATCTTAGAAGCTAGATTAAGAAAAGGCAAACCTACGTGTCTAGCATTTGTAGACTTAGAGAAAGCATTTGACAATGTTGACTGAAATACACTCTTTCAAATTCTGAAGGTGGCAGGGGTAAAATACAGGGAGCGAAAGGCTATTTACAATTTGTACAGAAACCAAATGGCAGTTATAAGAGTTGAGGGGCGTGAAAGGGAAGCAGTGGTTGGGAAGGGAGTGAGACAGGGTCGTAGCCTATCCCCGATGTTATTCAATCTGTATATTGAGCAAGCAGTGAAGGAAACAAAAGAAAAATTCGGAGTAGGTATTAAAATCCATGGAGAAGAAATAAAAACTTTGAGGTTCGCCGATGACACTATAATTGTGTCAGAGACAGCAAAGGACTTAGAAGAGCAGTTGAACGGAATGTCTTGAAAGGAGTATATAAGATGAACATCAACAAAATCAAAACGAGGATAATGGAATGTAGTCGAATTAAGTCGGGTGATGCTGAGGGAATTAGATTAGGAAATGAGATACTTAAAGTAGTAAAGGAGTTCTGCTATTTAGGGAGCAAAATAACTCATGATAGTCGAAGTAGAGAGGATATAAAATATAGACTGGCAATGGCAAGGAAAGCGTTTCTGAAGAAGAGAAATTTATTAACTTCGAGTACAGATCTAAGTGTCAGGAAGTCGTTTCTGAAAGTATTTGTATGGAGTGTAGCGATGTATGGAAGTGAAACATGGACAATAAATAGTTTGGACAAGAAGAGAATAGCTTTCGAAATGTGGTGCTACAGAAGAATGCTGAAGATTATATGGGTAGATCGTATAACTAATTAGGAGGTATTGAATAGGATTGCCTAGAAGAAGGGATCAGTTGGTAGTACATGTTATGAGGCATCAAGGGATCACCAATTTAGTACTGGAGGGCAGCGTGGATGGTAAAAATCGTAGAGGGACACCGAGAGATGAATACACTAAACAGATACAGAAGGATGTAGGTTGGAGTAGGTACTGTGAGATGAAGAAGCTTGCACATGATAGAGTAGCATGGAGAGCTGCATCAAACCAGTCTCAGGACTGAAGACCACAACAACAACAAGCATGAACCAGCTTTCAATAACCATTTCTTTTTATAAACATAAACATATTATAATAATTTATGATTATAACTAATTCTTTGCTTTTTTCTGGTATATATTACAAATCTCTAAATTTCTTGTCACAAATCAATAACTTTAAATTACAGTGAATACACACTCCATAATTGCAGATACAGAGTTACATAATATAAACCTATTTGTCATCGATATAAGTTATAGTACCCTACAAGCTTCAGTTTTTTACACCACAAAGGACCGTATGCTTTAGCATGTTACAAAATTTTCAGCTTCATACGACTACCCGTTCCTGAGAGGTTTTAACGTTCGTATATGCTTGACATTGTCAAGCTAGCTGGCGATCTAGATTAATGCTGAAACATTGCAGCCTTCATAGCTATTGTGAAGCCTTCATAGCGATGACCAGTTTCAGCAAACTACGTTACCATCATCAAATCATCTGCACTACATTTCGCTGCATATTGATCAAATGCACGATATAAGATGTGTTTGGTCAAGATTCAATGAAATACAGTGCTGAAGATCTCATGATGGCAACAGTTTGCTGAAATCCGTATTCAGAATAAAGGTTGTACAACATCGATATTGGCTATTTGAAGTTGTCCTTTGCTTATTTTTAAGAGTCGGTCAGACAGACAGACATTCATTCAGACAGACGGACGGACAACAAACGATTCCGTGTTTGCCTACTGAAGTGGAGCACCCAAAGAAAGGCGTATTGATAGAACGCATAAGAGGCGTCACAGGCTCGTCAATTTGGTAACGTAAAGTTGGTAGCGGATAAAAATAGTAGAGGGAGTGCGAGAATTGAACACAAAAACCAGGCTCATATCGATGTAGGCTGTGGTATCTATGCAGACATATAGAGATTTGCAGAAGATTTACTAATATGGAGAGCTGTTTCCAACTACACCAGAACGACAACAACAACTTAGTTTTGGGAAACATAAAGCTTCTCTGCGCGCAATAAATATTGCTGAATATCCTACCCGTAGCAGCGTAGACACTATCATCTCGATAACAAATATTTCTTCGGTCTCTAAGTATGAAACAAACGTCACAGTCGGCACCATATCTTGTCTCAGGGGACAACATCCTTCCAGCGGCACTGTAAAATTGGCGTTAGTCGTTAGTCAGTGATCCTTAGTGACAAATGAGGGAAGTTTAGAAATACTGAAAACCTACATGAATCCAAGGGTGCGTTTGTATGCAGCGGCGTTGACTTCTGATTCAGCTATATCCGGTTTCCTAGGCGACTGTTGCCGTTGAAGACAAGACATGTGATCATTGGGTAGAAGCATGATGGTAACGGAACCACGTGGCGGACATGTTTACTGCACGATGAGGACTTCCTGAGGTTTAACTGCGGTCAAATAGAGTATGTGTTTACGGATAAGCTTGAAGGGTGAGGTCTTTGTGTGCCTTTTGTTGCCTACTGCTAAGTGCTATTGTGAATTATTTTTGGTGGAGATTATCGGTGAATGTAGGTAGGGAGGCCGCTGGAAGTTATGTACTAACTGTCAGCGATGTTCATTTTCCTGCACGGGGGTCGGATGTCAGATTCATCCTGACTGCTGCAGGGCACTTATTAGGGCGTAGGAGTAGCGACAGTTTTAACACCTTCTAGATGATGAATGCAAGACTGACGATCCTCACCCTATCTGATTATGTAAGTGCCTCAGCGCAGAGAAAGAACGCTCACCAATAAATGTTTTGGGGCAAATATGCGAAGCAATGCGTTGCATAATTTGCATCGCTCGCAGCCCGTCGCTATGGGAGTGTGGATTCTCTCTCCGTCCTCGAATAGGATTTTACGCGACGCCAAGGAAGCTCCGAAGACTAAATGCAGTTTTATAATTAAATGATGGAATTCATTAATCAACACAACAAAATGGAAAAAGATGATTTCATCAAGACCTACTGGGGTCCATCAACAACACACGAAGTGCGTTCACTGGGATAAGAACAGCGCAGATGGCCTCCCCATAATTAACGAAGTTGGCCGGCCTAGGTGGCCGAGCGGTTCTAGGCACTACAGTCTGGAACCGCGAGACCGCTACGGTCGCAGGTTCGAATCCTGCCTCGGGCATGGATGTGTGTGATGTCCTTAGGTCAGTTAGGTTTAAGTAGTTCTAAGTTCTAGGGGACTGATGACCTAAGAAGTTAAGTCCCATAGTGCTCAGAGCCATTTCAACCATTAACGCAGTTGCAGTTCTGGGACGCATCACTGTTGCGGCAAGTAGTGTTGAAATTACACTAATTACTACTTGCAATAATCCTGTTAAAGTGTGATTTTAAATGGTTCATATGGCTCTGAGCACTATGGGACTTAGCAGCTGAGGTCGTCAGTCCCCTAGAACTTAGAACTACATAAACCTAACTAACCTAAGGACAGCACACACATCCATGCCCGAGGCAGGATTCGAAACTGCGACCGAAAGTGTGATTATGCCCCGACACTAACTACGAGCGTCATTTAGTAGTCCAGTAGCGATCCGTTCGTGTATTCACTCTTTTGTCAGTCAGTCTTCTCGTCTCAGACCAAATGCCACTGAAATATTCACCATAACTTACAAATACGCCCTACATGTGTCGAAAGAACTAATTAGCTACATCTCTGGAAGTATCTCACAATTAAAGAAAATAAAAGAGACAGAAAATACACATTATTGAATTGGAACAGGAAGCAATGAATTGAATGCATAAAAACATATAAAAATAATAGCTAACAGATTTCATAGAAGCAAGTGAAATACAAAATTTATCGACAGTGAATTGTAACGGAAGAAAAAATAATACCACCTGATGTTCATAAATATCTTTATATGTGACTTCAACTTGTGCTGAAGATTGCATTTTAAACGTTATGACTTATTAATTTCGATGAATATTGCTAATTCCATATGCAGTAGAGTAACCAGGCAAGTAACTGGTACGTGTGACATTAATATCGAATACACGAGTAAATTTAGACTTATAGTTAGAAGTACTTCGTTTCTAAATGAACTTCTGTCGAAAACTGCCACAGAGCTCTGCTATCTGCTTCTGTCGCCATGCATGTACGTAGGGTACAAAATAGGGCAACGGTTCTATTGTGGCACTTGGACGTTGACCTCACACGTCACAGGAATTCTACATATACTTATCAGAAATTTTAGAAGAACACATTGAACTATCACCAGCAGGATGGTTTACGTCGTGCGTGCTACTTAGAGAAGAAAAAAAATTAAATTATTGTTAAATATGTATAATATTCGGATGGAACATAAGATTCGTAATCAAAACAGTATATTTCTTTTTTGTTCTTTGAAAACGAATTAAAAACACTAGTTTTGTAATCTAATAACGTATATTTCTCTCTCCCTCTCTCTGTCTCTCTCTCTCTCTCTCTCTCTCTCTCTAAATATATGTGTACGCCTGTGTATGTGTGTGTGGTTGTTTGTGTGTGTGTGTGTGTGTGTGTGTGTGTGTGATAGTATTAATTTGCAGTCTTGCTTTTACAGTTATTACAGATTTTTAAAACACAAACAGTAAACGTGAAATGAGAACGCTTGTATCTCTGTAGGAAGTTGTTGACCCCGATACCTTAATAAATCTTACAATTCAGTCTTTGTCATATTTTCTTTCATTTGGCTAGATAACCACTTTCAGCATTATGGCCACCATCAGATGAATAGGAGTAAAATGGTAACAATGGTATTTCAGAATTAGAGAAACACGAAGATGAAATTATTACGCACAAACGGAAAATTTATCACTCGATACGTTGAATAGCTGTTTAAAATAGTAATAAGACTGCAAATGGTGAACACACCGTCGTCACTAGTCGTACTATGGCCGATATTCAACTTAATTTAATGATCCCAAATCACGAGCGAAATGCAACTTATTTAATGTTCTGGAAACAACTGATACATATTCATTCTGAAAAAATTCATTCCGAAAAAATCCACTCTGAAAAATAATTGTGAGAAATTCTTTAATGAGGAACGTGAATTTTGTCATAGTGCATATTTCGACATTAAAAAAAAAGATTTCAATAATAGGGAGCGTTACAGTTGAACCATAAAAAGATTTATGGATTTGTAACCTTTCGTTCTCATACTATGGGCTGTTTGCTGGTGATGACGACATCGGCACAGCTCTCCGGAAACTGACTATTGGTACTGCTGGTCGTTCTCCTGCATGCCGATGTACTTCCCGTACACTGATACAACTCTTCACTTTACCCTGCACTGCCATCAAAACTAAATTCCTCTTATATCCAATTTAATTCTCATTTTTTGTACTTTCAGGGCAATTTCCATTGGTGCCAATATATTTTACAAATCAGTTTATTTTATATGTAATTAATTCACGCTTATTTATGTTCAGATCTTAACAACTGAACTACATTTTCTTTGATCATTTTACTATAATAGTCGAATATGTAATTGTCAAATGTGTGAACGTCATTTTTCACTACAATTTTTGATATTTAATTACTGTCAATAAACAGTTGCTTCCGCCAGCCCAATTAGCGTCAACATTTGAAATATCTGCCTATTGTTGAAGCATCACTTTTATGTTTAAGCCATCCAGTTAACCATTGCGCGTTCCCTATGTCGCTGTTTGAGGCAATAAGCTTACCTGTTTACCGTATGTACGTTCATCTTTAACAAATTCGGAAACATACTTATTTCTGTTTTCGTCTAATAATGGTTCAAATGGCTCTGAGCACTATGGGACTTCACTTCTGAGTTCATCAGTCCCGTAGAACTCAGCACTACTTAAACCTAACTAACCTAAGGACATCACCCACATCCATGCCTGAGGCAGGATTGGAACCTGCGGCCGTAGCGGTCGCGCGGTTCTAGACTGTAGCGCCCAGAACCGCTCAACCACTCCGGCCGGCTTCGTCTAATACATACGATGATACCTGGTTGCCTGTTCAAAAAAAATGTGACCATGATTACGATTTAAATATAACCAAATATAACCAAAATTGCAGTTATCACAGTTGCAGAGCGGAAAATATGCACTACATGCAACTTCGCTACTTAATAATTAACGAGAAGTGGATAGTCCCATAGCATTCAGCATCAAATGTTTTAAAAATAGTAGCTAGTTCAAAAGTCAAGTTGAGAAAGTTTGCTACATATTAAAACCAGTCGAGCGCAGAAATGAACGTATTTCAGAATAAATGGTAGACCAACAGCTGTCATTTGAAACTAATTTGATTTCTAACTTTACTTTTCTCATATTCATTAAATTCATTTTATGCTGTATAACAGGCGATATACGTTATCTGAGCAACCAAAATTAAATATTTCGGTAATCCCGTGTGGGAGGAAGTAGCACATTTGTGGACTAGAGAAAAGTAAGGAAGCAGAAGTTCAATATGTAGCCGCCTAGACAATAATAAAACAAGCGTTTTGCAGAAGTGAAGACAAGGATGACGATAGAAAGAGCAAAATCTTCCAAACAGCTGATTTTTAATAGCATACGTACTCAGCAAGGACTGACAACAAGAAGGCATTCCTGAATACATTTCCCGGTATTCGCTGAGAGAGAGAGTAGTTGCCGTTTAAAAAGAAAACTGGAGGTATAGTAATTGAGGAAGCAGAGACGAGGATTAATTGATGTCCGACGGAGAACACTTGAGAGAGATAACATATGGGAATAGACGTCTATAAAACACGACAGCTGTCACTTCAGGTAAGAGAGACACAAACAATAAATTCATTCAGAGATCTCACCTGCGTAACGGGAAAATTTTCAAAGTAAGGCGTGTCAGAGTAATGAGAGATTACAGTCAATATAAAGTGGGGTTGAGGAGTTTCGCTGACAACACTGATTTTTCAGTAATTTTAAACACTATCTAAAAAACAATATTTGAAAGCGTAAGTGGGAGAAGGACGTAGAGGGTATGACCACATTTTGTATGGTTTCTGTGATGACAAAGAGCGCATTCCAGGTATCGAGCTATGGTCTGTATTTGAGGCTGAAATTTATGAGAAAATGATGTTGAAGCACAGCATTCTATTGTTAGTGAATCGTGACAGTGAAGAAACAAACTAGAGGGACCTATAGAGGCTAATAATGGTACGGGAAGACAGGAATTTGAATACGTCAAATAATTCAGGGTGTAGTGTGCAAGTGCTACCCTGAAATGAAGGGGTTGACTCAAATCAAAAATTCGCAGCGGGGCGCATCAAATCAGAAGACTGGGGACTAAATTTATAATAACAGAAATAAAAATAATAATATTCGAGCTTCTACAAGAACAAGTGTGACGTCTAGTATATGTTTCTCCAGAGCCTGGAAGGCGATTTCGCCGTACAATGCTAGGCCGGGACGCAGATCGAGCTGTATGTTTGCATTAGGTTTGCACGAGTAACAGTTTCTTGCAAGGCCTCCGCTCCGTACGTCATATATGTGCGACAGTCGCGAGGCCCTGGTGTCAGGAACTGAAGTAGTGTTCGTCTGCAGTACTTTCCCAACTGCTGTTGCTCTCCCCTCTTACCTAACAGTTTCCGCAAGAGCTGCCAGTATATTTGGAAGGGTAGGATGTCACTATTCAGACACTTCCGTTGTGGTTGGCGAACGAGAACACAGTGACTGCAGCGACATGAACAGGCTACTGGTGAGCGTTTACTGTCGATTGTTCTCTTAACTTGAGACATTTGCAATCATTATTGTTTCTAACTTATACTAGCTGGTAACAATGTCGCAAATATTAACATATATTTTGAATGTACCGAGTGTACGTCTACATTTTCGTGCAAGTGAATTTTTTTTTTCTGTAGTAATAGTCCTTCATTTAAAATGTTTTTCATTCTGTTTTACTTTACAGAATATTCTCTTTGCAAATACGGATACTGTGTAGGAATGTATGACACTTGTCTGTGTCTCATAATGGAGCTTATGATTCACGTACTTTTACCCTCTTTTTTAAACAGCTCGTTTTTTTTCGTGCTGAGATATTTTATTAAAATTCTGGAGGCGTTGAGTCCGACAATTTCCATGTTACTTCTCGTGAAGACACAATTAGAAAAAGACACGTGCATTTAAATAACATAAATTCGGCAGATATTCACGTCGAATACATTTGTTTTCGTTTTTACCATACTTTGTTGTGTTTGTTCAAATGGCTCTGAGCACTATGGGACTCAACTGCTGTGGTCATCAGTCCCCTAGAACTTAGAACTACTTAAACCTAACTAACCTAACGACATCACACACATCCATGCCCGAGGCAGGATTCGAACCTGCGACCGTAGCATGTTGTGTTTGTAGTAGTATGTGATGTGAACGCTGACATAAGCATAGCCATTATAAGACAGAGAGGGATTATACCTATAGTACGTTATGATTCGTGTTATGGTCTATTACACTAAAATATTTGGTAATTGTTTGCTAGGCATATTGTCATAGCATGAAAGAGTAAATTTTTTCGTATTTAATTTAATTATCGACTGTATATAGATACTGCAAAAAAAAAAAAGCACCTGTACGTCAAGGACGTGAGAAATATAAAACTTTAATATCTCGTCTCGTCATTAGAGAAGGTGCACATATTCGGATTAGGTAAGCCTGCCGAAAAGAAACTGGCTCTGTTCTCTTCAAAGCAGCACTCCTGAAAATGGCCTCGGCGAAATGGAAGTATCAGTGGTAGCTGGATGGCCGGGATCTAAATCGTGCTCCTCCCAATCATACCGCTCGTCTTCTAACTCTCACTCTACGTTGTCGTTGTTTTTAATTTTACCTGTCGTCCACTAAGAGAGATTAGAATGGGTGGCAGTAAGTAACTACACTTTTCACTGAAACACATCTCCTCTTTAATGGCCTCCATTGTGGAAAGAGTGTCTTAATTGAATTTATTAGTTCATGTAAGTGTTGCGCTTTGTTTCTGGCAGTTAATAACCACTGTGCAGAAAAAAACTAATATGGTAGATGTAACATGAGTGATATCTGTGTAGTAGAACTCACAGAAACTCATAGCACTTAAAATTTTCGAAACTGTATCTCAAAGAAACTGACTTATTCAACTCCTTAATCATCTGTTTTCGCAGAAGAATGTGTACACCATTTGGCTGTGTGAAGAGATAATCGTAAGCAGATTATTTCGCTCAACCTTTGACCAATGCAGTAGTTGCAAAGCGCGAGTATTATAAACACAATGTGTACTACTGAGGATATTCACCATCTGTCACCCTTCTGAAAGCGATGTACTTTTTCCAAGTGCCCGCGAACCGTATTTACCTTGCGTTGCAGTAATATATATTTCTTTGATGTAATATTAAATGGGTTACGTCCTACCAAGAGTAACATCCAGCACAATCGAAACTACGATTTTGTCTCTTAGAGTCGCTCTGAACTGTAGTCAAATAGATTTCTGTTGCTTTATCAAGAACACTGACATCTCCCAATCAAACAACCGCCTGTGAGATCGACACTAAGGATCGGTTGTTATTGCTTCATATTTCTGGTTTCGAAGCGCCTGTACCATTACTCAACGTGATTTGCAGAACCAGAGCAGGAATAGATCGCTATAATAAACGCTATTACCACAACACACGCATACAGGTTTCACACGTTACATGTTCTTACGTCACCAGCATGCAGTCCCGTTTCATAATTTCACAACCACTGCCTCGTACGAACCTAGTGCACTAACGTACAGTTGGCAGTTTCTGCGTTGTTTCTTTAGCTCGACAGATTCTTTTATTAGATTCTGTAACTACTATAGTGTTTCAGTGACGCCCCCAACTGAATTCCTTGGCAATATATGATGAAAAATCGTTGTGTCAATATACTGACGCAGTAATTGATAGCTGAAAAGGCTTAATCAGTAGGAATGCGTAAACTGAGACTAATTTACTAGTGATGAGATTTACAGATCAAACTTACACAGATTTTTAGAATTTGGAAAATGTTACTTCAACATTACATAAGGATTTTATTAACAATCTTTCGTCTGTAAAATCTCTAACATACTGTGACAAGGTCCTTTTGTTGATTTGTGCCTAGAACGCCACAGATACAATTGGTTCTGATATCAGGTTCTGCTGGCGCTGAGCACAAAAGCATCTGAAGCTGACAGGAGCCCCTTGTTCTCCAACAGGTGGTCTCGGCTGTGCTGCTGACACTGGCGCTGTGTTTCGCGACGCTGAAGGCGAACCCGGTAGCTGACCCGCGACATCACCACAGGGGTGGTGGCCACGACTATGGACACGGACATCACCACCATGACTGGCACCGTCCACACCGTAGGCACCACCCGCACCACGGGCATAACCACGACTACCATTGAGAAGAAGAGATGGCTCCTTGGTTATTTATGCATAAGAGTCTTACAGGTTTAGAGTGATAACGACCATGACTCCATTTTCTTGTGGTGAAAATAGCAATATGTGAGATGTAGAATGTATATTTGAGTATTTATTGACTATTTTAATCCAAAGGATTACCAATGACAGTGTTTTAATTGAACTACTTCTGAACATTCAAGTGTTTTGTTGTTTCCGTGTGCTGCTACTCTCACAGATTTGTTGTTATGCATTCTGTATATAACAAACTGGACACTTTTAGTGCCATGTTGGGAAAAAATTCATAGTATTATAATGTAAAAGAGATGGGATCGGAAAGTAATGTTCACTAAATTTCTGTATCTTATCACACACTCATTGATGAATCAGTCGATAAGTTCTTGAAGAGACACAGTTTACATCGTTGTCTCTAGATTTGTTGCCGCAGTACACTGGTCTATGTTTATTTAAGAATTTATTATTTTAATGCAAATCCTTTTTTCCGTTTGTGAACTGAAGGCCTATTGTATAACATTCAATTTAGGTTAATTTTTATTTAAAAGAAAGGAATTGTTTGCAATAAATCTCCTTCGCAAACTTGAGTATATCCGTTAACCTGGCTTCCTTTCTATGTCAAAAGTCCTTTGAAATCAATTTTGTTTCATTACGCTCTACGATTCCAGATATATTCTGTTTTTAAGAATATACAGTCAACACCACTACACCAAATTACTATTCACAATTAATTACTCCTCTGGAGACATTCATTTATTTCAAATCCAAACCATACTGTGGGAGAAACAAATGATTGATTGGCAGATTATTACAACCTACAGGAAAGAACGATTTGTAGCAAAGCTACTCCTGATCAAATCAATACTAGTTATCAGTTAACTGATTAACTCATAACTGTTACAAATATTTATTTTACATCTTTGTTAAAATGTAAACTTCATATCTGCGACGAACAGCTTTGTGTTAACGCATAGAAAATTCAAGAAAATATGAGAAAATCGTATTTATTAACGTTTTCGATGGATGTACTTAGCACGGTGTTTGCTAATGTGTTAGTATTCCTCCATAATGAGTCATATGTTGAACTTAGAACAGGACAAGGTGTTATTATTACTCATAGTAGAGGTTTGGTAGTAAGGTTTTCCAGAAAACAGAAAAGACAAAAAAAAAAGTAATCCTAGTGCTAAAGCGTTACGTCAAATGACACAAGTTCCATTTATTATTCTTATTATTATATTTTACGTAATCTACCATACTCCTATGTGTTGTGCAAGCAATACTACATTGCATATAACTTTTTTAAAATAAATATATTTTTTTAATTTTTTAAATCTCCTAGGGATTTTTGTAGAATTTTATTCCATGGTAGGAACGGCTGTTTTGACTTATTCAGATTGTATCATGTTCCGTGGTTGGAAAGAGAGTTTAATATTTAGGAATTAATAAGGTCATTTCTGATGTGGATAACAGATTGGTAACTGTTCTCACATTTTGTAGTTAAAATCCCGAACGATGTGAACAGGTCCTGCCTTGAGTCCGACTTCTCCATTTGGCTATTATTCCTATGGACACTTACTTTAGTCTGAAAATGTTTTGCATTTGTTTCCAAGAAAAGAACCTCATAGCTAAAAACTGAATGTAAATATGACACTGGCTACTACACACTGATGAACCTTAATTTAATCTCTAATGTCCTAGTTGCTGACATAGCTCTAATCCCTCAGCTGTAGTGTAGGAGTATAGGAAGGCAAGTACGTCAATCTTTAATACCCAGAAAGTTTTCAGATTGCTGTTAGTAATTTCATAGTGTAAGTGTCAGTGTTCTTAATTTAACAGAATGTGTTTGTTCCCCGAATTCGAAAGACGTCTCGCTACGGAAGGTAGAGGAGATCTGATTTAGATCAAGGGTTTGATCCACCCGAACCTAGAAAAAACGTACGCTTTTCCTGACGTCGGTAAACACTGATGGCTTAAGCAAGTAGCAGTAGTCAAAGCACCGTTTCTGTTTCAGAACTGTAGAGGAGGAAACCATCATAGAAGGCCGACGGTCTGTTAGTTTCAGAATTTGCCGGATTTATATACATTATCGTATTAAAATTATAAGAAATCACAATATTCATGTCTTCTATATTCGGCACCTGGTACGATATAAAAACGATCACAGTCTGATTACCAATTTCCAACTGTCGTTTCTGAAGAGATAGTGAAATTCCTCATAATACACTACTAGCCATCAGAACTGCAACTCTAGGAGGGTTATAAAATGACCTAATTCTGCTTTATGTAGGTGTAAAGTGTTGTAGAAAGAATAAGGTAATATTTATGGGTGGCTTGGGGATGCACTGGCCATGAAATTAAGTACAAAGGCAGAAACGACTCTAATATGGCTAGGCAGCTTTTCGAAGTGAGCCTGGATGACAGAAACTGTAACATCGTTCCATGCTGACTTAGCTATATATCAGAATTCATAAAGCGTATTGGTTGGCGATTGGTGGCGTGCTAATCTGTGGGAAGTCCATGACGAGACGTTTTCAGCGGGTGACGAATCTGGAGAACGTGTCGGGAAGGACAACAGTCTGCATCGATATAGATCGCGGACAGCGCAAACGACATGCGATCTTGCGTTATCTTGTACGAAGGTAACTGTTGGGAGACCCGAAGATAAGACACTTCCACGTCAGAAATGTAGTGGCTGCTGCCAAAATACATGTCATCCTCTCGCATGGGGACGTTGAGACCCTGCCTGTTGATGAGTATAGCCATTCTGAACGCATCGATCCCATATTCTCTTGACAGATTTGGTATCCTAGACAACGCGAAACCATGATCTGGAGGCTCGCAAGGCCACGATTCTGCCGCTGTCGAATGACGGCAAGTGCTGGTAAACGTTTCTCCTCCTTCCACGAAGCGAAACTAGGTGTTCTCAAAACCATCATTCAAATGAGATTCCTGATCCAGAACCTTGCTGTGTAACCAATCCTTATTGTCACTGTACAGATGTCGTTCCTCTTGCCTGCTAATAGTTTGGTGATGTTGAGAGTACTATACTAGGCTCGACGGTGAGGTACACTGAAACACATGACGAATAAATCATGGATTATATTTTCTCACACACACAAAGTGTCATTTTCCACATACATGTGATTTTGATGATATTGTTACCGACTCATCGTTTTTCCTATTAGCTTCCACAGTACACTTTTAGTACCTCGTCAATGTTATAAACATATCTTATTTAAGGACAGAAGCTGAAGTAATGATTTAAAATTTGTGCCAAGCCCGCGACGTTTTTTCCTTCTTTTTTTTCCTGGCGCCCAAAGCGACTGGTGGGAGCAAAGTGGACAGCGGTCGCAGGTCGCAGCAACCCGAGTTCTGGGCACCATGTGTCCTTCGCTCCTCCCCCCAGTAACCAAAGAAAGCACAGCGAATGTGAGTAGAGGTACAAAGCATATGTATGATATTGTTTGTTCTTATTTTTATATTTAATTTTCTGTCACTTTTTTTGGTAATATTTTTAATACCATCAAGCATAGCAGGAAACCGACGTCGTAAGTGGAAGAGAATGCCAAGTAACCACACTTGGTGGGACTATCGATGCATAGGTTCTCAGAGAACATTCCAACGACCAGAGAATAACCGGTACTATGAGTGGAAAAGGCATGGATCAAGTCTTTATCGCAGTAACACCCAAAACTCAAGGGTGCGTTAAAGACACTACAAAGGAAATTGGAGAAGAACTGTATTTGGGGTTGTGGACAACGCCACAACGTTGTTCATTAAGGAAGTGCCAGAAATCAAGGACATTTTCTTCGCCAAGTAGTGTACTGCGTGTCCACAAATCCATTTCATGAAATTCGGCTTCGCTTCTGGGAGGTATCCCGAGTACGAAAAATGGAGCGTGTAAGGAGGTATCTGATAAGGAATCGAACGGTTAATTAAGGCCAGACTCTGTCGCATCAAGGACCAGATCCCTACCCGCACACCAGGCGATGCTCGCCCGTGTCTAGAGCATGACAGGCGACACACAACTGTGTATCTCAAAGGTGAATCCCGTACTGGCGTATTTGGTTCCCACTGACCAGCTTATGCTGACTGGACGTCAGTGACAAAATAAGGAGCTCACACCGATAGCCATACGACACGCCAGTCCACGTGGGGACGCTTCTCCTCGACCATATTCGGTGACCTGTTCTGCTGAATGAAGCTATACATCGCCTTCGTGTACATCAAGAGTATTGTCGGTATCACAGTATTAAGTTAGATGAAAAGACGGAGGACGTGAAGGAGGATCGTCCGAAAGCTGGATAGGGGCTGCAAGGGCCTCCAGCAACAGGACGGTAAGGCACGTGGGACAAAGGCACCACAATGCCGTTTGAGAGCTGACAAAGATAGTTACCGCTCTGTCAGGGACTTCATATAGGCCTAAACCAACCCTGCACCACAGTTAGGTGAAGGTCTCATACCGTATCTTGAACAGCAAGCAGTGTCAAACATATGAACCCAATACTACTATGAGCCCAATACTACTATGTTGCGGGCCATGGACAGCGGAATGGAGAATGTCTCTGCCAAATATACATTTACACATTGTCTCCATTGCAAAGATCAAGGTTAAATAATCGATGAACTAAGCGCCGGCCTCGTAGTTGTGACAGTAGGCGGCCTTAGCTGAGGGCAGTCGTGGGACGATCACTAGCTCACTTCCTAAATCGAGTCCTAAGCATTCGATAGTGGCAGCTACACGCATTGGAGCAACGCTGTCCGCAGGAAGCCCCGCAACTATAGCCCGGTTGACGGGCATTGAGGCAGTTACTAGAAGCTTCACCATAGGTCGTAACCCATACCAGTGATTCACTGACCTCCGCAACGTTACGAAGAACGAGGACGTGATCGTTCGTGTAAGCAGTAAAACTGAACACATTGACTACAGACATATCCCAAACAGATGTTGACGGAGGCCGCAGAGCGACGATAGCATGAAGAAAGCATGCAACAGTGAAGAGACTAGGCAGGCTTGAAGCACCGAATGACGCATCAAGGCGGGAGGAGTGAGATGGTCAATGTAGAGCACAAGGGACGTCGCTCCGCGAATGGGACCCATATCGACGTCGACGGTAACACCAGGGTATCCTATATTGCGGAGCAACACTTTCCAGGTAGTCGTGATCGACCCGATCTAACGCCTGGTGCAGTCAAGAGCGATACAAAGTCCTGACGCACGACGATCGTGAGCAAGAGTGGTTATGTCTCGGTAGCGACATAGGGCATCATGGATTTTATGGGTACGTTCCGAAGAGCTTTGATCAGGGTAAACCACGTACCATGCCGTCCGATTAAGCCACGCAGCCAACAGGCAGGTAAAGATCTTCGTGTTGCTGTAGAGCAACGTGAAGGGTAGTAGACAGATATCTGTTCAAAAATGGCTCTGAGCACTATGGGACTTAACATCTATGGTCATCAGTCCCCTATAACTTAGAACTACTTAAACCTAACTAACCTAAGGACAGCACACAACACCCAGCCATCACGAGGCAGAGAAAATCCCTGACCCCGCCGGGAATGGAACCCGGGAACCCGGGCGTGGGAAGCGAGAACGCTACCGCACGACCACGAGATGCGGGCCCAGATATCTGTGATGTACCCATAGGCTTGTGGTTGTGAATGATGATGATGAGACTGTCGAGGAAACCGTCTGGGATCTGCACGTTAGACGACATAAGGTCCTGACAGATTTTCGTTCACACTGGTGCAAGTAGGGAACGAAATGTCGGATGAAACAAAACTCTCGTGGGAGACCAGTAGGGCTGGGTGACTTGTTCATAGAACCTACCTGGATAGCTTCATGGACTCTGTCCTCGATGGCGTCAGAAGGCAGATTCATCATTGCATGAACATGCTCCCAAGATTCCACATTGTTGAGGTGCTGGACAATTGTCGCTAGCGCCGCAAACGGAGAGTGCTGTGGCAGTTGTCTTGTGGCGCATGGGTGGAGATGAAGTTGCCTCCCATGTTTAAGGCATCCTGCTGACCCAGGAAGAGAGACGTCATTGCTTTGGAGAAGAAACTGGATGGATCGCGGTGGAGACCCAAACTAGATGGCGCATAGTCGTTGACGATCCTGACGTCACTAAACGTGAGACCCATACCTCTGGCATCAGGGAGACAGGCAACAGTGAGTTTTACGTCACATAAGAGGGTCACCATCCCAGTACCAGTAGAGGAAGCGTGAGAGACATGTGCCATAAAGCTAAGGGGAGCACAAAAGTTTGCAAGACGCACCTTCTGAAGGAGGGCAACGTTAACGTCCACGGCTTTCAGCATATTATGGTGTAATGCCATTTTATGGCGAACATGAATGTTATTGACCATGGTTCTGCAGTAAATTTGAAAACTCCCATCGCCAGGAGGGTGGGTGATGCAGACAAGTGCGGAGCCAGGGGAGCTGCCATTAGGCCCTCACGGAAGGGTACATTACTGCAACAGGAGCCGACCCCACCAAAAGGGTCCCATCCTCATCGTCTTCCGGCCAGAAAACAGACCTCTCACTCGGAAAGTTCAGTCGGACACTAGCATAGGTGCGCCGACAGATAGCGTCAGACATAGAAAGAGCACCAACTGCTCCTCAGACAACTGCTCATCGCTGCCTGCAGGTGAATAATGACTGAACAAGGAGGTGGGGAGAGACGTCACGTCGTGCAGTGGCAGGGCGTCAGAAGGCAGCACATTGTCAGTAGGAGGGTCGTTATTCTGTGCGCAATGGAACGGCACAGCCAGGCGTGCTACTAGGGAAAACAACCCAGACATATTGAGGAAAGGCTGGGACAAGGCTCAGTTAGACATCATTCACCGTTATACAAAGCCTTATTAACATACATACATATGTATACAAGAACAGTAACAAATCCCGAACAGGCACTGAACAAGTGAGGGCTTGTAATTAAAGCCTGACCTTAAGAATGAGAAAAAAGAAGCAGCAGTCTCTCTGCAATATTACTGACATTCTTTGGCA
This sequence comes from Schistocerca nitens, assembly GCF_023898315.1. Taxonomy (NCBI): domain Eukaryota; kingdom Metazoa; phylum Arthropoda; class Insecta; order Orthoptera; family Acrididae; genus Schistocerca; species Schistocerca nitens. Next base: position 251,977,434 of record NC_064618.1, read on the forward strand.
TAAGATAGCCTCTACAGTTTCCAAGGATTGTTTTAAGGCCATTCTATTATCTAGAGCCGCTAACTCCGGACTCAAAGCAAACGGTATAAGGATCGCTTTAAATACTTAAGTTCCTGGCCCGCAAAGGCCTTTTTTTTTTAAATGTAAGTAAAATAACGGAATAACCAGAACCAGCTATAGGTTTTAAGTATTAATACCTTGAAAACTATGTCACAGTGCGCCAATAAATTACATCCAAATGATAGATTGAGATTTAAGCTTAAATTCAACTTGCTGGCCGATTGATTACAAAAATGCAAAAAACCGTTTAAAAGGTAATACCAATGGATCAGTATAGTGCCCATTATTTTCCTCATTAAGTCTCAATGTTGTGTCTACTGTTATCTCCCACAGCAAATATCATTTATACACTGACGACCTTCAGTTATAACTAAGTGCAACTCAAACAAATCTGTGCACAGTCACCCAGAACGTAAATCCTGACTTACTTGCTTCATCAGAATGGGCGCAGAACATAGGTTCGAAATTTAATCCACGTAAATCGCAAGCAATCTTAGTCGCCCACAAAATACTTATTACTGCTTAGTTCAGAGAATCTTTTCCACCGTTAGTCCTAAACAGGACAAGAATCACAATTTCATCTTCTGCATAGAAATTGGGGATAATTCTGGACCATCAACTAGACTGGACTGAACACACAACCACAGTCTGTAAAAAAGTTTCAGCATCACTTCATTCATTACGCAAATATAACAAAGTATTTCCTCTCGAACTTAAAAAGAAACTTGTATAGTCACTAATACTCACGATCCCTGATTATTGTGATACTGTTCTTCAGGTACTTTCGTTCGACAGCTCAAGTCGGCTGGTACTGCGGGTGAATGCTTGTGTGCGATACATTTCTGATGTACACGGTTTCGACCGTACCACCCCTATCTATGATGATGGCTACATGCCAGTAAGCGTACGGATTATCATACCCTGTGTTTGCTGTATCGTCTCCTCAATCACTGCACTCCTTCATATTTATCTTTAAGCGTTACAACTACTGTCTGAATGACACAGCAGAAATACTGGGACCCAACTAAGTAAAATCCAAAGTTCTGTGTGTACCAGTACACGACAGCGGCATGATCTCTAAACCATTTTATACCGAGCCAGGTGGCGCAGTGGTTAGCACACTGGACTCGCATTCTGAGGACCATGGTTCAATCCCGCGTCCGGCCATCCTGATTTAGGTTTTTCGTGATTTCCCTGAATCGTTCCAGGCAAATGCCGGGATGGTTTCTTTGAAAGGGCACGGCCGACTTCCTTACACGTCCTTCCCTAATCCAATGAGACCAATGACCTCGCTATTTCGTCTCTTTCCCCAAACAAGCCAATCAATACAATCTAAACTATTTTCTGTCTCAGGTACCCGACGCTGGAACAATCTACCTCAGAATGGTAGAGAAATTAATATCCTTTCAAACATCAAAAGATAGCTAATGGTTCACCAATCTCCTCTTGCCTCTAATTCTCATCAACCATCCCTCCCCCACCGCTTTTTCATTCTCCTTGTCTACTGAGTTACCTATTAAAATTCTCTTCTTACCTGCCAATAATTGTCACTTCCATGTCAATCCTCTCCTCTTTCTTTATCCCTACCACTTCTTCTAATATCAAACAAATCTCTAATTGTGCTAAACTAATCACTATAATACTCAATGCCTCCATTATTTTATTATTATTGCTATTGTGACTCAAAATATTATTATTACTGCAGATTAATGCTTTTGTCTGAAATGTCAGTGGACGCCCCACTGTGAGGAAATAACTAAACTGCCATGGGAAAAGTTCAGGCCAGTTATCACATTTATTACTTCACAAAACAAACATCTTTTATTGCACAGGTACCAAAAACACTAATAAAATGCAAATGATTTAGGCAATTATTCCAAAATTCCTTCAGTTGACCCAATAGATGATTAATCAGTTAACTTAAACGAACAAAATTCACCAATTTACGAAGGATTAAAAGGCATACTACGGAAAAGTCTCACAAAAGATAGCAAATATTTTTAAGCCATACGATGTCAAAATAGCTTTTCAGACTAATAACCTAGTGAGGTATAGCCTTAAGCACGATATTGGCGAGAAGAGAAATAAGTTTGAAAGATCGGGAGTTTATAAGATTCAGTGCAGAACCTTTGATGCAAAATATATAGGGCAGACAGGAAGATCATTCGCGATCCGGTATAAAGAACATAAAGATGCGTTCAGGTTAGGAAATTATGACAAATCAGCTGTTGCGAACCATATATATGAAACAGGCCATCCCCTTAATAGCATAGAAGACAACGTAGAAATATTGCATGTAGAAAAGAAAGGGAGGAAACTTGATTTACTAGAGGAATTCGAGATAGCTATCCATGAAAAGAAACAAAGCAATATCCTAAATGTACAAGATAACTTTAAAGAAATGAGATGTTTTAGCGGGTTTTTAGAATTATTTTAGGGCAGGCATGCGACTTTAAACTTGTAGCGTGTCAATGACGGAGTTGCGAGAGGCTAACGATGGCAGACCAATGCAATAACGAAATGAGGCGCCCAATAGCATAGCGTTACCGTCAAGCACACGGCTGTAACCACGCCACAACACCTAGGCACGTCAGTCCACAACAGCTCCCGAGCCGGCGCAGTCGACAGCATATTTGGTAGCTATGGGACGGCCATTGACTTGTGTCAACAACTTCAATGTAAGACGAGGACCCACAGTCCAATATACTTTTAATTCTGTTTTACTCTATGGACTTCCCAACTATTAGTGATGGTATTTTGTCTTTTTAGTTCGTTTAATTTCATGACATAGATTTTACAGCCTGATGATGAGAGCATTGTCTCTTGAAACGCGTTGTTAAAATAAGTATAAGAATCGCGGTTGAATGCTAACAGCGATAACCAACGGGGTAAATTTTCTGAGAAATGACGTTCTGTATAATGTGATGGCATGGGTTCAAAGCGGTTATGAAGACTTGACTTCAGTTCAGTGTGTTGTGAGTAGTTTCAGATGTTATTAATACCCACATTTGATGTCAAGAGCTGGAGAAGAACGTCAAACATACCACTAAAAATTCCAACATTCAAAAAAATGGTCGTGTAACGATAGCTAAGATGTAATTTCTCCAGAGCGTCAAGGAAGAATACCGCCCAAGATAGCGATGAAGTGTGGATTTTCCTGTACTACCAGTTCATGAGAGTACCGTCAATATCAGGATTTCCGGTAAAACATCAAATCTCCGACATCGCTACGGCCGGAAAAAGATCCTGCAAGGACGGGACCAGCGAAGACTGAAAATAATCGTGCTTCGTGACAGAACTGCAACCGTTTTGAATATTGCTGTAGGTTTCAATGATGAGACACCAACAAGTGTCAGCCTACGAACTATTCAACGAAACATCATCGATAATCATGTACCCTTCCTGCCTGCATGACACAAAGCTTTACGCGTCGCATGGGCCCGTCAACACCGACACTGGACTGCTGATGACAGGAAACATGTTGCCTGGTCAGGCGACTCAGGTTTCAAATTGTATCGAGCAGATTTACGTGTACAGGTGTGGAGAAAACCTCATGAATCCGTGGACCCTGCATGTCAACAGGGTACTGCTCAAGTTGGCGGCGGCTCTGTAATGGTGTGGGGCGTGTGCAGTTCAAATGATATGGGACTCTTGATACGACTCTGACAGGTGACACGTACGCAAGCATCCTGTATGATCACCTGATTCGTGTCCATTGTGCATTCCCACGGTCTTGGGCAATTCCAGCAGGACAATGCGACACCCCACATATCGATAATTGCTACAGAGTGGCTCCAGGAATACTCTTCTGAGTTTAAATACTTCCGCTCGCCACCAAATTCCTCAGACGTGAACATATCTGTGATACCTTGCAACGTGCTGTTCAGGAGAGATCTCCGTCACCTCGTACTCTTGTGGATTTATGAACAGCCCTACGGGATTCATGTTATCAGTCCCCTCCAGAACTACTTCAGACAATAGTCGAGTCCACGTCACGTCGCGTTGCGGCACTTCTGCGTCCTCGCGGGGGCCCTACACGCTATTAGGTAGGTTTATCAGTTTCTTTGGCAAACCAAGCCATATGACTCAGTTGACAGACAGACCGTTTTGGACGCTCTAGAAGACCTCGGGCTAGACAGGAAGACTAGAAAACTAACCTGCCAGACCCTCACAGACACTTAATCTCAGGCGAAGGTTGTGGGTAAAATCTCTTGTCCTTTTGAAGTACATACAGGAGTTGGGCAAGGGAAGGTCTCTGGCAGCTCCTGTTTATGGTTGTGTTGGAGTCATCAGAGAATGGGGGACAGAAACCGAGGATATAAACTTCGGGACTGAAAATCATAGTGAAATGCCTAGCTATTTCTGACGATATAGCTACCTTCACTAAGATTGGTGAGGAGACCGAGACCGCCATTGAGAAGTTAACCGACATAGCATCAAATGGCTGCCTTCAAATATTATGTGCGAATGTTCATTTGGTGGAAAATTTACATAAAAATATCAGAAGAGCTCCACTACAAACGAACTGAGGGACAATTTGACATACATCTTGTTGAAATATAAAGAAACTACTAATGTCCAAATACCGCATAGGACAATATAAAAAGACTAAAGTAAACGATTCATATCCATTAATGCGAAACGTCGGCATTCCAAGACAGTCGTCTTGGCTAAAGCACTATATTCTTTAGAAATTGTATCTTTAGGAGGATATTAAAAAGCTGATGAAATTGCAAAGGAAGAGAGAAAAATTCTAAGAAAAAGTTATAGTCTCATTAATATAAATGGCACAAGGACAAAAAAACTACAGACGTATACACAGCACTGGAGAAGTTCATTGATGCAATACGTAAGACGACGCTGTGGTTACGTCTACAGATCGGACAATTCTAGATTAACGGAAAAATCTACTTAATTTAATAGATTTAAAAAAGGTAATAAGTAATTGGTAAGAAGGGGTTAAGCAGAAACACCATCAGAGAAAGCAAAATCTTAGGAATTGTAGTTGCAAATCTCTAATTCACAAAGCTAAAAAAAAACATCACTGAAAAATAATGGACAGAGAAACGCAAGCAGCAACATAGCGAATCCGTGAACTGATTTAGGTAAAGAAAGAAGACAAAGAATCATTCAGACCTAGCTAACAAGTTCAAAGGCAATCTTCAACTGGACATAAGACAGAAAGAAGTAAATATCTCTGCTATTTCATGTTATACTTTCATACAACAATAATTTTTTGTTTTCTCTTTGTTTCCTGGGAATCCTTACTCCCAACCGTCTGCTATATCTAATACTAGAATCCGATCTTCTTTCTGAACTCAACATCTCGCTCATTGTGGAGAAAAGCTAATTCAGTGTTTGAGTGTTGTTGTAATATGTGTTTCTGTGATAATGCAGATATTGTGAGTTATTTAGTAAATGGCATTCCAAGCACATCTGCTCAGAGCATCAGCAATTTTCTTGTTTTTCTCATGTTTTCCTGATTTTTCTAGGAGTCAACGCGTTGTTCTGCATGGTGTAGAGATAAGGTACACGTTTTAGTGAAGTTGGGAAATAAACGAATGTAACAACATTATATTAATCAGTTGATTAAAAACTAGGATTGAGTTGATGAAGCAATAATGTTAATACAAATCCTTCTTTCCTGAATGCAGTAATAACCCCACAGTATGATGATAATTTTGAAACAAATGGGAGTCTGAGAGGGGAAAAGTTTTACGTACCGTTATCGTCTGTTTATTAGTCACAATAGATTACATGTGCACTCATGAACTCTACTGAAACAACATTGATTTCAAAGGCCTTTGACAGAAAAAAGCCGATATCCTCGGTTTATTGCACATACGTCATTTACCTAGGTTAATCGAAAGTGAATATCTTCTATGTAAATTTTCCATCAAATGAGCCTTCTCACACAATATTTGAAGGCTTCCCTTTGATACTGCGTCGTGTGACATCTCAATACCGTATTTAGTTTATTCACTAGTCTTAGTGAAGATAGCTACAAGGTCAGAAACAGCTAGGCACTTCACGTTGATTATCTGTCCCGAGATCCCAATGTTTATACCCTCGATTACTTTCCCCCCTTCTCAGATAGCTTTGTCTAACGCATTGTGAAACAGAAGCTGGGAGAGTCTCTTGTCCATGTCTTCAACTGAAGAATGGTAAAAAATGATTAGAGCAGTTAACTGTTAAATAACGTGGGTAAATGTGTTGCATCGACAAATTTAGAGACAGAGATATAAACTGCAGCTTTTCAAGAGTTCATCAATTGCTTCTTCAACAGGTGAAACTGAAACAAATGAACAATACTTTCATATTAATCCATTTCTTTCTACAATATTGTACTATGAATATTTTTCCCAAGATAGCATCCACGGTGCATTCTATTTGTTGTTCGTTGAATGCAGAAGAATAAATGGTTCCAATGGCTCTGAGCACTATGGGACTTAACTTCTGAGGTCATCAGTCCCCTAGAACTTAGAACTACTTAAACCTAACTAACCTAAGGACATCAGACACATCCATGCCCGAGGCAGGATTTGAACCTGCGACCGTAGGAAGAATAAATCTTATATGCGTAACAAGAGATGGAAACAACATAATATTTGAATATTCCAACTGAAATAAAACATTGTTAATCCTAACACTTCCAATTAACACACTCAATAAATACTCAATTATACGTTCTAATTATCAGTTTATTGTTATTTTCATAATAAGGTAAAAGAAAATGCGCACATGGTTGTTATCCTGATAAGCCTGAAAGTCTGTAATGCGGAGAGAAGCAAGAAGCCAGAGCAATTTCTTCTCAGTAGTGATGCTGGTGGTTGCAATGGTGTGGGTGGTGCCAGTCATGGTGGTGATGTCCGTATCCATAGTCGTGGCCACCACCCCAGTGGTGATGGCGCGGGTCATCTGCCGGATTCACCTCCAGCATGGAGAAACACAGCGCCAGCATCAGCAGCACAGCCGAGACCACCTGTTGAACAACCAGAGGTTCCTGTCAGCTTTGGATGCCTTTTGTGTAGAGCGCCAGCAGAATCCAGGGTCACAACCGAACGCAACTGTGGCGAGCCAAGCACGAATCAGAAAAAAAAATGATCTATACACGCTGTGATATCAGAGTTATTGCGAAACATTACATAGCCCTGTGTTGCTACTCAACGTGTTGCCAACCAAACTACCGTCGCAATAATAAATTCTTGTATAAAAATTGCGTATATTTTTAAATACACAGGATGTTTCAGGAGGAAAATCAAATGTTTCACGATATGGTGGTACACTCTAATTCGAATCAGAAATTCCTTAAAACATGTAGCCAGTTTTTATTGGTTACGGAGATACAGCTTGATGCGGAGATAAGTTTTCATTGCGGCTATTGGTATTTCAGTTTCTATGGGTTTATTCATAGGTTGTTGAACAACTCTGCTGCATCGCTTATGCAAGCTGTACGTATTTAGAAAAACTGGGTATTTCGATACGGGATTTGTGCAAGTGTTTCGTAACGGAAAAACAGATAATGATTGTGGAGAAAAGCGTCGACGATTCTCTAAGCGTAATTTATCAGATTCTCGTGTTGTTTCATCAAACTTAGTGAAACTGGTGCAGCGCCCTTCAGCCACATTTCATCTGAACGTGCAAAAGAATAGTATGTGGATGAAGTAAAATACACTAGGAAGCTGGTTGAATATAGCCCCCCAAACAAGCTCACTCAAATAGTCTACATGTTTTAAAGAACTGATTTTTCTGGTAGCAAATGGCGCTGATCTAATTAAAGAACAGCATAGAGACCGAAGAAGAGCTACACTTAGCGGCTATTATAACAAAAGTTTCCGTTTGTAATACTTCACTCCACCCCCGACTGCGACATAATACAGTTTCGAGGTTGTAATGTAGCATTCTTGCTTTCTTTTTCTTCCATGATTATTTTGATACCGACTCCGCTCATTTATGCAAAAATATATGTCAACAGCATAGTCGTTTTCACTTGTGACGAAACAAACGAAAATTTTCAGACGCTTTCGTCTGAGCAGAAATTCTTGTACTCTTTCTGTGTAACTTCACTGATCCCTACTACATACAGATTCAGGCTTTCCCTTTCCAAATTTTGTAGCTCCAGTAGCACTTTCAAACGTTCGTCCGAGATGATATAGTCATCTATGGAAAATTATAGCTTAATGTTTCTACCTTATCGCAGGGAAATGTGTGCTGCAATACTTTGATGCAGTGTAGCAGTAAATCAGAAACGTTAAATGTAAAATTTTTACGCTACAACAATTTTTGTTACAATTACAAAATATTATACTGTAGCAGAACTATTGGTTATGAGCGTGTGCGTATATGTGTTCTAAAATAACTATAGCAACTACTACTATCAACATTAGGTTGGTAAAATATTTTCTAAATGGAAAAGAAATGCTGTGAAGAGAGTCACCTAAAGCACTGTTCGGTTTGGAAATGGGATGAAGTTGACGTATAAAAATGAAAATGGCATGCCTTAACAAACATAAAATTTTATTCACTATCTGAATAATAATTGCTTCGGATAAGATGCACGCAGCACCCCTAGAAGTGCGATCGGAAACTGTAGATTGCGTAGAAATCACAATAAAGCAACAATATTACTGTCGATTCTCTAGTTTTTGGCGCCACTAGGATGACTGGTGAAGTACTAACTATATAGTTGACCAAAAGCATTATATTCTTTTCATCTATTATTACGTGTTAATATTACCCTGCAGAGATATTAAGAAAGAACTGAATAAATAAGAACTTTGTTTCACTTGTTAAGTTCTGACAATTTGGGCTACAGTGGTGCAAATATTGAACAGACAGTCCTACTGTTAAAACCACATTCTCGTTATGAAACAGAATACTATCTCAAACACTCAGCGATGTGTTCACATACTAGAAACACAACAAAATATGGAAAAATGGGAAGACTAGTAATTTCGATGGCAATACTTGTCGAATGCATGTAGTTTAAGTGCAACAGCGTCTTTCTGCAAAAGAGTTAACATGGGAACTGTCAGGAAATCAAAGAATACTGATTTCGTATAAAAAACGATACGTCTCTTGAAATTTACACAACAAGACTACAGCATAAAAAATACAATTTTTTTGGAAATGAATGTAAAAGGACATCAGTTATTAGCTACAGACAACAATTCTTCCTTTACTACACTGTATACTTCACTGCAAGGGGAAATTTCTGTATTCGAAAACAGAACGGAAATATTTTCTACTATACAAAACTGTATATGATAAGTATTTATGGAACTGTTCCGAGGTGCTAAAGTCAGAAACGATCCTGGATGAAAATGTCGCATGTTACGAGAACAATGGGCAGTAAATGCTCAACAGATGCCTGTTCATATCGCCGCTGTGACTGTTCCCGTACGCCAACTGCAGCGGACGTGTCTCACCGCTGCCGTCCTACCCTTCCAAATATAATGGAAGCTCTTGAGGAAACAATTAGGTAGGAGCGAGAGTAACAGTCGTTTGGAAAGCTCCGCAGTTGCACAGGCTTCGTTTTCTGACATCGCGCCCACCTAGGTGACTAAGGGAGACGACACGGTAGGAAAAGCTGTTACTCACGCAAACTAAAGGAAATGTATAGCTCGACTTGCGTCTCGTACAGCCTTTGTATGTCAACATCTTCTTTGAGGCAGTGGAGAAACCATTTCTTCGCTGCCGTTACACACCTTTTGTAGAAACATTCCTCGATATTTAGGATACTTAATGCTAAGCTTAACTTTGTTGACCCACTCCTGACATCAAATACGTATTATCTAGTGTTTAAAATTATTCTCAACTCAGTGCAGTGAGCGAAAGTATTCATCCCGATTCATACTGAATCATTTTTCCTATACACTTTTGTTTGAAACTTTTCACGCTAGACTGCTGAAATCTCTGTATGAATTTCTTTTCTACGCCACTACTTGAAATGACAACAGAAAGTTAGCTAAATTACTTGTATTTTACAGACGTCGATTCTTAGCCGTAACCTCTCTCTTAACCACTCTCCGTCGGACGGCAGTAGTGTTCATTTCTGCTTCTTCACTCTGGCAAGTATCTGTCTAAGAATACCGGAATATTGTGTAAGGAATGACTCCCTGTTTAAAGTGCGTGCTGAATACCCATACTATGAAAATTATAACGTTTTGAAGATTTTGCTCTTTTTGTTGTTACCTTTGTCTTCACATGTGATAAACAGCTGTTTTCATAATTGTCTGAGGTGACTACATACTGCTTTCTGTGTGCTCTTTCATTCCACAAATATGCTGTTTCCTCACTTATGTAAGCATGTCACTGGAGTGTTTAATATTAGTTGACAATGTACGTCACACGAAACAGCTGTCGAAAAAAGTTATTTAATGAATAGAAACAAAGAGAATTCGATAGCCAAATTAGTTTTGAGTGGTAGTGGTCGTGATCCGCCGCTCATTTTCTAATACTTTGAGTCCTGCGTTCAATCTTTGCATCGCACGTTTCCACAGCTTAAATATTAAATTATTTTCCCTTCGTAAAACATTTTATGGTAACTGACATACTTCTGTCTCACGCTTGTTGATTATTAAATGGAAGAAACTTATATGGTGCTAATTTCGTTGTCTGCAGCGAAACTACTTTCGTGATTATTTTTCAACCATGGATTTCGTTGTCTTAGACACATCTTGTCCACCCCTCGTGGTCTCGCGGTAGCGTTTTCGCTTCCCGAGCACGGAGTCCCGGGTTCGATTATATAGGGGTCCAGTGCGTGTTCTGTGTTAGTGGATCAGCGCTCTTGCGTTTCCGTTGCCAACATGCTTTGGAAATGTAATTGCTACTGTTATCAGCATTTCAGCTGTTACTCCCTCAAAAGCTTCGGTAACAATAGCTATTGTTGGAGGTAATTGTTGCCCGATGTTAACTGGTGATGTGACTTCGACAACTTTGTAAAGACTCTGGTAATTTGTCACAAATTTTTTCTTCTTTCCTTTAGCAACATAGGGAATGGATAGAAAAACCCATTGCCCAATTCTGAAATCCGGATAGCGTGTATGTTGCCTAATTTCTCTTGCCATTTTACTGCTCTGCTAATTCCTCTGTATTTTTCCACATGTTCTTAATGATTCGAGCAAATTTCCTAACTGTTTCTCCATTCTTTTCTTCTTTGGGCTTAATACGAGGGTTATTCGGAAAGTAAGGAACGATCGGTCGTGAAATGAAAACCACAATGAAAATTTGATGAAGTTTTGCTCAGGTGTGTTGAGCAGTGTCTCTAGAATGCCCGTCGATGTCATTACATCGTTCTTTTTAGTTGTGAGTACACAGGGAGCACATAAATATACGTAGAACAATAGTGTCTCCCTCCAGGAAGGAGAGTGTAGTGATAAATTCCGCCTGAAGCAATGCAGCCAACATTACATAACTGTTGTGCGTTTTCGTCTTCAAGACAATTCTCAGCCGCATTCTGCAGGGGCAATGAAGACGATCCTGGATCGTTTTCAATTGGAATTGTTTGCTTACCCACAATTCAGTCCGTAATTGTCTCCCTCTGAATTTCACCTCTGCCCACATGAACTGCTGGCTATGAAGACAACATTTTTCCACAAACAGTGAGCTGTAGCCCAGTGTAGAGAATTGGCGGAAAGCAATGGCGGCTGCCTTCTATAACGAGGGTACTGGTAAGTTGGTAAGACGCTACGACAAACGTCTAAGTCGGATCGGTGACTATGGAGATAAGTAGCTGGAAGTTGTAGCTAACAGTTGAAAATAAAACAGTTTTGATTTTCAGTGTGGTTTCCATTTCGCGACCTATCGTTCTTTACTTTCCGAATAGCCCTCGTAACATCGAATGGCGACTGCAACTTCCTCCCATACATAACTTCATAAGGCGATATGCCCATTCCTTTGTGTGTTTTGGCGTTGTAAGCACTTACACAATACTGAATGATGATATTCCAATTGTTGTGTTGGTCATTGATGAAATAATTAAGCATCTTCAAACAGTGCAGTGGACGCTAACTGTCCATCCATTTGCATTTGGGTGTAATGAGGTGGTGCATAATCTGTGCACTTTCAGCAAATGGCAAAGTTGTTTCATGAAGTCAGACATGAAGTTACTGTCTTTGTCAGTTATAAGGGCTTTTGGTAAGCTGAATTTTAAAATCCAATTATTGACCATAGCCTCTGCAATGGCACTTTTCTGTTGATCTTGGAGTCTTACTATAGTTATATATCTTGAGAAATGATGTATAATCTTTAGTATTTACCTATTCCCAGGTAGTGTTTTATTAAAGGGACCATAAATGTCCATTCCTATTTTTTGAAATGGGTGTGACACTTCTGCAAGTCTTTGTAACAGTATATGTTGATGGTAATATGCGCACTGGGTGCACAGTATGCAGTTGCATACAACCGTGCTATGTCATGCCTCCTTGTGTTCCACCACAAATGTTCAGCAACATCTCTTTTAGTATGTTTTTGAACACTGTAACCTGAAAGAATATGATCATGGGCATCATGCATGACTTCCTGTCAGATGTGTCTCGAAACCACGAGTCTCGGTCTGAGGCTAGTTGCAGGCAAAATTGGCGTTGTGTCACGTATCTTCCGGAACCTTCCTCTGAAGCGTGCACTTTTCGCCATTCTTCTGCATCGCAATCTACTGCTTCTAAGACCGCTACCTTTCTACTAAGACAATCTGTGCTGGAATGTTTCGTCCCCAGTTTATCAATGGCTTTAAAGTCCATTTCAGAGAGGCATAGGGACCAACACATCAAAGGACTTGATAGGTCTTTTAGCCCAAGGAAACAGTTGAGAGCAGCAGTGTCCGTGATTATCTTGAATTTATTCCCATACAGATAGCACCTGAAATATTTTATGCCACAGATGACACTCAGTCATTCTTTTTCCATTCCCGAGCAATTCTTTTCTGCTATGTTTAATTGTTTGGACATGTAGGCTACTGGATGTTAGCACCATTAATGTTTTGACTTAAATCTGCTTCGATAGCATGTCCAGATGCATCACAAGACAGTATGGATTCTTTTCAGAAATTTGGGTAGATTAATATAGGACTATGTGTTAATTTGTATTTCAGTGTTTCAAATGTTGTGTCACATTCTGTTGTCCAGTGAAATTTAGTACTCTTTTTCAATAACTATGTAAGAGGTAGCACTATTTCTGCACAGTCTCTTACAAACTTTCGATAATAATTTGAGAGGCCTAGAAATTTCATTACTTTCTTGATAGGCCGGCCTGAGTGGCCGAGCGGCTCTAGGCGCTTCTGTCTGGAACCGCGCGACCGCTACAGTCGCAGGTTCGAATCCTGCCTCGGGCATGGATGTGTGTGATGTCCTTAGGTTAGTTAGGTTTAAGTAGTTCTAAGTTCTAGGGGACTGATGACCTCAGATGTTAAGTCCCATAGTGCTCAGAGCCATTTGAACCATTTTGAACCTTTATAGATTGCAGTGATTCCGTGTTCACTGAAAAAATAGCCTATATATGCTACTTCCTCTAATTTAATATTAATTTAGCATCTCTGAGACGTCAGAAAACTTCTCGTAAGTGAATCACATGCTCCTTGTCGTCATTTGAAAACACAGTTACGTCATCAACATATATTATGTATTGTTGAGGTTTTCACACACGTAACACAACATCTGTCAATATTTGGAATGTTTTGGGGGCATTTTTCAATCCGGAAGGCATCCTCAAGGATTGCTAATGACCTTGAGAGATAGAGAAATCAGTTTTATATCTGTCCTCTGGTACAACATCTATTTGATGGTAACTGTTCCTCAAATCAACTCTGGAGAAATATTTTTTTGTTGGCAATATCTCTGATATTCAGTTATGCATACAGGTCCGAAATTGTTTTGCTATTTAAATGTTTGTAATCACAACATAATCTATTTTACACCACAAGTCGATATCTTTGGAACAACATTTGCACTGTATGGCAAATCCGAATACTCTATTATACCATGCTTTAATTGTTGATGTAGGAATTCATCAACTAATGGTTGTAACAGGTGAGGAACACTGCAAGGTCTCCTGTAAATTGAGGTGTTATTTTTTGCTGGAATCTTGTGCTGTGTGATGTTCGTTGCTGGTGGCGGTCCCTGTGAAATAAACAGATCCTGAAAGTCGTCCAACACTGCTTCTGTCATATCCCATTCGTTTCCTTTTAAGTGTGACGTTTCTTCGTCTCTTCTTTCTCCCCTCAAAGAACCACCTCACGCCCGTTTGTCGGAGGTATTTATCAGGTGTTTTCTCAAATGCCGCCAAGTTTCTAGGACGCTTCTCGCGTTGGGCAGAAACGTGACCAATGTCGACACATGTGCTGGCTTTCGTTGTTTTACTTCTATGCTGGCGTTATTTGTCATGGCCAGTCGTCCTCCTCCGCATCACCAGATAAGTGACGTACGTGAGTTCTGTACGATGACAGTTCATGGAGTACTGACTGCTGATGTGTGATCTACGCTGGTGGCTCTTCTCCTTGTAAGCACTGCCCATCTGCTTGGTCGTTGATCTGTCGAAGTGCTGACTGCTGGTGCACAAACTCTACTGGTCATTGGCCTCCTTGTTTGACTGCTGCCGCTTCTGAGTGTTGTGGCTTAATGTGTCAAAGACTCTAAAATGTTCACTTAACCTATCATAAGTCATTACGTATTTTTCTGCCGGATCTCTGCTTTGAACAACCATAAATAACAATTATTATACACAACCATAAATAACACACAATTATTATAAATAATTATTATACACTATATGCTCCGTATATATAACTTTGTAACGATAATTATGTGTACAAACTGTGCTGTTCTGTTTTCTTTCTCACAGTCAGTTTTAACAGAAAATATATTATGAAAGTTGTATTAATGCTTTATTAGCTTATGAATAGAACACTACTACCCTATCTCAATCGTCCAAAACTTAGTAATACAAATAGTTCAGAGATAAAAACTGAGCAAAATAATGGCCTTGTAGGTATGTTTTGATACAACTCAGAAGATGAAATCTCGTTTTCATGCCAAAATGCCAATGATACAAACTGATTTACCCACTCATTTTAACAGAGGTTAGTTCTGAATCAACTATAAATGAAGCTGACCACCAAACATTCATATTAAGTGGAACTGATTTACCATCAAATTGCTTTCTGCATGGTCAAGTGTGTATTGCCCTTTGACGAGATAAAAGTACAGAAAATCAGTTCATAATCGTACACACAGTATCTGAAATGTTTTAAATTCTGAATTTCTGTAATTGTGTTGTCTACAAAAAATTTAAAAATTAAAAATGAAATCAAACGAGTCTTGTTCATTAATATCCTATATTAATTATGATTTCGAGTTCAGTACGGACATAGTTGATGACATGGCAACGAGGAACATTTGACACAGCTCCCAGAGGTACCCCAGATACATACTGTATTTCGGAACTGCGGCTCGTCACCGGGTTTGGTAGTTAATAAATAAACTGATATGTTGGAAATATTAGTACTAATGTAAATCTTTCTCGAAGGAGAAAAGATAAGAACTAAAATTTATGTAACAGAAATTTAGTTATGATGGCCGATGGCTATCAAAGATGAATGGGAGTCCATTAGTATAACGTAGAACGTCCAGTGTACCGCATAAGTTTTCAGTGTACTCAGAGCTACCGGCAACACTAGTAGACGTCAGTGGGCTATGCCGTTGTCGTCGTTGCCGGCAAACAGCAATTCGAGTGAGAACAGAAGCTTGGGAAAGGTAAAGAAAATTGAGTAGATGCTACTATAATACACTACGTTGTACAAAGCTTTGTGAAGTGTACGTTCGACGAAAAAATTCATATTCAGCGAGGCGCATTCAGCTCGCGATACGAAATCCTTATATCAGATTGATTGTCGGCCATAGAATGACTAGTGGTGACGATATGTCCGCTATATGCAGTATTAGTACTATTGTTGAACGTATATATAAAATGCGACCGAGACTGTGAATTCCACAACAACTTTAGGTAACACCATCTTCATCTCACACACACACACACACACACAGTGAGAGAGAGAGAGAGAGACAGAGATAGAGATAGATAGAGACATCCACAAATCACAGAATTTCTATATATTTTTCTTTGCTCAATGACTAAGAAACGCTTAAGGTTTTGAACCCCCATGAACACTGGACCTTGCCGTTGGTGGGCATTCTTGCGTGCCTCAGAGATACAGATAGCCGTACCGTAGGTGCAACTACAACGGAGGGATATCTGTTGAGAGGCCAGACGAACGTGTGGTTCCTGAAGAGGGGCAGCAGCCTTTTCAGTAGGTGCAGGAGCAACAGTCTGGATGATTGGCTGATCTAGCCTTGTAACGTTAATCAAAACGGCCTTACTGTGCTGGTGCTGCGAACGACTGAAAGCAAGGGGAAACTACAGCCATAATTTGTTCCGAGGGCATGCCGATTTACTGTATGGTTAAATGATGATGGCGTCCTCTTGGGTAAAATATTCCACAGTTATAAGAGTCTCCCATTCGGATCACTGGGCGGGGACTACTCGGGAGGACGTTGCTATCAGGAGAAAGAAAAATGGTTCAAATGGCTCTGAGCACTATGGGACTTAACATCTGTGGTCATCAGTCCCCTAGAACGTAGAACTACCTAAACCTAACTAACCTAAGGACATCACACACATCCATGCCCGAGGCAGGATTCGAACCTGCGACCGTAGCAGTCGCGCGGTTCCGGACTGAGCGCCTAGAACTCCTAGACCACCACGGCCGGCAGGAGAAAGAAAACTGGCGTTCTATGGACCGGAACCTGGACTGGCAGGGCAGCTAGATTACAAAATTTAAAAAGGGAAATGAGTAGGATAAAGTTAGATATAGTGGGAATCAGTGAGGTTTGGTGGCAAGAACATGAAGACTTCCAGTCAGGTGGATACAAGCTATAAATACAAAATCAAATAGAGGTAATGCAGGAGTAGGTTTAATAATGAATAAAAAAATAGGAGCGTGGATAAGCTTCTACGAACAGCATAGTGAACGGATTATTCTAGCCAAGATACACGAAGCCTATGCCTACCACAGTAGTAAAAATTTATGTGCCAACTAGCTCCGCAGATGACTAAGAGAACGAAGAAATGTATGATGCGATAAAGGAAATTATTCAGATAGTTAAGGAAGATGAAAATTTAGTAGTCACAGGGGACTGGAATTCAATAGTAGGGAAAGGCAGAGAAGGAAATGTAGTAGGTGAATATGGACTGGGGTAAGGAATGAAAGAGGAAGCCGCCTGGTAGAATTTTGCGCAGAGCATAACTGAACCACAGCTAACACTTGGTTGAAAAATCATGAATGAAGGTTGTATACTTGGAAGAGGCCTGGAGACACTGGAAGGTTTCAGACAGATTATGTAATGGTGAGACAGAGAGTTAGGAACCAGGTTTTTATTGTAAGACATTTCCTGGGACAGATGTGGCCTCTGACCACAATTTATTGGTTATGAACTGTAGACTAATACTGAAGAAACTGAAAAAAGTTAGGAGTTTAAGGGGATGGGATCTGATTAAACTGAAAGAAACAAATGCTGTTAGAGAGTTTCAGACAGAGCATTAGGGAACGACTGACAATTACAGGGAAATGAAATACAGTAGATGAAGAATGGGTAGCTTTGAGAGATTTAATACTCAAGGCAGCAGAGCATCAAATAGGTAAAAAGACGAGGGCTAGTAGAAATCCTTGCATAACAGAAGAGATACTGAATTTAACTGATGAAAGGAGAAAATATAAAAATGGAGTAAATGAAGCAGGTGAAAAGGAATACAAACGTCTCAAAAATGAGATACACAGGAAGTGCTAAATGGCTGAGCTAAGATGGCTAGAGAACAAATGTAAGGATTTAGAGGAATATATCACTAGGGGTAATATAGATACTGCCTACAGGAAAATTAAAGACATCTTTGGAGAAAAGAAAACCACTTGCATGAATATCAAGAGCGCAGATGGAAAACCAGTCCTAAGCAAAGAAAGGAAAACCCAAAGGGGAGCAGAGAGTATTGAGGATCTATACAAGGGCGATGTACTTAAGGACAATATTATGGAAATGGAAGATGATGTAGAAGAAGATGAAATGGGAGATATGATAATGCGTGAAGAATTTAACAGAGTACTGGAAGACCTAAGTCAAGAAAAGGCCCTGGGAGTAGACAACATTCCATTAGAACTACTGATAGCCTTGTGAGAGCGAGCCACGACAAAACTCTACCATCTGGTGAGCAAGATCAATGAGGCTGGTGAAATACCCTCAGACGTCAAGGAGAACATAATAATTCTAATCTCAAAGAAAACAAGTGTCGACAGGTGTGAAAATTACCGAACTATCGGTTTAATAAATCATAGCTGCAAAATACTAACACGAATTATTTACAGACGAATGGAAAAACTAGTGGAAGCCGACCACGGGGAAGATCAGTTAGGATTCCGTAGAAATGTTGGAACACGCGAGGCAATACGGACCCTATGACTTATCTTAGAAGAGAGATTAAGGAAAGGCAAACCTAAGTTTCTGACATTTGTAGATTAGAGAAATCTTCTGGCAATGTTGACTGGAATACTCTCTTTCAAATTCTGAAGGTGGCAGGGGTCAAATACAAGGAGCGAAAGGCTATTCACAAATTGTACAGAAACCAGATGGCAGTTATAAAGAGTCGAGGGCACGAAAGGAAAAGCAGTGATTGAAAAAGGAGTGAGAGAAGGTTGTAACCTATCCCCGATGTTATTCAATCTATATATTGAGCAAGCAGTAAAGGAAAGAAACGAAAAATTTGGAGTAGGAATTAAAATCCATGGAGAAGAAATTAAGTTTCCCGATAACTTTGTAATTCTGGGAGATATAGGCAGGGGCCTGGAAGAGTAGTTAAACGGAATGGATATTATCTTGAAAGGAGGATATAAGATGAACATCAACAAATGCAAAACGAGGATAATGGAATGTAGTCGAATTAGATAGCAAAATAACTGACGATGGCCGAAGTAGAGAGGTTATAAAATGTAAACCGGCTCTGGAAAGGAAAGCGTTTCTGAAGAGGAGAGATTTGTTAACATCAAGTATAGATTTAAGTGTCAGACTTTGTTGAAGATAACGTGGGTAGATCACGTAACTATTTAGGAGGTGTTGAATAGAATTGGAGAGAAGAAGAATTTGTGTCGCAACCTGACTAAAAGAAGGAATCGGTTGGTAGGACACGTTCTGAAGCATCAAGGGAGCACCAATTTAGTATTGGAGGGAAGCACGCATGGTAAAAATCGTAAAGGGAGGACATGAGACGAATACACTAAGCAAATTCAGTAGGATATAGGTTGCAGTAGTTACATGGAGGTGAAGAAATTTGCACAGGAGAGAGTAGCATGGAGAGCTGCATCATACCAGTCTCTGGACTGAATACAACAACTACGAGGGCTATTCAGAAAGAAACGAACGATAGGTCGCGAAATGGAAACCACAGCGAAAGTCAAAACTGTTTTATTTGCAACAGTTAGCTACAACTTCAAGCTACTTATCTCCATAGTCACCAGTTCGACTTACACGGTTGTTGTAGCGTTGTACCAACTTTCGAATGCCCTCGTTATTGAACGCAGCCACCAGTGCTTTCCGCCAATTCTCTAGTCTGACCTACAGCTCGTTGTCTATGCCAAA
This sequence comes from Schistocerca nitens, assembly GCF_023898315.1. Classification (NCBI taxonomy): domain Eukaryota; kingdom Metazoa; phylum Arthropoda; class Insecta; order Orthoptera; family Acrididae; genus Schistocerca; species Schistocerca nitens. Next base: position 251,997,167 of record NC_064618.1, read on the forward strand.
GTGTTGTCTTAATACACAGCGGTTCACGTAGGCAGAGATGAAACTCAGAGGGTGACGATTACGGGCTGTATTGTGGGTAATCAAAATTTCAAATTGAAAACAATGGAGGAGCATCTTCATTGCCCCTGCAGAATGAGGCTGAGAATAGTCTTGAAGAAGAAAACGCACGACAGTTATGTAAGGTTGGAGGTATAGCTTTAGGCGAAATTTCTGACCAGGCCCTCGTGCTTGGCTGGAGATACTACTGTTCTAGGTATCTTTATGTGCTCCTTGTGTGCTCAGAACTAAAAAGAAGACGTAACGCGATAGACGGGCATACCACAGACACTGCCCAACATACCTGTGCAAAACTCTGTTCATCAGACCGTTAAACGCTTTGCCATTGCGCCAACGTGCAGTACCGATGGTCACGTGCCCATCTAAGTCATACTTGCCTATGTCGTGGCACATGCATGGTTCGTCGGCTGTGGAGGCAAATCGTTACAGTGTTCGGTGCACTGGTGTTCAGAAACACTTGTACTCTACCCAGCATTAAAGCCTGATGTTAGGTTCGCTTCTCGCCGCCTGTCCTACTTTTTCAGTCTGCCCAGGGTACAACATCTGTCATCTGTAAGATGGGATATCTGCCAAACCTCACTACATGTGGACGTGATTCAGTCTTGGTTTCACTACTCGTGGAAGACCTTCACCACAGCACTCCTCCAACACCCAACAAGTTGTGCGGTTTCCGAAATGCTCTTGCCGAACCTCCAGGCCATCACAATTTACCCTAGGTCAAACTGAGATAGATCGCGCCCCTTCCCCTTTCTACAAACGTACGGCGCGCTCACTGATACTGCATACACCGAGCGTGTGTCTGATTAGCAGTCGACAACGCTGCTGTCGGCTGGACGGGATTTCTATCGATTGTAGGTCGGTGGTCATAATGGTTTTGCTATTCAGCGTAAATGGTCCCTAGTGACTTAACCCTGTTTATTTTTCTTTATTTTTTGCTTTGTTTTTATTTTGAGTCGTAATTCTCGTGATAGGTGTGATACGACCCGCTTCGAATTACTCTCCTACCCCACGTTTTCGTCTCACGGTAGCACTTGGAATCTTCCGTCCTCAGTTATTTTCTGGATATTTTCCAATCTTTGTCTTCCTCTACAGCTTCTAATGTCTACAGCTCCCTCTAGTACCATGGACGTTATTCCGTGTCATCTTGACAGATGTCCTACAACACTGTCCCTTCTTTCTGTCAATGCTTTTCCATATGTTATTTCCTCGCCGTTTCTGCGGAGAGCATCCGCATACCTTACCTTATCAGTCCGCCTAATTTCACCATTCTTCTGTAGCATCATATCTCAAATGCTTCGGTTCCTTCTGTTCCGGGTTACTCACAGTCCTTATTACACTAAATACAATGCTGTGGTTTGAGCGTACATTCTGGCCCTGTACACCACAGCAAAAATTGCGGTCACGCTACACCCCAAAGATATGCGATCACGTTCGTAGCGGTGGGTAAGACGGGGTGATACGACGTTCTCATCACGGGAAACGTCCACGATGGCGTGGGGATAATTGTGGTGAGATTTGGTGCCAATATTACATAGTTAACCCATCCTACACCTGACTGGAACTTCCGTGCTCTGGCCTTTCTTTCACATGTGTCGACAGCTTACAGTTGTAGGGCGCCACGCTTTTGCACCGTCACGGAGTAAGGTTGTAGGCAACTCTGAGCCACATTTCTAACTTCTGCGTCACAGTAGGAGACAGTTATGGAGTTTCTAAAATGGAGCACTTTAATTGTGTTCCGCAGTTGTGTTTGTCTTTCTAACACTTGCTGTTGCTATTTTTATAGATGTCCACTACTCTGCACCTGAACTGCCTGAAGTGTTATTCCTTATAGTAGTATGCACATCTTTAGCGAACTTCAAACGCGTCTCATCATTTTTCAGTACTTCATTTGCAGCTTCCTTCCACAGTGACCCTTCCGACGATTCTGTTAACTTCTAGTCTGCTTTTCATCACAACTAAATAGTAATCTTAGACTATATCTGTCCCTGTTTGCACCTTAAAATAACTGATTTTGGGCTCTTTGTCTGACCATGATTAATCCATCTCGAATCTCCACATACGTCTGGTTCATTTACACGTATCTCTCTTCCTCTTGTGGTTCCTGAGCAGATTATTCTCTATTACTACCTGAATTTTATTCCAGAACTCAATTAGTCTTCCTTCTCTCTCAGTCATACTAACAAACCTACTTTTTCCCGTTACCTTTCTTCTACTCCTCACTCTGCATCTGCATTCCAATACCCCACGAGAATCAGATTTTCTTCTCCCTACCTCTCTCTCTTAACACTGTGCTTGTACGTACACGAGAACTGGTATCAATGCCGCAGGTTTGCTGCCGATTTTGGTGAGATCAATCCTTTCGCTGAACTTTTCACAGTAATTATCATTACTTATTTTAAGAATTGGTTATTCCGAAGAGTAAATTTTTTACTCCACCTCTATTATTCCTCAAAAGTACAGATCACCTGATTCTTAAAAGAATGCAAAACCGGTCTTGACGTTTCAATTATGGAATTTAAGAGCGTGAGCAGAAGAATTTGTATGTAAAATGAAGAATTTCGACTGTAGTCGCAGTCATTTTAAACTTATGGTATTAATAAAACTTTAAATCAAAGTATCTCCTTTCTTGAGATCCTTTTATGATGAAACAAAGCCTATAATGTGCCATCAGCTAAGTGCAAGTTAACTGCGGGAATCCCATAAAAATTCGTGTAACACTTTTGGAGATTGGCTTGCTGAAACTGACATACACGATACTTTCAGGAATTTATTTTTGTACATTAACGAATTAAATAATTGTACGATTACATGATCATTATCACTAGCCAGGTAACTGTCTGTCGTTATCGCTACTATGTATTTGTTTATTTTTTATTAATACACCTTACGGTTTTCTGCCACAGCCATCATCAGAATGTGTCAGATAAACAGATGAAATGAGAACTAATATCAATCAAAAATCGATATAATAAAGAACAAGACAGACATTTACATGCATACATTTTTAATATTTGTATAGACAGACCCTTGTTATAATGGATGGTAGGTGAACTATTGATACTGATTTTGACCTTGAGTGTGGAAAGATTAACATAAATGTGTAGAGGTTTATTCATTTCTATACATCCTGGTGTTCCAGGTTTAATGGGCAGCATTGTATTATCAGTAATCCAGATCGTATTCAGACAGTGATGTTATTGTAATACAAATGCGCAGGCAGGAATATTGTTATTTCTTATATTTTTCTAGGACAACATGCATATATTCGAAAAGCTATTGTAACAGGAAGTCGCCATCGTCCTTCAGTGCTCCGTTCCCCCTGTACAGAGCGCTGGTGGTTTGTCTGGATGCCACCTGCTTAAGTCCTCATTGCTTACTCAGGTCAATAAGAACGGACCCCCTTTAATGACCTTCGGGGGTCAGACCGTTGGCCAAAACCAACGCTTCAATAGTGAGGCGTTATTAGAATTGGTGATGAAAAATAACTTTTCCTAATTTACAAATAGAGACATGTAACCTACGTGGTTATTCTGTGGAAACTGAAAACTATTTGGATACTGAGATCCGTGTTACTTGCCTTTTCATATTCCAACACTAAAACTGAGTAGTTAGATCCCTGTTGATAACAACGATATTAGAAATAAAAATAAAAACAAGTTCGTCAGTGTGTAACAAGCAGTGTTTTCAGTACACTCAGTTGTTAGCTGTGGAACTTTTTGTGAGGAACAAATGTGAAAAACATAAACACAGTTTTCAAACTTTCGATTATGTTCATATGAATAATTCCCAAGACTAGTAAGGATCTCTTCATAATACTGGAATTTTAACTACAGTATGTGACAACAGTTACCAGTCTGTAACTCAAATCAAATATAGCTTTGTTTGTTACTGATAATGTAGTTCTTTGCATAACTATGGAACAAGGCATAATGGACAAAGAAATTACTAATCACAATTTTTTAAGAAGGCAATTATTATGTACCTATTCAAAAATATATTCGATACAGCGAATAATTATATACAGTAGATAACATAGACCCCAATTTTGTAACATAAACATTTCAATCATTCCACAGAATAATTTTTCTTTTTTGATTCCTGGAAGTCTTTAATGCTAAAGCTCTATTATGTATAATACCAAAACTGTGCCCTCACTCTGAGCTCATCAGACCCACAGTGGAGGAATGCAGACTCAATTTTGAGTCTTGTTATAATGTATATTTCTATTACGACTTAAATAATGTGACTCGTCTAATGAAGGTAATTCTAAGCACATCTACTAAAACATTAATATTTTTCACGGTTTCTTACATTCAGTTTCCTAGATGTAAACACGATGTTCTTCACCATGGACATGAAGTTTATAATTTAGAGAATGTGCAAAGTAAATTTATGCAGCAATGATATGTTGATAAATTAATTGAAAACTAGAACTTAGATGATGGGAAATAGCTTTGATACAACTAATTTTTTTCTTCATGTTGTAATAATCTCTCAGTCAATGATTTGTTGCTCCCATAGTACGGTTTTCTTCTAGGCCTTAACTTGAAGAGTACATTTTAGCGGAGATGGAATATAGAGAGACCATACATTAACATAACATGTTATTTAGACGATTAAAAACTATGTCTGAGTAGATGAAACAGTTGTATTATTAGAGATTCTCCTTCCCTGTATGAAATCATAATCTACTAGTCAATTGGTTATTGCTCCTGCAGTGGGCGTTAACACTGAAACAGACGAAACAATCCACAGGAGTAATTAACTGTGTCACAGGAGCAGTTTCACGTACCATTGTCGTCGGTTCGTTCTTCACAGTAGAGTGTAGGTGTAATCATAAATTATGATTACATTGTAAAGTTGTAAAGGACTTTTGACGTAGATAAAAGACAGTTTTTAGGTTACATTCAAGTTAGAGAACATGATTTGTTTCATACATTTTTATTTGGGCTAATCGTGATTGAATCACTGACATTTTGTCTTCAGCTGGTAAATGGAAACAAAACTAATTACCTTAAAGCAATCACTTGTTAAATGAACACAGACAAATGAGTTGCATTTAGAAATCTACACACAGCGCTGTGAATTATTGCTTTTAAAGAACAAATTTTTTTATTCAACAGCAAGTGCATGATGTGAAACAGAAAATTTGTGAGTATGCCCATCGCAGTAATCCATTTACTTCTTCATTATTGGCAGTCAAATTTTTCCCAGTAATGCACTGGAAATTCATTCGAGTTAGTACATTTTGAATGCAGAACAATAGCTTTATGAGTGTATGAGTTACGGGGTGTGGAAAAAAATAGTTGAATGTTCCGAGTTAATAAAGGCAAATCATTATTAATGTCAATCCTTAGGATTAGAACAGTTAAAAATGACGAAATAGACATCCAAATTCAGCTTTTTTCCTATTCTCACCGCAAGGTCAAAGAAACTGCACACATGGTCATTATCCTGCTAAGCCTAAATGTCTCTTATGTAGGAAGAAGCAAGAAGCCACTGTAACTTCTTTTCAGTGGCAGTGCTGGTGCTACCAATGGTGCCAGTGATGCCAGTGGTGTGGGTGGTGCCAATGGTGTGGGTGGTGCCAGTGGTGGTGGTGATGTCCGTACCCGTAGTCGTGGCCACCACCCCAGTGGTGATGTCGCGGGTCAGCCATCGGGCTCGCCTTCAGCATCGCGAAGCACAACGCCAACGTCAGTAGCACAGCGGAGACCACCTGTTGGACAACGAGAGGTTCCTGTCAGTTTCGTTTGCTATTGTGTTTAGCGCCAGCAGAGCCCACTTTCACAACCGTACACAACTGCGGCGAGCTAAGCACGAATCAGGAAGAAATATCCTATTCCCAACGTGATATCTGAGTTATTGCGAAACATTACGTAGCACTGTATTGCTACTTAACGTGCTGTTAACAGAAACTACCGTCACGGTGGGAAATTCTATTATATAAATTACCTGTCATTTAAATTTAGAAGGTGCTTCAGGAGAAAAATCACATGTTTTACAAGATGGTAATACACGCAACTAGAATAACAAATTCCTTAAAGCAAGTACAGTGCGTTACTGGTTATAGAGATACAGTTTGTTGCAGAGATAAGTTTTCATTTCCGCTGTTGGTATCTCAGTTTCTATGAATTTATTTATAGGTTGTAACCTTTGTTTTGAATTTCTATTTGTAAACTGTGTGTGAATTTACATAAAAAAATTATCATAGTGTTTCTGTGTTATTGGTCAACTCCGCTGTATCGGTTATTCATTCCGAACGTATTTACCAGGAGTGTGTTCTCTGACACTGGATCGGTGTAAGGGTTTTGTAACGTAAATGTTGCTGGTGATTATGGAGGGAACTATCAGATTTGAGGGTGCCTGCTCGTGTGTTGACTAAACTTCGTGAGGCTGGTACCTTGGCCCTGTATTTACAACTCATATCGATAGTGTGTGTATGAAGCAATAGACACTATGCCGTTGCTTCAACGTAGCTCTTCAAAAAGCACATCCAGTTATCCTACATGCTTTAACGAACTGATTTTTCCGATTGTGAACAGTGTTGCCCTCAAACAAGAACGTTAGGGTGACCTACGAAGAGCTACACGCAGCGAATGTTATAACAAAAGCTGGCATTTGTAATACATCGCCACCTACACAGACATAAAACAGTTTCCAGGTTTTAATGTAGTATACTCGCTTTCTTTTTTGTACTTGATTCTTCTGACATTAGTTCCTCGCATTTCAGCAATAATATATGTCAGCTGCCTAGTTATTTTCTGTTATGACTAAATAAACGAAAATTTTCAGTATTTTTATCTGACTGGAAATCTTCGTCTTCTCCTCATTTCACTTCACTGAACCCAACTACGTATAGGTTGAGCATTAGAATTTCCCTTTTAAGGTTTTGTAGCTTCATTATGACGTTCAGGTATCCAACTTTGATGACACAATGGTCGATGGGAAATAATCTAATGTTTCTTCCTTATTGCAGAGCAATTTTTTGCTGAAATATTTTTGTATAGTGTAACAATACAGCAAAGACAACAACCCCCCACTTTTTACTTTTCATGCTACTACAGTTTGTGGGACATTTATAAAATATTTTATTCTATTACATCATAACACAAATAATTAATAATCAGTATAAACCCTCTGTAATGGTTAGGAGGTTGTGTGTGTGTGTGTTCTAAAACAACTCGTGCAACTACTACTATCAACTTGGATTGGTAAATAACTTTATAAATGAAAAAGTAGTTCTAGAGGGAGTTGGTCACTCCAAGCATTCAAACTAGTAGGATTGCAAGCGGCACGAAGATAACGTCTGCAATTTAAAGCGGCACGGTTGAAAATATATAATATTTTATATACTACCTGAATGAGAATTGATTCCGGTAAAATGCACTTACCATCACCAGAACTGCGATAGAAAACTGTAGATTATACAGAAATCATAGTAAACGGCCAATATCAGCACCGAATCTCTAGCTTACGGCGTCACTAGAACGATTGATGCAGTAATAACTAGATAGTTACTCAAAAGGACTCTGTAATGTTTTTAGCTGTTATCATGCATAAGTATTATTACGCAGAAATATCAATAAAGAACTAATTAAGTAGTTACTCTGTTTAGTCTGTCATTAAAATCTATAAAATTTGGGCTGTATTGGTGCTATAACTAAATAAACAATTCTCCTGTGAGAACTGCCTTCTCGTTATGAAACATGTTACTATATAAAATTCGATGAAGTGATCACACGCTACAAATACAAGGTATGGAAAAACAAGAAAATGAATAATTCCGACAGGAATAATTGTCGAATGTATGTAAATTAAGGGCAAATGCGTCTTTCTTCACGAGACGTAATATCAAAATTGCCTGGTCACTAAAGAAAACTGCCGTCGACTGAAGATGTATATTGTACAAAATATGATATGTCTCTGGGACGCTGAACAACAACATTGCAACGTAAAAAATACGATTTGTTTGGAAACTAACGTAAAATTACATCAGTTGTAAGCTATACACATACTTCCTCTGAAATACACGATCCGTCATTGCAAGCGGAATATTCTGCAACGTAAAACACTTGAAAAAACCTTTTGAACTACTACTATACAACAATTTATACGTTATTATTTCCTAAATAGGTGCTACAATAGTTGAACATTAATGTTTATACGTGGATCATTTCAAGAGACCAAAGGACAGTAAATGCTCACCAGATGCCTGTTCATATCGCCGCTGTGACTACGTTCTCGTACGGCAACTGCAACGGATGTGTCTGACCACTGCTGGCTTACCCTTCCAAATATACTGCGAGATCTTACGGAAACTTTTGGGTAAGAGCGACGGCACCAGTCGCTTTGAAAACACCGCAGACGCACTCACTTCTCTTTCTGACGTCACGCGCCCGTAACTGACCCGACTAGATGAGGAACGGAGAAAACGCCATACGAAAAGCTGTTACTTACGCATTCTAAAGGTATGTGTAGGTCGACATGTGCCTCGTCCAAGCTTTTCCTTTCTACATTTTCTTTGAGGCTCTGGCGTAAAATGCATCTTAGCTGTCATTACACACCTTCTTGCGTAGACACTGCAGTTTTAGCGAACCTGATGTTATGTTTAACTTCCTTGTCACACTCCCGACAACATATGCATATTTAATTCTTAACATTACTCACAACTGAGTCCCCTGAGTTGACGTCTTCATATGTCGTTTTGTGGTGAATGTCGTCTAATTATTCTTTATTCTACAAACTTCTACCCTCGGCATAGTCGAGAACTCTGTGTGAATTTCTTTCTACCACTCCCATTTGAAATGGTAACAGAAAGTTAACTACTATGTTAGTGTGTTTTGAAGACGTCTATCGGTAGGTGTTACATCTCCCTAAACTACTCTCCGCTGGACGTCAATCAGTGTTTCATATCTGCTTCTTCATCTACCTACGTCTTTCCTTTTCCGGGGAAAGTGTCTTTTTTTAACGAATACCGGGAAATGTTACGAGGAATTCCGTCTTGGTTTCAGTCTGTGATGGATACCCTGGTTACGAGAAATAGCTGTTTTGAAGGTTTTGCTGTTTTTGTTGTCAGCCATATCTTCAACCCTGAAAAACCAGAGTTTTCATTACCGTCTGAGATGACTACGTACTAAACTTCTGCTTCCTTTGTATTCTCTCATTCTATATATATTCTAGTTTCTCATGTATGTAAGAGAGTTGTCGCAATGTTTAATATTATTTAGCCAAATAACGTCTCTCTCGTGCTAAACCGCTGTCGTGAAAATGAATAGAATGAAAGAGAATTCCTTAGTCAAGTTTGTTTCAAATGGTACTGTCGAAGCGTGTTGTTAATTTTCGAATACTTTCAGTCTTGCGTTCTGTCGGTATAACTACACCGGCTACTTCTTCAATGCAACTTTTAAACCATCTTCTCTGTTTAAGACATTTTGTGGTACATACTTTAGGACTGTTCCGCTGCTTGTTGACTATTAAATGGTAGAGTTATACAATATATATGGCTTTTTTTTCAGCAGCGTTTGTATTCATTACTTTCAAATTGCAGAATTCATAGTCTTTGTCATATTATATTTTCTTTGAAAATATAACCAATTACCATCATACCTATGCGTAGTTGTTAACTGAGTTGCTATCGATGTGTGTGTGTTACTTAGAAGTTGGATGATGTTACAAATCATGGCGCTAATGGTGCTGTTGGAAGTACATATTTATGAGACTAGTTAAATGACATTAGGCATGGAGTGATGTACAAACATTTGGCAATTTCGTATAACAATTATTTCAGCTATATTATGTGAGAAATTGTATTTCAGTTGTGAAGTACTGCAGATACAAAATCTTGAACTCAGCTGTACAGATACGTACAAGGGTAAACGTTATTAGCAAAACTCTCTAAACGTATTAACCGCCTCAGTTCAAATTTTTGTAACCGCCTCAGTTCAAATTTTTGTACGATACTGTAACAAATATTCGAACGGACATCAGCTATATATGTTTTCATATAAAAGTGTATAGGTTTTCTGTCAAAATCGGCTGAGAAAGAGAAAGTGTTGAGCCGTTGTTTTTTGTCGCATTATCAACTGCCTAAATCACGAGACAAATCGATTGTGCTGTATATGTATTTTGTTTCTCCGTATATATAATTTACAAAAATTGTATATATAACGAAAGTGCTATTTCGTTTTCTTCCTCGCAGTAGGTTTTAACAGAAAATGTGTGTAATAGGAAAATCGTATGTATGGGTTATCGGCTACTCCTACACTGTCTGAAGCGTCCGAAACTTCGTAATGCAAACAGTTCGCACATAAGAAGTGTGAGTACCTACTGTCCTCACAGGTTCAGCAGGTGGAGACTTCGTTCTCATACCCGAGTTCCAATGATTACAACTGATGTACCCTTTCATTACAAGTGAATGACGTTTCAGATCAAGGTTTAACTTGCAACAACGGTGAAGATGGTTCAAGATGAGATATTCAAATTAGCAACAACTGATTTAAGATCCGAATATCTTTCGCGTGGTCAGCTGACTATTGCTGCTTCACGAACTGATAGTTTAGAGAAGCAGTTCATAACCTTACCACACAATAAGCAAACAGGAAAAATCTGCCGAATTGCGAGTAGAACCAACGTGCTGACGATTTGGTACAAAATTATGTATGCAGAAAGTTTACCCACTGCGGGAATCTAGAATAATGACGATTTTGGCCTGTTATCGACAATATCAAGATATTGGTCTCAGGGACTCCATGGCTTTCGAGAATGTTTTGATTTTAATTTTGAAGTCGGATAACAAATGACAGAAGAGATGTTTTTTGGTGATACAGTTACAAATCAAAAGTTTCTGATTCTTCCCTTTACTTGTGCTGTGAGACCTTGTTCCTTGCCAATTTTCATGGTATTAGGTCAAAGGAAAATACACTATAGGTTTTAATGAGTGCCTTTTCTAGTATCAAACTAAGTGACGTAAATGGCCGTATCTTTTGACTGTATTTACTTAGAAGCTTAAAATATTTATAACTTACTTCAATACACAAATTAGCGATCGCGTTATAGTTGTTTATTTTTATTTTTAGATGACAGCAGTGGTCTCCACTCCTCCACAGATAGAACCGTTCCACGCCAATGGTTCCTACAGTCACCAAGGAGTAGAGGATCTGAAGATTATCTCTTATAAGATGTAAACCGGTAATCGAAAAATAAAAATTAATACCTTTCATGCTATCACAATTCCGTGTTTTGAAATAAGTTTTCCTGAAGTAATTTTCCAAAGAATTTTATAATTTTAAGACTACAAAGGATAAGCACACCTTAACATGTGACATATATCTGAAGATTATACGTCTCCCTAGTCCTGAGAAAAACCGATCTTAACTTCGGATAGACAGACAGACGCGTAACAAAGCGATGCTATAACGTTTCGCTTTTACTGAATGAGTCAAGGAACCCTAAAAATGTTGTATATTCTCAATTTCTTAAGCTGTGGTGTGTACAAACATCCTACAGACAGTAAAAACAAAAAAAGATATCATATGAGTTTTTATAATTCCCTTTCTCTATGATTTATTAGAAGCGAGTTCCATGCCACAGCGCGTGAAATAGCAACGAGAGCAGAGATTTGCGTCCTCACACAGTTCCCAGGGATACCGCAGGCTGGGACGTATATCCAGTCTACACATATTTAGAAATTGCTACGTTTTGCCGGATTCGCTAGTAAATAAACGAATAAACTGATTCGTTGGAAATATTAGTATTATTGTCAATCTTCTTGAAAGTGCAAAAGATAAGAATTAAAATTTATGGAGAAGAAATTTAGTTATGATGAGGTGAAGGCTAGGTCAAAGACGACATGAGCAGCTGTCTCACTGTACGGGAAGCCCGTTAGTATGACGGAGAACGTCCTGTGTACACCAGCAGTTTTCTATGTACTCGGAACCACCGGCAACATGGGTAGACACCAATGGGGCGTGAAGAAGTCGTCATTGATGGCAATCAACTCAGAGTGAGAACGGAAGCTTGTAAAAGGTAGTATGAATAGATACTACCATAATGACCATTTTTACAGAAAGGTTTTAAAAAGTGTCAGTTCATTCTATCACAAAATCCGTATTATTCGATAAAGGATATCAGACGATTACTTTCTTTCAGTACATCAAGTAAGACGCGTTCTGCTCGTGATGTGAAATTTTTTTAAGTTCCAACCATGTTATAATTAGTGGCGATTTTATTACTTTGTTTAGATGTATATTTGACACATGTTTTTTCTTCCAGTGAAACGCTGGTCTTATATATCTGGTGACGACTACATAGCCGAAAGCGTTTATTTAGGCAGATGAAACGAAATGCGACCAAAACTGTGAATTCTATGACGTATTTATTATCATGGTCACCAATTTAATCCAGCGGTGATTATTTTTTATTCATTGTTTTCAAAGTTTTCAATAACTACAACAGCATTTCCACGAATTAATCCCAAATTACACACATACACACACGCACACACACACACACACACACACACACACACACACACACACACACACACACACATCATACACACGCACAGAGAGAGAGAGAGAGAGAGAGAGAGAGACAGAAACACAGATATACACTCTTAGATCACCGAAATTCTATTTGTAGCTCTTTGTTCAAAGAAAAAAAGAAAGCTTAAAGTTGTGATTACAGATCTGTATACTCCACTTCAGAACTATGCTAAATAATAATTTAAAATTTTACTGAAGCATCTAGTACGCACGCTCTGACCACACCCTAAGTGACCGTTCACTCATAAAGTTTCCATCACTGAAGCAAAGTATGCAATGTTTAGAAACTGCATACAACCTTACTCTCTCGTACTGAGATACGGACGACTTGTAACACTATAGCAAATAGTAAATTTTTATTCATTTTTTTGGCCCCTTGTAATAAACTGCGAGTATATGTAGAATCCCTGTGACGGATGGAGTCAGCATCGAAGTGTGTTGTACAACAATTGCCATGTGTCGTATCAACTTGCGCCTACACAAAGATATAGCAATACGTTGTAGTAGCTGTCGACAGAATATCTCTCTGAAATAATTTCCTTATGTCACAGATATTCATATAGTAGCGAAGTACATCAAAGTCTAAATGTACTTGTTTCTTACAGAGTACTCTGCCACACCCCAGTTAACAGTCTGGTTCCTCGACTGCTTATCGCATCCCAACTGCTCATGGAAATCAGTTGTTCTTAACAGGTTGAAAGCTTATCGTCAGTTAAATTTGAAGCCACCAAGGATTCTATTTAAGTAGGTTTGGCCATAAAATTTTTTCCTAATGTTAGATTTCATCCTCGAACCTTTTTTTTATTGTGGCAAATACTTCTGCGGAATCTATTAACTGTGATTTACATTTGATTTCATGTACCGAATTAATGTGCTCACTATTCTGGAGCTAAAATGTGTAGTTTCGTATATGCTGTACTGTGTACTGCTAATTGTTTAGTTGTTGAGATGATACCAGGGGTGTAGTCAATATGCATTCTTTGGAACTGTGTATCGCGTACTTCTATATCAGGTTATATAATTTACTTGCTTTGGAAGTAAGCTGCAAAGGGTAACTGATAGAGGAGGAACGACAGAAACAGGTTACAATGGAAAGATGAATAAAATTGTAGTTTGTTACGGAAATTAGTCGCACCTTAGTTGGGCACTTACCAGTGTTCTACAAAGAAACAGTAGATCACTGATATCTAGGCGTCGGCGTGGCAGACATCGCTTTCGACACCCCTCAGATTTCGCATGCGGCTAGCAGGCAGGAGTCCTGAGGCATGGAGCCACTCAGATGAAGTGTGTCGAAAGGGCCTAGGAATCAGTCAGTGTCAGACTCTGCATATGGACATTTTTAAAGTTCCCAATGAATTTGAGCCTGTTGCACCAAGGGTGTTGCCGAAATAGAAGGTCTTAAAGGGAATATTTGCAGTTTTATTCACGTAGGTGTCAATTTCACACAAGCCTGTGATTGCGCCACAGGAGGTCTCCAAATGGTAAACACCCTTTACTACTTCTGGTCACGGTAGAATTTCTTCGAATGTTTTTGAATGGTCCCTACTGATTCCATCTGTATACCAGAGCAAAAATTGCGGTCGCGCTACATTCCATAGGTGTGCGATCACGTTCAGTAGCTTTGCTGCCCCACGATATCCTTACAGAGGGGTTGAATCGTCCACGGGGTGTCAGCACTATCCAATGTTGTCAACAACGTCGTCCTGCCATACATAGCACTGGAAACTGACGTCTTCACTGGGAAATGTGTGGAAATCAACTTCCCAAGGGAGTGGGTGATTTCAGTGATGTCCTTAATGCTACCCCCTGAGGCCTTTTTCGTGTGGGCTTTCAGTGGTGGACTGTTTAAAATGCTTTCCTCGGCTACACATAACGAATTCACGTGATTCCAGTGTTTGGAATCGCTGTTCTGACCTCTATCTTCTTTCTTTCTTCTTTTTTTTTGGGGGGGGGGGTTGTTTGGGGAAGGAGACCAGACAGCGAGGTCATCGGCCTCATCGGATTAGGGAAGGATGGGGAAGAAAGGAACCATCCCGGCATTTGCCTGGAGCGATTTAGGGAAATCACGGAAAACCTAAATCAGGATGGTCGGACGCGGGATTGAACCGTCGTCCTCCCGAATGCGAGTCCAGTGTCTAACCACTGTGACCTCTATCGCAGAGTCGTGGATGTATGTGAGTAAGAAAGGATGTGAGGACCTGCCCATCATATGACACGGCCACGATGGCCTCGGGAAGAATTGTGGTTAACTCATCTTACAGCTCACAGAAACCTTTGACCCGTAGTCTTCCTTTGCATGTGCCGGTGCCCTGTCGCAAGGCGCCATGCTTTCGCACCATCACAGAGAAAAGTTGTATGCACTTTTTAGGCATATTTCGAACATCTGCGTCGCAGTGGGACACAGTTACGGAATTTCAAAAAAGTGACCCTTTAATTATGCTGCGCTTCGTGTGTTTGTCCTTTCAACATCTCTGATTGCTCTTTTTATAGACGTCCACACATTTACACCTAATCTGCCTAATGTATTATTCCTCGTCGTAATATCCACATCTATAACGAACTTCCAATGCGAATCATCATACTTCACTACTTTAGCATTCAACTTCCTGTCACACCATGACTCTTTTGCGCGATTCCGTTCGTCTCCCGTCTACTCTTCATCACAACTAAATTGTAATCTGAGTCCGTATCTATTCCTGGCTGCACCTCACAGTACAATAACTGATATCGGGATCGCTGTTTGACCATGATCTAATCCAGCTGAAATCTTCCCATGTGTCAGATCTGTTTCCACGTATACCTCCTTCTCTTGTGACTCTTGAACAGATTATTCGGTGTTAGTAAATTAAATTTATTGCAGAACTCAATTAGCGTTCCCCCTCTCTCAGTCCTACTTCCAAGTCCGTTATCTGCCCGAACATTTCCCTCTGCTCCTCCCTCTACGCCTTCACTCGAATCCCCCACGAGAATTAGATTTTCTTCCCCCTTCACGCACTGAAATGCTCATACAGTATCGTCATATACTTCCTCTATCTCCACCTCCTCTGCTTGCGTATATACCTGAACAACTGTTGAGGTCGTTAGTTGCTACCGATTACTGTGAGATTAACCCTTTCACTGAACTGTTCACACTAGCTCACTTTCTGTCGTATCTTCCGATTCATAATGAATTTCACTCTCGTTATACACTTTTCTGCTGCTGTTGAAATTCTGACGTTACACGGCCCGGCTCATATATCGTTACCCTTTCGTTTCTTATTGCATCTTTTTCCCATCGTCACCTTTTTCTTGTCTGTCCCCTCCTGCAGATCGGAATGGGGGACTAACCCGGAATCTTTTGCCAATGGTGAGATTATCGTTGTTGTTGTTGTGGTCTTCAGTCCTGAGACTGGTTTGATGCAGCTCTCCATGCTACTCTATCCCGTGCAAGCTTCTTCATCTCCCAGTACCTATTATCCTTACACCATTTAAAATTCAGCCCACATGCCCTGTGGGTACATATCATACGTTTGTAGCACAGTGGTTTCCATTACCAATTGCATACTCATACCGTTAGGTATTGCTGATTCTTCTACGTTTTAGGGACATTTTCCTACCCCCCGGGCCAGAGTTTGTCCTGCGCCTCTTTTCGCTTTTCCGCCCTCTTTGAGAAGGCCGTTGGGAGACTGAAGTCATCAGCCGCCATTGTCAAAACATAGTTATGATCTGCTCCATTTCTGCTTCATTTCTAGATATAATGGGCAGAGTTTCAGTCAGTAGGATAAGTTTACACTTGAAACTTATAAATCTCCTGGACTACACTGCATTACATGCGATTTGTGTGGTTCATTGTATATCGGTCAAAACGGTAGAAATTTAGAGGTACTTTTTAAGGAGAAACTTAAAAACGCGGGTTCCAAATAAACTTTGTATTTACCAACTGGAGACTGGGCATTCAATTTCGGACCCCGTCTAGTCTCCACATACCGCGTTGGAAAAGAAGGGGCATTAGACTTAATAATTTGTAATCTGTGGGAATTTATCAATAATTGAACAAATTTTCTTCTGAAAAACTTAACGCGCAGACGGACGGATTTATGCCCTAGAATTGTTTTGGATAATTTTCATTCTTTGATTAACCAATTTGTCAGTTCCTAGAAGCATATTACTTCTGAATTAGCTTTAAATGTCAGTATATTCATCCCCCTGATTGATGGAGGATTAGGTTACTAACACTGTATAGACACTTTTCATCCTTATCGTCTGTACTCAAGACTCAGTCCTTGTGTAACTTTGCGCATCCGTTGCTTCTCGCGCGGTCTCGAAACGACGTTCTGCCAGTAAAGCACAGTCTGATGCAGTTGTTACGTCTCCAAGTAGTCTACGGATGCGTTTGTCTTCAGATTTGCTTCCTTATTCTCTTGATCCTACTTGAAATTAAACTACTCTTATTTGACTTCATCTGTTCGGATGCTGTTAGATGTTTTTACGGCATCTACAGCTTTTCCTTATTTCTTCCGTTTTTCTTACTCACTGCGGTATGCCCTGATTTTACAGAATGCTTGTCTGATCCAGCCATTTGAACTTGGATCACCACCTTGTGGAGAGTTATTTATTTTTATTGCTTTGGCGATGAACTGTGAAACTTCGGCATAACTGACTTTCCTGTGTACTGCAATGATTTAAAGATAATATCAGTTTTCTGTTCTTCGCGGCTTTATGCGATTATAATGACCGATTTTTAAAAATTGATTATTTAGAATGGGAAATATGTTATTCCTCCAACGCACAGGTCACTTGATGATGCATTTTAAGAATACCAAACCAGTCGTGAACTTTCAATAGAGGACATTCGCAGCCTGAGGGGAAGACTCTTTGTTCAACATGCAGAATTTCGGCTGTGGTTGTCTTCATTTTGAAGTTAATGTTTATTTATACGGTGCCCTAATCTACGCTCAAGTTGCCTGCAAAAACTTCATAAAAATTTGTCAAACCTTTTTGGAAATTAGCGTGTTTAGTCAGAGAAAGAGACAGACACGTCAGTTTTACGAATTTATTTTGTCCGTAAATGACATAAAATGATTATACGAGTCCTGGATCGTTATCACTACTCACGCAGTTGATAGCTATTATACCTTTATTATTTAAAAAAAGAAAAGCCTACCGTAATGCATTTCCGCCACAGTCGTCGTCCGAATCTGCCAAGTAACCAGAGTAAAGGAGAAGAAATATTTCTAGAATTAGTAAAATAACATATAATATAAAAACAGTATTTAGGAAAACTGGCAATGTCGTTCTCCTCCACCCCCGTCTCCTTGTCCATTATCTGCATATCCCTGTCTATGTTCGTTTTCTTCTCCCGTCCACTTCGACTGACTGCCTGTCTCTGACTTCAGCCTCGTATGTTGGTGCTGCAAAGAAAACCTCGATTGCAGTTTGATGTCGCTTGAAATGAATGGGTAAATCGGTTGGGAACATTGGTGTGTGGGGTATTAGAGAGCCGTCTCCAGCTGCTGATCTGCGATAAAAGTACCATCAATGATCGTATTTCGCGTGGATTTAATCAGCGAACGGGTAGGAATACAACGTTTTCCGTAGTAGTATTATAATCATAAACCGATAAACCATAAATATAACTTTTCTGTTTTATATTAAAACCGACAACGAGAAATAAAACAAATCAGCACATTTTTGCGTACGCGTATATGTTTAAAATTATATATAAGGAGAAATAATCTATTTAGAAGAAATTATTTTTTCCGTCGGCATAAGGACCCTGATATCGTAGTTAAAATTGACTGTGAGAAAGAAAAATAACGACACCGCACATATTTTTTTTCTCGCAGTCGGCTTTAACAGATAACATGGACAGTGTTATTTAAAAAAATACTAGCTCATGTCGGTTTTAATGTTTATCGAACTATGGTGCAAGAATTTGAAGCAAATGGATCAAATACTTTTAGAGATTTTTCCCAACATCGTTTACCTGTTGTAGCACATATATAGTTATATACTTTATATCAAAAAGAATAAAAGAACGTAACCTATGCCCACCCAAATATCAGTAGAGTATCATGGGAAAATTTGAAGAAAATAGGTAAAGAATTTTTTGAGACTTCGACAATAACGTATGATCCTTATACGTTACATACATACTCATGTACATTACATATTTATATAAAAATAAGTAGCATCTTTCTGTCCGAACGTTTAGTAAAGTATCGTGTAAAAATTTGACTATGTAGGTGCGGAACTTCTTGAGATTTTTGGTAACAACGTTAAACAACGGTTTGTCTTTGTATAATAGGTCAGATGTATCTACAAATATTAAAAACACGCACCCGTATTTCCGTCCAAATGTTTATTAGACTTCTGTGATGGAAAAATTTGAAGTTAATCGGTCAGAAACCGAGATATATGTAGCCTATTTCTGTCCAAACGGTTATTATAGTGTACAGATTTGAAGTAAATCAGTGAAGAAATTTTCGAGATTTTTTTGCCAACGTCGTGTGTTAAAAATATGTAATTTGTGTCGTTCTCTACGGTTTTAGGGCATTTTGTAAAAAATGTGAGTAAATCGGTCAAGAACATTTCGACATTTTTGCTAGAAACGCGTAAAATCGAAAAAAGTGCGAAGTTAATCAGTCAAGAACGGATAGAAATTTCTCGTAACGATGTTAATTTACGACTTTGCCTTATATAGTAGTACAGATTATTGTGATACTTCTAGAAGGGTTACTTCTAATTGGTTACTTCTAATTTTTTTCTGTTTACCTTTCAGGTGCTGACGATGGCTGTGGCCGAAACGAGTTAAAGTGTATTTAAAAAAAAATTACAGTGGTTAAGATGGACTATTATTTGATTACAGATTTATTGTTAGTATATAGGTAGATACATGTTAAAACGAAAGCTAGATCAACTTTGATTTTGTATGCGGAAGCATTAATGTATATCTATAGAGCTTCGTCACTTATTGTGTTTCCTGGTGTTCCAGTTTTAATGGCCAGCGATGATTTACAAGGATTCCAAATCGTAATCAGACAATGACCTTCTTTTTATGCGATAACAGCTGCCGAATACAGGAGACAGGAATATTTCGATTTCTTACCTTATTTCGACCACAATATGAATGTCTCGGGATATGAATAAATATTCCAACAGCAACACGCCGTCATAATTCGATACTGCGTTCTTGCTATATGGTTCTGAAACGTAAACACCGGTTAACTGAATTTCAGCCGCCTGCATAAGCCTTCATTGTTGAGAGACGTCAATTGAAGCGTGCTCTGTTTGCTGATATTCAGCGAATCAGACTCGTGCTACAAGACCAAACGCCTCTCCATTCAGTAACGAAGCGTCATTTAAATTTTTGGAACATATACCTTGTTCTAAATTAAAATCGCAGACATGTAAACTATGAAGTTACTCAGTGGAAGCAAAAACATTTCGGATATTGAAGACTATGATACTTGCCTTCCTATTCTCCCACACCAAAGCTCAGTGGTTAAATCCCTTTTGGCAAGTAGCCTATTACAGATTTAAAAGAAAAAACCATATTTAGTAGTGTCTGACAGCCAGTCTCATATGTGCGCCGTCCTTAACTAAGGAATTGTTTTCTGGCGAGCAAATGCAAGAAACATGAACACAGTTTTCAACCTACTGAAGACGTTAATAGTAATAATAACCAATAACAGAACTCGTGCTCGTGGTAAGGATCTGTCCATAACGTTGGTGCTTTTAACTACTGTACCCCGTGTGAGAGCAGCTGCCAAAACGTTATGCACATCAAATAGTTAAACTGTACCTGCTAAGCAATGCATTTTGTACATTGGAGCATTGCTTAGACAACGCGGCGTTCGGGTTTGGTAACATAAGTAAATAGTAGTAATAATGATAATAATAATAATAATAATAGTAACAAATGTCTCTTTCCAACCAAACAGATCCAGAATTTTTGGAAACTTGTTTGCAAGAGATGGTGAAAACGACGTGTCATAATGTTATCGATGAGCGAGTCAAAGCTCGGAATCAATGGAAAGGATATCAGTTACATGAAAGATATCCTTCCTCAAGATACAAAAATCAATCTCAGAAATAAGTCGCCACGAAAAACGTGCCTACGACAAAAGCAAGCTCTTAGAAATAGACCAGCATTACAGGAAAAGCACAGCCGAAATTTCTATAAGGCGTTCCCTGACAACCTGGTATAAACCACCAACGTTGAGTTTTTGTCAAATTAACGGAAAATTGGGACAAACAATAAGGTAAATAGGTAAATTGGGTTATATTGGCCGACACTTTCAAAATTTATGAACTCTGAATCTACAGTGCAAAGATTTCTTTTTGAAATACCAGTGTCAAACCCAAACACTCACCTCTAACAACTCAAGAAAAAAGAGAGATAATTCAATTATTAAAAACTAACAACACCTCAGGAGAGAATGGCATCTGCAGAAATGTTAATGACTTTACAAGAAGAATTCATATACTTTTAGCAGAAATATGCTAAACTGAAACGATTCCTAAGGACTGGTAGAAAGCTATTGCACGTCCGTTGCACAAACAACGCAACGCAGCAGACTCCAACAGCTGCCGACACCTATTTCTTCTGCCATTTATATACAGGATTCCATCCAAAAAGCTCTCTCGAACAGAGCTGAACAGCAAAAAGAACACGAGATTGGTGAATATCGAGCAGGCTTTTGGAAAGGCAAATCGTGTAGTGAGACGATGTAGTGTTTGCAGGCAATGTTAAGGATTCGCGAAAGTAGCAACATATGTGTCAACTTTGCGAATTTCAAGAAGGCGTAAGAATCTGTTGACAGACAAACCGTTTGGATGCTTTACGAGTAGAAGAGTTGGGATAGACAGCGAGACTATAAAAGTAATCTGCACCCCCTCACAGGCAGAGTATCTCAAGTGAAGTTTCTGGGTGAAACAACAGATCCTTTTGAGATGTATACAGGAGTTGGATGAGGGGGAGGCCTCTCCCATCTTCTGTTTAACATTCTATTAGACAAAGTCATCAGGTAACATGGGAAAGAAATCGATCGTAGAAACATCGGGGCAGAGAATCAAAGTGAGGTGCCTAACTTTTTTTGACGATCTAACGATGTTGTGAGGAAGATAGCTTCGTCATAGAGAAGTTACGCGAGATAGCAACAAAGACGGGCCTTGAAATATCATATGAGAAGACTCATTTGACCGATAAGTTACTGAAAAAATCAGAAGATCGCCACTACACACGAACAATGGGACAACATTTATCTCCTTTTAAATATCTCTCCAAATCAGAATAACATGTGCTAGAGACAGCAAAGGCAATTTGTAAAGAACGACAAAACTCGGGAAAGTGGTCAGAATAACATGGAATCACTACGATAAAAGAGTGATATTCTGTAATGCTTAACTTCGATATTATAAGGCAGTTGTCTTACTTTCTTTTTGTATGACTCAGAACCTACATATCCAGGAGGTCATTCAAGAATTGACAAAACTGCATAGGAAGAACGAAAAATTCTAAGAAATGTTTATGGTCCCACTAATATAAATGGAATATGATCTGAAAGAAAAACTACAGACCTACACACATCACTAGATAAGTTAGCTGATGAAAAATGTAAAGACGCTTGAAGTTCTATGGTCATACCCAAAGAATTGACACCAGATTAACCAACAAACTGCTTGACGTAGCAAATTCAATTATTTGGTAAGATGAAATTAAGCAAGAGTTACGAGAAATGAATACCACAGGAACACCATCAGAGAAAGGAAAGTCTTATCCTAGTTGCAAATCACACACTCGCAAAAATAACTGGAAAAGTACCACTGTAAAATAGTGGACAGAGGAACGCAGGAAACAACCCAGAGAATTCGTGAAGAGATTTACGGAAGAGAAGACGATAAAGACTCCCTCAGATCAAGCTAACAAGTTCAAACGCACTCTTTAACTGGGCATAACGAAGAAAGAAGAAAGAGGAAAATATCTCTGTCATTTCTCAATACGCTATCGCACTTTATGGCATTTTCTTGCTTTTTGTTTTCAGAAAATATTTCCTCCCAAAGCTCTAGTATACGTAATATTAAAATTAAGGACGAATGCTGACTCTGTGTTTTGTATTGTTTATTTCTGTGATGATGCAAATATTGTGCCTCATTTAGTGAAGGTAATTCGAAGCACATTATTAATATAGTGTTTTTGCGTTCAAGACAATGTGCGAGAAGCAGGAAAATTGCTAGTGTTTCTAAAACATCAACAATTTCATGCTTCTCGCACATTTTTTGAATGTGACAAAAATATATGAATCAGTTGATTAAAAATCAGATCTGAGTAGATGAAGCAATAATATTAATACCAATACTTCTTTCCTGAATGCGACATTAGTCTATGAATTAGTTATTGCAATCACACCAGGACAATAACTTTGAAACAGATGAAATTGTGACCAAGACAAGTTTTAGGTAGCGATTTTCGGCGGTGGCTCTTATTTCTTCGAAACAGAACATAGGTGCAGACATAAATTACAATGAACCAACATTCATTTTGATAGATTAAATCCAGTTTTATTGTTATGTTCAATTTGCAAACATGATTGATTGGATACAGTGTTTTATCTGGAGTCTACACTGGATGTTCACCTATATGTTTTCAACTGATAAACGGAAAAAATAGTTACCTTAAAGCAATCAACGTAAACAAACACAGACAAACGTGGTGGAGACAGAGATTCAAACTGCAGCTTTTTAAGAATTCAACTGTTGAGTCATCAATAGGTGCATGATATGAAAGGGAAACATGGTGGATATTACATTCAGATTAGACCCTTCCCGTCTGCATTTTTGTATTATGAATTTTTTCCCAATACAGCATCGGCAATGAGTTAAATTTGTCATATGTACAGTACAGAACACAAAATCTATAAGTGAAACAGGAGATGGATTCAACTAAGCACATGAATGATCGACATTAATTCAATAAAACATCTTTAATGCTAATCCTCTAGACTAAAACAATAAATACTCGAACACACAGCCTAATTCTCATTTTATTGCTGTTTCCAGCACAAAGTCCAGCATCTGTTTCACACATGGACGTTATCCTGCTAAGCCTGTAAGCCTATTACGCAGGAAGAACCAACGAGGCAGTATAATTTCTTCTCAGTAGTAGTGTGGGCGGTGCCAGTGGTGTGGGTGGTGCCAGTGGTGTGGGTGGTGCCAGTGGTGGTGGTGATGTCCGTATCCATAGTGGTGGCCACCACCCCAGTGATGATGACGCGGGTGAGCCATCGGGTTCGCCTGCAGCATCGCGAAACACAGCGCCAGCGTCAGCAGCACAGCAGAGACCACCTGTTGGAGAACAAGGGGTTCCTGTCAGTTTCGGAAGTTTTTGTGCAGAGCACCAGCAGAATACAGTGTCACAATCGTACATAACACAGCGAGCTAATCACGAATCAGAAAAGAAATGCTTACTCTCATTGTGATATAGGAGTTGTTCCGAAACATAACGTAGCTCTACACTGCTACTCGCCATGTTGCCAAGAAAAATAATTTACCGGTTATAAATTATAATATATAAGTTTCCCGACTTTTTGAGTATACAGGTGCTTCAGGAGGAAATGGAAATGTTTGACGATACGATGGTGTACACAAATTCGGATAAGAAATTCGTTAAAACATGTACACCCTTATACTGGCTGCAGAGATGCAGCTTATTGTACAGATAAGTTTTCATTGTGGCTGTTGGTAGCTCGGTTTCAGTGCGTTTGTTTATAGTTTGTTGTCTTTGTTTTGAACTTCTAGTTATGAAGTTGTTCATGAACTAGCGTAAGTGATTTTTCCCATAGTGATTGCGATTTGTTGGCCAACTCTGCTATATCGCTTATGCTAGCTGAACGTATTTACAAAATCTGAGTATTCTGATATGGGGTCTGTGCACGTGTTTTGTCGTGGAAAAACAGCAGGAGGTTGTGGAGAAAAGGGTCGACGATTCCCTGAGCCCAATGTGTCACATTCAAATGTTCTTTCATGTTTCCATTAAACTTCGTGAAACTGGTACTCTATCCAGCAGTCAGATCTCATTTGAACGTGCAAATATATAGTATGTGGATGAAGTAAAATATACTATACAGGTGGTTCAACATAGTCCAACAAACAAGCACTCCCAGAACTCCTACGTGTGTTAACGAACTGATTGTTCAGAGCGTACATATAGCTGCCCTCATAAAAGAACACCAAGGAGACCTAGGAAGAGCTACACATAGCCATTGCTGTAACAATAGTTGTCAATAGTAATGCTTCACAACCGACTGAGAGATAACACAGTTTCGAGATTGTGATGTAGCATTCTTGCTTCGCTCTTCGTCCACGATCGTGTAACACCGGTTCTGAGCATTTTAGAAATATATATATATATATATATATATATATATATATATATATATATATATATATATATATATATATATGTCCGTTGCCGAGTCAGTTTCAGTTGTGACGAAGATTTCAATCTTTTCCCTCTGCCCAGATATTCCTGTACTCTTCGCTTCACTGATCCCTACTACATCCAGATTTGGCCTAAGCATTTCCCCTTTCAGATTTTGTAGCTTCCCTATCATGTTCAAACGTCCGTCTCTTATGATGTAGTCACCGATCAGAAATTATACCTTAATATCTCTCCCACATCGCAGAGGACTGTGTGCAGTAATAAATCATAAATGTTAACTCTCACTCTTTCCTTTTTATACTATCACAATTTGTGTGACAATTACAAAATAGTTTTAAATTTAATTTTAATAATCAACAGCCTCAGTTGCACCGTTTACCTAGGATTTACCTAGGTTTCAGTCGAGATAACCCAACCTTCTTCAGAATAACAGTAACTACCGTTTGTCCATAGTGGACGTCGTCAAGCTAAAACCACAAATCCATAATTTATCGTCAGACTATAAAACTTATGGTCGCAATGTGGGGCCGAGGCAGTTCCAGATAAGTTTTTTAGTCTGACGATAATTTATGGATTTGTAGTTTTAGCTTGACGATGTCCACTATGGACAAACGGTAGTTACTGTTATTATGAACAGGGTTGGGTTATCCCGACTGAAACATAGGTAAATTCTAGGTAAACGGTGCAACTGAGGCAGTTGATTATTAAAATTAAAATTAATATTCGTACAGTTGCTGACAGGGCAGCGAAATGTTGAAGATTTTAAACAAAATAATTTGTTGTACTGGAACTATTCGTTATGGGCGTAGGTATATGTGTGTTTTACAAGTACACGAGCCACTACTAATATTACTTTTGGTGGTGTACAACTTTCTAAATGAAAAAGCAGTGCTGTGAAGGGGGTCACCTCAAGCATTCAGTCTGGTCGGTTTGCAAGGGGGACACCTAAAAATTAAAATGACATGCATGACAAAATATAAAATTTATACACTATCTGAATAATAATTTCTTCGGCTAAAATGCACATACCGCACCTAGTAGTGCGATCAAGAACGTAGATTACGTACTGATCACAATAAATGATCAATATCAGTATCGAATCCATAGTTGCCGATGCCACTAGTACGATTGGTGAAGTAGGCCTACTAACTATACAATGGTCCAACAAGACTCTGTATAATCTTTTTGGCTTATGTTAAGCATAAATATTACTCTACTGGGATACATGAAATAAGTAAATAAGCAGCAGTTCTATTTCACTTGTTATTAAGATCTGACAATTTGTGATACTGTAACGCTACAACTAAACAATTCTAACAACTAAACAATCCTGCTATTTAACTGACTTCTAGTTATGAAACAGATTACTATCAAACATTCAGTGATGTGATCGCCTGCTACAAGCACAAAAAGGTATGGGAAAACAATAAAACGAGTAATTTGGACGCAATACGTGTCGAACGTATGTAAATTAAGTGCCGCTGATCCTTTCTAGACGATGGGTAACATGAAAATTGTCAGGATAGGAAAGAAAACGGATTTTTTCTGAAGATGTCTTTCATATAAAAGACGATATGTGTCTGTAAATTTAAACAAGACGGCAACGCTAAAAATGCGATTTTTATAAACAATTGTACAAGTACTTCAGTTATTAGTTACAGCCAACCAATCTTCCTTTACTACACAGTATCCGTCATTGCAAGCGGAAATTTCAAAAATCTAAAACAGAATAAAAAATATCTCTAACTACTACTAAACAAAAATGTGTATGTTAAGTATTTACGAAACTGTTCTGAGGTGCTAAAACTCATAAACGACCCTGGCTGAAAATTTCCCTTGTAAAGAGAACAAAGGACAGTAAAGTGCTCACCAATTGCCTGTTCATGTCGCCGCTATCACTGTGTCCTCCTACGCCAACCGCAACGGAAGTGTCTGACCGCCGCCAGCCAACCCTTCCAAATATACTGGGAGCTCTTGAGGAAACAATTAGGTAAGAGTGAGAGTAACAGTCGTTAGGAAAACACTGCAGACGCACAGGCTTCGCTTACTGACATCACACTCCCGTGACTGGCCCACCTAGATTGCGAACAGACAGGACACCATACGAAAAGCTTTCGTACGCAAAGGAAATGCACAGCACGACATTTGTCTCTGCCAAGCTTCGTATGTCAACATCATCTTTGAGCCTGTGGAGAAAATGCATCTTTGTTGCCGTGACAGACTTGCTTTTGTTGACAATGGTTCGTTAACTTAATGTTACGCTTAACTTTCTTGTACGACATCAAATGCGTATTTCACTAATGCACTGAGCTAAAATCTTCCGATACAGTTTTCTCTCAAATTTTTCCCACAACACAGCTGAAATCTCTGTATGAATTTCTTTTCTATGCCTCTCCTACAGAAAGCTCGCTAAACTCTTCATGTGTTTTACAGACGTCTATTCGTAGACGTCACCTCTCTCTTAACTACTCTCCGTCTGACATCAGTCATTTCTGCTTTTACATCTACCTCTGGCAAGTATCCATAAGTTAACGAATGCTGCATACCGAATTTCTGCTTCTTCTGTATTCTCTTATACCACGAATATACTGTTTCGTCACATATGGAAGAGTGTCATCACAAAGTTTAATATTAGTTGATGAAATAGCGTACTTCACACGAAATAACTGGTGGAAAAAATTAATTTAATGTTTAGAAACAAAGAGAATTCCATAGCTTAATTAGTTTTAAGTGATAGCTGTCTTGGTCCGCCGCTAATTTTCGAATACTTTCAGTCCTGCATTCAATCTGTATAAGTACGTCGCACATATTCTAAGCATAACATTAAAATCATCTTCTCTTTGCAAGACGTATTATAGTAACTACCATAGGATTTTTCCGTTGGTGGTTGATTATTAAATGGAAGAGTTATGTATAGTGCATATTTTATTTTCTGCAGCGCTACTAAGTAGTATCTTCGTTATTTTTGAGTCGTAGTATTCATAGACTTAATCACATTATAATTTCTTTGTAAAGGTAACCAACTACCGCCTATCTACGTGAGCAAAATAAATATAATGGTATTTTATAATTTGTGAAACCTGACCATAAATCAGAACGTGTCCTACCAACCGATCCCTTCTTCTAGTCAGTTTGTTCCACTAACTTATTTTCTCCCCAGTTCTATTCAGTTGCTCCTCATTAGTTTCGTGATCTACCCATCAGCATTCTTTTTACAACAACACATTGCAAAAGCTTATATTCTCTTCCTGTGTAAATTGTTCATCGCCCGTATTTCACTTCCATACATGGCTACACTCCATATAAATACTTTCAGAGAAGAGGTTTACAAATTTCTCTTCTCACACGCTTTTCTTGCCATTGGCAGTCTACATTTTATGTCCTCTCTACCGCGACCTTTATCAGTTATTTTGCTGCCCAAGTAGCAAAACTCATCTTCTACTTTAAGTGTGTCATTTCGAAATCAAATTCCCGCAGCATAACCTGATTTAATTTAACTACACTCCATTTTCCTCGTTTTGCTTTTGTTGATGTTCATCTTACATCCTCCTTTCAAGACACTCTTCATACCGTTATCAGCTCTTCCAATCCTTTGCTATCTCTGACAGAGTTAAAGTTTCATTGACAAATCTCAATGTTTTTATTTGTTCTCCCTGGATTCTAATTCCTACTCTTAATTTTACTTTCGTTTCCTTTACTGTTTGTTCAATATGCAGACTCAATAACATTGGGGACAGGTTACAACTCTGTCTCACTTCCTTATCAACCACTGCTAGACTTTCATGCTGCTCTACTCTTATAACTGCCCTCTGGTTTCTGTACAAATTGTAAATAACATTTCGCACCCTCTACTATAGCCCTGAGATCTTTAAAGTTGAAAGAGAATATTCCAGTCAACGTTGACAAAAACTTTCTCGAATTCTAAAAATGCTACAAACATAGGTTCATCTTTGCATAACCTATCTTCTCTGAGAAGTCGTATGGTCAGTATTGCCTTGCGTGTTCCCACACTTCTCCGGAATTATGTCAAGAAAATGATATAAGGAAATGAATTTCGGTGGCTGAGTACCGAGTATAAGAATCGTGAATTAATCTGTACCAACACACTAAGGGGATCGTTATAACCAAAAATTTGAAAGTTTCTTGACTTATTTTCTTCCATTTTTTAATGCGATACTCCCAAAAATTATTGGAAAGACGTAAGCTGTGTATGTTTTTAACCAAAAATGTACAGGTTTTTTGTCAGAATGTACTGAGAAAAAGAAAGTGTCGCGCTGTGAGAATGTACGCTTCCTTTTCATTTCCCGCAGCCGGTTTTAAATTGGATAGGAGGGCACTTAAATCATGAGACAAATTGTTTCTCCCATATATAGTTGCCTGTATACATAATTTTTTAACAAAAATTGTATACAAAACACAGTGAAATTTTGTTTCCTTCTTCACAGTCGATATTAACAGAAAATATGTGTGCTAGGGAAGTTGCATTTGGGTTACTGGCTTATGATTAGAACACAAAACGCTATCTGTATCTTCCGAAACTATTTCAAATAGTTCACAGATAAAAACTGTGCGAAATAATGCCTTTCAAGCTATTGCTTTGACAGGATCAACGGCTCAGATCTCGCTCTCATAACAAAATATCAATGATACTAACCGACTTACCCACTCATTTTAAGCGAGGTCAATTCCGGATCAGATTTTCGGTTCCAATAACGATAAACAAGTTTCAAGGCCAGACATTCAAATTAACTATAATTTATTTACAGTCAGAGTGTTTTTCGCATAGTCAGCTGTATATTAACATTTCCCTAACAGACAGTTCGGGAAAACAGTTCATAACCTTACCATACAGTACGCAAAAGACGAAAAGATCTGCGTTCTGCATTTTTGTAATAATTGTTTTGTACAAAAAATTAAAAAATTCTACAGACAACGAAAGAAAAAACGTAATGAAAGGAGTCTTTTTCATACATATTCTATAATTCATTATGATTTCGAGTTCAGTACCTTCATTGTTGATGAAGTAGCAAAGGGAGCTGAATTCAGCACTTGAAAACAACTACAACAACAGATACCGCAGGTTAGGACGTATATCCAATTCCCATACATATTTTGCATTTGCGACTCATAGCCGGGGACGCTGGTTAATATATAAATAAACTGATATGTTGGAAATATTATTAATAATGTAAATATTCATCGAAGGGGAAAAAATAAGAAGTAAAATTTATGCAACATAAATTTACTTATGATGAGCTGATGGCAATCAAAGATGGCTTGAGCAGTTGTTCCAATGTACGGGAGGTCCATTAGTATGACTTAGGACGCCAAGTACCCACCATTAGTTTTCAGTATACTCGGAGACACCGGCAACAAACGTAGACGTCAGTGGGCTGTACCGATGTCGTCACTGCCAGCAAACAGCTCAAAGAGTGACAACAGAAGCTTAGACAAAGCACAGACCTTTAAATAGAAACCACTACAATGAAGTATGCTTAAGGAACCTTTGTGAAATATGGAACTACATTGTACGTCATGATTCGTATTATGTACTATGCATTCTGCTCTTGTCGTGAAGTCCTTAAAGCAGATCGAATGTCGGCCGTAGTATGACAAGTGGCGGCAATGTGTTCATTACATGCATTACTGTTACTATGTACGAACTTATATTCCACATATCGTGTGACAAAGTTGCTGTTTCTCCAGTCATGAAACTATATTATTATTGCTTTACTCTCATGTTTGTGGTAGTGGCTTGTCAAATGAAATTCTAACACTTTTTACGTACCACGGCCTCCATTATAACCCAAAGACGAAAGCAGCCTCGTTCCTTATTCATTGTTTGTGAAAATTTGCAGTAACTACAACAACTTTCACAATTTAATACAAAGACACACACACACACACACACACACACACACACACACACACACACACACACAGAGCGAGAGAGAGAGAGAGAGAGACAGACAGACAGAGAGACTTTACGAGAAGCCTTTGAACTGTAACACTAGGGTGTGATCAGATAGTGCGTGCTGGATACATGAGCAAAATTGTGAATTATAGTTTTCAGCCTGTCCAAATAAAATTTCTGTGGTCAGAGAATGAGTTTCTGTCTCTCTCTCTCTCTGTGTGTGTGTGAGTATGTGTGCTTTTTTCT
Organism: Schistocerca nitens; assembly: GCF_023898315.1. NCBI lineage: Eukaryota > Metazoa > Arthropoda > Insecta > Orthoptera > Acrididae > Schistocerca > Schistocerca nitens. Next base: position 252,028,350 of record NC_064618.1, read on the forward strand.
ATTACAACAAAGAACTCTAAAGAGAATATCTGTGATCTGAGAGCGGGCACAAGAACTTCCCTATCTTTCACGTACTGCTTCACACGAAGTCCATCCTTCACTGAGCCAAACTGGTGGAAGTTGATCTTTGAGGTCTTCTGTTGTTGGGCGGCGAAGAACCCAACAGGCGCACACGCTTTAATACCCCAACTGGTAGACGAGTGTGTCAGCAGTACCAGCAGAGACGTCCAGTTGTGCAGTGAGGTGCCTCATTGTGATTCACGGATCGAACACCTGGAATGAGAGTGTCCGCACGTTCCAACATTGCGGCAGTCACAGCTGTGAGCGGCCTGCCGGCACAGGGGAGTTCGCACAGGTTCGCGCGATTTGTCTCGGCGTTGACAGACGCCTCTCCTTCCTTTTGTTCACTATCAGGTCTCCGTAGACATTCTGCAAGCGCCTATGAATAACTGCAATACCTCATTTTCCCACCAAACGATACTCAATGACAGCTCTCTGTGCGGAACGCATCTCAGTTACAGACCCCATTTTGAGGGTTACGTATAGCGCAGCCACCTACCGGTACTTTATGAAGCTATAGGGGCTGAAATGGAAATACTCCACGACGTCCCATAAGAAATTCAGCATTTTTTAAACCGGAACTGACTGAAAAAAATGTGTTGCACTCCTTATTGAGCGTCCATCGCAGAACAATTTTGCTCCTTCAACTTAATTACACACGCTGAATCAATCCCCCTCCCCAAGAAAAAAAAATCACATACAAACATTATTACTCCTACAACGCTGTATTCCCATACTAAGCAGAGTTTCGTCATTTGCTGTCTTTCCCAGGCTTGCAGTTTTAATGGTCAGTTGTATATTACCACGAATATCGCTACATTGTCAGAAATGAGGATAGAGAATTCATAACCAGGCAGTGTTACTAGAGATTGTCTGTGTTTTTATGCGATGTCAGTTACCGAATGTGAAAGATATGAATATTATGATTTCTTACTATTTTCTACCACAATACGGGATATTAATAACTATTACAACAGCAATGCGCCGTCATCCTTCGATGCTGCGTTCTTACTGTAGGGATCTGTGCTTTTCTTTCTGTGCTCCAACACTAGGAATTACAAATGAAAACACACTAAAGCGCCAAAGAAACTGGTATAGGTATGTGTATTCGAACACAGAGGTATGTAAACAGGCAGAACACGGCACAGTGGTCGGCAAAGCCTGTATAACACATGTGTCTGACGCAGATCTTAGATCGGTTACTTCTGCTACAATGGCAGGTTATCAAGATTTAAGTGAGTTTGAACGTGGTGTTATAGTCGGCGCACGAAGGAGGGGACACAGCATCTGTGAGGTAGGAAAGAAGTGGAGATTTTCCCTTACGACCCTTTCACCAGTGTACCGTGAATACCAGGAATCCGACATCGCTGCGCCCGGAAAAAGATTCTCCAAGAGCGGGGCCAACGACGACAGGAGAATCGTTTAACGTCACAGAAGTGCAGCCCTTCCGGAAATTGCTGTAGATTTCAGTTCTCGACCATCAACAAGTGTCACCGTGCGAACCACTCAACGAAACATCATCGATATGGGCTTTCGGAGCCGAAGGCCACCTCGTGTACCGTTGATGAGTGCGCGACAGAAACCTTTACGCCTCAAGAACGTACAACATCGCAGCGCGTCAGCAATCGTTGGTTAATATATTAAAAAAACTAGAAACCCGCCTCGATTGCAAAAAACCACCTAGTGTTAACCTAGGTTTCGGCGGTGTTTCTTTGCAATCGAGGCGGGTTTCTAGTTTTTTAAACCTGGGCCCGAAGACACCGACATTGGACGGTTGATGTCTGGAAAGGTGTTACCTGGTCGGGAGAGTCTAGTTTCAAATTGTATCGAGAGGATGGACGTCTACGCGTATGGAGACAACCTCAAGAACCCACGGACCCTGCTAGTCAGCAGGGGACTCTTCAAGCTGGTGGAGGCTCTCTAATGGTGTGGGGTGTGTGCAGTTGGCGTAATATGGTACCCCTGATACGTTTAGATACGACTTTGAAAGGTGACACGTACGTCAGCATCCTGTCTGATCAAGTGCATCTATTCATGTCCATTGTACATCCAACCGGACTTGGGCAGTTCCAGCAGGACAATACGGCACCCCACAGTTCCATAATCGCTACAGGGTGGCTCCAGGAACAGTCTTCTGAATTTAAAGAATTCCGCTGGCCTTCAAACTCGCCAGACATGACCATTATTGGGCATATCCGGGACTCTTTGCAACGTGCTGTTCAGAAGATATCTCCATCCCCTCGCACTCTTATGGATTTATGGACCGCCTTGCAGGATTCATGGTGTCAGTTCCCTCCAGTACTACTTCAGACGTTTGTCGAATCCATGCCACGTCATGTTGCGACCACTTCTGCATGCTCGCGGGCGTCTTACACGATAATAGGCACGTGTAGTAGTTTCATTGTTCTTCAGTGTAAGTTCGTCATTATGTAACAGACAGTCTCATATGTACACATAGTTCTTAAAGATGGAATTCTTTTCTGGCAATCAAATGCAAAAAGCATGAACACAGTTTTCAACCTACAGAAGACGTCTATCTGAATAATAAACAAAAATGTAAATCGGGCTGATGTTAAGTACCTTGCCATAAGATAGACCGCTCATGAGCCAGTTACCAATCTGTTTTGCACATTAAATATAGCTTTCTTAATAACTGAATATACAATTCTATAACAAGACGTAAGGGATAAAAGGGGTTAATAAAATGTACTTACTTAAAAAAAAAAGGTATCTGTAATGTACCTCTAAGCAATGCATCGTGTAAAGTGAAGCATTGCGTAGATAACATAAATTTGGAGTTTGGTAATGCAGGTGAATATCGCATGTATGTTCTTTAAATATCTCTGAGAGTTCATAGTACGATCTGAAATAAGTACAGCCAATTTAAAAAGATCTACCAAACTTCAGAAAGTGCACGGTATAACGTGGAAATACTACAATAAACGTTTCATATCCGCTAATGCGAAAATTTGCCATTCCAATACAGTTGTCTTGGCTGAAGCACAATATTACTCAGAAACGACATCTTTAGGAGGACATTAAAAAGCAGATGAAATGACAGGGGAAGAGCGAAAAATTCTAATAAAAATTTGTAGTCTCATTAATATAAATGGCTTATGAACTTAAAGAAAAACTACAGACATATACACAGCACTGGACAAGTTCACTGATGCAATACGTAAGACGATGCTATGGTTACGTCTACAGAATGGACAACGCTAGATTAACAAGAAAAGCTACTTAATTAAATAAATTTAAACAAAGGTAATTATGAATTGGTAAGAAGGAGTTAAGCAGGACTTACGAATAAGAGTGACGCAGGAACAGCATCAGAGAAAGAAAAGTCTTTGGAATCGTAGGTGCAAATCCCTAATTCACAAAGCTAAAAAAGACATCACTAAAAATAGCGGACAGAGAAACGCAAGGAGCAGCGCAGTGAATCCGTGAACAGATTTAAGGACGGGAAGAAGACAAAGAATCTTTCAGACTAACTTAACAAGTTCAAAGGCATTCTTCAACTGGACATAAGGAAGAAAGAAGTAAATATCTCTGTCATTTCCTGTTTCTTTCTTTTTGTTTCCTGGAAATCTTTACTTCCAAAGGCCTCCGATATTTAATACCAAAATCCGATCTTCATCCTGAGCTCTATATCTCGCTTATTGTGGAGGAATACTGACTCAGTATTTGGGTGTTGTCGTAAGGCATGTTTCTGTGATGATACAAATATTGTGACTCATTTCGCATAGGTCATTCCAAGCACATCTGCTCAAAGCATCAACAGTTTTCATCTTTTACCCACGTTTTCCTGATTTTTCTAGGAGTTAACACATTACTCATCATGGTCTGGAGATGAGGTATAAGTTTTAGTGAAGATAGAAAGTAAATGAAAGTAACAATACTACACTCCTGGAAATTGAAATAAGAACACCGTGAATTCATTTTCCCAGGAAGGGGAAACTTTATTGACACATTCCTGGGGTCAGATACATCACATGATCACACTGACAGAACCACAGGCACATAGACACAGGCAACAGAGCATGCACAATGTCGGCACTAGTACAGTGTATATCCACCTTTCGCAGCAATGCAGGCTGCTATTCTCCCATGGAGACGATCGTAGAGATGCTGGATGTAGTCCTGTGGAACGGCTTGCCATGCCATTTCCACCTGGCGCCTCAGTTGGACCAGCGTTCGTGCTGGACGTGCAGACCGCGTGAGACGACGCTTCATCCAGTCCCAAACATGCTCAATGGGGGACAGATCCGGAGATCTTGCTGACCAGGGTAGTTGACTTACACCTTCTAGAGCACGTTGGGTGGCACGGGATACATGCGGACGTGCATTGTCCTGTTGGAACAGCAAGTTCCCTTGCCGGTCTAGGAATGGTAGAACGATGGGTTCGATGACGGTTTGGATGTACCGTGCACTATTCAGTGTCCCCTCGACGATCACCAGTGCTGTACGGCCAGTGTAGGAGATCGCTCCCCACACCATGATGCCGGGTGTTGGCCCTGTGTGCCTCGGTCGTATGCAGTCCTGATTGTGGCGCTCACCTGCACGGCGCCAAACACGCATACGACCATCATTGGCACCAAGGCAGAAGCGACTCTCATCGCTGAAGACGACACGTCTCCATTCGTCCCTCCATTCACGCCTGTCGCGACACCACTGGAGGCGGGCTGCACGATGTTGGGGCGTGAGCGGAAGACGGCCTAACGGTGTGCGGGACCGTAGCCCAGCTTCATGGAGACGGTTGCGAATGGTCCTCGCCGATACCCCAGGAGCAACAGTGTCCCTGATTTGCTGGGAAGTGGCGGTGCGGTCCCCTACGGCACTGCGTAGGATCCTACGGTCTTGGCGTGCATCCGTGCGTCGCTGCGGTCCGGTCCCAGGTCGACGGGCACGTGCACCTTCCGCCGACCACTGGCGACAACATCGATGTACTGTGGAGACCTCACGCCCCACGTGTTGAGCAATTCGGCGGTACGTCCACCCGGCCTCCCGCATGCCCACTATACGCCCTCGCTCAAAGTCCGTCAACTGCACATACGGTTCACGTCCACGCTGTCGCGGCATGCTACCAGTGTTAAAGACTGCGATGGAGCTCCGTATGCCACGGCAAACTGGCTGACACTGACGGCGGCGGTGCACAAATGCTGCGCAGCTAGCGCCATTCGACGGCCAACACCGCGGGTCCTGGTGTGTCCGCTGTGCCGTGCGTGTGATCATTCCTTGTACAGCCCTCTCGCAGTGTCCGGAGCAAGTATGGTGGGTCTGACACACCGGAGTCAATGTGTTCTTTTTTCCATTTCCAGGAGTGTATATCAGTCAGTTGATTAAAAGCTAGGACTGAGTTGATGAAGCAATAATATTATTCCAGAATGAGATTTTCACTCTGCTGCGCAGTGTGCGCTGATATGAAACTTCGTGGCAGAATAAAACTGTATGCCAGACCGAGACTCGAACTAGGGACCTTTGCCTTTCGAGGGCAAGTGCTCTACAATTTGAGCTACCCAAGCACGGCTCAGGCCCCGTCCTCACAGCTTTACTTCTGCCAGTACCTCGTCTCCTACTTTCCAAACTTCACAGAAGCTCTCCTGCGAACCTTGCAGAACTAGCACTCCTGGAAGAATGGATATTGCGGAGACATGGCTTAGTCACAGCCTGGGGGATGTCTCCAGAATGAGATTTTCACTCTGCAGCGGAGTGTGCGCTGATATGAAACTTCCTGGCAGATTGAAACTGTGTGCCGGACCTTGGACTCGAACTCGGGACCTTTGGCTTTCGCGGGCAAGTGCTATACCATCTGAGCTACCCAAGGACGACTCACGCCCCGTCCTCACAGCTCAGATTGTAGACCTTAATGTTACTTCCTTATCGCAGAGGAATGTGTGCTGCAATATTTTTACAGTGTAGTAGTAAATCGGAAATGTTAGCTTTTACTTTCTACGTTTTACGCTACAACAATTTGTGCGACATTTACAAAATATTATACTGCACCAGATCTACTGGTTATAAGCGAGTGTGTACGTGTACTCTAAAATAAGTAGACCAACTACTACTGTCGACTGTAGTTGGTATACAATTTTCTAAATGGAACGCGCAGTGCTGTGAAGGGAGTCACGTCAAGCGCTGTTCGTTCAGGGAATGGGACATAGTTTACGTATAAAAATTAAAATGGCATGTCATAAGAAACATAAAATTTTATTCATTATCTGAATAATCATTTCCTCGGATAAAATGTACGCACCACCGCTATAAATCGATCGGAAACTGTAGATTACATAGAAATCAAAATAGACCAACAATACTGGTGTCGAGTCTGTAGTTTTTGACACCACTAGGATGACTGTTGTAGTACTAACTATATAGCTATCCAAAAGCATTATAATCTTTTCAGCTATTATTAGGTGTTAATATATCCCTGCAGAGATATTAAGAAGGAACTGAATAAGTAGGGGCTGGTTTTCACTCGTTAAGTTATCACAATCTGGGGTACAGTGGTGCAAATACTGAACAGACAGTTCTGTTGTTAAAACCTCCTTCTCCTTATGAACCAGAATAGTATCTCAAACACTCACCGATGTGATCACGTACTAGAAACACAACACATGAAAAAATAAGAAGACGAGTAGTTTCTATGGCAATACATGTCGAAAGCATGTCCTTTAAGTGCAACGGCGTCTTTCTGCAAGAGAGTATCAAAGAAAACTGATTTCGTATGAAAGACGATGTGTATCTTTAAATTTAAACAAAAAGACTACAGTATGAAAAATACAATTTGTTTGGAAATGAATGTAAAAAACATCAGTTACTAGTTACAGACAACGATTATTTCTTTACTACACTGTATCCGTCACTGCAAGGGAAATTTCTGTATTCTAAAACAGAACGGAAAATATCTACTACCATAAAAAATCTGATATGTTAAATATTTACGGAACTGTTCTAGGTGCTAAAGTCAGAAATGATCCTGGCTGAAAATGTCACTTGTTAAGAGAACAATAGGCAGGAAATGGTCACCAGATGCCTGGCAGCTCTTTAAGAAACAGTTAGGTGGGAGCGAGAGTAACAGTTCTATGGAAAGGAGTGCAGTTGCACAGGCTTCGTTTTCTGACATCACGCCCACCTAGATGACTAAGGAAAAGCTGTTACTCAAGCAAACTAAGGGAAATGTATAGCTCGACTTGTGTCTCATATAACCTGTGTATGTCAACATCTTCTTTTAGGCTGTGGAGAAACCACTTCTTCGCTGCCGTTACACGCCTTTTGTAGAAACATTTCTCGATATTTAGGGTACTTAATGCTAAGCTTAACTGTCTTGGCCCACTCCCGACTTCAAATGCGTATTTAAGAAATGTTTAAAATTACTCACAACTCAGTGCAGTGAGCGAAAGTACTATCTCGCTTCATACTGAATCATTATTCGGTTACACTATCCCTTGAAACTATTCCCGCTAGACTGCTGAAATCTCTGTATAAATTTCCTTTCTACGCCTCTTCTTGAAATGACAACAGAAAGTAAGATAAATTCTTTGAGTATTTTACAGACGTCTATTTGTAGTCGTAACCTCTGCCTTAACCACTTTCCGTCGGACACCAGTCAGTGTTTGTTTTTGCTGCTTTACTCTGGCAAGTATCTACCTTTCTAAGAACACCGGAAAATTGTGCAAGGAATGACTCCTCATTTAAAGTGCGTGCTGAATACCCATACTATGACAAATGTCACATTTTGAAGATTTTGCTCTTTTTGTTGTTAGCTTTGCCTTCACCTGTGATAAACAGCGGTTTTCATAATTGTCTGAGGTGACTACATACTGCTTCCTGTGTACTCTTTCATTCCACAAATATGCTGTTTCCTCACTTATGTAAGCGTGTCATCGGAGTGTTTAATATTAGTTGACAAAACAACGTACGTCACACGAAGCAGTTGTTGAAAAAAAATTATTTAATGAATAGAAACAAAGAGAATTCAATAGCCAAATTAATTTTGAGTGGTAATTGTGGTGATCCGCCGCTCATTTTCGAATACTTTCAGTCCTGCGTTCAATCTTTATAAGTGCACCGCACGTTTCCACAGCTTACATTTTAAATTATTTTCCCTTCGTAAAACATTTTATGGTAACTGCCATATTTCTGTCCCATGCTTGTTTGTTAAATGGAAGAAACTTTTATGGTGCCTTATTTCATTGTCTGCAGTGATACTAACTACTATTGTGATTATTTTTAAAGCATAGAATTCTTAGTCTTAGTTACATTGCTTTGTTTAGAAAAGGTAACCCACTATCATTATATCTACATGAGGAAAATAAATATAATGGTATCTCATAATTCGTGAAACCTGGCCGTAAACCTGTTACATACAAACGGCAAGCAAGTAAGCTTATTACATCATTTAGCTGCGACACGGGGAACGTAAATAGCTGTTAACTGTACTGCTTATCGATGTACGTGATACTTAGATAATCGGGAAATGTTACAAATCATGGCGCTAATGGCACTAGTGGATTCACATACTTACAGAGTTTTTAAAAGTCAGTAAGAATAGCGAAATGTGACGTTGTCTAAGAAAGGGTATTTCACTGATTAAGTACCGACCACAAAAACATCTTGAATTAATCAGTACTAACGTACTAAAAGGAAATACTATAAGCAAAAATCTCGAAAGGTTCTTAATCAATTTTCTTCAAATTTTTATACTATACTCCCAGAATAATAAGAGGAACTTATTGCCGGCCGCGGTGGTCTAGCGGTTCTAGGCGCTCAGTCAGGAACCGCGCGACTGCTACGGTCGCAGGTTCGAATCCTGCCTCGGGCATGAATGTGTGTGATGTCCTTAGGTTAGTTAGGTTTAAGTAGTTCTAAGTTCTAGGGGACTTATGACCACAGATGTTGAGTCCCATAGTGCTCAGAGCCATTTGAACCAACTTATTCTGTACATGTTTATAACCAACAACGTCCATGCGTAACGGTAAAACCCGATGAGAAAAAAAATGGTGTGTAGTGAGAAAGTGTGATCTTTTTTTTTTTTTTCTCACAGTCTGTTTTAACTACAATAGCACTCCGTCTTCAGGTCACAAGTGGCTCATCGGAACCATCCGACCGCCGTGTCATCCATAGCTGAGGATGCGGATAGGAGGGGCGTGTCGTCAGCACACCGTTCTCCCGGTCGTTATGATGGTTTCCCTTGACCGGAGCCGCTACTATTCGGTCGAGTAGCTCCTCAATTGGCATCACAAGGCTGAGTGCACCCCGAGAAATGGCAACAGCACATGGCACCCCGGACGGTCACCCATCCAAGTGCCGGCCACGCCGTTACAGTGCTCAACTTCGGTAATCTGACGGGAACCGGTGTTTCCACTGCGGCATGGCCGTTGCCGTAACTACAATAGGAGCGAATTTAAACTAAGAAACAAGCTGATTTTCGCATATATTTATCTCTTGTAGTGGTCAGATGTTTGTGACACTAGATATTGAGCGTTAGTGACAGAGGAGTGCAAAAGTCATTATTTTGTCAGGGATGGTAGGAGGGAAAGTGTCAATGTGTGGGGTGGTGGAATGGGTTCTTTCCTTGGCTCAGTGGGTGAGGTGAGAATGAAACATTGGTGGTTCCACTATCAGTCATATTGACATGTAAGATCCTTTAAGCAAACAGAGTAATACACTGTGTCTTAGCACGCTCAATACCTCGCGGCAGCGGGGCGGCGCGGAGTCGTAGCGTACAGATTCCAGTGACCATGCAGCGACAGTTCGTGTTGCAGCGGACCGCCAGGCGGCGTATTCTTCAATGTGGTGCTGTACCCGTGAGCCAATTCGGAAGTGGCGCGTTCTTCTCCTTTTGGATTAGCTCGTCGCGTTTTTAACAACCGGCTATTGCGTCTCGCGGAGTGTTCCGTCATAGAATCAAACAAGCGAACCTCAGGTTCGGCGGCTACTGGTGTTCATCAACCACTTGGTTCACAGGTGACTCATTTGGAGAGGATGCAGTCCCTTCGTCCTCGCCAGCCACGTGTGTAAGTACCACACGAACTATTATCTGGTATCATCTGGGATGGTATCTTCTGTGTTGACCTATTGGCGCGGTACCGACATTCTCTTCTATCGAGAAGCGTAGCGGCTAAGTAGTTGCAGCGAAGTATCACGTCCTCTGACTAATCATCCGTCCGTCCATCCATTCGACGTTTCTTCGTCTCTTCTTTCTCCCCTCAAAGTACCACCTGACTCTTGGGTCATTGATCTATGCTGCTCACATTGGGCAAAAACGTGACCAATGTCGACACACATGCCAGCTTTCCTTGTTTCACCTGTATGCTGGCGTGGTCGGGCCATGCCCTGCCGTCCTCCTACGCATCACCAGATACGTCATGCACGTGAATTCAGTATGATGACAGTTCCTGGAGCATTCACCGCTGACGTAGGAACCGCGCTGGTCGTTGTTTTCCTTGGAAGCACTGCCTTTCTGCTTGGTCGTTGACCTGTAGAAGTGCAGACTGCTGCTGCGCAAACTCCACTGGTAAATAGCCTCCTTGTTCGACTGCTGCCCCTTTCGAATATCGTGGCTTAACGTGTCAAAGTCTCTAAAATGTCTCTAATAAGTCTTTACGGTATTTTTCTGCAATATCTCTGCTTTGAACAACCATAAATAACACATAATTATTATACACAACCATAAATAACACATTATTATGATATGTAATTATGCACTCTACATTCCTCACCCGTCAGGAAAAATTCGTCCTCGAATTTTGTCCTATGTCCACCTACAAATAACTAACAAACACGAAACAAAAACAAAGTGGAAACCCTACTCTGCCAGGAAAATTATGTAATAAATTCAATCCATTGTATCTTGAAATACATCAGCTTTAAGAAAACTTCTGAAAGTAATGTTAGAAGTATCGTTATATGACAATCAGTGACAGTGCAGTGAAGTAGCAAGCATCAACTATCTCTATCTATGTTTTAGCATTATATGAATATTCTCAGAATTTTTCTAGCCATTCAACAGGAATTTGATGTAGTGATATGTTATTGTGCCTTGGGTTTTTGTCTGATACACAGAAAAGCAGTACAATGTATAATTATGTAGTAGAACACTCTTGCCTTGTTGTGCAGTTATAAGAATATATAATGAAAGCAGGATGGAGAATTCAAGGGAACTGCTTATGTACGATATATTTTGAGCACCCAGTGGTTGCATAGGTGTTTTAGGCCAGGAAATTTGTGGATACGTTCCGACAACAGTGGCCGAAATGGTTATGGTTGCAGGTAAGTGAAATTTCAAGCCTGAGAGAGAACGTAATGTGACATTAACTGTCAGTTCCCTACCGCAGAGCTCAGCACTTCGGTTGTAGTAGCGGCACCATGGTCAAAACAGCGTGCAAAGATATCTGTCAGTTGGTTAACTTCATAAAACCAGTGTTCTCCTACTTGCTCGAAAGAATATGGTGTAGCAGTTAGTATGTCACACGGGCAATTTGAGGCTTTGTGTTTCTCAAAAAATAGCTGAGATTCACAATTATCGGTGTTCACTTCTGTGACACGTGATGGGCATACGGTAAGCTGTTACTTAATTCTGCAACTATCATTACTGCGGTAGCATTCGATGTTTTGGATATTAGGAATACTTAACTTGTTCGAAATTGTAAAAATTTATTAAGTTGGTCCCATTTCAATGGGAATCAGTTTTGCTAGTCACCAGGAAGGAAATTTGAATTCGTAATTTTACATCGTCTGCGTCCACTAGTACTTCCGCCAAGTAATACTACTGCGGCAAGTGTTCCTTATCTGGAAGGAAGATTGATTGTAGTGACTATGGTAACTGTTTACGAATCTGAATCAATATGAATGTAAAGTTTGTTGCGATGGCAAAATTGATGATAAATATCCCTCTACTGCATGTTGGACAGTTTCCTTGAGATCCTCTACTGCTAGCCGTGCATCCACAAACTGATCTATAAGTAAACGAAGTAACCTCGCTGCTGAGGTCTTCCTATCCTTTACATCTAGTCTGGTTCATATTATCTTTATACCTATTCAATGCCGCGGTGATATCTTGCAGATACTTGTTCAATTCTAGCGTAACATTCCTAATGGCCTTGGTGTTATTGACTACTGCCTCGTGGTGTGCCAGGCAACAGTGGCCTAGCTGAAGCCGGCTGTAATTGTAACGCCTGTAATGTATTATTTAACTGTGTGATATCATCATCTGCCATGCCAAAAATGGTTTTTAATAATTTACCACTTGCGTTCATCCACCCTCGTTTAAATAGTTTGATTATAGATCACTAATCCTTCTATTTGACGCAATTCGCAGCGTAACTGGTCATATGAGCATTGCAGAGATGTATATGCGGTTGCTACCTCATCAAATATCTCCATTTTTCTTGCTGCTGAGTTTCAGGTATTAAATTCTACCTCTAACAGCCGGCCCGGGTGGCCGAGCGGTTCTAGGCGCTACAGTCTGGAATCGCGCGACCACTACGGTCGCAGGTTTGAATCCTGCCTCGTGCATGGATGTGTGTGGTTTCCTTAGGTTAGTTAGGTTTAAGTAGGTCTAAGTTCTGGGGGACTGATGACCTTAGAAGTTAAGTCCCATAGTGCTCAGAGCCATTTGTGCCTACCTCTAACATGACAAGCTCCTTACGTATCTGCCGTAGATAATATTCCAGTACTATCGTCCACTTACGATTAGTTAGTATCACTGTGTCCTGTCTAACAAAAGTGACGTCACTCCTCAACTTGTGCCCTTGTAATTCATAGCTCATGTTATTCATACCTGTAAACAAGAAAAATAGTGCTGCAACGATGTAAGACCCCATTTTGGTAGAAGGCGATACATGTAACGTGGAAAGTAGTATTTCTAAGCTATTGTTTACATAATTGCTTAAAAAAAATTATTGTGCACTTTGTATGGCCTAGATATCCTTATCAGTACGTTCTACTGAAAGACTTATACTTATTTAAGTACACAGTGTCTAATCATATGCCAGTACTGTCTGTTATATAAAACCCAAAATTCCTCTTCATGTATTTTGATAATCCTTTTACTGTACCTGATTTTCTGTTAGTACATTGTCGCTAGAATTGGAAGTATACAAAAATTATTTACATTTGTGTCAGAACGGTAGATTTTGTATGGTGGATACATAATTGACTGCAGGTGGCCGAATGTTATATGGGGCAGAGTGCGTGTTCTGTGCTAGTGGATCAGCGCTCTTCCATTTCCGCAGTCCAGCATCCTTCACAACAGTATTCGCTACCGTTGTTGGCATTACGTCTGGTACTCCCTTAAAAGGTTTCAACAGGCTTCCATTAACAATTGCTTATGGGTAACTGTAACTTGATGTTAACTGGCGATGTGATTTCGACATCTTGGTAAGAACTCTGGTCATAAATTTTGTCATCTCTCCTTTAGCAACATAGGGAGTGGATAGAAAAACCCATTGTCCAATTCTGAAATCCGGATACTTAGCACGTACATTGCCTAATTTCTCTTGCCATTCTAATTCTCTGCTATTTGCTTTCTCCATTTTTTTCCACATATCTTTAATGATTCAGCTAATTTCCTTATTCTTTCTCCATTCTTTTTTTCTCCGTTCTTTTCTTCTTTGAGCTTTATAACATCTTCCTTCTATAAATAACTTCATAAGGTGACATGCCCATTCCTTCGTGTGTTTTGGCGTTGTGAGCACTTACATAGTATTGAATGGTGATATCCCAATTGTGTGTTTGTCGTTGATAAAATAAAAATCTTGACGACAGTGAAGTGGACGCATTCTCTCCATCCATTTTCATGTAGGTATAATGGGGTTGTGTGTAATCAATGTACTTTCAGCAAACGGCAGACTTGTTTAATGAAGGCTGGAATGAAGTTACTACCTTGGTCAGCTTCCAGTAGGCTTCCAGTAAGCCGAACTTTAAAAGCCAATTATTGACCATAGAATGTGCAATGGCATTTGTCCATTGATCAGGGAGGCTTTCCATAATTAGATATCTTGGGAAATGATCCATAATCGTTAGTACGTACTTATTCCTGGCTAGTGTTTTATTTAAGGGACTATAAATCTCCATTCCTACTATTTGAAATGGATGTGTTGCTTCTGAGTGTCTTCGTAATGGTATATGTTGACAGCAATAGTCAAGTCGCTGAGCGCACAGTATGAAGTTGCACACGTATCTTGTGTACCATCAGAAATGTTCAGCAGTGTGTCTTTTAGTAGTTCTTTGACCACTGTGACCTGAAAGAATGTGATCGTGGGACTCTTGCATGACTTCCTGTCAGATGTGTTTGGGAACCACGATTCTCGGTCCGAATCTAGTTGCAGGCAAAACTAGCACTGTGTCACACGTCTTCTGGAATTTTCATCTGAAGCCTACACCACTTAACATGTATTTTGGAGGGTCGTTTCTCCTGACCTCAATTCACTGTTTACTTATGACTGACATGTGAACCCCAGTGTCGACTAATAGTCTACCTTAATACTACATGGCAACCAGAACTTCCCTCCTCCCTCCCCCCCCACCCCCACCCCCACACCCCGTCTTTGCATGCGCTCTAATAGCATAGAATTTTAAATCGAATGCCCGTCGGTGGTTCTGTTGTTCCCGTTCTTGTTTAACGGACTCTGTCAGCAAATTTCCCTGTACTACTACACGCACGATATGTATGCCCCATCCTTTGACAATTTCTACACTGTGGCTGGCGATAGTTATTCGCGATGTGTCATTGCCGATCGCTCCCGAAATAGCGAACCCCTGTGGAAAATACATTTTTTTCTTTCTTCGTACCTCGTCACGGCGTCTATTTCCTCTCATGCTGTGTCAATGTTGACTGCATCTGTTAAATTCTTCAGAAAATCTGCCCTAACACGGCTCGATGTTTTGGGGGGAAATAACCGCAAAAAAATATTTAAGGTCCCATTTTCCACTTACCTATTCTCCAGATCTTGTGAAATATACTTATTGGAATGACTTCTTACCATGACTCAGTGGGCGAGGTGAGAGTGAAACATTGATGGTTCCACTATCAGTCATTTATTGACACATAAGATCCTTCAAGCAAATGGAGTAATACGTTGTGACTTAACTCACTCAATATCTCGCGGCAGCGGTGCAGCGCAGAGTCGTAACCTGCAGATTCCAGTGACCACACGGCGACGGCTTGAGTTGCAGCGGACCGCCAGGCCGCGTGTTCTACCATTTGGTGCTGTACCGGCCACCCATTCAGGCGGCGGCATGTTGTCCTCCTCTTGATTTCGCTCGTTGCGTTATAAACGACCGGATACGGTGTGGCGCGGAGTGCTCTACCCTGGAATCAAACAAGCGAACCTCAGATTCGGATTCTTCTGGCAGAGTTCATCAACCTCGTGGTTCGCAGGTGACCCCTTTGGTGAGGCCGCAATCCCTTCACGAGCGACCTGGGTAAGTACTACACGACTTAACCTGGTAACATATGGGGGCGGTGGCATGTTCTTCTCCTCTTGAATTCGCTCGTTGCGTTACAAACGACCGGATACAATGTGGCGCGGAGTGCTCTACCCTGGAATCAAACAAGCGACCCTCAGATTCAGATTCTTCTGGCAGAGTTCATTAACCTCGTGGTTCGCAGGTGACCCACTTGGTGAGGCCGAAATCCCTTCGTCCTCACGAGCGACCTGGGTAAGTACTACACGAACGTAACATGTTAACATCTGGGATGGCATCTTCTGTGTTGACCCATTGGCGTGGTACCAACAACTTCTGTCGAGAAGCGTAGCGACTAAGTCGTTGCAGCAAAGTATGACCTCCGCTGACTAACCATTGGTCCGTCCGTCCAGGCGACGTTTCTTCGTCTCTTCTTTCTCCTCTCAATGAACCACCCCACGCCCGTTCGTTGGAGGTATTTATTTGGCGGTTTCGCAAATGTCAAGCAAGATTCTAGGACGGTGACTGACTCTTCGGTTATTGATTTACGCTTCTCGCGTTGGGCAGCAACGTGGCCAATGTCGACACACGTGCTGGCTTTCCTTGTTTTACTTCAATGCTCGCGTGGTTGGTCATTGCCAGCCGTCCTTCTCCGCATCACCAGATACGTCACGCAAGCGAGTTCAGCATGATGACAGGAGCACTGACTTCAGATGTGCGAACCGCGTTGGTCGTTATTGTCCTTGTAAGCTCTGCCCACCTGCTTGGTCACTGATCTGTCGAAGTGCTGACTGCTACTGCGCAAAATCCACTGGTCATTGGCCTCCTTGTTCAACTGCTGCCGCTTGTGAATGTTGTGGCTTAAATGTCTCAGAAAATGTTCACTTAACCTATAATAAGTCTTTAAGAATTTTTTTGCCGGATCTCTGCTTTGAACAACCATAAATAAAACGTGTAACTCTTCAGGCTTTCCCGGCGATCTAATGACATCTTGGGTTGTCGGGTGTTCTGCCGGATATCAGCGTCGTACTTGCACGATATTTCGGTCACGTAGCTCGTAACCTTCATCAGGTGCGACCTGAGACTGCTCCTCGAGTGGACCTGGTCCAGTATTTATGCCTATGGCCTTCCCCCTCCACTAACGGCTGCAGGCGCTTCCTCTGTGGTCCGCGCCCATTCCCTGCGACCTGCTGGAGCGTTGCTGCTCCGTTTTCCGTCCACTGCGGTTCTAGGTGTTCCCTCTGCGGTCCGCGCCCACCAACCCCGCTCCTGGGGGTTTCATCTACGTTCTGGGGTACCAAGCGTTCCCCCTGCGGTCCGCGCCCGCTCACCACGACCGGTTGGAGCGTTGCCGCTCCGTTTACACGTTGCACACACACACACACACATTCCGAGTTGCGATGTCGAGGCGAGAGGACGTGTTTGACGATAGAGCGAAGGGTGTGGCGGATCGCTGTCCGGCGGGGTCAGCTCAGGCGACTGAGTTGCTCCCGTCGGCGGCCCCATCCGGCCCCCCACTTATGACGAACCGGCGCCGACTACCTGACGATGACTTGGATGTTTCTTTTGGTGATGTTTCTCGCTCCCAGGAGCGCATGCTCGTGCGCATGCACAAGCTTGCGCATGGGGGTGACTACCCCGGTCGTGAGGACGACGTAGCTGCCGTGCTTGCGTACTGCAGAATCCGGAAGGCTGCTGCACTGCCGGGCTCGGGGCGAAAGGCGGCAGGTGAGCCGGTGGGGGCCTCGCCAGGCGAACACTCTGCGTCCCTGGCGACGGCGGTCTCACAGGGAGCGCCACAGGGGCCGGCCATGCAAGAGGTCGGTTCGCTCGTGGCTGCTCCTACGGCCCTGCAACATCAAGAACCCGTAGCCACGCCAGTTTCTGCCCCGCCCTGCGCGAAGGGCACTACCGCGGTCTGGGCGGGTGCAAAGCCAGCTCAAGAGGCCGCCGTGATTGCCACCGACGACGACTTGCCTGACGCAAATCTTGCGGAGGCCATCGCTGACGCTGACAGACGAGACGCTGACGATGCTCGTGCGTTCCGGAAGCGCCGTGCTGACGCAGCTGACGACTCTGACGTCCGCTCCCAAGCCTCCGACACTGCTCGGCCGCGGAAGAAGGCCCCTAAGGCCTCCCGCGCCGCCGCTGCCGCTGCGGCCCGGACGGTCGCGACGACGGTGTGCGCGAAGGAGCAGCGGTCCTCCACAGGCCGTGCTGCTGCGCGCCACCCTGATGAGGACGGTTTCATCACCCCTGCCAGGCGGCACACGGCACGGGCGGCTGTCCTCCAGCCTGCGCTGCCACTGCCGACCGCCAACGCTTTCCAGGACGCGTCTGATGGCGTACCAGACGACGCTGGGGTTCCGCCCCGGCCTGCTGCGCCGCGTCCCCCGCCGATTGTGGTCCAATGGGACGGCCCTTATAAGCCGTTCGAGCAGAAGATCACTCGGGTGGCGCCCACTGCCAGCGTCAAGACCGCCGGCAATGATCTCTACCGGCTCTCCATGACGTCTGTCGAGGACTACCGTGCAGTAATGGATGTCATCTGCAAAGATGGCCTCCATTGCTACACTCACCCATCGGAGCCGCTCAAGCTGTTGAAGGTGGTGTTCCGCCGCCTCCCACTCCAGTTTGGGGCGGATTACCTCCGTGAAGAACTGGAGGACATGGGCTTTGGCATCCGCCACACGGGGCTCATGAACTCCCCACGCACTCACCGCCCCATGCCGCTGTACCAGGTCGTTCTTGTTGACAACCTGGAGAATCGCAAGATCTTTCAGGTGCGGCGGGTTGGGCGAGTCGACGTCGAAGTGGAGCCACTGCGGGCCAAGGGCAGGAGGGCCCAATGCTTCTCTTGCCAACGGCTCGACCATGTGTCTCGCTACTGTTCAATGCCGCCCCGCTGTGTCAAGTGCGGGGCCCAGCATCAGAGCAAGGAATGCCCGCTCCCACGAGAGGATAAACCGACATGCTGCAACTGCAGTGGCGCGCACGTCGCGAGCTACCGCGGATGTCCGGCCTTCCAGCGTGGCCGGCACCAGCGCCGTGGCCCGGCCGCCCCTTCCCGCAAGGTACAGCCTGGTACCAGCTTCGCTGATGCCGCCAAGGGAGGGGCGCCCGCCCCCTCCTCTCAGCGGCCTGCTGCCTCCGATGGTGCTGCGCCGCGGCAGCCTGCCTCGTCCGATGCGGCTGCTGCCCCTGCCACCACGCCTCCCGCACCAGCTGCCGCCCCCCGCCGGCGCCGCCGCCGACCGCGGCGTACCGCAGCGGAACGTCCAGCCGCTGATGCCCCACGCCGGCGGTCTGCTCCGCGGGCTGTCCCTCCGCAATCGCCGCCTCCTGCGGTCCTGCCGCAGCCTCCTGCTCCTGCCTTGGAGGCCGCCCCAGGGGCCACCACGGCTGCCGATGCGGCTGAGCTCCGTACGCTCCTGTGTTCGTTGAGCCAGCTGCTCGAGCAGCTTCCGGTGCTCGTCACCGCCGTCACGTCCGCCCTCCAGGCCGGCGTTGTTCCTGCTGCCCACCATGCAAAATGAGCATATCCATGGGCTCACCGTGTGCGGTTTCAACGCCCGCGGCTTGGTTCCCCAACAAGGGGAATTCCGCCAATTCCTCCGGGATGAGGCGATAGACATTTGTCTCGTCTGCGAGACGTTTCTGAAGCCTGGTGTGGCCGTCGGGGTGGCGAACTATCGCTGCTACCGTACCGACCGGCCCACCCATGGCGGAGGCACCGCCGTCTATGTGAAGGCTTCGCTGAAGCACCATGCCGTCCTGCTGCCGCCTCTCACCGCCGTGGAGGCCACTGGGGTGGCTATCACCACCACGGCTGGGGTCATTACATTCATAGCCGTGTACAGGCCCCCAAGGGGCCATCTCCTGGAGGCCGACCTTGATGCCCTGCTGACGCTGCGTGGGAAGCTGTTCATTGCGGGTGACTTGAACGCCAAGAGCCCGCAGTGGAACTCCCGAGTCACCAACGTCAGCGGGCGGCGCCTTCTCCGCGTCACACAGCGTCATGGCGCTGTTGTTCTCGGTCCATTTGACCACACCTTCTTCCCCGTCCGCGGCCAGTCCGACGTGCTCGACGTAGCGGTCCTGAAAGGCGTCGGGCACTTTACGTCGGCTACTGTCCGCTGCGCCCTGTCCTCCGACCACCTTCCGGTGGTCTACGACATGGACGTCGTCGGCGCCTCCCTGCCGCCCGACCGCCGTACCTTCCGCGGCATTGACGAGGCCCGCTTTCAGGTTGACCTGCTCGGTCGATTCGGTGATGCTCCGGATCCTGCCCTGGAGGGGCCGATGCTGCGCTGGCCTTTTTTACGCGGCACACACTCAGCGCTGCCGCCGCTGCGTCACCCCGCCAGCCACGGCGGCCTCGCGAGATGTCCCGGCAGCTTCCGCCGCACATCTTGGAGGCTATAACGGCCAAAAACCGTCTCTTCCGGGAGTGGCAGCTGACTCGCCAGCCTGAGACCAAGCGCCGCCTCAATCGGGCGCGGCGCGAAATCCGGGCCGCTATCGACCAACACCGCAACCGTGACTGGGCTGGCCTTGTGGCCACCCTGAACACGACTGATGGGAGTGCCTGGCGGACCGCCAAGCGCTTCCTCCGCCGCCGTCAGCCTGTTCCTCCGCTCCACGTCGGCGGCGGGGTTATCTGTGCCCCGGATGCCAAGGCCAACGCCCTCGCCGACGTGTTTGCCGACAACTTCCGCCCGGTCGCGGACGTCTTCGATCCAGACCACGTCCGTCTCGTGGAGGACCGCCTGCCGGCTTTCCTCGCCGCCAGGGCTGCTGACGATGTGATCGCCCCCATCACCGCCGATGAGGTTGGACTCCAGCTCCGCCGCCTCAACCCTAAGAAGGCGGGTGGCTCCGATGGTGTCACAAACCGCCTCCTGCGGTTATTGCCGCCGGCAGTTCATCAGCCACTGGCAGACACATTCAACTGCATTCTCCGCTCCGGGATCTTCCCTTCCGCGTGGAAACACGCGGAAGTGGTGGCTATCCCGAAGGCCGGCAAGGATCCGTGTCGGGTGGAGCACTACCGGCCGATCAGCCTGCTCCCGTCTTTCTCCAAGGTCTTTGAGAGACTGTACGTGGAGCGGCTGTGGCGCCACGTCACCGCCGAAGGGCTCCTTCCAGCGGAGCAATTCGGATTCCGGCGGGGCCACTCGACCACGCACCAGCTCTTACGCCTGGTGGAACAGGCGATGCGGGCGCTGGAGTCGCGGGAGTACCTTGGGGCGGTACTCATAGACGTCTCCAAAGCGTTCGACTGCGTGTGGCACGAGGGCCTCGTGTACAAGCTTCTTGTACATGGGGTCCCGACGTCCCACGCCCTTCGGCTGCGGTCCTACCTCGCGGGCCGCACCTTTCACGTCCGGGCCGCCGGCGGCACCTCCACCGACCGGCCGATTCG
Source organism: Schistocerca nitens (assembly GCF_023898315.1). Lineage (NCBI taxonomy): Eukaryota > Metazoa > Arthropoda > Insecta > Orthoptera > Acrididae > Schistocerca > Schistocerca nitens. The sequence continues at coordinate 252,049,243 of NC_064618.1, forward strand.
TGCGGGTGTACCGCAGGGGTCGGTTCTTGGCCCCCTGCTGTACACCTTGTACACCGCTGACGCACCGCGGGTGGCGCGCGTGGAGTTGGCTCTTTATGCCGATGACACTGCGTTGTTCACCCGCAGCCTGAACGTGGTCGCGATGTGCCGCCGGCTGCAACTAGCGTGCGACGTCCTGGGGGCGTGGTCCACCAAGTGGCGCCTCAAATTTAACCCCGCCAAGAGCCAGGCGGTCGTCTTCACTCGGAGAAGGCTGCCTCCTGCCCTGCCGCCTGTCTCGATCTCGGGAGGCCCCATCCCGTGGTCGCCGGCCGGCCGATACCTCGGTGTGACGCTAGACAGGCGCCTCACCTGGCTGCCGCACATCCGTGACATCAGGGGGCGGGCGATTGGGCGTCTCCGGGCGCTCTACCCGCTGCTGAACCCCACATCCACCCTCCCACCTCGGCACGGCCTGACCGTGTACTTGGCCCTCGTCCGGCCGGTACTCGAGTACGCCGCCGTCGTGTGGGGCAATGCCGCACCGTCGCACGTTGCGATGCTCCAGCGTGTCCAGAATCGGGCACTGCGACTCGCACTCCACAAGCCGCCACGTTACTCCACGCGGCTGCTTCACAGGGAAGCTGGCGTCCCGTTACTGCGGGATCGCATCAGGCAGTCCGCCAGGGTGTTCTACGCTTCTGCAGAACACTCTGGCAGTCGTCTTATACGCGGTCTGGGACACCAAGTCCACCGCCGGCCGACCACGCGTTGGCCAGATCTGCTGCGGGAGTAGTTTACTCCGCAGCCCCTATGACGCTTTAGACGCAGCGTCCGCCCCCGCGCGGCCACTCACATAGGCCAATCCTAACTGTGAGGCCAACCACTCGTTCCTGAGGTCCACACAGGAATAGCAGCTTCGCTGCTTAGCCTGTCCCCCTCCTGGTAGATGATACCAGAGACTTACAGTGCAGTGCAGTGCAGTGCCGCTCCGTTTTTCGTCCACTGCGGCTCTGGATGTTCCCTCTGCGGTCCGCGCCCACCAGTCCCACTTCTGGGTGTTCCATCTTCGGTCTGGTGCTCATGGCAGTCCGTCAGGGGCTCGTTTTCCATCTCCATGTCTCTGGTTCTTCTGTTTGTGCAGTGTTGCAGCTGGCCCCGTTGCTCCTTTAACAATTCCAGAGCCGGATCCCAGGCTCTACTTAGCTGGTACCCTGTGTCACGGTTCATAAGATCGTCAGCCATTTTAATTTCTATCGATTCTCTTATAACACTGTCCCAGAATCTGGGTGTTTGTGCTAGAATCCTGGTATCCTCATACTTCATGGCATGATCTAGTTCTAGGCAGTGTTCAGCAATGGCTGACTTAGTCACCTGTCTTAATCTAGTGTGCCTCTGATGTTCTTTGCATCTGATCTCCACAGTTCTGGTCGTCTGGCCAATGTAGGAACTGCCACATTGACAAGGTATATTGTAAATCCCTGGTTTTCGTAACCCCAGGTCGTCTTTGACACTCCCCAGCAGTCCCCCAATCTTGTTGGATGGACAGAAAACACACTTGATATTGTGTTTACGGAGGATCCTACTGATTCTGGCAGAAATAGAGATAGAACGTCTCAAAACAGTTTTCTCCAAGAATGGATACACGGACAGACAAATTGAGAGGGCACTCCAACCAGCCACCATACCACAGGTTCCTGAAGAAGACCAAGATGAAACAAGGAAGGTGGCATATCTGCCCTATGCTGGCTCTATTTCTGCCAGAATCAGTAGGATCCTCCGTAAACACAATATCAAGTGTGTTTTCTGTCCATCCAACAAGATTGGGGGACTGCTGGGGAGTGTCAAAGACGACTTGGGGTTACGAAAACCAGGGATTTACAATATACCTTGTCAATGTGGCAGTTCCTACATTGGCCAGACGACCAGAACTGTGGAGATCAGATGCAAAGAACATCAGAGGCACACTAGATTAAGACAGGTGACTAAGTCAGCCATTGCTGAACACTGCCTAGAACTAGATCATGCCATGAAGTATGAGGATACCAGGATTCTAGCACAAACACCCAGATTCTGGGACAGTGTTATAAGAGAATCGATAGAAATTAAAATGGCTGACGATCTTATGAACCGTGACACAGGGTACCAGCTAAGTAGAGCCTGGGATCCGGCTCTGGAATTGTTAAAGGAGCAACGGGGCCAGCTGCAACACTGCACAAACAGAAGAACCAGAGACATGGAGATGGAAAACGAGCCCCTGACGGACTGCCATGAGCACCAGACCGAAGATGGAACACCCAGAAGTGGGACTGGTGGGCGCGGACCGCAGAGGGAACATCCAGAGCCGCAGTGGACGAAAAACGGAGCGGCAACGCTCCAACCGGTCGTGGTGAGCGGGCGCGGACCGCAGGGGGAACGCTTGGTACCCCAGAACGTAGATGAAACCCCCAGGAGCGGGGTTGGTGGGCGCGGACCGCAGAGGGAACACCTAGAACCGCAGCGGACGGAAAACGGAGCAGCAACGCTCCAGCAGGTCGCAGGGAATGGGCGCGGACCACAGAGGAAGCGCCTGCAGCCGTTGGTGGAGGGGGAAGGCCATAGGCATAAATACTGGACCAGGTCCACTCGAGGAGTGACATACCGAGAGCGGCCTGAGCTGGCGAGGTGAGCGCATCGCTGGTGTTGCGCGCTTCGCTTACTCGGCCGTTGAGAGCTCGTGAAGAGGTTTTCTGTGCTGTGGGCGCTGCGGAAAGCAAATTGTCGTGCGTTGTTTTGACAACGCGTGCAAATTGTCGTGTTCCGCGCCTCGCAGTATGGGGAAGAAGCGTGCGCAAGGGAAACCTGCCGCTACGAAGGGTCCTTCGGTTGTGCAACTCACTGAGTCTGCCGACCGTGCAAGGAACTCTAGAGAAGACGAGTCGCGGCCTGTCCCCCCTTTGTATGTCAAGTGCAAAGGCGGGTGGACAGCGCTGTTCGACACCATGACGAGCTGCGCTCGGAACGAGGTGGTCTACGAGTCTGTCGATACAGACTCGCTGATCTGCGTTCGAGCCGCAAACGTGGCCGACCACAGGGCGATCAAGGTCGCAGTGGCCGACCACATCGTCGACGCGCCGCCGGCGCGAGAGAAGGCACCTTCCGTAGGAAGGGTGAAGACGACTAAGGCACTCCTCAGGGGGTTGCCTTGGTGCTGTGACGAGGCAGCGGTCCGGGAAGGGCTGCTGCGAGCCGGGTTTGGTAGTGCAGCCGCAAGGTTGCACAACCGAACCAACAAGAAGAGGGCGCCGCTCTATGCCGTGACCGTGCAAACGGTCGACGGCGGGAGTGACATCTTCGACTTGCGGAAGTTGCTGGGCTTCCCGGTTACGACGGAGGCTCTCCCGACCGCCATGGATCCTCAGCCCCAGTGCTTCAGGTGCCAGGGCGAGGGCCATGTAGCGAAGTATTGCCGCAACGCGGCGCGGTGCGTCAAGTGCTCAGGTGAGCACGACAGCCGCGCCTGCGACCGCGGCAGCAACGCTCTGCCGACATGTGTCCGGTGTGGCGGCCCGCACGTCGCCAGTTGGCGCGGCTGTGCGGCTTTCTCAAGCCGCAGCCGTGCCGGGGGCGGCGAGGCGGCCGCGGCCGCACCGACGCAGCAGCAGAAGAGAAGACGACGTCGGAAACGGCGTAGGGCGCAGAACAGCCCGGCGCAGCTGAGGGACGGCGCAGCAGCAGATCCACCTGCCAGGGGCAGGGACGGCCGCTCGGAAACGGGCAGCCAGGACGCAGCTCGCCTTCCTGCGAAGACATGTGACCTCGAACTCGGCACCGCCGTGAAGGAGGCCACAGCAGCCCTCAAAGCCGTAATGGCGGCGGAGAGGGCTGCCTTCGCAGCCGCCGTGGCTGCAGAGAAGGAAGAGGCCTTGAGGCAACTGCGAGCAGTTTTCGCCCAAGGCCTCAGTGCAGTCGTACCCGCGAACACTCCTGCGACCTCGCAGAAGGAAGTTCGCGCCCCTATCCCTGCTTTTGTTCCAGCAGCACCGCAGGTGAGAGGCGCAGGGAAGACAACCGCCGCCCCAGAGGAGCCGGTGGCGACGCCGCCCGCTGCGGGATTCGACCCCTCAAGGGACCGAGAAGACAGGAAGGCAGCCGTCATCGCGCAAGCGCGAGCGAACGGCTTGCATCTCTCCGACGCTGAAGCGGCGCAGATCACTGGAAGAGCGGAGCAGCTCACAGCTGCAGTGCAGAAGGGCTGCGCCGTGCAGTAGAGGAGGACGCTGTAGCCGATCGCCGTCGTTCTGCGCCAGCCTGATGAAGCTGCACCAAGTCACTGACGACAAGGCGCAGCAGAGGGCCTAACAGCAGCGCATGCGTTGCCGCGCCGAACTTTTTATGTTACAGGGAGGAAGCCATTGCGGCCGGCCCAGGAGAATACAAGCGAGCCCAGCCGCAGCACCGGCCTGACCCAGCTAACGACCACGCAGTACATAGGTAACGTTGCACGATACCTCACGCTAACCACCCCTCACCTTGCATGCTCTGTCGCAGCTAGCAAGCCGCTACTGCCCTTACCACCCGTCCTACTGTCGCAGAGGTTTTTTTCCCTTGGCGCTGGCCTTGGCACTTTTTTTCCTCTGCTCTTAAAACCGCTACCCTTCGATCGTTTTCGACCACTACTATCTCCTGATGGACCATGTTAATGAGTAGCCTTACCCAGACGCATGGATAACATCACAGCCTGCATCCTGTGACGCCTGATTCTAAACTAACATGCTTACGGAGGTGACAGTAAAACTTTTGTGTTGGTCACCACGTTGGTGCGGGCGTGGAGGGGCCCCATCCCAGAGTAAATCAAACTCGAGGAGTAGTCTCAGGTCGCACCTGATGAAGGTTACGAGCTACGTGACCGAAATATCGTGCAAGTACGACGCTGATATCCGGCAGAACACCCGACAACCCAAGATGTCATAAATAAAACGTAATTATTATACACAATCATAAATATCACACAATTGTTATACATAATTATCATACATAATTATAATACACCATGCACTCAGTATATATAACTTTTCAACAAAAATTCTATGTACAAAATGGGCTGTTTTGTTTTCTTCCTCACAGTCGATTTTAATTGAAAGTATATTAGGAAAGTTGTACTAACGGCTTACCAGTTTATGAATAATACTCTACTACGCTATATGAATTGTCCGAAACGTAGTAATGCAAATAGTACACAGGTAAAAACTGAGGCCAAGTAACGCCCTTGTAGCTATGTTTTGGCCGACTCGGAAGCTTACGTCTCGTTTTCATCTAAATATGCCAATGATACAAACTGATTTACACTAACAGAGGTTAGTTGGATCAAGCTTTCGTTTCCAATAACTGTAAATAAGGCTCAATGCCAAACATTCATATTAACAGGAATTGATTTACCATCAGAGTGCTTTCCGCATGGTCAACTGTGTATTGCCCTTTGAAGAACTAATAGATCAGAAAATCACTTCATAGTCTCACATACAATATCCGAACGGCTAGAAATGTTGTAAATTCTGAATCTCTGTAATTGTGTTGTTACAAAAAATTAAAATCTTTAAGTGGAATAAAAACAAAAAACAAAATCAAACGAGTCTTGTTCATTAACATTCTATATTAATTCCCCAGATTAAAACATATAGATAATTCCACAACATATTTAGGAACTGCGACTCATCGCCGGGTATGCTGCTTAATAATAAACTGATATGTTCTAACATAAGTACTAATATAAATATTTCTCTAACGGGAAAAGACAAGAACTAAAATTTATGTAACAGAAATTCATTTATGATCAGCGACGGGTATCACAGATGTCTCTCAGTATGACGTAGAACGTCCAGTGCACCGCATCAGTTTTTAGTGTACTCGGAGCTATTGGCAAGACGTGTAGACGTCAGTGTGCTATGCCCATGTCGTCATTGCCGGCAAACAGCATATCGAGTGAGAACAGAAGCTTGGTAAAGGTGCAAAACTTTCAGTAGATGCTACTATAATACAGTATGTTCTACAAAGATTTGTGGAGTGTACATTCTACGACAAAATTCATATTAAGTGAGACGCATTCTGCTCGCCATACGAAATCCTTAAATCAGATTGAATGTCGGGCATAGTATGACTAGTGGTGACGATGTGACCGCTATATGCAGTATTGTTACTATTGTTGAACGTATATTACTCACATAATGTGATAAAGTTCTTGATTCCTCAACTCTTATATATCAAATAAAATACGACCGAGACTGTGAATTCCAAGACAAATTTATGAACCACGAACTAAATTCTAAAACACCACACACACACACACACACACACACAGGCAAACACACACACACACACACACACACACACACACACACACACACACACAGGGGGAGAGAGAGAGAGACAGAGGCAGACAGACAGAATGACACAGAGATAGACATTCTCAGATTGCAGAACTGTGTATTTTTCTTTCTTCAATGAATAAGAAAATGCTTAAAGTGTTGAGCCCCCATTAACCATGGACCTTGCCATCGGTGGGGAAGCTTGCATGCATCAGCGATAGAGAGAGACGTCCCATAGATGCAACCACAACGGAGGGGTATCTGTTGAGAGGCCAGACAAACGTGTGGTTCCTGAAGAGGGGTAGCAGCCTTTTCAGTAATTGCTGGAGGAGCAGTCTAGATGACTGGCTGATCCGGCCTTGTAACCAAAGCGGCCTTGCTGTGCTGGTACTGCAAACGGCTGAAGGCAACGGGAAACTACAGCCGTAATTTTTCCTGATCGCACGCCAATTTACAGTATGGTTAAATGATGATGTCCTCTTGGGTAAAATATTCCGGAGGTAAAATAGTCCCCCATTCGGATCACCGGGCGGGAACTACTCAGGAGGACGTCGTCATCAGGAGAAAGAAAACTGGCTTTCTACGGATCGGAGCCTGGAATGTCAGATACCTTAATTGGGCAGCTAGGGTAGGAAATTTAAAAAGGGAAATCGATATTTCAAAGTTAGGTATAGTGGGAATCAGTGAAGTTCGGTGGAAGAAGTAACAAGACTTCTATTCAGTTGAATACATCGTTATAAATACAAAATTAACTAGAAGTAATGCAGGAGTAGGTTTAATAATGAATAAAAAGGTAGGAGTGTGGATAAGCTACTACGAACAGCATAGTAAACGCATTATTGTAGCAAACATAGACACTACGTCCACGTCTATCGCAACAGTACAAGTTTAGATGCCAACTAGGTCCGCAGATGTTGAAGAGACTGGAGAAATGTATGATTCGATAAAAGAAATTCTTCATATAGTTTAGGAAGACGAAAATTTAATAGTCATGCGGGACTGTAATTCAATATTAGATAATGAAAGAGAAGGAAAAGTAGCAGATGAATATGTACTGGGGGTAAAAAATGAAAGAGGAAGCAGCCTGGTAGAATTTTACACGGAGCATAACTTAATCATAGCTACACTTGGTTTAAGAATCATAAAATAAGACTGCATTCGTGGAAGAACCCTAAAGACACTGGAAGGTTTCAGACAGATTATATAATGGTAAGACAGAGATTTAGGAACCAGGTTTTAAATTGTACGATATTTTCAGTGGCAGACGTGGACTCTGACCACAATTAATCGGTAATGAACTGTAGAATACTACTGAAGAATCTGCAAAAAAGTTAGGATTTTAAGGAGATGGGCCCTGGATAAACTGAAAGAGCCAGAGGCTGTAGCGAAAAAAATGGCTCTGAGCACTATGGGACTTAACATCTGATATCATCAGTCCCCTAGAACTTAGAACTATTTAAACGTAACTAACCTAAGGACATCACACACAGCCATGCCCGAGGCAGGATTCGCACCTGAGACCGTAGCGGTCGCGCGGTTCCGGACTGAAGCGCCTAGAACCGCTGGGCCACCCCGGCCGGCTGGCTGTAACGAGTTTCAGAGAGAGTATTAGGGAACGATTGACAAATTCAGGGGAAAAAAATACAGTAGAAGAAGAATGAGTAGCTTGGTTCAAATGGCTCTGAGCACTATGGGACTTAACATCTATGGTCATCAGTCCCCTAGAACTTAGAACTACTTAAACGTAACTAACCTAAGGACATCACACAACACCCAGTCATCACGAAGCAGAGAAGATCCCTGACCCCGCCGGGAATGAGTAGCTTTGAGAAATGAAATAGTGAAGGCAGCAGAGGATCAAGTAGGTAAAAAGACGACGGCTTTTAGAAATCCTTGGGTAACAGAAGAGGTATTGAATTTAATTGATGAAAGGAGAAAATATAACAGTGCAGTAAATGAAGTAGGCGAAAAGGAATACAAACGTCTCATAAATGAGAACGGCCGGAAGTGCAAAATGGGTTAGCAAGGGCAGCTATGGAACAAACGTAAGCGTGTAGAGGTATATATCACTATGGGTAAGATAGATACTACTTACAGGAAAATTAAAGGGACCTTTGGAGAAAGGAGAACCACCTATATGAATATCAAGTGCGCAGATGGAAAACCTGTCCTAAGCAAAGAAGGGAAAGCAGAAAGGTGGAAGGAATACGTAAGAGGGTCTACACAAGGTCGACGTACTTAAGGACAATATTACGGAAATGGAAGAGGAGGTAGATGAAGATGAAACGGGAGATATGATCCTGCGTGAAGGATTTGACTGAACACTGAAAGACCTAAGTCACAAGAAAGGCACGGGAGTGAATAACGCTCCATTAGAAATACTGATAGCCTTGCGAGAGCCAGCCACGAGAAAACTCTACCATTTGGTGAGCGAGATGTAAGAGACCGATGAAGTACCCTGAGATTTAAAGAAGAATATATTAATTCTAATCCCAAAGAAATCAGGTGTCGACAGGTGAGAAAATTACCTAGGTATGAGTTTAATAAGTCATGGCCGCAAAATACTAAAATGAATTCTTAGCAGATGAATGGAAAAACTGTTAGAAGCCCACCTCGGGTTAGATCAGTTCTGTAGAAATGTTGGAACACGCGAGGCAATACTGACCATACGTCTTATCTTAGAAGATGTTGTTGTTGTTGTTGTGGTCTTCAGTCCTGAGACTGGTTTGATGCAGCTCTATCTTAGAAGATAGATTAAGGAAAGGCAAACCTACTTTTCTAGCATTTGTATATTTAGAGAAAGCTATTGACAATGTTGACACGAATACTCCCCTTCAAATTCTGAAGGTAGCAGCAGTCAAATACAGGAAGCGAAACACTATTTACAATTTGTACAGAAACCACAGAAACCAGATGGCAGTTATAAGAGTCGAGGGGCATGAAAGGGAAGCAGTGTTTGAAAAGGGAGTGTGACAGGGTTGTAGCCTATCCCCAATGTTATTCAATCTATATACTGAGCAAGCAATAAAGGAAACAAAAGAAAAATTCGGAGTCGGAATTAACATCCATGGAGAAGAAATAAAAACTTTGAGATTTGTCGATGACATTATAATTCTGTCAGAGACAGCAAAGGACTTGGAAAAGCAGTTGAACGGAATGGAAACGAGGCTATAAGATGAACATGAGTAAAAGCAAAACTAGGATAATGGGATGTAGTCGAATTACGTCGAGTGATGCTGAGGGAATTAGATTGGGAAATGAGACACTTAAGGTAGTAAATTTGTTTTTCTATCTAGGGAGCGAAATAACTGACTATTTTCGAAGTAGCGAGGATATAAAATGTAGACTGGCTCGGACAAGGAAAGCGTTTCTGAAGAAGAGAAATATTTTATCATAAAGTTTAGATTTACGTGTCAGAAAGTCTTTTCTGAAAGTATTTGTATGGAGTGTGCCATGTGTGGAAGCGAAACATGAACGATAAGTGGTATAGACAAGAAGAAAATAGAAGCTTTCGAAGTGTGGTGGCACAGAAGAACGCTGAAGATTAGATTGGTAGATCACGTAACTAATGAGGAGGTGCTGAATAGAATTGGGGAAAAGAGGAATTAATGGCGCAACCTGACTAAAAGAAGGGATCGGTTGGTAGGACAAGTTCTCAGGAATCAAGGGACCATCAATTTAGTATTGGAGGGAAGAGTGGAGGGTAAAAATCCTTGAGGGATGACAAGAGATGAATACACTAAGCAGATTCCGAAGGATGTAAGTTGCAGTATTTACACGGAGATGAAGGAGCTTGCACAGTATAGAGTAGCATGGAGAGCTGCATCAAACCAGTCTTTGGACAGACGAACACAACTAACTAACTAACTAAAGTTTTGATTACATATATTCATCGTTCAACCTTAGAATTATGTTAAGAAATAATTCAAAAGTTTGCTCATGCATCTATCACGCACATTCTTATCACGACAGTACAGTGACTTCTCGTAAAGTCAAAGTATGTTATGTTTAAAAGCATCGTTCTGAGATACGATCAGCCTGTGACAGTATAAGAAGTGGTATATTTATCTTAATACTTTGGCCCCTTGTAACAGGCTGCGAGCTGATGTATAATTCCTGAACTGGAGGGCATCAGCCCCCAAAAGCCCCGTAGAACCATTAACAACTCCTGTACACCTACTTGCGTGGTGTCAGGATACGAAAGCACAGCGTACTAGTAGCTGTCGATAGAATATCTCCTTAAGGTAATGTCTTATGTCACAAAAATTCAGTTAGAAGCTAAGTACGTCAAAGTTTAAATGTACACGTTTTATGAGTAGTACTCACCTGCATCACAGTTAACTTTCTGGTTCCTCGACTGCATATCGGTCCAAGTGATCATAGAACAGGTAAAAAAAAAATCATCAGCTCACTTTGAAGTTACCTAGGACTGTATTTAAGTCGACCACGCCATAAATCGCTTTCCATAAAATACATATCATTGCAGAACATTTTTTATGTGACAGTTACTTCAGTTAAATATTATTTACATGAGTTTCAGTTTTTGAATTGGTGTGCTGACTGTTATGAGGCAAAAGTAACTATCTCTGTATCTCCTTCACTTGGTGATGATTATTGTTCAATTGTGGGATTCTACCAGAGTTGCAGACCATACATGTTCTTTCTAACTGTGTGTGACATACTTGCAGATCAGGCTAGCTAAATAATTCGCATCGGGTGTAATCAACAGTGAGTGAGTGACGGAAGTGTAATGTAATGAACAGATTACTGATGAACGTAAATAATAATCCTAGATTGTTGCAGAACTTTCTCGGAGTCTTTGTTTGGATCTTCAGAAATGTCATTAAAAAGATACAGTTGAAACATCCCCTTAGAAAAATTTATGAATTACTGTGTAAACCCCTTACATTATTTGATTTTCAAACGACTGAGCAAAACTGAACGTACTCAGACATTTCTCTCTTTACTTATTCTGGTCACCACTAAACTGACACACAATATTTTTCGCGCAACACAATCTGACTTTCAATAATCCCTACAAAAGAATGGCCTTGACTGACAACAATAACCTATACCTTTCGTGAAACACTTACCTCACAAAAATCTTCGTCACTCGAACTACTGCAAGACAGTGAGCGCCAATACTGCCAGTTAAATAAAGGATTCTAACTACTGAAGGCACTAACTACTGATAGGCATAGTTAGCAAATGAAAGATTTTGATAGGGAACAGAAAACTTATTTACCTTAATAGTGTTCAAAAGTCATATATATATATATATATATATATATATATATATATATATATATATATATATATATATATATATATCCAACTGCGCAACGCTACACACTGTTCACATCCAACTACCCAACACTACAATAGCGAATGTTCCTACAATGCAAACCAGCCACAGACTGCATACCGCACAGTCAGTGATTTTCATACAGAGCGCCACGTGGCGTTAGCAGCATAAAAACCTAAACAACCTACTTACATAGCCCCCATGCTCCCCACAAAAAATTTTACACATTGTTTTGGGCATTGTCCAGTACATATTTGTTAAGAAAATTTTATATTAACGCTAACAAAAATATAAAATGCACACACTTATCGATACAATGTTAGTCAAAAGCAAAACTTTTCTCACAGTCCATAAAGACAGTCCTGATCTTTCATCACAGTAGTAATTCGAGTTCTTTTTCTCAAAGACTGAGCAGTAAAAGAAAATTCACACAGAAGTTATGGATTTCCATGCAGCCTTGAAGAAGAAGTGTTGTTGTTCAAATGGAAAGACAGTGCTAACTCTTGACATGGAGACAGGTAAGGGGCCACAAAAGAGCAAACACACAGCAGTGTCAGTCGAAGTTTTGAAGAATATTGGAAGGTAGGTCATCACAGAGCAGACCACTGTAGTCCTGATAGCGATTATGGTATTGGTGGGCCATCAAAGATGCAGACCCACTGTAGTCCTTGTAAAGATTGTACTATTAGTGGGCCATCAAAGGTGCAGACCCATTGTAGTCCTTGTAGAGATGGCTAGCAGCCATCCGTTGCAACTCTGTGGGTACACAATCACCATCAAAGAGTCTTGCTTATAATATAACAAGTCCATGAACAACCACTTGCGCAATCACAAACAAAATTTTTGAAATGTCCTTAAAACCAGCAATGCTGTTAACTAGTCCCTTGCTGAAACATCAACACACATGCAAACACTAAGAGTCCCAACTTCTCACATATTGTGCATATACTATGACCAACAGAAATGTGTGCACTGAAATGAATGCTCCCAAGTTACTTTGTTTGATGAACTGGTGTCAATTACAATTTTATAACACGAGAATCCAATAATACAGATGACATTTGTAGTAATACAGACATTACAAAAGAATAGAAATAAACATATACATCAGTGTTACAGGAATTATGACATAAGTAAATACATAAAAGATCAGAATAGCCTTTGGAACATCAACTTCACACATGAGCGTTAAAACAAAACAGAATAAATAATGTCTAAACATCTTTACAAAGTAAATAACATATTATTAGAAAAATTCTACAACATAACTCATAAACACATGAGATCTTTCCTTTGATTTCAACATTTGTTCCCTCAACAAAAATATCCTATCCAAACCTGTTGTCCCTAAAGCCTACTGTTTTGTTCATATCCTCTTTCAAAATAATTATTTCTCATTGTACAATACTCATTTTGGCCCAAATGTTTTTCATATAACTCCTCAATGCATTCTTTTCCTATTTTTCATAACTCATTCCCTTATATAGCCTACCCGCTCTTAAGTTAACTTAAATCTACTGAGCTCAGATATTTATACTAAGGGACGACACAATGCAGCAGCAAAAAAATTTAACACAAACAGCAATGACAAGAAAATGCAAATCGGCAAAACAAGCAGCAGTATATCTAAATTAGCAAATCAAATGCAACATTACAACTAATATGAGCCAATGTGCAGCAGAAAGAAAAATAAATCCGTAGTAAAACTGGCTTAATAAAGTAATACAAAGTAAAATTTACTGGCACTATGCCTGGCAAACAGCAGCAGCAAATTCAATAACTTGTATCTAATCATAACTAAGCTCAAGGAGAAAAAATGTTACAGTAAACATAGGAAATGTCTAATACCTAAGCTAGATCTTAACACAAGAGTGATGCATCACAAAAACTTACTCTGTCAAAAAATTACCAAATCGTTGAAAAATTATGTATGCAGTTCCTGTGAAGGGAAATGTCTGTTTCTGCTCCTCCCATTTTTTTAAGAAAGTAGATTATATAATTATTATTTAATGGATCTGTAGGCATAAAATAGCAATATTAGTACATCTATTACAGTTTATTTTAACCAACGCTGCAGTGCAACTAGAAACTAGTTGTTAAACAAAAGAGGCAAATATATACATAAAGCAAGGCATGAAACGTAATTCACTAGCCATATAGCATCTCCAAAGGCAGTAAAATGTCTTTCAACTAGAAAGACATTAGTCATAAAATATTTCTCATCATTTCATTAGGCATTTCAGTAAATAACAGGAAGTCCAAGCTCCAAAATGTAATCATTTGTTTTGAAATACCAGTGTGTCGTATTTTCAATGATTTCTAAAAAGGAATGTCAACAGCGAGGTTAATGGCCTCTTTTTTCTCCACCCAATGGCTTTTTCTCCAGGCGACTGGCACAGCTCGGCGCCCACAACACATTACATCAAGGTCACTTAACTTCCTTACCGAAACATTTACGACAGCGGTTTGATACCAATAAAATTTCACAGGTCGAAAAATTACAGTAGAAATGTGTAGAAACGAAATCTCATGAATAGCAGTGTTTTGATACATTCATGCATGTACACAGGCTTCATAACTCTTAAAGTACGATTCTTATTTTCCAACATCCTTTATCACACATCAGAATCCCTAACCACTACTCATTATTCCTTACCTTATTTCACATATAAATATTCGTCAACACTTCTTCTATATTTCATCATAATAAATACGTAGCATAATCAGATTCCTCATATAGCTTCAGCTTATTGATCATAAACATACCTCAACAGCATAATATACATCGTTGTCATTATAATAACATCATAAGACCTCAGTCAAATTTCAAAAACTTCATAGCTTTCTGCAATAATTTCAAAACCTAAAAAAATTCTTTGCTGATTTCAATAGTGTCATCTGCCTCAAATGTACTTTAAAATTCATGATCCCATACCAAATACATCATTCAAAGCTCACATAGTATCAAATGGTTCCAAAAAAATATGAAGAGTTCACAAAGTATAGACAAAATACAATTTCATAAGTGTGAAGTTATCCAGCTGTGTGATTGCGTAAACATGTGTCACTGACGCAGTAAAAAAGTATGTTTATCTCTCTCAGTTACATGATCAGATAGCTGTGTAATTCTGTGTTACAGAAATATTGTACTGATGTGTGAAGTTGTATAAGCAAAGACCATATTAGCTAGGACTCCTAGCACTTGCCACACTTAGTACACTAAGTAGACATGTACCCGCAGAACATTAATGTAATTATACCCTCAGCAGCAATGGAATGAAATGTATCATGGAAAACCTTTGTATCTGTGTAATTCAAAAATCTTTAAAAATAATGTTTTAAGTAAAAAATTAATCACTCAAATACATGTACTGTAGTGCTAAACTGTGCATCTTGTTGTAAGATAATCTCTGTCCTTATTTAAGGGTAAAAAATGTGCCAAGTGTCGTAATTATCGTCGTCTGTAAGCAAAGTTCTGTAGAAGTCAATGTACTTACCTTGTAATAAACAAAAGTGAAATGCTATGCATATAGATATCGTAGTTATTACGTACGTTACCATGATCAAGAAAGTACTATACTGTAACATATTGTTGCGTTACGAAAAAGGATGTTACATTGTAGCTATACCACAAAAGTTACTACTAAAACATGTTTTACTTTCCAGAAGAATTCAGAAAAACTGTGCAGACATAAAACAGATACAGCGCAAAAGCAATAATATAAATTCTGTCACTCATCAGTAGTGTCGTAATATAACCATGTAGTTGTCAAATAAACTAACCACTGTGTCATCTGGTATCTCTCAGAAAGTACTTTAAATCTAGAATGTATTTTCAAGTAAACAAAAACTTTGCATTAAAATCTCATTAACAGTACCAGTATATATTCTAAGTATGTGAGCCTTATAGTCGTTACGTAATCGTGCAACTAACAAGCAAGAATGTATACACACAGTAATACTGTGTCGTCTGTTCACTATAACAATGCATTCGTAATTACTGTCTAAATATGTTCCCTTGGTTCTAGACTGAATAGTGAACTTCAAACATTGTTACGTGTTAACAGTTTCTAAGTGTGACAAAGAGTACTAGTAACGAGAAGTGAAAAATTTTATATCAAAGATTAAGTTAAAAACCAGATTATCTCTCATTAAACGGTTTTACATGTGAAATGTGGTACAATCCTTAACTCTTCCTAGTATGCAGAGTTTCAACTTCAACGCAATTATCATGTGGTATACGTCGGATTCTGTAAGGTCCATTGAAAATCAGAAAGAATTTATGACTCAAGTGTTTCTTCTTATGTGACAATGAATAAGCTTTAATGAGAACTTTCTGACCAATATATAATTTATTTGCATTTGCTTTACCGTGTAGTTTTCTCCTTTTGTCTGCTGCAGAATTTATATTTTTAATAGCCAAATGAATTATGTCTTTGTGTCGAAGTTTACGTGTATTCGGGAAAGGTGCCAGCTCCCTGATTCTGTTGGGTGGTTCTTCATTCTTCAGTACAAGAATAGGTGGTAAAGCAGTGGAATCATGAGGCATTTCATTCAGCATCTTTTGAAATAAGTGTAAATATCTGTCCCAATATTGATGCTTTCTGTGACAATAAAGTCTGCAAAGCTTATTGATTTCTTTCATAATCCGTTCAGACGGGATACAATGTGATGAGTACAATGAAATAAAAACAGGTTTTATTTTATGATTCCAAAGCATGCGTGACAAAATAGCAGATCTGAATTGCAGTCCGTTATCTGAAATGACTTTACTAACGTGTCCAAATTCAGGTAAGAAATTTTTAACAAAGGCGTTGGATACAGACCGTCCAGTGGCTTTACGTAACGGTGTGAAAGAAACAAATTTTGAAGTGAGTTCAACAGCGACTAGAACGTACGAAAATCCATTCGATGTTCTGACAAGGGGTCCCAAGAGATCAACAGCAGCAATTTTTTTAATTTAGAAGGAATGATAGGAAATAACGGAGCATGGTGTGAGATGGTAGATGGTTTAGCTTTTTGACAAAGTTTACAAATAGTCAAGACTCTTCGAATTCTCTTTTCCATAGTGTTAAAATAACAAGTCGGACGAAGAGTATGATAACATTTTCTTGAACCAAAATGTGCGTAGCTGGAATGAATGTACCAGATGAGCTTATTAACAAAATCGTCAGGAATGCAAAGTACCCATAGCTTGTCTTCAACAGTGCAGCGTTTGAAGAGTATGTTGTTTCTAACCAGATAATAATGCGGAATCTGTGTGTGTGTCCTTTCATTCCATTTACTTTTGATGTCTTTCCAAATGGGATCTTTATCTTGTTCATGAGCAATGTCCTTTAAAGATGTGGTGATGAAGTTTTCAAAGGCGACTTTCTGAATGTAAAGAATACTGAAATTTTTCTCGAGGTTGACTTCTGTGTTACTTTTCTCAAGCCTAGCCGGTGCGCGTGACAGTGCGTCCGCAACAATGTTCTCCTTGCCAGGAATGTAGACTATTGTGAAGTGGAATTCTTGCAGAAACAATGCCCAATGTTTTAACCTGTCATGATTTAATTTTGAAGACATAAGATATTGTAATGCACGATGATCACTGTATACTTTTACGTGCTTACCGGAAAGAAAGAAACGGAATTTGTTAAATGCCCAAACGATAGCTAAAGCTTCTAATTCATTAAACGAATAATTTTTTTTTTCAGATTTTGTTAGCACTCGGCTAGCAAAAGCAATGGTTTTCTGAAAAGTAGTGTCATTTTCTATGGCTTCTTGAAATAAATGGGCACCAAGACTGACTTTAGAAGAATCCGTGCTAAGGCAGAAATCTTGTGACAGATCTGGATGAGCTAGTATTGGCGCATTAGGTAGTGCTTCGTTCAAAGAATTGAATTCCAACTGTGTCTGTTCGTCCCAGTTCCAAATAATATTTTTTCCAGTGAGAGAACGAAGTTTCGGTGTAACAAGAATTTGCATATTCAGAAAACGACGGTAAAAATTTACGAGACCTAGAAAACTGCGGACTTGTTTTTTTGTGGATGGTACTGGAATGCCTCTGATTGCTTCTAGCTTTTCAGAATCCGGCTGAATGCCTTCAGAAAAAATAATGTGTCCCAAAAACTTCACCTTTGTCCTTCCAAATTAAGACTTTTCCAAATTAACCGTAATTCCAGATTCTGCAAAAATACGTAACATACTGTTGAGGATGCGATTATGTTGTTCCCACGAGGCTTCTGCTATCAGAATATCGTCCACATATACGGTGATGTGACGCTTGAAGAATTCAGGTACCATGGAATTTAGTCCACGAATGAATGCTGCCGAAGAAATATTCAAACCCAAAGGAAGTTTGCAGAACTGATAACAAACGCCGAAACGTAGAAAAGGTGTGTATTTTCTACATACTGGATGAAGTTCGATCTGATAAAAGCTGGATCTGAGATCAATAGAAGACAACACTTTTACACCATTAAAATTTTGAAGAAGTTCTTCCGACGTTTGCGGCCTGTCTGTTTCAGGAATGATGATAGTATTGATTTTTCTCGAATGTAAGATAAGCCTGATAGATCCATTTTTCTTCTCAGCAGCACGTAATGCATTGTTGTATGAGCTTACTGCAGGCTCAATAATGCCCTCGTCAAGCATAGATTGTATTTCTGTTCTAACACGGCCCCTATAAAGTGTCGGAATTACGTATGGTCTAACACAAAATTTAGTATGCTCACGAACTCTAAATTGGTATTGAAATCCCTTGATTGTTTCTGTTTTGTGAGTAAAAACTGTGGAATGTGCTTGTAAAATCTCAAAAAGGTCATGCGTATCAGTGTCATTACAGTTCTCAATTGTTTGAATGTTATTCTGAATTAACAGATTTGTATCAAATACGCCTTCGATATCATTCATGTTAGTACTTTCAGAGTGATTGTTAGTGTCAAGTTCCGTCGAAAGTTCCGAACTATTGTCTAACAGGAGGTAAAGCCGATTAATTTCCTCCTCATGGTTTGAGAACCAATATTCAAATTTCAAAGCTATTGACTTACCTTCTTGCTCTAAACTTATTTCAGCATCGTGAAATTTTAGATTGCTTTGTATTCATTCAAAAATTCTACTCTCAATATAATTTCCGTCGACAATAATGGAACGATAAGGAAGTTCATAGAGAAACTGTGACTTCCACAAAAGAATTCTAAGTTGGTTTGGTGGCGTACAGCTACACTTTTTCCAACGATTGCACCTTGCAATTTAATCTTACGTAACAGAAGTGTGGGGCAATCGTTCAATTTGTTGCATTTGCTAAAGGCTGTTTCACTAATTACTGAAATGAGACTGCCAGAGTCAAGTACTGCCGTAAATTTTCCGTCATTTACTGTAATGTGAATTGTAGGATATGCAATATTGTTATGTTTTACGTCGTGTTCCTGGAGTAAGATGTCCCTAATGTCTTCCATTTTTATGTAATTACTAGCCACGGAAGCTACGTCGTCAGCTTCATAAGTACGTTTTGTGACTGCCAGCGGTGTGAGTCATTGCCTACTGTCTCTTTGTTGGCGCGCGTCGTTATTGGGATTTGGAGATCTAACTTCTACAAATTCACCTTGTCGAGAGGGCCCTGCCCTGTTTGAATCCCGCCAGTTCTGATGACATTCAGGTGTGTCGGTATGTCGGTAGTTTCCCTAGTTTCTCTTTCGTCGGTCATGTGGTGGAGAATTTCTCCCGGAATCGTAACCACGTGGTGGACCGTTGCATCTGAAGTTATTTTGTCTGCCTTGATAATAATTATTTTGGTTTCCATATTGTCTATTTCTCTGATTGTGTCTGTCATAGTCATTACCGCAGAGAGGTGATCTTTCCCTGTAGTTATTGCTCCTGTGCCAACGGTTGTCATACGGGTGGTGTCTGTTTTAGTCACGATTTGCGTTGTAAGAATAGCCTTGTCGTGTCCAGTTATTATTTCTCTCATCGCGGAATTGCGACGGATGTGACCTGCAATTGATGTGTTCCTGTTTTCGCGTTCCGCGATTGTCACTGTCAATTTCCAATTCTTGTAACAGTCCCTGAAAAGCTTCAATGTCGTCTTTGCAACGTCCTGCCAAAATAAAAAGTCTTAAATGTTCATACAATTTGATTAAGCAAATGCGGATGAGTTCTGAGGGGCTGTATGGGTTTGACAGGTACTGATTCTTGGGCAACATGTCTTCAAAATATTTCACAAGACTGGAAAATTCTGATTGTTCGAAATGTTTCATCATTATGATGCTATGTCTTACTCGGTCTTGTGTAGCTTGAGACCAATATGTTGAGAGGAAGGCATGATAAAATTCTCCTTCACTGTGACAATCGTGAATGACCCACCGCATTCTTATAGCTGATTCATTCTCTAAATAGCCACACATAAATTCTAATCTCTGATCTAAAGACCAATTGGGAGGAAAACAATGAAAGAATTGATGGAGCCACGCTTGTGGATGAAAGTCGTTGCCAGAATTCTTAAATGTTTTGAATTTACGTGTAATAATGAACAGCTTCTAGTCAAAGTCATCGTGTCGGTGAGTCGCATATCGGTCATTGTTAGGTCGTGTCAGCGGTTCCATCTCAAAATTCGACGCACCTTGCCAATTTCTTTCATATTTTCCGAAATTCCCGGTGTTATTATTTTGTTGCTTTTCCTTGTTTCTAAGTCCCTCTTCCCGTGTTGGAGTGCGAGTGTCCTCTGAAATATGAAATTCCTGTATTACTTGTGCCAACTGATCTTATACTTCCTGGATTTCTCTTTTTTGTTGCGTATTAATTTGATTTTGATTTTGTTTAAATTTCTTATTTTGATCATACTCTTCTGTGTCAGTGAAGGCTACAGGTCTTGTGTCATTCACATCAGTATCTGCCTCTGTAGATAAGTTAGTGAACTGATCCGAAAGTTCGGCTACTTTCTCCGATAATGAACTGATTTCGTCAGTGTGTTTTTCTGAACCAAGTTTCAGAGAGTCCATTTGTGTTGAAAACGTATCTACTGTGTCCTTTAAGTTTTCCTGAGTTTTTGCAAGTTGCGTAACAGAATCGGTAGATGCAACTGAGTCAATATTAGCTTGCAAGGTGTGGTGATTTTCATGAACGATAGTTTGCAGATGCTTTATGGCTGCTTCGTGATTCTGTAATGCATTTCCATGACGCGAAAAAATAGGCTGGGGCCGGCCGGTGTGGCCATGCGGTTACAGGCGCTACAGTCTGGAACCGCGTGACCGCTACAGTCGCAGGTTCGAATCCTGCCTCGGGCATGGATGTGTATGATGTCCTTAGGTTAGTTAGGTTTAATTAGTTCTAAGTTTTAGGCGACTGATGACCTCAGAAGTTAAGTCGCATAGTGCTCAGAGCCATTTGAACCATTTGAAATAGGCTGGGAATGCTCACAAATTTGTGTTTTTATGCCATTACACACTTTTTGACATTTCGATTCGATTTTAAGTAACTCAGCAGTTAAACCTTCATGTGTTTGTTCAAGCGTGGTTTCTAACTTCTGCAGCTGTTGCTGTGTTTGTCTGTGGTATTGTTCCATTGTGACTAACTTTTGAGCCTTTTGTCTTATTTGTTGCATTAATTGCAATAACAATGCACTGTTGTCTGAAACATGTTACTCAGTGGTATTCGACAGTGCATTTGAACCGGCAATATTCGCATTTTGAAAAGCAAAAAATGTGTCTTGACTTATTTGAGAAAACGGTGAGGACGAAAACCTGTATCTACAGTTGGTTGGTTGGTTTGGGGAAGGAGACCAGACTGCGTGGTCATCAGTCTCATCGGATTAGGGAAGGATGGGGAAGGAAGTCGGCCGTGCCCTTTCAGAGGAACCATCCCGGCATTTGCCTGGACTGATTTAGGGAAATCACGGAAAACCTAAATCAGGATGGCCGGACGCGGGATTGAACCGTCGTCCTCCCGAATGCGAGTCCAGTGTCTAACCACTGCGCCACCTCGCTCGGTGTATCTACAGTATTTGCAAGATTGTCGCCTCTCATTTCGGAATCCTGAGGCGAGCTGTCGGCGACCGATCGATCGATAATGTTTCCCTGTTCACTAATTGTTTCACTGTATACACCATTATTTGCAGCCCACTCCATTTCCCTATACACAATTACCAAATTACTACTTTGAACATTAGCTAATTCATTAGACGGTGGCGCTAACACACTGCTTTCGTCTTCACTGTCATTTCTCAGTTTACTTTGGAGTCTAGTATTACGTTTTTCACACTCCATTATTGTCACAATATTTCACACGATAACACAGAAAAGCACAATTTGATGAGCAAAATAAGAAAACACATTAACATAGCACTGAAAATAATATCTCGTTAATTGCAAGCGCAGCTGCGAAATACTTGGTGCAAATCTACATGCATGCCACAACTGTTTTACTGTACAACAATGAAAAACTACAACACTCTATAATTACGCCCTAGCAATAAACAATAGCTACACTAATTACAGAAACTACAAGAAAAAAATCAAAAGATTCGAGTGAGGTATCCTCTGCTAAGGGTCGACATATGAAACTTTCCCTTATAGGGTGACCATATTTTCTTCGGACAAAAGTGGGACTTCATACATTTTCTTGGCCAAAAAGTGGGGCAATTTTTATTTCTCGTTAAATATCACTTTTAATGCTAACATTTCTTCTTCCTCTGCAAATATAGCCTTCACTGATATGTGTGTGTGTGTGTGTGTGTGTGTGTGTGTGTACAAAACCAAACAAAGAATGGAAAGACTGGAAAGAAGTACATTTCAAGTTTTCAGAAATTTACTTATTAAGAAATGTAACATTTATAGCACAGAATGTTGAAAGATATACCGTAACAATCACTACAAAAAAAAAGTTCTTAGTGAACAAAAGGAATTTATGGGTTTGTGGATTCCACACTGCAATCATATTTCTTCGAAGATGAAATTTCATTCAGCAACTCAGGTTTGCCTAATAGGTATGAATAGAAGTTAGTGCAACTGTATTTGCTGAAGTTTAAACAGGTCGGTAAAATACACTTAACGCTCCTCACTGTAAATCTATTCCTCTCATCTGTCCACTGTGACGATAGTAAGCTGAAAACTCTTTCAACATTTGCTTTGTCGGGAGGGAGTGAAAAGAAGTACTGCACTATATTAAGCGATTCTCTGAACTGTTCATTACACTGGCAGGATCTGAAAAACCTACACCATTTCTCATCTGGCATCAACTGATTCCATTGTTCACTGTCTGTTTCCAATTTTTGTTTTACAAATGACTGTATATGAACTATTTCATGAAATAAGAGGCTGTCATTTACTAGAATGCCCTTTCCATTTAACCACATTAAAGTATTTTCAGCTACTGACCATTCTGGTGGTTCTGTGAGCATCATCCATGAGAATACAGAAAACGCAGCTATTCCCTGTAACCATGAGGGTAAATAGTCTACTGAAGCATCATAAAACGTTTATACTGCTATGTCAAATTTCTTAATAGACTGTTCATCACAATCATTCAGCAGTTTTTTTACACTTAGTGGTACAAAATGTTCATGTGTCCTTGAATTTAGACTTGTCAAAGCTTTATTTAAGACTGCTAATACTTCACATATGGAATTATTCTGTTTCTCAATGCTCAGAATGGATTGTTGGAAAACACTCATTTGTGAATGTACAAAAAGTAATTAACATTCATTTATAGGATCACTGAAAAAACTCTTTAAGATTGCAGGGCACTTTGAGTTAGACTGTGAGAAAAAGTAAGATTTCAAAGGTTCATACATTTTCAAGATACTTTCTATGGCTGGCAAAAATGAAAGCCAACTTGTTTTGGAAAAGGAAAGTAAATTTTTGTAAGTGACGCCAACAAATTCAGAGAATTCATTGAGTTCTGCAACACGAATAGAAAAAAATATGAAAATGGTTGTACAACTTCATGACAATGCAGTCAATGTCAACGGGTAAAACATCACAAGCACTCTGAAATGTGTTATGAACAACATGTGCTGGACAACGTATGCCAACAATGTTAGAGTTTTTTAATTTTTCTTTCAGATGTATGAAAACATTATTACCCTCTTTCTTCATTAACCCCCCCCCCCAAATTACAGTTAGTATTGTCTGCACCAAATGCAACACCTTTGAGATGATACTGAATGACTGAATAACAAGAGAAAGATAGTTGGAAATTGTTTCGGACTTTTCGTTCTGCAATTTATCAAGAAGAAGCCATTTCGTCTGCAGTCCACCCTCACTTACAAAAATATACTGAACTATCACAGGAAAAATATTCTGATGCCCATGGTTGCTAGCATCAGTAATTATTGAAAAGTATTTTGCACTGTTTACAGCAACTATTACCTGTTTCTAGGTATGCGGAGCTATTACATTGTTGATAATTGCTTCACACTTTGTTCTTCCACACGAAACATTTTCTGCAATCTTAGAACCAGGAAAAAAATTTTTCTTTAGTTGAACACTGCAGGCATTAGAACGATAGCTCTGGTGGTGTTTACCAAAATGGAATGACAGGGTTCCTTCTGCTGCAGCTAAGTTTTTCTGTTCCTGTGTATTTGAAGTTACAAAATATCTCGTCATTTTTTGCGAGGAACCTGCCGATCGAAGATTCTTCATGTGTTTCTCTGATTCCGTATGATGCTTGAGATCTGCAGCACCATCATGAGACACGGATACAGCACAGTTACTTACGTTATATTTTGCTGAACAGTCATTGTCTGTAGCAGTGAAGCGAGGAAATTACCTCTGAAGCTCTTCCGAAAACTTTGATTTTCCTTTCGGCGTCGCCACGATGTGCTAGCACTGCACGAAACTGATACTGAGTGCTGACAACAATGGCAAGCAAAAGCAAAGAAAATAAGAGTACGCAACAATTATAGTGCTTAAGCTGTACATTATAAGGGGGTACCAACGTATGGAATGTCAGTTTCAATTCATAGTTTATAAAATCGACACTCAGAAAATATTTTGATCACTTTGTAAATGTCTGGTGATAATCCTGGAAAATCGGGACAAATTGCTTGTTTTCTAAAAAAAAGTCGGGACAAATTTATGAGCCTCAAAAAACGGGACAATCCCGATTAATCGGGACGTATGGTCACCGTATCCCCTTAGCAAAGTTAATGAATTACTGTGCTGATAAACCTCTTACATTAATTGATTTTCAAACAGCTGAGCAGAACTGAACGTACTCAGACATTTCGCTCTTTGCCTATTCTGATCATCACTAAACTGACACACAATATTTTTAGCGCAACGCAATCTGACTTTCAATAATCCCTACAAAAGAATGGCCCTGACTAACAACAATAATCTATACCTTTCGTGAAACACTTACCTCACAAAAATCTTCGTCACTCGAACTACTGCAAGACAGCGAGCGCCAATACTGCCAGTTAAATAAAAGATTTAAACTACTGAAGGCACTAACTACTGATAGGCATAGTTAGCAAATGAAAGATTTTGATAGAGAACAAACAGTGTATTTACCTTAATAGTGTTCAAAAGTCATAACATATATATCAGTTCATGACATCCAGTCCTCCAAAATTTCGTTTTTCTGACGGACACACGTCCAGATCGTCCGCTCTCAAAACTCTGTCATCTCTCTTACCACATCCATCACTGCTGGCGGCTCACGTGTAACTGCGCAACGCTACGCGCTGTTCTCATCCAACTGCCCAACACTACAATAGCGAGTATTCCAACAATGCAAACCAGCCACAGACTGCACACAGCACAGTCAGTGTTTTTCATACAGAGCACTACGTGGCGTTACGAACATAAAAACCTAATCAGCCTACTTACACACTCAATCAATAATTTCTAGGCGCCGACATAACAAGCACCTCTTTCGACACCCTTTAGATTTCGCATCCGACCAGCAGGCAGCAGCTCTGTGACGTAGCGCCATTCACCTGAGGTGTATCGAAATTGTTAACTGTCACTTCGGCGCCTAGGTAGCAGTGAATGTCTGTCTCTGTAGAGGCATATTTTTAAAGCTCCCAACGAAGTTGCCTAACTTTAAGGTGCCTTTGATATATTATGCTCATATGTGTCAATGTCAAACCCATCTGTGGTTCCACCACAGAAGGGGACCAATCAGAAGGCTTTAAATAATAAACACTCTTTGCTTTTCGAATCACGGTCAAATTTCGTCGAATGATTTTACACTTACCAGCCAGAACATTATGACCATCTACCTAAAGCCGGTATGTCCATCTTTGACACGGATAACAGTGGTGATGCGTCGTGGTATGGAAGCAATAAGCCCTAGTAGGTTAATGGAGGCAACTGGCACCACATCTACACACACAAGTCACCTTATTCCCGCAAATTTCGGAGACAGGTGCTATAAGCTGTGACTCCACGTTCGATCCCATCGCAGATGTTTTCAATTGGGTTCCCATCTGTCGAGTTAGATGGGGAGAGGGGGGGGGGCGGCAGCACATCAATTGAAACTCACCTATGTGTTGTTCCTCGAACCACTCCATCCTGCTCCTGGCCTTGTAACAAGGCGCATTATCCTGTCCCACTCCCGTCGGGAAACATGATCGTCATGAAGGGATGTGCGTGGTATGCAAATAATGTACGATAATCCTGGCATGCTGCTTTACACGAGCTCCACAGGAGCCGTGGATGACCATGTGAATATTGGACACGACAATTATCACTTAAAACAAATTTGACAGTGGATTTGTCTTTTTTCTCTTCATTAAATCCATTTTTACAACAGCTGTTTAGTGTATGAAACACTTTATTTGACCACCCAGTAAAAACATTGTGAAAATTCTTTTACATATAGGAAGAAACAGGATATTTGAGGAACGAAGGAAGTAGACGCTCAACAAGTCGTCAGTTCAGACTATAGTGAAAACCGATGATTGTTATAGGTAAAGCTAAGTATAGCAACAGAAAGCGCGAACTCTTCAAAAGAGGGCTTTCTTCATAGCATTGCTATTCAGCATACGCATTTGACGTCGGGAGTGTGACATGAAAGTACACTAAAATTCCCAACGTCTTCAAATGTTAAGTAACAGCTTTTCGCATAGCGTCGTCTCCGCTCGTCATCTAGGCGGGCCCGCGACGAAAGCGTGATGTCAGAAAGTGAAGCCCGTGCGCCCGCAGTGTTTTTCTAACGACTGTTACCCTCGCTCCTACCTAATTGTTTCCTCAAGAGTTCCCAATATATTTGGAAGGGTAGGCCGGCAGTGTCAGACACTTCCGCTGCGGTTGGAGTACGAGTACATTATCACAGCGGTGATATGAACAGACATTTGGTGAGTATTTACTACCAGTTATTCTCTTAACAAGAAATATTTTCAGCCAGGACTGTTCCTAACTTTTAGCACCTCGAAACAGATTCGCAATTACGGACGTACATATATTTATACTAGGAAAGCCTGTTTTCATTCTGTTTTACATTACTGAATATTCCCGTTTCAATGACGGATACTGTGTAGCAAAGGAACAATAGTAGTCTGTATCTCAACTGAAGTAGACTTACATTAGTTTCCAAACAAATCGTCTTTTTGTGCTGCAATGTTGTCGTTTCAATTCCTAGAGACATAAGATCATATATGTGAAATACATCTTCAAGGGACGTCGGGTTTCTTTGGCGCCCTGACAATTTTTGTTTCCTTTCACTTAGAAAGACGCAGTTGCTCTTCATTTACATACATTCGACACCACCTATTTCTGTCAAAACCATTTCTTGTTTTCCCTACCTTCCTGTGTTTGAATGTAAGATAGTAATCAATTTCATAAGCAGAAGGCAGTTTTAATAACAGAATTGTTTATTAAAATTTGGTACCACTATACGCCAAATTCTCATACTTTAATGTCAGGCCAAACAAAGCTACTTCTTATTTAGTTCTTTCTTGATATTTCTCCATAGTGACATTTATACTTAATAATAGCCGAAAAGATTATTCAGACTGCTGTTGGTTAGTACTACAACAGTCACCCCTGTGGAGTCGAAAACCAGAAATTCGATACTAATATTGGACGTTTATTAGGATTTCTATGTAATCTCCAGTTTTCGGTTGCATCTCTAAAGGTGGTGTGGGCATTTTAGTCGGAGAAATTATTATTCAGATAGTTTATAAAATTTCGTATTTCTTCAGGCATGTCATTTTAATTTTTAGACGTTACCTTCGTGTCATTTCCAATCCTACCAATTTCAATGCTTGGGGTGATTCCCTTTTGCAGCACAGTTCCTCCATTTAGAAAGTTAAATAGCAACCAAAGTTGATCGTAATAGTGCGCGAGTTACATTTATGACATATTAAACGAAAATATGTTGTAACTGCCGCACTAATTGTCATAGCCTAAAAAGGAAGAATTAAGAGTCCGTTCTTGTTTTATTGTCACAAAACACGAAATATTACAACACAGATTCCTCTCCGACAAGGAAGAAATATTAAGGTATATTTTCCTGTCGACGACTACATCATCAGTAGTTTGAACGTGATAGGGAAACCACAAAATCTGAAAACGGAAATGCTAAGGTTCAGTCTAGATATGGTGGGGGCCAGTGAAATGAAATGCAAGGAAGACAAGGATTTCTGGTCAGACGAAAAAGATTGAAAATTTTCATTTATTCGTCACAAGTGAAAATGACTCGTCAGCAGGCGTATATTTATGTTAAAATGCCCGCGATTAATACCAAATGAATCAGTGACGAAAAGGAGTTTTACATTACAACCTCGAAACTGCGTTACCTCGCAGTCGGGGGTGGAGTGAAGGATTACAAATGTCAACTTTTGTTGTAACTTTCGCCATGTGTATCTCCTTGGAATTATTTGATGGGAGCGGTACTATTTACAACCCAAAAACTCAGTTCATTAATAAATATAGGACTTCTGAGTGTGCTTGTTGAAGGTCTACTGCATAGTGTCTTGTACTTCACCTACGTTCTATTCATATGCACTTTCAGATGAAATACCACTGCTCGGCAGTGCATCAGTCTCACGAAGTTCATTGATGAAACAAGTTAATACTCGTCCGTTTGGTACTACGGGGACAGGGAATCCTCTACCGTTTTCTCTATAATTAACAGCAGTATTTCAATCACAAAACCCGTGCGCATATCCCATATTAGAGAGCCCACCTTTTCTAATTACGTTCGGATACATGTATATGATACAGGACAGTTTGCTAACAAATCAAGTTCACAATGCAAGAGTAATTTATGCAAACTCAAGAACAACTTCACAACTAGAGCTTGAAAACAAAGATAACAACCTATAAAAGAAACCATAGAAAGTAAAATACCAACAGCCAAAACGAAGACTTGTCTCTGTAACCATTAAAAATGTGTACATATGCTAAGGAATTTCGTATTCAAATTAGTGTGTATTGTCATCTCATAAAACATTTGCTTCTACTCCTGAAGAAATCTGCATATTTAAAAATCCACGATGTTTATATAAAAAAATTTCATACCACTTATGGTATTTTCGTCAGCAACACTTCTAGTAGTAATATAGAGCTAAGTAACCTTTTTCAATATCTCCGATATCACAGTGGGAATAGGTCATCTTTTTCTGACTGCGTCTGGTTGTAATACAGCATTCTGATGGTGCTCTACACAAAAATATCCAAAGCTGACAGGAAATTCTCGTTGCCCAACAGGTGGTCCTCGCTGTGCTGCTGATGCTGGCGCTGTGCTTCGGTATGCTGAAGGCGAATCCGATAGCTGACCCGCGTCATCACCATTGGGGTGGTGGTCACGGGTATGAATACGGACATCACCACCACCACTGGCACCACCCACACCACTGGCACCACCCACACCATTGGCACCACCCACACTACTACTGAGAAGGAGTTACACTGGTTTCTTGGTTCTTCCTGCATAGCAGACGTGGAAGCTTTGCAGGATTACGACCTCTGTGAGCATTTTCTTTGGCACTGTGACGAAGATGGTAATGAACTGTGAACCAGGATGTATGTTTCAGTATTTCTTCATTGTTTTAATCCAAAGGATTCTCGTTAACAATGCTTTAAGTCAATTAATTTTAAAGATTGAAGTGTCCGGTTGTTTTTAAGTCCTGTTACAAGCATAGATTTATTGTTTTGCATTCAATGAGTACCAACTCAAATGCAATACTTGTGCCACATTGGAAAAAATTTGAAAGGAAATAATGTAAAAATTGTTAGATTAATCTCAACGTAATAGCAAATTTCCGTTTCACATAACACATCTATTCATGACCAATTGATGAATTCTTGAAAAACTATAGTTCACATTGCTATCTATATTTGCTACAACAACACATTTTTATTTGTTTATTTAACAACTGATTGCCTTAAGGTATGTACCTTGTTTTCGTTTGTCATTTGATGACAAATTGTAAGTCATTCAGTTTAGATTAATCTACAAGAAAGAAATTGTGTGAAATAAATGATGTTCTCAAACCTGAATAGACACTAAAAACTGCTTTTTCTTCATCAAAAGCCCTTTCAAATCAATATTATTCTATTATAACAATTATTCATAATCACACCTACATTCTGTTGTGAAGAACGAACAGATGAGCATGGTAAAAGAAATGCTCCTGTGTAGAGTTTCATCTGTTTAGAAGTTAACATCATATTGTGGGAGAAATAACTGATTAATAAAGAAATTATTACTGCATAAGGAAAAGAACGATATGCATCAATACAATTTTTATCAACTCAGTTGTAATTAGTTGAATAACATATTATTGTTACATTTTTTATTTTCCATCTTCACTAAAACGTGCGCATCATATCAAGGCCATGAAGAACATCAAACTCTGTGAGCAATTATGATGGATTGGTTGAGAATTATAACATACAGGCAATGGTGATTTGTACTAGAGCTTTTCCTCAACAACACAATTCCAATTTGGTACATAAATTTATTTTCCACCTTTGGTAAAATGTAATCTTTAAGTCCACCTTGAAGAACATCGTGTTGACATCTAAAAAACTGAAGAAAACACACGAAAAAATGATTTTTAAAAAATCTTTTCGGATTGGGGCTTACAATGAGTTTCACTAAGAAAGTCGCAAGATCTCCAACGTCACAGAATACAAATTGTAACAAAACTCAAAAATTTATTCAGCATTCATCTATGATGAACTAGATAATGAGCTCAGAAAGAAGATAGTCTTTTAATATTTTTGTATTACATGTGGTAAAAGTTTGGAACCAAAGATCTTCGGAAAACAAAAATGAAAAGAAAATCATTGATATGCGAAAGTATTCTGTGAAAAGACACAGATGTATTATTATTTTTATTATTACAATTATTGTTATTTCTATTACCTACATTAGAAAAATTATTATTATTATTATTATTATTATTAGTGATATTAGTATTTACTTACATTATAAAACTCATTATTATTATTGCTGCTATTACTCTATACTTACATTAGAAAACCACTGTAAGGGCTTTCTGTTAAAAGAATTGCGAGAAATAAATGCTGTGCTGTGGAAATGTGTGGTTTATTTTTCTTTCTCTCAGTCAATTGTAACTACGATGTTAAGGAATTCAAATCGTCAGATAAATTGTCCCCCCTATAGATATTCTTACTCCTCATCTGTATTATGAAACAAGATTTTGCATAAACTATATGCTGTTCCATTTATCCTTGCTATCGGTTTTCATTCTTCAATTCAGGGTAGCACTTGCAACCTATGTCCTCAACCATTTGCTGGATGTACAGTATTCCAACCTCTGTCGTCTACAGATTTTAAACCCTACAGCTCTCTCAAGTACCCTGAAAGTTATTCGGTCATATCTTAACAGATATCCTACAATTCTGTCCCTTCTTCTCAGTGCTTCCAATACATTCCTTTCCTCCACGATTCTTTGGAGACCCTCCTCATTTCTTCTCTAATCAAGTCCACCTAATTTCCAACATTCTTCTATAGTACCACATCTCAAATGCTTCGATTTTCTTCTTTTCTGGTTTTGCCACAGTCCTTGTATCACTACCATAGAGTGCTATATTCCAAACGTACATTCCCATAAATTTTTTCCTCAAATTAGGGTCTGTTGAAACTTATTTCTTTTGTCTATTTAAATAACTTAGTAGGTGAAACGTCTTTGTGTTTACTTAAACTGTTGAATGAAACTCAGCCTACTGTTTCGTCACTTATTTTCATCATTTCATCACTGACCTACGGTATTTTCCCTGAAAAAGACAACTTAAACTTAACCTATTCATTTGTTACCCACAATATATGAGTCCTACGCAATCTGACTACTCTGTAATGACGATATGACTTCAAATAATTAACTCAAAGAATGGCCCTGAATTAGAAGAAGTCCTAACAATAACCCATACATTTCATAAGTCACTTATCTCACAGAAAATCTGCACAACACAAACTACAGCAATTACAGCATATGGTTAGCAAGAGAAAGATTTTGTTGAAGAGAAAACAATGTGTTTAGCAGAATATACGTTAATCATGTGACATTCAGTTCCAAAAATTATATAATCGTCAATAATTCCACTACCCAAACATTAGCACATACATCAACCAATATTTTACAAGGCATGTCCCACCAACACTGAATCTCCATGAAGGGCACACGTCTAAACCGTCCGCTCGCTAGCTGCTAACCACTAACTGCTAACTTCAAGTCCGTTCAACCCCAGTGTTTCTTACCGAAGGCGCAGAGCGCTCTCAGTGATATTAATACAGTCTATACCGCTGCCAACATACGAACATATAAAAAGGCTACTTACGCTATGTTTGATACTAGTAGACATCTCTTGGTCAGGAGTACTCTCTTTGCCGGTGACAGTTTGGTTTTTACATCCTCCTTACTCCGTCTGCCATGGATTATTTTGCTACTTCGTAGAAAACATGAAAGTTATGTTGATGAATTTGCGGCTTATGATTAGAATATTAGTGTGGAATCTGATTCGTCCTAAACTTTGTAATCTTATCCGTTCGTAAATTAAAATCAAGCGGAATTCTGTCGTTGAAGCTACTATCATCACAAATTCAGCACCAGGAAACGTCTCTTTAATTGACAATGACCCAAAGCAATTAATCGATTCATTTAAGCGGCTGTCATTTCCAATCTAGGTTTTCTTTCCCTCGCCAGTAAACAAGGCTAAAAGTCAGAGAGATGGGGGAAGGGGGAAGAGGAGCTGGGGAGAGATAGGGAAAGGAAATCAACATAGAGAGAGAGAAGTAGCAGATGAACAGAGGGATGGCGGGAGAAGAAGAACGACAGAGGTGGTGGTAGATAAATGGGGAAAGAGGAGGAGGAGATGGACAAAGAGAGAAGCAGCAAGAGATGGACAAACAGCGAAAGGGAGGGGGGGGGGGCGGGAAGAAGACGAAGGTTATGACGTATGACGTACATTCAATTCCAATACGTGTTTAGCAATTGCGAAAGATTGCCAGGTTTGCTAGTACATAAGAGCGCTGTAAGAGTACTGTGCACCACATGCAAATTTGCGGCTTAAGGATGAACAAGCAATGAAACAGTCTTCGAGCATTTATCAAAACTTGTCCTAAAAAAGGAAGGTAGTTTAAAAGTTATTGAGAAGAAGTGTTCTACGAAGTCCTGCCGATAGGATGCAACACTAAATTTACCCGAAGATGAAGCGTCACATCCTACTAATTGCCAATTAACACTAATTCTATTGAACTATCATTCAGGTCATGCAGTAATTTTAATTTTTTCCGACAGCTGTTTAGCATCTAACATACACCATAAGAGCAATAAAAATTAAACGTTGCGATACAACTCTTCAGTATGTGCCTGAATAATTTACTGAAATGAGAGAAAACAAAGGCAACTAAAGAACTCCAGAGGTCAATGAAAAGAGCCGATTTTCAGGGGCGAAACAAAGCTGTGAGTGAAAACAGCAGTATCTTCAAAAAAAGGAATTTATCGTAGCTTAGGTATTATGCATGCATTGAGAACAAAGAGACATTTCTAATACCATTTTCCATTATTCGCTAAACCAAAGGTGCTTGCTGTTGAAAAAGAAAGCTAGAAGTATTTTATGAAGCAGAGATGAGATTGACAGAAACCCGATGAGAAGTAAAGACTGAAATCTATCAACAGGTCACTGTAAAGAACACTAAGAGTGTAGTGTGACTACGTTGTTGTTGCGAGTGAGAGATACTTAAAAAATATGTTCATACAAAGATTGCAGTTGTCTAACGGGAAGAATTTTCAGAGAAAAGCGTTGTCGTAATAATGACACGTCAGTCAGTGTAAGGCGTATATAAGCACTTGCCTTTCGTTCTGTCCATTGCGGTGTGTAATACTGGTAATTTTCGCATCACAAACATTAATTACGAGCAGGCACCGTCAAGAAGACGTTAATCTCAAGTACTGCCTGCTACGTGCAAAGCTTTTGTTAATACGCACTAGCTATTGTAACTGTAATACAAGAAGGTACGTAGCATTAAAAAAGCGTGTGTTATACATGAAGTGTGCTTTTTTAGACAAATTATCCTTAAGTGCCTCCATCTCCTCATTACTTGAATGTTAATCATTTCGTATCAGTTTATCCCCAGAATTTAACGATCACGTTGACTGACCGAACTCAGCATTGAGGAAGGAGAAACATTATCGTTTTCCTATCATTTCCGAATAAATCCTTTTTAATTGTGTGGTGTTGTTTTTCTTTTAAAGTAAGTAAATCTTTTTGTCCCTTAGTGTCGATCCGGGTATGACTGCAAATCGGTCATGAAATTGATCTGCTGCTCCATGTCCAAAGAGTGTTAGGTATTTAGAAATATTTATCAGGTGAAATAATCATTACAATGACTTCTTACGATAAGACAATACCATCAATCTCTGAATCTGTTTCCAAGTTACACACAAAATATCATTATATCTTCAACACTATATTTTTATAACACTACACTAGGCGCCCGAACAGGAACTGCTCAAAAATCATTTCATGACTGCGTTTAATAAATTTCACTTCTTGTTCTAATAACTGTTTCATTTTTTCATGTGGATAGAATTCATCCGAGAAAGAGAAGTGGGAAAAACCACTTAATCGATCTGGAAGAACGAACGCAGGAATTACCAAAAACGCGAGTATCAAGCCGTACAGCTATCAACACTGTAAAAAGTAAGTGAAATTTTCATCCGCAGTAGCCAGGCTTTCGTAGTGACGTAGCACAATCAAAACTTAACCCTGTCTTTTCCGGCCTTGAAACTGCTTTATTTCATTTTTTCCATAGTCAAGTCTTCGGTACTTAAATTAAGTGAAAGTGTGCTATTGTTGTCAGTACAGCGCAAAAAATTTTACAATATGGCGGATAGTTACGCTCAAAAGTGGTAAAATGTGTCATTTCATTTGTTTGTAACAAATAGGAACCATCTTGTCTTCTTAACGGACATGAACGTCAATTGTAACCCGCAATTAAAATTTCATCTCAAGTCCCAGCAAGCCATAGCACTACGTCACAGAAAAGCGACTGACGACAATGACAAATAAAATCTATAGCATCTTGACGTTTGACAATTCGCGAACATGGCTGATGGTAAACAGTGCACATAGACAAAAGCAGATGACGGCGGTGATTCGAATGGACCTCCCTATCCATTACGTTCACGCACGATAGGTACACGTACGGAGACAGAAGCAGACGCGACTGAAGTTTTAGAAGCCGGTCTAGTGTGCAAACTATTCACGTTTTTGAAAAAAACGACCTGTCTACAATGATCGAATCAATAATGGAAAGCAAGATCGAAAGTTAAATACGAAAGAAACACAAAGAAGGGAACGTGGAAAGCAGGAAAAATGGATAAAAAGGCCCGCGAGAGAAATCAGAAGGCCGAAAGACGGCGTAATAAAGACCTGGTCCTTGCAAATCTTAACGAAAAGACAGAATCAGGAGAAACAGACTTACGAACTGACCTTGATAACAATATAAAATCTATCAAACCCGACATAATTTCAGTCAAGTCAGGTATAAATTCTGTAAAAACAGACATAAATTCAGTAAAGGCAGACCTGTAAACGGAGATAAATGACATAAATACTCGGTTAAACTCGGTAAAGACCGAAATAGAAGCAGACATAACAGCTGATGTAAGTACCCAGTTGGGTAATGTACAAAACCAAATCAGTAGTCAGGTCAAGGCCATGAGGTCAGAAATTGACACACAAGTAGATTCGAAAACAGAGGACATATCCAAATGGTTAGATGCCACAATCGAAGCATCAAAGGGAGAGATAAAGTGATGGAATTCCTTCAACAAGCTGCGACATTAAAAGAAGATTATAATGCAATATCTGATGAGGTTAAGGAAGTTAAAACCGCAGTAGACACGATCGAGAATGTTGTTGATGATCTCTCCAAACAGACTGAGACTCTCAATACAGACGATCAAGGAAAGAATACTGTCAAGGCAAATGCCGAAGCATTGTCCAACCACTACCAGGAGTGGATTAAAAACAAAGGCAGATTCATAGAAAACAAGATCAAGAACAAACTCAGGAAAACTGTCAAATATGTAACCTTTGAAATACTGACAGCCTCTGGAGAAACAGGAGAGACGGTCATGCCAGAATTATGCCAAATAAGACGACAGTTAGCTCGGGATTTACCTGATTGGCGTCAACAGATAGTTGATGAAGTTCGTACAGTCAGATGTCAAGTTGAAAATTCCCCACATCACGCATCAGGAAAGTGGAATAATTCACCACCACGTGATGAACAACAGCAGATACATTACCGTTCGCCGCTTGATAACGCTCAAACCCACTGTTCTATAGAAAAACAATTCTGTCAGATTACCAGCCCACCAACTAGAAATTGGTTGGTTACGTCTTCAAAGAAAATATAATTTGACTAAGATCACGTATTCTACGAATTAAAAGTAATGATGACAACAGTCAGCAGTGCTGCAGAAAAAAATATGCATTACACATAGATCTGCCATTTAATATTCAACAAACAATGGAACAGTCCTAAAGCATTTACCACAAAATATCTTAGAAAACATAAGATTTTTTAAAAGCTATGCTGAGAAAGCGTGTCATGTAGTTATACCGATTGAATGCAGGACTGAATGTATAAGAAAATTAGCAGTGGACCACGACAGGTATCACTCAAAACTAATTTGAATATGGCTCAAATGTCTCTGAGCACTATGGGACTTAACATCTGAGGTCATCAGTCCCCTAGAACTTAGAACTACTTAAACCTAACTAACCTAAGGACACCACACACATCCATGCCCGGGGCAGAATTAGGACCTGCGACTGTAGCAGTCGCGCGGTTCCAGACTGTAGCGCCTAGAACCGTTCGGCCAATGTGGCCGGCTAATTTTACTATGGAATTCTCCTTTTTTCTATTCATTAAATCCATTTTTACAACAGCTGTTAAGTGTGTGAAATACGTTATTTGATTAACCAAAAATAATCACTGTGAAAACTCTCTTACAGATGCGAGGAAACAGCATATTTGTGGAATGAAAGAGTACAAGGGAAGCAGACGTTCAACAAGTCGTCGATTCAGAGGATAATGAAAACCGTAATTTTCAGTGGTAAAGCTAAGGATAACAACAAAAAGATCCAAATCTTCAAAAGAGGGCTCTTGTCATAGCAATGATATTCAGTATACGCATTTGACGTCGGGAGTGTGACAAGAAAGTTAAGCTTACCATTAAGTTCACTAAAATTCCCAAAATCTACAACACGATAAATGAGATCTACTTTCTCCAGATTCTCAGGCAAGATGCTTGACATACAAAGTTTGGACGAGACACTTTTCGAGCTACACTTTTCCTTTAGTGTGCTTAAGTAACAACTTTTCGTATGGCGTTGCCTCCGCTCGTCATCTAGGCGGGCCAGTGACGGGAGCTTGATGTCAAAAAGCGAAGCCTGTGCGCCCGAAGTGTTTTCCAGACGACTGTTACCCTCGCTCTTACCTAATTGTTTCCTCACGAGCTCCCAGTATATTTGAAAG
Source organism: Schistocerca nitens (assembly GCF_023898315.1). Classification (NCBI taxonomy): domain Eukaryota; kingdom Metazoa; phylum Arthropoda; class Insecta; order Orthoptera; family Acrididae; genus Schistocerca; species Schistocerca nitens. Next base: position 252,086,818 of record NC_064618.1, read on the forward strand.
GGTGGGCCGGCAGTGGTCAGACACTTCCGCTCCGGTTGGCGTACGAGAACATAGTCACAGTGGCGATATGTACAGGCATCTGGTGAGCATATACTGCCAATTATTCTCTTAACAAGAGATTTTTCAGCCAGGATCGTTTGTGATATTTATCAACTCGAAACAGATTCTCAGTTATTAACTTACATAATTTTATAGTAACAGAGAGGGTTTTCATTTTGTTTTATATTACTGAATATTCCCCTTTCAATAACGGATAATCTGTTGCAAAGGAATTATAGTTGTCTATATATCATAACTGATGTAGACTTACATTAAATTCCAAACAAATCGTCTTTTTATGCTGCAATGTTTCTGTTTCAATTCCTAGAGGCCCACTCTCCTTTACATGAAATACATCTTTAGGGGACGTCAGTTTTCTTTCACGCCCTGACATTTTTAGTGTCATGTTAAGTTGCACTTAATTTACTTAGATTCGACACGTACTGTCAGCATTACTCATTTCCTCGTTTTCCCTGCCTTGTTATGTTTGTAATATTTGATCGCTTCACTGAATGTATGACAGTAACCAATATCATAAGAAGAAGGCAGTTTTAATAATAGAATTGATTATTAACTTTAATGTCCGGCCAAACAAAGATAGTTCTTATTTAGCTATATCTTGATATTTCTACAGATTAATAGTTATGCATAATAATAGCCAAAAGATTATGCAGAGTGCTGTTGCACTACTACATGGTTAGTACTACACAAGTTACCATCGTGGAGTCGAAAATCAGAGATTCGACACTAATATTGGTCGTTTATGATGATTTCTACGTAATTATTATTCAGATAGTGTACAAAATTTTGCATTTCTTGAGTCATGCCACTTTAATTTTTAGACGTTATCTTCGTCCTACTTCCAATCCACCTATTTGAATGCTTGGGGTGATTCCCTTTTTCAGCACTGTTTCTTCATTTAGAAATTTATATTCCAAATAAAGTTGACAATAATAGTGCTCGAGTAACTTTTATGACATATTACACTAAAATACGTTGTAACTGTCACACAAATTGTCGTAGCATAAAAAGTAAAAAGTAACAGTGCGATCATAATTGATTGTCACACTATATATAAATATTTCAACATATATTATGGTATAATAATATCATCAGAGACAGTAGTCTGAACATAACAGGAAAGCTACAAAACTCTGAAACTGGAAGTGCTAAGGCTGAGTCTACATATAATGTTGGGACGTGAAATGAAATGGAAGGAAGACGAAGATTTCTGCTCAGACGAAAGACAATGAAATTTTCATTTGTTTCGTCACAAGTGAAAATGACTCCGCAGCAGACATATATTTTTGCTAAACGCCCGGAACTGGTATCAAAAGAATCAAGGACGAAAAAGAAACCTGAAATGCTTCATTACAACCTCGAAACTGTATTATCTCGCAGTCGGGGGTGGAGTGAAGTATTACGAATGCCAGCTTTTGTTATAACGTTTGCTCCGTGTGTACCTCCTTGCCGTTGTTTAATGAGAGCTGTACTATTTAGAACCGGAACACTCAGTACGTTAATAAATATACGACTTCTGAGTTCGCTTGTTGGAGGCCTATTGCATAGCATCTTCTACTTCAATTACGCTCTATTTATTTACGAATTCAGATGAACGCGGCAGTGCATCAGTCTCACGAAGTTCAGTGAAAACACGAGTAAATATTCTTCAGTATGGTGATAGGGAACCGTCTACTGTTTTCTCTACAACAGAAATACTGCTGCTCATTTTTTGTATGTATGTTCGGATGCATGTAAATGATACAGGACAGTTGGCCAACAATTCACATTAACTATGGAAAAATTAATTTATGTAAATACAAGAACAGCTTCACAACTAGAACTTGAAAAAAGATAACCATCTATAAAAGACCCATATAAAATAAGATACCAACAGCCAAAACGAAAACTTCTCTGGGTTCCCGGGTTCGATTCCCGGCGGGGTCAGGGATTTTCTCTGCCTCGTGATGGCTGGGTGTTGTGTGCTGTCCTTAGGTTAGTTAGGTTTAAGTAGTTCTAAGTTCTAGGGGACTTATGACCACAGCAGTTGAGTCCCATAGTGCTCAGAGGCATTTGAACCATTTTTTTGAAAAATTATCTCTGTAACCAACAAAAAATGTGTACTTGTTACAAGGAAGTTCTTATTCGAATTAGTGCGTAATTTCATCTCATAAAAAATTTGTTTCTGCTCCTGAAGCATCCTGCATTCTTAAAAAGCGAGGAAATTTATACACTAAAATATCACACCCCTGACGGTATTTTAGTCAGAAAAACGTCGAGTAGCAATATAGAGCTATGTAACCTTTGCAAAATCTCCAATATCACATTGGGATTAGGGCATTTTTTCTGACTGCATCTGGTTGTAATACCGGATTCTACTGGCGCTCTACACAAAAGGCATCCAAAGCTGACAGGATCCTGTTGTTGTCCAGCAGGTGGTCTCGGCTCTGCTGCTGACGCTGGCACTGTGTTTCTCGATGCTGAAGGCAAATCCGGTAGCTGACCCGTGTCATCACCTTTGGGGTGGTGGTCACGGCTACGGATACGGACATCATCACCACCACCACTGGCACCACCCACACCACTGGCACCACCCACACCATTGGCACCACCCATACTACTGCTGAGAAGAAGTTACACAGGCTTCTTGGTTCTTCATGCATAACAGACTTGCAGGCTTAGCAGCATTATGATCCTGTGTACATTTTCTTTGGCACTGTGGCGAAGATTATAATGAACTATGAATCGGTATGAATATTTGAGTATTTATTGACTGTTTTAATCGAAAGGATTCTCATTAACAATATTTTAAGTCAATTACTTCTAAAGATTCGAGTGTCTTATTGTTTCCAAGCACTGTTACACTCATAGAGTAATGGTTCTGCATTCAGTGTGTACCAACTGAAATGTAATTTCAGTGCCACATTAAGAAAAATTTGATAGAAAATAATTTAAAAATAAATGGATTGATCTCAATGTAACGTTCACTAAATTTCCGTTTCACATAATGCACCTATTGATGACAAATTGATGAATTTTTTAAAAGAAATAATTCACATTGCTGCCTAAATTTGTTACAGTGACACACTTGTCACTGTTAATTTAACAACTGAATGCCTTAAGGTAATTAGTTTGTTTTCGTTTATCCGTTGACAATTCTCTGTAAGTCATTCTATTTAGATTAATCTACATAAAAAATTGAATGCAATAAATGATGTTCTCAGACTTCAAAAGAAGCTAAGAAATTGTTTCCTTTCAAATCAATATTGTTCCATTATAACAATTATTTATGAATACACCAACATTCTATTGTGAAGAATGCACAGACGACCATGCTACACGAATTGCTCCTGTTTCGAAGTTAATTCTTCCTATACAGAGTTTCATCTGTTTCGAAATTAACACTATATTGTCGGAGCTATAACCGATTGACTGAAAAATTATTATTGCATACAGTAGAGAACGATATGTATTAATACAGTTCCTTTACCAACTCACTCGCAGTTTCTAATCACTTGAATAACATATTATATTTACATTCTTTGTGTGCCATCTTCACTAAAACGTGTACATCATGTCAAGGCCATGAAGTACACCATACTGTGGGAGCAAAACTGACTAACTGGTAGAGAATTGTAACACACACGCAATGATCATTTTTACTAGAGCTAGTCCTCAACAACTCATTTCCTGTTTGGTAAAACATTTATTTTCCACCTCCGCTAAAATCAAAACTTAAAGTCCTCCTTGAGAAACATCGTGCTGAATCTAGAAAACTGCAGAATACATGAGAAAAAAATGAAAATTTTTAATATTTTTTACATAAGGGCTTAGAATCAGCTTCACTGAAAGAGACACAATACCTGGAACATCATATAAATATAAATTATAAAAACCCCAAAAATTGAGTCAGCCTGCCTCGATTATGAATATGATGAGCTCAGAAAGAGGAGAATGTCTTGATATTTTTGTGCCACATGTAGTAGAACTTTGGGACTACAGCTTTTCAGAAAACAAAAAGGAACGAAAAAATCATTGATGTGCACCAAAGTATTCCATGAAATGACAGATATATATTATTGTTATTATTGCTGTTACTATTGACCAACGTTAGAAAAATCATTATTATTATTGTTGCTACTACTATTTACTTGTGTTAGAAAATTCCAACTCAGTGTAGTCAGTACAATCAGTCGCTGTATAGAATATATTACTTAACAGATAAATTATAACTGTTTTTTTAAACAACTACGATTTAGTAATGTCGTTATCCGTTGCCTTTTGTTCGACAGCCATACACCGAGACATATTTTCAGTACTTAAAGTTTTGTAAGACATGGGTCACAAACTGGTAACTTTTTTCAGATGCTGTAGTTAAAATCTCCAATACTATGAACAGATCCCTACCATGGGCAAGATTTGTGTTCTTGGTTGCTATTATTATGGAAGTATTCTAAAGTTTGGAAGCTGTGTTCACATTTTTTGCATTTGCTTCCCAGAAAAGAAGTCCATAGCTAAGAACTGAGTTTACTCATCACACTAGCTGTTAGAGAGCGATGATTTTTTTTATCTCTAATGTCGGTAAGAACTCAAAATATTCAAGCCTCCCGCATTCGGCAGCTGTTATCGTACAAAAAAAAAAAAAAAAAAAAAAGACCACTATCTGATTATGATTTGCAATTCCGGTAACAAACTACCGGCCATTGGAATTGGAAACCAGAAAATATAGAAAGTTATGAAGTTCGATATGGATATGTTAATGCTCCCGCATAAGTGTTCAACATCAATATTGACAGCTCATCTAGTTTTCATTTTAACACGTATCTATCTACATTAATAATAAATCCGTAATCACGTACACGTTAAGATTTTCAGCTACAGCCATCGTCACAATCCGTCAGATAAGCCAAAAAACGAAAAGTACCGCATGTAGAAATATTGCAATAATCTATACTACTATATAAAGAAAAATCATAGTGCAAAATTTTTCCCAGAAATCTAGAATAATTCATGTCCTATTAACTTTAGATTTTTGCACGTGATTCTAATAAACGTCCAGGCAGACATACGAGTATGTAGTGCATAAATCTATATACTCGGTTTTTTGTAAGAATTTCGGAAATTTTTGACGTATTACTTCAAATTTGTACACAATATTCTAAAAATTTAATGATCTATACAATTATCTGTATATGAAGGGGATACGTTGTTTGTAAAAGATCTCGGAAATTTCTTCACTGATTTACTTTCAATTTTTACACAATACGCTAATAAAGATTCGGACGGACATAGAATACATTTTTAAAGATCTATTATATAAAAATATGTATACATTATATAAAGAAGAAATATTATTAGCAGATCTTTCGTAAGGTTCTTCACCGATTTATTTCAAATTTTTACACAGTAATATAATAAAATTTGGATGACCGGAATCAGCTTGTTGAATATAACGTATAAGGCGCTCTCCACCATTATCCTCAGAAAATTGCAACCATTCAAAGAGAAAAAACATACAGGAGTAACAAACCGATCGACAATGGATCACATTTTCACACTAAGACAATTGTTTGAAAAACACTGGGAATATGATAAAGATATCTACAGCCTGTTCGTCAGTTTTCAACGTGCATATGACAGCATCCACAGGAATAGCTTACACAAAGAAATGTGTGACTTCAGAATCCCTGAGAAGCTAGTGAGAATGGCGAAATCTTGTATGGAAGGGTCAAAGGCAGCAGTACGTTTCCGAGGGGCCGCATCAGAAACATTCGAGATTGACACATGCCTCAGACAAGCGGACGCTCTCTCATTTGTTCAGTTCAATGTCATCTTATAGTAATTAATAAAAGAGTGTAGGCAACAGGAGTGGGCTGGAGTAGAGCTGGACGGTAACTTCAATTGTCTCGCACATTCACATGACATACTACTGTTAAGTGTGTTAATGTAGTAGTTGAAAGAAATGTACCAGAAAATGAAGAAATGTGCATAGAAGGTAGAGCTCAAAGTGAACCGACACAAAACAGAGTTCATGCAATTAGAAAGAAGATAAGATCAGGAAGAATTCTTGAGATAGAGGTTCAAGAGAGTACACCTGTTCAAATACTTGGGATCTTGGTTTACCACGGACATCAACATAAAAATGGACATCAAAGGAAGGAATAGCAGTGGGAATGAAATGCATGAATTCCCTCAGAGAGGCGCTCGGCTCTAAATCTATCTCAGTGAACACTAAGATAAAAATCTGCAACACAGTGATACGTACAGCAGTAATGTACGGTTCAGAAACATGGAGCATGACTAAGCGAGAAAGGGAAACACTATTAATATCTGAAAGAAGAGTAATGATGAAGATATGCGGACCAATATTAGATAACGGAGGATGGAGGAGAAGGAAAAATGAAGAAATCTACGTTCTGATGCGACAACCAACTATCTTACAGGAAACAATGAGCAAAAGAATACAATGGGTAGGCCATGTAGCCTGTATGCCCGATCGAAGACAGGCGAAGATGGCACTAACGGGGAAACAAAACACCAAACGCCCCATTGGACGATCAAGACAGCGCTGGATGGACGACATGGTGAAGGACCTAGCAGCCCTAGGAACTGAAGACACCCGGAAGAACTGGGCACAAGACAGGAAGGAATGGAGGCAGTTTGTAGAAGCAGCGCGTGGTCTGCATGGCCTTTGATCGCTGAATAGCTATCTATCGTATAAAACAAACAAATTGAAATTTTAAACATTTTGATTGGCTGTGATCCAGCAACCATGCGCTATTTAATTACAGGATGTCTATACAGCCACATCAGTTGCACAAAATTTTTTGTCAGATGACCACGGATTTGATTGCCTCAGTGCATTCGAAACCATGGTCAACTGACAAAAATCTTTCTGCAACTGATGTGGCCGTATAAACATCCTGTAATTAAATAGACTAATGATCTTGGCGAAAATCTCGAAAAGCTTTTCGTCGATTTATTTCAAATTTGCACACTGTAAGTACTTGAATAAAGATTCACACACAGAAGCTATCTTTACTTTTGTAGACAAAACTGTAACAATTTTAGTTAAAAAGGACTGCGAGAAAAAAATGCTGTGCTGTGGAACTATGTGGTTTATTTTTCTTTCTCACAGTCAATTACAACTATAATATCAGGGTATCCAAACATCAGACAAATTGTTCCTCCTATAGATACTCTTACTCATCATATATAATATAAAACAAAATTTGCATAAACAATATGTGGTTCTATTTTATCTTCACTGCTACTTTTAACTCTTTGATGCAGAATAGCATTTGCAAACTACGTCCTCAATTATTTGCTGGATGTATTCCAGTCTCTGTCGTTCTCTACACATTTTACCCTCTGCAGATCTCTCCAGTGCCGTGGAAGTTATTCAGTGATATCTTAACAGATACCCTACCATCCTGTCCCTTCTTCTTCTCAGTGCTTCCGATACATTGCTTCCCTCTACGATTCCCTGGAGAAACTCCTCATTCCTTAAATTATCAAGTACACCTAATTTTCAACATTCTTCTGTAGTATCGCATTTCAAAAGCTTCGATTCTCTTCTTTTTACATAGTCCAAGCATCACTACCATACAATACTGTGCTCTAAACGTACATTCCCATAAATTTCTTCCTCAAATTAAGACATGTTTGATACTAGTACATGTCTCTTGGCAAGGAATACTCTCTTTGCCAGTGATAGTCTGCATTTTATGTCCTCCTTGCTCCGTCTGCCATGGTTTATGATACGTGAATTCCTTAATCGTACCACACTTACGCACCATATCTTACATACCATAAAAGAGGAAGCGGGATGAAATCACGGTTGATAGTCACAATTTACAATTAAGACAGTTTATTGACATTACTCCTTTAAATAAATTTACAATTACAAATTGTGGACGAGCCACTAGATAAAACTTTGCAAATACACTTACAAACCCTACGTACTAGTACTCTAACAAAATTAAATTCTCACCTGCTGAAACGTGTTAATAAAAAATTACTAGGTAACGCTGCACGAGAAACTCAGCAGATGCTATGCAGTTTACGGTTTAACCAGTTGCCAATCCCTAATATTTAATAAAACAAGCTCATATACAAACAGGTTACATACAATATATATACCTACCAGCGTAACACGCCTTGTCGGTAGGAAGACAAATACTTAACTCTGGAAGGCGATTTGTGAACAACATCTGTAGTTAAAAAAAAAAGGCTCTAAGCAGTATGGAGCTTAATATCTGAGGTCATCAGTCCCCCAGACGTAGAACTACTTAAACCTAGCTAACCTAAGGACACCATTAACTGCCGGAGTGAAGCGCCCAGAAACTCTCAGCTATAGCGGCCGTTAACTCCGGAAGCGGCCAGGTTCTTAAACACTGCCGCGCCTAGACCTCGGGTGATATTTCACTGCCAGCCAAGGCACTGGCACGATTAAAAGTTTCTGTCCGACTCACAAGGTCATTTGCAATAAGTCTGAAACATAGAAACGCTCGGCAGAACCTTCAATCCATTTACACACGAAAAGCTGTATTAACAGAGTGCAGGCTTTATGAACGGCAACAGAAAATCATTTGACTGCAAGAGACACAAAGCACTGGTAAAACATCTGAGAAAATTTTCAAATAACGGCCACCATTTAACTAGGCAAACTGAAATCTTCCACACCATCTTAAGGTTTGACTATGAAAGTCTCATCATAATAATAAAGTTTAAAATCTCGGAGTGCGTTGGTGAACAAATAATTACGACGGCTTACTCCATATCATGTACACAATAAGAGGGAGTGGGTTCCACAGCATCACCGCTTCCCTTCAAATTTTGTTCCCAGCGAAGTCACCGAACCTGTATCTCCAAGCTTGCACGTCGGCAAAACGCCCAAACAATTTCACACCACAGTGTGTAACGATCATCTCGCAACAAAAACTAAACGATAACTTTACATTCGACCCTGCTTTATCCACTACGCGGCATCTTATGTCACTAACGGTTGTTATGGAGGTATTTTTGTTTAAGTCTTTCAATTACGGAAGTTACAATAACATCTGAAGTACTAAACGTAATTGCAAGAGATGAAACCGTGGAAGCTGTAAGCGGCCTTTAGAAGCTGACAGAACAGCACTTACAATGCCATACTACCGTTATAACTGCTGTACTCCAGACGTACATTCTCAGAAATTTCTTCCTCAAATTAAGGCCGATGCTTGATTCCTCTTGGCCAGGAATGCCCTTTTTTGCCATTGCTAGTATGCTTTTGATGTCCTCCTTGCTCCGTCCGTCGTTGGTTATTTTACTGCTTAGGCAGCAGACTTCCTAAACTTCGTCTACTTCGTGACCATCAATCCTGACGTTAAGTTGCTTGCTGTTCTCATTTCTACTACGTCTCATTACCTTCGTCTTTCTTCGATTTATTCTCAGTCCATACTGTGTACTCATTAGTCCGTTCATTCTGTTCAGCGGATCATGTAATACTTCTCCACTTTCACTCAAGATAGCAATGTCATCAGCGAATCGTATCACTGATATCCCTTCACCTTGGATCTTAATTCCACTTCTGAACCTTTCTTTTATTTCCATCATTGCTTCCTCGATGTACAAATTGAACAGTAGGGGTGAAAGACTACATCCTTGTCTTGCGCCCTTTTTAAAACGAGCACTTGGATCTTGGTCGTCCACTCTTATTATTCCCTCCTTTCTGTTGGACATATTGTATATTACCCGTCTCTCCATATAGCTTAGCCCTACTTTTTTCAGAATTTCGAACATCTTGCCCATTTTACTTTCTCAAATCCTTTTTCCAGGTCGACAAACCCTATGAATGTATCTTGATTTTTCTTTAGTCTTGCTTCCATTATTAACTGCAACGTCATAATTGCCTCTCTGCTGCCATTACCTTTCCTAAAGCCTAACTGATCATCGTCTAGCGCATCTTCAATTTCATTTTCCATTCTTCTGTATATTATTCTTGTCAGCAACTTGGATGCATGTGCTGCTAAGCTGACTGTGCGATAATTTTCGCACTTGTCAGCTCTTTCTGTCCTCGGAATTGTGTGGATGATGCTTTTCCGAAAGGCAGATGGTATGTCGCCAGACTCATACATTCTACAAACCAATGTGAATAGCCGTTTTGTTTTCACTTCTCATAATGATTTTAGAAATTCTGATGGAATGTTGTCTATCGCTTCAGTCTTATTCTATCTTATGTCCTCTAAACCTCTTTTACATTCTGAATCAAACACTGGATTGCCTGTTGGATCCCCTGTCTTTCTAAATCTACACATTTTTCTTCTTCTATAACATCAGACAAATCTTCCCCCTCATAGAGGCTTTCCTCTGCATTTAACAGTGAAATTACCGTTGCACTCTTAGTGTTATAACCATTGCTTTTAATGTCACCGAAGGTTGTTTTGACTTTCCTGATTGCTGAGTCTTTCCTTCCGATTATCATTCCTTTTCCGACGTAGTCACATTTTCCCTGCAGCCATTTCGTCTTAGCTAATCTGCACTTCCTATTTATTTCATTCGTCAGCGAATTGTGTTTCTGTATTCCTGAGTTTTCTGGAAATTTTTTGTACTTCCTCCTCTCGTTGATCAGTTGAAGTATTTCTTCTGTTACCATGGTTTCTTGGCATTTATGTTCTTTATACCTATGTTTTCCTTCCCAACTTCTGTGACGGCCCTTTTTAGAGATGTCCATTCCTCTTCAACTGTTCTGCCTACTGAGTTATTTCTTATTGGTGTATCTATAGCCTTAGAGAACTTTAACGGTACCTCGTCATTCATTATTACTTTCGTATGCCACTTCTTTGGGTACTGATTCTTCATGAGTAATGTCTTGAACTTCAACCTACTCTTCATCCCTACTATATTGTGATCTTAATCTATATCTGCCCCTGGATAAACCTTAAAATACAGTATCTGACTTCGGAACCTCTGGCTGACCATGATGTAATCTAACTGAAATCTTCCTTTTCCACGTATACCTCCACCTCTTGTGATTCTTGAAGATAGTATTCGCTGTCACTACCTGAAACTTGTCACAGAACTCAGTTAGTTTTTCTCCTGTGTCATTCCATGTCCCAAGCCCATTTGCCCCTGTAACCTTTTCTTCTACTCGTTCCCCTACAACTGCATTCCAGTCCCCCATGACTATTAGATTTTCATCCCACTTTACATACTGTATTACCCTTTCAATATTCTCATACACTTTCTCTACCTCTTTATCTACAGCTTGCGACGTCGGCATGTGTACTTCAACTATCATTGTCGATGTTGGTTGCTGTCGATTCTGATAAGAACAAACCTGTCACTGAACTGTTCACAGTAACATGTGTTCTGCCCTACCCTCCCATTCATAACGAATCCTACACCCATTATACCACTTTCTGCTGCTGTTGATATTACTCCTATACTCGTCTGACCGGAAATCTTTGTCTTCTTTCCACTTCACTTCACTGACCCCTACTATATCTAGATTGAGCCTTTGCATTTCCCTTTTCAGATTTTCTTCTTTCCCTACCATGTTGAAGCTTCTGACATTTCACGCCCCGACTCGTAGAACGTTATCCTTTCGTTGATTATTCAACCTTTTTCTCGTGGTAGCCTCGCCATTGGCAGTCCCCTCCAGGAGATCCGAATGGGGGACTATTCCGTAATATTTAACTAAAGGAGAGATCATCATGACACTTCTTCAACTATAGGCCACATTTCCTGTGGATACACTTGTTACGTGTCTTTAATGCAGTGGTTGCCATTGCCTTCTGCATCCTCATGCCGTTGATCATTGCTGATTCTTCCACCTTTAGGGGCAGTTTCCCACCCCTAGGACAAGAGAGTGCCCTGAACCTTTGTCCTCCCCGAAGCCCTCTTTGACAAGAACGTTGGTAGAATGACTTCTTATGCCGGAAGTCTTCGGCTGCCATTGCTAATTATTAAACAAAATTCAAGCAGCGGCGGGATTCGAACCCGGGAGCGAATACATTTCGACTGCAAATCAAAAACGCTAACCCTAAACCACGGCTGACGGGTACGGCACCAAATACCCGAAAATGCCGGCTGGCAGTCCGCTGCAACAAAAGCTGTCGCCGCACAGTCACTGGAATCTGCACACGAAATGGCTCCGCGTAGCACTGCTGCCGCGAGGTATTGAGCGAGTTAAGACACAATGTATTACTCTGTTTGCTTAAAGGATCTTACATGTCAATAAATGACTGATAGTGGAACCACCAATGTTTCACTCTCATCTCACCCACTGAGCGCAGCTAAGATCTCGTTCCACCGCCCACAAGTTGTCGCTTTCCCTCCTGCCATCCCTTACAAAATAATGTCCTTTTCTCCCCTCTGCCACTAACGCTCAGTATCTAGTGCCACAAAACCCCGAGTTGCTACAGTGGAAGCAATAAATGGGAGAAACAGTTTATCTCTTGGTTTAAGTGCGCTCGTACTTTCGTTAAAACAGACTGAGAGAAATAAATAGAAATCACACGTTATCAGATCACAGCATTTTTTTTTTCTCATCCGGTTTTACCGTTAAACATGTTGTTGGTTGAAAATATATACAGATTATGTTCCTCCTATTATTTTTGGGAGTATGGTATAAAAATTTGAGGAAAATTGATCAAGAATCTTTCGAGATTTTTGCTGATAACGTCTCCTTTTAGCGCGTTAGTATACATTTATTCACGATTTTTTTATGGCCGGTACCACTGAAACACCTTTTCTTCGATCACGTCACTTTTCGCCGTTAGTGCCATGATTTGAAATATTTCCCGAATATCTAAGTATCACATATATCGATAATCAATACAGTTAACAGCTATATACGTTCTCCGCGTGATACAATAAGCTTAGTGATACAATAAGCTTAGTTGTTGGCCGTTTGTATGTAGCAGGTTTACGGCCAAGTTTCGCAGTTTATTCGATACCATTATGTTTACTTTCCTCGTCTAGACTTGATGGTAGTATGTTAGCTTTTCTGAAAATGCAGTGTCACTAAGACTAACAATTCCATTACTTAAGCCGCGCGGGATACCCGCGTTGTGTGTGCGCCTTGTCACGGACAGCGCGGCTCCCTCCGTCGGAGGTTCGAGTCCTCCCTCGGGCATGGGTGTGTGTGTGTTGTCCTTAGCGTAAGTTAGCTTAAGTTACATTAAGTAGTGCGTAAACTTAGGGACCGATGACCTCAGCAGTTTGGTCCCTTAAGACCTTACCACAAATCTGTCTATTATTTAAAAATAGTTACTAGCGCTGCAGACAATGAAATAAGCACCATAAATGACTCTTCCATTTAATAATCAACAAGCATGGGACATACCTATGGCAGTTACCATAAAATATTTTACGTAGGGAAAATAATTTGAAAGTTACGCTGAGGAAATGTGCGATGCACTTACGCAGATCGAACGCAGGAATGAAAGTATTAGAAAATTAACGGCTGATCACAATAACTACCACATTAAACTAATTTGGCTATGGAATTCTCTTTGTTTCTATTCATTAAATAATTTTTTCCCAACAGCTGTTTCGTGTGGCGTACGTTATTTCGTCAACTAATATTAAACACTCCAATGAAACTCTTGCATATGTAAAGAAACAGCATATCTATTGAAAGAGAGTGTATACAGGAAGCAGTACATAGTCAAAATGGTTCAAATGGCTCTGAGCACTATGTGACTTAACTTCTGAGCTCATCAGTCCCCTGGAACTTAGAACTACTTAAACCTAACGAACCTAAGGACATCACACACATCCATACCCGAGGCAGGATTCGAACCTGCGACTGTAGCGGTCGCGCGTTTCCAGACTGTAGCGCCTAGAAACGCTCAGCCACTCCGGCCGGCAGTACATAGTCACCTCAGACAATGATGAAGCTGTTTATCAGAGGTGAAGATAAAGTCAACAACAAGAAGAGCAAAATCTTCAAAACGGGTCATTTTTCATAGCATGGTTATTAAGCACGCACTTTAGGCAAGGAGACACTCCTCGCACCATTTTCCGGTACTCCTAAAAACATAGATACTTGTCAGAGTGAAGAAGCAGAAATGACGACTGACTGCCGTCCGACGGAGAGTGGGTAAGACAGAGGTCACGACTACGAATGGACGTCTGTAAAATACACAAGGAATTTAGTTACCTTTCTGTTGCCATTTCAAGTAGAGGCGTATAAAAGAAATTCACACAGCGATTTCAGCAATGTAGCGGGAAAAGTTTCAAAGAAAAGAGGATTGGAATAATTATTCAGTATGAAGCAGTGTATGAATACTTTCGCTCACTGCACTTAGTTGTGAGTAATGTTATACATTAGTTAAATACGTATTTGATGTCGAGAGAGGGATAAGGCAGTGAAGCTTAGCATTAAGTACCCTAAAATACCAGAAACGTTTCTACAAAACCGGGTGTGTAACGACAGCGAATTGGTGGTTTCTCCATAGCCTCAAAGGAGATGTTGACATACAAAGGTTAGACGAGACAGAAGTCCAGCTTTACATTTCCTTTAGTTTGCGTAAGTAACAGCTTTTCATATCGTGTCGCCTCCGTTAATCGTTTAGGTGGGCGTGCTGTCAGAAATCGAAGCCTGTGCAACTGGAGTGTTTTCCAAACGACTGTTACTCGCGCTCCTACCTAATTATTTCCTCAAGAGCTGCCAGTATATTTGGAAGGGTTGGCCGGCAGCAGTCAGACACGTCCGTTGTGGTTGGCGTACGGGAACAGTCACTGCGGTGACATGAACAGGCATCTGGTGAGCACTTTACTGCCCATTGTTCTCTTAACAAGTGATATTTTCTGCCAGGATCGTTTCTGACTTTGGCACGTCAGAACATTTCCGTAAATACTTAACATATACAGTTTTGTATAGTAGTAGATATTTTCCATTCCCTTTTAAAATACAGAAAGTTCTCCTTGCAGCTGATGTATACAGTGTAGTAAAGGAAGAATCGATGTCTGTAACTAATAACTGATGTTCTTTTATCTTCATTTCCAAACAAATTGTATTTTTCATACTGTAGTCTTACTGTTTAAATTTAAAGAGTCGTATCGTCTTTTATACGATATCGGTATTCTGTGGTATCCTGACAATTTCCGTATTAACTGTCTTTCAGAAAGACGCCGTTGCATGCGACAAGTGTCACCATCGAAATTACTTGTCTTCTTGTTTTTCCATATCTTCTTGTTTTTCTAGTATGTGATCACATCGCTGAGTGTTTGATAGTATTCTGTATCATACGGAGAAGGTGGTTTTAATAGCAAGACTGTCTGTTCAATATTTAAACCACTGTACCCAAAATTGTCAGAACTTGACAGGTGAAACAGAGCTCTTATTTATTCAGTTCTTTCTTAATACCGCTGCAGTATAATATTAATGGGAAATAATAGCCGGAAAGATTATATTCTTTATTGAAAATGAAACTCCTTCAGTTGTATTTAAGATTTCATATTTATTTGGCTACTACCGAAATAAATATGAAATCTGAGATATAGCAGGAGGAGTTTCATTTTCAATAAAAAATTATACTAGCTGATGTCCCACCATCATCCAGTTTAAATATGGATGTACGGAGGGAAGATTACAATCCTTTTGGATAACTGTGTAGTTAGTACTACACCTGTCATCCTAGTGCGTCGAAAACTAGAGATTCGGCACTAATATTGTTGGTTCATTGTGATTTCTACGTATTGTACAGTGTCCGATCGCATTTCTAGGTGTGGTATGTGCATTTTAGCCGAAGCAATTATTATTCAGGAACTGTATAAAATTTTATATTTCTTCAGGCATACCTTTTCATTTTTATACGTTAGCTTCGTCCAATTTCCAAACCGAACAGTTTGAATGCTTGAGGTGTCATCCTTCACAGTACTGTTCTTGCACTTAGAAAATTGTATACCATCTAGAGTCGATAGTAGTAGTTGCTCGAATTAGTTTAGAACACACATACATACACGCTCATAACCTAATAGATCTACAACAGTATAATAGTTTGTATGTGTTACACAAATTGTCGTAGCGTACAATGTAGAAAATAGGAGTTAACATTTTTGATTAACTGCCGCACTGTATTTAAATGCTGCAGCACATTCCTCTGCTATAAGGAAGAAACATTAAGGTATAATTTTCCATCGATGACTATATCATCAGAGACGAACGTTTCAAAGTCATAGGGGAATTACAATATCTGAAAAGGGAAATATTTAGGCTGAACCTGCATTTAGTGGGGATCAGTGAAGTGACGTAAAAAGAGTATAAGAATTTCTGATCAGATGAAAATGACTGAAATTTTTCATTTATTTCGTCGCAAGTGAAAATAACTCGGCTGCGGACATATACTTCTGCATGAATCAGCGGAATCGATATCAAAAGAATCATAGATGAAAAACAAATCAAGAATGTTACATTAAAACCTTGAAAATGTATTAGGTCGCAGTCGGAGGTGGAGTAAAGTATTATAAATGGAAACTTTGGTCTAACGGTCGCCAAGTGTAGCTCTTGTCAAGTCTATTTGGCGTCCTTTTATAAGGGTAGCACTATTTACAATCCATAAAATAAATTCGTTAAAACATGTAGGATATATGAGTGTGCTTGTTGGAGAGCTACGTTGAACATACTTCATAGTGTACCTTACTTCATCTATATACTGTTCTTTTGCACGTTTAGATGAAATGTGACTGAAGGGCGCTGCACCAGTTTCACGAAGTTCGATGAAAACACGATAATCTGATACAATGCGTTTATGTAATCGTCGACCCTTTTCTCTACAATCAGCAACTGTATTTCTATTACGAAACAGATGCACAAATCCCGTATCGGAATACTCGGCTCGTGTAAATATGTCCATAACCGATGCAACAGAGTTGGCCAACAAATCGCTGTCACAATGGGAAAAATCATTTATGTAAATGAACGAGCAGCTTCAAAACTGGAAGTTGGAAACAAACACAACCTAAAAAATAAACCCATAGAAACTGAAATACCAACAGCTGCAATGAAAACGTGTCCCTCCATCAAGCTGTATCTCAGAAACCAATAAAAACTGGCTGCATGTTTTAGGGAATTTCTTATTCGAGTTAGAGTGTACCACCATATCATAAAACATTTTCTTTTCCTCCTGAAACATCCTGTATATTTAAAAATCTATGAAACTTATATACTAGAATTTCTTACTGTTGCGGTATTTTGGCTCGTGACAGATTGCGTAGCAGCATAGAGCTGTGTAATGTTTCTCAGTAGCTCCAATAAATCACGTGGAATAGGTAATTTTTGTCTGATTCGCGCTTAGTTCGTCGCATTGCGTACGTTGGTCAGACTGTGTTCTGCTGGTGCTCTACACAAAAACATCCGAAGCTGACAAGAACCTTTGGTTGTCCAACAGGTGGCCTTGGCTGTGCTGGTGACGCTGGCGCTATGTTTCGCCATGCTGGAGGCAAATCCGGTAGCTGACCCGCGTCCTCACCACTGGGGTGGTGGCCACGACCATGGATACGGGCATCACCACCATCACTGGCACCACCCACACCAGTGGGACCACCAGCACCACTACTGAGAAGAAACTACTCTGGCTTCTTGCTTCTCTCTGCATTATAGACTTTCAGGCTTATCAAGACAACGACCATGTTTGCATTTTCTTTGCTCTTGTGATGAAAATAACAATAAACTGAG
Source organism: Schistocerca nitens (assembly GCF_023898315.1). Taxonomy (NCBI): domain Eukaryota; kingdom Metazoa; phylum Arthropoda; class Insecta; order Orthoptera; family Acrididae; genus Schistocerca; species Schistocerca nitens. The sequence continues at coordinate 252,104,525 of NC_064618.1, forward strand.
AATAAGAACGTATATTTGAGTATTTATTGAGTGTGTTATTCGAAAGTGTTTGGATTAACAATTTTTATTTCAATTAGCTCAGAATATTCAGATATTCTGTTGTTTTCATCTCCTGTCACACATATAGATTTATTCTTGTGCATACAACATGTTGAATGCAGTGTCGATGCTATATTGGGGAAAAAATTCATAGTACAATAATGTAGAAACAACTGGACTGATATGAAAGTAATTTTCATTTTGTTCCAGTTTCATGTCCTGTGGATGAATCGATTGATGAATTCTTGGAAAGCTGCAGTTTACATGTCTGTCTCTAGATTTGTCGAAGCAATAGATTTTCCCGTCTTATTTAACACTTAACAGCTGTAAGGTAATTGTCATGCAGTCAGGAAGGGCACATGAGTATCGATGATGTTTCATTGAATGGTTCGCACACTGACTCTTATCGATGGCCCAGCATTGAAATCTACAGCAATTCGCGGAAGTGCTGTACTTCTGTCACGTTGCATGATTATTTTCAGTCGTCGTTGGTACCGTTCTTGCAGGATCTTTTTCCGGCCGTAGAGATGTCGGAGATTTGATTTCTTACCTGATTCCTGATATTCACGCTATACTCGTGAAATGGTCGTACGGGAAAAATCTCCACTTCATCGCCACCTCGGAGATTCTGCGTCCCATCGCTCGTGCGCCGAGTATAACACCACGTTCAAACTGAGTTAGATTTTGATACTGCTGCTGTAGCAGCAGTAACCGATGTGGCAACTGCGCCAGACAGTTGTTGTCTTATACCTGTATAGGCGTTGTCGACTGCCGCGCCGGACACTGCTGTTTACATATCTTTGTATTTGAATACGCATGCCTATATCAGTTTCTTTGGCGCTTCAGTGTATTTTCGTAGTTTAATATCTGTGTTTTTAATTCAGCAGAAGGTGTAAGATCTCCTAATTTTAATGATGCCTCGTTATGGAATGGTGAGGCGATTGGTTGTGGAGCACGGATCTGATCCGCCACAGACCAGCCAACAGAGCCCTCTTTTATTGCCATCCGTAAACACTGATGGCTTAAGCAGGCGGCAAACAGTTTGTTAACCAATATTTGCATTTAAGAACTCTATAAGAAGAACGGAGCATCGAAGGGTGACGGCGCATTGCTGTTATAATAGTTATTAACATCCTGGGTCGTACGTACTGTGGCAGAAAATAGTAAGAAATCACAACATTCATGTCTTTCGCATTCGGAAACGGTCATCGTATAGAAACAGAGACATCTTCTAGAAACACTGCCTCGTTATGAATTCTCTACTCGCATTTCTAACGATATAGCGAGATTCGTGATAATATAGTACTGACCATTAAAACTGGAAGCCTGGGAAAGGTAGCAACTGACGAAACTCTACTTATTATCGGAATACATTGTTGTAGGAGTAATAATGTTAAGCCTGTATTTGCTTTTTTTTTTTAGCTCAGGGGTTGGGGGTGGGGGTGGGGAGGGGCAGCTGCTGCAGGGTGTGTAATCAAGTGGAAAGAGCAAAAACGGTTCTGCGATGGGCACTCAACAAGTAATGCAAGATATTTTCTTTGTCGGTCAATTTCGGTTTAAAAAATGCTGAATTAGTTATGGGGCGTCATGGGATATTCCCACTTCTGCCGCTATAGTTTCATAAATTCCGATAGGTGGCTGCGCTATACGTAGCCCTCAAAATGGGGTCTGTAACTGAGATGCTTTCCAAGCAGAGAGCTGTCATTAAGTTCCTTTTGCTAGAAAATGAGGTACTGCAGTTATTCATACGCGCTTGCAGAATGTCTGCGGAGGCCTGATAGTGAACAAAAGGAAGGAGAGGCGCCTGTCAACGTCGCAAAAAATCGCGCGAACCTGTGGGATCTCCCCCGTGCCGGCAGGCCGCACACAGCTGTGACTCCTGCAGTGCTGGAACGTGTGGACACTCTCTTCCGAGGTGATCGATCCATGGATCACAATGAGGCACCTCGCTGCAAAACTGAACGTCTCTGCTGGTACTGCTGACACGCTCGTCTACCAGTACTTAAGTGTGTGCACCTTCTGGGTTTCTCGCCGCCTAACAGAAAACCTCAAAGAGCAACTTCCACCTGTTTGGCTCAGTGAAGGATGGACTTCGTGGGAGGCAGTACGTGGATGATGAGGTTGTTGTACCCGCTGGATTCTTCGACGCCTAACAGAAGACCTTAAAGACTAACTGCCACCTGTTTGACCAAATGAAGGATGCCCTCCACGGGAAGCAGCACGTGGATGATGGGGAAGTTACTGATGCAGCAGTATGTTGGCTCCGACGTCGACCAGTTGAACGGAACCATACAAGCCTTTTAAACAAGGTGGTGTAAGACGGCCGCATTAAGCGGACACTATGTTGAAAAACAGGGTTTTGGACCTACAACAGTGGAAAATAATAGAGTGTATTAGAATGCTGCTTAAAACCAACCTGCTTCCAGAAAATGGTGTTGCATTACTCATGGAACGCCTGTTGTAATATGGCTGTACATAGAGTGCAACTGAGCGTGGATGACAGATGCGGGTACGTCACATCTTGGTGCTTCTTCTCTGTAGCCGAGGTTACCAACTGTAGTGGCTGGCGAGTGGTAGTGTGCTGGTCTCTGGGCAACCATTAATGAGTTGTTCTCAATGAGTGAGAGACCTAGAGAATGTGTCCTCAGCGGCAGCAGTCGAAAAGCACATTGCATGGAAGTTAATGAAGTCAGCAATACACAATCTTGCTATAACTTGTTGAGAACCAACGTATTGGATTCTCGAAGATATCTCACACTCAGTGGGATTTACACTTCCATAATGCACAGGTGGCAGTTCAAATTATGCGCTACGCCATCCAGAAGTGACCTTGTTGTGTGTCCAATTGCATACCATAGCGTCATGTTATGTGCTGGGTCTGTGTGAAAATGATAAGCGCAATTTGACGTCATTCGTTCGTCTCCCTGGAGTCTCGACATGTATATGCCCATAGTGATGCTGTACACAGATCGGCTCTCGTATAGAAAGACAACCTGGTGCCCACTCCCGTGTCCATTTTTATTGTTTGGGACTTCACGGTCAGTGCGTTTGTGTTTGCTGCCAACTGAAGGGCGGCCACCGCGGTTGACGGTCATGTTGTCGGTCATTGTTGCTCCAGACGACGTCACACGGTGCATTTGTAAGTTTTTTTTCTGCAAACAAATCCTTTTCGTGACTGAATGTAGATGGTGTTGCAGTACGAGACTACAGGATGGGGTGAACAGTATGTGAAGCTCCTGAACGTTACTCGCAAGTGGCCGTTGATGACCTGTGTGGTGTGGGGGAGAGTCATTCCGAACTCATTGATCGCATATTCGTATGACAGCTGTTCTATTCTGAGCAACACGAGTATCGATATCACGAATTGATTAACTGCAAGCTCAGAAGGTCACGATAATGCCGCACAAGAATTCCGTCAATTAGTAGTAGACATCTCTCATTCTTACAACAGGTATAAACGGGCTTCACAGAACCGTCACTGCTGTATAGTCTTTCTTTGCATACGGAATACAGACGGCTTTACCTACAACATGTGGTTGCGCTGATATGCTAACTAATTTGGTGATGCTTGAGAAAGCTGGACTGTTCATGAAAGAGTGGTACATTGAAACAAAGGAGGAAGAAAACACACATACTTACGCATACTCAGACTATCATTCCAATATAACATTAAAAACAGCTTTAATGCCCGCATTACATGAACTGTTTTCAGGGCGCTTCTTTGCCTGAGGAAAAAAAAGTTGCAACTGGTAATTCCAAACAGTGTCAGTTGGGAGCCTTCTGTCCCACTCCAAATCTGATGAAATTTGGTAGTAAGAACCGAACTCAAAAACTAGCCTAATCTTAAACAGAAGTGCGTGTTGTTAATATGTCTGTACAAAAGTTGTTTGACCATATACATTCCCACGTTTACCTCCCTAACTTCTTCACCAACGTTGTAAAAGCTAATTTAAATCCATAAAATGTTTTCTCTTGAACATCATAATTTAGAAATAAATTTTTCACACCATTTGTAACTTAATATGCAATGAATTTTCTTGTACTTTATTTACATTGACAAATCATGCAAATATGTTATGTTAATGCTTTCTCACACAAGATCAAAATCAGTCTCAAAAGTGTATATAACTTCCATTTTAACATGTATCTACTATTGATATAATAGCTCTGGGAATACATAGTTGTATGTGCCGATAAATCAGCGGTAGAGAAGCATGCGCTAGAAAATAGTCATCGTATTGCATTCTAGGAGACATCTGCTACTTACGGACTCGTAGTTTCTGGAATAGAGTAATTAAAAAAGCGATAATAAAAATTTATCACATCATCTTCAATAAAGAACGCAGCCTACACCTAAGTACGGCTTCGTACCCGGCCATTGTAAGGTTGAAGCAGGTTCGACGGGCGCGCAATTCATTTTTCCTTAAAATAAACTGTTGCGGGATTTAGCGAGAAAACGCTGAAAACTGTATGGCACATTAGAGACTTGAACTGCCGCCGTACAGAAAGAACATCTTGAATTTTACGTCTATGCCACGTCACTGAGTCATGACGTATTGTATTCCAAATTATTACACTAGTAAAGCAGCATGTAGTCAAATATACAAAAATTACGTTTCATTTTTAAAATTTAAAGGTAACGTCACTCACTGCTTAAGAGAGGTGTTCATAAAGCTTTAAATAACATCTCAAAACGACACATTTGTCCTCACGATGGCAGATTTAGCGGAGAAATCGGTTGCAGAAGCTGGCACTTTTACAGTTAACGATGAGGTAAGTGGAAGCAGCAACTTGGAGCAGAAGAGAATAAATTGGAGGGATGGGAGAGAGAAAGGGGGGGGGGCAAAATTTCACAGTTAAATAAGTTGCATTTCCAACTTCGTTCTGAGATGAATGAGTTGGTCTGTAGTGGGGAAAAAACAGCTGCTGGGGCAGCTTCCCAGGACGATTGCTGGACAGTCTCCCGCAATGCATTTCAGTAGCGTGTTACTGTAAAGGTTTGCCTCACAAACTTTTTTTTATCGGTCTCCAGCCTCTCCTGTGCCAATCTTTTCATCTCAGGCTTGAGGAAAATAGATACCAACTTCATTTAGTTATTTTAAGCAGTTACCAGTTTCGATTGCTCACTGACACCATCTTCAGGCACGTGTAAAAAATAACGAAATAATCAACCTTGCAACAGAAATACAATCTGTTATGAAACAACGAATGTTATTATTTAAAATAAATTTACCTTACATATGCATTAGTAAAAATTATAAAAAGACATATTAAAAATGAAAAGGAAGACACTCAAACATTAGTCACTGAATTGGAATGTACCTATTCACTATATCAATAAAATGCGCTTAAGCAAAATACAATAGTGACATAATATTACGGAAAACAGCTTAAACTACTATCTTGCAGTACTCAGAAAAACCTTCATTAAAAATTACGTTTACTCATGTCGTACAATGAACGTTATCAAGTACAGTGGTCATACTGTAACGAAACGTCATGAAGACGGAACATCTGTCTCAAGGTATAAATACTAAAAAGCAAGAAAACGAAATAATGAACCCAAAAATGTGATGAAGAAGGTAAAACGACTCCAATGGTGTAATTGAGTAGTGTAGGTATGGAAGAACACTAAAAAGGGTAGAACACCAGAAATGAATACCATGCATTCAGGTCTAAGTGAAAGCTGAAGTTCGAAAACGTAAATTATTGTTATTATTATTATTCTAATGATTATTAGTATTATTACAGTTATTTGCTTGTAGTGTGTAGCAGTCATTAACATATCCTTTACTACCGTATAGTAATTTTTACTGTATTTCTTAATAATATATTAGTACCTTATTTCGTTTAAGAAGTTTTTTTTAATACACTAAATAAGAACATGACAATTCAGTGACCGGTGGTTGTGTGTCATGAATTTATCTCACAGTCTTCATATTTTTGATATCTATTTTATACTATCTACGGTAATGTATTTCAAATATTGACAATGTATGTTCCATAACAGATTCGATTTCTATTGTAAGATTGATGATTTTCACGATTAGTAAAGTGGCCTGAAAATGACGGCTGTTTGGATCTTTTTCCTTCCAGATTTCAATCAGCTGTAAACCTATTCCACCTACACAAAATGTAATTACAGCAACTTCTCATCTCAGAGTAGGACTTGCAGTCTACGTCCTCAGTCATTTGCTGGATGTTTTCCCATCTCTGTGTTCCTCCACAGTTTACACCGTCAACAGTTCTCTCTAGTACCACGGAGTTCATTCCCTGATGTCTTCACAAATGTCCCATCACCCTGCCCCTTCTTCACAGTGTTTTACATGAGTTCATTTTATAGCCAATTCTGCGGAGGACGTCCTCATTTTCTATCTTAACAGTCTATCTAATTTTAAACATTCTTTTGTAGTACCAACATCTGAAATGCTTCGATTCTCTTCTGTTCCGGTTCTCCCAGACTCTTACTTCCTTACAGTACTGTGCTCCAAACTTACATTCTCAGAAATTTCTACCTCGAATTAAGGCCAATGTTTGATACTAGTAGATTTCTCTCTGGCATGAATAGCCCCTCTGTCAGTGCCAGTCTGCTTCTTATGTTCTCCACGCTCCATTCAGCCGAACATAAGAACGGTACCAGAAACGTCACGCAGCACCACTTTTGTTGAAGGTCTTTTTGAGCAATAGTGCTCATAAATCCAAATGCTTCCTTCGCTTGTCTTGTTTTCTACCTTTTCATTGAAATGATACGCCCGGCACTCGTCCATGATGCATGGTGACTAGGCAGCTGAAGACGTCATTTGGATTGGCCCGACACAGCTGCAGCATTTCCGCTCCTGCCTCGATTCCGCCTGCTTGCTCAATCGGTGTGAGTGCTTAAACTCATCTGGACCTGCTGCGTCTTATACGCCATTTGAGGACATTGTACAGGTCGAGCCATTAACTATTGCCACTAAGAATAACTCCGAAATTATGATAGAGGCTGAAACACTTGTGGGACAGAAGTTGCATGGGACAACGGGGGCCATAATATGACGTTGGTTCTTTGTTGCTAGGTGGGCTCGATTCAGAGATATGAAGGTCAACTTTCTTTGGTACTTATTTTCTGATAGCAGCTATCGAGACAAATCTAATGATGTGTAACAGTAAGGTACTTGAAGGTCAATGAAGGTTACGAAGGTGGCATGAACGTCCATTTACAGAAGGTGTTCTAAGTGATATCATAGGTATCTATTCAGCGCTCCAATCTTTTAATCATGGATTGAGTGGTATTCCCTAACACATCGGCACCAGTCGAAGTACATCCTCTGACAATTCTCTCTCGCATATCATCATGAGTTGTTGGAACGTCTTTATAAGCAATGTCTTTTACGAATCCCGTTGACAAAAAATTAAAAGGCGTCAAGTCTGGCGAACGAGTCGCCCCCTACACATCTCCCCCTCGTCCTGTCCTACTAATTGGGACTTATCTCTACAACTCATTTCTAGCCATCAGCGAAAAATGAGCTGGACACCCATCGTGTTGATACCACATTCTGTTCCTTGCTCATAAAGGTATTTCTTCCAATTACAGATCTAATGTTTCTTGCAGGAATGTGGTGTGCTTCCCACCATTAAGATTTCCCTCGATGAAATAGGTTCCTATAATTCTGTCCTCCAGAATCCCACACCATACATTCAACTACCACGATATTTGTGTGCAACTTGCCGCAACCAAAATGGATTTTCAGTTTGTCCAATAATGTATATTATGCAAATTAACATTTCCATGGTCCGTGAATGTAGCCCCGTCAGTAAATAAAACCAAATTAATAAATGTGTCATCGCTCTGAATCTGAAAGTGAGCCCACCGGCAGAATTCAGTGCGACGCATACAATTCGTACCCGTTAATCCTTGGTGTAGACTGAAATGGTAAGGATGATGTTTATGGGGATGCAGAACACGAACAACACTACTCTGGCTAATGCCAGATTACCTTGCGATTTGACGCGAACTAACACAAGGATCTCGAACCACAGTGGCAAAAGTAAGAATTTCCGTTTCCTGGATAGTAACTATCCTTTGCCGGATATGATTCCGATGCGTTAAACAATGAGTTGTTCTTAGTTTATGATACACATATTTAAATGTGCGACGTGTACGGTAGGTACCTTGAGGATATCTTACAGCGTATAAGTCTCTAGCTCTCACTGAATGTCGTTCTCCGTAAATGTGAAGCATATAGAGTTGTTCTTCGAAAGAATGCATGATTCACATTCGCTTGATTCGACGATAGTAGTATTACCGTTCCTATTAGTGTTGTATTGCGAAACCGTCGAATGGTGTTTGTATGTCAATGGCACGTTAGACGGTTACGTCGTATTCGGCGAATATTTACTATTTACACGATATACGAGAGATAATTATCAGAGCACGTGCTTCGATGAGTGTCGATGTTATAAGAAATACCATTCAGTCCATGGTAAGAAGATTGCAGCACTGCATTGATACCAATGGTCATCACTTGGAGAAACTGCTGTAAATGGACGTTCATGCCACCTTCGTGATCTACAATGACCTACAAAGACCTTACTGCTACACTTGACCTTACTGTTGCATGTCATTCGATTTGTCTCGATAGCCGCTGCCAGAAAATGGGCGCCAAACTGTAGCAACCTATTTAAAAAAAAAAAAAAAAAAAGTTGACATTCATATCTTGACGCGACTACACCTAGCAACAGAATACCAACGTCATATTATATCCCCCGTTGTCCCATGCAACATTTGTCAAACAAACGTTTCAGCTGCTATCATACTTTCAGATTTATTCTATGTGGCAATAGTTGGTGACTCACCCCGCATATTATGCTATGAGATCAAGATGCTGCACTCTTCTATTATATTTTTATTACCAAAGGCCTAAATCGGCGTGATTGCCATCCTCAGGTTATATATCAGGTCATCTTCAAACCCATATGTCATCGATGTCTCAGTTGCTGTCACACTACTATGTAAATTTGCTCATTTGATGTTGGTGGAGGTATCGTAGGTCTTGAACTTTTACTGAAGCAGTAATTTGTGAAGATGTCGAATTATGAAATTTTATAGCATAATGACGCTGCCTGAGAGCTGAAAGGAATATGAACGCCGTCTAAGTTACCATAATTCGACACCTTCACAAAGCAACGGTAAGCAAAAGTTTAACACCTACCGTAGCTCCAAGAACATTAAAGGAGCAAACACACACGGCCGTGTGACAGGAATTGAGACATGGACGTCATATGAATATCAAGAGCACCTGGTATAACATGAAGATGGCAATCACACCGAAATAGGGGTATAGTAATAAACATTATAACCGAACACAGCAGCGTCTTGATCTCACAGCTTAACACGTAATGCCCTAGTCCATAAGTAACATCCACTTTTCCCATCAGTGCTCATGTGTGGTAGGCTGGTCTTCGAGCGTCAGCTCCTCCACTACTCACAATCCCGGTAATCCGCTGGCAGATGGTGAACCATTTTGTTCTTCGTCCTACTGATCAGTTTGCTCACGCTGGAAGCGTCTGTGCCAGCTAACCACCATCACAGAAGGTGTAAAGTTGTCATATACATCCACCAACTCATAATTGATTCTTGCGCCGTCTTCCTTCCAAATGCAGTTAATGAACTGACGCGCAATTTTTCGCCTGTGAGCAGTGCTATTTTGTTTCCGTTTCTCTAGCGGAGCCTGTGGTACTGTGACGTGATTCCGATATGTAGATGAACGTCAGACACACACCTGAAAACAAAAAAAAAATTAATTGTCTATATTATTCTGTCAAGGTGAGAATTAAAAGTATAAGATCGCCCGGGGTACAGAGTATTCCTAAGACAATTCAAAATAGTTAACTCTACTCATTTTGTTGTTTCAGTTACATATTCCTAAGGTAGCAAGTTCTAAGTATTCAGGCTAACCTCAGACCTTTTAAGGGTTTCATGCAACAGTACAAGCTGCTTTGACCAAGAGAAAAAGAATTGCTGCAGGTGAAATTATTGTATGCGTTACGTGATTTGTTGGCAGATTGGTTTCTTTTATTGTCCTATTATCTTCAAATTTGCAGTGCTGGGCGAGATGTCTTCCAGTATGTTTTCCCAAGAAAACTACCACATACCCAGGGAGGTAAAACATAATAAACAGCTATTTAACGGTATAAATAATGGAAAACAGGCACAATACAATGTCACTGAACACATCATCTGAAGGGATAATGAACATTGGATAGTCATTATTTCTTCTCTCTATTTTCTCTCTCTCAGTCGCTCTCTCTCTCCCTCTCTCCCACTTGCTCTCCCTCTCTTACGCCCCTACGTCTTCCCAGCCCTCTCTATCCCATGAGCGTTCTATTTTCGCTTCCTCTGAATTTACTTTTACTGTTTCCTAATTGGTACTCGCCCTTAACCCCCCCCCCTCTCTCCCCCATAACGTCTCGCCATTTATATCATCGCACCCAGCGTTACTCCTTCACTACACTCGCGTATTTAAAACGGTTCACATGATCATAATTAAAATTACGTAGTCACAAGTGATAAAGCACTGAGAAAATAAGACAATTTTTTGATGAAATGAAAACATTAACAAGCAGTTGAATTCGCAATGCTACAAGCACAACATACAGACGTATTTTGCTAGGGGTACTGTAAGTAAACTGTAAGTATGAACATCAAGAGCTTCGATGGACACCCAGTTCTAAGCAAAGAAGGGAAAGCAGAAAGGTGGAAGGAGTATATAGATGGTCTATACAAGGGCGATGTACTTGAGGACAATATTATGGAAATGGAAGAGGATGTAGATGAAGATGAAATGGGAGATACGATACTGCGTGAAGAGTTTGACAGAGCACTGAAAGACCTAAGTCGAAACAAGGCCCCCGGAGTAGACAACATTCCATTGGAGCTACTGACGGCCTTGGGAGAGCCAGTCCTGACAAAACTCTACCATCTGGTGAGCAAGATGTATGAAACAGGTGAAATACCCTCAGACTTCAAGAAGAATATAATAATTCCAATACCAAAGAAAGCAGGTGTTGACAGATGTGAAAATTACCGGACAATCAGTTTATTAAGCCACAGCTGCAAAATACTAACACGAATTCTTTACAGACGAATGGAAAAACTGGTAGAAGCCAACCTCGGGGAAGATCAGTTTGGATTCCGTAGAAATACTGGAACACGTGAGGCAATACTGACCTTACGACTTACCTTAGAAGAAAGATTAAGGAAAGGCAAACCTACGTTTCTAGCATTTGTAGACTTAGAGAAAGCTTTTGACAATGTTGACTGGAATACTCTCTTTCAAATTCTAAAGGTGGCAGGGGTAAAATACAGGGAGCGAAAGGCTATTTACAATTTGTACAGAAACCAGATGGCAGTTATAAGAGTCGAGGGACATGAAAGGGGTTGGGAAGGGAGTAAGACAGGGTTGTAGCCTCTCCCCGATGTTATTCAATCTGTATATTGAGCAAGCAGTAAAGGAAACAAAAGAAAAATTCGGAGTAGGTATTAAAATTCATGGAGAAGAAATAAAAACTTTGAGGTTCGCCGATGACATTGTAATTCTGTCAGAGACAGCAAAGGACTTGGAAGAGCAGTTGAACGGAATGGATGGTGTCTTGAAGGGAGGATATAAGATGAACATCAACAAAAGCAAAACGAGGATAATGGAATGTAGTCGAATTAAGTCGGGTGATGTTGAGGGTATTAGATTAGGAAATGAGGCACTTAAAGTAGTAAAGGAGTTTTGCTATTTGGGGAGCAAAATAACCGATGATGGTCGAAGTAGAGAGGATATAAAATGTAGACTGGCAATGGCAAGGAAAGCGTTTCTGAAGAAGAGAAATTTGTTAACATCGAGTATAGATTTAAGTGTCAGGAAGTCATTTTTGAAAGTTTTTGTATGGAGTGTAGCCATGTATGGAAGTGAAACATGGACGGTAAATAGTTTGGACAAGAAGAGAATAGAAGCTTTCGAAATGTGGTGCTACAGAAGAATGCTAAAGATTAGATGGGTAGATCACATAACTAATGAGGAGGTACTGAATAGGATTGGGGAGAAGAGGAGTTTGTGGCACAACTTGACCAGAAGAAGGGATCGGTTGGTAGGACATGTTCTGAGGCATCAAGGGATCACCAATTTAGTATTGGAGGGCAGCGTGGAGGGTAAAAATCGTAGGGGGAGACCAAGAGATGAAAACACTAAGCAGATTCAGAAGGATGTAGGTTGCAGTAGGTACTGGGAGATGAAGAAGCTTGCACAGGATAGAGTAGCATGGAGAGCTGCATCAAACCAGTCTCAGGACTGAAGACCACAACAACAACAACAACTGTAAGTAAACATTAATGGAGCAAGGTTGTCGTTTTTCAATTCAGTTTATGTGTAGGGAATGAAATTAAAATGTAGTTAGGTGTAAAACATCTGAGTGAAACCGCATAAATATCTGCAAAACTTGTATGCAGACGATAGAAACGGATATCAGTTAAAAGTACAGTACGTAACATAATAAGTCAATAGCTTTTGAAACAAACTGTTCCTAGATTGTAATCAAACCACAATTAGGAATTTGTTAGATCCCCGATCCTATTTTCAATGAGAAAAATGAAATGAGTTTATTTAAACATATACACATGTTTAGTAGTTGAAACGACTGACTCGGTAGTACCTTTGACAGTTGTACAGGAACTACATACTATAACAACACAAATGTAGCGATTGTACAGTACTGTTATTACTATGTTGCTGAAACTATAATTTTCTTGTATATTCATACGAAGATAGTGGAAAGCAACGTTTAAGAAGATTCTTGTGATTTACATCGTGAATTGCATACATTAGTCAAATACAGACTAACAAAGAGTGCAAATAAATTATATTTTGTACAGACCTTGAAACACCACATGGCATATTGTCAATGGACCCCTGCGACTTTATTGAATGAAAATCTTTTGCAATACAAATGTGTGTGTTTGAAGTCGGGATCAATGCAAACTGTGAGCCTGTATGGAAGCGCTAACTTGGATCATCAACGAAATTACCATTACAAGAGAAATATTCGTTTCTATCCCAGTAAGAATCCATACATATTATAAAAATGCATGCATGTATGTATGTTCCACATCTCCTGCTACATCACCGGACCGATTTCAACCAAACATGGTACACATATCTTTTATTGTCTGTGAATCATCGCCGTCGGGGCAACAACCACCTACCTATGAAACGTGCGGCGGTAAAAAATCAGTGTAGCCCACGACGCGCGATAACCCGTACTTTAGGCATCTGGAAATCGATAATGAGAGCAGTTCTCGCTGACAACCCCTACAAAATGATGAAAGGAAAAAACTTTTCCTGCTTTCTACATTTTCGCTATTCATGCTGAAAACCTGCTACATCTAGCAAGACGTTTTAATTTTATAGTTCTTTAGCATTAATTGTATTCCGACACATTTTGCAGAGAGTATTCACATATACCACTGAACGTTTCAGGAAACTTCAATCATTGTACGACACATAATTCAGGAACACTGACGTCATAAATACTGGGTTGCGTGAAATACTGTTGCAACATGCTCACATTTTAATTTATTACATCTTTACAACTAGCTTTGTTAGCAACTAATTTCATATAAAGTACACATGTATGTCACTGACTTTGCCTACAAAAATATATCATTCTACGACGCATAGTTAGACGTCCACACTGAGATGCGTGAAAAACTGGGGCATCATGTATTATGTTTTAACTCACCTAGAAAAATATATCATTGTAGAGACGTAGTTTTGGATCTATTACATCATAAACACTGAGATACGTGAATAACTGCCAGATCGTACATGACGTCACAATTTATTATCACAACACATTCCGTAGACGGTAGCCACATGTGCTACTGGTCGTATCTGCAAAATTATATCATTGTATATCAGTATACAGCACATATTTCAGGACATACGACGTCATAAACATTAAGCTGCGTGACAATGAATCTGCTGGGCGAAATTCCCTACAGACAGGTGTAATATGTGTACAAATACGTATTAAATATATTAAAAACATGTGACATCTCTGGAACGATTTCAACCAAATTTTGTGCACGTATCAGATACAATCTAGAAAGAAATACTATAGCGGTTAAAGCTATCACTTTCTGATTGGAGTGAGGGTGATATCGTGGAGAGAGATGGGGGGAGCAGGAGATGGACAGGCAGCAACGGGGAAGGAGAAAATGGGTACATTTAGGGGGAGGAGGAGATGGAAAGAAAAGAAAGAGGAGGAGACGGATACAGACAGGCCCGGGGGGGGGGGGGGAGAAAGAGATTCGCAGAGAGCGCAGAGAGAGGGGGGGAGGAGGAGATGAACAGATCATTGTACTGAAATAGTTGTTACATTCAGCTGCAGATAGGCAGAAGAGGGAATGAACAGATTATTTTACTGAAATAATTGTAATATGTAGTTGCCAAATGTTTGTACGTCACCTTTCGCAGAGCTAACTGACATTTATTTACTCTCAGCAAATATGTGCTTCCACCACTGCCATTAGCGCCAAGATTTGAAACATTTGCCGGTAATATAAGTTTCACGTATACTGACTAGTAATTCAGTTGACAACTGCAAGTTCTTAGCGTCGTTGCTTTAAAAGGTAATAAGCTCACTTGCTTGCCGTTTCTATGTAACAGGTTTATGTTCAGGTTTCACAAATAGTAACAAAGCTGTAATTTTACTATCCCCTTGTTCATTTAAAGTTGATTGGTTACCTTTTAAAAGAAAATATAATGTGACTGAGTTCACGAATTCTACGAATTAAAATTAATGATGATAACAGTCAGCAGTGCTGGAGAAAAAAAAAATGCATTACACGTAGATCTGCCATTTCATATTCAACAAGCAATGGAACAGTCCTAAAGCATTTACCACAAAATATCTTAAAAAACAAAAGATTGTTTAAAATTTATGCTGAGAAAGCGTGCCATGTAGTTTACCGATTGAACGCAGGACTGAATGCATAAGAAAATCATCAGTGGACCATGACAGGTATCACTTAAAACTAATATGACTATGGATCAAATGGCTCTGAGCACTATGGGACTTATCATCTAAGGTCATCAGTCCCCTAGAACTTAGAACTACTTAAACTTAAGAAACCTAAGGGCACCATACATATCCATGCCCGGGGCATGATTCGAACCTGCGACCATAGCGTTCGCGCGGTTCAAAACTGAAGCGCCTAGAACCGCTCAGCCACTGCGGCCGGCTAATATGATTATGGAATTCTCTTTTCTTTCTGTTCATTAAATCCATTTTACAACAGCTGTTTAGTGTGTGAAATACGTTATTTGATCAACCAAAAATAATCACTGTGAAAACTCTCTTATATATTACAGGAAACAGCATATTTGTGGAATGAAAGAGTACAAGGGAAGCAGACGTTGAACAAGTCGTCAATTCAGACGATAATGAAAACCGATAATTTTCAGAGGTTAGCTAAGGATAACAAGAAAAAGATCCAAATCTTCAAAAGAGGCTTCTTTTCATAGCAATGACATTCAACATACGCATTTGACGTCGGGAGTATGAAAAGAAAGATAAGCATACCATTACGTTCACTAAAATTCCAACATTTATAATACGATAACTGAGATGCATTTGCTCCAGAGTCTCAGAGAAGATGCTGACATACAAAGTTTTGACGAGACACTTGTCGAGTTACACTTTTCCTTTAGTGTGCGTTAAGTAACAGCTTTTCGTATGGCGTCGTCTCCGCCCGTCATCTAGGCGAGCCAGTGACGAGAGCGTGACGTCAGAAAGCGAAGCCTGTGCGCCCACAGTGTTTTCCAGGCGACTGTTACCCTCGCTCCTACCTAATTGCTTCCTCACGAGCTCCCAGTATATTTGAAAGGGTGGGCCGGCAATGGCCAGACACTTCCGCTGCGGTTGGCATACGAGAACATAGTCACAGCCTCGATATGAACAGACATCTGGTGAGCATATACTGCCAGTTATTCTCTTAACAAGAAATATTTTCAGCCAGGATTGTTTCTAACTTTTAGCACCTCGAAAGAGATTCGCAATTACTGACGTACATATTTTTATAGTAGTAAAGAGTGTTTTCATTCTGTTTTTCATTACAGAATATTGCCCTTCCAATGACGGATACTGTGTAGCAAAGGAAGCATAGTGTCTGTATCTCAACTGAAGAAGACTTACATTAGTTTCCAAACAAATCGTCTTTTTGTGCTGCAGTGTTGTCGTTTCAATTACTAGAGATATAAGCTCATATATCTTTAAGGGACGTCGGGTTTCTTTGGCGCCCTGACGCAGTTGCTCTTAATTTACATACATTCGACACCACTTATTTCTGTGAAAACCATTTCTTGTTTTCCTTACCTGCCTGTGTTTGTAATATTAGATCGATTCACTGAATGTAAGATAGTAACCAGTTTCATAGGGAGAAGGCAGTTTTAATAACAGAATTGTTTATTAAAATTTAGTACCACTATACCCACAATTCTCATACTTTAATGTCAGGCCAAACAAAGCTACGTCCTATTTAGTTCTTTCTTGGTATTTCTCCATAGTGACATATATACTTGATAATAGCCAAAAAGATTATTCAGACTGCTGTTGGATCACTACATGGTCAGTACAACACCAGTCACCCTTGTGCAGTCGGAAACCAGAAATTGGATACTAATATTGGTCGTTTATTAGGATTTCTATGTAATCTCCAGTTTTCGGTTGCACATCTAGAGGTGGTATGGGCGTTTTAGTCGGATAAATTAATATTCAGATAGTGTATAAAATTTTGTGTTTCTTCAGTCACGTCAATTTAATTTTTAGACGTTACATTCGTCCCATTTCCAATCCTTCAAATTTCAATGCTTTTGGTGATTCCATTTTGCAGCACTGTTCCTCCATTAAGAAAGTTAAATAGCAACCAAAGTTGATAGTAATAGTGCGCGAGTTACATTTATGACGTATTAAACGAAAATATGTTGTAACTGCCACACTAATTGTCATAGCCTAAAAAGTAAGAATTAAGAGTCCGTTCTTGTTTTATTGTCACAAAACACGAAATATTGCAACACAGATTCCTCTCCGACAAGGAAGAAATATTAAGGTATATTTTCCTGTCGACGACTACATCATCAGTAGTTTGAACGTGATAGGGACACCACAAAATCTGAAAACGGAAATTCTAAGGCTCAGTCTAGATATGGTGGGAGTCAGTGAAATGAAATGCAAGGAAGACAAGGATTTCTGCTCAGACGAAAAAGATTGAAAATTTTCATTTATTCGTCACAAGTGAAAATGACTCGTCAGCAGACGTATATTTATGTTAAAATGCCCGCGATTAATACCAAATGAATCAGTGACGAAAAGGAGTTTTACATTACAACCTCGAAACTGCGTTACCTCGCAGTCGGGGGTGGAGTGAAGCATTACAGATGCCAACTTTTGTTGTAATTTTCGCCATGTGTATCTTCTTGGAATTGTTTGATGAGAGCGGTACTATTTACAACCCAAAAATTCAGTTCGTTAATAAATATAGGACTTATGTGTGTGCTTGTTACAGGGAAACTGCATAGTGTCTTCAACTTCATGTACGTTCTGTTCATTTGCACTTTCAGCTGAGATACCACTGCACGGCAGTGCATCAGTCTCACGAACTTTATTGAAGAAACGAGTAAATGCTCTTCCGTTTGGTACTATGGGGACAGGGAATCATCTACCGTATTCTCTATAATTAGCAGCAGTATTTCCTTCACTAAACCCGTTCACATATCCCATATTAGAGAACCCACTTTTGGTAAATACGTTCGGATACATGTATAAGATACAGGACAGTTTGCCAACAAATCAAATTCACAATGCAAGAATCAATTTATGTAAATTCAAGAACAACTTCACAACTAGAGCTTGAAAACAAAGATAACAACCTATAAAAGAAACGATAGAAAGTAAAGTATCATCACTCAAAACGAAGACTTATCTCTGTAACCAATAAAAATTAGTACATGTGCTAATGAATTTCGAATTTGAATTAGTGTGTATTGTCATCTCATAAAACATTTGCTTCTACTCCTGAAGCAATCAGCATATTTAAAAAGCCAGGAAGTTTATATACAAAAATTTCATACCGTTTATGGTATTTTCGTCAGCAACACTTATAGTAGCAATATAGAGCTATCTAACCTTTCACAAAATCTCCAATATCATAGAGGGAATAGGTAATCTGTTTCTAACTGCATGTGGTTGGAATACCGCATTCTGCTGGTGTTCTACACAAAAACATCCAAAGCTGACAGGAACTTCTCATTGCCCAACAGGTGGTCTTGGCTGTGCTGCTGACGCTGGCGCTGTGTTTCGGGATGCTGAAGGCGAATCCGATAGCTGACCCACGTCATCACCATTGGGGTGGTGGTCACGGGTATGAATACGGACATCACCACCACCATTGGCACCACCCACACCACTGGCACCACCCACACCATTGGCACCACCCACACTACTACTGAGAAGGAGGAAGGAGTTACACTGGTTTCTTGGTTGTTCCTGCATAGCAGACTTGGAAGCTTAGCAGGATTACGACCTCTTTGTGCATTTTCTTTGGCACTGTGGTGAAGATGGTACAAGCATACAGTTATTGTTTTGCATTCAGTGTGTACCAACTCAAATGCAATACTTGTGCCACATTGGAAAAAATTTGAAAGGAAATAATGTAAAAATAGATAGTTTAATCTCAATGTAATAGCGAATTTCCGTTTCACATAATGCACCTATTGATGACCAATTGATGAATTCCTGAAAAGCTATAATTCACATTGCTATCTATATTTGCTGCAACAACACACTTTTATTTGTTTATTTAACAACTTATTGCCTTAAGGTAAAGAGTTTGTTTTCGTTTGTCATTTGAAGACAAATTGAAAGTCATTCAATTCAGATTAATCTACAAGAAAGAAATTGTATGAAATAAATGATGTTCTCAAACCTGAATGGACACTAATATCTGTTTTTTTATTCATCAAAAGCCATCGCAAATCAATATTATTCCATTATAACAATTATTTATTGTTACACCTACATTCTGTTGTGAAGAACGAACCGGCGGGCATGGAACACGAAATGCTCCTGTGTAGAGTTTCATCTGTTTAGAAGATAACATCCTTTTGCGGGAGAAATAATCGATTCATAAAGAAATTATTACTGCATAAGGAAAAGAACGATATGCATCAATACAAGTTTTATCAACTCAGTTTCAATTAGTTAAATAACATATTATTGTTAATTTTTTTATTTTCCATCTTCACTAAAACGTGCGCATCATATCAAGGCCATGAAGAACATCATACTCGGTGAGCAACTGTGATGGAATGGAAGAGAATTATAACTTACAGGCAATGATGATTTGTACCAGAGCTTTCCCTCAACAACACAATTCCAGTTTGGTACATAAATTTATTTTCCATCTTTGCTAAAACGTAAACGTTAAGTCCACCTTGAAGAACATCGTACTGACATCTAGAAAACTCCAGAAAACTCGAGAAAAAATGATTTTTAAATTTTTTTCGCATATTGTGGGAGCAATAACCAATTGACTGAGAAATTACTACTGCGTACAGGAAAGAACGATATGTATTAATACAATTCCTTTATCACCTCACTCACAGTTTCTAATTAGTTGAATAACATGTTATTATGAACATTCTTTAATTGCCATCTTTACTAAAAGGTGCACATCATGTGAAGGCCATGAAGAACACCATACTGTGGGAGGAAAACTGACTGATTGGTAGAGAATTGTAACATACAGGCAATGACGATTTGTATTAGATCTAGTCCCGAACAACTCAATTCCAGTTTGGTAAAACATTTATTTTCCACCTTCGCTAAAGTCAAAACTTAAAGCCCACCTTGAAAAACATCGTGCTGACATCTAGAAAACTGCAGAATACATGAGAGAAACATGAAAATTTTCAATGTTTTTTGCACAAGGGCTTAGAATCAGCTTCACTAAAAGAGACACAACATCTGGAACATCATAGAAATATACATTATAAAAAACTCAAAAACTGAGTCAGCCTGCCTCCATGATGAAACAGATGATGAGCTCAGAAAGAGGACAATGTCTTGATAGTTTTGTATCACATGTAGTAGAATATTGGGACTAAGGCTTTTCAGAGAACAAAAAGGAAGGAAAAAATCATTGATGTGCACCAAAGTATTCCGTGATATGACAGATATGTATTATTATTATTATTATTGCTATTACTAATTACCTACGTTAGAAAAATCATTATTATTATTGTTGTTATTACTATTTAGTAGTGCTAGAAAACTCTAAGTCCCTGTTGTCAATCCAATCCGTCACTGTATAGAATATATTACTTAACAAATAAATTATAACTGTCGTTGCCTCTTGTTCGACAGCTATACACCGATACATATTTTCTGTACTTAAAGTTATGTTAGACATGGGTAACAAACTGGTATCTTTTTGCAGATGCTGTAGTTAAAATCTCCAATATTATGAACCGATACCTACCGTAAGGACGATTTGTGTTCTCTCTCTGAGTTTACTTAAGATACTAGCTGTTACAGAGCGATGAATCGGTTTTTTTTTCTCTCTCTAATGTCTGTAAGAAATCAAAATATTCTTGTCTCCCTCATTCGGCAGCTGTTATCGTACACAGAAGAAAGACTAGTTTGAGATTATGAGTTGGAATCCTGGTAACACACTGCTGGCCATTGAAATTGGAAACCATAAAATACAGAAAGTGACGAAGTTGAATATGGATATGTTAATGCTTCCGCATATGTGTTCAACATCAATATAGAAAGTCCATCTAGTTTTCATTTTAACACGTATCTATCTACACTAATAATAAATCTGTAATCACGCACACCTTAACACGTTTCAGCTACAGCCATCATTACAATCTGTCACATAAATAATCTATACTACTATATAAAGAAAAGTCGTAGAGTAAAATTGTTCCCAGAAATCTCGAATAATTCTCGTCCGATTAACTTAAGATTTTTGCACGTGATTATAATAAACGTCCAGGCAGACACACGAGTATATAGAGGATAAACCTATATACTCTATAAAGGCGATCGGTTTTTTTGTAAGAACTTCTTAAATTTTTTGACCTATTACTTCAAATTTGTACACAATATTCTAAAACGTTAATGTTTATACAATTATCTGTATATACTATATGAAGGGGATACGTTGTTTGTAAAAGATCTCAAAAATTTTTTTACACAAAACGCCAATAAAGATGCGGACGGACATAGAATACATTTTTAAAGATCTGTTGTATATAAATTTGTGTACATTACATAAAGAGGAAATATTATTAGCAAATCTTTGATAATGTTCTTGACCGATTTACTTCAGATATTTACACAATACTCTAATAAAATTTGGATGGTCGGTATCAGCTTGATGAATATAACGTATAAGGAAGGTACTGTCCATCATTATCCTCAGAAAATAGCAACCATTCATAGAGAACAACATACAGGAATACCAAACCGATCGACATTAGATTATATTTTCACACTAAGACAGTTGCTTGAAAAACACTGGGTATATGATAAAGATGTCTACAGCCTGTTCGCCGATTTTCAACATACATATGACAGCATCCACAGTAGTAGCTTATACAAAGAAATGTGTGACTTCAGAATCCCTGGGAAGCTAGTGAGAATGGTGCAAGGTTGTATGGAAGGCTCAAAGGCAGTAGTACGTTTCCGAGGAGCCACATCAGAAACATTCGACATTGAGACAAGGGGATGCTCTCTGTCATGTCATCTTAGAGAAAGTAATAAAAGAGTGGGCTGTAGTAGAGCTGGACGGTAATTTCAATTGTGTCGCATATTCACATGACATACTACTGTTAAGTGTGTTAATATAGGAGTTGAAAGAAATGTACCAGAAAATGAAGAAATATGCATAGAAGGTAGAGCTCAAAGTGAACCGAGACAAAACAGAATTCATGCAATTAGGAAGAAGACAAGAGCAGGAAGAATTTCTTGAGATAGAGGTTCAAAAGAGTACACCAGTTCAAATACTTGCGATCTCGGTTTACCACGGACATCAACATAAAAATGGACATCAAGGAAAGAATAGCAGTGGGAATGAAATGCATGCATTCCCTCAGAGAGACGCTTGTCTATAAATCTATCTCAATGAACACTAAGATGAAAATCTACAACACAGCGATATGCCCAGCGGTAATGTGCGGTTCAGAAACATGGACCATGACTAAGCGCGAAATGAAACCACTACTAAGTTTTAGATAACGAGGAATGGAGAAGGAGGAAAAACGAGGAAATCTACCTTCTGATACTGCAACCATCTATCCTACAGAAGATAAAGAGCAAAAGAATACAATGGGTGAGCCATGTAACCCGTACGCCAGATGGAAGACAGGCAAAGATGACACTAGCGGGGAAACCAAACACCAAACGCCCCATTGGACGACCAAGGCAGCGCTGAATGAACGACCTGGCGAAGGACCTAACGGCCCTGGGAATTGAAGACACCTGGAAGAACCGGGCACAAGACAGGAAGGAATGGAGGCAGTACGTAGAAGCGGTGCGTGGTCTGCAGAGCCTGTAATTGCTGAATATCTATGTATCTATCTATTGTACAAAACAAACAAGTTGAAATTTTAAACATTCTGATTGGCTCTGATCCAGCAACCGTACGCTATTTAATTACAGTATGTATATACAGCCACATCAGGTCCACAAAATTTTTTGTCAGTTGACCATGGATTCGATTGCCAAGGGCCAGCAATGCTGGTGATCAGACACGATGCTTACGTACGTGTCACCTGTTAGAGTCGTATCAGGCGTCCCATATGATTTCAACTGCACACGCCACACACCAGTACACAGCCTCCACCAGCGTGAACAGCATCTTGTTGACATGCAGGGTCTATCGATTCATCAGTTTGTTTCCACACCTGTATACGTCCATCCGCTCGATACAATTTGAAACGAGAATCGTTCGACCAGGCAACATGTTTCTATCTACATCCATACTCCGCAAGCCACCTGACGGTGTGTGGCGGAGGGTACCCTGAGTACCTCTATCGGTTCTCCCTTCTATTCCAGTCTCGTATTGTTCGTGGAAAGAAGGATTGTCGGTATGCTTCTGTGTGGGCTCTAATCCCTCTGATTTTATCCTCATGGTCTCTTCGCGAGATATACGTAGGAGGGAGCAATATACTGCTTGACTCTTCGGTGAAGGAATGTTCTCGAAACTTTAACAAAAGCCCGTACCGAGCTACTGAGCGTCTCTCCTGCAGAGTCTTCCACTGGAGTTTATTTATCATCTCCGTAGCGCTTTCGCGATTACTAAATGATCCTGTAACGAAGCGCGCTGCTCTCCGTTGGAGCTTCTCTATCTCTTCTATCAATCCTATCTGGTACGGATCCCACACTGCTGAGCAGTATTCAAGCAGTGGGCAAACAAGCGCACTATAACCTACTTCCTTTGCTTTCGGATTGCATTTCCTTAGCATTCTTCCAGTGAATCTCAGTCTGGCATCTGCTTTACCGACGATCAACTTTATATGATCATTCCATTTTAAATCACTCCTAATGCGTACTCCCAGATAATTTATGGAGTTAACTGCTTCTAGTTGCTGACCTGCTATTTTGTAGCTAAATGATAAGGGATCGATCTTTCTATGTGTTAGCAGCACATTACACTTGTCTAGATTGAGATTCAATTGCCATTCCCTGCACCATGCGTCAATTCGCTGCAGATCCTCCTGCATTTCAGTACAATTTTCCATTGTTACAACCTCTCGATACACCACAGCATCATCTGCAAAAAGCCGCAGTGAACCTCCGATGTCATCCACAAGGTCATTTACGTATATTTTGAATGGCAACGGTCCTATGACACTCCCCTGCGGCACACCTGAAATCACTCTTACTTCGGATGACTTCTCTCCATTGAGAATGACATGCTGCGTTCCGTTATCTAGGAACTCTTCAATCCAATCACACAAATGGTCTGATTGTCCATATGCTCTTACTTAGTTCATTAAACGACTGTGGGGAACTGTATCGAACGCCTTGCGGAAGTCAAGATACACGGCATCTACCTGTGAACTCGTGTCTATGGCCATCTGAGTCTCGTCGACGAATAGCGCGAGCTGGGTTTCACACGACCGTCTTTTTCGAAACCCATGCTGATTCCTACAGAGTAGATTTCTAGTCTCCAGAAAAGTCATTATTCTCGAACATAATACGTGTTCCAAAATTCGACAACTGTTGTCAATAGTCCAGTGTCGGTGAAGACGGGTCCAGGAGAGGAGTAAAGATTTGTGTCATGCAGTCAGGAAGGGTAGATGAGTATCGATTATGTTTCGTTGAACGGTTCGCACACTGACAGTTGTTGATGGCCCAGCACTGAAATCTACAGCAATCTGCGGAACGGTTGCACTTCTGCCACGTTGCACGATTATTGTCAGTCTTCGTTGGTCCCGTTCTTGCAGGATCTTTTTCCAGCCGTAGGGATGTCGGAGATTTGATGTTTTACCGGCAATCTTAGTATTCACGGTACACTCGTGAAGTGGTAGTACAGGAAAAACCACACTTCATCGCTACCTTGGAGATCATGGGTGCCATCGCTCGTGCACCGACTATAACCCCAAGTTAAAAACGCACTTAAATCTTAATAACGTGACATTGTGCCAGCAGTACCCAATCTAACAACTGAGACAGAGTCTTGTCTTATAACGACCGCTGTCGCCGATCAGTTCTAGGCGCTTCAGTCCGGAACCGCGCTGCTGCTACGGTCGCAGGTTCGAGTCCTGCCTCCTGCATGGATTTGGGTTAGTTAGCTTCCGCTAATAATTTCATAGTTTAGATATCTGTGTTTTTAATTCATCAGAAGGTGTAAGGTCTCCTAATTCTAATGGCGCCTCGTTACTCAATAGTGAGGTGATTGGTTGTGGACCACGGATCTGATCCGCCGCAGCCCAGTAAACACGGCCCACATTTATTGCCATCCGTAAACATTAACGTCTTTAGCAGGCAGCAAACAGTTTGATAAACAATATTTGCATTTCAGAAATCTGTAGGAGGAACGCAGCATCGAAGTATGACGGCGCGTTGCTGTGGTAATAGTTAGTAATACCCAGTGACGTGCGTATTGTTGTAGATAATAGTAAGAAATCACAATATTCATGTCTTTCACATTTGGCAACTGTCGTCGCTTAAGAATTATGAATTCTCTACCCTCATTTCTGTCGATATAGTGAGTTTCATCGTAATATACTAATGACCATTACAACTGGGAGCCTGTGAAAGATAGCAAATGACGAATCTTTACTTATATGGTAATACAGCGTTGTAGGAGTAATGTTAAATCTGTACGTGCTTTTTCTTTCCTTTGGTGAGGGGGGGAGGGAGGGGGAGGTGAAGGCTGTGCAATTAAGTGGCAGCAAAAACGGTTCTGCGATGGGCGCTCAAGAAGTAATGCAAGATTTTTTCCAGCCAATTTCGGTTTAAAAAATGCTGAATTAGTTATGGTACGTCGTGGAATATTCCCACTTCAGCCGCTATAGTTTCATAAATCGTTTTGAGTGGCTGGGCTATACGTAAACTTCAAAATAGCGTCTGTAGCTCATACGCGTTCCAAGCAGAGAGCTGTCGCTGAGTTCCTTTTGGTGGAAAATGAGGTACTGCAGTTATTCATACGCGCTTGCAGAATGTCTACGGAGGCCTGATAGTGAACAAAAGGATGGCGAGGCGTCTGCCAACGTCGCAAAAAATCGCGCAAACCTGTGGGATCTCCCCCGTGCCGGCAGGCCGCACACAGCTGTGACTCCTGCAGTGCTGGAACGTGCGGACACTCTCATTCCATGTGATCGATCGATGGATCACAATGAGGCACCTCACTGCACAACTGGACGTCTCTGTTCGTACTGCTGACACACTAGTCTTCCAGTTGGTATATTAAAGCGTGTGCTCCTCTTGCATTCTTCGCCACGTAACAGAAGACCTCAAAGAGCAACGTCCACCTGTTTGACTCAGTGAAGGATGGATTTCGTGGGAAGCAGTACGTGGGTATTGGTGAGGTTCTTGTGCCCGCTGGGTTCCTCGACGTCTAACAGAAGACCTTAAAGAGTAACTGACATCTGTTTGACCAAATGAAGGATCCACTCCACGGGAAGCAGCACATGGATGATGGGGAAGTTACTGATGCAGCAGTACGTTGGCTCCGACGTCGACCAGTAGAACGGAACCGTACAAGCCTTTCAATTAAGGTGGTGTAAGACGGTCGCATTAAGCGGACACTATGTTGGAAAATAGGGTTTTGGAGCTAGAACAGTGGAAGATAATAGAGTATATTAGAACCCTGCTTAAAACAAACCAGCTTCCAGAAAACGGTGTTGCATTACTCATGGAACGCCCGTTGTAATATGGCTGTACATAGAGTACAACTGAGCCTGGATGACAGATGCGGGTACGTCATATCTTGGTGCTTCTTCTCTGTGGCAGAGATTACCAACTGTAGCGGCTGGCGAGTGGTAGTGTGCTGGTCTCTGGGCAACCATTAATGAGTTGTTCTCAATGAGTGAGAGACCTAGAGAATGTGTACTCAGCTCAGCAGTCGAAAACCACATTGTATGGAAGTTAGTGAAGTCAGCAATACACGATCTTGCTTTAACTTGTTGAGAACCAACGTATTGGATTCTCGAAGATATCTCACACACACTGGGATTTACACTTCCATAATGCACACGCGGCAGTTCAAATTATACGTTACGCCATGCAGAAGTGACCTTGTTGTGTGTCCAATTGCATACCATTGCGTCATGTTACGTGCTGGGTCTGTGTGAAAATGATAAGCGCAATTTGACGTCATTCGTTCGTCTCCCTGGAGTCTCGACATGTATATGCCCATCGTGATGCTGTACACAAATCGGCTCTCGTTTAGAAAGACAACCTGGTGCCAACTCCAGTGTCCATTTTTATTGTTTGGGACTACACGGTCAGTGTGTTTGTGTTTGCTGCCAACTGAAGGGCGGCCACCGCGGTTGACGGTCATGTTGTCGGTCATTGTTGCTCCAGTCGTCGTCACACGGTGCATTTGGAAGTTTTTCTTTATGCAAACAAATCCTTTTCGTGAATGTATGTAGATGGTGTTGCAGAACGAGGCTACACGGCGGGGTGAGCAGTATTTGAAGCTCCTGAACGTTACTCGCAAGTGGCCGTTGACGACCTGTGTGGTGTGGGGGAGAGTCTTCCGAACTCATTGATCGCATTTTCGTATGACAGTTGTTCTATTCTGAGCAACGCGAGTATCGATATCACGAATTGATTAACAGCAAGCTCAGAAGGTCACGATAATGCCGCACAAGAATTTCGTCAATTAGTGGTAGTCATCTCTCATTCTTACAACAGACATAAACGGGCTTCACAGAACCGTCACTCACATTTAATTTCTGATTCTTAATACTGCTGTATAGTCTTTCCTTGCATACGGAATACAGACGGCTTTATCTACTACATGTGGTTGCGCTGATATGCTAACTAATTTGGTGATGCTTGAGAAAGCTGGACATTGAAACAAAGGAGGAAGAAAACACACATACTTACGCATACTCAGACTATCATTCCAATATAACATTAAAAACAGCTTTAATGCCCACATTACATGAACTGTTTTCAGGGCGTTTCTTTGCCTGAGGAAAAAAAAAAGTTGCAACTGGTAATTCCAAACAGTATCAGTTGGGAGCCTTCTGTCCCACTCCAAGTCTGATGAAATTTGGTAGTAAGAACCGAACTCAAAAACTAGCCTAATCTTAAACAGAAGTGCGTGTTGTTAATATGTGTGTATAAAAGTTGTTTGACCATATACATTCCCACGTTTACCTCCCAAACTTCTTCACCAACGTTGTAAAAGCTAATTTAAATCCATAAAATGTTTTCTCTTGAACATCATAATTTAGAAATTAATTTTACACACCGTTTGTAACTTAATATGAATTGAATTTTCTTGTACTTTATTTACATTGACAAATGATACAAATATGTTATGTTATTGCTTTCTCACACAAGATCAAAATCAGTCTCAAAAGTTTATATAACTTCCATTTTAACATGTATCTACTGTTGATATAATAGCTCTGGGAATACATAGTTATATGTGCCGATAAATCAGCGGTAGAGAAGCATGCGCTAGAAAATAGTCATCGTATTGCATTCTAGGAGACATCTGCTACTTACGGATTAGTAGTTTCTGGAATAGAGTAATTAAGAAAGCGATAGAGATAAAAATTTGTCACATCATCTTCAATAAAGAACGCAGCCTACACCTAAGTACGGCTTTGTACCCGGCCATTGTAAGGTTGAAGCGGGCTCGACGGGCGCGAAATTCATTGTTCTTTAAAATAAACTATTGCGGGATTTAGCGAAAAAACGCTGAAAACTGTATGGCACATTAGAGACTTGAACTGCCGCCGTAGAGAAAGAGAATCTTGAATTTTACGTCTATGCCACGTCACTGAGTCATGACGTATTATATCCCCAATTATTACACTAGCAAAGCAACATGTAGTCAAAATTACAAAAATTACGTTTCATTTTTAAAATTGAAAGGTAACGTCACTCACTGCTCAAGAGAAGTGTTCATAAAGCTTTAAATAACATCTCAAAACGACACATTTGTTCTCACGATGGCAGATTTAGCGGAGAAATCGGTTGCAGAAGCTGGCACTTTTACAGTTAACGATGAGGTAAGTGGAAGCAGCAACTGGGAGCAGAAGAGAATAAATTGGAGGGATGGGAGTGAGAAGGGGGGGGGGGGGGGGCGGCGGCAAAATTTCACAGTTAAATAAGTTGCATTTCCAACTTCGTTCTGAGATGAATGAGTTGGTCTGTAGTGGGGCAAAAACGGCCGCTGGGGCAGCTACCCAGGACGATTGCTGGACAGTCTCCCGTAATGTAACGAAAATAATCAACCTTGCAACAGAAATAGAATCTCTTATGAAACAACGATTGTTATTATTGAAAATAAATTTACCTTACATATGCATTAATAAAAATTATAAAAAGACATATTAAAAATAAAAAGGAGGACACTCAAATATTAGTTACTTAATTGGAATGTACCTATTCACTATATCAATAAAATGCGCTTAATCAAAATACAATAGTGACATAATATATCGGAAAACAACTTAAACTACTATCTTGCGCTACTCAGAAAAACCTTCATTAAAAATTACGCTTACTCATGTCGTACAATGAACGTTATCAAGTACAGTGGTCATACTGTAACGGAACGTCATGAAGACGAAACATCTGTCTCAAGGTATAAATACTAAAAACCAAGAAAACGAAATAATGAACCCAAAAATGTGACGAAGAAGGTAAAACGACTCCAATGGTGTACTTGAGTGGTGTAGGTATGGAATAACACTAAAAAGGGTAGAACACCAGAAATGAATACCATGCATTCAGGTCTAAGTAAAAGCCTGAGTTCGAAAACGTAAATTATTGTTATTATTATTATTCTAATAATTATTAGTATTATTATTATTTGCTTGTAGTATGTAGCAGTCATTAACATATCCTTTACTACTGTATAGTAATATTTACTCCATTTCTTAATAATATATTAGTACCTTATTTCGTTTAAGAAGTTTTTTTTAAATACACTAAATAAGAACATGACAATTCAGTGACCGGTGGTTGTGTGTCATGAATTTATCTCACAGTCTTCATATTTTTGATATTTTATACTATCTACGGTAATGTATTTCAAATATTGACAATGTATGTTGCATAACAGATTCGATTTCTATTGTAAGATTGATGATTTTCACGATTAGTAAAGGGGCCTGAAAATGATGGCTGTTTGGATCTTTTTCCTTCCAAATTTCGATCAGCTGTAAACCTATTCCACCTACACAAAATGGAATTACAGCAACTTCTCATCTCAGAGTAGGACTTGCAGTCTACGTCCTCAGTCATTTGCTGGATGTTTTCCCATCTCTGTCTTCCTCCACAGTTTACACCGTCTACAGCTCTCTCTAGTACCACGGAGTTCATTCCCTGATGTCTTCACAGATGTCCCATCACCCTGCCCCTTCTTCACAGTGTTTTCCATGAGTTCATTTTATAGCCAATTCTGCGGAGGACGTCCTCATTTTCTATCTTAACAGTCTATCTAATTTTAAACATTCTTTTGTAGTACCTACATCTCAAATGCTTCGATTCTCTTCTGTTCCGGTTCTCCCAGACTCTTACTTCCTTACAGTACTGTGCTCCAAACTTACATTCTCAGGAATTTCTACCTCGAATTAAGGCCAATGTTTGATACTAGTAGATTTCTCTCTGGCATGAATAGCCCCTCTGTCAGTGCCAGTCTGCTTCTTATGTCCTCCACGCTCCATTCAGCCGAACATAAGAACGGTACCAGAAAAGTCACGCAGCACCACTTTTGTTGAAGGTCTTTTTGAGCAATAGTGCTCATAAATCCAAATGCTTACTCTGCTTGTCTTGTTTTCTACCTTTTCATCGAAATGATACGCCCGGCTCTCATCCATGATGCATGGTGACTAGGCAGCTGAAGACTTCATTTGGATTGGCCCGACACAGCTGCAGCATTTCCGCTCCTGCTTCGATTCCGCCTGCTTGCTCAATCGGTGTGAGTGCTTAAACTCATCTGGGCCTGCTGCGTCGTATACGCCATTTGAGGACATTGTACAGGTCGAGCCATTAACTATTGCCACCAAGAATAACTCCGAAATTATGATAGAGGCTGAAACGCTTGTGGGACAGAAGTTGCATGGGACAACGGGGGCCATAATATGACGTTGGTTCTTTGTTGCTAGGTGTCCTCGATTCACAGATATGAAGGTCAACCTTCTTTGGTACTTATTTTCTGATAGCAGCTATCGAGACAAATCCAACGATATGTAACAGTAAGGTACTTGAAGGTCCATGAAGGTTACGAAGGTGGCATGAACGTCCATTTACAGAAGGTGTTCTAAGTGATATCATAGGTATCAATGCAGCGCTCCAATCTTTTTATCATGGATTGAGTGGTATTCCCTAACACATCGGTACCTATCGAAGCACATCCTCTGACAATTCTCTCTCGCATATCATCATGAGTTGTTGGAACGTCTTTATAAGCAATGTCTTTTCCGAATCCCGATCAGAAAAGATTAAAAGGCGTCAAGTCGGCCCCTACACATCTCCTCCTCGTCCTGTCCTACTAATTGGAACTTGTCTCTACAACTCATTTCTAGCCATCAGCGAAAAATAAACTGGACACCCATCGTGTTGATACCACATTCTGTTCCTTGCTCATAAAGGTATTTCTTCCAATTACAGATCTAATGTTTCTTGCAGGAATGTGGTGTGCTTCCCACCATTAAGATTTCCCTCGATGAAATAGGTTCCTATAATTCTGTCCTCCAGAATCCCACACCATACATTCAACGACCATGATTTTTGTGTGCAACTTGCCGCAACCAAAATTGATTTTCAGTTTGCCCAATAATGTATAATATGCAAATTAACATTTCCATGGTCCGTGAATGTAGCCCCGTCAGTACATAAAACCAAATTAATAAATGTGTCATCGCTCTGAATCTGAAAGTGAGCCCACCGACAGAATTCAGTGCGACGCATACAATTCGTACCCGTTAATCCTTGGTGTAGACTGAAATGGTAAGGATGATATTTGTGGGGATGCAGAACACGAACAACACTACTCTGGCTCATGCCAGATTACCTTGCGATTTGACGTGAACTAACACAAGGATCTCGAACCACAGTGGCAAAAGAAAGAATTTCCGTTTCCTAGATAGTAACTATCCTTTGCCGGATGTGATTCCGATGCGTTAAACATCGAGTTGTTCTTAGTTTATGATACACATATTTAAATGTGCGACGTGTAGGGTAGGTACCTTGAGGATATCTTTCAGCGTATAAGTCTCTAGCTCTCACTGAATGTCGTTCTCCGTAAATGAGAAGCATATAGAGTTGTTCTTCGAAAGAATGCATGATTCACATTCGCTTGATTCGATGATAGTAGTGTTACCGTTCCTGTTAGTGTTGTATTGCGAAACCGTCGAATGGTGTTTAATGTCAATGGTACGTTAGACGGTTACGTCGTATTCGGCGAATATTTACTATTTACACGATATACGAGAGATAATTATCAGAGCACGTGCTTCGATGAGTGTCGATGTTATAAGAAACACCATTCAGTCCATGGTAAGAAGATTGCAGCACTGCTTTGATACCAATGGTCATCACTTGGAGAACCTTCTGTAAATGGACGTTCATGCCACCTTCGTGACCTACAACGACCTACAAAGACCTTACTGCTACACTTGACCTTACTGCTGCATGTCATTCGATTTGTCTCGATAGCCGCTGCCAGAAAATGGGCGCCAAACTGCAGCAACCTATTTAAAAAAAAAAGTTGACCTTCATATCTTGACGCGACCACACCTAGCAACAGAAAACCAACGTCATATTATATCCCCCGTTTTCCAATGCAACATTTGTCAAACAAACGTTTCAGCTGCTATCATACTTTCAGAGTTATTCTATGTGGCAATAGTTGGTGACTCACCCCGCATATAATGCAATGAGATCAAGATGCTGCTCTCTTCTACTATATTTTTATTACCAAAGGCCTAAATCGGCGTGATTGCCATCCTCAGGATATATCAGGTCATCTTCAAACCCATATGTCATCGATGTCTCAGTTGCTGTCACACTACTATGTAAATTTGCTCATTTGATGTTGGTGGAGGTATCGTAGGTCTTGAACTTTTACTGAAGCAGTAATTTGTGAAGATGTCGAATTATGAAATTTTATAGCATAATGACGCTGCCTGAGAGCTGAAAGGAATATGAACGCCGTCTAAGTTACCATAATTCGACACCTTCACAAAGCAACGGTAAGCAAAAGTTTAACACCTACCGTAGCTCCAAGAACATTAAAGGAGCAAACACACACGGCCGTGTGACAGGAATTGAGACATGGACGTCGTATGAATATCAAGAGCACCTGGTATAACATGAAGATGGCAATCATACCGAAATAGGGGTATAGTAATAAACATTATAACCGAACACAGCAGCGTCTTGATCTCACAGCTTAACACGTAATGCCCTAGTCCATAAGTAACATCCACTTTTCCCATCAGTGCTCATGTGTGGTAGGCTGGTCTTCGAGCGTCAGCTCCTCCACTTCTCACAATCCCGGTAATCCGCTGGCAGATGGTGAACCATTTTGTTCTTCGTCCTACTGATCAGTTTGCTCACGCTGGAAGCGTCTGTGCCAGCTAACCACCATCACAGAAGGTGTAAAGTTGTCATATACATCCACCAACTCATAATTGATTCTTGCGCCGTCTTCCTTCCAAATGCAGTTAATGAACTAACGCGCAATTTTTCGCCTGTGAGCAGTGCTATCAGCCCGGAAGTTTTAAGTAAAGACAATACCGGCCGTGAAAGTTTACATTGTATGATCAGTGCTATTTTGTTTCCGTTTCTCTAGCGGAGCCTGTGGTACTGTGACGTGATTCCGATATGTAGATGAACTTCAGACACACACCTGAAAACAAAAAAAATTAATTATCTATATTATTCTGTCAAGGTGAGAATTAAAACTATAAGATCGCCCGGGGTACAGAGTATTCCTAAGACAATTCAAAATAGTTAACTCTACTCATTTTGTTGTTTCAGTTACATACTCCTAAGGTAGCAAGTTCTAAGTATTCAGGCTAACCTCAGACCTTTTAAGGGTTTCATGCAACAGTACAAGCTGCTTTGACCAAGAGAAAAAGAATTGCTGTAGGTGAAATTATTGTATGGGTTACGTGATTTGTTGGCAGATTGGTTTCTTTTATTGTCCTATTATCTTCAAATTTGCAGTGCTGGGCGAGATGTCTTCCAGTATGTTTTCCCAAGAAAACTACCACATACCCAGGGAGCTAAAACATAATAAACAGCTATTTAACGGTATAAATAATGGAAAACAGGCACAATACAATGTCACTGAACACATCGTCTGAAGGGATAATGAACATTGGATAGTCATTATTTCTTCTCTCTATTTTCTCTCTCTCAGTCGCTCTCTCTCTCCCTCTCTCCCACTTGCTCTCCCTCTCTTACGCCCCTACGTCTTCCCAGCCCTCTCTATCCCATGAGCGTTCTATTTTCGCTTCCTCTGAATTTACTTTTACTGTTTCCTAATTGGTACTCGCCCTTAACCCCCCCCCCCTCTCACCCCCATAACGTCTCGCCATTTATATCATCGCACCCAGCGTTACTCCTTCACTACACTCACGTATTTAAAACAGTTTACATGATCATAATTAAAATTACGTAGTCACAAGTGATAAAGCACTGAGAAAATAAGACAATTTTTAGATGAAATGAAAACATTAACAAGCAGTTGAATTCGCAATGCTACAAGCATAACATACAGACGTATTTTGCTAGGGATACTGTAAGTAAACTGTAAGTATGAACATCAAGAGCTTCGATGGAAACCCAGTTCTAAGCAAAGAAGGGAAAGCAGAAAGGTGGAAGGAGTGTATAGATGGTCTATACAAGGGCGATGTACTTGAGGACAATATTATGGAAATGGAAGAGGATGTAGATGAAGATGAAATGGGAGATACGATACTGCGTGAAGAGTTTGACAGAGCACTGAAAGACCTGAGTCGAAACAAGGCCCCCGGAGTAGACAACTTTCCATTGGAACTACTGACGGCCTTGGGAGAGCCAGTCCTGACAAAACTTTACCATCTGGTGAGCAAGATGTATACCCTCAGACTTCAAGAAGAATATAATAATTCCAATACCAAAGAAAGCAGGTGTTGACAGATGTGAAAATTACCGGACAATCAATTTAATAAGCCACAGCTGCAAAATACTAACACGAATTCTTTACAGACGAATGGAAAAACTAGTAGAAGCCGGCCTCGGGGAAGATCAGTTTGGATTCCGTAGAAATACTGGAACACGTGAGGCAATACTGACCTTACGACTTACCTTAGAAGAAAGATTAAGGAAAGGCAAACCTAAGTTTTTAGCATTTGTAGACTTAGAGAAAGCTTTTGACAATGTTGACTGGAATACTCTCTTTCAAATTCTAAAGGTGGCAGGGGTAAAATACAGGGAGCGAAAGGCTATTTACAATTTGTACAGAAACCCGATGGCAGTTATAAGAGTCGAGGGACATGAAAGGGAAGCAGTGGTTGGGAAGGGAGTAAGACAGGGTTGTAGCCTCTCCCCGATGTTATTCAATCTGTATATTGAGCAAGCAGTAAAGGAAACAAAAGAAAAATTCGGAGTAGGTATTAAAATCCATGGAGAAGAAATAAAAACTTTGACGTTCGCCGATGACATTGTAATTCTGTCAGAGACAGCAAAGGACTTGGAAGAGCAGTTGAACGGAATGGATGGTGTCTTGAAGGGAGGATATAAGATGAACATCAACAAAAGCAAAACGAGGATAATGGAATGTAGTCGAATTAAGTCGGGTGATGTTGAGGGTATTAGATTAGGAAATGAGGCACTTAAAGTAGTAAAGGAGTTTTGCTATTTGGGGAGCAAAATAACCGATGATGGTCGAAGTAGAGAGGATATAAAATGTAGAATGGCAATGGCAAGGAAAGCGTTTCTGAAGAAGAGAAATTTGTTAACATCGAGTATAGATTTAAGTGTCAGGAAGTCATCTTTGAAAGTATTTGTATGGAGTGTAGCCATGTATGGAAGTGAAACATGGACGGTAAATAGTTTGGACAAGAAGAGAATAGAAGCTTTCGAAATGTGGTGCTACAGAAGAATGCTAAAGATTAGATGGGTAGATCACATAACTAATGAGGAGGTACTGAATAGGATTGGGGAGAAGAGGAGTTTGTGGCACAACTTGACCAGAAGAAGGGATCGGTTGGTAGGACATGTTCTGAGGCATCAAGGGATCACCAATTTAGTATTGGAGGGCATCGTGGAGGGTAAAAACCGTAGGGGGAGACCAAGAGATGAATACACTAAGCAGATTCAGAAGGATGTAGATTGCAGTAGGTTACTGGGAGATGAAGAAGCTTGCACAGGATAGAGTAGCATGGAGAGCTGCATCAAACCAGTCTCAGGACTGAAGACCACAACAACAACAACAACTGTAAGTAAACATTAATGGAGCAAGGTTGTCGTTTTTCAATTCAGTTTATGTGTAGGGAATGAAATTAAAATGTAGTTAGGTGTAAAACATCTGAGTGAAACCGCATAAATATCTGCAAAACTTGTATGCAGACGATAGAAACGGATATCAGTTAAAAGTACAGTACGTAACATAATAAGTCAATAGCTTTTGAAACAAACTGTTCCTAGATTGTAATCAAACCACAATTAGAAATTTGTTAGATCCCCGATCCTAGTTTCAATGAGAAAAATGAAATGAGTTTATTTAAACAGATACACATGTTTAGTAGTTGAAACGACTGACTCGGTAGTACCTTTGACAGTTGTACAGGAACTACATACTATAACAACACAAATGTAGCGATTGTACAGTACTGTTATTACTGTGTTGCTGAAACTATAATTTTCTTGTATATTCATACGAAGATAGTGGAAAGCAACGTTTAAGAAGATTCTTGTGATTTACATCGTGAATTGCATACATTAGTCAAATTCAGACTAACAAAGAGTGCAAATAAATTATATTTTGTACAGACCTTGAAACACCACATGGTATATTGTCAATGGACCCCTGCGACTTTATTGAATGAAAATCTTTTGCAATACAAATGTGTGTGTTTGAAGTCGGTATCAATGCAAACTGTGAGCCTGTATGGAAGCGCTAACTTGGATCATCAACGAAATTACCATTACAAGAGAAATATTCGTTTCTATCCCAGTAAGAATCCATACATATTATAAAAATGCATGCATGTATGTATGTTCCACATCTCCTGCTACATCACCGGACCGATTTCAACCAAATATGGTACACATATCTTTTACCGTCTGTGAATCATCGCCGTCGGGGCAACAACCACCTACCTATGAAACGTGCGGCGGTAAAAAATCAGTGTAGCCCACGACGCGCGATAACCCGTACTTTAGGCATCTGGAAATCGATAATGAGAGCAGTTCTCGCTGACAACCCCTACAAAATGATGAAAGGAAAAAACTTTTCCCGCTTTCTACATTTTCGCTATTCATGCTGAAAACCTGCTACATCTAGCAAGACGTTTTAATTTTATAGTTCTTTAGCATTAATTGTAACCGACACATTTTACAGAGAGTATTCACATATACCACTGAACGTATCAGGAAACTTCAATCATTGTACGATACATAATTCAGGAACACTGACGTCATAAATACTGGGTTGCGTGAAATACTGTTGCAACATGCTCACATTTTAATTTATTACATCTTTACAATTAGCTCTGTTAGCAACTAATTTCATATAAAGTACACATGTATGTCACTGAATTTGCCTACAAAAATATATCATTCTACGACGCATAGTTAGACGTCCACACTGAGATGCGTGAAAAACTGGGGCATCATGTATTATGTTTTAACTCACCTAGAAAAATATATCATTGTAGAGACGTAGTTTTGGATCTATTACATCATAAACACTGAGATACGTGAATAACTGCCAGATCGTACATGACGTCACAATTTATTATCACAACACATTCCGTAGACGGTAGCCACATGTGCTACTGGTCGTATCTGCAAAATTATATCATTGTATATCAGTATACAGCACATATTTCAGGACATACGACGTCATAAACATTAAGCTGCGTGACAATGAGTCTGCTGGGCGAAATTCCCTACAGACAGGTGTAATATGTGTACAAACACGTATTAAATATATTAAAAACATGTGACATCTCTGGAACTATTTCAACCAAATTTTGTGCACGTATCAGATACAATCTAGAAAGAAATACTATAGCGGTTAGAGCTATCACTGTCTGATTGGAGTGAGGGTGATATCGTGGAGAGAGATGGGGGAGCAGGAGATGGACAGGCAGCAACGGGGAAGGAGAAAATGGGTACATTTAGGGGGAGGAGGAGATGGAAAGAAAAGAAAGAGGAGGAGACGGATACAGACAGGCCCGGGGGGGGGGGGGGAGAAAGAGATTCGCAGAGAGAGGGGGGGGGGGAGGAGGAGATGAACAGATCATTGTACTGAAATAGTTGTTACATTCAGCTGCAGATAGGCAGAAGAGGGAATGAACAGATTATTTTACTGAAATAATTGTAATATGTAGTTGCCAAATGTTTGTACGTCACCTTTCGCAGAGCTAACTGACATTTATTTACTCTCAGCAAATATGAGCTTCCACCACTGCCATTAGCGCCAAGATTTGAAACATTTGCCGGTAATATAAGTTTCACGTATACTGACAAGTAATTCAGTTGACAACTGCAAGTTCTCAGCGTCGTTGCTTTAAAAGGTAATAAGCACACTTGCTTGCCGTTTCTATGTAACAGGTTTATGTTCAGGTTTCACAAATAGTAACAAATCTGTAATTTTACTTTCCCCTTGTACATTTAAAGTTGATTGGTTACCTTTTAAAAGAAAATATAATGCGACTGAGTTCACGAATTCTACGAATTAAAACTAATGATGATAACAGTCAGCAGTGCTGGAGAAAAAAAAATGCATTACACGTAGAACTGCCATTTCATATTCAACAAGCAATGGAACAGTCCTAAAGCATTTACCACAAAATATCTTAAAAAACAGAAGATTGTTTAAAAGTTATGCTGAGAAAGCGTGCCATGTATTTTACCGAATGAACGCAGGATTGAATGCATAAGAAAATCATCAGTGGACCATGACAGGTATCACTTAAAACTAATATGACTATGGATCAAATGGCTCTGAGCACTATGGGACTTATCATCTAAGGTCATCAGTCCCCTAGAACTTAGAACTACTTAAACTTAAGAA
Organism: Schistocerca nitens; assembly: GCF_023898315.1. Lineage (NCBI taxonomy): Eukaryota > Metazoa > Arthropoda > Insecta > Orthoptera > Acrididae > Schistocerca > Schistocerca nitens. The sequence continues at coordinate 252,143,589 of NC_064618.1, forward strand.
ACCTAAGGTGACCATATATATCCATGCCCGGGGCATGATTCGAACCTGCGACCATAGCGTTCGCGCGGTTCAAAACTGAAGCGCCTAGAACCGCTCAGCCACTGCGGCCGGCTAATATGATTATGGAATTCTCTTTTCTTTCTGTTCATTAAATCCATTTTACAACAGCTGTTTAGTGTGTGAAATACGTTATTTGATCAACCAAAAATAATCACTGTGAAAACTCTCTTATATATTACAGGAAACAGCTTATTTGTGGAATGAAAGAGTACAAGGGAAGCAGACGTTGAACAAGTCGTCAATTCAGACGATAATGAAAACCGATAATTTTCAGAGGTTAGCTAAGGATAACAAGAAAAAGATCCAAATCTTCAAAAGAGGCTTCTTTTCATAGCAATGACATTCAACATACGCATTTGACGTCGGGAGTATGAAAAGAAAGATAAGCATACCATTACGTTCACTAAAATTCCAACATTTATAATACGATAACTGAGATGCATTTGCTCCAGAGTCTCAGAGAAGATGCTGACATACAAAGTTTGGACGAGACACTTGTCGAGTTACACTTTTCCTTTAGTTTGCGTTAAGTAACAGCTTTTCGTATGGCGTCGTCTCCGCCCGTCATCTAGGCGAGCCAGTGACGAGAGCGTGACGTCAGAAAGCGAAGCCTGTGCGCCCACAGTGTTTTCCAGACGACTGTTACCCTCGCTCCTACCTAATTGCTTCCTCACGAGCTCCCAGTATATTTGAAAGGGTGGGCCGGCAATGGTCAGACACTTCCGCTGCGGTTGGCATACGAGAACATAGTCACAGCCTCGATATGAACAGACATCTGGTGAGCATATACTGCCAGTTATTCTCTTAACAAGAAATATTTTCAGCCAGGATTGTTTCTAACTTTTAGCACCTCGAAAGAGATTCGCAATTACTGACGTACATATTTTTATAGTAGTAAAGAGTGTTTTCATTCTGTTTTTCATTACAGAATATTGCCCTTCCAATGACGGATACTGTGTAGCAAAGGAAGCATAGTGTCTGTATCTCAACTGAAGTAGACTTATATTAGTTTCCAAACAAATCGTCTTTTTGTGCTGCAGTGTTGTCGTTTCAATTACTAGAGATATAAGCTCATATATCATTTCTTGTTTTCCTTACCTGCCTGTGTTTGTAATATTAGATCGATTCACTGAATGTAAGATAGTAACCAGTTTCATAGGGAGAAGGCAGTTTTAATAACAGAATTGTTTATTAAAATTTAGTACCACTATACCCACAATTCTCATACTTTAATGTCAGGCCAAACAAAGCTACTTCCTATTTAGTTCTTTCTTGATATTTCTCCATAGTGAAATTTATACTTGATAATAGCCAAAAAGATTATTCAGACTGCTGTTGGATCACTACATGGTCAGTACTACACCAGTCACCCTTGTGCAGTCGGAAACCAAAAAACCGATACTAATATTGGTCGTTTATTAGGATTTCTATGTAATCTCCAGTTTTCGGTTGCACATCGAGAGGTGGTATGGGCGTTTTAGTCGGAGAAATTAATATTCAGATAGTGTATAAAATTTTGAATTACTTCAGTTATGTCATTTTAATTTTTAGACGTTACATCCGTCCCATTTCCAATCCTACCAATTTCAATGCTTTTGGTGATTCCCTTTTGCAGCACTGTTCCTCCATTAAGAAAGTTAAATAGCAACCATAGTTGATCGTAATAGTGCGCGAGTAACATTTATGACGTATTAAACGAAAATATGTTGTAACTGCCACACTAATAGTCATAGCCTAAAAAGTAAGAATTAAGAGTCCGTTCTTGTTTTATTGTCACAAAACACGAAATATTGCAACACAGATTCCTCTCCGACAAGGAAGAAATATTAAGGTATATTTTCCTGTCGACGACTACATCATCAGTAGTTTGAACGTGATAGGGAAACCACAAAATCTGAAAACGGAAATGCTAAGGCTCAGTCTAGATATGGTGGGGGTCAGTGAAATGAAATGCAAGGAAGACAAGGATTTCTGCTCAGACGAAAAAGATTGAAAATCTTCATTTATTCGTCACAAGTGAAAATGACTCGTCAGCAGACGTATATTTATGTTAAAATGCCCGCGATTAATACCAAATGAATCAGTGACGAAAAGGAGTTTTACATTACAACAGCGAAACTGCGTTACCTCGCAGTCGGGGGTGGAGTGAAGCATTACAAATGTCAACTTTTGTTGTAATTTTCGCCATGTGTATCTCCTTAGAATTGTTTGAAGAGAGCGGTACTATTTACAACCCAAAAACTCAGTTCGTTAATAAATATAAGACTTCTGCGAGTGCTTGTTGGAGGGCTACCGCATAGTGTGTTCTACTTCATCTACGTTCTGTTTATTTGCACTTTCAGCTGAGATACCACTGCTCGGCAGTGCATCAGTCTCACGAAGTTTAGTGAAGAAACGAGTAAATGCTCTTCCGTTTGGTTCTATGGGGATTTTGAATCATCTACCGTTTTCTCTATAATTAGCAGCAGTATTTCAATCACAAAACCCGTGCACATATCCCATATTAGTGAACCCACTTTTGGTAAATACGTTCGGATATATGTATAAGATACAGGACAGTTTGCCAACAAATCTTATTCACAATGCAAGAATTAATTTATGTAAATTCAAGAACAACGTCACAACTAGAGCTTCAAAACAAAGATAACAACTTATAAAAGAAACCATAGAAAGTAAAGTATCAACACTCAAAACGAAGACTTATCTCTGTAACCAATAAAAATTTGTACACGTGCTAATGAATTTCAAATTTGAATTAGTGTGTATTGTCATCTCATAAAACATTTGCTTCTACTCCTGAAGCAATCAGCATATTTAAAAAGCCAGGAAGTTTATATACAAAAATTTCATACCGTTTATGGTATTTTCGTCAGCAACACTTATAGTAGCAATATAGAGCTATGTAACCTTTCACAAAATCTCCAATATCATAGAGGGAATAGGTAATCTGTTCCTAACTGCATCTGGTTGGAATACCGCATTCTGCTGGTACTCTACACAAAAACATCCAAAGCTGACTGGAACTTCTCATTGCCCAACAGGTGGTCTTGGCCGTGCTGCTGACGCTGGCGCTGTGTTTCGGGATGCTGAAGGCGAATCCGATAGCTGATCCACGCCATCACCATTGGGGTGGTGGTCACGGCTATGGATACGGACATCACCACCACCATTGGCACTATCCACACCACTGGCACCACCCACACCATTGGCACCACCCACACTACTACTGAGAAGGAGGAAGGAGTTACACTGGTTTCTTGGTTGTTCCTGCATAGCAGACTTGGAAGCTTAGCAGGATTACGACCTCTTTGTGCATTTTCTTTGGGTCTGTGGTGACGATGGTACAAGCATACAGTTATTGTTTTGCATTCAGTGTGTACCAACTCAAATGCAATACTTGTGCCACATTGGAAAAAATTTGAAAGGAAATAATGTAAAAATAGATAGTTTAATCTCAACGTAATAGAGAATTTCCGTTTCACATAATGCACCTATTGATGACCAATTGATGAATTCCTGAAAAGCTATAATTCACATTGCTATCTATATTTGCTGCAACAACACACTTTTATTTGTTTATTTAACAACTTATTGCCTTAAGGTAAAGAGTTTGTTTTCGTTTGTCATTTGAAGACAAATTGAAAGTCATTCAATTGAGATTAATCTACAAGAAAGAAATTGAATGATATAAATGATGTTCTCAAACCTGAATGGACACTAATATCTGTTTTTTTATTCATCAAAAGCCATCGCAAATCAATATTATTCCATTATAACAATTATTTATTGTTACACCTACATTCTGTTGTGAAGAACGAACCGGCGGGCATGGAACACGAAATGCTCCTGTGTAGAGTTTCATCTGTTTAGAAGATAACATCCTTTTGCGGGAGAAATAATCGATTCATAAAGAAATTATTACTGCATAAGGAAAAGAACGATATGCATCAATACAAGTTTTATCAACTCAGTTTTAATTAGTTAAATAACATATTATTGTTAATTTTTTTATTTTCCATCTTCACTAAAACGTGCGCATCATATCAAGGCCATGAAGAACATCATACTCGGTGAGCAACTGTGATGGAATGGAAGAGAATTATAACTTACAGGCAATGATGATTTGTACCAGAGCTTTTCCTCAACAACACAATTCCAGTTTGGTACATAAATTTATTTTCCATCTTTGCTAAAACGTAAACTTTAAGTCCACCTTGAAGAACATCGTACTGACATCTAGAAAACTCCAGAAAACTCGAGAAAAAATGATTTTTAAATTTTTTTCGCATAGGGGCTTAGAATAAGGTTCACTAAAAAAGTCACAATACCTACAACGCCATAGAATACAAAACCCAAAAATTTATTCATCATTCATCTATGATGAATTGGATGATGAGCATAGAAAGAAAATAGTATTTTAATATTTTTGTATTACATGTGGTAGAAGTTTGGAACTAAGGATCTACGGAAAACAAAAAGGAAAAGAAAGTCATTGATGTGCTAAAGTATTCTGTGAAAAGACAGAGATGTATTATTATTATTATTGCTATTACGATTTACTTACATTAGAAAACTCATTGATATTATTATTATTATTATTGCTATTACTATTTACTTACATTAGCAAACTCATTGTTATTATTACTGCCATTACTCTGTACTTACGTTAGAAACTACTGTAACAGTTTTCTGTCAAAAAGACACTACACACATCCATGCCCGGGGCAGGGTTCATAACCTGCGACCGTAGCAGTCACGCGGTTCCAGACTGAAACGCCTAGAACCGCTCGGCCGCTACGGCAGGCTTATTTGACTATGGAATTCTCTTTTTTTCTATTCATTAAATCCATTTTTACAACAGCTGTTTACTGTGTAAAATACTTTATTTGATCAACCAAAAATAATCACTGTGAAAACTCTCTTACATATGCGAGGAAACAGCATACTTCTGGAATGTAAGATTACAAGGGAAGCAGACGTTCATCAAGTCAGACGATACTGAAAACCGATAATTTTCAGAGGTAAAGCTAAAGATAACAACAAAAAGATCCAAATCTTCAAAAGAGGGCTCTTGTCACAGCAATGATATTCAACATACGCATTTGACGAAGGGAGTGTGACAAGAAAAATAAGTATAACATTCAGTTCAATAAATTTCCCAAAATCTACAACACGATAAATGAGATGTATTTTCTCCTGATTCTCAGGGAAGATGCTTGACATGCAAAGTTTGGACGAGACACTTGTCCTGCTACACTTTTCCTTTAGTGCGCTTAAGTAACAACTTTTCGTATGGCGTTGCCTCCGCTCGTCATCTAGGCGTCCCAGTGACGGGAGCGTGATGTCATAAAGCGAAGCCTGTGCGCCCACAGTGTTTTCCAGACGACTGTTACCCTCGCTCTTATCTAATTGTTTTCTCACGAGCTTCCAGTATATTTGAAAGGTGTGTAGGCAGTGGTCAGACACTTCCGCTGTGGTTGGCGTACGAGAACATAGTCACAGTGGCGATATAAACAGGCATCTGGTGAGCAAATACTCCCAATTATTCTCTTAACAAGAGATTTTTCAGCCAGGATCGCTTCTGACATTTATCAACTAGAATCAGATTCGCAATTATTAACCTACATATTTTTATAGTAGTAGAGAGGGTTTTCATTCCGTTTTATATTACAGTATATTCCCCTTTCAGTGACGGATACTGTGTTGCAAAGGAATTGTAGTTGTCTCTATCTCATAACTGATGCATACTTACATTAAATTCCAAACAAATCACCTTTTGTGCTGCAATGTTTCTGTTTCAATTCCTAGAGGCATACACTCTTTTACGTGAAATACATCTTTAGGGGACGTCGATTTTCTTTCACGCCCTGACATTTTTTATGTTAGCTTTCGCGTAGAAAGACGAAGTTGCACTTAATTTACTTAGATTCGACACGTAATCCTGTCAACATTATTAATTTTCTGATTTTCCCTACCTTGTTGTGTTTGTAATATTTGATCGCTCCACTGAATGTATGACATTTCATAAGAAGAAGGCAGTTTGAATAATAGAATTGTTTATTGACTTTATTGTCCGGCCAAACAAAGCTACTTCTTATTTATTATATTTTGATATTTCTACAGAGTAATAGTTATGCATAATAATAGCCAAAAGATAATTCAGAGGGCTGTTGCACTACTACATGGTTAGTACTACACAAGTTCCCCTCGTGGAGTCGAAAACCAGAGATTCGATACTAATATTGGTCGTTTATGATGATTTCTACGTAAACTCCAGTTTTCAATCGCAGTTTTATGGGTGGTATGTGCATTTTAGCTGGAGCAATTATTATTCAGATAGTGTAAAAAATTTTGTACGGAATCAGTCATGCCACTTTAATTTTTAGACGTTATCTTCGTTCTACTTCCAATCCACCAATTTGAATGGTTGGGGTGATTTACTTTTGCAGTGCTATTTCTTCATTTAGAAACATATATTGCAAATAAAGTTGACAATAATAGTGCTCGAGTTACTTTTATGACATGTTGCACTAAAATATGTTGTAACTGTCACACAAGTTGTCATAGCTTAAAAAGTAAAAATCAAGAGTCCGTTCTTAATTTGTCACACTGTAAATAATTATTGTAGCATATATTCCCCTCCGATAAGGAAGAAATATCACGGTATACTTTCCCGTCGACGACTACATCATCAGAGATATTAGTCCTAACGTGATAGGAAAGCTACAAAAAGCTGAAAATGGAAATGCTAAGGCTCAGTCCACATATAGTGCGAGACAGTGAATAGAAATGGAAGGAAGACAAGGATTTATGGTGAGACGAAGAACACTGAATATTTTCATTTGTTTCGTCACAAGTCAAAATGACTTTGCAGCAGACATTTATTTTTGTTAAAATGCACGGAATTGGTATCAAAAGAATCATGGACGAAAACGAAACCTCGAATACTTCATTACAGCCTCGAAACTGTATTATCTCGCAGTCGGGGGTGGAGTGAAGTATTACAAATGTCAACTTTTGTTATAACCTTTGCTACGTGTGTATCTCCTCGCAGTTGTTTAAAGAGAGCGGTACTATTTACAACCGGTACACTCAATACTTTAATTAATGTACGACTTCTGAGTATGCTTGTTGGAGGCCTATGGCATAGTGTCTTCTACTTCATCTACGCTTTATTCATTTGCACGTTCAGATGAACTGTTCAGTACATCAGTCTCACTAAGTTTAGTGAAGTACTATTTACAACCAAAATCCACAGTTCGCTAATAAAAATAGGACTCCAAAGTGTGCTTGTTAAAGGGCTATTGCATAGTGTCTTTTACTTCTTCTACACTCTATTCATTTGCACGTTCAGAAGAACTCATCAGTGCATCAGTTTCACGAAGTTTAGTGAAAACAGGAATAAATAATCTTCATTATGGTTGTAGGGAATCGTCTACCGTTTTCTCTACAATAGAAGTACTGCTGCTCACTTTTTGTAAATACGTTCGGACGCATGTAAATGATACAGGACGGTTTGCCAGCAAATCACATTAACTATGGAAGAATTAATTTATGTAAAGTCAAGAACAGCTTAACAATTGTAGCTTCAAAAAAAGACCACAACCTATGGAAGACCCATGAAAGTAAGATACCAACAGCCAAAACGAAAGCTTATCTGTGTAACCAATAAAAAATATGTGCATGTTACAAGAGATTTATTATTCGAATTACTGTGTAGTTTCATCTCACAAAAAATTTGTTTCTAATCCTGACGCATCCTGCATATTTAAAAAGCCAAGAAATTTATATACTAAAATTTCATTCGCCTGACGGTATTTTCGTTAGGAAATTGTCGAGTAGCAATATAGAGCTATGTAACCGTTGCAAAATCTTCGATATCACGGTGCTATTACGTCATTTTTTCTGACTGCATCTGGTTGTAATACTGGATCCTGCTGCCGCTCTACACAAAAACATCCAAAGCTGACAGGAACCTCTGGTTATCCAACAGGTGGTCTCGGCTGTGCTGCTGACACTGGCGGTGTGTTTCGCGATGCTGAAGGTGAATCCAGTAGCTGACCCACGTCATCACCATTGGGGTGGTGGTCACAGCTATGGATACGGACATCATCACCACCACCACTGGCACCATCCACACCACTGGCACCACCCACACCATTGGCACCACCCACACTACTACTGAGGAGGAGTTACACTGGCTTCTTGGTTCTTCCTGCATAACAGACTTGTAGGCTTAGCAGCATTATGCGACTGTGTGCATTTTCTTTGGCACTGTGGTGAAAATAGTAATAAACTGGCAATCAGGATGTATATTTGAGTATTTATTGACTGTTTTAATCCAAACGATTCTCGTTAACAATGTTTTAAGTCAATTAAATCTAAAGATTAAAGTGTCTTATTGTTTCCAAACCAAGTTACACACATAGAGTTATTGTTCTGCATTCAGTTTGTAGCAACTCAAATGCTGTTTCCATGCCACATTAAGAAAAATTTGATAGGAAATAATCTAAAAACAAATGGATTGATCTCAATGTAATGTTCACTAAATTTCCGTTTCACATAACGTGCCTGTTGATGACAAATTGATGAATTCCTGAAAAGATATAATTCACATTGCTGCCTAAATTTGTTACAGCGATACACTTGTCTTTGTTTATTTAACAGCTGATTGCCTTAAGTTAATTAGTTTGTTTTCGTTTATCAGTTCAGGATACACTGTAAGTAATTCAATTTAGAATAATCTACGTATATAAAAAAATTGAATGCAATAAATGATGCTCTCAAACTTCAATAGAAGCTAAGAAATTGTTTCCTTCTACATCAAAAGGACTTTCAAATCAATATTGTTCCATTATAACACTTATTTATGAATACACCAACATTCACTTGTGAAGAACGCACAGATGATCATGCTACATGAATTGCTGCTGTTTCAAAGTTAATTCCTCCTATGGAGAGTTTCATCTGTTTTGAAGTTAACACCATATTGTGGGAGCAATAACCGATTGACTGAGAAATTATTACTGCGTACAGGAAAGAACGATATGTATTAATACAATTCCTTTATCACCTCACTCACAGTTTCTAATTAGTTGAATAACATGTTATTATGAACATTCTTTAATTGCCATCTTTACTAAAAGGTGCACATCATGTGAAGGCCATGAAGAACACCATACTGTGGGAGGAAAACTGACTGATTGGTAGAGAATTGTTAACATACAGGCAATGATGATTTGTATTAGATCTAGTCCCGAACAACTCAATTCCAGTTTGGTAAAACATTTATTTTCCACCTTCGTTAAAGTCAAAACTTAAAGCCCACCTTGAAAGACATCGTGCTGACATCTAGAAAACTGCAGAATACATGAGAGAAACATGAAAATTTTCAATGTTTTTTGCACAAGGGCTTAGAATCAGCTTCACTAAAAGAGACACAACATCTGGAACATCATAGAAATATAAATTTTAAAAAATTGAACAACTGAGTCAGCCTGCCTCCATGATGAAACAGATGATGAGCTCAGAAAGAGGACAATGTCTTGATAGTTTTGTATCACATGTAGTAGAATATTTAGACTAAGGCTTTTCAAAGAACAAAAAGGAAGGAAAAAATCATTGATGTGCACCAAAGTATTCCGTGATATGACAGATATGTATTATTATTATTATTATTGCTATTACTAATTACCTATGTTAGAAAAATCATTATTATTATTGTTGTTGTTACTATTTACTAGTGTTAGAAAACTCTAAGTCCCTGTTGTCAATACAATCCGTCACTGTATAGAATATATTACTTAACAAATAAATTATAACTGTCTTTTTAAACAACTACGTTTTTTGTAATGTCCTTATTCGTTGCCTCTTGTTCGACAGCTATACACCGATACATATTTTCTGTACTTAAAGTTATGTTAGACATGGGTAACGAACTGGTATCTTTTTGGAGCTGCTGTAGTTAAAATCTCCAATATTATGAACCGATACCTACCGTAAGGACGATTTGTGTTCTCTCTCTGAGTTTACTTAAGATACTAGCTGTTAGAGAGCGATGAATCTGTTTTTTTTTTTTTTCTCTCTCTAATGTCGGTAAGAAATCGAAATATTCTTGTCTCCCGCATTCGGCAGCTGTTATCGTACACAGAAGAAAGACTAGTTTGAGATTATGACTTGGAATCCTGGTAACACACTGCTGGCCATTGAAATTGGAAACCACAAAATACAGAAAGTGACGAAGTTGAATATGGATATGTTAATGCTTCCGCATATATGGTCAACATCAATATAGAAAGTGCATCTAGTTTTCATTTTAACACATATGTATCTACACTAATAATAAATCTGTAATCACGCACACCTTAACACGTTTCAGCTACAGCGATCATCACAATCTGTCACATAAACCAAGAAACGAAAAGTACCGCATGTAGAAATATTGCAATAATCTATACTACTATATAAAGAAAAGTCGTAGAGTAAAATTGTTCCCAGAAATCTCGAATAATTCTCGTCCGATTAACTTAAGATTTTTGCACGTGATTCTAATAAACGTCCAGGCAGACACACGAGCATATAGAGGATAAACCTATATACTCTATTAAGGCGATCGGTTTTTTGTAAGAACTTCTTAAATTTTTTGACCTATTACTTCAAATTTGTACACAATATTCTAAAACGTTAATGTTTATACAATTATCTGTATATACTACACTCCTGGAAATTGAAATAAGAACACCGTGAATTCATTGTCCCAGCAAGGGGAAACTTTATTGACACATTCCTGGGGTCAGATACATCACATGATCACACTGACAGAACCACAGGCACATAGACACAGGCAACGGAGCATGCACAATGTCGGCACTAGTACAGTGTATATCCACCTTTCGCAGCAATGCAGGCTGCTATTCTCCCATGGAGACGATCGTAGAGATGCTGGATGTAGTCCTGTGGAACGGCTTGCCATGCCATTTCCACCTGGCGCCTCAGTTGGACCAGCGTTCGTGCTGGACGTGCAGACCGCGTGAGACGACGCTTCATCCAGTCCCAAACATGCTCAATGGGGGACAGATCCGGAGATCTTGCTGGCCAGGGTAGTTGACTTACACCTTCTAGAGCACGTTGGGTGGCACGGGATACATGCAGACGTGCATTGTCCTGTTGGAACAGCAAGTTCCCTTGCCGGTCTAGGAATGGTAGAACGATGGGTTCGATGACGGTTTGGATGTACCGTGCACTATTCAGTGTCCCCTCGACGATCACCAGTGGTGTACGGCCAGTGTAGGAGATCGCTCCCCACACCATGATGCCGGGTGTTGGCCCTGTGTGCCTCGGTCGTATGCAGTCCTGATTGTGGCGCTCACCTGCACGGCGCCAAACACGCATACGACCATCATTGGCACCAAGGCAGAAGCGACTCTCATCGCTGAAGACGACACGTCTCCATTCGTCCCTCCATTCACGCCTGTCGCGACACCACTGGAGGCGGGCTGCACGATGTTGGGGCGTGAGCGGAAGACGGCCTAACGGTGTGCGGGACCGTAGCCCAGCTTCATGGAGACGGTTGCGAATGGTCCTCGCCGATACCCCAGGAGCAACAGTGTCCCTAATTTGCTGGGAAGTGGCGGTGCGGTCCCCTACGGCACTGCGTAGGATCCTACTGTCTTGGCGTGCATCCGTGCGTCGCTGCGGTCCGGTCCCAGGTCGACGGGCACGTGCACCTTCCGCCGACCACTGGCGACAACATCGATGTACTGTGGAGACCTCACGCCCCACGTGTTGAGCAATTCGGCGGTACGTCCACACGGCCTCCCGTATGCCCACTATACGCCCTCGCTCAAAGTCCGTCAACTGCACATACGGTTCACGTCCACGCTGTCGCGGCATGCTACCAGTGTTAAAGACTGCGATGGAGCTCCGTATGCTACGGCAAACTGGCTGACACTGACGGCGGCGGTGCACAAATGCTGCGCAGCTAGCGCCATTCGACGGCCAACACCGCGGTTCCTGGTGTGTCCGCTGTGCCGTGCGTGTGATCATTGCTTGTACAGCCCTCTCGCAGTGTCCGGAGCAAGTATGGTGGGTCTGACACACCGGTGTCAATGTGTTCTTTTTTCCATTTCCAGGAGTGTATATGAAGGGGATACGTTGTTTGTATAAGATCTGGGATATTTCGTCACTGATTTACTTTTAATTTTTACACAAAACGCCAATAAAGATGCGGACGGACATAGAATACATTTTTAAAGATCTGTTGTATATAAATTTGTGTACATTACATAAAGAGGAAATATTATTAGCAAATCTTTGATGATGTTCTTGACCGATTCACTTCAGATATTTACACAATACTCTAATAAAATTTGGATGGTCGGTATCAGCTTGATGAATATAACGTATAAGGAAGGTACTGTCCATCATTATCCTCAGAAAATAGCAACCATTCATAGAGAACAACATACAGGAATACCAAACCGATCGACATTATATTATATTTTCACACTAAGACAGTTGCTTGAAAAACACTGGGAATATGATAAAGATGTATACAGCCTGTTCGTCGATTTTCAACATACATATGACAGCATCTACAGGAGTAGCTTATATAAAGAAATGTGTGACTTTAGAATCCCTGGGAAGCTAGTGAGAATGGTGCAAGATTGTATGGAAGGCTCAAAGGCAGTAGTACGTTTCCGAGGAGCCACATCAGAAACATTCGACATTGAGACAAGGGGATGCTCTCTGTCATGTCATCTTAGGGCGGAGTAGAGCTGGACGGTAACTTCAATTGTCTCACATATTCACATGACATACTACTGTTAAGTGTGTTAATGTAGGAGTTGAAAGAAATGTACCAGAAAATGAAGAAATATGCATAGAAGGTAGAGTTCAAAGTGAACCGAGACAAAACAGAATTCATGCAATTTGGAAGAAGACAAGAGCAGGAAGAATTTCTTGAGATAGAGGTTCAAAAGAGTACACCAGTTCAAATACTTGGGATCTCGGTTTACCACAGACATCAACATAAAAATGGACATCAAGGAAAGAATAACAGTGGGAATGAAATGCATGCATTCCCTCAGAGAGACGCTCGGCTATAAATCTATCTCAGTGAACACTAATATCAAAATCTACAACACAGTGATATGCTCAGCAGTAATGTACGGTTCAGAAACATGGAGCATGACTAAGCGAGAAATGAAAACACTACTAAGTTTTAGATAACGAGGAATGGAGAAGGAGGAAAAACGAGGAAATCTACCTTCTGATACTGCAACCATCTATCCTACAGAAGATATAAAGCAAAAGAATACAATGGGTGAGCCATGTAGCCCGTATGCCAGATGGAAGACAGGCAAGGATGCACTAGCGGGGAAACCAAACTCCAAACGCCCCATTGGACGACCAAGGAAGCGCTGAATGAACGACCTGGCGAAGGACCTAACGGCCCTGGGAACTGAAGACACCTGGAAGAACCGGGCACAAGACAGGAAGGAGTGGAGGCAGTTTGTAGAAGCGGCGCGTGGTCTGCAGAGCCTGTAATTGCTGAATATCTATATATCTATCTATTGTATAAAACAAACAAGTTGAAATTTTAAACATTCTGATTGGCTCTGATCCAGCAACCGTACGCTATTTAATTACAGTATGTATATACAACCACATCTGGTCCACAAAATGTTTTGTCAGTTGACCATGGATTCGATTGCCAAGGGCCAGCAATTCCGGTGATCACACACGATGCTTACGTACGTGTCACCTGTCAGAGTCGTAGCAGGAGTCTCATATGATTTCAACTGCACACGCCACACACCATTACACAGCCTCCACCAGCGTGAACAGTATCTTGTTGACATGCAGGGTCCATCGATTCATCAGGTTGTTTCCACACCTGTACACGTCCATCCGCTCGATACAATTTGAAACGAGAATCGTTCGACCAGGCAACATGTTTCTATCTACATCTACATCCATACTCCGCAAGCCACCTGACGGTGTGTGGCGGAGGGTACCCTGAGTACCTCTATCGGTTCTCCCTTCTATTCCAGTCTCGTATTGTTCGTGGAAAGAAGGTTTGTCGGTATGCTTCTGTGTGGGCTCTAATCTCTCTGATTTTATCCTCATGGTCTCTTCGCGAGATATACGTAGGAGGGAGCAGTATACTTCTTGACTCTTCGGTGAAGGAATGTTCTCGAAACTTTAACAAAAGCCCGTACCGAGCTACTGAGCGTCTCTCCTGCAGAGTCTTCCACTGGAGTTTATTTATCATCTCCGTAGCGCTTTCGCGATTACTAAATGATCCTGTAAGGAAGCGCGCTGCTCTCCGTTGGATCTTCTCTATCTCTTCTATCAATCCTATCTGGTACGGATCCCACACTGCTGAGCAGTATTCAAGCAGTGGGAGAACAAGCGTACTGTAACCTACTTCCTTTGCTTTCGGATTGCATTTCCTTAGGATTCTTCCAATGAATCTCAGTCTGGCATCTGCTTTACCGACAATCAACTTTATATTATCATTCCATTTTAAATCACTCCTAATGCGTACTCCCAGATAATTTATGGAATTAACTGCTTCCAGTTGCTGACCTGCTATTTTGTAGCTAAATGATAAAGGATCTTTCTTTCTATGTATTCGCAGCACATTACACTTGTCTACATTGATTTCAATTGCCATTCCCTGCACCATGCGTCAATTCGCTGCAGATCCTCCTGCATTTCAGTACAATTTTCCATTGTTACAACTTCTCGATACACCACAGCATCATCTGCAAAAAGCCGCAGTGAACTTCCGATGTCATCCACAAGGTCATTTACGTATATTTTGAATGGCAACGGTCCTATGACACTCCCCTGCGGCACACCTGAAATCACTCTTACTTCGGATGACTTCTCTCCATTGAGAATGACATGCTGCGTTCCGTTATGTAGGAACTCTTCAATCCAATCACACAAATGGTCTGATAGTCCATATGCTCTTACTTAGTTCATTAAACGACTGTGGGGAACTGTATCGAACGCCTTGCGGAAGTCAAGATACACGGCATCTACCTGTGAACTCGTGTCTATGGCCATCTGAGTCTCGTGGACGAATAGCGCGAGCTGGGTTTCACACGACCGTCTTTTTCGAAACCCATGCTGATTCCTACAGAGTAGATTTCTAGTCTCCAGAAAAGTCATTATTCTCGAACATAATACGTGTTCCAAAATTCTACAACTGTCGTCAATAGTCCAGTGTCGGTGAAGACGGGTCCAGGAGAGGAGTAAAGGTTTGTGTCATGCAGTCAGGAAGGGTAGATGAGTATCAATTATGTTTCGTTGAACGGTTCGCACACTGACGGTTGTTGATGGCCCAGCACTGAAATCTACAGCAATCTCGGAACGGTTGCACTTCTGTCACGTTGCATGATTATTGTCAGTCTTCGTTGGTCCCGTTCTTGCAGGATCTTTTTCCAGCCGTAGGGATGTCGGAGATTTGATGTTTTACCGGCAATCTTGGTATTCACGGTACACTCGTGAAGTGGTAGTACAGGAAAAACCACACTTCATCGCTACCTTGGAGATCATGGGTCCCATCGCTCGTGCACCGACTATAACCCCAAGTTAAAAACTCACTTAAATCTTAATAACGTGACATTGTGCCAGCAGTACCCAATCTAACAACTGAGACAGAGTCTTGTCTTATAACGACCGCTGTCGCCGATCAGTTCTAGGCGCTTCAGTCCGGAACCGCGCTGCTGCTACGGTCGCAGGTTCGAGTCCTGCCTCCTGCATGGATTTGGGTTAGTTAGCTTCCGCTAATAATTTCATAGTTTAGATATCTGTGTTTTTAATTCAGCAGAAGGTGTAAGTTCTCGTAATTCTAATGGCGCCTCGTTACTCAATAGTGAGGTGATTGGTTGTGGACCACGGATCTGATCCGCCGCAGCCCAGTAAACACGGCCCACATTTATTGCCATCCGTAAACATTTACGTATTAAGCAGGCAGCAAACAGTTTGATAAACAATATTTGCATTTCAGAAATCTGTAGAAGGAACGCAGCATCGAAGTATGACGGCGCGTTGCTGTGGTAATAGTTAGTAATACCCAGTGACGTGCGTATTGTTGTAGAAAATAGTAAGAAATCACAATATTCATGTGTTTCACATTTGGCAACTGTCGTCGCATAAGAATTATGAATTCACTACCCTCATTTCTGTCGATATAGTGAGTTTCATCGTAATATACTAATGACCATTACAACTGGGAGCCTGTGAAAGATAGCAAATGACGAATCTTTACTTATATGGTAATACAGCGTTGTAGGAGTAATGTTAAATCTGTACGTGCTTTTTCTTTCCTTTGGTGAGGGGGGGAGGGAGGGGGAGGTGAAGGCTGTGCAATTAAGTGGCAGCAAAAAGGGTTCTGTGATGGGCGCTCAAGAAGTAATGCAAGATTTTTTCCAGTCAATTTCCGTTTAAAAAATGTTATATTTGTTATGGTACGTCGTGGAATATTCCCACTTCAGCCGCTATAGTTTCATAAATTCCTTTGAGTGGCTGGGCTTTGCGTAAACTTCAAAATAGCGTCTGTAACTCATATGCGTTCCAAGCAGAAAGCTGTCGCTGAGTTCCTTTTGGTGGAAAATGAGGTACTGCAGTTATTCATACGCGCTTGCAGAATGTCTACGGAGGCCTGGTAGTGAACAAAAGGATGGCGAGGCGTCTGTCAACGTCGTAAAAAATCGCGCAAACCTGTGGGATCTCCCCCGTGCCGGCAGGCCGCACACAGCTGTGACTCCTGCAGTGCTGGAACGTGTGGACACTCTCTTCCGAGGTGATCGATCCATGGATCACAATGAGGCACCTCACTGCACAACTGGACGTCTCTGTTGGTACTGCCGACACACTCGTCTACCAGTTGGGTTACTTAAGTGTGTGAACCTTCTGGGTTCCTCGCCGCCTAACAGAAGGCCTCAAAGAGCAACGTCCACCTGTTTGGCTCAGTGAAGGATGGACTTCGTGGGAAGCAGTACGTGGACGATGGGGAGTTTGTTGTACGCGCTGGATTCTTCGACGTTTATCAGAAGACCTTAAAGAGTAACTGCCACCTGTTTGACCAAATGAAGGACGCACTCCACGGGAAGCAGTACATGGATGATGGGGAAGTTACTGATGCAGCAGTACGTTGGCTCCGACGTCGACCAGTAGAACGGAACCGTACAAGCCTATCAAATAAGGTGGTGTAAGACGGTCGCATTAAGCGGACACTATGTTGTAAAACAGGGTTTTGGACCTACAACAGTGGTAGATAATAGAGTGTATTAGAATCCTGCTTAGAACCAACCTGCTTCCAGAAAAGGGTGTTGCATTACTCATGGAACGCCCGTTATAATATGGCTGTACATAGAGTGCAACTGAGCGTGGTTGACAGTTGCGGGTACGTCACATCTTGGTGCTTCTTCTCTGTGGCAGAGATTACCAGCTCTAGTGGCTGGCGAGTGGTAGTGTCCTGGTCTCTGGGAAACCGTTAATGAGTTGTTCTCAATGAGTGAGAGACCTAGAGAATGTGTACTCAGCTCAGCAGTCGAAAACCACATTGTATGGAAGTTAGTGAAGTCAGCAATACACGATCTTGCTTTAACTTGTTGAAAACCAACTTATTGGAGACTCGAAGATATCTCACACTCACTGGGATTTACACTTCCATCTTGTTGTGTGCCCAGTTGCATACAATAGCGTCATGTTACGTGCTGGGTCTGTGTGACAATGATAAGCGCAGTCTGACGTCATTCGTTCGTCTCCCTGGAGTCTCGATCCTGTATACGTCCCCCAAGCGATACTGTACACGAACCGGCTCTCGTTTGGAAAGACAACCTGGTGCCCACTCCTGTGTCCATTGTTGTCGCTTGGCACTCCATGGTCAGTGCACTTGTGTTTGCTGCCAACTGAAGGACGGCCAATATAATGACCGTCATGTTGTCGGTCATTGGTGCTCCAGTCGTCGTCACACTGTGCATTAGGATGTTTGTCTTTCTGCAAACAAATCCTTTTCCTGACTGAATGTAGATGGTGTTGCAGTATGAGACCACACGGCCGAGTGAACAGTTTGTGAAGCTCCTGAACGCAAGTGGTCGTTGGCGAACTGTGTGGTGTGGAGTATAGCCATTCCGAACTCGTTGATCGCATATTCGTATGACAGTTGTGTTACGCTGAGCAAGGCGACTATCGATATCACGATGTGATTAACTGCGAGCTCGGAAGGTCACGATCACGCCGCACAAGAATGCCGTCAATTACATGTAGACACCTCTCATTCTTACACCAGGCATAAAACTGGCTTCACAGAAGCACCACTCAGATTTAATTTCTGATTCTTAATCCTGCTGTATAATCTTTCTTTGCATACGGAATACATACGGCTTCACCTGCTACATGTGTTTGCGCTGATATACTAATCTAGTGAGGCTTGAGAAAGCTGGACTGTCCATGACAGAGAGGTACTATGAAACAAAGGAGGAAGAGAACACACACACTTACACATACACAGACAATCATTCCAATATAACATTAAAAAGAGCTTCAATGCGCGCATTACATTAACTGTTTTCATGGCGTTTCCTTTGCCTGAGGCAAAATGTTGCAACTGGCAATTCCAAACAGTGTCAGTTGAGAACCCCAATGTCCCGCTCCAAGTCTGCTGAGATTTGTGCAGTAAGAACCAAACTCAAAAAGAAGTCTAATCTTAAACAGTGGTGCGTGTTGTTAATATGTCTGTATAAAAGTTGTTTGACCATATACATTCCCACGTTTACCTCACAAACTTCTTCACCAACGTTTTAATAGCTAATTTAAATCCATAAAATGTTTTCCCTTGAACATCGTAATTTAGAAATAAATTTTACACGCCATTTGTAACTTGAAATGCGATGAATTTTGTTGTACTTTATTTGCATTTACAACTCACACTAATATGATGTGTTAATGATTTTTCACTCAAGATCAAAATAAGTCTCAAAACTTCATATATCTTCCATTTAACATATAGCTACTGTTGATATAATAGCTCCGAGAATACATAGTTTCGCTCAGATATGTACCGATAAATCAGTGGTAGAGGAGCATGCGCTAGAAAATAGTGGTCGTATTGCATTCGTGGGACATCTTCTACTTGCGGACTAGTAGTTTCTGGAATAGCGTAATTAAAGAAGCGATAGACATAACAATTTGTCACAACATCCTCAATAAAGAACGAAGCCTACACCTAAGTACGGCTTCGGACCCGGCCATTGTAAGATTGAAGCGGGCTCGGTGGGCGCGCAACGCATTTTTCTTTAAGATAAACTGTTGCGGGATTTAGCGAAAAAAAAACACTGAGTACTGGATGGCACATTGGGGACTTGAACTGCCGTCGTACCGAAAGAGGATCTTGAAATTTACGTCTATGCCACGTCACCCAGTCATGAGGTATTGAATTCCGAATTATTACGCTGGCAGAGCAATGTACAGTCATAAATACAAAAATTACGTTTAATTTTTAAAATTTAAAGGCAACGTTACTTATTGTTTAGGAGAGGCAGTCATAAAGCTTTAAATAAAATCTCAAAAAATAAAATTGCACCATTAACCTTGGTATCAGTCTCTCTACGTACACGCCTTTCAAAACGACGTATTTGCCCTCACGATGGTAGATTTAGCATAGAAATCGGTTGCAGAAGTTGGCACTTTTACAGTCGACGATGACGCAAGTGGAAGCAGCAACTGGGCGCAGTAGATATTTGTTTGGAGGGATGGGAAAGAGAAAAGGGGGTGGGGGCAAAATTTCATAGCTAAATAAGTTGCATTTCCAACTTTGTTCTGAGATGAATGAGTTGGTCTGTAGTGGGGCAAAAACGGCCGCTGGGGCAGCTTCCGTGGACAATTGCTGGACAGTCTCCTGTAATGTACTTCAATAGCGTGTTGCTGTAAAGGTTTGCCTCACACGAACTTTTTTTATGGGTCTCCAGTCTCTCATGTGCCAGTCACTTCATCTCAGACTTGACGAAAATAGATACCAAGAGCCATAACTTCATTTTGTTATTTTATTCAACTACCAGTTTCGATTGCTCACTGACACCATCTTCAGGCCCGTGTACACATTAACGAAATAATCAAAATTGCAACAGAGATACAATGTGTTATGAAACTACATTTGTTATTATTTAAAATAAATTTACCTTACATATGCATTAGTAAAAATTTTAAAAAGACATATCAAAAATAAAAAGAAAGACACTCAAACATTAGTCACTGAATTGGCATGTACCTGTTCACTATAGCAATACAATGCGCTTAAACAAAATTCAGTAGTGACATAATATTACGAAGTACAACTAAAGCTAATATCTTGCACTACCCAGAAAAACCATTAAAATTACGCTGACTCATGTCGTACAAGGAACGTTATCAAGTACAGTGCTCATACTGTAACGGAACGTCATGAAGACGGAACATCTGTCTTATGGTATAAATACTAAAAACCAAGAAAACGAGATAACGAACCCAAAAATGGGATAAAGATGGTAAAATGAGTCCAATGGTGTAATTGAGTAGTGAAAGAATAGGAGAACACTAAAAAGGGTAGACCACCAGAAATGAGTACCATGCATTCAGGTCTAAGTTCGAAAAAGTAAATTATTGATATTATTATTATTCTCATTGTTATTACTATTATTGCAGTTATTTGTTTGTAGTATGTAGCAGTCATTAACATATCCTTTACTACCGTGTAGTAGTTTTAATTGTATTTGTTAATAATATGTTAGTACCGACTTTTGTTTAAGAATTATTTATTAATACACTAAATAAGAACATGACAATTCAGTGACCGAAGGATGTGTGTCACGAATTTATCTCACAGTCTTGATATTTTTTTATGTCTATTTGTATACTTTTTAATAACGCATATCTACAGTAATATATTTCAAATAATGTGAATGTATGTTACATAACAGATTGATGATTTTCTCGATTAGTAAAGGGACCTGAAAATAACGGCTGTTTGGATCTTTTTCCTTCTAGGTTTCGATCAGTTCTAATCCCATTCCACCTACACAAAATGGAATTACAGCAACTTTTCATCTCAGAGTAGGACTTGCAGTCTGCGTCCTCAGTCATTTGCTGGATGTGTTCCAATCTCTGACTTCCTCCACAGTTTACACCGTCTACAGCTTCCTCTAGTACCACGAATGTCATTCCCTGATGTCTTCACAGATGTCCCATCACTCTGCCCCTTCTTCACAGTGTTTTCCATGAGTTCCTTTTATAGCCGATTCTGCAGAGGACGTCCTCATTTTCTGTCTTAACAGTCTATCTAATTTTAAACCTTCGAATTAAGTCCTATGTTTGATACTAGTAGATTTCTGTCAGTGCTGGTCTGCTTGTTATGTCCCCCACGCTCCATCCAGTCGAACATAAGAACAGTACCAGAAACGTCACGCAGCATCACTTTTGCTGAAAGTCTTTTTGAGCAATAGTACTCGTAAATCCAAATGCTTCCTCTGTTTGTCTTGTTTTCTACCCGTCACTCGTCCACGATGCATGGTGACTAGGCAGCTGAAGACGTCATTTGGATTGGCCCGACACAGCTGCAGCTTTTGCGCTCCTGCCTCGATTCCGCCTGCTTGTCGAATCGGTGTGAGTGCTAGTGGAACAAAAAAGGTGGCGAACAGCTGATTCGTAAGTAGTTATACTCATCTGGGCCCGCAGCGTCGTATTTACAGAAGGTGTTCTAAGTGTTGTCGTAGGTATCAATGCAGCGCTCCAATCATTTTATCATTGATTGAGTGGTATTCCCTAACACATCGGTACCTATCGAAGCACATGCTCTGACAACTCTCACTCACATATCTTCAAGTGTTGTTGGAACGTCTTTATAAGCAATGTCTTTTATGAATCCCGATAACAAAAAATTCAAAGGCGTCAAGCGTGGCAAATGAGTCGGCCCCGACACATCTCCTCCGCGTCCAGTCCTACTATTTGGGACTTGTCTCTACAACTCATTTCTAGCCATCAGCGAAAAATGTGCTGGACACCCATCGTTTTGATACCACATTCTGTTTCTTGCTCATAAAGGTATTTCTTCTAATAACAGATCTAATGTTTCTTGCAGGAATGTGGTGTGCTTCCTACCATGAAGATTTCCCTCGATGAAATAGGTTCCTATAATTCTGTCCTCCAGAATCCCACGCCATACATTCACCGACCACGGTTTTTGTGTGCAACTTGCCGCAACCAACATGGATTTTCAGTTTGCCCAATAATGTATATTATGCAAATCAACAATTCCATGGTTCGTGAATGTAGCCTCGTCAGTAAATAAAATCAAATTAATAAATGTGTCATCGCTCTGAATCTGTAAGTGAGCCCATCGGCAGAATCCAATGCGACGCATACAATTCGTACCCGTTAATCCTTGGTGTAGACTGATATGGTAAGGATGACATTTATGGGGATGCAGAACACGAACAACACTACTCTGCCTCATGCTAGATTACCTTGCGATTTGACGCGAACTAACACAAGGATATCGAACCACAGTGGCAAAAGTACGAAATTCCGTTTCCT
This sequence comes from Schistocerca nitens, assembly GCF_023898315.1. NCBI lineage: Eukaryota > Metazoa > Arthropoda > Insecta > Orthoptera > Acrididae > Schistocerca > Schistocerca nitens. Next base: position 252,166,236 of record NC_064618.1, read on the forward strand.
CGTTAGTAAAAAAATGGTTCAAATGGCTCTGAGCACAATGGGACTTAACATCTGTGGTCATCAGTCAGCTAGAACTTAGAACTAGTTAAACCTAACTAACCTAAGGACATCACGCACATCCATGCCCGAGGCAGGATTCGAACCTGCGACCGTAGCGGTGTCGTGGCTCCAGACTGCAGCGCCTAGAGCCCCTCGGCCACTTCGGCCGGCCCTCGTTAGTAACTATCCTTTGTCGGATATGATTCAGATTCATTAAAGATCCAGTTGTTCTCAGTTTATCATACACATACACTCCTGGAAATGGAAAAAAGAACACATTGACACCGGTGTGTCAGACCCACCATACTTGCTCCGGACACTGCGAGAGGGCTGTACAAGCAATGATCACACGCACGGCACAGCGGACACACCAGGAACCGCGGTGTTGGCCGTCGAATGGCGCTAGCTGCGCAGCATTTGTGCACCGCCGCCCTCAGTGTCAGCCAGTTTGCCGTGGCATACGGAGCTCCATCGCAGTCTTTAACACTGGTAGCATGCCGCGACAGCGTGGACGTGAACCGTATGTGCAGTTGACGGACTTTGAGCGAGGGCGTATAGTGGGCATGCGGGAGGCCGGGTGGACGTACCGCCGAATTGCTCAACACGTGGGGCGTGAGGTCTCCACAGTACATCGATGTTGTCGCCAGTGGTCGGCGGAAGGTGCACGTGCCCGTCGACCTGGGACCGGACCGCAGCGACGCACGGATGCACGCCAAGACCGTAGGATCCTACGCAGTGCCGTAGGGGACCGCACCGCCACTTCCCAGCAAATTAGGGACACTGTTGCTCCTGGGGTATCGGCGAGGACCATTCGCAACCGTCTCCATGAAGCTGGGCTACGGTCCCGCACACCGTTAGGCCGTCTTCCGCTCACGCCCCAACATCGTGCAGCCCGCCTCCAGTGGTGTCGCGACAAGCGTGAATGGAGGGACGAATGGAGACGTGTCGTCTTCAGCGATGAGAGTCGCTTCTGCCTTGGTGCCAATGATGGTCGTATGCGTGTTTGGCGCCCTGCAGGTGAGCGCCACAATCAGGACTGCATACGACCGAGGCACACAGGGCCAACACCCGGCATCATGGTGTGGGGAGCGATCTCCTACACTGGCCGTACACAACTGGTGATCGTCGAGGGGACACTGAATAGTGCACGGTACATCCAAACCGTCATCGAACCCATCGTTCTACCATTCCTAGACCGGCAAGGGAACTTGCTGTTCCAACAGGACAATGCACGTCCGCATGTATCCCGTGCCACCCAACGTGCTCTAGAAGGTGTAAGTCAACTACCCTGGCCAGCAAGATCTCCGGATCTGTCCCCCATTGAGCATGTTTGGGACTGGATGAAGCGTCGTCTCACGCGGTCTGCACGTCCAGCACGAACGCTGGTCCAACTGAGGCGCCAGGTGGAAATGGCATGGCAAGCCGTTCCACAGGACTACATCCAGCATCTCTACGATCGTCTCCATGGGAGAATAGCAGCCTGCATTGCTGCGAAAGGTGGATACACACTGTACTAGTGCCGACATTGTGCATGCTCTGTTGCCTGTGTCTATGTGCCTGTGGTTCTGTTAGTGTGATCATGTGATGTATCTGACCCCAGGAATGTGTCAATAAAGTTTCCCCCTCCTGGGACAATGAATTCACGGTGTTCTTATTTCAATTTCCAGGAGTGTATTTAAATGTACGGCGTGTAGTGTGAGTACGTTGAGGATATCTTTCAGCGTATTAATCTCTAGCTCTCACTGAATGTCGTTGGAGTTCTCCATAAATGAGAAGCATATAGACTTATTCTTCGAAGGAATACATGATTCACATTCGCTTGATTCGACGATACTAGTCGTACCGTTCCTATTAGTGTTGTCTTGCGAAACCGTCGAATGGTGTTTGTATGTCAATGGCACGTTAGTTGGATACGCCGTACTCGGCGAGTATTTACTATTACACGATATACGAGAGAGAATTATCAGAGCACGTGCTTCGATGAGTGCCGATGTTATAAGAAATAACATTCAGTCCATGATAAGAAGATTGCAGCACTGCATTGATACCAATGGTCATCACTAGGAACACCTTCTGTAAATGGACGTCTATGCCACCTTTGTGACCTTCGTTGGCCTTCAAAGACCTTACTGTTACACATCACTGGATTCGTCTCGATAGCCGCTGCCAGAAAATGGGTAACAAACTGTAGCAACCTATTTAAAAAACAAAATTGACCTTCATATCTCTGACGCGACCCCACCTAGCAACAGAAAACTAACGCCATATTATGGCCCCCTTTGTCCCAAGCAACATTTGTCCCACAAACGTTTATGCTACTATTATACTTTCCAAGCTATTCTAGGTGGCAACAGTTGGTGACTCACCCTGTGTATTATGCTATGAGATCAAGATACAGCTCTCTTCGATTATATTGTTTATTACCATAGGCCTATATCGGCGTGATATCCATCCTCAGGTGTCCGCAGCTCGTGGTCGTGCGGTAGCGTTCTCGCTTCCCGCGCCCGGGTTCCCGGGTTCGATTCCCGGCGGGGTCAGAGATTTTCTCTGCCTTGTGATGACTGGGTGTTGTGTGATGGCCTTAGGTTAGTTAGGTTCAAGCAGTTCTAAGTTCTAGGGGACTGATGACCATAGATGTTAAGTCCCATAGTGCTCAGAGCCAGAGTCCATTCTCAGGATATATCAGGTGATCTTCATATCCATATGTCATCGATGTCACAGTTGCTATCACACTACTATGTAAATTTGCTGATTTGATGTTGGTGGAGCTATCGTAGGTGTTAAAATTTTCCTTTTACTGAAGCAGTGATTTGTGAAGATGTCGAATTATGAATTTTGTTGCATAATGACTCTACCTGAGAGCTGAAAGGATTCTGAACTCCGTCTAAATTACCATAATTCGACAACTTCACAAAACAACGGTTAGCAAAAGTGTAACACCTACTGTAGCACCAAGGTCATTAAAGGAGCAAAAATACACGGCCGTGTGACAGGAATTGAGACATGGATGTCATATGAATATCAAGAGCACCTGATTTAACATGAAGATGACAATCAAGCCGAAATAGGGGTAAAGTAATAAATATTATAACCGCACACAGCAGAGTCTTGATCTCATAGCATAATACGTAATGCCATATTCCACTTTTTCCATCAGTGCTTCTGAGTAATAGGCTGGTCTTCGAGCGTCAGAGCCTCCACTTCTCCCAATCCCGGTAATCCACTGGGAGATGGCGAACCATTTTGTCCTTCGTCCTACTGATCAGTTTGCTCACGCTGGAAGCGTCTGTGACAGCTAACCACCATCACAGAAGGTGTAAAGTTGTCATATACATCCACCAACTCATAATTGATTCTTGCACCGTCTTCCTTCCAAATGCAGATAATGAACTGACACACAATTTTTCGCCTGTGAGCAGTGCAATTTTGTTTCCGCTTCTCTAACGGAACCTGTGGTACTGTGACGCGATTTCTATGTGTGCACGGGCATCAAACACCCACCTGCAAACAAAAAAAAAATTAATTGTGTCATTTTATTCTGTCAAGGTGATAATTAAAAATATAACATCACCCCGGGACACCAAATGCCTAAGAGAATTCAAAATAATTAACTTTACTCATTTTGTTGTTTCACTTACATATTCTTAAGGTAGCAAGTTATGAGTATTTAGGCTACCCTCAGGTCGTTTAATGGTTTCGTGCAAGAATACAAGCTGCTTTCACCAAGAGAAAACAGAGTTGCTGAAGGTGAAATTTTTGAAAGCGTTTGTTGCCAGATTGATTTCTCTTGTCGTCCTATTATCTTCAAATTTGCAATGTTGGGCGAGATGTGTTTCAGCATGTATTTCCAAGAAAACTACTACATACACAGAGAGTTAACACATAACAAACAGCTATACAAACAGTGTAAATAATGAAAAACAGGCACAATACAATGTCACTGAACATATCACCTGAAGGGTTAATGAACATTGGATAGTGAACATTTCTTCCCTCTATGTTCTCTCTCTCTCTCTCTCTCTCTCTCTCTCTCTCTCCCTCTCTCTGTCCCTCTCCCTCTATCCCTCTCTTGCGGCCCTACGTCTTCACCACTACGTCTCACCATTTATATCATCGGATCCAGCATTATTCCTTCACTACACTCACATGTTAAAACGGTTCATATGAACATAATTAAAATTACGTAGTCAAAAATGGCAAAGCACTGAGCAAGTAAGACAATTTTTAGATAAAATGAAAACATTAAGAAGCAGGTAAATTCGCTACGCTACCAGCACAACATACAGACATATTTTGTTAGAGAGAGTGTAAATAAACATTAATCGAGCAAGGTTGTCGTTTTTCACATCAATTTATGTGTAATGAATGAAAGTAAAATAAAATTAGATGTAAAACATCTGTGTGAAACCACAGAAATATCTGCAATCCCTGCATGCAGACGATAAAAACGGATATCAGATAAAAATAGAGTACGTAACGTAATAAGTCATTATCTGCGATTTTAATGAAAGAAAATTTTGGTGCAATACAAATGCGTATGTTTGAAGTCGGGAGTAATGCAGAGTAGTACTAACTTGGATCATCAACGAAATTAGCATTATAAGAGAAATATTTGTTTCTATCCCAGTAAGAATCCATACATATTATAAAAAGGAATGTGCATATGTATGTGTGAAAAGTTCCACATCTCCTGGTACATCATTGGGCCGATTTCAACCAAACGTGGTAGATATATCTCTTACCGTATGTGAATCATCGCTGTCGGGGTAACAACCACCTATCTACGAAACGTGCAAGGAAAAAAAAAACAGTCTAGCCCACGACGAGCGATAACCTCTACTTTAGGCATCTTGTGTTTGTGAATGAGTGCAACTTAAGACTTACAATAAACCTTACGGATAATTTCAAACCTTTACAAAAGATTTCCCACTGACGACCCCTATAAAATGATGAAAGGAAAACAAATTTTTTCGATTACTTCATTTTCTCTATTCATGCAATAAAACTTCTATATGTAACAAGACGTTTTCATTTATTACTTCTTTACTACTGATTGTATTCGTGACACGTTTTACAGAGAGTATTCACAAATACCACTGAAAATATCAGAAAACTTATATCATTGTACGACACATAGTTCTGGAACTCTGGCGTCATAAACACTGGGATGCGTGAAAAACTGTCGCATCATGCGCCACATTTTAATTTATTACGTCTTTACTGCTAGCACTCTTGTCAACACATTTCACAGAAAGTATCCATGTATGCCGCTGAATTAACCTACAAAAATGTATCATTCTACAACACATACTTTAGGGGGTATAACGTCCATACAGAGATGCGTGAAAAACTGGGGCATCACTTATGACGTTACAATTTATTAATTTCAAATTAACAACAGCCTCAGTTGCAATGTTTACCTAGATTTACCTAGGTTTCAGTTGGGATAATCCAACCTTCTTCAGAATAAAACGAACAACGATTTTTGCGGTCGCGAAGTGGGGCCGAGGCTGTTTGCCAGATAAGTTATTGCACTTTGACGATGTATTACTGTTTAATAGTTTTTAGTTTTTAACGTTTCCATTATGAACTAATCGTAGTTCCTTTTATTCTGAAGAAGATTGGGTTATCCCAACTGAAACCTAGGTAAATCTAGGTAAACATTGCAATTGAGGCTGTTGTTAATTTAAAATTAATATTTATACATTTGCTGAGTGGGCCGCAAAATGTTGAAAATATAATTTATTAGTTCTTTACCATTAACTCTACTTGTAACACATTTTGCAGACAATTTCTACACATGCCGCTGAATTCACCTAGAAAAATTTACCATTGTAGAGACATAGTTATGGATGTATTACGTCATAACCACTAACATGTATAAATAACTGCCAGATCGTACACGATGTTATAATTTATTGGCACAGCACATTCCGCAGACGGTAGTCACAGCACATATTTCTGGAGATACGACGTCATAATTACGAGGGGCGTTCAGAAAGTAAGCTCCGATCGGTCGCGAAATGGAAACGACTATGAAAATCCGATAAAGCTTTGCACAGATGTGTTGGGTAGTGTCTCTAGTATAACCCCAGTTAGCATCACGTCGCTGTTCTCATTTCTGAGCTCGCAGTGAGTGCGTAAAGATGTCTAGAAAATAGTGTCTGCCGCCAAGTACGAGGGCCTGGTGAGAAATTTCGCCTGAAGCTATGCAGCTAACATTACATAACTGTCGTGCTGTTTCTTCTTCAAGACAATTCTCAGCCGCATTCTGCAGGGGCAATGAAGATGCTCCTGCATCCTTTTCAAATGGAAATGTGAGATTACCCACAATACAGTCCGCAATTGTCTCCCCCTGGGTTTCATCTCTGGTCACATGAACCGCTGTCTTTGAAGACAACATTTTGACACAGACAACGAGGTGTAGGCCAGCGTGGAGAATTGGCGGAAAGCACTGGCGGCTGCCTTCTATGATGAGGCTATTGAAAAGTTGGTACAACGCTATGACAAAAGTCTAAGAACGGCGACTACGTAGAGAAGTAGCTGAAAGGTGTAGCTAATTGTTACAAGTAAAACATTTCTGATGTTCACTGTGGTTTCAATTTGGCAATCAATCGGAGCTTACTTTCTGAACAGGCCTCGTATTAAGCTGCGTGAGAATGAATCTGCTAGGCGAAATCCGCTACGGACAGGTATACTATGTGTACAAACACGTATTAAATAAATTAAATACATGTGACACCTCTGGGACGATTGCAACCAAATGTCGCACACAGATACAATCTCGAATGAAATACTATCGTGATAAGAGCCATCACTGATTGGGATGAGGGTGACATCGTGGGGAGTGATGGGGAGAGCAGGAGCCGGATAGGCAGCAACGGGGAAGGAGAAGGTGGCCACAGATAGGGGGAGAAGGAGTAGATGGAGACGAAAGAAAGAGGAGGAGTTGGATACAGACAGGGGGGGGGGAAGGAAAGAAGGGATGCGCAGAGAGAGGGTGGAGCAGGATATGAACAGATCATTGTACTGAATTGGTTGTAGCATTTAATTGCAGATAGGCAGAAGAAGAGGGAATGAACAGATTATTTTACTGAAATAATTGCCATATGTAATTGCCAAATGTTTGTACGTCACCTTTCGTAGAGCTAATTGACATTTAATTACTCTCAGTAAATATGTGCTTTCACCATTGCAATTAGCGCCAAGGTTTGAAACATTTACCAGTAATATGATTTTCGCATATACTGTCAAGTAATTCAGTTGACAACTATACGTTCTCTGCGTCGCTGCTTTAGGAGATAAGAAGCTCACTTGCTTGCCGTTTGTACGTAATAGGTTTATGTTCACGTTTCACAAATAGTGACGAATTTCTAATTTTATTTTCCTCTTCTACATTTAAAGTTGGTTGCTTACCTTTTCAAAGAAAATATAATGTGACTAAGATCTCGAATTCTATGAATGAAAAGTAATGAAAACAGCTGTAGCAGTACTGCAGAAAAAAATATGCACTACCGATAAATCTGCAATTTGATATTCAACAAGCAGTGGAACAGTATTGAAGTATTTCCCACAAAAATTAAAAAACAGAAGATTGTTTAATAGCTAAGCTGAGAAAGCGTGCCATGTAGTTATACTGATTGAACGCAGGACTGAATGTATAAGAAAATTAGCAGTGGACCACGACAGGTATCACTTAAAACTAATTTGACTATGCAATTCTCTTTTTCTATTCATTAAATCCAACAGCTGATTAGTGTGTGAAACACGTTATTTGATAAAAAAAAATCACAGCGGGAACTCTTACATATGCAAGGAAGCAGCACATTTGTGGAATGAAAGAGTACAAGGGAAGCAGACGTTCAACAGGTCCTCAATTCAGACAATAATGAAAACCAATAGTTTTCAAAGGTAAAGCTAAGGTTAACAACAAAAAGATCCAAATCTTCCAAGAGGGCTTTTTTCATAGCACTGGTATTCAGCAAACGCATTTGACATAGGGAGTATCACAAGAAAGATCAGCATACCATTAAGTTCACTATAATTCACAACATTTACGAAACGAAAACTGAGATGCATTTTCTCCAGAGTCTCAAAGAAGATGCTGACATACAAAGTTTCGGCGAGACACTTGTGCTACACTTTTCCTTTAGTTTACGTTACGTAACAGCTTCTCGTATGGGCTCGTCTCCGCTCATCATCTAGGCGGGCCAGTGACGGGAGCATGACGTCAGAAAGGGAAGCCTGTGGCCCCACAGTGTTTTCCTAACGGCTGTTACCCTCGCTCTTACCTAATTCTTCCCTCAAGAGTTCTCAATATATTTGGGAGGGTGGGCCGGCAGTGATCAGACACTTCCTCTGCGGCTGGCGTACGAGAACATAGTCACAGCGGCGATATGAACAGGCATCTGGTGAGCATATACTCCCAATTATTCTCTTAATAGGAGGTATTTCACCCAGGATTGTTTCTGACATTTTAGAACCTCGAAACAGATTCCGAATTATTAACTTACATACTTTTTATAGTAGTAGAAACAGTTTTCGTTTTGTTTTATATTACAGAATATTCCTCTTTCAGTGACAGATACTGCGTAGCAAAGGAGTAACAGTTGTCTCTATCTCATAATTGATGTAGACTTACATTAGTTTCCAAACAAATCGTCTTTTCGTGCTATAGTGTTGTCGTTTCAATTCCCAGAGGCATACGGTCTTTTACATGAAGTAAATCTTCAATGGATATCAGTTTTCTTTCTAGCCCTGACAATTTTCATTAGCTTTCGCGTAGAAAGACGCGCTTGCACTTAATCTACTTGCATTCGACACGTAATGGTGTCAACATTATTAATTTTCTTGTTTTCCCTACCTTGTTGTGTTTGTAATAGGTGATCGCTTCACTTATTGTATGACAGTAACCAATTTCATAAAGAGAAGGCAGTTTTAATAACGGACTTGTTTATTAAGTTTCATGTCAGGCCAAACAAAACTACTTATTTAGTTATTTCTTGATATTTCTGCAGAGTCATATTTATGCATAATAATAGCCAAAAGATTATTCGGAGTGCTTTTGCACTACTAAATGTTTAGTATTGCACAAGTTACCCTCGTGGCACTGAAAACCAGAGATTCGATACTAATATTGGTCGTTAATGATAATTTCTAACTAATTTCCACTTTTCTATCACCCTTATAGGTGTGGTACGTGCATTTTAGCCGGAGAAATTATTATTCAGATAGTTTAAAAATTTTTGCCTTTCTTCAGTCATGGCACTTTAATTTTTAGACGTTATCTTCGTTCTACTTCCAACCCACCAATTTGAATGCTTGGGATGATTCCCTTCGGCAGCACTGTTTCTTTATTTAGAAACTTACATTGCAATCAAAGTTGACAATAATAGTGCTCGAGTTACTTGTATGACATGTTACACTGAAATATGTGGTGTCCGTTCTTAATTTATTGTCACACAATACATAAATATTATAACATATATTCCTCTCCGATAAGGAAGAAATACTGTTTTATACTTTCCCGTCGACGACTACATGATCAGAGACATTAGTCCTAACGTGATAGGAAAGCTACAAAAACATGAAAATGGAAATGATAAGGATCAGTCTACATATAGTACGGGACATTGAAGGGAAATGGAAGGAAGACAAGGATTTCGGGTAAGACGAAAAACACTGAACATTTTCATTTGTTCCGCCACAAGTGAAAATGACTGTGCAGCAGATATTTATTTTTGCTAAAGAGAATCATGGACGAAAAAGAAACCTCGAATACTTTATTACAACCTCGAAACTGTATAATCTCGCAGTCGGGGATGCAACGAAGTATTACAAATGTCAACTTTTTTTATAACATTTGCTACGTGTTTATCTCCTCGGCGTTGTTTAAAGGCAGCGGTACTATTTACAACGGGAACTCTCAGTACATTAATAAATATATGCCTTCAGAGTGTGCTTCTTGGAGGCCTTTTGCATAGTGTCTTCTACTTCATCTACGCTCTATTCATTTGCACGTTCAGATTAACTCGGTAGTGCATCAGTAGCACGTAGTTTAGTGAAAACAGGAATAAATATTCTTTAGTATGGTTATAGGGAATCGTCTACCGTTTTCGCGACAACAGAAATGCTGCTGCTCACTTTTTGTAAATACGTTCGGATGCCTGTAAATGATACATGACAGTTTGCCAGCAAATCACATTAACTATGGAAGAATTAATCTATGTAAAGTGAAGAACAGCTTAACAATTATAGCTTCAAAAAACGACAACAACCTATTAAAGACCCGTAGAAAGTAACATACCAACAGCCATAACGAAAACTTATCTCTGTAACGAATAAAAAATGTGTACTTTTTACAGGGAAGTTCTTATTCGAATTAGTGTGTAGTTTCATCTCACAAAAAATTAGCTTCTGCTTCTGGATTATCCTGCATATTTAAAAAGCCAGGAAATTTAGATACTAAAATTTCATACACCTGACGGTATTTTCGTCAGAAAAACGTCGAGTAGCAATATAGAGCTAAGTAACCTTTCCAAAATCTTCGATATCGCAGTAGGATTAGGTAACTTTTTCTGACTGCATCTGGTTGTAATCCTGGATTCTGCTGGCGCTCTACACAAAAACATCCAAAGCTGACAGGATCCTCTCGTTGTCCAACAGGTGTTCTTGGCTGTACTGCTGACACTGGTGCTATGTTTCGCGATGCTGAAGGCTAATCCAGTAGCTGACCCGCATCATCACCATTGGGGTGGTGGTCACGGCTACGGATACGGACATCACCACCACCACCACTGGCACCACCCACACCACTGGCACCACCCACACCATTGGCACCACCCACACTACTACTGAGAAGGAGTTACACTGACTTCTCGGTTCTTCCTGCATAACAGACTTGTAGGTTCAGCAGCATTATGTGCCTGTGTGCATTTTCTTTGGCACTGTGGCGAAGATTATTATGAACCGTGAATCAGGATGTATATTTGAGTATTTATTGACTGTTTTAATCCAAAGGATTCTCATTAACAATGTTTTAAATCAATTAATTCTAAATATTAAAGTGGCTTATTGTTTCCAAGCCCTGTTACACTCATATAGTTATTGTTCTACATTCAGTGTGAACTAACTGAAATGGAATTTCGGTGCCGCATTAAGAAAAATTTGATACGAAAAAATGTAAAAGTAAATGGATTGATCTCAATGTAATGTTCACTAAATTTCCGTTTCACATAACGCACCTGTTGATGACAAATTGATGAACTCTTGAAATGATATATTTCACATTGCTGCCTAAATTTGTTACAGGGACACACTTGTCTTTGTTTATTTAACAACTGATTGCCTTAAGGTAATTAGTTTGTTTTCTTTTATCAGTTGACAATACTCTGTAAGTCATACAATTTAGATTAATCTATGTAAAAAACAGAATGCAGTAAATGATGTTCTCAGACTTCAAAAGAAGCAAAGAAATTGTTTCTTTCTACATCAAAAGTCCTTCCAAATCAATATTGTTCCATTATAACAATTATTTATAAATACACCAACATTCTATTCTGAAGAACGCGCAGATGATCATGCTACACGAATTGCTCCTGTTTCAAAGTTAATTCCTCCTGTAGAGAGTTCCATCTGTTTCGACGTTAACACCATATTGTGGGAGCAGTGGCCGACTGACGGAGAAATTATTACCGCGTACAGGAAAGAACGATATGTATTAATACAAATTCTTTACCAATTCACTCACAGTTTCTTATTAGTTGAATAACATATTATTGTTACATTCTTTATGTGCCATCTTCACTAAAATGTGCACATCGTGTCAAGGCCATGAAGAACACCATGCTGTGGGTGCAAAACTGACTAACTGGTAAAGAATTATAACTTACAGGTAATGACGATTTGTACTAGGGTTAGTCCTCAACAACTCAATTCCAGTTTTGTAAAACATTTATTTTCCACCTTCGCTAAAATCAAAACTTAAAGTCCACCTTTAAAAACATCATGCTGACATCCAGAAAACTGCAGAATACATGAGAAAAAAATGGAAATTTTTAATGTTTTTTGCATAAGGGTTTAGAATCAGCTTCACTAAAGGAGACACAATATCTGGAACGTCATAGAAATATAAATAATGAAAAACCCAAAAATTGTGTCAGCCTGCCTCCATGGTGAATGAGCTCAGAAAGAGGACAATGTCTTGATATCTTTGTATCACATGTAGTAGAACTTTGGGACTAAAGCTTTTCAGAAAACAAGAAGCAAGGAAAAAATCATTGATGTGCACCAAAGTATTCCGTGAAATTACATATATGTATTATTATTATTATTATTATTGCTATTACTATTTACCTATGTTAGAAAAATCATTATTATTATTATTGTTGCTACTACTATCTATTTGTGATAGAGAACTCCAAGTCCGTGTTGTCAATACAATCCATCGCTTTATAGAATATATCACTTAACAGATAAATTATAACTGCCTTTTAAACAAATAGGTTTTAGTCATGTCCTTATCCGTAGCCTCTTGTTCGACAGCCATACACCGAGACATATTTTCAATACATAAAGTTACATTAGACATGGGCTACAAAGTGGTAACTTTTTTCCGATGCTCTAGTTAAAATCTCCAAGATTATGAAAAGATCCCTAACATGAGCACGATTTGTGTTCTTGGTTACTATTCTTATGGAAGTATTCTAAAGTTTGGAAGCTGTGTTCACATTTTTGCATTTGTTTCCCAGAAAAGAACTCCATAGGTAAGAATTGAGTTTACATAAGACACTAGCTGTTAGAGAGCGATGAATTTTTTTTTTCTTCTATAATGTCGGTAAGAAACCAAATATTCCTGTCTCCCGCATTCACTGTCTGATTATGATTTGGAATCCTGTTAACACACTGCTGGCCACTGAAATTGGAAACCAGAAAATGTAGGAAGTTACGAAGTACAATATGGATATGTTAATGCTTCCAGACAAGCGTTCAACATCAATACTGGAAGCGCATCTCGTTTCCATTTTAATTACGTACACCTTAACACGTTTCAGCTACAGCCATCGTCACAATCCGTCAGATAAACCAAAAAACGAAAAGTACCGCTTGTAGAAATATTGCAATAATCTATACTATTATATAAAGAACAGTCGTAGTGTAAAATTGTTCCCAGAAATCTGGAATAATTCTTCTCCGATTAACTTCAGATTATTGCACGTGATTCTAATAAACGTCCTGGCAGACATACGAGTATGTAGTGCATAAATCTATATACTCTATAGAGGCGATAGGTTTTTTCTAAGAATTTCGAAAAAATTTTGACCTATTACTTCAAATTTGTACACAGTATTCTAAAAATTTAATGTTCTATACAATTATCTGTATATACTACATGAAGGGGATACGTTATTTGTAAAAGATCTCAAAAATTTCTTCACCGATTTACTTTCAATTTTTACACAATACGCCAATAAAGATTCGGACCGACAGAGAATACGTTTTTAAAGATCTACTGTATAAAAATATGTATACATTATATAAGGAAGAAATATTATTAGAAAATCTTTCGTAAGTTTCTTGACCGATTTACTTAAAATTTTAACACAATAATCTAATACAGTTTTTGCATGGCCTGAATCAGCTTGTTGAATATAACGTATAAGGTGCTATCCATCATTAACCTCAGAAAATTGCAACCATTCATAGAGAACAACATTCAGAAGTACCAAACCGATCGACAATAGATCACATTTTCACACTAAGACAATTGTTTGAAAACCACTGGGAATATGATAAAGATATCTACAGCCTGTTTGTCGATTTTCAATGTGCATATGACAGCATCCACAGGAATAGCTTATACAAAGAAATGCGTGACTTCAGAATGCCTGAGAAGCTAGTGAGAATGGTACAAGCTTGTATGGAAGGGTCAAAGGCATCCGTACGTTTCCGAGGAGCCACATCAGAAACATTCGAGACTGAGACAGGCCTGAGACAAGGGGATGCTCTCTCATGCGTTCTGTTCAGTGTCAGAGAAAGTAATAAAAGAGTGTAGACAACAGGAGGGGGCTGGAATAGAGATGGACGGTAACTTTAATTGTCTCGCACATTCAGATGACATAGTACTACTAAGTGACTCAAAGTATGAGCTGAAAGACGTGTACCAGAAAATGGACAGTTATGCACAGAAAGTAGGGCTCAAAGTGAACCAAGACAAAACAGAGTTCATGCAATTAGGAAGAAGACAAGAGCAGGAAGATTTTCTTGAGATAGAGGTTCAAGAGAGTACACCAGTTGAGATACTTGGGATCTTCATTTACCACGGACATCAACGTGAAAATGGACATCAAGGAAAGAATAGCAGTGGGAATGAAATGCATGCATTCCCTCAGAGAGACGCTAAGCTCTAAATCTATCTCAGTGAACACTAAGATGAAAATCTACAACACAGTGATATGCACAGCAGGAATGTACGGCTCATCAACATGGAGCATGACTAAGCGAGAAAGGGGAACACTATTAATATCTGAAAGAAGAGTAAAGATGAAGATATGCGGATCAGTTTTAGATAACGGAGAATGGAGGAGGAGGAGGAAAAACGAGGAATGTAGCCCGTATGCCAGATGGAAGACAGGCGAAGATGGCACTAGCACGGAAACCAAACACCAAACGACCCATTGGACGACCAAGGCAACGCTGGATGGACGACCTGGCGAAGGACCTAGCAGCCCTGGGAACTGAAGACACCTGGAAGAACCGGGCACAAGACAGGAAGGAATGGAGGCAGTTTGTAGAATCGGCGCGTGGTCTGCAGAGCCTGTAATTGCTGAATATCTATGTATCTATCTATTGTATAAAACAAACAAGTTGAAATTTTAAACGTTCTGATTGGCTCTGATCCAGCAACCGTACGCTATTTAATTACAGTATGTATATACAGCTATATCGGGGCCACAAAATTGTTGGTCAGTTGACCATGGATTCGAATCCGCTAGTGCATTCGAAACCAAGGTCAATTGACAAAAAATTTTATGGATCTGATGTAGCTGTATATACATCCTCTACTTAAACAGAGTTATGTTCTTGGCAAAAATCTCGAATAGTTTATTGTCGATTTATTTCAAATTTGTACACTATAAGTAATTCAATGAAGATTCACACACAGAGGCTATCTTTACTTTTTTAGACAAAACTGTAACAACTTTTTGTCAAAAAGGACTGCGAGAAACAAATGCTGTGCTGTGGAACTATGTGGTTTATTTTTCTTTCTCACAGTCAATTACAAATACAATATCAGGGCATCCAAACCATCAGACAAATTGTTCATCCTATAGATACCCTTACTCATCATATATAATATAAAACAAAATTTGCATAAACAATATGCTGTTCTGTTTTATCTTTACTGCCGGTTGTAATTATTCAATGCAAAAAAGCATTTGCAAACTACGCTATCAACTATTTGCTGGATGTATTCCAGGCTCTGTCGTCCTCTACACATTTTACCGTCTACAGATCTCTCCAGTGCCATGAAAGTTATTCAGTGATATCTTAACAAATGCCCTACCATCCTGTCCCTTCTTCTTCTCAGTGTTTCCGATATATGCCTTTCCTCTACGATTCTCTGGAGAACCTCCTCATTCCTTAACTTATCAATTCCACCTATTTTTCAACATTCTTCTTTAGTATCGCATTTCAAACGCATCGATTCTCTTCTTTTCCGGTTTTCCCACAGTCCATGTATCACTACCATACAATGCTATACTCCAAACATACATTCCCATAAATTTGTTCCTCGAATTAAAACCTATGTTCGATACTAGTACATGTCTCTTGGTCAGGAATACTCTCTTTGCCAGTGATAGTCTGCATTTCATGTCCTCCTTGCTCCGTCTGCCATGGTTTATGATACGTGAATTCCTTAATCGTACCACTCTTACGCACCATATCTTAAATACCATAAAAGGGGAAGCGGGATGGAATCACGGTTGGTAGTTAATTTATAATTAAGACAGTTTATTGACATTACCCCTGTAAAAAATTGGCAATTACAAATTGTGGACGAGCCACTAGATAAAACTTTTCAAATACAGTTACAAACCCAACGTACTTAGTACTCTAGCAAACAATTTCAAATTAAGAAAACAGGGTTACTGACAAACTTGAGAAATTCAAACTCCTCATATAGGACTTCCCTCAAACTAGATGTAATGAAAACAATTACAGGTAAAGGGTGACTTAATAACACTTGAACAATAGTGTCAAGCTAAGATGCCATTACACAACACGATAGAACGATTTAAATAAAGAAACTACAACAGACACAATGATCTTTAAAAAATGAATGTTCATGTGCTCATACGTGTCAATAAAAATTACTAGGAAAAGCTGCACGAGGAACTCAGCAGATGCTATGCAGTTTACGGTTTAAGCGGTTGCCAGTCCCTAATATTTAAGAAGACGAATTCATATACAAACAGGTTACATACAATATATATATCTACCAGCTTAACCCGCCTTGACGGAAGGAAGACAAATACTAAACTTTGGAAGGCGATATGTGAACAACTCCGGTAGTTCAAATAAATGGCTCTAAGCACTATGGGACTTAACATCTGAAGTTATCAGTCCCTAGACGTAGAACTACTTAAACCTAAATAAACTAAGGACATCACAGACTTCCGGAGCGAAGCGCCTAGAACCTCTTGGCCATAGCGGACGGCAACTCCGGTAGCGGCCAGGTTATTCAACACTGCCAGGCCTAGACCTCGGATGACGTTTCACTCCCCGCCAAGGCACTGGCACAGTCAAAAGTTTCTGCCCGAATCACAAAGACATTGCAGTAACTCTGAAACATACAGTTGACTCACTTACACATGAACAACTGTATTAATAGAGTGCAGGCTTTAAAAAGGGCAACAGAAAATCATTTGATTGCAAGAGACACAAAGCACTAGTAAAACTTCTGAGAAAATTTTCAAATAACAACCACCATTTCACTAGGCCAATTGAACTCTTCCACACCGTCTTAAGGTTCGACTATGAAAGTCTCGCCATAATAATAAAGTTCAAAATCTCTGTGTGCGTCGGTGAACAAACAATTACGACAACGTACTCCATATCAGGTACACAATACGAGGGAGCGGATTCCACAGCTTCACCGCATCCCTTCAAATTTTGTTCCCAGTGAAGTCACAAAACTTGTATCTCCAAGCTGTCCATGCCGGCAAAACGCTCAACCACTTTCACACCACAATGTGTAACGATTATCCCGCTCGTTCGGCAGCCGTTGACACTCGCCTCCCCATGGATGTCACGAGATCTCGAGGGTTACTCGTCGAAGGCTAACAACCCACTCGCTTCGCCTGCCAAGCTGCAAGATAAGACACGTGAAAAGCAAAGATAGTTTACCTCAACCACAATCGATCTCAACGATACATGAACAAAATAAGACTGGCGCCAGCTCGCCACGGCTCAGTTTATTTTGCTACCTCGTAGAAAACAGTAAAGTTATGTTTATGGGTCATCGGCTTATGATTAGAGTATTACTGTGGAACCTGAATCGTACGGAACTTTGTAATCATACCCGTTGGTAGATTAAAATCATGCGAAATACTGTCGTTGAAGCTATTATCATCAGAGCTCGAATACTTGGAGACGCCTCCCTCATAACGAACGACCCCAACCAATTAATCCATTCATTTTAAGTGCCTCCAATTTCCAATCAAGATTTCCTTTTCCGATATTCCTTAACCAGGGAAGACGAATGGAATATTCCAGAATTTGAAACACGATCAGCTGCTAGCATGAGTTTCTTAGAAGTAGATACCTTATGGGTTGCGAAGCAACTCAAATCGCTTGATACGGGCAAGTCTTCAGGTCCAGATTGTATACCGATTAGGTTCCTCCCAGATTACGCTGATACAATAGGTCCCTACTTAGCAATCGTATACAACCGCTCGCTCACCGATAGACCTGTACCTACAGATTGGAAAATTGCGCAGGTCGCACCAGTGTTTGAGAATGGTAGTAGGAGTAATCCATCGAACTACAGACCTATATCATTGACGTCGGTTTGCAGTAGGGTTTTGGAATGTATACTGTATTCAAACATTATGAATCACCTCGAAGGGAACGATCTATTGATACGTAATCAGCACGGTTTCAGACAACATCGTTCTTGTGCAAAGCAGCTATCTCTTTATTCGCACGAAGTAATGGCCGCTATCGACAGGGGATCTCAAGTTGATTCCGTATTTCTAGATTTCCGGAAAGCTTTTGACACAGTTTCTCACAAGCGACTTCTAATCAAGCTGCGGACCTATGGGGTATCGTCTCAGTTGCGCGACTGGATTTGTGAGTTCCTGTCAGGAAGGTCGCAGTTCGTAGTAATAGACGGCAAATCATCGAGTATAACTGAAGTGATATCAGGTGTTCCCCAGGGAAGCGTCCTGGGACCTCTGCTGTTCCTGATCTATATAAATGACCTGGGTGACAATCTGAGCAGTTCTCTTAGGTTGTTCGCAGATGATGCTGTAATTTACCGTCTAGTAAGGTCATCCGAAGACCAGTATCAGTTGCAAAGCGATTTAGAAAAGATTGCTGTATGGTGTGGCAGGTGGAAGTTGACACTAAATAACGAAAAGTGTGAGGTGATCCACATGAGTTCCAAAAGAAATCCGTTGGAATTCGATTACTCGATAAATAGTACAATTCTCAGGGCTGTCAATTCAACTACGTACCTGGGTGTTAAAATTACGAACAACTTCAGTTGGAAAGACCACATAGATAATATTGTGGGGAAGGCGAGCCAAAGGCTGCGTTTCATTGGCAGGACACTTAGAATATGCAACAAGTCCACTAAAGAGACAGCTTACACTGCACTCGTTCGTCCTCTGTTAGAATATTGCTGCGCGGTGTGGGATCCTTACCAGGTGGGATTGACGGAGGACATCGAAAGGGTACAAAAAAGGACAGCTCATTTTGTATTATCACGTAATAGGGGAGAGAGTGTGACAGATATGATACGCGAGTTGGGATGCAAGTCATTAAAGTAAAGACGTTTTTCGTCGCGGCGAAATCTATTTACGAAATTTCAGTCACCAACTTTATCTTCCGAATGCGAAAATATTTTGTTGAGCCCAACCTACATAGGTAGGAATGATCATCAAAATAAAATAAGAGAAATCAGAGCTCGAACAGAAAGGTTTAGATGTTCGTTTTTCCCGCGCGCTCTTCGGGAATGGAATGGTAGTGAGATAGTATGATTGTGGTTCGATGAACCCTCTGCCAAGCACTTAAATGTGAATTGCAGAGTAATCATGTAGATGTAGATGTAGACACCAATAAACAGAGCTAAAAGTCAGTGAGATGGGGGAAGAGGATCTGGACAGAGAGAAGGGAAAGGAAATGAACATAGAGAGGGTGAAATAGGAGGTGGGGGAGGGAGCAGGAGGACGACAGAGAGAGGGGAAAGGAGGAGGATAGGCTGGACAAAGAAAAGGGCAGGAGGAGGTGGACAAGAAGAGAGAGGAGAGGGGCGAGGGGGAGGAAAACGGAGATTATGACGTAAACTCAATTCCAATACGTATTTAGCAAATTCGAAACACTGCTAGCTTTGCTAGTCATAATACTGCTGCAGGAGTACTTTGCAACAACGCATTTCTGCTGCTTAAGGATCAACAAGCAATGAAGCACTTAATCATAACTATTTGACTTTCGTTCCGTCCATTGAGGTGAGAGTAATTTTAAACAATAGTAATATAAGAATTTGCTTGTGGGATTTGGAGAACAATGTTAAACAAACCTTTAAACACACGAAAATATCAACATACAAAAGAAAACTGTTTTCCAACGAAAGCTAACATGTTTTGCAGAACGTCAAGGAAAAATTTCATGTGCAATGATTGAGAGGGAGATATATTTCAAACTATACGTTTTCTTTAGTTTGCGGAAGTAACAGCTTGCCGTAGGGCGTTGGGTCGAAACGTCATCAACGTCCGTCAGTTGGGAGAGCCTGATTATAGAAAGTGAAGCTGCGTGCGTATGCAGTGTTTTCCCACTAGCTTAATGACCGTTACTCTCGCTTGTACCTAATTTATTGTTTCCTCAAGAGCTGCCAGTATATTTGGATGGGTAGGTCGGCAGCGCTCAGACACTTCCGTTGCCGTTGGCGTTCGAGAACACAGTGACTTCGGCGAGATGAACAAGCAGCTGGTGAGCTTTTACTGCCCACTCTTCTCTTAACGTGAGACATTTTCAACCAAGATTGTTTCCGGATTATATCATCTCGTAACAGTTTCGCAAATATTAACATATATTCCGAATATGGTAAGTCTGTACCTACATTTTCGTGTAATTCTGAACGGTATCGTATAGTACGAGTAAAAGAGATTTTTCATTCAGTTTTGCGTTACAGAATGCTTCCTTTGCAATCACGGCAACTGTATAACAAAACTCAATGCTTTGCTGTGACATAGTCAATGTACATTTTGATTAGTTTGTAAATAAATCGTCATTTTCGTGCTGCAGAGTTCTTATTTAAATTACTGGAGGCGTTTCGTCTCTTACACCAGACATCTTTATTGGGCGTCACTTTTCTTCTGTGTCCTGACAATATTCATGTTATCTCTCATGTGCGCTTTACTTATGAAAACTCGGCGCATTTTCTCGCCAAAAGTATTGGTTTTCTTGCTTTTTCACTCTGTGATGTGAACTCTTGCTTCACTGAGTGTCTAGTAACCATATCATCACGAGAAGGCAGCTTTACTAGAACAACTTTTTGCTGATTTTTTAATTTTTTTAATTTTTATTTCAAAGATTGGATGTTGACCCGATCCGAAACCAAAGGAATTTATCATAACTGTTGGTTGCATCTCTTCACTGGTCATCCCATACCCCGTCTTCCACTTTGGTTAAAATGTAATGATTGTCGTGGCAGACGCTCAAATGTTATCCTTTTCATTTAGTCATACTTCTTTTTTAATCTTCTTCTGTCAAAGTTGTTTTCATTTCTAGTTAGTGTCTTACGTCTTCAGTTCCCTTTCTATCTGTTAATATAAATCCAAGAAGTGACCACAGAAACCTCATATCAAGGCTTCAATTGTTCGTAGCTCTCCTTTTGTTAGGATTCAGTTTTCACTACCACAATTAAAGCAGACTAAGCCAGTACGTTGTGCGTTCGTAGTGTTATCTGTTTTGCTCATAGTTCTGGCAAGATACCTGCTTATACAAATATTTACAGCGTTATATTGCTCTATATTTTGAACCATATCTAAATTAATTTATGTACTGATATATCTGTCCCGAGATATTTGAATGAATTTACCTGTTCTATTATCTTATTCTTTATCAATATTAGTTTGTTCTTCTTGCGTGTTTCTCTTCGAATGTCGGTAGTTTCCTTTTATTTACAGACACAACCACACGATAAGTGCGAAAAAGATTATACAGTTTAAGCACATTTTCTTGAAAAGTGCTTTCACTCTCTATTAGGAGAACCGGGTCGTCTGGAGATAAAACAGCGTTAGTAAATTTAATTCTTTTTAGGCCCATTGTCTTTGGGCTTCTACACTTCCATTCTTCTAAAATTTTGTCGATAAATATACAAAAAGAATTGGTGAGAGACGGTACCCATATTTTAGTCTCTGGTTTACAGCCAATGACTCTTCGTTTATAATAACTTCAGTGTTAACATACAATGACTTAAAGAAATTTAAAAATTTAGAAGTACATTGTAGTCAGCTAGTGTTCCTCTATTCCTCATCATTTCAAACTTCGTACCTTATCGTGGGCCTTCGCGTGATCTGGGAAGAGCAGAAACTGTTTCTTGTTGAAGTATCTTCTGTTTTCTATCAACCACTTTAAATCAACGCTGCGTGTGCTTAGGACCTGCGTTTACGACAACCGCATTTCTCCTGTAGTAAAAATGTTTCTGCTAATCGCTGGAGGTTCCCTTTAATGATACGTGATTAGTTTTCAAAAACAGCATTATTTTAAATAATAAACACACCCTACAGTCTGATCATTTGTTATCTCATTTCTCTTATATACTTATAATACGTACTTGCTACCATCCATTCCACTGGATTTTTCCCCAAGCGCCAAATCTCATTCAGCAACTGCACAAATCTCTCTTTCTATTGCATAATGACGTATTTTAGAAGTTCCAGATTTATTTCATCTCCGCCTGCAGCCTTCACATTCTAATTTCTAATTCTTTTAATCTGATTTCATTGTATTTTCCAACAATACACAGCGTCTGTATAGCAAGTCTCATATTACTTGACTAACAGTTGCTTTAAGACTATAAACCTTCTCTTCCTGCGATTTGCTTCGTCATTGATTTATGGAAGTAAGTTTTCGAATACTTTCAATCCAAACCGTTTAGTTCCAATTACATCATATTCTTCTGTTTTAACAGTTCTTTCCCACCTACCTCTGTTTTCTTGCCCGCTAAATTTTCGAAGTATCGATCTTTGTTGTTTTTACTGTACGGTTTCTTCGAGTTAGTCCAAGTCAGAAATACTTTCCTGTTTTCCATTAGAGTTTGCCTGAGTTCGTCATTCCATAATCACAGCCGGTTTGGTTTTCGTCGTGTCTGTGTCTCAAGTGTTTCCTTAATTAAAATTTTTTATCTCATTCCAGCCGTGTTATGTATTCTTGCCCTGCGTTTGACATAATTCTCCATTCCCATCTGATTACAGATTTTTCTGATAGCTCACATTTAAAAATTGGGCTGTTATTTCCCTGACTTGTTCGTTTTTTCATAGAAAGTTCACAGCAAGCTTAATCATAATCCCCTGTAAAAATGATTATTATCAGCCCCGACTCTTCTAGATACACTAGTCTGTAATACACTGCTTTCCCCGTTCTAATGGTACTTATACCTTTATGTCTATGATAAGCCTTAGTAATTCTTCAACAACTCCGTGTGCAGAATTCGATCAGCTGGAGTCCATTCGAGTTCAGAGTTTGCTCCACATATGGCCCAGTGATAGGAGGTACAGTTCTGTTATTAACTGTCGTTTTCAAGCAGATATCATCAAATAGTCATTTTTCCCTACATCCAGCAGTTGGTTACTAAACACCTCTGTTTATTCTTTTTTCCCACTGTTGGTGCATCTGTTGCAATGATGTTGCAATGTGAACGTGCTGTTTTGATATTTAAAGTTATTATTGTATAACTGATCAAACAGTACCCGTATAAGACCCTTGGCTGTAAACTCTTATGTAATAGTATAGCTTCCCCAGACACAGTTCTCTTATTCTTTTATCCCCCAGAATAAAGGAAGATGTGCTCTCCTGTCTTCTGAGCCTTTTGTTCCCTTCTTCGTTTCTGAGACCACCAGTGTAATTACTTCACCACACTTATTATATGTGGCTGTTCATGACTGATACCCCTGACGTTCAAGGTCATTGTTTATAGTATGCGTGTCTTTTGCTCGTTGCC
This sequence comes from Schistocerca nitens, assembly GCF_023898315.1. Taxonomy (NCBI): domain Eukaryota; kingdom Metazoa; phylum Arthropoda; class Insecta; order Orthoptera; family Acrididae; genus Schistocerca; species Schistocerca nitens. The sequence goes on from NC_064618.1 coordinate 252,189,724, forward strand.
CATGTTGTTATCAGGTACATCTATCCGGCTAGTTCCTTTCGTTTTCTGAATGAGTTGCTTCTTTCCCCATAACAGGGCACCAGTCTCGGCTAGTGTAGTCAGGTAACGTAGCTGCTACTCTACGGTCTCCTGAGCCGTCTGCATTTTCTGATTGAATTTCCTCGTTAGCCGAAACGTCACAGTTAACGAGCGGGGAACTCGCCTTTCACCCTCTCTCATCTGCTACCCTCCTAATGAGAGAATACATTGTCCAATGGCTACGTGGCTTTCTCGTTGACGTGGGAGTAGCATTTGCTTGCTGAGCGGCTAAGCGACCGCAGAGACCTTACCCGACGTTTTAGTACCACAGTCTATTCCGCACTGGCTGTGATTCTCGAGACCACACCAGCCTTTATCCCCCTTCTTGTTTACCTTTGGTGCCAAATGTAGGTCTGCCTCGATTTCGTAGGATTTTGAGTTAACCTGTATTTATTTATTTCTCTATGACCAGGGGGAGTTATATTTCTTAATAACAGTATTAAAAAAGTTCTACAGAGTTATTTTCCAATACAGGTGCATCGTTATGACTGCCACTAGTCAGCCTACAGGCATCGAAAACTAGGAATTCGAGAACAATATTTATTATTATTTCTATGTACTATCTGCTCCTGTTCCCTATCGCATTTCTAGGTCAGGTGAGGGCGTGTTTACAGTAAGAATTATTATCAAAATGTTTAAACAATTCCGCTGGCCACTGCACTTACCGGACACGAACATTATTGAGCATATCTGAAATGTCTTGCAAAGTTCTGTTTAGAAGAGCGTCATGCTCTTAGGGATTCATGGACAGCCCGGAGGATTCGTGGTGTCAATTCCCTCTAGAGCTACTACAGATACAAGTCGAGTCCATGCCACGTCGTGCTGCGGCACTTTTGCGTGCTCGCCGGGGCCCTAGACGATATTAGTTAGGTGTATCAGTTTGTTTGGGTCTTCATTGTATGATTTATCCTGATATTTAAAATTAACACGAATGATAGCTACTTGTTGGGTCAAAAGCATTGCACTAAGGCTAAAATTTTCGGTGTTGTATGTAGCTCTAAGGAGCTGAAGATAATGTTCACAGCCTGTGCGTAAGACTGTGTGCACCTTTCGCTATGCGAAGAGGTAATCTGAAGCAGATTATTTCTCAGAAACCTTTAATCTCTTCAAATTTTGCGAGGCACCAGCAGCATCCATACATTATGTATCACTGTAGATATTTATAACACCTCTCATCCTTATGAATGCGATCTTTTTTATTAGACTTCGCGAAACATTTCTACCTTGCGTCATAATAATTAATATTTCTATTTTTGTTGTATCAAATGGGCTACATTCAAATACGGAGAACGTCCTGCAGACACGAAAATACAGTTTGGTTTCTCGATATCTTTCCGAACTGTAGCCAGATCGATTTCTGCTGCGGAATTAAGAACACTGACCTCTCCCCGTCGAAGAACCGGTCTCTGGGACAACACCGTAGACCGGTTGTGCTTACATCACGTTTGCGGTTTCGAAGTGCCTGTCCCGTTGCTCACAATGATTCGCAGAACGAGAGCAGGACTAGATAACTATAACTAACGCTGTTACCACAGCGCCTACGTACAGGCTTCTTGAGCTACATCTTCCTACATAAATGTCAGCAATCTTCTAGCGTCAAGTCAAATATTTCCTGCATGATTTTTCTTACCCAGTGTTTCAGATGAAATAAATGCACTGTTATACATTTGAAACTTTTATTTGCCTCGGTAGATACTACACAACTTATCTATTGCTTTTACTACATTCCAATATTATTTTATTATTTTCAGTCACGTCCAAGCCGACTTTTATCTAACTGAAAAACCGTTGTGTGTATAAATAGCGAGGCAGTTATTAACTAACGAATAAAGTAGATAAGTAGAAAGTCATGTCTAATATACTGATTGTCAGTAACTTGCAGGTGATTTAATATTCGTGAGTCTTACAGAATCAGCCTAGACGTTTATTTTTGGAGTTGGAGAACATTGGACTAACAATCTTCCGTCTGTGGCTAAACAACAAATTTCTCGAATGTGAGAATACAGTGGGGTTATATGAAGTTCGTAATCATTCTTGATGATAATAAAGAGCAGTACTTTTCAGAGACCAAGACAAAACTAACACTATGACAACAAAATATTCAAAACAAGCATTTTTCATAACTTAATTATTCAGTACGAGAACAAGGATGCGTTTCGCATACGGTTTTCCAGTATTCATTAAAAAAAAAGGGTACTTCTCTTGGACAACGAAAGCTGGAAACAAATAAAGCCACAGAAGTAGAGATGAGGACTGAAGTTAGATGGACAGCAGTTAAGAGAAGAGTATGACATAAGTAAATATATCTCTGAACCACAAAAAAAGTGTAATGTATCTTTCTCGTATCATTTTAAGGAGGACAGTCATAAAAAAATAATTCACACACATATTCCATCCGTCTAACAAGCAATATTTACAAGGAAAAGTATCTCAGAATAATGAGATGACATTCAACATAATGGGGATTAAGACTTGACCTTCATTCAGTGCAATGAGTTGTCAGTAACTTCAAATGTTTGTACAATAAGCGTTTGAAGCTGAGAGAGAGGAAAATATGTTACACATGTCACCAAATTCACTAAATTTCCAAAATCTACAGAAATAGTATTGTAATACAGTAGAGTCTCGATAGTTCGAGGTGAACGGGACCGGAACCACCTCGAACTATCGAAAACTCGGACTATCGAAATTTAAATGGGAAAACGAAATATTATGATACTGTAAGTAATACAGTTCAAAATACGAACTTTATTAAAATAAAAGTATTTACACATGCATTGCATTGGCAGAATAACAATAATTATTTATTTAGACAAGTAATAGTGAAGTGTCTTTTGTTTGGCGAAGCTGCAACGTTTCCTCGCGGCAATGTCCCGCCACCGTCTCAGGAGCAGTAGGTCAGTTGGTGTCGCCTCAGGCTGTTGTTCCACGTAGTATATGGCGGCCTCGAGAGCAGCGTAGCCATCTGTGTGACTCATCATCGGTGCAGCCTCTGCCTCGTCATCCTCGTCACTCTCACACTGCGATGGAATGTTAACCATGTCAATTATAGAAGAGTCTCTCACTTCCAACTGTTCGTCCGAATTTAACCACTCGCCTACTTCCACCTCTTCTGCCTCTTCACACCCTGGCAATCTTTTGATTAAATTACACAATGGTTTGATCATCCTCATCTGCTAAATTTTCAGTTTCTGTGTCTGGCATACTTTCCTGTAGAATTTTCCTCTATGACTTAGAAATTGTGTCTGACTTTATTTCGCTCCAAGATTCGCTAATCCAGTACACGAGACCCTTCAAAGTCACTTTTTTCAAAACTCTTACAATGCTTTCGTTGTCTTCGGAATGCAGGATTGACTGTAGCAATCGCTGTCGATACTTCTTTTTTTTTTTTAGACATTCTAGAACGCCCTGATCCATGGGCTGAATGAGACAGGTAACGTTTGGTGGGAAACACAAGGCGCGGATACCGTCGCACTGCAGTTCTCCTGCACCTGGATGTACAAAATTGCTTTGCATGGCAGTCCCCTTTCTTTTAAAAAAGTCTTGCAGTCAGGTGCAAATGACTTTAAAAAAAAAAGTCTCGGATTATTGGAAACTCGAACTATCGTGCTCTACTGTAAGGCAAAGACAACAGTTATTGTTAAGTCGGTTTTTTTATGATGTACTCTGTCCAACGGTGACTGTTCGACGTAAAAGTCGAGGCACAGTAATGTCCTGTTACGTTCTGCTCTGTCAGAAGTCAATCAAAAATTGATGCTCTTGCTGATGAGAGAAGTGACTGTAGCTGTTGTAGCATTACTGACATCTCGCCCTATTTCCCTTCGAATGATTGGGAAAGGGGACAGATATACAACCAAAGTGCACACAGTTATTTTCAAATGCATTAAAAAAATTAATTTTTTCTTTAGATGTAACCACCTTCCAAAATTTTGCACATCATGTTGAGTATTTTTCAGTCTCAATTACATTAGCACAAGTGTCACATCAAAATCGGTTTTAATTCTTTCCCTCAAATTCAATAGTTACTCAGTTTAACATAAATAAAGTTTTCAGAACAAGAAAAGAAACTTCTGACAATATAGTCGATATAATCTTACAGATGCTAACCTGTGTCCCGAAAATTGATAACAGTAAAATAAGTCATCGGAATAACCCATTTAAAATGTCTCAAGTATCTCAGTAGAACTTAGAGAATTTCCAGCTTTTGAATACATTGACGAAACACATCGAATCATCAAATAAATTGTAGCAACTTAATGCATAAAACTTTATCAAATATGAAACAAACCTACTTCATAAATTCATTCCCAAGGAACAAGAAAACTTGGAAGGGAGAATGACAACTTTCATAAATACTAAAGATATAGTACACTACAAGTCAAAGAGATCTGCCATATCCACAGCAACTGTTCTTTATAAACCCTCCAAGTAAGCCTGTGAGAATATAACTGGGCAGTTTCCTGTTTCCGTTACTTATTCATAACAACATGAGCTGAGTTGATTGTCATCCCCCTTATACTTGTGAACATATTGCCATTTTCTCAAATGGGGATCGTACCCTGAAACACGAAGAACTGAAACACGGTGCACCCAACATCTATTAAAAAAAAAAAAAAAAAAAAAAAACAGTTAGGCAACCAGCTCTTGCTGCGGTAGATCAACGCAATTTACAGCGCGCCTCAAGAGGGCACAGTTCGGAATTCAGTCTTGAAACAAGCAGAGGTAATTGGTATCTATTTTTAATCTGACGAGGCGGCATCAACCTTAAGCACAGACTTGCGCTGTGCCCCACAACATTCATTAACCCTCGAGCGAGCACGGCTGTGTATAGAGTGCGCCAATCGCAAGTAACGTTGCTTTGTACTGTTCCAATGTTGTACACTTGCGAACTGGTAACTATTCCTTCATTGCTTCTTCATTTAACACAGTAACAATTTGTGTTGTGATACGTCCAAATGAGCAGAAGTAATATAAAATAAACCACAAGCAAGGTGATAAACAATTTACGATACGTGGAAGAAAATGACTCAGATTCCAAGCTAGTAGCAAAATCCCACGATAAGGCAGCTATCAATGTGATATTTAGTAATCAAATAAGCGGCTGGCAGGGATGTGCTGCAACTGCGTCGTTCAGTATTTCTAGTGGATCATTACTGTGTGGTATTGCGGCAATAGAGAGATATAATGCAAGGTTTATTTTATTATTGTTTCATTAAACAGTGATATAGCGATTACAATGTAAGTACATTTGATTGTTGTTAATTAAACTAAGATTAAAGTGTGATTTTGCCCATATATGTTTACACTTGTAACATAAAGACAGCTATTACTTGCATATGTACAAAGAGGGCTGCGCGCCTACTGATGTTACAAAAATTGGCGGGCCTCTCTAGGGTTAAAAGTCAGTTATGTTCTGCAAGTACGTACCGTAGAAATGGAGAATCCACTCAGGGCCGCATCACAAAGACATGCGTCAGTTAAGGAGTGACCCGACAAACATCATGCAAAAAGGGTCGCTTGCCTCTGTCCACCATAGTATTGCTCGGCGAAAGCTGCCAGGTCTTCAATTCCACGTGAACACAGTCATGCTTAGCAGCCTGCCGTAAAGTGTTCCTGTGAAACTGCTCTCGTCCGCGGACGTTAGCACTCCATTCCACAAGCAACTAGCTGCAACACAAACTACGAGTAGAATAAGTAAGACGCCCGCAGCCACAGTGCTTCGTAACCACCGTATTGTCCTACTGTCCCGAATTAACGTCCCTTTCTCCAAGAGCTACCACAGCGCTCTAGACACTACTTCAGCCATCGACGGCTACTGATTAACAACTCTGTCACCACAGTCGGAATTGTCCTGACTCTTTCGGCTGCCTGTCTTTAACTTCACGCCTGCTCTCGGCACACATCACTTGCCCCACCTATCACGTGACTCCGCGTAATCCTTGCCACAGAGGCGCTCCACCACAGTCGTGCAGACCACCAGCTCACTATGTCATGCTACTTATAGTTGTTATATTCTTTTCTTGTTTGCATTTGGAATCGGATGCACGGTGTCAAAAGTCAATTCTTGCGATTCTCCTTTTCTGTCAATTTATTTCTCGCATAGGTAGAAACAGTAGGCTAATGATATTGGTAACAAATACCAGATGAATCGTATTCTAACCAAGCAGATCATTCTGCCCTAGTCTCATCACGCTTATTTACACGAAACTGTTGCTTTAAGACAGTACGCGACAAGATGCCTGAAATACATTGGCTTCCAGCAGGTCGCGAGCCACAAGAATGAATCGTTAGATTAAACTTCTGGTTTATCTTAGGTGTTTTATTCTATCATGCTAAATTTTCTTCATGTTCAAGTGTAGAGAATGTAATATTTCTATGCAAAATACAAGTAGTTGCTCTAGGTGTAGGTAGCTTGCTACATATGAGGTACCTTTGAAGACTTCAAGGATGCGTTGAACAGAATTGGTATTCACTGATTTTGGGTACCAAGACACCAACGAGGACACCGTATAATCACCTTCTCACCACTGTTCAATAAAAACATTATCTTCACAGCCCGAACTCGCCTCCTACTCGTGGTACAAACAGACGCATCAAAAATGTTTCAAATGGCTATGAGCACTATGGGACCTAACATCTGAAGTCATCAGTTCCATGGAACTTAGAACTACTTAAACCTAACAAACCTAAGGACATCACACGCATCCATGCCCGAGGCAGGATTCGAACCTGCGACCGTAGCGATTGCGCGGTTTCAGACTGAAGCGCCTAGAACCGCTCGGTCACAACGGCCGGCTAACAGACGCATCATTTCAGTACCAAGGTGGAGGACGAGGGATTATGTAATGGATACTGTCATTATATACCAGCAAGTTTTCCCTGAACCGTTTGTTAAATCTCAAAATTATTCTGCCATGTAGCGTAAAATTGATTTTTTTCGCCTCCATCTACCCACTCTCCAATCCATTCACTCGGCTCTTGGGTTCGCTCCTGCCAGGACACAAAACAGAAGTGGTCATCACAGCTACTTAATTACAGTGCTGGAAGTTAATGTAAATAAATCTCAAAGGAAAGATAGTTTCTTCAGAATGTTCCAACAGATTTGTAACAGCATTGTCGAAATGCACATTTTGCTACGGACTTCTCCAATAACCACATCTGCGAATCTAGAAACGTTTAAAATAAATACACAACAACCGACGGATTCCAATGTAAGAGCTTTAGTAAACATTGTCCAAGATGACTTATCCTCTTATTGCAGTGTTGGACATACAGCTGAAAGCGTTGTGCATCTGACCAGATAATTTGTCGCTGTTTTTTTTTTTTTTCACTTTAGTTATGATATTGCCGTGCTAGCTGCAAACGTTCTACAACGTCATTTGCTTAACAAGTGCGTACGTACGACTGACCAGGTTATGAGACCTGCTTGCGTCTAAGTGCAGGAAAACAGGTGATCACCCCAACCGTTACACGTTTCTGTCCGTAGCGTCGCAAATCGCCCGCGTTCTTTCATGAAACTTGGGCGTCCAGTACCACTTCATATATAATCAATCTGTAAGTCAACCATTTTCAAAAAATGGTTCAAATGGCTCTGAGCACTATGGGACTCAACTGCTGTGGTCATAAGTCCCCTAGAACTTAGAACTACTTAAACCTAACTAACCTAAGGACAGCACACAACACCCAACCATTTTCAGTAGATACTAATCGCAACGGCGGGTTCTACCCCATGATAATTTTTTCCAGCCGTTTGGAATCGAACGAGGTGGCGCAGATGTATAGATACTGGATTCGCATTCAAGAGAAAAGCGTTTAAAATCCCAGTCCAACCTTCCACATTGAGTAGAATGACATTGTTACTCTGCAGCGGAGCGTGTGCCGATGTGGAACTCAGTGGCAAGTTGAAACTGTGTGGTGGGTCGAGACTCGACCCTTGTACCTTTGACTTTTATGGGCAAATGCTCTATAGGTTTACCTAACAGTGCATTAGTCAGGACCCGCCCTCACAGCATTATTTCCGGCAGTACCGCTCTCCATGTTTCCAGTCTTTTAGAAGTTCTCCTGTATACCTAACAGGACTAGCACTCCTGGAACAAGGGATATTGCGGAGAGAATGCTTAGAGGTAACCCAGAGGGATGTTTCTAAAAGGAATTTTTACTCTGCAGTGGAGCGTGCGTTGATTTGAAACATGACAGCAGTGGAAATGCAGAAAAGAACCAGTAGTGGAGGTAAAGCTGTGATGGTGTGTTAGTGGTACCTACATAGTTCAATAGGTACAGCATTTACTCGTGACAGGCACATGTGTCAGCTTCGAATTCCTGACTGGCGAACAGCTGTAGTCTACCAGGAAGATTGCTCCCGCTTTAGATGTCCCTCGCTTTACCTAAATCGCTCAAGGTCCCAACAAAATGACGCAGTCGAATTCCTTCTTGGACCGCATCTTCAACGGAACATCGATGTTCCTTCTTTCTAAGCGCTACATCTCCACAGAAAATATACTGCCAAGTTACTTTAATGCTGGGTCTTCCCCATTTTCATTTTGACCCTTCAGTATGCTGCATAGCTTTCATGCGTCGTCCTCGGACTACTACAGTTTATAGAGAGGTGGACGCCATGTTTCGGCAGACGAGGCTGTTCCGAAGGGGAAGTACTACCTTTAATACAAAAGCAATATTTTCTCCACAGATGAAGAGAAGTATATACTCACAAAAACAGTACGGTTCAATTGTTATGTTCACCGAGTAATTTAAGTCAAACATTACTGACGTAAATTACAAAGTGAACTTCGCGTAATGCATGTCCAGCAACGTTTTCACACAGTCGGTTTTTCCTGTGAGCACAGGTGTTTGGAGGTCGACATTCAATGCACTTGGAAATCGTCGTTAGTTTACGAGATGCTGTTTTTTCACACATACATGTACAACATAATGAAACTACTAATCCGTCAACAGGATCTATTTGAGAGTATTTTTCCACACAAGAGACTTATAATTAGCGCCTCGCCTCCCTCCCACTTCTCCCACCCGTTTCTTTTCCTCGTAAACTTTCACCAATGCCAGTTTTTGCTGATACCTGTGATACGGCACTGTATGCAGGTCTTGCGCTTTGGTTCCAGTGGTACCCCTCTCATCTTGGCGCTCCAACCGCTGGCTTGTTCTGCTTGCTCTTTAAACGGGATCTGTTTGTTAACGGGAAGCATTAAGAAGAGGATGCATTGTGTTTCAGGTACCTCTCGCAGCCACACAGATTTGCTGTGACACATAGGTAACACGCGTGGAAATTAAAAGTGTGGCGATATATTAGTGTGTAGTCGGCTATTTGGCTAAATCAGAGAATCCCACACTTTTTTTCTTACACGTGGCGTAGACCATGAACAGCATATATTGAAGTCTTGCTTGAACTACAAATCTACGTCATTTTACACTGACTGTTTATGAACCAAGGACGCTAAAGCAGTCACCATTGATCGATAGATCTGCGAGGTTTACGAAGAAATTGCAATGAGTGTCAGTTGTAAGGCGATGAGACTTGACAGTTCAATGAATGGCATGATCAAATACACAACTACAAACGAAGTGGACGTCCTGTTTTGGATAATGAAGTACTGATTCGGACAGTTCAAGAAAGCGTGAAGGGAAGAAGAATCGTAAGTCAACAGAATCCAATCTTTGTAAGATCTTTCCGTGAATTGAAGATACGTTCTACATGGAATTTCCTCTGAGGAACTGAGTTTTTGAAAACTGTTGGCTTGTTTGGAGCCAAAACCTCTTATAGAGCAGCAGTAAAAACAGTCAAATGAAGTTATATGCTCTCCATTTATACATCACAAAAATAGTATCTACATCTACATTTATACTCTGCAAGCCACCCAACGGTGTGTGGCGGAGGGCACTTTACGTGCCACTGTCATTACCTCCCTTTCCTGTTCCAGTCGCGTATGGTTCGCGGGAAGAACGACTGTCTGAAAGCCTCCGTGCGCGCTCTAATCTCTCTAATTTTACATTCGTGATCTCCTCGGGAGGTATAAATAGGGGGAAGCAATATATTCGATACCTCATCCAGAAACGCACCCTCTCCAAACCTGGCGAGCAAGCTACACCGCGATGCAGAGCGCCTCTCTTGCAGAGTCTGCCACTTGAGTTTGTTAAACATCTCCGTAACGCTATCACGGTTACCAAATAACCCTGTGACGAAACGCGCCGCTCTTCTTTGGATCTTCTCTATCTCCTTCGTCAACCCGATCTGGTACGGATCCCACACTGATAAGCAATACTCAAGTATAGGTCGAACGAGTGTTTTGTAAGCCACCTCCTTTGTTGATGGACTACATTTTCTAAGACTCTCCCAATGAATCTCAACCTGGTACCCGCCTTACCAACAATTAATTTTATATTATCATTCCATTTCAAATCGTTCCGCACGCACACTCCCAGATATTTTACAGAAGTAACTGCTACCAGTGTTTGTTCCGCTATCATATAATCATACAATAAAGGATCCTTCTTTCTATGTATTCGCAATACATTACATTTGTCTATGTTAAGGGTCAGTTGCCACTCCCTGCACCAAGTGCCTATCCGCTGCAGATCTTCCTGCATTTCGCTGCAATTTTCTAATGCTGCAACTTCTCTGTATACTACAGCATCATCCGCGAAAAGCCGCATGGAACTTCCGACACTATCTACTAGGTCATTTATACACTCCTGGAAATGGAAAAAAGAACACATTGACACCGGTGTGTCAGACCCACCATACTTGCTCCGGACACTGCGAGAGGGCTGTACAAGCAATGATCACACGCACGGCACAGCGGACACACCAGGAACCGCGGTGTTGGCCGTCGAATGGCGCTAGCTGCGCAGCATTTGTGCACCGCCGCCGTCAGTGTCAGCCAGTTTGCCGTGGCATACGGAGCTCCATCGCAGTCTTTAACACTGGTAGCATGCCGCGACAGCGTGGACGTGAACCGTATGTGCAGTTGACGGACTTTGAGCGAGGGCGTATAGTGGGCATGCGGGAGGCCGGGTGGACGTACCGCCGAATTGCTCAACACGTGGGGCGTGAGGTCTCCACAGTACATCGATGTTGTCGCCAGTGGTCGGCGGAAGGTGCACGTGCCCGTCGACCTGGGACCGGACCGCAGCGACGCACGGATGCACGCCAAGACCGTAGGATCCTACGCAGTGCCGTAGGGGACCGCACCGCCACTTCCCAGCAAATTAGGGACACTGTTGCTCCTGGGGTATCGGCGAGGACCATTCGCAACCGTCTCCATGAAGCTGGGCTACGGTCCCGCACACCGTTAGGCCGTCTTCCGCTCACGCCCCAACATCGTGCAGCCCGCCTCCAGTGGTGTCGCGACAGGCGTGAGTGGAGGGACGAATGGAGACGTGTCGTCTTCAGCGATGAGAGTCGCTTCTGCCTTGGTGCCAATGATGGTCGTATGCGTGTTTGGCGCCGTGCAGGTGAGCGCCACAATCAGGACTGCATACGACCGAGGCACACAGGGCCAACACCCGGCATCATGGTGTGGGGAGCGATCTCCTACACTGGCCGTACACAACTGGTGATCGTCGAGGGGACACTGAATAGTGCACGGTACATCCAAACCGTCATCGAACCCATCGTTCTACCATTCCCAGACCGGCAAGGGAACTTGCTGTTCCAACAGGACAATGCACGTCCGCATGTATCCCGTGCCACCCAACGTGCTCTAGAAGGTGTAAGTCAACTACCCTGGCCAGCAAGATCTCCGGATCTGTCCCCCATTGAGCATGTTTGGGACTGGATGAAGCGTCGTCTCACGCGGTCTGCACGTCCAGCACGAACGCTGGTCCAACTGAGGCGCCAGGTGGAAATGGCATGGCAAGCCGTTCCACAGGAGTACATCCAGCATCTCTACGATCGTCTCCATGGGAGAATAGCAGCCTGCATTGCTGCGAAAGGTGGATATACACTGTACTAGTGCCGACATTGTGCATGCTCTGTTGCCTGTGTCTATGTGCCTGTGGTTCTGTCAGTGTGATCATGTGATGTATCTGACCCCAGGAATGTGTCAATAAAGTTTCCCCTTCCTGGGACACTGAATTCACGGTGTTCTTATTTCAATTTCCAGGAGTGTATATATTGTGAAAAGCAATGGTCCCATAACACTCCCCTGTGGCACGCCAGAGGTTACTTTAACGTCTGTAGATGTCTCTCCATTGATAAACACATGCTGTGTTCTGTTTGCTAAAAACTCTTCGATCCAGCCACACAGCTGGTCTGATATTCCGTAGGCTCTTACTTTGTTTATCAGGCGACAGTGCGGAACTTTATCGAACGCCTTCCGAAAGTCAAGAAAAATAGCATCTACCTGGGAGCCTGTATCTAATATTTTCTGGGCCTCATGAACAAATAAAGCGAGTTGGGTCTCACACGATCGCTGTTTCCGGAATCCATGTTGATTCCTACATAGCAGATTCTGGGTTTCCAAAAACGACATGATAGTCGAGCAAAAAACATGTTCTAAAATTCTACAACAGATCGACGTCAGAGATATAGGTCTATAGTTTTGCGCATCTGCTCGACGACCCTTCTTGAAGACTGGGACTACCTGTGCTCTTTTCCAATCATTTGGAACCTTCCGTTCCTCTAGAGACTTGCGGTACACGGCTTGTAGAAGGGGGGCAAGTTCTTTCGCGTACTCTGCGTAGAATCGAATTGGTATCCCGTCAGATCCAGTGGACTTTCCTCTGTTGAGTGATTCCAGTTGCTTTTCTATTCCTTGGACACTTATTTCGATGTCAGCCATTTTTTCGTTTGTGCGAGGATTTAGAGAAGGAACTGCAGTGCGGTCTTCCTCTGTGAAACAGCTTTGGAAAAAGATGTTTAGCATTTCAGCTTTACGCGTGTCATCCTCTGTTTCAATGCCATCATCATCCCGGAGTGTCTGGATATGCTGTTTCGAGCCACTTACTTATTTAACGTAAGACCAGAACTTCCTAGGATTTTCAAGTCCGTACCTAGAATTTTACTTTCGAATTCACTGAACGCTTCACGCATAGCCCTCCTTACGCTAACTTTGACATCGTTTAGCTTCTGTTTGTCTGAGAGGTTTTGGATGCGTTTAAACTTGGAGTGAAGCTCTCTTTGCTTTCGCAGTAGTTTCCTAACTTTGTTGTTGTACCACGGTGGGTTTTTCCCATCCCTCACAGTTTTACTCGGCACGTAGCTGTCTAAAACGCATTTTACGATTGCCTTGAACGTTTTCCATAAACACTCAACATTGTCAGTGTCGGAACAGAAATTTTCGTTTTGATCTGTTAGGTAGTCTGAAATCGGCCTTCTATTACTCTTGATAAACAGATAAAACTTCCTCCCTTTTTTTATATTCCTATTAACTTCCATATTCAGGGATGCTGCAACGGCCTTATGATCACTGATTCCCTGTTCTGCACATACAGAGTCGAAAAGTTCGGGTCTGTTTGTTATCAGTAGGTCAAAGATGTTATCCCCACGAGTCAGTTCTCTATTTAATTGCTCGAGGTAATTTTCGGATAGTGCACTCAATATAATGTCACTCGATGCTCTGTCCCTACCACCCGTCCTAAACATCTGAGTGTCCCAGTCTATATCCGGTAAATTGAAATCTCCACCTAAGACTATAATATGCTGAGAAAATTTATGTGAAGTGTATTCCAAATTTTCTCTCAGTTGTTCTGCCACTAATGCTGCTGAGTCCGGAGGTCGGTAAAAGGAGCCAATTATTAACCTAGCTCGGTTGTTGAGTGTAACCTCCACCCATAATAATTCACAGGAACTATCCACTTCTACTTCACTACAGGATAAACTACTACTAACAGCGACGAACACTCCACCACCAGTTGCATGCAATCTATCCTTTCTAAACACCGTCTGTACCTCTGTAAAAATTTCGGCAGAATTTATCTCTGGCTTCAGCCAGCTTTCTGTACCTATAACGATTTCAAAAAATGGTTCAAATGGCTCTGAGTACTATGGGACTGAACAGCTGTGGTCATCAGTCCCCTAGAACTGAGAACTGCTTAAACCTAGCTAACCTAAGGACATCACACACATCCATGCCCGAGGCAGGATTCGAACCTGCGACCGTAGTATAACGATTTCAGCTTCGGTGCTTTATATCAGCGCTTGAAGTTCCGGTACTTTACCAATGCAGCTTCGACAGTTTACAATTACAATACCGATTGCTGCTTGGTCCCCGCATGTCTTGACTTTGACCCCCACCCGTTGAGGCTGTTGCCCTTTCTGTACTTGCCATAGGCCATCTAACCTAAAAAACCGCCCAGCCCACGCCACACAACCCCTGCTACCCGTGTAGCCGCTTGTTGCGTGTAGTGGACTCCTGACCTATCCAGCGGAACCCGAAACCCCACCACCCTATGGCGCAAGTCGAGGAATCTGCAGCCCACACAGTCGCAGAACCGTCTCAACCTCTGATTCAGACCCTCCACTCGGCTCTGTACCAAAGGTCCGCAGTCACTCCTGTCTGGACAGTGCACCTGACTTTTTGGCACATGACAACGAAGACGGTAGTGAATTTCTGAGGAAGATAATGCCTTGGGATGATACTTCGTTCGCTTATCGAAACCCTTAGTCGATACAACATTCAGTGGAATGGAGGCACACTGCGTCACCAGTAAATGGCAAATCCAAACAAATCTTGACATCTCGAAAAATGTACAGTCTTTCGGGATAGATGAGGTATTCAACTGTTAATTTTTTTTTAACCGCGAGTTGAAACAATTTGTGTAAATATTTGCCGTGGGACGCTTATGAGCTTGCCTTCCGCAGTACAGAATGAGCGCGACAGAAAGCCCATAAATGGTATTGTTTTGCTTCATGAGAATGTCCGATACCACTTCCATACAGCCCTGTCCCCGCCCATAACAACTGCCATCTCATTTTCCACCTGAAAACGTTCCTTGGTCTCAGAAATTCAACAGCGACGAACAGCACAGACATCCTCAAATAACATGTTAACACACGGTTGGCAACACAATCGGCAAGGAGCTGTGAGGAAGGTATACAAAATCTTTTGCCACTCTGTGACAAATGTCTTCAAAATAGTGGGAAGTATGTGGAAAGTTACTTTCTGCTTTGTGTGTTCTTCATCAAATAAAGAATTATTTTGTATTTTTATTCCTTTTGCCTTTATTACTGAAAGGAACTTACTTCCTGGACACATCTCATTAATTAAACGCAAGATGCCGCTTTATTTCCAGTACAATTTTCTTTCTGAATAACATAACTGTAACCGTAAATTGGATGTAGAGGCATTGTGCAGGTCGCTTTTAATCCACCAGAGCGATAGAAGACTAATCAAACAAAGTTCTGTCACGTTTTCGACCTAACTTAAGTATTTGTCCTTCACTACACAGTACTCTCTGAAAATTGCAGTATTATTAATTTTGGGTTTTGTAACTAAGGATAGGAGAGATAGAATTACACTTGAAACCCGTTCACACATTGACTTATATTGTATCTGTGTGTAAGTGAATAAAGTTTCCATTACAATTGTTTTAGCAACGACTTTGCATTCCATTGGGAATGTGCAAAGTAATGCGGTGTTCAGCTACTTTCCACTTTGCAAGTGAGCTGTAACATGTTTCAGAGATGGAACAGAAAAGTTGTACATGATGAAAAGAAAACGCACTTCCATTTCTTCAGGGCAGTAGTAGTACATATTCGATCATAGTTAAATAAAGTGTGGATTGTAGCGTTCTCATATATCACAATTTACCACGTGCCGTCAAACGAGACTGAGGCGTTTCAAATCCTTATCCCTTCAGGCGAGTAAGAGATGACTCTATGCGTTGGTTTGTTAGCAGGAAGAAAAAAAACTTTTGTTTAATATTTTGTGTAGGACATTGAAAGTCTGATAGAGTAAAAATAGCTGTAGGTATCAAACTCAGATCTCATGATTAGGTACCCAATATTTCTTTTCAGCTTTAAATCATCTGAGCTTGAAACGAGACAGTGCTATTAAAGGTATTGCGCAAATAATGTAGGCAACATAAGTTCATTAAAGTAACCGTATGTATTAAGCGAAAACAGATACAAAATGCCAGGGCACTTCTCTCGATCGCGGGCTCGTTTCGACTGCTGCCAGCACAAGAGTGAGCATCGAAAAGTTCGTTTATTTTGTGTCGAGTCAAAATCTCTCAGCAGCAGAGACATGCGCTGGCTCAAGTCCGTCCGTAAGCGATAGCAAAAGAAAAATTAAATAGAATACAGAAACGAAAGCTTACATTAAAATCAAGTAACTAAAGAGACTGTGTTAAGTTCCAGCTGAGATTAGAATGAAATATTAAAAATGGCAGTTTTTCTTAAAACAGTCATTACTTTTGTTTCGTTCCCTACCTTGGAAACGTAACTGCAACAAGGCGCATTATCCGGTTGCGATACCGGGTTCTGCTTGTGTTGTAACCTCCGAAGCTGACAGGAGCCCCTTGTTCTCCAACAGGTGGTCTCGGCTGTGCTGCTGACGCTGGCGCTGTGTTTCGCGACGCTGCAGGCGAGCCCGGTGGCTGACCCGCACTGGGGATGGAGTGGTGGCTACGGATACGGACACCACCACCACTGGCACCACCCACACCACTGGCACCACCCACACCACTGGCACCACCACGACTACTACTGAGAAGGAGTCAGACTGGCTCCGGCAAGGAGCATCTAAGTATAACAGACTTTCTGGCTTACGACGGTGACGACCATGCGTGCATCTTCATTGACTGTATATTGGAAATACCAATAAACTGAGATTTACTCTGCATTTTTGAATGTTTACAGTTTTAATTCATTTAACTTGATTGAGGTGTTCCTTATTTCCATGTGTTGTTAGAATCAAAGACATCTTGACCTGCTATCAGTGTGTAACATCTTGGTTCCAACGTGGTGTTACACTGGGAAATAATGGGTTGCACGGTAATGTAGAAAGACATTGAATAATCTTAATGCACTGTTCAGAAAAATTCTGTTTCTGACCATCTCTTAGTAGAATACTTTTTCAATGTTTGTTTAAAGATCGATTGCCTTATTTAATTATTCCACGTTTATCAACTAAAGATGTACTGTAAAACCATGAATGTAGACAATCCATGGCAAAAATTCATTTAAGAAGTAAATCAGGTTCGCAAACTTGAAGACAATTAATTATATTTCAGTGACTCCTACGATTTCAAAGTTGAGAGCATAATGTGTGCCCAGTAATGAATGATTAATTGATAGGTAGATTAATATCACATATAGGAAAGAAGAATTTGTTACAATGTTACTTCTCATCAATCCATTTCAAGGCATTAAATAATTTACTTATTACTGACACATACATTCATTTTTCACTTTCGTGAAAGTGTACTCTCCATATCCAAGCCACGAAGAATAATGTGTCAGGAATGCAAAGAAAAACTTGAAAAAGACATAGAAATTATTAATACTTTTAACAGTGTTTTGTTTAGAGTGACGTTTACTAAGACGGTGACAATATATGAATCACTATAGAAACAAATGTCATACCAATGACGGCGGAAGTTGCCTATCTCATTGTGGATTTCCAATGACGTATTCAACAGATTTTTCTTTATCAGCAGTTATTACCAAGGCCGTTGTACAAATTTAGCAACAGGTAACGTCATCGAATAATAAAAACCGAGAGCGTCAACTTCTGACAGTAGGTGTGGGGCACCAAAGAAGACATGGTGATTGTGTGCTAATACTCTGAATTACAGCAAAATTCCGGTGCTGCATCACTAATTGATTATAGAAATGAAGTTCTATCATTTACTTTAGATAACATTTCTCATAATCTGCAACTGACACACTGACGAGACATCTAGTGAGATCAGAGCAATATGTGTAATTGTCCGCTACAGAGATCTTAGTCACAGGTAATCGATAGCTTGTAGTTCAGTATACACATAAAGTTAGAAGTCATGAAGTAACTATTTACCTGTGTACTGAAACTGATGCAGAAACAGCGGCATACGACTGAATGCTCCTTCAGCAAGGCAATAATAGGTGTGAGACAGCAAAGATGGCATAGTGACTGTGTGTTGATACACTGGAATTACATCAATGGAATGCTACTGGGTTCTTTCACATGTCTGAAAAGATTCCGGTGCTACAGCACCAGTTGCGTATCGCTCGTACGAAACTCAGCTTGTCATTTTCTCACATGATATACTGAGATCTACGGGTGAAGGACAACAGGCAGTTTTCATATTTCTAGACTACCGGAAAGCATTTGACACGGGGCCTCATTGCAGGCTGTTAACGAATGTACGAACATGTAGGATAACTGCTCAGGTATCTAAGTGCCTCGATGACTTCTTAAATAATAAAACCCAGAAAGTTGCCCACGATGGCGAGTGTTCATCAGAGACAACAGTTTCGTTAGGTGTGCCCCAGGGAAGTGTGATGGGACCGCTGTTGTTCTCTCTACAAATAAATTATTTGGTGGACAGGGTGGGCAGCAATCTGCGGAAGTTTGCTGCTGATGCTGTTTTTGGTACGTTAAGGGTCGAAGTCGAGTGACTGTAGGAAGGTACAAGGCGATTTAGACAAAATTTCCAGTTGGTGTGATGAATGGCATCTAGCCGTAAATGTGGATAAATGTAAGTTAATGCGGATGAGCAGGAAGATCAAA
Organism: Schistocerca nitens; assembly: GCF_023898315.1. Lineage (NCBI taxonomy): Eukaryota > Metazoa > Arthropoda > Insecta > Orthoptera > Acrididae > Schistocerca > Schistocerca nitens. Next base: position 252,208,470 of record NC_064618.1, read on the forward strand.
CCTTTAATGCCTGGATACAGTATCAATACTGTCCCTCTTAACACAGTCAAGCCATTCAAATATTTGGTAGTAATGTTGCAAAGCGATATGAGGTGCAACGAGCATGTGAGAACTGTGGCAGGGAAGTAGAAAGGTCGACTTAGGTTTATCGAGAGAATTGTAGGAAAGCGTGGTTCACCTACAAAGGAGACCGCGTATGGAATTCTGGTGCGACCTATTCTTGAGTACTGCTCGAGTGTCTGGGATCCGTACCAGGCCGGATTGAGGGGGGACATCGAAGGAATTCAAAGATAGGCTGCTAGGTTTGTTACCGGTAGGTTCGAACACACGTAGGTGTTATGGAGATGCTTCTGGAACTCAAATGGGAATCCCTGTACGGAAGGCGAAGCTCTTTTCGAGAAACACCATTCAGAAAATTTAGAGACCTGGCGTTTGAAGCTGACTGCCGAAAGATTTTACTACCGCCTACGTCCATTGCTAGTAAGGATCATGAAGAAAAGATATTGGAAATTAGGGCTCATGCAGTGGCATATAGACAGTAGCTTTTCCCTCCCTCTGTTTGCAAATCGAGCAGCAAAGGAAATCACAGATAGCGGTACAGAGTGTCGTCCGCTACGCACCGTACTGTGGCTTGCGGAGTATCTTTGTGAATGTAGATACAGACGTACAAATACTGGAACGATTCCTTGGAAAGCGACACGCCCAACTTCCTGTCTTACTCTTCCAGGTTAGTTGTAGTAGTAGTAGTATTAGTTTTATTCGTCAACGGAATACTTTTACAATTATATTCTACAAGTCATATAGTTACAATTTAACAACAAAAAACTAAAGTCAGCTCTTCAGTCATTTACATAAGTACATGTCTGGTTTGGGATGGTTGAGGCCTATAGAGGGCTGTGGTCTTATATCAGCAACCTTCCACATATTTGCCTGAAGTAATTTAGAGAAAGCAAGGGAAACGTAAGACACTACGGTAGAATCCAGATCAGAGTCCCCATCCTCCGAGAATAAGAGGATACACTGGTAAGAATAGTATAACCTTGACCTGTTTATCATTAGTGTACAATACCATTTCCCAAAGAAGTTACTTAACAGTGTAAGAAATTAGTGCTACTCTTTCCACTCAATTCCCAAGATCGATCAATGCAGAGGTTTACACGTAATACGCACACATTATTTCATACAGTAGCACTACAGATACTACCATTTGTGATTCCGGTACTGGCGTTGCCACCTGGTTCCCAATTCGTATACACAAGATTCACATTTGCTTTCCTAAAAAGTAAGTCAGTAATCGTCTCTAATGAGTGAGATACTGAGCTCAGAATGAGTTGTTGGTGCCCTACAATGCAGAGTTTTGAAAGTAAGAAATGAAAAAAAAAGACAAAAATCATAACAGTCTGAATGTGTCTTGTGAAATGACAGAGGTGTTTTACTTCAACTGACTCGTGTTAGTAAACTATTTCTCTGCATTGCCTAGGTCATCCTTCAGTGTCACTGCCACTGTCACTACGACTTCTCGCTACTTGAGGGAGAGGCGACCGGTTTTTGAAGACGCGCCTAACCAGCCAGTGGTCGGCAAACGCGTGCTTCTATTGACTCAGGTAAACACTGGAAGCACACATAGGTGACAACCAGCCAAACCATTAACGTTCACAATTGTACGGGAGGAAAGGTGACATCTAGAGACGACTGTGTATTGCTGTCGACAGACTAGTTGTTCGTGTACCTAAGCATATACACTGCTGGCCACCGTAAATGCAACACCAAGAAAGACAAGAGGTAGCACAACAAGATTTATTTTGTAGATAACATGTTGACCAAGTATCAAATGATTACGTTTACAGACGTCTGTGACATGTGGTTCCTGCCAGAATCAGTAGCCAGAGTAGCCGCCATTGTTGGAGATCACCGCTGCCACACGTCTCGGCATTGAGTCAAAGAGACGTTGGATGTGTTCTTGGGGTACAGCAGCCCAAGCAGCTTCCACACGTTGCCAAAGATCATGGTGTGGCAGCTGGGGATGTAATCTGGGTCACTCGATGAGCAACCATGGACCACATGTTTTCTATCGGCGAATGATCCGGAGAGCGAGCCGGCCAGGGAAGCAATTCAATCTGGTTATTGACGAAGAACCTTTGGACAATGCGTGCCACGTGTGGTCGCGCATTATCCTGTTGAAATATGGCTCTGGCCGAGCCCTGAAGGTAAGGAAGGACAACTGGCTCCAGTACCTCGGATATGTAGCGTCGGCTATTTAAAGTACCGGCAATGCGTACTAGAGGCGTGCGAGAGTAATATCCAATACCGCCCCATACCATAATACCCGGTGCAAGACCAGTGTGGCGGTGCATAATGCAGCTGTCCAGCATCCTCTCTCCACGGTGTCTCCACACTCGAATCCGATCATCGTGGTGCTGCAGACAGAAGCGTGCCTCGTCAGTAAAGACAACGTCATTCCATTCTGCCGTCCACAGCCGTCTGTCATCACACCATTGGCGACGGAGACGTCTGTGGTTCTGCGTCAATGGTAGACGAAGCAATGGACGTCTTGCGGACAGACAACTCTGCTGTAAACGGCGTCGAATGGTACGCGCAGACAGTGGATGATGGGTTACAGACGCAATGTGCTGTGCTATGGTTCGGGATGTGACTGAGCGATCCGTCACTGCCATGCGCACAATTTGCCTATCAGCACGTGCAGTGGTGCACCGAGGTGAATGCGATCGACCACGTCGGTCCGTCGTACCCTCCTGCATCCAACGGTCACATATCCGCATTACAGTTGTTTGGTTTCGTCCAACACGACTAGCGATTTCTCTGTATGATAATCCACAATCTCGGTAAGCCACTATCCTTCATCTGTCGAACTCGGATACTGGATCAAAAGATGTTCGCTGTTGTCTACGAGGCATAACTGATCGTCTTGTGAAACAACCACAAGGTAAACACACGTGCCGAACGTACACTCGTTGAAATCGCCAAGCCTTAAATGGCGCTATGAGGTGGCGCCACAGGCGCGCGTGATGCGCATCTGCGCTGAAATTCTAATCAGTTGCGTATCTCATCGCTGCAAACCCATGGTGTAAATTTCACTTGATTCGGATGCTTCCTTCAGGGTGTTGCATTTACGGTGGCCAGCAGTGTACATCATCCTAATAAAATTATAAGAAATCTCGATATTGTTGTCTTCTGCATTCGGCAATTGTTACAGATCAAACGGTTTCCGCTGGGAAAACAATACTGATTGCGAATTTTGTACTATATCTGACGATGTAGTGAGATTTCTGGTAACACACAATTGCACATTAAAACTGACATTATGAATGATTCTAGTTATTAGTCCTATACCTAATAGTAGGACGAGATTTCTGGTAACTCCCAATCGCACATTAAAACTGACATCATGAAGGATTCTAGCTATTAGTCCTATACCTAATAGTAGGAAGAATAAATGACTACATTTGCACGTTATTTGGGAGTATACAGGGTATGATACTCAGTACACAGAGTGCATGTGAGAGCAACAACGTTACTAACGCAGCTAGATATGCTGTTGCACTGTGCTATTGTTCTTCAATGATGTACGTCAAGCCATGGTGCCTGTGTCGCTTGAACATGCAAATACTTAGCTTTTCAGGGCAACCGCACAGAGCAGACAAGAATGGTGGTGTGCAAGTCTTTCAAGTGGGAGATCCGGATATTGTGCTCGTCAGGACTTCAGCCGAGCAACCTCTATACAGTGGTAGATCTGGACGGCACGGGAAACCTCTGATGTTACCTTATTTTGTTGAAAAATAACGTCATAGAGACCTCGAAGACAAAATACATCCTCTTACATTAATATTATCCGAATTACGAGTCTACAAACCACAACGGTTGTGTACCTAAAGCGAAGTAAATTCGTATGAGAGTCCTTCAAAAGAGACTTTCAACTGCCTGTTTGCATTTACTGCAGTTGGACGCCACATTGACGAGTTGCGCGCACTTAACCTACCCCAGTGATGTTACCATTGAAAGGGGTATACAGCCTGATGTGGAATCTAAACAACGTGCACTTACTGGCATTGCCGGCCGCGGTGGTCTCGCGGTTCTAGGCGCGCAGTCCGGAACCGTACGACTGCTACGGTCGCAGGTTCGAATCCTGCCTCGGGCATGGATGTGTGTGATGTCCTTAGGTTAGTTAGGTTTAAGTAGTTCTAAGTTCTAGGGGACTGATGACCACAGCAGTTGAGTCCCATAGTGCTCAGAGCCATTTGAACCATTTGAACTTACTGGCATTATTTCACGTCACTGAGAGATGAAAGCTAGCTTATAGGTACAACGAAAAATTCCGGTGTCTGGCTAGGATTCGATCGATTCGATCCCGGAACCTTAAGATCTGCAAGTTTGCACTTTACCACTTATTTTATTTTATTTTTTTAACCCCTGTTTTCCGCACGGTAGTCATCTACACTGAATAAATATTTTTCTTCCCTTTACCGCTTTTTTCCCTTCTACTTCACCACAATATTCCTCAAACGCCATTGGCATGGCCAAACAAAACGTAATAGTGGTTTTAGAAACAAGCTCAAAGGAACGTGGAACAGATAGGCAAGTTTCAGGGAAAACATCTTTCACCCTTCAGTTCACACATTTTATTTAAACAAAACCCAAAATATTTCAATTAGGAAGATATCCCTAGCGTTTTAAGAAATATAATTTAAACAAAAAGCACGTAGCATAACTCACAGCCTAACTCAAGCGCTTGAGAAATATTCACAATCGCCCAGAAGAGAAGTGTTAAACATCCTAACTAACACCTTTCCCTCAGTTAAAAGCAACAGGATTTTTTAAAAAAAGGTGCTGACCATTTAAGAAAGACAGCCATTTAAGAAACACCCCAAACATATAATTTGAAGGCAAGCTTCGAATTATGTTTGATTGCTTTAAAATATTAAGGTCAAAATGATTTCAACATGCTCAAAAAAATCTTACGATTTCTTTCAGTTAACGAAATTACAGAAAAATTTTAAAGTATTAATCACTTAAAAAAAAAAAAACATTTGGGAGACACGCCCAAAATACCTCTTCAAGGCAAGCTTTCAATTACATATAATTGCTGTGTGTAACTCTTGATTGGGCGACTCGTTTGCTGAGGCGTTGGCCCTCGGCTGACGCAGGTTCTGGCGTCCTTCCGTTCCGTCAGACCGGTACTGTCTTCCACAAGGCGTCGCCTTCACACTAAGGCGCGTGTTCACGGTCAGTTTCATACCACTGGCGGAGAAGTGTGCAGTAAACACAAGCGGGAGGAAAACGTTATTCCGGTGCGGTAGAGCACAGTGCCTTTGTGACACAACAGGCAAAATATGGAAGTACCGAGCTATTAGGAGCTCAAAAGGCAACGGGCGGAAACCAAAGCCTGCAACTCCACGCTGCTGTATCAAACCAAATCGTAAGATAGATGTTACAGAGACTCAGAAAAACTCAAGAGATTGTCGAAGGTGCAAAAATGAGAGCCAACAGCCGCCCAAGTTAGGTCAACTTGCACAATTCACGAGTGTGATTAGTGATACACACGCATTTCCCCAAATACGTTAGGAAGTATCTAGAGTAGAACACTGAGTGGCCCTTATTATTAAATGAATGAATATAAAACACATACCAGGAAGGCCACACTGTTCAGTCTCATTCTATCAGGAATTTAGATAAGAAACGAAGCCATCAGTCATAATTCGTAACTACAGCAGAAGTTAAAGAAGGTCACTGAAAAGTGGAAAAGCGTCCGGGACGGACGGTGATTCACTTGAACCGAACGCAAACACCTGTGACCCTCTCATTGTGAAGAACGATGGGGCCACCTCCTGTCATTTCTGGCGGTCGCGTCCAAACTCACGCTGTCACTTCCGTCCTGCCAGAGCCACTCCACACCACTGCTCTGCATCTATCACTCCGCCCGCCGTACTGCCCACAGCGACCACTCGCCGCCACCGTCACTGAAATCGAGCTGCCGCCGCCAGCTGAGCGCCTCCACCAGAACAAGAACACCTCAGAACCAAACGAAGGACAGACAGACCCAGGGAATTCGAGGGCAGCTGAGCCGCACGGATCTGCCATACATACGGATGTTCCGAAAAGAAAAAGAAACGTATATGCAGCGTGATTCAGCTGCCCTACCTATACTGGGATACGTTTTCATTGGAGGGCACAGTTTCTGTGTTATTCGAGAAAAAGGCGTTTGAAGGCTAATTTTGGACGTTTTCCTTTAGTAATTGGAAAACTACGATCTCAGGCGAAAACGTATCAGAATATAAAATTTCTGCACGTTAAACTTCGTAAAAAAAAAGGTCCTGTTCATTTATTACATAGGCCTAATAGTTTGCGCATAGTGAGTGAGACAATATGAGAACCTGGAATGAGATTTTCATTCTGCAGCGGAGTATTCCCTGATATGAAACTTGCTGGCAGATTAAAACTGTGTGCCGGACCGAGACTCGAACTCGGGACACAGTATTCAGCTGCCAGGCAGTTTTAATATGAGAACCTCTTACTTGGTTTTCTAGGGTGTTGCGTGTTGCATAAAACCAATAGGTAGGGGCAGATGAATTAGAGAGAGAGAGAAAGAGAGAGAGAGAGAGAGAGAGAGAGAGAGAGAGAAAGAGAATAAAAGAAAGAGCGGAATGCTATCCAGCAATCCACCGACCACAGAGCCTCAACGCTGACAAAATTTTTCTTTCTATTTATAAAAGAACACAGTCGAGGAAGGAGTTTTCCAAAGACGATAAATGATAAGGATCACTTACCCCGACAGGGTGCCTGGAGACATCCATCACTTAAGGGTCACACCCGCTGACCATCTTAACCATCACGCTGTTTGGTAACCGTTAGGTTTAGCATGTTAGCAAAATTGTCCTGATATCGGGGCAATTGCGAGGTGTCCCAATATGCAGTACCTACTGCTGAAACGTCGAAACCTCATCTCCCTTCCCCCAGCCTAAAACAAAATGTACAAAATGAGCGATTAATCACATCACTGAATTAGTTTTCGACTTGGGAAAGAAGTCCTGGTACGGAAAACAAGTTGATTCCGCAGCCAGAGCCAGTTCGCCCAGGTTCTGCAGAAAAAATGCTATCCTCTGCCGCAGTACTCTTTTACTGCAGTCATTTAAATCGGCACCCTCTTCCTTTGAGCGCAGGTAAAGCTTACCGCTATTCCATCACTGGAGCACACAAGCAAGAGCGTTAACTACTGCCAACCATTTCATCATATGAATGAAGTCAGATCGTAACCAAGTAATAAAGATCATCTTCCCTAAGAACACCAAGGAGCATGACACCATATCAGAAGTGAGAGTGACCTGCAATCTAATACTTGCAGTTGTTCTTTTGAAATTGTAGTAGAGCACAATTTTACTTTCACTGTATAAAGGAGTCTTACTACTTTTTAAGCTTTCATCACGTCCACATCCAGTCTTTCTCTTTGTGTGCAGCAAGTAGTGGCACAAAGAAAAGGTCCGATTGCACTGGGGAGGGTGCCGGAGGGCTGGCGGCGTGAATGGAATAACGAAATTTCCTATGTGAAGAAGTAGTAGACTACCCGAGTTGCGTTAAAAACAATTTTTAACGCAAATAGCGTGCTATTTCTTAACATTTCCAGTCTTCAAAACTGTTGCTGAAAATGGTGAACAAAAATCTAAATGACTACACTGGTCCTTGGATAGGGGGGGGGGGGGGGCGGACGTGTGAGAGGAAATGCTAACGTAATCGGCGTAAGGAGCTGCTGACAAAAACGGCAACGTTTAACTTCACCACACAATTTTGACACTGCAACTGTTGGGTCGCTAACGTTTGCAGTAATGAAAAGACAGGGAAGCCTACATCAACCGTTCTGAACTAATCCGACATGTGACGAAACTGAACAAGCGGCCGATCGGACATCTTTCATTGGGCCACTTACATGCAGTTACAATTTTTAACTAATTGGTTATCCCCAGGCATGAACCTGCATCGTTTTCCTTTCAATTCTTGCTCTAAGGAGGATAAGGAGGCTGCTAGCTCGTTGATGTACACAATGTCTAATAATAAATCCATACGTAAATATGCAGTTCTAAAACCGGCATTATATTTACAATGTAAAACTAGTACTTTCATATACTGACGCTTTTTTCGATGTATCGAAGGCCGATAACGAAATTCTTTTAAATTTACATATATCGGATTCCCGTTATTTTTAAAAATGTCAACAGTCCTATATCTGATGTAGATACAACAGCTGCGTTCTAACTAAGGCAAAAAAAAGAAAAGAACGAATGAATCTGCTGCAGCAACTGAACCGGAGGCTCTCAAGGCTCCATACTTTACTGCACCTATGATATAAATGAATAACTTGCTAGGATACAAGAGGTTCGCAAAATTGGCTTCGGGAGCCCACGGTGTCTGCCGCTACATATAACTGCGCTTAGTGTTCCCGTAAGGCTTAAGTCACTTCACCTTGAGAAGTCAATTGACGGCCATCACGTGCAGTGAGAGACGCAATGAGGGAGCGGCAACGACGAGAGTGACGGTGAAGCGGGTAATACAAGGATGTCAGTTCCTTGTTAACGAGACAACGTGGTGTACACTTCACCTATTGCTTCATAATCAGCAGCGACTTGGCCTTGATCCGCCGAACATCGCCGAACCTCAGAAGGGCATCATGTGCTCGTGCATATACACTACTGGCCATTACAATTGCTACGCCAAGAAGAAATGCAGATGATAAACGGGTTTTCATTGGACAAATATATTATACTAGAACTGACATGTGATTACATTTTCACGCAGTTTGGATGCATAGATCCTGAGAAATCAGTACCCAGAACAACCACCTCTGGCCATAATAAAGGCCTTGACACGCCTGGGCATTGAGTCAAACAGAGCTTGGATGTCGTGTACAGGTACAGCTGCCCATGCAGCTTCAACACGATACCACAGTTCATCAAGAGTAGTGACTGGCGCATTGTGACGAGCCAGTTGCTCGGCCGCCATTGACCAGACGTTTACAATTGGTGAGAGATATGGAGAACGTGCTGGCCAAGTCAGCAGTCGAACATTTTCTGTATCCAGAAAGGCCCGTACAGGACCTGCAACATGCAGTCGTGCATTACCCAGCTGAAATGTAGGCTTTCGCAGGGGTCGAATGAAGGGTAGAGACATGGGTCGTAACACAACTGAAATGTAACGTCCACTGTTCAAAGTGCCGTCAATACGAACAAGAGGTGACCGAGACGTGTAACCAATGGCACCCCATAACATCACACCGGGTGATACGCCAGTATAGCGATGACCAATACACGCTTCCAATGTGCGTTCACCGTGATGTCGCCAAACAGGGATGCGACCATCATGACGCTGTAAACAGAACCTAGATTCATCCGAAGACGTTTTCCATTCGTGAACCCAGGTTCGTCGTTGAGTACACCATCCAAGGCGCTCCTGTCTGAGGTACAGCATCAAGGGTAACTGCAGCCATGGTCTCCGAGCTGATAGTCCATGCTGCTGCAAAGGTCGTCGAACTGTTCGTGCAGATGGTTGTTGTCTTGCAAACGTCCCCATCTGTTGACTCAAGGATCGAGGCGTGACTGCACGATCCGTTACAGCCATGCGGATAAGATGCCTGTCATCTCGACCGCTAGTGATACGAGGCCATTGGGATCCAGCACGGCGTTCCGCATTACCCTCCTGAACGCACCGATTCCATATTCTGCTAACAGTCATTGGATCTCGACCAACGCGAGCAGCAATGTCGCGATACGATAAACCGCAATCGCGATAGGCTACAATCCGACCTTTATCAAAGTCGGAAACGTGATAGTACGCATTTCTTCTCCTTACACGATGCTTCACATCAACGCTTCACCAGGCAACGCCGGTCAACTGCTGTTTGTATATGAGAAATCGGTTGGAAACTTTCCTCATGTCAGCGCGCTGTAGGTGTTGCCACCGGCGCCAACCTTGTGTGAATGCTCTGAAAAGCTAATCATTTGCATATAACAGCATCTTCTTCCTGTCGGTTAAATTTCGCGTCTGTACCACGTCATCTTCGTGGTGTAGCAATTTTAATGGCCAGTAGTGTAATTCACGAAGAACAGTATAATAAAACTATGCGTGCTCCGAAAGTCTCTCGCCCTAGCCGCACAAGAACATATCAGAGCTTTTCGGGTTCACTGCTTTGCATACTCAGACTATAATCCTAATAAGGATCTGGACGCTCTACCGAACGGAGGCAAAACTCCCACTCAGTACCAGTCACGGCATCAACGGACTCATCAGCAAGATGGGAAACATTGAGCAAGCACCAAGCGTCACAGTATTTGACGGGTTGTTGGGCGAGGTTCATAGTCGCTGCAACAGCACAGTGATCAGTGAATGGCGCAGGAATTACGTTGACTGCAAGAATCTGATGACACAAAATATGGGGAAAATAAAATCTGTCAAATCTACTACTAGGAATCTAAGTAAAAATCGTGAATTTCACCAACGTCGTAAATTTAAGTTCCCAGACATCCCTCAAATGCCTCATACGAACCAATTCATGGAGATAACGGCTAAAATTAAAAACGACTGGTCAACGGGGTGCAATCGCAGTTGAAGTCGCAGCACATAGGAAGGTTCCGAGGACCGTCACTCGAAAGATAGTGGAGTTCTTCTCTGTAAAATTTCGAGAGCAGCACCGTTTTGCCGGCCGCTGTGGCCGAACGGTTCTAGGCGCTTCAGTCCGGAACCGCGCTGCTGCTACGGTTGCAGGTTCGAATCCTGCCTCGGGCATGATTGTGTTTGATGTCCTTAGGTTTAAGTAATTATAATGTCCTTAGGTTTAAGTAATTATAAGTCTACGGGACTGATGACCTCAGATTTTAAGTCCCCTAGTGCTTAGAGCCATTTGAACCATTTGAGCACCGTTTTATCCGTGCTATATTGTGCATAAAGCAGAAACAGGCTAAGGTGAAAAATATGGCTGTTAATTCCGCAGCCAGAATCGACAACTTCATTGTCAGTGATGGGAATACCGTCATGATAAAATAGATTAGTACCCATCGAATCTTCATGTGCTACATTAAAAAAGGTCTGAAACCAGGGGAGAGAAAAGGTGGTAAACAATACTTATTGTAATAGTATAATGTCTGCTCTAGAACCATAAAAAAACTGACGGAGAGCAACGAGACTGTACTCAAATCCAATATGATTGCCACTAAAAGTATCAAGGGAGTGTCTACCAAAGTGGGAGAAAAGTCTATCAATGCCACATGCCGACCACCAATCCATTGCCGAGTCCGACGGAGAGCGACTAATCCCACGTCGTGCAGAGCCTTCACACCATGATTCCTTGCAAGAGACACGCTGTGTACGCCGGGCGTGAGTGAAAATCGCATCAGCAGCCAGAGGAGTAGGGGGATCAAGCACAGCATCAGTCCGTGCTGGACTAAGAACAGTAACCCGCTCCGCAGTGGGATCATCCAGCATGACAGTGACGGAACAACGGGCGCAGCAGGCGACAGTAATGAAACAATCAGGGGCGACTCCTGCAGTACAAGATTCAGAAGGTTGCGTAACCGGAATGCCGTCGATGGCGGTACACAAGGAGACAAGAAGGAGTCGCTCTTCGTCAGGCTGAAATACCTGGATGGATGCTGCGAGGGGAGGGGGGAGGGTGGGGGCAAGGGAGGGTGGCGAAGGGAACGGATCAGACACACCCATTCATGACGCGGCTCCATAAGATCCACGCCAGACACAGAACTAACGATCCAACCCACCTCCCCCTTAGAGTCCAAAGAAGGACGGGAAGCCAATACGTAATACGTGTCATCAAGAGAGACAGCTGACGCAGTAGAGTGTAACACGGGGGAGGTCAAATCGGGAACATCTTATCTTGCGTACAGTGTCGCTTACGTTGCAGCACCTGAGGCTTTGGCGTGGGGAGCAGACAGCGTAGAATCGGTCTTCGGTTTCAACGGCAGAAAGTTGTGCACGGATAAACTTAAATCAGGCTTTAGATTTCCACTAGATTCATTACCAGGCGGATCGAGATCTTATGAAGGAAATAGAAACTTGCTTCGTACAACTGGGACGTTGTTGACCTCCCTCATCACTTACGAGGCATCTTCCCACTTGATCACTAAAAGTAACATGGACCCGATAACCACAAATCTGGAGATGTGACGCTACGTTCTGTTTATTGTACTTCCCGACGGAACATATACCAAGATAGCACCAGGCGGTCTTGACTCGAACAGCGTTCCCAGCGAATGCTCATAATATCACCAAATTTAAGCAACACATCTTTAAGGTATTGGACATCTACTTCTAGTAGAGAGTTAAAAGTTCATACATGGATAATTCAAAATGAGCATTGGCACGGGGTACAACACACTGACGCATCTCTATGACGGAAATAAACCTTACTGGCGTGTTTAAGTAAGAGCCTGGCTGCTTGGAGGAAGTTCACGAATTTTACAAAGAAAACATAAGGTTAGCGTCAAAATATGCGCTGCCAACCTGCTCTCAAGTAATAAGAAACGTTTCAACTAATCAATCATGTATGTCGAGAAAACTTGGCTGCACATTGGCGGTAGACTTGTCAAAACGAAAACTAACCGTACCTTTACGATGCAACGACGAATAACCACTCACAAGTCACAACATGCCACTTAAAGAGCAAACTGCTACCAAGTGGAAACGCTGAGTTGGAGCGGAAGAGTAACACCTCCAGTCTACTGAACGCTCCAAGTGGAACTGCAGCTAGACCACCAACCCTGACGGTGGTGTATGTGATTGTATCCGTTAATCATTACACCTGATGCTGGCCTCGAATGACTTTCACAAATGGAAAAATGGAATCTGGCAAAATGCTATTTTCAAGGATCCTCTACACACGGATACGTCTAGCTTGATGGTGTACGCAAACCTGGACTCGTATGAAAAGGCAACCTGGTGCTATACTGCACCTTTTTGTACTATTCCTTATTGTGTTGTGAATTTGATAACAGTTTATGAACGTTATACCAAGAGTGAACTGTACGCAAAGGATATTATTAATATGCACAGACCATGGCAGCGGGAGAGCTAGGCGTTTCAGGACTGCGACGGCACTATTCCCCGAACTCTTTCTCGTTCTATACTTCGATGAGCATGATTGCATTTATTTTTCTGTAATAACACGCTTTGACAAAGTCGCCATTCAACAAATCGTTTTAATTGTAAAAGTTACGTCTATATGTGGAAGAGATTTAAACTGCGATTAACATAAAGATATAGAGAAAACTGTAGTAATACTCGGAGAATATAATTATTTTGCCTAGGTACGTTACTAGTGAATTTTACAATATTTTTGTTTCATTGATATAATTACGTATTATTATCGGCAGGGATAGGTGTAGGATGGGTGCGTAGTACGAACCTGTATCACCGTCATTGCCCAGCTTGGGAGACATTATTTCACTGAATTTCTGTTTTGATACGACAGCTACCATTCACCCTCCACTTAAAGCGCTGCACTATTTCGCGCGCGTGGATTCCCTGCTGCCCATATATGTGAGAACGATTAAATTTCTAGTGCAGCGTAGTAACATCATCAATCTTAGTTATTCCCGGTATACAAACGAAACCAAGCTGGAGGTACTTTACGCTAATTACGGATGCGAAATGTTACCATCTTACACAAAGACAGACCCCTGGTGATTCCATTTTTGCAAGTACTTTAAGTTAGAATGTCAGAAAGTCTTAAATAAAATCAGAGAGATATTCTACGGAGGCATTTTTGTAACTTCAGGTTACTCTTAATCACAGCTAAATTATGATCTGAGTCTATATGTGCTCCTGGATACGCCTTACAATCTTGTACCTGATTTCGGAATCTATTCCTGACCATGATGCAATCTAACTAAAATCATCCCGTATCTCCTTTTCTTTTCCAAGTGCACCTCCTTCTCTTGTGATTCTTGAACAGATATTCGCTACTACTAGCTGATATTTATTGCAGAAAATCAGTCTTTCTCCTCTCTGATCAAGCCCATATTCTTCTGTAGCCCTTTCCTTTGTTCGTTCTCCTACCACCTCATTCCAGTCCCACATGACTATTAGATTTTCAGTTTCCTGTTCAGTATCTCTTATACTTTGGCTATCTGTTCATCTTCAGCTTGCGAAGTCGGCATGTATATCTGAACTATTGTTGTTGGTGGTATTAAATTAGCGTCGATTCTGATGGGGACAATCCTATATTTGAACTATACACGGTAACAGTCTCTGTCCTACCTTCCTATTAATTACTAATCCTATTCCACTTGTGCCATTCTCTGCTGCTGTTGAATTCACTCATCTAACCAGAAATCCTTCTCTTCTTTACATTTCACTTCACTGACCCCCCACTATATCTAGACTGAGCATTTGCATTTCCCTGTTCAGATTTTCTAGCTTCCCTATCACTTTCGAACTTGTAACATTCCACGCCCCGACTCGTAGAACGTTATGCTTTCGTTGTCATGGTCATTTCGGCCTTGCCAGACCCCTGCCGGAGATCCGAATGGGGGACTGTTCTGGAATCTTTTACCAATGGTGAAATCATGATGTCACTTCTTCAATTACAGGCCACATGCCATGTGGATACAAAAATGATGTGTCTTTAATACAGTGGTGTACGTTGCCTTCTGCATCCTTATTCCATTGGTCACTGCTGATTCTTCCGCATTTAGGAGTAGCTTCCTACCCCAAGAGAACCTCTGACCCCTCCTTCACCGCCTTTGACAAGGCCGTTGGCAGAGTGAAGGTGACCTCTTTTACTACGCTATGAAAAGAAATAGCACACCAGAGCATCACTCACGGTTGTCGGGCCACCTGGCGGGCGATAAGCACGTCGGTATCCCAGCACTGTCCTGGGTGTCTCCAGACAATTCTTAGTCCTAGTATATCACTGACTGGAGTGGACTTTTCTTCAGCGATGAGTCACGTTTTGGACTGAGTTCGGCCGCCAATGCTGACGATTTATGTTCAGGACCTAATAGATGACGGAGTTCGAACCCGAGATTGAAGACGTCTTGTCCATTAGTCACAGACGCTACCCCTCGACCAAGTTTGTAATGGTCTACCGATATTAGCTCACTAAGGTTGTAGATGTCAGAGCTCTGAAATCAAAGAGGGCGAAAGAAGTAGCCTATAACCTCATCGACATATTTACATTTCTTTGTGCTCCATCAATTCTACAGTCGATAACGTCAGGGAATTTGCAAACAATGTGATAAGCAGGCTACTGGAGTATTGGCCCACGTTGAAGATCGCCCGTGGTAAGCCACGCCACTCACAAAGTCAGGGGAGTGTCGAAAGTGCAAACACGACATTGAAATTATTCTGCTGGAGTGACGGCCTGCGATTCGTCCAAATTACGAAAAACAAAACTTTACATTCTGAGATTATCCGTTCACCATATGAAGCTCTGTCTGGAGGCGCAGCTGGTGTAGGACTCTCGACGTCGTCCCTGCCTAATGACCTTTCACAAGACGTACAGTTTGAGGAAGAGCTGGAAAAATAATAGTGAGCGTAGAAACAACACAACAGGATAAAGAAAGACGAGATGACTCAATGCAAGAAGCACAGCTTCCTCCTGCAAGAGACGTAGATGAGAATGCAGTCCGTGATGGAGGAAACCAAAACACTTATGAAGCTATAGTTATCAAAGAGCCTTCCATTCGTGCAGTTACCGAAAATCCTTCTTTATCTGATATGTGCTGCGTCCGCTTTATAGAAACCAGCAGTGCTCAGATATTTCAAAACTGTAACATAACTTTCATGCCATCTGTGGACATTCTCCTAAATACGTTGACAGCAATGAGGTAGAAGTTTAAGGGGTTAGCGTTTTGTGTAAACTTTGCTCCAGTGTTGACAATCTTATCCAAAGTAAAACTGAATCGAAACTGAACGTTGAGATTGAGGCCAAAAAAATGAAAAGGGTTTCTGATCAAAAAATTCCTCCTGTGCCTTTGGGTGCCACTGTGTGAGCTCCGATTCCCGACGTCGATAAAGGTTGGGGTGAGTCAGGCAATCCGTTGGCAGTTGTTCTGAACGTGACGGAGGATGGTTCAAATGGCTCTGAGCACTATGGGACTTAACATCTGTGGTCATCAGTCCCCTATAACTTAGAACTGCTTAAACCTAACTAACCTAAGGACATCACACACGTCAATGCCCGAGGCAGGACTCGAATCTGCGACCGTAGCGGTCACGCGGTTCCAAACTGAAGCGCCTAGAACCGCACGGCCACACCGGCCGGCTGACGGAGGATGACTTTTACCGGCTTGGAACTGCACAAGGAATCTTGAAGCAGCTCGAAGCAGGATCAGTATTCACTGTGTTACGGCGTAAAGTCAAGTACCGGCACGCCCGTCGGAAACGAGAGAGTAGAGAAGGCTGTAAATAAGACGTCAGACAATTGCGCGCTGACCGACCTCTCTCCAAGATGACAACGCGACGGCAGCGGCCTCTTTGTGAAGAGAAAGTAAGTACCGTTCTCGACCGGTATTGTGGTCCACTTCTGCAGCAGCATCAAGATTTGGCACTTCAAGACCGGCGACTTGGAATTGTATATACTGAAGAGATTTCTTATTTGCATGTCGCTCTTTGCTTACGACACTTTTGTGTTATGGTCAAAGTTGAGTATTGTCATTGTTAATTTCGTAATAAAACTCATTAATACGATTTGCTTAAATGTTGTCTAGCGATCCGAGAAGGCAGGTTTCCTAGACCCCACATATTTAACGTCAAGGTGGGATTCAACACAACGTTTGTTCAAAGAACTTCATGAGGGATGAAGACCTTGCTGATCACGAAATATCTCTCCGATCTGTAGCTACTTCTTAGTCCACAGGAAGCGGCCAAGTATTCGTCAGGTGTATGTGCAACACTAAATCCCAAAATATGACCTGCCTTTGTGTTAAAAAGAAAATTAAGTGCAATTCAAAACGTCATTCTAGCCTTCCCTGCTGCAACAAGTAGGTCATGCCAGTTCTACTTTGTGTTTTACCGGTAACAATGTTCTGTTCGCATTCTTCGTGTCGTGACATGTACGTACAAGATCAAATTGCCAAAACGTAAAGTGTTTGCTTTAAATCTCTTCCGGTGATAATATCCTGCACTTTACTTCGTAGTTTTGTTCCTTCAGTTTCAAATGTATATATATTAATAAAGGCTTCTCGGCTTGTGCCTTTTCACACTTTGCGGAAGTGGCACTGGTAATTCTGCGTAATAACTAAAAACTGTATAGAATGCCTAAACTTAAGTTTCATAGTTTGTCCAAAACCATCAGATATTTTGTACATACCAGGGCATTCTACAGAATACAAGGATTTCACACTATGCCGTTAGTGGACCACTGGGAATGAAATGGAAGGAAATTGTGCTACAGTGGAAATTTGAGTGTTTTAATTCTGGAGTAATGTAATGAAAGGCAGACCGAAAGCCGTGACATCACTTACGAGCAATGAAACGTCATTTCTTACACAGAGTATACACAAATCTCAAAATATTGTTCAGGTGATGAAACCAGTGGTGGCCGTATGAGAAACGTGGTACGTTTTCTAAATAATTATGATTATTATTGGGGTAAGAATTCTTTTCTTTAGAAAGAATAAGTTCTGCTACACTGAAGAACTTTGGAAGTCCATGAACATGCATTTTTCTATGGAGAATCTGTAGATTTCTTTTAAGACAGTACCGCCATTAGACTGTTTATTATTTGCAGACACATTGTCAAAGGGTCAGTATTTTAAATACGACTGTATGACGTCTTGGGCACTGTATAACATTAAAACACTTGATAATGGCAATTTAAAGCCGAAATCATGATCGTGTAAATGTAGCACTGCAAATAAAAAACAGTCTAATGGCGGTACTGACTTTAAATAAATATACGAGGTGTGGCTAGAAAAAAACCGGACTAGTACTGGTGAAACAATAAAACGAATGCAATAAGGCTGAAAGTCGCGTGGCCTGTCACGTGACTCTCACTCCACCTACTGCTCGAGTTTCATCTGCCTGCTGCACTCAGTCTGCCCGTGGCGTCTGTTTTAAGTAGTTGACGTTTTGTCTGTGCGTCGGAAAATGTTGAGTGTACAGAAAGAACAGCGTGTTAACATCAAATTTTGTTTCAAACTAGGAAAATCTGCAAGTGAAACGTTTGTAATGTTACAACAAGTGTACGGCGATGTTTGTTTATCGCGAACACAAGTGTTTGAGTGGTTTAAACGATTTAAAGATGGCCGCGAAGACACCAGTGATGACACTCGCACTGGCAGACCATTGTCAGCAAAAACTGATGCAAACATTGAAAAAATCGGTAAACTTGTTCGACAAGATCGCCGTTTAACAATCAGAGCAGTGTCTGAGTTAACAGGAGTTTCCAGGATGTCAGAACAAATCATTCTTCGGCGTTCCTTCTGTTCAATTGTGAGACACTTTGGAACCATTTTTGAACACACTTTGTTCATGTTGAAACTTTCATGAAGAATCTGCCTAACACTTTCCTTGTCAACTCCTGTTAACTCAGACACTGCTCTGATTGTTAAACGGCGATCTTGTCGAACAAGTTTACCGATTTTTTCAATGTTTGCATCAGTTTTTGCTCACAATGGTCTGCCAGTGCGAGTGTCATCACTGGTGTCTTCGCGGCCATCTTTAAATCGTTTAAACCACTCAAACACTTGTGTTCGCGATAAACAATCATCGCCGTACACTTGTTGTAACATTACAAACGTTTCACTTGCAGATTTTCCTAGTTTGAAACAAAATTTGATGTTAACACGCTGTTCTTTCTGTACACTCAACATTTTCCGACGCACAGACAAAACGTCAACTACTTAAAACAGACGCCACGGGCATACTGAGTGCAGGAGGCAGATGAAACTCGAGCAGTAGGCGGAGCGAGAGTCACGTGACAGGCCACGCGACTTTTAGCCTTATTGCATTCGTTTTATTGTTTCACCAGTACTAGTCCGGTTTTTTTCTAGCCACACCTCGTATTATGACTGTGGCCGCACATTATGAAAATTTCTGTATATTGTTCGTGGAGTCCACTCCTCCAATCTTTTAAAGACAGCTGCAACTGACGTCTTGCTATTACTGCATCTGAGTGGAATAAAGTAATTTCGCCCACCAATAAAGAGCACCTTACAGGCTCCATTATATTGGACGTAATACTGTTAATGACGACTTATAAGAATGTGAGAATAATAAGCCTTTGTCCTGCTCAAGACTCACTGTTATGACTTCCCTATTTCGGTATCTGTAATGGTGCCGTAACGGGAAGAAATCTGAATACCAGGTGGTCGACAGAGGGAGAGTCATTAATAGAGCTTCCCAAGATGTTATGCCTGCAAGTGGTACCGTATGACTTCCGAAGCTCGAGAAGGACTCCCGTGAGGTTTTGTTGTGTAGGAAAACAAGCTTTATAGCTGCCATCAGCAGAGTGAGATTATATCTACAACGACCCACACTGAAAGCGACTAAGGAGATATCTGCATTCGTAAAACCAGATACGAGTATGTTACAACACTCTTATAGCAATGTAACAATTTGTCAAGCTTCAACGAGCATGAGAATTTGGTAACGTAGCTTCCGCTCTGCAACTAGTCGTTATGAAATAAATAACGACGAACTAATTAAAGCATATTTACCTGCTAACGATTCACCAAAATGCTCTCTTTGAAAAAAAAAAGGAGAAGTTTACGAAACATCTATACCAACTGTTCTTGAATATATCCAGCATCTGGCATCATCCTTCATTAGGACAGTTAGAAATTCATAAATCTACCAGCAAACTCACTTTAGTACTGACACCACGGAAAGAGCAACATTTTCTGTTGAACAATTGGGTCAATATTCTATGGACAGCCAGCACCTTTCGAGGAAGATAAACATTATGTGTCGATAGAAAGCCATACAAGAATTATGAAGGGAATACTCGCATCTCGCATATCAAATTTCCTTTTCTCCTCCCCGCCTCCATCTCTCCTCCCCGCACAGCATACTATTGTCACAAAATGCTTCGAATGATTCATCGTGGAAAAAGGAATGAAAAGAAATACTTCACGGAAGTGAGCAACTGATTTCACTGCGGAATCCTGTACCACATTTACACTGAGGTTTACTAGTAGTTACTGATTTGAGTAATGTAAAAGTGCCTATGTGAAGGCCTGAGATACGGGTATTCATCTAATTATTCATCTAATAATTCATTCTGAATCTCTGAAGATCTATCCTACACGAAGTTCCTTAACCATTTTAAGATGTTTCCTGCACTTACTTCTCCTTGTCTAGGATGTATTAATTTCGGGGACAACTAAGACTAAGAAGCAAACAGAGCAAACTTCTTATCAGCCGACATCGTGGGCATACATCACTAATGTACTTCGAAAACCACGTCGTAACAAATAATTTTCTTGGATGGGTGGGAAACCTTCTAGATAATAAGGTATTTGAAACACTGTATCTCATATCGGACACGATATGGACTTGTTTACAGCTTACTTATGCAACCAGTGGAAAATTCACCTTTGACATTGTTTCACTAGAACATCATTGGCATTCGAAATTTGCTTCCAGTTTCCGCTGCTACATACCTACTTTCTTTCTTCGATTAAAATAGTAGGACCAAGGGCAGCCACCCCAGTTTACGTAGTCTTTGGTGAATGTCGTATTTTTCTCCTGTCTCTAATGACTTTGGTGAAGAGACGTTGAGCACCATTCTTCCATCAGTTATAAAGGCATGGCTTCCGCCCGTGCTAGGAACTTCATCGTAGGCTGATGTTCGCTCTAATGTAGTTCAGTGTGACTGTCTGGAAAGTCGAGTACTGAGGGAAAGCCATTCATAGACAGCTGGGTCACAGTGCTTGTATCTGAGGCTCCAGATTTTTTGTAAGAATAGGACATAAACGGTCCGATATACTTCCATAACCGATTGTCGAGTATTGAGGCAAAGTCGATCGCGACTTCTAATAACAAGCTCTTTGGCCATAAACAAGTTAATTCCTTTGTTTTCTTATAAATGAAAGCATTTCTGACAACAGTAGTATATTCCTGACTGCATTCTGATTTAGTTGATACCACATAATCCTTCGAAACTGTGTTTTGTGACGTCCGTATTTCCAGATTTACAATTTTGTACCAGTTGAGTTCTTTGCAGCATATTTTGCCACCACGAATTTCTTGGGGTATCAACTTCTTTTAGCTAATTCCAAAACTGTATCACATATGAAGGAAGAAAGCTGTTACATGATATTCGAATTCATTTATTTATAAGAGAGTTTTACAAAGAAAGATACATTCAGCAACGCTGAGGACAAATGATCATGTTGTACACATACAACTGTAATTCCAACGCATGGGCATAATTTATGTTAGTAAAATATAAATCGGAATACTGAATACACCAAAACTTTCTAAACATTACACTCATCGAGATCCAAGCTTGGTTTTGGAACCAGCACAAAAATTCTTTTAAGATACAAAACTTTAGACGCGAATGGTCAGTCGTTCTAGATTTCCTACAAATTTCTCTTACTTTATTTCGCAAACATATGACACACAGTTTAGCGTAAATAATACTTTACTGTATAATGGTTTCTGCCACATTCATACACATTTAAACTAATTTATTATACGTGAGAAGTATCTTTCAACTTAATATTAATACAAATGAAAATTGAGAAAGCCTTCATGCAGCTTACATATATTATTAAATACATGTTTATTCATAGTTTTCTTACATCACATCCCTTAAACTTACGGGGAGAGGTATGCCTTTAAATACGTTTCTTCTGGGTCCCAAGCGTTACTTGGGAGCGAGTTGGAATTGTGGTACGTTACGTAGAACGGCGATACTTTGCGTTTTCGTTAATACCTACCAAATGTAGGTTCGAAATAGCACTAACTGTGTCCCATGTTAGTCATGAGATTCTTTTGTGAGTTGTTTGCGAAATAAATACTGAGTTACGAAGGCATTGTTCGATGTTCTAAATCCTCGCAACACCAGGCGGACAGGTGTATTGTACAGTGAATGGCTTCTCAGACATTATTTTTACAGACCGCAAGCACAAGTGCCGCTACAAAGGCAAAGTGGTTGTAGAGGAAGAAGCGAGACAGCGTTGTAGCCTATCACGGATGTTATTCACTATGTACATGAAGCAGGCAGTGAAACAAACCAAGGCGAACTTTGACGAAAGAAAGTTCAGATACAAGGAACAGAAATCTTGAGGCTTGCCAACGACTTTGGAATTCTGTCAGTGACGACAAAGAACTTCGATGAGCATTGAACGAAATGGATAGGTCCTGAAAAGAGTTACAAAGATCAATATCAACAAAAGTATAATAAGAGCGTAATCTGAGGAAATTAGATTAGGGAAAAATGACAGTAAAGGTAAATGAGTTTTACTGTTTGAGCAGCTAAATAATGGATGATGATATGAAATGCAGACTGACAATAATGAGTGAAGCATTTCTCAAAAAGGAAAATCTATTACATCTAATATATATTCATGTAGTGTGGAGTCCTTTATGAAGGTATTTGTCCATTATGCAACTTTGTACAGAAATGGAACATGGACGATAAGAAGTTCAGTAGGAAGAGAATAAAAGCTTTTAAGATGTGAGGCTACAGAAAAAGACTATATCGGCAGATCGAATAAGGGCGAGGAGACACTGAGTCAAACTCGAGCAAACAGAAATTTATGTCACAACTTGACTAAAAGGAGGGATATACTGAGGAATGGTCAATTTGTTAGGAGAGGGAAGTTTGGAGGCTAAAAATGCAGAGCGATAAGAAGGCGTGAACACAGTAAGAAGGAAATGGAAGATCTGTCAAATGACTATCAGTTTGACTTTAGGAAAGGTAAAGGTATAAGAGAGGCAGTACTGGCGTTGCGATTGATAATGGAAGGAAGACTAAAGAAAAATCAGTACGCACACATAGGTTCAAAATAGTTCAAATGGCTCTCAGCACCATGGGACTTAACATCTGAGGTCATCAGTCCCCTAGACTTGGAACTACTTAAACCTAACTAACCTAAGGGCAGCACTCACATTCATGCTCGCGGCAGAATTCGAACCTGCAACCGTAGCAGCAGCTCGGTTCCGGACTGAAGCGCTTAGAACCGCTCAGCCACAACGACCGGCCACGTTCATAGGATTTGTCGACATGGAAAAAGCGTTCGATAATGTAAAATGGTGCAAGATGCCCGAAATTCTGGGAAAAATAGGATTAAGTTACAGGGACAGACGGGTAATATGACAATATGTACAAGAGCCAAGAGGGAATAATAAGAGTGTACGATCAGCGACAAAGTGCTCGGATTAAAAACGGTAAAACATGGATATTATCTTTCGCCCCTACCGTTCAGTCTGTACATCGAAGAAGCAAAGTATCGGCAGTGGGATTAAAATTCAAGATGAAAAAATGTCAGTGATAAGATTCGCTGATGACTTTCCTCAGTGAACGTCAAGAAGAATTACGATATCTGTTGAATGGGATGAACAGTCTATTGAATACAGAATGTGAACTGAGTGTAAAATGAAGAAATAGAAAAGTAATGACAAGTAGCAGAAATGAAAAACGTGGGAAACATAACGGCAATTTGGAGATAACGAAGTAAAAAACTTTAAGCAATTCTGCTATGTAGCAGAACATAGAAAGCAGGCAGAAACTGAGAAAAAGGGGATTTCTAGCCAATGGAAGCCCACGAGTATCAAAAGTATGCCTTAATTTGAGTAAGAAGTTTCTGAGAATATACGTTTGGAGCACAGCATTATATGGTAACGAAACACGGACCGTGGTAAACCCAGACAGAAGAGAATCGAAGCCTTTGAGATATAGTGCTACAGAAAATGTTGAAAATTTGGTAGACTGATGAGGTAAGGAATGAAGAGGTTCTCCGCAGAACCTACGAGGAGAGGAACATACGGAAAATACTGACAAGAAGTAGGGACACTGTGATAGGACTTCTGTTAAGGCATCAGGGGATAACTTCAGTGTTACTAGAGGGAGCTGTAGAGGGGAAATACTGTAAGGGAGGCAGGACAGTGACTGGAATACAACCAGCAAATAACTGAGAACGTAAGTTGCACTAGCTACTCACAGATGAAAAGTTTGACACAGGAGAGGAATTCAGGAATTCGTGGCAGGCCGCATCAAACTAAACAGAAGGCTCGTGATTTAAAAAAAAAATAAAAAAATAAAAAAATAAAAAAAAGTTCCATTAGTTGTGTACAGACGAAGTGACCTGCATAGCATAGACCAGTGTACAGAAGTACATCAAATAGATTTCTGGGCTGGAATCCGTAACGACAACTCCTTTACAGGTAGCATGAAGTTGCTAGCAGAGCAATAACTAAGACTGATTGTCGTATCCGTAGCACGTAAACATTATGAGCCCAAGAGCAAAATATTTCGTCCGTCTCTAAACATGACAAAAACATCGCATTCGCTACCAAATGCTACTTCAGGGGACAGCAGCAACTCGTTTATAATTTTTTTGTGGCAGCAGTGGAGGGCAACAAGTGGCCACGGCCTTTTTTTATAACTGGACGCTGGCTGGCATAACTGTGAAACTGTATCTCATGGTCCGCGGTGCGTTTTATGTATGAGCAGAAGACGATAGGCTAAACACCTAAAAAAGGCGCGGCGACCGGTTTTTGGAACACGCGCATGCGCTATTAGAGGTCAGCTTCTACGCACGTTTTCGCCGTCGTCGGTGAACCCCCGAAGCCTACACTCGCCTGGAACCGGTCCTGTTTTGTTTTCGCTAACACGTGACGCTGAGACGCAGGTACACATGCGTGTCTGTAACCGTCGTGCTGCTCCCAGAAGTTCTCGCGCCTGACGTGTTTTGGTCCTGTCCGTCCCTGAATGCTTAAGGTATAAAAGCTCCGCTCTGCCGAAACGTTCACCAAACTCGTTGTGAACAGTGAGCTGTCATCTTACCTCGGCGACATGAAGAGCTTCCTGGTAAGTATTCAGTACAGATACTACTAATAATCACTCCTTTATATTGTTTGAACGTTTACCATTGTCTCGAGGACGACCAGATATTTCTGTACAACCGAAAATTGCGTGATAATGCTTATGTTACGTAGACATAAATTGGTGGAATAATGTAGTAGCATTTCAGAAAGACGGTAATAAAATTTTACCAATATAGATGAAGGGATCGAGGCAGAACAGCTTACGATGAGTAGGTGCGCATTCAAACCACCGTATCTATGTCCCTTTCCGAATATAACAGGTTACCAAGAGTCCTATAATACGGATAAAATAGCTTCCGCACACTGCACAATGTTTAGTAAAACTTACGCTCATTAGTCGCTACACCGCTTCTCTCAACTACAGAAGATGGTTCTCATCTAGCTGACTCAAGTTTTCTTAGTGGAACTGATTTTCTGGCATAGGCTGATCATTATATAGCAGTTAGAGAATTTTTCTACCCTTCTGCATTAAGAAGCTACATGAAAAAAATTTCTTTTGCTTACAGCATGTTATATCTCTTACTTCAGTGTGGCGGAAAAGCGACATACGTTAGGGCCCTTGGTAAGAGTATCACACACGGGGTTTTTTCGCGTTGTAAGCGCACATAAAACATTAAAATATTTGTTTGGAATCACGGAAGCGAAACCCTACATCTACGGAGCTTTGGACGAGCGAACGGTTATTTATGACTGTGAGGTACTGAATCAGCATACTCTAAAAGGAACCTAATTATTATCCGGTCTGGACTGGAAGATTGCCATTGTTAAGTGGTTTAAGTTACTTCGTGCACCGAGGGTATCTACTTCTAAGTTACTCGTGTTGGCAGCTGTTCTTGATTCCCATTCTGGAATATTTAATCCGTCTTCTTGTGAAGGAATTCCGCGAAACCGTGTTCAGAAACTCCGCTTTAGTGACAATGTCATCGGCAGCATTAGCCCTACAATCACACATTTACGGTATTGACGTAGCATATATAGTGTGTTCATCATAAGGATAAACCTGATGTAAACATTACATCATGTATTCTTCCACTTTTGCGTGAGTCTGATTGGATCTCGGTTTCGCGTGGAGCCGAAGCCACGCTGTGTCCGTTACAGTCAAGTACGATCATACAATACGTTTTATGTTGTGTTACACGTACAAAGGCTGAGCGATAATGCGGGACAACAGCTTTACCTGCGCATTTAACCCGGACGTCACTGGTCCAACTACAGCGCAATGATGGCAGTACTTGCAGTTCAGACGTGAAAAGAGACGAGCAGAGAAACAATATAGGTTCGAACGGCATTTAATTGTTAAACAGAATGAAATAATTTTCGGCAAAACTCTAGCACGACCGCACGCTTCTTAGGTGAGCAGACGGGAAGCATAAAATGCTCTCTTTTTCACCTAACGTGGTATTCTAATTACAAACAAGAGTGATGAAAATTCTTAACTTAAAAGTAGGGTAATATTTCTGAGCGATATATGTGTAATGCAAAAGCATACTGCGTATTGTTCAATACTGAAGCCACTGAAGGTATCAATTACAGTCGGTCGTCTCCTAATCTCTGAACTCCTTCCTAACACCAATCGGAGAAATATATTTCAGTTCTGGAACTGTCATCTGCCACGTTGACAACGAGTCGATCAACAACAGAATACACGAAGCCACTCAGGCGCCGCCTTTTCTCCTCTTCTTTTATGACGTGCCGTTCTGTATCCCGCCTGTGATATGTGAAAAAGCTGCGTGAGTTAGTTCCATTGCGTCTTGTTATTTCTCGCGACAAATCGCTTAACTTGGCTCCAGATCAGTTCTGTTGGATCCATATCGAAAAGGTACAGAGGCAAATGTAAAAATGTAGCATATTCATGGTGTGTTCGATGCTGTGAAAATGATTGTTTTTCAAGTTTCTATCGAGTACCGATTCCGCTATGCATCCGATGTGGATTTATCTCAACTATATCAACTGTAACACGCAAAATTTCAACGCCAACTTTTTTCTGTGAATTTATGAAAGACACTAAGTACAACTTATTTCTCGGCATTTACCGTCTTCCACACGCGTGTTTCACTACGGAGCAGCACGTAGCCTCAGACATTTTCATATTACGTATTAACAGCGCGACAATGAGGACACAACAGTACGGAGATTGTAACTGTACGCGTTTTTTTAAATAATAATTACACAGCTATAGCGTGATTAAGAAAACTTTGATGGCTGTTAAAACATCAAAAAATCTTAAAGTTTCGTTTAACATAAATTAATAGTAACATATCTAATACATGAGTAGGACCTACTTCCGGGGGCGTAACAACACCAGTGTACGGATTCTACTGCATGTGACCAACCATCGCCTTTGTGTTTGTTTACATCAGGTTTATTCGTATGATGGCCGGCCGAAGTGGCCGTGCGGTTAAAGGCGCTGCAGTCTGGAACCGCAAGACCGCTACGGTCGCAGGTTCGAATCCTGCCTCGGGCATGGATGTTTGTGATGTCCTTAGGTTAGTTAGGTTTAACTAGTTCTAAGTTCTAGGGGACTAATGACCTCAGCAGTTGAGTCCCATAGTGCTCAGAGCCATTTATTCGTATGATGAGTAGAGTGTAGTAGACATTGTTGAATTTGAGGAATACTGAATCTCGTTACAAGCCTAAAAATAATTATAGAATGGATGTGTCTTGTAGGAAGCAAGGTAAGAGGTAGTGTAGCAAGTTCACATGTTATGTGGTTCCCAAATGTCTCGTTGCAGAAGTAGGCTCATTTCGTGACGCTTCTCCCTTCTCCTGCTGTGCAAGCGTCGCTGGAACGTTATTTGCATTTTGCTTTAAACTCTCCCCTTCACGCCGTAACGTGCTGCCCACTGTCGGACAGGTTGTCATTGCGGCGCTGCTGGTGCTGGCTGCCGTGTGTTGCGTGTCGGTGCAGGCCGCTGCGGTGGCCGATCCGGAGGCTGCGCACCACGGAGGACAGCGCGGTGGCGGCGGCCACCATGGGGGACACCATGGCGGCGGCAACTATGGCGGCGGCCACCATGGGCACCACGGCTGAGGGGCCTGACTTCACCACTGTAACTGCAATTCCTATGGCGTCAACTGGATTTCTTCCAGGAGACCTGCAGTGCCAAAGCTGCTTGCTCTGCCAGATGTCATTATGAGTAAAGGCATCTGTCTGTATATATTGTAAACAATAAACACTTGTTCTTAGTATATATGCTGTTTTTACTGGATTAAGAAATAGCAGATCCTATCCAGACCAAATTCTAAACTGTAAACAAATAATTCGGTAAATGAAACATCACGTACTCGTAAAGTGTTAGCACTAATATTTGCTAGTTTTAAAAACGCAAATGATTTAATATACGTAGACTCCCTCCTCAAAACGTTGAAGGAATTTGTAATAGATAGGAAAACTCTCGGAACAACTACACCAACTTCCACTAACACAGTATATAAAGTTAAAGTTCTTGGAGCCACTTCTAGTGCCTTCCAAGCTGTATCAAGGGTCAGACTATAGACAGTTTGTCACCATTATTATTCAGTTGTGTGGAGGAAAAAGAATGTAAAACAGAAGAATAAAACAAAACGTTAATAATTTCGTATGGCTGAATAGATCGAAAGAGGAAATAAGTTGTTACAGACGACCTCGTTATAATAGTTGTAACCATAGAGAATGAATGGAAAAAAAAAACTAGAATTTCTGAAGCGAACAGTTGGAAAGGTGGATCTGCAAATGTCTTTTGAAAAGACAGATTTCGAGGAAATAGACAACTTCAAATATCTGGATGAAAATGAAAAGTGGAAAAGCATCAGTTAAAATGAGAACTCAAAAAATTAAAACACCCTACACTAAAGTGATAAATCCGCGGAAGAAAGATATTTTTAAATATGTTGAACTGCGGTGTTACAAAACACGGATACAAAATGGCATTACAAGATTTAGAAATGAAAGAAAGTAGAAAGTTGCGAAAAATGTTAGGTCAAATCGTGGAGGAAGATGGTAGTTGTGTTTTGAGACCAAATAAAGAAATACACACATTCTGCCCTACAATGAGCTCAAGGAAGTGCGTGTCATAACCTTTGGACCTCTAGAGAGGGTTAAGGAAGACAGATTAACAAAGAAGATCCACACATGCTTCCAAATGAGGAAAACAGACAAGGAGAATGGGTGGCGAGTGAAGACAAAAGATGTTGTGCTCCATACCTAGATTCTCAAAAATATCTTTCTCAAATTAAGGCCTATGTTGGATACCAGTAGACTACTCTCTGCCAGAAATACCGTCCTTGCCCTGTGCTAGTCTACTTTTTATGTCCTACTTGCTTCATATTGCTTATTTTGCTTCCAAGATAGCAGAAGTCCTTAAATTCATCTGCTTCACGAGAAATAATTTTGATGTTAAGTTTCTTGCTACTCCCATTTTTGGTAG
This sequence comes from Schistocerca nitens, assembly GCF_023898315.1. Classification (NCBI taxonomy): domain Eukaryota; kingdom Metazoa; phylum Arthropoda; class Insecta; order Orthoptera; family Acrididae; genus Schistocerca; species Schistocerca nitens. The sequence goes on from NC_064618.1 coordinate 252,237,890, forward strand.
TTCTCATTACTTCTCTCTTTCTCGGTTTACTATCAATCCGTATTCCGTACTTATTAGACTATTCACTCCCTTCAACAGATCCTGTAATTCCTCTTTACTGTCACTGATTATAGCAATGTCAGCAGCGAATTTGATAATTGATATACTTCACCCTGCATTTTAATGCCACTCTTCTTTTATTCTCGTCATTGATTCTTCGATATAGAGAGTGAGCAGCAGCGGCGATAGACTCCATCCATTTCTTACACCCTTTTCAGTACGAGGACTCCGTTCTTGGTCTTCCAGTATTATTCTTCCCTCTGATTCTTGTATATATTCTATATCACCAGTCTTTATCTTACTCCTCTTTTCCACATAATTTCTAACGTGTTCCACCATATTACATTGCTGAACGTTTCTTACAGATCGACAAATCCTATGAACGTGTCTTGATTTTTCTTCAGTCTTGCTTCAATTATCAAGTGCAACATCAGAAATGCGTCTCTGGTGCCTTTACATTTCCGAAAGTCAAACTGATCGTCGTCTAAGAGGTCGTCAATTTTCTTTTCCTTTCTTCTGTATATTACTCTTCTCAGCAGTTTGGCAGCATGAAATGTTAAGCTGGCTGTTTTATATTTCTCGCACTTACCTGCCCTTACTATCTTCTGAATTGTGTGGATGCTTTTTTACGGAAGTCTGATAGTAGGTCGCCAGTCTGATAACTTCTACACACCAACCTGGACTTCGGTGCCACTTATCCCAAGAATTTTAGAAAGTCCTGTGAAATGTTATCTCCTCTGTTCTGCCTGATGTGGCATAGGAGTGGTAAGATACTGGCCCACAAATAGCAACAAAATAGTGTAAACAATTTCCTGCAACAGTACATATATAGCTGAAAGTGGGTTATTTCAGAGTCATGGATCCTCTTATACATAAAAAACCGTATAGGTGTAAAAAGTTTTATATCGGGACAGATTGAGCGGGCAAAAAACACGAAAAGTAACTTCGCCTACGGTACCCTTAGAAATCAGCAGCAGCAGAATGTGCTCTCAAAAACAAACAACAAACTGGATTCGACGAGACATGTCTTATTAAACGGACTCACGTTTTCTGAGATAGTGTTGTAAATGGTGAAGTGAACGTAAAAATATAAATAAAGATGGTGGTTTGGAACTAAGCACAGCTTTGCACCCAGCCATCGGAAGGCTGAAAAGGGCGTGGTGGTCTTTCAACGAAATCATTATCTTGTAGAATAGAGACGGCTGTAGCAGGCAGAGCAGGTAAAGTGGCAACTTCGTATTACTCTCTTGGAAATTCTTGCAGTCACTGGGGAACATTTAAAACTATTCATGCTTCTTTGGTTTTGTCAGCGAGTTTCGTGGTGATAGATCCCTGCACTCCTCTGCAGTGAAATATTTTGTGGTTTTTCTATGTTTGGTGGAAGGCGAGTGACAGATCCATTTGCAGGTACTAAAAATATATGTTCTGACAATTAATTGCTACAAAGATGACAATACTTCTTATTTTAGACTTCTAAAACACACGTTTATGAATTGTTTAGGTTATGCAATTTCATATTCAGTCAACATTTAGTGTCATGGCGTCCATTCGGGCAGAGTGACCAGTCGCCTGACGAGGCAAAGTGGAAAAATTGCCACTTTGTCCGAACATATATCTTTTCATATAAGTACCTTGTTTCACAACATCGCAATTGATAATAGGACAAGCGTATTTCGTAAAATAAGTATACTAAGCTTTGGTGTATTTACTGCTTGCTAAAAAGTTATGTTTTCTTACTGTATGTGTATGTTAAGATCCCATCAAATTATTTAAGAAAATTATTAAAACAACAATTAGATTCCCAAGCTATTTAATCAGCATTGGATGCTGTTAGAAAAGAAAAGTTGACATTCGCTACACCAACTAAACCACTGAGTGTCTCAAGAAACACATTAAAAAGAAGAATTCTTAAAAGAAATAGTGGTGCTACTGAAGACGAGGAGATTCTTCGGCTCTTCAGATGTGTATTCAACTAAGAGCAAGAGGAAGAACTCCTTAACCATATTTTTAACATGGAACGATGATATTATGACATATCAGTATCGGATTAATACCATTAGGCATCGCGGCTTTCTGAGTGGAACGATAGACCACATCCACTCAACAAAAAGAGAAATATATGGCAGACATGGATTGGGTGGCACAGTTTAGGAAGAGACAGCCTAACATAAGCCGTTTCTGTTTTTTTTAGTCATCAATCGTCTCACTGATCTGATGCGGCCCGTCATGAATTCCTCTCCTGTGCCAATCTCTTCATCTCAGAGTAGCAATTATTTTCTGCACGTATACCAGTCTCTGTCTTCTAGTTTTTACACTCTGCAGATCCCTCTAGTACCATGTAAGTAATTCTCTGATTTCTTATCAGGTGTCCTTCCATCCTGTCCCTTTTTTTTTGTCAGTGTTTTTAATACATTCCTTTCCTCACCGGTTCAGCGGAGAAACTTTTCATTCCTTACCTTATCAGTCCACATAAGCCTTTGAAAAACAGATTCTATTTCATCTGAGGCTTATTTTTCCTTTTCCCTGTCACTGGCCACTTTGCACTATCTACTGAGCAAAGTGGCCATTTTGCAGACTTCAACTTATGCACATTTTTCTATTAAAAAAGAAGACTTCAATAATAATACAATTATTTTATAGTTACATAATGTACACAGTTTATACAGATGTATTTTCTGTACTTATCTACAGCATGATTTTCTTAGAGTGGCCACCTTACTCAGTTTTCCCCTACGGCGCTGGGCTGAGTACCACTAACGTGATAGGCGGTATAACGGCACTCACACAACAGTCACCACTTGACAAAAACCAAGGAGCACTCGGCTGGAAGCTGTCGGTTTTTTTAACACTTGGCGCTGCTAGGAGCTTGAGAAAATTCCATCAGTATACTCACCAGTGTGTCTCCTGCACCTTTTTTTATTATCAATAGCCTACTTTTCATTAGCTTTTCACCTCAAGTCTTGCAGTCCAGTAAAAACATACTTGATCCATACGCCATTCATATGAAGTTTTTGTGTGTCCATCCTTTTGACTGGAGGTCTTGGGGACCACGACCGTTCAGTGCTGTAAGAAAACGAAACGCCTATAGGAGTCCTTATGATCTTATTTTTTGTGTAGCTACCAGTTTCATCACTACAGCACACACCACCATAACGTACTCATGCTGATATCTGCACTAGTTGATGGTTGGAGTGCTGACACCACAGTTACAGATGGTCTGTGTAAACCAGTTATGTAGGCCACTTTTGCAGTGTATATATGGATCAGCATCAACTATGGCCTGAGTATAGCCCACTGAAGCTACGAAACTGGAAGCTACACAATAAATAAGATCATAAAGATGGCTGTAGGCCTTTCATTTTCTTACAATTGATCTGAGGGCCTATATGTCCAGACCATCTCCATTGTTTTTCGTCAATGTGAAAGTTGTTTGTTCACTGGGCACTTTCATTTCCTTCCATTACATTTTGGTTCCAGTAGATCGCGGTGTTTATCTTTGCAAATATCTTACACGAGTCTGCTATAATAAGTTTCGATTAATCGGAATGACTCCTGTGGGTAAAACAACTTTATATGTTTCATAACCAATCGAGTAGAACGAAGGTCATGAAACTAAGGCTTCATGTCGTTAAAACTTAGCAGTTGACACAGTTTAGTCAGTACTTGTGTTACATCATCCATCCTCACAACGCACTCGTGCTCATCTCTGTAGTAGGTGCAGAGGGTGGAACCTCTAATGCCGTCATAGGTTGGAGCTCCGTGTACTTCATTTCACAGCTTGCACACCTAATAGCCACCTACAAATACACTATGTGATCTAAAGTATCCGAACACCTGGCTGAAAATGACTAACAAGTTCATGGAGCCCTCTATCGGTAATACTGGAATTCAGTATTGTGTTGGCCCATCTTTAGCCATGATGACAACTTCCACTTTCACGGGCATACGTTCAGTCAGGTGCTGGAAGGTGTCTTGGAGAATGATAGCCCATTCTTCAAGGAGTGTTGCACTGAGGAGAGATATCGATATCGGTCGGTGAGGCCTGGCACGAAGTCGCCGTTCCAAAACATCTCAAAGGTGTTCTACAGGATTGAGGTCAGGACTCCGCGAAGGCCAGTCCATTACAGGGATGTTATTGTCGTGTAACCACTCCGCTACAGACTGTGCGTTATGAACAGGTGCTCGATCGTGTTGAAAGATGCAATCTCCATTCCCCAACAGTGGGAAGCCAGAAAATGCTTAAAACATCTGTGTAGGCCTGTGCTGTGATAATGCCACGCAACACAACAAAGGGTTCAAGCCCCCTCCGTGGAAAACACGATCACCACCTCCGAATTTTACTGTTCGCACTACACACCATGGCATATGGCGTTCACCGGTCATTCGCCATACCCACACCCTGCCATCGGATCGCCACATTGTGTACCGTGATTCATCACTCCACACAACGTTTTTCCACTGTTCAATCGTCCACCAATGTTTATACGCTCCTTACAGCAAGCGAGGTGTCGTTTTGCATTTACCAGGATGATGTGTGGCTTATGAGCAGTCGCTCGACCTTGAAATCCAAGTTTTCTCACCCCCCGCATAACTGTCATAGTATTTGTAGTGGATCCTGATGCAGTTTGTAATTCCTGGGTAATGGTCTGGATAGCTGTCTGCCTATTACACTTTGCGACCCTCTTCAATTGTCGCCGGTCTCTGTCAGTCAACAGACGAGGTCGGCTTGTACGCTTTTCTGCTGTACATCTCTCTTCACGTTTTCACATAACAGTGGACCTAAGGATGTTTAGGAGTGTGGAAATCTCGCGTACAGACTTATGACACAAGTGACAGCCAGTCACCTGACCACGTGAGTTCCGCGGAGCGCCCCATTCTGCTCTCTCATGATGTCTAATGACTACTGAGGTCGCTGATATAGAGTACCTGGAAGTAGGTAGCAGCACAATGCACCTAATATGAATAACGTATGTTTTTGGGGGTGTCTGATACTTTTCATGATACAGTGTATAATCTTATTCTTCGTACAATACTGTATATCAGTGTTAGGCAGAAATTAACCATCTGTTATCCGGCATGGTAATGCAGTGTTAACGGGCAGTAGGGAGCTACGAGGAGCCCCACTACATCATCAGAAATAATAGTAAAATATTCTCAGTTATAAACTAGGTAAGCAGTTTTTTATATTGTAACAACAGTCTAACACAAGAAAGTGATCTTTTATTAATTTTCCGGGATAATATGTACGCCTCGGAATACGAACAATTACTCTCATAGCACTATACCCGCCATCCCGCGATGCTACGTGTCGTCCTGAACGTTCTAAACTGGGAACGTTGTTGCTTTGTTCGCTGCCTACGAAATCCTTCGATTTTCACTGATGTCAATAAAAGCGCAAATGTTTACTAACCTGCAGCACATGAGATGCTTCTTCCCATACTGCTCACAGTAAGAGTTCCACGACCTATGTTTTCTCTTATCTGTTACATGAAGATGTTGTAGTTACGAGGCACGTTCAATAAGTAATGCAACACATTTTTCTCTAAAAACAGACTGGCTTTACTCATAATTCCGGCATACCATATTATTCCCCACTCTTTTTTTCTACAAAACTCTATTTTTCAGCATAACCTCCGTTTAATGCGGCGGCCTTTCTCTAACTTACTGTTATGGCCTGTAGACCCTCATAGTACTACTCTACTGATCGACGACGGCACTAGCGCCTTGTTACTGCAACAACCTCTCCGTCATCCATACAGTGCTTTCAGCGAGGTCTGTTCTTTAATGGGGAAGCGCAATACACTTCAGAGTTTATTATTGGACCATGAGGCAGGACATAGAACAGAATAACCCCTTCAGAGTCCCAGAACGCCGTCACCATGACTTTACTGGCTGAGAGTATGACTTTGAACTTTTTCTTCAGAGGAGAGGTGGTGTGCCGCCACTCCATGGACTGCAGTCTTGTTGCCGATTCGAAGTGATTTATTTATTTATTTATTGTTCCGTGGGACCACATTTAGGAGAAGTCTCCATGGTCATGGAACGAGTCAATACATGAAATTATAACACGATTGTAGAAACAGATGAAATGAAATATAAGAAACATATTCAGGCGACAAGTCGTTAGTTTAAATAAAGAAAATCAAGAATGTAACACTGGAATTTGCTTAATTTTTTAGCTCTTCCAGGAGCTCCTCGACAGAGTAGAAGGAGTGAGCCATGAGGAAACTCTTCAGTTTAGACTTAAAAGTGTTTGGGCTACTGCTAAGATTTTTGAGTTCTTGTGGTAGCTTATTGAAAATGGATGCAGCAGAATACTGCACTCCTTTCTGCACAAGAGTCAAGGAAGTGCATTCCACATGCAGATTTGATTTCTGCCTAGTATTAACTGAGTGAAAGCTGCTAACTCTTGGGAATAAGCTAATATTGCTAACAACAAACGACATTAAAGAAAATACATACTGTGAGGGCAATGTCAAAATTCCCAGACTATTGAATAGGGGTCGACAAGAGGTTTTCGAACTTACACCATACATAGCTCGAACAGCCCGTTTTTGAGCCAAAAATACCCTTTTTGAATCAGAAGAATTACCCCAAAAAATAATACCATATGACATAAGCGTATGAAAATATGCGAAGTATACTACTTTTCGTGTTGAAATGTCACTTATTTCAGATACTGTTCTAATGGTAAATAAAGCGGCATTTAGTTTCTGAACAAGATCCTGAACATGGGCTTTCCACAACAGCTTACTATCTATCCGTACGCCTAGGAACTTGAACTGTTCCGTCTCGCTTATAACATGCCCATTCTGTCTGATTAAAATGTCAGTTCTTGTTGAATTGTGAGTTAGAAACTGTAAAAACTGAGTCTTACTGTGATTTAGCATCAAATTATTTTCCACAAGCCACGAACTTATATCATGAACTACATTATTTGATAATGTTTCAATATTACACACAAGATCCTTCACTACCAAGGTGGTGTCATCAGCAAACAGAAATATTTTTGAATCACCTGTAATACTAGAAGGCATATCATTTATATAAATAAGAAACAGCTGTGGCCCCAGCACCGACCCTTGGGGGACGCCCCGTTTAACAGTGCCCCATTGGGACTGAACATCATTACCACTCTCAATATTGCGGAGGATTACCTTCTGCTTTCTGTTCTTAAAGTAGGAGGCGAACCAATTGTAAGCTACTCCCCTTACTCCATAATGTTCCAACTTCTGCAGTAATATTTTGTGGTCAACACAGTCAAAAGCCTTCATTAAATCAAAGAAAACACCTAACGTTCGCAACCTTTTATTTAATCCGTCCAAAACCTCACAGAGAAAAGAGACTATAGCATTTTCAGTTGTTAAGCCATTTCTAAAACCAAACTGTACATTTGACTGCAAATTATGTGAATTTAAATGCTGCAGTAACCTTGTATATACAACCATCTCGATAACTTTAGCAAACACCGATGGCATAGAAATAGGTCTATAATTGTCAACATTATCCCTGTCTCCCTTTTTATAAAGTGGCTTCACTACCGAGTACTTTAATCGGTCAGGAAACCGATCACTCCTAAAGGAAAAGTTACAGATATGGCTAAGTACTGAGCTAACATACGTGGAACAATACTTCAGTATTCTACTAGATACCCCGTCATATCCATGAGAGTTCTTGGTCTTTAGTGATTTAATTATTAACTCAATCTCCCTCTTGTCAGTATCATGGAGGAGCATTTCAGGTAACAGTCTCGGAACACTTTTTTCTAAGAGCTCTATATGATTCCCTGTTGGGACTAGGTTTCTATTTAGTTCACCTGCTATATTCAGAAAGTGATTATTAAGTACTGTACATATATGCGACTTATCAGTAACACGGACATCCCCACTACGCACTGATTCTATATTCTCGACCTGTCTCTGCAGACCAGCCACTTCCTTTACGACTGACCATATGGTTTTAATTTTATCCTGAGACTTAGCTATTCTATCTGCATACCACATACTTCTTGCCTTCCTAATAACTTTTTTAAGCACCTTACAATACTGTTTGTAATGGGCTGCTGCATTTAGATTGTGACTGTTTCTAACGTTTTGATATAATTGGCACTTTGTTCTACAAGATATTCTTATCCCTTTAGTCAGCCACCCAGGCTGCCTGTTTGTGCTAGTACCCTGTTTTGAACGCTCTAACGGAAAGCAACTTTCAAAGAGCACGAGAAAAGTCTTGAGGAAAGCATTATATTTATCGTCTACTGTATCAGCACTATAAACATCTTGCCACTCTTGTTCCTTGATAAGGTTTAAAAAAGTCTGTACAGCAACTGGATCAGCTTTCCTAAAAAGTTGGTAACTATATTTAACATGTGTTGCAGCACAAAAATCTTTTAGACTTAAAATTTGTGCATCATGATCTGAAAGGCCATTCACCTTTTTGCTAACAGAATGCCCTTCTAATAATGACGAATGAACAAAAATATTGTCTATGGTTGTTCTACTGTTCCCTTGCACTCTCGTTGGAAAGAATACGGTTTGCATAAGATTATATGAATTAAGGAGGTCTACTAGCATCCTTTTCCTTGCACAATCACTTATACAATTAATATTGAAGTCACCACATATAACTAACTTTTTGTATTTCCTATAAAGTGAACCAAGAACCTCCTCTAGCTTTAGCAAAAATGTTGTGAAATCGGAGTCTGGGGATCTATAAATAACAACAGTAAGAAGTTTAGCTCCACTAAATTTAACCACACCTGCACAACATTCAAACACCTTTTCAGTGCAGTACTTTGAAACATCAATTGACTCAAATGGGATACCGTTTTTCACATACATGGCTACTCCCCCACACCGCAAAGAGCTCCTAGAAAAGCTGCCAGCCAACCTATATCCTGGTAAAGGAAGCCTCTGAATTATCTCCTTATTTAAGAAGTGTTCAGATATACCAATAATTTCAGAGTCAACATCTATAAGCAGTTCACTAACTTTATCTCTAATACCTTGTATATTTTGATGAAATATACTAATTCCCTCATTAATCGGATACCCAAGCTTTGTAGAAAGTGGTTTCTTTGTTAGAGAGACTTCCCTTAAGCTGACTTCAATCTAAAAAAGGTACAGCTCTAACACCCACAACTACCGGAATTTTCCCATGAGTGAGCCCACCACCCCCACCTATGCTGTCACCTATAAGTTCTGCCAACCTCCCCTTCCCATACCTGTTGAGGTGTAGGCCATGTCTAGTGAAACCCGTCCTGCTGATAGACTCCACCGACACCACTAAAATGTGACTCATGCCTTCTGTCATCAGGGCATCCCCAAGTCTCATGTTATTACGCCTGACGGCTGTATTAAGATGAGGCCGATCGTGACGCTGAAACAGTTCCACGAAATGCACATTCGTGTTGCCAGTCTGAGTGGCTATCTTTTCCAGGTCACCATCTATGTCATACTCCCCATCCCTATCAAAACTATTACCAGCCCCACCCACAATCACTACCTGATCCTCTTTAGTAAAATCCCTACATAACCCCCCCCCCTATGTTAAAAGTCACCTGAGCCAATCCTGCATTAGGCTTCACAATGCTGGTGACCTGGTACTCACTCCCCAAAACTTTCTGCAACTGCTGGCCTACACCTCTACCATGAGAACTACCTAACAGCAGAACCTTCTTCTTTCTCTTACTCTTTGCAACTGTCCTAGCCACCGTAACTGCTGAGGTCTGCTGCATACTTCCTACATCTACAGCTACTAGAGATTCCTCTCCACTAGACTCTGACAGTTGGTCATATCTATTACAAACACCAATAGTAAAACTATCTGAAAATCTCCTTCTCCTAGCAGATCTCTTGCCAACAGCCAGCTCCCATTCCCCAACCCCCTTCTCCCTCCTCATCCTATCTAGCTCCTCCTGTGCGTTTTTCAACTGCACCTGAAGGGCACAGATCTTACGCTCCTGCTCCTCTAACAACTTACTCTTCCTACATAACCTGCAGCTCCAGGAGAGGATCTCACCAGAATGCCCACTGGCTTCCCCACTGCATTCCCCCCAGTGAAAATACTTCGAACAAGTCTCACACCGCAATCCACTACTCACGAACCTACGGCAAAGCCCACACTTCTCACTCATGGTAAAATTTTACATTTATTGAAACAAGAAAACAACTTTATCTAAGTTCCGCTACTAGAATAAGAAGATGTTAAATACTGACTACAATAATCACAAACTTGCTCTACAAGGGAAGTAACTACTATTATTGACAGTATTAATCAACAACAAATGAGAATATAACAAAATACTAACACAGAAAGAAATTCAAACGTCTAATGACAGTAACGAAACTGAAAGCAGTTCGCAAAAATTTCTTCTGAAGTTATTTCACCGGAAAACACCAAGAACACCGGTTGAAGACTACTAAAGTTCCTAATTAAACTACTATACACAAACAATTAATTAGTACTTAGCTTTCGATGCGCCGCTACAGCTGCAACTAGTCAGCGCGGAATGTAAACACGGGTAAGAGGTTAAGTTGCTCGATACGAAACACAAATATCAGGCCACAACACAAGAAATGCAGAGGTGAATGAAGAAACCACTAATAAGTCACTTATATAGTAAATATTATCACAAAAACAGTTAAAATATATATCTGAAACCTAAAAATAGATGAAAACTTAGAGAGCGATCTCACACGCAGTCACGCGCTTATGAACCTATGTTTCATACCTGTGACGATTTTCGACAAAAAAAGTCACAATCAGTCTCGTAATGCGCAAGCAAATCTGCACAGATTGTCCTTCGTTGTTGTGTATGGTGTTCCGTTAGGCGGTGAGCAACCCAGTGGACACACACCTTCCAGCGCCCCAACTGGTGGACGAATGTGTCAATACCAACAAAGATGTCCAGTTTTGCAGCAAGCTTTTTCATTCTGATTCGTCGATTACCTCAGATCAGAGTGTCCGCACGCTCCCATATTCGAGGAGTCAGAGCTGTGTGTGGCTGGCTGGCACTCAGCAGATGGACAGGTTTGCCCGACCCTTCTACGAAGGCGGCAGACTCCTCGCCCAACGACTCAACATGCTTTTGTTCACTGCCACGTCTCCTTGGAATTCTCTTCTGCAAGCGCCTATGCATATTTGCGACGCTCTGGTTTTCCGCCAAAAGAAACTCAATGACAAATTTCTGCTTGGAACGAACCTGAGTTATAGACGCCAAATTGAAAGCTACGCCACCTATCGGAACTTCAGTGAACTATTGTAGCAGAAGCGGAAATATTCCAAGGTGTGCCACAACAAATATCGCATTTTTTTAACCAAAATGAGCGAAAAAGAAATGGTTCTCATTACTTATTGAACGACCCTCGTACACGTTTTCGAATAGTTCTTGTCGTCACACGAAAGAAAGATTGTTAAGTAGTCTCAAGTCATCTACCACATTAGAGATGAAATACAAGTTCATCAGTGTGTAACGGCCAATGCCATATGTACACTCAGTTCTTAGCAATGGAATTAATTTCTGGGGAATAAATGTAGAAAATATGAAATAGTTCAATTGGCTCTGAGTACTATGGGATTTAACATCTGAGGTCATCAGTCCCCGAGAACGTAGAACTACTTAAACCTAACTAACCTAAGGACATCACACACATCCATGCCCAAGGCAAGATTCTAACCTGCGACCGTATCAGTCGCGCGGTTCTGGACTGAAGCGCTTAGAAAATATAAATGCAGTTTTCAGAAAGCAGAAAAAGGCGTTAAGATTAATAACCAGACATAGAATTAAGGCTCATTGGATAGATTATTTCGTAACGCTGAGGATTTTAGGCACATCATATGAGAACATCTAGTAACCTGTTATGCAAATCGTAAAATAACCTTAATTATTGAATATACAGTTCTGATTGTGACAGTGAAACTAGATACAGATTAAACTTACATTTAGCAAGAAAGAATACACATAATGCTCAAAATATCATTATCTATGAAACTTCCTCCCAGATTAAAACTGTGGAGAGGAGGGACGGGCCGAATTGAAGCTTTGAAGACGGGTCGTGAATCGTGCTTGGCTCTCTCAGATGGTAGAGCACTTGCCCGTGAAAAGCCAATGTCCCGAGTTCGAGTCTCGGTCCGGCGCTCAGTTTTAATCTGCCAGGGAGTTTCATATCAGTGCAAACTCCGCTACAGAACGAAAAATCTTGTTCTGGATCATTATCTAACTAGAAATAAAATTCTACAATCAGTTGTCCAAAGATAATAAAGAGATTACTAAGATTTACTTATTTAGAGAGGCAGTTCTCGTTTGGTGTTCTATACTAAGTTCTTTTCATATCACATGTATTCCTCGATGCTGGTAGTAGTGCCAATGACAGCATTCTTATTAAAAATATTTTTACATCGGCAAAAATCAAAAGATGTGCAACCTCCACATAATGCTGACACTATAAACATCGTAAATATTCCAAAGAAGTGAATGAGCTTTTCAGCTTACAGTGTACTTAATAAAGAAAATAGTAATAACTATAACAGCTATTGATTTATGACGTTCAACAAGATGTTGTTCGAAATAAGTATTGTTGGTGTCTACGCCCTAGCTCCTATTCTAGTTACAGAAATGAGAGTGAAGGTCAGTGGCTTGTACTTTTGGTATTTCGGCTCTGGATCAACTCAGCGGCTACATATTTGAGATGCACGCCACGTTCCGCATTTCTGAGCCTGCTCAAGAAACACAGTGGATGCGTCAATGTATCACTCCTGTAGCTGGTATAATTAGCATCATCAAAGAATATATTTGACAACTCTGTGTCTGTTACGCCTGGAGTGGTAGAGAATTATCCAGCTAAATTCACTTGATGTTTCTTGTCATTTCGATTAAATAATCTGAGTGATTTTTGTGTAATATCTGACGTTTGCTAATTAAATTTTTGGTTTGGATTCCAGAAAGATTGTTCCATGCATAAAATATAATTAATGTCGTCTTTTACGACAAAATTGTCTATCATAGCTATTACTATGGTAATGACACAGAAGAGATCACAGTAGTGGTTCGCTAGCTTAGTGGTAATATGACTGATGTCTGAAATGATGACTGTGTTTGCTGTGTGGTAGACTAATACATTGTGTCAGCATTTTTCTTCTGCTTTGAACCGCCAAATTGAAAATTGGCAAGGAAATCTTAATAAAACCTCTATATCATAAGTCTTCTCGTTACGTCTATATCATAAGTATTCTCGTTACCTTGAGTCCGTACATTGTAAATATAAAGGTGAAACACTTATGACATTCCTGAATTATGCATGTTTTAATATCGCATTTTTTGCTTCACGCAATAAAAATTAAAAATTTTTGTTAACACATATTTTGAATAATTGCTGAGTAGCAAGGACAGATAAATAGGTAGGCAGTGTAATTTCATCGGTAGCAGACTGGTACCTCATTTTGGAGGCGATAAAAAATATTTTCATATGGAATCAAATATTGTGTTACGTGAATGTTGCTCTGTAAATTAACTGAACCCGCAATGAAATAGTTAACAGTGTACAAAATCATTTGATACCAAACCCAAAAAGTTTTTGACAAATACAAAACCAGTCAAAAATTTTGCATATTGTTGTGAAAGTAGATAAATGCCTTGGAGGCAGGTCCTGGGAACCTCATTCTGTGTCCTGATACTTTTTTTTCATAAGCCTTTACTTAACTGATTAATTGGGTGCCACATAAATGTAAGAGAACAACAAATAGACATTGACAATAGTGATACCACAGTTGGAAGTCATTAAGAAGTAAAAAAAAATTCAACAGTTTTAGGAAACATGACAGTGAAACTAACAATACATTTAGGAATTTCATTGTGTCTTTTGTTTTCTTACGTTTATTTGTACAAAAATGTCAAACAATATCCTAATATTAATCATTTTTAATTATTCCCAGCTAAACAGTTAAGCCTGAATGGTATATAATCAGCCCTTACAAAGACATTCTTAAAATTTTTATACTTGTGTCTGCCACGCCCTATATATCTTAGTATCCAGTTGCTATCGCCGTGTTTCGAACGTTCAGTCAGGTCTATAACTTGTCTTGTATTCAGCAGGCTTTCTGAAGTGCCCTCAACCGACCAGCCAAATACTGTAAGCAATACATAAACATGGAGCATAGGAAGTTACACAGTGAGTGATGGATATCTCACATTTCCTGAATCAGTGACTCACCCCATCTGACGCGACGCCCTTACCCAGTTTCTTTTTTCTGCTGTTGTTAAATAATCCGAATTTTCTGCCTTTTTGTCTACAGTGACACAACTGTTTCACTATCGAGTATGCTTTGCATTGAAGGTGAAATATAAATGTATGTAACATTAATATGTTGAAAAATTAATTAAAAACTAGAAATGAATAAATGAACAATTATATTGATACAAATCCTCCTATCTATGCTATAATAATCTATCAATCAATAATTCATCATCATTCCCACAGCTTGGTGTTAACAGATGAAATTCTCCACAGCAGTAATTGGAAAATAATCGTTACCTTTTTATACTTTAGACATGGTGTAAGTTTTGACACAGATTGTATTCAGATTTACCAACGCGATTTATTGAACAGACAATTTTTTACATAGTTTAATCCAAATTTAATGTTCTGCTATAATTATTGAATGGGTTAACAGTAGAAAACTAATTGCCTTAAGCCAATCGATTTTGAATAAACATGCAAAAATGTTTTCCATCAACAAATTTATGGATGCCTATGAAAACTGCAGGTCAAGAATTTATCAACTGATCCAGGATCTGAAACAGAAACTAACTGAACAATGGTTCCTGATAAATGTATTATTTTTAACTATTATGCTATGATTTTTTTCAGTACATCACAGGCATTGTGCTGGCATACATTGAAAACAGAATATTATGTCTATGAGTCTAAAACGACATGTAAACGACGTAAAAATCCAAGCACTCCCGGTTAATTGAATTAAAACATTGTTAATACTAAACTTTTGGTTAAAATAGTAAACACTCACATATTCATCCTAATTCTCAGTTCATTGCTACTTTCATGTTAAAGTCCAACAAAGAGCAATAGCACTTTTTATCGTCTTAAGAGTGAATGTCTATTCTGCAGAATTAACCAAAGAGCCAGTAAACTTCTTCTCAGTAGTTGTAGTGCGGGTGGTGCCGAAGAAGTTGGTGGTGCCAATAGTGGTTATGATGTCCATATTTGTAGTCATAGTTCCCACCACCACCACGAATGGTGTGGCTTATACCAATTGTCATGTCTCCATCCAAGGTCACGTCCACATCCATAATCTTCATTCCATCCATGGTCATCACGCCAACTCCAATAACGACCATAACGAGGATCAGCTACTGGGTATGCCTTCAGCATCACGAAACACAGTGCCAGCGTCAGTAGCACAGCCGAGACCACCTGTTGGACAACGATAACTCACTGTCATCTTCGAATGATTGTGTTTAGGGCGCCAGCAGAATCCGGTTCGCAGACACATGCAGCTGTGGCAAGGTGAGCACAAACAAAAGAAAAACCTATTCCCAGGGAGGCATTGTAATTATTGCTAAATCTTGCGTCGGTGTATGTAGCTACGTAACCCAAATACCGTAAGTGGTACGAAATCTGTACAAATTAAAACCTAAAATTTCGTTTGTTCAAAATCGTTTATTTCCGGAAGTTGTCGATCGATTAGTTTTAATTTTCACACAACGTTGCATTTTAATACAGGCGTGTTTTAGGTACCGATTTTTTATATATAAAGTTTTTCTATTCTTGTAACAATGTTTCCCTGTTCAATTTCTAAAAAATTACTATATTAACGAAATAAATACATAAAACGCATTTGTATTCGCATGAAATGTTGTATCAAAATTTCAAAGTATTCGGTCCGAAATTTGCGGAGATCTGCGTTTGGGAATAGCTACATTTACTATATAAAAATGAAAGAAAATGTTCATTTTTCCAAAATATCAAATATTCAAAAGTTCTTCATTGGCTGCTTTGAAATGTTGACACAATGGTGCATTCGAATACTCAAGTGTTTTTGTATTCCTATTCGCCGAACGCCATCTGGTACACATGTAATATTTATCTAATAAAAGTGGAAACGATATAAAAATGTAAATATTGGTTTGTTCAGATTCGTTAACCTTCGAAAGTTCTTGACTAATAGCTGTGAAATTTTGACATAATGTTTACTTATAATACAGTCATATATTTAAGTACAAATGCTTTAATATATGAATATCTCAGTACATGTAATGTATAAATATATGTGTGTAACAGATAAATACTTTGTTACCAAAAATCTCAAAATATACCTTTCCAATTTACTTCAAATTTTTACATGTTACTGTAATAAACGTTTAGACACATATGGATCATATACTTTTTAATAATAAATGTATATAAAATATATGCAATAGTGAAACGTTAGCAAACAGTTAAGTTGTATTTAAGGCTTATTGCTTTATGATTAGAAATCTAATATAGAGTCGGATCGGCGTTAACAATAAACAAGGCTCAAGAACAGAGAGGGGTGGAAAGGAGGGGATGAACAGAGAGAGGGGGCTGGAGGAGATGGAGAGAGAACGGGAAGGAGAAGATGAACGAAGAAGGGGGGAGAAAGTGATGGACAGAGAGAGAGAAGAAGGTGATGGAAAAAGAAATCGGGAGAGAATGAAATTAGGACATACATCCCACCTTCATATATTTTAGAATTATGTTCTTTCCCTTTCCTTTGTTACCCGTTTAAGCAGACTGAGCCACAACATTGTAGTTGGGTACAGTTAGTATTAGCACATAATCTTCTGGTTTTTTTAATGTACAAAAGATTTTAGTCGCCACAGCAAGTACTTAAGGAGGAGATAGTACAGAATGTTCCCAACGAACCATTCCTTATATCATGTGCAGAATTTTTATTGAGTACAGAGATACAGATGGTTACAAGAGATAAGTTATCATTTCGCGTGTTGGTATCCCTAGTTCGTATGGGTTTATTTACAGATGTCATCTTTGGTTCGATTTGCAAGTTGTGAAGTTGTCCTTGAGCTTACTTAATTTAATCTTTCGAATTCGATTGTGATGCGTCTGCCAATTGCACTGTATTATTCATTCATGCCTTACTAACACGTGCTAAGTATGCTGATACGGAACTTGTGTTCGGGTTTTCAAGTGGAAACGCTGCTGCTTATTGCTGCATCACACAGTGGACGATTCCATAACCTCAGAATACCAGGATAAAGAAAGTTTTCTCGTGTTTGCACCAAACTGATTCGGACTGGTGCAGTGATCATCAATCGTGTCTCATTTGAACACACGAATAAATGGTGCGTGGATGAAACAGAAGACATTATGCTGTTGGTAGCATGTGGTCCTTCAGCTAGCACATGCAAAACTTCTATGCATATTGTAAAATTGATCGTTCGCATTATGACTAGTGCTCCCATCAGAACAGAATGCCAAGGCGGTCTCAGAAGAGCTACACATAGTGTTGGCAACAGAATTCGACAGAGCACTGAAGTCGATAGTGAAATATATGTAAACTTAAATACCTCAGTAACATCTACAAAAGGTTAACTCATGAACAGTGACTGTAAGAAACTGATAGAAAATGGCGTCTGTTCAAAGTTCCACCCTTTTCTGTGCTAGCTGTATGTCAAACTGAATCTGTATGGGTAAACAAAGTATCATAAACACAAAACTCCTGCTTTTTACTTAAATGTACTCTTATCTTCAGTTGATAATTTAGTACTGTCCGATTAATAGTTTGTTTCTGGCAAAGGAGTGTATGCAGATAAATAGCACGTCTATAAGTAGGCTTTCGCGGCCAGAGTCAGTTGACATTAGTTTTCTGAATACCGTACCGCGTCACAATGTAAAAAACTATATTGGAATAACCATACAGCGCCTTTTGTCTTGGTGTGGATAGACCCAGACCCAGAACCACTGACTGGCGGAACGTTATGTGGTTTGACGAACCACGCATTTGCCTATATTGAAATCACGATCGTCGCAGAGAACACGGAAGCCCAAATGGAGCATTTCATCTTGAATGTGTGAAAGGCAAGTTCAAGCCAGAGGTAGGTCTGTGAAATTTTGGGGATGTTATTCTTCTTCTTAATTGGGACTGCTTGTTGAGGTGACCACTAACACGAAGCTGCAGTTAAGATAGGCATAGTGAGTATGCTATTAATAACCCTATTTCCAAGACGACAACAGTAGAGTTCGTTTGGTTGGGAGGATGAGTGACTGGTATTCTGAACACTCCTCATTTCTATTACTTCCAATTAGCATGGAAAATCACCTGACTTTAACCTATTAGAAAACCAGTAGGTAAAACGCCGACATAAACCTCCCAGGAATTTGGAGGAACGGCGCGATTAACCATTCAGCGTTTGGCTTAGTCTGGATGCGACGAACCTGCACACTTCCTAGCCGAATCCAGTCGGTTATCTCGTACGGAGGCGGAATTACGCGGTACTGAGTGAAGCTCATAATGAATTCTCTATGGGTGTCTAATTTTTTGTCCTACGAGCTTATTTTTGCTTGCAAATATTTCTCGTTTTACCGTTGGAAACTCTATGTGAATTGCCAACAAAAAGTTATACTGCAGTCGTTATGTGTTTTACAAACATCTGTCTGTATGCTCTCCTTCGAACTTCTGTCTACCTTTCTTTTTCAGTTTTCATTGCCAAAGGAAAGATTCTTTGTTTTAATGGATGCTGCAAATTGCTGTTAAGAGTGCCTTCTCATTCTAGATGCGTAATGTATGTTTACGCTGAACAATGCTTGCTTGAAGATTCTGCTGACAAGTGGTTAGCTTTGTCTTCATCTCTGAAATGCAGCTCCTTTCATTATCGTCTTTAATTGCTACCTTCTGAAGTTTTTCTGCTTCCTTTGTGTTGTCTCTTTCTACGAGCGTACTATTTCGTCACAAACGGAAGATTGCTATAAAATATTTGTTTTAGGTTGTACAAATAATGTATTTTGAAATCTAGACAATCGTCCAATCGGGTTCAGTAAAACTCATGGGTATTAAATCTCCAGGAACTTACATCCCATTTATTAGGCATGATTTTCTACTCATCTACTTTTTTCGCTCGTTAGTTACTGCGTCGCTATTTAGACACACCGGATTTTCAGCGTATGTTGGTAAGAAGTCAGTTGAGATGCAACTGAAACCACTACATTGTTTACGGAATGGAATAAAAACGGACGGCTATGTATCGTAATGTATGTTACGGTAAACAGATCTCTCAAATGTACGACAGTTCGTTCATGTCATCGCAAGAATTTGTAAGAACAATCAAACGAGAAAACATCTTTCACACTGGGACACTGGCAATGCTGGCGTAGGAAGATGTACTTCGTTCAGACTGTATCGGTGTGTTGTGGTAATAGAGATAACTGTAGCGACGCAGGATGTTCGTGACGTACCGTTATGCCGTCAGTGTTCGCTCAATCACTACCAGTCGTAACTGAAATCGTACCCGATGAGCTCCCCATACCACCACCACTGTGCCTCCAAAACATTCGTAGAATCAGTCTTATGCCCAGGTCAGAGCCATACTCACAAACTATGGTCCTCCGGGGTACTGCACAACCGCGATTCATTGCAAAACACACATCGACGCAGTTCAACATCAGTCCATGCTAACCCTGCCACGCCACTGCAGACAGAGCCTCAATGTTGTAGTGTTTAACGACAGGAAGGTAATTCTCTAGTGCGGCTGCTGGTAGTCTCAGAACAACGGTGCGAGGTGACGTGGTCGATTCCACGATTCGACCAGCTGATCAAGTGGAGACCAACAACGTATCCCGTTTCAAACACTGTTTGGTGCTAATAACGTTGTCTTACACGAGTACGTAGCATCTGCGTGTCCATCGCAGGGATCACAGAATATCTGTCGTTCACGTGTACTATATATGCAACCAGATCTGGTAACAACTTAAAATACCGTACTGTAAGGGAACGGGTGAAGTAGGCAAGCGATCGTTCATCCTCCAGCGCGGCACACATACACTCCTGGAAATGGAAAAAAGAACACATTGACACCGGTGTGTCAGACCCACCATACTTGCTCCGGACACTGCGAGAGGGCTGTACAAGCAATGATCACATGCACGGCACAGCGGACACACCAGGAACCGCGGTGTTGGCCGTCGAATGGCGCTAGCTGCGCAGCATTTGTGCACCGCCGCCGTCAGTGTCAGCCAGTTTGCCGTGGCATACGGAGCTCCATCGCAGTCTTTAACACTGGTAGCATGCCGCGACAGCGTGGACGTGAACCGTATGTGCAGTTGACGGACTTTGAGCGAGGGCGTATAGTGGGCATGCGGGAGGCCGGGTGGACGTACCGCCGAATTGCTCAACACGTGGGGCGTGAGGTCTCCACAGTACATCGATGTTGTCGCCAGTGGTCGGCGGAAGGTGCACGTGCCCGTCGACCTGGGACCGGACCGCAGCGACGCACGGATGCACGCCAAGACCGTAGGATCCTACGCAGTGCCGTAGGGGACCGCACCGCCACTTCCCAGCAAATTAGGGACACTGTTGCTCCTGGGGTATCGGCGAGGACCATTCGCAACCGTCTCAATGAAGCTGGGCTACGGTCCCGCACACCGTTAGGCCGTCTTCCGCTCACGCCCCAACATCGTGCAGCCCGCCTCCAGTGGTGTCGCGACAGGCGTGAATGGAGGGACGAATGGAGACGTGTCGTCTTCAGCGATGAGAGTCGCTTCTGCCTTGGTGCCAATGATGGTCGTATGCGTGTTTGGCGCCGTGCAGGTGAGCGCCACAATCAGGACTGCATATGACCGAGGCACACAGGGCCAACACCCGGCATCATGGTGTGGGGAGCGATCTCCTACACTGGCCGTACACCACTGGTGATCGTCGAGGGGACACTGAATAGTGCACGGTACATCCAAACCGTCATCGAACCCATCGTTCTACCATTCCAAGACCGGCAAGGGAACTTGCTGTTCCAACAGGACAATGCACGTCCGCATGTATCCCGTGCCATCCAACGTGCTCTAGTAGGTGTAAGTCAACCAACCTGGCCAGCAAGATCTCCGGATCTGTCCCCCATTGAGCATGTTTGGGACTGGATGAAGCGTCGTCTCACGCGGTCTGCACGTCCAGCACGAACGCTGGTCCAACTGAGGCGCCAGGTGGAAATGGCATGGCAAGCCGTTCCACAGGACTACATCCAGCATCTCTACGATCGTCTCCATGGGAGAATAGCAGCCTGCATTGCTGCGAAAGGTGGATACACACTGTACTAGTGCCGACATTGTGCATGCTCTGTTGCCTGTGTTCTATGTGCCTGTGGTTCTGTCAGTGTGATCATGTGATGTATCTGACCCCAGGAATGTGTCAATAAAGTTTCCCCTTCCTGGGACAATGAATTCACGGTGTTCTTATTTCAATTTCCAGGAGTGTATTTCCGTCACCGCTGATTTCGCATTGTCGGGTCGCTGCCAGCGCGAGTCAGCTAGCAACGCAGAATATAAGTGGGTCTTTCTGTCGGCCGGGCGGCTGTTGTCATCAGACACCCTGCTGCGTCGTCAGACACCGGGCTTCCGCGTCGCGTTCGGGTCGGTAGGCTGCGAGGACACTGACCGCTTCTGAGTATGTATGTAACGAGTTTTTGATAAAAGTTAAAGTAAATTATTCGACAGTGTTCAAATGATGATCACCGGCTCGCCGTAAGACACTCACGCCCACCCGCCATCATCCTGACCAGTGAAATACCTCATAGTACTATCAAAACTAATGCCGTCTGGCACAGAGATTTGCAACAATAATTATTTACGCCGCTGCCTGTAATGTATACCTGTATGAAGTTACGTTGACATCTGATAAGACCATATATATAGTTGTTGTTGTGGTCTTCAGTCCTGAGACTGGTTTGATGCAGCTCTCCATGCTACTCTATCCTCTGCAAGCTTCTTCATCTCCCAGCACGTACTGCAGCCTACATCCTTCTGAATCTGCTTAGTGTATTCATCTCTTGGTCTCCCTTTACGATTATTACCCTCCACGCTGCCCTCCAATATTAAATTGGTGATCCCTTGATGTCTCAGAATGTGTCCTACCAACCGATCCCTTCTTCTAGTCAAGTTGTGCCACAAACTTTCGAAAGCTTCTATTCTCTTCTTGTCCAAACTGTTTATCGTCCATGTTTCACTTCCATACATGGCTACACTCCATACAAATACTTTCAGAAACGTCTTCCTGACACTTAAACCTATACTCGATGTCAACAAATTTCTCTTCTTCAGAAACGCTTTCCTTGCCATTGCCAGTCTACATTCTATATGCTCTCTACTTCGACCATCATCAGTTATTTTGCTCCCCAAATAGCAAAACTCCTTTGCTACTTTAAGTGTCTCATTTCCTAATCTGATTCCCTCAGCATCACCCGACTTAATTTGACTACATTCCATTATCCTCGTTTTGCTTTTGTTGATGTTCATCTTATATCCTCCCTTCAAGACACTGTCCATTCCGTTCAACTACTCCTCCAAGTCCTTTGCTGTCTCTGACAGAATTACAATGTCATCGGCGAACCTTAAAGTTTTTATTTCTTCTCCATGGATTTTAATACCTACTCCGAATTTTTCTTTCGTTTCCTTCACTGCTTGCTCAATATACAGATTGAATAACATCGGGGATAGGCTACAACCCTGTCTCACTCCCTTCCCAACCACTGCTTTCCTTTCATGCCCCTCGACTCTTGTAACGGCCATCTGGATTCTGTACAAATTGTAAATAGCCATTCGCTCCCTGTATTTTACCCCTGCCACCTTCAGAATTTGAAAGAGAGTATTCCAGTCAACATCGACAAAAGCTTTCTCCAAGTCTACAAATGCTAGAAACGTAGGTTTGCCTTTTCTGAGTCTAGCTTCTAAGATAAGTCGTAGGGTCAGTATTGCCTCACGTGTTCCCATATTTCTACGGAATCCAAACTGATCTTCCCCGAGGTCGGCTTCTACCATTTTTTCCATTCGTCTGTAAAGAATTCGCGTTAGTATTTTGTAGCCGTGACCTATTAAACTGATAGTTCGGTAATTTTCACATCTGTCAACACCTGCTTTCTTTGGGATTGGAATTATTATAGTCTTCTTGAAGTCTGGGGGTATTTCGATATTTAGCATATCTGGGATGCCTTGCAATGTGGCAGTTCTGCGTGCTCGCGACGACCCTAGCATCTGAAGCAGTGCCGGAGGGAACTGACACCATGAATCCTGCAGGGCTGTCCATAAATCTGTAAGAGTACGACGGGGTGCAGACCTCTTCTGAACAACACGTTGCGAGGCATCCCAGATAGGATCAATAAAGTTTGTGTCTGGGGAGTGTGGTGCCTGCCGGAAGTGTTTAAACCCAGAAGTGTGTTCCTGGAGCCACTCTGTAGCAATTCTGGAGGTTTGGGGTGTCGGATTGGTCAGCTGGAATTGCACAAGTTCGCCGGACAGGATGCTTACATACGTGTTACCTATCAGAGACGTATCTAGACGTATCAGGGGTCCCATTTTACCTAACTGTACACGAACCACGCCATTAGAGAGCCTCCACCTGCTAACATGCAGGGTCCATTTATACATGAGGTTGTCTCCATACCCGTACACGTCCGTCCGTTCGATACAGTTTGAGACGAGACTCGTCTCGCCAGGCAACATGTTTCCAGTCATCAACAGTCCAATGTCATTGCCGCGCAATTATCAAGTGTACACGAATAGACCTTCGGCTCCGAAAGCCCGTACCAATGATGTATCGTTGAATGGTTCGCACGCTGACACTTGTTGATGGCCCATCATTGAAATCTGCAGCAATTTGCGTAAGGATTGCGCTTCTGTCACGTTGAATGATTCTCTTCAGTCGTTGTTGGTCCCCTTCTTGCAGGATCTTTTTCCAGCTGCAGCGACGTCGGAGATTGATTTTTTACCGAAATCCTGATATTCACGATACACTCGTGAAATGATGGTACCGGAAAATCCCCACTTCATGGCTACCTCGGAGATGGTGCGTCCCATCGCTCGTGCGCCGACTATGACACCACGTGGAAACTCAAATTTTGATAACCTGCCGTTGTAGGAGCAGTAACCGATCTAACAATGCGCCAGACACTTGTTGTATTATATACAGTAGATGTTGACTGCTGCAGCGCCTTATTCACCTGTTTATATATTTGAATACACATGGCTTTTACCAGTTCTTTGGCGCACAGGGTGGTCCGTTGATCGTGACCGGGCCAAAACGAAATAATCGTCAAACGAAAAAACTACAAAGAACGAAACTTGTTTAACTTGAAGGGGGAAACCAGATGGAGCTATGGTTGGCCCGCTAGGTGGCGTTGCCATAGGTCAAACGGGTATCAACTGCGGTTTTTAAATAGGAAACCCCATTTTTTATTACATATTCGTGTAGTAAGTAAAGAAATATGAATGTTTTAGTTGGACCACTTTTTTCGCTTTGTGATAGATGGCGCAGTAATAGTCACAAACATATGGCTCACAATTTTAGACGAACGGTTGGTAACAGGTAGGTTTTTTAAATTAAAATACAAAACTTAGGTACGTTTTAACATTCCAATGTGATACATGTACCTTTGTGAACTTATTTCTGAGAACGCATGCTATTACAGCGTGATTACCTGTAAATACTACATTAATGCAATAAATGCTCAAATTGATGTCCATCAACCTCAATGCATTTGGCAATACGTGTAACGACATTTCTCGTAACAGCGAGTAGTTCGCCTTCCGTAATGTTCGCACATGCATTGACAATGCGCTGACGCATGTTGCAAAGCGTTGTCGGTGGATCACGATAGCAAATATACTTCAACTTTCCCCACAGAAAGAAATCCGGGGATGTCAGATCCGTTGAACATGCGGGCCATGGTATGGTACTTCGACGACCAATCGACCTGTCATGAAATATGTTTTTCAACTGCACGCGAGGTATGTGCCGGACACCCATCATGTTGGAAGTACATCGCCATTCTGTCATGCAGTGAAACATCTTGTAGTAACATCGGTAGAAAATCAGCATCAGCATATATTGCACCATTTTTATATTGCCATCGATAAAATGGCGGCCAATTATCCTTCCTTCCATAGTGCCGCACCATACATTAACCCGCCAAGGTCGCTGATGTTCCACTTGTCGCAGCCATAGTGATTTTCCGTTGCCCAATAGTGCATATTATGCCGGTTTACGTTACCGCTGTTGGTGAATGAGGCTTCGTCGCTAAATAGAACACGTGCAAAAAATCTGTCGTCGTCCAGTAATTTCTCTTGTGCCCAGTGGCAGAAATTTACACGAAGTTCAAAGTCGTCGCCATGCAATTCCTGGTGCATAGAAATATGGTACGGGCGCAGTCGATGTTGATGTAGGATTCTCAACACCGACGTTTTTGAAATTCCCGATTCTCGTGCAGTTTGTCTGCTACTGATGTGTGGATTATCCGTGACAGCAGCTAAAACACCTACTAGAGGGCATCATCATTTGTTGCAGGTCGTGGTTGACGTTTCACATGTGGCTGAACACTTCCTGTTTCCTTAAATAACGTAACTATCCGTCGAACGGTCCGGACACTTGGATGATGTCCAGGATATCGAGCATCATACATAGCAGACGCCCGTTGAGCATTTTGATCACAATAACCATACATCAACACGATATCGACCTCTTTCGTAATTGGTAAACGGTCCATTTTGACACGGGTAATGTACACGAAGCAAATACCGTCCGCACTGGTGGAATGTTACGTGACACCTCGTACTCATACGTTTGTGACTATTACAGCGCCATCTATCACAAAAGCGAAAAAAGTGGTCCAATTAAAATATTCATATTTCTTTACGTACTACACGAATATGTAATAAAAAATGGGGGTTTCTATTTAAAAATACGCAGTTGATATCCGTTTGACCTATGGCAGCGCCATCTAGCGGGCCAACCATAGCGCCATCTGGTTTCCCCCTTCAAGCTAGTTTCGTACTTTGTAGTTTTTTCGTTTGATGCTTATTTCATGAGATATTTGGCCTGGTTACTATCAGTGGACCACCCTGTATACACCCGCAAACGAGCGTCTCCCTAGGTGGCGGATAGGGGAATACCTCCTAGATATAGGTGGTACCGAGGAAATGAAATACTCGGGGCGGACCAAAATTACTAATAGCGTCTGTTCACACAGTGGGCGGCTACAAAAGACGTCTGCTCCACATATCAGTGGCGGCCTCAACCAACCTCCAGATCTGGTAAGTCAGGTTGTATTCGACAGCATGCCATATATGCAACTACTAAACGTCATGATGGTGCAACGAGAAAAATCTCATTACCCTGGGCCCCAGTCAGTAGACTGGGATCGTAGTGAGCATCGCATTCTGGGGGCTGACGGACATCATGAGAAGAATCGGAGCTTCTCGAACTGCCTCAAGACCAAACTCAAGGACTACATCGGCACACTCAACGTGAACACACTGATGAAGACAGGAAAGATGAAACAACTCACAGATACTCTCGAAAAATTTCAATTCAAAATATGTGCACTGCAAGAATCACGATTCAGAGACGATGACAATTTCAACACGGAGAACTTTAGAATATACAAAGAAAAACCATCGAGACAACTGAAAAACCTACGGCTTTTTTGGCACAGGATTTGCAGTACACAGGTCCATCACGGACAGCATAATCGACTTTTCGTCACCAAACGAAAGAATCTGCACCATCACAATGAAATCAGGAAACAAATCCTACACATTAATCAACGCACATGCACCGACTAACGACCACAACAGGTAAAAGCCGGACGAAATTGTTGACTTCTGGACGACAATGGAAGAAACTATCAGGAAAATTCCTGCACATATAGTAAAAATAATACTGAGAGACTTCAACGCTAAACTCGGAAAAGAAAAGATATACAGACATACCACAGGAAAACATACTCCATACAAGGACACAAACAAAAATGGAAAACACCTGATAGAGTTTTGCAAAAGCCACGACCTCGCCATTGTGTCAACAAAATTCAAGAAACCAACACGGAAACCTACCACATGGAAATTCCCCAGCAAAAAGCTAGAACCACAAATCGACCACGTAATAGTCTAGAAAGACTAAGAAAAAGAAATTTTGAACGTAGACACACGTGAAGGCTACTTCGACTCAGACGACAACCTACAACAGATCAGGATTCGTCTTTTGCCCAAGAAAAATCTCCAGAAGGACAAAATTGATAGACCAGATCCAGAATACCTTACTTTAAACTAGACACAAATATCAGACACAATGAAAATGGTGAAAACGACAGACTGGACTCAACTTTCAGGAAGAATCCGAGAGGCCATGAAACTAGCACAAGCACCACGCACAAAGAAACACTGTTGGTGGAACCACACATGTGACCAAGCTATTGGCCAATGAATCAGTGCATGGAAAAAATTTAATAGTCATAAATCCCCAGAGAATTGGATGTACTTCCTGAAAACACAGAAACAATCAAGCAAAATCATTTGCAGTGAAAAACGACAGTATGATAAACGGCGACTGACGGAGATCGAATCGGACTTCACGAAGAACAGTCCAAGAAAGTTCTACAGAACGTTAAGAGAAAATATGACTGGATATCAACCACCCAACTTGTGCTTCAGAAGACCGGATGGAACCTTAGAAACCAATACCAAAAACAATTGTAACATCCTTCCAAAGTAATTTGGCCGAGCGGTTCTAGGGGCTACAGTCTGGAACCGCGCGACCGCAACGGTCGCAGGTTCGAATCCTGCCTCGGGCATGGGTGTGTGTGATGTCCTTAGGTTAGTTAGGTTTAAGTAGTTCTAAGTTCTAGGGGACTGATGACCTCAGAAGTTAAGTCCCATAGCGCTCAGAGCCATTTGAACCATTTTTTGAAAAACTCCTCAACACGGACCCCCCTATGGAAGATATGCTGACAGGAACGAGCACATACAATCCAGAGAGTGAACCTTCAACTCTAGAAGAAGTTAAAGAAATAATTAAATCACTCAAGAATCGTAGAGAACCTGGAGAAGACGGCATCATCGCGGAAGTCTGGAAGTTACAAGACCCGGAACTCACCAAAAAGACATCCACAGGATCTTGGGAGATATCTGGGAGACCATGAAAATTCCTGACGACTGGAAAACTGCCCTGATACACTCACTACACAAAAAAAGGTGACAAGACTGACCCGAACAACTACAGAGGAATGCCCCTACTACCGGTCACATACAAGATCTTCTCTAAAGCTTTACTAAAAATACTAGAATGCCATACCGACCACTTGATTGGGGAATACCAAGCAGGCTTCCGTAAAGGGCGGTCTTGTGCGGAAAAAAATTTGGAACTTGAAAATGATTTTACAACACAGACAGAACCAGGTCATCACCTTTGTCGACTTCAAAAAGGCGTACGACTCTATCGACCGGATATCTGTCTTCAAGATTCTAGCTGAATGCAAAGTAAACAACAAAACAGGGGCTATCATAGAGCAAACCTTGACCAATACGACCTCAGAAGTAAGGTTCTGAGGGGAACTATCAGAGCCCTTTGAAATTCGCACAGGTGTCCGACAAGGCGATGACCTCTCACCTCTTCTTTTCAACCTAGTGTTAGATAAGGTAATAAAGGAATGGGAAATGTCACAACAGGGGATAACCTTAGGAAACCTACAGATTAAATGCCTGGCTTTTGCAGACGATTTGGCGATTGCCACGAAAGGTATAAACGAAACATAAGACACTACTGAAAAACTACACGAAATCGCTTCCAAAATTGGACTACAGATCTCTTACGAAAAGACACAGTTTATGAGCACAAAGAAACTCATCTCTGTACACAAAGTACGGCACGATTTACAAAACAAATACCTCGGTGAAATACTACAAATGAGCGGACATAACAGAGAATCAAACGAAGAAAGAAAAACTAAACTGGACAAGGCATACAAAGTAGTGTGGAATCATTATAACAATAAGTCTGTCTTACAAAAAGCCAAATTATGCCACTACGACACGGTGGTGTTCCCCGAGGCATTATATGCAGCAGAGACCATAGTAATCCTACGGCATATAAGTATCAGAGAACTAGAAAAAGTAGAACGGAAAATACTTAGTAAAATATTTGACGCAACTAACAACAATGAATATGGATCAAGAAACCTACAGAGGAACTATACAAACATACGGAGACAATCACAGAAAAGATTAGAAAACGCAGACTACAGTTCTATTGACACCTATACAGAATGCCATCACACAGACTGACCAAACAGATCTTTGACTGGGTAACCACTAGAAACAACAAATGGGTGGCAGAGGTAAAAAAAACGACCTGAACCAACTCAACGTAACAGCAGACACAATAAACGACATAATAAAATTCAGAAACATCATTAAGAAAAGCAAACTACACGAGATACACTGTGACAAACGAACAGGCGTAAAATGGACCGAAGAACGCAAGCAAGATCATAGCCGGAAGATGAAAGAAATATGGGCAACTCAAAAAGGCAGTCAAGATGAAGCCGATGACACCAATCCGACAGGAAGCATGGACAGAGGACCGGAAACAGAAACACAGCGAGCGAATGAGGGAAGTTTGGGCAGTAAGGTAGGCAGCAAAAAGAATTGGCCATGTAGTTTAGCCCAACTGCGCTCTTTAAGGGCAAAACACCGAGGTCTGTTCAGAAAATTCCGGATCATTCGTAATTTTTCGCGTCAATGGTGTGATGGAACGAAATGCGGTGCAATGCGGTGGGTATCCGTCCACACGCCTGTGTTTAATGTGTAACTGCCGGAAGTTCATTGTTGGAAGTCTGTTAGTAATTGTTGAGCGCTACATTGAGTAGAACCTTGTGTGACACACTGTGCGAATTTCGAAGTGGAAAGGTTAGAGGAGCAACGCGTCTGCATTAAATTTTTCACGAAACTCATGAAAACCTTTACAGAAACACCCCAGATGATGCAGAAATCCTACGGTGATGAGTGATGAAGCCGTCTTATGAATGGTTCACATGGTTAAAAGTGGCCGGACGGAAGTTACAGATGACCCTCGTTCATAACACCCTTAGACTTCTACTGACGACCCACATGACAAAAACGTGAACGAAATTGTGCGTGGCAGTCGAGTACTGACTGTCTGAAAGACTGCAGAAGAATGTAACATTCCAGTTGGATCATGTCATGGAATTGTGAGACAGCATCTTGGAATACGTCGTGTTGCCGCTAAGTTTATCCCGCGGCTAATGGGTTGACGACCAGAAACACCTTCACCTCAAAGTCTGTGAAGAGCAAGAAAAACTAAATCACTGTGCTGCCTGATCCTCTGTACTTTCCAGGTCTGGCCTCAGCAGACTATCTTTTCATTTCTAAAGTTGAAAACCTAGTTCATAGTGCCAAGTTTTGCAACGATAGGCGAGATAAAAAGAAAATTCACAGACGGCGCTTCACGCGATCAGGCAAGAGGCGTAACAATACTGCTTTCGGAAGTGAAAATGGCGTTGGAAGCGGTGTATCAATTGTGGAGTGGAGTATTTCGAAGGCGACCATACACAATAAGTAAAAGGTAAGCGTAGTAATATTCTGAACAGACTTCGTATATATACAATTTCATGTGTATGAGTTTGAGTGTGTGTGTGTGTGTGTATGTGTCAAAATTACTGGAGCACATACTACTATCAGCACCTGCAGCTATGAAATTTGGTTGGTATAAGACTTTCTACCTCAAAAAAGATGTAAGCTGGAATTACCACTGGCATTCTAAGCGGCAGATTGAAGCTCGGAAGAGAATAACGTCTACAATTTAGCTTGCCTGAAGAAATACGAAACAGATTTGATACAGTTTATGGACAATAACTCTTTCAGATAACTTGACCTTACCACCCCCCCCCCCTCTTAATGGGTGAAATGGATAACATAATAATGAATGATGTACATTGCTGTGGAGTTACTAGTTTTAGATTCCACTAGCCTGACCGGTGGCAGTCCTCAATACATATCGGTTCAAGTTTATTCCAACAGAAATCTGCAGAAACATCTGAATATTTTAATCAAGAAATAAAACTCTTCAGAGTCATCAAGAAGGAACTAGAATCTCCAATGAAATAATACTAATACAAGAAGGTAAAAATGAACGAAAATTGTTTCTACACGGAATGCAATACGAACACGGAATTCAATACGAAAATTGTCAGAACAGTAAAATGTCTTTGGTATTAAAGCCATAACACCTCTAGGAATCTAATGATAACACTGCAGTACATAAACAACAATTTGTTTACAAACGAATGAAGAGGTACATAAATTGTAAGTTGCAAGGATTTATTTCCGTTAGACAGTACCCGTGAGTGCAAGAAATGTCCTATAAAGTAAAAGAAAATGAATATCTCTGGCTCGTGCTACGCAACGATGTTATGTGGAAAAATATAGACTTACTATACACAAAATATACATAAATATTAGCGAAATTGTTACGAAATAGTACAATTTTGAAATGACCACGGTTGAAAATGTCGCACATTAACTGAACAATGGTCAGTAAGTACTCACCAATTGCGTGTTCATGTCGCTAGTATCACTATGTTCTTGAACTAGAACCACACCTTTTGTGTCTGAACGCTGCTGGCCTAGCCACACAATTACACTGGGAGCTTTGGAGGAAACCGTTAGGTAAGGGCGAAATTAACTGTCATTAGTACGGTACATCGGAAGACGCAAACGGCTTCACATTATGGCCTCGGGCTACTGCGTCTGTCCCACCGAGATGACGAACGAAAGGAATGCATAGAAAGCTGTTACGCAAACTGCACACGTCTAGTTTCACAGGGATCTCTCCCAAGCGACGTACGTCAAATTGTTCTGGAGAGGTGTCACCTTAGCTGTCGTTACACAGCAGTTTTCGTAGATGTAGGATTTCACTGCATTTAATTGTGTGTTCAACATTCTTCTGCCACTCCCGATGTGAAATATGTGTTTACTAATTTTAGAAATTACTGAAAACTCAGTGCACTGGACGAAAATCGAGTCTTCAAATAGCAACAACACGGAAGCGGTGCAACGAATAGGTTTGGGAAGGCCAAGCGCAAAAAAACGTGAGCAGAGGAACTTCACCTCGTACAACAATGAAAACAGCTACTTTTCAGAAGCGAAGGCAAGATTAATAATAATTGGAGCAAAATCTTCAAAAAGAGCATTTTTCTTGGGATATATATTAAACACGCATTGATAACGTGGAGGCATCCCTCACATTAATACAAAGATATTTGCGAGGAAAAGCAAAGCTGGAGGTAAGTCAAGAAGCAGATATAACAAAACTCCAATGCGGATTAGTTAGAGAGATGTAGCGTCCCTTACACCTGTGAAACACAGAGCGTTGCGTAACTTTCCACTGTGAGTTCAAGTGGACGAGACATAGAAAATACATACAGAGATTTCACCTGTATAACGGGAAAACTTTTCAAAGGAAATCTATCAGAATAATGAAGTGACTTTTATATAATGTAGTATACAGAGTGGGAGCAGAATGAGAACAGCTGCTGTCATAGAACAAAAGAAGACGCATATGTACTGTGCAGAGTTTCTCAAATGCCAGCTTCAAAGACATTTAAATCAGTAGATCTCGACATATTCGCCTTTTTTTACTTGTCAGTATCAGTTAACATGTCAGGTAATATAATGCATCATGTTAAGTAACGTAACATAATACATAGCGTCATTCTCCCCCAGGTAGCAAATCCACCCCCGGAAGTTTTATCTTCCCAGATGAACATCCTTAGCTGTTACTTCTACGCTCTTCAGCCATATGATATTATCAAATGCAGCACTTATGTATCCAACCTGTTGCAAATAACTGTTTCGTACATCGACCTAGGTTTCGACACCTACTAAGTGTATCTTCATCAGAATGAAATTTTGAGAAACAGTATTATTACATTGCGAGAAAGCAACGGTCAGAATTTAGAGCACTTACGCTCAAGTCAAAAACAAAATTATATAGGATTGCTGGGAAACAGCCACGTTTTAAACTATATGATATTAAATTTTTTTACTAGGGCTAGAGAATCTTATGGATTTTGGACACAGGAAGAGGGACTCTCGCTTATAAATTGCAAGACGCAGGGGTGCCAATACGTTGCACTAAGAGAGCTCACGGCGCTGGGGAAGTGGGATTAACTCTTAAAAAGGCGCAAATATGTTAAGATGTTTCAATTCAGACGTCTTAGAAGCTGCCAGCTAAGTCGAAAAGCTACTTCCCTTCTTTGACATCCCTAACTCTCCTCGGGATATATTCGCCTTTCTGGTAAAAGCATTTTTCATTTGGTTCCTAACATTCACTCAACTATAATTTTGACGCTAGACGACGATACCTTGACAACCGATGTAGATTTTTGTTATCTCGGACGAAGATTGACCCAGTATGGTTTCTTTATAGTCTTTACAGCCATGTTATTCATGTTGTGGCAATGCATAAAGCTTCCACAAAACAACAGGACGACCATTAATTACATGTATTTGTCTAGCTTCTTACAAAATACGAACCACAATTTTTTTTCTGAAACATGTAAGTTGCGAGCGTAAAATGACTCCCAAAAAAAAGTAATTTTTCACGTAAAATCCGAATGAAGCTAGATTTTCAAAAGCCAGTTCTTAGTTTCATCGTAAGGATATATTTTCTTATTATCTGAATTACTTGAAACCGTACCGCTCATTCATTTCAGGTAAGAATGAATTTTACGTGCCATGTTTACCTCGACTTTAAACCATCGTATCTCGACAAAGAAAGATTATTGGATAAAAAAATTAATTTTTAATTTTTTCATTTATCTACCTTAGCAATAAGTTTGAACCGAGTCGAGTAAGTTTAAAATATAGAAGTGGTGAGCTTCAAACCCTTATCAGAAAAACATGTTTTTTGCACGTATTTTCACGTAAAATCCGAACGTTGCACATGTAAGTGGTACTAGGAGCTGAGCATTAATTTCAGCCTAATTAACTTGTTCAGCAGTAGAAATTAGTCGATTCACAAAATCCGTCTGAGCGCCACCTGTAGCTACAGTAAGACACATGTTCGAATGGCTGTACAAATTGCCGCTAGTCCGGACTAAACCAAAAACCCTTTATCCCACGTTCCTAGCTCAAAACTCTCAGACCACTGACGTTCATAAATGTCCTGCGTGCAGCACATTTCATATCTCTGCTTACCAGACAGATGACGAATGGTCTATACCTTGTCACACCTTAAGCTACAACCATTACGTTGCTCATGCCAACAGTCTTGCCGCAGTGTTAACATCGGTTCCCATCAGATCACCAAAGTAATGCACTGCCGGACTTGGATGAGCAAATGTTTGGGTCTGTCGAGCGCTGTTGGCAAAGGGAATGCACTCAGCTCTTGCGAGGCCACTTTGAGGAAGTACTTGGCTGAGAAATAACGGCTCTAGTCACGAAAACTGACAACGGCTGGGAGAGCGGTGTGCTGACTGCATGGCTCTCCATATGCGCATCCAGTGACGCCTATACGCAGAGGATGACATGGCGGTCGGTCGGTGCCGTTGGGCCTCCGAGACCTTTTTGGACGAGGTTTAGTTTTATTACATTGTTCATATACTAACTTCATCTGACATTATAAAATAAAATTTTCTTTATTACAGTAAAGAACGCTCACACCAATGGTTATCAGACATTTTCCCGTACATCTCATCTGTCATACACATTGTGTACAGTAAATTATTTTCATACAGCTACTAAAACACGCCTCCCACAACCAACGACAATAAAGCATCCATACTGTGACAATAAATACACATTTACTCCATACAACATTTTGGTAAGTCTGCTTTTAACTTTCTCCAGTGCCTTGCCTATGGCACATGGTCTTACGCGAACTTAAAGGCTATAGCCATTATCTACAATATAATGTTAAAGCATACAGAGGATTATTGAGAAACATAATTAATGTCTTGTCCAAGATATAACGTGTGCGTTATAAGAAGCTACCGAAGCTACCATTTAGCTAAACCGAACATACAAGCCTGCAGTGGTGAAGAAGTTTTAACACACCTTTAGTTATGCTGTTAATTATACATACTGATCAGCCAGAACATTACGACCACCTACGTAATGCCGGTATGATCACCTTTGGCACGGATAACAGCGGCGACGCGTCGTGCGTGGAAGCAGTGAGGCCTTGGCAGGCTGCTGGAGGAAGTTGGCATCACATCTGCACACACACGTCACCTGATTCCCGAAAATTCCGGGGAGGGGGCGATGAGCTCTGCCGCCACGTTCAGGCGCATCCCAAATGTGTTCAGATCTGCAGAGTTGGGGGACAGCAAATTCTAACAACAATTATGCCCAAAATGTTTATTTTTCTATCTACTTTTTTACGTGTACTTCATATTTCCATGCTATTGGTTGAATATTGACTGGAGGTTTAGAAGATCAGTATCCCCATCTTTGGGTATTAAAAACGTATTGTCTACATACCACCTATAAATCTTACTCACATAATTTCATATTATTCAGAAAAATATCCACAAGCAGCACGAAAGGACAATTGCCAACAGCGAGTACACGTTTTTGTTGGACAACCTTACCATCAAAAGCTAAATAATTATAGCTTAAAGCGAATTAAAAAGACTGATATTTTTGCATATAGAATTAACACATCAAAACATGCCAAAATCTTTTCATCAGAGACTACAATAATTTTTAATTTCACTAGCGAAGACTGTGCTACTAGAGACACTATAATTGACAGAAAATTTATATGAACTTTTTAACTTCCTGTACAAGAATGTGTTAAACTGCGCGAATGGGGCATTTTTACTGTTATCAATAATACGCAAGCTCCTAATTTTAATTTTAGTTAGTGCCTTTACTGGTGGATGTGTGAGTTCATTTTTATCAGCCTATGCTTTTTATGTGGGAGAAACAAAACTGTGAATCTTCAGTTTTCTTTCTCAGTGCTGTCTGAAAAAGTTTTATTAGATCTTTCTCTGTCTGACGTATGTTATTCTCCTCAAAATAAAGTAAATACTTTGGCCTGTATACATCCTCCTATATCAAAATTAACGTGTTTCCCTTACCCGCACTAACTGTTAGTGTTTCGTTTCCCTGTAAAAGCTATTAATGCTTTCAATAAGTTTTATGTTCCTGCGTCCATTACGGATAGTCCTTTAACTATGATCCCCATTTGACAACAGGCTTTGCGCACTAACTACTGCTCTAGCCTCCTCAATATCACGTTGTATCAGCTGTGTGTGCATACAGTTTCAACCTCTGCTGCCATGTCTGCTACCCTGCTATTGGTCATCGGGGCTGCTGGAATGATCTTTATGGAGAGCACCTGCGAAGCACCAACCACGCGGGTGCAAGTATTGAAGGCACTTCAAAAATTACACATGTTCCCATAAAGGACAGAAGCTAAACTTGCTTGAGCAGAGAAAAATATATAGAAATAATATTGCAGAGCCTGATAAAATAATGACTGCATATTCGGAAACATCCTATAGTGAACAGTGTAAATATAGTTGATTTAAAGCTACTTCAGCATTTTAGGCTGGTATGTTAGGTTAAAATGAAAGCTTTCGACAGTGCATAGAGAGCGCAATCCTCTGATTTTTAACGTGATACTGTAGATACTGGCTACAGTCTGTAAATGTGCACGAGAAGAAATGCTATAGGCAAGGAATTAGTGAAAATTTGCTAAAGCAGGCTCGAAATGTTGTGTGTAACGACTGTGTATTTGTTGCTACTGTCTGTATGGTTGCTTTATTGTAGTTGGATATGGAAGGATGTTGTTGTAGCTGTATGAAAATAAATTGTTTGTACACAATGTACAAGCCGGACGACAGACATATAGATAAGCATCTCATAACCATTGGTGACAGCGCTCGTTATTTTTGTATATAAATGTTTTACTTATGATGTGAGATGAAGACAGCATACATTCAATATAATAGTTGCAACTGAATGTGTAACAAGGTATGTTACATCATGTACTCGCCAAGTGTAATTGTGAAATACGCTTAAGCAGAATATTCCACAACGTCAGTGGTTTCATTAACTGTACGGTAAACATTAGGAATCCACCTGTTCTGGTGACGAATCCTTTTAAAAGATTTTATATTTTACGATGTGGGCTGAAAATGGCGCACGATATAGTATAAGCTCTGTTGGTCTATCATGGACAGGGGTATCGGATGGTTAAGTAATTGTCAATGTGAATGAAGTTCACCAACATCCGTGTAACTTAAGATGTTATTTTATTTTATTTTGAACGCTAACAGTTTCAGCATTTAACTATGCAATCTCAGGCCCCATATGGATCCCTCCGTATAAACGAAAATGTTTTATAGAACCCTAAATCTCTGGATGCCATAAATTCAATGGTTACACTAGTGTTTCATTCGAAAACTTGATAGCAACTGCTATTCAGTACTTACCTGGCGCTGCATGAGTGCAAATAGTACGGAGGATATGTTTTTATTGATTGAATGATGGACCACACGGCTTACATAAATGTCGTAAATAACATATATCCAGAAGTGTGAATAATATCCGTGTTTCTGGGGATTATATTTTCACACACTACAATGATCCAGAGTGTGACACTCCCCGCTCTTTACGGACACCACCGCAGTCCCCTGATCTTAATCCAATGCATAATTTGTGGAATGTACTCGACAGAAATATCATAAATGATCAGCATCCAACAGAAATAATTTACAGAACGCACTAGTAGAGAAATGGCAGCACAAACAATAGATGGGGAATATAAGAGATTATAAAGAGGAAAGGAGTGTACTAAGTGCAAACCATAGCATACAGAGTGTAATTTTCAGTGTTGTAGTGGAATACTTATTTTGCATCCTAAACTGCCTATCTTTACTTTTGAATGTTTAACTATTCTTATTTTCACAGAAATCTATGTTCCTTTATTGTAATCTCCATTTCACTGATCAACAAAAAATTCCTTGTTCCTGTTGTACTTCATTTTGACAATTTTCCACAATCTACACACGTTAAACATAACATAACGCTGTAGATGAATACCGTTTGGTGTAACTGTACGGGCAAAAGGTGGTGCACCGTTCGCCTATTCTCAGGAATTTCCGCTAGATTGGGCAGAATTGTTCTCTCTCTCTCTAAACTGCGTTGAAAGCTGCCTTCGACTGCGAAAAGCGTTCTTCTGAACGCCCACATGGGCCCACACACACTGAAATCCACACACACATACACACACACACACACACACACACACACACACACACACACACACGCACACACGATGCCAGGCTAATGAAGTGGGGAATCGCTGATACTGAAAGATATTGAACAAACTCTTTTCATGGACGCTTGGATGTTTTTTAATAAATTCGCTGATTTTCGAGACAGGGATGCCCATTTGTTTCCCAAGATCTTTTTATTTTTCATTTATTTTTAAAGTAATCAGTCTTTCTCTTGGTTCTGTGCTATCCTCCAGCTTCTTCTGTTTTAATGGTTCAAATGGCTCTGAGCACTATGGGACTCAACTGCTGAGGTCATTAGTCCCCTAGAACTTAGAACTAGTTAAACCTAACTAACCTAAGGACATCACAAACATCCATGCCCGAGGCAGGATTCGAACCTGCGACCGTAGCGGTCTTGCGGTTCCAGACTGCAGCGCCTTTAACCGCACGGCCACTTCGGCCGGCCCTGTTTTAATGCTAATGTCTCGGTCTGTACGTAGCTACAAGTTCTTAGCTAAACCATACCACATAGCCGGGAAACATAATGAAAGTGACGCCAGCCGCAGTGGCCGAGCGGTTCTAGGCGCTACAGTCTGGAACCGCGTCACCGCTACAGTCGCAGCTTCGAATCCTGCCTCGGGCATGGATGTGTGTGATGTCCTTAGATTAGTTACGTTTAAGTACTTCTAAGTTCTAGGGGACTGATGACCTCAGAAGTTAAGTCCGATAGTGCTCAGAGCCATTTGAACCATGATGAAAGTGAAAAAGATGCACTGACTTCGCTAATGGCATGTAAACATAAAGCAATGGAGCTGCAACTGAGAGGAAGGAAAGATGAAGTACTAGAATTAGTTACCGACATAGCTCCGCGTTTTTGAATGCAGAAGGAGACAAAGCAAATTCGTTACGAGCGCATCTTGGTAACGTAATAGTTAATGTTATAAAATAAAGGTTTTTAATGTGAAACATCTTAAGCCTTCCATAATTAACTACATTCACAAGGTTTATCAGTAAATCTGCTATTTTAGTCTGTCTTACGCTTCAGATACGTTCTGTTCCCTCTTACAAGGTATTTGATAGCGAATGGAATCGTAAAGAAAAATATTTCAGAAACTATCATGGTGGTAAAAATGTAGCACGTCTATAGTGAAATCAGACAGTAATTTCTTGCAATTTTTGATACCATGGCAAGGCGTCGAAAATAGTAAATGATATAGGCGTTATGGTGTATGGAAGTGAGGTATTAGGTTTAAAGGCTTTTACATTAAAAAAATGTTTTGTGCTTTTCTGCCCTGTGTACGTTCTGTCAAATTATTCAACAGAACGAGTTCAAAAGAAAGTTGTCACGAAGTTTGACATGTATCGCAGCTTGTGTGTCGTGGAACAGCCTCGCTTAGAAGCGCGGTCTGCAGACGATGTTTTTAAAAACCCGCCCACCACCACTTCTCCATCCCAACGCCTCGCCAATTGTGACGGAAATTCCCGCGTTCCAGCGCGACATCCGAGTGGCAGGCAAGTTGTAGGATGGTTGTTTTGAGGGAGGGCACCAAACAGCATCCGCTAGGCAGGCAAGTTGGTTGGTTGATCTGGGAGAAGGGACCGAAGAGTAAGGTCATCGGTCCCACTGCATTAGCGAAGGATGGGGAAGGAAGGCCGTCGTGCATTTTCAAAGGAAGAATCCCGACATTTGCCTGGAGCGACTTAGGGAAATCACGCAAACCGTAAATTAGGATGGCAAGACGCAGGTTTGAACTGGCGTCCTCCCGAATGCGAGTCCAGTGTGGCAGTCAAGTTGCTGTAAGTGCAGTGACGTGGCCTAAACAGAATAGCATGTACTGGTCTAAAAACATTTTCAAGAATGTCACTAAGCGCATATTGTAGCTGTTACTGATTGGAGGAAGTTCAGTTGACGTACTTAAAGTAAATGACGTCTTCAACGCACCGATATTTCTGAAATAACGTCGCTGAAACTGTCCACATAATATCAATAAATGGTGCATCAATAATTTGTAAATACTGGTGTTGTGTATGCAGCTTCCATTTTTTTTTTTTTTTTTTTGCTTAAGGAAGAAAGGGAGGTGCTGTTTCCCGTCTCCTTATCACCTTTTTGAGGCATTTTTAACAGATGCTGACCTTTTTTTTTGGCTAAGTAAAACAGAGCGCCTAGTGTACAGAGAACAGTCGCTAGGGTTGTCGACAGAAAATCCCTAAACTACGCTATTACGATGTTTGATACTACATTTACGAAAGCATCAGAATTTTCTAACAGCTTGCGAGATTCTATTAAAAAGCGCAGGGTTAGAGTTTTGATAAGTCTGTGTACAGCTTATTTGATTGCGAACCGGTCGCCTTTGAATGCTATTTCTCTTATTCCTGGTTGATTGGTCCAACGCTACTTTCTGTTCCACGACGTAGCTACTTTCACAGATAGGAGTGTACTTACAGCCAGACATGTTGTCTGTTCAGAAAACGGCTTTCTATGTTAGTCTGCCTGGCAGTAAGGACAGCGATTCGTTCACCTGAAAAAAAGTGCGCTTCTCGGCAAGCAGGAACAGACGGTAATCCTAAGGATTAATTTTGAACGCAGGACATCCACGCAACGGATATTTTCACCCGTCCTGTCAACGGCTAGTAAATTTCCCTGAGCTCTTTCTCAAGACCTAAGAATGTCGCAGTAAACTTTACAGTATACAGTATTTTAAATGTCTGTGAACTATAAATAGTTAGACAAATAAAGATTCGAGCCAACTGATACGCCCGCTAAACAAGTAATAGGATTGTGGTAAGGGCCAAAGGATGAGGTCAGTTTCTCCTTCAAATAGTCATTTATTGTAATTTAATAACCTTTACAACCAAAGCGGCACATAGCTCGACTTTTACCGATTGCAACTCTTTCAAGGCTGAAGGCCTCTAAACAAGAAATCTTAACAAATCAACAAGATAAAAATCCAATTAACACAGCAATAAAATAATTTAAAAAAAGCAAACATACGCAAAGTGCAATACAAATGGCTGAGGGCTACAATTAAATTTCAAAATTTCGGAATATGTTACCATAGACTTTTAAAGGCAGAAGGCCAGAATGTTTAACAACAAGAAATCTTAAAATCAACAAGATTAAAATGCAATTAAAGAGGCAAATCAGATAAACAAAAACTTATCACGGCTACACGGAAAGAGTTAAGGCTAAGCAGATAGAACATACATAAGCAAGGTGCAATACCAATGGTTGAAGGGCACAACTAAGTTTCAAAATTTTAAAATATGTTACTATAATCTTTAACGGCAGAAGGCCGCTATGTTTAAGCTCGAAACATAAATTTAAAAATTAATTTCGCAAAATTTTTAAGAAATTAAAAATAACCACGAGCCTAGAATTTAAAATAGCTGACAACAGATAATTAAACACCGGTGGCACTCAGAAGCTTCCAGGGAGGTCGGCCTACCCTTGTTCACTTGGGCGAGACATGTGGTGAGCCTAACTATACTTAATCCGTCGGTTACCGTGAACTGGCCAACCAAACTCAGCGTCTAGGCACTCGCGTCGGCCCCCTTTGCCGAAACAATAGCAACAACTATAAGATTTCAATAACCATAGGCGGCTGCCAACTCACCAGCGGTACTACATCATTTGATGGTTAAAGTACTGACATTCCCGTTTTTATATAACTCAACAGTTCGTTGCAGTCATTGACCAGTTATGTCAGTAGGTATAGAAATAACATTAGTCGTTAAGACAGAGTTCTTTATCTACACGGAAGAAGCTTGTTGTGCTGTAAGCCCGTAAGAGAAGCTTGTAAGTTGCCCTCTATGTTTTGTTTCTGTCTGACATTTAACCCGACATTACAGAATCTAATACGAACTGAACTGTAACTGGTCTGAATGCAGCTTGACTTGGTATTAAATCCACAACAGAAGCAAAACAGTTATCTGCCCCTAATTGAAATTTCCACTTACGTCGCGTCTCGGCAACAATGCTGCAGATTTCTCGAAAGCACAACAACAAACAACAAGCAGGCAGAGGATAAGCCAGATTTTTGCTTGTAAATGCATATTCAAACTGATACCCGTGGTAATGTGGATAAACAGTGAGGTGGGGGGAGTAACTATTCCTCTGAGACGATATTGCAAGACTAAAATTTTGGAATGAAATATATATTCAAAAAAACTAATAATTATCTTTACACATAACACTGGTCTCTACAGTACTACGCTTAATAAGGTGAACAATAATTTTAAGAGGTACACAGTTAACAGAGAATTTCTATAAAATCAAGCAGTTAAAATGCAAATCCGTGACTCAGGGAAGTAGGCTGGTCTTTCTCTCAGCTCTGAACTATCTGACAATAAACATTCCTAGCTGCGCAGTGCTGCAGTCTTACCTCAAAATTCTTCTCTTAAAAAAATAATGCCATTATTCAAAATTTATATTACTTTCACCTTGGTGTCCTTTCTAAGAGATGCAATCACAAGTCCATGCAGTACTATTAAATGCGCCCATCATATGCCACACTTAAACTAACAATGTATAAGACTGCGGAGAGGCAAAGAGAGTGCCTCGACAAGACCAAAGATTGTTTAACAGTAACATTACTTGCTCTCTTTTTGAAGTGCACATCGATAACATAAAAAACTAATGCTAAAATAGCTGCATATGAGTGAATGTTGCTGCAATGAGGCAAATGCGAAA
The DNA here is from genome assembly GCF_023898315.1 of Schistocerca nitens. Taxonomy (NCBI): domain Eukaryota; kingdom Metazoa; phylum Arthropoda; class Insecta; order Orthoptera; family Acrididae; genus Schistocerca; species Schistocerca nitens. The sequence continues at coordinate 252,280,894 of NC_064618.1, forward strand.
GGACAAAGCCGACTTCTTCTCTCATCCTCCTCATTAGTTGTAGTAATAGTAACAGTAGCTTAAGTCATAGGTGGATTACTTTTGCAGCGGTGCTAGAAATGTAATGGAACTATAGTAAAAGATCAGAAAATAAGATGAACCGTACATAGACGCTTTTATGTACGTACTTACAGGTCTCGTTCAAAACGAATGGGGCGGGTAGTTGGACGAAGTGTGGTAGTAGAAAACATCCTGATAAATGCACACTACGCGTCCGGCAATTTCAATAGCACTAAGTCAGTTCCGCAGGCCTGACCTTCCTACTTCAGCCGTAGTCATTTCCCCACCATGTGGCTTCTGCAGTCATCTTTTGATTTATCATTACTGGCAAGTCTCCACATTTTTCTATCCAGACGCAGGTTTATTCAATTGTACTTTCTTGCGAGGTCTTACCTGAACTCTTTAGGTCCATACCCGCGGCTCGCAGTGCTCAAGTACACTGCCTGCGTCCGCTACCCATTAGAATTTTAGATGTTTCATTTTGTAACCGTCCAATTTAAGCCGTTCTGACAGTTCAGACTTTGCACGACCTTGTATCTTTAATAGCTCAATGTTAAATTAGTTACGTCATTATTTCTTCCCCTTCATTTCCGGTTTCATTGTTTATAATTGCCTTAATTTTTGCCGTAACTATACCTTCTAATTCTCAATATGTTGTTTATAAGTGTATACATCTGAAGACACGATTAAATCACCGCGTAACCGGTCGTGTATGATGCTGTAAGAAAGGAACTATTAACAGCCAATGCGGCTACCAGAAGCATTTTTAGAAGATTTAAATAGCTTTTAAAAAAGCTTTAAAATATATTTGTACGTAAGACACGGATGCCCAAACCGTAAACTAATATATTCTAACATGCCTTGCATGGCAAAACGGGCTTTATAAGTTTTGAAGAACAATAATCTTGTTCAAATTATTGCTAATATTAAGTTACATAACATCTATATCGCCAGAAAGCTAATTCCAAACTATGCCAGACATCTATTTAACAAACGGGTGCTTTTGTCTGATTTTCAGCTGCGTAGCTTAACTGCTTTCTATAGCCTGGAAAAAATTAGGTTCCTGTATGTAAAGAAGGACATTTAATAACTTGAGTACAATGTATTAATGTTCCACAATATTATTTATTAGTTCGTTATGAACCGGCTTTCGGCTCTTAGGCTATCTTCAGATCACTTAATGCTAAATAGATAGTCCACACAACTTCAGCGAGAATTCATAGCTGCGCCAAGAATGCTGTGCAAAGATATGTGACATTTTGTGACTATATCGATAAAAAACACATCTCCCATCGTTTGAATGACATTCATATGATATGAAATGTGATGTTCCCCATAAAGTAACTAAAGAGAGAAAACTAACATTACTGAAATTCTGGCTATTAATAAACACTAATCAAAGAATCATGACCTGATCCTTAATAACCAAACACAGTTTCATTACTCACGCTCATTAAACTAGCAGCCAGTTATTATTCCTCTCACAACTGTCTAATAAGCTTGTTATAACTTTTCCACACCCATATTGCATAGCCTTCTTTCTTCTCCTCCTTTTATTCGGTCTGTTCATTACATTCACCAGTTTGTCCATATGACACAGTATCCTGTGGTTTTACAATTGAGTAATACATTTCTGCTTTATACACTCATTTAGTTTTAATATTTGAATATACTGTAATATAAGATGTATTTGTTCTGAGTCTCTTTAGGTGTTACATCATGCTTGTGTTTTCTACATATATAGTCATAAAATGTGCCGTATCTTTGTACAGCATTCTTTGTACAGCTATGAATTCTTGCAGAAATTGTGTGGACTACGTGTTTAGCATCAAGTTAGCTGACGATGGCCTACGAGGTGGACAGCTGGTTCACAACGAACTAATTAACATTATTGTGGAATATCATTTTACAAATCACTGGTCTGTGCATTTCATCGAAATTCCAAACAGATATTTCTTCCCCCCCCCCCCCCCCGCCCCCGCCCATGGAGTATAGCTGCTAGTTAAGATCTCTACGTGTTTTCCCACTTGGCGATCGTTCGTTTTATGTACGTTAGAGTAACTAATGTCTTTGTGACGATATACTCGCGAGCATGATTCTCATTCCTCTATTGGAACTCTCCTAAATTAGTCCATACCGGAATACTGAGTAGTCCTTCAAGCTGGTTTCCTTGTCATCTCAGCTATGATGATAATTTTAAATTTGGAGGTAGTGTTATAAAATATTCTATGAATATATTACTCCAGATTACCTCTGTGTCTTGCGCGCATTTATCATAACATTTTTTTGCAGATTGGAACATTTATTCGCCTTCTGGCCCAGCAAATACTAAAGAGTGGAAGGAATTGAAGTCAAGATATACCTGTTGCAACTTACCTGTCGTTTGAGTGAAATGTATTTGTAATATGTGACTAATAAATTTAAAACTTGTAATTGGAAGCTAGAAGTAACAAAATGTCTTACTTTCAGTGTCTCATTTTATTATTAGCAACGGGAAAGTAAGTGCTGTAAATTCCGACAACAGTGTTGCCAATGTGTTATGCTCTAGAATAGCTGTAGCTACACTACACTTGAATGTGAATATTGTGTGCTGGCGTAAGCTGGCGTCAGTACACCAGGTGGCAAGGAGATTGCGAGAAGGTCGATTGTAGGCACCGGAGCAAGCGAGTCTATCAGGAGAAAGGCCAACGACAGACCCGCAAACAATGGGCCACCAACGCCCTCTCGACCGCCAGTATTCAAGATCGCCGCCGCGGACCGAGACCCAGTCAGTTCCATCCCAGTCGCTCGCACCCGCAATTAGCAGTTAGCTCAGCCTCTACCTAGCAACCTAGTAGTGTATATAGCGGACTTGTAGACTTGTACTTCACCCGCAGTGAGTGTAACGTGGACTATCACGGAAGAGCTTGTACCACAACAACTAGCTTATGTTAAGTGGCTTTCTTATTCTTATGAGTAAAGAACTCTGTTAATAAATTCGTGCAGTTTGTGTTATAGAGGAGGATTCCGGCCACCAAACAACAGCCTCTCCTTGCTTCCCATGGTACAAGCGTACAGTAACAACGAGACGAGACAAAAAACTTTGTAAATTTCATTCATTTTGTGTGATCCAAATTTCTTCAAACGGAACCTGACAATCTGTAAATGAAACTGAATTAAATAAATGACTATTAATAATACATAGAATGGCTTCCTCCTCGATCAATCACAACATAACGGCTAACTGTCACGCATTGGATCAGTTATGAAAAAAAAAGAAAAAAGGAAATACACGTAAGATTGATTCTTACCTGTGCAACGGACAACTCTGCTCTGCTTTGCTTTACTGCGTAATAAATCATAGCTGCATGTTCCTGTAAGAAATCACTGCGTGGCAGATGGCCTTACAACTCACATATAGCTGCTTTGCGAAAGTAATTACTTTGTTACCAAAAAATTCAACTAACCGTCTACACAATAGTGCAATGTGTGACAGCACAGTTGTGTCAAGATTTACCTTCACACTGTGAGGAGAATCTTACTGAAACGTTGGCAAACAAATGAAAAGGTAACTTTAATTATAAATCATACTACTACATTTTAATAAGACTGAAATGGTACAGATTAACTTTAAAACTATGCTCTTCCTTTGGCATTGTCAAAGAAGGTGACCTGATTCAGACAAACAGTACTTAAACTTACTCTTTGCTGTTCTTATGAAATAGCTTTAACTGAAAGGGGAAGGATGAACAATGCTTATCAAAATGTTGAATAGACGACCTATAATTTTTCTATGGATCTCAAAGTATACCCATTGTTCATGGGAATCACAGCTTCGCGCTAAAATGCTACATGGAAGTTAAATGTGCAGTGTTCGCACCCTGTAAGAACTTCGTCCATGTTATCTCCATAGGAATGCACAATTTCTCTGTGAAAATATCTCGAAACCATTCTCTATCCTCTTTTACACCGTGAGGCGTCTCGAAGAAAAGTCGTCTTCTGTTCGCCCAGTGCTCCTCACTCACCGATGACTTGACACAGCAACAGAACAACAGTGACGTCATCAGCTTTTAACACAACCTCTGGTAGCGAAAGAGGAACATATCACTCACGCGTTCAGGGCTGCAAAGACGCTCATAATGGCAGACATTGCAAACAAACCGGCATTTTTCATGATACAGAATCTTTTCGAGGTATGATATATGTCTTCTGGTAAATATCACTCTGAGCTGGACGAATTGAATGGTAATGTGAAAGTATATTTACTTCACAGATTTTTAATAATTTTGTGTCTTTTCTGTTCAGATACGACTAATAGAATTATTCAATATATCTGACATTGAAAGAATAGGTGAAAAGAATCGTAGGCAGATAATCAAATACAAAATTGTAATTATATGTAAATTGTAGGTGGAGCAGAGGGGGGGGGGGGGGGGGAGAAAGGAAAGGAAATAGAAAGGTTACTGATGCCAACTTCATCGGGACGTTACTCGGAATCGGCGGCGACGAGTGAAAATGTGTACTGGTTCGTGATTCGAACCCAGGATCTCTTGCTTACTAAGCACGTGTGTGAACCACTGCGCCATCCAGGACACAGTGCGGTCGCAACTGCGCGGACGATCTCGACACACCTCACGGCCGAACCACATTCCCACCAAGCACCACCTGTCCGCATTCCCTGTCTATTTCCTACGAGTGTCCATGCTTGCTACTCTGAGATTCCCGCAGGAGGTCAGGCTTACTTGTGCATCCGCACTGAGGAAGGTGGATCCATTGCCCATCTAGGCGAACCATTTATATGAGTGTGTGGTCCGAAAGAACAGAAACCATGCAGTCGTACGAAATTACAAATTTTTTGCCAGTATGTAATATTTACCCTTACGTTCGTTTTAGGCTATACATAACAGATTTTACCTGAAGATTTTAGAATAGGACAGTGTTGTATACTGCTAGTTGCGCTTCTAATACTATATGTGGTATGTTAATTCCGTGTTGCTTTGATAGCAAGCCAATAGCAATTTTTACATAAAATATTGCTTCATTACTGTTTTGAATAATATTATTAGTTAAATACTTTGTTAAGTACAAGCAAACATTTATTAGTAACTGAATAACCTTGTTACGTTTACGCTCTGTTAACTAAAATCAAACACTTCTTACATGTTTTGCTTTTTTCGTGGACAAATCTCTATTTGCAGTAACTCACTGTAATGAAAATAATTATGCAGACGTTCCACTGTGTAAAAAAAAAATATAACGCTGTACGGGTTCTATGTTTCAGTTGCTGTCAAAGATAACGCGATGCGTTCCACAAATTAGTCTTCTTCTAAATAATTATTTTCTTGAAACTTCGTGGCAGATTTACACTGTGCGCCAGGCCGAGACTAAAACTCGGTACCTTCGCCTTCCTGGCGGAAATTAAGCTGTGATATCGGTCGTGAATCGTTCTTGGGTAGCGCAGTCGGTGCAGCATTTGCCCGCGAAAGGCAAAGGTCGGATCTCGGCTCGGCACACAGTTTTAATCTGCCATGAAATTTGATATCAGCGCACACTCCGTTGTAGAGTTAAAATTTCATTCTGAATTATTTTCTCATTCTCATTCTTTTGTCAGTACATAATATATATTTGCCTTTGCATTATTTTTAGGTTGAGTAGGCGACAACGGTTTTACCTGAAGATTTCAAATAAGAATGTTATGATGATACAATTGTGTTTGCACATTGTTATTTGCATTTATAATACCATGTGTGGTTTGGTAATTCGCTTAAAAAAAATCAAAAGCAAGCCAATAGAAATTTTTACGTAACTTCTTTCTTAAAGCAATTTTTTCTTTCGGCTTCATTGTTTTCAGATCTGAAGGTGATAGCTAAGCTACCGAAACTGGTCATCACTTTGTAAAAATTTTTAATGTTGAATCCGATTTAGTTAATACATAAAATTTTTTGAAACTTTAGAACTTTTTATTGAAAGTTTTTAAATATTTATGATTTTATAGAGATAGGCCAACTATTGAACATTCGGTATCCGACAACAATGCTGGAGGCGACTGATATAGTTTGTAAAATCGTTTTTGAGTTCCAACATCAAATGTCAGATCACCGTGAAAACAGACCTAAAAATTTTTAACACCATGCTTTTACTTCCTTCAAACACTGTGATTTTGATTTCCGTTGAATTTTTCATCTTGTATTATGTTTTGTTCGTTTTCCTTACCTTGCGATGAATATCACGACGTTTCAGTGATGAGGAAAAGTCACATTAACGCATCAGTCAATATTTTGAGACATAAGATTTCGTTTCAGGTTGACAGTATAGTTCCTTTTCTCTTTCAATCGATCGGAAAAATAGTAATAAGTAATACAAGTTTGAAAAAATAAGGATTTATTGTTGGCGATAGATACAGATGTACGGCATCTCCGAGGCCTTTATTGTAGTTGCGAGGACAAGCAGCTCTGCCACATTAGTTGCAGCAGGTGTCGTTTGGCCCCTCAGCCATGGTGCCCGTGGTGGCCGCCGCCGTAGTTTCCGCCACCATGGTGTCCGCCGTGGTGACCTCCTCCACCATAGTGGCCGCCACCGCCGCCGCCACGTCCTCCGTGGTGCGCGGCTTCTGGTTCAGCCACGGCAGCGGCCTGCACTGACATGCAGCAGATGGCGACCAGCACCAGCAGCGCAGCGTAGATCACCTGCTCAGCAGAAAAAATACACCACGTTACGAGGCGAAGGACACAGTCTGAGGCGAAATGCAAGTAGAGCGGTTTTTATATGTTCCCAAGTCTTAAGTCCGGGAAGAAAGAAGTACTGCTCTTAAGCACAGACCTATGAGCAGTGCGGCTGCCGAATCTGCTTGTACGCTCCCGCTACGAGACACCAGTAAGCTACATGCATATAAATAAACAACCGAGTAACAGAAGAAAGTATCAGCTAGAAAGTCTCATCTCTACCTTGTCCCATACAGACTCTATTTGTTTCCCTTTTAAAACTATTAGCAGAAGTAAGTTCATTTTATTTGCACAGGTTCTGTAATACAAAAAGAAAAATGGTTGATGTCAAATTTCTTCCACAACCTAATTAAAAACATCGACAGTTACAAGAGTCAAACAGAGGTGACTTAGGAGTTGTTCTAAAGAGAAAGAAAGAAAGATTTGAGCTGAAATTTCTTTCTTTACAATTCGACGCACTGAACAAAAAAAAAAAAAAAAACAGATACTTTAAACCTGTATTATGTCATACAGAATTACAAAACAGAGATCACCAGATTCAGAACATTTAACGTAGTCATCGTCTGGTTTTCAAACACTATCACAGCCCTGTTCGCAGTCCTTCTTCAGGTTCCAATCATGCAGCCACAACATAAATATTTATATTTTGTGAAGTTCAAAGAAACATAGTCAGGGAGCGTATTTTTTCAAAACCATGTACTGTAAGTTGTTTGTGTGCTTCTACAACAAATGATCATGGAGATGAGGACAAATATAACGATAATAGCTGAGGCAAGGTTTCTAGGTCTAGTATGTACAGGTACATTAGAACGGAAAATTATAAAAAATGACAATTGAACAAAATTACCCTCCGATGATGGCAAAAAGACAATGAAACAAGTTTGGGCATTAAAAAGGAATAGTGGTTGCCTTAAAAAGGAACAGTTTTTTGCATATTAGGCGGACCTGCATTCCCATACCTCTTTGGCTGAAACGATGAAGCACGAACACGAGTAAATGATTTTACAACAGTGAAAATACACACATTTACGGTTTGAAAATGTCATATATCAGATATGGAGTACCATGTTAAAAACACAGCTAAGCAAGACAGCGTTCGCAGTCAACAAAGATATTTTGTATTTCGGATTCAGCTCATTTTACACCTGATACCACCAAACTGGTGTATTCTTAAATTTGTACCGAACAAGGTATCAATCATTACGAAAGTGGCCCGTCTTTCGTTTTGGGCGGTGAAATGTCCCTAGGGCTTCTCCCCACCTGCACCGTAGATCCATATCTATTTATTTCAGTTTTACCATAAAATCATTTCTGGTTTCGTTCAGTACTTGCTCTCCTGCTAAGACAGTTCAAATTTCCGTCTCGGTATTAACCAAACACTGCTAGTCTCTCTGCTCTTAGACCTCTGTTGACGGAGATCTCTTAGCAATTATAGTGCAGATATTACGAATTGCCTATCTTTAGTGTGAATAATTGCAAGAGATGAAATCAATCAGACGTCAAAAGAGACATTTTTGCCATAAAGTCTCCCAACACATTTAGTGTGGCTAGAAAAGTAGCAGAGTGGTCTGAAAACGTCGGAAACATTGTATGGGAAGACAAGTTACTGTATAGAAAGAAACATAATAACGTTGATTTTGTAAAGTGAACTGTAGTGAAAAAACACTCTAGTACATTCTGCTAACAGTAAGACAATGATTTTGCAACAACCAAACATTTTTGCTAAAAAGTATAAATATTCCTTTCATTTTCAGAGACGTGGTGATCAAAATCTTCCCTTTTCAAAACAATCCCCACTGCTACCCAGTTTGCAAAAAGACAGAAAAGGTCATGTAGAATAAAATAAACATAAAAAGGATTGGTTTATGATACTCCGGAAGTTCTGAGTGAGTACCACAATCCGAAAAATGACTTCGTTTACTTAGAACACTGTAACATTAGTTAATGTTATTGAAGTATTATCAATATCGACTTGAGAATCACATAAAAACGCATAATATTGGGAGAATGGTACTGGACAGACAATACAGTTTGCAATGTGCCGAATAAATCGTGCAAGCACTCAAAAATCTAGCGCCCGAGACAAAAAAATGAAACATCGAGGGTCTTTCATGCCGTACAGCCGTCCATGTATTTCTGCTGGTGAATGTGATTATTCATCCTTTAGTAATACACATGCATCTTTCACGAAAAATTTTGCCCAGCAGCATAAAAGTAACTATAACTAACCAGAGCGTACAAAGCGGCAACAATTCTCAGAAACTAAATTGGGGCACTTTCACACACACATCAGCATTTCACCTGTACGATTACGATACACAGGTAAATTCTCTCAGACGGCGACAAAAAAAAATTTCTCCATATTTTTCAATATTTGTTATTTTCTTCACGCTCCTCTGCTTCCACACTTACTGTAATACAATACTGAGTTTCTCCCCTAAGTACATCCTTACAACTATAGCATTGACTAAGTCGACTGTCTGTGAACTTCGTGGAGACGCTAATACTAAATCAATACATACAAATGATTATTAGCAGCGATGCGTGATCATCCCTTACCAGAAAACTCTTCATGTCGCCGGAGTAAGATCAGTTCACGGTATTCGCAGAGAATATGGTGAGTGTATGGAGCATGCAGGTCTTTTATACTACAAGTCTTCGAGGACGGAGACAGAAAAACCACGTCATTTCCGAGAATGTTACGAGAAGCACGTGTGATCCTTAAGCAGGGGTGGGGGGGAGATCATAAATATTACAGAAACGTGTGTACACTCCTGCTGCGGTGTCACGTGTTAGCATAAACAATAACCAGACCGGTTCTCGGTTCTCCTGGTCTCGGGTATTCACCGACGCCGACAAAACCGTGCTTGTTATCTGACCTCGGATACGGCAGCTGCGTGTCTGCGTGTTCCAAAACCGGTCGACGCGCCTCACATGAGGTCACGTAGGCTGGATGCAGAGACCCTGTCATTTTCTGGTATTACAAAACTCGCTCAGTTTGATCCATCAACACTTCATGCGACGCTGCAGTTTGTATATAAACAGCATCACCACCAGGTGTCCTCCACTGCTGACTCCAAAGTTGAGCAGGCAGGTCGATACCGTTTTAACTCTGGCTGGCAGGCAATATGTAGTTTCTGATGTGCTGCTTAGAGACAGAAAAACGCTCCATCCTTGGGTATCGATAGCGTCTGCTCTTACATTGACCTATGTAGGAATTTTTTTTAAGTCAGCAATCTTCTGACTGATTTGATGCGGTCCGCCATAGATTACACTCCTATGACCACCTTTTCATTTCAGAGTAGCACATGCACCTTACACTGAATCATTTGCTGGATGTATTCCAACCTCTGTTTTCTCCTACAGTTTTTACCCTCTACAGTTCCCTCTAGTCTATCCCTGCTGCCTTCACACATGTCCTTCCATTCTGTCTCTTCTTCTTATCAGTGTTTTCCATACGTTCCTTTCTTCACCGGTTCTGCGGAGAATCTCCTCATTTATTTTCTTGTCGGTCCATCACATTTTCCACATTCTTCTGTATCATCGCATCTCAAACACGGAGGTTCTCTTCTGTTCACACTGTCCATGGTTCATTACCTTAGAGTACTGTGCTCCTAGCGAACAGCCTCATAAAATTCTTCCTCAGACTGTGGTCTAAATTTGATACCTGCTGACTTCTCTTAGTCAGACATGCCCTCTTTGCCTGTGCTAGTCTGCTTATGTCCTCCTTGCTTCGCTCGTCATGGGTTATTTTGTTTCCAAGGTAGCAGAATTCCTTAACTTTGTCTACTTTGTGATTGCAAGTTGTGATGTTAAGCTTCTCGCTACTTCATTTGTGCTACTTCTCATTATTTTTGTCTTTTTCCCGTTTACTATAAATCCACATTAGGAACTTATTAGACTCTTCATTCCTCCAACAGTTTTTGTAATTCTTCTCCACTTTCATTGAGGACAGAAGTGTCACAGCGAAGCTCATCAGAGATATCCTTCCACTCTGAATTTTAATCCAACTCCTCATCCTTTTTTATTTCCGTCATTGCCTCGTCGATGTATAGATTGAAAGGCGAGGTCGAAAGACTTAATCCCTGTCTTACACTCTTTTTGATCGGAGCACTTCGTTCTTGGTCTTCCAATCTTATTGTTCCCTCTTGGCTCTTGTACATATTGTATATCACCCTAATTCGTTTTTAGTTTACCCCCGTTTTTCTCAGAATTTCCAACATTTTTCCCCATTTCACACTGTCAGATACATTTTCTGTACCAACCAGGCCCATGAACGTATCTTGAGTTTTCTTCAATCTTGGTCAGTCATAAAGTCAGAAATGCCTCTCTAGTACCTTCACATTTCCTGAAGCCAAACTGATCACAATCTAACAAATAGTCAATTTTCTTTTCCTTTCCTCTGTATGTTATTCATGTCAACAGCTTGGATGCATGAGCTGGTAGGCTGAATTTGTTATAGTTTTCCCTCCTTTCTTTGGAAATCTGTATATGATACTTTTCCGAAGTCTTATAGTGTGTCACAAATCTCATACATTATACACATCAACTTCAGTAGTCCTTTGGTTGCCATTTCCCCCCAATGATTTTAGAAATGCCGATGGAATGTTGTCTGTCGCTCCTGCTGTATTTGATCTCAAGCTATCCAGAGCCTTTCACAGTTCTAGTTCTAACACTGAATCGCCTATGTCTTCTTTATCGAAGCCAGTTTCTCCTTCCATTAAGTCATCAGGCAAGACCCCTTACCCCACTTATAGAGACCTTCAGCGTGCTCATTCCACCTATTCTCTCTTTCCTAAATAATGATCCGTGTCTCTATCTGCCCCTCACTACACCTTACAATCGATTAAATGATTTCGGAACCTCTGTATGACCATGATGCGGTAGCATACCTCCTCCTCTTGAGATTCTAGAACCGAGTATTAGCGATTACCATCTGAAATTTATTACAGAACTCAGTTAGCTTTCCTCCTCTCACATTCCTACAACCTAGACTATATTCTCCCTTTCTTCTGTTCCTTCCCCTATTACAGCGTTCCATTCCCCCATGATCATTTGAGATTTGTCGCTCTTTACATACTAAATTACCGGTTCAGTATCCTCATATTCTGTCGCTGTAGTTTCGTCTTTGCTTGCAACGTCGGCATGTATCGTTTTCAGTGTCGGTTTTCTGTCGAATCAGATGAGAACAACCCTGTCAGTGAACTGTTCATTATAGCTCAATCGGTGCCCTAATTTCATGTTCGTAACTAATCCTACTACAGCCACTGTTGATAGCACCTTATATTCAACTCACCAGTAATGGTAACTTTCTTTCCGTTTCAATTCACTGACACCAACTGATCCAGCTGACTATTTGCATTTTTAATACGTCAACGATCACTTGTGTCCACACATGACTCTTTCATCAAATGACTATATGCACATTCATGGAATAGTTAACTGTTTGTTTGTCTGTATGAAGCTGTTGGGGATTATGCACACCTGAATATGGCAGCTATTTGCCGATACCGGCAACGTGCATGTTTTATTTATGTATCTAAGCGGTCTTTGTCGAAATAAATTATTATACAAACATTACAAAGATCGCATACATCCAGCTGGCAAAACGCCAGAAGTTTTTAAAAACTTGTGCATTTCACTTTTCAGATATTCTAGATTTCCTACTAAACTGCCGACATTACAACTCCGACTTGTCGAATGTTATCACTTTAACTGCAAACACGGTAAACACAAGGAGCTGCAAATCCAAATGATGAATATGTTATCACTTCGTTAGTTATTCCAACTTTTCTCTAGGTCACCTCCCCCCCCCCCCCCACCCCCACCCTTGGTAGTTCCCTCCCAGAGATCCGCATGGGGAACTACTCCGGAGTGAGAGAGATCATCATGATAATTTTTTAATTATAGGCCACATGCCTTGTGGGTGTCTTTAATGCCGTGGTTTCCATTGCCTTACGCATACTCGTAGCGTTGATCATTGGTGATCCTTCCGCCAATATGGCGCAGTTTTCGGTCACAAGGGGCAAGAGAGTGTCTTGAACATCTGTCGATTCCTCAGCCCTCTTTGACGAGGCAGTCTGCTAAACGAGTATGACTTCTTATGTATTAAGTCTTCGGCCATTATTGCTGATGATTTTTATTCGAAGTTTAAGCAGTGGTTGAGCTGGAACCCGTTTTATTAGTCAAGGATACTACACCTAGATTAATAAGGAATTTTCTGTATTTTACATCGACCCTGTTGCTCCTACAATTTTAGCGCAGTCTTAGATTTCACTCCTGCTACGTTGAACTATAGCACCATTCTATCAAACTATTTATATGGTGAACAGACGCCATTCACTACGCATTAGATGTATCCGAAGAAATTAAATGGTCAACTGGTATATGGTTGTGCAAGAAAAATTAGAATAAAAATGTTTTTCAAGTGTCTAGGTTCACAAGACCTATTACGGTAGGCAGCCTAACATTTAGAGACGTATTCTAGTTGAATATTTTAAGATACATGATGGATATGACAGTGGTTCCGAGCACGGATTGTGACTAAATCATTTTATAGCAAATATTACTTCAAATTTTTGCTTCGAACCCCTTTGCATCAGAAAAACGTTGTTTTATCGGATTTTGTATTACTAATTTACGTCCACTACATCAAATAGCGATGAAGTTCTTCCATTTTCCTGTTAACTGTCAGCTCCCTGTCGAAAACTATTTGATAAATTTCTACAGCATAGAAATCAAGCCTTATATCTTATGCCACTGCGTTAGAGTCAAAAGATAATCGTTTGAAAGACCAATTATACAATAATCGGTTTGTGTTGAGTCAAATAATAATCAAAAACGAATGAATTTCAGTGCACAAATTGTACACAAATAGATTATTCTCGTGAGCAAGTGTGACATCATTTTACTGATGAACAAGTAAGGATCTTTTCAGGTACCTCAGTGATCCATACAATTTGTTTCAGCGCTCAGAAGCAAATATTCGGCATGCACCTGGTGGTCTATGACTTCTGTTCACAGAACTTCTATAGAGAAATTGCCACAACGTTACGACTTTTGTTACTTGAACGGACTTATTCCTTGATCGATAATTCTTCTACACAGTGGGTGGACAAATGTTCATGTTCAGCAGCCAATGGTAATGATAATTTGTCGTAGCTTTGACTCTGTTTTTCAATCTCACAGTACGTTTATAAAGTAGGAAATCATATATGATGTGACACGTGGAGCATGTTACCAGCTGACGAACTGGCGTAGCCTCTGTGCTCCTCCAGATTAAAAGTTGATGCAGCTTCTGCAATAAGAACCTTCACTAGTGGAGCTGCTATATAAAGGATCGCTTAATTAAGTCCACAAGAAATTGCTTTCCATCAACTACACTGACTGTCAGAGGACTCACAAGATTGAGATACCGAGAGAAGAAATCCTTGGTCTGTCTTCCAGTAACTTATTTTTTGTTACTCTTTTAGTAGTGCGAGTCCAGAAGTGCCTTAAAGAAATACTAAAACATCCATTTCAGCGACGTCCATGATAACTTGTTCACTGATGTACCAAAACATCGTGAGGACTGCCCACTGCGAGACTGAATGACATCCAATGGTGTTGCGTGCACGTGAAGCGGTGAGGAAAGAATGTAAGTGGAAGAGGGACGAAACGGGAGTCATTCTAACAACGAAACGTGTCGGAAATGGGGAAATTCGCTGACATAAGCGAATTTGACAAAGAGTGGCCTGTTGCGACCCAGCACCTAGGACCTAGCAACCCGGTAAAGGCGAAGATGCTCGACTGTTGTTTGCTGTTGTCGTGAGAATCTACGGAGAATAGAGATCAGTGGAAAAGTGCTCCTATCGGAGCACAAAAAACGCGAATATACTCTTGTTTAATTAAAAGACTCTGACTGAAAACTGGGGTACAAGCTACTTTTTCTTCCTTCTTCAGCACATTTCAAAACTTTCCCAAAAATATGAGCACGCGAGCATACACCTGGTCTTTCTAACGTCCTGGAATCCGCAGCTCGATTTTGGCACCCAAATCCTTTATTTTTTTTAATTTACCCAGGAACCACCCTTTAACTAAATGGTGCCTCCACATACCCATTAAGGCGCAATATAGACCACATATAATACAAAAAGAACAAATCTATTTCCTCCTTTTGCCCAAGCCGGAGGAAATGTGTAATATTCGAACTTTGACCCTACACTGTAGGACTGTGACACTCAGACAATCCTCTTGTAGGTTATACAAATGCTCCCTAACCCAAGGGCTATCGCAACACTTTCTGTCTCCAACAGAACCCGAGATATGAGCCCAGGATTAATTCCGTTTTTATCCGCGGCGTTTTGGAACATATGAGGTAGCGGCCGCTGTCGCATGCCTATCGATCAGAAACGTGGCGAGCTCCATGTTGCGAGTAGCATACCTCACAATTCAAGGCGCAGCTGTTGCATCAGTGCTAACGGGATTCCTTCGCTCCCGCTGTATTTCTGCGAGTATGACGAGACTGACAACTGTGGCGCGACCTTCGCTTCATACTCGTCGAATCTTTCTCTGTTACTGAGGCATGAAGGAGTGTAAGGCTAGTCGTGACTTAGCACAGAGGACGAGCACACAATCTCGCTACTATAAAGTAGCATTGACTAGGCGAAATGACAGACTATCGGGATCATATCGCGGTCAACGAAGCTGTGTTTTATATCAAAATTAATTGATACAAACTACAAAAATGCAAATGTGTTCCATTAGAGGAGGAGTCCATCTAGAAAACCTTACGTGCTATAGTCGACCTTTCAAACAGGGAACATACAAATTTCGTCTAACACAATCAAAATGGTTGTATTCTTGTATCTTCCACCTCCACCACTAAAATACATGCGTGATGCACCGAATGAAAACTGGGTACAGAGCAACGTCACTGTTATATCTATGCGACAAAAAGGGCGCTATTTCAGCATTCATTTGGTCATGACAACTTTCGGTTACGGGTTAACAGAGAGGTGTGTAGCTTGTCACTCACTTATGCAATTTATTTTAATAATTATTCGACATTTATAGATTGCACTTCATCCTCATGTCAGACGTTCTGAGCCGGTCAGAGTGGCCGAGCAGTTCTAGGCGCTTCGGTGCGGAACCGCGCGATCGCTTCGGTCGCAGGTTCGAATCCTGCCTCTATCATGGATGTGTGTAATGTCCTTAGGTTAGTTAGGTTTAAGTAGTTCTAATAAGGGGAGGCCGCCAATTGTGAAATTCAGATTCGATTCATACTGCGCAAACTAAAAGCTCATGGCCAGAGGTGTAATGTGGCAAAGTACGAAGATGCACTCCTCAGCCGTTATCGAGAAAATCGACAGTCAAAAAAAAACCGTTGCGGTGAAATACTCTCTACGATTTACAATTTTCTACAGCGTCGTGGCGCAGCGGTAAGCGCTCGGGTTCGTAATCCGAGGGTAGCGGGATCGAGTCTCGTGCCATGCCACTTTTTTATTATTATTTGTTTTTTGTAATTCAAATAAATAAATAAATAAATAAATATATATATATATATATATATATATATATATATATATATATATATATAAAATTACCGGCAATCAGTTGCAACAATTGTGCTTATAATAAGTTGTCGAAAGTCGTTTCTCGTGGAAAAATAATACTTGAAATAAAACATGATGTCACGGTTTCGCTCGATTAACAAAGCACAATTTTGAAGGCGCTTGATCAAATTTTTACCTGCCGGTAAAAATACACGTCACACGGTTGGACGAGAGGAGTGCACTTTGGAGGAATCACTTTTATAGTGCACGTTGGTAACTTCTTATCGTCCTGGAACATCTCATCGTATAATGCCGGGTTCGTTTGCCCACCCCAAGAGTCGATCAGAAGGAGAAATTCTTTCTTTTGTACGTATGGTTGCAAAGCATTACGCAAGAAGTCCACGAACAAACACGTTGTTAGTTTACCGGATTTGGAGGATGTAGTAACAACGTTGTTATACTTCTTGGCGTACTCGTCGACTGTCTTCTGTACTCTCGGTCCAAACGTACCTGTGGCCTCTTGGAGGCATACGAAAACAAGAGACAAGACTCGTCCAGACATCGTGACTGAATATTGTGCCGTATACGAATGCGTCACCTTGTTCATGTCGTGTCGGGTTACCAGGACAGCCTTTGACCCTTTTTCGGCGAGAGTTCTGTTGAACGTGGACTGGTACTGGCACGTTGACAAACAAAATATAAAAATATCGTTTATATAAGAAATATACGAAATCTGTGTTGTCTATCATATATCAGATTATCATATTCTATCATCATGTCATATGACATTTGTGAACAGCTCTTTACGTACTTGTCTGATCAGTATTAATTGTGAAATCTTTGTCGAAGTCAGTTATCAACGTTCGCGTCTGGATCCGAAATGTGTCCGCTGCGGCCAAAAGTTCGTCTTGGGTAGCCGTCTCTTTCCGGGAAACAAATTTTGTGATTTTCCGTTGCCACATCCCATTCTTCTTTTTAAATTCGGTGACCCATGTTTTTGAAGCTTTGAAGTTGAAATCTGGGAACTGACTTGCAGCGCCCAAGGCCCACTGCTGCAGGTTTCTGGTAGTAACTTGCTGGAAGTTTTGTCGAGCTTCTACGAAGCGATCACGCACCCATGAATCGATGGTACAATATTTATCAAATTTGCTACCGCCACATTTGATTTGCTCTTCCCACCTGGATAAATAGCCCATATTTGTCAAACGAGAGTACCCCTTTTTTTGTAGAGTTTTGAGACTCCAGCCTGGATGTTCTTTGGCCAGATTGACAGCTCTAATTTTGTAATCCAGAGAAATATAGTCGTGCCCTTTTTTTTCTTCTCGTCCGGCTCGTATTCGTCTGATGATTCGTTGGCAATGGGACGCGTTTCAACGTCTTCGTAGGCATTATTATCGTCGATTTCATTAATGTCTATCAGTTCCTCATCATGAACGACGCTTTCTTCGGCAAGCATTTGCAGCGTATTCTGGAACATTTCTTCCCCAATTACCATGGCTTCTTCGTTGATTGATGATGACGGTTCTGCTGCGATGCGATTACTGTTACGAAGGAGGCTTTCAAAATACACCAACGCATCTTTCAATTGTTGTTTCGCCACTTCACTGTGTGTAGAATCTTCTTCGATCACATCACTTTCATGCGAAGGGCCCGGATCGCTCTCCAATTGTACCGCCTCCCTTTTTCCGTTTGTTTAACAGGGTGTACCAAAGCTCTCACGTACACACTGATTTTCGACGATGTTGTAAGTTGCGCTAGGGACCGCATCTACCTTCTTTCGAAGTTGGCAGGCAACTACGCTGTTACGCAGTGGCTCGTTTCGGCTAATTCAACATCTGTCCTTCAAGTGTAACGAGCGAGTAACGGAGTTTATATTTCATACCTGCCACAGCAAATTTGTGTTCGTGGGGTCTCTATTCTAATTCGAACGTTCGACTTACACTATACGTATTCGTCTCGGAATATCGTTTCTACGTCTTCCGTTAACTATACGTGGTAAACATTATGAAGAAAATTAATAACATTTGTGAAATACAACTTTGTTTGCGGAAAACATAATGATGTTCGAAGTCGCCAGTTTTTCCACGACAAACGACTTTCAACAACTTATTATATGCACAATTGTTCCAACTGATTGCCGGGAATTATATATATATATATATATATATATATATATATATATATATATATATATATATCCAGCGGTAACGTTAGGTGACTCACCATATATATATATATATATATATATATATATATATATATATATATATATATACAGGGTGAGTCACCTAACGTTACCGCTGGATATATTTCGTAAACCACATCAAATACTGGCGAACCGATTCCACAGACCGAACGTGAGGAGAGGGGCTACTGTAACTGGTTAATACAAACCATACAAAAATGCACGGAAGTATGTTTTTTAACACAAACCTACGTTTTTTTAAGTGAACCACGTTAGTTTTGTTAGCACATCTGAACATATAAACAAATACGTAATCAGTGCCGTTTGTTGCAGTGTAAAATGTTAATTACATCCGGAGATATTGTAACTTAAAGTTGACGCTTGAAACCTCCGACGTTCAGTTGCGTGTTGTAACAAACACGGGCCACGGTCGGCGAGCAGCATCTGCAGGGACATGTTTACGATGACGACCGTGTTAGTGTGGCTGTAGTGCACTGTTGTGGTTTGGTCTAGCTGTCGCAGTGTCCGCATGTAGCGCTTGCTGCTATTGTTATTCTGCATTCGTCTCTGCTCGCAGACCAACAGTAGTACACCGTGTTACCAGACGTCTGTGATAGTGTAGTGTTGTAGGAACTGTGACCATGGTGTATTTGAACTCTGAAAAGGCGGATATGATACTCATCTATGGCGAGTGTCGACGAAATGCAGCTGAAGCCTGCAGGGTGTATGCAGAACGGTACCCGGACAGAGAGCATCCAACGTGCCGCACATTGCAAAACATCTACCGCCAACTGTATGCAACAGGTATGGTCGTAGCACGCAAACGGGTCCGTAACAGGTCCGTCACAGGAGAAGCGGGTGCAGTTGGTGTGTTAGCTGCTGTTGCCATGAACCCACACATGAGTACACGGGACATTGTGAGAGCCGGTGGAGTGAGTCAAAGTAGTGTCATGCGCATACTGCATCGTCACCGCTTTCACCCGTTTCATGTGTCGCTACATCAGCAATTACATGGTGATGACTTTAATCATCGAGTGCAATTCTGTCAATGGGCATTAACAGAGAATGCCTTGCAGTTCTACCTGTTTACCGATGAAGCGGGTTTCACAAACCACGGGGCAGTGAATCTACGGAACATGCATTACTGGTCCGTGGACAATCCTCGCTGGCTCAGACACGTAGAGCGACAGCGACCGTGGACTGTAAATGTATGGTGCGGAATCATTGGCGACCACCTCATTGGTCCTCACTTCATTGCAGGGGCCCAAACAGCTGCAACATACATCGCGTTTCTACAGAATGATCTGCCAACGTTGCTCGAAAATGTCCCACTGGAAACGCGTCGACGTATGTGGTATCAGCATGATGGTACACCTGCACATTCCGCAATTAACACTAGGCTGACCCTTGACAGGATGTTCGACGGGCGTTTCATAGGACGTGGAGGACGCATAAATTGGCCAGCCCGGTCTCCTGATCTTACACCTCTGGACTTCTTTCTGTGGGGTACGTTAAAGGAGAATGTGTACCGTGATGTGCCTACAACCCCAGAGGATATGAAACAACGTATTGTGGCAGTCTGCGGCGACATTACACCAGTTGTACTGCGGCGTCTACGACATTCATTACGCCAGAGATTGCAATTGTGTGCAGCAAATGATGGCCACCACATCGAACATCTATTTGCCTGACATGTCGGGACACACTCTATTTCACTCCGTAATTGAAAACGGAAACCACGTGTGTACGTGTACCTCACCCCTCATGGTAATGTACATGTGCGTCAGTGAAAAAGACTAATAAAAAGGTATTAGCATGTGGACGTAATGTGCTGTTCCAATCTCTTCTGTACCTAAGGTCCATCACCGTTTCCTTTGGATCCCTACGTAGTTCGGTGTTCTCCGATACACACGATCGAACAGCGGAGGAGTGGTACTCAAGCGTGAACTTTAGGTTACAATATCTCCGGATGTAATTAATATTTTACAATGCAACAAACGGCACTGATTACGTATTTGTTTATATGTTCAGATGTGCTAACAAAACTAACGGGGTTCCATTTAAAAAAAAACGTAGGTTTGTGTTAAAAAACATACTTCCGTGCATTTTTTTATGGTTTGTATTAACCAATTACACTAGCCCCTCTCCTCACGTTCGGTCTGTGGAATCGATTCGTCAGTATTTTATGTGGTTTACGAAATATATCAAGCGGTAATGTTAGGTGACTCACCCTGTATATATATATATATATATATATATATATATATATATATATATATATGTGTGTGTGTGTGTGTGTGTCTGTGTCTGTATACATTTGAATTACAAAAAACAAATACTAAAAAAAAAGTTGCATGGCGCGAGATTCGATCCGGCGACCTTCGGATTACGCACCCGAGCACTTACCGCTGCGCCACGACGCTGTAGAAATTATTAATCGTAGAGAGTTTTTCAACGCAACGGTTTCTTTTAACTGTCGATTTTCTCGACAACGACTGAGAAGTGCATCTTACTGCTTTGCCACATTGCACCTCTGGCCATGAGCTTTTATTATGCGCGGTACGAATCGAATCTGAATTTCACAATTGGCGGCCTCCCCTTGTAAGTTCTAGGGAACTGATGACCTCAGCTGTTATGTCCTGTAGTGCTTAGAGCCATTTGAACCATCACACGTTCTGAAATTGTCGTTACAAACTTGGTAACGCCTGCACAGTCTCTGAATAGATATTCAATATTAAAATAAATTTACAGCTGTCTACGAAAACGTTTTACCTGTAAAATGTAAGTATAAACGAAACAATATTCACTGCTAAGCGACCAATCATTAACTGGTATGTAATAATTTTCATGCCCAATGGTCGCTCCTAGCATTTTGCGACGTCTCAACTTATTCTTAAGAAAGTCATGATGGTGTGCGGTAAATGTGTAGTACTTTACAGTTTAAGCGGAAATTTCTTTCAAAACAGTTGTGAATGTATTGGGAATGTCGCGAATCCGCAGTTATAATTGTGAACTCACATACTTGCTTTCTTTTATGAGCGAGTCGAGTCTACCTGTACCTCACAACAGGCTCAGGTGACGAGTGGGCTGCGACTCAGAGCCACGAATCGAGACTGCGGCGAGTTCGGAGATGACGTCACAGGACTCGGTGGAGAGCTTGTAGCAAGTATACAGAGCTCATTTCTGATCTCCAGTGGACTGTGATTAAGGGTGGTATGTGGCAAAACCACGAGTACAGGACAAGATGTTAAATCGCCACGCCTCATCGCAGAACGTAGAGCTCAGAGGATTGTCCGCTCTTACAGGACAGATGGCGATCTGTGGCAGCTCTGACTACAGAATACAATGCTGGCCCAGGCGCAAGTGTTTCCGGAGCACACCGTTCAGCACCCATTGTTGAACATGAGGCTCCAAAGGAGTCGACCCCTGTGTGATCCCGTGTCGACCCAACGACGTCATTAATTACAATGTTGTGGGCGCAGTATCAACGAAACTGGATAGTGGATCACGGAAATATGTTGCTCGTGGGACGAATCAATTCCTTCGTTACACATGGCGGTCGTCGTGACTGGATATTCCGCCATCCACCGAACATTGCTCGAAACACGTTGCATGCCACGGATGCAGACTGGTGAGGGCAGTGACAGATGTCACCATGGCAGCAGGGGACTACATGATCAGCTGCACCCCCTCATGCCGGACGTCTTCCTCAACGGTGATGGCGTCTTCCAGCAGGAAAGATGTCCACGACAGAAGGCTACAGTCGTGCTACTGTGGTTTGAGGAGCATAATAGCGAACTCATGTTGATGTCTTGGCCAGTAAATTCACCTCGGATTGACATGACTAAACACCTTTGAGACACTACTGGGTGTTAGCTTTGCTCACAAACCACCGGTCCCTAATTTATAGGAACTACGGGAGTGGTGTGTAGCTATCTGGAGCCGCATGCCAAACACTTTTCTAAATCGTGTCGTTCAGAATCGCTGCTCTATTGCAACGATTGACCAACGAGCTATTAATCGTGTGGCCATAATTTTTTGACTCAGCATATTATGGTATCTTACTTTGAAATAAAATTTGGTTAACAGGACATCGACAACCGAGCATTGTTGAATCAGACAATAATCCACTTTATTTTTTGAGTCACGATTGGTTTCGGACAATTAAAAGCCCACCATCAGGTGAAGAAGAATCATGAGGTGCGTGGCTGCCACAGTCTGGATACCAGGCTGCGGGATTTATGTTGTGGATTGGCAAGACAGCCAACCCACTATGAGAGGGAGCCGAAAGGCACGCGTTTTAGCTCACGCAGGCTGGCGTGAGGTCTGGATCAGGTCAAGGAAATGAGACTAACAAAAAACGTACGTAGCTGCTAGAATACTTAACTTTAATCCATAATTGGTGAACATCGCTCTTGACGGTACATGTTTTACAGCATCAATAGTAACTGGTAATGGCGCCTTGCTAGGTCGTAGCAAATGACGTAGCTGAAGGCTATGCTAACTATCGTCTCGGCAAATGAGAGCGTATTTTGTCAGTGAACCATCGCTAGCAAAGTCGGCTGTACAACTGGGGCGAGTGCTAGGAAGTCTCTCTAGAACTGCCGTGTGGCGGCGCTCGGTCTGTAATCACTGATAGTGGCGACACGCGGGTCCGACGTATACTAACGGACCGCGGCCGATTTAAAGGCTACCACCTAGCAAGTGTGATGTCTGGCGGCGACACCACAATTTACAAGGCTCTTGTTCACCTGAAGATGGACTTATAATCGGCCTAGACCGGTCGTGATTGAATAAAGGAAATTATTTACAGCTGTAGCGGTTATTATCTGGTTGTTTTGAAATGTGGTCTCGCTGGACTCGGTCGTGTCCTATCAGCACGAGGTTCGGGTTTGTTTCCCGTGCTCAGCATCAACAAGCTGTTGTCAGAGTGGGTCTGTAGTGAGTTTTGTTGTCATACGTGTTTCTGGTCTGTCATGCACCACATGTTCGGGAATCGGCTATAGTTGGCCGCGCCGTGTAGCCACGCGGTCTTAGGCGTCTTGCCACGGTTCGCTCGGCTACCCCCGTCGGAGGGAGGTTCGAGTCCTCCCTAGGGCATGGGTGTGTGTGTTTCCTTAGCATAAGTTAGTTTAAGTTAGATTACGCACTTCAAATTTTCAAATGTGTGTGAATTCCTAACGTACCAAACCGCTGAAGCCATCGGTCCCTAGACTTACACACACTACTTAAACTAACTTATGCTAAGAGCAACACACACACACCCATGCCCGAGGGAGGATTCGAACTTCCGGTGGGACGGGATTAGGTAATGTGTAAGACTAGGAACCGATGACCTCAGCAGTTTGGCCCTGTACGAACTTACCACAAATTTCAGATCTTTCGGTTAGAGTACAATTGTGAGTGATTCTACTACGACGTTTGATCGGTGATTAGCAACATAAGTCGTGTTATTTCGGTAGTCCAACTACGTATAAGGTTAGAGTGTTAGAGTTTGTCTGTCTGACTGATTCCTTATATTAGCTGTTTTGATTGTGGTATCTGTTTGATATCTGATTCCGTATCTCAGTGCTATGCTACGATTAGTGAGCTTACTATCGAGGAAATAAGTTTTGCATGGCATTTAACATGCAAAACTTTATTAGGAAACATGTAGGCATTTTCACAGGCGCCATGCCATAAGGTGGTGCCCTCTTGCACCGTGTAGTTTACCTAGCAACTACGAGCGCACTAAAGTAACAGCTTTTAGCAGTCCTCCTCACGACCAATATTTTCGTTTTCAAAGTTTAAATTAAACGTCACATCTTTTGGTACGTGAATCTATGAGTAAGGTACAAGCTGTCAAAGTTGTTTTTGTTATGAAACGCGATGTATTGGTTCGGAAACTTAGTTTGATTTTGCTCTTTATTCTTAACATTTGGCGCTTAAAAAATTATAGCTAATTATTTATTACATTGTTGACACCAGTAAATCTGATGATAGGAAGAGCCCGAAACTTGTCATCTGGAATAAATGCAATAAAAAGCTACTTGTATCTGTTTGTTTCCGACTACTCAGTTCATCTAAATTCCAGTCAATTATATTAATAATAATGACCGCATACCTGTACCGGCTGTTACAGGTGGACATACAGATAATTTTAAGTGACGTTGAGCTCAGTAAGTGAATAAGGAGCGCTCTAGATAATGTAGGCCGTTGGTGGTAACACAGCGTCCCCACTGAAAGAAAACTGAGCTACGGAACCCTTCTTGCTACAGAGAGCGTATTTGTCATCCTTACATGAGAATAGTGCAATTTTACCACTCGTTCAGATTCAATGAGAACTTGACGATATGTAGGAACATTCATAACTCAATGCTAATTCTCTGCGTGAATAACCCAAACGTTCTCGAAACACAACACACATGAAACGAAATTCGTGTAATTTTCACAAATATGAATACATACGTGTATCACGTTTATAGGTTTGTTGTTTTATACTTAATATAATACTGCCCTATAGAGATAATTGGTGAGCGTCGCCAAATAAAATCAGTCTTTTTTTTCTAAAATTGTATGTTTTCGAAAGAGAGAGAGAGAAAGAGAGAGAGGGAGGGAGGGAGACGGAAGGGGCGGGGTTCAACAATTTATAATGTTAGAGCAAGCGAAAGTTGCACGAAGCAATAATTTGGTCGGGTGATAACGAAAGGCCGAGCAGTTCTAGGCGCTACAGTCTGGAACCGCGCGACCGCTACGGTCGCAGGTTCGAATCCTGCCTCGGACATGGATGTGTGTGATGTCCTTAAGTTAGTTAGGTTTAAGTAGTTCCAAGTTCTAGGGGACTGATGACCTCAGCTGTTAAGTCCCATAGTGCTCAGAGCCATTTGAACCATTTTTGATAGACGAAAAAAAATACAGGACTTTGTACTGGAACCCCAAACAGAACTGAGCTGTGCAATCCCGAGTAAAATGAGCTGATCTGCTCTTCAGTACTGCTCTGTAAACATTTGGTATTCGTATGTGTGCTTTTTAAGTTCTGTGTCCTATATTTCCATTCATGGCATGCAATACACATTTTAAATAATGACTAATGCAATGTGGTGGCTTAAAACATTTTAACCCTCATTCGTGAGGATGATATAAGACCGAAACCGGTAGATATTTGGGTTTAAAATAAAAGCAGCTGATGGCTCAAATACGCTTTTTATACAACACTTAATGAGTTTCAGTGCCTGCGTGTGAATGACGTTCTGCAGCAGAGTTTTGTCCTATTAAGAGTTACAAGTTCCGTTACCTAGAAAATGTTTCTACAAATCAGATAAACTGAGCAACATCTCGTATTTCTGAACTTTGCAAGTTAGGTTGCGTTGGACAACGATTCGATAGCCAGAGAGGCATATGGTAGTTGGAACATTAATAGTGGCAGCATGGTAGTACAGGCGCAACGCAATCAAATAATGCCTCTTATATCTCATTTACCTTAGAGCAAATGAATTCCCCTTCAAAAATCACGTGCAAATACAGTTACGAAACAGAGCCTCGTCTAGTGTGTGGGGCAGCGGGTGGAATATTTAATTTATTGTTGCCGTTCTCAACACAGGCTCTCTAACTACAATGTTGGCAACCAGAAAGTGATTAGCAAAAACGTGATGCCTGTATTTAAAGTTCACTGTGCCCACTCTGATGGGGAAATAAAGTTATTGATCACTGAAGTTCAGTACGCTGAGGATTTAGGATGATGTCTGGGATTCATAGAAAATGCAGTTTACTATAACAATTTTCACTATATTCTGAAAGCGATAAAATGTAAGGTTTCAAATAAATATTTAACCAAGCAATGCTACTGCCAGCTATTGTACTATCAGAGCTGTTCAGAGTATATTGCGCAGATCCTATTATCCCTAAATAACGAAACTTTTCAATAATCATTATCAATGTTAATGATCAAAGTGAATGTTCGTCAAAATTTGATGTTAATACTCATCAAATGCCGCGCTAATAATGATAGGTTTGTCCTGCGGTGACACATGAAAATACGACGTACGCAAACTGAGAATAAATCACTGGAATCATTCTGCAATTAACACTTTACCCTAATGCAAACTCACTGTTACGTGCATACCGAGTTACGTAATACGGCACCCAAGGCTGTTCCTTGCAACTCCACAAACGTGATGTGGCTTCCGACACAGAGTGCGCACTGATACAAATCTAGAAGAGAACTGGGGCCTGACTGTAGCTTGCAGCGCTCTTATTTACATAGCCGTGGTACAGACCACTGAAGGCGCAGCCGACAAAATTTGCCTTCCTAACTAGCTGCTCGAGCAAGTAAAGCACCACTTCAAGTTACTAAGTAATTAATTGCTTCATTCGCTGAAGGCCAATGAAGCTCTCAATTTACTTGTGCTATTAGCACACAGGTAATTATCTATAATAAAATTCTGATATGGCTAGGTTAAATACTTTTGGCGAGAGAATTATTTTAGTTGTACTGCATGCAGTAGATGAGCTCTGAACTTGCCCTTTGGAGAGACGATACAGCTATAGTTTTATAGCTACCTTTTGGAAACTTCTCACATGTTTGTTATTATAGGTATCTCCATTCTACCCAAATTTAAATATCCTAGCTTTATCTAATCACTTACTTAATCTATCTTGCTTCCATAATTGTTGGACACAAAAACAGAATATCATGAATTTCAACCAAAATATTACTTTGTAAGATCCAGCATGCTGTTTCCATTAAATTACAATTAAAAAGCAATCAGAATATAAATTTTGAAGTTTCTAGCTCCTTCCTGTAGCGCCGATGATTTTTGCATATAATGTCCAAATTTTGAAAACTGTTAAAGTTACTAAACTGATACTTAACGCATTATTAGTTTAGCATCACTCCTGACATGCTATTAACTTTTCAGATTATTTACTTTACTTTTAAGGTATTGCGCAACATTTGTGACGAATAGGTAGTTACAGTGGACTAGCTGGCACAAAGTGGAAAGCATACGAATTCTATATGGCGTGAGTTGGCTGCTGCCATACAAGTGGACAGTTAATGTAGTGCTGCAACGGTATCTGCGAAACAAGAGCAACGGAGTAGGATAAAAATTGAATTTTCCAGAGGATACACAGTACAACAGTGTCATCAAGGTCTAAAGAGGCTTATGGGGAGTGTGCTCTGCCTTGCAGAACAGTGGCAAGGTTGTTGATAGCTTTTAACGACGAGACGACAGGATGTAGCAGGCGTTCGTCGGTCAGGTGGTCCCCGCATCAGTGAAGCACAAGTGTCTTCTCTTACTGCGTTACTGGACGGTGATCGGCGCCAAAAGGTTCCTGATTTGGCCCGTGAGACAGCATTAGTGCATATGGCTGCGGTTCGCATTCTTAAGAAGCGGCTATACGTGAGAAAAATTGCATCCCAAGAGATTCCTCATGATTTTAAAGGAAGCGTAGAAATGGCACGATACGACGCTTGAGAAGCTATGAACGTGGCGCAGAGGTTTTTCATTCCGTATCATTACTCTCCATGACATGGGCCAAAACCTATGAGCACAGCTGGAACGATAAGCTAACGCATGCATCATTGCCGGTCACCACGTTGACCGAAAGTTAGTCAGAACACCAGCAGGGGAGCCTGCATCTCGTGGTCGTGCGGTAGCTTTCTCGCTTCCCACGCCCGGGTTCCCGGGTTCGATTCCCGGCGGGGTCAGGGATTTTCTCTGCCTCGTGATGGCTGGGTGTTGTGTGCCGTCCTTAGGTTAGTTAGGTTTAAGTAGTTCTAAGTTCTAGGGGACTTATGACCACAGCAGTTGAGTCCCATAGTGCTCAGAGCCATTTGAACCATTTTTGAACCAGCATGGGAAACTTATGATTAGTCTCCTGTGTGATTGTGATAGTGTTATCCTAACTCATACCGTTCGTTTTGGGAATACACCCAGCGACCAGCTTCGAGAAAGTAGCGGCAACATTCCCTGCAGAATCCATTCATTATTTTGCAAAGCAATACTCGTTTGCATATAGCACAAGTTGTTTATCCGATCGGTGTGGCTGGTAAGTACTGTACCATCCACCACACTTGCTAGACTTAGCCGTTGTGACTTTGACATGATTTCTAAGATGAAGGAAGCATTTAATAACATTCGCTTCAGAACTTTTACGTTCGTCGGACAACAGACTCTGCCATTCGAAGTTGTGCGGAGTAGCCGTGCGGTCAAGGCGCCTTGCCACATTTCGCGCGGCTCACCCCCTCGGAGGTTCGAGTCCTCCCTCAGTCACGGGTGTGTGTGTTGTCCTTACCGTAAGTTACTTTAAGCTGGATTAAGTTAGATTAAGATGACCTCAGCAGTTTGGTCCCATAGGAACTTACCATAAAATTTCTTCCATTCGCACTACCACCGCACCTGGCCCTTAAGGTATCTCATGGCCTCAATATGGCTGGCAAAGGATTATACATATTGCTGTTGACTACTATGAGGGACAGTAAAACTTTGAAACAAGTATCTATTTTGCACCAATTGTAAATAAATAGTTGCAACTATTAAATAGTAGCACAACGAGAAAAGCGTTCATCAGGGAATGTAAAATCTATTATCCTCTACCGAAACAAAACTGCCTTACACACCACATAACGATGAATTAATGAGACTTCTGTACATAAGAACGGTGAAAGAATGGACCTGCATAACTACGTACAGTCCAATACATTTCCCATCGGTTTTCTTGAACACATTCTGAGTTCGAATTTCTATCCACATATCAGCACGGATGTACAAAGCATTGCTCGAGCGAAACTCTGCTTGTCCTTTTTTCGCATATCACCCTACAAACTACAGATGGAGGTCAACAGGCAGACTCCATATTCCTAGACTTCTGGAAACTGTTGGACACGGTGCTCCACTGCATACTTGTTGACGAAGGTCGTAGAATGTGGTTTACGTTCCCAAATATGTCAATGAAATACTAGAATCCAGTATGTTGTCCTCGACAGCGAATATTCATCACAGACAAGACTATCATCAGAAGTGCCCCAGCGATGTGCGGAAGGACCACTCATATTCTCCGTGTACACGAATGATCTGGCGTACTTGAGCAATTTATGACTATTTGTTGATGACGCTGTGGTGCACGAAAGTGTCGTCGTTGAGTGACTATAGGAGTGTACAAGATGACTTAGACACAACATTTTGTAGTTGGTGTGATGAATGGAAACTTGCTCTAAATGAAGATAAATGTACGTTCATGCGGGAGAATACGAGAAACAATCATGCAACGCTCAAATACAGCATTAATAGTGTGCTGCTTGATACAGTCATCTAACATTCTGTGTGGTGTATGTTTGTTCTATATCGTGTCTCCCTATCACTTTCGCGCAACGACGCTCTGAGCGTGTTTTTTAGGGAATTGACTAGTTTGAACCTGGGACCTGTTGCTGGTAAGGAGACGCCAGACCACACATGACATGTAGAATTCAGAAGAGTTCAGTGAGACTAGCGATGATATAACCAAATACTTAATGATTTCAGCGTCAGCTCCACTGCACTCCCTGTAAAAGAATCTTAATACTAACTAAATTTAGAGGAAGGGGTTCAAGGCTTTCCTATTTTTAGTTAGCTGGTAAAATAACGTCGAAAAAGCAGTTAAGTTTACCATTGGAAATTTTATTCTACTCACAAAACATTGTTTATAAATTGCACTATTGATAAAAGGAAATGTTTTAATACAGGATGGTAAAAACCAACTGCGTTCAACAAAAAATGTGAACGAATATTCCCTGAATGGGTTTCCAAGTTCTACAATGGATCGAAGGATGACCTATGCCATGTCACATCTATAATCTAGGTTTAAATTAAGTTTCACAAGAGAGAAAACTATCAAAATGGTCTACAGTGACCCTCAATTATCTTTAATTACTTATCTAACTTGTCGTAAATTACAGTGGCTGATGTGGCTTCTCAATAACTATATAACAGAAAAATCATCGCGTTTCAGATTTTTACTTCAAGTGGCAAATGTGAACACCATGAGCTTTAATTGACGATCGACACTAGTATTACGCAAAAAGGGGGTGTAACAGATGAGACTTCTGCAGTTCTGAGTGAAGCTTTATGCGCTGTTATGCAGCATCGCGTGCGTTCATTACCTTGTCGGTGTTCGTCAGGGGGTGGCGGTCACCACAGCTCCGCTCACCTCGCCATCTCGGAAGCAACTCTCTCCTAACTTCTCCTTACTACAATTTACCAAAGTTAGTTTAAAAAAACTATCTGGCTGTGTTTTCGTCTGACCAATCAGGGTCTCAATGTTAACCTTAAGCTCTGCCTACAAAAATTCTGTCTATCCAATGAGAAACGTTATACTTTTCGTGGTGGAGCAATGTTTTTAAAGTTTGCAACGTAACAGAGACGCGAAAAAGTCTCACGCTAAAACTTGCAGCTGGTGTGGTCCTTTTAGTGTTATCGTAAAATCTATACTGTTATTCTGGAGGGCTCTATCTTTTAACATGTCCTGGGGGGTGGTCCTGACGTAACAGAGACGCGAAAAAGTCTCACGCTAAAACTTGTGGCTGGGGTGGTCCTAGCGGTTAGCTGGAGACGTGGGTGTCCGTCCCTTATCGTAGGGCCTTCAGCTTAACACGGTTCTGCTCTCGGCTTCTGTTCTCGTTTCTCCCCTCGGAACTGCGTCTGTCTCACAGTGGGAAGGTATGACATGCATTTAGGCATTCTTATGTTAGTCTGTGGTATTCCATTTGCTCACTCGTTACTCGTATTACTTTGGTTAATTTAATGTCACGATTTATTCGGAGCTATGTGACATACTACTGGATTTTCTTACCATGTCAGGGTTTTCATGGAAGGTGTTGGATTTGCCTGACACCTTACAGTCACATCCATTAAATGTCTAGGTGTAGCGTTGCAAAACGGTATGAAATGGAATTAGTACGTAGATTAGTAGAGAAAGCGACTGGCTAGACTTCTTTTTGTTGGGAGAATTTTCAGGAAGTGTAGTTCATCCGTGAAGAAGACGGCTTGTAGAACGTGCAACCCATTCGTGCGCAGTCACGTCCGATTAAAGGAGGACATCTAAGCAAGTCAGAGGCGTGCTGGTAGATTTCTTGCTGGTAGGTTCGATCAGCACACAGTTATCGTGAACCCAAATGAGAATCTCTGGAGGGAAGAAGACACTCTTTTAGCGAGGCACTATGGCGGAAATTTAGAGAACCTGCATTTGAGGCCGACTACAGAAAGATTCTACTGCTGCCAACGTACAGTTTGCGTAAGGACGACGAGGAGACCATGCGAGAAATTAGGGCTCTCACGATAGCTTTTAGACAGTCGTTTTTCCGTCGCTCTGTTTGCTAGTGTAACAGGAAGGGAAATGACTAGTTGTGATACGTGGTATCCTCTGTCATGCACAGTACGGTGGGTTGCGGAGAATGTATGTAGACGTAGATGTGGACATGGATGAGGCGTGTTGAGTGGCCGCTATCAATCGGTAAAATCTGTAAAATTTCGATAAAAAAGTCGATGAAAATCACGATTATTTGCGGTTAACTGAAATATTTGGACTCATGAAGAGGTTTAGGTGACATTTCCGTCATTACATCACATATGGTACCGTTTGATGCTAGAAGAGCATATTACTTATTCCAGCCACTGGAAGCGTTGCTAAAGATTTTTGTGATAAGTTTCTTGTTTTGATTACTCATACTTTTCGAGACACGAGGAGAACTCATTTGCTTCCGTAAGTAGTTAAAATGTTGCTGGCTGTTGAAGAACTGGTTAATACTGCGTTCTCTTCCACTTTCCGATTTGCTAGTTGGTTCTTTCATCGTCAGGAGAGATAGTAATAGTATCGGTATGGGAAGGACATTCGGGAAAGCCTTCAACATTATAATGAAACTGAAATTATGCAATGACTGAAGGATACAAAGACACATGATCTACTGCGTGAACGTCCCTGATAACATCTCTAGGTATTAGACTCACTTTGATGGGTGATATGCATATAGGTTCGTTCGTAGGCTCATCTAAGGGGGAAAAATTGCAAAGTTGTGGAGATGTAATTATTGTCGAGATCTGAATTATTGGAACACTACATGCAAATGGGGTGTCTACGTTTTTCATTCGTATTTATCTACATGGAGGGCGAAAAATTTATTACAGCCATTAAATGTATATACACATACACACATCAAAAAAAGTTTTGCATCACCCCAGTTCCCAGAACTCCTGAAGACAGACGTTGACTGTGGATATTGTATTACAGACACAGTCCCTTTGACTGTTCAGAGATGTCACTAAAACCGCCGAAAGAAGTAAACAACTATACATGAGCACCGCCTATGAATCGGAGGGAGGCTGACAGCCGATCAGTTCCAGTCATTCCACCAGGAAGGAAGTACACGGCTCGTGTTGTCTGTAGTTCAGCCATGCCGAGACGGTCAGTACCGCGGTTCGATCGCGTCCGCATTGCTACTTTGTGCCAGGAAGGGCTCTCAACAAGGGAAGTGTCCAGGCGTCTAGGACTGAACCAAAGCGATGTTGTTCGGACGTGGAGGAGATTCAGAGAGACAGGAATTGTCGATGACATGCTTCGCTCAGGCCACCCAAGGCCTACTACTGCAGTGGATGACCGCTACCTACGGATTATGGGTCGGAGGAACCCTCACAGCAACGCCACCATGTTCAGTAATGCTTTTCGTGCAGCCACAGGACTCAAGCTATGCGCAATAGGCTGCATGATGAGCAACTTCACTCCCGACGTCCATGGTGAGGTTCATATTTGCAACCACGACACCATGTATCACGGTACAGATGGGCCCAACAACATGCCGAATGGACCGATCAGGATTTTCGTCACGTTTTCACCGGTGAGTGTCGTATATGCCTTCAACCAGACAATCATCAGAGACGTGTTTGGAGGCAACCCGGTACGCTGAAAGACTTAAACATACTACCCAGCGAGTGCAGCAAGGTGGAGGTTCCCTGCTGTTTTGGGGTGGCATTCTGTGGGGCCGACTTACGCCACTGGTGGTCATGGGAGGCGCCGTAATGGCTGTACGATACGTGAATGCCATCCTCCGACAGACAATGGAACGATATCGGCAGCATGTTGGCGAGGCATTCGTCTTTATGGACGACAATTTGCACTCCCATGGGGATAATGACATCGCTCGACTAGAGTGGCCAGCGTGTTCTCCAGACATGAACCCTGTCGAACGTTCCCTGGGATAGACTGAAAAGAACTGTTTATGGAATACGTGATCCAGAAACCACTCTGAGGGATCTACGCCGAATCGCCCTTGAGGAGTGGGACGATCTGGACCAACAGTGCTTGATGAACTTGTGGATAGCATGCCACGACAAGTACAGGCATGCATCAATGCAAGAGGACGTGCTGTTGGGTATTGGATGTACCGGTGTGTACAGCAGTGTAGACCATTACCTCTGAAGGTCTCTCTGTATGGCGGTACAGCATGCAATGTGTGGTTTTCGAGAGCAGCAAAAGAGGCAGAAATGATGTTTATGTTGATCTCTGTTCCAATTTTCTATACGGATTGCGGAACTCTCTGAAGCGAGGTGATGCAAAACTTTTTTGATGTGTGTATTTAGTTGCACTTACCTGGTAGCTCATCCAACAGAATGACGATCAAAATAATAATGAAAAAGCCTAGAAAACCTCTAATTTTATCACTTCCTCATCTCTCGATAGTAAGAAGTTCGATGATAGGGCTGTGCGCAGTGGCTTCCCAGAGATGAAATCAAAAGTATTCTATGTACTGTCTTCGAATCAAGTGTGAACCACATCAGGCATAAGAGCAATATGTGGGACACTCACCCGACTCAGAAAGCTCGGAACTATTGGAGAGTTGTATCAGTAAACACGGTCATCGATCTGTTGAGGGTATATCAGTCTCAAATCACAGTAGCGAAAACAAAATAACGTTGATTTCCGCTGTAAAATGTGTTAATACAATATGTTAACGCCAATGATGCTGCCCAAACGAGAGAGAACGCTTAAATGAGATCCAAGAAATTTGATCCATCGCATGCCAGTCTAATGTGGAACAACTCAAAATAACTAGCCTAAAAAATTTCTAAACATTCTGTAACTCGCATTCTGTAACCCGCTTCGATCTATATTCAACACTTCGATTACGTGATTTACGGTACCATTTATGTTATTTACTTTGCGTGTTTTTCCAGTCGATTGGCAGCACCCGTAGGAGTTTGTCTTTGCTTTCGCTTCAAGCTCATTTCTCATTTAACACGAATATACATTAACAAAAATGGGAAGTGCTATGCCATAAATACCTTGATCGGCCGCTACCAAACTGATCAACTATCATATCCATGCATGTGAGATAACATTGGTTAAAATTTAATCCTTGTTCGAGCTTATTTTCAATCCAGAAAAAAAGTCAATTTTACAGACGAAGAACAGTGTGAGTATATGATGGATGTTGAGTGTGTCTAACGTTGCTGGAACTTTTCAGTAGTAGATAGCAATTTAGCATGACCAGAGAATATACTAATAATTCGACCTTTCTCAGACTCTGAAAGATGACATAGACCCTCAGAGGACATGTATAGCCTCAGAGTCTGAGAAAGGTCAAATTATTATTGGCATGGGGGGACATAGGATCATCATACTGGCAATTGGCCGTAGATCAGTGACTGCAGCGCGGAGGATGAGGAAATGGGCTCAGCATAACAGTGTGGCAAAATACGTAGACATTGGTCTCTTCAAAAATATTACAGCACGGGAGCGTCATAGAATTCTTTGTCTTTGGCTAATAGACAGACGTCAACAGCAGAAATCCAGAGTTTTGTAACGAAATATAGATATTTTAGTTTCGTGACAGACTATATTTCTTGTCAAAACCAGTCACTGTAACACTATCAACAATGAATTCATTGAAAGTTTTGACCGTTTTTCCTAAAGGGAGCTAAAGTATGCAGATTAAGAAAAAAAGTAACGTATCGTTAGAGGGATGAAGAAATCTGCCTAGTAGCCCGGTTGATGGTATAAAAACTGCATATTTGTTGCCGCGTTTTCTCAGGAAGTTACGAGCACGAAGAAGGAATTAACGTCGCCCACGTTAAAGAGCACTGCAAAATATATCTGAGAAATAAATCGAATGTTCCATAACATGAAGAACCGCGTAACATACGTCAACATAAACTGCCCGAGAAAAAGCGAAACGTTGAGAAAGGGAGGAGGAACCGTTACTGAACTTCAAGGCCTGGGGCGGTGCGTGATAGTACTGCAGTGACCACAAAATCGATTTAAACTTACCCAGTATGTGCCCGTGCCCACTTAACAGTACGACGTTGTACCTCCATCTAGCTTAGACTCAAATACTGATTCGGTTGGGAAGGGTATCATAAAGCCATTGCTCATAACTGTTGTAATTGATCCCTGACATCTTCGATAGTATAACTGAGGTGGACTTTACGTCCAAGCTGTTACCACACTAGTTCTATCTGGGAGAGATAAAAAAAATGGCTCTGAGCACTACGGGACTTAACATCTGAGGTCATCAGTCCCCTAGACCTTAGAACTACTTAAACCTAACTAACCTAAGGACACCACACACATCCATGCCCGAGGCAGGATTCGAACCTGCGACCGTAGCAGACGCGCGATTCCGGACTGAAGCGCCTAGAACCTCTCGGCCACCGGGCCGGCTCTGGGAGAGATCTGGGAACCTTGCTGGCCACGGAAGTACCACAGCGTCACACAGACACTTCATAGTGACATATCGATGTGTGGACGAGGATTCTTTTATTGAAAAATGGCACTGCAACACTGTTTAATGAGACATAAAGGAAGGAGGGACAGATTAAGAGTGAGGGCATTAGAGACGCAACACTAGCTCGGATTGCATGGTCGACCAGAACATTAACGGCGGGTATATCAGCTGCAAGTTCCCATTCAGTCCGCCATCGAACATCTGTCACCCGAATGCCCAACAAATCTGGATTTTGCAAGAATTGACCAGACACTCAAATGAAGACCCACAGTGGGACCCCTTTCAAACTCTATCAGGTGCTTATAACGCTATCTCACACGAGTTCTTGGCATTTCCCTCTCCTTTACAACGTTAAGACACCATCTGACGCTGTTTACCTCCTTTATAGGCCCTGCCGAGACTGATAACAAAATGAACATGGACAACACTAACGCACTCTGAAGGCCGTGCTGTCTGTTACAGAGAACTGGAGCTCTAGTCAAGTACCTGCCCACAGGTAATTTGTAAGAGTAGTGCTTTATTTTCTTTGTGAGGCAATATACACTAATGTTAAGAAAAAAACAGAATACCTTGAACGACTGGAGATAGGACGTTCACATTTATAAGATATGTACATTAGCATGTTCTGCAGAAACGATTATTATTTCAGTCACAACGGTTCAGCATATGCCCTGTTAACTTCTTCCATGCGCGGTGGCATCGAAGTGTATAAGGCCCTAATGGCGTCCTGTAGTTCAGCAGGCCCTGCTGCATTCACCTGATTTCCAAAGTTCATCTGTGGTGGTTGGCATTGGGTCACATTGCTGCACCTGTCGTTTCACAATATCCTTACTTTTTCGATTGGCGATAAGTTTGCTGATCTGGCGAGCCAGGGAAAAAGGCTGACATCTTGTGAGACCAAGAAGGCACGCGTTCGTGCAGTAACATGCGGTCCTACATTGTCTTGCTGAAAAATGGCGTCTGGGGTTTTGTGCAGAAAGGGTATGGCTACGGGTCGCCGAATGTCATTCAGGTAGGTCACACTGGAGACGGTGCCCTGGACACGCACCAGATGTGATTTGTGGTTGTACCAAATAGCACCCTACACCGTAAGGCCACAATTGGCGCTGTATGTTTTGCCCAAATGCGGTCACTGTGATGCCACTCGCCTCCCCCTCTGTGGCGAACCTAACGACGCCCATCATTTTCAGACAAACGGAACCTACACTCCTGGAAATGGAAAAAAGAACACATTGACACCGGTGCGTCAGACCCACCATACTTGCTCCGGACACTGCGAGAGGGCTGTACAAGCAATGATCACACGCACGGCACAGCGGACACACCAGGAACCGCGGTGTTGGCCGTCGAATGGCGCTAGCTGAGCAGCATTTGTGCACCGCCGCCGTCAGTGTCAGCCAGTTTGCCGTGGCATACGGAGCTCCATCGCAGTCTTTAACACTGGTAGCATGCCGCTACAGCGTGGACGTGAACCGTATGTGCAGTTGACGGACTTTGAGCGAGGGCGTATAGTGGGCATGCGGGAGGCCGGGTGGACGTACCGCCGAATTGCTCAACACGTGGGGCGTGAGGTCTCCACAGTACATCGATGTTGTCGCCAGTGGTCGGCGGAAGGTGCACGTGCCCGTCGACCTGGGACCGGACCGCAGCGACGCACGGATGCACGCCAAGACCGTAGGATCCTACGCAGTGCCGTAGGGGACCGCACCGCCACTTCCCAGCAAATTAGGGACACTGTTGCTCCTGGGGTATCGGTTAGGACCATTCGCAACCGTCTCCATGAAGCTGGGCTACGGTCCCGCACACCGTTAGGCCGTCTTCCGCTCACGCCCCAACATCGTGCAGCCCGCCTCCAGTGGTGTCGCGACAGGCGTGAATGGAGGGACGAATGGAGACGTGTCGTCTTCAGCGATGAGAGTCGCTTCTGCCTTGGTGCCAATGATGGTCGTATGCGTGTTTGGCGCCGTGCAGGTGAGCGCCACAATCATGACTGCATACGACAGAGGCACACAGGGCCAACACCCGGCATCATGGTGTGGGGAGCGATCTCCTACACTGGCCGTACACCTCTGGTGATCGTCGAGGGGACACTGAATAGTGCACGGTACATCCAAACCGTCATCGAACCCATCGTTCTACCATTCCTAGACCGGCAAGGGAACTTGCTGTTCCAACAGGACAATGCACGTCCGCATGTATCCCGTGCCACCCAACGTGCTCTAGAAGGTGTAAGTCAACTACCCTGGCCAGCAAGATCTCCGGATCTGTCCCCCATTGAGCATGTTTGGGACTGGATGAAGCGTCGTCTCACGCGGTCTGCACGTCCAGCACGAACGCTGGTCCAACTGAGGCGCCAGGTGGAAATGGCATGGCAAGCCGTTCCACAGGACTACATCCAGCATCTCTACGATCGTCTCCATGGGAGAATAGCAGCCTGCATTGCTGCGAAAGGTGGGTATACACTGTACTAGTGCCGACATTGTGCATGCTCTGTTGCCTGTGTCTATGTGCCTGTGGTTCTGTCAGTGTGATCATGTGATGTATCTGACCCCGGGAATGTGTCAATAAAGTTTCCCCTTCCTGGGACAATGAATTCACGGTGTTCTTATTTCAATTTCCAGGAGTGTATATTCGTCCGAACACACTATCTGATGCCATTCCTGTCCTCAGTGATGTTGTTCCATGCACCATATCCGTCTTGCAGGTTTCTGCACATTCGTCAAAGGTAGGCGAAGAAATGGACGACGAGCACGTAACCCACGCCGTAATAAACGGCGGCGGGCTAACACCCCTAATAGTGCACATGTTCCACTGTTGCGCCAGAGCCGAGGATGACACACATTTGTCCTGCAATGCCATTCGGGGGAGGTATCGATCTTCTTGGAGGGGGGGGGGGGGCGTGTTGCTACCTGACCCGTCTCGTCGTGTTCTACGGTCTTCTGTGAACCATTCTGCTCACATCCGTTACACTGCCGAAACACTTCGTCCCACACGAGCAGCAATTTCCCGAGTGGAAACATCAGATTCTCTCATGGCAAAAATGCGCCCTCTTTCAGACTCACTGATTAGACGGTACGGTTCGCGCATATGTCTGGGAAGCAACTGCATGCCTGTTCAAGTCACACTGATCCATTACCTTTTGTTTGCAGCGACAATGAGAGCCGCTGGCATATTTCACCGGTAGGTGGTTTTGCTCCGCGTTATCGAAGTTGGCCGGCCGCTGTGACAGGGCGGTTCAGTCTGGAACCGCCCGACCGTTACGGTGGTAGGTTAGAATCCTGCCTCGGTCATGGATGTGTGTGATGTCCTTAGGTTAGTTAGGTTTAAATAGTTCTAAGTTCTAGGGGACTGATGACCTCAGATGTTAAGTCCCATAGTGCTCAGAGCCATTTGAATCACTTGATATCGATGTTGACCTTGAATCCTCAGGCCGACGTGATTCAAACGCTAATCGTTTCTGTAGAACGGACTAACGTACGTGTCCAGTAAATATGAACCATCTGCAGTCGTTCAAGGTGTTATATTTTTTTCTGAGCATGAGTGTAAATGCAGAGCAAGCATCCGAACCAGCAACCATCTCAACATCATCCAGAAAGACGCCCCTCCAGTGTGCCCATTTCACTATCACTAGAAGAATCGTGTATTCTGAACAGCTCGGCACGTCCTCTCAACAGAAAACGCAAGAAGAGGGAGTCCATTCGAAAGTGAACCCCTGTACGGCGACGTCGTGGCGTCGCGAATTGCTTCTGCCGCCGAGCCTTGCCGCGGGCTGCCTCAAGTCAGAGCCCAGGTGGCTTGTGAGACTTCTCATGCGGACAGTTGGATGACCGCTGATTCTCTGAAACAGACGTGTGTATTTCGGAGCTTCCATCAATATGCAGCACAGAATGACTCTTACGACAGACGATGTTCAATGCGTAGTTGTTAATAACAGGAAACGTGTGAAGTTTCTACATTTTCATCTCTCATGGAAATAATGTGAAAGTTCAGATACCGAAAGAGATCACTCTAGATACAAAATGAAAAACAATTGTGACTTAACGTATTTTGACACAAAATTACGTTAAGTGACTGAAAAGGATGAAGTTCAAGAGACTTGTCAGGAAGAATCAATCCGCAAAGAAATGGAATACGGAATTATTAGGCAATAAAGAGAGGCTACAAGTTCTCTGGGGCTATTGATGCTCCGATAAGTAATAGCTCAGAAGCAGTTCAGCTATATAGGAAGTGACATCGCCAAAAAAATGTAGTCGCAGAAGTCATAAAGAAAAACGTAGATACGAGGAAGGTAAGTGTGAAGAAACCATGAGTAACAGAAGAAATACTTCGGTTCATAGACGAAAGAAGAAAGTACAAAAATATGAAAGAAAATTCAGGAATACAGAAATGCAAGTTGTAAGTAGGCTGTTTAGGTTTTTTTATTGGTAACGCCACCTCTGTATGAAAATCACTGGCTGTGCTGTGTGCAGTCTGTGGCAGCTTTGCATTGTTGTAATACTCGCCATTGTAGTGTTAGGCGGCTGGCTGTGAACAGCGCGTAGCGTTGGGGAGTTGGAGGTGAGCCGCCAGCAGTGGTGGATGTTGGGAGAGAGATGGCGGAGTTTTGAAATTTGTCATGAACTGCTATATTTATATATGATGATATCAAGGTAAATACATTGTTTGTTCTCTATTAATATCTTTCATTTGCTAACTATTCCTATCAGTAGTTAGTGCCTTCAGTAGTTTGAATCTTTTATTTAGCTGGCAGTAGTGGCGCTCGCTGTATTGCAGTAGCTTGAGTAGCGAAGATTTTTGTGAGGTAAGTGATTTGTGAAAGGTATAGTTTAATGTTAGTCAGGGCCATTCTTTTGTAGGGAATTTTGAAAGTCAGATTGCGTTGCGCTAAAAAATATTGTGTATCAGGTTAAGCACAGTCGTGTATAATTGTTCAAAAAAGGGGACGTTTCATGTGTCGACCCTTAGCCGAGGATACCTCACTGGAATCTTCTGATTTTTTTTCTTGTAGTTTGTGTAATTAGTGTAGCTTTTGTTTATTGCTAGCGCGTAATTGTAGAGAATTTCCTTTGTAGTTGCAGTCTTTCATTGTTGTACAGTAAAACAGGTGTGGCACGCATGTAGATTTGCACCAAGTATTTCGCAGCTGCAATTAACTAGATATTATTTTCAGTGCTATGTTAATGTGTTTTCTTATTTTTGCTCTTCAAATTGTGTTTTTCTGTGTTATCGTGTGAAATATTGTGACAATAATGGCGTGTGAAAAACGTAACACTAGGCTCCAAAGTAAACTGAGAAATGACAGCGAAGACGAAAGCAGTGTGTTAGCGCCACCGAGTAATGAATTAACTGATGTTCAAAGTAATAATTTGGTAACTGTGCATAGGGAAATGGAGCGGGCGGCAAACAATGGCGTAGACAGTGAAACAATTAGTGAGCAGGGAAGCATTATCGATCGGTCGGTCGGCAACAGCTCGCCTCAGGAATCCGAAATGACAGGACACAATTTCGCAAATACTGTAGATTCAGGTTCTGGGTCATCACCGTTTTCTCAAATGAGTGAAGACATATTTTCTGCTTGTCAAAATGTGAATGTTGCCGGTGAAAATGCACTGCCAAAAAGCATAGAGAAACAGATTCCAGACACTAATACATTATTATTGCAATTAATGCAACAAATGGAACAAAATCAGAGACAAATGGGACAAAATCTCAAAAAGTTAGACACAGTGGAGCAAAAGCTTCAAAAGTTAGACTCATTGGAGCAAACTCTTGAACAAACACGTGAAGATTTAACTACTGAGTTACATAACATTGAATCGAAATGTCAAAAAGTCTGTAATGACGTAAAAACACAAATTTGTGAGCATTTCCAACCTATTTTTTCGCGGCATGAAAATGCACTACAGAATCACGAAGCAGCCATAAAAGAACTGCAAACTACTGTTCACGAAAATCATGAGACCTTGCAAGCTAAATTTGACTCAGTTGCATCTACCGATTCGGTTACGCAACTTGCAAAAACTCAGGAAAACTTAAAGGACACAGTAGATACTCTGAAACTTGGTTCAGAAAAACACACTGAGGAAATGTGTTCACTATCGCAGAAAGTAGCCGAACTTTCGGATCAGTTCACTAACTTATCTACGAAGGTAGATGATAATCTGAATGACACAAAACCGGTAGTCTTTAATGACACAGAAGAGAGCGATCAAATTAGGAAACTGAAACAAAATCTGAATCAAATTAATACGCAACACCAAGTAGAAATCCGGGAAGTACAAGGTCAGCTGACACAGGTAATACAAGAATTACGTATTTCAGAGGACACTCGCGCTCCAATACGGGAAGAGGGACATAGAAATACGGAACAACCACAAAATAATAACACAGGACACGTCGGAAATTATGAAAGAAATTGGCAAGGCGCATTGGATTTTGAGATGGAACCGCCGACACGACGTAACAGTGACCGATATGCGACTCGCCGACACGATGATTTTGACTATAAGCTGTTCATTACTACACGTAAATTCAAAACGTTTAAGAATTCTGCCAACGACATTCATCCACAAGCGTGGCTTCACCAATTCTCTCACTGTTTTCCTCCCAACTGGTCATTAGAGCACAGATTAGAATTTATGTGTGGCTATTTAGAGAATGAACCAGCTGTAAGAATGCGATCGGTCATTCACGATTGCCACAGTGAAGGAGAATTTTACCATGCCTTCCTCTCAGCATATTGGTCTCAAGCCACACAAGACCGAGTAAAACATAGCATCATAATGATGAAACGTTTCGAACAATCTGAATTTTCCAGTCTTGTCAAATATTTTGAAGACATGTTGCATAAGAATCAGTATCTTTCAAACCCATACATCCCCTCAGAACTCATCCGCATTTGCTTAATCAAATTACCTGAACATTTACGACATATTATTTTGGCAGGACGTTGCAAAGACGACATTGAAGCTTTTCAGGGACTGTTACAAGAACTGGAAATTGACACTGACAATCGCGGAACGCAGGAGCACAACAATTACAGATCACATCCGTCGCAATTCCGCGATGAAAGAAATAATAACTGGACACGACAAGGCTATTCTCACAACACATATCGTGACCAAAACAGACACCACCCGTATAACAACCGTTGGCA
This sequence comes from Schistocerca nitens, assembly GCF_023898315.1. Lineage (NCBI taxonomy): Eukaryota > Metazoa > Arthropoda > Insecta > Orthoptera > Acrididae > Schistocerca > Schistocerca nitens. The sequence continues at coordinate 252,324,239 of NC_064618.1, forward strand.
GAGTAGTAATAATTACAGGGAAAGATCACCTTTCCGCGGTAATGACTATCACAGAGACAATCAGAGAAACAGACAATATGGTAACCAGAACTATTATTCTCAAGGGAGACAGAATACTTTCAGACGCAACAGTTCAGCGCGCAGTTACGATTCAGGGAGAAATTCTCCACCACATGACCGACAAACAAGAAACTATGTAAACTACCGACATGACGACAGACGATATATTCGTAACGACAGACCTGAATTGCATCAGAACTGGCGGGAATTAAACAGGGCAGGGCCTTCTCGTCAAAGTGAATTTGTAGAAGTTAGGTCTCCTAATCCCAATAACGGCGCGCGCCAACAAAGAGACAGACAATGACTCGCACAAGCAGACAGCCGCGTGCGCCCGCTGGCTCCGAGAAAAATAACATAAGACGCTAGCCTTGAGTAAAATTTTAGCATTCTTTACCGATGTATACAACATGATAATTGCTTTAAAGTTGAAACTCTGTGCACTAGGAAGAGTAAAGGGTTACACCACATTTGACATGTAAAACCGTTTATTGAGAGATAATCTGCTTTTTAACTTTGTCTTTGCTATAAAATTTATCACTTCACGCTACTAGTATGCTTTGTCACACTGAGAAACTGTTAACATGCAACAATGTTTGAAGTTAAATATCCAGTCTAGAACCTAGGGAACATTTTTAAACAGAAATTACGAATGCATTGTTATTGTGAACAGACGACACAGTGTTGTTATTTGTACATTCTTGCTTGTTAGTTACACGATTACGTAACGACTATCAGGCTTACATACTTCGAACACATACTGGTACTGCTAATGAGATTTTAATGCAACATTTTGGTTTACTTGAATATACATTCTGGAGTTTGTGTGACAGCTACACGACTATATCACGACGCTACTAATGTGTGACACAATTTACATTGTTGCTTTTGTGGTGTATCTGTTTTATATCTGCACAATTTTTCTGAATTCTTCTGGAAAGTAAAACATGTTTTAGTATTTAACTTTTGTGGTATAGCTACAATGAGACAGCCTTGTCCGTGGCACAACAATATGTCACAGCACAGTACTTTCTTCATCATAACAATAAGCGTATTAACTAAGATATCTATAAGCAAAGCATTTCACTTTTGTTTATCATGAGGTAAGTACATTGACTTCTGCAGAACTTTGCTTACAGAGGACGATAACTATGACAGTTCCACAGAGATTATCTTACAACATGACGCACAGTTTAGCGCTACAGTACCCCATTGCTGTAATCTGTAACACCTGAAGGTATAATTACATTAATCCTCAGGGGGGTACACGCTTACTTTGTGTACCATGTGTGTGACAACCACAAGGAACCCTAGCTAATATGGTATTTGCTTATACAACTTTACACATCGGTACCATATTTCTCTAACACACAAATTACACAGCTATCTGATCATGTAACAGAGAAAGAAACATTTTTTTTTACTACGTCAGTGACAGATGTTTACGTAATTATGCAGTTGAACAACTTCACACGTATGAAATTGCATTTTGTCAGTACTTTGTGAACTGTTCATATTTTTTTGGAACCATTGTGATACTATGAGAACTTTGAATGATGTATTTGGTATGGGATCATGATTTTAAAGTACGTTTGAGGCAGATGACACTTTTGACATGAGCAGAGAATTTTTTTAGGTTTTGAAATTATTGGAGGAAGCTACGACGATTTTGAGATTTGAATGAGGTGTTATGATGTTATTTTTACGACGACGATGTGTATTATGCTGTTGCGGTATGTTTATGATCAATAAGATGATGCTATATAAGGAATGTGATTACGTGTTTATATGTATATGAATAATGAAGAGAAGGTAGGGACTCTGACTGGTGAAAAAGGATGTTATAAACCGAGAATCGTACTTTAAGAGTTATGAAATGTGTGTAAATGCGTCAATGTATCACAATGCCGGCGAAAATTTTTTGGACACTGTTATATTCATACGATTTTGTTTCTACAGATTTTTAACGCAAATTATTGACCTATGAAATTTTTATATGAGACTGTCGCTGTAGCGAAAACTGCTGTCGTAAATATTTCGTTAAGAAAGGTAAGTGACCGTGAAGTAATTCGTTGTGAGCGGCCAGGTGTGTCAGACGCCTGGAGAAAAAGCCATTATTGCGAGCCCTTTTCAGAGGCACAGGTAGAAAAAAAAAGGGAGGCCATTATCCTCGCTATTGACGTTCCTTTGTAGAGAGCATCGCAAAAACGACACGGTCGAACTTGAAAACATATGTTGACACTGTGGAGCTCTTAATTTATAATATTTACAGAAATGCCTAATGAAATGACGAGAAATATTTTTACATCTGCGCACCTGATTATGACATGCGTCTTTCTACGAGAGTTGAGAGAATGTCTACTAACTTATGAAATGTCACATGACTATTGAATGATGTTTTTATGCTTTGGTTTGCGTAATTGCTTATTTCATTTGATATCTAGTTTCTAGCTGCACTGCAGCATTGGTTAAAATAAAATTTTATAGATGTACTAATATAAATATTTTCTGTCTACAGATCGAGTAAATAATAATTTTTTTTAAAAAAAATGAGGGAGTACAAAAAGACATTTACCTTCACAGGAACTGCAATCATAGTTTTCTTTTCAAGTACTTGTTAATTTCTTTTGTAGAATAAATTGTGATGCATCACTCTAGTGTTAAGATGTGACATAGGTATTAGACATGGCCATTTTTAGTGTAATACTTTTTCTGCTTGAACTTTGTCATGTTTAGGTATAAGTTATGCTGTTTGCCAGGCATAGTGCTACTGAATTTTAATTTGTGTTACTCTGCTAAGCCAGATTTATTTTTCTTGTTTGCTGCACATTGCCTTATATTAGTCGTAATATTGCAATTGCTTCGCTAATTTCTAAAATGCTGCTTCCTTTGCAAATCTGCACTTTTTTGTAATTGCTGTTTGCGTTAATTGTTTTATGTGCTGCTGCATTGCCTCATCCCTTAGTTTAGCATCTGAGCTCAGTAGATTTAAGTTAGCTTAAGAGGGGGTAGACTATATAAGAAACTAGTTGTGATGAATGGAAAGAAATGCATTGAAGGTATATGAAAACGTTTTGGGCCAAAATGAATATTGTACAATGATCCATAATTATTTTGAAAGAAATATGAACAGAGTAGAGAAAGCAGGTATTGATAGGACTTTTTGGAAATAATGAGGAACGAAGGGAGATCTCCGAGAAGTAAAGAAAGTTTTGTTTGCAAAATACTGCAGTAAAAGAAACCCTGTCCTTTCCTTGTGTTATCCCACTATGTGTTTGTGTACCCGTGTGTATTTGTTTTCTTCCTGTCTCTGTGTACTGTTTCATAGAATTTTTTTTCTCTTCTAATACTAAGCTACATTCACTATGATGAGGAATACTGTTATCCTCAAATATAATTTGCATTAATAATATGTTATTTTCTTTGTAAATATGTTTAGACATTATTTATTCTGTTTTGTTTTAATGCTCATGTGTGAAGTTGATGTTTCAAAATTTATTCTGATCTTTATGTATGTACTTATGTCATTATTTTTGTAACACTTATGTATATGTTTATTTCTATTCTATTGTAAAACCTGTACTACAAAAGTTATCCGTATTGTTATGTTCTTTAATGATGTATTTTGTACCTTTGTAATTATATTCTTATGTTATAAAATTGTAATTGACACCAGGTCATCAAATTAAGTAACTTGTAAGTTCCATTTCACTGCACACGTTTCTGTTGGTCATAGTATATGGACAATATGTGAGAAGTAGGGACTGTTAGTGTTTGCACATGTGTTAATAATTCAGCAAGGGACTAGATAACAGCATTTCTGGTTCTAAGGACAATTCCAAAAACTTTGTGAGTGCACAAGTGGTGGTTTATGGACTTGCTATATTGTCCGCAAGACTCTTCGATGGTGATTGTGCACCTGCACAATTGCAACAGATGGCTGCTGGCCGTCTCGACAAGGACTACAGTGGGTCTGCGTCTTTGCTGACTCACCAGTACCATTATTTCTACAAGGACTGCAGTGGGTCTGCACCTCTGGTGGCCCACCAATACCGTAATCTCTACCAGGACTACAGTGGGTCTGCTCTGTGATGACCTGCCTAATAATACTCTTCAAAATTTCGACTGACTCTGCTGTGGGTTTGCTCTGTTGTGGCCCATTACCTGTCTGCATGTCGAGTCAGCACTGTCTTTCCGTTGGAAGGACAACACTACTTCTTCAAGACTGCATGGAAATCCACTACGTCTGTGTGCATTGTCTTTTACCGCTCAGACTTTGAGAAAAACACTGCAATGTGATGAATGATCAGCACTGTCTTTATGGACTGTGAGAAAATTTTAGCTTTTGACCAACATTGTATCAATAAGTGTGTGCATTGGATTTCTTTGTTATTGTAATTATGAAAAATTTTTTCAAAACTGTATTGGCCACTGCCCAACCCAATTTGTAAAATTTTTTTGTGGGGAGCATGGGGGCTATGTAAGTAGGCTGTTTAGGTTTTTTTATTGGTAACGCCACCTCTGTATGAAAATCACTGGCTGTGCTGTGTGCAGTCTGTGGCTGCTTTGCATTGTTGTAATACTCGCCATTGTAGTGTTAGGCAGCTGGCTGTGAACAGCGCATAGCGTTGGGCAGTTGGAGGTGAGCCGCCAGCAGTGGTGGATGTGGGGAGAGAGATGGCGGAGTTTTGAAATTTGTCATGAACTGTCATATTTATATATGATGATATCAAGGTAAATACATTGTTTGTTCTCTATTAATATCTTTCATTTGCTAACTATCCCTATCAGTAGTTAGTGCCTTCAGTAGTTTGAATCTTTTATTTAGCTGGCAGTAGTGGCGCTCGCTGTATTGCAGTAGCTTGAGTAGCGAAGATTTTTGTGAGGTAAGTGATTTGTGAAAGGTATAGTTTAATGTTAGTCAGGGCCATTCTTTTGTAGGGAATTTTGAAAGTCAGATTGCGTTGCGCTAAAAAATATTGTGTATCAGGTTAAGCACAGTCGTGTATAATTGTTCAAAAAAGGGGACGTTTCAAAGTCACTTAGGAATAAAATAAGTAGGAAGTGCAGGAAGGCTAAAGCAATCTGGCTAAATGAAAAAATGTAAAACTATCGAAAAAGAAATGATTGTCGCCGGCCGAAGTGGCCGTGCGGTTAAAGGCGCTGCAGTCTGGAACCGCAAGACCGCTACGGTCGCAGGTTCGAATCCTGCCTCGGGCATGGATGTTTGTGATGTCCTTAGGTTAGTTAGGTTTACCTAGTTCTAAGTACTAGGGGGCTAATGACCTCAGCAGTTGAGTCCCAAAGTGCTCAGAGCCATTTGAACCATTTTTTTTGAAATGATTGTCGAAAGGACTGACTCATTATACAGAAAAGCCAAATGAAGTTTCGATGCAATTAAAAGCAAAGGCGGTGACGTTAATAGTATTATGGGAATTCTACTGTTAAATGCAAAGGAGAGAGCGATACGAGGGAAAACTACACAGGAGCCCTCTAAGAGGACTTGTCTGATAATGTGACAGAATAAGAAACTGCAATCGACAAGGGAGAGATAGTGCGCCCGATGTTAGAATCAGGGTTTTAAAAGAGCTTTAGCCGACTAAATCCAAATAAGGTGGAAGGAATAGGAAGCATCTCCCAAATCGTTGCGGGATGTGGCAGTCCAACGACTTTTCACGTTTGGTGTGCAAAATGTATGAGGTTGGCGATATACCATCAGACTACCGGGAAAACATTACCCACACAATTCTGAAGATTGCAAGAGTCGACTAATGCAAGAATTATCACTCAGTCAACTTAGCAGGTCATACTGGTAAGAATAAAATACAGAAGAATGGAAAAGAAAATTGAGGAGCTGTTAGATAATGATCAGTTTGTGTTTAGGAAAGGTAAAAGCACCGAGAGAGAGTTCTGACGTTGCGGTTGATAATGGAAGCAAGATTGAAGAAAGACCAAGATGTCCATAAGTGTTCTGTGGTGTCACCGCCAGACACCACACTTGCTAGGTGGTAGCTTAAATCGGCCGCGGTCCATTAGTACATGTCGGACCCGCGTGTCGCCACTGTCAGGATCGCAGACCGAGCGCCACCACAAGGCAGGTCTCGAGAGACGTACTAGCACTCGCCCAGTTGTCCGACGACATTGCTAGCGACTACACTGATCGAAGCCTTTCTCTCATTTGCCGAGAGACAGTTAGAATAGCCTTCAGCTAAGTTAATGGCTACGACCTAGCAAGGCGCCATTTGTACCATTGCATGTACCTCAAGATAGAGTCTCACTTGTATCATCCAGAATGCTGTATACCAAAGGACAATATAAAAGTTAAGTGTTCTAGTAGCTACGTTCTTTTCTTTATCACATTCATTACGAATCTTGTTCCAGACTTAACGCCAGACGGCGTGAGTTGACGCGTGCCCTTTCGGCTACTTCACTGTGGACTGGCTGCCTAATCAGTCCACTACATGTTCTTGAGCTGAAAAAAGCGTTCGACAATGAGAAAGGGTGTAAGATCTTAAAATTCTGAGAATAATAGAGGTAAGCTATAGGGAAATATGGGTAATACACAATATGTAAAAGATTCAAGGAAGAACAATAAGACTGTTTCAAATGGTTCAAATGGCTCTGAGCACTATGGGACTCAACTGCTGTGGTCATAAGTCCCCTAGAACTTAGAACTACTTAAACCTAACTAACCTAAGGACAGCACACAACACCCAGCCATCACGAGGCAGAGAAAATCCCTGACCCCGCCGGGAATCGAACCCGGGAACCCGAGCGTGGGAAGCGAGAATGCTACCGCACGACCACGAGATGCGGGCAATAAGACTGGAAGACCAAGAGCGAGGTGTGCTGTTCATCCTATACATCGAAGAAGCAACGACGGAAGTACAAGGAAGATTCAAGAGTGAGATTAAAATTCAAGGCGAAAGGATATCCTCGGTGAAAGTGAAGAATAAGTGAAGGATCTGTTGAATGGAATGAAGTGTCAAATGAGCACAAAACATGGATTAAGAGCAAATCGATGAAAGACGAAATTAATGAGGAGTAAGAGAAATACAAACAGTGAGAAACTTAACACTACGATTGGTGATGACGAAGTAGGTAAAGTTACGGACTTCTGCTACCTAGGCAGCAAAATAACCCATGACGGACGGAGCAAGGAGAACATAAAGAGGAGATTAGCTCTGGGAAAACAGGGCATTCCTGACCAAGAGAAGTCTCCTAGTATCAAACATAGGCCTTAATTTAAGGAAGAAACTTCTGTGAATATACGTTTGTAGCACGGTATTGTATGGTAGTGTAACGTGGACTGCGAAAAAACCGGAAAAGAAGAGAATCGAAGCACTTGAGATGTGATGCTACAGAAAAATATTGAAACTTAGATAAGGAATGAGGAGGTACTCCGTGGAATGGGTGAGGAAAGGAATATATGGAAACACTGAAAAAAAGAAGGGAGATAGTTATAGAACAGCTGTTAAGACGACAAGGAACAACTTTCATAGAACTAGAGGGAGCTGTACAGGATAAGAAGATATTGGAATACATCCAGCAAATAATTGAGAACGTACGTTGTAATTGCTGTCTGAGGCGAAAAGGTTTTCACAGGAGAGGAATTCGTGTCGGGCCACATTAAACCAGTCAGAAGACTGATGACTCACAAAACAAAAAATTGTCTGGAACTGAAATTTCAAGACTTTGTAAAACATGATTACTGGGGGTAACGATCCGTACACAAACTTCCAGGTCAGTTATTGTTAAAGTACATTTATTATAAAAATTTGTATCCCAAAATCCTTTGAAACAGAAATGCATGTAAAAAATGGAACTGAAATTTGGATGAGGGATTCTTTCTGAGAGTTTGAAGTTTTTAGCTCAATTTGAGCCTTTGTTACCAATGGTCGACGGTGAGACGTGAGATAAAAGTGTGGCGGGTAACGTATTACCTGTGCGGAGCTTTGTTTTGTTTTGCTAAGCGATATGAAGTCTAATGTTAAATCTAATTAGTTTCCTTCACTTTGGCCTTCTATACTGGTATTGGGATTTTCTTTCTAGCTATATAGGCCTAGTAATGTTTTCTATTGTACTTACAGATGGTTCACGCTAATTTTGTGATTTTGTTTACGTCTTTGATACGAACCGTTGGATAGTGTTTTTCTGGTGGTTTTCGTTTGTATGATTAAGTATTTCATAATTCTTTGATTTATTTTTATTTTTTAGCTTGTTCCTGCCAATACGCCAAATTCTTCGCGGATATATCATTAGGTCCAGTATTTGTTATAAATAATTATAACGTTTCTGTAATTTACTTTTATGTTCGCGCCATGGGAACGTGCAACGGTATCCATTTTGAAATCGTGTTATAGTTGCATTTAGGGGCTTGTGTTACGTCATTGGCCAATGTTCAAATGGCTCCGAGCATTATGGGACTTACCTTCTGAGGTCATCAGTCCCCTAGAACTTAGAACAAAAAAAAGTTACTCATCTGTTCACAGACACTCTTTTACCACTGTTCTTGTTGTTGTTGTTGATGTGGTCTTCGGTCCTGAGACTGGTTTGATGCAGCTCTCCATGCTACTCTATCCTGTGCAAGCTTCTTCATCTCCCAGTACTTACTGCAACCTACATCCTTCTGAATCTGCTTAGTGTATTCATCTCTTGGTCTCCCTCTACGATTTTTACCCTCCACGCTGCCCTCCAGTACTAAATTGGTAATCCCTTGATGCCTCAGAACATGTTCTACCAACCGAACCCTTCTTCTAGTCAAGTTGTGCCACAAACTCCCCTTCTCCTCAATTCTATTCAATACCTCATCATTAGTTATGTGGTCTATCCATTTAATCTTCAACATTCTTCTGTAGCACCACATTTCGAAAGCTTCTATTCTCTTCTTGTCTAAACCATTCATCGTCCATTTTCATTTCCATACATGGCTACACTCCATAGAAATACTTTCAGAAATGACTTTCTGACACTTAAATCAATACTCGATGTAAACAAATTACTCTTCTTCAGAAACGCTTTCCTTGCCATTGCTAGTCTACATTTTGTATACTCTCTACTTCGACCATCATCAGTTATTTTGCTCCCCAAATAGCAAAACTCCCTTACTACTTTAAGTGTCTCATTTCCTAATCTAATTCCCTCAGCATCAGCCAACTTAATTCGATTACATTCCATTATCCTCGTTTTGCTTTTGTTGATGTTCATCTTATACCCTCCTTTCAAGACACTGTCCATTCCGTTCAACTGCTCTTCCAAGTCCTTTGCTGTCTCTGACAAAATTACAATGTCATCGGCGAACCTCAAAGTTTTTATTTCTTCTCCATGGATTTTAATACCTACTCCGAACGTTTCTTTTGCTTCCTTTACTGCTTGCACAATATACAGATTGAATAGCATTGGCCAGCCGTTGTGGCCGTGCGGCTCTAGGCGCTTCAGTCTGGAACCGTGTGACCGCTACGGTCGCAGGATGGAACCCTGCCTCGGGCATGGATGTGTGTGATGTCCTTAGGTTAGTTAGGTTTAAGTAGTTCTAGGTTCTAGGGGACCGATGACCACAGATGTTAAGTCCCATAGTGCTCAGAGGCATTTGAACCAATTTTTGAATAGCATCGGGGAGAGGCTACAGCCCTGTCTCACTCCCTTCCCAATCTCTGCTTCCCTTTCGTGTCCCTCGACTCTTATAACTGCCATCTAATTCCTGTACAAATTGTAAATAGCCTTTCGCTCCCTGTATTTTACCCCTGCCACCTTCAGAATTTGAAAGAGAGTATTCCAGTCAACATAGTCAAAAGCTTTCTCTAAGTCTACAAATGCTAGAAACGTAGGTTCGCCTTTCCTTAATCTTTCTTCTAAGATAAGTCGTAGGGTGAGTATTACCAACATTTCTACGGAATCCGAACTGATCTTCCACGAGGTCGGCTTCTACAAGTTTTTCCATTCGTCTGGAAACAATTCGCGTTAGTATTTTGCAGCTGTGACTTATTAAACTGATTGTTCGGTAATTTTCACATCTGTCAACACCTGCTTTATTTGGGATTGGAATTATTATATTCTTCTTGAAGTCTGAGGGTATTTCGCCTGTCTCATACATCTTGCTCACCAGATGGTAGAGTTTTGTCGGGACTGACTCTCCCAAGGCTGTCAGTAGTTCTAATGGAATGTTGTCTACTCCAGGGACTTTGTTTCGACTTAGGTCTTTCAGTGCTCTGTCAAACTCTTCACACAGTATCATATCTCCCATTTCATCTTCATCTACATCCTCTTCCATTTCCATAATATTGTCCTCAAGAACAACGCCCTGTATAGACCCTCTATATACTCCTTCCACCTTTCTGCTTTCTCTTCTTTCCTTAGAACTGGGTTTCCACCTTAGCTCTTGATATTTATGCAAGTGGTTCTCTTTTCTGCAAAGGTCTCTTTAATTTTCCTGTAGGCAGTATCTATCTTACACCCAGTGAGATAAGCCTCTACATCCTTATATTTGTCTTCTAGCCAACCATGCGTATCCATTTTGCACTTCCTGCCGATCTCATTTTTGAGACGTTTGTATTCCTTTCTGCCTGCTTCACTTACTGCATTTTTGCATTTTATCCTTTCATCAATTAAATTCAGTATCACTTCTGTTACCCAAGGATTCCTACCCCATGAACCATGGACCTTGCCGTTGGTGGGGAGGCTTACGTGCCTCAGCGATGCAGATGGCCGTACCGTAGGTGCAACCACAACGGAGGGGTATCTGTTGAGAGGCCAGACAAACGTGTGGTTTCTGAAGAGGGGCAGCAGCCATTTCAGTAGTGAAGAGGGGTAGCAGCCTTTTCAATAGTTGCAGGGGCAACAGTCTGGATGATTGACTGATCTGGCCTTTTAACACTAACCAAAACGGCCTTGCTGTGCTGGTTCTGCGAACTGCTGAAAGCTAGGGGAAACTACAGCCGAGGGCATGCAGCTTTACTGTATGGTTAAATGATGATGGCGTCTTCTTGAGTAAAATATTCCGGAGGTAAAATAGTCCCCCATTCGGATTTCCGGGCGGGGACTACTCAAGAGGACGTCATTATCAGGAGAAAGGAAACTGGCATTCTACGGATCGGAGCGTCGAATGTCAGATCCCTTAACCGGGCAGGTAGGTTAGAAAATTTAAAAAGGGAAATGGATAGGTTAAAGTTAGATATAGTGGGAATTAGTGAAGTTCGGTGGCAGGAGGAACAAGACTTTTGGTCAGGTGAATACAGGGTTATTAATACAAAATCAAATAAGGGTAATGCAGGAGTAGGTTTAATAATGAATAAAAAAATAGGAGTGCGGGTAAGCTACAACAAACAGCATAGTGAACGCATTATTGTGGCCAAGATAGACACAAAGCCCATGCCTACTACGGTAGTTCACGTTTACATGCCAACTGGCTCTGCCGATGATGAAGAAATTGATGAAATGTATGATGAGATAAAAGAAATTTTTCAGGTAGTGAAGGGAGACGAAAATTTAATAGTCATGGATGACTGGAATTCGAGAGTAGGAAAAGAAAGAGAAGGAAACGTAGTAGGTGAATATGGATTGGGGCTAGGAAATGAAAGAGGAAGCCGTCTGGTAGAATTTTGCACAAAGCATAACTTAACCATAGCTGACACTTAGTTCAAGATTCATGAAAGAAGGTTGTACACATGGAAGAACCCTGGAGATACTAAATGGTTTCAGATAGATTATATAATGGTAAGACAGAGATTTAGGAACCAGATTTTAAATTGTAAGACATTTCTAGGGGCAGATGTGGACTCTGACCACAATCTATTGGTTATGAACTGTAGATTAAAACTGAAGAAACTGCAAAAAGGTGGGTAATTAAGGAGATGGGACCTGGATAAACTGAAAGAACCAGAGGTTGTACAGAGTTTCAGGGAGAGCATAAGGGAACAATTGACAGGAATGTGGGAAAGAAATACAGTATAAGAAGAATGGGTAGCTCTGAGGGATGAGATAGTGAAGGCAGCAGAGGATCAAGTAGGTAAAAAGACAAGGGCTAGTAGAAATCCTTGGGTAACAGAAGAAATATTGAATTTAAATGATGAAAGGAGAAAATATAAAAATGCAGTAAATGAAGCAGGCAGAAAGGAATACAAGAGTATGTGTGAAGAGTTTGACAGAGCACTGAAAGGCCTAAGCAGAAAGAAAGCCCCGTTAGTAGACAACATTCCATTAGAACTACTGACGGCCTTGGGATAGCAATTCTTGACAAACCTCTACCATCTGGTGAGCAAGATGTATGAGACAGGCGAAATTCCCTCAGACTTCGAGAAGAATATAATAATTCCAATCCCAAAGAAAGCAGGTGTTGACAGATGTGAAACTTACCGAACTATCAGTTTAATAAGTCACAGCTGCAAAATACTAACAGACGAATGGAAAAACTGGTAGAAGCCGACCTCGGGGAAGATCAGTTTGGATTCCGCAGAAATATTGGAACACGTGAGGCAATACTGACCCTACGACTAGATTAAGGAAAGGCAAATCTACGTTTCTAGCATTTGTAGACTTAGAGAAAGCTTTCGACAATGTTGATTGGAATACTCTCTTTCAAATTCTGAAGGTGGCAGGGGTAAAATACAGGGAGCGAAAGGCTATTTACAATTTGTACAGAACCCAGATGGCAGTTATAAGAGTCGAGGGACACGAAAGGGAAGCAGTGGTAGGGAAAGGAGTGAGACAGGGTTGTAGCCTGTCCCCGATGTTATTCAATCGATATATTGAGCAAGCAGTAAAGGAAACAAAAGAAAAATTCGGATTAGGTATTAAAATCCATGGAGAAGAAATAAAAACGTTGAGGTTCTCCGATGACATTGTTATTCTGTCAGAGACAGCGAAGGACTTGGAAGAACAGTTGAACGGAATGGACAGTGTATTGAAAGGAGGGTATAAGATGAACATCAACAAAAGCAAAACAAGGATAATGGAATGTAGTCGATTTAAGTCGGGGGATGCTGAGGGAATTAGATTAGGAAATGAGACACTTAAAGTGGTAAAGGAGTTTTGCTATTTGGGGAGCAAAATAACTGATGATGGTCGAAGTAGAGAGTATACAAAATGTAGACTAGCAATGGCAAGGAAAGCGTTTCTGAAGAAGAGAAATTTGTTTACATCGAGTATAGATTTAAGTGTCAGGAAGTCGTTTCTGAAAGTATTTGTATGGAGTGTAGCCATGTATGGAAGTGAAACATGGACGATAAATAGTTTAGACAAGAAGAGAATAGAAGCTTTCGAAATGTGGTGCTACAGAAGAATGCTGAAGATTAGATGGGTAGATCACATAACTAATGAGGAGGTATTGAACAGAATTGGGGAGAAGAGGAGTTTGTGGCACAACTTGACAAGAAGAAGGGACCGGTTGGCGGGACATGTTCTGAGGCATCAAGGGATCAGAAATTTATCATTGGAGGGCAGCGTGGAGGGTAAAAATCGTAGAGGGAGACCAAGAGATGAATACACTAAGCAGATTCAGAAGGATGTAGGTTGCAGTAAGTACTGGGAGATGAAGAAGCTTGCACAGGATAGAGTAGCATGGAGAGCTGCATCAAACCAGTCTCAGAACTGAAGACGACAACAACCCAAGGATTTCTACTAGCCCTCGTCGTTTTACCTACTCGATCATGTGCTGCCTTCACTATTTCATTCCTCAAAGCTACCCATTCTTCTTCTACTGTATTTCGTTCCCCCATTCCTGTCAATTGTTCCCTTATGCTCTCCCGGAAACTCTGTACAACCTCTGGTTCTTTCAGTTTATCCAGGCCCCATCTACTTAAATATCCACCTTTTTGCAGTTTCTTCAGTTTTAATCTACAGTTCATAACCAATAGATTGTGGTCAGAGTCCACATCTGCCCCTAGAAATGTCTTACAATTTAAAATCTGGTTCCTAAATCTCTGTCTTACCATTATATAATCTATCTGAAACCATTTAGTATCTCCAGGGTTCTTCCATGTGTACAACCTTCTTTCATGAATCTTGAACTAAGTGTCAGCTATGGTTAAGTTATGCTTTGTGCAAAATTCTACCAGACGGCTTCCTCTTTCATTTCCTAGCCCCAATCCATATTCACCTAATACGTTTCCTTCTCTTTCTTTTCCTACTCTCGAATTCCAGTCATCCATGACTATTAAATTTTCGTCTCCCTTCACTACCTGAAAAATTTCTTTTATCTCATCATACATTTCATCAATTTCTTCATCATCTGCAGAGCCAGTTGGCATATAAACTTGTACTACTGTAGTAGGTATGGGCTTCGTGTCTATCTTGGCCACAATAATGCGTTCACTACGCTGTTTGTTGTAGCTTACCCGCACTCCTATTTTTTTATTCATTATTAAACCTACTCCTGCATTACCCCTATTTGATTTTGTATTAATAACCCTGTATTCACCTGACCAAAAGTCTTGTTCCTCCTGCCACCGAACTTCACTAATTTCCACTATATCTAACCTACCTGCCCGATTAAGGGATCTGACATTCGACGCTCCGATCCGTAGAATGCCAGTTTCCTCTCTCCTGATAATGACGTCCTCATGAGTAGTCCCCGCCCGGAGATCTGACTGGGGGACTATTGTACCTCCGGAATATTTTACCCAAGAAGACGCCATCATCATTTAACCATACAGTAAAGCTGCATGCCCTCGGGAAAAATTACGGCTGTAGTTTCCCCTTGCTTTCAGCCGTTCGCAGTACCACAACAGCAAGTCCGTTTTGGTTAGTGTTAAAAGGCCAGATCAGTCAATCATCCAGACTGTTGCCCCTGCAACTACTGAAAAGGCTGCTGCCGCTCTTCAGAAACCACACGTTTGTCTGGCCTCTCAACAGATACCCCTCCATTGTGGTTGCACCTGCGGTACGGCTATCTGTATCGTTGAGGCACCCAAGCCTCCCCACCAACGGCAAGGTCCATGGCTCATGGGTGAAGGTCCACTGTGCAAGTGTCAATTATCAATAATTAACCACACAATCTCCCTCGTATAGCAGTTTTCACGTACATACTATGTTTATTTCAAGTATTATAAAGATGCGAATAAAAAGTAAATCATTCAACATCAGAGAATAAACATGTTATTCATCATGAATATTTTGTGTAGGATAAAAAATTACATAGTTGTATGGTTTATTACAAACAGCGCATAAAACGACAAAGATTTATGCATGGTGTCCCTGTAATGGTCTCTGTAAAGATAAAATACCTGTTTCATAACACTATAACAATGAAAAAAAAAACGATTCACCATTAGATATTAGCAGTACGCTCACAGGTTATAAGCAGGACGTCATGACTAACACACGCGAAAAAAATTACTGGAACTGGATCCAGATCTCTAGTTGCATGTGTCGTTTACCGTTGACACCATAACACAACAACAGTGACGAATGGATCCAAAGTCAGCTGGAACGCTGAGAGATATTATGTGATGTTCAAAGACGAGTCTCGCTGTGGGGTGCTGCGATCATAACGAGCACCAAGGCGTCTCTACACGATTTCGCATAAGGTCACAGGAAGTATCCGTTCTGGAGATCCATAGCGTTGCAACGCCTGTAAGCAAGGTGCGCGAGTTATTGGATATGACAAAAGCATCGATTTTGCAAGTGTTGAAGGTGGGCTGAACGCTCGCCCGTTTCTGACAAGAATGATAAACCCAGCTATCAAAGTGCAATGTACCCGCTTTCCAATCGTCTATTCAAATGACTGTGATCACGTGAACCTAATGCGATCAGAAAATTTACGTAATCGTTTACGAAGTAATAACGGATTTGTGGGGAAAGTGTACAACAAGTTATTTTTGGCAAATAATGTACTCCACCGTCTTTTTACGTAAATTTTAAAGTATCATTATAAAGGTATGCGGACCACACAAAAGAAAGACAACGAAATATTCGACGAACTTTCGAGTAACCCAAGCAAATTAATGAAGTTACTTCTAGTCCAATAGGACAAACTCTGTTAGTAAGTTGGTTTTATAATAATAATTATTACGCAATTTATCCGATCAAAGATGTGCCGGCGAAAATGCACTGCCTGGCAAAAAAAGAGAAGCATGTAGGTGCCATGGTCGGATGTCAATGTAACTTCATACACGCACACACAGCCAGCAGGTGTATAAACGATTAAATTTCCAATTCTGTGTGACCGGTAGTAATATCATCAGAATGCGTTGGTCTTGTTCGTGTTCATTGTCATTACCACGATTGGTAGTGCATATAAGGGACGTGCGTGAACAGCGTCAGATGTTGTGTGATTACTGTGAAGGACGGGGAGAGGCTGCGTAATCGGCTGAGACAGCGGTAACTGCGACTGATTGAAAGACGCCTCCCTGTGGGTCTCAATTTGGCCAGCTGGTCGCGTGCAATATTCATATTTGTGGCGCATCCGGACGTGACAGTGCCCTGACTGCATTGATGCATGATTGCATGTTGGACTGCATTGATATGTGCGGGGAGGCATACTCGTCGTCAAGGTTCCTGTCTGCCAAGTCTGACCACTACAAGTATAGCCATGTTGTGCCCCAAGCACATCTACACCTGCCACTCCTCTAACATGTCATAGACACCCTGAAACATTCTGTGTCGTCCTGTATCACTGGTCAAAGACTAGCAGCAACTGGACTGGGGAATTACAGTCCCACGCGCAAGCTGTCACTTACATAACAGTACGAACACCTGTATTTAGAGTGATGTACTGTCGATTAATCGCGTCGAATTGAGTTCAGCAATGAATCGCCGTTCTGCTCTACCCTGGATGACCACTGTCGGCGAGAATGGCTGCGATCTGGGGAGGGGTCGCATTTTTCCATCTTTTGGAGGGACGCATCGGTGTTATTCTTGTACCGTGATGTAAGGACCCATCGGGTATGATTCCAGATCCGGCTCGTAATGATTGAGGAAATTCTGACAGGACAACCCTACGTCATCGACATGTTACCTCTCATGTGACCGAGAGAGGTGGCGCCGTGGTTAGCACACTGCACTCGCATTCCGGAGGACGACGGTTCAAACCCGCTTCTGGTTTTCCGGGCAAATGACGGGATGGTTCCTTTGAAAGGGCATGGCCGACTTCCTTCGCCATCCTTCCCTACTGCGATGCGACCAATGACCTCGTTGTTTTGTCCCTCCCCAAAAACCACCAACCAACCAGTCAACCTCTAATGCGACAGTATCGTGGCGCCATTTCTCAGCAGGAAAATTCTCGTCCATATATTGCACATGTCTCTATGAACTATGTGTGTGATGTTGAGGTAGTCCTGTGGCTAACAACATCGTCATTTATGCCCCCGATTGACGAAATGTGGGACCTGTATGGCGTCAACTTCGTCACGTTACTGGTAGCTGTCAGCAACCAGTTTCAGTAGCTGTGGGCCAGCTTGCCTCAGCAGAGGATACAAAGCCTTTATGACACCCATTCCAACAGAATTAGTGTATGCATCCGACCCAAAGGATGAGGATGCAACTTTATATTCATAATAGGGTCCATACTTCCTGTGGTGTCAC
Organism: Schistocerca nitens; assembly: GCF_023898315.1. NCBI lineage: Eukaryota > Metazoa > Arthropoda > Insecta > Orthoptera > Acrididae > Schistocerca > Schistocerca nitens. The sequence continues at coordinate 252,341,813 of NC_064618.1, forward strand.
CTCCAGACACCACACTTGCTAGGTGGTAGCCTTTAAATCGGTCGCGGACCGTTAGTATACGTCGGACCCGCGTGTCGCCACTATCAGTGATTGCAGACCGAGCGCCGCCACACGGCAGGTCTCGAGAGACTTCCTAGAACTCGGCCCAATTGTACAACCGACTTTGCTAGCGATGGTTCACTGACAAAATACGCTCTCATTTGCCGAGACGATAGTTAGCATAGCCTTCAGCTACGTCATTTGCTACGACCTAGCAAGGCGCCATTATCAGTTGCTATTGATCTTGTGATTCATGTACCGTCAGACCGACGTTCACCATTTATGGATTAAAGTTAAGTATTCCACCAGCTACGTCGGTTTTTCTAAATTCTAGTTTCCTTGTCCTGTTCCAGACCTCACGCCAGCCTGCGTGAGCTAAAACGCGTGCCTTTCGGCTTCCTCTATTATTAAGGTGTTGGCTCTCCTGCCAACCCACAACACTTCCAAGTTATCTGTAAATTTGGCTCAAATGGCTGTGAGCACTGTGGGACTTAACATCTGAGGTCATCAGTACTTAAACCCAACTAACCTAAGGACATCACACACATCCATGCCCGAGACAGGATTCGAACCTGCGACCGTAGCAGTCGCGCGGTTCCGGACTAAAGCGCCTAGAACCGTTCGGCCATAGCGGCCGGCCCTATAAATTTGACTCCATATTATAACCACAGAAATAACATCACATACCCTCTCAATTTTTTTTGTCATGCCCTTCTGGGTGCTTCATTTCTTTATTTTTTTTATAGGTCAGAGTAGTTCGCGCACGAAAACAACAAGAGCAGTTTACTAAATAACAAGCGGTTTTTAATCACCAACGGAAATCAAATGCAATAGATGCAACGATGCTATCTTCAACGAAATACTTCACGAAACTGTAAACACTGACTTAAAGTAACGTTTACCTACAGAAGTGTTACTCATCAATCACCCAAGCAACTATTATAGAACTTTCCTATTTTAAATTATCTAGAAATCCTTAGATGATGTATAACAGTGGAATGCCTAAATATGATGCAGTAAGTAAACACAGGAAACACTTTTACAAAATCGCACATGAAATTTCAAAATTTGAGAAGTCGTAGTTTGCCACTTTTAACGCAGTTTAACTATTTTATTTATATTTTCGGTGACTCTAATAGTGACAGAACTAAATGATTCATTGAAACTTGTCAAAAGTTCCTGGGCAGTCATGCCATAATTAAATTACAGTAATTCATCCAGTAGGATTATGTCCCTTTGGTTTCCCACATACAGTATACTCTCAAAGTTTCTGACGTAACTTTTTAGCTCACAACTCAAAGTAATTCAGCCAACAGGACAGCAACCATTTGAATTTCCTGCGCCCATTGTCCCATCAAAGTATCTGACGACATTTTTAGACTATAAAACATGCCAATTAAGGATAATTCAGTCCATCCCAACACTTATATATGTGGCGAGGCGGGGGGGGGGGGGGGGGGGGGTGCAGGCGGTGGCAACTTCAAACGGATCAGACGTGTAAACATCCGGGACTTAACAGTACTGTCACTGTTTATATTAGGAAAATCGCAAATGGGCTACTTGGAGGTGGAGGTGGGAGGTGGGTTGGAGGAACGTGACAACTTGAAAAAGCACAAGTGGACGGTTTGTTTACGTCCCACTCATAAATTATACTTGCACAAACATAACTTCAGAGGACACGTGTGCGGCAAAGAGCTGAAACTCCAACAACCCCCCTCCCTTACTAATTACTTTTCACAGTAAATAACTAACATGTCTGAACCCAGAATCCTTGCCTTTAGTGCGCCTCTATTCTGCTTTCCAAGACTGTATGAAATTTTTCTACATACGTATGGCATAGCGCTCGTAGAAGAAAGGATAACCCGGAGAAAAGACTTGACCACAGCCTGGGAGATTGTTTTCAGAATTGATTTTCACTCTGCTGCCTGTGAGGGCGGCACGAATAGTTCAGTTGGTAGAGTAAATGCCGGTGAAAAGCGAAGGTTCTGGGTGCGTCTTTCAATTCAGCACACAATGTTGATTAACCAGGAAGTTTCTTCTCAGAGCACATTCCATTGCAGAGCGAAAATTCATTATTGAAACAGTCCCCTAGGCTGTAGTTAAGGTGTCTCTCTGCATTCTTCTTCCCAGTCCCGCAAGTTTCATTTTAGCACACACTTCACTGCAATATAAAAATTAATTGCAATGCATCTATATCAGCTGATGAAAGACAAAAGCGGCTTGAATATTGAGCTGCTCCTCTAGCAGACAAGCTGGCAGCGGCCAGAAGGTCATTCCAATTGCAATTGGAAATAAATGGGACTAGATTATCAGTTTCGGCATTTGCCTTATCAACAAGGGAAACTTCCCGGAAACCTTGGTCATCGAAATCAATATTCAGGTTCTTGGATGTTCTGGTGTGGAGTGTGGCTGAGCTTCTGCCGAGCTCGGAAGGAAAGACGAGAAGCTTGCTACAATCCGTGAGAAGCAATCTCGTTGCGATAATGATGGCGCACGCCTGCTTAAAGTACGTTTCCGGATCTAAGTCCTGTTCTAGCATCCAGTTTCAACTTCATACGAGGGTTGGAACCTTTATGGTGGTAACTATTTATTTACAGCCCGTGCAAAATAGATACGTGTTTCAAAGTTCTACTGACCTTGAAAGTAGTCACCAGCATTGTGTATAGCCCGTTGAAGGCGACGTGGAAGTCGTAGGATACTCTTAGTGGTGCCAGTTGTGTTGACAGTTCGAGCGGCGAGGCCTATTGCCCTACGAATTTGTAGCAGTTCTGAAGCGAATGCTATGAGTGTTTCCTTCAGTTTAGAAACCGAGTTGAAGTTACGAGGGCTTGAGTCATGGGAGCGCAGTATGTGGTATAGCACTTAGCAACCCCATCAATCAAACAAAACAGTAACAGCTTGTACTGTACGTGCTTGGGCATCCTCCTTCAAAATGCCGGTTAGGTCTTGCAGAAAGTGTCATCACTTCTCTCTCTATGCTGTTCATTTTTTTAACAAAACCTACCACCAGGAGTTTGTGGAGATTTCCGTTTCATATCAAATTAAGAAAAGTAAAATAAGATTACATTACCGAACAAAATGTAAAAATTTAGACACAAATTTGAACAAAAGGCACATATAGAAATTCTATCTACACACTGATCACAAGGCAAAACCATTAAACCGTTTTAATAGTGTTTAACAAGAAATATGTGCACAAGTCCGTATATCTCAAGGAAAAAATGTAAAAAAGACCTTTAGTGAGCTTATCTATTGTAGAAAGGAAAAAATATATAGAACCGTCAAAACACAACGCAGAACTGAAATAGGTAAGAGATATCTCGCGCATTTGGTGCCAAACAATGAGCCTGTAGCCTCCAAACTGTTGATACAGTCAATCCCTAGATTGAAGCACCACACAGATGAATCTTTCATATCTCTGTGAACTCAGGGAAATAAGTGTGTGTGAGGGATACATATATCCGGCTGGACACGAATAGGTTAACGAAAACAGAGAAATATGGTGTCGTTGCTAATACAGTGGACTTACATTCGAGAATATGGCTGTTCAAATCCCTGTCCTGTCATGTAATTTAGGTTTTCCGTGGATTCTGTAAATGACATGTTTCAAATGTCGGGATCGTTCTTTTGGAAAGAAGATGGTCGATATTCTTCCGCCGCGCTGGATTATCCGGACGGTCTATGGCGCAGCGGTCATGGACTATGCGGCTGATCCCGGCGGAGGTTCGAGTCCTCCCTCGGGCATGGATGTGTGTGTTTGTCCTTGGGATAATTTAGGTTAATTAGTGTGTAAGCTTAGGGACTAATGACCTTAGCAGTTAAGTCCCCTAAGATTTCACACACATTTCATTTTCGCACTCTCGTCCTGTTTGTGATTCGCTCCCAGATCCCTCTTAACAAATCTATTTCTAAGTCTTCCATTCACCTTCCCTAATATTGAATTTACGAGAGCGTTCCATTTCTTATCTCTTCTTAGTGTTATCTCTAAATACTTGGCATACGAGTGGACGATGGATCAAATGCTCATTCGGTCATCTAAAATTAGGTTCCCCTTGAGGCCCATAAATGACTTAACCCAAACGCCAGGATGCTTCTTTTAAAAAGGATGCTGGTGATTTTCTTCCAAGTCATTTCCCACATTCGAACTAATCATTCGTCTCTAATGCTCTTGTCCTCGGCACCTCAAATCCAAATATTCTTTTTTTCTTAACTTTTGAACGTTTAGTTCTAATTGATGGTACTTCATGGTTCCTTACACTCCTATGAATGACCTGCTCCTGCAGGACATGTCTTCTCTAACTGAGTATCACTGTCTATCCAATTCTCGAAGTCGCATAATGAGGGGTCAAACTTTTTCCGTCAGTTTAGCTTCACGGCCCATACGGCCGCATTGCGAATGCTATTAGCATGAAATATGGGCTCTCTTCAATCTGCACCAAAGTTACCGTGTTCGAACACTGGAATATACTTGGGATCTAACGATCTTCTTCAAAGAAAGTGACCTCTAAAACGCTTGCTAACTATTATCAGCGATATCACTTCTGCTTGGGGAGACCTGCCATTAGGCGGGTTTCCTGGATACTGATATGGTTTCCTCAGCCGAGAGAATGCGCATATCGCTGTTGGAAAGTTTCCAGAAGTGACCAACAAGTCATTGGACCATAGTTTCAGTCGTCATATATTACTAAAATTCATATGATCACATGAGACGTGCCTAACAATGGGAGTATTTTGTTGTCCAATTTATAGAGCTGAACGTTAATGCGCTTAATCGATAGAGTATTTCTGTGTAACATTACATTAAGTCCCCACAGTTTTCTTGTTAGTGATCCTCACCAAACAACGATGTGTTACGAAAGTTACTGTACACAAGATGCACAAAAAAAAAAAAAAAAAAAAATTGTTCAGATGGCTCTGAGCACTATGGGACTTAACATCTTAGGTCATCAGTCCCCTAGAACTTACAAATACTTAAACCTAACTAACCTAAGGACATCACACACACCCATGCCCGAGGCAGGATTCGAATCTGCGACTGTAGCGGTCCCGCGGTTCCGGACTGTAGCGCCCAGAACCACACAGCCACCGCGGTCGGCTAAGATGCACATCCCCGCAAATATGGATAAGTTGCCCTTCTTATGAGAAGAGGCAAATATTGAGTGTTGTTTACTAACCGTCAGTCTAACCCAACTTTATACAAACACCTGTTTGAAAATAGTTTATATCTTGTTCTTTTCTTTAATCTGTTCCACTAGGTTTACTAGAGCAAAACGTCTCTTCTGTCTCCAATTTCATACTGAGCGAGGTGGTGCAGTGGTTAGCACAATTGACTCTCATTCGTCAGGATGACAGTTCACATCCCCGTCCAACTATCCAGATTTAGGTTTTCCAGATTTCCTCACATCAGGCAAAGGCCGGGATGGTTCTTATGAAAAAGACACGGCCAATTTCCTTCCCCATCCCTTCCTAACCCGAACTTGTGTTCCGTCTCTAATGACGATGACGGACCTGTTGACGAGAAGTTAGAATATAACTATCAATCACTGCAGCTAGCTTCGTGCTAAAAAGTATACAAATACAGTTGCAAAAAAAAACAAAAAAAAAAAGGAAATGACGTGTCGTTGTGCGTAGGGGTGATGAAAATGAACGGCCTCTGCAGTGATTTAGGGATTGTGCTGTTAACCTGTCAGTAAATAATTTGTTACATATTAACATATTGAATTAACTGTGAAACGGATACAGATCATCTCACGTGAAATAATTATTTGGCGTGATCTCAGGGACTTAGGCCAATTTCGCTTGCTCATGTTTCACGATTTATGTCATCGTTCAGTGAAAGGTTCTCGCGGACTAAGCTCTATCTCAGATGTGAGAAAAAATAGCAGAGGAATGAGCAGTATTCTTTTTGCAGGCTCCTCCTTGATGTTCACATTGCTTAGCAAATCTTACCAAACATGAAACAGGATTACAGATTATTGTTCAAATCGTTATATGGGATTTATACATTAATAGATTTCGCTGAGACGTGGTACTCACCTTGTACCTACAACAAAGTACGAAACTCTTTTTAGCCAGGATAAAACCGTAATTGGTAAAACAATTGGGATGGTTTTTTTCTTCCCTACACGGTCACTGTTACCTCTTTAGTACAACGCTTGGCCCGCCTGTGTCGCAACTGGATCCGAAGCTCGTTGTTTGAGATTGTCAAAATCAGTCATCTGTAGCGATAGTTGTGATTAGTAAATAAAACATTTTGAACAATTGTTCATCTAGAACACAGCCTCTGAGGCCATAACGCTCCACCCGTCGCTCACGTTGACTGGGATGGAAAAGTGACCTTATTGGAAGTAAATGTTGTTGTGATGATATCGATTGCTGTCTAAATCTGAACTAGTAATTTAGAAATCATTAATGGTGAGATGTAAACAGATTACTAACACAGATGGCTCGGGAAATCCATGCAGAAATGAAGTAGTCCATGAGGTAACAAAGACGTCAACAGTAACATTACTCGTTTAGTGTCACTATTGAGCCTAGTGCAAAGTACATAAATTTTTTCTACTATACCGAAGATGACTATTTAAATTTCAATTTAAAGAGCACAATACTCATCTACAATCAAAAAGTATTATATGCGCACCTATCTGACAGCACTCATACTCTTACTGTGTAGTCCGGAAACTGTCGTTCAGCTATTCATGTACGTTAAATGTCATAAAGTGCAGTGTATTCGTCAACAGCCACATAATTTTGTCTTACTATGAAACAATTTATGAAGAGAACAAACCAATCTTAAATATATAGTCCGTAGGCCATTTTAAGGCTACTTGCTTTCTCCCGCTTGTGCTATTTTTCTTTTTTACCTGCGTGATTGATCGTGATCAGTGAATTCGTAATAGTATTGACAAGCACATCTATTGAAAATCACATCTAAGTATTCTTTCTATACAGTGAGAGATTTCATAGATATTACAGAGTAGAGATTTAGTAAAAAAAATTAAACACAAATAATAATGACAATGATAAAACATCTATCATTTCACATAATACTTTCACACTATGTTTCTTCCTTCTTTTTTTCTGGAAAGAATTACTCCTCCAAATGCTATCTAGTACACGGGGTGTTCCCGGAGGAATGGTCAACAGTCAGAGATATGGCAGGAACGATAATTGGAAACAAAGTGTCTAGTAAACAAGGGCTCTAAAACATATACCTTAAGAGCTATGATCACTTGTTCATTAGAAGAAATGTGTTTGACAGTGGTGAAGATGAACAAGTTCTCATAGCTCTTAAGGTATGCACTTTATAGCCCTAGACTTTTTGCTTCGGAAGATCGTTCCTGTAGTATCCCAGAATATTAACTATTCCTGCTGGAACACCCTCTGTAAAACTATAATCTTATCCTCTTTCTGATCTATTTTTCCGCCCGAGGACTGGGTTTTTGTGTTGTCCTCATCATTTCATCATCATTTGGGAAGTTCCGAGACCGGAAATGGAAAGATCTGGAACTTGTACGAGTGCTAATGACCACGATGTTGAGCGCCCCACAAAACATCATCATCATCATACTGATCTCTGTATGCTACTAATCATAGTCGTATGTTGACTCAGTTTTTCAGGCTAGCAAATGGGAAGTAATGGAACACAAAATGGGAACCAAACATTGTTGCTATGGTCCGGACGTCAGGTAATAGTGTCTATAGTGTTACATTATGAAACACTGTGTGTATAGTGTGTGCAGTGAGTTGCAGTGACGTGGAGGAAAATCTAAATGAACGGTGTGCACTAGCCTTTTACATTATCAAATAACATTTTAGCGCAATAGTATTCTACACCAAGTATAAACCGAATGAGATGGAGCTGTTTTAAACAGACCTTTGTATTTGGGGAGGAGGGGGTGGTTTGCGGCTCCAATCAGACTAATTTAAGTTTTCCGTGGTTTCTAAACTACTTCAGCAAAATGCCGGTATGGTTCCTACTGTAAGGCAGACTACCTGCCCATCCTTGTCACATTAGGTCTGTAACCATATAAATGTCTGTGTATATGAATTACGTTGTATTTGTTGCTCTTAAACTGTAATACCAAGACATATCTAATACCCTTGCAAAAGTGATCTACAGACGTATAAAACTATTGCTGATACTACTACTACTACTACTAATACTACTAAAAATGACCTCCTGAAATCTTACTTCTTCTTCCTGCGGTCCTTAATGCTTTTTCTTTTTCATTTCTCAAATGACAGGCGCTCTTCATGTCTTCATCTTTCTGCACTTTCTTCACAGATACCACGCCCAGCAAGTGTAACCCATATTTAAACCCGTAAAATTTTCTAAGCCATCCGAAATTTTAAATTGAAGCTGTGTCTATGCGAATACGTATCGTGTAAGTTCTGTTGTCTGTATTTTCCTCTATATAATGTGATTTTACATTGTGCCACGTACCTTAAGTGGATGCAAGCAATCAGTGAACTATTACATAGCAACTCGATTATGTAACTTCCTTGAAGAACATATCGACTGTACTAAGAGCAGGGATTTACCGTAACCAATCTTTCTGTCGTTGCAAGAAGATTACCTGAATTTGATTATGTTTTCTGCGCGCGTTCGTCCGGTAAACTTGTTGTTGTGACTGCATATTTCAACAATTTCAAGTCGTAAAATTCTAAAAATGAGGCAGTTTAATTGCAGTCGTAACTTTTATGGTGATAAATGAAAGCATGTTGTTGGAAATCGTAAAACTGAATAAATTGTAACACCACAGCGAAGTGATATTAAGCCTAAAAGTTCACCAGGCAGTTCCTCAAAACACAAGTCGAAGCATGAACATACTATTGGTCCTGTAAATAGTGAAAATAACGGTTACATTTTGATTAGTAATTTCAATCTTTCAGAACTGCTTTTTTCTGTTGCTGAATGTATATACTGTCATAGTGAAAACTCCCTTACGTTTAGTGAAGATGTCAATAAGAGAAGAGAATTGTAGAAGAAAATCATGTATGTAAAGTAACATGTTGTAACAACATGTACAAAATATAGGAAAGTGAATAATGGCTTTGTTTATACCACGGGGTGTAAGAAAAGGAGAAGAAAAGGAGAGCAGCCCAGATGTTATGTACTGTGATGGACCTTACAGCGTCACCTGTCAAGTTTGAAAGGTATTTTAAACGTTTGCATAATGCCCCAACAGAAGTCAGCGTAACAGCTAAGCAGAGGGCAGCGAAAGGAACGGTAGGTATTTGTCAATCTACTGGTATTGCTGCTGCATTAGACGGTTCCTTTTAGAAGCGAGTCCGATCATCGCTGAATGGAGTTGTCGCAGTTACCTCTGTAGATACAGGCAAGGTGCTGGACTATGAATGTCTGACAAACCACTACCAAAGATGTGCCAGTAAAGTAAATGAACACAAATGTGACAAAAACTTTGAAGTTTTCAATGGTGGTATGAAAAGCAAGGAGGCAGTCTCTATTTTTAGCAGGTTAATTGTTAGACGTGATGTGTGATCCACTAACTATCTTGGTGACGGTGACTCTAAAGGCTTTATTAGCATTGTGGGTGCTAAATCATACAGTGAAACAGAAATTAAGAAAATGGAATAGATAGCGATGTGTGGAAGGGAATGGATGCAAGACTTAGAAAACTCTGCAAGGATATGGCAGGAAATGTTCTCTTTTCTCAAAGCAATTGTTGAAGAACTCACACTCACCAAATCAGGAGTAGCAAACCTCACAGAATACTATTGTCTGACCATCAGGAGAAACAGCGACAATATCAGTGAGACGAGAAAAACAAGTTGGCCACGTCTGTTTCACAGAATATCCACTGATGAGCATCCACAGCATGGCCTCTGTCCAAAAGCAAAAACTTCATGCTGCACATACACTGCCCCGCCAATGAAACTGGTATAGACATGTGTATTCAAATATAGAGATATGTAAACAAGCAGAATACGGCGCTGCAGTCGGCACCGCCTGTATAAGAAAACAATTGTCTGGAGCATTTAGATCGGTTACTGCTACTACAATGGCAGGTTAAAATTATTTAAGTGAGTTTCAACTTGGTGTTATAGTCGGCGCACGAGCGATGGGATGCAGCATCTCCGACGTAGCGATGAAGTGGGAACTTTTCCGCACGACCATTTCACGAGTGTGCCATGAATATCAGGAATCCAGTAATGCATCAAATTTCCGACATCGCTGAGGCCGGAAAAAGATCCTGCAAGAACTGGATCAACGAAGACCGAAGAGAATCGTTCAACGTGACAGAAGTGCTGCCCTTCCTCAAATTGTTGCAGATCTCAGTGCTGCGCCATCAACAAGTGTCACCATGCGAACCATTCCATAAAACATCATCGATAGGGTTTTCGGAGCCGGAGGCCCTCTCGTGTACCCTTGATGATTGCATGACACAAAGCTTTACACCTCGCCCGTGCGCCAACAGCACCGAGGTTTTACTGTTGATGACTGGAAACCTGTTGCCTGGTCGGACGAGTCTCGTTTCAAATTGTATCGAACGGCTGGACGTGTACAGGTAGGAGACAACCTCAAGAATCCATGGACCCTGCATGTCAGCAGGGGACTGTTCAAGCTGGTGGAGGCTCTTTAATGGTGTGGGGCGTGTTCAGTTTGAGTGATATGGCACCCCTGATACGTCAAGATACGACTCTGGCAGGTGACACGTACATAAGCTTCCTGGCTGATCATCTGCATCCATTCGTGACCATTGCGCATCCCAACGGACTTACGCAATTCCAGCAGCACAATGCGATATTCCACACCTCCAGAATTGCTAGAGTGGCTCCAGAGACTCTTTTCTGAGTTTAAACACTTCCGCTAACCACTAAACTCACTAGACATTTCTGGGATGACTTGCAACGTGCTGTTCAGAAGAGATCTCCACTCCGTCGTACTCTTACGGGTTTATGGACAGCCCTGCAGGTTTTATTGTGTCAATTCCCTCCAACACTTTTTCAGACGTTAGTTGAGTCCTTACCACGTCTTGTTGCGGCACTTCTGCGTGCTAGCGGGGGCCCTACACGATAATGGCAATTCAGTGTATAATGGTGTGAAGCAAAATAAAAACATCAAATGCACACCCCATTCTAGAAACCGTTACGGTGAATCTAAAGTGAATATAAAGAGATCTTTACTCTTTGATAAATTTTTACATATCAAAACACAGGATCCGAATGAAAGTTTCAGTAGTTGCATTCGGGAACGCTTGCCAAAAACTGTTTTTGTTGGCGTGTTAGCTCTTCAGACTGGCGTGATTGACGTCATAATATGTTTTAATAATGGAGTAACAAGCAGATTAAAACCCGTGAGCAGACTAGGCTCATATCTATGGACCATTTGAAAGTGGGCTGCTGCAAGTCGATAGGCAACTTGGCGCTGAAGCCGGAAAAGCTGCTGAAAGCATGACAAAGAAGAATCAACACTATTATGGAGCTGTAATGTTCTGACGTGTTATCATTGAGAAGAAAATGCCATTCAAATTTTTTGTTTCAATTTCCCATAACCAATATGTTTGTATACTTAAGTGCCATTATTTCATTTAATATTAAAGCCACAAAAACAAAATATTGCGTATACGATAACTCAAAATTTACATATTAGGGACGGTATAGCCACCATTGTTGTGCCCCTCTCATCTCTTTCTTTCTCCTCTCCATCATAGCTTCGAATTTTACCATTCTATTTCTCTTCCTCTAACCTTTCTACCTCTTCTATATCTCTTTCACCCCATTCTATCGTCTTATGTCTCTGCTCGATGCGAATAACTCACAAGCTGCAAGAACATAACGAGAAAATTCCCAACTAGCAATAGGACTGACATTCATAAAAGAAAAATATGTCTACTTTCATGTACATAGTCATTACTATTATTATTATTATTATTATTACTCTTGACTATTATAATTATTTTTTAATTGTTATAATTATCCTTGTACTACTGTTATAATCTCTATTTTTCCTTTAATATTAATACTGTATAACACGTTATATGTCCTTAATGTTCTGCAGAAACTGAAATTCATTCAATCTCAATATGCCTGGTTAGGTGTAAGAGAGGGCCTGAAGGCTCTAATCTTGCCAGGTAAAATAAATGCGTAAATAAATAAATAAATATAGTGCTTGCCTACGGGATGAACAGCATTATTCAATAGTTTATTACATATTTTAAGGTGGAGCATCTCATATGTACTTAAGCAATAAGTAGTAAAATTCACTTCTACAAAAGAGCTTTTTTTTAAATATACAAAACAACAAACTGATAAATATTCCTGGTTTACTGTCTCAATAAGTTACTAATTAAAAGAATAAAATTTGTTAACCTTTTATTTTCAGTAGCGTTGACGTTCAGAGTATCGAAAATAAAAATTATATGTAGTACAGCATGTGATATAAAAATCAATATTCCCCCACTACGTAATTCACAGTTTTTAATTTTTTTCACAAAAGAGGTCAAAATATAAAAATTATTTGGTTAAAGTTTTATTCAAATATCTGATAACTTTTTTGAGTTACTACATTTCAAACTACTCCTAAAAGCTACAGGCCATGGCTTGCAGGTCCCCTTAGGAGAGCAAGAAATGCTGCGTTCTCATTTCTCTGTTCGATGAATGCGACTTTTTGCGGTCAGGCGTATCTCTTTGGACTGTAGCAATTCATCCAAGAATTACTGCAATTTATACTCTTTGACTTAGTTGATCGCTAAATTTGGCGATTATAATACCAATTGCCGTACGCCGTCCGCCCTGGTAGAGAGGTTACAGTCTCTGGCTGGTGACTTGCGGCTTCCTGCCTCATTCAGTTCTTTTTGTGACTTCTGAAAGGTAATGGTGTTTACTTATAAGTGAAATATTTAGTTCTAGAAACTTTCATGTATTAAAGGTTATGGTGGAGAACACAACTAGACTCAAAAAGTTTTAAAAAGTTTTTGTTGTGCTGCCATGATCGGTTTCGGGCTACCATGCCCATCTTCACACGGCATCTTCACTTATTTAATTACAGTGTTATTTTGTTCTGTTGCATGGTGACCGCTTCTACACAGCATAACAACAACGAGCGCCCGTTTACATACTGTGGTGATGGCGTCAATTTACCAAAAGGCGTTTTATAACATGTAACTCATTCATTTCGTATGTTCAACTGCTACTCATTAGCTTATCCTACTGTACTGTTGATGTCATCGACACAGCATATAAACTGATATTAATTACTTAAATATTCTTACGTTTTACAGGTGCGAACGACGCGTTACCACCGAACGTAGCCTATATGTTTGTAAAGTTAAGTTCCCATCGCGATTTTCTGTCGGAATGTGAAGATTAATTTCAGAAAGTGCTGTAGGAATTTTGTTCCAGCTTTCATTACTAGATATTCTGATTCATGAGGAATGTTCAAATGGTTCAAATGGCTCTGATCACTATGGGACTCAACATCTTAGGCCATCAGTCCCCTGTAACTTAGAACTACTTAAACCTAACTAACCTAAGGACATCACACACATCCATGCCCGAGGCAGGATTCGAACCTGCGATCGTAGCAGCCCCGCGGTTCCAGACTGTAGCGCCTAGAACCGCCATGAGGAAGGTTTGTGTGTATTATTTATAACTGCAGAAGTGATGAGTGTGTTTTGTTATTTGTTCTACATAAATTGGTGTTTGGGGTGACATCCTGTGGCAACGATGGGAGCAACGAGATTTCATCTTGGCCATCTACAGAGGCTGCGATATCTGGTCGAAAAAGCGGTGAGGTAAACAAATGGTTCAAATGGCTCTGAGCACTATGAGACTTAACTTCTGAGGTCATCAGTCCCCTAGAACTTAGAACTACTTAAATCTAACTAACCTAAGGACATCACACACATCCATGCCCGAGGTAGGATTCGAACCTGCGACCGTAGCGGTCGCGCGGTTCCAGACTGTAGCGCCTAGAACCGCTCGGCCACCCCGGCTGGCACCAGTACTGTTATGAAACGATTTGTAGCACTCTGAAAATGGGCATGGTAGCCCGAAACCGCTCACGGCAGTACAGTGAAAGTTTTGGAAAGTATCTGTGGCTGGCTGCGTTCTCCACTAAGAGTTCTTAATGCCAGCCACGGAATTCAATAAGATCCAGCGTCTATAAAGTGGTTCCCATTTATGTATGAATAGCCGTATTCTATGATGAGGCAGGCAGTACAGCTGTGAAATTTTAGTTCTAATTGGCGCCATTGCTCTCGTACCTTGTACTAGATTTGGGATTCTAAACGAAATAGTTTGGTGGAGACACCCGGTTCATCGGACATCAGCCTCACTATGTCTTCCATAATGCTACGCAAAAGCCGTCACCTTCAACCATAGAGGATTCAGATGCCCATCAGCCATTCTCCGGTTGAAATTATTAAATTTGGAAGTACAAAATGTCTGTGTAGTGATGTTTTTTGGTTCTAGTTCTCCATCCTGAATATTTCTTTTCTGTGCCAAGTTACTCAAAAGCTGTATTTATGGAGTTAGATCAAGCTCTTATGGTGTATATTTGACAAAAGTGTAGGAAGTAAGCCACTTGCGTGTAAGTTATGCTTAAAGCAATGTTTCTGGAGGGGTTTACATTTCTTATTCTCCTTCGGAATGTCTCCACAGCGTAATGTAACCTGCGTGCAACGCACACTATATGACGGTTTAAACGTTTGTGTCAAAATTTCGCACTGGTCACTGCATTGAAAGTGTTAGCGCAGCCGCGCTTCTGCGTAGCGCTCAGGCTGTGACACCGCTAGAGGTAAGAGGCCTCGCTCTGACTCATCCTCTTGAGTACAACAGCTAGAGAGCCACTTCAAGGACACGTGCACCTCCAGTTGCGCAACACAGCATCGGCGAACGGTCCACGCCACTGCCCCGCGCATGCCACTCTATATTCTGCTGCCCACCGCGCCTGAGGCAGAAGAATTAACAGCAGTCGGTTCTCATCCCAGCGCTTCACATTCGCTGGAACCCTAAACAGGACCGGACTACTTCATCTTCGTTATATATTTGCCCACGTCCACTATCTCTTATATCCATTACAGCTTGTTCAGTTTTTAGATCAAATCCAATTCTCACATCGCTATTTGTACCTAATAAATAGGTCTCTTCCTTTAGTTATTAGACGACTTATGTACGCAGTCTGCAGTTCGAATATTCGGGATCATATTGTAACATCCAGTTTCTATCACTTCAGCCATGTTTCTGAGCTCTGTGATCATAAAATATGTTTCTTTGGTTCATTATCTACATAGTACATTTCCTATCACATTAGATAAATGTAAATGGAGAAGTTTTTGCATTCATTAATTTACCTGCTTCTGGGTTGCTCACCTCTCTTCTTCTTCATCAACTAGTGATTCTGGAGCGACCTCTTGTTTTACCTCTTCTTTCTAATTTTCCATGTGATGGTAATTTACAGTTGTAGTTCAAGAGTAGCAAGTTATAAATCAGTTTTGTACACGTGTTCGTCATTCATCTGTAGATATTGCTTTGTTCTAAATGTAATGATATCAGATATTAATGTTTCCCCCGCTAGGTCTTCATTTGATACTAAATGGGCAAGTACAGAAACGCTTAAAGGTGAGGAAAGTTTATTTATTACTGACTCACATTGACTTAGTAAATATACCATATTAGACATAACCAGGTATCAAGAACTCCCAGTGTAGCACTGTCAGTAAAAGAAGTTACATGACAAACTGCAGCTGCTGGAAACTACCCCTCATACACATTGTTTCTTTTCAGTCGCCAGCTGTGTGTAGAAACCAGTACAAAATGGAGATTCCGCAGCGCAAGTGTAGCAGAAAGGCTGTCTCCTTCACACTGAGCTGACAAGTGCAAGCCCGATGCTTCGTTCTTTGCACTGAGCACTTACCGAAGCCGAAACTGCTTCTACTTTTTATCCAAATGGAGTCTGCTGTCGATCAGGTCTTCATAACGCACTTTTCCATTAAATATTTAAAATTCAGCATTAAACAGTAAAGATTGTCTTCAACAACGAGTGTCGAAAGTAATTCATGCATCGGCGAGGGAAGGGGGGGGGGGCGAGTATTCCACAATTGTCTGTGGAGAACTTAATTACCGAGGAGATAAGCGAAAGATATCATATGCCACGTAGTAGTACATCACTGGGATAAAACTATACAAAACTCCGCCCGAACAGGCCATGAAGGCCCAACGGGACCGACCGGCCGCCGTGTCATCCTCACCCCACAGGCGGATATGGAGGGGTATGTAGTCAGCACACCGCTCTCCCGTCCGCAAGTCAGTTTACGAGACCGGAGCCGCTATTCCTCAATCAAATAGCTCCAGTTTGCCTCACAAGGACTGAGTGCACACCAATTTCCGACAGCGCTGTGCGGAACAGATGGTCCCCATCCAAGTACTAGCCCAGCACGACAACGCTTAACATCGGTGATCTGACGGGAACCGGTGTTACCACTGCGGCACGGCCGTTGGCGTTACTGGGGTAACAGTTATATTAATTACACTGTTAAATTCAACGCACATCCAAGAAAATGAATAACGAACTAGACGAAGAAGGTACACCTTTGTTTTTACAAATATTTACAAGGATGTTATAGTGTTTTCCATGACTTTTTACCTATATAATGACAAACTAATATAATTAGAATTACTAAAATAATTAGCACAACTGCAATAATGTTGATTAAAATGAATAAAAATAATCACTCATAAAGCGCAACTGGCCGGTACTCCACTAAAAACAGAAGGGGATATAAACTTAAGACATTTTTATGCCATGTACAGGATGTTACGTCCTGTAACATACGAACAGCATACGACAGACAGTTTATGTAAGCATGTCATCCTCAAGATGTACAGGGTTTTACGCATCAGACTAACTCACCAGGTGAGAACATTTTGGAACCACGCGACCGCTACGGTCGCAGGTACCAATCGTGCCGTGGGCATGGATGTGTGTGATGCTCTTAGGTTAGTTAGGTTTAAGTAGTTCTAAGTTCTAGGGGACTGATGACCTTACATGTTAAGTTCCATAGTGCTCAGAGCCATTTGAGAACATTTAGTAATAGTATGTTTCACTTTGGGATATTTTTACATCTTTCATGAGCGTTGTTAACTCCAAGAATACACCAGCATGCAAACTCTCCCAACTCTTAAATAATATCGTCAGGGAATTTTACAATTCTGAAACCAAATACTCAACAAAAAATACTCATCAGTTATAAATGCTCATAAAGGCGTAAGAATCCCTTTAGAAGGCTATATTTGCCTCATTCGATATTGTCAATCTATTCACAAGTATACGTGTCAAAGAGACAATTGAAATTATCAGAAAAACCCGCACGAAAAGACAAATTACTTACTGTACCAGATATCTAAGAGCTGGTTGATCTTATCTGAACTAGTACTGTACCATTACCGCCTTTCATTTAATTCCAAAATCTACTAAGAGAAAAAAGGATCAACTCTGCGGGTAACAGCATGTCAAGTTCCCTGGCTGACATATTTCTCAACCACTCAGAAGAAAATTTCTTGAAGGGAAAAACAAACTTGCTGAAAATTTTGTTTACTAGGAAACAAATGTGGATGAAATTCTATTTGATGGCAGAAAAGATGAACTTCTTACATTATTCAGTTCAATCCACAGTAAAATAATATTCGGAACTGAACACGAAACAAATCAATCTGTAATTTTCTTGGACATTACAATTGCTAATGAGCAGCAATATCATAAATTTTTCCTTTAAAGGAAACCATCCTACACTGACATCCCAGTACACAAATCAACACAGCATCAAAATACACGCAAGTATGCAACATTTAGATCCAACTTGAGCAGGGCATACACATTACCTTAAAAACCCAAAGCGCCAACGCAAGAAACTGAAAGTAGTTGCAATAAATTAGGAGGTATTCAAACAAAGCAACTGACAAACTATACAACGAAATACAGCCTAATACGCTACAGTCTGGAACCGTGCGACCGCTACGGTCGCAGTTTCGAATCCTGCCTCGGGCATGGATGTGTGTGATGTCCTTAGGTTAGTTAGGTTTAAGTACGAGGGCAGTTCAATAAGTAATGCAACACATTTTTTTTCTGGAACAGGGGTTGTTTTATTCAGCATTGAAATACACCAGGTTATTCCCCAATCTTTTAGCTACACAACACTATTTTTCAACGTAATCTCCATTCAATGCTACGGCCTTACGCCACCTTGAAATGAGGGCCTGTATGCCTGCACGGTACCATTCCACTGGTCGATGTCGGAGCCAACGTCGTACTGCATCAATAACTTCTTCATCATCCGCGTAGTGCGTCGCACGGATTGCGTCCTTCATTGGGCCAAACATATGGAAATCCGACGGTGCGAGATCGGGGCTGTAGGGTGCATGAGGAAGAACAGTACACTGAAGTTTTGTGAGCTCCTCTCGGGTGCTAGGACCTGTGTGAGGTCTTGCGTTGCCATGAAGAAGGAGAAGTTCGTTCTGATTTTTGTGCCTACGAACACGCTGAAGTCGTTTCTTCAATTTCTGAAGAGTAGCACAATACACTTCAGAGTTGATCGTTTGACCATGGGGAAGGACATCGTACAGAATAACCCCTTCAGCGTCCCAGAAGACTGTAACCATGACTTTACCGGCTGAGGGTATGGCTTTAAACTTTTTCTTGGTAGGGGAGTGGTTGTGGCGCCACTCCATTGATTGCCGTTTAGTTTCAGGTTCGAAGTGATGAACCCATGTTTCATCGCCTGTAACAATCTTTGACAAGAAATTGTCACCCTCAGCCACATGACGAGCAAGCAATTCCGCAGAGATGGTTCTCCTTTGCTCTTTATGGTGTTCGGTTAGACAACGAGGGACCCAGCGGGAACAAACCTTTGAATATCCCAACTGGTGAACAATTGTGACAGCACTACCAACAGAGATGTCAAGTTGAGCACTGAGTTGTTTGATGGTGATCCGTCGATCATCTCGAACGAGTGTGTTCGCACGCTCCGCCATTGCAGGAGTCACAGCTGTGCACGGCCGGCCCGCACGCGGGAGATCAGACAGTCTTGCTTGACCTTGCAGCGATGATGACACACGCTTTGCCCAACGACTCACCGTGCTTTTGTCCACTGCCAGATCACCGTAGACATTCTGCAAGCGCCTATGAATATCTGAGATGCCCTGGTTTTCCGCCAAAAGAAACCCGATCACTGCCCGTTGTTTGCAACGCACATCCGTTACAGACGCCATTTTAACAGCTCCGTACAGCGCTGCCACCTGTCGGAAGTCAATGAAACTATACGAGACGAAGCGGGAATGTTTGAAAATATTCCACAAGAAATTTCCGGTTTTTTCAACCAAAATTGGCCGAGAAAAAAAAAGTGTTGCATTACTTATTGAACTGCCCTCGTAGTTCTAAGTTCTAGGGGACTGATGATCTCAGACGTTAAGTCCCATAGTGCTCAGAGCCATTTGAACAATTTTGAACAGCCTAATATCAGTAATAGAAGCATTACAGGAATAACAAATGTCATATACCTATCTTCACAATCTTTCCCTATATAGGCACAGCACCACGAAAAATTCCTCACTTATTTGGAAACACCAATATTAAAATATCCTTTTCCACAAATAACGAACTTAGACAGCACTCACCTCAAACAACAAACAAAAACACGCCAGTAACAGAACACAGTGCCATATATAAATTAAAACGTACAGTTGCCCTACATGTTACATAGGCAAAATAGGAAGAAATTTCTATACTCGTTACAAAGAACACGTTGGTATTCTAGGCTTAACCACTCTGACAATCCACAATAGCTAACCACAGCACCTTCACAGCCACAGACTAAGTGGCATTCACAACCGTCTGACTGTACCCCACAAAGAAAGCCATGAAACTTGATGTACCAGAAGAATTAAAAATCATATTGGACAAATAAAAGTCTTCTGGAAACTTGTTTAATGAACACAGGTTTTTAGTAATTTCAGAAGTTTATTATTTCCTAAATAAACAGATATTTGATAACATACATATTTTACATATTCACGAATTTCTGTTTTATAAATGACGCATAATTAATTATGTACAGCTTTATATCTTGTTCGAAATAATAACTGCTGTGTGCTTGTAGAAATGCAATGTCTGTACATTAGAAGTTTTTGAGTGTTTTGGCTTGTGATTACGAATGTGCTGTATAATGGGAAGTTTCTGTATGTACGTAAATTTGTCCACTCCTACTGTACTTCAAAACCGTGTATTTAGAACACTACCGAAAACATAGAGTTTTTTTCGACCTGTCTTAGTGTTGTAAACTTAATTCACATTGTGCCACTTTATAATATACCAGTGTAATCTTACCAGGACCAGAATTGACCTAACTTTGGAAAAAAGTGATGTAAACTGTCAAAGCACATTAGAATGAGCTCCCAGGACTTGAAATGCATCGTGCATTGAAATAAAATCACGATTGTGAGCGAAGACAGTAATTCTTTACTTTAGAAATATGGTTATATATTTCTTACAAAAATGATCATGTGTACTGTACATGCATTATTTAATCGTGAGGCTCGCAATTTTGTGGTCCATGGCTTCGTTGGGTGTGCGTCACACTAGAACCCTACCATCGGCTGTTACCAATTAAAATGAGGACTCAGCTGACCGGGCCAGGGTTTTCCAGTCGTCTAGGGCCCAACCAACATGGTCAGGAGTCCACGAAAGGCGCTGCAGGCGATGTCGTGCTGTTTACCAAAGGCACTATCGTCGGTCGTCTGCTGCCACAGCCCAGTAACGTCGGGTTTCGCCGCCTGTCCCAACGGATACGTTCGTCGTACGTCCCACATTGGTTTCTGTTTTTATTTCATGCAGTGTTGCTTGTCTGTTAGCGTACGTTGCCTTCGGTTGTTAAGTGTTAGGGCTGTCGGTCACTGCGTCGTCCTCGGTGAGAGGCAAAGCGTAAAAAGTGATATTCTCGGCACAACATCGACATTGTGGACCTCGGAATATTGAGTTCCCCAACAATTTTTTAAATGGAATGCCCCATGCATCTAGCTTCAAGTACTTTTATGCGTTCAGAGTCCGTTAACTGCCATCGCGCGGCCATAAAAACGTCGGAAACCTTTTCGCATGTATCACCTGAGCACAAATGACAGTTGCACTAATGCACTACCGTTTTATACCTAGTGTATACGATACTGACGTCTTCTGAGTACGTACATCTCACTATCCTGTGACTTTTATCATCTCAGTGTAAATTTAATGTAGGTGTAGACAGTATGCAGAGTAATGTTTCACATTTATTGCAGGATAAGCCTATTAAAATACGACGAAGCAAGTGCTTCGCTCCTGACAACCTTGTTAACATAATTATCAAACACCTGTGAGGCATCAAACAAACACAAATTTTGCATCGCAGCGTACAAAACTAAAATGTGTTCATAACGGATAGAAGCCGTCAAAACTTAAGTTTTTTTCCCCCTAAAACTTTTGCTTCCGTACTGTTATGTATATTCGCTTTCGAACTGTAATGTAATTTTGCATTTCAGACCAGGCCTCGAATACTCATTAACGCAAGATCGGTGGACTGCGTATTAAAAGGTAACTACAATAGACCATCGGACAACCCGTTCGTCACTCTGTATTGTTTCTCTCTTAAGGGGCTCCGGAACGCCCTATGCTTGCAATGTTAAAATAACGCTTATAAATTACATCTTTCCTCACAAAGTATTTGAGGTAGGAAGTTGAACTTTTTACAGATTATTTATTGGAATATGGGCTACAACTTAACACAGGGATTTTACAAAATTTTAGTTCAGTTATTAAAGATGATTTTTTTCAATTGTAATGAAAATTCACAACATTTTTTTGAAATTTTTTATTTATATATTCAAAAATATACAGTTTTTTGGAAAAAGGCTGTGTTAAATTATGCAGAAGATACTGTGTAACATTTACTGAAAGTTTGAAACAAATGTGTTTGGAAGATCCTTAGAAAACATGTAATTAGTATGAGAAAATAAAAGTTTTGGGAATCGAGCGACAAAGATTGGATTAACTTTTTAGTGCATTCCAGGTCCATAGGATGGATTATCTTCATCCTCTGCAAACTCCTCCTCCAGCTTCCTCTTGTTCCTCCTCCTGTTTACTCTTGCTTGTATTTCTAGGCTCTTTACAGCCCTGTCTGCAGCCCGAAGGCGTTCCTTGTCTAAAGCAAGCATCGCTCGTACCATGTTAGAACCTATCTTCATTCCAATATTTCTAAATACCTTTGGCTTTCCAACATTTCTCCTTTTCTTAAAAGCCTTCAGAGGATTTCTAATAACTTTACTTTTACTCATTATTATACTTCAACAAAACAGAGACTCAAGAAACAGAATTAATTACGAATATTTTCGAGATAACGACAGAGTAAATAAACATGAAACAATCGACAATCACACCAGCGATATATATTGAACCATCACAGGTTAGCCACAACACATACTTTATCTCACATCACTAAAATGTACCTGATGAACACGGACGTTAATAATAACACCATTTGACAGCAGTTTAACAGCGCCATGTAGAACACATTTCAAAAAAAATTTAAAACTAGTTGTAGTCTTCGGAATTGAATAAATTATATATCTATTAAAAGGTAATAGTCTGCAGATTCAGAAAACGTAAAAAAGTAAAAACTGAACTTTTCATGATTTTAAGCCTTTCCGGAGCCCCTTAAGGATAATACACGTAAAAATAATGTATGATAAAAAAGGCGCTTGTGTGAGGAATGGCGGCTGCTTGGTTTCATTTGAATAACAAACCGACGATGAGCAATCCAGTCTTCACGGTAGATGAAATATTGCTGGTAAATACTAGCCACGGGAAATTAAAAGTGTTGTATAGAAAACTATAATTACAGGTAGTGAGATGAGGTGAACCTTGACAGTTTATGTGAATTACTAGCTTAATTTTTCTTCTTGGTGAGAATCATTCCAATAAAAAAAAGTCTATGACCTTGCCAAGTCTGCGATGTCTGTAAGACAAATGATTATCGTATTGGAACTTCATTATCACGTTGGTTGAAGACAGCGAGGAGAGGGTAGTGTGCATGTGCAGAACAAATATTTTCCTCTGTTCTTCACAGTACGTCACTGTCGAGAGGGTCCTGTTACTTAGTGCACGCTGTTACGTGTTGAAGAGTGTATAAAGTATTGCCTCGTTTCTCTTTGCTTTACACCTCTATCTATTTTGTGCATTGAGCTTGAAATTAGTAATGTCGAAATCGACTGACGCCGTACGTGAAAGCTATGATTATCTAATCTACGCTGTAGGAAATACTGTAAGTAGGCTGTTTAGGTTTTTTTTATTGGTAACGCCACCTCTGTATGAAAATCACCGGCTGTGCTGTGTGCAGTCTGTGGCTGCTTTGCATTGTTGTAATACTCGCCATTGCAGTGTTAGGCAGCTGGCTGTGAACAGCGCGTAGCGTTGCGCAGTTGGAGGTGAGCCGCCAGCAGTGGTGGATGTGGGGACAGAGATGGCGGAGATTTGGAATTTGTCATGAACTGCTATATATATTATGACTATTAACGTAAATACATTGTTTGTTCTCTATTAATATCTTTCATTTGCTAACTATCCGTATCAGTAGTTAGTGCCTTCCGTAGTTTGAATCTTTTATTTAGCTGGCAGTAGTGGCGCTCGCTGTATTGCAGTAGTTCGAGTAATGAAGATTTTTGTGAAGTAAATGATTTGTGAAACGTATAGGTTAATATTAGACAGGGCCATTCTTTTGTAGGGAATTTTGAAAGTCAGATTGCGTTGCGCTAAAAATATTGTGTGTCAGTTTAAGCGCAGTCTTATGTATAAATTGTTCAAAGGGGAAGTTTCAATACTGCTCCAAGGCACAAGTTTTTTTTCAATTAGTTTTTTGTACCGTTACTTGTTTCGAGCCTGAGTCCATCGTCAGACGGTAGTGGTGACTGCTTTGCAAGTTTTACATACACTGAAGCGCCAAAGAAACTGGTACACCTGCTTAATATCGTGTAGGGTCCCCAAGCACGCAGAAGTGGCGCAACCCGACGTGGCATGGACTCGACTAATGTCTGAAGTAGTACTGGAGGGAATTGACAGCACTAATCCTAGAGCGCTGTCCATAAATCCGTAAGAGTACGAGGCGGTGGAGATCTCTTCTGAACAGCAGGTTGCAAGACATCCGAGGTATGCTCATTAACATACGTGTTTCGGGAGAATGTTCCTGGAGCCACTCTGTAGCAATCATGGACGTGTGGGGTGTCGCATTATCCTGCTAGAATTGCCCTAGTACGTCGGAAGGCACAATGCACATGAATGGATGCAGGTGATCAGACAGGATGCTTACGTACGTGTCACCTATCAGAGTCGTATCTAGACATATCAGCGGTCGCATATCATTGCAGCTGCTCATGCCCCACACCATTACAGAGCCTGTACCAGCTTGAGAAGTCACCCGCTAACTTGCAGGTTCCATGGGTTCATGAGGCTGTCTCCGTAATCTTACATGCTTTGTGTCGTGCACGAGTGGGCCTTCGGCTCGATGATGTTTCGTTGAATAGTTTGCACGCTGACACTTGTTGATGGCGCATCATTCAAATGTGCAGCAATTTGCGGAAGGGTTGCACTTCTCTCTCGTTGAACGATTCTCTTCAGTCGTCATTGGTCACCCTCTTGGAGGATCTTTTTCGGGAAGCAGTGATGTAGGAGATTTGATGTTTTACCGGATTCCTGATATTCAGGGCACGCTCGTGAAATGGTCGTACTGGAAAATCCACACTTCATCGTTACCTCGGAGAAGCTGTGTCCTATCGCTCGTGCGCAGGCTATAATACCACATTGAAACTCACTTAAACCTTGGTAACCTGCCATTGTAGCAGTAGTAATCGATCTAACAACTGCGCCAGACACTTGTTGTCTTATATAGGCGTTGCCGACCTCAGCGCCATATTCTGCCGGTTTACATACATCTGTATTTGAATGCCCTTGCCCCTACCAGGTACTTATGATTGTGCTCTATACATTGTACTTGCTTCATGAATGAAAATCTCTCCTGTACGTATTATAAGACACAGGTTTCAAAAACTGGCTCTGAGCACTATGGGAGTAAACATCTGAGGTCATCAGTCCGCTAGAACTTAGAACTACTTAAACCTAACTAACCTAAGGACATCATACACATCCAAGCCCAAGGCAGGATTCGAACCTGCGACTGTAGCGGTCGCACGGTTCCAGACTGAAACGCCTAGAACCCCTCCGTCACAGCGGCCGCGACACGGGTTTGATATTGTTTTTGCGATCCTTGCTGATCAATGAGCTGAACTAAATATAGGATGGCGAATACATTTGTGTACATTGGGTGCTAATTTGGCGTAACAATTAATGTGATGGGTGTACAAATACGGCACGCTTCTGGAGTCAAAGGTAATGCTTCCTAGCACAGATAACTTCATACGGTTAAACATTTATTTATATTTGCAAGATGCAGGTAATGGACAACGAATAATTATCTCCCTGTCATTTAATTACTATATCTATGATTTCAAATTACAGGAGTTGCATGAAATATTTGAGGTACATTTAGTTTTTTAATTCTACCTGATTCTTCAGGACGTAGTGTGGTTTACTGTGGATGTTGTATGTTTCTAATACCTCTAACAAATTCACCTGTACTCCTTTTTCGGCAAAATGTGAGTTAATATCCTTAAATGTGATTCGACGCTTATCTCTGTGCTTGCGTGTTGTGCCAAGTGAGTAGCGAAAGTTGATTTTTTAGATTGTTGAGCCTGAGTCTTCATGGTACCATGCGTTGAAACTCCTACATATTTTAAGCCTTAAATGTAAAACCGCTTGTAAACCATGTGATCACGAAAACTTTGTTATATTTTAGGACATAAATATAAAAGTTGCAAAGAAGTCAACACCACCATCTAAAGATGGACTCCGGCCCGAACCAACTAACGGTACAATAAAATAATTTCAATAAAACTAGTGGGTGGGTGCAATATTTCCTACAGTGTAAATCATGACAACAGCTGCGGTGTTCTCTAAACAAAAATGGATAAAAAATCATAACTTTCCCAAAGATCCAGGAACATATGATCAGGACGTTCAGCTCTGTGGGATATAAAATCACTCAGCTGTCTTCACTTACTGTGATTCGTATTTTGCCTATACTGAGCCTTTTATACTGAGATGTTTCCCACATCACTTTGCGTTGTGGCTTTACATGTATGAGTGATTGTCTGTGTGTGTGTTCTGTTATAGTGAATACGTACATACACCGTTGGTGGGACACAGGGCGCTGGGTGAAACTGCTTTCACACTATACGCTTCCGTTGTTATAGCGATCTGCTCCAGCTGCTGCAGGTGCTGTATTGAAGCTAAAAGTGTTATTCAAAGTTGCGGAGAAATGTTCGACGGGGCTCTGTTGCATAGCAATAAGATTTGCCCTCAGTTCTTAGCAAGATTGTTGGCAAAAAATGATCCGTGAAATCACTTCTTTTCCAAAGAAAGCATCAAATTATTTAATTAGAACTGTACGTTCCCGTCGGAATAGTTCTCGGGCTGGTATTCATTAATAGACCACATTTGTGTATACGTCGTTTGTGGAAATAACACGTACCTTTTTGAAATGAACGAAGTTTTGTTGACCTTTGTGTCAATGAAATTCTTCTCGCAAATGAATTAGCGTTTCTCTATTATATATAGATATGTATATACAAATTTCCGTCAAAATCTCGCAATGTTCTGGATTTGCAGTCTACGGTAAGGAACAGACTCTTCTCTTATAAAAGTAAATTTTGACAAGAACATAAGCTTAGTATCTAACGTAAGAATAATTGTCTAAGCGCACTACGCCATAGAGTAATAAGGAATAAGTTTGTCTCTCTCTCTCGCATTGTCACGTTAATGCATAGCAATCTTATTACATGATACATCATAAAAAGTTGTGACGGCATAAACATTAAATATGCTACTATCTGTAGCATAATTTTAAAGAGGACAATTACCCACGAAATTTACATACCAATTTATTGAAACTTTAAGAAACCAAGATCTTAAATCAGACTGCATTGCTTTCAGTCCATCTTACCGAAGCCAGAAAAAACTGTTGTTATTCTACCCCCAGACAATAGTTATTGCAAAGATATTGTAAACGCGCTGCTTAGCACACTACCTTCAGTAACACCTAAGAAGAAAAAACTGGAACAAAAAAGAGAAACAGAAAAAGGCCTTATCGAGGATGAAATCAGAATACTTGAGAAAGAACTAACAAAATTCAGAGGAAAAAAATCAGCGTTTAATACCAGAAAAAAAAAAAGAATTAGTGGCTTATGCTTTACTCAAACAAAGGAAGCAATGCCATACATTCAGTTTCTACACAACGCATCAACTACACCACATTTCAGAAAGAGTCTTTCCAGTACAAGTAAGACCTTGCTTTTACTATCTTTGTCCAAGAGGACTTACATTTAAGTAACATGTCAAGTATACCAATACCGGGATTTGCAACTTTTAAAAGACAGGTACCTAATTCTTTTCGTTGTCATGCTGGCACTTTGGTTAATGTGTGTCGATTACTCTCAAGTTTACGTATAATTATCCGCGTATGAAGTAAATGCAACGTTGTATCTTCTTACCTGCATGTAACAGATGTTAACTATTCGTGCTATTGCCGATCGTAATGCACAAAATGTGCTTAGTACACTGAAAACTCATATGATGGCTGCGTATGCAGTACTCCTGAAAATGAAAGACGATGGGATAGAAATATGTAATATGAAACATTCAGTAATAGCATATGTATGTCAAGTTCCTTTATAAAGTATAGTTTCGTTCTTATCATTAGACTGAAAGCAATATACGTGAACCGCGGACGTAGGAAGTAGCCACATGCAGTCCCTGAGTATGTATGTTTCGGTCGTATCCCTAGTTCACTAGATTCTCCTGTTTACGTGAGTCAATGTCAGTTTAAGCGGAATAGCATCATAGCAGAACGTGAGAGTAATTGCTACTGCTACTCGACAGACGTCACGCGGAAAGGCCTGACCGCTGCCGACCGCATTCGCCCATTATGATCTTCGGTTAAAACTTAACATATCGCTTCAGCATAAGTTCGATAAACCACCATAAAGAAATTAACCTAGTTCCTGCAGGTGCAAAGTGACTGAAGTCGTCATGGCTTAAGAACTAGATTGGAGGAAAGAGCATGACAGCTACGATCAATTTTAACTAAAATTATTTCCTGTTCACTGTCGTCATGATTATTGATAACCATTCTTGCAGTCAATTTGTGTAAGGTAAAATTAAAAAAAAAAAAAAAAGAAGTTTATTTCACGCCTGTTCTTCGGAAACCGAGGCAGTGAAATAAACGAAAAACTTGATAATACCCTGTCGGCTACGTTGTTATAGCATTTACACTGTTCCAATACGCATTTTGAAGTCACACCTTCGTCATCTGAACTTCAGCTGTTACCGTAGATCCTTCATTGCGATGCCCACATTCCAGCAACGCACATTTATGGGAGTGGTCACGCATTATTAACCGTTATTGACAGAACTGTGGAGGAATATATACAAAATTACAGAAGATCGTACCAGATAAGATCGAAAAGTAACGGCAATTTTTTAATTTCGTGGGGTTTATACATCCGACTTCAAAAATCTTTTTCACTTGTTGGTACATAAGTTCCTGATGTACGTCTGCATTTTCATTTGTTTATTATTGCCCCCCCATGAACCATGGACCTTGCCGTTGGTGGGGAGGCTTGCGTGCCTCAGCGATACAGATGGCCGTACCGTAGGTGCAACCACAACGGAGGGGTATCTGTTGAGAGGCCAGACAAACATGTGGTTCCTGAAGAGGGGCAGCAGCCTTTTCAGTAGTTGCAGGGGCAACAGTCCGGATGATTGACTGATCTGGCCTTGTAACATTAACCAAAACGGCCTTGCTGTGCTGGTACTGCGAACGGCTGAAAGCAAGGGGAAACTACAGCCGTAATTTTTCCCGAGGACATGCAGCTCTACTGTATGATTAAATGATGATGGCGTCCTCTTGGGTAAAATATTCCGGAGGTAAAATAGTCCCCCATTCGGATCTCCGGGCGGGGACTACTCAAGAGGACGTCGTTATCAGGAGAAAGAAAACTGGCGTTCTACGGATCGGAGCGTGGAATGTCAGATCACTTAATCGGGCAGGTAGGTTAGAAAATTTGAAAAGGGAAATGGATAGGTTAAAGTTAGATATAGTGGGAATTAGTGAAGTTCGGTGGCAGGAGGAACAAGACTTTTGGTCTGGTGATTACAGGGTTATAAATACAAAATCAAATAGGGGTAATGCAGGAGTAGGTTTAATAATGAATAAAAAAATAGGAGTGCGGGTTAGCTACTACAAACAGCATAGTGAACGCATTATTGTGGCCAAGATATACACAAAGCCCATGCCTACTACAGTAGTACAAGTTTATATGCCAACTAGCTCTGCAGATGATGAAGAAATAGATGAAATGTATGACGAGATAAAAGAAATTATTCAGGTAGTGAAGGGAGACGAAAATTTAATAGTCATGGGTGACTGGAATTCATCAGTAGGAAAAGGGAGAGAAGGAAACATAGTAGGTGAATATGGATTGGGGGGAAGAAATGAAAGAGGAAGCCGCCTTGTAGAATTTTGCACAGAGCATAGCTTAATCATAGCTAACACTTGGTTCAAGAATCATGAAAGGAGGCTGTATACATGGAAGAAGCCTGGAGATACTGACAGGTTTCAGATAGATTATATAATGGTAAGACAGAGATTTAGGAACCAGGTTTTAAATTGTAAGACATTTCCTGGGGCAGATGTGGATTCTGACCACAATCTATTGGTTATGAACTGCAGATTGAAACTGAAGAAACTGCAAAAAGGTGGGAATTTAAGGAGATGGAACCTGGATAAACTGAAAGAACCAGAGGTTGTACAGAGTTTCAGGGAGAGCATAAGGGAACAATTGATAGGAATGGGGGAAAGAAATACAGTAGAAGAAGAATGGGTAGCTCTGAGGGATGAAGTGGTGAAGGCAGCAGATGATCAAGTAGGTAAAAAGACGAGGGCTAATAGAAATCCTTGGGTAACAGAAGAAATATTGAATTTAATTGATGAAAGGAGAAAATATAAAAATGCAGTAAATGAAGCAGGCAAAAAGGAATACAAACGTCTCAAAAATGAAATCGACAGGAAGTGCAAAATGGCTAAGCAGGGATGGCTAGAGGACAAATGTAAGGATGTAGAGGCTTGTCTCACTAGGGGTAAGATAGATACTGCGTACAGGAAAATTAAAGAGACCTTTGGAGAGAAGAGAACCACTTGTATGAATATCAAGAGCTCAGATGGCAACCCAGTTCTAAGCAACGAAGGGAAGGCAGAAAGGTGGAAGGAGTATATAGAGGGTTTATACAAGGGCGATGTACTTGAGGACAATATTATGGAAATGGAAGAGGATGTAGATGAAGACGAAATGGGAGATAAGATACTGCGTGAAGAGTTTGACAGAGCACTGAAAGACCTGAGTCGAAACAAGGCCCCGGGAGTAGACAACATTCCATTAGAACTACTGATAGCCACGGGAGAGCCAGTTATGACAAAACTCTACCATCTGGTGAGCAAGATGTATGAGACAGGCGAAATACCCTCAGACTTCAAGAAGAATATAATAATTCCAATCCCAAAGAAAGCAGGTGTTGACAGATGTGAAAATTACCGAACTATCAGTTTAATAAGTCACAGCTGCAAAATACTAACGCGAATTCTTTACAGACGAATGGAAAAACTGGTAGAAGCGGACCTCGGGGAAGATCAGTTTGGATTCCGTAGAAATGTTGGAACACGTGAGGCAATAGTGACCTTACGACTTATCTTGGAAGAAAGATTAAGAAAAGGCAAACCTACGTTTCTAGCATTTGTAGACTTAGAGAAAGCTTTTGACAATGTTGACTGGAATACCCTCTTTCAAATTCTGAAGGTGGCAGGGGTAAAATACAGGGAGCGAAAGGCTATTTACAATTTGTACAGAAACCAGATGGCAGTTATAAGAGTCGAGGGGCATGAAAGGGAAGCAGTGGTTGGGAAAGGAGTGAGACAGGGTTGTAGCCTCTCCCCGATGTTATTCAATCTGTATATTGAGCAAGCAGTAAAGGAAACAAAAGAAAAATTCGGAGTAGGTATTAAAATTCATGGAGAAGAAGTAAAAACTTTGAGGTTCGCCGATGACATTGTAATTCTGTCAGAGACAGCAAAGGACTTGGAAGAGCAGTTGAATGGAATGGACAGTGTCTTGAAAGGAGGATATAAGATGAACATCAACAAAAGCAAAACAAGGATAATGGAATGTGGTCGAATTAAGTCGGGTGATGCTGAGGGAATTAGATTAGGAAATGAGACACTTAAAGTAGTAAAGGAGTTTTGCTATCTAGGGAGTAAAATAACCGATGATGGTCGAAGTAGAGAGGATATAAAATGTAGACTGGCAATGGCAAGGAAAGCGTTTCTCAAGAAGAGAAATTTGTTAACATCGAGTATAGATTTAGGTGTCAGGAAGTCGTTTCTGAAAGTATTTGTATGGAGTGTAGCCATGTATGGAAGTGAGACATGGACGATAACTAGTTTGGACAAGAAGAGAATAGAAGCTTTCGAAATGTGGTGCTACAGAAGAATGCTGAAGATAAGATGGGTAGATCACGTAACTAATGAGGAAGTATTGAATAGGATTGGGGAGAAGAGAAGTTTGTGGCACAACTTGACTAGAAGAAGGGATCGGTTGGTAGGACATGTTTTGAGGCATCAAGGGATCACAAATTTAGCATTGGAGGGCAGCGTGGAGGGTAAAAATCGTAGAGGGAGACCAAGAGATGAATACACTAAGCAGATTCAGAAGGATGTAGGTTGCAGTAGGTACTGGGAGATGAAGAAGCTTGCACAGGATAGAGTAGCATGGAGAGCTGCATCAAACCAGTCTCAGGACTGAAGACCACAACAACAACAACATTATTACTTTTGAAAAGATGCATCAAAGAATTTTCATCAAATTTTGCTTGAAAATGGAATAAAATGCAGCATTATATTCGAAATGGCTTTTGGAGAATCTACTGCGAAGAAGACAAAATTTTACGAGTGGTGTAAATATTTCAAAAAGGGTCGAGAAGACGTTCGAGACGACGATCGCCCGGGTCGCGACTGACGACAATGCAGAAGAACTAATGAAAGTGGTTCTGAAAAACCGCCGAATCACAGTCATAGAGGCCGCTGATAATGTTGGCATGTCCTTTGGCTCACATAAAGCAATTTTTTCGGATGTTTTGGACATGAAGCGCGTAGCACGGAGTTTGTTACGAAACTAATGAATTTTGACCAAAAACGACGTCGCGTAGGCATCGCTCAGGAGATACTGAATGAAGTCAACAACTATATGGAACTTTGAAACAGAGTTATAACAGGTCACACATCATGGGTATACAGATATCACGTCGAAACCAAACCCCAGTCTCCCCAGTGGAAACTGCCTGAAGATCCAACAAAGAAAAAAAGAAGTCAACAAGTTCGATCACTTGTAAAGGTTTTTCTCACTGTTTTCTAAGGTTACAATGGGATAGTGCATCATGCGTTTCTGCCTTGTGCTCATACCGTCAATGAGGAACACTATCTGGAAGTTACGTGCCGTTTGCATGAACGAATCCGAAGAAAACGACCAGAACAGTAGCAAAACCAATCTTGAAAACTGCATCACGAAAACGCTCCCATTCAATACCTCAATGATTATTTGGAAAACGAAAAATTCCCTTTACTTTTTGATCACACCTCGTATGTAGATTTTCGTTAAAAAGTATAGTACACTGTATGAACTCACGTAGATTTTTGTGAAAACTTAAATAATGTATACACTACTGGTAAGCCATCGCAGCGGCTATCGATTTCAGAGAGATGCGGTTCTGGCGCTACAGTCTGGAACCGCGTGACCGCTACGGTCGCAGGTTCGAATCCTGCCTCGGGCATGGATGTGTGTGTTGTCCTTAGGTTAGTTAGGTTTAAGTAGTTCTAAGTTCTAGGGGACTTATGACCTCAGCAGTTGAGTCCCATAGTGCTCAGAACCATTTGAACCATTTTTTCAGAGAGATCTGCGAGCAGCGATAGCGGCAACTAGGAGCCTCTCCTACCTAGAGAAAACTTGAGCAACGCCCGCAAGAGGTAACTGTAACGGATGAGACAGCGAGAATGCAAGTGTCCTTAAAGTGGAAAGGACGAAGCCACCGAAGTGAGAGGAAATCAGCATCACGATGCAGCATGGAACCAAATTAGCAGCGAGTATGCCTGGCTTGCGGCACGTTGTCCAAGTTTCCCCTCGCTGACTCGACGCTTGTGGATCGAGGAGGTTACGTGGCAGTCGTTGCGGCGTGCTGCCTCCCGTTATATCCGTTACCGAGTCCGAATAGAACCGAAGAGTGGAGATTACGCACACCTCGGTGCCGTAGCTAGCGGACAGTGGTGAATTTTACTAGCGAAAATCGAAAGCCGAAGTGCAACAGAACAACGGCTGTCCGGAGTCTCAAACCGCGCACTAAGCTATGATGGGACATTTTAGACGATGTTATAGTGCGTGCTGAATCTGTCTAAGCCACTGTGTTTAAGGGTGTTTTGTTGGAGCAAAGCACCAAACGATTACGAGACATCCTTAGACGGCGTTGCACTGAATTATTCAATCTGGAGGAGCTATCATGTATGTGGTGTTGGTGTGAGTCTGAACTGCTCCCTGAGAGTCACTTGATAATTTGTCTCTCGAAGGTCACTGTGTCGAATTGCTTCTCTCTAGCGATTGCAGTTGACTTGGTATGATCTCGTTTTACTGTCATGCATAACAGGTTCTGCCCTGTTGTTGTTGTGTAACAGGTTTTACCCTGTTGGACGAAGCAAATTTTTGTTGAACTGTTCTGTGGCTCATTAACATTAAGAGATTTTTATGTGTTTGTTGCTGCCACGTGTAACAGGTTCTGTTTTGTTGGAAGTAGCAATTTGTTCTAAGACTGTTGAGGGGCATATTTAGAGATAATTCTTACAGTAACAGAGTTTAATTATTTCTGAATTATCATGACTGTTGGGTAAATAATAGTAGTTCATAACTATCACATATAGTAACTAAGTGAATGCTGTGGGGTTGCAGGATGTGAGGGGAGGAATATTTCATTATTTGTCTTCCAGTGCTGACGACTCACGGGCGTGTGTACCTCGTACTGATCAACTGGCATGGTATAAATTTCAAACCGAAGTAACATTCGCGCAAATGCAGTACATACTTACAACAAGGAACATGACATGAAATTAAGGCTGTTGTATGCAGCGCAATGAGTAGAAGAAAAATTACATTTAAGATATTTAGTAAACATTTGTGATATGTCTCATATTGCGTAATACATATACGTTTAAGTACAATTACTCTCTTTAATCAGTTAATGATCCGTTCGCGCTTACATAGCAACAACACTCAATCAGGCAATTAAATTGTCAAGCCTTTGGGGTATGCGACAATAGCAGCAATCTCAAATGGAAAACAGTCGACATGAAGTTTCCCTAGTGGTGCGGATATTTAACGATCAGTAATTGGGTAACAGCGAACCATACCACGCCTTTACTAAAGGTAATCTATTGCGGTTTTATAACTTACTAGTCTATGTAGATTACTAATTAATAACAAGAGCCTAATAACGCGGATGACAAACTGAAATGCATTGGCAGAATCCACAGGACATGTAGTCCATCAACTAAGAACGTCGCTTACAAAACACTCGTGTGACCAATACATGAATATTACTCGTCAGTCTGGGATCCGTAACAGAACAGACTGATAGAGGAAGTTGAGAAGATCCAAAGAAGATCAGCACGCTTCGCTAGAGGTCCAGTAAGTAAGTTCGAAAGTATCAAAGATATGTTCAGTCAACTCTGGTGGCAGACGCTGCAAGAGAGACGTTCTGCGTCATGGTATAGTACACTGTAAAAAGTTGCAAGAACATACATTTCTAGAAGAGTCAACCAACAAATTCTTTCTTCCTATGTATATCTTGAAAAGACCATGGAGATAAAATCAAAGAGACTCGACCCAGACGGAAGCTTACCAGCAATCGTTCTTCCCATGAACAGCACACGACTGGAACGGTAAAAGTGAGAAGTGATAGTACGCAAAATAACCTCTGCCACGCACCGATAGATGGTCATCGGAGTACAAATGTAGATGTACAACCGGTACATATGCGCCCCCAGGTGCCAAAATCCACAAGGTCAGTATTGGCTCTTTTGAAAGAAAGTTTGACGACCACTGATTTTGACTATTTCTTATAGTTGCTACAGTCTTCAAAATCAATAGTGCACTTTTACTTATAACAAGAATCTACATTCATTGTTCTGTAATACTGTATGTACTCCACCACAATTTCGCCAATTACTATAACAAATGTACATAATGTGAAGAACAATCAAACAATTTAAACTCAGAGATGGTAAAGTAGTCTAAATTGAGTGACAGCCCAAATCCGCAACAGCTGTGTATTGTGGTTTCATTATTTGACGACCGGTGTCATGCCCTGGAGGTATATCTTCAGATCAGATGGTTCAAATGGCTCTAAGAACTATGGAACTTAACATCTTAGGTCATCAGTCCCCTAGAACTTAGAACTACTTAACCCTAACTAACCTAAGGACATCACACACATCCATGCCCCAGGCAGGATTCGAACCTGCGACCGTAGCAGCAGCGCGGTTCCGGACTGAAGCGCCTAGAACTACACGGCCTTAGCGGCCGGCATCTTCAGATCATGTAAAGCTAATACGTCATGTGCCACGACTGCGCATAAAAACATGTCGCTCCTCGGAAAAACCTTGGATGAAACGGCAGATGGGCATCCGATCCGAACCATGCAAGATCAGTAAAACATCTCCAAAACTGTCAAAAGACGAGTCCGGACAGCACATGACAATTCACGTATGGTAGGATGAAATCATCGTCAAAATCCGCGGGGAAACAAAGAATTAAAGAAGACAAAATCCTTGGGAGTCAACAACATACTAAAATACAGGGTGTGTCAAAAATAATTATCCGATCTGGCACGTCTGTGTTTCTGGAACTAATAAACATATATAATGAATTTTGTTTTTTGATAAACAGGAAACTGAAAGCTTCTTTTCAAACCTCTTCATAGCTATTCAACATGCCCCCCTTGAGATGCACGGCATATGCCAATGCGGTATTCAGATCGTTCCCACACTGCAGCGAGCATGTCTTGAGTTATAGCTTACACTGTTGCTGTTATGCGATGCCTCAGTTCATTCTTTGTTGTTGCTAACGGAGGCACATAAACAGTCTTTTATAAACCCCAACAACAAATAATCGCATACAGTCAGATCCAGTGACCTTGGACGCCAAAAATGTAAGGCTGAATCATTTGGTCCAGTACGACCGATCCATCGTTCACTAATCCTTTGATTTAAAAATTCACGCTCTTCCAGAGGATAGTAACCCTGTAAAACTCGAGAGTTTGCACTTTCCAACAGTATGTTGTTCACGCACATATATCAAATAACATAATTGTTATGATTTTTTATATCGGATGACTCTTTTTGACACACCCTGTAGATTGGCACGCGGCAAATAGAACTGATCGTTACAGCGCTAGTGACGATGGATTCATCCTGTCATACGTGGATTGTTATGTGCTGTCCGGACTTGCCTTTTGACAGAGTTTTGGAGATGTTGTACTGATCATGCATGGTTCGGATCGGATGCCCATCTGCCGTTTTATCGAAGGTTTTATCGGTGAGTGACATTTTTACGTGCACCTGCACCTAGGAAGTCGTAGCACATGACGTATTAGTTTTATATGACCTGAAGATGTGCCACCAGGTTATGAAACCGGCCGTCATACAGTGAGAACACAATAAACAGCTACTGCGGGTTTGGACTGCCACTCATTTTAGTAAAACCTAATAACACAAGACTAGACTGTTTTATCATCTCTGATTTTAAATTGTTCGATTGTCCTTCACATTATGTACAAGTTCTTTAGCTGTGGTTGCCCGACCTGTAAGGTTATCTGAAGTGGACTAGGAGTGTAGTATAACAGACAAAAAGCTTCTGGCGTTTTGACATACCATGTAGGTCCTTCGACAACAACTCACAATAAAACGATGACTTCGAAATGTAGACGGGCTTAGAAAATCTGCAATAAAGACAGTAGATAGGTATTATTATTGAATTTTCCAAATAGTTCCTTTCTGTGGTGTCGCTGGAAACAGAAGTAATCGTATCACATTTTAGATTTGCTACCAACAGCGCTACAACGGGTCATATAACAGCTTATTTACGTTTTATAAGTCTCCTAGAGCCAATTACCCTGAGCTGAAAGCTAATGATCTACAAACTGAAGGGTTACTAAATAAAGAAAATAAATTTTCAGAATTTGTCTGATGCTTCATGAGGGTATTTTTGATCCCTCGCTGCAATTACAAAAATAAATGATTTTTTTCGCCAGTCGCGCTTCGTTTTATTGAGGTAAAGCATCCTCAGTGGTAGGTAATTAAGTTTATTTACGTTTTAATTTTCACTTTAAATCGAAAAACAGTTCGTTAAGAATAGGTTGGTTTGTTCTTACGGTGATTTCTCGGTTGATTTCTCGCTTACATAGTGGAATGCCATCTGAAAGCACATCTACTGGTACAGATACATGGATGACATAATATGCAGGGTAGATGAACCTAGAATCAGAATACGACAACTACACAAAGACATAAATACTGTACACAAAAGCATAAAGTACACAATAGAAGAAGAACACGAAACCACACTCAACTTTTCAAACAGAACCATAAAAAAGAGAAAAATAAACATACATTAGACATATGCAGAAACCCACTGAACCACAAACAAGAAACAGTCACATACATGTTAAACAGGCTGAACAGGATTCCCCTAAACACTTCTAATTACCAAAAAGAGTCATTACAAAACAAATACCATTAAAAAATGGACGCAAAGAAACAATGGTAGACAAACTAAACAAAACAAAAAAACAAAGCGACAAATAACGAAGAAAACTAACCAAACCACATTAACTCGTACAACTTGCACTACAACAAAAAAGTGGCATACAATGACCTACCACAGCAAATTCACACATAAAACAGGAAACATATTCAAAAACCAAGGCAAAAACATTGCTTACAAAACAAACAATTTCACACAAAAGCACATCCCAAAATTAAAATCACAACTAGACATATACCAACAATTTGGTATCAGCTGAGTTGCAGAGATTGTGAGAAGATATACATTGGAATGACTGACAGGACATTTGACACAAGATACAAAGAACTCATCAGAGCATTCAAATACAGTCCAAATCATTCAACATTTGTGGATCATCTAAAAGAAGAACACCATAGACCGAGCAATATTGAAAACGATATGAATATCATAAAAATCAGTAAAGGCAGACACCTCCTTCCTTTCCAAGAAAATTTCCACATACAAAAAGCATTAACACAAAATAAACAGTTGCTCAACGATCAGATAAATATTGGAAACCAGACTCTATACAGAATAATTGATGAAATCACATGAAAAAGAAAAGAGTCTTTTCCATTCTTCACCCCCTTCTCACTCTCCCAATCGCCCCCTCCCCCCCCCCCCCCCCAACTCACAGTTTCATTTCACTTCTCGCTCCTCACCTTCTCCTCTAACTCATACTCCATCACACTACTATATACTTATGTCCACTCATCATGGTTTCCCCTAGTCAGAAAAATATTCTCCATCGCTATTCCTTCTCTACTCTTACACAGTATATAAATACACAGAAACATACTTAAAAATAATTACACACATACAATAATCTAATTTAAAAAAGAAAATACGTAGGTCAAAGACAAAGTAGTGGAAAGGTTATGTTGGCAACACTACAAAACACAAACAGCAACACTTACTCGAAGTACGAAAACGAACAGAATACAGTGGTGTGCATAAAAGTGTAGTGCTACACAACATCTAAAAAGTAGACGAAAATTATCAGCGTCTAACCCAGAAAAACAACGATGTGCTACCAGACGGCATTCCACGATGTAATCGAGAAATCAGCCGAAAAATCACCTTAAGTACAAACCAACCTATTCTTAAGGAAGTGTTTTTCGATCTAAAAAGCAAATCAAAATGTAAATAAACTTAATTACCGACCACTGATGATGCTTTACCTCAATAAAGGGAAACGTGTCTGGTGAAGAAATCACATTTTTGTATTTGCAACGACAGATCAAATATACCCTCATGAATTATAAAGCAACTACGGACACTATGGCCACATAAATGAAGAATTTTTGTCTGATTTAGTTTCCATTGCGCGCTTTTCCATTATAGTGCGCTGAGAGTATATAAAGAAGAGTTCATGAAAGGAGGATGGTTCTTGACTCACATGAGTGTTATAGAAATCGTAATCGCTCGAGAGTGGTTGCATAATATTCTTCGCAGATGTAATTAAATAATTCTGAAAACCATTATCAAATAATAAACATACAAATATAAAGTAGGCACTAATATGTCACATGGCAGATGTGCGAGTTGATTAATAACAGGTGACAAACATGCAGGCACTCTTCCTGCACGCCACCGTGACTGATCGGGAGGTTCTTGTAAGGTGTGGACCAATGGAAATGTCCTATCGCCATGCTTCTGTCATTGAGACATACATGTAGAGGTAGACTTATTTCCATGAAAATATGTGAAGTTTCGTCGATACTGTTACGGCATGACATAATGCAAAACATATTCCAGTTGAATTCATCATCACTAGACTGTCAATGCCCTTTAGGTTCACGTGTATGCTGCCTGTGTCTCTAGGTAGACGAGGTAGGACCGGCAATTCCGAGAACCACAACTTACACCCAGAGATATACTTACAAGGGAACCTCCCCATCGCACCCCCCCTCAGATTTAGTTATAAGTTGGCACAGTGGATAGGCCTTGAAAAACTGAACACAGATCAGTCGAGAAAACAGGAAGAAGTTGTGTGGAACTATAAAAAAAATTATTAAAATATACAAACTGAGTAGTCCACACGAAGATAGGCAACATCAAGGACAATGGGAGTCAAACAGTGCCGTGGTCCCGTGGTTAGCGATAGCAGCTACGGAACGAGAGGTCCTAGGTTCAAGTCTTCCCTCGAGTGAAAAGTTTAATTTTTTATTTTCAGTTTATGTGACAAACTCTTATGTTTTCATCAATTTTTTGGGAGTGATTATCACGTCCACAAGAAAACCTAAATCGGGCAAGGTAGAAGTATCTTTTTACCCATTTTCCTGTCATGTGACGCACATGCCGTCACCAGTGTCGTATAGAATATATCAGACGTGTTTTCCTGTGGAGGAATCGGTTGACCTATGACCTTGCGATCAAATGTTTTCGGTTCCCACTGGAGAGGCGCGTCCTTTCGTCTACTAATCGCACGGTTTTGCGGTGCGGTCGCAAAACACAGACACTAAACTTATTACAGTGAACAGAGACGTCAATGAACGAACGGACAGATCATAACTTTGCGAAAATAAAGAAAGTAAAATTTTTAGTCGATGGAAGACTTGAACCAAGGACCTTTCGCTCCGCAGCTGCTCATGCTAACCACGGGACCACGGTGCTCCTGAACTCACAATCTCCTTTATGTTGCCTATCTTGCGCATGGACTACTCAGTTTGTATATTTTACTAATTTTTTTCATAGTTCCACACAACTTCTTCCTGTTTTATCGATTGATCTGTGTTCAGTTATTCAAGGCCTATCCACTGTGCCAACTTATAACTAAATCTGAGGGGGGGGGGGGTGCGATGGGGAGGTTCCCTTGCTAGAGCTCTCACTGGTGCCAGCGAAGATAGCGATCGTCAGGAAAGCGGGAAACCCAGTACACGCTCAATGGCTTCGCGAACTGGCATCACGCGTGAAGGACTATGACGACATCAAGCGATGTGACCGTTACACAAATGTGGACCACGCTCCTTAGTGCTTGCGAAAGCTGTATACAATGACTGAATCCTTACTTGAGGCTTCGGAGAAAGAGTAATTGTGCCATAAATCGCTGATCATGATCATTTTTTAAGAATCGCTTACACAATATGTAAGACGTTGTTTACCCCAGTGTCCCCAGTGTTCCTCACAATTAGCCTGTCTCGTTTTGACGAACAAAGGTCACTGTGACTGAATGCGAGCCGCTTGCCAGCCCTTT
Organism: Schistocerca nitens; assembly: GCF_023898315.1. Classification (NCBI taxonomy): domain Eukaryota; kingdom Metazoa; phylum Arthropoda; class Insecta; order Orthoptera; family Acrididae; genus Schistocerca; species Schistocerca nitens. The sequence continues at coordinate 252,383,133 of NC_064618.1, forward strand.
GAATATCTCAAAGGAGTACGAAGTTTTGATGACTTTATTTCACATCATATACTGCCGAAATATTTTCCTTAATGGAGTGAGAAGAAATGATCGCGACTGCAACGATAATTAGAAAAGGAATAACAAGATGACACCCCGGATCTTCTGCAGATGTTGATAAAAGTTAATATCATCAAAACCGCTATCTTTCAACTTTCACAATCGGTTGAAAGATCCAACATTGCTTTTTATCTCTTTCCATATAACTAAACAACGAATGCGAGTTTTCAGCAAACTGCAAATAAATGCTTCATAGAATTTCCTGTCCTTCGTAGTATAATCCCATAAACTGTAAACCACAGTCGATCGCCAGACAGATAGGAACATCAAAATATGTAACTAATTCTGCAGATAAACATAGAGCACAGTTTCCAAGTAGATTTGGAACGCTAGGTGTCAGTCATGTGCAATTTTCTTATTTGCGATGGCGCAGCTAAAATTTGCGCTTTCAGGAGAGTCTCTCCATTTAAATAACAAGTAAGTGCAGTAACCAGACATTTGTGTGCAAAATAAGCGCTCTCCCCGCTATTGTTGAACGTGAGTCTCCTTTAGCCCTTATTTGAGGACTGATGATATAAAACGTCTTGCTACATATTCATGAGCAGGTAACAAACATATTGTATATACTCCACGAAATTGAGAAAAAGTCAATAAAAACTGTAGTATCACTCGATTAAATAGAACTGGAGACCACTACGAAGCTCTTTGACTTAGCATATGGAAGTTACAGATGTGATAGTTATTTAGCTTCAATGAGGACAGAGGGTCAGGAAAATTTCACAGACTTGCAACGCCATTTCTTAGAAGCAAAACAGGTAAATTCCCTTACGCATTGCCAAGCTAATTTGTCAGAAGAGGCAATAAATACAGCAGTTCAAAATTCTTATCACAGATCTTGGAATTTTATGGACCAGGCGACAAGTCGTAAGAGCTATGTTTTGCCTGTAGTGGACGTAATCATCTTGGGATATTCAGCAACTGTTTGGATAACAATGATAATTCTCACTTATCGTTCCGTCTCAGTTGCACATTTCTAATTAAAGTTCTCAGCAGTAAATGAGAATTATCTGAATTGCATTTTTCATTGTAGTATTTCACTTAATCCCTGATCTAAGAGAAAGAAGCAGCATTACATTTTGATCTGTGGATTGGGCAATCACCATTAAGAGTGTAAGGTACTAATATTCCATTTTGTGATAAGCGAGGCATACAGTAAGAGATGAAAATTAACATGTGTGTAGGTCCTTTGAATGAAAGTCATATCTCGAAAACTGTTCAGATCTACTACTTAATAACCATTTACTCACTGTCAGTTTCTAACATATGATCAACTTCAGCGGTCATAAAATAATTTACAATAGCCTACATGTCAAAGTTCGTGTGGGCCAAATAAAACAGAAGCCACCCTACATCACTGCTATCAATAGTAAATGATATTATAAACTCAATTGTGGCTCAAATGGCTCAGAGCACTATGGGACTTAACATCTTAGGTCATCAGTCCCCTAGAACTTAGAACTACTTAAACCTAACTAACCTGAGGACATCACACACATCCATGCCCGAGGCAGGATTCGATCCTGCGACCGTAGCAGTCCCGCGGTTCCGGACTGCAGCGCCTAGAACCGCACGGCCACCGCGGCCGGCAACTCAATTGTACTGCCGAAATATATATGCACTCTTTTAGAGGTTTCTAGTTTGCTCAAGATTTATTGTTGGATACAGTTCATACGGAGCACATTAAATGATTACATTTACAGATTATAAGCGGTCCTGAGCTACGAGGTATCGATCCACCCAGGGAATCTCGTATTAGTATGTGTTTCAGACTCTGGTATCCAGTCTATCGCACAGATGGCGAATACTGTCCTGGGATACCTTATGCCATGCCTGCTCGACCTTTTCATGTAGTTCTGTAAGAGTTGTTGGCTGACGAGTTGCATGAGTGTCACTCCTCGTCTTATGATATCCCGCATGCGCTCGATTGGAGACAAGTTCAGAGATAGTGCTGGACACGTCTTGCAGAGCACGTTAAGTTTCACAGACAGTGCATAGACGAGCATTATCCTGTTGTAACATCATCTTCATGTTGCAAAAATGACAAAAGAATAGGTCTAACAATATTCTGGACGTACCTAGAGCTCGTTAGCGTCCCCTCCAGAAACGACAAAGGTGTTCGAGCGTTGTAGCTTATTGCACATCAGACCATAACGCCTGGAATGCGACCAGTGAGTCTTGGACGAATGTACTCAATGAGACAGCGATCACAGGTCTATGTCGTATATGCAAAAGACCAACACTTGCATGCAGTCAGAATTCTTTTTCGTCGCTGAAGACCACGACGCGCCATTCCAAGTGGTCATCTGACAGCACCAGTCAAGTCGAGGAAGTCGATGCTATGGTGAAGACAGGCAAGAGGTGTGATTGCCTGTAGTATCACTGCAAATATCTGGTCAGCAACAGTTCATGTTGACAAGTCTGGGCTTTCAAGCCTTCTTAACTTTTCTGTGGTACCTGTACGATCTGCCACTGCTGCCCTTACAATACGATGATCCTGGCAGCCGTATGTGCACGTAGACATCCAGAAACTCTTATACACGTGTGAGAATGTTGACGTGACCGCTGACACCCGCATAGTTGCACAACTGACGCATCACGTCCAGCTTTTGTGACAATTCTCCAAAAGGACCGTTCCGTCACTCGGAATGCCACAATTTGACCCCCTTCAAACTCGGTCAGTTGGCTGTAGGAAGCACGAGTGCGTCACTGTGGCACGGTTGCCTGCTTCCTTCACATGTCTGCACCACAGTGAGACTTCTGCCTCTGAGCATTCCCTGTTAAAAGGGTAGAGACAGCGTTCTGGCAGCTACGCCACGACGCTGTTGGCGGACGGTTGAAATCATTATCAGCATATTTACTATCCCCCCAGATGGCACATGCCGTCATCAGATCAAAATCGGCTTGGTCTTTTCGTGTATACTAAACTTAATTCCGGCAGTGTATACTGACACAGTTAATCGAACCTGATATATGGTCATAACGAAGTACTTTTTGTGAGAGAGCATTTCCACATTGGTCCGTGCAGAAGCAGATTTTCATGTAGGATTTTGTAAATAATTTTATGATACGTGATCATATTGCCGAAACAGGTAGCAAATCAGAAATTATCTTATTAAAACCTTTTTGCGGTTTTTGAAATACAACTTTTTTTCAAGTACTTACGAGTTGCGGAACATCACCAGCACAAAATCTAAAGTTCCGCGGAAAGCGTGGGCAGAGAAATTGGGCAATCGGACACTACAACAGTGGCACGCAAAGGAACAAACATGCTGCAGAGGGACTTGCCACACTGAACTAATCGTGATCGAGTCCTCATATATGTCCTAAATTTTACACCCATCGTCAACTTATCTGCACATACTTTCTATGCTTACATGTGAGCCAACCTATTGTTTCCACTTCCAATTTTCTCACATCGTTAATAATGGATTTCCCCTCAAGAAACAAACCGATGCACCTTCATTTTTTCCCGCTATATTGCTTTTCTTCTCTAACATCCAGTCTCTCTTATCGATTTTGTGCTTGGCCTCGGCAGCCAAAGACATCATGTGTGTGTCAGTTGTGTTTACTTGAGTGTGTGTGTGTGTGTGTTGTCTAATTCCGATGAAGGCCTTTGTGGCCGAAAAGTGTCTTGTGCCTATCTGCGAGTCATCATCTCCGCTATAAAGTGAGTAGCAACTATCTTCTCCTCGCTCCAGGCAAATGCCGGGATGGTTCCTTTGAAAGGGCACGACCGACTTCCTTCCCCGTCCTTCCGTAATCCGTTGAGACCGATGACCTCGCAGTTTGGTCTCTTCCCCCAAACAACTCAACTCAACTATCCTCTCCATAATATTGCTAATAAACTCAACACATGTATATAACAGAGACTTCAGTCACCAATATTACATTCTCCTTTACTACTTATAATAATCTGCCAACTCTGGAGTAACTTTTAGATTCCACGCTTTGTGTTTTTGAGGTGCAGAACCCTTCGAGCCATGTTCTAAGTGCTTTTCATCCGGAAAGAAACTTTCTTGAAGGTTGTTCGACAGAGAACGGCGAAGGTGAAAAACCGACGGCGCAAGATCAGGCTAATAAGGTAGGGGCGGAATGGCTTCCCAATCCAATTCCAGTAAAGTGTTTTTTGTCAGTCCAACAGAATGCGTGCAGACGTTATTATGGAGAAGGTCGTTGATCTGGGACTGTTTCACAGTTGTTGACAATACATTTCAGCAGTGATGGTTTCACCTTTGGGATGCAGTTCGTAGTACACCACACCGTCGCTGTTCCACCAGATGCATAACATTGTCTTTTGTGGATGAGCTTTGTTTGGGCTAAGCCATTCGTTTCTTTTCCTCATTTTACCATAAAGAAACGTTTTCTCGTCAGCATTAACGATACAGGATAGGAACAGTCGATGTGCTTCATGAGCAAATTGATGACGAGCAAGCGGAGAAGCATATATGGCCACCCGCTAAGTTTTGTGATTTTGGCTTAGAGGATTCGATACCCCTATACCCGATGTTTGAACCTTCTCCATTTTATGTGAATGTCACTCGATGGTAGAATGATCTCAGTACATCACATTTACCAGTTCCCGAGTACACTGATGTGTTCAAAAAAAGAGCTTTATCAAACCCCCAAGATCTTCCTGAACGTGGATAGTCACTAATGCCAAAACCGTCGTTTTTAAAACGAGAAAACCATTTACGTCCCGTGCCCTGTCCAATGGCATGATCCCCATATCAGGCACAAATGTTTCTGACTGCTTCCACTGTTGGCACCCGTTATTGATCTCAAACAGAACAATATGTAGGAAATGTTACGATTCGTCCTCTTGGCACTCCACGTCTTTGCGTCCACAGCATCACTTACTATCTCCAAATGACAAAATCACAACATGGAAACTCAAATAGCAACAGTAAGCTACAAATAAAAATCATAATCGATAAATAAACCCGTAGCAACCGGAATACCAACATCCAAAACAAAACGCATCTAACTTAAGCACCAATCTAATATCATCAACTGACGTTATTTGTTATGTATTTGTTAACAGGTAGAAAGCGCTTTTGTAGTGAATTGTTCGCAGTTCAGTTCCTACATTGTGAAACTAGAACTTTATGTAAGTTCCCTCAATTTATGAGTCACGGATAATTCAAACTCTTGACGTGCCAGAATGAGATTTTCACTCTGCAGCGGAGTGTGCGCTGATATGAAACTCCCTGGCAGATTAAAACTGTGTGCCGGACCGAGACTCGAACTCGGAACCTTTGCCTTTCGCGGGGAAGTGCTCTACCAACTGAGCTAACCAAACACGACTCACACCCCGTCATCACAGCTTTACTTCTGCCAGTATCTCGTCTCCTACCTTCCAAACTTTACAGAAGCTCTCCTGCGAACCCTGCAGAACTAGCACTTCTGAAGTTGGGAAGGTAGGAGACGAAATACTGGCAGAAGTGAAGCTGTGAGGACGGAGCGTGAGCCGAGCTTGGGCAGGTCCGTTGGTAGAGCACTTGCCCTCGAAACACAAAAGTCCCGCGTTCGAGTCTCGGTCCGGCACACAGTTTTAATCCGCCAGGAAGTTTCAAGTTTCAATCTCTTGGCGTGTTAGCTCCACCATTTGAGTGAAACGGTTTTTTGACAATATCGCTGCGAGTTTGTTTTTTAGTGTGCTGATGGGCACTTAGTTTGGCGCGCATTTTGAGTTCGTTTTATTATGCTTCTGCTGTGATACGAGTGTTAAATACATGGGATTTTGTTTCGTGGAAGTTGATATGACATGCAGTTATCATAACTTAAGTATTGGCTAGGTATCTGCATGCAGCACGTACCTACATTATCAGTGCTCACTTTTGAAACGGCTGGTTTCAGGCCGTAAATAGTGACCTTAAGAGCCTGGTCAAGACGGAATAAATTAATTGTAGTTCGGTGCTGACTTTAGAGTAATAGTCACTAATTGCTGGGGGAGATGTACATCAATTTTATAGTTTGTGAAAAGGGGGAAAGCTGTCATAACGGTTAGTAGATCTAGTAATGTTTTGTGTGTTTTAGTTTGGATTGTTACGAAGTTAACTCACCATGTTATGTATTATTTTCTTGGATTTGTAAGGCCAATTTTCGGTTTTCAAAGCCGACTCCAAAAGGTGAAGATGCAAACGGATGATTCTTGAAGAAGGCAGAGGCGTTAAGTGACAAAGAAGTCGGTGTCTGCGGCGTAGCGTTTAATTGTATAGACAAGCATCGGTAAATTGTTCGTATAGCGTAAAGGTTATAAGAGTTGTGTTCCGGTTGGAGCTTCAATGTACTGCGTTGATAGAGTTGTACATACAGATGTTTGTACATGATTAATGTCATTGTGTTTATTACATTAACTGAAAAAAGTTTCGAAACTATACGCCAACCTAATACATCCTAAGAAACACTGCTTTTGCCAGTATTTAAAAAAAGACATAAATAATGAAAGAACACTAGTATCAATCTCCTAAGTCTTGTATTTGAAGATGGTGTGAGCTAAAACGCAGGAGGACGGAGTATTGTTTAGGTCTAAAGCCTATAGTCAAAGAGCACGTAATGCCCAGCGATAACGAACATGGTACTTGTCATCACTCTTGTACACAAAACAGTATACGATCGGACATTACAACAGTAAATACGAACGTCTAAAATACATTTCATCGAAACAATTTCATTCATCTGACACATTAACATCAATCTACAAAAACAGCCATCGTAAATGTGATACGTTTTGTCGTAACACCAAAAAGTGCTCCATAAATATAATCATTTCCGTTACGAACAGGAGACTTGCGATATTCTACGTAATTTACACTCTTTGCAACAGTACTGAAATTTTCGATATATGTTTACTGTGGAAATCCGTTTGTTCATTGAGTATATGCCTAACCTCTTCATTTAAGCGTATAAACGAAGTTCTTCAAATATGTTTTGTAAACCACCTCCACATGCCCTGTACGAAAGAAGTTTTTACTAATTTTATAAACTGCCTGTCCTTCAGATCATAGAAGCGAACTGAATGACGGAGTATTTTTCTCATTGAGATCGTTCATGGTAGTATGATGAATCTGAATATAGGGTACGAATAAAATGTTTGTAGACTATAGTTTAAACAAAGTGTGTGAGGTACAAATTTAGCGAGGAATTACAGTTATGTTAAAGTTCGTGATTACTATAGGTTTATTTCCATTCACAAATTTCCGTCGGAAGTTATGTATCTTCTGTTATATAAAAGAGAGCCAGACTCAATAAAAAACCGTTATACAAGGGAAGTAAATAAATAGTTACATTAATTTCCTCTTAAAGAAAGGCCATCGACCCTTTGGAAACCATCCGTTTATCAAAATTAACCTTACATTGTCGATACTGACGTTAATAAGAAATTACAAGAAACGTCGCTATTGTCCTTAACAGAAACGAATATGCTATCTTTATGACGACGATCGGCATTTCTCTGCAGAAATGAAATTGCTGCCAACTGGACAGATGTCTCAAACATCAGTTCTCAAATTTACCCTTAGATCAAAATTCGTTAGTACAGGTAATTATGGAAGATTAACAGCGATATTTTACATGGAAGGGCTGCATAGTTGTCAGATATCATCATGAGTAGTGACAATACTAACATGCACAAAACACCACAAGAAATATAACTGAAAAAACTGAAAATATGTTTTTAAATATTTATTCAACTGTGATTTAATATTCGATTTGGTGACGCCGTTGTTTGGTTCTCTAAACTTAGTGTTACACAAGAGAAGTTTTACAGAGTTAACAGTTCGCGAAATGTTTTGTACTTTTAGAGCTGAAAAAATTTGCACACGTTTTAAATGACTGGAGACTTTTTATTTACTAAGCATGGTTACACTGAATAGATAGAGCTGTCCTCAGAAGAATGTTGCAGCACTGCTGAAGAGGTAGAAGCAGAGCAGAACCAAAGTCCTATCAGCCATGGTGGCCCACACCTCCGTGGGAGTCGTGGTGGCCGCCTTGGTGCTGCCCTGGGCCACCTCCTTGGTGCTGCCCTGGACCACCGTGGTGCTGGGATCCACCACCATGGTGCTGGGATCCACCACCATGGTGCTGCGAGTGCTGGGGGCCTCTGTGGTGATCAGGTACAGCGCTGGCCCAAAGTGGCGAGACGCACATGGCGGCGACCAGAAGCGCCGTCAAAATCACCTGCTCAACACAAAGATTCCTGCTACAAAACGGTAGAGCGAGGAAAGAAGAAGAAATGAACACTAGGGTCTGACGTCCCGTCGATGACAAGGTCATTAGCGGCAACGCAATCTCGAATTGGGATAGGATAGGTTTGGAAAGCGGCCGTACTCCTTTAAAGAAACCCTCCCAGTTTTCTACATCTACAAACTATCACGTTGAAGGATTTTGATTCTTTGGAAATGGATTGATGGCGAAACGCGTAAGGATTAAAGAAATTGTGGTCAAGGGAAAAGTTTTGTTATGAGGAGTGTTCAAAAGAAAATGTACGAAACAACAATGTGGGTATAATTGAAATCTTTATTAAAAATAGTCACCACCATCCTGAGCATAACAATACCATATTTTCACCAGCCGCAAGGAAGTCAATATTCTATTGTGTCATTCATTTAGTCATCGGAGTTAAAGTACTTCCTTTGAGATGTTTTTTTGGAGGATCCAACACATGGAAGTAGCAGGGAAATGTGTCCGGGTTGCAGGGCGGATGCTCAAGCTGTCCCCACTTGAATGTGGCCATTACGCTTTGTGTGACCTTGGAGACGCGTGGACGAGGGTTGTCGTGGGGACAGTACCATTCTCCCCGTGAGCAGCCCAGGCCGTTTGCTCTTCCATTATTATACATGCGTACGCTGCGGAGTGTCTCATAGTATACGTCACAGTTTACGGTTTTTCCGCTCTCGAGTAACTCGAAGGACAATTTCGTCTACGCAAACCACCTTCAGCTGTGTTATGGAGATACTGTGTACCATTGTTACTTCCCCCTTTTTTATTGAAGTCAAGAATGATGTGGGGGAAGAGCATTTCTGGTAAGCCTCTGTGTGAACTCGAATCTCCATTATCTTGCCTTCATAGTCGTGAAATAGAGTTAGCAGGAATCAGTATAAGATCTTCCGGTTGTCACCAGTTGATCCAGACCTTCTTCTGAGGTTGTTTGCGAGTTTTCCAGTAATTTTACAATACCCTGGCCGCCTTACGAGCGCTGCGCTGGTTAATTCGTGTGATGAGGTGCTACCTCCACGTGTTGTGACCTGCTCGTTGTTCTGTCAGGGTTGTTTCCTTGGGGAAGCTGGCTTCACCGAGCTTCTAGAGCTCTGCCTGCACTTTGTTGTGGCATACCCATTGTCCGACTCCTGCGTCAGCACCACTCCGGCTAGATGACATTGCCAGTAGCTACGCTGCCGCCGGCACAGCTCCCGATTTCGTCGTAGCACGCAAACCCTCCCGCCCGGCACTGACGGTGCCTTCAATAAGTCGGTGTCCAGCTTCTGTTAGTAGATGATATTGTCATTTTTCAAAAAAATGAAGGTGACCTCCAAAGATCAGTATACTGACGGAATGAGATATGCAAGATACATAACTTCTATGAAGAAAGACATATGGCATTTTTTTAAAGAAATGATTCGATGCAGTTGACGCAACAAAACTTTGGAAACTCCTGGAAGAAAGTAATAACCGGTCACACAGCGTAAAAGTAATTCTGATGATATACACTGATTATATTAATGCAGTCAGAAATGGAAGGAGTTAGACAAACTAGCACCGCTTCTGTTGAACATAGAGTAAAATCATCAGTCAATGGGGATAAAATCCCCATGAGAGAATCAAGGAAAACTCACCTAAACTCGCTATTTTCCGGATGACCAGCTACTTCTTGCGTAACGGGATGACCTGCACACAATAGTAAAATGTACAACAAGGGGGGGGGGGGGGGGGGAGTCTCTCTCAACAAAACCAAAGCTTTCATCGAGGAAGATCACAAGAGAACCAAAATTGCAATAGAAACACAATCCTCAAGCAACTATCAACACGCAGATAACTAAGGCACAACCCCAGAAAAATTCATCTCCCTCTACGTCTACCTGATTACCCTGCTATTCACAATGAAGTGCCTGGCAGAGGGCAAGAACACGATATACAATGCAAAATCACAAACTTCACAGTACTAACAAATAGCATCATCAGAATGTCTTTTTCTCAGCGGCCCACCACACTCGAACTAAATAATACCCTGGTGAAACCTACCATTTTGAATGGCAGCAAAGTTTGCACACTCCGCAGACAAGTCGAACGGAGACTAATGATAGCTGAGACGCCATTCATGAGAAGAACTACTGGCTACACATTACGGGACAGGAGGAAACCTGATGACAGCCTTAAGGATTTCAAACAAGTTCTGACCAAGCTGCAGAACTACAGAATATCTAGGAAATTAATCTGCCAGGAAGTTTCATATCAGCGCACACTCCGCTGCACAGTGAAAATCTCATTCTGGAAGGACCATGTACTTCGGATGAACGCCGGCCTGATCCCCCGAAAATTTCTAATATACCAGCTAGCTACCTAGAGGTAGAAGGGATGCTGGAAGACCAGGCCACCAGGCCTAATATTGGGTAGGAAGAAGAGAGAGAAAGATTATACACAATTTCGGAACTTGTGCTATTGAAAAAACACACCGGGCAAAAACAGGGATACATCACATACACACCGTGCGAAACCGTCTTGAAAATGGTCTCAGTTCCACAAGGAAGAGAGCCCGCAAGTTCCAGCCGGTACGTCATGTCCAGCAGAAGACACTGACTGACGGTTAGGTCTCATACTACCACCAAATTTCTGCGATGTTCACAGCTTCTTTTTAACCCGCTTTTTCATATAGTGTCAGGCATTTTCTATGGGATTAAGGCCGCGTGATTTAGTGGGCCAGTTGAACTATGGTACGCTGCCTGTCAAAGCGCCTTTTCTCATCTTCGGAAAAGGGAGTGTACACAGTATGTTCATCATGAAGAAGCAGAAGAAAATGTAATACTCGGTCACCGGAAATGATAAAGTTAACATCTTGGTTCACGTTTACTGTGACCTGAATGAGTGCGCGAAAGTTATGGTTTTGAATAATACCAGCAAACATTGCAGAACCACATGCCATGCATTGCGAGTGAACGATTCGTTGAGCAGTCGACGTACTCGACGGCTTGCATCATACGAAATGAATCAAAACCACGACCTTTTACACGGTAACTGAGCCCAGAGAAGTTCCTTTAGGGTTCGAATAGATTTTCATTGACAAGGCAGGACGCTTGTCTCTGGTCCCTGAAGGTTAGGACTCATTTACGATCACTGTGCTCAAGCCTTGTTGCACGGCTGGAACTGGTACACAATATATAGCGTGTTCTTTCTAGGTGATGATTAACTGTCCTGTGTGCTTATAATCTGCGAAAACCTACAATAATATCTCCCAAATCTTGCTTCTGAGATAGTGCTTGAGAATGATATATGATTTTGAATTCTAATTCTGAAACACAAACGCTTTGCTCTGAAAATTCAGTAATATTTTACCCAGTGTGCACAGTGTTTTGGCTGTTTAAATCAGCAGATTAGGATACCAACTAAATTAGATGAAAAGCAAACTGCAAAAGGGATAAACATAAAAGCAGTCGGGCAGCAACGGAAAGCTGTAGCAGGTTCGCGAACCAAGTACCACGTATGCCTTCCATAAACACATGTATAACTTTTGGATGCATACTATACTTGCTACAAGGCACCAACTGATGGCAAATAACTACTTAACAGCCAAATTAGATTTTTTGTGGTACAGGGTCCACATTATAAACATGTGGAACTAAAAGGAAAGCCGTAGTGCTTTGTATCACACCTGCTAATTAGGTTTGGAACAGGTCAATAGATAGTATAAGAAGAGACAAGTAGCAGAAGCTAAAAATGCTGTACGACTTCGGAATAACGACAATGCACAGGTGTTTGAGAAAGCGCGCAAATGCCCGAGAGACCACTCACCAGATACTTGTTCATGATGCTGGTGTTGATAACAGATTGCACTTTGCTGTTGACTTCTGTCCGCTTATATATGTTCGGCGGCTCCTGGTGCGCACAACGAAGCTGTTGCTTTCTCAGAAAGCCACTTCGAATGATTAGTTTAAACTGACTTTGGGGAAAGGACCATGAAGTGAGTGAGTTTTTCCGAAGCACGTTCGGTACGTGACGTCAATCTTTTTCGATGGAGTGCGGGAGCTGAACAAACAATGCAACAAGGCCACTGAGGCTTCAGAGCGAACCGGGGAACCACTGAACGCCAATAAGTGCATTTTAGCAAATACGTCACTGTGAAAACAGCGCAAATTGTTTGTCCTACTGCTTAGGTATTGCATAAGATACACTCAGCAGTTGACATCTAAGTATCCTCTTCGGTAAACGTCTTCAGAAATGACAAAAAAAAAAAAAACACATTCATTCCACATACACTCAGTAATGACTGCACAAAAGTATTTAATGTGTAATAGTCACAGGCTTGAACTAAAATCGAATATAACCTTTATTAAAGTAGGAGGAAGGATGCAGTGTGAGGGAACGGCAGGTTCTCTATCACACTGTAATCTTTCCTCTCATTTATTTGGTGAAATGGTTTTTTTTTTTTTTTGTTTTTGCTTGCGATGTATCACAACGTAGAACGAGGACTAATTTTATAGACTCGTCAGTCTTGGGTTCAAAAATTAACGTGTACGTTGTCTGTGTGCCTAATCGTTACGACGAAAGACGGCTACTAATCATTCCTTACTGGAAGCCGTAGCTTCAGCCAGGTTTTCTGGAGGACAAGGATCAACTAACATAGACGAGAACAACGAAATCTGAGGGCAGACAATGTGGAAGTCGGCACGAAGACTCCTAGAACGACGAATAACCGTTCTGGAGGAAGTAGAATGGAGGAAAGTTGTTGAATTTGAGAGTCACGCAGCGTTATAATGACGAAGACGGGTCACTCAATGCCTTAAATGAGATAGGCTTACTCACCAGTGCGTATGGTGTTTCACAATTCATGTTACATACTTCTAGAGGTTGTAGAGGAGACTTAGTAGATCAAGCCGTACACAGAAACCCATACCCAGAAACGTCACCCAACGACACTAAAAAATGGCTCTGAGCACTATGGGACTTAACTTCTGAGGTCATCAGTCCCCTAGAACTTAGAACTACTTAAACCTAATTAACCTAAAGACATCACACACATCCATGCCCGAGGCAGGATTCGAACCTGTGACTGTAGCGGTCGCGCGGTTCCAGACTGTAGACGCAACGACACTACAGAGCGCCAAAGCTACAGGCGCCGGCTCCTGTAAATATATGTCGAAAGGTATAAGCGAAAACCGTTCTGATATCTGTGACAACCGAACGCAAGTACTTGTACTGTTGTTACTAATATTGTAAAATATGCAACTTTCAGAGGTGATAGTACGGACCAAAACAAGAAAAAAGTCCAGTCAACATGGGCTCTAAAAAACGCACCTTACAGGATATTAACACTTATTCGATAGAGGAGATGTGTTTCATGTTTACTGGATATATTTTCCCTTGTTTTGATCTATACTACCACCTCTGAAAGTGGTCTACCCTTCAATCTTAGCAACAACGGTACCAGTACACGTATTTCACTGTCAGAGGTTTCCGCTTGTAACTTTCGACACATTCGTTTCCGGTACAGGGATCCCTACCTCAAATTGATGCATTTATCCCTCGCCATCATTCTAGAATGTTTGCGGCATAATCACGAAATCATCCTGTATATACATACATTTAAAGGCACCAGCACCTATAACTTTGACGTTCTGCAGCGGTGTTGCATGTGTCCCCATGTAAAACTTGATCTACCAAGTCCCCTCTACAACCTCCAGTGTATACCATGCAAGTCATCCAAGCATCCTTGCACGTTAAATCTTTGATAATTTTCATTATTTGGAAGAAATGTTACTACGTATACAAGGTGGTCCATTGATAGTGACCGGGCAAAATATCTCACGAAATAAGCATCAAACGAAAAAACAAAACTCGTCTGGCTTAAAGGGGGAAACCAGATGGCGCTATGGTTGGCACGCTAGATGGCGCTGCCATAGCTCAAACGGATATCAACTGCGTTTTTTTAAATAGGAACCCCCACTTGTTATTACATATTCGTGTAGTACGTAAAGAAATATTCTGTTTTAGTTGGACCACTTTTTTCGCTTTGTGATAGACGACGCTGTAATAGTCACAAACGTATAAGTACGTGGCATCACGTAACATTCCGCCAGTGCGGACGGTATTTGCTTCGTGATACATTACCCGTGTTAAAATGGACCGTTGCGGAAAATGTCGATGTCGTATTGATGTAAGGCTATTGTTATCAAAATGCCCAACGGACGTGTGTAATGTATGCTGCTCGGAATCCTGGACGACATCATCCAAGTGTCTGGACCGTGCACCGGATAGTTCGTTATTTAAGGAAACAGGAAGTGTTCAGCCACATGTGAAATGTCAACCACCACCTGCAACAAATGATGATGCCCAAGTAGGTGTTTTAGCTGCTGTCGCGGCTAATCCGCACATCAGTAGGAGACAAATTGCGCGAGAATCGAGAATCTCAAAAACGCCAGTGTTGAGAATGCTACATCAGTATCGATTGCACCCGTACCATATTTCTGTGCACCAGGAATTGCATGGTGACGACTTTGAACGTCGTGTACAGTTCTTCCACTGGGCACAAGGGAAATTACGGGACGATGACAGATTTTTTGCACGCATTCTGTTTAGCGACGAAGCGTTATTCACCAACAGCAGTAACGTAAACCGGCATAACATGCACTATTGGGCAACGGAAAATCCACGATGGCTGCGACAAATGGAACATCAGCGACCTTGGCAGGTTAATGTATGGTGCGGCATTATGGGAGAAAGGATAATTGGCCCCCATTTTATCGATGGCAATCTAAATGGTGCAATGTATGCTGATTTTCTACGTAATGTTCTACCGATGTTACTGCAAGATGTTTCACTGCATGACAGAATGGCGATGTACTTCCAACATGATGGATGTCCGGCACATAGCTCGCGTGCGGTTGAAGCGGTATTGAATAGCATATTTCATGAAAGCTAGTTTGGTCGTCGAAGCACGTTAACCGTATCTGATGTCCCCGGATTTCTTTCTGTGGGGAAAGTTGAAGGATATTTGCCATCGTGATCCACCGACAACGCCTGACAACATGCGTCAGCGCATTGTCAATGCATGTGCGGACATTTGGAAGGCGAACTACTCGCTGTTGAGAGGAAAGTCGTTACACGTATTGCCAAATGCATTAAGGTTGACGGACATCATTTTCAGCATTTATTGTATTAATGTGGTATTTACAGGTAATCACGCTGTAACAGCATGCGTTCTCGGAAATGATGAGTTCACAAAGGTACATGTATCACATTGGAACAACCGAAATAAAATGTTCAAACGTACCTACGTTATGTATTTATTTTAAAAAACCTACCTGTTACCAACGGTTCGTCTAAAATTGTGAGCCATATGTTTGTGACTATTATAGCGCCATCTATCACAAAGCGAAAAAATTGGTCCAACTAAAACATTCATATTTCTTTACGTACTACACGAATATGTAATAAAAAGTGGGGGTTCCTATTTTTAAAAAACGCAGTTGATATCTGTTTGGCCAATGGCAGCGCCATCTATCGGGCCCACCATAGCGCCATCTGGTTTCCCCCTTCAAGCTAGACTGGTTTTGTTCTTTGTCGTTTTTCCATTTGGCACGATCAATGGGCCATCCTGTATATATGTGGTTCGCTGGCCCGAGGTGGAGGCACCAAGCTTGGGGATTGGCTGTAGCATCGCATTAAGAGGTGGTCACGAGGTCCGAGTGGCCAAAGCCACGAGCTGCGGGAGGACGACGGTTCAATCCCGCGTCCGGCCATCCTGATTTAGGTTTTCCGTGATTCCCCTAAATCACTCCAGGCAAATGCCGGGATGGTTCCTCTGAAAGGGCACGGCCGACTACCTTCCCCATCCTTCCCTAATCCGATGAGACCGATGACCACGCTGTCTGGTCTCCTTCCCCAAACAACCAACCAACCAACCACGAGCTGCGCAAGGATGGCCTGCGCAGAGCGAAAATACAGAACTTCCCCGTGGTCAGTGTCGACTACAAGCAGCATGCCGACATCCTGTCGGTTGGTTACCAACATTCGTGTCGGACGAGACCGTTCGTCGCCTGGCTGCCCTCTTCTACCTGGCTGTCATCGGCACCACTCAGTTACCGCTGCGACGCACTGTGAAACCATGGAAATGCTTGCTGATAAAGAGGAGTAGCATTGTATAATCCTCATGGTGATTTTTGTCAATGTCTACCTGCCTTCCTTATTATTTTCCGGTTTGTACCAGACCCTCAGAGTTTTACTCGGTCAGCTCTTTGGTCGTAAATATAGGCCATAGTATTGTACTAAGACACTAGTTGTCGTTAAAACTTTGTCGCGCTATTATATTGACTTTCCTTTCTGGTTTGTACCCGATCACTAATGTTCTAATGAATGAGCTCCTGGTCGTAAATACAGCCGGAACAGTTGTACTAAGGCACAGGTTGCCGTTAAACAAAGAGGTTGTGGTTAGATTTAGATGGTAACCGATTATATTCTTTGATTGTATTTACATTTCTCAGTCATTAGTTATAATCTAAACAATCTTTTGTTCTAAGCGGTTCATTGCTGCGTTTGAAAGACCGGGTCATTATTGATGTATTTTAACTGTATCTTGTGGTTCCGCCGAGTGAGTCCTCTTGTAATAAGTGTTCACAAGTAATCTTTTAAGACGTTCCTTGAGAGCGGTCTTAATAACTGACAATCAGTTTAAATTTGGAAATATTAGCAGCTAACTGTCTCCAGGGCTTTAGTCAAAATAAGATTGTCAGAAGGCACGGGTTGGGATCCAGTCACACCTTGGTTGCCGATTGAAATGAAGTAGTTGGTTGCTTTGGCGTAAGCCTTATCATTGTCATATTGTTTCCTAATCCGTTTAACCTTTAAGCATAGGTGCGCATCTGGACCCCGAATATTTCGACATAAGGCTTTCAAATTAAAAAAAAAAAAAAATTGGTTCAAATGGCTCTGAGCACTATGGGACTTAGCATCTGAGGTCATCAGTCCCCTAGAACTTAGAACTACTTAAACCTAACTAACCTAAGGACATCAGACACATCCATGCCCGAGGAAGGATTCGAACCTGCGACCGTAGCGGTCGCGCGGTTCCAGACTGAAGCGCCTAGAACCGCTCGGCCACACCGGCCGGCTCAAATTAAAAGTTACGTTGTCTCTTCTGAGTAAATGAATCACTTTTGTCATCAATGGTGCTTATATAGTTTTCATGCATTGCAGAAGGGCATTTAATAAGAGAGGCTGTGTCCAGCGCGGTAGTAAACACCGCTGTTTGACCCGATGACGGGCGGGCTGCAGGGCCGGCTGTCTTGTAATCATTGTCATATTGTTTGCTGTTCTGATTCCCTTTTTAAGGTAAAAAAATTCCAAATTTGTTCATTTTGTGAAAAAAAGTTATGGTTATATAATGTTAAATAAACAGGTTGTGTGAAAAGAAAGTTATATTGGTGGGTACTCCATTCTACGTTTTCCCTAATTCCAGTAAGTACCACGTATCACCCATATATTTAGAAGTCGTGGTATGACTAACTTTCAGTCCACTGTTGTGCCTACAGAGAAACACAGCTTCGAAACGCGATGTTTAAGCTGCAGTCATGTCTTCCTGTGTATCTCAGTCAAGAATTCAAGTAAATTAATACTTTATGGACACTGAATGGAGAAAAGAGGTTCCCTCTACTGGGCTGTGAAAGAACTAAGATGACATATTTTACCATCTGTGTGTAATCTCGCCCACGCCGTTAACATTCTCTGTGTTGAGCCATCCGTTTTAAGCTTCCTTTTTCGTCCTTCACTTGAATGCCAACATGATACAAAAATTGCTTATTTGTGGCCTCACGAACTTCGCTTTCATATTTTCCTTCGAGAGCTTCATCTCGCGTTACCTGCTACATGCACGAGAAGTGGTATTGTCCTCCCCTCCACCCCCACTCAAGAGCTTGTGGCTCAGCACAAAGATCTATTGTGCCCAGATTGGGCTTACTTCGCTTCCAAAGCACACAACACCGGCTTCGATCATTCAGATATTGCTGAGGATTTGTAAATAGTTTGATGGAAACCCCTCATTTTTACCAATGGCTCTACGGATGACCATGGCCTTCGCTGTCAGCGTGGAGGATTTTAGATATCACCTTTTAGGCCTATGCTCAGTTTTACTATAGAGCTTTTTGCCCTTTAGCAGGCCAACTTGCACATCTGGCGAAACGGAATCTCTGAATCTGTCGTATGCTCTGATTCCCTGAGTGCTCTCCGTATTATGTGTGCAATGTACACGTATCATCTTTAGTACAAAGGATCCAACAATGCCTTCGGTCACCACTGATGTATCGTTCGTATGGCTTTTTGGACATGTGGGCGTACCAGCGGACGATGTTGCTGATGCTGCTGCCGAGGCTACAACTCTGCTACCCAGGCACGTCCTCTTGTACGATCTGAGCGTTGGAATACGTAGAAAGATTGTAATCACTCTGATACGAACGTCGGTCATTTCATCACGGGAACCACCTCAGGGATATGAAACACCTTCCTATGGCCTGAGAGAATTCCTTCTGCCTAGTTCGTCGCGAAGAGAAAACTGGATACTGGGCACTGTCTTTTCAGCGTCGTCGTCTGTAAAGTGGTGGCCTTACACTACTCTCCTTTCACTGTAACGAACCACTGACAGTGTGCCACTTTTTAACCCAAGTCAGGTTTCTAAACCATTGCGCTATAATGTGTGTTCGTGAACTAAGCTATCCGAGTTTGTAGCAGATATAACGCAGACAGTATGATGCACTCTGCCCTTTACTCGCCGTAGTAGCACGGCGGAGGAGATTTAATTTACCACTGTGGACATCGCTTGTCTCAGAAGTCTTACCCAACTGCCTCCTAAAAGGAAAGAGGAGAGTCGTTGTAAATGTTCATTTTACCTCACTATTCTGCTTGTTGCCTTTTAACAAGCGCTCCAACTTCACTGTCATTATTCAATATAGTTTTAGCCACTCAGTAACGCCGTATAGGCTCCTATGTTTCAACTACAAGAACTATGGAGATATTTCCCTAGGAAGCTGTGATGGTATGCATGCTGATGACTTCGCCTGTTTTGGTGCTCTAATTCCCCAAAGCCATTCCCAACACTCCCTCCCCCCCCCCCCCCCCCCAAAAAGAAAATAAAAATAAAAAAAGACGAAAATGAAAGAAACCTGGTCTCTTGTCTGAACAGCAGTTACCCTTGATGGGTAACAATAAAGTAAAATTACTGGCCCGTGACGGATAAAGATTCATTTCCGGTTGCGCAACGGGAGGAAGCTGCGGTTAGACAAGGCTGTAGCTGGACTATAAATAGCCTTGCGGGGCTGATACCAACAGGGCTGTTGCTTGGACTTGTACACTTGCAATAGCATTGAACGGCTTACAAACGGGCGTCGCTATCGCTGTCGTCGTCGCTCAAACGCTCGCGACTTTGTACAAGGCTATAGACAAAGTTGAGTTGAAGACTGCTGTTGTCACAGCTGAGAATAAAGTTCTCGTGCTGTTATTGATGGCCAAGCTTGTTTTTAGGTTGTAGATATGATTTTGCTGTAAGTCAGGCTGGTGCTACTCTGCTTGGTAACCGTAATGGTTGGTTAACTGTTGCTAGATGTGGAGCCATAATATTGTGTTATCTACTGTGCCGTGAAATTAAAATTACGCTGCACATATTTATTCCCACCCGCCGACGTGGTTATGACAGCGCGATTTAGGCGCTGAAATTTCACCAGTTTGTGTGTGTGTGTGAGTGTGCGTGTGTGTGTGTGTTGGCAAGTGGTGGATCCAGCGCCACGACGGGGTGACGTGACGGCGTGACCTGTGGCAGCGGAATAGGGAGGAAGAGTATGTGGAGTATCGAGCCAAGAGGGTGACATCGATATGGGCCAGCCCAGGAGGCCACTGTGAGCAGCAGCTGAAAGTTGTGGAGTGGCATCAGGGAGAGCATGGTGCGCTAACCACACTGTGTGCAGTGGTTGACAAGTCGTGGGGCGGCGTCAGGGTATTGCTGGCAGCCCAGCATGGTTGTCTAAGGGGATAGCTGGAGGTGCTGCAGTGGAGACAGAGTGGTGGAGTTAGTTGATGGCTACCAGGCAAGGTAAGAGCGCCATAAAACCACAAGGAGAGTGCTCAGCAGCGTTCAGCATAGGGCGTGACCTGCTTTGATACCGACATCGTAGAGCTGGGGTAGCAGACGATGTTGATGTCCAACGTGACAGGTCGCAGTCAGTGAGCAGGAGTGGGGGAGAATTTGGTTGTGGCAAGACAACAGTTTTGTCGACTAGATAACAGTGTGGCAGTGTGTACAGGACAGGTGAAGAGGGCTTGATGCTGCTTTGAGTAAATGTCTAAGGAGACCAAACAGGTGAGGTCGTCTGTCCGCTTTGACCTCACAGGAAAGATCTAGTGTACCCAATATGTCGTGTTATAAATTTAGAGTGCATGTGTGAATAAGTATTTTAAATGTTTGCGTCAGGTGAACATGAGAACCAGCGCGGTATACATCCAGTGGGATGTGGGGAACAGCCTAAAAACACATACAGGCTGGCATTCTCACCCACCCCTCGGCGTTCATTCGCCAGGAATTCTATCAAAATGGTTCAAATGGCTCTGAGCACTATGGGACTTAACGTCTAAGGTCATCAGTCCCCTAGAACTTAGAACTACTTAAACCTAACTAACCTAAGAACATCACACACATCCATGCCCGAGGCAGTGTAATGTCTCTTGCAGCGGTCTCTACGCGATATTTTCAGAAATTTTATAAATTATATAACTCAGTACATATCTCGAAATATCTCTTCTTATCTTACCGATTATCAATGCAAAGTAGTTTCAAGCCCAATTATTCCTTGGAGCGTCCATTTACTCCATGGAATAGCTTCTCTGCTATGTTTTCTCTTATGAAAAGAATGAGGGACTTCTTGCCGATTAGTTTTGAAAGAAGGAGGATGTATATGTATGTATTGTTGAGCTAGTCGCCATCTTGATGAGATTCTGTATGAGAAGGAATTTAATACATGAACTGAAGTAAGTGTGTTCGCATATTATTTAACTGACAGTGCTTACTACGCTGTGTTGCACGGGATCAGTGGGGAACGTCTGATTTACACTGGACGAACCTGCCGTTTTGTATGCTCAAGATATCCAGTTACTTCAAATAAATAGGCTAACACGGTCTTACCAGCAGATCTCCGGTCTTCCCCATGTGATCACCGAAAGTTAATAATTATTACAAATGTTTCCAGGAGATCGACTGACAATTTTCGTCGCACCGAGATTTCGAAATTGCTTCACTGCCTTATGGAATTTAAGTTAACCTCAATTTAATCAGGACAGAACAGTATTGAACTGTGTGAATGTGATAAGCCTGCTTTGTGAATGAAAATTCCCTTAACATACGCAAGTTTTTACTATCCTGATCAGTGAAGCTAAATCAGGCCGGTGTGAGAGAGGTTTTTTTAAATTTTAGATTCCACAAAAAATATTAAAGCAGGATTCGAACCTGCTACCGTAGCAGTCGCGCGATTCCAGACAGTAGCGCCTAGAACCGCTCGGCCACCCCGGTCAGCAGGTAGTCCACCCAGAGCCGGCAACACGCTTGGCTACTCCGGCAGGTAAGGATGACTTGTTTTATCAGAACATGGCGAGGCGTGAAGTATTTCAGTGTGGCAAAACTATTGTCAAGCGTTTCGCACGGCGCAGTTGTGGTGGCATAGAGCGTAACATTTTGACTCTGATATAGTAAATACTGCGGGCCATTATTCGATGACACTGTACTGGCCATAAGTTACCAATTGCTCTCTGCATTTTCTGTTACTATGTCACTGTTTTCATTGTGTTGTGAACAGTATAGTGGTTGTAGTTCTGTGTGGTTGTGTTGTTTGTAGGGACAAGATGTTGATGGCAGTAGTTTGAAGATAAACGAGCGAGTTGCTCGTCCTGATTTATTTTAATGCGTCCTTGTAATGTTACTAATGGGCAGAAGCTAGTTAGTTCTTCGTTTGGTGCCAGCTTGTTAAGTCAATCACGGGCAGACACAAGTTATCACTTTATTGTGGTCTCCTCTTGTATAGTCATTCTGGGCTAAAGTGAGCCTGTTTTGCATATATAATTAGTGATCCGGCAGGGCTTCGCACGGGTAGCATTTCTATTGGCAGACGACAGTTACGAGTAAAATTCAGAGAACAACGCTAAGTAACTCAGTTTCACTCTCATGTAACTTACACAGTATAAGCAGCGCGCAACAGATGGTTATCTGTATGATATTGTGCATTCCGTATTGAATTGGCATCTTATGGCAGTGACTGGAGCACATTATGATGTAAGCAATATGTTTACAACCAATGTGATTTTTTTTTTTTTTTTTTTTTTTTTTGCGAGTCATGGGCGGATGTGCGTGTGAGTGCTTCAATACTTATCGGAGGCTGGCTGAGGTGATGCAAATAAAAAGATAGAAAGAATATGCATGATGTACGCATTTAGCAAGATGAGTCATCATCTGCGCTGCTAAAAGAGTGTACTGTGTGAAAACGAAGCAAAGTTGCTGAAGTAGTACTTCAGAAAACGATTTACTTGTAGCATAAGAAATGAAACAAATATCTTGGATTAGCATGTTTCTGTCTTTTTTGCCATGCAGTTGCTTCTCAGACGATTGCAGGGAATTCATTGGTTAAAAGTATTTGATTCTTTCGAATTAAAAGTCTCACTTCACAGTCTGATGAGGTGGTAATCTTTTCATTATTGGTCATATTTATTACGATACTTCAAAGTTCAGTAACTCACTGCCTGTCCTTCAAAGAATTTGCAGTGAATTAAGATTGCGAATTGTGATTGCTAATCTGAGGGAAACAGAAATTGGTTGTCGTATTTCGTGGTATTTCACCAAGTGCGACACTCAACCATCGGTCGAAATATTTCTAAATCATCTGTATTAGTACGCAAGAAATTTCTGTACCCCATTCTAGTACATCGCGTCCACGTCTTTATGATCTTTAAAAGACCTAAATCTCTTTCCCAGCAGTGGAGACTCGTTTACCAATCTTCTGTACAATTTGAAATTGTCCCAACAAATAATCTCTGAATACCTTAAAGCCTGTGCATACAGAGCGTGCAGCACAGAACGCAATCCACTATTATCAGTACATGGAAGGAAGAGTTGTGGCACACAGTGCTATGGGTCCAAGTCTGCAGCTCTCTAGTATTTTAAATTGCAGATCCATATGCTCACATGAGCTTCCTTCTTGTACACACCGTACGCAATCCGTCTGGTTTTCCGTTGGGTAAGCGTAGAGGCCACCACCTGCTTTTAAACTGTTAATTTTGTTTACTAACTGAAGTACTGGCAGTCCTTTATTTTTCAGAGAGATTTATTAATCGATTTCCTAGTACGTGGCCTCATTTAGTTGCTCACTATATGAAATATTTTCACCGTGCAACAGAACAACAATCAGCCTGCGCTCAATTTTTACCAAGACGATCTTAATAAGACCTGTAGTAGAGTAAAACGGTCTTGTAAAGGTTGATCGGTATCATCCTTCTTAGAGCACAGCAACATATGTGATTGAGAGAGTATTTTTTTCAGTCGTCACTCTTCTGACTGGTTTGATGCGGCGCGGCACGAATTCCTCTCCTGTGCCAATCTCTTTATCTCAGAGTAGCACTTGCTACCTAAGTCCTCAATTATTTGCTGGATGTATTCCAATATCAGACCTGTCTTTCTCAACAGTTTTTTCCCTCTGCAGCTCCCTCTAGAATCATGGAAGTTATTCCCTGATGTCTTAGCAGATGTAGTAGAGGACGGCGCGACAGCATTTAAACAGACAGACTCTCAAGGAATGCGCTGAAAGACTTGGCCTTCCTAAGAAACCAGTACGCATGCTCAAGAGACATCCTACTCAAAAACTGATCACAAAATGCGGGCAAATCTAACAAGTTCCATACCTCAGGTATTTAGAAAAAATCGTTGCACTTACACAGGGAGAAAAAATAGAAAATTCGGATGCAAAAACTTGGGGGAGCTTACGATAAAATCTACAACAAGATGTACGTCCATACGCACAAATTCAGGCACTACTACACAGTTATCGAGCCTGAAGTAGAAACGGCTTACATTCTACCGAAAATATTATCTGGGAGATATCAGAAAAGAAGTACGCAAAATCCTAGCAAAGGTACTAGGGCCCGAAAGAACAGAAGGTGTAAACACACTAAAACCCCAAAAATACAACAGAAGATCATTGAAGATCGTGGCGGACATCACAAAAAGGATAATTAAATTTTTTGGGTTTGTTCAAAGACTCCCGACAGCAACCCTCACTCACAAGATTGTGACATACATAAAACAACTCAAAATCATACCCTGTATCCAACATGTCAAAATCGATTTAGAAAAGAGTCATATCTCCATTAGACATTTCCGACAGAAAAAAACCAAAGTTAGCAGATGAGAAGTACTGCTAGAGAATGAAGTCACTAGAAGACCATGGACAAAAATGAAGATAGAAAAAGAATCCACGGAGAAAGAAGGAGAGCTGCTTGGAAACTGTAATACATAATAAAATGAAACACCTGCAGCCCTCGTATTGATGGTAATTTATTATATTGCAACCGGTTTCGGTGCCTGCGTCTAACATCTTCAGGTCTTAAGTCAGCGAAACCGGTGGCAATGTAATAAAATACCATCAAAACGACGGATGCTGGTATTTCATTTACGTAAGTGAATGACCGAAATCTCGCAGACCACCAATAACAAGGATGGAAATACAAAACAGGAACTTAATAGCTTTACTTGATCTGACAGGATTAAAACGTATAATAACAATTGTTGCTAAGTAGACCCAACTCTATGGCTCGCTGGCTCAGCAGTCTTGCTTGCAGCATACGCAGCTACACAACGTGACGTCCCTTCCCTCCTTCTGCACTCGTCGGGAGCAGACGCGACTCGTAATGATGTTCGTCCCCGTCAGTATGACGTGAAACAGCACCTGTAACTCTTGTAAAACACATCTCCTCGCGTAGTTAAGAAATATTCTATTGTTCGTCCGTAACGGTCTTATCAGTTTGTGTTAACTGATCAATTGTTTATCTTTCATCTTATGCCCGTTTAGTTTCGTTGAGCAGTGAAATCTTGGTTCTTAATCCTATCATTACGGTCGTTTCTCACGTCATCCTTAGTGAGGATTAATAATTGCTGTTTGTAATTCCGTTGCTACGTCAAATTATTAACAACGGTCCACTGTAACTCCAGAGATCACTTATGTTGAAGTAACGTCCTTGCAACACGCCGTAATGCTGATTGTTATGTTATTCACCTTTCACTGTCTGTTATTCCTGTCCTCACACAGTCACTTAAAATAGTTAAAAGACTCAGTCACTAGCATGAACATACGTAATATTATTCCTTGAATCATGTAGGCGACACATCTGATTTATCTCTTGAGTAATAGTTTATTAATCCTTTTGTAATTGATTGTTTGTCCCTATCACGCACACACACCGATATGTCATTCAAGATTAACTTCTTATCAGTCCAGTAATCGTGACGTTGACAACAACTTTTGATTGAACGGCGTATTAGTTTTTCTTCATCACTTTGTATTATTGTGTCCTGCTCAAGACTACGAATATTTCTCTTGTCACTGATCCATTACTATCAAGTTCGCAACTGTTCTTCAGTCCGAAGGTTAAGTCCAGTAAATCAGTATCACTCGATTAAAATCACCGTCGCGTTGATAACGATAAAGATTGCGTTATTCAGTCGAATGACTGAGTATGGTTTTAGTCTCTCTCTCACGAACTATCGAACTTTCACAACTGAAACAATCTAATAGCGTTTGCTTCCAGAAGACTATCGCAGTAGTACTCTAGAGCGACACAAGAGCAACTAACTAAACATTTCCATATCCGAGGTGCATTGTAGGAGCATTGAATTTCCTTTTCGATGCGGCTACAACTCTCTTCCATGGTAAATGTTACCTTTGACCGAATTACCTCCTCGGATTTAAGCTTCGTTCATATGAATTTAAATTTATTCTATAAATGTTTAAAAGATAATGCATGACAACCCTTTAATTTTATCTCCTCTTTTGTATGTTACTCTCAGGATTTAAGTATTATAGTTGTAAATCAAAACATTATCAGTGTAATTAATTTTTTTTATCTCCAATTGTTGTTGTCACGATCAAGATGACTCACTTCCCTACTTTAAGTTTTCACAAAGTTTGTTGATTGGGGTTTTCTATCCTTGGGGCGCTACAACAACTACTCTAGAGTTCACACTTTAGTGCCCGGCACAGAATTGGCACAGAGTACATTGAAGCCCTTTCAGATTATCTCTCTACCGTTTCTCTCTCGAACAGCATGTGGGAAAAGCAAACATCAAAACTTTTCCGTGTGAGCTGTGGTTTCTCTAATTTTGCTGTGACAATCGTTTCTCCCGAAGTAGGTAGGAATAAAAAAAAATTGTTTTCGCGTTCGGAGGAGATAGTTATCGGCCAGAAATGATATCATCGTAACAAATTCGCTTCGTTTTAATGATTGCCACCCTAATTCGCGTATCATACCCGTGACACTCTGTGCGATATTTAGAGATAATAAAAAACGAGCTACCGTTCTTTGAACTATTTCGACGTCCTCCGCGAGTAGTATCTGGTACTAATATCATCCTGTGCTGCAGTAGTCCAGAAGAGGACGGGCCAAGTTAGTGTAGGCAGTCTCGTTAGAAGATTTGTTGCATCTTCCAAGTACATTGCCAATATACCACAATCTCTGTTTCGCCTTTTCCAAAACATTTTCTATGTGATGATTCCAATTAAGTTGTTCGTAGTTGTAATCACTTGGTATTTAATTCAAACTAAAAGTTTTAAATTTGTGTGATTTATCGTGTGACTGATATTTAACGGATTCTTTTAGTACCCATGAGGAGAACCTCAATATTTTTGTTCTTTAGAGCCAATTTCCACTTTTCGAACCATACAGATATCTTATACAGCTAATTTTGCAGTTGGTTTTGATCTTTTGATGATTTTAGTGGACAGTAAACGACAGCATTACCTGTAATCTAAGGTGGCTACTGGCCGCGGTGGGCGTGCGATTCTAGGCGCTCCAGTCCGGAGCCGCGCTGCTGTTGCGGTCGCAGGTTCGAATGCTGCCTCGGGCATTGGTGTGTGTGATGTCCTTAGGTTCGTTAGGTTTAAGTAGTTCTAAGTTCTAGGGGACTGATGACCACAGCAGTTGAGTCCCATAGTGCTCAGAGCTATTTGAGCCAAGGTGGCTACTCAAATTGTCACCCTTTATACGGATGAGGAACTGCAGAAGTCCTATAACATCTCCTCGGGGAAAGCCACATATTAATTCCGTTTCACTCAATTACCGGGGTGACCGAGCGGTCGTAAGCGCTACAGTCTGGAACCGCGCGACACCTACGGCCGCAGGTTCGAATCCTGCCTCGGGAATGGATGTGTGTGATGTCTTTGGGTTAGTTAGGTTTAAGTAGTTCCAAGTTCTAGGGGACTGATGACCTCAGAAGTTAAGTCCCATAGGGCTCAGAGCCATTTGAACCATTTTTTTCCACTCAATTACTTTCTATCAGTTACTACAAATTTTGACTTTTCTGACAGAAAACCTCGAATCCATTCGCATACCTGCAACGGTACGACATAGGAAGGCAATTTCATTAGAAGCCTATTGTTGAGTATTTAGCTATTGCACAGTTGTTTCGCTATACATCCACATTGAAGCTGTTAATTTTATGTTTGTTAATTTAAAGTATCTGAAGATGTCGCTGATTTCAAGAAAAGAGAATCTGAAGTTTTGTTTCAGTCGCGATTGGGTGGAGCGAAGTGCACTGGATTTTCATTGTTTTGTTGTTGAAAAGTTTGGAACTTTTTTAGAGGATGTTACTGGTGTATACGTTTTGCAGTTCGCTACTGTTTCGTGTGTTAAACTTAAAGAATCTCGTTTTTTCAATCGCGTAATTCAGGATGCAAGAGGCACTACCAAATTTACACATGCTAATATAAGCATTAGTGAGGTTCAGATAACGTATTCTGGCTTAGGGTTGTGCACCTCTTTGAAATCTCATTTTATCATATAAATGAAGTTTTGAGTCAATATGGACGAGTAATTTCTTTGTTTGAGAAGATATGAAATCCCATGTGATCATACGAGGTGTGGCTAGAAAAAACCGGACTAGTACTGGTGAAAGAATAAAACGAATGCAATAAGGCTGAAAGTCGCGTGGCCTGTCACGTGGCTCTCGCTCCGCCTACTGCTCGAGTTTCATCTGCCTCCTGCACTCAGTCTACCCGTGGCGTCTGTTTTAAGTAGTTGACGTTTTGTCTGTGCGTCGGAAAATGTTGAGTGTACAGAAAGAACAGCGTGTTAACATCAAATTTTGTTTCAAACTAGGAAAATCTGCAAGTGAAACGTTTGTAATGTTACAACAAGTGTACGGCGATGATTGTTTATCGCGAACACAAGTGTTTGAGTGGTTTAAACGATTTAAAGATGGCCGCGAAGACACCAGTGATGATACTCGCACTGGCAGACCATTGTCAGCAAAAACTGATGCAAACATTGAAAAAATCGGTAAACTTGTTCGACAAGATCGCCGTTTAACAATCAGAGCAGTGTCTGAGTTAACATGAGTTGACAAGGAAAGTGTTAGGCAGATTCTTCATGAAAGTTTCAACATGAACAAAGTGTGTTCAAAAATGGTTCCAAAGTGTCTCACAATTGAACAGAAGGAACGCCGAAGAATGATTTGTTCTGACATCCTGGAAAACATTGAAAGTGATCCCACCTTCTTACAAAATGTTATTACTTGCGATGAATCGTGGTTTTTTACTTACGATCCCGAAACTAAACGCCAATCGATGCATTGGAAAACTCCTGGTTCTCCACGACAAAAAAAAGCACGAATGTCAAAATCGAAATTCAAGGCAATGATGATTGTTTTTTTTGACATCAAAGGAATTGTGCACATTGATTGGGTACCAAAGGGACAAACAGTGAATCAGCATTACTACATTAGGGCCCTCGCTACCCTACGTGAACGAGTACGGAGAAAACGGAACGATTTGTGGAGAAAAAAGTCATGGATCCCTCACCAAGACAATGCCCCAGCTCACAGTGCGTTGTCAGTGAAGACGTTTTTGGCAAAACACAACATTCCCATCTTAGATCATCCACCCTACTCACCTGATTTGGCCCCCTGTGACTTTTTTTCTTTTCCCTAAAGTCAAGTCAGCTTTGAAAGGAACTAGATTTGAGACTGTTGAAGCAGTAAAAGAAAAAGCGACGGAAGTAATGTATGGACTTACCGAAAATGATCTGCAGCATTGCTATGAACAGTGGAAAATTCGTATGGAGCGGTGTAGAGACCGAGGAGGAGAGTACATTGAAGGAGATAACATGAAATTGTAAATAAATGTTTTTTCCAGCATCAGTCCGGTTTTTTTCTAGCCGCACCTCGTATATGTGAAGTTTTGTGTGAATATGGACGAGTAATGGGATAACGGATTTCCCCTTCCTGTTCTCAGTGGAGTTAAGAGTGATATACTGAAACACATTTTGTTATACACAACGTTGTTCATGTACGGCTACCGTGCGTCAGATGTCTACGACAGACAACCGACGGAGTGTGCAATCTTCAGCTGCACGGATCATGTGCGTGCCGAGTGAGCGTGGCGGCGCGTGGCCCAGCTACTGCACGGAGACGCTGTCGGCACACGGCCAGAGCTGTGAACACACCGCTGACGAATGCGGTGGCGACAACGCGCGAACTCCACGCGAGACACCAAACAACATAATAGGAGCGGGCAGGGAGTGGTTCAAATGGTTCAAATGTCTCTGAGCACAATGGGACTTAACTTCTGAGGTCATCAGTCCCCTAGAATTTAGAACTACTCAAACCTAACTAACCTAAGGTCATCACACACATCCATGCCTGAGGCAGGGTTCGAACCTGCTACCGTAGCATTCGAGCGGTTCCAGACTGTAGCGCCTACAACCGCTAGGCCACCCCGTGCGACGTCGCAGGTTCAGTCCTTAGTAAGGCCCATTTCAAAGCGTTATGTTAACAATTATGACAGAAGAAATATTAGCTGCTAATGACTCACGGTGGTCATCAGGAAGGTGACAAAAATGAGTGTCCAGCAGGTGCAGAGATCAACCTTCTATGGGATGTATGTGTTACACTTCGTAAAGTGGACATCGTCGACATTCAAGGTGTTTAAAACAAACCATTAGCTTGCACCGTGAACGCCGAACTAAAAAATGGCGCGCCACAGTGATCACATATGTTCGCACCACCAAGATCGAAGGGGAACTACACTCCTGGAAATGGAAAAAAGAACACATTGACACCGGTGTGTCAGACCCACCATACTTGCTCCAGACACTGCGAGAGGGCTGTACAAGCAATGATCACACGCACGGCACAGCGGACACACCAGGAACCGCGGTGTTGGCCGTCGAATGGCGCTAGCTGCGCAGCATTTGTGCACCGCCGCCGTCAGTGTCAGCCAGTTTGCCGTGGCATACGGAGCTCCATCGCAGTCTTTAACACTGGTAGCATGCCGCGACAGCGTGGACGTGAACCGTATGTGCAGTTGACGGACTTTGAGCGAGGGCGTATAGTGGGCATGCGGGAGGCCGGGTGGACGTACCGCCGAATTGCTCAACACGTGGGGCGTGAGGTCTCCACAGTACATCGATGTTGTCGCCAGTGGTCGGCGGAAGGTGCACGTGCCCGTCGACCTGGGACAGGACCGCAGCGACGCACGGATGCACGCCAAGACCGTAGGATCCTACGCAGTGCCGTAGGGGACCGCACCGCCACTTCCCAGCAAATTAGGGACACTGTTGCTCCTGGGGTATCGGCGAGGACCATTCGCAACCGTCTCCATGAAGCTGGGCTACGGTCCCGCACACCGTTAGGCCGTCTTCCGCTCACGCCCCAACATCGTGCAGCCCGCCTCCAGTGGTATCGCGACAGGCGTGAATGGAGGGACGAATGGAGACGTGTCGTCTTCAGCGATGAGAGTCACTTCTGCCTTGGTGCCAATGATGGTCGTATGCGTGTTTGGCGCCGTGCAGGTGAGCGCCACAATCAGGACTGCATCCGACCGAGGCACACAGGGCCAACACCCGGCATCATGGTGTGGGGAGCGATCTCCTACACTGGCCGTACACCACTGGTGATCGTCGAGGGGACACTGAATAGTGCACGGTACATCCAAACCGTCATCGAACCCATCGTTCTACCATTCCTAGACCGGCAAGGGAACTTGCTGTTCCAACAGGACAATGCACGTCCGCATGTATCCCGTGCCACCCAACGTGCTCTAGAAGGTGTAAGTCAACTACCCTGGCCAGCAAGATCTCCGGATCTGTCCCCCATTGAGCATGTTTGGGACTGGATGAAGCGTCGTCTCACGCGGTCTGCACGTCCAGCACGAACGCTGGTCCAACTGAGGCGCCAGGTGGAAATGTCATGGCAAGCCGTTCCACAGGACTACATCCAGCATCTCTACGATCGTCTCCATGGGAGAATAGCAGCCTGCATTGCTGCGAAAGGTGGATGTACACTGTACTAGTGCCGACATTGTGCATGCTCTGTTGCCTGTGTCTATGTGCCTGTGGTTCTGTCAGTGTGATCATGTGATGTATCTGACCCCAGGAATGTGTCAATAAAGTTTCCCCTTCCTGGGACAATGAATTCACGGTGTTCTTATTTCAATTTCCACAAGTGTATTTAGGAGTTACAAAACGTGCAGGACGTTCAGCTAGGTATCCAATCTTAAAGAAGGCGTACAGAATCATATCGGTGTAACGGGCTGATGAGAACTGATGGAATGTGATGACATGCAATCAACTGCGAAACAGTCTGTTGTGGAGGTACCGTGAAACCAGCTATCTTTTAAGTGTTGTCTGCATACAGTGCGATAATACATTCTGTAGTCATGGAAAAAACAAACATCCAGAGGTTGAATTTGTCCAGTGGTTCCAGGTGGTGTAAACTGCAATGCCACAAACTTTACAGGAGGCGCGGTACTGCTGTCACACGAGCAGGCGCGCATTGAAAAATTTACAACATTGTCATTTGTCAGTAAAAACAAACTTGTCTTAAACAAACTATTAAATTTACTGAAGAAAGCAGTTCATATTCACTATCTTCAACATTTATAAGAAAAACTTTTGCTCTTTTAGTTCTTTAAATAACAATTTAGTCAGTTTCTCTAACGTATGTTCACTTTCCTAACACCTTTCACAGACAATTTGTGCGAAGTAATTACGGCAATGTTCAGAAAAATTAAAAAGTAGCCAATGGCCATCTACTTGAGATTGAAATGTAGTATCAGGCGCACATTTCAGCTACAACGTCAACTCCACCTTTTGTCATGTTGTACTCAATTATGTTTTCATGTTTGTGTGTTTCTTCATCCACTGTCGCCATGTCGTGCACAGCAGACAAAAATGTGATAGCGTAGTTTTTACAAAGAACATATGAAACTAAGGTCTTATCTTATTGAAATCCAGACATTGAACTTTCAGTTTATTTTGTTTTGTTTGGAAGAAATTCTGGAAGAATTTCACTTCTGTTCTTCGTCATTGTACCAATGCAAGTGGTAGTCTTCTGCAGAAAATATTCAGAAAGGAGGAAGCTATTGTACCAATTTTCAGTTGTCAGGTTCCTGTTAGAATTTTCTATAGGCACCACATATATTTTCACTATGTCCTCAGGAGCATTAGATACCCGATATTGTTCTTTGGTTGCATGCTGCAATAAACCTTCAGATTACTGCAATAAAATGTTTTTGCATCACACACAGAAAACATTTTCGTCCCATATTTAGCCGGTTGGCTGGGTATGTACTGAATCAATCTACAGCTGTCTCCGTAGGGTGCTGTGTCAGAAGTCCCTTTGCAGGTACAATATACAGTCCATTGAATCGAATCACTCACAAAGCCTGGTCGCAGCATTCAGAATTTATGATCCCCAATCCGTATCTCTCATCTCTCCCTGTTCTTCATCGCCTCCACTATGATCCCTTGAGTACATGTTCTCTACAGGCTATACATGCAGTTACAAGAACATTCTGTTCATTATTTCCTCATGTAAGAATTCCTTAACGACATAGAGCAAATGTACTACAGGGGACCACTGAGATCAGGACCTAAAGTATGAACTGACTGACAATGTTGTTAAAGTGAGAAAGTGGCATGCCACCTCTCATCCCTTTGCTTGGAATTTCTTCTTACTGTCCTGAAGTACTGTTTCTAGTTATGCAACTGTACAATGCTTCCCTTGAAATCACTGTATTCTGTGTCACATGCAGTTTGATGGGCATAATGTAGAAGGTCACTATCATGTTCATCCTGTAAATTGTATCGAGAAACATTGAAACGTGCAAACACCATTTTTTTTTAACAAGTGGGTCATTTCCTGCCTTGAATATCCGTAGTTTTTCTTACGCACTACAAGGTCATATTGCTTTACATTTATTCGTAATCTGTTTATAATTGTTTTTCATTTTGTGTAAGGGTTTCATATTTTCTACCATTCACCTGTACTGCATTGGAACAAAGATAAATGAATGTGCTGCACAAATCGTTAATAAGATCCTTGACTGTGTGTTGAATGTAATCTCTGGTGCCCAGTCAATTGTGCAGTGCTGCTTCAGTCAATCATTGCCTAATCTCCTTTTGAAACCCTCAGTAACATCTGGTTCTTTCAACTCATTTAGGTTGCATCTCCTTAATTTCTCACATTTTTGCAAATTCTTGTGTTTAAACCTGCAGTTCAGAGCCAATAAATTATTATCAGAGGTCACATCTGCCTCTGGAAATGGCTTACACTTTAAAATCTGATTCTGGACTGTCCGTGTTACCATTATACGATCAATGTGAAACCTTGCAGTCTCCCCAGGTGTCTTCCACTTATACAACCTTCTTTCACGATTCTTGAACCTAGTTTCAGCGATGATTAAATTCTGCTCTGTGCAAAATTCTACCTGGTGGCTTCCTCTTTCGTTCCCTTCCACCAGTCCACATTCTTCTACAATTTTCCTTTTCTTCTTCTCCCTACTGCAAGATTCCTGTCTCCCATCGTTTGCCTTAACTATCTCGACAGTTTCTTTTATGTCACCATACATGCCTTCTATCTCTTCGTCATCTGCGGATCTAGTTGGTATGTAAACTTGTATTACTATAGTGGTTATTGGCTTTGCCTTGTTACGATGATGCATCCACCATGCTGCGCATAGTAGCTTACTCGCATTTCTATTTTCTTATTCATTGTTAGACCTACTCCTGTATAACATCTATTTGATTTTGTAATTACATCCCTGTACTACCTGATCCGAAGCCCTGTCCATTTTGCCACCCAACTTCAATAATCCGTACAATATCTACCTCAATCTATTGAAATCTTTCTAAATTTCCTGACCAATCTACCTGGCCTTCCACTCTCCGTTCTGTAGACTGCCAGTTTTTTTTTCCTGATGGCAACCTCTTCTTGAGTAGTCCTGGATTGGAGATGCTTTTTTTTTAACTTTGTGTTTTGCCTTATGGCAGATCTTGTCATGCGGGAAGCCTCGTCAGAGAGGTCCACCGCATGAGCGTTCAAAATGGTTCAAATGGCTCTAAGCATTATGGGACTTAACATCTGAGGTCATCAGTCCCCTAGACTTAGAACTACACTCCTGGAAATGGAAAAAAGAACACATTGACACCGGTGTGTCAGACCCACCATACTTGCTCCGGACACTGCGAGAGGGCTGTACAAGCAATGATCACACGCACGGCACAGCGGACACACCAGGAACCGCGGTGTTGGCCGTCGAATGGCGCTAGCTGCGCAGCATTTGTGCACCGCCGCCGTCAGTGTCAGCCAGTTTGCCGTGGCATACGGAGCTCCATCGCCGTCTTTAACACTGGTAGCATGCCGCGACAGCGTGGACGTGAACCGTATGTGCAGTTGACGGACTTTGAGCGAGGGCGTATCGTGGGTATGCGGGAGGCCGGGTGGACGTACCGCCGAATTGCTCAACACGTGGGGCGTGAGGTCTCCACAGTACATCGATGTTGTCGACAGTGGTCGGCGGAAGGTGCACGTGCCCGTCGACCTGGGACCGGACCGCAGCGACGCACGGATGCACGCCAACACCGTAGGATCCTACGCAGTGCCGTAGGGGACCGCACCGCCACTTCCCAGCAAATTAGGGACACTGTTGCTCCTGGGGTATCGGCGAGGACCATTCGCAACCGTCTCCATGAAGCTGGGCTACAGTCCCGCACACCGTTAGGCCGTCTTCCGCTCACGCCCCAACATCGTGCAGCCTGCCTCCAGTGGTGTCGCGACAGGCGTGAATGGAGGGACGAATGGAGACGTGTCGTCTTCAGCGATGAGAGTCGCTTCTGCCTTGGTGCCAATGATGGTCGTATGCGTATTTGGCGCCGTGCAGGTGAGCGCCACAATCAGGACTGCATACGACCGAGGCACACAGGGCCAACACCCGGCATCATGGTGTGGGGAGCGATCTCCTACACTGGCCGTACACCACTGGTGATCGTCGAGGGGACACTGAATAGTGCACGGTACATCCAAACCGTCATCGAACCCATCGTTCTACCATTCCTAGACCGGCAAGGGAACTTGCTGTTCCAACAGGACAATGCACGTCCGCATGTATCCCGTGCCACCCAACGTGCTCTAGAAGGTGTAAGTCAACTACCCTGGCCAGCAAGATCTCCGGATCTGTCCCCCATTGAGCATGTTTGGGACTGGATGAAGCGTCGTCTCACGCGGTCTGCACGTCCAGACGAACGCTGGTCCAACTGAGGCGCCGGGTGGAAATGGCATGGCAAGCCGTTCCACAGGACTACATCCAGCATCTCTACGATCGTCTCCATGGGAGAATAGCAGCCTGCATTGCTGCGAAAGGTGGATATACACTGTACTAGTGCCGACATTGTGCATGCTCTGTTGCCTGTGTCTATGTGCCTGTGGTTCTGTCAGTGTGATTATGTGATGTATCTGACCCCAGGAATGTGTCAATAAAGTTTCCCCTTCCTGGGACAATGAATTCCCGGTGTTCTTATTTCAATTTCCAGGAGTGTAGTTAAGCCTAACCAACCTAAGGACATCACACACAACCTTGCCCCAGGCAGGATTCGAACAGCGACCGTAGCAGCAGCGTGGTTCCGGACTGAAGCGCCTAGAGCAGCTCCGCCACAGCGGCCGACCCACATGAGCGTCTAGGGAAGTGATTCCATTGGTGGTTTCCCGTTGCCTTCCACTGATGATGATGAAATGATAATGAGGACAACACAACACCTAGTCCCTGTGCCTAGAAAATCTTCGACCCAGCCGGGAATCGAACCCGGGCTCCTGGGTGGGACAGACTGCCACGCTGACCACTCAGCTATCGGAGTTGACTTGGAAATGTGAACAGAAATATTTTACCTTACAGGACGCCATCATTTAACCATACATTATAGCTGATGGCAAGGCCTTTGTTGCAATGATGTCGTATCAACTAATTATCCAGGCTGTTGCTACTGCAACTACCGAAAAATGTGCTGCCCCTCTTCATGGACCACATGTTTGTTTGGCCTCTCCACAGATATCCCTCCGTTGTGGTTGCACCCACTGTGCAACTGTCTTTATCGTTCAGGTGGGCCAGCCACCACACGTTGGAAATGTTGGTGGTTCATGAGGCACCACATGAGCGATTCAGTGTGTGTCATCTTCGTACCGGATGATACCAGAATCCATGAAGTGCAAGTGCTGCTTATTTTACATTTACTTTTACTCTAGTTTTAACAACGTTATATAGCTGATTTGACTCTCATTTATATCTACTCAGTTTAGTAGCATATATTCAGGACTTCAAAGAAGATGAAGTATTATTTATTTGTCGATTCTTATCTGAAGGAGGAAAAAATGAATATAGAATCAGATATGTGATGTTAAACTATTTTCTCTTTTACAGAATACAACCGAAATAGTCCTATTTATAAAGATATAATTATTTTAAGAATAAGAATTTATTGTAATTATGACATCCATTTAACTGAAGATGCAATTGCTATTTTTTTCAAGAAGCAGTTACGTTAGTGTGAAGAAACATTTATTTATCTTTATTACAGTTTCTCTATCAACAATGAACTGGAAACGAAAAGAAATGTAGTACAGTGTCAGTATTCGGATGCAGAGATCCTGGGTGGAATCTGTGGTCAGACCTAGGATTTTTATCTGTTACTCGCCGCTTCTGTATCTTCTGAGAAGGTTTGTTATCGTGAAACATCCGGGGCTGCGACAGCTTTACTTTTTATTACTCTGTTTTTATGTCCCTGCAGAACGTGTAGCTAGTCTTTAGTTGTTATTAATTTGGGAACGTCAAACTGAAGTGCAGCTGTACTGTAGTTATTTTTAGTATGAAAAACAGCCTAGGTTGCATTGACAGTGGAAGCTTTATTGACGCGTTTCGCCGGCATGCGTAACGTGCGTGCAGAGAGCAAGGCAGGCTGCTTACTACGCCTGTTGATAAAATGTCGACATACCAAAGTACCTATATTTTTTCCAAAAACTGTCGAAATATCGGCGATAATCTTTCCCCTTACATATCGCTATAAAAAGGAAATATAGAGTGGCGATATTTTTATTTTATATTACATTTTTCTCACAATTTTCGGTAAATATTTGAAGTCCTTGGTTTGAAATTGTAGTGGAACATAATTTTACTTTCACTGTGTGAAGGAGTCTTGCTACTGTTTGAGCTTTCATCACGTCCAGTATTTCTCTTTGACTGTGTGACGCAAGAATATGTGGCACCAAAAAGTCGGATTCCACTCAGGGGTGGCGGTGTGAATGGGATAACATTATTCCAATGTGAAGAAACAGCATACCAGTTCCGTTGATAAACAAAAATTAAGTGAGAAGATTCATCTTTACCGTGGGCAGAGACGTTTCAGGGGAAATGCTGACGTAATGGGCGCACGGCGCTACCGACATAAACTTTAACGTTTTGCTTCACCACGCAATTTTGTCACTACAACTGCTAGGTCGCTGGCGTTGGAAGAAATGAAAGAAGCAGGGAAGTCGAAGTGTTCCGCACAAATCCGAGATGTAACGAAACCAAACGACAGACCGTCCACTTACATGCAGATACTATTGTTAGCTAAATGATTGTCGACAAGCGTGAAAGTGCATCGTTTTCCTTTCAGTTTTTGCTCTAAAGGGAAAAGGCAGGCTGCTAGCTTGTTTATGTACAGAATATCTAATAATAAATCAAGCTCTAAAATTGGCAGTATATTTACAAATTTGCGCGGCTAAATAACTTTATCCAGAACTGGCGCCGAGGAAACTGCGGTGCACCATGCCCATAGATGACAGCGGTCAACGACAGCTGCGGGGATGTTTATGGGCAGCTGTTAAACAATTGATCATCAAGATGAAACAACCGACTGCCAACAGTGTGTCCTCAACGACCGTTCAGCGAATGTTGCTGCATGTGGGCCTCCGCAGCAGGAGCCTTGTTCATGCTGCCATGGGCAAACTGCTGTTCATCGGTGACGAAGAGTGGAAGTCTCGCAACTGAACGTCCACTGAGATGCGACGTGTGGCCGTCTCAAATGAATCACGTTTTATGCTCCATCGGACTAATGGCCGTTGGCGTGTACGGCTTGAAACATCTGAAACCAAACGCCCTGCAACAATCGTCAAGAAGTTCCTGACCGGAGGACAGGGCATTCCCTGGGTGATCTCGTCATTCTACAAAGCACAATGGACAACATCAATATGAATGAGATTTTCACCCTGCAGCGGAGTGTGCGTTGATATGAAACTTCCTGGAAGATTAAAACGGTGTGCCGGACCGAGACTCGAACTCGGGACCTTTGCCTTTCGCGGGCAAGTGCTCTACCAACTGAGCTATCCAAGCACAACCCACGCCCCGTCCTCACAACTTCACTTGAGCCAGTACCTCGTCTCCTACTTTCCAAACTTTACAGAAGCTCTCCTGTGAACCTAGCAGAACCAGCACTCCTGAAAGAAAGGATATTGCGGAGACATGGCTTAGCGACAGCCTGGGGGATGTTTCCAGAATGAGATTTTCACTCTGCAGCGGAGTTTTGTCTGATATGAAACTTCCTGGCAGATTAAAACTGTGTGTCTGACCGAGACTCGAACTCGGGACCTTTGCCTTTCGCGGGCAAGTGCTCTACCAACTGAGCTATCCAAGCACGACCCACGCCCCATCTTCACAGCTTTACTTCTGCCAGTACCTCGTCTCCTACTATCCGGGAGAGCTTCTGTAAAGTTTGGAAAGTAGGAGACGAGGTACTGGCAGAAGTAAAGCTGTGAGGACGGGGCGTGTCGTGCTTGGATAGCTCAGTTATTAGGGCACTTGCCCGCGAAAGGCGACGGTCTCGAGTTCGAGTCTCGGTCCGGCACACAGTTTTAATCTGCCAGGAAGTTTAACATCAATATGCATCTGTCCTTGCGGACCATATCCACGCCTACATGCAGTTTGCTTTTTCACAGAACGATGGTATCTACCAGGAAGACAACACAACGTGCCACAGAGTTCGCAGTGCACGTGCGTGGTTCTGAGAGCACCAGAACGATTTTAGCGCACACTCCTGGCCAACAAACTCTCCGGATCTAAACCAAATCGAGAATCTAAGGGATCACCTCGATCGGGCTGTTCGTGGCATGGGTCCTCAACCGTAAAACCTAGCACAACTAATAGCGGCGCTGGATTCGGCATGGCTCCACATCCCTATCGGTAGCTTCCGCAACATCATTGACACTCTTCCTACCCTCCTCGCAGCGGTTCACGATGGGAAAGGTAGCTATTCAGGCTTTAGACAGGTGGTCACATTAATGTGATTGGACGGAGTATATGAGAAAACTGCCTCTTGATGTTGTCTAACATTGTCTCTTATCCTCTGCATCTCAGGTCAAACGACAGAACAGGGAGCATACGATATAAATGTATTGTGAAGAAAACAACGTATGATTGTCGTTAAAATTATTCGGTCTTTTCCCACAACAGAGAACTTTGACAGTGGTGCTCAGAAAACCATCATGTCTGTCATTCTTGCAGTGCGACGTTTCAGGAAGCCTGAAACAACATAGCAGCAAATTATGTGAACATAGCCAGTATTCTAATTTGTCATTTGCAATCTAGGAAAACACCTATTACAGTTTTAACACCTGTCCGAGCTTTGGTGGATGATGCTGGCGAGACAGTTAGGCATGACATGTTGAGGAACCAAATTTGTGACTGCCAGCTACTTCTGCTCTCGATTTCGAGTAAGTGAAACTTACGGAAGCAGCTGTATCGAATTCAGGCTCTTCTGTCTAGAGGCCACACCACAGCTCGAAACTATTCCACTACATAATGCCCGAGAAAACACTTTATGATCAGAACGTAGATCTAAACCCACATTCAATTGCCTGACCGTTCTTCCGAATGCACAGTTATAACTTCGGATTAGTCGCCATATCACTATCTGTGCTTACCGCACTGGACTCGCATTCGGGAGGACGACTGTTCAAACGAGCGTCCGGCCATCCCGATTTAAGTTTTCCATGACATCCCTAGAACGCTTCAGGAAAATGCTGGTATGGTTACACTGCAAAGGGCAAGGCCGATTTCCTTCCCCCATACTTCCCTAATCCGATCGCCCATGATGACCTCGCTCTTTCGTCTCCTCCCCCAAATCAACCAATCAACTGACCCTCTGCGCTTAGTGTTCACAGATTGTACATACCTGACATTTGTCTCAGAACTTAAATTGTCGTTGACGACTGGCTGTATTAAGTTTTGCTAACGTTGTTGGTTGCGTCATTTAGTGCTCCTCATTGCACCTTGGAATACGCATTAAACCATTTAACATGGGGCATTAGACCTTGTAAGTAATTTTGTGATTGCGGCTCATGTCTTTAATTCTTAATTCACACGCCATGATTTCAGTTTATCAGTACTAAAAATTCCGAAGTTATTAGTATGGCTCTTATATAGTTTCCACGAAAAAGGTTTGCGCTGGAGTACACCTCAGGTTGTCCCTGCATGGTAAGAAACCAGTTGTATCAGTCTCTTAGCGGCTACAGTAAAAAAGCTAGCGTGGCACTGTCTCTCTTAATTTTACCAGCATTTCGACATCTCGTTATATTTTACTTTGCCTGAGTGTTCCTTTCAATATGTATAATTATGTTAGCTGTGGATGCCCTGCTTACAGGATTGTTTGCAAAATGCTATCACAAAATATTCCAGGCACACAAAAGCGTTCAAATCTTACTAGTTGTGTACATTACGGTGTCATGACAGTTTCATAATATTTTGACGGAGCTCGTTCAGGCGACTAAGTTAACTGTTGGTAGAAGACATCAGCGGACAGTTAGTGACTGTGACAAAGCCATGTGTCCGCAGGTGGCTACTAACGGTGTTTGACAATGGCCCTATGTTGACGCAGTAGCCTTCGCAGTGAGCGTGACTATAGCAGGGACAGCACCAGATCCTACGCTAAATAGTATCGAAGAATCATGACTTGCACAACAGCTGTGTGTCGCTTCATTAAAAACAACAACTAACGACCAAACAACAGACCATCCTCAAACTGAAATGCAATTTTTTCTATAGGTCTCGTCAAGATAAAGGTTACCACCAGTTGACACATGTTTGAGGGCCTTCATTTTGTACCTAGGGAGGGTCTTTTGGCTATAAATGTGCACGACGCCGGTGTTCATTACCTATAATCTTAGATGAGAAATACGATCAATATAGCATTCCCTACAATGCTAAGAAGTGTTACAAACACACCTCTGTTTGAAAAAAAAAAAATTGTCTTTAACAGAACCAAGAACGCCGTGAAGATATCTGAAAGGCCGAAATGGCATTTTATTTTCTTATTTGTAAGAAATCCGTCATTCTTAGATCAGATGAGCTTGCTCATCGAGTTCTAATAATATGATTCACACATTTTCGAAATATGGACATAGTATTTGGTGGATTAGTAATTGGCCTCTTACTATACGGATATCGCAAAAGTGATTCAATTGAGTACGATATCAGACACTACAAGCGTCAAACGACGTCCCAATTCAGAAACGTTCATTGTGTCTGAGGTTGTAGCTGCACTGGGAGTCCATGGCCAAAACAAATTTGCAGCTAAGACATTGTAGTGACTGTCTCGCAAAGCTTTGGGTATATTCACAGAAGTCTGGAATTCTTATAGTTTATACTTTAT
Organism: Schistocerca nitens; assembly: GCF_023898315.1. Classification (NCBI taxonomy): domain Eukaryota; kingdom Metazoa; phylum Arthropoda; class Insecta; order Orthoptera; family Acrididae; genus Schistocerca; species Schistocerca nitens. The sequence goes on from NC_064618.1 coordinate 252,425,682, forward strand.
GTTAAATCTAAGGAATAGTTCGAAAAGTATGAATGTAATCAAAAACATTTGTGACTTGTCGCTCCCGTTTTAAATAAGAGCTGATTTATTGTGCTGAATAACACAGTATAATTTTAATCTCATCTATCCAGTAGTATCCTTAAGCATTCATACACGCTACTGAAATTGCTTACAATATCTAGATGAGTCTTTCGTTTATCGTTCTGGGAAGTTTTAAGAACATTACTAGAAGTAAAAGAGGTCACACCTTAGCTCATTTTGCGTTTCACAGTCTGGAGTAATCATAAAAAAGTTCATCGGTTAAGTGATGAACTTTATTTTTCTGTTCTTCCCATGTAAATAGCAAGTGTAAATAGTGTACGTCGTTGATGGACTATTTAAAAATCTCTTGGAGCTCACTAGAAGGATGTCCTTCTAAATGTGAAAACGAAGTCGAAATTTTTCTACTGTTTCCTGTCGTTTTTGTTTGTAAATTCATCTTCACGATCTCCGCACCAGCAGCTTTAAAACATATTTCAGTCCAATAGAATATAAGTAACTAATGCCTTATAACAACTCAGAGCTATACGAAGATGCAAAATAGGTAATATTTATTGTTCTTATATGTGTATTGACGAAAGAGAGGTTGGCACTTACTGAAATTTCATTCGCTGCGCTTTATTAGTGTACTGCTTTGAATTTTCTATACTCCTATTCTTTCCTCTTAAATGCCATCGCTTCAGTGAGTTTAATATCTGCTATGAGTTGAAATGAACAAAAAATTGTAACCTAGTAATAGGCGACACCAAGATTACATCAGAGAATAGTAGCGAACAGAATTCGAAAGTTAAACGCCGTTCAACTGCGTTTCGTCTTCTGATGCGATGACAGTGACATTCAAACGCCGTTCATCTGCATTTAATCTTCTGAAGCAATCACAGTGACATCTCTTCTTTTTATAGATGGCTTTTTCGAACGACAGTATATTCGTCAATGGTCAATGACTACATTGTTTAGAATATGTCTCTATAGCTTAAAGCCGAAATAGCAACTGTAGAATTTTCAATAAATATGGGCAATCAATAACGTACAAAAATTCATGGAGCCTGTGAACACAAATAAAATACAAATTCATTATCCAAAAAACATCGAAATTCAATGTGTACCGTTTATGATCATAAAAACATAGAGGAAGACAAGAAACATATATGTTGTTTTGTTGTTGCGGTCTTCAGTCCGAAGTCTGATTTGATTCATCTCTCCATGCTGCTCCATCATGTGAAAGCCTCTTCATCTCCGAGTAACTACTGCAACCTACATCCTTCTGAATCTGCTTAGTGTATTCATCTCTTGGTCCCCTCCAACGATTTTTACCCTCCACGCTTCCCTCCAGTATTAAATTGGTGATCCCTTGATACCTTAGAACTTACAACGCAATCCCTTCTTCTAGTCAAGTTGTGCCACAAATTTCTCTTCTACCAGTTCTATTCGCGACCTCCTCATTAGTTACGTGATCTGCCCATCTAATCTTCAGCATTCTTCTGTTGCAGCACACTTCAAAAGCTTCTACTCTCTTCTTGCCTACACTGTTTATCGTCCACGTTTCACATCCGTACATGGCTATACTCCATACAAATAGTTTCAGAAAAGACTTCTTGACACTTAAATCTACACTCGATGTTAAGAAATTTCTCTTGGTTAGATACACTTTCCTTGTCGTAGCCAGTCTACATTTTATATCCTCTGAACTTCGACCATCCTCAGTTATTTTCTGCCAAAATAGCAAAACTCATTTACTGCTTACAAAAATATAAGCAGTCTTAAAATATTAACAATGAAAATATGGTAGTCTTTGACAAGTACTAAATTGAAACAAGATGTTACCACACGAGAAACTATATTTTATTGAGCATTTCGTACAGATGACAGTCACGTCTTAGACACACTATAATTTAGATTTTTTTCATAAAATGTTTTACTAGCAGCTACATGTGGATTTTATTTGTTATGTGTGGAACTGGAGCGGTGGAAGCCAGCTGGGGACCCGCCGGCCTCGGCGCTTCAGCCGTGGTGGCCGTGGTGCGAGTCGTGGCCACCTCCGCCGTGGTGAGAGTCGTGGTGGCCGCTTCCCCCACCGTGGTGCTGGCCCTGGTGGTAGCCCCCTTGGTGGGAGCCCCCCTGGTGGTAGCCCCCTTGGTGGCCGCCACCATGGTGGTCCGCCTCGGCACTGGCCCACAGTGGTGACACACACAGCGCCACCACCAGCACCATGGCGAACATAACCTGTGTGCCACCAAGATATGCACTTGATAGACAAATCATTGCAGCATACTGAACACACTGACATCAATTTATAATACACAGGGAGGACCACTTAAACCTTTCAGCGCAAATATCTTTGGAACAACCATATAAATTGTAAACTGACTTCCACAGGTATGAAAGGCAGGGGCTCATGGAAGTAAATGCTATGAGACATCCTAAAACGTAATCAAATATGATTTTCGACACAAATTTATGTTTTTTTAATGGGCACTCCATATTATTTCTTAAGCAATCAATAACATGTAAAATCACCAAAAGAATGGCGTTGGTTGCATTACAATACAACTACATGTCACAAAATTGCAGAGTGAAGATGACACATGAAATAAACGAAACGCGCCGCTACTGCTCGTCCCGAGATGCAAGCCTGAACACCACGTTGCTGGTAATCTCATTGTGATTAATGTTCTACCATGCAAAAAACTTTGTACTTTTTGGTATTTGCAGTGGTGTTAAGTGGACTGGAAACTATACAGATGTTCAGTCATCACAACGAAAAACAAAGAAAGCGTTTACTCGTTCGTGCTTTATTGATTACAATACGGGAATCTACATAATGGCAACTAAATACCGAACATCACCGGTCATGGTAAACATAATTAATGGCTGAGCAAGAATCTAAGACAGGGCTACATGTTAGTTTTACACAGTCGTGTGACTGGATATCATATTTTTTCCAGTCTCGAGATGCATTAGAAGTATTGTGATGCAACCAACGCCATTCTTTTAATATTTCATGTTGATGATTGCTTAAAAAATAATATGGGGTGTCCGCTTGAAAAAATAAGTGCGCGTTGAAAAAAATATTTTCTTTCGTGTTAAAATGTCTCATAGTATTTATTTCCATGAGTCCCTGACTTACAATCGTACCTGTGAAAGTCGTTTTACAAAGTCTGTTGTTGTTCCAGAGATATTTGTGCTGAAACGTTTTAGAGGACTACCCTGTATGACACTCTAATCTGGCTTGTTCTGTTTACTGTTTCCACGAATTGCTAGATTACGCGCCTGCAATAAACTTCATGTGAGCGAAAGTGAAATATGTTGTCTTCACTACATAAGTGAAATTTCTTGCAAAATAAAAGCGATGTTGTAGATAGTAAAGATGGTGGTAGATAACTGTTAGAAACTAGTATATAATTTTATTCTTAACTGACGCTTTGCTTCTATCCCATAGTTGATTCTTGTTCCTCTTTACAAGCTTACCAGTTTAATGCAACAGTTTTGCAACAAGCATTAAAGCATATGTAGAAAAGAAAAGCAGCAAAATAAGATAATATTAATGAAGAACTTAGGAAACGAGGAGGATTTAGGTTATTACTAAGCCTGTTGCATTTATTAAACGAATGTTCGAAATGGAAGGTGATACCTGACTCTTGGAGAGCGGCGGAAGTAAAATCGCTCTATAAAAAAAAAATTAACTAGAACTGCTTGTGAAGATTAAAGAGAAATAAGTCTTTTGATCCCTGACTATAAATTATAAGCACAAATAATTAATACAAGACAGAAAAGAATAGCTGACGCCCTTTTACTGGAGGAACAAAATCGTCTTAGGAAAGACGATCGTGCAGTGACAATATTACAATAGTTCGAAAGAAAATTGGAAAGAGACGAGAACATCATCTGTAGATTCGTACAGCATTGGTAGGCTATGGAAAAACCTTCGATAGAGTGAATAGGTATATAATGCGATAATGGAAAGACGAGGCTACGCTAAACATTAATACAAGTGATAAAAAGTTATATTTAAATAACAAAATTGCAGTCAATACAGGCAAAGAGAGCACAATTAACAGAGGAGTACGACAAGCGTGCAGTCTCTCACCCACATTATTTAATATATACACTGCGACGCTGTTGAACAATGGAAAGAAGAAGTTAACTCATACATAAAACTAATTCCCAGAGAGACACTTTTTTGCTGATAGCTAAATGATTTTACAAAGGAGGGAAAGCGTCATGTAACAAGAGCAAAGCTATGGCTTTTAAAGGAAAATACCCAGTTCGTTCTAGAAAGAACTACATGGAAAACCAGGTGAGTAAGGCATCTCACTTTCAGTTATTATGTTGTAATGTAGGTAAGTTATGTATAAGTTAAACAATTTTTGAGTGATATATCGCACTGCACATAGACATTAGCCAATGAAAAGGCAAGACACACAGTCAAATTTCAGCAATTATTCTCATGTACAGAAATGAGACTTGGGCAGTAGTTAAAAAAGAACTAAGGAGGATACATTTAGGTAAAATGAAATTTTTAAGGAAAGTAAACGGATGTACTCTGAAAGGTCAAATGGAGCATTCTCAAATAAGGAAAGAATTAAATATATTTTGCGTCAATGAAAGAATAGAACTCGGGGTAACAAAATGGAAGAAGCATATTGGAAGAATGGAGGCAGGAAGAATAGTCACACATCTAATCGACTACAGACCTAAAGAAAAAAAAATTACAGGAAGCCCGAGGAAAAGGTGCCTTTGTGACAACGGATCAGGCTATAAGCCTACTGCTTAAACTAAAGAAAAAGAAGAATTTTGCAACGTTTGAGAAGGCCATATTTATCGATTGCTTGAAAATAATATCTATTGTAATATACAAGTAGTCTGAAAGTTTCTGTTGTTGGCTTCTAGAGTAGGAACTAGGTAAATAAACTTTTGATGAGGGACCCACTTGCGGAGATGTATCTTTCGGATGTAAAATAAAATTGAAGACCGGATCACTCTCAAATCTTCCTACACTTGATACGCACACAGGTGAAAAAGCGAGCTGTGATCTGCTTGCTCTACAGGAGCCCACGGCATGGGCGGCGTTGCGAATACGTGTCGTTGGTTCTCATCTACATGTCGAAGCACGTCCTCTTCAAAGTCCAGAGTGCGGTACGTCCGTGGAACACCACAGTCAACTCTCGTGGTTGCGAATGTACCATTGCCTCACAGCTGTTGTAACCGGGCGAAAATGGTATGTGGTGTCATAATTACTACAGGTACTGACGACGGCGCCGTAGTTCTCAGTTTGTCTGCGTACCATGAATCGGGAATTTTGAGTGTTCCAATCTTCAAACTGTTTTATACGGATACAGTGTATTTCCGGATACTGGTTTCGTATCAAAACCTTATTTATTAAATCCTCTCTACAGTCCCCAGAAACCTACAACAGGAATAGCGAAACACCCCTTATAATTAGGATCCGAGCAGAAAATTGAACTGTCGGTGCTATATAAACATTGTATTAGATTATAGATTAGATTAGTACTTGTTCCATATATCATGAATACGACACTTCTTAATGATGTTGGACGTGTCAGGTTAATAAAAGGTGTCTATACAAGTATTACATGACACTTAGTATTTTTATTTTTTGTTTTGGGTGGGGCATGGGGAAAATTTTTACTATATTTTCGATTACTGGTTGAGGCCAGTATACGCCAGATGCAAATCTAAAAACTGGTCGCAGCAACTGATGACCACGCGCACAATTTTTAGATCTGCGTCTGGCGTATACTGGCCTCAACCAGTCTTTGGGACTATAATGAAGACTGCGGTAAAGACTATCTTTGATTGGACGAAACGGTCAACCGTAGAGTTATAAGCTGAAAGTCCACCTCGGTAAAAGTATTTAATTTCGTCACACTATCAGCCTGAAGTAAAATTTTTTAACAAGTTTGCTGCATTCAGGCGAAGAAGATGACGAGTTGGAAGCATGTTGAACCTCCAAGACAACGCAGCCTCTAAGCTGACCACCCAATAACATAAAAATTCGAAGGGAAAACCCGCATTTTCATATAATAATTCCAGTGTCATGTGTATACGGAGACGTAGCAAAACCGTTCCTTGACAATGTTTGAGACAGAAAACGTTCCCCGCACAGGTTACATTATTTTATCGTAATTACACTTCCCTTTTAAACATTTTCGACATCATTGGTCGTTATAAAGCACAATGATTAAAAATAGATTCCCCTTATAAACACCCGGCGTTTATGTCATCAAGAAGAAGTAAACGTAAGAGATGGCTGTAACTCAGGTTGCTGTAGTCTGTAACAAATGACGTAATACCAAAACCGATGTTATGCCACCCGGTCCACATTACAGCAACATGGTAAGAAACAGTGCTTCCACATCGTGGTTCTTCGTGTGTGCGTGTGTGGTTTGTGTGTGTGTGTGTGTGTGTGTGTGTGAGAGAGAGAGAGAGAGAGAGAGAGAGAGGGGGAGAGAGAGAGAGTGCTCCATTTAGAATCAAACCGTTCGTTACACTCTACACCGGATCGTGTTAAACTGTATCATTATTCATAGCTTAGTGGCCTCGATAATGTCAAATATATGACGCATTCAAAGAGTAATAAACATCAGAAATTACGCTACTTGCTGGTAACATGTTCTCATCCAAAAAGTTTGCTCTATGGACTGAAATCTTCAAATGACATTCCTTGGAATGTTCTAGCGTTTCTGGAAAAGGGAAGTTCTAGTGTCTCTGGAAAACGGCGTGTACTTTAATTCCACATGCCGTCTCGACCTACTAGTGTATCATAAGAAAACTGCCAACGGGGGGGGGATTTTGGAGGTTGAATGAAACAGGGAAACTGCGGAAGCTGAAAAGGAATATACACTGGCGAAAAAAAAAAATTGCCGGCCGAAGTGGCCGAGCGGTTAAAGGCGATACAGTCTGGAACCGCACGATCGCTACGGTCGCAGGTTCGAATCCTGCCTCGGGCATGGATGTGTGTGATGTCCTTAGGTTAGTTAGGTTTAAGTAGTTCTAAGTTCTAGGGGACTTATGACCACAGCAGTTGAGTCCCATAGTGCTCAGAGCCATTTTTTTTTTTAAAAATTGCAACACCAAACAGGATTGAAATTTCAGGAATATGTTTGTCCAGGTTGTTGTTTTTGTGGTCTTCAGTCCTGAGACTGGTTTGATGCAGCTCTCCATGCTACTCTATCCTGTGCAAGCTTCTTCATCTCCCAGTACCTACTGCAATCTACATCCTTCTGAATCTGCTTGTCCAGGTAACATATTTAAATGATTAACATTACCAGATCACAGGTTAACGTAAGCGCAAAAGAAGATACTGAAAATGTGAAATGCTGGTACATTAACAATCACTGTAACCGCCAGAATATTGAACGGAATCTTGCAAGCGTACGTGCTTTGTGTCGTACAGGTGCCAGATGTCAGTTTATGGATGGAGTTCCATGCCTGCTGCACTTGGTCGGTCTTACAGGGACAGGTAATGTGGTTTCTGTATGACGCTGGAGTTGTCGCCCGTTAATGTAACACATATGCTCGACTGGAGACCGATCTGGTGATAGAGGAGGCAAAGGCAACATGTCGACACTCTGCAGAGCATCCTGGGTTACAACAGCGATATATGTTCGACCGTTATCCTGTTGAAAAGAACCCCCTGGTAAGCTCTTCATGACTGTCAGCGTAACAGTTCGAATCACCAGAATGACGTATCAATTTGCAGTTGGGGTGCGTGGGATAGCCACGAGTGTGCGCCCGCTGACATACAAATCCGGCTGCCTCGTCCAGCGGCTAAGTCCCGCTCAAGGTAACCCGCCTTACACTGCGGTATGCAGTAAATGCAAACAGCCATGGCAATAACCCACCCACCTCCCCAGGGGTCGCAACCCCTGCAACCCACAGAACATAAAGATGCTTCAGTAGCTGGTTTTTTTTTTTTTTAAGGGAAAGGATCTTTATTAGGGATGATAATATACAGTAATATCACCTTGTACTTTAATATAATTTGTCAACACTCCATCAATCTTAGCCCAAATGTTAACTCTCTCATTAGAATTAACACGTCTCGAGCAAGCAAACAGGTTGATTGCAGACCCTCAACTGGCCTGCTTCTAATCAACACACATGCACCAGTAGCACCGTGGCAGAACCAGCTTTCCTCAGAAAACACAACAGACCTCCACCCCGTTCTCCGATCGGCTCTCGATTACACAACTGAAGTCCAATACGATGGTGGTTTATGGTCAGAGGAACACACGCTACAGGGCGTCTGGCTCGGAGCTGTCCGTGAAGTAACCGATTTGTAAAAGTTCGTTGTGTCTCAGTGGTGCCAGCTACTGTTCGAATTGCTGTGGATGACGCAGTGCGATGAACCACAGCTATACGCCGAACATGATTGCCTTCCCTCTCGGTAGTGCCACGTGGTCTTCTGGAAGGCAGTTTCGGCCTACCATCCCTTCTCGTCGCCACCGCTGCCAGAAGTCATGTACACTAGGTACATTACTTCCACGTTTTTCTGCAATATTGCGAAAGTAACATCCATCTTCACGTAACCAGATTACACGACCTGGTTCAAACTCAGTCACCTGGTTGTTTCAAATGGTTCAAATGGCTCTAAGCACTATGAGACTTAACATCTGAGGTCATCAGTCCCCTAGACCTAGAACTGCTTAAACTTAACTAACCTAAGAACATCACACACATCCATGCCAGAGGAAGGATTCGAAACTGCAACCGCAGCAGCAGTGTGGTTCCGGGCTGGAGCGCCTTAAACCGCTCGGCCACAGCGGCCGGCACCTGATTGGTAATGGCGTCTCCGTTGTCGTATAGGTACTGCGTCCAATTTCAAAGGTTTATAACGTTCACGACCGTTATAAGTCATATGTACAGCATACCTGATGTGCATCCATTCGTATGCGGCTGCCGCAAAATTAGGGTACACATCATCTTTCAGATGTAGAAGCACTTGTACCAAATGTAGTTTATGTCGCACAATTTCTTCTTGATGCAGCAATTTCTTTCCGTCAGTGTATGTGAACGAAAATAGGTGCTTTATGCATTACATCGATGAAATGATAACAGGGAAATGATTCGTACTCAGACTTTTGTAGGTCCACACTATCTAAAAATAGTATAATATTCGATAAAATCGTTATGAACATGAAACGAAAGATTGGTGCTTGAAGTCTCATCGCCGACGGGATTATTAAAGACGGTCGACGAGTTCAGATTGAACAAACGTTCAGAAGGAACCATCCCATCATTCGCCTCTCATCTGGATGACCAGTCGAGGATTTCCGCCCCGCTCCACCAAATTAGTAACCAGCGTCTTCACCAGCTCGCTACCTACTCGATATAAACTCAAATGAGCAACAAACATTCAATTACGGTATGGAAAATGACAGGAATTCATTTTTCTTGAAACATCAGAGGATCGGCCATTTTTACTTGCGAGAAAAACTGTCATACTGATGAAAAGATGGTACGGTAATTGATACACTTTGGAAATTGTAACATGAAGTTTAATACATCAAAATTAAAATCAGTTTCATGAAAGAATGACGTTGGGGTGGATACTGCAGAGAAGAATTTGTGTAACCACTATTAACCGAACAGAGAGTCGACTGAACGACCGAACGAAAAGCAGTCTGAAGGGAGCATTATAACATAAAATTCAATAGCAGAGAAGCTGTAAAAAGGTATGACACTCTGAAAGAAGTAGCTGACGTAGAAAAAGGAATAATGTAGTGAGCCGTTCAGATCGTTGTAACAGTACATCGAAAACCAGTCAAATTCTGAAGTTCATTCTAATCTACAAAATCCTACACAAGACATTTGACATAGTGTCAGAACGGTTGTATAACAGGAGACATGACAGCAGTTCAACATAATTATCTTTAAATGGCCGAGGAGTATAAATTTAAGGATTAATACTAGACACTTGTCAACGTTAGTTGACATTATACACGAACGATTAAAAAAGGAAATTAAAATATACTGACCGATGATAAAATACAATAAAGTTAACGGTATTCCTAAGGGGTTGACACAATTAATTATTAAAACAATATTGCTATGGGATACTGTGTATAATACAGCCGTTTCATCATCTAAAAAGGAGTATGGAACTTGGCATCTAGGGTAGAGAAGGGATGAAGTGAGTAATAATTTTTATTCTTAGAAATTAAGTACAAACTGGGGACAAGACCATTTTAAAAAAATATACGTGGTGTTTCAAAGTTTTTGCAGTAAATGTCTGGGGGTGCAGGTCGTGTTATGGGGAACAAGGTTTTCTAGAGTTAAATTATTCACAGACGGTTTCCAGTGACGTTAGGCATCCATATGTATTGGTTATACTTCTGAGAAGTAGCGGCAGGTGATCTGAAGCGATCTTACGCCTTGCGTAGCGTCAATATACAGTCAAATGCTCCGTAAGAAAGGGGATAGGCCCAGCAAGTTCCTTATTTGCTTCTAAAATATCATTTTCCGCTTGCAGACACACTTCCCTTGCTGAAAATCTTTCAGTTTGCTGTGGTAAGTAGTGTATATAGAATGTCCGGAAAGAAACACCGACAAGCCTTAGGGACAGAGGCCTTCCACAAAAACACGAAAAAATAGTAAGAGCTGTGAGCACTTGTTCTTTAGAGGAGGTGTGCTTCACATAGCGATCATGAACAAGTGCTCACAGCTCTTAAAGTATGCATTTGTAGGTCCCATGTTTAAAACTGAACTTAAAACTCCGCCCGAACAGCCATGAAGGCCCAACAGTATCGACCGGCTGCCGTGTCGTACTTAGTCCATAGGCGTCACTGGATGGAGATGTGGAAGGGCATGTGGTCAGCACACCGCTTTTCCGACATTATGTCAGTTTACGTGACCGAGACCCCATGTTAACTCCTCCCAAAACACGGTAAGCAAAGTCATAGCAGTCGAAGAGATCTGTTTCTTAGTACCGATGATGAATAAGGGCTCGTACCTCTTAAGGTATACATTTTAGAGCCCTTGTTTGCTAGATTTTTTTTTTCTTGTTTCGATGTAAGGAACATGTCACTAAAGGTTGTCGGTGCTTTTTTGGGACACCCTATATGCTGATTTGCCAGAACATTATGACCCCCACCTACTATTGATATAAACCCATCCTGCCAATAGCACCGTCACCTGGCGGGAATGTCTACTATTCAGACACATGCTCGATGCCTGTAGTATCAGTGAGCGTGCTGTCCGCGTGTAGAATGGGGAAGGTTTGCTAGCTATCTGAGTTTGACCGAAGGCAGGTTGGGATGGCCTGGAGGCTCGGAACGAGCATTTCGAAAACTTCATGACTTATCCGGTGTTTGCTGTGGTGTCTTCAACAAGTAGCGAAACCAAGGTGAAACCACATGCAGACGTCATGGGGTTGGGCGTCAGTCCTGATTACAGATGGACATTGTAGACTGGTAGGCTAGTAAAACAGGAGAGGCGGCGAATTGTGGCGGAGCTAACTTCAGAATATAATGATGGGCAGAGTACACGAGTGTCTGATCACTCCTAACAATGGGCCTCCACAGTCGATGACTGATAGATGTGCCAATGTTAACGCCAGGACATCGGCAACTGCGACTGGCATAGATAAATGACCACTGGCACTGGACGTTGATGCTGTGGCAGAACATTTTATGGTCTGATGGATCCCGATGCCTTTCCCAACAAGCTGCTGGAAGGGGCAAATCCGTCGTCTCCAAGGAGAAGAACTCCTTGAGACCTGTACTGCGGGACGGAGTCAAGCTGGCGGAGACTACTTTATGCTCTGAGGAACATCCGCGTGGGCATCCATGGATCCAATGGAGCTGGTGCAAGGCACCATGAAAGCCAAGGAATATCCTAACTGGTTGCATATCACGTACACCCCTTCATGACGATCATGTTTCCCGGTTGCAGTGGCATTGTTCAGTAAGATAAAGCGCCATGTCATAAGGCTAGGAGTGTGATGGAGTGGTTCGAGTACCACAGTGGCCAGTTCCAACTGATGTGAGGGTCTCCTGAATCGCCAGATCAGAACCCGATCGAACACATCTGGAATGTGACTGAACGTGGCGTCAGAACTCATCGCCCCATCCCAGGAACTTACGGCATTTAGGTGACTCGTGTGTGTAAATATAGTGCCAACTCTCTCCAGCGACCTATCAGGGCCTCGTTGCTTACATACCACGACGCATCGCCGCTGTTATCCGGGCAAAGGTGGGCACACCGGCTATTACATAGATGGTCATAATATTCTGGCTGATTAGTGTATAGTGTGGTCAGAAGCAGTGTGAAAAGCTTGTAAGGCGTTACATGTTTGGCTGTCCTGAAAAATAATTATTAAGAAAATATTTGACACGTTGCGTCGTTTCCTATCCTAGATTATTAACACTGAATGTAGCCAATGTGGCCGTAGCGCACAAATTCAAGCTGCGCGCCAGACACTATTAATGTTAGTTGTTCCCGTAGTGTAGATGATGGCGCGCGAGAGTGCTCATCCTTTCGTTCGAACTCGATCCTTACTACCGATCCATGTCCAATATTTGTATCGCTCTCTTGTTCGGTTTCAAGAAACCAAACGAACACGTTTGGCGGCAACGTCTCTAGTTCGGCTGCTGAACTGGCGTACGCAACAGCCTGATTGGCTAATTACAATGATAATTAACTAGGAAACGTCACACATGTATCTAATTTTTCTTAACAGTTATTTTCAACACATCCTAGCCTGTAACACCGTTACATGCTTTCCATACTTCTTCTGACCACTCTATACATATACGAGTGTCTGAAAGCATCGAAATAGTCCAAGATTGCATAATTGTATCCATTACTGAATGTCTTAACAACGACGTTCGGAATATCCAGAAAAGAGGGAACATAGGCACTTATAACGAGGTTTTTAGTTAAAGCTGGAAATGTGACAGTGTACCACATGCTTCTAGAAGTGAAAAAAGTCTGTCTGAAAGCACTCGAACTACGGAACGGAAATTAATTGAAATACAGAGAGATATGCAAAGTGGAGATTTGCACCATGGTAAATAAGGGATTAGAAAAGTTAAATCCATAGAGGCTCTCAGCAAACGTATTTTTCGCTAATGACTAAGATAATACTTCAATAAACCAGATATCGTATAAGAATCTGTTGAAATTACATGTCTGAAATGATAAAACGCCCCCTTAGCACAACATATCTTCTACATTCTTTACGATAGGCACTTTTGTGCAGTATATGTGAAGTAAAGCGTAATGTGTAGTGCGATTAATTGTTAGTTGCAACCTAGAACTTCTGCAGGTGAGACTGATATTCTGCTCAGATACGTAACTGTGTAGGGTCTCATCCGTCGTGTTAATGAAAACGAAGGGAGAGGCTTAAAATTTGTGGGAATCTTCCAGCTTAACGTTCCAGTCCAACAGACGGAGGCATCAGCGTTCTCAGATTTTCTCACTCCATGAGACATTGCGGAGTTTACAATTTTACTCTCGAAATTGTTGCCAAATCCGATGACCTACAAAACGACACCACTGCCTAATTCGCCCATGTTACCGATACACCACAAGAGAAAACGTTTTGTCTCAGCATTGATCGAACTTGCTAAATATGGTTCCACCACATGGTATAGTTGTGAATCACTGAAGACTGTTACGGATAGAGGTCTCAGTGGCGCGCATTCTCACAGCGGCACAGATGTGTCATATAATTTGGCTACTCCGAGAACAACCACCGCCCCTGACAATGTGGCACAACAACTACTAGAAACTGGTAACAAATGCGGACATTTATGTAATCCCAAAATGGAATTTCCGCTCAGCGCAAGTACTCACCAAGAACTTGTTCATTCTGTTCGATTTGGCTTCAGACCTGCAGAGCGTAGAGCGGTGGTGGCTCTTATATAGAGGTCCGGTGTAATAAATACGGGACCCGGCGTCTTCCCGGAGACGCCTCCCGGCGGCCGTGACCGGTCTCACGAAGGCGTTGCCCAAACCGGCCTCTGGACACGGTCACGCCTTCCCCACCAGCGCCGGCAGCTGAGCAAACACTGTGCGAAAAACTCCCATCTGCCGGGGAGTCACCGCCGGTCACTGACTCCACCTTAACAGCTGCGTGTGAAATCGTACTTGGTAATCAAGACTTTAACAGCTAAATAGTTGGTATCACTCACAGAAACACATTCGTCCAGTGTTCGTTCTCTTAAGTTCTAAATAATGCCGTTGCTAACGTTTACCAGATATTCTCAGCGTGTTTAGATGTATTATCAAAAGTCTACGATGATCTCTCCTGAAGTAGAGAGTAAATTTTTATCGCTTTATTAGCTGAGAAAGAAGAATAATTTCCGGCTTCTTCTAGGTCTGCACATATTGAAGCCTCATTGCTGCATCGTTTCAGTATTGTGTAAATGCTTTGTGTAGACAGCAGTCTACGCGCTGATAACGTGGTAGTAAGAAGACTTGCGGCTCCCTATCTTTGAAACATAAATTCGAAACACACCTACAAATTGTTTTCGTCGTAATGGGGCTATTCTTCACAGTTATGAAGAACTGGAAATTTCCAGTATCAGAGGTATCCCATACCTCCTTTTCTCTGATATTTTTCAGTGAAGCTTCACAAGTGTCAATAAAATTCGTCATGGGAAACTGCATGTAGTTCTGCTGTTCTCCCAGTTTTTGAATGGATAATGACAATCTTTCTCGAGCTGTGACACGTACGTTGCAATGACTACTATGTGCAAATAACGATAAGGAAATGCCAATGTTATTAAGGGGGCCATTTTTTCCATATATGTTTGTTTTCCGATAATTACATTTTAGATTAAACACTAAAGGTCATCCTACAAATTTATAGAACAATGGATCAGTGCACTAAGTGATGTGGCTGACTTTTCTGTTAATGTTACCCATATTTTCACGTTCAAAACTAAAATATTGTCATTTATCTAAATTTAAGATAAATTTGAACTGTTTTTCAAAAATCAATAGATTACCCAATTCATGATAAAATTGCGAGAAAACTAGGAATTTAGTGTTTCCCTAGTGACAGTTATCATTAAGGATCACCGGCCATTTGACCATCTTCTTCTGTGCGGATGCACAAACAGTGCCCGAACAATTACGGCAAAAAGACGCGAGTAATGAATATAATGAGCAGGGGTACTATGAATGTAGTGCGGGACCATAAGTTGGGAATGTGGGTCCCACGGGAAGTGTGCCAGAGATAATTCCCTGAAGTTGCACTATCCTCTGTGTCCTCGGTGGCTCAGATGGATAGAGCGTCTGACGTTTAAACAGGAAATCCTGGGTTCGAGTCCGCGTCGGGGCACACATTTTCAACTGCCCCGTTGAATTATACTGACGCCTGTGTCCAGCTAGGGGTATGCATTTCATTGTAAGATTAGTTATTTTAATATCAATACTGAAATGAAATGAAATGATCGTATGGCATTGTTGGCCGGGAGGCCCCTTGCAGGGAAGTTCGGCCGCCGTATTGCAAGTCCTTTTTAGTTGACGCCAATTCGGCGACTTGCACGTCAATGATGATGAAATGATGAACACACAACACCCAGTCATCACGAGGTAGAGAAAATCCCTGACCCCGCCGGGAATCGAACCCGGGACCCCGTGCGCAGGAAGCGAGAACGCTACCGCAAGACCACGAGCTGCGGACATATCAATACTAATTTCGTATAACACTCGGGATCTAATGACGATGAATTCCACACGAGAACTAAGAACGCATATTTGACGATTGGAAATTCCTTAATCGTCTGAACTAGTATTTCATAGAAATGTCTATGGGTGCCATATTAATTTTTTATTTTTGCAGCCTACTTTCTCCTTTCTAGCATGATAAGAACTAGGTTTACTCTACTGGACATTGTCTCCTCCTGATTTCCAGGGCAGTACACATTACACTTCCAATTAAATTTATCTTGTCTAATAGAATGCATGCATGCCACTCGCGCATGGAAATGCTAACTATGCTCTTCCTTAACGATTCACGCCGGCGTGTACAACCGGTAGCTCACGCTCGACTCTTCAAATTATGCTACCAGTAATATACGTATACATGATGTGTTTACCTAACAGCCAGGGACATGTAATATCGGTGAATACTATTTTTTGTGACCCTTCAGCGAGAGAGGTTCTTCAAAAATTGAGATGTCAGACAATATGTGTTAAATTATTTCATGTGATGTCTTGTTGCTTTAAAATTATTGACACTGGCCACTTTCAAAATAAAATATTAAAATAGTAGCCGATTACGTGTGAACACTACCATCGCCCGCTGTGGGAAGCAGGTAAAGCATCTCCGCCAGATGAGGGAGAGGTTGAATACGTGTGCCACCCCGGATCGAGAAACATAACTCTCAGCGCCGGCATGAACGTGTTAGCGTGCACTGATCATTAAATACACTACTACCCGCTTGCCTTTCGTGAACTTGTATAGACGTTACAAATCTTCTGTACTACATGAAAATGGACGCGTATGGTGTTTATTTGAATGTAATTATCACACGATCGTGTATTTTGTAGTTTAGCAGACTTTATCTAGGATGATATGAAAACGGAAGTCAACCAATGTGGGGAGCAGCAATCCTTCTCTCAGTCGTTCAAAGGAATCATAATGTAAAGACTGGCGAATGCCTTGGAATATGACGACAAAGCATGTAGTTGATGCGCTATGTATAGAAGTACAGTTTTCTACTTTTATCATGATTATTGAGATTCGCACGTATTTTAAAATAACGTCTTGGGACTTTGCATTTGGGTAGATTTCCACGTTTTTCAATATCTGAAATAGGTACTAGTCTGCAATCTCAGCCAGCTTCGATAATTGGTCAGTTTCGTAGCTGATGTACTGTCGACACCTTATTCCTAAAATACATTCCATAATTTTGCCTCCTGCTGACAGTAGATATACTTCCAAAGAAACATGCTGGGCCACTTAATCAGCTCAAAACGTCCAAGGCTGCTGTTCAGTAAGTAATTTATGGAGCCGGTGTTGAACCCAGAGAAGGGAATGAGAATATGTTTATGAAGTTCAGAATGGCATGCCTGACTTTCATTACATGGTGCAGTCACTTTAATGAGCCCACCGGCTATGTTCGACTGCAGCTGTGCAATGATCACTCAAAAACATCTGGTAGAGCATTATCAGTGGGGTATATATAAAGTATGTGAGCGGGGACGCGGAAAACGGTACAGACGCTGTTGTAATGCGGAAAAGGGAACGAGTTATTTGACGTCCAAAAGGACGTGATCAGTGGCATTCCGGCCAAGGGTGGAAGCATTTCCGAAAAGGCTAAGTCTGTAAATTGTTCACGTGCCGGCGTGGTTAAAGTATGCTTTCTGTGGCAAAATGGCGCTATCCAAAACCGGCGCCGAAGCAGCTGTGGTGCACCACGGACCATAGATGATCGGGGTGAACGAGAGCTGCGAAGATGTATACGGGCGAATAGACGTGTAATAATTGAGCAACTGACCGCTCTGATTTCAACCAAGGGACAGCAACAATGCCTCCTCAAGGACCGTTCAGCGAACGTTGCTGCGTGTGGGTTTCCCAAGCAGGCACCTGGTTCATACACCCATGCCGACAGCTGTTCGTCTGCGAGGAAAGCTGAAATTTGCGTGCCAGTACTGCAGCTAGAAGTCATGTTTTATTCTCCACTGGACAGATGACCTTCGTCATGTACACGCTGCAACAACCGTCAGAAAAATCCCGCCCATGGGAATGAGCGTTATGGTCTGGAAATGTTTTCGTGGCATTCCGTGGGTTCTAATGGTTCAAATGGCTCTGAACGCTATGGGACTTAACTTCTGAGGTCATCAGTCCCCTAGAACTTACTACTTAAACCTAACTAACCTAAGGAAATCACACACACCCATGCCCGAGGCAGGATTCGAACCTGGTACCGTAGCGATCGCGCGGTTCCAGACTCTAGCGCCTAGAACCGCTCGGCCACCCCAGCCGGCTTCCATGGGTGATCTCATCATTCTGCAAGGCATAATAGTTGAACACAAGTGTACATCTATACTTGGGGACCTTAGCCACACCTACATGCAAGGTGTTTTTTCCTCGGCATGTTAGCACCTACCAATAGAACACTGCATCGTGTCACATAGCTCGCTGTGTACGTACGTGGTTCGAAGAGTACAAGGCCTTCGTCTTTAAAACCAATCGAAAATCTGTGGCACCATGTCGATGGGCTTGTTCGCGCCGTGTACCCTCACAACAGAGAAACCTAGCGCAGCTGGCCGTGGGTTCACATCCCTGTTGGTACCTTCCAGACACTCTTCCTGCCCGTCTCGCAACGATCCGCCATGCAAAAGGTGGCTATTGAGGCCTTAGACTGGTGGTCATATTAACGTGACTAGACCGTGTAGATAATCTGCTATCTGGGAGCCACGAAGATCAAACGGGATCGAACCGGTTGAACTTTCCTTTGTTTCCTGGTAATGGTACGATTATGAAATAGGGGTTGCCACCGACCTTAGAAAGTACTGACATTATTTAACGGAACAACTTCAATACAGACATTACTGTTCATAATTTGTGCCAAAATTGAAGAAGACTTCGCCCAAACTAAAATAAATTGATTCATCGTAGTCTACTGTCGCTACATTCTTGAGACCCACACAGCCCATACTGGGGGCCATTAGAGAGATTTACACAGCACAGTATTTTACTTATGAATGTTCAGATGGTTCAAATGGCTCTGAGTACTATGGGACTTAACTTCTGAGGTCATCAGTCCCCTAGAACGTAGCCGGCCGGAGTGGAACCGCGCGACCGCTACGGTCGCAGGTTCGAATCCTGCCTCGGGCATGGATGTGTGTGATGTCCTTAGGTTAGTTGGGTTTCAGTTGTTCTAAGTTCTAGGGGACTGAGGACCTCAGCAGTTAAGTCCCATAGTGCTCAGAGCCATTTGAACCATTTGAACCCCAGAACTTAGAACTACTTAAAACTAACTAACGTAAAGACACCACACACATCCATGCCCGAGGCAGTATTCGAACCTGCGACCGTAGCGGTCGAGCGGTTCCAGACTGTAGCGCCTAGAAGCGCTCGTTCTAAATGTGATATGCGTGACAAAAGTGCCTTAATGTACAGGGAACTAAATTCTCCATGACCTTCAAGAGCAAGCGAAATTGTAGGTACGCAATATTTTGTATGCTAATAAAGCGGTCAGCTATACTAGTTTCAGCAGCGTCTACTTCATGAAAATCGGTGCCAACATTTGTTTTCCCGCGGTCATAAGAGAGACTCACCAGAAACTTGTTCATCGTGCGATTCGCGATACCCTGGGAGCCTGCAGAACCGGATGCGCTCGACTAGCGCGCCGAGTGCCGGCAGTCGGCTTTTATAGTGTCGGGAGTGGACGAACGCCCTCATGAAGCCCTGCCCCAGCAGACTGGCGGTGTGTGTGTCTGGAGCCGCATCGTCACGGTAGCGCGCTGAACAGCAGCTCTTCGGCGAAACGGCCCATTGTCCTGCGGCCTGCAGGAGTTATTTCCCCGTTTTGCGGCGGCCGGCCTGTGCAGCGCAAACAGGTTTCCTCCGTCCCACCCCCTCCCTGGACAGCGGCCAGGCCGACAACGGACACTGACCTCCAGTCTGGGCAGCAGACGTTGTGGACAGGGCAGCGGCGAGCAGCCACCTGCTCCTGCTCACAAAGCCTAAAAACCGAGACCGACAGGTAGCCGTCTTGCCAGATCTTGTTTCGTGACAGTGACTAGGTTTATGATAGATTCACTAGTGGAAAAATCTCCTGTCGGAGCACAGAAAAGTCTAATATGCCTCTCTTTTAAAAGACTCTAACTAAAAAATGGGGCACCGGCTGTCACATTCTACACTACTGGCCATTAAAATTGCTGCACCAAGAAGAAATGCAGATGATAAACGGGTACTCATTGGACAAATATATTATACTAGAACTGAAAAGTTGTTGTATTTTCACGCAATTTGAATGCACAGATCCTGAGAAATCAGTACCCAGAACAACCACCTATGGCCGTGATAACGGCCTAGATACGCCTAGGCATTGAGTCAAACAGAGCTTGGATGGCATGTACAGGTACAGCTGCCCATGCAGCTTCACCACGATACCACAGTTCATCAAGAGTAGTGACTGGCGTATTGTGACGAGCCAGTTGCTCGGCCACCATTGACCGGACGTTTTCAATTGGTGAGATATCTGGAGACTGTGCTGGCCAGGGCTGCAGTCGAACATTTTCTGTATCCAGAAAGGCCCATACAGGACCTGCAACATGCGGTCGTGCTTTATCCTGCTGAAATGTAGGATTTCGCAGGGATCGAATGAAGGGTAGAGCCACGGGTCGTAACACATCTGAAATGTAACGTCCACTGTTCAAAGTGCCGTCAGTGCGAACAAGAGCTGACCGAGACGTGTAACCAATGGCACCCCATACCATCACGCCGGGTGATAAGCCAGTATGGCGATGACGAATTCACGCTTCCAATGTGCTTTCACTGCGATGTCGCCAAACACGTATGCGAGCATCATGATGCTGTAAACAGAACCTGGACTCATCCGAAAAAATGAGGTTTTGCCGTTCGTGCACCCAGGTTCGTCGTTGAGTACACCATCGCAGGCGCTCCTGTCTGTGAAGCAGCGTCAAGGGTAACCGCAGCCATGGTCTCCGAGCTGATAGTCCATGCTGCTGCAAACGTCATCGAACTGTTCGTGCCGATGGTTGTTGTCTTGCAAACGTCCCCATCTGTTGACTCAGGGATCGAGACGTGGCTGTACGATCCGTTACAGCCATGCGGATAAGATGCCTGTCATCTCGACTGCTGGTGATACAAGGCCGTTGGAATCCAGAACGGTGTTCCATATTACCCCTCTGATCCCACCGATTCCATATTCTGCTAACAGTCATTGGATCTCGACCAACGCGATACGATAAACCGCAATCGCGTTAGACTACAATCCGACCTTTATCAAAGTCGGAAACGTGATAGTATGCATTTCTCCTCCTTACACGAGGCATCACAACAAAGCTTCAGCAGGCAACGCCGGTCAACTGCTGTTTGTGTATGAGAAATCGGTTGGAAACTTTCCTTATGTCAGCACGTTGTAGGTGTTGCCACCTTGTGTGAATGCTCTGAAAAGCAAATCATTTGCATATCACAGCATCTTCTTCCTGTCGGTTAAATTTCGCGTCTGTAGCAGGTCATCTTCGTGGTGTAGCAGTTTTAATGGCCAGTAGTGTATCTCCCTCAGCACCTTTAAAAATTTTAACAAAAATTTTGGATTGGAAACATATCCACGCTCCTTTTTAACATTCAACTCACGTCTCACCCCGACAAACTCCTCTAACTGCAACTCACTCACACACACCAGTCAATCGCTGTGAGTCGCTCATACCCATCCCCTGCACTTGCCGTTCTCGTTCATTCCAGCTCCGTCTCCTTCGTGCTGTCCTACGATTACCGTCTCTTTGCAACTGTATCCCTCTTGCTCTCTCTTTCTGCTACTATCTCATTCATTCCTTCCAATTTTTGCTGTCTCTTCTTCCTGTCACTACCTCTCTTTCTCGTCATTCTCACAGACAGTGTCTCTCATTATCACAGGCTGTCACCCATTTCCACTTTCACCCATTCCTGTCCAGCTAGCACTGTTTCCACACTCTTTTCTAGCACTGTTCTGCCACTGTCAACTCTGTTCCACTGCCACTGTGTCCATCTCTTTCTGTAACACTCTCATTGTCTCCTTCGCTCTTCCTATACCACAACCACTGTCTACTATCTTTTCCTTCTCTTTCCCACTGCCACTGCCTCCTCTCTCCCAACACAGAAAAACGCGAACATATTCCCATACCAGAATTTTTGGGGAGTTTTTAAAGGTACTGAGAAAGGTAGAATGAGGCAGCTGGTACCCCACTTTTCAGTAGGTGTCTTTTAAACAGAAGGGCATTAGCCCTTTTGATGTACCAGTAGGAATATTATTCTGCCGGTTCCCCTCTTTTCGCTCCTACGGCAAGGCATGTCAATCGTATGAAAAGAACTTTATAGGTCACTAAAATTTCCATGTTTTGACTATGTGAAATTGAAATAATCCAAACTAGTTTTACATCTGAGACCAGATTTTACGTGCACAAAAATTTTGAATGTTCTTCAGTACTAAAACATGGAGTTTCCAGAACCCTTCAGATGATAATGGAGACTTTTATCAACATATTTCTGGGTGCTAAGTTACTTCCTAAATTACATTCTTGCATCACAACGGATATTATGTGCGTATTTTAGGCGTACAAGTAGGGAACTTTGAACCTCTGTATCTCGAAAACGGACGAAGATATCATGAAAATTTTCAAGGTTGTTCGAGATTGCGATCTTAGGAATATATCACAAAAATTACAGCCATTGGTCTTGGATAGTCGTGAAAACCATATTTTTCGGATTTTCTCAGGAACAGCCTCCACAAGCTTAAGGCGCACCATAGACCATATGTAATGTAAAAAGAACCAACAGATTTGCTCCATTTTGCACGAACTGGATGAAGCGTGTAATTTTCAAACTTTGGCAATGTACTGTAGGAAAGGGCCAACACATTTGCTCAATTTGCGCGAAATGGATGAAGAGTGTAATTTTCAAACTTTGGCAATGTACTGTACGATAGTTATAATAAGACGATCCTTCTGTCGGACTCCTAGCCTAAGGGCTATTCAAAGCACTTGACCCTACCTTTCTATCACCGACACAACCCGAATATTAGCCCCCGAATAATTTTTTCATGCGCGGAATTTCGGCGAATATTAGGTAGAGCATGCTGTCGCATGGGCACCAATTGGTTGGTGGTTTTCTATAGGTGAAGAATTTCATGATAGCTTCATTGATTGGTGGTTGTCCGCAGCGCATTGTCATCTCGTCTAAGGCAAACTTAATTTTAAATAAAATTATAAACAGCCGACCAGTATTTTAACAATGAGTAAGAACGTCCTTCTGCTGGAGAATCACCCCAGCAGAAGGAGGTTCTTACTCATTGGTCTGAAGATGACCACAGTAGTGGTCGAAACTGGTCACCTTAATAAATAAATTGTGATCAACACTGTTTTTAATAGTAAATATTTGTAACACATTGACCACTGTCAGTCCCATAATGTATTCAAAAGTAATTAGCTGTTCAGTTTATGTTATTAAACTGAAAGGTGTGTTTGGTGTGTTTGAGTGATATACAGAATGAGGTATGTAATGCCTGAAGAATAAGTATCTAACGATATCTGACTCGAAAACATCTATAAGGTAACAATACAGGGCACACATTCATACATCCTTCGCAACGAGAGAGAAAAAAAGCCGACATATCTTAAAACAATACGTGACACA
Organism: Schistocerca nitens; assembly: GCF_023898315.1. NCBI lineage: Eukaryota > Metazoa > Arthropoda > Insecta > Orthoptera > Acrididae > Schistocerca > Schistocerca nitens. Next base: position 252,449,065 of record NC_064618.1, read on the forward strand.
ATGACGGAAAATAGAACTACATCAAAAACGACTTGGACGAGGTAAATGAAAGTTGGTAGCTATGATTCTAGATCTTACAAGAGTTGCGCTACTAGTGCCATCATGAGGATGCAAATCAGATTTGCCTCAAATACGCGCAGCAACAGTCGCGACCGTTAGATACCTTTGAGATTGGTCATGGTGAGTTGATGTTAGTCAAGAATGTCTTTAAGGCGACAAGGACGCCATTATCAACAAATGGTTCAAATGGCTCTGAGCACTATGGGACTTAACATCTGAGGTCATCAGTCCTCTAAAACTTATAACTACTTAAACCTGACTAACCTAAGGACATCAAACATACATGCCCGAGCAGGATTCGAACCTGCGACCGTAGCGGTCGCGTGGTTCAAGACTGAAGGAGCTAGAACCGCTCGGCAACTCCGGCGGGAATTATCAACACCTCATTGAGTTAGAACGTGGTCATACGATAGACCTACGACAAACTACACGTTCTTTCTGCGGTACTGCAGAAAAACTTGGCAGGAATGTAGCCACTGTACATGATTCCTGGCAGTGGTGGCCACGAGAACCTACAGTCGCAAGACCGGGCTCCAGACGCCTACAAGACACTACCGAGAGGGCGATCATCATGTTCGGTGTATGGCAGCAATTCGAGTAGCAGTTGGCCCTCAGTGACACAACCTACTGTTTCAAATCGGTTAATTCAAGGACAGCTCCGAGACAGACGCCCTGTAACGATCATTTACTGACCCCAAACCACCGCCATCTGCTCTTCACTGCTGTCAGGCGAGATCTCATTGAAGGGCAAGGTGGAAGTTTGTTCTGTTTTCTGCTGAAATCCGGTTCTGACTCGGTACCAGTGACGGCCGTGTGTTGGTTAGAAGGAGGCCAGTTAAGCGCCCGCAACCAGTCTGTCTGCGGCCGAGACGCACTCGACCTACACCTGGACTCAGATCTGGGTGGTCATTTTGTACGATAACGGTAGCATTCTCCTGTTCATTCCATGCACCCTCACTTCAAATATGATAGTCTGATGATTCGACCTATTGTGCCTCCATTCTTGAACAGCATTCCAGGGGGTCACATAACTCATGGGAATGTAGCCGGGTGAAGTCATCTCCTAGCACCGACGTTTCGACAGGAATACACGCAGCCATTTTCAAGGCAAAACTGCTTCCAGTAAGCGCTGTCCAAGGGAATGTAATATTTCCGTTTTCAAGAAACTCTGGAAAGGTAAAACACACACACACACACACACACACACACACACACACACACACACTGTGAGCACAAGCACCACCACGAACCGTAGATGACCGACATCAGAAGCTATCGATATTGAAGTTAATAATCAACGGGTGATGTAGCATAAACTCTGTGCTGCTGTTTATTGACAAGGAGAGAGCAGGCTTCCACGCAGAATTCAAACAAAAATCGCTCTGTCTATTTGTAATTATTTGCTAATTTGATTTCAGCAGATTCCTTAATAACGCTATCCTAATAGCTGGAAGTGCATGCCAGAATCTCTGTGTTGTTTTATTTCATAGGATGAGCAGTACCAATGTTCTGCAATGGCGTGCCGGCCGCTGTGGCCGAGCGGTTCTAGGCGCTTCAGTCCGGAACCGTGCTGCTGCTACGGTCGCAGTTTCGAATCCTGCCTCGGGCATAGATGTTGTCTGATGTCCTTAGGTTAGCTAGGTTTGAGTAGTTCTAAGCCTAGGAGACTGATGACCCCAGATGTTAAATCCCATATTGCTTAGAGCCATTTGAACCACTTTTGCAATGGCGGATTTGCTCCGCTGTGGTAAGCGCGTGGAACGCTTATGCTCAGTATATCGGTCCTTCACGGACCTGATAGCCCGACCAACATATGATATGCCCCGGCTGCAAGGAATACGGCAGACACACGCCTTAGGTAAACCAAGATCATCCTTTACGGAACATAAAAGGATTCTGACCTCAGATGATGGTCGAAAACAACATCATATTTCCGCAAAATGCTCCCTTCGCAAGGCAGAAAGGCCGTAGATTTTGGTGCCATCTTGGTATTATTGTTACTCCCCCAGTGCGCAGATGGTCGATTGCCCAACGCATATCTGACCCGTTTTTCACTCTAACCATTCTGACGGTAGGTAACTTCGGGATGGGTAACTCAGCTGAAAAGCTCTCAGGGTCCGAGATGACATCGACCCTTTAAACCAAAGTATGAAGCACCCTTCCACATCGAGCCGGATGTACTCAACTATCAGCCTACAGATACAAGTCACTGTGAGAAGGCTTCCCATAAATGGCATGTTCCAACGTACCATCCACCTTCCGTCTTATCAACACATCAAGGAAGGGAAGATAGCCATCTTTTTCCACCTCCGTCGTGAAACAAATATTGACGTGGATTAAATTCAGGTGTTCTAAACAGTCGTTCAAATTCTCACTGCCATGAGGCCAAATAACAAAGGTACTGTCTACGTATCTGAAAAAAAAACCACGCAGGTTTCAAAACCGCCGACATCAAGACAAGTTGCTCGATATCTTTCATGAACAAACTGGCAATAACAGGTGACAGCGGACCGCTCACCGCAACTTCATTCGTCTGCTCGGAGTTCTGATTATTGAATAAAAGTTAAGTGGGAGTCAGCACAATACGCTCCATTAATTCAGCACCAAATCTAACCCGAATCAATTGTAACGAATCAGACGGAGGAACACGAGTGAAGAGAGAGACCGCATCAAAACTTATCAGAATATCTGAATCATTTCCTCTAATCGAAGTAAGAAATCCGCAGATCTCTTATCATAGCCCTACTACAAGGCTCAACAGAGTAGCAAGGTGTTTTGCTATACGCTATTTCGGAGCACCAAAGCTGCAATCGGACGAAGACAACCCCTTCCTTGTTGACCTTAGGAAGGCCTTATATAACGTAGGGGGAACATCACGATAAGAATTAACACTATTGACAATCCCCTGCGATAAAGAACTTTTCTTCAGGAATATGTTAGCCTTTTCTCAACACTTTGTATGGGGTCAGCACCGATCCTGCCATACACTGAATCAGACAGTAAACACTGCATCTTTTGAACAGAATCCTGCTTTTCCAAAACAAGTATATCATTGCCCATGTCCTCAGGGTATATAACAATATCCGGATAACTCTAAGTGAACGTAAAGCAGCCTTCTCAGCTGCTATGATATTACTCTTGGGTGGAAGAGCCTCAGTTAAAACACGACATGCCTCTCTCTCCTGGCCTCCTCTGCAAAATCGGGAGGTAGTCTAAAAACAGCCTGTTCAACAGAACTAATAAAATCATTCATTGGCGAAAGCTTCCGAAACGGTGCACAATTTAAACCTTTCCCTAGCAGGGATGAAGTCGCCTCGACAAAAGCTTTTTCTATGTGATTTATTACAGGATGTCGAGAAATAGTGTTAGACTCCAAATGTTCAAACTTCGCCAAATAACGGGCTTTTTTTTTTTTTTGAGTCATCAGTCTTGTGACTGGTTTGATGCGGCCCGCCACCAATTCCTCTCCTGTGACGACCTTTTCTTCACTGAGTAGCACTTGCAACCTACATTCTCAATTATCTCCTGAATGTATTCCAATCTCTGTCTTCCTCTATAGTTTTCGCTCTCTGCAGCTCCGTCCCTGATGTTTTAACAGATGTCCTAACACCCTGTCCCTTCAACATTCGTCTGCGCCACCAAGTCTCAAAAGCTTCGATTCTCATCAGTTCCGGTTTACCCGCAGTCCGTGTTTCACTACCATATAATGCTGTGCTCCAAACGTACATTCTCAGGCCTACGTTTGATTCTAGTAGACTTCTCTAGGGTAGGAATCCCCTTTTTGCCAGTGCTATTCTTCTTTTGATGTCCTCCTTGCTCTGCACGTCATTGATTGTTTTGCTGCCTAGATAGAAGGATTTCTTAACATCTACTTCGAGACCACCAATCCTGATGTTAAGTTTCTCGCTGTTCTCAATTCCACTACTTCTCGTTACTTTCGCCTTTCTTGGATTTACTCTCAGTCCATATTCTTTACTCATCAGACTTTTCATTCCATTCAGCAGATCATGTAATTCTTCTTCACATTCACTCAGGATAGCAATGTCATCAGCGAAGCGTATCATGATATCCCTTCACTTACAATTTTAATTCCACTCCTGAACCTTTCTTTTATTTACTTCATTGCTTCTTCGATGTACATATTGTATATAATCTGTCTCTCCTTGTATCTTACCACTATTTTCTCATAATTTCGGAAATCTTGCTCCATTTTACACTGTCGAACGCCTTTTCCAGACCGACAAATCTTGTGAACACACGTTAATTTTTCTTTAGTCTTGCTTCCATTATCAAGTGCAACGCCAGAATTGCCTCTCTTGCGTCTTTACCTTTCCTAAAGCTAAACTGATATTCATCTAACACATCTTCAGTTTTCTTTTCTTCTGTATGTTATTTTCGTCAGCAGTTACAGACTGAAATCCCAATGAGACTACAACTTTGAAGCTGCTTCTAGTGAATCCCAAGAAAAAAGAAATTCTTGAAGCAATCTTTGAATGAAGCCGAAACAATTCCTGGGAAATAAAATCACACTGTAGATGAGTGTAATGGATCCTCTCACGAACAAGAGCTAGACCGGCGCGTTGCTTGATGCGATTGGCGGCAGCAGTACTATTGGATGCACAAAGTTGTCATCATCCGCTTACAACAGCCGAGCAAATCCTCCAATACAGAACATTGTCTTGACACTGGTCATCCTATGGGATACAACAACAAACAGATCCTTCGTGCACTTCCAGCTATAAGGATAGTGTTATTGACGAATGTGTTCAAATTAAATAAGCGAGTAACCTTATAAATAGAAATGGTGGTTTTTGTTTAAATTCTGCTGGAAATCCTTGCTCTCTGCCTTGTCAAAAAAAGAGGAGGAGAGTTCATACTACCTCATCCTTTGATTATTAATTTCACTGTCAATAACTTCTGAAGTAGATCATCTTCAGTTTCTGATGACGCTAGTACACTCCTGGAAATGGAAAAAAGAACACATTGACACCGGTGTGTCAGACCCACCATACTTGCTCCGGACACTGCGAGAGGGCTGTACAAGCAATGATCACACGCACGGCACAGCGGACACACCAGGAACCGCGGTGTTGGCCGTCGAATGGCGCTAGCTGCGCAGCATTTGTGCACCGCCGCCGTCAGTGTCAACCAGTTTGCCGTGGCATATGGAGCTCCATCGCAGTCTTTAAAACTGGTAGCATGCCGCGACAGCGTGGACGTGAACCGTATGTGCAGTTGACGGACTTTGAGCGAGTGCGTATAGTGGGCATGCGGGAGGCCGGGTGGACGTACCGCCGAATTGCTCAACACGTGGGGCGTGAGGTCTCCACAGTACATCGATGTTGTCGCCAGTGGTCGGCGGAAGGTGCACGTGCCCGTCGACCTGGGACCGGACCGCAGCGACGCACGGATGCACGCCAAGACCGTAGGATCCTACGCAGTGCCATAGGGGACCGCACCGCCACTTCCCAGCAAATTAGGGACACTGTTGCTCCTGGGGTATCGGCGAGGACCATTCGCAACCGTCTCCATGAAGCTGGGCTACGGTCCCGCACACCGTTAGGCCGTCTTCCGCTCACGCCCCAACATCGTGCAGCCCGCCTGCAGTGGTGTCGCGACAGGCGTGAATGGAGGGACGAATGGAGACGTGTCGTCTTCAGCGATGAGAGTCGCTTCTGCCTTGGTGCCAATGATGGTCGTATGCGTGTTTGGCGCCGTGCAGGTGAGCGCCACAATCAGGACTGCATACGACCGAGGCACACAGGGCCAACACCCGGCATCATGGTGTGGGGAGCGATCTCCTACACTGGCCGTACACCACTGGTGATCGTCGAGGGGACACTGAATAGTGCACGGTACATCCAAACCGTCATCGAACCCATCGTTCTACCATTCCTAGACCGGCAAGGGAACTTGCTGTTCCAACAGGACAATGCACGTCCGCATGTATCCCGTGCCACCCAACGTGCTCTAGAAGGTGTAAGTCAAGTACCCTGGCCAGCAAGATCTCCGGATCTGTCCCCCATTGAGCATGTTTGGGACTGGATGAAGCGTCGTCTCACGCGGTCTGCACGTCCAGCACGAACGCTGGTCCAACTGAGGCGCCAGGTGGAAATGGCATGGCAAGCCGTTCCACAGGACTACATCCAGCATCTCTACGATCGTCTCCATGGGAGAATAGCAGCCTGCATTGCTGCGAAAGGTGGATATACACTGTACTAGTGCCGACATTGTGCATGCTCTGTTGCCTGTGTCTATGTGCCTGTGGTTCTGTCAGTGTGATCATGTGATGTATCTGACCCCAGGAATGTGTCAATAAAGTTTCCCCTTCCTGGGACAATGAATTCACGGTGTTCTTATTTCAATTTCCAGGAGTGTATTTACAGTTTTTCGCGTGCGTGCGTGCGTGCGTGTGCGTGTGTGTGTGTGTGTGTGTGTGTGTGTGTGTGTGTGTGTGTGTGTCATCTTTCCGGAGTTCCTCTGGAAACTGAGGTACTAAATTCCCTTCCACAGCGCGTACTTGCTGCAGTGTTGCCTTGAAGATGACAGGGCGTGCTCCTGCCGAATATCAGCGGTAGCCGACGTTGCCACCCGGCTGTATTCCCGTAAGTTATCTGAACATATATATAGGCCGGTAGAAACTCAGGTCTCATATTCCAGGGCGTGTTCTCCAACAGGATAGCGCTCGCCCACATACCGCTGTTGTAACGCACCATGCCCCGTAGAGTGTCGACATGTTGCCTCAGACTGTTCGATCACCAGATCTGTCTCCAGTCGAGCAAATATGGGATATCATCAGACAACAAGTACAACATCGTCCAAAACGAGCTTCAGCCGTCCCTGTATTTACCGGCTAAGTTCAGCGTGGCACCTGTACCCCATAATGCATGCCTGCATTCAATATTCTGGTGGTTACGCCGGTTATTGATATACGAGCATTTCAGATCTGCAATGGCTTTTCTCGATTCGGTGGTTGTTGGAGCATGGGCGTATCTATGAACTAGCAATGTTAATTACTTAATTATGTTGCCTAAACAAACGCATTCATTACGCTACATTAATTATTACTTGTTTTTTTCGTCGGTGTACGTCAGTGAATAGTTGCGTGAAAGCTACAGGTTGCGTGATTGTGTGTAACGTCCGGCATCCATTGTGGCAGTTTTCCCTGCTGGATACGCATAAATTCAGAATGAAAAAAGTATTTAACTAGCCGTAATTTATGTGAAAGACGCCTGAAATTCTATCGCAGTATAAACCGGTATAGCGATAGTAGTTCAGTGAGGTCGTGTGTGGGGGCGGTGGAGGGGTGGGGGGTGTAGGGAGGGGGGTGGGGGGGAAATCAGCTACAGATCTGGAGTTATTGGGTATTTTTAATATTTTGGTTGGCGAATATCAACTTGTAAGTAGCCATAAAAAGTTCCTGTTCATACGCTATTAAAACATGCATAATATCTACTTTTAGACCATTTTCTTGAAAAAAAAACCTTACTAAACTGCATTTATCATGGCCCTGAGAGCTAGCGGATGGTCGCGACCCCCTTTGCCCCCAAGTATTGGCGATCATGCCGCGTCATACGTAGCCCTCCTTTACACCATTTCCCAGAATTACCAAGCAAAGAGACTGCGGTGTTAGCTAATAATAATCAGTGCAGGCGCTGTGATTGAAGGCCTGTTCATAAAAGGTGAGGAACATCCTTGAGTTCAACAACAACATAGCGCCTTTGCAGCCTGGCAACGCGGAATATCTAAGTAAAGTTTTTAAGCAGAAGGATAGTGGAAGGTGGTGTAAAAAGTGGCCACATTAAGGGAAATTAAATATTCACCAGACCTTAGTAACTGATAGAAGCTTTCCGCTTACATATTTCGAATCTACGTATTAAAACGCACCATACTGAATATTTACAAATAAAAAATTTGCAATGAATAGGATTTGTATGCATTTTTTTCTGAAGTGTTACAAAATGGCCAGTTGCTCCAACATAACGGGGTAAAGCGTCCGGAAGTGGACGGCAGCCCTCTTTTGACAGAGGTAACGCCATGGGCTTGGCGTCTTACTGTAAGTGCAAATAGTTTTCTGCTCTTGGAATGAACCGTCAATTGCTTCATTCACGTTATAAACGTGATGAATAGCATGAAATCACTTTTCTTGTAGTTTTTAATGATATCAGAAAACTTGCTTACACTGCCATTATTAAAAGCTTGCCCTCTAGTCATTAAGATAAGTTCCCTAACACTAATATTTAGGGAACTGTCTCCGCCTACCATCTGCGACTGTTTGTTAAAGTCATGTGGTATTCAGTTCCACTTTGCCAAGTGGAATATTAATATTCACTGTAAGTCCATAATATGGCTTTTGCATTTCAAAAACATAACCAATGGTTTCTTTTCCTTGTTCTTTATGAAACACAATCCGTAACCTCCCTGAAGTAACATAATCTACGGTTTCTCGTTCTTGCTCTTTATTGAACACACTTCATAACCTTCCTATAATCTCATTACCACCAACTGCATCTTCCTTTTTACCTACAACATTTGTTTTCGGCGTATTACGTGCGGTACGAAATTGCTTTACTGTTGTAGAAGAACGCATTTTATCATACTTTATCGTTTCAATCGTATTCTCCATAGCCAAATGTTGCTCTGATTTCTGGACATATTTTCTAGGCATCTTGGTGTCCTGGTATCTGAAAATAATGAGCGACTCAAGAAGACCGTTTTGAATCGCATTTTTGTGTTAGACCAAATATAGCAGAACAGAGGTAGCTTTAAATAACATTGGTTAATTAATTCACAGTCGTCACAAAAAGACAGAATGACGGATGGTATATTTGTACGTAGAAGGATTTAGAATTCAGTCGGCACTGTTACGTGTCATATATGGAAGAAGCTAACTCTTACGGAAGTAAAACGATAAAAATCAGCTGTTGGGACAGCAGACCACCTGGAAGTAAAGTGACCACGTTTCCTGATCGGATGCCATGTCGTCATTAATGGGTTCGCAGATGAAACTTTCATACAGAAAGAAACAACAGGGAACTATAGTTGTAAGGCAAAATATGTTGTTTAAACACTGATATTGTTAAAAAAAAATTTACTCTATGTATAAGCGAGGTTATCACTTACCTCATCTGAGGCGACTGTAAATCAGGACGTTTACATTAAAAAGTAGCACAATACGCTGAAACGGGTCAGCCTAGTGTTTTGCTGATACATTTCATATTTCATTGCTGTTACCCCCGCTTATAGCAATCCGTTAGTTGACTGTAATGATTGGTAGGTATCTGTATGTTGATGTCCTGGCTAATGTGAATGATTGCCAAGACGGAGCTCCTAAGGAGGTTCGACATCAGACACATCCATGCCCGAGGCAGGATTCGAACCTTACTGAAGCGCCTAGAATCGCTCGGCCACAGCGGCCGGCAAACCCATTTCATCTCTCTTTTTCCGTCTATCTATTTGGATGCGTGTTTCGTGAGCAACACAACTCCGCAGACGAATGGGTGATCCACGTAGCAAGCAGTGCTGGAAGCCACTCAGGGCAGTGGGCGACTTGCTTCGCGGATGGGGCGACTCCTGACGATGGATGCCCAGTGCAGAGGGCAGTGGCCTGTCCGCTATTCAGCAAGTGGAATTTTTCGCCCATGCTGTACTGACCACTGTGAAGCCAGGTGGGTATGTTGAAAACTACAGTCCTCACCTTACGTGGCCTGACACTCTTTCAAAAAGCCCTGTTTGAGTCCGCGCGGGATAGCCGCGCGGTCTAGGGCGTCTTCTCACGGTCCGCGCCGCTCCCATCGTCGGAGGTTCGAGTCCTCTCTCGGGCATGGGTGTGTGTGTTGCCCTTAGCGTATGTCAGTTTAAATTACACTACTGGCCATTAAAATTGCTACACCAAGAAGAAATGCAGATGATAATCGGGTATTCATTGGACAAATATATTATCTAGAACTGAAATGTGATTACGCAGTTTGGGTGCATAGATCCTGAGAAATCAGTGCCCAGAAAAACCACCCCCGGCCGTAATAACGGCCTTGATACGCCTGGGCATTGAGTCAAAACAGAGCTTGGATGGCGTGTACAAGTACAACTGCCCATGCAGCTTCAACACCATACCACAGTTCATCAGGATTAGTGACTGGCGTATTGTGACGAGCCAGTTGCTCGGCCACCATTGACCAGACGTTTTCAATTGGTGAGAGATCTGGAAAATGTGCCGGCCAGGGCAGCAGTCGAACATTTTCTGTATTCAGAAAGGCCCGTACAGGACCTGCACCATAAGGTCGCGCATTATCCTGCTGAAATGTAGGGTTTCGCAGGGATCGAATGAAGGCTAGAGCCACGGGTCGTAACACATTTGAAATGTAACGTCCACTGTTCAAAGTGTCGTCAATGCGAACAAGAGGTGACCGAGACATGTAACCAATGGCACCCCATACGATCACGCTGGGTGATACGCCAGTATGGCGATGACGAATACACGCTTCCAATGTGCGTTCACTCCCATGTCACCAAACACGGATGCGACCATCATGATGCTGTAAACAGAACCTGGATTCATACGAAAAAATGACGTTTTGTGATTCGTTCACCCAAATTCGTCGTTGAGTACACCATCGCAGGCACTCCTGTCTGTGATGCAGCATCAAGGATAACCACAGTCATGCTCTCCGAGCTGACAGTCCATGCTGCTGCAAACGTCGTCGTCGAACTGTTCGTGCAGATGGTTGTTGTCTTGCAAACGTCCCCATCTGCTGAGTCAGGGATCTTGACGTGGCTGCACCATCCGTTACAGCCATGTGGATAAGATGCCTGTCATTTGGACTGCTAGTGATACGAGGCCGTTGGTATCCAGCACGGCGTTCCGTATTACCCTCCTGAACCCACCGACTCCATATTCTGCTAACAGCCATTGGATCTCGACCAACGTGAGCAGCAATGTCGCGATACGATAAACCGCAGTCGCGATAGGCTACTATCCGACCTTTATCAAAGTCGGAAACGTGACGGTACGCATTTCTCCTCCTTACACGAGCCAGCACAACAGCGTTTCACCAGGCAACGCCGGTCAACTGCCGTTTGTGTATGAGAAGTCGGTTAGAAACTTTCCTCATGTCAGCACGTTGTAGGTGTGCAACCTTGTGTGAATGCTCTGAAAAGCTAACCATTTGCATCTCACAGCATATTCTTCCTGTCGGTTAAATTTCGCGTCTGTAGCACGTCATCTTCGTGGTGTAGCAATTTTAATGGCCAGTAGTGTAGATTAAATAGTGGGTATGCTTAGGGACCAATGACCTCAGCAGTTTGGTCCCATAAGATCTAACCACAAATTTCCAAATTTCCCAGTTTTGAGGGAAAATGTTCTATGTGCAGCTAATGCAAAGTAAAATATTTTACGATACAGTACCTATGCTCAAAGCACAGCTTGGTGGATCGTTTTGGCTAACTGGTCTTCCAAGAAAGCTGGTGGAAGCCAGGATGGGCTTGCTAATTTCACGTTGTAAAACTATGAGGCATTTATTGTTAAAGTTTCTGTTTCCGCTCTTGTGCGTGAGGTATGGCATCATCCAGACGACAGTCATTATAGACAACACATTCTTTCTCTTGCAACGTAGGAAGGCACCTCATTTGGTAACACACAGATATGTCTACTTGGTTCAGTTTGGAACTCCGTTTGACAAAATTTCATATGCAGGAAGCCACCCCATTCATGGTGGAGTGCTGGCCCCTCTCTAAAAAATTTGTTGTATAATATTTGACTGTGCTGTCCTATTGGCGAAGGAACTTTTCTGCAGACCTTTTTCAGGAAACTCTGGAGCAGCGAGAAAACGGAAAATTTTTGCCAGTACCTGTTTGAGGGCCTGAGGCGAGGTTACTTGTTCAGGGAACACGTAAGAAAACCACAGGGTTGAACTTCGAGAATCATTTCATCTCCCTACGACAGATGGATTGTTGCTGCCAGCAGGCCACACTAGATGACGGACCTGTCACTGCGGATTCAGCGTCTCTGGCGAGAGTACCTCGCAGCGTGGGCTATCACAGGAGGAAAACAACTAGATGTTTTTGATTCTTTTTTTAACTTGGATTAGCCAGTGTCACTTGATATTTCATCTTGTAGTAGACGATCCTCCCATGACTGCGAGGGCTTGGGTATTTGATTTTCATGTAATGTCATTTCCATGTTTTCTGGTACGACCAGAGCCATCATTCCAACGGTGTTTATATGTTTGACGTGTAGCCGTGTTACGGCCATCATTACTCTTAGCTCATCCATTCCTTGTGGCATTGTCAAGCGGATCTAAGACACAGTCGTGTTGTCCCAATGTTCACTACTAGTATTTTCTTTCGTTTTGGTATTTAGTTAATCATACACTCCTGGAAATTGAAATAAGAACACCGTGAATTCATTGTCCCAGGAAGGGGAAACTTTATTGACACATTCATGGGGTCAGATACATCACATGATCACACTGACAGAACCACAGGCACATAAACACAGGCAACAGAGCATGCACAATGTCGGCACTAGTACAGTGTATATCCACCTTTCGCAGCAATGCAGGCTGCTATTCTCCCATGGAGACGATCGTAGAGATGCTGGATGTAGTCCTGTGGAACGGCTTGCCATGCCATTTCCACCTGGCCCCTAAGTTGGACCGGCGTTCGTGCTGGACGTGCAGACCGCGTGAGACGACGCTTCATCCAGTCCCAAACATGCTCAATGGGGGACAGATCCGGAGATCTTGCTGGCCAGGGTAGTTGACTTACACCTTCTAGAGCACGTTGGGTGGCACGGGATACATGCGGACATGCATTGTCCTGTTGGAACAGCAAGTTCCCTTGCCGGTCTAGGAATGGTAGAACGATGGGTTCGATGACGGTTTGGATGTACCGTGCACTATTCAGTGTCCCCTCGACGATCACCAGTGGTGTACGGCCAGTGTAGGAGATCGCTCCCCACACCATGATGCCGGGTGTTGGCCCTGTGTGCCTCGGTCGTATGCAGTCCTGATTGTGGCGCTCACCTGCACGGCGCCAAACACGCATACGACCATCATTGGCACCAAGGCAGAAGCGACTCTCATCGCTGAAGACGACACGTCTCCATTCGTCCCTCCATTCACGACTGTCGCGACACCCTGGAGGCGGGCTGCACGATGTTGGGGCGTGAGCGGAAGACGGCCTAACGGTGTGCGGGACCGTAGCCCAGCTTCATGGAGACGGTTGCGAATGGTCCTCGCCGATACCCCAGGAGCAACAGTGTCCCTAATTTGCTGGGAAGTGGCGGTGCGGTCCCCTACGGCACTGCGTAGGATCCTACGGTCTTGGCGTGCATCCGTGCGTCGCTGCGGTCCGGTCCCAGGTCGACGGGCACGTGCACCTTCCGCCGACCACTGGCGACAACATCGATGTACTGTGGAGACCTCACGCCCCACGTGTTGAGCAATTCGGCGGTACGTCCACCCGGCCTCCCGCACGCCCACTATACGCCCTCGCTCAAAGTGCGTCAACTGCACATACGGTTCACGTCCACGCTGTCGCGGCATGCTACCAGTGTTAAAGACTGCGATGGAGCTCCGTATGCCACGGCAAACTGGCTGACACTGACGGCGGCGGTGCACAAATGCTGCGCAGCTAGCGCCATTCGACGGCCAACACCGCGGGTCCTGGTGTGTCCGCTGTGCCGTGCGTGTGATCATTGCTTGTACAGCCCTCTCGCAGTGTCCGGAGCAAGTATGGTGGGTCTGACACAACGGTGTCAATGTGTTCTTTTTTCCATTTCCAGGAGTGTATTAATGTTTGGTTTACTTTTACGTGTTTGCTCGCAGAGAGTAAATGAAGCCGGTGCTAACAAGATTCTCAATTAATGGATAGATAACATTCCTCAATTATTAATCCTTCAATAATTACGTGAGAACCGACACCCAGAATTCATTTATGAGCGTCTTTCTTTTCGCATTATGTGATCTAGGGCTTGTTAAATTCATTTCCATATCTGAACGAACGGTTTGTCTGCTCGAGTTGGCTTATCGCAAAGATTCCTCCGTAATTTCGTTGACAACAGCGATGGTGTACCATACAATCATTTGTCGGTACGTAGCGGCACTTTTCAGGGCCAAAAATATGCACTGGCCCTATTTCCCGCCCTGGCCTCTTTATCCCTGCCACGCCCCTCCCTTTCCCACGCTTCTTAGTAAGGACCAACTAACAGGCACCTTACAAAAAAGGGAACCTACTTTTCAGCTATTGTTCTAGTCTTTGATGTTGCTCTGCACACTAGTCCATCGTGTATAAGCCTGTTCGTCTCTGCATAACTACTTCATCCTGGTTACTACAGTTAGTTGTTGATCTCCCTCTGCACCCTCTGCACTTTTTGTCCGCCTTCTACCTAACTTCTCTTCATTACGAAACTGAGTTTTTGTACGCCTCGCGATGTCTGCTAGCAACTGCTCCTTTCCAATAGCCAAGTTGTACCATCAACGTCTTTTCTCCAAAATCTGATTGTGTTCATTACCCTACGCAATTTTACCTTTCTTATACTATCACCTCTTGCCTGTATTGCTTCGCCTGATTTAATTCGCTTCCAGTTTTTTACCCTGGTTTTTCTTTTTATGTTTGTCATTTTGTTCAAGTGATCTGCCAACCCTTCCCCGTCTTTGACAAAGTTTGAGTGTCATAGGAAAATTTCATCTATTTTAAGTATTGTTCCTAAACTTTAATTTTCTATCACAATTTCTGTTTTATTTTCTTTACTACTTACTCAGTGGATAGTGTGAATAATATCGGGGATAGGTTACAAACCTGTTTCACTCAATTTTCAACTGTTGCTTCCCTTTCATCAATTTAGGTAATATTCGTCCCTCTCAGAATCTATCTTCTTTGAAAATGGGGTTACTATAATCATCTTGAAGTCTGAGGACACTGCTTGTGTCTCTTGGCGCTCTTGGATACCAGAGCGAACGATTTGATCATGATTGGTTCTCCCGTGGATCCTAATCATTCTAACGAAATATCGCCTACTGTACGTGCCTTGTTTCGATCTATGTATTTCAGTGCAGTCAAATGTTTCTCAGAGTGTCGCAACTTGCCTCTCATCCTTGTCTACTTCCCCTTCCATTTCCATAATATTGTTTTAATGTTTGTATAGCCCTTCTACAGTGGATAGACGAAATAATGCGAACAGTGGTAGTAATGGGACGGTCGTGTTTAACGGTCGACAACGCAGGTAAGGCATGTGTCGTGCTGGATTGTGCGTGTTCAATACGGACGGTATCAGTGCATGCTGTTTACGAGTAGTACACACTTCGTACTAGCATTCAAAGGCCGAGATCTACGTGCAATGAAAGACCTAACAGAGTTCCAAAGAGGGCAGATTGTGGGGCCCTATTAGCTGGAGCATCAGTAACCAAGACAGCCGACTTATTGTATGTTTCAAGGGCAACGGTTTCAACAGTCGTGTCAGCCCACACAAAACATGGAAAGACATCATCGTGTAAACCTAATAGTGTACGCAATTCAAAGCTAACTGACAGAGATTGTCGTACGCTAACACGAATTGTGTCAAAACAACACAAAACTACGACGGATAAGTGACTGCAGAGCTCAGTAGCCATCTTCGAGATCCCTTATCTATGGACATAGCACGCCGTGAAATTCATAAAGCGCATATTCGTGGACGAGAGGCTATATCTAAACCATTAGTGACGACGACCAACGCAAAGAAGCGTAAAACATGGTGTCAGGAGCATAAATCCTGCACAGCTGATCAGTGGAAACACGTGATACGGTCCGACGAGTCAACGTTTCCATTATTTCCAATATCGGGCACGGTTTACGTCTGGAGAGCGCCAAGCCTACAGTCCTAGTTGCTTGATTCCAAAGGTTGAGCTTGGAAGTGGAAGTGTGATGGTCCGGGCAGCCATATCATGGTATTCTGCTGGTCCCATCATTATTCTCTCTCAAAGGTCGTGTTATATGAACATTTTAGGTGATCAGGTGCACCGCGTGATTCAAATGTTGTTCCCCAACAATGAGGATGATAATGCACCCATTCACGCAACCAGGAGAATACAATCGTGGTATGAGGAGCATGCAAGTGAACTGCAGCGTCTTCCCCGGCCAGCACAGTCCCCGGACTTGAACATTAGCGAACCCTTGTGGGCGGTATAGGAGGGCAGACTTCGGAGCAGATTTCCGCCTCCCTCGTCACTACAGGAGTTAGAAGCGGTTCTGATCGAAAACTATACAATCATTATATACCAATATTCCAAGAAGAATCGCAGCTGTATTAGGGGCAAATGAGGATCCAAACCTTATTAATAAACCATTCCCAAGTAAGTACAGGTGTTCAAATTATTTTGCCTATACTGTAGTGTCACGCTGCTGCACATCCGGCATAAGAGATTGCAGGTGACAAGACATAGCAATAGTGCAATACAGAAGGTGGCCCAGAACACCACCGACAAACTTTCAGAAGCTGTTCAGCGAATTTTGGTGTAAGGGACTCACTGTCCCCGTAGCTATGATGTAGTCGGTTTGTTAACGGTATCACCCCTGGTTGTGTGAAAATACCTTCAGAACAGTGAAGAGCCTCTAGTATTTAATAACCAATATATACAACAGAAAATGCAGACTTATGCTACAATATTCAGACATTTGCAAAGGAACTATGATGTTGCTGCCGGCCGGAATGGCCGTGCGGTTCTAGGCGCTACAGTCTGGAACCGCGAGACCGCTACGGTCACAGGTTCGAATGCTGACACGGGCATGGATGTGTGTGATGTCCTTAGGTTAGTTATGTTTAAGTAGTTCTAAGTTCTAGGGGACTTATGACCTCAGAAGTTGAGTCCCATAGTGCTCGGAGCCATTTGAACCATTTTTTTATGATGTTGCTGCAGTCTCTCTTCCAGTGAACACAGAGGTGGGTATCAGCCAACTTTCCAACAGTAAACACCGAGCGAGGTGGCGCAGTGGTTAGCACACTGGACTCGCATTCGGGGGGACGACGGTTCAATCCCGCGTCCGGCCATTCTGATTTAGGTTTTCCGTGATTTCCCTAAATCGCTCCAGGCAAATGTCGGGATGGTTCCTTTCAAAGGGCACGGCCGACTTCCTTCCCCATCCGTCCCTAATCCGATGAGACCGATGACCTCGCAGTCTGGTCTCCTCCCCCAAAACCAACCAACCAACCATCCAACAGTAAACCTATTCATACTGCCGTGTATTGGTGTTAACGGACAACTAACAACGCTGAAAAAAAAAACCCGAAACTGAGGGTACTGAGTGTACATTTGAGGGTGTAGCGTGAAGTGGGCCTACTGTTGTCAACAGCGAGTATCTCTAGTTAATGAAACATACCAAAGTACTCAGAAGGTATCCCTTAACAACCACTAAAAGCTTTCCGGCTGAGTTCTGGTTTACCCTGCATGTTAAAGTGCACGACTTCATCTATGCATTAAAACGTTATAGGAAACATATATTTCGTAAATATCTTTGTTTCTTTGTCGAGCACACTACCAACACAACATTCTGGCGGCTAAATCTTCACCACAGTTTCCTTAGACATCGAACCGGCCACTGCCACAACTTACGTGGCAAGCAACGATCACAAGAAGATCAGTTATTCTGTGTTACAGAATACTACTCCGATGAATGGAAAAATACATTATAGAAACTAAAAAACTTAATGACTATTATGTGTAACGCAGTGTATCGTGCTGAAATTATTCACTTTTTGTTTAGTCTTCATGAAGAACTCACGCACTGAAAGTGTGTGCCATTATTATGGGGGAAGGCCTGTTTCCGTATTAAACAAAGTACAAAGAATGTAAGTGTACAGAATTACTTTTTGTTTCGAGCAACATACATATATGTTCACGAGCGAAAACAGATAACTCGACAGCATAAACCGGTATAGGTGAGGCGTGTACTACTCGCAGGAAACAGCTACTAGAGTAGCGGAGTACGTGTGGAGTGCACATGCGGGTTTTTAGATTAGAGGAGTCCCTCGACAGACTCAATAAGACGTATTCAGAGTCCAGGCAAGTAGTAGTCGTCATAACATAGAGGAGAAAGAGAATGGTAATAATTAGTTAACTGCAGAAGCAGCTATAGAAAGGTACCAGAATTAATCCCGCATTTAAACGGTAACAATGCCACATGGTACAGAAAGTTGATTGAAACCAGTGGTTAATAGCAATGGAATTTTAAATTCATGTTGTAATGTTGATCGTAGAGACAGGTTGAAACTCTGGTGGTGTAGGAATGTTAACATAATAAAAAATACAACAATATCTAGTGAGATTTGTATATATCCAGATTATGCAATAATTTGGTTGAAGATGAGAGTTAAAGATGAGTCCAACTTGGTCATCGGATGCTTTTATAGTTCCCAGAAACCGTAGTAGCTGAACAGTTGAAGGGAAACTTGAATAATATTTCACGTAAAATTCCTGGTGTTGTTGTAGCTATAGGTGGACACGTTAACTTACTAGTTGTACACTGGGAGACTCAATTGATTAGGGTGGGTAGTAGAGACAGAGAATCATGTGAAATTATTCTCAGTGCCATATACGAAAATTACCTTGAGAACCGACTCGTGAAGACAACATCTTAGACCAGCCGGTGACAAACAGACACAAGCGTTTCGACTTAGTTAACGTGAAACAGGGATCAGTGATCATAAGGCCGATAAAGCATTACTGAATACGGCTGTAAATAGAAATATAAAAGAAGGTAGGAAGATCTTTCTGTTTAGCAAGAGTGACAAGAGACAGAGATTTCAGATTACATGTCATGACTAAAATTTCCTCTCCAGCACTGACAATGTCGAGCATCAATGTAACAATTTCAAGAGCATCGTACAATACGGTTTAGACAAGTACGTCCCGAGCAAAATTATCAGGGATGGAGAAGAGCTACCGTGTTTGGACAAGCGTGTTAGGAAGCTGCTGCGAAAGCAAACAGAGCTTCACTGCAAATTTAAACGTAGCCAAAGCCTCACAGATAAATAAAAATCAAAATGAAGGCAAAATTACCGTAAGGAGGGCTATGCGTGAAGCGTGCGACGAATACGAAAGAAAAAAAAACACTACTACCTTGCTAGAAAATTCTACGAAGTCCTGGTCACGCGTTACATCAGTATAAGCATCGAAGCCATTTGTTCAGACACTCTGCGACTGCAATATCAGTGAAGCAGAGAATGACACAGAAAAGACTGAACTATTAAACGTCTGTTTCCAAAGCTGATTCATGGACGAATCACAGTGTACTTCCTCTTTAAATTGTCGACAAAACGACAAATATCGAAGTTAGTGATCCAGGGATCGAAGAAACTGCAATCGCTCAACAGATGAAAGGCCACTGGATCCGACGGAATACCAATTCGATTCTATACAGAGTATGCAAAAGAATTTCCTCCTTTTCTAACAGTGAACCGTAGCACTCTTGAGCAGCAAAGCGTTCCTAATGATTGGAAAAAATCACAGGTCATTCCTGTCTTCAAGAAGGATCGTCAAACAGTGGGACAAAACTGTAGGCCCATATCTCTGATGTCGGTCTGTTGTAGAATTTGGGAGCATGTTTTATGCTCACTGGAGACCGAAAATCTCCTCTGTAGGAAACAACATGGGTTCGAAAACGACGATCGTGTGAAACCCAGCTCGCTGTGATCGTCCAGGAGACAGAAAGTAGTAGATATAGGCGCCTCGGTGGTTATTCCGAATGGCATTCGACACAGTTCTGTGCTGCCGCCTAATGAATAAAATACGAGCATGTACAATACCATATCGACTGTGTGACTAGACTGAATATTTTCTATCAAATCGAACACAGCACGTCGTTCTGAAAGGAGAGAAGTCTTCAGGCTAAAAGTATCTTTGCTGTGCCGCACGGGAGTATTATAGGACCATTACTTTCCACAGTATGTATAAGACCTATTAGATCAAGCCCACAGTTCCATGAGTCTTCTCGCGGATGATGCTGTGGTACACAGACAAGTCGCAACGCTAGAAAACTGTAGTGAAATGCAGCAAGACTTGGAGAGCATCGGCGCTTGGTGCAAAGGGTGGCCAAGCAAATGTAAGGTATGCGAATACACAGACAGAAAGACCCTTTACTGTATGATTACAAAATTGCATGACAACCACTGGAAGCAGTTACTTCCACAAAATATCTAGAACTATGCGTACGAAGCTATGTGAAGTGCAATGACCACATAAAACCAATAACGAGGAAGGAAGATGCTAGACTGAGACTGAGTGAAACAACCCTCAGTGTAACCTGATGGTCAAGGGAAGGCAGGATTCGGTAACGATTGTGGGCGGGGTCATAATCAGTGACTATTGGTTGCCTTTTCAATTACGCAGAATTTATTTCAAACCAGTAATTCCAGACTCAACAACAAATAAAAAAACACCACACGTTATTAATGAAGGAATAAACAACCGTGCAAATAATAGTGTTTTCAATGAGTTACAATTTAGCAAATCACCATTAAATACAGATACAGCAGAAAATGTTTTAAAAGCAAGCCACATTGGTCTGGGCAGAAGGCCTCACACGCCAGTAATGGCAATAAATTAAGAATTGTTTAAAACTGGGAGCAACTTACAAATTACAGGTATTGAAATATTAACGGCAAGTCGCCACACACACAGTAGACTGCATCAGACGCCAGGAATGGCAGTAAATAAGGTTGTAAAGGCTTTTGCGTAAATACAAATACCGGTTTAGAATTTTAAGGCAAGCGACCACAATCACGGCTGAAGGACTTCCACGCCAAGAATGGAAATAAATTAATAATTGTTTAAGAACTCGCTGCAATGTACAACTTACAGGTATTGAAATATTAAGGTAAGTCGCCACAAACAGAGCAGAAGGCATGAGACGCCAGGAATGGCAGTAAGTAAGGTTTTAAGGCTTACTGCTAAAATACAAATACCAAATCAAAATTTTAAGGCAAATGACCCGAATCACGGCTGTAAGCCTTACACGCCAAGAACGGCAATAATATAAAAAAATTTGTAACCTACCGTAAAACAACAAATACAACAACAAAAGTTAATTAAAAAAACAAGCAACTGATCCAGACGGTGCTCCAGGAATCGACTTCTGAGACGGTCCGGCAACAAACACTTTCCCGAGTACTGAGATAGGCAGCCAAGAGTTGCATTCACTTCACAAGATGGTAACTCAGACTAGTGGCAGTCTAACGAATGACTAATGACAATCTTGCTGAAGCTACTTGACTTCCGATAAACCAAATGCAACGATGTAACAATACGCCAAAGCCGGAACCGGCGGTCTACACAACGTCCCCAGAATACTGTGTTTAGAGCGCCCACAACGAGAAAGGAACCATTACCACGAGAGTGGAAAGCATTCCACTCGCTCTTCTTCGTCTCGACACTACGAGCAGCAACACGAACCAAAGCCATAGGAGAATCGAGAGATACCACAATGGTCAAGGTTTCTCTACTTGGATTGAAATGCACTCATCTTGAAGCTTACTGGATCTGGTATACGACGAGGTCGTGCACCCTCGTGACCACAGCCTTTCCATGCGGCAGTCCATGCGAGCCGCCAGTGATCCCGGCGTGCTCTGGCACTGCGTGGACCTGGCTCCTCCTGGGTCCCCAACCGAACTCGCCACTGACACGACCCGGCAAAACAACGACGTCGCCCTGAAGATATGACAACAGTTACTACATATCGACAACCGCCGCTGCTGCCACTAGCGGACAGGCAACGCTTGCGAAACGGAGGGGCGCCAGTCAACGCGAGAAGAAGACGAACAACTGCAACCATGCCAACTAAATGATACCGTCTGGCCTCCAGCAGAGGGCGGAAACCTACAAACAGTATCAACGCAAGCCGCAGCACAGCTCACTCAGGAAGTGTGGTCTAACAACAAAGGACTCGTCCGACCAGCACTTGAATACTGCTCTTCAGTATGGGATCCATACCAGATACGTCTGAAAAAAGGAAGTTAGAAGACCAATGAAGAGTTGCACGTATCGTTACAGGTTAATTTAGTAAGAGTGAAAGCATCACTGATATGCTCTCTGAATCCAGTGACAAACGCTCCATTACGCCTACTGCTTATATTCCGATAGCGTGCATTCCTAGAAGAGTCATCCAAAATATTGCAATCTCGCAAAAAAAGACATGAAGATGGTAAAACTGGAGAGATTCAAGGCCGCACGGGAAATAACTCTGGTACACTACGTACCCTTGGCCACACACATTGAAGTGGATTGCGGGGCGTACATGTAGCTGTAGCGTGGAGCTGCTGGAATGTAAGCAAATTTACACGTCATTCACCAGCCAGCCGTTTTGCGGAGTACTTGTCACAGTGTCGGTACAATAGCTGCATGGTGCGACAGTGTGGCTGCAAGCTGATGGATAAGAGTGGTAACCTTAGGTGAGGGCTACGAAGGTTGTCGGGTCTGTAGTTTCGGTGCGAGAGGATCAGGATGGGAGCTAGAAGCTAAATCCAGTAATAAGATGGATCGTCCAACTCGAAGTCCTGGTGCTGGAAAACAAGCTGGAAATTCTTTGCAGATAAGAGAACTCGGTGGGATAAAGGACGTATATTTCTGATGAAATAACTGAGACGAACCGCGAGGTAGGATAAGACCACTGTCGAACCCTAAGAGGCACAAACACATTTAATCGAAGTTGTGCAGTCCTGCTTGCACCCTATGCAGCTAAGTGCCACGAGAAACTGAGTCCCGTCCCGAGGGCAGAGTAACTCAGGTCCAGCGTCTGAGGCAACTGTCCAAGGAATCTCCACAGCAACACCAGCGGCCCTGCTTATATAGGCTCGTCTGATGCAATCCCCCGCGATCACGCGCGTCTCCCATGTCCTGTCGTCCTTCTAGAACATTCTGTCGTAGCTGGTCACGTACCTCCAGCGTCCCTTGCTACAAAAACGCAGCTCTCCTGCTTACCAGCGCCCTGGTTGCTTTCCTACAGGTTCATCGTATGCAAACTTATGCATTTCTACTGATATCCATGACCCATTCGCGACAAGGTGTATCCTGGCGTGGTGAGGCTTGTAGGGATGCAGGTAGAACACCCACAGGTTCGATTAGTTCAATAGTGACCTCCGTAGCTTTACCGATTTGCATAATCTCCACGGTGCGCCCCCCCCCCCCCCACCCTACCCCATCGCAACACCTGAAAGAAGCCGGTGTGCGGTGGTTGGGACTGCGATTGGATTACACCACTGGCCATTAAAATTGCTACACCACGAAGATAACGTGCTACACACATGAAATTTAACCGACAGGAAGAAGATGCTGTAATAAGCAAATGATTAGCTTTTCAGAGCATTCACACAAGGTTGGCGCAGGTGGCGACACCTACAACGTACTGACATGAGGAGAGTTTCCGACCAATTTCTCATAAACAAACAGTAGTTGACCAGCGTTGCCTGGTGAAACGTTGTGAACCCTCGTGTAAAGAGGAGAAATGCGTACTATCACGTTTCCGACTTTGATAAAGGTCGGATTGTAGCCTATCGCGATTGTGGTTTATCGTATCGCGACATTGCTGCTCGCGTTGGTCGAGATCCAAACACTGTTAGCAGAATATGGAATCGGTGGGTTCAGGAGGGTAACACGGAACCCCGTGCCGGATCCCAACGGCCTCGTATCACTAGCAGTCGAGATGACAGGCATCTTATCCGCATTGTTGTAACGGATCGTGCAGCCACGTCTCGATCTCTGAGTCAACAGATTGGGACGTTTGCAAAACAACAACCATCTGCACGAACAGTTCGACGACGTTTGCAGCAGCATGGACTGTCAGCTCCGAGACCATGGCTGCGGTTACCCTATCTGCAGGAACAGTTCGACAACGTTTGCAGCAGCATGGACTATCAGTTCGGAGACCATGGCTGCGGTTACCCTTGACGCTGCAGGACAGACAGGAGCGCCTGCGATGGTATACTCAACGACGAACCGGGGTGCACGAATTCAAAATGTCATTTTTTCGGAAGAATCCAGGTTCTGTTTACAGCATCATGATGGTCGCATCCGTGTTTGGCGACATCGCGGTGAACGCACATTGGAAACGTGTATTCGTCATCGCCATTCTGGCGTATCACCCGTCGTGATGGTATGGGGTGCCATTGGTTAAATATCTCGGTCACCTCTTGTCCGCATTGATGGGACTTTGAGCAGTGGCCGTTACATTTCAGATGTGTTACGACCCGTGGCTCTACCCTTCATTCGATCCCTGCGAAACCCTACATTTCAGCAGGATAATGCACGACCGCATGTTGCAGGTCCTGTACGGGCGTTTCTGGATACAGAAAATGTTCGACTGCTGCCCTGGCCAGCGCACTATCCAGATATCTCACTAATTGAAAACGTCTGGTCAATGGTGGCCGAGCAACTGGCTCGTCACAATACGGCAGTCACTACTCTTGATGAACTGTGGTATCGTGGTGAAGCTGCATGGGCAGCTGTACCTGTACACGTCATCCACGCTCCGTTTGACTCAATGCCCAGGCGTATCAAGGCTGTTATTACGGCCAGAGTGGTTGTTCTGGGTACTGATTTCTCAGCATCTATGCACCCAAATTGCGTGAAAATGTAATCAGATGTCAGTTCTAGTATAATATATTTGTCCAATGAATACCCGCTTATCATCTGCATTTCATCTTGGTGTAGCAATTTCAATGGCCAGTAGTGTATATCTGTGTGGAACTTGATGTGAATGTACCTGTCCAAAACTTGTTGGGCGAAAACTGGTTGTTCACCATGGTGGGAAATAGACGGCGTTCGATACTGACCTTATGGTTTTGGATCTGTTGCACCAACTGTAGCAGTTCGGCTATTACCGTGCGATGTGAGACCGTAGGAAAGCGTAACTGCTTTCCTTACACCATGTCATGTCACAATGCTTCGGTGTCTGGCTTATACGGTGCCAGGGGAAAGGTCTCTATAAATTTCTCGCGACAGCACATCAGAGATGTATTTACGTTCCGATGCCATCTTTCTGCGATTCCATTACTAACAAGCTGGTCGCTTGTCGTATGATGAAACAGTATGCCGCATAAATTGGACAGCTCGTGGAACAAAACGGGCTCGTGTTACCAGACCCGATCTGTAGTGAAGTGGTAAGGGTAGCCGAATAGCGCTGTCCAGGTGGCGACCACGTTTTTTGCTGTTGTCTCGGGAACGACTGTCCGTAATGGTTGTAGCACCTGGCCATCGAGCACATCGTCCACCGCTGTGAAAAGATATCTTGCCTATACGTGAGTGCAGGCTTTCTCGGCGAATTTCATATATGAAGCCTTCACGGGTTGTGAGCCGAGTAGCATCGTCGTCTCGTAACAACGTTTCGATGGAATGCGTCTCCATCATCTTCAGGCGAAGTTCCTTCAGCTGCCTCGTGATGTGGGGCAACCGCATTTGGCGCTGTAGTCACGTTGACCTTCATCCCTCCATCTTTCTGTGGACGTCTGGGAGACCTCTGGAAACATACTTCTCCAGTTTCATTTACTTCCACAGAATAATTAATAGGTTATATTACTTTACCTATCGTGTCGTTAAGTTTTGCAGAGCAGTGTATAGCCGACACTCCAGTGTAGCTTGGCAGGACTGAACGTTTGGTACAGATTCATTTAGCCCGTTGCTGGCACAACTTTGTGACACGAACGTACGTACTCTTCCCACATTAGACACCAAAATGAAATTGCCAAAAACGGAAATTTACTTGCAAACTGATTGGCGCTTACTGATGAATCTCTTTCCTCACGGCTCACCATCTCTGATTGTATGATGCGAATAATCCTTTATCGAGAACCGCACTGAGTTCGGTACGTAGTGATGGTTCCTGCTGCGAAACTTTTCTCTGTACAGTCCCTCTGGCGCTACATCCTCTATAAACATACATAAAGTGAGTCGCCGTATGTAGATACAACGATTACAGGTGCGGTTCTGACCGGCAGTCAGATACTGAATACAGTGAGAAACTCTAGCATGATCAAATCACCACACGACTGTGTATTGCTTTTAGTTGTGCAACAAATGTCAGTGCGGCAGCCAGTCGTTTGTTATGAAACACGAACAGTTCACAGGCACGCACCTCACACGCATTATACACATTTCGAGACGTCACACAACATCATGTGTTTACTACGTGAAATATTCGTTTTAGAACTTGATTCGTTATTCCAAAATGATGATTTTCGGGCCCTCTGACAAGCGTACATTTTTTCTTTAGAAGTTGCTCTGTACAAGCTAGGACGACGAAAGAACTGCGGAAGTTTAGAATTAACGTTCATTTGGCGATAAGGTCATAAGAAATGAAAGAAAAGACTGGACAGAACGACGATACGATATGGACTTAGCCTAAGCTCTTTTATGAAGTGCTGCGTTGTGTAGCCCAAGGGCATCATGTAAGGCACTACCTTATGTGAGTTGGCGTCCACGTCCGCTCACTATTAAGTGCCGAACAAGAGAAATAATGCATGTTGTAATTGTTCCAGACTGGTGTTGCGACCCGCGCAACTAAAGGTGTGGACCGATGGAATTTTGGAAAATGTAAATTGCATATCACGATCTGATAATCAGCCGGTACGGTGTATTTAGTTAGAATCCTCGGACTTCTTCTTCTTCGAATGACTGCATTTTTCAGGTTGTACGATAAGAGAAAAAAGACACTGAAAATTAGTAAGAAAGCCACTCCAATGGCGAATTGGTGCCACGTCGAGACGTTGCGTCTCTCACACAAAAGGGCTAAGAAATAGAACTCTCAGTATTAACAAAAATGTATGAAATGGTATTATAATACAATGTTCGAACACATTTTGAATGAGACTTACCTTAATAATTTGGAAATCATTCAGAGCCACAGAAAACGATGCTTACATGACAGGATAAGCATGGCAAAAGACAAAAGCGAACAGTGAGGCATCTCCTAGCTGCCCTCGAAAAATTGAAGGTTGCGCCCATGTTTATTTCCACAGATAGCATAAATGTTGGTATATGGATTCTTTGGTCCTGAATCATTCCACAAAATTTTACACACACAAATAATTTTTAGTAAAAGGGGCATTCCACTTGCGAAGTCGAAACCATTGTCAACAGAATGCGTATGATGAAGTAATGTACAGTAAATCGTCAATGTGAATTTCTTTACTCTCCTTTAAGACAGTTCTGGATACTTAGAAGCGAACCTATTATGTGTTAGGCTTTCAAGTACAATTCATCACCGAACAGGTCCTAATTTTCTTAAATCTGAAGTGCAATACATGTTGTGGCATCTTATCGGAAGTGTTGCTTGTAACACAGTAAACATTTTATGGGAGAGGCTAATGTAGCACATCGATCGCTGAAGAAATAGAAAAACATTTGGCTACAGAAGTTCACAAGACATAAGAAGATGTTGGTTAAAACTAATTTTTGAGTGGGATAGGCGAGAAAGAATTTTCTATAGAAGAGTGGACATCTCGGTGAGACAAAAGAAAGTAAAAGCAATGGAAAGGCTAAGAGAGGGATAAGCATACAGGAGACGAGGGAAACAGAAATATAGCACATTTTATTGAAAACGCCGAGTGAAGGAAGATAACTGATGCACAAATCCATTGGACTGAAAGAAAAATTGGACGGTAGCCTATTAACCAAAAAATCTAAGCCGAAACTTGTCACCTTCGTTGCATCATCCCTACAAGAATATGTCTCTTGGAAAAAGATTTAGTACCTGTGTACAAGTCATTTCCTTGTGATGAATTTCTTCTTATTACTTGCAGCATTCCATTAAGAACGAAGTGTTTTGTCACTGTACATGAGTATAATCGGTATTGTGGCTACGCTAAAAGCGCATGTCCTTTCCCGTTTTAGGGAGTGTTGGAGAATGCCTGTGTGCAACTGTAGCTGGGCATCGTCAACTGTAGTTGTTTATGACGAATGAAACTTCCCCTTGACATGTTGACTTGATGACCACATAAAGGTTATCACTTCTAAATCTGCAGTTCACGTTTCACACTCTTCTTGGAATCCATAACCCATGTCGTCATCCTGAGGAAACTTGGCGAAGGTTGACACAGACATTGCTGCCAAGTATACGCCGCTGTGTTATGTCGGGAGATTTACAGTGCACGGCGTAATTGCACAAGCTGGAATTCCTCTGCCAGAGACATACTTTAAGTATTTTATAGGCTTATTGACATGTCGGAGGAAGGTGGAGGCAGTGATTCCTAAATAAATGACAGCAAAGCTGTGCACGGAAAATGTGGCTCTGGAAACGACCTTCACGGCAATACATCTCTATGTCAAGAGGTTGGGAAACGGTAGAAATCATACTGTTTGTGTTGGAAGCCATCCCTCTTTATAGTACATGCCGGTATTGTACACAAAACTTGATTAGGTGTACGTTCTTTACTTTCCTCAAAAAATCTAATTTCAGAAATTGCTTCTTAAAATGATGAACAGCGAGGAAACTGCAGGCTTTGGTTCAAATGGCTCTGAGGACTATGGGACTTATCTTCTGAGGTCATCGGTCGCCTAGAACTTAGAACTACTTAAACCTAACTAACCTAAGGACATCACACACATCCATGTCCGAGGCAGGATTCGAACCTGCGATCGTAGCGGTCGCGCGGTTCCAGACTGTAGCGCCGGCCACTCCGGCCGGCACTGCAGGCTTTAACATATTCTCCAAAAGTGAATGAATTCTTCGGATCCCAATACGACCTTTGTCTCGAAGACTCCAGTTTCAGATATCTGAAACATTCGCACTCGGAAGTACGCGCTTGTTAAATTTAGGCATTTCCGGCTAGATGCCTATGAAGTGTGCAGACAGCCGTATAAAGTGTGTTTCCGGCCGCTGTGGCCGAGCGTTTCTAGGCGCTTCAATGTGGAACCGTGCTGCTGCTACGGTCGCAGTTGGAATCCTGCCTCAGGCATGGATGTGTGTGATGTCCTTAAGTTAGTTATGTTTAAGTAGTTCTGAGTCTAGGGGACTGATGACCACGGATGTTAAGTCCCATAGTGCTTAGAGCCATTTGAACCATCTTTTGCAAAGTGTGTTACGAGGAGGAGCGGTGTTCAAGGCCAGCGAGTATCGTTAATCAGAAATAATCAAAGCGGTAAATTATTACCACCATTAGTCGCCAGTATGTTGAGAAACAGACGATCATGGAGTATGTAAACGTGCGTACGCAAAGAAAGCTTCGGTGTGTGTGGGGGGGGGGGGGGGGGCAGGGGGGGCAGGGGGGGGGCAATGGTCAGCATACAAACACGCTATTGATATGAAAGCAAAGTTATTTTCGGGAACTGTACTGATAGGAAATAATTCCGGTTACTCTTTCAGGGATGCAGAACGATATTCTGGGTCAAATTATTCCAAGAGCAACCACTTGCAAACTGTGCAGTGCCAGGCGAGTGATTGCTATAAACTGATGAACTGTTGCGTTTGTTTGGAAATTTGGATGTTCGTTGAGCATTGTAATCTACAGAGCGTTGCAGTATGGGCGTAAACTTACATCCTGGCCAAGGCCAACTTTATTAGGGGACGGTCAGCAGTACCAACTTCTGTTCTCTTCTTATCGTTAATGTAACCCGAAGTCTGATAAGTTACACTAAAACTGACTGAATATTTACATCAAAAAGAGATCGCAATGTTTTCCTAATGCACACAACTTTATCCATATGAGCGCAGTTACTAGCGCTCTTCCCAAACGGTTTTTATCTGCGAAGTAGGAAGATTTGTTTGCAGAAACACGCTTCCCGCATATGCACTAACAGTTCAGTAATGTCTTTCCCCTTTCATCATCTTTTGTGAATCATCCTAATCTTCTACTTGTAGCACTAATATACTAATATCAATGTTTTGGATGTCGATGTTCTTCTTTCAGGACCCTTTTAAAGCTCGCAATAGTTATGGACATGTAACGGATGCCAAGTGCAATTATTAGTCATTCAGTGTTCACTGTCTGTTAGCATTTTCATGACAAATACAAATTATAACTGTCACACACTACACATTGGTTTGTTGAATGTAACACTTCCCACCAAAAAAGACCTGCCAGGTGTGATGTACACAGTGGATTTCTGAATGCAGCATCCGCACTCACTTCTCTTAGCTAAATTGTAGCCAACTAGCTTACCTCTTGTCTTATAAAGATGAATAGCGATCGTCGTCCACATATTCATTCAATAAGAAGTGCGTAGTAGAGAGTCCGATTTGGAGGTTTCGATGTACGAGGTGGAATACCAAATTTTCGGAACTGGTGCTGCATCTGGAAAGAAGGAGTAGTAGATCCTTGCACCACTAGGTGGTGAGAGCTGCATATCTGATGAGTCAATGTGCGGAGTGGCATTCAGCTGGGAGGAAGTGTTGCGTGTCTACAGTGACTTTGTGTTTGGTGTGTGGCGATTTTACAAATGCTCGGTTCAGGGCCGGCTGTACAGACGTCGAAGATGATGCTCACACTGGAAGGCCCGTTAGCCGCACAACGCCCGACTTTGGTGCCAAACTTCAACACTTGGTTCGTGCGGATCGACGTTGAACAATTCAAGACCTTGCGGATAAATTGGGTATTGGTTATGGGACATGTCAACGAATGTTGACTGATGAATTGGGCATACATCATGTCACCACAAAATCTGTACCAAGGATCTTGACTGCCGATCAGAAGGCACAGCGTGCTGAAGTGTGCACGGACCTTCGTCAGACCGCATCGCCGGCCGAAGTGGCCGTGCGGTTAAAGGCGCTGCAGTCTGGAACCGCAAGACCGCTACGGTCGCAGGTTCGAATCCTGCCTCGGGCATGGATGTTTGTGCTGTCCTTAGGTTAGTTAGGTTTAACTAGTTCTAAGTTCTAGGGGACTAATGACCTCAGCAGTTGAGTCCCATAGTGCTCAGAGCCATTTGAACCATTTGAACCAGACCGCATCTGATGATCCAACCTTCTTATCACGGGTTATTACCAGCGACAAGAGCTGGATTTACGTTTATGGCCAAGTGACAAAGCAACAATAGTCCGAGTGGAAGAGGCCGGGCTAAGACCCAAAAAAGCGAGACAGGTGAAGAGCAAAGTGAAGAGCATGATCATCGTTTTTTTGATACCAAGGTAACTGTGCACAAAGAATTCGTCCCACCCAACCAAACAGTGAATTTCGCATACTACTGTGACGTTTTGCGTTAGCTCCTCGAAAACGTGCGGCGACGACGTCCCAAACTTTGGCATCAAGGGAACTGGCTGCTGCATCACCGAACGCCCTGTCACATGTCCTTGCTCACCAGGACTTTTTTGGCCAAAAAAAACATGGCGGTTTAACCCACCCACCGTACTCACCAGATTTTGGTCCTAGCAACTTCGCGCTATTCCCAAAACTGAAACTCAAGTTGAAAGGCCGTCGGTTCGACACTCTAGAGAGAGTTCAAGAAGCATCGCTGGGCGGGGGAGGATGTCTGCCAAGGGGGAGGTGGCTATCAGAAAAAAGATTGAATAACCAAGAAAAGAGTAAATTTCTTCGAGACGGATCATGGAATCTCAGAAGCCTGAATATGGTAGGGAAGCTAGAAAATCTGGAAAGGGAAATCCTAAGGTTCTGTCTAGATATTAAAGGGGTCCAAGAGTGAAAATGAAAGAAGACAAGGATTTCTGGTCAGATGAATGTAGGGTGAAATCAACAGCAGCAGAAAACGGTATAATGGGAGTAGGGTTCGTATGAATAGGAAGATAGGGCAGAGAGTTTGTTACTGAGAACAGTTAAGTGATATGGTTGTTCTGATGAGAATCGACCGCAAACCAACGCCAACAACGATACTTCACGTAGACACGCCGACGTCACAAGCTGTACGAGGTGAAAACTGTAGAGGAAGACAGAGATTGGAATACAAGCAGCAAATAATTGGGGAAGTAGGTTGCAATTGCTACACTGAGATAAAAAGTTTGGTACAGGAGAGAAATTCGCGGCAGCCGCATCAAATCTGTAAGAAGACTGATGGCTTAAAAACAAAAAAAGTGTAACAGAAACGCCTGAGTTCCAAACGCACAAAATACTTTATGCTATCGTTTTGTTTCCGTTGAAATGCAGTAAACAAACAGGTAAATAAAAATTATGGACGACGTCACAGATAACTCAGCGTGGTCCTGTCCTGGACTACTGTAACTTCAGCAAAATGATAACCAGAAAATGAGCCGAATGAAACGGTAGAGCAACATGATAACTCACGTAAACTATTTTTCAGTGGCTGCCAAGAGGCATGTGTCAGTTATAAGTACCATACAAAATGGAATAAACTGAAAAGCAAACTACAGTAACAGTCTGGAAAAAAGCTCGGGGAACAGCCGATACAGAACGAGAAAACTAAGAGAGCCGAATTACCACATGAGCGTTGGTAACAACCATCAAAGAGCCGCTGAAGAAGACCAGGCGCACGAGTTATAAATATGGCCCCAAGCCAAAATGGCGACCGAGGTTGGTTTGCATTCACACAGACCACAAGGAAAAAAGTTAAATATTTTAACAATACATTCCACTGTGACGCAAGACACCAATCGTACAGAATCTAGTTTTAGAGTTAGACCAGCGTCTCCCTAAGCTTCTCGTACGCCTATTAAATCTCTCCTGAAACGTAGTGTCCTTCTTTAAAATGCCTTGAACGGGTCGATTATACTCCAGAATCGGTTGAATGTTTTGTGCACCACTTTCGCGCGTGAATAACTTTTCCTTTGGTTTCTTGTAGTGGATGTCTATTTGGTATTTGTTTATAAGTTTCGATTCTTAATAACACTTTAAATCCCTTCGCACGAAACCTTCTAGATGTATGACGGTTGTGACTGAGTTGAGTGATTCGTCATCAGTTTTGCAATCTTACCAAAATGATTTTCATGTATATTTGCCTTGAGTATGCTAGTTACGCATACTTAGAGGAGCAATTGCCACTGTCTATCATCAGCAGTCCATTCTGCATTATGCTACAATTTTCTGGCATTCCGATCCTCCTACGCACTATGTATCATCCGAGAATAGCTAACGGCGATATAATTTTATATAGCACAGATAAAATACAACTGACTAAGAAAATAGTTCATTCACCAAACTTAACTTCATCTGTACGAATGAAAATGGTGTAAATTGGGTTTTCTCCCTGAAAGGTCATGATATATTTTCTGGGCCAGTTTTATTCTGCCCGTTGTGTATGTACGTCGTAAATGGTTGCACTTCTGTAACTCTCACAAACGATACGTCCAACACCCTACTTTCACTTTTAGTGACTCGTAACTGTTACGAACGGCAGGCTGAGTTCCGACGTCTAGGAACTCTCTAATTCAGTCTCAAGTGATCCAATATTTAACGCTTACAAGTGAACGCAAATAACGTGTACATATCCCGATAGAGATGGGAGACAATTTGTCATGAGCAAAAGTATCATTTAACGGATGAGAGACCCGCCATTAAACGTCACTGATAGTGACTTTACCCTACTGAAAATAAATACAGAGTGGTTCAAGGAAAATCCACATCTCAGGTGTCCAAGCTTGCTATAACTGCGTTTATCCATTGCGCGACAGACAATATAGAACATAATAAAAGTTGTTGACAGAAAATTAACTTCTGAATGACCGCCTTATTTTGGACTTGTGATATTTTACGAATCTAACGTCGCACCCAAGCAGAGTAAGTTGCGTGATTGCACCTCTAAGCATTTAATATTATGGAGTAGAATACATTAGTTGCAAAATCCACGCCACATTTCTGAGGCGTCCCCTCTGACACTGACGAAATGCAGCCTGAATTCGCTAATCGAAGCCCTTAACAAAAGGAAAAGTAGTATATATATAAATAACTCTCTGTTGTCTTCGGTATGGTTTGAGTGATAAACGACGCATATACGGCCGATGTCTCAACTTGCTTCCAGTAATCTGTTCATGAAGAATCACGATAACACCGCCTGTAACCTCTGACCTCATTTCGTTGTTGCTATCCGTCAGAGCCAGTCTACATCTTCATCTACATCCATACTCCGCAAGCCACCTGACGGTGTGTGGCGGAGGGTACCCTGAGTACCTCTATCGGTTCTCCCTTCTATTCCAGTCTCGTATTGTTCGTGGAAAGAAGGATTGTCGGTATGTTTCTGTGTGGGCTCTGATCTCTCTGATTTTATCCTCATGGTCTCTTCGTGAGATATACGTAGGAGGGAGCAATATACTGCTTGACTCTTCGGTGAAGGTATGTTTTCGAAACTGTAACAAAAGCCCGTACCGAGCTACTGAGCGTCTCTCCTGCAGAGTCTTCCACTGGAGTTTATCTATCATCTCCGTAACGCTTTCGCGATTACTAAATGATCCTGTAACGAAGCGCGCTGCTCTCCGTTGGATCTTCTCTATTAACCCTATCTGGTACGGATCCCACACTGCTGAGCAGTATTCAAGCAGTGGGCGAACAAGCGTACTGTAACCTACTTCCTTTGTTTTCGGATTGCATTTCCTTAGGATTCTTCCAATGAATCTCAGTCGCACATTCCTACCGTGTATTCTCGTGCTGTACACCTTCCGGAGGAACCCCTGCACAATCTTCTTGCCACACTACCGACCTGTCATGTCGTCACCACTCGTACACCTGTCGTTGCAGCACATCCGGCTTTCCGTGTTTCCTGTCGAAATGTTGCTCTCATGTCTCTCACGGCAGGAATTCGATCATTATCAGTGTCGGAAACATAGCGACAAGGTAAACTTTTACATCCTCCGGGCCTTCTGTGTTGCGAAACACAGCTGAAAAGTTCCTGATATGTTGGACACACCGAACGTGTACTCTTCCCATTCTTCTGTTTAAGACGGGCTTTCTCCTGTACTTAAAATAAGGATTAAATTTCGATCAGCGTATCCCACAAGGATGTAAATACTGGATTATCAATTCGGCAGTGTTTTGTTGAAGTGTCCGTTGTGTAACTCTTTCCAATTATATACGGATGTATATTACTAGACATTAATATGAGGTGTGCCCACCCTCCGCCTTTATGACGGCTTGAATTCTGCCGGAGACGCTTTCAACGAGGTGTCTGGAAGTCTGTGGAGGGACGCCAGCCCATTCTTCCTCAAGAGCCGAGACCAGGGAAGGTAGTGATGTTGAATGTTCGAGTCTGGAGGGAAGCTGACCTCCTAACTCATCCCAGAGGTTGTACAGTGGTTCCCGGTCGAGATTCTGGGCATGACAGTCCATTACAGGAATGATATTGTCCACCAACCATTGCCTCATGAGTTCTGCTCTATGACAGAGTGCTTTGTCATGCTGATGCAAATAAGTGTCGTTTCCAAGTAAGGGGACCACACCTCAGTCACAAAAAGCATCCCCATCCTATAATACCACCTCCTCCATAATACATTTTTGCAGCTACACACGATGGCAAATTGATGGCAGGTAATATTCTTCAGACATTCGTCAAACCTAAACACCTCCGTCGAACTGACACAGGGTGTAGCTTCATTCATGAATCCAAATAACCAGTTTCGAGTCATCCATTGTCCATTGCCGTCGCCCTATGCATCACCTCAAGCATGTCTTAGCAATGATAGAAAAAATGTGAGGCTTATGAGGAGCTGTTCGACCACTGTACGCCATTCATTTTAACTGCCTAAGCACATTGTGCTAACTCGACTTCTGGTAGAACTTTGGAACTTTCGAGTTATCGGCTGATTTCATGCGATTTTTCACAACCTCCCTGTGCAATGCTAGACGGTCCCGTTCCGCCACGGTCCCTTTCCGACCCGCTACGGTCCCTTTTCACTAGTGTATGAGCTCTGCCAGGTCTTGACTTAGCTGTACTTGTTTCTTCGCGTTTCCACTTCAAAATCACACCACCCCAGTCCCCGAGGGCAGCTTTCAAAGGATGAAATGTCCTTAATGCTCAGCTAACATCAAGTGACTAGTCCACGTTCGAAGTCACTAAGCCCTCCTGATCGAGCCATCCTGTGATTAGTATACTTCTCTACTGAAAACACAGTAGTCTCTGCCAACTTTTAAGCGTCCACAACTTGTGACATCTAGTGGTCAGTTTCGCATTACATCTGTTGGGCTGTCCGGATGCTTTTTTATAGGAAAGTGAATACACCGTTGTACTAATTCAGCCTCTAAAATGTCGACTACAAGGTCATGAAATATCTTAATCTCTGAAACGTTGACCGTAATATGATAACGTAGTAAACTAAATCAGTTGCGACTTCTGTTGAGTAATGTACTGTAAGACACTGTTAATGAAGTTAATTTGTTTGACTGAAAGTACATAAATCTTTTAAAAGCACAAGTTCTGATGAAGTGAAGAAAGGTGAACGACCTGTAAAACCAAACATTCGCTGTGAAAAAAAATGGTTCAAATGGCTCTGAGCACTATGGGACTCAACTGCTGTGGTCATAAGTCCCCTACAACTTAGAACTACTTAAACCTAACTAACCTAAGGACATCATACACACACATGCCCGAGGCAGGATTCGATCCTGCGACCGTAGCAGCAGCGCGGCTCCGGACTGGAGCGCCTAGAACAGCACGGCCACCGCGGCCGGCGCATTCGCTGTGAACAAACTGTTTACGTGTAGGGTATACTCAGCGGTATCTCTTGAGAAGTTCTTGCTGTTAACGTAGAGCTATATTCGTTTGTGATACTGGCTTAAAACATATAAACCTTTGTGGCCTTTTGAGTACAGACATAAAAAAAATTGTTGCCACCGTTTCATGCCATACGCGGAAATGCGATTTCTTTGTAGAGCATATGACGTAACTCACTTCAGAACACCAACTTAAAACATTCTTCCACGACGCCAGAGAGCTTCGTAAATACCTAAGCGAGATGAAAAAGATTTTACTGTCACAGAAAATATAAATACAGCGTAACCGACGAGGATAAAGTATGTATTTCTAAGAAAGTCTCTGTTGCTGTAATCAACAATGACGCAATGCAACGGCATGCTACGAACGTATCAACAAAGTACTTTAAAGTGCGCCAACTGAGGTAGTTAACCAAGGACGTCCTCTGCGCGATAAGAATTAAGCTGTTACTGCAAATCCAATGGAAATTTAAAAGTGCGTTGAGGTTACACTGTCTGAAATCATTCTGTCGAAAGTTGTGCTGCTTCGCTCTTGTAGGAAAGGACATACAGTTAAGACAAAACGTGTTCGTATACCACGAATGTTGTGAATTTTCAACTTTTCGCGGTGCAATGAATAGTCCATTGAATTTCGAGCATGCAGACGCGGAAATAAAATTCCTTCCACTGATACACTACTGACCATTAAAATTGCTACACCAAGAACAAATGCAGATGATAAACGGATGTTCATTGGACAAATAATTATACTAGAACTGACATGTGATTACATTATTACGCAATTTCGGTGCATAGATCCTGAGAAATCAGTACCCAGAAAAACCACCCCCGGCCGTAATAACGGCCTTGGTACGCCTGGGCATTGAGTCAAATAGAGCGCCGGCCGGTGTCACCGAGCGGTTGTAGGCGCTACAGTCTGGAACCGCGTGGCCGCTACGGTCTCAGGTTCGAATCCTGCCTCGGGCATGGATGTGTGTGATGTCCTTAGGTTAGTTAGGTTTAAGTAGTTCTAAGTTCTAGGGGACTGATGACTTCAGAAGTTAAGTCCCATAGTGCTCAGACCGTTTTGAACCATCAAACAGAGATTGGATGCCGTGTGCAGGTAGAGGTGTCCATGCAGCTTCAACGCGATACCACAGTTCATCAAGAGTAGTGACTGGCGTATTGTGACGAGCCAGTTGTTCGGCCACCATTGACCAGACGTTTTCAGTTGGTGACAGATCTGGAGAATGTGCTGGCAGGGCAGCAGTCGAACATTTTCTGTATCCAGAAAGGCCCGAACAGGACCTGCAACATGCGGTCGTGCATTATCCTGCTAAAAAGTAGGGTTTCGCAGGGATCGAATGAAGTGTAGAGCCACGGGTCGTAACACATCTGAAATGTAACGGCCACTGTTCAAAGTCCCATCAATGCGAACAAGTGGTGACCGAGATATTTAACCAATGGCACCCCATACCATCACGACGGCTGATACGCCAGAATGGCGATGACGAATACACGCTTCCAATTTGCGTTCACCGCGATGTCGCCAAACACGGATGCGACCATCATGATTCTGTAAACAGAACCTGGAATCATCCGAAAATATGACGTTTAGCCATTCGTTCACACAGGTTCGTCGTTGAGTACACCATCGCAGGCGCTCCTGTCTGTGATGGAGCGTCAAGGGTAACCGCAGCAATGGTCTCCTAAGTGATAGTCCATGCTGCTGCAAACGTCGTCGAACTGTTCGTGCAGATGGTTGTTGTCTTGCAAGTCTCCCCAGATATTGACTCAGGGATCGAGACGTGGCTGCACGATCCGTTATAACCATGCTGATAAGATGCCTGTCATCTCGACTGCTAGTGATACGAGGCCGTTGGGATCCAGCACGGCGTTCCGTATTACCCTCCTGAAACCACCGATTCCATATTATGCTAAGAGCCATTGGATCTCGACCAACGCGAGCAGCAATGTCGCGATACGATAAACCGCAATCGCGATAGGCTACAATCCGACCTTTACCAAAGTCGGAAACGTGATGGTACGCATTTCCCCTCCTTACACGAGGCATCACAACAACGTTTCACCAGGCAACGCCGGTCAACTGCTGTTTGTGTATGAGAAATCGGTTGGAAACTTTCTTCATGTCAGCACGTAGTAGGTGTCGCCACCGGCGCCAACCTTGTGTGATTGCTCTGAAAAGCTAGTCAATTACGTATCACAGCATCTTCTTCCTGTCGGTTAAATTTCGCGTCTGTAGCACGTCATCTTCGTGGTTTAGCAATTTTAAGTGCCATCGTCCAACCACTCTCAGAGTGAGTAACAAGACTGTGTTGCGACTTAGTCTTAGTATGGCCGGACGTTACATGGCCGAAATAGCAGTGGAAGAAATTTTGTTTGCGCGTCTGCATGCCCAAAATTTAATGAACAAAGAATGTTATCCAAGCCAACCTTTAAAGACGCCAAGTCAGTTAGATTACGACTTACAAGCACAGTTCTTAAAAGTGTAGGGTATGGATCTGTTCAGCAAGTAGTGAAATACTGTTTCTATTGTAAGTGTAAAATGTAAAAAAGAGAAAAATCACAGTATATACAGAAAGTATGTATTTCGACAGTTGTTCAGGGCACTCTCTTTCCCTTGGGGTAGTAGGAAATTGTCGCTAAAAGGCGCGGCAGTCAATAATGATCAGCGCCATGATGTAGAGGGCAACAGAAACCGCTGCATTAAAGGCACATAGGACATGTGGCCTGTAATTGTAAAAGTGTCATGACCTCTGCACTGGCAAAAAATTTCGGACTACTCCCTCCTTTCAGATTCTGGTAGGGGACTGCCAAGTGGGAGTTGACCATGAAAAGATAGAAAAACGAACAAAAGGATAACATTCTACGAGTCGGAATGTGGAATGTCAGAAGTCTCAATCTTTTAGTGAAGGTGGAAAATCCGGAAAGAGAAATACAAAGGCTCAGTGAAGTGAAAAGAAAGATGATAAGTATTTCTCTTCAAACGAATACAGGGTAATATCAACAGATATATTGTATTAACTAAACGAAACACTTTATTAGCTTGCTTCACAAACTTTATTATTCTATTCGACCTAAGTTTCTTGTTACAAGCCCATTTTTTAGTACATAACTTAATCTCAAACATGAGAACCAAGCAAAGATAAACATGTCAATTCTTAATCTATCGATTCTTTACAGCGTTTCACTAGAGACCCACAGTTAAATCAGTTAAAATTATGAACAGAAATACTTCAACTGACCTAGGAGACAGTGAAGTACAGGGAAGTTCAGGGAAGAAAGGAATACAGAAAGGTACGTCACTGAGGAATGAAATAAATAGAAAGTGCAGGCAAGCCAAGGCTTAGTGGCTACAGCAAAAACGTGAAGATGTGCGTCTTCATCGTATATTGAAACTTCACCTAAGTTCCCCTGCGAAACTTGCGGGCTAATACTTCTGTAAGAATGGAA
The DNA here is from genome assembly GCF_023898315.1 of Schistocerca nitens. Lineage (NCBI taxonomy): Eukaryota > Metazoa > Arthropoda > Insecta > Orthoptera > Acrididae > Schistocerca > Schistocerca nitens. The sequence continues at coordinate 252,489,143 of NC_064618.1, forward strand.
ATTGTAGTGATATGTCTTGAACACAGCGTGAGGGATGTTTCAAGAATGAATTTTTCACTCTGTTGCAGAGTGTGCTATGATATGAAATTTCCCGGCAACTTAATACTATGTGCCGGACAGAGACGACAATTCATGACTTTTGCCTTTCACAAGCAAGTGCTCACTAACTGAGCTACCCAGGGACGACTTATGACCCCTCCTCCTATACGAGTCTCTCACGCTTCCGAGGGAAAGAGGCAATTTAGGCCTTCTCCATGCTCAGAACAGGGTGAAGGCCCTATCTTGAAACTCTCACATGAATATGTGGCGGCTTTGTCCGATGTGCTTTACAAGCCAGCTGCTGGAGGCCATAGTGCCGATCTCTCTCTCTCTCTCTTCCACGGTGCTGTTATCGGACATCCTAGCTCATTTCTTCTATATTGGCCAGTTCTTCTCTGAACTACATTACATACACATCACACGACTGCCCACACACTTCACATCACCGAGGGTGACGTACATCAATCTGCAACCGAGTAGGGCGCCGAAAGGAAGTACCGCCATATCGAGTAGCGTGTTGTGTGACACTACTGACACGTACGTTCAGTCCGCTTCTCACGGGAAGCAGACGTGCCAGTCCCGCTAACGTCAAATTCACCTCGCAGACTCCACATCGTGTGTCACACGTGGAATGACGGATACGCATGACCGTCGCCTAGTCTGCGGTTCGCCGGATGATGTCCGGCAGTTAGTGCTCGAGATGTTGTCTTTCCCCATTCGCGTAACTCCCGGTCGCATGACCGCGAAATCACTCCTCTTCCCAGATAAAGTGTATTTTCTGAGAGCAGAAACGAAATCTATGACACAGATACGCGGTAACGCCGTCTACCATATGTTTGGTGTCAGTGAGAAGACAGCCCTCGAGCCGTCCGCTGTGGCCGAGTGGTTCTCGGCGCTTCAGTCCAGAACCGCGCTGCTGCTACGGTCGCAGGTTCGAATCCTGTGTCGGTCATGGATGTGTGTGACGTCCTTCGGTTAGTGAGGTTTAAGTGGTTCGGGGTCTAGGGGCCTGATGACCTCAGATGTTATATCCCATAGTGCTTAGAGCCATTTGAATCATTTGAACAGTCCTCGATTTATCGAATTACTTAAATGAACGACGCTACGCTACCGTACGGAACTCGAAGTACCAGCGTTATTTCTCAAATTTTTTCTGCAATGCGTTCCTTGCAGGTGGATTATCCATGATGGTATAACTTAATCCGTGAGCCCATTTTGTTATGGTTGAACTACCAACGACGAACACATTAATACAAAAAAAAATGCATCTACAATTCCGCAGCGAGTAGCACTATGGAGCGTTCTTACATCGTAACCAGACAACATCTTTTGCTTTCGTCTACTTTGGTAGCCAATGAGGACCGATTTTCGTTTACTTTCTCCACAGTGTTAAGATGCATTCCATAAAATAATTCTTTTCTCCTTTTTGTTGATGCATTTTGGCTCTATGGATCCTATGCCCTCCACCATTCTTAGATGTTAGGGGGAAAATGGGACATTATGGCCAGGCTTGTTTTGTCACCTACGATCAGAGTCAGCACCGACAAAAAGAAGGAAAGAGAGACGTTCAGATGGCTGATAGCAGGGATTCAAAATCATCTGTACAAGTCACTTGAAGATTAACTGAACTCTTTATATCTAAAGAAGAATCTAAGGTCAACTTAACGTCTCTTGATCCCTGTGCTTCCTTTCTCTCCTACATACAACTACTTTAGCTCTTCTTAATACTCGCAGAACGCAGGCCTTGTAACGTATTTCTGTTACACAGTGCTTATGCTCTCGAAGACAGCGACTGAACTGTTCCGACCAGCGAAGGGCGGCTGGCTAAGTCAGCGTTGACGGTAGGCACTGAACTCTTGTCTTGTCTTCCTGGAGTTGTGGCGCTGCCAGGTCATTCCACTGGTGCGCGGGTCAGCGCCTTCTCGATGCCGTTTCGCGGCGCTGCACTGGTCGGTTTGCATTCGATACTTTAAGACTGCACATATCTACCCCCCTCCCCCGTCCCCCAGCCCTAAAAGAAGCGTCGTTGTCGTGTAGGGTGCCGTCTTACGACAACGCTGCGATTCGGGGGGGGGGGGGGAAGGGGGGGGCAGGAAGCTGGATGGCGTGAGGATCTGGGAGCCACAGCTGGGACCGACGCCGAGTCCCCGGGCGCGCCCCGACATACGTCCTGCGTCCGAGGGGAACATCGGTCGGAAAACCTCCAGAAATGCGCCCACCCTCTTCATGGGCCGGTCCGACGATGACGATGGCGACGACGACGACGTTGGTGGCGGCGCCGAGTTCTCGTGACGAGCGATGGGAAGAGCTGCTTCGTCGGCCAAGGCGATGGGTCCAACTCCATCAGTTCCGCAGCCGGTGCCGCAGAGTCAACCGGGGGCAGCCGCGCTTGCTACAAGATCCTGGTATGATGTGAATCTGGGGACAGAAAATCTGCGGAAGAATCTCGCAATCGACTAGCACGAGTCTGTTTTAATGGCGACGCAGCAACTCAGGAGGACCTTGAATTAATTACAGACAAGCGCACAGATTTCGAAGAATCGTTCCTCTCGCCCAGTGCCTGGTGCGACCTAAGACTCTGGAAAGAATAGACTCGTTAGGCGCAAAGCGATACTTGCGAGCATGGGAGGCGCTGTGCGTCGCTGTGGTGTAACAACTGGTGCAGCCATATAGAAGCAGTTACGGCGGATCGTCGCGGGGCAAGGAAGTGCAGCAGCACTTAGTGGGTTCATCTGTTGCTCGAACGTATGCGCAAATCGTTCAACTGCTCCTTTCGCCTGAGGATGAAACGAAGCACTAATAAGGTGAGTGATACCATTGGTCGTACGAAACTGTTCCGTGTCCTGAGCCGCAAAATGTGGTGTGTTATCTGTAACCAACACTTCAGGCAAACCTTCCAAGCAAAAAATATGTGACAAAATCTGAATGGCACTACGCGACGTAGTCGAGTTCATTGGCACTGCAAATGCATATTTGCTAAGAGAATTCACAACAATAAGCCAAGTACAGAGCCGACGAACTAACTGTTTTGTTTTTGCAATTCCCCAATCTCCATGGTGGCGCAATGGGCAACACATCTTTTAGCAACACTTTAGGATTAAGCACACGCATTTGTCCAGATCATTTTACAAAAAGTCACAACGTGCTGGACGGAGAGCCTATGCCGACGAGCAAAAATCGGTGCACAAAGGAATTCTGAGCGGTTTTCACTGAACAAGGCCAAGCAGCACGGAAGTAGTGCAACAAAGATTCAAGTCAGGGTCTGCTTTTGTGGCCTGTCCAATTTTCCTATAGTTGAGCGGAAAAATCTGTAAACGCTCAGTGCCCTGCGAATCGATCTGACAAGAAGATGTGGCAGTGGCATCTAATTCAGAATCAGGACCAACAGGAAGGCAGGTTAGGGCGTCAGCTTTTGCATGCTTCGACGTGGACAAGTACAATATTTCGTACTGATACGGTGACAATAACGGAGCCCAACTTTGCCGCTTCTGAGCCGTGCTTGGCAGAACAGGTTTGAACGGATGAAACAAAGACTAAAGTGGCTTAAGATTCGTCACTATGTTAAACTTCCGACCAAAGAGATAATTAGAATTATATATATACCTTCAGCTGCTGACGGGCGTTGATATTTATCAACGGGGACAGGTGAACATGTGTGCCCCGACCAGGTCTCATACCCGGGATCTTCTGCTTTCATAGCAGACGCTCTATCCATCTGAGCCCACTGAGGGCATAGAGGATAGTGCGACTACAGGGACTAACTCGCGCACGCCTCCCGTGAGACCCACATTCTCACTTTATATTAAGTCCACACACTACATTCGTAGTGTCCCTACCCAACACACTTATTACTCGTGGAAGACATTCTTATCAAGTCCCGTAAGAGTTCGGGGAATATGTGTGCATCCGCACAGAAGAGGAAGGTCATGGCCGGTATTGCCAGAACTATATACTTATATGGATATGGTGTCTGTTCTGTCAGACATATCCGAAAGAGCAGACACCATATCCATATAAGTGCAAAGAGATAATGGTGAAACTTTGTCATGCCATAGATAATAGCGAGAGCTTCCTTCTAGATTTGGGAATACTTACAGTGAGTCTTGGTCAATAACTTGAAAGTGAAAGCAGTCGGTCTGGCCTGTGAAGCAAATCTGTACGAGAGTACATCTCCGATGCCGTACGAAGAAACGTCCACTGCCAAAACCATAGGCTTAGTGGGATGGAACTGAACAAGACATTACTCACCCAACAAGCCATTTTTAAGCTGCTGGGATGCATCCAGACACTCTTCGGTCCAAACAAAAGCCACATTGTTCCTGGAGCCGCGATCTGGGCTGCGTTGGGTATAAACTGGATACAATATCTCAACTTCCCTAAAACTGACTGCAGTTCCCTCACATTCCGCGGGGCAAGGACGTCCCGGCCAGCCACTGTGATTGAAAGGGATGATGAAAGGAATGAACATTCTGGCTGTTAAAAACATGGCCTAAGTACTCAATTTCAGACTGAAAAAAAAAGACACATTTGTCCAGGCAACACATCAAACGTGCCGCTGACAGTACTTGAAAAAGTGTACCAGTGTTACTGATATGTTGCTCCGGTCTTTATATTACAATACCATCCAAGTAACTTGAACAGGGCGGAACTTTTGCTATAAGCTGTTCCAAGTAGCGTTCGAATATGGAAAGTGTCGAGGCGCTGGCAAAGTGAAAGCGCAAAAAGTTGAACAGCCCTAAATGTGTTGATCACAAACACTTTCTGAGACTCCTCACTTAGCGAAATTTGCCAATAAGCATCGCGTAAATCGGTATCTGAAAAACAGCAGAAACTGCGTCAAGCCTGTCCATTAATTTCTCAGGGCGAGACAACAGGTATGTATCAATTATCGTTTGTGGTTTCACAGTGGATTTAAAGTCAACACAAATACGAAGTCTTTCAGAAGGCCCTGGTAAGGTTACTAAGGGAGAAGCCCAGTGACTAGCCTGGATAGGAGCAATGACACCATTGTCCAGCCATTCCTTAAGTCCCCTCGCTACTGCGCCTCTAAGAGCATGAGGAACGGTACATACCTGAAAAAACTTAGGTTGTGCCTTGTACTTCATTGTAACGTGCACCAAAAAATTATTTGCTCTGTCAAGTCCTTTAGCCGCTCGGGGACGTTTGCGTCCTCCCTCGGGAATGGGTGTGTGTGTTGTCCTTAGTGTAAGTTAGTTTAGATTAAGTAGTGTTTAAGCCTAGCGACCGATGGCCTCAGCAGTTTGGTCCTATTAGAACTTACCACCTACCAAGTCCTTCAGAAAATAAATCAAGAAGATACCCAATAAAATGAGTAAGACTGCCTTTTGGGTAGAAACTAGAAAGAGAAAGCACATTGTCCTGAATAGGAATAAGAAACAAATCAAATGAATCTAACCCAAAAATATTTTTACGGTCTTGATAATGCAAAATTGTACATGTCACCAATCTTGTGTGAGAGTGGAATGCGGCAGACAAACTGCATGTACCAAGCACTGGAATGTCCCTCACCGTTACGCACACTTTATCAAGTATGGCGAACTCAACTGTTCATAAATGGCACGATTAAGCAAGGTAACAGAAGCGCCTGTGTCGAATTGGAGTCTTTCACACAACGTCCGACGATGACTAAGTTCACAAACAGTTTGTTCGACTGTCGTTGCACCGCACTTGGGCAAGAAGAAGGCACTCCTTGAATTTGGTCATTACTAGTTCTGGATGCCGGTTTCGAAAAAACTACATTCACTGAGTGAGAAGCTGCTCCACGCTTACGAGAGCAAACGCAGGTATTCTTTTTCTGCTGCAAGCACACACATTTTTCACGACCTGACTTTCCACATGCAAAGCAAGTTCCGTTCCGCGAATGGCAGTGTTGTATTTTACGAGTGGAAAAACAGCCGGGACGTGATTTCACAGCAGACACATGCGTTGACACTTGTTTATTCCGGCCGCGGCGCAGCGGCTCTTTTGCGCTCGACGGTTGGTCGCGAGACCGTATCTGTTTGTCACTTCGTGTTACACCGCAATTGGGAGGTACCATAAAATGTTTGCCACGATACTCTCACACGATTCCTCACGTTCAATAATTTGTAGCACTTGTTTTAATGTAGGATCTACATCTACATCTACATCCATACTCCCCAAGCCACCTGATGGTGTGTGGCGGAGGGTACCTTGAGTACCTCTATCGGTTCTCCCTTCTATTCCAGTGTCGTATTGTTCATGGGAAGGATTGTCGGTATGCTTCTATGTGGGCTCTAATCTCTCTGATTTTATCCTCATGGTCTCTTCGCGAGATGTACGTAGGAGGGAGCAATATACTGCTTGACTCTTCGGTGAAGGTATGTTCTCGAAACTTTAACAAAAGCCCGTACCGAGCTACTGAGCGTCTCTCCTGCAGAGTCTTCCACTGGAGTTTGTCTATCATCTCCGTAACACTTTCGCGATTACTAAATGATCCTGTAACGAAGCGCGCTGCTCTCCGTTGGATCTTCTCTATCTCTTCTATCAACCCTATCCGGTACGGATCCCACACTGCTGAGCAGTATTCAAGCAGTGGGCGAACAAGCGTACTGTAACCTACTTCCTTTGTTTTCGGATTGCATTTCCTTAGGATTCTTCGAATGAATCTCAGTCTGGCATCTGCTTTACCAACGATCAACTTCATATGATCATTCCATTTTAAATCACTCCTAATGCGTACTCCCAGATAATTTATGGAATTAACTGCTTGCAGTTGCTGACCTGCTATTTTGTAGCTAAATAATAAGGGATCTATCTTTCTATGTATTCGCAGCACATTACACTTGTCTACATTGAGATTCAATTGCAATTCCCTGCACCATGCGTTAATTCGCTGCAGATCCTTCTGCATTTCAGTACAATTTTCCATTGTTACAACCTCTCGATTCACCACAGCATCATCTGCAAAAAGTCTCAGTGAACTTCCGATGTCATCGACAAGGTCATTTATGTGTATTGTGAATAGCAACGGCGCCGGCCGAAGTGGCCGTGCGGTTAAAGGCGCTGCAGTCTGGAACCGCAAGACCGCTACGGTCGCAGGTTCGAATCCTGCCTCGGGCATGGATGTTTGTGATGTCCTTAGGTTAGTTAGGTTTAACTAGTTCTAAGTTCTAGGGGACTAATAACCTCAGCAGTTGAGTCCCATAGTGCTCAGAGCCATTTGAATAGCAACGGCCCTATACCAGTCCCCTGCGGCCCACCTGAAATCACTCTTACTTCGGAAGACTTCTCTCCATTGAGAATGACATGCTACGTTCTGTTGTCTAGGAACTCTTCAATCCAATCACACAATTGGTCTGATAGTTCATATGCTCTTACTTTGTCACCGGCCGGTGTGGCCGAGCGGTTCTAGGCGCTACAGTCTGGTACCGCGCCACCACTACGGTCGCAGGTTCGAATCCTGCCTCGGGCATGGATGTGTGTGCTGTGTGTAGATTAGTTAGGTTTAAGTAGTTCTAAGATCTAGGGGACTGATGACCTCAGAAGTTAAGTCCCATAGTGCTCAGAGCCATTTGAACCATCTTACTTTGTTCATTAAACGACTGTGGGGAACTGTATTGAACGTGGCGGGATGAAGATACACCTGGAATTTGGTCATTACCAGTTGTGGTAGCCGGTTTCGAAAAATCTACATTCACTGAGCGAGAAGGTACTCCACGCTTACGAGAGCAAACGCAAGTATTCTTTTTCTGTTGCAAGCACACACATTTTTCACGACCTGACTTTCCACAAGCATAGCAAGTTCCGTTCCGCGAATAGCTGTGTTGTCTTTTACGAGTGGAAAATCAACAGGGACGTGATTTCACAGCAGACACATGCGTTGACACTTGTTCATTCTGGCCGCGACGCAGCGGCTCTTTTGCAATCGACGGTTGGTCGCGAGACCGTAACTGTTTGCCACTTTGTGTTACACCGCAATTGGGAGGTACCATAAAAATTTAGCTATGATACTCTCACACGGGTACTGACGTTCAATAATTTGTAGCACTTGTTTCAAAGTAGGATCTGCATATTAGATAATCGTTCACGAGTCCTACCGTCTGACACACTGCATCACGAATCCTGGTCTCACTATAGTACTGTCTACAGCTACATTGTCGTGTCAACCCCTGAATTTAGTGAGCTAGTCGCGGTATGTCTGTTCTGGCTTTTTGTGCAATCGAAAGAAGTTGTAACGAGCTGCTGCAACCTATATTGATCCTGAATGAGATTTTCACTCTGCAGTGGAGTGTGCGCTCATATGAAACTTCCTGGCAGATTAAAACTGTATGCCGCACCGAGACTCGAACTCGGGACCTTTGCCTTTCGCGGGGAAGTGCTCTACCAACTGAGCTACCCAAGCACGACTCACGCCCCGTCCTCACAGCTGTACTTCTGCCGGTGTCTCGTCTCCTACCTTCCAAACTTTACAGAAGTTCTCCTGGAAGGTAGGAACGCCTCACAGCACCTTTCAAAAATGGTTCAAATGGCTCTGAGCACTATGGGACTCAACTGCTGAGGTCATTAGTCCCCTAGAACTTAGAACTAGTTAAACCTAACTAACCTAAGGACATCACAAACATCCATGCCCGAGGCAGGATTCGAACCTGCGACCGTAGCGGGCCTGCGGTTCCAGACTGCAGCGCCTTTAACCGCACGGCCACTTCGGCCGGCTCAGCACCTTTCACTTGAAATGTATCACAATTAGCGTCAAATTCCTCTTGATGTTCATCGAACGCTCAGAACGGCGAAATGCATGGAGGTGATGCCGTGGATGTGGCTGGCTGTTGTGGTCGAGTTAATACAGGAGCGGCTCGTCTATGAATGAGCTGCTGAACCGTCATCATCTGCGACATTTGTGAAACTAAATAAATTGCTTTAACCCTGAAGTCAGCAGCGACCGGTGGCGTAGGCGCAGGTGGTGTGGGAGACGGGTTGGAGGCCATTTTAATGAGAGGAGCGCCGCATCAAGTTACAGGTAGGAGCAAGGCAAAAGAAAGGACAATTAGTAGCAACGTGCCTCTGAAAGAAAAGAGAGAAACAGTAGTGACGCGATGTGACGGAGCGGCGTAGAGCGAAGGCAGCGTTGGTTCTGGTATGCTCGTTGCCATATGGTGTCGGCTACTGTGGGCGTCAAATAACGAAAGAGACAAGTTGCGATTGCTGGTAGCAGGAATCCAAAATCATCTTTGCAAATCATCTGAAGATTAGCTGGACTTCTTTTTTTAAAAAAGAAAATAAAGTTAACGTCTCTTGATTTGCCTCCTACGTAAAAGAACTTTAGCTACTAATACTACTCGCAGAACGCAGGCTAAGTAACATCTTTCTGTTTTTCAATACTGATGCTGTCGAGGACTGTGATTGAACTGAGCCGACCAGCGATGGGCTTCTGATTAAATCAGCGTTGACAGGGAGCGCCGAACTCTGTCTTCCTGGAGGTGTGACGCTGCCAGCTCTTTCCATTAATTTTGCCCAACTGGCCGCATTCTTGGGTCAGTGGTTCAGAAAAGATGAAAAATTTTAGTGAGCCGACACTCAGCCATCCTCATTCGTCGCAATGAAAATAGACTTGGCTAGGGCTGCTGTTTTAGCTGTTCCTGATTCAAACTACGATTTTTTCTTGCAAACTGATGCCTCTAATTCAGAGATAATAACCGTGTCACTCTGAGTGTATGAAGGGAAGCGGAAGCTGGTCGCCTATGGTTCAAATGGTTCAAATGGCTCTGAACACTATGGGACTTAACAGCGGAGGTCATCAGTCCCCTAGAACTCAGAACTACTTAAACCTAACTAACCAAAGGAGATCACACACATCCATGCCCGAGGCAGGATTCGAACCTGCCACCGTAGCGGTCGCGCGGTTCCAGACTGAAGTGCCTATAACCGCTCGGCCACTCCGGCCGGCGGTCACCTACGCTTTCATATCTTTACCGACCGCCGACGTTAAGTATGTATATGAGCCGGGATCTTCACTGTCTTGTTCAGACTCGAGAAGTTTAACTTGACCAGAACTACACTCCTGGAAATTGAAATAAGAACACCGTGAATTCATTGTCCCAGGAAGGGGAAACTTTATTGACACATTCCTGGGGTCAGATACATCACATGATCACACTGACAGAACCACAGGCACATAGACACAGGCAACAGAGCATGCACAATGTCGGCACTAGTACAGTGTATATCCACCTTTCGCAGCAATGCAGGCTGCTATTCTCCCATGGAGACGATCGTAGAGATGCTGGATGTAGTCCTGTGGAACGGCTTGCCATGCCATTTCCACCTGGCGCCTCAGTTGGACCAGCGTTCGTGCTGGACGTGCAGACCGCGTGAGACGACGCTTCATCCAGTCCCAAACATGCTCAATGGGGGACAGATCCGGAGATCTTGCTGGCCAGGGTAGTTGACTTACACCTTCTAGAGCACGTTGGGTGGCACGGGATACATGCGGACGTGCATTGTCCTGTTGGAACAGCAAGTTCCCTTGCCGGTCTAGGAATGGTAGAACGATGGGTTCGATGACGGTTTGGATGTACCGTGCACTATTCAGTGTCCCCTCGACGAACACCAGTGGTGTACGGCCAGTGTAGGAGATCGCTCCCCACACCATGATGCCGGGTGTTGGCCCTGTGTGCCTCGGTCGTATGCAGTCCTGGTTGTGGCGCTCACCTGCACGGCGCCAAACACGCATACGACCATCATTGGCACCAAGGCAGAAGCGACTCTCATCGCTGAAGACGACACGTCTCCATTCGTCCCTCCATGCACGCCTGTCGCGACACCACTGGAGGCGGGCTGCACGATGTTGGGGCGTGAGCGGAAGACGGCCTAACGGTGTGCGGGACCGTAGCCCGGCTTCATGGAGACGGTTGCGAATGGTCCTCGCCGATACCCCAGGAGCAACAGTGTCCCTAATTTGCTGGGAAGTGGCGGTGCGGTCCCCTACGGCACTGCGTAGGATCCTACGGTCTTGGCGTGCATCCGTGCGTCGCTGCGGTCCGGTCCCAGGTCGACGGGCACGTGCACCTTCCGCCGACCACTGGCGACAACATCGATTTACTGTGGAGACCTCACGCCCCACGTGTTGAGCAATTCGGCGGTATGTCCACCCGGCCTCCCGCATGCCCACTATACGCCCTCGCTCAAAGTCCGTCAACTGCACATACGGTTCACGTCCACGCTGTCGCGGCATGCTACCAGTGTTAAAGACTGCGATGGAGCTCCGTATGCCACGGCAAACTGGCTGACACTGACGGCGGCGGTGCACAAATGCTGCGCAGTTAGCGCCATTCGACGGCCAACACCGCGGTTCCTGGTGTGTCCGCTGTGCCGTGCGTGTGATCATTGCTTGTACAGCCCTCTCGCAGTGTCCGGAGCAAGTATGGTGGGTCTGACACACCGGTGTCAATGTGTTCTTTTTTCCATTTCCAGGAGTGTATTTCAGTTGGAAACGGATAACCAGCCTTTGACATGAGTATTGGCCAGGCCCGTAAGACAATCAGTGCCCACTGAGTGGTTAGAGTATCCGCTTCCATTATCAAGCAAAACAGTATCAGAGGTGCAAACTGATGCTCTCAGTCGCATGTTCCTATAGTTCTCCAAATCCTGCAAATGAGCCAAAAATTTGTGTGTGTTTCTACGGTGCTGAGCGAGATACCTGCGTTGTTCAGTGACCTAAGAGAAACAAGACGAGGATGCTCAGTAAAGTAGCGTGAAGTAACGGCTTATGGATGGTAAAAAGTTGCTAGGATTCTCCGTAAATAAAGGCCTCTTGCGTTACCACACCCACTGTGATGCGAAGGTAAAGATTTTTGTCACCAGAAGAAACTGTTTCCATTGGTATTTAAGAACTTCCACCAATGTCTATGCGGCGAACAGCTGGGTACTTATAAAATAGTCATGAGAAATAAGCAGCATATAACTCGGTGAGTTTGAATTCCAACGTTAGAAGTTCGTCAGTCGACCCCAGATTCTAGTGCCGACAGCGCAGTCTGCATCCCATTTGGGTAAAGTAACCTCTGGATAAGCTGTTTATCGAGTATCTAGGGCCTGTCTCCCATATGGAAAACTGAAACGAATTCGTATTTGGGATGGATGACGCATTTGCTCGTATTGTTTGGTTGCTTCGAAGCAAATCTACGATAACCGGTGTTACCGTTCAGCACCTGGCCAAAATATTTCTAGAGTTTGGGGAAACCAAGGTTTTATTGAGCAATAATGCTTCAAAACTTTTGTCCTAAAATTTCAGGAGGTTTTGTTTTAACTATGAGATTTCTCACATCACAGCCCCCCCCCCCCCACCCCCATTACCCGCAGCCGTCATTCATGGAAAATAATAACTTGAAATCAGCCTTGATCATTTTCCAAGCCTAGTCTCAGGCAAGGTAAGACCAGTCCATCACATCAACGGCTTCTGTGCGTGAAAGAAACAAATCTTCCAAGTTGATATATTAGTTTTCGGTTAACTCCTCTACGTCGAACCTGCGGTCAACAAAGAAATTCATTCCTGAGGGTATTACTACCAAGATCGTCTGGGACAATTGGGTAGCTGCTAGGAACAATATCCACCTTGTATACCAGAAGGAGGCTGCTCTGTATAACATTTTAAAGGCAATACAGAAGTTAGAAGTTATATGTTGTGTTATATTTAAATATTTCTTAATGTTTGAAGTTTTATGCATATTGTGGTAATTGTACTACTGATTTTCAAGTAGCCATAATAATTTTTATATCCACTGAGTGCCTCTGGGAACGATTTTTCTAATGTTTATGAAGTTCAAAGGTTTTGTTTTGTTGTAAATTATATATTTGAAGGACAGCGATTTCAAATTTTTCCTATTTATGGTGGTGTTTCCTGGGGTTTAATTGTTCTTCAGCGTTCGTGTTAAATTCGCATGGCAGATAAATGTTGTTCGCCATTGTTCATGCCAAATTTGGCCTGGTTGGAAAATAAATATTTTGGAAAAGTTTATCTTCTCAATCTGAGCACCTTACCACTCTCAGATCCATGCTCCCTACAATTTCAGTTGTATCTCGCCGACACTTTTTATTTTACATCTTGACAACATTGTGAGGGGATGGAGACAACGGATTATAAAATTTAATATAGAGGACTGCTACAAAAGAAGAAATTTTATCAAATCTCTTGCCCATGCTGATGACCAGATTTTAGTTGCAGATAACGAAGATAACGTACAGAGAGCGCTTTACGAAGTAAATAAAATATAGCAACATAAGTTAAGGAAATCGACAAATAAAATAAAGTCCATGTCATTCCAAAGCTTTCAACTTTAAGATGTAAATTTATATTATTAAACAAAAATATTGAATAAATTCAAATCATCAGAATCTTGAGCTGTGAGCTATACCTTGGTGAAATTGATGTTGGAAAAAAGACTTAGGGATTCAGTATGACCTGTGGTATCAACATAAGAACGCGCAGCGGAAATTACGAAAGGACCCAATACAAAACTTCTATAAAGTTATGGCAGTTCCTTGTGGACTATATGGAAATGAAACCTGATGAACTCTAGAGTACATAGTCCAAAAAGCCGAAACAAGATTTTTGAGAACAGACAGAAGAGTAACAAGAAGAGACCAATTAGAAAATAAAGCTATTCGAGATAATGAAGGAATTTACAAATTAAAAACAAAACTTAAGGAATACAGAAAAAACGGATATAATGTATAAAAAGACCGGACGATGAACGTCTCCGAAATTAGGTGCTACAGTACATTCCCAAAGGAAGAAGAAACACTGGCAAACCTAAGGGAAGATGGGTAGACCAATAAGTCACAACGGACCAAACGATATAACTCGTTATGGAGAAGAAGAAGACATTTTCTAGCCCCTTTTCCCATTGTTACCTTCAGTAATCACATTGCTTTCACTACAACTGTTATTATTGTTGATAATATAAACAAAACGATAGGTAGCTAACAACGAGTAAATTTATCCTGTCCACCGATTTAACTCAGTTTAGTGGCAGATTGTGTTATTACACTGGGGAAGAGTAATTAAGTTTTCATTTGAAAAGTAATTTTAGTCGTCAGTACTAGAAGCTCGTTGCAGAAAAGTGTTCTTACCTTTCACCTGAAAAAGTTTTCACGTACAGCGAAAAACGATTGCTTCTGCATTTAGATACTTCGTTTGTCACGTTCATACTGAGAACTGTGATCAATAGAGGCCGTCTATACAGTTTTCACACATTCAGTCCTTAAACCATGAGAACTAACTGAACGGAATTTCTTTAGGAGTCAATAATATAGTATCATTCGTTTAATTTGTCTTTTTAACAGAGATAAAGCATGACATTGATATTCATTGTGAAGGATCTCTGTGTTTCTTCCGTGTACGGAATATAAATGTCCCTGATTACTTAATTCTTGTAGCCTAGTTTAATATTACGTGGATACTCAGCTTTGATCAGGCGATTATTTGGAAAAGTTTGTAACCGGATCCCCGAAGGTCATCAAATTGCTGTGGGACGATTAGTAAAACATGTGAATGGTTCAGTATTTGTCGTGGTGTTCCACTCCATCTATCTAGTGCGAGATTTACCTTCGACATTAAAGTGCTGAGAGAAAATAAATAGCTGGAGTTTATCTCGCCGCAATATTCCACCATTTAAATGTCAAGGCAGGGCTACAGATAGAATATTAAATAGACTAAAGAAACTGGGAGCTTCTTAATAGGTTAGGCTGTCGAGGATATATTTTCTGATGTATTTTTAGAAAAGAAGAAAAATAAGCGTACAAAACTGCTATGACTAAAGAATCAAGTTAAAACTGTATTCAGTGAATTTCGTGCTCACAGAAGTAGAAAAAAATATCTTTTAAACAGCTGAAGGAACAAATAACACCTAAAACAATTAACGTTAAAGGTAGTTTGCTACTGTTAAGATTGTCAGAAGAGCAAAATTTTGGAAGTATATTACAGGTGCCACATACTAAGTGAAGCTGTAGTGGACGACTAATTTAACGTTGGTGGGTAAATTTGTGTTTCTCAGTGTTTCCACTAAGCTATGCTAATGGGAACAATACTCCTCGTAGGATCACCCATGCCAGTCTGGTCAACGAGATTCCAGACAAAGTGTAGTCCCCTGATGGGACTCCCTTCTAGCCAGCCGCGGTGGCCGTGCGGTTCTAGGCGCTCCAGTCCGGAGCCGCGCTGCTGCTACGGTCGCAGGTTCGAATCCTGCCTCGGGCATGGGTGTGTGTGATGTCCTTAGGTTGGTTAGGTTTAAGTAGTTCTAAGTTCTAGGGGACTGATGACCACAGCAGTTGAGTCCCATAGTGCTCAGAGCCATTTGAACCATTTTGAACTCCCTTCTAGGGAAAAGCAATAAATGCGAATTCCTCACAGGAAAATGCCAGACAGGTAATCAGGCAAACGACCTTGGCGAGAAATTTGGAACAAACCAATTCTAGATCAGGCAAAGATATAAACTTGGAATGGAAGAGGTCTGGAAGTTAAAAGAATGGAACTAAATAAGTTACTAAGAGAATCCCAAATTCATGTAGTGCTCATAATAGAAACTAAAAAGGAATTAAAAGAAGATACTAGAATATTAGGATTATGTAATGATACGTAGTGGAGGCCCTCAAAGCAGAAGGGCGTGTAGTGATGTAGCAACTGTAACTAATAATAAATGGAAGATTGTGATATTAAGTTACGGCTATGTAAATGAGACAACTTTCATGCAAATGTGGGATAGGCAGAGGTATTTTACGTAATTATTGCTTATCCACCACAAGAGGGAAGGAAAGGAGAGACCGAGAAAGTCTATGACAACATCCATGAGGAATTAAATAACGTACAGAAGACAGACCACCTTGTACTATGCGGTGACCTAAACGCAAGACTAGTATGTCAACTAGTGCCGTAAGTAGCTGGCAATTCCGGAGGACAGATTATTAACGGTAACGGCCGGAAGCTAAGACAATTCGCTAAATACAGTCAATTGAAAATAAATAAATAATTCCGTTTTTTAGGAAAAAGACATTCATAAATACACTTCACTGATAGGTACTTCCCTGCATAATAGGAGATTTTTCGTCTGTCTCCAGGGCAAGAAGAGCAGGTGGAGAAATCAGAGGAATGGCCTACCTCAGGGAAGCATCCTCGACCCATCTCTGTATAATATATATACAAATGACCAATCAGTGCCAAACATCACGCGCCAATTTATGTATGCCGATGACACTGCAGTTGCAGCCCAAGGTAACAATTTTATGGATGTAGAGGAGAAATTAACCAGTACCTTGGAAGCTCTCTCCCAGTATTATGAGACAAACCACCTACGGCCGAACCGCAGGTCTTTGCATTCCATTTAAAGACCAGGGAGGCAAATCGTGAATTAAATGTAATATGGAGAGGTGAACGTCTCGAGCATTGTAAAACGCCAAATATCTTGGTATCACGTTGAATCGCACACTGACCTATAAACATCATTGTAATGCCACAAGGGAAAAAGTCTCAACTAGAAACAACATCATCAGGAAACTAACAAGCGGATCCTGGGGTGCAAACCCAAAAGTCCTGAGAACTTCAGCCCTTGCGCTCAATGTGTCAGCCGCAGAATACGCCGATCCAGTATTGTCTGCATCAACACACGCGAGGAAAGTTGATGTTGCGGTGAATGAAATGGCACGGATTGTTACCGGATGCTTGAGGCCAACCCCAGTGCACAAGATGTACTTAATCATGGGGATCGCACCGCCCAACATGCGACGTGACATCGCTGCCGAAGCCGAAAAAACCAAGCGAGAAAAGGACATGCGTCATCCTTTATATGGACACCAGCCTGCTGACCGACGGCTTTGTTCGAGGAAGAGTTTCCTGTCACGTACCCGAGCCCTGGAAGGATCGGCTGCAGAGAATCGTTTGAAAAGGTGGGAAATCGACCTGAGAAACCCCCATAAAGATGTAAAAGAAGAACTGGCGCCTGGTGGAGACCTACCATACACAGTCTGGAGAACCCTAAACCGTATGAGGGCAGAAGTTCCAAAGTGCAAGACAAACCTGCAGCAATGGGGTTTCCTTAAAGAGAATGAGAACACTCTCTGTCTGTGTGGTTCTGTCCAGGATCCTCAACACCTGCTTATCTGTCCATATTTTGACCAGCTCTGCACAATGAATGACTTATGAGAGGCAAATGACAAGGCCATATTGGCTGCTGATTTTTGAAAGTCTGAAGTCTAGTTCCGGACACGGAAAGTAAGTAAGTAAGTATAAATACACTTGAAGTGTACGGCTTTTCAGTTAGTAATAGACCTATGTTGCTTTATCGTGGGTATAAAAATGAGAAGCCAAGTACAAAATGTGTGTAAACAGTAAAAGATATACTTTCAGACCACTTTCTCTTAGTTGGTACAATAACTTTAACAACATGGTGGAAGAAACTGGCTCAAAGGAAAACAGCTTCTAAAGAAGAGATATTCAAAGTATATTTACTACAGGAGGGGAATATTAAAAAACTGTACCAACACAGACTACAGGGCTCAGAAACCTTAGATGACGTTCAACAGTTTTTGAAAAGTTTGAAAATCGCAAGATATTTGGTCTGTATGGAATAAATGCTGAACTTATTAAGTATTGAGGGAAGCTGTGCAACTTTTACATTCATTTATTGACTGCTGGTGAAAATCGCCGAACTGATTTCTATTTCTAACTAGAGCTAAGGCCATCCATGTGATAATTACAGGGGTATATGTCTCATGACTGCAGTTTATAAAGTTCACTAAAAATAGCAAGCAATCACTTGAAACAAATAGCCGATGCAGGTTTGGGAGAAGAGCAATTTGGATTTAGGAAAGAACCACGTGCAGCGATAATACTTTTAGCATCAAGAGAATTTAAAAATTCATGAAGTTTTCATTGACTTCGAAAAAACCTTTCACTCCGTCATAAGAAGTAGGCTACGAACAATAATGGAGAAGCAAGGGTGCCCCATACATCTTGCACAGGTTGCTGGGTCATGGCTGAGCCATCGACATACCCCATTAATGTCTGAAAGATCTTTATCAAGTACACCTTACCGATAAACAGATCACGCCCCTTAGAAATAAGGGATTTTAATTACAGCTGTTACACAATGGATAACTTAATTAACTGAATTTATTGTACAGGGCTCGCTCCAGTGTACTTGAAACATGGGCGCAGTAGCTCAGAAGATGGTAAAAATAGGATGTTCGTCAAATTACTGTATGAAACAGAGGTCACTATAAAACTGTATTTATCGTAAGTCCTCCTGGACTTCAAATTCAACACAAGTTCACAAAGCCAGAAAACCGTTATATTCTTTAAGTATCAACACAGGCTACAATGGAGTTAAAATATAATATAATAAATAATAATAAGTCCGAGATGAATGTGCTGAAGTCAGTACAACATCTAGCGGAACAACTAAATTCGCGGAAGTCGCACAGTGATTGCTGAACGTCAGTCCGAGAGGGAAGAATGAACTACAGACAGATTCATGCATGCAACCACTATCTTAATTGAGCACATCTTGACTACACAGTTTTTAATAAAGGTACTTGAGTTAAAAATGTAAAAGTCCTAAAGTCAATCTGAATTCTTCGTATTGATGTGGTTTCTTCCGTGGCATTCGTCCAATTTCCGGCTAACGACAGATTACTGTGGACGCTCGATACTTGCGTCATGAAAGTAATCGCCTCTAACTTAGTTAAAATATACAAAAAGTAATTTCCATGAATCAGTTAAACAAGAGGAGTAATAGGTTAATCATTTTACTGAAATAAAATTATTTTGAATTAAATACAACATTATAAATCGTAAAAGTTATACTTTCGTCTATACTATCCAACGTCCAGAAAGGGAAGAAACAATAATTGAAAACAATCTAACACTTTTTTTTTCTTACACAGATGATTCGTATTTAAAAAGACAATTGACATAATAGCTCTGTATTTCGCATACTTTGCAACAGTGTTCATCCTATAAATCGGTTTGCGATCGCTGTTGTTGCTCACCATACTTGACATTACCGGTGCCTGCAAGTGGCTGCTGTGATGTCTGCATCTTTCTAGGCCACGTGGCGTACAGCGAAGGCTACTCTCCCTGAGAAACCAAAATCTAAGTCTCTCTCTCGGCTGCAAAATCCTCTGGTGACTCACGAATGGAAGTCCGTTCTACAGAGTACTCCACTTATCTTGGTGACGTTTAAAATCTTATGTCTCGGAATCATTCAAAATATCTAGATGTGTCTCTGGCAAACAAGAGAATGCTTGAATCTTAATTTTTTTCACACACCTGTAATGTCAGTCCATTACCAAGCAAATGCTTGTTATCCACATGCCGTCAAAGATCCTGTGTCAAAATTTAAAAAAACTTAGCAAATATTATCCTGCCAGTCTGCGCTGCTATCTCGTGATTGCAATACTGTCTTGTTGCAAAAATGACGGCGTCCCGAATTCATGTACAGTTATAAACGAAAAATAATTAATTAAACATCTTTGAAGGTAATATACATATTTTGAAAGATTCAGGTTCCATATTGTACTACCCAACATGATATTATGGCACTCGTCTCTCGTGGCAGTTACGTAAACACTAAGTGACGTTATGGCAGATAAGTACAGCAGTGATTAAGAATGACGCAAGGTAGTGTGAATGATTTCAAGTCAGTTGTGCGTATACTGTCAAGTGTTTCAGCGTGTCCTCGTCAAATATCACGATAAAAACTCGCGATAAGCCGGCCGAAACGCCGTCACTCCGAGGTGCATTAATATCGTGGTCGACTAACAAGAAGCGCAACAAATGTTGTTGATGTATTATGAAAGATGAACGAGGTCGTTTCTGTTTCAATATTCTCACCAAGTTTATAAATACATCGCTGTTTCCTTGAGCTTTCATTTTGTTATGTTTTCCACCGTGTACAAATTTTAGGAGGGATCAATGAGAGGTCTAATGAACTTAGTTTGGAAATGCATGGTTTCCACGCTGTAAGCCATTTATTCAACCACATTTTGTTACAAAGACTGCGGTCTAACACGCGCTGTGCCATGCAGCCAAGTTACAGTATGCATGGTTTCCTCCTAGAGGGTGGCACTGTTCGTGATACGTCATGCCCTAGTGCCCTTTCCAGCGATAATAATTGATAATGTTCTGTCCATTTCACTTCTCATGCTGACACATCTTGCAATGGATGTGATACAGCATTGTACATCATAGTTTAATATTCGAATCGAGAGCGTGCCGACATGGTGTTTACTTACGGAAAGGCAAGTGGCTACGGGCGGCGAGCAGCAAGGTTGTATCAGCAGACTTATCTCTGCCGACAACAACCACAGGATGCAATGTTTGCAGCAGGATAGTTTCAGGAACCAGTAAATCATGAGGGAATCACTCAAAATGTTCGGACAGCAGATATGGAGGAAAATGCGATTAACATGGTGAAAGGCGACCGCCGTGTCAGTACCAGGCAGTCTGTCCGCCAGTACATGGTAAGCCAGACGACCGTGTGGCACATTCTCCATAACAACTATATTACTAGTGACAGGCTTTCCACATCGGGAGCAGTTTTGTCACTGGTTTCTTCGCCTGGTTCGTGTCATCCTTCCCATTCACAGGTGAAGCTACTTTTATGTGTAGTGGTATTTTCAACTTTCATAAGTCATCTCTGATATATTATCCAGAACTCCCATGGGATGGTTACAGCGAATCCTCATCATTAGTGTGGCAAGACTGTGTGGGTCGGAATATTTGGCGACCGTACTTTGGGACCTTACACGTCACCGGAATTATCGGAGCTCTTGCGGGTGACTTTGACTCCCATGATGGAAGAAGTGGCATTAATGATTAGAAGGGTTATGTGGCTGCTACTTCGCCGTTAAAGTCGGGACACGTCTCAATCGTGTCTTCTCTGGTTGATGAATCGGACGAGGGGTCCAGTTGCATGGCCTGCTCGTTCACCGGTTCTTAACCCGTGCGATTTCTGGTTATCGGGTCATCTCAAAAGTATCGGGTATGTAGAGCCCATTCCCAACGTGGAGCCATTGAAGCAGCGTATTCACGCTGCCTTTGACATTGTTCGGATGCAGCCTGGCATATGAGAACGTGTGAGACAGAACGTGCTACGGCGCGTACACGTATGCGTTGAGGCACATGGAAACCATACTCAGCACGTACTGTAACTGTGCCTGCATGGTAAATCCCGTATTAGACCACAGTTCCTGTAACAATATATGGCTGAATAAACGGTCGCGAGCATGGAAACCATGCATTTCCGGACAAAATGTCCGTACACCTATTTTTTGTCCCGCATCCTTTTATCGATCAATCCCTAGAGTTTGTACGAGGGTTGCCCAGAAAGTAATGCGCCGCTTTTTTTTTTCAGCCAAAAACAATGCTACGAATGCGAAACATTACGAACGTATTATTTGAAGTCTCCTGAATGGGGGCGCTAAGTTTACGTCACTTCCGACAGATAGCGAAGCTGCAGGACAGTTTCAAAATGGCATCTGTAGATTTAATTTCTCACTGCAGAGAAAGAAACTGTGGGGAATACTCACAAACGCTTGTGCAAAGTCTATGGAGCATCTGTTGTCGACAGAAGTACAGTAAGTCGCTGGGCACGGAGGTGAGGTCATCAGAAGGCGGTTCGGCGGAGCTCCATGATTTCCGGCCGTCGGGGAAATCATCCACAGCTGCCACATCTGACATGTTGCAGAGAGCTGATGTTGTCATTAGCGAGGACAGACGCATTACGACTCGGCGGTTGGCACAGCATCTGTCAATCAAGAAAGGAAGTGTGAATGCAATTATCCGCACTTTTGGATACTCAGAAGTGTGTGCAAGATGGGTCCAGCGGTGTCCAACGATGGATAACAATCCGCACAGACAAAACATTTGTCTTGATTTGTTGCAGCGTTTTGAAGCTTAGGGGGCAGGTATTCTTCTCCCGGACTGTGACAGATGATGAAGCCCGCATCTCGTGGTCGTGCGGTAGCGTTCTCGCTTCCCACGCCCGGGTTCCCGGGTTCGATTCCCGGCGGGGTCAGGGATTTTCTCTGCCTCGTGATGGCTGGGTGTTGTGTGCTGTCCTTAGGTTAGTTAGGTTTAAGTAGTTCTAAGTTCTAGGGGACTGATGACCATAGATGTTAAGTCCCATAGTGCTCAGAGCCATTTGAACCATTTTGAACAGATGATGAAACCTGGGTTCACCACTTTAAGACCAAAACGAACGACAGTCGTTGGAATGGCGCCATTCCCACTCCGTACAGAATAAAAAATTCAAAGCATCTCATTTATGTGATGCCAAGAGGTGGTACCATTACTTCAGAAGCATATGTCAACACATTAACAAAAACCAAGAAGCGCTTCCGGTGACTTCGGTGCCACAGCAACCCAGGAGACGTTTTGCTGTAACACGATAACGCTCGGCCCTACACAAGTCTGAGGACTGCTGAACACGTCGCAAAACAGGGTTGGGCAGTGTTACCCCATCAACCCTGCAGCCCTGACCCAGCCCCCACGGACTTCCACTTGTTTGGACCATTAAAGGATGCCATTCGTGGAAGACATTTTGAGGACATATTCCTTGACTGCCGGAAAGCGTTTGACTCGGTGTCCCACTGCAGAATACTAACTAAGGTACGAGCATACGGGATTGGTTCCCAAATATGTGAGTGGCTCGAAGACTTCTTAAGTAATAGAACCCAGTACGTTGTCCTCGATGGTGAGTGTTCATCGGAGGTGGGGGTATCATCTGGTGTGCCCCAGGAAAGTGTGGTAGGTCCGCTGTTGTTTTCTATCTACATAAATGATCTTTTGGATAGGGTAGATAGCAATGTGCGGCTGTTTGCTGATGATGCTGTGGTGTACGGGAAGGTGTAGTCGTCGATTGACTGTAGGAGGATACAAGATGACTTGGACAAGATTTGTGATTGGTGTAAAGAATGGCAGCTAACTCTAAATATAGATAAATGTAAATTAATGCAAATGAATAGGAAAAATAATCCCGTAATGTTTGAATACTCCATTAGTAGTGTAGCCCTCGACACAGTCACGTCAATTAAATATTTGGGCGTAACATTGCAGAGCGATGTGAAGTGGGACAAGCATGTAATGGCAGTTGTGGGGAAGGCGGATAGTCGTCTTCGGTTCAATGGTAGAATTTTAGGAAGATGTGGTTCCTGTAAAGGAGACCGCTTATAAAACACTAATACGACCTATTCTTGAGTACTGCTCGAGCGTTTGGGATCCCTATCAGGTCGGATTGAGGGAGGACATAGAAGCAATTCAGAGGCGGGCTGCTAGATTTGTTATTGGTAGGTTTGATCATCACGCAAGTGTTACGGAAATGCTTCAGGAACTCGGGTGGGGGTCTCTGGAGGAAAGGAGGCGTTCTTTTCGTGAATCGCTACTGAGGAAATTTAGAGAACCAGCATTTGAGGCTGGCTGCAGTACAATTTTACTTCCGCCAACTTATATTTCGCGGAAAGACCGCTAAGATAAGAGAGATTAGGGCCCATACAGAGGCAAATAGGCAGTCATTTTTCCCTCGTTCTGTTTGGGAGTGGAACAGGGAAAGAAGATGCTAGTTGTGGTACGAGGTACCCTCCGCCACGCACCGTATGGTGGATTGCGGAGTATGTATGTAGATGTAGAGATGATTCACACACTGAAACACTGCCTCCGCCACCAAGATTAAGATTAGTACCGACAGCGCACACACTCCCGTGTTTCGTGCTGGGGGATGGCCATAGAACGGGATGGAGATTACGTGAAAAAATAGGGTGCGTATATAAAACACCATTCTTTCGTTTGTGTAATTCTCATTATGTTCAATAAAGAACTGTTGAGGGAAAAAAATGCGGTGCATTACTTTCTATGCAACGCTCGTACACAGTGGAAAAAAATCACCGTGTATATGTTGTGATATCACATAGGACAGGAAGCGTAGTTTTCTCAGTGATGCGACAGCCTTCGCCGGAGTGAGAAACGTGAGACGCGTAGAACGGTGTCGCCCTTCCCCTTCCACTGCACGACTGTCGCAGGAGGAGTCACGGCCGTGTACTGACCTCCTCTCCAGCAGCGGTTCTCGTGCGTCACGCGCCGAAAGCTGCTCCAGTGAACCGGTTCCCTTTTCTGCACAGCCCGCGAGCTCTGGCGACAACCTGACCTCACAGGGGCTACGAGTTGGTCGCCGAGTGTAGGGGAACACCCGGGAAACGTTTGGACGGGCAACCTCACTAGTGCCACTTGTCGACCTCCCTTGTACAATCTTGTGCGCATTCAGCGATGTGAGAAAAGTGATTTGTCTTTGCGGCGGAATTGGATTCATATCCTTCACTAACGATACCGGTAAAGGTTTCCCGTCATTGTCATTTATGCAAGTGGATTCTTCGAAAGGATCAGGGCGGTTTTTTATGCGGTTGTTTTCCAACATGGATTGAAGCTCTATTGCAATTTAAAGTATTTGTTTAATTTTTATTCAGTAGTTCACCTGTCAGTAAACAGAGCTATAAAATGTAGCAAACGAACACAGAAGTTACTGAATGCAGACTAAACGCAGTCTAGAACGATTTAGAAAAACGCTAGAAACAATCATTATGACAAACTGCCTATTGGCTTCTGTCTCGGGTTCTTCGGCCGACGTTCATATAATGATTTTTCTGACGTTTCGCCAGCACGAGTGGCTGGCATTGTCAAAGCTTCACCCTCCATTGCCGGTGGTGAACTGGACCCGAGCTGAGAGAGAGAGATGGGGCCCCTCCACGCCCGCACCAACGTGGTGACCAAACCAAAAGTTCCACTGTCACCTCCGTAAAACATGTTAGTTATCTAGTAAGTGGATCACAGAATGCTGGGCTGTGATGTTGTCCGTGCGTCTGGGTAAGACTACGCATTAACACGGTCCATCAGGTGATAGATAGTGGACGAAACGCGAGTGAGGGTAGCGATTTGAAGAGCAGAGGGAAAAAAGTGCCATGGCTCGTGCCGTGGGAAAAAAACCTCTGCGACACTGGGATGGGTAGTAAGAGCAGTAGTGGCTTACTAGCTGCGATAGCTCATGCAAGGTTGGATTTGTTAGTATGGGTATCATGCACCATTACCGTGACAAGAGATGGCGATGTGTCCCAGTGGCTGCAGCTGCTACATTCCTGGAACAATCAAGATTGTTATACAGTAGTGGGAGATCGGCCATAGATCGTCTCACTGTGTGGGGGATGTGTGGAGCTTGTATGCATGCAGTGTACGGTACGGC
This sequence comes from Schistocerca nitens, assembly GCF_023898315.1. Classification (NCBI taxonomy): domain Eukaryota; kingdom Metazoa; phylum Arthropoda; class Insecta; order Orthoptera; family Acrididae; genus Schistocerca; species Schistocerca nitens. Next base: position 252,514,438 of record NC_064618.1, read on the forward strand.
TTCCCTGTGTGGTGCCAGTTATTCGGCAGTATATTTCAGCTGGATATCCAGTAATGGCGTCTGATTAACAGGGGCTCGCCTGCGCCGTTATGTTTGCGTATGCTTGGCCATAGATGTTATGCCCTTACAAGTATGTCTTTTGGTCTTTTATGTTTCCATCTATGGTTGTGGTCGTAGTTCCCCAGATTCAGAATAAACGGGATCTGCGAATGTCTGGAGTTTCTGTATAGTCTTGTGGTGAGTTTGTGGATTACCTCCGTGAGAGTCTCAAGTCGGTATTCCCGGTGAAGGTCCGCGATGCGTGTGTATCGTGGAGCATTGCTTATGATTTTGAGTACTTTGTTTTGTATGAGCTGCAGACGGTGCAGGCGTGTAGGCGCAGCGTATCCCCAGACAGGAGCTGCGTACGTCATCAGGGGTCGGATAAGTGTCATGTACATGGACCTCGACAACCTTCTGTTCAGTGTGCTACGCCTGTTGAGCATAGGATAGAGCTGTTTGAGCCTCGCGCTAGCTCGGTTGCTCATGTGTTGTATGTGGTCCCCCCAGAGTAATTTCCGGTCCAGCCAGACACCGAGGTATTTGACTTTCTCGCGGAAACGTATTGGACGTGCATGTAGGGTTATTGGTCTGCAGTAGCGGTGTTTGCGCAGTTGCTTCGGTCTTCTAGTGAACAGAACGGCTCCGCACTTGTCGACGTTTACTCTAACACGCCATTTCTCCAACCAAGGCTCGGCCACTCTGAGTGCAGTCTGTAGGCGTGACGTAATGTTTGATGGTTTCCAATCTTGCGCAAGGATGGCTGTGTCTCGCGGGCGCAGACTATATGTACCTGGCGCGCCAACGTCCGAGGGCTTCTCCGCGGTCATTTCCGGTGCGGTTCTCCTCTTGCTACCTGCGACGGTCGTTCGCTGCAGTACGGGAAGCCGGGATCCGTTTACCTTAAGGCTTTCCACTTTCTTGTTCAAACTGTTCGCGTGTTTTTGTATTTCTGCAGCTTCTCTGAACAAGCGCGTGTGATAGTGCTTCTCTACAGCCAGAACTTCCGTGTCGGCGAATTTTATTACGTGGTCGGTCTCATTCAGTGCGTGCTCTGCCACGGCCGATTTCTCCACCTGCCCCAACCTGCAATGTCGCTTATGCTCTTTGATCCTGGTGTTAATGGATCGTCCAGTCATTCCGACCTAAACTTTTCCGCATGTGCATGGTATACGGTATATTCCCGACATTGCAAGTGGGTCTCTTTTCTCCTTCGCCGATCTAAGACATTCTTTGATCTTCCTTGTCGGTTTGAAAACCGTCTTTACTCCATGTTTGCGCAATATACGGCCGATTCTGTCCGTCACTCTGGGAATGTATGGCAGAAAGGCCGTACCCGACATTTCTTTCTCTGGTTCCTTACGTCGCCGAGTGTTTGGCTCTGTTACACTTCTAATATAATTTGTGGAGTACCCATTGCTCCTCAGGACAGTTTCCAGGTGTTGCATTTCTCGTTTGAGGTGTTGCGACTCACATATTCGTCCTGCTCTCGTTACGAGAGTACTAATCATGCCTCTTTTCTGGCTCGGGTGGTGGTTTGACAGTTTGTGCAGGTATCGGTCCGTGTGTGTCGGTTTTCGATACACGCTGTGTACCAGGTTTTCGCCGTCCCTTGTGACCAGCACATCTAGAAATGGCAGTTTCTTGTCCTTTTCTACTTCCATGGTAAATGTTATGTTGGCATGGAGGCTGTTCAAGTGTCTTAGGAAGTCACCGAGCTGTTCTTCAACATGGCTCCACACCACGAAAGTATCATCGACGTACCTGTACCACACCTTAGGTTTGCAAGTCGCCGAGTCCAGTGCCTGTGCTTCGAATTGTTCCATGAAGAAGTTGGCCACCACTGGACTGAGAGGACTACCCATGGCGACGCCTTCCAGCTGTTCGTAGAAATTGCCATTACACGTAAATAACGAAACAACATCAACGCTGACCAGGATGACTGAAACAGCCAGGATACTGCGCCGCGCAAAACCACCAGCTTGCAACTTGAAGAAAGAAGAGGTACAAGCCATTAAGAATCTTAATGCCGACAAGAGTATACTGGTACTGCCTGCCGATAAGGGGACCACGTAATGAAATTCGCCGACACGGAAGTTCTGGCTGTAGAGAAGCACTATCACACGCGCTTGTTCAGAGAAGCTGTAGAAATACAAAAACACGCGAACAGTTTGAACAAGAAAGAGGAAAGCCTTAAGGTAAACGGATCCTGGCTTCCCGTACTGCAGCGAACGACCGTCGCAGGTAGCAAGAGGAGAACCGCACCGGAAATGACCGCAGAGAAGCCCTCGGACGTTGGCGCGCCAGGTACTTATACTCTGCGGCCGCGAGCTCGGCTCCAGTTCACCACCGGCAATGGAAGGTGAAGCTTTGACAATGCCAGCCACTCGTGCTGGTGAAACGTCAGAAAAATCATTATATGAACGTCGGCCGAAGAACCCGAGACAGAAGCCAATAGGCAGTTTGTCAACAAGTGGCCACGATAGCCTTAACAATTTTGTAACAATCATTATGGCTACATCACGTAAACACTCAAGTATCCTAAAAGAATGATACTTCATGATGCATTTTAATTACTTGTAATTAAATAACGCCATCAAAGGAGTCTACAGTAACGACGATTGTACAGTGTTGCGAACTGTTCAATTTATCTCAAGCCATATCGCAACGGTACAATTCAAGTATATGTGCAGTATTTCGGCAAGGAAGGGAAAGAGTTTATAAGGGAAAAACCTGCATGAGGAATGTAGCAATGTCAGCAGAATCTTAACAAAATATTTGTCATAAAATCCCAAATAATTCAGATCAAAAATTTTCGGTGTCACCAAAGTTAGTGTCCAGAGACTCATGAATGACAAAGGAATTAAAATGATGGTAGCAAGACAAAAGCTGAAGTAGAGGTTGAAAATGCCGCTACAGTTATAAGGCTCTCATTTAACACACGACCGGTTCGGGCTCTTATACGCCCATCTTCAGGTGTCGTAACTTGGTGCTGTGACTCCGAACGCCGCGGTGGACGCGTACAAGACGCGATATGCTACCAAGTAGCTGAATCTCGTAATTCAGTTTTCAAGCGTTCTTCTGCCTAGGAAGATACAGAAAAACTGCCCCAGGTTACTTCTCGCACCGAGCGAGGTGGCGCAGTGGTTAACACACTGCACTCGCATTCGGGTGGACGACGGTTCAATCCCACATCCTGCCATCCTGATTTAGGTTCTCCGTGATTTCCCTAAATCACTTCAGGAAAATGCCGAGATGGTTCCTTTGAAAGGGTGCGGCCGACTTCCTTCCCCATCCTTCCTTAATCCGATGAGACCGATGACGTCGCTGTTTGGTATCTTTCCCCAAACAACCCCCTCCCAACCCCCCATTTACTTCTCGCACAACTCCAAAGCTGGGTGACATGGATACAGGGGTTGAACAAATGTATGGAAATCAATGCGAGAAATGCATCTTTGAACTTAAAATCAGATTCCAGCCAATCATGGAAGTTGCGCTGTTGTAATTGACCACGAACGGCACCTCTGCAATGTCTTCAGTATACTGCAAGGGCAGTCGTGATCAGAATGGCGTTCTATATAGTTGAGAATGCATTATGTCGCTGCTAAATGACTTCGGACATTGGCAAATTATTGGTGCTCGTATGTTGAGTGCTTCCGTAACCAAGGTTGACGAAGTGTTTGATGTTTCAAGAGGCATCATATGGACGATTTCTACCACCATCTGCTAAGTCACAAGGAGGACGATAGTCAATGATCGTACGACAGACGATCATTCAAGGGGACTGAAACAAAATAATAAGAGGATGCTGCAAAAGACACTGCAGAACTGAATGTCGCTCTCGTGAATCCTGTCAGCACCAAAACAACACGAAGGGAGCTCCAGAAGGAATTTCAGGGCGAACTAGAATTCCAAAACCATTTCTCGGTGATGGAAATGCCCGTAACAGGAAAACGTGTCGTCGAAACCATAAAACCTGGTCTTTGGAGCAATGGAAACAAGTCATTTGGTCGGATGACGCTTGTTTCACACTGTTTCCAATTTTATATAACCTACCTCAAATAAACTTCTGGAAAACATAATTTAAAGTATATTTAACATGCAACTTGTGTCGGAGCCCAAAGCACGTTGAGGTCGAAGTTCATTGAGCTTTCACTTTGAATGAATACCTGTAACGCCTAGTAGTTTGGTTTTTGTAACACCATTGATGGAACTTGAGTAACTAAGGCGATCTCGTGCATGTAGGAAAACGTACACTACGGATCCTACTCATCACAACCGGGATATGACCAAGTGTGTTCCCACTCTCACCCAAAATAATTGTAGTAATTACTTTTTCACCTATATCTACGATGATCACTCCAAAAGAAATGCACACTATTTTTTTAAAAATACAGTTTCCATTCTGCATGCGTGAAAGTTTTAGAGTCTGTAGATACATCTTTCCCGCTGGTTTTCAAACATAGTTCAACCTGTCCCCGTCACAGCATGTCTTCAAGATGGCTACTACATTTGACGTTCGTCAGAAGCAATGTGCTGTCATAGCATTCCTGGGCTGTGAAAACGAGACAGTGGGAAACATCCACAAGAGGTTGAAAAAGGTGTATGGAGATGCTGCTGTCGATCGCAGTACAGTTAGTCGGTGGACAAGCAGGTTACGTGATGATAGCGGGCACGGCAATATTGAGGATTGTCCTCGCAGCGGCAGGCCTCGTACTGCACACACTCCAGACAATGTGCAGAGAGTTAACGAATTGGTGACTGCTGACAGACACATCACAGTGAACGAATTGTCACGCAACGTTGGGATAGGAGAAGGAAGTGTTTGCAGAATACTGAAAGTGTTGGCGTTAAAAACGGTTTGTGCCAGGTGCGTTCCCAGGATGTTGACAGTGGCTCACAAAGAAACAAGAAATATGTTATGCAGTGAACTTTTGGAACAGTACGAGAATGGTGGAGATGAATTTCTTGAAAGAACTTTCACAGCTGATGAAACATGGCTCCATCATTTTTCACCAGAGATGCAGAGGCAATCAATGGAGTGGCATCATGCAAATTCACCCAAGAAAAAAAATTCAAAACCACACCTTCTGCTGGAAAAGTTATGGCTACGGTGTTTTTCGATTCCGAAGGACTCTTGCTTTTGGACATCATGCCAAGTGGAACCACTATAAATTCTGATGCCTATGTGACGACACTGAAGAAACTTCAAGCTCGACTGAGTTGTGTTCGAGCACATCGGCAAAAGCAGGATGTTTTGCTATTGCACGACAATGCACGGCCACATGTCAGTAAAGAAAAACCATGGAAGCGATCACAAAACTCGGATGGACAACACTGAAACACCCGCCTTACAGTCCTGACCTGGCTCCATGTGACTATCATCTCTTTGGGAAACTGAATGACTCTCTTCGTGAAACAAGGTTTGAAGATGATGACTCCCTTGTGCACGCTGCCAAACAGTGGCTCCAATAGGTTTGTCCAGAATTTTACCATGCGGGTATACAGGTGCTGGTTCTAAGATGGCGTAAGGCAGTTGAGACGGATGGAAATTATGCGGAGAAATGAAAATATTGTTCCTAAAGGATGTATCTACACACTGTAAAACTTTAAAACATGTAGAATAAAAGATGGATTTTAAAGGAAATAGGGTGCATTTCTTTTGGAGTGACCCACGTACTTACAAACTCCAAGCCACCGTATGGCGTATGACGGAAGGAGCCGTGTAACATAGTCATTTGCTTCCCTCTTCCCCACGCAAATGGAGCGAGGGAAAAACGACAGTCTATACTCCTCAGTACGATCCATAATTCACCTTTTCGTGATCCTTTAGTGAAATGTACGTTGGAGCAATAGACTCGTTCTACATGCAACCGCAAATGCCTGTTCTCTAAATTTTCTTAATAGTGTTTCGCGAAAAAAAAAAAAAAAATCGTCGTCTTGGCTCCAAGAATTCCCGTCTGAGTTCACGAAGCAATTGCTCGAATTTAATTGTAACAAATATAGCAGCACGCTTCTAAGTTGCTTCGATGTCTTCCTTTAATCCAAACTAGTGAGGATCCCAAACCCTCGATCACTACTCAAGAATGATTCGTATTTGTGTTCTATGCAGGGTTTTTCCGTAAGAGCGTGCTAAAATGTTACAGGACATACGGAATGCTCCTCTGAACAATTTGAAACGGGGAGCCTGAGGTCGGAGAAGCCAGCCTAAGGAGATATGGAAGTAAACTTGTCTACCACTTTGTCTAGAATTACTGTTTACCAGCTTTACAACTAACATGCGTACTTGATTACACGTACTATGCTGTTTATTTACATGTACATTTTTTATTTCCTGCAAGGAAACGAGGAGGACGAGCCTGATTACTAGAAAGTATTTCCTGGCCCCTCGACTGGAAGGTTAGGTCCTCCTCCACGGCCTGAGAGGTCACCTGATTTGAATCCACTTGATTATTTCCTCTGAGGATGTCTTAAGTCACTCGTGTAAGAAACTCCAGTGGATACAGAGATGGAATTAGTTACCAGAATTGTAGCCGCCTGTGATATGATTCGAAACGCACCAGAGATATTTGTCACGGTGCGTCGGAATCTTCTTCGCCGATGTCATCCTTGCGTTGAGTTAGATGGCCGTCAGTTTCAGCACATTTTGTAAGATACTGTACAAATGGTACGTTCATTGTGCCAATGATGGTATTTGCAGTTAATTGTAACTAATGTACACAAAAACGTGCACAGTAATATGATTTTACTCTTATTATCTCCTTAAACCGGCTTCTCCGACACCAGGTTTCCTACCTCAGATTGTTCAGTGGAGCATCCTCTATATCCTGTTAAATTTTTGCATGCTCTTAGGGAAACACCCTGTATGCGGTCTCCTTTGTAGACGACCTACACTTTACCAAGACCCACCCAACAAATCGAATTCAACTGCTCACTTTCCCTGCTACCGTCCTTACATGCTCGTTTCATTTCATATTTTTAGCAACGTTACGTCTAGTATTTAATCGATGTGACTTCTCCAAAACATTAACTCTGGATCTGAAAATTGCTTGATTCTTTTACCTAGTCATCTGCATTAACTTACATTTTTCTGCCTTTACACCAAGCTATTATTCACTACACCAAACAAAACTTCTGACTAAATCCTCTGTCCTTTTATGGTCACTCAACAACCATACTTTCACCTATACAACTGCGTCATCTGCAAACAGCCAAAGACTGCGCTCACCCTATCAGTCAGATCATTAATGCATATAAAGAATCAGAGTGGTCCTATCACACTTCCCTGGGGCACCCGAGTCTCTATGAACACTCACCATCGAGGACAAATTCCTGGGTTCTATTACCGAAGATGCCGTCGAGACACTTACATATCTGGAAACCTACACTGTATGCTTGCACATTTTTTAGTCTGCTGTGGAGCACCGTTTCAACCACTCTCCGGAAAAAAAGCCAAAACTGAGTTTCGCATGAGCGATGCTTTCTAAATCCGAACTGATTTGTGGACTGAAGATTTTTCTGTCTTGAGGAAATTCATTATATTCCAACTTAGAATGTGTTCACGAATTCTGCAGTTTTTTGTTTATTATTGTACGATTTACATTATGATATATATATCAACTGAAAATGCCAAGAACACAATATAAAATGTAAATTCGGTATGTTCATGTAAAAATATACTAGTAAAATACGGAAAAAAACTAATAAGAAATGCAGGATATATCATATTTCGCTCATCCAGAATTCGGTTTAAGTTGCAGTTCTCTCGATATAACTTAGATCCTCATACGTACACTCTCTGGGTGGATCCGCTAAAGGCATTTTAGAAGGTGTTCCCGTGTTTGTATTTCACCACACTCATAATCGGCAGTCTCCCTGTAGCCTCACTTGTTCATAAGTTGTTTTGATCGTCCTGTTTCAGTACAAAATTGCTTAAATGTTTTCCAGTGACGCCACTGTAGGTGAGAGCCCTGGGATAGAGCTTCCTATATAATAAGGGTTCCTGAATATTTTTCTTGCCGTAAAGATTTAATGGAACTTTCAGTTAGTTGCACTGATTGTGAGTATACGGAACTACGTCTAGATTTAAGCCTTCTGGGCATGGGTTGATGGATGTGTAGCTAGTGACGCTGTTCAAAAAAATGGCTCTGAGCACTATGCGACTTAACTTCTGAGGTCATCAGTCGCCTAGAACTTAGAACTAATTAAACCTAACTAACCTAAGGACATCACGCACATCCATGCCCGAGGCAGGATTCGAACCTGCAACCGTAGCTGTCGCCCGGCTCCAGACTGTAGCGCCTAGAACCGCACGGCCACTCCGGCCGGCTGACGCTGTTCAGTCATGTGTTTATTCTTTCCTTTAAAGCTCAGGAAAGATGTTTTGAAATCTGGTGGAGCAATACCCGATAGTGAATGGAAACCACTCTAGTAGGTCTCAGGCAGCCAGTTATCTTCCTGCAGGCATAATTTAGGACCACGTATATATTTCTAGTGTGACGAGATCACTCACAAATTGGACATCCGGACTCAGAGACCGAGAAACAGGTGGAACGGAATACCTTCTTGGTGGTGTCACACTTTGTAGATGTCAGGTTGTTCAGTATGCAATTACGTGCTTGTTGTCTCGATAAGTTCCTTATATGTTCAAGCGCATACTGTTCCAAATGATATTAAGCTCTTTTCCTGGCTCTCTATTGCGTTTTACTGAAGTTTGGTTTTAGAAGACGACGTCTGTAGCAGTTTGTGAGGTCATCGCTTAGGCCATTTTCAGTTTCATTAAAAGATTGTACTTGGTACGCAATTGCTCCACAATCTGCGTAAATAAAAGTTTTCTCTCTCCGCTGATTTTATGGTCATTAGTATATATGCTAAACAACTGTAATGACAGCACACTACACTGTGGCATACTATACTTTTGAATTCTTTATCTGCTTCTCTTTTGTTGGAATTCGACAAAGAATCTTCTATTAAATAACCTATTGATTAATAGTGTCCTAAGAATTTCTATCAGTTCGTCATTGTCATCTGATCTACTTTAGGGATGAGAGCTCTCAGATTTACAAAGTCAAACGCTATTCCTATCGGAAGTCAGCTCTCAAAACGTTTTTCAGAAAACTGAGTAAAGTTGAGAGCCTGACCCGTACAGTCTTTCCCTAACTGTTCTTCTTTTAGACAGCTGTCAATATATCCATCTATTCTAAATATTATTAACCTTTCAGAACGTTTCAACAGTAAACACAGGACGATACAGTTCGACAGTTTTTGGGGTTATTTGGGACCTTCCCAGGTTTAGGAACGACGATGACCTTTATGTCCCTCCAAATTTTGGGAATTGAAAAGACTCAATAACCATTTTTTGGCGGTTTTGGCGAGATTTTTAATTATTTCGTTCCTGATGTCATCAATTCCAGCAGTTTTTGCTGTTTTAAAACTGCTTAAGATCTCCTTTAGCTCTTCCATTTAAAAATCTGCTTCAAGTAGTTACCTTCTTGGCCTTGTTTACGTTCGAGCTAGACCTAGCTGCTTTATTTTTCCGGTCACCTTTGCATTTAATTTAAGTTGGCCGGCTATTTGGTTGGATGTTACATTTACGTGCAGAGTTCTTACGGTGTGGCGTCATATCCATGCTCTCAACAGTTTCCATCCAGGTCTGGCACCTTCGATCACTTAAAGTTGCTAGTAATTCTTCCCCAGTCTCATTTGTTGCCTTGGCTATGAGATTCTTACCGTTGTTTTTGTTTTGGTCTTCAGTCCTGAGCCTGGTTTGATGCAGCTCTCCTGGCTACTCTATCCTGTGCAAGCATCTTCATCTCCCAGTACCTACTGAAGCCTACATCCTACTGAATCTGCTTAGTGTATTCATCTCTTGGTCTCCCTCTACGATTTTTACCCTCCACGCTGCCCTCCAATACTAAATTGGTGATCCCTCGATGTCTCAGAACATGTCCTATCAACCGATCCCTTCTTCTAGTCAAGTTGTGCCACAAGCTTCTCTTCTCCCCAATTCTGTTCAATACCTCCTCATTAGTTATGTGATCTACGCATCTAATCTTCAGCATTCTTCTGTAGCACCACATTTCGAAAGCTTCTATTCTCTTCTTGTCTAAACTATTTATCGTCCACGTTTCACTTCCATACATGGCTACACTCCATACAAATACTTTCAGAAACGACTTCCTGACATTTAAATCTACACTCGATGTTAACAAATTTTTCTTCTTCAGAAACACTTTCCTTGCCATTGCCAGTCTACATTTTATATCCTCTCTACTTCGACCATCGTCAGTTATTTTGCTCCCCAAATAGCAAAACTCCTTTACTACTTTAAGTGTCTCATTTCCTAATCTAATACCCTCAGCATCTCCCGACTTAATTCGACTACATTCCATTATCCTTGTTTTGCTTTTGTTGATGTTCATTTTGTACCCTCCTTTCAAGACACTGTCCATTCCGTTCAGCTGCTCTTCCAAGTCCTTTGCTGTCTCTGAGAGAATTACAATGTCATCGGCGAACCTCAACGTTTTTATTTCTTCTCCATTAATTTTAATATCTACTCCGAACTTTTCTTTTGTTTCCTTTATTGCTTGCTCAATATACAGATTGAATAACATCGGGGATAGGCTACAACCCTGTCTCACTCCCTTCCCAACCACTGCTTCCCTTTCATACCCCTCGACTCTTATAACTGCCATCTGGTTTCTGAACAAATTGTAAATAGCCTTTCACTCCCTGTATTTTACCCCTGCCACCTTCAGAATTTGAAAGAGAGTATTCCAATCAACATTGTTAAAAGCTTTCTCTAAGTGTACAAATGCTAGAAACGTAGGTTTGCCTTTCCTTAATCTTTCTTCTAATATAAGTCGTAGGGTCAGTATTGCCTCACGTGTTCCAACATTTCTACGGAATCCAAACTGATATTCCCCGAGGTCGGCTTCTATCAGTTTTTCCATTCGTCTGTAAAGAATTCGCGTTAGTATTTTGCAGCTGTGACTTATTAAATTGATAGTTCGGTAATTTTCACCTCTGTCAATACCCGCTTTCTTTGATAGAAAGTTAAAAGTGAATGCAGTAGTTGTCAGACAGTGGTTGATAGATTTGGTGTTCAGCTGATTTCAGTTTTGGTTTAAATTTTTTTTGTGGAGGACTGCTTACATTAATTGATAAAATAGTAGAATAGCATTTCAACAGATGATTATTATCAGAATACTATCACCCAACCCCTTTGTCCTCGCTCTTTCACGCCTCATAATATGCCCTGTCAACTTACCCCTCTTGTAATCAAAGTTGTGCCATAATTTCCTCTTCCTCCTCTATTTAATTCCGTACCTCTTCTTTAGTTACGCGATCCTCATATCTAATTTACAGCATTCTTATTGATCACCACGTTTTGAAAGCGTCCATTGTCTTCTTGACAGAACTGTTCGTCGCCCACGTTTCACTTACATACAAGGCTGCACTCCACACAAATACCGCACTCTACACCAATACCTTTGTAAAATAGTACCAAATCATTAGAATTTATATTCGATGTGAACAAATTTTCTTTCTAAGAACGCTTTTCTTGCTATTCACAGTCTTCATTGCATATCCTCTCTACTTCTGCCTTCTCAATTACTGCTTCCCTTTCAAGTCATTGAAGTCTTAGAAATGCAGTTTGGTTTCTGTACAAGTTGCAGATAATCTTGTGTCCCTGTGTTTTATCGATATCTCCAGAGCTTCAAAAAATGTTTTAATTAAGATTCTCAAAACCTTTCTCTAAACATGCAACTGCTATAAACACAGTTTCCCAGTTCTTCAGTGTGTCAACTTAGCCAAGTGGTAAGATCAGTATTGCCTTACGTGTTCAGACATCTGACACGAATCTAACATTGTGCTTATATTAGTTTGTATAACCCCTCCAGCCGGCCGACGTGGCCGTGCGGTTAAAGGCGCTGCAGTCTGGAACCGCAAGACCGCTACGGTCGCAGGTTCGAATCCTGCCTCGGGCATGGATGTTTGTGATGTCCTTAGGTTAGTTAGGTTTAACTAGTTCTAAGTTCTAGGGGACTAATGACCTCAGCAGTTGAGTCCCATAGTGCTCAGAGCCATTTGAGCCATTTTATAACCCCTCCCCCTCCCCTCTCTACATATTCCTTCCACTTTCTAGCCTTCTCTTATTTGCTTAGTTCTGGCTTGCCAAATTAGTTCTTGACAGTTGCTTCTCCTCTGAGCAAAGCTTTCTTTGTTCTTTCTCATTTTCATTCCCCTATTTTTCCAAGTGCAAAATTGCGTTGCAATTTTGGACTCTCTGTCAACGTCATGTTTAGACATTTCTACTTACCAAGGCCTACTTTGTTTGCTGCATTTTTATATTTTTCCCCTTTTCTCAAATTTAATATATCATGTTTTATCTAACGATTTCTACTGTACCTTCTTCCCGTTCACATACTCTGCTCCATTCACCACTTCTTCTCTTAAAGATATCCATTCGTATTCTAGCAGATTCCTTCCTCTTTTCAGTCAGTCATTGCACTACGGTAACTTTAAGATTATCGAAAAACTGTGGGTCTTGACTTATTCAAGTTCCATTTCCTTAATTTGCTACCGTTTACTGTCTACAACTCGTAACCCATAAATTATTGTAGGTTTGCGTCTGCACCGGGAAATGTCTTATAATTTAAAACCTGGTTTCGAAAACTTTGTTCCAAATATGTATTATTCTTTTATGATTCTTAAGCAAGGTGCTGGCTATGATTACATTAAGCTCTGTGCGAAATTCTATCAGGTTGCTTCCACTTTCATCCCTTCCCCCAAGCCTTTGTGTTCTTACTGTTTCCCTGTACTTGCTACCGTATCATATTTTAAATTTTTGTCTCGCGTAAGTATATGAATAATCTCTTTTGTCGTACATTGTTTCAATGTGTTAGGAGATAGTGAACAATCATGAATGGTAGTCATGAAATCTGTTTAGGTGAAATGAGAAAACATGAATAATGAAATATGTGAAAGAGCACTGTACAGAAAATGAAAATTGGTATGTCTTCACCCAACTTCGTCTTTCCTTCATGCAGGTGTAAGATATAGTTGTTCAAACACACCGGTCGTGTCGGTGGGTCCCACCCCGTATCTCACTGGGTGTCCGTCATTGGCTACCGCTAGCGTCTGCCGCTTCCAGATGGGAACGCCAATTCCGCGAGCCACCGCGTCAAAGAGGAAAAAGGCCGGTTCCCACTAGGGCTGCCGCGCGTCAAAACCGCGCGTCAGCGGCGTGGTTGCCATGGAAACGGCGTCAGCGGCACGGCGCGGCGGGCTCTGCGTCGCGGTTTGACCATGTCGAACCGCTTCCGCTGCCGCGTGCCGCGCTCCAGGTGCACGCCGCCAATCACAGAACGCGCTGAGCGTGACGTCAGGTACGGAACCCCGGGCCACACGCACTTTCGCCGAACCGCTGGCGCGGACGCGGCGCAGCCATGAAATACTTATCATCCGATTCCAAGGAAACTATCCGGTAGAAAAATTTGATTCTTGGGCATGTTACAGCCTGATACCTTCTCTCGATAAAGGACTGAATTTCTTTTCGTTATTCGTCGTGGGTACTTGCTGTATCGCATTTACGTAAATCTTTACACGAAATTTTAATGAGTGTGCAGAGGTAAATACGCATTGCGTGGACTTTGCGTACAGTTCATTTTAGGTAATACATTATTGCGTATGAAATTTAGTCAACATATCGAAATTGTTTTTAAAGCTGAGAGCAGAACGATGGCTATCACCGTTCTCGAGATATTGAATGATACGTCGGCGGACGGGCTGTGCGGTGACCGCCCGCGGGTTGCTCGCGACGCGACCGGTACTTCGTCCTGCTCGTGGTAAACCACGTGGTTTTATCAACTGCAAATTCCGTAAACGGTTCAAGAAATCGAATGTGTTTTTTTGCAAACAATAACTTGTAAAAAGTCATGTATTTCGTCACATGATAAATATCCAAAATCTGTTTATCTACCGAGATATGAAAGTAACTACAGTTTCTCAGAAGGGATAGATGATTTTTTTTAAACGGCATTTAATAGCATGTGGAATGAGAAGTTAAACCGAGACTAATTTGCTGGTATGTCATAATATGTAATTTGCTAAGTATCTACAGCTATTGATTATTTCCTTTGGTGAGTATCAAACGTTTTTTTCTTTATCCAGTGTACTTTATTGGTTCAAGACGTGTTTCGCCTTTTAATTTAAGGCATTTTCGGTGGAATCTAGAACAATTCAATTTTGTTTTGATATGTGATACTTGCAGATTATAAAACAGTTCACATCTTTTTTTACGTGAATAACTGATTACTTACAGAGAATCGAGTTTTTGGCAGACATCTGCGTTTCCCATCACCTGGTCACATGCTGGACCCTTTGTCCTCACTGTTTGACACCTCATAATATGTCCTGCCAACTTACCCCTCTTGTAGCAAAGTTGTGCCGTAATTTCCTCTTCCCCCTCTACTTAATTCCAAACCTCTTCTTTAGTTACACGATCCTCATATCTAATCTTCAGCATTCTTATTGATCACCACATTTTGAAAGCGTCCATTGTCTTCTTGACAGAACTGTTCATCGCCCACGTTTCACTTACATACAAGGCTGCACTCCACACAAATACCGCACTCCACACAAATACCTTTGTAAAATAGTACCCAATCATTAGAATTTATATTCGATGTGAACAAATTTTCTTTTTCAGAACACTTTTCTTGCTATTCACAGTCTTCATTTTATATCCTCTCTACTTCTGCCTTCTCAATTACTGCTTCCCTTTCAAGTCATTGAAGTCTTAGAAATGCAGTTTGGTTTCTGTACAAGTTGTAGATAATCTTGTGTCCCTGTGTTTTAACGATGCCATCTCCAGAGCTTCAAAGAATGTTTTAATTAAGATTCTCAAAACCTTTCTCTAAACATGCAAATGCTATAAACAAAGTTTTGCAGTTCTTCAGTGTGTCTACTTAGCTAAGTGGTAGGATCAGTATTGCCTTTCGTGTTCAGACATCTCACAGGAATCTAACATTGTGCTTATGTCAGTTTGTACAACCCCTCCCCCTCTCCTCTCTACATATTCCGGCCGCTTTCTAGCCTTCTCTTACTTGCTTAGTTTTGGCTTGCCAAATGAGTTCTTGACAGTTGCTTCTCCTTTGAGCAAAGTTTTCTTTATTCTTTCTCATTTTCATTCCCCTATGTTTTCCAAGTTGCAATTTTGGACTTTCTGTCAACGTCATGATTAAACATTTCTACTTACCAAGGCCTACTTTGTTTGCTGCATTTTTATATTTTTCCCCTTTTCTCAAATTTAATATATCACGTTTTATCTAACGATTTCTACTGTACCCTCTTCCCATTCACATACTCTGCTGCATTCACCACTTCTTCTTACAAAGATATCCATTCGTATTCTAGCGGCTTCCTTCCTCTGTTTCAGTCAGTCGTTGCATTGCGGTAACTTTAAGATTATCGATAAACTGTGGGTCTTGACTTATTCAAGTTCCATTTCCTTAATTTGCTACTGTTTACTGTCTCTTTAGTTGTAAACTGCAGCTCATAACCAATAAACTATTGTAGGTTAGCGTCTGCGTCGGGAAATGTCTTATAATTTAAGATCTGGTTTCGAAAACTTTGTTCCAAATATGTATTATTCTTTCATGATTCTTAAGCAAGGTGCTGGCGAAATTCTGTCAGGTGGCTTCCACTTTCATCCCTGCCCCCAAGCCTTTGTGTTCTTACTGTTTTCCTGTACCTGCTACCGTATCACATTTTAAATTTTTGTCTCGCTTAACTATCTGAATAATCTCTTTTGTCTACACTGTTTCAATGTGTTAAGAGATAGTGAATAATCATGAACGGTAGTCATGAAATCTGTTTATGGAGAAATGAGAGAACATGAATAACGAAATATGTGAAAGAGTACATTGTACAGAAAATGAAAAATTAGTATGTCTTCACCCAACTTCGTCATTCCTTCGTGTAGGTGTAAGATATAGTTATTCAAACGCACCAGGCGTTTCAGTGGGTCCCGCCCCGTACATCAGCGGCTGTCCGTCACTGGCTACCGCTAGCGTCTGCCGCTTCCAGATGGGAACGCCAATTCTGCAAGCCGCCGCGTCAAAGCGTAAAACACTTGCCGCTGCCGTTGCCGCACGAAGCGCTGTGCTCTAGTGGGAACCAGCATTAAGTCCCGCACCTGCCCTCTGGAGTGCGGCTGGCTGGTCCCCCAAGTGCTTCTTGTGGTCACCACCTAGAGCCGCTGTAGTTGTGGTAGTGCCTCAGTAGCTCCAGTCGCCCACCCACTGCTGCTCGCTCGGAGCACAGCCTCGACCTGGGAGGCCACAAGATCGCGTGCCGGCTCCACCCTTGTAGACGCAGCTTGCAGTCCATCGGACGACGTTGCCCAGAGAGCGGAGGTCTGTCGCTCTCCTGCTCCATGCACCCGTGCAGTGACAAATTTCGGACCCGCCGCGCCGGCCGGTGTGGCCGAGCGGTTCTAGGCGCTACAGTCTGCAACCGAGCGACCGCTACGGTCGCAGGTTCGAATCCTGCCTCGAGCATGGACGTGTGTGATGTCCGTAGGTTAGTTATGTTTAAGTACACTACAAGCCATTAAAATTGGTACATCACGAAGTTGACGTGCTACAGACGCGAAATTTAACCTACAGGAAGAAGATACTGTGATATGCAAATGATTAGCTTCTCAGAGCATTCACACAAGGTTGGCACCGGTGGCGACACCTACAACGTGCTGACATGAGGAAAGTTTCCAGCCGATTTCTCATACGCAAACATCCGTTGACCGGCGTTGCCTGATGAAACGTTGCTGTGATGCCTCGTGTAAGGAGGAGAAATGCGTTCCACCATGTTTCCGACTTTGAAAAAGGTCGAATTGTAGCTTATCGCGCTTGTGGTTTATCGTATCGCAACATTGCTGCTCGCCGTCGTCGAGATCCAATGACTGTTAGCAGAATATGGAATCGGTGGGTTCAGGAGGGTAATACGGAACGCCCCGCCGGATCCCAACAGCCTTGTATCACTAGCAGTCAAGATAACAGGCATCTTATCCGCATGACTATAACAGATCGTTCAGCCACGTCTCGATCCCTGAGTCAACAGATGGGGACGTTTCAAAGGCAACAACCATCTGCACGAACAGTTCGACGACGTTTGCAGCAGCATGGACTATCTGCTCGGAGACCATGGCTGCGGTTACCCTTGACGCTGCATCACAGACACGAACGCCCGTGGTGATGTACTCAACGACGAACCTGGGTGCACGAATGGCAAAACGTCATTTTTTCGGCTGAATCCGGGTTCAGTTTACAGCATTATGATGGTCGCATACTCGTTTGGCTACATCGCGGTGAACGCACATTGGAAGCGTATATTCGTCATCGGCATACTGGCGTATTAGCCGGCATGATGGTATGCGATGCCATTGGCTAAGCGTCTCTGTCACCTCTTGTTCACATTGACGGCACTCTAAACAGTGGACGTTACATTTCAGATGTGTTACGACCCGTGGCTTTACCCTTCATTCGATCGCTGCAAATCCCTACATTTCAGCAGGATAATGCACGACCGCATGTTGCAGGTCCTGTACGGGCCTTTCTGGATACAGAAAATGTTCGACTGCTGCCCTGGCCACCACATTCTCCATATCTCTCACCAACTGAAAACGTCTGGTCAATGGTGGCCGAGCAACTGGCTTGTCACAATACGCCAGTCACTACTCATAATGAATTGTTGTATCGTGTTGAAGCTGCGTGGGCAGCTGTACCTGTACACGCCATCCATGCTCTGTTTGACTCAATGCCCAGGCGTATCAAGGCCGTTATTACGGCCAGAGGTAGTTTTTCTGGGTACTGATTTCTCAGGTTTTATGCACCCAAATTGTGTGAAAATGGAATCACATGTCAGTTCTAGTATTATATATTTGTCCAATGAATACCTGTTTATCATTTGCATTTCTTCTTGGTGCAGCAATTTTAATGACTAGTAGTGTAGTTCTAAGTTATAGGGGACTGTTAACCTCTGAAGTTAAGTCCCATAGTGCTCAGAGCCATTTGAACCAATTTTTAGGACCCGGCTCGCCACTGCTGTGTCGCGTCTATGAAGCAGAGCTCAACAGTTGATTCAGTATCAACATCAAGTTTTCATAACCCTTCGATAGTGCCGTTCAAGTGACCCACTTTCCGTCGTAACACTTCTGTGTCGGTGGTTTGCTTGCGGCTTTCCTCTAGATTCAACCTATCAAAGTCTTCCAAGAATTCGAGAGTGGGTATTACTGCACCCTTTGAAAGAGTCACCTGCCCTCTGCCAGAGTTATACACACGAACCCAAATCATCCATTCCCAATTAATGCCAACAAGTCCATCCTTGTTAAATAGAAGGAAAGGGCCACGGCCGACAGTAATATTACAATTTTTAACGCTATCGTCAGCTGTAATTTCATTATCAATCTATTGGCAAACACTTTCGGTTATGAAAGTTATATGACAACAGCTACGTTAGCAACGGCATGACGTCAAAAACAAAATTGTACCTAGAATTAAAAAATGTAATATTATTCTCATGTTTAAACCGATCTATCTACGATCTTAAGTGTATTCTAAAATATTGTTATGTAAATTGAAGGTGGCTGGGGGGAAAGAAAATGGAACAATTGATGTCACTTGCATCGGACTTGATGTGGAATCAGCAGCGACGCGTCAGCATGTGTGCCGGACCGGGATCTGAACCCAGGATCTTCTCTTTACTAGATAGTTGAGTCAATCACTGCGCCACTCGAACAGAGCGTTTACCCCAATTGCGCGGCCTATCACACTATGCCCCTCGGCTGACCCACACTCCCACCTAGGTACATCTACCCAGTCCATGTCCTCCGTGCTCGCTCCTTTGAGACTGCCGGAAGAGGTCGAACATAACTGTACATCTGCACTGAAGATGGTGGCTTCATATCCCATCGAGGCTAATTAGTTCTATGAATGCGTAGTGTCTGTCTTTTCGGACATGCCCGAAAGAACAAACACCATGCATTCATAGAAATAATATATTGTAATGACAGTTCGATGGAATCGGCCAAGGCTAGTTCTTGTTTATAGTATTAGGTGGTAGCACATAAAAGGGGTGAGCGCAAAGGCGCCATCATTCCCCTCATGATACGTCGGGCTATTTTGTCCTGCTTTCAGTTGTTTGTCAGTTGTTAGCGTTTATTGTTGATTGTGGGAGAGGAGGGCGCAAAAGTTACTTTCAAGGCTGTGGTACACGTTTATGAGGTAAGTGATTGAATTTATCTTTACACATATTTTAACCGTATTGCTTAAAGGATACTGGATCGTTGTACAGCACCAGCCAGCCAGATGTCTTCCAGTACCGACCAGTCTGAACATTACGGGTAAATTAATAGTAACTCCTTCTCTTACTTTTCAGGGAGAAATGGCTGAGAATAAGGGGAAAATGAAAGGAAAATGGTCTGAAGAGACTATGAGGGTCGCAATAAGTGAAGTAATATACGGGAAAATGACAGTAAGGCAGGTAGCTGAGTGTTTTCATGTTCCTCGGAGCACTTTAAGTGATCAAATAAAAGACAAAGAGCAGAGAAGTCACAAAGAGACTTGAAGTCAAGTCAAGCTCTCAATACAGAAACGTCAGATGCATCTAACAGAAGTAAATAAGTAAATAGTTCAAATAGGAATCCGACAAATAGGAAGCATCAAAAGAAGCTGGAATTTGGTGGGGACACGATGTCAGCGGACGAGAGCACAATATATGTAATATGCTGCGAATCGTTTGAAGAAGAATGAGTAAAATGTACAAAATGTAAAGAGGGGGCACATGTTGGTTGAGAAAACCCAGAAAGTAAATTGTATTTTATTTGTGATCATTGCATTAAGTGAAGAGCGGTTTTTGATTTTTTTGGGGCGTTGTTCCAGGAAACGGCGATGTAACAATATCATAATTTGTTTAGTAAACACAGTCGCCGTCGCATGTAAGTTATTAAGTTTTATTTGTGGATGACTGATTTCGATCTACTAGGCCTACAGAGATCATCATCAGATCTACATTCCTTGGTGATATTAGGAATGTAGATCTGATGATGATCTCTGTAGTAGATCGAAACCGGTCGTTCACAAATAAAACGTAACAACTTATATACGACCACGGCTGTGTTAACTAAATAAATAATAACAATTTTTGAAATTAGTGAATTTTGTTCATCTAGTAATGTATTTAATGGTTTTCTTTTCTTGTGTGATGTTATTTATCAACGAAGCCTGAAAATCTTTCTACAGAGACACGGGCCGGTAGTGGAAGAGAATTTTTGTAGTGACTAAAAAACCACCTGTTTTTCCTTTTACTTGATCTGTCACTTTTATAAAATTTCAGGGAAGTTATACATGTACAGCCACAAGGCATTAGTTTAAGTAAGAGTTTACTGTATTAAATTCCCAAATTTTTAAACATTTAACATTTTACAAATGAAAAGGTTAAGGACAATATATATCTGGTGTAATCGTCACGCTGTACTGTGTCAGTAATAATATGCACACGGTCAGTAAAACTTAAATCACATTAAGCTTTTGACGACGTGGTTCCATGGCTTCCTCGGACCTGCACCACAGTCGAACCATACCAGCATCTCTTATCAACTGAAATTAGGGCTGATCCGACCAGGCCACGGTTTTACACTCGTCTATGGTCCAATCGATATGGTCACGAGCCCACTAGAGGCGCACAGGCGATGTGCTTTTACCGAAGGCACTCGAGTCGGTCGACTGCTGCCGTAGCCCAGTAACGCCAGATTTCGCCACGCTGCCATAACATTTAAGTTTACACATTGATGTCTGCGGTTATTTCACGCAGTGTTGCTTGCCTGTTAGCACTGACAATTCTAGCAAACGCAGCTGCTCTCGGTAGTTATGTGAAGGCTGTCACACATTGCGTTGCCTGTGTTGGGACGTAATGCCTGTAATTTGGTACTCTCGGCACACTCTTGCGCTGTAGATCCCGGGATACTGAATTCCCTAACGATTTCCGAAATGGAATGTCCCATGCGTCTAGCTCTAACTGCGACTCGGCGTTGAAAATCTGTTAGTTCCCGTCGTACGGCCATAATCACGCCCAAAATAATTTCACGTGAATCACGTGAGTACAAATGACAGCTCCGCCCATGTGCTGCCTATTTGTACGTCGCGTACTTTATACTGCCGCCATTTGTATATGTGTGTATCACTACCCTATGACATTTGTCACCTCGGTACACAATACACAAACTAAAATAAAACATCTACAGGTGTAAATCAACATAAAGGACGAACCTATCATAGGCCTAGCGAAGCTTCTGTGAAGACAAGACAGGGAGAAGAGAATCCTGTCCCATTTTGTGTCTTACATGTTTCGTATGGACATACGTGTATTTTATTGTATTCCCTGATCAGCCCCATCCCACATTAAGACTTCTGTATTTCGTATACCCATTAATGCATATTAATGTAGATTTTCACCTTGTAGTATTCATTCTTAGATAGGTTGAACATTAGCTTAGTGTTATTGACATGCAGAAGGCTTTCGATAAGAGTCAGTTAACCGATGTTCTAAACCTGCTCTACCATTGGGGGATTCCTTCCAACTGAATAAAAACAGCTAAAGCCATTTACTCCAACAACAACATCCAGACGAAAATTGGTTCCAGGTTAACTAGCTGCGAGACGAAAATTGGTTCCAGGTTAACTAGCTGCGTAGTAGTTAATAGTAATATTAGACAATACAGTCATGGACGAGGTGATAAAGAAAGTATTGGCTGGTAGTGGTTATAGATTGGGGGACGAAGAAATAAAAATAAGTTTTTAAGTTGACGATGCAGTTTTGCTGGCAAACAGTGAAGACAGTCTGCAGAAACTTTTACATATATTTACCGTGGCAGCCAAAAACCTAAGTATGGTCATATCAAATCAAAAGACCAAATATATGACGACATCTGTGGAAACAGAAGCAAACAGGAAGTGGATGGAAAAATTATTCAACAGCTAAGAACATTTAAATATCTAGGTATTCAACGGTCCGTCAGTGGGAATGCAAACAAAGTGGAAAGGTGTTTAAATAATACTGTTTGGAAAAACAAGCATATAGGAAAAGACGCAACGGCAAGAATATACAAAAAAAAAAAAAAAAAAAAAAAACAGAGAGGCCGTTTATGACATATCTAGCTGAGACAAGACCAGAAGCATCAAAAACAGACTCTTGGAAACCACGGAAATGCAAATTATGCGAAGGATTACAGGGAAGACACCGTGAGAGAGAGAGAGAGAGAGAAGGAGGGAGAGAGAGAGAGAAGTGAAAGAATTAGAAAAGAACGTAAAGTGGACTCCATTAATTAGTCAGTACATAAGGGAAAGCAAGAACCGGATTAACACATAGACACGACGATAAAAGGAAGAGCGTGAAAATTGTAAGAAGTAAATCACCAGCTGGTAAACGAAATACTGGCCGTCCAAGGGAAAGATGGAGCGACAACCTCAGGTTAGATTGAGAGATTCTGAAGGAAATTGGATTTATCCTAGGAAGAAGAAGTGTTCATGCGATACTGTGATCTAATAGTGTAATTTGGTCATGCTTACTCGATCCACTTATATCTCACGACCCAATACAATGACAGTTTTTATGAATGGTCTTTTTCCATTGATTGGTCCTGTTCTCCTTACCTTGTCATCTTTTGTTTAGTCTCTCGACAGGTTTGATACGGCTCCTCTCCTGTGCCAACCCCTTCATCTCAGAGTAACATTTACAACCTCTGACCTCAATTATTTGCTGGATATATTCCAGTCTCTGTCTTCCTCTATACTTTTTATCCCCTGCAGCTCCCTCTAGTACCATGGAAGCAATTCCGTGATGTATTTAAAGTGTCATTGCTGTGGCTGTGCCCTCTTGTGATGTTTTGTAGTTCCTGGCTGGATGAGAAGAGAGTGGTGTGACAGTCAGCACAAAATGCACACGTGGTTAAGACACACTTTATTACAGGAACCAATAGAGTACTTAACTTCAACGATGCCCCTTCTGAAGTTCTGTGGTTAACAGCAATCAAATATCATGTACTACTTCTTGAATCTTGTCGGTCTCCACATTACAACTATACACAATGATTAACGTTCCTTCACAGCTAGCTAAGGCGCGAGTCGACGACTATCACTGTGGAAGACTAAGAGCACAGTGCGACGCATTGAAGTACGGCATCGACATACCCATACGTACCTCCCCGATTCTGAGAGACCCTCCTCATTCCTTACGTTACCAATCCACCTAATTTTCAACACCACGTTTCAAAAGCTTCGATTCTCTTCTCTAAGGCCTATGTTTGATACCAGAAGACTTCTCTTCATCAGGAATGCCCTATTTGCGGCGTTATCTTTTGTGTCCTCCTTGCTCCGTCCGTCATGCGTTAGTCTGCTGCCTCGGTAGCAGAATCTGTCAACTTCATATCTCCGCGACCACCGATTCTGATGTTAGGTTTCTCGCTGTTTTCATTTCTGCTATATCTCATTACTTTCGTCTTTCTTCGAATTACTCTCAATCCATGTTCTGTACTTATTAGACTGCTCATTCCATTTAGCAGATCCTCTAATTCTTTTTTACTTTCACTGAGGATAGCAGTGCTATCAGCGAATCCTATCTTTGATACCCTTTTAATTACACTCTTGAACTTTCCTTTTACTTCCGTCATTGCTTCTTCGATGAATAGATTGAACAGTAGGAGCGAAATGCTACATCCCTATCTTACACCCTTTTGAACTCGAGTAATTCGTTCTTTGTCTTCCATTCTTATTGTTCCCTCATGGTTCTTGTAAGTAATATGTATTACCCGCCTATCCCCATAGCTTAAGCCAATTTTTCTCAGAAATTCAATCATCTTCCGCCATTTGACATTGTCGAACGCGCTTTCCAGGTCGACGAATCCAATGAATGTGTCTTGACTTTTCTTTAGTCTTGCTTCCATTATCAAACGCAACGTCAGAACTGCTTCTCTGGTGCCCTTACCTCTCCTGAAGCCAAACTGATCGTCATCTAACACAATTTCACTTTTCTTTCTCGTTCTTCTGTATATTAATCTTTGTGAGCAACTTGGGTGCATGAACTGTTAAGCTGATTGTGTTATAGTTCTCGCACTTGTCGATTCTTGCTATCTTCGTAATTATGTGGGGGAGGTTTATCCGAATGTCAGATGGTATACCGCCTGACTCATATACTCTACACACCTACGTAAATAGTCGTTTCAATGCCACTTCCCGCTATGATTTTATAGATTCTGATGTTATCTACCCCTCCTGATGGAATGTTATCTATCGTTCCTGGCTTATTCGATATTAAGTCTTCCAAAGTTAATTTAAATTCTTATCTCCTATCTCTTCTAGATCGACTCCTGTTTCTTCCTCTATTACGTCACCATACAAGTCTTTCCCCTCATAGAGGCCTTTAATGAATGCTTTTCACCTATCCGCTCTCTCCTCTGCATTTAACAATGAAATTCCTACTGGAGTTTCAGTCTTATCACCCTTGCTTTTAATTTCTCCGAAGGTTGTTTTGATGTCTCTATATGTTAAGTCACTCATTCCGACAATCACTTTTTTCGATTTCTGCACGCTGCTATTTCACCTTAGCTTCGCTGCAGTTCCTATTTACTTCAAAGTAACATTTCTTTCTGTATTCCTGAATTTCCCTTAACGTTTTTGCACTTAAAGTGAAGTATTTCTTCTGTTACCCTTGGTTTCTCCTCAGTTACCTTCGTTGTACCTAGTTTTGTCTTTCGAACTTCTGTGATTGCCCTTTTAGAGGTGTCAATCCGTCTTCAGCCTACTGAGGCGTCCCTTACCGCAGTATCTGCAGTCTCAGAGAACTTCAAACTTACGTATTCATTTCTTAGTACTTCCGTATCCCACTTCTTTGTACTTTGATTTTTCCTGACTACTCTCAGCGTTATAGCAATACTAAATTGAGATTTGAGTTTATATAATCCTTATCTGATTTTGGAACCTCAGCCTGACAATGATGTAATCTAACTGAAATCTTCACGTATCGCGGTGCATTTTCCAAGTAAACCTATCCCTCTTGCCATTCCTGAACAGCATATTTGCAATTACTTGCCGAAATTTATTGCAGAATTCAATTATCAATTAATCTTTCCCCTTTCTCACTGCTAGTCTCAAGCCCACAGTTACTCCTAACCCTTTATCCTACTCCTGCCCCTACATCCACATTCCAATCCAATCCAATCCCCCCCCCCCTATTGTCAGAGTTGTTGGATGTCCTGCTGTGGGATATCGTTCGTTCCAAATTATGTCCAATTGGCGCACTGGATCGTCAAAACCTCGAGATAGTAGGAGCACCCTGCCTATAATGCTCCAAACGTTCTCAATTGTGGAGAGATCAGGCGACCTTGCTGGCCAAGGTTGGGTTTGGCAAGCACGAAGACGTATGCGGGCGGACATCTTTTGCTGAAATGTAACCCCTGATTGCTTACAATAAAGGACAACGAAACGGAGAATAGAATATCGTCGACGTACCGTTGTGATGTAAGGGTGCCGCGAATGACAACCAAGGGGTCCTGCTGTGAAATGAAGTGCCACCTCTGGTTGTCGGAGCGTATGGCGGGCGACAGTTAGGTCGGTGTCCCACTACTGTCCGGAGCATCTCCATTCACCTCTTTGCTGGTCTTCGGTGCTCACATCGAAGCGGGACTGAGCACTGAAAATAATTCTACTCCATTCATTGAGATTCCAGGACGGAGTCGTATTTAGAGATTCCCTGGGCAGCGCTGGAATACAGAAATGGTATCCATTTCAATCAATACCATCACGAATAACTGCTTGCCTATGGGCCAAAAGTGGACTGACGAGTTACTGACTTGCTCCATTCGTGAAGCTCATTCTTAGGAATAAATCATCCAGTTTCCTGAAACTGAAATGATTTATTTGTCTGTACTTGTTCATCACGCCTACCGATTTCTGTACCATTCGGATAGTTTTTTCGTTTCCTTTTCTTAGAGTGTATGTTTACTATGGATGTGGTATGTATCTGCTGGTACGAATATGCAGTCTTAAATGGATTTTATTCCAACATTTCTCAGCATCCTTTTCGAGAATGTCGTTGTAGCAGTAAGCTATGTTTAATAAACGCGATAATAATTGTTATTGTCCAATGACATACATCTTGGGCAACGGCCTTGCCGCAGTGGGTACACCGGTTACCGTGAAATCAGCGAAGTTAAGCGCTGTCGGGCGTGGTCGTCACTTGGATGGGTGACCATCCAGGCCGCCATGCGCTGTTGCCATTTTTCGGGGTGCACTCAGCCTCGTGGTGCCAATTGAGGAGCTACTCGACCGAACAGTAGCGGCTTCGGTCAAGAATACCATCATAACGACCGGGAGAGTGGTGTGCTGACCCCACACTCCTATCTGCATCCTCCACTGAGGATGACACGGCGGTCGGATGGTCCCGGTAGCCACTCGTGGCCTGAAGACGGAGTGCTTTTTTCATGATATACATCTTACTTTAAAACTTGCCTTTCTTAGAAAGATATGGTAGAATATTTGGTGATTTCTTTAGATTGTGAACTTAGATTCAATAAACGTCTTCTGGGTTTTTCTTTTTCTGTGCTGTAGAATGAATCTGGATGAATTATCACAGTTGTGAACAATTCTATGTCATTTAGAAACTAAAATTTAGATACTATAAGCATAATAAATCTTACTGGTAGAATTTTATAAGATGTCTTACCTACAATTTATGTCGTGCATCTTGCAGATTAAAAACTACAGCGCAAATTTCAGTTGGATGAAGACGCTTTTGCGACATGTAATTGAGACTCCAATCTTATTACAAAAATAATGCCGCAAATGGAACACAAACTCTGAAAATGAGAGTGGCAGAAGTACAGTGTCAGAGCAGGAAAGGCCAGAGAAGAAACGCAGAGCAACAGAAACGTATATGACTATTAGAAAGATATATACTGCTAATAGGGAAATCAATAAAACCTATTGAGAAAACAGAACGAGCTGTATAACAATTAAGAACACTTGTAGGAAGTCCGTACGAAGGAAAGGAAGAATAAATACACAGAAAGGGTGCAAAGGGAAAAGTAAATGTTACGGACAGGGAAGAGGAAGTGGGTAAATATGAGAATGGCGATGCGATACTGTGAGAAAAAATTTAGGGATGATTGTTTGAAATAAATAAAAACACTTTAGACTAAATCGTCTCAGAATTAATAACGTTTTTGGGAGAAGACACCCACTGAAATTGTTCCGTGTGTGGAAGCATGTTATGTGAGACAGGCGAAATACTCAGAGACTTCAAAGAGTAAGTAATTCCAGCAGCAAAAAATGCATGTGTGAATATTACCGAACTCTCTGACTGCAAAATATTAAGGTGAACTGTGTACTGAAGAATGGAATGAGTCTTGGGAAAGGTGAATCCACATTTATAGCACTTGTAGATACGTAAAAAAATGCGAGTGAATTTATCACGTATCATGTAAAACGATTCGTCTGGAAAAGAACCTTATACGTAATTTAAACATTGACGATAAATAGCACCAACAACAAGAACATAACTTTTGAAACTATTTTCGCAATCGTTTATGGTTCACAGACTGTGTACATGAACACTGCTCAAGTTATTGTCATCACCGTCGCCATGTAAAAGTTCCAGTATCTTGGACGTTTCACGAATAAGAGATCATGAAACAGCATAAATAGAACGTTTCGTGACAATATTGTGCATCTGAAGCCATTTGTAAGGCATATATTTAGAAGAATCGTAAAATGGGTTTCTAAAACTAGTTATTCATTACTACTGCTTAGACAGTATACAGTAAGCGCCTGTTAGTTTAAAGTAAGCAACTGTGGAGTCACTGCTGTTAAGTGTGTTGCCAGGATTTAGGCGTCAAGTGCAATGTAGCACTGTGAATATAGATAGTACAAGTTGTTAGCAACAGTCTATTTAAAACTGATGAGAAGCAGAAGCGTTACTGAATAGACACACATTAGTAGATACCATTTTGCGACGAACGAATAAATGTGCAATAACGTAGAATTTCATTGACAACCTAGAAGATGTTGCCTGACCATTTCTTTCGCAATCTGTTGAACATATTTGCAGTCGTTATTAGCATATCTTGGATAACAAATTTACAAAATAATTTTTACGGAACTAATGGCTTCCATGTAAACAGATGTTACATTTTAGTGGCCTTTACACTTCTAAAGCTAGTTTCAGGCACCTAAACATACTCTCACGATTTAGTTGAACAGAATGTTCCTTTGAAATATGCTTAGAGATACAGCATAATGTAAAAAAGACAATGGTGGTGAGACAGTAATCGCGAACTTGTTAAAGAAATTCTCTAATTCCTTCAACTTGTCTTACCAGAACAACCAGCTGATGTTGATGTGGGTTCAGAACCTTATTGCTAGGTCAGATTCGCTGCGAATTTTCAATTAAGGTTCCTCCTAACGATTAAGCACAATTGATATTTTACCGGTCTAAAGGTTCATAAAATGCCCAAGAAAAAATACCTAGTAAACACGGCCACAATTATTCAGGGATTCTTCAATTATCACCAATCTAGCAACATTCCAATAGAATCGGGAAAGTTTCGTCAAGCGTAGTTAAGTATGCTGCACCATGAAATGAACCTAAGAAATACAGTGAGTGAGTAACTAGCAGAAATGTGTATCTGACCATATCACCGTCGGAGCTAATGGCAGGTTTTCCACGACGAGGGTTTGGGTGTGCTCCCGTCTGCGGTCTTAACTTGTCGCAGCCCAGCGATCAGACAACTAATAAATGATTAAACAATCTGCGGTTCTTTCTGATGGTTGTAACGCGCCAAAGTTGAATGGTTGGTGTCAAGAGTAAAATGCCTGTAATAGCACTAACCCAGTCCTGTGTCAATAGTAAGTGGCTAACGGTGCGTATATATATTCAGGTTTATTTCCATTAGAAACAGCGTGCTCCACGAACATATTAATGAGATCCAAGATGGTAGAAAGGGCAGCACCGTTCGTAAATTTTTAATCGGTTTGTTGTATATCGATTTCAGCTACTTTTTCTTCTTTTTAATAATAGGTAAGAACCATGTTATTTGAAAGTAGCGGTGATTCTTCAGTTTAGAAGCACAAGTATTAGTTAATTATTTGATAACTTTTGGAGCCGCTACTTAATAACAAATGATGGGCAACGGTTTTCCCCATCTCTTCCTCTATGACATGGGTACACGCCCTTGTAGCCTGTTCCTCGTTATTTATGGACTTTCGACATTTTTATATAAATATTTTGTGCAAAATGTGTTGCAGGTGTATGAAATGGAGGTAAAAGCTGTAAGAAACGTATGCTGATAGTAGCCAGCAGTGTGGAAGCTCCTGGAAGCTCCATGGCGATAAAAGAACAACTGCAAAAAAGCGAATCTCCGACAGCCATCGATTACATTTCAATTAATGTTAAAATGTGCTAATGATTCTCTTTGTCTGTCGATCTTTAATGGTTCCAAAGGCTTTCGTGTCGTCGTTATAGTAGTTGTGTATAGATTTTGGTTTAGAGCTAAACGGATAGTTGACTACCACATGGGTGAGTCGACTTCATAGTGTTGCTTAAAGTTGTACTAGATCAGTCACCAGATCAGGTCAACGCAGTACCTCAGACTACAGATTTAACGCTGTCTGATAAACGGTATATTCGCTTAATTTACGCAGCTATCAGGGAATCGAAATCGACTGATACGGCAGTTTGTGAGGTCTGTACAAGTAAGGCACATTTAGGACGAGAAAACCCATAGAGATCATGTACTGATTTTTTAGCTGAGACCAACTCAGATTTGGATCAGTTGTGGTGAACAGAAGAGAGAATTTGGTCGGAAAGATCTCCAGTTGATTACAGGTGCTAAGCAGTTTCCCCTGTGCAGAGCCCCATTTATTGAGAGTAAACTGGTAACATACACACTGTCAACAGACCATGGTGGGTCCATTAGCACCGACCTACCACCGTGTCATCCTCCGACAATAGCTCAGAGAGTGGTATCTGCTAATCAAGTATGAAGGAATTTGACTAATCCCCTTGGATGCTGGTGACACTCAAGCGCTTATCTAAGACTGTAACAGGGACTACTTTTGACTCACCTGATAGTTTAAATTGCTGATGGACTCAACTAAAATTTTATGTAACTGAATTCTCCACTTTTGTATGTGGCGTTACAGAAGCGTTAATACCCAGAGTGCAGAGTTATTAGTCACTTGTTTCATAAGCTGGATAGAGTTTGCACCTATTCTTGTAACCTATAATTGGGTGAAGTAATTTACCTAGAAGCCAACACCTGAAGAGAATGAGAACTGCTCCACATTTATAAAACGGCAGGGACCAAATGGCGGTAGCATTAACATTTCTTTAGAGGCAGGGCCAAGTTAGGATTGGTGCTGCACTGGAATTCGATTACAGTGGGTGTAGTGAATTAAAATGAAATAAAGTTACAACCTGCCTAGTTGTATAAACATTTTGTACTTTGGTAGGAGGAGGTGCCACGAACAACATACTAGAAACCCCGAATGGTGAGAGATGAGTGTGGGGGTGAAGGCGCGTTCGAAGATCACTTTTGTACGTTTTTTAACAAAAGTAAATTTCCTACAAAAAGGTCCTCTTAGTTATTCTGTGGGACTAACACTCTGCTCTTAGCGAGAGAGAGAATATGAAAATCTCGTGCATGGTTTTAGAAGACCAGATACTACAGGGGTTATCTTGCTACGCGTGATAACAAAGTTGTTGTTGTTGTGGTCTTCAGTCCTGAGACTGGTTTGATGCAGCTCTCCATGCTACTCTATCCTGTGCAAGCTTCTTCATCTCCCAGTACCTACTGCAACCTACATCCTTCTGAATCTGCTTAGTGTATGCATCTCTTGGTCTCCCCCTACGATTTTTACCCTCCACGCTGCCCTCCAATACTAAATTGGTGATCCCTTGATGCCTCAGAACATGTCCTACCAACCGATCCCTTCTTCTGGTCAAGTTGTGCCACAAACTCCTCTTCTCCCCAATCCTATTCACTACCTCCTCATTAGTTATGTGATCTACCCATCTAATCTTCAGCATTCTTCTGTAGCACCACATTTCGAAAGCTTCTATTCTCTTCTTGTCCAAACTATGTACCGTCCATGTTTCACTTCCATACATGGCTACACTCCATACAAATACTTTCAGAAAAGACTTCCTGACACTTAAATCTATACTCGATGTTAACAAATTTCTCTTCTTCAGAAACGCTTTCCTTGCCATTGCCAGTCTACATTTTATATCCTCTCTACTTCGACCATCATCAGTTATTTTGCTCCCCAAATAGCAAAACTCCTTTACTACTTTAAGTGTCTCATTTCCTAATCTAATCCCCTCAGCATCACCCGATTTAATTTGACTACATTCCATTATCCTCGTTTTGCTTTTGTTGATGTTCATCTTATATCCTCCCTTCAAGACACCATCCATTCCGTTCAACTGCTCTTCCAAGTCCTTTGCTGTCTCTGACAGAATTACAATGTCATCGGCGAACCTCAAAGTTTTTATTTCTTCTCCATGGATTTTAATACCTACTCCGAATTTTTCTTTTGTTTCCTTTACTGCTTGCTCAATATACAGATTGAATAACATCGGGGATAGGCTACAACCCTGTCTTACTCCCTTCCCAACCACTGCTTGCCTTTCATGTCCCTCGACTCTTATAACTGCCATCTGGTTTCTGTACAAATTGTAAATAGCCTTTCGCTCCCTGTATTTTACCGCTGCCACCTTTATAATTTGAAAGAGAGTATTCCAGTCAACATTGTCAAAAGCTTTCTCTAAGTCTACAAATGCTAGAAACGTAGGTTTGCCTTTCCTTAATCTTTCTTCTAAGATAAGTCGTAAGGTCAGTATTGCCTCACGTGTTCCAGTATTTCTACGGAATCCAAACTGATCTTCCCCGAGGTCGGCTTCTACTAGTTTTTCCATTCGTCTGTAAAGAATTCGTGTTAGTATTTTGCAGCTGTGGCTTATTAAACTGATTGTTCGGTAATTCTCACATCTGTCATTACAAAAATCTTTACGTAAAGTTGCTACATCAAATGTTTAAAAGGTACAGTTCATAACAAGTAAAAAGCCATACGATATTTTAAATACTTTAAAATGGGGTAAAGCCAAGCTGCAAACCTATAAGTATATACATACAGCAGCAACACATCAGAGATTATTAACGGCTTCTTTTAACTGCGAGCGCTCTGATTTCATTTTTTTAGAGAATAAGCTGAATGTTATTCCTGTAACATTAATATTTTTTATACGGATACTTATTACATCGATTACCAGGCAAACTCGAAGTGGACCAATTTAACCTACAACAGCGTAATCATCCTGTCTAAAATGTAGCTGAATCGTTGTTTGTTACGATCGAACGACTACTACGTACAGAGTGCTTACAACAAAAGAGTAATTGTGTATTGTCACAAACGTAGAACTAAACGAGAAAGCTACAGGGCATTCTTTGAGGCAGTAGACTCTCACTTGCTAAAACTGATTCATCGAAGAAAAAACTTTAGCTGCTATGTGGTGGGCAAAGACTGGACGTTGTTATAGAAGACATGGCCTCGTGATTCGCTGATGGAACACCATACTGTGAAAATTGAACTCAGACCTTTTTATCTATTGTATCAGGTTCAAAAAATGGCTCTGAGCACTATGGGACTTAACATCTATGGTCATCAGTCCCCTAGAACTTAGAACTACTTAAACCTAACTAACCTAAGGGCAGCACACAACACCCAGTCATCACGAGGCAGAGAAAATCCCTGACCCCGCCGGGAATCGAACCCGGGACCCCGTGCTCGGGAAGCGAGAACGCCACCACGAGACCACGAGCTGCGGACTATTGTATTAGGTAGCATTACTAATTTGATTTCAATAACTATCTAGATCGACGTAAACATTATTTAATTTTGTAAATTTATATACCTATTCCGTCGCTGTTTATTCTGTCTTAACTTTTTGTCACATTCTTACGTGTAAACATACTTGCATTCGTAAATGGAGAAGTAAAGAGGCAATCGACAAAGAGAAATATAGAAACACTTCGCTCACATACGCCTGTGTGCAGAAATCGTAAAACAGGCAAGAAAAAGATTAAAAAATACTTACAGAGTAGACACAGATAAAGAAGTGAAGAACTTTCAGCGCCGGGATACACTCTTGCTGTTTGCTCACCAAATGTTAAACACAGCGTTCCTTTCTCCGTCACCCTTGAAAACGTTCTCTGTAAAAGATCTCTAATAGTAATGACACCTAAAAGAAATACGAAACGCTGTGATTAGTTGCTATTTCCTCTTTGAATTTATCCCGATCATGTTCTACAGACGAAGTCAAATATTTTGATGCGACTGACACAGTGTACAACATCGTCACACAATTCTGAATTACGTAATGTAAAGGTCTTTAGAATGCAAAAATGAGTGAATTTCGCATAAGGAAAATACTTCGTTACACAAAACTTTTTTCTGAATTTCTACACTTCCGTTCCTGTCTTTGCAATAATACTTCTCTACCAGTTCCCTATACACTAATATTATGATGAAGGAATGTTGATGTATATGATATCCATCCCCGATACCGAGTGAAGTGGCATAATATTCGGGAGGACGTTAGTTCGGTACCCCTTCCGACCATCCAGGTATGTTTCCTGAGAGTTTTCTATCTCGCTTAGAGGAATGGATGAATGTTTCCTTCCACATCCTGCGCCAGTCAGAGCTTTTGTTCTCTCCAGAGTGAAATTTTCATCAACGGAAATTTAAACCCTAATCATTCCTTTCTTCCACCCACGCAAATATGCATCAGTGA
Organism: Schistocerca nitens; assembly: GCF_023898315.1. NCBI lineage: Eukaryota > Metazoa > Arthropoda > Insecta > Orthoptera > Acrididae > Schistocerca > Schistocerca nitens. Next base: position 252,548,383 of record NC_064618.1, read on the forward strand.
CGTTATCAACAACTTTCTAAATTTTACCTCACTATCATGAGTAATCCATTACTTCATGTACTTCGTGACGCACACGGACTGTGGCAACGAAATCTACATCTAGATGGATACTCTGCAAATGACATTTAAGTGCGTGGCAGAGGGTTCACAGAACCACCATCACAATTCTCTGTTATTCCAACCGCGCGGAATTTACGAACACCTGTATCTTACGACCTCTGATTTCCATTATTTTATCATTATGATCGTTTCTACCTATGTAGGTCAGTGTCAACAAAATATTTTACATTCGGAGGAGAAAGTTGGTGATTGGAATTTCATGAGAAGATTTCGCTGCAACGAAAAACGCCTTTGTTTTAATGATGTACGCCCCAAATCCTGTATCATTTCGGTGACTTTCTCTCCCCTACTTCGCGATAATACAAAGCGTGCTGCCCTTCTTTGAACTTTTTCGATGTACTCCGTCAATTCTATCTGGTAAGGATCCCACACCGGGCAGCGGTATTCTAAAAGAGGACGGATAAGGGTAGTGTACCCAGACCCCTTAGTAGATCTATTGCACTCTCTAAGTGTTCTGCCAATAAAATGGAATGTTTGGTTAGCCTTACCCACAACATTTTTTATGTGTTCCTGCTAATTTAAGCTGTTCATACTTGTTATTCCTAGGCATTTAGTTGAATTTACAGCCTTTAGATTCGACTGTTTTCTCGTATAACTGAAGTTTAATGGATTCCTTTTAGCACTCATGTGGATGACTTCACACTTTTCGTTATTTAGGGTCAATTGAAACGTCCCCTTTGAACAAATATACAAGACTGTGCTTAACCTGACACACAATATTTTTAGCGCAACGCAATCTGACTTTCAAAAAATCCCTACGAAAGGATGGCCCTGACTAACATTAACCTATACCTTTCACAAATCACTTACCTCACAAAAATCTTCGTTACTGGAACTACTGCAATACAGCGAGCGCCACTACTGCCAGCTAAATAAAAGATTCAAACTACGGAAGGCACTAACTACTGATAGGCATAGTTAGCAAATGAAAGATTTTAATAGAGAACAAACAATGTATTTACCTGAATAATGTTGAAAACTCATAATATACATAACAGATCATTGTACATCTTACAAATTTCCAAACTCCGCCATCTCTCTCCCCACATCCACCACTGCTGGCGGCTCACCTCCAACTGCCCAACGCTACGCGCTGTTCACAGCCAGCTGACTAACACTACAATGGCGAGTATTACAACAATGCAAAGCAGCCTCAGACTGCACACAGCACAGCCAGTGATTTTCATACAGAGGTGGCGTTACCAATAAAAAAAACCTAAACAGCCTACTTACATAGCCCCCATGCTCCCCACAAAAAATTTTACAAATTGTTTTGGGCACTGGGCAATACATACTTGTTAAAATTTTTCATAATCGTAATTACAATAACAAAGAAATCAAATGCACACACTTATTGATACAATGTTGGTCAAAAGCTAAACTTTCTCACAGTCCATAAAGACAGTCCTAATCGTTCATCACAGTAAAATATCAGTGTTTTTCTCAAAGTCTGAGCAGTAAAAGAAAATGCACACGAAGTAGTGGATTTCCACGCAGTCTTGAAGAAGTAGTATTGTCCTTCCAACGAAAAGACAGTGCTGACTCTTGACATGCAGACAAGTAATGGGCCACAACAGAGAAAACCCACAGCAGAGTCAGTCAAAGTGTTGAAGACTATTGGTAGGTAGGTCATCACAGAGCAGACCCACTATAGTCCTGGTAGAGATTACGGTATTGGTGGGCCACCAGAGGTGCAGACCCACTGCAGTCCTTGTAGAAATAATGGTATTGGTGGATCATCAAAGGTGTAGACCCACTGTAGTCCTTGTAGAGATGGCCAGCAGCCATCTGTTGTGACCGTGCAGGTACACAATCACCAATGAAGAGTCTTGCAGATAATATAGCAAGTCCATAACCACCACTTGTGCACTCACAAAGTGTTTGGAATTGTCCTTAGAACCAGCAATTCTGTTATCCAGTCCCTTGTTGAATTATTAACACACGTGCAAACACTAACAGTCCCTACTTCTCACATATTGTCCATATGCTATGACCAACAGAAATGTGTGCAGTGAAATGGAACTTACAAGTTACTTAATTTGATGAACTGGTTTCAAGTACAATTTTATAACATAAGAACACAATAACAAAGGTACAAAACACATCATTAAAAACATAATAATACAGATAACATTTGTAGTAATAGGGGCTTTACAAAAGAATAGAAATAAACATATACATCAGTGTTACAGGAATTATGACATAAGTAAATACCTAAAAGATCAGAATAACTTTTGAAACATCACCTTCACATATGAGCAACAAAACAGAATAAATAATGTCTCAACATCTTTACAAAGTAAATAACATAGTATTAGAAAAATTCTACAACATAGCTCTCATCAGCTAAACACATAAAGACAGGAAAAACACAAATACACAAGGGTACACAAACATATAGAGGGATGACACAAAAGGAAAGGACAGGGTTTGTTTTACTGCAGTATTTTGCATGGAGATCTCCCTTTGTTCATCATTATTCCCAAAAGTCCTATCTAAGCCTGCTTTCTGTATTCTGTTCACGTCCTCTTTCAAAAATAGTTTTTCTCCACGCTACACTATTTTTTTTTTGGCCAAACCATTTTCTTATATCTTCTTATAACCTAAACAGCCTAATTACACAATTTCCAATTTTCGCACCATATAGATATCTTTTTGAAATCGTTTTTCAGTTTGTTTTGGTCTTTTGGTGACTTTACTTGTTGATAAACGAACGACAGCATCATCTGCAAACAACCTAAGACGGCTGGTCAGATTGTCTCGCAATTCGTTTATAGATAAGGAACAGCAAAGGGCCTATAACATTACCTTGGGGAACCCCAGAAATCACTTCTGTTTTACTCGATGACTTGCAGTCAATTACAACGAACTGTGACTTCTCTGACTCAGACGATATTCCATAAGCATGCAATTTCACTACAAGCCGCTAGTGTGGTACAGTGTCAAAAGCCTTCCGGAAATCTATAAATACGGAATAAATATGAAATCCCTTGTCAATAGCATTCAACACTTCATGAGAATAAAGAGCTAGTTGTGTTCCACAAGAACGATGTTTTCTAAATCCATGTTGACTGTGCGTCAATAGACCGTTTCCTTCTAGGTAATTCATAATGTTCGAATACAATATATGTTCAAAAATCCTGGTGCATATCGACGTTAATGATATGATCCTGTAATTTAGTGGATTACTCCTACTGCCTATCTTGGATATTAGTGGGACCTGTGAAACTTTCCAGTCCTTGGGTGCGGATCTTTCGTCGAGCGTACGGTTGTTATGTGATTGTTAAGTATGGAGCCACTGTATCAGCAGTCTGGACCAGAAGACTTGCTTTTATTAAGTGATTTAAGTTGCTTCACTGCTCCGAGGATATTCACTTCTACGTTACTCAAGTGGTCAGCTGTTCTTGATTCTAATTCTGGAATATTTACTTCGTCTTCTTTTGTGAAGGCATTCTGGAAGAATGTGTTTAGTAACTCTGCTTTGGCACCACTGTCTCCGATAGTATATCCATTGCTATCGTGCAGAGAAGGCATTGATTGCTTCTTGCCGCTAACATACTTCACATACGACCGGAATCTCTTTGGATTCTCTGCCAGGTTCCGAGACAAAGTTTCGTTGTGGAAACTATTATAAGCATCTCGCATTGAAGCATTATGCTAAATTTGGAGCTTCTGTAAAAGATTGTTAGTCTTGGGGATATTGCGTCTGTTTAAATTTGGCATGTTTGTTTCATTGTTTCGGCAACAGTGTTCTGACCCGTTTTGTGTACCAAGGAGGATCAGTTCCGTCGTTTGTTAATTTATTTCGTATAAACCTCTCAACTGCTGCCATTACTATTTCTTTGAATTCAAGCACATCTGGTCTACACTTATATTGTTCATTTGGAAGGAGTGGATATTGTCTCTGAGGAAGGCGTCAAGTGAATTTTTATCTGCGTTTTTGACTAGGTACTTTTTCGTTTATTTTTGTCCGGATATTGTAGGCTGAGAGATTTGCTCTGAAACAGAACAGGCAACGGCATCTGGCTCAGCGACTGTCAGCCATACCCACATAAATATGCTAACATGTATCATGCTTATTGTAGTTTCAGCACCCAATGAAGTTTTACACTAATTTCTACGGCCAGTTACTTGCAGTAATTAGGGAAATTCGACATGGCGGAGATTGTGTGCAAGAATCAAAAGAAATGATTTTTCACAACACTACAATTCACATATCGTTATTGGTCAAATGTTTTACAGTCTAGTGCAATCGATCATGTCTCCTCTTATCAGCAACTTGTTCACCAAACCAGCTGACGCCCCAAAAATTCCAGAACCTGAAATAAGATTCTGGACACTGAAGCCAATGAAAGATCGGACTTAGTCTCTCAATGTTCCTGTCCCTATTGTCTTGCGTATCGTCCTGATTTCTCACCCAGAAACATTGTACAACGTCTCACGACGTGCAGGCACATGGCAGCAAACGACTTCTCATTACAAGTTGTTGCTGTGCTCCACCATCATTGTCACGTTTAAGTCAATAACTTACGCTTCACGAAAATATGTTAATACATCCTTTGGGAAGACACCAATTTCTACTTACGAATGATAGTTTAGGTATTCATACACTAAAATAGCATAGGCCCTACCAACGTTTTCATCAGCAGAGGACGAATTTTAGAAACATAATCTATAAAAAAGTTTGGTGGTGAATGTGATTAAATATAGTTCACACGTTCCACACGTGAATACGTGATAAATATGAAACTTCCACGCTTAAATTTGGCAAATTTGTGTGCCAAAAGCTCTCACTAGCAATTTGAGAGCAAGTGCTTTAAATTCCTATTTCAGTGCCGCCATTGTATTCTGATCTAGAACACCCTTATCTACCCTAATTTTGAATACAAACTTTAGGTATGAAAATTACTTTCAGTGGATGTGATCCCAGTTAACCCAAACTGATTTTATTTGTAAATGAAATTAAACACTATGGATCGTTATCAATAAGACGTACACACAATGGCAAAATGTTAGAAAAAGCGTCTACTGTAGTAATATGGAAACTTCGCAAATGAAAACAGTTGGTAATTTCATCTCACAGGTTCATTTAGGCCCTACAATTGTTTATTACCTGTGCAACGGGTAATGTAGCTGTGCTCTGTCTGTTTAATACAGAAATATGAAGTACTGAACTGCATGACCCTGAAATAAATCATTGCGGGGTTGTTTGCCTTATCACTTGCTTTATGCTGCTTGGCCAAACATAATTTCGTTTCCTTTCCACAATGCAGCTAGCTCCTCGTAATAGTGCAAGACGTGCCAGTGCAGTAAAGTTACCCATTTCATTCAAACAGCTAGGATAAGTTTCAATGAAATATTAGCAAATGAGCAAAAGGGTATTTTATAATTCTATTATAGTCCTTTTAATAAGACAGAAGTGACCCGTACTAACAAGAACTATGATTTTTTCCTATCACTGTCATTCACTGTAATAATTAATTCATACAAACAACATTAAATCACCCAAAATTAATCTTTCCTTTTTCAAGTAAGTACTTTTAGCTGAAAGTGGAGAATGAAGAATAATAATTAGGATTCTGAACACATGACTGATAATTCGCCCTGGGTACTAAAATGAAAATATTTTAAACACAATGTAATCTTTACAATAATTACTCGATAAAAGAGTACAGGAAATAAAAACTCGATTCATAGTAACTTTCCCAAAAGTGTTATCTGTCTATAAAATCATCTCAAAAATTCATCCTCTATATTCACTCACGCCATGGAGCATTTAAAATAAAATTCCTTCGTTGTATGGCACGTCCGCCATCAAAGGTTTTCACTCAGTGAAGAAACGAGACTATCTGTCTCTAGTCGACTCACTCACTCGCTCGAGCTTGCTAGTAATGCAGTCTCTGGTAGCCGAAGAGTTCGTATCACATACGTGTTCACGCATAAACAGACACTCATTGTGGCAAACATTTGAAACGAACTACCATTTCTCATGGTATATACACCTTTCAAATAAAATACAAAACATAATTCTAGATAGAAAAAATACTTCCTGATATAAATTTATTAGAGACGTAAAAACTGGTATATTATTTACGTTTCTCGCAAATAAACTCGCAACACAGTGCAGTTACCCCACCAGATTTGGAATTTCTTGTCATCACCTAGCATTTGCTCAGTCAAGGCCCTTACTCATAATGCATACTTATTCGCAACGAACTGGATGAAAACTCCACACAAACATTATACCAGCTTCGATAACACTTTATTAACCACTGTACAGGGAGCTTTGAATTATGTAACAGATTCCTTGCTTAGTAGATCTCCAGAGAAAAGAAAATTGTGTGTGATATTTCTAGCAAATAATGCAGCAAATCTCATAAATTCGTATACCATTATCAGTTCATTTTGTAAACTGTTAAAACTTTTAATCATTCTGAAATCATTGCAGAGTTCATTTTATAAACTGTTAAAACGTTTTTTTTTATCATTCTGTAATCATTGCAGAACTCCTTATTCTGTTTGTTCTGTAGTAGCATTTCGAATATCTCTTACACAACTGACATTTGTTATCCTGGATATACATCTGGAATTACGTCTCTGATGTATCTTATCTCTACAGACACCTCAGAATAAAAATTAGTCTTATGTTCACCACACTTTACGTAGGTAGGATCTCTGTATGTGCAGGACTAAAATAGCAACAGATACACGTTTCACCGATGTTCCTGAACATATTTCTGAAGCTAAGAGAACAACGTGAAAAGTTCTCTGTCGGCGCAGTGACATCTTTGATATGGATGAAATTTTGTTTTTGTTGAGTTGGTATATTTTGGGAAATAATCTAAGTAAAGTTTTAAGCATACCGTAGTATCGCTTCCCGCCTCAGAACCGATTGTTGCTTCTCCCGAGACTCTGGAGTGAGTGGGCGTGGGGGGGGGGGAGTTTATTTTCAGTGTATCTTGCGTGGAGCCAGGAATGTTGCTGGATGCGTGGTACCCGAGAACACCAACTTTTGCGTCCATAAAATGGTTAAAAATTCACCAAATAAATTTTATGTTTTATATCAATGTTCATTAGCAAAAATATTTGTAAATTATTTTGAAAACTATACTTTACACATTCTTGTGTCGTGTAACCATGGTAATAATCAGCCGCGTCGTGATGGTTACGAGATGAACAGTCGTGGATTTGATAGTAATTCAGAGAATACTCTATTGAGAGACACTTATAAACAGTATATAACTAAAATTCACGAGTGGAGATAGCTTCGTTCGAGACTGATTGTTGATCTCGCGACACGGAACGGTGACGTGTTCGCTCGCGAAAGTGATCAGTAGCATCTTTAGCAATATTAGCTATAGGAAACTGTGCCAGCTATCAAAAGCAAACTTAAATATCCGATTAATGACTTCTTAAGGCTGCCATCAGCCCATCTTCCGTGTCATCTTCTAGTTTTTTGGACTTCTGTGTAGTCTTTCTCTGCCTGTTTCTTCTCCTGTTTTTATCATACCATGGGGGAAGATCAAGCCGGGAACCGATACCATTAATTTTTGTTTTCATTTTTTATTACATTTGATATTGAGCAAACATGCATGATTGCTAGACTGTATGAATGTGAGTGTAATTGCAAACGCAGTCGGCATTACCGTACAGCCTCGTGATTGGCCTCGTGTTTCTCCAATGTTTTGGTTGGAGGAGACACCTAGTACCACTGAAAAATACGAGGGTTTCCCAGAAAGTAATGCACCGCATGCTTTTTCTCAGACGAAAACAATGTTAGAAATTCGATTACGTATGAATTATCTGAAGTCCCCTGAGTGAGCGAGCCAAGATTCCGTCACTTCCGACAGATAGCGTAGCTGTAGGACAGTCTGTAGATGATATACGTTACAAGCAACGTGCCGTCATTGAATGTCTCACTGCAGAGGAAGAAAACTGTTGAGAATATTCACAAACGCTTGTACAAAGTCTATGGAGCGTCTGCTGTGACGGAAGTACAGTTAGTCGCTGGGCACGGAGGGTGAGGTCATCAGAGGGCTGCTCGGCGGAGCTCCACGATTTGCAGCGGCGGGAGAAACCATCCACAGCCGTCACACCTGACATGTTGCAGTGAGCTTCCACTTGTATGGGCCATTAAAGGATTCCATTTGTGGAAGACACATTGAGGACGATGAGGAGGTGATTCACACAATGAAGCCATGGCTCCGCCACCAGAACAAGTATTGGTACTGAAAGGGCATGCACGTCCTTGTTTCACGCTGGAGGAAGGCTATAGAACGGCATGGAGATTTAGAAGAAAAATAGAGTGTGTAGATAAACACCGTTCTTTCGTGTCTGCAATACTTATTATGTTCAGTAAAGAATTGTTATAGAAGAAAATGCGCTGCTTTACTTTCTGGGCAACCATCGTACGTCTAGTCGACTGGTTTCTTTCAATACCTTTACACGGAAGCGAGGCAGGTTGGCATTTGCACAAAGTTAGGCAGTCATTGTGCTGGGGTCTAGTGAGTATGACTTGCCGCTTCTGTGAGCTCTTGGAAGGTGATTTTCATAGGGGCCTATTTCAGATTTTCATGTTAGGAAGTTTCTATAATTTTTAGTGATTTATCAGAAGCGTTATGAGATTGTCCCTGGAGTTAGTGTTGCTGTCGTTTAACTAGGTTCAGATAGGACCGATTTTGTTTTCTATACGGTCACTATAGTGACCCTGGTTAAGTTCCATGTTTCTTTTCGCAGCTTCACAAGCCAATTTTGACTACCGAACGTTTACAAGAAGTTGCTGAGTTTTGACTGAGGTTAATTTTTTTGTGTTCGAATTTTTGTGTTGAAAGGAGTCTACTGGGGTACACATACATATTATAATGATAGTAACGTAAAATAAGATGTAAGTACTGAATATGTCTCCGATGGGCTGTATAAAGCGGATCTCTGTGCACCAACGCAGAGCCAAAGTTACTGCTTCTGGTCTAAGGTTGAAGTGTTAGAGTGAGAGAGCGCTTGGTCCACTGCAGTTGGTAGCTGTCTGTGAGGCAAAGAGAATGCAGCAGGCGGTCTTGCGGTGTGCTCTGTGAAGTCGCCAAGTGTTAGATTATAATGTAGGAATTACGAGTACATGTATTATTGGAAATACAAATGTGGAAGCAGAAGTCTTCTCGCACGCCAGGTAAAGATGTTAAATATTTATAGCTTTCGTTTAGCCAGCGAGTTGGTGTAGATGAGTTGGCTGATAATCGGCAATCGTCGAGTAACCCCAGAATGTACGTAAACAGATTTGATGTAAAGGCTAATTAGACATTTCCCTTTTGTAATGTTTCTAAGGTATACGTAATTTGATGATTTTCCTTCCTGCTAATTTAGTGAGGTTAGATAATACTTGTTGTATAAATGTCATTGTTCGTGACTCAATTAGTAGAAATGCTGTAATTTTTCTGAATAATGTAATTTCAATTGTAAGATGTTTTGGAAAGCCAAACGTAACTTCAAATACAATTTCACTATTGAAAGAGTCACTGTTAGTAATTCATCCAAATCCGTGCGGCCTCCATGTCCAGGTAATATGTTTTTTTTTAAAGACACTGAATTTTTCTTAAATGTTTCCATTTATCAGCCATAGGAATTTCATGTACATTTCAAAGTAATACGGCCTGAATTGCACACTGCTGAGCCTGTAGCTAGTGTATTTTGTTTTTCTTCATGACGGAGCAGAACATATTGCGATCCACAGTTGCTGCTTTAGAGGTAAGAGTTATTTATTTGTGATGTGCACGGGGGCTAAAGTTACCAGTTTTGAACAGGGCCAGAGGATTCAGTGCCTAAGGGGCTGAAGGTATTTTGCTGTGACTGTATTTCTTTATTGGTATTGGTACTAGCACTGCCCAATCTGTTCGTATAAAGTTTTCTGCTAACAATAACACAGAGAGAGTACACCACTTCCAGTTTCAACGCGCTACACGATTACTCCAGTTTTGTGTTATTTCCGATTTCAGGCATTCATTCAATGTATTCTAAAATTTTTGAAAATTGTTATACTTTCATTCAATGTATTACAGAGAGTTTATATTATGAAAGAGCGTTACACTTGGCGAAAGCTATGCTGTCGTTCGCTTTGTGAAATTTTTGATATTAAAATAGTCGAATATATACAGGGTGATTCAAAAAGAATACCACAACTTTAAAAATGTGTATTTAATGAAAGAAACATAATATAACCTTCTGTTATACATAATTACAAAGAGTATTTAAAAAGGTTTTTTTTCACTCAAAAACAAGTTCAGAGATGTTCAATATGGCCCCCTCCAGACACTCGAGCAATATCAACCCGATACTCCAACTCGTTCCACACTCTCTGTAGCATATCAGGCGTAACAGTTTGGATAGCTGCTGTTATTTCTCGTTTCAAATCATCAATGGTGGCTGGGAGAGGTGGCCGAAACACCATATCCTTAACATACCCCCATAAGAAAAAATCGCAGGGGGTAAGATCAGGGCTTCTTGGAGGCCAGTGATGAAGTACTCTGTCACGGGCTGCCTGGCGGCCGATCCATCGCCTCGGGTAGTTGACGTTCAGACGATAAGGTTTCATAACTAACCTTTTTCGTAGGACTCTCCATACAGTTGATTGTGGAATTTGCAGCTCTCTGCTAGCTCTGCGAGTCGATTTTCCTGGGCTGCGAACAAATGCTTGCTGGATGCGTGCTACATTTTCATCACTCGTTCTCGGCCGTCCAGAACTTTTCCCTTTGCACAAACACCCATCCTCTGTAAACTGTTTATACCAACGTTTAATACACCACCTATCAGGAGGTTTAACACCATACTTCGTTCGAAATGCACGCTGAACAACTGTCGTCGATTCACTTCTGCCGTACTCAATAACACAAAAAGCTTTCTGTTGAGCGGTCGCCATCTTAGCATCAAGTGACGCTGACGCCTAGTCAACAGCGCCTCAAGCGAACAAATGTACAACTAAATGAAACTTTATAGCTCCCTTAATTCGCCGACAGATAGTGCTTAGCTCTGCCTTTTGTCGTTGTAGAGTGGTATTCTTTCTGAATCACCCTGTATATTCTCTTCTCTCAACCACTCAGTAGCGATAATAGTAGTTAAACTTTTTGGCGCATCGCAGTTAACTTGTACAAAATTCTTTCACAGTTCATCGGCTGTCTTATGCTCCGCCTTGTTTTCCATTGATTTGATTGTTGATTATTTTTTGTCTTTGGTTTGTACTCTGTATTTGATTTACGATGCCGAGCAGTGTTATTCAGTGGCGGATTTATATACAGGCTCACTAGGCACGGGCCTAGGGGCGGCACCTTAAGGGGGGCGGCAGTTTTTGCTCTGTACTCATTATAACCTTTTACATTTTAAAATAACTGCACTTACAAATGACAAAAAATTTTAATACTGTTAAACAACTTGCTAATTTAAATAAGCCTTAAGAACGAAATTCGACAATATAAGATTCGAAATATATATAGTTTACTTGGTGTCTGAATGGAAATTTAACATTGGGTTTCTGTTTGGTATCATCTTCATGATTGTCGAAAATATTTTGAAGTAAGCTGTCAGGATGTCAATCTACAATACAATGTTTGAAACGTTATTATTCAGAGAATGTTGTCGGCTTCTATGTAACCTTACCATATTTTCCCCGTCAAAATACCATGCCCCTGAAAAGCTGTGATAAACTAATCAGCAGATTCTTAAATAGTGTAACATGTGTGGGCCTCAATATGTAAAACCTGACTCTACTTAAATTTCTTGTAGAAGTTACGGGGAAGTATCCAGTCAACCCGCCATTATTATAATTAATGTCAAAGATCTGTGGTCTTCAATACCTGAGCTTTGATTTAATGTCACCCATTTAACAAAACATGTTGATACTGGGAATGTTTTACAATTTTAAACAAATGTTTATACGAAAAGAGCATAAGTGGAATATCTAACAATGTGTGAAACACTTCACAGCAGTTTAAGAATTTTATTTAATTATTTTCTTAGTTTTTTTGGCGAAAAAAGAACAAGAAACCACCTTTGGTTTGTCTCATTTATTGTTCTACAGTCTGCACGATATCAATGTTCACACTCTGTGCAATCGAATAGTACGTGGCATTGCAAATTTTATATTAAACTTCTTAACTATGCTTTTTTTCTTCGAGGAAAGGCTATTTTTATTTTATGTTGGAACAAAAGTTGCATTTGCATATAGACAGAACAGCAGTCACACCTCACTGCAAGAAATTGGAAAAATGATTTGTTTTTTAATTTAGAAAGAGAGCATCAAGGATATTCAGAACATATTTGCGTCGGAGATAAAATTCAGGCGAAGCGGGAAACAGAAGCCAAAAAAGGGACTGTCCCGTTTTCTTTACGAGACGAATTCCAGCCGGCAGGTGTGCTTCTACTGTTCAGTGACAACAGAGAAACAGGCGACAATGAAATTAAATTATTCTCAGTTGTCGTTCTTTCATAGCACAGTTACGTCGAGTAATCCGAGTTGGTCAGTTCATCGCTCTGTGTTTAAAGAAAAAGTCTTTGTGCTCATGTACCGTGTTTAAAGTAAAAAGCTTTGTGCTCATGTGCGGTGTAGTACGATAGGAACTGGATACAGTCTTTGTTACTTTCCTTTTACATTTTTTTCTTTTGGTTTGACTGTTCGTTGACGATTTTGTAAGTGCCTTAACATGAATAAGAGTGAAAAGAGCGAACGTTCAAAATTAAGTGGGGCGGCATTTCGGAAATTATCGTAGGAAAGGCGTGAACGAGAAGGCGATGTTCTAAAAGCGCTTGGCAGAGTAGACAAATTTTTCGCAAAAAGTGTTGCTGGTTCGACTTCGAGTTCAAGTAGTACGGATGATATTTCTGGCAGTGCAGCTGTTGTAAAAGAAGTAAATACAGACGAAACAAAAGATAAAAATGAAGAAAACCAATTGTTCCTGATTTCTACTTTCACGAAAAACTAAGTGTCGAGTCAGACATTACAAAAAGAAATAACCTCGTTAGTGATGAACCTGCAAAATGGTGTGTCAATGAAGCAACAATCGACATTCTCTTACAACGCAGCTTTAAGCAAAATTGTAACGGTGAGTTTTCTAAATCAAGGAGTTCAATAGGCGGTAAAACCAGATATTTGCGCTAAAATGTATTTTACCATAAACTTTTAAATGGTGAATCAACTTTGCATGATTTTCTAGTATGCTCCTATGACACCAGTGCTGTTTTTTGTGCACCATGTAAAATGCTCGGAGGTAAGGCCGCGATTTCTACTAATGGTATTGCAGATCGGAAAAAATTTTTGTAATACTTTATCTCATCATGATAATTCACTTGCACACAGGAATTCTGTGACTCTTAACAAGAAAAAGGTCAGTTGGAACAATAGCGAACCATTACGAGTGATATGTTGAGACAGAAAAAATGTACTGGAGCCGGGTGTTGACAAGGGTGTTTGCATTAGTGAAGAAGCTGATAAGTCGTGGACTTCCCCTACGTGGACACGTTGAAAGATTCCATTCATTACATAATGGTCAGTTTATGATGTCTCTTGAACTTATAGCCTAGTTTGATCCTTTCCTCCCAGAGCACATTGAACGATATGGAAATCCAGGGCAGGGACGTACAACTTATCTTCCTTCAACAAGCTGTGATGAAATAATAGAGCTTCTTTCTGAACGAGAAAAAGAGTTGTCATAAGTGAAATAAAACAGATCAAATATTTCTCTATAATAGTATATTCTACTGCAGACACTTCACATATTGATCAATCATCTTTCATGATGAGATACATGAAAGAGAATGGTGAACTTGTTCGACGTTTCCTTCTGTTCTTACCAAACCCAGGATACAAGTACAAAAAGTTAGCTGAAGCCATTTGTATTACTGATTGTAGAGGCTAGTCATACGACAACACAAGCAATATGTCAGGAACCTACACTGGTTTGCAGGCATGCATTACAGAACGAAATACGAAAGCGCATTATGGGCTTTGTGCAGCACATTCTTTGAATTTAGTCGGCACTAGTGCAGCAAGCTGTTGTTGGGAAGCGTGTTCATTTTTCAGTGTAGCGCAAAACCTTTATAATTTGTTCTCTGCTTCTACACAGCGCTGGGATAAACTTCTTTCTTTCATGAAACCAGGAAGCAAAACGTCACCTGACAAGCGCAACCTTATGGCAGACTTGCATGAACTATTAATTTCTGAAGTGTTTAAGCAAACGCCAATTTGGGATCAAAGGGATAAGTGGCATCACAATCGATACGTTCTTTACTAATGCTGGGAAATCGTCACAACAACCTGTGGAGATTTCAAGTAAGCAGACACGGAAAAACAATAAGTACATGTGAAAAATACATGTTGTACGAAGTTTGTATTTATTTCGTTACAGACGTTTCCACTTGTATTATCAACAAAGGTGTTTCGTGCTACGTACGCATTACAACAACTTTCCTGAAATGTATGAAAAATGAGTTTCTGATTTGTTTTATTGAACAAAGTGAAATTTATTGCAAGAGGCTCGTATTACAGTTTAGCCTCGTGCCAGATGTTAAGAAACGATACCGCTGAAAGTTTATACTTGCATCACAGATCGGCAACTAGTGTTTCCGTTAATTTTCAAGTGCAAAGTTATGATAAATGGAAGAAACGTTGACTACATGTGATGCAAAATTACATACACATATCTTTTAATTGTATCCGAGCAATGTTCTATAACTTACCTGCCACATATTAAATTAATATAAAATAAAAATAACGGTTAAACGAGTATTTTATTTTATTTTAATGAGCGCAAAATCTTGGAAGATTTGCGTTATAACAAATGAAAGATTTTATGCGTCCACTTTCGTGTGCATGTTTATATGTATATTATAATACAGTGAAAACGATCAATGTTGATGGATATACGTATATAAAACTGCAACAATACGTAATCAAACGTATTAAACAACAATGTTACATAAACATTCATTTTAGAAAGCCGCATGTCAAATAGTAGCATCAGAAAATGTCTATGCAAAACAGTTGCGTCTGGGATGCAATCTGATCTCCCTGATCGATATTACTGTCGGAGTGTCTGGGTTGTTAATTCTGCCTCTCAGCACACTGGAGCATCCGTGTATCGTCAGCATCTCGAATGTTGCTAAATCTGGACAACCTTCCCTATCCATAACTGTAATGTGAAGCATACATACCGATTTCACTATCATATTGGGTGCATTTGCTTCAGTTTTAATCGCTGTTCCAAGTGTCCTCCACTTTGAAGAAGCATTGCCAGAGCTGTATTCCACAGTTTCTCGTGTTCTTGATAATCTTCTATTGAATGTTTCCTTGTTCTCACCAAGCCCTCTTCGTAAATAAATTAGGTAAGAGAGGATATGCCTCATCAGCAACAAAAACAAATGATGTGATAATTTCACAGTCTGAAATTTCATTGTTTTCTGGATCAGGAGCTCCTATATCAACTGATGTAAATCTGTAATTTGCCTCTGAGAGGGCTTGAAGTACAACACAAAGGGAATTCTTGTAGTTTGGGAACATAGTGCCCGATTTACATGGACACTTCACCCTTACGTGCTTGCCGTGCAGGCTACCTACACAGTTTGGAATACCCCACTTTTCATAATATTTCTTTGAAATCTCAATAACGTCTTCAGCTGTAGGTACTGACATATGCAGAGACTGAAAAACCAGTCATAAACATGCCGCAACTTCTTTGACTATGCATCCGACAGTTGAATGTACCATCCGAAAAGAAAAAAGACATACTTCTAAATGGATATCCAGTTGCAAGATAAAAAATACGAAAATAAATTAATTTCAAGCTTCATGTCCTCTGTTGATAGTTCTGAAATATTATATTACTTGTTGTAAATAAAGATGCTAGAAACAAATGGAAGAATCTTCTTACAGAATCCAAGAAAAGGTACATAGAGCTGATGTCAAAAATAAGTGGTTCTGCAACAGCAGATGACACGGAACAAGACTGGTCTTACTCAACAACCTTATTTCTCTAGCGGTCAATGAACACCAAGAAATATGGAAACAATTTTAGCAGCTGATAAAACAAATTCGCAGAACTGCCATGCAGGTGAGCAAGATTATTCAGGTATTACAGGTGAGTCTGCTAGAACTTCAGATACTCAGTAGCCAAAAAATTCGTCGACACGAGATTCCAATGCTTCATCCTCTGCTTACAGAAGAATGCGAGATGGTAGGGCTTCTGATGCAATTGCTAACGAGTTAGTAGCGATCGAACACGAAAATCTAAACCTTCTGAGAACGAGACAAGAAACAAAGGTACAGCATTTCGAAAGAGATGAAGGTGTGTCCTCTTTTAATTAATTAATTCCACACGTGAAAACACTAAACCCACAAAAAAGATGCAGATCAAGACGCAAGTATATAAATTGTTATTGGAATATTGTTTCAACAAATGAAAACAGATTTACGTGCAACTGGTGGACTTGGCTTCAAATATCTCGAATATATCATCCAGGTATTTCGTTGGTAACAATGGAAGTATCGTTGCACTTTTAGATCTGAGTGATAATAATAACCAAAAATTTTAATATGATCATGAAGTATCCTAAAATTCTTAACTAGCTATTTTGTATGTTACTATAAACTTTGTTCAATAAATAAAATTGACAAATCAAGGGTTTGTGTCTTGTACCTAGTAATTTGTGTATTCAATCTTACCTCAAAGTGATCACTAGCCTTTCCTTTAGGAAGATTGATTGTGGAAACTGCATTAACATCTTTCTGGCAAACTAGGTGTTATCATCTCCAATATGTACTCAAATGCTGATTGTGACATTCTCGGATACAAATGAAACTTTTCAGGGTAAGGCTCCAATTTCGGAAACAGTTTGTGGTATTTACCTTTTTGTTTCCTTCTTCGATTAGTAGTATGGACACATTCACGCCTTTAGTGGGGGTTTGGAACCCACCACTTGACTGTTTTACTGACCAGATATTATGTATCAGTGTCCGAGGACGACATATTAAATAGCGTCAAGAGCACAATGATTGTGTGTCCCCAACACTAACTCCACAGTGATGGTGTTTCCTCAGCGCTGCTTTAATCGCATCACTTCCATACGCTCTACGCCTCTTTTGTTGTCTGTGCTCTCATCACAGCTAACGTCGTAGCTTTCACTATGCGTATACCCTTATCATGACCAAGATGTCTGGTTTCAAACACAGTCTTACCAAGAGTATGATTATATCGATACTACAGAGGTTGAGTACACTTATCAAATTCGCAACATCATTCCTTTTACGGCCAAAGCCATGAAAATCGTCATGGTAAATAGGACAGCCCCATTTCAAGAAGAAGTACCATCATATCCACAAGTACAAAATTGTTAAGGCTTTCGTGGCCACTTGTTGACAAACTGCCTATTGGCTTCTGTCTCGGGTTCTTCGGCCGACGTTCATCTAATGATTTTTCTGACGTTTCGCCAGCACGAGTGGCTGGCATTGTCAAAGCTTCACCCTCCATTGCCGGTGGTGAACTGGAGCCGAGCTCGCGGCCGCGGCCTCAAGTATTTATGTTGAAATTAAAAAGCTCATCACCAGACATGTTTCACATTTTTAGAGCATATCCACTATCTACACTGTGCACGTCATGAGTGAGCAACACACCTCTTGTATAGTAATTGACTTGAAAAATATTTTTCTTGAGATCGATGTTAATGGCACTATCCACGAAAGACAGGCAGACAAATGAAGAGACAACAACACAGTGCCGACAGCAAAATGTAACATCTTGAGGAGACCTCATAAGCTAAGAATAACACCAAGTTCCGAATCAAGAAAGGCTGCTATGCAGGAAACCATAAGAAAAAAATGGTTCAAATGGCTCTGAGCACTATGCGACTTAACTGCTGAGGTCATCAGTCGCCTAGAACTTGGAACTAATTAAACCTAACCAACCTAAGGACATCACACACATCCATGCCCGAGGCGGGATTCGAACCTGCGACCGCAGCGGTCACGCGGTTCCAAACTGAAGGGCTAGAACCGCAAGGCCACACCGGCCGGCGCGAAACCATAAGAAACGAGAGACAATGCAGACTCAGTTGAAAATTAAATTAGCCAATGTATGCAGCACAAATTCGATTCTAGCTTCTGTTAACGCGAAAGGACCAACAACTGTTAAGAGAAAGTGGAACCACGAACAAAAAACGCTGACACTATTGTTTAGAATAAGACATCCCTGAGTAAAACTGTCATTCAGTCCATAAATACAAAATCAATGATTTATTGTGATTAAAATGAAAGATTCGCTGTGATTAAAATCTATCGGTTGCTGATGTTTCGTCGGTAAAACAGTTTTTAAAGAGCAGTATGGTTAAGACAGAGAGAATCCGAAATAACAACAGGTTCACCAAACTGGACGAGGTGCTGAGACTCTGTGCATCGCTTGCGCAAAGTTTGATTAATATATCCGCTAACGTTTTAGTATTAACGACGCCTCTAATCTATCACAACAGTCATACGAGAATTGTCGAGTTTTTAGCAGAGATGGGCAGACAGTTATACGTAGAATATGCCGCTAAATCGTAACGCCGAACCACCTGTACAGCAGATTATAGTTCATACTTAATTTCTACCTGAGACAGAGCTACTCAACAATGGGTGGATAGCATAAGCACTACTAAACCCCTGACCCTACACACAACACAGCCCCAGCTGCAAAATGCTCTACGCTCACATCTTACTGCCAATGACTTAACTTTTACCACAGGGCCGTCACCCCTTAACCGGGGTGATAAACATATTTTATGGCATGCCGCAATGCCGCGCGCACCATCGTCCATGCGCATTCCCACCCCGCCCCTCCCACTGTGGATATCTCATAACCTATGACACCGAACACAGATTTATACCTAAATTACCCAGCTTCTTATCAGCTTTTCTGACAGGATATTTTGCCTTTGCTCTGAAGAGACAGACGTAGGGCACAATGCATTCTTATTTTTAAACGTATATATCTCCAAATATATTACAGCTAAAATCGAAAAACTTGAGACTATTATGTGCACAATAATACTTGATATTATGTGCAATTTTTGTTTGAAAGTGCGCAGCTACCTACATTTTATAAGAATTTGAATTTTTAATTACCATTGCCGGCCGCGGTGGCCGTGCGGCTCTAGGCGCTTCAGTCCATGCCTCGGGCATGGATGTGTGTGATGTCCTTAGGTTAGTTAGGTTTAAGTAGTTCTAAGTTCTGGGGGACCGATGACTTCAGATGTTAAGTCCCATAGTGCTCAGAGCCATTTGAACCATTTTTTTATTACCATTGTTTCTATAATGTACCTTTTGTCGTAAACTGTTCAAGCAATAAAACAGGAATTTCGCATTTTACACCTCCACAAGAGGCTAATGAAACGTGTGGAATATACTTTTGTTTAAAGTCATAGTTGCGTTGAAATTAATTTATCAGCTTTGTGTTACCCAGGACTGCTCTATTTTTCTCAAATTTTAAAGGAGAACTTTTCTCAGAGAAATGATAACGAAAAAGTGCTGCACAGGATTAATCAGTAAGCAATTCTTAAGAACTAAGCCAAATTCCAGGATGTTAGGTATTATAGTTCCTGAGTGTAGGTACACTAGAGGTCAAGAAAGTCAGTTTACGCGAATTCGCACTTAAAGTTTTTATTTCAGTTTTTGACAATGTATTTTTGACAGTATTGCTATACCTCTAGTGACTAATGCTGCGCATATCCATAATCCTTATTCTTCTCCTCGCGTTCTTGGAATAATCTCTTCCCGTGCCTCCTTTGCCTGGCCAACTTTTGCATTTTTTTCTTCTGCTTCGTGAGCTTTGTCCAGTCGCTCTTCATCGATGCTTGGCTGAGTACCTTCAGAGTGAATGCACCTGGATGGAGGCCTAGTCTCTGCAGGCACTTCAATCCTACCTATGTGTCCACTACTTAACACTAGACAGGCATCTCATGCAACTGCCTTCACAACAACTGAGGACATAAGTACTGTTTTCGGACGACGCATCCATATAACGTGATTGTATTCTGTGTTTTCCTATGTACACAGCCATGTACACGGCCATGGCGTACGTCCTACCAGTCATGCAGGCGGGATGAGATTCTCCTCACTCGCCTCCGCATCGGGCACAGTCCCTTAACGCACGGTTTTTTACTCCGGCGGGAGGACCCCCCAATCTGCAGTGCTTGTGGCGTCCAGATAACTGTCCGCCACATTTTACTTGACTGTCCTTTATTCTCTGACCAGGGGGCGGTGGTTTCTTTGCCACCGGATTTGCCCTCTATTTTGCACGACGATGCAACGACTGTGGTTAAGGTCTTACGGTTTTGTGTCCTGTCCAGTTTGTTGCCTCGGATTTTAGGGAGAGGTTTTTAATGTGCTGCTGGGTGACTGGCTCACCCAGGCTTTAGGTCAGAGGTCCGCCAGTCACGATTACCTACTTGTTTCACTTCGATTGCTGTTCTCTTTTCCTTGTGTTTCCTTTCCTTTTTTAGGGCGTTTCTTCTCCTCTTGTTTTGTCTCTGTATGTGAGGATTTGTAACTGCGTCAGGTCTGTGTCTTTTAGCCGTTCTCCTTGTTCGCTGTCCGTCTTCGTCCCTTCACTGCATGTGTTCCTGTTTCTATGCGTTTGGGCGCTGATGACCACGCTGTTTAGCGCCCGAAAACTTCAAACCACACACACACAACAAAGGAGGTGGCTTACAAAACACTCGTTCGACCTATACTTGAGTATTGCTCATCAGTGTGGGATCCGTACCAGATCGGGTTGACGGAGGAGATAGAGAAGATCCAAAGAAGAGCGGCGCGTTTCGTCACAGGGTTATTTGGTAACCGTGATAGCGTTACGGAGATGTTTAACAAACTCAAGTGGCAGACTCTGCAAGAGAGGCGCTCGGCGTTGCGGTGTAGCTTGCTCGCCAGGTTTCGAGAGGGTGCGTTTCTGGATGAGGTATCGAATATATTGCTTCCCCCTACTTATACCTCCCGAGGAGATCACGGATGTAAAATTAGAGAGATTAGAGCGCGCACGGAGGCTTTCAGACAGTCGTTCTTCCCGCGAACCATACGCGACTGGAACAGGAAAGGGAGGTAATGACAGTGGCACGTAAAGTGCCCTCCGCCACACACCGTTGGGTGGCTTGCGGAGTATAAATGTAGATGTAGATAATTTTAGGCTCTGGCTGGTTAAAATGACAGGTGCTTAATTTCAATCCAGATTCATAACAAAAGTGTTCGTCATATCGTTTAAAGTTCAAAATGTGCACAAATAATTGCTCGCTCATGAGCACAGACAAATTACCGGTGATACGATGTTAATTTTGTGATTTCGAGCTAACGGTCTTCCCTCAATGGTAACATCTGTTATCGTCAGCTCACCGAAGTTAAAGCGCTCCCGCGCTGGGTCAGCACTTGGATGAGTGACCATCCGGTCTGTCGAGCGCTGTTGGCAAGCGGGCTGCACTCAGCCCTTGTGAGGCAAATTGAGGAGCTACTTGACTGAGAAGTAGCCGCTCCGTTCTCGTAAACTGATATGCGGCAGAGAGAGCTGTGCGCTCACCAAATGTCCCTCCGTATCCTCATACAGTTGCGTCTGTGGACTGAGGGAGACACGGTGGCCGGTCGGTACCGTTGGGTTTTCATAGCCTGTTCGGGCAGAGTTGAGCTTTTTTGAGGTTTCCATAAAGCCTTTCTTGTTGTTAATCACTTTGCCTTTAGCTGATTAGTTGAACCACCAGTACATGGACAAACATTTGTACCCGGAACGACTTTTCAGAGGTATGGAAAATCTTTTTAAAGAACAGAAATACTTAGAATTGTAACAGAGCTTTAGGAGTCCAGTTCTTGTTTCAAAATCTCTTCTTCATAAAAATATTTAATTCGGCCTAAAGATTTCTGGAATGACTTTTGATGGAATTAATTAACTCAAATTCAAATGAGTGTGGTATTGTATTTGAAATGTCAGTTACTGTAACACAGTTGAGCTTGCAAGCGTTAAGGACGGTCTCACCTCTAATGACGCGTTTCCTAGTGTTGTGTTGTTGATTTAGATCTGGACGGATTACTTGTGCTCTCTGGTGATCTCTTCTATCTATTTTCTATAGTTAAACGACTGTACTGAAGAGAGATTTAGGGGACCTACAAGACAGCTACGTTATGTGGGCTGTACGCACATCAGGCGAAACGCAATTCAGGTCGTTCGGATACTTTTGGGTATGATAGTACACGGAAAAGGCTTTCCATCATGTGCAGTGCTGACAACGCACTCACCGTTTTCATTTCGTAGGCCCATTGATCGTCCGCTATGGGTGAAATAAGGACGTAGGTTTAGTTTTTTATGTCTCATCGACAGATAAGATCACTGGACACGGAGCATTGGTCCCATTTTCAGATACTGGGGTGAAAGGAAGCGGCTTGGCCATTTCAAAGTACTATCCCACTAATCGCCTAGAGTGAACTACGAAGCCACGGAAATCCTAAATCTGGATGGCGGCTCTGGCACTGAACTCTGGTCTTCCGAATGTGTGTCCAGTGCATTAGGCACTACGCCATCCAGCTTAGTGCCATGTTGTAAATGGTAGACGAAAAACATAAGGTTTTGTGGAAGGGCAGAATAGGAGCGTTTACGTTCATATGTGGTATATACAAAATGTGATGAAAAGTATCCAGGACACCCCCAACAACATACGTTTTCATTTTATGGGCATTGTGCTGCCATCTACTGCAAGGTACCCCACATCAACGACCTCAGTAGTCATCAGACATAGTGAGAGAGCAGAATGGGGCGCTCAGCGGAATTCTCGGACTTCGAATGTGGTCAGGTGATTGGGTGTCATTTGTGTTATACGTCTGTACGTGAGATTTCCACACTCCTAAAAATCCCTGGGTCCATTGTTTCCGATGTGATAGTGAAGTGGAAACGTGAAGGGACACGTACAGAGCAAAAGTGTACAGACCGACCTCGTGTGTTGACTGACGGACAACCCCGACAGTTGAAGAGGATCGTAATGTGTGATAGGCAGACATCTATCCAGACCATCACAAAGGAATTCCAAATCGCATCAGGATCCACTGCAAGTACTACGACAGTTAGGCGGAAGGTGGGAAAACTTGGATTGCATGGTCGAGCGGCTGCTCATAAGCCACACATCACGCCGGTAAATGCCAAACGACTCCTCGCTTGCTGTAAGGAGTGTAAACATTGGACGATTGGACAGTGGAAGAACGTTATGTGTAGTGACGAATCACGGTACACAATGTGGCGATCCAATGGCAGGGTGTGGGTATGGCGAATGCCCGGTGAACGTCATCTGCCAGCCAACAATAAAATTCGGGGGCCGTAGTGCTATGGTGTGGTCGTGTTTTTCATGGAGGAGGCTTGCACCCCTTGTTTTGCGTGGCACTACCACAGCACAGGCCTACACTGATGTTTTAAGCACCTTCTTGCTTCCCGCTGTTGAAGAGCAATTCGTGGATGGCGATTGCATCTTTCAACACGATCGATCACCTGTTCATAATGCACGGCCTGTGGCGGAGAGGTTACACGACAATAATATCCCTCTAATGGACTGGCCTCCACAGAGTCCTGTCCTGAATCCTATAGCACACCTTTGGGATGTTTTGGAACGCCGACTTCGTGCCAGGTCTCACCGACGGACATCGGTACCTCTCCTCAGTGCAGCATTCCGTGAAGAATAGACTGTCATTACGCAACAAACCTTCCAGCACCTGATTGAACGTATGACAGCGAGTGTGGAAGTTGCCATCGAGTCTAAGGATGGGCCAAAAGCATACTGAATTTTAGCGTTACCGATGGAAGGCGCCACAAACTTGTAAGTGATTTTCACCCAGGTGTCCGGATCTTTTGATCACATAGTGTGTTAATAGTAATGAATATGAAATTAAATTAAGCATACTGTAAAAATGTTTGAAAAGTAAACATTCGCGACTGGAATTGTCACAATTGATAAAATATACCGGGCTATTTTGCAGTGTTCCAAGGAACTCCACTTCGTTTTTGCTTCGGGTTTTGAAGTGAATGCTCTTAGACCACGGCATAATACCCCGGAATATTTTATTAATTGTGAAAAATGTTTAGTGACGAAAGTCGACTGTGGCCGGCTACTGCATGTTTTCGAATTTTGTCGACACATAGGCCTACTGATATCAGCTATAACTTGTAAAAATTTTATTGGTGGTCTTGTCCACTTTTTCTCATCGGTAGTTGTCGGTGACGAGGGAAATTGTCGTGCCATCAGTGTTCTGTTTGAGGTCCATGCCAACCTTAGCAGTCAGTGAATAATTGTGTTAGAACACGATTAATTTACTTTCATATTCATTACTTCAAATAAGCACCATATTTTAATGTTTACGTATTTATAATACGCCTTCAAGAAGCATTAGATGGTTGGTTCGTCGGTTGATTTCTGGGAGGGATCAAACAGCGATGTCATCGGTCCCATCAGATTAGGAAAGGATGGGGAAGGAGGTCTGCCGTGTCCTTACAAAGGAACCATCCTGGCATTTACCTGACGCTATTTGGGAAACTCACGGAAAACCTAAATCAAGAAGACTGGGCACAAATTGGAACAGTCGTCGTGCCGAATGCGAAACCAGTGTGCTAACCACTGCGCCACCTCGATCGGTCATGAAACATTGTAACTTCCAGTCTTTGTTCGCTATAGAAATAGAAAAGGTCAGCTCTTCACCTTTCGATAAACGCATGTTTCGTCGCCACAGAACGTGCAGTATCTGAGAATTAGCCAATTTGACGAAAATATTTCTAGAAGAAATGTTGTACTGCATTAAAATGTGTCTTCTAAAGTTAAAGGAAGTCTCGAAACACCTAGTTGGTTAGTAAATATCGCCATTTAGCAGTTTTCTGAGACTCGAGTGGTTAATGACCGTAGACTTTTTACTTGCCATGCTGTTCCAACTCTTGGTATTTCACTTATTTATCAGTACAATCCATCTCTGTACTTTTCTGCTCCGCTGTCGAAACCGTGTGCTATTCTCCTGGTTCCTTTATTGACAACCGATAATTTGGCTGTGGAGGAGGCATCAGTCGTCAACTGGCCATTGTTTGGTTATGTTCGTCAGTCGAAGTCAGCGGAAGTCTGAATGTTTTATTTGTATTGAAAGTGTTATGGAAGAAATATATCTGACAGGGAGAGAAGGAAAATCACATACAAACGGGTATTGAGGAAGTAAGACGAGAAAGGAAGGTAAACATTTATTTTGGTGACCTGTACGGTTGTTGTTCATGAAAAGTGCAGGAATTCGTATTAGGTAAATCATGATGCTAGAATGGGTACTGTGTAAAATAAATCCCACATTCATGAACCGTCACTTCCAAAAATTTTGTCTTAAAAGGGACTTTTTATTTTGTGGGAGAGACACATGACAGGATTACATGTAAAACAAAGAGAAGAAATCGATTTTGTTTTATGTTGGTTGTGACGTTACAAACATATTTTTAAAATCCTAATGTAAATGGTGACAAATTGGAATAATGACTCTGGACGTAAATAAAACTTCGAGTAGGGCACACCGAATACCATGTTGTTATTGAATGCAGATACCACAGCAAATGAGGAAAAAGATTTTTCAAATCTGACGTTACAACTCACAATAGCCCTGAACGACCAAATGGTGATGGGTGAATTTCACTGGTGACCATCTGAAATAAAATGAAGATGGATATCAGTTCGCACTCCAAGACACCTTGAAGAATTATAATGGCTAGTTGCGCAGGAACGCACCATGGACGTGAATGGACGCAGGTGATTAGACGGGATGCTTACGTACATGTTACGTGTCAGAACCGTATCCAGACGCATCAGGAGTCCCATATCACCCCAACTGCACACGTCCACACCATTACAGAGCCTCCACCAGCTTCAACAGTCCCCTGCTGACATGCGGGATCCATGGATTCATGAAGTAGTCTCCATAACCGTAGACGTGTATCCGCTCGACACAATCTGAAACGAGACTCGCCAGACCAAGGAACATGTTTCAAGTCATCAACAGTCCAATGCCGGTGTTTACGGGCCCAGGCGAGGAGTAGGGCTTTGTGTCGTGCAGTCATCAAGCGTACACAGGTGAGCCTGATGTTTCGTTGAATGGTTCGCACGCTGACACTTGCTGATGGCCCCGCATTGAAATCTGCAGCAGTTTGGGGAAGGGTTGCACTTGTCACGTAGAACGAGTCTCGTTCTTGCAGGATCTTTTTCCGGCCGAAGCGACGTCGGAGATTTGATGTTTTACGGGATTCCTGATATTCACGGTACACTCGGGAAATGGTCGTACTGGAAAATCCCCATTTCTTCTCTACCTCGCAAATGCTGTGCCCCGTCGCTCGTGCGCCTACTATAACACCACACTCAAACTCACTTAAATCTTGATAACCTACCATTGTAGCAGCACTAACCGACTGTTGATGGTGACATCTTCCTAAGTAATTCGGAGATCTGAATAGAGGACTATTTTACCCACATGGTAGAGCTGCAAGTCCTCGGAAAAAAATATCTGTTGCAGTTTCTTCAACGCACTACCCACACAGCAAGACCACGTTGGCTTATGTCACAGGGCCAGCTCAGTCCATCATCCAGACTGTTGACTGTGCAACTGCTGAAAAGGTTGTTGGTCCTCTTAAGGAACCACACGTTTGTTTGACCTATCCGTAGATAGCACTCCACTGTGGTTTCATGTACGGTACAGCCCTTTGTACCGTTAAGGCACACACGCTAACCCAGTCGGCGGGATCCATGGTTCATGGTGTTTGGTGGGTGTGGGGAGAGATGTACGAGGCATTTTCACAAAGTAAGTTTACTCTGGCCATAACGGGCTGTTCCTTTTTTTAGGGCTGGCAATAATGAGTAGTAGAGGGACATCCCATAACCGGAGAGAGCATCTTAGGAGCACGGTAGTACATAAACTGACGTTGTAGTGTCAAGTCGCACCCCGTCCCAATCCTGGGGACGCTACTGAACTTTGGGCTGACGTACTCAACTAGTTTGAATCTATATTTTAACGCCGGCCGAAGTGGCCGTGCGGTTAAAGGCGCTGCAGTCTGGAACCGCAAGTCCGCTACGGTCGCAGGTTCGAATCCTGCCTCGGGCATGGATGTTTGTGATGTCCTTAGGTTAGTTAGGTTTAACTAGTTCTAAGTTCTAGGGGACTAATGACCTCAGCAGTTGAGTCCCATAGTGCTCAGAGCCATTTGAACCATATATTTTAACGTAGGCCCCCAGCCACGATACAGCATCACAACTTTTGAGGCGCTTAAATCAATGGTAGAGCTGAAAGAAGTGGTACGTGGGACAAGTATCAAAATCGTCAGAGGACATAACTCCGGATTGATGTTCGGATATCCTCTGAAACATGAAGTGTATCAGAGGAGTTACGTACCTTATATGACAACATGAATAATGAGTTTAGTTATTTCTCGCTGTCAATTTCTGCAAAGGAACTTATATTAATTGTTACCAGTTATTTTTTCGCATGAGTGAAGTGAATTCGATTGTGTAATATTATTATTTTCGCCTGGCGGCATTATTGAAATGTTTTATTCAGCTTTCAGTACGTACTGAACTTTCAGCGTTAATTAAACGTCAAAATCCTTTAATTGTGTCCACCTGCGACGCTTAAGTCCGACATTTGGATTAAATGCGTGGCGTCGTAAGACTTCTGCTCTTGTGGTGCGATTACTGTGAGGTGCGACGTTGACACATGCGTCATAAGATAACAAATGATCCCTCTAAGACCCCCAGTTGGGCAACACTCTCTGTGGCACCTGCCCACCTTTTCTGACATATTTAAAGAAATGTTTCTTTACAGAGACGCAAAGTAGTCCTAGGGACCTTCAGGCAGTCACCTAAATTCGGAGCAGTGTCAAGGGGTTGCTAGCCAGCAGCTGCCTAGTCCAACTTTGGAGGTTGTCCCTGTATAGGTACATTTTTAAACTTCTCAGTAAAATCTGCGGGTAAATAACCACTTAGAGTCAAATGTAATTTTGTGAGAGGTAAAAGCCAAAAGGGTTCGATTGTGTTTTGGTCATGAAACTTAATTACTTTTGAAACATCATTGCTATGATCATATTTCTTAAGACAGAAATACTGATTCCATAAGTTAAAAACAATTAGTTTTTTTTAAACATTAGCATTAACACGTGACACAATGTCATCGTGGCTACAGCTTGTGAAACGAATATCTGAACAGCACCTTTCTCCCACAGACCACCAACAAAATACATACTTTGTACCATACATCAGTGACAGTAGAATTGAGATAGGCATCACATAGATTTAAATATCTCACTTTTCGCGTAGTTCCTGTAATACTACAGAAAGTGCTTCATTATCCACTTCACAAACGATCTACTTTTCTGTATTCATTAGTAAATAATGTGTGTGTTTTGCAATGTCTTGCTATCGATGTCGAACATGTGAAACAACGATAGAAGACAAACCAGCCTTCATGTAAGTAGTATCTGTGCCAGTCATCGACGCTCCGACACTGTTTCGTATTTCTTCTCTTTCTGCAAGCCAAATAGAGCAGATGAAGTAGAATGCAGTCTGTCGTTATCTAAAATAATAAACAACTTTTATTTCAGTCTTGATCATTCCTGACAAAATGGCATATGAAATCATAATATTCTACAGTTCAAACTGAGTTGGAGAAGGCAGGTTTGATGACGCATCGATTAGGTGGCTTCAACGCTTATATTCTTTGAACTTAACCTGAATTTTCTCACCAAATCTGATAGCCTTGTTTTTTTTTTTTTGTGAGTATATTAGTTATCTTACACAAATATCATCAAGCCGACTAACACTGCACTTTAGCCTGTACTGTATATGGAACTTCAACAAAGGAGAATAATTTAACAGAAAGCATCAAAAATAAAATCCTAGATTTAAATGGCTGCACCAGCCCATTAGACGAAGAATTTCAGTTTCATATAATTCTTGGCCTCCTTCCTTTCGAAAATTATTTTAAATTGTGTAAATACTACCATATCACGGGAGGAAACCTTCACCATGTTTATACTTACATTCTGAGTGACTGGAACCCACTTGTTTTTGCTCTTTACGTCTCAATACACATTCATTCCAAATTGTTGTTACTTATTTTAAACAACTTCTGCATAATCATCCGTAATCCTCTATCTTTCTTGTGCTGACAATATTGCCTTTTCGTACCCAATTGAGCTGTTTACATTACATAAACAGGTGCAAAAATGTGTTTTCTATTGGTGTATGAGGTAAGTTTATCGCAGTATCAATCTGCGAGATGCAGAACTTGCAAACAAATTGGTATTGACTAATCGTGTTGATTAATTTCAGGTTTATGGTTTTTAAAAGTGAGTGCTTATGCACTTTAGTTATGGGCTTAGCCTCTGGTGGGGGTAGTGTCTCTTTTCAATAAGAACGACTGGTAATAGCAAGAAAACCAGCACACACACGAAGTTTTCAATTCATCAGCGAACAACAGATTTTATTCATAGTAAGGTATCTGCGTGTCAGGTCATTACCTGCAGTGAACTTACTGAGCATTATAAAAATCTAAACTCCGTCCGAGCAGGCCTTGGAAGGTCCAACGGTACCGACCGGCCGCCGTGTCATCCTCAGCTCCAGGCGTCACAGTATTCGGAGGTGGAGGAGCATGTGGTCAGCATGCCGCTCTCCCGGCCGTAGAGCATTATAAACTGTGTGACAAAATTCATTCAAATGGTTCAAATGGCTCTAGGCACTATGGGACTGAACATCTGAGGTCATCAGTCCCCTAGACTTAGAACTACTTAAACCTAACTAACCTAAGGACATCACACACATCCATGCCCGAGGCAGGATTCGAACCTGCGACCGCAGCAGCAGCGCGGTTCCGGATTGAAGCACCTAGAACCGCTCGGCCACAGCGGCTGCCAAAATTCATTATTATAAGCGAAGGATAGTAGGCAAACTGTTACTATATTTCGTACACATAACTAAATTTTTACTAAAAATCCTCATTAGACTGACTAAATTCTCAGAAATAAAGTTGCCATTCTACTTAAATATGCAGCTTTATTTGTGTTAATAGTATACAATAGTCCACAATAACGAAATAATGTGAAATTGTTTGGTCAGGATCCTTGGACTCAGATGTTCAGTGGCTGGCAGTGTGTTCAGCGGCCAAAGCCCCCGCCACCGAATCCATTGTATCCACCGCCGTATCCATATCCAGGCGGGAAGCCGCCCCCGGGACCGAAGTCCGGCCTGTAGCCGC
Source organism: Schistocerca nitens (assembly GCF_023898315.1). Classification (NCBI taxonomy): domain Eukaryota; kingdom Metazoa; phylum Arthropoda; class Insecta; order Orthoptera; family Acrididae; genus Schistocerca; species Schistocerca nitens. The sequence continues at coordinate 252,578,780 of NC_064618.1, forward strand.
CGCTGTAGTAGTTGCCCGGGTAACGCCAGTAGTTGCCTGGGTAGCCGCCGTAGCCGGGCCGTCCGAAGCCACCGCCACCAAAGCCAGGCCTGTCGTAGCCGCCGCTGAACTGCGCGGTTGCCCAGGCGGCCAGACACAGCAGCAGCGGCAAGATTACCTGCAGACAGAACAAGGGAGCTGTTCACTTCGGTTTTCTAGTCTCCTCTCACAACATGAGGTTCCCAGCCGTGGCAATGACTTTTTGAAAGCAAATATTCTTGTGATGTTGGTTAAGATCCCAGGTAGCACATCCTGCAGCCATTCACCCTTGGTGGGCCCTCGTCTATGAGTGATTGACGAAAAAAGATTTCGGAAGGTTGCATGATCCTCAGTAACGTTAAGGAAAGTTGTATTACATACACGGGTAGTGTGGGGTAGTGAACAACATATAAAATATCCTCGGTTTGAATCTCGTTAAGTGCATAATTTTTTTATTTTTAAATGTTTATCGAAATTACTTTGATCATTATGTTTATAAATTATTTTGTTTAAATGTCATTTTTCATGTCTTTTCTCCTGTCACATCATTTTAATCAACAAATAAAACTTTTTCATTTGTTTCGTTTTTCTTTATATCATTCTTTTCCCATTGGGAATTTCATTATATTTACCTACTGTAATATTCAAGTACTTCAAAATTCTGATCTATCAGTTAAAAAAATAGGCAAAATAATCTGTTTATATTAACTGTGGAACGATATGAAAAATGTATTTTTCTTTATCAGATGTGAAAATTTTTGCACGGTAGTCGCGACATAAACATTTAAATCATAACTTAAATACCCACCGCACGACGGACAAAATAACGCAGACGAAGATTTATTTGTAAATAAAACGAAATTTAAGCAAAATGAGAAATATATACAAGGAAAGCAATAAGGTGGACGATAAAACAGGGTGGAAAAAAAACCGCAAATTGGCATTCATAAGAAGAACAACATCAAAAATGCAACAGGAGCGTAATATGTAGGAAATCGTCCACGCAACCAGCCACTGATCATTCCTCGCAGAAAATAAAGGCAAAACGCGTATGGCACTAAAATTGTGTTTTATTCAGTTGCTGTCAGACGGTCCATAAGTAAAAATTATCAATATACCATAATTGAGCAATTCTTACGAAAATCACATATTTTCCCCATATATTCGTCTAGTGACATGGGAAGATGCCGGTATGATTAAATCGTAGTCCTATAGATATTTCGATATCAGATGTTGAATTGTAAAGGCGCGTCCATATAAACGTACCGCGCCACTCACAAATGCGCTGTACACAGCAGCGACGAACAACGAAGACCAATGCGGAACTGCGCGGAATGGAGCACGGTGTTCGTAGGCGCGCACCAGTGTTCCAGAGTGTGCCCACGCTCATCAATAAAAACGAAATAAGGGAAACGCAATCCAGAAAATCATGGGCGAACGAACCGTTTCCTTTGATGCACCGGCACAGCATGGAATTAGTTCGTTGTAGCGTTTGACGCCCACACCAACCTCGCCCCGGTGCACTGAACACCTTTCCTATCCTTGCGCAGCGCGGCGGAATCAGTGTGCGTATGGTTTTAGACGTATTCAGCAGTAGATACAGACTCGGATCACAATTCAGTAATGATGAACAGTAGACGTTTGAGAGAGAAGAAGGGAAAAAGTGCGATTCTGATGTAGGTACTGAGGAGTGACGAAATATGTTTGAAGTTTTGTAAGGCTGTAGATAATGCGGTAATGAATATCACACTACGCAGTTCGGTGGAAGAGGATTGGACATTCCTAAAACGGAAAAATATAGAAGTTCGACAGACAGATATAGATATGATTAAGCGAAGAAAACAGACAGCAGAAGAAAGACGTAAAATGGTCTACGAAAGGTAAAAGTACAAAAATGTTCAGTCTAAGACAGGAATACAGCAATATAAGTCACTCGCGAATGAAATAAATAGGAAGAACAGGGGAGGCCAAAGTGAAATGGCTGTAGGAAAACGTGAAAACAACCTTCGATGAAATTAAAAGCAAATGCGTGCATGAGTACTCTTCGGAAAATTCCACTGGTAAACGCAGTGGCGAGAGCGTTAGGCCTCTTCGAGCTAGGCGTGGGAAGTGGGGGAGGGGGGATTGGGGGGAGAAGAAATGGACTCAATGTGGAAGATGTAGGGCATCCGGCATCATTTCAGTGGAGCATTGGTAGACTTACGATCAAGTAAGGCAGTAAGTACAGGTTACAGTCCTTCCGAATTTCTAGAATCCTTGGTGCAAGTGGCAACAAAATGGCTATGCAAATTGGATTGTAGAATCTGTGAAACTGGGGTTGGGTTGATTGGGGGAAGGAACTGCGAGGTCATCGGTCTCATCGGCTTAGGGAAGGACGGGGAAGGAAGTCGGCCGTGCCCTTTCAAAGGAACTATTCCGGCAACTACATGGAGCGATTTAGGGAAATCAAGGAAACCCTAAATCAGGATGACCGGACACAGGGTTGAACCGTCGTCCTCCAGAATGCAAGTCCAGTGTGCTAACCACTGCGCCATCTCGCTTGGTGTGGAACTGGAGACAGATCATGAAGCTTTCACAAAAGAATCATTCACACAGTCCAAAAGATAACAATGTGATAACTGTCGTACAACCAGCTTAACAACTCATGCGTCCAAGATGCTGACTGAAATTACATACAGAAAAATGGAAAAGAAAACTGAAGATGTGTTGGACGATGATCAATCTGGCTTTAGAAAAGGTAACGACACCAGAGAGATAGTTCTGACGTTGCACTTGGTAATGGAGGTAATACTTAATGAAAATCAAGACATTTTCATAGCATTCATCGACGTTGATACAGCATTCAGTAATGTAGCTTGACGAAAAATGTTCGAAGTGAGCAGGTAAACAGGTGTAAGCTGTAGGGAAAATCGCGAACTACACAATATGCCTAAGAAACTAGAGTAAAAGACAAGAACTGAAGTTCACATGTTTAGAGAAACCATAAGACAGGCTTGTAGGCTTTTTGGGTTGTTTATCTATACACCGAAGAATCAAATAAATGTTCAAGAGTGGAATAAAATTTTGTGTGAAGTGGTATGAATAACAACATTTATTAAAAATGGCTCCAAGCACTGTGGGACTTAAAATCTGAGGTCATCAGTCCCCTAGGCTTAGAGCTACTTAAACCTAACTAACCTAAGAACATCACACACATGCATGCCCGAGGCAGGATTCGAATCTGCGACCGTAGCAGCAGCGCGGTTCCGGACTGAAGCACCTAGAACCGCTAGGCCACAGCGGCAGCATTTGTTGATCACACTGTTATCCTCAGTGAAACTGAGCAATATTTACAGGTCCTGTTGAATGGAATGAACAATTGGTCAGCTCACAATCTAAATTGAGAATAACCGGAGAAAGAGAAATGTAATGGGGTATAGCAGAAATGAGATTAGCAATAATTTTAACATCAAAATTAGGTAGTAACAAGGAGACAAAATAAAGAAATTATGCTGCAGAAATTGACGCCTGAAGGAAGGGGGCATAAAAGCAGCCCGGCAAGGCAAAGGAGGTATGCTTGGTCAAAAGAAGTCTACTGGTAGCCGACATATGCCTTAATTTCAGCAAGAGACTTCTGAGAATATACGTTTGCCACACAGCATTGTATGGAAGTGAATCATCAACTGTGGGAAAAGCAGAAAAAGAGTAAATAGTATGAAAGGATGTTGAAAATTAGGTGGACTGGTAAGAAACGAGGTTCTGCACAGAATCCGCGAAAAGAGGAACACATGGGAAACACTGGGAAGAGAAAGGATTATAGGACATGTGTTAAATCGTCAAGGAATAACTTCCATGTTACGTAAAGGAGCTGTAGAGCATAAAGAAGTAGTGAAAGACAGAGATATGAATGTGTCTAAAAAATAATTGAGGACGTTAGTTACAAATGCATCTATCAAATGAAGAGCTTGTTACAGGAGACGAAGTCGTGGTGAGAGGAGACTGAGGACAAATATAAAAACAAAATGAACGTGGCAGTATGAAATTGACTAGAGCCACTCAGTTATACGTAGTCTCTGTAGTATAGTGAAAACCCGTACATGCTGCAATCAGGGTATTTAACTATCACTGTACAGAATCAGTAGACTCTGGATAAGTACCCGAGTGAATTTGTTCGACGCAGTTTGCTTGCTGCCAGCAATCCATACACGGTTTAAACCGCACATCCCGATCTGTCTAATCACAATTACCGTTTTATCACAAGCCTAACAATTCGGACGTAAGGTACTCGATTCCGAATTACAGTCCATACGAGACTGTAAAATGTACATTAACTGTTAAAGATGACTTTAAGAACACAATACGTGCTGATTTTGATGAAATATAGTGCAAATCACCATAAGGTTGAAGCAATAGACGTGTTCGTTATTTGCCAAAAAAAAAGCAAAAATCAGAATATTTAGTACAGAACATTAGGATCGCTATCCAGTAACGACAATCTGAGTGTAGCTAATTAGTAATCCTAATAGTGGATCACGCAATTCACAGATATGCCTCTCACGAATAAGAAAATCCGTCAAGTACACGAGGTCAAAATTTCCAATCCCATTCAAACATACGTCAGTTTGATCAAAAGAAACAGACAGTGCAAACGCGTCGCTAACATTAATGTTTACCTGTAAATGTTTGTACTGCCTATCCTGGCCAAAATTGGATGTTAGAATTATTTTTTCCGAATAACACCTGAAATAATATTACACCCAGATTCAACATCAGAATACTGTAAGTCAAGCCACAACAAGATCGTTCCTATAACACCTCACGTTTACATACATCGTTAAACAATAATGTTAAAAAATTGTGCCAGAATAATTATTAGCAGCGGAAAATACTTCATATTACTTTGAGGATGTGTTTTCCAATATCAGTAGCTCTACATCAAGTCCGTTTAAAGTTATACTCAGCATATTCGTAATCAACCTCTTGAACTAAATGTGTGTCTTTAACTGAATAAATTAGTTACACCTACTGGAGAAGTCCATGACTGTATACGAGATTTATCCTATACCTAAGTCACTCCTAGAATATACACTCCTGGAAATGGAAAAAAGAACACATTGACACCGGTGTGTCAGACCCACCATACTTGCTCCGGACACTGCGAGAGGGCTGTACAAGCAATGATCACACGCACGGCACAGCGGACACACCAGGAACCGCGGTGTTGGCCGTCGAATGGCGCTAGCTGCGCAGCATTTGTGCACCGCCGCCGTCAGTGTCAGCCAGTTTGCCGTGGCATACGGAGCTCCATCGCAGTCTTTAACACTGGTAGCATGCCACGACAGCGTGGACGTGAACCGTATGTGCAGTTGACGGACTTTGAGCGAGGGCGTATAGTGGGCATGCGGGAGGCCGGATGGACGTACCGTCGAATTGCTCAACACGTGGGGCGTGAGGTCTCCACAGTACATCGATGTTGTCGCCAGTGGTCGGCGGAAGGTGCACGTGCCCGTCGACCTGGGACCGGACCGCAGCGACGCACGGATGCACGCCAAGACCGTAGGATCCTACGCAGTGCCGTAGGGGACCGCACCGCCACTTCCCAGCAAATTAGGGACACTGTTGCTCCTGGGGTATCGGCGAGGACCATTCGCAACCGTCTCCATGAAGCTGGGCTACGGTCCCGCACACCGTTAGGCCGTCTTCCGCTCACGCCCCAACATCGTGCAGCCCGCCTCCAGTGGTGTCGCGACAGGCGTGAATGGAGGGACGAATGGAGACGTGTCGTCTTCAGCGATGAGAGTCGCTTCTGCCTTGGTGCCAATGATGGTCGTATGCGTGTTTGGCGCCGTGCAGGTGAGCGCCACAATCAGGACTGCATACGACCGAGGCACACAGGGCCAACACCCGGCATCATGGTGTGGGGAGCGATCTCCTACACTGGCCGTACACCACTGGTGATCGTCGAGGGGCACTGAATAGTGCACGGTACATCCAAATCGTCATCGAACCCATCGTTCTACCATTCCTAGACCGGCAAGGGAACTTGCTGTTCCAACAGGACAATGCACGTCCGCATGTATCCCGTGCCACCCAACGTGCTCTAGAAGGTGTAAGTCAACTATCCTGGCCAGCAAGATCTCCGGATCTGTCCCCCATTGAGCATGTTTGGGACTGGATGAAGCGTCGTCTCACGCGGTCTGCACGTCCAGCACGAACGCTGGTCCAACTGTGGCACCAGGTGGAAATGGCATGGCAAGCCGTTCCACAGGACTACATCCAGCATCTCTACGATCGTCTCCATGGGAGAATAGCAGCCTGCATTGCTGCGAAAGGTGGATATACACTGTACTAGTGCCGACATTGTGCATGCTCTGTTGCCTGTGTCTATGTGCCTTGGTTCTGTCAGTGTGATCATGTGATGTATCTGACCCCAGGAATGTGTCAATAAAGTTTCCCCTTCCTGGGACAATGAATTCACGGTTTCTTATTTCAATTTCCAGGAGTGTAGAATCACAATTCTCTTGCGGTTTTTTGCATAAAATGCTACACAGCTGTTACACACTGTACGAAAAATATATTCGTGGCTTACACAGCTGTTACTAATTGTATTCTTTTTCTTGCGCCACTAATTGCGATCTTTCATTTTCATCAGGTGGAACGCGAACATCAGCTCTGTCGACATTATTAAAAATGTGTCGAAACAGGACCAACGTACTGTTACTGTCTTCTTGGCTGCCGACAAACACCGGTAGATATTCACCGGAGAATGAAGAATGTGTACAGGGCTGCGTGTCTGTCTAAAACCAAGTGCGCGTCTCTGCAACAAGAGGCGCTGCTGCCTCACGATAAAAAACGCCCCCATATCACAAATTTCGTAACGCAGAAGTTTTCCCAGCTCAAGTGGGAGATTCTCGAATACCCACCCTATAGTCTGATGTGTCCCCATGCAATTATCACGCCTTCGGTCTCTCATAGTAGACTGTGAAGGGTCGACGATTCCTGTCGGACGAGGATGTACAAATACAGCTGGCAGTTACAGGCTTCTTCAACCAGCAGGCCACGGTGTTTTACCAAACAGGGATCTTCAAACTGATGCGTCGGTGGGATTATTGCCTCAGTGCTCACGGCGCATTTGCTTGCTTGACATACCGATCCTGGAATGTGCGGCCTTAGAAAGGAAACTTTTTGATCGTCCTTTATGTTTTTTTCGATATTTTCTTTATACTAATTTAATTGGTGTAAATTTCATAAATGACCGTTGCTGACACAGCAAAACGTATGTGCGTGTGATAGCCAATTGCATTAGGCATTTCTTTCAGTTTCATCCTTGATAAAAATGGCTTATATTCTGCTGCATCCATTAACTTAGTTCCTCCTCCTTATTAATAACAGTCGGTGGAAGTATGAAGTCGTCGTTATTGCAACAACTGCCGAACTATGCGATCTAATATTGTAGTCACATTGGTTTACACTCCCTACCTGCGTGCCTGTATGTTGACTATACATTCAAAATATATTCTCTTCTATCCACTGAGTTATTCAGTTACAACAGCCTCAGTATAACTCACTTAATAATCATTACCACAAATAAGCACCATCTTTCAACAAAGTGATGCACGTTCATGACACCCAGCTGATCTGTATGGCGCAATTGTGTTGTTGGCACAGGATGAATACTGGGGAAAGTCATTTCACGGCACCTCCAATCCGCTCTACAATTCATTGCGATCGCTTTGGTTTCCTTTCCTCTGTAGCTAGCAGTGTACACAGAAAAAAGCTAATTAGCGCGGCACGTGCCAGCAAAATGATGTTGACGGTATTGCTGAAATATTCTTCATAAATTTGATTAAAATTCATCAGTAAAATTCTTGTTCAGTGTTCAGCATGCATGCATTTAAGTTCTGGAGGAAACTAATCTGCGGAAGTAATAGGGCCTACCTCATTCACAAGTATGTGTTGTTTCATCGATTAAAATGAATCACGTCCTTGTACTCGTATTGCTAAGTTGAGCTTCGAGGGAGCTTTGATGGAAGGCAGATGTAATTCAATTGTTACATCTACTACTGAGGAAGAAAAGGTACATAAACCGGGATTTCTTCAAAACAAAATATTAAAGAACACATGTCATAAACAAATAGACGTAAATGGTAGTACGACGACAACTATTTAAAATTATGATTTATGTGGACTGGTGCAGCGCGTCTTATGTCTAACAAAACTCGCAAGCACTTTTTTCACCCCAGTCACTTAGGAACAATGCTTACTGATCACGAAGGAAAAGATCCTTTTTTAAAACACAGCAGGACTCAATGTAAAAATCTGAACATCAAATAATTACTTTTACAAAAATTCAAAATGAACATGTACCCGAAATATCTCGAAGTGTAAGTTACTTAAGTTACCGTATTTGCACTTACTGGTGAAGCTCATTCAAATGGATAAAAACTTATTAAGCCATGTGTAAAAGGTGTAGGGTCATGTGTTATTAATAAGCAGATTGTCAAAAAATAGATGTCGTAAAATTATCTGACAATTGCGCCATACAGATCAGGTGGGTGTCATGAACGTGACCCATCAGAGATATTTCTGCTGTCATAGGGAGAGGGCTAGTTCATCGACTTGGGCTTTTGCAGTGAGTATGTGTGCACTATAAATGTATGAATCCACACATGTTGCAGTACAGGCTGTACTACTAATATTAGTTCATTACAATTTTGATAACAGTATTGAAGATATACTCATGAGCTCATATTTACGTGAAAAAAAATAGCGGGTACATTAAAAAAATAGCGAGTACATTAAGTCGTATTAATGATTACATTATAAAATATCAGTTGGGAGATGTGTATTGATATTTGCACAAATGATTCTACAGCCGTTCTACGAAAAACCAAAGCAGCTGTATCGTCTACACTGTAGGTACTTACATGAACCACCAGTAGTTATTGTATTTTGCAGAAGCAAGCTCTAGTAACAAAAAAATGCCTACTGGTTTAAAATATCTTACGAATGAAGCCGTCAAAATGATAAAGTACGTAAAATCTTGACCACTGCAGTCCATATTGTTTAAAATGTTGTGTTACAAACTGGGTGGTGAAACATAACGCTCTTTTATTACTTGTATTAGTTGCAAAAGTTAGACGGCCGTCCAGAGCAAAAACGCTATTGGGGCTTCATGAACTTCGTAACGAGTTAATGGCCTTATTTAATCCGCAAAATAATTCAGTACAAAATTTTATTGAATTTTTAAAAATTCCTCTAAGCTTGGATTGGTAAGACAGAGATTTAGGAACCAGGTTTTAAATTGTAAGACATTTCCAGGGGCAGATGTGGACTGACCACAATCTATTGGTTATGAACTGTAGATTAAAACTGAAGAAACTGCAAAAAGGTAGGAATTTAAGGAGATGGGACCTGGATAAACTGACTAAACCAGAGGCTGTAGAAAGTTCCAGGGAGAGCATAAGGGAACAATTGACAGGAATGGGGGAAAGAAATACAGTAGAAGAAGAATGGGTAGCTTTGAGGGATGAAATAGTGAAGGCAGCAGACGATAAAGTAGGTAAAAAGACGAGGGCTAGTAGAAATCCTTCTGTAACAGAAGAAATATTGAATTTAATTGATGAAAGGAGTAAATATAAAAATGCAGTAAAAGAAGCGGGCAAAAAGGAATACAAACGTCTCAAAAATGAGATCGACAGGAAGTGCAAAACTGCTAAGCAGGGATGGCTAGAGGACAAATGTAAGGGTGCAGAGGCCTATCTCACTAGGGGTAAGATAGGTACTGCCTACAGGAAAATTAAAGAGACCTTTGGAGAAAAGAGAACCACTTGTATGAATATCAAGAGCTCAGATGGAAACCCAGTTGTAAGCAAAGAAGTGAAAGCAGAAAGGTTGAAGGAGTATATAGAGGGTCTATACAAGGGTAATGTACTTGAGGACAATATTATGGAAATGGAAAAGGATGTAGATGGAGATGAAATGGGAGATACGATACTGCGTGAAGAGTTTGACAGAGCACTGAAAGACCTGAGTCGAAACAAGGCCCCGGGAGTAGACAACATTCCATTAGAACTACTGACGGTCTTGGGAGAGCCAGTCATGACAAAACTCTACCACCCGGTGAGCAAGATGTATGAGACAGGCGAAGTACCCTCAGACTTCAAGAGGAATATAATAATTCCAATCCCAAAGAAAGCAGGTGTTCACAGATGTTAAAATTACCGAACTATCAGTTTAATAAGTCACAGCTGCAAAATACTAACGCGAATTCTTTACAGGCGAATGGAAAAACTGGTAGAAGTCTACGTCGGGGAAGATCAGTTTGGATTCCGTAGAAATGTTGGAACACGTGAGGCAATACTGACCTTACGCCTTATTTTAGAAGAAAGATTAAGGAAAGGCAAACCTACGTTTCTAGCATTTGTAGACTTAGAGAAAGCTTTTGACAATGTTGACTGAAATACTCTCTTTCAAATTCTAAAGGTGGCAGGGGTAAAACACAGGAAGCGAAAGGCTATTTACAATTTGAAACAGAAAGCAGATGGCAGTTATAAGAGTCGAGGGGCATGAAAGGGGAGCAGTTGTTGGGAAGGGAGTGAGACACTGTTGTAGCCTCTCCCCGATGTTATTCAATCTGTATACTGAGCAAGCATTAAAGGAAACGAAAGAAAAATTCCGAGTAGGTATTAAAATCCATGGAGAAGAAACAAGAACTGCGAGGTTCGCTTATGACATTGTAATTCTTTCAGAGACAGCAAAGAACTTGGAAGTGTCTTGAAAGGAGGATATAAGATGAACATCAACAAAAGCAAATCGAGGATCAAGGAATGTAGTGGAATTAAGTCGGGTGATGCTGAGGGAATTAGATTAGGAAATGAGACACTTAAAGTAGTAAAGGAGTTTTGCTATTTGGGGAGCAAAATTGGTCGAAGTAGAGAGAATATAAAATGTAGATTGGCAATGGCAAGGAAAGCGTTTCTGAAGAAGACAAATTTGTTAACATCGAGTTTAGATTTGTCTTTCTGAAAGTATTTGTATGGAGTGTACCCATGTATGGAAGTGAAACATGGACGATAAATAGTTTGGACAAGAAAATAACAGAAGCTTTCGAAATGTGGTGCTACAGAAGAATGCTGAAGATTAGATGGGTCGATCATGTAACTAATGAGGAGGTATTGAATAGAATAGTGGAGAAGAGGAGTTTGAGGAACAACTTGACAAGAAGAAGGGGCCGGTTGGTAGGGCATGTTCTGAGGCAGCAAGGGATCACAAATTTAGCACTGGAGGGCAGCGTGGAGGGTAAAAATCGTAGAGGGAGAGCAAGAGATGAATACACTAAGCAGATTCAGAAGGATGTAGGTTGCAGTAAGTACTGGGAGATGAAGAAGCTTGCACAGAATTGAGTAGCATGGAGAGCTGCATCAAACCACTATCAGAACTGAAGACCACAACAATATCAACAAGCTTGGATGTGAAGAGCATACATCGGACGTCGCGATCACAGTGCAGAAACGTTTATTGTTCCAACAATCTTACGCTGCCATTATTTCATCTCTTGGAACTTGTTGTAAAATTGTGATATCACATTACATTTATCGTTGATAAACTCGTCTATCTGGAAGACGTTTTACAAAGTGCAACGGAATGAACTTGTCATTGTTAGGCAAGAACATTACAGTTTTAATAAACGAGATAAAATTGCGTTTTTTTTTAGAGAAAACTAAAATTTCTTATTTCTTCAGTTCAAGAAAACAGTTTCTACTGCTTTCCTGCGTTCCACGAATGTTCCACTGAAAACAATTTTAAAATAGATGAAGTAGTTTCCAAAGTATTTACGACTTAAAGAAAACTCTTCTACCATATTATCCAAAGATTGGTGAGATAATTTCTGTGTTGGCAATCAATTTTCTATAACAACTAAGCCAACAGCCTTAAATGCAAGATAGTATGAACAACTATTTGACATAGTAAGTGACTCTCATTTAAAGCAAAAGCACAAAGATCAGCCATTATGTAATTTCTGGACGAATTTGTCAGACGAATATTGAAATTTATTAAAACATGTTGCAACTTTTTACTTCCGTTTTCCACTACATATTTATGTGAAGCAAGATTTTTTATTGTGCTGTAACCAAGTCTGAATTCACTGACAGGCTTGACACCGCACCAAATATTGGAATTCATCTTCCTATATTTGGGTGTCGAGAATATGTCTAGTTTAAGGACCCAAAATCAATGAAGGCACTGCAAACTTTAATTTGTAATTTATGCACCCAGAATTACATTAGCCACTGGAAACCTTACTCAAATTTGTTGTTTAGTGTTAAGGAAAAAATATAAAACAATTACTAAATACGTTTGAAATAAATAATTAATTTATTAAAGTTTTATTGTGATTTGTATGTTGTTAGTAATGATTTAATTTGAAGAAATTCCTAAATAAAACAAGTTTTCTCAGTTTCTCAAAATTTTGTGATTTTTATTAACCTCCAAAATAAACAAGATTTTCCATCACAGTACCAGGATTCTCGTAGTGTTCCGACAGATGAAAAGTTTGTGAACCATTTTTCTAGAGGTAGGAAAGTTGTATCTCGGCTTTTGAAGAACGGATGCCTAACGTAGCCGTAAAGCCAGTTTCGCTTGTCTAATGTAAATAATGACATACATACCTGATATCTATGTAATAAGCTAATGGGTGCTGGGTCCGTCTTCCTAATTTCGATTTAAGACACATCGCACTTAGTCAAAAATTTACAATAAATATCCACACGCTTGTTGTGGAGCACTCTGAATGTTTTTATTTTTTTCAGCTGCATTTGTTGTTATTTCTAAACACACTTGAACAGCAAAAGGAAGGAATATTTTCATACACTGCACTGCATGTCTAAAGGGTAAGCAATTTTCTTCTGTTTAGAAATATGTGAGGCAGTAAAATTGAAGTCTTTGTAGTGCAAGAAATTATATTTAGAAGAATGTTATCATTCCTTCGCTGCGGTTTTTGGGATGTAAGTGAAATATCTAATTTCTATTTATAATTTTTTTTAATTAAAAGATTTACTTTGGTTTATCACACTCCAGGGTTAAAAATTTTACTTGTAAGACAATGGGCGAGTAGTTGATATGAAACCTTCTAAAGCAATTCTTTACTTTGTTATCACAATATAATCAACTTCTAACTCGACACACAACATTAGTTCCAGTTGCACCCCACACTGGCCAATGACAAAGTAGTCTGTAGCGTACAAGGATCGGTGGTACATGCTGTACGGCATCTTATAGGTTTTTTCTCTTCAGTGTTACGTTTATTTTCTGTTTCTATATGCTGCGTCAGCTGTACTACCAAACGGTTCGAAAATGATGTATTTATTATTATTCTAGATGAAAATATTAGGATTTCGGAATGCACGTCCTTCGGAAAACTCCCAAAAAAGTGCCAGAACCTAGCCTACCAATATTGTGCGTTGCTGTGAATATTACGAGTAAATTTACCACTGATTTTTCAGCGAGTTATAATAGACGAACAGTTAGCCACACGGTAATGATTTCGCTGTGTTCACTAAATAAGTGTGTAGTACCACTGTTGTTCATTACCTGTTTAACGAACTACGTCTGAGACTTCCCGCAGAAGCATTATCATTTATGAGAAAATGATACCTATTAAATATTAATTAACAAGCAGCCAAATTTTCCCTTTGTATCACCTGGTGTAATGGCTGCCAACTTTTACGGTAAGAAAAGAAGGAACCATGATTAACGATAGCCCAAAAACGAGCTGATACATAGATAAATGTAACACTAGTGCGCCAAGAAACGAAGGACGCCAAGAAACGAAGGAAACATGATTAACGTTACGCCAAAACCGAGCTGAGACACAGATAAATGTAATAAGTTCGTTAGATACACAGTTTTCGATTTTGAGCAGGAGTCTTTCACGCCATGTAAAACATATGGAAACAGGAGTAAGAAGGCATAAGTACATGGATATTCATTCATGTCTGAGATTGGGGAACGGCAGATTATCTAAGAAAGTGTTAACTAAGCACCACTTTCGCTGAAAAATTTGCTAAAACGTGTGATTCGTTAATCCCAAAATTAGAATCATCAACCGGAAGGGAAGTTCGTTTGGCTGGCTTGAGTCTGAGTGTCACAGAAACGGTGAAACAATTTTAACAACAAAAACGGCATCTAATATCAACCGATAAGCACGTATACTCGTAGAGTTCCAGGAACTAGTTTGTAGCGTGTAACGAACAACATTTTATACCTCTTATGTATCGCTTTCACAACGATTGTGAAAGTAATTTACAATTTCGCAACCTCTTCTGTAAATCACAGGGAAAAGATCGTTTATAAATGTCAACATAAAGTTTATCCCTTTCACACACATTACAGTGATTTTCACAGTACAGGCTTAGATTTACAATACGTGCTACGCATTAAGATTCAGGAAAACTCTTGTGAACAATTATTTTCACTGTTACCTAAGTCGAAAGCCAATTCTGTTTCACCTGCATAATCACAATTAACTACTCAACACTGAAATCGTTTTCGAACTCCTCTTCACTAATGTAGGCTAAATCTACATCTCTCCCGTCATTGACGACCGAATGTATGAATCAAATACTAGTAAGGTTTCCTTTTTTTCAGTTATGAGTCTTTGTAAATACGGTACCCGTCCGGAAAATAGAGATTTGAAACAGATTCTATTGCGCGAAACTGTGCAACAGACACTGGGTAGTAGAAAACAGGTGTGCTAAATCTACTAGAATCACTACACACAACATAGCTTTTGTAAGAGCGTTTCGGCAAGGTCTTTTACATAAAATGCTAAGATACAGAGACACTCACCAGCAGTCTGGTCATGACTATGTCCCGGGAAACAACGCTTCTGCGTGGTAGTCTTACCTCGTTTATATACTGTTTCGTAAGCTTGGAAATTATTTCTAAATACTCCTTATTCAGATAGTGAGGCGTAATGATTGTTTCCGTAACATCGACGGGAATTTCCGACAAGTATCATTTTCGGGACAGAACGAAGAGGTTTCGTAGTTATGGGGAAATTTTGTGGTGAAGCTGTCTGCTGGGGAACGCGAGGAAGCGGAATTTGGAATTAATTTTTTATCTGCGCAACAGTATAACAGGATGCAGGAAATTACCGGCTGAAAGACGAAGGCCAAGATGGAGAAATCCCCAGGCGTGAATTGTTTTTGTCGAAAAAAATGTTGATTACGTGTGGCTATAAAAGTGTATTATTCAAGCATTAGAGTAATATTTATTATATTGTAATACAGAAGGAGAGTGGTGGGTGAATTGGCCGCGGTGGAAAACTGAATTTCCACCAAACCAAGGCTACTGATAGATGGTTTCCGCTTACACATTTCAAATTTACCTATTATAAAGGGTTATACTGAAGATTTACTGGTACAAAATATGTAACGAATGGGAGCTCTCTGAGTTTTTCTGAAGACTTAGGTAGAGGCTTACTCTCATTCAGTTGCAGTAACTGCCAAGACTTGGCATCTTCTTTTAATTGCAAACACTTTGTTTTGCTTCTCCTTCAGGTTTTCGTTCTTTATTAAACACACATCATAAGCTTCCCATAATAGTTCTACCACCTACCACATCTTTATTTTATCTTAGTGATCTTCTTTTCAGCGTATTACGTGCTTTGCTGCTATAGAAGAAGACGTCATATCATTGTTTACTGCCTCAGTTGGATTTTCCACGGCAAGAGGGCCCATGTTTGTTGCTCTGATTTCTGGACGTATTTTCCAGGAATATTGATGCCTGGGGCAGACCACGTTCAGTCGAAACTTCACGTTAGGTGAAATACAACAGAGCAGGTTGGTCTCATACAATATTGATTAATTAATTAAAAATCGTCCCAAAGTGATAAAATTACGGATTTTAGCTTTGTATGTAAAAGAATTTAGTAGCCAATCTGTAGTATTCGGAGTGATATGTAGAAGTAACTAATTTTTAATGGGGTAAATCATCTGTTGGGAAAGACTGGCCACGTTGCTCACTTTTCCCAACATGTAGTGTGGCCATTTTTCGGATCAGACGCCTGTTCGCCATTAACGGCTCACAGAGGAAACTGCCGAAGTGCAAGAAACAACAAGTAATTACATATGTAAGACATAAAAGCTATTAGTATACTTTTAAGTGAGGTAAAAAGAATAATAAAGTAGTTTTCACTCGCATCATATGACTAACAATTAGAAAGTTCCAAATAAAAGACTCTATGTTGCAGTGTCTATTGGTTAATAATGCGTTTCGTACTCTTAGTTTTCCATCAGGCAGTGGAGGCTGTGTCAGAATTAAAGCCGAGATTACAATCACGTTAGTCAGTATTAAAACCTGGAAAAAAACCATATTGACTAAGGTGATTGTGATCTCGGCTTTTAATTATATCGCCGCCTCCGCTGCCTTTTTAAGTTAATCTGATGATGCCCTAAGAGTGTGAAACGCGTCATTAATTAAAAAACGTTTCAACAGAGTCTCTATTTTATTCGGAACATGGAACCGCTGTTGCAGCACCGCGCCAGAGCAGAACGTAGCAATTATTATGAAAATCAGAAAAATGGTTACTAAAAATAATGGAGCTCGCTTCCTCTGTCAAACTCACTGACAACACTGATGTGAATATTGGAACTAGTTTGACACTTCTCAACAAGCGAGAGCACTGTTAACGTACAAAGGTAATGCAATGGCCACTTTTCGTGTCCTGCCCACTTTACCATACCTTCTCCTACATTGCTAACCCAGGAAGGATCCTTTCGAAGAACAGTTCCTAATGCTGATTAGGGCCTACAGCTCCAGTTATTTTAGAATTCATCTACATTACAAATGACTAACTCGGTTCATAGCACAGGCTCCAGTTGCAAACTACGTACCTAATGGCTTCTAGGGGCAACAAAAATTTGATTTTCAATATTTCATAGTTGACCTAATTTAAAAATATAAATACTGTCACAAACTACCCATTAAGAGGTATGATCTTAAGTTAAACGTTTAACGCAGTAAGGCAAGCATTACTGTTGCAAACTGTGATTATATCTATTATATCTAACGGCAGCGTAACTCACAGTCCGCTAAATATCCAGAATACATCCAGCCAGTATTTGAGAGTGAGGGCACTTGCAACAAACTTGACACACAAAACTTCACCCTGCTGACCCCTCACCCCCAATATCCGCCCCCCCCCCCCTCTCAAAGTGATGTAAGGAAAAATCGCTCACTACATTTTCTCCGTTCACGCAGTCAAATTGCCGCTTCAGCCAGGCCTTCCTACTGACTCTATTTCCAACACATTTTGCTGACAGTAGCCACATTTACTACTGAATGAACTTACAAAATTATTTCACTGTAGACATATAGTTAAGGAGATATATCGTCATAAACATTGTGACCCGTGAAAAAAAATTGTTTGCGTAGAAGAGACCTCAAATTACCCAAACTATACTTATCCTGTGTTCGATAATGTGAGCACCTTGTGACTTCCAACAACCTTCAAGCATACTTTCAAACTTTTATCTATACTTTTTTCTCTCCAACATCCTTAAATCAAGTATTTAGCAACGTATCTCATTTATAAAGTAATCACGCTTTTTCAAGTATTTAATAGACACGAGCCCGATTCTTT
Organism: Schistocerca nitens; assembly: GCF_023898315.1. Classification (NCBI taxonomy): domain Eukaryota; kingdom Metazoa; phylum Arthropoda; class Insecta; order Orthoptera; family Acrididae; genus Schistocerca; species Schistocerca nitens. Next base: position 252,596,424 of record NC_064618.1, read on the forward strand.
AAAGAATAAATTGTTTACTGGTATACTCGAAAAAAAATTGAGAACTATATATATCAGGAAAGTCAACGATCGCCTGTAAAGAAGTACTACTTAGTCTGAAACACGCTTCGTATAAAATCGCTGATTCGGAAATAGATCAAATCTGCGACACAAACTAACAAAATTATCGTGTGTATCATATGTTAACTGCAGTTAACATTCTAGAATATTTGAATAAAAATGAATTACCTTAACTCAAGACAGCTAAATCGAACTTTGAAAAATATATACCTATTAATTTGTCAGAAACACTTAATGTTATAAAGCTACAATTAATTTTCCTAATATAAAATTGTGGTAAGCCATTTTAGATTAAGCACTTTGTCTGAAGCAATTCTCGTACCGTCAGAAATGGAACTAAATTCCAAGCAGCGGTGGTCCATTTACGTCTTCTAAGAACTGGCATTTACAAATTTACTTCTAAACGAGAAACGATAATTATCGATTGGGTTATTCACATGCTTAAACACTGATGCAGAAAGTGTCTGAGATATATCTTGGGATAGTACTTCTCTGACAATATCTCCTCACAATAACATCACTCTAACAGCGGCTCTGAACACCTCCGGCTATTGAGATACCTGTCTGATGGTATGTTTAACTTATGAACTTCCACTATTAAACGCTTTTAGAATTCACTTAGTTCTCTACGTTCGTTCGTTAAGACGAAAACACGTTGATGCACAGTGTCTGTGCTCATATACCGTAGCATGCATAGTGTGATGTAATACGGAGCCTGTTTGTCAGGTATAGGCTCACTTATGATCACCTAGTATCTATCCAACGAAACTGCACTCATGTTTATATGGGCTTCCGAATTCCAGCATATCGTTTGACTGGCTGTCATACGAGATGAAATAACTGGGGAATAAACGAGGTACGCTTTAGTAATCTAAAAAATAGACAGAAACCACGAGCTTCTAGAGTAAATGAGGACTGAAACAACTGTTACTTTGCTCCATGGTATAAAATAAATAAAAAATAAAATGGAATAAAATATTAATGATTAATTATTCTGTATGTATGATGATTGGTTGTAATTGGTATTTGCTTATCTGGAACGTGGACGTTTAATTATTCGGTATCAGACGCTTGACAATGGCTATTTGGAAAAGGCAATGTAACTCATAGTTGACCGTGAAAGAAAACTGAAATAATCGGACTTCGTAATTAAATCGTTTCCAAAGACTGCTGCGGTAGGTACGGACTCATGATCTAATCTCAATATTACAATGATTTGCCAGCCATGCCAATACGTCGTACAGAGGTGATTGTCTACTAAACATAAAAAAGTTACACAGTTAGTTAAATCAGATATATTCAATGAAATAGCCTACAGTTCATAATCCTACTTACTTTTATAAATATAAATTCATTACAGAATCGAGTGCCTAGTGTGGTTGCAACTCGCAGTATTCTTCTATAACATGAAAATATGGCGGTGTGCCAGACAATAAAATAAAATACGTGCTTCTCGCACCACTTCTACCTGAGCTCTCTCCTCTCTTAAACAGACATAAGAGTAACGTAATTATTCTTTTGTCTTTATCAGCGACACAGCGCTGCAGTTGTGTGCCATAGGCTTTATTTATTAGTCACTGATTATTTATTTAATTAATATTTCGCGTTTCCGCGGAAACTCACGCTCGGCATGCAAATGTGCCTTTATATTGCCCCCTGAATTGCGAGGCGAAAGGACACACCTGCAGGCGAGCAATTCACCTAAAGGCACAAGTAAATCTAAGTTATCTACAACTATTCACATGACTTACATTACACACATTATACACATTATATACAAAATTTGAATGACGCGGGTGCGCCGTAAAAGTTCTTATGTTGGCAGATAGAGTGCGCGCATGCGCAGAAGCGTCTGTGTGACTCCGGCAGTGGCGTTATATCATACAGTTAGATCACGCGGCACAGTAATGCAGTTCATATTGTTCGTGTGCGCGCGTATCTTAGTCGTTGCACAAAGAAAATATTCAACCAAGATTACATATGAAGACTACATTCTATAACAGGTAACTTAGTTTTAAATTTACAATATTTGTTATATCACAATACAACTCAGATTGTTGAATGTTCTTAGTTACATAGTATTGTTTTGAAATACTTCAAAGAAAAATGTCCGTATGTTTCAGGTGCGTCGACCTATTCACATCGTGTCGTTATTACAGTTCATATTCATCTGCTGCACAATAATTTTTTCACAGGTTAGTATCATCGTTGTATAACAACGTGATTAAAACATAAGCGTGTCCATTTCCATTTCCATTATAGTCGTTGTGATGCAGTTCGTTGTGACTAAAAAACATTGTTTATTACAGATTTGACGTGACCCGTTAGTAATTGGTCCACGTGCAGTTCGTTTTTTACATTCCGTGGAAGCTTGGTTGCAGAACCTCGGACGGTACATAGCTGGCGTGGATCCTTGGACAGTCCAGGTAAGAGTGTCCGTCACATTTCGAGAACATTTCATTCCCTGAAGTTCCAACCAAAATTCTTCCTCCCGTCGTGTTGTTTTCTGGACAGGCACTTTGTGTCCGTTTAATCCAGTTAACGTCTTGAAGTTAGGTACTGTAGTATTGTCACTAGACGATGCACGAATTATGCACTTCACATTTTCAGTTTTTTGCTGAATATAGCTCACCTAAATGTTCGTAGTTATTAATCAAAGAAATGGTTCATCGCGTTTACATAGGTACGATGCATAATGAATGTCATTAACAGTTTCTTTCACATAGGTTTCTGCGTAGTTGCAGAGTTAGTAATGTTCATTAATGTCCGTGAACAATGGTTCACTATGCAATGTCCTTTTGGCACTCGTTTTGTTCAAATTTCTTTTACATAGTAACAGTTACATTATACATCATTGAAAGAGAAAAAAAAATATAAGTAATCATACATACACACGTCACATATTTCTTAGCATAAATATAATACAGTTGCACATAAACATGTTTACATCATTATTACATAGCTATGGGTTATTACATTGTGTCACATTTGATTACATGAATTGCAGATAATTACGTCCTCTTTAAAGGTTTTGCTGGGATTTTATCGATGTTTATTTTGTGATGTCATCTGAAATTAAGATAGGTTAGACACAACATTCATTACATCAGTAGGCAAGACCAGGCATTTTCACTACTCAATAAATATTCAAAATAGTAAGAGAGAAAATGTTTGATTCCTCGCGTTTTGTGCGTGTGTGTATAGTGTCTGTGTGGCCTTGACTACTGATAGATGCTTTTCGTGTTGAGAGATGTGCGTCTAATCTATTTCTCAAAGTAAAAGTTCGCTTCACAGATGACGTCTGTCGGTTCGTCAGGTGTCACACCAAGTCAGTGATACCTACAGTCACAAATGTTCCGTGAAAAAATTAATATATCATTCACTGCTACGTAAACATAAATTTTATTTTAATATTCCGTCTTCCAGGTGGTAGCGCGCGCTGAAAGAAGAGTTCTTCTGCCTTCAACTGCGTCACTGGAACCGCTGAAATGAAAATTTCTATATTACTTACTATCTGTGTTGTAGCAACAGAGTTTTTTGGAGTTGCTTAGCAATGTTTTGATGGATGTGACTTTGACATTATTCCGCATGAAATGCTCTAAGATCTCGGTGTGCGTATAGCCCAATAATTTTGTTAGTTCTACGATGTTGTAACAAATACGCACCAGGATGCGGTATGTTAACAATTATATAAGGTCCTTCATATAGCAGACGCCACTTAGCGTTGCGTCGTTTGAGTGCTACAGATTTATGATGAGTACGAAGTAGTACAAGCATTCCTACCTCGAATTTTTGTTTTCTTTTTATTATGTTTCTGTGATGTTTGTTTCGTATCTGTGCGTGATGTGTCAGCGTAGTCAAAACTGCTTTTATTTTCTGTTCAGGTGTGATTTCCTTGTCTGACAACTTAGGTAATGGTTCTATCCACTGATCGTTCTGTTTGCAATTGAACATGATCTCGTTAGGTGTGTAATTTGTATCGTAAATATTTAAGTTATTGTGTACGTCTTCGAAAAGACTTAGGTAGGACACCCAATTAGTATGTTTTGATGAAATATAGGTCCTCATGAATCGGTTTAATTCTCGGAAAAGTCTCTCAGTCGCGTTACATTGTGGACTAAACTTTGAAATAGATATACTTCTAATGTTATTGTCCTTCAAGAAATTTGTCCATTTGTACCCAGAGTAGTATGCTGCATTATCTGACAGAATTGCTTTTGGTTTTCCCACGTGCGTCAGGTAATCACTTGAGAATCTTCGTATTATAGCACTTGCAGTGGCGGATTTTAAAGCATAAAGTTTTACATGTTTAGAAAATATATCGTAAAAAGCCAAGATATATTTGACGCCTCCAGAGCTTGCTGGATGCGGTCCACTGATGTCAGTACACAGAATTTCCAGGGGTTTACTGGGTAAAATAGAATGTAAATCTGTCTTTGTGGATAAATTCTGAGGTTTTGATTTTTGACATATGACACATGTTTTCAGTTCCCTGTAAATTTTTCTTCTCATATTGCTAAAATAACAGTATGTGCTGAGCTTTGCTAAACACTTCTTCGTCCCATAATGACCCCAAACTAAGTGTGTGTGCCAAATTAGATTACGTTCAGACTCTTTGGGAATGCATACACACCAGTTAGTAGCATTTGAATGTCGGCGATAAAATAACACATCATTGTGTAACTTGTAATACTTAGTCAAAGGATGATTGTGTTTTTCTACCAGTAATGTTATTATCTTATACCAGTGAGGATCAGATTTTTGTAATTTAGCCATGTTTCTGCACATATCAATATAATATTGGTGATACTGCTTGTCTTGCATTAAGAGAATCCTGTAGTCATTTATATTTTCTAAGTCACTGTTGGTTTCATTCATACCTTGTGGAAGTCTAGACAAAGCGTCGGCAATGGTGTTGTCCTTACCTTTTATGTACTTAATTTCAAAAGAGTAGTTCTGAAGTGTAACTGCCCATCGTGATAGTCTAGGATGTACAAGTTTACAAGTTAACAAAAATGTCAGGGCCTGGTGGTCGGTATAAATTACTGTATGTTTTCCAAATAAATAATAATTGAATTTCTTGAATGCCCATACTATGGAAAGTGTTTCTAACTCAGTAGTGGAGTATGTACGCTCACATTCAGATAGAGTACGACTCGCAAACCCAATAATTCCTATCTGTTCCTTATCCTTATTCTTTACAACTTGAAATAAGCAACATCCCAAACCAGTACGTGAAGCGTCACAAGTCATACAAAAATCTAAATTGAAATATGGATGGCTCAATAAGTTTGCATTCACTAAAGCATGTTTAATTGTATTAAAGTCATTCTGGCACTGTTCTGACCAGATCCAAACTTGATTCTTTCTGAGTAGATTTAGCAGATGTTTACTGTTCAAAAGTGGTTGTGGCAAAAAACGTCTGAAAAATGAACATAGCCCAAGGAATGATTTTAACTGCTTTTTAGTTCGAGGACTAGGAAAGTTTCTGATAGCATCTAATTTACTGGGATCAGGACGTATGCCCTGTGAATTAATGATATGTCCTAAATATTTTATCTCACTGCAACCAAACTTTGATTTTCTAAGATTGGCTGTGACTCCAGCTTGTGCAAATTTTTCTAAAATTCTTTGAAGTGTGTCAAGGTGTTCATTCCAAGCCTGTGTAGCTATCAGTATATCATCAACATAGTGTGTGACTGTCTCAACTAAATCATCGCCAAGCACGGTATCCAGGGCTGTAATGAATACCCCAGAACTGACATTCAGTCCGAAAGGTAGAACACAAAACTGATAGGTTCGCCCCCCGAACATAAATGCAGTATATTTCCGAGAATCAGGAGTGATACTCACCTGCCAAAATGAATTAGCGAGATCTATTGTGGAAAAATACTTTGCATCTAGAAATTTCTGTAATTGCTCTTCTAAATTTTCGGGTTTTGTGTGAACTGGTAAAATTATTTCATTAATTGCTCGTGCGTCTAACACTAACCCAATGCTTCCATTTGATTTTTTGACAACAAGTAGAGGACTACAGTAAGGTGAGGTGGATGGTTCAATGACCTTCCAGTCTAACATTTGTTTTAATTCTTGCCACACAGCAGGTCGTTGAGATAACGGTACGTTATATGTCTTGTGGTAGAAGATCTTGTGAGGCTTAACTTCAATCTTGTACGCATACGTGTTGATAACACCTATTCGTTTGGCAAAAACTTGTAAATATTTGGATAACACTTCCTGTAGTTTTATACGTTCATGTGCACTGAGAGCTGTAGCTTCATTTATCTTATGATCAAGCAATGTTTTCAAGTCCATTAGCTCTGTGTCGTATGAGTGTGTGTGCGTGTCTTGAATGTCATTGTCAAGTACTAACTGAACCTTGTACCCTGTACAGTGTTTGTCATGCTTAAGAGTTCTCCTGTCCAAATCAATAATAATTACACTGCCTTTATCATTTAAAGTACATTTACCGTTGGAGAAGTCTATAATGCAGTCCTTCTCGCTCATAATATCTATTCCTAATATGCAATTTGTCACAAGGTTTTGTACAACCAGGAATGGCCATTGTACGGTTCCATTACCTATTTTAATGTTTACAAAAACTTGCTTCGTAACCCTACATGACTTATTACCTAGTGCAGTAGTTATTTTACAGTTTTGGGCAGGAAACTCAGGCACAGGTTCCAATTCACACATCTTTTTATAGAAATTAAAAGACAAAACGCTCACAGCTGCACCTGTATCTAGAATAATAGAAGTTGGAATCCCACCTACTACACCAGTGGTAGATGCTAAAACAATTTCATTTGTGTTTGAACGACATTGTGTACTGTCTTGTAAAAGTTCATCTGATATATTGTTATTGTGGTTGTATCTTATAAATAAAACAGGTAATTTTTGTTTAGAATTATTCGGCATATCATTATTCTGATGTTCAACTGTGGTGCCAAATAACTGATTAACATTGAAGTCGCCCCCCAAGAATTCCTCAGCCACGACCTGGGGCATAGAAGTGACTGTTTCTAGTTTGTTGGATTAGCATTTGTACTAGGTACTGACACAGATTGAGGTTGTGTGTCAGGTGTCATTTCTATTATATTCACATTCGGATATTGCCTATTGTGATCTCCAAACTTTTGCGGTTGTTGTTGCTGTTGCGCATTATAACTTACCTGTCGGTCATAAGGTATGCTCCAATTTTGTCCTGGTGGCTGCTGTGTTAAAGCAGTGTTTGAATGAAAGTACTGATAGTTACGAGTCCAGCCTTGACGCTGTCTTGGCTCGTAGTTATTATTATTTCTGTTTCTGTTTGTGTTTTTGTTGTTGCCTATGTATCCGTTGTTACCGTTGTAGTTATTACCGCAGTGCCTTTTGTATGGATTGCCGCATGAAGTGTTATTACTGTTGTAACTATTGTTTGTATTGGAATACGCGTGTTGATTTTGATTTCCGTATTGAGACGGCATGTGAGTTTGCTGTTTTTGTTGTACCGCGTATCCAACTGTGGGCGCGCCAGAATTGAGTTGGCAAGCCTGCATGTTTTGCATTCCACTAGTGTAAACATTGTGGCTGCTGTTTTGCCGCGCGAAGCGCTGATCTTCAAGTAACATGTCAACCGAATCTAAAGCTGTTAAAAAATAATCTGAATCGTCATCCGGGATATGTAGGAGTTTTTCTTTAATGTTGAAAGGCAATTTGGCCTTCAACGCACGGAGTATATCGCGTGTTGCGACTGGTTCGTCTAAAAAGTGTCCCATGTTCAAGTATTTTTCAAAATATCGGCGTAAGTTGCCATTTTTACTGTTAAAAGTTTCAGGTTCTAGAATTTGTCTTCTGAGTCGCTCCTGGACGGATTGCGACCAGAATTTGTTCAGAAAAGCACGCTCAAACTCACTGTACGTGGTACATACGTCCGCTTGACTGTATGCCCAGACAGCTGCAATGCCTTGGATGTAACCGACAATATATGAAATCTTTTTCCGGTCACTCCAAGTGCGTGGAAATGCGTTACTAAAAGATTTAAGAAAAATCACCGGATGAATGGTTCGTTTTTCTGGGATAAAAATCTGAAATTGCCTGTGTTTCATTAAGCTTTCTTCTTCCTTCGCATTGTGATATGGATTTGTTCCACTGTAATTACTGCAATGTTCAGCTGGCGAGTAATTACAATAATGTTGCTGTGGTTTACCATGATAATAGCTTGTGTTTGTGTTTGTACATCGTGGTATGTGTTGTAGTCGTGGTGTGTTTTGTTCTTGTGTGTTTGTCGTGTGCGGTATGTGTGTGTCATACTCGAATGTATATTGGTTCCTGAACTGTACATTTTGACTGATATTTTCGTTACATTCAGACTGTGGTCGATTGGTCGATCGGTGAATTGTGTCATTGGTCCAGTGACGGATTGTACTGCGTCACTGATCAGCTGTTTGTTATTAGTAATGTATTGCGCTACGGAGTCGTGCACAATTGTTGGTAAATTTTCACGTAGGCATCTATCAAAATGTTTGTCTTTGTTCACTACCCAATCATGAAATTCTTTATTAATGTTTTGAAAATGAGCTGTAGCATCAGATTGTAAGATGTCAGTCAGGTGTTGCTCAACATTGTCAAATTTATTCTGTACGTCAGTAATTCGTTTTTCAAGGTTGTCGTGTACTGAAGGATATGTTTGAATTTGTTCAGTAAGAACTTCACACGTGACATTAAGATTTTTTACTTGTGTCTGTAAAAGTGCTACGTCAGTTGTAGTCTTTTCTTGTGTCGTATTAAGCTGGGAAAATTTAGTACTGAGTTCAGTCATCTGTTTGGTCAGTGTGGCGTCTATAAGTTCCACACGTTTACATAAAGTGTCATTACTCGTCTTGAGTGCTATGAGGTCAGATTTAATTTCGTCATTTTGTGTCTGTAAGGTTGCCATGTTTTCGGCGTTCTGTTTCATTATCATTTGTAACATGTCGGCAATGTTTACCGTTTGCAACGTCTGTGCCCGCGCCGCGTCATTAGACGTGACGTCATGCATTAACATGGGCTCTGACTGAGACTTTGAAATTTTTGCGGTGGACGGCCTATTGTCAAAATTTCCGTCAACACTTGCGTCAATGTTTGATAAATCGTCACTACCGGTTGCTGTCGTAAAGTCATTTTCTAACATTTGTCTCTCGTCCGAGTCGGATTGTGTGTGAATAGTACGTCTTTGCTGTTCCATTTTTGCGTATTGATTTCTAGTCATTACCATGCCACACGTGATTTATGTTTCAAGAAAATATTTGACACTGATTTTAAAATGTAATGCAGTTGAGCATGAATCGCTCGTAGCAACAATGGCTGTCCCGTTAATTTAAAAATATAAACTGAATTTGAGATTATTGGTAATGGCTGCTGGCCATGTTACATCATATCGTACAGAAGTCGGCCATATTGTACACTCGTGTATTGGTATTGTTGGATACGTTATTGTTTAGGAAAAAGTGCTAAGAATGAAATTTGTTACTGAAAACTGTTATGCGCGAAAGAAACACTACAGAATTTACTGAAAAGCTAATACACTGAATTATACGTCTGGTCAAGCCTGCTAATGCAAAGATGCTGCGTCTTACCTTATTTTGCTGGAAGCTTCATTGCGTCTTCCGGCAAAACTTTAGAATTGGAAAATATCTTCAGATTTTCATTATCTCTCATACATTCACGTCCTGGTCCAGAAAGTTGATTTTTGACATGAAACAAAAAGAACAATGTAACAAATGACAAAATAACAAGTCCTGTCACGGTCGCCAATATAAAATAAATAAAAAATAAAATGGAATAAAATATTAATGATTAATTATTCTGTATGTATGATGATTGGTTGTAATTGGTATTTGCTTATCTGGAACGTGGACGTTTAATTATTCGGTATCAGACGCTTGACAATGGCTATTTGGAAAAGGCAATGTAACTCGTAGTTGACCGTGAAAGAAAACTGAAATAATCGGACTTCGTAATTAAATCGTTTCCAAAGACTGCTGCGGTAGGTACGGACTCATGATCTAATCTCAATATTACAATGATTTGCCAGCCATGCCAATACGTCGTACAGAGGTGATTGTCTACTAAACATAAAAAAGTTACACAGTTAGTTAAATCAGATATATTCAATGAAATAGCCTACAGTTCATAATCCTACTTACTTTTATAAATATAAATTCATTACAGAATCGAGTGCCTAGTGTGGTTGCAACTCGCAGTATTCTTCTATAACATGAAAATATGGCGGTGTGCCAGACAATAAAATAAAATACGTGCTTCTCGCACCACTTCTACCTGAGCTCTCTCCTCTCTTAAACAGACATAAGAGTAACGTAATTATTCTTTTGTCTTTATCAGCGACACAGCGCTGCAGTTGTGTGCCATAGGCTTTATTTATTAGTCACTGATTATTTATTTAATTAATATTTCGCGTTTCCGCGGAAACTCACGCTCGGCATGCAAATGTGCCTTTATAATGGGTACGTACAGCACTTACGATTTCGTACCCAAACTCTTCACGATGTCTCCCTTGGTGTAGCGGAGCAACTAATCACTGTGGAAACATGCCTAGTTACGTAATGTATAGCCGTGGATACGTTTCTGCCAAATCATTTGTCCATAATGATGATGACTCCTAGCTCGCGTAAGTGTTATCCGTACAACTGCATTGATAGTTTCATCGTTTGTCCGCTATTCATCACACGGCATTCTAATGTTATCTACGTCTGCAGGGAGATGAAATAACTACAGATAACGTTTAAGTAGTTTTATTTCTTAACCTAAATATTCGAGGTGTGGCTAGAAAAAAATGGTTCAAATGGCTCTGAGCACTATGGGACTCAACTGCCGTGGTCATTAGTCCCCTAGAACTTAGAACTACTTAAACCTAACTAACCTAAGGACATCACACACATCCATGCCCGAGGCAGGATTCGAACCTGCGACCGCAGCAGTCGCACGGTTCCGGACTGCGCGCCTAGAACCGCGAGACCACCGCGGCCGGCGGCTAGAAAAAAACCGGACTAGTACTGGTGAAACAATAAAACGAATGCAATAAGGCTGAAAGTCGCGTGGCCTGTCACGTGACTCTCGCTCCGCCTACTGCTCGAGTTTCATCTGCCTCCTGCACTCAGTCTGCCCGTGGCGTCTGTTTTAAGTAGTTGACGTTTTGTCTGTGCGTCGGAAAATGTTGAGTGTACAGAAAGAACAGCGTGTTAACATCAAATTTTGTTTCAAACTAGGAAAATCTGCAAGTGATAGGTTTGTAATGTTACAACAAGTGCACGGCGATGATTGTTTATCGCGAACACAAGTGTTTGAGTGGTTTAAACGATTTAAAGATGGCCGCGAAGACACCAGTGATGACACTCGCACTGGCAGACCATTGTCAGCAAAAACTGATGCAAACATTGAAAAAATCGGTAAACTTGTTCGACAAGATCACCGTTTAACAATCAGAGCAGTGTCTGAGTTAACAGGAGTTGACAAGGAAAGTGTCGAACAAGTTTACCGATTTTTTCAATGTTTGCATCAGTTTTTGCTGACAATGGTTTGCCAGTGCGAGTGTCATCACTGGTGTCTTCGCGGCCATCTTTAAATCGTTTAAACCACTCAAACACTTGTGTTCGCGATAAACAATCATCGCCGTACACTTGTTGTAACATTACAAACGTTTCACTTGCAGATTTTCCTAGTTTGAAACAAAATTTGATGTTAACACGCTATTCTTTCTGTACACTCAACATTTTCCGACGCACAGACAAAACGTCAACTACTTAAAACAGACGCCACGGGCAGACTGAGTGCAGGAAGCAGATGAAACTCGAGCAGTAGGCGGAGCGAGAGTCACGTGACAGGCCACGCGACTTTCAGCCTTATTGCATTCGTTTCATTGTTTCACCAGTACTAGTCCGGTTTTTTTCTAGCCACACCTCGTATTATCAGGACGTTTCTAACATTAATTGTCACTCTCGATTCCGTCTCACGGAAGGGAGACGGCAAAGCAGTATACAAATGACTGAAAAGAACCTCTTCTGAACAGCGAATTTCCTTATAGACAAAAATAGATACTTAAATGTACTTTTATTTGTTAATTTGACACGTTGTATGTGTTGAAGAAGAGAATGTATAGCTTGGCGAGGTATGCAGCCCATTACCGCTTTCAGATACGGGCGGACATTCGCTGTCTTGCCTTAATTCAAATATCCCTTTACTTATGAAACACAGAACTAAATCGCGTATTTTTAGCATCAGTTATATTTGTGAATACCACATTTTCTCTCTTTTACACACACAATGTATGCAAGCTTTTTATGCACTGATTCTGTCTGCTATTTCCACCGCACTTTCCGACATCATATATGAGAAGACATTTCCGACTTTTCCTTAAAATAGTTTACGATCTTCTTGTACGCAACAACCTCAAAAATTTCTTTTCTACTTCATCCTCTTCATATTTTTCTTTTAGCCTTTTTCCTATTCCTTGCTATTTAATGTGGTTTCTATGTTCCATATTTTCCTCGGCTGATATCACATCCTACATATTCATGTATCTCTTTCAAATATAAACACAAGATCTAAGCTGACCATTACACTTGGATGTCTGCCTTTCTCCTACCTGCAATTCAGTCTAAATTATCTGATTCTTTCTTACCTTCCCCTCATCTGCCGCTAAATACAATTAATTTTGCCTGCCGCTGTGGCCGAGTGGTTCTAGGCGGTTCAATTCCGAACTGCGCTGCTGCTACGGTCGCAGGTTCAAATCCTGCCTCGGGCATGGATGTATGTGATGTCCTTAGGTTAATTAGGCTTAAGTATTTCCAATCCTAGAGGACTGATGACGTCGGATGTCAAGTCCCATAGTGCTTAGAGCCATTTGAACCATTTGAACAATGAATTTTTTACCTATGTACTTACTATTGCAACTTATGATTTCTTATGACGTTTTGTGGGGTGATGCCTCCTCTTAGTTCTTTGAATTTCATATTATACTTGTTTACTATTATGACCACAGTCAATACATGAGTTTATATGCGCTTCATTATCTCCTATCAAACATGTAATTATGCTATGCGGCAACGTATCTTCCTGAGTTTCATACTTGTTTAAGCGTAAGTTCCGCTCCGATTTTTATTTTTGTTTTGTTTTTAGCTGAAAGTAATTATGTCTTTGAACCTAGAGTACATGCTACAAATTGTTCAGTCTGCTACAAAAACCTAGAAACATTTCTACCCATCTAGCAATTTTCTGCAGTATTGCTTCAACTCTTTGAGAAGTACATTGCACTTTGTCATAATTTTCCTCTTCCCACTTTCATCTCATGCAACATATATTTTAATTTCCTCAATAGCTACCTGTATTTTTCCTATTTTCTGTTGAATATATCTCGTTATGATCCAGACCAATACTTTGTGCCCTGCTTTTTTCCTTGTTTTATTTCGTAATTTTAAAATCATTTCTCAATGCTTTGCAGATAGAAGCTAAGTGAAAACTATGTTAAACTCATAGAATATTTCTTATTAATTTTTAATTAATTCAAAACTTCAGTTTCACTTAAGTAATCATTATGACATAATCGTTATTTTTTTCGGTTTGCCCCTATTGCTGTGCAGCGTCCATCTGTCCACCTCGAATTGTGGCGTGGAACTAATGCACTAATAGGTATCCTGTTACAAGGAAAACAGATGTTAACATGATTGCGTGTCCCAGACGTCAATTTTCTCTTTTACCTGCGTGATAATTTTATGCCAGTCACTGTACAATTTCACAGAGACACGCAGATAATGAATGAGTACTGCTCTCTAGCTTACCACTTGATCGTAACCAACTCGAACAGCTGAGTATGCGGATAAATTTTTCTGCGTCAACAAAGGGTACTGGGACACCGTCATAATTATCTGATCCTAAAATTACAGTCGCGAGTTTAAAAGTTTATGACGTTGAGTAAATAGGTGGATCAGCTTGAATATGTTACGTAGCATTTGGATCGACGTAGATTTTAAACAGAGTTTATTCCACTACACATGAATTCACATTAGCGTGATTCATCGAAACAAGGGAGCATCGACTAGCTATAAGCAGGAGCACAATAAAACACCAACGATCAGTTCCACTGAACACTAAGGTTCCTACTTAGGTCCACCTAGCAAAATTGCACTGTGCGTTTAAAGAAATACTGACAAAGTTCCAGCAAACTAATTTTATCCTTCATAGATTCCGTTTGCTGCTCAAAATAACCTTCGATTTTTACTGTCGCACCCAACAGATGCCAAAGAGTGTTAAGTCTCGGACACGACTCTAGCTTTTCCGCCCGAATCACCATACGGCAATGACTCGGTGGTACTGTATCCGCCAAACCAACTGAGCTGAGCCCTCGTTGCTTCTCGCTTATATGCTGTCCCATCTGCCTGGATTCTGACGTAACAAACCTGCGTCAGAACGCGCATTACAAGTGGAGTACAGAGCACTTGAATAAAGCATCCTTCACAGGAGACAGAAGTGACGTTCCATACTTCCTAGCAGTACGAGAAAAAGGAGACGAATTGATTGATTTTCCGTTATTGGTACCTGGCGAGAATACGTCCGACTCTTCAAAGAGGTAAAATTGCACATGATCTATTAATTCATTGTCAACGTCAGTGTGACCTCCACAAAAATAGTCATCCATTAAGACTATCAAAATTGTTCACAAGCTGTGTATATACGAGGCCGTGCTGAAAAGCAATGCCTCCTGATTGGTAATGTGAAAACTATTACAGCTTTTTAAATAAGACAAACGTTATTAAGATTCTACATCTTTGTTTTTCATGTCTTCATAGTTATTTCTCTACATAGTCACCCTGAGGTCAAACACGTTTCTCGCGACGAGAGACCAATTTGTTGACACTGTCGCTGTTTAATGTTTCACATTGTTGACGGAGGCACAACCTTTCATCTGCTTACACCTCTTCATCGCTGTCAAACTGAAGTTCTCGAAGGCGTTCTTTAACTTTTGGTAACAAATCAAAAGCGGATGAGGCCAACTCGGGACTGTATGAGGAATAATTGATGACAGTGGATCCAAGACCGGATTATTGCAAATGTCGCAGTGCTCGTATATGACATTATCACATTATCGTATATGACATTATCACATTATCATATTGAAGATGAGGATGCTCTGTGTGCGGACGAATTCCTCAAAGAAACTCGATTACAGCACTCTGTTCTTACGCACCGACATTGTTAGGTTACACGCCATCATGTTACACGTTCCAATTCCGATCCCTCTAGCGACAGAGGTCTGCAAATATGCAGGCATGAATAGTAAAGATGTAGAATGTTAAAAATAACGTCTGTTTTATTTAAAAAGCGTCAGAGTATAATCCTCTCAGAATTTTGAATAAAAGATGGGGTACACTGCTGATAGAATTTGCTTCCAGATGTATTTTCATAGGAATACAGTGAATGTCAGACTGATTCCTCTATACCGACAGATGTGGTGGTCTGCTAGAATTTAAACGATTTTTTATATTATAGACAAGGGGTGGATGGAACTTGAACAACAGCTCTCTCGTTGTCAAACTGTATACATTGCTTCATTAGATCAGTTTGCCATAGGGCTTTGGGTTCTGAAACATCTACTTGCGGTTAGATTGTCCAGAAACGTCCAGAGCGGATGAGGGTAACTTCGAAAGCTTATCTGCCGAAAGATGAGAAACTTTATTTTAATTTAAGAACTACTGAACGAAAAAATGATATTACATAAGCGTTAATTTCTTTATTGAAACAAGGAATTAATGACAAGGTAACATCCTAAGGTTTAACGGAAGGAATTGTACCTGTAGCTTACATAGTTATCACTATGAAGACCAATGACATTTTGAAATTTTCCACCTCTGCCGTTTCCCACAAGTATCTAGTTTATTATACCTCCCCTACGAAGAAACAGATTGCACATACAACAGTTTTAAGTATAACTAACTCACATACAAAAATAATATTTTACAGTGAACAGCCTAAAATTACACTTACAGATATTAATATGTAGTACAATCATCCTGTTAATAAACATCGAATTGCCAATCTGAAAGAGAGCACATAACGTGCGAACGTCAGAATTTAAACCAGAATATTTAGTGCATGCAGTAATAGTCATTTTTTCTAACACCACGTTGTAGGACACTATATGTTTGCCTTCGTCGTGGAACACCATCGGTCACCTCCGTCTACACGGTAAACAGTTACAGCGAACATAGAGCAATTTGAATCAGTGTTACCACACGTCGATACATGAGTCAGAGACGTAACGTATTGTGCGCTACGATAAGCATATATTAAAAGGCTGAAATTGTAAAAAACCATATCTAGAATCAACAGTGTGCCAAAGCATCAACTGATCCTGGGGAGTGTGGTGACATCCAGTAAAAGGGGGACGGAAGAAAGTCTTCATTAAATTTTGTAAGTAAAAAACTTAGAAATGTTCTCTGCCAGGCGGTATATCATTAGAAATATAACCTGTGATAACATAACCATTTATACGTAACAAATAATGTTTATGATTTCCTCAACCATACATTGTACAATTTCACCTATATTACTGCCTCTGACCTCTACATTCCCTGCAGAACTCTGGTGGTGCCGTCGGTTTACAGACTCCCTCCACGGTTACTTTGTCCCTATCCCACAGCACACTTGTCCTGAAAATAACACTACCCCAGATGTCATCATAGCATCTCCAAACCTCTTTGGATGCCACACTGCAGAAGTCTTCGATACTATTCCAAGTGAACACCTATCTGTCCTCCTCACCATCTCCTACACACAACCTCATCCTCCCAATCTCCACCCAAAAGACATGTACAACTACCTCTGGGACTCCATAGACAGATTGGAAGCCAACCTCTAACCTTTGCCCGCTCTCCATCACAAGCCCTACTCCTCTGAGTAGCCTCTCATTTGTACTGCTCCTCCCTAAGAACTCGTGACTAGGATGCACTCATTCACCACTGACAAATACAAATATCAGGACTTCACTAAATGCTAATAAACGCCAGGGCTGGCGCCAAACATGCATCAGGCTCAACTCTACACTCTCCATTAATTCTTCCAAGTACTGGAAAGCATTCCACCATCTCGTTGTCCGTCTTCTACCCCGCAGTACCTGCTGTTCCATGACAATCTGAGCTTACCTGACAACCTCAGCAAAGCTGACTACTTTGCATCCTATCTCTTTGACTTCTTCTCCATCCCTGATGACCTCATTTTGATTACTCCCTGTTCCCTTCCATCCATTAATGGAGAAACATCTCTGTCCCACCCTTGGCTTCCAGCTTCCAGTACTTGGACAGTATATTAGAAACAGAATTAAACAACCTAATCACAGCACATGACATAAAACAAGTACTTCACAGAAAATGCAATACATCCCCTAGTCACAACTGTATTACATATTGACATCTTTAAGTACGTACTGTCTCCTTTCTAGTCACCCTTGCAACCATTTATACCAACGTCCTTCACAAACTTTCACAATGGTTACTACCCTGAACTGTTAAAAGCGACCAAAATCCTACTTCTCAAACTACACAAATCATCTACCAATACCTCATCCTACCATCCCAATGCCTCTCCTCAGCGTTTAACAAGCTCTTTAAATCCATCCTCTTCTGATGCCTCCATCAAAAACTAAACCCACAGCACTTACTTCCCATTAGCCAGTGTGGCTTCCACCCGTTTTTTCTCGTCTGATGACCAGCTCCTGCACCTCACTCATCTCCTATCTCGCCACCTCAACAACCATAAATACGCTATTTTTGTCTCCCTCGAACTATAGAGAGCTTATGATCGTTTGTGACATCGACCATCCTCTCTAATCACCCATCCTTTGTCACCACTAACAACACCAATTCCCCATATTCCCTTACTTCCTTTTTCCCCAACTGCCTTTCTTACCCTCCTGACCTTTCCCTATCAACTTTCAACCTCACCAATACCCCCTCTGCTCCACCCCATCTTCTGTCCCAATGGCCACTCCTACCCCATTGATACTATCCACCAGTCCTCCATCCTTATACCACCACATTCCGACTGTCCTCGCCGACCAACGTTTTCCTCTTCAACAACAGACCCCCGCTCTCCTTCCCCAGGGCAGGCACTTCCAGTTTTGAGAGCCAGGAAAATACTTCTTTTAATTCTCAGTGTTTTTGAATGTGCTCTTATTGTGTTTCCTTTTACCTTTTATTATTACTGTTCTTAACTACGAGTGTAAGAAGTCACATTTATTGTATATATGAAAACTTCCATTTTATTTTCAGCTTTATACAGTTTTAAATTACTTATAAATACCTCGCCTTCCGGTTTTCTTCATCTAATTTTTTTGCCATTTGGTTCGAGAGGGGGTTGGTTGTACGACGAACAATCTACCTCCATCCCCCCTCATATGAGATGTGGGGGTATGAAATAATACACAAAAAAAGACACGTTGGCACATGTAAGTACAATTTTACGCTGCCTCCTCTAAAGTATTATTTCTGTTTGTCAGTAATCCAAACTTACAGTTGTTTCTTTCCAGAGAGCAATCGAAAACGGTCTATAAATCCGAAATTTGCCAATAGTGCCAGGTATCATACACTGAATGGTTGTGAAAAACAGCCGACATGGAAAACTTCAAAATATCCGTCTGCAGAGCCCGACATGAAGGAAATGAGTATGTAAAGTGATGACTAATTCTCAAGGGTGCTGTGAATATTTGTTAGCACCACACTGACTCTCATTTTATATTGTACTTTGCGAATTGTGCCTTGGTGCTGATCAGCATCCTAGCGATATGAATCTAAGACAAATACCCGTTTAATTGTAAGAGGGTATCAGTTACAGGAAGCGTTTCTCTTTCTTAAAATTAAAGTTTTACTGTCTTTTTTCCCTTCGTATTTAAGTGCCTCTTAATATTTATCTTCTTTTGATACTAGCGGACCAAATCGACTCAGTTGTATGCATTCATCTGTCCGATGTGTTCAATTGCTGTGTCAGTTTAGTTTGTACTCTTTGTGTTTGTTTTAGAATTCGCCGAGCAAGTGTCTAGGAGCTCAGCCGAAATCGATTCGTTACCTTATATCCCTATTTTGTATTCGTCAGGCCTTTCGATTGCCTGAGATTTCGTTGCTCATAAAAGGACGTGGCAAACCCCTCAGTCTGGTTCACAGATGCGTACATGTTACATTTTTCTCTTTGTATGATTATGTATATTAGTGAAACTGGTTGCTTCACAGCTCTGTGCGAAAAAGTGAAAAGGCAGAAGTCTCCTTCGCAGAGGTATACATTAGTTAAAATTCTCTGATTGCTTTGATTATGCATATTAGTCAAACTGACGTTTCCCTTATGTTGTTTCGTTGCTGTGAATGTAATGTTATATGCTTTGTGTGTGTGTGTGTGTGAACTTTTTTGAAATTCTGTTTGGTGGTGTTAAAGTATGCTTCACGGACAAGTACCTTATTTTATATGCATACCAACGAAATAGCAATTCCTTTTGCTGATTCCCATCCGAGTAAGTAAAGTTTTAAAATTTTAATGCTAATTTTCCTATCTGAAGACTGATTTTACTTGGTGTAAGAGATTGCTTCATTAACGAATCACTTAATTTTGGTTTCTCTTATTCAAAGATTTTTTTCAAACTTAGCTTTTCTGACGAACTGATATCATTTGTTTTGTAATTAAAAAATCGCCCTCTGGGATAAACAATAAAGAATTTTACTTTTAATATTGTTCTGTTTTTGCTCAGCACCTTACTACTCCCAGATGCCAGTTCCCTACCAGTTCACTTTGTTTGAGGACTTTGGGCTGACATCTTATTTGGTGACGAATTTCTTGTTTTGAAAACCTAATTTCAGTTAATCTAAAGTAGTGCACTTAAGTGTAACACAGTGCAGTCACCGATACCAATCAAAGTGTTGCATTAAAGTGTTTAATTTGTAATTGGTAATATTAAAAGGTTACGGTTACCAGCTGCTGGAGTGTTATTACTATCTACCGTCATTGCTGTTGTTACTACAACATGAATTATTCAGTTACAACATCGACTATAATGACTGCAGTTAGCCTTTTCAAATTACCTGATCCCTCACTCTGAAGCGCTTAAAACCACAACAAACCAAAACTTTCCAATTAAAGCCAGAATTTAAAAACAGTAAGATGGCCATTCTGTTAATGATAATGTCAAGGTCACTTTCTTGAACGTTACTTGACTGTGAGGTGGATTTTTACAGGCGTTCCATAGTGTGTGCCACTACCACCTAATGATGAGTGCGTTATACCATTTAGGGATGTCTGACATTCAGCAGTCGAGACAGTAGTATCTGCTGTTGCTTGCGTGTGGGTCACTGTCGTGGCAGACTGGATTCATTACCTGCAGTAACATTGTACAGAAATCTCCTTTCTCGTCTGACATACAGCAAAAATTTATGCTGTGTGTCTGTGTGTACTTTCTTACTTTTCATTGGATAGCCCAGGTTTTTAGTTCTGCCAATCAAATTATTTATTAACAACTTCCGTTACTATTAACGTCCTTCTCTGCATGCTTCAAAACACAGTCGTCCCAAAAGTTTTCTTGTAACAAAATTTGTGAGTTATATTTGCCCCATGTCTCCCCCTGGACTTGAAAAATCCATGTCGAGCATTGCTGCAATATTGTGTGGCTCCTGGACACACCTGTTACAAGTCTATAGTGCAGTATCGTTCGTGACTGTCATTTAACACTCATTTTCAAATTTCCGCTATAAGACTGGATGTTTCATGAAATGTTTGCTAGTTCCATCCGCAGTTCTTTCTTTCTACTAGCTATTATGGAAAGGATTTCGAATATCTGAGTAATTTATCATTCACTGTTTGGCGACAGTATTTTTCTTAGTGTGGTGCAAAGCTGGCAAGGACTCAACCGGCATCGGCAGAGACACAGATCCGAAGGCAGAGAAAAAAATGCCTATGGGACAGGGATTTGAGGTTGAAATCCTGGTTCTAACCTCAGTAAAAAAAAATACATTTATCATCACATGACCCGAGGGACTCTAAAGGACAACGAATTGCTCCTTGAAGAGGTACTAACTGTAACAATTACCTGCAGTAAATGCAAAAGCAGCAGCAGTGAATAAATTATGATAAGTTATAATGGCCATTCCCTGCCCGTAACAGGTACAGACATATATTAAAACTGCCTCCTTTTCTCTGTGACTTGCTCTTGAACATTGTCAGGAATGCATAAGCCCAGAACGCATGTGGACTCATAGTACATTGATTAATTGAAGGGCTATATGACATCTCTCTTCGTCTGTTGTTAGGATTCATTACACATACCTGCTAGAGTACACATTGTTCAGCAGAGGTGCTGCAGCTCACATATTCGCATTTCGTGCATTGCGAACGTACCAATCATATCTCTTGTCTTACTCAGGTGGGAGAAGAAAGCCTATTAGCTCTCCTCTCCCGCATTTCATAGAAGTGTCGTGGTGAAGAGATCACTCCTTTGGGCATTGGCTAGGCTGATACATAGAATCTCTTTTCAAATCAATAAATTTTACCAACAGCCGCACACTTTATGATATTTTATTTTATTCTCAAAGCAACCAGTTTTGGCAATTCAGAATGAAACAAAATATCTTTAAGTCCATGCCTACCGATGTTCCTTGGCCGTAATGGAACAACAGAGACATATAATTTCTGGTCGTGGACTGACTACAATACGTTGCCACAAATGGCTTACCATTCCCACCTCGCAAACTCGTCAATTAGCTACGATCAGTCCTCACTTATACACTGATTTTAATGAAATTTGGACAAAGTAATTAACACAATGATGATTATTACGCTTTATTCACAGTTAAATTGCACACAAGTCAACTGAAATGAAGAAGTGAAGTAGTTTGTGGAGAGCAGTAGCTGGTGCAGGTGCATCGTTCAGCCGCCAAAACCGCGACCGCGTCCGGGTCCGAAGCCGCCACCGCCGAAACCAGGACGGCCTCCTCCAGGGCCGAAGCCGCCGCCTCCTCCAGGGCCAAAGCCGCCACCTCCTCCAGGGCCAAAGCCGCCGCCTCCTCCAGGGCCAAAGCCGCCACCTCCTCCAGGGCCGAAGCCGCCACCTCCTCCAGGGCCAAAGCCGCCGCCTCCTCCAGGGCCAAAGCCGCCACCTCCTCCAGGGCCAAAGCCGCCACCACCACCGGGCCTCCCGAAACCTCCGCCAGGACGGTCGAAACCGCCCTGGCCAAACTGCGCATGAGCCAAGGTGGCAACACACAGGAGAAGCGTGAACAGTGTCTGCCAACAGAGGAATAGTGACTACATCAATGTATGAAGTACATGAGATCCACTTGCGTGTCACAATGAATAAGAAACATCGTCTTCATTACTGTTTTATTAATGATTACTGATTTTGATCTGACTAGCCGATCATCTTTACTAGGGTCCACTTATGTGTGATTTGACACTTTAAGACAAAAGAAAAATACACACCTTGAAGAAGTCATCCGAATGGGACGGAAATTGGCAGATGTTATTGACTTATACAGACGAACAATGATTAACTTTCAGAAAAACTGGAAGATCTATTCAAGAGGAAGTGCTTCACAAACTGAAGAAGTCAATAACACGGTGCTCCAACACTGGGCCTTATGCAGGCATTTATTCTGCTTGGTATTGATTGATATATTTGTTCCATGTGGTCCAGGGGGATTTCTTTTTCTTCTTTCTTCTGACTGGTTTGATGTGGCTCACCACGAATTCCTCTCCTGTGCTAACCTCTTCGTCTCAGAGTAGCACTTGCAACCTATGTCCTCAATTAGTTGCTAGATGTATTCCAATCTCCTCTACGTGTTTTGCCCGCTACAGCTCCCTCCAGACCATGGAAGTCGTTCCCTCATGTCTTAAGAGATGTCCTATCATCCTGTCCCTTCTCCTTATCAGTGTTTTCCACATATTCCTTTCCTCTCCGATTCTGCGCAGAACCTCCTCATTCCTTACCTTATCAGTCCACCTAATTTTCAACATTCGTCTATAGCACCACATCTCAAATGCTTCGATTCTCTTCCGTTCCAGTTTTCCCACAGTCCATGTTTCACTACCATACAATGCTGTACTCTAGATGTACAGTCACATGGGGTGGCCGCGCGGTATTGAGCGTCTTGTCACGCTCCGCGAGGCTTCCCCAGTCGGAGTTTCGAGTCCTCCCTCGGGCATGGGCGTGTGTGTGTCGTCCTTAGCATAAGTTTGTTTAAATTAGATTAAGTAGTGTGTAAGTTTAAGGACCGATGACATCAGCAGTTTGGTCGCTTAAGACCTTATCACAAATTTCCAAGTTGCAGACGTACATTGTCAGAAATAGCTATCTCAAATTAAGGCCGATATTTGATATTGGTTGATTTCTCTTGACCAGGATTGCTCTTTTTGCCATTGCTAGTCTCCTTTTGATGTCCTCCTTGCTCTGTCCGTCATTGGTTATTTTGCAGCCTATGTATCAGACTTCCTTAACTCCATCTGATTTGTGACCATCAATCCTGATGTAAAGTTTCTCGCTGTTCTCATTTCAACTATTCTCACTACCTTCGTCTTTCTTGGGTTTCCTCTCAATCCATACTATGTACTCATTAGACAGTTCAATCCGTTCAGCAGATCATGTAATTCTTCTTCACTTTTACTCACGATACCAATGCCATCATCGAATCGTCTCATTGATATCCTTTCACCTTTATTCCACTTCTGAACCTATCTTTTATTTTCGTAATTGCTTACTCAGTGTGCAGATTGAACAGTAGGGGTGAAAGACTACATCGCTGTCTAATGCCCTTTTAAATCTGTTCTTGGATTTCCACTCTTTAATGTTCCCGCTTGGTAGTTGGGCATGTTATGCATTAACCGTTTTAGCTGGTCAATAAATCCTACGAAAATGTCTTGATTTTTCTTTAGTCGTCCTTCCATCATCAACGGCAATGTCAGATTTACTGGGGGATATCATGCCAAAATCCTTGGCCATCGATCCTGGTTGCTGGTCCATATGGCAGGCGACAGTCAGGTTGGTATCTCACTGCCGTCCAGAGTGTCTCCAGACACGTCCTCGGCCTGGAGTCTCATTGATTGGAGTACACTTGTCTTCAGTGGTAAATATCCTCTGAACTGAGCCCGATGACCAGCCAAGACGCGGGTTGGTGGTGTGTGGAGGGGGCTCCTTTGATAGACATCCGTTGCAGCCTAACAGTACGATATTATATGTCCCGTACAGGGTACTGCAAGAGCGGATTATTAATGAATAAGAAAATTGGAATGTGAGTAAACAGCATATTTAATGGATTACCGCAGCCAAAAGAAGGAAAAAGGTATCACCCTTCCTTATACAAAAATGGCTCTGAGCACTATGGGACTTAACAGCTGAGGTCATCAGTCCCCTAGAACTTATACCTACTTAAACCTAACTAACCTAAGGACATCACACACATCCATGCCCATGATTCGAACCTGCGACCGTAGCGGTTGCGCGGTTCCAGACTGAAGCGCCAAGAACCGCTCGTCCACACCGGCCGGCCCTTCCTTATAGTACAAGTTTATTTCTCTACCAGGTCCGCAGATCATGAAGAAGCTGAAATAATAGATGAGGTAGAATAAATTATTTAGATTGTTAAGGGAGATGAAATTATAATAGTGATGGAGGAGTGTAAATTAATTGTAGGAAAAGGAAGGCAAGTTGAAATAGTAGGAATACATGGGCTGGTAATGAAAGGGGAAGCAGTCTAGTAGAACTCTGCACGGAGAACAGTTAAATCACTACTGATCATTTTAGAATCACCAAATGAGCCATATACAAGTTTAACACCTGGGGACACAGGAAGCTTTTAATAAATTGCACAGTATGATTCCGTGATGACGTTACATTATTTCGGCGATGATGCAGTAGGGTAAAATTATGAACCTGGGATAAGGGACCAGGTCCAAATACGACCGAATCGAAAGTTACAAGCAACAGTCGTCCTAATGCATTTGATAGTGCATCTTCTCTACTGCAAGCTCTCTACTTTTCCAATTTTGGGAGGAGGAATTATGGATCAAAACAAAAAAGTCCAGTAAACATGGCCTCTAAAGTGCATAAGTTAAGATCTAAGAGCACTAGTTCATCTTTACTAATGTGAAACTTATCTCTACTACTGAACAAGTGTTCACAGCTCTTAGGGTCCGCAGCTCGTGGTCTAGTGGCTAGCATTGCTGCCCCTGGGTCACGGGGCCCCTGGGTTCGATTCCTGGCCGGGTTAGGGATTCTCTCTGCCCGCGGACTGGGTGTTTGTGTTGTCCTCATCATTTTATCCTCATCATCATCATTTCTGACAGTGCCTAGATTGGGCTGAGAAAAAAAACTGGACAGTGTAAAACTTTGGACTTTGTACGGCCGCTGATGACCGCACAGTTCAGCGCCCCATAAACCAAACATCATCATCATCAACAGCTCTTAGGGAATTCATTTGGATCCCATGTTCAATAGAGAATTCTTCCTTGTTTTGTTCCATAATACCTCTTCCCAAAACATGAAAAGCAAAGAAGTTGCTCCGAGCAAGGTGGCACAGTGATTACCATATTGGATTCGCATTCGGTAGGACGAAAATTCAAACCTCCGTATGGTCATCCTGATTTAGGTTTTCCGTGACTTCCCTAAATCGCTTCAGGCAAATGCCGGGATAGTTCCTTCGAAAGGGCACAGCAGACTCCCTTCCCCATACTTCCCTAGTCCGAAGGGGTCGATAGCCACCCTGTTTGCTCCTCCTCCACCCCCCCCCCCCCCCCACGCAGATCAACCAATTAACCAAAGAATTTGCAGTAGAAGAGGTCCACTATCAGAGTTATCATTACGATTATCGATCGTAACTTTCGACAAGGTCGTTTCCGGACCAGCGCTCCTTACCACGAACTGGTACATTTACCTTTTACTATCATCCCTGAAAGTTTGTAACACCTTCACGGAATCACCCGGCATAACGTTAAGGCAGAGATTTCGAAACAATAGTTGAAACTGCGAAACATATGACAATCCTTTATTGGTTGTGAAATTCACTTTAAATCGGAAGAAATTTCTGAGCAGAAAATTAGAGAGACTTGACGTGTAAGTCACAACAGCCGGGTGTAGCTGAGATTTCCAAAGAAAGCATTAGAATGAACGGACTGCATCTTTGAAAAAGCTTATAGCAAACGACGAATGAGTAACTTTGAGCGACGGATTGTGAAGAGAGCATAGAAGCACCTTTATAGAGAGGCAAGAGAGGCAAGAACGAAGTACAAATCCTGCCGCGGTGGCCGAGCGGTTCTAGGCGCTTCAGTCCGGAACCGCGCGACTGCTACGGTCGCAGGTTCGAATCCTGCCTCGGGCATGAATAAGTGTGATGTCCTTAGGTCAGTTAGAGTTAAGTTGTTCTAAGTTCTAGGGGACTCATGACCAAAGATGTTAAGTCCCATAGTGCTCAGAGCCAGATTTTGAAATCCTGTGATAACACCAAAGACATATATTTTAATTGGTGAAAGGAGAAAATGTAAAAACCTATTCAGTAAATCATGTAAAACGAAATACAGACGTTTAAATATGAGACTGGCAATGCAAAGGTGCACAGCGGGAATAGACAAGAAAATGCATGTCTTCGGGAACGATAGATGAAGCCTATAGGGAAATACAAGAAATCTTTAGAGAAAGGAGAAGCAGCTGTACCAACACCGGTACTAAAGAGTTCAGATGGCAACGCAGTATCAATCAGATAATGTAAGTCTGAAAGGTGGAAAGAATATATAGAAGGGTTATACAAATGAAGCAAACATAAAGACAATATTATGGAAAGGGGAGAGGAAATGTCAATTTGAGGCTGAAGATATCGTATTTGAAAGGGTACCGAGAGGCCAAAGTCACAACACGGCTCGTGGAGTGGACGACATTCTCATAGAATTATCGAGAAAGATTTCAGTGAAGAAAAACAGTAAGTGTCTTACATCATGTAATAACCCCGTGAATGCTCGATAAGAGCGTCACCAGTCTCCGACAGTAATTCTTGTTGTGTGCGGTACGTATCTCCAAGATGTTTCAGATAAGGTGTTTACCTCTGCAACTTACTAAATAATAAGCTCGATGAGCTGTTGGAAGTCGGTTAGATTGTAGAACATATCCTTACACTACTGTACATAAGGCACGTCGCCCAATGGCATGCATGAAAAAACAAGGTTCTGTCTGCGACGTGGAATAATTAATCCTAGATTACTTTGAAAAATGCATCGAGGAAGATTTTCGTTCTTGATATCATAAATTTTGCTTCTCGTCTGTAGGTCATTTACAAAGAGTAGCGACTTATGACGCAAGGAAAATGGGCACTCGTTTTGACATCTCACTTAAATGAACATTTCGATAACAAATCATCCTTCTGAAAACAGCCAATAAAGTGCAACATGTTGCATCCCCTCTTAAAACTATGAACGTTTCTACCTCGATAACGTAGATTGATGGAAATTTGAATTAAGTTAATCTGTATGCGTTTTCAATACAGCAGCTGCATTTTGCGAAACAATAATGTTTTATGTAACAAAAATTAAAGTTTCTTGCAGGAACTCCCCGGAAAATAACGAAATAAACTATTTCGTCACTCTGAAGATAGAGCAACATTTCTTATGTTACCTGTCTAAATAAATATTCCTTTCATTTATTAACTAGTAAGTTACAGAGAAAAACTCCTTATCCGAAACACTTTTTAATGAGTATGAAAACCTTGTCAGCTTTACTTTTGGACAGGTATTGTGGTATGACCGAAGGAAAGAAAAAAGATAGGGTTTAACGCCGCGTCGACATTGAGGTCATTAGAGACGGAGCACAATCTCGGATTGGGTTAATAAGAGGAGAGAAACTGGCCGTATTCTTTCAAATGAACCATCGGGGCATTTGCCTGGAGCGATTTAGAAAAATCACGGGAATCCTGAATGTGGACTCAGGTTTGAACAGTCGTCCTCCAGAATGCGAGTCTAGCGTGCTAACCACTGCGCCGCCTCGCTCGGTACGTGTTACGACCGGTTTCGTTTCTCTGAACATCTTCAGGTTTGCCGAGTTATGTTGAAGTTTAGATACAGATGGTGTATAATATTATAGACAACATCCAAGAGCAGTGATCGTAAAACTAGTGCTACAAAATATATAGATTCAATGTGAATTTTTTTCGCTCGCAATATGCAACTTTCACTTTCTCTCTTTATCCCTGCCCCCCCCCCCTCTCTCTCTCTCTCTCTCTCTCTCTCTCTCTCACACACACACACACACACACACACACACACACACTGTGTATTACAAACAGACACACACACACACACATACAAACACTTGCACTTTTCATCAAAACTATAGTAGTACACTGACAAACTACTGAGACAGCAATTCGAAAAGTGCTTCTCATTGATAGGTCAATGTATGGGAACGTGGTCTTGAAATGTATTCCCTACCTGTCCCAAACAGACACACGGAATAAATTCTAGGCTGTTAACTGTCGGTCTTATTCACCTCTGCAACAGCATTCTTTTTCCCATACTACTCCAAATGCTTTCCTTCCTAAGCACTGACAAAATGACTCTCTTATACTCCGCAAATGATGGTTTGTGTCATTACTAAAACTTGTACTGACGCGGAGGTATGTTTTAGTACACTTACATTTTTCAGTATCAGCTGATACTTAATCCCTTAATGACGTTCGTTGAGAATCCGCATCATACCGAAGCGATTCTAACGGATGGAAGGTTAAATGGTTTTGAGTGCCAGTGAGTGTGGGTGGAGTTTCTACGCGATATTACCAGCGCTTATGATACATTTTACTGTCTCCTGAGTGTTTTGGATACTCCTAGAGCGACTTGCCGTTCGCGCAGTTGCTCGCTACGAACACACACACACACACACACACACACACACACACACACACACAAACACACACATGCAAACGAGGAGTTATCGTAATTGTTTGGACGATACAGAGCGAAGTTCAGTTCTAAAAAATATTTATTTACTTATAATACCTATGACATGAAGTAAATCACATATTGATGTAATAAACTAATTGCACGTGCAAGTTAATTTCAAAAAAATTATTTGTTTAAAGTAATCACAAGTGGGCATTTATGTGTCTTCATAGGCACATGAAAGAGATGAAATTATGTGAAATGAGATAAAATATTTCGGTTTGCTCAAAGCACCATATACTTCAATTTATTACAAGTTTCC
Organism: Schistocerca nitens; assembly: GCF_023898315.1. NCBI lineage: Eukaryota > Metazoa > Arthropoda > Insecta > Orthoptera > Acrididae > Schistocerca > Schistocerca nitens. The sequence continues at coordinate 252,625,720 of NC_064618.1, forward strand.
ATTAATTCAAATGAACAGTCGAACTCAGCATTTTTGGCTGATTACTTTTCACTGCTAATACTTTGAAGGTTTTATTTTATTAGCGATGCATCATCCAAAATATATGCTCCACGAAATGAAAATGACAATTTGAAAGTTAAGTACATCTAGCGGAGAAGGACAGTGACAGCTGAAAAATTAACCATAATAAAAATAGTTGTCTACCATAATTGAAGTTTAAAACAGCAGTGCCACTTTGTATGTAGGAAAAGGGCATGAGAAATAAGGAGGAGTAGGCATTCGGCCAGTGCAGAGACAGAACAACTACGCAAGAAGCATTAGGGCCCAACTAGACCGGTTCCGCTTGAACTGATGCAGTACGACATTATCCTGACATTACAGCCGCAAGACCAAATTTTAGGGATGAGACAATATTCTTGTGCAGTAACTGTAACTAACGATCTTCTGTGTGTATGAAAGAGAATAAATTCATCCCAAGAATTTCTCGAATACGGCTATATTTTGTAATATACAGTTATTTGAATTGTATCCCATCACTTTTTTTTATTTTTAACAATGTAAATCCTATCAATGCATCACCGATATGTTAAATAATTTTTTTTTCTTATTGAATGTTGTCAGCTTTTTATTTCTCAAATGCCTCTGGTTGCAAACGTGAGGCATACCCAATTACACCTGAGAGGTATAACACATGTTAGAATTGACCTTACGTACCCTTAAACACTTCGTTACTAGTTACCCAATATGATTTTTCCATTTTCTCTTCCAAACAGAAATTTGTTCAGATATTAAGAGGATAAAGCTTTCTTTTTGTAAGTTAAGGTGTGGTTTGGACCAATAATTATTGTAAGATGATGATCAGTAGCTATGCATCAGCGGCAGAAGACGCTCATAAGTAGCGTCGGACAGCTACAAAGTAAATCTAAAAATAAGTTCATCAGAATGAAACGATAATTTTAACGCTCTTGAAACGATAAGATGATGACGATATCATCTCCCGACGCCACAAGCCAATCGAGATTCGTCTCCATTACAGCCTGTACTCAGTGCCCAGTAAGTAAATCCACGCGAAGTGTTGACAATGATGGCAACGAAATCTTATTCTTATATGCGAGGCGAAGACGCGGAGGCACTCACCAGCAGTTTAGCCATGGCGTGGTCTGCAGCTAGCAACACCGTGTGGCGTTTGGCGGCCGAACGTGGCTTATATACACAATCGTAACCTTGTAGGCTGTTTAGTAAATATTAACTGTCCAAACAGCGTACCGGGCGGATTGTTTTCGCGACTTCAGCGGGAATTTCATGGCCGTGGTGGTTTCGGCGGCAGGTATCAAACAAGAATTTCATTGCCCTGTCGAAAAGCAGCCTTTACTACTGACACATTCAGTATGCGCTATTGTGAGCTAATTCCTTGATGGTAGCGGACACTGAAATTTATCATCTATGAGGTAAAACATTGTCTCTAACACATTATGTATGGAGAAATTATAATGAAACATTTCATCTGGCTCTAACAACAAGAGCAGATAATAATAAAATTCTAGTTGTAAAAGCGTTGTATGACGTTTGTGACAGGATTCACCCAGTTTCGGAAAGTGAATGGTGCTCTACATTCAAGACATCACCTCCAATACGGAGAACATAAAAATCAACGTCTGGATATTTTGACTGAGAGATCGCAAGAGATTAATTCACCGCGAATGCAGACAGAATTCCATTCCACTTTTACGGTCTGTTAAGTCTAGCCGTGGCCGGCATGACACTCAGATGGTACAAGACGTGGCCCTAGTTCTTTCACAGCCCAATAGAGTGAACTTTTGTCCTTGATGCATTAATTTACTTTCGATTGTTGGCTGAGATACACAAGAAGAGACATGAATATAGCTTACGCATCGCGTTTTGGGGCTACATTGCTCTGCAGCCACCTCCAAGATCGGAAAATGAGTCATGCCGCGGCGTCTAAATGTATCGGGAAATCAAAGTCATTTGTATTAAAAAGGGTAACGAGCTATAAATTGCTTAAAAACGTGGAGAATTTTGAAGAACGTGGCTCAGTCTGTTAAGTGAATCGAAAAACGGGAAAAAGAATTTTAACCTTTTTTCGGGAAACCCGTTCGTAACACTACGTCAAGTGCAACCAAAATTCGATTTGAAATAGCTGTCAACGCAAATTAGACGGTTTGGAAGTCTCTTGCAGGAAAACTTGGTTTCAATCATGCCTCGGAGATGCGAAGCAATTATCGACGCTAAGGGTGGCTGCACGTGTTATTAATTGTAACTGCATTTTCCTATCGTTCATATGTCTAGTGTACGTATATGTTTTAGTTTTTTGTCGAATACATTTTTCTACTGATTAACCCGACCACGATCTTACTTAACAGACTGTATATCATCATCCTTCTCTGTCTTTGCTTGAGTGTTGTGTTTTTATGTGTAACCGTTTATTGTGTCTGTGTAAGTACAAGGCGGTGTCGTTTTGATGTACAGGGAGGAATCTGGTGCTGAAAAAACTCACGATTAGTGACAAGAAGGCTACCGAGTCTCAGATCATTGTCAACTGCGACACATGGTTGCAATCGACACGGCCCTGCAGCGAAATTTAGATATTAATCCAGAAAACTGGTACTTGGAAAAGGCACATTGATGTCTGCTGCATTTCGGACAATGACGACAGTCTATTCCACCATCACTACTTCCCAAATTCTTTGACGTTTTATTGTCATCTACAACTTTCTTAGGAAATGCGCTCTTATACATATGACTCAGCATTTTTGTGTATGCCGTATATCATAAGAGTTTAGTGGGGTACCAGATAGTGTTCCGTACTTGGTCTCCACTTTCGATACAGCATTAACTACGGGCAGCCGGATATAACGGTATCACTCTGTCCTAGTACTGCTGCTGGTACGTTGACTTGGGCAATATTTAACACATTTTACGTAGAATGATTTTTATTAAATTTGGATTAGATACAAAAGTATGGTTTTGGACATTTATTTTTAATTTATTTTCTTACCATTCACTTTTTTTGTTTACTGTGTATTGATAAGATGGAGCACGTGAAACCTGAGATTTCAGCATTCACAATTATTTAGGGTCTTTTACATTACTCAAGGCCTTCAGATCAGCTCGCTACTATTGTTCCTTGGAGCCCGTTCGTCTAAAATATCGTATTTATGTATGTTGTTACGGATTTCTACTTTGCTTGCCGGTGACCTGCACCACGTGGGTTCGTTGTTACCTTTTTACGTCTTTTACACCGTTTCTACAATTTTTTTACCTATCACGTTTGTTGCACATGTCAGTTATTTTAAGTTGGGCACTGTTTCATATTTTCCTCTTTTCAGAATTTACATTTGTTTGAGATTGTGTTGTTTTATGTTGTCATAGGTTTAAAGTATGTCAATGGTTACCTTAGAAGATTCCAGCTTTCTCACATATACTAATAATAACACCTATGATTGCTGTGAAACATTTTCCTACTGTTTGTTTTTATGTTCATGTACTTTTATCCATTTTATGATTTAAGGTTGTGTAATATATATATTGACGTGTACATCAATAAATAATGTTGAAGTACTGTAGTATCGTGTATTTTACATCAATTAAGTTATTAGACAGAGGCATTCCGATAAACAGGACCTGAAGATAACGTAAATTCAGCGTTGAAACTAGTCATCTGAATAATAAATACTCCGAAAATACGGCTCTGGTGTTCAACTTCCATTACTTATATTGTCAGCCGCTGTCCCACATCCACAACATGGATGGACTAACGCAAGTACTTGAGCATACCACCACAATGCTAGAGTCTCTCAGAAACATTAGGTTTCGGAAACAGATACCGAAACAGCAAATTTAACATTGTCGGTAATGTTCAAAGAAAGATTGTTCCCAGATTTTTGAATTAAATTAAAGTTTCCAAAACAAATGCTTCCCTTTACAGGGTGGTGTACGTATTCTGGAGATTCCAGATAGATTACAAATTGAGATGATCTTGGTGTCTATGAGAACTCCCACGCCAACTTACGTATCCAACAAGGTTTCGTCTAAAGCGTTTGGGTAAGTGATAAATACTGTCAGACTGTAGGTTGATTCCAGCTGTGAGACATGCTCAAATGCCTCACCTTACCTCTACTCGATGTTACCGACCAAAAAAGGAAGGTCCAAACTGGTGCCTCAGCCCAGAACTTACAATGTCTTGGAGGTGACTTTTAGCACATTCCTGTAGAACTTACATCTACGAAACTGTACATAACACTTCACTTTTCAGTAGCGCGCACACACTGACACACACACACGCACGCACACACACACACACACACACACACACACACACACACACACGCGCGCGCGCGCGCGCGCGCGCACACACACACATTTTGGCTGTCGAATGATTTTTTACAATTAAACAGATCACGCTTGAGCTCTCTCAAAATGAGAAAATTCAAGTACTAATTACCATTCCACACGAAAACACTAGGATTTCGGATGTATGTCTTTCGGCAAACTCCAACATGAGTGTCAGACCGAATCTTACCAGTATTATTTGCTCCTATGGATATTGTTAGCAAATTTACCACTGATCTACTGGAATTCAAAAATCATGGATGATTGCGGCTTGTTCCTTAAATAAGTATGATAGGACTACTAATTTTCATTACCTATTTAAAGAACTATGCCTGAGACTTCCCGTAGAAACACCATTATTGATGAGAAAGTGATACTTATTAATTAACATGCAGCAAGAACCTCCCTTTGTATCACCTGGTGTAACGGCTGGCAACCTTTTCGATGAAAAAAGAAGAATATATGATTTGGGATTAACGTTACACCAAAGACGTGCTCAAACACAGAAAAATATAACAACTCTGTTACTTAACGACTCTGTAACGTAAGTTTGTTAAATACAGGGTTTCCAACTTTTAACTGGAGTTCTCTACGCCGAGCAAACATATGGAAACAGGAGTAAGAAGACCTGAGTACATATACTCAACAGGGATCTTAATTCATAGCTGAGATCTTGCGAAATCGCAAATTATCTCAAAAAGTGGTAATTAAGCACCATTTTTACGGAAAAATTTGCTAAAATGTGTGACATGTTAGTCCAAAAATACAATCGGAATGGATATTGGTTGGACTGGCTTCGCCTCTCACAGAAAATACACGAAAAACGGCATCTAATATCAGTCGAAAAGTACCTAGGCAATTGCAGGAACTTGTTTGTTGCGTGTAACGAATAATATTCAATAGCTCGTATTAATCGCTTTCATAATGACTAATGACTATCAAAGCAGTTTACAGTTTCGGAAGCTCTTCTGTGACGCGGAGGGAAAAGACCATAAATAAATTTCGCCATAAAATTTACCCTTTCCTATATATTACAGTGATTTTCACAGTACAGACTTAGATTTAGTTTACGTGCTACACATAGAGCTTAAGCAAAACTCTTGCGAACAACTATTTTCACTGTTACTTCAATTGAAAGTCAATTGTGTTTCACATGCATGATCACCAAAGTCTATTCAACATTAAACACTAATAATCACTTTAGAAACATCCTTCACTAATGTCATTGTACTCTACACCTCTCCCGTCACTGACGACCGAATGTATGAATCAAATACTAGTAACGTTTCCTTTTATCAGTTATGAGTCCTTTGTAAATACGGTACCAATCCGGACTATAGAGATTTTACACAGACTCTATTGCGCCAAATTGTGCAACAGAAACAGGGAAGTAAAAATAGGTGTACTAAATCTACTAGAACCACTGACACAACATAGCTTTTCTGAGAGCGTACCAGCAAGGACTTAAACATAAAATGTTAAGATACAGAGACACTCACCAGCAGTCTAGTCATGACTTTGTCCCGGGAAGCAACGCTTCTGCGTGGTAGTCTTACCTCGTTTATATACTGTTTCGTAACCTTGGAAATTATTTCTAAACACTCCTTATTCAGATAGTGAGGCGTAATGATTATTTCCGTAACATCCACGGCAATTTTCGACAAGTAGCATTTTCGGAAGAGAACGAAGAGGTTTCGTAGCCATGTGGAAATTTTGTGGTGAAGCTGTCTTGCTGGGGAACGCGAGGAAGCGGAATTGGGAATTAATTTTTTTTCTGTGCAACTGTAAAACAGGATGCCGGAAATTAGTGGCTGAAAGGCGAAGGCCAAGATGAAGCAATCAGCAGACGCGAATTGCTTTTGTCCGAAAATAAGTCTTGAAAACGCATAGCTATAAACGTGTATTGTTCAAGCATTAGAGTAATATTTACTATCCTGTAATATAGGGGGTGAGTAAATTTGCCTCTATGGGTAACTAAATTTTCATCAAACCATGGCTGCTAATAGAAGCTTTCCGTCTACACATTTAAGCGCCATGCTAAAGACTTACTAAAACGAAATGTCTAATGAATGGGAACTGTATGAGGTTTTCTGAAGACTTACATAGTGGATTACTCTCATTGAGCTGAAGTAACTTCAGCGAATTGGAGTCTTCCTTTAATTGCAAACACTTTGTTGTGCTTGGCCTTCTACACTGAAGCGGCAAAGAAACTGGTATAGGGATGCGTATTCAAATACAGGAATAAGTAAAGAGGCAGAACATATAACGCCTATATAAGACAACGAGTGTCTGGTGTAGTTGTTAGATCGGTTACTGCTGCTACAATGGCAGGTTATCAAAATTTAAGTGAGTTTGAACGTCGTGTTATAGTCGGTGCACGAGCTACGGGACACAGCATTGCCGAGGTAGCGAGGAATTGGGGATTTTCCCGTACGGCCATTTCAGGAGTGTACCATCAATATTACGAATCCGGTAAAACATCAAATATCCAACATCACTGCGGCAGGAAAAAGATATTGCAAGAACTGGACGAACGATGACTGAAGAGAATCGTTCAACACGTTAGATTTGAGCCCTTCCTCAAATTGCTGCATATTTCAATTCTGGGCCACCAACAAGTGTAAGCGTGAGAACCATTCAACGAAACATCACCAGTATGGGCGCTCGGAGACGACGATCCACTCGTGTACCCTTGATGGCTACAAGACACAAAACTTTACGCCTCGCCTGGACCCGTCAACACCGACATTGGACTGCTGATGGCTGGAAAAATGGTGCCTGTTCGGACGAACCTTATTTCAAATTGTGTCAATCGGATGGATGTGTACGGGTATGGGGACAACCTCATGAATTCATGGGGCCTGCATGTCAGCAGAGGACTGTTCAAGCTGCTGAAGTCTCTGTAATGGTGTGAGGCGCGTGCAGTTGCGGTGATATGGGACCCATGATACATCTAGATACGATTCTGCAAGGTGACACGTACGTACGTATCCTGTCTGATCACCTGCATCCATTCATGTCCATTGTGCATTCCGTCAGGCTTGGACAACTACAGCAGGACAGTGCGACCTCATATATCCAGATCTGTCACAAAGTGGCTCCAGGAACACTCTTCTGAGTTTAAACACTTCCGCTGGCTACCAAACTCCTCAGTCATAAACATTATTGCGAATATCTGGGATGCTTTGCCACGTGCTGTCCAGTAGGCATCTCCAGCCTCTCGAATTCTTACGGATTTACGGACAGCCCTGCAGGATTCATGGTGTCAGTTCCCTCCAGTACTACCTCAGAAATTAGTCAAGTCCAAGCCACGTCGTGTTGCGGCACTTCTGCGAGTCGCGGGGGCGCTAACCACATTACGCAGGTGCCGGCGTTTTTGGCTATTTATATGCGTTTTTCTGAAGACATACATAGTGCCTTACCCTCATTCAGTTGACGCAACTCCAACGATTTGACGTCTTCCTTTAATTGGAAATCGACTGAAAAAGTGGAATTGCACTGTTTAGCACGTGCCCAGCATATTTAAACAGGCATGCTATTGAGCACCGTATTATTATCATGTAACAAGCGTCTGTGTACAACATTTATGCGGACATAAGCTTTCGGGCAAGGTGCTGAGCGTTTTTAAGTTTTTAAATTATTTTAGCGCTAACAAACGTTTATATTGTGCTGAGTTTTATCAAAAAAAAAAAAATGGTTCAAATGGCTCTGAGCACTATGGGACTCAACTGCTGAGGTCATTAGTCCCCTAGACCTAACTAACCTAAGGACATCACAAACATCCATGCCCGAGGCAGGATTCGAACCTGCGACCGTAGCGGTCTCGCGGTTCCAGACTGCAGCGCCAGAACCGCGCGGCCACTTCGGCCGGCTGAGTTTTATCCCCTTGACATCTTGTGAATGAGGTTCAGCGTAAGATGAACGTGTTTTACCACAACAAGTGTTTACGACCGGGAAATGACAGCTCAGACTGTTGAAACCGCTTGTCTTGAGTAAAAAAAAAAATTTGTGCGGTATTGGCTTTTGAGTCACTTTTATAATTTTTATATCTAAAATTGTGCTAAGTCATTTTATATTAAGCAGTAGTTCATTTCACACGATAACAAAATATTATTTACAGTTATTCAAGAGAGTAAAATATCATCTGGCAATAGAACACCAGGTAAAGAAACACGTGTTTCAAGGACAGCACACTCATTGACAAATCGCACACTGTACACTGACAACCACAGCAAAGTGTTAATATATTCATTTGAGGACACACAAGTTTCAGATGCAATAAAACTCAGGGACTAGAAATATAGCCGGCCGAAGTGGCCGCGCGGTTCTGGCGCTGCAGTCTGGAGCCGCGAGACCGCTACGGTCGCAGGTTCGAATCCTGCCTCGGGCATGGATGTGTGTGATGTCCTTAGGTTAGTTAGGTTTGACTAGTTCTAGGTTCTAGGGGACTGATGACCTTAGCAGTTAAGTCCCGTAGTGCTCAGAGCCATTTGAACCATTTGAACTAGAAATATACATTTTGTTTGCTGACAACTGCACCAAAATATTAGTATATTCATTTGAGAACACATAGTTTAAGGTGAAAGCAGACTCAGGGATTCGTTGTGTCTCCCTCCTTTTCATGTTGAGATAAAGAGACTCTGCAGAATTCGTACTGGCTGTATAATGCACAACTATACCGAGTTTAGTATCAAAAATTCACGATAAAATCATAAAAGCATTGAAGTTGCATCACTTTGACAAAACAGGTTCTTGCAACTGACCTAGGGGATCAAACACCTGAATATAAAATCTACACCATGTGAATAGCCACATCAGCTCAGCGCTAGTTAAAAACTCAAAATATGTAGAGCCACAGATAATTGCATAAGTGTGACAAGTTTCTTGAAGTACAGTTGTAAATATTAGGTCCAGGCTCACCACCACATGGTGGTACACTTGTTCTATACAAATTCACTTTCTGATGGTACAGTGCACAGTGTACCATGAAGTACATGTTTTGATCCAGAACATGCAAAATACGTGATGTTCCGCTGAATGCCATACAGATTTGCTTAAAGACATTAATGTTGACATATTTTTAGAAAATGTTACAGTTAAACATAAATTCCAGAGTTGATATAAACGTAGTAATTACAAGTGATTTAAATTGTCATACAACAGAAAATTTGCATTGATCGAAGATGCATTCACGTATACAGAAAAATTACAAGTCCATAATCAAAACATGAAGATCGTACATTCCAATTTCTGTGGTAGATATTTAACAAAAAATACATGTGAGTATACAAGCAGTTCGTTCTTGCAGATTGGAAGGGACATGAGCTCAAGTTCATGTAGTTAGTTCAGTTTTATAAACATATTACACATTCAGTCATTGAGTATTGGATCACTCATTATCACAAGTACTCCCTTTCTATTACAGTACAAATAATAAATAGCAAGTAGCATCACAAGATGAAAATCGTCAGATGCCGAATGTCCACTTGTCTGTGTGTGAAATCAGAACTGTAGAGCTATATGTAATCAATCACAACAGTAAAAAAATACAAAATTCAAAATACATATCTTATAAAGCAGCTAGTAATGGCATAACTTACTCTAAGATGTAACACAAAAACATTTATCCTCAAACTTTTCAATATTAGCTGAAAGAAATTGTTTTCTAATCGAAAATGAAGTAAATTGCTTCTCTTGAGCTTCTGTATTGCTTAATGGTAAGAGTAAAAGTCATCATCTTACAGTCATTAACATGCTAGAATCAGCATTGCCTCACTGCTGTAGCAGAATCGACATTATTATTCATCACCAAAAGAGAAATTCCCGCCCCCCCCCCCCCCATGAACCATGGACATTGCCGATGGTGGGGAGGCTTGCGTGCCTCAGCGATACAGATGGCCGCACCGTAGGTGCAACCACAACGGAGGGGTATCTGTTGAGAGGCCAGACAAACGTGTGGTTCCTGAAGAGGGGCAGCAGCCTTTTCAGTAGTTGCAGGGGCAACAGTCTGGATGATTGACTGATCTGGCCTTGTAATACTAACCAAAACGGCCTTGCTGTGCTGGTACTGCGAACGGCTGAAAGCAAGGGGAAATTACAGCCGCAATTTTTCCGGAGGGCATGCAGCTTTACTGTATGGTTAAATGATGATGGCGTCCTCTTGGGTAAAATATTCCGAAGGTAAAACAGTCCCCCATTCGGATCTCCGGGCGGGGACTACTCAAGAGGACGTCGTTATCAGGAGAAAGAAAACTGGCGTTCTGCGGATCGGAGCGTGGAATGTCAGAGCCCTTAATCGGGCAAGTAGGTTAGAAAAATTAAAAAGGGAAATGGATAGGTTGAAGTTAGATATAGTGGGAATTAGTGAAGTTCGGTGGCAGGAGGAACAAGACTTTTGGTCAGGTGAATACAGGGTAACAAATACAAAATCAAATAGGGGTTAATACAGGAGGGGTTTAATAATGAATAAAAAAATAGGAGTGCGGGTAAGCTACTACAAACAGCATAGTGAACGCATTATTGTTGCCAAAATAGACATGCAGCCCACACCTTCTACAGTAGTACAAGTTTATATGCCAACTAGCTCTGCACATGATGAAGAAATTGAAGAAATGTATCATGGGATAACAGGTAGTGAAGGGAGACGAAAATTTAATAGTGATTGGTGACTGGAATTCGAGAGGAGGAAAAGGGAGAGAAGGAAACATCGTAGGTGAATATGGATTGGGGGAAAGAAATGAAAGACGAAGCCGTCTGGTAGAATTTTGCACAGAGCATAACTTAATCATAGCTAACACTTGGTTCAAGAATCATAAAAGAAGGTTGTATACATGGAAGAATCCTGGAAATACTAGAAGGTATCAGATAGATTATATAATGGTAAGACAGAGATTTAGGAACCAGGTATTAAATTGTAAGACATTTCCAGCGGCAGATGTGGACTCTGACCATAATCTATTGGTTATGAACTGTAGATTAAAACTGAAGAAACTGCAAAAAGGTGGGAATTTAAGGAGGTGGGACCTGGACAAACTGATTAAACCAGAGGTTGTACAGAGTTTCAGGGAGAGCATAAGGGAACAATTGTCACAAATGGGGAAAGAAATACAGTAGAAGAAGAATGGGTAGTCCTGAGGGATGAAGTAGTGAAGGCAGCAGAGGATCAAGTAGATAAAAAGACGAGGGCTAGTAGAAATCCTTGGGTAACAGAAGAAATATTGAATTTATTTGATGAAAGGATGTAACGCTCCCGCCCTAATCGGATGTACGTTAGCTCTATAAAGCCTGTACTGTAATAAGTTTACGGGCTTCACCTTATAAACAAGGATTTTAGTACATAAGTTGACCGCGTGTACCTAATAGAAGCAAGATCGGACTTGTACTCAGTCAATAACTACAATGATGCATCAAGCAAATGTAAAGTATAATTGCTCGTTCGCATGGACAAGAAGTATACACAGTAGATGCTACCTATAATTAATAATTCGATCGCCAGCCTACTTAGGCAATGAGTGAGTTTTTTCTTTGTACAAGTGGGTGCATGTACAAGCATAGTAACACGTAGTAATGATGCGTTATATGGAAAAGTTTGGAACCAGAAAAATCCACTGAACTAAAGCTTTCTGTTTTTTGTACTAATTTGGACGAGCTAAATTTACACAACACCACACAGCAATGATTACTACGAACGGCATTTTGTATATTGATGAGACTGAAATAGATTGTCCTAGAATGAGCAGTTTTGAAAGCACACATACAATGTCACTGTTAAAATTGGAAAACAACACTAATACCCTTAGGTTCAATATAGAACTTAACTTTACTGGTCAAATCTGATCAGCACATTTCAAGGTTTGAAAGAATGGTCAAGAGAAGGGGGGGGGGGGGCTGAAACTGCTATGGTCGTTATACTGAAACTATTAAGTACTGAAGGCAAATTAACACTCAAAATTATTAATCTATGGATAACTACTCTTTTGTCTTACTTCTGAATAATTTAACTGTCATTATTTCTGTCTCAAATTAATTAAATAACATCGCTAACTCAATTCAAAAAAACTCTCTTCCAATTTAGTCATACTTTTGTTCTTTACCAACATTTGCAATAACACATAGAACTTTTAAACTTCTTTATAGCATGGATTGATCTACTGATAATTCTCATTAACACTAATTTTTAAACTTTCAGTTCGGGATACTCGGGTTGCACAATACGAGGTAAGGATCCTGTCTAGGTCAGTGATCAGGATAAGTCATGGCTAAAGCAATTCTGGTAAAAGTCACGTTATTATTGAACAGTTAGAAACATTTTCGACACTGGTCCACACAAATACACTTCTAAAGATGACATAAATGTTTGACCTGTGCAAGTCGGTGCGGCGGTTGGCGGGCAGCGAGATAGCGGGCAGCACGGCACACTTACAAGCACGGCTAAGGCTCACACTACATCGGCACTTTCCATCTTCTTAGCGTCGTAACCTTTCCAACTTTGTGCCTCAGAATATAGCCATGCCAAGTAGTCGTCGGAATCGGTGTATCCGAGGCTCAATGGAATCCACTTTTCCTGGGTAGCCGCCTCGGTACAGTACGTGTTCCTCTGACCGATTCTCAACTCCGACTGTTCTCGCCTCCGACTGTTCTACTGAGCCCGTTGTGCCGAACCGCGGCCAGTGTGCGTTTTCCCGCCTCGCCTGCCTCCACCTTTTCCCGCTCCCCTACAGGTAGGGTATTCACCACAGGTTTTCTGCTACACATATCCTAATGCATTACCTACGTATGGACCAAGTGTATAAATTACAATTTTCACATCTTACAATAGTTTTAACATTAAATACACTTCCCTTTGATTACCACATTATTTGAAATCCAACATAAATAATAATATTCATTTCAAAAGTTACTCACAGTTTCTTTAACATCACGATACGAACCAAAAAAGAAGTTCAAAACATTGCTTACATTAATTTATCTAAATTCATAAAGAAAAAATTATTATATGTACAGTTGTCGTTACAAGGAGAAAATATAAAAATGCAGTAAATGAAGCAGGCAAAAAGGAATACAAATGTCTCAAAAATGAGATCGACAGAAAGTGCAAAATGGCTAAGCAGGGATGGCAAGAGGACAAATGTAAGGATGTAGAGGCTAGGGGTAAGATAGATACTGCCTACAGGAAAACTAAAGAGACCTTTGGAGAAAAGAGAACCACTTGTATGAATATCAAGAGATTGGATGGAAACCCAGTTCTAAGCAAAGAAGGGAAAGCAGAAAGGTGGAAGGAGTATATAGAGGGTCTATACAAGGGCGACGTACTTGAGGACAATATTCTGGAAATGGAAGAGAATGTAGATGAAGACGAAATGGGAGGTACAGTAATGCGTGAAGCGTTTGACAGAGCACTGAAAGACCTGAGTCGAAACAAGGCGCCAGGAGTAGACAACATTCCATTAGAACTACTGACGGCCTTGGGAGAGCCAGTCATGACAAAACTCTACCATCTGGTGACCAAGATGTATGAGACAGGCGAAATACCCTCAGACTTCAAGAAGAATATAATAATTCCAATCCCAAAGAAAGCAGGTGTTGACAGATGTGAAAATTACCGAACTATCAGTTTAATAAGTCACAGCTGCAAAATGCTAACGTGAATTCTTTACAGACGAATGGAAAAACTGGTAGAAGCCGACCTTGGGGAAGATCAATTTGGATTCCGTAGATATATTGGAACACGTGAGGCAATACTGACCCTACGACTTATCTTAGAAGAAAGATTAAGGAAAGGCAAACCTACGTTTCTAGCATTTGTAGACTTAAAGAAAGCTTTTGACAATGTTGGTTGGAATACTCTCTTTCAAATTCTAAAGGTGGCAGTGGTAAAATACAGGGAGAGAAAGGCTACAGAAACCAGATGACAGTTATAAGAGTCGAGGGACATGAAAGGGAAGCAGCGGTTGGGAAGGGAGTGAGACAGTGTTGTAGCCTCTCCCCGATGTTATTCAATCTGTATACTGAGCAAGCAGTAAAGGAAACAAAAGAAAATTTCGGAGTGGGTATTAAAATCCATGGAGAAGAAATAAGAACGTTGAGGTTCTCCGATGACATTGTAATTCTGTCAGAGACAGCAAAGGACTTGGAAGAGCAGTTGAACGGAATGGGCAGTGTCTTGTACGGAGGATATCAGAAGACCATCAACAAAAGCAAAACGAGGATCATGGAATGTAGTCTAATTAAGTCGGGTGATGCTGAGGGAATTAGATTAGGAAATGAGACGCTTAAAGTAGTAAAGGAGTTTTGCTATTTGGGGAACAAAATAACTGATGTTGGTCGAAGTAGAGAGGATATAAAATGTAGACTGGCAATGGCAAGGAAAGCGTTTCTGAAGAAGAGAAACTTGTTAACATCGAGTATAGATTTAAGTGTCAGGAAGTCGTTTCTGAAAGTATTTGTATGGAGTGTAGCCATGTATGGAAGTGAAATGTGGACGATAAATAGTTTGGACAAGAAGAGAATAGAAGCTTTCGAAATGTGGTGCTACAGAAGAATGCTGAAGATTAGATGGGTAGATCACATAACTAATAAGGAGGTATTGAATAGAACTGGGGAGGAGTTTGTGGCACGACTTGACAAGAAGAAGGGACCGGTTGGTGGGACATGTTCTGAGGCATCAAGGGATCACAAATTTAGCGTTGGAGGGCAGCGTGGAGGGTAAAAATCGTAGGGGGAGACCAAGAGATGAATACACTAAGCAGATTCAGAAGGATGTAGGTTGCAGTAAGTACTGGGACATGAATAAGCTTGCAAAGGATAGAGTAGTATGGGGAGCTGCATCAAACCAGTCTCAGGACTGAAGACCACAACAACAACAACAAGAGAAATTCAGAGATAAAGGTGTTTAAACAGAAAAACACTAAAGTACTGATGGAACTTATTTTACACAATTATTAACAACATGTATAAAAATGTAGCAGGTCAATTGGCGTCAAGGCATACAAATACTACAAGCTGAAAAGAAAAAGTGGCCAAACTGCATAACATATTTATCAGGCTAAAAAGAAAAAGTTGTGAAATTGCATAAGATATTTATATAAAAGTCATGGATCAACGTTTTTAACATGAACAGGTACTTCTGGAATGTCAAGTTCTCCCAGACCACTGCAACATTTGCATTGTTATAATGTAACTCGCTCGCTATCTACGTTACACTCCGATCGGAAAATATTATTTACTTCACACAAACGCATACAGTTCTTTGCTTTTTACCATCTCTGCAATAGAGAAAAATTCAATTATGATCTCATCATCCACAAAAAGTAAAGTACAAGTGTAAACGGTAATACGTAGAGAAAGAAAATTTTTCACTGAGACAATGTCATCTCATAACTTCACAAAGCTAGAAACTGCATCTCACATTTACATCACATAATTCAGCAGTAAAGAAAAAAAATCTTTGTAAAACTCTTCACATTCCTTATCTTGTCCTATTCCATATATAGCTGCAAATAAAATGTTTCCTAATTAAAGCATGTACAATGCCTCGTGCGTCTTGCTTAGAACAACATATTTCATTAACCTTCAGCATGATGTCCTACAAATCGGAATCCACCTCACATACTATACCATAATTGCGCCATAATATACCATAGTAGCACCATAATAAACCATAATACGTCATAAGCCTCAAATGGTAATCCTTAAACAAAATTCCTCATCATGTTCCATATCCATGTAGCATAGTATTCCAATAAATTGACTGTGAATGAAAGAACTTTGAAATTATCACTTTTCAAGATACTTCATAAACAGCACAACAAGCAGTCAGTCAGAAATGTTGCTAGTTAAACTACTGCCAATCAGAAATACCTTTCTCCATTCAGAACCATTCATACATAACCTCTTATCCAAAATAGAGCCAGTAGATATCTCTGCCTCTAAAATTCATGACCCTCTTCGCAAAATATATACCACCAAATAACTGTCATCTCATGCACTTAACTCCAAAATAACATAGTATATCTGGTAAACGTAAAGTAAAATGCACATCATAAGTTATCACAAGTCACAAGAAACGTCATTATATGTGCAAACTACCTACCCCAGGCAAATTAGTAAGAAAGTTAGCAAATGAGCAAATGGGATAAAAAATTTATTAAGTTTTAAAACTTCAGGGAAATACTCGTATAGGGTATAGTAATAAGAAACAGAAAAGTTCCTGTTCGTAGAGGGGGCACGTCCCCCTTTTATCCCCTTCAAAAATCAATTTCTACCATATTTTAAATTTATACGCAAAAAGGCTAATTTTTCGAACATAGCTCTTATTAGTAAATATATTCTTCGCAAAATTTTACACGAAAAAGATCTTGCGCATCTTTTCATTTATACGGAAGGTGTTTGAGGTATAAGAATTGGAAGAGATTTCTGTTAACGTAATAATTTGCAGTTTTTGTTGCTTAGCAAAACATTTAAATGACAAGCGTAATTAAGTGTGTGGAAATATTTCGTAGCCTATATATTCTACTTGGCGATATTTCTTTTGCGATCAATATTGTTGAAATCAGGAGTACGTGCCAAGAATGAAAACGTCAGGAACCCCTTCCTATTCATTCAGCGCTCTCCTACCACTTTTGTCGCTGCCGTTTCTTCCTACCCAGTGTCCATTTCACCTGGGTTAATATTGTGAACTGTCAAACTAGTGGCAGAGAGTTCTGCTTTTGTGACAGTAGTCATCAGTTTGTGGTGTTATGAAGTGCTTCTTCTTAGTCTCATTTCTTTTTTCTGGACTGAGGAAACAATAATACTGGACCCTACTACCTGTTTTTTTTTTTTTTTTTTTAAATCTGTTTCGGAAGGAGAGACATCAATAGTGACGAAGAGCTTGCGAACTCTGATACACGTCAGCAAGGAACGGAAGGATGGGGCTCAATCTTTCACAGAACACTGGACTGGTTGAAGTGCAAATGGTATGTCGACGTGAATATATTAAGAAACGTAATATAAGGAAACTAATTAATCGGAATGTTGCATGAGCAGATGATAAAAGTTTGAGATCCTCTTCCTCTTATCCATTCAGTTTCAAAAAAGACTGTTTCATGCCTGCTGAAAAGTGTGGCACAGAGGTGAAAACAAAAAACCCGCTCCACGAACTCCGTGGAGTGTTTGAAGTTCGCTCTTTAAGTGTGAAACATACGCTGCTTGAGAAAGCAGAGAAACGCGATGATGATTTCGATAGAAAGGTTGCCGAACGCATCAACAGTGTTTTGTGTTTAGTAGCTGCAGAAGCCCGTTATCATCAATATTGCTATGCTAAATTAGTGTCAAATGCCATCTCTGTTCGAAAAAGAAACCGCCCTCAAGATACCTACCTCGATGCCGATTTTCAAGAGTTATGCAGATTTATAGAAAGTTCAGAGAAATGTCAATTTTCATTGCTCGATTTGTTGCATTAGGATAATGAATGTCTCCCACTAGGAGAGACAATGACTATAAAAACAAAGAAAAATAAACTGACTGAACACTTCGGTGATGGGGTCTTGTTTCCACAATGCCAATGAATCTCCCAGTTCTATGTTTTCGTGGCAGTGACCACAAACCTTTGAATCAAAGGTACAATGAACGAGCCGTTAATGAAAAAGATGAGACAAAGAGAATAGTAGAAGCAGCAGCAACTATCATCTGTGAAGATATAAGTATGACTCCTTGCAGTACTGCCGATTATCCAGATATCAATGACTTGACACAGAATGCTGAAGTTATGGTTCCTGACACTTTACACGAAATTGTGAAGGACGTGGTTTTCTCAAAAAAGAAAAGTAGTGAACAGTCCCCTTTAAAAATGTACAGCAGTATCCCATGCGATTGTGTCAGCTACCAGGCCTCGTTCATGTATCTCCCGACTGCAACTTGGTCCTGCAGTGTAGTTGTTTTGTGAGGTGCGAACAAAAATCATTGTTGAAATTGTCTCGAATATGGGTTTCTGCTATACACGTAGCACTGTGGCTTTATTTGAGGCTTCTGCCGTTCAGTAGTGGAAACCAAATATTTCAAATCATTTGTTCTCACAGCAACAATGACAGGCAAAGGTGCTGTAGTAACCAAAACCAACTGCGGGAACGCCTTGGGCTGCGGATCGGAGCCGCCAGCGGTGGAGCACGCACCACCGGGTAAACACAAGGACGAGTCGGACGACAGACCAACGACCACTGACAACGACCGACCACGACCGACACAACAAGGAAGAGATAAACAACGGAGGCTTGTGGAAACCACAACACCAAACACCAACAGTAAATCCACTCGGAACCAGAGCCAGGCAAATGTCAACAACGAGCAACGACCAGAACGCAGTACCGCCGAGATAGAAACGTAATCCAGAGCGAGTACCAGACTGACTGGACTAGGTTTTTTCTTTATTGTTATTTGAAAACCTGTACAACAGGCAGGCTGTCAGCAGCACTCTACGCTGCTCTTCAGCCATAGAATACACAATGAGAAAAAAACAGTGAGAATACACATAGGTTACAGAAAAGTGGGCAATAAAACAGTAGACACATAGAGACAAACACGGAGCCGTTCACACTCGACGATAATCCACACTGCAAACTGTTGATACGACACACAAACACTGAAGATGGCGATGGCACAGGTGAACGAGGGAGTGCGACGGTGAACACTAAACACTAAACACGACGACACACACGAGACACTGATGGCGATATTCTCCGGCGCGCGAAAGTCCACGGAGCGTGTGCGAGTCCGGGGACCTGCCAAGAGAGGAGGAGGGGCGGAAAAAGAGGGAGATGGGAGAGCAGAGATGCCATGGGCAGAGGAGATAGGGGAAGGGAGGAAGGGGGAGCGGAAGCCCAGGGGAAGAGGGATGGAGGAAGGGGGATGGGGGAAAAGGAGAGAGAAGGGAGGGAGGGTGCCTAAAGGAAAGGACACAGGAAGTGGGGGGGGAGAATCAAAGTTGATAGGACGGGTAGATGGAGGGGAGGAGGACATCATCAGGGAGGGGGAGCTGACGGAAGCCACCTTCGGAGAGGGTAAGGAGGGTGGAGAGATGGAGACCGGGTGGGACGTGGGAATATAGGTGCGGCAGCGGACGGGGGTGGGAGAGGATGGGTGAGACAAGCGGATGAGGAAGATCGGGTTTGCAGGAGATGTGCAGGATCCGTATCCTTTCAAGGAAAAGGAGGAGGTGGGGAAAGGGGATGAGATCGTACAGGATCCGCGTGGGGGAGGGGAGACGGATGCGATAGGCGAGGCGGAGAGCATGACGTTCAAGGATTTGGAGGGATTTATAAAAGGTAGGGGGGGCAGAGATCCAAGCCGGATGGGCATAACAAAGGATAGGGCAGATGGGGGATTTATAGGTGTGGAGGATGGTGGAGGGGTCCAGACTCCACATACGGCCGGAGAGGAGCTTGAGGAGACTGAGTCAGGAGTGTGCCTTGGCTTGGATTGTCCGGAGGTGGGGAGTCCAGGAGAGGCGTCGGTCAAGGGTGACGCCAAGGTACTTAAGGGTGGGAGTGAGGGCGATAGGACGGCCATAGATGGTGAGATAGAAATCAAGGAGGCGGAAGGAAGGGGTGGTTTTGCCTACAATGATGGCCTGGGTTTTGGAGGGATTGACCTTGAGCAACCAGTGGTTGCACCAAGCGGTGAACCGGTCAAGATGGGTTTGGGGAAGGTGTTGGGAGCGCTGTAGGGTGGGGGCAAGGGCAAGGAAGGCGGTGTCATCGGCAAACTGGAGAAGGTGGACGGGGGGTGACGGCGGCGGCATGTCCACCGTGTACAGAAGGTACAGAAGGGGGGAGAGGATGGGGCACACCGGCGGAGGGGAAAAAGGTGTAGGAATCTGCGTTATGGATGGTGACATAGGAAGGACGGTGGGAGAGAAAGGAGCCAATCAGACGGACGTAGTTAATGGGAAGGGCGAAGTTTTGGAGCTTGAAGAGGAGACCGGAATGCCATACGCGGTCATAGGCACGTTCGAGGTCCAGGGAGAGGAAGATTGCAGAGTGACGGGAATTAAGCTGTTCGGAAAGGAGATGAGTGAGGTGAAGGAGAAGGTCGTCGGAAGAGAAGGACGGCCGAAAGCCACACTGGGTATCGGGAAGGAGGCGGTGCTGGCGGAGATGCTGGTGGATGCGGCGGGTGAGGATAGATTCCAGGACCTTGCTGAAGACCGAGGTAAGGCTGATGGGGCGGTAGGAGGAGACGGCGGACGGCGGTTTGCCGGGTTTAAGGAACATGATACAGGAGGTTTTCCATAGGTCGGGGTAGTAACCGGTGGACAGGACTACATTGTAGAGCCTGGCCAGGGTGGAGAGGAAAGAGACAGGAGCTTCACGAAGGTGACGGTAGGTGACACGATCGTGACCAGGAGCGGTGTTACGTTTTGTGCGGAGTGTAGCAATGAGATCCTGTGTAGTGATAGGGGCATTGAGTTCCGTGTGTGCAATGTTGTCCAAGTACTGGAAACCAGGAGTGAGGGGAGGGACAGAGGTGTCAGTTCGATCGCGGATATCCGGGAAGAGGGAGTAATCGAACTGGGGATCATCGGGGATGGAAAATACATCGGAGAGGTAGGAGGCAAAGTGATTGGCCTTACTAAGGGAGTCAGGGAAAGGGTGATCATCATGGAGAAGAGGATAATAGGGGGAGGGTTTAGTTCCGGTAAGGCGACGGAAGGCGGACCAGAACTTGGACGAGTTGATTGGTAGGGTAGCATTTAAACGGGTGCATGTCTGTCGCCAGTCCCGGCGTTTCTTAGCCGCGAGCAAATTACGAATGTGTCACTGGAGTTGCCGGTGGCGTCGTAGTGCGTCCGGGTCACGCGTGCGGAGGAAGGCACGGTAGAGACGACGGGATTCACGGAGGAGGGGAACGGCCTGTGGGGGTAAGGTAGGACAGTGGGGGTGGATGGCGACAGTAGGGACGTGGGCCTCCACGGCCTCAGACAAGGTCTGCTGGAGAAAGGAGGCGGCATGGGTGACATCGTCAGGGTGGTGGTAGGTGAGAGGGTGGCTATCGACCTTGGTGGAAAGGGTATCCCGGTAGGCATTCCAGTCGGCTCGGGAATAGTTGTGGACATACTTAGGGGGAGGGTCAGTACGAGGGTCGGGGCGAGGGCGACGACCGTCTGAAACGGTGAGGAGGACAGGGAGATGGTCGCTACCAATAGGCTCCAGGACATCCACTGTTATGCAGCCAAGAAGGTTGGGGGAGGAGAGGATAACATCAGGTTTGGAGTTGGATTCGGGACGGGTGTGCTGGGGGATGGGAATAAGGTCGCCTTGAAGGGAGGAGAGGAACCGATGCCACCGCCGTAACTGGGCGGCGGAACGACTATGGATGTTGAGGTCGGCGGCGATCACGTAGGAGGAGAAGGTACGGTCAATGTAGGAGAGGAAATCGAAGGGAATAGGAGCGTTAGGGCGGACATAGATGGTGGCGCAGGTAACGGTAAGGCCAGGGAAGAAGAGACTAAGGATCAGGTGTTCGGTGGGGTCGGGAAGGAGAGGTTGGAGCCGAACGGGGATCTGGCGATGGTGCCCAATGGCAACTCCGCCACGCGCAATTGGGAGGGGATTATCGGAGCGGTGGAGGATGTAGGGCGAAGTGTGGACGGTGTGGTGGGGTTGGAGGAAGGTTTCATTAAGGAGGGAGGCGTCCACGCGGTGGGTGGCAAGGGTATGGAGAAAGAGGTTCTTGTTGGCGGGAAGGGAGCGGGTGTTGTTGAAAAGGATACGTTGCTGTCGCGCCATGACAGGGATTTAAACGAGGGTGTCAAGATGGGAGAAGGTGAAATGGGCCTGGTTGTTAGAGTAGGTGGCGTACATCTTGAGGTGGAAAACGGATCGGGCGGCGAGGGAGATCTGTTGGAGGGTGTGTGGGCGCTGAAAAGGATGTACATTCTGCAGGACAATGGTGAGGAATCGGATGATGTCCTCAGCGGTAGGGGGTGGGCGAAGGGAGTTGCCGGGAGGGGTGGGGGCGTCCAGAGGGCGGACAGGAACGGTGAGTTCAGGAGTGGTAGGAGGGGGTCAGGCCTTACACTTCTGGGAGTAGGTGGGATGAGGGAGGTTACAGGTATTACAGGAGGGGGGGGGGGGACTGGAGATTGGGGCACTGCCGTAAAAAGTGGGCTTGCCTACAGTGCGGGCAAGTGTGGGCCTCGCGGCACTCAGATGTTGGGTGCGCATTATATCGCAAGCACCTTTGGCAGCGGAGGGATTGAGGAGGGGAACGGGAGGGGTCAACTTTATAACGCTGGTTAAAAAGGAGGGCACCCCCCTTCAGGAGACGGTCTATGGAGGGGGCGTGCTCAGAAAAAACGCGCATAAGGCGGGTGGGGCCGGCAGCGTTATGGATCCGGCGAACCGCACGCACCTCCAGATGGGGATGGGCCTGAAGCTCCGCCAACACCTCCTCCTCCGTGATCACTGGACTGAGCCGAGTGATCACGGCAGTGAGGGTCGGCGGGCAACGCGGAGGTTGGGGTTGGCGGGAGGGAGGTGGCGAGGGAGCAGGGGTGAGAGAGGCAAGAGGGCCAAAGTGGGTGATAGGGATGCGGGAAAGGAGGTCCGTGTGGAGGGTAGGGCTGGGGAAGGAGATGAGCGCCAAATCACGGCGAGGAGTGAGGAGGGAGATGGGGGCACCAGGACAATTCTGGCGAAGGAAGAGGGTGAGGTTCCGGGCTTCAAGGAGGGAGGTATCCGGACAGGAGAGGAGGTAGCGGTAGGAGGAGGGGGTAGAGGAGGAGGAGGGGGGGCAGGGACGGGCGGGGAGACATCCATGGCATCAGGGATGGGGGAAGGGGGACGAGGCGGAGCCTTTTTTGGAGCAGACGAGACAGGAGTGCCACTGGGGCACTTGACGGCGGCGGAGGAGGTGTGGGGGATGGGAACAACTGGAATATGGCAGGGAGGGGCAGGTCCCGGGGCTGGAGTCGGTGCCGGAGATGGTGACGGTGACGGTGAAGGCGAAGGCGAAGGCGACGGGGAGAGCTGGGCGTGGACAGTGGCCCGACGGGCCACCACCCGAGCCGGAGCTGCAGTGACAGGCTGGGGGAGTGGGGGGAAAAGGTCGGAACGAGAGGAGCGAGAGGAAGAAGCGGGAGAGGGGGCGAAAAAGATAGAGGGTGAAGGGAGAGTGAGGAGAGGTGGGATGGAAGGAGAGGGGTGGGACTGGGCACACCAAGTTATAGTGGTGGAGGCGGCGGAAGGGGATGTATAGACGATGGCGGTGGTGGTAGTAGTGACGGTGGTGGTGGGGGCGGACATGACGACAGGAAGAAAAGACGCACAGCACGAAAAGGAAATGACACAAACTGCGAACAGGCGAAGACGCAGACGGACGAAGACCAGGGTCGGACGACCAGGGCGGACGGCGACGGCGGCGGCGGCGAGCACCGGCGGCGGCGGCGACGTCGGCGGCGAACAGAGGGGCGGACAGCAGGCGGCAGCGGAGACGGACAGCGAGCAGGCAGGCGGACGGACGGACGGACGGACGGACGGACGAACGAACTGCTACAACAGTAAGCGGCGGGCAGACGGGCAGACAGACAGACAGACAGACAGACAGACACAATCTTCGAAAGCGGTGATTCCAACCAGAGAGTAGCCCAGGCTTTGGAATCTGGCGCCTTAAAATGAGGGGATCCAACACTCTGAACCCGTTGGACTAGGGCAGAGCGGGTCCCTGTATACGAAACCGGAGGGAGCGGCTATTGGCCGCGGTCTGCACGTGGCGTAGCGGTGGCGCCCTCGCTGCGCGAGAGCCGCTGCGCGGAATAGCCGGGGCGGAGGCGGAGCCGTCTATGGGCAGACCACGTCCATTTGTTCTGCCGCATGTTCGACTTCCACGGCGGAAGGTACTAGAGGTACAGTCGTGGACAAAACGAGCGAGACCCCTCGCCTTTTCGTTATGCTGATCCGCACGGCTTTAAAATCTGCTACACAGCATAACAGGCAAGGCGACGAAGTGCTACCAATATACTATGCACAGGCGTGAAATTGACAAACTATCTGAACTTTTTTAGGCTGCTTTCAATAATTTGTAAGGCTATATTAATGCTAATTAGTGTGTTAAATACAACACGTAAATATAAGACAGAACTGAAAGAGGAAACGCTAATTGGTATGAACTGTACCAATAAAAATGAATTTCAACTTATCGAGATATCATAGTTGTTTTAGTAAGACAAAGAACCCCGGATCGTTACGAATTAGCAAAATATTATCCGCTTTCGGCCGCGAAACGGTCTGTGTCAACGTTCAGACCAGTCATACTGGATTACCGTTGCTGACCTACCATGAAAGTGTGCAAATTTGGCAATGCGTGAAGATTCATAACGAAATTCAGTTAAAAATCATTCAGTGCCACACGTAAGTCAGTTCCATTATTGACAGAAGCGGAAAAAGTAGGCAGTAACATGTATGAAATTCTACAAGAGTGTCATATTGACATGCACAGGGCGACAGTACAGAATAAAAGTAGCGATAAAAAGTATTGGGGGCGCGAGAATTTCTTAAAATTGCTTTACTGATATTCTACCTGCCTCCATCGAGATTAGAACTGAAAACAAACCAGACGTTCCTTTCACTACGCTAGCAGACAACCCAGGCAGCCCTCTATTATTACCCCAGACATGAATAAGCCGGCAATTTCGCAATGAAAATGGCAAAATGATCTGCAGTTTCTGTTGCATAGAGCTTTCTGGACTCAAAAACATGAATTTTCTTCCTTTATGTAACCGCTTATGTGCAACCATTCGGGATGTTTATCGAAATAGCAAAATACTGTTATTAGAGAGTAAATTTAGTAGGATATTTCTGCACCACCCCAGGAAATAAACGGCTACACAGCTGCCAAACGTATTCTACACTGTTTCGAATTCTCCACTAGACTCGCCATAGCCGGAAAACGTTCATTAGCCTAAGTGTTTCTTAAGCTAGCTAGCAATGGGAATGTTCGCACTTCTAAAACGCGGTAGCATTAATACTGGGATGTGAATTACCACGTGTATAGGCAAATGGATTCTATTTGCATTCCTGTAAACGTTATTTGGATCGAAAGCGTAGCTACGATTAATATGCTGATGTATCGACTACAACTAGCACATTTCGAATAAAGAGTAGGAGGTGTTATTTATGCGGCCCTCATCTTCAGTAGCTGTCGTTGGTGTTTTCGTTGTTAGGATTTCGTCACCTAAACCGGTAAAAACGGAACCCTACACGTCTCACTTTCTTGACCGTCTATCGGTCTACCCAACCTTTAAAACCCGTTTACCTCCAGAAAGGGTAGACATAATCAGCGGAAACGTTTCGCACTTCTTGCGGTAACCGGTCCCTTGGTGGTGTAAAAAAGTGAGCTTCTATGTCAACGCAATCTAAAGATACGGCCGTTTAAGAAAAGAAAATTTACGTGAAAGGTCAAAAAATGGCTCCAAGAACTATGCGACCAAACTGCTTACGTCATCAGCCCCTAGACCTAGAACTACTTAAACCAACCTAACTTAACACACATCCATGCCCGGGGAAGGATTCGAACTGACGGCGCAAGCAGCCGTGCGATCCGCGATATGACGCCGTTGAAAGCACCGCGCCGGAAAGCTGTTAATATCATCTGATGTTGCTAACAAGTTATTTACTTCTGGTGAATGATTTTCTCCGCAGTTCATTTAAAATAGAATAACTAAAATATATTTGATGTTATGGAAGACGAAGGACGCCTAATTCATTTTCCTCTCTTTACTTATGATGTTACATTCGCAATCTGAGCATACGTATTATCCATAACCGCATTTTAGCGCCACACAGATACGTGAATGAAACACATTGGCGTACAGTTTTAGACATAAAAACTGACCGCCGGCCGCCTGCCACAGAGACTAAGTCCGAGTCTATTCACTTAACGTAGCCAATAAAACTGACCGGCCATCTGCACAATCTGGCAACACTGTAAGATGCGGAAGCGTTAGGAGGAAGTGTTGTCTACTTCCGAGATGTTCTCGGATTGTGTGAGCCTGTGGTCTAGTGCTAGCCGGCACGGTAGCTCAGCATGTTCGGTCAGAGAGCCGGTTGGCCTCTGTAATAAAAAAAACTGAGTGGAAGGATCAACCACCGAACTTGAACAGGATGTCCTGCGACGTCCGCAACGACCAAACACAACGATCAATAATGAACAATAAGAAAAAAAAGAAAAGAAAAAAATGGTAATCGTCATGCATTCTAAACTTATGGTCGCCTGTTCGTGTCCAACTATTTTTTTTTTACCACATTTCGGTCTAAAGTTGTGATTCTGATCGAAGATAATTCGCTTAACATTCTACCCACCAGCAATGACAAGTATTCCAGAAACAATTCCGCAGGACAGCTCGTGACTGCGCCGCGATCATAACAGCTTACGCTCGAGCGTTTCCTTGCGCTGCAGCGGCTACCGGCCACCGGCCAGACGCCACCCGCCGCCTGAAATCCGGCGCCGCCCATGTGAACGCGGCGCCACGCTGTCAGTGTATGTATCAACTGTCATTTTCGAATTTGAAGTTCTAGTTATCATCTTACAGTTAAACATTCGATTTTGCATACTTGAAAATCATGGACTACAGTTAAGCATTGTAAAATTGAGTCGCAAGTGGAAAAAGGTGTAACACCTGAAACACAACGTTTACTTTTGGTATAACAGAGGGGTGAATGCAGAGGAGGCAGCTGGAAAGATTTGAACTGTGTTTGCAGCGAGTGCTTTTGGTAAAAATACGCCAGAAACAGATATTCGTGTTTCAACAAAGATCGTTCTGGCATGAATGATTTTCCACATTAAGGAAGTCTCGACTACTGATAGATTACCATTTAACCATCATACGACATTTGCATTCAACAGGCAAAGTTCAGAAGTCTGGTGTAGGAGTACTGCATGCTCTAATTCGAAACAACAAAAATCAACGGAGTGACTATTACTGAACGTCATCAAGTCACTCATCGAGCATTCCTTTCGGTCGGAGTGTAAGAAAATCGAGCAACAAAACTACATCACCTGTGCTACTGCACGATAACGCACTCTGTTGATTTGAGAAACAAAACAATCCAGGAGATTGATAGAAAAGTCGTCTGTCAGGCACTTGCATTGATAGGGAAGTCCTCTCTCAAGCACTTGTCCCTCTCGTCATATATTTGTAAAATTTTACCTTTCCCGCTCTTGATCGATCAACCGTCAAGGCAATTCATTTCTAGACGGAAATACTCTTAAAACTACTCTGGTTTAATGACATCGTTAGAACCAGTAGGTTTCTACAGGCGTAGAATTTGTAAACAACTTTAGCATTGTCAGATCGTTTTAGATATCGTGAAAGAAAATTCTGCTGCTGATTAATTTCTCTTTGATAAATACTGTTGCGTTTAGTAAACTAATGGAAAATGCAATTAAAATATTCACTGTACTAATACAAATTAAATTCAGCTTACTACAGAAACATCACGATGGCAGTCTATCTTAATAAAGCATTAAGTGTCTGTGAGACGATTGAGCCTATTTCAACACGAATTAGTAGGATATTACCGACTTTTGACTTCGAAAAGATCTGTATTTATTTCATTTCCTGTACCATTCGTAAGTATTATGAAAATGTGACATTTCATAGATAAAATTATGTATTCACAACAACAAAAAATATGTCGGCAGAAAACAAAAGTGGCATTATGAATTTGGCAGTACCGTAAGGTTTTCGCTCTGACACTAAGAGTTACTGAAAGTAGCAAGGCGAATTTTGCTCGAGCGTTGTCTTACGATTGCCTTATTGAGTTTTTATCAGCCTGCTTGTAGCTGTGCTACAAAAGAATTAAAAATCTGGCTTTCAGCGAGTCGCGAAAGGCGAACGAAAGGAGCTTGCACCTGTTAGCTAAGCATGTTACCTGGGAACTGGTTTTTTCCTAAAGTGGGAAGACGTCCTTTTGTGGTTGAATTGTTGGCAAATGTCAGACGGACGTGTGCCGTTGGTCTAAGCGTTTCGGTGTGTTGAATTTGCGCCAAAGATTTTTCTACAGGTTTTTTCTGTCCCAAATAGAGAGCTGAAGTCTCCCACTAATATTTTCACGTCATCCTGGTGAATTTTGCTCATAGTATTTTCGAGTGTGTTCCAGAATTTTTCGACATTTTCGGAGTTTTTCTTATTTTCGTTGTTGGTGGAGACACGTGCATTGATGAGCGTATATTTTTTACTGTGGCTCTGAATGAGCATAGTCATAAGTCGCTTGTTGATGGGCCGGCCCCGGTGGCCGAGCCATTCTAGGCGCTTCAGTTCGGAACCGCGCGACTGCTACGGTCGATGGTTGGAATCCAGCCTCGGGCATGGATGTGTGTGATGTCCTTAGGTTAAGTTAGGTTTAAGTAGTTCTAAGTTCTAGGGGACTGATGACCACAGCAGTTGAGTCCCATAGTGCTCAGAGTCATTTGAACCTTTTCATTGTTGATGGGTATGATTTCTTTGACAGAGTTGATGATAGATCTGTGTTCGAGAAATGCAATGCCGAAGATTGGTACGCCTTTCGCTACCTTTTGTTGTATTTTGCTTTTGAAGACGCAATGGTTTCCCTAATGCAAGGTTTCATTGTCAGTTAGTCGTGGTTCTTGAAGAGCAAGGATGAGAATTTTTTGTCGGTGGATTTCTTTTGTGAGATTATTTAGTTTTCGTGTTTGGATCAATGTATCGATGTTTACTTTTAAATGCATGTTTCTTCCTTGTAGGGAAATTTACCAGAGATCTTCGATATTCTCTGCCGTGCTAGCCTGGACTCCCCAGAATCCGAAAATCCAACTGCCGCCTGTCTACAGCCGGGTTGTGTACCACCTGGGGTAAAGTTGACTTTGCTTGCATAGTTCATGTTTGCTTGTGTTTCATTGTTTTGGCTTGGGTGATACCAGGACCGGACAGGACCAGAGGGTGTTGAAGCCTTTGAAAGCAAATATTTTCGGCCAAGCTCATTGAGCTAAGAGACGGTGACCAGAGTAGCGGTGATTATCACTCAGACGTGTCTGGATTTTGGGTTCAACGGATTTGGTAGCCGTTCAGGATTGTGTTAGTATTTGGTTCACCCCTAGTATTTGATTTCCTCGGTACCACCCATATGGGGGAGGGTTTCCCCTATCCGCCACACGCGATTATTATTATTATTATTGTCATTATGTCATCAGCAAATCCGATATGGTGTATCTTCCCACCACTGAAATAGATGTTTATTGTTCGATTCAGTATTTCCATCACATAAATGTGGGTTATAATTACGTTACATTGCTGCTAGAAGACATATTTCTCACTTTTTCTTAGACAGTTGCTACCTGTTACTCCATATAGGAATTTATGTGCGCAGCATTGTTGCAATACAGACGTTCAAATTATCCGATTTCTGTAATTTCGTTTCGATACCAGATAGTTCTAATCGGATTCAGCTAGGCAGTCTTAATGTGGATATCTGACTACGACTCTCACCATGTGATAGACTGGGCAAATCACATTCTTAATCGGACTGTTGAATATAGATCACTTACCTAAGACAGGGCCTGAATTCTTAAACACCGTGGAAAATAATAATCCAATGTGCTTATTACAAATACGTTATTTAAATATAAATACATGGACTAACGAGATAATAGTTTATTTACAGAAGCAGAGCCCCATCCATCATAGCAGAGCAGTGCGAGATTGGTTTCAGGCCCAAGAGAGGATAAAACTGTTGCCGTTTGTTCCACGATCACCAAACATCAACCACATAGAGAATATGTGGGCAGAGGTAACAAGGCCATTGCCACGTGGATCTACAAAAGCAAG
Organism: Schistocerca nitens; assembly: GCF_023898315.1. Taxonomy (NCBI): domain Eukaryota; kingdom Metazoa; phylum Arthropoda; class Insecta; order Orthoptera; family Acrididae; genus Schistocerca; species Schistocerca nitens. Next base: position 252,655,889 of record NC_064618.1, read on the forward strand.
CGACCTTTGGACAAATATAGAAAACATATGTTGGGAAGTAAACCATCACGCTACACTGTCGACGACTTAATGAAATCAATTCCCTAAGCCTTCGAGAAATCTTACGTAATGATCGTGGGTGGGTTGGTTACTAAAAGTATAAAAAAATGTTCAAATGTGTGTGAAGTCTTATGGGACTCAACTGCTAAGGTCATCAGTACCTAAGCTTACACACTACTTAACCTAAATTATCCTAAGGACAAACACACACACTCATGCCCGAGGGAGGACTCGAACCTCCGCCGGGATCAGCCACGCAGCCCATGACTGCAGCGCCCCAGACCGCTTTTTTTTTCAGTGTAATTTTGTTCGCTTTTGTTCGTTGTGTCTGCTCGGGGCGGACGTCGTAAGTCATCCGTTTTAAGTTCGTTGATGATCAAGTAACTCAGTTTTTTTTTATTACAGAGGGCACGTAACCCTCTGACCGAACACGCTGAGCTACCGTGACGGCAACCGCTCGACTAATCCCGCGCGGCTACTTAAAGAATACTCGTCCACAAAACCCATGTGGACAATTATCTGATAATCGGTCAAGATTTGCTTTGTCGCAGCTCTTTAGCATACAAGTCCATTTACTTTCAGGCTCCTCCTTATAATTCTTGCAATGCAAGGTAGTTGAAAAATCCCATCCACTCGACGCCAACTGAGGAACTGACTGGAGCATGTGTTGTTCAACACACAGTAGTTGTCAGCCTCACTAGAATCAATGACTGTGTGTGTGTGTGTGTGTGTGTTTTCGTGTTCATGCACAATCTGAAACATGTGTGTGTGTGTGTGTGTGTGTGTGTGTGTTTTCGTGTTCATGCACAATCTGAAACAATACTATTAACATTAGAGAGACAACCAACAATAAATAATTCAAAAATGGTTCTGAGCACTATGGGACTTAACATCTGTGGTCATCAGTCCCCTAGAACTTAGAACTACTTAAACCTAACTAACCTAAGGACATCACACACATCCATGCCCGAGGCAGGATTCGAACCTGCGACCGTAGCAGTCGCGCGGTTCCATACTGCGCGCCTAGAACCGCTAGACCACAGCGGCCGGCAATAAATAATTCATCAAATATGACTGTAAAGTATTTTAATGCGATGGGAAGTTACTAACTGAATTTTCACCCAACCCACGTCCTGCATATTACGTTAAGTAATATGTATTGACTCCATAGTATCGTTAGCAGAGACAGTGCGCTCTTGTTGTCGAGGCTCGCGACAAGCGCAGCGATCAGCAGTGCCCAATGCCACCGCGATTTGTTTATGTTGGCTGAACGTGGACACTGCAGCAGACGCTTCGCCATAAACAGAAAGAAATCACCTTGGCTCTGACCGCAGTGAGCGGATATCACTGCCTGCGTGTTCTTATAGTAACCAACGTGAGACTCTACTCACAGGTGCCATGGAGCAATTGCAACAGGTAACATGTCATTAGTCATCAGAATATTAACCAGTGATGAAATGTCCACTCTATTTGAATCCCAAGAAAATAGGAACCTTCTCACAAAGGAATGTGAGGTGGTATCAAAATTTATCCAACGTACAAAAATTAACTGCAGGGCTTTCATGTATGCAGTAGTAGCACACAAGGAAATATTATGTCTTGGAAGCGTATATTCCATTTCCTCTTCTCATATTAACGCCCTCGTTTTAGTATGAAGTAGGAAAATAAACACGAAAAACTTAAGTTCCTGAGAAGCATATAAGTCATTTCCTCTTCTCATATCATAACTTTTGTTTTAGTATGAGGTAAAAAAAAAATAAACAGTTTAGGGTTCTGATACATAATATGACACCAGATTCTTATCGTAGGCGCTATCGGAAACGCAAAAAGCAGGGAGCTGTCCATTGTTTTGTCCAAAAGTCTGTTTCCTTTCATGCATTACTCACGTTAGGAGATTCTTATTTAAGGACTTGTGGGCATCAAGTTCTTCAGCAGAACAAGCCTTATGTTATTGTGCTAATTACGGCATGGAAAAAATGCAACAAAGACGAGTTCCCCTGGAGCAGTGATGATATTTGCACATGTCTGTATTCAGCAATGACCGCCAGCTGCCACAACACTTCATAGAATCCTTGAGGCAGGCAATACAACTGTGCGTGCACTTCAGACTTCATTCAGTAAGACGTCAGGAGTTGGATGGAAACGTCAAAGTCGTATTCAATCCAGAATGAGGTGTTATTAAGGTAGTTAAACGTTCTAGCAATTACACTTCTATAATTCCCATATGCGTATTCCGATAGCCAAAAGAACCCGTTAGTGCGAAACCATCTGGAACTGCATTAACATCAAACTGCAAGAACTTGGGACAATACGTGGACTCTTCTCTTCGCTAAGTGACCTGTTACTGATATTTAGGATTCTCTCCGTCCTAGGCGTAGTGGAAATGGAACTTCAGAGGCGCCGGCCCGGGTGGCCGAGCGGTTCTAGGCGCTACAGTCTGGAACAGCGCGACCGCTACGATCGCAGGTTGGAATCCTGCCTTGGGCATGGATGTGTGTGATGTCCTTAGGTTAGTTAGGTTTAAGTAGTTCTAAGTTATAGGGGACTGATGACCTCAGCAGTTAAGTCCCATAGTGCTCAGAGCCATTTGAACCATTTTTTTTTTAACTTCAGAGGAGCTTTCGCTATTCTTGACAAACATGAGAAACTTGTAATCACTGCGTGTTACAACTGCGTGATGATAATGATTTAGGTTATCAGTAGTTTTGGTGGTGTTATGCTGTCAAACTGGTTACAGCAACGTTAATGGTGGCGCACATAATTTAGCGCTGACTACCTACTTAAGTAAAGATAGTGTTGTGGCGTCGTCGCTTGTCTTTATTTGGCCTTAGCTTGAGTAATCCGATTTAACGAACATAGTACTACATTCGCGGGCTGCTAATGATACAGTATGACTACAGAGATCATCGTGCGGGTATTACTTTAATTCTGCAATGAATTGCTTAAAAAATATTACCCTCAGCTATGCAGCTGGAATGACTCATTACACAGGTACTCTATGTATCACTTGGTTAAGTGATCAGTTCGCTGCAATCCTGCTTCTTCTGTTTGTAAATGCTTTTATACGTCGAAAATGGTTCAAATGGTTCTGAGCTCTATGGGACTTAACGTCTGAGGTGGTCAGTCCGCTAGAACTTAGAACTACTTAAACCTAACAAACCTAAGGACATCAGACACATCCATGTCGGAGACTGGAGTCAAACCTGGCATACTTGTATACTGACCATTCGTTATTTGACTAAATATGAACTACAATCTAATTCGCATGTATACGGCATGGGTTAGCTCCGGCACGAAGGTATGACTAACGATTGGATGCCGTTGGAGTCCCGTCATTTTGATGGCAAGACAAATGTTCGCAAATCACCTCAATTGCCTCAAAAAACAATTCCATCTTAAATATCAAAGGACCGACGTCCACACTGTCACAACTTTCTGCAGTCAGTCTAACGATCGCATGTCATGGTCCTTCAACACGGTTCCGATGACATTAAGTTTCCGCTCCCAGTTGTTCGTGGCCATGCGCTTGGGGGTCGCCCTTAACTACAATCCAAGATGGAGACTCACTTCAGTTACATCTAACCAGTGCGCACTTATTGCACTATTGTAGGAACCGAGATGCAGTATTTTGGATTTAAAATTTTGTAAATTTGTGGTGAGAACGTATGGGACCAAGTAAACTTACACACTACTTAATCTAACTTATGAGACCAAGCCCCCCGACCATTATTCCACTCGCTCGCGGCCACACTGTATTCCCGCGAGGGTTTGGACGATGTCGTGCGCCTAGCACTGTAAACTTTAGATGAGCCGCCAAGACCCAAATAATTGTACAGGATGTTTCAGGAGGAATAATAAATATTGTAGGAGGTGGTAGTATAGACAAGTTGCAGAAGAAATGCCATATAACATGTGTCCAATTTTTATTTCGTACATACAGCTGGGTTCAATGCATTTCCGTTTCGTATGTTGGTCCTTACAGGACCCCGGTGTCTACATTTCCTTGAAAATGACTTCCAGCGTTATTGGAAGAGGTTTATTTGGCTACAGGAATGCCTATGTTCCTCCAGCATGACGGGGCTCCTGCAAATTCTAGTCGTCAGGTGACACATTATCCAAACCTAACATTTTCTGGAAGATCGATCATTAGATATGTGCACTTTTCTTGGCCTTCAAGGTCCCTGGACGTTCACTCTTTGGATTTTTGCCTGTGGGGATGGTTAAAGGCGAAGTCTACAAAGAAAAAGTAAACCCTAGAGCCGATTTGATCGTTCGGATTATGAATAGTGCAGCCCTCATAAAAGAACGCAAAGACGACCTCAGAAGAGCTACACGTGGTGTTGTAGTGTCGGCAGACTTGCCAACACTACGCACACTAATTGAAAGAGGCGGCCAAGATGCACGCGCTAACTCACGAAGGATGGAGTGAGGTCTGAAACAGGATACGTAATGAATGCTATAAAGAAAAGTACGTAGCTCCTGGAATACTTAACTTTAATCCAGCCTTTGTATACATCGTTCTTGATGAGACATCGGGAGATTGTGGCGATACAAGTGAGACTCTTTAGATACAAGCTATCTAAGGCTAATGGCGCCTTGCTAGGTCGTAGACATGGACTTATCTGAAGGCTATTCTAACTGTCTCTCGGCAAATGAGAGCAAAGGATTCGTCAGTGTGGTCGCTAACAAAGTCGTCGTACAACTGGGGCGAGTGCTCGTACGTCTCTCGAGACCTGCCGTGTGGTGGCGCTCGGTCTGCGATCACTGCCAGTGGCGACACGCGAGTCCGACATGTACTAATGGACCGCGGCCGATTTAAGCTACCACCTAGCAAGTGTGGTGTCTGGCGGTGACACCACAGGTGTTATCAAGAGAAGTCAAATGTGCATTGAAGTTGGTGGGGAAATTTTTGAAAATCAACTTTGAACGTCCTCATTTGCCTTTGATTTGAGTTTGTTACGGTTACATACTAACAGCTGTATCTCTGTCCTCAATAAAAAGTGGACGCATTTATATGGAATTTTTTTATGCATTTCGTCTGTACTACCACGTGCTAAAGTATCTACTATTCCTCCTGAAACACCCTGTATATGGATATATGTGTGGTGTCTGTTTTTTCGGACATGTCCGAAAGAAAATGTTTCATGGCATTCTGCAACGACCTTCGATCTAGTTGTACGGGCTGATAGAGATTTCAGAGCTGCTTGGCTGTCTGAATAAAAGTAGATGCTACGATTTTTGTAGGGTCTACTCTAATTCTCCTCCGTGCACTTGCTGATAGAAGATGTCATGTAATACTGTGGCCATCTTCCCTAAAGAGATTCTAGGCAGTACACCAGACCCTGTGCATTCATCTGTTTTCGACCTGTCAGCAAACCACTATATTATGTCTCCTGCACGGTTTAGTGGTTCGTTCTTCCACTGCTCCCTGCCTCCAACTGTTACATGGCAAGGTTTATTGAAACAGCTACAAGTTATTGTATACACTCCTGGAAATTGAAATAAGAACACCGTGAATTCATTGTCCCAGGAAGGGGAAACTTTATTGACACATTCCTGGGGTCAGATACATCACATGATCACACTGACAGAACCACAGGCACATAGACACAGGCAACAGAGCATGCACAATGTCAGCACTAGTACAGTGTATATCCACCTTTCGCAGCAATGCAGGCTGCTATTCTCCCATGGAGACGATCGTAGAGATGCTGGATGTAGTCCTGTGGAACGGCTTGCCATGCCATTTCCACCTGGCGCCTCAGTTGGACCAGCGTTCGTGCTGGACGTGCAGACCGCGTGAGACGACGCTTCATCCAGTCCCAAACATGCTCAATGGGGGACAGATCCGGAGATCTTGCTGGCCAGGGTAGTTGACTTACACCTTCTAGAGCACGTTGGGTGGCACGGGATACATGCGGACGTGCATTGTCCTGTTGGAACAGCAAGTTCCCTTGCCGGTCTAGGAATGGTAGAACGATGGGTTCGATGACGGTTTGGATGTACCGTGCACTATTCAGTGTCCCCTCGACGATCACCAGTGGTGTACGGCCAGTGTAGGAGATCGCTCCCCACACCATGATGCCGGGTGTTGGCCCTGTGTGCCTCGGTCGTATGCAGTCCTGATTGTGGCGCTCACCTGCACGGCGCCAAAACACGCATACGACCATCATTGGCACCAAGGCAGAAGCGACTCTCATCGCTGAAGACGACACGTCTCCATTCGTCCCTCCATTCACGCCTGTCGCGACACCACTGGAGGCGGGCTGCACGATGTTGGGGCGTGAGCGGAAGACGGCCTAACGGTGTGCGGGACCGTAGCCCAGCTTCATTGAGACGGTTGCGAATGGTCCTCGCCGATACCCCCAGGAGCAACAGTGTCCCTAATTTGCTGGGAAGTGGCGGTGCGGTCCCCTACGGCACTGCGTAGGATCCTACGGTCTTGGCGTGCATCCGTGCGTCGCTGCGGTCCGGTCCCAGGTCGACGGGCACGTGCACCTTCCGCCGACCACTGGCGACAACATCGATGTACTGTGGAGACCTCACGCCCCACGTGTTGAGCAATTCGGCAGTACGTCCACCCGGCCTCCCGCATGCCCACTATACGCCCTCGCTCAAAGTCCGTCAATTGCACATACGGTTCACGTCCACGCTGTCGCGGCATGCTACCAGTGTTAAAGACTGCGATGGAGCTCCGTATGCCACGGCAAACTGGCTGACACTGACGGCGGCGGTGCACAAATGCTGCGCAGCTAGCGCCATTCGACGGCCAACACCGCGGTTCCTGGTGTGTCCGCTGTGCCGTGCGTGTGATCATTGCTTGTACAGCCCTCTCGCAGTGTCCGGAGCAAGTATGGTGGGTCTGACACACCGGTGTCAATGTGTTCTTTTTTCCATTTCCAGGAGTGTAGTTAGTCGGCATTTCCCGAGCCAGCGCCATACTGATTTGGGATTCCGTATATTCTAACTACATCCAGCTATTTCCAATTTTTAGCCTTTATGTCCCTGCCGCTGTCTCCATTTTAAGCCACAGGTGTAAGGCTGGCATGTCTAGCGTAATATCAATCCCAAGAGTGGATGTCCTGCTAATTCCATCTGTTTGTGAAAGCAGATCAGTCTCTGCATTTTGCCAGACTCCCTAGCAGCCACCTTCTGTTCCACTTTGTTCATATTATAGGCCTATAAATTGCCAATGGTCTTTTTACAGAGGTGTATATCCAGTAAGTACTGGGTTTAGACCCCATTTTACCCTACAGCAGCTTCTAGTGCTAATAAGATTGTCTTTCGCAGTGGAACACATTATTTATGTGAGGTGTTCATAATATTTTTCCATCCAGAGCTACCTCTAGATTCATTACAACCCAGCTATATGTATGTTCAATAAAAATTCGACACATGTTATATGTCATTGTTTCTGCAATTTGTCTATACTACCATCTCCTACAATAATTACTATTTTTCCTGAAACATCCTGTATAATTATTTGGCTTTCGACGGGTCATCTAAAGTTTTCAGTGCTAGACGCACGACATCGTCCGAACCCTGACGCACGACATCGTCCGAACCCTCGCGGGAATACAGTGTGGCCGCGAGCGAGTGGAATAATGGCCGGAGAGGAGAGGGGGGGGGGGGGGAGGGGGGTACCGCGCATGTGGTATACGGCAAAGATGGGAATTCGCGTCTGATGAGGAGCGTGTGTAGATATGTGCTGCAGAGAGGTTGGTTGCTGTGTCCCGACAGTGCCCACCGTCGGAGCTTCGAGTCCTCCCTCCGGCATTGTCCATATTTTAAGTTAGATTAAGTAGTGTGTAAGCTTACTTCGTCCCATACGTTCTCACCACAAATTTACAAAATTTTAAATCCAAAATACTGCATCTCGGTTCCTACAATAGTGCAATAAGTGCGCACTGGTTAGATGTAACTGAAGTGAGTCTCCATCTCGGATTGTGGTTAAGGGCGACCCCCAAGCGCATGGCCACGAACAACTGGGAGCGGAAACTTAATGTCATCGGAACCGTGTTGAAGGACCATGACATGTGATCGTTAGACTGACTGCAGAAAGTTCAGTTTATAAATACATACATACTTAGCAAAATTTATCATGTCACAGCAGTCTTACCGATACTGCAGGTCACTGCACATAAAATATTAGCTGTAGCCTCTTGGTATGTGTGGAAACAAAACATCTTCAAAGTACCCTTCCACACGGCGACTTTGCAGAGGCAAAACAGAGGACTTGGAATTAAAGACGTGCCTTTAAACTAATACATGCCACTAAGATAAGCATCACGAAACTTCTGTTCCTCTCGTTAGATCCTGGAGATAGGAACGCTCCTGTTAATGTAGCACGCCAGCCTAGATTACGTCCGAAAGTACTATGGCGATTGGAGCTGTATAAGACTTCCACCAGCACAAACCAACACTAGAACCGTCTATGATTATATTACCAGACATCGTCTACACAAACCAATTCCGGTGAATTAACCTACAAAAAACTGGAGGATCGTCTGGAAAAATATCAACAATAAAATTATACCAACTAGAGTCAGTGCCGTATGGTGCGACGTTGTAAACGAAACCATACCCACAGCGGAACGATTATGAAAAATCAAATTGAGACCATCTTCATACTGCGACAAATGTGGGCTTGTAGAAACTGTAGCGCACACCTTCTTATGTGAAAATAGAATCAGAATTTGGAACTGGACTAGGAAGAAATTAGCACTATCCACAGAACCGCAGAAAGTCATATACCGATAACTGAAGCTTTAAACCTGACTGGAAATGTTTCCCATGCGCAAAGAATAACAGTTATTCGTGGCTTCTGGGACAGTTTTTGTTTTAGGTCGTAATAAACAAAACTTAGAACTTAGAAGCGTGCATGTTTTATATTGCAGAAGAACATTTTAAGCTGAAGAAGAATAACAAATATAAGGAATGGTTTAAAATTTTTTTATCTATTGCTTTATGTGGGCTACAAAGAGGTGGACAGTTTTATTGATTAGAAGCAGAATACTATTCTTTCACTTTTTTTATTCCTGGAATATTCTTTTACGTCGGTTCTTAAATCAGAACTGTTCTAATTTGGCAAAACCCCTCCGGCTCCGAAACTTCTTCCATTTGTTGAAAAATATATGTCTTCCTTTAGGACTTCATAAGCATCCAGTGCATAATAACTTAAATTGTGAATATATTTCTGAATGAATGTTTGTTATTTATTTTTCCGTCACCCTGTTCACTGTTATAAGTTATGTTCCACAACGAACGCACGCCATTGGAGGCGACAATCTATAATTTATTTTACCTTAATTACTACTTCAATTTTGTTCAACAATTTAAAGGAATATATGGGTGCAAACATGGAATACATGTGAATAATGCAGCTGCTCAGTGACTGGTATGGGGGAGACATTGTGGACAGGCCTCGGATTTTCGACCCCTGCCCTCTTCGCCTCCGCCTACCTGGTGCTGGAAGACTTCTCAAACTTTAAAAAAAAATAATAGTGCAGTGGTCAGCACGTCTGTCTAGTAAGCAGCAGGTCTAGCTTCGAAGCTCGGTCGGTCACAAATTTTCTTCTGCTGCCGTTGCTGTATTTCAACGCGCTGTGACAGTGTGTACGTCGGTCCTTCGATATTTAAGATGCAATTGTTTTTTGAAGCAATAGAGGTGATTTGCGAACATTTGTCTTGCCATCAAAATAACGGGACTCCAACGGAATCCAACCGTTAGTCATACCTTCGTGCCGGAGCTAACCCATGCCATATACATGCGAATTAGATTGTAGTTCATATTTAGTCAAATAACGAATGTTCAGTATACAAGTATTCCGGCCAGTGTGGCCCAGCGGTTCTAGGCGCTACAGTCTGGAACCGCGCGAGAGCTACGGTCTCAGGTTCGACTCCAGTCTCCGACATGGATGTGTCTGATGCCCTTAGGTTAGTTAGGTTTAAGTAGTTCTAAGTTCTAGCGGACTGACCACCTCAGACGTTAAGTCCCATAGCGCTCAGAACCATTTGAACCATTTTCGACGTATACAAGCATTTACAAACAGAAGAAGCAGGATTGCAGCGAACTGATCACTTAACCAAGTGCAACATAGAGTACCTGTGTTGAGTCTTTCCAGCTGCATAGCTGACGGTAATATTTTTTAAGCAATTCATTGCAGAATTAATGTAATACCCGCACGATCATCTCTGTAGTCATACTGTATCATAGCAGCCCGCGAATGTAGTACTATGTTCGTTAAATCGGATTACTCAAGCTGAGGCCAAATAAAGACAAGCGACGACGCCACAACAATATCTTTACTTAAGTAGGTAGTCAGCGCTAAATTATGTGCGCCACCATTAACGTTGCTGTAAGCAGTTTGACAGCATAACACCACCAAAACTACTGACAACCTAAACCATTTTCATCACGCAGTTGTAACTCGCAGTGATTACAAGTTTCTCATGTTTGTCAAGAATAGCGAAAGCTCCTCTGAAGTTAAAAAAAAATGGTTCAAATGGCTCTGAGCACTATGGGACTTAACTGCTGAGGTCATCAGTCCCCTATAACTTAGAACTACTTAAACCTAACTAACCTAAGGACATCACATACATCCATACCCGAGGCAGGATTCGAACCTGCGACCATAGCAGTCCCGCGGTTCCAGACTGCAGCGCCTTTAACCGCACGGCCACTTCGGCCGGCCTAAATATCAGTAACAGGTCACTTAGCAAAGAGAAGAGTCCACGTATTGTCTCAAGTTCTTGCAGTTTGATGTTAATGCAGTTCCAGATGGTTTCGCACTAACGGGTTCTTTTGGCTATCGGAATACGCATATGGGAATTATAGAAGTGTAATTGCTAGAATGTTCAACTACCTTAATAACACCTCATTCTGGATTGAATACGACTTTGACGTTTCCATCCAACTCCTGACGTCTTACTGAATGAGGTCTGAAGTGCACGCACAGTTGTGTTGCCTGCCGCAAGGATTCTGTGAAGTGTTGTGGCAGCTGGCGGTCATAGCTGAATACAGACATGTGCAAATATCCTCACTGCTCCAGGGGAACTGGTCTTTGTTGCATTTTTTCTATACCGTAATTAGCACAATAACATAAGTCTTGTTCTGCTGAAGAACTTGATGCCCACAAGTCCTTAAATAAGAATCTCCTAACGTGGTTCAAATGGTTCAAATGGCTCTGAGCACTATGCGACTTAACTTCTAAGTTCATCAGTCGCCTAGAACTTAGAACTAATTAAACCTAACTAACCTAAGGACATCACACACATCCATTCCCGAGGCAGGATTCGAACCTGCGACCGCAGCAGTCGCGCGGTTCCAGACTGTAGCGCCTTTAACCGCTTGGCCACCACGGCCGGTTCTCCTAACGTGAGTAATGCATGAAAGGAAACAGACTTTTGGACAAAACAATGGACAGCTCCCTGCTTTTTGCGTTTCCGATAGCGCCTACATTAAGAATCTGGTGTCATATTATGTTTCAGAACCCTAAACTGTTTATTATTTTTACCTCATACTAAAACAAAATTTATGATATGAGAAGAGGAAATGACTTATATGCTTCTCAGGAACTTAAGTTTTTCGTGTTTATTTTCCCACTTCATACTAAAACAAGGGCGTTAATATGAGAAGAGGAAATGGAATATACGCTTCCAAGACATAATATTTCCTTGTGTGCTACTACTGCATACATGAAAGCCCTGCAGTTAATTTTTGTATGTTGGATAAATTTTGATATCACCTCACAATCCTTTGTGAGAAGGTTCCTATTTTCTTGGGATTCAAATAGAGTGGACATTTCATCACTGGTTAATATTCTGATGACTAATGACATGATACCTGTTGCAATTGCTCCATGGCACCTGTGGGTAGAGTCTCACGTTGGTTACTATAAGAACACGCAGGCAGTGATATCCGCTCACTGCGGTCAGAGCCAAGGTGATTTCTGTCTGTTTATGGCGAAGCGTCTGCTGCAGTGTCCACGCTCAGCCAACATAAACAAATCGCGGCGGCATTGGGCACTGCTGATCGCTGCGCTTGTCGCGAGCCTCGACAACAAGAGCGCACTGTCTCTGCTAACGATACTATGGAGTTAATACATCTTACTTAACGTAATATGCAGGACGTGGGTTGGGTGAAAATTCAGTTAGTAACTTCCCATCGCATTAAAATACTTTACAGTCATATTTGATGAATTATTTATTGTTGGTTGTCTGTCTAATGTTAATAGTATTGTTTCAGATTGTGCATGAACACGAAAACACACACACACACACACACACACACACACACACACACACACACACACACAGTCATTGATTCTAGTGAGGCTGACAACTACTGTACGTTGAACAACACATGCACCAGTCAGTTCCTCAGTTGGCGTCGAGTGGATGGGATTTTTCAATTACCTTGCATTGCAAGAATTGTAAGGAGGAGCCTGAAAGTAAATGGACTTGTATGCTAAAGAGCTGCGACAAAGCAAAGCTTGACCGATTATCAGATAATTGTCCACATGGGTTTTGTGGACGAGTATACTTTAAGTAGCCGCGCGTGATAAGACGAGCGGTCTAGGCGCTGCAGTCATGGGCTGTGTGGCTGATCCCGGCGGAGGTTCGAGTCCTCCCTCGGGCATGAGTTTGTGTGTTTGTCCTTAGGATAATTTAGGTTAAGTAGTGTGTAAGCTTAGGTACTATGCTCATTCACAGCCCCAGTAAAATATATACACTCATCAATGCACGTGTCCCCACCAACATCGAAAATAAGAAAAACACCGAAAATGTTGAAAAATTCTGGTTCAAAATGGTTCAAATGGCTCTGAGCACTATGCGACTTAACTTCTGAGGTCTTCAGTCGCCTGGAACTTAGAACTAATTAAACCTAACTAACCTAAGGACATCACACACATCCATGCCCGAGGCAGGATTCGAACCTGCGACCGTAGCGGTCGCTCAGTACCAGACTGTAGCGCTTAGAACCGCATGGGAAAAATTCTGGAACACACTCGAAAATACTATGAGCAAAATTCACCAGGATGACGTGAAAATACGAATGGGAAACTTCAACTCTCTATTTGGGCAGAAAAAACCTGTAGAAAAATCTTTGGTACAAATTCAACACACCGAAACGCTTAGACCAACGGCACACGTCTGACTGACATTTGCCAACAATTCAACCACAAAAGGATGTCTTCCCACTTTAGGAAAAAACCAGTTCATGCTTAGCTAACAGGTGCAAGCTGCTTTCGTTCGCCTTTCGAGACTCGCAGAAAGCCAGATTTTTAATTCTTTTGTAGCACAGCTACAAGCAGGCTGATAAAAAATCAATAAGGGAATCGTAAGACAACACTCGAGCAAAATTCGTCTTGCTACTTTCAGTAACTCTTAGTGTCAGAGCGAAAACCTTACGGTACTGCCAAATTCATAATGCCACTTTTGTTTTCTGCCGAAGTATTTTTTGTTGTTGTGAATGCATAATTTCATCTATGAAATGTCACATTTTCATAATACTTACGAATGGTACAGGAAATGAAATAAATACAGATCTTTTCGAAGTCAAAAGTCGGTAATGTCCTACTAATTCGTGTTAAAATAGGCTCAATCGTCTCACAGACACTTAATGCTTTATTAAGATAGACTGCCGTCGTGATGTTTCTGTAGTAAGCTGAATTTAATTTGTATTAGTACAGTGAATATTTTAATTGCATTTTCCATTAGTTTACTAAACGCAACAGTATTTATCAAAGAGAAATTAATCAGCAGCAGAATTTTCTTTCACGATATCTAAAACGATCTGACAATGCTAAAGTTGTTTACAAATTCTACGCCTGTAGAAACCTACTGGTTCTAACGATGTCATTAAACCAGAGTAGTTTTAAGAGTATTTCCGTCTAGAAATGAATTGCCTTGACGGTTGATCGATCAAGAGCGGGAAAGGTAAATTTTTACAAATATATGACGAGAGGGACAAGTGCTTGAGAGAGGACTTCCCTATCAATACAAGTGCCTGAGAGACGACTTTCCTATCAATCTCCTGGATAGTTTTGTTACTCAAATCAACAGAGTGAGTTATCAAGCAGTAGTACAGGTGATGTAGTTTTGTTGCTCGATTTTCATACACTGCGAAAGAAAGGTGTCTCAGTTGTTGGCAACAAATTCCAGCTGTGTTGCACACACCCTGGGGGCAGAATTCGTAGCCCAAAACACACTTTTGGAATTATCAGATGTAAAATACCATGTTCACGTTACTCTTTCCTCGAGTTTACGTCTTTTGGTGGGGCTCAGCCTTTATTCCTTCTTAGGAAGTTAACAATAAAGGCAACAAAATACGTCACCAGTAACAGTACTGCATAGGAATGCTCGATGAGTGACCTGATGACGTTCAATTATAGTCACTCCATTGATTTTTGTTGTTTCGAATTAGAGCATGCAGTACTCCTACACTAGACTTCTGAACTTTGCCTGTTGAATTCAAATGTCGCATGATGGTTAAATGGTAATCTATCACATATATCAGTAGTCGAGACTTCCTTAATGTGGAAAATCATTCATGCCAGAACGATCTTTGTTGAAACACGAATATCTTTTTCTGGCGTATTTTTACCAAAAGCACTCGCTTCAAACACAGTTCAAATCTTTCTAGCTGCCTCCTCTGCATTCACACCTCTGTTATACCAAAAGTAAACGTTGTGTTTCAGGTGTTACACCTTTTTCCACTTGCGACTCAATTTTACAATGCTTAACTGTAGTTCATGATTTTCAAGTATGCAAAATCGAATGTTTAACTGCAAGATGATAACTAGAACTTCAAATTCGAAAATGACAGTTGATACATACACTGACAGCGTGGCGCCGCGTTCACATGGGCGGCGCCGGATTTCAGGCGGCGGGTGGCGTCTGGCCGGTGGCCGGTAGCCGCTGCAGCGCGAGGAAACGCTCGGGCGTAAGCTGTTATGATCGTGGCGCAGCCATGAGCTGTCCTGCGGAGTTGTTTCTGGAATACTTGTCGTTGCTGGTGGGTAGAATGTTAAGCGAATTATCTTCAATGCTCAATCAGAATCATAACTTTAGACCGAATTGTGGTAAAAAAAAATAGTTGGACACGAACAGGCGACCATAAACTTAGAATGCAAGACGATTACCATTTTTTTCTTTTTTTTCTTATTGTTCATTATTGATCGGTGTGTTTGGTTGTTGCGGACGTCGCAGGACATCCTGTTCAAGTTCGGTGGTTGATCCTTCCACTCAGTTTTTTTATTACAGAGGCCAACTGGCTCTCTGACCGAACACGCTGAGCTACCGTGCCGGCTAGCACTAGACCACGGGCTCACACAATCCGAGAACATCTCGGAAGTAGACAACACTTCCTCCTAACGCTTCCGCATCTTACAGTGTTGCCAGATTGTGCAGATGGCCGGTCAGTTTTATTGGCTACGTCAAGTGAATAGACTCGGAATTAGTCTCTGTGGCAGGCGGCCAGCGGTCAGTTTTTATGTCTAAAACTGTACGCCAATGTGTTTCATTCACATATCTGTGTGGCGCTAAAGTGTGGTTATGGATAATACGTATGCTCAGATTGCGAATGTAACATCAGAAGTTATCCGATTTTAAATGAACTGCGCAGAAAATCATTCACCAGAAGTAAATAACTTGTTAGCAACATCAGATGATATTAACAGCTTGCCGGCGCGGGTTAGCCGTGCTTTCAACGGCGTCATATCGCGGATCGCACGGTGCTTGCGCCGGCGGTGTTTTCATGTCTAAGGCTGTACACTTGAGATATTTCGTTTCCCATGAAATGGTGGCAGACGATGCTGTGGCGTCTTCGAAGCGCGAGCTTCGTCAGTGCAAGATATCTCAGCACAGCTGAGCGAACGTTTTCTTCCTGCTGCTAGTCTAATGGACAATGGCAATACTGTAGAGTACTTTTTGACAACTATGTGACCATCGATTTACGTTCGTGAGTGGTTCATAATTATAGTAGTAAAATCACTCGATATTTTTATGTCCTTTAAATTACATTTGCTTCATGATTCGTATTGAAGACGTAGGAAACGTATGTTATTTGGTCCAGGAAGCACGTTCCAACATAAATTGATGTTTACATTGACATTTATGTTGCGAATTAGTCGTATTATTCATCACATGGATAACGAGGATGCTCCGTTTTGCTACAGTTGTTTCATAGCTAACAAGGGAACCTCCCCATCGCACCCTCCTCAGATTTAGTTATAAGTTGGCGCAGTGGATAGTCCTTGAAAAACTGAACACAGATCAATCGAGAAAACAGGAAGAAGTTGTGTGGAACTATGAAAAAAAATAAGCAAAATATACAAACTGAGTAGTCCATGCGCAGGGATAGTGTGAGTTCGGGAGCGCCGTGGCCGCGTGGTTAGCGTGAGCAGCTACGAAGTGAAAGGTCCTTGGTTCAAGTCTTCCCTCGAGTGAGTCGTTTCATTTTTAATTTTCAGACAATCATCACCACACGTACTGTTTATCAACAAATGTAGGAAATAATCATACAAATTTTCGACAATCGTTCGATCCCTTAAGGAACTTTCCGATGCCTTACAGTTCGGAAAATATTCATTGACATTGTTACTGAAGTCGCGAGCTCTATTTGCTGGATTCATATTGCCCACGGAATGCATCTCACGTATTTAATGCACTCTCTTCCAAAGTAGCGAACAGTCAACTGCCAGCCAGGGAGCCTCGTTAGCAGGAATACTCTCTCTTCCGTGCGCTGTAGTCGACTAACGTCATGTGTTTCGATGTTTGTTTCGGTGTAGCGTCATCATAATACGGCGCAGTTACCTCGCATCGGACGGACAGATAATAATTGTCTGAAAAGAAAAAATTCTAATTTTCACTCGAGGGAAGACTTGAACGAAGGACCTCTCGTTGCGCAGCTGCTCACGCTAACCACGGGATCACGGCGCTCCTGAGCTTCCACTGTCCTTGTTGTAGCGTATCTTGCGCATGGACTACTCAGTTTGTATATTTTGCTTACTTTTTTCATACAACTTCTTCGAGTTTTCTCGATTGATCAGTTTTTCAAGGCCTATCCACTGTGCCAACTTATAACTAAATCTAAGGGGGGGTGCGATGGGGATGTTCCCTTGTTAGTGGTATTGTGTGCTGGTGGCGTTGCCAGTTTACATACTGTGCATGTAACACACAATAAATGTGTTGGATGCCTCCTGTGATCAGTTTATTTGAAAAACGTTTGTTGTCATCGTAATTTATGTAACTGGCTCTCCGACTTCCAATTTGACAATTTGTGGAAAAATTGTTTACCTTGCTTGTCCTAGTTTCAAATATTGTCTGACAGAAGACGTAGGCACGAAGGAGTCAGTAAAAGCAATTATTCGCTATTATAGCAAACTTTTGAATCCACTGGACACTTGAATTCTCTATATTGATTCTGAGAGTTTTGTTATTTCTCTTGTTATTTACTGTCTCAATGTCATCCGTGAGAATGAAATTAAAGGCAGTTGGATTAGGTTCCTGATCTATAAACTATGATTTAATATTCTGCGCTGCTAAATAAATTTTGAAGTTTATATTCTTTACGTAAAACAGAGTATCGGTTTCAGTCCTAGGATTGACGATATACTTCAGAAAAACAATTACAGAATAGTGGCATATCGATTATGGCTCCTCACCATCAACAATAGTTGTTACCCATAGTTTCGTATTTGCTATTTTACCGTCGTTACCCTTTAGAAACCAACCTGATCTTTCCACAATGCCATTTTGACTTGCTTCTTAATATGTCCTATAACTACAGATTTGTTGAAAATATTATCTGTTAAATACGCTATTCCACAAATTAAAAACTTCCAGTTATTCTTCATATCTTGAAACTTACTACCGTTGACTTTCACTGAAGAAAAGATACATGATAATAAAATGAAATCAAAGATTAGAATGTCAAAGCATAGTGTGAATGGTTAAAATGAAATGAACTAAAAATCATCTTCTTGTCTAAAACACGTTACTCTTCCAGAGAACTTCGGCATGTCTCAAAATTTTTTACACCTCTGATGTTTAGCCACATGTGGACAAATAGTGGGTCTCATGATGCAGCACTGTTTAACCGTCACAAAGTAAAGCCTCAAAAATCAGTAAATAAAACTATTCTTCTACTGTTGCTCCGAATCGCATATACCAACCGCCCTCTGCTCCGACAACGACTCAAAGTCTACTGGGTATTCGATTTTTCTCTGCTTTCTCGGGCCTCCTTACCTCTCCTTCTAGCCCAACCTTTGTTCTCCAATTACGCCTTCATCGGCGAGCTTCTCCTCAATATTTTTCATTTGTGCTGAATTGTTTTGTACCCTTCTTGCATATACACGTGTGTCATGTATTTTTTACAGACTGCATGAATATATAAGGTGTGTATTTCTTCTCTTGTCAAATTAAATATTACATATCTTGCTCTGAATTAATTTGTTTGTCCACATTCCACTTACTGCGTTTCCTTGAAATTACATAAAATATACGTCTGTAAATAAAGAAAAAACTTGAAACAGCTGTTGTAGCTGATTGGTGAAGGTTCAAAAATGGCTCTGAACACTATGGGACTCAACTGCTGTGGTCATCAGTCCCCTAGAACTTAGAACTACTTAAACCTAACTAACCTAAGGACATCACACACATCCATGCCCGAGGTAGGATTCGAACCTGCGACCGTAGCAGTCGCACGGTTCCGGACTGCGCGCCTAGAACCGCGAGACCACCGCGGCCGGCGATTGGTGAAGGGCTGAAAAAAAAAAAAACACCTCCGCTGATGCTGCTTAGTATCGCGTATAGCCTCCTTCGGCTTCCACAACAGCTCGAAGTCTGTTGGGCATTGAGCCCACAACTCGAGCCACATAATTAGGAGATTCAAGTAACTCATTCCAAGCGTCATGAATCACATCAGAAAGCTGTAGGTGAGTCGACGGTGCCGGCCGCGGTGGTCTAGCGGTTCTAGGCGCGCAGTCCGGAACCGCGCGACTGCTACGGTCGCAGGTTCGAATCCTGCTTCGGGCATGGATGTGTGTGATGTCCTTAGGTTAGTTAGGTTTAAGTAGTTCTAAGTTCTAGGGGACTGATGACCACAGATGTTAAGTCCCATAGTGCTCAGAACCATTTGAACCATTTTTGAGTCGACGGTGACTGCCCCTTTTCTCGTATTACTCTGACCATTTCTGCCCAAATATTCTCAATGGGATTCATGTCAGCTCCTTTACGTGGCCATTCCATTACAGTAATATTACTATGGTCGTCGAACCACCTCTTAACCACACGTGCCATATGAATAGGCGAGCGATCTTGTTGGAACATGATCTGATCATCGCCAAATCTTGCTGTCACAGAAGGCTACATCACGTTCTCCAGAACTGATATGTAATTGCGCGCATCGAATCTTCCTTCCACTTCCCACAGGAGCCCACACCCTTCGGCCGATATCCATGCCCATGCCGTTACCGACTCCCTGCCATTCCTTCGGCAACTGTAATATATTTTCGATTATACCTAGCACCTTCAGGCCGGTAAACAAGTACTTTTCCGGTTGATGCCGTAGAGAAAACTTTTTCGTCCGTGAAAATCGCTCGCCTCCAAAACTGGAGAGGTTTGTCGACATTTTCAGCAGCAAAAGCAAGGCGAGCTTCTCTGTGGGAAACAGTCTATGTCTCTTTCACAGCAGCGCTTCTTGCTCTCAGTCCACCTTCCCTTAGACGACAAGTGACGGTCTTACTACTAACATTGAGACCCAAAGTCTGCTGAATTTGTCGTGCGATGACAAATGGGTGGTTATCACTGAAACGGCGTATCTGCTGATCCTGAGCTGCTGTTGTTTTGCGGCGACGGCCATGAGGCCTCCCATTCAGGTTACCACTCTCTTCCTTTCGTCTGATCCACCTGGCTATCGTCGACTTGGGAAGACCCATAGTTCATGCTATATAGCCATTTGAAGATCCCTCTGCATGGAGTGCTATTATAGCTCCCTTGTCTTCCTCAGCCAGGTGGGCCATTTAGCGTTGACTGAATGATTCGTCGCGGTTAATATCTGCTGCGGAAACAGCGCTTGTAGGAAACAGACTGCCTCCTCCACGACAGCAGCCACAACGCAGTTGCCAAGTATGTGTAATACGGAAATCGATGGCATAAACGAGACGTCGCAAGCCCGTACCCGTGTCATTACATAGTGGAGCAACTTAGAATCTGTAATTTTTCTCAGAAGGGACTGGTCCACTCTTGTCATGTCTTATCCTGATAAATATTACATGAAATGAAATGTTTACGTACTGCATATGCGGCAGGCCTAAAGCAAGAAACATTTCTGAAATATATGAGGCAACCTGAAGAACACTTCGTGAATTTTAGCTGTAGAAGGTTGCCTTATAAGAAGGAAAACGTGTTTATCCTCGCTCGCCGTGTTTCCAAGTGGCGCAGTTTACTCTGAGGCATACATAATTCTCGCCGGGCGTAAGAAGCGACTCGACTAACGAGGAGAACTCGCCAGGTGTCATAGGCTGATTGTCCGGAAACTTTGCTCTGTGAAGGAGAGGACAAAATAAGCGAACATGTGTTTCGACTTATCTGCAGACACTCGACCGTTTCCGAGAAAACGACGGTCAAAGTTATCAACGCGCTATAGTGTAGATACCTTCTGCAGCCGAGAACGCAATTGAAGCGGTGGCTCAGTGGCTACCGTCGTTCCTTTTTAACTTTGATTCCCGTGTTCGAGACCAAATTGGGTTTTTTATTACTATTTTTCCTGCCTCTCTATCAGAATTATCTACGAATGTTTTTTTCTAATTTATGTTGAAATAATGTTGTCATTATTCGCCAATTAACTTTATGTGTAATAAATTAATTAAAAAAATAATAAACGAATGAGACAAGCTGATCTAAAATCATCTGGTCTGCCTCATGTATCGTTATATCCAAATGGTTTATAAATGTTAATCTACATACAGATCCGATTATGGCACCTTTAGTGTGTTGAAACCGGTTATCCAGCAAACAGTATTTAAGCGATCTTGGCTTCTGAATTATTTCTACAACAGAGTGATCGCCCCACTACGCACTATGTGTTCCCTTTTTAATTTATTTCTTTACACAGTAAATTAACTGACGAATAACGACAACAGTGTTTCAACATAAATTGGAATAAACATTCGTACATAATTCAGAGAGTGAGGGGGGGGGGGGGGGGGGGGGAAGGAAAAACCGGGTTTCGAACTCGCAGCGCAAAGTTCCGAAGTCGCTATGGTAGCCGCAGAGCCACCGCTTCAGTTGAATCCTTACCCGCTAAGAGGTATCTACACTATAGCAACAGCGCATTGATAACTTTGACCGTCGTTTTCTCAGAAGCGGTAGAGTGTAAGCAGATAAGCCAAGACACGTGTTCGCTTATTTTGTCCCCTCTTTCACTGAGCGAAGTTTCAGCAAGATCGGGGTATGACGCTTGGCGTGTCCCCTCGTAAGTGGCGTGCGTTGGGATTCAGTAGACAGAATGCGTCCACTTTCCTCGACTACTCATTGACATGTTTGGAAACTTTATTTCTTGTAGTGACACTTTGCATTATGAGGGCTGATTTTCCTGATAACGATCTACTAATGGACTTTGCTCCTAATTTACGTTCCTGTATAGTAGACCTATTGCAACTTCTTAAACCGGAAATGTTTATTTATTTGGATACTCCGCTTCTTAGTTGCTACATTTCGCTATAATATTTTCCTTTGTTTCAAAACGGCAAGTGAAGATGACAACTGCAACTTGGTAACATCAGTAACAATTTAATACTTGGAAACAGTTATAAGTGGTGTAGGAGGAGTGTACTCTGTTGAACGAGGAATACATTAAACACGAAAGCTGCGTCCAATAACAATAATTAACTTTCGGTTATATGACAAAACACAAGTCGAAGCACTGTCAGTTCATCTCAGTACCCAGTAAAACTCAAACTGGAACGATCGAAAACATACTTTTGTGGGAAAGGCAAACAAATGACTGCGTTTTATTGGCCTCACACTAAGAATACGCAAAAGGCCAACTGAAAACACTGCCTACACTACGTTTGTCCGTCCACTGCTATAATATCCTTGACAGACGTGATTGACTGCGCACGCAAAAAACGTCCAAGGAACGGTAGCACGATTTGTAATGTCACGAAATAGGGGAGAGAGGGTCCCAGATTTGATAATCGATTTGGGGTAACATTCATGAAAATAAAAGCGTTTTTCGTTGCTGCGAGATCTTTTCACGAAATTTCAAACATCTGTTCTGAATGCCAATCCTCGAGAACTTACACAGGAAGAAACCATAGTAGTAATGTAATTCAAGGCTCGCAAGAAAAGATTTAAGTGGTCCTTTTTCCCGCACAATGTTAATGACTGGGACGGTAGAGAAATAGTCCGAACCTTCTGCCAGGCACGTAAGTCTGGATTGCAAAGAAATCTTGTTGATGTAGTCATGTAGATGTAACAACGAAATTATGTTGTAATTGCGACATGTGACTTTCATTTGATTTGAATATCGAAATTGTTTGCTATTTATTTACTTTTTGTTCTTTAGTTTCAGCCATATACGAACACCTAGGCGCGTTAAATTGATATTGAAATAAAGTGTGATGCATGGACCAATAACAATAAATTCTTGCCTACTTGTTATGGTACTGCAGTATCTGCCAGCGTCTTCAGAAGTGGATATCGCATACGACGTTCCTAGGGTGTTTATAAATGGATGTTGCAGACGACTTAGAACAAAGTTTGAATGTAGCTTCGTAAATGTTCCGTGATCAAACGATCTGAGTTGCTGGCGAATACAGTTTATCATTATACATGAGGTGAATAGGGTTCCGCCGGGTGCTGTGGTCGAGCGGTTCCAGGTGCTTCAGTCACGAATCGCACGGCTACTTCAGTCGCAGGTTGGAATCCTACCTCGGGCATAGATGTCTGTGATGTCCTTAGGCTAGCTAGGTTTAAGTAGTTCTAGATCTAGGGGCTGATGACATAAGCAGTTTGGTCGCATAGTTCTTGAAGCCATTTTTTGACCTTTCGCGTAAATTTTCTTTTCATAAACGGCCGTATCTTTAGATTGCGTTGACATAGAACCTCACTTTTTTACACCACCAAGGGACCGGTTACCGCAAGAAGTGCGATACATTTCCGCTTATTATGTCTACCCGTTCTGGCGGTAAACGGGTTTTAAAGGTTGGGTAGACCGATAGACGGTCAAGATAGTGAGACTAGTAGGGTTCCGTTTTTACCGGTTTACGCGACGAAATCCTAACAACGAAAACAGCTACGACAGCTACTGAAGATGAGGGCCGCATAAATAACACCCCCTACTCTTTATTCGAAATGTGCTAGTTGTAGTCGATACATCAGCATATTAATCGTAGCTACGCTTTCGATCCAAATAACGTTTACAGGAATGCAAATAGAATGTATTTGCCTATACACGTGGTAATTCACATCCCAGTATTAATGCTACCGCGTTTTAGAAGTGCGAACATTCCCATTGCTAGCTAGCTTAAGAAACACTTAGGCTAATGAACGTTTTCCGGCTATGGCGAGTCTAGTGGAGAATTCGAAACAGTGTAGAATACGTTTGGCAGCTGTGTGGCCGTTTATTTCCTGGGGTGGTGCAGAAATATCCTACTAAATTTACTCTCTAATAACAGTATTTTGCTATTTCGATAAACATCTCGAATGGTTGCACATAAGCGGTGACATAAAGGAAGAAAATTCATGTTTTTGAGTCCAGAAAGCTCTATGCAACAGAAACTGCAGATCATTTTGCCATTTTCATTGCGAAATTGCCGGCTTATTCATGTCTGGGGTAATAATAGAGGGGTGCCTGGGTTGTCTGCTAGCGTAGTGAAAGGAAGGTCTGGTTTGTTTTCGGTTCTAATCTCGATGGAGGCAGGTAGAATATCAGTAAAGCAATTTTAAGAAATTCTCGCGCCCCCAGTGCTTTTTATCGCTACCTTTATTCTGTACTGGCCCCCTGTGCATGTCAATATGACACTCTTGTAGAATTTCATACATGTTACTGCCTACTTTTTCCGCTTCTGTCAATAATGGAATTGACTTAAGTGTGGCACTGAATGATTTTTAACTGAATTTCGTTAAGAATCTTCACGCATTGCTAAATTTGCACACTTTCATGGTAGGTCAGCAACGGTAATGCAGTATGACTGGTCTGAACGTTGACACAGACCGTTTCGCGGCCGAAAGCGGATAATATATTGCTAATTCGTAACGATCCGGGGTTCTTTGTCTTACTAAAACAGTTATGTTATCTCGATAAGTTGAAATTCATTTTTATTGGTACAGTTCATACCAATTAGCGTTTCTTCTTTCATTCTGTCTTATATTTACGTGTTGTATTTAACACACTAATCAGCATTAATATAGTATTACAAATTATTGAAAACAGCCTGTGCATAGTATGTTGGTAGCACTTCGTCGCCTTGCCGGTTATGCTGTGTAGCAGACTTTAAAGCCGTGCGGATCAGCATAACGAAAAGGCGAGGGGTCTCGCTCATTTTGTCCACGACTGTATATTCCGCGGTATGGGTGGAATCAGGTATGTGACTCCAGGGAGAGCGATAGAACGTCAGAAAATAATTAAACTCTCTGGGATGCCGAGCTCTAATGAAAAAGCAAGTGCACAAAAAATTAGTCTGCAACATTCCAGAGGCAGAACAGAGTTGCAATTGAAAAAGAAAAACAGTCATTCATTAAAGCAACAGTGCCTACCAGTCACGATTTTACTTGGATGATGGGAAAGCTCTTACAGATTTCTGTTCCTGCATGGCAGGTTATATGGAGACAATCACAACTGGAGAATCTTGTACACAATCAAGTGTATTATGGCTTCCATTCATCAACAACCTGGCCACAGATTACAACACTATTATAACTGCTTTAACTTGTGCCATCACGGAGAGTAAGAAACTCACACAGTAAACACGTATCGTGACGTACTACAAACCACTCTACATAAAAGCTAAAGATATAGTTGCAGTGGAGGCTAATGGAGGTAATGAACTATTCACTAACATAGTTATTTGATTAGGAGGCTTTCACTTGATAATGTCTTTTCTAGGAGGTATAGGATTCTTCATGAGAAACAGAGGACTGTCTCAACTTTTGGAGGCTGTATATGCTGCAGCTTCTATTCCCCATATACTGTCTCGTCGTGCATACACGAGGGCAATTCAAGCTCACTCTGCAGTCATGTGTGCTCTTTCAACCACGATACTGATGGAAATGGCAGGCATGGAGACGGATAAACAACATGTTAAAGACCGTATGATATGAATGGAAATGGTGAATCTTTCGGTGATTTGTAAAAAGATTAAGTGATTGAAAAGCTGAAAAATAAATTTTTCAACACAATGGGTGATATTAAACAAAGAGGGAAAACTTCCCAGTTATGGATACAATACATTCAGCTTGTCATCTTGACATTGCATTTCATCCAAGCAGAGTGTGTGGGGAATTGGGAGCTCCATGTAGAATGCAACTGGACACTTTCTTTACGCTAAGGTATGTCATTTGTGCCTCCAAGACATGGAAAAACTGAAAGAAACCATGAAACTCGTGGAGTTAGATAAATTCACCAAGGACAGCTTCTTATTGGTACGTAGTATGGACAGACATGACGATAGAATAAACGCTTATGAAGAACCTGAAGGGTGTTGGAGGTGTTCTACACGGAAGAGGTTTCACCGATTGTGTGTTGAACTGATGGACTTGCGGTACACCGATAGCCCATCACATATGTGAAGCTATGGAACAGTTCTGCAATTTACATTCGGTTTCGAGTGATCAACATGTTGAACTGTGGAGTGGGAGGATAGAAATTGACGAGAACATTCGCAGAAGATTTCAGCTATGGTTGCAACAACACACTCCGTTTGCTTATAAGGAGCAATTGTATTCATTACGATCTGGTTTAGCAACTTCTCAGGAAGTAAACTGCTACAAAGCTGTGTCTGTTGGTGAAGAATCTCTTCGAAAAACAGCTACTGTCTTGCCAAAATGTGGTTCTCTGAAGCTTCAGCGATCCAGCATGGTAAGGACAATGTGAATTTCAAAAGTTATGCTTAAAAAAATATAACTGAAGTAGATACAACTCAGTTATTTCAGAGAATACTGTACACATTTCATTCACATAATGATTTAAACGATTGCTTCGCGTACGAATTATCGAGTGTACCAATGTCTCTGTTTGACAGCAGTGGATTGATAAGAAAAACAAAAAAGTCGTCGTTGTACAATCTTTTCAATCAAGTACCTGAAAGGAATATTGCCAATGAATCGACGTTCTTTGTTATAGATGGAGGCTTTCTTATCCACCACGTTGTGTGGCGCGAGAATGGAACTTTTGGTGACATTTATAAACCTTAATAGACTATATTCAGAGAAATTATAAAGATGATGTTGCTGTTGTATTTGACGGATATTTAGAAAGCTCCCTGAACATAAGAACTATTAAACGCCAAAGGTGAACGGTGTAGCGGACCTCACGAGAAATTTTCCTTAATGACGAGATGTTATGAGTTGAATCACAGTCTGCC
This sequence comes from Schistocerca nitens, assembly GCF_023898315.1. NCBI lineage: Eukaryota > Metazoa > Arthropoda > Insecta > Orthoptera > Acrididae > Schistocerca > Schistocerca nitens. The sequence goes on from NC_064618.1 coordinate 252,682,522, forward strand.
TTTCTTAGTAACATCAACAATAAGGAAATGTTTATTACACGGCTTGTGCAAAACCTGGACAGTTTTGGTACTGAAACCAGGATTGCGGATGATGATGAGATGTTGAAATTATTGAAAAAGCAATAAATGTCTCAAAATTTTACCAGCAAGTAATTATAGTGGTTCGAGATGTAGATCTCCTTGTGCTACTTATCGCTCTTGCTCCAGACGACAAAGACATAATCCTGATGAAGGAAGGTAAAGGTAGCATCAGGTCAAGATGTTACAATTCTAAAGATATGTGTAACTCCTCACTCGTTCATGGATGCAAGAATTCAGTACTGTTTCTTCATGCAGTACGTGGCTGCGAAAGCACTTCAGCCTTGTTTGGGAAGGCAAAGCTGCAAGATTTCCAACTATTCAATCGGTATCCCCAACTTCATAATATTCCACAGATATTCAACGAGCCTGCTTTTTCTCCTGATACCACTGCAAAAGCAGAAGAGAAATTTATGCTCTCTCTCTCTACACAGAAACAGTATAGGGTACTGATAATACCTTAAATGCCATTCGATTCAAATGTTTTAACGTACATGTGGGTCAGGCAAACAATGCTGTCATACTCCCTAATGATGCAGGACGCCTCCACTCTTACCGAGTTTACCTAAAAATCCAGCTATGGCTGGGGAACAAGTTGGATCCCAGAAACTTGGGCTGGAGGGAATCAAAATCATCCCTCTCCATGATTCACACGAAACGCCCACCTGCTCCAAAGAAAATACTGCTACTGGTTTCAAGCTGCTGCACTCAAGGCAGCAGATGAAAGTATGTACGTGTGACGGCTGACCTACCTTGCACAACAAAGAGCAAATACTGTCGTCGACAAAGCTGCACTATTGTGCCTCGCAGTGATTTCACAGATTTGGATTATGGTTTTATGTAAAAAAAATTACACGAATCTATTTGTTCGATAGATATTATGGTATTTTCATTGTCCACATGTTGTAAACATATTTCAAGAAAAGTAATTGTTGATTACTTTTACACTGATTCTTAATTTTCATGAAAATTGATTTTCATTCCAATAATTTAAGTTGCATAAATCTAAAGTGAAAAACTATAAAGCAAAATTGTTCTATATAAAGAAAAGTCTGTTTTAAAATAAATTTCACTTTTTTTACCTACAAATTTTGTCACTCATAAACTAATTACCTTGCTTAAACATGTATTTGACCTTCTCGGAGTTGAATTTCACCAGAAATATTTTCTATCAAAAGACAACATTATTCAATGAACCGTATTCCGTAAAGTTTGCAAAAAGAAAAGTAAATTACGTTAAGGGGGAAGCTCCCCTGATAGGGCACGGAAATTTTCTGTTTTCACTCCTTCATCACCTAAGAGTGTTTTCCTAGTTTCAAAACTTTTTAAATTTTTCCCCCATTTTTCCTAATTTGCCTGGACTATTAAGCAACTCTTTCTGATCTACTGGTAAGCTCCAGGTGTTCACTCGTGGGTTCTGTAGCTTCTTCCTTTTCTCTGCGGCTTTGTTGACGTTTTCCAGTGCTAAATTGATTACCTCACGGAGTCTTAAGCGTCGTTGTGTATGAAAGGCTGTTAATTGTTTTATGTTATCTGATGTTGATTTATTCCTTATTAAATGGAGTGGAGGCGAAGTTGTAGAATCATTCGGTAGTTCGTTAATGATACTCTGAAAACCCGACAAGTGTAAATCCCATTTTCTGTGCTAATGACAGCAACACAGTCTGCAAAGTTTACCTAATTCTTTCATAATACGTTCCGAAAGGTTAAAAGATGGCATAAAAATTCATGTAAATACTGTTTCAATTGTACTACGCCTCAAAATTTGTTCTCATGTATTGGAACGAATTGTGGGCCATTACCAGAAATTACTTTGCCAACATGCCCCACTTTCAGAAAATTCTTTACGAATGCTAAAGAAACAGGTTTTGCAATTGCTTTCTGTAAAGTGTAAATGACACAAATTTAGAGGTAAGCTCAACAGCTACAAAAACAGATGAATAACGACGTTTAAATATCGTTACTGGACCGAAAATATCTTAGTTTCACAGGAATTATTGTCACAGAGATGATCGAAAATAGTATCGTTCTGATCGTAGCCGCAGGTGATTGGTTCTTTTTTTTTGCAGAGTTTGCGTTATGCCAAGACAGTAAGAATTCGCTTTTTCATATTGTTGAAATAACATAGATCACGTAATTTCTGTAAACATTTCTTAGCACCTAAGTGAGCGTAACTGAGATGTGTATACCAGTCATATTATTGCAAGAAGAGCTTGTGAAGTCATCTTTACGACGGCCTGTCAAGACTACGTTGCGTAATCTGATAGGTAATTTAGTCAAACAAACGCGGAGTAATTCAGATAGACTGTGCGGAATAAAATATCTTGCTCGAACAGTCCACGGGTGTTCTGCCGGTCCATAGTGTCCAACAGGCACAATATTTCGGCGATCAGACATGTCGCCATCGTCAGGTGCGCTGAAAAACTGAACTCCTGAGAGCCGGCGACCGTCTTAAATCCCCTCCCCCTTCGAGGCGATCTCTCCGCGGTTCGCGCCCGCGGCCGCGCGTCGGCGGTCGCTGAGACGCAAGCGTCGGCGTCTGTGGTGGCGTCGGTGTAATTGCCTCGTTCGCCCTGGTCGCCCGTTCGTTTTCTCTGCTGAATGTCTTTTTAATTAGACTCAATGCTGGTTCCCATGCCTTTCTGAGGTAATAGCCGCAATCTCGGTTGATGAGTCCGTCCCTGGTAGGAATTTCGATAGCCTCTCTAACGACGCTGTCATAGTAATTAGATGTCTGTGCCAAGACCCTGGTATGTTGTTAGCCCATTTTGTGATTTCCGGACAAACAGTGCTCTGCGACCGCCGACTTGTTGGGGTATGTAAGTCGAGTGTGCCCCTGATGTTCTCGGCAATGATCTTCGATGGTGCGCACTGTCTGTCTAATATAAGTCTTCCCACACTGACACGGAATCTGGTATATGGCGGCCTTCTACAACCCGAGATCGTCTTTGACGCTTGCCAATAATATGGAAATGCCATGTGGCTAGGGCCTCCCATCGGGTAGACGGTTCGCCTGGTGCAAGTCTTTCAAGCTGACGCCACTTCGGCGACATGCGTGTCGATGGGGATGAAATCACGATGATAAGGACAACACAACACCCAGTCCCTGAGTGGAGAAAAACTCCGACCCAACCAGGAATCGAACCCGGGCCGTTGGGTATGACACCCCATTGTGCTGACCACTCAGCTACCAGGGGCGGACTTTCCAATAATGCTCGTGTTTTACTGGATGGGCAAAAGACAGTTCCTACTCGGTGTTTCCTCAATATTCGTCCTATTTTCCTCGGTAGTGTCCGAGTATACGGTATATAGGCAGAGGTTGTCTCTTCCTCCATGACTTCTTCCGCCGTCCGCTGTGGCCGAGCGCTTCTATTCGCTTCCCTCCGGAACCGTGCTGTTGCTACGGTCGCAGGTTCGAATCCTGTGTCGGGCGTGGATATGTGTGATGTCCACAGGTTAGTTAGGTTTAAGTATTTGTAAGTCTAGGGGACTGTTGACCTCAGATGTAAAGTCCCATAGTGCTTAGAGCCATTTGAACCATTTCGACTTCTTCTGTCTCCATACGCTGTACTGTAGAGGTGGGGCGGAGAGCACGTCTGATCTGTCATTCCGAGTACCCGTTTCTCCAGAATACAGTTTTGAGGTGTTCCAACCCTGTTGAATTCTGTTGATGGCATCAGTTTGCAGACTCCCTCTAAAGTGACACTGTCCCCATCCCACAGAACATAAGTTCTGAAGGCTACAGCACCCTAGATGTCGTCTTAGTACCTCCTAAAGGCCTCACTGAAGCAGTCCTCGATATAAGTCGAAGTGAACACCTATCCGTTCTCCTCACCATCTCCTACACTCAACCTCATACCCATGCAACCCATCCCAATCTCCATCCAAAAGCTACGCACAACTATTCTCTTCCCAGACTGGAAGCCACCGCTAACCTTCCAGTACACTGACAATATCTCCCATGCTGTTTATGCAGAAGACCTCGTCAGGCGCAATATCCGCCCAAATCCCTACCAAGGCCATATAGCCCCATCACCCACTCTCCAACCACACGCCCTACTCCTTCCCCGAAAATCCCATTGCTTGTATACCTACTTCTTAAGGACTAGTGACAATGACGCACTCATTTTCCACCAACAGATACAGCGAGACATCGGGAATTTACCAAATGCCAAAAAATTATCTGGGAGTACGCATTAGGAGTGTTTTAAAATGGAATGATCATATAAAGTTGATCGTCGGTAAAGCAGATGCCAGACTGAGATTCATTGGAAGAATCCTAAGGAAATGCAATCCGAAAACAAAGGAAGTAGGTTACAGTACGCTTGTTCGCCCACTGCTTGAATACTGCTCAGCAGTGTGGGATCCGTACCAGATAGGGTTGATAGAAGAGATAGAGAAGATCCAACGGAGAGCAGCGCGCTTCGTTACAGGATCATTTAGTAATCGCGAAAGCGTTACGGAGATGATAGACGAACTCCAGTGGAAGACTCTGCAGGAGAGACGCTCAGTAGCTCGGTACGGGCTTTTGTTGAAGTTTCGTGAACATACCTTCACCGAGGAGTCAAGCAGTATATTGCTCCCTCCTACGTATATCTCGCGAGGAGACCATGAGGATCAGAGAGATTAGAGGCCACACGGAGGCATATCGACAATCCTTCTTTCCACGAACAATACGAGACTGGAATAGAAAGGAGAACCGATAGAGGTACTCAAGGTATCCTCCGCCACACACCGTCAGGTGGCTTGCGGAGTATGGATGTAGATGTAGAAACGATGGAGCTGGTACCAAACAAACTCTGTGCTCCCCATTAACTCTTCCAAGTACTGGAGTGCATTCCACCTTCCCACTAGCCATCATTCCGCCCCTCTCAACCTGCTCTTCCATAACAGTCAGCCCTTATCTGACAACCTGAGCAACGCTAACTATTTTGCATCCTATCTCTCCGACATCTCTTCCAATCCGATGAACCTCGTTTTGATTACTCCCTGTTTCATACCGACCATGATGCACAAACACCACTGTCCCATCCCTGCCACCCAGCTTTCAGTACTTGGACAATATATTACAAATAAAATTAGACAAACCAATCTCAGCACATGATATAAAACAAGTACTTCACAGAAAACAAATCACATCCGCTAGTCTTGACCGTGTTACATACAGACACCTTAATGTATAATCTGCCTTGTTTCTAGCCACCCTTGCAACCATTTATACTACCGCCTCGTAACACTGGTTACTTCAGTAAATTGTGGAAAACATCCAAAATCGTACTTTTCCTCAAATCACACAAACCCTCTGCCAGTACCTCCACCTATCATCCCATATGTTTCACCTCAGCGTTTATGAAGGTCTTTGAATCCATCCTCTCCTAATGCATCCATCAAAACTTGAACCAACACACCTCCTTCCACTAACCAGTGTGCTTTCTGCCCCTCCTCTTCCAATGACCAGCTCGTGCATCTTCCTCATCTCCTATCCCACCAGCTCAACACCCACAAATCCGCTATTTTTATCTCCCTCGATCTATAGAAGTACTATGTCCGTGTATGACATTCCGATATCCTTTTCAGACTCCAGACTACCCCACTTCCAAATAATTATGTCCACCTTACTGCATTCTTTCTCTCTAATCGCCAATCCCTTGTTACCATTAACAAACGTTATTTCCATTCTACTTCAGGTCTGTCCCAAAGCTCTGTTCTCTCTCCTCTCCTCTACAAGGGTGACATGCCCAAACCACCTCCACATTCCACCTCTTTCAGTATGCTGATGACACCACTTTCCTCACTCTCTATCCTACAATCCCGAAATCTAAACGATCGCTCCATAACCACCACAATTAGATTACCTCATGGTATAGACAAAAGCTCCAAGAAATCAACCCCAAAATCCAGGTAATAATTACAGGACACATCAAAAACACCTTCCATCCCCATGACTTTTGCCTTACCATTTACAACTGCCCTTTCAGCTAACTAATGGACTAAAATATCTTGTACTATCCATCGACCAGCAACATATCTGGAAACCTCCCCTTGTAACTATCTAAATAAAAGCCCTCAATAGAACGAAACTACTAAATGGCCAAACCTGGAGACTGCACCCCTCTCGTGTCCTCCACACCCACAAAACGTTGATCCAACCTATCTTTTGTTACATGAGCATTGCATGCATCTCTACCCCATGCAATTTCTACAACTCCCTCCAGATCCTGGAACACCACACAATACACCTCACTTCCCACTTCTGTTTACTTCCCCAAAACTTATCAAATTCCCGTCTCTCCTCATTCTCACTGAACACCCCTGAACAACCTACAACATCTGCAGATTTGTCTCCAATATTTCTAGGTTTCCACTCTATTTTCAAATCTACATCTACTACTACAACTTTATCAACACATCCAACCAATGATAAACCTACATTCTCCACACACACTCTCAAAGAAACTTTCTGCCCCTCCCAGATCCTGAATTTTGCCCAACATTACCGATCTACCAGCTTTATGTCCACCCCACTCCTTCTGCCACATTAGGGCTTCCTCGCCCTCTGTTCCCCATATTCCTTTGCCTCCTTTTATTCCCTTCTGCCTTTTTTCCCTTCCCAACTTTCCCCATCAACTCTCAGCCTCACCAATACTCCGCTCTACTCCACCCCCTTTTTTTTCAGTCCTCAGTCTTCTCACTGGTTTGATACAGTCTGCCACGAATCCCTCTTCTGTGGCAACCTCTTCATCTCAGAGTAGCACTTGCAACCTACATCCTCAATTATTCGCTGGATGTATTCCAATTTCTATTTACCTCTACAGTTTTTGCCCTCTACATCTCCCTCTAATAGTCACTCCCTGATGTCTTAACATATATCCTATCATCCTGTCCCTTCTTCTTGTCAGTGTTTTCCATATATTCCTTTCTTAATCGATTCTCCGCAGAACCTCCTTATTCTTTATCTTATCAGTCCACCAAATTTTTAACACACGTCTGTAGCACCACAGCTCAAATGCTTCGATTTTGTTCCAGTTTTCCCACAGCGCATGTTTAACTGCCGTACATTGCTGTGCTCGAAACTTAAATTCTGAGAAATTTCTTCCTCAAATTAAGGACTATGTTGCATATTAGTAGTCTTCTCTTTGCCAGGAATGCACTTTTTGCCAGTGCTAGTTTGCTTTTGATGTCCTCCTTGCCCCATCCGTCATTGGTTATTTTGCTGCCTAGATAGTAGAATTCCTTAACTTCATCTACTTTGTGACCATCAATCCTGATGTTAAGATTCTCGCTGTTCTCATTTCTGCTACTTCTCATTGCTTTCGTCTTTCATCGATTCATTCTCGGTCCATATTCTACACTCGTTAGAGTGTTCATTCTACTGAGCAGATCCTGCAACTCTTCTTCACTTTTACTCAGGGTACCAATGTCTTCAGCGAATCGTCTCATTGATATCCTTTCACATTGAACTTAAATCCCACTTCTGAATCTTTTTTTTACTTTCATAATTGCTTTTCAGTGTGCAGACTGAGCAGTAGGGGTGGAAGACTACATCGCTGTCTAATGCCCTTTTCATTCTGAGGACTTTCTTCTCTAATTTCCACTCTTTAATGTTCCCGCTTGTTAGTTGCGCATATCATGCATTAACCGTTTTTCCCCTTAACTTAACACTATTTTTCTTAGAATTTCAATCATATGGCACCGTTTTACATTCTCAAAGGCTTCTACCAGGTCGATAAATCCTACGAACATGTATTGCTTTTTCTTTAGTCTTGCTTCCATCATCAACGGCAATGTCAGATTTGCCTCTCTGGTGCCTTTATCTTTGCTGAAGCTAAACTGATCTTCGTCTAATACATCCTTAATTTTCTTTTCATTCTTCTGTGTATTATTCTTGTTATAAACTAGGATGCAGGAGCTGTTAAGATGATTGTGCTATAATTCTCGCTCTTGCAGTCTTCAGAATTGTGTGGATGATATTGTTCCGAAAGTCAGTTGCTATATCGCCAGTTTCATACATTCTACACGCCAACGTGAAAAGTCGTTTTGTTGCCTCTTCGCCTAATAATTTTAGAAATTATGACGGAATGTTATCTATCCCTTTTGCCTTTTTTGATCTTAAGTCCTCCAAAGCTCTCTTAAATTTCGATTCTACTGCTAAATCGACTCCTGTTTCTTCTTCTATCACATCTTTCAAATTTTCCCCCTTCAATGTTCTCTTTCCATCTATCTGCTCTCTCCTCTACATTTAACAATGGGACTCCCTTTACACTCTTAATATTACCACCCTTGCTTTTAATTTCACCGAAGGTTATTTCGACTTCCTCATATCCTGAGTCAGTCCTTCCGACAATCATTTGTTTTTCGATTTCTTCACATTTTGCGAGCAGCCATTTCGCCTTACCTTCCGTGCACTTCCTATTTATTTCATTCCTCAATGACTTCTATTTTTGTTCTCGTAAATCTCCCTGAACATTTTTGTACTTCCTTCTGTCATCAACCAACTGAAGTATTTCTTCTGTTACCTATGGTTTCTTCGAGTTACCTCCTTTGTATCCGTGTTTTCCTTTCCAACCTCTATGATTGCCCTTTTAAGACGTGTCCATTCTTCTTCAACTGTATCCCTTATTGCTATATCTATTGTAGTGGACTGACAAGGCAGCCAGTCCACAGAGACGGGTAGCCGAAAAGGCACACGTACACACACGCCGACTGGCGCGAAGTCTGGAACAGGATTCGTAATGAATGTGATAAAGAAAAGAACGTAGCTACTAGAACACTTAACTTTTAGATCGTCCTTTGGTATACAGCATTCTTGATGATACAAGTGAGACTATCTTGAGATACATGCAATGGTACAAATGGCGCCTTGCTAGGTCGTAGGCATTAACTTAGCTGAAGGCTATTCTAACTGTCTGTCGGCAAATAAGAGAAAGGCTTCGTCAGTGTAGTCGCTAGCAACGTCGTCGTACAACTGGGGCGAGTGCTAGTCCGTCTCTCGAGACCTGGCGCTCGGTCTGCGATCCTGACAGTGGCGACGCACGGGTCCGACATGTACTAATGGACCGCGGTCGATTTAAGCTACCACCTAGCAAGTGTGGTGTCTGGCGGTGACACCACATTCCTCCCCCGCAAATCGGCGAACGGTCGTGTGATAAGGCTTCCGCCCGCCGTGGGGAGGACCCCTGTTGACGTATGCGATGAAGTGGGGAGCCTAACAACAGGCGAGGCTGTGCCACCCGCACCCTGCCATTCGGTCCGAGGGGAGCTAGGAAACGCCTGGAAACCTAGTCCAGGGTGCACGTCAACATGCGGTGTATGCGCCCGTAATGAGACAGGAGGGGCCAAAGGGTCGACCTCCATTGCGTCGGGGTATCCGACGCGCGATGACACCATGTGGTCCGGAGCGGGCAAGAGTTCCATGGCGGAGGACAGCTGGTCACGGGAAGCGGACGGCGGCGCGTGACCCAGGGAGGCGCTTGGCGGCTGCAGCGAAGCGTCCACTGCGGGCGGCGCCGGCGGCGGCTGCGGCGGCCGCGGCGGCGGCGCGACGCCATGGGGCAAAATGGAAGGCATCGTCGGTAACACTTGGGGATGAGGCGAGCCAGTAGATGGGTCCCCAGGGCGCTGACCGGACGGCACCGTCGCTGAAAGCAGACGGCGAGCGGCAGAACCCGTGCGACGACAGAGGCGCAGCTGATTGAGATGCCGACGCACCTCACCAGAGGCCCCCAAAACCAAATACATCGCACGGCCGAGGCAACGCCGTGAACCTCGATAGTTGCGATAGAAGATGTCGCCAGGAGCAAAAGCAGGAGTCTGCCGCTGCACAGGAACCTGACGCGGCGGATGCAGCAAAGACATCAAGGTTCGATGAGGACGACCGTGGAGCATCTCAGCCAGTGGGCGACCATCGCGGGGCTGAGAGCGATACGAGGACAAAAAGAGCAATAACGCGTCCTCCCGAGAATGCAACTCTTTCAACTTCAACATCTGTGACTTGAAAGTCCGGACCAATCGTTCAGCGGCACCGTGTGACTGAGGCGAAAACGGCGCGGATGTCAGATGTTGAATACCATTGGCCTTGCAGAATGACTGAAATTCTGCGGACATGAATTGTGGGCCATTGTCGGAAACAATAGTCTGCGGAAGACCTTCAACGCAAAAAATAGCGGATAACGCTTGTATGGTGGCAGATGACGTCGTGGAAGACAGCCGGACAACAAAAGGAAAATTACTGAAAGAATCGAACACAACCAACCATCGAGCATTCCAGAAAGGACCAGCAAAATCTATGTGCAAGCGTTGCCAAGGGGAAGTGGCGTGTGGCCATGCAAAGAATTTCCGCGGCGGTGCGGATTGTTGTTCGGCACACGCCATGCAAGAAGAGCACATATTCGTAATCGCAGCATCGATTCCGAACCAAGTACAGTGCTGACGAGCAAGTTGTTTCGTGCGCACTATACCCCAATGTCCTTGGTGAAGAAGCCGTAAGACAGAGGACTGTAACGAACGTGGGACCACGACTCTCGACTGATCATTATCAGAACGCAACAACAAAACACCACATCGTACAAAAAGTCTCTCCTTGTGAGCAAAAAATCGGCGAACCAACGGATCCGCGATCCGCGACTTGGACAGGGGCCATTGCGTAGCAACAAAACGCAGAACGGTAGCAAGGACAGGGTCAGCAGCTGTGGCAGTAGCTACACGACGAAAATCAATCGGAAACGATTCGACCACGTGATCGGTTTCCGCATCAATGAACATGCAAGCAAGGTCGGAAGAATCGAAAGCTCGATCCTCAGCAACAGCCAAACGGGACAACGCATCAGCGTTTCCGTGCTTAGCAGTGGACCGAGACAAGATATCGTAGCGGTTGGCGACCTCATAACGCAATGCGTGGGGAACATTGCGCGCTCTGTAAAATTTCGGTTGTGCGTTCACTGTCAGTTCCAAATGGGCTTCATAGTTCTTAGCGCAACCAAGGCCCGGTGCAAAAATGTCTGCAAATTCGTCACATAGACTAGAAACACTGGCTGAAGGCACAGTCTGATTCACTGATAGGACCTGATTGACGATAGACAAGTTAAACAATTGAAATAAATCTAAACCAAACAAGTTCACTGCAGTAGAAGAACGAAGAACGTAAAATGACACAAGTTTTGTTTGTTCCTTGTATGTATCAAGAAGAGTGCACTGTCCTAACACAGGGATAGCTTGTCCGGAATAACTCGTGAGCTGAACATTTGCGGCACGCAACGGAGGTGCACCCAGTTGTTTGTACGTGGCGTGATTGAGCAATGAAACTGCAGCTCCGGTATCGAGCTGGAACGGCATCACTTGTCCGGCAAAGTCCAAATCTACAAAAAGTTTATTGTCCTGCTGACGACAAGAGCGACTGTTATGTGCAACTTGAACAGACACTGGTACAGAATCACGTGCGACGTGACGGGATTTGCGTCGACGTCGACGCACACTGTTTGTGGGACGAACACAGTCACTGTTAGCGAGAGGAACACTGGACGGAGTGGCATGAACGACATGAATGTCCATGGGCAAAGGTTCACGAGCCCGATTGTCCTTGGTTCGATTCCGGCGCGAAGCAAAGGGCCTGGAATGGTTGTGATTGTCTGATCTAAGCTTTTTCTGGCAAACACTTTGAACATGCCCTTTCTTAATACAGAAAAAGCAAATAGCTTGGCGTGACGGGCAGTTTTCACGCGAATGTCTAGTTGCACACCGCGGGCATGATTTCACTGCATTTGCTGGCCTACGCGGCACACATGTTTGCGAGCTAGGCTGCAGCTGCGCGGACGTGCGCGAGGGCCAGTTAGCGTCCCATGCTGCGCGCCCGGCGGGCCGGTTAATGTGACACACTGCTGGCGAAGTTGCAAATGATTCCTGAGCAAAGTCAAGTGTGTCTTGCCTATCTAAAATGTCTATCACTTGTTGAAGGGAGGGATTGACGAGTTTCAAAATCTGTTCCCGTATGCGAACATCAGAAACGTTCTGTGCAATTGCGTCACGCACCATAGTATCTGAATACGGGAGTCCACATTCACATTCAAAATCACAATCCCTAGTAAGTCCTTGCAATGTTGCAACCCACTCCCGATTAGTCTGACCGGCCGTACGTTTTGTACGAAAGAACGTATACCTTTTTGCAACGACATTTACTGTTTCTTTGAAATAGGCATCTAAAGCAGACAAAATTTCTTCGTATGACAGAGTTGCTACGTCGCGCCGGGGAAACAATTTCACTATCACACGGTAGGTGGACACACCTACACACGAAAGCAAAAAAGGCTGCCGCTCATTACCTTGAATTCTGTAGGCGGCGAGATGAAATCCAAATTGTCGCGACCATTCCGGCCATGTCTCGGTGGCCGCCTCGTAGGGCCTAAATTGAGGTGCAACAGCATGGTGTGGCTGCGGTAGCGATGAAGCGGCGGCGGCCACATCGTTTTGCAGTGCACGTTGACCCTGGACGAGCTGTCCAAGGGCATCCAATAACGCCTGCGTCTGCTGATTCTGCAAGCGATAAAATTCGGACAGTACATCTGGAGAGTGTGGCGAAGCCATGACACAAGCAAATTAATACAATACGAACGCTAAAGTCCCTTTTTAGACTCGTCGCCAATGTAGTGGACTGACAAGGCAGCCAGTCCACAGAGACAGGTAGCCGAAAGGGCACACGTACACACACGCCGACTGGCGCGAAGTCTGGAACAGGATTCGTAATGAATGTGATAAAGAAAAGAACGTAGCTACTAGAACACTTAACTTTTAGATCGTCCTTTGGTATACAGCATTCTTGATGATACAAGTGAGACTATCTTGAGATACATGCAATGGTACAAATGGCGCCTTGCTAGGTCGTAGGCATTAACTTAGCTGAAGGCTATTCTAACTGTCTGTCGGCAAATGAGAGAAAGGCTTCGTCAGTGTAGTCGCTAGCAACGTCGTCGTACAACTGGGGCGAGTGCTAGTCCGTCTCTCGAGACCTGCCGTGTGGTGGCGCTCGGTCTGCGATCCTGACAGTGGCGACACGCTGGTCCGACATGTACTAATGGACCGCGGCCGATTTAAGCTACCACCTAGCAAGTGTGGTGTCTGGCGGTGACACCACATCTATAGCTTCAGAGAATTTCTTCATGACTAATCTCTTAAACTTCTGCGTACTCTTCACCACTTCTACATTGTGATCTGAGTCTATATCTGCTCCTGGGTACGCCTTACAATCCAGTATCTGATTTCGGAATCTCTGTCTGACCATGATATAATCCAACTGAAATTTTCCCGTTTCTCCCAGCCTTTTCCAAGTATGTGTGCTCCTTTTGTAATTATAGAACAGTGTATTCGCTATTACTGGCTGAAATTTGTTACACAACTCAGTTAGTCTTTCTCCTCTCTCATTCTTTGTCACAAGCCCAAACTTTTTGGCAACCCTGTCTTCTACTGCTTTCTCTACAACTGTATCCAGTCCCCCATGACTATTAGATTTTCGTCTCCGTTATGTACTGTATAACTCTTTCAATATTCCTATATACTTTTCCTATCTCTGCTGCCAATTCCGATAAAAACAACCCTATCAGTAACATACAGTCCGCCCTACCTTCCTATTCATAGCGAATCCCGTTGTACCATTTACTGCTGCTCTTGCTATTACACTAAAGTCATCTGACCAGAAATCCTCTTCTTCTTTCCATTTCACTTCACTGATCCCTGTAGTATCTAGATTGAGCCTTCACGTTTTCCTTTTCAGATTTTCTAGCTTCTCTACCACGTTCAAACTTTTGACACTATACACTCCGACTCGTAGAACGTTATCCTTTCATTGGTTATTCAGTGTTTCTCTCATGATCACCTCCCACTTGACAGCTACTCCCGGAGATCCGAATAGGGGACCATTCCGGAAACTTCCGGCAACGGAGAGATCATCATGACACTTTTTCAATTAGAGGCCACACGTCCTGTGGTTACACATTATGTGTCTTTAACGCAGTGGTTTCCATTGCCTTGTGCAACCTCATGCCGCTGATCATAGCTGATTGTGCCGCTTTTAGGTGCAGTTTCCCACCTCAAGTAGAAGAGAGTGAACTGAACCTCTGCCCACTCCTCCACCCTATATGACAAGATGGTTGGGAGAATGAGGGTGACTTCTTATGCCGGAAGTCTTTGGTCGTCAATGCTCATCATTAAGCTAAATGTATGTGGGGGTAGGTTTCGAACCCAGGACGAAAAACATTTTAGTTACTAATCAAAGAGTGCTACTTCTAGGCCATGGGTGCTGTCGTAGCCCATATATCGTATGTGTCAGTCCTAGACCGTTATACCACCACATTCCTACCCTCCTCACCGACTAAACTTCGCGTCTCCAACAATAGATCCCCTACTTCAGGGCAAGTCCGTCCAGTTTTTAGTGCCATGAAAGTACTTCTTTTAATTTTCAGTGTTTCAGAATCATATTTTAAATGCTTTTAAATGTGCTGTAGTTGCGTTTCGTTTTACCTCATATTATTACTGTTTTTAACTACAATTGCAAGAAGTCATATCTCTTGCACATATAAAAAGTGCCACTATATTTTCAACTTTAAAAAGTTTTACGTTAATAATAAATACCTTACCTTTGTGGTTTTTCTTCTCAATTTGTTGTCATTTGGTTGGAGAGTGGGCTGAATGTACTGCTGGCAGTCTCCTCCCCCACCTCCCCTCCCCACTCATATATGGTGAGTTGGTATGAAGTAACATCACATGTAACTACAGTTTTATGCTGTCAGTTGTAAAGTATTATTTTTGTTTGTCAGTAAGCCAAGCTTATATTTGTATCTTTGATCTCTTTCTTTGCAGAGTACACCTGAAAACGACCTGTAAGTCCGCAATTGGCCAGTGGTGGAAGGTATCACAGACTGAATGCTTGTGAAACACAGCTGACGTGGAAATCTTCAAATATCCTCCAACAAATATATGTCTGTGGTGCCCCACATGAAGAAAATGGTTATGTAGAGTGAAGACTAATTCTCAAGGCTGTTACGAATATTTGTTAGCCCCACGTTAATTACCATATTATATTGTTCTTTGCGAGCCGTGCGAGAGGCGATATCGATTCCTTATTCCAGTACACTCTTGGCCTATCATTGCTCAGCTATGGCTTTCTTTACGTTCCTAATCGGGCAGCTCTACAAGGGATTTGAGCAAGCACGCAGCTCTGTTAAGATCGGGGGATGGGGATTTGTCCGTTTCGATGGAATCTCGCTCAGTATACTGTCTGGTTCCTTGGAGATGTGGCGGTCCACACGGTTGATATTTACTACGCGGCCCGAGCTGTCGCTTACTGGGAAGTTGTAGCTTTACGCTGCCTGTGTGGTGATGAGTCATATTCTGCAGTTAGACTTTGGGCGGTTTCCTGCTGCCTTAACTGAGGTTGTGGCCTCGTACATGTCCACACATTTGCTTCGGTCTGATCCAAAAACGACGGTGTACAACTTTGGTTTCTTTTCTTTTTTTAACGTTGGTCGGGATTTATAAGGCATCACCCCCGCGCTGAACTGTCACTTCTGATTGTCCTGTGTTTATTTTGACGTTAAACTGATTCTTCTTATTCTCCTGGCCGTGTTTGGCCGATGCTGTTATGTTGATCAACATCCTGGCGATAAAAGTCAAAGACAAATACTCGTTTAATTGTATGAGAGTATCACTTTCAGGAAGCGTATCTCTCTCTTAAAATTAAAGTTTTACCATCTTTTTTCTGCTTTTTTTAAGTGCCTCTTAATATTTTTCTTCTTTTGATACTATCAGACCAAATGGACACAGTTGCATGCCTTCATGTCTACATTGTGTTCAATTGCTGGGTCAGTTTCATTTGCACTCTGTGTGTTTGTTTTAGAATTTGTCGAGCAAGTGTCTAGAAGGTCCGCCGAAATCGATTCCTTACTTTGTCTAGTTTGTATGTCTTTCGGCTGCCCGAGATTTCGTTCCTCATAAAAGGACTTAGTAAACCCCTCAGTCTGCTTCACAGACGGGTACAAGTTAAATTTTTCACTTTCTGTGATTACATATGTTAGTGAAATAGGTTGCTTCACAGCTCTGCGTGAAAAGCCAAAAGGCAAAAGTCTTCTTCGCAAAGTTAAACATTAGTTAAAATTATCTGATTGGTATGATTATGCGTATTAGTGAAACAGACGTTTGCCTTTGGTTGTTTAGCTACTGTGAATGTAAAGTTGTAAGTTTTGTGTGTGTGTGTAAACTTTTTTAATGTTCTATTTGGTGATATTAAAATATGCTTCACAGATATGTACCTTTTTTATATGCATTTCAACCAATCAGTAATCCCTTTTGCTACTTCCAATCCGCATAAGTAAAGTTTTACAATTTTAATACTAACTTTCTTATTCGAGGACTGATTTTACTCGGTGTAAGAGTCTGCTTCACTAACATGCCACCTAATTTCGATTTCTCGTGACCTAACAGTTTGTTTCCAAACTTAACCTCTGTGGCGTTCTGATACCACCTGCTATGTAATTTAAAAAATCGACCTCTGGGATAATAATAAAGAATTTTACACCTAATATTAATTTAGTTTTACTAAACACCTTACCACTCTTAGATCCCAGTTCCCTACCAGTTGACGTTGCTTGAGAACTTTCGGCTAACTTCATATGTGGTAACGAATTTCTTATTTTTTAGTAGCTAACTTCAGTTAATCACATTATAATACGAGGGTAACGCTATTGAATATAACACACTGAAGTCAGCGAGACTAATTAAAGTAATGGAATACAATGATTAATTTGTAGTAAATAATATTAAAAGGTTACAGCTACGAACATCAAGAATGTTATCAAAACGACTAGATATTGCTTTTGTTACTACATGAATTATTCAGTTTTGAAATAGACTGTAATTATGGCAGTTAGCTTTTCCAAATCGCTTTTTCCTTGAATCGCTGAAGTACTTAAAACACAACAACCAAAGATTTTCCGATTAAATCCAGGATTTAAAAACAGTAAGATGGCCAGTCTGCTAATGATAATCTCAAGGCCACTGTCTTGAACGTTACTTGCCTGTAAAGTGGATTTTTACAAGCGTTCATTAGTGTGTACCACAACCAGTAAATGATGAGTGCGTGATTCCATTTAGGGATGTGTGGCCTTTAGCCCAGCAGACAGTGGAATCTGCTCTTGCTTGCATGTGGATTACACTGGTGGCAGACTGGATCAAGTGTCCAACAGCACTGATTCTGATTGCCATCACTTACCATCATATCCAAAGTCTTGAGCGACCTTCCAGCAAACAGACGAGAAGGTGGCCTGTAGTAGCATTCTACAGAAATCTACTGTCTCGTCTGGCATACAGTAAAAAATCATACTGTGTATATGTGTGTTCTTACTTTTCATTGGAGAGCTCAGGTTTCCAGTTATGCCAATAACAACTTCCGTTACTATTAACGTCCTTTATCCGCATGCTTCAAAACACAGTCGCCCCAAAAATTTTCTTGTCATAAAATTTGCGAGTAATAGTCATTCCATGTCAGGACTCGAAAAAAAAGCATGTCAACCGTTGCTGCAATGTTGTGTGGCTCCTGGACACACCTCCAGTAGTATCGTAGTTGGATGACATTTTCGAATTGTCGCTGTAAGACTGGGTGATTCATTAAATGTTTGCTAGTTTCATCCGTACTTCTCTACTAGCTATAATGGAAATGATTTTGAATATCTGAGTAATTTATCATTCACTGTTTTGCGACAGTATTTTCTTCGAGTCGATATCTTAGTTCTAATCTCAGTAAAAAAAATTAGAACACATTTATCATCATATAAACTGAGGGACTCTAAAGGACAACGACTTGCTCCTTGACGAGGTACGAACTGTAACAATTACCTGTAGTTAATGGAACAGCAGCAGCAGTGAATAAATTACAGTCAGTTATAATGGCCCTTTCCTGCCTGCGACATGTACAGAATATATTAAAACTAACTTCTTTTCTCTGTGACTTGCTCTTGAACCTGATAAGAAATGCGTCAGCCCAGAAAGCGTGTGGAATCATAGTACACAGATTAAGTAAAAGAATATATGACGTCTCACTTCATCTGGTGTTAGGATTCATGGCACATATTATATAACTGCTAGAGAGCAAATTGTTCCCCAGAATGCATGCCAGGTGTTTTGTTTTGCATCCGATGTGCCACAGCTCACATATTCGCCTATCGAGCGTTACGAATGTACTAGTCATATCTCTTTCCTTATTCAGGTGACGTTTGGCAAATTTCTACAGATGTCGATCCCCCACTGAAAGCCGAATGCCAATATATAAAAAAAGTGGCCACGGAAGCCCCAACAGTATTTCTGCTACAGCTCTGCAGAGTGGATATTTCAAGTGTCTGACGACAACTTGACCAACTAACTGAGTAGAAACCCCCATTTGCTGTCCTCTCTTACATTGTCAAAGAAGTGCAGGGCATTGGGCTAGGCAGATTCACATAACCTCTGGTCGTGGACCGATTACAATAAGTTTCCAGCAATGGCTTACCATTCTCACCTTCCAAACCTGTCAGTTAGCTCTGATCAATCCTCACTGAAATACCGTTTTAATGAAATTTGGAAAAAGTAATTAACACAGTGATGTTTATTATGCTTTATTCATAGTTAAAGTGCGCACAAGTCAACTGAAACCAAGAAGTGAAGTAGTTTGGGGACAGCTGTCGCTGGTGCAGGTGATTCGTTATAGAAACTTCGTTCAGCCACCAATGCCTCGACCGCCTCCAGCGCCAAAGCCGCCACTGCCAAAGCCAGGACGGCCTCCTCCAGGGCTGAAGCGGCCACCTCCTCCAGGGCCGAAGCGGCTAGCTACTCCAGGGCTGAAGCCGCCAGCTACTCCAGGGCCGAAGCCGCTAGCTACTCCAGGGCTGAAGCCGCCAGCTACTCCAGGGCCGAAGCCGCTAGCTACTCCAGGGCTGAAGGCGCCACTTCCTCCAGGGCTGAAGCCGCCGCCTCCGCCGGGCCTCCCGGAACCAGGGCCGTCGAAACCTCCGCCGGGACGGCTGGAACCGCTCTGGCTGCTGAACTGCACATGCGCCCAGGCAGCAACGCACAGCTAGCTACTCCAGGGCTGAAGGCGCCACTTCCTCCAGGGCCGAAGCCGCTAGCTACTCCAGGGCTGATGCCGCCACTTCCTCCAGCGCCGAAGCCGCTAGCTACTCCAGGGCTGAAGGCGCCACTTCCTCCAGGGCTGAAGCCGCCGCCTCCGCCGGGCCTCCCGGAACCAGGGCCGCCGAAACCTCCGCCGGGACGGCTGGAACCGCTCTGGCTGCTGAACTGCGCATGCGCCAAGGCGGCAACGCACAGCAGCAGCGTGAACAGTGCCTGCCGACAAAGGAATAGTGAATGCGTCATCGTATCAAGTACATTAGATCCACTTGTGTGTCACAATGAATGAAAAACATTGTCTCGATTACTCTTTTACCAATGATTACTGATTTCGAGCTGACTAGCTGATAATCTTGGGATCTGCTGCTGCAAGGCGCGGTTTATCACTACTCGTAAGAACAACATAATACTAACATCCATTTATGTGTGCTTTGACACTCTACGATAAAAGAAAAATATGCACAATGAATGAATCATCTGAATGTGACGGAAATCAGGAGATGTTAACTTGTACAGACAAACAAACGATTATCATTCAGAAAAATTGGATCATTTATTCAAGACGAAGAGCTCTACAAACTGAGAAAGCCAACCTCTGGGGATTATGCAAACAGTTATTCAGCTTGGTATTGATTGGTAGAGTTGTTGCACGTCGTCCTGAGGGATATCGTGCCAGATTCTGAGCAGAGTCCTGCTATGAAAAGAAATGGCGGCCCAGGCCATCGATCCTGATTGCTGGGCCATAAGGCAGGTGACAGTTAAGTTGGTATCTCACAGCTGTGCAGAGTGTCTCCAGACACTTCCTCGGCCTGGAGTCACATTGATTGGAGTGGAGCTGCCTTCAGAGATGAATCTCCTTCTAACAGAGCCGATAACAAGCCAAGACGGGGGGTGAGGGCCCTTTGGTAATCATCTGCTGCAGCCTAACAGCACAGCAGTATGTCAGCGATGTTCTACGTCCCATTTTGTTGCCCTTGAAGGAAAGCCATCCTGGGACTACATTTCAGCAAGATAACGCACACGGAGTGTGTATTTTCTGCCAGCCTTCGTGTTTGCCAAACGCCATTTCTCCCCAAGTGAGAAAGTTTACACGATTATGGGCAGGGCTCTCCAATGGCACCGCGATTTTGACGAACTAATGTTTCAGCTGTTGAGAATTTGGCATGATTTCCCTCAGTACGACAGGCACAACTCCATAAATCAATGCCAAGCCTAATTTCTGCTTGCATAAGGGCCAGAGGTGGACCATCGTGATATTGACTTGATCAATTTGTGAAGCTATTTCTCTTGCATAAATCATCCAGTTTTTCTGAACCTGTAATCGTTTGTTTGTCTCTACATATATATATCACATCTACCTATTCCGTCCCAATCGTATAATGTTTTCGTGGTGCGTCTTTTTTTGTGTTAGTGTGTATTATTTGCTTCTTAATAGGGTTTCCCACTACTGCTGGTCATAGCGAAAACAATAAACGTTATAGAGAATTCTTTATTGTGTGTAGTTTGGATACAGTACATAAAGAATGGTGGAAATATTCGAAAACGTCATCAGATGATTCGTGGTAAGTGGATGCTCCTTGAATTTCGATTCACTACATAGAGTTACAGTTTAGTGCCTCTCATATAACTTCACAGGTAACAAAAATAGTTTCCTCAAACAATGGAATACAAGAACTAGAAAATATATTTTCCTGCAGTATAGTCTTGTACAGAAGTGAAACGTAGGCTATAAAAAGTTTATACAGGAAGACAAACCAAGCATTTGTATTGTGGTTCTACACAAGAATGCTGAATACTACATAGGTTGATCGAGCATATAAAGGAGAGCTACCGAATCAAGCTGGGGATAAATTGAGATTAAGGTACAATTTTACTAAGAGAGGAGATTTTTTAGGCCACACTCTGAAGCATCAGGGAATATTGGTATTACAAGAAGGTTTGGGGGCAAAAACTTTGGGGGAACACAAGGCTTGGAGGTAAACATGACATAGTTCCGTTCCATGGTTACAGTGCCATTGCAACAAAGTGACTAGACAATTCATTATTTAGCATTGTGACCTAAACTCTTACATTTAATTGGCACATGTCTTTCGTGTCGGATGTACTTCGTCCAGAATGGGGCGTTGTATTCCACTGCTATACCATTCACATATAAGTAGTAATAATCGGAAAACTATCTCTTTTGCAGCACAATCTCTTACTCGTTTGTGCAATTCGCAAACTGTAGTCTCAGTTACATATCTCTCACCAAATTCTAATGGGCTCCAGTTAGTACTAAATGAAACGAATGAAAGTCGTAATAAATAATGCATTGGCGTTCTAAAGAGCTATGCAAACATCCCATTTCATCAGTGGCTCTTATTCTTGACTTTCTGAAGACATCGCACCAAAACTCTCCGCACGGCTCTAACGTTTCCCGCTTGTGCCAGCACTAGGAGGTTGCAGGTGTTCCTCTCCAGGTCAACAGGTAGGTCCCCCAACTTATAAACGAGGATCCGCACGTAAGTGAGACTGGCAACAGGACTGGTCTATTTTCGGTTACAAAGACACACACAGTTAAACATTGTTTATCAGCTTACCACTCCTCAGTTGTGATGCAATGACACCATGTGGTATGACATAAAGCATATCATAGTGAATTGCTGGAAGTGTTTATTCCGACACAGGAAATTCACCCTTGATGACGGTGTGCCGCATTCGAAGTCTATAACCGTAACGCAAACAGATACGTGGTATAATACCTACTTTGAGTTACTACCTACTTCAAGTTGCTTAACAGGCTGCAGACAAATGTGTCCTAATTAATTCGATATGTTCCTTGCGGACAAACTACAAAGAGGAAATAAAAGAATGAAGCAGGTTATCAAATTGTGCCAGCTGCAGATGGAGTATATAAGCCATTACTTCGCTGTTACATGTGAGTATACAAGCGTGTTTGGGGTCTTCGTAGCTACCTACGTTGGTGAAATTTCTTGGTATTGCAATATATCCAAAAAATTGTTCTAATGGCTCTGAGCACTATGGGACTTAACTTCTAAGGTCATCAGTCCCCTAGAACTTAGAACTACTTAAACCTGACTAACCTAAGGACATCACACACATCCATGCCCGAGGCAGGATTCGAACCTGCGACCGTAGCGGTCGCGCAGTTCCAGGCTGACGCGCCTAGAACCGCTCGGCCACACCGGCGGGCTGCATAATTTTAAGAGCTAAGGACACTAGTTCAACTTTACTACTGTGAAACTTATTTCATGTACTTAACATGTGTTCACAGCTCTTAGGATTTTCATTTTAGAGCTCGTATTCAATAGATAATTTTTCCTTGTTTTGATCCATAGAAAGCAAAGAACGTGCACCGAGCGAGGTGGCGCAGTGTTTACCATACTGGATTCGCATTCGGGAGAACGACGGTTAAAACCCACGGCCGACCATCCTGATTCAGATTTTCCGTGATTTCCCTAAATCGCTTCAGGCAAATGCCGGAATGTTTCCTCTAAAACGCCACGGCAGACTCCCTTTGCCATCCTTCCCTAATCAGATGGGACCGATGACCTCGTTGTTTGGTTTCCTCCCTCCAACCAATGAGCCAAAGAATTTGCAGTAGAAGAAATCCACTATTAGAGTAATCAGTGCGATTATCGCTTGTAACTTCCAACAAGGTCGTTTCCAGACGTGGGTCCCTTACCCCAAATTGATAGATTTACACTTTTCTATCATCCCTGAACGTCTGTACCATCATTACAAAATCACCTTGTTTTTCGTTAACACAGAGATTTCGGAACCATATTTTAACCTGCAAAACATCTGGATGTGATATGAACTTTAAAATTCAATAAATTCCTGAGTAGAAAATTAACGAGATGAGCCGTGTATGTCAGAACAAGTAGGTGTTCCAAAGAGACCATCAGAAAACAACTGGCTGCAACTTTGGAAAGGCTCACAGCTGACGACGAATGAGTAACTTTGAGCGATGGATAGTGAAGAGAGCACAGAAACACCTTTGTAGGGAGACAAGACCCAGCAGAAATCCTGTGACAACTCAAGAGACACATATTTTAATTGGTGAAAGGAGAAAATATAAAAACCGATCACCTAAAGCAGGCAAAAGGGAACGATTGGCAACTCAAAGTAGCACAGCAGGTATAGGTATAAGAAAATGTATGTATTTGGGAAAGATACATGAAGCCTATAGGGAAATTCAAGAAACCTTTAGCGTAAGGAGTATTCAGATGGCAACCCAGTATCAAGCACATAATATAAGAGTGAATGGTGGAAACAATATACAGAAGGGTTATACAAGTGAAACGATAAGAAGACAATACGAGGTAAGCTGAAAAAATTCCGGAACATTCGTAATTTTGCGCCAATGGTGTGTTGGAGCGAAATTCGGATGGCAGCCCAGCATATGGCTCTGTTGAATGTGTAACTTTCGGAAGTTTCATTGTTGTGTGTCTGCTAGTCATTGTTCAGTGCTGTATGGAGTGGAACGTTGTGTCGCACAGTTTGCGAATTTCGATATGGCAGATTTTGTGTAAGACTCAAGAAAACCTTTACAGAGACACACCAAATGACGGAGGAAGCCTACGGTGATGGGTGCTTAAGCCGTACTCGGTGTTATGAATGCTTCACACTGTTTAAAAATGGCCTGGTGTAAGTTAAAAGTGACCCTCGCTCAGATCGCCCTTCGATGTCTGCCGACGACGCTCACGCCACGGAAGTCAACGAAATGGTGCGTGCCACTCGAAGACTGTGCAAGAGATTTCAGAAGAGTGTAACATCTCAGGTGGATCATGTCATGAAATCATGACACAGCTTCTTGGAACGCATCGTGTTGCCGCCAAGTATGTCTTATAGCTCATGAGTCGAGACCAGAAAGGCCTTTTCCGCGCTTTCTGTGAAGAGCTTTTCGATCACGCAAATGAAAAGGAGATGTTCCTTAAGAGAGTCACAACTGGCGATGAGACCTGGATCTATAGTTATCATGTTGAGACCAAGGTGCAATCTTCATAATGCGTCGGGAAAGGTTCTCTATGGCCATAAAAAGGTCGTCAGATCAGATCAACTGTCAAAGCCATGCTGATGGTTATCTTCGATTGTGAAAGTCGTGGTACAGAGACAAACTGTGAATCGGCACGAGTTGCGAAGCCTGTGAGAAAATGTGAGAAGGAAACGGCCTGAAATGTGGTGGAATAATTCATGGTTCTTGCATCACGATAAAGCACCTGCAAATTCATCGCCGTTGGTGCGTAACTATCGCACAAATACGAAATCACTGTGCTGCCCCATCCTCCGTACTCTAAAGACCTCGCCCCTGCGGACTTTTCTTTTTATATTCAAAGTCGAGAACCCTGTTGTAGGGACGAATATATGCAACGGCAGACGCCATAAAAGAAACTTCGCAGACGGCGCTTCGTGCCATCCAGTAAACAGGCGCACCAAGAGTACGCCCGAAAGTGGAAGCTGCGTTGGAAGAGGAGTAACAATTGTGGAGGAGAGTGTTTCGCAGTGGACCACGCACAGTAAGTAAAAGGTAAGTAAACAAAACGCTCATAGGCAGCACACCGCGCCTGGTACACGCGGCGCTCGGGGACCACAGCACAGCTACGACACCTAAAGATGGGCTTATAACAGTCTGAAACCGATAGTGTGAAAATAAAGAAATTTACAGCTGAAGCGGTATATTCAACATCTGCTAAAAAGTAAGTGTAGAAAAATTTGCTTACAAAGTTCCGGAATATTTTGAACAGACCTCGTGTTAGGGAACGGGAAGAGGAAGTAGTGAATTTGAGGTGGAAGATATGGTACTACGAGAAGGATTTGAAAGAGCGCTGTGAGACCAGAGTCGTAACAAGGCTAGTCGAATGGACGACATTCTCTTAGAGTCACTGAGAAAGATTTCAGTGAAGAAAAACGTGAAGTGTGTTACATCATGTAGTAATCCTGTGACTGTTCGCTAAGTGCGCCACCTATCTCCGGCTGTAATTCTTGCTGTGTGCGGTGCGTGTCTCCAAGATGTTTCAGAAGAGGTGTTTACCTCTGTAATAACGAAATAGTAAGCTCGATGAGCTGTTTGAAGTCGGTTAGACTCTAGAAAGTATCCTTACACTACTGTACATAAGGCACGCCGCGCAATGCATGAGCAAACAAGGTTCTGTCTGTCACGTGGAATAATCAGCCCCAGATTACTTCGAAAAGAGCATCGAGGAAGATTGTCACTCGTGACACGAGCAATTTTTCATCTCGTCTGTAGGTCGTTTAGAAGGAGTAGTGAGTTATGCATTAAGGAAAATGGGCGTCGTTTTGGACATCTTACTTAAATGAACACTTCGACTCGCATCTTCCTTCTGGAAACAGCCAATTATGTACAGCATGTTGCATCCATTCTTAAAACTTCGAACGTTTCTAGCTCGATAACTTACATTGATAGAAATTTGAATTATATTAATCTGTATGCGTTTTCAATATAGCAACTGCAATTAGGGAAACAATACTGTTCTATCTTTAAAAAAATTCATTGCTGTAACTCCCTATAAAAGAACTACATAAGCTATGTTCCTAACTCTGCAGATATACTAACGTTTCTTACGCTTTCATATCTAAATATTTTTATTATTTTGTAAATAATTTTATTATTTATTATTTTGTAAATTATAGAGAAAACCCCTTACGCGAAACATTTTATTAACGATCAATGAAAACCGCCTCAGCTGTATTTTTACACATTTATTGTGCTACGACCGAAGGAAAGAAGGAAGGAAGATTGGCTTTAACGTTCCGTCGAC
The DNA here is from genome assembly GCF_023898315.1 of Schistocerca nitens. Classification (NCBI taxonomy): domain Eukaryota; kingdom Metazoa; phylum Arthropoda; class Insecta; order Orthoptera; family Acrididae; genus Schistocerca; species Schistocerca nitens. The sequence continues at coordinate 252,708,522 of NC_064618.1, forward strand.
GTCAAGGTCATTAGAGACGGAGTACAAGCTCTGATTGTGTCAAGGAGAGGAAGGGATTCGGCTGTGCCCTTTCAAGGGAACCATCCTGGCATTCGCCTGAGCGATTTAGTGAAATCACGGAAAGCTAAGTCTGGAAGGCTGGACTCAGGTTTGAACCGTCGTCCTCCAGAATGAGAGTCTAGCGTGCTAACCACTGCGCCACCTCGCTCGGTAAATGTTGTGACGAGCTTCGTTTCTTTGAACATCTTCAGGTTGGCGAATGGTGCTGAAGTCAAGATACAGATGGTCTGTACTATTAAAGACAACATCTAAGAGCACCGATCGTAAACACTATCAAGGTTATGCGAAACACTGAGCATTTGTGGTTCCACACAGGTTACATTCAGCATGGTCATAATGAGGCATTAAGGTGGCACAAAATATATACATTCAATGTGATTTTTGTTCACTCACTATATGCAACTCCCTCTTTCTTTATCTCTCTCTCTCTCTCTCTCTCTCTCTCTCTCTCACACACACACACACACATACACACTCACTCACTGCCTATTACATGCACACATACGCTTGTAATTTTCAACAAAGTATTAGCAGTACACTATCAGACAGCCTTTCGAATAATGCTTCCCATTTATGGGTCAATGTGTAAGAATGCAATCTCGAAATGTATTCCCTCCTGTTTCAAACAAACACACAGAAAAAATTCTAGACTGTTAGATTTTAGTACTATTATATTTTTCAGTCGCATATGATACTTAATCTCTTAATGACTTGCGTCGTGGATCCGCATTGTACCGAAGCTAGTTTATCGAATTGAAGCTCCGTTGTTCGCCACTCACACACACACACACACACACACACACACACACACACACACACACACACACATACACACTCGCTCAAATGAGAAGTTATCGTCATTGTTTGGACGATTAAAGCTAGATGCAGAGCTAAGTTCAGTTCTGAAAACTATTAGTTTACTTATAGTATCCGTAACAAGACGTATATCACATTTTGATGTAATAAAATAACTGGAAGTGTAAGTGAATTCGAAAAAAAATGTTTGTTTAAAATAAGCACAACTGGGCGTTTATGTGTCATCGACGGCGCATGAAAGAGTTCGGCGCATAAAATACACTCCTGGAAATGGAAAAAAGAACACATTGACACCGGTGTGTCAGACCCACCATACTAGCTCCGGACACTGCGAGAGGGCTGTACAAGCAATGATCACACGCACGGCACAGCGGACACACCAGGAACCGCGGTGTTGGCCGTCGAATGGCGCTAGCTGCGCAGCATTTGTGCACCGCCGCCGTCAGTGTCAGCCAGTTTGCCGTGGCATACGGAGCTCCATCGCAGTCTTTAACACTGGTAGCATGCCGCGACAGCGTGCACGTGAACCGTATGTGCAGTTGACGGACTTTGAGCGAGGGCGTATAGTGGGCATGCGGGAGGCCGGGTGGACGTACCGCCGAATTGCTCAACACGTGGGGCGTGAGGTCTCCACAGTACAACGATGTTGTCGCCAGTGGTCGGCGGAAGGTGCACGTGCCCGTCGACCTGGGACCGGACCGCAGCGACGCACGGATGCACGCCAAGACCGTAGGATCCTACGCAGTGCCGTAGGGGACCGCACCGCCACTTCCCAGCAAATTAGGGACACTGTTGCTCCTGGGGTATCGGCGAGGACCATTCGCATCCGTCTCCATGAAGCTGGGCTACGGTCCCGCACACCGTTAGGCCGTCTTCCGCTCACGCCCCAACATCGTGCAGCCCGCCTCCAGTGGTGTCGCGACAGGCGTGAATGGAGGGACGAATGGAGACGTGTCGTCTTCAGCGATGAGAGTCGCTTCTGCGTTGGTGCCAATGATGGTCGTATGGGTGTTTGGCGCCGTGCAGATGAGCGCCACAATCAGGACTGCATACGACCGAGGCACACAGGGCCAACACCCGGCATCATGGTGTGGGGAGCGATCTCCTACACTGGCCGTACACCACTGGTGATCGTCGAGGGGACACTGAATAGTGCACGGTACATCCAAACCGTCATCGAACCCATCGTTCTCCCATTCCTAGACCGGCAAGGGAACTTGCTGTTCCAACAGGACAATGCACGTCCGCATGTATCCCGTGCCACCCAACGTGCTCTAGAAGGTGTAAGTCAACTACCCTGGCCAGCAAGATCTCCGGATCTGTCCCCCATTGAGCATGTTTGGGACTGGATGAAGCGTCGTCTCACGCGGTCTGCACGTCCAGCACGAACGCTGGTCCAACTGAGGCGCCAGGTGGAAATGGCATGGCACGCCGTTCCACAGGACTACATCCAGCATCTCTACGATCGTCTCCATGGGAGAATAGCAGCCTGCATTGCTGCGAAAGGTGAATATACACTGTACTAGTGCCGACATTGTGCATGCTCTGTTGCCTGTGGCTATGTGCCTGTGGTTCTGTCAGTGTGATCATGTGATGTATCTGACCCCAGGAATGTGTCAATAAAGTTTCCCCTTCCTGGGACAATGAATTCACGGTGTTCTTATTTCAATTTCCAGGAGTGTAGATGAAATTATTCGAGGTGCGATCAAATACTTTGGTTTATTCATAGCACAATATTCCTCACTTTATTCCAAGTTTTCAATAATTTGTATGAACGTACGAACTCAATAGTTTTGACTGATTACTTTTCAGTTTCATTGTGATGCAGAAATTGTAGTGAACTGCTAATTTTCTGAAGCTTCTATATCACTAGCGATGGATCCCCCGAATTTTATGCTCAACGAAATGCAAATGAAAGTGTCGGAGTTAAGTACCACATGCGGAAAGGGATGCTGACACTTCCAAAATTCAAATTAAGGAAAAGAACTGCCTACTATAATTCAAATTCAGAATATCTGAGACACCTTGAAAGAAGGGAAAAGATATGAGTAATAAGAAGAGACAGGCGTTCAGCCAGTACAAAAGCAGAATTTCTACACAAGAATTATCAGGATCCAACAAATCCGATTCCACTCAAACTGATGCAGTATGTCATTGGCCTCATATCACAGCCACGAGAGCAAATTGTAAAGGACAGATAATATTCGTGTGCAGTAAGCGTCACTAACGTTGGTCTACGTCTAAACAAGAGAATAAACTATTTCCAAGAATTTCACGAATAGGGCTATATTTTGCTGTAAATAATGATTTAAAAGGTAGGTCACCAATTTTTTTTTTAATTTTGAGAAAGTAAATCCTATTAACGTATCATCGACATGTTAAATAAGTTTGTTTGTTACCAAATGGAATGTTGTCAGCGTTTAATTTCTCAAATGCCTGTAGTTGCAAACATGAGGAATACCCAATTATACCTGACAGGTATAACATAGATTTCCCCTTGCGTACCCTACAACACTTCGTTACTTGCTAAAAACACGATTTTTCTATTTTTTTTGTTTAAAGTATAAATTTGTTCAGGTATTAAGAGGATAAAGCTTCCTCTTTGTAGATTATGGCATGGTTTACGAAGTAACTATTGCGAACTGGTGATCAATTGCTATGTAGCGGCCTGAATCGCTCATCAGGAGCGTCAGATAGCTACAAAGTAATTCTAAAACTAAGTTCATCATAATGAAATGATAATTTTAACGCTCTTGAAAAGGTCAGATGGTGACGATGTCATCTCTTGACGCGGAAAGCCCCACAAAACTCGTCTCCACCAACGCCTGTATACAACGTCCAGAAATTAACGCCATGTGAAGTGTTGACAATCATGGCATCGAGAGCTTATTCTTACATGCGTGGCGAAGACGCGGAGGTACTCGCCACCACTTTAGCCATGGCGCGATCCGCAGCTGGCAACACCGTGTGGCGTTTGGCGGCCGAGCGTGGCTTATATACAGTATTGTAAATATTAACTGTCCAAACAGTGTGCGGGGCGAGTAGTTTTCGCGACTTCAGCGGGGATTTCCTGGCCGTGGTGGTTTCGGGAGGCAGCAGGTGTCAAAGAAGAATTTCATTGCCTTGTGGAAAAGCCGCCATTACCACTGACGCATTCGGTAAGCCCCATTGTGAGCTAATTCCTTAAGGCTGTGGACACTGAAATCCATCGACTCTGACACATTACGTATGGAGAAATTGTAATGAAATATTTAATTTGGGTACAACAACAAGAGCAGATGGTATTAAAATTCGAGTAGTGCAAGTATGGCATGAAGTTTGTGACAGGGTCCACTCGGTTTCAAAAGATGATCTCCAGTACGGAGAACGCAAAAAATAACGTCTGGATATATTGACTGGGAGATGGCAATGCTAATGCAGACAGATTTTCATTTTTCTTTTACAGTTTGTTAAGTAAGAGCGAGGTCGCCATTACACACAGATGGTAATGTCCTTAGTTTCTTCCCAGCCCATTGTCCATAAGAGCATTAGTTTATTTTGAATTATTGGCTGAGACACACAAGAAGAGTACAGTCATGAACAAAGCTTACGCTTCGCGTTTTGGGACTGCATTGCTCTGCAGCCATCCCAAAGACCCGAAATTGAGTCATGCCTCGGCGTCTAAATGTATCAGGAAATCAAAGTCATTTGTACAATAGAAGGAACGTGCTATAAATCGGATAAAATCGTGGACGATTCAGAAGAATGTGGCTCAACCTGCTAAGTGAATTCAAAAAGGGAAAAAAAGATTTTTAACCTTTTTGCGGGAAACACATTTGTAACACTGCGACAAGCGCAAGCAAGATTCATTTTGAAAAAGCTGTCAACGCAAATTCGGCTCTTTGTGGTCTCTTCCCGCTGAATTCGAGGAAAACTTTGTTTCAAGCATGCCTCAGAGATGCGAAGAAATTATCGATACTGCGGATGACAAGACGTATTTTTAATTGTCATAGAATTTTTCTTTAGTTCTCATATGTTGTATGTATCTGATTAATTTGTAGTCAAATACATTTTTTTACTGATTAATCCGACCTCGATCTTACTTGAGAGACTGTATAATAGTATCCTTCCCTATCTTTATGTTTTTATGTTAAACCGTTAATAGTGCCTCTGAGAGTACAATGTGCTATTGTTTTGATGGATAGGGAGAAATTTGATGCTGAAACAACTAGCGATTAGCGAAAGGGAGGCTACCGAACAACGATCTTCATCTAATACTCTGATCACTGTCAAAATTGATGCGTAGTTCCAATGAACACGGCCATCCAGCCATATTTATCTATCCAAAATATCGTATTTACATATGTTGTTACGGATTTTTACTTAGCTTGCATCATGTGGGCTCCTTGCTGCCCTTTTACGTATCTTCGCCGTTCCTGTAACACTTTACATATCATGTTTGTGGTACATCACTGCATATTTTCAGTTGGATAATATCTGATATTATCCCATTTCCAAAATTTTCAATAGTGTGAGACTGTGTTGTTTTATTCTGACTTAGATTGAAAGTAAGCCAGTAGTTACCATAGAAAATTCCAGCTTTCTCACATATGCTAATAACCACACGTATGATTACTGTGAAACATTTGCCTACTCTGTGTTTTAATGTTCACGTACTTTTATCCATTTTATGATGCAAGATTGTGTAAAGAATATATATATATATATATATATATATATATATATATATATATATATATGTTGAGTCACTAATTATTGCCACCTGGAATAACACCGAAAGTATGACAGTAGCTGAAACGATTGCGGAACAAATGTTGCATGGGACAACGGGGGCCATAACATGACGTTGGTTTTTCGTTGCCAGGTGGGGTCGCGTCAGAGATATGAAGGTCAACTTGGTTTTTTTTTTTTAATGGGACGCTATAGTTTGGTTCTTATTTTCTGATGGCTGCTAGAGCCGAATCCAATAATGTGTAATGGTAAGGTCTTTGAAGGTCAACCAAGGTCAAAAAGGTGGCATGAAAGTCCATTTACAGAAGGTGTTCGAAGCAATGACGATTGGTTCAAATGTGTGTGAGTTCATAAGGGACCAAACTGCTGGGGTCATCGGTCCCTAGACTGACACACTACTTAAACGAAGTTAAACTGACTTATGCTGAGAACAACACACACAACCACGCCCGAGGGAGGACTCGAACCGACGGTCGGAGGGGCCGCGCAATCCGTGACATGACGCCTCAAACCACACGGCCACTCGGCTCGGCTGACCATTGATATAAATGCAGTGCTGCAGTCTTCTTATCATGGATTGAGTAGTATTCCTTATCACTTCCGCACTTATTGAAACACATGCTCTGACAAGTCTCTCTCGTAAATAGTAAATATTCACCGAATACGTCGCGTCCATCTAACGTGCCATTGGAATGTAAGCACCATTCGACAGTTTCACAATAAAACACTAATAGGAACGGTAAGGCTAGTATCGTCGAACCAAGCGAATGAGAATGATTTATTCCTTCGAATAAAAAGTCGATATGCTTCTCATTTACGGAGAATGCCAACGAAATTCAGTGAGAGGTAGAGACTTATACTCTGAAAGCTATCCTCAACGTACTCAACCTAAACGTCGTACATTTAAATATGTGTATGTTAAATTGAGAACAACGGGATCTTTAACGCATCGGAAACATATCCGGCAAATGAAAGTTTCTAACGAGGAAACGGAAATAGGTACTCTTGCCTCTGTGGTTCGAGATCCTTGTGTTAGTTCGTGTCAAATCGCAAAGGAATCTGGAGTGAGACAGAGTAGTGTTGTTCGTGTTGTGCATCGCCATAAATATCATCTTTCCCATATCAGTCTCCACCAAGAAATAACTGGTACGGATTGTATGCATCGCATTGAATTCTGCCGATGGGCTCACCATCAGCTTCAGAGGGATGACACATTTGTAAATTTGGTTTTATTTACTGATGAGGCTACATTCACGAACCATGGAAATTTTAATTTGCATAACATACGTTATTGGGCAACTGAAAATCCGTGTTGGCTGCGGCAAGTTGCACACCAAAAACGGTGCTCGGTGAATGTATGGCGTGGGATTCTGGAGAACTGAATTATAGACCCCCATTTAAACGAAGGAAATCTTAATGGCAGGAAGTACACCACATTCCTGCAAGGAACATTAGGTCTGTTATTGGATGAAATACCTTCAGAAACAAGGAAATGAATGTGGTATCAACATGATGGGTGTCCCGCACGTTTTTCGCTGATGGCTAGAAATGAGTTGTAGAAACAATTCCCAAATCATTGAATTGGACGCGGAGGAGATGTGTCGTGGCCGGCTTGTTCTCCAGACTAGAAGCCTCTGGAATTTTGCTTTTGGAGATTCGTGAAAGACATTGTTTATAAAGACGTTCCAACTGCACCTGAAGATATGCGAGAGAGAATTGTCAGAGCACGTGCTTCGATGAGTGCCGATGTGATAAGGAATACCACTCAATCCATGACAAGGAGATTGCAGTACTGCATTGATACCAATGGTCATCACTTCCAACACCCTCTGTAAATGGACGTTCATGCATCCGTTGTGACCTTCGTTGACCTTCAAAGACCTTACTGCTACACATCATTGGATTCGTCTCTATAGCAGCTATCAGAAAATAAGTACCAAACTATAGCACCCTATAGCTGGCCTCCATATCTATGACGCGACCATACCTAGCATCAAAAAACCAGCGCCATATCGTGGCCCCCATTGTCCCATGCAACTTTCGTCCCACAGACTTTTCGGCTCCTATCATACTTTCGGAGTTATTCTTGGTGGGTATAGTTAGTGACCCACCCTGTATATATACATGGAGCCTTTCCATGTACTGATGTATACATTCGTAGGGTGCTTAGTATGTGTTTTGTTCCTTTTATGATGTTGAAGTAGTATGGGATCGTACATTTTACATCAATTAAGTTGTTAGAGAGCGGCATTATAACTTTATAAGTAGTAATTTGATAAACAGGACCTGAAGATAACACAAATGCAGTGTTGAAAATACGGCCATTGAACTCAACTTCCATTATTTACATTATCAGCCGCTGCCCCACGTCCACAATAAGGAAGGACTAATACAGATAGTTGAGTCTACCACCTCAGTGATAGAGACATTCTGTTTCGTAAGCAGGGAGTGAAAGAGCAAATTTATCACTGACTATAATGTTTAAAGAAAAAGTGTTGCCCTATTTTAAAATTAAATTAAGATTCCCAGAAAAAAATATTTCCCTCGACAGGGTGTTGTACACATTCTGGAGCTTCCGCGTGGATTATAAATTGAGCTACTCCTGGCATCTGCGAGAATTTCAAAGCTAGCTTACGTTTCGAAGAAGCCTTCGTCGAAAGCGTTTGGTTACGAGAAAAGTATTGTCAGACTATAAATCAATTCCAGCAGTGAGAGGTGCTCGAATGCCTTACCTTAGCTCTATTCGGTGTTGCTGCCCAAAAAGGAAGGTCCAAACTTGTCTGTCAGCCAAGAACTTACATTGTCTTGAATTTTAGCGTATTCCTGTATAAATTACATCCAACAAACGAAAAGCGACATATCAATTCACTTCTAAGTAAAATACACACACACACACACACACACACACAAACACACACACACACACGCACTTCACATATAATTTTATTTTGAGGCTGGGACAACATCATCAACAAATTAACAAGGGATGATAGCTGATGAAATAAATTAATATACGTAGTTCCAACCCCCCAGTTTCGGCCAAGGTTTTCGAGAAGTTTCCCTTGGTTGTAAAGCGCATGTCGGAAGTGGTCAGACTCTCCGTTTATTTCCAATTGGAAACCCCCATTTGTGGAGAGGAGAATGAAAAGGGGGAGAAAAAAAGGGACAGAATAAAGCAGATTCGTTGATCAGTCTTGGGAACACTGCTCATGTTGAGCAAGCAATCAATTAATTTTTTATACACATAAACAAATAGACTTCCGCACACACTACACTTTCGTTTTTTGATGTGGAAGTTTAGTTCCAGAATTACATTGAAAATGGTTCATATTTCTCACTCCTGACCAAGGATTACTGGAGGCTTTCTTTGATATTAAGATATACACCAGGATTGAAAAACCGCTTCAGAACGTTCTAAACTGGGATTCCGTCTGCCTCACTGTCCGCTCTTCGTGTATTTGACAGAAACAGCCCTGTGTCTCCAATGGCTAATGACTCAAACCGACCGTCCTATCTTGGTGGAAATGACAACGATTACAACAAAACGGGGAAAATTTAGGAAATGAACTGCCAGATGTGAAACTTAGAAGCCAGTAGCTGAAACTAGGCGGTGTTTTGGAATCACTTGCCTATTTGCCGCCAACGTCAGACGAGCTAAGACAACTGAGCACCTCTCACGTTTGGGCCCAACATTCAGTCTGTCAGTACCTATCTCCTATTCCCATTGGGTGAAGCCTCTTTGGATTCCTTAGTGTGGGAGTTAACATAAGTGACTACATCGGCAACAAATTGTAAGTGAAGCCTCCTGGCAGACTGAAACTGTGTATCGTACTAGGACTTGAAACTGAGACCTTTGCCGTTCGTGGGCAAGTTTTCTATAGACCGAGCAATCCAGGCATGACTGACGAACTGCCTTCACAGCTGTACTTCCGCCAGTACCTTATCTCCTTACTTCTGGGTCCCGGTATCATGTGATGTTCCGGCGCACAGTTTTATCTGCCAGGACGTTTCATCAGCACACACTACGTGCAGAGTGAAGATTGATGTTGGAAATTTCAAGCTATCATGAAGTTCACCCCTGGTGTTCTTCTGCCTCTGCTTCTATGGCTGATCAAGGTGAACCGTGCTTTAGTGATTTATGTCTCATAATAGGTGTGTCATGTTGGTCTCAATAGTTCACTAGCGACAGACTGATACCTTTGGGAACACTGCATTAGGTGACAGTGACTCGTTCTAGCTGTGAATCTTATCTGCTAGTATAAGAACAACGAATGTCATTTTTATTTTGGTTTTGATTAGCTGTAAGCAGAATAGCAGTCAAATGGTCGAGACTCCTTTTGTTTTGTAGACCGGTTTGTTTGTTAATAAATGTATCTGACTGATTTTCAAACTGACAAAAAATTTCGATTTCCTCTATAATATTCATTTTCTTCCCTAGCTTCGCATGCACTTTACCGTAAAGGTTTCAGAACGTATGTTTACTGCGAATGAGATACATTGTGAAGGACTTGTCAGTTTTCATGTCTTTTTAGTTGTCTGCTCAGTATCAACGAGTGCCGGATACCACCCTATATCAAACAGAATAAATCTTTGTTTGACATGAGACACACAGTCAATTCCGATTTTACAGAAATCTTTCACGTGCGTGAAGTTGGGAACTGACGTAACATGGGAAAGTTCGACTCACAGTAACCTGTCTTGATGCGATACATTTAATGGTGGCTTATAAAAGGGGTAAGTCTGTTGTGCGTTTTCCCATGATGAGATTGCAAGCAGATTTTCACAGATCGAAGTCACATCTCCAGCACTTCTTAGAGTGCGGCAGATTTCTGTAGTAAAACATGTATTTGACTCTCTGAAGCATGGACTATGCGAAAACGAGAAATAGAACAGAATTGAAGCGTTTGAGATGTGATGCTACAGACGAATGTTGAAAATGAGGTGTACCGATAAGGTAAGAAACAAGGAAGCTCTGCGCAGAATCAGAAAGGCATATGTGGTATACAGTGACAAGACGAAGAGACAGGATGGTTGAACGTCTGTTAAAACATCAGGGAACGAGTTCCATGGTACCAGAGGGAGTTGTGCCGGATAAAAACTGTAGAGGAAGACAGAAAATTGGAATAGATTCGGGAAAAATTGAGGGCGTAGGCTGTAAGTGCTACTCTGAGATGAAGGGGTTGGGACAGGAGTGGGATTCGTATTGGCCCGCATTAAACCAGTCAGGAGAGCGATGGTAAAAAAAAATAAAAAATAAAAAAATAAAAAAAATTCTGGACGTTGCATTGGCTGTGTAGTCCTTACCCTTGATTTCCAAGCGCTCACGATACAATCTGAATAGTTTCTCTAGTTTTTTCTCAGGCATGTTTTCATACCAATATTCGCAGACATTTCACTGTCTCTCAAGCCATTTTCTCTATTATATGGACTCATAATGAATAGTGACTGAAGATGCTACGTTCGCCCAATTGACGAAGACAGTTGTACGGTTTTCTGCCAGCTGTTTTAGAATTACGAAGCATAGACTTCCGAATATCTCGCATGTTCCAGTATCAGTAATCAATTCCGTATAAAGTTCCATTCATCAAATGAGCAGTCGTCCTTTTGAACTATTTTTTTTTAAACTGAATAAATTAGTGACACCTGCTAGAGATGTCAATGACTGTATTCGAGGCTTATCTTTCACCAAGCCACTCCTGCAATACATTAACACAATTATCTTGTGATTTTTTCCATAAAACGCTTCACAGTTGCTGCACAGTAAACGAAAAAAATGTTCGTGACCTACACAGTGGTTACTGATTTATTATTTTCCTTGCCCGACTATGATATGATTTTCGTCATGTGGTACACGTGCACATCACCAAGTTTCATACGCGGTGTTGCATAGTACGAAATTATAGTTGATCCTATGTAATTAAGTGACGTCTCTTGAACACTTAAAAAATAATTCGAAAGGAATTAAAGCAACAGAAAGAGAGCTATTCTCTCCGCTTTCACTTAAATTGGAGTAACGTCTTTCACTTATAGAAGGGTGAAGGTGGGTTATTACATTGTCTCTAGAGTAGGGTTTCCCAGACGATGTTCCCCGGAAAACTGGTGCTCTGTGGCAAATGAATAAGTGTTCCACGAAAAACTATGAGGGGTGACCAAAAAGTTTCCGTTTGCTGGCGCTACTGCACGTATCGAGACTCGGAAGCGGCTCTACAAGCACCATTATGAAGGGAAGGAATTAGTGTGGCACTCCTATCTCTCAGAAGTTTGCGCGGTAAATATGCGAACATCAGCTCTGGCGACGTTATTAAAAATGCGTCGAAACAGGACCAAGGTACTGTTATTGTTTTCTTGGCTGCCGAAAAACAAATACCGGTAGATTTTCACCTGAGAATGAAGAATGTGTACAGGGCTGCATGTCTGTCGAAAACCTGGTCAGCGAAACTGCAACAAGGAGCGCTGCTGCCTCATGATAACAGACGCCCCCATATCGCAAATGTCGTAACGCAGAAGTTTTGCCAACTCAAATGGGAGACTCTAGAACATCTTCCCTTTAGTCTGATCTGTTGTCCCCATGCGATTATCACGCCTTCGGTCTCTCATGATAGATTGTGAAAGGTCGACGATTTCTGTCTTACGAGGATGTACAAGTAAAGCTCTCAGTTACAGACTTCTTCAACCAGTAGGCCACGGTGTTTTACCAAACGGGGATCTTCAAACTGATGCTCTCGGTCCATTTGCTTGCTTGACTTACCGATTCTGGAATATATGGTCATCGAACTGAAAGTTTTTGATCGCCCCTAATATTGATAACACGTTTTTCTCCATAATTTGATTACGCTAATTTAACGGACTAGCTTTCATAAATGACCGCTGCTGACACGTCATGCACTTGTAATTACCAATAAAATTCGACATTTCTTTTCGTTTAATCCTTCATGATATTAGATTATACTGTGCAGCCGCCATTAACTTCGTCCCTACTTCTTACTAATAATGGTCAGTAAAAGTTGCAAGTCATCGTTATTGAAACAACTGCCAAACTATGCGATCTAATATTGTAATCACACTGGTTTGCACTGCCTACCTGCCTGCATGTTGAATAGATGTTCAAAATGTATTCCTCTTTCACTTACTGAGTCATTAAGTTACAACAGCCTCCATATAATTCATTTCATCATCATTACCTCAAATATGCACCATCTTTCAACAAGAACGTCCCTGTCATGTACTTTCACGAAATCCAGCTGATCCGTAGGGTGCGATTGTGTTGGCAGAGTATGAAGACCGGGGAAAGTCATTTCACTGCACCTCCAATCCACTCTACAATTTATTACAGTCGCTTTGGTTTTATTTCTTCCGTTGCCAGCGTTACACACAGTGAAGAGCTTATTAGCGCGGCACGGTGCAGCACAAGTAGTCCCTACTGTTGACAGTATTGGTGAAATATTATTCATACATTCGATTACAATAAATCAGTGTTCAGTGTTGAGCATGCATACGTCTACATTCTGGAAGAAACTAATCTGCAGGATTAATACCTGATTCACAACCAAGTACTTGTTGTTTCATCAATTAAAATTAATTACTTCCCTGTACTTGTATTCGTAAGTTGAGCTTCGAGGGAACTTTGATGGAAGGAAGTTGTAATTCAGCTGTTACAACTACTATTGATGAAGAAAAGATACAGTGACTGCTATTTGTTCAAAATGAAGTGTTAAAGAACACATGTCACATATAAATACATATGAAAGAAAGTACGATAAAAGCTATTTAAAATTTCGTTTTATGTATACTGGCAAGTCAGATGCTACTGCTGCAGTGAGTTTTATGTCAAACAAAACTCGCTCGCATGTCTTCCACGGCAGCCACTTAGGAACAATGCATAGTGATCACAAAGAAAAATACACCTTTTTAAAAGATAGCTAGAGTCAGAAGAAAAATCTGAACATCACATAATTACTTCCATAAAAACTCAAAATGAACATGTAACCGAATCATCTTAACATTTAATTTACCGTATTGCACTTAATGGTGAAGCTAATTCAAATAGATAAGAACTTATTAAACCATGTGTAAAAGATATAGTGTCATGTGCTATTGATGAGCAGATTGTAGAAAAATAGATGTGTTACAATTATCTAACAATACTGTTTCGCCAAGCATCACAGATATTTCTGCTGCCATAGAGAGGGATTTAATTTATCGACTTGGGTTTTGCTCTTTGAAATAAATAATTACTTTTTAAAAATTTTATGATAGTTTCTATGTTGTTAGTTACGACTTTAAATTGATATAATGGCTAAGTAAAACAAGTTTTCTAATTTTTTAACATTTGGTTGATTTTAATTAACTTTCAAAATAAACAGGGTTTTCCATCGAAGTACCAGGGTTCTCGTAGTGTTCCGTCACAGGAAAAGTTTGGGTATTCCTGCTCTAGAGATAGAAAAGCTGTCTTTCTGCTTTTTAAGAACGAAGGCATAGCGTATAGTGAAATTACGTTAGTGCATTTAATGTAAAGCCAGTTTCACTTATCTAAACTAAATAAAGACTGGCATCCACAGTTTCAATATCCCCCTTCGACTGTAACCCTTCTCAACGAGGAGAAAGCAGTAGTCACTATTAACACGCTTCTTGCCGATCATTCAAAACGTTTCTATGTTTTTCTTGTTGAAACTGTGTCTCCACTGATACTTGTTGTCATTTCCCAACATACATGTACAGCAAACAGAAGAAACGTTTTCATACACTGCGCTACGTGTCTTGATGGTAAGCAATTTTCTTCTGTTTAGCAATAAATGAGGCAATGAAACTAAAGTCTTTGTAGTGTGAGAAACTATGTTTAGAAGGACTTTTATCATTTCTTACCTGCGATTCTTGGTTTGGAAGTGAAATATCTACGAGGGCAGTTCAATAAGTAATGCAACACATTTTTTTTTCTGAAACAGGGGTTGTTTTATTCAGCATTGAAATACATCATGTTATTCCCCAATCTTTTAGCTACACAACACTATTTTTCAACGTAATCTCCATTCAATGCTACGGCCTTACGCCACCTTGAAATGAGGGCCTGTATGCCTGCACGGTACCATTCCACTGGTCGATGTCGGAGCCAACGTCGTACTGCATCAATAACTTCTTCATCATCCGCGTAGTGCGTCCCATTGGGCCAAACATATGGAAATCCGACGGTGCGAGATCGGGGCTGTAGGGTGCATGAGGAAGAACAGTCCACTGAAGTTTTGTGAGCTCCTCTCGGGTGCGAAGACTTGTGTGAGGTCTTGCGTTGTCATGAAGAAGGAGAAGTTCGTTCTGATTTTTGTGCCTACGAACACGCTGAAGTCGTTTCTTCAATTTCTGAAGAGTAGCACAATACACTTCAGAGTTGATCGTTTGACCATGGGGAAGGACATCGAACAGAATAACCCCTTCAGCGTCCCAGAAGACTGTAACCATGACTTTACCGGCTGAGGGTATGGCTTTAAACTTTTTCTTGGTAGGGGAGTGGGTGTGGCGCCACTCCATTGATTGCCGTTTTGTTTCAGGTTCGAAGTGATGAACCCATGTTTCATCGCCTGTAATAATCTTTGACAAGAAATTGTCACCCTCAGCCACATGACGAGCAAACAATTCCGCACAGATGGTTCTCCTTTGCTCTTTATGGTGTTCGGTTAGACAACGAGGGACCCAGCGGGAACAAACCTTTGAATATCCCAACTGGTGAACAATTGTGACAGCACTACCAACAGAGATGTCAAGTTGAGCACTGAGTTGTTTGATGGTGATCCGTCGATCATCTCGAACGAGTGTGTTCGCACGCTCCGCCATTGCAGGAGTCACAGCTGTGCACGGCCGGCCCGCACGCGGGAGATCAGACAGTCTTGCTTGACCTTGCGGCGATGATGACACACGCTTTGCCCAACGACTCACCGTGCTTTTGTCCACTGCCAGATCACCGTAGACAGTCTGCAAGCGCCTATGAATATCTGAGATGCCCTGGTTTTCCGCCAAAAGAAACACGATCACTGCCCGTTGTTTGCAACGCACATCCGTTACAGACGCCATTTTAACAGCTCCGTACAGCGCTGTCGGAAGTCAATGAAACTATACGAGACGAAGCGGGAATGTTTGAAAATATTCCACAAGAAATTTCCGGTTTTTTCAACCAAAATTGGCCGAGAAAAAAAATGTGTTGCATTACTTATTGAACTGCCCTCGTAATTTCAATTTTTAATGTACATTTTTAATTAAAAGATTTACTTTGGTGTACCACACTGTAGTGTGAAAAATTTCACTTGTTAGACAATGTACCATTAGTTAATATGAAACTATCTAAAGCACTCTCTACTTTGTCACGATCATTTAAACAACTTCTAACTCTTCACACATCATTGGTTCTAGTAGCACCCGCAGTGGCCACAGAGAAAATTTTCTGTACCATGCAATGGTCAGTGGAATATTTTGCACGGGGTCTTCGAGGTTTTTTTTTATCATCAGTGTTAGCTTTATTTTCTGTTTCTGTATGCTGCGTCAGTTATACTATGAAACCGTTCGAATATGATGTATTTACTATCGTGAAAAACCATTCAACAGCCAAGATCGCATAAAATATTTCTTTTATTTAAAGCCATCGCTTTCAACATACAGTCTTCTTCAGGTCTTAAATCTTTTTTTTGTAAAACTTGTTCATTTTAAGCTGACGTCGCACACGAGAAGTGAAGTGCATAAAAACAGCACATTATAAAAGGTTTGTCGTCGCTAAAATATTTAAAAACATAAAGCAACTTGTGCAACAGGCTATGTCCTTATACTTATTGTTCACAGTTGCTTGTTGCATCACAAAAACACGGTACACTAAGAGCGCAACTGTTTACATGTGCTGAACATATTCTAAACACCCCAATTCCAATTTAAATGGCTATAAGATACCTTAAAGACCATTTAAAGTGGATTTGCACAGTTTAAAATATGTCCACCTTATGTAAAGAGTTGTGCTTCCGACGGACTTGTACAATTACAGCAGGAAAATGCGATCCCATACGTCCAGAATTGCTACAGAGTGGCTCCAGGAATACTCTTCTGAGTTTAAACACTTCCTCTGGTCACCAAACTCCCCAGACAGAGCAACATTAAGCATATGTGGATGCCTTGCAATGTGCTGTTCAGAAGAGATCTCCACCCTCTCGTATTCTTACGGACTTACGGAAACCTGCAGGATTCGTGGTGTCAATTTCCTCCAGCACTACTTCAAGCACCAGTCACGTTGATTCCACATCGTGTTACGTCACTTTTCCGTGCTCGCGGAGGCCCTATACGATATTAGGCAGGTGTCTTTGGCTATTTATATGAGTTTTTCTACAGACTTACGTAGTGCATCACCCTCATTCAGTTGAACTAACTCCAACGTTTTTACGTCTTCCTTTAAATGCAAATTTACTGAGAAAAAGGAATTGAACTGTTTTGTGTGTGTCCAGCCCATGTAAACAGATGTGCTATTAGCTACCGTATTTGTATCATGTAATAAGTATCTCTGAACAATATGTAAGTGGATATGAATTTTTGGGCAAGGTACTGCATGTTTCTAAATTTTTAATTATTTTAGTGAAGACAAACGTTTATAATATGTTGAATTTGATCACTTCACATCTTGTGCATGAGGTTCAGCGGAAAACGAACCTGTTTTACCACAAAATGTTTTTACGGCCGGAAGATGACAGCTAAGACTGTTGAAACCGTTTGTGTTGCATAAAAAAAATATTGTCTGCCATCTTGGCTTTTGAATGGTTTTTAAAATTTTTCTGATCCAAAATAGTGGTAAGCAATTTTATATTAAGCATTTTTTTGAAGCGATTCTCGTAATATAAAAAATGGAACTAAACTCTAAATGGCTGTGGTCTGTTTATGTCTTCCAAGAACTGGCATTTACGAATTTACTCCTAAATGAGAAACGATAATTGTCGACTGGGTTATTCACATGCTTAAAGACTGATGCAAAAAGTATCTGGGATATGGCTTGCGATAATGCTTCTCTGAGAACATCTCTTCACGATAACGTCACTATAACAGCTACTCTGAACACCTGCAACTATTGAGATATCTGTCAGACGGAATGTTCAAAATTATGAGCTTCAACTATCAAACGCTTTCGGAATTCACGTAATTCTCTCCGTTCGTTCGATAAGATGAAAAGATGTTGATGAACTATGTCTATGCTAATTACCGTCGTATGCATTGTGTGATGTAATACAGAGCCTGTTTATCAGGTATAACTTCTGGTCACTTGGTACGAATCCCACGAAACTGCACTAATGTTTTAATGGGTTTCCAAAGACCAGTATATCGTTCGACCGGCTGTCGCTATCATTACCATGTATGTGTAACAAATAATGTTTACTTTAGCAGCACCAATGTTGTCTACCATCAGCGCCAGTTTTCTAAGCATTTGTTTAACATACATCGACTCTAAGACAGTAATGGATGCCGAGAGGTTTAAGCGCCATATTGTAGCTGTTAGAGACTAAATGAATGATGTTTGTATTCTTTGTGACATTAACTATAAACTGAAAACCAACCCAGCCATAGGAATTAAAGTGGAAATGTCCAGTACACTAGTTATTATACCAATTAGTGACTATGAACAGGAAATTCATAAGTTTTTTTAACAGTAACAATATAACTGAATTACAATACAACTAACAAATTTAATGCGCAAATCAACTAAAGACTTATGAAGTGCACTTTCATGTTCGCTAAGAAAGAAACTAGAGAGTGTATGTCTCACAAAAATCGTATTCTGGTTCATCCTATTGTTAACAGTATGGATAGTTCAGCATATGTATTAAGTAAAAAATTCAATCATTTGATAAATAGTGTTACATTTATTAGGAAAAATTTACAGTTCATAACTGACAAAAACTTGTAGATCAAACGAGAAACATCCATTTCCAAGAGGAAGGTAAATTTGTCACCTTTTATATTACCAGTCTGTATATCCATATACCAGTAACCAACTCCACTGAAATTATGAAATAAAATCTAATTAAATAAAAAACGTCCTGCTTAGGTGAAATTAGCGAGCTTGTCGAACTTTCACAGGTAACTTTGTCGTACAACTATTGATGTTTCCACAGCGAGATATACAAACAGCATAAGGTTTAGCGACAGGTAACAGTCCTGCAGGGAACCACCAGACATATTCACAAATCATCTGGAAAGCAAATATTTCAAGCGATGTGAACAAATTTCAAACAAAGTTACTATCTACACCCAGAATGTTGATGACATACTTGTCCTGCATATCCCTGCAGTCATAGCTTAATTCTATGCACCCTAACACAAATTTCATTGGTGAATTAGAGGTTAAAAGTAGCGTCATTTGTCTAGACATTACATTAATAAACAATTATTGCAAGCACAAATTTGGCATTCATTGGAACTACTACAAACTCAATAATACACAATGAATCTTGCCAACATAACCCCTTTAAGAAATCATATTTTCAAGATTTCCCAGATTATGGAACTTGACAAAGATTAAATTTATAAAGAACTCGCGACTTTACACCATTTAGCCCCAGTGGATGGTTAGAAACCTGACATTGTAATCCACATACATTATTACAAACCGAAAGAACAACGAAACATTACCAAAAATGAAATTATTTTTTAAAAAAAGCTTAGATCCACTGCTCTCCAGTCCACTGGGAATCTTCCTAACAAAATAGGGCGCTTTTTAAAAGTCAGGATATGATTTCATACAGATTACCAACAGGACAGACCAACTAAGGAGATCAAGGCTATATAAATCTCGACCGTTGTGAAAATGTGTATATAGGGTAGACAGGGAGGAACTTTCAGACTTGTTTCAATGAAGATGCAAAACCTAAAGAAAACAATCCATTTTCTTTCGTTTGTCACTTCAGGAATAATAAACATACCGGTTGATATGCTCATAAATCTTCAAAAATTCTTAACTGTGGAAAGAAAGGGTAGAAATCGAATGTACTGGAAGTAATTGAGATATGAAATCATTTCAAACAACAACAAGAACACGTAATTAATGAACATAGTGATCTATAAAAAGCTGGGTAGCTTCAGCCATATCTGACAAACATTAAAGTTAAATTGAAACATAATTTACAAAGTCATTCTCGTAACGTTAAGCGAACGTCCAGGTACTCATGCACCAGTCCTTACACTCCAGGAAGGCACTGCACTTGTTTTCACAGATGCCATGTTTCTTAATCTCTGTCCCCTCCTCCTTGCTACCACATTCGGTTTTAGATTCACTTACATGTTATGTTTAACATCATCTTTATTGACCTACGCTCGTTTTAACATCATCTTTATAACCGATGCTGGTCTTACTACTTTAACTAGCCCTCTTTTTAAGGCTGTTACCGATAGCTAAATTTCAGAGACCCATTATGGTATCTGTGTCTTTTAATGTTTATAACTTTGCCCATGAAAATAGTACTATGTTAATAAGTTGGATAATGTACCTTATACTTTTAATATTTTATAACATCACTTGTTTGTTACCCTTCATCTTGCCATTATAAGATCATTTAGTTCCCCCTCCCCTTTCTTGGTTGTCACTGGCGCATTTTTACGTTAGACTACGCCAGACTATGATGCAAGAGTAACTGTGCATCGTTTTATTGTGTATTCTAATGCTATGCGAGTCACATGTAAGCGCTTACCTTTGCTGTAGCAAATAGTTTTTGTTTGCTATTGTTAACCACTTCGAAAATTTTAATTTCTTTCAGTCCTGTGTCCTTACCTTTGCTGTAGCAAATAGTTTTTGTTTACTATTCTTAACCACTTCAAAACTTTTAATTTCTTTCAGTCCTGTGTCTTAGCCTTTTAGAATTTTTAACCAGTGCCTCACTGCTCAGATTTTACTCGCCTGAAACACTTTATGTGACACTTTCTCAAATCATAGTACGAGAATAAACGTTATGTTATGTTTGTCAGATATGCAGGAGTCTTATACATTATATATTTTACCATCACGTGAGCATCACACCCAGTTACTAATGTTTGCCGTTCCTACCTAACCTAGTTCACATTTTAAATGTTGACAACTTATATTTTAGGCTGTTACATATACACTCCTGGAAATGGAAAAAAGAACACATTGACACCGGTGTGTCAGACCCACCATACTTGCTCCGGACACTGCAAGAGGGCTGTACAAGCAATGATCACACGCACGGCACAGCGGACACACCAGGAACCGCGGTGTTGGCCGTCGAATGGCGCTAGCTGCGCAGCATTTGTGCACCGCCGCCGTCAGTGTCAGCCAGTTTGCCGTCGCATACGGAGCTCCATCGCAGTCTTTAACACTGGTAGCATGCCGCGACAGCGTGGACGTGAACCGTATGTGCAGTTGACGGACTTTGAGCGAGGGCGTATAGTGGGCATGCGGGAGGCCGGGTGGACGTACCGCCGAATTGCTCAACACGTGGGGCGTGAGGTCTCCACAGTACATCGATGTTGTCGCCAGTGGTCGGCGGAAGGTGCACGTGCCCGTCGACCTGGGACCGGACCGCAGCGACGCACGGATGCACGCCAAGACCGTAGGATCCTACGCAGTGCCGTAGGGGACCGCACCGCCACTTCCCAGCAAATTAGGGACACTGTTGCTCCTGGGGTATCGGCGAGGACCATTCGCAACCGTCTCCATGAAGCTGGGCTACAGTCCCGCACACCGTTAGGCCGTCTTCCGCTCACGCCCCAATATCGTGCAGCCCGCCTCCAGTGGTGTCGCGACAGGCGTGAATGGAGGGACGAATGGAGACGTGTCGTCTTCAGCGATGAGAGTCGCTTCTGCCTTGGTGCCAATGATGGTCGTATGCGTGTTTGGCGCCGTGCAGGTGAGCGCCACAATCAGGACTGCATACGACCGAGGCACACAGGGCCAACACCCGGCATCATGGTGTGGGGAGCGATCTCCTACACTGGCCGTACACCACTGGTGATCGTCGAGGGGACACTGAATAGTGCACGGTACATCCAAACCGTCATCGAACCCATCGTTCTACCATTCCTAGACCGGCAAGGGAACTTGCTGTTCCAACAGGACAATGCACGTCCGCATGTATCCCGTGCCACCCAACGTGCTCTAGAAGGTATAAGTGAACTACCCTGGCCAGAAAGATCTCCGGATCTGTCCCCCATTGAGCATGTTTGGGACTGGATGAAGCGTCGTCTCACGCGGTCTGCACGTCCAGCACGAACGCTGGTCCAACTGAGGCGCCAGGTGGAAATGGCATGGCAAGCCGTTCCACAGGACTACATCCAGCATCTCTACGATCGTCTCCATGGGAGAATAGCAGCCTGCATTGCTGCGAAAGGTGGATATACACTGTACTAGTGCCGACATTGTGCATGCTCTGTTGCCTGTGTCTATGTGCCTGTGGTTCTGTCAGTGTGATCATGTGATGTATCTGACCCCAGGAATGTGTCAATAAAGTTTCCCCTTCCTGGGACAATGAATTCACGGTGTTCTTATTTCAATTTCCAGGAGTGTAATTTACTTGGTGGAGTATTTGCCACATTTTCGTTGCCAGCACCACCTTCCATGTAAGTTTCCCTTAGGTCTATGGTGCTGAAATATAAACTGATTATGGCCTTATATTGTATTCTTTGTTTGCAGCGTGCCATTCCTTTTGTAGAGCTATCATCTCTCTTCACTTTTCATAATATATTTTTATGTTTGTCCTTCGTTAATTGGTTGTCATCTGGCCAAGAGATTTATAGCACTAACTGTTCAGATTCTGGGCGTTGGATTTCTCCAGTCGTGAACTGCTGCCTTCTAGCTGATGCGAATCTTATTTGTGACTTACTTGTAGATTCCAGAGATCTATTAGGTAGTGCTTGCTTTTTACTGCTCATTAGCGCTATATATCATAAACTGTTCGATGTCCATACGCTAAATAACGTATCGTTATATTTTTTACATTAATAACATCTCCAGTATGCTACATTTTCACTTGCATTATAAGATGACTGTGTATCTCTCCTCTTTTCGGTTTGACATTGATGGAACAGTTCACATTAGACAATGATTATAGATCAAGTATCAGTTGCTTTAATGTGTACTGTATCACTATGCTATAATGTCACATCGTCTGCTGTATCAAACATTTTTTATTTACTTATGATATGATTTTATTTTATTTACAACCTTACGAATTTGCTTGCTATGCTTTGCGATGGATTTACCACTATCGTCTATTACTCCCTCTCGTTGTTTTTGCCGCTAGCAACACTTAACATAAGATGTTCCTGGCCCACAATATGGGAGTAAGATATATTTCCTATAGGTGATGCATATTACTGTGACGTGTCATACAGTGGAATTAACTTTTGCTGCCTCTGTTTCTGGTAGTAGCCCCTGTTACATATGATGACCTTAGGGTATGATGCTAAATTATAAGCTTGTTATTTTTCTTTTTTTTCAATTTCTCGTTGTTATGCTACAGCAAACACTCTCGTCACTTTTTCTTAACATTTTGTTTACTTCTGGTGTTTTCTTACGTAGAAAATCTTTTGTACGTCATCTAGCCAGACATATATTACGATAACTATTGTGACTCTGCATGTAAGCTATCGTCAGTCATGAATGTCACTTTCTAACTAAAGTAAATATTATTTGTTATTTATGTACAGTTACGTTATCACATGTTATATTTCCAGTGCTGTATCATCTGGCAGAGGGTATTTAATAAATACCTCTGTCCTCCTGTTATCCTGGATTTCAACGCAATCTGATAACGCATTTGATGCCTTGGCACAATTTCGAGTTTTTGATATACTGAAAATTGTTTATTTGAGTATTTGTAGTTATTATTGTTCTGGTGAAAGAAGTATATACGTGTGTAAAGCTCAATCTCTGACAATGTTAGTATTCTGACTGAGTACAAAAGAAAGACATAAATTTATTAGTTTTTCTATGAGTTATGAAAAATCAAATCCGCTTGTATTTGACGACGATTATAAAGATATTTTCTAACTTCTCCTAAAAACTGATACAATAATGCTCCACTGATCGAGGTGGCACAGAGATTAGCACACTGGACTCGCATTCAGCAGGACGACAGTTGCAACCCGCATCCAGCTATCATGTTATAGGTTTTCCACGATTTTCCTAAATCGCTTCAGGCAAATACAAGGATGGTTCCCTTTTATAGGGAACAGCTAACTTCCTTCCCCAATATTCTCTGATCTGATTGAACCAATGACCTCACAGTTTGGTACTATGCCCCTAAAATCAGCGAACCAGCCAACCAACCAAATTATTTGTTGCATACTCTTGCATGTGAATACTCTGCATCCAACAACATGCTAAACTAATTCAAAAGAAATACTGCGGTCCATGCAGAGTGCAATGCATGATCACAACTACTGATACAATTTCTGGGCTTTTCTATACAGAGACTGAATGACCAGTAGGGGTTTTCTCAACTAGCCTTAAGTGGTGTAAAAAAATGAAAGAAACCGATAAAAATTTTTAATTTACTATTTCAGGTAGCTGACGATTTAAACACTGACAAACTTTACACGAACTCTTCCTTTTCTTCTACAGATTGATTAGCTATAACTTCAGTTATTCCGCAGTGTCTGCAATGAATAATCACATATCTGGTCACAACCACGATATTACTCGCAGTCTCCAACCAGAAACTATGCACAACTACTCCCTTGCCAACTGGCATACCTACCAAGAATCCATAGATACATAGGCTGTAAGCCACCCATAACCTTCCAACAAACTGATAATATCTCCCATACTGTGAGTTTCACGCAAAAGGCCTCTACAGGTGGAATGTCCGCCCAAATCCCTGCCAAAGCCAGATAGTTCCATCACCTACTCTACACCCGCAAGGCCCCCTCGAAGAATCCTATTGCTTGTATAGCTCGTTTCCATACACACATCTGACAAAATCTCTCCAGTGTGCGAGCAAGCGACAACTGCATGCATAAAAAGGGCTAATTACCAGTAATACTCAGTTAATACCAAAGTCCCCTCCAGCGCTCTTAGCATGGTCACAGTGGGCTGCGACCTCATGTGTCACAATGCTTCTCCCCATGGCAGGCTGTTTCCGACTACCACCAACTATTTGCAATCCCTGTTCGCTCGCTACTACTCACAATACTAATATCTCAGACTCAGGGTTCATGTATGCACATCAAACAGAATCAGTGGCCAACTTTCCCAAGATATATTAATGTCCAATTTTCAATATACTTATAATATTCCAGTATCGATCTATAGACATATTGATTCAGATTGCCGTAGAGCGGTTATGTTCCCTTGGCTGTTACTAATAGCCAATTTCTGAAGACATAGTGCTGTTCGTAGTCTCGTCGTTGGCCGACATTTTCCATCGTTGTGCCGTTGGTCAGATTGAAGGGAACTGGTTAAATTATTGGTCGGTCCCTGGGCTGTCCCTAGTTTGGGTTGCCATCCGATTATTTAACTTTAGGCTGCCTGTCTTACCTTACCTTACGTTGGAGCTACCTCCTCAGACTGACCCTAGGAACACTTCTGAGAACCACTTGTTCTGTTTGTTCTAGATTGTGATTTTCATTTTAGTTAGAAGTATTTTGTGAGGCCTTCGGCCTTGTTTTAATTCAGTTCTTTGAAATTTTACATAAAGGCCTTCAGTTGTGTTAAATTAAAATTTTGATCATTGATTTAATTTTTTAAAAAACAGAAAAAAGTACTTTTTGCTTAAAATTGATTCTATCTGAAATTATTTTTCTAGTTTTTGGTGGGGTTTTTGGCCTTCAGCTCAGAAAGCATCTCAAGTTCTTTAACTAGGCCTTCATCTGTTTTGTTTAGCTGTAATCTTATAAAGCAATGTGTAAATGAATGGTTCTTAGAAAAATAAAGTTGTGCATTTGATTGTGCAACTCACAGTAACTGTTTACGGCCCCATCCACAATCATAACCTTATTCTGTGCACTCTCTGAGTACCTACCAACCTGGTCTGTGTATGCATGTGAGTTCGACATTGTCTCTTTGCGTATCATCGTTCACTGTTGCGGCCTCACCCTTGTAGCACAACCGCCGCCACCGCCACCGCTGCTACCGCTACTTTAGTCATCTTCTCGCCGTCACAGCCTCCGCCTCCCCTGCAGTCATCTTCCTCTTCGTTGCTGTGGCTTTATCCTTATTGCCACTACCACCATCGCGGTCTATTCCCTGCCTCTGTCTTCATTGCCGCTGCTGCTATCCTCAGCTGCCGTCACCACATCACACCACAAGTCGCTGCCATCATCCTCTATCATCTTCGTCGCTGATAAGCATCAACTCATGTCCCTTGCGTCTTGTGCCAGAATGAATCTTCCCACCATCTCTTTCATTAATACAACCTTGTTAAAACCTATGGTGAAACCTTCAGCTGTCATTTATTTTACACAATGTGCTATAGTTACTGTCAATGACCATTATCAAGCTTAGCTATCGTAAATGGCAGGGAAGTTACACCAGCCAGCTAAGCTTGATAATGGTCATTGGCCGAAACTAGTAGTGAATTGTGCAAAATAAATTACAGCTGAAGGTTTCACCTTGAATTTTAATGATTATTTAGCTGCTGAATATTCCCCCCCCCCCCCCAATGCATACATACATAAATTTCTACCACCCTTTTCCCTGTTGCAGCTCTCACTACACAGATCACATCCTCTGGTCCACAACTGTATGCTTACCCCCATTTTCCTAAATTTTATCCCCATCTTCAGTCGCTACCCTGCCATTTTCACAATCTTTTCCTTGTATTCTACAACGTCCTTTACCTGTCCCCCACTTCCAGCTTTCCCCACACCAAGAATCTCTCCTGCAAGTCCAGCCTAAACAGCGACTTCCATCGGAATGCCTAAAACTGTATTACAGCCATCATGTAACTGCATCTACTCAGTCCTACTAGAAGGACCTGGTCCGTTACATTTCCCACCTTCCCCAATTCCTCAACCTCCCTCCAACCTACTGTCCCCAGAAAAATGTACAACATGGTCTAATACAGATCCCATACCCAGCACTGTTATTAAAAAATTCCAATCAAATCTGCACCTGACCTAGCATATGGACACTGCTCACACCTCTGCACCTTTTCTCTCAATTGTTCACACCTTCATCCTATCCCACCCTGACCCCAAGTTCCTGAATGCCAACTCCCTCACTACTGAAATCACAAATACATCCCTCACACTCCCCACACCCAAATCCAACCCCATAACGATTCCATCCCTATCAAATCCTCAAATCTCAACTTCAACTCAGTTCTCGTCCTAAAAATCCGACACATAAATTTTGACCATCTTGCCTCCCTCACTGTCTTCAACACTGGCTCCCCAATACAAATAACCCTAGTGTCCTGCCATCATAATGAAGGCTGGTGCTCAGATCATGGCAGATGAGATGGACCTGCACACCCTGCCATATCTACCATGACTCAGGTCCCACCTTCACAGAGTGCTCCCTCCTTCAGTCACCTGTTTGTAGAGCGATCCCTGATTTACAGCTGCTGTGGTAAACTCAAACCGCAAATCCCTCCCCAAGTCCTAACATTGACAAAAATATCTGGTTTTTAATGACCATGTCACTCTTGATAGTAAAACTCCATCCACCTAACCTGACTGTAAGGTCTCCCACTACCTCAACCAACATCCAAGCATCATCTCTCCTCCTACCAGCAAACCTGCAATGATATCCGCCTGACCTACTTTGCCATATGTAAACCCAAACCCCCAGCCATCAAGCCAGAATTAACTATCCCTGTCTGTCCCATTGATCATCTTATCCATACCAATGACTCAGTCTGCCAACCTCCCACAGCTGAAGACACCATCAGCTTCCTCTCCATCATCCACCAAAATATCTACTGTTTCCAGTGACTGCATATTCTACAACAAATTTCTCTTGCCTCCATTTTCCACCTCAATAATCAAGTCACCTATTCTGAAACGACGTCTGCTTCGTTTTCGTATGTCTTAATGCCCTCTTTTAGAACCTCTCCGCCCCCCTTATCTACACAACCAATTCCCACAATCCTATCATGGTGTGACAGCAATTCTATACTTCTATACTGCATCCGCTTCCTATCAAACAACAAGCCCATTTTCAAACATACCCCGTCCCAACACAATGTCGTTGCCTTCAGTTTTCATGAAACATTGCTCGAAACATATCACATGCTTCACATTTCTCCCTTTATCCTCCACGGCAGAGATAATCCCCTTCCACTGGCCAGAGTTGGAGTTCCATTCAGCCACCACAAGAACATCCCTACTGAGCCACAATCCTTACTCAGTAATCCCAGTGAACGTCTTCTCCCTAACCTCAAATCGTAACTGTTACCTTTCCTTCTATCTACATCCTGGGTGATAGTCCTATCTCCTATGATTTCCTCAACCACACTGACTGTACCTTTTCCACCAATACTACTCCCACTGAGCTTAGCATCCATATTAGATCCCCAGCGGAACTCTGGTGGTGGCATCAGCCTGCAGACTCTCTCCCAGGGGTGACAATGCCCCCATCCCACAGCACACATGTCATGGAAGCTACACCACTCCAGAGATCGTCTGAGCATCTCCTAAACACCTTGGACGCCACATTGCAGCAGTCCTCGATATTATTTGAAGTGACTAACTATCTGTTCTCCTCACCATCTGCTACACACAACGTCATATCCCTACAACCCATCCTAGTCTCTATCCAAAAACTATGCACAAATACTCCTTTGCTAACTGGCATACCTACCAGGAAACCAAAGATACCTGGACTGGAAACCACCCTTAACCTTCCAACAAACTGACAATGTCTCCCATACTGTGACCTTCATGCAGAAGACTTCGCCAGGTGGAATATCCGCCCAAATCCCTACCAAGGCCATATAGTTCCATCACCTACTCTCCATCCACAAGGCCCCCTCGAAGAATCCTATTGCTTGTATAGCTCGTTCCCAAGGACTTGTGACTAGGATGCACTCATTTGTCACTGACAAATACAGCTGGTATCAGACAAACTCTATGAAACTTCCTGGCAGATTAAAACTGTGTGCTGGACATAGGCTCGATCTCTGGACCTTTGCCTTTCGCGGGCAAGTGCTCTACCACTGAGCTACCCAACACGACTCACACCCCGTCCTCACAACTTTACTTCCGCCAGTACCTTGTCTCCTACCTTCCAAACTATACAGAAGCTCTCCTGCGAACCAAGCAGGACTAACACTCCTGAAAGAAAGGATATTGCGGAGACATGGCAGAGGTCCTGAGTTCGAGTCTCGGTCCAGCACACAGTTTTAATCTGCCAGGAAGTTTCATATCAGCGCACAATCCGCTGCAGAGTGAAAATCTCATTCTCGAATCATCCCCTAGGCTGTGCCTAAGCAATGTCTCCGCAATATCCTTTCTTTCAGGAGTGTTAGTCCTGCTTGGTTCACAGGAGAGCTTCTGTAAAGTTTGGAAGGCAGGAGACGAGGTACTGGCGGAAGTAAAACTGTGAGGACGGGGCGTGAGTCGTGATTGGATAGCTCAGTGGTAGAGCACTTGCCCGCGGAAGGCAAAGGTCCCGAGTTCGGGTCTCGGTCCGGCACACAGTTTTAATCTGCCAGGAAGTTTCATATCAGCGCACACTCCGCTGCAGAGTGAATATCTCATTCTGGAGACAAACTCAATGCTCCCCATTAACTCTTTTAAGTACTGGAAGGCATTCCACCATCCCATTGGCTGTCATTCCACCCCTCACTACTTGCCCTTTCTTTACAGTCAACGCCTTCCTGACAACCTGAGCTAGCTGACTATTCTGCATCCTATCTGTCTGGCCTCTTGTCCATCCCTGATGACCCTCATTTTGATTACTCACTGTTTCTTGCAACTCATATATGCCCAGACACCACTGTCCCATCCTTGGCTCCCAGCTTCTAGTACTTGAACAATGCAATACAAATAAAATTCAAACTCCCAATTACAGCACCAAATATACACTCCTGGAAATGGAAAAAAGAACACATTGACACCGGTGTGTCAGACCCACCATACTTGCTCCGGACACTGCGAGAGGGCTGTACAAGCAATGATCACACGCACGGCACAGCGGACACACCAGGAACCGCGGTGTTGGCCGTCGAATGGCGCTAGCTGCGCAGCATTTGTGCACCACCGCCGTCAGTGTCAGCCAGTTTGCCGTGGCATACGGAGCTCCATCGCAGTCTTTAACACTGGTAGCATGCCACGACAGCGTGGACGTGAACCGTATGTGCAGTTGACGGACTTTGAGCGAGGGCGTATAGTGGGCATGCGGGAGGCCGGGTGGACGTACCGCCGAATTGCTCAACACGTGGGGCGTGAGGTCTCCACAGTACATCGATGTTGTCGCCAGTGGTCGGCGGAAGGTGCACGTGCCCGTCGACCTGGGACCGGACCGCAGCGACGCACGGATGCACGCCAAGACCGTAGGATCCTACGCAGTGCCGTAGGGGACCGCACCGCCACTTCCCAGCAAATTAGGGACACTGTTGCTCCTGGGGTATCGGCGAGGACCATTCGCAACCGTCTCCATGAAGCTGGGCTACGGTCCCGCACACCGTTAGGCCGTCTTCCGCTCACGCCCCAACATCGTGCAACCCGCCTCCAGTGGTGTCGCGACAGGCGTGAATGGAGGGACGAATGGAGACGTGTCGTCTTCAGCGATGAGAGTCGCTTCTGCCTTGGTGCCAATGATGGTCGTATGCGTGTTTGGCGCCGTGCAGGTGAGCGCCACAATCAGGACTGCATACGACCGAGGCACACAGGGCCAACACCCGGCATCATGGTGTGGGGAGCGATCTCCTACACTGGCCGTACACCACTGGTGATCGTCGAGGGGACACTGAATAGTGCACGGTACATCCAAACCGTCATCGAACCCATCGTTCTACCATTCCTAGACCGGCAAGGGAACTTACTGTTCCAACAGGACAATGCACGTCCGCATGTATCCCGTGCCACCCAACGTGCTCTAGAAGGTGTAAGTCAACTACCCTGGCCAGCAAGATCTCCGGATCTGTCCCCCATTGAGCATGTTTGGGACTGGATGAAGCGTCGTCTCACGCGGTCTGCACGTCCAGCACGAACGCTGGTCCAACTGAGGCGCCAGGTGGAAATGGCATGGCAAGCCGTTCCACAGGACTACATCCAGCATCTCTACGATCGTTTCCATGGGAGAATAGCAGCCTGCATTGCTGCGAAAGGTGGATATACACTGTACTAGTGCCGACATTGTGCATGCTCTGTTGCCTGTGTCTATGTGCCTGTGGTTCTGTCAGTGTGATCATGTGATGTATCTGACCCCAGGAATGTGTCAATAAAGTTTCCCCTTCCTGGGACAATGAATTCACGGTGTTCTTATTTCAATTTCCAGGAGTGTAGAACAAGTGCTTCACAGGAAACGAACTACATCGCCTACTCTTCACTGGGTTATGTATTGACACCTTAAAGGAAGCCCCATCTCCTTTCTAGTCACCTTTTCAAGCATTTATACCAATGTACTTTCTGAAGGGTTACTACCATAAACTATGGAAAACCTTCAGAATCCCACTTTTCCTTAAATCGCACAGACTTCCTACCAAAACTTCCACCTGCCGTCCTATATGTTTCACATCAGCATTTATGAAGGTTTCTTAATCCATCCTCTCCCAATGCATCCATCAAAACCTGATCCAACACCACCTCCTTTCGACTAACCAGTGTGGCATATGTCCCTTCTTCTCTCCTTTTTTTAAGTCATCAGTCCTCTCACAAATCCCTTTCCTGTGCCAAACTCTCCATCTCAGAGTAGTACTTTCAACCTACGTCCTCAATTATCTGCTGGATGTATTCCAAACTCTGTCTTCCTCTTCAGTTTTTTCCCTATACAACTCCTTCTAGCAGTCAATCCCTGATGCCTTAACAGATATCCTATAAATATGTCCAGTCTTCTTGTCTGTGTGTTCCACATATTTCTTTCCTCTCCAATTCCGCGTGGAACCTCCTCAATCCTTAATTTATCAGTCCACCTATTTTTCCACTTTCGTCTGTAGCACCACATCTCAAATGCTTCGATTATCTTCTGTTCTGGTTTTCCAATAGTCGTTGTTTCACTGCCACACAATGCTGTTCTCCAAATTCTCAGAAATATCTACGTCAAATTAAGGCGTATGTTTGATACTACTAGACTCCTCTCCGCCAGGATGGCCCTTTTAGTCAGTGCTAGTATGAAACATGGTCTGTGGGAAAAACGGAACAGAAGAGACTCGGAGCATTTGAGATGTTGTGCTACAGGCGAATGTTGAAAATTAGGTGGACTGATAAGGTAACGAATGAGGAGGTTTTGAGCAGAATCAGAGAGGAAAGGAGTATGGAAAACACCTACAAGGAAAAGGGTCAGAGTGCCAGAACATCAGGGAATGACTTCCATGCTACTAGATGGAGCTGTAGAGGGCAAAAACTATAGAAGAAGACATAGATTGGAATACATCCAGCAAATAATTGAGGGCGTAGGTTGCAAGTGATACTCTTAGTTGAAGAGGTTGGCACACGAGAGGAATTTTTGGTATTTCACACCAAACCAGTCAGTGGACTGATGACGTTTTGTTACCACTTCCCCCCAATGATTGTAGAAATCCTGTCGGAATGTTATGTATCCCTTCTGCTTTATTTGATATTAAGTCCTCCAAAGTTCTCTTAAATTCTGATTCTAATACTGGGTGCACTATCTCTTCTAAATCGACTTCTGTTTCTTCTATCACATCTTCGCCACATCTTCTGTCACATCATCACAACTTTCCCCCCACCCTCCCCACAATAACGCCTTTGCTTTCAGTGTACCCCTTCCACCTAATCGCTCTCTTCTCTGCATTTAACAATATAATCCCCATTGCACTCTTAATATTGCCACTGTTGCTTTTAATTTCAACGAAGGATATTTTGACTGTCCTACATGTTGATTCAGTCCTTCTGACAATCATTTCGTTTACGATTTCTTCATATTTTTCATGTAGCCATTTCGTTTTAGCATCCCTGCACTTCCTATTTATTTCACTCCTCAGCGACTTGTCTATTTGTATTCCTGAATGCCCCTGAACATTTTTGTACTTCCTTCTTTCATCAATCAATTGATGTATTTCTTCTGTTACCCATGGTTTCTTCGAGTCACCATCTTTATATCTGTGTTTTCCTTTCCAACGTCTGTGACTGCCCCTTTTAGACATGTCCATTGCTCTTCAACTGAATCCCTTGTTGCGGTATCTACAGCCTTAGGGAATTTCAAGCCTATCTCTTCCCACTTTATTTTTATGTATCCCACTTCTTTGTGTATTGCTTCTTCCTGACATATTTCTTAAACTTCCGCCTACTCTTCATTACTACTACATTGCGATCAGAGTCTACATCTGCTCCTGGGTACGCCTTAAAATCCAGAATCTGATTTCGGGATCTCTGTCTGTCTATGATGTAGTCTAACTGAAATGATCCCATATCTCCTGGCCTTTTCCAAGTAAACCTCCTGCTGTTGTGTTTCTTGAACAGATTATTTCCAATTAGTAGGTGAAATTTGTTACAGAACGCAATTAGTGTTTCTCCTCTCTTGTTCCTTGACCGAAGCCCACATACTCCTGTAACCTTATCTTGTTCTCCTTCCTATACAACTGCACTCCAGTCTCCCACGACTATTACATTTTTATGTTCCTTTATGTACTGTGCATTGTTTCAGTATCCTCCTATACTTTCATTGTCTCTTCACCTTCAGAATGCAACATCAGGATATATACTTGAAGCATCGTTGTCAGTGCTGGTCTTCAGTCAATTCTGATAAGATCAACCCTATCACTAAACTGTTCATAGTAACGTACTCTCCACTCTACTGTTCATAACAAATATTATTCCCGTTATACGATTTTCTTCTGCTGTTAATATTACACTATTTTACCAGAAATGCTTGTCTTCTGCCAATTTCACTTCGCTAACCCATGCTCTATGTATATTCAGTCTTTGAATTTCTCTTTTCAGGTTTTCTAGCTTCCCCACCACATTCAAACTTCTGACATTCCACACTCCGACTCGTAGAACGTTATCCTCTAGTTTATTATTCAGTCTTTTTCTCATGCTCACCTCCCACTTCACAGATACTCTGGGAGATCCGAATGGGGGTCTATTCCTAATTCTTTTGACAATGGAGAGATCATCATAATACTTTTTCAATTACATGCCACATGTTCTGTGATACAGGTTATGTGTCTTTAATGCAGTGGTTTCCATTGCCTTCTGCATTCTCATGCCGTTGATCATTGCTGATTCTTCCACCATTAGGGCAGTTTCCCACCCCAAGGACAAGAGAGTGCCCTGAATCTCCGCCTGCTCCTGTGCGATCCTTGACAATACGGTTGCCATAATGAGGGTGACTTCCTATGCCAGAAATTTTTGGCTGCCATTGCTGATTATTAAGCAAATTTTAAACGCTGGCAGAGTTCGAATCCAGGACCAAGAACGTTTTGATTGTGAATCAAACACGCTATACCTGGACCACGGATGCAGTTAGCATGTCTGTCCCACATGTCGGTCCTCCACCGTTATACCACCACATTCCTGCTCATAAAAGGACTTCGTCAACCCCTCAGTCTGCTTCACAGATGAGTAAATGTTAAATTTTTCACTTGCTATGATTTCGTATATTAGTGAAATAGTTGCTCCACACGACTGTACAATAACACGAGACACTCGCGCAACCCGTTGATCCTTTCTCTGGGTAACTACGACCACAACAATACATGGAAGCATAACAGACCAAAGACACTACTGGCTAAGAACTTAACATCTATGGTCCATAGCACGCTAACACGACAGTACTGGCGAGCCCCTGCAACACAGCTACTACTGGTAACC
Organism: Schistocerca nitens; assembly: GCF_023898315.1. Lineage (NCBI taxonomy): Eukaryota > Metazoa > Arthropoda > Insecta > Orthoptera > Acrididae > Schistocerca > Schistocerca nitens. Next base: position 252,743,034 of record NC_064618.1, read on the forward strand.
CCAGATGTTCGACCAGCCGTAAAACAGGCAACCGCAGGGAAACCGTACTGTACACAGCACGCAAACTTACCACACACACCCCCTACACTGTGAGCCTATCTATGACCGATCGCCCAATAATGTACAACGACCTTGAACTGTTGCAGGGACGCAGCAACTGTAGCAAGCCCCGCAACGAGCTCCAGCAACGACAAAGGTAACGATGCACGATACCTCGCACTAACATAACCACACCTTGCATGCACTGTCGCAGATAGCAAGCCGCTACTGCCCTTACTACCCGTCCTACTGTCGCAGAGGTTTTTTTTTCCCTTGGCGCTTGCCTTGGCACTTTTTTTCCTCTGCACTTACAACCGCTACCCTTCGATCGCTTTCGTCCACTTTCTATCTCCTGATGGACCATGTTAATGAGTAATCTTACCCAGGCGCATGGATAACATCACAGCCCGCATCCTGTGACTCCTGATTCAAAAAAACTAACATGTTATACGGAGGTGACAGTAGAACTTTTGGTTTGGTCACCACGTTGGTGCGGGCGTGGAGGGTCCCCATCGTTTTTTTTTTTTTTCACAGCCCTGTGTGTGAAGTCGGAAGGCAAAAGCCTTCTTCGCAGAGATATACATTAGTTAAAATTCTCTGGCTGCTATGACTATGCTTATTGGTGAAACAGATGTTTCCCTATGGTTGTTTCGCTGCTGTGAATATAGCATTATAAGTTTTGTTTGAATTACTCATTTTACCCAAGATTTGAAGCGTTTCTTGGTGTTCTTCCGTGTTTGCGATTTAAAAATTGGGTTCTTTGGAAAATCCGATTATGCAAACACAATTAGTTTATTTTTTATACATAAAAATGAAGTAATTGTGTTTGCATAAGGCGGATTTTCAAAACAGCCGAATTTTTGTGTGAATTTTTTAAACATTCTGTTTAGTGGTGTTAAAGTCTGCTTCACAGAAATGTACATTATTTTATATGCTTATCAACGAAATAGGATTCCTTTTGCAGCTTCCCTGTCGAGTAAATTAAGTTTTAAAATTTTAATACTATTTTTCCTATCTGAGGACTGATTTTACTTGGTGTACGAGACTTCTTTACTAATGTGTACATTAACTGAAATTTCTGCTTTCCCTGATTGTCCAAACTAGTTACATAATACTTTCTTTCTCTTTGTCTTATCAACTATATGTGAAAATTTTTAAATCTTTTGGCATTTAATCATGCTAGTCTATTATGTATCTTGTCTGCTTTATATATATATATATATATATATATATATATATATATATATATATATAATTTCCTTTGCCACTTCACTTTGGTTTCTCCTAACATAAATATTTATTTTCAGACTTAGTCTCTTTGGCGAACTGGTATCATTCATTTTATAATTAAAAAATCCTCCTCTGGGATAAATAATAATTTTACTTCTAATATTATTTTATTATAGTTCAGAACCCTACTACTCGCAGATCCCAGTTCTCTAACAGTTGACGTTGTTTGAGGACTATGGGCTAACCTCTTATGTGGTGACGAATTTCTTATTGTTTAGTAACTAAAATAATTGAAAAGTAGCGCACTTAAAGTGTAGCACACTGCTGTCATCGACACTAATTAAAGTAATGCACTAAAGTGATTAATTACTAAAATGGGTCATATTGCTTTTGTTACTAGATGAATTATTCAGTTTTGACATCGACTGTAATGATGGCAGTTAGCCTTTTCAGAGTTACATGACCCCTCATTCTGAAGTGCTTAAACCACAACAACCAAAAATTTTCCGCCTAAAGTCACGATTTAAAAACAGTAAGACGGCCTTTCTGTTGATGATAATCACAATTTCACTTTCTTGAACGTTACTTGACTGTCAAGTGGATTCTTACAGGCGTTTCTTATTGTTTACCACTACCAGGGCGTACTTCGTGATACCATTTAGGGATGCGTGGCATTCTGGAATCGAGGAAGCAGTATCTGCAGTTGCTTACATGTGGCTTACAGTCGTGGCAGACTGGCTCAAGCGTCCAACAGCAGTAATTCTGGTACTCATCGTTTACACTCATATCCAATATGTTGAGCGACCGTACAGTAAAGAGACGAGTCTCATCTCAGGCATTACACCAAGGTACAGACGTCTCCTGTCACAACTGATATACATCAAAATTTCACACTCTGTGTGTCCTTGCTTTTCACTGGATAGCTTAGGTTTCTAGTTCTGCCAATCAAATGATATATTAACAACTTCCGTTACTATTCACGTCCTCATTCCACATGCTTCAAAACATAGTCACCTCAAAAATTTTCTTCTAACAAGATTTGCAAGTAATAGTCGTCCCACGTCTCCCCCAGGACTTGAAAAATGCATGTCGTCGAGCACTGCTGCATGCTGCAATGTTGTATGACTCTTGGACACAGCTGTGACTTCCCCATAGAGCACTACCGTTCTTGGATGCTATTCAACCCACATTTTCGAATTGTCGCTGTACCACTTGTTGTTTCATTAACTGACTGCTACTTCCATCCGCAGAATTTCGAATATATCAGTAATTTATCATTCACTGTTTTGCTGCAGCGTTTTCTTAGAGTGCAGCAAAGCTAGCACAGATTGAATCTGCATCGGCATAGACACAGATTCGAAGGCAGAGCCATGCGGGGCTAGCCAAGCGGTCTAAGGCACTGCAGTTATGGACTGTGCGGCTGGTTCCGGTGGAGGTTCGAGTCCTCCCTCGGGCATGGGTGTGTATGTTTGTCCTAGGATAATTTAGGTTAGGTAGTGTGTAAGCTTAGGGACTGATAACCTTAGCAGTTAAGTCTCATAAGATTTCAAACACATTATCATTTATCGAAGGCAGAGAAAAGAAATGTTTATGTGACAGAAATTTTAGGCTGCAATCCTGGTTCTAATATCAGTAAAAAAATTAGAACACATTTATCCTCACATAACCCGAGGGACTCTAAAGGACAACGACTTGATCCTTGAAGAGGTACCAACTGTAACAATTATCTGCAGTAGATGGAACAGCAGCAGCAGTGATTAAATTATAATAAGCTCTAATGGCCCATTCCTGACCGTAACAGCTATTGAATATACTTAAAACTGCCTTTTTTTATTTGTGGCTTGCTTTTGAATACGGACAAAAATACGTAAGGTCAGAATTCGTGTAGAATCACAGCATGGCAATTAAGTGAAAGACTGTATGACGTCTCACTTCGTCCAGTGTTAGATTTCATGACACTTTTCATATAACTGCTGGAGTACACATTGTTCCCTAGAACGCATTCTAGGTGTTTTGTTTTGCACGTAAGGCGTTGCAGCTGACATATTCGCCGTCTGCACGTTACGAGCGTACCGGTCATATCTCTTTCCTTAGTCAGGTGATGTTCTGAAAGTTTCTACAGATATCGATCCTGCACCGAAAGCCAAATCTCAATACATCAACAAGTGGGGACTGAAACCTCAACACTTGAAGTTTGTAACGACGCCTTGACCAACTATGGGAGAAGAAAGCCCTTTTGCTGTACTCTCTCGCGTTTCTGTGGCGGTGCTGGAGTGAAGAGACCACTCCAAAGTTCTTGAAATGCCGTTGGGCGTTGGCTCGACAGATACATAGAATCTCTGGTCATAGACTCGGCTACAATAAGTCACGTGTAATGGCTTACCATTCTCATCTTGCAGATCCGTCAATTAGGTTCGATCAGTCCTCAGTTAACAATTGCTTTTAATGAAATTTGGAAACGTCGTTAATACAATGACGATTATTATGCTTTATTCACAGTTAAAGTGCGCACAAGTCAATTAAAACCAAGAAGTGAAGTAGTTTGTGGACAGTTGTCGCTGGTGCAGGAGCTCTGTGATGGAAACTTCGTTCAGCCGCCAAAGCCGCGGCCACCTCCGGCTCCGAAGCCGCCACCGCCAAATCCAGGACGACCTCCTCCAGGGCCAAAGCCGCCGCCTCCTCCAGGGCCGAAGCCGCCGCCTCCGCCGGGCCTCCCGGAACCAGGGCCGCCAAAACCACCCCCAGGACGGCCGAAACCGCCCTGGCCAAACTGCGCGTGCGCCAAGGCGGCAACGCACAGCAGCAGCGTGAACAGTGCCTGCTGACAGAGAAATAGTAACGTCATCGTATCAAGTATATTCGATCGACTACTGTGTCAAAATGAATCAAAACCATCGTCTGGATTACTCTTTTCATTAATGATTACTGATTTCAATCATCTTCAGATCTGGTGCTGCAAGATCCGGTTTTCAGTAGTGGTAATAATGACATAATACTAACGTGCACTTATGTATGACTTGACGCTCAAAGGCAAAAAAACATTACATACCATGAAGGAAATGTCCCAATGGGACGGAAATCAGCAGAGGCTATCTAGGTGTACAGACAAACAAGTGATTAACTTTCAGAAAAACTTCATCATTTATTCCAGAGGAAAAGCTCCACAAATGGTGCAAGTCAATAACACAGTCGTGACTGTGGTCCATCTCTCACCCTTGTGGAAACAGTTATTCAGTGTGGTATTGATTGATAGAGTTCTTGGAAGTCGTCCCAAGGGATATCGTACAAGATTGCAGTTAGCGAGTTAAATCGTCAAAATCCTGATACGATTGGAGAGCCCTGCCCATAATGCTCTAAATTTTCTCAGTTGGGGAAGATCTTACGAACCTGATGGCTAAGTTAGGGTTTCACAAACGTGAAGACTCGCAGTAGAAACTCTCGTCCTGTGCGAACCACCATTAACTTGCTGAAATGTAAGCCTAATAAGGTTTGCCATGAAGGGCAAAAAAACTCGGCGTAGAATATCGCCGACGTATCGCTGTGCTTTAAGGATGCCTTGGATGATAACCAAAACGGTCCTGTTATGAAAAAAATGGTTCCTCAGGACATCTCTCCTAGCTGTTGGGCTCTATGGCAAGCGACGGTCAGGTTGGTATCTTACTGTTGTCCCGAGCGTCTCCAGACACGTCCTCGGCTAGCAGTCTTGTCCATTGGAGTATAGTTGTCTTCAGGAGACGCCACAGACAGGGGTGGAATCCTTTTGGTAATCACCACTGCACCCTAACATCACCACTGCACCCTAACATCACAGAGGTATGTCAGTGACATTCTACATCCCGTTTTCTTACCCTTCATGGAAATCCATCCTGGGCTTACGTTTCAGCATGGTAATGTCCTCCTGCACGACGTGAGAGTTTCTACTGCTTGTTTTTGTGCTTAGAAAACCCCAACTTGGTCAGCGAGGTCGCCACGGATCTATCCCCGACTGAAAACTTTTGGAGCAATATGGGCAGGTTCCTCCAACCAGCTCGGAATTCTGAAGTCCCATTGAGCCAAGTGGACAGAATTTGGCACGACATCTGTCAGGATGATATCCTAGGACTCCATCAACAATTCCAAGCAAATAGCTATTTGCAAGATTTTGTAATGAGGCCCTAACAAGAATGATGAAGATTGGGTAGGTAGATCGAACATGTAAAGGTGAGGTACCGAATCAAAATAGGGGAAAATTAAGATTATACAACAATTTTATTAACACGAGAGGTTCAGATCCTGAAGCGTCAGGGAATACTCATGTTGGTAATATGAGTAGGTTTTGGGGACGTAGGCTTTGGAGGACCACAAGGCTCGAATAAAATTAACAGATTAGAATGTACAGACTGTAGTTACACAGAGATAACTAGCATTGAATAGGTAGACTAGCGTGGAGAGCTGCATCAAACAAGTCTTCGGACTCAAGACCACAGCTACAGAAATCACTCCAACAAAGAAATATTTGGATTTTTGTCTTAACTTTTTCTAGGAGCACCTGTCAATTTTTGACGATTCCGCAGAAACAGTCTTCAGTAGTTTCACATCATAACACAACAGTGATCCTGAGATGTACACCCCACCTTACTTGGACAAAACCCCACTGTAAATTCTCACATTGGTAAATAGCTTAGATGTGGCCAGTTTCATGACATTAAACCAAGATCACGACTAAGTGCAACAGCTCGTGCACAAATGAGTAAAACCATTACTGGTTTGGAGGTATGTATGGTAAAGTACTGTATTGTGGTTACAGTTGCGTTGCAGAAAAGTGACCAGACAATCCATTATGTAACATCGCGACCTAAATTCTTACGTTAGGTTGGCTCATCTCTTTCGTGTTGGATGTACTCCGTGCAGAATGGGGCGCGGTATTTCATTGCTATACCATTAACATAAAAATAGTCATCGGAAAATTATCTCTTCTGTTATACAGTCTCTTGCTCGTTCATGCAATTTGCAAACTGTAGTCGCAGTTACATATCCCTCACCAAATTCTTATTGGCTGCTATAGTGTTGAATGAAACGAATGAAAGCCGTAATAAATAATTCGTTGGCGTAAACATTCCAGTTCACCATTGGCTTTTATTCTTGACTTTCTGAAGACATCGAACCAAAACCATCTGCCGGCTTCAACGTTCCTTGCTTGTGTGAGCACTGGCAGCGTGCAGGCTGTTCTCCTGCAGACGCACTACATTCGGATATGTATATCGAACTGACTCCATATTGTAAACAGGTAAGGGCCCCAACCTAAACGATGCTATGCAAGTAACTGAAAATGGCTTCAGGACTGACTGATTTTCAGTTATATACTCTTTTCAAAATGCACCTAGTTAAACACTGTTTACCAACTATGAACATGTCAGTTGTAATGCAGTTTTCCTAGGGACACCACGTGGAGCGACACAGAGCATATCAATCGTGAATTTCTGGAAGTGTTTATTCCAACACAGGAAATTCAGCCCTTATGACGGTGCACTGAATATGAAGTCTATAATTTCGAAGCAAACAGATACATGGTGTATTACCAAACTTAAACAAAAGCCACTCAGCAGACGGCAGACACACTTGTCGTTCACAGAATTAAATTTTCGCTCTGTAACGGAGTGTGTGCTGATATGGAACTAACTAACAGATTAAAACTGTGGGCCAGACCGAGAGTCGAACGCGATACCTTTACCTTTCACAGGCAAGGGCTCTACCAACTGAGCTACCCAAGCACGACTCAGGACCCGTCCTCACGGCTCCAATTCCGTCAATACGTCTCCTACCTTCCAAACTTCACAGAAGCTCTCCGGCGAACCTTACGGAACTAGCACCCCTGGAAGAAGGTATACTGCGGAGACATGGCTTAGTCACAGCCTGGGGATGTTTTCAGAATGGAAATAGCTGGAAGTTCGTAGCATGGTCAAGGTATCTCCCTGTATAATGGTAAGACAGAGATTTCTAAACCACATTTCAAATTGAAAAACATCTGACCATGCTTTACAGGTTGCGAAATGAACTTTGAAACTAAAGAAATTGTTGGATAGGAAGTTGAGTAGAGGGGCCGTGTACGTCAAAACAACCGGGTGCTACTGACATTTCCAAAGAAAGTATTAGGAAACAACTGACTGCAACTTTGGAAAGGAATACAGGGGACGACGAATGAGTAGCTTTGAGCTATGGGTAGTGAAGAGAGTAGAGAATCAACTTTATAGAGAGACAAGATCGAGCAGAAATTCTGTGATAACACACAAGACAATTAATTTAACTGACGAAAGAAGGAAACGTAAAAACCTATCAAGTAAAGCTGGCAAAAGGAATACAAACGTTTAAATGTGAGACTGGAATTCCAAAGCTGCACAGCAGGAATAGGTAGAAGAAAGTGCATGTCTTTGGGAAAGGTGGATGGAGCCTATAGGAAAATATAATATATCTTTAGAGGAAGGGCCGACCGGTGTGGCCGTGCGGTTCTAGGCGCTTCAGTCTGGAACCGCGTGACCGCTACGGTCGCAGGTTCGCATCTTGCCTCGGGCATGGATGTGTGTGATGTCCTTAGGTTAGTTAGGTTTAAATAGTTCTAAGTTCTAGGGGACTGATGACCACAGATGTTAAGTCCCATAGTGCTCAGAGCCATTTAGAGGAAGGAGAAGCAGCTGTACCATCGCCGGTATTAAGGAGTTCAGATGGCACCCCAGTATCAAGTAGATAACGTACGACTGAAAGGTGGAAAGAATATGTAGAAGGATTATACATGTGAAATGAAGATGAAGGCACTATTATGGATAGGGTAGAGGAAATAGTGAAAATGAGGCGGGAGATGTGGTAGTGGGAGAAGGATTTGAAAGAGCGCTGAGAGGCCAAAGTCATAAAAAGTCTCATGGAGTGGACGACATTCTGTTAGAATTATCAGGAAAGATTTCAGTGAACAAAAGCAGGAAGTATCTTACATCATGTAATAATCCCGTGACAGATCGCCAAGTGCGCCACTGGTCTCCGGCTGAAATTCTTGTTGTGCGCGATGTCTCCAACAAGTTTCAGATAAGGTGTTTTCCTGTGTAACTTACAAAATAATAAGCTCGATTAGCTGTTTCAAGTTGGTTAGATTGTAGAATGTATCCTTACACTAATGTACGTAGGACAAGTCGGAAAGCATGCATAAACAAGGTCCTGTCAGCCACGTGGAATTATCAACCCCAGTTTACTTCGGAAAGCACATCGATGAAACTTGTCGCTCCTGACACAAGCAATTTTGCATCTCTTCCGTCGGTTATTTAGAAGGAGTAGCATTAAGGAAAATAGGCAATCCTATGGACATCTCAGTTAAACGAAAATTTCAACATCAGAGCATACTTCTGAACAGCAATTATGTACAGCATATTGCATCCACTCTTAAAACTTTGAACTTTTCCTGCTCGATAACTTACATTGATAGAAATTGGAGTTAAGTTAATGTGTATGCGTTTTCAAAACACCAACTGCATTTTGGAATATAGTAATGTTCTATTTTAAAAAAAAAATTGAGCTCATTGTTGTAGCTCCCTAGAAAATAACTATATAAACTACGTTTTAACTCTGCAGATTGAGTAATCATTTAACCTTTATCTATCTAAATAAATATTCGTTTCATTTAGTATTTTGTAAGTGACAGAGAAAAACGCCTTATCCGAACCATTTTGTTAATGAAACTTCCTGGCAGATTAAAACTGTGTGCCCGACCGAGACTCGAACTCGGGACCTTTGCCTTTCGCGGGCAAGTGCTCTACCAACTGAGCTACCGAAGCACGACTCACGCCCGGTACGCAGAGCTTTACCTCTGCCAGTACCTGGTTCGCAGGAGAGCTTCTGTAAAGTTTGGAAAGTAGGAGACGAGGTACTGGCAGAGGTAAAGCTGTGCGTACCGGGCGTGAGTCGTGCTTCGGTAGCTCAGTTGGTAGAGCACTTGCCCGCGAAAGGCAAAGGTCCCGAGTTCGAGTCTCGGTCGGGCACACAGTTTTAATCTGCCAGGAAGTTTCATATCAGCGCACACTCCGCTGCAGAGTGAAAATCTCATTCAGGCATTTTGTTAATGATTAAGGAAAACCATATTAGCTGTATTTTAACACACTTATTGTGTCATGACCAAAGGAAATAAAGAAGGAATATTGTATTTAACATCCCGTCGACATCGAGGTCATTAGAGACGGAGCACAAGCATGGTTGGGTTGAATCAAGGAGCAGAAGGAAATTGGCTGTGCCCTTTCAAAAGATCCATCTCGGCATTTGCCTGGAGCGAATAAGAGAAATCACGGAAAACCTAAATCTGGATGGCTGGACACAGGCTTGAACGTACTCTTTCCACATGCGAGTGCAATGTGCTAACCATTCCGCAACCTCGCTCGAAACGTCTTGTGACTCGTTTCGTTTCTCCGAACATCTTCAGGTTGCCGGGTGGTGCTGAAGTCAAGATATAGGTTGCCTGCAATATTAAAGACAACATCCAAGACCACTGACCGTAAACATAATCAAACATATTCTACGCACTCTGCATTTGTGGTTCCAGACTTTTATTCACCAAGGCAATAATGAGGTATGAAGGTGTTACAAAATATCATGCGCTCTATTCACGCCCACCCTCTCTCTCTCTCTCTCTCTCTCTCTCTCCCTGTCTACTACACATTCAGACACACACACACACACACACACACGCGCGCGCGCGCGCGCGCTTGTACTTCATAGCAAAGCTGTAGTAGTCCATTATCAAACTACTGAGACAATCGAAGTTCTTCCCATTGATACACCAATGCGTAAAAGTCATATCTCAAAATGTATTCACTATCTGTTCCAAACAAGCGTCCAGAAAAAGCTAACAAAACTCTAAGCTATTAACTGTCTTTCTCAGCTCTGCAACAGCATTTTTTTCCGTAATGCCACAAAAGATTTCGATCCTAAGCATTGACAAAATGTCTTTCTTATTCTCCGCAAATTATGGTTTGTGTCATTAGTGTCATTAGTAATACTTCCACTGATGTGGAGATACATTTTAGTGCACTTACATTTTTCGGCAGCTGATGATACTTTACACCCAAATGCCATGCGTCGCGAATCAGCGTCATACCAAAGCTATTCTAACGATAATGATGATATTTGGTTTGTGGGGTGCTCAACGGCGTGGTCATTAGCTCCCGTAAAAACTCCTAATTTTGACACAGTTCTATTTTTACACAGTCCAATATTTCCACTGTCATGAATGATGATGATGATAATGAAATGATGTGGACAACACAAAGACCCTGTCCCCGTGCAGAGAAAATCACCAACCAGGCCGGGAATCGAACCCGGGACTCCGTGATCCAGAGGCTGCAACGCTACCCAGTAGACCACGAGCTGCGGACCAAGCTACTCTAATGGATGGAAGGTTAATTGTATTTGAGTGCCAGTGGCGGTAGGTACGGGTTCTACACGATGCTACTAACGCCTGTGATACATGTTACCCTCTCCCGCTTGTTTTGGGTACTCGTAGAGCGACTTGCTGTTCGCACCATTGTTCGCTACACACTCACACACACACACAGACACACACACACAGACACAAATACGTTATCGCCATTATTTGGGCAATTACAGCTAGATAAAAAGGTAAGTTCGTTTCTGAAAAGTGTTTGTGACAAGACGTAAATCACATTTTGATGTAACAAACTAGTTGCACGTGCAAGTAGATAGGAAAAACTGTTTGTTTAAAACATGCACCACTGGGCGTTTATGTGCCTCCGCCGGCGCGTGAAAGAGATGAAATCATGAGAAGTGCAATCAAATATCTTGATTTATTCGTAGCATCACATACTTCAATTTATTACAAGTTTCCAATAACTGGTATGAACATGCAACCTCACCATTCTTTCGACTGATTACTTTTCATTTTTTATGCGAGTTGCAAATTCTAATGAACGGCTATTACTCTGAAAATTTTATTTTTGTAGCGACGGATCCCCAAATTTTATGCTCCACGAAATGGAAATGGAAATTTTAAAGCTAAGTGCCACATACGGAGAGGGACTGTAAGAGTTTCAAAATTAACCGCAATAAAAACAGTTGTCTGCTATAATTAAAATCCGGAATAGCAGTGCCACTTCACAAGTAGAGATAAGACATGACAAATAAGGAGAGATAGGCATTCAGCAGTACAGAAGCAGAACTACTACGCGAGAAGCATCAGGGCCCAACAAGACAGGTTCTGTACAAACTAGCGCAGTACGTCATTGGCCTCACATTACCACCACAAGACCAAATTGTAAATGACAGACAATATTCGTATGCAGGAAATATAACTAAGGTTCGTCTGTGTCTAAACAAGAGAATAAACTGAATTTTACGAATATGGCTATATTTTTTTAATATACAATAATTTGAAATGCCAGCTTGTATCATAATTTTTAATCATGTAAATCCTATCACTGTATCTTAAAAATGTTAAATAATTTCTTTTTACCGATGGAATGCTGTTAGCGTTTAATTTCTCAAATTCCTCCGGTTGCAAATATACGAAGTACCCAATTACTCCCGACAGGTATAACGTATGTCAGATTTGGCTTTATGTACCCTATAACAATGAGCTACTGGTTACAGAATATGATTTGTCTTCTTGCAAGTAGAAATTTTTTCAGTGTATTAAGAGGATAAATCTTTCTTGTTGTAAGATATGATGTGGTTTAGAACTAACTATTTTGAGTTGATGATCAATAGCTATGTAGCAACAGACGCTACAAACTATATCTAAAAATAGGTTCATCATAATGAAACGATAGTTTTAACGCTCTTGAAATGGTCAGATGGTGACAATTTCATCTCTCGAAGAGGAAAGCCATACTAGATTCCTCTCCACTAGCGCCTGTACACAACGATCAGTAAGGAACTCCAGATGAAGTGTTGACAATCACGGCAACGGAAGCTTATTCGCATACGATTGGCGAAGACATGGAGGCACTCACCAGCAGTTTAGCCATGGCGTGGTCTGCAGCTGGCAGCACCGTGTGGCGATTGGCAGCCGAACGTGGCTTATATACAGTATCGTAACCTTGTTGGCTGTTTAGTAAATATTAGTTTTCCAAACACTGTACGGGGAAGACTGTTTTCGCGTCTTCAACGGGAATTTCCTGGCCATCGTGGTTTCGGGAGGCAGCAGGTGTCAAAGAAGAGTTTCACTGCTTCCTGGAAAAGCAGCCATTGACACTGACGCGTCCGGTATGCGCTATTATGAGCCAATTCCTTGAGGCTAGCGGACACTGAAATTTATGATCTGGAAGATAAAACATCGCCTCTAACACATTACGTGTGGATGAATTGTAAATGAAATATTTAATTTGGCTACATCAACTAGAGCAGATGGTATTAAAATTCCAGTTGTACAAGTATTGTGTGAAGTTTGTGACGGGGCTCAATCAGTCAGGGAAAGTGAATGGTGTTACACATTCAAAACATCATCTCCATTATGGACAAAGCAAAAAATAACATATGGATTTATTGAATGGAGATCGCAAGAGATTAAATCCGCCGCGTATGCAGACAGATTTTCATTCTTCTTTTACAGTCTGTTAAGTATGAGCGTGGTCCGCATTACACACAGATGGTAAAAGATATGGCCTTATTTCTTTCCCAGCCAAATTGAGGGAACTATTGTCTTTGATATCCATAGAAGCTTTAGGTTACTTTGAATTCTTGGCTGAGGTACACGAATAGATATGAGTACAGCATACGCGTAGCTTTTTGGGGTTGTCACGCCAAACATCCGATAATGAGTAACGCCGCGACCTCTAAATGTACCGGGAAATCAAATTCATTTTTAAAAAAGAGGGTAACGCGCTACAAATTGGTTTAAAACGTGGCTCAGTCAGTGAAGTGAATCCAAATACGGAAAAAAGATTTTAATTCTTTTTGGGCAACCCATTCGTAACATTGCGTCATGTGAAAGCAAAACTCACTTTGAAAACGCTGTCAACACAGATTCGACGCTTTGGATGTCTCTTTCAGGTGAATAAGCGGAAAACTTGGTTTCAAGCATGTCTCGGAGATTCCAAACAATTATTGACGCTGCAATTGACTGGACATATTATTAATTGTAATTGTATCTTTCCTTCGTTCATATATAATGTATGTACAAGATTTATAAAATTTATTTTGTTGTCAAATACACACATCAAAAAAAGTTTTGCATCCCTCGGTTCCAAGAGTTCTGGAACCTGTACAGAAAATTTGAACAGAGACCAACATAAACATCATTTTTATTGCTCATGAAAACCACACATTGCATGTTGTACCACCAAACAGCGAGATCTTCAGAGGTGGCTGTCCAGACTGCTGTACACACTGGTACCTCTAATACCCAGCAGCACGTCCTCTTGCATTGATGCATGGCTGTATTCGTCGTTGCATACTATCCACAAGTTCATCAAGGCACTGTTGGTCCACATTGTCACACTCCTCAAAAGCGATTCGGCATAGATCCCTCAGAGTGGTTGGTGGGTCACGTCGTACATAAACAACCCTCTTCAGTCTATCCCAGGCATGTACGATAGGATTCATGTCTGGAGAACATGCTGGCCACTCTAGTCGAGCGATGTCGTTATCCTGAAGGAAGTCATTCGCAAGATGTGCACAATGGGGCCGCGAATTGTAGTCAATGAAGACGAATGCCTCGCCAATTGCTGCCGATATTGTTGCACTATAGGTCGGAGGATGGCATTCACTCATCGTACAGCCGTTACGGCGCTTTCCATGACCACCAGGGGCGCACGTCGGCCCCACATAATGCCACCCCATAGCAGCAGGGAGCCTCCACCTTGCTGCATTCGCTGGTCAGTGTGTCTAAGGCGTTCAGCCTGACCGGGTTGCCTGAAAACACGTTTCCGACGATTGTCTGGTTGAATATATATGCGACACTCATCGGTGAAGAGAATGTGATGCCAATCCTGAGCGGTCCATTCGGCATGTTGTTGGGCCCATTTGTACCGCGCTACATGGTGTCGTGGTTGCAAAGATGGACCTCGCCATGGACGCCGGGAATGAAGTAGCGCATCATGCAGCCTATTGTGCACACTTTGAGTCGTAACACGACGTCCTGTGTCTGAACGAAAAGCATTATTCAACATGGTGGTGTTGCTGTCTGGGTTCCTCCGAGCCATAATCCATAGTAGCCCTTGGGCGGCCCGAGCGAGGCATGTGATCGACAGTTCCTGTCTCTCTGTATCTCCTCCATGTCCGAACAACATCCCTTTGGTTCACTCCCAGACGCCTAGTCATTTCCCTTATTGAGAGCCCTTCCTGGTACAAAGTAACAACTCGACCGAACCGGTATTGAACGTCTAGCCATGGTTGAACTACAGGCAACACGACTTGTGTACCTCCTTCCTGGTGGAATGACTGGAACCGATAGGCTGACTGACGCCCTCCGTCTACAAGGCGCTGCTCATGCATGATTGTTTACATCTTTGGGCGGATTTAGTGACATCTCTGAACAGTCAAAGGGACTGTGTCTGTCGTCAGGATTTCTGGGAGCCGGGGTGATGCTAAACTTTTGTTGATGTGTGTATAATTTTTTACTGTTTAACCCGGTCACGATTTTACTTGACAAACTGTACATTAACATCACTCTCTATCTTTGCATGAGTGTTGTATTTTTATGTGTAACCGTTAATTGTATCTCTGATAGTATAAGGCGGTGTCGTTTTGATGGATAGGGACAAAATTTGTTGCTCAAACAATTAGCGATTAGGTGACAAGAAGGCTACCGAACTAGCATCTCCATCCAAACTCCGATCATTGTCAACAGCGACACATGACTCCAATGGAAACGCCCCTGCAGCGAAATTTAGATGCGAATCCAGAAAAATGGTTCACAGGAGCGGCACATTTACTCGTATATCTGCCGCATTTCGAAAAAGACGACAGTCTGTTCCATCATCAGTACTTCCTAAATTCTTATAATTTTTATTGTCATTTACACCTTTCTTGGAGAACATGCTGTTATACATATGACATCATATGTATACCTTATACGACAGGAGTATAGTGTGCTACCAGACAAATGTTCCACACTTGATATCTACTTTTGATGCGACGTTGACTATGGGCAGCCGGATATAATGGTAATACTCTGTTCTAGTATTACTGCAAGTAAATTGACAATGGCATTATTTAACCCATTTTACTTAGGATGATTTTCATTAAATTTGGATTAAATAAAAATGGATGGTTTTTCTACGTTTATTTTTATTTTAGTTTTCTTTTATTTATTATTTTTATTTATTATTATGTTTCATTTATTATACGTATATAGATAAGATAACATGCATGACACCTGAGATTTCAGCATTCACAGTTATTTACAGGTCTTTTACAGTAGTCAAGGGCCTCAGATCAGTTAGCTACTTTTGATCCTTGGAGGTATCCCCGTATTTACAGATGTTATTACTTTTTATTTAACTTGCGGGCGACCTAAACCATGTGGGTTCCTTGCTGCCTTTTTACTTATATTATACCGTTTAGATATGTTTTTATATATCATGTTTGTTGTACAGCACTGCATATGTTCAGTTGCATCCTGTCTGATATTTCCCCCTTTTCAAAATTTACATATGTTTGAGACTATGTTGTTTTACACTGTCACGGGTTTAAAATAAGCCAGTAATTGCCGTATAAGATTCTAGCTTTTTCACACAAGGTAATTACCATACGTATGATTATTGTGAAACATTTTCCTGCTGCGTGTTTTTATGTTTATGCACTTTTATCCATTTTATGATTCGAGGTTCTGTAAAAAATTATATGTTTTGAAACCTTTCCATGTATTGATGTGTACATTCATAGGGTGATTTTGAAGTAGTGTGGTATCGTACATTTTACATCAATTAAATTATTATACGCAGGTGTTGTACCTATATAAGTACAAGTTTGATAAACAGGACATGAAGACAACGCAAATGCAGCGTCGAAAATAGTCGTCCGAATAATAAATACATTGAAAATACGTCTTTGGTGTTCAGCTTCCATTACTTACATTGTCAGCCTCAGTCCGACGTCCACAATACACAGTACACAAGTACTTGGGTCTACCACTGCAGTGCTAGGATCTATTAGAGACATTCAGTTTCGGAAACGGATAGTGGAAGAGGAACTTTAATACTGACTATAATGTTTAAAGGAAAAGTGTTCTTTATTTTCGAATTAAATTAAGGTTCACAATAGAAATGTTTCCCTCGATAGGGTTGAGTACACAATCTGGAGCTTCCAGACAGATTATAAAATGAACTTATCTCTATGAGAACCTCCACGCTAGCTTAGGCATCCAAGAAGGCCTCGCCTAAAGCGTTTGGATAGCAGACAAGTACTGTCAAAGAATAGGTACGTAGGTACGTTAATTCTAGCTGTGAGAGGTGCCCAAATGCCATACCTTAGCTTACTCAGGGTTGCCGACCAAAAAGGAAGGTCCAAGCTTGTATCTCAGCCCAGAACTTACATTGTCTTAGATTTGACTTTTAGTACATTTATGTATAAATTACATCTAACGAAACGGGGCACAAAACTTCAGTTTTCAGTTGAAAAAAAAACGCATTGTTGGTAGGGAACATTTTTTCTGAAAAACCACTGGCTTTTCGCCAGGGGGCACTTCATTGTAACTTTCGCAGCTTACCATTATCTCGAGAGTGAAGTGAGATCGGGAAAACCTTCCAGTGAAAGTCTCGTACGGTTTATGAAATCCGTCCACTGGTGAAATTCTCGTGGACTAGGAATGGCCTTGAAATTCTTCAGTTGGAGTTAACCTAAAGCAAATACCATAGGCATTAACAGAACCCAATGTGCACTACTTGGAGGGTGCAGAATTAGGACCAGCATTGTGGTTTCGCCGACACAATCAGAGAAGAGACGGGTGGAGCTTTGAGGATAATTAATAAGTGTCACCGTCGGGGAATTTGGCATCATGACTGCGGTTCAGAGAAATTTTACCTTTGGAGACACTGAAAATTTCTCGGCTGTGCTCACTTAGAACGATTCTTGACTGGCTTGGCTCATAAATTTTTCTCTTATGGACTTTGTGCTAAGGGATTTAGAAAAATTCCACCTCTTCAAACTCTGATGAATTTAGTCTCGTGGAACTCACAACAATCTCGTCTCTCGAGACACTAATGAGTTCCTGCGAAGTGAAATTTTTCCAAATCCGTACAAGCAAAATTATTCTCAACGAACATTTGGACTCCACAAGAGAAAAATTTATCTGAGTCACCTTGTCTCGCAACCAACTTTTCGGACCCGTCTTTCGTTTCTGCTTCTCTCCATATTTGAAATGGACGGATTAACGTGGGGTATTTCATTATTTTATTGTTAACGTCTGTATCGAGATATGTAAATTTGCCCTCTTGAAAGACACATTTTCTGAAAGAGCGGACTTGAATACTGTATGTTTTGGCTTCACGTTGTGGCGTAAACAGTGTCCACTGTAATAAGTCAGTTGTCCTGCAACAAGCTTGCTGGATGTTTCGTTTAAGGAAAAACCTAAGAAAACCTATAATAGTAAAAGTGAACAGTGTAATTCATTTTCCGACTGTAATCTGCCCGAAATGGCTGATTACACGCCGTTACAAATAGTGAGCCGGCAGGGGTGGCCGAGCGGTTCTGGGCGCTACAGTCTGGAACCGCGCGACCGCTACGGTCGCAGGTTCGAATCCTGCCTCGGGCATGGCTGTGTGTGATGTCCTTAGGTTAGTTAGGTTTAAGTAGTTCTGAGTTCTAGGGAACTGATGATCTCAGAAGTTTAGTCCCATAGTGCTCAGAGCCATTTGAACCATTTGAACAAATAGTGAGAATTATAAAAATTGTTGGCGAGTGTCGCGATTATTATGCAACCGCGCGAAGATTGTATGCCGAAAGGTATCCCGATGCCCGTCATTCCACGAAGGTTACAATTAGGTAAGACGAGTTGAACGAGAGACTTTGAAAAGGCACGGACGAAAGACGGGCCCAAGAGAGTCGACTGCGCTGGGAGTTCGTGCTATCGTCGCTGAAGATCGACAACTTTCCACTCGTCAGATTCAGAGAATGCATGGCGTGCCTCGATCGACGGTATCTCGTGTTTTAAGTTACTTTAAATTCCACCCACATATCACGCAAGCAATTGAGCATGGGGATTCTGAGAGACGCCAGGCATTTTGAAAATGGGTCGATAAGCACATACGTTGTGATCCCTTTCTCTTCGCACCCATTCTCTTTACAGACGAGGCGAACTTCGACAATATGAGAGGAGACAATCTCCATAATGCACACTACTGGGCGGAAGCAATTCCTCGCTGGCTACGAGATCACCTTACACAGAAACCGAGCGAGGTGGCGCAGTGGTTAGACACTGGACTCGCATTCGGGAGGACGACGGTTCAATCCCGCGTCCGGCCATCCTGATTTAGGTTTTCCGTGATTTCCCTAAATCGCTCCAGGCAAATGCCGGGATGGTTCCTTTCAAAGGGCACGGCCGACTTCCTTCCCCGTCCTCCTCCAACCGGATGAGACCGATGACCTCGCTGTCTGGTCTCCTTCCCCAAAACAACCAACCTTACACAGAGACTGTGATCAATCACTGTCTGGGCGGTCATTGTTGGAGACTACGTGATACGTCCTGTTTTTTATGGTGTAACGTTGAACGGCTTGCGCCATTTTCATATGCTCCGGAATCTGGTGCTTTCTTTACTAATATCTTCCCAGAAATACGAGCACGTATGTGGTTTCAATGTGACTGCGCCCCTGCACATCAGGCCTTACCTGTCAGAAGGTACTTCAATGCAACTTACCCGAATCGATGGATTGGTATTGGTAGCGCAGTTCATGAATTCCCGCCAAGATCGCCAGACTTAATACCATTCGACTTCTTTTTATGGGGAGCTTTGGAGCAGAAGATGTACTCCACTCTCCCGGCGACGCCAGAAGAAGAAGATACGAGAGAAATGATTGTGGCGTTTTTCCAGGCAATCACCCATCAAACATTGAATGATGTCGAGACCAGTTTCCGACAGAGAGTGCAAATGTGCATTAGGCAAAATGGGCAGATGATCGAGCATCTGAGATCCTAAATTTCTAGTGAAAACCATGTTAATCAGCCCTTTCCAGGCCTAACAGTGTACGAAGTCTGCTGGGCAACGTCCACATGGTGCTCACTGTGTTCCGCTAATTCCGACGATATTTTCTTCCTGGTCAGTCACTATTGAAGAATTTCAAGGCCATTTCAAAGTAACAAAAATTTCACCAGTGGAAAGAGTTCAGAAACCATACAAATTTTCACTGAAAATTCATCCCGCTCTCGCTTCGTTCTCGAGATACTGGTAACCTGGGAAAGTTACAATGAAGTGCCCCTGGAGATAAACAATTGGTTTTTCGAAAAAAATGTTCTACTACAAACAGTGCGTATTTTTTGACGTAGAATATGATTATGGAATAAAGAATAGAGGTTATCATTTGCAAAAATGGACTTGACCTTGGCTTATATATATATATATATATATATATATATATATATATATATATATATATATATATATATACGGATGTAAATTTCATAATTGAGCGCTGCTGACACATCATATTCTTGTAATTACCAATAACATTAGATATTTCTTTAAGTTTAATCCTTCATGAAAGTAGCTTATATTGCGGAACCACCATTAACATGGTCCTTGCTTCTTACTAATAATGCTCAGTAGAAGCTGCAAGTCGTCGTTATTGGAACAACTGCCAAACTATGCATTCTAATATTGTAACCATAGTCGTTTGCTCTGCCTACCTGTCTGCGTGCATGTTGAATAGATGTTCAAAATGTATTCCTCTTTCACTTGTTGGATCATTCAGTTACAACAGCCTCCATATAATTAATTTTATAATAATTACCACAAATATGCACCATATTTCAACAAGAACGTACCTGTGATGCACTTTCACGGGATCCAGGTGATCTGTAAGGTGCGATTGTGTTGGCATAGGATGAAGATCGGGGAAAGTCAATTCACCGCACGTCCAATCCACTCTACAATTTATTACAATCGCTTTGGTTTTCTCTCTTCTGTTGCCAGCGTTACACATGGCAAAGAGCTAATTAGTGTGGCACGTGGCAGCATAAGTAGGTCCTACTGCTGACAGTATTTCCGAAATATTATTCCATTAAAATAAATCAGTAAATTTCTTGTTCAGTGTTTAGCACACATACGTCCACATTCTGGAGGAAAATTATCTGTGGTAGTAATAACTGATTCACAAGTAAATACTTGTTGTTTCTGCGATTAAAATTAATTACATTCCTGTATTCATATTTCTAAACGTAACTTTGATGGATAGAGGTTGTAATTCAGCTGTTACATCTACTATTGAAGAAGATACGGCAAGAGCGATTTGTTCAAAATGAAGCGTTAACGAAGACATGTCACATATAAATAGACGTAAAAGAGAGTACGATTTAAAATTTCCGTTTATTTGCACTGCCGAATCAGATGCTCCTGCTGCAGTGTGTTTTGTGTCAAAGAAAACTCGTAGTTCTTCTACCCCAGCCACTTAGAAACAATGCATGCTGATCACAAATGAAACGATACTATTTTAAAATATAGCAGGACTCAATAGGAAAATCTGAACATCAGATAACTACTTCTACAAAAACTCAAAATGAACATGTAACCGAAGCATTTTAACATGTAAGTTACCATATTGCGCTTAATGATGAAGCTAACTCAACTGTATAGAAACTTATTAAGCCATGTGTAAAAGATATAATGGCATGGGCTATTGATGAGCAGATTGTCAAAAAATAGAAGTGTTACAAATATCTAACTATACTGTTTCACGATGCATCAGAGATATTTCGGCTGCAATAGAGTGGGGGTTAATTTATTGACTTGGAGTTAGCAGTTTGAAATAAATAATTATTTTTTAAAAATATTATGATGATTTCCATGTTGTTAGTTATGATTTAAAATTGAAACAATGAGTATGAAAAACAAGTTTTCTGATGTTTTAAAATTTTGTTCATTTTTATTAACTTTCAAAATAAACAAGCTTTTC
Organism: Schistocerca nitens; assembly: GCF_023898315.1. NCBI lineage: Eukaryota > Metazoa > Arthropoda > Insecta > Orthoptera > Acrididae > Schistocerca > Schistocerca nitens. Next base: position 252,764,376 of record NC_064618.1, read on the forward strand.
CATCGAACTACCAGGATTCTCATAGTGTTCTGTCAGGGGAAAAGTTAGTGTGCCTCTGCTCTAGTGGTAGGAAAGCTGTCTTTCTGCTTCTCAAGAATGAAGGCTTAGCGTATAGTGAAATTACGTTAGTGCATTTAATCTAAAGCCGGTTTCTCTTATCTAATGTAAGCAAAGTATACATACTCGATATTTATATGAAGCACTAAAGTATGGTTGGACCTTCTTCCTAATCTTGATATAGGACTCAACGTCGTTAGTAGAAAATTATCTTCCATCCACTGTAACCCTCGTCAAAGAAGAGAAAGCAACAGTCATTATTAACACGCTTGTTGTGGATCACTCAAAACGTTTCTATGTTTTTCTTGTTGAAACTGTCTCCAGTGGTACTAATTGTCATTTCCCAACACACGTAAACAGCATACAGAAGAAACATTTTCAGGTTTTTTTATCTTCAATGTTACCTTTATTTTCTGTTTCTGTATCCTTCATGAATTATACTAGCTAACCGTTCGAACATGATGTATTTATTACGTGAAAACCATTCAACAGCCAAGATTGCATAAAATATTTTCTTTTATTGAAAACAATGAATTTCAGCAGACTATGCTGTCATCTTGAGATCTTAAAATCACAACTGCTTACATATGCTAGACATATTCTAAACAGTGCAAACCCACTTTAAATTGTGTATAAGGTACCTTATCACACTGTCTACATACGCTGGACTTATTCTAAACAGAGCAGCCCACTTTAAATGGTCTGTAAGGTACCTTATACACCATTTAAAGTGGATCTGCACTGTTTAGAATATGTCCAGCAGCAGTAACAGTTGTGTTTTAGTGTTCTGTGTTTTTGTGATGCAATAAGCAACTGTGAGAAATTTGTATATGTATATAGCCTGTTACACAAGGTGCTTTATGTTTTTTTTAAGTATTTTAGCAGTGACAAATCTTTTATAATGTGCTGTTTTTGTACAATTTTTGTGTGTGATGTCAGCGTAAAATGAAAAAGTCTTACAACAAAAAGATTTTAAGACCTGAAGATGACAGCGTAGTCTGTTGAAACCGGTTGTATTAAATAAAAGAATATTTTATGCGATCTTGGCTATCGAATAACCAGAGCGCCCTTCAGCTCCCTCTAAAAGAAAAAAAATCAAGTACTTATTGTCGTTGCAGATGAAAACACTAGGCTTTCGGATTTATGTACTTCAGAAAACTTCCACATGAGTGTCAGACCCAATCTTACCAGTATTATACGCTGCTATGGACATTGTTAGCAAATTTACCACTGATCTGCAGGAATTCGAAAAGACATATTGCAGTAAGTTATCATTTATTCCTTTATTTTTTTATGTATCAAATTCCGTAGTACTAAATTCAGGACCAAATCTCCAAGGTCATGGAACACGTCAATACATGAAATTACAACATAAAAGAAATAACAGATAAAAATAAAATGTTTATGAAACCAAAAAAGTAAAGCCATAAGTGTAAGTACACGAAGTCGACAATATAACATAAGAATTAGCTTAATTTTTCAAGGAACACAGTAGGAGGAGTGACCCATGAGAAAATTCTTCAGTTTCGATTTGAAAACGCGTGGATTTCTTTTAAGGTTTTTTAATTCGTGTGGTAACTTACTGAAAGCGGATGCAGCAGTATACTGCACATGTTTCTGCATAAGAGTTAACGAAGCCCGATACAAATGCAGGTTGGATTTCTGACTGGGAATATGCTGATCCTTGCGAATATGCTGATATTGTTAGCAAGAAACGACAATGAAGAATATATGAAGTGAGAGGCCAATGTCAAAATACTCAGACTAGTGAACAGGGGTCGACAAGAGGTTCGCAAATTAACACCACTTAGTGCATAAACCTCCTGTTTGTGAGCCAAAAATATCTGTTTAGAATGGGAAGACGACCCTAAAATATAATACCATACAACATAAGTTAATGAAAATAAGCAAAGTAGACTAATTTTCATGTCGAACAATCACTTACTTTAGATACCGTCCGAATAATAAAAATGGCAGCATTAAGTCTTTGAACATGATCCTGAACATGGGCTTTCCACGACAATTAACTATTTTGAACCGTCCAGTTTCACTAGTCATATGCCCATTCTGTGAAATTGAAACGTAGGGTTTTGTTGAATTGTGTATTAGAAACTATAAAACCTGAGTCTTACTGTGATGTAACGTTAGTTCATTTTCTATACGCCATGTACTTATGTCATGAACTGCACTATTTCAAAAAATTACAATGTTGCACACAACATCCCTTACTACCAAGTTAGTGTCATCAGCAAACAGAAATATTTTAGGGTTATCTGTAATACTAAAGGGCGTATCATTTATATAAATAAGGAACAGGTGTGGCCCCAACACTGATCCCTGGAAACCCCTCCCCCCCCATTTGATCGTACCCCACTCAGACCCCACCTCACAGCCCTTCTCAACACTGAATAATGACCTTTTGCTGTGTGTTGTTAAAGTATGAGGTGAACCAGTTGTGAGCTACTCCCTGTATTCTGTAATGGTCCATCTTCTGGAACAATATTTTGTGATCAACACCACAACTTAGTTAAATCAAAAAATATGCCTAGCGTTCGAAACCTTTTGTTTAACCCATGCAGTACCTCAAAGAGAAAAGAGAATATAACGACTTCGAAAGCCGAACTGTACATTTGATAGCAAATTATGTTATACAAAATGATCAATTATCCTTATGTACACAGATTTTTCAATAACTTTAGCAAAATCTGATGGCATAGAAATAGGTCTAAAATTGTCTACATTATCCCTTTCTCCTTTTTTGAAAATTGGCTTTACTACTGAGAACTTTAATCGTTCAATAAAGTGATCTTTTTAAAGAAGAAATTGTAAATATGGTTAACTACAGGGCTAACATGTGCAGCACAGTACTTTAATACTCTGCTAGGCACTCAATCATATCGATGAGAATCCTTAGTCTTCAGTTATTTAATTATTGACTCAATCTCCCCCTTGTCTGTATCATAGAAGAGTATTTCAGACATCAATCACAGAAACATTCAAAATCGTTCAAATGGCGCTGAGTACTATGGGACTTAACATCTCAGGTCATCAGTCCCCTAGAACTTAGAACTACTTAAACCTAACTAATCTAAGGACATCACACACATCTGGGGCACGATTCGAACCTGCAACCATAGCAGTTGTACGGTTCCAGACTGAAGTGCCTAGAACTGCTTGGCCACTCCGGCCAGCTCACAGAAAGGCATTTTCAAAAAAGTTATATAATTCCCTGTAGAAACTAAATCTTTAATTAATTCACCAGCAATGCTCAAAAACTATTCTTAAATAATGTACATATATCTGATTTGTCAGTAACAGAAATTTTATACTACAAACTAACTTCATATCATAGACCTTGAGCTGCTAACCAGAAACTTCTTTCCCAACTGACCATATGGTTTTAATTTTATCCTATGAATTAGTTGTTCTATTTGCATACCACATACTCTTTGCCTTCCTAATAATGCTTTTAAGCACCTTACAATACCGTTTGTAATAGGGGACTGTAGCTTGATCGTGATTACTAACATTTTGGTATAATTCCCAGTTTGTTCAACATGATACCCTTGTTCCACTAGTCATCCACCCAGGCTGCCTTTCACTGATAATACCCCGTTTAGAGCGTTCTAATGGAAAGCAACTCTCAAAGAGCATCAGAAATGTGTTATGGAAAGCATTATATTTGTCATCTATGTTATCGGCACTATAAAATGCTCCCACACTTGTTCCTTGACGAGCTTTAAAAACTCTCTATTGCTGTTGGATTAACTTTGCTACATAGTTTGAAATTATATGTGAGATTTGTTTCAATACATAACCCTTTTAGTGTTAAAATTTGTGCATCATGGTGTGAAAGGCCATTCACACTTTTACTAACAGAATAATCTTCTAGTAATGAAGAATGAATAAAAATTTTGGCTATGGCTGTGCACCCTAGTTGGAAAAAACAAAGTCTGCATCAGATCATATGAATTTAGGAGACCTACCAACATCCTTTTTCTTGCACAATGAAATACAAAATTAATATTGAAGTCACCACATGTAATTAATTTCTGGTACATCCCATAAAGTGAACCTCTCTACCTTGAGCAGAAGTGGTCTGAAGTCAGAGTTAGGGGACCTATATACGATCAAAATTAGAAGTTTAGTTTCACTACATTCAAATATCTTTTGAATGCAGTGTTGTGATACGTTTATGGACTCAAATGTAATACTATCTTTTACGTTCATGGCCACTCCCCCAACCCACAGGGAACTCCCTGGAAAACAGCCAGCTGATCTGTATCCTGGTAAAGGAAGCGTCTGAATTGTCGAATTATTTAAGTGGTGCTCTGATATACCAATAATCTCACAGTCAATATCTATAAGTAGTTCACTAATTTTACCTCTAACATCTCTTATATTTTGATGAAATATGCTAATTCGTTCTCTAATTTGAAACAATACGTCCTCTGAAGGTCATTCATTAGCTAGAGGGACCTCCTTCAAGCAGGTATACCTAGCAGTTGATCTCAATCAAAAAAAAAAGTGCAGCACAGACGCCAACTACTACAGGAATGAACGAACAGTTAGGCACATGGTAATGATTTCGCGGTGTTCCATACATAAGTATGATAAAACTACTATTTTTCATTAGCTGTTTAACGAACTACACCTGAGACTTCCCACAGAAGCACCATTATTTATGAGAAAGTAATACTTATTAAAAATTAATTAACATGCAGCTATATGTTTCCTTTGTATCACATGGTGTAATGGCTGGTAACTTCTTTGATACAAAAAAATAAGAAAATATTATTAGGCATTAACGTTACACGAAAGACGAGCTCAAACACAGAGAATGTAATAACTCATTAATGTAAGTTGGTTGAATACAGGGTTCACGACTTAGAACTGGAGTCCTCGATGCCAAGCAAACATATAGAAACAGGAGTAGGAATATTAGTAATATTAAACAATTAAATAAACAAAAAACCAATATAATATACTTAATAATCAAGACATCCTGATTTGCACAGAAAAATTTCACTGTAAGTGAAATACTTTACTAGTAAGTTATATCTTGAACTTCTTCCTAGACACACCTTCCAGTACATCTACTATGTTACAACTTCTAATGTAAAGTCAAGCTACCTTAAAATAATTTCTCTAGAATAATCAATAATGAGAGTGACAGGTGATGTGTACGCACATCAGACACAATGTCAGTTAAATTAAATAAATTAAATTACTATAAAATCCACCTTAATCAACAATACAGGTATTTCACCATCAAAGCCATTGTAAACAAAAATCTATTGTAACCCACCTCCTCTTAATTATAAGCTACACCTTGACCTGAAATATATTATAATTATAAATCCTGAGAATTATAACTCTAAAAAGATTCTCTGGCAATGGAGATACACAAACAAGTAATGTACATAAAGTAAATCATGTATTATCAATCATGGGGTAGGTTCCTCTGAATGGAGTGAGATACTGCCAAATTCTTATGGTTTATAGACCTTAACTAACACTACCCTAGGGGAAGTATAATTAATATTTAAAATAATAGTGTATCTAATCCTAGTTTATTATTTAAATTACACAGATTCATAAAAGGGCTATAAATCAATTTTTAAAAATCACGTTACAAGTTTATATCTTATTCCACATAATATAAATAATTGTTTTAACCAATAATATTCACTTGTATTTATCGTATAACCATGGCTGCTGGCACGAGTTCTGGTGATACTAAATCAATTGCTAAGTCCAAGATCACTTGATAATTAAATAAAATTATTGCAAAAGGAACATTTAGTTTAACAGGACTTACATATAATACAAAGAAAAAGTGAATAAATAAGAAGGAATAAAGCTTCTGGGAAAAAATAATAAAGTGTAAACAATTAAATATTGCTAAGTCCAAGATCACTTGATAATTAAATAAAATTATTGCAAAAAGAACATTTAGTTTAACAGGACTTACATATAATACAAAGAAAAAGTGAATAAATAAGAAGGAATAAAGCTTCTGGGAAAAAATAATAAAGTGTAAACAATTAAATATCTCAAAAGATAGGAAGAAATACGAATATTTAAAGAAAATAAAATCAAAACAAACAGATAATAATAAAAACGGAAGTGTAGTCCTGTTCATAAGCACAATTGCTTGAGCAAACCCTAACAAAAAATAATTTGACTTATGCAAACAACCAACAATTATTACAGTATAGACACCTAACCTAATACAACATAAAAAAACAGAAAACCATAAGAAAAGGAACACTTGTGAGTTAAATAAGAAAAGATCACTCGAACAGCATAAGAAATTTTTAAATTAAAAACATTAGAAAAATGATAAAGTAAATAATTAGATATAATAGAAGTAGACTCCTCCCTATAAATCAATCTAATAGCATTACTAGAAGGTTGAGGAAACCCAACAAACCCTACCTTACTTGGACCTTTAAGAATTTGAATATAACGTAAAACCTTTTGCTACAATAACGTTAGAAAAGCCACACAAAATAAAACACAAATAACCAATAAAGAAAATGCAAAACAAACATAAATAAACCATAAAGTATCAATACTATTTGTAGAAAAATCTACATAAATGAATTCTAAATTCAACAGATTAGTCTGTCGATATAGTAACTAATTAATATAAATTATAATATAAAAATATTTTAACCATATGGTCCTTACATACTAATATAGGTAAATAATCTTAGGATGGAAACCGACCTGCCTCACGCTGCTCTGAACTCAGATCATGTAAGAATTTAGTGGTCAAACAGACCTAATTATTAGGCTCCTGCACATAATACTTTTCTTAATCCAACATCGAGGTCGCAATCTGTTTTGTCGATATGAGCTCTTGAAAACAAATACTCTGTTATCCCTAAGGTAACTTAATCTTGTGATCATAAATTATGGATCAAAACAAGAAAAAATATCAGTGATATAATAATGAATAGTTTATTTATTCTTCATATCAAACCAACAAAATATTATCATTAAATATAGAAAGATCAACAATAAACTATATGAAAGTAAACTGTTAAGCTCTATAGGGTCTTGTAGTCCTAAAGATAAATTTAAGCCTTTTGACTTAAAAGCAAAATTCAAAAATTTATCAAGAGACGGTTGATTTCTCATCAAGCCATTCATTTCAGGCGCTAATTAAGAGACTAATGATTATGCTACCTCTGCAAGTTCAAAATAACGGGCGTCTTTAAAAATTCACTCATTGAGCAGGCCAGACCTTAAAACATTTTCAATTCTCATTTTATAAACAGGCGCAAATCAATTTGCCTAGTTCCTTATAATAAGTTAACAAGGTAAATTTTTTATACAAATAAATATACTATTTCTATCATTATTAGAAAGATTATTAAATTAAATCAAGACTCTTAAATCAAAAACTAAAATAACTATAAAATCAAAATATAAAATACGAAACAAAATGTAATTGTAAAGATAGCTCATTTAAAGCATACTATTATATTCCAAAACAAGTAAATTTTAGGTTAGTAACTTTAAAGCTAATCCGTTAAAGAATAAATATGTTAATATTTCTCTTTAAAAAATTAAGTAAAAACAATCAACTTTCATTGTGAAATGCAGATTATCTAAAAACGTGATAATTAATCACCATTTTTACTGAAAAAACTGCTAAAATGTGTGATACGTTAATCCTAAAATTAGAATCATCTACCGGAATGGATGTTGGTTTGACTGGCTTGCATCTGTTACATAAAAACCAAAACTCTTTTAACAACATACAAAAAACCGCATCTAATTTCATTCGAAAAGTACCTACACAATTTCAGGAACTAGTTTGTATAGTATAACGAATAATATCCTATAGTTCGTATGAATCGCTTTCATACTGCCTATGTAAGAAATTTACAATTTCGCAGGCTCTTCTGTGAATTGGAGGGAAAAGATCATCAATAAGTGTCACCACAAAATTTATTCTTTTCCCACATATTACAGTGATTTTCACAGTACAGACCTAGTATGCTTGGCACACATAGAGCTTCCAAAAAACTCTTGCGAACAACTACTGTCACTGTTACTTCAATGGAAAATCGATTCTGTTTCACATGCATGATCACAGAAGTCTATTCAACATTAAACACTAAAAATTCTTTTTCGAACCCTCCTTCAGTATTGTCAGTGTACTCTGCACCTCTCCCGTCACTGACAACAGAATATATGAATCAAATACTGGTAAGGGTTCCTGTTTTTCAGTTATGAGTCCTTTGTAAATATGGTATCAATCCCGACTATAGGGATTACACACAGATTCTATAACGCCAAACTGTGCAACAGACACAGGGAAGTAGAAAACAGGTTTACTAAACGTAGTAGAATCGTTACACACAACATAGCTTTTCTAAGAGCGTCCTGCAAGGACTTAAACATAAAATGCTAAGATACAGAAACACTCACCAGCAGTCCAGTCATGAAGTTGTCCCGGGAAGTAACGCTTCTGGGTGGTTGTCTTACCTCTTTTATATACTGTTTCATAACCTTGGAAGTTCATTACTGAATACTCCTTATTCAGATAGTGAGGTTTACTGATTATCCCCTTAACATAGACTGAAATTTTCGACAAGTAACATTTTTGGAATAGAACGAAGATGATTTTTAGCATGTGGAAATTTTTTGGTGAAGCAGTCTTCCGGCGACCGCGAGGAAGCGGAATTGGGAATTAATTTTTTTTGTCTGCAACAGTCAAACAGGATGCAGGAAATTACCAGCTGAAGGAGGAAGGCCAAGATGGAGGAATTCCCAGACGCAAACATCTTTTCTCCAAAAGAAAAAAAGTTGAAAACGTATACCTATAAACGAGTATCATTCAAGCATTAGAGTGATATTTATGATCTTGTAATGTAGGGAGTGAGTAAATTTGCCACTATGTGTAAGTGAATTTTCATCAAACCATGGCTGCTATTAGAAGCTTTCCGTCTACACAATTAAACGCCATGCTAAAGATTTACTAGAACAAAATGTCTAATGAATGGGAACTGTATGAGTTTTTCTGAAGACTTACATAGTGCCTTTTCTCATACAGTTGAAGTAAATCCACCGACTTGGCGTCTTCCATTAATTGCAAACACTTCGTTGTCCTTCGCCTTCTACACTGAAACGCCAAAGAAACTGGTATAGGCATGAGCATTCAAATACAGAGATATGTAAACAGGCAAAATACGGCGCTGCAGTCGGCATCCCCTATATAGACAACATGTGTCTGTCGCATTTGTTATATCGGTTACTACTGCTACAGTGCCAGGTGTTCTCGTCGGCGCACGAGCGATAGGACACAGTACCTCCGAGGTAGCGATGAAGTGGGGATTTTCCCGTACGACAATTTCACTAGTGTACCGTCAATATCAGGAATCCGGATATACAACACACATCAAACACCGCTGCGGCAGGAAAAAGATCTTGCAAGAACTGGTCGAACGATGACGGAAGAGAAATGTTCAACGTGACAGACGTGAATCCTTCCGCAAACTACTGCATATTGCAATGCTGTGCCACCAACAAGTGTCAGTGTGCGAATCATTCAACGAAACATCACCGATTTGGGCTTTCGGATCCGAAGGCCCACTCGTATACCCTAGATAACTGCCCGACAAAAAGCTTTACGCTTCACCTGGGCCCGTCATCACCGTTATTGAACTGTCCATGACTCGAAAAATGTTGCCTTGTCGGACGAATATCGTTTCAGATTGTGTCAATCGGATGGATGTGTACGGTTATGGATACACCCTTACGAATCCTTCGGCCCTTCATGTCAACAGGGCACTGTTCAAGCTGTTGGAGGTTCTGTAAAAGTGTGGGGCGTGTGCAGTTGGAGTGATATGGAACCCCTGTTACATCTAGATACGGCTCTGACAGGTGACAGGTACGTAAGAATACAGTCTGATCACCTGCATCCACTCATGTACATTGTGCATTCCGACGGACATGGGCAATTCCAGCAGGACAATGCGACACCCCACACGTCCAGAATGGCTACAGAGTAGTTCCAGAAACATTTTTTCTCTGTTTAAACACTTCCTCTGGCCACCAAATTGCTTAGACATGAACATTATTGAGTATATCTGGTTGCCTTGCAACGTGCTGTTCACAAGAGATTTCCGCCATCTCGTATTCTTACGGATTTGTGGACAACCCTGCAGAATTCATGGCGGCAATTCCCTCCAGCACTACTTCAGACATTAGCAAAGTCCACGCCACATCGTATTGCGGCACTTCTACGTTCTCGTGGAGGCCCTAACGATATTAGACAGGTGTGCTAGCGTCTTTGGCTATTTATATGCTTTATTCTGAAGATGTATGTAGTGCCTTTCCGTCATTCAGTTGAAGGAACTTCTTTGATTGCAAATCCACTGAAATAGTGGAACGCATTGTTTATTATGTGTCCAGCATATGTAAACAGATGTGCTGTTACATACCATAGTTGAATCATGTAACAAGTATGTGTGTGCAATATGTATTATGGACATAACATTTTGGGCAAGGTTTTGCGTGTTTTTAAACTTTTTAAATATTTTAGCGACTACAAACGTTTTTAGTGTGCCAAATTTTATCCGCTTGGCATCTCGTGCACGAGGTTCGGTGTAAAATGAACGTCTTTTACCACAAAAAGTGTTTACGACCACAAGATGACAACTCAGACATTTCAAACCGCTTGTCTTGAATAAAAAAATATTTTGTGCAATCTTGGTATTTGAATAATTTTTATAATTTTTGTTATGTAAAATTGTGGTAAGCCATTTTATATTAGGCATTTTGTTTGAAGCGATTCTCTTAATATAAAAAATGGAACTAAATTCCAACCGGCTGTGGTCTCTTTATGTACACTCCTGGAAATGGAAAAAAGAACACATTGACACCGGTGTGTCAGACCCACCATACTTGCTCCGGACACTGCGAGAGGGCTGTACAAGCAATGATCACGCGCACGGCACAGCGGACACACCAGGAACCGCGGTGTTGGCCGTCGAATGGCGCTAGCTGCGCAGCATTTGTGAACCGCCGCCGTCAGTGTCAGCCAGTTTGCCGTCGCATACGGAGCTCCATCGCAGTCTTTAACACTGGTAGCATGCCGCGACAGCGTGGACGTGAACCGTATGCGCAGTTGACGGACTTTGAGCGAGGGCGTATAGTGGGCATGCGGGAGGCCGGGTGGACGTACCGCCGAATTGCTCAACACGTGGGGCGTGAGGTCTCCACAGTACATCGATGTTGTCGCCAGTGGTCGGCGGAAGGTGCACGTGTCCGTCGACCTGGGACCGGACCGCAGCGACGCACGGATGCACGCCAAGACCGTAGGATCCTACGCAGTGCCGTAGGGGACCGCACCGCCACTTCCCAGCAAATTAGGGACACTGTTGCTCCTGGGGTATCGGCGAGGACCATTCGCAACCGTCTCCATGAAGCTGGGCTACGGTCCCGCACACCGTTAGGCCGTCTTCCGCTCACGCCCCAACATCGTGCAGCCCGCCTCCAGTGGTGTCGCGACAGGCGTGAATGGAGGGACGAATGAAGACGTGTCGTCTTCAGCGATGAGAGTCGCTTCTGCCTTGGTGCCAATGATGGTCGTATGCGTGTTTGGCGCCGTGCAGGTGAGCGCCACAATCAGGACTGCATACGACCGAGGCACACAGGGCCAACACCCGGCATCATGGTGTGGGGAGCGATCTCCTACACTGGCCGTACACCACTGGTGATCGTCGAGGGGACACTGAATAGTGCACGGTACATCCAAACCGTCATCGAACCCATCGTTCTACCATTCCTAGACCGGCAAGGGAACTTGCTGTTCCAACAGGACAATGCACGTCCGCATGTATCCCGTGCCACCCAACGTGCTCTAGAAGGTGTAAGTCAACTACCCTGGCCAGCAAGATCTCCGGATCTGTCCCCCATTGAGCATGTTTGGGACTGGATGAAGCGTCGTCTCACGCGGTCTGCACGTCCAGCACGAACGCTGGTCCAACTGAGGCGCCAGGTGGAAATGGCATGGCAAGCCGTTCCACAGGACTACATCCAGCATCTCTACGATCGTCTCCATGGGAGAATAGCAGCCTGCATTGCTGCGAAAGGTGGATATACACTGTACTAGTGCCGACATTGTGCATGCTCTGTTGCCTGTGTCTATGTGCCTGTGGTTCTGTCAGTGTGGTCATGTGATGTATCTGACCCCAGGAATGTGTCAATAAAGTTTCCCCTTCCTGGGACAATGAATTCACGGTGTTCTTATTTCAATTTCCAGGAGTGTATTTTAAGAACTGGCATTCACGAATGTACTAAATGCGAAACGATAATTGTTGATTGGGTTATTCACGTGCTTAAAGACTGATACAAAAGTATCTCGGACATAGCTTGGGATAGTGCTTCTCTGAGAATATCTCTTCACAATAACGTCACTTCAACAGCTACTCTGACCACTTGCAGTTACGGAGATATCTGACTGACGGGAAGTTCAAACTTATGAGCTTCAGCCATCAAACCCTTTCAGAATTCATTTAACTCTCTACGTTCGTTCGATATGATGAAAACATGTTGATGAACTGTGTATATGCACATTACCGTCCCATGCATAGTGTGATGTAATATGGAGCCTGTTTGTTAGGTACAGATTAACTTCTGGTGACTTAGTAGATATCCAACGAAATGCACTGATGTATTAACGGGTTTCCAAATCCCAGTATATCGGTCGACTATCTGTCGTTAACATAACCATGTAAGTGTTACAAATAATTTTCACATTAGCAGCACCAATATTCTCTATCATATGCGCCACTTTTCTATACATTTGTTTAACATACATCGATTCTAAGACAGTAGTGCAGTATATTACAACAAAAGGAACTCAGAGCTAAAATCGCCAGAATGGTTCCTGAGGAGATTAAGCGCGATACTGTAGCTGTTAGAGACTAAATGAATGATGGTTGTATTCTATGTAACATTAACTATAAATTGAAAACCAATCCAGCCATAGGATCGTAAGGGAAGATGGCCAACGCCCTAGTTATTATTCCAATTAGTAACTATGAACAGAACATTCATGCGTTTTAGCAGTAACAACATTACTAAACTAAATTACGATCCAACTAACAAATTTAACACCCTAATCAACAAAAGACTTATGAAGTGTACCTTCATTTTCGCTGAGAAAGAGACTATAGAGTGTATGGTTTTGAAGCCTAGGACTCATACACTTAGATTACAACCAAAATGTCACATGAACGATATTCTTGTTCATCCTATTGTTAACGGTATGGATAGTTCAGAATCTGTATTAAAGAAAAAGTTGAATATGTGAAAAGTGAGTGGTACACTTATGAAGGAAAATTCACAGTTCATAAATCAGGAAAACTAGTAGATCAAAGCAGAAACATCCATATCCAAGAGGAAGGTAAATTTGGTTACCTTGATATTACTCATCTATATACCAATATACCAGTAACCAACACCAGTGAAATTATAAAAGAAAATCTAATTAGACATAAAAAGGCCTGCTTTGGTGAAAGAAGCGAATTTGTCGAGTTTCTGCAGGTAACTTTGTAATACAACTCTTGCCGTTTTCATGGTGAGATATACAAACAGCATTAGAATTTGGCGATCCTTCAGGGAACCACGAGACAAATTCATAAGTCATTTGGAAGGGAAATTGTTCAAGCAGTATAAAAAAATTCAGTCAAGGTTACCATCTACAAGCAGAATGTTGATGACACATTGGACCTACCAAATGGCTTCCTGCAGTCATAGTTTAATTCTCTGCACCCAAACACAAATTTCATTAATGAATTAGAGGTTGAAAGCAGTTTAGTATGTTTAGATATTACAAAGAAATGGCTCTGAGTACTGTGGGTCATCAGTCCCCTAGAACTTAGAACTACTTAAACCTAACCAACCTAAGGACCACACACACATCCATGCCCGAGGCAGGAGTTGAACCTGCAACCGTAGCGGTCACGCGGTTCCAGACTGTAGCGCCTAGAACTGCTTGGCCACTCCTGCCGGCTTAGATATTACATTCATGAACAATAGTTACAAGCGCAAATATGGCATCTACTGGAAGCCAACTACTACAGACTCATTAATATACAATGAATCTTGCCAGCCTAACCCCCTTAAACAATCATTTTCATGATTTCCTAGTTTATTAAAGTTGACAAAGGTGAAATTTATAAATAACTCGCGACTTTACACCATTTAGCCCCAGTGGACGGTTAGAATCCTGACACTGTAATCCACATACATAACCACAATCTGAAAGACCAACGAAACATTACCAAAAATTAAATTAATTAAAGAAAAACCTAGATACACTAACAAAATAGTGTGCTTGTACAAAAATACCAAAGTCAGGATAGGATTTCAGACTGGTAAACTTTTCAGAATACCAACAGGACAGACCCGCTAACATCAAGGGTATATAAATCATGACCATTATGAAGTTGTGTGTACAGGGTAGACAGGGAGGAACCTTCAGACTTGGTTCAACGAACATGCAAAACTTAATGAAAACAATTAATGTAGTTTCGTTTCTCACCTCAGGAATAATAAACATACCGTTTCAGGTACACACAAATCTTTAAAAATTCTAAACTGTGGAAAGAAAGTGAAGAAATAGAATATAATAGAAGAAATTGAAATATGAAATCACATTTAAACACAACAAGAACACATAATTAATGAACAGACTGATCTATGAAACAACAACAAAAAATTGGGTAACTTCAATCATATCTGACAAAGATTACTGTTAAATTGAAATGTAATTTACAGTCTCATTAATATAAGGTTAAGCGAACCCCCAGGTACTCATGCACCAATCGTTACACTTCGGCAAGACCTCAGCTTATTTTCACACATTTACTTGTTTCTTAGTCTCTGCTCCCTCCCCTTGTTACCTCTTTTGGTTCTAACATTCATTTACATCTTATATTTAACATCAGCTTTATGGACCTATGCTCTTTATAAATCGATGGTTGTCTTATTATCTTAATTAGCCCACTTTCAAGGATGTTAACGATAGTCTAATTTTGAGTGATCCGTTATGCTATGTGTGGCTTTTAACGTTTATGAGTTTGTCCATGAAGATATTATTATGTTTATAAGTTAAATAATGTATCTTTATACTTTCAGTATATTACAACATCACTTGTATGTTACCCTTCATATTGCCATTATAACATCACTTAGTCCCCCATTCTCTTTCTTCATTGCGACTGGCGCACACTTTGTGTATTCTAACGCTATGCGACTCACACCTAATTGCTTACCTTTGCTGCAGCAAACAATTATTGTTCACTTTTCTTAAACGCTACTTTATTCCAACCCTATGTCTTAGCCTGTTACACCTTTTAACCAGTGTCTCAGTGCTCTCTTTTTACTCACATCAAGCAATTTATGTAACATTTTCTCAAATCATAGTACGAGAATAAGTGTCATGTTATATATGTCATATATGCAGGAATGTTATATATTATATATTTTACCATCACTTGAGCATCACACCTAGTGACACATTTTTGCTGTTCCAACCTACCCCTGTTCACATTTTATATAATTATATTTTAGGCTGTTATATTTATTTTACTTGATGGACCATTTGCCATATTTTTTTCTGCCAGCGCCACCTTCTATTTAAGCTGCCCTTAGGTCTATGGTGCTAAATTATAAACTGATCACGACCTTATGCTATATTATATTCTTCAGCATGTCGTTCGTTTGCTACAGCAAACTTCTCTTTCCACTTTTCACACTACTGTTTTATGTTTGTTCTTCGTTACTCGGCTGCCGTCTGGCAAAAGCCATTTATTGCAGTAACAGCTCAGAGACTGGGCGTTGGATGTCTCCTGTCATGATCTGCCGTCTTGTAACTGATGAAAATCGTATTTGCGACTTACATATAGATTTCCAGAGATCTCTTAGCCTGTGTTTGCTTTTTACTGCTCCTTAGCTCTATACATCATAAATTGTTCGATGTCGATGTGCTAAATAAGGTATCATTATATTTTCGTATATTTAATAATGTCACCAGTATGTTACATTTTGACTTGTACTATAAGATGACTGAGTATCTGTCCTCTTTTTGGTTTGACACTGATAGAACAGTTCACATTAGACAATGATTATAAATCAAATATTAATCGTTTTATTGTGTATTGTATCACTGTACTTTCATGTCAGATCGTCTGCTGCATCAAACATATTTTATTTACTATTGAAATGTCTATAACCTTATGATTTTGCTTGTTATGCTTTTTAATAGATTTACCACTAACCTCTATCACCCCCTCTCGCTGTTTTTTACCGCTAGTAACACTTTATATAAGATGTTCCTAAACCACAATACGAGAGTAAAATACCATTCTCATAGGTTACGCGTTTTACTGTCACGTGTCTTGCCATGGAATTAATTTTTGCTGCCTCTGTTCCTGCAAGTAGCCCCTTTTACGTAAGATGACCCTAGGTCATGATGCTAAATTGTAAACTCGTTATTTTTTCTTTTTTCTTTTCAACTTATCATTGTTATGCTGGAGCGAACACTCTTGTCACTTTTTTAAACATTTCTTTACGTTTGTATTTTCTTCTTTAAAAAAATCTTTTGTACGTCATCTAGTGTGCCATGTATCACATAACTGTTCTGACTCCGAATGTAAGCTATCGCCAGTCATGAATGTCACTTTCTAGCTACAGTAAACGTTATTTGTTATACATGTGTAGTTATGTTATCACAGGTTATATTTCCAATGATGTACCGTCTGACAGAGGGTATTCATAAGTTCTTTGCGTTCCAAATTTAATAAAGACTTCTTTCTCCCTGCTCTCCCAGATTTCAGCACACCCTGCAGACGCATTTGATACCTTGGCACAATGTCGACCTTTTCATATACTGAAAATGGTTTATTTGAGTATTTGTAATTATTATTGTTCTGGGGAAATACGTACAGAAATGTGTAAAGCTCCATCTCTGACAATATGAGTATTCTGACTGAGAACAAAAGAAATTCATACACTTATTATTTTTTTATTAGTTATGAAAAATAAAATTCTCTTGTATCTTACTACGATTGTAAAAATATTTTCGAACATCTTCTAAAACCTGACAGAATAATTGTCCACTGAGCGAGGTGGCACAGTCATTGGCACACAGGACTCGTTTCGACAGGACGACGGTTCAAACCCGCATCCAGCTATCCTTATTTAGGTTTTCCATGATTTCCCTAAATCGCTTCAGGCAAATACAGAGATGGTTCCTTTTAAAGGGCACGGCTAACTTCCTTCCGAATCGTTCCCTAACCTGATGGGACCGATGTCCTAGCGGTTCGGTCCTTCGCCCCAAAATAAACCAAGCAACCAACCAACAATGCTCTTGCATGCAACAGACAACTTACCTCGTCTTGCCGCAGCAACTGCGTGAATACTCGGCATCCAACAACATGCTAAACTAATTCAAAAGAAATACTGCGGTCCATGCAGAGTGCAATGCATGGTCACAACTACAACTACTGTGCTTTTTTATACAGAAAATGAATGGTTAGTAAGGGTTTGGCGAACTAGGCTTAAGCGGAGTAAAAAAATGAAAAAAAAAACAATAATAGCTTATAATTTACTGTTTCAGAAAATTGAAGAGTTTAACATTGACAAACTTTACACAGCTCTTTCCTTCTCTTTGAAAAATTGATTGGCAAAAACTTTATTTATTCCACAGTGTTTACAACCAGTTATCACATACCTGCTCACAACAGAGGTACAAATATTACACTCAGTGTTTGCATACACAGATGTGACAAAATCCCTCCAGTGTACAACCAAGCAACAACTACATGCACCAAAAAGGCAAATTACCAGAAATCCTCAGTTAGCACCAGTCTCCTCCGGCGCTATTAGCACGGTCTCAGTGACATCTGTCTTGCGGCTTCTCTGCACGGCAGACTGCGTCCGACTACTACCAACTACGAGTACTTGCAGTACCTGTTCGCTACTCGCTATACTAATATGTCAGATTCAGAGTTCGCTTGTGCACACCAAACAGAATCAGTGGCCAAGTTTCCTAAGAAATATTAACGTCCAACTTTCTATATGCTTATAATAGCACACAATACGCGAAATCTCTGACTTCTGTATCGATCTATGGACATACTGATTGATATTGCTGTATCTGTGCGGTAATTGTTTCCCCCGTGGGCAAAAAAATGGTTCAAATGGCTCTGAGCACTATGGGACTCAACTTCTGAGGTCATTAGTCCCCTAGAACTTAGAACTAGTTAAACCTAACTAACCTAAGGACATCACAAATATCCATGCCCGAGGCAGGATTCGAACCTGCGACCGTAGCGGTCTTGCGGTTCCAGACTGCAGCGCCTTTAACCGCACGGCCACTTCGGCCGGCCCCCCGTGGGCAGATATGACATTTGGTGTTCAGTAACGATGCGGACACATGCAGTATCCTATGACGTAGCATTAATAATAAGATAACTGTTAATGCATGCATTGAGCTTTCTGCTTTTAATTCTGAAGCTGGTACGTTATATGCTCACTTTTATATCTGCTGTATCGCCGTTTTTAATGGTATATAGTTGTATAACAGATTCGGCCAGTTTAGTGTTCGTTCTTTACTGCTATCGTCATCGCAAAGATTGGCAGGTGCCTCTCCCCTATGCTTTGCGTTGTTATCTGTTCGTCTGTGTAATTTGCTTACGTCGCCGAGACTGTCTTCTGCGTCTGTACGCAAGTCAGTTGGACATCATCATTTTGCTTATCATGGTTCATTGTCGCTGCCTCACCCTTGTAGCACAACCGCCGCCACCGCCCCCGCTGCTACCGCCGCTCCAGTCATCTTCCCGCTGCCACAGCCTCCGCCTCCCCTACATCGTCGCTTTGGCTTTCGCCGTCTTTGCCACTGCCGCAGCCGCGGTCTACTCGCCGCCTCCGTCTTCATCGCCGCCGTCGCCATCCTCATCTGCCACCTCATCACACCAGAAGTCGCTGCCGTCATCCTCTACCATCTCGGCAACACTTCGCCGTTGAGAAGCATCAACTCAGTTCCCTTTCGTCTTACGCCAGAACAGATCTTCCCGCCATCTCCATCACTTATACCGTCTTGTTAAAATTCATGGTGAAACCCTCAGCTGTCATTTATTTCGGCCTATTCGCTATTAGTTTCGGTCAGTGACAATTATCAAGCATAGCTGGCATAAACGGTAGGAAAATTATACCGGGCAGCTAAGTTTGATAATGGTCATTGATCGAAACTAGTAGTAAATTGCGCGAAATAAATGACAGGTGAAGGTTTCAAAATGAATTATAAAAATTATTCGGCGGCTGAATATCCCCTCGTGAAAACATACATAAATTTGTACCACCATTTTCCCTGCTGCCGCTCTCACTATACAGAGCACATCCGCTGGTCCACCACCTTACGTCCATCCTCCCCTTCAAAAGTCTCATCCCATCTGCAGTCGCTTCCTTTGTCTACTCTACTCTTCCCACAAACTTTTCCACGTCTTCTACCACATCCTTTACCTACCAGCCACTCCCAATTTTTCTGACGCCAACAACCTCCCGTGAAAGTCCAGCCAAAATAGCAACTCACCGAGCTGCCATCGCAATGCCTGAAACTGTATTACCATCAACAGGTAACTGCACCTACTCAAGCCTATTGGAAAGACCTACCCCAGGTGATAACCCATCTTCTCTAGTTCCTCAACCTTCCCTCGATACTACTGTCTTCTCAAAAACCTCCAAAGCGCTCTAGTACATATCCCATTCCCAGCACTGTAACCAAACAATCACAATCAATTCCCCATCCTACTTAACATGTGGGCACTGTTCACCCCTCTGCACTTTCTCTCCCAATTGTTCACACCTCTGTCCTATCCCTCTCTGACCCCAAATTTCTATATGTCAACTCCCTCCCAAATGAAATACAAAGTATATGCCTCACATTCCCTTCACCCAGATCATACCCCACAAAGATTCCATCCTCCTTAAATCTTCAGATCTCAAATTCCACTCAGGTCTTCTTCGAATCCTCACATAAACTTTCCTCATCCTTCCCTCACTCTCTTCAACACTACCTACCCCATAGAAACAACAGGTTTCCTGCCATCATAGTGAAGGCTGGTCCTGAGATCATGGCGAGTACTTGGACCTGCACAGCCCACTATATCTGCAATGACTGAGGTCCCATCTATCTCATTTGAGTCTTCACAGAGTCTGCTCCCTCCTTCAATCACATATTTACAGAAGGAGTCCTGATTTACAGCTGCTGTCAGAAAGACAAACTCCTAAATCTCTCCCCCAGTCCTAATGTCCTCCTGTTTTCCGACTTCTCCAAGGTGACACTGTCCATAATCTACAACACACTGTACTGAAAGTTACACCACCCCAGATGTCATCCTAGCTTCTCCCAAAATCAATGGATGCCTGACAGCAGTAGTCCTCAATATTTCTCGAAGTGACCACCTGCCTATTCTACTCACCATCTGCTACACATAACCTTATACCCATGTAACACATCCCAATCTCCATTCGGAAACCATACATAACTACTCCGTTCCCAACTTAAATGTGTACCAGGAATCCATAGGAACCCAAACTGGAAGCCACCCCTAACCTTCCAACAGACTGATAATATTTCCCATCCCACTACCTTCCCGCAGCAGACCTCATCAGGTGCAATATCCTCCCAAATCCCTACCAAGGCCATGTAGCCCCATCGCTCACTCTCCATCCACAAGTCCTACTCATTCTCTAAGAATCCCATTGCTTAAATGGCTTCTTCATAAGGACTGATAACGAGGATACACTCATTTGCCACTGACAAATACAGAGAGACATCTAAAAAAGTCACTGAAGCTGGTACCAGACAAAGTCTGTGCTCCAAATTAACTTTTCCAAGTACTGCAAAGCATTCCACTGTCCCACTGGCCGTCAGTCCACCTCTCACTACCTGCTCTTCCATAACAGTCGGCCCTTACCTGACAAACTGTGCAGAGCTGACAATTTTGCATCCTATCTCTCCAACATCTTCTCCAACCACAACGACCCTAATTTTGATTACTCCCTGTTCTCTATCGTCAATGAATGAACAAACTCCACCATTTCATCCCTGGCGCCCAGCTTTCAGAACTTGGACAAGATACCAAAAACAGAATTAAACACTCCAATCACAGCACATGATGTGAAACACGTAATTCACAGAAAACGAATCACATCTCCTAGTCATGACCACATTACATACTGACACCACAAAGTATGCCCTTTTCCTCGTAGTGACACTTGCAACCATTAAACCAATGTCCTTTCCAATGGCTACTGCTGTGAAGTGTGGAAAATCTTCCTCAAATAGCACAAACCAATACCTCCACCTACCATCCCATACGTTTCACCTCAGCATTTATCAAGGTCTTTGAATCTATCCTCTCCCACCACATCCATCAAAACCTGAACCAACACCAACTCCTTCCGACTAACCAGTGTGGCTTCCGCCTCTCCTTCTCTTCTAATGACGAGCTCCTGCATCTCATCTCCTATCCCGCCAGATCAATACCAGTAAATCCACTATGATAGTTTCCCCTAATTATGTCCCCCTATCCTTTGTCACCATTAACAACACCAATTCCCACACCTTCTATTCTATTGCAGGCTGGTCCAAAGGCTCTGTTAAGCTCTGTTCCTCTGTTCTCCTCTGTCTCCTCTAAAGAGTGACATGCTCAAACAACCTTCACCATTTCACATCCCTTATTCTGCTGAAGACACCACTTCCCTCACTCTCTGTCCTACATTCCAGAAATCGCAATGATCTCTCCAGATCTACCACAATTAGTTTACCTCCTGGTGTAACCAAAAGTACCTCAAAATCAACCCTTTCAAAATCCAGACTAATTATTGGGCACATCACCAGCACCTCCTGTCACCACGACTTCTGCTTTACCATTTATAACTATCGTATCCAGCTAACTAATAGAGTAAAATATCTTGGACTAACCAATGTCCAGCAACTAACATGGAAACCTCACCTACTAGCCATCCAACAGGAAGGCTTCAATAGACCGAATCTACTAAATCTACTAAATGGCCAAAACTGGGATTGCATCCCTCCACTGTCCCCCACACCCACAAAACGTTGATCCAACCCATCTTTTGTTATCTGACCGTTGCCTCCATCTCTACCTCACCCAATTTCTGTAACTCCTTCCAAATCCTGGAACACCAGACACTCCGCCTCACTTTATGCATCTGTTTACTTCCCCCAAAAGGATCCTTTATCAGCTCATCAAATTCTTCCCTCTCCTTAGAATGAACACACCTCAACAATCTATGCCATCTGAAACCTCAGCTCGAATAATCCTATTGTTTTTCTTCTAGTTTCCAATCTTCATATGCTGCTGCACCTTTACCAAGACACTCACCATTTCCAAACCTACACACCGTCCATGTGATCCCCCAAAGCAACTTCAACCACCTCCCCCTCCCAGGTCATGAACCCAGACCCAACATTTACCACCGAGCGAGGTGGCGCAGTGGTTAGTACACTGGACTCGCATTCGGGAGGACGACGGTTCAATCCCGTCTCCGGCCATCCTGATTTAGGTTTTCCGTGATTTCCCTAAATCGCTTCAGGCAAATGCCGGGATGGTTCCTTTGAAAGGGCACGGCCGATTTCCTTCCCCATCCTTCCCTCACCCGAGCTTGCGCTCCGTCTCTAATGACCTCGTTGTCGACGGGACGTTAAACACTAATCTCCTCCTCCTCCAACATTTACCATCCTACCAGCTCTAAGTCCACCCCACCCCTAACTCCTTAGGGCTCCCCCTACCTTCCCTTCCCCATATTCCCTTACATATTTTTCCCCTTTTGCCTTTCTTAATATCCCTGCCTTTCCCTGTCAACTTTCAGCCTCACCAGTACCACCTCTAGTCCATCCTGTCTTTTGTCACAATAACCACTCCTATTCCATTGATACTATGCACCAGTCCTCCATCCTTATACCACCACATTCCTACCCTTTCCACCGACCAACCTTTTCCCCTTTAACAACATACGACCTACTGCAGGACAGGTACTTCCAGTTTTGAGTGCTAGGAAAATACTTGTTTTAGTTCTCAGAGTTTCAGCATGATGTGCTCTATTGTGTATCGTTTTACCTTATATTATTGGTGTTTTTAACTGTGAGTGCAAGAAGTCATATCTCTTGTACATATCAAAACTTCCATTTTAATTTCACCTTTATAAGTTTTAAATTTATTGTAAATACCTCACCTTCCTGTTTCTTTCACCTAGTTTTTTTGCCATTTGTTTGAGGAGTGGATTGGCTGTACCACTTACAGCCTCCTCACTCATATGGGGTGTGGGGGTATGAAATAACAACAAAGATAGAAAAACACTTCGACATTTATAAGCAAAGTTTTATGCTGTTTCTTGTAAATTATTATTTCTGATTCTCAGTAAGCCGAACATATACTTGTTGTATCTTTGATCTATTTCTTTGCCTATAAAGGCGAAATTTGCCAATGGTGCGAGGTATCACAAATTAAATGCTTGTGAAAACAAGCTGACGTGGAAAACTTCAAAATGTCCATCAACAAATATGTGACTGTGGTGACCCCATGAAGAAAATGATTACGTAGCGTGAACACAAATTCTCAAGGCTGTTGCGAATATTTTTTAGTGCACGTTGGGTTCCATTTTATATTGCCCTCTGCAAGCCGTGTGAGCGGCGATATCGATTCCTTGCTTGAATAAACTCGCCTAGCGTTGCTTAGCTATGGCTTTCTTCAGCTTCGAATGGTGGTGCCTGAGGCAGCTGTACAAGAAATTTGAGCAAGTAGGCAGCTTAGACAAGATCGCTGGGGTCTGGCTGTTTCGATGTTACCTCGCTCAGTATACCATCTGGTACCTCAGAGCTGTTGTCATCTGCACGCCTCATGTTTCTTTCGTGGCTCGAGCAACTGTACGCTGCCTGTGTCGTGATGGTCCATATATTGCAGTTAGACTTTGGGAGTGCTCCAGAAGCCATAGCTGGAGATATGGCCTCATACATTGTCCATAATTCGCTTCGGCCTGATGCAAAAACGTCGATGAACAGCTTTGGTTTCCTTTTTAGGTGTTGATTGGAATTTGCGAGACAACACCCTCTCCGTATGGAGTCACCTGTGAGTGTCATGTGTTATTCTGATGTTAAACTGTTTCGACATTTTCTACGGACCGTGTTTGGCCGATGCTTTTGTGTGGATCATTATTCTGGCGATAGGAATCTGTCTAAGCCAAATACTCGTTTAATTGTAAGAGGGTATCAGTTTCAGGAGGCGTATCTGTTTCTTAAAATTGAAGTTTTTTTGTATCTTTTTCCCTATGGTCTAAATGCCTCTTAATATTTATCTTCTTTTGAAAGATCTGACCTAATGGACTTAGTTGTAGACTCCCATGTTTCCATAGTGTTCAGTTGCTTTGTCAGTTTAATTTGTTTTCTGTGTGTTTGTTTTATAATTTGTCGAGTAACTGTCTGGGAAGTCAACCGAAATGGATCTCTTACTGTATTTGCCTATTTCGTATGCTTCAGGCCTTTTAATTGCCTGACATTTCATTGCTCATGAAACGACTTGGTTAACCCCTTAGTCTGCTTCACAGATGAGTACATGCTAAATTTTTCACTTTCTGTGATTACCCATATTAGTGAAATAGGGTGCTACACAGCTGTGTGTGTAAAGTCAAAAAGTGAAAATCTGCTTCACAGATGTATAAAATCTCTGCTTACTATGAGTATGTGTATTAGTGAAACAGAAGTTCTCTTTTGGTTGTTTCGCAGCTGTAAATACAACGTTATAAGTTTTGAGTGAATTTATAAACATTGTGGTTGATGGTGTTAAAATCTGCTTCAAGGACGTGTACATTATTTTACATGCGTATCAAGGAATTGTAATTCCTTTTGCTACTTCCCCGCCAAGTAAGTAAAGTTTCAAAAATCTTAATGCTAATTTTCCGATCTGAGGACTGATTTTACTTGTTGTAAGAGACTGCTTAACGAACATGTACATTAATTAAAATTTTTGCTTTCCCTGGTTGTCCAAACAAGTTAGGTAACATTTTCTTTCTGTTTTTCTTTCAGCAGTGTGTGGAAGTTTTTAAATTTTTGGTATTTTTCATGCAAGTCTATTCTGTATCCTGCCTGCTTCACAGACATATGTATAAGTGTTATTTCCTGTGTTACTTAACTTTGGTTTCTCAGAACCTAAAAATTTGTTTTCAAACTTAGTCTCTATGGCGAGCTGGTACCACTTGTTTCGTGATTAAAAAATCACCCTCTAGGATAATAATAAAGAATTTTGTTTCTAATATTATGTTATTTTTGTTCAGCGAATTTCTATTTCTAGATCCCATTTCATTACCAGTTCAGTTTGTTTGAGGACTTTGGGCAACGTGGTACGAGTAGCTAATTTAAGTTAACCATATCAAAATCCAGAAGCAATACACTTAAGTGTAACAAACTGTAGTCAGCGAGACCAATTAAAGTAACGCACTAAAGTGATTCGTTGAATAAACAAGATTAAAAGACTGTGGCTACCAGCTGCGGGAATGTTATTAAAATGCTTCGTCTTTGCTGTCGGTACTACGTGAATTAATCAGGTTTGACATCGGCTGTAGTAATGACAGTTAGCCTTTTCAAAATTACCTGATAGTTGCTGCATGTCATCCTGAGGGATTTCTTGCCAAATTCTGAGCAGCTGGAGCGTTAGATCGTCAAGATCTGAACATTCTCAGTTGTGGAGAGACCCTGCTGGCCAAACTAGGGTTTGGAAAACACGAAGACTGACAGTAGAAACTCTCGACCTGTGCGGATGAGCGTTATCTTGCTGAAATGTAAGCCCAGGATGGCTTGTCATGAAGTGCAACAAAACTCAGAGTAGAACATCGTCGTCATGTCTCTGTGCTATAAGGATGCTTGAACCACAACAAACAAAAATTTTTCACCTATAGCTAGGATTTAAGCCTTAACAGTTTTGTATTGCAGCTCTGCGGGGAGGATACTTCAAGTGCAGAATGAAGTCTTGACCCACTATGGGAGAAGAAAGCACTTTTGCTGTTGTCTCTCATGTTTCCATAGCAGTTCTGTGGTGAAGGGACCACTCCAACGTTCTTGAAAAGCCCTCAGGCTTTGACTTGGCGGATACATGTAAGCTTTGGTCATGGACTCAACTACAACACGTCACCAGCAATGGCTTACCATTCTCACCTTGCAGATACATCAGTTAGGTTATTTCAGTTCTCAGTTAAATATTCTTTATAATGAAATTTCGACAAAGTGATTAATACAGTGACGATTGTTATGTTTTATTAACTGTTAAAGTGCGCACAAATTAACAAAAACCAAGAAGTGATGTAGTTTCTGGACAGTTTTTGGTGGTGAAGGAGCTTCGTGAAGGAAACTTCGTTCACCCGCCAAAGCCGCGACCACCACCGGGTCCGAAGCCGCCACCGCCGAATCCAGGACGGCCTCCTCCAGGGCCGAAGCCGCCACCTCCTCCAGGGCCGAAGCCGCCGCCTCCTCCAGGGCCAAATCCACCACCACCACCGGGCCTCCCGAAACCTCCGCCAGGACGGCCGAAACCGCCCTGGCCAAACTGCGCATGCGCCAAGGCGGCAACGCACAGCAGCAGCGTGAACAGTGCCTGCCGACAGAGGAATAGTGAATGCGTCATCGAATCAAGTACATTCAATCCAGTTGTGTTTCAACATGATTGAAAAACAAGTATTTATATGCTTGCTGCGGAGGATGGCCACACAAAAAAACTTGTCTTCATTACTGTTTTATAAATGATTACTGATTTCGACGTGAGAGGTCGGTTATCTTCTGAGCGGTTTCTCAGGTGTGGTAAAAACAACATAACACTAACGTGTAATACTAACGTCCACTTACGTGCGATTTGACACTCTAAGAAAAAAGAAAACAACGTTCCATGAAGGAATCATCTGAGTGGGATGGAAATCGCCAGAGAAACAAATGATTAACTTTTCGAAAAACTGGATGATTTATTCCAGAGAAAGAGCTTCACAAATTGGGCAAATCAATAACATGGTGGTCCACATTTATTCGGCTCTGTATTGACTGAGTTTTTGCATGTCGTCCTGAGGGATATCGTGCCAGTTTCTGAGCAGTTGGAGCGTTAGATCGTCAAAATCCGAACATTCTCAGTTGTGGAGAGACCCTGTTGGCCAAACTATGGTTTGGCAAACACGAAGACTGGCCGTAGAAACTCTCGACCTGTGCGGACGAGCGTTATGTTGCTGAAATGTAAGCCCAGGATGGCTTGCCATGAAGCGCTACAAAACTCGGCGTAGAACATCGTTGTCATATCGCTGTGCTATAAGAATGCCGTGCATGACAATAAAAAGTGTCCTGCCATGAAAAGAAATGACATGCTATCACTCCTGGCTGTTGGGCCATATGCCAGCCAGCAGAAAGGTTGGTATCTCGGCGCTGTCCGCTGTGTCTCCCGACACGTCGTCGGCCTGCAGTCTTATTGATTGAAGTACAGTTGTCTTCAGTGATTAATTCCCTTCCCACTGAGCCTGATGACCGTCCGAGAAGTGCATGAAGACGCTTCAGACAGGGGTGTGACGCCTTTGGTAATCATCTGCTGCATCCTGACAGCACAGCTGTATGTCAACAACATTCTACGTCCTGTTTTGTTGCCCTTACATTTCAGCAAGGTAATGTCCTCCCGCACAGGGCAAAAGACTGATTGTCTTTGTGCTTGGCAAGCGCCACCTTGGTCAGTGATGTCGCCGGAACTCTCCCCAACTGAGAACTTTCAGAGCATTATGGGCAGGGCTATCCAACCAGCTCGGAATTTTGAAGTCCCATTGAGTCAAGTGGACAGAATTTGCCACAACATCTCTCAGATTTACGTCCGAGAACTGTATCAATAAATGCCAAGCCGAACAGCTGGTTGCATAACGGACAGAGGTGGATGAACGCGTAATTGACTTGCTCAATTTGTAAAGCTGTTTCTCTTGAATAAATCATCCAGTTTTTTTCTGAAACTGTAATCATTTGTTTGTCTATATAGGTATATGACACCTACTGATTTTCGTCCCAATTGTATAATTTCTTCGTGGTGCGTCCTTTCTTTTGTCTTAGTGTGTATTATTTGCTTCTTAATAGGATTTCCCACTACTGCTATTCATCGCAAAAACAATAAAAATATAGTAAATTCTTTCCTATGTGTACTTTGGGTACAGTGCATGAATAATGGTGGAAATATTCGAAAACATCAGCAGATGTTTGGCTGAAAATGAATCATCCTTGGATTTCAAAAAGATTCAGTACATAGAGTTACAGCTTAGTGCCTCTCATATAAGTTCTCAAGTAAAAAACAATAGCTTTCTCAAGCAATGAACTACAAGAAGTAGAAAATATATTTTTCTGGTGTATAGCTTTGTAGAGAAGTAAAAAGTGGGCTATAAACGGTTCAGACAGTAGGAGAAAGCAAGCTTCTGTAATGCTCTACACAAGAATGCTGAATATTAGATAGGTAGGCCGAACATGTAAAGCAGAGGTACCGAATCAAACTGAGGATAAATTAAGATTATGGTACAGTTTTACTAACAGGAGAGGTTCACATCCTGAACCGTCAGGGAATAGTCATATTGGTAATTTTTGGAAATTTGTGGTAAGGTCTTATGGGATCAAACTGCTGAGGTCATCGGTCCCTAAGCTTACACAGTATGTAATCTAACTTAAACTAACTACTAACTTATGCTATGGACAACACACACACCCATGCCCGAGGGACAACTCGAACCTCCGACTGGGAGAGCCGCGCGAACCGTGACAGGACACTTCAAACCGCACAGCTACCCCGCGCGGCTATATTGGTAATACAAGGAGGTTTTGGAGGCATAGCTTTTGGAGGAAAAAAAGGCTCGACTTAAATGAACAGATTCAAACGTACAAATGGTAGCTACGTATAGATAAATAGGATTGAGTAGATAGATCAGCGTGGAGAGCTGCATCAAATAAGTCTTTGGTCTCAAGACCATAACTACGGTAATCACTCCAGCATGGAATTGCTCCCTATCGAATAACGTATCTCAAATATTGCGTTTATTCTCTCAACTTCTTCTAGGTGCAGCTGCCAATTTTCGACGATTCAGCAGAAAAAGTCTTAAGTAGTTTTACATCGTCACACAACTGTGCTCCTGAGATGCACAGCTCACCTTCCTTCGACAAAACGCCAATGTGGGTTCACACATTGGTTAATAACTTAGATGCGAGCCTTCCATAATTGGCCAGTTTTATGACATTACACGAACATCACGACTAAGTGCAATAGCTCGTCCACAAATGAGTAAAACCATCAGTGGTTTGGAGATAGACATGGAGAAGTTCTGTTTTGTGGTTACAGTGCCATTGCAAGAAAGTAACCAGACATTTCATTATTTAACATCGCGACCTAAACCGTTACGTTTCGTTGGCTCATCTCTTTCGTGTAGGATGTACTTCGTTCAGAATGGAGCGCTATATTCCCTTGCTATACCACTCACATAAAAGTAGTCATCATCGGAAAACTCTCATGTTGTAACATAGCCTCTTCCTCGTTTGTGCAGTGTGCAAACTGTAATCTCCGTTACATTTCTCTCACCAAAAACGTATGAGTTGTAGTTCGCATTGAACGAAACGAATGAAAGTCGTTATAAATAATGCGTTCGCGTAAACATCCCAGTTCATCAGTGGCTTTTATTCTTATCTTTCTGCGCGGCTTCAACGTTTCCCGCTGGTGCGGACACTGGCAGCAAGCCGGCTGTTCCTCTCCAGAACACACTACATTCAGATAATTATGTCATACTGACTATATATTGTTAACAGTTAGGGACCCTCACCTATGAACGAGGCTATGCAAGTAACTGAAACTGGCTTCAGGAATGACGGATTTTCAGTTACATACTCTTCCCAAGACGCGCATAGTTAAACATAATTTATCAACTATGCACACGTCAGTTGTGATGCAGTTTCCTTACTGACACTACATATAGCGACATAAAGTATATCAGTACTGAATTGCTGGGAGTGTTTGTTCCAACACAGGAAACGCAGCCTTGATGACGGTACCCCCTGCATAGGAAGTCTACGTCAAAGCAAACAGATACGTGGTATAATACCTACTTCAAACAACAGTTACTCAACATGGTGCAGACAAATATGTCGTTATTAATACGATACTGTGGTGTCACTGCCAGACACCACACTTGCTAGGTGGTAGCTTAAATCGGCCGCGGTCCATTAGTACATGTCGGACCCGCGTGTCGCCACTGTGTGATCGCAGACCGAGCGCCACCACACGGCAGGTCTCGAGAGACGTACGAGAACTCGCCCCAGTTGTACGACGACGTTGCTAGCGACTATACTGACGAAGCCTTTGCTCTCATTTGCCGAGAGACAGTTAGAATAGCCTTCAGCTAAGTTAATGGCTACGACTTAGCAAGGCGCCAATTGTCACAGTGCATGTATCTTACGAGTCTCAACTGTATAGTCAAGAGAGATGTACCAAAGGAAGCATTAAAAGTTTATTCCAAAGGTACGTATTTTCTTTATAGCAGTCATAACGTATCCTGTTCCAGACTTGACGCCAGTCGGCGTGTGTGTACGTGTGCCTTTCGGCTTCCTTCTCAGTGTGGCGTAGCGCGCTTGTTACGCCACAACAGATACGTTTCCTGCAGACTAACTACAAAGAGACGATAAAAGAATGAAGAAGTTTATCAAATTGTGGCAGCTACAGATGAGCTACATAAACCAATACATCGGTGTTACGTATGTAACACGAGTGTTTGCAGTCTCCTTAACTACCTATGTTAATGAGATTTCCCAGTATTGCAATACGTCTTTCACCTGGTATTATAGTTTGCCTGGTGAAATAACTGGGCTTCTTAGGCGAATCACATATATTTCACATACATTTCTCAATTACGGCAACTATGAGTATCTATTTTCTTCTTACTATGTTTATGTCGGCACTTCCGTACGCCACACATCCAGTTTCTTTCTTTATGGTACAACAGCAATAACACCAGTCTCAACTAATACATCGTCGTCATCCGACCTCTACATATGCCAAGTACAAATAAGCGCTTTTCTACCCGTGTTTGGAATCCATACGGATAACAATGAATATGTACATATTTGCATAAAGCGCTTGATCACGAATGCTTGCCATGCTTGAAGACGCTTATCACTGAAACATTTTCTTTGTGTGAGAACAGTAGCAAAAATTTCGTCTTCTGTACAGTAGACAACCATTATTCGTCGTTCATTATTAAAATTAATCATTTAATGTTCGTAGCAAAACAGTTGTGATTTGTATGAACTTATGTTTGGCGCGCAATTTGACATATCAGTAGCACTGTTTTAAGAATAAATGAAGTCGGATAGAACTTCGGGAATAGCTACATACTACCAGAAAACAAAATGTGTAATAGCTCACTGGAATGTGTTGTAGGTGTTGTGTTGGCAGAAGAGCCAACACCGTGTTACTAGGGGAGGCGTTTTAGCTCACGCAGGCTGGCGTGAGGAGGGAAGAACTATACTGACGTGAGGTCTGGAACATGACAAGGAATTACAATTCAGAAAACGGACGTAATTAGTTTGATACTTAACTTTAATCCATTAATGATGAACGTCGCTCTTGACGGTACATGATTCACAATATTATCTGTTCAGAATATGGCGCCTTGCTAGGTCGTAGCAAATGTAACTGAAGGCTATGCTAAACTGTCGTCTCTGCAAATGAGAGCGTATGTAGACAGTGAACCATCGCTAGTATAGTCGGCTGTACAACTGGGGCGAGTGCTAGGAAGTCTCTCTAGACCTGCCGTGTGGCGGCGCTCGGTCTGCAATCACTGATAGTGGCGACACGCGGGTCCGACGTATACTAACGGACCGCGGCCGATTTAAAGGCTACCACCTAGCAAGTGTGGCGGTGATACCACAGTAGGAATTAGTGTGTGTTGTTGACACGACGAAGTGGGCATCTGAACAGGTGAGTACAGGATTATGTTTACAAAATCAAATAAGGGTAATGCAGGAGTGGATTAATAATGAATAAGAAAATAATCAGCATTGTGAATGGATTACTGTAGCGAAGTTAGGTACAAAGGCAGCACCATTCCTTATAGTACAAGTTTATATCCTTACTAGGTTCGCAGATCATGTAGAAATTGAAATAATATATGAGGTAAAATAAATTTTGTAGATTTTTGAGGGAGACGACATTTTAATACTAATGGAGGACTATCATTCAATAGCAGAAAAAAGAAGCAACATAGTAGGAATACATGGACTGGGAGAAGGGAATGAAAGGGGAAACAGCCTAGTAGAATTATGCATGGAGAAAAGTTAAATCATCATCGTTTGCTGGGTCCTTTGTCCCACTGCAACACGGGGTCGGCCTTGTTACTATGGATTTGGCGATGTTAGTGTCGCAAGGTGGCTGGATGCCTTTTCTGTCACCAACCCATACCCTCCCCTCCCCTCCCCTCCCCCCGGAACGGAATTAGTGTACCCCAGTACCCCAACTGTCTGCGTCTAGTGCAAGCCATGAAATATTGCCAACGTTTTTTCAAATGTCTGCGAGTCGTGGAATTGAGGCGGGACGTGGGGACTAGCCAAGTATTCACCTATTCGGATGTGTAAAACCGCCTAAAAACCACATCCACGCTGGCAGGCAGACTGGCCCTCGTCGTTAATCCGTTGGGTGGATTCGATCTGGGGCTGGCGCGCCTACCCGAGTCCAGGAAGCTGCGCATTAGCGCTCTCGGCTAACCTGGCGGGTACGGAGAAGAGTTACATGGCTACTGATAGTTTAAGAATCATCAAATGAGGGCAATTAGGGAGAAAACACCTGGGGACACCGGAAGCTTTTAATAGATTGTACAGGATGATTCAGTTATGATATAACAAAATGTCAGCGATGTCGAAAGTTGCCGGTATAGTTGTTCTAATGGCCCTGACAGTACATCTCTTCTAATACAAGCTCTTTGATTTCCACATTTTGGGAGGAGGGAGTATGGACCAAATCAAGAAATGTCCTGTAAACATGGCCTCTAAAGTGTATAAGTTAAGAGCTAAGAGCACTCACCCAACTTTATTACTGCGAAACTTATCTCTTCTACAGAACAAGTGCTCGCAGCTCTTAGGGCATTCATTTTCGAACTCATGTGTGATAGATAATTCTTCCTTGTTTTGACCCGTAATCCCTCTTTCCAAAACATGGAAAGCAAAGAACTTCGAGCAGATTAGGTCCACTATCAGAGTTATCAGCACGAGTATCGCTTGTAACTTCCTGTTCGGTCGTTTCCGAACCAGGATCGCTTACCTCAAATTGACACATTTGCACTTTTCTATCATCCCTGAAAGTTTTTAACATAGTCACGAAATCACTCCGTAAAACGGTTAGACAGAGATTTCCAAACCAACAACCAGAAAAAACTAACAAAATTGTAGGCTGTTAACTGTTGGTCTTATTCACCTATGCAACAGCATTTTCTCTTTCCGCACTGCCACAAAAGATTCCTTCCTAAGCACTGTCAAAATGTCCCTCGTATTCTCCGCAAACGATGGTTTGTGCCCTTACTAATACTTTTAATAACGCGGTGGAACGTTTTAGTACAGTTACATTTTGCATTATCAGCTGATGCGTAAACCCTTAATGACGAGCGTCGCGAATCCGCATCATGCCGAAGAGACGCTAATGAGTGGAAGGTTAATTGTTTTTGAGTGCCAGTGAGTGTGTGCTGTTTCTAGGCGATATTACCAACGCCTCTGTGTTACCGTCTCCTGAGTGTTTTGGGATCTCCTTGAGCGACTTGCCGTTCGCGCCATTGTTCACTACAAACACACACACACACACACACACACACACACACACCCGCGCGCACGTAAACGAGAAGTAATCGCCTTTCTTTGGACGAATACAGCTAGATAAAGAAGTAAGTTCAATTCTGAAAATTGTTTGCTTATAGTACCCGTGACAAGAAGTGAATCACATTTTAACGTAACAAACTAGTTGCACGTGTAAGTAAACAGGAGAAAACTTTCTGTTTAAAATACGCATCAGTGGGTGTTTGTGTGTCACCGTCAGCGCATGAAAGAGATGAAATCATGTGAAGTGAAATCAAATATCTCTGTTTGTTTGTACCATCATATACTTCAATTTATTAAAAGTTTCCAATAATCCGTTTGAATATTCGATTTCAACACTCTTTTGACTGATTACTTTTCACCTTTATTGTGATGTGTAAATTCTAATCAACTGCTAGTACTCTGAAGCTTTTATTTTAATAGCGATGGATCCCCAGATTTTATGCTCCAGGAAATGGAAATGGAAATTTCAAAAGTAAGTACCACATGCGGAGAGGGACGTGGCAGTTCCAAAATTCACCGTAATAAAAACGATTGTCTGTTATAATTAAAATTCTGAATAGCAGTAGCAGTTTGTAAGTAGGGAAAAGAAATCAAAAATGAAGAGAAATAGGCCTTCAGCCAGTACAGAGCCAAATTTACTACGCAAAAAGCATCAGGGCCTAACAAGATCGGTTCCGTACAAATTAGTGCAATACGTCATTGGCCTCACATTAGAGCCACAAAACCAAATTGTAAAAGCCGGCCGGATGGCCGAGCGGTTCTAGGCGCTACAGTCTGGAACCGCGTGACCGCTACGGTCGCAGGTTCGAATCCTGCCTCGGGCATGGATGTGTGTGATGTCCTTAGGTTAGTTAGGTTTAATTAGGTCTAAGTTCTAGGGGACTGATGACCTTAGAAGTTAAGTCCCATAGTGCTCAGAGCCATTTGAACCAAATTGTAAAAGACAGACAATATTCGTGTGCAGTAAAAGTAACTAATGTTCGTCTGTGTCTAAACAAGAGAATAAAGTGATTCCAAGAATTCGACGAATACGGTTATGTTTTGTTACAAATAATTATTTAACATGTATTAAATCCGGATTATTATTTTTAATAATGTAAAACCTATCAATGTATCATCAAAATGTTAAATAAGATTCTTTTTACCAAATGAAGTGTTGTCAGTGTTTAGCTTCTGAAATGCCTATGGTTTCAAATATGCGAAATACCCAGTTACACCTGACAGGTATAACATATCTTAGATCTGACTTTATGTACCCTATAACAAACTGTTACTGGTTACGGAATATGATTTTCCTATTTCTTCTTTCAAGTAGAAATTTTTTCCGATATTAAGAGGAAAAAGCTTT
This sequence comes from Schistocerca nitens, assembly GCF_023898315.1. NCBI lineage: Eukaryota > Metazoa > Arthropoda > Insecta > Orthoptera > Acrididae > Schistocerca > Schistocerca nitens. The sequence continues at coordinate 252,799,733 of NC_064618.1, forward strand.
CTTTTTGTAAGACATAATGTGGTTTAGGACAGTAACTACTGTGAGCTGGTGATCAATACCTATGGAGCAGTAGCAGACGCTCAACTGTAGCGCCAGACTGCTACAAAGTAAGTCTAAAAATAAGTTCATCATAATAAAACGATAATTTTAACGCTCTTGAAATGGTCAGATGGTGACTATTTCATCTCTCGACTCGGAAAGCCATACTAGATTCGTCTCCACTAAAGACTCTCGACCCGGAAAGCCATTCTAGATTCGTCTCCACTAAAGACTGTAATCAACGATCTGTAACTCTAAGCGAAGTGTTGACAGTCTCGGCAACGAAAACTTATTCGTGTATGCGTGGCGAAGTCGCAGAGGCACTCACCAGTAGTTTAGCCATGGCGTGGTCCGCAGCTAGCAACACCGTGTGGCGTTTGGCGGCCGGACCCGGCTTATATACAGTATCGTAACCTTGTAGGCTGTTTAGTAAATATTAACTGTTCTAACAGTGTACCGGGCGGATTCTTTTCGCGACTTCAGCGGGGATTTCCTAGCCGTGGTGCTTTCCGGAGGCAGCAGGTGTCAAAGAAGAGTTTCATTGTATAGTGGAAAAGCAGCCATTTCCACTGACGTGTGTGGTAAGAGCTATTGTGAGCTCATTCCTTGAGGATAGCGGCTCTCGAAATTTATGATCATCGAGATAAAACACCTTTTCTAACACATTACATATGTAGAAATTGCAATGAAATATTTGATTTTTCTACAACAACTAGAGCAGATGGTTTTAAAATTCTATTTCAAGTGTTGTGCGAAGTTTGTGACGGGGTTCACTCAGTTTAGGAAAGTGAATGGTGCTCCACATTTTAAAGATCATCTGCAGTATGAAGAACGCAAAAATTATAGTATGCGGCCGCGTATGCTGACAGATTTTCGTTCTTCTTTTACAGATTGTTAAGCAAGAGCGTCGTTGGAATTACACAAAGATGGTAAATGATATTGCCTTAGTTCTTTCCTAGCCGAATTGGGGGGAACTTTTGTCCTTCATGAATTGTCCATAAAGGAATTAGTTTACTTCGAATTTTTTTGCTGAGATACACAAGAGGAGACATTAGTATAGCTTACGCATCGCATTTTGGGGCTGGAATGCTCTGCAGCCACCCCAAAGGTCCGAAAATAAGTCATGCCGCAGCTTCAAAATATATGGGGAAATCAAAGTCATTTGTACAAAAGAGGGTAACACGCAATAACTTGATTAAAAACGTACATGTCTTTGAAGAACGTGTCTCAATCGGTGAAGTGACTTCAAAATCGGAAAAATATGATTGTTAACCTTTTTTGGGGAATACCATTCTTAACAATGCAACAAGCGCAAGCAAAATGCATTTTGAAAAAAGCTGTCAACGCAAAATCGTCTCATTTGAAGGTCTCTTTCATGTGAATACACTGAAAACTTGTTTTCCAGCATGCCTGCGATTGTGGGTGACTGGACGTATTATTATTTATAATTGCATCATTCTTTCCTTCTTATATTATGTATGTATATGATTTAGTTTGTTGTCAAATACATTTTTCTGTTGATTGACCTGACCACGATCATACTTGCTGACTGTATGTTAGCATCCTTCCCTATATTTGCATAAGTGTTGTGTTTTATGTGTAACAGTTAATTCTATCTATGAGAGTACAAGGCGGTATCGTTTTGATCGATAGGGAGAAATTTGGTACTGAAACAACTAGCGATTAGTGACGAGGAGGCTACCAAACTAGCATCTCCATCCAAGACTCTGATCATTATCAACAGTGACGCATGGGTCCAACCGACAGGCTCCTGCAGAGAAGTTTAGTTATTAATCCTGAAAATTAGTACACAATCTGGTGAACAGGAACGGCACATTAACACCTGCCGCATTTCGGAAAATGACGACAGTCTATTCCATCATCAGTATTTCCCATTTTTTTTCTTTTTATTGCCATCTACACCTTTATTCGAGAGTATGCTGTTATACAAATGACTGATCATTTTTGTGTATGCCATGTATGATAAACGTTTATTGGGGTACCGGATAGCGTTCCATACTTGATCCTCACTTATGGTAAAGAGTTGGCAGCCAGATACAATGATAAAACTCCCTCCTAATACTGCTGCAGGTACGTTGACTGTAGCAGTATTTAATGATTTTTATTAAATTTAGATTAGATACAAAAGGATGATTTTTGGACTTTTATTATAATTTCAGTTTTCTTACCATTATCACTTTTTGTTTATTATGTATAGATCAGATTGTGCACGTGACATCTGAGATTTCAGCATTCACAGTTGCTTACGGCTCTTTTACATTAAGCGAAGGGCTTCAAATCAGCTTGCTACTTTTGTTCCTTGGAGGTCGTCTATCCGAAATATCGTATTTACGTATGCTGTTATGGATTTTTACTTTACTTGCGGGTGACCTGCATCCTACGGGTTCCTTGCTGCCTTTTTACATGTCTTACACCGTTTCTATAACTTTTTACGTAACACGTTTGTTGTACAGCTCTGTATATTTTACGTTGGATGATGTTTGATATTTTTCCCTTTTCAAAAGTCACAGTTGTTTGATACTGTGTTGTTTTATATTGTTGTAAGGCCAATATTTAACTTAGAAGATTCCAGCTTTCTCACATATGCTAATAGTCACATATATGGTTACTCTGAAGCATTTTGATACTTTGTGTTTTTATGTTTATATACTTTTATCCTTTTTATGATTCAAGACTGTGTGTGTGTGTGTGTGTGTGTGTGTGTGTGTGTGTGTGTGTGTGTGTGTGTAGTTGCGTTTTGTTCCTTTAGTCATTTTTAAGCAGTGTGGTATCGTACATCTTACATCAATTAATTTATTAGAGATAGATTTTGTAACTATATAAGTAGTGTTTTGATAAACAGGACCTGAAGGTGACGCAAATGCTGTGTTGAAACTAGTCGTCTGAACAATAAATACTGTGATAGTAAGGCTGTGGTCTTCAGATTCCATTACTTAAGTTGTCAGCCACTGTCTCACGTCCACAACAAGGATGGACTAACACAAGTACTTGAGTCTACCACCACAGTGCTAGGGTCTCTTAGAGACATTCAGTTTCGGAAACGAATATCGGAAGAGCGACTCTAACACTGTTCCTTATTTTTGGAATTAAAATTAAGGTTTCCAAAACAAATTTTTCCCTCAACAGAGCGGTTTACGCATTCTGGAGCTTTCAGTTCATAAACTGATCTGATCTTGGCATCTATGAGAAATCCGACTCCAACTTATGTATCCAAGAAGGCTTCGTCTAAAGGAGACAAGTACTGTCAGACTATAGGTTGATTCCAGCCGTGAGAGGTGCTCAAGTGCCGTAACTCTAATTGGTGTTGCCGCCCAAAAGGGAAGGTCCAAGCTTGTGTCTTAGTCCAGAAGTTACGTTGTCTTAGGGTTGAATTGTAGTACATTCCCGTATAAATAACGTCTAACGAAACGAGACAGAGCACGTCACTTTTTAGTAACACACACAAACACACACTCTCTCTCTCTCTCTCTCTCTCTCTCTCTCTCTCTCTCTCTCTCTCTCTCTCTCACACACACACACACACACACACACACACACACACGCACACACACATACGTTCATACATACATACATTCACGCACGCACCTCACATCCATCATTTTAATTTGTGGCTGGGACAACATCGTCAACAAATGATGATGAATGATGAAATAAATTAATATGGTTCCAATCCCCCTTTTCCGACCACGGTTTTCGGAGGTTTCCCTTGGTTGTAAGGCGTATGCCGTAAGTGGTAAGCCTCTCCCGCTTGTTAACAACTGGGATCCCCCATTTGCCCCACAATCAGCTTGTCTAATAATTGGCTGAATAGAGTCACGACTGTTAATAATGGTTCAAATGGCTCTGAGCACTATGGGACTCAACTGCTGTGGTTATCAGTCCCCTAGAACTTAGAACTACTTAAACCTAACTAACCTAAGGACATCACACACATCCATGCCCGAGGCAGGATTCGAACCTGCGACCGTAGCAGTCCCACGGTTCCGGACTGCGCGCCTAGAACCGCGAGACCACCGCGGCCGGCGACTGTTAATAAGTCGGATCTCGAACAGCTCGTTCAACTTCCAGGAGGGGAGAAAGAAAAGACGAAGGGAAAAAAAGGGACAGAACCAAAGAGATTCGTTCTTCAATCTTGGGAATTCTGCATATGACGACCAAGAAATCGAGTGTATTTTTTATACACATAAATAAATACACTTTCGCATAGACTAGACTTCCATTTTTTTATGTGGAAGTTTAGTCCCAGAATGACAATAGTTTCTATTCCTCAGTTCTGCCTAAGGTCTACTGAAGGTTTCAACTGGTTCAACTGGCTCTGAGCACTATGGGACTTAACATCTGAGGTCATCAGTCACCTAGAACTTAGAACTAATTAAACCTAACTAACCTAAGGACATCACATACATCCATGCCCGAGGCAGGATTCGAACCTGCGACTTTAGCGGTCGCGCGGTTCCAGCCTGAAGCGCCTAGAACCGCTCGGCCACACCGACCGGCCTACTGAAGGTTTCCATTGGCTTTAAGATATATGCCAGGACTGAAAAGCCCCTCTAAAATATTCTCAACTGTGATTCCCTCTGCCTCACCATCCGCCCTTCGCGTATTTAACAGAAACTGCCCTGTTTCTCCAATGGGTCACTACTCGAACCGACCACTCTGTCTTGGAGGACATGAAAAAGATTTAAAAAAATTAGAAAATTAACTGCCGGATGTCAGACCTATACACCTGTAGCTGAAACTAGACTGTGCTTTGTAGTTACTTACTATTTGGGGCCAAAGTTCAGACGAGCTAAGGCAACTAAGCATCTGTCACTGTTGGATCCAACATTCAGTCAGTATCTTTCTCCTGTACCAATTACGTGAGGGGTCTTTGCATGTTAGTGTGGGAGGTGCCGTAGATGACTAGATCAGTGACAAATTTTAAGCGAAACTTCGTGGCATATTGGAACTGTGCACCGAATGGAGACTTGACACTCGAACCTTTGCCTCTCGCGGGCAAGTGCTCTACCAGCTGAGCTATCCAAGCATGAATGACGACCCGACAGCACAGCTTTACTTCCGCCAGTATCTTATCTCCTAACTTCTGGGTCCCGGATTCGAGTTCCGGTCCGGCACACAGTTTTCATATGCCAGGATGTTTCGTCAGCGCACACTCCATCCAGAGTGAAGACTGATTCTGAAAATTTTAAGCTGTCATGAAGTTCACTGCTGGGTTCCTTATGCCTCTGCTTCAAGTGCTGTCTGTCCCATAAGCAGAGTAAAGTGAACCGTGATTGATCTCTTACAATAGATTTTCCATGTTGGTCTCAATAGTTCACTGATGATAAGCCGAGACCTACGGCAACACTACATTCACTGACGACAGCGACTCGTTACAATAGTGAATCCGAAATACAAAAGAAAACTTTAGCATTCCATGCTGATTTGTCGCGTAACAGTCACTAAAGTTACGCGAACATATATCAGTACAATTCAAGTCACGTAACTTTCTTCTCGCTAATGCCACATGTATGATCAAAATCGTTGACCTTCAGTACTAGGCAAGCATCTTCATCCATGTGAAGAGTTCATCGAACCACTCCGATGCTTTTCAAGAGCAATAGAACGTTCTGTTTTCATGCTGCACAGCTCTTCAATAACAGGCAGTATAGTCGAGTAAATAGCTAACTTTTAACGAACGTTGGTAGAGGTACCACGATTTACGTTGCACTTATACAATTGCGACCCATTTTTTTTTTCCTGGAAGCAGGTTGGTTCTGTTCAGGATTCCTATAAGTCACATTATTTCTCACTCTTTTTGCTAAAAAACCCTAATTTTCAATATAATCTATGTTCAATTAAGCGGCTTTAAGCCACCTTATTGTATGCGTGCATGGTACTACTCTACTGGTCGACGTCGGGACCAACGTCTTGCTGAATCAGTAACCTCCCCATCATACGTGCACTGCTTTCCGCAGAGTGCATCCTTCATTGAACCAAAAGATGGAAGTCGGAAGGTGTGAGATCTGGGCCGTGGATTGGATGAGAAGGAACAGTCCAGTGAGAATTTGTGATATCCTCTGGGACGCACAGACCTGTGTCAGGCCTTGCGTTGTTGTTGGGAAGGAGAAGATTGTATTTTTCTGACGACAAACATGCTGAAGTCTTCTTCAATTTTCTGTTGGTGGCACAATTCACTCAGAGTTTATCGTTGCACCATGAGGGAGGAATAACTCCTTCAAAGTCCCGAAGACCGTCGCCATGAGTTGATAAGCTGAACGTATGGGTCTGAACGTTTATTTCGGAGGAGACGTGAAGTGGCACCACACGATGGACTGCCGTGTTGTTTCCGGTTCGAAGTGATGAACCACATTTCATCACCTGTGACGATGTTCGGCAAAATATTTTCATGACCAACGTCGTAACGCTCAGGCAGTTCCGTTCAGATTGCTCTTTATAGACTTCCAGTAAGCGGGGATTAACCCAGTGCTCACATAACCTCTGAGTACCCCAACTGGTGGACGAGTGTGTATGCACTTCCAGCAGAGACGTCCACTTGAGCAGAGAGGTGTTTCAATGTGCTCTGTCTAGAATGAGATTATCCGCATATTCCAGCACTGAGGGGGTCACAGTTGTGTGCGGCCGACCGACGCGCGGGAAATCGAACAGGTTTGCGCATCCTCGTTGCGATGATGACAGACGCCTCGCTCAACGACTCACAGTGCTTCTGTTCAGACTTCGTAGACATTCTGCAAGCGCCTATGAATATATTCGAAGCTCTATATTTCCGCTAAAAGAAACTCAGTGGCAGTTCTCTAGTTGGAACGCACCGCCGTAACGGAAACAGTTTTGAAGGATATGTATAGTTCTGCCACCTGTCGGAATTTCATGAAACTAAAGAGGCTGAAGCAGGAATATTCCTTATTTTTTCAACCGAAATGAATTTTCCATTCAGAGATATCAAGAATCTTAATAGTGACTTCTGTATAGATGTACTAGCATTATTACACCACCTTACGCTTACATGGATACGAATGATCATATTATACACTCCTGGAAATGGAAAAAAGAACACATTGACACCGGTGTGTCAGACCCACCATACTTGCTCCGGACACTGCGAGAGGGCTGTACAAGCAATGATCACACGCACGGCACAGCGGACACACCAGGAACCGCGATGTTGGCCGTCGAATGGCGCTAGCTGCGCAGCATTTGTGCACCGCCGCCGTCAGTGTCAGCCAGTTTGCCGTGGCATACGGAGCTCCATCGCAGTCTTTAACACTGGTAGCATGCCGCGACAGCGTGGACGTGAACCGTATGTGCAGTTGACAGACTTTGAGCGAGGGCGTATAGTGGGCATGCGGGAGGCCGGGTGGACGTACCGCCGAATTGCTCAACACGTGGGGCGTGAGGTCTCCACAGTACATCGATGTTGTCGCCAGTGGTCGGCGGAAGGTGCACGTGCCCGTCGACCTGGGACCGGACCGCAGCGACGCACGGATGCACGCCAAGACCGTAGGATCCTACGCAGTGCCGTAGGGGACCGCACCGCCACTTCCCAGCAAATTAGGGACACTGTTGCTCCTGGGGTATCGGCGAGGACCATTCGCAACCGTCTCCATGAAGCTGGGCTACGGTCCCGCACACCGTTAGGCCGTCTTCCGCTCACGCCCAACATCGTGCAGCCCGCCTCCAGTGGTGTCGCGACAGGCGTGAATGGAGGGACGAATGGAGACGTGTCGTCTTCAGCGATGAGAGTCGCTTCTGCCTTGGTGCCAATGATGGTCGTATGCGTGTTTGGCGCCGTGCAGGTGAGCGCCACAATCAGGACTGCATACGACCGAGGTACACAGGGCCAACACCCGGCATCATGGTGTGGGGAGCGATCCCCTACACTGGCCGTACACCACTGGTGATCGTCGAGGGGACACTGAATAGTGCACGGTCCATCCAAACCGTCATCGAACCCATCGTTCTACCATTCCTAGAGCGGCAAGGGAACTTGCTGTTCCAATAGGACAATGCACGTCCGCATGTATCCCGTGCCACCCAACGTGCTCTAGAAGGTGTAAGTGAACTACCCTGGCCATCAAGATCTCCGGATCTGTCCCCCATTGAGCATGTTTGGGACTGGATGAAGCGTCGTCTCACGCGGTCTGCACGTCCAGCACGAACGCTGGTCCAACTGAGGCGCCAGGTGGAAATGGCATGGCAAGCCGTTCCACAGGACTACATCCAGCATCTCTACGATCGTCTCCATGGGAGAATAGCAGCCTGCATTGCTGCGAAAGGTGGATATACACTGTACTAGTGCCGACATTGTGCATGCTCTGTTGCCTGTGTCTATGTGCCTGTGGTTCTGTCAGTGTGATCATGTGATGTATCTGACCCCAGGAATGTGTCAATAAAGTTTCCCCTTCCTGGGACAATGAATTCACGGTTTCTTATTTCAATTTCCAGGAGTGTAGAATCGGTTATTAAACGAACCGAGTGAGGTGGCGCAGCGGTTAACACAATGGACTCGCATTCGGTAAAACGACGATTCGAATACCCGTCCGGCCATCTAGCTCCAGTTTTCCATGATTTCCCTGAATCGCTCTAGGTAGATACCAGAATGGATTCATTGAAAAGGACACAGCCGATTGCCTTCCCCATCCTTGAAACAATCCGAGCTTGTATTCCGCCACTATTGAGCTCGTCGTCGACGGGACGTTAAATAGCAATCCTGCTGCTTTTTTGTTCTTACGCTTTGCACGCTCAGTCGTAATGTTTCAGCTGATGTTCATCAGAGAACCGGTATTTCCGGTATAGAATAGGGAGGAGTTATCAGTGTTGATGCCGCTGTCACATGTTTTCTGCCCAGTGCTGAACAGCAGAATGACCTGATGCGTTGTTTCAGGTTTGCTGGTGAAAGATCTCGTCATCTACCAGCTGCTGACCATACCGGACGACAATTGTGGCGGCGGCAGAATATCTGGCCTCTGTCAAATGTGCGAACATCTCGATTAATGTCACTCCTCGACACTGTTTCATCCGCTACACAAAAGAGTCGCGTGCCATACTGAACTCGGCATACATCTGAAGCGATGGGATCTCCAGCATGACAATATCTCTAATTTAATTTCTCCCGGTTTACAAAGAAGTAACATCAAGTGGCACGCAGTTAATGTTGCTTTTCCCTGAAATTAAGGCACCACTTTGACAAGGAGCCTGATGTACTGATGAAGATAATTTTTTCTCGACATCAAATATAAAAAAGAGAAGATAATCGTCAATGTGCATGGTTAGTTAAAAATGTTGCATGAGAATGTCCGACAAGAGAAAAATACAATATGAAAACCCCCAAAAAATGGTTTACTAAAGTGATAAACAACACTATTCAACAAGGAAAAGTCGTAGAGGAACTAGGCCGAAGTAAGAGGCATTTATTTGAACAGTCATAGTTAAATACATTTCTGGGCATTGAAGTGTGGCCTAAATTATTCGACTGTGTAGCAAGTTCGAACCTAGTCCATACTTAGATTTTCAATAACAATCATCAGCCACGCCCGGGTTCCCGGGTTCGATTCCCGACGGGGTCAGGGATTTTCTCTGCCTCGTGATGACTGGGTGTTGTGTACTGTCCTTAGGTTAGTTAGGTTTAAGTAGTTCTAAGTTCTAGGGGACTGATGACCATAGCTGTTAAGTCCCATAGTGCTCAGAGCCATTTGAACCATTTGAACAACCATCAGCATCTGCGGCCAACGAGTTCCGGTAAAAGGAATCATCTTGGCTCTGTCAACAGTCTTGTCAAAGAGTGTAGAGGAGCGGGCAGAGCTTCAGGGCAGTCTCTTGCCCTTGCGATGGGTGACTGCCTGTATAAGCGAAAGAGTCAGGAATGATCAACCGCATGAGGATACAGGACGCGATGGAAACAGCAGTAATAAAAATACGTAAGTTGTATCCAGAGTACTTGTGGCCTACACGTGCAAAAGTTTCCTGATGACCTCTCCACTACTAAAAAAATTACGGTTTATTCCCCCATGCGGATATCCAGGACACGATTGATAAGAAAGAAAGACTGAATAACCAACGAATCAGTAACATTATAGACTTCGAAGTGTGGATTGTCAGAACGTGGTTGTGATTCTAGAAAGTATGTAAATGAACCAACGCCAACAACAAGAGTTCAGGAACACATATCAACATCACAAGCTGGTATGCATAGCCTTCAACGCATGGGACTAAACGATTTTAAGCAAATACGTTGTTGCGTAGCAACTCGTCCACATAGTAAATTCCGTTTCTATTTCTATCCGCGGCAGCGCTACGATCGCAGTTCCGAGCATGCGCGGCAGTTACTCTGACTCAAGGAGAAGACACGTACGCCATTTTCAGATCGCTGCTGCCGACGTCTGCTTTGTAGTGCTCCTTTGTAATGTCAGCCGTAATTGAAAATTCCACCGCGTGTGAAATCAGGTCTGTGATTCGTTTTCTAAATGAAAAGAAAGTTAAACCAAACGTAATTCATCGGAAAATCTGCGAGGTTTACGGACAAAATGCTATGAGTGATTCAATGGTTAGAAGATGGGTGTTATTTTTTTCCACGATAATGCCTGACCTCACACGGTGAATGTGACCAACGACTCTTACGGGAATTTCAATGGGTCGCGTTTGATCATCCTCCGTACAGCTCGGACCTCGCTCCTAGCGACTTTCATTTCTTCTTACACATAAAGTCTGTCCTTGGTGGTGGTCAACACTTCAACGTTGATGACGAGCTGAAAGAACGTTAAAGGATTGTTTTTCGTACGTGTGCTGCCGTTCAAAGTTCGGTATCTTGTAACTCATCGACGAGTAACGACACCGACACAGCCACAACGGAAAAGTTTTGCTATGTCACTGCAACTGCTCTTCTACTTACGGCCAAGCACAGGACCGCTCTACCCAGTCGGGGATCATGGGCTAAGAAGACAGCGTCGTCTTCAAGTAGACCAGCAGTGTGTTCAGTGTCTTCGATGGAACATAACATGAACGTTATTGTTAAATACACTCCGAGTGAGACACATATACACTGAAGAGCCAAAGAAACTGGTACACCTGTCTAATATCGTGTAATGTCCCCGCGAGCACGCAGAAGTGCCGCAACATGATGTGGCATGGACTCGACTAATGTCTGAAGTAGTGCTGGAGGGAACTGACATCATGAATCCAGCAGGGATGACCGTAAATCCGTAAGAGTACGAGGAAGTGAAGATCTCCTCTGAACAGCACGTTGCAGTGCATCCCAGATATGCTGAATTATGTTCATTTCTAGGGAGTTTGGTGGCCAGCGGATGTGTTTAAGCTCAGAAGAGTGTTCCTTGAGCCACTCTGTAGCACTTATGGAAGTGCTGGACGTGTGGGGTGTCACGATGCAGCCGGCCGAAGTGGCCGTGCGGTTAAAGGCGCTGCAGTCTGGAACCGCAAGACCGCTACGGTCGCAGGTTCGAATCCTGCCTCGGGCATGGGTGTTTGTGATGTCCTTAGGTTAGTTAGGTTTAACTAGTTCTAAGTTCTAGGGGACTAATGACCTCAGAAGTTGAGTCCCATAGTGCTCAGAGCCATTTGAACCATTTTTGTCACGTTGTCCTGCTGTAATTCCTAATTCCGACGGAATGCAGAATGGACATGAATGGACGCAGATGATCAGACAGGGTGCTTATGAACGCGTCATCTGTCTGGGTCGTATGTAAACGTATCAGGGGTCCCATACCACACCAACTGCACACACCTCACACCATTACAGAACCTACACCAGCTTGAACAGTCCCCTGCTGACATGCAGGGTCCACGGATTCAAGATGTTGTCTCCATACCCGTAGACGTCCATCCGCTCGATACAATTTGAAATAAGACTCGCCCGACCAGGCTACATGTTTCCAGCATCAACAGTACAATGTCGGTGTTGACGGGCCCAGGCGAGACGTAAAGCTTTGCGTCGTGCAGCCTTCAAGGGTACACGAGTGGGCCATCGGCTGCGGAAGCCCATATCAGTGATGTTTCATTCAAAGGTTCGCACGCAGACACTTGTCGATGGCCCAGCATTGAAATATGCAACAATTTGCGGAAGGGTTGCACTTCTGTCACGTTGTACGACTCTGTCCAGTCGTCGTTGGTCCCTTTCTTGTAGGATCTTTTTCGTGCCGCAGCGATGTCGGAGGTCTGATGTTTTACCGGGTTCCTGATATTTACGTTACACTCGTAAAATGGTCTTACGGGAAATCCCCACTTCATTGTTACCCCGGAGATACTGTGTCCTATCGCTCGAGTGCCGACTATAACACCACATTCAAACTCACTTAAATATTGAGTAACCGATCTAACAACTACGCCAGACACTTGTCTTATATAGGCGATGCCGACCGCAGCGCCGTATTCTGCCCGTTTACATATCTCTGGTTTTGAATACGCATGCCTATACCAGTTTCTTTGGCGATTCAGTGTGTAATTATGGACATGTCTTTTTACAATATTTTACTATTACTGCATATGTTAGGTGGTCTGTGACACTATAGGTACATATATTGTGGAGATATTTGTGTTTTATTTTATTCTACATTGTAACTTTTGAAACTTATTCGCCTGTTGGCGGTTTTCACTGTATCCTGGTTATCTAACTTTCACATTTCGGCGAATGTGGCACCACATTTTTACATGTTCATTACTATTTTAATGCAGCTTGAGCGGATTAAGACTAAAAAGTGTTTTAATTTATTTTATTTGTCATTCGAAAATTTATTATGTTATCATTACAATAGAAGAACATTTGTTTAGGTGATAAGCAATTTGGTCCTTTGGACTGCCACTAGTGGCCTCTGCCCCTTTGACCTAGTATAAGGCCTTACCCAAAAGAGGAGAGGGGAGCCAAGGGGACCAGACCCCCCCCCCCCCAATAAACTCTAAACGAAATTACATACGACCCAGTTGCCATTTAGTGCAATTGAAAGATATTTTGATTTCAGTCACACAACGAAAAAGTGATACGCACTAGCGACAGTCAGCAAGGCCCACGATAGATTTAAGCTATCTATGCATCCATTACTCTATCACCTATCGCCCATTCCTAGTTTAACAAAGACCAATTGTTGTTCTAGTTTGAGCTCAGTTGTTCTTCTATTAATCACTTCAGTTCTTACTTCCAGTTGAACTTAATGTAAGAGCTACCGTTTATTGTTTTTATTCTGTGTGCTGTTGTGATAGTTTCAAATTATGGATAAGTTTGTAACAAAGAAGAAAAGAAAAATCGATTATGATTCATCCACTAGCGTTATGACAAGTTAAGAAATGTAAGCTCTACTGTAACAGCCTAATTACCTATCTATAGCAGTTTAATGTTAGCACTCGATTCGCTATTCGGAGGCTCGTAGGATTCTGGGTTTGAAATGTTTGTGTATTTCACGAGGCAGCGGAGTGGTAAATACCATTGCAAACAACATTAAATTGAAATCAGTGCATAAAAATACGCTTATACTTGTCTCTGACGCTCAGAAACCATCGCCCAAACTGCGATGTCTGCGTTTGCTCAACATTATATCATTAGCAGCCCAAATGGAAAAATATCTCCCAATCTGGTCATCAGGGTGATTACTCAGTTACGAGAAACAATTCCGATAAGAAACGACGGGGAGGAGTTTCTGGAGAGCGGTATGGTTGCTGGATGACAGCACATTCTATGTTTCGATCGTTTCTAAAAGATTTTCTCAGTAGGATGTTCGTCTTGGGTTAACTCTTCGTGTTGGCAGGCTGAGCTAGCGATCCCTAGATTCTGGAGGCGAGATGGTTTGAATCCACCCGTCAGCAAACATGAAAATGGTTTTCTGTGGTTTCTCATTTTTAGTGTAGGCAAATGCCGGGCTTGGTCCCTTACTATAAGCCATAGCCAATTTCTTCTGAATATCATTGTTTCGAGAAATATTCCAATTCCCTCAAAGTGCAGCCCCTCTGCTTCAATGAAAAGAGCTACATCGAAGGCGAGCCGAGGATCTCTTTGGAGACTCTTGGCACTAAAAGCCATATGATGGATAAATAATAATCCAAATACTCCGCATTTAGGCTCATTCATTTGTCTGCCGGGACATTCTTTAATGCAGAAAGTGATCTTTCTTACATTACAAGAAGTGAGACATGCAGATGAGGAAATCTTGGAAAATGTAAGGTTAAATAACTCGGTGTCCGTTGCATTTTCGCAGCCAGAAATTGTTCTAGCTTCTCCGTCGAACAGAGATATTTGTATTCCAAATGTCCTGTCGTTAATTCGTGATCACTTCCTTAACGCGAATCCAGACTGAAGGAAGTTTTATGTCTCTGTGTTCGTCGTCAAATATGGGATGCGTAGGAAGCCTTCTTACTCGGATGGCTAGACAACATTCAAACAAATCGTATTAATGAGTTTTATCACACAATAAAAACATACAATATTTAACTTTGACAACCACACAGAAGTGTTGCAAGCAAAGGGCGACATACAAAATAAGCATTCTCTTCAGTATAAACAATCTCAAGTCTGTGACAAAAAGGGTCGACAGGCAAAGTAACGATCCTTGACGTTTCTACACAATTCACTAGTCTTGAAGCTTCTATTCAACCGGGTCATCGTCAGTAGGTCGCGGCGCTTATGTCCTCTTCACATTGGGGCAGCTGCTGTCGAGTTGTCGTCCTGGAGAGGGGTCGGTCAATGTGCGATTGGCTGGCGTGCCGGTGCTTGACTTTACGCCGTAACAGGAAGAAGAGTTCATTTTGGAGGGCGAAGGGAGATTGGAGCCTGACTACTTTGCCAAACACACCACTCCTATCTCCTTTTGGTGGAAACACCGAGATCATTGTCGAATAAAATGAGTTTTGGTTCAGGACCGGAAATTTGGAAATCTGTGGTCATCTGAGTTCTTTTTTTTTTTTTTTTTTTTTTCTATACTCCGCGAGCCACCTTACGGTGTGTGGCGGAGGGTACTTATTGTACCACTATCTGATCCCCCCTTCCCTGTTCCATTCACGAATTGTGCGTGGGAAGAACGACTGCTTGTAAGTCTCCGTATTTGCTCTAATTTCTCGGATCTTTTCGTTGTGATCATTACGCGAGATATATGTGGGCGGTAGTAATATGTTGCCCATCTCTTCCCGGAATGTGCTCTCTCGTAATTTCGATAATAAACCTCTCCGTATTGCGTAACGCCTTTCTTGAAGTGTCTGCCACTGGAGCTTGTTCAGCATCTCCGTAACGCTCTCGCGCTGACTAAATGTCCCCATGACGAATCGCGCTGCTTTTCGCTGGATCATGTCTATCTCTTCTATTAATCCAACCTAAGCTCACACGCTACGTAATCTAACTCAAACTAACTTACTCTAAGGAGCTCCTTGCGCAGCTCGTGGCTTCGGCCGCTCGGACCTCGTGACCACCTCTTGTCGAGACGTTACCGCCAATTAACAAACTTCGTCCTTCCCTCTCGAGCCAGCGAACCTCGTATGTATATCGGCAAGCAAAGACCTAAGGGTACAACCCACAGGTACCAACTCTTCCTCAAGGATATTGGCAATGGGGCCGCAAGAGAGATAGTTGACACTACCTTTGAGCCACTGGCGCCGGACAGAACAGTCTACTAATTCAATGGCGCCACGATTCAATAGTTTGTTTATTGTGTGTTGAACTATCTGTATTGCCATTATGGACTGTTTGCTGTCTCTATTTCCAAGCATGTATATTTGACGGTATTTTATATACTTACAAAGACACTATGCACCCTTTCATGTAACGTTTCATATAAAGTTAGTGTCTATATTGATGCTTCATTTGCTTAATTGCTGTACCATCTACTTCGTATTTATAGGATCGTTTGAAAATGGACATAATGTCCGAAACTAGTCACCACCACTAAAAAGAGGATAGTTCTTCAGCGATTTTCGACGGAGTTCCATTCATTTATTTCAGAAGACCAAGAGATGGAGGAAGTATGTGAGTACATTGGGCGGATAATCGAATATGTAAAGGAAGTTGAAAACTTAATGATCATAGGGAATGGAACATTGTAGTAGCGCGAGGACGGGGTACACAGAAGAAATAGTTACGAGATAATATGGGTGCGCTAGAAGGAATGAGAGAGGAGAAAGACTAAGCGAATTCTGCAATAAATATCAGACGGTAATAGCGAATAAACTCTTTAAAAGATCACAAGATGGTGAGATAGAGTAGGAAAAGGTCCAGAGACACGGGAATGTTACAAATGAATTAAATCGTACTCAGGCAGATTCAGAATATTGGATTGATGGGCGTTTCAAGAATCAACCACAATCTAGTAACGATGAAAAATACAAAAGATAAAGAGAATCTTTCGGAAGAATCATTGTGGAAAGAAACGGGACCGTCAAGTCTCGAGGAATGATTAAATGCGATTGACGTTCTGCAAGCCTCTAGATATGGCGATAGTGAATATCGCAATAGGCAGGTCACTTGAAGAGAAATGGACATGTCTGAAAATCACAAACACTGAACTTAAACAGACAAACACAGGTACAGGGAAAGTAACTGCGAATAAATCTTGGGTAACAGAAGAAATACTATAACTAATCGACAACAGAAGTACATATTACAAAAACGTTAAATAAAGACATGAACACAGTAAAATAAATAACTTACGAATAAAAAAAAAGTAAGTGAAGGGAAGCCAAAGCAGAATGGCTGCAGGAAAAATGTAAAGAAATCGGATAAGAATTAGTTATTCGAAAGAGTGATAAGGCATATTGAAAAGTCAAAACAACCTGTGGTGAAAATGAAAGCAATGCGTCACCATTGTGAGTTCAACTGGAATACCATTGTTAAATGCTGAGGAGAGAGCATATACGTGGAATGAGTATACTGAAGGCCTCTACGAGGCATAGTGATTGTCTGATGTGACATAAGAAAAGATGGCGGTCAATATATAATCCTTAGGCCAGGGGATCGAGTATTAGATTTCAACAGAGCTGTGGAGGAACTGCAGCCTAATAAGGCAGAATGGATAAATAACATCATTTCGTAATTTATAAAATTACTGGGAATGTGGCAACCAAGAAACTGTCTAAGTTATTATGTAGACTCTGTGAGACTGGTAACGTATCATCGGACTTTTGGAAAGGAGTCATATGCACAATCAAAAAAACAGCAAGGGCAATGTGTCAACTATCGCACTAGGAGTCTGGCGTTTCATGCATTCAACTTGTTAATAAGTATAACACACAGAAGAATGAAAAAGAAAATTGAGAATCTGTTAGACGATGATCATTTTGGCTCTCGGAAAGGTAGAGGCATCAGGAAGGCAGTCCTGATGCTGTTCTTCATAGTGTAAACAATGCTTAGGAATCATCAAGAAACGTTCATACGATTTACCAACATAAAAAATTATTCTACAGTCTAAAATGGTGCTAGATGTTGTAAGGTGTAAGAAAAATAGGAGTAAACTAAGGGAAAGGCGAATAATGTCTTACATGTATACGAAACAAAATGGGCCAATAAGAATGGAAGAGCAAGAACCAAATGCTCGGATTTAAAATTTTGCAGATCAGCGATTCTGTCTTTCAGCCCTACTCTTCATCTATATATTGAAGAAGAATTGGAGGAAATTTTAAAAATGATCGAAAGTGGGATTAGAATTGGGAGTGAAAGGATATGAATGACTCGATTCGCTGACAAAATTGGTATTGTCAGTGAATGTGAGGAAGGATTATAGGATGTGTTGAGTGGAATACACAGTCTAACGAGTACAGAATATGGATTGATAGTACACCGAAGAAAGACGAAAGTAATGAGAAATAGCAGAAGCGAGATGAGTGGTAAACTTAATATGAAAATTGGGGTCCACGAAGTTATCGAAGTTAAGGAATTCTGCTATCTTGGAAGTAAAATGTCCCATGACGGACGAAATAAGGACAAAGCGCTGCAAGCATTAACAAAGAGGTGTTTCTGGCCATAGGAGGTCTTCTAGGATCAAACACAGACCTTAATTTGAGGAGGAAATTTGCGAGGGTGTTCGTATGGAGCACAGCAATGTACAGAAGTAAATCATGGACTGTGGGAAAACCGGAAAAGAAGAGAATCGTACGAAAGAATTTGTCCACTTCTAGCACACCTATGGTTTGTGTGTAGCAATGTTATTTACGAGAATAATCATTAATGAAGGTCCTTGTTTGTATTTTTCATTGTTTGCAGATATAATGTTGTTTTAAATACGGCGCGTGTATACCCTGAGGGAAAACAATCGCAACTCCAAGAGGGTGTGTTGCGACATAAACAAAAGTTGGTACGCGTGTTCCTACATCTGAAAGATGATGTGTATTAAAATTTCGAGCCAGTCGCTTAAAGGCTAAGCGGAAATTGAGGCGCCTATAGCACGTGTGCCATGACACGACACTACAGCAGGACGCGCACGTTCCACACCTGTCGCGTTGGTCCAACGCACATTGAGACGCTTACATATACTTCGGACAAGCCGGTTGGCAACGCTCTGCGCTGACAGAAACGAAGCGCGCGCACCCTGTAATCTTTCTCAAACGATTTTACAGAAACTATTCAGTAAAAAAATATTTGATTTTTGCCCCGCTTCCAGCGTTAAATATCAGCTTCGTGGCGAAGTGCCCATCATCTCGCTAATGGTCATATTTATTGTGATATAAACATCTTAGTAAGACGCTACGTAAAATTCTAAAAGTTTGTAATGGAAAATAGGAGTCGCTAGGATGTAATATCTCTTTATATTCGATGAATGAGAAGAAGAAGTGGCGACCGTGCGTATTACACCATGTTTTGCTGCGTATTAAATTTAGCTAACATGCTGAATTTTTCTTTAGACTTAGGAGAAGGTCTCTATCTGTCTCCGATCTCGAGAACATGGATACTATGCAGCGCGCTCACTCCGAATCTCACGCCCGCGAGAATGAAATATTCATAACATTCCTCATATCTCGTACACCGCTCGAGACATCGAAAAGAGATTCTGGCGAATGATAGCACACAAAGAGGAGATTATTTTACCAATTCCTAAACGGTTATACATTCTTTTTCATTTTTTTCACTCCAGTGACTGTAATTTTTCACGAGTTATCGACAGCTAACAAAACAAGAGTTTCCTAGTGCGAAAATAAACGTGAAATTTCTTCTCTTATGTCTCTGCAAACCGACACAATGAGGTTTTTCGTAAGCTATTGAGCTCTCTGGTTGCAATTAATTGTTTAATGAGGCATTCTGTTTCAGAATTCGGTCGCAATAGCTGGTGTAAGATGAGTTTCTTCAAATTATACTCTGTTTTGGCAAAGGAAGTAAAATTAAACCTGTCAACAAGAGAAATGTGGCCATTACTCATAAAGGGTGATGCTTCTTCTAATGAGAAAAGGTTGACAATTCACACAAAAATAAATTGCCAGTTCTGTTGGAATTTTGTTGAATCCCTGTAAGCCATCGTATTTATAACACTGAACGACTCGATTGGAAACTTACCAAAGGATTTTATTCCTTTTCTTGATCTGAACAGTATTAAAATAATGACGAGAGTGCCCTTCAGGCGGAATGACGGGCACATGCCAGATACTCGTTACTCACCTACGGCTTGCCAAAATGGCAACGTGTGATTCGCGAATAAAATAGTTGTTATTGATGAAAATAAACAATTAATCTGTCGCACAATGGTCAGTGTATTGTCAGCAGCTGAGAATAACGTGCGCGATAGGAATGCGGAAGCTGGCCATGTGTGCCTTACGAGCGGTAGTTCACGTCGTTCGAATAACATTCTCATGAAAGTAGATCTGCCTTTGTCAGCAATGCATTTCAACAAATTAAATGTATCAAATCACCACACTCTTTCAGGACACTCATACATTCGTAATAATACCGACCATTTGTGTAGCCTGTTGTATAATTAGTTTATTAATGCTGATAATGTGTATGCAACCACTGAAATGCTCTATCTTGTCACGGCGAGCCAATTACTACATTGTTATTCGTGAGAGCTTGTCGACTGTTTCTAGCTTGCAGTCGAAATGTGATGTCCACATGTCCATAGTACAATATCTCTTATTACATCCGTATCCAAGTAATTATAGTGAAACTTCTGTACTTCATATCTTGGACGCTTTTTACCAGAAGCACAAAGGGGTCATACCTCTGGAAATTACGCCTTTTCGACATTTTTGCATCAGATCGTAGAGCTACGTCCGCATAACAGGCAGCAAGTAGATAACCTTGTTTTACTTTCCTGCCTTGCTTCTAGATCACATAATTTTATAAAATTCCTTACTTCCTTATTCGTCTGTCCCCCCTTACGATCTGATTAATCGAGGAGGAAGATGATATAATCCCAGTGGCTAATGGCTCACCAGTTATTGGACGGAGCATTGTACTTGACAAAAGAATAAACAAAACAAAAGTTCTGCACAGATATAAGTAACAGAAAACCGTATGTACTAAACAAAAGAGATGGAGCGCTTAAACGGCAGAAACGAAACACCGCTTAGTGACAGTAAAATTCAGTTTATTGCTAGATCATATTTTTCTGATTGGCAATACTTCCACTGCCACTATGCGCCATGCCGAAGTGAGCATATGGCAGGAATGCTTTCCTGCTCCCCGCCTCGCCCCTCCTGTAGTGCTCGCATGGCGCGCGAAACTGTATTTACAATGAAATGAATACCCCTAGCTGCATACAGGAGTTGATATAAGTCAACGGGGACAGCTGAAAATGTGTGCCCCGACCGGCACTCGAACCCGGGATCCCCTGCTTACATGGCAGGCGCTCTATCCATCTTTCTTTTTTGCATTTTTTTCGTTGTGTTTGGTCGTTGCGGACGTCACATGACATCCGTTCAAGTTCGTTGTTGATCCCTTCACTCAGTTTTTCTATTACAGAGGCCAACCAGCTCTCTGACCGAACACGCTGAGCTACCGTGCCGGGGCCATCTGAGCCACAAGAGGACACAGAGGATAGTGTGACTGCAGGGACTTATCTCTGGCACGCCTCCAGTGAGACCCACATTCGCAACTTACTGTCCCGCACTATATTCATAGTGCCCCTGCCCATTATGCTCATTACTCGCGGCTTTACTGCCGGTTCCCGTAAGAGTTCGGGCACGGTTTGTGCAACTGCACAGAAGAAGATAGTCAAATGGCCGGTGAGCCTTAACTATATATATAAGAAGATGGTATCTGTTCTTTTGGACAGATACCATCTTCATATATATATAGCGAGAAACTTTGCCAAACCACAACGCCGCGCGACGTGGCAGGCGCATGTCGCGTCCAGGCGCGTCGCGTCGCGTCGCAGTTTGCGCGGTCGCATTTGAACCCGTGAAGTTACAAAGATACGCGCTGCGCTGGGCCCCGCCTAACCTACGAGAAGCCAGACGTTCCTTCTGCGATCCTGCAGAAAGACATGGCAGGAATGTAGCCCCTGTACATAACTGCGGTGGTCACAGGAATGTACAGTCGCGAGAAGACAGGTCTGCGGATGGCCACATGGCAATAGCGCGACGGAAGACCATCGTATTCGACGTCTAGCTCTGGCGCATCGTACTGCATCTCCAGCAGCAATTTGAGTAGAAGCTGGCACCACGGTGACACAAAGAAATGTTACAAATCGGCTACTTCAAGGACAACTCCGAGCCAGATACCCTGTAGTGTGCATTCCACTGACCCAAAACCATCGCCATTTGCAACATCTGTGGTGTCAAGAGAGAGCACATTGAAGGGCAGAATGAATACTGTTGTTTTTCTGATGAATGCTGGTTCTGCCTCGGTGCCAGAGATGGCTGTGTGGTGGTTATAAGGAGACCACTTGAAGGCTTGCAATCATCCTGTCTGATTGCTAGAAACACTGGACCTACACTTGGAGTTTGTTCTGGGGTGCTATTTCGTATGACAGCAGGAGCACTCTCGTGGATATCCCCCACACCTTGACTGCCAATTTGTACATCTGTCAGGTGATTCGAACACTCCTTCACAGAATTCCATCAGGTGTTTTCCAACAGGATAATGCATGCCCACAGGGCGCTGTCGTAACCCAAGATGTTCTCCAGAGTGTCGACATGTTGACTTAGCCTGTTCGATCGCCAGATCTGTCTCAAATGGGCCAATGTCCAATGGGACATTATCAGACGACGACGCCAGCGTCATCAACAACCAGCATTAATCGTCCCTGTATTGACCAGCGAAGTGCTACAGGGATGAAACTCCATCCTACGAACTGACATCAGGCACCTGTCTAACACAATGCACGCACATTTGTGTGCTTTCATTCAACATTCTGGCGGTTCCACCGATTTCGAAAGTATCAACATTTCATATCTGCAATGGTTTATGTCACGTTTACATCAACCTGTGATCTCGCAATTGTTAATAGCTTAAATATGTTACCTATAGAAATGTATTCCAAGTGTTACAGGCATGAAACTCCATCCCACGAACTGACATCGGGCACCTGTCCAACACAATGCATGCACATTTGTATGCTTGCATTCAACATTCTGGCGGTTCCACCGACTTCGAAAGTATCAACATTTCATATCTGCAATGGCTTATGTCATGTGTTCATCAACTTGTGATCTCGCGATTGTTAATGGCTTAAATATGTTACCTATAGAAATGTATTCCAAGTGCTACAGGCAAGAAACTCCATCCCACGAACTGACATCAGGCACCTGTCCAACACAATGCATGCACATTTGTATGCTTGCATTCAACATTCTAGCGGTTCCACCGATTTCGAAAGTATCAACATTTCATATCTGCAATGGCTCATGTCACGTGTACATCAACTTGTGATCTCGCAATTGTTAATGGCTTAAATATGTTACCTATAGAAATGTATTCCAAGTGCTACAGGCATGAAACTCCATCCCACGAACTGACATCAGGCACCTGTCCAACACAATGCATGCACATTTGTATGCTTGCATTCAACATTCTGGCGGTTCCACCGATTTCGAAAGTATCAACATTTCATATCTGCAATGGCTTATGTCACGTGTACATCAACTTGTGATCTCGCAATTGTTAATGGCTTAAATATGTTACCTATAGAAATGTATTCCAAGTGCTACAGGCATGAAACCATCCCACGAACTGACATCAGGCACCTGTCCAACACAATGCATGCACATTTGTATGCTTGCATTCAACATTCTGGCGGTTGCACCGATTTCGAAAGTATCAACATTTCATATCTGCAATGGCTTATGTCACGTGTGCATCAACTTGTGATCTCGCAATTGTTAATGGCTTAAATATGTTACCTATAGAAATGTATTCCAAGTGCTACAGGCATGAAACTCCATCCCACGAACTGACATCAGGCACCTGTCCAACACAATGCATGCACATCTGTATGCTGGGATTGAATATTCTGGCGGTTCAACCGATTCCGAAAGTATCAACATTTCATATCTGCAATGGCTTATGTCACGTGTACATCAGCTTGTGATCTCGCAATTGTTAATGGCTTAAATATGGCACCTATAGAAATGTATTCCAAGTGCTACAGGCATGAAACCCCCCATGAACCATGGACCTTGCCGTTGGTGGGGAGGCTTGCGTGCCTCAGCGATACAGATAACCGTACCGTAGGTACAACCACAACGGAGGGGTATCTGTTGAGAGGCCAGACAAACGTGTTGTTCCTGAAGAGGGGCAGCAGCTTTTTCAGTAGTTGCAAGGGCAACAGTCTGTATTATTGATTGATCTGGCCTGGTAACAATAACCAAAACGACCTTGCTGTGCCGGTACTGCGAACGGCTGAAAGCAAGGGGAAACTACGGCCGTAATTTTTCCCGAGGGTATGCAGCTTTACTGTATGATTAAATGATGATGGCGTCCTCTTGGGTAAAGTACTCCGGAGGTAAAATAGTCCCCCATTCGGATCTCCGGGCGGGGACTACTCAAGAGGATGTCGTTATCAGGAGAAAGAAATCTGGGTTCTACGGATCGGAGCGTGGAATGTCAGATCCATTAATCGGGCAGGTAGGTTAGAAAATTTAAAAAGTGAAATGGATAGGTTGAAGTTAGATATAGTGGGAATTAGTGAAGTTTGGTGGCAGGAGGAACAAGACTTCTGGTCAGGTGACTACAGGGTTATAAACACAAAATCAAATAGGGGTAATGCAGGAGTAGGCTTAATAATGAATAGGAAAATAGGACTACGGGTAAGCTACTACAAACAGCATAGTGAACGCATTATTGTGGCCAAGATAGATACGAAGGCCACATCTACTACAGTAGTACAAGTTTATATGCCAACTAGCTCTGCAGATGACGAAGAAATTGAAGAAATGTATGATGAAATAAAAGAAATTATTCAGATAGTGAAGGGAGATGAAAATTTAATAGTCATGGGTGACTGGAATTCGAGTGTAGGAAAAGGGAGAGAAGGAAACGTAGTAGGTGGATATGGATTGGGGCTAAGAAATGAAAGAGGAAGCCGCCTGGTAGAATTTTGCACGGAGCACAACTTAATCATAGCTAACACGTCGTTTAAGAATCATGAAAGAAGGTTGTATACATGGAAGAATCCTGGAGATACTAAAAGGTATCAGATAGATTATATAATGGTAAGACAGAGATTTGTGAACCAGGTTTTTAATTGAAAGACATTTCCAGCGGCAGATGTGGACTCTGACCACAATCTATTGGTTATGACCTGTAGATTAAAACTGAAGAAACTGCAAAAAGGTGGGAATTTAAGGAGATGGGACCTGGAAAAAACTGAAAGAACCAGAGGTTGTAGAGAGTTTCAGGGAGAGCATAAGGGAACAATTGACAGGAATGGGGGAAAGAAATACAGTAGAATAAGAATGGGTAGCTTTGAGGGATGAAGTAGTGAAGACAGCAGAGGATCAAGTAGGTAAAAAGACGAGGGCTGGTAGAAATCCTTGGGTAACACAAGAAATATAGAATGTAATTGATGAATGGATAAAATATAAAAATGCAATAAATGAAGCAGGCAAAAAGGAATACAAACGACTCAAAAATGAGATCGACAGGAAGTGCAAAATGGCTAAGCAGGGATGGCTAGAGGACAAATGTAAGGATGTAGAGGCTTATCTCACCAGGGGCAAGATAGATACTGCCTACAGGAAAATTAAAGAGACCTTTGGAGAAAAGAGAGCCACCTGTATGAATATCAAGAGCTCAGATGGAAACCCAGTTCTAAGCAAAGAAGGGAAAGCAGAAAGGTGGAAGGAGTATATAGAGGGTCTATACAAGGGCGATGTACTTGAGGACAATATTATGGAAATGGAAGAGGATGTAGATGAAGATGAAATGGGAGATCCGATACTGCGTGAAGAGTTTGACAGAGCACTGAGAGACCTGAGTCGAAACAAGGCCCCCGGAATAGACAACATTCCATTGGAACTACTGACGGCCTTGGGAGAGCCAGTCCTGACAAAACTCTACCATCTGATGAGCAAGATGTACGAAACAGGCGAAATACCCTCAGACTTCAAGAAGAATATAATAATTCCAATCCCAAAGAAAGCAGGAGTTGACAGATGTGAAAATTACCGAACAATCAGTTTAATAAGCCACAGCAGCAAAATACTAACACGAATTCTTTACAGACGAATGGAAAAATTTGTAGAAGCCGACCTCGGGGAAGATCAGTTTGGATTCCGTAGAAATACTGGAACACGTGAGGCAATACTGACCTTACGACTTATCTTAGAAGAAAGATTAAGGAAAGGCAAACCTACGTTTCTAGCATTTGTAGACTTAGAGAAAGCTTTTGACAATGTTGACTGGAATACTCTCTTTCAAATTCTAAAGGTGGCAGGGGTAAAATACAGGGAGCGAAAGGCTATTTACAATTTGTACAGAAACCAGATAGCAGTTATAAGAGTCGAGGGACATGGAAGGGAAGCAGTGGTTGGGAAGGGAGTAAGACAGGGTTGTAGCCTCTCCCCGATGTTATTCAATCTGTATATTGAGCAAGCAGTAAAGGAAACAAAAGAAAAATTCGGAGTAGGTATTAAAATCCATGGAGAAGAAATAAAAACTTAGAGGTGCCCCGATGACATTGTAAATCTGTCAGAGACAGCAAAGGACTTGGAAGAGCAGTTGAATGGAATGGACAGTGTCTTGAGAGGAGTATATAAGATGAACATCAACAAAAGCAAATCGAGGATAGTGGAATGTTGTAGAATTAAGTCGGGTGATGCTGAGGGAATTAGATTAGGAAATGAGACACTTAAAGTAGTAAAGGAGTTTTGCTATTTGGGGAGCAAAACAACTGATGATGGTCGAAGTAGAGAGGATATAAAATGTAGACTGGCAATGGCAAGGGAATCGTTTCTGAAGAAGAGAAATTTGTAAACATCGAGTGTAGATTTAAGTGTCAGGAAGTCTTTTCTGAAAGTATTTTTATGGAGTGTAGCCATATATGGAAGTGAAAAATGGACGATAAATAGTTTGGACAAGAAGAGACTAGAAGCTTTCGAAATGTGGTGCTACAGGATAATGCTGAAGATTAGATGGGTAGATCATATAACTAATGAGGAGGTGTTTAATAGGATTGGGGAGAAGAGAAGTTTGTGGCTCAACTTGACGAGAAGAAGG
Source organism: Schistocerca nitens (assembly GCF_023898315.1). Classification (NCBI taxonomy): domain Eukaryota; kingdom Metazoa; phylum Arthropoda; class Insecta; order Orthoptera; family Acrididae; genus Schistocerca; species Schistocerca nitens. The sequence goes on from NC_064618.1 coordinate 252,826,356, forward strand.
GATCGGTTAGTAGGACATGTTCTGAGGCATCAAGGGATAACCAATTTAGTATTGGAGGGCAGCGTGGAGGGTAAAAATCGTAGCGGGAGACCAAGAGATGAATACACTAAGCAGATTCAGAAGGATGTAGGTTGCAGTAGGTACTGGGAGATGAAGAACCTTGCACAGGATAGAGTAGCATTGACAGCTGCATCAAACCAGTCTCAGGACTAAATACCACAACAACAACAACACAGGCATGAAACTCCATCCCACGAACTTACATCGGGCACCTGTCCAACACAATGCAGGCACATTTGTATGCTTGCATTCAACATTCTGGCGGTTCCACCGATTTTGAAAGTATCAACATTTCATATCTGCAATGGCTTATGTCACGTGTACATCAACTTGTGATCTCGCAATTGTTAATGGCTTAAATATGTTACCTATAGAAATGTATTCCAAGTGTTACAGGCATGAAACTCCATCCCACGAACTGACATCCAACACCTGTCCAACACAATGCATGCACATCTGTATGCTTGCATTCAACATACTGGTGGTTCCACCGATTTCGAAAGTATCAACATTTCATATCTGCAATGGCTTATGTCACGTGTACATCAACTTGTGATCTCGCAATTGTTAATGGCTTAAATATGTTACCTATAGAAATGTATTCCAAGTGCTACAGGCATGAAACTCCATCCCACGAACTGACATCAGGCACCTGTCCAACACAATGCATTCACATTTGTATGCTTGCATTCAACATTCTAGCGGTTCCACCGATTCCGAAAGTATCAACATTTCATATCTGCAATGGCTTATGTCACGTGTACATCAACTTGTGATCTCGCAATTGTTAATGGCTTAAATATGTTACCTATAGAAATGTATTCCAAGTGCTACAGGCATGAAACTCCATCCCACGAACTGACATCGGGCACCTGTCCAACACAATGCATTCACATTTGTATGCTTGCATTCAACATTCTGGCGGTTCCACCGATTCCGAAAGTATCAACATTTCATATCTGCAATGGCTTATGTCACGTGTACATCAACTTGTGATCTCGCAATTGTTAATGGTTTAAATATGTTACCTATAGAAATGTATTCCAAGTGCTACAGGCATGAAACTCCAGCCCACGAACTGACATCGGGCACCTGTCCAACACAATGCATTCACATTTGTATGCTTGCATTCAACATTCTGGCGGTTCCACCGATTCCGAAAGTATCAACATTTCATATCTGCAATGGCTTATGTCACGTGTACATCAACTTGTGATCTCGCAATTGTTAATGGTTTAAATATGTTACCTATAGAAATGTATTCCAAGTGCTACAGGCATGAAACTCCATCCCACGAACTGACATCAGGCACCTGTCCAACACAATGCATGCACATTTGTATGCTTGCATTCAACATTCTGGCGGTTCCACCGATTTCGAAAGTATCAACATTTCATATCTGCAATGGCTTATATCACGTGTACATCAACTTGTGATCTCGCAATTGTTAATGGCTTAAATACGAGGTGCGGCTAGAAAAAAAACCGGACTGATGCCTGAAAAAACATTTATTTACAATTATTTACAATTTCATGTTATCTCCTTCAATGTACTCTCCTCCTCGGTCTCTACACCGCTCCATACGAATTTTCCACTGTTCATAGCAATGCTGCAGATCATTTTCGGTAAGTCCATACATTACTTCCGTCGCTTTTTTTTTGCTGCTTCAACAGTCTCAAATCTAGTTCCTTTCAAAGCTGACTTGACATTAGGGAAAAGAAAAAAGTCACAGGGGGCCAAATCAGGTGAGTAGGGTGGATGATCTAAGATGGGAATGTTGTGTTTTGCCAAAAACGTCTTCACTGACAACGCACTGTGAGCTGGGGCATTGTCTTGGTGAAGGATCCATGACTTTTTTCTCCACAAATCGTTCCGTTTTCTCCGTACTCGCTCACGTAGGGTAGCCAGGACGCTAATGTAGTAATGCTGATTCACTGTTTGTCCCTCTGGTACCCAATCAATGTGCACAATCCATTTGATGTCAAAAAAAAAACAATCATCATTGCCTTGAATTTCGATTTTGACATTCGTGCTTTTTTTTTGTCATGGAGAACCAGGAGTTTTCCAATGCATCGATTGGCGTTTAGTTTCGGGATCGTAAGTAAAAAACCACGATTCATCGCAAGTAATAACATTTTGTAAGAAGGTGGGATCACTTTCAATGTTTTCCAGGATGTCAGAACAAGTCATTCTTCGGCGTTCCTTCTGTTCAATTGTGAGACACTTTGGAACCATTTTTGAACACACTTTGTTCATGTTGAAACTTTCATGAAGAATCTGCCTAACACTTTCCTTGTCAACTCCTGTTAACTCAGACACTGCTCTGATTGTTAAACGGCGATCTTGTCGAACAAGTTTACCGATTTTTTCAATGTTTGCATCAGTTTTTGCTGACAATGGTCTGCCAGTGCGAGTGTCATCACTGGTGTCTTCGCGGCCATCTTTGAATCGTTTAAACCACTCAAACACTTGTGTTCGCGATAAACAATCATCGCCGTACACTTGTTGTAACATTACAAACGTTTCACTTGCAGATTTTCCTAGTTTGAAACAAAATTTGATGTTAACACGCTGTTCTTTCTGTACACTCAACATTTTCCGACGCACAGACAAAACGTCAACTACTTAAAACAGACGCCACGGGCAGACTGAGTAGAGGAGGCAGATGAAACTCGAGCAGTAGGCGGAGCGAGAGTCACGTGACAGGCCACGCGACTTTCAGCCTTATTGCATTCGTTTTATTGTTTCACCAGTACTAGTCCGGTTTTTTTCTAGAGACACCTCGTATGTTACCTATAGAAATGTATTCCAGAAATTTCATTACTCTACATTAATAATTTTTTTGGTGTTGATGTCATTTAGTGTCGGCCACTGTGGCCGAGCGGTTCTAGGCGCTTCAGTCCGGAACCGCGCTGCTGCTGCGGTCGTAGGTTCGAATCCTGCCTCGGGCATGGATGTGTGTGATATTCTTAGGTTAGTTAGCTTTGATTAGTTCTATGTCTAGGGGACTGATGACCTCAGATGTTAGGTCCCATAGTGATTAGAGCCATTTGAACCATTTTTGATGTCTTAGTAGTGGCTACTAGTTTTATATGTATTCAACTCCTTTATAAGTTATTATCCTTAAGAGGAATGCATTTCACAGTTATATCGTTACGGATACTGTCATCTTCTAAAATAATTAGTATAATTGACTTCAGGCTCGTCAAAATATTATCTTTAATACGCTTTATCTGGTTGTACTCTAATGTGTTTCGTTTTCTCTGAAACACTTTAGCTCTATACTTACGTAATCATATGTTACTCCACCATGGACCGACAATTGCGGCACCTATTGAAATTCCGCAAGTCTGTCATCTGCTATGGAATTTGATGAGTCTCTGGTACTCCCAGTACTTCCGGCTATCTTCTCCTGGAACTGAAACTCTGAGAAATTCTATCGCTAAGACTTTTTTTCTGACCATTTTACGTTGTCGGACGCTTCTTCTGATGTATTGATTTTGCTAAAGTCTTGCTTCTACTATTAAGGAAAGCGCCATAAATGCCTCTCTAGTGCTTTTACTTTTCCTGAAACTAAACATTATCATATCATGGATTTTCTGCCTTCTTTTCCATTGGGTAATACAGCTGTTATACATTACCTACCAACACTTAGCCTTCATCATCTTACGAATGCTCCTGTAAAGTTTAGTAGAATTTATAAAACACCTAAGAGACTGTAATGAATGTAATGCTACATGACATGATTAACTGTACGTAAACAAATTGATTCGCACGCAAATGGAGGTATTTCCAGAGAATAAAACTTACAAATCTGAAGACTGAGATAGTACAAAACGCGTAAAGTACATAGTTCTCACTTTTCCCTCGCTGGTGTCAATGAAATGATGTCTTATTTGAAAGGCAGCAGCTTTGTCAAAATAGATTTACATATTCCTTCAACCAGTTTCTGCTGCATTTGTACCGCTTCTCTCGATGATCCTAGGAGGCTAACACACCGCGATTCATTCTTGAATAGTCGCCAAGACAATGGATTTTTCAAATGCTTAGAAGAGCGGAAAAGAGTAAGTGTGATGAATGTGAGAAAAGTAAAACAGAGCTATATATCTGTGTATAGTTTTCGTTGTTCACGAAACAGTGAAATTTATCATATGTGAGTTTAACTGAATCCCTCCACCCTCCATTCAGTTTCCAACAAGTTTTGTTCAACTAATTTTCGATATTATACAAGGAGTGAGTGTTGTTTATCTATTATGAAGAGTCGCCAGTTCTTGTTGAGACGATGATGTATACACACTGATCAGCCAAAACGTTATGACCTCTGCCCACCGCGACGTCGGACGCCGTCTGTTGGCGTTCAGGGCACGTGATGTGGTAACGAAAGCATGTAATCGGAGCAGACACGGACGGGGGGGATCACCCTAGTGAAGATATGGTGGGGAAATCCACTGAGATAAGCGACTTTGAAACAGAGAAGATTATTATTAAACAGAGCCTTTGACCGAACATCTCAGAAATGGCGAAGCTGGTCGACTGTTCACGTGCTACTGTAGTGAGCATCTACGGAAAGAGGTAGGACTGAAACTACCACCAGGCGCCCAATGGTGGGACGTCTACGGCTCATCGCAGAACTTGGGGATCGGAAGTTTGTGTGCCCTGAAAAGTAGGATAGACGGTGATCTGTGGCAATGCTGGTGCACGCAAGTTTCGGATCAGAGAGTTCATCGTACATTGTTGAACAGTAAACTCTGCAATAGACCACCCCTACGTGTTCACATGTTGAATGACATCGTCAACTACGACTGCAGTGGGCAAGGGACCATCGGGATTCGACCGTCGATCAATGGAAACGTGTCAGCTCTTCGGGTGAACCACATTTTTGCTACAACAGGTCGATGGTCGTCTCCACAAACGGCGTCATCGAGGTGAACAGCAGCTCTAAACGTGCATCGCGCCATAAACGCAGACTGTTGGGAGCTGTATAACGCAGTGGAAGACATTCTGCTGAGCTTGCATGGGACCTGTGGTAGTAATCGAAGACAAGCTGATAGCTGCGAACCAACTGCATCCCTTCGTGCTTGTCTTCCACGATGGCGGTGTCATCTTTCAGTTGTATAACTGTCTGTGTGTCGGAGCCAGAACCGTGCTCCAGTGAACTGACGAGCATTATAGTGAAATCACGTTAATATTTCGGCGAAAAAATTCTCCTGATGTAAATCCTGTGGAACGCATCTGGGTCGCTATCGGGTGCCATCACCGTATACGCAAATCGGCGGCACGTTATTTACGTGCATTACATGGCCTGTGCGTAGACTTTTAATGCCACATACCTCCAAAAACCTAATAACAAACTGACGGATCCATGATAAGCAGTATCAGTGACGTATTTCGTTCCAAAGACTGACAAACAAGCTATCAAGCAGGTGGTCGTAATGTTTTGGCTCATCAGTGTATATTTTAAATACCTATTTAAGCACATGATGTTACTCTAAGGAAGGGTGAAACATTTCGACTTGGAGTAAGCATTTTGCACACCCTATTTTTTCTGAGACCGTTCCTGTAGACTCTCGGAGATCTTTGACGTTTCCTGATTCTTGTAACTACATGTAGTGTCGCGTACAATTGAGAATAGATATCGCGGAACCTCGTAGTCGATGGCTATTTGACCAATGGTGACGTGACTGACGCAAGGGACTTGCTACTTTTCCACTTTATAGTCAAGTTTCAGAATTTAATAAAATGTGTGTATTTCAATCATGTGTGCAAATTATACATGTGTGATCACGAGTTTAGTTCAACAGCCTCGTTACTCAGGTACACCATTACTTACCTGTCAACTCTAGATAGGGATCACCATGTCGTATTTATTACGTTGGCTATCTAATGTCAATTCGAAACGCGTCTTTGCATCTCAGGCAACGTGATAAAATCGATATTTTTTGTGATATCTTGAGAGACATGTTATGTTACTCCAATACAGCTTCAAATGCCTCTACGTGGAATCTAATGCCACAGATAATATAATATACACCAAAGGTGTGAAAAGTAACAACAGATGACGAATAGTTAGTACAACTGTAGCACTGAGAAAGCTTTCAATACTAGACATCAGACTAAACCGAGGGAACATCTAATTTGTCACAAGACAACAAAACTATTTTACAATTTTCTCATCTTTAAAATGACTTGTTTGGAATAGGAAAAAGTAGTGTGTACATTCTGTCTCATCCCTCATGCTAACGGTTCCCCACCGTGAATGAAACTCTTGGTGCTGATTATAAACGATTACCTATTAAACAAAATGTAAGGGGCCATACATAGCTGCTGATTTACGGACTAAGTTATTGTTGGAATGAATACAATTGTTTAAGATATTGTACAATCTACAACACTATCTAAAAAAAATTCAATGTTTATAACAGATTCTAAGGGGTATTTCTCTTAATCGCATGCAACAGCTCTTGAGAATCTGTTGGTCTTAACTGAAATGATCAATTACAATTAAAACTAGTGCACAACCTTACCCCGAAACTCATTTGCGCTCATCGATGTCCACTGTATGACAATTTATTGTATAATGCACTCCAACAGCCTACCATTAATAACCAGGAACTGTATTGTGAACAAGTACATCTCACTTCGTCGACTACATTTTAAGTTTTTGCACGATTTGAAACAAATAATTCCAGTGATGTTCCTGTTACTATACAGAAATAACTCAGTATTGTGTGTCCGTGGCTGTCAGGTGAAAGATGGTTCTGAAGTATATGGAATTTACTACTTTGAATAAATAGTAAGACACGGCTCCAAATTGGTTTTAATTTTTCCATGGTAAACAAACGTCTATGAACACTTTCAGCCGGTAGTATACTGTGAATCTCTTCTTGGCTCGATATATTTCGAGAGGTTTTCAAGAAACGGTGAACAGAAGTTCTTCAGAATGTTCGCACCTGGGCGAGAGCTAAAAACAGCTCTGAGAAGCCGACTGTTTTCGGAGGTGACGAGCAGAAGCCTGTTTTGGGCTTCCCGCCTGTTTACGTCGAAGCTACAGTGCTAATGAAGTGGCGTGTTAACACCAATACTCCTGTCGGCAGCTAGCGTACCGAGCGACGGTGTAGTAAAATTTGTGCTATCGTAAAAGCTTACTGTTACAGGTTACACCTTTTATTTTATCTTCCAGTCTTCCTCTCAGGCTTTAATTTTTTTAACTTTATTGCTTATCTTTCGCAGTTCAAGCCATTCTGCCTTCAAAGTTTTTTTATCAGTTACTTACCTCAAATACTTTTCCAATGTCTTCATTTGTTATTCTCATCCTTTTCTGTCATCTGGTAACTCTTAATGTTTTAATTCGTGCTCTTGAAACAAAATAAAATGCTGCTACATTAATATCCCGTCATATAATACGGTACCGACTTCAATAAAGATGCAAAACACTATTTCTGTAAAGCCTTACTTCGAAATGAAATGTGAGGGGTGACCAAGTGGAACAGTAAGTGTGTGAATACTGAGGTTCGCTTTGGGCTGAAGACCTTCTGTGGTTGGGCAGGTCCTTAGGGTTTCCAGTTTTTAATTCTATGGAGCACAGTTATATGTAAGTCTGAGATACAGTGAGAACTACAGTACTGTGAATTCGTTTGCTCTAAGTACTGGTTGTTGAATTGTGATAGGTTTGTTATTATTTTATTTTGCCACTTCCACATCATTTCGATGGCTGCCTCAGCAATTACTATTTATTTTTGCCTTTATAATGCTGATTTATAACTGAATTTATTTTTGAACATTACGTACTTTCGTTAATACCGCAGCATGGCAAGTGTTCTACTTGACGTATCATTCGCATTTACTTGAGACTATTGTTTGTTGCATTCGACGCAAATACTTGCTTATTTCCTAGGTGTTGTGTGGTGCTGCAAGGTCACGCCTCCGCTGGTGCTGTTGTTCGTGACGCTATCTACTGGGACAACATATCATGCTTTAAATCACAGTAGACGGACATATAACGTAGGCGTACATCACATGTGGCCAGAATGGAAAACAACAGAATCACCAAGAAAGCATTTGAAGGTAGTCTCCAGACAACAAGTCCATTGGGCCGACCTCGTGCAAGGTGGAAAGATGACATAGAGAAGGACATCGCAGCATTAGGAATTTCCGCCGGGTGGAGAGAGGCTGCGAGAGATAGAAGGCGCCGATCGATGTGGCCGAGCGGTTCTGGGCTCTTCAGTCTGGAACCGCGCAACCGCTACGGTCGTAGGTTCGACTCCTGCTTCGGGCATGGATGTGTGTGATGTCCTTAGGTTAGTTAGGTTTAAGTAGTTCTAAGTTCTAGGGGACTGATGACCTCCCATAGTGCTCAGAGCCATTTGAACCATTTTAGATAGAAGGCGGTGGAAGCAGATCGTTGATGCAGCGCGTGGTCTACAGGGCCTGTGATCGCTAAGAAGAGAGAGTACGTCACTGGAAATTACGAAGATGGTGGCGTGTGACATCGATATGTATGACTATTTATAAATTGCGAGTTACATAAGAAGTATCACTCCTTTTATTTTGTGAATGGTTCGAGATATCAGTTTCAGGTTTTACACAAACCATAGAACAGAGTGATGCACGTACTGCTGTTTCGTGTTTAATAGACGTAACTGTTGCTCCATTTCAGACATTGAAGGATATTTGTTTGTTGTTCTTTTGAATGAAGGATACACTTCTTAACCGCATTCGAAAGCTCGGAAAGACGAGTGCAGTCATATAACGCTTGCTAATGTTGACCTTGAAACTGTTCGCAAAAGTATGTGGGTAATGTGTTCAAGTTGAAAGGCAAGATGGGTGGAACCGGCTATTGCGGTGTAAACATCGCAAGGTGGGGGCCTCTTGCCAGGTTCCGTCGTTGTGCCCACAGAGACGATACGCCTAGACTACTAACATAAAAAGTCTCTCCTCTTGGCCCTACTTTATACGAAATATGTAAAGAGTCATTCACGGCTGCATCAGATGGAACTATAAACTTAATTTTGCCATACAAGACGATTCACGAAGATATGCTAATATTTTAATATGTTATTATACAAGTAAAACATAAGGAAAAAGTTCATAGGAACATAGGGCCGCAAATGTTTAGTTACGGAGTTACAGCTAATGAAAGATTTCGCCTGAAATTTAGCAACTTCGCTAATGTGAAGCCATACTTTATGAGGTTAAAGTAAAGTGCGATTTCCATTTATTTTGTTGTTATTGATCTGGTGAATCTGATAAAACATGTCCCCGATGTGTATCTACAGTAGTTTTCCAGAACATCCAGAGAAGCAAAGACGTAATTTCGTAAAACTTTTAATTTGTTAACTGCTTGGCTCAATTTGTTGTTTAATTTCCAGACAATTGCAAAACGTTTTCAACAGAAGTTGTAGAGAATTTAATTTTGCAGAAATGATGGTAACAACGTTAACTGAAACTGTATGAATGTGTCAGATAATCTGCTTTTATTAATGCCATAGCACACGTGAATTCAAGTTAAACCGGAAAAAAAGCTTAGTGTTAAGTAAGTTGTACAGTGTACATACAGTTTCACAGTATATTCACAATAAATGTCCAAAAATGTCTCCACGGAGTTATTATGAATGCTAGGTAGAGAACCTGTCTCCCGTAACATCCGAAATGCTCTGCTAATGGTTCGTGCATTCGGAATCCCCCGAGTTGGATAACGTATGCGATATTCGTTAACTGCAGCCGTAGCATTACCATCATATTTGCCATAAATAAACACCATATCGACGTATTCTTCTGTTGTAAATTGGAAAGGCATCCCTATTCCGAAAATAGCCTACTAACTACAACAGTTACTATGTGGTTTCACTTAAATACACTGTTGGAAAACTAACTCGTTTGAAGGTTAGGAAAAACGACTGAAACAACTCACTAACGGTTACCAACAATGGCATAAACGTTTCTACATTCTTCATGGAAAGTAAACAAATATACTGGTATAATAATCTTTGCTTCTATGGATGTTCTGGTAAACTACTGCAGATCACGTCTGGGACATGTTTTATTTGATTCATGAGACCAATAACAACACAATAAATGGAAATCGCGCTTTACTTAAACCTCGTACAGTTTCGCGATGGCTTCATATTAGCGAAGTTGCTAAATTTCGGGCAAAATCTTTTATTAGCCGTAACTCCGTAACTAAACATTTGTGGACGTATGTTTATATGAACTTCCTTCTTTAGTTTTACTCGTAGAATAACGTATTAAAATATTTGCGTATCTTCATGAATCACCCTGTACAAGAAAATATGTGCATGTGCATACCCACAGTTAAGAGTGCAGCTATAGTGAAAAGGAAGTCAAAAGGCTTGACATGTCGTAATCTGACATCAGAGCTCTACTTACTGGTGTTTACACCTCAACATCCAATTCCTGCCGCCTTACTATTCAATTTTAGCAAATTTCTCGAATTTATTGTCATCAGTGTGCTCGTCTTCTCAAGAGTTTTTGAGTGCCTTTAAAAATTTCTATCGTCCCATTTAACAAATATTACTTCATTATCTCTGTTGAGACAAGCGTTAGGAGCATTAAACATGAAACACAATTACGTGCCCTCCGCCTATTACCATTTTGATAAACAATAGTTTCGATATTTTGAAGCGTTCACGAAAGATAAGGGGTGTTGCATCTAAAATTACTAGTGACCGAGTTTCTGACGCTCTTAAATGATGTTTACTTTGGGGAGTACCTCGGTAGATAAGACAATACACAGGTATTGTCTTTAACATAACAAAAAAAATGTCGTGTGGCTAGGGCCTCCCGTCGGGTAGACCGTTCACATGGTGCAGGTTATTCGAGTTGACCCCACTTCGGCGACGTGCGCGTCGATGGGGATGAAATTATGATGATTAGATCAACTCAACACCCAGTCCCTGAGCGGAGAAAATCTCCGACCTAGCCGGGAATCGAACCCGGGCCCTTAGGATTGACATTCTGTCACGCTGACCACTCAGCTACCGGGGGCGGACTTTAGCCCAACAGAAAAAGTTCTACTAACTTATAAGTAGAATTTTTTTAACGAAATGCTGGGTTTCATAGCACATTCTGGTGCAGACGACTATTCAAATCACGTATAAAATTCTTAACATCTACAAACAGAAGACGAAGTGGAGGGAGGACATGAATTATCGATGAAACGAGACTAGCGGTTCCCAAATATTGCTGTAATATCGTTGAAGCTAGTCCAGGAGCAGAGGAAACAGTTATGGCCGTTAAATCTCCCATAGTAACAATGATTCAAAATCCCAAAGCTAGAAGACTTTCACTGAGATATACCACTTAAGATTATTCACACATGAAATGAAATGTGAATCAAAGAAACACACAAAAATAGTGGAACAATTTGGTACTACATTCCTTCAAAGGAAAAATATATTTATTTAAAGGACAGTAGCCTCTCGGTTAAGAAAATTATATAATGGAGTTCGAAGACAACACTTGGTCACGTGGAAGAAATATTTGACATAACAATACAGTTGGAATTTCAAAGAGCACTGAATCATTCCGTGTCAAACAAGTCAACGGATTCGATAAAATTCTGTACACATAAACATTGACTCGTCAGAAGACGTTGTTTTCGTACTTTCTGTGTATGATAAAATGATTTACCTTCTCGTCAAATAAAAATACTTCGTCATCTTATATATGGCTCACAAAGAACAGATTCCACCTTTCACTGTCACTGCACAGTTCATACATATATGTTCACTATAAACCCCCCGAAGTATTCACACGAGTGGTCGTTCCTCAGGATGTGAAGTTATTATAAAAACTACGAAACCACCAGACTAGAGCTGAGCCTATATTGTAATCGCTAGCCCTTATTTAAGCAGACAATGTCAAGAATTTGTAGAACGTGCTTGAAATGTTCTCGGGCCTTTCTTCAGATGGCGTCGTAGAATTTCACAAGCAACAAACCATTATTATGTGGGAAAATCGTTAAACAGTATACATATAGAAGTTTTCTACGAGATCACTGACAATAGTAAACGATAACAATACATTACAGTGTGTGTATTTTGATTTTGACATAATTCGTTAATGAAGGTAAAATCAGGAAGTCAAACGGTTCCAGTACAGCACCGACAGTTTCATTCTTTCCACATTTGTAATTTCTTGAAGCGTACTGTCAACATTGAACGTTGTTTGATAGAGTTTTATTATTTTTAATAGAGAACAGACGTGTCTTAAAATAGTTTTTACTTGATGTTTGGATTGCATTCATAAATCATTGGGTCAAGAACTCAGTAAAGAAATATTTCTGGTTGGTAAAGGATCATCGCTGCTCCGACAGTTCCAATACCAGTAAAAGTGTGGTTGAATGTCTGGTATTAATCATCAGAACTTCGTAATTTCATAACACTTCACGGAAAAGTCTTTGACCAGGTTTATTTATGTCTAGTTCTGCACAAAAACAATACAGATATCAACAGCACTAAAAGAAATACCTTCAGTCACTCGACGAAACGAATGTTGGTAACATGACTATTCTGGGAAATTAGAATGCGTAGAGCGCATTCTGAAAATCCGTTTGAACTGTTGGGGATTCTAGCATCACTGTCTGAGTGCATCTACAGTCCTTCAAATGCATTAAGAAAAACGTTAGTGATTGTCACACGGAAAACCCTATTCTTGTCCACTGACCAAGAGCAGGGCTTAATTTAACAGTACTAAAAAATTAAACAAGAGAGGAGTACACAATACTTTCTACTACAGAATCAGACTTTAGAGTACACTGCCCTACCAGGAAATGAAAGAGATAAAAAAAACGGATTACTGAAGATATACCAATTAATGGCTGATAAAAGAAAAATAGACTTGGTAAAAGTTAAGACATATTTGCAAAATCTTTCTCTCATCTTACGATATACTTTCAGAGTATAATGCCTGTCTCTGGAAAATTGGATTCCCAAGATCTTTGGTGAAAAAATGCTGACTTCCTTTCATCTTCTTGAGCTAAGGGATACTGATTCATTTTTAGACAGACCAATGTGAACACACAAAGAATGTAATGAAATGGAGTACCGTAACTATAGCAATTCGGGCCACTTTTGAGCTTGAGCTATACCTACCGTGGCATCGTAAGCCACGCTCCCTTTCTATGGCATCCACTTGCCCCTTCTAACCCACGCTCCCTTTCTATCGCAGAGGTTTTAAGCCAACACACAAATACTGGGATCTCCCAAACACAGCCCAGTATTCTAGTGACCAGCCTCATTTTTTAAACTTCTTTTTAAGTCCCTTGACCAATGAGATAACTTCTAACCCAACATACACATATTTTGTTTCCCCAGTAACAACACATTGTTCTCTGAACCCAACTAGGCCAGTCAAAGAATTTCTAAGCCAACACACACACACACACACACATATGTATGCTTATACATCTCATCAGTGAATTTCATGTTGAAATGAAACACCTAATCAGTATATAGCTTTCAAAGCTACCATCTTCACCATGTTCAAAGGTATCCGAACGACCTGAATTGCGATACTTGACACCATGTTCCGAAGCTTGCAGGCGATCTGAAAAGCGTAAAATGGCGCGAGTTTGCAAGGTATCTGAACCTTAAATGTGTAAGTGGAACAACCATTCGGTATGTAGCACCAGAGGCTTGTTCTTGGCCGTGTTGAAAGTATCTGAATGAAAGTATCTGAATAATCTGAGTCCTGTAAATTGGTACCCTGAACCGCAGTATCCAACAGAGCTGAGTTATTTATACAAAGTACATAAAAATGTATTGCCATACTGTTGTAACTTACAGTATGTCCATGTCTAAACTGTACATATTATTTATTAAAGATACGTTAGGTTCGCCAACAACACACACATACACACAGACAAAATGTTATTTCCGTGTCTAAAATAACAGTCAAAAATATGTAATGAGATCGACAATTCTGGTGTAACTTACAGTACGTCCCCGTCTGAAATATACGAGACAGAACTGATCAAACTTCAGATTAACCTGCAAACTTCGATCTTTGTACCGAAAAGGCTCAATGAGGTCCAAGTTAAATATATCCACATTCGTATTATTGTTTACAACTTTACAACACACACGTTATCAAAAATGATATGTCAGCTACTGGAAGAATACAATTATTGTGTAACTTACATAATAAGATACACTTGACGCCTAGAACATGTCTACGGACACTCAAATTAAGTGCCACAATTTTATATTCACGTCTAAATAGCCTTTATCACTGTCCTTCAACAGTGAGACACATGTGGGGCACAAATAACATGCTAAGCAAAGGCAGAATCAGTTGACATTTACTCCCAGGCCTAAATGAGGCTGCGTTACTGGTAGTACAAAAACGACCTCCCGTCACCTGACTAAACAACATTTTAGGGGAAGGAATATGAAACAACAAGAAAAACATAATTATCGTTAATGACTGGCTAATGTAGCTTTTTTAATTGCTTTTGATATTGGATCTCCTTGTCGTTGTGTTATACTGGTGTACAAAAACGAACATTCGAGAAAGGCTGCGCCATTTACCGATCAGAAATAATATTCCAAGGCTCTGCAAAAAGTATCTCTATAATCAACTACTAAATAAAGCCAGCATATTTGTCTACTCATGTCATATTTTCTGGCTCTTTAGCACAACGAACCATTTTTAAAAATACGGTGTTTTGGCGACATCTTCAAAATGCATGTTTTCGTAATGCATAAGTGTAACTTCAAAATACACCAAATACATAGTTTAGCTTTGCAAACACTGGCCAGTCAGAAACAATGATGGAGGTTCCACACTGACCTCTTATAGTGCACAAAAATTTGATCTTTACATCAAAATAAAATTGTCTGTATTATTTCTGGAAATATGAAACGATTTATTCTATAACAGTACAAACCACGTGATACTACTGTTGCAGCTTAATTGTTCTAGAACAGTAAAAATTACATGTGGCTTATAGATTGACACTACTGATCTAACTAACAGGTTAAGCTACACTTGAATCAGCAAAGTTTGATCATTCTGCTTCACTTTATAGCAGTGGTCCCTAACCTTTCTTAGACCATTACCCCTGAGTGCAGTCAGACATTAGCTTGTACCCCCACCCTTCCCCCACAACCCGACACCTGTTACTCCTCCCTCCTACACACACTATCATGAAAGATGTACTTAGTTTGGATCTGTGTGTGTGTGTGTGTGTGTGTGTGTGTGTGTGTATGTATGTGGATGTTAGAATGAATGGCGAAGGAGTTGGTGGGCTATCGCAAGTGCTACCCACAATTCCTTCTCAGAAAGGAAAGGTAACTATCCACAATGAGGGTACACACTTGTTACAAAACATGCTGCCCCTGCATTACTCCTCTCCAGTACGGCACTTGCTTAAATTGCACACTGCAACCCCATTTTAAATCAAACAAGTTCAGATATATGCTCTGTACTTACGTAAATCACTTTATTGCAGCACCCCTTACTTCTGAACTGGCAAAAATTAAACGACTCAGGCTTTGTGTCTAACCACTCTAATAATGGAATAATGATAATAATACTCTGTACAGCACTATAGTAGCCCTTTTGTAGTTACTGCTGTGTCGTGCTGTCAATTAATTCTTTTATCTGTTGTGAAGCGAGTAATGAAGCAAATTCTGGACTGCTGCCGGTACTATCTACAACTTGGAGTAGGTATTTTCTTAAGACTACTAACATTTGTTGCGTATGTGTCTCACTTTTATGTCTCACTTTCATCACCAGTGATGTGCAGAACAAAGCACATCATATGTGTGTAGGGGGTTGGCTATGTGAACAACCTGTAACCTCTACCACATTAATGCTATTGTATGAGCAAAAGAAATTATTGGTAACTTATATGATCAGTATTAGAGTGTTACTGATTTGTGATAATAGTACTGATGTTTTGAAGATAATTTACTTTCATGACTGAAACAGAATCGAATCGTTTGGTTTTTACCCCTCAAGAAATTTCATTTTCTCCCTGAGGATGTAATTAGCCTCAGGTTGGAATCACTGTCTTAAAGAGACTAAAAATTGTCTGCGTTATTTAAATTTGTCCTATAACATTAGAAAACAGGCATGAGACTCTAATTTACAGGTTAAAGTACACTTGGCATGCGAATAGTTCGATTTTTGTACCAGACTTTAAAGAAAACAAACCATTTCATATGAGTTATCAAAACACATGTAGGTCGCTTGTTGGTGCTACTGACCTAACATATAGATTAAAGTGCAGTTATCAATAACAATACTTCGATCGGCATATAAAACTGTAAAGAAACGAGAAACTGTCATTTTTACCAAAATACATGAAAATTTGTTCTATAATATTAAAAAAACACACACGCATCACTTATTGGAACTAGTACTGTAATTACAGGTTAAAGTGAATAAAACCATGGGGCTAGCGGCAGTCAACATGACGGGGGTAATCGTGGTGAACATCGTTGGGACGACACAGTTACCATGTCTGATAACCCTCATTGCCCCACTATTATCCATTTGTTCTTCTTGAAGAAACAATAAAGAGGCGGTCAGCAGCTTTATTAAAGCCGCTTTACCATGGTTTCAACTTCTGTAAAAACGTCTTCTACAGAAGGAAATATAGACAAATGGATTACATATTGTTGCAGAGGTACGTTAAAATGTAGCCGAAAGGCGTCAGTCAAATATAAAACTTCACCTCCACAATAAATTGAAAGATGCGTAACATCGTTGTTTTCATATGATATTTCCACACCAACATACAGATAGTGCACTAGCTACATTATCTGTTCACTGGTGTGGAAATGCTATATGGCAACAACGATGTTGTGCATGTTTTAATTTATTATGGAGATGAAGTTTTATATTTGACTGATGCCTTTCGGCTATATTTTGACGTACCTCTGCTGCAACATGTAATCCAGTTGTTTATATTTCCTTTTGAATAAACGTTTTCTAAACGTTGAAACATTGGTAAAGGGGTTTCAATAAACCTTCCAATTTACAAGTGAGTGGCTGTTTAGTAATACTACAAGAAGATTCCATTCGACGGTTGCTGCTCCAGCTACGCGTAAAATTTTAAAAATCATATTTTTGGGGGTAATGGTGGTCACTATGATTGGGGCAATGGCAATCACAATGCCAGCTCACCCTCATTGCTCCAATACAAACATCAAACAAAATTTTAACAAATTACATCTTATATTTGGTTACAGATAAGCATCAAACGAAATTATAAAAAATTGTCCGATTTTATTTTCTGTCGTGTTTTTTATTCGGTTACAGATAAGCACCAAAGAGAAAAATAACATATTACTTGACATGTCACCAGTTACCGACAAGCATCAGACAATATTGTAACAAGTTGCTCCATACACAGTCAGAGACTTTGTTGATTGAGCATGTGTACGCTTCTTAGCACAATCTCTTCTTACATAATCACGATGTCACTCCCAGGTGTCGTTTTTTAGTCATTAGTCTTGTGACTGGTTTGATGCGTCTCACCAAGAATTCCTCTCCTGTGCCAACCTTTTCACCTCAGAGTAGTATCACCTGCAACCTACGGTCTCAACTATTTTCTGGTTGTATTCCAGTCTCCGTCTTGCACTACAGTTTTTACCCTCTACAGCTCCGTCTACTAACATGGAAGTTATGTCCTATCATCCTATTCCTTCTTCTTGTCCGTGTTTTCCGTATGTTTCCTTCCTCGCCGATTCTCTGGAGAACCTCCTCATTCCTTACCTTATCAGTCCACCTAATTTTCAATATTATTCTTCAACACCACAGGGAGTGAACTGCGAGAATTCGTTCTATGTGGGAAAAACACAGAGGAAGCCATCTCGCAGGTCACCACCTCGTGCGATGGATGGTGCTGCAAGCAATGCTAGACAGAGAGAGCAAGTAAAATCTATGGACGTAGAGGGCGGCACCTTGTACCCGCCATCATGATGTAAACCTGCCATTCGGATGCCGTTATTTGGGTATAAAAGCGGGAACCTCGCCAGCTCGTGACAATCAGTTTTAGTCTCTGACGTCGATGAAGGAACGCTTGGAATTTTATACGAATTTGAAAGGGCAAGTAGACCGAGAAGTTTTTATGGAAGGAATCTGTCGTGAAAATCTTTATTACCTTATTAATGTTATCGAGAGAATGACCCATGGTTAGTTTCATGATACCCCTTATTTCGTTTTTGTACTGTCCCTGGAAACTAGGCTGTATTCTGGAGACGGTTTTATTGTGTGAACTTGTGTGCTTTCAACTTGTCCTACAGAAAGTCTATTGCTCGCTCAGCGGTTACATTCTGCGAGTGATAATTTATAGAGATTTGGGACAGGGATACTTCTCATTTATGTGTTCGTTTTTGAATATATGTTTTCCAGATTAATCTGAATTTCATTGTCTGTAGCTTGCCTATTGCCTCCTTTGTGGATCATTTCTTTGCAAGGCGATGAACTACCTGCCGAAGGGAAGGAAGTCCGACGCCTGGGACAGAAGATCCGCCGGTGAGTGATCTGCTAGGGAGCTACGTTAGTCGGTGCTTCTTTCCTAATCTTCTACAGTTACATCTACCAAGAACTAATAGCTACAAAATTTAGAATTATTCTTGTCGACAAGTGCAGTTTGACCGGTAAGTTAGATGGGTAGTGTCATTTGTATTTTATAATTTTATAGAACAAATATTTAGATATTTTGATAAATAACGCACCGTTTTTGTTTCTGTAAAGTGTGGTCGAATGATCAGACTTTGTTAGCTGCGAAGTACAGCTTAACCTGAAAGATATCAGCATTGCCAACTCAGAGCGCTTGAGTATTTTTTACAGCTATAGAACAATTAAGCAATAACAGTAGTGGCACATTTGTTTTATGCTGCTGTAGAGGCTATCCTTACATATTTTGATAAATAATGCCGAAAAATTCATTATGGTGCAAAGATCGGTTTTCGTTCACGTTGATTGATCTGTGTGGAAACTTGTCCACCATTGTCACTGACTGAACAATTTTTATGTGACAGTAGGTGGGAGTGGTGGTGCCGGGATGAGTCACGCGAAAACGTTCCAAAAAAGCACGCATTTATAACGAAACCAAGTCAAGAGAGGAACTTCCAGTTAAATTTACAATTTTATTGCCACAATATATAACAAGCCAAGTGCACAATAAATAGAAAAAAACACAACGGAGGACCACTTATATGGATGATTTAAAAAATTGAAACTCTCGAAATAATTGCTAAAACTAGAATGAAAGAATTAGCTTTGAGATCATCGGTTTATAAAATCGTCTAAATTCCTTTTAAAATAACATCAGTCTATAAAAACTCTCACATACGGTTTCCATTTCAGTTACATAAAACCAACTTCAAATCGCAACCTCCAGAGACGTGAAGTAACACTTTAATTTCAATTGTTGAGAGGGGGGGGGGGGGGGGTCGGACACAAAGTACCTAACAGTCAAATCAACCAACCATAAAACAGTAACCAGTGATTACAATTGTTCTTTAAAGAAGCGGAAGCAACGCACATTCAATAAGCCACGTACTTTCACAAGGAATCTCTCGCTATTAGTAATGAATAGGAAGGGCTTATACCAGACACAATCGTCTTTTAACTTGGCAAGAGCAAAGTTCACCAAACGTTCGTAACCAATTGCACCTCAGATTGCAACAGTCTCTAGCGCGAAAAAAAAAAGAAAAAAAAAGCTATATACTTGAAAGCCAAACAGATCAGACCATTACACTATAGGATATAAACAAGTCTTTTGAAATTATTTTATATTACCTTTACTAATTTCGAGGTTGAGTAGATCGTCAGATGGAAGCGTTGACTTCTTTGCAAGTTTTACATTTGTGTCCTACACTACTAACAATGTAAATCTTGCAAAGAAGTCAACGCACCCATCTGATGACGGTCTCAGGTCCGAAACTAGTACGTACCATAAACTCATTCCAGAAAAAACTTGTGGCTGGTTGCAGTATTTCCTACAGTGTTATATACGAAAACAGCTGCAGTGTTCTCTAACCAAAATGGATAAAATATGATCAGACCGTGCTCAAATCATAAGCCGGCTGGAAAATTCGTTGATGAGTCTCACTTGTTACCCGTGTAGCAAACTTTGTCTGGACGGCGCAGGTTATTCACCAGATCTTTTTCTGGTTGGTCACTCTACAGCAACTGAGACTACCCTGGAAATCGGTAACGCCAAAGCGCCCTCTCACCTGTTGTGGTCGATGCCAACAATTTTCCACAGACACACACGGGCTGCGTCGGAGCCGTTGGGAGGGTACTCAAAGCGGCTCACAGATGTGACAGAATTGAACAGTCACAGTTCACAAACCCAACCTATCGAACTGGGTGCATTTTAAAGTAATACTTGCATATTACGAACTTATGCAGTTTATGTGATACTTTGGTGCTGAAGTATAAGAAAACGTGATGTCGATGGATAAATATACTATACATGTTAGTGTTATTTAGTTGTTGATTATTAATCTGTAAATTCTTGTAGATAGCTCTGGTATCACGGTTTCAATGAGTAAATGTCTGAAAGTTCTACTTTGTACACCACTG
Organism: Schistocerca nitens; assembly: GCF_023898315.1. NCBI lineage: Eukaryota > Metazoa > Arthropoda > Insecta > Orthoptera > Acrididae > Schistocerca > Schistocerca nitens. The sequence continues at coordinate 252,846,984 of NC_064618.1, forward strand.
GGATGTAACTACAGGTAGGTCCCAGATCGAAGGTAGTGAAAAACGGTACATTAGAAAGTCAATAATGTTAATTATATTTGTCTTCTTTTGAATTACACTCAAGGAACACTGTTTTCTCTGCTTACTGTAAGCTGCGCTTAGCACACGCAACTCTGGCTTTGACGAGCTGTCCAAGAACCACAACAGGCTAATGAAGCACAGTCCTAGTGCACCTTTCTCTGATAGCAGCTAAGGCCTGTGTCTGCGAATTTTTCTGGAGTCACCGCCCTCTCTCACCACCGGGAGAGACATCGACCACCCTCCTGGCCTGTTGTGTCGATACCACTTGGCACACCAAGTGTCGACCATTAGTGCTTCCAGTATCCCGATTCCATAGCTAATCAATTCACAGGTGGCTTCTTTGGCTGTTAGTTCCTGCTGTGGCTCACCGTGACAAATTTGGCCTGCTAAGACCGCGCAAACGACACGTGCCCGTGTCTCATCGTAGGCTCAGTGCCGACCCCCAGGACTCGGTCGCCGTGCTAGGTTCGACCACATGTGATGCGTCACGGGTTTCCCAGCAGCTGCACCACGGCCACGCTGCTGTCCTCGAGAGATATTGCTTGTTCAAGACGGAGCAGGTGTTTGCCTTCCTTCGTCTCGCATCGCCCCAGCTCATCTCGAAGCGGCACTAGCTGCGGCACAAAACGACGAACGCATCCTCTGTCTAAGCGAGTGACCATTGCGGCCGTGGATGGCTGACCAGGTCAGGAAGAACCACGCGCCACGAGTTTGAAATTCACGGCACGTTATGAAGACACAGTACTGAATAATTTTATAATATGTAGAAAGCAGTATTATGGAAGCAGATGAAGATGAGATGTGAGCTTTGGTACTGCATGAAGAATCTGACAGAATCCTGAAAGACGTAAGAGACAATAATGTACCTGGAATACACGACGTTCCCTCACAGTATTTGAGATCCTTGGGAGAACACACCATCATAAATCTATTCCCTCTGGAATGCAAGATCTACACTACAGGCGAAATCCCCTCAGGTTTAAAGAACGATGTAACAATTCCATCTTCAAAGAATACAGATATTAATATTACGCAACAATCAGTTGCACAAGTCATGGTTGCAAAATAATTACGCGAATTAAAAGAATGGAGTAACAGATAGTACCTGATTTCAGGGAACATCAGTTTGGGTACCGACGAAATGCAGCACATGCGAGACAGTACTAACACTACGACATAGCTTATAAAACAGACTGAGGAAAGGTAACCTATATCTATAACGATTTTGAATTAAAAGAAAAGGTTTTGCAATGTTGACTACAATCCATTTCAAAAATTCTCGAGGTAGCAACGATAGAATACAATTTCTTTAAAATACAATACATAGAGAATAAAATTTTTATGGGCTATAGCTTGTACAGAATATAGTTAGAACAGAAGCCGGACTGTAGTTATAAGAGTCAAAGAAATCGGAAGGGAAGCAGTAGTTGAGGATGGACTGCGGAGTTGTAGCCTATTCTCGGTGTTATTCAATCTGCGAAATGATTAAGCTCTAAAGGAAGCCAAGGACGAATGTGGAAATGGAATAGAAGTTCATGGAGACATCAGGTTTGCCGATGACATTGTAATTTCGTTAAAGATAGCAAAGGACTTTGAAGATCAGTTGAACGGAATTGATAGTGCAACAGTGATAACATACTGGAAGCCAAAGAATTTTCTTCTGCGTGCATAGAAGCCAGACTGCAGCTTTTAGACATGGGCATGAAAATGGAATAGTAGTTGAGAGACAAGTGAGACAGGGTTATATCAGGGCTATATCAAGAATAACGTACAAAGAGCGAAAGATTTTCTACTGCTTGCATAGAAACCAGACTATAGTTATTAGAGCTAAAGGACATCAAAAGGGAGAAGTAGTTTAAATAGAAGTGAAGTATGATTATAGTTTTTCCCACATGTTATTTTGTCTGTATACTGAGCAAGCAGTAAATGAAACCACAGTGGAATTTGGAGAGAGAATTAAAGTTGAAGAAGAAGAAATAAGAACTTTGAGGTTTGTAGATGACGTAATTCTGTCACGAATAGCAAAGGATTAGGAAGAGCACTTGAACAGTACGAATAGTGTCTTCTAAATAAGTTACAGGATGAATATTAACAAATGTAAAACAAGGGTAATGGAATATACTCGAATTAGATCAATAGCTGCTATGGAAATAGACCAGAAAAGGTGGTACTAAAATCAGAATATGCATTTTGCTATGTGGGCAGTAAAATAAATGATGATGGTCGAACTAGAGGGGATGTAAAATGCAGAGGGTAGTGAATGTAAATTTTTTTTCTGACTCTATTTGTCTTGTGTATCCATGTACGGAAGCGCATTGTGGGTGATAAACAAATCAGCCACGAAAAGAATAGAAGTTTTGGAAATAAGCGATACGAAAGTATGCTGAAGATTAGATGGGTAGGTACAGGATGAAACTGGGCAGTAATCAACTTTATAACACAACTAGACTAAAATATAGGATCTCTTGGAACTGCAGGGTGGGGAATCTATAGAGGGAGACAAAGGGGACAACACTTGTCAGTATAGAATAACCATTTTGCGTCCACGTGTCGACACTTGAAAACCTAGTATAGACTAACCGTTTTGTGTCCACGAGTCCATGCTTGAAAAGCTGACTTGTTGCCCAGGGAAAAATAAGCATTAGTGGCTTACTTTTGCCACACGTACTTGGGGGAGGGGTACTAACCAAAGTAAAAATACTGGTTGAATCACCTAAAACTTGCGCCACAAACATCACGGAAACGGAAAGTGCCACCGATGCACCGTTTTCACAGAATCATTTGGCAGTCATGGTCTCGTATTGTTAGAAAATCTACATATTGTAATAACACATAGGAAGTGCATTGTTTGTGCAGGCATATTCATTTTTAAATAGAACAATGCCTATTGTCAGTAAAAAACGAAAAGTAGAGTAAATTAGAATGTCAGTGGTGTTTCTTGCAGGATTATAGTGCGAGTCGTTTATGAGATATCAGATTTTGGAAAGTTTCCACACCGACACTTGTACAATACCTGTGGTAGCACACGCTACAGAACAGCATACATACAGGTTATGTGGATGCTGACCAATAACGACACATCTGATGATCACAGGTTGTCTTCAAAATGACCATCGGCAAGCCGGCCGTTGTGGCCGGGCGGTTCTAGGAGCTTCAGTCTGGAACCGCGCTACCGCTATGGTCGCAGGTTCCAATCCTGCCTCGGGTATGGATGTGTATGATTCCTTAGGTTAGTTAGGTTTAAGTAGTTCTAAGTTCTAGGGGACTGATGACTTCAGATGTTAAGTCCCATAGTGCTCAGAGCCATTTGAACAATTTTTGAAAAGAGTGCACTATTATGCCGTTGCATATCATCGGGAGTAGCTGATATGTCCTTGAAGAAAGAGTCTTTCAGCTTTCACCAAAGAAAGAAAGTCTACAGGCATCAAATCCCGAGAACGGGCCCGCCAAGGTACATGTCCTCCGCGTCCAATCCAACGATATGGAAACAATTCGTGGAGTCATTCTGTCCTATTTCGAGCCCTATGGGCATCATGTTGGTACCACAGATTCCTCCTAGGCCAGAGAGGAAACTCTTCTAGCATACGTGGAAATGGTTTGTTTGGAGGCTCCAATACTTTTGCGCGTTCAGTGTTCTGTCTACGAGAAATGTGCCTATGAGCTGATGGTTCCCTATCCCACACAACACGTTTACAGTCCATGGACGCTGATGTTCCACCTGATGAAGCCAACGGGGATTGTCAACAGACAAATAGTGCATGTTTCTATGGTTGACCTGGCCATGATTTGTAAATGTGGCTTCATGAATAAACAATGTATATGATACATTTGGGGTATACAGACGTAATTCCCATATATGGAAGTTAACACGATTCTAGTAATCGTTTCCTTGCAGCTCTTGATGGAGAGAGGTGTGATAAACATGAAACCTATGTCGCTGGACAATATGTAGGACTGATGCCTGACTCATGCCACTTCGTCGTTTGCGCGGGAGCTAACGAGTGGATAAACTGCAACAGCGGCGATAACATTAATTTCCCCCTCTTCTGTCGTTACTTGTTTCCTGTTGTTACGTTGTGTAGTTGTTATACTACCACTGTCACGTAACTGGTTGAAGAGGTTACTAAATAAATCCCGAGTTGTTGGTTGTCGTGTATTGGGATATCTTGCTGCATACCCTCCCATAACCATTGGCATGCGGCTTTTCCTGCATTGGGAAATCCCACCGTCCACTAAAGACTTGCAGCTTGCCCTGTCACGCACTAACTGACTAACAAGTCTCAGTGCACTCAAGGAACACACAAGCACACTGTATGCAAACCTAACAACATCGTACCTAACAACTACGCAGGTTGAATGGCATAAACAAGTGCCGATGTGGATACTTTTCGAAATACGATCTCTCTGAAACGACTCGCACTACAATCATGCAACGTATACCCTTGACTTTCAAATTTACCCTACTTTTAGTGTCTTAGTGTCAATAGGTATAGTGAGATTTAAAAATGTACTTTTGTACAAAAATGCAATTTGTAAATATTATTACAATCTATTGATTGGCTAACAATACGAGCTCCTGACTATCACTCCATTCTGTGCAAACCGCATGTCAATAATACTTCCCATTTCCGAAAAATTTGCGGTACAAGTTTTAAGTGTTTCACCCTATACACTCCTCAGAGACATTCATTCGACCGATGTTTACAGTGCTCCTTGCTAATAAAGTGCTTACCTTATTTGAACACTGTTTTCCCCCAAATCTAATCAAAGTTAGAGCAAAGTCTACAAAGAAGCCATGGATTACTCAAGGAATAGGGGTATCTAGTAAAACAAAAAGAAAACTGTATCTGTCAATCCGAAACAATTCTGATGTTGATGCTATACCACATTACAAGAAATACTGCAAAATATTAAAGACTTTAATACGAACATCAAAGCAAATATATTACAAGGAAAAGGTAGTCATATCAGATAAGAAAATTAAGGCAATATGGGATATAGTGAAGGAGGAGACCGGTAGAACCAGACATGAAGAGGGACAAATAGCATTAAGAATAAATGGTACATTTTGGGCAGATGTGTATAGTGTTGCAGAACTTTCCAACAAACATTTTATAACTATTACTGAAATAATGGGGTTGTCAGGTTCTGTAGATGCTTCTATGGAATACCTCAGACCAGACATTTCAAGTGACTTCCATAATATGAATTTGACCCTCACTACCGCAGCAGAAATAATGTCCATCACAAAATCTTTAAAATAAAAAACATCTAGTGGGTATGATGAAATATCAACAAAGTTAATTAAGGAATGTGATACTGAGTTAAGTAACATATTAAGCTATCTGTGTAACCAGTCGTTTATCAGTGGAATGTTTCCTGAATGGTTGAAATATGCTGAAGTTAAGCCACTGTTTAAGAAGGGAGATAAAGAAATAGCATCAAATTACCGCCCAACTTTACTTTTGCCAGCATTCTCAAAAATTTTAGAAAAAGTAATACACAATCGGCTATATAACCACCTTATCTCAGATAACATACTGTCAAAGTCGCAGTTCGGATTTCTAAAGGGTTCTGATATCGAGAAGGCTATCTACATTGACAGTGAAAATGTGCTTAATTCATTAGACAAAAAATTGCAGGCAACTGGTATATTTTGTGATCTGTCAAAGGCATTTGACTGTGTCACTCACAATATCCTTGTAAGTAAATTAGAATATTATGGTGTAACAGGAAATGCTGCAAAATGGTTCAAAACTTGTTTCGCTGGCAGGAAACAGAGGGTGTTATCAGGAAAGAGACATGTATTGAGCTATCAGGCAATATCCAACCGGGAAATAATTACATGTGGGGTCCCACAAGGTTCCATTTTAGGGCCCTTACTTTTTCTTGTGTATGTCAATGACCTCTCATCAGTAACATTATCAAATGTCAAGTTCATTTTGTTTGCCGATGATACAGACATTGCAATAAATAGCAAATCAAGTGTATTCTTAGAAAGATCGACTAATAAAATATTTGTGGACATTAATCACTGGTTCCTAGCCAATTCTTTGTCACTAAACTTTGAAAAAACACGCTACATGCAGTTCAGAACTTGTAAGGGGTGTCCCACGAGTATATGCCTAACATACTATGACAAGCAGACAGAAGAAGTGGACAGTGTTAAATTTTTGGGATTACAGCTTGATAATAAATTCAGCTGGGAGGAGCACACCACAAAATTGCTCAAGCGTCTTAACATATCTCTATTTGCAATGCGAACTGTGTCAGACATAGGGGATATAAAAATGAAAAATCTGGCATACTATGCTTACTTTCATTCTATAATGTCATATGGGATTATTTTCTGGGCTAATTCATCAAGCCAAACTTAAGTTTTCCAGGCATAAAAACGTGCAGTAAGAGTTACATGTGGTGTGAACTCAAGAACATCAAAAGGTAAAAATGGCTCTGAGCACTATGGGACTTAACTTCTCAGGTCATCAGTCCCTTTGAACTTAGAACTACTTAAACCTAACTAACCTAAGGACATCATACACATCCATGCCTGAGGCAGGATTCGAACCTGCGACCGTAGCAGTCGCGCGGTCCCACACTGTAGCGCCTAGAACCGCTCGGCCACTCTGGCCAGCCAAGAACATCCTGCAGAAGCCTGTTTAGGAAACTAGGGATACTAACTACTGCTTCCTAATATACTTATTCCTTAATGAAATTTGTCATTAAAAATATATCACTTTTTCAAACCAACAGTTCAATTCATGTATTAAACACTAGAAATAAGAATAATCTTCACAAGGATTTAAAGTCACTTACTCTTGTACAAAAAGGTGTGTAGTATTCATGAACACACATTTTCAATAACTTGCCAGCCAGCCATAAAAAGCTTAATAACCAATGAAATTCAGTTTAAATAAGCCTAAAGGATTTATTGGTGGCCAACTCCTTCTACTCCATTGATGAATTTCTCAGTAGGACAAACTGATTTGTATATATAACATCTGCACCATTTCAGTGCAGTAATATGTTCATTGTAAATAAGTGTGTGTGTTTGTGTGTGTGTGTGTGTGTGTGTGTGTGTGTGTGTGTGTGTGTGTGTAGGTACAATCTAACTTCTGCACCATTTCAGTGCAGTAATGTGTTCATTGTAAATAAGTATTGTAGTAGTTCTATTACATGTTTATTACCTCACAAATTAAAAAAAAACTTTTTTCATTTTAAATTCAGTGCATTAGTGTTTGTAAAATCATTCTTTCATATAGTGTTCATTAAAAAAACGACGATCATTCCAATTGGGACCTGTGGAAGGTACATTAGCTTATTTGTTTCAGTTGTAAATATCTGTCATGTATTTTTTTTTCTAACATGTTCCACGTCCTGGAGGACCTCCTCACTATAGATCAGTTGGAATGAAAGTAAATCTAATCTAATCTAACTAATAGCCATAATTATTAGTCTGCAAATTAAGTAAATACTCATGAGATGTTGTTCGGTACACTGGCCTCAGTCACCAATACAAATATCTGCACTCATACCATATGTCCAGATTTTCGGCACGATTGTGCTCCCGCCCCAGGTGTTAAGGTCGATATTGGCCTCGCCATAGATACTGGGGCGACGAGTTGGCGGCGAGTGGCCGTCTGGCGACGAGAGGTGGAGGGTTAGACAGTACTGAGCGAGAAGGACAGAACGGCAGAGTGTTGGGGTCCGGATGGTCCGAATTGTGCATTTAATAATTTTGGCACTCTGTGATAATGAACTGATGGTGAAACCGAGACGCTTGGAAATACAACGCTGCTGTGGAACGATAGGCCGTGGGCTCTGCAGTTGCATGGACGCAATTTACGGCGAGCAGTGGCCGATGTCGTTTGCGGGTGTTTTGCCACGGCAGACAAACAAGACAGCGTGGGCCCGACCTGAACACGCAGTGCTGTAGCATGTTCGCCCACAATAAGGGTGTCATGATATTGCAGAAGGAAGCAGTGGAACACGGTACGTGTCTTAACCTTCAGTGACTTATGCGGTGTTATTTTACTTAACTGTGTGGAGATTGAGCAGTAACTGTCGCTTTTCAACGGAATTCACGACTATGTAATAGTGTGGCCAATGCCGGATGGGCGTTGTCATAAAGTTACTATATTTCTTATTTGTGAATATAATTTTCTGTTATCAGGATTAGTCATTGGACAGATTTGACAAATATGCTGACTGTGAGTTTTGGATATTTTTTTATATCTGCGTGTTAAATGAAAGTGAATTTTCAGGTTTGTAAGGTACCTTTCTACCATTACCATTCTGTAAGTTTTATTTGGAAGTGATGTTGTTTTCTACTGTTATTGGTTGAAAATTTATTACCCGATTAATCAAAGAAAAAGTTATTTAACCAGTCTTTCTATGGCGTGTTTTAAGACTTGTTTTTCAGTGAACTATTATTAATAAATTACGTAAATCAGTAATGTTGTGTAAGCAGTTATTGAAGGCACCCACCTCCATTAGCCAATCAACCTTGGTCAGTTTGGAACGGGCATTGATGTAACATGAGGGGACTGGAGGCTATTTTTTAAGTTGTGGCAACGCTAATACTGTTGTTTGTTGTTCTTGTTAGAGTGTCTAGTCGCTCCTAAATTAAGCACAATAATTCCGCACATATAACACCCTGTATATAGAGGGTGTCTCTCGCAAGAATCGTCAGGTGCATCTTCAGTGGTGTTCGGCAGATATTCCCAAATTCGTTTTTCCATTTGTAGCTGGAGTCAGCTCAAACAAGTCTTTCATTGACGTCAGGAGTCAATGGAAAATATCAGTTTGTTTCCCATTGCAAACAAAATTATTTTTAAAGTGGAATTTTACCCGCCCATTCGATCGAACGGTCCCAAGTTATTTTAGCACGACATTCGTTTTATCGATAGGTATTAACAGATAAAACCGCGCTGTCTGCTACCGCCATGCAGTAGCACTGCTCAGTTACTGCTGGAGTACTGGTTACTCACCGTGATTTATTATTTCTGTTAATAATAAACAAAATTGCAAAGAACTGCCGAATCATCGGATAATCTGCACCTGGCGTCTCTTAGGAGGTATCCTCATGCACACATGTGTGTGTGTGTGTGTGTGTGTGTGTGTGTGTGTGTGTGTGTGTGTGTGTTTGTGTATGTGTGTGTTGTGTGTGTAATGTTATTTAAGTTTAGGCAGAATTCTAGAAAGCAGTGGCTGCAGTCAGTGGACGGGCTGGTTAGCAGCGGTTGAGGCAGATGTTATTGTATGCGAAGTAGTAGTCTATTCTTTAGTCTGGAAGCCGAAAGGTGATTTTACTCTGTATTATTTTCTGATGCTTAATGAGCTGTTACGATTCTCTGCGTAACTGTTATTCTGTGGACCACGAGTGTTGTGATTTTTAAATTGTTCTTGCTATTTCTCCCTTTTTATGCCACTTGGAGCAATATTTAATAATGATTTTTTCTTCGACTGTGCTGAGGCAAATTTTAATTTACTTGAGCATTCCGATACACAGTTCCTCAAGAACTATAGCCGGGCAAAATACTTACCCGTTTTTTTTCTTTTTTGTTAATTTACAATTCTTGTAATTTGTCGAAGAAATCACAGTGTTTAATAAATTTTGTTTTCCCCTAAAGTAAAGGCAAGCCTGTACAACTTCCAGCAAAACCCCCCTCCACCCAAATAGTATGCTACAATAAACAAGTACCGAACGTCGTAATTTAAAATATCGGTTTGCTTTGTGAAAACGAGAGGCCAATTACGTCAACGACGTGGTTATTACAGGCAGTGCACAAGCTCAGACTTCACAAGGAAAAGGAACGTGCCGTTTTCAGTGTTCTATCAAGGCATTTGCCTTAAACCACCCGTGAAAGGCGGATGGCGTTGACGGCGGGAGAGCAATTTCTCCTCCTGATTGCGAGTATATTGCCTTAAACGCTGGGACACTTTACTCCATATTAGTGGACAATGAGTCCATGAGACAAGGGGAATTCGCAAAACCATAGTATTTTCAGGCAGTTGATACACAGAATTAAAGCTTTATTTTACAAGAACGGTGTTAATACAGAAATTGGGGCACAAGAGTTCATATACGTAACATATTCATTTGTTCGCCGAAGTTCATCACAGTCCAATAGGTCGTCTGGTGCCGCTGTTGTACCCGGGAGTCGAGCGACTGTCACCAGGTCTGTTGTTACCGGGACCCACGGGCTTGACGGGATTAGAACCAGGTCCGTCGAAGCGAGAATCTCCTGGTCTGTTTCCGGGTCTGTTGAAATCGTTTCCGGCATTGTTACCCGGTCGGTTGGATCCGCTGTTGAAACCAGGCGATGTAGGGTTGTTGCCGGGTCTATTGAAGCCAGAATCTTGAGGATTGCTGCCTGGTCTGTTGAATCCCGAGTCTGGAGGTCGCTCAGAGCCCCTCTGCGCAAGTACCACGCAGGCGGAGAACAGAAGCACTGCAGCAATTACCTGAAACAAGAGTACACTCAGCGTTACGTCCACAAACACTATTTGCATGCTATTATAGTTTTGTTTACTGTATCGGCTGCTATGAACATTCACCATACAATAAAATACCAGATGTTTTAGTCGTTTTAAATGGTCTATCGTACAACTAATGTTCCAATTAATTTTACACTGTTGTTTAATGTTTACTCCTTCATGTCGTGACACTGTATAGTCATGTCTACGTATTCGGTTGTGGTAATGCAACAGCTTCATGACATCAATGTTGCTTTGCTACTACCTCGATGATTACACGTTGATACAAAAATTGCATTTTAATTGTTTTACGAGCGAATAAAATTGGGTAAGTACAAAGTAATTTTGTAAGCTAAATGTCCTTGGTACATCTAGCAAGTTAGAGAAGAAAATTTTTGCAACAATAGTTTATTTCTCTAATTACACTGGCTGTATGGCAGTCCACTTATCTGCGACCACTTTAAAATATTTTCTCATCATTGAAAATTATCAGAAAGGCCGTGCCCGCATGGACCACTGTGCGATCCTAAAACGTAAGTCGAGTGCAATGTACAGAGAAATAAATGTAATTTTAAATTCATAACGTGCACTTGTATTTACGATGTTTCCAAGAGAACGAAGGGTTTGAAATCGAAGGAAAGAGACTGGCATACTTAGCCTATGCAGATGACATCTGTTTGCTCTCTAGGTCAGAAGAGGTGTTGGATCAAAGGACCAAAGTACTAAAGGAGGCAGCCAGCAAATTTGGGCTAAGCATAAACGAAGCCGAGACGGAGTGCCTCGTTATGACGCGTGGTCAAAGTCAGACTGCTGGTCATGCACAATCACTGCTGGTTGGAGACCAGTCCTACAAGAGAGTGCATGAATTTAAATACCTAGGGGCACTTTTCACTGAGAACTCGTCATGTGAAGCAGAGATCAATGCCAGAATACAAGCAGGAAACCGATATTACCACAGCCTAGCACAACTGCTTCGGTCCAGATATCTCTCCAGACAGTTCAAGATTCGACTGTAGAAATCCCGGACCCAGCCTGTGGCTCTATATGACTGTGAAACATGGAGTATCAGGAAACAGGACTTCCACAAGCTCCTCTTTATTTAGAGAAAAGTGCTTCGGGAGATCTTAATTCCGGTTCTGGATGCAGACACGGGGGAATGGAGGATCAGATACAGCCTAGAGCTTGAGCAACTATACCAGCAGCCCAACATAACAGGAACTGTCAAAGCCAAACGAATGCAATGGACCGGCCATGTGGCCCGGATGGAAGATCACAGATGACCTCAGAAGCTCTTGGATTTCACACCTACAGGAAAGAGACCCCCAGGGAGACCCAAGAAGCGTTGGAGTGATGGCCTCTAAGAAGATTTAAACCTAGCATTAATAGATGTGGAGGGATGGCGAATAGCAGCAATGCACAGAATACAGTAGAGGAGGAAACGTTTAGAAGCGTGCGGTCCACTGGGCCTGATCACGTAGTAGTAGTAGTAGTAGTAGTAGTAGTAGTAATACCGGTTTAACGATAACGACAACATTTACACTTATAAGCACAATGAGAGTAGACGCTATACAAATATAACGTGTGCGGAGACTAGTTTGGCATAATATTCCGTCGCTAAAACTGTGTGCTGTAAGTTCTTATCACTGTTTTTAGTTCTTGATCAAGTGTTAATTCACTCAATTCCTGTTGCTTACATATCTGAACCCTTCTATAAGACTGAAACTGGAGAAAAGTTCTCAAATAAAGAAAGAAATGGCGAATGCAGGCGACTTCAAATCATTCAAACTGTCATTAATATCAGCACCCAGTTGTTGTTTAGGAAGAACGATTCAGAAGCATGACATCACTGAAAGCTAGTGCCAGGAGAGGAACATCAGTGAAGGGAGAACGGACACGTGGCGTCCCCGAAAATAACTCATATCCCTCTATCGAAAATGTTTCAGACGAGTGTTTACTCTCGCTTGAGGTGTTGTAAGAGTCCTGGCCGTTTCCGCGTTTAGCGAAGGATGGCCGAAGAGTAATGTGATTCTTATCATTAGAACTATCACTGAGAATACAGAACACGACTGTGTTTAATAAATGTTGTGTAAAGGTCTGAAATTGGTGTAATACAACGTCTTCCACTTTATTACGACGAAAAAGTGTTGTAGCAATGATTCGGTTTCAGTAGCTAACAAAATACACAGATGGTCCAAAACATTATGACCCCCTACTTAAAAGGTGTTGGCCCCTTCTCTAACGCAATCCAACAATTATTCTGCGTCCTATGGATTCGATCACTGCTTGATAAGTTTACAGATGTTTGTGGCTCAACATGTCTACGCACAGGCCACACCCTTCCCGTAATTTATGTGCGGTTGGTTTGTGGGCGCGGAGCTAGCGGCCTAAAGCGTCCCAGCTGGGTTTTATCGGATTCAGATAATCAGAATTGGCGAAGACATCAACTTGAGTTCACTAGCATGCTTCTGAAACCACTGCTGCGCGATTCTGGCTGTGTGACACGGACAGTTGTCCTGCTGGAAGATGTCATCGTTTTTGAGGAAGACGTCAAGTACAGGGTGTTTATAAATGAATAGCGGGGTTTTAACGCTTTATAATATTTATTACTTTAAGGTTACAGTTATAAATGATATGTCAAAAGAAAGAGCAACTCAAACAGTTGTGTTAGGCACCAATAGGCATGCGCAGCGCGCAATGTTTCCGCCGCAATCCGCTAGACAGCGGTAGTAGGGAAGATGGCGACTAGTGAACAGAAAGCGCTTTGTATTTTGCAGTTTTCAAAGAGCGAATCTGTAGTTACTGTGCAACGTGGGCTCCGGCTGAAGTTCGGTTGTGATCCTCCAAGTGATAATAACATTTGTAGATGGTATCATCAATTTGAAGATACCGGCTGCCTCTGTAAAGGGAAGAGCACAGGACGATTAAGAATTAGTGAAGAGACTATTGAGCGAGTCAGAGAGTCGTTCACTCGTAGCCCAAAGAAATCAGTCCGGAAGGCTAGTCATGAATTACACGTTCCCGTGTCGACTGTTTGGAAAGTTTTAAGAAAACGCGTAGAACTACGTCCTTACCGTTTACAGTTATTACAGGCTCTAAAGCCGGCGGACCATGGGTTACGTACCAACTTCGCAAACGAAATGTTGTTTCATGACGATGAAGATTTTCTGGATCATGTTGTCTTCAGTGATGACCTTTCACCTTAGAGTACATGTTAACACTCACAATGTGCGCATCTGGGGATCAGAAAATCCTCACGAGGTGGTGTACAAATGCAACGAGATTCCCCTGAAGTGACTGTTTTTTGTGCCGTATCGTGGCGGAAAGCTTATGAGCCTTTCTTTTTTGGTGAACCTACTGTAACTGGCACTTCTTACCTTGACACACTAGAGCAATGGCTCTCCCCTCAGTTGGAAGATGAGCCAGATAACTCCATTTTCCAGCAAGATGGTGCACCACCTCACCGGCATAGCGAAGTACGCGATTGGTTGAACTTCACTGTACCCAAGCGCTGGATAGTCTGCAAGGGGCCCAGTGACAGGACTTGCTTTGCATGGCCTCCACGTTCACCCGACCTAACACCATGCGATCTTTTCCTTTGGGGCTTCATCAAGAATCGAATTAAGAAACCGAATTGAAGCAGCTGTTGCTACAATCACTGAAGACACTCTTATCACCATTTGGGACATTTGGGAAGAACTTGGCTATAGACTTGATGTGTGCCATGTCGCAAATGGTGCTCACACTGAACATTTATAAGGTTCTTGGTAAAGCTATTTGAGTTGCTCTTTCATTTGACATATCATTTATAACTGTAAGTTTAATATAATAAATATTATAAAGCCGGCCGCGGTGGCCGTGCGGTTCTAGGCACTTCAGTCCGGAACCGCGTGACTGCTACGGTCGCAGGTCGAATCCTGCCTCGGGCGTGGATGTGTGTGATGTCCTTAGGTTAGTTAGGTTTAAGTAGTTCTACGTTCTAGGGGACTGATGACCTCCGATGTTGAGTCCCATAGTGCTCAGAGCCATTTGAACCATTTTTTGAAATATTATAAAGCGTTAAAACCCCGATTTTCATTTATAAACACCCTGTATAAGGACTGAGGGGTGGCCCCTAGTAGTGTTCACTTAGTCCAAAGCTGTCATGGTACCTTCGATTACTACTGAAGTCCCATGGAAGCCCAGGTGAATGTCCCCATGGCATAATACTGCTCCTACCGGCCTGCGTCCCTGGCGCGCTGCATGTTTCGAGCTGGCGTTTGCCTGGATCAAGCTGTGTCTGGCCACGACCATCGACCTGATTTAACAATAAACGGGATTCATCTGACCAGGCGACACTATTCCATTCATCCGCAGTCCAATCTCGATCACCATGTGCCCACTGTAATCATAATTGACGATGTTGTCGGTCAGCATGCGAACACGTGGGGGTCATCTGCTGCGGAACGCGACTTTCAAATCTGTGTGTTGAACGGTGTGCTCCAAAACACTTGTGCCTGCGCTAGCACTGTACTGTCTCCTCAGACCTGCCACAGATCGCCGCCTCTCCTGCTTTATAGAGCGGGGAAGTCTCCGATCCCCATGTTCTGTAATAAGGTATGGACGTCCAACTTCTTGTCCCCTACATTTAAGAATTCTTCACTTTCCATAGATCCTCACGACAGTAGACCGCGAACAGCCGAACAGTTGTTGTCAGGCATGGTATTTTCATGCGTCGTTCTTCTCGTAAATAATTTTGTAGCAATTACCAGGAACATGTTAAACAGAACTACATAAATACTGGATTACATTAAATTCGTCTTGTACTGAACGTGGACTGCAATTCCATGTTTGACAAGGAAATGCATTACGGATCGTGGCGCTTCGTCAAACCAAAGTCTCTAGAAATATCTATCATAGTTGTAGGTTCTACAGTTCTTAAGATTTATATATAGAGTCAAAGAATGCTTGTAGTTTACTCATATGAACGTGCAAGCATGAGAGACGTTACAGTTATTGAAATTTTACAAAATGTGTATTTTATTTAATTATTACATTGGTTTGAGCTTTGAAAAAAAAATGTCTAATACACGTCAGAAATTTTACCCTCTCTACTAGCAACAACACTGTCCTTATTATTCCTTCAATCAGTGATTAGTTTGTGTCAAAAGTGTCAATTTGGAAACTTTTCCTCTTGTACTCAAAGCCTGCGTTTAGTTAGTGTTGGCAGTCCCCATTTAGATCAATTATTTGGTTAGATCGATGTCATCATAATGTCCAGTTTTCTGCCATAACGTTATGATTGGGCTGATTATGAGCTTATAAGGTGTAAGGAACAATAACAGAGTGGGTGTTTGTTCCAGAAATTCATACTTAAAGTCACCAATTCCTAAAACATTCTTGTCGGCAGGTGTGTTGTCCTGAAGAAAGAGGCCGTTTTTATTGCATCCCATTCCTGTTTTCATGCATTTTTCATCGTGATGCTGTAGAAGACTTATCTAGTGTTTTAGCCTTTAGAAAATGGTTCGAATAGTTCTAAGCACTATGGGACTTAACACCTGAGGTCATCAGTCCCCTAGACTTAGAAAAACTTAAACCTAACCAAAGGACATCACACACATCCATGACCGAGGCGGGATTCGAACCTGTGACCGTAGCAGCAGCGCGGTTCCGGACTGAAGCGCCTAGAAGCGCTCGTCCACAGCGGCCGGCTATCCTTTAGAAATAATGAGAAGTGTCCAGTCTTGTGTAACCAAACAAATCCTGGCCACTTACACGACAGATGCAATCGACTTCTCCTTGTATGAAGAAGGACCACTGAATGGATATCTGTTTTATTTCTGACGAGTGGTGGAATCCCTGTCTCACCCGAAGAATCCAATGGGATCACATAATGCGGCACACATTTCTCCTGATATTTGATTTCGACCACTGTTCAACCAATGCGTCATTTACGTTGCAAAGCCTTTATCAGAGTACGTGAAATATACGGCACACTTTTTCTTTTAACATGCCTGTGGCGTCAAGTATTTGCTACACTTCTAACCGCCGGCCTTCCAGTGCACTGCAGTGCATTTGCTCCACGTTTCTGTCAATGGTCGATGCTCCGGAATGCCCTTGACATGGATTAACCTCAAAACAAAAATCGGCCACGTCTGAATTCATCTGCCTATTTCTAAACGGGTATAAGAATTTTCACTGGCGACAAACCGTTGAAAGTAAATATTTTATGAGAGCGTGTCTCATTAAACCGATTTAAAAGTGACACACACAATACGATCACTTTAAAAGGCTACTTAAACAAAACTAGTAGACAGCCCGAGCTAGTTTTGATTCACTTTTCAATTTTGTATTGATCACCATAAAGAACTTTACTAGTATCAACCAAATCTCTGAAGATCGCCGAGAACATTTCATCTTTTACTTGCATTTACAAGAAGTGACTTATTGTGACCACCCTCACATTTATAACGAAATTTCACTATAAAGTTAAAAAGTACTAACGAATGATATGAACTGAAATATAATGAAGCACCAAATTCTGTATGAGAAGACATGGTTTACATGTGCATGAGAGTGTCAAACAAACGATCCGCGCTCCCTATTGTGCACAGGTTGATCTCGAAAAGTTTCTGGAAGCGATAGACAGGAAAAAACCTTGCTCAGAAGTTTGCTATAGTTTCAGATACTATAAATGTGTTACTTTCCTCAAAGCGTTTTACAGAACTATATGAAATGCTATATCGTGACGTAAGAACAAAAATAAAGAGAAAACAAACTGCATCTACATCATACTCGCAACCCACCTAGCGGTGTGTAGTAGAGGGTACTTCTGATACCACTAACTGATCTCCCCCCCCCCCCCCCCCTACCTGTTTCACTCGCTGACGGGGCGTGAGAAGGGTTGTCGATAACCCTCTGTATTAACTGTAATTTCTCGAATGTTTGGACATGAAATGAACGTAACGTATTTACGCTCAAAAGAAAATGAAAAACGTAGACGTAGAGGCAAAGCGCTTAACTAAAGGCAGCGATACTCACCGCTATCTTAGCCATGGTGTGGTCTGTCGTGGAACAACTGTCACACCCCTCTAGCACCTAACTTATATGCACTTAGCTCTCACCTTGAACGTCTTTTGGAGGAAATTAACATCCTAATGTAAAGAACACTCTGTATCGGCTTCCTCATCGCACTGTCTAACAACTGCAAATTTCTGACTCACCAGTCGTCGTGTTTGCTAGCAGAGGACGTACTCAGGGCGACACACAGTGCGTCTTTGTGATTTAAAGAAACGCAACGACGCAGTAAGTGAAGTAGCAGTGTGCCTTATTCACGGCTGGCCGCTGTGGCCGAGCAGTTCTAGGTGCTTCAGTCTGGAACCGCGCGACCGCTAAGGTCGCAGGTTCGAATCCTGCCTCGGGCATGGCTGTGTGTAATATCCTTAGGTTAGTTAGGTTTAAGTAGTTCTAAGTTCTAGGGGACTGATGATTTCAGATGTTAAGTACCATAGTGCTGAGAGCCATTTGAACCATTTGGGCCTTATTCAGGTTCTGTCTCGCATGAGATGCTTCAAGAAATCAGTTACTAATCGAAGGGGATCTGCAAGCGAAGATAATTATAAGGAACGCCGTATAAAACAATTCAGGGAACAAATAATTAACACGCAATTGAGGAGAAAAAGGGAGAGAGGAATATTGTAATCATTTCGACACGATGAACGTCACAATAAAATGGTAACTAGATTCAATGTGAGAAGCTCATTTTTCATAACGCCTACGTTGAGTCTACTGGAAAACCAGCGATCGAGTTCCGGATTGTATATATTCCTATAGAGTTTATTAAATAGCGAACAGTCTTACTTTCGGTGATTGTTTCATTAAGAGAACAATTGTTTATGAGCCGTCGTCATAACTGTGTAATAAAACGAATTTCAGCAACAAGAAATGTAAACAAGAAATGTGAGGCAGGTGTCGTACATCCAATAGCTTTATTTCATTTCACTTCTCATTTACACACCTCGTTACAGAAAGTTGTAGAAGTCCCTCACTTATGAACGACCTTCAGATTGGCTCTGAGCACTATGGGACTCAACTGCTGTGGTCATCAGTCCCCTAGAGCTTAGAACTAATTAAACCTAACTAACCTAAGGACATCACACACGCCCATGCCCGAGGCAGGATTCGAACCTGCGACCGTAGCAGCAGCGCGGCTCCGGACTGGAGCGCCTAGAACCGCACGGCCACCACGGCCGGCTGACCTTCAGATTATTGTATAACAAGCACAGATAGTCATTTTTGCAATTTTTGTAGCTATTATAAGGACTCGTAATACATTTTCAACTGGGAAGAGAATGAGTTTTTTTCAGATCTATTAACGGAAGTCTGCAAACTGTCAATCTATTAATTCATAAAGAAAACATGGAACATTTAGTTATGCACAAAACTACGGTTTTCATCAGGAATACGTGCCTTATAATTTAGTTGCCGTAGGATACTTTCATACCCTGATTTACTGTGTGAAAACAGAATCTCAGAGAAAGAGGGACCTAAAGTCACTTTTCAAGAATTAGAAGAAATCTGTCGGTGGTGGTGAAGGTGGTGGTGCTTGTGGTGGAGGTCATCAGCCCCCTTACTCAACTAACTAGATACGACTCTATTATTGTTTCGTGAAAAGGATTCGCAAAATGGTAGCACATAAAATGTAATGCTCAGCCACCCTGGGGCGCTCTCGCTCACTCGGACTCACACTTTCACACAGAGCACCTAACGATATCTGCCTCAAGGTAGTTTGAGATTAAAATACACAGACTGTAACTACACGACATATAAAATAGTGTAACAGGGAACTGTGCCTGGCTGATCAATGGAAAATTATACATGACCCCTGGAAACACATTAAACTCTTCTATCTCAGGCACTATTGAGAAAATTGGACATAGCACAAACTCTTAAAATGCATACCACATTTGATTCGTTGTCTTCTAAAATGGAGGACAGATCAGCTGGTACGTTCGTTGCAAGCCCTTATGGCTTGGTATAAAACGCATTATAATAAAATCTGATGTACAGATACCTGTACACTACAAACACTGCTTAGTTGTGGAACCGCCTGCCGAAGGAGGACTCAATGCGTCAGTAACATACGCAGAGACGGGTTACGAGTGCTTACTCCCGTCGCAGCGTCCGGAAGGAGGAACGACACAGCCATATCGTTGGTTTCGCCGACTGCATCGTGTTATTCCTCAACTCTGACCACTCCTCCTCAGACAGACACGTAATCATTTCCACAATAGCGACGTAACTCCATGTATGGGGGTAGCACATTCAGAAATTGTATTTTCCGATCAGTCACTCTTAGCTCCTTCATCCGCAGATTCATTACCCTGAATGATCACGTTTCCTGGTACCCAGAAGAATGGCACTTTCTTGGTTCAAATGGTTCAAATGGCTCTGAGCACTATGGGACTTAACATCTTAGGTCACCAGTCCCCTAGAACTTAGAATTACTTAAACCTAACTAACCTAAGGACATCACACACATCCATGCCCGAGGCAGGATTCGAACCTGCGACCGTAGCAGTCCCGCTGTTCCCGTCTGCAGCGCCTACAACCGCACGGCCACCGAGACCGGTCACTTTCTCGCCTCGTGTCTGTAAATGGACCATGGCGCTCACAATATTGCATATAATTTAGCGTCATACACAGTGAACGTACTAGGCAAGCGAATTCTGAAGACTTATTCCGGGAATAACACAAAGCAGCCGACAGAATTATCCTTCTTACACCCATCAGTGTATATGACCACACAGTCACAGGGTTCGAATAAAATTCTGTAAAATATCGATTTAATAGCATAGCCTGGAGTATAATCCTTTTTGTACACAGCTAAATCTATGTGTCTCCTTTTTAACTAGGGTGGTGAACGACTCCGATGAAGCCCCGAAAGACGGACTCCATTAAGAGCCACTAAGTCCTGCCGCACGCGAATTCCGGATGGTCTCGTTGCTCGTGGCCTCTTTCTGAACAGTCGTTCCACTGGAAGGCGAGCAACGGCACCGAACGTTAGGGACAGTGGGCCGGAGAGTATGCTGGGTAAATAACGAATCATGAAGGTATGTCACCGGATGGCAAACGGTAGTTCGCCAGCCTCAACACGAATTTGGTCTATATGCTCCTGCTGCCAACCGAGTCCACTCACGGTGATCGATGATCTTAAGATGGCCTAGCTATCCCATAAATCGTGCATGTGAAGTCAAGGTGGTCTTGCACAAATGCATTGTAAAACTAGAGCAGACGTCTTCGGGCCGCTGAACTGGAGCAGACATTTTCGGTCCGATGCCAGTGATCAGCGGCTCAGGCATTTCAAAATACTGAATGCCAGGAAACCTTTGACCTTAATACTCTTCAGAGTTGGTAACCACGTCAGCCGCTCCTCAAATTGGGGACCTAAAACCTCCGTGAACTTGCATAAGGGGCAACAGTATCCCTCATTTTAAGAGTAGGTACGTTAAAAGGGCGGTAAAGTCTATTATAATTAACACATACACATTTTCCTGAGGAAAACTTAAAACCTGTGCTATCTATCTACTACTTCCAGTTGCCGTCTGCGACGAAAGGACAGTTGTATTTCCAGCTTGATGAGGTTGTCGAGTATTCAACAATACCATAGAAACCCGCACTGAGAACGACTTAATAGGTCCCGCTCTTCTAAGACACAAGGCAGACGTCCGTTGACCAAGCGTTCTAGTGTGTTTCATATGCAGCTAGTGAGACCCACGCTACGGTAACTACTGGTCAAATTGCAGTCCTTTCCTGGTTTCAAAAGGGGCATTAAAATGGCGTCTGCCGGCTAGTTAGAAAGTCTCCAGTTAACCAGACTACATTAAAAAGGGATAGGAGGATTTCCTTTGAACCCTCTTTGAGGTATTGTAACATGCTGTACGTGTACGGGATTCGATCTTTACCTGGTGCAGCCACCGTGACCCAAAATAATGCACATAGAAGAGGAACAATTTTAGCCCTATGTGTTGTTGGAACGATGGTGGCGGTTTTCAGTGGTAATGATGGGACTGAATCATTCCGCCATTGGCTGCGCGATGTTCCCAGGTGCAGATTGGAGACACCCCTATCTCGGTACATGGGTTGTAGGTTCTCTGACACATTTGCCATATACCCACTTTATGGCTTCCCAAACTTCTGAAGATGTAGTGGAACGATTTATGGAGCCCATAAACCCTCGCCAGGCCCTCTTCTTGCTCTCTGATTGTCCTTTGCGTCTTTGTCCTCGCGATATGAAAGTCTACGAGGTTCGTAACAGATGACATTTCAACTGTCCCAAGAATACACCTCATCGTTCTATCATGGGACACACGTGCCTCTGAAATCGGCTTGAGGGCTTTGAGACAGGTGCATCAACGGCACGATGGATCACGTATGTAGCATATTCCATCCATATCGGGAAACTATCTCGTATTCAAAAATAGCTGATTGGTGTATAGTGTCTAGTTTGCTCTACTAAGCATCCAGAGTGACAGCTTCCTCTGATGGACAGCTCTGAGACGTGGATCCACATAGGAAATTGGTCATCTGAATACAAGTCATGGACCAGGCTCTGCTCCCCCAAGATTAGGGAAATTGTGGTCTAGGAGACGGAAGCCAGTCGTAGAAGCAACAAAAAGGCTCCCGCTGCCGCCGTCCCGACCTCCGCATCCACTTGCGTATTAGGGCCAGCAATGCTACTGGGTAAGCTAACGATGCCAACGAAGGTTGTAACTGTCATGCCACTGGCAGCAGCCCCCATTTCCGTTTCGAACATTTTTGTTAATACACGAAATGCTGTAATACAGAAAACACAAACATCATCATACACAGTCAGTATTTGCGATCCCACCCCTCCTTCCTCACTCCTAAGTCAACTCCTACTTGGCAACGCCTTAAACTAACACCCAAACTAAACTAAAACCCTAAAGAAGGCAACCAGACGTCCCGTCAGCCGACCAAAATCTCCCCAAACCCGCAGCCTCGGCCCAACCTTCCACTCGATCCAAATACCTAAAATCCCCCCCCCCCCCCCACACAGACACACACGCAAATCCACATCCTCCAAACAACGGCGTACAAAGAAGCGCAAGGAGAAACAGTCGAAGAGCAAGAAGAGGTCCACCTTTTCTACCCCAACCACTAACTCACCCTCAGAGGAGCCTGCGCCACCGACAGCACCTTTTGCCGCCCTGAGAGGGAACCAGGAAACCATCGCCCCGGAGGGGAACTGCGTAACGGGGCAGGATTCGGATGGTTTCGTGTTGCCGAGGAAAACCTTTCGGCAGGCGAAGCTTCTGACGAGCCGGGGAGTAGAAGCCACTCTGAACCGGTTTCAGGCGGTAGCCGATGAGCCAGAGACACTACATGAACAAATGACACAAAACACGACATACGCCATCTCCCTCCGATCGTCGCAGAGTTTACCCATAACAATGAGGAACTCTACACCATAATAACTTTACAGCTAAACCAGCTGGAGGAGACCACGATAAAAATAACGCTCAACACTATCGAGCATTACAACACCATCAAGAACGTACTGTCAGACAAGAACATACGACACTACATGCTCCCCACAACCAAAATTAGAAGCATAGTCATTAGGGACCTTCCGAGACGGCTGCCCCCCCCCCCCCCCCCGGGGGTACGTCGTCAAAGCACCCAACAGATGAGCAAACCTGAGGCGGAAAGCAAGTGGCCATTGCATCGGGTTACTCTCCCTGATATCCCCCAAAACAAAAGGGAGATCAAGGTGGTTATGGCCATCCCTGTTACCACAGAGCCACTGTGCCGCAAAACAAGATTTTGCAGTGCTTCAGGTGTCACGGGGTTGAACCACATAGCCATACTGCAATATGGCGGTGCGCTGCAGAAAATGCATCGAGCCCCACGACACCAGGAAATGTACACTCGAACTCACAGGCCCACAAATAGGGTGCGTGCTGTGTGGCAAAAACCACACTGTGGGTTACCAAGATTATGTCCACAAAAAAGACACACAGTAGGCAAATGGACCAAAGGCCGCCGCCCCACACAAGCAAACAAGACAAAACCACCCCATCCAGACACACAAAGGAACAAAACACGTCAACACGCATGGACAAGACTTGGGTAAAACTACGACCCAATACACCAAGTGCAACATAGTGGAAGTGGTTTCTCCTACAAGAAGCTATGCAAACGTAGCCCTGTCACCACAACACTATACACAGACACAACAGCAACATCGGAGAAGACACAACAACATCGACCAGGCCCCGCAGAACAGAGAAAGCTCTAGGGAACCCCCAAACACAAGTTGCAGCAGAAGTGAAAGCCTCTCCTCAGCAGTTCCCAAATACCTCCCACCTCCCCCCACCTCAGATCAGGTATTAGGTATTGTGGTCTAGATCATGAACCTCATCATGACAGAAACCCTCTCAAACCAGGAATCAAAATAACAGTTCCGAATTACAATAGTTATCGTGTAGATAGGCCAACCCAAACTGGAGGAGTGGCCATATACATCAAAAGAGGGATCGCCACTATCAGGTATACAGACCAGCTACCAATAAAATCGAAGCATTGACAGTAGAAGTAACCACTGCCAACAGACCCCTAAACGATGAGATATATGAGGGAGATATAGCAGCTCTGGGGCAAATTGAAGGCAAATCCCTAACCGGAGGCGATCTAGTGCGAAGCACCCAGACTGGAACTCTAGAATAACCTCCAGAGCAGGCGCCAAACTGCAACAACTAGCCTGCGACCACCACTTTCAAACATGGGGTCCGGTCGAGCCCACTCATTTTCCTAAAAATGGAAGTAGTCCCGACGTATTAAACATAGCTCTCAATAGGAGGATCTCGTGGACAGTCAACAGAATGTCCTCCGATCACAGTCCCGTCATCTTCGAGGTCGATGTAGGGGAATGGGTAACACTCTGGTGGTACCAGTCGTCCTACAAATGTCCTACAAAAGCACAGACTTGGAGCGATACCGAGAAACTGTCACCTCGGGTATCGCTCGCTCTCCGCCACGTACTGCCGAAGCAGTAAAGCAAACGCTACAAGACTTAACAAGCACCATCTTGCAGGCAGCGGAAAAGGCCACGCCTTCCTTCCCCCTCCCCCTCCCCCCCCCCCCCCCCCACAAAGGGATGGGCTGGTCCCGCAAATACAACTCCCGGAGCATTTGCTAGCTCAGACTCGAAACAAAACTAGAGTAGCACAGCAGTGGAAGGTCACAAATGATCAGGCCTTCAGGAGGCCGCCCAGTCGTCTACAGAGATAGCTGAAGGCAGCTCTCATTGAGCACGGATAGTAATAATGGCCAAACCGCATCACAGCCATCCAAATAGACCACCACATGCTCTGGCAAGCTACCAGACATTTCACCAAAAGAGGCGCTAGGATGTCACCCCTCCACGGCGAGCGGGAGATTGTCTACAGCCATGTTGATAAGGCCAACGCCCTCGCCGATGCTTTCGAGAAGCAATTCCAGGCGGCATAGCCCCAAGGTGAGCATGAAGAAGAAATAGTTCACCGTCAACTGACTGTCTTACGCAACGCTAAGGAAGGCTCAGAAGACAATCTCCCACTTTTCGCCCCCAAAGACGCAGCAAAAGTAATTGGATCCCTTTCAACAAAAGAGGCGCCAGGACACGACAGTGTCACCAGTTAGTTGGTTAAAAACATAACGCCCTCGGCGATCACTCAGCTTGCGAACGCCTTCAACGAGATTACTCTTTCCCATGAAACACGCGGGAGAGGTCGCGAAACACAAACCAGGGAAAGACCCTCTATTCCCGCAGCATTACGGGCCAACTCTCAGCAAGATCTGTGAACGCATCCTGCTAATACCCATACAGAAACGTACGAGTATTACCAGAGAGCAACTTCTGCCGGATTTCCAATTCGGATTCCGGCAGAACCACTCTGCTCACAATGGATCATGAGAGAGGTTGAAGCAGCCACAGAGGGCTTCGCTCACAGAGGCTACGGCGGGATAGTGCTACTAGATGTAGAAAAAGCCTTCGACTCTGTATGGCATAGAGGGTTACTCTACAAGTTATACGCACAAGGGCTCCACAGGAGCATAGTTAAGAAAATTAAAAGCTATTTCAAAGATAGAACTTTCTCTGTTAAAGTCAAACAGCCACCTCCACCGAAAGGCGTAGCCGTGCTGCGGCGCCGCAAGGATCGGTTTTAGGACCCGTATTGTACCGTTCGTACACAGTGGACACACCAACGGCCTCCTGGTGCACACAGCACAATATGCCTCCGACACAGCCTTCTACACACGTAATACGAACAAGGACCTGGTCTTCTGTAGGCTACAAAGGGTTTAGATGACACAGAAACTTGGACCCATCGCTGACGCATCACTATCAATTATGAGAAGACGCAGGCCATGCTGATCACCCGAAGGCTCTGAGAGCGCGGACCTCCTCAAAACTCCCCCCACCCCCCCTCCATCTTCACCTAAACGGAACCCAATCCCTTGGCGGAGAACCACGAAGTACCTTGGCGTAACCTTGGACTCTCGTGTTACGTGGAAACCCCATATAGACGAGGTCTATGGGAAGGGCTGTGCCAGAATGTCCATCCTGTACCCAATGCTCAACACAACCAGCTCTCTTCCCTGCTCTGTAGGAGTGAATGTGTATCAGACACTTATACGGCCAGTAATGGAATATGCATGTCCTGTCTGGGGATATGTGGCGAAGCAGCGTGTGGACAAACTCCAGAGACTGCAGAACCACGCCCTCAGGAGGGAACTGCACCTACCTCTGGGATTCTTCACTGACGATCTGCACGCCGCAGTTGAAATCGCCTTCCTGAAAGAGCGTTTCCAAGAACTGGCAAAGGCCTTCTATATTACTGTACTTTGGCGTGTGGATTTGGGGGATTGGACGTACTGCATAAGGCTGAACAGGAAGTGTTAGGCGAGGAAGTGAGAGCACTTTTGGAGATATGTGTCAGTTGCTTTCAAATGGATCACGCAACAGATGAGTAGGATAACTTGTTGGAGGATATGTGGAAGCTCAAAATGGTTCAAATGGCTCTGAGCACTATGGGACTTAACATCTGTGGTCATCAGTCCCCTAGAACTCAGAACTACTTAAACCTAACTAACCTAAGGACATCACACACATCCATGCCCGAGGCAGGATTCGAACCTGCGACCGGAGCGGTCACGCGGTTCCAGACTGAAGCGCCTTTAACCGCACGGCCGAAGCTCAAATAGGTAGATATTTTGAAGTCTGCTCTACGACCAACAAGATACAATGTATATATATATTTGGACAGATTCCTTATTCCTATTCTATAAGAAATAAATAGTAAGTGCAGGGAAGCTAAGACGAAATGGCTGCATGAAAAATATGAAGAAATCGAAAAAGGAATCAGAAGGACAGACTCAGTATACAGGAAAGTCAAAACAACCTTCCGTGACATTAAAAGCAAGGGTGGTAATATTAAGAGTGCAACAAGAATTCCACTGTTAAATACAGAGGAGAGAGCGAATAGGTAAAAAGAATAAATTGAAACCCTCTATGAGGGAGAAGATTTGTCTGATGTGATAAAAGACGAAACAGGGGTCGATTTAGAAGAGACAGGGGATCCATTAGAATCAGAATTTAAAAGAGCTTTGGAGGAGTTAAGATCAAATAAGGCAGGAAGGATAGATAGCATTCCATCAGAAATTCTAAAATCATTGAGGCAAGTGTCAAAAACACGACTATTCACCTTGGTGTGTAGAACGTATGAGTCTGGTCACATACCATCTGACTTTCGGAAAAATATCATCCAAAAAATTCCGAATACTGCAAGAGCTGACAAGTGGGAGCATTATCGTAATATCAGCTTAACAGCTCATGCATCCAAGTTGTTGACAGGAATAATATACAAAAGAATAGAAAAGAAAGTTGAGGATGTGGTAGACGACAATGAGTTTGGCTTTAGAAAAGGTAAAGGCACGAGAGAGGCAATTCTGACGTTGCGGTTGGTAATGGAAGCAATACTAAAGAAAAATCAAGATACATTAATAGGATTTGTCGAGCTGGAAAAAGCGTTCGACATTGTAAAATGATGCAAGATTTTCGAAATTCTGAAAAAAATTGGGTCAAGCTATAGGGAGAGACGGGTAATATACAATATGTACAAGAGCCAAGAAGGAATGATAAGAGTGGACGACCAAGAACGAAATGCTCTGACAGGGGTTTAGTCTTTCGGCTTTACTGTTCAAACAGTACATCTAAGAAGCAATGATGGAAATAAAAGAAAGGTTTAGGAGTGGAATTAAAATTCAAGGTGAAAGGATATCAATCATAAGATTCGCTGATGACATTGCTATCCTGAGTGAAAGGTAAGAAGAATTAGATGAACTGCTAAATGGAACGAACAATCTAATGAGTACAGAATATGCACTGAGAGTAAATCGAAGAAAGACGAAACAAGTGAGAACTAGCAAAAATGAGAACAGTGAGAAACTTAACATCAGGATCGACAGTCACGAAGTAGTTGAAGTTAAGGAATTCTGCTACCTAGGCAACGAAATAACAAGTGGTAGACGGAGCAAGGAGGACATCAAAAGCAGACTAGCAAGACGAAGAAAATTCTGAGAACCTACGTCTGGAGTAACACGGGAAAACCGAAACAGAAGAGAATCGAATCGTTTGAGATGTGGTGCTACAGACGAATGTAGAAAATAAGATGGACTAATAAGGTATGGTTCAAATAGTTCAAATGGCTCTGAGCACTATGGGACTTAACATCTGAGGTCATCAGTCCCTTAGACTTAGAACTACTTAAACCTAACTAACCTAAGGACAGCACACAGATCCATGCCCGAGGCAGGATTCGAACCTGCGATCGTAGCAGCAGCGCGGTTCCGGACTGAAGCGCCTAGAACCGCTCGGCCACAACGGCCGGCGATAAGGTAAGGAATGAGGACGTTCTGAGCAGAATCGGAGAAGGAAGGAATATGTGGAAACACTGATAAGGAAAAGGGACACGATAATAAGACATCTGTTAAGACATCAGGGAATGACTTCCATAGTACTAGAGGGAGCAGTAGAGGGTAAAAACTGTAGAGGAAGACAGAGATTGGAACACATCCAGCAAATAATTGAGGGCGCAGATTGTGGTACTCTGAGATGAAGAGGTTAGCACAGGAGAGAAATTCGTGGCGGAGCGCATCAAACCGGTCAGATGATTGATGACCCAAAAAAATGACAAAAAAGACAACACGTTTCATACATCTGATCTGTTTATTTCTCAATATACAACTCATATCTGTGACCTCAGTGATGGCCAGTTGCTATGTAGGTCATAGTGGATTCTGCTGTCATCAGTGGCAGACTCAGGCTGCCGGAGGTTGCTGCGTCAGCTGAAGCATCAGCTGGCGAGCCGTGGGCTGACGGGTTTCCCACACACTAATCCATAAGCTCTTCCCATGTGGCACATCGCTGTGATGAAGACATGCTCGTGGTGCATGTGTCACTGATTCGCTTGCCACCGTGAAGGTGCTCAGTTCCCCTCTGGCCACTGCCCACGTTTGTCCTATGAGATGGACCACAGTGTGAGATGCCATGAAGTCTGATGTTGCGACGTATGCTGATCCAGACCTGCCAGTGCAGCACGCCATCTGATCTTTAGAAAGCTGAAGTGCCGGAGCAGCTGGTGCCCTGGAATGGAACGGTGGTAGTGGACCCATTGGCGACCTGTCAATGTCAGCTGTAGTCCTGGACACTGGCGTCGGTTATCCGTAGTTATGCAGCGACAATATGAGCAACACAGTGTGTTCCAATACAAGAATCAGACAACTGAGTGTGAATAACTGTGGCGTCATCGATCCTACGACTGCGTTTAAGCTAGCTGGTCAGGGTATTTATATTGAACTGAAGAGAGGCTTTACTGTGACCGAATCTGTCCAGTTCATTACGAGTGGTTACGGTAGGCATTGTTGCGTCCAATCTCTTACTCTTGATTAATGTTACAAGGGCAACGAAGGCGGTTCAGTGTTCGTTTGTCTTGCACTTTTCGCTGACCTCCCTCGGACTCACGTTCGAAGTGTCGATGTCGCACGATTGGTGAAGGACTAACTGTGTCAGAATGTTTTCGCCTTCCGGCTGGCTTGTGTTGACACTGTACTGCAACAATGATGAAGACTGTGCGTAACGGATCCTTTGAAAATGGTGTAACATCGGAATGCGTAAGATGTAACAAAGTCAATAAAAACTGTGCTCAAGGCAAAAGTGTTACTATTTCTTTGGCAACTTTGTATCATAGAATCACTAGATTTCGGTAGGTGTCATTATTTAACCTCCGAGAGTAAAATCAGTAATGCAAGAGGGCAATAATGTATAGAACGTTAAAAAAATAGCGAAAGAAATTTAAGGCACAACTTGACAGGGATCGGTTGACAGGATGCTTTCTCAAACGTCAAAGAATTGTCAGCATGGTATAGGAGGGGAGTTAACAACAGTTAAATAATGAAGCGGAATATATACACATTTAACAGAAGGTCATCGCTAGTGGTTCGTGTTACTTGGAAAGGTTACAGATAATAGCAAAAGTATTACTTATTTAAACTAGGAAGATGAGACACTCTGACGTCTCACGAGATTAAGCTCATCATATGAACGGGGTAGCATAAGAAAATAACTTTGGATTTCAAACGGTGTTACCTCAAGCTACTGTATTACTGTATTACGTAAGAACATATTTACCAAACCTAGAGGAGGCACAAATTTACCCTAATGGAAAGCTGGGCTGCGTGAGAGTAACAACTTTCATCGCCTACTTTAGATTTTACCATGCGGGCTTAAGCAAAAGATCGCAAACCTCAATAAACCCCCTGAAGATAGTGATGTTGTGGCTGATATTGACTTGGAAGAAACACAATTAGTCAACACTAAAGAAGCAAAAGAAATATCGAAGAAGAAGTAGCCTTTGAAGTTGGGGTTCGTAGAAAATGACATAGCAGACACAGATGGTGTGCAATACGTATTGTGCGTAAAAACTTATGCGTGTAAATGATAACTAGGAAATCAGTCTCTTATAGGTAATGGCCAGTTTTATTTACTGGTAGAAAAGAACAGAGAACATACCTACGAAAATAAGATACGATCTGATAGGCGAACTGCTAAAAATTCTGAACAGCGCTAACCCCAAAGCGGCGTTCAGAATGTGTGGGCTCAGGGACGCCAGAGGAAATATCATGACTGTAGCTGTCAAGAACACGGTTCAAAATATGATGTAACTGAATATCATAAAAGAAAACCTGTGCGAACCAAAAAGTAAAATTAACATTGCTTGCTTTATTTAGCTACTGGAGTGGTGTATATCGTTTGTGCTCTGAAAAATTATCAGTTTTAATAATAAATAGGTAATTGTTTTATTCTTGTTCTCGTTGTTGTTTTCTTTGTTGCATTGGTATTAACTACGCTAATTACCTCATTTCTGTTACCAATTTCCCCTCTGTAACTATTTTCTGACGTTTTCTAATAGTAATATTGTGATTATTACTATTTTCGTTTCTTTACTTACTTCTCTTCTTGGTTGTCTCTGTTCTTAATAATGGAAGATTGTGTAGTCACTGCTACTGACGAACTTCCACTATTGCATTGTAATCCAAGATGCCTTCAACAGTGAAAATTTATGAAGGTTAGACATTACTATGAACCGTTTTGTGTGTTACGTCTGCAACATCAATCTCTTTGACCATCTCAGTGCTTAATACACCCACTTAGGATGGCCCAACCCAAACAAGTTACGTAACTACTACACGCTGAGTCTATTTCATAAGCTTCTCAGCGTGCTTGGCCCACAGTACATTGCATCATAGATCTGATACCTGTCATTTCGTCATAAACGCCACACAAGGCCTCACGTATCCAGTATCATAGCGGTACCGATCACCATTATAAACTACTTAAAATTCCTCCTCTGATGCTCCTTCCCGTCACTGGAACATGCTACCCTTTAATCTACATACAGTAACCCCCCCCCCCCCGCATGTAAGACAGGGCTGAAGCACCTTCTTTTATTCTTTTATAATCTTCATCATTTTCCCGTACTAAATTAATGTGTATGGCCACTTCACTTCACAAAACAGTGGAGCAAATGCACGTTTCTCCTTCCACGCAGGTTTATTTCTCTCTTGGTTTTCAGTTACTCGAGTCGCACCATAATTTTTTGCTCCACGCTTCTTTATTTGGGTTCTACCACCTACGTACGTCCCTCTTTCGCTTTCTTTCTCTCTCACTTCCTTTGCTATCATGGCCTACTAGAACTATCTGTATACACATTATCGCTGTTCTTCTAGTCTTCACAAAAGGTACGTATTAGTGTTGATCCTATATTTGTCGTATCTACATCGGTATTAAATTCCGTAACTGCAACACATCTGTCACAATGAATTTAATGATGAAAAGTGAATAGTATCTGATTAGTGTAAGAGAGAACTTTATGGCTCCAGTTTTCTTAGTACAAGTAAATAATTGTCAAATTTATTCCTACAAACTGATGAAAATGGGAAATTATGTACGTAGTTTGTATAAAAAAGTTATGATTTCTCGTTGTAAATCAGCAGTTTAACTGCTTAGGTATCGAATGTTATTGCTGCATTCCAAACGATGTCAACCATATAATTAAAAGGAGTTGTATCTCCTCTACCATTTTCGAGACTGCTTTTCTATTAATTTTTGTGATACTAAAATAAAATTATATTTCATTTTGCATATATGAAGGTGAACTGTTGTTTTCAGGTCTGTGGATGAAAGATCCAGCACACTACAGCCGACGTACCTCATCCCAAGATTATAGTTGGAGTCTGAGTTACGGGGCTTATAATATAACAGTCAAGCGATTCTGTTCATTACGTTTTACTCTGGGTACAATCGTAAATACATTTTAGACAGGAGCTGTATTGTCATAATCGAGAGAAGGCTGCACTCTCCGAAGGATGATACTGTAACAAATGTTTTTGTAAATCGCTACGCTCGTTTCGTAATCGAGTTAAACTGTTTGCTCAAGTCCAAAACAAAAGGACAATCATCCGAGGCTGCCTGACTGTCCAAATAACTACTGTGTAGCCACACAGATTTGCTAGGTAACATCCAGATGCAGACAAACACACACACAAGCACACGCACACACACACACGCACACACACACTCTCACTCTCACTCATGCCTTTAAATACTCCATTGCATGCCGTAACACATCATACCACATATATATCCACGATGGTGTTATTTGAAATTAAGAGATGTTGTACCGGCAGATCCGTCGTTGTGAGCATGGTTTTTGGGCAGCAGCATTACCATAAATCGAGTCTTATGAGCTCTCCACGAATCCATACCGGAGCTGCCACAGAAATCTTGTGCTACAATGAAGAAGGATGTCTAAATTGTGAATGTTAACTTTCCCAGCACATACCGCTAATCAACGTATTCTGATTTTCCCGCCGGAAGCAGTGACGAAATATCACGACGTTTTGACGAGTGTCATTACTTATATGGTTACAAGGAATAATTACAGATTTTAAAAAAGATTATCTGTATTCAGAATTCTAATACAAGACATTTATAGTTCTTACAATACATGGAATATTTTGTTATACGCCTCCATGCAGAACAAATTTGAAGCGACATTTTCGACTGCAAAAGTGTTTTCAGAATTTCCATGCTTAACTAGGTTCAGAAAGATGTCGAATTCTGCAATAGGTAGTGTCTCTCTTCCTAGACATGTTGAAATTTACAAACTTTTGGAACAATGTAAATAGCCTAGTATGTAAAATAACTATGCTCCACCTACTAACGAAAACAAAAAGTAGAAGGTCAAAGACTTCACTCCCGTCTTACTGCTTACATATTACATATCATTATTGCAGCCTATACGTATGATATCCATCATACATGTTAAAATCATTATCAAATATGGATATTAAAGAAATTATATACTAAAGAAAAATACTGAATCCACTGTTTTGCCTGAAAAGGTCACTCACATGCAATGAAACAAATTTATAAATGTTTTAAGCTATTGAGTACATATCATAAAGTCTGTTAATAAGATGCAACGTTTATTTAAGAGATTCTTTTGTTTTAAGGAACAGATGAAACTTTCACTTAGAAATATCCAATTAATTTATCGAAATGGGAGCAGAGAAATTTTTAGAAACTCTCTGAGAAGCCTTTCTTTTTATCCCCTACCGCCGCCACCACCGCCACGTCCTCCAGCAAATCCACCTCCAAACCCTCCACCTCTTCCTCCACCGAAACCTCCAATTCCTCCGCCTCTGCCGCCCCCAAAGCCTCCTCTTCCACCACCGAACCCACCCCTCCCACCACCAAAACCACCTCTTCCACCGCCAAAGCCGCCCCTCCCACCACCAAAGCCTCCTCTGCCACCACCAAAACCACCTCTCCCACGACCAAATCCCCTACCAAATCCACCCCTGCCCCTACCCAAACCTAAGCCACCCCAAAATCCACCACCGCCACCAAAGACTGGCACAGGACGGAAGCAGCCTCGCGGCGAGAAGCGGCAGTCCCACCACTGTGCATCGACGACTGCGGCGACGGAAACCAGCAACACGAACGCCACCTGGAACATACAGTTTAACATACAGTTACCATAAGACGGTTTATTTCTCTATGGTGTGCTTGCCGTGCATGATTTATGAACTGCAGAAGGATCGATGTAGCGTACAAGTCATTACTAACGGCATCAAGACATCTAAAAGCTTTCTTTCTTTGGTAAAACGATATTTCATCTATGGAGAAAACCGGATGGGAAGTATGACTCACTTCCTACGTCTCCTGTAGACACAACCACAGGATATACACTTATGCGTGTCGCGGTTTGTGCATATACACTACTGGCCATTAAAATTGCTGCACCAAGAAGATGACGCGCTACAGACGCGAAATTTAACCATCAGGAAGAAGATGCTGTGATATGCAACTGATTAGCCTTTCAGAGCATTCACACAAGGTTGGCGCTGGTGGCGACACCTACAACGTGCTAACATGAGGAAAGTTTTCAACCGATTTCTCATACACACACAGCAGTTCACCGGCGTTGCCTGGTGAAACATTGTTGTGATGCCTCGAGTAAGAAGGAGAAATGCGTACCATGACGTTTCCGACTTTGATAAAGGTCGGATTGTAGCATATCGCGATTGCCGTTTATCGTATCGCGACATTGCTGCTCGCGTTGGTCGAGATCCAATGACTGTTAGCAGAATATGGAATCGGTGGGTTCAGGAGGGTAATACGGAACGCAGTGCTGGATCCCAACGGCCTCGTATCACTAGCAGTCGATATGATAGGCAACTTATCCGCATGGCTGTAACGGATCGTGCAGCCACGTCTCGATCCCTGAGTCAACAGATGGGGACGTTTGCAAGACAACTACCATCTGCACGAACAGTTCGACGACGTTTGCAGCAGCATGCATGGACTATTAGCTCAGAGACCATGGCTGCGGTTACCCTTGACGCTGCATCACAGACAGGAGCGCCTGCGATGGTGTATCAACGACGAACCTGAGTGCACGAATGGCAAAACGTCATTTTTTCGGATGAATCCAAGTTCTGTTTACAGCATCATGATGGTCGCATCCGTGTTTGGCGACATCGCGGTGAACGCACATTGGAAGCGTGTATTCGTCATCGCCATACTGGCGTATCACCCGGCGTGATGGTATGCGGTGCCATTGGTTACACGTCTCCGTCACCCCTTGTTCGCATTGACGGCACTTTGAACAGTGGACGTTACATTTCAGATGTGTTACGACCCGTGTCTCTACCCTTCATTCGATCCCTGCGAAATCCTACATTTCAGCAGGATAATGCACGACCGCATGTTGCAGGTATGTACGGGCCTTTCTGGATACAGAAAATGTTCGACTGCTGCTCTGGCCAGCACATTCTCCAGATCTCTCACCAACTGAAAACGTCTGGTCAATGGTGACCGAGCAACTGGCTCGTCACAATACGTCAGTCACTACTCTTGATGAACTTTGGTATCGTGTTTCAGCTGCATGGGCAGCTGTACCTGTACACGCCACCCAAGCTCTGTTTGACTTAATGTCCAGGCGTATCAAGGCCGCTATTACGGCCAGAGGTGGTTGTTCTGGGTACTGATTTCTCAGGATCTATGCACCCAAATTGTGTGAAAATGTAATCACATGTCAGTTCTAGTATAATATATTTGTCCAATGAATACCCGTTTATCATCTGCATTTCTTCTTGTTGTAGCAATTTTAATGGCCAGTAGTGTATTAACACTCTCCAGAATCCATATCACAGCAAATCCTTACATTTAATGTATTCGCAGTTGGGAATATCGACAACAATTAGCTGTAGAATGGAAAGACGACATTGAAAATTTCTTCCGGTCTGGGGCTCTAACCTTGATTTCCCGCTTATCGCGATTGGAGGAGTTATCATTTGGCTATCCGCGCACGATTCACAGTTACCCGCAAAGTTCCATATATTGTCAACCATGAAACCACAACCTGTACTCGTACATCCATTATGTATATTTCTGTACAGGTGAGACATTTTACTTTAAAGTCGTTTGCCCGGTGTCGGCGGATAAATACGATACTGCAGTGCCTGCGTTATTCTGAATTACGATCCAAAGGAAGTTTGCATCTAAATTCAAAATAACACAGGCACTGCAGTATCGTACAAATACTTAACGTTCTCTAAATACGAGCACTACAATGCTGATACCAGTAACGACAAATATGTGTTCTATGATTGTGTCTGGAAGAAATATGAAACTAGCTCACTTCGTTTTCCCTACTATAAAGCGGTATTGGTGGTAAAGCACTCATTATTATAGTGTGACACTTTTTCGCGTACATACACTGAAGCGTCAAAGAAACAGGTACAGGCATGCGAATTCGAATACAAAGATACGTAAACAGGCAGAGAACGGTGCTGCGGTGGGCAACGCCTACATGAGACCAGTGTCTGGCGCGTTTGTTATATCAGTTACTGCTTCTTCCATGGCAGATGACCAAGATTTAAGTGAGTTACAACATGGTGCTACAGTCGGTGTGCGAGCGATGGGACACAGCATCTCCGAGATAGCGATGAAGTGGTGATTTTCCTGTGCGACCATTTCACGTGCGTACCCTGAATTGGCAGGAATCCTGTGAAACATCAAATCTCAGACATCGCAGCGGCCGGAAAATGGTTCTGCAAGAACGGGACCAACGATGACAGAAGAGAATCGTTCAACGTGACGGAAGTGGAACCCTTTCGCCCATTGCAGCAGATTTCAATAATGGGCCATCAACAATTGTCACACTGCGAACCATTCAACGAAACATCATCGATATTGGCTTTCCCTTTTGTATCCTTGATCAGTGCAAGACACAAAGCTTTACGCCTCACCTTGGCCCGTCAACATCGGCATTGGACTGTTGATGACTGGAAACATGTTGCCTGGTCGGACGAGTCTCGTTTCAAATTGTGTCGAGCGGATGGACGTGTACGGCTATGGAGACAACTTCGTGAATCCATGGACCCTGCATGTCAACGGAGGACTGTTCAAGTTGGTAGAGGCTTTGTAATGGTGTGATGCGTGTGCAGTTGGAGTGACATGGGACCCTGATACGTCTAGATACGATTCTGGCAGGTGACACGTACGTAGGCGTACTGTCTAATCGCGTGCATCCATTTATGTCCGTTGTGTATTCCGACGGACCTGGGCAATTGCAGCAGGACAATGCGACACCCCACACGCCCAGAATTGCTATAGAGTGTCTCCAGGAACACTCTTCTGAGTTTAAACACTTCCGCTGGCCACCAAACTCTCCCGACATCAACATCATTGAGCATATCTGGGATGCCTTGCAACGTGCTGTACCCTTATGGATTTATGGATAGCCTTGCAGAATTCCTGGTGTCAACTGCTTCAGATATTAGTCGAGTCGGTGCCACGACGTGTTGCGGGACTTCTGGGTGCTCGCGGGGGCCCTATACGATATGAGGCAGGTGTACCAGTTGGCTCTTCAGTGTACTTTCACGCGAGTTTCATTCACAAGCAGTGTATTTTTACAGCTCTTAAATAATTTATCGCAGCACAAAAACGGAATGTAATTTAAGTAAAATGTTTTAAACTAGACAGCTAAAGAGAAAGTAGTAGTTAAAACGGATTTTATTTCAGTTTTCATGCTGCAAACGATGGAGATAGCAAGAGAGACAATCTGAGACAGGCGATAGTATAGCCATGTGTTGGCAGTGTAAAGAGGGCAGGAAATGTCGACTACAGTCATGTCTGTGCTAGAATGAAAAACTAAACAGCGGCAGCGAGTTTTTTTAAAATGAGCCATAAAGATGGAACTGTAAAAAAAAGAAAAAAAACAGTGGTTATTTTTTTGATGTGGGGATGTTTTAAATTCTTATTCTTAAGCATGTTGTCGTTTTCTTGGATGCCGAAACGAAATTTTGGTGTATCCTGTGTGATTATGGAAACGGAAAAAGTTTTGTTGTAAAAATATAAGAAAGAAGGAGCATTAAGCATTGAAGAGAGAATGTGAATAACGATTCTATGCTAACCAATCGGATGTTAAAATACAGTGTAAGTACGTATTGCTTTCCTTTCATTAATCAGATTGCAGGCGGTTTCTTTTCTTGTAAAAACTGACTTACAGTCTCTTAGCTTAAATAATAAAAATCAGTGCAGGAGTGTTATGCTGGTGACATACGTAAGCTGTTGTGAACCGGATCCCATTGCACTCACAAAACTCTGCCTAAACTCCGCCCAAACAAGCGACCGGCCGCCGTGCCATCCTCAACCCACAGGCATCACTGGATACGCATATGAAGGGGTATGAGGTCAGCACACCGCACCCATAGCTGTTGTCTGTCCTCAGCACAGTAGCTCCTCAGTTCGCCGCGTAAGAGGTGCATCCATCCCTCGTGCCTATAGCGCTCGGCAGAGCGGACGTGCACTCATCCTAGTTCTAGTCGAGCCCGGCAACGCTTAACTTTGGTGATCGGACAGGAACCGGTGTTACCACTGCAGCACGGCCGTTGGCTTTGCACTCCTGAGGGGTCGATTACACGCTAATTTTCAGAAAGAAGGTCAGCACGACATCTGTTCACCGAGTAGGTGAACTGTAAAGCCGTTATCCAAGAGTAGTTCACATTGTAGCAATTGGCGTAATATTTCCCTATATGGTTACAACAGCGAGAGGGTGTATTGGTTGGATAAGTTTGATTAGAAACAGTCACTCACTTTTTCGTATATAGCTAGTAATTTTAGTCTTCCAGCCGGTAACTCGGTAAGTGCATCGACTTATATTCAAAGAACTGGGATACATATTTTGATTTGCAATACAAAACCAACGCAAATGTGAAACTGAAATACCATATCCGAGTCTCATCTATCTTATATTATATTACTGCAGCAAACCCTCTTTATTTGCTTTGGATGGAGGTTTTGGCACAGTGTCTTGGCGATGGAATTTAAATACCGGGTGATCAAAAAGTCAGTATAAATTTGAAAACTGAATAAATCACGGAACATGTAGATAGAGAGATAAAATTGACACACGTTTGGAATGACATGGGGTTTTATTAGAACCAAAAAAATACAAAAGTTCAAAAAATGTCCGACAGATGGCGCTTCATCTGATCAGAATAGCCATAATTAGCATAACAAACTAAGACAAAGCAAAGATGCTCAATATGTCCACCATCATTCCTCAACAATAGCTGTAGTCGAGCAATAATGTTGTGAACAACACTGTAAAGCATGTCCTGAGTTATGGTGAGGCATTGGCGTCGGATTTTGTCTTTCAGCATCCCTAGAGATCTCGGTCGATCACGATACACTTGCGACTTCAAGTAACCCCAAAGCCAATAATCGCACGGACTG
Organism: Schistocerca nitens; assembly: GCF_023898315.1. Lineage (NCBI taxonomy): Eukaryota > Metazoa > Arthropoda > Insecta > Orthoptera > Acrididae > Schistocerca > Schistocerca nitens. The sequence continues at coordinate 252,886,432 of NC_064618.1, forward strand.
AGTTCTGGGGACCTGGGAGGCCAAGCATGACGAAAGTGGTGGCTGAGCACACGATCATCACCAAACGACGCGCGCAAGAGATCTTTCACTCGTCTAGCAATATGGTTGGTTCTAATAAAGCCTCATGTCATTCGAAGCATGCGTGTCAATTTCTACCTCTCTATCTACATTATTCCGTGGTTTATTAAGTTTTCAAATGTATACAGACTTTTTGATCACCTGGTATATAGCACACTAAATACTGTGTACGCCTTACGTATGAAGACCGATGCTCGCGGACATTCTGTGCATTGGCATTATTTGGTGCAAGTTTTCCTCCTTAATGGCATTAGGGTCTGGGATGTTCGTGTCAGTAATATGTCAGACAAGTAGCCAATAAAGACAGGGTCCTCCACCACAAGTTGCTGGGTTTTACGTTATCATCGAAAGTGGATAAGGAAAAACCACTTGGCAGGTTGTCTTTCTCAGAATTAATATTGGCTGTGTGGGTTAAGTCCGAAGGCCATACTAAAAGCAAAAAAAAAAAAAAATAAAATAAAAAAATGTAATACAGAGACGAATTGCAATTAACACCCCTCACTATTCTGCTATCACATTTGCGACTTGACAGTATGGTCCAAATTATTTCATTAACAGCGTCACTCAGGCAGCAGTTCTGTTGCTGCTACAAACATGCTCTAACGGATCATGCGTGCCAAAAGCCGCCGTGTCATCGTCTACTATTGGCGTTATTAGGATGTGGGACATGTAGTAGGCACATCGTTCTCCCGGCAGTTGGCACCTCCCAGAATCTGGAGCCGAAATATCTCCTTCAAGTGTCTCCCCATTTGGCACCTCAATCCTCCCACCAAGGAAAAAATACCAGGCAGTACCGGGAATAGAATCGGGACCCTGATAGGTACAGAAGCAGTCAGTAAAAACATATAAATTTAAGTTCATTTAATTCCGGCGATACGAAGCTGAGTGTGTGCAGGACACACATTTTGCTCACGTGCACTTAGAAGCGGTTTACCGTTTCACAATAATCACTAAAAGTCATTTAGTGGCTATAGGGTACTCATCCGTCCTATTTCAGTGTGTATATGGTCAGCTGAGATACGTTCAACAAAACGCAGAGCACAATATCTGTAAAGCGATGTTTCTAACGTAACTGGATACGAATGTTCCTAAATTTGCTGAGGGAGAACAAGTAATGGTAGTGCGTGTGGCCCTATGCAGGTCTTATTAGTTGACGCCACTTCGGCGAGTTGCTTGTGAATGAAGGTGACACCATAAAGGAGACAACACAACACCCAGTTCCCAAGCGGAGAAAAATCTCCGACGCGGCCGGCAATCGAACTCAGGCTCTTCGCATGGCATTCTGTCATGATGACCATTTTATTTATTTATATAGTAAGCGAGTGGCTGATGGGTGATCTGAGGGTAGAGAGGGCAGGGTTCCAACCCAGCTCTTAACTACGGAAGCGTATAAGCAGAACACGGAAACTGTGTATTAGAGCTAACATGCTCCAATCGACAGGGACACATATAAATCGTGTCGATACTTGCTCGATTCATGCTGGCAAAGAACAGACACAACGAAATGAAACAACTCATTACGTATCAGTCATGAGGCTAATCACTTACTCTGGAATCACAATAACACTCTCTTCCATGTATAATTCTGAAAACGTCCTCGCCTGCATCTCATGAAAAAAAGCGTACAATACTGCTGATTAATCTGTTAACGGCTACAATATACAGTGAGGTGAGAAAAGTCATGCGATACCTCCTAATGTCGTGTCGGTGTCGGATCTCCTTTTGACCGGCCTACAGCAACAATTCGACGTGCGATCTACTCAGCACGTCGTTGTAAATCCCCTGCAGAAATACTGAGTCATGCTGCCTCCACAGCTGTGCGTAATTGCGAAAGAGTTACCAGTGTAGGATTTCTTGCACGAACTGACATCTCAATTATATCCCACATAAGTTCGTTCAGATTGACGTCAGGCGATCTGGTCGACAATATCATTCGGTTGAATTGTCCAGAATGTTGTTCAAACCATTCGAGAACAACTATGGCCCGTTGAAATGGCGGTTTGTGATCTTTAAAATTCCATGTTGTTTCGGTACGCGAAGTCCATGAATGGCCAAACATAAACATTTCCAATCGATGATCGATTTAATTAGAGCAGAGGACTCACAAGTAGAGGCCGCCAATTGTGAAATTCAGATCCATTCATACTGCGCATAATAAAAGCTCATGGCCAGAGGTGTAATGTTGTAAAGCACCAAGATGTACCTCTCAGCCGTTGTCGAGAAAATCGACAGTTAAAAGAAACTGTTGCGGTGAAATACTCTCGGGTTCGTAATCCGAAGGTCGCCGGATTGATTCTCGGGCCATGCAATTTTTTTAATTAGTATTTGTTTTTTGTAATTCAAATTATATATATATATATATATATATATATATATATATATATATATAAAAAAAATTCCCGGCAATCAGTTGCAACAATTATGCATTTAATAAGTTGTTGAAAGTCGTTTGTCGTGGAAAAAGTGGCGACTTCGAACATGATTATGCTTTCCGCAAACAAAGTTGTATTTCACAAATGTTATTAATTGTCTTCATAATGTTTACCACGTATAGTTAACGGAAGACGTAGAAACGATATTCCGAAACGAATACGTATAGTGTAAGTCAAACGTTCGAATTAGAATAGAGACCCGATATATATATATATATATATATATATATATATATATATATATATATATATATATATGAATTACTAAAAACAAATACTAAAAAAAAAGTTGCATGGCGCGAGATTCGATCCGGTGACCTTCGGATTACAAACCCGAGCGCTTACCCTTGTGAAAGACGCTGTGGAAAACTATTCATCGTAGAGAGTATTTCACTGCAATGGTTTCTTTTAACTCTCGATTTTCTCGACAACGGCTGAGAAGTGCATCTTGGTGCTTTGCCACATTACACCTCTGGCCATGAGCTTTTATTATGCGCAGTATAAATCGAATCTGAATTTCACAATTGGCACCCTCCCCTTGTCAGACAATTTCATGTAAACAGATCACACCATTATAGAGCCACTACCAGTTTGCACAGTGCCTTATTGACAACTTGGGTCCATGGCTTCGTGGGATCTTCACCACGCTCGAACACTATCATCAATTCTTATCAACTGAAATCGTTCCCCATCTGACCAAGAAACGGCTTTCCGGTAGACTAGCGTCCGACTAACATGGCCACGAGCCCAGGAGAGGCGCTGCAGGCTGTGTCACGCTGTTAGCAATGTCACTTGCGTCAGTCGCATACTGACGTAGGCCATTAACGCCAAATTTCGCTGCACTGTCCTACGTTCATCGAACGTCCCACATGGATTTCTGCTGTTATTTCACGCAGTGTTGCTTGTTTGTTAGCACTGATAACTCTACTCAAACGCCGCCGATCTCGGTCGTTAAGTGCTTGCCGTCTGCCACTGCGTTGGCCTTGGTGAGAGGTGATGCCTGCAATTTTGTGTTCTCGACGCTCTTGACACTGTGGGTCTCGGGATAGTGAATTCTCTAACGATTTCATAAACGGAACGTACCATGCGTCTAGCTCCAACTACCTTTCCACGTTCAAAGTCTGTTAATTGCCGTCGTGCGGCATTAAACACGTCGGAAACCTTTTCACATGAATTACCTAAGTTCAAATGACAGCTCCGCAAATGCAATACTCTTTTATACTTTGTGTGTATGATTGTACCGCCATCTGAATACGTTCATATCGCTATCCCATGGATTTTGCCACTTCACTGTATTGAAACAGTTACACGCAAACTTAATCCATTTTTGCGCCCGTGATTGGTAATAGGTAGCTCACGATACTGTAAATCTAGTTAATATTACAAAACAGGCAAAAAATCTGGTTCACCACAGACTGACGCTCAGTTTACGTAATGCTATAAATCTACATAAGATTAGAAAGCAGGCACGGAATCAGGTTTGTTACAGTTTTACTTTCAGCTCAGGAGAGTTTTCATTATTGGATAACGTCGTACAGTTTCTAATATTTGGTGTCAGTGATAGTTTTATACTGAAATAATAACAGAATGACAATGGTTTCTAGCTACAGCATGTATGCGGAAAAAATATTTCAGAAATTTCTTACAGTTTAAAAACATTTGGAAGAATAGAGCGAGATCTTGCTGGTTAATAGAAAGGAGGGAATTTCACACTTAATCCTAAAAACTGAGATAAAACGATATTAATTGTTCCTTAATGCTGCTACTCTCTTGGCAGTTATATGAGTGTCAAAAGTGACGGCTGATTCTGTACAATATTGATCAGTTGCGCTCACCAGGTATCTGACCATGACGATCTTGTAGGCGTTATAAGCAGGATCGACGTCGAATGACATTGCTCGCTTTATATACGACGTCCTCGTCCTTGTCAGCGTTTAGCAGCTGTTACCTGCGCTAAATGTGTACTCATTGATCTGCTCCAGCACAAACATGTGTGACGAACAAGTTTCGATGTGGATGATTTGAAAATGCCTGAAATCATTCACAACATCCGCAATTACGTATTTTTTTACAACATGCTCACTTCCAGATAGATTCTCTTCAACGAATGTAAGACTAAGACATACATCACTGCTAAATGCGCGAATAGCTTTTGCAAAATTGTCAATCCCAGAAAATTTCAGTGGGGATGTAGCTTAAGCTGCTGTCTTTCACAATCAAAGTCACTGATTATCACAAAATTCCGTACAGGTAGAAACTTTTAGCAACTACGCTCTAGAATAAAGGACACAAATGAACGAAGTCAGTACCATGCTGAACGTGTAGGATGTGGTCCTCTTTCATGTTGGATTAGAATATTCCATTGACAGATATACTGTCAATGGTGACTGAGCATCAATGTCGGCGCAAATGCAGAAAGTAAAGGTTTCGGCGTACCCGTCTGTAGCATATTGCTTTGCTCGTGAGCCAAAGGCAAATGGCATCGAAGTAATAGTTGCCCACTACATAAGAAATAACGGTACAGAGTAATAATATTCACTCTAAGAAAAAGGATACCTCTACCGTGTAGATGTGATGTACACGTACAGAAAAATAAACACTACAATTTCAGAAAAATTGGATGATTTATTCAAGAGAAGAAACTTCAAATGTGGGGCAAGTCAGTAACGCGTTGGTCCACCTCTGCACTTTACGTAAGCCGTTATTCGGCTTGGCGTTTACTGGCAGAGTTGTCCGATGTCCAATTGGCTCGTTGGGTCGTCAAAATTCCCAGGTGGTTGATGAGCCCTTATGCACCAAACCTCAAATGGGGTTTGTTGGCCAAGATAGTGTTTGGCAAGTACAAAGACTTGCAGTAGAAAGTCTAACACTGTTCGGGTGGGCGTTATCTTGCTGAAATCTAACCCCAGGATGGCATGTCATGAATGGCACAAAACGGGGCGTAGAATATCGTCGACGTATCGCTGTGCTGTAAGGGTGCTGAGTTGACTACAAAAGGGGTCCTGTTATGAAGAGCAGTCACTCTCCAGACCATCACTGCTGTTTGTCGGGTCGTATGGCGCGTGACAGTACGGTTGCTGTTCCACCGAAGATATTCTATGCCCCGTCTTTCTGCCCTTCACCACAAGCCATCCTGGGGTTACATTTCAACAAGATAATGTCCCCCTGCACACGCGAAAGTTTCTACTGCTTGTCGTCGTGTTTGACAAACCCTATCGTGGGCAGCTAGGTTGTCGTATCTCTCCCTAACTGCGGAAGCTTGGACCATTATGGACAGATGCCTCCAACCGTCCCGAGATTTTACTTTCCGACACGCTAGTTGGGCATAACTCTCAGGAGGACATCCAACAACTGTTTCAATCAATGTCAAGCCGAATAACAGCTTATATAATGGCCAGAGGTGGATCAATGCTTTCGTGGTGTACCTTCCTTTTGTTATTACTTAGAGTGTATTAGTGTGAGGAAAATATAATCTGTAACTTTTTAAACAGTCAGGCGCACTTATTGCTTAAAAAACAGTTGTTAGATAGTATTCACTAAACGTTTTATGTACGAGACAAAATTTGTTAAATTCCAATAGGAAGCATCACTTAAGTGCAAGACAAAACCTGTCTTGTATTTAAGAGATGCTTCCTATTTGATTTTAAGACGTTGCCCACGTCATGTCTGCCTTCACTAATAAGTTCAGTTAACAATCGTTCACAGACAATCGTTCCATCAATAATGTAGGTAATATTTTTCCATCCACACACTTGTCATAAAGGCTAATATCTTGTCGGTGCAACCACACTCTTCTGTCAATGACTGTTCGTTTCATTTCTCGTGTAATTGTCATACCCACTCCTTTTCTCAATGTCTTCCAAATACATCTTTCTAGACCATCCTCTCTCTTTCTTCCGCGGCACTTTCCCTTCAAGAATATTTAAGTGTTGTGTATAATGACATGCCCCACAAACTTTTCTTTTCTTTTAATTTTTTCCATTTTCTTTCACAATTTTCTCTCTTCTTTATTTCCCTTAAGACTTTCAGGTCGGCTTTTCTTTCTGTCCAGCTTGTTTTACTCATTTTCCGTGATGTCTATATTTCAGCAGTTTCAGGTCATTTCCAATTTCCGACATTCACGTCCATGGAGCAGTGTACTCCACACAATTGATTTTGCAAAGGAATTTCTTGTACCTGAGCTCGTATGTTTGTTGGTTACAATGTCTTTCTTAGTCTTAAGTGTGTGAAAACAACTGTATGTTTGAAACTAAGATGTTATTAGTATAGTATGTAAGGAGACATATGATTTACATGAACTCGCATTTTCACTTGTTAGTTATTACCGTTATTAACAAACACATTAACTGACTGCAAATACATTAACTGTCAGTCACTGAAGCGTTCGTGTTACCTTTTGATTTACACATTTGTTCCTGTAAGTACTAACAGTTTTACACCTGTCTGATAATATTATATACAATTCCCCAATTACTCAATTTTGATGCGTTGGCTTAGCAACCGAAGATTTGGCTGATAATATATGTTTCAAGTGCACAATGTATACTTCATCTCTAGCACTGCTTTACTCTCGGGTCTGAAGAAAACGGCGACCTATCACTTCTGAAAGGACTCTGAGTAGCAAATTATGGTATTCAAACCATTTGAATTTGGAGTGATAAGATTCATAGCAATGCTCATTATATTAAAAGCAAATACCTTTTACTGCGAGCCTTTACGAGAAAACTCGTGAATGCTGTAGAAGCAGTTGTAACCACAGGGTGTTCAGGGATTAGAGTGTAATTCTGGTTCTCTTGAGTAATTATGGTATTTTTAATTTCTTTAATTAATTCAGTATAAATGATATTTAAAATTTCTTGTGTTATTGAAGAAGAACCGTGCCAGATGCGTACGTTGAGTCATACTCCCACACACAGAACAGTTACACTTGTGCTTTGGTTTCGTAGGTTTTATAGTTGCTGGGGACTTAATTAATTAATTGTGTTAATGAAAATTTCCATTGCATTCTTTGTTTTTGTTCTATGCAGTCAGATTGCGTAATAATACTAGTCAGGGCCAACCGGTACGAGACTTCGTAATCGGACATACAGCTACTAAAACAAAAAATTAAAATTATTTGCATTCTATTTTAATTAAGCCACCATGCACGTGGCGACCGCTGCTTCGGATCGTCCCTTGGAATCTTCTGATTGTAAAAATAGTAGACAGTAGTATTGTTGTAGTAATTTGTAGTTTAGCAATTGTAGTCTATTTTGCATGTGTAGATTTGGTAATTGTCATTCTTCAAATGGTATTTTTTTTTTGCAAAATTTGATTTCTGTTGTCTTGTCTAAGGGTTTGACAATTAGTGCAATTATTTCAATTGTTCGATTAATCGTGTTTGAGGGAAACATTTCGTGTGAATGGTATTGTTGGAGATAAAGTGTCATTGTGTGTAATTTTCATATAGTGACGAGTTTTGTACGTTTTGTAAATGATTACGCGATCAATGAAAAAGGCGAAAACGATGGATAGTGAGAATGACGAAATTGTTAACATGGCGAACTCGCCAACAGAGGAAAACAGTATCATGAATAATGAAGTGGAAAACAATTTAGTAAGTGGGGAAAATAGTCCGGAACCATTTCAAAATTTTTCTCAATCAGAAAATTCACAGAATCCGAGATTGACGACAGAAGATTCTGGAATAGTATCGAACACAGATAGCTTTATGGCTATGCAGAAGGAAGTTAGTTTTGCGGGGAATGTTAGGGGCGAAAAGAATTGCGAACAAGTTAACACGGAGCAGTTGATGAGTGCAATATTAAATTTGGGATCTGAATTAAAAACAGTGGTAACACGGTTAGACTCACAAAAGGGAACAATGGAATCACTGGGATCACAGATGGGAACTTTGGCAACACGATTAGAAACTAATAGGGAAACAATGGAAACACGGTTAGACTCCCTGGGATCACAGTTAGGATCTGAATTAAAAGCAATGACAACACGGTTATGCTCACGAATAGGGACATGTTTCAAAAATACGAAAGATGAATCAAAGAAAGAAATTAGAGAAGAAGAACAATCGATTTTGAATGCTCACAATAATAGATTAATTGCAGTAGAGATTAGACAAAGGGAACAGGATAGAGAACAGGAGGAAAGAGATCGCGTGATAGTACAAAAATTTTCAGAGTTAAATTTACAACGTGCACATGATAAGGAAGAAATATTTGAGAGAATCGAGGAATCCGTACCAAATGACAGAATAAATAATCTAACACAACAATATGAACAGTTAACTACCAAATGTGTCAATACTGAAACCCGAGTCGCGACACTTACGGAAGACGTAAGTAAACAGAAAGAAAAAATAGGTGACTTATCGGAAAGAGTTGAGGAGATTTCAGATAAATTGACAAGTCTTAGTTTAAATGGGGATAGAGATTCAGATGATACAGCTCCATTACCATTTGCAGAAACCGAAGAGTACCAGAACATAAGTAAGCATGTTGAAAATCAGGGAAAATTTAATGAACGCATTAAAAGGGAAGTTGAGGCATTACGAAAGCAAGTCAAACAAATTGAAGGTGAAATCGTAGGAAAGGACAGCAAAAGAAATTTGGAATCACAGTTAGCGGAGGGGTTTGAAGAAAATAATTTGTTTCATTTACAGGATGCTACAAGGGAGCACCAGGCGCGCGAACTTGACAATAATCGTCATTGTGACTGGGACAGACGCGGTAGGTCTTTGTCGCCGCGAGGCGGAAGCTTTGACTATAAACACTTTTTGACTGTTCGGAAATTTAAGATCTTTTGCAATTCTAGGAATGACATACGTCCATGTTCATGGTTGGATCGATTTACGTGCGCACTTCCACCAGATTTGCCACTGAGTCACAAACAAATTTATGTGCAGTTATTAAAGTCCTCAGGGGATTCACTACACTAAGTGAATATGTGCTGTAGCGCTCACAGGGCCCCGAGCTGTAGTGGTGCTATTTCCCTTCTAGTTTTCTGCACCGCTGCCTACTCTTTCACTATTCTTTGCATCTATAAAAACAATTCTTCTACTATCCATCTATCTAGACAGTAGGTAAAGAATAACCGGATTTGACTGTTTTACCCAAAAGTGACTTTGGAAATTACCGTTTGGACTTACTATATTTTCTGCAGCATTCATTCGTAGTTTAAACGAAATTTTACCTGTTTATCTTCGTGACAATATTACTTCATATGTTGACGATATTGGTATTGCTAAACGTTCTTGGAGTGAGCACAACAAAATTTTGGATTCATTATTACGTATTTTTGCAAGAGTTGGCATTACAGTGAACTTGGAAAAATCTGAATTTGGTCGTTCTCAGGTGAAATTTCTCGGTCACATTATTTCTACAGACGGTATTCTTCCTGATCCAGAGAAACTAGACGCTATTCGTAATTATGCTGTTCCTTCCACAAAACGTGATGTTCGTAGTTTCCTTGGTGTCTGTAATTTTCTTAGACGCCTTGTTAGATTGGATGATTTGGCCACACCTCGTTTACACATTTCAGTTATGCACATTTTGGTCCCAGAAAATGCTTTCATAAATTACGAGAAAATTGCTACTTCAGTAATATGGAAAAACGTATTCGATCTGTTCTTGCCAAATGCAAATTATGTTAATAGGCTAAGCCGCCAACTGTTTCTCACAGAGCACCGTTGTTTCCTATCATTCCAGCGAAATTAAAGGACATGGCTGCAGTCGATTTGTTCGGTCCAGTGGTTCGTTCTACTAATGGTTTTGCGTACATTTTCGTAGCAGTGGAATTGACATCAAAATATGTGTGTTTTACACCTTTACGCAAAGCAACAGCTCGTTCAGTATCTAATGCTTTCATCAAACATTTTCTTAAAGAAGTGGGTCATGTTGATAAGGTTATATCAGATAATGGATCACAGTTTCGCTCTAAAATTTGGCTTCGTACTCTACGGCGTCGTAAAATTAAACCAATCTTCATTTCACTTTTTCACCCTCAATCTAACGCTTCAGAAAGATGGATGAAGGAAATCAATAAATTGTGTCGTCTTTATTGTCATCAGAATCACAGAACTTGGGATCAGTATCTTCATATTTTTCAAAACATTCTGAATGAACTTCCTAATGATTCAACTTCTTTACCGCCTATATTGACATTAAAAAATAAAGCACCGATTAATCGCATTTCTGAAATCGTTCCTTTTCCGCCTTCACGGAAACTGCGGCATTCTGAAGTTGTCAACCTGGCTCTACAAAATATTGCATCTGCGGCTGCTAGAAGAGAGAAATCAGCTAAACGTCCTGGTCGTTTAAAAATTTTGTCAGTTGGTCAAAAGGTGTTAATTAAGTCTCACCGTTTGTCTCATAAAAAAAAGGCTTATGTCGCAAATTTTTTCTGCTTTATAACGGTCCATATAGGATTCGCAAAATTATTCATGATAACACTGTTGAAGTAGAAACTCTTAAATCTCGGCGCTCTAAGGGAATACATCATATATCGAACGTCAAAATTTTTGAGGAATGACATACTTTTGAGAAACCAAAAGTTATACGTAAACAGGTGGAGAATGCAAGGATACCGCGCCGTGTTCCGGCGGCGGCAGATACTCAAAGCAACAGTGAAGTCTGCGCGCCGCAAAAGGCAGTCGTTGACCGCAAACAATTACTTCATACGTCACGCGCCTACAGCTGATCGAGCGCACAGTGTGAATGCACTGACAGCCGTAAACAAATACAAAGTCTAATTTTTCCGACTAAATTCTGTATAAAGCTATGGTGACTTTATAAATTATGTTATTAACGTTCAGTATTTTTCAGGATACGGTTGTGTAAAATATTTAAGACCTTCAGGTAAATTCTGTGCATGTCCGACGTTAAGACGACTTACTATGGAGAAAATTTCAGGAAGAATGTAATTTCGAAAAAAAAAGAAGTAAAAAACCAAAAAGGTAACGATTAATTGAGTTTATTTTTCAGGTAACATAATTCCACCTAGGTACGTACTTTAGACGTAATTTGCTGCTCGCGATTACGTGATTCAGACTTTGTGCTAAATTTCATGTTCCATGAATTTACTTGTGAAGCGACGTGCTTGTGTACATTTGCTGATTCTGACAATTATTGATTAATGAACAGTGTTATTACTTATGTATATTATGCATCGCTTGGCTGCTATGCTTTTTCACTGATGTCATATTTTTTTATTATGTGCCTGCTGTGCTTATTTATTTACATTTTAATTGTCACCTGATTAATTGTGCTGATATGGTTACGTATGTAAGTTATACTTTGCGATTTATCTGCTTGCGCCTTCATGTTTACTTATTAAGATTACATATGAACATTTATTTGCTTATGCTGACATGATGCTAATGACTTGTTTATTACGTAAGATATATGTTTGCTGCTGTGCGTATGGATTGCATATTTACACATTTCTGTTTGTTGTCACAACTACTCTTCAATTTAGAATATAGAAATGCTGATATGAGGTGTATGAACATAGAATTTAGGTCACATTATGGTATTAATTATAGATTGTTCGCTTGGCAGAGCCTCGTTGTAGGAATTGTGCTGCATCCACTTGTTGACATTCTGTTCTCTACTGGTATATTTACTCACTATTGCATGTTTTGCTTACGCTCAGTGCCTTATATTTTAAGATAAGAAAATGAACTGCTATAATTCTACGAACGACATTGGTACAAGAAACTGCATAGAAGTCACATGAGCTGGAGGTTTTATGGAAGCTGTATAAATTTATGCTAATAGGAAGGAAGCTAACGACATGACATACCAACACTAGGTTAGACCATTGACAGTTATTACACTGCATTTTTCGTGAGTAATTGAAATAGGAAGTGACACTTGACACAAGAAATACTCCACATGTTTGCTTCTGTTTGCCATAATTTTTGAAGTGGTGTACACACTGAAATATTATGATCATTCACACTCCGTAATCGTACTTAATTACTGAGAGTTATTCGAACTAAGTCTGTTAGAGGTCATGTATGCATTTCTTTTATTTAATGATGGACAAGGAACCAAAATGTATCTTATAATTTATAATGAGTAGAAAATTTGGGTCAGATGGATTACACAGAGGTTGTGGGTGGACACTGTGTCTTCGGATTGTATGGGATGATGAATTGAAGTTGCACTAGGATTTTGTCTGTACTTGTTCGAGCAGACTGACTAGAGGAAAGAGTTGTTATGGAAGTGAAATGATATTGGTGCTGAGGTTTATATATATCGACGTAGTGAAGAGGTATTATTGAAGTATTAAGATTAAGTGATGATGATTGGAGTTTTCGTGGACAAGAGGTAGGGCAAATGATACTGATGATAAGGTTTATATGTATCGACGTATTGAAGAGGTATTAGTGAAGTATTGAGATTATGTGATGCTGATGATTATTGGAGTTTTGGTGGATAAGAGGTGAAGTAAGTGAGGAGCATATTTTTTTTGGTTGGTCTATATGGAACAAGGAGGATGAAGATGGCAAACTAGAACACTCAAGTAGAAAGAAGATTGTCTACACACATACTTTGTTAAATCACTAAGCAGTATATACTTTTTTTGAAGAGAGGAAGTATTTGCATATCTTGGCTCACTGACAGTTGTTCAGCAACCGTACATTTTGATCTGGCTTGGCAAACATTGGTCTTGACATGATGACTATGACGTTGACTAACTATTATTGACTGTTATACATTGCTGCCACTACTACTTGATACACATGATGAACATAAAATTTTGACAGAATTGCATTTACACAGTTAACACTATTCAATTACAAAGTAGCACTAATGTGGATGAAAGATGAGTGAGTGTTTTTTGTGTGTTTTCCTTTCCCTATCCCAAATTGGTACCAACCTATCTCCCAAATATTATTTTACTTGTTGTTGTGGCTTGCACTGACACCCATAAAAATTATAGGTTTACTGATATTTGTGTATTTGTAATATTTAATATGACAATTATCTGATATCATTTGTGTGTTTATTATGATTTGTATGTTTAGTGTAAAAGCATTGTATGTGTATTCAAACTATTGTTCATGCCTGAACTGTCTGATTAGTGATGGTGCTACACTTTTCAACATGGTGGATGCCACCTGGACATGTTTAATTTCTGCTGATGAACTGTGTGATTAGTGATAGGGAATATTATGAACTGTTATTTGCACTTTTTCTACATGATTGGTGCCACTAGGACATGTTTAATTTCTGCTGATGAACAGTGTGATTAGTGATAGTGAATTTTATGGACTGCGGTCAGCACCCGGTCAACATTACTGGGTGCCACTGATGGACTGCTTCTACCAAAATGGTGTTACTTGTTGATGTCTGCACCTGCTCAACATTGCTGGGTGCCACTGATGGACTGCTTCTACTGAAAAGATGTCACCTGTTGCTGTGTGCACCTGCTCAACATTGCTGGTGCCACTAATTGAACTGCTTATACTGAAATGATGTTACTTGTTGATGTCTGCACCTGCTCAACATTGCTGGGTGCCACTGATGGACTGATTCTACCGAAATGATGTCACTTGTTGGTGTCGGCACCTGCTCAACATTGCTGGGTGCCACTGATGGACTGCTTCTACTGAAAAGATGTCACCTGTTGCTGTGTGCACCTGCTCAACATTGCTGGTGCCACTAATGGAACTGCTTATACTGAAATGGTGTTACTTGTTGGTGTCTGCACCTATTCAACATTACTGGGTGCCACTGATGGACTGTTTCTACTGAAAAAAAATGTCACTTGTTGGTTTTTGCACCTGTTGACCATTGCTGGGTGCTACTGCTGGAACTGTCAACTACTTGTTTCTTGGGCTATGGAAAGCGTTTATGTGAATATTTGTATAAACTGATTTTTTGTGTATTACTATTTGTGAAAGTTATGAGACTCTTACCTGCACATATTCGTCATTGCTGACGCTATTGATTGAATTGTTTAACCACATAATACTTGTGTAAACTGTTATGTAAAGTCACATGTATGAAAGAATTTGTATTGCTTACTGTATTTTATATATTAGGTTATTGAAAGGTCATTGCAAAGCCAAAATTTTATATAGTTATATGATATTTACGCATTAATATTATCTTTTATTTTTGTCTGTATTTTTTTGACGAATTTGGTGGTATTTTCACCACCAATGCTGGCAAAAATACCATCAAATTCTAGCCCGTGGAGGAAGGGCATATGAAAGGTGGCTACACTGAGCCACAGCGCCAGAGATCGCGCTAGAGAGTATTGTTCCGCCGCCTCCACTGGCAGTGATTATTGAGATGTCGTAGTGGGCAGTGCTTGTTCAGAACTCGTAGTAGTCAGTGCTTGGGGAGAGCTCGTGGTAGTCAGTGCTTGTTAAGAACTCGTAGCAGAGAGTGTTTGTTGAGATGTGCTAGTAGGGAGTGCTTGCTGAGATGTGATACTGAAAAGTTCTTGTTGAGATGTGGTAATAGCGAGTCGGTGTGGAGATATATTGTAACGATTAGAGTGATTTTGGTCAATATATGAAGGTAACGAAACTTGATTTATTTTTCATTATTTAATGTCGTAAATAATGCTTCATTACAGGTTCAGTCAACAAAGCATCTGGCTTGTGTTCTGGGATTAGAGTGTAATTCTGGTTCTCTTGAGTAATTATGGTATTTTTATTTTCTTTAATTAATTCAGTATAAATGATATTTAAAATTTCTTGTGTTATTGAAGAAGAACCGTGCCAGATGCGTACGTTGAGTCATACTCCCACACACAGAACAGTTACACTTGTGCTTTGGTTTCGTAGGTTTTATAGTTGCTGGGGACTTAATTAATTAATTGTGTTAATGAAAATTTCCATTGCATTCTTTGTTTTTGTTCTATGCAGTCAAATTGCGTAATAATACTAGTCAGGGCCAACCGGTACGAGACTTCGTAGTCGGACATACAGCTACTAAAACAAAAAATTAAAATTATTTGCATTCTATTTTAATTAAGCCCCATGCAAGGTTAGTTAGGTTTAAGTAGTTCTGAGTTCTAGGGGACTGATAACCACAGCAGTTGAGTCCCATAGTGCTCAGAGCCATTTGAACATTTTTTTTTTTTTTTGCTTTTCCAGTTTTGTGTTGAAGTATTTTCCTCGTTACTCGCTTTATATTTATTTATTCAAAATGGTTCAAATGGCTCTGAGCACTATGGGACTCAACTGCTGTGGTTATCAGTCCCCTAGAACTTAGAACTACTTAAACCTAACTAACCTAAGGACATCACACACGTCCATGCCCGAGGCAGGATTCGAACCTGCGACCGTAGCAGTCGCACGGTTCCGGACTGCGCGCCTAGAACCGCGAGACCACCGCGGCCGGCTAGTTATTTATTGTTCAACTTTTTACTTTTTTCATTGTATTACCACCACACTATCGAAGATGTTGGCCGGCCGTGGTGGCCGTGCGGTTCTGGCGCTGCAGTCCGGAACCGCGGGGCTGCTACGGTCGCAGGTTCGAATCCTGCCTCGGGCATGGGTGTGTGTGATGTCCTTAGGTTAGTTAGGTTTAAGTAGTTCTAAGTTCTAGGGGACTTATGACCTAAGATGTTGAGTCCCATAGTGCTCAGAGCCATTTGAACCATTTTTTTGAAGATGTTGTTTGCTGTGCATTTGTGCTTCAATCTAGCTTATAACTTCTTTTCCAGTTTCGTTTACAAACATTGTAACTCCTTTGGCGACAATGGCCAGTAAGCGTCTGAAGATGGCTTTGTAAGCTAGAAAGTGGCTAGCACAATAAAAGTAATCCTGTAGAATAAAGGAAAACTAGAGCTTTCCTTTTATTATAATGTTGTTCTACCAAGAACCGACAGAAGATTCGTTATCAAAACATATAATATATATCAATCTTGGCTTCAGAAGAAATTTCGTTCAAGTAAACCGACAGAGTACTCTCAAGACACAAACATATGTAAGCCATCTGTCCATAGTCTTCGCGAATCCTGGGTTACTACTTGCTAGAGTGTCGTGGAAATATGACAGCCAACTTGAATGGCGAGCAACCATTTCCTCCCCACTTTATCACAGTTGCTCTTACACATATGTAGATGCCGATGGTGTGACCTCTACTGTGGCAGAGGAAACAGCTATACACAGATCAGGAAGTAACACCGTCTCCTTCGAAAAATGTGGGACGAGATTGGTAACGGTAGCGACTGGAAGCGAGTGGTCAATCGCTAGTATGGCAGCTCTGACAGAATTAAACTTTTATTCGTGTTAGTCACAGAAGAGTGTTCGCCACTGGAGCAGAGGCTGTCGATACCGCGATGACATAGTGAGCTGCAGAGAGGTGTCGTCATCAATTGCTCCTGGGCAGGAGTCAACAGGGCAGCCATAGCTGGCACAGCCCACGAGCCATTCAGACTGCTGGTCCATCTCAGGCCATGAAATACAGCTCTGGGTAAGATGGTGCTCAAATCATCGACATCGAAGGTATATGGCCACACTGGTCAGTGATCAACGTCAATAAAAGCCTTCAGAATTCCGTGCACAGTGACAGAAGGACTGGACTGCCCCCAGTCCGCGCTTGAACCGATGTCTCACTACAAAAGATGCCACCAGTACGAAGCAGTCACTCAGAGAGAGACCCAGCAGTGCTAAGGTGTTAAGTCGTCTGCATGTGTTCCCCAGCGTAGGTGGTTGCCTGCTGCTACAAGACGACAAAGGTTTTGATACACGACTTGGTACTTCCTTCATCTGCCTCTGCAGTAGTCACTGTCTTGAAGTCAGCAGCTGTTTGTGATGGTCCTTGGCATCACAATTATGGTCATATGCAGAGAATGTCAGTGATCATTTGAGAACACATTTGGAGTCTGATTTGCGGTACATGGGAGCCCAGTAGTTCTCCAACTGCAGCATCCCCACCCCAGAAGAGACAATAAGCCGTATAGATGAATTAATTTGTTCTGCTCTTGTCGCTACCCAGATCTTGGAGGAGTTTAGCTGGAGCTGTAGTATTAGTATTTCCCAGCTTCACTTTTCTGAGGTGATGGCTAGCTTTTGTTGTTTCAACAGCTTCCCGGTCTTGCACTCTGAATACTTCTTACGTCACCACAATGACATCACCCCTCTCCCTATGAGGTCGTTTAGCTGAATTGGTGCCACACAGTTCAATGCTCCACTAGGACATTCCGTTTTGCCAGTTGCATCCTTCTTCGACGCTACTACAATTTTCAGTAGTGCTGGATATTTTCTCTCTTCAGCAACAATGTCATTAACGCAGTGCTGACCGAAATTTCATACGTGCTGCTGTATTCCACCAAAGAAGGAACGTGCTTTGGTACAGAAGTCCTTTATGAATCTCCAGTAATATAGTACATTGTGAGAAAGCTTATCACATCAAGAGTGCGCCAGGAAGTCAGAAAATCTGCGATTGTTCTTATTTTATCTGGAACCTCTGCACTTGGATGGCCCCCGTTAAAGCCGCGAGCGACCGACGAGCGGTGCACGGCGGAGAATGGAATCTCGAAGCCGCCAGGCGGGGAAGCCACTGGAGGTATCGCTAACAACGAACAGACAAGACAGACGAACAAATAGCGGATGGTAGACACTACGACCGATCAGGACACCACACGAGGCAAGAAAGCAAGAACTGGGGACAAACACGGCGAGACAATAACAACGCAGCAACACTCCAAACAACGACAGTATGTACACGGAACTGGAACGCAGTACGACCGCGATGCGCAAGCGAACTACCGCGAGTACCAGACTGTCCGGGTAGCGCCGCGCGTCCGCCTAAATACATGACCGCGGGAAACGCGATTGGCCGCGGACTTCACGAGGTACGGAGAGTGGCGAACTCGCACGGCGAGGCTCGCGGCACAGTCGCACCGGCTGACAGAAACCCCCAGTGTGTATCCAGGTCCATACCGTCTGGCGCGCATTCAACTTCCGAGCCTTGCGACACCAGAGACTTCACTGCCATTCACTAGATTCGCAAACATTTTTAGTTCTTGGATGGCAAAGAGGCACTTTTTCGAATTCAGGCAGAGGCTTTCTTCCTGAACGCACTACAGCACGATTGTCAGGCCACAAATGTCCTGCAAAAAACGACATTTGTCATCCAGATAACCAGGACACACTGTTCATTTACGATCTCGAAGCAGGTTGTCCACTGTACATTCCAAGGTGGCTGAAGCATTATACTATCCAAACAACGTAATCTTAAACCAATAGAGGCCATCAGGAGTGATGAATGCAGTCGTTTCCTGGTCAGCCTCATTAACCTACATGTCTTTAGCTGAAAAATACTCACCTTTCAAGCATCAGTGCTCATAAATGGATTGATATTTTTCTTCATGATTTTGTCCAGTTATCGGTAGTCGATGTAGACATGGGCTGTCTTTCTTCTTCTCAAGGACCACAGCAGAGGACAAAGGACTCTCTGAAGGTTCTTACAGCATCTTCTGCTCTTCTTCCTGGTTTATCCGTCATTCAATCAGCAACACTGTTTGTGAGCAATGGAGAATTGGTGGGTGATCCAGTGCTGATACAGTGTTTTATCATGAACCACTTGACCTGCCTTTCCCCGATTACAGATTTCATACCATCCAAAAACTGACTTAAAATGGATACTTCCCACTGAAATTGTTCCTCCGTCTGACCAGATTCTATTGGGATTCTGATAGTAGTTTCTTCCCCTGCAATGGCTTCTGTGTCAGTGGAGCTCGGCTCTTCATTGATAACGCTAACATGCCCTTCGCAGCCTAGTTCGGTCGTCCCTAACACTTACCTTTTGGGATGAGTTGTGGCTGCTCTGACAGTTCGTGATCCAAAGTGGTCTTTGACCACCTAAATTTCCTATGATCTTCGCTGGCATCTAGATTTATTTTGTGAGCCTGAGTTGGTTTTTGCAGTCGACAGTACCTTCCCAATTTAACTGAGCATGTCAAATGGGACCTGGAAATCGTTTCACTGATAATGGCGTGATAACATTCAATGGCAAAGAGCCACCAAGACCGTCTTTGTAACGTGTGCTTGTTGGAATAGCTTCGTCAGTCTGGAGCTCTGATCTACAACATTTATGAATGCTTGTGGTGTGCAAGAAGTCCAATCCAAGAATAGCATGAAGACATCATTCCGTTAAAAGAAGATACTTGTATGGCTGCATTTCGCCGTTAATAGTTATTTTTGGAGTGCATGTTCCTCTTAGCAGGACATATTTTCCATTTGCGATCTTCTGCACACCGCTTTCGTATCATGAATCATCCTCTTTCAATGACAATGATCCCAGGAAAGGAAGTCCCTGAGTCGAATTGCACCCAGACAGGTTTGCTATTGATGATGACGTCAATGAGATTTCCTGACATTTTGGTGAATGTCGTACATGTAGGACTTTCGTCTGTGCCGGCCTTATCTCTATAAATGGTTGCCTATCTTAGTTTTTCTGAATTCAGCAGCTAGGAGACAGCTGATACCTCTGTACAGCGACAGGGAATGGCAACTGCATGTTGGGGGGGGGGGGGGGGTGATATTATCCAGGGTATGGCGGCTATAATAGTTTGCAGTAGACTGGTGTGATGGTTGACATCTGTCATGAACAATACTGTTGTGCTGGTAGACAAGCTGGAGCATAATGGTCACCGAACAATCGCCTTCTCATTATGCAGTAGCATGCAAGGTGTGCAGGGCACTCACATGGAAAACGTACCATCGTGCTATTCTCTGTCCTCCGAATGTCTGTTTTTATGTAGGGCATTGTACTTGGCAGAGTAGTTGGTTGTACTTGCATTGGTCGGATGCTAAACGTCGTTCGACGGTTGCAGTATACCTCCGCAGTGGCTGAGCTAATTCTTCACGGCATGTTCGACTAGCGGCGGAGATTGGTGTCAAAAATCGGTACACGTTCTATTCATAGAAGCATCTAATATTCCAGAATGCCGTTATTTATACAAAAATCGAATGTTCCAGAATATGCAAGCATATTGCAGAACTGATAATTAGTAGGCAACAAATGTTTTGCTGATGATGAGGTGTGAAATGGCGGCCGGCAGCACGTGAATCAGGGACGCTAACCGCTATACCACACTGGATGCAACCCAGCCCATGGCATTGTGTTTTGTGAAACAGATCAACAAACTTCTGCACAAACATGGTTCTCATCATTTTTTGTTGTTTGGTCGTCCCTACGTCAGTCAGTATTAGAACTGGAAGTTTCTACTGTTATGTAGGGGATTGTATTGTATTGTATGTTAACCGTTTCTAAAACGACGGAGAGGCTCCGTCCCCGCTGCAGCCGCAGTGATCCACAACCCCACGACGACTACAGCAGTCCACATCACTCCTCCGCCACCCCACATCGACCCACTCTTTTAGTGTTATTGTGCGGTTCTGCCCCCGGTGGACCCCGCCATGGAACGTCTCACACCAGACGAGTGTAACCTCAATGTTTGCGTGGTAGAGTAATGGTGGTGTACGCGTACGTGGAGAACTTGTTTGCGCACCAATCGCCTACGTAGTGTAACTGAGGCGGAATAAGGGGAACCAGCCCGCATTTGCCGAGGCAGATGGAAAACCGCCTAAAAACCATCCACAGACTGGCCGGCTCACCGGACCTCGACACAAATCCGCCGGGCGCTCCTTCCCGCCCGGAAAGCCGTGCGTTAGACCGCACGACCAACCGGGCGGGCCTATGTATGGTATACTTATACGTAATATTCTGTATTTAGGACTACAGAGCGAGATGCCACAGTCATAATACACTGGGCTCGGCACACATTCAGGTGGATGGCGCTTGAAATCCCGGTCTGGTCTTTCTATTTTAGGATTTTTAAATCGCTTAAGGAAAATATCCGTACTGCTCTTCGAAAACAAAACAGCCAATTTCCTTTCCCATGCTTCCCCAGTACAAGCTCCTGTTCCATCTGTAATAACCTTGACGTCGATGGGACGTTATATCTTAATCTCCCGTCCTTCCTCGTTCTCAGTGTATAGTGAGATGATTTGTTCTTTGTCGGTCCAGTTTTTCTGAACCACTTGGTGGTATATATTCTCAGCTATTATTAAAATCACGTACCAGTTGCTTACTTCTTGCTGTTCAGCGACTATTATTTGTTAAGATGTGTGATATTTGGAGTACAGAAGCTTTAAAGTAGTGTATGTATTTACGAGCGGTAAAAACGATATGCTGCTGTTGTTTATTAGACGTAATATCATCAGGTCACCACTTACCACGGTTAGTACCTGGTGAATGTCCCTTATTGCGAATCGGAATGTTTTACACATAAATCAGATATTCAGACAATATTAAGTTAACAAAACTTCGTATTCATTCGTCACTCTCTGCTTCACAGAGGAGAAGTAACGAACAAGATGAAGATGACATACTGTACATTTATACTCGATAGTGCGTGATAATTTCTTAATAATTATATGAGTTGGTCGTTTAAAATAAGCAGAACACTCAAAGATAACAATAGCTTTTTGTACAAAAAGATTTATTTGATAAATGAAGGTGATGCAAGTGTTTATTTGAAGCAAGTGTAAAAATCTTCCCAAATTGGTGCTGTTGTATTTGTGACACACAGAAATGATTCATGAAATACCAGTTGCACAGTAATGATTTTAATATAGTTTACACTACAGATGCTTATGAAATTTTGCCTCTGTCGTCTTCCAACAAGCATAACACCAAGTGCAATGCCAGACACAGCGCTGTCGCTATGGCGACGAGATGAGATATAAGTTTCTCACTTTAGGCCTGTCTTGTTCGTTGAAAGAAGCAATACAGGTATTAGACAGACTACTCAGTTGTATTAATATTGCTGTTCTCTGCTCTTGGATCTTTTTTAAGCTGCTCTGTATAATGTTCATTAACGTAGCTAGACACATGTAACACGTTAATAACTGTGCAAACATATACGGCATTAGAGATGATATCTTAGAGTAATGGTGCTTTCAAAGAGTTTCATTGTTTCGTATTTTTTGAAATGAGAGACACTTACTGAGGCACTGGCGAATAGACATTGTGTGCAGGTCTCGAATCGCGCAGAGTTTCTATATTAACTTGGCGCACAGTTGTAGTCTCTCATGAAATGTCTTTGCAGAAATTGTTCGCCACATACATGGCAGCTGCTTATGTTCATAAGACAACCCTCCAGAAGACATCAGTCATGTGACGCAGTAGACGATGAGGGTATTCTGGCCTATGTTACTTTTACTGTAATCTGATTGCAAATACTGTTTGAGATGATCTGAGGCAATTAGTCCTTTTGGGTACGTGTTCTGCTCTGCTTGCGTGGGACATCTACAGAGCTGCTACCATTATTTAGTGTCTGTACTGGCATGTTCTCGGGTATGCATTTCCACGCAGTAGTAGTGCGTCACTGTGCTGAGTGCTGTCGGCTGTGGTGAGAGTCTGTGATGAAGGCGGCAGCGGCGCTGTGCAGAGTGAGCGGGGATGCGCCCGGCTACTGCTTGCCGTGCGTCTCGTGGCCGAAGGCGTCGCCGTAGCCGGCTTCCCGGCCGTGGCCGCCCTCGGAGGACACGCTGCCCGCGCCTGCGCCGTAGCGGATGCCGCCAGAGGCGCCACCGCCGCTCTCCGTGTGGCCCGGCTCGTGGGTCGCCAGCACGCACGCTGCCAGCGCCACCAGAACCAGCAGTACCTGCCGGGCAAAAACGTTCTCTCTAATAGTGCACTGCCAAGTGCTTGTGATACGCATAAGATTTGGTTATAAAGGCATGTCCAACTGAGCTTCACATCAGATTCAGATAATCGACTGAAAATAGTATTAATCATTTTGTGGTACAACTTCTTTCCTTAAAAGCCTTTTCCTCTCAGTACCCCCCCACCCCCACCCCACCCCTCCGAGGTTCGATTCCTCCCTTGGGCATGGGTGTCTGTGTTGTCCTTAGTGTAAGTTAGTTTCAGTTCAATTAAGTAGAGTGTAAGCCTAGGGACCGATGACCTCAGCAGTTCGGTCCCATAGAACTTACCACAAAAACCTCCCGATACTTCGTAAGGAAATGTGGCTCTGCCTTGAGCAAACACAAAAGAGCAATAATTGTAGCTGCGTTGCGAATACGAAACAGCTTTGTGACTGTTGTTGTGGTCTTCAGCCCTGAGACTGGTTTCATGCAGCTCTCCATGCTATTCTATCCTGTGCAAGCTTCTTCATCTCCCAGTACCTACTGCAGCCTACATCCTTCTGAATCTGCTTGGTGTATTCATCTCTTGGTCTCCCTCTACGATTTTTACCCTCCACGCTGCCCTCCAATACTAAATTGGTGATCCATCGATGTCTCAGAACATGTTCTACCAACCGATTCCTTCTTCTAGTCAAGTTGTGCCACAAGCTCCTCTTCTCCCGAATTCTATTCAGTACTTCCTCATCAGTTATGTGATCTACCCATCTAATCCTCAGCATTCTTCTGTAGCACCACATTTCAAAAGCTTCTATTCTCTTCTTGTCTAAGCTATTTATCGTCCACGTTTCACTTCCATACATGGCTACACTCCATACAAATACTTTCAGAATGACTTCCTGACATTTAAATCTATACTCTATTTTAACAAATTTCGCTTCATCAGAAACGCTTTCCTTGCCATTGCTAGTCTACATTTTATATGCTCTCTACTTCGACCATCATCAGTTATTTTGCTCCCTAAATAGCAAAACTACTTTACTACTTTAAGTGTCTCATTTCCTAAACTAATTCCCTCAGCATCACCCGACTTAATTCGACTACATTCCATTATCCTCGTTTTGCTTTTGTTGATGTTCATCTTATACCCTCCTTTCAAGACACTGTCCATTCCGTTCAACTGCTCTTCCAAGTCCTTTGCTGTCTCTGACATAATTACAATGTCATCGGCGAACCTCAAAGTTTTTATTTCTTCTCCATGGATTTAACACCTACTCCGAACTTTTCTTCTCCATGGATTTAACACCTACTCCGAACTTTTCTTTTGTTTCCTTTATTGCTTGCTCAATATACAGATTAAATAACATCGGGGATAGGCTACAACCCTGTCTCACTCCCTTCCCAACTACTGCTTCCATTTCACACCCCATCTGCTTTCTGTACAAGTTGTAAATAGCCTTTCGCTCTCTGTATTTTACCACTGCCACCTTCAGAATTTGAAACAGAGTATTCCAACCAACATTAGCAAAAACTTTCTCTAAGTCTACAAATGCTAGAAACGTAGGTTTGCCTTTCCTTAATCTTTCTTCTAAGATAAGTCGTAGGGTCAGTATTGCCTCACGTGCTCCAACATTTCTACGGAATCCAAACTGGTCTTCCCCGAGGTCGGCTTCCATCAGTTTTTCCATTCGTCTGTAAAGAATTCGCGTTACTACCAATATCAAATACACTGAAGAGCCAAAACAACTGGTACACCTACCTAATATCGTGCGGGGCTAATTTTTTTGGAAATTTGTGGTAACGTCTTATGAGACCCAAATGGCCTTATGGACCAAACTGCTACGGTCATCGGTCCCTAAGCTTAGGCACTACTTACTCTAACATAGACTAACTTACGCTAAGGAGAACACACACACCCATGCCCGAGGGAGGACTCGAACTTCCGATGGGGGGAGCCGCCCGGACCGTGACACAAGACCCCTTAGACCGCGCGTCTACCCCGCGCGGCTCTAATTAACATAGCTAAGAAAAGACACAACATGTTGTTTAGTGAGGTTTAGTGAGGATTATCTCGCAATTCATTTAGTGAAAACAGTTTTGCAACATCTTAAGCACGTCTCGAAGTCTTTGAGGTGAACAATGTAGCTGCAGAATGCAGGGAAGAAACTGATTTTGATAGACCATGGGCAAAATAAGCCTAAAAATAGTGGCGGAGAGGTGAACTCTGAAGAGGACTACCACCTCTAACATGAATATCACTGCCGTGAAAGTGCTGAGTGCAGTTCTAACATAATACATCTACATCCATACCCTGCAAAACCGCTGTGAAGCGCATGGCAGAGGGTACGTATGGATCGCTGGAAGAATGACTGCTGTAATGCCTCTGTGCACGCTGTAATTACTTTAATCAGGTCTTAGCGCTCGCTAAAGGATCGATACGTAAGGAGACGAAGAATTTCTTTAGATTCTTATCTCCCTCTTTAAATTTTGTTGTTAGGTTTTGGCGGATAAAATTAGCGCCTGTCTTCAATCGTCTGTCAATTTAGTTTTTTCAGCATTTACGTGACCTCCCGTTAGTCGAAATAAACCAGTTATCGTTTGTGCTGCCCTTCTTTGTGCACGTTCAATATTCCCTTTTGGTCCTATGCGGTATGGGTCCCATACACATGACGATTATACTAATGTGCAGCGCACAATTTGTTTTTTTAAGGAATCTGCTTTGTACACTGTTTCCATTTCTGACTCACAAAAGCTGTAGTCATAGAATACTCCTTTCCTGAGTTTTGTGATCTGCACTGTTCTACATTTCTGAACATTTAAAACAAGTTCCTAATATTTGCTCTGTACTGAAATTTTACTGAATGTAATTGATTATAAATAACTGCAGCACCTGAAAATATTATATTATTTGAGATATGTGCATGAACAACGTACAGTTGGAAATAGCAAACTCCCCAGTTTTACATGTTTCCGCCCACTTCAGTTCTAGTAAAAATGGTGTTTTGTGTTCTACGTTTTCCGCAGTGCATGTCAATAACAACTGCTCAGTGTGACTTTCGTACTAGGAAAGGTGCGGATCCTCCTGGTGCACAAAGCATTAGACAATGGCATGCATTGTTCCGAGAAACAGGCTGTTTGTGTGAAGGCAAATCGCCGGACCATCCCGATTGTCTGACACAGACGTCAAACGCATCCGTCATTGTTTCACAAGGAGTCACAGAAATCCGTTCGCGGTGCAGCTCGAAAGCTCATCGTGCCCCCAGTCCGTCTGGCGTGTGTTGCGTCGACGTTTACACGTGCAAGCACACAAATTCCAGCTACTTCATGCTCTTCGTGAAGGCGACAAACAACAACGTGTGTAGTTCCGTAATTTCGTTCTTGGCAAGATGGACGATGACAGTTTTCTTCCACGCTTAGTGTTTAGTGACGAGGCAACTCCATTCGATTGAAACAGAAAGATGAACTTTCATAATGCGAGAATATGGGGTACGGAACAACAACATAAAGTTGTCTCTTCAACATTTAATGTGTTTTGTGCAGTTTCACGGGAAAAAGTGTATAGTCTATTTCTCTTTGCCGAGAACACTGTTACAGGAAGTACATATCTCAATATGCTTGAGAACTTTCGTTTTCCACAGTTGGAGACTGATTCGAATGACTTCATTTACCAACAGGATGGGGCACCAACACACTGGCATGTGAAAGTGCGGGAATTTTTAAATCAAAGGATCGGTCATATTGGACCAAATGATTCAGCCTCACGTTACTGGCCTCCAATGTCAACGAACCTGCCTGTATGTGATTATATCTTGTGGGGTTTTTTATAAAAGAATCTGTTTGTGTGCCTCACAACAATGAATGAATTGAAATTTCGCATAAGCTGTAACTCAAGACATGCTCGCAGCAGTGTGAGAACAATTGGAATACCCCATTGACACATGCCGTGCATCTCAAGGGGTCATATTGAAGACTTGTGAAAAGGTATGAAAAAAACTTTTTGAGTTTCCCATTCACCAAAAAACAAAATTCACTGTATATGTTTATCAATTTCAGAAATACAGACATGCCAAACTGGATGATTCTTTTTGATACGCCATGTAATTACGTGTTAACCACTACCTTTCTCAGAAATCCTTTTTTACTGCTGTAGCCAGCCTGCATTCTCTCTACATCGCCTGTCATTAATTATTTTGCTGCTCAAATAACAAAACTCATCTACAACTTTTAGTGCTTCATTTTCAAATCTAATTCCCTCAACAGTGCCTGATTCGTCTACATCACATTATCGCTTTTTTGCCTGTGTTGATGTTCACCCCACTACCTACACTCCTGGAAATGGAAAAAAGAACACATTGACACCGGTGTGTCACACCCACCATACTTGCTCCGGACACTGCGAGAGGGCTGTACAAGCAATGGTCACACGCACGGCACAGCGGACACACCAGGAACCGCGGTGTTGGCCGTCGAATGGCGCTAGCTGCGCAGCATTTGTGCACCGCCGCCGTCAGTGTCAGCCAGTTTGCCGTGGCATACGGAGCTCCATCGCAGTCTTTAACACTGGTAGCATGCCGCGACAGCGTGGACGTGAACCGTATGTGCAGTTGACGGACTTTGAGCGAGGGCGTATAGTGGGCATGCGGGAGGCCGGGTGGACGTACCGCCGAATTGCTCAACACGTGGGGCGTGAGGTCTCCACAGTACATCGATGTTGTCGCCAGTGGTCGGCGGAAGGTGCACGTGCCCGTCAACCTGGGACCGGACCGCAGCGACGCACGGATGCACACCAAGACCGTAGGATCCTACGCAGTGCCGTAGGGGACCGCACCGCCACTTCCCAGCAAATTAGGGACACTGTTGCTCCTGGGGTATCGGCGAGGACCATTCGCAACCGTCTCCATGAAGCTGGGCTACGGTCCCGCACACCGTTAGGCCGTCTTCCGCTCACGCCCCAACATCGTGTAGCCCGCCTCCAGTGGTGTCGCGACAGGCGTGAATGGAGGGACGAATGGAGACGTGTAGTCTTCAGCGATGAGAGTCGCTTCTGCCTTGGTGCCAATGATGGTCGTATGCGTGTTTGGCGCCGTGCAGGTGAGCGCCACAATCAGGACTGCATACGACCGAGGCACACAGGGCCAACACCCGGCATCATGGTGTGGGGAGCGATCTCCTACACTGGCCGTACACCACTGGTGATCGTCGAGGGGACACTGAATAGTGCGCGGTACATCCAAACCGTCATCGAACCCATCGTTCTACCATTCCTAGACCGGCAAGGGAACTTGCTGTTCCAACAGGACAATGCACGTCCGCATGCATCCCGTGCCACCCAACGTGCTCTAGAAGGTGTAAGTCAACTACCCTGGCCAGCAAGATCTCCGGATCTGTCCCCCATTGAGCATGTTTGGGACTGGATGAAGCGTCGTCTCACGCGGTCTGCACGTCCAGCACGAACGCTGGTCCAACTGAGGCGCCAGGTGGAAATGGCATGGCAAGCCGTTCCACAGGACTACATCCAGCATCTCTACGATCGTCTCCATGGGAGAATAGCAGCCTGCATTGCTGCGAAAGGTGGATATACACTGTACTAGTGCCGACATTGTGCATGCTCTGTTGCCTGTGTCTATGTGCCTATGGTTCTGTCAGTGTGATCATGTGATGTATCTGACCCCAGGAATGCGTCAATAAAGTTTCCCCTTCCTGGGACAATGAATTCACAGTGTTCTTATTTCAATTTCCAGGAGTGTATTTCCAAGATGCTATCCATTCAGTTCTACTCTTCCAAGTGCTTTGCCATCCTGTTTGCCATCTTGACATAATCGCCGGCTGGAGTGGCGGAGCGGTTCTAGGCGCTACAGTCTGGAACCGCGAGACCGCTACGGTCGCAGGTTCGAATCCTGCCTCGGGCATGGATGTGTGTGATGTCCTTAGGTTAGTTAGGTTCAAGTAGTTCTAAGTTCTAGGGGACTGATGACCTCAGCAGTTGAGTGCCATAGTGCTCAGAGCCATTTGAACCAATTTTTGACGTAATTACAACGCCATCGTCAAACCTCACAGTTCTTATTTCTTCTCCTTGAGCTTTAATTGGCCTTCGAAATTTCTCCCTGGTGAATATACAATTTTAATAATATCAGGAATAGACTTCAATCCTCTCTCACTCTCAACTAGTGCATCTCTCGACTCCTTTAACTGCAGATACCTTTCTGTACAAGTTGCAGACAACCTGATTTTATACCCGCTACCGTTTAATTTCAAAGAGTGTCTTTCAGTCAACATCGACAGAAGATTTACCTAAAACTATAAACGTTGTACCGTAGTTTTGCCTTTCTTAACCTTCCCTGAAAGTCATAGGATCATTGTTGTCTGGCGTGTACCAGAAACGATCCTCCTCGATGTCGGCTTCTAACAATTTCTCCCTTCGTCTGTAAATAATGCGTGTCAGTATTTTGAAACCTTTATCGCTTTATTCATTTTGCATTGTCCTACATTTTACGAAAATGGATAAGTACCTTGAGTTGCTTGCGGTAATTAGTGAGGAATCAACAGTCATCCAGACGGAGATAAGGCCGGTATTACACTATCAAATTTCTTTGTCAAAGATTTGATCAAAGATGTGATCAAATATTCCGTCAAATATATTTGACAAAGATCTTTGACGTAGTGCTAGAAGGGGTATTACACTGTCATCATATTTTTCGTCAAATTTCAAGATGGCTGACAACAACAACTTGTTCTTAACCGCAGCAGTTGCATGTACCACAATTGCACTGTGTGCACATGCGGAAGAGAAGTGGAGAAAAAAAAGGAAACATACCTGGGTGAAGCCGTGGGTTCTTCGACGACACGATAAAAGCATTCAACAAAACTTGTTCCGTGAGCGTATAGTGGAGGACGTCAAGTCGTACATCAATTACTTAAGAATGGATGAGCATACATTTCTGTAAGTGCTAAGTGAAGTGTATCCTCATATCACAAAGCACAATATTCTCTTAAGAACTGCTTCATCTGCAGAAGACAGGCTCACTGTAACACTCCGATTCCTTGCTACAGGAGAGGGTTAGGTTAGGTTAGGTCAGGTCAGGTCTCCAATCTTCATAATCTATTTTTGTATTCAGGGTGGCCCCCGTTTTAAGCTTCAGCTTCATACATCTCTATTAATTTTGTAGTTGTCGGCACACACCAATTGTATTTACTGGCAGTGTTTATAAGAACACTACAGACGACAGGACGCTGCAGCGATGCTAGCGCTCCATGTGGTAACATGTCACATTGACAGTGAATAGAAGAGAAGCGACTTCTTTGATCAAATCTACAGCGAGGCCCTAGATTTGATCAAATATTGGACGACATTTGACAAAGTTCTCTATTACACCATCAAATATCTTTGACAAAGATATTTGAGAAAGAAATTTGATAGTGTATTATCGGTCTAACATTGAATGAACACATCGGCGGCGGACGCCTTGACTCCGGCGAGGCGAGCAGTGCTGCGCGCACGTGAGCCGGAGTCACGTGCGGCTGTCCTCCCCCACCCTGCTACGCCGGCAGTCACGGCCCGGGCCGCCGCGCCGCTTTCTCCCGGCTGCGCTGCGCCCGCGCCCGGCACTTCTCTCGCCCCGCCCACTGACTCTACAGGCCGCCCGGCGGGTCCGCTGACGCAACCTTCCTTAAAGGGCACACGATCCCTATCGCCGCAAAAGGCAAATGCCTCCCCTTGTAACAGCTGCGATGCCTGCCGGTACTCCTGTGGCATTCCGTGCCCTGCGTTTCGACTTCCACCAACTTGAGCAAAGAACTCCACCGACAAACTTTAAGAGACTATTCAGGAAAATCTTCTGACTTTTCTGCTCCAGGGGAACAGTTATCTCCTGTGATATATAGGGTAATGATGTAATGTGATTAACTCGCTTTGTCATCTCAATTACTATTTTTCCTGTGAAAATACCTTTATCAACAAATAAAATGGCTGTTGTATGCAATCATTCTATCACGAAAGGATCCGAAAACCTGCCAGGACCGCGTGACCGCTACGGTCGCAGGTTCGAATCCTGCCTCTGGCATGGATGTGTGTGATGTCCTTAGGTTAGTTAGGTTTAAGTAGTTCTAAGTTCTCGGGGATTGATGACCTCAGATGTTAAGTCCCATAGTGCTCAGAGCCATTTGAACCATTTTTTGAACCTGCCAGGAAGTTTCATATCAGCACACACTCCGCTACAAAGTGAAAATCTCATTCATGAAAGGATCCGGCTTCTCGTAGGCGCATATGTAGAGAGGCAAAACTGCTACGATGTGGTTGTGGGAACAATTCAGTTTAGCGTCATTGTGCTGCCCTTCCTTCGTTTTCGTGAAGACGACGGTTCAAACCCTCGTCCATCCATCCTGGTTTAGGTTTTCCGTGATTTCCCTAAAACGCTTGAGGCTTTTCTTCGAAAGGGCACGCCCGACTTCCTTCCCCATCCTTCCCCAAATGCGGTGCAACAGATAATTTCGCTGTTTGGTCCCCACCTCCAAATCAATCAACCAATCCAGTCTATTCAGTGAACCGATACACGAAGTTCACATCAGACAACTCTTCAGCTCCACTCAGCGACTGGGTGTTGTGGTGTCTTTATCATCATCATTTAATCCCCATCGACGCGCAAGTTGCCGAAGTGGCGTCAAATCGAAAGACTACCATCCGGCGAACGGTCTACCCGACGCGAGGCCCTAGTCACACGACATTTACATTTATTTACAGTAAACCTATCCATATTCCCGTGTTTCCTCGTTAGCGTACAACTGGCATTGCCCGAAAAACAGCTCGAGGACGAAGAGAAAAGTGGGTATTACTGTTGTCAACATCAGTTACACTGAATGATGCGAACAACAATGTTTCCATCAAGACACACAGCGAACGCCGTCGATATTTGCGCTGTCTTCCAGATATTTTCATTGCAGTTCGTATATAAAGATGTGGTGTAAGAAATCAAAGCAAATGCAACCATTATTTAATGAATTACTGGGGGCCACGCGTTCGTCATATCAAAATAGGCAGAAAATATAACAGAACTTCCTGCGAAGTTTCGTCGGAGGGTTCCTGGTTCACGTTGTACATTTTTACTCTCTGTAACCCATCATACGGCGCTTGTCGAGGATACAAACTTTTTTGTTGTTGTTTCTTTTTATGAATCTTTGACTGCTTTCTTGAGGAGTCTTCAAATGGCTCTGAGCACTATGGGACTTAACTTCTGAGGTCATCAGTCCCCTAAACTCAGAACCTAACTAACCTACGGATATCACAAACATCCATGCCCGAGTCAGGATTCGAACCTGCGACCGTAGTAGCAGCGCGGTTCCAGTCTAAAGCGCCTAGAACCGCTCGGCCACGACGGACGGATTCTTGAGAAGTCCTGCGATTTTCTTTACAGAGGAGCACACTGCGTCTTCATTTCTTTGTTGTAACTATTTCAGTCTTTGTCTTCCTCTATAATTATTTCAAGCGCCGTCGAAATTCTTTCTTGATGTCTTAACTCATGTCTCATCATCTTTGTCTTATGTATATCTCTTTTTCTGCCAATTTTACTTAGAACCTCCCCACTTCGTATCTTATCAGTCCGTTTAATTTTGAGCATCTTTCTGTAACCTCACATCTAAAACGCTTCTAATGTCTTCGTATCAGGTTTTCCTACAGTACATGATGTATTTTCATACGGTGCTACAATCCAGACGTATTTTCCCAGATATTTCTTTCTTTCTCTAGGGCGCGTTTTTCATATCATTAGATAGAGACGTAATGTATTAGCGTTATTTGCCTTCTACTTGCTTGTTTCGTGCAGTTTGCTAGGAAAGTAAAAGTATACAGGCGTATATTCTCAGACATCTCTTTACCGAGGGAGTTGGCGCAGTGGTTAGCACGCTTCACTCGCATTCGGGAGGACGACGATTCAGACCCGCCTGCGGCCACGCTGATTTAATTTTCCATGATTTTCCTATTTCAGCCAAATGCCGGGGTGGTTCTTTTGAAAGGGCATGGCCGACTTCCTTCCCCATCCTTCCCGGTGGGACCGATGACCTCGATATTCGGCCCCCTTCCCCCCAAATCACCTCCTCCCCGCCTCCCCTTAGATATCTCTTTCTCTAAAGCGCATGTTTGATGTTTGTGGACTGAGACGTAGTGTGCCAGCGTTATCTGCCTCCTTCTGGCTTCCTTCGCCGAGTATACAGGAAAAGAAGAACTGTAATCTAACTCTACCGTCATAGCCATCCCATGGACCGGAGTAACATGATTCTAGCCTTAGATCTCAAACCGATTGCTAAGAAAGTTCTTCGAAGGCTATTTCAGTATCAAATGGTCTAAGTATATTAGCGTTTCGTACTGAAATAAGAAGAAATTAATTACAATTAAATCTTTTAAGGAGATTCAAATAAGTCTTGTATGAAACACGAAATGCACAATTTTCACGACAGATGCCGGTAAAATGATTATCAGAAACTCCAGTATGTTATTAAACCAGAACAGAGTTGGAAAGCACTTGCTACGAAATAAAATCGTTGAACGTGTTCTCTAAACCAATTTTTAAGTGTTGCAATTAGCGCGAACATGTCTTTCATAGTAAGGTCTTAGTTGAGCAGTCTGCTCTCCTACAGAAATGCAACTGATACATCATGTACGTAACAGTGTATCGTGACTCACTATAATTAACGCTTGTGAGCAAAAAAGTCGTGCTCCTGTTTTTATGGATGTGTAGGCGAGTAGAAAAACAAACAGGATGACGTCCAACTTCCCTGAAAAAAGTTACCTAGCTTAACATTCCCGCTCGATTAGTGGACTGAGTGAGGTGGACGCAAAGTCAATGCCGGATTCGAATTCGGGTGTATTGGTTACTAACGTTCCGTGCAGTCAACCGTTATCAACCTAAAAGCACTTCAAGTCACGACAGTCTTCCTTCCCGTGTTTGTCCATCGAATCTCATGGTCCCTTCGTAAATATTTTGATGTCTGTGGGCCGCACACTTTACTCTAACATTCTTCTTTTGAGCGGATGACTAACAACAGTTTCTTAAGCCCAACGTCTTGGGGTTGTTGCAGAGTGTTTTGGGATGCATCTCTGGAAACTGAAACAATTTGTGGGACAGACTGTCGTTATCAGAACAAAATCGTCAGATGTGAAGATAATTTCGG
The DNA here is from genome assembly GCF_023898315.1 of Schistocerca nitens. NCBI lineage: Eukaryota > Metazoa > Arthropoda > Insecta > Orthoptera > Acrididae > Schistocerca > Schistocerca nitens. The sequence continues at coordinate 252,920,725 of NC_064618.1, forward strand.
GAACTGCAAGAGAGTGTTATCGGGGCCTAACTGTTTATACGTTCCATTAATGATTTGGTGGATAATGTTGGACGCTCTGTGAGGCTATTCCGCAAACGAAGCTGTTGTGTGTGAGAAGACTGCTGCGCAAGAAGGCTGTAGTGAAATGTAGGAAGACCAGTAGGGAATCGACGGTTGATACAGGGGCTGGGAATTGAACCTGAACGTAAGTAAATGTAATGTGTTGCTCACAAATAGGGGAAGTGGTCCATTGCCACTGGCGATAAAACACTGGAAACGATAACTACCGTGAGTTACCTATGGGTGTCCAACCGAAGCAGCATACAGTGTAACGACCACATTAAAAGAATTGTAGGGAAAGAGATAACAAGCTGAGATTCATTGGGGGAACCTTAAGTAAATGTCACTCATCCACGAAAGAAGTGCCTTACAAAGGGAATGCTTAATATGCTGGATTAATAGTATTTTCAACGGAGAGCGGCGCGTTTCGTCCCAGGATCATCCAGTCGGCACGAAACGGATGGGCAAGTGCTCCATAAAATCCAGTGGCAGACAGTACAAGAAAGCCGTTGTACATCACGGAGACGTTTATGATTGAAATCCCGAGAACACACGTTCCAACCATTGTCGGGCAACGGATCACTTCTTCCCACGTACGTCTCGTGAAATGACAGCGACGAGAAAGTAAGAATTTAACGCTCACACGTCGAGCTGTATACAGCAGATCTTTCCTCTCTAGTTCTTTCGCCTCTCCTATCGTGAACGGAACACCGAGTGGAGGGTGGGGTAGGAGGGGCGAGAACGAAACAATGGAATGAGAAGAGTACCCTCCGCCACGCACCGAAGATTGGTTGCGTAGCATAAATGTAGCTGTAGATGTGGATGAGATATCCAGAAATTTGTTCTAAAACTGAATTATCCAAAACATTTTTTGATCTGACTGGATATTTTCCTCGGGATATCATTACTTTCGTTTTATTCTACAAATTTTGAAGTAGTATTTCTTGGTTATTTCATTCAACTGGTATACTGATCTGTGCTCTAAGCTTTGATTCTGGCTCTGATACTGAAAACAAAGTACACAAATTCCAAGCTGTCTGCGGTACCACTGGCAGAACATTCGGTCATAAACTTCAAAAAGAGACCATCCTTAAATTCTATAAAGTGGTGGCGGTTCCTGTGTTATCCTATGGAAGTGAAAGCTGCGTTACAAAAATAAATAAATTAATATGTACCGGGTGATCAAAAAGTCAGTATAAAATTGAAAAATTAATAAACCACGGAATAATGTAGATACAGAGGTACAATTGACACACATGCTTCGAATGACATGGGGTTTTATTAGAACCAAAAAAAAAAGTATTGCTAGACGCGTGAAAGATCTCTTGCGCGCGTCGTTTGGTGATGATCGTGTGCTCAGTCGCCACTTTCGTCATGCTTGGCCTCCCAGGTCCCCACACCTCAGTCCGTGCGATTATTGGCTTTGGGGTTACCTGAAGCCGCAAGTGTATCGTGATTGACCGACATCTCTAGGGATACTGAAAGACAACATCCGACGCCAATGCCTCACCATAACTCCGGACATGCTTTACAGTGCTGTTCACAACATTATTCCTCAACTACAGCTATTGCTGAGGAATGATGGTGGACCTACTGAGCATTTCCTGTAAAGAACATCATCTTTGCTTTGTCTTACTTTGTTATGCCAATTTTTGCTATTCTGATCAGATGAAGCGCCATCTGCCGGACATTTTTTGAACTTTTGTATTTTTTTTATTTCTAATCAAACCCCATGTCATTTCCAAGCATGTGTGTCAATTTGTACCTCTCTGTCTACATTATTCCGTGATTTATTCAGTTTTCAAATTTATACGGACTTTTTGATCACCCGGTATATAAAATAAAATTAAAACAGCAGGGACCAGGTACCTAAGGAAAACGAAGGGATGCGCAAGAAGTGGTATGATTAGAAATAAAGATATTAAAACAGAATTAAATATTTTCAACATGAGTGAAAAAATTCGAAAATCTAGAGATTGGAAACAACACCTCATGAGAATGCCAGGTCACAGATTTCTCCAGAAGATCCTGAACTACAAGCCGAATGGAAGACCTCGAAAGTGATGGGCAAGAAAATGATGATAATACTAGGAAAGTAGAACCGAGCGAGGCAGCGCAGTAATTAGCACACTGGACTCGCATTCGGGAGGACGACGGTTCAAACCCACGTCCGGCCATCCAAATTTATGTTTTCCCTGGTTTTCCTAAATCGCTAAAGTCAAATCCTGGGACGGTTCCTTTGAAAGGGCACGGCCGATTTCCTTCTCCGTCCTTCCCTAATCCGAGCTTGTGTTCCGTCTCTAATGACTTCGTTGTCGACGCAACGTTAAACCCTAATCTCCTCCTCCCCTCTTACTGGAAACTATAAGTAGCTAGATGTCGTTTCCATCTGTGGAAAGAAAGAGCTTTGATGGTTTTAATGAGAAGCACTAATTGGGGACTCGGGCAAAGAAAGTTTATTGCGAAAAATGTGATACCGCAGGGTCAGGTTCTTGGGGATCGTTAGTGGAGTGGCTGTAGTGTAGTTGTTGGCAAACACTGATATACGAGGAGTCAAGTGCAGACTGCCTGGGACGTGTACGGCCGTGAACTTGGCGGTTGCCCGGCGGTCCACGAAGCTGGTAGCCTTGGCGAGATCCGCGACGCCTGGCTGCTCCGACAAGGACACAGCGCGCCGCAGACACCGTGGGATCGCCGGCGAGGGCGGCCACCAATCACTCACACCTGCTGGCTCTGCGTGTTCTTGCATAACCGAGGCTTACGGTCTACTGCTAGACCAGCCACGCGGCTCAGTGCCTATCGCAGTTTCATTGTGCTGCGTCACTCGGTAGCTGGAGACTTCAGTGTCACTTAAGAAGCAGTGTAGTTGATCTTACGAGGCTGAATGAACATCATTTCGTCCCGCCAGAGTCGCCAGTAGGTGCTCCGCCACAACCAGGCACTCCTCTTTCCACTGATGCCTGGCTCTCTGCCTTAACAGTGACTCTAGAGCCTGCAGGTAAATGGGACACTGCGGCATGCACTGTTACATATTTAGCTGCTGCGCCATCTTACTTTCTGCATCTGAATTACGGCGGATATCCGGAAAGTAAGTTCCGGTTGATCACGAAAAGGAAACCAATTTGAAAATTCGTCTGCAACAGATAGCTACAGCTTCCAGCCACTGCTCCACATAGTCACCACTCCGACTTAGACATTTATCGTAGCGTTGTACCAACTTTCCAATACGCTTGTCATAGAAGGCAGCCGCCTTTGTTTCCAGCCAATTCTCTACGCTCATCTACAGCTCGTTGTCTGTGCGAAAATGTTGTCTTCATACCCAGTAGTTAATGTGAGCAGAGATGAAACACAGAGGGAGCCAATTACGGGCTGTAGTGCAGGTGATCAAACACTTCCCATCGAAAACGCTGCAACAGCATTTTCATTGCCCCTGCAGATTGCGACCGAGAATTGTCACAAAGTAGGAACTGTATGACAGTTCTGTAATGTGGGTTGCATAACATCAGGCGAAATCTCTCAACAGGGCCTCATAATTGGCGGGAGACACTATTTTATACGCATCTTTTGTGCTCACCATGCGCTCAGAACTGAAAAGAATGAAGTGATGTAACCGACAGGCACACTAGAGACACTGTCGTACAAATATGTGGAAAGCTTTATAAGATTTTCTCAGTGGTTTCAATTTCTTGACCGATCGAAACTTACTTTCCGGATATCCCTCGTACCTGGCCCGCTATCCAGCACAATAATTCAAGCTTCCTCTCCTATTGCAAGAGAACTAGATTGTTTTGGATACATTTCTTTGCCAGATATATACAACGCTCGCCCAAAAAGTTCTGAGAGTGATTTTATTCCTGGCGTAAAAATGACGTCAGCGCAGTAACTATGTCGGCAGCCTCAACAAATAAAAGATGTGCTTTCGACCCGTCAGTCGTGAGCAGCGAGTGTTAAGTACGGACGTATTGCCGTAGTATTTCAACGTCGTTGTTTAACAAATCGCAACAAAGCAACATCTCCAAATCAAGTGTTCAACACACTCTCCAGAATGTTTTAAAGAAGAGAAAAGTTTCTGCAAAATTTATCCCGCACACCTTGACTCCCGAAAAAATAAGTTATGAAATTGAAATTCCGACCTTAGTCGCAATCAGGCAACGAAAATTTTTGTCGGACCGGAACACGTACCCGGATTTCTCGCTTTATGAGAGCGGTTGCCTAAACCGCTTCGCCTATCCTAGCATGTTTCACGTCCGTCCACCCCGAATTCCAGACTAGTCGGACACTACTGACATAGCGTCCCCCGTCCACTAACCTCACTGCTGGTTTCCACCGCAAGATCTCGAACGAAGACTGAATCTGTACTGAATGATCAGTGATTGCCGTCAGTGCGCATACATTTACAGAGTGGTGTCTTTGTTTTTTCGGACATGTCCGGAAGAACAGATACCACACTCACACAAAACATGAATAGTCAACGCTTTGACGTCATAGCCCACATTCAAAGCAATGGAATGCGGTAGTTGAAAAACATCACACATGGTCGTACGAACTTTTTGTGTTTTGCACTCTAATGTGGCGGGGAAGGAGGAGGGCGGCAGGGGGCAGCAGACGGACTACGTAGAACACCTCAAGATAAATACCATCATCTTAATTTATTCGTATTTTTTATTAATCCAATCAAGAAACTTTTTGGACTGCATGGTGCCACGCCGAAGAAACCATTACTCATCCAAAAGAGACATCATCTGATAACGTGTAACACTGTCTCTACTCTTGATAATACTTTCAGTTGGGCGAGAAGGAGAATCCATAACACTCCTCAGGTGTGGCATATGCAAATGAAGCCACTCACTGATGATTAGGTCCCGTAGAGCTTCCAAACTACCTAACTTTCACCCGCTACCCCAAATAGTCTCAGACATTTTCTGTGGGAAAAGACCTCTTGCTTGAGCGTGTGTCAAACCAGAAACGTTTGCAGCCTGTGACCCCGGCTGTACTCATGTAGGAAGACGATCGTACTTATCATCAAGATGTAGAAGGCAGTAAAACTCTCGGCCACTGAGAATATTAAAATAACGCCCGGTTCATGTTCACGGTAACCTGAATGGGAGGGCCCTAGTCATTCTACGTAAAACACCCCAAAACATGACTGAACCAGCTCCGGCGTGAGGTACACCCTGGATACACTGCATTTACTTGCTGAATTGAGCCGTCGGAGCAATCGACTCGTTGACATCGTTTGAAAAGAGCCTAAATCGCGACCCATCAAACCACAATACGTTTCTCCAGTCATCTGCTGTCCAGTTTCTCTATTGTTTGACCCATTCCAGATCTACAGCTTTATTGCTGCTGTGACAAATGACCTTGTTTAAGGTACCAGACTGAACATTTCCATTGGATGCCGTTTCCTTCCCGGGGTTTGCTCTTCGTCTGGATGCAATGGACGTTCACTTACTGAAAGCAGCAAATTCCAATCAGGTCTGAAATTTATTTCCGTTTACAAGACGGAAAAATTCGTTTCCGTTCCCTGCAGTTTTGTGCCGTGTTACATAGCTGCGAGTCATAACAGCACTTCTCGTAGACACAATGGGCAGTACACGCTGGTGTGTCATCTTTATTCAGGGTGTGGTCATGGAGACTTTGCGACACTTTCTGCCATTCTGCCACTTGCTCCCACCAGTCCATCATAATGCACTGAATCCATACAACCGACAGGCACATAAACACCACTTCACTGCCATGACTTATATCAAGGCTGAAAAGTTAAATGACCACCTATTACACAAATCGTACACCAAAGAGAGCGCTCCAAAGGGACCATTGTTCTCTTTTATGGCGATGACTGAGATTACGTCTGGTGGAACGAAGAGGAGTTCTTGGTAGGTTGGAGAGCAGCTGCTAGTAAGTTTAACCTTTGATCCGGTCTCTGGGAGGCACTTGAATGGTCCAATCAGCAGAGTATTGTTCTCGAGAGCGTATGTCAGTGTTCGAAAATATTTGGATTGTGAAATTTCAGCTGCAGCCAAAAGATCAACTAAACATACACTCCGCCAGGGGTAAAACAGTTCCTGTCACAATAAAACAGTGGACTGAAACATTTGCTTGAATTACATGACGACGTGACATATTTATAGAAATTGTACCAAAAGGTGGAGGAAACGTGTTGAAAGTCTGCTCGTTGTTAAGGATGTGATCGACAGAGTTCTAGGATATAAATTTCCGTTTAGTGGCTTCGTCAAAGATCAACATAATGCAATAAAATCATTAATACCGTAAATAATATTTTTGTGTCGCTCAGCAGCCTGGTGCAGCTCTTTCAATTGGAAGCCATTTCGGCGACTTGCGTATCCATAACCACCGGGCGAACTGAGACCTACAGTTTACCATGAAATGCGGAACGCCTGTCATTTCTGGCGATTCTTCATGTGATTGAGAGGTGAATGATAGTTCAATGGCACAGTGAAGAAATCCGTGGACCGGCCGATTTCGATGTCGCGACCTTTCTGTTCCCAGACATGAGCTTCACAGTTGCACCACCAGGTCTGACTTAGTATTATGAAAGAAATCAATCTGATCGCCAAAAGTGGAAATTTCTTTAACAACCCAGAGCAAGTGGAATGATTACACAAAACAAATTTTAGAAAAAGCAAATGCCAGACAGAGATTCATTGGAGAAATCTTAAGAAATGTAAAAAACTGACCTACAAGACGCTGGTTCAGTTACTTCTGGACTATTATGAATCAACAGGCGTCACATAACAAACGGAAAAAATCCAACGAAGAGCGGCTGGTTTCCTCACGGGACCTTTTGTTCGGTGCGAGAGTGTCCCGGGAATACACAGTTCCAATGGCACACGCTCCAAGAGAGGTGTTGTACATCACGGAAAGGGTTTACTCTTGAAATTTGAAAAGCGTACATTCCAAGACGAGTCGGAAAATGCATTACTTCCTACCACATAAGTCTCGCGAAATGATCGCGACGAGAAAGAGAAACTAGATGTGATACGGGGCTTTACCTGTGTACAGTTCAGCAGATGTAAAAAATGTGCGTAAGGTCTCCTTTTTACCACAACTACAGACACGCTTTCTAATATGAAAGATTTGCAATGGGGCATCTATAGAGTAAAAACTCCATCCGATTGCGCTCGTCTGTAGGCAACAAATGCAAAGTATTACGCTCTTTACAACTAGTAAATTTTTTTGTTAACCACCCTGGGAACGTAGATCTGGTACCAACTGAGTTTGCTTATGATAAGCCGAGTGTTTGTTAGAACAAGTCACCTCATTTTTTAAAATTATATTTTTGTTCGTATTTATATCGCGTTTCTTTTATTGCCGCACAACTTCTATACAAACCAAAAGAGTAGATATTCCTTTATAACGATGGGATCGTACAGGTATCTGAATTTACATGTACACCATAATTAAGATTCAAGCCGTTGTAAGGTTCAGATCACATTTTTCTCTCATGAGGATAAAATGATGCAGTTTTCCTTACTTCGTGCATGCACTTTACAGCTAGATTTTTTAAACAGGATCGCAGTATGAAATCTGAGAAAAAATGAAACATTGAAAAGACTTCTGTGTTCACGAGCCCAATATAATAAACATCATAAGATCAGCAGAAGACCGTCATTGTGTATGTATTCAGTGTTGCTGGTTTTTAGAAGAAAAAAAAAAAAAAGATGAATGGTCTTCAAGAGCTCCATAAATTTGAAAACAACTAACGAGAGTTATGTGATGGTGACAATCGCGTTTCTTACCACTGCATTGGTGTATTGTACCATTTTCTAAGTTAGACGATATGTGAAAAGGTATGATCTGTTGCCATGAAGTACATCAGTTTTGTGGTAGTATCAAATTTAAATTGTCCCAGCGTGCCAGAAAGTCATATGGACATTTTTCCCCTTAGAATGGTCCTAAAATACTTGTTCTCGGCAGTTGTATTTGACGCACACATTGCGAAAACCTTCAAAACTCATCTCGAGAAACAATAAGAAGCATCCGACTGAAGTACTTTATCAGTAAAGGAACTTGTTAGCAACTGAAAGAGACGACAAACGACTCACAAGCGTATTTCCTGAGTAGTTCGTGAAACTCATGTCACCGTATTAAAGTTACTCAAGCGAAACATTTGCACACTTAACATGGTTTTATCACAGCAGATGTAACTGCCAATATCAGAAAGATAAATGTAGTTTCAGTAATAAACGTCGAGTAATGATGCATCAAAACTTACTAGAGAGGTACAGATACTCAGTTTTCAAGAGCCACTTGTTTATTCCTTCTAGCCAACGCTCTCGCCGCTGTGGTACTAACGGTTCCCGTCGGATCACCGAAGTTAGGCGCTTTCGGGCTTAGCTGGCTGTCGAATGGGTGCCCGTACCGGTCTGTCGAGCGCTGTTCGTAAGCGGGGTGCACTCATCCCTTGTGAGGCCAATTGAAGAGATATTTGACCGAGAAGTAGCGGCTCCCGTCATGAAACTGACAACTGCCGGGAGAGCAGTGTGCTCACCACATACTCCTCCTTATCCGTAGCCAGTGTCGCCTATCGGCTTAGGGTGACATGGTGGTCGGGCGGTACTGTTGAACCTGTCGAGGCCTGTTCGGATAGAGTTTGGTTTATCCCGTTTCCCATAAGGAGCACACCGTTTAATAATGTGGTAATTGGTATGACTGCCTTAGAGTCAGCTATTTGTGCCTTGTAAAAGCCCAGAATAGCTGTACTCCATACAAGCCACATCCTCAAACCTCTGCTAGATGGAGATGAATATCTCTTCAAGGTGCAGCCGCAAGAATGGCTGCTAACTATTTGAAAAATATCAGTCGGTATCAACAGTTCCAAACAAGTTTGCTGTCATTATTTAAAATAAATACGTGTGGAAAATATTCGAAGTGCTTTTGGATAATTGAAATTACGTAATACGTTAATGAAAAATATATTGTCATACATCTTATGAAGGAAGTGCGCCTCACACTCTTTAACTACGAGCTGCACTTGCCCCAAAGACATGCACAGTCTTAATGTAAGCCATTCCAGTCGTGGGTGCTGTATTTCAAGGCTCTACACCTGACCATTCGTACATCTTATCCCCAGTTTGACAACTAAAAGGCTGTTTTTTTGAATTATAAACAAAGTCTGAACACGTTTAAATGATTTTTTTAGAAAATATTAACTACTGTTTTGCTCGTGGGCGCCTTTCTACGATCTCCTGACCGCGGTGCATACTTACCAGAAACCTGAACATGGTGCAGAGCTGTGATCCAGGAAACAACTGGAGGTACGGGAGAATGCAGTGCGGCAGTTTATATAGCGGTGAAAGTGCGGCTGCGTCGGCGTAGTGGGGCGGCAGGGTGGGGCGGCGGAGCTCAACCTAAATAAGCTGCGAGGCGGCGAGGCGGGGTTCAAGGATGGGGACCAGACCAGTCGTGCAGCGCTCCGGTCCAGCCGCCAGCCGCCAGGGACCAGCTGGTCCGCTCCAGGCCGGCCGCACACAGACACACGATACGGGCCGGCGTGTGGGCACACGGGTCCAGAGCCCGGCTGTCGATCGGAGTCACAGGACCAATCGGACAGCTTTCTCTCTTTCCACAGCCCGCCCACCGTCCCGTCGTCTTCAGAACCAAGAAAACGTTTTCAACCCATCAGTCAACTCCCTCGGTTTCAGTTCGCTGTAAATGTGACAACCACCAATTCAGACCAATTCAGTTCCACCCACTGTTCTGCCCTCAACTATAAGATTTTTTTCATTTTTTTTTTTTTTTCAGCAGCCTTCTCGATGGTTTGATACAGCTCACTACGAATTCGTCTCCTGTGCCAACCCTTCTACATCTACATCTACATACATACTCCGCAATCCACCATAAGGTGCGTGGCCGAGGGTACCTCGTACCACAACTGGCATCTTCTCTCCCTGTTCCACTCCCAAACAGAACGAGGGAAAAAATGACTGCCTATATGCCTCTGTACGAGCCCTAATGTCCCTTATCTTATCTTTGTGGTCTTTCCGAGAAATATAAGTTGGCGGCAGTAAAATTGTACTGCAGTCAGCCTCAAATGCTGGTTATCTAAATTTCCTCAGTAGCGATTCACGAAAAGAACGCCTCCTTTCCTCTAGAGAGTCCCACCCGAGTTCCTGAAGCATTTCCGTAACACTCGCGTGATGATCAAACCTACCAGTAACAAATCTAGCAGCCCACCTCTGAATTGTTTCTATGTCCTCCCTCAATCCGACCTGATAGAGATCCCAAACGCTCGAGCAGTACTGAAGAATAGGTCGCATTAGTGATTTATAAGTGGCCTCCTTTACATATGAACCACATCTTCCCAAAATTCTACCAATGAACCGAAGACGACTATCCGCCTTCCGCACAACTGCCATTACATGCTTCTCCCACTTCATATCGCTCTGCAATGTTACACCCAAATATTTAATCTACGTGACTGTGTCAAGCGCTACAAGCGCTACACCACTAATGGAGTATTCAAACATTACGGATTTCTTTTTCCTATTCATCTGCATTAATTTACATTTATCTATATTTAGAGTTAGCTGCCATTCTTTACGCCAATCACAAATCCTGTCCAAGTCATCTTGTATCCTCCTACAGTCACTCAACGACGACACCTTCCCGTACACCACAGCATCATCAGCAAACTGCCGCACATTGCTATCCACCCTGTCGAAAAGATCATTTATGTAGACAGAAAACAACAGCGAACCTACTACACTTCCCTGGGGCACTCCAAATGATACCGTCACCTCCGATGAACACTCACCATCGAGGACACCGTACTGGGATCTATTACTTAAGAAGTCTTCGAGCCACTCACATACTTGGGAACCAATCCCATATGCTCGTACCTTAGTTAGGAGTCTGCAGTGGAGCACCGAGTCAAACGCTTTCCGGAAGTCAATGAATATGGAATCCGTCTGATACCCTTCATCCATGGTTCGCAAGATATTACGTGAAATATCTTGCGTTTCGCAGGAGCGATGCTTTCTAAAGCCGTGCTGATGCATGGACAGCATTTCAGAGAGTAGCATCTCAGAGAGTAGCAATTGCAGCAAAAAGCCCTTCAATAATTTGCTGGGTGTATTCTAATCTCTGTCTCTACAGTTTTTACCGTCTACAGCTCCCTCTGGTACCATGGAACTACTCCGTGATGTGTTCGCGCGTGTCCTACCATGCTGTCCCTTCATCTCGTCAATGTTTTCCATATATTCCTTTCCTCGCCGATTCTCTGGGGAACCTCCCAATTCCTTCCCTTGTCAGTCCACCTAATTTTCAACATTCTTCTATATCATCAAATCTGACATGCTTTGAGTCTCGTTTGTTTCGATTTTCCCACAGTCCACGTCTCATTGCCACACAATCCTGTGCTTCAAACGTACTTCCAGATTTTCCAGCTTCTCTGACAAAATTGAAATTTGTGGTAGGGTCTTATGGGACCAAACTGCTGAGGTCATCGGTCCCTAAGCTTACACGCTACTTCATCTAACTTCAACTAACTTACGCTAAGGAGAACACACACACACACACGCCCGAGGCAGGACACGAACCTCCGACGGCGGGAGCCGCGCGGACCGTGGCAAGACGCATTAGACCGCGCGGCTACCCCGCGCGGCCCAGCTTCTCTATCATGTTCAAATCTCAGACATTATAGAAAGTTCTCCTCCCGTCGGTTAGTCAAGCCTGGTAGCCAGTCCCGGAGACCCTAAGAGGTTCTATTCCGGAATCTTTTGCCCGTGGTAAAATCGTCATGACATTTTTGCAATTACAGGCCATATGTCCTATGGATACACGCTATGTCTCTTTAATGCAGTGTTTTCCATTGCCTTCTGCGTCGTCATGCCGTTGATCATTACTTATTCTTCCGCGTTATAAGGACAGTGTCCCAGCCCAAGGGCAAGAGAGTGCCCTGAACCTCAGTCTGCTCCTCCGCCCTCTTCGACAAGCCCGTTAGCAGTATGAGGGTGACTTCGACATCTTATGCCGGAAATCTTTGGTCGCCATTGCTGATGATGTTTATTCAAAATTTGAAGAGCGACGGGATTCGAACTCGGTATTATTGCCAGTTAAGGAAGCTGTTTCTTTTTTATTAATTTTGTTCGTCATTTTTCTCAGTATTTTGTCTGGGCGAATGTCACGTGACATCCCTCCAAGTTCATCGCTGAATACCACATATTCGTTTTTCTTTCGAAGGGCAGCTAGCCCTCTGACCGTATACGCTGAGCTACCGTGCCGGCGCCTCTGGAACACGGGTGCGTGCGTTCTAAGCTGTTAAGCCATAGAAACGACTGCCTGCATCATTCTTTTCACGGTTCAGATTATTTCAATTTTTCCACACGATTCTTGAACGGGAGTCATCTTTCCGCAATATACGTTGAATACAGAACCATTAGGCTTTCTGGGTAAATGTCACCGAAACAAGAAAGATTAGTTTCTTTCGTACCTAACAGCTCCTGTAAAGATGTTGACGAGTCTCCGTATTGCGATCACCCTGCAGAATCAAGACGAGATGTCATTTGGAGTAGGCACAAGAGCTAGAAGAGCTGCCAGTGAGTCAGGCGGGTGCTGCAGGTCTCCATGACTGTCTGGAACAACGCAGTTTATGACGAATTCTGTGAGGACTTGCAAGTCGCCGATGTGGCACCACCTAAAAAGGACTTGAAATACGGCGGCCGAACTGGACGTATATCTACCAACAGTAAAGTTTGTATGAGTAGCTATTTATCACTTTCTACAATCTACTGTATACCAGCAACTAAGGCTAACGTATGATCAGCACATCTGTGAGTCATATACAATGAATGGATAGCAACACAACGTCTGCGGTAACACCAACATCAAAATTAGTATATGTGACTGAAATGATTTTTTTATTACAGTTTAGGTACACTGATAAAACGCAAATAATTACTTTTGCACAAGTGTACGATATCTCTTTTAGCGATGATTTAATTTAGTGTGAATTCCACCATGTGATTTAATCAGAACCTCCAAAAGAAGTCGTAACATAAAATTATAGACGGCTTGAATACATTTTTGGCGAAGTTTTCTCCAGGAAGCTGTTATTTGAAGCCACTAATCAGTTGTGGCTGCTGGAGAACCGCGACGATCAAGTTGTAAACTAGCCACCGGTACAGTATGTTCAGTGGGTGAGAAGTGCGACGAACGTGGAGGCTAGGTCGTGAAAGCAATGGAAACTGATGTTTTTCGAAGAAGACGTCCACATTCCTCATCCTGCTGAAGTGTGAAGAGGCACCGCTTAGGAATCGAAGATCGTCACCGATGTAGCAGTTGCTAGAGAGGTGTCCCTCAACGTTCGGGGTTGAAGCTGTGTCCTGTAACGGCCTCAGACATCGTAAACGGCATCTGTCCAATATGCTGCTCCAAAACAAAGGCTGCCAGTTCGCAGTCCTTAGCGTAAAGACTAAAACGTAAGCGTACAGTCGGCCGGTGTGGCCGTGCGATTCTAGGCGCTTCACTCTGGAACCGCGTGACCGCTACGGTCGCAGGTTCGAATCCTGCCTCGGCATGGATGTGTGTGATGTCCTTATGTTTTAGGTTTAGCTAGTTCTAAGTTCCAGGGGATAGATGACCACAGATGTTAAGTCCCTTAGTGCTCAGAGCCATTTGAACCATTTTTTTTTCTAAGCGCACATAACTGGAAAACAGGTTGAAGTAGTGCTCATCCAGGAACATTGCAGTTTGTCACTCAGCTCGCCAACATCCACAATATTTTATCACAACTGAGGGTTTATCGAATTAACGGTATAGCTAACAGACGGGTCCTGTCATGCTTAGCAGAAAGAAAGCTAAAAGTAGAACATCGTGATTCATCAACATCAGAAGGAGGTATTTCTCTGATTTGGAGGGATATCATTAATGGAGTTGCACACGCTTGGGCATACTGTTCCTTCTAATGTATGTTATTTAACTTTAATTTGCGAGTCGCGTTCCGTAAGTAATGCGACACGTTATTTTTCTCTGCCAGTTTTAGTGAGTCGTTGGGCGAGGCGTCTCTAATCATGGCAACAAAGTTGGGCAAAGCTGTCAGACCTCCCATGTGCCGGCCAGCCGCCAATACGTCAGTATATGGAGTAGCGCCACACGTCGACCAGTAGAGTGGCACTCAGTGGGCATATTGGCTCTCCCAGTACAGTGGCGTAAGGCCTTCACAGTGAGCAGAGATTAAGTTGAAAAATAGGATTCTGTTGCCGAAAGAGTGAGCAATAATACGGTATATTGGAATCCTGAATAAACCTCCTTTCAGAAACAAATGTGTCGCATTACTTACTGGGCGCCCCTAGTAACACACGCCTTTAGAGTTAGTAATTTTTGGAGATGAAACATGTATTGTAATCAGTCTCAACATACATACAGAATCTGAGGAAACTGCAATTAACATGTATAGTAGTATTATTGACTAGTTTTCTGCACTGGTCTCTTAATTTAAAAACGACACATCGTATCCAAAATGTTCAAATGTGTGAATTCCTAAGGAACCAAACTGCTTAGGGCATCAGTCCCTAGACTTACACACTACGTAAACTAACTTATGCTAAGAACTACACACACACCCATGCCCGAGGGAGGAATCGAACCTCCGGCGGGAGGGTCCGCGCACATCAATGATAAGTTTGACGTATGAGTAGAAGTTAGAAACCAGTGCAGAATCTTCACCATTATTAAATGAATAATTAACCACAATTTAGATTAAAAAAAAACACATTTTATTCTTAAACAACTCAGTGCAGCCACTTCTGCAGTTCTTATTGTAGACCTTGGAAAGAGCAGTTCGTAACGAAACATACTTCGATTATTTTCATTGAGTAATGTCGTACGGAATTATAAAATGGAGTAAATCTGTGTTAAGGGAGAAATTCTTCATTGCGAAAAAGTGTGTCATAGGAATAATACGTGGTGCTCAGTCTCTATCATCTTGTAGACAAATGTTTGAGGAGTTAATCATTTCACCTGCCCCAACTCAGCATAGATTTCCTTTTATGAAATTTCTTGAAAATAATCTTGGTTCAGAAGAAATTACATCCATAATTACAATACTAGAAGAAGGAATTACCTACATTATTCTTCCTTAATTGACTTCAGGTCAAAAAAGGAGGAGTAACCCCTCTACTAAAATTTTTGATGACTTATCCAATACAGTAAACGCTTGACAGACAATAAGTTTCGAAGCAAGCAGGAAACGTTCCTTCGGGACAACTCTTATTCTACAGAAGAATTTTTATTTACAAACTTGCAGAGGATTTGGTGCATAGGTGATACACACTTCCTTTTGTCACTTAATATTGTTTTCTGTTATGCAAACGTTTCTCCAAATGCTCAATATGCAGCCATATTTAACTACAATTTGAGTTATTGATTCGCAAAGTGTCTTGTTTTCACGTCATTACAACTTACAGTGCAAAGTGACTCAAGGTACATCTAACAAACTATTTAATCAGAGATGACATTCACGTGCTCACTGCCATCTGATGTATTTGTAGGTCCCGGACAATGCAAGCTTATGCAATGAAATGCTTGCCATCAAACCAGTCATAGACAACATAGACAGGTTTAGACTCGGTAAAGCATTCAGCACTCCAACTCAAGAAGGCTGTCACCCTGTGCTACGGTAATATTTCATCGTTCACTATTTGCTCGCTGCTGCTTACAATCCTCTTCTACCCCCAATTTCATCCATCACAGACGAAGTTTTTAGAAAGGTTGCAACTGTGTAATTCGTGATTTAATTAATGACACACAGCATCAGTTACCTATACACACAAAAGACAATATCCTGACTGACAAACTCATCACAGCCCAGCCCAAAGCACTAAGAATAAAAGTTTGAAATTTGGAGAGAGTGTTGATCTTACGCTGCCGGCGTCGTCTAAGAAGGAATTTTTCAAAATTTCTCTCCCAAGAGGGTGGAAAAGGCAATGGAAGGTTTTTTTTTTTGAAAATATGTCGGTATTAGGGCAATTTTAAAGCTAGACCTACGAAAATTGGAATTTGGTTTCTCGGCCAGAAATAAAAAATATGTGTTTCTGCATTTTTGGAAATTTAACCTCTATGGGGAGAAATAGTGGGTGAAAGTTTGTTTTTGAAAATAAATCATTCTTAAAGAACTACTAAAGTATGTTTGAGACTCTTCTATGAAAATTGGTCTTTGACTTCTCGGTTTTTGGAAACCTAAGCACTAAGAGGGTGAAGCAGGAAATGAAATATTTTATGAAAGTATTTAATTATGAAAGCACCGTAAACCTAAATGTATGAAAATTTGAAAGAAAAACATATTTCACTGTTTTTAGAAATTCACACTCTAAGGGGGTAAAATAGGACCAAACTGATTTATGTCAGATTTCCCCGCTCTGTGATGAGAAGAATCGTGTCCACATCTAGGATTAACTCAAGGGAGGCAGCAACCTGAAAGCTGAGTCAACTCCTGCGCTTTTGCTACATGTAAAAGAAACAAATTTATTGAAAGACCTTTTCGAAAAACATTTTCCTTGTATCATAAAAAACAAACTACCACGTTTTGTGGATTCTCATGTTATTTCGCTATGTCATTCATTCCAAACAACTTCAGGGAAATTGTTGGTTAAAAATACTTGATTATTTCAAAATGTCTCACATCACAGCCTGTGGTTGTCTTTGCGTTATTGGTCATACACTATGTCATAAAGCTATCCGGACACCCCAAAAACATACGTTTTTCATATTAGGTGCATTGTGCTGCCACCTACTGCCAGTTACACCAATCAGCGACGTCAACAGTCATTAGACATCGTAACAGAGCAGAATGAGTCGCTCCGCGGAACTGACGGACTTCGAACGTGGTCAAGTGAGTGGGTGTTCCTTGTGTCATACGTCTGTACGTAAGATTTCCACACTCCTAAACATCCCTAGGTTCACTGTTTCCGATGTGATAGTGAAGTGGAAACGTAAAGAGACAGGTACAGCACAAAAGCGTACAGCCTGACCTTGTCTGTTGACTGACAGAGAATGCCGACAGTTGAAGAGGGTCGTAATGTGTGACAGGCAGACATCTATCCAGACCATCACGCAGGAATTCCAAATTGCATTATGATACACTACAAGTACTGTGACACATAGGCAGGAGGTGAGGAAACTTCGATTTCATGGTCGAGCGGCTGGTCATAAGCCACAGATCACGCCGGTAAATGCCAAACGACGCCTCGCTTGGAGTAAGGAGCGTAAAAATTGGGCGGTTGAACAATGGAAAAACGTTGTGTGGATTGACGAATCACGGTACTCATTGTGGCGATCCGATGGCAGGATGTGGGTATGGCTAATGCCCGGTGAACGTCATCTGCCAGTGTGTGTTGTGCCAACAGTATAATTCGTAGGCGTTGATGTTATGGTGTGGTCGCATTTTTCTTGGAGGACGCTTGCACCCCTTGTTGTTTTGCATGAGACTATCACAGCACAGTCCTACATTAATGTTTTAAGCATATTCTGGCTTCCCACTGTTGAAGAGCTATTCGGTGATAGTGATTGCATCTTTCAACACGACCGAGCACCTGTTTATAATGCACAGCCTGTGGCGGAGTGGTTACGCGACAGTAACCTCCCTGTAATGGACTGCCCTGCACAGAGTACTAACCTAAACCCTTTACAACACCTTTGGGATGTTTTGGAACGCCAACTTCGTGCCAGGCCTCACCGACCGACATCGATACCTCTCCTCAGTGCAGCGCTCCGTGAAGAATGGGCTGTCATTCCCCAAGAGACTTTCCAGCACCTGACTGAACGTATGCCTGCGAGAGTGGAAGCTGTCATCAAGGCTAAGAGTGGGCCAACACCATATTGAATTTCAGCATTACCGATACTTTTGATTACATAGAGTATTTGTTACGATATTACTAAATTGAGTAACTCAAAGACAGTTGTTCGAAGAATTTGCAGTGAATTAAGATGGCGTGTTCAGACTGCTAATCTCAAGGAAGTAGAAACTGGCAGTCACAGTGGTGTCATATTTCGAATGCGTATCTCCATATCACCGAGAGTTGAAAGCTTTGTTAAAAGGCAGAGTGAAAAAAGTGACCCACCAGGATTCAGTAACACAACCTTTTGGTTTCCAGTCACACACTTTGCAGCTAGACCACCACACCAGTGGCAATTTAGATCCCCCTCGTTGCATTCTCAAGACACTTTTGATAGCTGTTTGCTACGTGTCAATGACATCATTTTCGCAACTTAACTTTAATTCTTCACAATTCAAATAGTTTGTACGAAATAAATTATACACAGAAACCTTCTTTGTGAGTTAGTGCATTTATTTCTCAAAACAGGATCAAAATTCAAAATACCTACAAATTCTAAATACCTACAGCTGTACAAGAGACTGTCCTGCGTATACAAACAGACATGCGCAAACGACTTCAAATATATATATATATATATATATATATATATATATATATATATATATATATAGAGAGAGAGAGAGAGAGAGAGAGAGAGAGAGAGAGAGAGAGAGACAAGAAAATGAAGAAGAAGAAGAGATACTAAGTTCACTTGTTATCAGACATCAGTTAAAATAAAAGTAAAAAAAAATTAGTCGATGAAACTCCTATAAGCTTGAAACGAGTCACTGTTATCAAGAGATCTTAAGTGATCTACATTTCTGACTCCCATTGTTAGTCTTGTTGCGTTCCTAGTCTGATTTATTTTGTCCCGTGTCCAGCTTCGTGTAGCCTAATTTCATGTGCTTTAACGAAGGTTTGATTTTGATACAGTATATCGCGCTAGTGTTGCTATTCTATTTTTATTGTCATTCCTTCCAGTTTGTATAATCATTAGTGGTATGGTTGTCTATTGCTTTGTGCCCTCCTTCTTACTTTAAAGCTAAAGTTATTTTGAAGGGCGGAAATCATACCATTTGCATATTACACCAGATTTTAAGTTAATGAATATTTATAGTTTGGTCATATTCATAGTGTTTTACTTTTATGTTTTACTTTTACTCGTGTGCTGTGATCTATTGAATTATGTTGTTAATAAATGTGTTTAAAATCTGGTAAATACATACGTCTATACTACCCACAGCCACATTCCACTCCCACTGTTTCCTGTGCCACACACAAAACACGAATGTGACGAATACACTTGTGGCCATTATCGAGAGCGTAAGTAGAACTCAGAGGTTAGGATAGTAAGCTTTAATGAAGCGACACGACATCCGCAAATAGGTGGTGTGCATAGAAAACAAAATAATTGAACAGGTAATATTATCGCTTTGTGTAGCATTATGTGTGTAAAACATAACAGCTCTGAAACGCAATAGCAGCTCTTGTATTTCCACTTTTTGATCCCTTCCTTAGTTTCGCCATAGAGCGAATCACATCACTCTACATCCACCATTCCTGCCACAAAACGACTAACCGGTTAGCAACGGAAATCCGCCTGTACGTAGAGAATGCTTAAATATTTAAACTGTGCAATGTAGATTGTTCACAAAAATATGATTTGACATACGTCTCTCTTCAAAAGTGACGGTTCCCAAACAGTTTCCGAGACAGCATGCTTTCGGATGAATTTCTCCACATATATCGCCCCTTTTCCATCAAAATATAATAGTTGCCCATTAAAAGAAAAATGGATTTCCATAAAACCGTGGAGATGCGATATATCTATCCACGTCAAGAGATAGGATCCCAAGAAGATTTCGAAGCCATGGGCCAGTTATTATCAAATCTGAGACTCACAGGAGTATCTTTATGTAGCTTCGCCTATCATCGGACGCTGTAGTTTTATTTCTATCGCCTGGAGGGTGGCTATTCACCTTATTTTATCGTCATATGTGTGCTTTGGCGGTGATATTACTTCGAAGTATTAGGTTGCATTCGGGCGGCAGGAGAAAGCTCGTGTTCGTCATGTTTCGAGGTTAATGTTCGACAGCTCAAATCCTGAAGCGAAACCCGTCACTGCTCACAAATCATATCGGCTTCAAAGTTTCCACTGTGCTTGTTATTAATCATTGACATCACGTGACTTAACGTAAGCTATTGCTTGTATTTAATCTATTGGCGCGTACACTGGCTGTTAATCTGTTCACTGTAGTACTTGCTTATCCTACATCTCGACGTCTCTGTATGAAACTTATTGGGACAGCAAAAAAGGGGAGCATGTAATTCAAAAAGGAATTTGCCGAATTTGTATCTACAGGATATATGTTTATCAAAGTCGGACCAAGTGTCGTGCCTTGCAGAAACAATTCAGGCATATCAACATTTGATTAAAATATCTGGAGCTTCTGCAAAAGTACGTACGAGTATGTTCACGTATATTATGCACGTTTGCTACCACTGTGCATGATAGGTTTATGCCTTTCGTTCTTATACTGTTTATAGCTGTCATTTTCTTAGGAACTGTAGTATAGTCGTCTATTTTTACAAAATAAAATCAGTCATCAGCTGCACTGCTGGAATAGTTTATCGCGCTTAACTGTTTTCGGTAGATTATTGTGTCATCTTCTGAAGTTCAATACTGACTTATAACATGGTTAAACAGACTTCATATTCTGATCCGACAACTAAGAAACCCTTCTTTAATGAGCCACAATAACATGACATATCGGAAAATGAACTTAGTGCATTCGATAATTGCCACCACAAACTATCAGCCTCATACTCCGACATATCATGTTTATTATGATTTATGAACGAAAGATCTGTTACTTGCCAGTCCAGATATTGAAGTTCTGAAGATGCAGATTAATCTGTAGAAACCTGTTAGGTGCAATAAAATATAGTTCACATTTTTCATTGTTAACTGAGACCCATTTTTTTTTTCTCGTAATGGTGCAAGGAGAAGTTCTAAATTTTCACATAAGCTGAAACATGTTTAGGAATGAGATTTCGTAAAAGATGCTCCTCGTTAAAGGAAATATGTTGACTAGCTTTTAGAAATTTGAACTTAATGTTCCTGTAGGTAGTGACAGCTTTTCTTACCTGTCTAGGCATCAGACTGCAGATTCATTAAGCTGCAATAAGATATTTTGAAAAATATATTTCACTTTTTTATTTACATCAAAAAAACTTTTACAAGGCGTTCAAAGAAGTTTTTGTGACGAAGTTTTAAAACGGACGAAGGAACGAAACCACCACAGTAAAAGAAATTCTTAAAAATACAATCTCTGTATGGAGATACGACAGATCACAATACATCACCAAAAGGTAGACTACGTAAATATTACAGCAATCCCAAAATCCCTAATTTCTAGCCACGATGTAAGATGATAATGCTGAAGTATGCAGACAGATGTTGAGAGAACGATTTCTCAACAACACTATAACAGTAATAATAATAAAGGAATTCTTCTTACGGAAAAGAAGTCATAAATTATGCACATCAAATAACACGGTGAGCGCATTTCATGTCTCCTTTTTCCATTTATCTAAAACACAAACTAGAGAAACTATTTGGCTGTAGGACAAAATATAATTCACAACGCTCCATTGATTTTAATTGCCTTTTGACATGTTTAGAACCGAAAGAATCTCGTGCCGTTCCTTATCCCGGCAATCCTGGAAGGCGGAAAGCTAATATTGATGATATGCTGAAAAACCTGTGCACAGGTTTGAAAGAGCCAATCAGCTATTGCGCAAAGCTATCACGTAAATAATAATAAAGCATATTAATAATGCGAAATCAAATTAAGCAAAAGGTACGTTTCATTTTTGCTCCCCATCGACATTGAAATCATTATAAACGAACTGTAATTTACTTGTACCAAGTTGGAGAAGGAATTAGGACACCACTTAAAAAAAAAATAAATAAATAAATAAAATAAAAATTCAAGGTATCGCCCGAAGCGATTTATCAAAACCGAAGAAGTGAAGTCAAGAGAGCCAGATTATCGTAACCAGATCGTGAATAAAGTCTTGCGTTCTGGCTGTTAAAATACTTTTGTTAGAAATTCGCTAACAGCTTCGAATTTTCAGGTGATACGTTTTATAAGCTAAGCAATCTGACTGTTTAAAACAACTTTCACCTGAAAATGCATCTCTACTAATGCGAAACCGTTTGTGACTTTTTAATAAAAGTATTTTAACAGCCAGTGCCGAAGATTTTATTCACAGTGTACAATTTTAGCTGCGGTTCCCCTCCTTTTAAAATAATGTGGTCCCAACAGTAGCTTAACTTCTCTCGATTAAATACTTCGATTTCTAATACACATCGAGCGTTTTACGTTAAAGTGATGGCTGTGTTCTGTATCAACTACCTACTGGTGCGGTCTGTGGGAATCATTCATATCGAACCTAAGTGTAAATGGTTGCGGAAACATACTTGACCTCTTAGTAATAGTACTCCTGACCACAAACACGGGGATCAGTGACCACAAGATGGTTGTAGCTAGACTGAGTACCATAACATCCAAACCCACCAAAAATAAACACAAAATACATCTATTTAGAAATGCAAATAAAAATTTGCTTGAACCTTTCCTAAGAGACAGTCTCCCCTCCTTCCAATATGACTATGTAAGTGTCTTGCAGAAGCAGAGAAACAAGCATGCCAAATTAAAAAAAAAAAAAAAAAAAAAAAAAAACACACACACACACACAAAATCCCCAAGATTCGTTAAGTTATTCAGAAGCTCACAATTTAGCGAGGAATTCAACGCGAGATGCTGCCACTAAAGCAGAGTTACTAAACTCGGTTTTCCGAAATTCTCTCATAAAAGAAGGTGAAGTAAATATTCCAGAGATCGAATCAAGAGCAATTGCCGACATGAGTAACTTAGAAGTAGACACCCTCGGTCTAGCGAAGCAGCTGAAAACATTTATGAAATGCAAAGCCTCCGGGCCAAATTCTATATCAGTCAGTTTCCTTTCAGAGTATGCTGATACAAAAGCTCCATACTTAGAAATCATACACAACGGCTCGCTAGTACTAAGATCCATACCCAAAGACTAGGAAGTTGCACAAGTCACAACAGTACTCAAAAAAGCAAATAAGAGTAATTCGTTGAATTACAGATCCATATCACTAACGTCGATTTCAAGTGGGATTTTGGAATATAAATTGTGCTCGAACTTTATTAACGACCTCGCAGATGACGCTTTATTGACAAAGAGCCAACAAGGATTCAGAAAATATCGTTCTTGTAAAACAAAACTAGCTCTTTATTCTCACGAAATAACGACTGTCATCGACAAGGGACGTCAAACTGATTCCATGTTTTTAGATTTCCAGAAGGCTTTTGACACCATTCCTTACAAGCGTCTTCTAACTAAAGTGTAGTGCCTTTGTAGTATCGTCTCAGTTGTGTGACGGGAATCGTGATTTCCTGTCAGAAAGAGACGGAAAGTCGTCGAGTAAAACAGAAGCAATATCTGGCGTTTACCAAGGAAGTTTTATAGGCCCTCTGCTGTTTCTGATCTACGTAAACGATTTAGGAGACAATCTGAGATTGCTTGCAGATGATGCTGTCATTTACTGTCTTGTAAAGTCATCAGAGGATCGAAACGAATTGCAAAATGATTTAGACAAATTATCCGTGTTGTGCAAAAAGCGTCAACTGACACTAAATAATGAAAAGTGTGAAGTCATATACATATTACTAAAAGGAATCCACTAAATTTCATTTACAAGATAAATCACGGAAATAAAGGCTGTAAACTCAACTAAACACATAGGAATTACAAACACGAATAACTTAAAATGGAACGATCATATAGATAATGTTGTGGGTAAAGCAAAACCAAAGACTGCAAAAATGGCTCTGAGCACTATGGGACTTAACTTCTGAGGTCATCAGTTCACGTAGAACTTAGAACTAGTTAAACCTAACTAACCTAAGGACATCACACACACCCATGCCCGAGGCAGGATTCGAACCTGCGACCGTAGCGGTCGCGCGGTTCCAGACACAGCGCCTAGAACCGCTCGGCCACCCCGGCCGGCTCAAAGACTGCGATATATTGGCAGCAAACTTAGCAAATGTGACAGCTCTATTAAAGGAGACTGCTTACACTAACCTTGTTCGCCCTCTTCTAGAGTACTGCTGTGCGGCGTGAGATCCACATCAGATAGAATTGATGGAGGACACCGAAAAGCTTCAAATAAGTGCAGCTGGTTTCGCATTATCGCGAAGTAGGAAAGGTACCATCGACATGAAACACAAACTGGGCTGGCAGTCGTTGAAACAAAGGCGTCTTTGCCGCTGCAGAACCTTCTCATGAAATTTCAACCACCAACTGTCTCCACAGAGCGTGAAAATATTTAGTTTGACGCCTACCTACATAGGGATAAATGAGCAGCATAATAAAGTAAGAGAAATCAGAACTCACACGGAAAGAGTTAAGTGTTCGTTTATTGCGAACTGCAGAGTAATCATGGAGACGTTGATGTAGGTGTGTGCCAAAATACTCACGTCCTGATGGAGACACAGAAGATTCTTGGAAGAATTCCATAACCTGGTAAATAATTGCAAATCCTACTACATGGAGATATTAAGGGATTTTAACACAAAAGTTACTCCAAAACTTTAAAAATATTCAGCTGGTAACTTAGATACGCTATCAGAAATGATAGAGGTTGTACCTTAAAAGAACGAGTCGAAGAAAAAATAAACAACACACTATTTCAGAAGCGAATATAGAGAAAAAGGACTTGGCAAGTACTATGTGGCTTTGAAGTTAAATACTTTGTCAAAGAAAGAAGATATTGCACGGAATTTTGCTGCCCTAAACCACTTTGGTGTTTATTATAGGTTCCTAAAATGCAGAGTAGACGACGATACAATGTCAAAAAAATAGTCTTTGGAAAATTATAAAAGTTCTGATCGACAAAAAGATAAAGTTAAGCAACAATCTCTGCATTTTACGGAATGAAGAATATGCGGACATCGACGAAAGCCACACACATTTCATCGTTGAAGACGACAGACGACTCTGTAGCTACCAGCAGACAGAAAACTGTAAAATAGAGACCCATAAGCCTCCTCATGTTTCCTACAAATTATTTGCCAAATTATGAACAGCGAAGAAAAAATTATGGATTTTACTGAAGGAAGGGGATCATTTGGTATTAGAGGTGGATGTCGTTCAACGGACGACTTGTAAGACAAGATCGAAGTTACTGAATAAAGATTTCAACATGTATTATCTTCTACGCGAGAGTTACTCACCTGATAAATTTTCTACACAAACTATATGAATAGCCCTAGAGATACAAGACATTAACATTAGTAAGAGAGTCAATTGGAAATTAATGCCTCCCATTTATTTTCGTGGAAACTAGCAGACACTAAAAACATATTAGCAATTTAAATGAAGCAAAATTCCAACTACCTACTGTCATTTAATGAGATTGTGACCACCATTCATCAAGCACTTTTACCAACGGTGAACAAGGGGCTGCATGTCACGCTCGTAATAATCTGAACCAGCTGCGATCTGTCTCTCTATAACAGATTTGATAAAAGAATACGATTATGTAAAATGTAGGCTACATCTAAATCTGGTATGGAGCGAGGGCAATACGATTGCCTGTATGCTTTTGCACGAGCCTTGATTTCTCTTATCTGGCATTCGGGGTCCGTACGTGAGATGTATTTTCGTGTCAGTAGAATAGTTCTGCAGTCCGTCCGTCACAGTGGTTCACGAACGGAACGTTCATCTTCCCTCCAGGTATTCCATTTGAACTCACGGAGCAGTTCCGTGATACTCGTATGCTGATGGAACCTACCAGCACCCCTCTGAATTGTTTCGATGGCTTCCTTTAATGCCGCCTGATGGGGATCCTAAATTATACACTGGTACTGAAGAATAAGCTGCGCAAGTGTTCTGTTCACGGTCTCATTTGTACATGATATTTAATCAGTGTGACGGGTCAAGCAGCGTAGCACAATAATGTGTTCAAACTTTACGGGGTTTCTCCCTAATTCATTTGCATTACGCTACATTTAGAGCAAGTTGTCATTCGTCATACAAAATAGAAATTCTGATTCCCATACGCTACAATACCATCAGCAAACAGTCGCCGGTTGCTGCTCACCCTATTCGCCACATCGTTTGTGTTTAAGGAATAATAGTGGTAGTATAACACTTACTTTGTTACTTCTTCTACTCAACATTTACATGATATCTGTCAGATCAGACAAGTGCAGAATATGAATTCAGTGATGCAGTTTCATTTAAGCTTCATCACGATAGTAGAAAATTAAGAATTCCAAACCAAGCCAGACGATGAATTTCCGTCCCACCAAAACAGTACTGACCAGGAAATGAGGAATTTTTCAGATCTTTAAACAGAGAAAACTGAAACCCCATACAGTTTAACGAAACATATCTGAACCTCCTTGGTTTTGCTGACGATGCTGAATTTTTTACCTCTAGCGGACATAGACTTCCACAAACAATGGAAGAAATTAATGGATCTAGTTTGAAAGCAGACCTATGTACAAAACGTTATAGATATAAAGGTACAATTTACACATCTAAAGGAAAATAATACAAATTAAATACAAGTCATAGAACACGTGGATGAATTTTTGCGTTTAGAGTATTTGAAGACAATGACTGAACTGACACCAAAAGAAACCGACAGAAGAACAAATTGCTTGCTTTTGGTAAACTACGTGCGAAAGAAGATCGCTAGGAAGATCAAGGAAAAGGTGGAGAGATGGAATCCATGAGGACTTGTTCAGATCGACATAGAGGTTGATTGAAGACAGAAGGCACGAAACAGAATCCACTGGTAGAGGAGCCTTGTAGCTGTGTGCGGTGCTCTGGGTGTGACCGTGTAACGCAAAGCAAATACCAAAACATTTTGCAAAATTAACTTTGTGATGTGTCTGAAAAGTAAATTCACAGTCGGTGTGTATTACCAGTTTTGATTTATAGCTGTGAGATGCAATTTAAATGCCAATATCAAATCTGAAATTTTTTTCAGCGGGAAATGGAAAGGTGCATGTTGGAATTTAATGGGAGGGACAGGAAAACGAACGGAATAAACTGGAGTGTAAGACTGCAGCGAAAATGAAATGGAGGTGCACAGGACATTAAATCAGGTTCCCTACAAGTATTTCTCTATAATCTTGATTTGTATCTACTAAACTTTATGTATGTTGAGTTGTCAGTTTTCTAGTACTCATGGGCAGTCTGTTTCATTGTACTGTTTGTGGCACTATGAAGTGCTCCCACTTCTCAATAATTTTCCAAAACTACTACGGCAGGCCAGGCTGACCAATGACATTTCCCACATTTTCGCGTCAGAGGCGTACAGCTAAAGAAAGGAATTTATTTTGGCTCTGTCCTGTCGGTGTCTGAAAGGAGCGTGGTATTTTGTTACAGCACGTTGTTTCCTATGACCTTCCCAAGATTCCTATCTGCTTTATACATATGAAATTCCAGCTACAGGTATTCTTGGGAGAAAGTTGCACTTTCACACTTAAAGAATCCTAACACCTCGCCTGCCGTGTTCCGTCGAAAGCATAGCCTGCCTACCGTCCACTGGTACATTGTGCTCTCCTATCGAGAGACAGGCGCCGTCTTCTCTGCATTCTCCGCCCAAGGCTCATTGTTTGTCTGCTTACCGGGACCTCTACTGTAGTGTACAATGTCCTCGCCACAATAAAACGCTTTAGGAAAGGGGGAGTGGCGGTCATCTTGTGCAGAATTCCGCGAAAATTTCTCTGCGGGCGCCCCGACGACCGTGGCGTTCATTACCTGCTGTCCGTATTGTGTCGGTTCGCAACGTGCGCTCCCTCTCCTGTCTAGCACACACAATAGCTTTCCTACTTGACATCGGCCTCGCCTTTTACAACCTGCGCTAAGTTAAGGGTGTCCTTCGGCCCGCTTTGATCTGCTGTGTGTCTGTGAAATTACCAGCCCAGCCAAACCAATTCTCAAGAAATAAAACGCCAACAAGTACTTCATGTATTGGCAATCACTATCGGATAACCTTTAATAAAAATAAAGGAATACGCTATTTTGAGATCAAATTAATTCGATCTACGTATCATTCCATAAAATTGCATATCAAATATCGATAGTCTGAAAGTCGACGAAACAGTTTTGCCATTTTCCAGAGGGTAACAATACATCCGTTTAACCAGTAAGGGAAAACCCAGCTAGCGTCTCTATTGGACATCCATGGCCTTGGCAGTGGTCGTTGCAATCCCTATGTCGTTAATGAACAAGAGTTGTACCATTAAAAAAAAATCGCAAATCTAAATATGCCTGTGGAGATCTAGGGGGAACCTTGTTTAATACGTACTGAGCTTTAAGTGTGCCGAGAAGAGATGAATGTTCAGTACATGACAGTACTCAAAGCCTGAACATCTCCGTCTGCAAGCAGTACATAGCTGTCATTACTAATTTAACTGTAGTACAGCCGAAGAAGAAGTGGATAATGTACCCTATCAGTACGGAGAAAAATATGTCAGCGTGATATAATATTAATAACATCTTATTTCTGGAAATATTACAGTTTTAAAATTCTTATAGTTGCCTTTATACAATGTCCAGTGTGTACCTCTTCATCTCTGCAAAGTGCTCGCTAGCACATAGGCAAGTAGCGACAGGTCATTCGGTGGATTCTCTTCTATACTTCCGCTACTGCCATGAATGTGTAGCGATGGGAGCTTTGACCCTTGCGTGTATGAGCGGCTGGACTATGAAAACTGCAAGAGAGGGGTCTGTAAAGACAACTACCTTAAACCAACTCCTAAACGTTACTTTTAAAAGAAAATATAAACTTTTGAATGGGTTGGTGACACAGAACGAATAAGGAAGTATTTATGAGGGTAGTGTGATTTTTATTTTATTACAGTATTAAATACAATATTATAATTTATATTATAACGTTTCATAGTTGAGTAACTAACTGTCAGTTTTACTGACTCACACCATAATATTTGCTCATTAAAAGTAATACTCCTCACGAATAATTTCACTGTGTTTTTTGTACTTATATTTTGTGCATTTGCAAAATGATTGATCGCTTCTCTATCTTACAGCTGTGGACACAAGAAGCATCTTCGTTTCGGCGATCTTCCGGTTGCCGCAATTTTGTTCCCTTGGCTACTAATTTCACCTCTCCATATAAGAAAAGTCCTGTTTTCGTCAGGTCTGCCTTCGATGTAGCCAGGATGTTACTGTGAAAATAAGCACTAGATATTTATTGCTACTAGACCCAATACGGTTGTCCATAAGATAAAATAGCATCTTCTTCACTGTTTCTTCCAAGTGTATGTACTTGCATTCTGGCCAAGATAATCAACTCCTGATCTTAACTGATTCTAAAATAATGTTGCTTTCATGTCTTTCGTTACTGTGGTGCTGTTTTGGAGAAACTTAGTAACATCACACGTTTGTTATTTCTGCCCACACAACGTAAACTGTCAAATTGTCTTCGACACGAAAATAACGATCACAAGGTCATGGAAGGCTTCATTTGTAGTGGATTTTCCTTTTTATTTAATTACTCTACCTCTTAAAATTACTGTTACAGGACAGGGCGTAATTTTCGTGATACTGTCTACTCGTATTACGGTCCTGTCTTCTTGATCAAAGAGAGCTTCACGTTACAACCATTCAGTAATAATTTATTTAAAGTTTTGGTCACTTGTCTTTACTTCACATGTTCTTCCATCTTTACAGGTAGTATGGTATATAATCATGTTCTAAATAAGAAATAATACTACCTTAAATACTTATTCTGTCTATGATACAAAATATAAGTTCATCAGAAAGTGTTTTGGCATTGAGAAATAAATTTACCTTCAGTTGAATACTAGAATGTCACTTTTACAGTGCTTCTGACCTCTCAATAAAGAGTGTTATTGTGCGAAACTGACAACTGTTATCAGTACTCTAGCTGCTTTAACGGGCCGGTCTGCTAAAATATAAATAGAGTACAGGAAAGACAGTTGGTTCACTACGGGGTCTAACAGACCCCTGTCATGCATTGTACGAGTAGGACTACAAAATTCATAAAATAAAATAATTAATTTGCCTTGCAACAAACAATATTCCTTCTGAAGAAAGTTAATTGTATTCGCAAGGATTGCACAGGACATCAAGTAACATAAATAAACTTTAAGACAATTTCTTGAGAGAACAGAAGCCTGTTGGGTCTAAAAGGACCCATGCTATGCGTCGTTACTGCTAGCAGCCGTGGTGCATATTTGGCTGATTAAGTAATGAATAGCCGTCAGAATTACGATTTCGAAAGACTGACTAGACCAGGAACATTTGAAAGCCGTAACAGTTTCTAAGAGAACAGCGGCTGCTGGGCAGTCTACAGTTACCATATTACGCAGCTGCACACTTCTGCAGCTACCATGCATGCACGGCGGTGGGGGCTTTAATTTTGTTACTTCAGGCGTGGTTGGTTACTGCCGGCAGCCGTTGTGCGTACTTGGCTGCGACAGTCAGCACTTCGCTCATAATTTCTCTCACAACGGGCAAACGGTCCACTGCCCTTTGTGGTTGCGCATGTCATCTTGTTGTACCGTAAATCTGGCGAAGTAATTACATTGCAAACCGCCTCACGCTGAGCTCCGTTGCGCAGCTAAGGACGAAAACCTCACTGCTGCGCAGGAGACCGCGAGAATGGCCTCGGGCGTTTAACAGATGTGCTCAGCGGGGGGAGCTTAATGGGCGGAGGAGCTTCCGGTGCATCAAAGATATCTGATTTCGCAGCAGGTGTTCGCATTTTCTGTGAAGTCCTAACACGCTGAATTTAGGCAAATTGTTAGCCGTAGTTAGGAATACGTGTATCGTCCTCGAATTCAAAAAAGTTCATAGAAAGTCGGATTTACGTTACTCATATCGTGCAAGTGACACAGAAAAGTCATTTATTCGATTCGTGGGGAGAGAACAAGGACAAAAAGAAATTCAAGCGAATTCTGTAAAAGGGTAGTTGTGAAAGTAGACCTTAATCTCTGATGAACTTTCATGTGAAAACCTGTTTGACAGTGTGCTTCAAATAGTACCCAACTATCCTACATATAGGCATATTAGCAAACCCAAATTATATGCTTCGACAGTGTAATATTAGTATCTGTTTCGTTAGCTTACATAAACTTACATTCGATAATCTGACCATGCAGGCTCATAAAACACATACAGTTTTTGTAAAAATTTCTTAGATCGTCGCTGAGTAGCGACCACCTATTATTTCAAAAAATATCTTACGCGCCACGGCGCAGAATACGAATTGTTCATAAATTGTATCGATAGCGATATTTTGTGTTTCTTGTTCTTTGACAGACGAAGAATTGTAATCCTCTTCTGTTACCACAGTCCGATACATTTTTTTTAAAGACTGCGGTCGTGTATGTGGTGCGGTCAGCAATAACTAATTAATTATTATAAAATATTACTATTGTTCAGTGCTATGTAAGAATTTATGTGTGCATCTAAGATGTAATAACATTGAAACTGTACGGAGCCTATTGTTAGCAATACTGACTAAGGTAATTAAATTGGTTATTGTGCTCTCAAATTCTGTAGTGCCTGCCTATTACTTAAAGTATTTCTGTGCTATCCATCTCCTATTAATGGCAACCGAAATAACGGTATTTTTATAGTATTGATACAGCTACCAGGTACCAACTGCATGTCGCAAACGTCGTAGTTAAGGCAGAAAGCGCATTCCCATTTAACTTGCTTGTGGTTTAAATTTAATTTCTTTTAACGTGTGGCGTAGTATAGCAAAGAAAATTTCCAGCTCTGTCTGCTCCCTTCGGTTTCTCTGTTCGTAGTTGCTATGTCTCATATCCGGTCGTGGTCGAACATGATCACGACACAAATAAATTAATTTGCAATGCGAACTCTGTTCTTAATCTTGAGAACGGTGCGCCTTCTGCAAAAGATTTCAGGTGACATATAAACTATCACATACAGTACTTAAGTTTTGGAAAAGTCTTTGCTCTTCCCGCCAAGAAGTGCTGTAAAGCTCACAACTGACTTCTGAATCTTCACAAGAGAATAATAATTTAATCAAAATATAAATAAATTAAAAAAACGTGGGGAGAGATCAAGGACACAGAGAAATTCAAGCGAGTTCTGTAAAAGGGTAGATTGTGAAAGTAGACCTTAATCTCTGATGAACTTTCATGTGAAAACCTGTTTGACAGTGTGCTTTAAACAGTACCCAACTATTCTACACATAGGCCTATTAGCAAACCCAAATTACATGCTTCGACCGCCACTATAATATTCTGCACACAGAGGCGAAACGCTGCTGCACATTGGAGGAAAGCGGTGGCTGACTGTTGAGACGGTATGGGCTTCTCGATGTATTCTCGTGGCGATACATTTTTTTTAAACAATATTGCTATGCTATTTCAAACCTGATACTAATATCAGCTTACACAAAAAAATTTGGAAATTTGTGGTAAGTTGTATGGGACCAAACTTTTGAGGTCATCAGTCCCTAGGCTTACACACTACTTAACCTAACTTGAACTACGTTACGCTGAGGACAACACACACACACACACACACACACACATACACACACACATACACACACACACACCCTTGCTCAAGGGAGGACTCGAACCTCCGACGGGGGGAGCTACGCGAACCGCGGCAAGACGCGTTAGATCGCACGGCTACCCTGCGCGGCTTGCACAAGAAACATTGACCTATCATCTCAGTTGGTGAGAACGATGTACAGGGAGTACATGAAGTCCGGGAACACTTCCAGTTATTTATTGCACAACAACCAAAGATTGTACAGATATCATACATATGTCATTTTGAAGAGAAACCCTGAAAGTTGTTTTTTTTTTTTTCATGTATACCGCCAGTGTTGTTTGGTAATTTGCTGATAGTCAGCGCTAGTCGCAAACATGGCGAGTTCAGGTGCGGAGCGAGCTTTCTGTGTGTTTGAGCTCGACAAAAACAAGTGTGCTGCAGCTTTTCAGCGGATGCCTAGAACCAAGTATGGTAAGAAGCCACCAACAAGGAATGCCCTTTACCACTGGCACAACAAATTCGTTACGACTGGTTGTTTGTGTCCGGCAAAGAGAAGCGGACGTCCCAGTGTGAGAAAAGTGAATGTGGAGCGCGTACGAGAGACATTCATAAGGAGTTCAAAGAAATCGGTGCATCGTGCATCCCGTGAACTCGAAATGGCTCCAATGACAGTGTGCAAAGTCCTGCGACAGAAGATTTCTACGAAACCACTCAAATTGGAGCTAGTGGAGAAGCTCAGTGACGACTAGACTTGGCCACTGTTTCTACACTCCTGGAAATTGAAATAAGAACACCGTGAATTCATTGTCCCAGGAAGGGGAAACTTTATTGACACATTCCTGGGGTCAGATACATCACATGATCACACTGACAGAACCACAGGCACATAGACACAGGCAACAGAGCATGCACAATGTCGGCACTAGTACAGTGTATATCCACCTTTCGCACCAATGCCGGCTGCTATTCTCCCATGGAGACGATCGTAGAGATGCTGGATGTAGTCCTGTGGAACGGCTTGCCATGTCATTTCCACCTGGCGCCTCAGTTGGACCAGCGTTCGTGCTGGACGTGCAGACCGCGTGAGACGACGCTTCATCCAGTCCCAAACATGCTCAATGGGGGACAGATCCGGAGATCTTGCTGGCCAGGGTAGTTGACTTACACCTTCTAGAGCACGTTGGGTGGCACGGGATACATGCGGACGTGCATTGTCCTGTTGGAACAGCAAGTTCCCTTGCCGGTCTAGGAATGGTAGAACGATGGGTTCGATGACGGTTTGGATGTACTGTGCACTATTTCTCAGTGTCCCCTCGACGATCACCAGTGGTGTACGGCCAGTGTAGGAGATCGCTCCCCACACCATGATGCCGGGTGTTGGCCCTGTGTGACTCGGTCGTATGCAGTCCTGATTGTGGCGCTCACCTGCACGGCGCCAAACACACATACGTCCATCATTGGCACCAAGGCAGAAGCGACTCTCATCGCTGAAGACGACACGTCTCCATTCGTCCCTCCATTCACGCCTGTCGCGACACCATTGGAGGCGGGCTGCACGATGTTGGGGCGTGAGCGGAAGACGGCCTAACGGTGTGCGGGACCGTAGCCCAGCTTCATGGAGACGGTTGCGAATGGTCCTCGCCGATACCCCAGGAGCAACAGTGTCCCTAATTTGCTGGGAAGTGGCGGTGCGGTCCCCTACGGCACTGCGTAGGATCCTACGGTCTTGGCGTGCATCCGTGCGTCGCTGCGGTCCGGTCCCAGGTCGACGGGCACGTGCACCTTCCGCCGACCACTGGCGACAACATCGATGTACTGTGGAGACCTCACGCCCCACGTGTTGAGCAATTCGGCGGTGCGTCCACCCGGCCTCCCGCATGCCCACTATACGCCCTCGCTCAAAGTCCGTCAACTGCACATACGGTTCACGTCCACGCTGTCGCGGCATGCTACCAGTGTTAAAGACTGCGATGGAGCTCCGTATGCCACGGCAAACTGGCTGACACTGACGGCGGCGGTGCACAAATGCTGCGCAGCTAGCGCCATTCGACGGCCAACACCGCGGTTCCTGGTGTGTCCGCTGTGGCATGCGTGTGATCATTGCTTGTACAGCCCTCTCGCAGTGTCCGGAGCAAGTATGGTGGGTCTGACACACCGGTGTCAATGTGTTCTTTTTTCCATTTCCAGGAGTGTATGTTTCGATACAGTGTATCGATACGTGGAACTGCCTCAGTGTTTCGAAACGGCTGTGTTTCACTGTTTCGAAACAGTGGTGTTTCATACCGCTCCGTCTCGGATACCGGGACCAGATTCGATCTCGAGCACAAAGAAACTGTATCGCTGTTTCAAAATAACACTGTTTCAGTCCACTTGTGCTTGGAACGGACTAATTGTGTCGAAACAGTGACGTTTCATTCCGCTCTTGTGTCGGACGGGATTCGGACACGGTACAGGTACTGGAAGACATTTAACATCTCACTTCATGAAACACTTTCAAGTGTGTCGAAATCTTTTTAACACCCAACAGCACGAAGCTTAAGGTTTCCGAAAATAAAGCTTCATCTCTAATTGACTGCCCTATTCCGAAATGGCGTAATATCTGCTTTATAAACACCAACGCACATTATTCGCATTCAAAACAATAAAAGTGTGAAAAACATTCAGTTAAATTACACATCTCTTATAAAATACACGTGCTGCAATTACAGTCGAGCTTGATAAATGTATGAAGATGCCACTGATACACGAATCACAATATCCATTGCTGTGGTGCAAAGAAAATCGTGTGGTTTCCTACGCTGTTTGAATTAATGAAGCTACGTCTTTGTATTATGGCCACCTTTGTTCCATGTCAGCGCATATTTTCAAAGTAGGGGCAAGCAATAACAGACAGACTGTCCCGTCTTTCAAGCTAAAAAGTATCAAAAACGATATTTCTCAACTACAACTTAGAATAGGTACAGTAGATCTACACAGAAATGAAAAAGTAAAAATTAAGATCATTTTGTTCTGCTCTGGCAAATATCCACTGAATTTGTATTTGACTGGATTTTGTTTAGTCCACTACATCTTAGATGTAGCTACCTTATAAGAACATTTTTCTCAGATTTGTTGCACACAGAAGACACTTCCGTATTTGCTCACCATTCAGTGAGTTTAATTTTTTTTAGTATATTTATGTGTTCGAGAATAATTATCTGATTTATGTATGTATATGTTTGTGTGTTGTAAATGTGCTATGTTTGGTTATTACACAATATAGGCATCTTAATACTTGTGTATCATAGATAATTCTCAGGCAAACCAACAACAGTACTTTGATACTTTTGTTTTTGGCTTTCAGATGCTGTGATAAAAAAAGCATTTCGACGGCAACTTAACTTTATCTCTGATTTCCTGGGGAAGTTTGTAATAAAATGATAATATACCTGCTTGCTGTGAGTACTTGAGGGAAGTCCATATACCTGTACATCAAACAAACTTCCTTAGCAAGAATTGTAAGTGGTGTAGAGCGAGATGTGCCATGATACAGGTATCACAAAGGTATTACACCGTATGAATTGTTTTAAATTTTAGTTTGGATTTTATAGTTAAAGGAAACATACCGCAAACAATGGAAAATTTAACTGTGAGTAAGAAAAGTGTGAGTGGCACACTGGCACACTCACAAATGTTAATTCAGTGCCTTGCTTCCCAGAATGCTATCTCAATAAATTATATTCTATGATATACCTCTTGAAGAGCACATACAGATCATCACTCATGAAACCTATCAACATTAGGCACTAGGATACAGGGAAACGAGTTTGGCTAAATCTGTTATGTCAAACATACAAACTCTGACCCCAGCCAATTGAAAATATGAAAGTCACATAACACGAAAACAGCGCATTTCCTACGTAGGAAATACGAGACTGCCGAGACACCTAAGTGAAATTTTCATACTTTCTGCGATATTATTGGCATCTCTCGCACCTTATTTGTGTTTGTATGGCAATATTTGTACAGTAGACACTCAATATGATGTAATGTGTGGGCCTATACAATTACGAAACACGAACTGTTTCATTATTTCGAAACATTATATTGTACTGTCTCATTTGTTTTGAAACCGTTACGTGTTTCAGTTTGCCCATGTCTAGTGACGACGACAAAGACAAGCGTATTGTTCGCAGTTGCAACAATTGAATAAGGATGGGGATGGCATTTTTGATCGCTTAAGGTGAACAGGCACAATTTTCGAATCTGGGGTACAAAGCATCCACACGAATGCGTTGAATTTGACCGTGATTTCCCAAATGTAAATGTTTTTTGTGCCTTGTCACGTCGGAAACTGTACGGGCTATTCTTCTTCGCCGAGAGCACTGTCACTGGACATTCCTACTTGGACATATTGCAGCAATGGCTGATTCCTCAAATGCAATCGGACTCTCCACTGATCTTTCAGCAGGATGTGGTTCCACCCCATTTTCATCGTGAAGTTCATAGGTACGTGAACACGGAGCTGCCGTGCTACAGAAGGTGACAGCTGTTTCATGAAATGGCCTCCCCGATGACCAGATTTCACTCCGTGCGACTTTTTTCTGTGGGTACACATTAAAGACCTGCTGTGTGTACCGTCTCTACCACTTGATGTAGCAGAGATCCGGGAGAGAATACGGGAAGCAACTGCCACAGTCGACGATGCCACGCTGGGACGGGTACGGCAAGAATTCGATTACCGTATTGACGTATGCCGGATCACTCACGGTTCACATGTCGAATATTTGTAATGTTTGTAAAAAATATTTTCAGAGTTTCTTTTCAAAATGCAGTATGTATGACATTTGTACTGTTGTGACTTGGCAAGACAGCCAAGCCACTAGGAGGAAGCCGAAAGGCACGCGTTTAAGCTCACGCAGGCTGGCGTGAGGTCTGGAACAGGTAAAGTAATTGAGACTAGCAAATAAAGTACGTAGCTGCGGGAATACTTAACTTTAATCAATAATTGGTGAACATCGGTCTGACGGTACATGCATCACAACATAAATAGCAATTGATAATGGCGCCTTGCTAGGTCGTAGCAAATGACGTAGCTGAAGGCTATGCTAACTATCGTCTCGGCAAATGAGAGTGTAATTTGTCAGTGAACCATCGCTAGCAAAGTCGGCTGTACAACTGGGGGAAGTGCTAGGAAGTCTCTCTAGACCTGCCGTGTGGCGGCGCTCGGTCTGCAATCACTGATAGTGGTGACACGCGGGTCCGACGTATACTAACGGACCGCGCCCGATTTAAAGGCTACCACCTAGCAAGTGTGGTGTCTGGCGGTGACACCACATGTACAATGTTTAGTTCCTGTGCAATAAATAATTGAAAGTGTTCCCAGAGTTTGTGTACACCCTAAATACTTATCATAAAAGACGCAGCGTTCACACAAGGATATGAGGAAGCTAGTGTACCCCAGCAATGCAAACAGCCGTACCATAAGTGCTACCACAATGGGTGTCTGAACAGAGGCCAAACTAACATGTGGTTCCTAAAAGGGGGCAGAAGCCTTTTCAGTAGTTGCGAGGGAAACAGTCTCGTTATGGGTTGATCTGGCCTTGTAACGAAAGGTAACATGGCCTTACTGGGCTGCAAGGGCGCCCATACTCAAGGTCCTGAGGGGGGGGGGGGGAGGGGGGGGGGAAAGAAATAAGTTAGAAAGTCGGTATTATGCCAGTTTTTAATGGGGTCGGAAGTTGAACCTTTTATAGCAACTTGGGAGTCGCCATTTGTCCTCAAAACTATTAAATATACTCTATATCCCTAAGTCTGAGCTGAATGCAAGAGCAAAGTATTGCCGGATTGCCGGTATTTCTTTTCCCCGAGGACATGCGTACAGTTCTTCTATATGTCTTAACGATGATGGCATCCTCCTGGGTAAAATATTCTGGCGGTAAAACTAGTGCCCCATTCGGATACCTAGGGTGGACTGTTCAAGAGCATTTAAAAAGGAAGATGGAAAGTTTGAGGTAGATTTAGTGGGAATTATTGAGGCGCAGCGCTTGGAAGAGCAGGACTTATGGGGATTATCAACAGAGATTGACCAGGTGCGAGAAAGATTCGCACATTCAGGGTTTAGTACAAGCTTTAATTATCGAGAATCTCGACCATTTTTGTCTGTTATCGACACTGATACTGTCAAGATACCGGTCTCACTGATTCTCTGAGTTTAGAGAATACTTTAATTTCAATAATATAAATGTGACATAAAGTCATAAAATAGGCAGGCGACCATTATTATTATTAACGCTAATTCCCCGTTAAGGAGAGCGCCAAAACACAATCAATTATCATGGAATTTTTTCGTATCTCTTTCTTTTTTCTTCCCAAAAACCTCTTAAATATTCACTGTATTTTTCCTATCTTCTCTCCACTTCTTTCCTATTTTCTTTTCTTTGGGCGCTTACTGTAATATCTGTTTTCTGATTTTTCCCTTTCTCTCATGTCTCTTGTGGAGTTTCTTGAGGTTTTCATGGTTTCCTGCACATAGTTAGATTTCACTGTATTACTTGTCACTATCTTAAAAATTTTCTTGGTCAATCTATTTTCGTTCATCCTATGTTAGTGTCCGTAGAGCTTTGCCCTTCTTTTCCTGTTGTTGTTTGTAATCTTCTCTGTTTGTCTTTTGTTGGTCTCCTTATCCAGATTCCCTCTTTCTGAAGTGACGCTTAAATCTTCCTGAGTAATTTCCTCTCTTGTTTTACCACCTCCTTGATTTTCGTTCTTCCCTTGATTACTGTTGTTTCTGAAGCATACAAGGCCTCTGGTAAGACTATTGTACCGCAGCGTCTTAATTTGGCACTGATGGGAATACTTCTTTTTTTTGTAATGTTTCCATGTAAGTTTGTACGCTTTTCGTAGTTTTATGATCCTTTCTTTATTGGGTGTTGTGTTTAGTTCTGTTTTCTGTATAATCTTTAACAGGTATCTGAAACTTTCTACTTGCGTTATCCCTCCATACTTTGTTACCAGTGGGTATCTCTCTGTGGATTTTGTGGCCATATATGGTAGTCCTGTTTTGGCTGAGATTTCGTGTAGTGTCTCTAGAGCAGGGCTTAACAACTGGCCGGTTTTGAGCGCGAGTACTCGCGTCTGCTCAGGCATGTGCTCGCGAGCAGGTGCAAGGTCGTGGAGTAGGGAGGGAGGGGAGGGAGGGGAAATGCGCGCGCACGTTTGAATGCGATCTCGCGTTCTTAGCAGATTTAACTAGCCATCTGAATGCTTTGAACATTTTACTACAAGGTAAAGATCTGCTAATTACTCATTTCATAGATCGAATACGAGCTTTTAAAATGAAATTGACACTTTGGGTGAGTCAGCTGGAAACAGGAAACCTAGCTCATTTTCCTAAATTATCATCCATGCAAGATGTTCACAAAGACTGTGAACGTTATTCACATAGTTTAGTTGATCAGCGCTTTCAAAATCTGACAGCACTAGACAGTGATTTTGATCTGTTTTCTCCATATTCAGCGAATATTTAAGAGATTCGTCCTGAGCTGCAGCAAAAAATTATTGACCTGCAGTGTGACAGAGAATACAGAGACAAATTTCAGAACAAGAAAAAAATTTTGGAATTCTACAGACACTTCCCTCACGATAGATTTCCTCGTTTGCACAAACTGGCGGCTACAATAATATCAATGTTCGGTTCGACGTATGTTTGTGAACAACTGTTCTCTGCAATGAAATGTAACAAGACGCGCCTGAGAAACGCATTGTCTGATCGAAATTTAAACTGCACGCTGCGCCTAAAATGCACAAGAACAATTACTCCGAACATAGACGCAATTCTAAAGGGCAAAAAGTACAAGATAACCGAGAATCCCACACTTCAGTGACACCTTTTATTGTATAACAGTTCACAAATTAATGCGAATGTAGAGGCCTACACTAAGCTAATAAAATTATGTGGCATGTGTACATTCTCCTTTATTTGTTTCATTTGTCGCAGTAATAATTCGTGAGTGATATCCCTGCAGGTGGCCGCGGATTTACATTTACTAGCGGCAGCTGTTGTGTGCCCCACGTGACTCTCCCCACTCTCCGCTCTGGTCCGGTAGTGGGGGTAGCGTGCTCGCGCTGCTCCGTGCTCGCACCTTGCTGCTCACAGCTTGCTCCGCGAGCACGTATGTTGTGAAGCCCTGCTCTAGAGCTTCCTTGGCTTCTTTTCTGTTATTTGTTATGATAGCTATACCATCGGCAAAAGCCAGACATCTTATATTGATGGTTCTATGCATGTGTCTCCTCATCTTTACCCCATTGACTCCTTTCTCCCATGTCCTGATTATTTTCTCCAAAACTCAGTTAAATAGAATGGGTGACAGGCCATCTCCCTGCCTCACTTCTGTCTTTATTTCGAACATATTGAAGAGTGTTTCTCGTCGACGGAAGCGTAGGCCTTCTTGAAGACGACGAATGTTATTGTGGTGTTCCTGGATTTCCTTGTAGTTAATATTGTTCTCAGAAGCAGATCGCTTCCCTTCCTGATCTTCTCTTTCTGAACAGTCCTCGGTATTCTCCTATCTGTGGATCTATTTGAGACTCTACCCAATTTAACAGGGCTTTAGATAGAATTTTGTATGTCACAGGCAGTAACGAAATTCCTCTGTATTTTATTAGGGTCTGTTTCGTCTCCTTCCTCATGGAAATGGTGTATTATCATTGACTTCCATTCTTCTGGAACATTTTCCGTTTCCAAGATGTTTTCGAAGATTCTGTGTATTTCGGGTGTGATGTGTTCATGGTCTAATTTCTAGATTTCCACAACCAGTCCATCATCTCCATGTGCTCTGTTATTTTTCAATGATTTTATTATTTTCACAAGCTCCTTGAGAGATAGCGGTCTGGAACTAGGTTTGGTTCTGGACTCACAAACTTTAGAATCTGCATAGGTTTATCACAGATAAGTAGTGTGTCAAAGTACTGCGCTAATATTTCACAGTTCTCTGTCGAGTTTGTCTCCAGTGTTCCGTCTTGTCTTTTGCAGGCGACCATTATTATAATAATCAGTAGTTCTCCATTCAGGCTGAGTGGGTCGCAATGGCAAAAGTCAAACATCAGGCAAGGAATGACTTTATTGCTCATATGACGCGTTTCGGAATTTGTCCCTCATTAGATTTCCAGGAGCGATTACTGCTCATAGATACAGTATTTCAAATCTGCGAATGTTTGTTTCACATACAACTTGAAGCGCCATATTTATGTGCAGTAATC
The DNA here is from genome assembly GCF_023898315.1 of Schistocerca nitens. NCBI lineage: Eukaryota > Metazoa > Arthropoda > Insecta > Orthoptera > Acrididae > Schistocerca > Schistocerca nitens. Next base: position 252,962,499 of record NC_064618.1, read on the forward strand.
GTGCCTGTATATCCGATGATGGACAAATTCCGAAAAGCATCATATGAGCATTCCTTCCTGATGTTTGACTTTGCCATTGCGGCCCAGTTAGCCTGAATGCAGAACTATTGATTGTTTAATTTCAAGGTTGATGTCAGATAACAAGTGACAAGGGAAATATTTTCCTTGTGACACAATTACAAATTTTGGAATTTTTTTCATTTACTTGTACTGTGAAACCTTGCCTCGTGCCAAATTTCATGATTCTAAGTCAATGGAAAGAACTCTATAGACTTTGATCAGTGAGTTTGCGAGTGTTAAAACATGTGACATAAATGGCCGTATCTTTTGATTAAACCGACTTAGAACCTTCAATGTTTTACACCACGAAGGGACCATACAGTTCCGTATGTTACATAAACTTCAACATGATACGTTTACCCGTTCTTGAGAAAAAGGGTTTTTAATAGTCGGACAGGCCGACAGACTAACAGACAGAAAGTAATCCTATAAGGGCTCCATTTTTACCGACTGAGATACGGGACCCTAAAAGTCAAGTTGCGGTAATGCCGGGGTAGGGTAATACTGAATAAAAAATAGCAGTGCAGGTAAGCTACCATTAACAGCATAATGAACGCACTGTCGTAGCCAAAACAGACACGAATCCAGCATCCACAACAGCAGTACAGGTTTATGTGCCAACTAGCCCAGAAAATGAAGAGACTGGAAGAGTGTATGATAAGATAAGTTATTTTTGTAGGAACTAGAATCTCTAAACTTGACTCTTGTTACTCGTTGTATAGTGACAAAACTATTTTAAAAAAGTCTTTTTCCGAAGTTTATAGGCAAAAAAAAGCAATCAACATGAAACTTTCGTTGACGAGCGAGGCATTTTAGTAATCAACGAAAAAAAATATTTAAATGAGTTCAGTACTTTTCGAGATATCAAGTGATACTTCCGCCCCTAATTAAAATTGAGAACGGATTTGTGAGACACTTAGACACAGAGGTCTATATCCAATGTGAATTTGAGATTTTTGCATGGGTTTTAGAGGACTACAAAGCGATGTTCTATTACTGCAGTGAGCGGAGCGCTGTGGTTACTACCTGCAGACAATCGACTTTCCAGACACTAAATAAAAGGTCCACTTAATAGTAAGTAACAAAAATGGTTCAAATAACTCTGAGCACTATGGGACTCAACATCTGAAGTCATCAGTCCCCTAGAACTTAGAGCTACTTAAACCTGACTAACCTAAGGACATCACACACATCCATGCCCGAGGCAGGATTCGAACCTGCGACCGTAGCGGTCGCGCGGTTCCACACTGAAGCGCATAGAAGCGCTTGGCCACTCCGGCCGGCAATAAGTAACAACTGCACTGTATCATTAAGTGTAACACAGAGATAGTATGGTTATTTAATAGTTCATTCGCTAAGGCTGCAACAATATACTGAAGTGTCATGAAATAATGACGACAACTGATATTCTGATGTAAAATATAGGCGCTTTTACGCGGTAGAATCGTTACATTGTCGAACATCTGCTAGAAAAGATGCACCTGCTGCGCTTCGAAGAGTAGAAAGTACTCGTGTGAGGTGAGACTGAGTTGATTTCACTGAGGGAGACGCGCTTGTGATAAGTGAAAGCATGGTAATTGGCAAGCAGAAGTGAGAGGCTGCAGAAATGGCGATCATAAACGACGCCAACTAAGTGTCTCCGGTGTGACTCAGAAAACAGTTTGAGACAGTACGTAATATTTCTGTGCAAGAAACAAGCACGAGTCATTAGAGTCAGGCGCAATACCCTTTAATGTAGTCAACTTCAAGTGCAGAGGGGTACGATGGAAATCGGTAAAAGTACAGTTACAGTGTCAGAGGCTTTTACATGCTGGGTGGTGTTGATAAGAGTACGATGTATCATCAGAACCGAAGACAGCCAGTCAAGAGTCAGATGCAGATAGCCAATGACATTGTGCTTCTTCATTTGTTTCGTTTCGTGGACAAATCTCAGCAATTTAAGCTGTGCTATTGGGTTCCTGCATAACCACACCCTCATCCTCGAACATAAAAAAAGGATGAATGACTTTAAGCGATTATCATCAGCTATACTATCACGACATCCAAATAAATTACCGAGCTAGGTGGCGCAGTGGTTAGCATACTAAACTTGCATGCGGAAGGACGACTGTTCAATACCGCGTCTAGCCATCCTGGTTTAGGATTTACGTGATTCCCCTAAATCGCTCCAGGCAAATGCCGGGATGACTCCTTTGAAAGGGCACGGCCGACTACCTTCCCCGTCCTTCCGTAATCCGATAAGACCGATGACCTCGCTGTCTGATCTCCTCCCCCACAACAACCCAACTCAACTCCAAATAAATCACGGAAATATTAGAATGTAAAAAGTTTTCGCTACTCTGAAACCTAACAGCACAGCGCTAATTACATATAATATACATTTTAAATTCCTACAAGGCAAAGAAAATGTCAGCAAACTTTATTTACGAAACGAAAGGCTTGAGAAACGCCATTCTCGCTGAGTACCAAAAACAGTGTCATCGCGACCCTAACAAAATATAAGCTAACCGAAGAGATAGAGTACCACAAAGAGGCAAAACTGTGACCAGGGTGAAGCAAATTCAACAAGCCTCTGCTATATTTAAAGAAGTCAAAAGAAAGGGGAGTGGCACGTGACAGTACGTAAGGAAATTACGAAATTGCAGCTGCTAGAGTTTATTGACAGTATTTCCTCTGAATATAGCCCACTAACAATTTATATACACCGTTTCTTGCAGTAACCGTAGCTTTTATTTAAATACTGTAACCTACGACGGTCACTAGCAGAGCAATTGCAAGCAAAGGATTCGGTCTGTAAAATTTAGTTTAGGGTCCCAGTGCTTTAGAACAGTAAACTTTGAACAAAGTCATTGCAGAGACGAACGTTCTACACAAGGCTATGTCAATTTCGATTGTACGTTTCAGTCATTTCACATTAAAAGCAAAAACTGTGTTGCACTGAGCAGGGAGACACTGTCCCACACATCAGGTATATTAGATCTAAATCAAGCAGGCAGTCGAATATGCGATAAAGCTTTTAGTTGAATGTAAGTTTATTGAAATAATAACATACTTACTACCCTACCCCCATGAATCATGGACCTTGCCGTTGGTGGGGAGGCTTGTGTGCCTCAGCGATACAGATGGCTGTACGTTGGTGCAACCACAACGGAGGGGTATCTGTTAAGAGGCCAGACAAACGTGTGGTTCCTGAAGAGGGGCAGCAGCCTTTTCAGTAGTTGCAGGGGCAACAGTCTGGATGATTGACTGATCTGGCCTTGCAACACTAACCAAAACGGCCTTGCTGTGCTGGCACTGCGAACGGCTGAAGCAAGGGGAAACTACAGCCGTAATTTTTCCCGAGGGTATGCAGCTTTTCTGTATGTGGATGGAGAGCTGCATCAAACCAGTCTCAGTACTGAAGACCACAACAACAACAACAACATACTTACTACCGTCTCTTCGGGTTGGGTAGGGTTGTGTTGGGGGAGGAGACCAACCTGCGAAGTCATCGGTCTCATCGGATTAGGGAAGGAAGTCGGCCGTGTCCTTTTGAAAGAAACCATCCCGGCATTTGCCTGAAGAGATGTAGGGAAATCACGGAAAACCTAAATCAGGATGGCCGGACGCGGCGTCTCTTTGGCATCAATCAGATTACTCTGCTTAAATGTAGTTACATACAGAGCCAAATTTTGTGAAGTTGCGTAGTAGACCATGAGCCGTGGCGGGGTTGCTGGCGTCGCCTTTCGAATTCTTGGCGCTAATAGCTCGATCTGTCGAATGATGTGCTTCTGGTTTGAGGCCACTAAGATCTTTGCTCAAGGTCGCTGATGGGGACGGGGCGTATTGCGGCGTGGCAAGTTGCGGAATGGTAACGGAGTGAGGAGGACGGTGTGAGGGCTCGTCCCGGAGAGTAAGGCGAGCGCTTGCGCAAGCGCCTTGGGTACGGAGTCCAGCGAGTAGTTGCTGGGTAAATTTTTGGACGGATTTTTATCCATGACTGGCTTCGATTGCCGTCTTCATGCGTAGCCTGGCCAGCAACTCGGGGAGGCGGCACACTGATAAGAGAGTTGAAGCTGGCTTCGCTGTGCTGAATTCTTTTACATTAATAAAACACATCATTTCTAAAGAGGGAAGAAACATGGCTTAACTTCTCGTTACGAGGTCGCTTTCTGTGTCTCCTACATGCAGTTACTTTTCACTATTACTACTCATAGAATGCAGGTTAAGTATCGTCTTCTTATTACTGAGTACTGAAGCTCCCAAAGTCTGTGACCGAACTGCCGTCCGGGGTGGTCGAGCGGTTCTAGGCGCTACAGTCTGGAACCGCGCGACTGGTACGGTCGCAGGTTCGAATCCTGCCTCGGCCATGGATGTGTGTGGTGTCCTTAGGTTACTTAGGTTTAAGTAGTTCTAAGTTCTTGGGGACTGATGACCTTATAAGTTAAGCCCCATAGTGTCAAAGCCATTTGAACCGTCTGTGACCGAACTGGGACCGACCAGCGATGTGGGGCTGGTTAAGTCAGCATTGACAGGGGGCGCTGCACTCTGCCTTCGTGGGGTTGTGGCGCTGCCTGCTCTTTCCATTGGCACACTGGTTAGCGCCTTCTTGGTGCGGTTTCGCGGCGCTGCGCTGGTCGGTGTGAATCTATGCTTTTGGACTCGCATTTTTCATTGTTTATTTATGACACATTTACGTAATTGCATCGAAACAGACGAGCAATTGTCCATTACTTAATATATGTTTTCTGAATTTACTTTGCATTTTTAGAATTTGTAACTAAAACAGCGTTAAATATGGAAAAGTGCGGTTAAATAAGGGGTGGAGTTAACATTGGGCTTTTTTACATGTCAGTCTCACAGCAACCAAGATATCAAGGGGGGAGGGGGCCGTGCAATATCACACTTGGTACGATGACTACTCTTCTACATTTCGATTTCTAAGAAGTACTATCAAATTAATTTACACTTTGCGCGTTATATCTTGTCTACGTGGTTATATGAAGCTATAATTTAAAATATGTAACTACCCAATGTAGATGAAAACTTTAAAAAATGACTATCCATATATAAAATCATGCCAAGATTGATTCACAGACTAATTTGTATTTGGTACTTTGCAAATAGTGGGCTCCTATTATAATTTGAAACTATAATTTAAAACAAATAACTATCTATTCACATGGAATTACAGACCTTTCCGCCTGTGATCCACACTTGTTGGAGTAATACCTATTAAAAAACTGAATCATACAAAAAGACGTAATCGACTATACCTTTCAGTCACAAAAAAATCTAACGCTCTTATGCTCCTGACTTTTCGGAAATATTACAAAGTATGATGCAGCCTTCTGTTAGCATCTCCATCGTCACAAAATCTCGGAATATCACAAACTTAGAGCCACTTCCCCCCAAAGAACCATGGACCTTGCCGTTGTTGAGAAGGATTGCGTGCCTCAGCGATACAGATAGCCGTACCGTAGGTCCAACCACAACGGAGAGGTATCTGTTGAGGGCCACACAAACGTGTGGTTCCTGTAGAGGGGCAGCAGCCTTTTCTGTAGTTGCAGGAGCAACGGTCTGGATGATTGACTGATCTGGCCTTGTAACACTAACCAAAACGGCCTTGCTGTGCTGGTACTGCGAACGGCTGAAAGCAAGAGGAAACTACAGCCGTAATTTTTTCCCGAGGGCATGCAGCTTTACTGTATGGTTAAATTATGATGGCGTCCTCTTGGATAAAATATTCCGGAGGTAAAATAGTCCCCCATTCGGATCTCCGGCGGGGACTACTCAGGAGGACGTCGTTATCAGGAGAAAGAAAACTGGCGTTCTACGTATCGGAGTGTGGAATGTCAGATCCCTTAATCGGGCAGGTAGGTCAGAAAATTTAAAAAGAGAAATGGATAGGTTAAAGTTAGATATAGTGGGAATAAATGAAGTTCGCTGGCAGGAGCAACAAGTCTTTTGGTCAGGCGAATACAGGCTTATAAATACCAAATCAAATAGGGGTAATGCAGGAGTCGGTTTAATAATGAATAAAAAAATAGGAGTGCGGGTAAGCTACTACAAACAGTATAGTGAACGCATTATTGTGGCCAAGATAGACACGAAGCCCACGCCCAGTAGTACAAGTTTATAAGCCAGCTAGCTCTGCAGGTGACGAAGAAATTGATGAAATGTATGATGAGATAAAATAAATTATTCAGGCAGTGAAGGGAGACGAAAATTTAATAGTCATTGGTGACTGGAATTCGGTAGTAGGAAAAGGGAGAGAAGGAAACGTAGTAGGTGAATATGGATTGGGGTTAAGAAATGAAAGAGGAGCCGTCTGGTAGAATTTTGCACAGAGCACAACTTAATCATAGCTAACACTTGGTTCAAGAATCATAAAAGAAGGTTGTATACATGGAAGAAGCCTGGAGATACTGACAGGTTTCAGATAGATTATATAATGGTAAGACAGAGATTTAGGAACCAGGTTTTAAATTGCAAGACATTTCCAGGGGCAGATGTGGACTCTGACCACAATCATCTATTGGTTATGAACTGTAGATTAAAACTGAAGAAACTGCAAAAAGGTGGGAAATTAAGGAGATGGGACCTGGATAAAGTGAAAGAACCAGAGGTTGTAGAGAGTTTCAGGGAGAGCATTAGCGAACAATTGACAGGAATAGGGGAAAGAAATACAGTAGAAGAAGAATGGGTAGCTTTGAGAGATGAAATAGTGAAGGTAGCAGAGGATCTAGTAGGTAAAAAGACGAGGGCTAGTAGAAATCCTTCGGTAACAAAAGAAGTATTGAATTTAATTGATGAAAGAAGAAAATATAAAAATGCAGTAAATGAAGCAGGCAAAAAAAATACAAACGTCTCAAAAATGAGGTCCACAGGAAGTGCAAAATGGCTAAGCAGGGATGGCTAGAGGACAAATGGAAGGATGTAGAGGCTTATCTCACTAGGGGTAAGATAGATACTGCCTACAGGAAAATTAAAGAGACCTTTGGAGAAAAGAGAACCACTTGTATGAATATCAAGAGCTCAGATGGAAACCCAGTTCTAAGAAAAGAATGGAGAGCAGAACGGTGGAAGGAGTATATAGACAGTCTACACAAGGGCAATGTACTTGAGGCCAATATTATGGAAATGGAAGAGGATGTAGATGAATTGGAGATACGATACTGCGTGAAGAGTTTGACAGAGCACTGAAAGACCTGAGTCGAAACAAGGCCTCCGGAGTAGACAACATTCCATTAGAACTACTGACGGCCTTGGGAGAGCCATTCCTGACAAAACTCTACCATCTGGTGAGCAAGACGTATGAGACAGGTGAAATACCCTCAGACTTCAAGAAGAATATAATAATTCCAATCCCAAAGAAAGCAGGTGCTGGCAGATGTGAAAATTACAGAATAATCCGTTTAATAAGTCACGGATGCAAAATACTAACGCGAATTCTTTACAGAGGAATGGAAAAAACTGGTAGAAGCCGACCTTGGGGAAGATCAGTTTGGATTCCGTAGAAATATTGGAACACGTGAGGCAATACTGACCGTACGACTTATCTTAGAAGGTAGATTAAGGAAAGGCAAACCTACGTTTCTAGCATTTGTAGACTTTTGTAGGCTTTTGACAATGTTGACTGGAATACTCTCTTTTAAATCCTGAAGGTGGCAGGGGTAAAATACAGGGAGCGAAAGGCTGTTTACAATTTGTACAGAAACCAGATGGCAGTTATAAGAGTCGAGGGGCATGAAAGGGAAGCAGTGGTTGGGAAGGGAGTGAGACAGGGTTGTAGCCTCTCCCCGATGTTATTCAATCTGTATATTGAGCAAGCAGTGAAGGAAACAAAAGAAAAATTCGGAGTAGGTATTAAAATCCATGGAGAAGAAATAAAAACTTTGAGTTTCGCCGATGACATTGTAATTCTGTCAGAGACAGCAAAGGACTTGGAAGAGCAGTTGAACGGAATGGACAGTGTCATGAAAGGAGGGTATAAGATGAATACCAACAAAAGCAAAACGAGGATAATGAAATGTAGTGGAATTAAGTCAGGTGATACTGAGGGAATTAGATAGGGAAATGAGACACTTAAAGTAGTAAAGGAGTTTTCCTATTTCGGGAGAAAAATAACTGATGATGGTCGAAGTAGAGAGGATAGAAAATGTAGACTGTCAATGGCAAGGAAAGCGTTTCTGAAGAAGAGAAATTTGTTAACATCGAGTATAGATTTAAGTGTCAGGAAGTCGTTTCTGAAAGTATTTGTATGCAGCGTAGCCATGTATGGAAGTGAAACATGGACGATAACTAGTTTGGACAAGAAGAGAATAGAAGCTTTCGAAATGTGGTGGTACAGAAGAATGCTGAAGATTAGATGGGTAGATCATATAACTAATGAGGAGGTTTTTAATAGGATTGGGGAGAAGAGAAGTTTGTGGCACAACTTGACTAGAAGAAGGGATCGGTTGGTAGGACGTTTTCTGACTCATCAAGGGATCACCAGTTTAGTATTGGATGCTAGCGTGGTAAAAGTCGTAGAGGGAGACCAAGAGATGAATACACTAAACAGATTCAGAAGGATGTAGGTTGCAGTAGGTACTGGGAGATGATGAAGCTTGCACAGGATAGAGTAGCATGGAGAGCTGCATCAGACAAGTCTCAGGACTGAAGACCACAAAAACAACAGAGCAACTTAGATGAAACTAACTTCATTACACAAGTAAACAAATACATCACTGAGCACAGTTACAGAACACAACATCTAAGAATACTTACATCAATCTTCAATCTTTTATTTTTATAGATCTGTGTGTACATTTATACTCTGAGCGCAGGGCAAGCACGATTCCGAAAACAAATTCATCAACTGTGTAGCTTACAAAACCATACACAAACACGGTAACTTTTAAAACGCCCTCAGAATGCTGACTTTTAAAACGACCCTACAGTGACTTCTCGGAACATGGCAACTGCTAGCACGGCGAGGCACCACAGGTAGCACTAAATAACGTGCCACGGTTTTTCACATCTGTGTCACCACGACACAAACAAAATGTAAGTTAAGCTTGACAGAAACAAATGACGCGCTACATTTTCACTGGCTGTCAGCATCTAACTCATGATTAGCCGTCTTCATTTCCTAGTTAACAACACCTACACGTCGCGTGAAAATTGCCGATACCGAAAGTGCAGTTGAACCACAGAAATGTTTTCAAACGTATACTGAAGTATTTCTCCATAACAATTGCTTTATACGACGGAGGAGTTCTTGAGTAGAAACATTAGTCACTCATATAGAAAAACACTAAATTTCCAGCATGTAGTAATATAAATATTTTTTCATATTTCGCTAGACCACTTACCTTCTACATTTACTGGTTGTCGAACACAGAAACACACGACGAAGCTTAAAAATTTTATAAATCTTAACAACCTTTGTACAACCATTATGGCTCACAGTTGCAGAGCTTCTTCTACCACAATGGTAGCAGCGAGAAAGTTTTTTTTCCTGATTTACGTCTGTTTAAGGTGCTTTAATATTAGCCATATTTTAACGTAATGTGTGGCCGCAATATTGTAACCGTCAAACACTGCTGTAATGAGACTATAGCACATGGCAGAATGCTGGACAATATTTCTCATGCCCCAAGCTGTTGTAGGTGTTGCCAAGGTAACCGATTTATTTAAGGTGTTCTCCGCCAGGGATGGAGATTATTTCGTATGGTGGGGCCATATTTACCTCTCTGTTTGCCTGTAAGTTCTTCACGCTCTCCCTCAGCCTTTCTTCGTCCTTTCACGACGGTGGCGGTACTATACCAAGACATACAGCTTGATCAGCGAAACATTATTATTTTGCCTCAATTTGAAAAGAGATGCGCATTTTTCAGCTTTTGTTCGTTACCTATAGCAATATAGAAGTGGGAAAACGGGAGAATAATGTATTTTGTCAACGTAATACGTACATCTACGACCAGAACTTTGTAACACAGAAAGTAATACATAGAATGACAGAAAAAACCCTTGCTGCTACCTTCATAGTACAAAATCTGCATTAGTGAGACATACTTGTATTCTACATAGATTCTAAACGCTTCATCACGTGTGTTTCTGTGTTCATCAGCAGCAAGCCCTCAACTGTCCTTTTCTATCATTATATTTGTACACATTGTCTTTCACATCCAATAACGCTGGTTGTAGAGGTATCGCATTTATGGAATTCATAATTGTATCACTATCACAGTACTACCGAACGGAGTGTGTCTTTAAAGGAGGCTGTAAGAAAATCAACAAAAGCAAAACAAGGGTAATGAAATTTAGTTGAATTAACTCAGCTGATCCTGAGGAGATTACGAAAATAGACAGGTAAAATATACCACTTTTGTTGTTAGTGCAATAAGATAAACGATGATGACCGAAGTATAAAGCATATAGGATGCAGGATGGCTATGCCATAAAAGAATTTGTGAAGAAGAGGACTTTTTTAACATGGAATATAAATTTAAGTGTTAGGAACTCTTCTCTGACCTTGTGTCGTAGGGAAACGTAGGGGATAAGCGATTCAGAAAAGAAGAGAATTGAAGCTTTGCAATGCGGCGCTGCAGAAGAAAGCACAAGATTAGACGAGTAGATAGCGTAGCGAATGAGGAGTTACTGAATAGTATTGGGGAGAAAAGAAATTTCTGGCACCATTTGACTAAAAGAACGGATCGGTTGATAAGACACATCATGAGACATAAAAGACTCATTAATTTAGTGCAGGAGGAAAGTATGGAGGGTAAAAAGTTGTAGAGGAAGACAAGGAGATGAGTGCAATAGTCCGGTTCGAATGGATGTACGTTGCAATACTTATTCGAATATGAAGAGGCTGGTACGGTATAGAGTAGCGGGGAGAATTGCACAAGATACATTCGCGTGGAGACAGCTGCACCAAACCAGTCTTCAGATTGAAGACCACAACAACAACAACATTGTACTGGTGAACCAAAATAAAATATTAACATTAGCATTTGACAGTTGTTTCAAATTATTTTAATGACTTCCTTGAGCTCTTACAACAAAGCGATGTGAATAACTGCTATCAACAGACGTTTCGATGAGAAGTGCTCATTAAAAAGGCACATCAAACTCTTATATGAACCATCAGGAGCAAAAACTGATGAGTGATCACCAGTCTCGTTGTAATTGGTATACAGTCTTTCAAACTGATATTGGCTTTACTTATTCTCTACGCAGATGATATATTTAAAATTGTGTTTTAACTTTCAGGAGAAGGTATGTGTTCAGCATCAGTTCACGTGTTTCAGAAGCAGTTCGCTTGGTTAAGAAAAGAATACATCAATAAAGCCTGATTTCTTGATAAGGTTTCTTCCTTGTTGCATTAAAGTACTAGACGGCCTCATTCACTTCCCACAACACACTTTCGTCCAAGGCATATATAAACTTTCTCTGACAAACGTACTGTAGCATACACGAGGTGACAAAAAAGCATGAGACTGCGATATATATACCGGGTGATCAAAAAGTCAGTACAAATTTGAAAACTGAATAAATCACGGAATAATGTAGATAGAGAGGTACAAATTGACACACATGCTTGGAATGACATGGGGTTTTATTAGAACCAAAAAAATACAAAAGTTCAAAAAATGTCCGACAGATGGCGCTTCATCTGATGAGAATAGCAATAATTAGCATAACAAAGTAAGACAAACCAAAGATGATGTTCTTTACAGGAAATGCTCAATATGTCCACCATCATTCCTCAACATTCTGTAACATATCGGCGTACCTCTCGCCCGTCACGGTAGCAGTTAAAAAACCATAATCACGCATTTCCTCGAAGAAAAAAGCCCGATAACGGTAGATGTGGTAAATCCAACCCATACCGTGACTTTCTCGTCGTGCAATGGAGTTTCCGCGACAGTTCTAGGATTTCCGGTAGCCCAAATTCTGGAGTTGTGGGCGTTGACAGACCCTCGGAGCGTGAAATGAGCTTCGTCGGTCCACAACATGTTACTCAACCAATCGTCATCTTCCGCCATCTTTTGAAACGCCCACACCGCAAATGCCCTCGGCTTCACTAAATCCCCAGTTAACAGTTCATGATGCCGATGAATTTTGTACGGATAGCATCGGAGGGTACGTCACAGTGCCAACCAAACAGTAGTGCATGGAATGCCGGTGCGACGTGCGACTGCACGAGAGCTGACTTCCCCGTGCATAGACGAACCCGCTACAGTCTCCATGTCTTCCTGAACTGTCTCAGCAGCATTATGCCTTGTGCTCGGTCGGCCACTACGGGGTCTATCGTCTAAACAACCCGTGGCTTCGAACTTCGAAATCATTCTCGCCACAGCTGCATTTGTCAACGGACCTTTACCCGTTCGAATCCCATTCCTATGGCGATAGGATCGTAACGCTGAACCAGGACATTCCCCGTTCTGATAATACAGCTTCACTAAAAGCGCCTTTTCAGGTAACGTCAACATGCTGCGACTGCTGGCGCATCTGATTCTCTCTCTCATTACAGCTCCTTTTATACACGATTGTCAAGCGCAGTCACTGACGTTTTGCTGTCCAGCGCCATTCGTCGGACATTTTGTTAACTTCGCTTTTTCTTGGTTCTAATAAAACCCCATGTCATTCCAAGCATGTGTGTCAATTTTTACCTCTCTATCCACATTATTCCGTGGTTTATTAAGTTTTCACATTTATACTGACTTTTTCATCAGCCGGTATGGTCGTGCTACCGTGTACACAAGGTATAAAAGGCCAGTGCATTAGCGAAGCTGTCATTTGCACTCATGTGATTCTTGTGAACAGGTGTCCGACGTGATTATGGCCGCACCACGGTAATTAACAAACTCTGAACACGAAATAGTAGCTGGAGCTAGACGCACGGGGCCTTCCATTTCGGAAATAGTTAAGGGATTGAATATTTCTAGATCCACAGTGTCAAGAGTGTGCCCAGACATGAAACTCATCGAACATTTACGAGATATATTCGTGAGGACAGTCTGTGCACAAAATCGTGCTCCGGCAGCACTGTCGCAATTACAGACAGCTATAGAGGCTGGGTAGTCCAATATTACTGCAGGGGACTTCCAACGACCTGTTGAGTCCATGCCACGTTGAGTTGCTGCACTGCGCGGGACAGAAGGTGGTCTGACACGATATTAGGAGGTCGTGCATGACTTTCGTCACCGCAGTGTACGTTGCCGAGCAACAGTGGCCGGAAATGTCGCCATACATGTGCCTGCAATTCGTGTGGCCAGCAATACAACAGGGCATCGTTGCCAGGCTACAGTAGCACTGGAAAGTATTTTGTAGCAGGCATTAGTTACTATTACATAAAGACAAATGGGTAACAAAAACTGCCAGTGGGTAGTTGATAAGTATGTAATTATAATCCATTTACTACAAAACTACATTTAGTCGAAACAAATTTATCTTACATCAAAACGGAAATGATAATTCCTCTGGCTCAAAATTAGAGCTAAGTATGTAAGAATGAAACAAAACTATTTTGGAATCTGAATAAAAAATCTACATTTCGTTGTATGCTCACGGGCCTTTATCGCAGCTGCACATCTATTTGGCGACGTGTCCACTAGCTTTCGTAATAAGTCAAGTGAAAGCTTTGACATTTCATGCAATAAGGCAGCTGCAAATTGGTCCTTGTTTGGGTATCTTCTACGATAAACATGTCGATCCAGTGCAACTCAGTCGTGTTTAAATGGATTTAGATCCATGCTCTGGCTTGGCCACCAGAGCGTTTGATTTTTTCGCCAAAAAATAGTTTTTTAAATGGCCATAAGTGTGTTTTGAATAATTTTCCTACTGAAATATCAAATTACGTGGGATATTCTTTTTCCCGTGTGGAACCAATTCTTCTCTAAAATGGCATTGTACGGGAAACTACTTTTTGCCTTTCATTTGGACTAGAGGATCAACCCCACGTGTACAAAAGCATTCCCACACCTTGACGTTGCCACTAACGAGTTTAGTGGTCGATACCCGGTAATTTTGGTGTCCCTTTAGTTTTCTGGTCAGTGTGTATACTGTATACCACAAGAAAAAAATATATTAAATTTCCTTTCATCGCTCCATGAAGCCTTAGCTCAAACTGTAACATTCCAAGTTTGATGATTGTTTGCAAAATCTAACCTGGCTTTCCTATTGTTTGAAATTATGACTGGTTTACGCGATGGTCGTCTACCACTATCATCTGCTTCTAGGGGACTTCCTACAGTAGAGACATTGGTGAGACCGTGATGTTGCTCCAGATCATCTCTAATTTGTCGAGTCTACTTTCTTTTATTGGCAGCCGACTGCTTACAAACCATTATGCTCTCCCGTCTTGTTGTTTTTCGAGAACGAGCTGACTTTGCCTTATGGCCTACTGTTCCTCTCTGTTTTTGCCGCCGAGTCCAAGCACATTTCAGTTGTTATGATATGCTATAGTCTTTAGCAACGCTAGACTGCGACTTTCCCTTCTTCAAAGCAATCAAAACAGCTTGTCTCACGTCAACCGAGCTTTCTTTGTGTTTTGGCGTGCTTCTAGTTGTCGCTCCTAATTAACACACAGTCTGAATGCATTAGTAACAATAGTTAATGAATACCGTACCATCTTAGCAAATTACAAAGTCCTTTTGAGCTAAAGTAATATATAGTTATATTGTTACTCTATGACGTTACTTGTTTAGCAGATATCCAACCGAAGCGGCGTGAAGCTCTTGTTAGAGTGACGAAATGTATGTGTTGCTCTGTTGTGAATGTACGCAAACAGTACTGACAACATAACACCCCAACCACGAAACACTTTTGTCGGCATTATGCGATTTCTGTGGCCTCTGTAATTGTACCTTTGTAGTGTTTTGTATGTTCCATAGTTCTGGTCGTAGATGTTCATATCATATCGATAAATTTCGTGAACATTTCGTTTTCCCATTTCCACATCCCTGAAGACAACAAACAAATCGAGTTGCTCTGCGTATGAGCGCCAACAATCGAACTTAAGCGAATAAATATTGTTTCACTGCTCACATTACATGACTTGACGGACCAACGCTCTCTGCGTGACAACGGGAAGAAATCCGGAGAGAGACCGAGGACAGATTTAGATATGCCCCGACCATACGAAATTATCTCCGCCCTTGGCAGACAATTGCGGCAATAACTCAAACCTCGGCAGCTACCCTAAATTGCCAGCTCCATTAACAATAATTCTAGCCTATAATACTGCCGTGTGCTGTAGCCACATTGCATTGCTGTTGACAGGAACAGTATCGTGGCCACACATCGCCATAAAATACGTCTCGTGTACATGCACCTTTAGAGTGGAGATTAACCACGATATACCGACAAAGTGTAGTCGTTATCTACGTAGACGGACTTCGTGTGGTGTAGTCAAAAGCAAAAATTGAAGGAGGAGGAACAGTGTTTAACACACCGTCGAGGAAACAGTCGTTAGAAATGAACTGCGAGATGGCTTAGGGCAAGGATGTGGAATGGAACTGGGCCTATCTTGTAGTGCCAATAGTGAAGTACGGAGAGGTGGTTTACAACAACGGAGTGTTTGTCGTAGTTGGGGTGTGGTCCCTTTATTACGCTCAAGAAAACGCCAAATGTGCAAGAATACGAATACATTTCACAAAGAAACTATCTCGTCATTCGCCTGGATCGATTTAATGATCCATAGGAACAAAGAATCATAGTGTCTGAACGGGGTCTCGCTGGGTGGGAAGGGGATGGGTTGGGTTGTTTGGGGGAAGAGGTCAAATGGCGAGGTCATCGGTCTCATCGCATTAGGGAAGACGGGGAAGGAAGTAGGCCGTGCCCTTTCAAAGAAACCATCCCGGCATTGGCTGGAGCGATTTAGGGAAATCACGGAAAACCTAAATCAGGACGTTCGGACGCGGGTTTGAACGGTCGTCCATCCGAATGCGAGCTCAGCGTGCTAACCACTGCGCCATCTCGCTCAGTAAAATGAAGGGGAGCCAACAGTACCCAATGGATGGGAATCAGGCCGCAAGTATCCAGCAGACATTGTACAGCATCCTTTCCATTCAGTGAGTTGTGGGGAAATTTCATCTCCGATGACAAGCTCTGTTCTGATTGATACAACCAAGTCCACATACTTCACTTAACCTTTTAAGAATACAGACCTTCACGACGAGGCCAAATACACTATATGATCAAAAGCATCTGGACACCTATTAGTGGACGGTAATATGATCTGAGTCAGCCTTTGCTTTTTTTATGAGGGCTTGAACTCTGATGAGGACACTTACAGTGAGGTGTCTGAACGGATGTGGGGAGATGTCAACCCATTCTTCCTCAAGAGCCGAAACCAGAGAAAGTAATGAAGTTGAATGCTGGGGCTTGGAGCGAAGTCGACGTTCTACCTCATCTCCAGTGTGTTCATTGGTTTCATATCGGGACTCTGAATATGTCAGTCCCTTCTGTAATGTTATATCCCTCGCACATGCTGCTGTATGGCAGGGCGCCTTGTCATCCTGATGCAAAAAATCATCGTATCCAAACAGTTCCTCTGCAGTATGTAGTACACAACGCTGTAAAATGTATTCGTATTCTTTCACATTTAGCATTTTCTTGAGTATAATAAGGGGACCACACTCCAACCACAAAAACACTCCCACGTTATAACATCACCTCTCTGTACTTCACTGCTGGCACTACACATTACGGCAGGCCACGTTCTCGAGGCATTCGTCCACAGCTCATGGTCTAGTGGCTAGCGTTGCTGCCTCTGGATCACGGGGTCCCGGGTTCGATTCCAACACGGTTGGGGATTTTCTCTGCCCAGGTACTGGGTGTTTGTGTTGACTTCATCATTTCATCATCATCAGTGAAATTGAGTAGATTGGACTGTGTAAAGATTGGGACTTTGTATGGGCGCTGATGACCGCGCAGTTGAGTGCCCCCAAAACCAAACATCACAAACCAAACATCACTGAGGCATACGCCAAACCCATATCATTCCATCTGATTGTCACGGGGTATATCGTGATTCATAACTCTACATCACTCGCATCCCGTAATTCACTGTCCACTGCCGTCGCCCTTCACACTACCTCAAGTATTCCTTAGCACTGACTAGGAAAATGTGTGGATTTTGAGGAGCTGCTCTTTTCAGCTCCCCACGCAGAGTCGATGGGCTAGGGGGATTCCTGGTGGCACTCTGAAACTGTTTTCTTTCGCTGATTGTTAACGATTTTTTACTACAACCCTTTGCCACGCTCAGTTGTCCCTGTCCGACAGCCTCTGAAGTCTTCTGATCTTGGTTTAGCTACGGTTGTAACTTCGCGTTATACTTCACAGTCACATCACCAACAATCGACTTGCGCATCTTTAGAAGGATTGAAATGTCCCTGGTTCACGGTCCATGGTCCACGGTCCACGGCTGTAGTCACTGAACTATCCTGAACGACCAGTTGTATTTGTACTGATTCTCCAGCTTTGACACAATACTCCACACCTCCCTGTACACCGGTTGGGCCACCAGCATGTGGAATATAAAAGGTGTCAGAGGATTTGCCTGCCCTGAGGGGGTAGAGCAGCAGTGGAGCAGTACTCAGCTGCGTGGGTGTTGAAGCCTCTGTAGAGGTGCATTTCTAAAGAGCGCAACGAAAGTGTGTTGGTGGGGGATCCTTTGCTGTTTTACTCACGCACGTGCCAGTGTTACAGCCCCTATCACCACGCACAGGAGAACACTAAACAAAAGGACTGAAGAAACATGAACACCCTTTGCTGCTTCAAGTCACAATCAAATTTCGTCGAATGGCTTCCACCCTGTATACCAGTTCTAAAATTGCCGTCTTACTACACTCCTATGGGGTCAGATCACAGACAAGGTTGCAGCACCACAATGTCCCTAGAGAACTGTTGACTCTTACAGGAGGTACCAGCAGTGTCGAATGATGTGCAGAAAGGCCTCTGCTGCTCGTCATACAGCGAACTGTAGTTTTCGACGCTCGAAGGGTGGTTGAAGGGGTGGTTTCATTGATGCGCTTCATGCCACCTCTTAAGGCCTGTCCGTATCGATTCTGAGCGGCTGTGAGTGAAATGTCTTCCTCAATCACCTACAGGAAAGCCACGTGATTTCAACGCTGGGCGTCACAGTTCTGATCTCCATAGCAGAGGCGCCAAAAGAAGGGATGAAATGAGGGTAAGACGACTTAACCAAAGAGTGATACGTTCACGATGGCGTGTGGCAGAACTTTGGTAAAATATGGTGCCAATGTGACACTATTAATCCACCTTACATCTCACATCAGCTTCTGAAGTGTGGCCTTTTTTTAGCATGTTCCGATGTCTTCAAGTTTGAAGACTGACGCCGTGGGGAGCCACCCTCTTGTACCAATACAGAGGAAAGTTGTAGGTATCTCAGAGACAAATTTAAAACTTCTACGTCGCAATGGGAGACAATTAAGGGTTTCAAAGAAGCGACTCTCTAATTATGTTGCGCAGTTTAGGTGCGAGTGGAGGAAATGTACTTTTAAGAACATATTACAATCCAGATTTTTATAACATGTTATAAGTTCGTTACAGTATCACGACAATATTCCGCCTTTCGATTTCTCATAAAATTCTAAATAGCTCTTTTGAATGCTTGCCAAGCTGCTTTCTCCAGTGGATTCAGTAGTTCCTCAAACTTTTCATCATGCATTAGTGATCGTATCCGTGGACTCCTTGAACTTTCGTTCACTAATTTTAGGAAAGTTCTGTTTTAAAGTTCCTGAGACTGGGAGTATTGTCATGTCTTCGATGAAACTCTTCATTAATGCGAGTGTGGTACTTAATGGATATAGATACATATTTCTAGAATTACACAATGCATCATGGTTCACGTTATCCTGTCCAGGAATGAATGATTCGTGTTTAGGGCATTCTTCTCTAATGTAATGTTTTTTTTTTTATGTCCCTACTATCCCTGTGCATGAAAAACAGTACTTTAAGCAATCAGCCGGCCGTTGTGGCCGAGCGGTTCTACGCTCTTCAGTCTAGAACCGTGCGACCACTACGGTCGCAGGTTCGAATCCTGCCTTGGGCATGGATGTGTGTGATGTCCTTAGGTTAGTTAGGTTTAAGTAGTTCTAAGTTCTAGGGGACAGATGACCTCAGATGTTAAGTCCCATAGTGCTCAGACCCATTTGAACCATTTTTTGCAATCAAGCAGCAGACGAGGAATAAGGTGCAGTTTCCTTCACATCACAACAAATCTCTCATTCATACAATGCGTATTTAAGCTTTGTCGATCCAATTTAAAGTTTTCAAGTGTTTCTTTCGTATTAGTAGAAAGAGCCACAGGCACTGATGGGATTTATTCCCATTATACACAAGCACTGATTCAAACTAATATTAGAGGAATCCATTAACAAGCGTCATTTTGTTTGGTTATGGTCGCTACCAAATGTCTCCATAAGCGAAAAGTGATCTTTACAAAACATTAAGCCATTTCCTTCAGAAGATATTCTTTAAACTGAGACTGATTACGATAAGTACATACTTTCGCATTCCTTTGAAGAATACTTACTTCTAGCCGCGAACCAAGCACTTCAGATCGGTTTTTGGATAAATTTAAATCTCTAATGAGATCGTTAAGATCTTCTTGAGTCAATAAATGAGGTCCAGGTGACCAGCTCAGTTCAAAAGTTGCATCGTAAAAAAATCTATTTATTTTTCTTCCATATTCCATCAGGATCTGAGTGCACTTCAACTAATGTCACATGTGTTGCTATGGGCCATTCCTCCAAGAGTACAACTGGTCTCGATGCATACTGCTAGTAAATGTACACCACTGTATGTTTTGATTTTTACGTTATCCCTTTAATGCTTGCTAAACAGAATTAACAGTCAGAGAAGCGATCTTTGGCTTCCCTATTATCTCATGTAGTGAGAACCCTAGAACACGATAAATAACAAATATGTGGGGTCCAGGCCCTTGTCTGGATCTACACTTTACACTGACAATAAAGTTCATAACACTTTTCCACTAACATAGCAAGGGTTCTCCTGTGGTACTTGAGCGTCACTTCTGTGGTGTCACAGCCAGACACCACACTTGCTAGGTGGTAGCCTTTAAATCGGCCGCGGTCCGTTAGTATACGTCGGACCCGCGTGTCGCCACTATCAGTGATTGCAGACCGAATGCCGCCACACGGCAGGTCTAGTCTACAGAGACTCCCTAGCACTCGCCCCAGTTGTACAACCGACTTTGCTAGCGATGGTTCACTGACAAAATACGCTCTCATTTGCCGAGACGATAGTTAGCATAGCCTTCAGCTACGTCATTTGCTACGACCTAGCAAGGTGCCATTACCAGTTACTATTGAGATTATGAATAATGTACCCTCAAGAGCGATGTTCACCATTTATGGATTAAAGTTAAGTATTCCAGCGGCTACGTCAGTTTTTTCTCCAATCTAATTTCCTTGTGCTGTTCCAGACCTCACGCCAGCCTGCGTGAGCTAAAACGCGTGCCTTTCGGCTTCCTCTCATACCGGTGTTGGCTCTCCTGCCAACCCACAACAACTTCATCCGTTGTTAAGGCGATTTAAACTAACCATAGGCTTTTTGTAACCAAGAAATAATTAAAAGAAATAAATCTGTGAATTGGTAATACACAATAATTGCGATACGCAATGTACTCACTCAAGGACAAGTTTAATGGTTCACAGCTGTCTCACAACTGGCAACATTCTGGTGAATAAGTGCTGCAGTAGGCTTCATTTGTGAGTGTCTTTATGTGTGATTGCAACAGTACATTTGAGTTTGTACAGTTGATTCCATCATATTTTGAATGCTCTAGGAGCCTCTATTCGGCAATGGAAAAATGAACGAGAAAACGTCCATTTTTAAAAACATTATGTAAAACTGCATTAATTACAACTAATAATACTTACGAGGCAAAAATCATGTGACTAGTGTATCCTAACGTCGCTCGTGATGTTTCTTTCTTACGAACCTGTTCAGTATTCAACCATCACGGAATCATGATGAGTGAGGGGAACCACCTTGATAGAAATTTGCACAATAAGCCTTCAAACTCACATTGCAAACGACTTAACGGCAGAACAGTTGAAAGACACTAACTACTCTAAGTCCGAATGGAGGAATGACCATAAAAATTTAGTGCTCTAAAAATTAGGTTTTTCGATCGTCTTATAAATGCACCTGTATTATTAGTTATTCTGAAAGGAAAGATTTTTCTAATGGACTAAAATAATTTCATTCAGAATTCCCCAATTGAGTTAAATACTCCGTCTCTATCAGGCTATTAAACATTGATTAACATTCTTCCGTATGTTTGAAATAAGTTTATTTTGTATCTCTGTACTATAAAACTGTGAATCCTACTGCATCTACTTTTATTATTTACGATGCACGTGACAGAAGAGAGTATGATAACGCTTAAAACGTATTATTCCTTTCTGTTGCATCTCCTTTCTTGCAAGAGCCCTTAGTTGCTAATGAAGCATTTTGCACAATACATTCCAAGTAGAAAAATAAAAATAACCTGTAGCTAACTCACTATCAAGCGAGGCCATCGCGAACATAACTCTCGAAGATCGTGCACTCGGGACAGCCTCGTAATAGCTTCAAAACAACTGCTTGCTTACACGGTGATATATTCCTTCTTTGATCGTTTAAAGGTTATTTGTTCGTTCTTTTTCTAATGAACTCATATCCAAACTTGAGTTACGAAATAATTACAGAAACTATCTTCCTTTTATGCTGACAAGTCCACGGCTGAAATTAATAAAGGAAAAAAATGTTCGTTGATCTGTTATGCTGTGAATGAAGGAGCAGAGTGTAAATTTTGTAATATTTGGTTCATATTTTACTGTAGTCTCTTGGTAACCAGTTGGTATCTCACATGGATGTACGGTGTAATGTCAGTGAGAAATTGGAAATACTCCTAAATCACTCAAAAATTTAATCTCACAACTACTTCCAGTAGGTACTTAATACAGATTTT
Source organism: Schistocerca nitens (assembly GCF_023898315.1). NCBI lineage: Eukaryota > Metazoa > Arthropoda > Insecta > Orthoptera > Acrididae > Schistocerca > Schistocerca nitens. Next base: position 252,984,538 of record NC_064618.1, read on the forward strand.
TATAGGATAATTTGCTTTCCAATATAACATTACCACATGATTACATTTTCAGGAATGTTTATGTTTACGCTTTCATGTAGTGATCGTACTGAGAAATACCGTGATACTATTTTGGCCACTGTAAAATTAATTCTATGTAAACAATAAGAATCCAGTTTTTTCGGCTGTCTTACTATTTTCTCACATGTCTTGTAATTTAAAAATTCACAAGTTCCAATAGTGTCCCCCCCCCCCTCTTTTCCATAACTTCCTCAGTCTGGGAGTACCCTAGAATCTATTTTCTGCCTACTATTCATTTACACCAAGGAGACCTGTTTAAGCAGGCATGAAGCATCTTTGGATCTTTCAGAATGAATAGGTAAGTGCAGGGAGATACATATTGCATAGAGACCGAGTTTTTTATTTATGTAAGTACTTGCGAAGTACATGTAGTGAAAAGTCATGTTAGTTTCACGTCATTGTGCAGAGCATTAGGAGTCAATTTTCCAGAATTGTGTACTTTTCCTATAAACAAGTGAGTAGTAACCCTTGTGTATCGTTCAGTGAGTTTAAATTTCGACACCCGTAAGATGTTCCACAAGATATAGTATGCAAAGGGATTGGAGGTTTTCTGGAATTTCTTTATTTTCATGAATCAAGATTGGTTTACACAACAAATGAACACGTGAACGATAAATTAAGAGCCAGCAAATGGGATATAGACCTATATAAGAGTGAAAGCCATAAGGGATACAATTAAACCAAGTTGTGGAAATGTGTAGTAATGTTCTTTAAGGCAGTACTTATGAAAACTTTTCCTCTATTAGTGGGCCTTTGTAATTAGTATTTTTCGTGAACTATCCCGTGTTATCGCTATAAATAACAGGGCACAATTCCAGTGCCATTAAAATCCGGCATGAAAGTCAAGCCGGACAGAAATTGAACGGCAGGAGACTCGTTAGTGGCCGGCTGGAGTGGCCGAGCGGTTCTAGGCGCTACAGTCTGGAACAGCGAGACCGCTACGGTCGCAGGTTCGAATCCTGCCTCGGGCATTCATGTGTGTGATGTCCTTAGGTCAGTTAGGTTTAAGTAGTTCTAAGTTGTAGGGAACTGATGACCTGAGAAGTTAAGTCCCATAGTGCTCAGAGCCACATGAACCATTTTGAACTCGTTAGTGAAGAACAGCATGTCATTCAAAGAAACAAGATAGCAACCCGACTCATTGCTATTAAGTGGTTCATGGGTCTCAAGCAAATGGGCGCTATATAAAAAGAAATACTATCCATGGGATTAAGTGATCCGTTGTCGCGTTTTTATTTTTTGGGACACACTCACAAAAATATTTCACAACTCAGTAATCGGTTCCAACTAGCCAGTGATCATCATCAATCTGTATAATTTTAATAATCTTAATCGGTATAATTTTATTCCTTTTGCAAATATTTTATTGAGAAAAGGCATGGAAACACCATTGCTTTACATCATGTTGAGACAGATTCGATAGTGAGACATTGGATTATAAGGCAGGCTCTGGTTGGAGTATGGATTTAGATGACAATTTAGTACTGATGAAGAGTAAAAACCATTCAAAAGCCAAGATCGCACAAAATATTTTATATTGAAGACAACCGATTTCCACAGTTGGCTGTCATCTTGAAGCCAGTTGCCTTGAATAAAAAATATTTTGTGCCATTTTGGCTTTTGAATGGTTTTTACAATTAAAACAGATCGCCCTTCAATACTCTCATAATGAGAAAATTAAGTTGATGAAGAGGCTGTAGATACTGTGATGATAATACCACAGTATGCAAATCACGTGAAAACGAATGAACACCCGTAAAAATGACAGTAACTTTGGGTAACGGGAGAAATACTTCAATTTATCGACAAAAGAAGAGGAAACAAAAACGTTCAGGAACAGACAGAACTACAGCAATATGAGTTGTTTAGAAAGGAAACTAATAACAGGTGCAGGGAAGCTAAAGCCAGAGGAAAAATGTGAAGAAATCTAAAACGAAAATGTCATTGGAATGACAGATTCATCATGTAGGAAAGGTCAAATGATCTGAAGCAAAGGCTTCGACATTAAGAGTACAATAATAATTGGATTATTAAACGCAAAGAAGAGAGCGGATGGGTGAAATGAATACAATGAAATCCTCTACGCGGGTGATCCACTGCTGTCCTGGTAGGAGTAGAAATGAGAGTCGATCTAAAAGACAAAGGGGATCCACTACTGAAGCAAAAGTTTTGGAAGACGTGTGTCAGATAAGACAGAAGGTATAGATAATATTCCCTTGTAATTTCTAGGATCAAAGGTGCAAGTGGCAATGAAACGTCTGCTCGAGTTGGTGTATAGAATCTATAAGATTGGAGACATAGCATTGGGCTTTTGGCAGAATATCACTTACACATTTCCGAAGATAGCACGAGTAGAAAGATACGCGAAGAATCGCACACTCAGATGAACAGCTCATGCATCGAATTTGCGGACAAGAATAGTATGAAGAAGGTGGAAAAGGAAGAATAGAATGAAGAAGAATGGAAAAGGAAATTAAGGATCCGTTAGATGTTGATGATCTTGGCTTTAGGAAAGCCAAAGGCACCAGAGAAGCAAGCCTGAAGTTGCACTTAATGGATGCAAGACGAAAGACAAATCAAGACACTTTCGTAGCATTTGAAGGCCTAGAAGGAGCTTCTGACAATGAAAACTGGTGAAAGATTTTCGAATTCTGAGAAAAATATGCGTCAGGTGTAGGGAAAGACGAATAATATACAACATGTACAAGAACCAAGAATCAACAATAAAATTGAAACGTCAAGAAAGAAGCACTCGAGTTATCAAGGACGTGTAACGAATGTGTAATCTGTAGCCGCTGCTGTCCAATCAACACAGCGAAGAAACAATTACAGAAATTAAAGAAAAGTTCAAGAGTGAAAATTTATGAATGAAAGGATTCTCGCCGGCTGGAGTGGCCGTGCGGTTCTAGGCGCTACAGTCTGGAACCGAGCGACCGCTACGGTCACAGGTTCGAATCCTGCCTCGGGCATGGATGTGTGTGATGTCCTTAGGTTAGTTAGGTTTAATTAGTTCTAAGTTCTAGGCGACTGATGACCTCAGAAGTTAAGTCGCATAGTGCTCACAAGGGAACCTCCCCATCGCACCCCCCTCAGATTTTGTTATAAGTTGGCGCAGTGGATAGGCCTTGAAAAACTGGACACAGATCAATCGAGAAAACAGGAAGAAGTTGTGTGGAACTACGAAAAAAATAAGCAAAATATACGAACTGAGTAGTCCATGTGCAACATAAGCAACATTAAGGATATTGTGAGCTCAGGAGCGCCGTGGTCCCGTGGTTAGCGTGAGCAGCTCTGGAATGAGAGGTCCTTGGTTCAAGTCTTCCATCGAGTGAAAATTTTACTTTCTTTATTCTCGCAAAGTTATGATCCGTCCGTTCGTTCATTGACGTCTCTGTTCACTGTAATAAGTTTAGTGTCTGTGTTTTGCCACCGCACCGCAAAACCGTGCGATTAGTAGACGAAAGGACGTGCCTCTCCAATGGGAACCGAAAACATTTGCTCGCAAGGTCATAGGTCAACAGATTCCTCCACAGGACAACACGTCTGATATATTCTACACGACACTAGTGACGGCATGTGCGTCACCTGACAGGAATATGTTGTCGACCCACCTAACTTGTACACTTGGCGAATGGGTAAAAAGATTCTTCTACCTTGCCGATTTAGGTTTTCTTGTGGATGTGATAATTACTCCCAAAAAAGTGATGAAAACATAAGAGTTTGTCACATGAACTGCAACAAATGAATGCAACAGTTTCACAATCGCACAGTTTTCCCTGTGCTCTGTCAAAACATATGTTTTTAACGTTTTCAAATTTTTCCGTGTGTAGACTGTCAAATCCTGCATGCGTCCAAGCAAATCTGAATATGTCCTGAAATTTTGGAGAGCGAAGTTGATTATGTTTGAGTGCCTTAACTTTGATAATAGTCTGAAAATAAAAAAATTCTTCACTCGAGGGAGGCTTGAACCAAAGACCTTTCGTTTCGCAGCTGCTCACGCTAACCACAGGACCACGGCGCTTTACAGATTATAGTGTCCTTGATGCTGCGTATCTTGTGCATGGACTACTCAGTTTGTATATTTTGCTTATTTTTTTCATAGTTCCACACAACTTCTTCCTGTTTTCTCGATTGATCTGTGTTCAGTTTTTCAAGGCCTATCCACTGTGCCAACTTGTAATTAAATCTGAGGGGGGTGCGATGGGGAGGTTCCCTTGTCAGAGCCATTTGAACCATTTTTTGAAAGGATGCTCTGATGATATTGATATCGTCAGAGGAAATGTAGAATTACAGGACCTACTGAATTGTAAGAGCAGTCTAACGGGCACAGAATGTGGATTGACGGTAAAAGAAACAAAGACTGGGAGATCAACGACACATGTAAATAACTAGAAGTAGCTCAAATGAGATTAACGATAAGCTTACCGTAAAAACTGGGCACCACGAAGTGGACGAATAAACGATTGCGCTACCTTGAACGAAAAATTGCTCACGACGGACGAAACAAGGAAGCTACCAGAAGCAGATTATGAAATGCGAATAGGGCACTTCTCGCTAGGAGTAGTTTACTAGTACCCGGTATCGGTTTAAACTGAGGAAGGAGTTTGACGACGTACGTTTGGAGCACGCTGTTGTACGAAACTTAATCTTGAACTTTGGGGAAACCGGAAAAGAAGATAATGAATGAGTTTGAGACGTAGTGTTATACACTGATATTGGAAATTATGAGGTTTATAAAAGAAGAAATGAGAAGAGTCTCGGCAGAATCAGCGACGAAAGGAATAAGAGTGATGCAGCAGCACGAAGAAGCGTCAGAATGATAGGACATGTGTTAAGACATCAGGATACAAGATCCACGGTACCAGAGTGAACGTTATTGGGCCAAAACAGTAGGAGAAGACAGAGATTGTAATGTGCTGAACAAATAATTGAAGACGTTACTCTGATGTGAGGAGGTTGGCACGTGAGACGAACGAAGACGAATGACTCAAAAAAGTTTGATTTGATCCATTATAAATGGTTTTTGAACTTTGTTTCATCACAACTTAGATAGTAAGATGGCAGCTTTTATATATTCTCCTTCTATAAAGATTCCTTATCTACTTTTATCTATTGGCAGTCTGATCGTAACTACTGGCTCGTCGAAACTAGTTACGGCAATGTGGTAAGGTCGTGAAAAATAAATGTGCACGCAAATGCTGTTTGTACATGTCTTTAGGGACTGATGACCTTCGCAGTTAAGTCCCATAAGATTTCACACACATTTGAACATTTGTACATGTCTTGAGGGCGGCGCCTCGAGATAAAGATACTTTTGTTTGTCTGAAAGTACTTAAACTGCATATCTGTGATGGAGACATTCGTCATAAATTAACGAATTGTGACCTTAAACCACTCATTTACATCTATATCTACATTGAAAGTCATCGTACAATGCTTGGCGAAGGGTACTTTGTACCAGAATTAGTCATACCTTTCCCGTTCCACTGACAAATGAAGAGAGGGAAAAACGGCACTTGGCGAAGTACATCGAAGTACTGGCCAGTCGCACTGTACGTCTTTGGTCCTTGAGCTCCTACCTGTTAAAAAATAATGGGCTAATGATGAACGTAGCCGTGAAGCCACACCATACGGTGACACTTTCAGCATACAAAGGGACTTCATGCACAGTGACTGGAGGTGAAGATTCACACACTCGACACTTCTGTGAGTTCACCTTATCCGTCAGAGAAAATTGAACTTCGTCTGTCTATAGGATGGTACAGGGCCAGCCCTCGCCAACTTCAGTCCCTGTGAGAAAGTGGAGAGCGACGTCAACGCGTATCTTGTACAGATACCTTTTGAGAATGGTTCGAAGCACCTTCCGTACAGGGACCACGGGATGTTCAACTGTCGTGACACAGCAAGCACATTGCCTGACGATTGGGAACCGCGCGCAGCATCCAAGTACCTGTCGTGCAACCGGTCATCGGCATCTTCTCGGAGCGACGTGCCGCGACGCCCAGTTCTCCATTTGATTCGAACTTTTTCATCATGCTCCGCACAGCAGGTGGAGAAGGAGGATCCTTCCGTAATCCTTTCAGCCGGCGATATTCTTGAAGTGCAGCTGCAGCATTACTGTTGTTTTGATAATAGAGCTTTACCAATAATGGCCTGCTCCTTTTGTCCAACAAGTGCAGTGCGTTTGGTAAGGTGTATGAGACTGTGAGTCACGATCTCGGTGCCTCATGGCCACAGATGGAACTGAACGGTGGCGCTGTGACACATGGAAATCGTGCACCCCATACTCTAGGCATTAATGCCACCAAGTTTGATAATCGTACAGTAATTAGTTTCCATGTTACAACGTGTCAAAAAGGAGTGTTTAATTTTAACCACCCGGTAGTTCTTGAAATGCTTTATTTCACCGCCATAGCTACCACGTCCATCTTCAGTTGGCTGGCATTTCCAGTTACATATATGTTAGGGTTAGTGGCATATCGTCTGCTCCTGCACTGCACAAGGATTGTTTAACGCTTAGAACCACTTTACTCGTTGTTTCACTGATAAAACATGCTACTGTGCCTCATTTATTTGATGTAAGGTGAAACAGCTGTATAGCTTACAGATGTGTCAGTACACAACGATTTGTTTTGTCGCGGTTCTTCTGGTTTTCCAGGACGATATATAAGCTTTTGTAGTGCTGTTTACAGGCATATTGCAAATAAATCATTATGGCACAGTTCGTAACATTCTTCACGTCAGTTTGAGCGTCACACATGTGCTTTTCATTCGATGGATTTTTTTTTTTTACAATGCAAACAATATCCATTAAGCAAATAAGTAAAAATACCTTTCAGTTCCTATTGAACACAGTTGCAATCTAAGCAAGGAAGATGTATGGGATGTGTAATATGTTAATAAAGAAAAATGCTTGTACTCTAAGAGTGAACATTATCTAGGGCAAGCCGCTTTCGGCAACAGTTTCCTCTTTTCTTTTTCAGCAACTAGCAGTGGTAATTTTAATGAAACATATGAGCTGTCAACACTATTAGGAAACACCGAAGAGAAAGCGGATATGAGGGAGAGAAGGAAAATATAAGTACTTGGATTAAGTGATGAAAAGTAGGAAATTCAAAAAAGCTGAGGGGAGGCTACAATTTGTACTGGCATAAAAGTCGAAACAACGAAAGGCATAGTGGGTCTGGTGCTTCATAGGAACACTGATGCTATTTCATATGTCATATATTTCAACGAGAATACATTAAAGCCAGAATAAATACTTGGGAGACTGATTTTACAGTTGTACAAGCAAATGCCACACGACAAGGATGTAGCAGTGAGGACAAAGGCGTCTTCCTCCAGAAATTAGAAGATCAAATCCAGAAAAATAACATCATGGTAACGAATGCTATGAATTCCCAAACTGGAGTAGACATATATGGATATGAAAAAGTGCTGGGTATTTTTGAGTACGGAGTAAGAAATAAAGAAGGAGGATACCTCTTAGACTTGCTTTTAAGAAATAATATTTCGACTATGAACGTTTCCTTCAAGGAAATAGACAGCCATAAAATCACCAGATATGGCTGATATGGAAGAAGCAATTCACTTATTGATTTAGTGGTAACCGATAAACACATTGTAGGAAGAGTATGAGGTCTAAAAGTCATCATTGGACAGTGACTGGAAGGATAAAATTACTATTGCAACCTGTCCAACAAAGATGCCTAAGATCAAAGAACGAATACTAAAGGGAGCAGAAAAGAAAACACCTGTCAACGTTTGATAACTGCAAAGTTGCCAACAAATGAATCAGGTAGTACTAATGAAGATCGGGAAACATTTAAGACAGCGTTAGTAAACTGCGCTGTAGAAGTCTGTGGTAAAACAAATGGTAAAATAAATAGAAGGAAAGCAATTGGTTAAATGACAGAGTAAAGGAAGCTATTAAGGAACGAAATCTATCAAAGAAAGACAAAGATGTGGAGACACAAAACGAAACCCACGAGATAAAATCAGCAGATGCTGAAAAATTGTCTATATTGGAACAGGCATATAGCGACAAGAAACTTAGTGTTTAAAACGTTATGAAAGAAGAAAAAGCCATGGATTGGGAAACATTCTCCCAAAGACTAGAGAGGGACAGCAATGGATACAAGATAATGCTACACGGATTGGTAGAAAGCAAAAGATCAGATAGCGAAAGCATAAGAGCGATAGAAAGAGAAAATTGGAGTAGCTGTAGTCCGAGATGCGGGAGATATCAGAGAAGAAATGAAAAAATACTTCAAAATACTTCTGAATGGCAAGGAGATAATAGAAGAGGAACAGGAAATAAAAAATTTACCAAAATCAAAAATGTAACAACCGTCTATTACCTGGCCAGAGACTGAGAATGGCTTGAAACAGATGAAAGGAGGAAAGAGCCGGGCCAGATGAATTGACAGCAGACAAGGTCGAGGTAGCAAGCATCGAAGGAATACTTTGCTACAACGAACATTGAGAGTCATTTGGAAGGGAAATAAAGTACCAGATAACTGGAAGAGGGGATTATAAAACCACTCTTCAGGAAAGGCAGTAGGAGAAATCATAGACGAATCACCCTATTGTCACGCTGTCTTAAGATAGTGGTAAAGATTGAGGAAAGATTAAGATTGTTGTTAGAAAACCAGTTTGAAGAGGGAAAGCATGGCTTCAGAAGTAGCCGAGGATCAACAGACATCATATTTGCACTATGACACTTTAGGAAAAGTTGTTGGGAAAAGAGTAAAGATGTCCATGGATTCAGAAAAAGCGTATGACCGTGTGTCAAGGTGTAAGACTTGAGAGTATTTAGAAAAACTAACTGTTTCAAACTTCTTAATAAGCAAGGTGAAAATAGTATCTGAAGCTTTCAAAAGTTGTGCGGAGGTCGATAATGGCAGGCCAGACTGGTTCAGGGCACAGCGAGGGGTGCTTCACGGTAGTTCACTTTCCCCATTATTTTTATTGCAATTATGGAAGTGATTATAAAGGAAATCAAGGAAATATCAAATGGTGATCTCAATGTTTATGTCTGCTGATGATATAGCTGTTACGTGAGAAACATAACCAGAAGTACAGGGTAGATCAGATGAATGGAACGTCAAGGTTAAAAAGTATCAACTGAAAGTAAGCAAGAGCAACACTGTAGAAATGATTATGAACAGGGCAATCTGTTGCCAGATAGAAAATTGAATGTGTGAAAGCTTTCAATTGCCCATTAAGTACAATGTCAAGGAATGGAACTGCCAAACTAGAAGTACAGAACAGAGTAACATAGAGATCTAAATGCTTTCATCAAGTGAAGAACCTTGTGTGGGACAAGAGATATCCTGTGAAAGCAAACGAATTCATGTTAAAACGCAGCTCCTGCCGATTATTACACACAGCTTGGTGTGCTGTGTAATTGATAAGATAGATCTGAACAAGTCACAAAGATGCGAAATGAAGTTTCTGCGATCAGCCTTGCAAAAGACTAAAAGAGATAAAATTAGAAATGAAGACACCAGAGGAAATTTGCAAGTTGATCTGTCAGTGATTGAGAGACTGATTGCTGTACGGCTCAAGTGATTTGGGCACAGGAGGACGATGAAGGCTAACCGTCAGCCAAAACAATACATGGATAGAAATAAGCATGGGTAAAGACCAATAGGACGACCCAGAAAAAGATGGGTGGATCAGATTTTGGAAGATCCGACGACTAGAGGAGGAAATTGAGAAATAGTATCAAGATAAGAAATCTATCAAGATAAAGAAATGGCAAATTGTTCATAAATAGCGCACCCGGCTCGCTGGAAGCATATGAAGAGGATGTTGATTATGAAGTCATTAGACTCCATATCAAAATTAGACACACACGTACACACATTTATATATGCAGAACTTTCGATGATCGTTATAGTTTAATTCTGGTATAGGGCAAGACAAAATGAAAAATGTGGAGGGTGGGATGAGTGTAACACATACGCTCGACATCAGAATTTAAAAAGACGAAATTTTATAGTGATATAAACAGGTTATTTAAAATACAAGTAAATGCAAGTTATTTTTAGCTTGTTTTTGGAAGCGTGAAAAATGAAAAGCTTTGTTATTACTCCATTCTATTTTGGTGTCTGTTCCTTTCCTTGTATAACAGTTGTCGGAATGTGTGTTTTATTGCAGTAAGGATATTCTTGTACTGATTTCTGACTGTTGGAGTTCCGCAATACGTTTACTTATGTGAACAGTGAAATAAAATTACGCAGAAACTGTTTGTTACCAAGTTCCAGTTCCTCATTTAGAATGTAATGGGGTGAATTGTGGGCGTGAATGCTTCTACTTCCTGTAGTAGGTCCTTTTTCTTGCCTTTGTTAGTAATTTCTGTAAGTCATTTTGAATGTTAGTGTGTTCATGTTGATCCATGGAAGTCTCTCATACAGGTTCATTTGCAGTTTTCAATCTAAAGGTATCCATGTGTTCATAATGTCTTATATTAAAGCTTCTGCCAGTCTAGGCAATATAAAAACTGGGGGCAATCATGGTTAATAATCTTGTGAATTCCAGATTTTTAAAGGCCTAGTCTGGTGGTTCTGGTGCTACGGATTGTGTTACGGTGCACAGTATTATTGTTGCGGAAACTAATTTTAATTCCAGTCCGTCGGAAAAGATTAGTATGAGATAGCGCCTATGAAGGAAAACCATGCAAGTATTTACTTTTATGCAGATAATTTTTTATTTTTTTTATTATGTAGGCAGTCTATTATTTGTGGATCTTACTCATTTTTTTCACTGAAGTTTTGAAATGAAATAATTTACTCTATACGGTTTAACAAGGATCTGAAATCAGAATATTTTTAGCATGGTGTAGCACAGTCAGCAACTGTAAAATGTAATTATATTAAATTTCAGCCTACAGTTGTATAAGCAAAAGAACTTTACCTATGTTTCGGCTATAATAATGTAGCCTTCTTCAGAAATGTCACAATATAAAATTAAAATAACACATGCCTTGCCAAACTTAAAATGTTAGTACTACAGTACACAGTCATAAGACTGTGTCACTTCAACCAATGTTTTGCCGTTAGGTCACACCAACGGCAAAACATTAGTAGAAGTGACGCAGTCTTATGACTACGTACTGTAGTACTAACATTTTAAGTTTGGCAAGGCTAATATCTGGCATGTGTTAATTTCATTTTATATTGTGACATTTCTGAATAAGGCTACATTATTATAGTCGAAACCTAGGTAAAGTTTCTTTGCTTATCTAACTGAAGGCTGAACTTTAATATAACCTGAAATCATCCATTCTCTGCTTTGTAGGGTGGTACGAAGAATTATTTGTAATTATATCTGTGGTGGAGGGCTTTCTATGAATTTAAAAAACTTGTTTTTGATTCAGATTTTCTATTTTAAAATCGAGAAAAGTAATACTCTCATATGTCTGATATTCAACGGTGAATTAGATAGGGGGGGGAGGGGGGAGGGGGGCAAGTTCCTCATGGTATTTACAAATAACTGTATTTCATCTACGGTATCATTTTTAGTTAATAGGAAATGACTGACGTCATTGTATCTTAGATTAAGGGCTACACTTTGCACTTTAAACAAAAACGTAGTGTATAAAGCACATCCGTGATGCTCAAACTTACATTAAGCATTTATTTGCATTATGTTTTCAAACGGCAATATATAGTTTACATAACGTCCTGGAAAACCAGAAGGACCACAACGAAACAAATCGCCTTCCACTGAAATATCTGTAAGTATACACTACCGCTCTGTCCGTCCCTGATCATTTCAATGGGATTACAATCGGGGCTGTGGGACGGTAATACCATATCATTCAGTACTTTCTGTTTTTTTTATGCAATGTAGTTCGTATAGTATGCCGACTGATATTTTGATCATTATACCGTTGTAAAGTGAACCCTTTCCCTATTAAGCGTAATCCACTTCGTACTGCGTGATATTGAAGTACGCGGTGGATATGCATCTGATCGCTACATCCTTCTATTTTCACAACGTCGCCAACTCTATCTCCGGCAAAACATTCCCAAACCATAATAGAACCTCCACCGTGTTTAAATGTAGGTAGAACACACTGCTGAATTACCCTTTCCCCTACAAATTGGCGAACAAATATTCTCCTTCTGTTTCCAAAAATCTCGAACTTAGATTCATCGGTGAATAACAGCTTCTTCCACTATTTCAATGTCCAATTACGATGTTTTGTAACCCATTCATGTCTCTTCTGTTTATTTATGGGCCTTAGAAGGGGTTTTCTTGCTGTGACATATCCTTTCAAGCCGACTTCAGTCTCCTTTCTACTGTTGCAACAGATGTTGTTGTCGTGTTCATTCCTACCAATTCTGCACGAAATTGGAGCGCTGTTATGAATATATTCCTCTTACTGATAATTGTGATATATTTATCATCACTTTTAGTTCTTTTACGAGGTCGTCCAGGTCGTGGTATGTCCTTATAGCTACCTCTTGTCTTCTAGTGGTGAAGGGTGTGTTGCACTCCACGTATAGACACACTACACTGTTTCGCAATTAGACGAATAGATAAACCTGCTTGGCTAAGTGCTACAATTGCAGTACGTTTTTCTATGGATATCTCCACTCGTGGAGCCATACTAGCGATGTGCACACATCAATGTCACGAAGGAACTGAGCTGCAGGAACCACATGTTATGTATCGTAGCAATACTTGTCGTTCTCTGCGGACATCACATCACTACAGGGAACAACACACGTGCACCAAATGCGACATCCGTCGGCGCATAGGTAAACAAACATATCAGATAGGTACACAATGTGCACAACAGTGTTTGTTGGATACTATTGCATCTCGATGACCACAAACAAAAATCATGACATGTCTGCTACTGTTGGACTACCGTACCCACGGTATTAGACCTTATCTACAGAGAGCTAGATGTCATTTATTGGGTGTATCGAAATTAATGAGCTGTAGTGTATACAGCTGTTCAACCTTATCCATATATTATAAATGTGAAAGTAACTTTATGCTTTCACGACTAAAGTGCTGAACCGATTGTGGTGTAATTTGGTATGGGGATAGCTTGAATGCTGGGGAATTACATAGGCTACGGTAAAAAGTGTGTAGTACAAGAAACTTCATGATTTGAAGAATATAGCGCGAGATATGGAGACATAACTACTGTTTGAAAAAGTTTTTACTCTTTGATTTTTGAACCTTATCATCTTTATGAAAATTTTCTACATAATACTCATCAACGTAATGAATACAGTGCTTATACAACTCTCAATTTGTTTAATCCCTATTTCCGTATTAATATGAGTAACGAGCGCATCGCATTTTAGCCGTTGAGCGTCACGTATCTCTTATAACTTCTGAGACGCCCGAAGACTCACAACGAGGGCATCATTTACATTCTGTACGATAAACACAGAGATGTCGTGCTTTTGCACGTAAAACATAGGAGGCTGTTAGTGAAGCTGCATTTGATGATGATATCTTAACACAGCCGCGAATAACAGGCATACACGAGAGGACAGCTTACGTTATTGCACGTACAAATGTTATAAAATTTTGCGCTGCACCAAATTATAAATTATTTATTTTCTTCTCCGTCAGTTTAACGCTATTTAACAATTTTAGAAATTCCACATTTTATTTTAGAGCCGTCACCATCACTCGTCATAGCAAAACTACTGATATGCATCAACTGATCGTGGTCTTGTGGTGCAGTTGACGTGTCACCACCAACACTCATGCCTGACACAGAACCCCCGCCGCATTATGTGCAGTTGTATTTGTTTATGGAATGTTACATGGGAGAGGAATCCGTCCACCACTCAACAGCTTTACTATACCAACAAGCCCTTCAGCATCAACCATTACTTGCACTTTACAGGAGTTACCCATCGACAGACTTTAGCAGAGTTTCGTGAAATGATCATTAAAAATTTTTACCGGCAGATGCCGAATCCACTTGCTTTGATGTAATCTACGGGATCGTTACAACTAAAAAGAAGTTACACAGCATCAGTCTAACACGAAATCCTCAGTTACAGGATACCCCCGCACATTGTTCAGCTCAGAGCGCAGTTTGAGCAGAATCTCGAAGTAGTGACTTTTTTTTTATTGTCCTTCCATTTTCTGCGTGAAGAGATTTAAGTTCCAAACTAAGATCAGATTACGGAAAATAAGAGGGGAAAAAAAGAAAAAAAGACGTTGAAGAATATACCGCGAGAATTTAAAAAAAGTGGTCAGCGTTGCTGATTCTTGATCACGGGTTCCCGGATTCGATTCCCTACCTGACCAAATTTTCTCCGTTCGTGAATGGGCGTGTGTGTGTGATATCCTCATCACCATTTCATCATCATCGAAGCGCAAGTTGGTGAAGTGGGATAAATAAAAAGGCAGCCGAACATCCCGAACGAGGTCTCCTGGCCAATAAGCACGTTTCATTTCAGTTTACTGATATGTGGGCGCAGCCGCGGTTAACAGCTTGAATACAATTCTTATACAGTCCTTAGAGTGATTAGTCAATATTTCCATACCAATATTATTAAGTACGAAAGTAGCACTGTCACGTTTTTTTTCACGATTCAACAGCTGAATACATGTCGATGTAATTTCGTATGGAGATAGTTTGCATCCCGGGAAAAAAACAGAGCTACTTTAGAAAGAAAAAAAAACCAGAATGAGTCCTAAGAACGTGACGTAATTAATGGAACATATTTACTACATCAGTGAACGTAAACACGTTAAAATATTAACAAAAGTGTTGCATACTGTACACGTAGTATAATGTATAGATGCATACTCTCCTCCGTACTTACCGCTCGGCTGCTGTACGCCTACCGCACAGCAAAAACGTGAGAGCAGCTTACTTATGGTCACTCATGGTAACAAAACAACTGATATGCTAGAGCAGCCGTTGTGACAGCTAGTAACTAAATAAACGAGGCGCATTAGCATGTTTTTATTAATGAAACAACATGTAAAATGGCTCTAAATATTCAAATATTCTTCTGCAGTGCAAGACCAGACAACAGGCTGTTGACCAAAACATTAGTATAACTGCAAATGTCAGCCATCTGAATGTGAACGTGGTAGCACTAAACCGGTTATGCATTTTCAAAGTATTAGTTGCGTTAGTCACCAACAATCATTAACTGCGCGAGTTCACAAGATCTAACATGGATAAAATACTATTTCTCAATAGCGTTTTGTGAAAAAAGTCTTCTCTCCCGGGATTCCCATTAGAATTAACGAATCACTTCCATAATTTTCGCTTGTTGATCGAACCGACCGGTAACAAATATAGTAGCACACCTCTGACTTGCTTCGATGTCTTCCTTTGGACGGGATGTATTCAATCAGCACAGTGGCGTATCTTATCAATCTACATCTACATCTACATTTATACTCCACAAGCCACCCAACGGTATGTGGCGGAGGGCACTTTACGTGCCACTGTCATTACCTCCCTTTCCTGTTCCAGTCGCGTATGGTTCGCGGGAAGAACGACTGTCTGAAAGCATCCGTGCGCGCTCTAATCTCTCTAATTTTACATTCGTGATCTCCTCGGGAGGTATAAGTAGGGGGAAGCAATATATTCGATACCTCATCCAGAAACGCATCCTCTCGAAACCTGGCGAGCAAGCTACACCGCGATGTAGAGCGCCTCTCTTGCAGAGTCTGCCACTTGAGTTTATTAAACATCTCCGTAACGCTATCACGGTTACCAAATAACCCTGTGACGAAACGCGCCGCTCTTCTTTGGATCTTCTCTATCTCCTCCGTCAACCCGATCTGGTACGGAATCCACACTGATGAGCAATACTGAAGTATAGGTCGAACGAGTGTTTTGTAAGCCACCTCCTTTGTTGATGGACTACATTTTCTAAGCACTCTCCCAATGAATCTCAACCTGGTACCCGCCTTACCAACAATTAATTTTATATGATCATTCCACTTCAAATCGTTCCGCACGCATACTCCCAGATATTTTACAGAAGTAACTGCTACCAGTGTTTCTTCCGCTACCATATAATCATACAATAAAGGATCCTTCTTTCTATGTATTCGCAATAGATTACATTTGTCTATGTTAAGGGACAGTTGCCACTCCCAGCACCAAGTGCCTATCCGCTGCAGATCTTCCTGCATTTCGCTACAATTTTCTAATGCTGCAACTTCTCTGTATACTACAGCATCATCCGCGAAAAGCCAAATGGAACTTCCGACACTATCTACTAGGTCATTTATATATATTGTGAAAAGCAATGGTCCCATAACACTCCCCTGTGGCACGCCAGAGGTTACTTTAACGTCTGTAGACGTCTCTCCATTGATAACAACATGCTGCGCTATTTTCCATACCTCCAAGTTCTCCTGACGTTAATTCGTTTGAAGAATCGTAGAATAATCTCTATCGTCAGGTCTGAAGTGTGAATTCCCCGACACTCAACCTTCAGCAGCACTGGGAAGAAATTTAGGGCTTAGTTTCGGAGAAATAGCACAAGTTTCTGAGAAACTGACAGAATAAAAAGCTGACGAGGCTTCAGAACAGCATGCGAGTATGTCGAGAACCACCAACTGTGCTTCCCAGTTGATTATAGAAGGACCTTGACCCAAGCAATAACGTCCGTATGCCAGCACGGAAGCATACAGGCACCAGTTGTGTGATATTCTAAACGTAGAACACGTTTCAGCCAGCATCGTTAACTCTAAGACGCCATTTAGCACGATGTGCAGACGGGGCACTTGCTTTGTAGGCTTAATAGTAAGGAGATCCCTACATAAGCCCCTCAACTTGGAGCTGAGGACGTGCGTAGGTCCTGCTGAGTTGCAAAACATAGCTCTCATTTTGCCTGCTAATGAGTGGTGCCTGAAGTTCTGTTTATGTGTTCTACTTCATAGTAACACAGAAATGGGATGCTTGCCAGGGCGATACCTCCGCCTCGCCAAGTCTCTGACCAACAGTTGCGAAGAATTACACGATCAAGTCACAGTAGCGTGACCACAGCCTACGTTCGACGTCAGTGTGCAGCAACCACCCACAGACAGCACGGGGCAGCAGTAGCAGTGGAGAGTATATAAAACGTGTAGGGGGGACGCGGAAAACAGTGCAGTCGTTATCGTAATGCGGAAACGGAGCGATTTATCTCAAGAACAAAAGGGAATGATCATTGGCTTTCAGACCAAGGGTGGAAGCATCTCCGAAATGGCTAAGTATACAGGGTGTTGCAAAAAGGTACGGCCAAACTTTCAGGAAACATTCCTCACACACAAATAAAGAAAAGATGTTATGTGGACATGTGTCCGGAAACGCTTAATTTCCATGTTAGGGCTCATTTTAGTTTCGTCAGTATGTACTGTACGTCCTCGATTCACCGCCAGTTGGCCCAATTGAAGGAAGGTAATGTTGACTTCGGTGCTTGTGTTGACATGCGACTCATTGCTCTACAGTACTAGCATCAAGCAGATCAGTACGCCGGCCGAAGTGGCCGTGCGGTTCTAGGCGCTGCAGCCTGGAACCGCGAGACCACTACGGTCGCAGGTTCGAATCCCGCCTCGGGCATGGATGTGTGTCATGTCCTTAGATTAGTTAGGTTTAACTAGTTCTAAGTTCTAGGGGACTAATGACCTCAGAAGTTGAGTCCCATACTGCTCAGAGCCATTTGAACCATTTGAACCAGATCAGTACGTAGCATCAACAGGTTAGTGTTTATCACGAACGTCGTTTTGCAGTCAGTGCAATGTTTACAAATGCGGAGTTGGCAGATGCCCATTTGATGTGTGGATTAGCACGGGGTAATAGCCGTGGCGCGGTACGTTTGTATCGAGACAGATTTCCAGAACGAAGGTGTCCCGACAGGAAGACGTTCGAAGCAATTGATCGGCATCTTAGAGAGCACGGAACATTCCAGCCTATGACTAGCGACTGGGGAAGACCTAGAACGACCAGGACACCTGCAATGGACAAGGCAATTCTTCGTACAGTTGACGATAACCCTAATGTCAGCGTCAGAGAAGTTGTTGCTGTACAAGGTAACGTTGATCAAGTCACTGTATGGAGAGTGCTACGGGAGAACCAGTTGTTTCCGTACCATGTACAGCGTGTGCAGGCACTATCAGCAGCTGATTGGCCTCCACGGGTACACTTCTGCGAATGGTTTATCCAACAATGTGTCAATCCTCATTTCAGTGCGAATGTTCTCTTTACGGATGAGGCTTCATTCCAACGTGATCAAATTGTAAATTTTCACAATCAACATGTGTGAGCTGACGAGAATCCGCACGCAATTTTGCAATCACGTCATCAACACAGATTTTCTGTGAACGTTTGGGCAGGCATTGTTGGTGTTGTCTTGATTGGGCCCCACTTCCTTCCACCTACGCTCAATGGAGCACGTTATCATGATTTCATACGGGATACTCTACCTGTGCTGCTAGAACATGTGCCTTTACAAGTACGACACAACTGTGTTTCATGCACGATGGAGCTCCTGCACATTTCAGTCGAAGTGTTCGTAGGCTTCTCAACAACAGATTCGGTGACCGCTAGATTGGTAGGGGCGGACCAATTCCATGGCCTCCACGCTCTCCTGACCTCAACCTCTTGACTTTCATTTATGGGGGTATTTGAAAGCTCTTGTCTACGCAACCCCGGTACCAAATGTAGAGACTCTTCGTGCTTGTATTGTGGACGGCTGTGATACAATACGCCATTCTCCAGGGCTGCATCAGCGCATCAGGGATTCCATGCGACGGAGGGTGGATGCATGTATCCTCGCTAACGGAGGACATTTAGAACATTTCCTGTAACAAAGTGTTTGAAGTCACGCTGGTACGTTCTGTTGCTGTGTGTTTCCATTCCACGATTAATGTGATTTGAAGAGAAGTAATAAAATGAGCTCTAACATGGAAAGTGTGAGGAGTGTTTCCTGAAAGTTTGGCCGTACCTTTTTGTAACACCCAGTATAAACACTTCGCGTGCCGCCTCGGTTAAAGTAATCCGTGCGTGGCAAAACGGCGCTATCCAAAACCGGCGCCTATGCAATTATGGTGCGCCACAGGCGAGATATGACAGGGGTGAAATGACGGCTGCGGATATGTGTACAGGCGAAAGTATGTCGTGAGCAGCTGACCTGCTATATGAATCAAGAGGCTACCAAAAGTGTCTCCTCAACGACCGTTTAGCGGACGTTGCTGTGTATAGGTCTCCGCAGCAGGCGCCTGGTCCATGCACCCATGCTGACTGTTGTTCATAGGCGACGAAGGCCGGAATATGCATGTCTGTACCGCAACTGGACGTCCATTGAGTGGCGACAGGTTTTCTTTCCAGATGAATCAGGTTTCATGCTCCATCGGACAGATGAACATTGGCGTGCACGGCGTGAACCTGCAACAATCGTCGGAAAGGTCCAGGCCGGAGGGCATAACCTGGGTGATGTCGTAATGCTGGAAAGCATAATGGAGTAACACAAGTGTGCATTTGTCTTCTCCACCCTTGCATGCAGTTTGCTTTTCCTCGGCACGATGGCATCTACCAGCACGACAATGCAGCGTGTCACATATCACAGCGTACGAGCGTGGTTCGAAGAGCATCAGGATGAGTTTTCCCCTGGCCATCGAAATTAGAACTTAAATCCAGTCAAGAATCTGTGGGACCACCTCAATCGGCCTTTTCGTGCCATGGAGCCTCAACCGAGAAACGTAGCGGAGCTAGGCACTATACTGGAGGGTACGAGCATGGTTCGAAGACCACTAGGATGAGTTTACCCCCGGCCACCAAACTCAAGGATTTAAACCCAGTCGAGAATCTGTGGGACCACCTCAATCGGCCTTTTCGTGCCATGGAGCCTCAACCGAGAAACGTAGCGGAGCTAGGCACTATACTGGAGGGTACGAGCATGGTTCGAAGACCACTAGGATGAGTTTACCCCCGGCCACCAAACTCAAGAATTTAAACCCAGTCGAGAATCTGTGGGACCACCTCAATCGGCCTTTTCGTGCCATGGAGCCTCAACCGAGAAACGTAGCGGAGCTAGGCACTGTACTGGAGTCAGCATGGTTCCACATTCCTGTCGGTACTATTCAGAATATCAATTACTCTCTTCCAGTAGGTCTCGCAGCAGTTTGCGCTACAAAATGTGGTTATTCACGCTTTTGACAGATGGTTAATGGTTCAAATGGCTCTGAGCACTATGGGACTTAACATCTCAGGTCATCAGTCCCCTAGAACTTAGAACTACTTAAACCTAACTAAGGACATCACACACATCCATGCCCGAAGCAGGATGCGAACCTGCGACTGTAGCGGTCGCGCGGTTGCAGACTGAAGCGCCTAGAACCGCTCGGCCACCTGCGGCCGGCTGACAGGTGGTTACAGTACTCGTAATGTGAAGGGTCAGTGTATGTCTGAACCTCGCAATAGAGTTTGAAACTGGTTGAATCTCCATTCAGTCTCCGTAACGTTTGCTCTTATTCTGAAACATCGCAGGAGACATACATGTCATAAAATGTAGCAGTCGATGAGCTTTGCAATCGTGAGTGAGAGAAATATATGATGTTGTTTTTTTTTTCTTATTAATAGTAGAGCAAACTTAGACAGTCGTAGACCGTCCTGCAGATCTGTAGAACAGATCGTTCTTGGTGCTTCAACCAAAGTAGTGCTGTCAAGTATGATTGGGTCCAGAACCTCAATACATGCCCTTGTGGGATTTCGCTAACATTAGGTTGTAAATGAGAAACACATTTAACTGAGAGCAGTTTGTGTGTTTTGATGTGTTTTAAGGTGTACAGATATTGGGTTGTTATGTACACTACTGGCCATTAAAATTGCTACACCACGAAGATGACGTGCTACAGACGCGAAATTTAACTGACAGGAAGAAGATGCTGTGATATGCAAGTGATTAGCTTTTCAGAGCATTCACACAAGGTTGGCGCCGGTGGCAACACCTACAACGTGCTGACATGAGGAAAGTTTCCAACCGATTTCTCATACACAAACAGCAATTGACCGGCGTTGCCTGGTGAAACGTTGTTGTGATGCCTCGTGTAAGGAGGAGAAATGCGTACCATCACGTTGCCGACTTTGATAAAGGTCAGATTGTAACCTATCGCGATTGCGGTTTATCGTATCGCGACATTGCTGTTCGCGTTGGTCGAGATCCAATGGCTGTTAGCAGAATGTGGAATCGGTGGGTTCAGGAGGGTAATACGGAACGCCGTGCTGGATCCCAACGGCCTCGTATCACTAGCAGTCGAGATGACAGGCATCTTATCCGCATGGCTGTAACGGATCGTGCAGCCACGTCTCGATGGCTGAGTCAACAGATGGGGACGTTTGCAAGACAACAACCATCTGCACGAACAGTTCGACGACCTTTGCATCAGCATGGACTATCAGCTTGGAGACCATGGCTGCGGTTACCCTTCACACCGCATCACAGACAGGAGCGCCTGCGATTGTGCACTCAACGACGAACCTGGGTGCACGAATGGCAAAACGTCGTTTTTTCGGATGAATCCAGGTTCTGTTTACAGCATCATGATGGTCGCATCCGTGTTTGGCGACATCGCGATGAACGCACACTGGAAGCGTGTATTCGTCATCGCCATATTGGCGTATCACACGGTCTGATGGTATGGGGTGCCATTGTTTACACGTCTCGGTCACCTCTTTTTCGCATTGACGGCACTTTGAACAGTGGACGTTACATTTAAGATGTGTTACGACCCGTGGGTCTACCCTTCATTCGATCCCTGCGGAACCCTACATTTCAGCACGATAATGCACGACCTCATGTTGCAGATCCTGTACGGGCCTTTCTGGATACAGAAAATGTTCGACTGCTGCCCTGGCCAGCAGATTCTCCAGATCTCTCACCAATTGAAAACGTCTGGTCAATTGTGGCCGAGCAACTGGCTCGTCACAATACGCCAGTCACTACTCTTGATGAACTGTGGTATTGTGTTGAAGCTGCATGGGCAGTTTTACCTGTACACGCCATCCAAGCTCTGTTTGACTCAATGCCCAGGCGTATCAAGGCCGTTATTAAGCCAGAGGTGGTCGTTCTGGGTACTGATTTCTCAGGATCTATGCACCCAAATTGCGTGAAAATGTAATCACATGTCAAATCCAGTATAATATATTTGTCCAATGAATGCCTGTTTATCATCTGCATTTCTTCTTGGTGTAGCAATGTTATTGGCCAGTAGTGTAAAACCATTATATACTCATTAATTCTGTAGGTTCCATGCTGCACCACACACTAACCAGTAAAATGAAAACATAGTTGTTTCAAGCATTACGAATAATATACTTCCTCATCACCCAACTCAGTACGAACTACACGTCAAACATTTTTCGCACAAAGGAAACGTCTGTGTGTGTTGAAAACTCTCCAGCAAGAGCGAGCGCTTTATGCAACTCGGTTTCAGGCTGAGTTGTGTAATCCATCGATGTAATCCGAAAGTTGGGAGTGTCATGTGACGGAGTAACGGAGTATCAGGTAACACTAGAGCGCGCTGATGTTTGCTGTGAAGATTTGTTTGCCAGTAGTGACGCACTTTCGCTCAGCATCATTTCCAGATCTCGTCGGAATACCCACGATGTTACTAAATTAGTTTTCTGGAGTGAGAGATAGTTTTTATATTTCCATCAAACTTTTTTGTTTCTGTAAATGTTTTAAGACAAACTGCCGTAACCAGGATGAATACTAATTGGAGGGTTCAGAGCTGAAGCGTTGCAAATCGATTCGTTTTCGTTGTTTCCTTTTTCGTAATAAATCAAACCACTGTACTGCAAAACATACTCCCTTTCAGAGTAATAGTCATCAAGTCTGTGGTTAAGTCAAATGTTCATCCGCCAGATGGCATTAGTCTTCCTCACCATAAAAGTGCAGTCAATTATTTTCGAGAGTTATGGTGAAACATGCCCACAGCAGTCTTGTTTTATGATACTTGCAGATCGTGACATATGTTTTGATTTAAATGTTTTCTAAAACACAGCAACAACTTGAAGTTGAATTTTAATAAATTTATATAGCAGAACAAGACAAACAAAATGCTTATATCATCTTATATCGGCAAGCATTTAATAGACAATGAACTAAACTTCAAGCACATAGTTCCGTTTTCAGACTAGTTCGATGGCAAACTATAAAGATCTAAATATCTCTAAACTCTTGTAAAACCACCTCTAGCTCCTGAGCTGAAAATATAAAATATAGACGAGAGTGTGGTCAGAAGCACTCTGAAAAGCTTGTAAATATGTTGTAGGGTAGGTTGTGCTGAGAAATAATTGTCAAGAAAAAAATTCGGTATTTTGCTCCATTTTCGAGTTAATTAGCGTTGAAGTCAGACAGTCAGGCCGTTGCATGCGCAAACTCAAGAGACCCGCCACAGATGGTGTCGCCAAACGTGTTCTTCGTTTGGTTACCTAAAACCTAAGAAGAGAGCTACACAAAAAGAGAACATGGGGCGGTAGTAAGAATCGAACTCGAGCCAGATGCTGACCACTCTCTGTGCCATCGTCTACGCTGAGACACCAATCGACGCTAATTGTATCCAGCGGGGTGTTTAAGTTTGTTCGTGTAACTGTCTGACTAGTCAACGTCAATTCTATTACCCCGAAAATGGCGCAAAGTATCGAATTCTTTTCTTAACAATTATTCCACAGCACAACCTACCACGCAACACCCGTGCAAGCTTTTAAGATTGTTTCGGATCAAACTACAGTTTTAAAATTCCTGGGTTCTGGGAATTTACTCTCACCTAAAACGGCCGGCCGTTGTGGCCGAGCGGTTCTAGGCTCTTCAGTCTGGAACCGCGCTGCTGATACGGTCGCAGGTTCGAATACTGCCTCGGGCATAGATGTGTGTGCTGTCCTTAAGTTAGTTAGGTTTAAGTAGTTCTAAGTCTAGGGCTGATGTTAAGTCGCATAGTGCTTAGAACCATTTGAACCTAACAACGCTGACTTCGATATAATCGAAAAAGTTAGTAAAACGAAACAATACTTTTACAAGCCAGAGTATTCGATTAAAATGATAAAATGATCAAACAGAATTGAGTCTAGATTCATAATTTTTTAATGTTAAAAAATGAAGTACCTACCAAAACTTCGGATACGTAGCAGGAAACACACAAATACACCCTGTCAATTGGAAATTGGGGTAAATCTGAAAGAAAAAGATTCTCCTTGACGATTAAATTCAAAGAATCTGTCGAACAACTCTGTGCTTCCTTTCGGCATATTAATATTGCTAAAAAGAAAAGGAAGACCTCTGCAGACTCTAGCAAAAAATGGTTCAAATGGCTCTGAGCACTATGGGACTTAACATCTGAGGTCATCAGTCCCCTAGAACTTAGAACTACTTAAACCTAACTAACCTAAGGACATCACACACATCCATGCCAGAGGCAGGATTCGAATCTGCGACCGTAGCGGTTGCTCGGCTCCAGGCTGTAGCGCCTAGAACCGCACGGCCACTCCGGCCGGCAGACTCTAGCAAACGTGATCGAGATTTACTATATCAGTCCAGAACTCCAGTGAGCTCATAGAAGAAAACCAATAGAAATAAGGTAAAAAAATATGATTGCTACCATGAACTTCATAGTGATCCGCGGAGTTTGGATGTGGATAGAATTCGTTGCGGATATTTAGCTTTTTAGCTGCACAGCAGTGACTCACCGCCTGCCTGCAGAGCGGAACGTACCCTGTGCAACAAACTCGTAAGCTGGTTTTGAAGATCAAGGCCAGCAGGGAGGAGTCACGTACTGGCCGCGACTGGCGATGCGTGTCGGCTGAAGGCGGTTGGCCGACAGCAAAGAGGATCCGCAGATGGCGCAGCGCGGCGCGGCGCGACACCGGGAATTCTCGGAAGACTCGCTTGGCAACGGCGTGCAGAACTCGTAAAGGTCAAGGGGAGGCGGCACCGTGCTATATAAGGCCCCACACTGGTGGCACACCTGCTCTTCTGCAGACGACAGCTCTATGTGCGCTCGCTCTGTGACAGGTCAGTCTGCAAAAAGTATGACAGCCGCGTGCAGACGCCACGGTCGTCGCTCACTACAGAGTCAATACGCGGAAGCGACTGAGGGAATACGGGTGCCAACACACTGAACTACACTCCGTCCATCCGAGTTAACACTGCGCTATACAGAGAGGTCCATTGATCGTGACCGGGCCAAATATCTCACGAAATAAGCGTCAAACGAAAAAAACTACAAAGAACGAAGCTTGACTAGCTTGAAGGGGAAACCAGATGGCGCTATGGTCGGCACGCTAGATGACGCTGCCATAGGTCAAACGGATATCAAATGCGTTTTTTTAAATGGGAACCCACATTTTTATTACATACTCGTGTAGCACTTAAAGAAATATAAATGTTTTAGTTGGACCACTTTTTTCGCTTTGTGATAGATAGCGCTGTAATAGTGACAAACATATGGCTCACAATTTTAGACGAACAGTTGGTAACAGCTAGGTTTTTTAAAGTAAAATACAGCACGTTGGTACGTTTGAACATTTTATTTCGGTTGTTCCAAAGTGATACACGTAACTTTGTGAACTTAACATTCTCTAAGAATGCATGCTGTTACAGTGTGATTACCTGTACATACCACATTAATGTAATAAATTCTCAAAATGATGTCCGTCAACCTCAATGCCTTTGGCAATACGTGTAACGACATTCCTCTCAACAGCGAGTAGTTCGCCTTCCGTAATGTTCGCACATGCATTGACAATGCGCTGACGCATGTTGTCAGGCGTTGTCGGTGGATCACGATAGCAAATATCCTTCAACTTTCCCCACATAAAGAAATCCGGGAACGTCAGATCCAGTGAACGTGCGGACCATGGTATGCTGCTTCGACGACCGATCCACCTGTCATGAAATATGCTATTCGATACCGCTTCGACCGCACGCGAGCTATGTGCCGGACATCCATCATGTTGGAAGTACATCGCCATCCTGTCATTCAGTGAAATATCTTGTAGTAGCATCGGCAGAACATTACGTAGGAAATCACCATATATTGCACCATTTAGATTGCCACCGATAAAATGGGAGCCAATTATCCTTCCTCCCATAATGCCGCACCATACATTAACCCGCCACGGACGCTGATGTTTCACTTGTCACAGCCATCGTGGATTTTCCGTTGCCCAATAGTGCATATTAAGCCGATAAGTTACCGCTGTTGATGAATGACGCTTCGTCGCTAAATAGAACGCGTGCAGAAAATACATCATCGTCCCGTAATTTCTCTTATGCCCAGTGGCAGAACTGTACACGACGTTCAAAGTCGTCACCATGCAATTCCTGGTGCATTGAAATATGGTACGGGTGCAATCGATGTTGATGTAGCATTCTCAACACCGACTTTTTTGAGATTCCCGATTCTCACGCAGTTTGTCTGCTACTGATGAGTGGATTAGCCGCGACAGCAGCTAAAACACCTACTTGGGCATCATAATTTGTGGCAGGTCGTGGTTGACGTTTCACATGGGGCTGAACACTTCCTGTTTCCTTAAATAACGTAACTACCCGGCGAACGGTCCGGGCACTTGGATGATGTCGTCCAGGATACCGAGCAGCATCCATAGCACACGCTTGTTCGGCATATTGATCACAATAGCCATACATCAACACGATATCGACCTTTTCCACAATTGGTAAACGGTCCATTTTTAACACGGGAAATGTATCACGAAGTAAATACCGTCCGCACTGGTGGAATGTTACGTGATACCACGTACTTGTACGTTTGTGACTATTACAGCGCCATCTATCAAAAAGCGAAGAAAGTGGTGGTCCAACTAATACATTCATATTTCTTTACGTACTACACGAATATGTAATAAAAAAAATGGGGGTTCCTATTTTAAAAAACGTAGCTGATATCCGTTTGGCCTATGGCAGCGCCATCTAGCGGGCCAACCATAGCGCCATCTGGTTTCCCCTTCGAGCTAGACAAGTTTCGTGCTTTGTAGTTTTTTCGCTTGACGCTTGTTTCTTGAGATATTTAGCCCGGTCACGATCAATGGACCATCCTGAACAGTCGCATTCGTTGTTGTCATGTTAGAGCTTTCTTCTCGCGGAACGTAAATAACGCCTGTCGAGTACAGTCGCATTCTTACGATTATTAGGCTTCTTTCACAGGGGCACCGACAACGATCGCCAGAGGTCGCCTAATAATATCGGCCGACAGTTTCGTCACAGTGCCTCCGATTTCCATCAGTTTTTGGCGAGATCAAGCAGGTTATGTTAGGTTAGGATCTATGTATGAAGGAGGTTAGTTTTTAGCCTTCTAGGGCGGGATGGATATCATGATGTTCTTTGAGATGAGTGCTGCATTTCGGCTTTTAGTATTAAAGTGATACAGAATCCATGTGAATGAGCTGTGGCCGGCCGTTGTGGCCGAGCGGTTCTAGGAGCTTCAGTCTGAACCGCGCGACCGCTACGGTCGCTGGTTCGAATCCTGCCTTGGGCATGGATGTGTGTGATGTCCTTAGGTTAGTTAGGTTTAAGTAGTTCTAAGTTCTAGGGGACTGGTGACCTCAGATATTAAGTCCCATAGTGCTCAGAGCCATTTGAACCATTTGAGTGAGCTGTACTTGTCTTGAAAAGAACGTGGCGAGTACTGTACACTTTTTCTTCAGTTATGGGAAGAAACAGTTTTAGGCTATGAAAACATAGAGAGGAAGTTGTATTACACACTTGAGATGATTTGTTATGACATGAATAGCAAGATTACAAACACTCTGCACAGCCTCAGATTCAGCGAAACATACATACGTCAATTAATTTTCAATGATTGTCATTCGGCATATGTTTCAAGGACAAACATAAAATTCTACAACAAGTGACTCTGAACACCTGAAAAGTGGAAACAGATACACCACACATAACAAACCAGCTCGTAGAACCACCACGCTACTGGCGCAAAAACGCAAGTAAGCACAATGCAAAAAGATCCCTCTCAGTAACCATAAGCATAAGATACGCTACCTTTCTCACCTGAAGTAATAAAAAATGGAAAGGAGCGTGTGGCATCGTCGGCCGCGAGGCCCCATCCGGGGGAGACCAGCAGCCAAGTGCAACTCTTATTTCAGTGGAAGCCACACTGGGCGACTTGCTCACCGGTGAAGAGGATGAAATGACTATGAGGACAACACAACACCCAGTCCGCGAGGAGAGAAAATCTCCAACCCGTCCTGGAATCGAACCTGGACCCACTGCACGGGATGCAAGCGCGTTACCATCCAGCTAAGCAGGCGGACACCTGAAGCAATTATTTTTTGAAATTTTAATTTACGTATAAAACTTACAGTAAATATTTCGTCTACCTGTATTTTCCAATACAGCAGTCCGTAGATATCGAGCTATATCCCGATTATGATACAGGGTGATTCAAAAAGAATACCACAACTTTAAAAATGTGTATTTAATGAAAGAAACATAATATAACCTTCTGTTATACATCATTACAAAGAGTATTTAAAAAGGTTTTTTTTCACTCAAAACAAGTTCAGAGATGTTCAATATGGCCCCCTCCAGACACACGAGCAATATCAACCCGATACTCCAACTCGTTCCACACTCTCTGTAGCATATCAGGCGTAACAGTTTGGATAGCTGCTGTTATTTCTCGTTTCAAATCATCAATGGTGGCTGGGAGAGGTGGCCGAAACACCATATCCTTAACATACCCCCATAAGAAAAAATCGCAGGGGGTAAGATCAGGGCTTCTTGGAGGCCAGTGATGAAGTGCTCTGTCTTGAACCAATTTCAGACGATAAGGTTTCATAACTAACCTTTTTCGTAGGACTCTCCATACAGTTGATTGTGGAATTTGCAGCTGTCTGCTAGCTCTGTGAGTCGATTTTCCTGGGCTGCGAACAAATGCTTGCTGGATGCGTGCTACATTTTCATCACTCGTTCTCGGCCGTCCAGAACTTTTCCCTTTGCACAAACACCCATTCTCTGTAAACTGTTTATACCAACGTTTAATACACCACCTATCAGGAGGTTTAACACCATACTTCGTTCGAAATGCACGCTGAACAACTGTCGTCGATTCACTTCTGCCGTACTCAATAACACAAAAAGCTTTCTGTTGAGCAGTCGCCATCTTAGCATCAACTGACGCTGACGCCTAGTCAACAGCGCCTCAAGCGAACAAATGTACAACTAAATGAAACTTTATAGCTCCCTTAATTCGCCGACAGATAGTGCTTAGCTCTGCCTTTTGTCGTTGCAGTGTTTTAAATTCCTAAAGTTGTGGTATTCTTTTTGAATCACCCTGTATATTGTGATATTTCCCGTCCTTAGGATCCCAAAAATTCCTTTCTTGGATTTTCTAGCAGTTCGCATTTCGTATGTGAGAAAGTCGGCCTAATCGACCGAAGAAAACAAACTGATAGAATTCCACCGTTTGCCGCCCGAAGTCTGTACGCTCGGGCGATGACATCGGCTCCATGGCGATCGCACACATACTGACGTACAGATTTGGAAAGATCGGCCGTCTTCGGCCGATGTCGGTCGTCGTCGGAATCAACAGGTATCGATACCAGTGTGACCGCAACCTTCCGCTACTCATGTGCTGCAGCCTCGTAGCTCGCGCAGTGTCCATCTGCCACATTCAACCTGCAACCTCGCTGCCTACACGCCGCTGGGATTAGTGCCGCGTGATGGTTAGATTACAGCTATAAGACAAACGTATCGTAACAGCTGACGAAATAAAAGTCAAATTCTCTTTGTATGTGATTTTTAAAAACGATGAAAAGCAGACAAACAGTGTAACTTCAGTTCGATTTAACACCATTTGCAGAACAATGAAACAATTTACGGTAAAACTCAGTAACGGAATTCAAAACCGAATATGCAGAAAGTGAGACTTACGAGAGAGAACGATAAACTGAAAATCCGTTACAAAACGTAGGATATTTTATCATCGTGATGTATGTAAAAATGTACTGTCGACATTTCACAGTATAACCAAATACTGAACGCACGAAAGACGTCAGTCGCTGGTAATCTTTGAACTACGTCCATACCAAAATTTAAGGATTCCAATTCAGAGCTGGAGTTATCACATGATACGCTGGTGAGCAACCGATTGAGAACAACATCCATGAAACGAGGTAATTCGACGCTTGTACCTCCGACCGCACACTAATTTTCGCAAAACTCTGATGTTTTCCTAAGACGTATGATGGTCGATTTTCGTCTTGCCGAGAGTGGTCATTTATCTATGTTCAGCTATCTTTCCGGGCACTTAATACACTCGATACACGAAGTCTTGTAAAATCAGATTTATTCCTGAAATATACGGTATCGGTAACGATAGCTTTTTTCTAAAAACTTCTCGAAGTAATTAAGCACAGTCTGTTTCTCGCCGCTTTTATTTGTTTTCCGTGCCCCTGTTTCACTACAGAGCACGAAGCAACTTCACATATT
Source organism: Schistocerca nitens (assembly GCF_023898315.1). Lineage (NCBI taxonomy): Eukaryota > Metazoa > Arthropoda > Insecta > Orthoptera > Acrididae > Schistocerca > Schistocerca nitens. The sequence continues at coordinate 253,015,062 of NC_064618.1, forward strand.
TTCACATCGTATACGAACGACCGACTGCACGAAAACGACTGGAAGGACTGAAAACGCGACTCCCCAGTGAGATACGGAACAAGAACTACACGAGTTGAGCATTTGACACAGTGATTCGTAAAACCAGTGATATAACAACGAAGTAAAAGACATACAAGTTGGGCCTATTCTCAATGGCGTCACATCAGGAGCAACTGCAGTGCGCCCGACACCAGTCGCTGAGCATACTGAACGAGCGTTTGTTTACACAGTATTAAACGTATGATGAGCAAGGCATAATTTTAAAACAGAATGCGGTTCCAGATTGTGGTATCGCAATGTGTAAATGTTTTTTACAACAAAACCATTTCAGATACATGTCTAGACAGATCCTTCAGCGAAGTCGTTGATCTAGGTTGCAGCTCACAGCGATACAGTGTTGTCTCTTTTTTTTTTTTTGGCTTGGTGTTGAGTTACTTAATATTTTAGAAACGCACATGTACACTGTAATTACTTAGTATTAGTCCACGACGTGATTAGACAAAAATTTCTTAGCAGATACAAAAGGCGATACATTTCGTATACTTTAGATAATTATTTCTGGAATTACAGGCACTACTAATTTAGCACAGAAACAACTGATGTATGTCCTGAAGATACAGAGAACTGATCCCAGCTCTGCATGTAATATAACCAGCCTTCAATTTTAGGGTTTATGTGTACTGGTTTTGATCAGGAACGGGAGACAGCAATAACGGACTTTACGATGCTACATGAGATGCTTCATTAGTTCTTCTCGATCATGTGTCTTTCCTCTCTGTCATCTTGCTGCATTTTTCCGGTACTGAATTGATACCTAATCTCTTTGGCGCTCTTACTCTTATTTATTGGGCAAAAAGTTAATATCCGGACACAAATAAATGCTTCATAATCACTCTACCTAAACTGCTACACTTCGCGTAAGGAATCTCTAAGTCCATAATGTGAATCAGCAATAATTTTGAACGTTGCTTTCTATGATTTATATTTACTGTGATTCTACTCCAACAGCACCGACAGACAAACGTTGGCAGTACGAATTGAAACTATTTTTACGTTTAAATTTGTCACGAAATCATTGGTCACCCAATAGTGTCTTCTTATACGTCGTGACACACTAGTTTTGTTTTTTTTATTTTGATTCTAGCATACTTCGGAGTGATATTGTTTCGTATTACGCCGTTTACTGAATTTGATGGCTTCCGCGGCGTCCAGTGTCTACACTTTGATGCGTTGATACAGTAGTACTTTACCCTTTGTATGGCGATGCAGTGATTCTGTAATGCTCATAGCAACGGGGTATGCAGCTGAGAGGAATTTTTTGAATGATTTCGTGATGCCTTCAGCTTCTCTTTATTTTATGTACAATTGTAAAATTTCGGCCTTACATCATTTTCAAGTATCTAAACGGAAACGTCATACAATGGATGAATTAGTATCATCTGTGGATTTAATATAGGAACAAGTCATATCCAAAGATATACTAGCCGGATTAAAACTAAGTTTATGGACGATTCTTTAATGGTGTATTACGTCATGTACATCCCTGCTCCTATGACTGCATGTAGTTGTCACTAAATGAATTACAAACAGTTTTTCGCTATTTTACGAACACATTACTTTTCAGCAGTTGTTGCAAAGCTCTTACACACTATGTGATCAAAGGTATCCGGCCACCCCCAAAAACACACATTTTTCATATCAGGTGCATTGTACTGCCACCTACTACCAGGTACTCCATATCAGCGACCTCAGTAATCATTAGACATCGTCAGAGAGCAGAATGGGGAGCTCTGTGGAACTCACGCATTTCGAAGATGGTCACGTGATTGGGTGCCACTTGTATCATACGGCTGTACGCGAGATTTCCAAACACCTAAATATGCCTAGGTCCATTGTTGTCGATGTGATAGCGAATTGGAAACGTAAAGAGACACGTGCAGCACAAAGGCGTACAGGCCGACCTCGTCTGTTGACTGACAGAGATCGCCGACAGTTGAAGAGGGTCGTAATGTGTAATAGGCAGACATCTATCCAGACCATCACAAGGGAATTCCAAACTGCGTCAGGATCCACTGCAAGTACTATATCAGTTAGGCGGGAGGTGAGAATACTTGGATTTCATGGTCGATTGGCTGCTCGTAAGTCACACATCACGCCGGTAAATGCCAAACGAAGTCTCGCTTGGTGTAAGGAGCGTAAACATTGGACGATTGAACAGTGGAAAAACGTTGTGTGGAGTGACGAATCACGGTACACAATGTGGTTATCCGATGACAGAGTGTGGGTATGGCGAACGCCCAGTGAATGTCATCTGCCAGCGTGTGTAGTGCCAACAGTAAAATTCGGAGGCGGTGGTATTATGGTGTGGTCGTGGTTTTCATTTTGTTTTGCGTGGCACTATCACAGCACAGGCTTACATTGATGTTTTAAGCACCTTCCGCGCTTCTCACTTGAAGAGCAATTCGGGGATGGTGATTGCATTTTTCAACACGATCGAGCACCTGTTGATAATGCACGGCCTGTGGCGGAGTGGTTACACGACAGTAATGGACTGCCCTGCACAGAGTCCTGATCAGAATCCTATACGAGGTGCATTCAAGTTCTATGGCCACCGATTTTTTTCTCCGGACTGGAAAGAGATAGAAACATGCGCATTGTTTTAAAATGAGGCCGCGTTCATTGTCAATACGTCCCAGAGATGGCAGCACCGTACGGCAGATGGAATTTTACTGCCAGCGGCGAGAATGAGAACTGTTTTAAATACTTAAAATGGCGACGTTTTCCTTACTTGAACAGCGTGCAATCATTCGTTTTCTGAATTTGCGTGGTGTGAAACCAATTGAAATTCATCGACAGTTGAAGGAGACATGTGGTGATGGAGTTATGGATGTGTCGAAAGTGCGTTCGTGGGTGCGACAGTTTAATGAGGGCAGAACATCGTGTGACAACAAACCAAAACAACCTCGGGCTCGCACAAGCCGGTCTGACGACATGATCGAGAAAGTGGAGAGAATTGTTTTGGGGGATTGCCGAATGACTGTTGAACAGATCGCCTCCAGAGTTGGCATTTCTGTGGGTTCTGTGCACACAATCCTGCATGACGACCTGAAAATGCGAAAAGGGTCATCCAAGTGGGTGCCACAAATGCTGATGGACGACCACATCGCTGCCCGTGTGGCATGTTGCCAAGAAATGTTGACGCACAACGACAGCATGAATGGGACTTTCTTTTCGTCGGTTGTGACAATGGATGAGACGTGGATGCCATTTTTCAATCCAAAAACAAAGCGTCAGTCAGCTCAATGGAAGCACACGGATTCACTGCCACCAAAAAAATTTCGGGTAACCGCCAGTGCTGAAATAATGATGGTGTCCATGTTCTGGGACAGCGAGGGCATAATCCTTACCCATTGCGTTCCAAAGGGCACTACGGTAACAGGTGCATCATACGAAAATGTTTTGAAGAACAAATTCCTTCCTGCACTGCTGTTTCACCAAGACAACGCACCCGCACATCGAGCTAACGTTACTCAACAGTTTCTTCGTGATAACAACTTTGAAGTGATTCCTCATGCTCCCTACTCACCTGACCTGGCTCCTAGTGACTTTTGGCTTTTTCCAGCAATGAAAGACACTCTCCATGGCCGCACATTCACCAGCCGTGCTGCTATTGCCTCAGCGATTTTCCAGTGGTCAAAACAGACTCCTATAGAAGCCTTCGCCGCTGCCAGGGAATCATGGCGTCAGCGTTGTGAAAAATGTGTACGTCTCCAGGGCGATTACGTCGAGAAGTAACGCCAGTTTCATCGATTTCGGATGAGTAGTTAATTAGAAAAAAAATCGGAGGCCTTAGAACTTGAATGCACCTCGTAGAACACCTTTGGGGTGTTTTGGAGCGCCGACTTCGTGCCAGTCCTCACCTATCGACATCGATACCTCTCCTCAATGGAGCACTCTGTGAAGAATGGGCTGCCACTCCCCAAGAAACCTACCAGCACCTGACTGAACGTATGCCTGCAAGAGTGGAAGCTGTCATCAGGGCTAAGGATGGGCCAACACCATACTGAATTCCAGCATTACCGATGGAGGGCTCCACGAACTTGTAAGTTATTTTGAGCCAGGTGTCCGGATACTTTTGATCACACAGTGTATATAAGTTCGATGTTTATAACGTATTTACGCTAGGAAGATTATAATTATTTATAGATATTTGTTAATTACCTGCCAGGGTAGCCGAGAGCGCTAAAGCGCTGCTTCCTGGACTCAGGTAGTCGCGCCGGCCCCGTATCGAATCCCCCCGGCGGATTAAAGAAGAGGGCCGATGTGCCGGCCAGCCTGTATGTGGTTTTTAGGCCGTTTACCACATACTGCTAGGTGAATTCTGGGCTGGTCCTCACGTTCCGCCTCAGTTACACGGCTCGTAATCTGACCACATTCGCTCTATTCTATGGATTACACTAGATGCAAACAGTTAGGGTACTGTCTGCAGTTCCGACCTGGGGGGTATGGGGCGGAGGCAGGAGGGGCATCTGGCTACCCCTTAAAATTAACATGCAAAGTCCAGTTAACCATGGCCGACCCTGCGTAACCGTGTGATACGGCACAAGCGATAAATAGAAATTTGTGAATTGGTTTAAAAATGGCTCTGAGCACTATGGGACTCAACTGCTGAGGTCATTAGTCCCCTAGAACTTAGAACTAGTTAAACCTAACTAACCTAAGGACATCACAAACATCCATGCCCGAGGCAGGATTCGAACCTGCGACCGTAGCGGTCTTGCGGTTCCAGACTGCAGCGCCTTTAACCGCACGGCCACTTCGGCCGGCGCTAAATTTGTGAATTGAGCTATGTAAGTCTTTGTTATCATTTACATTTACCTATCGTTCGTCATTGGTGTATGTAATCCCTTTAACATAACGGATATAGAGGAATGTTCGATATGAGTCGTCGGCTTTGACCAGTGACATACGAAACATGCGAGAAGAGCCGGAAACAATTTGGCGATTGCAAAGTCTGTCACCACAACCAGGGTTATAAACAAGAAAAAAAGTCAGGTGCATTGCCTTCGTCAACTCACAATCAAACTGTCACCTTCAAAACTAACCTAGACCTTGGGCAAAGCTACCGTTCCGTCTGTCACCAAAACTAAGCTTTTTAGTATTACATTCGTTGGCTACCCCAGCTCACAACCAAACTGTGACTTTCCAACCTAACCTATTCCTACAGCTACAGATCAGCATTTCACCACAACCAGATTTTTCTTCACATTCATTGGTTTCCCAACTAACAACACAGCAGCCATTAACATTACGTCACTATCCTAAGCCGGCGACTCGTACCGAACACTCCTATTGACCAAAAAGGACATGTAAATATTTGTTCTGTTATTTTAGGACCACGTCTCTTTGAAAGGTGGTTTAAAGATCTTATATTAAAGTCGATCACAGTACTATTGTGAACAGTACTGAAAACCAGGAGAATGGAGTAAATCCTTTCATGACCTGTTTATGGTTGGGTGGTCTTTCGCATTACAGTCATATTCATTAATGAGTATAGCGATAATTATACATTCTATGGTTCCGTATGGTTACATTCATAATCGACAAACACGAAGGAAAGTTAACAGACAATTTAAAGAACGCATGACAATAAGCGACAATAGCCCATTCACATTTGCTGCACACTTAAAAGACACCAACCACAGAATACCAAATATAGATGAATCAGTACAGATATTACATAAGCTATACAAAAGTAAAATCATGGATGCGATGGAATAAATTAAAATTTTCATCCATCTAAAATACCAATCAGCAGAGTTTTAAGTGAACTAAAAGACCTGCAAAATGGAAAATTCATAAGCAGCTTTCTACCATTTCTACGACGAAGCATTGCGGAACCACAGAATGGATTATTTTCGCTATACTCATTAATAAATATGACTGTAAGGCGAAAGATCACGCAACCATAAAGCAGCTCATGAAAGATTTTACTCGAGTCTCATTGTTTTCAGTACTGTTTCATTCAAGGACGTGACCTTTGTAGCATTATTCGAAAATGACGTGCTCCCACAATAACAAAACAAATATTTACAAGTTATTTTAAAGAGATTACATACAGTCTTATTTACATAAATGATAAACGATAGTTAAATATATTTGGGAACAAAGACATATATAGCTTAATTAACAAATATCTGTAAATAATTTAATCTTCCTAGTGTAAGTACGCTAAAAACATCGATCTTAACAGCTTTGCAACAATTGCACAAAAGTAACGTGCCCGTAAAACAGCGAAAAACTATTTTTAATTTATTTTGTGACAACTATGTGCAGTTATAGGAGCAAGGACGTACTGTACATGGCGTAATACACCGTGGAAGAACCATCCATAAAATAATTTCTAGTCTTCCGAGCGTACCTTGGGATATGATTTCTTCCTATATTAAACCCATAAGTGATGCTAACGCATCCATTGTAAAAGGCTTCCGTTTTAATCACTTAAAAAATGGTCTAAGGCCGAAACTCTACAGCTGTACATCAAATAACGAGAATGGCAGATGAAGGCATCAGGAAATCATTCAAAAAATAAAACAAATAACTGAATTAATGTTTTTCTCCTAAGCCTGTATCAAACTCTTTCTTTTTCTTGATATATATAAAAATTTAATATTAAACTAATACTTTATATTTAAGCTTTGTATTGAAAGCAACTGAAATATTCTCTTATTAGGCTTATCATTGAAAACTGTAGGTTAGATTTTTTTGGGAATTTTTCTGTTTCAGGGTTTCGTTCCATTTCTCAAGCCTCCAGGCCTTTACCTCGTCTTATTGAACAAATCCTGTTTTTGCAAATATCTTGTGTAACATAATTCTATAGGTTTCCCTGTGGCGGTGTATCTTGAAGTTTTCATGTGCTCGATATTTCTCACTCTGGCGTAGAAAATTCCACTGTTCCGTTATCACAGGATAAGATTTCCATAACCAGATGTCAAATTGTGCCTTCTCCTGGTCTGTCGCCATTTTGATGCGCTCCAAGTAAGAAGCAACGTAGGAGAAAAAGGAAAAAATGGAGAAATGCTAAACTTTTTACGACAAACGACGATTCTCTATCTCCAACAGTTTCCAAACTACGATTTTTTTAAGTGGTTGGGGACTGTATGCACACATTGTATTTTAAGTACCCTTGTAATATGCACACAGCTGTCGTTTCCAGTCTGACGCTGACTAAACCCAATACCGCATTTTTATGTCCTTTTCCTATTGTTTCTGCTTACGTCTAAACATTTCACGTTGCCATACGTATTTCCTGATTACAGACATAAAATTTTTCGCTGCTATTTTGAGCGAAGGCAACATTTCTGGAACGTATTAGGCCTATACCTTGGCCAGTATTAATGTATTTATTAACCTAGCTCTCTGGATTATATCAATATTTCTCAACTTACTGTCTATTAAAGATCCTTTAATTGCTGTTGCGGAATTCCTCCGATTCACTGCTACAGATATTAGCGGGCAGACATTACAGGTAGCTCGCAGTGTTGTGTGTCGATTCTCGGAGTTCCCAAAGCTATGTCCGTCCCTTTCAGTGCTCTAAGATCAAACTGACTCTTTTGTGCATATTTATCTTTGCCCCTGCAGCAAATTTTTGTTTTTCTTTCATTTTATAAAAGTTTCATACCCATTTCACTTCTTACTACAATCGCCACGTCATTTGCATATTGTACGGTCACTCTCTTCTTCCCTTGTTTAGTCGGTTGCGGTTTAAAATGAACGCAAAATATGTGAAGCTTCACGAGGCAGTGTTCTCTGTAAATCATACAAAGGGACCAAAGCTTTCATATGGAGATGCTGCTAAAATTCTTAGAAAGTCAAAGACATTCGTTGGGAAGTGGCTGAAACATATTTAGAGATAGGAAACGTGAATTATTTACCGGAGAGAGGGCCAAGGTGTCAAGTTATAATCGATAATGGCAGCTACTGGGATAACTAATAGATAATTGTGCAATTAGTAATAACTTGTATTTTCATGTAAACATATAACAGTGTGTTTTATTTCATATATATAGCGGCGTACACTTCCTTTTGGAATTGATTGTACGTAAGCGTTGATAAAGCGAGGCAACGTATCGCAAATACATTTTTCAGTTTTAATTATTCTGTCATATCATGCAATATTTTCAGTAGCTGAAAATCGGTATTTGACCTTTTTCGTTGAGGGCACATTTGAAATGTCCGCTAATAACAGCTATTCAGAGATATTCCTCAGTTGCGATATTAAGCCATATTTGAAAGAAAAAGGTGTTTGAGCTCTGTTATCAGTTCCTGACGAGGCATACTCATACACTGAGGACTGTGAAGTTCTTTGCCTTGCAACATGTGCCTCTACCATATTCTCGTTGTCCTGTCTCGCATACCGGTATACCTTCCCTCGCTTAAATTGCCAAATCAGCACTTCCCTGGGTCAATACGTTTATTATTGTGTTACATTTCGGGTTTTGTCTGAAGAAAGTCACCTCCTGAGCCATAGTTTTATATTTTTCCTTTTTCTTAGAATTCCTTTAGAGACGTAAATTTGGATTCAGTCTTAATCTTATTAATATTGACAGTAACAGTAGCGTATACTTGAGTATGAATTCTACACTTTATGTCCACCTCCTTGATCGCGCTTCATTCCTTATTGTATGTATTTTACAAGAAACTACAACTTTCCAATAGGAGAAGTATTACTGTTTATCGCCATCACTAAGTTATAGGACATACTATCGGGGCCCTTGTATGAAGTATTCAGTACCATGCTTTCCCTTATTACACGATACTCATTTAACAATATAGTAAATTTTGAAACATGGACTTTGAGGAAGAAAGACAGAGAAAGGCTGGAGGCTTTTGAGAGGTGGACATGGCGGAGGATGGAAAGAATAATTTGGATAGACAGAGTAAAAAATGAAGAGGTACGGGAAAATGAAGCGAGGAAGGAAGAGATTTCAGATACTGGATGACGTGATCGACGGTACAACATACATCAGCCTTAAGAAGGAAGCAATGGATCACAGAAAATGAAGAGGCAAAGAGGACCTGCTAATATAGCAGAAAACTGATGATGATGATGAAATGTTAAAATATAATTTTTTCTGCTCCGTATTGCATCAGGTAGCACTGAAGACGAGATATATAAAATATAACACACTCATTTAGTCAACTACAGCTCATTTAAATACAGTCAGCAGGAATCTTTGATTAGTGGAAAAGCATATTACTGTAAACATCAATTTAAAAAAAATTACAGAAAAACTAATTATTTCATTTGTGTAACTATCAGACAATAATCATGAAGAAATGTCAGTGTTACACTCAGTACGGTTACTAAATGGGAAATTAATTGTCAAAATTCGATTATTTCAGAAAACGGGAAAATTAAAGTTTTGGGTAGATTTCTGGCTAACTGATGTGCTGAAAGTTACGATCAGTCTCAAGAGATTATGTTTATATAAAAACTAAAATCAGATTAATCGTAATTAATTCAGTAATTATGAGTTCTAGAGCTTTCTGTCATAAACAAACTATTATTTCGAGCTTTTGGTCAAAACCAGATTATTACCTAAAATTTGAACCTCAAAATCTATTTCCACATTATTTCCAAAATATCCTAGCATCAAAATTCCACTTATAATTAATGGGATATTAGTTATTTTGTATCAAGCATTGTTAGTCACATTTCTGAAGCAGAATTTCGATACTGAATTTGGAAAACAATTTAAAAAATCACATTTCTTATAATCAGTCATTTATTATGTACAGGACTGTAACTATAATTTCTTATGAAACAACCCATTTTAATTGTAACTCAATTAATGTGACTTTTTTGAACAGCAACTTCAAAGAACTCGTATTGTTAAAGCACTATACAAACAGCGAGCCTAAGTGGCAGTAGAGAGGCAGTAGAGCGGACATTGTTTTCAGTTAGTTCGAGTATATGATATGTTAAGTCAGTCCCTTTGAGGTGTGCATTGTACGAATTTTCTCGATCAATATAAACATTAACAAAAAATACAAAACTATGTGTTGGTTTAAATTATTTAATATCTTCAGCTTATGACATTGACTCCTGCTATTTCTGCAGTGGAGCAACTAATATTATGCACCCCAATTAGAACTGAATTGGTGGAGAAAAATCGTCCAAATCAATGAGCTAAGTACACAAGCCAAGTATTTCATTGAACTTAACACAGACTCGTAATATGCGAGTATGTTAAGCGAACATTTTTGGCTAGAACCCGGTGAAAAGAATGTGTTAGAACTGATACTGCCCGTTGGGTCTTTTGACCCTAGATTTTTGTGGCACTCACAACCACTGCTTCTGGTTTCTCTTCTTCACCAGGAAGTGAGTTATATGTTACATCTTCATCTGGTTGTTCCACAGTCTTATACTCCAGTGCACCCCCTTGTGGTATCCACGCGGTTCTCCCAATCGGAGGTTCGATTTTTCCCTTGGGCATGTGTGTGTGTTGTCCTTAGCGTAAGTTAGTTTAAGTTAGATTAAGTAGTGTGTAAGTCTAGGAACCGATGATCTCAGCAGTTTGGTCCCATAGGAACTTACCACAAATTTAAACTTTAAAATTCCAATGTATCTGCCTTTCTTTTGTGTCCTGTGTTGTGTCCTCTGTCTCCGTGGATGCTATAAGAGTTTTCTTGAACCCTTTTTTGTATTTCTTCTGCCGTCTTCAGTACAGGTATAGGTTTTAATGTAGGATTTCAGTCAGTTTCCGGGATCAAATTCTTTACTTTGAATTCATCTGCTACTGGACATTCTGTTGGAGGTTCTTTAAGCACTTCAGTAACTACCTTTACTGCGACAGTTTTGATTTCGAAACCACTTGTATTAGCGTCTGCATCGTGATTGTTCGCTGCCAGTGGCACTGTGTCATCGGCGCGCCGCAGGTGGCGGTTGACGGCCATGCCTCACGTTTGTTTTCCATCACATGAGTCGTGCGGCCGTTTGCTCAGTGTCTTCTGGGACATACGATGAAACTATTTCGGAGTAAGGTCTGACCTAACGTCATTTTGGGCTTCCGTATTATTTACCATACCTATTAATCTAGTTACACGTTGAAAGTTCACTTCGGATACAATAACGCGCCCTTCTCGCTTTTTGCTTTCAAGCAAACGGACTGATCTGACACTGACTGGGGCATATGCGTCATAACGCCAGCTGACGCTCTGAGCCAGGAGCAAAGTTATGGTGCTCGATGCGCTGCCGGCTGGTTTTACTGTGTTTACTGCTGCACACTGATCAGCTCCTTTAGCAACTTCTATAGTCCGTGGACAGGGTATGAACGTTCATCAAACAGCTCCATGCAGTCACACTCACATCAGAGTAAACACGTGATTCTTCAGAGTTTCATGGTATTGAACAAAATAAACGTTTTGATCAGCTACGAAGCATTGACATTTAGATCACCCCAGGCACTGTGACAATGTTACCAACTTGCATAATATTCCAGGTGCAATTCCGGAAATGCCACAATAACGAATATTTTTGAATTAATTCTTAACAGCAGAACATCGGTGAAGTATTCGATGAATTTCTGTATATTCTCATAACGTGTGAAATTTGATGGACCGAAGAACCAATGTTTTGTTTCCAAGAAAACTGTGAAAAAGCGCTGTATGTACTCTGTACCAGGAAAATATCATTCGTTAGCATGCGAGCAGCTTCTGTGAGAAAATTAATTCTACCTACGACCGTATACACTTCATCTTATTAAAGTAAGGTGTGGCGAAAATTCATCTACACTGTTGTATAGGGAACAAAAAAAAAAACTTCCATCCGCCGCTGAGCCAAGAGACATACAGTACGTAGTGCCTGAGGAGCAGAAACGTAGGCTTTCCTTCGCCTGGTTCGTACGGCTGGTAAAAGCGCAAGCAGCAGCTCGGCTTTCTCTCCCTGCGGGCATCTGGGTGTTCCACTAACGACGAGCAAACGGGACGTGCGCACTTGCACAGCGCTGTCAACTGCGTTTCGCCGAATGCAAACTGCAGCCGAGAAGTGGCGTTAGTAGCCAGTTCCACCTGCTTATGTAGTTTAGGTTGGTACAGAGCAGTTTTCCTTAGCGACTTTCCACTGCAACTGAAAGGAAGGTATCATAATGCCTGATTACTGACTCTTATATTAGGTCATTCTGTTGTTAAATGTGTCGCACTCGTTTGTTTCTGTGAGTTCTGTTTAGTTACTTTCACTGAAGATATACAATGACGGAAAATAATCGCGAAGCAAAAAATAATTAATGTAGAGTAATTGAATTTATGTAATAAATTTGTCTAAGTAACATATTTAAGTTATAAATATTGCAAGATCACAGGTTAATGTACGTGCCAGATAAGCACTGAAAATGTGAAATGCTGGTGCATTAATAACCGGTGTAAGCAACGCAATGATGAATGCAAGTACGCAAACGCACGTGTATTGTGTTGTACAGCGGCCAAATGTCAGTTTGTAGGACGGAGTTCCATGCCTGTTGCACTTGGTTGGTCAATACAGGGACAGTTAATGCTGGCTGTCGTCCGATGATGTCTCATATGTGCTCGGCTGGAGACAGGTCAGGTGATCGAGCATGCCAAGGGAACATGTGGACACTCTGTAGAGCAAGTTGGGTAATAGCAGCGGTATGTGGGCGAGCGTTATCCTGCTCGAAAATACCCCCTGGAATGCTGCTCCATATTGGCAGCACAACAGATCCAGTCACCAGACTGACGTAAAAATTTGCAATCAATGGCTCTGAGCACCATGGGACTTAACATCTGAGGTCATCAGTCCCCTGGAACATAGAACTACTTAAACCTAACTAACCTAAGGACATCACACACATCCATGCTCCAGGCAGGATTCGAACCTGCGACCGTAGCGGTCACGCGGTTCCAGACTGAAGCGCCTAGAACTGCACAGCCACGCCGGCCGGCAAATTTGCAGTCAGGGTGCGTGGGATAACCACGAAATTGCTCCTGCTGTCATATGAAATCGCACCCCAGGTCTTAACTCTAGATGTAGGTCCAGAGTGTCTAGCACGCTGACAGTCTAGTTCCAAGCGCTCAACTAGTCTCCTTCTAATCAACACATGACCATCACTGGCACCCAGGCAGAACCAGCTTTCGTCAGACAACGCAACAGATCTCCATCCTGCCCTCCAATGAGCTCTTGCTTGTACCACTTAAGTCGCAAATGGCGGTGTTTCGAGACTACACGGCGTCTGGCTCGGAGCTGTCCTTGAAGTAATCGATTCGTAACAGTTCGCTGTGTCACTGCGGTGTCAACTATTGCTCAGATTGCTGCTGCAGTTTCAATACGCTTGCGCTAGACCCATACACCGAGCACGATAGTCTTCTCTCTCGGTAGTGCCACGTGGCCATCCAGAGTCCAGTCTTCTTGTGACCGTACATTCTCGTGACAGCCGCTGACAGCCATCATGTGCAGGGCTATATTCCTGCCAAGTCTTTATGCAATATGGCAGATGGAACATGAGGCTTCTCGTAGCCCTATTACACGACTTCGTTCAAACTCAGTGTGTAATGAGCCGGCCGCGGTGGTCTCGCGGTTCTAGGCACGCAGTCCGGAACCGTGAGACTGCTACGGTCGCAGGTTCGAATCCTGCCTCGGGCATGGATGTGTGTGATGTCCTTAGGTTAGTTAGGTTTAAATAGTTCTAAGTTCTAGGGGACTAATGACCTGAGAAGTTGAGTCCCATAGTGCTCAGACCCATTTGAGCCATCAGTGTGTAATGGTTCTTTATTTACGTGACCATTACGGCACTCCAACCCCAGTTCTCGGTACCAGTAATATCGTACTACTTTTCTGCGAAGTAACAGACATATATTTGTGACAATATTCACATTTGGTTTTATTAATGTATAGGTATTCCGATTTATCGATATATTACGGTGATATGCTTCTTGTGTGTATTCATTTCTGTGAGATTGTCATAATCTTTAACTTAGTTGTAACCGTTTTGGCGCGAATGCGCACAGAGCAATCTTTGTTTCACTTTGCAGAAGTTAAGTTGTTATTTCGCTTTGTAAAAGAACACTTAAGTCTTGTTTTTGGTTAAAGTGTAAATTAAATATATGAAGATTGATACAAAACTGTTTTCTTCATGATGTTACAATTAAGAAGAAGTATATGTGAATTTACAAGAAGTTAAATAAAAATGTGGATCGTGAACACCAAGTCAAAAATTATTTCTACCATACCACTGTTCTGATCTGGGATTGTTTGATCATTAAGAATTTCCCGAAAAACGCATTTGTTAGGTCTTCAAATATCGCTAAAATACAGATCTGGACCTTCTAGCAGTCAAAGTGGTATCACCCTAGAATCAAGAAGATGAGCTATAACAACTTCGACGAAATTTACGTGGGAATCCATTCAAGATAAGTGCCAAAATTAATGACCTTTTTACAGTCACTTCATCATTTCCATTCTGACGATACCATCCACAGTCAATAAATTTGTTGTTGCCCGAGAAAGTGAACATTTGCTGCGTGAGCAACATTATTAATCTGATTTCTAACCTACTTTGCCAGTGGTGGTATTGTTAGAAGTGGGATGTTGGTAATTGCGTCTTTGTCCCCCTCAGGGCATTCCTTACTAACATTAACTCACCACGTCAAATCTAGCGCTGACGACCGTTACAGAGTGTATTTAAAGTAAACCTGATTTGCATCCTCACAGTGGCGCTACTAGCGCCACTCTTAAGCCACTTTCGCGAAACTTGAATAGACATCATCTCAGATGTAGAAGCACGCCTACTATCTTTCCTGAATTCGCACCACTTCTTCCTGGTTTTGCGGTTTTTTTCTATCAGTGTAAGTGTGCAAAGCTTCATATACAAGTTTCCTGCAGTCTTATATCGATTTCATTCACGTACAGAAAGGCGCATCAACCATGTCCGTGTAAGATATAGTATTGTGCTCTATGCCACCAGGAAATCTATTTATAAGCAGTGTTTTAGTTGGTTTGAACGGGTGGGTAAGGCGTTCCCAGAAATATTTATCCCAAACTGCGTCTATATAAATTTTATTGCAACCGACCACAGTTCTTCAGAAATCTTTCAAAAAGTCTGAACAATAGGTTTATTCAAAACATGAGCAAATTATCTTATGAAACAACAAATGGCTCTGAGCACTGTGGGACTTAACTTCTGAGGTCATCAGTCACCTAGAACTTAGAACTACTTAAACCTAACTAACCTAAGGACATCACACATATCCATGCCCCAGGCAGGATTCGAACCTGCGACCATGGCGGTCGCGCGGTTCCAGGCTGTAGCGCCTAGAACCGCTCGGCCACCCCGACCGGCATGAAACAACAAAGATATCAAACACGACAAAAAGTGATCGCATGCAGTATGTTAAAACGTTATTTAAAAATAATTGGTTAACAGATGTACACTGTGGGTATGATGAAGAACACTTCATAACCCTGAGTTAGTGGTTTCACTTTCCAGAATAAAGAAGTTACATAAATGCCTTTGAAGAGTACGTTGGTATTGACAAAGTGCGTGGAGAGTTGACTTCTTTTCTACAAGCTGTTAAGACTATACCCATTTCAGCTTCTGAATGTGAAAGAACTTTTAGCACAGTGAATTTTATCATGACCGACGGAAGAAATTCTCTGAGTATCGAACGGGCTAGTACTCTTACATTTCTGAGCTGCGTGGGCCTACCCGTAAATGAATTTAACCCTGAGACGTACGTCAAATTTTTGCTGCGGGCTGGAAGGAGATTAGCAGATGGAACGGCTTTTAGCATGCATGAGGCTAAAGCAGAGGTTCCTGAATATCGTACCGTATGGAAACTATAACGTTAGAGGTGAGTTCAAGCAAACTATTTTTGACTAGAAAACTATGAAATTAATTTTTATTAATCATGGTAACTGCATTTGACTGGTGACGAAGATTATTTTTTGTTATTGGAATTTCCAATATTCCTCATTTTCAAACAATATACTGTAATCGTAACAAAGAAAAATCTTCGGCAGTCATCCAATTCAGATGTCTGCCAATTACAAGGAGCTGTCGATCCATCACACATCAGGAAATCAATTTCTATTATTAACGTTAAGTGCATGTCATGCTACGATCTGTAAAGCAGAATAATGGTGGTGTGCTTTGTCAAGGTAAAAAGTGTACAGTACGGACTCTCATTCTTCGTAGAGCCGACGATCGATGGAAACTCTTACCTGGACATTCTTCACCTGTGGCTCGTGGTGCAATTACAAGACGACAGGTATAATTTCTTTTGCCATCAGAACGGTTCACCACCACTTTTCCACAACGCAGCGATATTCGCGAGTTCTCGGATACTGAACAACCACAATTATGGCTCGGTCGCGCATCATCTGGAAATCTGCAGCTGCTGTCATGGCCCCCACGTTCACCGGACCTGACCCCGTGTGATTTTGACCTATGGGGTTTTATCAAAGACACTTTTTTCAGACCTCCATTTCCCCACAACATCGCCGACTTACTACGGTGTACCAGGTTAGCGATGCGCACAGTTCGAGGCGAATAGACTACGGTCTGGACTTGAGCCGTGTGACTAACAATTCACCCATCGAACGTTTCTGAATATGTTACATAAAACTTCATGAGTTGCTGTCTCTGTGCCTACATAGCTCTTTAGTCAGACGAAGTGCTGAGTGCTAATGACAAGGAATTTCAAATTGATTCCGTATTTATAGATTTCTAGAAGGTTTTCGATACTGTACCTTACAAGCGGCTTTTAGGGAAATTACTTGCTTATGGACTATCGTCTCAGTTACGTGACTGGACTCGTGATTTCCTGTCAGAGAGGTCACAGTTCGTAGTTATTGATGGAAGTCATAGAGTAAAACAGAAGTGATTTCTGCCGTTCCCCAAGGTAGTGTTATAAGCCGTTTGATGCTCCTCATCTACATATACTATTTAGGAGACAATCTGAGCAGCCGTCTCAGGTTATTTTCAGATGACGCTGTCGTTTATTGACTAGTAAAGTCATCAGAAGATCAAAAAAAAATTGCAAAACGATTTAAAAAAGTATCTGTATGGGGCAAAAATTGGCAATTGACCCTAAATAACGAAAAGTGTGAGATCATCCACATGAGTGCTAAAAGGAACCAGTTAAACGTCGGTTACACGATAATTGAGTCAAATCTAAACACCGCAAATTCAACTAAATGCCTAGGAATTACAATTACGAACTACTTAAATTGAAAAAAAAAAACATAGTAAATGTTGTGATGGAGGCTAACAACCAAAGACTGCGTTTCATTGGCAGGATACTTAGAAAGTATAATAGATCTACTACGGAGATTGCCTACACTACGCTTGTCGGTCCTTTTTAAGAATACTGCTGCGCGATGTGGGATCCTTACCAGATAAGATTGACGCAGTACATCGAGAAAGCTCCGAGAAGCGCAGCACGTTTTGTATTATCGCGAAATAGGGGACCAAATGTCACTGAAATGATACAGGATTTGCGGTGGACATAATTAAAAGAAAGGCGTTTCTCGTTGCGGCGGACTCTTCTCACGAAATTTCAATCATCAACTTTCTCCTCCGAATTGCGAAAATACTTTGTTGACATCGAAGTCTCGTGGTCGTGCGGTAGCGTTCTCGCTTCTCGCACCCGGGTTCCCGGGTTCGATTCCCGGCGGGGTGATGGATTTTCTCTGCCTTGTGATGACTGGGTGTTGTGTGAAGTCCTTAGGTTAGTTAGGTTTAAGTAGTTCTAAGTTCTAGGGGACTGATGACCATAGATGTTAAGTCCCATAGTGCTCAGAGCCATTTGAGCCATTTGTTGACGTCGACCTTCATAGGGAGAAACGATCACCATAATAAAATAATGGAAATCAAAGCTCGCACCGAAAGATCTAGGTGTTCGTTTTCTCGGCGCGCTGTACGAGATTGGAATAACAGAGAATTACTGTGAAGGTGGTTCGATGAACCCTCTGCCACGCACTTAAATGTGATTTGCTGAGTATCCATGTAGATGTAGATGCAGATGATCACGTAGTACCTAGCCGCATTACAGACATGTTTTACCACACTTTGGAAGTGTGTAGATCATTTTGAATGACCCAGCTTATTTGTCAACAAATACTGAATCATAATTCTTTAAATAAAAGTAGGGGAGAGCGTCGTACCTAGAGGATAGTGCCCTTAAGGAGCACATGGTCTTTGTTGGTCGGTACTTGAGTCTAGTGACTGGTTTTCGAATCGTATGAATAAATACGTGCTATAGATCCCCATACATACTTACCACCATTTTCTATACTTTTTATTGTTGATAAATATGGTGTTATGTTTTGTGCAGCGTTAGTAAATATTTTGCGTTCTACGCAGTTAAGTGCAGTATAATGATTAAAGTTATTTGGTATATATATTGTCAGTTCTTCAAATATAAAATTTTATGGTGAATAAAATGCTATATATTTTTCAAACTAGTTATACGAGTGGATGGTTAAGTCATACTTTCTTTGTACTTGTTACCATGCAACATGTGATACTTCCAAATGAATACATTTAATGTCTTAACAGTTGTACCTGTTTTCAGAAATAGAAATTTGAGTTACGATCCAACAGCTTGTATTTCAAAATATTTTTATTGGTAACTGGTTTTTGATGATACTTCCGCTCCATTTTGTTTTACTTACGAGCACTGGCATGTGTAGAGTAATTATTTAGCGGGTAAATTATTAACTTCTGAAACTCCCTAGCATACTAAAAATGTGTGCCGGGCCGAGACACCAACTCGGGACCTTTACCTTTCGCAAGCAAGTTCTCTACCAATTTTTTTCTCTCTATCTCATTTTTTTAGTGCTCTAACGACTCTTTTAAGGTATAGATCAGGGGACAGAGTGGGCAGGGGTCATGCTTGGAGACCTGGCCTGTCTCCTGACAGAATAATGGAGAGGCAGCGGGAAGGAAACATTGTACATTTATTCAATCCTTTTTTTGTTATTTTTAATTTTTTAATTTTAATAGCACAAGAAAAAATAACTACATATGAAAAGGAAAGGAAAGAAATATATGGACGGAGTGACATCCTCGTCACTTCACTTGGAGGAATATCCTAGCCCGCGAAACTACGCAAACCTGGGACTCCTCACCGCTGCGAGGGGTCATGAAACATGCTGCCCAGGAAGTTCGCAAAGTGCGTTTTGTATTTAGAATGGCATCGGAAGGTTTCATGTTGTTCTTTTAGGTAGAGCCAATAGTCCACGCTCGATATCACGGTCCGCGAGAACACGTAGTGCGATACGTGTCCTCCAATTCAAAGGACTGCCGACGTTTTCTGTGAGGGGAGAAAGACAGCGTGCCGGAAAAATAAAGCGCCCATCGTGATCGTGGAGTCGTCGGTGCATTGGAGGAGTGCCATGATGCGTTTCGTCAGCCGCCAAACATCCTTTGCCTCACCACACTGCAGAGAATGTTCGTCGATGTCCTGCATGCCACGTATAAGGCAGAGCGGGGAATCTAACATGTGAATGTCGTACAATCGTCGGTGGGTGACTGCCTTGCGGATGATTAATGTATACCTAGACGATCTCGCTGCCGTGGCGACGAGAGGCGTTTGGACGGCTCGTCAGACCTGTCGCCAATCCCTCGTTGGGTATTTAAGCTCTACAACATTGCTGCCATAATGACGCCTCAAGTATCGATATATCTCACTCTAGTGGGGATCCTTGTACATGGTATTTGTAACTGAACATTACTCAAATCAACAAATAATCTCGCGACTTGAGAAAAAAAGGCCATATTTTGCCTACCACCACCGGCGGTACAAAGGACGGGGGAAGAAGCATGTCCAGGATCGCCGACGTGATGGCGTGTTGCTGCTGGTTCCAGCTCCGTAGCGTCGCTAGCAGGTATAGAGGCTCGAGCTTTGTTCCACACATTCGTGAAGTTAAGTCATCCAGAATGGTGTGGGAGAGTTAAAGTATCATACTTGACCTTAAACAACACCCCTTGGCGGACGTAGTATTCAAAGGCCGCCATTAACCTGTCAGCAATACCATGTGACATTGGCGGTACCTATGCCAGGTGTGACAGTCGTGAGGCAAGATGGATATTATTGTATTCCATCCTTTGGAGCAGATCGTGGGTTCGGAGTGAATTGTTGCTCATGTGCAGTCGGACGTGATGAAGCAGACGTCGGTAGCTCGCCGTCGTTGATTGCCGTAGCAATCGGATGAACAAAACTCCTCAGCACCACAAAATTTCCAGCGTCGTAACCGGACTGTGCAGAACGTCCAGCCGTTGTCCGATGTGCATAGTCTCGGTTTGATTCATGTTGACCCTGCTTCCCGCCGCTACTCCATATATAATAACAAGGGCAACCATTTTACGTACTTCGTTCTCCGACCGGAGGAGTATCATCAGGTCGTCGGCACATGCACGGCACATGAAGGAACTCGCACGGAGTGGGACGTCTGTAAGAAGGATTCTAACAGTCTGCATCAATGGTTCGAGCGCTATTGCAAACAGCACCATCGACATGGGCATACCTTGCCTAACTGAGCTGTAAACAGGAATCGTTCCTACCTCCCATCCATTGACTCTTACCGTCGAAGGAGCGCCGCGGAGGAGCATGAGGACGGTAATAAAATCCTTAGCTATTGCCATACGTCAGATGGTCGAGTCAAGGAAGACATGGTTGATCCTGCCAAAGGCACGATCAAAATCCACTGATACGAACCCCGCTCGCATGTGACACGCTTCCATCAGGGAAATGTCACGATATTCGCCTAAATAGAATGGACGTTCCTCCGAACTCCTAGACAAGCCTAGTCTGGTGGTAATGTCTTGGATATTACAGTCGTGAGCCTTGCCGCCAACATTCGCGCCAAGATCTTGTAATCAGTATTGAGCATTGTGAGCGGTCGAAAGTGATGGGTGCTGACACTCCTTGCCAATTTCCATATTGCTATAAGCATTCCCGCTATGAATTTCGACGGGACGGCCGTGTCAGGGCTCAATAAGTCATTACACATCAACACCCATTAGATCTACAACTTAGCGACAAAACTGGAGTGTCAACCCATCTGTCCCAGGGAATTTATACACCGCACCCTTCGTGAGTGACCTTGGTATGTCATCTTCCGTTAGGGGTTCCAATAACGCCTCTGCATCAGGAACATCCACCCCCGTTTGCATCTGTCGCAAAATCTCCTATCCGATTTCCCGTCGGCATTCCGGTGAAAAGGATGCGGTAAAGTTCCAGAAACCCAGCAGCAATGTCTACATCTACATCCATCTACATCCATACTCCGCAAGCCATCTGACGGTGTGTGGCGGAGGGTACCCTGAGTACCTCTATCGGTTCTCGCTTCTATTCCAGTCTCGTAGTATTCGTGGAAAGAAGGATTGTCGGTATGCTTCTGTGTGGGCTCTAATCTCTCTGATTTTATCCTCATGGTCTCTTCACGAGATATACGTAGGAGGGAGCAATATACTGCTTGACTCTTCGGTAAGGTGTGTTCTCGAAACTTTAACAAAAGCCCGTACCGAGCTACTGAGCGTCTCTCCTGCAGAGTCTTCCACTGGAGTTTATCTATCATCTCCGTAACGCTTTCGCGATTACTAAATGATCCTGTAACGAAGCGCGCTGCTCTCCGTTGGATCTTCTCTATCTCTTCTATCAACCCTATCTGGTACGGATCCCACACTGTTGAGCAGTATTCAAGCAGTGGGCGAACAAGTGTACTGTAACCTACTTCCTTTGTTTTCGGATTGTATTTCCTTAGGATTCTTCCAATGAATCTCAGTCTGGCATCTGCTTTACCGACGATCAACTTTATATGATCATTCCATTTTAAATCACTCCTAATGCGTACTCCCAGATAATTTATGGAATTAATTGCTTCCAGTTGCTGACTTGCTATTTTGTAGCTAAATGATAAGGGAACTATCTTTCTGTGTAATCGCAGCACATTACACTTGTCTACATTGAGATTCAATTGCCTTTCCCTGCACCATGCGTCAATTTGCTGCAGATCCTCCTGCATTTCAGTACAATTTTCCATTGTTACAACCTCTTGATACACCACAGCATCATCTGCAAAAAGCCGCAGTGAACTTCCGATGTCATCCACAAGGTCATTTATGTACATTGTGAATAGCAACGGTCCTATGACACTCCAATGTCCTGTTGTTAAGTGAATTGCTGATCGTCACCTTCATGAAGCACTGTGATCAAGAATAGGCATACGCGTAAGGTCCCTGGACACATGATACATGCAAATACGAGGGTTGGAACTTTAATAGTGGCAACTATTTATTTACAGCTCGTACAAAATAGATACGTGTTTCAAAGTTTTACTGACCTTCGAAGTAGTCACTAGCATTTTTATAACCCGATGCCAGCGATGTGGAAGTCGTAGGATACTCATAGCAGTGCCAGTTGTGTTGACAGCTTGAGCGGCGCGGTCTATTGCCTGACGAATTTGTAGCAGTTCTGAAGCGAATGCCGTGCTTGAGCATTGTCCTGCAAAATGATAGTCAGGTCTTGCAGAAAGTGTGGGCACTTTTGTCTCCAAGCTGGTCGTAGGTTGTGTTCCAAAAATGAACTGCATAGAGACAGAAGTGATGACACTTTCTGCAGGATCTGACCATTATTTTGCAGGACAATGCTCAAGCACGTACTGTGCAAGCTGTTACTGATTTGTTTGCCTGATGGGGCTGCTATGTGCTATACCACCTACTCCACTCCCATGACTTAAGCCATCGTGACTTCAACTCGATTTCTAAACTGAAGGAAACACTTCACGGCATTCGCTTCAGAACTACTACAAATTCATCGGGCAATAGACCGCGCCGCTCGAACTGTCGACACAACTGGCACTGCTAAGAGTATCCTACGACTTCCACATCGCTGGCAACGGGTTATACAAAATGCTGGTGAGTACTTTTAAGGTCGGTAAAACTTTGAAACACATATCTATTTTGTACGAGCTGTAAATAGTTGCCACTATTAAAGTTCCGACCCTCGTAATTTCCCCATTGACATCGTCCAAGCACCGAGCATGGATCGAAAGTTCCTCCAATCGACGTCTCGTGATGGATAAAATCCACGCCTGAATGTAACGGACTTCCGCTTGACGCTCGGGCGATGGAGCCCTGGAGAACAGGTCTCGGAGCACCATGTAGTAATAGTCAAGTATATCTCGGAGCCAACTCGCTTTTTCTTTACCATAAGTTACGAGAGCCCTTCGTATCACCAGTTTCTCACATTGCAGCCACCATGAAAGAACCGTACGGTGCGTCGGCAGATGGCGAATGCATGTCTGCCATGTTTCCTCGATCTGCTGGCGACATTCGGTATCCACCTACAAGGATGAATTAAGTTTCGACCAACTACGGCTCCGCCAGACCCGCTGCCGTGGGAGGGTTAACGTGCATGGTGATCCGTAAAAGCTGTGGGCCATCTTTCAGCAGCCAACATGTGATCTTTTAATCCGTCAGAAACATAAATCCGACCCAGCCTGCTCACCGAGTGGCTAGTAAAAAACGCATAGCCTTCACGTTGCCCGTGGATCTTGTCCCACGTGTCCATTAGTGCCGTGTCTCGGCAGATCGTGTGCAATGCGCAGCAAGAGCTGAAATCAGGGGTTTGATCCTTCGGTGTGAGAACATAGTTAAATCCCCTCCTGCAAAGGTATGATCATATCTCCCATGGAATAGCAACGCAATCTCCTCTGAGTATAATTGCGCACGAGCCCGTCGATTGTCAGATCCGGAGGGTGCATAGATGTTGACAATACGAATGTCGTTCTGGGTCATCGCCAACCCCTGGCCGAAGGGAGTTCACACACCAGAACCCCTTCCCGGACTAATGTCGCTGTGCCACGTCCTACGTCTGGAATCGCAGCTAGGTACGTGTTGTAACCAAGTACGTCGTGAAAGACAGCATTGCAGGTTTCCTGCACCAGCAGAATATCCATGTCCGTAGCGTAAATCGTGTCCCGGAAAAGTTGCAAGCGATCGTGCGGTGTTAATGTTCACTGTTCCCACCTTATACGCTTGGTCCGTTGTCGTTGTCATGCTCGTGTCATGTCATTGTGAACTCCAAAGTTTGAAGTACACTATTCGAGCTCAACTCCAGCGGGCTGCTCTCCGTTGTTTTCGTTCTGTGATGTGCATCATGTAAGCGAGTCGTCAACAAGTGGGGATGTTAATTCTTCTATTCCTTCTACTGGTTCTGCACAGTCACATTTGTTATCAATCCGAGAAATGCCCTCTGCTCCATTTCGATGTGGCTAACTCTTCCATCTCCAGTACCAGGTCAATCTGTGTCAATGGCGAGTGACCGTCTGAAGGGTAGGACATTCATTCACCATCTGAAGAAATCCTTTCAACGTCCTTTAAAAGCACGTGTTACACGTCAGACGTTTCTGCCGCTCGAATAACTTACGTGTCCCGTAGGCTAGGAAAGGACATGTCACTCGAACTATGGCGACGATTTTTGCGATGTTTCGGCGATCGTTGTTTGCGCGCCCTGCCCTCTGTTTACGTAGGCGGAACCTCACAGAGTTCATCGAGCGTTCGTTGGCCCGTTGCTGCCGCCACAATGTCGACCTCCACTTCCACGCCGCGTGCTACATGTGAGGGTACGGAATATTCATCCCTCATCTTCCGTGAGGTGGATGTAGGAGCATCCTAGTTGTCATCTTCATGCTTCCCTAACTCGGTCTGCTCTTGCATCAACACCACGCCCCGTACTCGGAAATACCTCCCGTCAGGCCACTGACACGTATGTCATCAGCAGTTGCGTGGGAACTTTCCGCTCTGACGCTTCTCAATGTTGCAGTTGCATGACATGGCATTGTATGCACTCCGAGCCGATATGTCCGTGTCCACCACAGCCGGAACATGTCCGTGGCTGGCCATCGTAAATCACAATAGCTCGACAACCTCCGTTTGTCAAGGACGATTCGCACCTTTCGGACTCCGTTTAGCACGAGATAGGCGCTAAAACTCGCCCAGCGTTAAGGCGTATGACTGAGTACTGTTGCGTATGGTCGCAGCGATTCAATAACCATTGATTCTGATACCTCAAACGGCAATTCAAATATCCGAGTGACCCTCACTCCCATGCCTGAAGGAGCTACTGTTACGTCGCTGAGATGGCCATCAGAGTGTAGAAATTTAAATCCTCTTTGAGCAGGGCCAATATTTCTTTTACAAGCAGCTTCATCGGACATCTTGACGCACATTGTATAAGTGACAATGGATAGGTGTATCCAAATTAGGTCTGTACCAGGTAAACGAACTTCTTCCCTCAAAAAACGCTCTATTTCGAAAGCATAGTCATTGTCATTGTCATTCGAGGTACTGGCCGAGGTACAGCGGTGAGGACGGGTCCGGCAGTCGCGCTTGGGTAGCCTGGCTGGTAGAGCGCTTGCCCGCGCAGGGCAGAAGTCCCGAGTTCGAGTCTAGATCCTGGACTAAGTTTTAATCTCTCTGGGAGTTTAGTAACAGGTCACACACCGTTGCAAAGTGAACATTCTGGAATTAAATTCAATATTGGCAAGATTTTCTCCATTGCAATGCCTTCAAGTATGATATTGTTCCTAGGTACATGACCATATTGTACTTTGGAATATGCTTTCCCAATTAAAAAACATTAATTTTCCGGAGTAGTTTTTGTTATTTCATAGAAAGGCTACAGCACATAAAAAGTGATTGCCATCAATTAAATGTGTTCTCTTATTTCATGTTTAACTTCTATTGCAAGACTGGCTAGAGACGACAGTCTGAAAAGTGTACTAAGGTACAAGACTTTCTCCAAACAACTTTTCATTTTTATTACTAGTTCTATGATCATCAAACATTTACATATAATAAATTACACACATAAATAATACAGATCCATAACACTTTTCAGTTTGTATGTGATGTTTAGCATTTTGGCACCAAAATTTAATTTATTGTGAATACTGCACTTTTCATACGATTAGTAGTTAAAAATGAATATATTATTTTAATTTTAAATATTAAGATCCAATATTTGATAATAAATATGTAATTTATATTCAGGCGTCAGAAGTTGAGATACTTGCGCTAAATTGCTAAACAATATTATCGAAGGTGGTCTCGAGCAGTTACTAACAAATACAAAAATTAAATCTGAAAGCATGAAACCTGATTTGCAGTATCATTGTATATGAGGACACTGAAACGTAGTCCTTACTTTCGATCGGTGTGTAGACGAAAAAGTGATAGATATTTGGGGGAAACAAAAGTAATTAGAAACTTTCGATAGTTGCAAGACGCCGTTATATAACATAATTGGCTCGTCTTACGACATCTGTTTATCGAAAGACGTGCAGTGTGATTGTAAAAGGGCACAGGTCAATTCAGTTTCTAAGAAAAGTCATCGAAGACATAAGGGAAACTACGAACTTACTGCTATCGACACTAGGTTTCGAAATTCACTTTATGCAAGACGAAGTAGTTTATTTTGCATTCACCCACTCGTACTGCAGCTACTCACGTACGATCTCAGTGACTTGTTAAATTACTTTGCTGCTCGAAAAGTTGTCATAGGATATCAGTTTTTGGAAATGTTCATATAGCGATTTCTTCGAGACTGCCAATAACATACGTAGTTTGTTGTAAACACACAGCTAATCTCCGTAACGCACCATTGGCGTGCAGTGTGTACGCCAGTTACACTATTCAACAGACATTTTGCATTTGAGATGTGATATATATGAATTAGCACGTATTTTGGGGTGTGGAGTCCGAATCTACCTTCCAAATGTTCTGTTACGTAATATTATGGGTTTTAAGTGCTTTTGGTGTATATTTGTTATCTTCCATATTTCGCTGATTACTGTTCATATTGAGTTTTTTTTTTTTTTTTTTTTTTTTTTTTACAGTTGTGCTTAAAGGTACTGTATACAGATCGCCAGAAACTTTACTTATCTGATGGAAAGGTAATCCATAGTGCGAAAGAGAGACTTTATGATCTTGTGCGTGTTGAAACACGTACAGTGTAATTGTGGTCATACGGAGTTCAGCCCAACAGTATACTGAGAGTTATTGTCACCACGATGACTGTTTATTTTTTGATAGGTGTGTTGTTTAAAGCTTGCTGTTAGTAACAATGGCAAATGGCAAATGTCATTGATTAAAAACCATGACATCTGTTGTTATGTTTGTGGAAAATTAACGCCAAAACCTCAAAGGAAACCAATCACTGATTTAGTTAAGAGGGTATATTAAACTGTGCCTTTATTGTTGTGTCGGTAATCAAGATAAAAAAGGAAATCATCGAGCCATGCCATTCGCTGCTCCACTAGTGAGGTATGAGCCTAAAGGACATTTTTCAGGTTGCCTCAGAAATATTGAAGGGGATTCAAACAAAACTTTACTTAAAATAAGGGACCAGTATCCTAATGTATCTTCAGTGGATTTGCCTGTGCCCCGAGATGAGACACTGTTTGTTGCTGTCTGTACCTAGCAAGTCACAGGTTTACCGGATGAGTTCGCGTAATACTGCTGTTTCTGTGCCTCTGGGACAGCCGTGACACCAAGAACCAATAGTCAAGGAATGGCCTAAAAGGAAATCACACGTCTGGAAAGGAAAATGTGGAAAACATTACATTTGTTGAGCCTAATAAAACCATTTCGCCTCTTCTTCGTCTCAAGCTGGCGCTTGCGAAGAAATTTGTAAAAGCTGTGGTAATGTAGGTCAGGCTATCAGCTATTTCACAGAAAAATTTCCTAAACTGAGTGAAGCAAAGATGTAAGAAGGTATAACTGTTAGATTGCAAACAAGAAAATTGATGAAAGATCCAACCTTTGACACTAAACTCACAGATATCGAATTAGCTACTTGGTCCTCTTTCAAAGCAATTGTGAAGGGCTTTTTGGGCAACAGAAGAGATGATTTACTATGTTTCCATTGTGAATGATCTGTTAAACAGCTCTAAGAACATGGGATGTAGAATGTCGCTGAAAATTCACTTTTCACCTTTCCACCTTGATTTCTTTTCGGAGAATTTGAAAGCTGTAAGCAATGAGCAGGATGAACGCTCTCACCATCACAATCCTCACTATCGAGCACCATTATCATAGTCACTGGAACGCTTCGATGATGCGGTCTTGTTAGGGAAAATGACGAAATGGCAAACAAAAGAAGAACATTGTTGTCTCATTTTTCGAATCATAAAGGACATTAACGTTGACAATATGTTGTCAGCTAATTTTGATTTTCTATTTGCTTCATATCCGTATATACATATTAAATACAGCGTGATTCAAAAGGAAAGAACAGATTTCAGTTGTTTATTACAGGCAAACTATAAAAGAAAGGAACGCATTGCGCATGTCACTGGATACAGCAAGGTTTAAAGACATGTGTTCGCACCGACACTACACCGTACACTGAACATGAGTACCATGCGTTGCTCGAAAAACATCGCTTTCATTCCACACTCGAAGCAATAAGTTCCTGTTTCTTGAATCGACTGCTTCAAGAATTCGATTTCTCAGCTCTTGAGGAGTACTATAGATGGAACGCTCTGCCTTTTACGTACCCCGCTCCACCCCCTCCCCCCCCACACACACACACACACACACACGTACAGAAAAAATTGCAGGTTTTGTGATCGGGTGACCTGAGAGGCTAGAAGCCATGAACACCTCTTCCAGTCCATCGTTGTGGGATGGTGAAGTTAAAATAACGCCTTAGCTCAAGGTGAAAATGAGTCGGTGCGTTGTCATGCATAAAAATGAAATCATTGGAACCTTCATAAAGTTAAGGAAACAACCAATTTTACAGAATGTCCGAATATGACATTCCTGTCACAGTTTTCTCAGAAAAAAAGAAAGCTCTTTAAGCTTTGCGAACAGAAACAGCACAAAACACATTTAATTTCGGTGGGTCTCTTTCATGTTCGACGATGGCGGCATTATTTTATGACCTCCAAATTCTTACATTATAGCGGTTTATTTTACCCGATAGATGAAACGTCGATTCATCCAGAAAGATGAGTCGTTTGAAAACAGTATCCCCTATCATATCCTGGTGAACTGAAATGCAAAATTCGTACCTTGTGTTATGGTCGCCACGACGCAGTTTCTGCAATAACTGCAATTTGTAAGGCACAAATCTGTTTGAGGAAACTGAAGTTCCTGGTATGTCCTTCTTGCGGACTTCCAAGGGCTCCGTGTGGCCACATCTTGGAAACTCTCGACATTTTCCTCAGAACTGCATAGCCGACCAGTGCCCTTTCCCTTGTATATACAACCAACTTCCTAGAATTTTGCATGCCAGTCATAAATCTGGTTATACAGAGGCTGTTTCTAGCTAGATCGACGACGAAATGCACATTCCACTCGAACAGTGGATTGGCTTAACGTAAATACCAACACAGAAAATGATTTTTCTTGTGTAGTCGCCATGTACAACCAAATAAACAACAGCTCAATTTTGAAGCTTCCTGTATCCAGTGACATGCACAAAGTATTTCTATCTTTCTGCCGATCTTTCCATTCGTCAAGAGGTTTAAAATCCGTGTCATTCATGTCAGCAGCATCACGCGCAGTAGGGTGGCGTGATTTTAGTCTGTTAAGAATGGAGAGTGGCAGATCACTTCTCACTGGTAGACTAGAATTCTTTGAAATCTTGTGGAATTCCCTCACTGGGGCAGTAGAAGTGTGCACATCAGGAGGCGTTCACTGGATAGCAGTGGAAGCCAATGAACTAGATTAGATCTGAGTGCGCCAGATATTATGCGTATTCAGTTGGGTAGCAACACGTGATCATCCAAACAGTTGTAAAATACTCAGCAATTGAGTACACCAAACCCAAAGCTGAAGATCGCAGGATGGTTTCTGAAGATCGCTATATAGTTCCCTATAGCTTATAGAGTTTTCAGTAATGACGAAGAAGTCTGCCGCTGAAAGTTACATTCAGATTCACGTTCGCCAAGAGATTATTTAAATGAAAGCAAGGCACTTCTATCTTAATCACACTGGTTTGAAGTCACCAGATTTTGAAGTAATTGTCCAGCATAGACAAGTCTTTCGTCAGGTTCTCTTTTGTCGTCTCAGTTTCCTGGTGTTGTACTTCTAGAGCCAAGTCGTCAGCATTGCGGAATTTTCTGGACGAATTGACAGGTAGGTCATATAGATACAAGAACTGGCGAGAGAACTGATCTTTGGGGAAATCCGTTGTTTAGCTTCCTCTCCTTGCTTATCTTATTTTCAGTGATTACCTGGAACTTTCGATTACTTAACATTTTGTTAACGAGTTGGACCTTCCTTCTGCACGGTATGATCCGAAGAAATTTGTAGATAGGACCTTCTTTCCACACAGCGTCGAAGACAGCAATAAGATATAGATGTTTCCAGCTTCATTTGGTATCCTATACCTTTATGAAGGATATAAGAGACAATACCTCGTTGCAGCAGCTACACCCTGGTGTGAAGCCTGCCAGACCAACTGGAATACGCTTTGAGATGAAGCTACTTGTTCTGTTATATATCAACCTTTCATGAAGCTTATAGCAGCAGCTAAGGAGAGCGATAGGGCGGTAGCTCTCTACCTTCTTTCTGTGTTTGCCAGGCTTCAAAACATTGATTACCTTCGACTTCTTGAACTGCAGTGAAAGGTGACCGGTCAAAAGGATGTCAGTGAAGAACTCTGTCATCCACTTGTTAGCACATCCTCCCCTCTGAACCAGGAGTTCTGAATGGATGCCATCGAATCCGGATGTGTTAAAACGTTTGAGGTCCTCCAGTCCTGAGGCAATGTTTGAAACTGTGAAGGAAAACACACATACTGAAACAATGGAGATGCTATCTTTTGCATTTCACGAAGCTGCCGTCTAATATGTCGGGTACGTTTCTGGCCGGAAGACACTCTTGACGTAGTAATGATGTGGGAAGTAATTTGGTCAGGTGTTCCTTTGTGTACTGGTACTCTTCCTCACAATTCTCTCAGGTGGTTCCATACGTCTCTGCTCGAGTAGATAAAGTCCATATTTTCGACGGTTACTGTCCATTTCTGCCTCCGAGACAATTCCAAGTCGGACAAAAGTACCGTGGCCATCTTTGGCTCTCCACTTTGATGGATCTGTCGGTACAGAGTTTCACTTTTATCACTCCATCCCAGGATGTATTCTTTCCTATATCCTCTTGGCATAAACTTTTTACTGCACCAATGAAGCGTTGGTACTTAATATGTGACGGAGGGGTCCAGCGAATGTTCTTATCCAGTCCAGTCAGCTGTATGTGAATTCCATCGAGCGTGTGGAGCTGATCGTTTTGTGGAGTTTCTGCCACATCCCTGCCCACGTGTATTACATTTTTGTTGCTATGCACAATATAGGAAGATTTTGTCACGGGAGACTAGGTTATAGGTACGAGCACAAAGCAGACTCATCGAACTACACGGCATATGGTCACATAGCGTGAGAACCCCCCCACCATGTACCATGGACCTTGCCGTTGGTGGGGAGGCTTGCGTGCCTCAGCGATACAGATGGCCGTAACGTAGGTGCAACCACAACGGAGGGGTATCTGTTGAGAGGCCAGACAAACATGTGGTTCCTGAAGAGGGGCAGCAGCCTTTTCAGTAGTTGCAGGGGCAACAGTCTGGATGATTGACTGATCTGGCCTTGTAACATTAACCAAAACGGCCTTGCTGTGCTGGTACTGCGAACGGCTGAAAGCAAGGGGAAACTACAGCCGTAAATTTTCCCGAGGACATGCAGCTTTACTGTATGATTAAATGATGATGGCGTCCTCTTGGGTAAAATATTCCGGAGGTAAAATAGTCCCCCATTCGGATCTCCGGGCGGGGACTACTCAAGAGGACGTCGTTATCAGGAGAAAGAAAACTGGCGTTCTACGGATCGGAGCGTGGAATGTCAGATCCCTTAATCGGGCAGGTAGGTTAGAAAATTTAAAAAGGGAAATGGATAGGTTAAAGTTAGATATAGTGGGAATTAGTGAAGTTCGGTGGCAGGAAGAACAAGACTTTTGGTCAGGTGATTACAGGGTTATAAATACAAAATCAAATAGGGGTAATGCAGGAGTAGGTTTAATAATGAATAAAAAAATAGGAGTGTGGGTTAGCTACTACAAACAGCATAGTGAACGCATTATTGTGGCCAAGATAGACACGAAGCCCACGCCTACTACAGTAGTACAAGTTTATATGCCAACTAGCTCTGCAGATGATGAAGAAATTGATAAAATGTATGACGAGATAAAAGAAATTATTCAGGTAGTGAAGGGAGACGAAAATTTAATAGTCATGGGTGACTGGAATTCGTCAGTAGGAAAAGGGAGAGAAGGAAACATAGTAGGTGAATATGGATTGGGGGGAAGAAATAAAAGCGGAAGCCACCTTGTAGAATTTTGCACAGAGCATAACTTAATCATAGCTAACACTTGGTTCAAGAATCATAACAGAAGGTTGTATACCTGGAAGAATCCTGGAGATACTAAAAGGTATCAGATAGATTATATAATGGTAAGACAGAGATTTAGGAACCAGGTTTTAAATTGTAAGACATTTCCAGGGGCAGATGTGGATTCTGACCGCAATCTATTGGTTATGAACTGCAGATTAAAACTGAAGAAACTGCAAAAAGGTGGGAATTTAAGGAGATGGGACCTGGATAAACTGAAAAAACCACAGGTTGTAGAGAGTTTCTGGAAGAGCATAAGGGAACAATTGACAGGAATGGGGGAAAGAAATACAGTAGATGAAGAATGGGTAGCTCTGAGGGATGAAGTAGTGAAGGCAGCAGAGGATCACGTAGGTAAAAAGACGAGGGCTAATAGAAATCCTTGGGTAACAGAAGAAATATTGAATCTAATTGATGAAAGGAGAAAATATAAAAATGCAGTAAATGAAGCAGGCAAAAAGGAATACAAACGTCTCAAAAATGAGATCGACAGGAAGTGCAAAATGGCTAAGCAGGGATGGCTAGAGGACAAATGTAAGGATGTAGAGGCTTATCTCACTAGGGGTAAGATAGATACTGCCTACAGGAAAATTAAAGAGACCTTTGGAGAGAAGAGAACCACTTGCATGAATATCAAGAGCTCAGATGGCAACCCAGTTCTAAGCAAAGAAGGGAAGGCAGATAGGTGGAAGGAGTATATAGAGGGTTTATACAAGGGCGATGTACTTGAGGACAATATTATGGAAATGGAAGAGGATGTAGATGAAGAGTTTGACATAGCACTGAAAGACTTGAGTCGAAACAAGGCCCCGGGAGTAGACAACATTCCATTAGAACTACTGATGGCCTTGGGAGAACCAGTCATGACAAAACTCTACCATCTGGTGAGCAAGATGTATGAGACAGGCGAAATACCCACAGACTTCAAGAAGAATATAATAATTCCAATCCCAAAGAAAGCAAGTGTTGACACATGTGAAAATTACCGAACTATCAGTTTAATAAGTCACAGCTGCAAAATACTAACGCGAATTCTTTACAGACGAATGGAAAAACTGGTAGAAGCGGACCTCGGGGAAGATCAGTTTGGATTCCGTAGAAATGTTGGAACACGTGAGGCAATACTAACCTTACGACTTATCTTAGAAGAAAGATTAAGAAAAGACAAACCTACGTTTCTAGCATTTGTAGACTTAGAGAAAGCTTTTTTGACAACGTTAACTGGAATACTCTCTTTCAAATTCTGAAGGTGGCAGGGGTAAAATACAGGGAGCGAAAGGCTATTTACAATTTGTACAGAAACCAGATGGCAGTTATAAGAGTCGAGGGGCATGAAAGGGAAGCCGTGGTTGGGAAGGGAGTGCGACAGGGTTGTAGCCTCTCCCCGATGTTATTCAATCTGTATATTGAGCAAGCAGTAAAGGAAACAAAAGAAAAATTCGGAGTAGGTATTAAAATTCATGGAGAAGAAGTAAAAACTTTGAGGTTCGCCGATGACATTGTAATTCAGTCAGAGACAGCAAAGGACTTGGAAGAGCAGTTGAACGGAATGGACAGTGTCTTGAAAGGAGGATATAAGATGAACATCAACAAAAGCAAAACGAGGATAATGGAATGTAGTCAAATTAAATCGGGTGATGCTGAGGGGATTAGATTAGGAAATGAGACCTTTAAAGTAGTAAAGGAGTTTTGCTATTTAGGGAGTAAAATAACTGATGATGGTCGAAGTAGAGAGGATATAAAATGTAGACTGGCAATGGCAAGGAAATCGTTCCTGAAGAAGAGAAATTTGTTAACATCGAGTATAGATTTAAGTGTCAGGAAGTCGTTTCTGAAAGTATTTGTATGGAGTGTAGCCATGTATGGAAGTGAAACATGGACGATAACCAGTTTGGACAAGAAGAGAATAGAAGCTTTCGAAATGTGGTGCTACAGAAGAATGTTGAAGATTAGATGGGCAGATCACGTAACTAATGAGGAGGTATTGAATAGGATTGGGGAGAAGAGAAGTTTGTGGCACAACTTGACTAGAAGAAGGGATCGGTTGGTAGGACATGTTTTGAGGCATCATGGGATCACAAATTTAGCATTGGAGGGCAGCGTGGAAGGTAAAAATTGTAGAGGTAGACCAAGAGATGAATACACTAAGCAGATTCAGAAGGATGTAGGTTGCAGTAGGTACTGGGAGATGAAGGAGCTTGCACAGGATAGAGTAGCATGGAGAGCTGCATAAAACCAGTCTCAGGACTGAAGACCACAACAGCGTGAGAACGGCCCGGTAAGTACAAGCCGTATCTTACTGAAACGGAGAGACAGTGGGAATTCACCTACCACGCTGGGCGCCACGAAACGAATCTTTTAATATTCGTATTTACTGTGTAAATATTAATCTACAACACCAACCATGCTGACAACGTTACTTGCACCGAGAGCCTGTTAATAATATACACATCAAAAAAGTTTTGCATCGTCCCCGTTCCCAAAATTCCTGGAGAAAGACGTTGACTGTGGATGTTGTATCACAGTCCCTTTGACTGTTCAGAGATGTCAGTAAACCCGCCAAAAGATGTAAACAACCATGCATGAGCAGCGTCTATTAGACGGAGGGTGTCCGACAGCCGATCACTTCCAGTCATTCCACCAGGAAGGAGATGCACGGCTCATGTTGTCTGTAGTGCAACCATGCTAGACGGTCAATATTGCGGTTCTATCGCGTCTGCATTCCTCACGGAGTGAAACAAAGCCATGTTGTTCGAACATGGAGGAGACACAAAGAGACAGGAACTGTCGGTGACGTGCCACTCTCAGGCCGCCCAAGGGCTGCTACTGCAGTGGATAACTGCTATTTTTGGATTATGACTCGGAAGAACCCTGACAGCAACACCATCATGTTGAATAATGCTTTTCGTGCAGCCAGAGGACGTCGTGTTACGACTCAAACTGTGCGCAGTAGGCTGCTTGATGCGGAACTTCACTCCCGACGTCTTTGCAACCACGACACTGTGCAGCGCAGTTCAGATGGGCCCTACTACGTGCTGAATGGATCGCTCAGGATTGGCATCACGTTCTCTTCAGCGTTGATTGTCACATATGCCTTCAACCAGAGAATCGTCGGAGACGTGTTTGGAGGCAACCTGGTCGGCTGAACGCCTATTGATGGAGAGGATGGACCAATCACAAATGCTCCCTGAGATAGTAGGCGCCAAACTGCTAAGATATATCACTACTAGTCTACCACCGGTTTTCGAGGAGGTAATACACGAATCTCTGTATAAAACCTGATCTCAAGTAAAGACGGAACAGTCTGTTGTAAAATAGTCTGGGATGACGTAGTTGTGCGATGTTCTGTTAATCCAAAGCAGTCTATGATCGGCTCTCCAGGTGGCAACACACAAACTAATGTGATGTGCAACTCCGCTTAAAGACGAAACTAACTGTTAAAATTGCCTCGGAAAACATATTTGTACGATCTCGTTTGGAGTCTAAGATCGTGTGATGCATTTTGTGATTTTTGTGGTGCTCTGGAACTAATGGTTAATGACCGGGACTCTTGTTATGAATATTAATGATAGACTGTCTCTAGAAATAGTGTCACTAATTTTGCCTCATTATTAAGCACTGTTTACTGCAGAAGCGTTAGAGCTCGCGACCGAGCGACGGAGATGAAAACAACTAGGGCAATTTCCATGAGACCGTGACGTGAGCAAATTGGGAAGAATTCAGTTACGAGAAGCGGGAGGGGGGGGGGGGGGGTTGCTGCAGGGAGTGGGGCCACCGCACTGGACTTTCGTATGTAAATCACACGTAGAATCACTGTGCGTCCCCGTATGATGCATATTGTGGCAGACGATACTTCCAATATTCGTTTCCCTGTCTACTTTGGTAGTGTTAGCACTTGGCACTCCTGTGCCTGGATGTTTGATTACAGTGGCAGACTACATCCTGCGTAAGTGCTTTTGTAGCCCTCATGTGATAGTGTTACACTTGGCATACCTTGAGTGGGGAAAAGGTCCGCCCCGGTAGCTGTGTGGTCAGCGCGACAGAATGTGAATCCTAAGGGCCCGGGTTCGATTCCCGGCTGGATCGGAGATTTTTTCCGCTCAGAGACTGGGTGTTGTGTTGTCCTCATCATCATCATTTCATCCCCATCGACGCGCAGGTCGCCTAAGTGGCGTCAAATCGAAAGTCTTGCACCAGGCGAACGGTCTACCCGACGGGAGGCCCTAGTCACAGGTTTTTTTAGTGGGGAAAAGTACCTTTAAACAACGGTATTAGGATGCATTAAACCCTCGTTATAGTGTTACAGTATGACAGGGACCGTCCAACCAGTTTGTATTATCACAGGTCCGTGAGGAAAGGCATGTATCACTATTCTTGTGGCTCTGATAGGAAAGCCACTTTGGTTGTAGCTAACAAAATATAAGTCAGGAGCTGTCTTGAAAGTAGCTTGATCTATGGCATCAAACACTAGGTGAAGATTGTTCTCTTCAATTCATCCTCCTGTAACATGGTTGCTATTTCATTTTCTTCTCCAGATAACCCATTCTCCATTTTTTATCTTTCAAATACTATTAAACTCGTGACTAATACTTTCAGGACGTTGTACATCAATTGCATGTCAATATGTAGCAACTTACAGTTTGAAGTGGTTTACTGATTAACTGGAATTATATTTTTATAGTCGTAATTTGATCTCCTCACTGTGTAGTTCAGTCACTTTACTGCTGTAACGTCACTGAAATGATTCACATAGACTGCTGGGCACCAGAAGTGAATATCTGATGTCAATCAGTTGAGCACCTTCTGAAATAGGCACGCACACGTACAGAAAAAGAGATTGTAGGGATTTGTTTAAACCAGTTGACCAGTGAAATTTTTAGGCGTTTATACGTATCATGCAATTAAATTCAAACAGTAACAGAGCTCGACATTATAGGCTGCTTCACAGACCACTTTACAGGCTATTATGGCCAAATACATTTAAAATGAGTGAACCGGTATGAGATTGCAAGTTAATTTCAGCTATAGGTATCCCTAGTACTGAATGCTTTATGCCTCACACAAGTTACCCATGAAGAAGTTTCATTCTGTAATGGCGTGTGTGCTGATTTGAAACTTCATGCCATATTAAAACCTAGCTCCGTACTGTGATTCGTAATCTGTTCTACCGCCAGTAGCTCTCTCATAACTTCCAAACTTCGCGGAAATTCTCCTGCATACGTTGCGGGAGATCCATATAAGCGGCTTATGGAACCACTGTGCAGTCGGCTTCCGGCTGTCGGTCTATGATCTCTCGCAACACACATAGCGGTATCTGATGGGCAGTATGCTATATTTAATTGTTGGGAGTCTGCATCCTGCCGCTTCCCATCTGAACAGTTTCAAAGCCAGTTCAAAGGGACAAACCTGGATCCTTTCGAAAGTGCTTTACATCAATATCAACATCTACATCTACATGGATACTCTGCAAAACACATTTAAGCGCCTGACAGAGGTCCATTGAACCACCTTCACAGTAATTATTATTCCGCTCTTGAACAGCGCGCGGAAATAACGAACACGCATACCTTTCCGTGTGAACTCTGATTTCCCTTATTTTATTATGACGATCGTTTCTCCCTACGTAGGTCGACATAGGTGGCTATTAAATTTCGTGAAAAGATCCCACCGCAACGAAAAACGCCTTTGTTTTAATGATGTCCACCCCAAATGTCTATGACACCCTCTCCCTACATCGCAATAACACAAAACGGTTTGCTATACTTTGAACTTTCCATATATACTTCGTTAATCCTATCTGGTAAGGATCCCACACTGCGCAGCAGTGTTCTAAAAGAGGACGACGAGCATAGTGTAGGTAGCCTCTTTAGTAGATCTGTTGCACGTCCTGAGTGTTTTGCCAATACATTGGAGTCTGGGTCGCCTTCCCCGCAACATTTTCTATGTGTTCTTTCCAATTTAAGTTGTTCGTAACTGAAATTCCTAGGTACACTCCTGGAAATTGAAATAAGAACACCGTGAATTCATTGTCCCAGGAAGGGGAAACTTTATTGACACATTCCTGGGGTCAGATACAGCACATGATCACACTGACAGAACCACAGGCACATAGACACAGGCAACAGAGCATGCACAATGTCGGCACTAGTACAGTGTATATCCACCTTTCGCAGCAATGCAGGCTGCTATTCTCCCATGGAGACGATCGTAGAGATGCTGGATGTAGTCCTGTGGAACGGCTCGCCATGCCATTTCCACCTGGCGCCTCAGTTGGACCAGCGTTCGTGCTGGACGTCCAGACCGCGTGAGACGACGCTTCATCCAGTCCCAAACATGCTCAATGGGGGACAGATCCGGAGATCTTGCTGGCCAGGGTAGTTGACTTACACCTTCTAGAGCACGTTGGGTGGCACGGGATACATGCGGACGTGCATTGTCCTGTTGGAACAGCAAGTTCCCTTGCCGGTCTAGGAATGGTAGAACGATGGGTTCGATGACGGTTTGGATGTACCGTGCACTATTCAGTATCCCCTCGACGATCACCAGTGGTGTACGGCCAGTGTAGGAGATCGCTCCCCACACCATGATGCCGGGTGTTGGCCCTGTGTGCCTCGGTCGTATGCAGTCCTGATTGTGGCGCTCACCTGCACGGCGCCAAACACGCATACGACCATCATTGGCACCAAGGCAGAAGCGACTCTCATCGCTGAAGACGACACGTCTCCATTCGTCCCTCCATTCACGCCTGTCGCGACACCACTGGAGGCGGGCTGCACGATGTTGGGGCGTGAGCGGAAGACGGCCTAACGGTGTGCGGGACCGTAGCCCAGCTTCATGGAGACGGTTGCGAATGGTCCTCGCCGATACCCCAGGAGCAACAGTGTCCCTAATTTGCTGGGAAGTGGCGGTGCGGTCCCCTACGGCACTGCGTACGATCCTACGGTCTTGGCGTGCATCCGTGCGTCGCTGCGGTCCGGTCCCAGGTCGACGGGCACGTGCACCTTCCGCCGACCACTGGCGACAACATCGATGTACTGTGGAGACCTCACGCCCCACGTGTTGAGCAATTCGGTGGTACGTCCACCCGGCCTCCCGCATGCCCACTATACGCCCTCGCTCAAAGTCCGTCAACTGCACATACGGTTCACGTCCACGCTGTCGCGGCATGCTACCAGTGTTAAAGACTGCGATGGAGCTCCGTATGCCACGGCAAACTGGCTGACACTGACGGCGGCGGTGCACAAATGCTGCGCAGCTAGCGCCATTCGACGGCCAACACCGCGGTTCCTGGTGTGTCCGCTGTGCCGTGCGTGTGATCATTGCTTGTACAGCCCTCTCGCAGTGTCTGGAGCAAGTATGGTGGGTCTGACACACCGGTGTCAATGTGTTCTTTTTTCCATTTCCAGGAGTGTATTTTGGTGAATTTACTTTTGTGCTGATGTGGATGACCTCACACTTTTCAGTCTTTAGGATCAATTGTCAATTTACGCACCATTCACATAGCTTTTATAAATCGATTTGCAATTACTTTTGATCTTCTGACGAGTTTAGTAGACCACGAACGACAGCATCATCTGCCCTTGGGGAACGCCAGAACCCACTTCTGCAATTTTTCCATAGCAACAATATTACTGAAATAAAGTCAGATCCTACAATTAAATTCTAAACTAAATTCCGAAAGCTACTACGAAATTGTAACATTTTACTGAACAAATATGAAATAAGTAACTGCATAGCAATGACTCCCTCAGCACCAAAACTGCGTGCACACTCAAAGGTTCAAAAAGAAAATTGTCCCATTCGCCCGATTGTTAACTCAAGACGCAGCCCTGCATACTTCATAAACCGTAAACTAAAAGACCTCATTACCAAATACTATGTATTTGAAAATAACTACACGATACATAACACACATGAACTCATAAACTTAATCAAAGACGTCCACATCCCATCATCAGGTAAATTAGCATCACTAGACATAGTCAACCTATACACGAACATCCCTGTCAAAGAGACTATTAAAATTATAAGAAACAACCTGCTTAAATATAAGAAAATTAGTATTGCAGGGATCTGTGAACTCACAGAAATACGTTCACTTATTCTAGAGCATAAATACTTTAGTTTCAACAACAAACTATACCAACAACATGATGGCTTGTCAATGGGAAGTAGCTTAGTTGGGATATTGGCTGATATTTACATCAACCATATAGAACAAAAATTCTTCTCAACCAGCCAACACATCTCAGATAAAATAATCTACTACAGAAGATATGTTGATGATACAATCCTGCTTTTTGATGGCACAAACAATGAAATTGATACATTAGCAGCAGATCTAAGCAAAATGCACAAAAATATTAAAGTCACAGAAACTAATGAAAGCATTAAATTTCTTGGCCTGAAGATTTGCAATAGTAACAATGAAGATCAATTTCGTATTTACAGAAAACCTACCACCACAGATGTCGGTATTGACAACTCATCTTGCCACACCCACCAACAAAAAATGGCATATTTCAGAGCAATGCTACACCGAATTAAAAAGGTACCAATGAGTAATATGGACCAACAAAACGAAATCAATATAATTAATACAGTTGCTCATAATAATTGATACAAACCCATAATAATAGAAATACTCGACAACAAAATGCAGACAAAAACCACAGATGCACTTCACAGCAATCACTTCAAGCAAAATCAGTCTGCCACAGAAGCCAAACCTAAATATGCTACTCTCCCATACATAGGCCCACTGTCATACCAAATATCAAACTTTTTTAAAAAGAAAAATATCACAATCAGCTTTTCCACAAACAATAAATTACAACAAAAAGTTATCCATGATATAAATACCTCCAAGAGTCCCTAAGGTAAATCAGGAATATACAAACTTAAATGCGATACATGCCCGAGATTCTACATTGGACAGATAGGCAGAAGTTTTTAAATTAGATACAAAAAACACATTGCTGCTTTAAGGCTTGGCAACTTGAACAAATCTTCATTTGCAGCCCATATTGATGAAGAAAACCATTCAGTGAGAAACATTGAGAACAACTTTAAAATCTTACATCTAGCAGAAAAAGGAGCCACTATGAATATATTAGAAAAAATATAAATACATACACACAAAAACAGCACCCGAGACAATATCCTTCATGAACAAACCAAGTTAGCTAACACCCCTTTCGTGAAAAATTTCCAAAGATTATTTTCCACCCTCCGCAGCAAATAATATTCCTATGCCTATCTGCATATCTAGTAGTAAATTTATATGCTACTATAATTCTCATGATGCTAAATGTAATTAAATAATGCACTCTTTTACCTATACAGTACTAAAATAAAAAATGGAATAACTTTATAAGTAATGTAACAGTATCCGCTCAAAAACTCAAAAAAATCAATCTCTCTCTGTACTAGTGTAAAAGGCGTTTGAGTTGCATAAGTGAATATATGATCTTTTTCCAAACATAAGACATATTCAAATGTTACGATATATCATAGCATCTTTGACACTCATATGTTTTTAAGCACTTTGTATGTATCAAAACATGTGGTGGGTGGTTGTAATCTTTTCAGTGACAAATCTAAAGTGTTCGGTGAGAAAAAATTTACGTCTACAACGATAAGAATGCAGTGGGAATGTATTAACATCTGCTGGACGAATCTTATGAAAACAAACACTCCAAACCGACATTTCACGTAAGTGACATCCAATGAAAATCTGTAACGCAATCATATGTATGTGGCGTGCTTATAATTATGTATTATTTATATTTTAGGACAATTAATCTGTAAAAAAACGCACCACATGTTGTAAGGAAAGTATGTAAACACTCTGGAGATGAATCATAACGATTCGAAACCGGTAACGGTACCCTTTGAATAAAGGAACTGGAAGTAAATTTTTGGCTGGTTGCTGTCCCAAAACCATGAACACATCTGCTTTGCTCGACGACTTTCCGTCAGTTACTATAAACTGTGACCTCAATGACAGGAAGTCACGAATCCAGTCGCATAACTAAGAAGATCTCATATAAGCAAGCAATTTCATTACGAGGCGCTTGTGTGGTACAGTGTCAAAAGCCTTCAGAAAAACTAGAAATACGGAATCGACTTGAAATCCCTTGTCGACAGCACTTCACACTTCGTGAGAATAAAGAGTCGTTCGTGTTTCATAAGAACGATGTCATCTAAAGTTGCGTTCACTGTGTATCAATAGGTCATTCTCTTCGAAGTAATTCATAATGTTCGAACACAACATGTGTTCCAAAAATCTGTTGCCTATCGACGTTAATGACATGGTCCTATAATTTAATGGCCAACTCCTACTACCTTTCTTGAATATCGGTGTGACCAGTGCAACGTTCCAGTCTATGGGTACAGATGTTTCGTCGAGCGAGCGGTTGTACAAAGTAAATAATTGTTAAGTAGGGGCTACTGCATCAGCATTCTCTGAAAGGAACCTAAATCGTATACAGTCTGGACCGGAAGACTTGCTTGTATTAAGTGATGTAACTTGCTTCACTGCGCCGAGGCTATCTGTTTTTAAGTTACTCACGTTGGCAGCTGTTCTTGAATTCTGGAATATGTACTTCGTCTTCTTTGGTGAAGGAATTTCGGAAGGCTGTGTTTAGTAACTCTGTTTTTAGCAGTACTGTCATCGATAGTATTTTCATTGCTGTCGTTCAGAGAAGGCATTGATTGTGTCTTGTCACTAGCATACTTTACATACGGCAAGAATCTGTTTGGATTTTCTGCCAGGTTTCGAAACGAAGTACCATTGTGGAAACTGTTATAAGCATCTCGCATTCAAGTCCACGCTAAATTTCGAGCTTCTAAAATTACAGCAAGCTGGGAAACT
This sequence comes from Schistocerca nitens, assembly GCF_023898315.1. NCBI lineage: Eukaryota > Metazoa > Arthropoda > Insecta > Orthoptera > Acrididae > Schistocerca > Schistocerca nitens. The sequence goes on from NC_064618.1 coordinate 253,058,423, forward strand.
GGACAGAAATACCAGTCCTACTTCAGACGAAGTAGGTCGCATATGAAACTTTGCGTCACCTCAGTATTCTTACGTTCACGGATATAGTATCACAATAATATTGCTGAAAAACGCAGGAGTACTTGTAGCTCAGCTTGCGGTTGCAAAGGGTGATAGCTGAATTAACATTAGAGGCTTTAATGTCCATGTCAGTGGTTCCACAATATTTGGCTGTCTCTTGCATCAATGTACTATAGTCTCCCTCTGACCAGTATGCTTGTAGCAAGGGGCTCTTCTGACGCTCGTATTCACCGTAGACTGATGTTATCAGAATATTCAAATGCTCTGTTCTCATTGTTCCAATTCCGTCTTGCTGCTAACACATTTCTGAGAAATCTAAACCGTAAGTGTCTTTCGTTTTGTTAAGGCATTTCTTATATAATCCGCTCGTCATCGATAATCAACGACAGCAAAACGCCAACTATACGGTTATCTCGGCTGAGAGACTGTACTGATATCAACGAAAATTGATAAAGACTTTTGGACAATATTGCAAACATATTCCTTCTCCACGTTCCCCTTCCTCTCTCCGCTGAATTCTGAAGAGAACCATCTAATCAAAAAATGAGTTCTTTAATAAAAGTAACTAGCTGCTGAAGGTATTCAGTTATTTACGAAAGAAGTATTCTTATCATAACTTCAGCATGAACATAATCTACGCAGGTATTCTTATGTTCGCTTGCCGCTCGGAAAAACTAAGTAAGAATGCCGCACATTTACAAAAGCCGCACATTTACAATAGTTTCTGATCAAGATCAGAGAAAATCTCTTCATTTACTGTTCAGCAGTTTTTATTATTATTATTATTTTAGCAAAAAAATGGTTCAAATGGCTCTGAGCACTATGGGACTTAACATCTATGGTCATCAGTCCACTAGAACTTAGAACTACTTAAACCTAACTAACCTAAGGACATCACACACATCCACGCCCGAGGCAGGATTCGAACCTGCGACCGTAGCAGTCGCGCGGCTCCGGACTGAGCGCCTAGAACCGCTAGACCACCGCGGCCGGCTTTTTGTTAGCAGATGCGGGCCTTGAGGTGCCGAGGAAATAAGGTCTGTATAGTTTTCTTAGCACTGAGTACCGAGTAATAAGTGTCAACAGACGAGAAGTGGGCCCGTGTGTGGGACACGCAGTTTACACACACACGCAGTCAGCATCTTCCTATTATCTTCAGCTACTGCACGGTCATTTTCGCTTGATTGCAACGCCAATGGTATATGAACCGAGGGAATCCTTTCGTTTGTGTAGTGTTTCAGAAGCGAGCGACCTCATCAGTTCACCGCTATACGCCACGTCAGCTCCCAAATATCCGTGCTATTGCTGCTCGTCGTGAGAGGCTAACGCGTGAGACCTGTGCGTCATTAGGATTCACATTCACATTGCCAGCGACTCTAATAACGCTGATGAACAGCTAAGCAGTTCGTGCTGGTAAACACTGATTTCGGTGGCGTCATAAAGTAAATACTACTTACAGGATTACCCCACATCGTTCAAAAGTCTCATTAGTCGATTGCAATTCATCTGCAGCACGTATCGTTGTTTAACTTCTCGGATTAGTATTTTTTCATTCTTCTCACTCCAAATGATACGCTGTATGCTCCTAAATTTGTAGCTAAACTGTGGTGTCACCGCTAGACACCACACTTGCTAGGTGGTAACTTAAATCGGCCGCGGTCCTGTAGTACATGTCGGACCCGCGTGTCGCCACTGTGTAATCGCAATCCTAGCGCCACCACATGGCAGGTCACAAGACACGGACTTGACCTCGCCCCAGTTGTACGGACGACATAGCTTGCGACCACACGTATCACGTCTTCCTCTCAATTGCCGAGAGACAGATTAAATAGCCTTCAGCTAGTCCATCGCTACTACCTAGCAAGGCGCCATGTGTATCATTGCTAATTGCTTACTACTATGCAAGAGATGTATTTCAACAAGAACAAGACTACATTAAAGTTAAGTATATTAACATCTCTCTTCTTTTCTTTATAGTTTTCATCCAGTCTCCTGTTTCAGAATTTACGCCCGTCTGCGTTAGTTTCGCGTGCACCTAGCCACTCATTGTGTCGAGACCTTAGGGAATCGACACAACAATATTTTGGCGACGAGGATGGGATGCCGCGCCCACGTTGCAGTCTTTGTGTTATATTTGCTCTAATTTGCTTGTGTCATGGCTTCGCCGCATTCTCCAGATGTACTGTCCGAATTTTTTCGCTTGCAGAATCAGCAGACGCAGGCGTTATTGGAAGCCCTTGGACAGCTCGTCCAGGGTCAACGTGCGCTGCAAACCGATGCGGCGGCAGCCGCTTCATCGCTACCGCAGCCACACAACGCTGTCGCACCGCCATTTCGGCCCTTTGAGGCCCATAACGAGAGCTGGACTGAGTGGGCCGATCAGTTCCGGTTCCACCTCACAGCTTATGGAATTCAAGGTAAAGAGCGGCAGCCGTTTTTGCTTTCTTGTGTCGGTGTGTCTACCTACCGGGTGATAGTGAAATTGTTTCCCCGACGAGACGTAGCAACTCTGTCCTACGAAGAAATTTTGTCTGCTTTGGATGCCTATTTCAAAGAAACAGTAAATGTAGTTGCCAAACGGTATACGTTTTTTCGTACAAAACGTACGGCCGGTCAGACTAACAGGGAGTGGGTAGCAACTTTGCAAGGACTTACTAGAGACTGTGCGTTTGCCTGTGAATGTGGCCTCCCATATTCAGATACTATGGTGCGTGATGCAATTGCACAGAACGTTTCTGATGTTCGCATAAGGGAACAGATTTTGAAACTAGTTAATCCCTCCCTGCAACAAGTGATAGACATATTGGACAGGCAAGACACACTTGACTTTGCTCAGGCATCATTTGAAACTTCGCCAGCAGTGTGTCACGTTAATCGGCCCGCCCGGCCCGCTGCACGGGACGCTGAGCGGCCCTCGCGCCCGACTTCGCAGCGGCCGCCTAGCTTGCAACCACGTGCGCCGCGTAAGCAAGCAAATGCAGTGAAATCTTGCCCGCGGTGTGCAACTAGACATTCGCGTGAAAATTGCCCGTCACGCCAAGCTATTTGCTTTTACTGTCAAAAGAAAGGACATGTACAAAGTGTTTGCCAGAAAAAGCTTAGATCAGACAATCACGCAAATTCCAGGCCCTTTGCTTCGCGCCGGAATCGAACCCAGGACAATCAGGCTCGTGGCCCGTCACCCATGGACATCCATGTAGTACATTCCCACCCGTCCAGTGACACTTTAGCTCCCAGTGACTGTGTTCGTCCCACCCAACAAGTGCGTCGACGTCGCCGGAAATCCCGTAAAGTTGCAAGTGCTTCTGGACCTGTATCAGTTCAAATTGCACGTGACAGTCGCTCTTGTCGTCAACAAGACAATAAACTTTTTGTGGACTTAGACTTTGCAGGAAAAGTGATACCATTCCAGCTCGATACCGGAGCTGCAGTTTCATTGCTCAATCACGACACGTACAAACAACTGGGCGCCCCGCCATTGCGTGCAGCAAATGTTACGTTAACTAGTTACTCAGGACAGCACATACCTGTGTTAGGACAGTGCAGCCTTATTGCAACATACAAGGGACAGACAAAACTTGTGTCATTTTATGTTCTTCGTTCCTCTAGTGCAGTGAACTTGTTTGGCTTAGATTTGTTTCAATTGTTTAATTTGTCTATAGTGAATCAGGTCCTATCCGTGAATCAGACTGTGCCTTCCGCCAGTGTTTCTAGTCTTTGTGAAGAATTGGCAGACATTTTTGCACCGGGCCTTGGTTGCGCTAAGAACTATGAAGCGCATTTGGAACTGAAAGATAACGCGCAACCAAAATTTTTCAGAGCGCGCAATGTTCCCCACGCATTGCGTGATGAGGTCGCAAGAACGTTAGCCGAATTAGAATCTCAAGGTGTCATTGAACGTGTGCAGGCTTCTCTCTGGGCCTCACCCTTAGTAATTTTGCCAAAACCTTCCGGAAAATTGAGACTTTGCGTGGACTTCAAGGCAACTGTGAATCCACAACTTGTGACTGCTACTTTTCCTTTGCCCCGCCCGGAAGATCTTTTTGACAAACTGTGCCCGGGAAAATATTTTTCAAAATTGGACCTAGCAGATGCGTACTTGCAAATACCTGTGGACGAAGAATCCCAGCGCGTCTTAGTGGTTAACACGCATCTTGGCTTGTATCGCTTCAAAAGACTGCCATTCGGGTGTGCATCCGCCCCTGCTTTATTTCAGCTATATTTACAAACTATTTGTGCGTCGGTCCCTACGGCTGCGAACTATCTGGACGATATTGTAATCTCAGGAAAGACAGAAGCAGAACATTTGCAGAATCTCCGGACCTTATTTCAGGTCTTGCGTCAGAATGGTCTTCGCTTGAGGAAGGACAAATGTGTGTTTTTTGCTCGTGACTTACCGTACCTGGGCCATGTCCTTAACGCCCAAGGTATACATCCGAGTCCAGAGCACCTTCGTGCCATTCAGGACTTGCCGTCACCGCAGAACTTAAAACAGCTACAGAGTGTGCTGGGTAAGGTAAATTATTATCACCGATTTGTGCGCAATGCTTCTTCCATTTCAGCTCCGCTTCATCGCTTACGCCGTAAAGGTGTTCCGTTCGTCTGGACGACGGAATGCGAACGCGCCTTTCGCCAGTTGAAATCGGCGTTACTGTCAAATACTTGCCTTACGCCATTCGATCCCCGAAAACCCCTTTTGTTGATGGTCGATGCATCGGATTTCGGGATCGGTGCTGTGCTTGCGCACAAAGATGGTTCGCATGATCGCCCTATTGCCTTTGCGTCAAAATTGCTCTCATCTGCGCAAAGAAATTATTCACAAATAGAGAAAGAAGCTTTAGCTCTCGTGTTTGGTGTTACCAAGTTCCATGACTTCTTGTATGGTCGTCACTTTACCATCATCACGGACCACAAGCCTTTGACATCGCTTTTTCATCCAAACACGCCTGTACCTCCACGTACAGCGCAGAAATTCATTCGCTGGTCTCTTTTTCTCTCGCAGTACCGCTACGATATCTTGTATCGGTCCACTGCTAAGCACGGAAACGCTGATGCGTTGTCCCGTTTGCCTGTTGCTGAGGATAAAGCATTCGATTCTTCCGAACTTGCTTGCATGTTCCTTGATTCGGAAGCCGATGACGTGGTCGCATCGTTTCCGATTGATTTTCGTCGTGTAGCTACAGCCACAGCTGCTGACCCTGTCCTTGCTCCCGTTTTGCGTTTTGTTGCTTCGCAATGGCCCTTGTCAAAGTCACGGATCGAGGATCCTTTGGTTCGCCGTTTTTTTGCTCACAAGGAGAGACTTTTTGTACGACGTGGTGTTTTGTTGTTGCGTTCCGATAATGATCAATCCCGAGTCGTGGTCCCACGTTCGTTACAGTCCTCTGTCTTACGGCTTCTTCACCAAGGACATTGGGGTATAGTGCGAACGAAACAACTTGCTCGACAGCACTGTACTTGGTTCGGAATCGATGCTGCGATTACGAATATGTGCTCCTCTTGCGTGGCGTGTGCCGAACAACAATCCGCACCGCCGCGGAAATTCTTTGCATGGCCGAAAGCCACTTCCCCTTGGCAACGCTTGCACATCGATTTTGCTGGTCCATTCTGGAATGCTCGATGGTTGGTTGTGGTCGATGCTTTCAGTAATTTTCCTTTTGTTGTCCGGATGTCTTCCACGACGTCTTCTGCCACAATCCAAGCCTTGTCTGCTATCTTTTGCATTGAAGGTCTTCCGCAGACTATTGTTTCCGACAATGGCCCACAATTCATGTCCGCAGAATTTCAGTCGTTCTGCAAGGCCAATGGTATTCAACATCTGACATCCGCGCCGTTTTCGCCTCAGTCAAACGGTGCCGCTGAACGCTTGGTCCGGACTTTCAAGTCGCAGATGTTGAAGTTGAAAGAGTCGCATTCTCGGGAGGACGCTTTGTTGCTCTTTTTGTCTTCCTATCGCTCTCAGCCCCGCGATGGTCGCTCGCCGGCTGAGTTGCTCCATGGTCGTCCTCATCGAACTCTGATGTCTTTGCTGCATCCGCCACATCAGGTTCCTGTGCAGCGGCAGACTCCTGCTTTTGCTCCTGGCGACGTTGTCTATTATCGCAACTATCGCGGTTCACAGCGTTGGCTCGCAGGGCGCATTCTTCGCTGCCTCGGCCGCGCGATGTATTTGGTTTTGGGGGCCTCTGGTGAGGTGCGTCGGCATCTCAATCAGCTGCGCCTCTGTCGTCGCCTGGGTTCTGCCGCTCCCCGTCTGCTTTCAGCGACGGAGCCGTCAGGTCAGCGCCCTGGGGACCCATCTACTGGCTCGCCTCATCCCCAGGTGTTACCGACGATGCCTTCCATTTTGCCTCATGGCGTCGCGCCGCCGCAGCCGCCGCAGGCGCCGCCAGCAGCGGACGCTTCGCTGCAGCCGCCTCGCGCCTCCCTGGGTCACGCGCCGCCGCTTGCTTCCCGTGACCAGCCGTCCTCCGCCATGGACCTCTTGCCCGCTCCGGACCAGATGTCGTCTTCGCCCGTCGGGTGCTCCGACCACATGGAGGTCGACCCCGCGGCTCCTCTTATATCATTCCGTGCGCATACACCTCATGTTGACGTGCACCCTGGACTAGGTTTGCAGGCGTTTCCTAGCTCCCCTCGGACCGAATGGCCGGGTGCGGGTGGCACAGCCTCGCCTGTTGTTAGGCTCCCCACCTCATCGCATACGTCCACATGGGGTCCTCCCCACGGCGGGCGGAAGCCTTATCTCACGACCGTTCGCCGATTTGCGGGGGAGGAATGTGGTGTCACCGCTAGACACCACACTTGCTAGGTGGTAACTTAAATCGGCCGCGGTCCTGTAGTACATGTCGGACCCGCGTGTCGCCACTGTGTAATCGCAATCCTAGCGCCACCACATGGCAGGTCACAAGACACGGACTTGACCTCGCCCCAGTTGTACGGACGACATAGCTTGCGACCACACGTATCACGTCTTCCTCTCAATTGCCGAGAGACAGATTAAATAGCCTTCAGCTAGTCCATCGCTACTACCTAGCAAGGCGCCATGTGTATCATTGCTAATTGCTTACTACTATGCAAGAGATGTATTTCAACAAGAACAAGACTACATTAAAGTTAAGTATATTAACATCTCTCTTCTTTTCTTTATAGTTTTCATCCAGTCTCCTGTTTCAGAATTTACGCCCGTCTGCGTTAGTTTCGCGTGCACCTAGCCACTCATTGTGTCGAGACCTTAGGGAATCGACACAACATAAACTCTTCCCATAAAAATGACATGGACCTTATTGTTGAAATCGATCAACGTACATCCTTCTTTTGAAGCATTCATTACCAGTGCTGTAGTGCACAGATTACGTGATGGACAACCAAATATTTCGCTTCTGTAATTATCGTCTCAGAATATGACTCATAGATAATAAAACAGTTCAAGAGTCTTCGTAAAACGTTATCGTTCCATTTTCTTTGAACTTCGTGACTGTGAGTTTTAATTTTATGCTCCGAATGACACGGATAATTACGAGTGCTGTGAGGATGGTTTGTGAGTCGTTCTTGGGTAGCTAGCTCAGATGGTGCCGGCACGGTAGCTCAGCGTGTTCGGTCAGAGGGTTAGTCGTCCTCTCTAAAAATAAAATTAAAAAAAAGTAAATGGATCAATGAAGAAATGAAATAAAAAAGATAGTAGAACTTTGGCCCGCGAAAGGCAAAGGTCCCGAATTCGAGACTTCGTCCGGCACATAGTTTTAATCTGCCAGTAAGTTTAATATCAGCGCACACTCCGATGCAGAGTGAAAATTTCATTCTGCAGTTACTAGTTTGCTGGTAAAGGGATTGCATTAATGTTTATAGACCATGATTACGCGAATTTCCCCTCGTCCCCTCCCTCCTTATTTACAGTTGCAGTCGTTCTTCACATTAGTAAATTTTAGATCCGCCTGTGAAGCTAAACTATCGCTTCTGAGGGCCATGTGGAGGTCCCGGGTTCAATTTCAGGAACTGCCAGGTATTTTCCCTTGGTGGGAGGACTGGAAAAGGGTCTAGTCAGCTTCGTGATGCCAACTGAGAAGCAACTGAAATGAGAAGTAGCGGTTCAGAGGTCTGGAAAACCGATAACGGCTGGGAGATCGGTGTGCTTGCCCTTTGCTTCTCAATACCGCACCAGAATGATGCCATGTGGCATAGGATGCACAACGGCCGGTCGTCATCGCATAGTTCTCTGAGCCCGAGCGTAGAGTTCGGATTTTTTTAGTAGCAATGTTTAGACTTAAACACTAGATACGTAAAGCTTCCTTTTATGGAATTTAATTAAATATTTCAGCGAAAAAAGGAGAGAAAGTAATCATTCACCCTTTCCCCTCTCACATTAACTGAATAAGTAACCACATCGGAACCATAGACACAAATAACTTAAAAATGCAGGCACTAATTGTTGAGATGTCTATAGTTAACGGGTACTGTAAAGCATCATTTCTTTTCTTTTCGTACAGGGTGAGTTATTTTTTCTTTCTTCCTCGGATATATTTTAGTGTTTCGTGCAGAGATTTTCAGCACACGAGATGGATAATAACGCAGGTTATAAAGATTGTAATTACATTTTGAATTAAGAGTTCAGAGAGAGGGTACTAAAGCTGGCTTGTGTATTTCATGCCGGCCGGAGTGGCCGGGCGGTTCTAGGCGCTTCAATCTGGAACCGCGCGACCGCTACGGCCGCAGGTTCGAATCCTGCCTCGGACATGGATGTGTGTGATGTCCTTAGGTTAGTTAGGTTTAAGTAGTTCGAAGTTCTAGGGGACTGATGACCTCAGCAGTTAGGTCCCATACTGCTCAGAGCCATTTGAACCTTCTGTTTTTTATTTATTTTTTATTTTTGTTTATGCGAGACGCAGCGCCAACGCCATTTGTCTGCTGTTAAGTATATCCTGTGTTATGTTCGTGATGCTGAGACAGAGGTGGCAGGCGGGAATGGGCATATCTGTAACTTATGATTTTACGGTTTGGAGATCCAAATCTTAGATAAGTGACAGAAATATTTTAAACTTTTTAAAAACCTATTAAAATCTTCTAGAAAACTTTTTAGCAGCCGGATTAGCTGTTAGGAGTTCCTTTATAATATGAACATACGCAACCTGTTTCGCGATTATTTAATTGCATCCTAGGTGTACGCTTCTAGGAAATGGGTTTTCTTACAGTTGTAACCATTTTTATAGAACACACTGTAATGTTTATATCACTAATGTTTTATCATAGAAAGTTTTTGCATTGTACTTTAATTTTATCTTGGTTGCTCCTGCTGTGCGCCTTATAATTTTCCTCTGTGTATTTGTTGTCTTACTCACTGTATTTTTTCTTAATTTATTTTGTAACAGTTTTCAGCTTTCGGTTGGTACGTAAACGTGTTTCTCCCGTCTCTATGTTCGCACCCTCTAGCGGCCTATTTCCATACTTCTTGTTGGCCGCTTCCCTCGGGCACACAGCGCGATGGCAGTTTCAGTTACTTCAGCTGGGGTGTCGCCTGGCCTAGCCGTCCTGCTTCAGGCGTAGTCACTCGTCCACCATGTGTCTTCTGCGGGCATTTTTTGATCTTTTATCAATGGTAAGTCTTAATAGTTTTCTGTCGAAACACTGGTGTATTCCAAACAGTTTTCCTCCGTGATTTTATTTCAGCTCCATCTTTAGGCCCATACCCGAGAATCACAGTCGTCATGTACACTGCCTGCCATCCTACCCACTGGAATTTGTGATATTTCATCTCGTAACCATCCAATTTAGGCGGTTCTGGGAATTCTAACACCACACGAAACCACGTTAAATTAGTTATGAATTTTTCCCCTGTCTTTCTGGTCAATTGCCTTACTTTTATCATTGTTATACCTTCTGCTTCGTTTTTCATAGATGTACACACCTGAGGTTGCGATTAAAACATTGCGCAACCGGTTGTGTACGATCCTGTAATAAAGGAACTACTAACAGCTAATGCAGCTATCAAATGTTTTTAGAAGGTTTTAATAGATTTTAAAAAAATTACAATATTTCTATCATGACTGTAACGGGCCACGCATTAAGGAGCAATTTTTTTTTTTTTTTTTTACTTTAGTCAGAACGAGATATACTGGTTTTTTTCTACGACAGATAATTTCATTTATAAAATATATCTTTAAAAATTGAATTTTATTGCAGAATATTATTTCAAACAACAACACAGAAAAGAGTTTCTGCACGATTAATTCCTTTGTGACTGTTTAATGACCATGTGATAACAGATTAGTAATCTGATACATAAGTATTGTTGATGTAGAGTTAAAAAATTAGATACATACAGCGAGCTGAAAAAATGTCATTGACCCTTCTTTATTTATTCACTTATTTTATTCAATTCAAATAGTACTGTTAATTTGTACGGCCGACTTGGAAGTTGCAAATCGATTCAGTTAATTTTGAATTTAGTCTTGCGAGTCAAACAGTTTCTTTAAGAACTTTATATTTTCACTTAAGGTAGTAATTCGTAAAGAAACTGGGTTCTGAACTCTTGCATTACGCTCTAAGTCACATTTCACACACGTAGATAAGAGTTAAATTAAGATTTTGGCAAAGGACTGTGTTATCGTACGGAAAGTGATTACAGTGATCATTTTTTATAGTTTTGGAGAAGAAATCATATTGTTTGGGCGTGTCCAGCTGTTGGCAGAGTCTCATACGCTTTTCTAACCCCTTAACAAATGCTGCTTTTTGTGCACTATTGCTTCCGAGTGTGTCTCTCTCGAAGTTCACTTAAATGAAAGCAAAGTAAAGAAACTGAATCTGTAAAGAAAAAAAGAGTTTTCAGTCTAATAGATGTAGTCATTTTCCAGGAAATTCCGATTTTTATTTCAGAGTTGCTATCGTGAATTAGCACAGCTAATACTATTATGCCATTTCGTGACCTGCTAGATCAACTACTACCGAAAAATAACTACACTACTGGCCATTAAAATCGCTACACCAAGAAAAAATGTATATGATAAACGGATATTCATTGGACAAATATATTATACTAGAACTGACATGTGATTACATTTTCACACAATTTGGGTGCATAGATCCTGAGAAAATCAGTACCCAGAATAACCACCTCTGCCCGTAATAACGGCCTTGATACGCCTGGGCATTGAGTCAAACAGAGCTTGGATGGCACGTACAGGTACCGCTACCCATGCAGCTTCAACACGATACCACAGTTCATCAAGAGTAGTGACTGGCGTATTGTGACGAGCCAGTTCCTCGGCCACCATTGACCAGACGTTTTCAATTGGTGAGAGATCTGGAGAATGTGCTGGCCAGGGCAACAGTGGAACATTTTCTGTATCCAGAAAGACCCGTACAGGACCTGAAACATGCGGTCGTGCATTATCCTGCGACCATCATGATGCTGTAAACAGAACCTGGATTCATCCGAAAAAATGACGTTTTGCCATTCGTGCACCCAGGGTCGTCGTTGAGTACAACAGCGCAGGCGTTCCTGTCTGTCATGAGCGTCAAGGGTAACCGCAGCCATGGTCTCCGAGCTGATAGTCCATACTGCTGCAAACGTCGTCAGACTGTTCGTGCAGATGGTTGTTGTCTTACAAACGTCCCCATCTATTGACTCAGGGATCCAAATGCGAATAAGATGCCTGTCATCTCGACTGCTAGTGATACGAGGCCGTTGGGATCCAGCACGGCGTTCCGTATTACCCTCCTGAACCCACCGATTCCATATTCTGCTAGCAGTTATTGGATCTCGACCAACGTGAGCAGCAATGTCCCGATACGATAAACCGCAATCGAGATAGGCTACAATCCGACCTTTTATCAAAGTCGGCAACGTGATGGTACGCATTTCTCCTCCTTACACGAGGCATCACAACGTTTCACCAGGCTGCGCCGGTCAACTGCTGTTTGTGTATGAAAAATCGTTTGGAAACTTTCCGCATGTTAGCAGGTTGCAGGAGTCGCCACCGGCGCCAACCTTGTGTGAATGCTCTGAAAAGTTAATCATTTGCATATCACAGCATCTTCTTCCTGTCGGCTAAATTTCGCGTCTGTAGTACGTAATCTTCGTGGTGTAGCAATTTTAATGGCCAGTAGTGCTCTATATATGAAATTACATGTTTTTAAGTTAGGTTTAATACCTCGTGACAGCCAGATTCTTCTATGATCTTTATTGTTTTGGCATTGCACAGTTTACACAGGTGACGATATTCCGGTTACATGAAAAGCACCTCGCAGTATTCTGGCCAAATGTCTTTTCCAGAAACATTGTCATGTCGAAACCACAACCAGTTCCATACCTCAAGGCAAAGTCATCGATGAAGCACAACACCACTGAAAGTGTATATATTATTGACACCAATGTACAGCCAGAACAAAATAGACCAGAGGGAGCAGCAATTTATATGAACATAGAAAATTCTAGATTTTTGGTGTTAACAGAAACATCGAATATTCCATAATACACAAATATTACAAACATAAGCTATTTCAAAAACATTCCAGAAACTATAAATATTAAATAGCAAATAACGGCAGGGGGGCGTGTTTGAACTTGCAACAGCGATGCTACACACAACACCACACTGTTTACACGTTAACTCGGCAGCATTGCTTCTTCCTCTGCAAAAAAGCAACACGCGGTTTCAGAATTCCTCATTAGAGCCAACTGCAGCATCCTACATCTAGATCTTGTCAAAAGTTCTGTTTATGGGGGCACGGGCAGAATGTCGCGTGCTGGACGCGTTGTTATATACTCTTCGCTATGACGAGCATCGAAGATAGCCCCACTCGTCGAATCCTTGCGACTGTCGAACGGATCTTCCGTTACCTTGAACTTTCCAACGTCGATTTCCTCCTCTGGATAGCAACAGGCCTTCATGCGGTGGACATGGACGATGTCTCTGCGCTTTTGTCTTCTTGATAAAGGGCAATAACTTTCGATTTCACATGTGACATCCGACAAGCGACAGTGAATAAGAAATGCCCCAAAGTAGGGTTTTGGAGACTTTTCACGCCAGTCAGTGCTTGACACTACAGCATTCGCGGTCTTTCTCCCGGGCGTTCAGAGTCCATACGTGAGTCAGCTACGTCTCGCTTCTTCGGTCCTGGAGATGAAGTGTATCAGGTAGACATCGTGAATATCATCCGGTTGAAACGAAAACAGTGCATCTATTGTCATTTTGGTCTCGCGGCTGTGGAACGGGAAGAATGGTGTCAAGCTTGTAGTGTATTGCTTCGCCGTAATCAATGCGAATGTCATGACGGGCAGTATTCTACCCCAGTCTCTCTGTCTGACATCAAAAATCGACGTATGTCAAAAGCAAAATGGTTCAAATGGCTCTGGGCACTAAGGTCATCACGCGGTTCCGGACTGAAGCGCCGAGAATCGCTCGGTCGCCGCGGCCGGCCCCACTGACATTCCTTGCAGTGGTTCACATACTGTTTAACGAATCGGTAGAGATCTGGCCAGTGATGCCTGCATCTGATTCCGTTTAGTCTTCACGAATTCCATAAGAGATGGTATTGGAGCGTCGTGGAATACTTCTATATAGCTGGCCACAGATGAGCTTTGATGGCGAGCAACGATTTCCACCCCACTGCGTCATAGTTTCTCTTATATAACGCTCCGTCTAGTAACCGGAATTCACCTCCTGTCGGTCCTCCTTCTTCAAAGCTTTTATGATTTTCAGCAGTGATGGATCTTCCCACTGTACACAAGCTGTATCATGTAATGTAGCGATGACTCATATTTCATTCACGCTGCTGTGTTTTGTCAACCGATTCTACGTCTACATCTACACGACTCATCCTCAATTCACATTTGAGAGCCTCTCAGAGGATTCATTGAACCACTTTCCCTCTGTTTCTATACCGTTCTACTTTCTAAGAGCGCTCGGGCAAACACGAACTCTTAAGTCTTTCCATGCGAGCTATGATTTCTCTAATTTCGTTACAGTGATCATTTCCCACTATGTAGGAGTCAAAAAAAAAATTTCCCATTCGGAAGAGAAAGTGGTGGATCGAAAATCCGTAGAAGTATCTTGCCACAACGAAAAAACGCCTTTGTTTTACGACTGCCAGTCCATCACGCATATCATAACCGTTACGCTCTCTCCCCTATTTCGCTATAATATAAGACGAGCTGCGCTTCTTTGAACTTGTCCGGTGTCCTCTGTCAGCCTTAAATGGTAAGTATCCCATACGGCTCAGCAGTGCTCCAGCACAGGAAGGACAAGCGTAGTGTAGGCAGTCTCTTTAATAGACCTGTTACATCTTAAAGTGTTCTGGCAATAAAACGCAGTCTTCGGTTTGCCTTCCCCATAATATTATCTATGTAATCGTACCAATTTAAGTTGCTTGTGTCTGTAATTTCCAAGTATTTAGTTGAATTAACAGTCTTTAGATTTGTGTGATTTATAATGTAACCGAAATTTGAAGGATTATTTTTAATACCCATGTCGATGATCTAACATTTTTAATTATTTATGGACAATTGCCGCGTTTCACACCATACAGATATCTTGTATAAATCATTTTGCGACAGCTATACTAGACGGTAAATGGTGGAATCATCTGCAAACAATCCAAGATGGCTGATCAGATTGTCTCCTAAATCATTTATATGGATTAGAAATTGCCGACGGCCTCTAACACTTCTCATGGAACGCAAGATATCACTTCTGTTTTACTCGATGACTTTCTGCCAGTTACTGCGAACTGTGACATTTCTGACTGGACATAATGAATCCAGTCGAACAACTCTAGGCGGTATTTCATAGGCACGAAATTTGAAGCTGCTTATGAGGAAATACAGAAATATGGAGTCCCCTGTCCTCAGCACTCATTACTTCATGAGAATAAAAGAGCTATTTGTGTTTCAAGAAAACGAAATTTTCTGAGTCCGTGCTGTGTATCAACAGATCGGTTTCGTCGCAGTAACTCATAATGTTCGTAAACAGTATATGTTTTAAAATTCTACTGCAAATTGACGTCCATGATAGGGGTCTCTTTTCCATCGGATTACCTCTACTTCCTTTCTTGAGAATTGGTTTGACTTACGCAACTTTCCAGTCTTTCGGTACGGATCTTACTTAGAGTGAGCAGTTGTGTATGAATGCTAACTACGTAGCTATTACACCAAAGCGCCAAAGAAACTGGTGTAGGCATGCGTATTCAAATATATGTAAACAGGCAGAATATGGTGCTGCAGTCGGCAACGCCTATATAAGACAAAAAGTGTGTGGCGCAGTTATTAGATCGGTTGCTGCTGCTACAGTGGCAAGTTATCAAGATTTAAGTGAGTTTGAACGTGGTGTTATAGTCGGCGCACGAAGGATGGGACGCAGCAACCCCGAGGTAGCGATGAAGTAAACACTTTCGCGTACGACGATTTCACGAGTGTACTGTGAATATCAGGAATCCGGCAAAACATCAAATCTCCGACATCGCTGTGGCCGGAAATAGATCCTGCAAGAATGGGACCAACGATGATTGAACAGAATTGTTCAACGCGAGAGAAGTGCAACCGTTCCGCGAATTGCTGCAGATTACAACGCTAGGCCATCAACAAGTGACAGCGTGCGAACCATTCAACGAAACATGATAGACATGGGCTTTCGGAGCCGAAGGTCCACTCATGTACCCTTGATCATTGCACGACACAATGCTTTACGCGTCGCCTGGGCCCGTCAACACCGACATTGGACTGTTGATGACTGGAAATATGTTGCCCGGTCGGACGAGTCTCGTTTCAAATTGTATCGAGCGGATCCACGGACCCTGCATTTCAGCAGCGGACTGTTCAAGCTGGTGGAAGATCTGTAATGGTGTGGAGCGGGTGCAGTTTGAGTTATATGGGACCCCTGATACGTCTAGATACGACTCTGACAGGTGACACGTACGTAAGCATCCTGTCTGATCACCTGAATCCATTGATGTCCATTGCGCATTCTGACGGACTTGGACAATTACAGGAGGAGAATACGATACCCCACACGTCCAGAATTGCTGCAGAGTGGCTTGAGGAATGCTCTTCTCAGTTTAAACACTTCCACTGGCCACCAAAGTCCCCGAACATGAATATTATTGAGCTTATCTGGGATGCCTTGCAACGTACTTTCATAAGAGATCTCCAAACTCCCCCCCCCCCCCCCCACAGCGTACTCTTACGGATTTATGGACAGCCCTGCAGGATTCATGGTGTCAATTCCCTCCAGCACTACTTCAAACGTTAGTCGAGTTCATGCGACATCGTGTTGCGGCACATCTGCGCTCTCGCTGGGGCCTTACGCGATATTAGGCTGATGTACCAGTCGAATTAAATAGGGCGGTGCTGAGGGAATTAGACTGGGAAATGAGACACTTAAAGTAGTAGATGAGTTTTGCAATTTGGGGAACAAAATAACTGATAACGGTCGAAATAGAGAGGATATAATACGTAGACCGGCAATGGCAAGGAAAGCGTTTCTGAAGAAGAGAAATTCGTGAACTTCGAGTATAGGTTTAAATGTCAGCAATTCTTTTCTGAAAGTATTTGTGTGGAGTGTAGCTATGCATGGTAGCGAAATATGGACGATAAATAGTTTAGACAAGAAGAGCTTTCGAAATGTGGTGCTACAGAAGAATGCTGGAAATTAGATGGGTAGATCATGTAACTAATGAGGTGGTACTGAATAGAATTGGGAAGAATAGGAATTTGTGGCACAGCTTGACTAGAAGAAGGGATCGGTTGGTAGGACACGTTCTGAGGCATCGAGGGATCATCAGTTTGATGGCCGTGCATGTCACCAGAGGACTGTACAAGCTGGTGGAGCCTCTGTCATGGTGTGGGACGTGTTCAGTTGGAGTAATATGGGACTCCTGATACGCCTAGATACAAATCTTCCGGCCAGGGTGGCCCAGCGGTTCTAGGCGCTACAGTCTGGAACCGCGCGACCGCTACGGTCGCAGGTTCGAATCCTGCCTCGGGCATGGATGTGTGTGATGTCCTTAGGTTAGTTAGGTTTAAGTAGTTCTAAGTTCTAGGGGACTGATAACCACAGCAGTTAAGTTCCATAGTGCTCAGATCCATTTGAACCATTTTTTGATACAAATCTGACAGTGACACGTACGTAAGCACCCTGTCTGATCACCTGCATCTATTCAGGTCCATTGTGCATTCCGACGGATTTGGGCAAATCCCGCAGCACAATGCGACACCACACACATCCAGAATTGCTACAGAGTGACTACAGGAACACTCTTCTGAGTTTAAACATTTTCGCTGGCCATCATACTCACCAGACATGAACATAATTGCGCATATCTGGGATGCCTTGCAACGTGCTGTTCAGAAGAGATCTCCACCCCCTCGTACTCTTAGACGGATTTATGGACAGCCATGCAGGGTTCATGGTGTCTATTCCATCCAGCACTGCTTCATACATTAGTCGAGTCGATGCCACGTCGTGTAGCGGCACTTCTGCCTGCTCGCTGTGGCTCTACACGACATTAGGCAGGTGTTCCGGTTTCTTTGACTCTTCAGTGTAGATAATAGACAGGAACCAGTATGGGATTTGATAAGATGTTTAATAAGGTACAAATATTACAGTAGCAAATAGCCCACGCTTGATCTGATATATTTGTTTGAAAACATGCGCTTCTGTTAGCAGAGTCACTCCGCGTATTAACTTCGTACTATGCCCTCACAATTTAGCTGATAATTCTAATTAAGTTCTTAGTTCCAGTGTTCACGCAATATAATCATTAACCATGTAAATACGATAGACGCAGTTCGTTACACATAAGCTTCCTTCCCCATAAGTCTATTAATGCTTGAAGTTAACTATTTATTCGCACTTCTGTAATTGCAACAATGACCATCAGAAACCAAAATTCTCGGTGCTTCACATATATGACGTCAGCCATTAACATTCCTTCAGGTCTTCAGTTCTTCTTTTCTGCACTGTGAATCTTCACTATGCAAATGTTACTGTCCGTTCCTAAACCTTGTGGTCTAGCTTCCTATAGTGCATCCAGAGTACTCATGTACAATGTTTAACCGACGGCTCTATGGAGCGGGAGCGTTCGTCAAACAGTTCTACAACCCTGCCATTATGTCCCGCACTCCGACAATTAAAAACACTTGACAGTTTCTCTCAAAGCCAACTTCATGTTGCGCGGCAACGAACACACCTTATTTAACCTTCATTTCACCAATACATTCCAAGTTAGCGTTTCTCCACGTTTTCATGGTACCGACTTTTCCCAACTCGCAGTTCCACACTCAACTCTCAGCTATCTTTGTCTTTCTGTTTCGCTTAAACACAAATTATGTTTAAGCCTAACTTGAAAATTAATTTATAATAGTTTATGACATTGAAAAATTTTCATAGAAACATTTTTAAAACCATCACTGTTACGTAACAAAATACACGGATAAATTAATCACATCTTTACAGACAGAAATACCTCAATACATGAGAAAAGAATTAATGCTTGAAACAGAAAAAACAAGTTAATCAATACACATCGCCTGATCAGAATGGATAAATACTGGTTAATAAAATTTACTTCTCACAGAAAAGTTTGTGAAATGAGCCAGAAGTTTCAAATCACACAAAACCGTTGAAATTTCTTCTACTCAGCGAAACATAAATTACTGAGATTGATGAAAAATCGGTAAATTTTCTATAATCAGTTAAAACTGTAAAACAGTTGGTTCACATAAACTCTAAACATCCGTACATAGTTCTTACATTTCTAATAAATTTAGCAATAGCTCCTCGACAAAAGATCACAATTATTCATGCTCCGTTGCCTATGCTGTTGCTTCTCCAATACAGACCAACACCTAGATACTTTCAGCCGTCACTTAAAGAACCCATTAACAGCATATGCTTGAACAATAGGGCAATATTCATATTTCCTATACACAAAGAAAGCAGTGAACAACAATGAAGACTCAGTTACTGCATTATGAAGAAAGGTAACCTTGTGAGACTTCTAGAACAGACAGAAATATAAACATTGAGCTAATAAATTCAGGATGTCTACAGTACTATGTACAGGAAGGTACACTGCAACACTGGACACAGTGTTTATTATTTCATATGTTATCATCTTTGGTCAGCGTACATTGGAAGCAATTAATAACTCACCTTTGGTGTGTAGTGTAAAAATGTGTTTTGTGTGTGTGAAGTAAATTTTTCTCATAATATAATTTTCTGTCTATTGTTTATAGGCTACACAATTGACTTATATCTGAGTGTTATGGCGAAAGTAATATTCCAATGTATCACGCTGCACTGCAAAAAATTGGTAAAATTTTACACATTTTTCAAAATATAAGAAATTATACAGACCTGCCATATTGACACAACGTAACGGTTTAATGTTGGGCACTACGTAACAGTGTTAACAACGATGTGACCAACACAAGTTGTATTCTACGAGCCAACGTCAATGATGAAGGTTAATGTGAGTCACAGGAAGTTCCTCTTTGATATAGTAATAACTGAGGAACATGCTTCATACCAGAATTTAGTTAGTCTTGGTAGTTTTAGACGTTTCCTTAAAGCTGGCAAAAGAACGAGCAGCCAGAGAAAAAAAAAACGAGAATAAATTGCACTGTAGCAGATAACGCAGTGTTAGAAGTTCTTTAAAGATATCAGAAGAGCAAGCGCGAAAATGAAACCAAAACCACTGTAGGGGTTACGACGATTTCAGGTGCCACTCCAAGGGATGAGCAGTGGAGTGATTGGCCAGTGAGACAGTATCACAAACGGGTAGCCGAGAGAAATATTTAGTTGGACTGCAGTTACACACGTCTTGGCCAAGCGAGGGAGATACACCACATTCCGGTGCGCAGGCCAGTAAAGGCCAGTGACAGTTGACGTCTGCTCTGGTGTAGAGGTACATGTGTCAGCGTCGGCACTCTATGACGCTGACGTCAGGCCGGCATCAGTCCAAATGATCGACGACAGTGGCACTCTCATTCCTAGGCTGCGACTGGTTTCCACTGCAGACGCTCACACCCAAGCGACTCAGGTCCAGCTCGCGAACACTACGGTGAAGAGGGAAGCTGCACTGCACGGGACACAACCCGCTGCCTCATAGCAGGGGTCTGGCAGCAGCGATACTTGGGGCAGTTCGTTGGCTTTGTAGCACTAAATTCGGCAAGGTGGATTTAGTGCAGCAGGCGCCTGCCTCGGCTCAGTCTGGAACCAGTAGTTGAAGCTGCCGTAGTGCCATTCGTCTTAGCATCTAGTGCAGTCCTCGTGTCTGGTGCTTCTGAACTACGGATGCATTTGCCTCAAAAATCACAACTATTTATATGGCTGCAGAGTGCATTTGTTGCCCTTTCACCAGCCCCTGGTCACACAGCTCATGAAATGGGACTTGCCCTGGTGTGCAGACAGCATTATGTCTTCTCTGACTCTTACTATTGCGTGGCGCAAGTTTTGTTGAGCATGGCTGGATCATCTTGTGACTTGTTCCAGTGTCGATTTACAACAAAAGTGACTAACTCCCAATATTATACTAGACTCAACACACATTTCTTATACTACATTAGACTTTATGGCTATTGTCTAGTAGTTCCTTCAACACATATTGTGTACTGTGTCTATGCGGTGGGCACATCCTTGCCCCTACAAGACTTCTTTCATGCTTCGTTTCCACAGATCTTGCTCAGGGAATCCAGTCTATAGCTACCTGGAATATCCATGAACAAGACTTGGAACCGAGCGAGGTGGCGCAGTGGTTAGACACTGGACTCGCATTCGGGAGGACGACGGTTCAATCCCGCGTCCGGGCTTCCTGATTTAGGTTTTCCGTGATTACCCTAAATCACTCCAGGCAAATGCCGGGATGGTTCCTCTGAAAGGGCAAGGCCGACTTCCTTCCCCATCCTTCCCTAATTCTATGAGACCGATGACCACGCTGTCTGGTCTCCTTCCCCAAACAACCAACCAACCAACCAACAAGACTTGATTCCCAGGCAGCACTCAAGAAGGTAAGTTTTCGTGTAGGCTACATCTCCAAAGGGTCATGTGGCCGATATAGCTGCAACTGTGTTGTATTTAAAGGAGTCATTCCCATAATTGTAGCTGGTAAATAAAACGCTGGTCCTGGAATTTAATACATGATTCCGTTAACTAAAAATATAGTGCGTCTTTAACCCGAAGTTTTCTTGATCCCAAGAGCTTCCCTTGGTGATAGCAACTTTTCACAATTTATCTCATGGTACACTGAGTATACCCAATGCATACCCGCTCGTTGCAAGTGCAGCTTTGAATCCATCACCTCCTTTCAGCACTGTCGATCCTCTTCCTTGAGCCTCAACAATTGCTTGGTGCTTGTGTTGCCTTATGTCTGGATCTCGTGAGTAGGAGATATGATGACAACGCAACTTTGACATTGCTGTTGTTCTCCCTTGATCATTATCTCATGCGAATCCTCATTTTCTGCTCTCAATAACACACCATTTTCTTTTCTGTGTACAAATTTCTACACTGTTTCCAGCTTCAGTTAATAGGTGTGCTCCATGTAACATGTAAACAACGTATGCTGGTGTGCCACCAGTACCTCCACTAATACATACGACCGAGATCAACTGTTTTTAATTTTGTAGTTCTTCTGTGGTAGTGCAAAAAAAGGTTCTGAATGCTAGGCTCTGCTACTAACTGCGTTTCTGGCGGAAATTCCTTCTGCATCTTTCTCCATCCCTTCAGATATTGCTCGCGTGACAATAGGCCCGCACTTAATTGCCCATATACTGCTTGATGAATGTCTACTTGAAAGTTCGTTAACTCCATTCTTGCGTTCCAGATAATGCCTCTTAGTGACTTCAACAGTGATGTTAGCGTTATTCTCGCATACAGTATTTTTATCTGCGCTTGAACAGCTTCTAAACCCCGATTTGGAGTGCTATCTGATGCTCTGGCATAATCCATTTCCTCTCTAATTAGTTGCCGAAGCATGCAAGTGTTGTTCAACACGCCACTCTCCAAACTCATAATCCTCGTGGAATTCCACTCAACAGGCGCCCTATTCCCTTATACCAATTCTCTTGAGGCTTCTGTTCTGCTATTCAGTTCACTTACGTCGTTTACATCTGGTGTCCCACATAGTGTATTGAGTATCCTTATCGCTGCACCTATCCATCCCCTTATCTTCCTCCGCAATTCACTGGTACCACTCCTACTATTTCTTGCAACTGCTACTTCAACCATGCATACGTTACAAGCAACTTTTTGCGTTTCTCTGCCACCTCCATGAGTACTCGAGTTTTGCTTGCTAACTGTTGCAAATCCTAAAGTACTTCTTCCAACTTCCTTATTTCGTTTCGCAGTTCCTGTACGTTAAATACCCAACTTAATGTCCACTTTCACCTAGACAATACCACATTCTGCTACCTGGGAAACAAAACTCCTCCATCCCGGTGATGACCTCGCTTTACTCCTACTCCACCCCAGGCAAAGGACACCACCAAAACCATCATACTTCCTTCCTCCTCCTGGCCAGGGGCTGGGACCATTATCATCTCCCCTTCTCCCAGAATCCTGCTGTTTCCCATCACAATAATTAAAGAAAATACTGACCCTACATGTACATATGATCCTACCTCCAGTTACTTTAATAACTTACAAAGAACAACGTGTGAAAAATCGTAAAAACATAAAACACATGGACTGTCTCCCTGGCCTTAATGAAAATGGTATAAAAGGCACAAGGTCCTCTTCCTGTTGCTCACTCTTCCACTCCTTATTTTTTGCTTTTTTTTTTTTTTGGTTCTACTAATATTACCCCTGAGATTGACTCTGATGCACCCTTGAATAGTCACTTGGTAAGGGCCCTGCTACTGTGTTACAAACTTCATTGTCTTTCCTTTTGGTGTGTATAGACTCTAAAAGATCACCCACTGGCCCACCTTCTATAGATAAAGTTCCTATACTCTTTGCAGCCTCCTCTTGCCTTTCCAGTGCCTTGGTGTTCACTTGTTGGAACCTCTTCCAAACTTCTCTCACAGTCTCGCAAGCTCTCGGACTGATTCTCCATTCCTGCTCCATATTTGCTTACTCATGTCTAATGACTATGGTATCTTCTTATTATACACTACCTTGAACTGTGCTGGTGTGTGCTTTGAAACTATATCCAATCACCACAAAAGATAAACACATATCCCAGTTCACATTGTGGAAGTTAACATAATAACAAGTATACTCCCGATCATCCAATGAACCCGCTCCATCCCACCATCTGACTGAGCATGAAGTGGTATAGTTCTTAACTTTTTCAGTCTCAACAACCAACACAACACCTTCATCAGGTCTGACATGACGTGTGTCCCTTGACATCATTTTTCCTTCCTTTCTGCCAGTGTATCTTCTCCCCTCTGCACCCTCCATGACCAGACTAAACGTGATCATGAATTTCTCTCAGATTTTCTTCCCTTAGCTTCGCTTATACAACCACCCATGGTCCTAATCCTGTCTCCTCACATAAAAATCCATTACACATGCAGTTCTGCCTACTGTACTGCTTATATTCTCCGTCAGCGCTGAGCGCTGCTTGTTTCTCAGCAAGGTCCTCGCCTAATGCTTTTCACCGCTGCTATACGGCTTAGTGCATCCGCATTTCCGTGTTTCTTCCCTGTTTTGTTGATTACTTCATACTCACATTCACTGAGTGTTAATGGCCACTTTACCACTCTACTGGATGGGCTCTTCAAATCTAGTAACCATCGCAAAGCAGCATGGTCCGTCAATACTTTAAACTTCCTACCATACAATTAACACCGGGCGTATTACCCTGTACACCAAGCTAAGCATATCTCTCTACGTGGTAGAATAATTCTTCTCAAACCCATTAAACTGTCTCAACGCAGAGATATGAGGGCGTTTTTCTTCATTAACCTTTTGGCTCACAATACAATTGCGCATGCTGTTCACTGCATCGTACGACAATATTATTCTTTCTGAAAATCTGGGAATACCGACACTGCACTCGACGCCAATCCTTCCTTTCTGCTGTCACTTCTCACACCACACAAAACTTACTGTTAGTAATTGTGTAAGCGGTCGGGCTGTATCCGCCTTCCTCTCACAAACATTATATAACAATTTGTGAGGCCCTAAATTCTGTAACCCTTTTCTAGTCCTTAGGAGCTGAGAGTGATAAAAGTTGTGTGAGATTTTTCATTATTAGTATTGGAAAATCTCACACAACTTGTATCACTCTCGTATCATTCCTCACACCATCCTTACTAATTACATGACCCAAGTAATTTTCTTCTTCCGATGCAAAATACTCAGTGGTAAATCAGCAGCTCTAAACCTCTTGAAGACTTCCTGCAGTCGCTTTTCTTGCATGTACATTGGAAAAAAAATATGTCATCAAAATACACTAAACATTGTTGAGATTTCAATCCCTTGAACATTCTATCACACAAACGCTAGGATGTTTCTGGTGCATTTTTCAAGCCAAATGGCGTTCTTCTACACTGGTAATAACCCCAAGGTACCGAAAACGCAATCTTTGATCTGTCCTCTGGAGCCACCTCCAGCTGATGATACCCCTCCGCAAGTCCATCTTCGGGAAATACCAGCACTGGCCAAAATTATGAGTGGTTTCTGTGACGTTTGGAATGGGATAAGTATCTGTCGTTGCCTTCATGTTCAGATGTCGGTAGTCACAGCAGAGTTAATGCTTTCTTGAACAATCCGTAGACTTTTTTGGTTTGATTACAATTCTTTCCTCCCATGGGATACTGCACTCAGGGCTACTGTCAGCTAACTGCTGATTGATAATCTCTTCTAAAAATCAGCTACAGATACCATGGTGTTCTGTACAGCCTCCAGTACACTGGCACTTTGTTCCCCATAGAGATCTGCATGGGACCACAGGTGTTGCACGCAATGGCCCCTATGGAAACAACATGTCTTGAAACTCTAACAATAGTTCTTCAGTCTGCGCCCTCTATGTTCCCCTCAAACGTTTAACCTTCACATGCAAAGCAGTCTTAGTGGCATCTTGTGCCTTTTCACAGCTTGCGCGTTTTGTACAGCAATCTTTCTCTGCTGGAATTTCTAACATTCCCACTGACATTTCCTTTACAAGGTAGCCTCCTTGGTGCCAAAATTATCCACGCTGATGGGTATTACCTTCCCTCTGTCCTTTCCCTGTAAGCATTCGTCTTACTAAATAACACTTTACATTTAGTACGTCACTGTCCTCCAGTGGTTCGGCTATACACACCATGCCTACACCGAACTTCCCAGTGCCACTCAACACATTATCATGTGAATTAAACCTTAATGTCATTGCTCGCAGTTGAACTGGACTGCTCCGATACAACAGATGCTCCTCGCTACAGATCAACATTGACGACAGCTTCCCACAGCCAGAATGTCTTCCCACCAAGTCAGTTATGGCAAGATGCTGGGGCGGAAAGTCCAACACTAGGATCTTGCTGTGCCCTCGGTTACATCAGATACAACTTTTACACACTGTCTAAACGTGTTGTCTGCAACAACTGAAAATTCCCTGCACACAAATTATAAAGTCATGGGTCCAATTACCTCCTACCCACTAAATCTAGGCCACCGACACACATGTCTCTGTGTCCAACAAAAACATGTATTTCTTACCATCTACTACACCCATTACAGCAAGTTCCACGCTTCTTCATTCGTATTTAATACATTTGCTTTTACTAGTAACGATTTTTGGCGGTTCTGGGGTTCCTTACGGAGTTCAATGAGTGTTTATAGTTCAGGTCACCTCTACCATTATTCCCATAATTCTTCCACGGACCGAGCGAAGTGGCGCAGTGGCTAGCACACTGGACTCGCATTCGGGAGGACGACGGTTCAATCCCGCGTGGAATCCTGATTTTGGTTTACCGTGATTTTCCTAAATCGCTCCTGGCAAATGCCGGGATGGTTCCTTTGAAAGGGCACGGCCGGCTGCCTTCCCTAATCCGATGAGACCGATGACCTCGCTGTCTGGTCTCCTCCCGCACACAACCCAACCCAACCCAACTGCCACGGCTTCATACCAACCCTGTTATTTCCATAAAACCATTGGTAATACATATCCACCCTGTTATTCAGTGACTGGCTGTACTGCCTATATATATGCCCTGTGCACCCAGAGTTAAAGCACCCTACATTCGTTGCAAACACTTTTCGTCGATCTTTTATCCCTGTTGCAACATCAGTTTCCTCAAATTCCATTGATAGCCTAACTGTTGCATGGAAACCTCTAGGCGCATCAGTGCACACCCTACTGGACTTTTCTGTGCTAAATCCCTTTCGAAAGCGTCGAGTGCCCTCTACTGGGCTCCCTGTAACAGTACCTTATTTGCCGCATCGGTCTGCCTCAGTTCATACGTATACACATTAATGTTTCTAATCTTGTTCACAAAGTCCTCTATGGGTCATTAGGCCTCTCAGAAATTACTCTTAACTGCTCGTGGAATAACTGCTCGCTATTCTGCTTCTTACATCCACCAACCTTTGCCTGAGCTACTCAAAATTTTCTGCCTTGTCGAGTGTCTCTGTGCAACATACAAAGGACTTGGCACCTCCTGAAAGGTGCAGTCATACTATTCGCAGCAACCGCTTGACTGACCATCCCTACCCGTGAGACCATTGTCTCCGCAAATGATAACACATTCTTGGCCAACTTACCAGCTAAATCCACCCCTAGACTCTCTCATTTAGCAACCCCAACCCCTCATCCCTTTTTGCAAGCTTACCATTCACTGATGTATTCTCTGCTCTTAACCGCAATACTTGATCAACTATCATTCCATTGCTTGCTGACCAGTGACACTTTGTGTGTCTGATTTTGCCATTGCCTCACCTTCCTCATATTTACGAATTCCACAATAATAATGCAACAATAAAAAGAACAGATTATGTGTTAGTTAATAACACTAGAACACTTATTTCTGATTATGATCCACCTGGACATCCTTCATTGCCTCTCCATTTGGCCAAAAGAGGACTTGTAAAACAAACAACTGTCATATATTCGGCACAAGAGGCAGAACACCAAAGGAAATTACACTGCGCTCGTGGGATGGGCACTAACCAAAGATCCTTACAATTACCCTTAAACTGGGAAACACCCACTGATTCCTCCAGCCTCAGAAAAATAAGTTTGTGATTGTGTTCTCATTCACCCGACAATGAAGACACCACAGATCGAGGCTCAGACATTGTGCTGTGGGTGGACTGGTACACGCTCCGCTGTCCACTGATAGTAACATCAGCCCTGTTCACACCACTCTATAGGACTGTTGACGACTTCAAGTGCCACGCCGTGGGGTGAGCGGTGGAATGATGAGTTCGTGGCGTCCAGTGACAGACTGCTTGTCTATAGAGATATTTTATTAGATTTCACTTACAATCTTGTCACTGATAATGTGAGGAAAACATGCCCCACACACAACAGAAGACTGGCTTCTGCCCCAGAACAGAGGTACACTTAACAGTGCCTTGCGATGCTGACGTCAGGCTTGCAGCAATCCAGTGGTGCATCAGTCAGCCAAGGCCCCGACGTCATCAGTGCACTCTTCCTTGTGCTGTGATTGCACCCTGTGGCAGACGCCCACAGACCAGGCGATTCAGTCTAGGCTTTCTTCCTCCATGGTGATAAGGGAAGACTGCGAGACATGGGCACAACATGCGGCTCCCTGGCAGGAATCTGTGGTGACAGGTGCAGCTGGCAGGTCAGTAGGGCTGTGACAGTGTAGACCTGGTGAGATAGGAAGCTATCCTGACCCAGTCTCGAAACTATAGCTGCAGGTGATCATGTCCTAATGATCTAGCATAGCGTTGGCATGGGGGTGGAAGGGGGCGGTAGGGGGTGAAACCGTACTCTGAATGCACCTGTCTCAAAATTCAAAGCTATTTATATGGCTATGGGGCACATTTGTTGCGTTATTACCCAGCCCCCCAGTCACATAGCTCATGACACATTGTTGCCATGGCGTGGTGCCACTGTCCTGCCCACTCTGGCTGATACTACTATGTAGTGCAGGTTTTGCTGAGAACAGCTACCCCTCTAATGATCCTTTTCTGTACATGTTGCTATAGGATATATTTTGCCACACTGCACTTATTGGCCGGCGGTAGTTGATACAACTTGTACTGTGGCTCTCTTCCAAATTCCCACAAGTTTCCCTTAAAACAAGGTAACAACTATACACCACCCAACGAAATCGGTTTCCAAAACTACCTGAATTGCCTGGAAAAGTAGAAAACAAAGTGTGGTCCTTTAGATTACCAGACAGTGAAGAAATTAAGGGTGAAAATGAGGGCAAAGAGGAAAACAGTAGACAGGCTGTTCAACACGCTTATATTTTAGTAGAGTTTTCTGACAACAACACAGTTCAGCATATTTGTAAAGTAAACAATAAAAAAATTTAAACTTTTTTCGGAAAAAATAAATATTTACGTTGTTAAGTATTTAATTGTAGATTTATTCCGAAGCAGTTTAAGAATACAAGTTACACTAACATGAGTGTAATTTTTCATGCTTACTACACTACCACAGTGTGTGTAACATTCTGCCATCCACTGGGGCTCATTGTAACAGTTTACATTCATATGTAATATTAAATACCCTAGTTTCGAAGCCACACAGTCTAATGAGCTTGAAGTGATTGTTAAGGGTTCATTAAGGAAAAACATATAAAAGGAACAATATCTTCACAAACATATTTTTAAAAATGTAAGAAAATAATTTTATCTGTTGCAGTGTACCCAACAGTCCTCTATTCTTCCTTCTTGTCTTAAATCATAAATTTAACATACGTAATAATCGAATATCATGTACAAAACTAAAGACTAATAGCGTGTGCGTGCATAACTCTTTTGTTATAAGTTAATTCAATATAGAACTATCAAATTAACATGAAATAATAGTAAGCTTTAAGAACGTGTAATGTAATATCCACAACTACAACATTGTATATGCAGTACTGCCTCACTATTTTTATTACAATATACAGAATAATTAGGTCGTTGTAGAATACCAAGTAGCTGTCGCAATATTTAAAATGGTATTCACTAGCATAACATTTCTCTGTGCAGCACAGTCTGACATCAGTTGTTTCAAATAATGCTCATCCACCAGTCATTGCATGTAAATAATTTGTCAAATTGCTCCTATAAATAACTAACCGATGTGTTTTTTGAATTTATTTCACAATAGAATGTCTAAAATAGCACTTGTATAATTATGAAAATGTTTTCAAAAAATGTTGTTGCATAAATCCATTAAATAGTAAAGACAATGTAATTGCCATTGCACAGAGCTCACAGAAACTGTATTATTCACGCCTCATGAACTTGTTATGTAATATTTATATCAAGATGATAACAACTCTGGCATACATTACCTTTAGATTAGCTTTTTTTTCTTTTTATCAGCCGTTACATTAGCGCACAAGTGTCCTTGTGATCGAGGTACCGAGGTGAGTATGTGCCACTGTTAACTCCAAAGCCAGAAGAGTGTCTGTTGTACCTTATTATTCTGAGAAATGTGAAATCCAACAGCAGACATCAGTCACGAAAAAATGGCGTAAGATTTTCGGGGTAAATATCACAAGTTGATTATTTTGTCCTCATGCAAAGATGTTCATCTTATTTTGGTTCGTTATTACGTGTGTTACAAATGCGGTACAAATCCATTCTTCTTCCAATACTGGGCCTTCCTATAGGTCGCCACCACCCTAGAATGCCTCACAAAACCACTAACGTCTCGTAGTTGGTATTTGTAACTAACATACAAGAAATGTGAAAACAAACAATTGAATTTGAATCCCATGGTTCAAAGTAAAAGTGCCACATTTTAATACGTAAAATATTTAACAGTGGCTTGTTGCTGATTTTACTTTCAGTATAAGCCCACCTTTAATACGAGTGGAATTCTACAGTTACATAGCCACACAAGAGGAGTTGGAAAATATTTTTGAAATATACAGCATATTTCTCAAACTGTACCACAGTGGAGATAAGCAGTGTGTCGTTCACGTGCATATATGGGAATAGTACGTAAAGCTGTGGCAAACATGTGGATTTTATTTGCATGTTTGTTCCTTGTGATTCATGTATTTCATTGTCAGTGTAACCTAGGGATGACTGATACTTGACGCAGATACACAGGTAAGCATTTATGTGGAAGATGTGAACTTCTTAAGGTGGTGCCTTTGAAATGGAAGGAATTTATTCATTCAACAACCAAGACCATTGCTTCGCCCAATGAAACTCGACTAGCTTACTCTTCTAAAACCACCTACACAAGGTAATGGTTGGAAGAGGGTGTTCTAGCCCAGGTACCACCCGATGAAAACCCTACAGTTAGTTGTTCAAAAATGGTTCAGATGGCTCTGAGCACTATGGGACTCAACATCTGAGGTCATCAGTCCCCTAGAACTTAGAACTACTTAAACCTAACGACATCACACACACCCATGCCCGAGGCGGGATTCGAACCTGCGATCGTAGCGGTCGCGCGGTTCCAGACTGAAGCGCCTAGAAACGCTCGGTCACCACGGCCGGCACAGTTAGTTGTAATGATACGCTTGGGTAATACTTGCAAAGCATAAGAGCAAAGAAATTTCCGCAAACTGCTGTCATGAATCAAAACCAGAAGCATTCAAGAGATACCTCATGTGTGAAGACGTGTGGGAATCGCTGTTTTAAAATTATAAAAGTGTGAATAGGAGACAGTGGTTGAGGTGGTTGCTTGAAAAGTCATACACGTTTCAAGAGGGTGTGGGACTACATCTACATCTAGATCTACGTGGATACTTTGCAAATCACATTTAAGTGCCTGGCAGAGGGTTCATCGAACCACCTTCACAATTCTCTAGTATTCCAATCTTGAATCATTGTCACAAATATTCTCAGGTGGAGGCAGTAGATGCCATTTTAACTAACGTAATTGAGCTGTGTAGACGGGAAAAAACATATGCTGATGTGTCCCCATGTGGAGGGTTGGAAATGATAGTCGAGAGATCCTCTCATTTTTCGTGTTACCTGACGCTCCGTTATTAACGGATTCTCCCGTTTTTTCACCCAAATTTTCTTTCTTCTTTTATTTTATTATTATTTTTTTTTTTGGCCCATAGGGAATAATTCTCAGTTTCTGTTTTTAAGTCTATTACGAATTATATTTTATGGAATAAATACGCTCTTGAAGCTCATCTTTTTGAAAACTATCTTTGTTATAGTTTCTTTGGTTATGTCAAATTTCTTTAGCGTTGACAGCGCTTCAGTTTCCAAACCGTAGCAACAACCAACGACAATAATTCATTCCGCTTTCTCCAGCAGCTACAGTCTGATTCAAGCGTGGTTCAGAATGTGTTCTTAATTCGTTGGTCTTCTGTAGAAAATTAGTTTCATCTTAAAAAATGCTCGAAATTGAAGAATATCCATCAAAAACTCCTCTGCGAAAAAAGTTTACATCTCAAGGCCAACTCCACCAAATATATCTCAAAGAATGGGAAGATACGTTTCGGTTGGTTAAGCCAGGACCAGACGAGATTTGAGCTCTTTTTCCTTTGTGTATGAAGCATTTTAGTAAGTCTCACGGTAGACGCACTGACACGAAACAACAGACGTATACAATACAAGGGATATCGCATTAACGAAAAGTGGTATTCTGCTAATTCAAATAAACTATCGAGCTATTTAGTTGCTTAAGCAATAAAGAAGTACCGCTTGTGAACTTGGTTTAGTGTGTCGTATCTGAACTGGAAACATAAATCTGTGTTTAATGAGTCTCTAATTGCTTCCAAACTTTCATTTGGACGCACTAAAGCGGAAATGGTTGTGTAGAACGTTCTTGATATTGAAAATGTTGATGACTTTCTGTCTGTTTTAAGGTATCCCAAAAGGACTAACTTTTTCTCGTCTGCAAGAGCTGCATCAAACAAAATCAATCGAAAAATGTTCCCAGTTTCCATCCTGTACTTCGACTCTTTAAATAGAGTGCAGAATACTCTTCAGATTTTGTTGAAAGTACTGAAGAAACATCTTTTCTCATAACCGATATGGTGCTGCTGTGCTTAAAAAAACACAATTTGGATGTTAATTTGTGTCTTCTCACGGTGCAGACAATGCCAATGTGAACTTTGGAAAAAATAAATAAATCCATATGTCATTTGCTGAGAAAAAAGATTTCGAACTTCCTGAAAGGTAATTGTTATAATCATGCCATGCATCACACAATTAAATCTGCAACTGACAGATTAGGTACTGATGTTGAAAACGTAGTGTTTAAGAGATATAATCACTTCTCACTCTCAGCCAAAAGAAGAGGAGGATTAATATATCATTTTAATGTGTGATGTGGAGTGGACTGAAAATTTGAGACATAGTCCCACAAGGTAGCTCTTCAGGAAGGGCTTGAGTTATAATATTTTGAAAAAGTTGCAGTGCTTTTTCGCTTAGCGAAAATATTTGCGTAGATCACTTACATGAGGAGTTCAGCAGTCATTGGGATTATCTTAGCAGCAGTATAAACAAAGATGGTGATTACGTTGCTAAGTGGCTTAAAAATCTTCCCTTTTCTTTCATACCTGAGCCAGGTATATCAAATATTTCCAGAGTCGTAGAATTTTTGCTCAGGAACCCTGGCCCCAATGCCTCTGTGGAGCGAATCTTTTCATTCGTGAAGAATAAGAGTTGTGGCACAAGAAACAAGCGCTCAACAGGTTTAGTGAAGGCAGAACTTCAGCTGACAGACAACTATGGAAGCATGTCCTTTTCAGAATTTTTGAAATTCGAAAAGAGTAACATTCAGCTATTAAAAAGCGCCAAAATTTCAGTGAAATACAATAAGAACCGATCTGAATCTGATTGACTAGTCCTTGAAAATGATAAATGAGTACTTTTTGTGTTTTTTAGATGCGCGGTTCTGCACTACTAATATTTCATGCACTCTATTAAATATATGGCAGGGCTATGTAAATTTTGTGTGATATAATATTGTATATTTGTGTATTTTAGTTCTAAAAATACTGTTATAAACAAGTAAAAAGTCATCATTCGGTTTTTTTAATTTTTCAAAATCTGGCAACCACATCGTATTTGCATAATAATAATCACTGGTCGAGGGAGCACCTTTGTTGGGTTAAAATCACACCAGGTAGTTACTTATTATCTATGAAACATGCAATGCCTGTAACTAAGTAAATAACTTGATTTATGCAAGAATTTGTTTATTATTCGTAATGGACTATTTTATGCGTAATATTTCGAACTACGTCTTGTAACAGTTATTGCGGTTATGTTCATTACATAAGGTTCTCGTGTCAAGAAATAAATCTCAAGACTTATCATGAAACTCGAATAAAAATAGGCAACGTAAATCTCTTACGTTGATCAGCTGATTGCATAAAGCATTTCAAGTGAAATATGGCGTTTTGGTAAATGTTTATCTAATGCATTATTTTTGTAAGGATTGATACTCGCAGCAAGAGCTCATATGTCCTGTAATTGCGCTACACATGTGCCCCCCCTCCTATCCATATACATTCTGCTTATTTGCGCTACACATGTGCCCCCCCCCCCTCCTATCCATATACATTCTGCTTATTACCATTGTTACAGCTTTGCTCTGCACTTGATTCTAACCTAATGGTAGAAAGTGACGCACAAATAAATTAAACTGTCGCAACTGAAGCTCACGTTCTTCTACTTATGCAAATATTTTCTCACTGGAGAGTCCATACTCTATTCTGTCTCAAAATTAGTGCATAACAAACAGAAATAGCGTATATTTCCTCATCAATTAATCTTATACTGGAAAGAATCTCAAAAGTATTCGGTTCGATATCGTAGCGATAAGGGGTGAACATATTCTTTAGCTCGTTACTCCTTCTGACATTTTATTCCACTCCATAAAACCATAAGTTCTTAGAAAGAGAGAAGGGGATTCATTTTGGAACTTGGCATATAATGCGCACATCTAGTTTATTTGCTTCGCATCTGCTGTGTTTTTATTCACTAATTTATATTACAATATACTTGATGCACACTCTGAAATTATTCAAAATAGGTAGAAACATTCCAGCAAATTCCAGCAACAAGACTTTACATACGTGCGTCTCTTCACCTTTGTTAATCCTTTATGGGTCAGAAAGATCAGCAGTGGGACAACTTTCTCCCCTGAGGCCTACGACGATGATTCGCGAAACTCATTGTTTGCGCAGCTAACACAAGCTAAGAACGGTTCAAGGTAAGGGCCCAGCGGTTAAAAGCGAAAGAACGCCTCACTGCGGTTCTCAGTCCAGCTCACGCAGCCACATGGCCAAGCTACTGGTGAGCGTCCATTTTGTTACCTATTTCATGTTATGCTGCTTCTTTCCCGAGTGTGTTTTTCTAATTTAGTCGAAAATTTGAGGATTCGGTTTATATGAACGTTTTTTAATTTAACTTTTCCTTGCAGTTTTTTGAAATAGCATAGGGAACACGAACTTCTTTCCTTTAAATTCGTGTGTCTACCCGCCACCCGAACCTTCCTTCCCCCCCTCCCCCTTCCACTCTCCTAAGGCGTGCACTAGTCGTCTCGCTCGACGACGTTTATTACAACTTTACGTCAACTAGTGTCACACAATTGACTTCAATTTACTTACTATTCGTCTATCTGTTTTGATATGAGTTGATAAACGAGTACGCCAGTAATCAGGATCTAATATTAATTTAATGGAAGATAACAGCCTTGTTTGTGTTCATAGAAGGCCTCTGCTCTTGGCCACTTTTTTTATTTGGCTTTAAGGCAACATCTGCTATTTAGACAGTAATAATTGTAGCCGCACAGGTTTAACATAATTTTTGAATTTAAATAGATTGATAGAACAAGCTTAGCATTATCAATAGTACAATATACTAGGGAGATAAATTATACGGTCGTCCGAGGTGGCCGAACGGTTCTAGGCACAACAGTGAGGAACCACGCGACCACTACGGTCGCAGGTTAGAATACTGCCTCGGACATGGATGTGTGTGATGTCCTTAGGTTAGTTAGGTTTAAGTAGTTCTAAGTTCTAGGGGACTGATGACCTTAGAAATAAAGTCCCATAGTGCTCAGAGCCAATTGAACTATTAATTATACTCTGGATTACACTACGAATAAGTTTATTTTTAGAATGGTTTCACAAGGAGTATGTTACACAAGTTAGCATCAAATAGAAGTTTACAAGCTTACAGTAGTTCGAGTTGTCATGTATAAATAAAAGTTCTTAATGTTTTAAAATATATACAAAATATATAGGTGTTTCCGTAAGATTACTATCAAATCCTTAGGGTAAAGAGTCAACACTGATAGGTAGAAGAAAACCTCTTGCTTCCATTTTGATATGAGGAACATGGGCTTACGTGAACTTTGTGCATGCGGTACTACACGATTCAGCTCGGCTTCATCGGCATGATCCTGATTACAGCTTCCAGAGATTAGAATTTTTATTCGTTGTAAATGTGCTGGGTGACATGTGAGTCCCAGCTTCGTATGAATGATGGACGGTCACGTGATGCTTACTTAGCTTCACATAATCGAACTAAAGTCGCAGGAGACAGCAATTCATTTGTTTGGCTCACCCGATACTGTTACTGAAGTAATGAAATATTAGAACGGTAAGGGGAAAACAAAACGTCGATCAGTTTCATAAACAAAAAAAGATCCGTGGGATTTATAGTTCTCTTAAAGTTGAAATACCAAATTTCTCTGAAGCAATTTTTGTTGTATGTGATGGTAAACTTTATTAGTCTTCAAGAACCAAGTTTCCCAGGATCGCTAGTAACTCTTTTTATCACTCTTACCAGTTTCAATAGACCTACAATGCCATCATCGGATGTTGGCAGCGTGGATCTGTCGAAACCTGTAATAGTAATATTACGAGTTACTTGGTAAGACAGAGATTTAGGAACCAGGTTTTAATTTGTAAGACATTTCCAGGGGCAGATGTGGATTCTGACCACAATCTATTGGTTATGAACTGCAGATTGAAACTGAAGAAACTGCAAAAAGGTGGGAATTTAAGGAGATGGGACCTGGATAAACTGAAAGAACCAGAGGTTGTACAGAGTTTCAGGGAGAGCATAAGGGAACAATTGACAGGAATGTGGGAAAGAAATACAGTAGAAGAAGAATGGCTAGCTCTGAGGGATAAAGTAGTGAAGGCAGCAGAGGATCAAGTAGGTAAAAATACGAGGGCTAATAGAAATCCTTGGGTAACAGAAGAAATATTGAATCTAATTGATGAAAGGAGAAAATACAAAAATGCAGTAAATGATGCAGGCAAAAAGGAATACAAACGTCTCAAAAATGAGATCGACAGGAAGTGCAAAATGGCTAAGCAGGTATGGCTAGAGGACAAATGTAAGGATGTAGAGGGTTGTCTCACTAGGGGTAAGATAGATATTGCCTACAGGAAAATTAAAGAGACCTTTGGAGAGAAGAGAACCACTTGTATGAATATCAAGAGCTCAGATGGCAACCCAGTTCTAAGCAAAGAAGGGAAGGCAGAAAGGTGGAAGGAGTATATAGAGGGTTTATACAACGGCGATGTACTTGAGGACAATATTATGGAAATGGAAGAGGATGTAGACGAAGACGAAATGGGAGATAAGATACTGCGTGAAGAGTTTGACAGAGCACTGAAAGACCTGAGTCGAAACAAGGCCCCGGGAGTAGACAACATTCCATTAGAACTACTGATGGCCTTGGGAGAGCCAGTCATGACAAAACTCTACCATCTGATGAGCAAGATGTATGAGACAGGCGAAATACCCTCAGACTTCAAGAAGAATATAATAATTCCAATCCCAAAGAAAGCAAGTGTTGACACATGTGAAAATTACCGAACTATCAGTTTAATAAATCACAGCTGCAAAATACTAACGCGAATTCTTTACAGACGAATGGAAAAATTGGTAGAAACGGACCTCGGGGAAGATCAGTTTGGATTCCGTAGAAATGTTGGAACACGTGAGGCAATACTAATCTTACGACTTATCTTAGAAGAAAGATTAAGAAAAGGCAAACCTACGTTTCTAGCATTTGTAGACTTAGAGAAAGCTTTTGACAATGTTAACTGGAATACTCTCTTTCAAATCTGAAGGTGGCAGGGGTAAAATACAGGGAGCGAAAGGCTATTTATAATTTGTACAGAAACCAGATGGCAGTTATAAGAGTCGAGGGGCATGAAAGGGAAGCAGTGGTTGGGAAAGGAGTGAGACAGGTTTGTAGCCTCTCCCCGATGTTATTCAATCTGTATATTGAACAAGCAGTAAAGGAAACAAAAGAAAAATTCGGAGTAGGTATTAAAATTCATGGAGAAGAAGTAAAAACTTTGAGGTTTGCCGATGACATTGTAATTCTGTCAGAGACAGCAAAGGACTCGGAAGAGCAGTTGAACGGAATGGACAAAGTCTTGAAAGAAGGATATAAGATGAACATCAACAAAAGCAAAACGAGGATAATGGAATGTAGTCAAATTAAATCGGGTGATGCTGAGGGAATTAGATTAGGAAATGAGACACTTAAAGTAGTAAAGGAGTTTTGCTATTTAGGGAGTAAAATAACTGATGATGGTCGAAGTAGAGAGGATATAAAATGTAGACTGGCAATGGCAAGGAAATCGTTTCTGAAGAAGAGAAATTTGTTAACATCGGGTATAGATTTAAGTGTCAGGAAGTCGTTTCTGAAAGTATTTGTATGGAGTGTAGCCATGTATGGAAGTGAAACATGGACGATAAATAGTTTGGACAAGAAGAGAATAGAAGCTTTCGAAATGTGGTGCTACAGAAGAATGCTGAAGATAAGGTGGGTAGATCACGTAACTAATGAGGAGGTATTGAATAGGATTGGGGAGAAGAGAAGTTTGTGGCACAACTTGACTAGAAGAAGGGATCGGTTGGTAGGGCATGTTTTGAGGCATCAAGGGATCACAAATTTAGCATTGGAGGGCAGTGTGGAGGGTAAAAATCATAGAGGTAGACCAAGAGATTAATACACTAAGCAGATTCAGAAGGATGTAGGCTGCAGTAGGTACTGGGAGATGAAGAAGATTGCACAGGATAGAGTAGCATGGAGAGCTGCATCAAACCAGTCTCAGGACTGAAGACCACAACAACAACAACAACTTGGGATCTTGGCAGACTTGATTTTTTAGATCGCCACGAAGGACTGACGCAATGTCAAACACATTTTTCAGCTGCCACATGACTTATTAGTGATCATTCGAAGTTCAGCTAGTTTCGAAAATAAAGTATTTGTGACACATGTCTTTTTGTTGTTGAAGAAATACTGATCAAATGGTTCAAATAGCTCTGAGCACTATGGGACTTAACTGCTGAGGTCATCGGTCCCCTAGAACTTAGTACTACTTAAACCTAACTAACCTAAGGACATCACAAATATCCCTGCCCGAGGCAGGATTCTAACCTGCGACCGTAGCGATCGCGTGGTTCCAGACTGTAGCGCCTAGAACCGCTCGGCCACCCCGGCCGGCAAATACTGATCAGTCATGATATTTCGTAATACATTTATTGCTGATTAATTTAAAATATTTTATTGTAAAGTTCATTTACACTGAGAAAACAAGTGCTCCATACACATTTTACATTAGTTTACGATTCTTGATAAATTTAGTCTGAAGTCAGTTCAGAGTTACATGTACAGTGTTACAGCACTCAAAACACTGTAAATCACGAATAGGAATTACTGCAGTGAGGTATCCACCACTCTTTATTTATGCTCAGTGATCATAACACTCTGTACCTATGTAACCGAAAAAAGAGTTAGTATCCAAGTACTCAGACTTTAACACGACAAATCAAATTTTTAAGGCAAATAAAATTTCTGTAGTGTCATAACTGCGAGCAGATGCGAAACACATTACACTGTTTCTTCCGTACTGAGTGGTCATTGACTAAAAGTACTAAAAGAAATAGTAAATGCGTTACAAAAGACTCATCGTAGTGATTATAATAGTAATATAATTTCACTTGTTAGTTCCCCTAAGATATTTATAGTCTCTTCTGTGTCTCATTATGTGCCGATCCTAATTTTTCCGTTGCTTCCAACCTGATTTTTTTCTTGGATTTTCTTCTGTCTTTTCGGATACTTGCTAAAACTGTGTTGCCTTCAAATCTTTTACTTCCAGTAGTATGACTGCCTTTTTCCACTCTTCCTGTGTCACAGTAGCCTGTTTTTAATGACGACGCTCCGTATTCACGTCGACATCAGACGTGTCTTTGCTTAAGAACAGAGGCAAATAAAATACCTTACGAAATACATTTTACTACAGAAATACGTCGGAAGAGTGGCAAAAAAAAAAAAAAACGTAATAGCAGCACCTAACTCCACTTTAGTGCTTCAGTCTGATTATGAAACTTACGCCATTAGAGAAAGAGAGTAGAAAAAGATAATTAAGTAGATTTTTTGAGTTACGCTGTTAGAGAGGTTTGTGGCGAAATTATTAGCTGGAGACCAGAAAGGTGAAGAAGAAACGATAACTTATTTACAGTTTCATCTACAGTTCTATAAGTTATACGATCTTGTGTCATTGTGAAACCACTTCAATTGCGCGAGAAATCTTTGCAGGAATACGCTTCAAACAATATTGTCACTGGAACGTAAAAGTAACAAACTTTGATAGCAGTTATGCTTCATGTTTCAAATGGAACCGTTTTCCCTCTACGGACATTGTTAACATGAAACATGACACTACAGGAAATTGTCGTAACACTACTTTGCACTGAAAATAGTTAACAAGAACCGAAAACTGAATATTCAAAGTCGATCTAGAAAACATAAATGTTTAAACATGGATTCCTATTTGTATATTTTCTTGTCCAGTTTGTTTTTTTGCGAATGACGAATTCACACCTACATCACAAATTCTCACGTCCGAGTTACACTCCTTTGTACTCACAACCATGCAATGCCAGGAGCACCAGAACCCACGGGCGATAAAGAATATTATCGAGGTTGGCGAGCGACTCCACAAGCGACTGTCCCTAAGCAAAATCGCAGGGGTATTTGTAACAAAATGACTTTCAACGTTTCTGCCCGTCAACGAGAAGATCTGTTCCAGCCAGAATCTCAGAATACCTCGAGTTTTTCGGTTTTCTCTGACATTTCCCTGATTTATCAAATAAATTCTGTTTCTCTTGAATTTCCATTTTTTTAATTTTTGCAAACTGTCTTAGTAACAGCTCAGGTAAGCATTTTAGCTGCCGCGTAAGCGTTGTTCAACACTTGACGACGGGGATAGAACAACCATAGGACTCAGCTTGGATATAAGGAATCTTCCTTCCGTTGGTGCTTTTCAGAGTGAATTATATACAGCTTTTGGCAGAGCTAACACAGTCACGCAAATCTACACAGAGTGTAGATGTACAATCGGCGTAGGAGTCTAATCTAAATGAGTCTACAAACTACCATTGAGTGAACAAGAACCGCAAC
Organism: Schistocerca nitens; assembly: GCF_023898315.1. Lineage (NCBI taxonomy): Eukaryota > Metazoa > Arthropoda > Insecta > Orthoptera > Acrididae > Schistocerca > Schistocerca nitens. Next base: position 253,098,962 of record NC_064618.1, read on the forward strand.
AGAATAAGTATTGTCACTTGCAAGTTTCTGCAGCAAGGAAAGTGCTTATACCTTTCCTCATTGCCAGATTTATGTTGCACTACTTAACAACTGGTCGAATTATCTCATACGACAAGTGAACAGAGTAGGTCAGAGATTGCGGTGCCATTTTCTTCATCCCATTAGAGCACGATGCGTCCAAACCCTGAGATTCAGCCTAAAAGATCGTAGTGTATCAACGGTCCTGTTGTCTTCTGGTATATTTCACATGTGCAGATGGAGGCAGTACGAATTTCAGCAGTCCAGGCTCTATGCAGGGTGGTCCATTGATCATGACCGGGCCAAATATCTCACGAAATAAGCGTCAAACGAAAAAACTACGAAGAACGAAACTTGTCTAGTTTGAAGGGGGAAACCAGATGTTGCTATGGTTGGCCCGCGAGATGGGGCTGCCATAGGTCAAACGGATATCAACTGCGTTTTTTTTTAAATAGGAACCCACATTTTTTATTAAATGTTCGTGTAGTACGTAAAAGAATATGAATGTTTTAGTTGGACCACTTTTTTCACTTTGTGATAGATGGCGCTGTAATAGTCACAAACACAATTTTAGACAAACGGTTGGTAACAGGAAGGTTTTTTAAATTACAATACAGAACGTAGGTACGTTTAAATATTTTATTTCGGTTGTTCCAATGTGATACATGTACCTTTGTGAACTTATCATTTCTGAGAACGCATGCTGTTACAGAGTGATTACCTGTAAATACCACATTAATGCAATAAATGTTCAAAATGATGTCTGTCAACCTCAATGCATTTGGCAATACGTGTAACGACATTCCTCTCAACAGCGAGTAGTTCGCCTTCCGTAATGTTCGTACATCTGTCAATGCGCTGACGCATGTTGTCAGGCGTTGTCGATGTATCACGATAGCAAATATCTTTCAACTTTCCCCACAGAAAGAAAACCGGAGACGTCAGATCCGGTGAACGTGCGGGCCATGGTACGGTGCTTCGACGACCAATCCACCCGTCATGAAATGTGCTATTCAGTACCGCTTCAACCGCACGTGAGCTATGTGCCTGACATCCATCATGTTGGAAGTACATCGCCATTCTGTCATGCAGTGAAACATCTTGTAGTAACATCGATAGACCATTACGTAGGAAATCAGCATTTAGATTGCCATCGTTAAAATGGGGGCCAATTATTCTTCCTCTCATAATGCCGCACCATACAATAACCCGCCAAGGTCGCTGACGTTCCACTTGTCGCAGCCATCGTGGATTTTCCGTTGCCCAGTAGTGCATATTATGCCGGTTTACGTTACCGCAGTTGGTGAATGACGCTTCGTCGCTAAATAGACCGCGTGTGCAAGAAATCTGTCATCGCCCCGTAATTTCTCTTGTGCCCAGTGGCAGAACTGTACACGACGTTCAAATTCGTCGCCATGCAATTCCTGGTGCATAGAAATATGGTACGTGTGCAATCGATGTTGGCCGGCTTGGGTGGCCGAGCGGTTCTAGGCGCTACAGTTTGGAACCGCGCGACCGCTCCGGTCGCAGGTTCGAATCCTGCCTCGGGCATGGATGTGTGTGATGCCTTAAGGTTAGTTAGGTTTAAGTAGTTCTAAGTTCTGGGGGACTGATGACCTGAGAAGTTAAGTCCCATAGAGCTCAGAGCCATTTGTACCATTTTTTGCAATCGATGTTGATGTAGCATTCTCAACACCGACGTTTTTGAGATTCCCGATTCTCGCGCAATTTGTCTCCTACTGATGTACGGATTAGCCGCGACAGCAGCTAAAACACCTACTTGGGCATCATCATTTGTTGCTGGTCGTGGTTGATGTTTCACATGTGGCTGAACACTTCCTGTTTCCTCAAATAACGTGACTACCCGGCAAACGGTCCGGACACTTGGATGATGTCGTCCAGGATACCGAGCAGCATACATAGCACACGCTCGTTGGGCATTTTGATCACAACAGCCATACATCAACACGATATCGACCTTTTCCGCAGTTGTTAAACGGTCCATTTTATCACGAAGCAAATACCGTCCTCACTGGCGGAATATTACGTGATACCACGTATTCATACCTTTGTGACTATCGCAGCGCCATCTATCACAAAGCGAACAAAGTGGTCCAACTAAAACATCCATATTTCTTTACGTACTACACGAATATGTAATAAAAATGGGGGGTTCCTATTTAAAAAAACGCAGTTGATATCCGTTTGACCTATGGCAGCGCCATCTAGGGGGCCAACCATAACGCCATCTGGTTTCCCCCTTCAAGCTAGACGAGTTTCGTTCTTTGTAGTTTTTTCGTTTGGTGCTTATTTCGTGAGATATTTGGCCCGGTCACTATCAATGGATCACCCTGTATAAGGTTGCAGTCCCCATAGTAGAGAACAGTCGCATTCGCTGCAGCAATTAACTGATGTCCTTGTTAACAGTACAAGGCACATAGTAGAGGTAAACATTTTTTATATGTACGTCCACTCCTGAGGCATGCGTCATTTTCACTTTTGTTTATACGGCAAACTGAGGTCAGTAGTTCAGTAGTTCTGAAGTTTATAACAGTCTTTCTGTTTATATACTTTTTAAACTTCATTTGTTTTCCAACGACTTTGTGTAAAAATAGACACTACTTGACAAAAAAAGCATCCTGAAGCAGAGGAGAGAAAGAAATGAAACTCCTCGGGTTGATAGAGCCTATCCTCTTATTTCGATGAGTCAGTTTACAAAGAAACAGGCAGTGTGAACCCGCTTATCAGTATAACGTTGCACATCGCTGGCTTGGATGCATGATCCGGCTGGTAAGGGCGTTATAAAGCCGTTGTGTTCTCTCCCGAGGCAAGCTTGTCCATTAGTGTTGGAAGTGGTTCTTGACATGCGGCATGACACGGTTCGCATGTAAACGTTTCCCACACGGTGCCGTGATTTCTGCGTCACTCAGATTCTGAAGGCCTAGTGACTCACCACCAGTTACGTGTCTGCGATTACACAATGAGTTCATACCTCCAGCCGCTCACGTTCTCGCAAAGTCAGCGTTGTCTAAAGACAAGTTCTCAGGTCTGCCATCCAGTCGGCCAGGCAGACGTAATTTGTCAAGTCTAATCATTACAACGAATACTCTGCACTGAGTCCAAGATTCTAGTCTCACATAAGGACGGTCAACTATGTCCAAGCACCCAACGGGCAAGCGATCTTGACGGGTTAAAAAGGAAACCTGAAGGGATATTTCTTGATTCCTCTGCAATACTCTCAGACCTATCACGCATTAAATACACTTTTCCCTCTCTGATCGCAAAAGCATGAATCAGGGCTACAACAGTCAGCATCATAATCAGCAACAGCTAGCAAAACGGCTACTTGATTATACGTGTATAGGACTAACATGACTGCGAAAAAATCGTAATCACACGGTATTAAGGTACCATGGATTCCAATATTAAAGTCAGTACGATTAAAGGCCACTATGACGTAATATGACGCGGTTGGTCGTAGTCCTCGAGCTTTAAGACCCTTCAAAATATCAGTTTCAGATTTTGGTTTGTACACTTAGTTTCTCATCCTTGAAGCTGTTATCGATTGAAGCATCTTGTTAGATTAACATTAGTAACAAAATTAACAGTAATAAATGTTTCCTTTTTACAGTAAAGTGTACACGAACATAATTGCAGACTAAACGAAGAACCATCCTTTTGAAAACGGCAACTTCCAATTAGCAGACAAATATTACGGATAACAAATTTATTTGCTCTTACATGTGCCAGTTACATACGATCCTCACCTCTTCACAAACGACTTTCTTATGCGAGTCGCGATAGCAGAAAGGTCAACATAAACAAAGCACCCTAGGATATACATCCCGTTTCCATCAAGTTCTATTCGTATTTTGGAACTACATTTCTTTATAGCCACTACATGGTTAGGTATTACGACACACAGATTAACGAGAAGAGAAATCTGAGTGTGTGAATGCATTCACAGGAACCAAAGATCCAAACTGTGATAAGCGACAGTCGTACATGTTCACAGAAATTAAACTCCTCTATGTGATGTACAAACCTTTTAAAGTACGAAGGCTAATTCGATTTGAAACTACATTGTGAAATTTGGAACCAAAATAAGGATGCGTTTTTATAGTTGCGTCTATAAACATAAACCTCGGTGACAACTCATGTCCGAACCTAACCTTGAATTGCTAATCTGATATTCCATCCACTTGAACCAACATACAACACATCAAAAAGAAATGCTTTTGCATAAAGAAAAAGCAATTCATCAGGCGTCCACCGATTTTGGTAACTGTTGAAAGTTTTATCTTTATGCAGTGAAGAGTGCAGCTGTGCCTCCAATGCGTTCCATTACATTGTGAGAAAGCCTCAATACGTGTTAATTCATTTGCTGCAAAAGCCCAGTAACAGATGACACGCAACGTTAGTCATCTTATAAATTTGAGGGAGGTTGCAAGTTAATGTCCCTAAAATCAAAACCAAGATGGAATTTTACGCAGTCTCTTTAGGACAGTGCGATATCATAATCTCAAGTATATAGGTTTTAGTACTTCAATCGATTTTAAACAGAGAGTTTTCTCGCCAAATAGATACGCAGCTTAGAAAAATGAAAGTCTTTGCCCGTTGCAGATATGTGCATTTGTATTAAGGAATTGGACGACTATATAAGTAATCCATGAAGTGTATGGTTCAGATGGCTCTAAGAACTATGGGACTTAACATCTGACGTCATCATTCCCCTAGGCTTAGAACTACTTAAACCTAACTAACCTAAGGACATCACACACGTCCATGCCCGTGGCAGGATTCGACCTGCGACCGTAGCAGCAGCGCGGTTCCAGACTGAACCACGAAGTGTAATGAACTTATATATAAGGAATGATACAATTTTTGCTGTCAGTACAAACGAAAATACTGCTGAAAAGTTTTATTTAGACATGTCGAAAGATCACTAATCCAGAACCAATATATAGTGATAGATATTATTTATGCTGTACTGCTCGCTGTGATGGATATTCTCAGTCGTTCCTGGAAGACACATACTTTCCCATGTACGAGTGTCGTTCAATAAACGATGCAACTAACTTCTTTCTGAATGCAGATTGGCTTTATTGACAGTACCAACACGCCACATTATGACCCACTCTTTTTGCTACAAATCGCTATTTTTAACATAATCTCTGTTCAATGCGAGGGACTTGCACCACATTACTGGGAGCGCATGTACCACTCTAATAGTCGACGTTGCAGCTAAGGTCGTGCTGCATCAATAAACTCCCCTTCACCAACCTACCTCTTCCCGTGGAATGCATCCTTCATTGGGCCAATGGAAATCGGAAGATACGAGATCCGGGCTGCAGGGTGAAAGAGGAGCAACAGTCCGATAAAGTTTTGTGAGCTCTTCTCAGGCTCGTAGACTTGAGGCCTTGCGTTACCATGGAGAAGGAGAAGTTCGTTTGCATTTCTGTGTTGACGAAAACGCTGAAGTCATATGTTCAGTTTCCTGAGAGTAACACAATACATTTTAGAGTTGAATGTTGCACCATGTGGGAGGACATCAAACAGAATAGTCCGTTCAGAGTCGAAGAAAACCGTTGCCAGGATTAACCGAGCGGTCTAAGGCTCTGCAGTCATGGACTGTGCGGTTGGTCCTGGCGGTGGTTCGAGTCCTCCCTCGGGCATGGGTGTGTGTGTGTTTGTCCTTAGGATAATTTAGGTTAAGTAGTGTGTAAGCTTAGGGACTGATGACCTCAGCAGTTTGGTCCCATAAGATTTCGTACACAACTGAACAATTTTTGAAAACCGTTGCCATGACTTTACCGGTTGAGGGTGCAGCTTTGAACCTTTTCTTCGGGGGAGAGGTAGCATGGCGCCACTTTATGGATTTCAATTTTGTTTCTGGTTCGAAGTGATGAACCCTCGTTTCAATGCTTGTGATGATGTTTAACAAAAAATTGTCACACTCAGCATCGTAATGCGCCAGCAACTCCGCTCAGATGGTCCTTCGTTGCTCTCTTTGGTCTTTTGTGTAAGGGATGATCCAGACAGTAGGGGATTTTACTTTATTATACGAACTTTCAAACGGTAACTTCATTTTTCCATTACGGCCGAGCCACGGCCGGCAGTGTTAGATGCCTGTAAATTCTTTTGTCCCACGATTTAGCAACAGGAAGTCAGCACCGAGGAAGGGCACCTTGGCCACACGCCTCCCCCACGTGCTGACGAGGTAACGCAGACCCAGGCGTCGCTTAGCAGGCGGCGCTCTGGAAAATTCCATGCCTCCCGCACGGTTTCTCGATCGCGACCAGTCAGGGCGGAGAAAGCCGCGTAGTGCGTCGAATGTACGCTGCCACCGGGCCCACTCTGGTATTCTTGCTCACCCACGAGTCCGATGCGCACCCTGTGGCATTGAACATCTCCTGCTTCTCCCGATGGTGCGGCGCTGTGGACTTAGTTTTGGCAGACAACAACTTTCGGTAGCTTCAGGAACTATGTTTTGCCAAACTCTAGTCTCTGGCTCACCCTCACCTCCCTTGGCCCATGTGACCCCTTTTTAACATGCTTCCGCCAATAAATGGCCTTTGTCTAAATTTTGTCCTATTCATTTCATAACGCCCACCGTCTGCCCATACGCCCATCCTGTACAGTTGTTAGGCAGTGAGGAACCCAGCGGACAAACGTCTTTGAGTGCGAAAACTGGTTGTCGAGTATGTCAACACTACCAACAGAGACGTCCAGTTGAACACTGAGGTGTCTGATGTGATCCGTCGATCACCTCGAACGATAGTGTCCACATTTACCAATACTGCAGGAGTCAGCTGCAAGCGGCCGGGCAGCACATTCGAGATAGGATAGATTTGCGCAACCTTGTTGTGATGATGACAGACGCCTGGCCCCAGGTCTCCGCAGACATTCTGCAAGCGCCAAAACATCTGCGATTCTCTGGTTTTCTACCAAAAGAAACCCAATGATAGCTGTCTGCTTGGAACACACCTCCGTTACAGACAACAGTCTGAAGGCTATGTATAGCTCCGCCACGTATCGAAACTTTACGAAACTGTAGGTACTGAAGTGGGAATTTTCCACTATGTCCCACAACAACTTCCTCATTTTTTCAACCGCACATTTACCAATACTGCAGGAGTCAGCTGCAAGCGGCCGGGCAGCACATTCGAGATAGGATAGATTTGCGCAACCTTGTTGTGATGATGACAGACGCCTGGCCCCAGGTCTCCGCAGACATTCTGCAAGCGCCAAAACATCTGCGATTCTCTGGTTTTCTACCAAAAGAAACCCAATGATAGCTGTCTGCTTGGAACACACCTCCGTTACAGACAACAGTCTGAAGGCTATGTATAGCTCCGCCACGTATCGAAACTTTACGAAACTGTAGGTACTGAAGTGGGAATTTTCCACTATGTCCCACAACAACTTCCTCATTTTTTCAACCGCACATTTACCAATACTGCAGGAGTCAGCTGCAAGCGGCCGGGCAGCACATTTGAGATAGGATAGATTTGCGCAACCTTGTTGTGATGATGACAGACGCCTGGCCCCAGGTCTCCGCAGACATTCTGCAAGCGCCAAAACATCTGCGATTCTCTGGTTTTCCACCAAAAGAAACCCAATGATAGCTGTCTGCTTGGAACACACCTCCGTTACAGACAACAGTCTGAAGGCTATGTATAGCTCCGCCACGTATCGAAACTTTACGAAACTGTAGGTACTGAAGTGGGAATTTTCCACTATGTCCCACAACAACTTCCTCATTTTTTCAACCGGTACCGGCCGACAAGAACGTGACGTTGCCTTTCATTACTTATTGAAAACCCCCGTACTTTTTAAGCATTCTACACAACTGGCCATTAAAATTGCTACACCACAAAGATGAACGTGCTACAGACAGGAAATTTAACCGACAGATGCTGTGATATGCAAATGATAAGCTTTTCAGAGCATTCACACAAGGTTGGCGCTAGTGGCGTCACCTACAACGTGCTAACATGAGGAAAGCTTCCAACCGATTTTTCATACACAAACAGCAGTTCACAGGTGTTGCCTGTTGAAACGTTGTTGTGATGCCTCGTGTAAGGAGGAGAAACGCGTACCATCACGTATCCGACTTTGATAAAGGTCGGATTGTAGCCTAACACGATTGCGGTTTATCGTATCGCGACATTGCTGCTCGTGTTGGTCGAGATCCAATGACTGTTGGCAGAGTATGGAATCGGTGGGTTCAGGAGAGTAAGACGGAACGCCACGCTGGATCCCAACGGCCTCGTATCACTAGCAGCCGAGATAGCAGGCATCTTATCCGCATGGCTGTAACGGATCGTGCAGCCACGTCTCGATCCCTGAGTCAGCAGATGGGGACGTTTGCAAGACAACAACCATCTTCACTAACAATTCGACGACGTTTGCAGCACCATGGCTATCAGCTCGGAGACCATGGCTGTGGTTAACCTTTACGCTGCATCACAGACAGGAGCGCCTGCGATGGTGTACTCAACGACGAACCTACGTGCACGAACAGCAAAACGTCATTTTTTCGGACGAATCCAGGTTCTGTTTACAGCATCATGATGGTCGCATCCGTGTTTGGCAAAATCGCGGTGAACGCACATTGGAAGCGTGTATTCGTCATCGCTATAATGGCGTATCACCCGGCGTGATGGTATGGGGTACCATTGGTTACACGTCTCGGTCACCTCTTGTTCGCATTGACGGCACTTTCAACAGTGGACGTTACGTTTCAGATGTGTTACGACCCGTTGCTCTACCCTTCATTCGACCCCTGCGAAACCCTACATTTCATCAGGATAATGCACGACCGCATGATGCAGGTCCTGTACGGGCCTTCCTGGATACGAAAATGTTCGACTGCTGCCCTGGCCAGCACATTCGCCAGATCTCTCACCAATTGAAAACGTCTGGTCAATGGTGGCCGAGCAACTGGCTCCTCACAATACGCCAGTCACTACTCTCGATGAACTGTGGTATCGTGTTGAAGCTGCATGGGCAGCCTGTACACGCCATCCAAGCTCTGTTTGACTCAATGCCTAGGCGTATCAAGGCCGTTATTACGGCCAGAGGTGGTTGTTCTGGGTACTGATGTCTCAGGATCTATGTACCCAAATTGCGTGAAAATGTAATCACATGTCAGTTCAAATATAATATATTTGTCCAATGAATACCCGTTTATCATCTGCATTTCTTCTTGGTGTGGCAGTTTTAATGGCCAGTAGTGTACTATAACACCGCTGTCTCGTAGGCTGTATGTCAATGTTTCATTTCCCAGCGTTGTCGAACATAGAGGAATACATATTTCACAGCGAGCTGACATGATACTGATTGACAAATGAGATATTTCACAGTCATGTATCAAGCTGTCGGGCCACCATAGTGTCATAACTGCATTTGTCAATGTCTCCGACAGCGTTAAACTGGCTGAAGGCTGGCTCTGAGCACTATGGGACTCAACTGCTGTGGTCATAAGTCCCCTAGAACTTAGAACTACTTAAACCTAACTAACCTAAGGACAGCACACAACACCCAGCCATCACGAGGCAGAGAAAATCCCTGACCCCGCCGGGAATCGAACCCGGGAACCCGGGCGTGGGAAGCGAGAACGCTACCGCACGACCACGAGATGCGGGCCTGGCTGAAGATAGACTACGTCGATCCTTCTTGATACGCTGACTGAAAAACTGGAAATTTAAGGTGCCTCTTTCACAGATAACAAGTAATTTGAATCATTTTTCACTGTGCTTTCCAGTATAACGGAGGGGACGCGAAAGGCTCTATAGAGAAACATGACGTCATTTGTACCTCAAGGTTCAGTGTAGGAGTATTACTCATAATAATGGAATATGTTTATGTTTCCACTTTGTGCATGTAGATGAACGATCTTAAATTACACCTTAGCACTACGCTACACCAGGATATCGAACCACTCCCTTTGATTCGATTAACGAAGATGTTCAACTTGTGTATGAAGACCAACAAAACAATGCTGAAGATAAAGTCTGCTGACTCAAAGGCATACCCAAAGTCCCTCAATAAAACACCAATTAACAACTGATAGAATCATTTCCTTACGTTGTTCTAACTAGTGCAATAAGCCCTTCCAGTGGCTCGTTTCAAGATTTTCTTTTTTAGAGTGAACTGATGAGTAGGTGTAGCCGTCAATTTACGGTTACTGTAAGCATGTATATCTATTATTTTACTAAAAAGTAGAAGAAATATAGGGAGGGATGTGGAGCAAATTATACACTGAAGTGGGAAAGAAACTCGTATTGTCATGCGTATTCAAATATAGAGGTATGTAAACAGGCAGAATAAGGCACTGCGGTCGGCAACGCCTATGTAAGACAAGTGTCTGGCTCAGTTGTTATATAGGTTACTGCTGCTACAATGGCAGGTTAGCAAGATTTAAGTGACTTTCAACGTGGTATTACAGTCGGCGCACGAGCGATGGGACACAGAATTTACGAGGAAACGAGAAATAGAGATTTTCCGGTACGACCATATCACGAGTGTAGCGTGAATATGAGGAATCCGGTATATCATCAAACCACCGACATCGCTGCGGCCGGAAAAAGATCCTACAACAACGGAACAACTAAAGAGAATCGTTTAACATGACAGAAGAGCAACTCTTCCACAAATTTCTGCAGATTTCAATGCTGGGCCATCGACAGGTGTCAACGAAACATCACCGATATGGACTTTCGGAGCCGAAGGCCCACTCGTGTACCCTTGATGACTGCACGACACAAAGCTTTACACCTCGCCTGGGCCCGTCAACACCGACATTGGACTGTTGATGACTGGAAACATATTGCCTGGTCGGACGAGTCTCGCTTCAAATTGTACCGAGAGTATGGGAGTGTACTGGTATGGAGACCACCTCATGAATCCATGGACACTGCCCGCATCTCGTGGTCGTGCGGTAGCGTTCTCGCTTCCTACGCCCGGGTTCCCGGGTTCGATTCCCGGCGGGGTCAGGGATTTTCTCTGCCTCGTGATGGCTGGGTGTTGTGTGCTGTCCTTACGTTAGTTAGGTTTAAGTAGTTCTAAGTTCTAGGGGACTTATGGCCACAGCAGTTGAGTCCCATAGTGCTCAGAGCCATTTGAACCATTTGAATCCATGGACACAGCACTTCTGCAGGTGATTGTTCAAGCTGATGGAGGCTCTGTTATGGTGTGAGATGTGTGCAGTTGAAGTGATATGGGACCTCTCATACGTCTTTTTTTTTTTTTAATTCTCATTTTGTTCGCTTTTGTTCGTTGCATCTGCTCGTGGCGGACGTCGTAAGACACCCGTTTAAGTTCGTTGTTGATCGATTAGCTCAGTTTTTTTTTTTATTACAGAGGGCTGCTAACCCTCTGACCGAACACGCTGAGCTACCGAGCCGGCTAAACGTCTAGATACGACCCTGACAGGTGACACGTACGTAAGCATTCTGTCTAATCACCTGCATCCATTCATGTCCATGGTGCATTCCGGCGGACTTGGGAAATTCCAGCAGGACAATGCGACATCCCACACGTCCAGAATTGCTGCAGAGTGGCTCCAGAAACACTCTTCTGCGTTTAAACACTTCCTTTGGCCATCAAACTCCCCAGTGATTAACATTATTCAGTATAACTGTGATGCTTTGTAACGTGCTGTTCGGAAGAGATCTTCACCCCCTCGTACTGCCACGGATTTAAAGACAGCTCTGCAGGATTCATGGTGTCAGTTCCCTCCAGCACAACTTTAGACATTAGTCGGGTCCATGCCGCGTCGTGTTGCGGCACTTCTGCATGCTCTCTGGGGCTCTAACGATATTAGGCAGGTGCACCAGTTTCTTCGCTTCTTCAATGTATTTGTATGATGGCATTGCTGCAATGACAATGTTGTCGTAGATTGGCAAATTTCAGTTTCACGATTGGAACAACATTTCATTTTAAAGAGAAAACAGGCACTGTATTACTTTTGAATCTGAGGGTGTGATCTGATTTAGCAGTCTTTCAAGAATCTCTGCATTGTTTACACCTCACTTTGTTGCAGGATTTCGATATGTGTTCTGTATTTGCAGCAGGCAAAAATAAAGATCCTGTGCAGTTGTAGCTGTCGTCGTAAGCTTGATGTAGAGAAATTGCAGTTCAAGAATGTGCTGGATTTTGAAATACGCGGCACTGACGTGTTTATGGAATATATTCTTATGCACTACGTATTACTCCGTGGCACTTGTGTCACAGCTCCAGATCAGTAATTGGCTGATACGAAGCATTTCAAGGTTTATTCACATGAAAGCAAATGATCAAACCTAATATCGTGCTCACGCATTTTTTCACCAGTGACCCATCGGTTTGTTTCTATCACACGGAGGAAAACTGTGTTAGTTCATCGACGCATAGAAGCAGAGAGCACAGTTTACAGCTTATTCTTTTCTTTCTGCAGTTCAAACGATACAGTGCACAGATTGTTTATTTTTATTAGCGAGTAAGCCCATTATGACTACGCAAAGTACTTAGAGTTAGTCAATGCCTTCTTTGGTGACATATTTCTTTCGTTCTCTTCCTGTGTGCTCCCTTTCTCTCTTCAGACCTTACTTTGGATTTTCCTCTCGGTAACTTGTCACGTGTGAATTCTGGGCCTGAAGATTTCACCGTTTGGCCGTCTCCTGGAGTAATTCTTCGCAATTGTAGATCAGTTTTGATCTCGCCAACCCACTTCATCCCGTTGTGGCTTTGCTTCTACTGTAAAAACAAAATAGACCATTGCCGGCCGATGTGGCCGAGCGGTTCTAGGCGCTTCAGTCCGGAACCGCGCTGCTGCTACGGTCGCAGGTTCGAGTCCTTCCTTGGGCATGGATATGTGTGATGTCCTTAGGTTAGTTAGGTTTAAGTAGTTCTAAGTCTATGGTACGTCGACCTCAGATGTTAAGTCTCATAGTGCTTAGGGCCATTTGAACCATTTGAAAATAGGCCATTTGTAAGTTAGTCTGGGTTCATTTTTGTGATCTTAGCCTGCGTTTCAAATGTCTCTATGGATATTTGTGTATTTTTTTATTTTCTAACGGCTTCTCAGTGGGTATGTTTCGTCTATAAGTTTTGGACCTAGAATTTTTCTTACGATTTTTCGTTCTTTTTTCTCACTGTTTTCAATGTCTGTTTCCCTTTTTAGAGTAAGTGTTTCTAATCCATAGAGGCATTCTGAATTAATTTCTGTTTTGTAATGCGTTAATTTTGTGCCTGAAGATACAGCTCTTGTTGTAGATATTTTAGCTGAGTCGATATGCAGGTTTCATCTTTTGGCAGTTTACTATTGTTTCAGTTTCATTTTCTTAATGGCTGCACTGAGATATTTAAACTGTGGAAGCTTCATGACCTGCCTAAAGCATCATTCGACGGCAGCAAGGAGCCATTTGCTCTCCCTGCTATTCATGTCAACCTGCAATACGGGGAAGCGCTAATAATCCTTCCTCGCATGTCATAACGTGGCGAATTAATTATTCCCTTCTCCCCTTTCTCCTCTTTCCTTATCGATTCTCTCTCGAAGCAAAATTCTCTAATAGTAGCCGTAATCGAAAAAGGATTTGCTGTGTACCAATAACGCACGCTCTAACGCGCGCTAGCGACGTAACCCCAGAGGTTCACTAGTCATAAAAGAGTGCAGGTATTCCAGCCAAATTATGTAGAACATTTCAGTTATCAGGCTTTTTAAACATGGTTGGCTTGTGTGTGTCTGGCCTTTTACTGATTATTAAACAGCACAGCAGCTGAAATTTAATTAAAACTAACATAATAGTCTTCGCAATTTCCCATGTTACTACTGGAGCGTACTTAAATTTAGCTTGAAAGTTAACATGTCGGTCTACTACACTACGCTTTTTACTGGTTGTTAATGAAACATTCATTTATAGTGGAAGGAATATCCAGAAGTAAAGTGATCATACGATCTACTACCAGATTCGTTCAGTTAAGGTCGTTACCTTCATTGTATATAGAGAGACACAGAAATTTCTGTATGTTGCTAAAAACTTCATTTTTTGCTATATTTTCTCTTCAAATTTGAATCACGTCGATAGCTAAAATTTTGGCTCTGACTTTGGTATCATTGAAAGAATTTATTCGTAAATTCAGTTTTTTCCCCAATCTCTTCAAAAATTATGTTACTGAATCGATAGTCTCCAGATGGATATAGTATATCAAGACAGTAGAAAGGTAATACCTGCATTGTTTGTTTCTTAGTTTAGAACCTTCATACTAAATGGAAAATTAGTTTAATATAGCACCTACAGTATTTCATCTGTTGTTTCAGATGGTTATAGCGACGTTGGCATGGTTTGCCACCACCTCAAACGCACAGTTTGGAGGAGGTAAACGACCTCTAGACCCCGGATTTAGCAGGCCTGTCAAAGATCCAAACTATGACAGACCAGCCAGTGTAGGAGATCCAGGTTTCACCAGGCCTGTCAAGGACCCAGAATACAACAGACCAGCCAGTATTGGGGACCCAGGTTTCACCAGGCCTGTTAAAGATCCAAACTATGACAGACCAGCCAGTGTAGGAGATCCAGGCTTCACCAGGCCTATCAAGGACCCAGCCAGTATTGGGGACCCAGGTTTCACCAGGCCTGTCAAGGACCCAGCCAGCATTGGGGACCCAGGTTTCACCAGGCCTGTCAAGGATCCAGAATACAACAGACCAGCCAGTGTAGGGGACCCAGGCTTCACTAGGCCAATCAAGGACCCAGAATACAACAGACCAGCCAGTGTAGGAGACCCAGGCTTCACCAGACCTGGAAATGTAAACTCTGGACTCTTGCGACCAATTGGTCAATGATCTGGCAGGCAGCAGTTAGCTCATCATTGACTTTCTTCGCCTGCCTGCGACTAAACAATGCATATTATGTCAATTAACTGTAACTTTCATTATGTACAATAACATAATAAATACTTTGCAAAATCACTTAGTCTGAATGTTTGTTTCACAGTGGTTACTTTAATCAAACTAGAAGCTCAAAATGGTAAATTATACTCTAATCTCATAGCAGCCATACTGTATTTTATAATTAAATGAAACAATACTACAAAACCTGCTTATCAAATTATTATAGTTTCTCCCTTTTCCTTTCCTCACTCTATACACGCATTCTACTTTAGAGCTAATATAAACTATTTGAAAGGCATCCTGATGGAACGAATATGGAACCTCTCCAGAAAATACCAGTCACGCAATAGTAGTAATGAAAACACACTGCAACTCAGGACAGATCGATCCCATTATATGTTGTACCTCAGTGTAAACAGCTCTGAACATAGTTTGTTCATACATAATGTAAAATACTGTTTACTGTCAGGCTGGATAGCACTTTTACTTTTCTTCGTGGACAGTTTTAGTAAAGGATAGTAATCATCAGATATATGTTACATCAGTCACACTATAAGTCGTCAATTTTTCATGTTATATGCATTTAATCGCTGAACTCATCGTCTCGTGTGTTATACAAAAGTCTTAATACGATACTCATTACTAAACACAATGAAATTTCTAGTTTCCTGTTTAATTTCTTGTTGACAAGTTACAGTATCTGCAAAAGCTTTCCAGGACGGTTTCTGTTGCCTGAACAGTTACTTGATTAGTATGCTGTAATAAAGTAATGCCTCCTTGTTTGCTGGAACAAGCTTTTTATTTTTTATATGTTGTTGTTGTGGTCCTCAGTCCTGAGACTGGTTTGATGCAGCTCTCCATGCTACTCTATCCTGTGCAAGCTTCTTCATCTCCCAGTACCTACTGCAACCTACATCCTTCTGAATCTGCTTAGTGTATTCATCTCTTGGTCTCCCTCTACGATTTTTACCCTCCACGCTGCCCTCCAATGCTAAATTTGTGATCCCTTGATGCCTCAAAACATGTCCTACCAACCGATCCCTTCTTCTAGTCAAGTTGTGCCACAAACTTCTCTTCTCCCCAATCCTATTCAATACCTCCTCATTAGTTACGTGATCTACCCACCTTATCTTCAGCATTCTTCTGTAGCACCACATTTCAAAAGCTTCTATTCTCTTCTTGTCCAAACTAGTTATCGTCCATGTCTCACTTCCATACATGGCTACACTCCATACAAATACTTTCAGAAACGACTTCCTGACACCTAAATCTATATTCGATGTTAACAAATTTCTCTTCTTCAGAAACGCTTTCCTTGCCATTGCCAGTCTACATTTTACATCCTCTCTACTTCGACCATCATCGGTTATTTTACTCCCTAAATAGCAAAACTCCTTTACTACTTTAAGTGTCTCATTTCCTAATCTAATTCCCTCAGCATCACCCGACTTAATTTGACTACATTCCATTATCCTCGTTTTGCTTTTGTTGATGTTCATCTTATATCCTCCTTTCAAGACACTGTCCATTCCGTTCAACTGCTCTTCCAAGTCCTTTGCTGTCTCTGACTGAATTACAATGTCATCGGCGAACCTCAAAGTTTTTACTTCTTCTCCATGAATTTTAATACCTACTCCGAATTTTTCTTTTGTTTCCTTTACTGCTTGCTCAATATACAGATTGAATAACATCGGGGAGAGGCTACAGCCCTGTCTTACTCCTTTCCCAACCACTGCTTCCCTTTCATGCCCCTCGACTCTTATAACTGCCATCTGGTTTCTGTACAAATTGTAAATAGCCTTTCGCTCCCTGTATTTTACCCCTGCCACCTTCAGAATTTGAAAGAGAGTATTCCAGTCAACATTGTCAAAAGCTTTCTCTAAGTCTACAAATGCTAGAAACGTAGGTTTGCCTTTTCTTAATCTCTCTTCCAAGATAAGTCGTAAGGTCAGTATTGCCTCACGTGCTCCAACATTTCTACGGAATCCAAACTGATCTTCCCCGAGGTCGGCTTCTACCAGTTTTTCCATTCGTCTGTAAAGAATTCGCGTTAGTATTTTGCAGCTGTGACTTATTAAACTGATAGTTCGGTAATTTTCACATCTGTCAACACCTGCTTTCTTTGGGATTGGAATTATTATATTCTTCTTGAAGTCTGAGGGTATTTCGCCTGTCTCATACATCGTGCTCACCAGATGGTAGAGTTTTGTCATGACTGGCTCTCCCGAGGCCATCAGTAGTTCTAATGGAATGTTGTCTACTCCCGGGGCCTTGTTTTGACTCAGGTCTTTCAGTGCTCTGTCAAACTCTTCACGCAGTATCTTATCTCCCATTTCGTCTTCATCTACATCCTCTTCCATTTCCATAATATTGTCCTCAAGTACATCGCCCTTGTATAAACCCTCTATATACTCCTTCCACCTTTCTGCTTTCCCTTCTTTGCTTAGAACTGGGTTGCCATCTGAGCTCTTGATATTCATACAAGTGGTTCTCTTCTCCCCAAAGGTCTCTTTAATTTTCCTGTAGGCAGTATCTATCTTACCCCTAGTGAGATAAGCCTCTACATCCTTACATTTGTCCTCTAGCCATCCCTGCTTAGCCATTTTGCACTTCCTGTCGATCTCATTTTTGAGACGTTTGTATTCCTTTTTGCCTGCTTCATTTACTGCATTTTTATATTTTCTCCTTTCATCAATTAAATTCAATATTTCTTCTGTTACCCAAGGATTTCTATTAGCCCTAGTCTTTTTACCTACTTGATCGTCTGCTACAATTGCTAATTATTTGTCACAGAATTTTGTTAGCATTTGTTAAGTATGGACACCTATGTAGTGACCCATTCACTAAGCAGATACGAGAACAAAGAAAATGTGAATATAAAATCCTGGATCCCTAGAAACGTAGTTTAGGTAAGCCGTAGGCTACACATTTAATATTCGCACTAACTTAATAGTTTTTGCTATGAGTCTGTTGTAATTCTGGGGTTAATAAATGATCCCACAAGAAAATTGCTTTTTATTAAAAAAGTGAAGCAGAGTAATAAAGTGTTGTAGCAATTAACAAAATACTGACGAAATAGTACATAAAGTGACTTCTTTTTGAGACTACAAGTACTTAGGTCCCCCGAACTGTTCCATAGTTGATTACTTGCAACCTCTGAAACTACCTGATGGATAGAGGTCGTTTTCGAGTAATTGGCTGTCTTCTCATGCTCTCTCTCCCTCTCTCTTTCTCTTCCTCACACACACACACACACACACACACACACACACACACACACATGTAGCCTATAACGGGGGCCTACATCTGTATCATGACGAATTACCAACTATTCAGCTGCATAAGGGAACTAAAGTAATTTTTTGGCGTTCTGCTGGCCAAGTGTCAAGAGTTGCTGCAAAGCTGTTTCGTTCAACAGGGGACCACTCTATACAGCGATAATCGAAAATACGATATAGCAATAACGAACACACATCTCTTTCTCAATTTTCTCCGCCCAAGGACTGGGTGTTGTGCTGTCCTCATCATCATCTTATCATCCTCATCGACTGCAGGTCGACGACGTGGCGTCAAATTGAAAGACCGGCACCTGGCGAACGGTCTGCCCGACGGGGGACCCTAGCCATACGATTAAATAAATAAATCTATTTCTCACATTGAAATGGTGATTGCGTTCATCTCCGCCTCATATGGGTCCAACACCGAAAACGACTCAGCTGGTGTAACCAGTGTTTCAACTGGTCGGTGAGAACTGGTTAAAGTGCTGTTCATGCGATGGATCAAGGTTTTTACTCCACCACAGGGGCAGACGTTTATAACCCTCAGCATTCAACAGAGCCGTACTGTCGTGATCCTGTGCCATTTGCAGAACTGCCAAGGCTGCACCTCCTCCTCCCCCTCCACCCTCAGAAAAACAACGTCTGTTGGAATTTTTCTACATACCTTTAGGAAATGTTGTGATTTGTAGGGCAGGTTTAATAAAAACGAAGCATTATTTTAAAATATTACCTAAATGAGCTATGCTGATTAAAAGATACAGATAGCCACGTCATTGGTGCAACCACAGCGAAGGAGTGTCTGTGAAGAGGCAGCACTAATTCGTGGTTCCCGAAGAGGGGCAGCAGCCTTTTCAGTAGTTGCCGGGGCAAAAGTCAAGATGATTGATCTGATCTTGCAACATCAGCCAACATTGTCTTGTTGTAATGCGAAAGGCTGAAAGCAAGGCAAAATTATGGGCCTGACTTTATTCTCCCAAGGACAGGCTGCTGCACTTACGGTTAAATGATGATGGCATCCTCTTGCGCAAAGTATTCTAGAGGTAGTGACTTCTCATTTGGATCTCTGGACTGGGACTATTCAGAAGGATGTCTTCCTCAGGAAAAGCCAAGGGCCGCGCGGGGTTAGCCGAGCGGTCTAGGCGCTGCAGTCATGAACTGTGCGGCTAGTCCCGGCGGAGGTTCGAGTCCTCCCTCGGGCATGGGTGTGTGTGTGTTTGTCCTTAGGATAATTTAGGTTAAGTAGTGTGTAAGCTTAGGGACTGATGACCTTAGCAGTTAAGTCCCATAAGATTTCACACACATTTGAACATTTTTTGAAAAGCCAAGGAATTCGATGGGTCGGAACGTAGGATATTAGCTCTCTTAATAAGGCAGGTAGGTTAGAGGATTTAAAAAGGAGAACGGGAAGTTGAAGCTAGATATAGTAAGAGTAAAGTGCAGCAGCTGGAAAATCAGGACTTCTGGTCATTTTAGTACAAAGATATCAACACAAAATCGGACAAGTGTACCTAAGTCTCAAGTAGGCGTAAAAATAAATAAGAAAACAGAAGTGCCGATTAGCTACTATGAACAGCATACCGAATGCATTATTGTAGCCAAGACAGTCATCAAGCCAACAGCCACCACAGAAGTACAAGTTTATATGGGTGCTAGTTCTGCAGATGATTAAGAAAGTTACACATCGTACGATGAGATAAAGGAAATTGCTCAGCTAGCTGTGATAAGTGGCTGGAATTCGGTAGGGAAAAGGAATAGATGGAAGAATGGTAGGAGAACATGGACCAAGGACTGGGGAGGGGGAAGGGATGAAAGACGTAGTTGCCTTTAGAATTCGGCACAGAGCATAAATGGATCAACGCTAAGGTTTAAGAATTATGTAAAAGGTCGTGTAAGTGGAAGACACTTGAGGACATCGAAACGTTTCAGGAATATATAATGGAATGACGGAGATTTCAGAACCAGATTTTAAACTGTAAAACACTTTCAGGGACAGAACTGGACTCCAATCATTGTATTGTATGTATTGTATGATAACCGGGTGCCTAGAAACGACGGAGAGGCTCCGTCCCCGACGCAGCCACAGTGGTCCACAGCCCCACGACGACTGTTGCAGTCCACTTCACCCCTCCGCCACCCCACACTGAACCACTCTTTCAGCGGACTCCAGCCATAATTTATCGGTTATGAACTGCAGTGTAAAATTGAGGAATTTGCAGAAAGGTGTGAAATTAAAGAGATGGAACCTGGCTAAGTTGAAAGAACCACAGGTTGTTAAGGGTATGAGAAGGAGCATTAGGCAACGTTTGACAGAAACAGGGGAAAGGAAGACAACAAAAAACGACTGGGTAGCTTTGAGAGATGAAATAGGGATGGCATCAAAGAATTACATAGGTGAAAAGACGAGACAGTAGAAAACTTTGGTAACACGTGAGATACTGAATTTAACTGACGAAAGGGGAAAATATAAAATGGTAGCAAATGAAGCAAAAGGGAATAAAGAGAGTGTAAAAAATGAGATTGAAAGAAATTGCGAAAAGATTAAGCGGGAAGATCTAGAGGATAAATGAAAGGCTGTAGAATCACACATAACTAGACGAGAGATAGATGCTGCCTATAGGAAAACTGGTGAAAACAGAAGCAACTTTATGATCTCATGAGCTCAGATAGCAAGCCAGTGCTATGCAAAGAAGGGAAAGCTGAAAGGTGGGAAGAAGATATATACACTCCTGGAAATGGAAAAAAGAACACATTGACACCGGTGTGTCAGACCCACCATACTTGCTCCGGACACTGCGAGAGGGCTGTACAAGCAATGATCACAGGCACGGCACAGCGGTCACACCAGGAACCGCGGTGTTGGCCGTCGAATGGCGCTAGCTGCACAGCATTTGTGCACCGCCACCGTCAGTGTCAGCCAGTTTGCCGTGGCATACGGAGCTCCACCGCAGTCTTTAACACTGGTAGCATGCCGCGACAGCGTGGACGTGAACCGTATGTGCAGTTGACGGACTTTGAGCGAGGGCGTATAGTGGGCATGTGGGAGGCCGGGTGGACGTACCGCCGAATTGCTCAACACGTGGGGCGTGAGGTCTCCACAGTACATCGATGTTGTCGCCAGTGGTCGGCGGAAGGTGCACGTGCCCGTCGACCTGGGACCGGACCGCAGCGACGCACGGATGCACGCCAAGACCGTAGGATCCTACGCAGTGCCGTAGGGGACCGCACCGCCACTTCCCAGCAAATTAGGACACTGTTGCTCCTGGGGTATCGGCGAGGACCATTCGCAACCGTCTCCATGAAGCTGGGCTACGGTCCCGCACACCGTTAGGCCGTCTTCCGCTCACGCCCCAACATCGTGCAGCCCGCCTCCAGTGGTGTCGCGACAGGCGTGAATGGAGGGACGAATGGAGACGTGTCGTCTTCAGCGATGAGAGTCGCTTCTGCCTTGGTGCCAATGATGGTCGTATGCGTATTTGGCGCCGTGCAGGTGAGCGCCACAATCAGGACTGCATACGACCGAGGCACACAGGGCCGACACCCGGCATCATGGTGTGGGGAGCGATCTCCTACACTGGCCGTACACCACTGGTGATCGTCGAGGGGACACTGAATAGTGCACGGTACATCCAAACCGTCATCGAACCCATCGTTCTACCATTCCTAGACCGGCAAGGGAACTTGCTGTTCCAACAGGACAATGCACGTCCGCATGTATCCCGTGCCACCCAACGTGCTCTAGAAGGTGTAAGTCAACTACCCTGGCCAGCAAGATCTCCGGATCTGTCCCCCATTGAGCATGTTTGGGACTGGATGAAGCGTCGTCTCACGCGGTCTGCACGTCCAGCACGAACGCTGGTCCAACTGAGGCGCCAGGTGGAAATGGCATGGCAAGCCGTTCCACAGGACTACATCCAGCATCTCTACGATCGTCTCCATGGGAGAATAGCAGCCTGCATTGCTGCGAAAGGTGGATATACACTGTACTAGTGCCGACATTGTGCATGCTCTGTTGCCTGTGTCTATGTGCCTGTGGTTCTGCCAGTCTGATCATGTGATGTATCTGACCCCAGGAATGTGTCAATAAAGTTTCCCCTTCCTGGGACAATGAATTCACGGTGTTCTTATTTCAATTTCCAGGAGTGTAGGTCCTCTACAAGGGAAATGAACTTTAAGACAATATCATACAAGGGGCGAACAAAAAGTTTCCGTTTGAGGGCGTTACTGCAGTGTGTGTGCAACGTAGGGCGACTCCGATGGGGGTTTATATGCACCGACACGTATGCAAGGGATCGGTGTGATATTCGGTTCTTTCCAAGGTGCGTGCGATAAATGCGAAAACGTGAACTACGGTGTCATTATTACCAAATAGGTCCAAACACGACCAACGTTAAGTTATTCTTTTCTTGGTTGCCGAAGGACAAACACGGGTAGATATCTATCGGATGATGAAGAATGTGTATGGGGTAGGGGCAGCATGTCTGCCGAAAACCGCCATTGTGGGATGGTGAGTAACAAGGGGTGCTGCTGCTTAATGCCAACTCACTGCCCCACATCGCGAAAGTTGTAACGCAGAAGTTAGGCCAACTGAGGTGTGAGACACTCGAACACCAGCGCTATAGTCCTGATCTCTCCCCATGCCATAATCACGCCTTTGGCTCCATAAAAAAGGCCTTGAAAGGTCGACGATTCCTGTTTGACGAGGACGTACAGCAGGCAGCTACGGACTTCTTCACGCAGCAGGACACCCTGTTTTACTTAACGGGTATTCTTGGGAAAGTCACCCATGACAAAATTATTCTACCTGAGACTCAGACTTCAGACATGTGTGTTTGTAGTTATCCGTTTTCAAGTTTTCATTGAAAGTTTTCTCTTATGAAGTTGCGGGCCATTTATTCAATGGTTCCATAAGTTTTGTGGTTTGAAGAGGTGAAATGGAAGGTGAATATGTTTTTAAAGTTTTTCAAAGGTCTGAATTACTATTTCTGGTTTGATGACAGAGACTCAAAACGTTTCGTGGAGGTGAGGGAAGCAAAAGTGTATGCATAGAAAGAAATTTCGAATTTAAATGTTGTGAAAACGTGCCAAAATAGTTGGGATTAAGGTAAAAGATTAATGAGCGGCAAAAATCTTTTTGATGGTAAATCGTTAACCGGCCGTGAATAACTCCAGATAATGAGAGTGATTTGTTCCAGTGTTACTTGAGGTTTGGCAATGCTGATAAGAGCAATATAATCAGTTTTTTTTAACTTTCATCAAACACCAATCCACGGCGTACATTTTGCCCGAAATGTTCCCAGAAAGGATATGGTTTTCACAAGGCATTTTTGAATAGAGAAACTTACACAAAAAGCAGTGAAGACGACCAATAACAATTTTTTTTCAAAATCTGAGTGATGTAAAACGTTTTGGTGGCGCAGCAACGACAGGGGGATGGGGGTTAAGAGTTATGGATCGGGAATAGTGTTGACGATAACACTGCTGATACGGAGATCAGCAGAGATTTTCTCTACAAATAATAAGTAAAGCTTGAACGCAGGAGCGAGAAGATGAAAGAAAAAAAAGGAAGACACCGTGCATTAGGTTGAAGTAGCTGAAGGTGCTGGGTTGTTCTGATGCTATTTGAATTGTTTGAACTCTTGTACATAGCTTCTTCAGTTTCCCATAGCTTTGATTTGCAATACTTCAAGCACACTTTAATCTGGAATAACTAGTGATAGGGAGCTAGCATTTTGTGTTCTACTTAACCCAGCGACTTACTTTATAATGGGCAGAACAGTTTTCCTTAAATATTTCAAAAGTGGAAAATACTGAAAAAATTCCAAACCTTTGGAGACTTTTTACATGTGATACGTATTCCAATCTTTTGGCATTACGGACATAAATAAATAGTAAAGGTTGCCATCATTTCATTGGTGATTATATTTTTATTACATTACATGGAAGTATCTCTTGTAAAGTGCAGCGAAATCGACTCTTGCACTAGAAAAAATTAATAATTCCAGTTAAAGTTATAAATAGAATGCGTGAGGTCAATTTGAACTAGCCTACACTATTTTTCATTCTTTCTGCACTATGTAAATACAGCTCGTGACGTTTTGTACAAAGCATTTGCCTCTAAGTTGAATAGAAATGAAGAAAACTTGTTTTGTGTAACATTTCACAAATAGAAAGCTACATTAATCAGTGCTCTTAAGGGAGATGCCGGGATATTTCCTTTCGAAAGGAAATGGCTAATTTCCTTCCCCATTCTTCTCCAATGCATTTGTGCTATGTCTCCAACAATCCCCTCGTCGTTGGGACGTTAAACTCTAAACTTCGTTTTAGTACCCTGAGGAGTTATTGATAGATCATGAAGTGACGTAGTCAGGTGCTTATAGATGGACACAAATACGAGTATCAAAATCCACGCTGTTTGGAGTGTGTTCCGCAGCTGTTAAATAATACATCGCGGAGAGTTCTTACAGATATCATGATATTCTTTAAGGTTACATTCCGAGGCATTTTACACCCAGGAAAACCGTTTGAATTCTTGAGCTTGTTCATCCAATCACACGAAGACAATTCTATGGATGTTGCAAACTGTAATACCTTCCTATGCTTGCCTATCCTTTCCAAGACAGATAATCACTATTTGGTGCCGAAAGTGAACTCCGAGAACGGCTTCGTAAACAAAAGAGAGGTGTACTCATAAAATGAACGAATAATCCTAGTGGAGACCACTAGAGCATACGCTAGACCTCTCTCCATCAGATATTTTCGCATAATAATTTAAAATAGTAATGTTTCTTTACTGTCATCAGCATGAATCCATAGCGCATACTTCGAAGACCCCTTTTGCTTACTTGTTATCCTGGATCCAACTGAGGTTGTTCCATATGTTACTTGCGCTGTGGTATGTTCCAATGTAGGAAGACAGTTAGCCTTCATGTCCTATAGTAGCCGACGTTCAATTCGAACGTCAGAAGTACGTATAGCTCTACAGCGTCACAGTACCGTCATTGAGCGAGGGGCGTTCATTAACTAATGCAACACATTTTTTCTGAAAGTAGGTTGGTTTTATTGAGGATTCCATTTCACTGTGTTATTCTCAGTCTTTTGGCTACGAAACTCTATTTTTCAACATAATCTGCGTTCAATACGGTGGCGTTACGTCATCTTTCCTGGAGGGCCTGTATGTATCACTCTGCTGGTCGACATCTGTGCCAACATCTTGCTGAATCAATAACCTCCCCATCATCTATGTACTGCTTCACGCGAAGTGCATACTCCATTGGGTCAAACAGATACAAGTCGGAAGGCGCGAAGTCCGGGTTGTAACGGAGATGATGAGGACCGGTCCATTGTTGAGATAATGACAGACGCCTTGCACGCCGACTCGCCGTGCTTTTGTTCACTGCCAGGTCTCCGTAGACATCCTGCAAGCGCCTATGAATATATGTGATTCTGTGGTTTACCACCACAAGAAACTCAATGACAGCTCTTTACTTCGAAGGCACCTCTGTTACAAAAGCATTTCGAAGGCTACGTGTAGCGCCGTCACCCATCGAAACTTCATGAAACTATAGGGGCTGAAGCGGAAATATCTCACTATGTCTCAAAATAAGTTCTGCGTTTTTTCAACCGAAATTGGCGGAGTAAAAGAAAAATGTGTTGCGTTACGCACTGAACGCCACCCGTACATTCGCGACACTCTTCTATGGTACAGTGAATGCTTTCAGACTTCGTTATCTCGAAATATACTGCTCCATTAACCCCCAGGCCCTAGATTTCTGTTACAAACTCAGACAAATCACTTAGTTAATCCAGCAGTGGACAAGATGTGTACAGACAGTCCCATTGTACATCACGTAACGTTACACTGGAATGTGAGTGAGCAGTGTACATTTTGTGAGCCGTCATTATATGCTCACAAATTTGGTCGACGGCCATGGAGGCACTTCGCACTTTGTAACTATTTTGCTACGTATACATGTGCCTCGATATTGATTGAGTATTCACCTACAATCGAACTATATTTCCATCAAATATTCCTTTCCAAAATAAAATGAGTTACGGTATGCACTGAACAGTTACAATATATGCAAACAATTGATGTGAATCTCACCTTTACGTTCTAAATATGTTTAGTCGTTAAACTCCTTCTGACTGTTAAAGAGTGAAAGATTGAATTAAACTTTCTCTGCTCCTGTCTGTACTTTCCACAGGTGAGTACAGTGGTTCACGCAAAAATCCAGATACAAGCTTTAAGTAGCCGGCCGCGGTGGTCTCGCGGTTGTAGGCGCTCAGTCCGGAACCGCGTGACTGCTACGGTCGCAGGTTCGAATCCCGCCTCGGGCATGGATGTATGTGATGTCCTTAGGTTAGTTAGGTTTAAGTAATTCTAAGTTCTAGGGGACTGATGACCACAGATGTTAAGTCCCATAGTGCTCAGAGCCAATATATACGATAAGATACAAGCTTTCAGTCGCCATTGATTTTTCCTCGAAATTGTTGAGCTATTGTAACAATAATAAATTAACGTCCCGCATACCTGATGACTACATAACGTTAGTAAATATCTTCACAGTTCTCATTTGGATTAGAAAACAGTAGTATCGCAGTGATGTAATGCGTGTTTCCAGCCATGTTTAAGAGCAGAATATAATCGTTTCGCAAGTGTTTGTTCATGCGTTTCTAATAACGTTGCATAATTTTTTTGCGCAGTTAGTGACAATCTAACCTTTACACTAGCACCGCATACAGCTACAACTTTGCCACAGAGTCATATTCACGCATGGAGCTATTGTGGTTGTCAGCTAGAAAACGTGTAATTTGTTCCTAGAACTTTGTTTAAGGCTAAACAGAAACTTTGCTAACATACTTGTGGGCATTAACAAAGACTAACAAATATTTCTGTCATTCCAGATAATCGCAGAGGTGTTCGCATTCTATGTCACTATAGTGCGTGCACAATATAATGAAGGTGAACGCCAAGGAGTTTCAGAGCCAAGCGATTTTGCCATTGGAAGTGATTCGGGCTTCAGACGACACAGTGAAAAAATACATGAAGACTATTACTTTTCTAAGCACATCAATCAACAAGATTTCCAGGGAGCAAGTGATGATATAGCTCCCCATTTCATCAACCATATTGTCAAAACTTCGAGCTCCAGTTCATATGGCCCATCTGTAATCTTAGACAGGAGTGCTAGATCGGTTCCTATAGCACCAAACTTACGGCCCCTTCCTAACAATCCCAATCTGAGACCTATACCCTCTGACCCTAGCTTGCATCCCATACCCTCAGATCCCAATGTCCAGCCAATCCCATCGGATCCAAATTTAAAACCTATTCCTTCAGATGCCAATCTTAGACCTATACCTACTGACCCTAACCTCCGCCCCATACCGTCAGATCCGAATTTAAAACCCATTCCTTCAGATTCCAACCTTAGGCCTATATCCTCTGACCCTAACCTCCATCCCTTACCATCAAATCCCAATGTCCGTCCGATCCCTTCAGATCCAAACTTAAAACCGATACTTTCAGATCCCAATCTTCGACCTATACCCTCTGACCCTAACCTCCGCCCCATACCGTCAGATCCGAATTTAAAACCCATCCCTTCAGATCCCAATCTTAGACCTATAACCTCTGACCCTAATCTTCGTCCAATACCATCAGATCTCAATGTCAGCCTCTACCGTCAGATTCAAACTTAAGGCCCATCAGTTGAGGTCCTGATGTATAACTAGTTTTTTCGGATTCAAATGTAAGATCAGCCGTCCCCTATCCCAGTGACGTATTAATCTCTAAATATCCAAATTCAAAGTTAATGTCCTTCCAGTGTAATATTATAAATATACCTTTGCCCTCATCACTCCACATCCCATATTGAGGCCTCTAGCCACAATTCTTACAAAGGACCAATTTCATTAGCTACCTGCGTCCATTCTACACCCTCAAGCCAGTATACCTTACCATTACACTCTATACCCATATTCGTCAATGATTTAGTGACTTCAAAAACTACTGCGTTCTATGTATACTATTTTAAACTGTGTGACACTTTTAATATTTTCAGAAATATTGTAATGTACCACATAAGTAATTTTAACTTTATGCCGTTTAAACAATGCTTGTGTAAATATTTTATTACACACCTCACCTTTTCCTCGAATACAGTTTAAGGTATTAGTGCAGGCCCGCCAAACAGCGCTCTACGAGCGCGAGTGCTCCGAATGTGCTCCCAGGCACAGCAGTGACTGAGGCTGAGGGGTGAGGAGGAAGAACAAAATGAAGGCTGCTGCCAGTCGCTATTTGAGCAAAACATTCGCCTTCTCAGACGCCAATCAGTTTTCTGACAATACTACTTACGTTAAATTTCATTTACGTTCTGCTTTAGGAATACTACGGCATGTATGCACTTGTCTAAAAATGAAATGTGGAGAAGCCACATCGTTCAGTGCCGAATGGGAATTGCCTTACCTTTTGTATCGTTTAAAGACCATGAAAAGTGCTTTAATATTCCATCGCACTGCTATAGGCTGGAAAAACACTTACTAGAACATTATGACACCAACCAGAAAGTCGATACGAACACTTGTCTTCTGACTGAAACCTCACCTTAGAAAAATTTATGAATTACTGTGCTGATAAACTTCTTACATTATTTGATTTTCAAACAGCTGAGCAAAACTGAACGTACTCAGACACATCTCTCTTTACTTATTCTGATCATCACTAAACTGTTACACAATATTTTTAGCGCAACGCAATCTGACTTTCAATAATCGCTACAAAAGAATGGCCCTGACTAACAACATTAACTTTATCACCTCACAAAAATCTTCGTTACTCGAACTACTGCAACACAGCGAGCGCCAATACTGCCAGCTAAATAAAGGATTCTAACTACTGAAGGCTCATGACTACTGATAGGCATAGCTAGCAAATGAAAGATTTTGATAGAGAACAAACAATGTATTTACCTTAATAGCGTTCAAAAGTCATTATCAGTTCATGACATCCAGTCTTACAAATTTCGTTATTCTGACGGACACACGTCCAGATCGTCCGCTCTCAAAACTCCGCCATCTCTCTTCCCACATCCACCACTGCTGGCGGCTTACCTCCAACTGGACAACGCTATGCGCTGTTCTCATACAACTGCCCAACATTACAATAGCAAAAATTCCAACATTGCAAACCAGCCACAGACTGCACACCGCACAGTCAGTGATTTTCATACAGAGCGCTACGTGGCGTTACCAACATAAAAACCTAAACTGCTTACTAACATGACGAACGGCAGTGAATGCTGACTGAACTGAAGGGAGCCATTAGGACAAAAACTGAGGCTAAGGTAAGTAGTGACAAAATGTTTTGTGGTCATCACGTATTATTTGAATTCATGAAATGCCTTAATGCAGGGGAAGAATCATTTATTAACGTGTGATGAACAGTCTGATGCCATCACACAAAAAGAAGTCCTTGGGAAAACAACAGCTTTCGATTCATGGCTGGAACATTTTCCATAAGTCGAGGTAGTCATTTGTGGACCTGACATAAATGTCTACGTTTTAATAATTCAAACTTTTCATCACAATTTCGCAAATAAATTCAAAGAAATTTCGCAACTGAAGACTGATTTCGATTTATCTGTCAGATCGTTTCCGCTTTTGGCTCTTAATTTACCTCATTACTTCCAACTTGACGTGGTAGACATACAATTTAGCACCCAGTTCAACAACCTGCTTGTCTAGTCCAGGTGTTTAAAAGACACTGTACACAGACAAGTCTCTAAATTTATGTCAATGTTTGGTTCAATACAGGTGTGAGCAATTTTTTTTTCTGTCATGAAATTGACAACGTCTCACCAGCGTTTAGGTTTAGCAGATTCTAATCTGCATAACTCTATGTGTTTGACCGCATCACGAACCACAGTCCATGACATATTACATATTATAAACAAAAATTTATAAATGTAATAATTTGATATTAAATACCTGTAGGTAAAGCTTTTTGTAGTTCCGCTCACCGTATTAGCACTACCTAATGTATACTTCTTGAATCAAGTAATAAAAATTATTGTTTTGGCAGAAAAGAAAAAGTTGAAATTAAATACGTGTGATAAAATCTTCTTCTAAAAGTATGATGCAGTTTTCGCTCTTAAGAACAGTTGTACTATGTTGAAATCACGTCTTCCTAAGTTTCCTGCGTGCGCAACCTTCAGCATATAGGCGTCTCAACGCACACGCGCTAGGAATTTTCCAGTGGCGAGGAAAGCCGGAGTGCTGACCAGAATTGGCTGCGTTCGTGGAGCGCAAATCTTGGCCTGCCTTAGCGTATTTCCCTGAACATTTGTACCACATTGGAATCAGAATCAGTAATATTCCTGTGCTCTTTCTCGTATCTTGAAGTGCAACCCTCCTATGGTTGTAAAAATCGTCAAACACTATGATTATGGTTTTTCGCTATATATCCTTTTCAATCATCACATTATTAGTGGGGCAGGGTGCTTTCTGCCTAAGATAATGATCTCATCTCAACATCACGGTCAAGTTAGCACCTCACCCACGTCTCTCAGGCAATTGCGTGTGGTACACTCAAGGTCAGGATGCAACCCAAAACATGTCAACTGTCCCCTCCTTGGTCACCCATCCACTGTGCGGGTTCTAAGACCAAAACGAAGGTCAGCTTTCCCCCACTGACCTAGGTCAATAGGAAGATTTACAGGAGGCAAGTAATCATGTCTAGCCGGCCGAAGTGGCCGTGCGGTTAAAGGCGCTGCAGTCTGGAACCGCAAGACCGCTACGGTCGCAGGTTCGAATCCTGCCTCGGGCATGGATGTTCGTGATGTCCTTAGGTTAGTTAGGTTTAACTAGTTCTAAGTTCTAGGGGACTAATGACCTCAGCAGTTGAGTCCCATAGTGCTCAGAGCCATTTGAACCATTTTAATCATGTCTACCTTACCTCTTTACGCCCATAAGATTAGTTGGAACAAATTTCTCGTCTTCCCCTTTCATTTATATTCCAGTCGACTGAATTTTTGTTATTCTTTGTCTGTTCACTGTAGTGGACGGATCATTGCAGAGATTTGCCACTGCCCCCTAGGCACAATAAAAATAATCTTCACAGTTAAATACAAACATTATTAAAGCCTTCCTCTCATTACTACAATTTACTGCTACTTACAGTTCTGTGAGTGTTTGCTCTAATTTGTTACAGTAGTGCCGATTTGCCCCCAATATTCAAAAAATCCACATTTAACGTCTTTTCAAGAATAATATTACGTAATTTACACAGTTGTACCCTGTTTAAGGAATATCACAGTGTAACATTTAAGGAAATACACTATGGCCGCTTTCAGCCACCCCCATGAACCCACTCATGGTCCTAAGTTATATTTAGATAAGTCTGTTGCTGAAGTTTGTTGTAATTTAATCCATTTTCCCCAGAATTCCACAAATACTCTCTTTTCAAGAAGGCACCCATAGATATAAGGCTTTTAATGTTTAACAATTACCACCACTGTGCATTATTTAAACAAATAAACAATTTCTGCATGCCAAGTCCACAAGGGACTTATTCATGCATCATTAATGTGTTAAAAAACAATAACATCACTATAAAGTTGCCTTACAAAGATATGACACCAAAGGATAAAGTAGACTCATTAAAAACCGTAGAAAAAATCCTAGTAGTATTATTTCTACAGGCACAGCACATTGATAATTTGCACAGTAAACCATTTTCCCATCATTGAATGGGAATGGTAGATAAATCCTCTTTATTTACAATACCTTGTTCAAAAATAGCATGCTTCAAATAGCAAGAGTGAAGCTAGGGTACAGTGTTCGTTACCAGTCAAGGGTCAACCTTCAGGTTGAATGACGACAGGAAACCGTGTGAAGTGGCGCAGTGTTTAGCACACTGGACTCGCATTCGAAAGGACGACGGTTCAAACCTGCCTTCGGCCATCCAGATATAAGTTCTCCGTGATTTCCCTAAATCTCTCCAGGCCAATGCCGGGATGCTTCCTTTGAATGGGCACGGACGATTTCCTTCCCCATCCTTGACACAATTCAAGCTTGTGCTCCGAATGGTGATTATGTAGAAAAAGGATTAAGGGTGTTCCCTTAAAATGAATGTCATATAATTTGTTTTATCCATGTTGTTAATTTTTTTTTTATTTTAAAACGTCTGTTACTTTCTGGATACTCCCCGTAAGACGAGGCCACGAAAAGACAAAATGGTCCTATCCTGTGGATGGATGAAGAAGCCATCGAAGGAAAATGGAGTCTATAATACAGCTGATATATTTTTATTGTAAGTCTCTCTAATTTCTGAAAATATTTCCAGTAATTCATATTACTCTCTTAGAAAAACTCATGTTTTATGTAACTGATCGCTTTGCACACAGCTGGTTTGAATACTTAATAAACAGAATTCAAACTGTTTTGCTGTATAATTCAAGCAATGCCAACAGGACAGAAAATTTTAGTGACTAGGGAGAAATCACACAGAGAATCTCACAAGGTTTAATTCTGGTTCCACTCCTATTTCTTATGTATGTGAATGCCCTTCCACCTAACATTCAACAAGCAGAATTGGTCCTTTTTGCAGACGACACTTGTGTTATATGTATTCTCCATAAATTTGGAAAAAAACACACTATATTTAGTTCTCTACAGTAGTCATACCAACAACTGATGTAACACAGGAGCACGAGTCGGTAAATAGGGTAGAATGCACGTAGTGTTTCGGTGTACATGCTGATGACAACTTTAACTGGAAAAAGCGTATTGCTGTGCTTCTCAAATAATTCAGATATTTTTGCTCTTCGCATCATTACTAATCTAGGAAACAAACGATTCAACCTCCGGACAGATTCTGAATATTTCCACTCAATAATTTCTTATGGAATAATTTTCTGCGGTAATCCATCATTTAAAAAGAAAGAATTGTTTGCACAGAAGCGAGCAGTAAGAATAACATACGATGTTCAGCCACGGACAACATGTAGGTACGTCTTCAAGGAGAAGGCATTTTAACTGCGCTGTCACATTACACATATTCGCTAATGAAATTCATTGTAAATAATCCATCACAATTTGAGAAGAACATTGATGTCCACACGTACAACACTAGAGGGAAAATTGGCTTTCATTACGAATTATTAAAGGTTTCATTGGCCAAGAAAGAAGGTGATTATGCAGTAACAAAAATTTTTCATCATTTACCCAACAACATAAAATGTGTGACAGGTAGCAAAGCCAATTTTCAATCAACTTAAAGTCATTTCAATTGAACACTTACTCCTATCTCACTCACGAATTTCTACTTAAAAACTGGAAGCCAAAAAGAACCTTGTTTTATTTTATACGGTCTAGAATCTTCACACGTGTCGTGAGAGCGGAATCATATGACTCACATCCACATGCCATAAAGCTCCTTAAGTAGTTTATGCGTGTGTATGACGTATGTTATACGTCACTGGTACTGAGAATTTCTTGGGAGAAATCATGCTAGGTTTTCCGGTCCCTGTTTTAGTATCCACAGCAGGGCGTTTTTTGTGATACGTTACAATACAGCGTCACCAGTCTTATGCGGTCTAACTGTGTTGGTGAGGCAGTAAACTTATCCACAGGGCAGTGACACTGCGTCACTTCAATTCACTTTGGAGGTGTGACATTTATCCGGACGAACTACAGGAAGAACATGAAGTCCTGGCAGCAGTTGCAGCTTTCCGCAACCGCCCACCCCAGTCCCAGCGCCTGTATACCCACACGATAAAATTCTGGACCAACCTGTTGGAGCCACTGTTTGGCAGCATGCACAAGGAAGTCATCATCTTCAAACCTTGTTCCACGAAGAGAGTCCTTCAGTTTCCCAAAGAGATGATAGTCACATGGAGCCAGGTCAGGACTGTAAGGCGGGTGTTTCAGTGTTGTCCATCCGAGTTTTGTGATCGCTTCCACTGTTTTTTGACTGACATGTGGCCGTGCATTGTCGTGCAACAGCAAACCAAGCTGCTTTTGCCAATGTGGTCAAACACAACTGAGTCGAGCTTGAAGTTTCTTCAGTGTTGTCACATATGCATCGTAATTTATGGTGGGTCCACTTGGCATGATGTCCACAAGCAAGAGTCCTTCGGAATCGAAAAACACCGTAGCCATAACTTTTCCAGCAGAAGGTGTGGTTTTAAATTAATTTTTTTTCTTGGGTGAATTTGAATGGTACCACTCCATTGGTTGCCTCTTCGTCTCTGGTGAAAAATGATGGAGCCATGTTTCATTACTTATCACAATTCTTCCAAGAAATTCGTCTCCACCATTCTTGTACTGTTCCAAAGTTTGCTCCATACCGTTTTTCTTGTTTCTTTGTGAGCCACTGTCAACATCCTGGGAACCCACCTGCCACAAACCTTTTTTAACATCAACACTTTCAGTATTCTGTAAACACTTCCTTCCCCTATCCCAATGTAGCGTGACAATTCTTTCAGTGTGAAGTGTCTGACAGCAGTCACCTATTCATTAACTCTCTGCACATTGCCTGGATTGTGTGCAATATGAGGCCCGCCGCTGCGAGGACAATCCTCAATACTGCTATGCCCGCTTTCATCACGTACCCTGGTTGACCACGGACTAACTGTACTGCGATCGACAGCAGCATCTCCATTCACCTTCTTCAACCTCTTGTGGATGTTTCCCACTGTCTCGTTTTCACAGCACAGCAATTCTATGACAGCACGTTGCTTCTGACGAACGTCAAGTGTAGCAGCCATCTTGAAGACATGCTGTGATGGTGCCACTCACGGGAACAGGTTGAACTAAATTTGAAAAGAAGCAGGAAGGATGTGTCTACACACTGTAAAACTTTCACACATGCAGAATGGAAACTGTGTTTTTACAAAAATAGTTTGCATTTCTTTTGGAGTGACCCTCAAATCAGTTAACAATATTGACATAGATGTGGAATTTTTCATGTATGCATGTAACAGGTAAGAGAAAAAAACGAAGCAAAAATAAGATGGTGACAAATAAGACAGGAAAGACAAATCAACCCAAAATGTGACTCATAGTGATGAGATGGACACTAGCTTACAAAAGGAAGACTGCGACCTGACTTTCAAAAGGATTTTGTGGAAGCAATAAACAACATAATAATGTGCAGAGACACGTGCAAGGTGTCCCAAAAGTCTGTTACCATTTGAAAATTCAATACTTCATGGAATAACGTAGATAGAGTGTTAAAAACTGACGCACATGATTAAAATGTAACAGGGTTTTATTGACAGAAAAAGCATACAAAATGACTTACAGATGGTGTCTCATATGATACAAAAGCAATAATTAGCATCAATTGATTTTTAGCAAAGACACCGTTCCTTATAGCAAATGTTCAACATATCAGCCTCATTCATCAACAATAATTGTAGTTGAGAGACAACATTATGAACATCACTGTAGAGCATAGTGGCATGTATGGTGAAAAATTGCTGTTGGATCTAGTCTTTTAGCGTCCCTAACGAGGTCAAATGATATCCTAAGAAATTTTGGTCTTATGTCAAAGCGGTAGGTGGATCAAAACAAAATGTTCAGACACTCTGTGACCAAAATGGTACTGAAACAGAGGATGACAGACTAAAGGCCGAAATACTAAATGTCTTTTTCCAAAGCTGTTTCACAGAGGAATACTGCACTGTAGTTCCTTCTCTAGATTGTCGCACAGATGACAAAATGGTAGATATCGAAATAGACGACAGAGGGATAGAGAAACAATTAAAATCGCTCAAAAGAGGAAAGGCCGCTGGACCTGATGGGACACCACTTCGATTTTACACAGAGTACGCGAAGGAACTTGCCCCCCTTCTTGCAGCGGTGTACCGTAGGTCTCTAGAAGAGCGTAACGTTCCAAAGGATTGGAAAAGGGCACAGGTCATCCCCGTTTTCAAGAAGGGACATCGAACACATGTGCAGAACTATACACCTAAATCTCTGACGTCGATCAGTTGAAGAATTTTGGAACACGTATTATGTTCGAGTATAATGACTTTTCTGGAGTCTAGAAATCTACTCTGTAGGAATCAGCATGGGTTTCGAAAAAGACGGTCTTGTGGAACCCAGCTCGCGCTATTTGTCCACGAGACACAGAGGGCCATAGACACGGGTTCACAGGTAGATGCCGTGTTTCTTGACTTCCGCAAGGCGTTTGATACAGTTCCCCACAGTCGTTTAATGAACCAAGTAAGAGCATATGGACTATCAGACCAATTGTGTGATTGGATTGAAGAGTTCCTAGATAACAAAACGCAGCATGTCATTCTCAATGGAGAGAAGTCTTCTGAAGTAAGAGTGATTTCAGGTGTGCCGCAGGGGACTGCCGTAGGACCATTGCTATTCACAATATACATAAATGACCTTGTGGATGACATCGGAAGTTCACTGAGGCTTTTTGTGGATGATGCTGTGGTACATCGAGAGGTTGTAACATTGGAAAATTGTACTGAAATGCAGGAGGATCTACAGCGAATTGACGCATGGTGCAGGGAACGGCAATTGAATCTCAATGTAGACAAGTGTAATGTTCTGTGAATACATAGAAAGATAGATCCCTTATCATTCAGCTACAATATAGCAGGTCAGCAACTGGATGCAGTTAAATCCATAAATTATCTGGGAGTACACATTAGGAGTGATTTAAAATGGAATGATCATATAAACTTGATTGTTGGTAAAGCAGATGCCAGACTGAGCTTCATTGGAAGAATCCTAAGGAAATGCAATCCGAAAACAAAGGAAGTAGGCTATAGTACGTTTGTTCGCCACTGCTTGAATACTGCTCAGCAGTGTGGGATCCGTACCAGGTAGGGTTGATAGAAGAGATAGAGAAGATCCAACGGAGAGCAGCGTGCTTTGTTACAGGA
Organism: Schistocerca nitens; assembly: GCF_023898315.1. Lineage (NCBI taxonomy): Eukaryota > Metazoa > Arthropoda > Insecta > Orthoptera > Acrididae > Schistocerca > Schistocerca nitens. Next base: position 253,136,047 of record NC_064618.1, read on the forward strand.
TCATTTAGTAATCGCGAAAGCGTTATGGAGATGACAGATAAACTCCACTGGAAGACTCTGCAGGAGAGACGCTCAGTAGCTCGGTACGGGCTTTTGTTGAAGTTTCGAGAACATACCTTCACCGAAGAGTCAAGCAGTATATTGCTCCCTCCTACGTATATCTCGCGAAGAGACCATGAGGATCAAATCAGAGAGATTAGAGCCCACACAGAAGCATACTGACAATCCTTCTTTCCACGAACAATACGAGACTGGAATAGAGGGGAGAACCGTTAAAGGTACTCAAGGTACGCTCCGCCACACACCGTCAGGTGGCTTGTGGAGTATGGATGTAAATGTAGCTGTAGACCTGGAAGGCCAAGCATGATGGTAGTGATGGCTCTGCATGCCATATTCACCAGATGGTCTGCACATGAGATCTTTCCATGTGTAGCAAAATACCATGGAGTGCCATTTGCATAAGAATCATACCATTCAGTTGGTGTTTATCAGACAGGCTAGGGACAATGAAATTCTGTAACATATCAGCATAACTCGCACCTGTTGTGCTGACTGTCTGCAAAGCAATGCCCCACATTTCCTTGAAATAAAAGAGACTGATCACGAATGATGTGATAAATCCACACTACACTGTGGCTTTCTTGTCATGCACTGGGGTATCTACGACTGTTCTAGGATTTTCAGCCACCCACATTCTGCAGTTGTGAGTGTTGACAGATGCTCAAAATGTCAAATGGGCTTCATAGGTCCACAACACGTCAGACAACCAATAGTCATTTTCCCCCACTCTTTGAAGTGCTCACACAGCATATGTTCTCTGCATCACAGAACTGATGGATAACAGTTTATGAGGAAACGGGACTTTGAGGATACACCTTAGTGATCTCTAAACAGTAGTGCAAAAGTGGTGGTGTGATATGTGACTTCAGGAGCACTACCTTACCATGTGGGCATGAGCCTGCTAAAGTCTCCATTCCTTCCAGAACTGTCCAAGTAGCAGTAGCACTTCTGTCTCATTGTCCACTATAGGGCTGCTCTTCTGAACATTCCATGGCTTCAGAATTTGCGATAATTTTTTTCACAGTGGTCCTTATTGCATGAGCTTTACACACTGGAATACCCTTCTTTTGCTAATATCAAGCTTAAGTGATTGATTCTCTATTCTGATGATAAAGCTTTTGTAACCATGCCTTTTCTGGCAAAGTCTACATGACATGATTGCTGGTGCATGTGACTCCCTCTCTCGCTATAGCTCATAAAAAACAATTCTCATTCAGTGTCACTGATCTGTTGCTGTCCAGTACCATATGTTGGTCAGTTTTTACACTTGTTTTTAATTTCAGTAAAACCTTACGTCATTTCAGGCATTGTATCAAGTATCACCTCTCTACTTACATTATTCAGTGAATTAGTGCATTTTTATATGTTAACATAACTTTTTGGTCGTCCTGTATATTAATGTATGGGTGAAATCAGCAATAACATCCTAAGCCTTCTGAGCACTTTTGGTGTGTCACAAATGGTAAGCACTGCTACTAGGGTATCAAAAGTTCAGTGTCAGTTTTAGACCAGATAGCACAGGGAAAACTGTAAAGTATTTATAAGAGACCTTGGCCATTCTGATCATTACTGTCAAATAATAAAGATAAAGGCACCCTTGATAAAACCTGCAAAACAGCAGGCCTACAAAAAGATTATCTTTGAATGTAAAATACGTACTTTTCATAGGGCACTAGCAACTAAAACCTGGAATGAAGTATGTATGGAAAACATTGTAGGTGTTAAGTTCTTTAATTTTGCACATTGTCTAAATCAATTTATGAGGAGGCTTTTTGAAAAGTAGCCACTTCTGCAGCAGAAGCTAAAGAAAACAGACTTACAGCTGCAGGTTTTAGAAAGTCCTCCCAGACACTTAAATTTCTCAGTTCTCTACAAAGTCACTACATTAATCCACAGTTCCTTGGTTATTATCAAAGGTACAGAAAAATATGTAGGAGATTACTGCATGCTGCCAAACAATAATGACAAATCAAAGCAAAGTAGTGTGGGATGACATAAAACAAGAATCTGGGAAATGCAGACACGACTATAACAACATACAAATTGAATATGGTGGTATAGTAATGGAACACACTCATGGATTGGCAAATTTTGTAAATGACTATTTCTCTGGCATTGTAGTGAAGCTGCAACAAAACTTTTTAAAACACGTGTAGCATCCACAATGGCTTGCATGGTACAATGATGCTGCTTCTTACAACAGAGTTTGGAAGTCAGGAAGACTACACAGAAATTAAAAAAATAAGAAGTTGGCAGAGATATGTGAAGTTAAAGTCTCTGTTCTAAAGGCATGCATAGAGAGCAAACAGCTCCCATTAACAACTGAAGCAAATGAGCCCTGTAGTTCAGATATTTCACCAGAGTATCTAGAGCATGTACAAGTTGAGCTGTTACTAAAGGAAGGTAATGCAAAGAGTATTGAAATCAACAGGCCAGCTTCATTACTGTCTGCATTCTCAAAAATAACTGAATCAATGATGAAAGATAGGCTAATAAATGACATGAATAGATACAACCTTATAATGAAGCACAGTTAAATTTCCAAAGAGGAGAAGTATAGTATCAATCACTACAGGTTTCACAAAAATGTTACGTGAAACTCTTGGCAAGGATGACTGTTTTACAGACACGTCTGTAGCATTATCCAAGGCTTCTGACACCACTGTTTATCATAATATACAGTTAAACATGCTAGAAACACTATGTGTAATGGGAATAGCAAATGAGTACTTCCAGTCTTACATAGAGTGACTTCAAACATCTGATGAAAATTATTTAGTAAAGCATTTGCCAGGTTACAAGCATGTAGGTGTCCCTCAGTGTTTTGGCTCCAATTCTATTCATAATATATATAAATAATTTTACAGACGATATCAGATATAGATAAATATTTCTTCTTGCTGATGACAGCAACATCACAGTCACTGTTAAAACACCAAAGCTCCTATTAGAGAAAGTTAATGAAATTCACAGGGATATCTACAATTGCACAGGATGTAGTAAATTAATATTGGACATAAATAAAACAAACAGTATGCACTTCAGTGCAAAGAGTGAACACAATTCTGTCACATTACACACAGATGAAAAATTTATAGACTGTGTAACAAATACCAAATTCTTGGGGCGTTATTGATTGTCAATTAACATGCACTGAACACACAAAGATTCAGGTAAGAAGTAAGTCATCATAATCTTTTGCTCTTACAGTTCTAGCATCAGTTTGCAACAGCTGAGGTCCTAATACTACATACACTCATTTACTAGTTACAGTATTCTTTTCTGGAGATCCTAGGCACAAAACATGGGTAAAATTTTTAAAGTGCAGAATAGGGGAAATAAGAGTAATAACCAGAAGCAGTAGTCAGCCCTACCTTAAGGAACTGTTACAAAAAATTGGTATCCTTACTCAACAGGTGAGTACATCTACTAACTGTATTGTATGTCAGGGAAAATATTACTAAGCATTTTACTAATACTTCTATGCATAAATACATAATCATGGAACAAGAGCCAATCAGGATTTAAATTTACAGAAAGGAAAAAAAAGGAAAAAAAAGAAGCTCAAAATGACATTTTCTATCAGGGAATAAAACTGTATAATAAATTTCCTGATGAGTTGAAAAAGTTAGTGACATACACCTTGTATAAATGAAGCACTTTTTTTTCGCTTGTTCACAAACCTCATTACTATTATATGACCTAGGTTTCTGGTTATATATCCATTTTCTAGAAAACGGTGCTCCCAAAGATGGAGATAAACACATAAACTACCATATTTAATCTGTTGCTTCTTCCTCAAACTGTAAAAGTTACTTCTGTTGACAACTGAGACACAGCTATGTTTGTGTTCTAGAACATTCATTAGGACTCCATTTACAACAAATATGAATAAACGTAAATGGGTGTAGACATACTTGCACAGGAGTGGGAACTTTTGTCATTATCTATTTATGGATGATGGCAGCAAGGTTCTTGTCCCATGATATATGTCTGTTTGTGTCTGTATATGTGCAGATGGATATGAGTGTGTGTGCAAGTGTATACCTGTCCCTTTTTCTCCCTAAGGTAAGTCTTTCCACTCCCGGGATTGGAATGACTCCTTACCCTCTCCCTTAAAACGCACATCCTTTCGTCTTTCCCTGTCCTTCCCTCTTTCCTGATGAAGCAACAATGGGTTGCGAAAGCTTGAATTTTGTGTGTGTGTTTTGCGTTTGTTAGTGTCTCTATCAACATACCAACTCTTTCGTTTCGTAAGTTACATCATCTTTGTTTATAGATGTATAAAAGTATACATATATTGAAGAAATAGGTACCACACTGTGTCACATTTTCAATGCAATACATGAAAAACTTTTGGAGATTTGAGATTTGAAGAAATGAACATCTACATTTGTACTTATACAGAAACTGTGAATGCCCCTAATCATAAATCTCTAAAAGTTTTGGACTGAATGTCTTGAAATTTTGACACAATATTGTTGTATTGGAACCCATGTGATTTTATATACCAGTTTCTTACCATATGAAATATATAATTTCATATAAATTTAATAATACAGAACATTATTACATAAAATCTTAAAAAGTTTTATTTAAAGAACTAGGTACTTAAACACGTGCCTCTATTAGAACCCAACATGTGTCAAAGTTCCAAAGGAATTGGTCAACACCTTTCAGATATTAATGATTTTGAACAAACTGACATCTACATTTTTATGTATATGGATTTGTGATTTCATTATAAGCAATGTTTGCCCAATACAGCATGCCTGACATTCTTGGAAAATAATCTAAGAAAGACCACTTTTCATGATTGGTTGTTTATCTTTTGAACTGAAGAAACATCTACCTGATGTTTGCAGGACACAAAAAACACAGATAAATCTTTTGTCTTTGAAATTTTGCTTATCCTATTAGAAATTTTACCTATAAATGGTAAACTGCACCATTTCCTTTCTGGTCTATCTACATTGCTTACTTGATAAAGTACGGATATGGCTTGCTTTTTTGGTTTTTTTTTTATTGAGACTGTTGTCAATCATGTTGGATTTAAATTCATTATTTCTAGCTATTGCTTTTGTTTTTTTAGGTTCCTGGTCATAGTCTTCTTGTAATATAGGCATAGAAAAGAGATGGTAGCTCCTGAAGTGGAGTGCTGAATGTATGTAGGCTATTAAATGTTGAGAGGAAGCTGTGATGCATGTGTCAGTAAAGGAGTCTTTCTGGTAAAGTTTAAATTTGTGGCTACTGTTTTCTATATGTAAGTCGGTGTCTAGGAAATTAATGGAGGAATCCCATAACTCCACACTGATCTTTAAGTTAGTATGCCACTGGTTTATGTTTTCCAAGAACTTCTGGAGTTTCCTAGTGGAACCTTTCCAAATACAGAGAATATCACTGATATCTGTGCACCAATACACAACATGTTTTGCCAGTGTTTCACCCTTAAGAATATCAGTCTCCAACTTGTCCCTTAATATTTCTCCTAGCAAGGGGTATAAAGGTGAACCCATTTTGAGATCATCTGCTTGCTTATAATAGTTCCCTAGAAAGCAGAAACAGTTTTGATTTGAATCACATTTTACTGTATGATATACAGCTGTTCTTCTAGATTAATGATGAGTAAACAGAATGATTGTGACACAATATGTATACAGTCTTCCACATGAATGCTTTACAAAAAGCTGTGTACATTAAGAGAGACTAATTTGCTTTTGTTGTGATGTTAACAACTGGTAACTTGTTTACAAAATCTAAACTGTTCTTAATGCTGTATTTCTCTTTGAAGTATTCTTCAAAGGAATCTTAGGGTCCCATAGCTGTATGGCGTACCCAAACTTGTCATGATACTAAGTACAGGAACTTAAAAGACACCCTCCTGAATATTAATTCAGGAGCACAGTCAAATATAAGTTGCAGTGTGAACTATTAGAGTAGGTTTCAAATCTATTACTGTGATACTCATTTTTAGTATGTTTTGTGAGTGCTGCAATAATTGTATGAAACTGAAGTTAACATATGGCATAACTGTAAACATTGACACTCAGATTGTTTTGTTGATGGAGATTGTTTAGGTGATTGCATAGATCATAAGTATACATCATACCATATGATTAAGTAATTTGTAAATGCAGTATTTTGGAAATCTAAGAAACAAGGAAGTGTTACAAAATAATCTACTTTTGCTTAGTATGTAACATTGTCAGAAGTTGTCACTCAGATTAAGAGAATTCTAGACACTTTTGAGTATTTTTTATGCGAAGTCAGATGAGCCACTTAAAGTACATGAAGAAAATTCAGGAGCAGTCAGTATTGCTAGATATGTTAACTTTGTCCGCAGCTCATGGTCGTGCAGTAGCGTTCTCGCTTCCCGCACCCGGGTTCCCGGGTTCGATTCCCGGCGGGGTCAGGGATTTTCTCTGCCTCGTGATGACTGGGTGTTGTGTGATGTCCTTAGGTTAGTTAGGTTTAAGTAGTTCTAAGTTCCAGGGGACTGATGACCATAGCTGTTAAGTCCCATAGTGCTCAGAGCCATTTTTTATGTTAACTTTACTAAACTTTCAAAGTATATTGAAGTATATCACCATTTTGTGAATGAAATTACAGACATTTATAAAGTACATTCAGAAAACAATGTAGCAACCATTTTAGCAAATATTTGAGCAAGGATAAATTTATAAAATTTCAAGAAATACTTAATGTAATTTGACTGCAACATAAATGTTGGAATGTGGCACAATTATATCAGTAGCATCTACAGGGTTGAGAGGACTCTCAACAGTGAGAACAGGCAGTTCTGTTCTGTGTGTATGTTCACTATGTAAAGATAAATGTACATTTTTTTGCCTAGTCACTAATAAATAGTTTAAACAATAACGTCCTGTTACTCTCCTGAGTACGACATCTCACTCACAATTGGGGGGGGGGGGGGGGGGATGCTACCTCAGTTTTCCCGGCAGACTGAAGGGAGGATCTGAAGTTGCGTATGGCACATGGTACACATGTTGTGGTCCTGGAATCAGTTTCCTATATGTACTAAAGGGAGCACAAAGGGCGTAGCAGCATGTTCATCATCCTGGAGTCAGAAGCACATGTTCATAGTGTGAGCAGTGACAGTGCAGAGAGATGTGACGAAACTATTTTTCATATTACAAATTATCTAGTGGAAACTGTGTATGAACTAAAGAATATTGTACAATAGGGGAAGGGTGAATGGATGAGACAGTACAGTTGTTACAACACAGTTTCTTGTAATCGGGAGAATGGTGTTTTTTCTCTGTCTGGCCATCCTGATTGTGGATCTCCCAAGGTTTTCCTAAGCAACTTCAGGAAAATGTTGAGATGGTTCCTTCATCAAGGGCATGGTTGACCAGCTGTTTTCTCCTCATAAAGTTCACTTATGTATTCTGTGTGTATGTGAATTTTCTTGAGTTATTTATTTTTATGGTATTATGGTGGCAAATCCAGTAACATTTGTAACATGATCCCTAGATGAAACTGAATGACATAACCTGTAATGATAATAAAATATGAGATGTAGATGCAGACCAGATACAGAAAACTTCACAAAATACTTATTTATAAATATTTATGAGTGCATTTGTACTGCATTACAGAGACCATATGAACAACAAACATGGACAGAGATTTTTTTATTAGCTCTCATGCAATCAATGTAATAAACTTCATTTGGTAATTTCAGTAAGTACTAATCGAATATTTCCTTTGTATGTCTTATGTTGAAGTAAATGCTTGTTAGCCTCTAAATGTAACTATCAAATCTGAAATGAAAAATTTAAAAATGTTACTCATATGAGAAACTTTGGTTCTAGTCTTTATCATTCAAGTTGATTGGAATGTAAAATGGTTTTTGCACCTGTCTTTCTTCTAAATGGAAACTTTGTCATATTTTGCACAAACAACTGCAAGTATTGTTAACATGAGTGTAATCCTTAATTTTTAAAACAATTTGTATGCATCTGAAGATAATTCTGATATTTTTCTGACATGTTTTGTGCGTTTTTTTCTAATTCAATTTATGAACAAGCATTTTCGTCATTTTATGTATGTTTTGTGAATAGTTATATGGTAATATTACTTCTTTTCCTGTGCAATAAGATCTAGGAAAAACTTATACTGCTTTAAAACAAAATTGTTGTTGTTGTGGTCTTCAGTAGAGAGAGACTGGTTTGATGCAGCTCTCCATGGTACACTATCTTATGCAAGCTTCATCATCTCCCAGTCCCTACTGCAACCTACATCCCTATCAATCTGTTTAGTGTATTCATCTCTTGGCCTCCCTCTACGATTTTTACCCTCCATGCTGCCCTCCAATACTAAATTGGTGATCCCTTGATGCCTCAGAATATGTCCTACCATGTGGTCCCTCCTTCTGGGTCAAGTTGTGCCACAAATTTCTCTTCTCCACAATTCTATTCAATGCCTCCTCATTAGTTATGTGATCTACCCATCTAATCTTCAGCATTCTTCTATAGCACCACATTTCGAATGCTTCTATTCTCTTCTTGACTAAGCCATTTATCTTACACATTTCACTTTCATACATGGCTACACTCCATACAAATACTCTCAGAAACGACTTCCTGACACTTAAATCTATACTCGATGTTAACAAATTTCTCTTCTTCTGAAACACTTTCCTTGCCATTGCCAGTCTACATTCTATATCCTCTCTACTTCGACCATCATCAGTTAGTTTGCTCCCCAAATAGCAAAACTCCTTTACTACTTTAAGCGTCTCATTTCCTAATCTAATTACCTCATCATCACCCGATTTAATTTGACTACATTCCATTATCCTTGTTTTGCTTTTGTTGATGTTCATCTTTATATCCTCCTCTCAAGACACTGTCCATTCCATTCAGCTGCTCTTCCAGGTCCTTTGCTGTCTCTGACACCATTTCAATGTCATTGGCAAACCTCAAAGATTTTACTTCTTCTCCATGGATTTTAATTCCTACTCCGAATTTTTCTTTTGTTTCCTTTACTGTTTGCTCAATATACAAATTGAATAACATTGGGGATAGGCAACAACCCTGTCTCACTCCCTTCCCAACCACTGCTTCCCTTTCATGCCCTTTGACTCTTGTAACTGCCATCTGGTTTCTGTACAAATTGTAAGTAGTCTTTCACTCCCTGTATTTTAGCCCCATCACCTTCAGAATTTGAATGAGTATTCCAGTCAACATTGTCAAAAGCTTTCTCTAAGTCTACAAGTGCTAGAAATTATAACATCCACGGTATATATATATTTTTATTACGAGTGGAATATGAACGTGTGGATAATATTCATTCAATTATGTAATTATTTCTTAAAAAGATGATAATTATGTAAAACAGAGACAATATTTGTCTCACATTCTTTGTTAATCTATGTCACTCTTTTCTTTTGTTTTGTACCTTTTTGTCGTCTTCTTCTGATGTACATCGCCTACGCAAGACGCGAATCGTTTTGAGGTCTGTTAAATGAAAACCATTTAATGTAAAATTATTGTACTTTTATGTTCATTTGCTGGTAAAAACAAATAGAACCAAATGCATTAAAACTATTTATGATTAATTATTGAAAATTCACTTCCTCCTTTTATTATAATTTTGTATTAATTGTTTTATCATAGCTGCAAGAAGTGCAGCCATTGTTTGTTGCGATTATATAGCAACTTCGTCTGTACTTCTAGTTGAAAATAGCATGGGTATGTGTTAAACTGATTTTCAAAACAATTTAATACTTTTTTTATTGGTGGCATCAATTTAAATGGTTTAAATGATTTATTGGGAAAAGGAAAATCTTAATTAAAAAGGAAATCCTCTATCTTTTGTTGGCCGCCATATAACTTTTATCACAGCGGCAAATTTAAATTACTTGAAACTGCAAACTTTCAATATTCCAATGTGTAAGAAATAAATGTGCACCGGTGGTACTGAACTCTATTTATAAAAGAAAAAATTAATTGAATCAGACTGCATTTTCTAAGAACAGTGCTGATGGTATTTATTGTTGAACAAGATTTCATTGCTGATGTATGTGGCCAAAATTAAACAATGCACGAATCACGGAGAAAAATATTCCTGGTAGCATACATCAGTGTTGTGTGCGGGTGGTATTCTGTGGTTCCCTTTCGTGATCAATTTGCTAAGAATAATTAAATCCATCGAAGACAAAAATTATAAAAGCTCTGATGTACAATCTGCAATTTTAGTGGTATGAACACAGCTAACAGTCAACATTATTACACTACGTCAGGTGGAATTCTTGTGCAATTTGAACAAAATAATTATCTGGGAGAAGTTGTTGTATGAATAATACATGTGTATAATATTGTCAGTGTCATTTACAAAAACAAATCAATGCAACTGCTAAAAAAAATTGAGTGAATTCAAACTGCAGAATACCATAGAGTATCGTATCATCCATATTCATTGGACTTGTCCATGTTGATGATACACAAAAACCACCACGAAATGTAGGTTTGCCTTTCCTTAATCTATTTTCTAAGATAAGTCATAGGGTCAGTATTGCTTCACATGTTCCAACATTTCTACAGAATCCAAACTGATCTTCCCCACGGTTGGCTTCAATCAGTTTTTCCAGTCATCTGTAAAGAATTCGTTTTAGTATTTTGCAGCCGTGACTTATTAAACTGATAGTTCGGTAATTTTCACATCTGCTTTCTTTGGGATTGGAATTATTATATTCTTCTTGAAGTCTGAGGCTGTTTCACCTGTCTCATACATCTTGCTCATCAGATTGTAGAGTTTTGTCAGGACTGGCTCTCCTAAGGCCGTCAGTAGTTCTAATGAAATGATGTCTACTCCCAGGCTTTGTTTCAACTTAGGTTTTTCAGTGCTCTGTCAAACTCTTCACACAGTATCGTATCTCCCATTTCATCTTCATCTACACCCTCATCCATTTCCATAATAGTGTCCTCAAGAACATTGCCTAGTATAGACCCTCTACATACTCCTTCCACCTTTCTGCTTTCCCTTCTTTGTTTAGAATTGGGTTTCCATCTGAGCTCTTGATATTCATGCAAGTAGTTCTCTTTTCTCCAAAGGTCTCTTTAATTTTCCTGTAGGCAGTATCTATCTTACTCCTAGTGAGGTAAGCCTCTACATCCTTACATTTGCCCTCTAGCCATGCCTGCTTAGCCATTTTGCACTTCCTGTGGATCTCATTTTTGAGACGTTTGTATCCCTTTTTGCCTGCTTCATTTACTGCATTTTTGTATTTTCTCCTTTCATCAATTAAATTCAGTATCTCTTATGTTACCCAAGGATTTCTATTAGCCCTCATCTTTTTATCTACTTGATCCTCTGCTGCCTTCACTATTTCATCTCTCAAAGCTACTCATTCTTCTTCTATTGTATTTCTTTCCCCCATTCTTGTCAATCGTCCCCTTATGCTCTCCCTGAAAATCTCCACAAACCTCTGGTTCTGTCAGTTTGTCCAGGTCCCATCTCCTTAAATTCCCACCTTTTTGTAGTGCCTTCCATTTTAATCTACAGTGGTATGGATGTTAAATTCCCAACTTAGTAATCATTGCAATAATCTTGAAAGAACACTCACATACACTGTATTAATAAAACGTTTTTGTCATCTTTTTATGAACATCACAGGTTTTCATATTCAAGTAGTTATGTTTGGCTTATAGTTTTGTAAGTGAGCTTGCACACAATTACATTCCTACTCAATGAAAACTTTAAATAAAATTTTTTATATAAATGTTTATTTCTGTCTTGCTTCTTAATGGTTCTGCTAGCTTTTTTTACAGATGTTTCTTAATGCATTCTTAGTCACCTTTTCGTTTTTGTAAAATTATTTCACTATAACATAGAGAACTGCTTGCTTAAAAGAACCAGATAGGTGTAAATTTTGTGTTATGATTTTTTTCTTTTATGGAATATGGGACAATTAAATGTTTAGGGATAATACATTCCATAGGGTCACAAAATCTCATATGTATGCTATGCATGACATTTTGTGAGAGGGTACTCCAAATAACTAAGATTTAACCCAGTTTTCACAATTAAGTGTTTGACACAACTTTTGAATTTGAAGTTATAGATAGCATTTTAGTTTTGATAGGTATAATACTTAGCTTTGATTGAGCACATTATACAATGGAGCTTTTTCAGCAATAATAATTGTATTTAGTTTGCTTTTGCTTTTGCTTTTGCTTTTGCTTTTGCTTACGCCTTTGTCCCGCAGTTTTCACAGGGTTGGCATGGTTACATTTGGATTTGGCAAGGTTAATTTGAAAGGGTGGCCGGTGCCCTTATTGCCACCACCCCGTACCCCCCGGGATGGAATCAGTGTACCCCAGATGTCTGCATCTAGTGTAAATCATGAAATAATGCAAACATGGTTCAAATGGCTGTGAGTCATGTATCTGTGGCGGAATGTGGGGACCAGCCCATTAGTCACCTAGTGTGATATGGAAAACCGCCCAAAAACCACATCCAGGCTGGCCTGCATACACGCCCTCGTTGTGCCGGATTCGATTCGGGGCCGGCACGCCTACCCATGTCATGGAAGCAGCACATTAGTGCTCTCAGCTGACCTGTCGGGTCAATAATTTAGTGTTTATGATTAATATCAACATTCCTGTTGGTCCCAGTACATAAACATACCATTCCACTTAATCATAGCTGGGGACATAATTTTTAAGATAAATGTATCTCATGCACACCATAACTTCCCAACATTTAATTTATTCAAGTAATAGCAAATGCCATTAAAATGACAAAAACGTGAAATTTTATTTAAGGTGTTCCAGGCTACAATTTGTAATTATTTAAATGGTCACCTTTTGGTTAGGAAAATGTAATTACCAATTTTATTTAACTATTTTATTTAACATCAAATCACAAAATGGCAAAATATAAACACTGTCTCATAAGCATCCCATTCTGGAACAGCCCATCTTTAAATTATAGTTGCTTTGCATATATATATTACTATTTTAGTTCTTTAAATTTTCCAGCATGAAAATAAATAATTTTATTTATATTTGTACAAATGTGAAAACCTGACATAAGTAAAATAATTAAAATCACTTTAGAGTTATCCAGAAAGTTATGGTGGGCATCTGTATGTTACATATACCAGTGAAATGCATGCTGGGACACAGTGTACTTTCTTACTTCTTAGCAAGCACCTCAGTGCAGTTTAATTTGGTCCTAGATGTTAAACATGCAAAATGTGTGTCACTTGTCTTTTAAATGTGTGCTAGAACTCTTTTCTTTGTGTTTCCACTTTATTTCATTCAGGTTGTATGCTGAAGTGAGTATTCAGTATTGTTTGGTGTACAATTGTGAAATATTTTATAATTTTATCTGCTGTTATTATGAAAATTGTGACTTTGTTTAAGATGATCATTATTTTGAGGAAATATGCAACTGAAAATCAGCCAAGGTATGAGGGACAATAAATTCATGATCAATGTTATTGTAGGAGTCTACTTCTGTTCAGTAAATGTTTTTGGTCCTAAAGTGAGGAGCCCAGCAATGCTACTGAATAGTTCAATTTTTCAATCCAATTTATTAGCATCCTTGTAGTATATCATCAAATTGACATAGGACTTGTCAATAAACATTACAATTTAAAATACATGTACATGAAAATTTATAATTGAATTTACTTGTCACTTAGACATTACAATTTTAATAGAACTATAAGAACATTAACATAAAAATATACAAGTAGGATAACAATGTACAAAAAAAAAAAAATAAAGCTAGTGATTCTCACATCAAAGATTATTTCCATTCTTACATTAACACTGTTTCACACTTTCATAGAAAGAGCAAGTATTTAAATGTGAGCAATTAGACATATTTATTATGTCAGGGAAATATTAACTGCACTTTTATTCTCAACGGTTCATAAACTCTTCAATACTGTAAACACTATTGCTCAATAACATGTTTTTTAATTCTCTTTTAAATATGTGCAGATTGGTATTATTTTTAGTTCTTTGGGGAGAGAACTGTAGAGGAATTTGGGTTGGTATAGTACACTTTTGTGATACATAGCTGTTTTATGAATTTCTCTGTGGAAATCATTCCTATTCCTTGTTTCGTAGCTGTGAAATTCTCTGTTTAATGTAGAAAATTCCTCGTGTTCTTTTAAGAAACATATGCTTTCATATATGTATAAGGATGGTAGTGTCATGATCTTTAATTCTTTGAAAGCATGCCTACAAGAGTCTCTACATCCTATATCTTTTATTATTGTGACTGCCTTCTTTTGTAGTCTAAATGAATGTTTTGTTAGACTGATGTCCCCTCAAAACTGTACACCATATCTTAATAAACTGTGCATGAATGAGAAATAAACACATAACACTGTTTTAATATTACATGAGCTTTTAAGGATTCTAAGTATATAACATGTTTGACTTAATTTTTTGTTCAATGATATTACATGCTTTTCCCATCTTAAGTATTCATCAACCCATACTCCCAATAATGTAGTGTATGATGCTTGTTCAATCTTACACTTGCCCAGTTGTACTGTAAGGTTAGTTTTTATTTTATTTGTAATATTTCTGAAGTTGATCCACATTGTTTTTTTTTTGGCATTCACTATGAGTCTGTTTTCATTAAACCATCTATCTGCTTCGTCTGTTGCTAATGTGACTTTTTCCTGTAAGTCAGCTTCACTTTTTGCTTTAACAAACAAACTTGTATCATCAGCAAACAGTACTGCCTCTGCTTCAGATAGTTGACTTGGTAGGTCATTGATAAACATTAAAAACAGTAATGGCCCTAATACAGATCCCTGGGGTACTCCATATAAAACTCGAATCTTGATGAATATGTCCTATCTGCATGGCTTATCTCCACCTTCTGATACCTGTCTGACAGATATGATTCAAACCATTTGTGGGCAACTCCACATATCCCATAGGCATATAACTTCCTAAGCAGTAACTTATGGTCGATGACATCAAAGGCCTTTCATAAGTCTAAAAACAATCCACAATTTAATTCCTTTCTATTTATGGAATTTAGAATAAGTTGCAAAAAATTGAAGATAGCTGTTTCAGTTGATTTATTTTTACAGAAACCATTTTGCGCATTAACCAATATTTTATTCTTAATAAGAAATTTGTATAGTCTCTGATACATTATCCTTTCTATTATTTTTGAGAAACCTGACAACAATGATAAACGCCTCAAGTTACTAACATCATATTTATCACTGTTCTTGTGAAGTGGCTTTATAGTTGACATTTTAAGTTTTAATGGAAACACCCCTGTCTTAAAAGATTCATTTATAATTTCAGTGAGATGTGAGGCAATGTTTCTTGCACTTTGCTTAATGACTTTGTCAGGAATCCCATCACACCCATATGACATTTTATTTTTTAACTTATTTATGGCATTTAGTACCTTTGATTCAGTTACTGGATAAAGGAACATTGTCATTAAGTACCTCTGATTCAGTTACTGGATAAAGGAACATTTTCATGTTTTTACCTTGCTATTGGAATTGCATTTAGTTTTAATTAAATTTATGGCTATATTTGTGAAATGTTCGTTAAATATGTTGACAATCTGAAGTGGGTCCTTAACAGTTTTACCCCCACTTTTAATGACAAAGCTGTTAACTTTTCTTTTGTGTCTACCTATATTTTTATTTATCACCTCCCAAGTTGACTTCATTTTGTTGTTACCTTTCTCAATATATGAATCATTATCAAGCTTCTTAGCTGCAATTATTACTTTCTTGTACTGGCTTCTATAACATTTCACATGTGCTTTCAGTGCTACATTCTTCCTGGCTGATTTATTTAACTTTCTGAGAGTGTCTGATGACTTTCTAATCCCCTGTGTAACCCATGTTTTGGTTTTATGTTTAGTTTTGAGTCTTTTTATAGGAAAGGCAACATCGAAGCAGTGTCTGTAGCTTTCAAGCAATGAGTCAAACTTAGTGTTGACATCACCACTTGATTCACTACCCCAGTTGTTATTTTTCAAAATGTAATCAAAAATTCTTATGCTGTCATCATTTATAAATCTCCTTTCTTTGTAATTGTTATTGATAACAGGGTCCTTGTAAGATGTGACATTTAAACTCAATTTGATACCCTTGTGATCCGAGAAACCAGTGTCAATTACTTCAGTGTTATATTCACACTTGTCCTTGTTTATAAATACTTGATCTATTATAGTTTCAGACATATTTCCGCATCTGGTAACTTCATTTACATATTATGACACAAAAACAGATTGCACAGTTGCTGTTGTTTACTACAATCATTCTTAAAGTTAACATTAAAATCACCAAGAACAATTACATTATGTTTAAGTTCATTCAGTAGTCCCTCAAGGTTTTCCATCAAAATGGCAAAGTAGCCCAATGGTGATCGGTACAAACACACAACAGTAATTTTTAATTTCGTTAACTCACATATACTGTATTGAAAATCTTTTTCTATGCATTTTAGTTTACATTTAATTTCTTTTGATTCTACCCCTGTCCTAACATAAATACATGTCCCACCCCCTTTATGGTTGATTCTACAAAATTTGCTAATCATTTCAAAATTTGGAATAATTATGCTAGACGCTTGCATTTCTTTTACCCAGTTATCTGATAAAGTTAATCTTAGGATCTTATTTGATAGTGAGAATGATAGAACAGCTTTTATTTTATGTGGGATACTATTGTATGTCTATGTTGAACCACTTTTAGTGGACCTTTTAAAAGCTGATGTCTTTATCAGTTGAATGTGGAATTTTTACTTTTACTTTGTATTGCAGCTTATAAAGTTTTTTTATATGCCTTTAAAATCTTTCACACATATTTAAGTTTATAGTATACAGATACAGAATAGTGGGGTTGGGGGAGGGGGGGGGGCTAAATTTATTTGAAAGAGGAGCTTGCAATAATCTATTTGTCAAGCATGTTTCATTGCCATTAAAGGTATTTTCTTACCAAAGAAAATGAACTAAATGTCATGTTACTCTAGAACACAGTTCTGTACTGAAAAATGCTCTGTAACTGGGCATAGTAAGTAACTCAATCAATATGAAAAATGTTTTTATTAGAGGGTAAACATAGGGTGAAATTTTATTGTTTGGTATTGCATATGTTTTGCTTATTTGTGTATCCCATTTAAGTGTTAGACTGTTTATGCCAGAGCCAACAAAGAAGTAGTGGGACACAATAAAAAATAATGAAGACAACTTCTGTACATGTCAGTCTCCAACTACAGCAAAGCTTCAACAACTCAGCAATCATCAAAGGAAAATAACATTGCCTAGGCAACAAAGAACAAGAAACTGCACAACAGAATTGAATGGTCACTTTTTTGAAAACCCATAATTCTGCCCTATTGGGATGCAGCAGTTTGAAATTTGGCTCAAAAGTGCCTGCTACCTTCCTTTATAATGGCACAAAGGTGTGGCGCCCTGTAACATCACCCTCTTCAAACTGCAATGTGTAGACACTTGTGAAATTAGGTCAGGTGGAAGGTGGGTTCTTGATAGCACAGTGACACCAAACTTCACCACAATACTGTCCTATACCACGGTAGACATTTCACACAATTGGCAGGCCACCAAAGGCGCCCTTACCCCCAGCTCACTCAACTGAAGGGTGTTGAAGGGATTGCCTGCCTGCAGGCACCTAGGAATTGGTGATGTGTTGTCTCTGTACAGGTAAATTCTTAAAGTGCTCAACAAAGGTGTGCAGGTGCCACTGAATGTGTTGCCAAACTGGAGGGGGGGGGGGGGGTTGTCTTAGAGGGATCCTCTATCCTCTGCCATTTCATTCACGTATGTCTCAATCTCACACCACCCCACAATCATGCCACAGGAGGATGTGAAACAGGAGGACTGAAAAAATATAAACACACTTTGCTGTCCAGATCATGTTCCAGTTTCAGAAAATGGTGTTGAACAGGCCCTAGTGATCCCACCCTGAATACCAGAGAAAAAATTGCAGTCACACTACACCTCATCATGTTCAATGGGGTTGCAGCTCCACAATGTCCTTAGAGAAGAGTTAAATTGTCCAGGCATTACAGTAGTGTAAAAGTTTCTCAAGAACCTTCAGCCTTCCTTTGCAATGATACAGAAGCATGGCATCCTGTGACATCATCCTCAGGCTTGATGATGATTCAAACAGTGAGATGCATACACAAGTGAAAAAAGAACAGAGACTTCAAGTTCATGTGAGATAGAAGGTGGGTTAATGATGTCACATTGGCACCAAATTTCACCATGATTCTGCTCAACACCACAGTGCAAATGTCACACTATTGGAAAGTTGCCATAAGCCCCCATACTCATATATTTCTCCTTCTCTTGGCAGCTCTGTTATGGAGGTCAGCCTTAAAATCATATGGTTCTGTTGTGGGTGGTTGAGGAAAAGATTTCACAAATTTACAAGCATTTGGTGGTGAAAAATGACAGTTTGCAGTCATAGAGCAATAACAAATGCACCTACAAGAGAGACCAACCAAAGCCATATAACCACTGATAACATTTACACCAACACTGATATACTGATTGTGAAGCAAAGGTTCTGCAGACAGCAATGTCTGATCATTAAAGGTTAATGTGCTATATCCACAAATAAAAAAGGATCTGCACAGCAGAAATAACGCAAGACAAGAAGGAAGTCAGAATTATCAATTAATAAGACATGAATATTTTTAAAATCACACTGAGGAAAGGAAGTCAGAATGAATAAGCACAGGGCACAAATAAGTATGATGCATTTCTTACTGCACTGGTGCACCATTTTTGTGAAGTGTTCCTCACAGTGATCAGTTAAAATAACATGGTCATCATAGGCAATGGGTTGTCAAGACATATTCTAAGTCTGTACTTGACTAAAATCTTTTGTCCAACCTCGTCATCAACCATGTTGTGCCTAGGAAGCCCGCATACTCAGTTCACTAGCAAACAATCAAACAACTTGTAATTGCCAAAATGATTGTTATTATTGTAATAAAACTCATTAACAAGATGTGTCACAAGCAAAGGGTGACATACATAATAATCAGTCTTTGCAGTGACTGCTGATCTCTGACAAAAGTCTGTCCTGAACTGCTATTGAAGTGGCTAATCTTGAAGCTGCTATCCAAGTCACTACTCTTGAGACTGCTATCAAACAGGACTGCACCAGTCGGGTGTGGCGCTTATGTCTTCTTCACATGCTTCTGCTGTCGCGTTGTCATCTGTAAGGGAGGTCGGTCAGTCTGTGATTGGCCGACTTCTCACAGCCATTTCTTTCCTGTTGTTCCCAACTAGCATGCCGGCACTTGACTCTACACTGTAACATTCCTCCCCCCCCCCCCCCCCCCCCCAAAATGATCATAAATGGAGTATGACAATGGGGGTGGGGGGAGTGGGAGGCAGGAGCATGGATGCTCTGATGGAGTGGTAGCTGTGGCTGCAGGGGATGTCAGACTTCCGGTCATACCCTACCATCCATCATTCGCTCTGGTGGGAACTTCCCCCAGAAAATGCACAGAGGGTACATGTCCACCTCCTAAGGCCCATACAATGATGTAAAAGGTGTTGGACATGGTAGTGTTGGTGGGTGCAGCTCCATCAGTAGGATGAGAGCAGGCAGAGGAGGCAAAGGTTCTGTCTCCATGGGGCTGTCCCATGGCATCTGTTGTGGCTGCGCTGTCCTCGGGATCTGTGAATCTGGGGGAGGAGATACAGAAGGACCACCGTGCACATGACTGGCGAAATTAATTGTGATGTTGTCACAGCAGTCTGTCTGGGCCTGAAATGAGACACTTGCATGTACCGAATTGATGTAGGATCTCACCTCATGCCCACCATCTGCTGCTGCTAAAAACCCTGTAAAACACAACATCATGCAGCGCGAAGCAATACTTGCCACCTTCATTTGGTGCTGGATGCTGAGGAGGGTAAAGCAGGTGGAGCAGTGTCCGATGGCATTGGAAGCAACTCTGCTGGTGATGGTCCATCTTGTGGATGCGAACGATAGGTGGCAAGAAACAGTTGCAAAGCTTCATCCTTGGTGTTTGTGGTATGAAGTTTGGCCATCTGCTGCTTGAAGGTTCTGACAAAATGTTCTGCTTTGCCATTGGTCTGTGGATGGAATGATGTATTAGTTAGATGCTGTACACCATTTTGTTCACAGAATGTTTCAAATTCATCTGACTTTAACTGAGGGCCATTGTCTAACACTATGACTTCATGCAAACCTTTGAGGCAAAAAATAGAGGACAACACCAGAAAGGTGCTGCACGACACTGACGAGTTCACTGGTACAGCAGAAGGAAACTTGCTACAAGAGTCTAGCTCAATCAACCAACGAATGTTCCAAAAAGGACCTGCAAAGTATATGTGCACACATTGCCATTGTGATTGCAACTTAAGCCAAGCAGAGAATTTTTGTGGCAAAGCAGACTGATATTCCACACATGTGTGATACTGTGACATCATTTGTTCTTTTTGGGTGTCCATAACCTGACAAGTACACTGTCTACGTGCTAACTGTTTCATATGAACAATCCCCCAGTGTCCTTGGTGAAGTAACTGTAACACTTCATTTCGCAAAGCTTAGGGGATCAACAAACGTGACAGTCCACTGCCATTCTGAACAAGAATCACACCTTGCTATATATTGAGGCTATGCTGATTTGCACAGTATCGATGTGCAACAGATTCTTTATGCTATGCAATAACTGAGGCCAAGCTGTGTGAATATATTTTAATAAAATGTTCAAATCTGAATCAGCTTCTGTGGCCTGTGCAATTTTCCTATAGTTTGAAGAAAACTATTGAAGCAATTCAGAATCGTGAGCATTGATGTGACAACAAGATGATGCGGAGGCACGAGAGCCTGTATCGGGGAGAATCGGAAGACATGAAAGTGTGTCCGCATTACTGTGTTGAGCTGTCACATGATACATGATCTTGTACTGGTATTGAGACAACAACAAAGCCCAACTTTGCAATTTTTGGGCAGTTTGTACAGGAACTGGCTTCATTGCATGAAACAAGGACTGCAATGCCCTGAGATCTGTTATTAAGTAGAATTTTCTGTCAGACAAGGAGCAGTAGAATTTGGTGACACCATACACAATAGCTAATGCCTCTTTCTCTATTTGCACATAGTTACACAGAGCTTTGGACAACACTTTTGGTGCGAAAGCAATAGGCCTGTCTATCACCTATTCCATATGAAAGCACTGCACCAATTCCATAAGACAAAATGTCAACTTGCAACACAGTGGTTTGTCAGGATCAAAGTGAACGAAACAATGATCACTGTGCTCAGTGATCGATGCTTCGTTCACTTTCATTTTAAAGTTTTTGAAAAGCTTCTTGGCACTCATCTGTCCAAACAAAGGGGACATTCTTGTGATGAAATGGAGCTGCAATTTGTGTAGCATTCAGTATGAACCGAATATAATAGTTCATTTTCCCTAAAACAAACTGCAATTCTGTGACATTGTGAGGAACTGGCAGGTCATGTATGGCTAACAAACGTGACTGAAGAGGATGTACACCTTGACTGTTTATGACATGACCAAGATACTGCAACTCAGATTTTAAAAGTTCACACTTGTCCAGTCTACACTTTAGTCCTGCATCAGATAACACACAACAAAGCATGCAAATTTGTATTGTGTTCTTCAGGTGTATGACCTGATATGACAATATTGTCCAAATAGTTAGAACAGTTTGGTACTTGAGCAGTCAGCTGTTCCAAATATCATTGGAAAATGGCAGGTGCAGAAACACTGCCAAAAGGCAAACACAAATATTCAAACAAGCTCAAATGAGTGTTCACAACACACATGGTTTTAGATCCTTTATCTAGTGGTATTTGAAGAAATGCCTCGTGCAAATCAGCACCTAATCTGTCCATGAAATCCTCTATGTGTGGCAATGGGTAAGCATCAATCACAGTTGATGGGTTGGCTCTAGACAAAGTCAGCAAAGAGGCGAATGCAACCTGATGTTCTGGAGAGCAAAACCAGTGGACTTGTCAATTAACTAGCTTGTATGGGTGCAATAGTTCTGCTGTCTTGCAGTTCTTTGAGTTCAGGAGTGAATTTGTCCCGTATCACAATGGAAACAGTTCTGGTGCTGCAAAATTTCGGCTGAGCATTGTCTTTCATAACAATATGCGCAACAACATTGTTAGTCTTGCCTAAGCCTTCAGAGAAGAGATGAGGAAATCTTTCAGTAAGCTAGTTACACTGTTGTTGGCATTGAATGCAGTCACTGACAATACATTGTCCTGAATTTGAAAGCCAATTAAATCAAACAAATCAAGGCCAAATATGTTTTCACTATCAAGTGATTGTAGCACAGTGAAAGCTGCAGCTCATGTATATGAGTGATACATGGCAGACAAAGTACATTTTCTGAGAATGGGAATGTCTTGCCCATTATAAGCCGTCAAGGGCATGCTAGTTTTACACAGGCATGGGGAGTCTAACAGTTTATATGTGTTAGGTAACAGAGGCACCTATGTCCAACTGAAATTTCACACATTTTCCATTAAGATGCAAATGAACAAAAAGTTTGTTGGACTGGCATACCACTGAAGAAATTGTTTGCTTTTGAATTTTGATAATGCCTGCAGAAGACTTTGAATACATGGCATTGATTACATGGGCCTTGCGACTAGATTTTTGTGAGTGGGCAGAATTCGTATGTTTGTTCCTTTGCAAGCATATGGGTTGTATGTGATCTTTCTTGTCACAAGCATATCGCTGTGCTTGTCTGGATGGGCAATATTGGCATTTGTGCTGTGAATGGCACCAAGGGCATGACTTAATTCTATTTGCCTGTTTATAGAACAGTTTATGCGACTTGGTGCACATGTGCTGTTGCTGCCTACTGGGCCAATCATGAGCAAAGGATGACTCCACCTGACAAATTGGTGGCTGCTCAAATTTATCGGCCACTGTGGCACCTTAATCACACCGATCTAGAATTTACACAATGTGATAGAATGATGGATCTGACTGTTTCAAAATCTTTTCTCTAAGTATGACATCAGTTAAATTGTACACTATTGCATCACACAAAGTAACTTCTGAATATAAAGCACCACAAGCACATTTGAATTAACATTTCCTCATCATACCCTGAAAATCTATTACCCACTCCTGATAAGTTTGTTGTGACCTTTTCTTTTAACAAACTGATTGGTACCTGGCTGCCACCACATTCACTTGTTGGTCATAATAGTTAGTTTGATAATATATAACACAACCATAGGAAAGTTCACTCGGAGTGGTGTTAAGGAACAATTTCTGAATCAGGCAAAAGACTGCACTTCCTACCATTGACAAAACGTAATGTAATTTCATTGTCCCTTATACTTCGTGAGCAGTGATGTGGACTTCATAATGTCACAACCACTCGAGCCATTCCTCTTCTTTTTCATTATACTGGTGAAAAGGAGGTATGAGCCCTGGAGCTACAGTTATTGTATGTTGGATTGCATTAGTTGTTTGGTTTGTGAGTAACTGCTGTACCATATTGAGAAGGATTGCCATTTGCTGCATCTGAAACTGAAACATCTGTGTTAGCTGTGCTGCATCTATTGCTTGTGGCTCAAGTGCCTGAAAAGAAGGTGGGAGAGGTGGGTTGCTCATTTTGGAATAGGCAAATGCAGTAAACAGACAAGCAAAGAAAATCTCTGCAATGCCTACCTGAAAACACTGAATAGAAAAAATACTATAAGAGAAACTATTGAAACATGTAAACACACCCATGCAAAGAAAAGACAAAGCAGAATTAAGGTGCCAGCAAAACACAAAAGCCCACGACAAAACAAAATCTGTGGCAGCCAGTTTGCTCTGGTAACAGGTTGTCGTGATGGTATTTGTTCACCTCATCGCCAATCTTTCATCCAGCCTTGTTGTCAATCTTGTTGTGACTAGGAAGCCTGCACACTTGGTTTGCTACACAAACAATCAAACAACTCATATTCATGAGTTTCATTACAATAAGAACAATTACAATACTTAACTTTGGCAACCACACAGATGTGTTGCAAGCAATGGGTGACATATGAAATAATCAGTCTTTGCATTTACCGCTGATCTGTAACTGATGAAAGTCTGTCCTAAACTGCTATTGAAGTGGCTAATCTTGAAGCTCCTATCCAAGTCACTAATCTTGAAGCTGCTATCGAAGGGGGCTGCACCAGACGGATACGATGCTTATGTTCACTTCACATACTGGCCAGTGCTGTCGTATCGTCATCCCATCCCAGAAGGAAGGTCAGTCAGCATGTGACTGGCTGACTTCTTCTCACAACCTTCTCTTCCATGTTGCTCCTGACTGGAATGCCGGCATTTGACTTTACACTGTAACATAAAGGATCTCACACTAACAGAGAAATTGCAGACTTATCAGAGACAGTATCATAAGAAGTACTGTCAATTACCCAAATAACAAGGCTTAACAAATTCAAAACCTAGAACATTTGAGCAACCATTCCATTCTTTGTTCCTGGAACCAGTGACAAAGCAGGAACTTATAAAAACCATTCAGAGACTAAAATACACGGAATCTACAAGATATGATGAACTATCTAATCAGATAATAAAGCATGAGAGTGAGGAAATAACAGAAGGTCTTTTGAATGTAGCAAACTGCTCAGTCCAAAAAAGTTAAAAGTAAGCAAAGTGGTGCCAACATACAAGAATGGCACCTACATCCCATTGTCTTTAATACTTGGTTTCTCAAAAATATTAGAAAAACTAATACAGTAGGTAATTCAAATTCCTTGAGAAACACAATATTCTTATTCTGACACAACACAGTTTTCAGAAGGTAGAATTAGACATTTCAGACAAAAGAAACTCTGAATCTACTATATTTCTGGATTTGTCTACAGCTTTTGACACAATCGGCCACATGGCTCTAACTGAAAAACTTACAAGCTGTGGCATACATCATATTATTATGATTATTTAGTGCAAAAAGATTTTTGTAGTTACAGGCAGTAATACATAAATAATGAGCAATGTTTTATTATCAATATATATTTAATTGCAATTATTTGTATGTAATGTGCATGAAAATAATGTTTTTGTACTACTGTGCTTTAGTCACCTGATTTAAACAGCATTTAAATACACTGCCCAATAAAAAGATGAAACATCCTTAAGTAAAGGAGGGAAAAAATGAAATTTCACCTTTTGAG
Organism: Schistocerca nitens; assembly: GCF_023898315.1. NCBI lineage: Eukaryota > Metazoa > Arthropoda > Insecta > Orthoptera > Acrididae > Schistocerca > Schistocerca nitens. The sequence continues at coordinate 253,161,308 of NC_064618.1, forward strand.
AGAGTGTATGATGTTATTTTAGTGATTACAATATCAAGTGAAACTTACAAAGAATATGGCAGTACACCACTTAATAGTACATGTTACACTGCTCTCAGCCCTGGATGCATGCACTGACTCAATTGGAAAGGGTGTCATAAAACAGTTTTATCCTTTTCTGAGACAAGCTGGCCCACACCTATTGTAAATGGTCCTTGATTCCCTACATAGCATTGGGATGGAGTCAACATCTGAGCAGGTAACACACATGTGCTATCAGGTACAGATCTGGGAATCTTGCTGGCCATGGGAGCACCTCAATATGCCGCAGACAGTTCATACACACACATGCCCTATATGGGTGAGCATTGCATTAATAAAAAATTGCACCATATAACTGTCACTTGATAGGTAACACATAAGGATGCAGGATGTTTGTGATGTACCATTCCGGCATCAGAGTCCCATTAATCATTACCAGCCATGACCTGAAGTCACATTTGATGGCTCCACACACCACAAAACCACATATTGTGATGCCATTTATCAGAAGTCCATGCTTCTAGGTCATGCCACCATGTCAGATGCAGCTGCTTATTTTGCAGTGTTAATGGCAGTCTATCTATGCGATGGTAATCCCCTAGTCCATTTACTGCTAGTCATTGACCAATGGTGTGGGATGATACAGAATGTTGCAGGTATTCTATTATTTATTCTCAGATGGCAGGCACAGAGGTGAAGGTGTTGCAATGTACTTGGTGCACAATAAGACAATCCTCCCTTATAGTGGTCAGACTACAAACTTGAACCTTGAACCTTGACAATGAGTATGCCTACTTTCAAATACCCCATCACACCACTGTTGCATCTGAAAGCCCCACTATTTTGGATATGCATGATTAGATCAGGTGATGAAATGGATGCTCTCAGTAAGGCCAATTTCAAACTCTGTCTGGTGATAACAACACTGCCTCACATGAAAATGTTTCATTTCCATTTGCTTTACAGTACTCTCTCAACATCTGATGTGTTCATATCCTTTATATACCCTACCAGGCTTGTTAACAACACTAAATATGAATGACACTAATATACTCTGGTGGCCATTCTCTGTGTCATGGAGAACTGCAACTGTCATCATTGACATACCAAGCAATTCTGTGTATGTGTACAATGTCACATTGACATCTGAGCATGTCTCAGGGGTGCTTCACTTTTTTGTGAAACAGTGTAATTTTAAGAATGGATACAAACATTGTCATGTCATAACTAGAATCATGTCCAAATCTAAAAGCAGAGTCATCAGTGAAAACAGAACAACTATCACTGAAAGTACATTTATTACAAACACCAGTATTTGGCCAGAACAGAATTGAGCCATCAGTGAAGAGTGCAGCTATTTATAAAAACATTGAATATTCCAGAATGCTGGTATTTAGGCACACATTGAATGTTCTAGAATATACAAACATTACAGACATAATATATTTCAAGAACCTTCCAAAACCTACCAATACTTAGTGACAAATTATTTCTTGTGGTAGGGTTTGAACTGGTGCCCTGCAGCATGCCAGCCAGCAATACTAACCACTACATCACTAGTGTGTGCATCACAGTACATGGCAATATGGAGGCAAATGTATGTACAAAGTTATTGTCATATTTACCAAATTTTTGTTTTAAGCTCTAACATGTAGGTCAAATATTTTAAAACATTAGATTAAGCTGATATGTTATCTATTACAAGTACACACTGTACATGATGTAGTCAAATTGCACCAAATAAAAATCAGTCAATTGGCCAAATGTCACTTGCCTTATGCAGGTAACATTTCCAAAAAGATTAATCTTATTCTACAGAAAGATTTTGTGAAGTGTGTTTTTTGACCACTGTCAAAGATTAGGGTACTTTTAGTGACTGTAAAGGATGACCTTTGTATGTGTAATGCAGGTGTCTGCATATCCTATGCAACTGTGGCCTGCCATATTTTGATCAGACATTTGGGACCTTGGAGGACCGCTGTATAGAGCACATGAATTACACATGCTTATAACAGCCAAGTAAGTCTGCTATTGCAAAACGTTGTCTCCCTATTGGTCATTCCAACTGGTTATAACAACACACAGATTCTGATATGAACTTCCATCTGTTGGGACAGTGTTATTAAGGAATCATTCCAGATGAAAGTAGCAAAAGATCTTGTAAACAGAGACAGAAGTTTTTGCTTCAGTTCTGCTTGGACTCTTGTTCTCCCCCTCTCAGCTGTTGGTAATTAATATTCTCTCAGCTGTTGGTAATTAATATTCACTAACAATAACTTCTGACCTCGGTCATTTTGGTTGTGTGGTGGCACAGGTGTTTATTAATCAGAAACTGTGCTTTAGAAGAAGGTGAAGACTTTCAAGGAGCCTGATTAATAGTTCAAACTTAAATGCTAACTACTGGATTTACAGTTAAATCATTGCAGGTTTTTGAGACCTAAATAAATTGTCAGTGGCTGCAGCACTATGGTACGTCTTTCAATCTTCAAAGGGAATTTTCCAGTGCCAAACAATTCAGGGTTGGACGTCAACAACTCTAGGTGTACTTAATCAACACTATTTGACAGAAACTCAACATTAAAGACTTCACAAAGAACAATGCAGTAGTTAGTCTGAATAACCTTATTAAAACTGTTTCAAGTTACTTTATGAAGTTCCAAATACTTGCTGCTGGCAGCTTGTAAACTCAGCACTAGAGCTTAATTATTTCCAGATCTTCATTTGGGCTTACAGATAGAATTTTTAGCAGGTTATTATATTCTTCTACAGTCATAGGCCTATATTATGAATACAGTATATCACTTCACTATGGAGGGTATTAACCCTGAAACATGTTTCATAGAATCTCATGAAATGTGTAAGAGCATACACAAGAAAAACCATAAGGAAATGTGGGTAGTCTGAGAAATTTGTTGATAGGAATATACACACACATTACCTTCTCATTTAACAGTGCAAGTGAGAAACTTCAGAAACAAATGAAGACTCATGCAATTGTCATAAGAAAATAATGAATTATATTAAAGGTGTTGCAGACTGTGGGTTTTATTTTCCACAAAATAAATTCAGGCAAAGGTGCTGATTATGACAGTGACACAGAAACTAGGCAATCCACAACCAATCAGATGTTAAAGTAAGTGAACCAACTGTTACATGGAGTTCAACAAAATAAAGAGCAGTAGCACTATCCACAACTCAAGTCTTCTGTATTGCAGTCAGTCAGGCAGTTAAAGAGATTGTCTGGCTAACAAGTCTGCTTACAGATTTCATTTTATTCCACTATCTTAAGGCAATTTTAACTACTGACAACTTGATCACTATGAAAATTACTGAAAACCAGAGTACCACCAGAAAAGTAAAGAACATGATCTTAGATTGAAATATCTTCCATGCAGTGATCCAACATTCTGATTAAGCAACATTTCCAAAGACTGAAAGAGTGTCAGTGACATTAATTTAAAGCTACTTATTTACTAGTCACATAAACATTACAGGTTCTCAGATACAGCATGGGTTAGTTGCTGTTCATAAGTAGATGGAAAATGCTCTGACTACTGCCAAGCAATGCGTAACTGTAACAAATGTGTGTTCATTGAACTACCCATGGAAACTGTCTTCTCATAAGTATATACACTGAAGAGCCAAACAAACTAGTACACCTGTCTAATACCATGTAGGGCCCTCTTGAGCATGTAGAAGTGCTGCAATATGATGACATGGACTTGACAAATGTCTGAATTAGTGCTGGAAGGAACTGAAATCATGAATCCTGCAGGGCTGTCCATAAATCTGTAAAAGTATGAGAGGTGATCTCTTCTGAAGAGCACGTTGCAAGGTATCCCAGATAATGAATAATGTTCATGTCTGGGGAGTTTGGTGGCCAGTGGAAGCATTTAAACTCTGAAGAGTGTTCCTGGCGCCACTCTGTAGCAATTCTGGACATGTGGGGTGTCGCACTGTCCTGCTGGAATTGCAGAAGTCCGTCAGAATGCACAATGGACATGAATGGATGCAGGTGATCAGTCACGATGCTTATGTATGTATCACACCGATATTTAGACATCTCAGGGGTCCCATATCACTCCAACTGCACATGCCGCAAACCATTACAGAGCCTCCACCATCTTGACATCTTTAACAGTCCCCTGATAACATGCAGGGTCCATGGATTCATGAAGTTTCTCCATACCTGTACATGTCCATCTGCTCTATACAATTTGAAACAAGATTCGGCTAACCAGGCCCGTTTCCAGTCATCAACAGTCCAATGTCAGTGCTGATGGGCCCAGACGAGGCATAAAGCATTGTGTCATGCAGTCATCAAGGGTACACAAGTGGCCCTTCAGCTTCAAAAGCCCATATCAATGATGTTTTGTTGAGTGGTTCGCAGACTGACACTTGCTGATGGCTCAGCATTGAGATCTGCAGCATTCTGTGAAAGCATTGCACTTCTGTCATGTTGAATGATTCTCTTCAGTCGTCATTGGTGCCATTCTTGCAGGTTCTTCTTCTGGCCGCAGCAATGTTGGAGATTTGATGTTTTACTGGATTCCTGATATTCATGGTACACTTGTGAAAAGGTTGTATGAAGAAGTCCCCACTTCATTGCTAACTTGGAGATGTGTCGCATCGCTCATGTGCTGACTGTAACACCATGTTCAAACTCACTTAAATCTTGATAATCTGCCATTGTAGCAGCAGCAACCAATCTAACAACTGTGGCAGACACTTGTTGTCTTATACAGGCATTGCCTATCCCAGTGCTGTATTCTGCTTGTTTACATATCTCTGTATGTGAATACATATGCCTACATCAATTTCTTTGGTGCTTCACTGTATATTTCCCATCCGTACTTGTCAACATGACTGAGTGGTGAGCCAGTGGTAGGTCTGAGGCCCATTTACAGGGGAAACAGAGACCAGGGAGAATGAGATCAAGATGCTCTTTCCAGCTGACACTGCAACTCAGACACTGAAACCCACTTCATCTGTTGAGAAGCCTGCTGTGCACTAAGGAAGAAAGTGCAACACTATAGGGGTCTGCTGATGGTTGGCAGTTAGAACATCCAGTGAAAAGTAGGACCCCTTCAGGAAACAATCATCTTGAACACTCTTTGCGTATGCCTGGAGATTTCAGTCAACATGTTAAGAAACTGATCAGGCATCTCTTGGCAGAATCAGGTGCAAGCACCTGCCGACTGTGGTCTATATTGGAACAATTGATGCCTGCTGCCTGGGATTTAATATCATATTTGAGGTATTCCATTGATTAACATAGCAGATTGGTAAGACCAGCACTACATATTGGATTTCAATGAAACTCACAATCTGTAGCATTGTCACAAGAACCAATATAGGTCCCCTGGTTTGAAGCTGAGTAGATGCCTTGAACCATAGAATTTGAGGATTCTATGACATGCTAGGCTGTGACTTTCTATATGTGTATCATCTGACAGATCTCTAGGGTTTCTTTAAGAGCCTCAAGGATGCAGTATGCATTAGAGGCTGGTACGCTGGTGGCTGGCTGTGTGTGGGGCACATACAAAAGTTTTTCCGGTAGGTGGCTCTACCTAGTACCCATAATGATAGAGGTACAAAATCCTGAATTAATAGTCTAAGAACAACAAAAAGCCCCTCCACCCTCACTTTCAGTCAGATTCAGATACACTATTGGATTCATAGTTACCAAATGCCAATGCATTCAGAATGAAGTTTCTATAAAGAAGCACTCCAAAAAGGTAGTGGAGCTCACATAATAGTAGGTACAGAAATCTGGCAGAAGGTTAGGCCAGAATTTGCAGTTTGGTTCTCTCATTGACCACTACACTCACTAATCAACACCTTTTCAGCTTGCTTGAGTGTATAGGGCACCCAGAGCACAAAGGAATCAAGTCAATTTTTTGTCATTTTAAACTTATTCCACTTTTAACACTCCATCACTCAGACAGATGACACTCGTCATCCACATGACTTTCCCACTCAATTTTGTCTGACGGGGCAGAATTGAGATCACGCCATTTTCGGTACCTTTCTGTTAACTCTCCAGCAGTTAGCGCCAATCATTGCTGGCTTTCAGTTACAAAAGATACATTGTTTATGAAACGTTATTATAGTCTGGAGGTCTGCTGCCACAATCTGAAACAAAGTAAGTCTGTATTACTTTATTGCTTTCCTAGATTCAATCGATCTTTCATGTGCATAAATTTGGGCGTATTGAAACTGACTGCAGTTACTTTCCATGTTACCTAGTATTCCCTTTATTTTTAGATTGTGGAAGAAATGTCAAAAAAAACACCTCTGACAGAGTTTATCAGAGATTCTAATGTGTGGTTGGAATGGTTCAATGAGCTGAGTGATAAAGATGCTCACTGCGATAGCACTGACTCAGAGACTGGGGACTGTGTTCATGAAACTGGATATGATTCAGGAACAGAACAAGAAGTGCCAGAGAATGATGAATATGAGTCACAGGAGGAAATAACTCAAGAGGTGGCATTTTTTTTAAGGAAAGATGGAATAACTAAATGGAGAAAAAATTAATATCCTATCATTGTTAGAAGCAAATCTTGTAATATTATTATGCATTTGCCTGGACCAAAAAATCAAGCTCGTATAAAAAAGAGACAGAAGAAGAAATTCTGAATTTGTTCTCGAATGAAAACAAAATAAGCATTATTGCAAGATGCAGTAATATATCCGTCACTGAAGTTCATGGTAACTTCTCTACGGAAAGGGATGCTAAAGAGATGCAACAGAGATCAGAAATTTCATTGGTTTATTGCATCTGTGTGGATCTTTGAAATGTTCTAGGAAGAGTATATCGAAATTGTGGGATAACTCAAAGGAAAATGGACTTGAATCATGTTATTTATGCACAAGTGAAAACCGATTCAGGTTTCTGTTGAGATGTCTTAGGTTTGATAATATCCATGATAGAGGTGTTCGCAGAGAGGTACTTGAACTATTCATGAACAATTGCCAAAAATATTTTTCACCTAGTGAATATCTTACTGTTGACAAACAGCTTTTCGCATTTAGTGGAAACTGCCCATTCCATTCAGGCAATATATACCTGGCAAACTAGCAAAGTATGGGTTAGAAGTGTTTGCTTTGGCTGATGTATCAACAGCTTACACTTTGAATTTAGAACCGTACGTCGGTAGGCAGCAAGAGGGACCATGTAATGCCAGTAATTCAGCTGAAGATATTGTTCTTCGAGTGGTCGAACTGTTTCAAATGTTAGAATATGTTATACTGTGCGTGAATATTAAGTGTATTGTATTTAGATTTAATAAAAAACCATAAAATCAGTCATAAAGACCATTCAAAGTATACAAATAGACCGCTTGCTTTGTGGATGACACCTGTCGTCCATGCAAGTGACCATGTCACAAATTTTTGCGCAAGTAACGGAGGGTTAAGTACTATTTATGAAGCTGCTTTCAAAACATGAAATACTCATGTCCAGATATTGCAAATTGCCCTCGGATTGGCAACTATTGAGCATAAAGGTAAGTGGTCTTTTGTTTGGAGGACAATGGGAATATGTCCATTGTCACATTTTGTGTGGTTTGTTTTGTCAGTATATGAGCTCCGATTAAAGTGGAATGATGATTGTGAGTAATTTGTCTGAAGATACTGAAGTTAACACATCATAACATCAGCATTCTAGTGTGCCAATAATTACTTTGTAGAGCTGGCAAATGAGAATTAATAGAAGAGCTAATCAACAGATTGGGGCATTGAGCTTAAATGTGTGATAACAACACTTTATGATACTTACACAGTTATTGCATGTTATGTTAGTACATTTTTCATTTAATGCAGGAGAGTACACAGCTGCTGAGGAAAGCAGGACTTTTGCAGCAGCTGAAACTAATGTCTGCAATGAAGGTGGAGCAGAGAACATAGGAAGATGTTCTAGACATCCTGAGAAGTGGAAGAGGAGTATTATGCTATGGTAGTGGAACTGTGGGCATGAGTACACTACAAGAAAGTGCATAAGATTCCAACTAAAGGCCCTGTTGCTCACAGCCCTCTCCAAGTTGCCATGCCACAATCAAATCAAAGAAGATGAGAGAAAGAAAACATATTTCATTCCATCTGATTGATTACTTGAAATATTTATTCATCTGTAGAACAATATAAATTGTATGGATGTCATCAATCGTTGGTAATATTTGAAATATTGGGACTTAATAATTACATTTGCAAAATGTGTACCTTTGGGAATTTTTTTTAGTAAAGTCCAATTATGAGGTCTACAAAGAGAACTCGTTCCAGAAATCCTAAAGGTGTTAGGTCCAAACATTTCTTAAGGACTGAAGAGAAATCTGTAAGGGTGTGTAGCCTCAAAAAATAATGAAATAATCTTATATTGAGACACTTGTACTGGCCAAAACAAGATCATTAAAATGTCATTGTCACCCTTGAACTTATGTCAAAATCTGAGGATGAAGTCTGAGCTGTTGATCCAAATTCTTAGTACCTGGAATTATTACTTACATAATGAAGTGATTTGGTTTTGCCAGGGAAAGCCACTAGGAAAATTTTGCACATTTAAACACCAAATGACTGGATGGTTATCATCAGACAAGGAAAAAAAAAATCAACTCCCGAAAATCTGATGTCAATGAAATGAAATTCTCAGGCTTGCTATCGTCTAGAAAGTGAGAGAATTCAGTAACTAACAGCAAATTTGGTCAATGGTTGTGGCATCAAATGTATGACTGTGAGATGGTTACATTATAAAATAGTCTCCTTTTACCCCAATGTAAAAGCAGAATCTGAACTCTGCTATGCAATTTGCACTTCAGGTGTGATCCAAGCAAGTATGCTGTGAAGTACCATAAAAGAAAGCCGCACAAATTTCCAGTTAGGTGTTAAGAATTCAAACTGTTGTACAAGTTGGCTACTTGCTTTATCTGTTCAGAAATGTAGAACTGTAGGCATGTATCAAACCACAAATCATAGTACTCTATGACTACAATATCAAGGAGTCAGAACTGGAACCACTAAACTCATATTAATACATAGATGTAACAGTTCATGGGGATAGGAAATAGAATAACCACATAGACTCTATTGTAAAGAAAGCGGGTGGCAGACTTCAGTTCATCATTAGGAAACCAGGAAAATGCAGTTAATATACTAGGGAGACTGCTTACAAATCACTAACATGATTCATCCTAGAATATTGCTCAAGTGTCCTTTAAAATTGAGTGAGTACAATACAGGAAAAATAAATGATATTAAATGTACACAAAGAAGAGATGCACGCATAATCACAGGTTTATTTGATTCACAGTATAGTGTTATAGAAATGATAAAAACCTTGAACACAGCATTTGCTGTGCTTGAAGACAGACATCAATTCTCCTGTGAAGTTCTTAGAACCAGTGTTAAGCATACCTGCAGGAGTAATGTTAACACTAATCACATATACATATCCTATAGCCTATCTCAAATCCATATCAGTTTGATAAGAGAATCATTCAAATTATCTGTGGAACAGGAAACAAACTAAGTGCCATCACACATATGATAACGCTTCTTTATAGCACGTGCACTAATACTGAAGGGTGAAACTGTATAAACCAGATGTACTCCACACACAATTAAACATGTACTAAAATGTTATTGGCAATTTTTTTTCTTATTTCCTGTTGATTGAACATAATTGAGCAACAAATTCTGACTTACTGTTTGCTATTATGATCAAATTATATGATATTCCTTTAATTAATTCAAGTGGTGGATGGGCATCTGAATATTTTACTTAATGTGAGATTTGTGAACCTAAGAGCGGAACATATTTTTATATTAAGTCACTACAATTAGTTCACAGAAGGCTTTTGAGATGACTTTTGTGAAGTATCAGGGACATTATGTGAGTTATTCTTCAGATAAAAATAAAATATAGATTGAGGATATCCTTGCTAAATTTAAAGATAATGCATTGATACTTCTTTCAACTATGAATTTGACAAAGAAACTATAGCAGAACTCATTCAATCGAAAAAGCAGATTCTACCATTAAAATGTCTGTTCATATTGCATTGTGTTTTTGGAGAGTTAATTTGAAGGTGAGGAGACTGGAAGGCAGAAAACAGAGTTACAAAGAAAAAGAATGTCTATATGTAACTGACAAAAGTCCACTGAGAAAAAAATTCAGGTTTCCAAAATACAACGTTTTTTTCAGAAGTGACATTGTTGGATGAAATTACCTTTCATTATTTAGATGCCTTTATTATGTTGTTATATTACTCTTCTAAAATTGCTAAAAAGACTGATAAATGAAATTTTAAATCAAGCACACTCATAAAACAATTAGACCACAGCTATAGAAACCTCATGTTTGAAATGAATTGCCCTCTATGATTCACTGCTGCTCCAGGTACTGAGCCTCAGCCAGACAGTACAGTCCTACATCTAAATCTACATCTGTAACCTGCAAACCACTGTGAAGTGCACATCAAGTGATACTTCCCATTCAAGTGCACCCAGACTCTCAGCAAAAGGAAAAAGGTAGTGTATTCAGATGTTTTTCTTTCAACAAAATAATGGTCAGTATTACATTGGTTTTTAACGTGGTCAGATCTGAAAATTTTTTAGGGCTACTTACAAGTCATCATTTATCTTGCAAAATATTAAACACATAGAAGGCCCCAATCTATAGACCCTCTCCTCCCCTACAAACTATTATATGGGTGCCCTTGTTCCCATTGTACCATACAATACAGTTTGTTTCCATTCCACTTGCATATGGAGTGCAGGAAGAATGTTAAAGTACCTCTGCCTATGCCAGAATAAGTCTTGTTAAAGTATTCATAACAAAGTTCCTGAATTTACTACCTTCCAGGAAATTTATCATGGCCAAATTAGTCTTGGGACTGAGAGCTCACTCAAATTGGAAGTAGAAAGCTCTGAAAAATTTAGTAATTCATGGAATGTATATCAGACAGACAGATTAGACACCATAGGAAGAGAAGGTTCATTGCAACTGACAGAAATATTGTCTATGTTGGGTTCAAATTGGAGTGTGACAATGAAGTTATCTGGATGTGTGTAGCAGGCCTAAGCGAAATCAACTAAATTGTTGAATGTTTTTACCAGCCACCAAATTCCTCTGCGAGTTTTAGAGTCATTCAAGGAAAGTCTATGGTCAGTATTGCAGAAATATCCAGATCATGCAATATTAGGTGGAGGTGACTTTAACGTGCTGTGTATAGACTGCAACATCTATAGATTCACCACAGGTTGTACTGACAGACAGTCTTCCAAAGTACTTCCAAACACATTTTCCAAAATCTGCCTTAAACAGTTAGACAATCCACACGCAATGGAAATATTTTAGACCTTGTAGCTACAAGAGGCCCGACCTTATTGATAGTGTCAGTATAGAAACAGGGATCAGTGATAATGGTGTCAACATATTGACAATTGTTACTAAAGCTGATAAATCCATCAAGAGGACCAGGAGAGCGTTCACGCTAGAAAAAGCAGATATGTAATCACTAGCTTTTATTCAGACAATAAACGGACATCATTTTGCTTCAGTATGATGGACATAGAGCAATTATGCCCACAGTTTAAACTGATTGTAAATCACACTCTGGAGACATACATGCCAAGTAAGTCAACTAAGGATGAAAGGGACCCTCTGAGGATTAACAATCAAATTTTGGACATGCAGTTATGCTGAGCAAACAAAGACTTGCACTCTCAGTTCAAAAAAGAGTGCACAAATGTTTACAGGCAAATGTAATTAGAAAAAGTAAGTAAAAATTTGTGCATCCTTAAGAAGATCAATGTGCAAAGCATACAACTTCCACTGTCATACATTAGTAAAATATCTGGCTGAGAATCCAAGAAAATTCTGATCATATGTGAAATCACTAAGTGGCTCCAACACCTCTATCCAGTCACTTGCCAACCAGCCTGGGGTGGCAACAGAAGACAGCAAAAGGAAAGCTTAATTTTTAAATTCCATGTTGAAGTAACCACTCACACCAGAGAACTGTACAAACATACCTACGTTTGACTGTTGTACAGACTCCTACATGAAGGACATAGAAATTGACATCCACAGCATACAGAGGAAACTCGCATTCAGGAGGACGACCGTTCAATCCCAAGTCCGGCCATTCTGATTTAGGTTTTCCGTGATTTCCCTAAATCGCTCCAGGCAAATGCCGGGATGGTTCCTTTGAAATGGCATGGCTGACTTCCTTTCCCGTTCTTCCCTAATCAGATGAGACCGATGACCTCTCTGTCTGGTCTTCTCCCTGAAACATCCCCAGAGGAAACTGAAAGAGTTGAAAATGAGTAAGTCAGCAGGTCCAAATGAAATCCCACTCTGGTTTTACAGAGAGTACTCTGCAACACTGGCCCCTTACTCAGCCTGCATTTATTGTAAATCTTTCACCCAGCGAAAGGTCCCAAGTCAATAGAAAAAAGTGCAAGTGACTCCTGTATATAAGAAAGGTAAAAGAACTGGTCTGCTTGATTACAGATCAATATGCTTAACATTGATTTGAAAAATTCTGAATTCACAGATAAAATATTTCCTTGAGATGGAAACACTTCTGTCCACAAATCAGCAAGGACATACAAAACATCACTTGCCTGAAATTCAGATAGCCCTTTCCTTGCATGATATCATAACTATGGATAGAGAGCAACAAGTAGAGTCCATATTCCTAGATTTCTGGAAAGCAAGTGTCCCACTGCAGACTGTTAATGAAGGTATAAGCATACTGTTTAGGTCAACAGATAAGTGAGTGGCTGGAAGACTTTTTAAATAATAGAACCCAATACATGGTCCTCAATAACAAGTACTCGTCAGAGGCAAGTGTATCATCAGGAGTGCCACACGGAAGAGTAATACGAGTACTTTTATTCTCTATATACATGAATGACCTTATAGTGTACGAAAAGTTGTCAACATTGAGTGACTGTAGGAATACACAAGATGACTGACAAAATTTCTAGTTGGTATGATGCTGGCAGCTTGTTCTAAATGTAGAAAAAATTAAATTAATGCAGATGAGAGGAAAAGCAGTCAAGTAATATTCAAATACAGCATTAGTAGGGTGCACACTGACACAGTCACTTCAATTAAATATCTAGACATAACATTGCAGAGTGATATGAAATGAAATGGGCACACTAAGTTGGTAGTACAGAAGGGAAACACTCAACCTCATTTTATTGAGAGAATTTTGGGAAGTGTAGCTCATCCATAAAAGAGAAGGTGTATAGAACATTAGTGCAATGCATTTTTTAGTATTGGTCTAGTGTATGGGATCCACACCAGGTCAGATAAAAGGGAGGTATCAAAACAATTCAGAGGTGTGTTCCTACTTTTGTTACAAGTAGGTTTATCAGCAAGCAAGTATTATGGACATGCTTCATGAGCTTAAATGGAAATCCCAGGAGTAAAGACAATGCTCTTTCTCCAAGGCACTATTGCACAATTTGGAAGACCTTCTTCTGAGGCCAACTATGAAATCATTCTACTGCTGCCAATGTACATTTTACATAATGACCATGAAGATAAGATGTGAGAAATTTTGGCCTGTATGGAGACTTTTAGACTGTTGTGTAATCCCTTGCTCTGTTGGTGAGTGGAACGTGAAAGAAAATGACTAGTACTCTATTGTGCACTGTGCAGTAGTTTGCAGAGTATCTATGTAAAGGTAGTTGTAGATCTAGAACTTTTAATGAACATATTATTTTTTTAGTGCTACTCATGCAACTACACTCAAAAATTACTTTCATTTTTATTTTTTACTTTATTAAATACTTTTTTTCAGGCTACCAGCCAATAAATAAAAATCCATCCACAGACTAGAAGAAGCTGTCCAGGAGGAATGATTTCAGGTTACATTTAAAACTTACTTTGATGCCTGTCAAACTTTTAATGTTACTGGAAAAAAGATCAAAAATTTTGCTTGTTGCATATTGAAATCCTTTCTGGCATATTTGATAATTTATAATGACGGCCATTTTTTTCCCTCTAGTGTTGTAAGAATGGATATCACTGTTCTTCTCAAATTGTGATGGATTATTTATGATGATTTTCATTAGTGAATACATGTACTGTGATGACACAGTTAAAAAGCCTAGCTCCTTAAAAAGTACCTACATGACACCTGTGGGTGAACACCACATATTATTCTTACTGCTCATTTTTGTGCAATCAATACTTTGTTTCTAATTGATGAGTTACCTAATAAATGTATCCCATAACACACAATTTTGTGGTAATATGCAAAATATGTCAGGAGATTGATTATTCATTTGCATGACTAGCAATTATATGAAGAACAAAACTTATGAAAACTGAAGGAGGAGGGGTGAGAAGGAAAAGGGGTAGGGAAGGGTTTACTGACATCAGCTGCATCAGAACTTTGTGCGGCATCAGCAGTGATGTGTGAAAATGTGTACCAGACTGGTATTCGAAACTGGGATCTCCTACTTGCTAGGAAGTTGCATTAAACACTCACCACCTGGACACAGTGTCTACCGCAACTGCATGGACTATCTCAGCATGCCTCTCAGCTGACCCATATTCCCACCTAGTGCCACGTAGCTGTAGGCCCTGTCAATGTCCTCCACACTTGCTACTTACAGATTCTGGCAGGAGGTTGGACATTTGTGCATGCAGACTGGATATGTTGGACCCATTGCCCATTGGAACAGACACAGAGCATCTTCAAAACATTAAGTTCAGCTACTTTTGTTCTTTATTTGAGTGTGGGCCCATTGCCCATTGCAACAGACACAACACACTCAAATAAAGAACAGAAGTAGCTGAACTTAATGTGTTGAAGGTGCTCAGTAATATCTTTTTCCAATTCAAATTTTGATCAATATGTTCAGCCGAAAATTCAGATGACTTTATCCTGTTTACTGACTCCTGGTCATGTGCTTCATTTACTGTTGAAATGGCTGTATTATGTAAATTGAAGGAAGAGAGAGGAGAAATGAAAGGAAATGGAATAGATTATTGATATCAGCTGCATCAGGACTTTGAGTGGCATCAGGGGCAACAACTGTGCCAGCTGTACACAGTGTGTATTGCAACTGCGGAGACTATCTTGGCATGCCTCCTGGCCAATGCACATTCCATCTAGTGTCACCTATCTGCAACCCCTGTCCATGTCCTCCATGCTCAATACTGTAAACTTCCTAGAGGAGGTTGGACATAATTTTGCATCCACACTGGATGTGGTGGATCCATTGCCCATCAAGGCAGATCAGTTAGTTATATGAATGTGCAGTGTTTATTCTTTCAGACATGTTTCAAAATTATTTTTAGAAACCACTTAATAACTGTTTGAAAAACATCCTTTATAATCTTTTCTGGTGTTTCTTCTCTAATGGAGTTTATTATAGAACTAGTATTATCTGGAAAAAGTACAAATTCCACTTGGAAGGTCATTCACAAATATAAGGAATTGAACCCTATTGGCCTCCCTTTGTAATTCCTTGTCAGTCACAAAAATTTTCTACTCAACTGACATTGTTTGGATTATTCAGCCTAGCTTTTGGCATTATGTACATTAAGTATGAGTCAATATCTAACACAGTCATCTGATTATCTGCATTATTAATATCTGAGGATAGTCACACTTATGTGTATTTTAATAACTTTCCTTAAAATATGACACTATTTTTTTGTGGAATGTAAATAATGACAGGTCTTGCTTTACTCTATCTCTTAAATATATTTCACTCTTCCTCTACCATGAGATTTTTATTGTTTTAGTTATTAATGGATTACTTGTTCTTTTAATGTACTCTCTGGATAACTTTTTAGGAAAGCTAATGTTAGCACAATCTTTCTATGGAATAAAATGAATTTCATTTTAGCATCTCTCTCTGTATTCACCTTAACCCATACCACCTCTAAATTTATTCTTAATACGTTCTACCCTATTCTCCTTAACAAGCCATGGAACTGACACTTATTTTGTAGTCTTGGCCTTGGTAGCATCTGTCTTGATCAACTCAATCCAGCTGAAAGTTTACATGAGTGTGAGATGGTGTTTGCTCAAAAATATAGAAGATGCCTATTCCAAATGGCATTAACATACTTATTTACATTCAATGCAGACTATGGTTATTAATTACAGTGACCAGATTTTACACTAAAAACAGTAACTGCTGCAAGTCTTTAGGCTAGCATGCAAAATCAATATGTCAAACAAGGAATAAACATTTAACATTTACACAAAATCAGTGACCTACAGCAGTTTGTTAAGGAGATCACACTGCGGTATTTCAGTGAAATTCTTCCCTTAACAATCCACCATGTCCAGTGATCACTGATCTGGGTAACAATAATACTTCACAGTCTTGCTAATTGCAACACAAATCAATCAAAATGTTATTTCCTTTGGGTAAGAGAAAACACACATAATTCTTTATGCATTAAAATTCTTGAGTTTTGCAGTTGTCAGTAAGCCAATTCTCATATAGAATATGCATAACTGTTGCGTGAGTCGACAATGACAGTGCATCTGACAGATGTTTCTTGTTTACTTTCAGCTGCAAACAGGCAATTTTGGGTGATATCTGCCTACTTATAGATGGGTGTGAGGATGTGCACTGTTATTTTGAAAATTACATTGTATGTTGAAAGTTGGCTAGATTAAATTTTATTGTTTTTGATTAACTGCAAGACCCAATGTGATTCTGATTTGTAAGAAATATTACTAGTCAGATATCTAGAATAATACATGGCCACTATGTTTCTTCTGCAATGTGAATCCCCTTGTATAAACAAATGAGTGCAATATTGCAAATCATACTAAATTATATGAAATTATTAAACAGAAAGTTAATCAATCAATGCTATATGTCATTTTGCACAGAAAAAATAAGGTAATAAAAATATGTGATGAAAGTCCATAATTTAATAGTAGTTACCACAAAATCTGTGATGGAAAATGGTATCAGCTATGAACTTCGATGTTCTGGAAAGTGGGAATGCTGAACTTTCAAATGGAATTTTATGGAATATAGATTTCTGGATGTAGTGAATTATTGTACTAACTTGTTAATTAACAATGTCCTAATGAAAATTAATTACACAAATGGAATCAGAACACTTGAAATAACAACCTGAATAATAGATTCCAGAGAAATCCGGTCTAAATAAGAACTTGAGGTTTTTTGGTATAAGTGTTGCATATCACTACATAAAAATATTGAAGATAAGATGAAATTTAGCCAAAAAAGAAAAGTTGGTTATTTTTTGAGTAGGAAATATAACAGATGCAAGAGTCCACCTACTTCGTCACATAACTCCCACATTGGTTTATATGGACAGATACTGCCAATTAATTGACTATATAATAGAATGTCTAGGCAGTTACTTTCAAAATTGTCAGATAGATCATGAACAAAATGGAATGTACAAGTTCCATACTCCATGAATCTACAATAGGATATATGCAAATGGAATATATTCTAAACCTGGTTACCAGGAGAAGCTAAAAAATCATGCAAGCCATACATATACATTCCAAATATATTGAACTACAGACTCATATCATACAGTAAAATTATATTTCTTTGTTAAAAATTTCTTTAAAATTACTTAGTCTTTGCTGCTTCTGAAAATGAGAAGAAAAACATAGAAAACAACAGCTTTACAATATTTTCACTAACTCACTGTTTACTTGCACAAACATCTCCTGTTGAAAGACAGCTGTAAACAGATACAATTGGCTTTCATAAGTCCACCCAGCTCATCATGTCCTATCACTTATGCCATTGTTCTTGGAGATTCTTACCCTCATTGTACATGAAAAGAAAAATATACAACACACACTACTTCAGCATACTAATAATTATCACAACTAAACTTACAAGGAATCACCTCATACGACCTAAAAATTAATATCCACATTATACATAGAATTTTTCAAAATTGCTAACATACCCATGTTAAATCATGTCAGAATATTCATAACACATTTCAGTTACTGATAACTAATAAATAAAATATTTTTGTGTAGCACATTATTATTTGAGATCATCAGCATCAAAACTATAAACAATAAATTTGTACAGCACAAAAAACTGAATATGCAGCTGTTTATGATTGGTACATCACAAAAATATTGTATTTTCATTTACTTCTCATATGCAAGTGCCATGAATTACACATGTAAATAGTACCAAACATTGCCTAATTCAGACAGATGTTTCACTACAATGAAACCACATCTGACTGTATACAGTTGCATTACATTATTCTTTCATGTCTGTGAGTTCTATCATATCCTTTCAGTTCCAATCCTGTTATATGCAGGAGTGCATTCTCAACAAAACAAAATTCCTCTAATGCCAACTCAGGCTTCCTAACCATTGGTACCATACCAAACACATTTTTCATTACTTCATTTGTTCTAACCCATGAACAATGTAATTTGTTGCATGAACATACACACACACATGAAATACAAATTCAACACAATTGGCAGTGCACAATTGACCAGGGAACCTGGCACTCTGGCCTACATATTCATTAGATTCAACAGAGAGTGCAGCCGGATGGCTGAGCATGCAACTGCAGTCATAATAGCAGCCTGGGCGGCCTCTAGTGGCCGAATCAGCACAAACTTCAATCATGAACTAAGACACAGTGCACACACAAAATTTGTAGATACAGCACTCCTCTTCCTTTGCAAAGAAGGGAGCACTACGCTCACATCCATTTCTTCTGTGGTTAACATAGGCTGTTGAGTCATGTGACATGCTACCACTGATCGTTAGGGTCAGAAGTGGTGTGAGTATGGACTGGTGCACAGCCCGTCCCCTTCTAGATCTGGACCAATCGGCAAATGTACAAACTGTCAGCATTTGCATGTTGCGCCAAAGATCAAAAATGTATGTCATAATTGTATTGTGACAGGAAATGAGATCACCACAGTAAGGAATGTGCAGCTTTGTTTGGCAAGGACACCGAAGTGTTACAAGGAGACACCAATGGTTTGTAACCTGTGATTAAGAACTTACACCTGTATAGGAAAACATGAAATTTTCTTATAGCATACATGATTGCCAAAGCCTCTTCCTTTATCTGAGAATAATGATGCTGTATGAACTTCAGAATTTAGAGGCATACGCAGCATGGCATTCAGATCCAAGGTCATACGGAGATACATTCGTCGCTAACATTAGGTGCTGGCCTGGCTGAAAAGTGACCAAACAAGGGGTCTGGCTGCAGGTCAGATTTCATTGACCTCAATGCCCAGTCACAAGCTGGGGGCAAGCGGAAAGAACATCTTTATGTAATAATGCATGGAGTGGTTGTGTCACAGTAGCAGCGTCTTCTATGGATTTGTAGTAGTAAGCAATTTTGTCTAAAAATGCCTGTAATTCCATGGATGTGGGGTGTGGCAACACGACAAGCTCATCAGTTTGCTGGCACAATGGTTTCATGCCAGCGGGTGACACTTCAAAATCCAAATAAATAATAGATGGTTGAAAAAACTGTTCTTGTCCAAATTGTACTTTTACCTTGCAGATTGTAAACTACTATGTTATCTTAATAGTTGATACAGCCTGGAACTAATGCAACAAGTTGCTCTAAAATGCACAAAAATTAGCTGCTGGGCTTGCCATACCATCATAGGTAAAAAATGGGACTGAAGCTGTAAATATGCCTCTACCAAGTCAATCTTCGAAAAATAATAGCACTCCTGATAATTTTGCTAACAGCTTGTCAGAATGCAGCAAAGGATAGGTATCAACAATGGACTGAGCAATAACTGATTTTTTAAAATCATGATAGAGGCATAATTTATCTGCAGGTTTTTTGACTATCACCAGAGGTTTGATAATATCAAGGGATTGATGATGACCTAACTCTGATTTTATTTGAGTCCATAAGTTACCAATACCAACCAGGCCCAGAAACAAAGGGGATTGGCAGGGTGTTTCATCCTAATATGAGCCCGAAATTCTGTTGCACAACCCAGTCCTGGGTGAAACAGATAGGAAAACTCAGCACAGAGAGCACCTAACTGTTGATATGGAACTTGATCAGAAACCAGACACACTTAATAATTGATGGAGAATCCGAACAGTTTAAAAGCATTCAAATCAAACCGATTTTCAGTGTAAGCAGTGTCCACAACTAGGAATATTAATGAATGAACCACAGCCTTGTAAGTCACAGGAGCAACAAACTGTCCAGGAATGGGAAAATGTTACAACTCATCAGTCTCCGTGACACTGGAGTCAGATGAGAAGAACCCAAATGCACTAAGTCTGAGAATTCACCAACATTACTGCTGCACTTGTGTCAACTTGAATTCTCAATCATTTGTTCAATGCAGGCCATTCATGTGCATAACTTGCTTTGAGACACTGTCCCTGCTGACACACTGTTCACATCCATGTTTGTTTCATCTTCACTCAAGTTTGGAAAGGAGTTACATACAGAAGCATTGTGTCCTTTCTGATGGCAGATATTACACGTTGCCCAGTGCTTGAGACACACAGTCCATTCATGATGAATGAAGCAGTATGGGTATAAAGGCAGTGGAGCAAAGGGCTGTTGCTGTTGTGATGCAGACTATTTTTGTGAATGCTGATTATCTATACAATGCTTATGCATCTCCTAAACGGCTTCAGTTGTGCCTAAATTCCCTTGCAAACTGACTGAAGCCTCGGAGGGGGGAGAGGAACTGATTTTTGAAACTTTGGACGAGACTTCTATCTATCTGCAGCCCATGAAACTTCAAATGACTGAGCTAAGTCCAATACTTGCATAAGTGTAGGATTTTCACACTGTAAAGCTGTGAGCCTGGGTGGTCATTCCATTTCATATCCATACAAAGTGTTACACCTATATCTTTGTATGAGTTGGCTGATTCCAACTGTGACTCATTGATATTATAGTCATAGGATATTAGGTATTTTTGTTTTTGTGAAGTGCACAATTTTACATTTTATGAACATTTGAAGCATGCTGCCAGTCTTTGCACCACTTTAAAATGTTATTAACATGTGACTCAATATTTATGAGCTCTTTTCAGACAGTACTTCATTATACACAACTGCACCATCTGCAAAACGTCACAGGTTACAATTAATATTGTCTGCAAGGTCATAAATATACAACATGATTGGAAAGGGTCCCACCACTCATCCCTTGGGCACACTTGAAGCTACTTCTACATCTGACACTGACTTTCCATCCAAGATAACATGCTTTGTCCTCTCTACCAAAAATTCCTCAATCCAGTCACAAATTTTACTTCATACCCCATATGACTGTACATTTGACAATACATGTAGGTGTGGTACTGAGTCAGATGCTTTCCAGAAATAATGAAATACTGCATCTACCTGCCTGCCTTGATCCAAAGCTTTCCGTATGTCATGTGAGAACAGTGTGAGTTCAGGTTTCATGTGATCAATGTTTTCAGAATCCATGCTGGTTGGCACTGAGCAGGTCATTTTGTTCAAGCTAGATACCTCATTATGTCTGCGCTCAGAACACATTCCAGTATTCTACAACAAACTGATGTCAAGGTTATTGGGCGGTTGTTTTGCGGATCACTCCCACACCCTTCTTGTAGGATGGTGTGACCTGTGCTTTTTTTACAATAACTGGGCGTGGTTTTTTGTTCAAGATATCTACAACAGATTATAGCTAGAAAAGGGGCTAACTCAGCCACAAATTCAGTATAGATTCTGACAGGGGTTCTATTGGGCTTTGGAGCTTTTTTTCAGTTTTGAAGATCAGAATAATAATTTCAGTTTATTTTTCCTGTCAGAATCTTTTATGAAATATGTATTGCTATTTCCTCAAACTATTAACTATTTGTTTTTGTTTGACAGGTATCTCAACAATGCAGCTAGATACCTCATAAACAGCTGATAGTTTCCTAGATGGGTCTGCAGACTGTTACAATTGCAAGAGAAGTATTCTGTAGTAACACCTCATGAAAACATGCTTCAAGGTTCTGATCTAGTAACAAAAAATGCTTTTTTCACTATTTTTGGTTCTGTGTCCTGATTTTATGTATGTTGTAACTCCTTCCTCTTCCGTGTTAGCTCTACGAAATAAAAATACAGTCTTAAATACCTCATATTTAACTTCTCCATCCCTGTGGTTACATGATATTTACAGATGCACAGAACATATATCACTTCAGAAATTCCCACATCTTCTAAACTTACAAGGAGGAAAAGATACATGTCTACTTACTGTGAAGATGGCACATAAAGTTGCACACAGCCATAACAAAAAGACACGTACACATCAGCTTTTGGCCAAAGCCTTGATCAGAAAATTAAACATACACATTCCCTCACACAAGCAAGGACATGCAATGCACATGACTGCCTTTTCTGGCAGCTAAGACTGGAATGCAGCTGTCACATAGAGCAGAAGCTGCAATCTGGTAGGGGCACGAAAGGGGGAGGGGTAGCAGGGTGTGGGTGGGAGGAGAGAAGAGCACTGTCTGGTGGAGTGCGTGGAGTTTGCAGGGACTAGACAGCCAACAGGCAAAGGATCAGGAGGCTGTGTGGCAGGGAAGTGAGGAAGGGGAAGGGATGGACAGCATAAAAGCAAAGGAGTAGGGAAGAGGAAAGGCAGGTAGATGCATTGGCAGTGGGTGCCACACAAAGAGGGTGGAAGACAAGAACAGGGAGGATGAGACAGGACAGTGGGGGATGGAAAATGTTGGGTGGAGGGGTAGGAACAGTAGGTTATCATAGGTTGAGGCTGGGATCATTTCAGGCACAGAGAATTTATTGTAAGGATGACTCTCACCTGTGTAGTTCAGAAAAGCTAGTGGCAGAGTGGAAGATCCAGACAGATTGGGTAGTGAAGTAGCTACTCAAAGTAAGCATGTTATGTTCAGCTGCATATTATGCCACAGGGTTGTCTACTTCACTTTTGGCCACAGTTTGTCAATGGCCATTTGTACTATAAAAAGCTGTGATATGATTCCAGCAAAGCTGGTATATGACATGGCTACTTTCACTGTTGATGAGGACTCTGATGGGATAGGACATGCCTTTGATGGGACTGTAATAGGAAATGCTGGGTGGGTGGATTGAGCAGGTCTTGCAATTGGGTCTTCTGCAGGGATATTTTCCCTGGGGGGGGGGGGGGGGGGGGGGGCTTGGGCGGGGAGTGACACAGGGACTGACTAGGATGTTGTGGAGGTTGAGTAGGCGATGGATCACCACTTTGGGAGGAGTGGGAAGGATCTTGGGTAGGATGTCCCAAATTTCAGGGCATAACAATAGGTAATCAAAGTCCTGGTGAAAGAAGTGGTTCAGTTGTTTCAGTCCCGGGTGGTACTGAGTGATGGAGGGGGCACTCCTTTGCACCTGGTTCTTGGGAGTGATGGGAGGATTGGGAGTGAGGGGAAATGGCACAGGAGATCTGTTTGTGGATTATGTCCTGGGGGATAATGCCTGCCTGTGAAGGCCTTGGTGAGACCTTCAGCATATTGGGCAAGGGAGTTCTAACTACAGATACACCATCCATGGGTGGCCAGGTTGTATAGGAGGGATCATCTGATGTGGAAGGAATAACAGGTGTCAAAATGCAGGTACTATAGGTGGCTGATGGGTTTAATGTGAGCAGAGGTGTGTGGATGGAGTCATCAGAGAGGAGGTGGTCAACGTTCAGGAAGGTGACAACTGGGTTGAGCAGGGCCAAGTGAAACAGATGAGAGAGAAGGTGGTAAGGTTGTGAAGGAATGAAGATACGGCGTGTTGGTCCTGAGTCCAGATCATAAGGATATCATCAGTGAACTTCAACCAGACTAGGGGTTTGGTGTTTTGGGGGCTAGGAAGGTGTCCTCTAGATGACCCATAAACAGTTTAGCATAGGAGTGTGCCATGCTTGTGCCCGTGATTGTACCATGGATTTGTTTACATATTTTCCCTTCAAAGGAAAACTAGTTGCGAGTTACAATAAAGTATGTAAGGTGTGTGAGGAATGATGTAGGGGGTTACAGTCGGCAGGATGTTGGCGAAGGTAGTGCTCAATAGCTGTAAAACTGTGGTCATCAGGGATGTTGGTTTATATGGAGGTGTCATCAACAGTGGCGAGTAGGGATCCATGAGGTATAGGGGTGGGGATGGTGGAGAGTCAATGAAGGAACTGGTTGGTATCTTTGATGTGGGAGCCTATATTATGAGCAACTGGTTGGAGGTGAGGCATCGGAGGGTAGATTACAGGCAACTGGTTGAAGGTAGCAGTCTATCTTCTCCTTATATTGCTGATATTGCAACTTGGTGTTTCCACTGTTAGTCTTATAAGACGCTCATCTATCTTATTTTTTGGCCCCCTACTGTTCTGATGAAAGAAACAAATTTGGTTTTTCTGATAGTTATTATGTACATTTTGGCCCTGTTCTGTTCTAATTTCTTTTAAGACTATCTGTCCATGCCCTGACTCTAACCTAAGAAATGTGCCCCTCTGATTCCCACAATCACAGAGATTTTGCCTTGTGTGCTTGTGGCCCCCTTGTTTGGGAACATCAAGTCCATGAATAGCTGCCGAAGGTCTCCAATTAGCTTAACATAACCATTTCCAGTGAATGATCACTTAAGTTGTACCAGAGGACCCAGTCTATTCTATGTAAGCACAGCCCACACCATTATGGAGTCACCATCAGCTTACACAGTGTCTTCTTGACAAGATGAGTCCATGGCTTTGTGGGGTGTGTGTCATTCTAGAACCTTACCATCAGTTGTTACCAGCTGAAATCAGGACTGAACTGACCAGGCCATGGTTTTCCAATCATCTAGGGTCCAACTGATATGGTCACAAGCCCATGAGAGGCACTGCAGTAAATATTATGCTGATAGTAAAGTTACTTACATCAGTCATCTACTGCCATAGCTAATTAATCCCAAACTTTGCCACACTGTCCTAACAGATATGATAGTCATACATTCCAAGTTGATTTCTATGGTTATTTCATGCAATGTTCCTTGTCTGTTAGCACTGACAACTTTACACAAACACTGTCGCTCTCGGTTGTTAAGTGAAGGCCGTCAGCCACTGTGTCATCCATGGTGAGAGATAACACCTGAAAATTTGGTATTCTTGACACACTCTTGACACTGTGGATCTCAGTTCCTCTTCACTGGTGGGCCATACTAGAAAAGTAACATCCATATATCACCAAAAGACTTTTAGTTTAAGTTCTGCCAAATGAAGTGCCCTCTCCTTGCAGTCTTCCATAAAAAACGTTTGCTACCAGAGGGGAGAGAGTGCTACTGATGGCAACACAGTAAATTTGCTCAAAATATTCACTATTGAACAAAAGGCAGATTGAGGAAAGTCTTCTGATGGTATGGGGATGATACTTTTTCAGTGCGGCCCCATGGTAAAAAAGAACTGTGGCACTTTTTGCAACATCTGAATTCTATCAATGAGAATATAAAATTTACAATGGTAAGTGGGGAAGGGTGGCTGTTTACCATCTTGGTGAGACAGAAAGTGCATAGATCATTGGGGCATTCCATCTACTATAGGACCACACTGATAGACCTGTATTTGCAGGAATGTAACTGCCACCATCCATCACCAACTATGGGCATCCTTTGAATTTTGGTGCACCAGGCACATGTTGTGTCTGATGGAAACAACCATGTAAAGGAGCTGTAACACCCAGAATCAGAGTTCAAAAGTAATGGATATTCTTGACATCTGATCAGCACAGCTTTAAGGGGGGAAAATGTCACCAGCTGCAAGAGTAAGAGGTGGAGGAGCATTTTATGTCCAGGGTATTCCTCCCATACATCAGAAATATTTCATCAAAATCAGGCAGGATCTTAACAAGAACATCATTTCAATGTTATCTTCCACACATCTGCACAGCCTTGTGCTCTTCTTGGTTTGACTGAAGATGGTCTGGGTTTGAAGAAGGCTGGACTCTACACAATACTATGTCAGTGTGTTGAAGTCTACATTGGTCAGACAAAACATATAGTACATGAACGATGCACTGAAAATGATTGTCACATTGACTTTCACAGCCCAGTGAGTCAGCCTTAGACAAGCTTTTTATCTCCATAGGATATTTCATGGATTACTCTGCCATGGTAATCTTGGCCTTGATGAGGTCCTTCTGGGATTCAGTTTTAAGGAAATGGTGGAAATACATTTAAAATGAGATCTTATTAATTGTGATGGTGGCTTTCAACCATGGTACTGATGGGACCTGGTGACTTCTTTACTTTATTCAAAAGGAAAAAAATTTTGACCAATGACATACCTAGCAACATTTAATTTAATTGATTTTGACATCTACATTTTAACTCCACAAGTGTGCATTCTAACAGAGAGCACACACATAGTATCATATTATGCAAGTGCCTGTGTACCATAGAGGGAACACTATATTAAGGGTGTGTAACTTGAAAGAGGTTGGTCATGTAGCAGACGCCTTTGTGCATGCATCTTCCCTCCTATTTTTGGTATAAAAGTAGTGATCTGAACCAGCAATCTCCAGTGCAAAACACTCATCTGAAGATGACTGGTTGGTTGTCAGCCCAAAAGGTCATGGCTGGAAGTCAAAGTTATCTGGCTGCAATCGTAAAACTTCTTTACACCAGGAAAATATCAAGAACCACATTAAACATGTTTTAACATTGCCAGCTAGAGTCTAGCCATCCTGTGCAAGGTAGACGGGGACCAAGGAGGACTCAGGGTGCTATACAATCTCTCTAACAAACAAGTTGAATGTGCTGTCTTTCGCTGAAGCTGAAACTTCATTTGTTTTGGGGAAACTTGCTTTGCCCATACCAGGAGAAGGCAAACACAAAATTGCTTTGTCCCATACCAGGAGGAGGCAATCACAAAATGGTAGGGGGTCTATTGGCTTGAGAAAGGTGTTGCACAGGTGACTACCTAGGATGTACACAAAGACTTCCATTGTATGGTAAAGCATAACAGCATTTTCTGACTTCATCTTCTACTGAGTGCCATTTCAAGGATGATACATAGAATGGTTGAGCAGCTAGATGTGATATAAATCCTAGCGGCCTATTGTCATAAAGTAATCTCCCCCCCCCCCCCCCCCCCTGTGGAAAAGTTTGATTGATCTCAGAAGCATTGACCATTTGGTAGCTTTCTCTGTTATCATTCTAACACAAGTAATACTTTTTTCTCATTTTCTAAATTTAATCCATATACAGTATTTACATGAAATATCAACATTTTTTACCATTACGTTTGGTTAATGACCACAGCATGAAATACTCTGGTAAGTGATAACAACATTTTACTTTTGGAAATACCATATAATTAAGGTCCATAAGAACGTGTGCTTTTAAAATTTTGACACTGTTGATAAGCATTTCCTTCACAGTTTAGAAATTTTCTTTGAAAAACCTATTTTTGCTTATATCGAAATAACACTTTTTGTTATTTATATTTCATAATTGAGGAATTCTGTCATTCATAGATGTTATTTTTGTAAGTAGAGCTTCATAGAAATACAGAAATATTATTTTGCATCCTTAATATTTCTGATTCTAAGAATTTATATGATTACTAGGAAAATATGTTAATGAATTATTTCAAATGTAAAAGGTACTTTCTGAAATAGTCTTGGTGGGTTTTATTAGAAAATGTGACAAATACAGGTGAAATCACTAAAACTCAAAAAGCCCCAGGTAACCAATGAATCCCTGTTAGGTTCTGTTTAGAATTTACAGCGGATTTAATCCATCTGTTAAGCATAACACACCATAAATCCCATGTACAGATATTTGTTCGTAATGGCTGGAAGAAAGCACAGATCCCCCCCTTCCTCTTTCACCCCATCCCCCTCCCATCTGAAAGAAGGGTTGCAGCAGTGAGCCAAGCAACTACTGTTCTGTATCATTGACATCCATCTGTTGTAGAGTCTTGGAATATATAATGAGCTCAAACATAATGAGGTATCTTGAAGGCATTACTTCCTTCACATCAACTCTTGTAATCTAACTGGATGCATCAGTGGAAAACACAGAACCATCAAGCACTGTTACAGCTGCGTCTGGCGAGGACACTACCAACTAAAATACACAGTTTTTGACTGATCAATCACATAAAACCAGCTAGTTGGCAGAGTGATCACAAGCTTGCTCTCATTCTCTGCAAGTCAGCAATGCCTTGTTCTGATCTAATCGACAATTCCTAGATGTCATTTCCTTGATATTTACAGATACTGAAATGGACTGTTGTTACTGTTGTGCCAACTGACTATACCTGTATGTGAGACTGCTAGGGTGACGTTATGTTTTAGCACCTATGGACTGGTGAAGTTAATCTACCAGGTGAACTTATTATTATGGTGGCTTCCATCACAGATTATGAATATTACCTTTCCTGTGTTGCTGTACCACAAGTGGCCTGTATTCAGTTTGACATGCAAGCACAGTGAATTAGCTGTGTGAATTCTTTAATTTTCTTGTGGCTCGGGGCAATTATTGTATTTTATAGTGAACTTGATGGCTTTTGTGTCATGTTTCAGTGTACTTACACAGGAGTAGTAAATAAATGTTTCCATAGAGAAGTGACTCACAAAACCAATGACTAGGGATTCTGAAAACAATAGTCATATGAAACTAACTTGTAAATTCCTCACATGACACCCTGAAAGTCAAAAATCATTGTAATCAGGTCAAAACAGCACTTATTAATTTCTGAAGAGCATTGAACTCAGAATCATACTAACTCTTAGTAATGAAAGAACAATCATATATGGTATTAAAAATTATTTGTGATTAAATTAACAATTTTGTGGTAAGGAGGACACAGCATGTTGCATTGGATGGAGAGCCGTTACAGATGTAGAAGTAATTTCAGGCATCTTCCAGGAAAATGTGCTGGGACCCTTGCTGTTCAAGTTGTATATTAATGACCTGGCAAACAATGTTAACAATATCTTCAGACTTTTGCAGATGATGCAGTTATCTATAATGAAGCACCATCAGAAATTTCTACACAAATATCCAGTAAGATATTGATAAGATTTAAATATGATGCAAAGACTGGCAATTTGCTGTAACTGTTCAGAAATGTAAAATTGCCTGCTCTTAACAAAACACAAACTATATTATCCTCAACTATAATATCAATGAGACACAACTTGACTAATTCAACTCAAACAAAGACCTGGATATAAAAAATGTGGGGGTATATAATGGAGTGATTACATAGGATGTAATGTAGCTAAATCAGGTCATAGGCTTCAGTTCATCAGTAAACAACTGGGAAAATGTAATCAGTCTACAAAGACATTGCATACAACTGTGTGGAACAGTACCAGGCATGTTAGTAGGGGATATTGAACATGTACAAAGCAGGGCAACACAAACTGTCACTGGTTAATTTAACTGGTAGGAGAGTGGCACACAACTGCTGAGAAACCTAAGTTAACAGCCACTTGAAGATGAATATAAACTATCCTGTGAAAGCTTTATGAAGTTTTTAGGACCAGTATTAAATGTGGAGTTAGGAATTTACTGAAACCTCTGTGTGTTTCTCCTGCTGAAATTGCAAAGAGCAGACTAGTTACAGCATGCACAGAGGCATTCAAGCTCCATACCCAGATGGAATGGTATGAAACCATAACTCTATTATGCAATTAACAGTGGTTTGTGGAATTTGGATGTAGATGATGAAATATGTAAGGCTGTAAATCTCACCTTACAAGCAGAATCCAATATGAAATGTATTTAAAGAATACACAGCCAGTAATTAGGAAAAAATATTCATACAATTATGGCCCATAATTTATGACTTTTATATTGTCATTAAAGATGTAACAAAGGTATATTTTAACTTTTTGTTATCAATTAATGCAAAATTTCCAGTGGAATTATTTAAATTCAGTAGGCATTTTGGACAGTGCCAGGGTCAGTGCAACGGCCCTAGTAAACAGAATGTAAGACCAAACACAAGTAAATACAATAATTCATAAATCCACAAATAAATAACAGCAGCGCCAGAACAGTTTCCATAAATGAGTTTAGCACTAAACGCAAAATAGTAAACATAGTAAATTAACTCTCGTAAAATATTTTGTTGCTGTCTCCATTCTGAAGACTGGTTTGATGCAGCTGTCCATGCCTCTCTATCCTGTGGAAAACTCTTCATCTCCAAATAACTACTGCAGCCTATGTTCTTCCAAAATTTCTTACTGCATTCATATCTTTGTCTCTCTCTAAGATTTTTACTCTCCACACTTCCCTCTGATACTAAACTAGTAATGCCTTGATTTCTCCGAATGTGTCCTATCAACTGATCCCATCTTTTGGTCAGGTTGTGCCACAAATGTCTTTTCTCCACAATTCAATTCAGTACCTCCATATTAGTTACAAGGGGCATTTGAAAAGCCCGTGCCAAAATAAAAACTATTTAAGTGTTTGAGGTAAACCATTTTTATTTTTCAACATAGTCTCCTTTTAGACTTATACACTTCATCCAGCACTGTTCTAATTTGTTGATCCCTTTCAAATAATAAGAATTGTCCAAGTCAGCAAAATAGCCATTAGTTGCTGCATTCACCTCCTCATTTGAATAAAATCTTTGTCCTGCCAGCCATTTCTTCAAATATGGGGACAAACAGTAGTCTGAGGGAGCCAAGTAGGGAGAATAGGGGGGATGTGAAACAAGTTTGAATCCTATTTCCATTAATTTTGCGACCACAACTGCAGAGGTGCATACTGGTGCATTGTCGTGATGGAAAAGGACTTTTTTGCAGCCCAATCACCGGCGTTTTTCTTGCAGCTTGGTTTTCAAATGGTCCAGTAATGATGAATAACTTGCACCTGTAATAGTTTTACCCTTTTCCCGATAGTCGATGGGAATGATCCCTTGCAAATCCCAAAAGACTGTCGCCACAACCTTTCCAGCTGAAGGGATGTTCTTCACCATTTTTGGTGCTGAATCTCCCTTGGTAACCGAATGTTTAGATTGTCGTTTGGTCTCAGGAGTATAGTAATGTATCCATGTTTCATCCACATGCTTAAAGTCCTGCAGATTATTCCTGAAAAGCTGCAAATCATCCTTGCCACACTTCACATGATTCCGTTTCTGGTCAAGCATGAGCACGGAACCTACCTTAAGGATAGCTTTCTCATGCTGAAATGTTTAAGCAAAATATTATGTACCCATTCATTCGAGATGCCCACAGCGCTAGCAATCTCATGCACTTTAGCTCTTCTGTCATCCATCACCATATCATGGATTTTATCAATAATTTCTGTAGTCGTAATCTCCACAGGGTGTCCAGAATGTTCAGCATCACTTGTGCTCATATGGCCACTCCAAATATTTTGAAACCACTTATAAACTGTTCTAATCAAAGGTGCAGAGTCACCGTAATGTTTATTAAACTTCTCTTTAGTCTCCTGGGGTGTTTTGCCTTTCATAAAGTAATGTTTAATCACCACACAAAATTCTTTATTGTCCATTTTTTGACAATCACTCGACTTCCTTGATTCACACGAATGCTAAACACAAACAAATAGACCAATATGGCTGAAACTTTGTGTGCATTCTTTCCAAAGATGTTACTAACTAAACATTACCTCGATACATGCCAGTGGTGCCATCTCTCGGGCTTTGCACAGAATTTTCAAACGCCCCTCGTACATGATCTACCCATCTAATCATCAGCATTCTTCTGCAGCACCACATTTCAAAAGTTTCTATTCTCTTACTGCCTAAACTGTTTATCATCTATGTTTCACTGCCATACATGGCTAAACTCCAAACAAATACTTTCAGAAAAGACTGCTTCACACTTAAATCTGTATTTGATGTTAACAAATTTCTCTTCTTCAGAAACATTTTTCTTTCATTGCCAGTCTACATTTTGTAGCCTCACTACGCCAGTCATTATCAGTTATTTAGCAACCTAAATCATAAAACTCATCTACTACTCATTTCCTCACCTAACTCCCTCAGCATCACCTGATTTAATTCAGCTACATTCCTACCCCCATGAACCATGGACCTTACCATTTGTGGGGAGGCTTGCGTGCCTCAGCGATACAGATGGCCGTACTGTAGGTGCAACCACAATGGAGGGGTATCTGTTGAGAGGCCAGACTAACGTGTGGTTCCTGAAGAGGGGCAGCAGCCTTTTCAGTAGTTGCTGGGGCAACAGTCTGGATGATTGGCTGACCTGGCATTGCAACATTAACAAAAACGGCCTTGCTGCGCTGGTACTGTGAACGGCTGAAAGCAAGGGGAAACTACGGACATAATTTTTCCCGAGGGCATGCAGCTTTACTGTATGGATAAATGATGATGGCATCCTCTTGGGTAAAATATTACGGAGGTAAAATAGTCCCCCATTCAGATCTCCGGGCGGGGACTACTCAAGAGGGCGTCGTTATCAGGAAAAACAAAACTGGCGTTCTACGGATCGGAGCGCGGAATGTAAGATCCCTTAATCGGGCAGGTAATTTAGAAAATTTAAAAAGGGAAATGGATAGGTTAAAGTTGGATATAGTGGGAATTAGTGAAGTTCGGGGGCAGGAGGAACAAGACTTTTGGTCAGGTGAATACAGGCTTCTAAACACAAAATCAAATAGGGGTAATGCAGGAGTAGGTTTAATAATGAATAAAAAATAGGAGTGCGGGTAAGCTACTACAAACAGTATAGTGAACGCATTATTGTGGCCAAGATAGACACGTAGCCCATGCCTACTACAGTAGTACAAGTTTATATGTCAACTAGCTCTGCAGATGATGAAGAAATTGAAGAAATGTATGATGAGATAAAAGAAATTATTCATGTAGTGAAGGGAGACGTAAATTTAATAGTCATGGGTGACTGGAATTGGAGAGTAGGAAAAGGGAGAGAAGGAAACATAGTAGGTGAATATGGATTGGGGCTAAGAAATGAAAGAGGAAGCCGCCTGGTAGAGTTTTGCACAGAGCATAACTTAATCATAGCTAACACTTGGTTCAAGGATCATGAAAGAAGGTTGTATACATGGAAGAATCCTGGAGATACTAGAAGGTATCAGATAGATTATATAATGGTAAGACAGAGATTTAGGAACCAGGTTTTAAATTGTAAGACATTTCAAGGGGCAGATGTGGACTCTGACCATAATCTATTGGTTATGAACTGCAGATTAAAACTGAAGAAACTGCAAAAGGGTGGGACCTGGATAAACTGAAAGAACCAGAGGTTGTACAGAGTTTCAGGGAGAGCATAAGGGAACAATTGACAGGAATTTGGGAAAGAAATACAGTAGGAGAAGGATGGGTAGCTCTGAGGGATGAAGTAGTGAAGGCAGCAGAGGATCAAGTAGGTAAAAAGACGACGGCTAGTAGTACTCCTTGGGTTACAGAAGAAATATTGAACTTAATTGACGAAAGGAGAAAATATAAAAATGCAGTAAATGAAGCAGGCAAAAAGGAATACAGACGTCTCAAAAATGAGATCGACAGGAAGTGCAAAATGGCTAAGCAGGGATGGCTAGAGGATAAATGTAAGGATGTAGAGGCTTATCTCACTAGGGGTAAGATAGATATTGCCTACAGGAAAATTAAAGAGACCTTTGGAGAAAAGAGAACCACTTGTATGAATATCAAGAGCTCAGATGGAAACCCAGTTCTAAGCAAAGAAGGGAAAGCAGGAAGGTTGAAGGAGTATATAGAGGGTCTATACAAGGGCGATGTACTTGAGGACAATATTCTGGAAATGGAAGAGGATGTAGATGAAGATGAAATGGGAGATACGATACTGCGTGAAGAGTTTGACAGAGCACTGAAAGACCTGAGTCGAAACAAGGCCCCGGGAGTAGACAACATTCCATTAGAACTACTGATGGCCTTAGGAGAGCCAGTCATGACAAAACTCTACCATCTGGTGAGCAAGATGTATGAGACAGGCGAAATACCCTCAGACTTCAAGAAGGATATAATAATTCCAATCCCAAAGAAAGCAGGTGTTGACAGATGTGAAAATTACCGAACTGTCAGTTTAATAAGTCACTGCTGCAAAATACTAACGCGAATTCTTTACAGATGAATGGAAAAAGTAGTAGAAGCTGACCTCGGGGAAGATCAGTTTGGACTCCGTAGAAATATTTGAATACGTGAGGCAATACTGACCTTACGACTTATCTTAGAAGAAAGATTAAGGAAAGGCAAACCTATGTTTCTAGCACTTGTAGATTTAAAGAAAGCTTTAGACAATGTTGACTGGAATACTCACTTTCAAATTCTAAAGGTGGCAGGGGTAAAATACAAGGAGCAGAAGGCTATTTACAATTTGTACAGAAACCAGATGGCAGTTATAAGAGTCGAGGGGCATGAAAGGGAAGTAGTGGTTGGGAATGGAGTGAGATAGGGTTGTAGCCTCTCCCCAATGTTATTCAATCTGTATATTGAGCAAGCAGTAAAGGAAACAAAAGAAAAATTCGGAGTAGGTATTAAAATCCATGGAGAAGAAATAAAAACTTTGAGGTTCACCGATGACATTGTAATTCTATCAGAGACAGCAAAGGACTTGGAAGAGTATTTGAACGGAATGGACAGTGTCTTGAAAGGAGGATATAAGATGAACATCAACAAAAGCAAAACGAGGATAATGGAATGTAGTCGAATTAAGTCAGGTGATGCTGAGGGAATTAGATTAGGAAATAAGACACTTAAAGTAGTAAAGGACTTTTGCTATTTGGGGAGCAAAAAAACTGATGATGGTCGAAGTAGAGAAGATATAAAATGTAGATTGGCAATGGCAAGGAAAGCGTTTCTGAAGAAGAGAAATTTGTTAACATCGAGTATAAAGTTAAGTGTCAGGAAGCCGTTTCTGAAAGTATTTGTATGGAGTGTAGCCATATATGGAAGTGAAACATGGACGATAAATAGTTTGGACAAGAAGAGAATAGACGCTTTCAAAATGTGGTGCTACAGAAGAATGCTGAAGATTAGATGGGTAGATCACATAACTAATGATG
The DNA here is from genome assembly GCF_023898315.1 of Schistocerca nitens. Lineage (NCBI taxonomy): Eukaryota > Metazoa > Arthropoda > Insecta > Orthoptera > Acrididae > Schistocerca > Schistocerca nitens. Next base: position 253,196,309 of record NC_064618.1, read on the forward strand.
AAGTATTGAATAGAATTGGGGAGAAGAGGAGTATGTGGCACAACTTGACAAAAAGAAGGGACTGGTTAGTAGGACATGTTCTGATGCATCAAGGGATCACAAATTTAGCATTGGAGGGCAGCGTGGAGGGTAAAAATCGTAGAGGGAGACCAAGAGATGAATACACTAAGCAGATTCAGAAGGATGTGGGTTGCAGTAAGTACTGGGAGATGAAGAAGCTTGCACAGGATAGGGTTGCATGGAGAGCTGCATCAAACCAGTCTCAGGACTGAAGACCACAACAACAACCCATTCTATTATCTCTGTTTTGCTTTTGTTGATGTTCATCTTATATCCTCCTTTCAAAGCACCATCCATTCCATTCAATAGTTCTTCCAAGTTCTTTGTTGTCTGACAGATTTACAGTGCCATTGCCCTGCACTTTAATTCCTACTCCAAATTTTTCCTAGGTTTCCTTCACAGCTTGCTCACTGTACAGATTGAATAATATCAGGGATAGGCTACACCCCTGTTTCACTCCCTTCTCAATCACTACTTCCCTTTCGTGCCCCTTGACTCTTATAACTGCTGTATGGTTTTTGTACAAGTCGTGAATAGTCTTTTGCTCCCTGTATTTTATTTCTGCTTCCTTCAGAATTTCAAAGAGAGTATTGCAGTCAACATTGTCAAAAGCTTTCTCTGAGTCTACAAATGCAGGTTTGCTTTTCCTTAACCTGCCTTGTAAGAGAACTCAGACATTCCATATTGCCTCATGTGTTCCTATACTTCTCTGGAATCCAAACTGATCTTTCCCAAGGTTGACTTCAACCAGCTTTTCCATTCTTTTGTAAAGAATTCGTGTTAATAGTTTGCAGCCATGACTTATTAAACTGACAGTTCAGTAATATTCACAACTGTCAGTATCTGCTTTCTTTGTAATTCAAATTATTATCTGTGTCTGAAAGTTTGAGAGTATTTTGCGTGTCTCATACATCTTGCACAACAGATGGAAGAGTTCTGCCATGGCTGGTTCTCCCGAGGCTGTCAGTAGTTCTGACAAAAAGTCATCTACTCCCTGGGCCTTGTTTTGACTTAGATTTTTCAGTGCTCTACCAAATTCTTCTCCCAGTATCATATCTCCCATCTCATCTTCATCCTCATCGTCTTGCATTTCTGTAATACTGCCTTCAAGTACATCCCCCTTGTATAGTTCCTCTACATATTCCTTCTGCTTTTCACCTTCCTCTTCTCTGCTTGCCCTTGACGTTCATACAGCTGCTTCTCATTTCTCCAAAGGCCTCCATAATTTTCCTGTAGGCAGTTTCTATCTTTCCTCCAGTGATATTTGAATCTAAGTCCTTAAATATGTCTTCTAGTAAATGATGAAAAACCAAACAGTAGCAAGAGTCAGTAGTTGCCCAGCAGTCATCAAGTCTTGTTCTGATAGCAATAGATAACTAGCTGTGATTAACAAGCCTTTTTAAGGATTGTGGGATTCATATATTTATTTTCCAATGGTTTTTGTTGCTGATAATGAAAATTAGTTTCAACAGAACAGTAATATACACAGTCACAATACAAGATATAAAAATAATTTTAATGCAGACTACTCCTCCTTGCCCATATTTCAGAATGGAGTTATGTACTCTGGTGGTAAGATATTTAACAACTCTCCTCTAACATAAAGCAAGAAGATTGGGATCTCTTCTAATGTTGTTGTTGTTGTTGCTGCTGCTGCTGCTGCTGCTGTTGTTGTTGTTGTCGTTTTCAGTCCTCAGACTGCTTTTATGGAGCTCTCCATGCTACTCTATCCTGTGCCAGCTTCTTCAGCTCCCAGTACTTACTGCAACCTACATCCTACTGAATCTGCTTAGTGTATTCACCTCTTGGTCCCCCTCTATGATTTTTACCCTCCAAGCTGCCCTCCAATGCTAAATTTTTGATCCCTTGATGCCTCAGAACATGTTCTACCAACCGGTCCCTTCTTCTTGTCAAGTTGTGCCACAAACTCCTCTTCTCCCCAATTCTATTCAATACCTTCTCATTAGTTATGCGATCTACCCGTCTAATCTTCAGCATTCTTCTGTACCACCACATTTCGAAAGCTTCTATTCTCTTCTTGTCCAAACTATTTATCGTCCATGTTTTATTTCAATACATGGCTACACTACATACAAATACTTTCAGAAATGACTTCCTGACACTTACATCTATACTCAATGTTAACAAATTTCTCATCTTCAGAAACGATTTCCTTGCCATTGCCAGTCTACATTTTATATCCTCTCTACTTAGACCATCATCAGTTATTTTGTCCCAAAATATCAAAACTCCTTTACTACTTTAAGTGTCTCATTTCCTAATCTGATTCCCTCAGTATCACCCGACTTAATTCCACTACATTCCATTATCCTCGTTTTGCTTTTGTTGATGTTCATCTTGTAACCTCCTTTCAAGACACTGTCCAATCCGTTCAACTGCTCTTCCAAGTCCTTTGCTGTCTCTGACAGAATTACAACGTCATCGGGGAACCTCAAAGTTTTTATTTCTTCTCCATGGATTCTAATACCTACTCCGATTTTTCTTTTGTTTCCTTTACTGCTTGTTCAATGTACAGATTGAATAACATTGGGGAGAGGCTACAACCTTGTCTCACTCCCTTCCCAACCACTGCATCCCTTTCATGCCCCTCGACCCTTATAACTGCCATCTGGTTTCTGTACAAATTGTAAATAGCCTTTCACTCCCTGCATTTTACCTCTGCCACCTTCAGAATTTGAAAGAGATTAATTCTGTCAACATTGTCAAAAGCCTTCTCTAAGTCTACAAATGCTAGAAATATAGGTTTGCCTATCCTTAATTTTTGGTTCTATTGTACAGCAAAATTTATAGGTCAGTTAACATGCTAAAGTATTATGATCATTATGGCCAGATTACATTAAAGCTTCAATCATACGAGAATGAAGTTGTTTGGGTGGAACATATTGTCATAACAAGCACTTCAAATGGATCATGTTTCTCAAGAAATCTGAAAGGATCTTAAATGATGCACCACATGAAAGTATTGGTGTAGCTCTGAGAGAGACTGTGGCAGAGAAAATTAGGAGACAGGACACAAGATAAAACTGAATAATACCCTCCCCATGAAGGATGGAAGAGAGAGATACCTATGTTGGTAGATATGAATCTGAAGAGAAGGATGTTATAAAGGGAATTTCACCTCAATGAGGGTATTGTTCAGAGTCATTGTAGAGTAGGTGTTCAGAGGACATTTAAAAAGTGAAAAGGGTGATAAGCATATACAAAAATTGTTTCACCTTAATGAGGAACCTTCTGAAATAAGAGTGTTATCACAACCTTTTTGGTGATTGTAAAAGAAGTGTATACTGACAGAGCAGTGGGAAAATATCATTTGAATGATATAAGGAAATATAGAAAAGCTATATGGAAATTATAGGTAAAAACAACCATTTGAAGAAACTGCATCATTGGTTGTTGTGTTTTCTAATTGTTCTAATGCAAGGATGTCTAGGGATGTAACAGACCCCAATGAGGATGCTATGAATATAGAAGATTTGAAGATAAGGCAATACCATTTATTATCAAAGAATTAGGCACCAAACAATTGTTGAAATCATTATGGCCAAGCACAAAGATGATAAGGCAGAAAACAGCTTATCTGGAGAAAGTATAGCATAGGAAGTATTTTATAAAAATGAAAACATAGTTGCTAATTTGAAATGGAATATGGCTAAAATGTAGGAAGGAATATAAGAAAAATAAGTTTGAGGTATTAGAAAGATGATCAAGAGCATAACAAAAGTATTATAACTAATTGTGTTTCAGTGAAGAAGCAGTGTACATTGCTAGAGGTATTCATCAAAGCTACATGGCACAAGGGAAGAGTATTATATCAAATCTTAGTTACTGTAAGTAAGTTTATGGTTATTTTATTACAATGTTATAATTTTGTGTAGTGTAAACTTGTTATGTGACCTTGCTACACTTAATGTAGTACTGGCATTTAGTGCAAGGAGGTTTAAAGGTTTTAGATACTGCAATACTTTTCTTTATGTGCCTTTAATTTAGATTGTGTGTTGTTCTGAAATGGGTAGTCCTCTTGAAGTTGGCTCGATATGGAAACATTCAGGGGAAGAGTTAGGTAATCTCAATAGCCTATTTCATACAACAAATTTACTCCCCATGGGAGTCTGAGGCTGAATAGTTTATGTCACTACAATCATTTAAGTTCTTGGTTAATTCAAAGGACGAAGTAATGGAACTGAAAGGAAGTAGTACCTGATTAATAATAGTGGATTCTGATGTGGAGATAATTAATTACTGCCTGGGACAGTGTTATATCAGAGTGTATCAATTGTCCAGGAGGCATTTGTATGATGGCAGCATGCCCTGGAAAACTGTTTATGTTACTGACCATTTCGAGGAGACTAAGTTACCAATCTCCCTACATGCCTATCATCTTAATCAATTCAATAGGTTTAATCGAAGGAGGCAGAGAGAGGCGTGCTTCATCTACAGTGGATGTTAGTGAGGGACAGTTTTAGGAGAACATGGAGGTATGAAGGTAGATAATGTTTCATTTAGTGTGAGTATTTAAGTATTTCAAAAAACATCATTTTAAAATCAGTTTGTCAGACATTTAAATTACTTACTAGAAATGTTTAAGAGCACACTGAGCAACTTTCATCTTACCATTCATAATAATAATTTCAGACAGTATTGCATTATATAGGTTGTTTGACTATTATTTAAAACCACCAGTACTTGTATGTTATGAATGAGGGAAATCTTTGCGAAGCCCTCATCAAAGACTAAGGTGTTACTACACTCTCTTTTCAGTTTATTTGTTCCTTGATGATTCATGTTATTACTAGCGAAAATTAGTTTTATGTTAATTGTTATTATCCTGTGCAGCAAAATCTATAATGTGTGGTGTGCAGTTAGTTGTTATTGATAACCTGTACTGGGCAGTATCTTTCATAGTGGGCAATCAATTGTTGATCCTATATTATGAATGTGCAGTGACACTTTCTGTTGCATTCATTTTTGTAGTTAATTAGTGTGCTGATTGAGTTCTAATATTGCTTCACAACACAATGTAAGTTACACTGATGACATTAATTAATCAAAAACAAATGCATTAGAATGGGGCATTTGCCATTAATAATAAATAAAAGGATTAGGTACACCAGCTACAGGAATGTAATTACAGTATATTATAATAGCTTTTATTTCCACAAAATATGTTAGTTTTGGACCAAGGCTAAACTGATTTTAGCTTCCTCCAACAAATCTAATTTTGAAACAGTTAAAACATTTCCATCTCACACCAGGATTAAATGGATAATTACAATATTCCCAGTGTATTAACAACTATGTCGCAGTTGCTTTCTTGGAATTTGTCACTTTGAGACTAATGTAACAGTAACAAGCAGACTTTTTCTTGGGGGGGCATTAGTGACTTTCGTTACCAGACAATATGTGAATGGTGAGTTGACATTGAGAGTCATGTAGTGCTTCATTAATTTCCAGGAGTTGGGTGTTTTGTGTAAGCTCCAGTGGCTGTTGTATCCATTGCTGCATCCAGGCAGGACCTCTAGCATTAGCAGTGATGACACCAACTGATGGTCATTGCTTACATAATATAACAGCAGACACTGAAGTGTCTCTTGTTAGGCCTAGCAGTGAAGCATCCCCAGTAAGAGACTAACACTCCCCTGGCACTGTACAATGTTTTCTTCGATTGTGTGCTTCCATCTGATTGGTCAACAGATTCCTCATCTCATTTATTTCCATTCTGGTAGTCTGAATCTATTGGCACTCCCTGAATTTGCCGCCTGAATGAATGACAGAATGCAAGAGTTCCCAACTCTTCTGGAAATACACAAAATGGGAAACTTATAGAGGTGGAAACCTCTGGGCCACTACAGTACTCTGGCAGTTTGTTGAAAAACTCACACATTAGTACAAGAAAACACTGTTTGTAAATTCGACTGGGAAGCACTCAAATACAGATTATGTTCTCAGGGTGCCCATATGCCATCAGCTATTCACTGAAAAAAGTTGAGCAATGGCAGTCCTGAATTAGGCAGACAGGCAGGTCCATGTGCAAGCAAAGCAGTAGGTAGCAACAAAGTCCAAATCACACACTAAGAGAAAACTGCACAGTGCAGAGAGCTCAGTGTAAATATCAGCCAGTAGCGCCAAGTGAGACAGCGTGAGTCTGTGGTAGCCCTTAAGTCTGCCACAAGTCTTATGATCTGTGACCATATGATTGTGCCTGTATCCTTCAGGCCTCGGAAATGTAACTTAACATATGCATAATTATAGGGTTTGTTCTATTAATATTTCCTGCATGATTACAAGGGTAACTATATTTGTAATGTTGCAGTACCACAACTATCATAAAATCCACCAGTCTCACGTCATACAATGTAAGCTTTCACGGCCGATATTGTATTCATTCAAACCTTCCGGGCTGACAGGCCGTGGTCGAAGTATAAAACTCTCCCCTGACGTTTCCTCTCCGACTGCGGGAAACATCCTCGGAGGTACAGCGGCGAACTGCGAAGAGAACGCAAAGGATGGGGCCCTCCACGCCCACACCAACGTGGTGACCAAACCAAAAGTTCTACTGTCACCTCCGTAAACATGTTAGTTTTTGAATCAGGCGTCACAAGATGCGGGCTGCGATGTTGTCCATGCGTCTGGGTAAGATTACTCATTAACATGGTCCATCGGGAGATAGAAGTGGTGGAAAACGATTGAAGGGTAGCGGTTGTAAGGGCAGAGGAAAAAAAAGTGCCAAGGCAAGAGCCAAGGGAAAAAAACCTCTGCGACAGTAGGACTGGTAGTAAGGGCAGTAGCGGCTTGCTATCTGCGACAGTGCATGCAAGGTGTGGTTTTGTTAGTTCGAGGTATCGTGCATCGTTCCCTTTGTCGATGTCGGAGCTTGTTGCGGCGCTTGCTGCAGTTGCTGCGTCCCTGCAACAATTCAAGGTCGTTGTAGATTAGTGGGCGATCGGTCATAGATCGGCTCACAGACGGGGTAGGGGGTGTGTGTGGCTGGTTTGCGTGCTGTGTACAGTACGGTTTCCCTGCGGTTGCCTGTTTTTCGGCTAGTCGCACATCTGGGTTTCCAGTAATAACTGTGTTGCAGGGGCTCGCCAGTAATGTCGTGTTAGCGTTCTATGGACCATAGATGTTTAGTTCCTAGTCAGTAATGTCTTTGGTCTGTTATGCTTCCATCTATGGTTGTGGTCGTAGTTACCCACAGAAAGGGTAAAAGGGTTGCGCGAGTGTCTCGTGTTATTGTACAGTCATGTGGAGAGTTTTTGGAATACCTGCAAGATAGTATCCAGCCGGTATTCCCGATGAAGGTCCGCGATGCGTGTGTAGCGCGGAGCGTTGCTTATGATTTTGAGTACTTTGTTCTGTATGAGCTGCAGACAGCGCAGGCGAGTTGGCGCAGCGTATCCCCAGACAGGGACTGCGTACGTCATCAGGGGTCTAATAAGTGTCATGTACATGGACCTAGACACCCTCCTGTTCAGTGTGCTACGCCTGTTAAGCATAGGGTAGAGTTGTTTGAGCCTCGCGTTAGCTTTGTTGGTCACGTGTTGAATGTGGTCCCCCCAGAGTAGTTACCTGCCCGAGAAAACGAGGAAGCGCTGATTATATAGGCAGTACAGAGGGCGCCACTGTCAATCACGTGGCGTCGGCTATGAGATTGTCTCTGGTAATGCCAACATTCTCGATTGAAAGTAATCGATCGTCACACTTGCGGTGCAACGCTGACATCCAAATTTTATCCAGTTTAACACCTTCATCTTTCCTGTTAAAATTATTACGGTGTTTATCAATCTCGATAGCCTCTCTGTACATGGGTGCATAATAATGCGAGGCTTTTGATATGACGCTCGTCTCGCTGAGTTTTATTTCATGATCACCTTCCTGGTAAACATGTTCCGCTACGGCCGATTTATCAGAGGAACCCAGACGGCAATTCCTCTTATGTTCAACAAGACGGGAGTTCACACATCTCTTTGTTGTACCGATGTAAACCTGTCCACAATCACAAGGAATTTTATATACCCCCAGTGTAGCCAGAGGGTGTCGTGCATCCTTTGCCGATCTTGAATATTCTTTTATTTTCCTGGTGGGTCTGAAAATAGTTTCCACCCCATACTTGCTTAAAACTTTCCCGATGCGATCTGTGACCTTACTAATGAACGGAAGAAAAACTTTGCCCTTGGGCGACTGTTGTTGATCGTTGCTCCTGATTCTCTGCCTAGAGCGAAGTGGTCGATTTATATCCTTGCTGGAATAGCCATTCTTCATGAAAGTTGACCGTAGAAGTTCAATCTTATCTTTTAAATAAACAGGTTCACAAATTTTGTACGCCCTGTCTTCACGGTTCTCATTAATCTCTTTCTTTGTCTAGGGTGATGGTTTGAATCTTTATGTAGATAACAATCAGTATGTGTGGCCTTTCTATACATCTTAAGGCCCAACGTGCCGTCCCGTCGTTTAATCACAGACATATCCAGGAAATTCAATTTCCCATTCCTTTCCGTCTCCATAGTAAATTCGATTTTCGGATTAATGCTGTTTAAATGTGTCAGGAAGGCATCCAGCTCCTCTGCTCCGTGTATTCATACTACAAACGTGTCATCGACATAGCGATACCATTCGTCTCCAACTGACTACTGGACGCACAACGACCCGGAAATAATACCAGTCGCTCCAGAGATGGTACGATGGTGCACTTATCGATTCGCGCTGCTGCTGCTGCTGCTCACTGACAAGTAAGGCAGGAAGTTAGTGACGCCAAGTAAATGGAATAAGAAAATGAGGCGGCAATACCGTAAGAAATGATGACAAGCAATAAACGGGATAAACGCGAGCAGTGCACGGCTCACCCTCCCCCCCTCAAACATCAACCCCGGGGGTGACATAGCAAAATGAAATTGACCGGCAGCTCCTTAACGAAAGCAAGACAATGGGCATGAGAAAGCCGCAAGCGAGACGTTCGCTTGTACCCGTCCATGCAGAGGGAACTCGCCCATTGGCTGATGACATCCCTGCACCAGGAACGAACCGTCCTAAGTCCCTCAAGATAACTAGTTCAAGTCTCTTTGCTAGGTCAAAAGCGAAAGCGAGACACCCGCTCGAAACCAAAACACATGCCGACAGGCAACCCGACTTCCCTGCACTGATGAAGGTACCGAGCTAAGTCTCGGAAAATGACAAGTAAAAGTACTATTCACAGTTGGGAACGAAAAGAGCTATCGGAAGTAATGCATTAAACTATGCCCGCACCCAATCTAGCCGGCCGCGGTGGTCTCGCGGTTCTAGGCACGCAGTCCGGAACCGTGCGACTGCTACGGTCGCAGGTTCGAATCCTGCCTCGGGCATGGATGTGTGTGATGTCCTTAGGTTAGTTAGGTTTAAGTCGTTCTAAGTTCTAGGGGACTTATGACCACAGCAGTTGAGTCCCATAGTGCTCAGAGCCATTTGAACCATTTTGAGCACCCTATCTAGCTGGCTGTCACTAGGTTGGGTTCCCCCCAAAACACAAATATTGTGCTCAAGGTCTCTACCGGCCGAAGTTAGCACACTGGACTCGCATTCGGGAGGACGACGGTTCAATCCCGCGTCCGGCCATCCTGATTTAGGTTTTCCGTGATTTCCCTAAATCGCTCCAGGCAAATGCTGGGATGGTTACTTTGAAAGGGCACGGCCGATTTCCTTCCCCATCCTTCCCTAATCCGATGAGACCGATGACCTCGCTGTTTGGTCTCTTCCCCCAAACAACCCAACCCCAACCGGCCGAAGTGGCCGTGCGGTTAAAGGCGCTGCAGTCTGGAACCGCAAGACCGCTACGGTCGCAGGTTCGAATCCTGACTCGGGCATGAATGTTTGTGATGTCCTTAGGTTAGTTAGGTTTAACTAGTTCTAAGTTCTAGGGGACTAATGACCTCAGCAGTTGAGTCCCATAGTGCTCAGAGCCATTTGAACCATTTTCTCAAGGTCTCTAATAGCTGCAAACAAAATTCAATTGCTGCTTCTGTCTCACCCACCACAGCCGACATGACGTCAACAGGATGAAGAACGATAGTGCTCAATGGGATACTAATTCCGGAACACTGCCCTCAATCAGCTAGTGCCTTATTGTCAACTCGTAAACAAGGTGGTCCTTTCTGAGCAGGCCAATCACTCGACACTGACTGCCATTACGATAAGCACTTGAAACAAGTAACAGACAAAACAATTTGGTGCCACAGAACACAAACGAAACAAGAGTGAAACTGACAGCAACTACACTACTGGCCATTAAAATTGCTACACCACGAAGATGACGTGGTACAGACACGAAATTTAACCGACAGGAAGAAGATGCTGTGATATGGAAATGATTAGCGTTTCAGAGCATTCACACAAGATTGGCACCGGTGGCGACACCTACAACGTGCTGACATGAGGAAAGTTTCCAACCGATTTCTCATACACAAACAGCAGTTGACCGGCGTTGCCTGGTAAACGTTGTTGTAATGCCTCGTGTAAGGAGGAGAAATGCCTATCATCACATTTCCGACTTTGATAAAGGTCGGATTGTAGCTTATCGCGACTGCGGTTTATCGTATTGTGACATTGCTGCTCGCGTTGGTCGAGATCCAATGACTGTTAGCAGAATATGGAATCGGTGGGTTCAGGAGGGTAATACGGAACGCCGTGCTGGATCCCGACAGCCTCGTGTCACTAGCAGTCTAGATGACAGGCATCTTATCCGCATGGCTATAACAGATCGTGCAGCCACGTCTCGATACCTGAGTCAACAGATGGGGACGTTTGCAAGACAACAACCATGTGCACGAACAGTTCGACGACGTTTGCAGCAGCATGGACTATCAGCTCGGAGACCATGGCTGTGGTTACCCTTGACGCTGCATCACAGACAGGAGCGCCTGCGATGGTGTTCTCAACGACGAACCTGGGCGCACGAATGGCAAAACGTCATTTTTTTGGATGAATACAGGTTCTGTTTACAGCATCATGATGGACGCATCCGTGTATGGCGACATCGCGGTGAAAGCACAATGGAAGCGTGTATTCAATATGCTTAGGGCTTAAGTTCTACGGTTTAAGCTAGGCCTCGGGATTAGATTCTTCAAGTGATGTCCAAGTGATTGGCTAAACGCCAGAAGTTTGGCAAATGCCCATAAATTGAAAATCTGCAAACCAAATAAAAATTCCACACGTATAGACGTCAACATCCATATACATACTCCTCAAGCCACCGTACAGTGCGTGGCGGAGGGTACCATATACGACTACTCGTCATTTTATTTCGTGTTGCAATCACAGAAATAGCGTGGACAAATGGCTGTTTGTATACTTCCTTTGTTGTTGTTGTGGTCTTCAATCCAAAGATTGGTTTGATGCAGCTCTCCACACTACTCTACACTGTGCAAGCCTCTTCATCTCCGAGTAACTACTGCAACATACGTCCTTCTGAATCTGCGTAGCGTATTCATCTCTTAACCTCCCTCTACGGTTTTTACACCCCACTCTTCCCTTCAGTAGTAAATTGGTGATCCCTTGAGGCCTCAGAATGTGCCCTACCAACCAATCTCTCCTTCTGGTCAGGTAGTGCTACACAATTCTTCTCTCCCTAATTCTATTCAGTACCTCCTCTTTAGTTACGTGAACTACACATCTAATCTTGAGCATACATTTCAACTTAGCGCCACATTTCAACTTTCATTCTCTTCCTGTCTAAACTGTTTATCGCCCATGTTTCATGTTCATACATGGCTACATTCCATAAAAATACTTTCAGAAGGGACTTCCTGACTTTTAAATCTGTACTCGATGTTAGCAAATTTCACTTCTTCATGAGCGCTTTTCTTGCCAATTACCATTTTACATATCCTCCCTACTTCGACCATCATCAGTTATTATGCTTCCCAAATAGCAAAACTCATCTACTACTTCAACTGTGTCGTTTCCTAATCTAATTCCCTCAGAATCACCTGATTTAATTCGGGCAAACTGCATTATCCTCGTTTTCTTTTGTTGCTGATGATCTTATAACCTCTTTTCAAGGCCATGTTCATTCCGTTTGACTGCTCTTCCAAGTCCTTTACTGTCTTTGAAAGAATTACAATGTCGTCGGCAAACCTGAAAGGTTTTATTTCTTCTTTCTGGACTTTAATTCCTTCTCTGTAAGAACACTCATTTTTCTTATGTTTGTATTCCTTACGCGAAGTGTACGTTGGTGGCAGTAGATATGTTCTGTAGTCAGCTTCAAATGACGGTCCTCTAAATTTTCTGAATGTGAGTCCTGGAAAAGAACGTCGCCTTCCCTCCACAGATTCCTGTTTGTGTTCCGGAAGCATATCCGTAATACTTGCATGCTATCCGAATCTACCAATAACAAATGTAGCAGCCCGCCTCTGAACTGCTTCGGTATCTTCCGACGTGATGCGGATCCAAAACACTCGATCAGTACTCAAGAATGGGTCATACTATGGTCCTAAATTCTGCCTCCTTTACAGATGCATCACTCTTTCCTAAATTTCTGACTATTAACAGAAGTCGACTGTTCACCTTCCCTACTACAGTCCTGATATACTAGTTCCATTTCATATGGCTTTGGAACCTTATGCCTTGATAATTAATCGATGTGACACTCGAGCGACACACTACTAATGCTGTATTCCAACTTTACAGGTTGGTTTTTCCTAGTCATCTGCATTATTTTACATTTTGCTACATTTAGAACTAGCTGCTATTCATCACACTAACTAGAAATTTGCCTATCTTATATCCTCCTACAGTCAGTCAACGACATTACGATACACCACAACATCATCAGCAAACACGCACCGCGAAGGAATTATCCGAATGCGACGGATATCAGCAGATGTGATGTACATGTACAGACAAACAAATGATTATAATTTCAGAAAAATTGTATGATTCCTTCAAGGGGAAGAGCTCCACAAATTTAGCATGTCAATAACACATTGGTTCATCTCTGGCCCTTATGCAAGCCGTTATTCGGCTTCACACTGATTGATAAGAGTTGTTCGATGTAGATCTGATGGATGTCGTGCCAAATTCTGTCAATTGGCGCTTTAGATCGTCAAAATGTCGAGTTTGTAGGAGGCTCTTGCCCCTAATGCTCCAAACGTTCTCAGCTGGGGAAACATTCGGCTACCTTGTTGGCCAAGGCAGGGTTTGACAGGCACGAAGACAAGCGATAGAAAATCGCCGTGGGAGGGCTGGCATTATCTTGCTGAAATGTAAGCCCTGGACGGTCTCGTGTCCGTCGGCCGTCGTAATTTAATATATATATATATATATTATTGTTATTATTATTTGATTGTTGCCGACTTACGTGGTGGGCCTTAATAAAAATGATATTTCATTTAATTTTGATTTTACGATTAAATGCTTTCCTGAAGTTCTCCATTTTAGCAATATTAATCTTAAATTATTTGCTACGTTAATGAATGTTAGACTCGCTGAATCTTAAAACATGAGCATATAAGTTGTACAATGTAATAAACTTTTCATATTAATGTCCTCGGCTAGTCAGTTCACTTTAAAGCATAAGATCTTTAGTTATTAATTAAAATTGCGGCCCACACACGCGCGAGAGTATTTTTCTTACCTCCGTTAACCATTGTATTGTAGTCAGAGTCCTGGCTCTGGGTCTCGGCTATGGTACTGAAAATAAGAATCTTAAAGCTAAGTATTTTCTGCAACGTCGGGCGGCTGTGGAGAAAAATTACTATTATGTTAATAGCGGCCGAGTTTTCCGCTTCCGCTAATTTTTCATAAGTTAATATCGCCACGTAATGGCGTCGTTGGCTGCATCGGCCGCTGCGATTGTTGAACTGTCGATTACTTGAATGCAGGTTAATTCAAGGAAGGCGGACATGAAATCGGGATCACCTCTTACAAATTAAAAGTGCACAATAATATTAAATCAGTATATTATATGCTTAACTCATACAAATATGCTTACATTTGCCAGCACTCGCAAGATGTCCCTCTATACACATTCAAGACAAAAGAGGAAGTGAAGTCGACTAAAAAAAATTAACAAAAGAGCCTATCTTGTCGTCTCTTTAGATCGTTTTGTCATAAATTATTTCTTTGCATTTGAAACTTGGACAGAGAGATTATTACTTTACGGCTACATGATAAAAATAGATTACTCAATTTATAAATACTGTTTTTTAAGTCTTTTCGTAATATAGCACTGGGGACGCTATAACGGCTTTCCATGAAGGGCAACAAAACGGGGTGTAGGATGTCATCGACGTACGGTTGTGCTGTAGTTGTCAGTTTTTATTAGTTACAGATATACAGCTGCTTACAGAGGTAAGTTTCCATCTCGTGTGTTGGTACGCCAGTCGCTATGGGTTTATTTATAGACACCTAATTTGTTTTGTAAAGTTGTGTTTGAGCTTATGTAATTGAATTTTTCATTTCTGGTTGTCATTTGACTGCCAGTTCTATGTTTTCATTTAAGCATGCCACACTATTTAGATATTCTGAGTATGCCAATATGGTATTGGTCTACGGCTATTGTAAAGAAGATGCTTCTGCGATTTGTAGAGTATACGGTTATCGATTTTCTAACCGCAGGCTACGAGATTCAAGAGAGTCTGCTGCATTGAAGCGCCCTGCAATAATCTTTCATCTGAACTAGTAAAAGAAGAGAATATTGGTAAAGCAGAAGGCATTATGCAGTTTTTAGAATGGAGTCCTTCAACGATCACACTTATAATTTCTACATACATCGATGTTCCACATACAGAAATATGACAGACATCACGTATGCGCAGCCCTAACCTTATAATTTACAGCAGATACTCCGCCTTCACATTAGAGATGAAAGTACGAGTATAACACTAGAATGGTGTTGTTGACTAATTGCGAATAGCATAGTAGTTCCAGTAATACTGTTTACTTCTTAAGCGTGAAATAGAGAAGAAACGAAAAGAAAATTGAGGAACAGACACATCAGTACAGTTTCGCCTTAGGAAAGACAGTTTCAGCAGACAGGCAAACCTTATGTTATGCTAGGTGATGTAAAAAATAAAAAAAAATAAAATAAAAAAAATCACTAAAATAAATTTAGTTTGATAGGATTGGTCGACCTAACGAACACTTATGACGGCGTAAAATACTGTGAAATGCTTCATATTCTCAGGAACATAGCGATAAGCAATAGAGAAAGTCAAATAATATGTAATATTTACGAGAAGCTAGAGGAAACAATAAGAAATCACTTGGAGAAATCAGTTATTGAACAACCGTAAATTTATGAAATAATTTTATTATGCTACAATTTTCGATGCCTCATTGGCACTTTGCTCAGGCTCTTATACACGATTAGAGATAAACTGTCCTCACGTTTGTATTTGCTAAAGGCTCTTCACAAAAGGCGTGAAAGCTTCTCACATCTAACGACAAATGAGCACAGAACATGAACAGAAAATAAGGACTAAATTAGAAGCAGTAGCGGATGTTTAGGTTCTTTAAATGACCTACGAATAAATAAATATTCAAGCCGTTTCCGTACGGCGAAGATATCGTAGAGACGTACGATTATGTTTACCCTGACAGAAAATTGAAGACCAAAAGTAGCACTTGTTCTATGTACCTCATTTGACATTTTTCACCGATCTCGGTGTCTGTCGGTCTTCTGAGTTGGTGTGAGAAAGACGCATGTGATTGAGTCTCTGTATTTTGTTAAGTAAAATTTCTAACATGCGGAAGCCGCAAGTTTTCATTCTACTACCGAGTTACGTCCTAATTCCCTTCCCCCGAAGCGACGAGAACTGCATTTTTACATGGACACATTTGGAGACGAAATTATTTATGGAGGGAGAATAACAACCGCAGCCACGCCAGTGTTGTTGTACATCGTTGGGGAGAAAAAGTAAATTACCAAGCCGCACACTAAAACTACAAGATTAACATTTATCTAATGTTTTAAACCGTATCTATGCCTGCGCGCGTTTCTAGGCAGACAACTTTAGGTGTGGTTGCCGGTAATTACTCAAATGGTTCTGAGCACTATGGGACTTAACATCTGTGGTCATCAGTCCCGGTAATTACTGCAGATCGTATATCTCTCCCAACCAATATACAGAAAAAAGATCGAAATGTTTACACCAAAATTGAGGGCCACGTGGTAAACGAAGGGAAGGCTTTATAATAGTACTCGTATTTAAAAAAAAATGTAATATTATATTTATCACTTTTGCTGGTGGCAAAGCTTTTGAAATGATAAAAAGGTGCATAGAAAATTTTTACTTGTGGATAATGAAATTATACACTGCGCCAACCAGCATCAGATTCCCATCTGACCGACGAGAACATTGACCGATGGCATTGTTTAGAGGCCAGTGACCGATCTAAAATTACGCAGTTTGCGTAATTACATTGCCCGGATACTTATAGAAAAGACCGGTATAAGACATCTCAGGGAAGGTGAAATAAAAGTTTCATAAAGTAATAGCCGATTGAACACTAGTAGCGTTCGGCAATGGCCACCAAACAATTCGTCGGCAACTCTCCTTCGCTGCAACCTGAAAAAGTTCTAAACTGCAGCATAGTAACTTGATATGTGGAATTAATGAAAAACGGAAGTAGGTACTTAAATAAAGCACGGCTTTTGTAATTCAATTAGCGTAATTATTTGACCTAAAGTTACAAATACGAGAGTGACAATTACATTTTGTGGAACAGCCATCGAAAACAAACGATTGAGAGAGAGAGAGAGAGAGAGAGAGAGAGCTCACAGCTTTTATATAATTGAAAAACAAATTACGACGACTGCCTTCAACTTGCTTTAGAGTTTCGATACATAAACATTTCTGTGGAACATTCTTTATCGGAACAGCAAAAAAATACATTCCTTACATTAAATCGTGACCTGTTCTGCTTACTTTACAGATTTATTTACACAGAGAAAATTTACTCTCAATGTATTTTAGCCTTAATTAAAAGATTGGGGCATATTCTATTAATTATTCAAAAAAGCAACATTTCAGCTTTCTGCTACGTTGGAAGCAAAATGTCCTTTACAAACTAAAGAAAACGAAAGAAGCGGAAAGAGCTTTTCTCACTAAAATAAGTCCACAAGTATAAAACAGAAGCAGTAATTTGAAGAACAAACTTCAAGGAATGCACTATCAGAAGTCATTACAGAGAAATATGTCACTGACTGTGTGAAAGAAAGAGAGGTGTTATAAAGGATGTTGAAAATTAGGTGGTCTGATAAGAAATGAGGAATATTTTAGCTCAAGCATCAAGAAAGGAAATATGTGGAAAAAACTGGCTAGAACAAGCGTCAGGATGTGTGTTATGACACTGAGGAATAATTTCCGTAGAAGAAAAAAACTGTAGGACAGAACAGAGTTGGTTGGAATACCGCCAACAAATAAATGAGGGCGTTGGGGTATGCACTACTCTGAGGTGAGGAAACTCCCACAGCTAAGGCGTCACACCGAGAGAATCACATGAAGGATTATTTCACACAAGTATTTAGTAGAGATTATTGGAGAAAGATCCATCAAGAAATCTTGTGCCTGGTGAGGAACCAATAAAGTTTGTTTAAAATATATGCAGATATGGTTACGATCGATTCTTCGCCTGTATTTGTACACTATATCTCAATCTTCTGCGTTTCGATATTTGACGTTCGCCTTCGCATTATTCTTCTGTAGAAAGAAATTTTATGTCTTACAGAATTCACTGTAGTAGCAGTCATAATTTTGAGTGTAGTTTTGTAATTCCTTTTTTTCTTTAAATGTGTTAATAGATGATTGTGAGGTTAGTGCTTAAAGGTAATGTTCCATCGCTGATGTGAGTACGTCGCCTATTACTTGTTTTACGATGTGATATTCTTTTCACCCATTTGTAGTAATTTGCTCTTCTGACCTGAGGCTTCATACGAGCAGGACACAAATTTTGACCACACCTATTCTTCACATTTATAAGGGTAGAGAGAGTAAGTAATTTGTATTTGTGCGACGCATTTCCAACTTTGCACAATAACTTTCATTGTGGCGTGTTAAATAGAAAATGCTACATACGGGCAGAGAGATTACCATTATATGCAACAGGCTATTGTCTTGTAATGGAACTCCACCTCGTCTAATATCTGTAACTGAGCGTGTTTTATCAGCCGTCTTCGTCAAGTCATAAGCTGTTTCAGAATGTTTAATGAGCACGTGTCCCTTTATCCGCGGAATGTTTTCTTTTTCCAGGTAACTTTATTTTACATTGTGATTTTCGTAATGTCGATTACAAGTGAATTTGTCTAAGGTTTGCATATCTTGGGGCAAAATGTGGAATTTATTATAATCATCTATTTTGTGCTGCATGTTTCTGTATGCAGTGTAAAACTACGAGTACAGCTGTGCAGTTTGTAAAATAAAAAATAAATAAATAAAACAGTGAATCAAAGCTTGACACAGGAATATTCGACCCAATCAGTGTGGAACTCTAACTACTATGTGAAGTGATTAGTAATGGGGGTTTCCCATGAATTGTTGAGACTGTGCGAATGTTTTTGTAGGAAAGCAGGGTGGTGTAATTATTTCGTTATATTTTTACTCCTAACTACGATATATTCACGTTCATTGTAAATAAGGAACAATTTCCTTATACCTATGAAGCTCCAACATAATTTCTGTTTTTCAGCTCTGTGCGAGCAGTGTTCGTTGATTTACTTGTAAGACAACCTGTAGAGTACCAATAATATCAGGTGATCATTAGAGAATATCTCTCTAGGAGAATTACAGAATATTACGATCCACTCTCCACCATAATTCTGTAATAAAGCACATTGCTTGGAAAAGCCGATCGTGTAAACTTGTATGTATTAGAAGACATTCTCCTAGTGAATATGAAACAAACAAACTTTTGCCCTGCAGCTTCTCTCACATATGTGTTTGATTCATATGTTGCATATATCTCCCACTCTCCCCTCGCACTATGAACTTTTTCCTTCCCCCCTATTTCTGTCCATCTCCTTCTCCCCCTCCACCCCCTCAGCACAGCTCCTACACCCTCGCATTCTCTCTCTGATCATCTTCTGTACACATATTTCTCTGTCCAGATCCATTCTGCTCTCTCTATCTCCTTCTCGCCTTCCCCTTGTCTGTTTCCACCTTCCCTCTGTCTGGCTATCTCTTACCTCCCCACCGCTCTGCCCATCTAATCCTGCCCCCCCCCCCCCCACTCTGTCCATCTCCAGCACTCTCAGTCTCTTTGCACATGTCTTCCTCCACCTCTCATTTTCCATCGTTTGTAGTCTCCTCCTTTGTCGATCTCTTCCTGGTTCCTCTTTTTCTGTCCACATCCTCCCGCTCATCTCCCTATCAACCTCCACCTGACCCCACTCCCTACCCACTTCCTACATACCACATCTCTCTATTTGTCCCGTCCTCCCCACCTCTCCCTATTCACTGCCTCATGCCTCTTCTTCTATCCATCGTCCCCATCCCCACCCCCTCTCCCCACCTGCCTGCTCTTCATTGTCACTCAGTGCCTTCCTTCCTTTGCCTCTCTCTCTCCTTCTCCTTCCTGTCCCCTCTGCATGTCCAACCCCTCCTGCCTCTTCCCCCTTCCTGCCCATCCCCATCCACACACATAATCTCTGCAAAACAGATCGATAAAACAAACAAGTATTACCTTCACAGTGCACCAATCGTGAAGGGCAACCTTAACATTGCCCTAGAAAATCGTTTGTTGCTCCTGACATGTAGGCTGCCCTGCAGAGTTGGTTGAGAAGACAGGCTGAAGCTATTCCCACACAATATACTTCTCATGTAAGGCATCTAATACAGCAGGAGCTGAAAAAAGGTTTTTGGTGGTGTTCCTGCGTCTAACGGTGTTTGATGGTTATGAACCCCTCAGTGCTGATACTCGTGAAGTATGCTGTTTGTATACCACATTTGGTTGAAACATGAGAAGGCCATATCTTGGACATACACACACACAAACATACCTATCACCATAATTAGGGGTTGTTCCGCAACCTCTTGTGTCATTTGACGCCATACTTTATTTGCTGATTTTCTGCTCTGTGGTCGCATGCTATGAACACTTCCCCTTATTTTAATTACCGCTGATAACTCATCACACTACTAACCTTAACCTACCCATCCATAGCTCGTTTTGGAATCTCAACGCTTCCCGTCCCTTTCCATTTCGAGAAAGCTCTGGAAATCCATTTTACATCGATAGTACTTACTAAGGAAGTGTAATTAAGATATAACGCTTTCATATGGAGCAGTCAATGGAATTATTTCTCCGCTGACCCTTAAATTTTAAGTGAGAAATAGTACCCATATCGACAGTAATAATACGAGAAAAGAAAGAACCAGCCGTCCTCTAGTCTTCACTTTCTGGAGCCTAAGCTCTTTATATCAAATCTGCACAAAATATTCTTGCACTGAATACAGAAAGCAGAATCGTATGGTATTGTTAGCTAGGGACTCCAAGGGTTTGTTAAACTGAATATCCAAAGAAAGGTTTCTTCCTCCACAAACAATGGCACCCCTCTATGCAGTGTGTGACAGTCGTGTCTTAAGTTTATCTGTTGCGTGTAGGAGACTATGACGGGCGTATGTAAGGTGTGGAGTCATGCTGTGTAGTATGATGATGAGATATGGAGAATACGTAACCTGGTGCTAGTATATAGCGCACTTCTCGCCGGTAGTATCAAGGTGACCTCCAGGCGCAATCGTCCACTTCGATGGATAGTAGTGATGCATGCCCTCTTTTCATGTGAGAGAGTGCGAAAAGGAACGTTGAATCACATCATCTCCACCTCTTCCTGATGAAATACTGGAGTTGAAAATTTGCCCAACACTAGGATTCAAACTGGCTGCCTTTCAGCAGAGCACAGGCGTGCGACAGTATTCTCGACTGCGGTCGATATTCCTTAAAGTCGAGTACTTAACTAGTAGACCATAGTGGCATAGAAACACAGAATATTAATCTCAAAGATTTATTCACTTGAGATGTAAGGCACTGAATACATTCAACACCTTTTGCTTAGGAATTCTAAACGTTGTTACAGCAACCAGCTTTAAGCGAAACACCACGAATTCTTCAGCAGCAAAAACACCGTCGTACAAGCAGCCATCTAGTGTCGTTTCGTCTCCATCCCAGCCATCAAAAGGTAAGAACTCGAGCATCAGATCTATTTCCTCCTCGAGATCAGTTTCGAGTTCCTCAGCGTAGAAGTCCCATCCGCAATCCAAGTCCGTATACATAGCCAGTCTAAAAAGAAAAAAAAAAAAACTTTATATTGCGATGGATTCTATTAATAATAATCCGATTACATTCACATATTAATCTATGTCATTCGTGTTTGTAGTATTGTGAAACTAAAGTACTATAGAAACTGCGGAAATGATAACATTCGCCTAGTGCAAACTTCGCAAACGAAAATACTAATATTCTTTGATTAATATATGAATGAGTCAACTCATACAAATACATGGATGTAACAGTTTTAGGGTAATGAAATGGAATTATTACGCAGTCTTATTGTTTGTCGTAGGTACAGCAGGTGGCTGATTTTAATTCATAGGTAAGGTGGCAGGAAAATGCAATGAGTCTCAAAGGAAACGGGTTAAATACACACGCACGACCCATCCTAAATATTGCTCAACTATGCAGTGCTCGCTCCAAACAGAGCACGTTGAGCATATGTGTGGAAGGACAGCAGAAATCATCACAGGTCTGTTTCGCCCATGGAAGAGAATCACAGATATGCTAGAGGACTTGAACTATCAGATGGTAGAAGGTAGACGCAAATATCCTGTAGACGCCTGCTTAGGGAGTTTCAAGAACCAATCTTAAGCGAGCATCTAGGAATATATCGGGTGTTTCAAAATGGATGTCGGTGTTTTAAGGCTTTTTAGCATTTATTAAATTGAATTTAAAATTCTAAATAATTATCTAGACGTATCAGGGGGTCCTATATCACTCTAGCTGCACACGCCCCACACCATTACAGAGCCTCCACCAGCTTGAACAGCCGGCTGCAGACATGCACGGTGCATGGATTCATGAGGTTGTCTCCATACCAGTACACGTTCATCCGCTCGACACAATTTGAAACGACTCTCGTCCGACCATACAACATGTTTCCAGACATCAGCAGTCCAATGTTGGTGTTGACGGGCCCAGGCGAGGCTTAAAGGATGTGCCGCGCAGTCATCAAGGCTACACGAGTGCGCCTTCGGCTCCGAAAAGACATATCAATTATGTTTCGTTGAATGGTTCGCACGCTGTCACTTGTTGATGTCCCAGCATTGAAATCTGCGGAATGGTTGCACTTTTGTCACGTTGAACGATTCTCTTCAGTCGTCGTTGGTCCCTTTCTTGCAGGATCTTTTTCCACCTGCAGCGATTTTGGAGATTTGATGTTTTACCGGATTCTTGATATTCACGGTACACTCGTGAGGTGGACGTACGGGAAATTTCCAATTCATCACTACCTCAGAGGTAGTATGTGCCATCGCTCCTGCACTGACTATAACACAACGTTCAAACTTGCTTAAATCTTGATAAAATGCCACTGTAGCAGCAGTAACCGAAATAACAACTGTGCCAGACACTTGGTGTCTTATATAGGCGTTGCCGATCGCAACACGATATTCTGCCCTTTTAAATATCTATATTTTAGCAGTCATGCCTATACTAGTTTGTTTGGCACACTTCAGTGTAAAAATCGCGTGACGTCTGGTCGGTGAACGTAGGGCCCAAGCTAAACAAGATATCATTTGGTCCCTTGTGGCCGATTCAGTAGTCGGGTACTGCGTCGTTTAATGAACTGAACATATGTATATGGAATATCAGACCTGTAAGACTGGACTGCAGAGCTTTTATCAGAGAGAACTAAGCATGACGTTCTGATTGGACAGAATTTTACAGGCGTAAAAGCAACATCGGGCGTGCCCCAAGGGACTGCCATAAAACCATTACTTTTCACAATACCTATAAATGACCTAGTATATAAAGTCGTATGTTCCATGAGACTTTTCAGGAATGATTCCGTCGCTAGAAATTTGTAGTGAAATGCTGGAAGACTTGCTGGGGATCGACGTTTGGTTCAGGGAGGGCAATGGAGCCTCATTATAAACCAAGGTTATGAATTTCGAATACATAAACTGCAAGGCTTCTTATTGTGTGATAACAAAATCGCAGAACAGACTGTTATCCCCTTAAAATATCTAGGAATATACGTACAGAGCGATCTGATGTGGAACGGCCACTTAAAAATCGCGAGTAAGGCAGATACCTGGCGGACATTTATCGGAAGAATGTTCGTAAATACCTATCAAGCAATGAAAATACACTACTGGCCATTAAAATTGCTACACCAAGAAGAAATGCAGATGATAAACGGGTATTCGTCGGACAAATATATTATACTAGAACTGACATGAGATTACATTTTCACGCAATTTGGGTGCATAGATCCTGAGAAATCAGTACCCAGAACAACCATCTCTAGACGTAATAACGCCCTTGATACGTCAAGGCATAGGGTCAAACAGAGCTTGGATGGCGTGTACAGGTACAGCTGCCCATGCATCTTCAACACGATACCACCGTTCATCAAGAGTAGTGACTGGCGTATTGTGAGGAACCAGTTGCTCGGCCACCATTGACCTGATGCTGACAATTGGTGAGCGATCTGGAGGATATGCTGGCCAGAGCAGCAGTCGAACATTTTCTGTATCCAGAAAGGACCGTACAGGACCTGCAATATGCGGTCGTGCATTATCCTGCTGAAATGTAGGGTTTCGCAGGGATCGAATGAACGGTAGAGCCAAGGGTCGTAACACATCTGAAATGCAACGTCCACTGTTCAAAGTGCCGTCAATGCGAAAAAGAGGTGACCGAGACGTGTAACCAATGGCATCCCATGCCATCACGCCGGGTGATACGCCAGTATGGCGATGACGAATACACGCTTCCAACGTGCGTTCACCGCGATGTCGCCAAACACGGATGCGACCATCATTGTGCTGTAAACAGAACCTGGTTTCATCCGAAAAAATGACGTTTTGCCATTCGTGAACCCAGGTTCGTCGTTGAGTACACCATCGCAGGCGCTCCTGTCTGTGATGTAGCGTCAAGGGTAACCGCAGCCATGGTCTCCGAGCTGATAGTCCATGCTGCTGCGAACGTCGTCGAACTGTTCGTGCAGATGGTTATTGTCTTGCAAACGTCCCCATCTGTTGACTCAGGGATCGCAACGCGGCTGCACTATTCGATACAGCCATGCGAATAAGATGCCTGTCATCTCGACTGCTAGTGGTACGAGGCCGTTGGGATCCAGCACGGCGTTCCGTATTACCCTCCTGAACCCACGGATTCCATATTCTGCTAACAGTCATTGGATCTCGACCAAAGCGAGCAGCAATGTCGCGATATGATAAACAGTAATCGCGATAGGCTACAATCCGATCTTTATCAAAGTCGGAAACGTGATGGTACGCATTTCTCCTCGTTACACGAGGCATCACAACAACGTTTCACCAGGTAACGCCGGTCAACTGCTGTTTGTGTATGAGAAATCGGTTGGAAACTTTCCTCATGGCAGCAAGTTTGAGGTGTCGCCACCGGCGCCAACCTTGTGTGAATGCTCTGAAAAGCTAATCATTTGCATATCCCAGCATCTTCTTCCTGTCGGTTAAATTTCGGGTCTGTAGCACGTCATCTTCGTGGTGTAGCAATTTTAATGGCCAGTAGTGTAGTAAGCACGAAAGGATCATGGAGATTCTCAGCTAAATTCAGTAGACGTTGTAAGATAGGAGCCTTGCATCACGTTGTGGTCTACTGGTAGTGTTCGAAGACCGAATATTAATAGAAAGGCCAACCAGCATTATGTTTCATCCCTATGTATACCTCTGCGAAAACCATGAAGATAAAATGAGAGAGATTCGAGGCCACAGCAGGCATAACAGTTTCGTGAGCCATATGTGACGAAATGAAAAAGGGGATGTGACACTGATAAATAAAGTACCCTCCACCACAAACCCTAAGGTTGATTGTGGAGTATAAGTGTGGATATAGATATAGTAGATCCAAATGCGTAATGAGTTATTCCAGTGAGGCGGCGCACCATCTTGCTGCCAAACAAAGTTCTTTGGTTCAGCTTTTGACAATTCATGAAGTAGCCATAGTTCCAGCGCATCAAGAAGAGAAACATCAGTTACAATTGACTCGCCGAAAAAGAGAGGCTCATGAAGGTTCTGCCAGCACATGCCACAAAAAATATTCAATTTAGGAGACCCTCGTTGCAGCTGTATTATATCTTGGAGATGTGCTGACCCCCGGATGTGCACATTGTGTGCGCTCCCATTTCTGCTTTGCTGAACTGTCGATTAATCACTGATGACTGGATTCAGAAAATTTTCGTTATGCAGCACCATTCGTTTGCAATGTTGGCACGTAAACCGTAGTCTGTAGGCTTTAGAGCTTGCAACAACAGAGGATAAAGACGCAGTGGTAAGCATCTCCTTAAAAGTCTCCACACAGACGTCACTGGAATTCCTAATTCC
This sequence comes from Schistocerca nitens, assembly GCF_023898315.1. Taxonomy (NCBI): domain Eukaryota; kingdom Metazoa; phylum Arthropoda; class Insecta; order Orthoptera; family Acrididae; genus Schistocerca; species Schistocerca nitens. Next base: position 253,221,934 of record NC_064618.1, read on the forward strand.
CGACTGGCCTTCCGAAGGGTTTACGCGTGGAAAAGTGTCTCATTTACCAACACTTTCTTCTGTCTCTCCTGATCGCCCACTGTTCTTCAGTTTGCGAAAACAGCCGTTGTCTTTATATTGGTGATGGATGATCACAATGCTAGGTAATGCGTAATGCACATTGCACCGTAACAATACATTCAGCCGTTCAAACTGTAAAGCACGAAATACTTTCTGTTCACGAGTCACCATCTTTGCTACTACAGCTTTCTAACGGAAGATACAGGAAAACGGTCCATGCGCATGAAATAGGTACATAAACAAAATGGTTTGACTTGGTCTTTCATTCGACATATTATTGATAATTCAAAGTTGAAAGTAGTAAATGCAACAAAGACTTAAAACCCCGATATTCACATTGAAACATTCAGTAATACAACACCCTGCGTATCGCTGTCCTAGGCAGGTTAGTCTAGTTACAGCGCGCACAGAGGCGTCTGAACAGTAATTTTTTCCCGAGCTCTATACGGGAAGAAGCCGCAGCAACTGGTGCAGTGGGAAGTACTGGCTGGTTGTAACTAAAGTGTAGCTACTCACAGAGTTCCAGTGTCGTCTGTAATTATTGTATGGCAGCGAGACGTGGTAGATGCTCTAATGCATTAATCTGGAACCGTTTTACGCTAAAAAAATTGTTCTCGTTTCGGCCACCAAGTGCAAATCTGGCGCTGTGATTGCAAGAAAGACGTATAGAAATGTTTCTATACGCAATGGGCTAAGAATGATATATGGTCAGAAAAGGACAAACAATCGGAAAGACATGATCTTGATATTATTATTAACCGCCACTTACACAACTTGTTCAATACGAGGACTGGAGACGTCGACGAGACGCTGTATCCGTAAACAAGCGTGATCAACAGTTTCTCACAGCAGTTCTGGTGGAATATGAGCAATGTGTTTCAATGCGAGTATACTGACCTTCAGATCAGGTAGAGGTCGACATATTCCTGGAAATGCATTCTTTTAGATAGCCTCAGACCCAAAGGTCACATGGATTCAGATTAGGTGATCTTGAAGACCATGCATGTGGAAAAGGTCCGGAGATAACAGGTTCGTGGGAGGCTGCATTAAGCACATCTTTCACTGGGCGAGCGATATGTGGTTTTTGCCCCATCCTGCATGAAAACAATGGTTTCCACACGGTTGCGCTCTTCCAAACAGGAAAGCTACGGAACAGAGTGAAACAATGCATTCGCAATGCTAAAATCAGGCACGCTCGCTCCCTTGTATGCAGCGATCTGACGCCCACGACTCTATGGAAGAATCTCCGTAGCTTGGGGGTCGGAAAGGCAAAATCGGAAACCACTTTTCATGTGTCAGCTAACGAATTAAATGAATTCTTCTCTGCACCTCTGAATACCAGCACAGCTGATAATTACCGTCCACAAGAATCCCTAAACAGGATAACTAACAACGATACCTTCCATCTAAAACATGTAACAACAAATACGGCAAGAAAAGCAATAATGAGAATCTCTTCTGATGCAATAGGCAACGACAGTATCGGTATAACCATGATTAAGAATGTTGTCGATATCTTAGTGCCTGTCTTAACTGACATATTTAATTTTTCCCTCGTGAACGGAATATATCCCACTGCATGGAAAAGAAGCCTAATTCGACCCATCCCTAAGATCGAAAACCCGCAACTGCCTAGTGATTACCGACCAATTAGCATACTGCCTACTGTTTCCAAAGCACTTGAATATATTGTTCATGACCAAATCACTGAACACTTGCATGAATTCAGCCTATATGACAAATTTCAATCCGGTTTCCGTAAACATCACAGCACAAACACTGCTCTAATTAAAGTAACTGATGACCTGAAATATGCCATCGACAATCGAAAGGCAACAATATTGACGCTACTGGACTTCAGCAAAGCTTTTGACACTGTTAACTTTGACATAATGCTCAGAAAAATGCAACAGCTTAATTTCTCTGAAAGTGCAATGAGATGGTTTGAAAGCTACTTAAAAGACAGACAGCAATGTGTTGTCTGCGTAAATGAAAAATCTTCCTGGAAACATGTTTCCTCGGGAGTGCCACAAGGATCAGTCTTAGGACCACTTTTGTTTTCTTTATATGTCAACGATATTTCATCGGTTCTGTCCTCCTGTAAATATCATTTCTATGCCGACGACCTCCAGCTCTACCTAAGCGTCAGACCTGAAGATGTAAGCACTGCAATCGCTCAGATGAATGATGATCTGTCTTCAGTAGCGACATGGGCGAAAAACCTGGGGCTTAAACTAAATGCAAAAAAGACGCAAGTAATCTTAATAGCCCATCAGAAATTAATAAGTTCAGATTTCCGCGAACGGCTACCTCCTATTCTGCTCGACGGTACTCCAATACCATATCAGAAAACAGTGAAGAACTTGGGTGTAACTTTGGATGAGCATCTCAACTGGGCGGAGAATACAGTCGCAGTGTGCCGAAAGACGTCTGCTTGTCTCTATGCTCTCAAAAAGTTTCGGAACATATTTCCACAGGACTTGAAACGCCAGCTCGTGCAAGCACTCGTTCTACCGAACCTCCACTATTGTGATGTGATTCAACAAGGCATGAGCAGTGAAAACAAAAGACGGCTAGAGCTAACCATGAATGCCTGTGTGCGTTACACCTGCAACATTCGCCGATACGATCATGTTAGTGCTTCATACTCCCAGCTAGGGTGGCTGCGGCCGGACAAATTGCGCGACTACCACACTCTATGTCTACTCCACCGACTCCTCGAGGCGCAAACACCCCAGTACCTTGCTTCAGAGATTAAAAACCTGTCATGTCATCATAATCGAAACACGAGGTCACTCTTATTTGGTATCCTAACTGTGCCCACTCACAAAACAAAAACTTTTGCAAACTCCTTCTCAGTTGCCGCTGTCCGCCTCTGGAACAAACTGCCCCTTACCTTGCGCAAAATTCAATCTCCTGCTGCTTTTAAGAAGAAGTTGAAGCATTTCCTACTATCATCCTTATAAAGTTCTCCACAAAATTAATGTACAAGGACAATCCCCTCATCTGTCAAATAGCAAAGCTAGCGTCTCCTATGTTGCTCCTGAGATGCCTTCCTCCTCATCTATCTCTATTAGCCACGCAATATTCTTTTCCTTTATATTTCCTTAATTATGTTTCATCATGTCTCTCTATTCTTCTCCTCCCTTCACCATGAGTCTCCCTCATACTCCCTGCTGCCAGCACTCCTATCTCAAATCTGTCTGTTCAGTAAGGTCTAATTATAACAGTACTTGTGATCTAAGAATATAAACTCTATATGTATGTATTTTTCCAGGTGTACCTTTCAAATTGTTTATTTCACTTTTTGTACTAGATGTAGTTTAACATGCCTACTAAAACATATGAATGTAAAATAAGTAGAATGCCTGGTTAGATGTAAGAGAGGGCCTGATGGCCCTAATCTTGCCAGGTTAAATAAATAAATAAATAAATAAATATACGGTGGTCTTGATAACGTGCATACATCACGATACACCTGACAGACCCACTTGGTGTAGTATCTACAAAGAAAGGACCGAGAAGAAATGCGGTTGTGAATCCACATCACACAGCCACATGCGTCAAGTACAGTGGTTCTTCCTGTACAACACGCAGATTAGCATTACTCCGAATTCGGCCGTTATGTGTATTCACTGCAGTCTGTAGTACAAAACGTACCTCGTCACTTCTTAAAATATAGTCCAGCCACATGTCATCATCTTCGATGTGTGCTAGAAACCGACGAACAAATTCACAATGTTGTTGCCGATCGTAAGTTTGCAGCTGCTGCACCAGCTGGATCTTGTACGGGTATCAGTGGAAAACAACCCACAATACGTTCCGTCCTTTTGACCACGGGTTGGACAATTCTTGACACTTCACGAGCACTAACCCAGCACTACACGAGGCCAGTTACTGGAGCGGAAACCTCGTCAACAATTTCCAGCTGGATAGGACGCTTTCCTCTTCATGATGCCACACCAAACTCACCCGTGTTTTCGAATTTCATTTGATCTTCTTTAAAACATTTAATGACACTAGGCCTCTCGTCTATCCTTTCAGTCGGCACACTAACTGCTGCCGTTCACATAAAAACTTTTACTAACACTGCACGGTTTCTCCTTTAGACAGCCATACTATTCACTCACGTTATGGCTTGTCAACCGGCAGCGTTGATATCACACCGGCATACAGACAGTGTACAGCGCCAGATTTGCGCTTGGTGGACACAACAGTAGATAATTTGTTTTTCCTCACTAACGAATTACCATGTCTACCAAGTTTCGCTGCCACATGATAATTACAGTCCAAATCGGACCTCCTTGAGTGGCTGCACTTTAATTATAGTCGCCCAGTACTCTCTCTCATGCACTACACAGTGGTCTGCAGAATATGGATGTGGCACTACAGAAAATATCGAATTTCACTTTTCCTTGTTCTTGGATAAAGCAAATTCTCACAGAATATTATTTCGAGCAAATATCTTTAACAGCTTTTGAGTTACGAGTTTTTGAGATTTGATGTTGGAGTATACGTGTCTGAAAGAGAAAGTCTATGCCGTTTTCTGCATTTGAGACGTGACTGTCGGTCGTTTTGAAGATTGAATATAATGTTTCTGATTATTGGATGACATTAATCCTTACCGAATACAAGCAGTTTCCTCACGGCAGTTGGTGCCCAAAAACAAATTCCTTTTGCATTCATTGTCTTTATATATAAATCTCTCCTTCTAATGAATTAATCCTGGAGGGCACAGCCGTGGTAGAACAGTGTTAGTGGACTGTAACTGTGCAAAACGTCGATGTTATAGGACGCCCCAGCTCTGTGAATAAACCGACTGCGGAAAGGAAGGGGATCTACAGTTAAACGTGGAATCCAAACCATGACTCGTTACTGAGGAGTCATCACATCACTGGGAGGTGAAGTCTAAGTAAAAACGAACAAAAACTTTGTGTGGCTCGATCTGGGGGATTCGATCTCGCGACCTATCGATTTTTAGGCACGCGTATCACAACTACACCACTAGGACAGACTTGACGTTTGCCAAACCACTGTTGCAGGACGCACTATGAAATAAGTGCACTTCTGCCTGTGAGGCACCTATGCGCTCTACACAATGAGGTGGTATGTCATGGGATAGCGGTGTGCGCATATACAGATGGCAGTAGTATCGCGTACACAAGGTATAAAAGGCAGTACATAGGCGGAGCTGCCATTTGTTCTGAGGTGATTCATGTGAAAAAGTTTCCAATGTGATTGTGGCCTCCGGCAGGAGTTAACAGACACTGAACGTGGACTGGTAGTTGGAGGTAGACATATGAGACACTCCATTTCGGATATCGTTATATTCCAAGATATACAGTGTTAAGAGTGTGACGAGAACACTAAATTTCAGTAATTACCTCTCACTATGTACAAAGAAGTGTCCAGCGGACTTCACTTAACGACCGACAACAGCGGCCTTTGCGTAGAGTCGTCAGTGCTAACAGACAAGCAACACTGTGTGAAATGACAGGAGAAGTTAATGTTGGATGTACGATGTATCCGTTAGGACAGTACGGCGACATTTGGAGTTAATGGGCTATGGCAGCAGATGAACAACGCGAGTGCCTTAGCTAACAGGATATCACGTGCAGCGCCTCTCCTGGGCTCGAGACCGTATCGGTTGGATCCTGGTCAGTTAAGTCCCTATTTCTGTTGGCAAGAGCTGATGGAAGGATTCGAGAACACGCTGACCCCACGAAGCAACATACCCAAGTTGTCAATGCGGCACTGTGCAATCTGGTGGTAGCTCCATAATGGTGTGAGCTGTGTTTACATGGAATGGACTAGGTGCTCTGGCCTAACAGAACCGATCGTTGGAAGGAAATGGTTAAGTGTGGCTATTTAAAGACCGTTTTCAGCCATTCATGGATTTTACGTTCCCATACGATGATGGGCCACAATCGTGCGCGATTGGTTTGGTGAACTTTCTGGAGAATTTGGGCGAATGATTTGAACAGCCGGATCGCCCGACATGCAACCCATGGAACATTATGGGACATAATCAAGAGGTCAGTTCGTGCTCAAAATCCTGCATCGGCATCACTTTTGCAATTATGGACGGCTGTAGAGGCTGCATGGCTCAATATTTCTGCATGGGACTCCTAACGATTTGTTGAGTGCATGCAACGTCGACCTAGTGCACTACGCAGGGCAAATGTAGGTCCGACATGATATTATGAGGCATTCCACGACTACTGTCACCTCGGAGTACATAAGTAGCATAAATCTGAAAAAGCAGCTTAACTGTACTATCTAGCATACAACGAAGTGCAAATGGGCATGGCTCATGTAAGTAACTGGGAGCAGTAATTAGATACTGAAATCATTTATAGTAGTGTTGTATAATGGTAAAAAAATTTAAAATCTGTTCTTGTAGATATTATTAGAGACGTTAATATCCGCCTGTTACAGAGATGAGGAACGAATGTTTGCACTCCACGTGGCCTCGCAATGGACGTGAGCCCCCAGAGGAAAGTCGTATGAAGTTAACAATACTGAACTCTAAGAAAACAACAAAGTTCTTTCCTTCCGTGACGATCTCGCAGGCTTCTGCGCATAAATCCTGAGATTCTGAAGCAGAAAAGCCAGATCTGGGTGTTTCTGATAGAAATGCCATGAAGATTGTTCTGTTACCATGGTGCCCGACAAGGACATTAATAGGGAGGGACTTCAGTTTGCCAGCTATAGAATGCGACAGTCGTGGAATCACAGCTGGTGCTAGAGAGATCGACTAGGGTGAGAATTTTCTGAAGGTCTTGTCCGGAAATTACTTCGACCAGACATTAAGACAACCGCGTCATGTGCGTAATGTCATACACCTGCTTGCAATCGCTCCGTGATCATAATAGCACTGAAAGAGAGGATGACAGAGGAAAGGGGCGAAATACTGAATTTAGTTTCCCGAAATTGTTTCACAGCGTAAAATCGTAATACAAGTCTTCCTTTCAATAACTGTACGAAAGCATAAATGGCATTATTCAGATATTTGATTGCGGAATAGAAGAACAACTATAGTGACGTAACACTGGAACGGTATTTGAGCCATAAGAGATACCTCTGAGCCTCTACAGAGATTATGCGAAAGAACTTGCTCATCTTCCAGTAACGGTTGATTGTAGATCGCTGGAGAAACGAAGGGTACCTAGTGACTGAAAAAAAAAAAAAAACAGGTTATTTCAGTTTCTAAGAAGGGTCGACGTATATATGCACATAATAATAGGATTTGTCGCTGACGCCCATCTGTTGCAGAACTGAGGAACCTATTTTATGCTTCTTGGAGAACGTAATTCCTCTTTATAAAAATCAACAGGCGGCGCACAAATAGAAATCTTGCGAAACTCAATTCCATCTGTTTGTCTACGGGGTCCAGAGTGTAGTTGACAACTGTCCCCCGTTTGATACTGCGGTCCTTGACTCTCGGAAACCATTTTGTATATTTCTGTCCACAGTGGCGATTTTGTGAACGAAAATTTTCTACCTTCATAGCTGGGCAGTAACTCTGTCTGACTGCCATGTGGGGACCCCTGGCTCTATTACCAATTTTTCTATGGAATTTTCCGTCTTTGTAGGATTGGAACGGGTGACAAGTAGTCTAGGTATGCGAACTATGGAACTACTAGACGGAGAAGTGGGGACTTCAAGTTCGAGAAAGCTGGCAGAGGCAGGGAGAGCAGTGTGCGGACCCCATGCCCCTCCATGACACATCCAAAGGACACCGTCGGCAGAGGATGACATGGCGGCCGGTTTTGTTTGTTTGTATGTAAGTGGATGAGCAATGAAAATTCTCCATTAAAAGTATGTTGTTTCTCCAAATGATGGTTGTGTAATAAAAATGGTTGTTTTGATTTGAAGACTTCAACAGTTAGGGTGTGAAGAAGTTTCAGCAGTTTGTCGAAAGTCATTGGATATTGAATATTCTGCCAGGATTCATTTGCGTCATTCTGAGGCAATAGTGATGAGTCATATGTATTTCTTATGCTTGCTGCTTACAACTTTCAAAGTGTTATGCGTTCCGGAAATAGTTCGAGTGTTTGTACATTGTGTAGCTCTGTCGTCCATGAGTATGTATACTTCAGAATTTTCAAGCAACATATTGAAATCTGGGACAAATAGCCATTGGCACTCCACTAGCAGGTTACTCATTTTTTTGTTTTGTAACTATAAACAAGTGTATAGTACTGACAACGATTACTGTAATTGTTGACTTAGAACAATTCTCCTCGTAGTCTTCTCGTGTTGCCTTTGTGGATCATAAGTATGAGCTGGTCCCCTGATAACCACTGAAAGTTCTGTTAGTTGCAACAGCGTGGTATTAGAGGTTTGAGTCGCTAATCGGCTTCCATTGTTTAGGCTGTATATGCATACATCTCCTTGCCACACAAACAACCGTGAGATGCTGTCCAGGTTGGCATGTTACCCTCAGCGTCATTTGGATGTGTTACAGAGGGGCAAGTAGTCTGAATACTGCTGTGCCGGCCGTTGCCAATTTTCCAGACGTCAGAGCCACTACATCTCTATGCAGTGTAGCGGCACCACCGTTTAGGATAGGGAAAGTTAGTTTTGTACGATATTCAGAGCACGAGTTACAGCCAGGTGTGGGCTGGATTGCAATAAGTTACACATACAAGCAGTTGCGAAGACAAATAGAGGACACAGGATTGTAGAACTGCCGGAGAGGGTGCACACAGCAATTTCCATGGCGCAAGTCACAGGCAGAAGAGGGCCACTGGCCAACCTAAGGGCTATGCATACGTGACACGAAGCGGCACGCTTGATAAAACAGAGACGCTCAGCCGAGTATAGATAGGTGCCGTTTTCTGATGAGATTTATTTCAAGTGTGGCAGCTCTCTTGGATGGTGGGGTGTGTGACACTGTCAGGCTACATGCAGCAACAGATGGGGCGCCACCGTCCCAGACCACGGCAGGTAATTGGTTCGACCTTCTGAGGCTAATTTGTGTCCGTAGCCATCCAGCCAGCGGTGGGCCGATCTATGGCTCGCTGCCGCCAGCTATGCCAGTGAGGAATAATCAGCGGGCTGCTCAGCGGCTCCAAGCGGAGCGGCGCTGAGTCAACAGGGAAGAAGACCACTGAGCCGGCTGTCGGTGCAGCCCTGACGATGCGATCCTACAAGGCTGGCACACAGCAACGTGTTGCACTGGGTCGCTGGGGTGGTGGCCTCAGCGTTGTGGGACCCTGTGACGTGGGCCGAGGTGAACGGGGTACTGTAGTGGAAACAAATAAATCATATGGAAAGTTCTCACCAAGTTTTAATATGGCACCTCCTGGCGTCCACCAACTGCATTTGGTATCTTCCCACTACATTTGGTCATTCCGAAACATTCGGTGGCAGAAATCGCCACAACAGCAGTATTCTTCAGTTAGCATCACGAGGCTAAGTGCCTCCCATTCCAGTCCCGCCATGGAGAAGATCCAAAACAGTACCCAGAACTGAATTCAAGTCCTCCTCATGGCAGTCAGGAATTTTTATCTCTCAGCTAAGTTGGTGCTTCGTTGAAATTTCACATGGTTTCCGTTTATCACTTCTGGGGTATACTGTGATAATTTATTTGCGAAAATTATGACCTTTTTCTTCTGAGTCCATCATTGCCACACTGTACAAGCTCTTTGTATGTAATAAACACACCACGGATACCATGCATCAGTCTTTTTTTCTGTTAATTTTAGATATGGAGTTCTTCTAGAAGTCTTACTAGGAATCATGGCCACTCTCCCAAATTTCAATACGACAAGGAAACAGCGAACAAGTTAGGGCCTATCATATGTGAAATTTACTCAACTAACAAAATCTGCTACTTCACATTATTTACTACAGAAAAAAGGCACTCTTGTTACTTACTTCATCATCCATGGAAGCAGTAATTGCCACACCAGCCTGAAAAAGGAGAGGAAAGAACATTCATTTTTCTAATGATTGACAAAAGAAATAATATTTAAGCGGTTATTGTGGCTAAAAATAAATACTATGTGGCAGTGATTACAAAAGTATTCCGTTATGGCTTCAATATCGCAAATCCTTAGCACAACTGATTTAAAATAACAATTTCTAACTAAATCAATTTCAGACTTCAGATGGACAAGTTTAGAATAAAATACAGTAAAATACATAAATTAACGAGATTTCAGATCCTTCATTTGTTCCATTTTATATCGAGTATTTAGTTTCATATGATGATTCCGAAGCACAGTTACACAATCACTGACGTAAATAATGTAACAAGGTAATGGTAACAGGAGATCATGTAGTGAAATTATAGAGAATTCCAATGCACTTACGGTGGTATTTCTATAAGAAAACTTGAAACATACTTGACTTACAGACTGAAGTCCCTTAGATAAAAAGTTGTTTTTTCTAAAGCATAATGCAGATGATACACTTTACGTCTTTGTGGCATTGGAGGAATAGGGGATAATACAGGGTGCCGCAAATAAAAAAGGCCCCGACGAGTAGATAAGCTTGGACGTGAATATATGCATATAACCACACCCAGTGTGGCTATATGCATTGGATGGAGCAACTGCCCATACAGCCGGCCGAATCTTGGAGCACATTTGTACAGTCTTCACCCCTGATGGAGTTGTTAGCAGAGGTCAGTCTGGTCACAGCCCTAGCTGGTCACCCAGATCACCTGATATGTCAGTGTGCGATTAATTTGGGTGGAAAGCCCTCAAGTCTAAGGAATATCGCAAAAACCCTCATAGCTTAGTATTTTTTCCATCTTCATCAACTGTAGTAGTATATAATGAAATAAGAAGCAATCAGTTGCGTAAAATAAATCAAATGTAATTTCTTTCATGCAAATGGGTGTTTATTATTTCATTATACAGGGTGTTACAAAAAGGTACTCCCAAACTTTCAGGAAACATTCCTCTCACACAAAGAAAGAAAATGTTATGTGGACATGTGTCCGGAAACGCTTACTTTCCATGTTAGAGCTCATTTCATTAATTCTCTTCAAATCATATTAATCATGGAATGGAAAGACACAGCAACAGAACGTACCAGCGTGACTTCAAACACTTTGTTACAGGAAATGTTCATAATGTCCTCCGTTAGCGAGGATACATGCATCCATCCTCCGTCGCATGGAATCCCTGATGCGCTGATGCAGCCCTGGAGAATGGCGTACTGTATCACAGCCGTCCACAATACGAGCACGAATAGTCTCTACATTTGGTACCGGGGTTGCGTAGACGAGAGCTTTCAAATGCCCCTATAAATGAAAGTCAAGAGGGTTGAGGTCAGGAGAGCATGGAGGCCATGGAATTGGTCCGCCTCTACCAATCCATCGGTCACCGAATCAGTTGTTGAGAAGTGTACGAGCACTTCGACTGAAATGTGCAGGAGCTCCATCGTGCATGAACCACATGTTGTGTCGTACTTGTAAAGGCACATGTTCTAGCAGCACAGGTAGAGTATCCCGTATGAAATCATGGCGGTGAATCGAGGAAGTACACTACATAGTGACGAAACTAAAATGAGCTCTAACATGGAAATTAAGCGTTTCAGGACACATGTCCACATAACATCTTTTCTTCATTTGTGTGTGAGGAATGTTTCCTGAAAGTTTGGCCGTACCTTTTTGTAACACCCTGTATAACTCTCGTAGTCTTAAAGAACTGCAGCAGACCATTTCGCATGAGATTGCAGCAATTCCAGCAGCTCAGCTTCGATCCGCCTTCTGAAATTTGCTGACCAGCACGCAAAAGTGCCAAGATATGAATAATGGTCACTTTGAACTTAGTCAGGTTAGTACTATATTTCCTGTCCTCTGCTGTGTATCTTTGTACCCTTGAACTCTGTTTTCTAGGCCAATTTTATCTCCCCCAGTCCCCCTTTATTACGCCGTATGGTGCTATTACACGGGATGCACGTCAACGAAATGAGAAACTGGTGCTACAAATGCTGCCACATACTAGGTGAATATTGTGATGGACAGGTTTTTTGTTGGTGTGTAATCAGTGTTTTTAAAGGTTTGGTACGAGCCGGTACAGTTACCTCTCCTGATCATTCATATCAGAGTTGCACTTGCACCTAAAGTCCTCATATTATTTGTTGGACGTATTATAATCTCTTTCTTTCCTTAAAGTTTTTACCCTCTCTTGTTCCCTCGAGCAGCATGGAAGTTATTCCTTGATGTCTTAACACTAATTCCACCATCGTAGTCCTTCTTGTTGTCAGTGTTACGCATATGTTCTTTCCTTCACCGATTCTCCGGAGAATCTTCTCATTCCTTATCCTATCAGTCCGCCTGGTTTTCAACAGTCTGCACCACATCTCAGATGTTTCGATTCTCTTCTTTTTTGGTTTCGCCACAGTCCATACAATGTAGTGCTATAAACGAATATTCGCAAAAATTCCTCCTTCAAATTAAGGCTTGTATTTGAGCAAGTTTTGGTCTCTTTTGCCCAAGAATGTTTATTTAGCCTGTGATAGTATGATCTTTACGTCCTTCTTGCTTCGTACGTCATGTGTGTTTCTGCTTCCAAGACAGCAGATTTCGTTCACTTCGGCTGCTTCGTGGTCCCCAGTTTTCATTTTCAGTTTACGGCTAAACTCAATTACGTGTGGTCATTAGACTGTTAACTCATTTCAGCAAATCCTGAAATACTTTTGCACATTCATTGAGGACTGCAGCGTCGTCAGCGAATCTTATCATTGATATCCTTGCATCATGAGTTTTAATCCCACTTTTGAACCTTTCTTTTGTTTCCGTCATTGCTTCTTCCATGAAATGAGTGTGCAGTAGTGGCGAAAGACTTCATCCCTGTCTTCCACCATTTTTAATCAGGGAACTTCGTTCTCAGTCTTCCATACTTATCGTTCCCGCTTGATTTTTGCACAAGTTGTATATTACCTGTCTTTCCCTAAGGCTTACTCGTATTTTCCTTAGAATGACGAACATCTTGCACCATTTTACATTGTAGAACTCTTTTTCTAGGTCAGCAAAGGCTGTGAACGTGACTTGATTTTTCTTTAGTATTCCTTCTATTATCAATCACAACGTCAAAACTGCGTCTGTAGTACCTTCAACTTTCAGAAAGTCAAGCTGATCATCATATAACAGTCCCTCGAATCTTTTTTCCGTTCTTCTGTGTATTATTCGTGTCTTCAACTTGGATGCATGGCCTGTTAAGTTGATTGTGCGATGGTTCTGGCTCTATTCTTGCCCCTGCTACCTCATGATTCAGCGGATGATATTTTTTTCTACTCTCAAATATTCTACACACAAACTTGTGAGACAACCGTTATTATATATACACAACTGGCCATTAAAATTGCTACACCACGAAGATGACGTGCTATAGACGCGAAATTTAACTGACAGCAAGAAGATGCTGTGATATGCAAACGAATAGCTTTTCAGAGCATTCATACAAAGTTAGCGCCGGTGGCGACATCTAAAACGTGCTGACATGAGGAAAGTCTCCAACCGATTTCTCATACAGAAACAATACTTGACCGGCGTTGCCTGGTGAAACGTTGTTGTGATACCTCGTTAAGGAGGAGAAATGTGTACCACCACGTTTCCGACTTTGGTAAAGGCCGGATTGTAGCCTATCGCGATTGCGGTTTATCGTATCGCGACATTGCTGCTCGCGTTGGTCCAGGTCCAATGACTGTTAGCAGAATATGGAATCGGCCTCGTATCAGTAGCAGTCGAGATGACAGGTATCTAATCCTCATGGATGTAACGGATCGTGCAGCCACGCCTCGATCCCTGAGTCAACAGATGGGGACATTTGCAAGACAACAACCATCTGCACGAACAGTTTGACGATGTCTGCAGCAGCATGGACTATCAGCTCGGAGACCATGGCTGCGGTTACCCTTGACGCTGCATCACAGACAGGAGCGCCTGCGATGGTGTACTCAACGACGAACCTGGGTGCACGAATGGCAATTCGTCATTTTTTCGGATGAATCATGATGGTCGCATCGATGTTTGGCGTCATCGCCGTGAACGCACATTGGAAGCGTGTATTCGTCATTGTCAAACGGGCGTATCATCCGGCGTGATGGTATGGGGTGCCATTGGTTACACGTCTCGGTCACCTCTTGTTCGGATTGACTGCTCTTTCAACAGGGGACGTTACATTTCAGATGTGTTACGATCCGTTGTTCTTTCTTTAATTCGATCCCAGGGGAACCCCACTTTTTAGCAGGATAATGCACGACCGCATGTTGCAGGTCCTGTACGAGCCTTTCTGGATACAGAAAATGTTCGACTGGTGCCCTGGCCAGTGCATTCTCCAGGTCTCTCATCAATTGAAAACGTCTGGTCAATGGTGGCCGAGCAAGTGGCTCGTCACAATACGCCAGTCACTACTCTTGATGAACGTTGGTATCGTGTTGAAGCTGCATGGGCAGCTGTACCTGTACACGCCATCCAAACTCTGTTTGACTCAAAGACCAAGCGTATCAAGGCCGTTATTACTGCCAGAGGTGGTTGTTCTGGATACTGATTTCTCGGGATCTATGCACCCAAATTGCGTGAAAATCTAATCACTTGTCAGTTGCAGTATAATATATTTGTGCAATGAATACCCGTTTATCATGTGCATTTCTTCTTGGTGTAGCAATTTTAATGGCCGGTAGTGTATTTACATCGCCAGTGACGTCGGTACAAGGAATACCGTACGGAGGACGGGAACACGATAAGAAGTGCGTCAATCTGCCGTCACCATTGCCGTCTAGCATGTTGCTGCACATTCGTCAAAGGCAGGTGGAGAAGTGGACAACGCGCGCGTAACCCGCCGCAATAAATGGCAGCCGACTGTCAGACCTGATAGTGCGCGATGTGTTACGCTATCCCACTGTTGCGCCAGTTTCGAGCAGGACGCAGATCTGCCCTGCAGTGTGTAATACTCCCTTATTAATTTTGGTGTATCCGCTCGTTCGCGGATCTGAATAGCAGCCCAAATTAAGTAATTAATTAATGTGACCGTGTACCTAATGGGGCTGGCAATCGGATTGGACTGCTCAGGAGATGTTACATTCCATATTGTCCTTCGCAAATACGGTAATAATTTACTGTCTGGTGGCAAGAAGAACAACAACCACAGCTTCACTAAACAAGA
The DNA here is from genome assembly GCF_023898315.1 of Schistocerca nitens. Lineage (NCBI taxonomy): Eukaryota > Metazoa > Arthropoda > Insecta > Orthoptera > Acrididae > Schistocerca > Schistocerca nitens. The sequence goes on from NC_064618.1 coordinate 253,237,122, forward strand.
CCTATATTCTCATCAAAAACCACAAAGATAAGGAGACAGCCACTGCCTTCGCCATACACTGTTAATAACGGCTAATCTCAGCACAGGTTTCTTCGTTATTCATCGTCGTCACACGCAAAATCCAATCACTGTAATCCAACACTGCAATCCAAATAATGCCGGCGCGGTAGACGCGGAATCTCAATAACGGCACACAAATATCACTGATTACACTTGTAATTAAACTTCTTTACTTTCCCGTATAATACTAACACAAAGGGGTTAAACCGCGGCGATGGCCACTCCCTTTGTCGGTAATTTCTATCAATTGCTGGCTTCTGCACAGCTCAGCCCGCCTCGCGGGAACCTCCAACTAGTGATGGGGAGCTCGTGAATGAGTCGTTCAAATGAACGCTTCACTTCAGTGAAGTGTGAACTAACCACTCAATTTCAATGAACTGGTACTTCAAACTCTTCACAGATAGCACACTCCACATTTTTTTCTAGTTCACTCACTCTCTTCCCCTCTCCCTCTCCCACTACATCGGCGCTACGTCACTCACTTCACTTCAGTCCTCCCTCTGTTGCCTGTCGACGAATCGCGCGGAGTTTGTGGGGAACGATAGGTTTACGACGGGTTATGGCGGTGAGGGGCGAGGGGAAGGCAGCGTCAGCTGCTACGTGCAGTGCTGACATTACTCGTGACTATTTGTGCAGCTATACTTCGCGTCTACGGGTAGCCTACCGTTGGCAGCGCTTGCAGACAAATGAATATTAAAGATATAAACAAAGGGGCTGGCTGTGTGAGCACGCACAGCCAACATGAAAATAAAAGGGATTTTACCTGAAATCGTAACAATGACTACAGGTGACAGTTTACGTTTTAAATCTGGAGGGTTATTATTCTCCACAAAAATAAAATCTACAGGAAAACTTCTGAATAATTACTTAACGTAGGTATATAGACTGTGACAGTGGTAAACATACTCATTCTATTTTGGATTAAATTTTACAAGGAACATAAAATTGGACTGCATTTCGTTGGTAGCCCTATTTTTCAGTTCATGAATACAACAATTAATATTTCATTTGGCAGATAAAGTCTTTTTTGGACACTTCATGAGAAAATTTCGAGCAAGATTAAATGTAATACCTTCCTTATATGTGACAGGCTTCTCTGTTTATCTTTCCTTTGTCCCCTTCGACCATGCTCTATCTAAGTTAACTCAGACGCTGTAAGAGCGTAAAACGTTGCGTGCACGTTACTGCATAGTTCGGCCATCTGTTGGTAAAATTATGAAGTATTACGAAGCTTCATTGTACGAGCGAGGCGAAGCGAGCGTAGCAGCGGCTGAGCGGCGAACTGGGCAACTTCGACAGGCTTCCGTACTTCACGAATGAACTACTTCATTTGAACGCTTCACGGCAAAGAGTGAAATGAATGAAGTAGTTCACTGGAATGAACGAGTTCGACCCATCTCTACCTCCAACACAGCACTGACTGCTGACTCTCGCGACCCAACACACTATCGATAGTTGCCCTGTCGACCTGTGCTGATGCAAACTTAGTAGTAAGGGCCTGCGGACCCCTTACAAGTGCCATTCGGATGAGGTGTCGATCTTCTCAGGGGGTTCTCTGGGTGGTGCGACCTGGCCCATCACGTCGTGTTCTACGGCCTACCGTGAACCATTCTGCACACTCCCGTTGCACTGCCCAAACACTTCGTCACACACGGTCAGCAATTTCCCGGATGGATGCATCACATTCTCTCATGCTAATAATGCGCCCTCTTTCAAACTCACTGATCTGACAGTAAGGTCCGCACATACGTCTGTGAAGAATCCTGCACCTCTGCCCAAGTCACACTGATCCATTGCCTTCGGTTTATAGCGACAACGAGAGCCGCAGACATATTTTACAAGTACAGTCGAGCGTCGATTATCCGAAGTAATTGGGGGACATGGGTGTTCGGAAAATTGGTTTGTTCGGATAATCGAACTGTACAGAATGGGACCTGAGATAGGTTCTCCTTCTGATCTCTTTTGTTTAAACCACTTGTAAACAGCATCATCTAGATCTGTGTTAGTGGCGAGCTTCACAGATTTACGGCTTGTTGATCCATCATTAGAATCAAGCATAGCTATAAAATTTGCTATGCTCGTCTTTTGTTTTTTTATATCCGTAATTGTCGACTTCCCCACCTTGTACTCTTTGGATAAAGTGGTTGCAGATTCACCATCTTCTAACCTTTTAGTAATCTCGTACGTGTCCCTCATAGAAAGGACAACACGTTTACGTTTAAGCATTTTGTATCGTCAAGTTCACTTCTTCACGCAGCAGCATATAAGTGGTCGTAACAGAGAACAGAAGGTGACTGAGAAGCTCTTCTTGGGGGCGCGCAATCCTTCAAACTGCGTGGAGCCGCACGCCTCAACTCTAAGCTGGCGCAGCTGTTGCTGTGAACTGCTTTGATACTGCCGCTACTTCTACTGCCAGTGCCAAGCCGACAGAAGTGTGCTGATTGTTGAAACACAGCGACTGGCGGCTTGGTCAGTCAGCAGCGACTTGTGAAGCAATGTTCCGCCAGCGGTGGCCCAGTGCGGCGACTACTATGGGAAACTTGGTTTGGGAGTGACGGGGGAGAGTAACAGGTGCGAGCGAGTACACAGTTCGGTTAAGCGGCCGTTCGGCTGACCAACGTTCGGATAATCGACGCTCTACTGTAGGTGGTTTTGCGCCGCGATATCGCTGTCGAATTTGAACCAGCGGGCCAAAATAGTTCAAATGCTAACCATTTCTGCAGAACATACTAATGTATGTATCCTGTGAATATGAATGTCCAATCTATACTCGTTTAAGGTGTTCTGTTTTTTTGAACGTGGTCCATTGGTCCATTGAAAGTGACCGGGCCACATATATGACGAAATAAGCATCAAACGAAAAAACTACATAGAACGAAACTCGTCTAGCTTGAAGGGGCAAACCAGATGGCTCTATGATTGCCCTGCTAGATGGCGCTGCCATAGGTCAAACGGATATCGACTACGTTTTTTTAAGTAGGAACTCTCATTTTTTATTACATATTCGTGTAGTACGTAAAGACATGTGAATGTTTTAGTTGGAACACTTGTTTCTCATGTGATAGATGGCGCTGTAATAGTCACAAACGTATAAGTACGTGGTATCACGTAACATTCCACCAGTGCGGACGGTATTTGCTTCGTGATACAATATCTGTGTTAAAATGGACCATTTACCAATTGCGGAAAAAGTCGATTTCGTGTTGATGTATGGCTATTGTGATCAAAATGCCCAACGGGCGTGTGCTATGTATGCTGCTAGGTATCCTGGACGACATTATCCACGAGTCCGGACCGTTCGCCGGATAGTTACGTTATTTAAGGAAACAGGAAGTGTTCAGCCACATGTGAAACGTCAACCACGACCTGCAACAAATGATTATGCACAAGTAGGCGTTTTAGCTGCTGGCGCGTCTGATCCGCACATCACACCAGTAGCAGACAAACTGCGCCAGAATCGGGAATCTCAAAAACGTCGGTGTTGAGAATGCTACATCAACATCGATTGCACCCGTACCATATTTCTATGCACCAGAAATTGCATGGGGACGACTTTGAACGTCGTGTACAGTTCTGCCACTGGGCATAAGAGAAATTACGGGACGATGACAGATTTTTTGCACTCGTTCTATTTAGCGACCAAGCGTCATTCACCGACAGGGGTAACGTAAACCGGCATAATATGCACTATTAGGCAACGGAAAATCCACGATGGCTGCAACAAGTGGAACATTAGCGACCTTGGCGGGCTAATGTATGGTGCTGAGCTACCCAAGCACGACTCATTCCCCGTCCTCACAGCTGTGATCCATTACAGTTCCATTAATATACTGGCAATAAATCACAGGAAACAGTAATAAGCGAAAGTACTTAGGGTTAACCGTCTGAAGCGGCCTAAACTAGAACAATGGCGTATAGCTAACAGTAGGAAATAGCGGGTAACAGACAGAGATTCATTGAAAGAAACTTAAGAAACTGTAATTCATCTACGAAAGAAGTGGCATAAGAAACAATCTTTCGACGGAATATTGAGTATAGATCACTGGGAGGTTGGGTTGTTTGAAGGAAGAGACCAAACAGAGAAGTCATCGGTATTAATGGACTGGAGGACGCGGAAGGAAGTCGGCCGTGCCATTTCAAAGGAACCATCCCGGCATTTGCTAGGAGCGATTTTAGGGAAATCATGGAAAACCTAAATCAGGATGGACGGACGCAGGATTGAATTGTCGTCCTCCCGAATGCGAGCCCAGTGTGCTAACCACTGCGCCACCTCGCTCGGTTGATTATTGGGCTGGGAACCTTATCAGGGTGGGTCTAGAAAAAGGTGATCCAGAAGCTCCAACGAGAGCGGCTCATGCCATTAGGACAAAGTGAAGCGGCACAGTGGTTTGTACACTGGACTCACATGTGGGAGGACGTCGGTTCAAATCCCCTTCCAACCATTCAGATTTAGATTATAGGAGATTTCTCTAAATCGCTCCAGGCAAATACCAGGACCTTTCCCTCGAGAAGGACACTACCGATTTCCTTCGCCATCCTTTCGTAATCCTTCTGCATTGTTGACAGGACGTTAAACACTAATCTTCCTCGTTTCGTTAGGTTAGGATTCATTGACCAAGCTGTAAGCGTTACGGAGAAGCTTAACAAACACCAACAGAGGTGTCTTGCAAAATGGATAATTTTATCTTTGAAATTCCGAGAGCTTACGTTCCAAGAAGAAGACATCTCGCAAAATGACCACTAAGAGAGCTCAAACGGCGGCTTACAGACAATTTCCCCACACTTAAAGAATGGAGCAGAACTCGTTAGGGGTGGTAGAGAGGGCGAAGGGTGATGCTTGATAGTCCGCAGCTCGTGGTCGTGCGGTAGCGTTCTCGCTTCCCACGCCCGGGTTCCCGGGTTCGATTCCCGGTGGGGTCAGGGATTTTCTCTGCCTCGTGATGACTGGGTGTTGTGTGATGTCCTTAGGTTAGTTAGGTTTAAGTAGTTCTAAGTTCTAGGGGACTGATGACCATAGATGTTAAGTCCCATAGTGCTCAGAGCCATTTTTTTGAGGCTTGATAGTGTTACCAGAAGCACCCTCCTCCACTGTCTGCCAGGTAGGTTTGCGGATTTGGTTTAGGTATAGAAGCGGAAACAACTACCTCTGGTTGGTACCGTTACGTATCATTTTATGTCGAATAATTTATACGCGGTTTCTGTATCTTCGATACTCGATCGAATTAGATTCCAGAGACACTTTAGCTCGTACTTTAAGCATCGCTGTAGTTATTTTAGTTCTACTCGCTGGCTATAAGAAATTGTAGAACGAGCGACGGCTATTATAGAACCCCACTCCATCCATGGTCCACTTCTGCCTAGGCTAAACTTCAGCATTAGCGTTCATTGAGCCCATTAATTAGATTGAAGCCTGAGAAATATTTCATGGGAGAGTTGCTGGTAAGTTGTCAGGGTTGTACGGCCGTGATCTAAGAAACTTTTCGGTTCCTGACGTTTCGCCCAGAGCTGCGTTCAACATCTTTGGAGGTGTTCCTGGCGATACACAGTCTTGCCGACTGTGAGCGCAGTTGTGCGGAATGCATTCCTAAATCATCAACAGAGCGTATAGTGTGAGCCTAGTTATAAGTATGAATTATTCACCATTTCATCACTATTCTCTTACGAACAGTAATTTTATAACAGTGGGGTCCAAATGCTATTATAACATTATTCGTGAACGACGATGTCTCACTGAGCTTTCCAGAATGATTCTCCCTTAAATCGAAAGTAAAGACACCAAACATTTTTTGGGACTTTCCAACGATATTTCCAACTCCGTACAGTGTATGACAAGACTTTCATAAAGCAGAAAACGCTAAAAACATCGCCGAAATGTAGCATCAAATTTGACGTGGAGCGCACATAATGAAGCATCCGAAGTTGTCAGTAACGTGTCTATGTTTGCAAAACGGCGTTTTGTGCTTAAACTACATTTTTAGTGCACGCGAAGGCGATTGGCACCATTTACCGGGGAACTGTTAGGTTGTCCTTGAGTTGTGATCTTACGGAAACGCTTAAATTGAAAAGATCAGAACTATTAACAATGAAATGGAGTAGCTGTGTATCTATTACTGATATTGAATATGTAGCGTCCCAAGTATCTGAAAAATCGTTTGATTTCACATCAGCTAGGCATTCGTATTATAATTTATTCATTATCATGTTTGTACTTGTGACCAATACACAGCGTTATTTTTGACAGCGGAAATGCTGTATTGCTTCGAGTCATCATAATCGAGTACAATCATACCAACTGTACATATGTAACGTGTCGATGTAGTTTTACAGCAAGTGCTTGATTTTTTTTGTTCTTTTTTTTTAGGTCTTATGGGACCAAACTACTGAGGTCATCGGTCCCTAAGCTTACGGACTATTTAATCTAACTTAAACTAACTTACGTGAAGGACAACACACAAGACCACGCGACTAAGTGCTGGATTGATAAAGTAGATTGACACACTACTTCTTTACGTGTTGTCGTCCTACGTAGAAAGCGTCAGAATGTCAAGTCTGATAGTTTAGCAAGTGTGATCGGAATAGATGCCTACTGTGCATTTCACGCTCATCCTATAAAGTAGTGCATATGAGCAAGAGTATGTACCCTTCACGTATGTTCTCAAAAACATTATGTGAAAGCCTTTATATACATAGAGACAAAAAGCTCTGTTTTTTCACCATACTGTAAGTAGCAAGCTGATGTCGCAGAATAATGCTGAGCAGGGGGAATAGTATGCATAGCTATAGAACTATTCTCGAAATTACACAGAAGAAACATTGAAATGAGTCATTTGTGACCGTTAAAGAAATTACTCATTTTACCCTTTGAAACTTCGCTGGAACTGCTGTAAGTAGCACGCGAAAGCATTTCTTAGTGGCTGCTATTTACGTACCCGCGTTTTCAGCAAATTCTGATTGCGCGCATCTGAAAATTTCCCTAAGTTCCAGCTCTCAATGCAAGATCCTTACACGGTCAGAAATTTATCGCAAACATTTAGCAATATTTTTTGCATTCGATACGAGACATGAGCGCTGTTCCTCTCGCACGCCAGGACCCCTAGTCAGCTGGGGATTAGCCCACGGTCCGATTTCACCCGTCAAGATGGCGAGCGCGAGATCGCGGGAGTTAGAGGTTTTTGGGCTGGGACAAAGTAGAAATACACGAACAGATTTTCGAGACAACCACATAATCGAAAAATAACGCAGAGGAATTGCTGCGGAATAAACCGAACAAAAAAATCCGATAAAGAGACAAGAGGAATCGATAATTTCACACGACCTATGTAGCTGAAACAAAGACAGCGATACCTGACAACCCTCCTCCCACATCCCCCTCCCCCATATACAAAAAGAAATCATAGTAATTAGTATCACTTTGCCCACTTGGCCTATCTAGCGCAAACGGAGACAGAGATACCAGACAAATGATCCCGCTCCCCCCTCTCCCCCCCCCCCCCCCCCACACACACACAAAATAATAATAATCAGTATAGCGATTTTCTAGACGTATATAGCTCAGACTCAGACATCGATACCAATTCTCCCACTCCCTGGTCTAAAACTAACCAAACACAAATTTGAAAACTCAATTCAAAGATATTTCCCTTCCATTTACGAACTACAATCTCTCAATGAATAAAGAAAAGTCATAAAACGTACTTACCAACCATATTAATCAAGGCCACACAAACACAACACACACACACACACACACACACACACACACATACACACACACAAACCGTACTACAAACAACGAAACATTCAGATACAACTCCGAGACAGAACTCCGTACAAAGCACCGACAAAAATCATCCAGTCTAAAAAAAAAAAAAAAATTTACCATGTGCGTGTGGGGCTAGCGCATAGAGGGTTCGGTACAAACTTAATTACGTATATAGACAGTTAGTCAGTTCAGAGAATCGAGGATGCCGACGATATTTGCCCGTTGCCGACATTGACAGTGTCATGACTTTCAGAAGTGTTTAAATTTCAAGTTTGGAGTTGGATACGAAATGACAAAAGAAATATTTTGTTCGTGTGATATAATTCTAAACTCGCCATTTTCGGGTTTTTCCCTTTGGTTATACTGCGAAACTTGATTTCCTGCCAAATTTCATGATTCTAGGTCGACGAAAAATGCCTTTTAGGTTTTTATGTGTGAGACTGCGAGAATCAGAATACGCTGATGTGACCAAAAGTCGTATGATTCCTCCTAATACCGCGTCCGATGTCCTTTTGCCTGGCGTAGTGCAGAAGCTTAAATGGCATGGACTCAACAAGCAGTTGGAAGACCCTGCATAAACACCGAGCCATGCTGCCTCTAGAACCGCCCATAATTGCGAAGTAGTTATCGTAAGAGGGATTCTGTGCTCAAGATTGTGTCCCACAAATATTCGATAGGTTTCACGATGGGCGATCAGGCTGGCCAAATCATTCGCTCTCGAATTGTCCAGAAAGTCCCTCAAACCAATCGCGAACAATAATGTCAATGTGCAGGTTAAGCTATAAAATTTTTATCGTCGTTAGGGAACGTGAAGTCCATGAATGGCTGTGGTTCTCTTACACAGCGATGCTTTTATATTAGCAACGGCAACCCTACGCAAAAGCTGCTGATCTCGGTAGTTAGGTGAAGGCCGTCGGACACTGCGTTGTCCATGGTGACAGGTAATGCCTCAAATTTAGTATTCTCGGCACGTTCTTGACAATGCGGGATACTGCATTCCCTAACGATTTCCGAAATGGAATTTCCAACACGTCTAGCTCCCACTGACATTCCACTTTCAAAGGCAGTTAACTGCCGTCGCGGCCATAGTCACGTCGGAAATCTTTTCACATGAGTCACCAGAGTACAAATGAGAGAGCTCCGTGGATGCACTGCCCTTTTAAAACTTGTGTACGCGATACTACTGCCATCTTTGTTTCTGCGTACCGCTATTCCACGACTTTTGTCGCCTCAGTGTTTGTGACATAATAGGACGTATCTTTTGTCTGCATTGACTACGAAGCTTCACTTTTTTACGGCCCCAAGGGGCCGTATACCGTAATATGTGACACAAATTGCAACATCGTACGTCGGCCCGCTCCCGAGAAAAAAGGTTTTGATAGTCGGATGGACAGACAGACAGACAGACAGACGACACTGTGATCCTATAAGGATTGTTTGTACCGACTTTGTATGTACCTAAAAAATTGCAAATAAGAACTAGCACGAAAAAGAAAAACCACAACTGCCAAAGACTTGATCCCATTCAACTAAACCTTTACTATAAATCAAATCATAAACACAAACATACACCGCAAGAGACCGCCACCGCTAACAATAAAAGGCCCGTTACAAATCAGTCCATTTCAAATACTCCTCGATCTCATTCGACTGAACCATTACTATAAACCAAATTCCGTCATAGGAATCCGCCACCGCTAACAATATATCGCCCCATACAAATCAGTCCATTTCAAATATGCAGCACCTTCATGACGTCACATTCTGAAAAACACTACAAAATTTGTAAGTACCAAGATTACTAATTTAATCACTACTCGTTTCGCTGGCAATAAATCGAGCTCTGCTCTGAGGTTCCTACCTAACCTCACGCTAAACAAACCTACCACATTCGAAAAACAACCAAATATGTGTGAGAAACATGATTATTCCTAGATTCGCTAATCGTTTCATTCACAATAATTTTAGCTTTGGTCTTAGGTTCCTGATTAACTTTACCCTCGGAAATCTTGCTATGTACTGGAAGGAACAGCCAAATATTTGTTGAACAGAGATTAGAAGTGCCATCGCTACTTGCTTCTGTAGGAACAGTTTAATTGGTGCTTTCATTTTCCTGCCTAACTACGCCGTTCCAACTCACTACATGTTTGGAATAAACAGTACAGTTCGCACCAGTTACTAGGCAACTACAGATAACAGCTCACGACACACATCCTTGCCCGAGGCAGGATTGGAACCTGCGACCGCAGCGGTCGCGCGGTTGCAGACTGTAGCGCCTAGAACCGCTCGGCCACCCCGGCCGGCGAGTGGAATCGGACCGTGCCCTTGACCTATCAGCTATACTATTGATGATCTGCAGCCAAATCGCGCGACTGCAACAGCGCTCTGTGTAGTCTGAACGCTAAATAAATGTGACAAGGGCCTCCCGTCGGGTAGACCGTCCGCTGGGTGCAAGTCTTTCGATTTGACGCCACTTGGGCGACTTGCGCGTCGATGGGGATGAAATGATGATGATTAGGACAACACAACACCGAGTCCCTGAGCGGAGAAAAATTTCCGGCCCAGCCGGGAAACGAACCCGGGCCCTTAGGCTTGACATTCTGTCGCGCTGACCACTCAACTACCGGGGGGCGGGTGGCGCGCTGTGCTGACAGTGTCGGACTGCGAATCGTGCGGCTCTGCAGGCGCCCGCGGCGACTTACCAGAAGAGAAGGCCGGCGGCTATATCACGAAGCGCAGCGCAGAGCAGGGCGAACATAGCGGTTCACAGGCTTAGCACCAAGTGTTTCCGTGGTTACCGCGGCTGCATCTCCATTGTTGAAACAGAAGACGGCAGCGATGACCGCGAGTGTTAGGAGTCAGCTCGTTTCCTGGCAATCGTGTCCGCTGCACGGAGCAACTGTACGGTGTTCCAATGAGTATTTCAGAAGAATAAAGTCTGTCAATTCGTGAGTCATAGGCATCTCCTTTTCTCGTGATTGCGTAACATGGCTGTAACGAAGCCAAAACCAAGAAGCTTCGTGCATCTTGAACCAAGTCAGGACGAGGGCCCAAAGCAGCAAGTGCCGTACCGAGGTGAAAAAGTGCAGAAGATTTCAATAGTGGAAGCAATGAAACAGAGAATGCGAAATGACAGAGAAGTGTCAACCATCCCCAAAGATTGAGACTACTACAGAAATTGTTATAAATAAATGCATTAATTATTAAACAGCTATACATTAACAAAAGTATAACACACAGTAAATCACGGTTATAGCTTTTTATAAATTAGTTCTGTCTTCCTGTCCTTTTTTTTTTTTTTTTTTTTTTTTTTTTTTTTGGCCGTAAACATCGATAACACTATGAACTCCTGACATTTGGTTGGAACTTTCACAGTTCCTTTCTGTGCAACCAAAATCCCCAAGTTTGACAGGCCGTGATTTGTCATTATGTTGCGAAGGTAGGTTTTAACGCGTTTTAAGGTATTCATGCTACTTTTGCAAGACGTAGTGGTTACAGCAATTGCAAGAACCAACGACAGTAATTTCACATATTTAGAGAACACTTGAATGGAACGGATCATACTTGTAAACAAAAGAATGTAATATGCCATAAAATAATACATTTAACGCGACTATTATTTAGGCGCGAATTTCATTTAAACGAGTTGAAGAAGACTGAAATAAAGAAGAACACGAGAGCAATTACGAGTGCGTATATTATATTGTAATTTCTACACGTACTGCAAAACTGATCTAATTAATGAACTGTCGAACAGTTGGAATCGGTAACTAGAAGCAGCCTATGTAGAGGTCATTTCTAGTTACCGATTCCAATATTAGCGTTTGATGCGCAACAATCTTATAACATATCACAAACGTGCTTGAATAATGATCTTGTAAGTGAACTACAGAATACGATTAGACTTTCAAAAAATGAAAATCTTTACTCACATTGGTGCACACACAAAGAAATAAAACGCAAAAATGACCAAGCCGTGAAACCGATAACTATATTACACGAAAGTCATACAAAAACATCGAAAAGCAAAACATAAAAGTGACTACATAAAAAGAAACTTACCGCATATGAACTTCCAAAGGAGTCAAAGATCGAGGCTGACACGAACGAAATAAGGACATTATAAATAATAATGTAGAACTTCCAAAGGAGTCAAAGATCGGGGCTGACAGGAACGAAATAAGGACATAACAAGAAATAATGTTAGAAGGTCAAACTGTAACGAAAGAAGCAATATCGAGAATAACTAATGAAAAAAAAAATAAGAAACACAAACTGCCAGGCACGAATTAGGTACCAACCAAATCAGTTCTTCCCTACCACCCGCCCTGAATCAGACGTAAAATTTTAAAATAATAAAGAAAATGAAACCACGAGTCAATCACATAAACCCTCCGGCAGAGACACAGCAATACCCCTCGGCCCACCACTGTAACCAGAAAATATTAAAACGACTGAAAAACCTCCCTCCAGAGAAAACAAAAAAGTGGCATTCGCACAACACAGTAACATAAAAAACCGCAACGTAAAACAAGAAGAAACTATCAGACCCACCAACACGTAACTAACAAAACGAGGCTTGTACATTATGCGGACTACTTTCATAAAGGCAAGAAATAAATAATAACCTTTAGGAATACTCTTCCTCCACCAGTATTCATCTAAATGGTCTTGCAACACTGAAATCCTTCTCTTTCCCCGCCCAACAACAGATTTTACAGCCCCTCAATACCCCTCGACAGTATTACCACATGCCCTCGTCTTATAATCTTTAAACTGAATATTGTGATTCACGACCAAATGATGACAACCTCTTTCACCCAACCCCTTATACGAAGCAAACCCATCCGACATGACTACAGAACCCTCTTCCACGGTTACTTTCATTAACAAAGGATGCCGAAAACAAATCAGGAGATGAAAACAAAACAATCTGCATCGAATTTTTAATATTCGCGCGTAACGACGAAATCCAGAGAAATCATTTAATGTTCATCGACAGCAATCTGCAGCACAAACAAAGAAACATCACACATTACGTCATTGATCAAAGCCGACGGGTGGTATCGGACACTAGAATTCACCCTAAGGAGGTCCTGAGGCTGTAGACGTTTATCCTCGCTGCTGTAAACAAACGAAATTTCTCCTTTCAATTTTTCACAGTCATAAAAACGATATATTTTAAGTAGTTTTTTAACTTCTCATATCGGGCAGTTGTTTGGTCTACTATAACCTGAGAACTTTTTCTCATTTACAAGTTCTGTAAGATATGTTTCGTGAAAGTCCTGGAATCCATTTTCCATATTTACTACTACTGTGTAAATTATGTATTTCGAATGCTAGCCTTCTCAATTTCTGAATTCTTTCTTCTGTCTCGTTAAAATTAATTTCACATTATCCTACTGAAATTATAAGGCTCCACTATGCATTTCAGAATAATTACGTCACATCTTAATCGTTCAACAGCCGATGCAGTTTCCAAAGTTTTACTTTGCAATATGTCAAACAATGTATTTGTATGCTGGAAAATAGAACTGTACAGCTGCAGTAGAAAAAGAAAAGTTTGATCATCCAGCATACTATTTAGCCCTATTGCCTGTGTAAAGAATTATCATCCCACCCTTCACTGTTTATCAGGTCATTAAGTGCAGCCCGCAGGTATGTGTATTGAAGAATAAAGGTTTGTACAGGGCATGAATGAAAATTCCATCTAGTTTCACAAAGGCTTGGTAGTTTAAATCCTCTTTCCTGCAGAAGCTCGTTTCTTTTTCTAGAACGACTAAACTGCGTGAAATCCTGATAGATTTTCCACAAAAATTTTTACTTGCGTAATTTTTGCAAGTATAGAGGGGCACTAGGTTCAATTAATGTGCGTAGCAATAAACAAAGAGAGCATGAGGATATGATAGTTTGCCAGTAGAATACACAGTAATTTCTCGCTGCCATTGCACTGCAGCCGTAGCATCTTTCGACACTAATCTATTTTAATCAATATTTGAACTGCTTAGCACTTGCAATAAAGCAGTGGCTATGCCTTGTGCACTCTGGTCTTTGGATACGTCATAAAAACCTATGAATTTCTCTTGATACGTTATTTGCAAAACCAGAAATTACATCCCTTTGACTTCTGGGTGAGACAACCGTTGTTTCGTCGGCTGGTACCGATATGAAGGTAGTACTTTTAACGTCACTTGAAATTTGTTCTTTAATAACATCCGTAATACAAGCTATTACTTCATTCTGTGTGTACCTTACTCCATTGGATGCTAAATGATGTTTCGTGTATGGATCTACTTCTGCCAAGAAATCAAAAAGTTCTAAATAATTTTCTTTATTTGCTGATACCTCAGATCCGTCATGGCCTCGTAGAGCTAACTCTAGCCGTGCTAAAAAGCATATAGCCGAAATAAGCCTCTTCATTATTCGTCTGTTTCGATCAACCTTCTCGCAGTGTTTCAAAGTTTCCAGTCCTGCTCCAGCTAAAAGAGCATTGTCAGTTCTTGCTGTACGTAGCTGACTGTATTTAACAGCCACTGTAATAAGTGAAATGCAACATTCATGCTTTATAGCTTTCGAAAGGAAAGTTTCAATACTCTCTTCACCTGCTCCCCACTTACGCCATTGAAAACCGTCATTACCGATTCCAAACAGTACACAGTAATAACAACAAAGGTTTTTCCTTACAACACTGCCACTTCGCCGCTTTTTTGAATTGTACCGTTGTGTTTGGAAGCGTCTTACGAATTTTCCATAAAGTTTTTCAATAGACAGACATGGCGTCGGCTTCAGTTTCTTCTCCAGGAGATTATCTTCCAACGAAGGATTTGTGAAGAATTCAGTGCTTACAGTTAAAATATTTAGTAGACCTTGTGATGAAATAAGCGCGAACATGACAGTTTGAGGTAGTCAGCAATACCATGCGTTACAAGGTAATAATCAAAATAGTAGACAACTTGCAGTTTTCATGTCGACAACACGATGAATTGACCATGACACATCATGCGTGTCAGGGCACATTGAAATATACTTCACTAATCAGTGAATCGCTACCACTACTTACCTGTTTTCTTTTTTTTATTATTATTATTTCGAGTTGAGCCTCTATGGACTGCGTGGTAACAACCAATTTCATTTCAGTGTCTAGGTCTTGTTCTTGTTCCAGCTTTGACTTCCTGCCAGCATCTTCTGAGCCCACCAAGAAATGCCTGTTTATGCTCTTCGGAGCATGCTCTCGTCGTTTCGACGTTGGTGCCATTTTAACACCTTGGAAGTTGTTGACCAATCTTCTAAGTTTGTTCCTCTCAGGAATTTCTCTCTCTGAGATACCAGTCTGCCTAAGATCTTTTTCACATTCTTCGAACCATCTCGGCCTCGTTTTCTTAGACTGGATAAAACTCCATATTCTTTTTACTCCGCTGGCCCTTAAAATTGCTACACCAAGAAGAAATGCAGATGATAAACTGGTATTCATTGGGCAAATATATTATACTAGGACTGACATGTGATTACCTTTTCACGCAACTTGGGTACATAGATCCTGAGAAATCAGTACTCAGAACAACCACTTCTGGCCGCAATAACGGCCTTGATATCCTGGGCATTGAGTCAAACAGAGCTTGGATGGCGTGTACAGGTACAGCTGCCCATGCAGCTTCAACACAATACCACAGTTGATCAAGAGTAGTGACTGGTGTATTGTGACGAGCCAGTTGCTCGGCCACCATTGACGAGACGTTTTCAATTGGTGAGAGATCTGGAGAATGTGCTGGCCAGGGAAGCAGTCGAACATTTTCTATATCCAGAAAGGCTCGTACAGGATCTGCAACTTGCGGTCGTGCATTATCCTGCTGAAATGTAGGGTTTCGCAGGGATCGAATGAAGGGTAGAGCCACGGTCGTAACACATCTGAAATGTAACGTCCACTGTTCAAAGTGCCGACGATGCAGACAAGAGGTGACCGAGACGTGTAACCAATGGCACCCCATACCGTCACGCCGGGTGATGACGAATACACGCTTCCAATGTGGTTCATCGCGATGTCGTCAAACACGGATGCGACTATCATGATGCTGTAAACGGAACTTGGATTTATCCGAAAAAATGACGTTTTGCCATTCGTACATCCAGGTTCGTCGTTGAGTACACCATCGTAGGCGCTCCTGTCTGTGATGCAGCGTCAAGGGTAAAAACAGCCATGGTCTCCGAGCTGATAGTCCATGCTGCTGCAAACGCCGTCGAACTGTTCGTGCAGATGATTATTGTCTTGGAAGCGTCGCCATCTGTTGATTCAGGGATCGAGACGTGGCTGCACGACCCGATACAGCCATGCCGTTAAGATGCCTGTCACCTCGACTGCTAGTGATACGAGGCCGTTGGGATCCAGCACGGTGTTCCGTATTAACCTCCTGGCCCACTGAGTCTATATTCTGCTAACAGTCAATCGATCTCGCCCAAAGCGAGCAGCAGTGTCGCGATACGATAAACCGCAATCGCGATAGGCTACAATCCGACCTTTATGAAAGTTGGAAACGTGATGGTACGCATTTCTCCTCCATACACGAGGCATCACAACAACGTTTCACCAGGCAAAGCCGGTCACCTGCTGTTTGTGTAAGAGAAATCGGTTGGAAACTTTCCTCATGTCAGCACGTTGTAGGTGTCGCCATCGGCGCCAACCTTGTGTGAATGCTCTGAAAAGCTAATCGTTTGCATATCACAGCATCTTCTTACTGTCTGTTAAATTTCGCGTCTGTAGCACGTTATCTTCGTGGTGTAGCAATTTTAATGGCCAGTAGTGTATTAGTCGGTCATTGTCCATCTTCATGAAATGTCTGAAAAATGACAATCGTCTCTTCTTAATGGTTGAGGCCGACGAGGTAGGCCTCGTTGGCCTCCTGCAGGGCCATGACGGCGGAGCTCTGGAAGAGTACGTCGGTCTTTGAAGTCCTGGGAGATCTCGCGCACTAGGCGCTGGAAGGGCAGCTTGCGGATGAGCAGCTCTGTGCTCTTTCGGTGGCGGCGGCTTTCCCGCAGGGCGACGGTGCCCGGACTGTAGCGGTGGGGCTTCTTGACGCCGCCGGTGGCGTGCGCGCTGTTCCTCGCCGCCTTGGTGGCGAGCTGTTTGTTTGAGCGGCGCCTTTCCGCCGGTGGACTTGTGGGCGGCTTGCTTTGTGCGGGACATGACGACAGCGGTAGCGAGACGGAGCGGAGTGGCGTGAAGGTGCGTGCGTGACGTCGTCTGATACTTACTACTTTTTAACTACAAAATTCCATTCCAGGTCTCACCAGGAGCATGTACACTACTGTTCATACGAAAGCCTACAGACACGGTACGGAACTACCAATGTTTGAAATAAGTAACGCTGCTAAATATTAATCCGAGGAACAATGAAAATACATAGGGTGTTCCCTGTCATTTTGAAACCACGTCGCCGCACGTGATTAGCCGAGCGGTGTAAGGCGCTGCAGTCATGGACTGTGCGGCTTGTCCCGGCGGAAGTTCGAGTCCTCCCTCGGGCATGAGTGTGTCTGTTTGTCTTTAGGCTAATTTAGGTTAAGTAGTGTGTAAGCTTAGGGACTGATGACCTTAGCAGTTAAGTCCCATAAGATTTCACATACATTTGAACATTTTTTTGAAACCAAATCCAACGATGCATTCACATTTATTTGCTATGAACTGTGAATGCCTTCTTGTTCTTTGTGTTTTAAATAAACACTTAAATTAAAAGTTGATGCTTTCTCATTGTGCCCGGCTTGCTGCTAGCGTGCTAGATAATGCGAAGCAGAGCTATCTGTTAGGGAATTGCTGATCGACTTGTCATTGCACTTAGGTGTGTATCCACCTACTGGCGAGAAGTTGAAACCAATCAGACGTCAGCTTTTAAGAACCATATCCACGCTGTAGAAACCCCATGCCGCCCCGTGGTAGAAACGGTCTTCCTACGCATGCTCCTAACAAGCACGGAATTCCGAGCTGCTATTGGTTGCAAAGCTGGGGGAGTGATGCATTATACTGGTCTGTGCATATGCCACGTTCAAACGTAAAATGTTTGAAAACATTTTTGAGGGTATCTGATCAGACCGGATTAAATTCAGTGTAGACGAATTATATTGAAATTTTTTGGGTAGGCTCAGCCTTAGAGCCTTAATGGACGCTTCGCCATTGCTGTTAATAAACTTGTAACGTGTTATCTTGTTATAGGTGTCTGACTGTCTTAATTAGCCATCTGTACTACCGACACATCACAAGTTTCTGTCGTTTTGTATCTGCCCTTCACCAAACACAATAGCCGTCTTGTAAGATCTGAAATAACAAAGGCCAATGATGCTAAAGTTTCTTTAATGGAAATAGCTTGTTTTTGTCCTTTCTGGTGAGCTGAATCATAATACACTACGAAATAAACCATACCACCCTTCGCCAGGCACTTGATTATGAATTGCAGAGTAATCTTGCAGATGCAGATGTAGATTTTTTTCCACTTGACACTCAATATTTAAAATGGATTTTTATAGTAACTGGAAAAGTTGGTATTTCGGTTACAAGGTTGCTCATGTTGTTATACATCGTAACTATCATGGCAAGCTCTATGGTTCTTCTTTCTACTGCCTAAGAAACTCTTCTTGGATGGACCTGAGATTAGAAAAATTATTTTCGATTCCAAATTTCAATAAGAAATTACTTTGAGTGAGAGGGATGCTTAGATATCATTCAAGGACGTTGTTACTAAGTTCTTAGGCAACGAAAAAAAGTAACATTATATTTCTGTTGTAAAAGTAAGAGTCCTCTGACGTGTACTCCGTAGCCTACACATATGAAGTGACTCTTCCCTATATGATGTTACTCTGAGTCTTCCAGATCGTGAAACGGTTGCGGTGGCACCAGTTTGCATGAATCGCTGCAAAGTATAACATCACTGTAGATTCGGCTACGCCACCTTTCGTTGTTAATATCTTACAAGAATAGCATTCCTATGCAGAGCTAAATTACAACACATTTTTTGGTTCCAGTCTCTTGCTTCCGTCCGATTAGGAAGTAATTTCGTTCGAACCTGATCAGGTACACAAACACGTTACTGGATGCACACAGTGTAAACCAATGCGACGTGACTGCATCACAGACAGCAGAATGAATTACACCTATTCGAATGGAACAGTCTTAGATAAAAGCACCTCAGCGCTGTTGTGGATAATCGTCACCTTCCCTCTAGACGAACAACTAATCAAATACACAAAAGAGGTGCTTAGTTTTTACATGTTTATGCTTGTTTTATTATCGGGATGGGGATACGATAAAATATTCAAAACGAAATCCTAGTTTTAATCAAAAATCCATAGTTGTGATAGGCGTTCGAAAACTTTTGACCAATAGTGCACAAGGAACAAATCCAGGATTTCAATTAAATGACTTCTTATGTATTTGTTTATTATGAACTACCTCGAAGAGTACGATCTATTCACAGACAGTCAACACGGATTTTGAAAACATCGTTCTTGTGAAACAAAACAAGCTGTTTACTCACACGAAGTGTCGAACGCTTTTGATAAGAGATTTCAGATTGATTCCGTATTTCTAGAGTTCCAAAAGGCTTTTGACGCTGTACCACACAAGCGGCTTGTAATCAAATTGCGGACTTATGGAATATCGTCTCAGTTATGCGGCTGGATTCGTGATTCCCTGTCAGAGAGGTCACAGTTCGTAGTAACTGATGGAAAGTAACTGAGTAAAACACAAGAGAATTCTGGCGTTCACCAAGGTAGTATTATAGGCCCTCTTCTGTTTCTTATCTATATAAACGATTTAGGAGACAATCTGAGCAGCCGTCTTAGGTTGTTTGCAGATGCTGCTGTTTTTCACCGCCTAGTGAGTTCATCAGAAGATCAAAACAAATTGCAAAACGATTTAGAAAAGACATCTGTATGGTGCGAATGTTTGCAACTGATCCTAAATAACGAAAAGTTGAAGTCATCCACATGAATGCTAAAAGGAATGTGAAAATTGGCAGATGACCCCAAAAGTGTGAGGTCATCCCCATGAGCGCGAAAAGGAATACATTAAACACGATAAATCAATCAAATCTAAAGGCCATAAATTCAGTTAAATACCTAGGAATTACGAACAACTTAAATTGGGAAGAACAAATAGTAAATATTGTGGGGAAGGCGAACTAAAGACTGCGATTTATTGGTAGAGCACTTAGAAGACGCAACAGATCTACTAAAGAGGCCGCCTGCACTACGCTTGTCCATCCTCTTTTAGAGTAGTGCTGTATGGCGTGGGATCATTATCAGGTACAATTAACATAGTACATCGAGAAAGGTCAAAAACGAGCAGGACGTTTAGTATTACCGAGAAATAGAGGAGAGAGTGTCACGGACATGATACAGGACTTGGTGTGGAGATCATTACAACAAAGGCGCTTCTCGATACGGCGAGACCTCCCGAAATTTCAGTCACCAACTTCCTCCTACGAATGCAAAAACATTTTGTTGACGCCGGCCTACATAAGGTGAAACGATCATCATAATAAAGTAGGGGATTTCAGATTCGCACGGAAAGATATAGCTGTTCGTTTTTTTCCGCACGCTGTTCGAGAGTGGACTAATAGAGAGTTATTGTCCGCCCCGGTAGCTGAGTGGTCAGCGTGACAGACTCTCAATCCTAAGGGCCCGGGTTCGATTCCCGGCTGTATCGGAGATTTTCTCCGCTAGGGACTGGGTGTTGTGTTGTCCTAATCATCATCATTTCATCCCCATCGACGCGCAGGTCGCCGAAGTGGCGTCAAATTGAAACACCTGCACCAGGCGAACGGTCTACCCGACGGGAGGCCTTAGCCACACGACAGTTTTTTTTTTTTTTTTTTTTAGTTGTGAAGGAGGCTCGATGAACCATCTGCCAGGAACTTAGGTGTGGTTTGCAGTGTATCAATGTAGATGCAGAATTAATAATAGAAAATATAAGAGAAGTAAATTATTAGTTAGGACACTCCACTCTATTTTGCATCGATGGTGGAGTAGAAAAGTGCCAAAAGTCTCTGGTTTGATATTCGAGGTCAGATGTAACATTTTCACGAGCCACGTATCACTTCTTTCACAGGGGCTATATTTGCCAATATTAGAAACGTAGAGCTGCACAGCAGTTCGGACTCAAGTCGTTAAACTGTTGGTTCCACTGTAACTTCAAAGGCCTGAAGAACGTAAGAGTGTGCCACATGCAATAAGGTCATACAGATGATCGTAGATCGCTGTAGCAACGATAGGTACCCAGGGACTGGAAAAAAGGCGCAGGTTATTGTTACGTAAGTTTACTGTAGAATTATGGAACGTTTTATGCTTAAAGGTTATGAAGGTTTTGGAGAAAGAAAATCTCCTCTAAAAACTTCTACGTGGATTCCGCAAACAGGGATCTCGCGAAACTCAGGTCGCTGTGTTCCTGCTGGAGATCCATAGCGCCGTAGACCACGAAACTCAGGTCGATGCCGTGCTCGTTGACTTCAGGAAGGAATCTGAGACCGTCTGGGAACGCCGTTCAGTGATAAAAAATAAAATAAAAAAAAGATAAAAAAAGAGCTTATTGGCCACCCGAGCAGATTTGCCGTTGGATGCTAGACTTACTTGCAAATAGAGTTCAACACGTCACTCTTTACGGAACAGAATTGTTCTAGTAGAAAGGGTCGGAAGCTCTTTAAGACTGTTTCGCAAATGATATGATGTGATTATCTATAGGAAACTACCAACGCCAGAAGACAGTATACGTTTACAGAATGACCTGCAAAGGGTTGATAAAAGCTGTATGCTCTGCTCTGCCAGTTGGCTCTGAACGTAAATAAACGTAACAATTTGCCCATACTTAGGAAAAGAAATCCACTACTGTACAACCACACTATTGACGACAAATTGCTGGAAACAGCATCTATCGCAAAATATCCAGGCAAGACATTTGCAAAATCGGTGTAATATATATGAAAAAAAGAAACATTTAACTGTATTATTATTATTATTTCATTTATGTATAAATGGTTGTCTGTCATGTAGAGTCTGTAAAAAAGGAAATAATTATTTTTCATTTTTGTGTTTGTGCAATATCACGACGATTGTGGAAATCGAAGCAGACAATGATAATTGAAAAAAATAACAAAGATATTTAATAGCCTGCTGAATTGATTATAAATAATGGAGGCTTAAATGTTACTCTCTCTGTCTTCTTGTAGCCGTTAAATTTGTAAGAACCTGTGACGCTCGCTTGAATGTTTGGTTAGCTTTCTTTTGTTCTTTGTTCGAGGAAGGCACCATTGGCGGCTGATGTATTAAAAAGGTGTGTACTTTGAATTTATGTTGATTTTTAAAAATAGAAATTGTTAAAAATGCTTGTAATAATTTATTGCTAGCTTGCCCAGTATTTGATTCAAAATTTTTAGCCGTTTTCAGCATATTTAGAATTTTTCATGAAGCACAGCTGCGCCGCGATAGCGGGAGCCGCTGCCGCGGCAAATTCAAATTATAATTGAATGAAAGCAGTTTTCCCGCTATTGAGCGGGCAGGTAATGGTACATTAAAATTATTTCTTTCAGCTTTTCAGAGACCTCAGAGGAGAAGTGTGGGTTTTATTATGTCATTTTCAGGTGAACATGGGCAACTGCTATTACAATCTCAGTAACGTAAATAATTTACGTTAATCAGAGTAGTAAGACTTTACTTGTGTGACATCAAAGACTGCTGTGCTGAAACCTGTTCTGGCTAATAATAATATTAAAATCAAATTTAATTTTTTGTTTCATGCAATAGTGTTAGTTGTGGCAATCAATAGTGTCAAAAAATCCACTGCAGCTTTTATGTTTAGCGAACATAGCATACTGTAACTTCGGTATGTGCAAATAAGAGTAATTTTCAGTGCATTTCAGAGATGAAAGTAGAGAGGGACATGTTTAATTTCATAATTAGTTACAGTAATGATACCGTGTTCCATTTCTAACAGGCCAGATCAGGGTTATATGAAAATAGTTTGCAAAATAAAGATCACACGTTCACACATGGAAATGTTTTAGTGTTGTGAATATCCCCACATAATAGGTCGAGGTGCACAAAGTTAAAGTTTTTCAACTACAGAAACTAATAGTGAGAATCTCATGTTAAACAATAGACAGTTAATTAAAATGTTATGCAACATAAAGTGCATACAAAATCAAAAACTGCGCCGTGGGGAGACGCGACACACAGCTACCTTAAATGGAATGACCACATAAAACAAATAGCAGGAAAAGCAGATGCCAAACTGAGATTCAGAGGAAGAATCGTACGGGATTGTAACTCATGCACGAGGGAAGTGGCTTACATGACTCTTGCTCGGCCGATTCTTGAGTGCTGTTCATCAGTATGGGAGCCTTACCAGGTTGGACTGATAGAGAAGACCCAACGAAGAGCGGAGCGTTTCGGCATAGGATTGTTTGGTTGGCGCTAGGGCACTCAACGAACTCTGCTGCAGACGTTACAAGAGAGGCGCCGTGTATCAAGGAGACGTTGACCATTTAAATTTCCAAAGAACACTTTCCGATAAGAGTCGGACATCATATTAGTTTCTCACGCACATCTACGAAAAGAACACGACGAAAAAATTCGAGAAATTAGAGCTAATATAGAGAATTACCGACAGTCATTCTTCCCACGAGTGAAACTGGGAATGAGGGATCATTTACTGGTATCAGAAGTACCTCCGCGCCATACACAGTCAGGTGGCTTGTGGAATATGATGTAGATGTAGATGGCTATAACAGAGCGCTGTACTGTTTCCAGCAATCTTCTTGTTGATACAAAATTTTGAAAAACACAGCCCTCAGTCGCGAACACAATTAATTTGTAACCTAGGTTTCGGTGTCACAAGGGACACCCTCTTCGGACAAAGTTAAAACTAAATGCTACAGCATAACGTACCAAAAAATACGAAAGCTGCGTTCATACCTGACAGCGTCAGATAGTCAGAATTAAAATAAAATGCAACAGAGGTGCAAGCCACTAGGGGCTGCCATGCGTCCTCTGCTACAGTCAACACAAAACTCAAATATCATGTGACTTGTGCGCCACGACAACTTTAAGGCAATACCGCCACCTGGTGGCTAATTGATAAAACAAGCTATTTTGAAACATCTCTCGTATCTGCAGAGAGGGAAATAAACAAACACCTGAACGGTGTACATGAAACAATTGCAATAGCGGGATACTGCATGATATAAAATACAACTAATGAATGACTGGCTGTAGTACAAAAATTCCAGAATAAATGCATAAAGAAGACATGTACGAAATAATCCATTGAAAGACATTACTGCTTGCTATAATAGATACGTTATAAAAACCAAAAAAGTTTTTTTAAATTTACGTATGTGAGCCGTAAAAAGTAGAAAGAAAAGGTATCTCTGAATCTGCAAGAAGTAGTTGGTACATCAAAGTGTTAGATCTCGTCAAGCAGTGGTTTTATACCATTGAAATAGCTTCTTCCGCGCAACTGCATCTGCTCGTTGATAAAAAGTCCGTCATTCGAAAGTAAATGCTTCAAAATTTCCAGTTCCTCCAAAATATCAAGTTTACGCCCTTTTTTTTCAATATGCAAAATTTCCAACTTCTCAACCCCTTTAGGAGAGTGCCCTGTGATTAACAGGTGATCTGCAAAAGAAGAATTAGGGGCACACGGACCGTTTTTCCTCAGGAAATGTTCTTTACAGCGAATTGAAAAGGCACGTCCTGTTTGACCAATATAATGGGCACCGCAAGTGTCACATGAAATCTTGTAGCCACCAGAATTCTGCAGAGGGCTAGTAGTTGACTTTAAATTACGGATGACATTTTTTCTCAAGTTGTTATTTGCAGGAAAGGCAGTATTACGTTTTTATTTAACCCGAAGCAACCTTTGAATCTGGTGTGACACTGGACCTAAAAATGGAATAGAGAACAATTTTTTCTCCGATTCTTCTGGGACGCTGATGAAAGAACCAAGTGTAGTACCCTTCTTGCCAATCTTCTTTCTGAGGATATCATCTACCAACCGAGCTTCGTAACCATTATTCACGGCCACAGTTTTAATAAGATTAATCCCATTATTAAAGATTTCTTTCGAGAGGGGAATGGAAAGTGCTCTGTGAATAGCTGAGAAAAAGAAAGCATTTTTGTGAGAGGCTGGATGCGTAGAAGAAGCTGGAACGATCTGATTAGTTTGAGTCTCTTTACGGAAAATGTTGAAGGAAATTCTGTTTTCAATTGGCTGGAATTTAAGGCGTGTTCTAAATACGAGACGTGGCCGTAATTTAAATAATGACAGATGTCATGTTGTGGCCTAAACTGTTTTAACCCTAACCTGTGAAGATGGTCTGTAACTGAAACTGTTCCATATTTGGGTTTTAAATAAAAAAGCAGATAATGGTCATAAACGCATTTTATACATTACTCGACGGCTGTTAGCATTCACCTTCCAAAAATGTTCAAAATATTGTCTGTTAGTAACACTTTCTTTCAGAGCTTATTGCCAAACCGCAAAAACACGTGTCTGAGGCTCTTGTATGGAAACAGGCACTTGCAACATCGCGCTGATTCCTCTTTGTTACGCACTCGTTCGAAATTCTTGGCGCAGGTCTCCCGCGTTATCTTGTCTGTGATGAAAATTCCGGTGCGGTGCCTGTGTCGCTCGAGCCCTTCCCAGAGGGTGGCACGCATCTGCGCGCGTCGCTGATTGGCTCCTGGGAAGCCAGCTCGGTACGCGAAGCCCCTGCTGGCTGCACCTTCGTCATTTCCTTTTCCTCGGTCTCCCGATTCCGAAGGCAGGGCGAGGCGACACCCGCTGCGATCGGCCGCCCTTGAGGGAACGCCAGCCCTCGCCTCCAGCCACGTGCAAATACTACCGAGCCCGCACGTCGCGCCATCCCGCCACCTTCTCCTCTGCCGCTACGTTTACATGTAACACGACTTCCGAAAGACGAGAATCGAATTCGTGAAACCTATTCTCGCTGTCGTGTTTGCACGTAGGTTCCGAAAATCTTTTCCTTGGACGATCATATAAAACCGTTGTCACACGGGGCGGTTTCACATTGTGAATTCCTGACTTTCAGCGTTGTTGGTGCGTGCTCAGAATCGAAGTGCTAATCCAAAGGTTAGGAATATCTGTGAGTGAGCATAACGTACTACGCATATGCCCAATGTCGAATCGAAGTAGTCACTGTAACGTCTCTTTCTGCTATAAGTTATATGAGGATTCTATTAAGTTCATGAAATTTCGTAAAGCTATCTTTCATAAAACCTCTAAGAAACAATTACAAATAAGCAATATTATATTTGCAGTTTGCCAAATTAAACTTTAAATTCTGATTGAAAACGAGCGCCAGGCTCCCTACAAATAATATCAGATGCGTTAGCGTGATAAAATTTATGCAAAGAAGCACCTGACCTATTGTTGTGTACATAGTTCCGCGTAGTCAGCGCGTACACAACTTTCCCACAAGAGCGCGCCCCTCTAAGCACAACAGCGCAGACGCAGCGCTCGTCTGTCTCCGCACTACGAGATGGCGCTGCCAAAGAGACAGACCAAATTCTGCTTCCGCCGATCCGCGTATTAATATGTAACGCAGCCAATGAGATTGCTGCTAACGTAGAACCTTTTCTCCTCGCGGATCACACTCGCGCAGTGATACATGAATGCGCGAGGTATTATAACGAGTGTACAGACCTCCGATTAGTCAGTCTGCATTTGTCTGCACCAATCTGTACCACTCTGCATTTGTCTGCACCAGTCCGTACCAGTCTGCATTTGTCTGAACCAGTTTGTACGAGTTCTACATTTGTCTGTACCCGTCTATAGTCAAGTTTCAGTCTGCGCCTAAGAAGATTACCATATTCCTGTACATAGCCATGAAGATAAATGTATAGACGCTTTTGTCAAGTATCAGACATATATGTGAGAATAAGATTAACGTACCAATACCAAAGGAACTTCAGATTGTCAATTGTAAATAGCATCCAGAACCAAGTTAAGTAATTTTTATGCTTGTTATTATTTTAATAAATGTGTGTGAAAATTAATCAAGTTCTGTTTACAGTTGGTCACCGTCAATCTGCTACTCTAAGCACGCAGTTGGCATTTCTATCGTCTGACCTAACAGCAGAAGATAAACACGCCACGATAAGACCACGAGACATAACGCTGACACTCGCCTACTTCGTTAGAGCGACAAGTCAAATTATCTGATGGTGTGTGTACTGAAGGTCTTACAGTACGCACACCACACCTATAATAAATTGTATCATTGAAAATAGTCATTTTATGATAAAATAAATCTTGTGATTTGATGCTAATTAATTTTGATAGTTTTTTAAATAAGTTCTTCAGCTCCGTCTTCGTCGTATTTCCTATGGAAATAAAAAGTTTAAATGCGCCGCGTAATGGCGGCCAACTTTCTCAGTCAAAGATGATCACAGCTAGCTCCGCAGCAGCTGCAAAAAATGCTACACAAACTCTTGCGTTATAACAAATGTGGCGTGGGTTCCTTAAATGATTACTCTGCACACCAGATTAACTTATTATATTTTCGTAACTCTTTTACACATCAATTATGTTATAGCAATTAAACGAGAGCAAGACAAAAGCTATCGGAATACAATCGTACCTTCTGCACTCAAACTATAGCTAAGACACAAGAAAACATCAGAAGACGACTAAGTTCATTGTCTTCCAGTCCTTTTATAATATAACAAAGATTATAGTGTTCAGTTCTTTAGTTTGCACAGATGATCTTATTTCACGGAGAATAATGTCTTTTTTTCTATTATCAGAATCGATACATTTTCTTTAAAGTTATTTCGTCACTTTGTCCGTATCACAATCAGGCATTAAAGTTCACACAACATTACGCATGTATAGTTCTTTTGTCGTTATTTATAGTGTTCATGTTAAATATATGGAAAGGGACACTTCATCACCTCATATGTGACATTTACACGCTAGTAGCCGGCCGCGGTGGTCTCGCGGTTCTAGGCGCGCAGTCCGGAACCGTGCGACTGCTACGGTCGCAGGTTCGAATCCTGCCTCGGGCATGGATGTGTGTGATGTCCTTAGGTTAGTTAGGTTTAAGTAGTTCTAAGCTCTAGGGGACTAATGACCACAATAGTTGAGTCCCATAGTGCTCAGAGCCATTTGAACCATTTACACGCTAGCAACGGTCACCATCCTCCTGTCGCAGAAACTTCCTCTTCTGAGCACCTTGGTGTACTGGAGGAACCCGTCTCAAATGCAGACATCCTGGCGAAGGAACTGATCCACTTACGGAAAGCATTCAAGGAACTCAGCTACAACAGCCGCCAGATTTCGCAGGCCATCTTTCCGAAAACACGGTAGCAGAGGGAACCGGAGGACGACACGATGAAGCTTGCTTTTTCGCTGTTCTGTGATTCAGTAACAGGAAAGATTAGCCAGCTCCTAGAGAGGCATAAAATCGATTCGGTCTTCAGGGCTTCCGCAAAAACTCGACAACTCACAAGGGCTGTGAAAGGTGATGTAAGCCTCAGAACCCCAACAGTACATAAAATAATTTGTGGGTTTAGACAGTTTTATATCGGACTAAATGTTCGTACAGTTGAACCTTGCTGTGTAGAACACGAGAGATGTTTTCACCTTCGGTACCCTATCAGTGGTTGTAGAACTGGTTCCAGAAAACGGACATGGTATTGCGTTCGGCGAGACATCTGATATCACACGAACGAATAGTTTCTGGAATAGGATGCGATATAGATAAAAAATTGTGACAACACTCTCAATAAAGACGGCGGCCTGCATGTAAACACTATTCGGGACCCGTCCATCGGAAGGTTCAAGCGGACGCGGCTGGCGCGCAACGAAAACTTTACCATATATACAATATTGCAGTTCCTGTGTTCTTCCGAATTACGGTGCAACGTTCCTTCGGACATACATGCATGGCCGTTGGAACATTGCATCGTAATTCGGAAGAACACAGGCACTGCTATATCGTATATAGCCGTCGACACCGAGTTAGCGACACTCGAATAAAATGTCTCCCCTGAACGAAAATGTACTTAATGGATGTACGAGTACAGGCTGTAGACGCAGGTTGACGACATACACTACTGGCCATTAAAATTGCTACACCAAGAAGAAATACAGATGATAAACTGGTATTCATTGGACAAATATATTATACTAGAACTGACATGTGATAACATTTTCACGCAATTTGAGTGCATAGATCCTGAGAAATCAGAGATATGGAGAGTGTGCTGGCCAGGGCAGCAGTCGAACATTTTCTGTATCCAGAAAGGCCCGTACAGGACATGCAACATGCGGTCCTGCATTAACCTGTTGAAATGTAGGGTTTCGCAGGGATCAAATGAAGGGTAAAGACACGGATCGTAACACATCTGAAATGTAACGTCTACTGTTAAAAGTGCCGTCAATGCGAACAAGAGGTGACCGAGACGTGTAACCAATGCCACCCCGTGCCATCACGCCAAGTGATACAACAGTATGACGATGACAAATAGACGCTTCCAATGTGTGTTCACCGCGATGTCGCCAAACACGGATGCGACCATCATGATGCTGTAAATAGAACCTGGATTCATCCGACAAAATGACGTTTAGCCATTCGTGCACCCAGGTTCGTCGTTGAGTGCACCATCGAAGGCGCTCCTGTCTGTGATGCAGCGTCAAGGGTAACCGCAGCCATGGTCTCCGAGCTGATAGTCCATGCTGCTACAAACATCGTCGAACTGTTCGTGCAGATGGTTGTTCTCTTGCAAACGGCCCCATCTGTTGACTCAGAGATCGAGACGTGGCTGCACTATCCGTTACGGTCATTCGGATAAGATGCCTGTCATCTCGACTGCTAGTGATACGAGGCCATTGGGATGCAGCACGGCGTTTCGTATTACCCTCCTGAACCCACCGATTCCATATTCTGCTAACAGTCATTGGATCTCGACCAACGCGAGGAACAATTTCGCTATACGATAAACCGCAATCGCGATAGGCTACAATCCGACCTTTATCAAAGTCGGAAACGTGATGGTACGCATTTCTCCTCCTTAACACGAGGCATCACAACAACGTTTCACCAGGTAACGCCGGTCAACTGCTGTTTGTGTGTGAGAAATCGGTTGGAAACTTTTCTCATGGCAGCAAGTTTGAGGTGTCCACACCGACGCCAACCTTGTGTGAATGCTCTGAAAAGCTAATCATTTCCATATCACAGAATCTTCTTCCTGTCGGTTAAATTTCGCGTCTGTAGCGCGTCATCTTCATGGTGTAGCAATTTTAATGGCCGGTAGTGTATGAAAGCCTGGGTCTGGTCATGAGTCTCGCCGAAATGTAGCCGGTACGGTAGCTCAGCATGTTCGGTCAGAGGGTTCGCTGCCCTCTGTAATAAAAAACTCAGTGAACGGATCAACACTGCACTTGAACGGATGTCATGGGACCAACCAACGATATCGAACAAAGTGATATTAAAAAAATGTAGAAGACCGCTGCGATAAGCGGGAAATCCCGGATCGAGTCCCGGTCCGGCACAAATTTTCATTGTCGTCATTCCATAATACAGCTGATGGTTGTCCACATTCGCATCTGCGAATACATTTAATGTATTATCTTATGTGGTGCTGGAGCGAGCACCAATCATGTCACAGAAGGCAGCACGGTTGTATAAAGACGGTAAGATCGAGCAAAAGCAACCAGTGCCTGAGGAGTACTCGGCCAAAAACTCGATGGTCTCCAACCACTTGACGCGGCAGGAAGCTCGAGAGAATTTTATCAATATGTATATGTAAATTTCGGGCTAAAATGCAGACTTCAGTATTACATGTATCTGCTCTGTTTTCACACGTTTATTTATTTATTAGTAATATCAATGGTGCCAAGTTATTGCTGCTACAGATAGAAATCGGAGTTCATTAAAGAAGAAAAAGTTACTTCTCGTAGATAAGTACCACGAAAATGTAATACTGTTATCATGCTAATATGAGACGCTTTGCATGGTTATTAACAGTGAGCTACAGTGTCATGAAGGCACATAAGCGTAGGGATAATTCATGTGACTGTGTCTCCATGTATTTACGACTCAAGTGCTAGATAATGTCATTAGTGTTCTATTGTGCTATACGCTGAATTCCATAGCGTCCCCATACCAACATGTAATAATAATATTTTTGTAAGTGAATTAAGACCTACGAAAACTACAGAAAGAGGTCGTGTGACTGTGAAATGCATAAAGACAGACAATTACGAAAAATAATAGTTAAAATACAAAGACAATAATAATGTATTTGAAAAAAAAGATGTCATTGTTCTGATAAGTGTTCTTCTGCGGTCTTCAAGCGATTTATATATGCAAAGATTCTCTCCCTCTCTCTCTCTCTCTCTCTCTCTCTCCAGTTGTCTTCCGAAGCGTTATTACGTATACCTCTTATCCAGAACCGTAATGTAAGTAATGCAATTTACTGGGCTGATGTCAAATAGATATTAAAGTAAGCGTGAGTTTAGTTTATTTATAGATGTGTTAAACCCACGACGAATAATCCCAGTTTTCACAATTGTAGCATTGCCTGCAGTGGAGCGAAAACAGCATCGCTGGAGTACTGCAGTCTGCCGCCATTACGCGGCACGTTTAAAATTCAAATTATTGTTTTACAGGCGCGTTACTACGAGCGCAGGCTGTTTAATACTTTTTCTTCTAGCAAATCTGGAGACCTGTACCTGGTACTTTAATGACGAATTTGCCAGTCATTTTAAGGTATTGTGTGGAATTCGGTCCTGGCCTGCACTAGGTCCAAAGGCGGAAGAATTTCATTGCCAAAAAAAAAAAAAAAAAAATGGTTCAAATGGCTCTGACCACTGTGGGACTTAACATCTGAGGTGATCAGTCCCCTAGAACTTAGAACTACTTAAACCTAACTAAGGACATCACACACATCCATGCCCGAGGCAGGATTCGAACCTGCGACCGTAGCAGTCGCGCGGTTCCGGACTGAAGCGCCTAGAACCACTCGGCCACACCGGCCGGCGAATTATCAGGATGCATTTGGTTGTGTTTTAATGTGTTCATAAGATATTGATTGTACGTGGCTTAGAGTTCGTATAGCGTTGCTAGATTGTTATCGCTGTTTTATCACTTGTAACAGTATGACGCCACATACAGACAATTTCACTAAAATAATGATACCAGTATTTAATTAACATAGTAATAACATTTTCTAAGAATACATAAAACATAATTCTGTCAAGGTACGGAAACATTAAAATGCATACATATTTCAAGGGACTAATTACATGCAGATATCTTTTGTGTAAGATATTTCGCGATTCCTGTTACAAGGTTTTAGGTGTTGTAGAGGGAACGTCTGAAAATGTACCGTTTGGATGTAAAATAAGTTAGAAGGTCGCATCACTTTCAAATCTCCCTCTTCACGGTAGACACGCAGCAGAGACAAAAAGCTTGATCTGTGTGCATTTGCCATCTTCCACCACTAGCACTGCCAAATCTAGGTTAACATGCTACTCTGTGAAGACACGGGACGAGGACAGGAAAAGAAGAGGTTTCCTTGGAAGTCTTTGGCTCTGGTATACTACTTTGTATCTTTTCGAATACGTGGGAAAGCGCTTCAGCTCGGCAGTGTTTACTGTGATAATTATTACTTTTAGCTTTATACGAACACTGACCCTCTCGCGCTGCTTATATAGGGTGTTCGGAAACTCCCGTTACAAACTTGTAGGGTCCGCAGCTCGTGGTCTTGCGGTAGTGTTCTCGCTTCCCGCGCACGGGTTCGATTCCCGGCGGGTTCAAGGATTTTCTCTGCCTCGAGATGAGTGGGTGTTGTGTGTCTTTCATCATCATTGACTAGCAAGTCGCCGAAGTGGCGTCAGCTAAAAAGGACTTGCAATTCGGCGGCCGAACACCCCGCATGTGGTCTCCTGGCCAACAATGTCGTACGGTCATTTCATTTCAGGACTTGTAACGGACAGTGAGAACATAGGAGCCCATGTCCGGAAACTTACTAATTCCGCGCTACAGCTGTTTCAAAGATATTTGCTAGGTAGATTTTCATCAGAGTAGTCATGGCGGAGGGTGCTTACGTCCGAGGGGCTGCTGTTATTTGAGGTAGCTACTACCTCTCTCACCTCGCTCGAGCCTCATTCACGCGTCTGTGAGTGTTAGAGGTGGTATGGAGAGTTGAAGATGGTATGGATGTAGTTGTTGGTCATCCACAACACACCAGAGGGTGCTGGGAGCAATATCCATTGTTCATGAAATTGCTCGTGTACACGTTGACGGTTTATCTTCAATGTGATGCAATGTGTCCTCTTCCAATTGGGGCGTCCGGCCTCTTCTTGGAGCACCGCAGTCACCGCTGCTGATGGTGCAGGTACCCCTTTTACCCGTTTTCTCGAAGCCTTTGCGTAAATGGGGCGAAAATGTTAAGCGGTGGAGTCGGACATTGTGCATAACGATCCTGATAAAGACGAGGAGCAGCGCTTCCTTTACCATGAGCGTCGCAATACATAAGGGTCATGGCGGTGTATTCTGCAAACGTGTACTCAACCATGTTGCAGTAACACTCGCAGACACGTGAATGCGGCTCGAACCAGGTCAGAGAGGTAGAACGGACGAGAAATGACGTCAGCCTAGCCGACGTAAGCCTGCACCCCCCCTCCCCCCCCCCCCACAATGACTCCTCTGTTGCAAACATACCTAGCAAAGAAGTTTTCAACCTGCTGTAGCACGGAAACGGTACGCTTCCAAACGTGGGTCCCTATTCAAAATATTATGCACTCATACCCGTGGTCTAGGGGTAGCGTCTTTGATTCATAATCAAAACGTCTTCGGTCCCGGGTTCGATCCCCGCCACTGCCTAATTTTGATAAATAATCAGCATTGGTGGCCGAAGACTTCCGGCATAAGAAGTCAGCCTCATTCTGCCAACGGCCTTGTCAAAGAGGGCGGAGGAGCGGATAGAGGTTCAGGGCACTCTCTTGTCCTAGGGGTGGGAAATTGCCCCTAAAGGCGGAAGAATCAGCAATGAACAACGACATGAGGATGCAGAAGGCAATGGAAACCACTGCATTAAAGACACGTAACGTGTATCCACAGGACATGTGGCCTGTAATTGAAGAAGTGTCATGATGATCTCTCCATTGGCAAAAGATTCCGGAATAGTCCCCCATTCGGATCTCCGGGAGGGGACTGCCAAGGGGGAGGTTACCATGAGAAAAAGATTGAATAATCAACGAAAGGATAACGTTCTACGAGTCGGGGCGTGGAATGTCAGAAGCTTGAACGTGGTAGGGAAACTAGAAAATCTGAAAAGGGAAATGCAAAGGCTCAATCTAGATATTGTAGGGGTCAGTGAAGTGAAGTGGAAGGAAGACAAGGATTTCTGGTCAGAGGAGTATCGGGTAATATCAACGGCAGCAGAAAATGGTATAACAGGTGTAGGATTCGTTATGAATAGGAAGGTAGGGCAGAGGGTGTGTTACTGTGAACAGTTCAGTGACCAGGTTGTTCTAATCAGAATCGACAGCAGACCAACACCGACAACGATAGTTCAGGTATACATGCCGACGTCACAAGCTGAAGATGAACAGATAGAGAAAGTGTATGAGGATATTGAAAGGGTAATGCAGTATGTAAAGGGGGACGAAAATCTAATAGTCATGGGCGACTGGAATGCAGGGGAAGGAGTAGAAGACAAGGTTACAGGAGAATATGGGCTTGGGACAAGGAATGAAAGAGGAGAAAGACTAATTGAGTTCTGTAACAAGTTTCGGCTAGTAATAGCGAATACCCTGTTCAAGAATCACAAGAGGAGGAGGTATACTTGGAAAAGGCCGGGAGATACGGGAAGATTTCAATCATGGTCAGTCAGAGATTCCGAAATCAGATACTGGCTTCAAATGGCTCTGAGCACTATGGGACTTAACATCTATGGTCATCAGTCCCCTAGAACTTAGAACTACTTAAACCTAACTAACCTAAGGACATCACACAACACCCAGCCATCACGAGGCAGAGAAAATCCCTGACCCCGCCGGGAATCAGATACTGGATTGTAAGGCGTACCCAGGAGCAGATATAGACTCAGATCACAATATAGTAGTGATGAAGAGTAGGCTGAAGTTCAAGACATTAGTCAGGAAGAATCAATACGCAAAGAAGTGGGATACGGAAGTATTAAGGAATGACGAGATACGTTTGAAGTTCTCTAACGCCGTAGATACAGCAATAAGGAATAGCGCAGTAGGCAGTACAGTTGAAGAGGAATGGACATCTCTAAAAAGGGCCATCACAGAAGTTGGGAAGGAAAACATAGGTACAAAGAAGGTAGCTGCGAAGAAACCATGGGTAACAGAAGAAATACTTCAGTTGATAGAGGAAAGGAGGAAGTACAAACATGTTCCTGGAAAATCAGGAATACAGAAGTACAAGTCGCTGAGGAATGAAATAAATAGGAAGTGCAGGGAAGCTAAGAAGAAATGGCTGCAGGAAAAGTGTGAAGACATCGAAAAAGATATGATTGTCGGAAGGACAGACTCAGCATACAGGAAAGTCAAAACAACCTTTGGTGACATTAAAAGCAACGGTGGTAACATTAAGAGTGCAACGGGAATTCCACTGTTAAATGCAGAGGAGAGAGCAGATAGGTGGAAAGAATACATTGAAAGCCTCTATGAGGATGAAGATTTGTCTGATGTGATAGAAGAAGAAACAGGAGTCGATTTAGAAGAGATAGGGGATCCAGTATTAGAATCGGAATTTGAAAGAGCTTTGGAGGACTTACGGTCAAATAAGGCAGAAGTGATAGATAACATTCCATCAGAATTTCTAAAATCATTGGGGGAAGTGGCAACAAAACGACTATTCACGTTGGTATGTGGAATATATGAGTCTGGCGACATACCATCTTACTTTCGGAAAAGCATCATCCACACAATTCCGAAGACGGCAAGAGCTGACAAGTGCGAGAATTATCGCACAATCAGCTTAACAGCTCATGCATCGAAGCTGCTTACAAGAATAATATACAGAAGAATGGAAAAGAAAATTGAGAATGCGCTAGGTGACGATCAGTTTGGCTTTAGGAAAAGTAAAGGGACGAGAGAGGCAATTCTGACGTTACGGCTAATAATGGAAGCAAGGCTAAAGAAAAATCAAGACACTTTCATAGGATTTGTCGACCTGGAAAAAGCGTTCGACAATATAAAATGGTGCAAGCTGTTCGAGATTCTGAAAAAAGTAGGGGTAAGCTATAGGGAGAGACGGGTCATATGCAATATGTACAATAACCAAGAGGGAATAATAAGAGTGGACGATCAGGAGCGAAGTGCTCGTATTAAGAAGGGTGTAAGGCAAGGCTGTAGCCTTTCGCCCCTACTCTTCAATCTGTACATCGAGGAAGCAATGATGGATATAAAAGAAAGGTTCAGGAGTGGAATTAAAATACAAGGTGAAAGGATATCAATGATACGATTCGCTGATGACATTGCTATCCTGAGTGAAAGTGAAGAAGAATTAAATGATCTGCTGAACGGAATGAACAGTCTAATGAGTACACAGTATGGTTGAGAGTAAATCGGAGAAAGACGAAGGTAATGAGAAGTAGTAGAAATGAGAACAGCGAGAAACTTAACATCAGGATTGATGGTCACGAAGTCAATGAAGTTAAGGAATTCTGCTACCTAGGCAGTAAAATAACCAATGACGGACGGAGCAAGGAGGACTTCAAAAGCAGACTCGCTATGGCAAGAAAGGCATTTCTGGCCAAGAGAAGTCTACTAATATCAAATACCGGCCTTAATTTGAGGAAGAAATTTCTGAGGATATACGTCTGGAGTACAGCATTGTATGGTAGTGAAACATGGACTGTGGGAAAACCGGAACAGAAGAGAATCGAAGCATTGGAGATGTGGTGCTATAGACGAATGTTGAAAATTAGATGGACTGATAAGGTAAGGAATGAGGAGGTTCTACGCAGAATCGGAGAGGAAAGGAATATGTGGAAAACATTGATAAGGAGAAGGGACAGAATGATAGGACATCTGCTAAGACATGAGGGAATGACTTCCATGGTACTAGAGGGAGCTGTAGAGGGCAAAAACTGTAGAGGAAGACAGAGATTGGAATACGTCAAGCAAATAATTGAGGACGTAGGTTGCAAGTGCTACTCTGAGATGAAGAGGTTAGCACAGGAAAGGAATTCGTGGCGGGCCGCATCAAACCAGTCAGTAGACTGATGACAAAAAAAAATCCCTCTACAAGTCCTAGACATCTGTAACTGGAATTTCCAAACACCCTGTAAAAACAAACATTTGGTTCTTTGTTCACATGCTAGACGTGTTGTTCTGCTTGTAGGCTAGGGTATACTCTACTGAACTGCGAGGGATCAGCCTCCTGAACGGAGGGTTCTCTAGAATATTCCAGAATTAATAAGAAAGTCTTAGACTCTTTTAGAAAACATGATGGTGAATAAAGAAACGTTCACGGAAAGAAGGCCAGAAACCAACAATCTTGCAGTTCAGAGTCGACGTCTCTGTCCACTACACTAAAGTTTACATATCACAGTATTACGAGAAGGTAAGTTTCCATTCACCATGTAGCAGAGATGCTGTGTCGCAGATAGGCACAACAAAAAGACTCTCACAATTATAGCTTTCGGCCGTTAAGACCTTCGTCAGCAATAGACACACACACACACACACACACACACACATTCACGCAAACTTGACTCACACACACGACTCTTTTGCGTGTGTGTGCGCGTATGTCTGTCTATTGTTGACGAAGGCCTTGAAGGTCGAAAGCTATAAAAAGTCTTTTTGCTGTGCCTATCTGCGACTCAGCATCTGCTCTATATGGTGAGTGGCAACTTTCCTTCTCATAATATTGTTACATTCCATCCTAGATTTTCCATTGTTTAAAGTTTACATATGTTACATAAGGGCTTGTCTTTGATCTTACGATGTTCTGAAGGCTAAATAAATGTCGTGTGACTAGGGCCTCCCCTCGGGTAGACCGTTCGCCGGGTGCAAGTCTTTCGATTTGACACCACTTCGGCGACTTGCGCGTCGATAAGGATGAAATGATGATGATTAGGACAACACAACACCCAGTCCCTGAGAGGAGAAAAATCTCCGACCCAGCTGGAAGTCGAACCCAGGCCCTTAGGATTGACATTGTGTCGCACTGACTATTTTTTTTAATCTCATTTTGTTCGTTTTAGTTCGTTGCATCTGCTCGGAGCGGACGTCGCAAGACACCCGTTTCAGTTCGTCGTTGATCCATTAACCGAGTTTTTTTATTATAGAGGGCAGCTAACCATCTGACCGAACACGTTGAACTACCGTGCCGTCTACCACTCAGCTATCGGTGAGGGGGGGGGGGGGGGGGGGAGAGGGACTGGGGTGTGTATGCAATCTTATGGGACTTAACTGCTAAGGTCATCAGTCCCTCAGCTTACCCACTACTTAATATAAATTATCCTAAGGACAAACACACACACCCATGCCCGATGGAGGACTCGAACCTCCGTCTGGATCAGCCGCACAGTCCATGACTGCAGCGCCTCAAACCGCTCGGCTAATCCCGCGCTGCGGAGAGGGACTTCTAAACGCTTGAAACGCCAATATTTCATTAACCAACTCTTAATTCTACCAAATCGCAGCAAAAATTACGCTTTTTTTATAAATCTTCTATGTGCAGGGGACCTGAAATGGCATTCTTTGTTAACACCTCAATTACAATACGAAAAGCACCTGTTGCGAAGTCGAGATTGGTAGAGCAGGAGGCCGGGAATGTCCGGTGTTAGTATTAGGCGTTTCCCGTGATTAAGTTATAACAAGTAGTAGAAAAAACTATTTGCTTATGATAGATCCTATCGTTGCTTTGAAAAAGCATATATTTGTAGCGCGTAAGTTACAATATAAAGCTCAGAGCCCTGGTGCTCAGAGCCATCTGAACCATTTTGCAGTTTCCGAAATCCTCGTGCCGAGTCTCCGGGTCATCACAATCTGTCCTCAGATAGATCGAGGGCCTTCTCAATTCTACACACGGATAGCACGCTACATGCGCCGTAATTCTAGCAAATCGCAGCAAAAATGATGCTTTTTTTTATAAATCTTCTATGTGCAGGGGACCTGAAATGGCATTCTTTTTTAAGACCTCAATTACAATACGAAAAGCACCTGTTGCGAAGTCGAGATTGGTAGAGCAGGAGGCCGGGAATGTCCGGTGTTAGTATTAGGCGTTTCCCGTGATTAAGTTATAACAAGTAGTAGAAAAAACTATTTGCTTATGATAGATCCTATCGGTGCTTTGAAAAAGCATATATTTGTAACGCATAAGTTATAATATAAAGCTCGCCAAATATGGACATCAGCTTCCAGTGACCTAATCCAGTTTGGCGTCTCGTAAGTTCTGCTTGTGACACAGAAAACGTTCTTCCATTTTATTGGCCACGTTACTGTCCACGAATCAAAACTCTAGTTTGTTCAGTTCTGCCTATCATACACTGGAATGACTGGCACCGATAGTGTTGCGACACTGGAGGGTCTTAGAGGGACCGTTCGCAATTTTATTCACGCATATGTCAATGTTGCACCAGTCTGTGATCACGTCACAGGAGATAGCCGTAAAAGAGAGATGAAAAAGGATGATAAACATAATTTTCTGCTTCGCATCTCGTTCAGATGTCTTCTAATGGTTTTGAATGGTCCATAGTGGTCCTAGCCTGCATAACAGAGCAAAAACTGCAGTCGCACTAGCCTCCACAAAGGATCAGATCACATTCAATGGCGTTCCATCACCGCAGTGTCCTTATACTAGGCCTGAAAGTCCGGGGCGTGTCAGAATGTCGAACGTTGTCAAGAACGTCGACCTGTTGCTAATTACACTGCGAACTGTCGTTTCCGACCGCGAAATACGAGGGTCACTCCAAAAGAAATGCACACTATTTTTGTAAAAATACAGTTTTCATTCTGCATGTGTGAATGTCTTACAGTGTGTAGATACATCCTTACCGCTTGTTTTCAAACTTAGTTCAACCTTTTTCCCGTGAGTGGCGCTGTCATAGCATGTCTTCAAGATGGCTGCTACACTTGACGTTCGTCAGAAGTAACATGCTGTCATAAAATTCCTGTGCTGTGAAAACGAGGCAGTGGGATACATGCACAAGAGGTTGAAAAAGGTGTGTGGAGATGCTGCTGTCGATCGCAGTACAGTTAGTCGGTGGGCAAGCAGGCTATGTGATGAAAGCAGGCACGGCAATATTGAGGACTTTCCTCGCAACGGCAGGCCTCGTACTGCACACACTCCAGACAATGTGCAGAGAGTCAACGAATTGGTGACTGCAGAAAGAAGCATCGCAGTGAACGAATTGTCACACTACCTTATGATAGGGGAACGAAGTGTTTGCAGAATACTGAAAGCGTTGGCGTTAAAAACGTTTGTGCCAGGTGGGTTCCCAGGATGTTGACAGTGGCTCACAAAGAAACAAGAAAAACGGTATGCAGCGAACTTTTGGAACAGTACGAGAGTGGTGGAGATGAATTTCTTGGAAGAATTGTGACAGGTGATGAAACATAGCTCCATCATTTTTTACGAGACGATGAGGCAATCAATGGAGTGGCATCATGCAAATTCGCCCAAGAAAAAAAATTCAAAACCACAACTTCTGCTGGAAAAGTTATGGCTACAATGTTTTTCGATTCCGAAGGACTCTTGCTTGTGGACATCATGCCAAATGGAACCACCATAAATTCTGATGCATATGTGACGACACTGAAGAAACTTCAAGCTCGACTGAGTCGTGTTCGACCACATCGGCAAAAGTAGGATGTTTTGCTGTTGCACGACAATGCATGCCCACATGTCAGTCAAAAAACCATGGAAGCGATCACAAAACTCGGATGGACAACACTGAAACACCCTCCTTACAGTCCTGACCTGGCTCCATGTGACTATCATCTCTTTGGGAAACGGAAAGACTCTCTTCGTGGAACAAGATTTGAAGATGATGACTCCCTTGTGCATGCTGCCAATCAATGGCTCGAACAGTTTGGTCCTGAATTTTACCGTGCGGGTATACAGGTGCTGGTTCCAAGATGGTGTAAGGCAGTTGAGAGGGATGGAAATTATGCGGAGAAATGAAATTATTGTTCCTAAGGGATGTATCTACACACTGTAAAACTTTCAAACATGTAGAATAAAAGATGGATTTAAAAAAGAAATAGGATTAATTTCTTTTGGGGTGGCCCTTGTATGTGGGAATCAACGGCTCAAGGGAGGGGTGGTTTCGTTGACGCCCTCTGTGCCACCTCCTGAGGGCTTCAAGCGTCGAGTCTGAGCGACGGTGTGTACGAAACGTTCTCGTCGTCCACTCATAAAAATAGTCGCGTGATTTCAACGGTGGGTGTGGCGGTTCTGAAATCTGTCGCAGACGCGTCAAAACGAGGAGTGAAATGCGGGTGACGCTCCACATCGTGTGACACGTCCACGATGGTGTTGCACAGAACTTTGGCGCCAATGCGACATTATTAACCCACCATACAGAGGGGTCCAAAAAATTGTATCCACAGTTTAAAAGTCCGTAACTGGCAAACTAATTGTCGGACTTGTCTCATCTTTGGTAGTATAATAGTTTGTAGTTCCGGCAATCGTCTTACAGCCGTTGTATTGCGTTGTTTTGTTTTGTCAGATGACAGTCGCCAGATAGCCAGTGTTTAATTCTTAGTTGCAACTAGTTACTCGAGTAAACATGGCTGGCGCAAGGCTTACATTCGATGAAAGGAAGTCAGCTTTGAGGTGGTATTTTAAATACGAAAACATTAATGAGGTTCTAAAAACTTTCAGCATTGCAGCGCGTCAGCAATCGTAATAATTATGAAAAATCCGCCTCGACTGCACAAACTACCTGGTGTTTACCTAGGTTTCAGCGTGGGTAACCACGCCTTCTTGAGAAGGCCTTGTTCTGAAGAAGGCGTGGTTACCCACTCTGAAAACTAGGTAAACACAAGGTAGTTTGTGAAATCGAGGTGGATTTTTCATAATTCTTTTAATGAGGTTCAACGGCAAAGGCGAAATGAGTATGTAACAGAGCCACCGACACGTTTTACGATTCGTCGCATTCGAGACAAATTTGAAGCCGGATGCTGTGTTAAATATGTACACAAACAACGATGTGGACGACCTGTAACAGTAACAAGTCCAGCTAACTCCCGCCGTGTGTTACAACAATTCACTCGCTCACCACAGAAGTCTGTGAGACAGTGTGCCTGTGAAACTGGAGTGAGTCGCTCAAATGTTTGGCGAATTTTGAAGACAGCAAACTTATGCCTTGCAACGGTAGGCAATTACGGGGTTTCGAAAGAGTTAGGCTTTTTGTCGCGCAGTACAGTGTATTCATGGTAGCAAGCCCCCCGTCGACTTCGTGTTGCTAATTGGACTAAATGGTTTTGCTGTCTGGATAAATTGCCGCAGTGGTGAGTACTTTTGCCTGAAAATTCACTAGCTGACTAAAATATATCGTTATATCCCTCAACGTGAGAGGCAGTTGGTACTGCGTGAAGAAGGAAGCGATACAACGTAGACTTAACACTTAATGCAATAAGTGAGACTGCAGTGACTGTTTGGTTAAAACGGCTTAAAATGCCAGATGCGTATGTAATTTCTGATGCTAACAAAAACGCTTACTTACCTGAATACCGCAGAGAATAGAGGAACAGTGGCAGCCGTCTGGTCTTCATGACACTACGCACTGCTAGACCGATTAGCCAACAGAACCAACATAGGAAAACGTTAGGTACATACTCTTAGACGATTAACGACAAATGAAATTGGAAACCATGCACTGAAAATGTCGTGAGGTAGGCGAACCAAAGACCGTTTTACTGACTGAATTTGACCGAGCGAGGTGGCGCAGTGGTTAGCACACTGGACTCGCATTCGGGAGGACGACGGTTCAATCCCGTCTCCGGCCATCCTGATATAGGTTTTCCGTGATTTCCCTAAATCGCTTCAGACAAATGCCGGGATGGTTCCTTTGAAAGGGCACGGCCGATTTCCTTTCCTCACCCGAGCTTGCGCTCCGTCTCTAATGACCTCGTTGTCGACGGGACGTTAAACACTAATCTCCTCCTCCTCCTCCTTTAAAGGAATTGTCTGCATTATGTTTGTTCGCTCTCTTCTAGAGTAGTGATATGCGGTATGGGATCCATAACGCATAAAACTGAAGGAGGACATCTAGAGAGTTTAAATAAGGGCAGCTCGTTTTGTATTATCGCGAAATCGGGCGATACTGTCACAGGTATGATAAACGAGTTGAAGTGGCAGACATTTAAAGAAAGGTATTTTTCATTCTGGCGAGATTTTTTAACAACACTGCAATCATTAATGTACGTGAAAAATGCACCTGTTAGAGACTTCCACACTCTGAGTGGTACCTCGCAGCTGGTCTGTCGCTTAAGGGCAGGCAACTACATCTGGAAGGGGGTTAGGAAGATGGAAGTAAACCACAAAAAAACTAGAAGATGGTATGGCTGATTGGAGCATTTCACCGGACATGTTGCACAATTCGTCTCCGAGCGGTATAATAAAGACCCTGGAAAATCACGAATTGCTTCTATGTGCTGCTCGTTGTATTAACACAGCACTTAGCCACC
Organism: Schistocerca nitens; assembly: GCF_023898315.1. Lineage (NCBI taxonomy): Eukaryota > Metazoa > Arthropoda > Insecta > Orthoptera > Acrididae > Schistocerca > Schistocerca nitens. Next base: position 253,280,633 of record NC_064618.1, read on the forward strand.
CTCTCAATGAAGATGCTTCTTATTAAACAATGCTTTGAACATCGCAGCAACTACAACTACTGCAAAATGCATTTTACAGTACATGAAGAAAAGTAGTCTTGGCTCATCTTTGAAAAGAATTCCTATTACAAAGTTGTGATAATGAGCTTGCAGGAAGAATTGTGTATTTTCCGAACAGAGGACATATGAATTACAAGGCGAATGTAGTTACAACGTACACTGATCAACCAAAACATTATGATCACCGGCCTACTGTCCATATAAACCCATCCAGGCGGTAGCAGTGTCACCAGGCGACTAATGACTGCTAGCCAGACACACGCACGGCGCATGTAGCGTGATATCCGTGTGTAGAATTGAGAAGGCCCAAGATCTATCTGAGGGCAGATTGTGATGATCCGGAGACTCGGCACGAGGATTTCGGAAACTGCAAAATGGTTCAGATGGCTCTGAGCACCATGGGACTTAACATCTGAGGCCATCAGTCCCGTAGACTTAGAACTACTTAAACCTAACTAACCTAAGGACATCACACACATTCATGCCCTAGGCAGGATTCGAACCTGCGACCGTAGCAGCCGCGTGGTTCCGGACTGAAGCGCTTAGAACCGCTCAGCCACCCGCGGCCGGCTCGGAAACTGCAGTACTTTTCGGGTGTTCGAGGAGTGCTGTGGTGAGTATCTTCAACAAGTGGCGCAACCAAGGCTAAACCACGTCGGAAAGTCATCGGTTGGGCGGTTACCCCTCTTTATAGATGTCGGACGTCGTAAGCTTGGCAAACTGGTAAAACAGGACAGGCGGCGCACCGCGGTGGAACTAACATCAGATTTCAATTCTGGACAGAGTATAAGAATGTCTGAAAACACACTGCCTGAACACTCCTAACGATGGGCTTCCGCAGCCGAGGACCCAGGCATGTGCAAATGTTAACACCTTGACATCGGCAACTATGACTCAAATGGGAACGTGACCATCGGCACCGGACCTTGGCGCAGTGGCAGAGCGTTGCATGGTCTGATGAATCTCGATACCTTCTTCATCATGCCGATGTCAGAACGCGAATCCGTCGTCTTCCAGAGGAACAGCTCCTTGACACCTGTATGGTGGGATGGAGACAAGCTGACGGCGACTCCATAATGCTCTGGGAAACATTCATGTGGTCATCCATGGGTCCAGCGGAGCTCGTGCAAAGTACCATGACGGCCAGCGAGTATCGTACATTGGTTGCAGACAACGTATACCCGTTAATGACTATCATGTTTCCCGACGAGAGTGGCATTTTTCAACAAGATAATGCGCCAAGTCACAAAACCAGGAGTGTGATGGAATGGTTCGAGGAACACAGTAGCGAGTTCCAAGTCGACGTGCTGGTCCCCCAACTCGCCAGATATGAACCCTATCGGACACACGTGGGATGTTATTGAACGTGGCGTCAGAGTTCACTGCATGCCTCCTTGGAATTTATGGAAATTAGATGACTTGAAACTGCGTGGCAGATTGAAACTGTGTGAGGGACCGAGACTCGAACTCAGGTCCCGAGTTCGAGTCTTGCCCGGCACACAGTTTCAATCTGCCAGGAAGTTTCATTTCAGCGCACACTCCGCTGCAGAGTGAAAATTTCACTCTGGGATTAGGTGACTTGTGTGAGCAAATGTCGTGCCAGCTCCGTGCAGCGACCAACCAACACCGCATTGCTTCCGTGCCACTACGCATCCCCGCTGTTATCCGTGCCAAAGGTGGACTTACCGGCTGTTAGACAGGTGGTCATAATTTTCTGGTTGATCAGTGTAGTTATTTCTTTGGTTTGAAAAAAAAAATCTAGTGTGAATGAAAATGACTGAGGTGAGTTAAATTACTGCAGTTGCAAGCACTTTGTCGTTACGATACGAGGAAAGAATAGATTTGTAATTAACTAGCGTAATTGAGTTTTACCGACAGGCATATTAAATGTTTATTTGACACTTCAAACGAATTTCAAGCCACAGTCACTAAAACTATGAAATTTTTAAGAGGTTACAAAACTATTTTCGGCGCACTAGGTCGTCATTTTAAAATACAATCAGCAAACCTGGAAAACAGCAACAATAATTGGAACGACACTTCTATCAAATATTACAAAAAATACACTAAACCAGTAAACTGAAGGAAAGGCAACAGAAACGAGTCACAGAACATCATGACAATTTTTGGTAGATAAATCATTTCACACCTTAAAACAGATATATATTGTATAATAATAGGTGCAAAGAATTAAAAATCTAGCCCTGACTTCCCTACGACAGAAGATGGAAATCAGTTCCAAGCACAAAATAGTAACGCTCCTTTGGTCGTTTTTCAGTGATCGTGATACACTTGACATAAATAAAAAGCAGGACATTCTTACCGGTTTACGACAAAAAAAAAAATGGTTCAAATGGCTCTGAACACTATGGGACTTAACATCTGAGATCATCAGTCCCCTAGAACTTAGAACTACTTAAACGTAACTAACCTAAGGACATCACACACAGCCATGCCCGAGGCAGGATTCGAACCTGCGACGGTAGCAGCAGCGCGGTTCCGGACTGAAGCGCCTAGAACCGCTCGGCCACAACGGCCGGCTACGACAAAAGTGTGCTACATTAATGTAATCGTTTTTGTACAGTTAGTGGATAGTGTGATATAGACAGAAGGAAATATAATCTGTACAATATTTCATCAATGAAAAATAATTTTTTTCTGATATGCATTCATGCATTTCTGTATTACTTCTTTAACCGTTGTTTAGCAATATAGAGCCGTCAAGTACAGTGTCATTCTCACCTAGAATGAGAGCTCAATTCAAGAACTGGAAGAACAATAAACTGTCCACTGCAGGGGAAGTACATCTCTATATTCGAATGCACTTTGGATGTAATGATGATATGTAAAAGTGATGGAGCTGGAATGGAAAGAATCTACGAGGGATGGCTGCAGTGACGTAATGTTGTTTTTGTTTCTCAGCAAGGAGGGGACCTAGTGAGCGGCGCTTTAGTAAAGTTGGCGTGTTGCTGGCGTTAACAAATCGGCACGACATTTTAAATCCAGACTGCGTCAGTGATCTGCTGCTGATCCAGTGTATAAATTTTCTCCAAATAAAAATTGTGAAAAGTTTAGATGTGTAGATATAACGTGGTTCAAATATTTTCTTTGTACAGACGGTTGTTTCATAGATTTCAGGGCAAGTATTTATTTAATGTGTTCGTATTTTCCTTTTATTGACAAGCAGAATAAACCTCCTGTTTGGAAGTGAATTTTTTTCTGTGCTTGTACTGAATATTGTATTAACTGTGTCACGTGAGCGTTCTTGGAAACTTTACTTTTAGGTTACAAAACAGGGAGAGAAAATGAAAAAAAAGCAAAGAGAGAAAATGTAGAGAGAAGAGTTGGCTTTGTGCAGCGAGGCGAGGCGATATGTCAGCGGTGTCAGGTAACAGTCATGAAGGGCCGGACATGAGAGCCTCGTTCCCCAGTTCCCCCGCCCCCTCCCCAATCCGGAATTGGTAAAACCTAGAGCGTAGCAGCACTCTAATTACTACCAACAGAGTCAAATGATCTTATTCCATGACACCCTACACAGAGGATTGGAATTTTATTCAGGAAAATAGCACAGTGTCTGGTGATCAGGAACTTCACGCCGCCTCTTCCCCTCGACTTACCTACAAAATACTGGCGGGTAGAAGTTTCTTCAACCAGCAGGATTCGAAGCTGCTACCGCCGAGATGAGCCCCACCGCAAAAGTGTGTATTAGCGATCCACGCTACAAAAACTGGTGAGGTGATTAATATTTTCGGTACAGATAGACTACAATTTCTTGATGAACATCGGGCAACTCGTATCGGGGAGAAGGAGATTATTCAAGAAGAGATGTTTAAACATCCAAACCACGCTGATTAACGCGCGCGTAACCGCTTTATTACATCTCCAGAGATCAACATCTACATCTACATATATACTCCGCTAGCCACCAAGCGGTGTGTGGTGGAGGGCACAATTCGCGCGAAAATCATATTCCCCCCCCTCCCCCCTCTGTTCCACTCGCGGATCGCGCGAGGGAAAAACAACTGTCTGAACACCTCAGTAAGAGCTCTTATTTCCCTTATCTTTGAATGATGATCATTGCGCGATTTGAAAGTTGGTGGTAATAATATATGCTCTACATCCTCGGTGAAGATTGGATTTCGGAATTTAGTGAGCAGCCCCTTCTGTTTAGCGCGTCGTCTATCTGCAAGTTTGTTCCACTTCATACTTTCTATGAGATTTGTAATGCTCTCGCGATGGCTAAATGTACCAGTCACGAATCTTGCCGCTCCTCTTAGGACCTTCTCAATCTCTTGAATCAGAACCAACTGGGAAGGGTCGCATACAGACGAACAATACTCCAAGACTGGACGAACTAACGTATTGTAAGGCTATTTCCTTTGTTGAAGGACTGCATCCCTTCAGGATTCTACCAATAAACCGCAATCTAGAGTTCGCCTTACCCGTTACTTGTGTAATCTGATCATTCCATTTGAGATCATTTCGAGTAGTCACACCCAGATACTTGAATGATGTTACCGCTTCCAAAGACTGATCATTTATTTTGTACTCATATAATAATGGGGATTTTCGCCTTGTTATACGCAGCAGGTTACACTTACTAATATTGAGAGATAACGGTCAGTCATTCCACCAAGCATTTATTTTCTGCAAATCCTCTTGATTTGTTCCCAACTTTCGTGTGATACTACTTTCCTGTAGAATCGGCAAACAGTCTAAGGCAGCTGTCAATACCATCAACCAGATCGTTTATGTAAATCGTAAAAAGCAGAGGAACTATTACGCTGCCCTGGGGCACGCCTGAAGTTACTCTTGTTTCTGTTGAGGTTACCCCGTCCAGGACGACATACTGCTGCCTGTCTGTTAGAAAACTTTCTATCCAACAGCATATGTCATTGGATAGACCGTAAGCGCGCACTTTTTGTGGCAAGCGCCATTGCGGAACTGAGTCGAACATCTTTCGAAAGCCGAGAAATATGGCATCAACCTGGGTGCCGGTATCTAGAGCCCGTTGTATATCATGCACAAAGAGGGCCAGCTCTGTCTCGTATAACCGCTGTCTCCTAAAACGGTGCTGGTTTCTGCAGATGAGCTTCTCAGAGTCTAGAAAGGTCATTATGTCTGAACACAAAATATGTTCCATGATTCTACAACAAATCGATGTCAGTGAAATTGGCCGGTTACTAAATGCATCCGATTTTCTACCCTTTTTATAGATTGCTATGACCTGGGCCTTCTTCCAGTCCCGTGGAACTTTCCGCCGTTCCAATGATCTCTGATAGATGACGGATAAGAATGGTGCTATATTTGTAGCATAGTCAACATAAAATCTTACGGGGCACCGTCTGGGCCAGATGCCTTTCTGGCGTCTAAGGATCTTAACTGTTTTACAATCCCAGATACACTAAACACTATGTCAGCCATCCTTTCGTTTGTTCGATAATTGAAAGGGAGAATGGTGCTGCAGTGCTCTATCGTAAACGAGTTTTTGAAATCTAGGTTTAGAAATTCGGCCTTCTGTTTATCATCATCAGTTACATTACTCGTACTGTCAGCAAGAGAAGGTGTTGATTTATTTGTAGCGTTCATAGATTTTACGTACGACCAAAATTTTTTCGAGTTATTTTTAGAATCTGCAGATAAAATATTGCTTTCAAATTCGTTGAAAGAGTCTCTCATTGTCCTTATGACAGCTGCTTTTATTTCGCATAATTTCTGTTTTTCAGCGGGCCAGTGACTACGTTTAAAACGATTATGCAAAATTCTCTGCTTTCTCAGCAACTTCCTAATATGCTTGTTGCACCAACGTGGATCCTTTCCCTCCCCTATACTTTTGCTATGCATATACTTCTCTAGCACATTGCGGACAATACCTTTAAATTCCGACCAAAGGTGCTCAATATCTGTGTGTCCCGTGGTGAATGCTTGGAACTGACTATGAAGATATTCATTAATGACACTTTTATTTGCTTTCCCAAATAAGAAACCTCTATGCTGTATTTTTTTCTTTTTTTTTTGCATCTTCCACGGACATAGAAGCCACAACGACATTATGATCGCTAATAACTTCTTCTAGATTAACTTCCTCAAAAAGGTCAGGTCTGTTTGTCGCCAAGATATCTAATATGTTCCCATCTCGAGTTGGTTTTCGAACCAATTGCTCAAGGTTGTATGTTGAGAGCGCTCCTAGAGTAACTTCACACAAATCTTTGCTTCTGCCCCCTGTGATAAACGTGTAATTTTGCCAGTCAATGGATGCTAGATTAATGTCTTCAACTATAACTGAAGGGTAATTTGGGTATTTACTTCCTATGTACTCAAGACTTTCCCTGAAACGTTTAGCGACGTTTGTTGCGGATACTGGTGGTCTATAAAACATCCAAATACAATGGTCACTCCTTGTCTGTTGACAGCTTTATCCAGACTATTTCACAGTCCGATCCAGTATCGATCTCAACTGCGTTTAAATAACTTTTAACTGCAATGAACACACCACCTCTCATAGCATCAGTCCTATCCTTCCTAAACATTGTCCAAAATTACACTGCTTTTTATGTGTGGTTTCATCCAGCTTTCGGTACCTAATACAATATTGGCGTTGCTACTGTTTATTTCGGAGATTAACTCGGGATCTTGCTACAGACACTTCGACAATTTACTAACATGAGGTTAATTATATTTAAATCCTTTGGAATAACCTGTTTAGGTGAACTAACAATTTGTACAGTTGGCACACCCACATCATTGTCATGAACTGGTAATTTTTCAGGCCAGCGGTTTGTTTCCCATGGGGAGGAACCTAATCTAAGAAACCCCACATATGCTCGCCACAAGTACTGTGCTACCCATGTAGCTGCTTCCTGTGTGCAGTGCAACCCTGTTCTATCGAGGGGCGTCCTACAACCTTCCACCCCATAGCGTAGGTCGAGGAATCTACAACCATTTTGGTCACAGAGTCGACATAGCCTCTGGTTTGGATTCTCCACTTGACTCCAAACCAGAGGACGCCGGTCCACCCTGGGTAGGATGCTGCAGATCGTCAGCTAGGCTTCCTCTTCTCGAGGGATGGAGGATGCCTTCACCATTTAGCCAGCCGTCGAAAGGACCCAAGGATTTCCTTGGAACCCCGACGACAGGCCTCGTTGGTGCCGACATGCGCAAGAATCTGCAGCTGGCTGCACCACGCGCGCTCGATAGCCGCCGAAAGAACCCCTCCCACATCCTGGACAAGGCCCCCCAACCGGCAAGCACACCGAGTGAACGTTGGACTTCTTCCCCGCCCTAGCCGCTATGTTCCTGATGGACTCCATGACCCGCCTAACATTGGAGCTCCCAATAACTAACAAACCCCTACCCCCACGTGTCTGTCCGGACCTTGCTGAAGGAGCAGCCACTATCCTGGCAGAAGGTGCACTCTGATCCAGCTCAGCCTCCCCCTCCCCCCCCCCCCCCCCAAGCATCAGATAGCACACTGAATCTATTAGCAAAGTGCATGGGATTTGGCAGGAACCTGCTTCCCCCATGCAGCCTTCGCCTTGAGGCTCGAGACCTCGACACAGTCTGCCACCGAGGTGAGAGTAGGCCAGCCAGCTCAGTCGCGCCTCAGGTTGGCTCAGTGACTGAGAGCTGTGACATCCCAACCCCTGCACATCTAGTACAGCAGAGGCTGCCCCAGGCACCCTATCCCCACCACACCTCCAGGTGGCACTCTGGAGCTTGTTGATTGTGGCCAACAAAGCTTCCAGCTGCCTTTGGAGTGTGGCCAACCCTTCCTGAATCCGCAAACACAGACACAGGCCCTATCAATCTAGCTAATAACTGATTTACTATAAAAAAACTTAAGGAAACCTACTGTCACACAAGGTTAACAGCTACACTCTAGTTGGCAGAAAGGACACTCAGTAATGAAAATAAAAATTTATGCTAGAAGGGAGGTCTGGTGCTTATTTTTCTTTTAGGGGCCATTTAGTGAATACTAAAGAATAAGACAGTGACCTACAGTAAACTGCTAGGGGCTATCTAGTGAATATTATAAACAAATTAAACAGTGACGTACGGTAAGCTGCACCTGCGATCATCCCTCGTATTTGTAATTTAAACAAGCGTTTACGTACACGCGAAAGTGACCTAATAAAACTATAAAAACCGCTACCTCAAATGTACCGAGTCTAAATGACATTATAAATGTAAACACCGCGTGCTGTACACTGACAGTACCAGGTACAAAACAAAACCTTTATCTAACAATAAGAGTTCAGAGTGTGAGCACAAATACAGATTCTACTTTATAGGAATCGATGGGCTTACAGTACACGATCACTAAATCCCACAACAAGCTAAGGAATTTAAGCAGATGGCGAGGTGAGTTTCAGCTTTCTGCTAACTAAACCGTATGTAATAAGGACTCAGAAGTTGTGTTGTAACACTGATTTACTCAGATATTGTAGTGTAATACTAATTTACCACGTATTATACGTTCGTTTAACTGTTAACGGTCGCAAGTTGCGCTAGTCAAACGTATACAAGTATACACTGTCAGTATCACTATTCCTAATAAAACGTATAAAAACTGCTACCTTCAATGTATCGAGTCTAAATGACATTAATAAACGTGAATACTGAGTATTGTACACTAAATTAAACTGATTAACCCTCGTATTGATAATGCGTGTCGTGGAAATTAAATGTGAATTGATCAATAGAGGAATAAGACAGTAATAAAATTTGTTGGAGGCCCTATATGATTAGAAAATTTCCGAGGAGGTTAAGACACGCTCTTACTCCCGAGCACAGAACTATCGACTGTTTTGTCACCGGCCTTGATTTTATTTTAGTGCAAGACTTCGGTTCGCGGGGCCAATGCTCGGGCACGGAGACAAAGCGTTCAGCATCGCTTCAGATTTCCCCGACTGCCACTCGACTCTGTCTGATGGCCAGTTGAGGGAAGAGGGGAATACTGCGAACGAGCTGTATTTAAATGGCAGCGCAGTCGCACAGCATATTACTTCGTTTTATATTTCATATTCCTTAGCAACATGGATCACAAACAAAATAAATTTTCAGTATTATTTAATTATTTTTGGTGCGCCGAAGATATAATTTTTACTGGCACAAACTGTCGGCACTCGGACAGACGCAGACAATGTCTCAGAGTTTCGCACTGTAGTCGCCACGTAATCGTGTCTTATTTCGTTTCATAATCGAAAAAAGGTCTTTTACACAAATAAAAACTAAAAAAACCTCCTCTCGCACAGGCCATGAAGGCCCAAAGGTACTGACTGGCCGCCGTGTCGTTCTCAGCCCACAGCCGTCACTGGATGCGGATATGGAGGGAGGGGTGGGGTGTGGTCAGCACACCGCTCTCTCGGCCGTATGTCAGTTTCCGAGACCGGACCCGCTATTTCTCGATCAAGTAGCTCCTCAGTTTGCCTCACAAGGGCTGCGTTTACCCCACTTGCCAACAGTGCTCGGCAGACCAGATGGTCACCCATCCATGTGCTAGCCCAGCCCGACAGCGCTTAACTTGGGTGATCTGACGGGAACCGGTGTTACCACTGCGGCAAGGCCGTTGGCTTTTACACAAATATGTCGATCGAAATGTTGTAGCACTTTTCCAACCTCATTATGGTGACTTGGAAAATATACCTGACGAAAGCAATGTACACTACTGGACAGTTTTAATGTAAAACGATTTATCATTAAAACGAGAGTTACTTTGCATGTAAGTCAGTTGCATCTGCGCATGCACAGAGACGCTTTCAACTGGAACGGCGAACGCCCTCGAAAACAGCTCGGAAACAGACGTAAGATTGGCAGTGTCCTCAACATTTTTATGAAGCTATCCTTGTAATTCTTGCAATGCAACAACGAAATCTTCAGACCTCGCGCTTTCTTTAATGCCAGTGAACTTAGCCAACTGGACTGTCTTTGCCAGAATTTGTCCCTTCCACAACGCGATTGTCTTTTTAAATACAACCCCATCAAATCAGAAAAAAGTTACCTTGCAATGTCCAGCTATGGGCAGTGCGCAGTCGAGTCCACTGCACTCCATTCGGGATGTTCTAATTTTCGATTCTGCATTCCTTTTGCCTTCATAAATTGAACAATAAGGAAACGTAAAACTTTGAAGATAGCTGCTAAGGTTCAGTGACCATGTCAGAATTATATTAGAACAAATAAGCCCTCAGTCACAAATATTAAGCCAAAATTGACCAGGTTTCGACGCTACTATGAGCGTCGTCTTCAGAATTAAACTAACTGTTCTAAAACATATTAGGTATATAATACATTAATAAAATTAAAGTTTGTACTGACTGGAAAGAGATGCAGTACTTACAAGTCACATTTTAAAAAACCTAAGCCGGAAAGGCGACGTCATGAATAGTTGTAAATAAGATGGCGAGCCGTTAAGGGCTGCTCGTACTTGAGTGAACAAGGGTTGCAACAAGACTGAGGTGACCACGTTAGAAAGTGTGGGCAAGTAAAATGTATCTCTGTTTAAAGCAGATAAATATGGAACTTCATCCTATTATTATTAGTGCTTACGTTATGCCTGAATCAGCTTCATCACAATTTCATGTGTCTAATTTTGAATGTACAGTAGCCTAGTTGTTTCTGCGGCTACTAGATGGCGCTCGTAGCAACACCATGTTTATTTGCCCACACTTTCTAAAGTGGGCACCACAGTCTTGTTGCAACCCTTTTTCACTCAAGTACGAGCAACCCTTAGCGGCTCGTCATCTTATTTACAACAACTATTCATGACGTCGCCTTTCCGGCTTAGATTTTTTAAAATCTGACTTGTAAGTACTGCACCTCTTTTCAGTAAGTACAAACTTTAATTTTATTAATGTGTTATATACCTAATATGTTTTAGAACAGTTACTTTAATTCTGAATACGACACTCATAGTAGCGTCGAAACCTGGTCAATTTTGACTTAATATTTTTGAGCGAGGGCTTATTTCTTTGCCAACTAAATCCTTAAATTCTTTCTGCTTGATATTGTAACGTAAGTTTTCAGTACATGTCTATTATATGAATTGAGAATTCTCATCCCTCTGTTCTATCATCCCCATTCATTTTAGAGGATTGCGACGATGGATCGCTAGACTGCCTCTTTTCGTGCAATCAGCCACTGGACCTGTGAACGTCCATCGTAGCATGAACAAATAGTGAAGGATTAAAAGCGTTAACAGTACGATTGTGTCGAACTCAGATAGTTGTGCCGATCAAAAACGCCGAGCCGCTACACTAAGTGAAATGTTGCCCTGTTCGGCTACTACCGAGAAGGACTGACCAAAGGCGAGTGACAGTCCGGGCGTTGGTCCGCCCGTGGCCAGCGCACGTTGCACCCGTGAAGTTTGGCACGCCATGGCCAGCCCTGTTCTAGAGCCTTTCCTACTGCAGACGAGAACCAGTTACATTCAGAATGATATGTTCACTCTGCAGCGGAGAGTGCGCTGATATGAAACTTCCTGGCAAATTAAAACTGTGTGCCGGACCGAGACTCGAACTTGGGACCTTTACCTTACACGGACAAGTGCTCTAGCGACTTTTTTTTAATAACACACTACACTTTTTTCACACAGTATCTCAATGATTGAAATAAGGAAAACGTCTGTCTTAATTAATTTTTCTGTTTTTTTTAAATTTTTATTTATTTATTTATTTTTGTATTTTCGGTTTGTTAGGGCCACAGTCAGCTACAGGTTGGAGGAGACAAGGTGGGCACGAGTCGAATATCGAGGCCTGGCGACGATGTCTCCTCCTGCCCGCCGCCGTGCTGAACCCTCACACTGCTCATATTAATTTACTTATTTATTTATTTCAATTTTTTGTGCCATATATGCAGAGAAAAACAAATTAAAACCAGTCCACCCATACGGAAACTTGGAAGTCCCGCAAAATGGTACGGTGATACGTAGCGGACATCCTGCCTCCTCTTGCGTTACATATAATGTGAGTGTGTCACGGTGCCATTTTTCAACAGGACACTGTTCGTCCACGCATGCCACGTATCTTTATGACCACCTGCGGGATGTTGAGATACTCCTGTGCCCAACAAGACCCCCCAGATGTGTTCCCGATAGAATATGTATGCGCCAGCCCAGATGTCAACACCACCACAGTGCTAGCACCTTGGACACCAAGGATTACTTACAACTGTTGTGGCCGTTTGCTCAGCAGACGATACAACGGCTTTATGACATATTTCCCAACTGAGTTAGTCTATGAATCCAGGCCAGAGGGGGGTGGAACATCATACCGATTAGTAGGCACATAATTCCGAGTTCTTTGTAAATTTGTCTCGATTTTGCGATCACCGAACTAACATCAAATGTTCTGTTAATCAGTGATCTTCCGTTTCCTCCTTCCTTTCTGTGTGCTTCACTTTTTTCTCAGACAGCATGCATCAAATTTTATTTGATTTTTCTTTTGACCGTTTTGTCGAGATTTTAATTTTTGTGTTTCTAGACTCCCATTCCCATACCATCCAAGTCCAATCAATATACTGGGTGATCAAAAAGTCAGTATAAATTTGAAAACTTAATAAACCACGGAATAATGTAGATAGAGAGGTACAAATTGACACACGTGCTTGGAATGACATGGGGCTTTATTAGAAGCAAAAAAAAAGCACAAAGTTCACAAAATGTCCGACAGATGGCGCTGGACAGCAAAAACGTCAGTGACTGTGCATGACAATCGTGTATAAAAGGAGCTGTAATGAGAGAGAGAATCAGACGCGCGAGCAGTCGCAGCATGCTGACGTTCCCTAAAAGGCACTTTTAGTGAAGCTGTATTTTCAGAATGGGGAATGTGCTAGTTCAGAGTTACGATCTTATCGCCATAGGAAGGGGATTCGAACGGGTAAAGGTCCGTTGACAAATGCAGCTGTGGCGAGAATGATTTCGAAGTTCGAAGCCACGGGTTGTTTAGACGATAGACCCCGTAGTGGCCGACCGAGAACAAGGCGTAATGCTGCTGAGACAGTTCAGGAAGAAATGGAGAGTGTAGCGGGTTCGTATATGCACGGGGAAGTCAGCGCTAGTGCAGTCGCATGTCGCACCGGCATTCCATACACTACTGTTTGGTTGGCACTGAGGCGTACCCTCAGATGGTATCCGTACAAAATCCATCGGCATCATGATCTGTTACCTGGCGATTTCGTGAAGCGGAGGGCACTTGCGGTGTGGGCGTTTCAAAAGATGGCGGAAGATGACGATTGGTTGAGTAACGTGTTGTGGACCGACGAAGCTCATTTCACGCTCCGAGGGTCTGTCAACGCCAACAACTGCAGAATTTTGGCTACCGAAAATCCTATAACTGTCGTGGAAACTCTATTGCACGACGAGAAAGTCACGGTATGGGTTGGATTTACCACATCTACCGTTATTGGGTCTTTTTTCTTCGAGGAAATGCGTGATTCTGGTTTTGTAACTGCTACCATGACGGATGAGAGGTACGCCGACATGTTACAGAATCGCATCATCCCCATCCTGGCTGATAAACAACTGCTCGAACGTACGATGTTTATGCAGGATGGCGCTCCACCCCATATTGCTAGACGCATGAAAGATCTCTTGCGCACGTCGTTTGGCGATGATAGTGTTCTCAGCCGCCATTTTCGTCATGCTAGGCCTCCCAGGTCCCCAGACCTCAGTCCGTGCGGTTATTGGCTTTGGGGTTACCTGAAGTCGCAAGTGTATCGTGATCGACCGACATCTCTAGGGATGCTGAAAGACAACATCCGACGCCAATGCCTCACCATAACTGCGGACATGCTTTATAGTGCTGTTCACAACATTACTCCTCGATTACAGCTATTGTTGAGGAATGGTAGTGGACATATTGAGCATTTCCTGTGAAGAACATCATCTTTGCTTTGTCTTACTTTTTTATGCTAATTATTGCTGTTCTGATCAGATGAAGCGCCATCTGTCAGACATTTTTTGAAATTTTGTATTTTTTTTGGTTCTAATAAAACCCCATGTCATTCCAAGCATGTGTGTCAATTTGTACCTATCTATCTACATTATTTCGTGATTTATTCAGTTTACAAATTTATACTGACTTTTTGATCACCCGGTATTATAAACACGATTTGCGTGCGTAGAGAAGCTGCAATCTGTGAGGGTCCCCGAAAATTGACCTTGAGTCTCATTGAAAGTTATACAAATGATTGTTTGGATGATTAGACTTTTCGTAATTCTAACGTGCGATTTGATTGACGTCATAAGAAGGACGTCACAATTCAGCCTAATAAAAGAAGCTGCCTCACCTGAAAGTGGGCAATGGTGGAGAGTTCTGGAGAGTTTCTAGCGAGTTAGACCACTTATTAGCGGAATGACTGGAGCGGCAGTTTCAGATGATTCGATTTAAAAAAATAGTGAAGTGGCAACGTCCCCATACTAAAGTGGAGTAATATTTTTTTTACTGGATAACGAGAAATATAATGCAAAGTATTGTTTGTTATTTATAAGTTTAAAACAGTTTGAAACATACAAGTTGTGGCTATAAAATAACTTGACTGATGCTGTCACAGAGTAAGTCACATGCGCGAAATATGAAGGATCAACAGCGGTGAAGCGGCATCTCTGGTGTCTGTAGACCGTAGTCTTTGTTTGTATACGAGCTGTTATTTTGTTTTGCCGGGAAAATGTAGAGTGCAATAACAGAGCAACGAATTGTCATGTTTCACATGAAACATGGAAACACTGCTACTGAAATCTGCTTGCTACTAATGGAACTGTATGGTGAAAGATTGTTAGACTGTTTATCACGTACGCTCGTTTTTGAGTGGTTCAAGCGTTTTCAAGATGGCTGAGAAGACGTTGACATTGACTCACGCCAGGAACGCTCTTCAACATCAATAACGGATGAAAATATCGAAAAAGTAGATAATCTGATTCTGCTTGACCGTCGGTTGAGTATTCTATACGCCTTTCATCATCAAAAACGGATGAAAATATCGAAAAAGTAGCTGGTCTGATTCTGCTTGACGATCAGTTGAGTAGTCGATCGATTGCTGAAATTGTAGGGACAAAGAATGGGTAAGGCAAATTTTACATAGCTGATTTTACTTGAGAAAAGTGTCTGCGAAACTTATGCTGAAAATTGTCACGATCGAACAAAAGGAAGTTCGTGAAAATGTTTTTACTGACACTTTATATGTTATTGAACGTAATCCTAATTTCCTGGAAAGTGTGCTAACATGTAATCTTGGTTTCTCACTTACGATCAGAAACTAAATGCCAATTCATGCACTGGAAGGACAATTTCACCGAGAGCGAAAAAAAAAAAAAAAAACCTAATGAATACATCAAGATTCAAAGCGATGATGGACGTTTTCTTTTCGATATTCATGGAACTGTGTATCTTAACTGAGTTCCTGTAGGTCAGACTATAATCAGCATTCAGAATGAGATTTTTCACTCTGCAGTGGAGAGTGTGCGCTGATATGAAACTTCCTGGCACATTAAAACTGTGTGCCGGACCGAGACTCGAACTCGGGACCTTTGCCTTTCGCGTGCAAGTGCTCTATCATCTGAGCCCCGTCCTCACAGCTGTACTTCTGCCAGTACCACGTCTCCTACCTTCCAGACTTTACAGAAATTCTCCTGCGATCCCAGCAGAAGTTTCATATCGGCGCACCCTCCGCTCATTCTGGAAACATCACCCAGGCCCACGTCTCCGCTATATCCTTTCTTTCTGGAGTGCTAGCTCTGCGGAGGTAGCAGGAGGACTTCTGTAAAGTTTGGGAGGTAGGAGACGAGGTACTGGCAGAAGTAAAGCTGTGAGGACGGCGCTTGAGTCGTGCTTGAGTAGCTCAGATGGTAGAGCAGTTGCCCGTGAAATGCAAAGGTCCCGAGTTCGAGTCTCGGTCCAGCACACAGTCTTAATCTGCCAGGAAGTTTAATAATCAGCATTACTACTTTGAGGTACTTGCTCACATCTGTGAGATAGTAAGAAAAAAATGAACCGGAATTTGGAAGGTTGAGTCGGTTTCATCACGACAACTGACCGACTTATACCGTATTGTCGGTTAAGAGCTTTCGAGTGAAGTACAGCATTCCAGAGAATTGGACCACCCACCTTATTCACCTGACCTAGCAACATGCGACTTACCTGTTCCGCAATGTCCAATCTGCATTAAAATAAACAAGATTTCAGTCCGTCGAAGCAGTGAAAAAAAAAATTGAAAGCGGCACGAGTCATTAAGGACCTCACAGAGAAAGACTTCCAGCACACTTCTCTTCAACAGAAAATTCGCATCGTGTGTTGTTGGGATGGAGGAGGTTAGTATACTGATAGTGACAATAACGGTATGTGTTTTTTGAAAACAAGATGTTCCACAGCTGTAGTCGCGTTATTTTACAACCACAACTCGTACGAAGCCTTGTACCTGCAAAATCAAGTACCAAAAATTAGGTACGTAGACGAAAGTTGCCAGAATCTGTTAGTGGGGCCTCAGGATAATGAATACAGGAAGATCTCACCACAGTGAAGCACAGCTCAATCATAGCAGTGATAGTGATAGCGCAGATGCAAAACTGAATGTAAATACAGACTTGCTAGCGGGTGCAAGGAGTATTCGAGAATGAGCGTGTGCAACCATCATCGCAGCGCCAGCTGCTCGGGACTCGCACTGACACACCAGCCACGCACGGACACAAAACCAGTTCGTTAGGCTCTTTAGCGGTGGTGAGGGTCAACAGTGCATCGGAGAGAGGAGCATAGTGCAAGTGCAGTATGTAGGCTGTCGCAAACAGTCCCAATGTCTGTGAAGACCTATATAGACATTGTGCATTGACTGTAATACTTCCATTTCAAAGAAAGTATTGAAAAGTAAACGAAACACTGCTCCAATAATATGCTTTGCGAGATTGGTTCATGGAACAAATCACCCACAAACCCTATTATGTGACAGGCAATGAGATGTTGTTCTGACGTCTCACAATTTTTAGTAATGCAGAGTATAATTTCTAACTGTAAAACGAAATACAAAAACTTAAATCACGCGGAAAAAGCAGATGAAGTAAATAAAAGGAAAAATAGCGATATGGATGAAGACGTATAATTTCAAACAATTTCATTTAGTAGCAGAAGGTGTCCGCTATGTTACATCAGAACCGACTTTTACTACGCGAAAATTTAGATTATGATAAACCTTCAGATGGTTCAAATGGCTCTGAGCATTATGGGACTTAACATCTGAGGTCATCAGTCCCCTAGAACTTAGAACTACTTAAACCTACCTAACCTAAGGACATCACACACATCCAAGAACGAGGCAGGATTCGAACCTGCGACCGTAGCGGTCGCGCGGTTCCAGACTGAAGCGCCTAGAACCGCTTGGCCACAGCGGCGGGCTATGATAAACGAAGGGCTTTATTCCCAGAGGAGTCGATTAGGTAATGAGGTAGTCATCGACTACTCGCAATTGATCTTTGACTTAGAATAAGAGCAGAGGATTAAACAGAATTATATCGCAGCAGGAAGGGGGTAGAGGGGGGGGGGGAGTAATGCTAGCGACATTGTATGTTACCGTTCACCATTCATGCTGAAGATTCGTGTAGGGGTTGGTTTATCTCCATAACGTTTCTAATCGCGTTGTAAGCGGCACAGTTAAAGTTTGGTCGGATGTTCCTGTATAACCACATTGACAGACACCATTCTCATTCCTGTTGAATCTGTGTAGGTAAACTGGACATCGACCGTGTTCCGCTCAGTATTGTACCATGTCCTGGCTGGAATTTTCATGGCAAAGGGCTATATGTTCGCGAATATTAGGATAGTTGGTGTACTCTTTGGCCCGATAGGTCCGACATATAATACAACGCTCAAGCTTAATCGTGACATTCCAGTTTGACCTGTCGAGAAATGGGCTCAGTAAGGTCGGAAAATGTGGCCCACCCTTCTCACTACAAAAAATTCCACTTGGTCTGATGTGGAAATGCGAGTCCGCTGTATGTGGCTCAAAAAATGGCTCTGAGCACTATGGGACCCAACTGCTGAGGTCATTAGTCCCCTAGAACTTAGAACTAGTTAAACCTAACTAACCTAAGGACATCACAAACATCCATGCCCGAGGCAGGATTCGAACCTGCGACCGTAGCGGTCTTGCGGTTCCAGACTGCAGCGCCTTTAACCGCACGGCCACTTCGGCCGGCTAATGTTGGTGGCGACTCTTGCTTTTTGTGCGCTGCACTAGGGACTACTCCGGTCTGACCATCGTTTCATTAGATGCGACTGGTCACACCGTATCTCTTTTGTTCTGCTGCTAAAAGAGCTCCTTAAAGTAGCACGAATACAGGCTAATTCTCTGGGGAGAATGTCTGTGCCTTCTTTTGAGCTATCGTCCGGACTGCAGAGCAGAATCCAACATATAATACTCGTAGTTCTGTAGTGGTTCTGGGCTTGTGATACTCCTTAGTTTGTGCCACATAGAAACACAGCAGATTTCCGATTCTTTCCAAGTCTCTGGCTTGCTATTTGTGCAGTGCTTCAGAAAATATATCTGTTGATATATTTATTGTATCCGTGTAGAGAGTGGTTTCATGTTATTATAAATAATTTCTACCCTTTCTAGACCACTTTCTTGTCTTTTAAACCTTAGTAATATATAAGAAGTTTAGTGATTCGCTCGGACTCGTGGGTGTGCAGTAAGTATTTTGTAGTATGTTAAATATTTAGGTAAAATAAAGAAAAGGTCTTTCCTTACTGTACATAATAATAATAACAATAGTTTATAGAGTGCACGTCATACCCAAAAACAGAAAATTATAAATAAAATTCGCGGATCCTCTCAAGACGAATATTGGCATGTATTCTTCTGCAAGATCATTTCTGTGACAGCAGTAGTACTCGGTCTGTAGCCCACTCGTTGTCGGTGCCCAACCCAGGAGGATAGATATGGCGTGCAGTATATCGGAAAAAAGCATAAATAATGTGGTACACAATTTAGACATTGTGAGAAGTTAAAATTATGGGAAAAAACTCCGTAGCAACAACATGTAATACCTTCATTCATAGAGCCATGAGAGAAAGAAGAACTGCAACAAAAAATTTACCAGGAGATCTCCAACTTAAGCTGAACATGGATCTAGAGTGAGAGATCACAGCTGAGAGAACGTGCCAAATTTTCTCTTCGCAAAGCAGAACTTAATTGCTTGTGCGAGAACGAACATATTGTTTTTAGCAACGATCGGAAGAAGAGGTTGCACCAAACATATTATTCAAGACTAGGTGATGCCTAGATCATATAGCCGATGGACGTAATGCATAATGAGTCATATATTACTGTTTGTACACATTGTTTCAGATTTCACATTTGACTACGTGCTGAGAACTTACTCAAGACCTGAAATATTATAAAGTTAAGTTTAGAACAAACTGAATAAATTTAAAATAAATTTTTTCTGGTCTGTTGAACAAACTAGTCTTCAGTCACAAATAATTATCTTGTTCAAGATGCAGGATGCTTTTCGAATTCTAAGCTGATCTTCAGTGTTTAAGATCAGTATTTCGACATTATCCGTAAGCAATAGTTTTCATAGGGCCTAATGCATGCGCGTAGGTTAGTTATAAGACGATATAATTATGACGAAAGTAACTGATTTTATAGAAAGAATTTACTGTTTCTGATAGTGGTAGTACATCGCATTTGCGGTTCATGTCTGCATAACCGGTACTAGAATTATATTTTTATTTTAGGGCTCTAAACTGTAAGGTCAGCAGTGCTCTTGCATAAAATGAATAGAGACGACTGGTGAAAAACGATGAAATGACAAAAAACTCAAAAATAATACAGGAGAAACGCATGATCCCAACGAACAGGGTTGAAAATACATTATTCTACATCTACATCCATACTTCGCAAGGCACGTGACTATGTTTGGCGGACGGTACCTTGAGTACCTCCATCGGTTCTCCGTTCTATTCCAGTCTCGTATTGTTCGTGGAAAGAAAGATTGTCGTTATGCCTCTGTGTGGGCTATAATCTCTCTGATTTTATCCTCATGACCTCTTCGCGAGATATAAGTAGGAAGGAGCAATATATAGCTTGACTCCTCGGTGAAGGTCTGTTCTCGAAACTTCAACAAAAGCCTGTACCGAGCTATTGAGCGTCTGTCTTGCACAGTCTTCCGCTGGAGTTTATCTACCATCTCCGTAACGCTTTCGTGAGTACTAAATGATGCTGTAACGAGCGCGCTACTCTCCGTTGGATCTTCTCTATCTCTTCTATCAACCCTATATGGTACGATTCCCACACCGGTTAGCAGTATTCAAGCAGTGGGCGAACAAGTGTACTTCCTTTGATTTGCTTACGATTCTTCCAATGAATCTCAGTCTGGCATCTGCTTTACCAACGATTAATTTTACATGGTCATTCCATTTTAAATCACTCCTAATGCCTACTCCTAGATAATTTATGGAATTAACTGCTTCCAGTTGCTGACCTGTTATATTGTAGCTAAATGATAAAGGATCTTTCTTTCTACGTATTCGCAGCACAATATACTTGTCTACATTGATATTCAGTTGCCATTCTCTGCACCATGGGTCAATTCGTTGCAGATCCTCCTGCATTTAAGTACAATTTTCCATTGGTACTGTGGTGTCACCGCCAGACACCACACTTGCTAGGTGGTAGTTTAAATCGGCCGCGGTCCATTAGTACATGTCGGACCCGCGTGTCGCCACTGTGTGATCGCAGACCGAGCGCCACCACACGGCAGGTCTAGAGAGACGTACGAGCACTCGCCCCAGTTGTACGACGACTTTGCTGGCGACTACACTGACGAAGCCTTTCTCTCATTTGCCGAGAGACAGTTAGAATAGCCTTCAGCCAAGTCCATGGCTACGACCTAGCAAGGCGCCATTAGTTACTTCATGAATCTAAAGAGTCTCACTTGTATCATCAAGAATGCTGTATACCAAAGGACGATATAAAAGTTAAGTGTTCTAGTAGCTACGTTCTTTTCTTTATCACATTCATCACGTATCCTGTTCCAGACTTCGCGCCAGTCGGCGTGTGTGTACGTGTGCCCTTTCGGCTACCCGTCTCTGTGGACTGGCTGCCTTGTCAGTCCACTACAGGTACAACCTCTCGATATACTGCAGCATCATCCGCAAAAAGCTGCAGTGAACTTCCGATTTTATCCACAAGGTCATATATATATATATATATATATATATATATATATATATATATATATATATATATATTGTGAATAGCAACGGTCCTATGACACTCCCCTGCGGCACACCTGAAATTACTCTTACTTCGGAGTACTTCTCCCCATCGAGAATGACATGCTGCGTTCTGTTATCTAGGAACTCCTCAATCCAATCACACAATTTTTCTGATAGGCCATATGCTTTTACTTTGTTCATTATTGACACAAAGAGGGTCATAAACGGGGCGGGGTGGGGTATATGAGGACGCCTCCTCAGGTGTGATGAAGTCGGCCTTCCTAGGAGAGGAAACCTGGTCTTCCAAGTTGGGGGTATGCGTTAAGCCCTGTAACCTATCGATGTAAAATTCTTCATACTCGCAAACCTCAGAGTAATCGTAGGATAAAAGCCAGAAATCAAGGACGACGAACTTAAGGAAAAGGGTAAGAAATAAGGGATAAAAGAAACGCCTATCATTGCCACATGGAACGGACTGGGTTTTGCGACATATGGGACAGAGCCTACAAAAACACTCAACATTATACACGATGCAGTCACATTAATGTGACCGCCTCCTATGTTCGACTTCGCGAGCACAGGGTCCCGGTTTCGATTCCTGGCGGGGTCAGGGATTTTCACCTGCCTCGAGATGACTGAGTGTTCGTGTTGTCCTCATCATTTCATCATCATTCCTGAAAGTGGCGAGTTTGGACTGAGTAAAGGTTGGGAATTTGTACGGGCGCTGATAATCGCACAGTTGAACGTCCCACAAACCAAACATCATCATCATCCAGAATGAGATTTTCACTCTGCAGCGGAGTGTGCGCTGATATGAAACTTCCTAGCAGATTAAAACTGTGTGCCCGACCGAGACTCGAACTCGGGACCTTTGCCTTTCGCGGGCAAGTGCTCTACCATCTGAGCTACCGAATCACGACTCACGCCCGGTCCTCACAGCTTTACTTCTGTTAAGTTTGGAAGGTAGGAGACGAGCTACTGGCAGAATTAAAGATGTGAGGACGGGGCGTGAGTCGTGCTTCGGTAGCTCAGATGGTAGAGCACTTGCCCGCGAAAGGCAAAGGTCCCGAGTTCGAGTCTCGGTCGGGCACACAGTTTTAATCTGCCAGGAAGTTTCATCATCATCATCATCATCATCATCATCCCATTTTCGAAGCCAACGTACAACAAGCGCTCGAAGGTGGCAGATGGCAGTACTAGCAGTGGGAGGTATGTAAAGCGTGTCGGGGGGAATGCGGAAAATAGTGTAAACACTGTCGTAATTGGAAACGGAGCGATTTTCTGACTTACTAAAGGGCCTGATTATTGGCTTTAGGGCCAGGGGTGGCAGCATTTACAAGAGTGCTAAGTTTGTAAACTGCTCGCATGCCAGTGAGGTCAAAGTATACCGAGCATGAGAAAATGGAGCTATCCCAAACCTGCCCTGACGCAGTGCACCACAGGCCATTGGTGAACGATGGCTGCAGAGATGTGTACGGGAGAACAGACGTGCAACTGTTGACCAACTGAACTCCCATATGAACCAAGGGGCTACCAATAGTGTTTCCTCAACGACCATCCCGCAAACATTGCTGCATAAAAAGAAGGAAAGAATAATCCATTAAATTTCGGGCATGCAGCCGTACAAGTAAAATTTCCTCTACTTATATTTCGGCCGCGTACCGTCCGGGCATCATCAGAGTGAGTTACAAGACTGGGGACAAAACAATTTTCTTTTCTTTATTGTCATTTGGCTCTTCAGCCACAAGCAGTACAGTAAGTGGAAAAACCAATGAGGACATAAAAGTAACATAATGGTGGTTAAAAACAGTAGATACAGCAATGAAAAAAACATGAAACCGTTCACACTCACGAAAAACAAGAAAACTGTCAGCATTGTGCACAACACTGATGATTTAGACATCACACGTGAACGAAGGAGCGTGGGTGGCGAAAAACACTGAATCACAAACACGACGGCACACACACGAAAAACTAATGGCGATGATCTCCGGCGCGCGAATGTCCACTGAACATGTGCGAGTCCAGGGACTTGCCAAGAGGGGAAGAAGGTGGTGGGGGAGGGAGAGGGGAGAGCAGAGATGCCAATGGCAGAGGAGATGGGGGGAGGAATGAAGGTATGGGTGGTAGGAGAAGCTGGGGAGGAGTGGGGAGGAAGGGAGGAGGGAGGGAAAGGAGAGAGAAGGGAGAGAGTGTGTCCTAAGGAAAAAACACAGGAAGTGGGAGGGGAGGATCAAAGTTGATAGGAGGGGTAGATGGTTGGGAGGAGGGCATCATCAGGGAGGGGGAGCTGGCGGAAGCCACCTTGGGAGAGGGTAAGGTGAGTGGAGAGATGGAGAGCAGGTGGGATGTGGAAATACAGGTGCGGCAGCGGACGGAGGTGGGAGAGGATGTGAGAGACAAGCGGATGAGGGGGATCTAGTTGATGGGAGGTGTAGAGGATCCATATCCGTTTGAGTAAAAGGAGGAGGTGGGGCAATGGGATAAGGTCATACAGGATGTGCATGGGGGAGGGGAGACAGATGCGATAGCCGAGGCGAAGAGCATGGCGTTTGAGGATTTGAAGGGATTTGTAAAAGGTAGGAGGGGTGGAGATCCAGGCAGGGTGGGCGTTGCAGAGGATAGGGTGGTTGAGGGATTTATAGGTGTGGAGGATGGTGGATGGGTCCAGGCCCCATGTACGGCCAGAAAGGAGCTTGAGGAGATGAAGTCGGGAGCATGCCTTGCCTTGGATTGTCCAGAGATCGGGGGACCAGGAGAGGCGACAGTCAAGGGTGATGCCAAGGTACTTGAGGGTGGGGGTGAGGGCGACGGCCATAGATGGTGATATAGAAGTCGAGGAGGCGGAAGGCATGGGTTGTTTTGCCTACAATGATCACCTGGGTTTTGGAAGGATTGACCTTAGGCAACCACTGGTTGCACCAAGTGGTGAACCGGTCAAGATGGGATTGGAGAAGGCGTTGCGAGCGCTGCAGGGTGGGCCTAGGGCAAGGATGGCGGTGTTATCAGCGTACTGGAGAAGGTGGATGGGGAGTGAAGGCGGCAACATGTCCGCCGTATACAAAAGGTACAGAAGAGGGGAGTGGACAGAACCTTGGGGCACACCAGCGGAGGGGAAAAAGGTGTAGGAATCCGTGTTATGGATGGTGACATAGGAAGGATGTTGGGAAAGAAAGGACCCGATCATGCGGACATACTTAAAAGGAAGGGCGAAGGTTTGGAGCTTGAAGAGGAGACCGGAATGCCACATAGGTACGTTCGAGGTCGAGGGAGAGGAAGATAGCAGAGCGACGGGAATTAAGCTGTTCGGAGAGGAGATGAGTGAGATGAAGGAGGTCATCGGTAGAGAAGGATGGCCGAAAGCCACAATGGGTAACGGGAAGGAGGCGGTGCTGGCGGAGATGCAGGTGGATGCGTCGGGTAAGGACCTTGCTGAAGACTGAGGTAAGGCTGATGGGACAGTAGGAGGAGACAGTAGATGGCGGTTTGTCGGGTTTAAGGAACGTCAGGATTCGGGAGGTTTTCCACAGGTTGGGGTAGTAGCCGTTGGTCAAGACAATATTATAGGGCCTGGCCAGGGTGGAGAGGAAGGAGGCAGGAGCATCACAAAGGTGGCAATAGGTGACACGATCGTGACCGGGAGCAGTGTTGCGTTTCGTGCGGAGTGTAGCAATGAGATCCTGAGTAGTGATGGAGGCACTGAGTCGGTGTGTGCAATGTTGTCCAAGTACTGGAAACCAGGAGCGAGAGGAGCGACAGAGGTGTCAGTTCGATCACGGACATCCGGGAAGAGGGAGTACTCGAACTGGGGATCGTCTGGAATGGAAAAGACATCGAGAGGTAGAAGACAAAGTGATTGACCTTACTAAAGTTGTCAGGGAAGGGTTGATTATCATGAAGGAAAGGGTAGTATGAGAGGGGTGTTTTAGATCCAGTAAGGCGGCGGAAGGCTGACCAGTACTTGGACAAGTTGATATAAAGTGTAGCATTGAGACGGGTACATGTCCGTCGCCAGTCCCGGCATTTCTTAGCTGCGAGCAAGTTTCTGATGTGTTGTTGTAGTTGCTGGTGGCATCGTAGTGTGTCCGGGTCATGCGTGTGAAGCAAGGCACGGTAGAGACGGTGGGATTCACGGAGAAGGAGGACGGCCTGTGGGGGTAAAGTAGGACGGTGGGGGTGGATGGCGACAGAAGGGACGTGGGCCTCCATGGCCTCAGACAAGGTCTGCTGAAGAAATGGCATCAGGGTGGCGGTAGGTGAGGGGGTGGCTATCGACCTGGGTAGAGAGGGTATTCCGATAGGCATTCCAGTCAGCACAGGAATAATATCGACGTATTTTGGGGGAGGGACATTACAAGGGTCAGGACGGGGCGACAACCGTCTGAAACGGTGAGGAGGACAGGGAGATGGTCACTACCAATGGGGTCCAGGACATCCACCGCTATTCAGCCAAGGAGAGGATGACATCGGGAGTGGAGTTGGATTGAGGGCGGGTGTGCTGGGGATTGGAGACGATGTCGCCTTGGAGGGAGGAGAGGAACCTATGCCGCCGCTGTAACTGGGCGGCGGAATGATTATGATGTCAGTGGCGATCACATAGGAGGAGAAGGTACGGTCAATGTGGGAGAGGAAGTCAAAAGGAATAGGGGTGTTAGGGCGAACATAGATATTGGCGCAGGTGACGGTAAGGCCAGGGAAGAAGAGACTAAGGATAAGGTGTTCTGTGGGGTCGGGAAGGAGAGGTTGGAGCCAAACAGGGATCTGGCGGTTGTGACCAATGGCTACTCCGCCATGCGCTATCAGGAGGGGTTATCGGAGCAGTGAAGGAGGTAGGGCGAGGTGTGTATGGTGTGTTGGGACTGACGAAAAGTTTCATTGAGGAGGAAGGCATCCACGTGGTGGGTTGCGAGGGTGTGCAGGAAGAGGTTCTTGATGACCGGAAGGGAACGGATGTTATTGAACAAGATACGATGCTGTCGTGCTATGACAGGAATTTAGAAGAGGGTGTTGAGGTGGGAGAAGGTGAATTGGACCTGATCATGGGAGTAGGTGGCATACATGTTGAGGTGGTGTGGGGTGCTGGAAAGGGTGGACATTCTGGAGGGCGATGGTTAGGAACCTGATGATGTCCTCAGCGGTAGGGGTGGGGATGAAGAGAATTACCAGGATGGGTGGTGGTGTTCAGAGGGCGGAAGGGGGTGGTGAGTTCAGGAGTGGTTGAGGGGGGGTCGGGCCTTGCATGTCTGGCAGTAAGTGGGATGTGGGAGGTTACAGGTGTTGCAGGAGTGAGGGGACTGTACATTGGGGCACTGCTGGATGAAGTGCGCCTGTATACAGTGTGGGCAGACAGGGGCCATGCGGCACCCAGATGTAGGATGGGCATTATAGCGCAGACACCTCTGGCAACTAGGGATTGACGAGGGGAACGGGAGGGGTCGACCATTTAACGTTGGTGAAAGAGGAGGGCACCATCCTTCAGGAGACGGTTGATGGAAGGGGGATGTTCTGAGAACACAAGCATAAGGCAGGTGGAGCCAGCGGGGTTGAAGACGCGTCGGACTGCCCATATTTCTAGGGATGGGTGCGCCTTGAGCTCTGCCAACACCTCCTCCACCGTGATTGTCTCACTAAGTCGAGTGATCACATCGATCGGTGAGTGTCGGCGGGTGACAAGGGGGTTGGGGTTGGCGGGAGGTGGATGGGGAAGTTGCAGGGGTGAGGGAGGCATTGGCATCGAATTGGGTAATGGGGATGCAGGAGAGGATGTCTGTGTGAAGGGTGGGGCTGGGGGAGGAGATGAGAACTGAGTGTCGGTGAGGAGTGAGCAGGGAGATGGGGACTCCGGGAAAGTGTTGGCAGAGGAGAAGCATGAGGCTCCGGGCCTAGAGGAGGGAGGGATCAGGATGGGAGAGGAGGTATTTGTAGGAGGAGGGGGAGGAGGAGGAGGTAGTAGGGTCAGGTAGGGAGGCATCCATGGCATCCTGAAGGGGGGGAGGAGGACGGGGCTGAGCCTTTTTGGAAGCAGAGGAGGCAGGGGTGCCACTGGGGCATTTGACAGTGACGGAAGGGTAAGAGAAGGCAATGGAGGTGGAGCAACTGGAGGTGGCGGGAAGTGGCAGGTCCCGGCGTTGATGCTGGGGCTGGCGCCGGAGATGGGGATGGAGACAGTGAAGGCGATGGTGATGATGAAGATGACAACGATGGTGCAGGCAAGAACGAGAGTCGGGCGTGGGCCGCGGTCCTCCGGGACATACCCCTAGAGGGGGCTGCAGAGACAGAGTGAGGGAGGGGAGATTAGGGATCAGAGAAGGAGGCGGCCCAGGAGGAAAGAGCCGGGGGTGGGGCGACAAAGAGCGAATGAGAAGGGAGAGTGAGAAGTGGGGGAAGGAATGGGGGGGGATTATTGGGCACACCATGTAATTGTGGTGGTGGCAGCGGAGGGAGTGGTGTACACTATGGCGGTGGTGGTGGTAGTGGTAGTGGTGGTGGGGGTTGACATGACGACAATGAGGATAGGAATAGGACAGGACATAAACTACAGAAGAAAACAAGGGACTCACAAAGATGGACAAAGATGACAAAGATGGACAAAGACAGATAGATAAATCTGACGACACACCAACTATGGTCAAAGCACCACTCCGCTGCCGCTGGCGGGAGGCGACCACAGAGGAAGGAACGCTGGCTGGCCAGCAGGAACGCTGGCAGGAACGCTGGCAGAAACACTGGCAGGAATGCTGGCAGGAACACTGGTCGGAACGCCGGCTGGAGCACTGGTCAGAACGCCGGCTGGAACACTGGTTGGCTGGCAGGAATGCTGGCTGGCCAGCAAGAACGCTGGCTGGAACACTGGCAGGAATGCTGGCTGGCTGGCAGGAATGCTGGCTGGCAGGCATGAACACAAGCAGGAATGCTGGCAGGAACACTGGCTGGCAGGAACGCTAGCCAGCTGGCTGGAACATTGGCAGGAATGCTGGCAGGAATGCTGGCAGGAATGCTGGCAAGAATGCTGGCTGTCTGGCAGGAACCCTGGCAATCCGGCAGGAACACTGGCAGGAACACTGGCAGGAACACTGACTGGCAAGAACGCTGGCAGGCAGGTAGGAATGCTGGCAGGAACACCGGCAGAAACGCTGGCTGGCTGTCAGGAACACTGGCTGGCCAGCAAGAACACTTTCAGGAACGCTGGCAAGAACGCTGGCTGGCAGGAACGCTGGCCGGCCGGCAGGAATGCTGCCAGGAATTCTGGCTGGCTGGCAGGAACGCTGGCAGGAAAATTGGCTGGCAGGCAGTAACAGTGGCTGGCCAGCAGGAACGCTGGCAGGAACGTTGACCAGAATGCTGGCTGGAACGGTGGCTGGCTGGCAGGAACACTGGCAGGAACACTGGTAGGAATGCTGACTGGCAGCAACACTGGCTGGAACGCTGGAAGGAACGCTGGCAGGAACACTGGCTGGCTGGTAGGAACGCTGGCTGGCAAGCAGGAACGTTGGCAGGAACGGTGGCAGGAATGCTATCCGGAACGCTGGCTGGAACGGTGGCTGGCTGGCAGTAACACTGGCAGGAACACTAGCAGGAACACTGGCAGGAACGCTGGCTGGCAGGAACACTGACAGGAACGCTGGCAGGAACGTTGGCAGGAACACTGGCTGGCTGGCAGGAATGCTGGCTGGCCAGCAGGAACGCTGCCTGGCCAGCAGGAAACCTGGCAGGAACGGTGGTAGGAATGCTGGCAGGAACGCTGGCTGGCTGGCAGGAACATTGGCTGGCGAGCAGGAACGCTGGCAGCAACGCTGGCTGGCTGGCTGGCAGGAATCCTGGATGATGGCCAGGAATGCTGGCAGGAATGCTGGCACGATCGCCAGAAGGAACGCTGGCAGGAACACTGGCTGGCTGGCACGAACGCTTGCATTAACACTGGCAGGAACACTGGCAGGAACACTGCCTGGCTGGAAGGTGTTGTGTCATGATTGAACAATGAAACTGCAGCTCCGGTATCGAGCTGGAATGGTATTACTTTGCCTTCAAGGTCAAAGTCTACAAAAAGTTTATTGTCCTGCTGACGACAAGAGCGACTTTCACATGCAATGTGAACTGATACAGGTACAGAAGCACTTGCGACTTTACGGGATTTCCGGCGACGTCGATGCACACTTTTTGTGGGACGAACACAGTCACTGTTAGAGAAAGTGGCACTGGACGGGGTGGAATTAACTACATGAATGTCCATGGGCGAAGGTCCACGAGCCCGAGTATTCTGGGTTCGATTCCGGCGCGAAGCAAAGGGCCTGGAATGGTTGTGATTGTCTGATCTGAGCTTTTTCTGGCAAACACTTTGAACATGCCCTTTCTTATGACAGTAAAAGCAAATAGCTTGGCGTGACGGGCAATTGTCACGCGAATGTCTAGTTGCACACCGCGGGCATGATTTTAGAACTGCATTTGCATGCTTACGCGGCACACGTGTTTGAGAGCTAGGCTGCAGCTGCGCGGACGTGCGCGAGGGCTGTTTAGCGTTCCGTGCAGCGCGCCCGGCGGGCCGGTTAATGTGACAGACGGCTGGCGAAGTTTCAAACGATTCCTGTGCAAAGTCAAGTGTGCCTTGCCTATCCAATATGTCTATCACTTGTTGAAGGGAGGGATTAACTAGTTTCAAAATCTGTTCCCGTATACGAACATCAGAAACGTTCTGTGCAATTGCATCACGTACCATTGTATCTGAATAAGGGAGTCCACATTCACACTCAAAAGCACACTCCCTAGTAAGTCCTTGCAAAGTTGCAACCCACTCCCGATTAGTTTGACCGGCCGTACGTTTTGTACGAAAGAACGTATACCTTTTTGCAACGACATTGACTGTTCCCTTGAAATAGGCATCTAAAGCAGACAAAATTTCGTCGTAGGACAGAGTTGCTACGTCGCGTCGGGGAAACAATGTCACTAACACACGGTAGGTGGACACACCTACACACGAAAGCAAAAACGGCTGCCGCTCATTACCTTGAATTCTGTAGGCGGCGAGATGGAATCCAAATTGGCGTGACCACTCCGTCCAGGTTTCGTTGGCTGCATCATACGGTCGAAATGGGGGTGCAACTGCATGTTGTGGCTGTGGTAGCGGTGAAGCGGCGGCGGCCGCATCGTGTTGCAGTGCACGTTGACCCTGGACGAGCTGTCCAAGGGCATCCAATAACGCCTGCGTCTGCTGATTCTGCAAGCGATAAAATTCGGACAGTACATCTGGAGAATGTGGCGAAGCCATGACACAAGCAAATTAATACAAACACGAAATCCTCTTTTAAGCCTCGTCGCCACTTGTTGTGTCGACAGAGGTGCCGACACAATGTGTTTGAGGGGGCCGAAATGCACGCTATAAGCGCACGAAGGATGGCGTGAAGTCTGAAACAGGATACGTAATGAATGCTATAAAGAAAAGTACGTAGCTGCGGAAATACTTAACTTTATTCCATCCTTGTGGTACATCGCTCTTGACGAATCAAGTGAGACTCTTAAGATATATGCAATGTTACAAATGGCGCCTTGCTAGGTCGTAGCCATGGACTTAGCTGAAGGCTATTCTAACTGTCTCTCGGCAAATGAGAGAAAGGCTTCGTCAGTGTAGTCGCTAGCGAAGTCGTCGTACAACTGGGGCGAGTGCTAGTCAGTCTCTCGAGACCTGCCGTGTGGTGGCGCTCGGTCTGCGATCCTGACAGTGGCGACACGCTGGTCCGACATGTACTAATGGACCGCGGCCGATTTTAGCTACCACCTAGCAAGTGTGGTGTCTGGCGGTGACACCACAGAAGGAATGCAGGCTGGCCAGCCGGACCACTGGCAGGCACGCTGGCTGGCTGGCAGGAATGCTGACTGGCCAGC
This sequence comes from Schistocerca nitens, assembly GCF_023898315.1. NCBI lineage: Eukaryota > Metazoa > Arthropoda > Insecta > Orthoptera > Acrididae > Schistocerca > Schistocerca nitens. The sequence continues at coordinate 253,311,769 of NC_064618.1, forward strand.
AGGAATGCTGGCAGGAATGCCGGCAGGAACACTGCCAGGAACACTAGCAGGATCCCTGGCAGGAACAATGACTGGAAAGAACGCTGGCTTGCTGGCAGGAATGCTGGCGGGAACGCTGGCAGGAACGCTGGCAGGAACGCTCGCAGGAATGCTGGCTGGCTGGCAGGAACACTGGCAGGAACGCTGACAGGAACACTGGCAGGAATGCTGGCTGGCAGGAACACTGGCGGGATCGCTGGCAGGTATGCTGGCTGGCTGGCAGCAAGGCTGGCACGAACGCTGGCCGGAACACTGGCTGGCTGGCAGGAATGATTGCTGGACAGCAGGAGCACTTGCAGGATAGCTGGCTGGCTGGAATGCTGGCTGCACAGCAGGATCGCTGTCAGAAACTCTGGCGGGAATGCTGGCTGGAACGCTGGCTGGCTGGCAGGAACGCTGTCTGGCCAGCAGGGACACTGGCAGGAACGCTGGCAGGAACACTGGCTGGAACTCTGGCTGGTCAGCCAAAACGCTGGCAGGGACAATGGCAGAAACGCTGGCTGACTGGCAGAAATGATGGCTGGACACCAGGGACGCTGGCAGGAACGCTGGCAGGAACACTGGCTGGCTGGCAGGATGGCTGGCTGGGCAGCAGCAACGCTGGCAGGAGCGCTGTTTGGCTGGCAGGGGCGCTGGCTGGCCAGCAGGAACACTGGCAGGAACGCTGGCTGACTGGCAGCAATGATGGCTGGACACCAGGGACGCTAGCAGGAACGCTGGCAGGAACACTGGCTGGCTGACAGGATGGCTGGCTGGGCAGCAGCAATGCTGGCAGGAGCGCTGTCTGGCTGGCAGGAGCGCTGGCTGGCCAGCAGGAACTCTGGCAGGAACGCTGGCAGGAACACTAGCAGGAACGCTATCGGGCAGGAACGCTTGCTGGACAGCAGGAACGCTGCCAGGAACACCAGCAGGAACGCTGGCTGGCTGGCAGGAACGCTGGCTGGCCGGCATGAACACTGGCAGGAACGCTGTCAGGAACACTGGCTGGCAGGAACGCTGGCCAGCTGTCTGGAATGCTGGCAGGAACGCTGGCTGGCTGGCAGGATCACTGGCTGGCTGGCAGGAACACTGACTGACTGGATCGCTGGCAGTAGCGCCGGTAGGAACACTGGTTGGCTGGCAGGAATGCTGGCTGGCCAGCAGAAACGGTGGCAGGAACGCTGTGTCGAACGCTCGCTGGCTGGCAGGAACGCTGGCTGGCAGGAACTCTGCTGCTGTCTGGACCGACGTTGCTGCTGGCTGGACCACTGTTGCTGCTGCTCGCTGGCTGGCTCGCTGGCCGCCTGGCTGGCTGGCTGGCCCTGCAAAAGCACTAACACTTCGATCAGAGGCGAATGCCACTATCGAAGGGCGGTACTCATTGCGAGGTACTGCTAGAGTTGGGAGAAGATGCCAAGATGCGGTCTTATATGCTCCCCCCCCAGCGGTACTGCGCATGTGGGTCACAGATGCTAGTCGGCGATAGAGATATACGCTTACAGATGCGCACCTTCTGGCGAAGGCGTACAGACAATCGATTTCTTATCGATTTATGATCGGCGGCGGTCACACCATGACTACTTCGCTGCAGTTAAAATACTCCAAGAGCTGGATTCCATGCTTTATCCAAATTAAAGCTGTTGTCTCTATTTATTGAATTATTAGCTAATCTAATCTCTATAGCTTCCTTGAAGACGGATTCCCAAAGAGAAGAGGTGGATGTTGAAATCTTCACATCACTACAATTCATCGAATGCCCTGTATCAATACAACGTTTGACCACAGCTGACTTGTCTGGCTGTAATAAGTGTGTGTATCTTCGATGCTCCACACAGCTCTCATGAATGGTGCGCGTTGTTTGACCTATGTACGACTTCTCACAATTTCCGCATGGAATCTGATACACACCCGCTTTCCGAAACTGTAAATCTGACAGGAACGCTGGCTGTCAGGAACGCTGGCAGGATCCGTGGCAGGAACGCTGGCAGGAACTCTGGCTGGGTGGCAGGAACGCTGTCTTGTAGCAGGAACACTGGCGGGAACACTGGCAGGAACACTAGCTGGCTTGCAGGAATGCTGGATGGCCAGCAGCAACGCTTTCACGAATACTGGCTGGCAGGAACGCTGGCTGGACAGCAGGAACGTTGTCAGGAACACTGGCAGGAACGCTGGCTGGAACGCTGGCTGGCTAGCAGCAACGCTGTCAGGAAGGCTGGCTGGCTGGCAGGAATGCTGTCTGGCCAGCAGGAACACTGGCAGGAATGCTGACAGGAACGCTGGCTGAAACGCTGGCTGGCTGGCAGGAACAATGTCTGGCCAGCAGGAACACTGGCAGGAACGCTGGCTGGAACGCTGGCTGACTGGCAGAAATGATGGCTGGACAGCAGGGACGCTGGCAGGAACTATCTCAGAAACACTGGCTGGCTGGCAGGACGGCTGGCTGGGCCGCAGTAACGCTGGCAGGAACGCTGGCCTGAGCGCTGGCTGGCTGGCAGGAACGTTGGCATGAACACTGGCAGAACGCTGGCTGGCTGGGAGGAACGCTGGCCAGCCAGCAGGAACGCTGGCAGGAATGCTGGCAGGAACGCTGGCTGGCTGGCAGGAACACTGGTTGGCTGGCAGGAACGCTGGCTGTCGGCAGGAAGGCTGGCAGGAACGCTGGCAGGAACACTGGCAGGAACACTGGCTGGCTGGCATGAATGCTGCCTGGACAGCAGGAATGCTGGCAGGAATGCTTGCTGGCTGGCAGGAACGCTGGCTGGCCGGTAGGAATGCTGGTCGCTGGCAGGAAGCTGGATGGCGGGCAGGAACGCTGGCAGGAACGCTGGCAGGAACGCTGGCAGGAACACTGACAGGATCACTGCCCGGCAGGCAGGTACGCTGGCTGTCCAGCATGAAGGCTGGCTGGCCGGCAGGAAGGCTGGCAGGAACACTGACAGGAACAGTGGCAGGAACACTGGCAGCAACAGTGGCAGGAACACTGGCAGCAACAGTGGCAGGAACACTGGCAGCAACAGTGACAGGAACACTGGCTGGAACGCTGGCTGGCTGGCAGGAACGCTGGCTGGCCAGCAGGGACGCTGGCAGGAAGGCTGGCAGGAACACTGGCAGGAACGCTGGCTGGAACACTGGCAGGAACGCCGGCTGAAACACTGGCTGGCTGGCAGGAACGCTGGCTGGCAGGAACGCTTCTGCTGCTGCTGTCTAGACCGCCGTTGCTGCTGGCTGGACCACTGTTGCGTCTGCTGGACGGCTGGCTGGCTGGCTGGCTGGTCCTGCAAAATCCCTAACACTTCGATCAGAGGCGAATGCCACTATCGAAGGGCGGTACTCTTTGCAAGGTACTGCCGGAGTTGGGACAAGATGCCAAGATGCGGCCTTATATGCTCCCCCGCGGCGGTACTGCGCATGCGGGTCACAGATGCTGGTCGGCGGTAGAGATATACGCTTACACATGCGCCGCCTGTGGCGAAGGCGTACAAACATTCGATTCGCTTATTGATGTATGATCGGCGGCGATGACAGCATGACGACTTCAATGCAGTTTAATTACTCCAAGAGCCGGATTCCACGCTTTATCCAAATTGAAGCCATTATCTCTATTTATTAAATAATTAGCTAATCTAATCTCTATAGCTTCCTTGAAGACAGATTCCCAAAGAGAAGAAGGAAGATTTGCAGCTTCGTAAAGCTGGTATGTATCAGATTCCTTGCGGATATTGTGAGAAGTCGTACATGGGTCAAACAACGCGCACCTTTCATGAGAGCTCTGTGGAGCATCGAAGATACACACGCTTATTACAGCCAGACAAGTCAGCTGTGGCCGAACATTGTATTGATACAGGTCATTTCATGAATTACAGTGATTTGAAGATGTTAACATCCACCTCTTCTTTCTGGGAATCTCTCTTCAAGGAAGCTATAGAGATTAGATTAGCTAATAATGTAATAAATAGAGATAATGGTTTTAATTTGGTTAAAGCATGGAATCCGGCTCTTGGAGTAATTAAACTGCAGTGAAGTCGTCATGGTGTCACAGCCGCCGATCATACAGCGATAAGCGAATCTCAAGTCTGTACGCCTTCACCACAGGTGGCGCATGTGTAAACGTATTTCTCTGCCGCCGACCAGCATCTGTGACCCGCATGCGCAGTACCGCCGCTGTGGAGCATATAAGGAAGCGCTTGGCATCTTTTCCCCAGTCTTATGACTCATTGAGAGAGTGGCCGGACGATACGTGGTCGAAATATCAGTGGAGGCAATTTTATTAGCGCGGCTGCATGCCCGAAATTTAATGGATTATTCATTCCGCCGCGAGAAGTTGAAAATGCATAAGCTGGAAAGAAGAGTACGTTTAGCGTCCCGACGACGTCGAGGTCCTTAGAGATGGAGCACAAGCTCCGATTGTGTCAAGGATCGCCAAGGAAATCGGCCTTGCCATTTCGAAGTCACCAGCCAGGCATTTGCTTGCGACGATCTAGGGACATCTCGGAAAACCTAACTCTGGATGGATGGAAGCGGCTTTGAACCGTCGCCCTTCAGAATGATAGTCCAGTGTGCTAATCAGTTCTCCATCTCTCTTGGTCGTTGCTGCGTATGGTCGTCTGCAGCAGGCACCTAATTCATGCCCTCCTGCTGACTGCTATTCATCAGCGACGAAGTCTGGAATTTGCACGCCAGCACCGCAACTGGGCTGTCACTGAGAGTGGTGACAGGTGGCCTTTCAAACGAATCACATCGGCGCTCCATCGAACAGATGGCCGTTGGCGGATTCGGCGTGAAACGTCTGAAAGATAATACCCTGCAACAATCGCCAGCCGGACGGTGTGGCAGAGTGGCTCTAAGCGCTTAAGAATGCACAGCCGGCCGCGGTGGTCTAGCGGTTCTAGGCGCGCAGTCCGGAACCGCGCGACTGCTACGGTCGCAGGTTCGAATCCTGCCTCGGGCATGGATATGTGTGATGTCCTTAGGTTAGTTAGGTTTAAGTAGTTCTAAGTTCTAGGGGACTGATGACCTCAGATATTAAGTCCCATACTGCTCAGAGTCGTTTGAACCATTTCAACAATCGTCAGGAGGGTCCAGACCGGACGGCATTTCTCTCTGTGATCTCGTCTCTCTGGAAGGCATAACTAATGAACACAAGAATGCATTTATCCCACACCTACATGCAAATCGTTTTCCCACTGCACGATGACATCTACACTACTGGCCATTAAAATTGCTACACGAAGAAGAAATGCAGATGATAAACCGATATTCATTGGACAAATATAGTACACTAGAACTGACATGTGATTACATATTCACGCAATTTGGGTGCATAGATCCTGAGAAATCAGTACCCAGAACTATCACCTCTGGCCGTAATAACGGCCTTGATACGCCTGGGCATGGAGTCAGAGCTTGGATGGCGTGTACAGGTGCAGCTGCCCATGCAGCTTCAACACGATACCACAGTTCATCAAGAGTAGTGGCTGGCGTATTGTGACGCGCCAGTTGCTCGGCCACCATTGACCAGACGTTTTCAATTGGTGAGAGGTCTGGAGAAAGTGCTGGCCAGGGCAACAGTCGAACATTTTCTGTATCCAGAAAGGCCCGTACAGGACCTGCCACATGCGGTCGTGCATTATCCTGCTGAAATGTATGGTTTCGCAGGGATCGAATAAAGCGTTGAGCCACAGGTCGTAACACATCTGAAATGCAACGTCCACTATTCAAAGTACCGTCATTGCGAACAAGAGGTGACCGAGACGTGTAACCAATGGCACCCCATGGAATCACGCCGGGTGATACGCCAGTATGGCGACGACCAATACACACTTCCAGTGTGCGTTCACCGCGATGTCGCCAAACACGGATGCGACCATCATGATGCTGTAAACAGAGCCTGTATTCATCCGAGAAAATGACGCTTTGCCATTCGTGCACCTAGGTTCGTCGTTGAGTACACCATCGCAGGTGCTCCTGTCTATGATGCAGCGTCGCGGGTAACCGCAGCCGTGGCCTCCGAGCTTATAGTCCATGCTGCTGCAAACGTCGTCGAACTGTTCGTGCAGATGGATGTTGTCTTGCAGACGTCCCTATCTGTCGACTCAGGGATCGAGGCGTGACTGTACGATCCGCTACAGCCATGCGCATAACATGCCTGTCATCTCGACTGCTAGTGATACGAAGCCGTTGGCGTCCAGCACGGCGTTCCGTATTACGCTCCTGAACCCACCGATTCCATATTCTGCTAACAGTCGTTGGATCTCGACCAACGCGAGCAGCAATGTCGCGATACGAGAAACCACAATCGCGATAGGCTACAATCCGACCTTTATGAAAGTCGGAAACGTGATGGTACGCATTTGTCCTCCTTACACGAGACATCACTACAACGGTTCACCAGGCAACGCCGGTCAACTTCAGTTTGTGATGAGAAATCGGGTTTAAACGTTCCTCATGTCAGCACGTTGTAGGTGTCGCTTCCGGCGCCAACCTTGTGTGAATGCCCTGAAGAGCTAATCATTTGCATATCACAGCATCTTCTTCCTGTCGGTTAAATTTCGCGTCTGTAGCACGTCACCTTCGTGGTGTAGCAATTTTAATGGCCAGTAGTGTATCAGCGGGGCGGAGCATCGCGTCACACCTCACATTTTACGTGCATGATTAGAAGGGCACCATGATGAGGTTGCCAGACTCTGCTGGCTACCAAACTCCCCGGATTAAACCCTCGATAATCTTGGGACCACCTCGATCGAGTTGTTCACGCCATGGATTCGCAATCGAGAAACCTAGTGCAGCTGGCTACCGCACTTTGTTCGGCCTTATGACTCTCTTCCTGCACGTCCTGCAGCGGTTCGCGTTGGGAATGGTACTTTGTTCATGCTTCTGACAAGTGGTCACGTTAACTGACTGGACAGTGTAGTATCAGTGTAACAGTAATTACAGAAATCATAAAAAGTTGAAAGGTGCAGACGTCTAGAATGCTACATTATGTTATACAGGGAGTAGAACCAGCCCAAAGAACATGTAGGAGAGTGGCAGTATTGATAGAAAGTGGGAAGATAACATACGGCAGCATCCCACTAGTAAGCCAAAGAATGACCACAGTGAGACTGAAATTTGTAACAGTTGTAGGAACCTACGTCCTAGAAAAAGGAAGCACGTCTGTGCTTCGAAGAATTACATAAACAGATGAAAACATAAAAAAGTCTGATCGACTTACTTGGCAGGAGACTTAAGTCCAAGAAAAGTTGAAGAACCTATTCACCAATTGGTCTACAGCAATGGGAAAGATATCATTAATAACAATGGAATAAAGCTGAGAGAGTGTGTCCCCTTTAATGAACGGAAAATAACTAATATATTTTAGTTAAAGGAAGATGTGTACACACTGCTGAGCCAAATCATTATGACTACAGGAATAGCATGTTTAGGTGTCTTAGGAACGAAATACAGCAGTGATTCTGCATATCAGGGATACCATAGTTCGTTGGTAGGTTTGTGGAGGCATGCGGCATTAGATTTCTACGCACAGGTCATGTAATTAGTGTAAATAATGGACCGCTGATTTGTGTACGTGGTGATGGCGCCCGATAGCGATCCACATGTTTTCCATAGGTATACGTCAGGCGAATTTGGTCACTGAGACATCAACATGAGTGCCCTGTAATGCTCCTGAAACAACTGTAGCACGCTTCGGTCTCCGAGACACGGATAGTTGTACTAATGAAAGATGACATCTCCGTCGTGAAGACATCAAGCATGAAGCTGTACAGGTGGTTGGCGGCTGTCAGTGTGCCTTCGATTACTACCACAGGTCGCATGCAAGCGCAGAAGAATGTCTCTCATAGCATAACACTGCTCCCACCAGCCTGCGTCCGTGGCGCGCTGCACTTTTCGAGCCACCGTTCACCTCGATGGCGGCGTTTGTGGAGACGACCATCAACTTAATGTAGCAAAAATATGATTCACCCGAAGAGCCGACACTTTTACATTGATTGACGGTCGAATCCTGATGATCCCGTGCCCACTGCATTAGCAACTGACACTGTCGGTGGGTCACTATGTGAACACATAGAGGTGGTCTGCTGTGGAGCTCCATGTTCAACAATGTAAGATGAACGGTGTGCTCCGAAACACTTGTGCGTGCACCAGCATTTTGCTGTTTCGGCATAGATGTCACAGTTCACCATCTATCCTACTTTACAGAGCAGACAAGCATCCGAACCCCACTTTCTGTGTAGAGTTGTGGATGTCCAACCATTTCGCGCCTCGTCTTTGTTTCACTGTCGTTCTACCTCTTTCCGTAAATGTTCACGACAGTAGCACGTGAACACTGGACCAGCTTCGCCGTTTTCCAGATACTCTTTCACAGGCTATGCGTAATAATAATCTGACCTTTGTCAAAATCGCTTATCTCAATGGATTTCCCCAAATTGCAGCCAATACCTTCACTAGGGTGATCCCCGTCCGTGTCTGCTCGACTTACACTCTTGTTACCGAGTCACGTGACCGCAGGGCCACCAGGCGGAATCCCTCATCGCGGTCGGCAGTGGCCATAATATTTCGGCTTATCAGCGTAAATACACGAGAGCTGCAAAAGGCCAATTGATTATATAGCTGAAGCCTCACAGCAAGGGTTGGGATAATTTCAAAGAAAAACACATGGAAAGTGGACACAAATATTTCGTCATTTGAAGTTAAAATCTTCTTCTAAAATGTTCGACGTTTCGACCCCTCTGCTGGGATCTTCCTGAGGATCTTTTGGTGTCCACTACTGCTAGAACACTGTCAGAGACGAGTGCCGCGTCCACTTATAAAGGGGGAATTTTCTCGCGTTCGTGCTGGAGAAGTGACAGTATTGGTTAAAATTCATATGGCTACCATTCGTGGGCCATAGTCATAGGCTAATACAGAAGAAGGGGCGTTGGTAGCTCATCTCCTGTGGATACCATTGGCGGTCATCTTCATTGGATAGAAAGGCACTATTCCACACTTACGCTGGAGAAGGGTTATTGGTTGACGTACCTTCTACCGCTATTGTTTGGTCGTCATCAGTGGCAAGATTCGAAACGGACAGAGCCAGAGAGGGGGAAAGTTTACCCAAAATATTATTGTCCCCTGTGGATTATCACAGGAAGATGGAACAATTACTAGCTGACACTGTGTATCGCAAGTTAAAAAGCGATCCGACAAACAGAATAGCTCGGAAAGTGAAAAACCTGACATCAGACTCCAGACTGGACAGCTCTATTACAAAGGATCTAACACCTCGAATACCTGTCTCACCCAGAATGTACAGACTACCGAAAATACATAAAGAATCGGTTTCTTTGAGGCCTGTAGTCAGTGGGATTAACTCGCCGACTTATTTTTTAGCGCGTCATTTATCTGGAAAACTGAGACATCTCTTTTTATAAAAGATTCGAAATATTTTTTTTAGAAATTATACGCACACTGAGGATAACATTCTTGTGACATTCTTGTTAGCTTCGAAATGACATCGTTACTTACTAACGTCCCAGTATCGGATACAATGGAGATCATAAGAGAGAATGTTGCTACAGATGTTTGTGACTTAATTGAATTATGTCTTCGTTCGAGCTATTTTAAAAACAATGGTGAATTCTATGAACAGCCTGACGGCCTTGCCATGGGCTCACCCATTTCGCCAGTGGCAGCTGATGTTTTTATGAAACATTTTGAGCAACAAGCGTTAAGTAGTGCTCATTTGAAGCCTTCTTGCTGGCTCCGCTATGTGGACGATACATTTGTTATATGGCCACACGGCGAAGAGGAACTTCATGTGTTCCACTATTTCTGAAATGGAATTCACCACAAAATCAAATTCACCTTGGAGGTTGAGAGTGAGGTCGGTCATCCGTTCCTAGATGTGTTGGTATACAGAAGATCTGATAACACTCTAGGTCACAGAGTGTACAGGAAGCCGACTAACACAAACAGGTATTTAGATGCCACTTCGCACCACCACCCAGCCCAGAAGCAAAGCAGTACTCAACACTGTCTTCACGTGCCTTCCGTATCAGCGATGACGACAACTTAGAATCGGAGTTGAATTTTTTTAAAGAGGATATTGAAGGCAAATGGGTATGATAGTTCATTTCTAAGAATGCATCTAATTTGAACAGAGAGGATGGCTTTAGGCTTCCGGCATCGTGGCTCCCCGCCATCAAGGAAGTAAATATGCGGCCGCGATGTGTGAGCGGCATAAACAATGAGCTGGAAGTCACCTCGGCGGACAATAATATTTTCGGTAAATATTCTCCCTCTCTTGCTCTGTCCGTTTCGAATCTTGCCACTGATGACGACCAAACAATAGCGGTAGAAGGTACGTCAACCAATAACCCTTCTCCAGCGTAAGTGTGGAATAGTGCCTTTCTATCCAATGACGATGACCGCCAATGGTATCCACAGGAGATGATCTACCAACGCCCCTTCTTCTGTATTAGCCTATGACTACGGCCCACGAATGGTAGCCATATGAATTTTAACCAATACTGTCACTTCTCCAGCACGAACGCGAGAAGATTCCCCCTTTATAAGTGGACGCGGCACTCGTCTCTGACAGTGTTCTAGCAGCAGTGGACACCAAAAGGTCCTGAGGAAGATTCCACCAGAGGGGTCGAAACGTCGAATATTTTAGAAGAAACATGACGCTGCCTAATAACCCAGAAGATTTTAACTTCAGTGACAACGGCCACGAAGGCCTGCAGACTTACATTTCGTCATTTGATATTTCGTGGAATACACTTTATTGATTAGTAACAATTATAATGATTACAAATTGAAAACCTTGTCAAAAATGTATAACAACGCTTACAATAATTTAAAGCTCATTCATAAAATACTTTAACAGTTTATACCATTAAGAAGCGGGCTTAAAACCAGGAATATACATAAGTCCCCAAATACAAGTAAGATGTCACACCAACTAGGTGTCAGAGCAAGCTGGTTCAACAAACTGAGTTTTACCTGTAAAATGAATTACTAATGACTGTCACTAAAGTACTAACAATTTCCAAGCATGGATAAAAATTTAAACAACCAGACAACGCCCACCCAAAATACAGAAAGGATAGCAAGTTACGCCACTGATTTTGGCTGTTGGAAAGCCCTTAACAGTTAACAAACCATAATAAAATCCGTTAGGCATTAAAATACACAATTCTGAAAGATGGGAAGGAATACAATTTAAACGTGACTTCCATCTGTTACACACCAGCAGAAACATTAATAATGACCAATAAACAAATACACAATCCTCCAAAAAACGAGAAGAGCTGGGAAGGTGTACAATTTGGTGTGACCCCTCAAATGATACACACCAGCAGAAACATTGATAATGACCCTTAAGTAAATATACAGTGCTCGCTCGGCTAGCCGCGCAGTCTAACGCGCTGCTTTCCGAGCGGGAAGGCGTTCCGGTCCCCAGCACGAATACGCCCTGCGGATTATTGTTCAGGTCCGGTGTGCCGGCCAGTCTGTGTATGGTTTTTAAAGTGGTTTCCCATGTGCCTCGGCGAATGCGGGCTGGATCGCCTTATTCCGTATCAGTTACACTACGTCGGCCATTGCTGCGCAAACACTGTCTCCAAATATTTGGGGTTGCACTCGTCTGGTATGAGACGATCCCGAGGGGGCCGGGCTCCGCTAGGGGCCGAACCACACAATAACCCTGAGTTCGGTGTGAGGCGGTGGTGGGGTGAGTGGACAGCTGTAACCTGTGACGGCTATGGCGTGGACGAAGCCTTTCCGTCGTTTCTAGGGCCCTGGTTCAATATACATACACAATACACAAATATACAATCCCTCAAAATACAAGAAAGCTGACAAGTTATAGTAACTAGTTATCACAGCAAACTGGCAGCAACCCTGCAGGTTTGACAATGAACAGAATTACCTAATTTCAACAGTTGATACTCATAAGTAAAAGTCTTTAAGTCTTAACACGCTTCAGCACTAGCAAAATAGGACCTGCGAGATTTAAACTAGTTGTGAAAGGACAAATATAGTCACAAGGAACTTCACACTTGCAGAACAACCGAGAGAAGTGATGCAGCTTTTAGCACACTGGACTCGCATTCGGGAGGACGATGCTTCGAACTCATGTCCAGCAGCCTTCCTGGGAGGGGTTCTTTGAAAGGATACAGCCGCCTTCCTTCCCCAACCTTCCTTAATCCAGTGGTGTTTGGTCCCCTCCTCCAAATCAACCCGCCAAATTCCAGAACACACCTTAAGCCCTGTGTGCTCGCTCAACTCTCAATATTCTAATAGATCAGTGGGTCCGGAATTAATTTGGCGACACTCCGCCGTGACACGTACAAAAACGATCCTAGTTACTTAACTTGAGGCAACACAAGGCAGCTGAATGAGGCACCTGGCAGCGGACAGACGTCCTGCGGAAGTGTCGCGACAGCTAATTCTGCTCTGGACTCTGGAAACAGGAACGCGTCGTCCACTGACAGAACTACCCTGCCAACATGCACCAGGAAGGAAACAGTAATCTGCCCAAACAACGCTACAAACGACAAAATCTAAGATGTAGGAAATGCTGACTTATTATGAAAGAGGCTACACATACAAGTCACGAGCTTGACACTCCTTAATATTACATAAGAATTGGCAATGTGAACTACAACCAGCTGCAAATCCAAATTCTTTGGCACACCCTCTTTTAACAGTGCAATGCCTTCGACACGGACTATACTGCAGTTCCAATTACAACAACTGAATTTACAACAGAGAGTAACTTGCAATGAATCTGATCTCGAACAAACAGATTAAAATCAGTTACACTGACTAGTGACCGTCCTCACAAATCACTTGGGGGTGTAATAAACATGACGAGTCTAATTCAACATTAACACAGACTTGGGCTTACGATAACAAGTACTAATAAGACATCAACACTTAACTCCACTCAGGTGCAAAGGCGCTATGACCTCCACCATTCCAGGCAGGTATATTATTGCCTCCAATCCGTGCAAGCGATCTACAGGTGCTGTAATGTTTAAGCCTCCCGAGTCGATGCGGTTCTTGCTAACCAGGTTGCACGTGGCTTTAGCTGCCTTTCCCTCAACTCGCTGCTATTAATACTTAATTCAGCTGGAAAACTTTGGTTGCTACCAACTTAACAACTCGCGGTTCCGTGAGCTCCAAGCCCGGGCAGCAAGAGGGCTGTAAAAACCAACTCAGTAGCCACGTGTCCTCCCGCTAACTCCCGTACCACGGCCCGCTAAACCCAACAACTCGTTCCTCGACCACAGACCCTAGCCCTGACATATGACTAGGATAGATGCCAGTTGTACAAATATTTAGTGGTGCCAGCGGAAAGGCATGCCCGCCGAAATTAAAGCCGACATGGCTCAATAACAGTAAATAAAAATGTAGCTATGATTTTATCTTGGAACTCTTCCATTTGGTTCCTGTTTGCATAGAAAAACAGTAATATCAGCAAATTGAGTCCGCCTTGATGCAAAACACCTTGTTATGCGTTTTATTTCTTTCAAGATTTTAAACATGGCTGCAACAGCAACTGTTGAAATTCTTCACGATAAAGGATGACAGCCAAAAACAGTTGCAGGATAAAAATTTCTTATTATATATATATTTCTTTATTATATATATTGCTAACATACGAAGTTCACCTTTTAGTATTTGTTTACTAACAGCCGCTCACATGGTTGCAGATGACATGATGTTCGCTAAGTAAAAGAATGACAACAGAAAAAAGAAAAAAAAAGAGCACAGAAAATATGCTGCAAACTGCGCCAATAATTGCTTCAAACATGTTGCAACATGAAATAAATAAGGTAGTATGAAAGTATTCCACAGAAAACTAAATTTCAAAAGACGAATAGTAAAAATGTAATAATGTTTTACTGTGTTTGTATAGCCGTGCTATTTTCTGCACGTTTTAGATTACTAAACCCCACTGATGATGGTGATATTTGTCGCCGAAACTAGTTCGGAATAATAAAGAAATAAAACGCATAACAAGGTGTTTTGCATCAAGGCGGACTCAATTTGCCAATATTACTGTTTCTCAAAAATCTAGCTTTAAGAGTATGTAGGGAGAGCAACGTGAGTATAGACTACAATCTTGTTAAATCAAAGACCGAACAATGGAAAAAAACCGCAAGACGAGAAATGAAATAAATGCAAACAAATGTTTTAAGGTATAGCTGCTCCAAGGAGAGAGTTTAATGAATCTATATCGCTGCAGGTCAACTAAGCTACTCCAGTAAATGACATCGAGTGAAGATCTGACTGAAGAATGGACAAATATTACAGGTCACTAAAGAAGTGCAAAACGAACAGCCCAAAACGAACCAGATAAGGGGAACTAAAATTTGGAACGAAGAGGAAGGAGTGGCCACAAGAAAGAAAAATAAAGCATACAGGAAGTGCTTGCAGAGCTAGACTGAGAAAGCTGAAGAGAAATATGATAACAAATAACAAAATGAAACAAAAATAGTAAGGCGGGGAGATAGATCTTCATGGGTACATTTATAAGCAACGTACCCAGGAAACAGCACATAAAATGGTCAGTTAAAGAGAACAGACGAAGGTTCTGCAAATGGAAATATCATTCCTTGAAAAGAGTAGGTAAATCACTATCAAAAATTACGGCATAATCCGGATGCAGAAGGACCAATGGAAGAAAATTAGAGGGAGGGACAGATGTAATAGATGTGACAGAATTAAAAAAGACATTCAAGAAAACAAAAAATAGAGAAGCTCCTGGATTAAACAGAATCTCAGATCTGATAACTTATGGTGGAACATTTCTAGAACTCAGAGGGTTCCGTCTCCGTAATATATGTTGGCGTACAAGTGAAATACCAGAAGAAGGTAGATGCGCTAAAATTATCTTTCATTGTTTAAAAAAGGAAGGCAAAGTAAAACAACTCGCTACAGGATAATCTATCTTCTGAATGCTTCTCATAAATTCTACAGCAAAATAATTGATGAAAGGGTTCGGAACATCGGTGATTCCAAGCGTGCTTCTGTAAAGGAACATAATAATACTCGTAGAACAGGTGTTTCATTTCCAGTAACTACAATGTGACATAACTTTTCAAGCAGAGAAAGACATACATAAGAAAATTAACACCTGCTAACATATGTATGGTACGACAAAACGAAATTAAAGGGTACAAAGAGAAGAGAAGAACAGATGAAGTTCTATAATGTCAGGGTAGTAGCCACAATAGTGTATGGGACAGGTACCTGGACATTACGATCAAAATATCTGATACGAAATTGAGATCAAAATACCGAACACCGTTTTAAATATCATAAATGAAGTTCCTTAGTTCGCTGAAAGGCTGCACGACAGAAGACAAAACAAGAAAAGGAGAAATAAGGAAACAATTGAGGATACAGTCATTAGCTAAAAAGTAATCCAACGAAAGCAGGAATGGAAGGAGTATGTGTTGCGTATGTCACCTCAGAGAATCGCTTGATAAGCAGTGGAACATAATGAAGGGTGGGAAGGCGGACGAAGAGAGGTGAGGTCGGAACAAGCCATTAGGCCTAATCCGAATGGCAGAAAAAAAAGAAGAACAGGAAGGTGAAGGTCATAAAAACAGTAATATGAAACAAATAAAAACAACGCAACTAACTATTGATAAAGTACATTACAAGACGGCAGGAGAAATACATTTTAAAAGAGACAGCGTTATTGTATCTATCCTACCATTTAGTAACACAGGATGACCCGATTACCAAGTAAATCTCCCTCTCAGCATATTGAGAAGGTTGCTAGAGAACACAAGAAACCTTAATACCTGTATCACACTCGTCTCATTCTCATTTAAAACCATACACTGCCAATCGAATTGTAAGGTTATCGGATGTAGCGCGATATCTTCTGACCACACTGCAACCGACATAGCTGTGACAGAATTTCGCGAACCCGCACTAGACAGCGTTTTACCATGAACTTCAGGATGTTTCCTAAGCAATTAGTGAGACTGACGCTAGTATAAGTACCAGGGAAAGTACAGTACTTTCCTGATTTCAAAGTTGGAATTTTTCCACGAATCGAGAAATATTACTTTCAGCCAAATTTCAATAAAAAGTTGAAGGAGAATTCGATCGCCGATTCAGCTGCTTTAGTACGCTGTACGTTAGCAGTCCCTAGGGTTAACACAGCCGCGATTAGCACGAGCAGCGGAGGGGTGGACTAACGTTTATAGAAACAAAAACAAAGATACATATGACTTAAATGGTATATAACAGTCAATGATTAGAATTTGAGATCTCTCTTTCAGATCTCAGTATGATTTGAAAGTTTTAGATGCTGCAGCTTAATGATACTGAATCAAAGGGAGCCTGGAAATATTCCAAGGGAATCATCTTCATTTAATTTATGTTCGGATCGACAAAGCACCAACAGCCTGAGTCAATATTGCACCATTACCCACCTACGACCACCATCTGGTGTTCTGAGACGTAGAATCATGTGACTAATGCAGTAGCCATTAGGAGTGCAGCATTGCAGGGGTAGGGGGTGATACGTCATGAATGAATGAATATTGCGATCCTAATGGGAAAATGTGAAAATTGTCATTTCATAATTGAATATGTAAATTGTACATTCATTTATGAAATATGATTAAAATTGAAATGGAATTAAGGAATTAGGTAATTGATAAGTTAGATGCACGATGTGGATGTTTCATGTGTTGACTTACGTTCGTCAGGATATTTGCAGAAGACTTTCTGTGGCGCAGGTATGATCGTTCAGGGTGCAGGCTGTGAGGTCACCAATCACGCGTTCGTGGGCCACTGACATGTATTGTGTCCAGTTATAACACGTGTGACAGAGAGAGTGAGTGAGAGAGAGAGAGAGAGAGGGAGAGAGAGAGAACGCAAACGATCTTGTGCCGTCATGATACGAACTAAGTCAGTTGGGCTCTGGGGCGTGTGGTGAACACACTGGGTGTGCCACTCTCTTGAATAACGGTACTTGTGTCTTGATCAGACGTCGGGAGAGCGCCCTCTGGTAACACCGATATGAGATAAGCCAGTTGGAGTTCAGACCCAGTGGCGAACACACCTGCTTGAAACTGGTTAAATAATAAAGGCAAGTCTTTTTTTCCCACAAATCCTTAGGTTAGTGGAGGCAGCCATATGTCCAGTTTTCCCGCGATTTTCTTTGCTTAGTAGAGATAAGCGTGGTGTGGTGCATTATCCTGTTGGAATATGAACTTGGCGCCATTTTTCTGGGGAAGGGGGGCGTGATTTCACTTTTCTGCCAAAATCGAAACTTCCCGCCAAAATCGGCCAATTTGATTGACGTCATCGCCGCCGTATTGGGTGATGTCATCGCCGCCATCTTGGATAACGGTACTTTGGACTGGTGCCCCCCTTGTTCCAATACTAGCCAGTAGGGCCAAAGTGCTTGAAGTCTAACAAAAAGTTGAAAGCTGTTGCTTACAAAAGACTGCAACTGCCTCTTGTTGCATTATATCCGAACATCATGTCCTCTTTACAGGCATACTATTAATTACATCGGCCAAGGCATTTTGTAGTAAGCAAATTACAGAAATCAGTGGGCATTTCTTATGTCAAAGAGTAGCCTGCAGCATTGCGTTTCGTTTTTTTAATTTTTATCCATGAAAACGCAAAACAATTCGAATTGATAATATCTTACTCTACAGGGCTGAAGCTGGCTCTTCTCATAGCAAA
Source organism: Schistocerca nitens (assembly GCF_023898315.1). NCBI lineage: Eukaryota > Metazoa > Arthropoda > Insecta > Orthoptera > Acrididae > Schistocerca > Schistocerca nitens. The sequence goes on from NC_064618.1 coordinate 253,329,493, forward strand.
TTGATGTGAACATAAGGAACTGAAAGATCATTTATGTAAGAAAAAAACATTAACTGCTAGAGTATACAGAAGTAAAATTTATAGGTCGAACATAGATGAAAAATGTAATGTATGCACACATCCGTAAAAATAGCCATGTAATCCCCAAATACTTAGCAATCTATTTATAGGCTGTCCTTTTGTAACCTAATTTAACTCCCTCATTGATTTCGCTTTCTCCTAATGACTTTTTATCCGATACAATTAAAGAGATGAGAGGAGAGGACATCTCCATGTGTCACTCCAAGTTTGATCTACAAACTTATAGAAGTGTCACCTTTAAATTTCGCTATAGAACTGGTGTTTGTTGGTGTTTACTAAATTAGAGGTATTGCTTTAGTATTTAAGCCCAGTACAGAATCATTATTAATAGTGGGTCTTAAAATGAAATGTCGCGTCCCGTTTCAAACGCGAGACCGAGCCGGCGGCGAGCTCCACACGTCGCATCATCCGAGCCTGGAATTTCTACCTCCGTACAAAGGGACGGCAGCGGACGCTTTGCTCATAGAACGCGACGCTCTCACTTTAAGCCGCAAAGCCGCGCCGAGCTGCGGTGTCCAGCCATAGGAAGTGCTCTTTTTGCGTTTCACGCTGCCGCCAATTCCCGCTCACCTGCACATATTGCGAAGTGGCGGCTGGTGGTCTGGGAACGCCACGTTCTCCAGAGAGCTATCACCGGCGCCTGCGTTTCGCAGGACAATTGCTTGAATTATAAATGGCGGAGAGCTGTCGGACGCGGCGACACAGCGCGGGAACAGATGAGCGGATTCTGCGTTGATCGACTGCCCAGCTATGGATGTCCCTCCCTGGAGGCAGAGCGTCCACCAATCCCACGAATGCGTCGTTGCCACTTCTGCGCGTAAGTAATAATCGGAAAATTAAGCTGACAGGGAGTAAAACTCCTCCGGTGCCTGAAAATCGAACCTGACAGTTTCACAAGCGAACTCCTCTCATAAAAACGTTTTTGTGTGATCAATATATATGCATATGTAATGTATTTGCTAAATAAATAAGTACAAATAAGTAGTAGTTTAGTAGTGTTGCGGGTTTTAATTCTACTTGAATTACGTAACTATTACGGCACCTCACCTCAACCTCTCGATACCAGCAATATTCTACTTGGTTTGGTTGGTTGTGGTCTTTAGTCCTGAGACTGGTTTGATGCAGCTCTCCCTGCTACTCTATCCTGTGCAAGCTTCTTCATCTCCCAGTACCTACTGCAACCTACATCCTTCTGAATCTGCTTAGTGTATTGATCTCTTGGTCTCCCTCTACGATTTTTACCCTCCACGGTGCCCTCGAATGCTAAATTTGTGATCCCTTGATGCCTCAAAACATGTCCTACCAACCAATCCCTTCTTCTAGTCAAGTTGTGCCACAAACTTCTCTTCTCCCCAATCCTATTCAATACCTCCTCATTAGTTACGTGACCTACCCACCTTATCTTCAGCATTCTTCTGTAGCAGCACATTTCGAAAGCTTCTATTCTCTTCTTTTCCAAACTATTTATCGTCCATGTTTCACTTCCATACATGGCTACACTCCATACAAATACTTTCAGAAACGACTTCCTGACACTTAAATCTATACTCGATGTTAACAAATTTCTCTTCTTCAGAAACGATTTCCTTGCCATTGCCAGTCTACATTTTATATCCTCTCTACTTCGACCGTCATCAGTTATATTACTCCCTAAATAGCAAAACTCCTTTACTACTTTAAGTGTCTCATTTCCTAATCTAATCCCCTCAGCATCACCCGATTTAATTTGACTACATTCCATTATCCTCGTTTTGCTTTTGTTGATGTTTATCTTATATCCTCCTTTCAAGACACTGTCCATTCCGTTCAACTGCTCTTCCAAGTCCTTTGCTGTCTGACAGAATTACAATGTCATCGGCGAACCTCTAAGTTTTTACTTCTTCTCCATGAATTTTAATACCTACTCCGAATTTTTCTTTTGTTTCTGTTGTGGCGTAGTAAGACAGCCACGCCACTCGGAAGTAGCCGAAAGGCACGCGCTAATCTCACGCAGATGGGCGTGAGGTCTGAAACAGGATACGTAATGAATACTATAAAGAAAAGTACGTAGCTGCTGGAATACTTAACTTTAATCCATCATTGTTGTACATCGCTCTTGACGATACAAGTGAGACTCTGTAGACACATGCAATGTTACTAATGGCGCCTTGCTAGGTCGTAGCCATTGACTTAGCTGAAGGCTATTCTAACTATCTGTTCTGCAAATGAGCGAGGCTTCGTCAGTGTGCATCGCTAGCTACGTCGTCCGTACAACTGGGGCGAGTGCTAGTCCGTCTCTCGAGACCTGCCCTGTGGTGGCGCTCGGTCTGCGATCACTGACAGTGGCGACACGCGGGTCCGACATGTACTAATGGACCGCGGCCGATTTAAAGCTACCACCTAGCAAGTGTGGTGTCTGGCGGTGACACCACAGTTTCCTTTACTGCTTGCTCAAAATACAGATTGAATAACATCGGGGAGAGGCTACAACCCTGTCTCGCTCCTTTCCCAACCACTGCTTCCCTTTCATGCCCCTCGACTCTTATAACTGCCATCTGGTTTCTGCACAAATTGTAAATAGCCTTTCGCTCCTTGTATTTTACCCCTGCCACCTTCAGAATTTGAAAGAGAGTATTCCAGTTAACGTTGTCAAAAGCTTTCTCTAAGTCTACAAATGCTAGAAACGTAGGTTTGCCTTTTCTTAATCTTTCTTCTAAGATAAGTCGTAAGGTTAGTATTGCCTCACATGTTCCAACATTTCTACGGAATCCAAACTGATCTTCCCCGAGGTCCGCTTCTACCAGTTTTTCCATTCGTCTGTAAAGAATTCGCGTTAGTATTTTGCCGCTGTGACTTATTAAACTGATAGTTCGGTAATTTTCACATCTGTCAACACCTGCTTTCTTTGGGATTGGAATTATTATATTCTTCTTGAAGTCTGTGGGTATTTCGCCTGTCTCATACATCTTGCTCACCAGATGGTAGAGTTTTGTCATGACTGGCTTTCAGTGCTCTGTCAAACTCTTCACGCAGTGTCTTATCTCCCATTTCATCTTCATCTACATCCTCTTCCATTTCCATAATATTGTCCTCAAGTACATCGCCCTTGTATAAACCCTCTATATACTCCTTCCACCTTTCTGCATTCCCTTCTTTGCTTAGAACTGGGTTTCCATCTGAGCTCTTGATATTCATACAAGTGGTTCTCTTCTCTCCAAAGGTCTCTTTAATTTTCCTGTAGGCAGTATCTATCTTACCCCTAGTGACACAAGCCTCTACATCCTTACATTTGTCCTCTAGCCATCCCTGCTTAGCCATTTTGCACTTCCTGTCGATCTCATTTTTGAGACGTTTGTATTCCTTTTTGCCTGCTTCATTTACTGCATTTTTATATTTTCACCTTTCATCAATTAAATTCAATATTTCTTCTGTTACCCAAGTATTTCTATTAGCCCTCGTCTTTTTACCTACTTGATCGTCTGCTGCCTTCACTACTTCATCCCTCAGAGCTACCCATTCTTCTTCTACTGTATTTCTTTCCCCCATTCCTGTCAATTGTTCCCTTATGCTCTCCCTGAAACTCTCTACAACCTCTCGTTCTTTCAGTTTATCCAGGTCCCATCTCCGCAAATTCCCACCTTTTTGCAGTTTCTTCAGTTTCAATCTGCAGTTCATAACCGATAGATTGTGGTCAGAATCCACATCTACCCCTGGAAATGTCTTACAATTTAAAACCTGGTTCCTAAATCTCTGTCTTATCATTATATAATCTATCTGATACCTTTTAGTATCTCCAGGATTCTTCCAGGTATATAACCTTCTTTTATGATTCTTGAACCAAGTGTTAGCTATGATTAAGTTATGCTCTGTGCAACATTCTACAAGGCGGCTTCCTCTTTCATTTCTTCCCCCCAATCCATATTCACCTACTATGTTTCCTTCTCTCCCTTTTCCTACTGACGAATTCCAGTCACCCATGACTATTAAATTTTCGTCTCCCTTCACTACCTGAATAATTTCTTTTATCTCGTCATACATTTCATCAATTTCTTCATCATCTGCAGAACTAGTTGGCATATAAACTTGTACTACTGTAGTAGGCATGGGCTTTGTGTCTATCTTGGCCACAATAATGCGTTCACTATGCTGTTTGTAGTAGCTAACCCGCACTCCTATTATTTTATTCAAAAATATTCTACTGTGTTTCTGTAAAATAGTTAACGTATTTCTGTGACAACATTCTGATTTGATTTCATTAATGTAGAGGTACTTCGATACATCGATATGTATATATTGCAATGATATTATTCTTATGTGTATTCTTTCTTTTCTCACTATGATCTTTGAGGTACTTGTAACTCTGAATTTTGGGTGCGTAAGCGGTTATTAGAGAGTCAAGCTTTGGTCGTCATGTTCAAAAGACGCAAATTGTAGTCAGTTTATGAAATGTGAACTTTAACAGTGAGGAAGATATTTTCAAGTATGTTTTATATTGTGAAGTGATGTTTTGCAACGAGTTACGTGATATTGCAACAAAAGTAATAAAAAAGAAGTGTAAATTAAATTCGAAGTGCTGATTACTTTTTACATCACCATTGCCCTAACTTGCAAAAGTTTAATCTTCAAGAATGGTTTATGAAACACATCTATATAACTTTTGAATATCGCAGAATAACACCTAGGCCTTTTTGCATCCGAGCTTAGAATCATCATTACCTAGATTTTCGACGATTGAGCCATGAGTTCACAACGAGACCAGCGTGGGAAACACGAAAAGATGAGTGCCTAGTTTATCTATTATTTCAAGAAATGACTTTATTAACTGTGCTCTAATGACACCTGCCACATAATATAACTTTGTTGTTGCCCGAAAATGCAATATTTAACAGCGTGAGCAACACTACAATCATAATTAATTTTTGACCTTTGTTGTGGTAAGGTTGTTAGAGGCTGCAATTTTGATATCAAATTGTTAAGTAAATTAATTAAATTGATCAATTAATCTTTAGATACGCTATATAATCGTATTACTATGGTAGATTCGAGCAAACAGCAATTTAATGTAGGCGATTTAGTAAGTATTTCAAAACACAAGACAACATTTGAGAAGTTATACATGCCAAACTGGTTAACCGAGATACTCACAGTTTCCAAAGTGCAGAGAACGAATACTGGAGCCCACCTCTTAAAGGACAGCAGAGCTACTGAAATTGCAGGATGCTTTTACATACAAGAGTTACAGAAGAGCTCGGAACCAGATGTGTATCTCGTAGAGAGGTTCATACGGTGTCGAGGGAATAGAGCGGTGGTTAAATGGCTTGGTTTTCCCGCATCACGAAACAGCCGCATCGACGCTGACGATCTGTTATATAACAGGGAGCGCAGACCACGAGCACCTCAGTAGCATAACATGCGTGGTAGGAGACGCATTAGAGGAGCAAACGGTATTCTCGACAAACGACCAGTCGAATTACACATTCCTGGATATAGCTACCGTGGACCTGGAGCAAAACTTCAAAATCGATTGGCACGCGGTGATAAGGAAATAAATCTACTCGACGTAGAGTGTGTGGAACACGACATCGCTTACACAGCAAATAAAGATCGTCACACCGCCGATCGAGTTTTAGCTGATAAAGCTAAGGCAGTACATTCGAGAAAGGATATTGGTATAGGTCGACGCAATGCAGCATTTGCAGCAGAAAAAACTATGCATACTAGAGTTGTGTTTGGGTATGTAGAAGTTGAGCCAGCTACTAAGGAAGAAGATGAAAAACAAAGGGCGCATGAAAAATTGTATCTTGATAGTGTTGTATGCAGCTAAAGGCGCCCTGAAGCAGAAAGGAGCGAGAAAGAAAAGATCGATTAAACCACCCAGGGTTCTACCAATACCCAAGACATCGGGTGGAATTATTCTATTTGTTATTCCTGCCTTAGCCGTTCTCTCAGCGTTGGGTTCAGTGGCTGGAGGTGGTGCGGCTATTACCAGGACAGTCAAGAATGCACAAAGTTCTCAAGAGCAACTGCAGGAGGCACGGAGACATGACCGCATGATGGAGGCAGCAGCCATAGGAAAAGGGCTATACTTGAAACCAAACAAGAAACGACTAGGTCTCTTCATAACCAAAAAACAAGCCCCCTAGCAGTCCTGTCAGACAGGCCGCTTACAAATACAGGTCTACTTAAGTTTGTTACGAAGAAATTCAACATTCCGAGGTGTGTTTCTGCGGAACACATTAACGAAGATTATGTGGGTATCAGGAGAATGCGGAATTGTGAATTTGGATGTAGGAGGAGGACCTGGAACTCACTGAGTAGCATATGTTAAAAAAAGAAATGCAAATTACGTCTACTATTTCGACTCATTCGGTGACCTCCAACCTTCAGAAGAATTACAACGATACTTCACAGGCAGAAATGTGTTCTACAATTTTCTACGCTACCAAGACTGTGGTAACGTGGTGTGTGGTCATCTATGCATCATGTTCCTATCTATGCATCATTCACCAGTAGACGCTTAGATGCAATGTCGTACACTCTGACATTAAAAGAACGATCGTCTGTACTGCGTGCGAATTACTTCCCACCAATTGATTTAAGCGTTGGAGATCGGAGCATCTCGCTGATTGGACTGGAGACATACAACACCATCCCAAATATCACAGAGGCTAACAATAAATTAAAAATATGGCATTTCAGTCTCTGATCGCAATTTTTATTTTCAATTACCGGTTTCAGGCTAGCTGCCCATCTTCAGACCATGATCTGAAGGTGGGCAGCTAGCCTGAAACCGGTAACTGAAAATAAAAATAGCGATCAAATACTGAAATGCCATATTTTTATTTAAAGAACGATCCCTGAAATCCCATTAAGATAATCATGTCTAGTTTTGATAACAATAAATTGCCTCTGGAAGTTAATGGTAAAGAAGAAATCGTAGAAATTGAACCCGGTGCATACGACATTGATGATTTAAACGAAATTTTAAAACAGTCTGGAAAAGGGATTGAGCTCCGTGCAAACATGAGTACATCTGAAATAAGGACGGTGAATGCTTCGATTGACTTTAAGCAGAAAGGTTCAATAGGCCCACTACTGGGTTTCACAAAGAGACAGGTTTTGAAGACAGATCCCCATAAATATTACAAATCTGATCAGACAGTGGATATTCTCCCTGTCAGTACAATCCGTGTTGAGTGTAACATTGCAACGAACTCATATCTCAACGATTGATTGCTTCATTCAATTTGCCGATTCTTCCCATCAGTTGGAACAGGGTATAAGATTTTTGAGACTCGTACAAGCGCTATATACCTTCCAGCAACAGTTCAGACATTGAACTATCTGGAGCTGCGTATTGTGGATCAGAATAACCAACTTTTTGACTTTCGTGATGAGGAAATCATTCTAGGACTACATCTACGACAAGATGGGAGTAACCAGTGCACGCAGCGCACAGCATAACACTTCGCAGCAGCACCGAAAGGTGATAACACGTGCGAACTATACGTTTCTTAAATCAGTAGGCTTGAAACCTCACAATGACGTCGTCGCTCAATGTATCTTACCCAGCGGAATATGATGAGCGAATCATACGCCAGGAATACTTCTCGCATAAACCTTATGCTTCAACAACATTTAACAAGAACTATGATATTAGGACTGTCATCCAGCATCAAGACGCTTTAACTCTTCCACGCAAGAATTTCATATATTTGGATGGATACTTTAAGAAAAAGTATGGTAAAAAAAGGATGGTAGTCATACAGTGGGATCAAGACTTACACGTAATGCTTTGGCATTCCTGTTCCAGAAACACATTATGAACTTAATGGGGTAGAGATTGATTATACAGGTAATGTCGGCATTGCATCAACCCTTAAAATATATGTCTCATCACCACCCTCGGATTTGAATGACTTAGATAATGCAGGATGGTTCATAGAGGAGCCCGTGGGCAGAACAGCAGAGGGGTACCGCCGATTTACTGCATGCATACCTCTAAAAATTCTTATGGGGTACTTTGAAGACATGCACCGAATTATTATGAATGCTAAACAGGAGCTTATTCTGGTATGGAGGGCAACACGTAGCAACTCATACATTAAGGAGCTCAAGAGGAGAATCAGATCTTCATTAATAAAATGATATGGAAATTGCCGCACATCACTGTGGCAGACGAGGAGCGTTTGAAGCTATTAAAAGTTCTGAATACCGGTACATATCTGCCATTAACTTTCTGCTCATGGGAGGTTTTTGAGTACCCAGTGCTACCGACAGCGAGCAGACAAACATGGGCTATTGAAACCTCAGTGCAGCTGGAGACACCTAGATTCATCATACTTGCATTCCAGACCTATAGAAGGGGGAATTTAGCAAGTGATTCCACCGTATTTGACAACTGTAATTTAAATGATGCCAAGGTCTACTTGAATTCCGAGTTCGATCCATATGACAGTTTACTGCTACAGTGGGACTGGAATGTATAGTCCAGCATTTGACATGTATGCAACGTTCCGTGCTACTTACTATGAAGGTGTTGACGCGGAAGGATGCCTACTCAGTCCACGGAAATTCAGGGCGCTGGCACCAATCATCGTTATAGTCTGTTCTAATCAGAATGAGATAATTAAATCAGGATCAATAGATGTACGAATCGAATTTGAATCTTCATCAAATTTCCCAGAACACACTGCAGTGTACGCTCTAGTTCTACATAAGCGTGTAACTAACTATTGCCCACTTACTTGTGTTGTGCAGCGTGCTGTATAAATGACCAAGTGCTGTGGCATGCCCACAGCATTTCACAGTGACAACTTGTACTGTGAAAGTCGCTGTCGACATTCAAGGTTTCTATGATAATGAGAGTAGACAATTCGTATTTAAGGATGTTGCACTCATAGCGTAAACATAAGATGCTGGTATAATAGAGGCGTTGTTAGCAAGAATTGCGTCACCGAGGCCTTTCAAGGATGTGAACTGCGCTAAAACACGGACTGCAAAGTGGCTAACACGTTTCTTTCATGGTTTCCACAGGAACGATCCTGGTATACCTTATAAATAAATGACGACGTCACTTCGAATATTCGATCATCCCGAGACCATCATCTACTCAAAGGCAAGGAGAAGATTGCATGGATGCAGCGAATCTTGAAGTTTGCATTTATTCAAGACCTGGAATTCTGCGTGTGCCCTGCTATCCATAAGCTTAGGAAGAAGAAGATGTGTGAAAATAGTGGTGTGTCTACTTATGAAAATGTAAAATTAATTTTTAGTTGGATTAATGAAAATAAATGAATTTTTACCTCACATTCTGTGTTTTTCTTTCTTTCACCCTAGCTCCTACTTAGATAGCACTTAGCTTTGCCCAGATTCTATGCCTGTGGCTTTGTATAAGCACAGGAGATATAATTTCAGCCATGTTTGCTATATGTCTTTGGAAGCGGACACGATCAAGCGCTGCCTGTTCCCAAAAACCTATACATGCAGCACGGTAGGCGAAATACCATTCAGTCATTACATATATTTTGTTTCCCTCCATTTAAGCGTCACCTCCCTCATGCTTTAAACTAATATCATGTGCATCTTGCATAGCCTTTATATTCATTTGCAAGGGCAGGGATTTGTGAAATAACAAGAAAGACGTACAGTAACAAATAACAATTTTTTATTCAGACATAAATACTCACAGTATTAATACAGCTTTACATACCCAAATCTTGTTGTTTTTACACTACACAAAATAATACTGCTTTTAAATTCACAGTTCTCCTAACTGTTTGAAATTATTTTTGTTTATAGTTCATAGATTTTTTGTACTTTACGTTGCAGTACAGTTTACAGCTATTGCAGAGGTATAGTTTCTCTGACACTAACACTATTACTAGTGAAATTCCACCTAAACGGAAGACTTAATTTATACTTTGAACTGGGTGGCTCTAAACATTTTCCACCTCAAGCAACTGAAATAATTTAATAATACATTGAAGAGGATGGCCCTAAAATGTTCACCCCAATCTGCTGCACTAAAATGAACTGGGTGGAACTCAAAACTATTAAGAAATGGCTCTGAGCACTATGGGACATAACATCTGTGGTCATCAGTCCCCTAGAACTTAGAACTAAACCTAACTAACCTAAGGACAACACACACATCCATACCCGAGGCAGGATCCGAACTTGCGACCGTAGCAGTCGCGCGGTTTCCGGACTGAGCGCCTAGAACCGCTAGACCACCGCGGCCGGCAAAACTAGTAAGACTTGGATAGCTAGCGGTAGGTGAAACTTAAAAACTACTCTATTGACACATGCACTCATACACTCACACACGCACATGAAGTTCAAAAGTGAGAAACACTGGAAAATATTTTTTTCCTTCATTTACAATTTTTTAACTTTTTTGATGATTTTGGTTCAATTTCTTAAATCTTTTATATACATCGCACATTTTCACTTTTTTAATAGTTTTTTTATAATGTTTTTCCCAACACATATTGATTATACTCGTGCTGAGATATTATTGTAGTTATTTAAAAAAAACGGAAAAATTTACAAATAGGCATACATATTTACACAGACATCGACATTCAAGCGCACCCACAAGCATACACACAGATGCCCATAAGCACTCACACATTCAGGCATGCCATGCTCTGAATATAATGGTAAGTCGCTTGTCATTTCATGCAAACTAGCAGGGTATATGAGTTCTGCCTCCACCACATACTCTACATCTGAATCAGCCGCCAGACCCAATATTTTTTCACCTAATCCGTCTAATTCATTTTTACGCAGCCATTGAAACCCACAAAATGGCAGTGGATGCACCGTGGCGTGCCCGTATAAGTTATTCACATCCAAATATAGAATATAACTTTAATCGAGCGATGCGTTAAACCCCGCACCAATATGTGGATTATTTGCCTTGGCTTGTCTATGGACACACTGGCAAAGTCCTCCATGGATCACGTGCTCAGAGAAAAGAAGCATATCGGCACCAGTCAAAAGTTCGATGCTGCGCCTTGTTTTCTTGAGTACTGCATCCCAGGACAACCCAGGTGGGGTCCAGAGAGTACGTGGCCATACATACTCTCAGGAACGTTTCAGAAACTTCCGCAAGCAAGCGCACGTTGGTGTCCATGTATAGTCTTGCGTATTCACCTAAATTTGGAATGTTGAATTCCCGCCAGACATTCACAGCTAGCTCATAATTTGCACTAGTTATGGCATCGCCTGTGAGAGTACCGGTAAATGCAGAAATGTCGGGTAGCCTTACTACCCAGATACTCATTATGGAAAACTCCTTTCCTAGTCACAAGCTGAAACTGTTCCTCATTAGGGTAGGCAGATCGGGTGATATCCACATACTTCCAAGGTAGAGGTTCAAAGAATTTCTGGAGTGGCGCGTGCATAAAACGTAGCGTGTCAAGGAAGTGGAGCGTAATTTTTGGCATCATTCATTTGGAGAATGAAATATACTTCTCAAAACAGTCAGGCAGGACACTGACCTGATTTTTCTCCCAACCGAAACTAACCAATTGGTTAACTAGAAAGTGAGTGTCATAATCATTTAGATTATGGAAGGAAACGGGTATGTGTCTTGTGATAACTGATACTTCTAATTACATGCGTTGTGAGCTGCACTTGGAACTTCCCCGTAAGGTGACAATGATCTCTACACGGAGATCCAACTCTCATGTCTAATGGCAGCCCACGGCATCATTGTATAATTTTTTATCCTCCTCTGATTCGGTCAGGGGGATGTTGGTGTTGTAAAGCTTGAACATCCGATGAGAGTTCTTCAAGCTCAGTGAGCAACCGAACTGCAGGGTTATCTCCAACATAAGATTCAAAGCGGTTAAGACTTGAATAATAAGAACATGCAATTTGGTACGCTGCTACATACGGTATGTGTTTTTGCGTGAAGGTGGTACGTGAGGCTAAGGGGTTCCCTTCACAGCGGGTAATAGGGGCAAGGAGACATTCGAAGTCTGTGTATACAACAAACGGACATCGTTCCTGGTGGTGAGCATTCTTGAATTTAATGAACTTGTTTTCTTCTGTAGGCAAAACAACACGTACCTGTTCCTTGGATTCACAGTCCTCCAGATACCTTTTTAAATACTTTTCTTCTGAAAAGTTATTTAGACACCTGAAGCAAAAGTGTTTCTTATCTTTATGGTTCAAAAATAGTTCAAATAGCTCTGAGCACTATGGGACTTAACATCTGAGGTCATCAGTCCCCTAGAACTTAGAACTACTTAAACCTAACTAACCTAAGGACATCGCACACATCCATGCCCGTGGCAGGATTCGAACCTGCGACCGTAGCGGTCGCGTGGTTCGAGACTGAAGCGCCTAGAACCGCTTGGCCACTCCGGCCGGCTCTTTATGGTTAAACAATTGACTGCAAAGGAGGCGGGGCATGTCTTTGATCCATACATAATGCTGATTGTCACCTTCAGAGAAGAGCAGCATCTTTTCATGAAGATGACGCTCACCTGCGTATTTCGAAAAATTGAGTGTCATGATCATCTGGATTGCTTTTCTGCTTCTTCTTCAGGACATAAACCTATCGCAGACTCGCGGCATTCCCGCTACGTAAGCAAATCTTTTGAAAGATATTTCCGCCATTAGACTGTAGCTAAATATTCATTTATATCACACAAGAATAATTTCGGCTTTATGGCCATTCTCAAGTGCAAATTGAAATGTCATAAAATGTCCGACCTCCTAAATGAGAGAAGCAAGTTATTTACCAGTATGACTGATAGGTTAGCAGTGAATATTGCTCGTTTAGACATTTATATAGATAAAACTACTGTAAATTTATTTTAAGATTTATTATCTATTCAGAGAATGTTTAAGAATTACGTTGACATATACACATTTTCGAGGCATCACCGAGTTTGTAACGACAGCACCAGTTAACAAGACCTCTAAATGGTGATTAATTATTAAAGTAAATTACGGAAATGAATGACAAGTTACAACAAGTCGCTGTTAGCTCATAAATGCAAGATGTCATGACCAAATTAATACAGAAATCGCCCCCTTTACTGTCGTAGTGATATGGTAGAGATACTGCTCTGAGTATTTTTCGTTTGACGTAATAAACGTTTTCTCATAGTGGATGTGGAATAAACAAGAATACAAACATTTTATTTGCAGTGGAACAAATTTGTATCTTTTTCTTTTGAAGTGTGGACTATAGCTTGAATAAATTTCAATTGTGTAATTTGCATCAATTAATTTTCATCTCGCACCCTCCTAAGTCTCATGAAACACAGCTTCGTTAAAGGCCATCTGATCACGACAATGAGTCATTTCGCCTTGCCAGTGCTGTTTCACAACAGTAAGATCCTGTGCTCATCTTTCGTACTAACACTAAGTCACGATGAGCCTTACATTCCTACGTGCTTCGGGAAGAGAGAACGAGTGGACGAGTACGAAGCGACTGTGGAGCCACAGTCATTCTCGCAGAACTACTGCAGCAACAAAGGAAGCCCATTAGGACTGATGTAATAGAGGCACCTTAATTTTTGAAGTATGCAACCCGCAATATTGGACTCGTGCTCGCTCTGTTTCTGATCTCTACCAAGCAGATGTGATATACAGGGGCATGGTGTCAGCACATCACATTTCTGGTTGTGGTTGGCTTTCTTGACGCTGGAGCAACTGCTCCTCAATCAAGTAGCTTCTCAGTTGGCATCATGAGGCTGAATGCACCATAGTCCATTTTTCCCACCAAGGAAAAGTCCCTGGCAGTATTGGGAATTGGACTTGGGCCCTCTGCATTGTTACCAGGATTCATTGAGCTACGGAGGTGAACATACGAAGATTAAGTGATTACATTTGGGCTATACAAAGTGAGAAATTAATACAAAGAGCTACCACCTCTGAGCTTCAATGACAGGTACAGGTAAGCCATTCTATGTTGTTTGAACTCTATCCCAGTGTTGATCAATCACAGTGACTTGCAAGTGGTGGAATGACAGTCTTTTGGCAACCGATGACCTGACAGATGTGCTAGCCAGGGCATTGAACACCAACTGTATGAAGGAAGATCAGAGCAGCTGGGGTAACTTGCTCTCTTGCACTGTCTTGCTGAAAGACAACGTCACGGGCATTTTGTGGGCAGTGCACTGTCTCACGCCATAACATGTAGAACAGTAGTGGTTACTGGCCACAAGTTGGGTGAACTAGAGGTGATCATACTGTGTACCAAATGCCACCTCACGCCACTTCATATCACCACAACAGATGCTGGGCCAATATGACAGTGGCAAATTTCATTCTTCTCGGACCTCCTTCACAAGCGGATATTTCCATTTATGCTCTACACAGACTGGGGATGCGTCTGAAATGGTGACATTGCACCACTCCTGCATTCTGTGTTCTCGTTGGACGCACCCCAGCCAGTACGCTGGTCTCTAGTGCCACATCAGAGGAAGCTATTCAATGATCGCCTTGCTGACAGTCTGTGGTAGTATGGCGTAGTCGTTCTCTTTGTGGATATCTCTATCGTTGCAAAGAAGCCAATTTCCTCACGAAAGTATGTGTTGTGGCTGTATGATCTGACATGGCCATGCAACGGGCCCTAGTCGCATGAAGCCATTGAGATCCTTCAATTGAGATCCTACATGTCCCTCCCCCCTCCTTCACCCTCAGACCCATCGATATAAACCCATCGGTGTAATGCTCTCGTGACGGTCGTGGTATTCCGAACAACGCGAGCAGCAGAATCACAGAATGATGACACGCAGCCTCCACAGGCCTCGCGCTGCCGCAGTCGAATTCCGAGGCATGCTAGCACACATTTCTCTTTCTTAGACGAGGCGTATCATAATCTTCTCAAAACAACCAACACTCAAATGCGACGTCTGAGTGATAAGCCCTCTGCTTAATCGTTATTTCTGTACAAAATGTGGATGGCGTTTCGCCATACTTGCTTGTGCTGAAATTTTCATCATACGCGTATACAAGCACGTAGTACGCTTCATGTCTGTTTGACGTATGTTGCATGCTGCCTTCATGAAGATGAAATTTTAATTGCCAGCAGTGTATACAGGGTCTTCCATTGATCGTGACCGGGCCAAATATCTCACCAAATAAGCGTCAAACGAAAAAACTACAAAAAACGAAACTTGTCAAGCTTGAAAGGGGAAACCAGATGGCTCAATGGTTGGCCCGCTAGATGGCTCTGCCACAGCTCTAACGGATATCAACTGCGTTTTTTTATAAATAGGAACCCCCGTTTTTATTACATATTCGTATAGTACGTAAAGAAATATGAATGTTTTAGTTGGACCACTTTTTTCGCTTTGTGATAGATGGCGCTGTAATAGTCACAAACATGTGGATCACAATTTTAAATTAACAGTTGGTAACAGGTAGGTTTTTTAAATTAAAATACAGACAGTAGGTACGTTTGAACATTTTATTTCGGTTGTTCCATTGTGATACACCTACCTTTGCGAACTTATCATTTCTGAGAACGTATGCTGTTACAGCGTGATTACCTGTACATACCACATTAACGCAATAAATGCTCAAAATGATGTCCGTCAACCTCAATGCATTTGGCAATACGTGTAACGACATTCCTCTCAACAGCGAGTAGTTCGCCTTCCGTAATGTTCGTACATGCATTGACAATGCGCTAACGCATGTTGTCTGGCGTTGTCGGTGGATCACGATAGCAAAATACCCTTCAGCTTTCCCCACAGAAAGAAATCCGGGGACGTCAGATCCGGTGAACGTGCGGGCCATCTGTCATGAAACATGCTATTCAATACCGCTTCAACCGCACGCGAGCTATGTGCCGGACATCCATCATGTTCGAATTACTTCGCCATTTTGTCATGCAGTGAAACATCTTGTAGTAACATCGTTAGAAAATTACGTAGGAAATCAGCATACATTGCAGCATTTAGATTGCCATCGATAAAATGGGGGCCATTTATCCTTCCTCCCATAATGCCGCACCATACATTAAATCGCCAAGGTCGCTGAAGTTCCACTTGTCGCAGCCAACGTGGATTTTCCGTTGCCCGGTAGTGCATATTATGCCGGTTTACGTTTCCGGTGTTGGTTAATGACCCTTCGTCGCTAAAAAGAACGCGTGAATAAAACCTATCATCGTCCCGTAATTTCTCTTGTGCGCAGTGGCAGAACTGTACACGAAGTTCAAAGTCGTCGCCATGCAGTTCCTGGTGCATAGAAATATGGTACGGGTGTAATCGATGTTGATGTAGCATCCTCAACACCGACGTTTTTGAGATTCCCAGTTCTCACGCAATTTGAATGCTACTGATGTGCGGATTAGCCGCGACAGCAGCACCTAGTTGGGTGGTTGACCTTTCACTTGTAGCTGAAGACTTCCTGTTTCCTTAAATAACGTAACTATCCGGTGTACGGTCCGGACACTTGGATGACATCGTCCAGAATACCGAGCATCATACATAGCACATGCCCGTTGGGCATTTTGATCACAATAACCATACATCAACAAGATATCGACCTTTTCCGCAATTGGTAAACGGTCCATTTTAACACGGGTAATGTTTCACGAAGGAAATACCGTCCGCACTGGCGGAATGTTACGTGATACCACGTACTTATACGTTTGTGACTCTTACAGCGCCCTCTATCACAAAACGAAAAAAGTGTTCCAACTAAAACATTGATATTTATTTACGTACTACACGAATAAGTAATAAAAATAGGGTTTCCTATTTAAAAAAAACACAGTTGATATCCGTTTGACCTATGGCAACGCCTTCTAGCGGACCAACCAGCCTCCTTCAAGCTAGACGAGTTTCGTTCTTTGTAGTGTTCTCTTTTGATGCTTATTTCGTGAGATATTAGGTTCGGTCACTACCAATGGACCACCCTGTATATAAGACCTCACACAGGCGCCATTTGCGTAGCGATAGACTGGGAACCAGTGATACAGAAGGTGTTTGTCAGTCATAGGTACAAAGGAAAGGGACGAGTATAGGAAAATGACCTGTCCAAACAGGCCTCGGCAGGCCATTTGTACCGACCGGCCGCCGTGTCATCCTCAGCTAACAGGCGTCACTGGATACGAATATGTGGGGGCGCTCCGTCCTCCCGGTCCTTGTTAAGTTTCGAGACTTGTGCCACTACTTCTCAACCAAGTAGCTCCTCATTTGGCCTCACAAGGGCTGAGTGCACTCCACTAGCTAACAGTGCTCTGCAGCGTGCACGGCCATCCATTGAAGCGCTTAACTTTGGTGATGTGACGGGAACCCGTGTTACGACAGTGGCGAGCCGTTGATCCAGAGGACAATGAAATAAGCAAATACTCCTAACAAAATATAGATCCGGAAACCAACACTTTCTCCGATATGACATATGCTCAAGTGGAGTCATGCCAGTATTGTATAGTCTGTCTGTAAACTCAAGAGCGAGCAGCCCTTTTGGTGGGGGAAGTGGCCATTCCCGGAAGAACCCTGCCACTGGACTACAGGGCAACCCAAAATCAGTTACCCGTTACCTATCTAGCGGTGTAGTTCGGCGTGCAGTGATATACGTCGTTTCTGTTCGTGGGATCGTAGTTGCCAATCTCAGTCAGTTGACTTTGTGTACTCACTGATATACTTCAGTATCCGGAAGTGATTGATAATCGCCCTGCATTGCAAGAAAATGTGCAGAATACGAAGGAGATATTTGCGCAGAACGAGCGTTCGATCGTCTCTAACGTTATTACAGCTTGTGTTAAGGAAGCTACACAAAAAGAACTGTTGGCTAATATTACCAGTCCCAATCAAAGGGATGCAGTTTATGCAAACGTCAGCCTCGCCAAAATAGGACGCATAAGGAAGGAACGCGAAAACAAGGCGCATGGTTTACTGGAATCACCGCGAAGGAAAACTAATAATTTTGGGAGGAAACCCATCGATGTAGACAGTTTCACAAAATCGGTCATTCGACAAACAATGGAGGACTTTTACATAAACCAAAAACTAATGCCCACATTACGGAAATTACTAACTGGCGTGAAACAAAAAGTACATTTTCGTTGCAGAAAGATGTTTTACACAAGACGTTGCGTGAAATGGGATTTACCTGGAAATACTTTTCAGACATGTTTACGAAGGCAAAGACAAAAAAGCAGTGCGAATCGAACTAATACAACACACGTAATTAAAAATATCTAGTTACTTTTTAAACACCCTTCGTGTTGCAAGAATTGTTAAGTTTTAATGCAGGTCTTCAAAGAAAACTTCTATCTTTTAGTAGAAACACAAAGTAAGAACAAGCCTTAAATTCTACAGACTGATTGCACTATATCTGCTTCGTCTTACGAATAGAGGAACATACATTCATACGAATACACATTCGGTTCTATGTTTTTAGTAGAATCCTGATTTCCGTTCTTATGTTAATATTATTTACTCTATAATGTTTATTTTAGAAGAAGCTTTTGTTTTCGTTATACTCTTAACGAATTTGTCTAAAAATAAACGCAGACGGGACGTATCTGTACACGGCGTCGTCACAGATTTAAAGCCCGCGCCGCGGCAGGGACTGTACTACGTTGTGGAACAGCCTGTAGAAGCGCCCTGTGATGTAGCAGGGTAGCCAGAGTGGGGACTCGCGCGCTCGCTCTTCAGTTTACCGACAGGCTATAATACTGTATTATTTTCAGCATCATCTGTATGTATGCACTGATAGCTTGTCATCTATAAACCAAATGACGTAAATTTGAATTTCATCGGGAACTAACACATCCCTTGATTTTTAAAAAACGTGATTTCGGTGCTGCAAAATATTCAGAAGACCTAACGGCCCTAAAAAGAAAGAGCAACCATAGCACATTTGCTAACCACCATTTCGGAGCACTGCAAGTTCTGATAAATACAAAGCGATAAACTGCTCTCGTTTGATTTACTTGTGCATCGATCGTGGTTCGCCGATACCATGGCCACCATAGCCACCAGCTTCCCTTATTTGAACTCGTTTGACCTTTTTTTTAATGTTGATAGTTCAGAGCTTTGGTGTATTCCAACTCTGTTGAAAGTGTCAGTGAACTCGGGAAACGCATTATGATGGTTGTCAATGCATTCTGGAAGTTTTGAACGGTTACCAGGATCGATGAAGAGAAGTGCTGAGGCCTGCCTTCAACATGAACGATCGTGTCGGGGAACTCATTGGTTTCCAGGCCTATTTTTATTAGGATTATTTACTTGCTTCAATGTCATCTACTTGCCCGTTTTGTTTGTGCCTATAATCTTCAAATAGCCAGCGGCCTTGCTGCAGTGGTAACACCAGTCACCGTCAGATCACTGAACTTTTAAGCACTGTCGACCTTAGAAAGTACTTGGGTGGGTGACCGTCTTGGCCTGCCGAGAGCTGTTGGCGAGCAGGATGCACTCGGCCCTTATGAGGCCTATTTAGGAGCTATGTGACTGAGAAATAGCGGCTCGAGCCACGAAAACAGACGACGGCCGGGAAAGTGGTATGCTGACCACATGCCCCTCCGTATCCGCATCCAGCGATGCCTATCGGCTGAGGATGACACGGAGGGAGAGAATATAATCTTCAAATGACCTATAGTACGCAGTTTTGTCAAGGTTTCAGATTGAGACTTAATTTTAAATACAAGTAATCTTATTAATTATAAGTTATTGCATCTGAGTGGAGCGTTTGCGGTTAACAATAAATAAAAGGATAAGATGTGCCAGCAGCTGTAATGTTAGTAATGGACATTATAATTCTTTTTAGCTTCATAAAAATTCTGTTCTGTGTCCACATCTACTTGGTTTGAGCTGCCATGATGAAATAATATCGCTCTGTCGTACACTGCTATGAACAGATAGAACAATAATATGGCAATTGTATCATAATTCTCTCAGAGTAACTTTTAGTTAATATTGTGTGGTATATATAATGTAGGAAGGAACACCAGCAACTTAGATCACTAAAGTTTATTTTTTAAGTTTCTGTCGGAGTGACGTTAAAATTATTTTATTTTAATTGTGGTGAATAGTTTCTGACTACGTTGTCCGTTCTCAGACAATAGCTTACAAACAATGGCTGTTAATGTAATCTTTAAAAAATCACACAACTCTCATTAGTGTAATCAACACTGCGTAGCTTCTTTGTAAATGTTAACATACATTTACACCAATGCACACATATAAAATTGCCACAACTGGTATTTTTACGTGTATACCATAGTAATGCTTATTTAGAATTCAGTAACCTCATAAAAACAAATAGCGATGGATCCCTCCAAAAGCACGTGGTATGCTGAAGGGCGATGTTGTGACCAAGTCCAAGTAAAATTGACGGAGGTCGCTAGTGGCTATGTATGATATTCTTACGCTCTGCGGAGGTATGCATGCTTCATGTTTCTACAGTGTTTATCACCATATTCATTAAATAGTACTAATCCAAGTACAAGTTTGACGACCCCTAATACAATCTGCTAAAGAATGATAATTTACTAATTAAAACAGTGAAAAGTCAAAAAGCATTAAAAATACAACGCCATAATGATGTGTAGTCAATCATTTGAAGCGGCTGTAAGCCGTGATCAAAATGTACTGCTAAAATATGGAAAGGGTACATAGTCGGTAGCCGCGCGGGATTAGCCTAGCGGTCTAGGGCGCTGCAGTCATGGATTGCGCCGCTGATCCCGGCGGCGGTTTGAGTCCTCCCTCGGGCATGGGTGTATGTGTTTGTCCTTAGGATAATTTAGGTTAAGGAGTATGTAAGCTTAGGGACTGATGACCTTAGCAGTTAAGTCCCATAAGATTTCACACACTTTCGAACATTTTTTGAACATAGTCGGTAATGAGTATACTGACGCATTACAATATGCTCTATTAATGGGAGATTCCTTTCGTGCCTCGGATAACAGATTTACATTTACTATTAACTTTTCTTTAATTTTCAAAATAACTGTGATATGAAATTATAATATAAAAGTGCAAAGACTGTTTCTCGTATTCACCGTTAGTGGGTCATGGACTGTGCGGCTGGTCCCAGCGGAGGTTCGAGTCCTCCCTCGGGCATGGGTGTGTGTGTTTGTCCTTAGGATAATTTAGGCTAAGTAGTGTGTAAGCTTAGGGACTGATGACCTTAGCAGTTAAGTCCCATAAGATTTCACACACTTTCGAACATTTTTTGAACATAGTCGGTAATGAGTATACTGACGCATTACAATATGCTCTATTAATGGGAGATTCCTTTCGTGCCTCGGATAACAGATTTACATTTACTATTAACTTTTCTTTAATTTTCAAAATAACTGTGATATGAAATTATAATATAAAAGTGCAAAGACTGTTTCTCGTATTCACCGTTAGTGGGTC
This sequence comes from Schistocerca nitens, assembly GCF_023898315.1. Taxonomy (NCBI): domain Eukaryota; kingdom Metazoa; phylum Arthropoda; class Insecta; order Orthoptera; family Acrididae; genus Schistocerca; species Schistocerca nitens. The sequence continues at coordinate 253,350,900 of NC_064618.1, forward strand.
ATGGACTGTGCGGCTGGTCCCAGCGGAGGTTCGAGTCCTCCCTCGGGCATGGGTGTGTGTGTTTGTCCTTAGGATAATTTAGGTTAAGAAGTGTGTAAGCTTAGGGACTGATGACCTTAGCAGTTAAGTCCCATAAGATTTCACACACTTTCGAACATTTTTTGAACATAGTCGGTAATGAGTATACTGACGCATTACAATATGCTCTATTAATGGGAGATTCATTTCGTGCCTCGGATAACAGATTTACATTTACTATTAACTTTTCTTTAATTTTCAAAATAACTGTGATATGAAATTATAATATAAAAGTGCAAAGACTGTTTCTCGTATTCACCGTTAGTGGGTCATGGACTGTGCGGCTGGTCCCAGCGGAGGTTCGAGTCCTCCCTCGGGCATGGGTGTGTGTGTTTGTCCTTAGGATAATTTAGGCTAAGTAGTGTGTAAGCTTAGGGACTGATGACCTCAGCAGTTAAGTCCCATAAGATTTCACACTCATCTGAACATTCTGTTAGTGAGTCATATGCGTACACAAAAGCGTACTTTACAATTAAATTTCGTTTTTTGGAAGGGCAAAGTAACTATTATATTCAAAATCAGGTGCTCATTTAATATTTCTCAGGTTCCTTAACTTTACCCTAATAAATTTCTAATTCCTCAAGAATTTCAAGCTACAATCCTTCGGGAGCTATATGTATTATTTTCATAGATCTTTCGATGTTTCCGGCAACATGATTTGGGTTACGTAGGTGCTGACCAATTTCTGTTCTGTTGTTAGGGTCAGTATGCTCCTTGAATGTAATTACTAATTTACGCCCTGTTTGGTCAACGAAGAACTGATCACACGAATCCCATGCCAATTATAAACACATGACCCATCCTATACGTCCTACATTGGGCAAACCGAAAGGAGCTTTGTCACTAGATTTAAGGAACATATTGTCCTTAACAATAGGACAGTTTGCTTAATGGCAAGGAAGTAATAAATATAAACGTCATGCATGATGCAGCAGTTTTTCACCCATCTCTGTGTTTATGACATCATATCTCCTAAACTGTGGGTCGTACAATGATATAATTTAGCAGGTACATTCAGTGCTGTATGTGAATACTGTCTGCAAATTATGTAGTCAGCGTTAATAGTAAAGCAGTAATAAATTTTTTTCTTACCGTCATTTTACATTATATGGCTTTTTAGGACCGTCTGTATAGGGTCCTGCATTGATAACTTGTCGCTGCAGACCAAACTATGTAAATGATGAGTTTACACATTTTTGGAAAACGTGATTTTGGTGTGGCAAATTTTTTTTGCGTGTATGTTTGTTATTATTCACGTTTTGTTGTGACTGATCCTTCTTCGCTTGCGTTCTGAGGGCACTGCATGCACATATTAATATACTTTGTGTAGTTTCGTTTTCACACACGCCTTTTCACCTCGCAAAATGCGGTGAACACTACGTTGCGGTGTTTCCTAACTCCATCGGAGTTCATTTGTTGCCGAGCGAATTAGGCGCTGAATTTTGTTTACTTTCTCTCTCTCTCTCTCTCTTTGTGTGTGTGTGTGTGTGTGTGTGTGTGTGTGTGTGTGTTGTTCAAAAATGGTTCAAATGGCTCTGAGCACTATGGGACTTAACTACTGTGATCATCAGTCCCCTAGAACTTAAAACTACTTAAACCTAACTAACCTAAGGACATCACACACATCCATGCCCGAGGCAGGATTCAAACCTGCGACCGTAGCAGCCGCGCGGTTCCGGACTGCGCGCCTAGAACCGCTAGACCACCGCGGCCGGCTGTGTGTGTGTGTGTGTGTGAGTGTGTGAGAGAGAGAGCGAGAGAGAGAGAGAGTTGTGTGTGTGTGTATGAGTTTTTTTAGCTGTTTGTGTTGCCTTTTATGTAAAGTACCTTTAATGTGTTAAATAATGTGCCTTTACAGAGTGTAGTGTTTTCACTTAACACTTGTTTGCCCTCAGCTGTTGCTTTCTGTATGTGGAAGTTCTCTTGTGTTGTCATTTTGTGCTATAGGCTGTGGCTGTGTTTCAGTATTTTTAAATCTGTTGCTATTGTTGTTGGACTATGAGGTGGTTAGCAAATGTGCTATGGTTGCTCTTTCTTTTTAGGGCCGTTAGGTCTTCTGAATATTTTGCAGCACCGAAATCACGTTTTTTAAAAATCAAGGGATGTGTTAGTTCCCGATGAAATTCAAATTTACGTCATTTGGTTTATAGATGGCAAGCTATCAGTGCATACATACAGATGATGCTGAAAATAATACAGTGTTAAAATCACGGTAAGAAGAAAAACGAACAAAGACTTCCTTTAGGCCTCATTTTGTTAGATCAGTTACAACCCAAAATATGTTCATTTTTTACAGTTTTCAATAAACAAAACACACTGATGATGGCACAGAGGTACCTAAACGTGCTTAGGTAACAAGATAAACAGTATTTTTGTATAAAAGGATGTACCTATATCCAATAAATTAAAATGTCATGTCTGATGCGGTAGTTTTACTGCATGAACAGCGAAAATGTAGTTAACGATAATATTTTCTTCCGTTCATCATTTTGTGGGGTTGTTAGCGACGAAAAGTTTCGTTTAGGTTTGAAACTATGTAGGTAGTTCGCTGCAAGTCGCTAAGTGCTCTCATTCTCGAACATACACTGCTTTTTCACTCCAACCTCCACCCGTTTGATAGTTATATGGTTCTTACCTGCACAGTGATTCCTTCCAGGCAGTAAGTGTGATGTGTGTATTAAGTTTGCTTGAAAGTAGTCCAGTCGTTTAGGAGGAGATATCAACAAACACTACTGGACCTTAAAATTGCTACACCAAGAAGAAATACAGATGATAAACGGGTACCCATTGGACAATTACATTATACAAGAACTGACATGTGATTACATTTTCACGCGGTTTGGGTGCATACATCCTGAAAAATCAGTACCCAGAACAACCACCCCTGGTCGTAATAACGGCCTTGATACGCCTGGCCACTGAGTCAAACAGAGCTTGGATGGCGTGTACAGGTACAGCTGCCCATGCTCGGCCACCATTGACCAGACGTTTTCACTTGGTGAGAGATCTGGAGAATGTACTGGCCAGGGCAACAGTCGAACATTTTCCGTATCCAGAAAGGCCCGTACAGGACCTGCAACATGCGGTCGTGCATTATCCCGCTGAAATGTAGGATTTCGCAGGGATCGAATTAAGGGTAGAGCCAGGGGTCGTAACACATCTGAAATGTAACGTCCACCGTTCAAAGTGCCGTCAATGCGAACAAGAGATGACCGAAACGTGTAACCATTGACACCCCATAACATCACGCCGGGTATGACGAATACACGCTTCCAATGTGCGTTCACCGCGATGTCGCCAGACACGGATGCGATCATCATGGTGCTATAAACAGAACCTGGATTCATCCGAAAAAATGAGATTTTGCACTCGTGCACCCAGGTTCATCGTTGTGTACATCATCGCAGGCACTCCTCTCTGTGATACAGCGTCAAGAGTAACCGCAGCCATGGTCTCCGAGCTGATAGTCCATGCTGCTGCAAACGTCGTCGAACTGTTCGTGCAGATGGTTGTTGTCTTGCAAACGTCCCCATCTGTTGACTCGGGGATCGAGACGTGGCTGCACGATCTGTTACAGCCATGCGGATAAGACGCCTGTCATCTCGACCGCTAGTGATATGAGGCCGTTGGGATCCATCACGGCGTTCCGTATTACCCTCCTGAACCCAACGACTCCATATTCTGCTAACAGTCATTGGATCTCGACCAGCGCGAGCAGCAATGTCGCGATATGATAAACTGCAATCGCGCTAGGCTACATTCCGACCTTTATGAAAGTCGGAAACGTGATGGTACTCATTTTTCCTCCTTACACGAGGCATCACAACAACGTTTCACCAGGCAACGCCGGTCAGCTGCTGTTTGTGTATGAGAAATCGGTTGGAAACGGTCCTCATGTCAGCACGTTGTAGGTGTCGCCACCGATGCCAACCTTGTGTGAATGCTATGAAAAGCTAAGCATTTGCATATCACGGCATCTACTTCCTGTCGGTTAAATTTCGCGTCTGTAGCACGTCATCTTCGGGGTGTAGCGATTTTAATGGCCAGTGGCGTATATGCAGACATACAACTTATAATTTGTGTGGATAATACGTTCCACTCTGGAGCATGTTAAAGTTTTAACAGGGTGGGCTACACCCGCAGAAAAGAGAATTTTCACCATTTACCTCGGTTCTGGATATTAATGAGAGAACTATTCAATTTTTTAAAAGTGTTTTCATCTTGCTGTTAAAATTTCAGATATTTTAACAAATTAACACCATTCTGCCTTGTCACTGTATGGGCAGCGTCACAGTTCCACTTCCCGACACGTTATGAGCAGACTGCTCTGTGCGGACAGGGTGTCATTTTCGCGCCTGCATCGTCTTCGTTCCTTCGGGACGTCCTATACCAGCCGTTCGCCGGTGTAACCGTCACCTCATTAATAGCCCCGAACGGGCAGGGTGTCACTCAGGTGTAGCAACGTCTTCGTTCCGCAGTGGCGGAGTGCCGAGTTCAGCGTCGTTTCACTACGCAAGCAGTACTACTGCTCCGCCGCGGAAGCTGTGACTCGTTTACATCTCCAAGTGTGCTGTGTGTTCCAAACTGCAGTCCTGTACTCGGGTGTCACGTGAATATGATACATTGAAGGAAGACCGAAGTTTACATCTGTAGTTAGAAAACACTACTACAGTAATGGAAACTATTTCGTTGGTTACAGTGTACTTTATCCACATCTTAATACATACTCCGCAAATAATTATGATGTGCTTGCCAAGGGTACTTAGCGTGGTATCAGATGTTACCATACGAAGTTTTTTCGTTTTGTGATCTGCAGTAATTTTGCATTTTCGTGTGTTTAATGGAAGTTACCAATCTTTGCACCATTTTGAAATCTTATTACTATCTGATTGAATACTTCTGTAGTTTTATTCAGGCAGTAGTTCATATAAACTGCCTGAAAAAATGTGAAGCGCACGGGAGAATGGTCCCATGTCAGTATAAATTCGTACACATACAGACCATTTCCAGGCATGTAAATGATTAGAGTTGCAACATTCTGAGGCAAATAGAGCGACCACTAAAGATCATTAGTGTCGTCTGTATTTAGTGTTGTCACCAGCCTTGGTGGAGCATGTAAAGTGAACAGTGTCAGATGTAGAGCGATCACTATCAAGGGTACGTAGATGCCATATACTTGTACGAGACAGCGTTATCAGCACCCGACAGCGTATGAAACGGGCCTGATTGTAGGTCTCCATTTGCCTTACTATTCGAATCGTGCAATATCCAGATTTGTGTGGCATTCGGATGTGCAGTGGCTCGATGTTGGACTGCATGGCAACGTGAGAGTAAGCACATTCGTCTTCACGGTTCCGGTGGACGACGTCTGATCACCAAACAGGAAGATCGCCGTATAGTGCACGAAGCAAATCGAAACCTCTTCGCATGGTCACCTGCCAGCCGAGAAACAAGTGCAACATTATGTCATACAGCACCGTTAGTCGGAGACTAGCAGCAATCGGGTTAGAGAATTACGATCATATGCTTGGGCTTCCGTAAACATCACAGCACAAGCGGGGCATTTGGAGTGGTAGTGCGACTGGAAAACGTAGACTGATCATGAATGGCGTGCACAGAGTTCAGCGATGAATTGCGGTTCTGCACTATCCTGCATGACCATTGTCGGTGAACATGGCGACCACATGGGTATAGATCCTATTCTTCAGATGTTTAGGACAAGCACACCAGTATTATTCCTGGCGTCACGGTGTGGGGACTAGTACTTGGAAATTGATTCTCGGTCTGAGACTGGTATGCGGTAGGATTTATACAAGAAATGGAGAACATCGAAAGAAGAGCAGTGCGTTTCGTTACAGGTTTATTTAAATAGGTGCGAAACTGACACGGATATTTTGAGCCAACTCCAGTGGCAGATGCTGTAGAAGGTGCGGTGTGCATCAGGATGTGCTTTACTGTTAAAGTTACGAAAGCGTGTATTCCTCGAAGAGTCAGCCAAAATATTGCTTCTTGGTCATTACACCTCGCGAAAAGAAAATGAAGGTAAGACTATGGAGGTTCACACGAAGGCTTACCAGCAGTCATTCTTTCCGCGAACCATTCGCAACGGAACATGAAAAGTCAGAAGCGAGAGAGGTAAGCGAAGTACACTCTTTCACACACCGTACGGTGGGTTGTGGAGTGTACATGCTTCTCGCTAACATCATCTCAGGTCGCAACTAGCACTGATTGAAGTAACTCTGATGGCACAACTGTACATCACGGACAACTTGCGTCCTCGTGTGTTACCTCTCTTGCAACGGTATCGTGGTACCATTTTTCAATAGTAAAATTCTCGCCTATCCAAGTAACGTGCCTCTATGAACTGTCTCTGTGATGCTGGAGTCTGCAGCATTCCCAGACCTGTCCCTGACGGAACATGTGTGCGACCAGCTCAGATGTCAACTGTGTCCCGGCCCCAGAATTCAGTATATTGACGACCAGTAACAGCAGTTTCGGGCCAGTTTGCCTCAAGAGAGTATACAACGGCTTTATGACACCCTTCCCAACTGAATCAGTTAGATTAGGTTAGATTAGATTAGATAAGTTTTTCGTTCCATAGATCCGTGCTGAGGAGATCCTCGTGGATGTGGAACATGTCAATATTTTTTTTTAAATTGAAATAACAATACTAATAGTATGAATATATACATTACATCATTTGTTTCTATTAAAAAATTCGTCAATGGAGTAGAAGGACTTGGCCACTAGTAAGTCTTTCAGGTTCCTTTTAAACTGATCTTTATTTGTAACTAAATTTTTTATATTTGCTGGCAAATTATTGAAGATAGGTGTTCCTGAGTAGTGGACCCCTTTTTGAACTAAAGTAAGTGTTTGTAAGTCCTTGTGTAGATCATTTTTGTTCCTGGTATTGTATGTATGAACTGAGTTGTTTGTTGGAAAAAGAGATATATTATTTAGAACAAATTTCATTAAGGAGTAAATATGCTGAGAGGCAGTAGTTAGTATACCCAGTTCTTTGAAGAGGTTTCTACAGAACGTCCGTGAATTTACTCCACAAATAATACGTATTACACGCTTTCGGACTCTGAAAACTTTTGTTTGACTTGAAGAGTTACCCCAAAATATTATACCAAATGTATGGAGGCCAGAGGGTGTGCAACGTCATGCTGATAAGTGTGCTGATTCTGCCAAGAACTTTGTAAATCTGACTCGATTCTGTAATCCGTGAAATAACATCACATATCTTGGTTCAAATGGCTCTGAGCACTATGGGACTTAACATCTGAGGTCATCAGTCCCCTAGAACTTAGAACTACTTAAACCTAACTAACCTAAGGACATCACACACATCCATGCCCGAGGCAGGATTCGAACCTGCGACCGTAGCGGTCACGCGGTTCCAGACTGAAGCGCCTAGAACCGCACGGCCACACCGGCCGGCTGCGCGGTTCCAGACTGAATCACATATCTTATCAACTCGTGAAGTTTTACTGTGATTCCTCCTCTCCTACAGTGTGCTTCACTTCTTTTGTCGGGTGGTCCATTGATCGTGACTGGGCCAAATGTATCACGAAATAAGCGTCAAAAAAACACTACAAAGAACGAAACTTGTCTAGCTTGAAGGGGGAAACCAGATGGCGCTATGGTTGGCCCGCTAGATGGAGCTGCCATAGGTCAAACGGATATCAACTACGTTTTTTTTTTTTTTTTTTTTTTTAAAAGGAACCCCCTATTTTTATTACATATTCGTCTAGTACGTGAAGAAATACGAATGTTTTAGTTGGATCACTTTTTTCGCTTTGTGATAGATGGCGCTGTAATAGCCACTAACATATGGTTCACAATTTTAGACGAACAGGTGGTAACAGATACGTTTTTTAAATTAAAATACTGAACGTAGGAACGATTAAACATTTTATTTCGGTTGTTCCAATGTGATACATGCACGTTTGTGAACTTATCATTTCTGAGAACGCATGCTGTTACAGCGTAATTACCTGTAAGTACCAAGTTAAGGCAATAAATGCTCAAAATGATGTCCGTCAACTTCAATGCATTTGGAAGTACGTGTAACGACACTCCTCTCAACAGCGAGTAGTTCGCCTTCCGTAATCTTTACACATGCATTGACAATGAGCTGACCCATGTTGTCAGGCGTTGTCGGTGGATGACGTTAGCAAATATCCTTCAACTTTCCTCACAGAAAGAAATCCGCGGAAGTCAGATCCGGTGAAGGTGCGGGCCATGGTATGGTCCTTCGACGACCAATCCACCTGTCATGAAATATGCTATTCAATACCGCTTCAACCGCACGCGAGCTATGTGCCGGACATCCATTATGTTGGAAGAACATCGCCATTCTGTCATGCAGTGAGACATCTTGTAGTAACATCGGTAGAACATTACGTAGGAAATCAGCATACATTGCACCATTTAGATTGCCATCGATAAAATGGGTGCCAGTTATCCTTCCTCCCATAATGCTGCACCATACATTAACCCGCAAAGGTCGCTGATGTTTCACTTGTCGCAGCCATCGGGGATTTTCCGATGCCCAATAGTGCATATTATGCCGGTTTACATTACCGCTGCTGCTGATTGACGCTTCCTCGCTAAATAGAACGCGTGCAAAAAATCTGTCATCGTCCCGTAATTTCTCTTGTGCCCAGTGGCAGAACTGTACACGACGTTCAAAGTCGTCGCCATGCAATTTCTAGTGCATAGAAATATGGTACGGGAGCAATCGATGTTTCTGAGATTCCCGATTCTCGCACAATTTGTCTGCTACTGATGTGCAGATTGGACGCGACAGCAGCTAAAACACCTACCCGGGCATCATCATTTGTAGCAGGTCGTGGCTGAACACTTCCTGTTTCCTTAAATAACGTAACTATCCGGCGAACGGTCCGGACACTTAGATGATGTCGTCCAGGATACCGAGCAGCATACATAGGACACTCCCGTTGGGCATTTTGATCACAATAGCCATACATCAATACGATATCGACCATTTCCGCAATTGGTAAACGGTCCATTTTAACACGGGTAATGTATCACGAAGAAAATACCGTCCGCACTGGCGGAATGTTACGTGATACCACGTACTTACACGTTTGTGACTATTACAGTGCCATCTATCTCAAAGCGAGAAAAGTGGTTCAACTAAAACATTCATATTTCCTTACGTACTACACGAATATGTAATAAAACATGGGGGTTCCTATTTTAAGAAGACGCAGTTGCTATCCGTTTGACCTATGGCAGCGCCATCTAGTGGGCCAACCATTGCGCCATCTGGTTTCCCCCTTCAAGCTAGACGAGTTTCGTTCCTTGTAGTTTTTTCGTTTGATGCTTATTTCTTGATATATTTGGCCCGGTCACTATCAATGGACCACCCTGTATATTAGGGTTGCCCAGAAAGTAGTGCACCGTATTTTTTTCCTTCAACATTTCTTTATTGAACATAATGAGAATTACTTACGCTAAAGAATGGTGTTTTATCTACAGACCCTATTTTTCCACGTGATCTCCACCCCATTGTATGTCCTCCCTCCAGCGCGAAACGAGGGCGTGTATGTTCTGTCGGTACCATCCTTGTCCTGGTTGTGCAGCCAGTGCTTCATTGTGTGAATCACCTCATCATCTCCAAAGTATCTACCACGAATGGCTCCTCGAAGGCCCAAACAAGTGGAAGTCCGAGAGGGCTAGGTCAGGTGTGACAGCCGTAGATGACCTCCCCGACCCTGCAAATCGTGGAGCTCCGTCGGACCGCCTTTTGACGACCTCACCTTCCGTGCACAGCGACTAACTGTACTTCTATCGACAGCAGATGCTTCATAGACTTTGCTCAAGCGTTTGTGAATATTCCCCATAGTTTCTTTCTCTGCAGCGAGATTTTCAATGACGACACTTTGCTTACAACGTCCATCACCTACAGACGCCATTTTGAAACTGTCCTGCAGCTACGCTATCTGTTGGAAGTGAGGGAACCTTGGCCCGCTCATTCAGGGGACTTCAAATAACCCACACATAACGTTTCGAATTCGTAGCATTGTTTTCGGCTGAGAGAAGAAGTGCGGTGTATTGCTTTCTGGCAACCCTCGTAATTACGTCATCTGCAAATAGTCGGAGACAGCTGTTAATTTTGTCTCATCACGAAAGATCGCAAGACAGTTCCTTGAGCTACAGCTGAAGTTTCTTCCCCTTCTATCAACGACTCTCCAAGATAACAAAGTCTCAGTCACAAGTTTTGCCAGATAACTTATATAATTGAACATTTATTGGGAAACATTGATATAGTACCGAGTCAAATGCTTGTCGTAAGTCATGAAATGCGCTATCCACCTCTATGACTTGATCCACGGCATCCAAGATGTCACGTGAGAAATGTGCAGTTTGGGTTTCATGTGTTCAAAATGGTTCAAATGGCTCTGAGCACTATGGGACTCAACTGCTGTGGTCATCAGTCCCCTAGAACTTAGAACTACTTAAACCTAACTAACCTAAGGACATCACACACATCCATGCCCGAGGCAGGATTCGAACCTGCGACCGTAGCAGTCGCACGGTTCCGGACTGCGCGCCTAGAACCGCGAGACCACCGCGGCCGGCATTTCATGTGTTCGATGTTTGCAGAATGCATGTTAGAAGGCGCAGAGAAGATCATCTGATCGAGATTTCTCATTATATTTGATCTCAGAATATGTTGTAGGAGTCCACAACAGATGGATACTAATGAAATTGGATGGCATTCTTCCACGGCCTATGTGAGTCTATTACTGCTATTGAAGAATAACGTTGTAATTCATCATCCATAATTAATAGTTTACTCAAATCCTACTTCCTTCCTTCCTTCCCAAATGGATGATAGGACTGGATAGCATACACCACTCAGCTCAATACTAAACCAGAGACACTACTCCTCAAAGCTAAGTTATGATGCGTAATGTCACGGCCACCGTGTTAGTTTTGAGCAAGCTATCACATTTTTCTGCTGTACAGAAGAAATATAGTTACTAGTTATGATACGACGTGACACTTAACCGTTTTTGTCGATTAATAAGAATCAAAAATGGTCCAAATGGCTCTGAGCACTATGGGACTTAACACCGAAGGTCATCAGTTCCCTAGAACTTAGAACTACTTAAACCTAACTAAGCTAAGAACAGCACACACATCCGTACCCGAGACAGGATTCGAACCTGCGACCGTAGCAGTCGCTCGGTTCCGGACTGAAGAGCGTAGAACCGCACGGCCACGGCGGCCGGCTGAATAATATTCAGAAGTGCTCGAAATTGCAGGCAGAAAAATACCACTAGACACAGGAAGCGTCTACTAGAGTAGGGGAGTACATGTGGCGTACAAATGGGCTTTGATTTCCGACAGGGAGCTATCCTCATTAATTAAAGAGACTAGCATTCGTCGTGGCAGAACGGAGAGATAAAATACTAATGTACGCTGTCCCCAGAAGGGAAGGAGGAAACGAAATGAAACATCAAGGGTTTAAAGGTGTGTATGATGATTACCAAGTCTAGTAAAATTTTCGATTAACTTGGCACTGTGAGTCTACTTGTCTGTTTGACATTGTACCTCCTCTGGCCTCGACACACGCTGGTTCGGTTGTGAAACGTTCCATAAAATCTCTCTTGAGGCAATCTGGCCCACAGTAGTTCTAATTGGTCCCTGATGTGTTGGGAATTGGCACTGGAATGCTGTTGACGTCCGAGATAGCACAATACTTATTCTACACTACTGGCCTTTAAAATTGCTACACCAAGAAGAAATGCCGATGATATTCATTGACAAATATACTATACTAGAACTGTCATGTAATTACATTTTCACGCAATTTGGGTGCATAGATCCTGAGAAATCAGTACCCAGAGGCCGGCCGGTGTGGCCGTGCGTTTCTAGGCGCTTCAGTCTAGAACCGCGTGACCGCTACGGTCGCAGGTTCGAATCCTGCCTCGGGCATGGATGTGTGTGATGTCCTTATGTTAGTTAGGTTTAAGTAGTTCTGAGTTCTAGGGGACTGATGACCACAGATGTTAAGTCCCATAGTGCTCAGAGCCATTTGAACCATTTTTTTTTCAGTACCCAGAACAACCACCTCTGACCGTAATAACGGCCTTGATACGCCTGGGCATTGAGTCAAACAGAGCTTGGATAGCGTGTACAGGTACAGCTGCCCATGCAGCTTCAACACGATACCACAAATCGCCAAGAGTAGTGACTGGCGTATTGTGACGTGCCAGTTGCTCGGCCACCATTGACCAGACGTTTTCAATTGGTGAGAGATCTGGAGAATGTGCTGGCCAGAGCAGCAGTCGAACATTTTCTGTATCCAGAAAGGCCCGTACAGGACCTGCAACATACAGTCGTGCGTTATCCATCTGTAATGTAGGGTTTGGCAGAGATCGAATGAAGGGTAGAGCCACGGGTCGTGACACATCTGAAATGTAACGTCCACTGTTCAAAGTGCCGTCAATGCGAACAAGAGGTGACCGAGACGTGTAACCAATGGTGGAGGAGGAGGATATTAGCGTTTAACGTCCCGTCGACAACGAGGTCATTAGAGACGGGAATGTAACCAATGGTACCCTATACCATCACGTCGGGGGCTACGCCAGTATGGCGACGACGAATACACGCTTCCAACGTGCGTTCACCGCGATGTTGCCAAACACGGATGCGACTATCATGATGCTGTAAACAGAACTTGGATCATTCGAAAAAATGACGTTTCGCCATTCGTCGTTGAGTACACCATCGCAGGCGCTCCTGTCTGTGATGCAGCGTCAGGGGTAACCGCAGCCATGGTCTCCGAGCTGATAGTCCATGCTGCTGCATACATCGTCGAACTGTTCGTGCAGATGGTTGTTGTCTTGCAAACGTCCCCATCTGTTGACTCAGGGATCGAGACGTGGCTGCACGATCCGTTACAGCCATGCGGCTAAGATGCGTGTCATCTCTACTGCTAGTGATACGAGGCAGTTGGGATCCAGCACGGCGTTCCGTTTTACCCTCCTGAACACACCGACTCCATATTCTGCTAACAGTCATAGGATCTCGACCAACGCGAGGAGCAATGTCGCGATACGATAGTCCGCAATCGCGATAGGCTACAATCCGACCTTTATCAAAGTCGGAAACGTGATGGTACGCATTTTTCCTCCTTACACGAGGCATCACAAGAACGTTTGACCAGGCAACGCCGGTCAACTGCTGTTTGTGTGTGAAAAATCGGTTGGAAACGGTCCTCATGTCAGCACGTTGTAGGTGTCGCCACCGGTGCCAACTTTGTGGGGATGCTCTGAAAAGCTAATCATTAGCATATCACAGCATCTTCTTCCTGGCGGTTAAATTTCGCGTCTGTAGCACGTCATCTTCGTGGTGTAGCAATTTTAATGTCCAGTAGTGTTTTAGAAAGAGATCTGTGGATGTCCCTGGCCACGGGAGTCGCTAAACATCGTGCAGGAAATTCACAAAAGCGTTTCACGTGTGGAGAAGCGTTGTCACGTTGAATAATGGCGTTACTGTTCTATGGCACAAGAGGTAATATCTGAGGACGCAGGATATCCATGAAGTACTGGTGGGTAACCGCAGGCACTACCAGCCGCGACCTAAATTCTTCTCCGACGGCTCTCACCATATGACGCCAAAGTAACACCACGGTACCTCTCCAAAGCATTGGAAGAATGGGACCTCTTCGCAAGTCGGCGTCACATTCGCTGACGATGATCGTCCGCGGTAGAGCAGAATTGCGGTTCATCGTTAATCAAAATGCGACCCCATTCGTCAGCAGCGTATGTTTCCGCGTCATGGCACCACTATTAACACAGCCGTTTGTTTTGTGGTGTTAACGCCTAATGAAAAAAATACGAGCGTACTGAATGTCAGAACCGCTGTGTTACTGGACTGGAGAATATCTGGCAAACAGTACACAGTATGACATTCTCACCGGAGCAATATTTTCAGACATAAACTTCGGGTGCACCCCATGGGAGCTCTATTGGACCATCCCTTTTCACAATATACAGGATGTCTTTCCTACAAGTCAACAGGCGTATTTTCCAGGATGTTACGGCAGATATTTTAAATTTTGGTTTCCAGTTACAAAACAAATGATTTTTAAAGCGGACGTTTACGTGCCGTTAGGGCGGCTGTAAATTAGTGTAGTACGATATTCGTTCCAGCGATATGTATTAACAGGGAACAGGGACAGTAAAACAGGAAGAATAGGCAGTACTCCAGGAGCGATAGAGCAGCGCTAGTGCATGGCAATAGTGTTCAGAGTGGGCCACGCTGGCACTTGAGACGGGATAAGTCGAACAACGAATCAGCGATGAACAAAGGTTTTCCTGTGTTTTACTTTCCTAGTCAGTACATATGTCCCTAAAGCGAATATCGCACTAGAATAATTTAGTACCCCTGTATCAAATGGGAATGTAAAATACCCCTTTAAAAATTGTTTTATTTGACTTGTTAATAATAGATTTCAGCTATCAGTCGTCCTTTGGAGTTTTTATTGTCAGCTCTAGACTTTAGCTATAAACTAGCCATTCTGAATGCACTATCGTTTTTGATCAATCCATGTAATGCCTGTTGGTCGGGTTTCATCTACAGTTCATTGAATGTGAGTATTCAATGAACTGTGGATGGAACCCGACCAACAGGCATTACATGGTTTGATCAAAAATGATAGTGCATTCAGAATGGCTAGTTTATAGCTAAAGTCTAGAGCTGACAATAAAAACTCCAAAGGATGACTGATAGCTGAAATCTATTATTTAAAAGTCAATATAACAGCCGCTGCGTGCAACAGCCTCTACATCTACATCTACATCCATACTCCGCAAGCCACCTGACGGTGTGTGGCGGAGGGTACCTTGAGTACCTCTATCGATTCTCCCTTCTATTCCAGTCTCGTATTGTTCGTGGAAAGAAGGATTGTCGGTATGCCTCTGTGTGGGCTCTAATCTCTCTGATTTTATCCTCATGGTCTCTTCGCGAGATATACGTAGGAGGGAGCAATATACTGCTTGACTCTTCGGTGAAGGTACGTTATCGAAACTTTGACAAAAGCCCGTACCGAGCTACTGAGCGTCTCTCCTGCAGAGTCTTCCACTGGAGTTTATCTATCATCTCCGTAACGCTTTCGCGATTACTAAATGATCCTGTAACGAAGCGCGCTGCTCTCCGTTGGATCTTCTCTATATCTTCTATCATCCCTATCTGGTACGGATCCCACACTGCTGAGCAGTATTCAAGCAGTGGGCGAACAAGCGTACTGTAACCTACTTCCTTTGTTTTCGGATTGCATTTCCTTAGGATTCTTCCAATGAATCTCAGTCTGGCATCTGCTTTACCGACGATCAACATTATATGATCATTCCATTTTAAATCACTCCTAATGCGTACTCCCAGATAATTTGTGGTATTAACTGCTTCCAGTTGCTGACCTGCTATTTTGTAGCTAAATGATAAAGAATCTATCTTTCTGTGTATTCGCAGCACATTACACTTGTCTACATTCAGATTCAAATGCCATTCCCTGCACCATGTGTCAATTCGCTGCAGATCCTCCTGCATTTCAGTACAATTTTCCATTGTTACAACCTCTCGATACACCACAGCATCATCTGCAAAAAGCCTCAGTGAACTTCCGATGTCATCCACAAGGTCATTTATGTATATTGTGAATAGCAACGGTCCTATGACACTCCCCTGCGGCACACCTGAAATCACTCTTACTTCGGAAGACTTCTCTCCATTGAGAATGACATGATGCGTCCTGTTATCTAGGAACTCCTCAATCCAATCACACAATTGGTCTGATAGTCCATATTGTTCATTAAACGACTGTGGGGAACTGTATCGAACGCCTTGCGGAAGTCAAGAAACACGTCATCTACCTGTGAACCCGTGTCTATGGCCCTCTGAGTCTCGTGGACGAATAGCGCGAGCTGGGTTTCACATGACCGTCTTTTTCGAAACCCATGCTGATTCCTACTGAGTAGATTTCTAGTCTCCAGAAAAGTCATTATACTCGAACACAATACGTGTTCCAAAATTCTGGATGGAGGGTAACCTAATTGCTTTATTCGTAACGGGAAACAAACCGATGCTTCACAGTGACACTGGGCGTCGCATCAAAGACGTTATGAGCAGTATTTGTTTCGGCTGACTGCAGCTGCACATAGCATGAACGAAAATGAAAGTATCCGTCGAAACACCAGAGAAATTGAGCCTGACGACTCTTAAGAGAGATATTTAAATGAACTAGTGGGTAACGTAGGAAGTGCTAAGAGGCTTTTACCGGATGATGCTGTTGTATGCAGATAAGTCGCAACGCTAGAAAATTGTACCAAAATGCAGGAATACCTGCAGAGGTCGACAATTTGTGCAGGGATTGGCCATTTACCCTCAACATAGACAAATGTGACGTGTTGTTGTTGTTGTGGTCTTCAGTCCTGAGACTGGTTTGATGCAGCTCTCCATGCTACTCTATCCTGTGCAAGCTTCTTCATCTCCCAGTACCTACTGCAACCTACATCCTTCTGAATCTGCTTAGAGTATTGATCTCTTGATCTCCCTCTACGATTTTTACCCTCCACGCTGCCCTCCAATGCTAAATTTGTGATCCCTTGATGCCTCAAAACATGTCCTACCAACCGATCCCTTCTTCTAGTCAAATTGTGCCACAAACTTCTCTTCTCCCCAGTCCTATTCAATACCTCCTCATTAGTTACGTGATCTACCCACCTTATCTTCAGCATTCTTCTGTAGCACCACATTTCGAAAGCTTCTATTCTCTTCTTGTTCCAACTATTTATCGTCCATGTTTCACTTCCATACATGGCTACACTCCATATAAATACTTTCAGAAACGACTTCCTGACACTTAAATCTATACTCGATGTTAACAGATTTCTCTTCTTCAGAAACGATTTCCTCGCCATTGCAGTCTACATTTTATATCCTCTCTACTTCGACCATCATCAGTTATTTTACTCCCTAAATAGCAAAACTCCTTTACTACTTTAAGTGCCTCATTTCCTAGTCTAATTCCCTCAGCATCACCCGACTTAATTCCACTACATTCCATTATCCTCGTTTTTCTATTGTTGATGTTCATCTTATATCCTCCTTTCAAGACACTGTCCATTCCGTTCAACTGCTCTTCCAAGTCCTCTGCTGTCTCTGACAGAATTACAATCTCATCGGCGAACCTCAAAGTTTTTACTACTTCTCCATGAATTTTAATACCTACTCCGAATTTTTCTTTTGTTTCCTTTACTGCTTGCTCAATATACAGATTGAATAACATCGGGGAGAGGCTACAACCCTGTCTCACTCCTTTCCCAACCACTGCTTCCCTTTCATGCCCCTCGACTCTTATAACTGCCATCTGGTTTCTGTACAAATTGTAAATAGCCTTTCGCTCCTTGTATTTTACCCCTGCCACCTTCAGAATTTGAAAGAGAGTATTCCAGTTAACGTTGTCAAAAGCTTTCTCTAAGTCTACAAATGCTAGAAACGTAGGTTTGCCTTTTTTAAATCTTTCTTCTAAGATAAGTCGTAAGGTTAGTATTATCTCACGTGTTCCAACATTTCTACGGAATCCAAACTGATCTTCCCCGAGGTCCGCTTCTACCAGTTTTTCCATTCGTCTGTAAAGAATTCGTGTTAGTATTTTGCAGCTGTGACTTATTAAACTGATAGCTCGCTAATTTTCACATCTGTCAACACCTGCTTTCTTTGGGATTGGAATTATTATATTCTTCTTGAAGTCTGTGGGTATTTCGCCTCTCTCATACATCTTGCTCACCAGATGGTAGAGTTTTGTCATGACTGGCTCTCCCAAGGCCATCAGTAGTTTTAATGGAATGTTGTCTACTCCCGGGGCCTTGTTTCGACTCAGGTCTTTCAGTGCTCCGTCAAACTCTTCACGCAGTATCTTATCTCCCATTTCATCTTCATCTACATCCTCTTCCATTTCCATAATATTGTCCTCACGTACATCGCCCTTGTATAAACCCTCTATATACTCCTTCCACCTTTCTGCCTTCCCTTCTTTCCTTAGAACTGGGTTGCCATCTGAGCTCTTGATATTCATACAAGTGGTTCTCTTTTCTCCAAAGGTCTCTTTAATTTTCCTGTAGGCAGTATCTATCTTACCCCTAGTGAGACAAGCCTCTACATCCTTACATTTGTCCTCTAGCCATCCCTGCTTAGCCATTTTGCACTTCCTGTCGATCTCATTTTTGAGACGTTTGTATTCCTTTTTGCCTGCTTCATTTACTGCATTTTTATACTTTCTCCTTTCATCAATTAAATTCAATATTTCTTCTGTTACCCAAGGATTTCTACTGAGTCTTTTTACCTACTTGATCCTCTGCTGCCTTCACTACTTCATCCCTCAGAGCTACCCATTCGTCTTCTACTGTATTTCTTTCCCCCATTCCTGTCAATTGTTCCCTTATGCTCTCCCTGAAACTCTCTACAACCTCTGGTTCTTTCAGTTTATCCAGGTCCCATCTCCTTAAATTCCCACCTTTTTGCAGTTTCTTCAGTTTCAATCTGCAGTTCATAACCAATAGATTGTGGTCAGAATCAACATCTGCCCCTGGAAATGTCTTACAATTTAATACCTGGTTCCTAAATCTCTGTCTAACCGTTATATAATCTATCTGATACCTTTTAGTATCTCCAGGATTCTTCCAGGTATACAACCTTCTTTTATGATTCTTGAACCAAGTGTTAGCTATGATTAAGTTATGCTCTGTGCAAAATTCTACAAGGCGGCTTCCTCTTTCATTTCTTCCCCCCAATCCATATTCACCTACTATGTTTCCTTCTCTCCCTTTTCCTACTGACGAATTCCAGTTACCCATGACTATTAAATTTTCGTCTCCCTTCACTACCTGAATAATTTCTTTTATCTCGTCATACATTTCATCAATTTCTTCATCATCTGCAGAGCTAGTTGGCATATAAACCTGTACTACTGTAGTAGGCATGGGCTTTGTGTCTATCTTGGCCACAATAATGCGTTCACTATGCTGTTTGTAGTAGCTAACCCGCACTCCTATTTTTTTATTCATTATTAAACCTACTCCTGCATTACCCCTATTTGATTTTGTATTTATAACCCTGTAATCACCTGACCAAAAGTCTTGTTCCTCCTGCCACCGAACTTCACTAATTCCCACTATATCTAACTTTAACCTATCCATTTCCCTTTTTAAATTTTCTAACCTACCTGCCCGATTAAGGGATCTGACATTCCACGCTCCGATCCGTAGAATGCCAGTTTTCTTTCTCCTGATAACGTGACGTACTGCACATAAATAAGAAGAAAGACGCATTTTGTATGATAACGCGATTGCACGACTGTCACTGGAAGCAGCTACAGCCATAAAATATCTAGGGGTATGCGTACGGTGCGATTTAAAGTGGAATGCTCACATGAAACTAATCGCAGGTACGGCAGATGCAAGAGTGACATTAATGGGAAGAACGCTCGGAAAGTGTGGTTCATCGAGAAAGGAAACAGCTCGTTTGACCAGAACTTGAAAATTGTTCGTCAGTCTGAGACTCGTATCAGGTAGGATTCGCAGAGGAAATTAAGAAGATCGAAAGAAGAACTGTGTGTTTCGTTACAGCTTTATTTAAACGAGTGCGAAACTGGCGCGGAGATGTTGAGCCAACTATAGTGGCAGATGCTGATAAAGGTGCGTTGTGTGTCAAGCTGTGCTTTACTGTTAAAGTTCCCAGAGCGTGAGTTCCTAGAAGAGTCAGCCAACATATTGGTTCCTCCTCGTTACAACTCATGAAAAGACGATGAAGGTAAGACGACAGACGGTAGAGGTTACACGGAGACTTACCAGCATGATGGTTTCCGAGAACCATTTGTGACTGGGTAATATTTCTGTCTTTATAGTCGTCATATTTAGCTACAAGAAGCTCTTCTTGGAGCAGTTGAGAAGGCAACAGCGGTAAGATGACGCAGTGTGGTGTGAGGTACGGCCGGTGACAGATGGTTTGTTCGGTACTAGTATTTGTGGTCCTCCTCTGCGATAAGCCACTGCGTCCGGTAGTTGCGCGCCAAAATGACTAACTTCTGTTATTAATATTAGAAAAAGGAAACCGTGAACTTATCTGCGTTTCACATGAAAGTATCTGTCAGTAGCAGGCTATCTACATCTACATCTACATGGATACTCTGCAAATCACATTTAAGTGCCTGGCAGAGGGTTCATCGAACCACCTCAACAATTCTCAATTATTCCAATCTCGTATAGCGCGCGCGGAAGCAATGAACACCTATATCTTTCCGTAACAGCTCTGATTTCACTTATTTTATCTTTATGATCGTTCCTCCCTATTTAAATCGGTGTCAACAAAATATTTTCGCATTCGGAGGAGAAAGTTGGTGACTGGAATTTCGTGAGAAGATTCCATCGCAACGAGAAACGCCTTTATTTTAATTATGTCCATCCCAGATCCTGTATCATTTCTGTGACACTCTCTCCCATATTTCGCGATAATACAAAACGTGCTGCCTTTCTTTGAACTTTTTCGATGTACTCCGTCAGTCCTGTCTGGTAAGGAACCCACACCGAGCAGCAGGATTCTAAAAGAGGACAGACAAGGGTAGTGTAGGCAGTCTCCTTAGTAGGTCTGTTACATTTTCTAAGTGTCCTGCCAATAAAACGCAGCCTTTGGTTAGCCTTCCCCACAACATTTTCTATGTGTTCTTTCCAATTTAAGTTGTTCGTAATTGTAATACCTAGGTATTTAGTTGAATTTGCGGCTTTTAGATTAGACTGATTTATCGTGTAACCGAAGTTTAACGAGTTCCTTTTAGCACTCATGTGGATGAACTCACACTTTTCGTTATTTAGGGTCAACCGACACTTTTCGCACCATTCAGATATCTTTTCTAAATCGTCTTGCAGTTTGTTTTGGTCTTCTGATGACATCACTAGAAGATAAAAGACAGCATCATCTGCAAATAACCGAAGACTGCTGCTCAGATTGTCTACCAAATCGTTTATATAGATAAAGAACAGCAAAGGGCCTATAATATTACCTTGGGGAATGCCAGAAATCACTTCTGTTTTCCTAGATGACTTTCCGTCATTTACTTCGAACTGTGACCTCTCTGTCAGGAAATCACAGATCCAGTCACATAACTGAGACGATATTCCATAAGCAAGCAATTTTACAACGAGCCGCTTGAGCGGTACAGTGTCAAAAGCCTTCCGGAAATCCAGAAATAACGGAGTCGATCTGAAATATCTTGTCAATAGCACTCAGCACTTCATGTGAATAAAGAGCTAGTTGTGTTTCACAAGAACGATGTTTTATAAAACCCGTGTTGGTTCAAAAATGGCTCTTAGCACTATGGGACTTAACATGTGAGGTCATCAGTCCCCTAGAACTTAGAACTACTTAAACCTAACTAACCTAAGGACATCACACACATTCATGCCCGAGGCAGGATTCGAACCTGCGACCGTAGCGGTCGCGCGGTTCTAGACTAAAGCGCGTAGAGCCGCCTGGCCACACCGGCCGGCAAAACCCATGTTGACTGTGTGTCTTCGAGGTAATTCATTATGTTCGAACACAATATATGTTCTAAAATCCTGCTGCATATCGACGTTTACGATATTGGCCTGTAATTTAGTGGATTACTCCGACTACCTTCCTTGGATATTGGTGTGCAACTTTCCATTATTTCAAAAGTGTTGGTAACCGGCAGAACAATGAACAACTGCTGAAGCGAAAAGGCAGACGAAGCCCTTCGGAGATCTTCAGAGGCACCCAACTTGGATGGCGGGTGAAGTGGTTCGGCTTTAAGATCAGAACTAGTTTGGCAGCCTCGAAAGAGAGATACATGGTCTCTCTTCGACGGTATCAGTTAAGGGCTTAATTAGCAATCTCTGGTTACTTGAATATGTAACTGATGATGATGATGACGATGATCCTTGGAGCTTGTGGCCGCTAAACAGCGAGGTCATGAACACCCTTTCACTTATTAAAACAAACGAATGTGGTTAAAGCCGAAAATTGTTCCACATTCATTCGCTCGATTCGAGCGCACAGTTACTCTACCCCACGTGGTCAAAAACGGCAGAGAAAAAGTAAAAGTAGTTATACACAAGATTAAAACAAAAGTAAAATGACAAAGGAGCTAAGAGAAAGGCACAGGCAAATTCGACTGGCTGACTACCTACAAAAATACGGGTTAGTCAGTCACCCTGTGAACACATTAAAACCGTCGTCTTGAAATCTAGGGAAAAATTTTGAATAATGCTCAAAAAATTTAGAACAGGAACCACATTCGTTTCATTTTACTTAAAGGAGAAGGCGGATCCAATATCTAATTGAGAACAATTTGACAGTACACTACTGGCCACTAAAATTGCTATACAAAGAAGAAATGCAGATGATGAACAGGTATTCATTGGACAAATTGAAAGGGTCCTGTAGCCACCTTTCATTAGTCCGGTAGCCCATTTTCATTACCATTTCTCTTTCTTTTCCGTGTTTCTCTTTTCTCTTTACTCTCATAGTGGCGTGATTGAATGAATGTGGTTGTGTGTCACGTTGCTAGACGGTGGCGTAGTCTGCTGCAGAAAGTCTGCGATAGTCGTACAGATTCAGCAGTGGTACAGAATAGCCAACTCTCGTAGTGGTCAAGTCGGCAAAGAGGTTTTCGCTACTTGTGAGAAATCCACCTGCGTTAGGTTGGTGGCGGAAATGGCATCTTTGGGTTTTCCGGGCCACACGGAGCGTGGAAGAGGCTGGAGAAGCGGGAGGCAGTCTGCCGCCGGCACGGGAAGCGTCCACAGCTGTGTTCCAGTCGATGAAGGGTGAGTTAGACTGACCGCGTGGCGCGTTGTTACTTGGCGAGGGGAGAGCTGTTAGCTTTTGGTCTCGCTTTTCAACTCTGAAAGATTGCTTTACCTTGTCGCAGCAAGGAATGCAAAACTTTGGCAGATGTTTCATTTAGTAAATTTCTATAGCAGACTTGGATCCACCGGAAGAGCGCCACACAAAGGTGTCGATAAGAAGTGAGCACTCGCTTCTGTATGAATGTCTGTTTGTCTTCAGCTGTGCCTGTATAAGCTTTCATTTTTCTAAATATTAATAGCTTTGCCTTCTCATAAATTTTCCTTGCTTAATGTATCTTTCGTCCGTGGGGAACCGACCACGTTGTTGAACATTAAAGTTTTGTTGGGCTACCGTCATCACTAACTGTCCGGTCTCATGCTTGTTTTAAAGAACTTTAACCGCTCATGATTGTGTGATGTGATATTGTTGCAACTTGGACACGATACCTACGAAGTGCGTCTCCACAAACCACGTGGGCACGCGGGTGTACTGCGAAACGTGTACCGCTTTACGGGCTATTGCGATCAGGCAACAGCAGTGGTGTGAATGATTCAAAACAATGATTTTAGGAGTACATTAGAACGGTGAATATATCGATGCTTCTCCTTAATGTCTTAGGGATAAATGATTTTATCCACAATTTTCTCTTGTGTTCCGAGGTTACGTTTTTGCACCTAAGCGACTCACCTCATAGCTTTCCCATTACCACGTCCAACGCGTTTCCTTACGCACAGGTCCAGTGATTAGTTTCCTTTTTATTTGAAAACAAGTGCTTTAGATTAAGTCTTATTTTCAGGTGTGTTCTGGGAGCTGATCTTTTGCAGTGTTCATGCATTTTCTATTTTATTTTAAATGTTTGATTGTCGTGAACAGTGCGTGGGAAATACTGTTAATTAAATAGTATCCGCTACGAGCGACATCACAACGTATGCATTTTTGTGAGTTTTTGATCTGTGATCAAATTAATTTATTTTCCGACTCGACCAAGCCTTCGATTAGTTGTATGGTTAAAGTCGGTGGCGACCCTAATCTTCTCACGTTAACTTCCCAAGCAATAAGTATTTACATTCCCAATAATAACGTAATAACCTGTAGTAACAGGTTAGTTACACATGGCGACCCTGCCAGGATTTCGGTAAACCAGAGATCTTCTGATGCGCAGTGAGGATTAGTTATTTTCGGTTGGATGTGCTAATTAGTATATTGTCTTTTTTTGTGATACAGAATTTACGTGAATTTATGATATAGGTGTGCAATTTCTTACATGTTTTATCTTGAATGTGTATTACTGTATAGACATTGTGATTTAGTATTCAATTGTGTTACAAGTGTTGGTTGATTCTTGTCCTGTGGCGTGTATCGGTGTCATACAGTAAATCTTGGGTGCTTTGTGGGGACTGTGAGTCCATTAGGAGACTTTGGCACTATTCTTGTTGTATTTTGGAGCACAGAGTAACTATCCTTATGATGGAGACGCGTAGCTGTTCAGGGAGCCGCGATTGGATAAACTTGCCAGACAATAACCCTGAACAAGGACGAGGTCAAAACGTCGAGTCCGACGAGGAACGAAACGCGGGAAACGCAAGTACAAGTGTTGTCCATCCTGATCCCGCTGTAGTGATTTCGAATCATTCGATAGATGCAAATTCATTACAGACCATGCTACAACAATTACTAGACAGTAATAGGAGACATGTCGAGGAAGTGAATAATAAACAAGTGGAAGAAAGTAGGAGGCATATCGAGGAAGCTAATAAAAGATTGACTAGTGAAATATTAGAGGGTGTTGGGGAGAAACTGGCGATCATTGACCAACGCATCTCCGCCTTAGAAGAGGGGCAGCAAGTCATCAGCAAGCAGGTGATGGAACAAGAAGAAAGGTTCGCTGGGAATATATGTATGCTAGCAGAACAATGCCAGAGTGAACAAGCGGCTCTTGAGTCCCGAGTAGGACAAAATTCCGCCAGGGATCTCCGCGCGTTAGCAGAACAATGCCAGAGTGACCACGCGGCTCTTGTGTCACGAATAGAGGACACTGCGTCTAAGTGCCCGGTCCACCTTAGCGTGCAGGTAGAAACCCTCAGCCAGGCAATAATAGCTCTTGAGCGAGAGCAAGGGCTTACACAAACACAACAAGACACGGCCCACCGAGAGATGCGAGAAGAAATAGCCAGGATCTCAGACGCAGTGGCGCGTAAGTCTGACAATAATAGGGAAACAATTACCTCGGCATCAGCGGATGCAGACGAAATACGGTCGATAACGAAATGTCCGCGTGGACAGTGTGAAATAAAAATACAACAAAGAGGGGTTACCGAGGGAATATGTGAGCGCATGGCCCGTTTAGAACTTCACCTAAAAGGGTTAAAGGCCCATGAAGTTGAAAGAAATGAACGAAAGGGCCATTATCCCGACGATGATTCCGGGAACGATGGCGAATTTGATCATCGTCATGATCACGGATCTCGTACCAGGTGGGAACGACGAGGATCCCCTCAGGAACGTTCGCCATGGGAAACTCACGAATTTGACTTTAAACATTTTCTGACGGCGAGGAAGTTTGAAGTCTTCCGTAACTAGGCTACGGGGATTCACCCGCGGGGCTGGTTACAGCAGTTCGAGTTCTCCCTTCCTCCTACGTGGCCCAGTGCGCACAAAATAGAGTATATGTGCGGCTACCTCGAAGGTGAGCCAGCGGCGCGGATGAGGTCAATTGCGCGCAATTGTTACACAGTCGGGGAGTTTCGTCTACACTTCCTGTCGATCTATTGGTCAGTGGCAGCGCAGAGTCGTGTAAAACACGGACTCATTAAGCTACCAGAGTTAAAACGGTCGAAATTCTCCAGCCCTGTGCAGACGTTCGAGCACATGCTGCAGGCGAATGAACATCTTGACGATCCTTGTGGACCTGAGGAAATTATTCGTATTTGCCTGGGAAAGTTTCCAATGCAATTGCGGCACGTTATCCTTGCAGGACGATTTAAGGATGACGTAGAGGGGTTTCGCAATTTCCTTCTAGAGCTTGAGTGCGATGCGAATGGCACCACGCAGAATTACGGTCAGAGCGCCTACGAGCAGCGGCCGCGCGAGCGAAGCCGCAGCCGTAGAGACAGGTGGCACTCCAGACGTAACGGGTCGCCTGAGAGTTACAGAGCGCGCGAGCGGTGGCGGCGTCGCGATTCCTCACGGAACGCGGGCAGAACAAACGATGCCAATGGTCATCATTCGCCGAGAGTAAATCAGAGACACCCCCGGGAGTTTAGAACATACGGTACTAAGCAAAGATTTAGGCGCAATTATGGTGGACCTAGGAACGGTAGTCGTGATCGACCACAGAATAATTATCGAACAAGCAACAACAGGGGTGCCGCAAACAGTACGGGTGGTCCGCCAGTGGGTGTTGAAATTCGTCCCGCAAACCCGCGTCACAATCCGCCACATGACCCTAATCAAAGGGATCAATGACTAGCGGCTGACTCGGTTGGCGTCAACTTAATGAGGGCCGGTGCTATTGATGATACTGATGTGCATTTGATAAAGGAAGACGTTATTATGGAAGATTTGTTGAGGGAGGGCCACAGTATTGGTGTGCCCGCGGTAAACCCAGTCACTTCTGTTTCGTAAAATTACAGTGTATATTTTCCAATGTTTTGATTCACTCTAGTGTGATTAAAATTAAAGTGTATATTTCCTATGAATTGTAAAGAGTCCCCCAATATATGTGTAGTTACTTCTTCTTCTGAGCAGAAAAGAGTAGTGTTATGCAGCTTGATAACGTCTGAATGTGAATGATTGTGAGGCACAGATCAAGCGTTTCCTTTTACAGTATGATGGCTTTTGTTTTTTTTGATGACTAAAAAGGTATCGGCTGTCTTGGTGTGGCGAGTCAATGGTCATAAGGTAATTCTTGATGATAAATTACAGTTGTAGTGTTCTTATTCCCCTTAGGTGAGCATGATTCAGTGACATTTTTCAAATGTACTGCGATGTTGATGAAGCGACTTCGTGAGTTGTAGGTGAAGGATTTGTGTATGAAGGGAGATTAATAGTGTTTGATTTTCAGAGTTGCCATCTTATAAGATATTTGGAAAGTATAACTTGCCGCCACGTACTATTAGGTACGGTTGAGGGCACCAGGATGTGAAACCCCAGAAGACGTATATGGAAACAGCTTATAAACTCAAGCAGCTTGATATTTAATAGAGAATCAGTGCGGCTACCTCCAAGCTGAAATAACATGACGGTAGGTGAGGACCCCTGTGGACATGTGGTGAGTAATTGTGTAATCATTATGAGTATCTTATGACAGCAGTAAACTGGGTACTCGTGGCTCTGGACAATGGATTTCTTTTGACAGTCTTTGTATGTACTTATAGGACGAAGTGTTTATGTGTTTGCTAATAGGATAGAATGATTTTTATTTCCATTTTTATGCCCACTGACCTTTTGCATTAGTCTGATGAATAGATGTTGAAACATTTACCATTCGAGATGTGACTTGAATGAACCTGCTGTGTCTCATTAATCATAACTTACATTATGCAATGTCCATAGAAAAGAAGTCTCGGAAATGTTTCACAGATCAGCAAACGTGTGCTGCAAACCTTGGAGCAGCAGTCAATGAATAACAATATGGGTATTGGTGTTGAAAGGAATATTTTGTTTATATGTGGGAATTTTAGTCGGGTTATATGGTGATGGTGACTAGTACGAGCTGTGTAGATTGTGTGTGAGAGCGTAGTTAGGAGTAGATAGAGTTTTGTGTCTGTAGTTAGCAGCGGCGCCAAATCCTATCCAAATCCTGACCAAACCTTGTACAAGATCTACCCTGAACGATTGACAGCAGATGTAATGCTAGAACTATATTTTATAAAAAGGATTTTTTGTTTGTTTGAATATTGGTTATGTAATTTTCCTCGTTGTTTTTTTTTATTGGTATTGTTAACAAGGCCATACTTGTCAAGTTAATTTTGGGCAATATTCCACGTATTGATCAGGAGTAAGAAACTCCGCTGATTTTGTGGTAATCTGTACACATGATATTTTGTACGAGGGCAGTTCAATAAGTAATGCAACACATTTTTTTTCTGAAACAGGGGTTGTTTTATTCAGCATTGAAATACACCAGGTTATTCCCCAATCTTTTAGCTACACAACACTATTTTTCAACGTAATCTCCATTCAATGCTACGGCCTTAATCCACCTTGAAATGAGGGCCTGTATGCCTGCACGGTACCATCCCACTGGTCGATGTCGGAGCCAACGTCGTACTGCATCAATAACTTCTTCATCATCCGCGTAGTGCGTCCCACGGATTGCGTCCTTCATTGGGCCAAACATATGGAAATCCGACGGTGCGAGATCGGGGCTGCAGGGTGCATGAGGAAGAACAGTACACTGAAGTTTTGTGAGCTCCTCTCGGGTGCGAATACTTGTGTGAGGTCTTGCGTTGTCATGAAGAAGGAGAAGTTCGTTCTGATTTTTGTGCCTACGAACACGCTGAAGTCGTTTCTTCAATTTCTGAAGAGTAGCACAATACACTTCAGAGTTGATCGATTGACCATGGGGAAGGACATCGAACAGAATAACCCACATGACGAGCAAGCAATTCCGCACAGATGGTTCTCCTTTGCTCTTTATGGTGTTCGGTTAGAAACGAGGGACCCAGCGGGAACAAACCTTTGAATATCCCAACTGGTGAACAATTGTGACAGCACTACCAACAGAGATGTCAAGTTGAGCACTGAGTTGTTTGATGGTGATCCGTCGATCATCTCGAACGAGTGTGTTCGTACGCTCCGCCATTGCAGGAGTCACAGCTGTGCACGGCCGGCCCGCACGCGGGAGATGAGACAGTCTTGCTTGACCTTGCGGCGATGATGACACACGCTTTGCCCAACGACTCACCGTGCTTTTGTCCACTGCTAGATCACCGTAGACATTCTGCAAGCGCCTATGAATATCTGAGATGCCCTGGTTTTCCGCCAAAAGAAACTCGATCACTGCCCGTTGTTTGCAACGCACATCCGTTACAGACGCCATTTTAACAGCTCCGTACAGGGATGCCACCAGTCGGAAGTCAATGAAACTATACGAGACGAAGCGGGAATGTTTGAAAATATTCCACAAGAAATTCCCGGTTTTTTCAACCAAAATTGGCCGAGAAAAAAAATGTGTTGCATTACTTATTGAACTGCCCTCGTAATTACCTCTGTGAGCGCAGTTCTTAAGTGGGTGCAAGGCCGCCTAGGGAGTCTCCGTATCAGAAAGCACAGGGCTTGGTCCACCGGCAGGCGTTGCAGAACCCTGCTATCAACGGCGAGGCAGTGGTGCGGCGAGCGGTCACAGCTGTTTCCCCATCAGAGGGGAGGGGATGCTGGTCTTCCTCCAAGCCCAGGCTTACACCGGGGTCCGCAGGCGTGTCACCACGGCAGCGCCAGCTGATGGCCGGCGTTCCACTCCATGCGCTAGTTATCTGACAAGCGAAAGAGAAAGTATGACGCACGCCAGGTGAGGCCGCCGATCCCTGAGCGCCGCTAGTCCAGACGGCCGCTGCGGTGAGGTAACGCCCACTGCCCGGAGGGACGCGGGTCCCACCACTGACGCATCAACTGAGACGGTGCAAAGAGGCGATAAGCGGGTCTCAAGCCCGACACCCGCACGAGTTTACGTCGACCTCGATGCGACGGAGAAGAGCACGTGTCTCTCCATTGACACGACAGGAGACAGGGGCGTGTGTCGCAAAACATATTACTCCGCAACACACGGACGACGACCGCTAAGCCGCCTTCTCGGTGATGAGGCAGGGCCCACAGGCGACGATGTCCTGCAAATCTGCAGCGTCGAACCATCCCACAGTATGGAAGCAGAGGGTGGAAACGGCCACGAGGCAACGTCACGGGGTGCTGTCTAGGATGAACAACCTGGGTTACAACGGACGTTACAATCAACGCCGCTGCGAACTCCCCAGTTCAGTGTTGTGGTCCCCTAGTAGCTTATCCTCCAAGTCGCCTTTAGAAGAGACGCCCACCCCAGCTCCTAAAGAGAATACCCAGTGAAAATACAATGTGACGAAACTGCAAAATGACAGCGTGTCAACGAGCTAGTTTCTGGATGTGTTTTTGTACTCATGTATTATTTTCCATAGTTGGTTATTTACCAGCTGTCATTCCATTGGTTCATTGGTTTCATTAATGATTTTGTGTCACTGTATTTGTTATGCACATTGAGCTTTGCACTTTCACGTAGAAGTTTTTATATATGTCAGCACCAGCTGACACTCCTTTGGCCCTTGGTAATGATTTTGCATCATTGTATTTGTTTATATATGTATATACTTTGTGTACCTGTTCATCTATATCTCTATGTTAACTCTGATAATTGGTTAAAGCAATTTTAAAATAATATCTCAGGTTTGTTGTCGTAGTAGGTCAGATGACACGATGTTCGTGTACAATATCACGCTTAATTTATTTTGTTCTGTTTGCCTTGCGGACCACATAAGGTCACAATTATTGACTAAAGTGAGATAAAACTCATTCGAATATAAGAGATCAATCAATTCTTTTGTGCTGCTGTTTGCCTGTTGCAATTGTTGCTAGTTAGGGTATGTTTGTTTCGAAGACTGTTGGCGAATCTCCTAGAATGGCGAGAAAATTCGTGGCACAGTCTTCTCCGGGACGTTTGGGGTGATGAAAGGCTCCTGTAGCCAACTTTCATTAGTCCAGTAGCCCATTTTCATTACCATTTCTCTTTCTTTTCCGTGTTTCTCTTTTCTCATAGTGGCGTGATTGAATGAATGTGGTTGTGTGTCACGTTGCTAGACGGTGGCGTAGTCTGCTGCAGAAAGTCTGCGATAGTCGTACAGATTCAGCAGTGGTACAGAATAGCCAACTCTCGTAGTGGTCAAGTCGGCAAAGAGGTTTTCGCTACTTGTGAGAAATCCACCTGCGTTAGGTTGGTGGCGGAAATGGCATCTTTGGGTTTTCCGGGCCACACGGAGCGTGGAAGAGGCTGGAGAAGCGGGAGGCAGTCTGCCGCCGGTACGGGAAGCGTCCACAGCTGTGTTCCAGTCGATGAAGGGTGAGTTAGACTGACCGCGTGGCGCGTTGTTACTTGGCGAGGGGAGAGCTGTTAGCTTTTGGTCTCGCTTTTCAACTCTGAAAGATTGCTTTACCTTGTCGCAGCAAGGAATGCAAAACTTTGGCAGATGTTTCATTTAGTAAATTTCTATAGCAGACTTGGATCCACCGGAAGAGCGCCACACAAAGGTGTCGATAAGAAGTGAGCACTCGCTTCTGCATGAATGTCTGTTTGTCTTCAGCTGTGCCTGTATAAGCTTTCATTTTTCTAAATATTAATAGCTTTGCCTTCTCGTAAATTTTCCTTGCTTAATGTATCTTTCGTCCGTGGGGAACCGACCACGTTGTTGAACATTAAAGTTTTGTTGGGTTACCGTCATCACTAACTGTCCAGTCTCATGCTTGTTTTAAAGAACTTTAACCGCTCATGATTGTGTGATGTGATATTGTTGCAACTTGGACACGATACCTACGAAGTGCGTCTCCACAAACCACGTGGGCACGCGGGTGTACTGCGAAACGTGTACAGCTTTACGGGTTATTGCGATCAGGCAACAGCAGTGGTGTGAATGATTCACAACAATGATTTTAGGAGTAGATTATAACGGTGAATGTATCGATGCTTCTCCTTAATGTCTTAGGGATAAATGATTTTATCCACAATTTTCTCTTGTGTTCCGAGGTTACGTTTTTGCACCTAAGCGACTCACCTCATAGCTTTCCCGTTAGCACATCCAACGCGTTTCCTTACGCACAGGTCCAGTGATTAGTTTCCTTTTTTATTTTAAAACAAGTGCTTTAGATTAAGTCTTATTTTCAGGTGTGTTCTGGGAGCTGATCTTTTGCAGTGTTCATGCATTTTCTATTTTATTTTAAATGTTTGATTGTCGTGAACAGTGCGTGGGCAATACTGTTAATTAAATTGTATCCGCTATGAGCGACATCACAACGTATGCATTTTTGTGAGTTTTTGATCTGTGATCAAATTAATTTATTTTCCGACTCGACCAAACCTTCGATTAGTTGTATGGTTAAAGTCGGTGGCGACCCTAATCTTCTCACATTAACTTCCCAAGCAGTAAGTATTTACATTCCCAATAATAACGTAATAACCTGTAGTAACAGGTTAGTTACACATGGCGACCCTGCCAGGATTTCGGTAAACCAGAGATCTTCTGATGCACAGTGAGGATTAGTTATTTTCGGTTGGATGTGCTAATTAGTATATTGTCTTTTTTGTGATACAGAATTTACGTGAATTTGTGATATAGGTGTGCAATTTCTTACATGTTTTATCTTGAATGTGTATTACTGTATAGACATTGTGATTTAGTGTTCAATTGTGTTACAAGTGTTGGTTGATTCTTGTCCTGTGGCGTGTATCGGTGTCATATGCCTTGATACGTCTGGGCGTTGAGTCAAACAGAGCTTGAATGGCGAGTACAGGTACACCTGCCCATGCAGCTTCAGCACGATACCACAGTTCATCAAGAGTAGTGACTGGCGTATTGTGACGAGCCAGTTGCTCGGCCACCATTAACCAGACATTTTCAATTGGTGAGAGATGTGGAGAATGTGCTGGCCAGGGCAGCAGTCGAACATTTTCTGTATCCAGAAAGGCCTGTACGGGACCTGCAACTAGCGGTCGTGCATTATCCTGCTGAAATGAAGGGTTTCGCATGGATCGAAAGAAGTGTAGAGCCACGGTTCGTAACACATCTTAAATGTAACGTCCACTGTTGAAAGTGACGTCAATTGGAGGAAGAGGTGACCGAGACGTGTAACCAATGGCACCCCATACCATCATGCCAGGTGATACGCCAGTATGGCGATGACGAATACACGCTTCCACTGTGAGTTCACCGCGACGTCACCAAACACGGATGCGACCATCATGATGCTGTAAACAGAATCTGGATTCATCCGAAAAAAATTCGTGCACCCAGGCTTGTCATTGAGTACACCATGGCAGGCGCTCCTGTCTGTGATGCAGCGTCAAGGGTACCCGCAGCCATGGTCTCCGAACTGATACTCCATGCTGGTGCAAACGTCGTCGAACTGTTCTTGCAGATGGTTGTTGTCTTGTAAACGTCCCCATCTGTTGACTCAGGAATCGAGACGTGGCTGCACGATCCGTTAAAGCCATGCGGATAAGATGTCTGTCATCTCGACTGCTAGTGATACGAGACCGTTGGAATCCACCATGGCGTTCCGTATTACCCTCCTGCACGCACCGATTCCATATTCTGCTAACAGTCATTGGATCTCGACCAACGCGAGCAGCAGAGTCGCGGTACGATAAACCGCAATCGCGATAGGCTACAATCCATCCTTTATCAATGTCTTAAACGTCATGGTACGCATTTCTCCTCTTTACACGAGGCATCACAACAATGTTTCACCAGGCAACGCGGATCAACTGCTGTTTGTGTATGAGAAATCGGTTGGAAACTTTCCTCATGTCAGCAGGTTGTAGATGTCGCCGCCGGCGCCAACATTGTTTGAATGCTCTGAAAACCTAATCTTTTGCATATCACAGCATATCTTTCCTGTCGGTTAAATGTCGCGTCTGTAGCGCGTCATCTTCGAGGTGTAGCAATTTTTAATGGCCTGTAGTGTAAATACGCAAATACGCAGTTCCTTCCTTTGTTTATTTTCTATGAATCTGTGATTCATAAAATAGACAATAAGTGTGCACTTTCTCGTATTCTGCTAATAAAAATCGAGTGGCATCCCGTATAAACAAACTAATTGAAAATAATTATTTATACGACATCAATTTATCACTAAGAGTTTATTACAGCCTGAAGTTAACGGATTCACGACCAACATGCTGTTTTCTGCGCAGGGGACAAAAACTATAGAAGATGGTGAACATTAATTAGAACTTACGCATTCCGCGCAGGGCGGAGGAAGCGAAAAGGGAACTTGCATGTAATGCAATCTTAGCACAAATGAGATCAGTGACACATAATCTGTGGTAACACAGAGGAGTTATGAATGAGTGAAATTTTCGAGGAAAGGGTTTTATTATACTCACGTAAATACCTCTCACTAACTATATTC
The DNA here is from genome assembly GCF_023898315.1 of Schistocerca nitens. Lineage (NCBI taxonomy): Eukaryota > Metazoa > Arthropoda > Insecta > Orthoptera > Acrididae > Schistocerca > Schistocerca nitens. The sequence continues at coordinate 253,385,034 of NC_064618.1, forward strand.
CTGTCATTCTCTTTCCACTTGTCGTAACTGGAACATGAAAAGTGAGATGAGACAGAGGTAAGCGAAGTACTCTCCGACATACACCGTGCGGTGGCTTGTTGGGTATCGGTGCCCCTCGCTAACATGGGGGCTTCACCACAGACTGTCAAGGTTTTGTAGGCAAAGACGGTCCCGAGTAGTGTCCCCACTTCAACACAGAACTCGGTGACCTACAACAGGTGTGACGCTGATGGCTATCCAGAGGACAGCTGCGCTGCAGCCAGACAAGGCCTCGGGCCTCTGAGGGCCAGTGAGGCGACACGTGACTCATTAGCTGGCCGCACGATTCCCTGCGGTCGTACAAGCACGTTTCAGCCGCTCGATATTGCGCTCCAGCCGGCGACACATCCTCCCTGCCAGCCAGTCTATTGACTGCTCTTCACGACGGAAACTACTGCTCTAAACTTCGTCTAGATGTTGATTTACGCGTCTTGGCTACCATTTACCACTACACCTACCTCTTCACTGTGTGTCAAGGAAAGGAGCAAGTGTAACAGGAAACACTATTGATACTGCTACACTGACGGAAAGTGTTACACCGCGAGCACCTTCACCGAACGCAACCAGTCTGTTTACAGTTTCTCCATGCCTGTACAATATGTTGGTCATAATTTCTCTTTCAGTATACTACTGGCCATTAAAATTGCTATACTACAAATATGACGTGCTACAGACGCGAAATTTAACCGACAGGAAGAAGATGCTGTGATATGCTTTTCAGAGCATTCACACAAGGTTGGCGCCGGTGGCGGCACCTACAACGTGCTGACATAAGGAAAGTTTCCAACCGATTTCTCATACACAAACAGCAGTTGACGGGCGCTGCCTGTTGAAACGTTGTTGTGATGCCTCGTGTAAGGAGGAGAAATGCGTACCATCACGTTTCCGACTTTGATAAAGGTCGGATTGTGGCCTATCGCGATTGCGGTTTATCGTATCGCGACATTGCTGCTCGCGTTGGTCGAGATCCAATGACTGTTAGCAGAATATGGAATCGGTGGGCTCAGGAGGGTAATACAGAACGCCGTGGTGGATCCCAACGGCCTCGTATCACTAGCAGTCGAGATAACATGCATCTTATCCTCATGGCTGTAATGGATTGTGCGGCCACGTCTCGATCCCTGAGTCAACAGATGGCGACGTTTGGAAGACAACAACCATCTGCAAGAACAGTTCGACGACGTTTGCAGCAGCATGGACTATCAGCTCGGAGACCAAGGCCGCGGTTACCCTTGACTCTGCATGACAGACAGAAGCACCTGCGATGGTGTACTCAACGACGAACCTAGGTGCACGAATGGCAAAACGTCATTTTTTCGGATGAATTCAGGTTCTGTTTACAGCATCATGATGGTAGAAACCGTGTTTGGTGACATCGCGGTGAACGCACAGTGGAAGCGTGTATTCGTCATCGCCATACTGGCGTATCACCCGGAGTGATGGTATGGGGTGCCATTGGTTACACGTCTCGCTCACCTCTTGTTCGCATTGACGGCACTTTGAACAGTGGACGTTACATTTCAGAAATGTTACGACCCGTGGCTCTACCCTTCATTCGATCCCTGCGAAACCCTACATTTCAGTAAGATAATGCTCGACCGCATGTTACAGGTACTGTACGGGCCTTTCTGGATACAGAAAATGTTGATTGCTGCCCTGGCCAGTACATTCTGTAGATCTCTCACCAACTGAAAACGTCTGGTCAATGGTGGCCAAGCAACTGGCTCGTCACAATACGCCAGACACTACTCTTGATGAACTGTGGTATCGTGTTAAAGCTGCATGGGCAGCTGTACCTGTACACGTCATCCAAGCTATGTCCAATGAATACCCGTTTATCATCTGCATTTTTTCTTGGTGTAGCAATTTTAATGGCCAGTAGCGTATTTTTTTTTTTTTAATTTTAATCTATTGGTTTCCTTCTCATGCCGATTCGGCCATCTCAGTAAGGCAAGACGATACCATAGTGTACTGGGGACGATTCCTTGTCAGTCAAGACGATACAAAACAAGGACAAAACAACACTTACTCTCTGAGCGGAGAAAATCTCCGACCCGTCTGGGATTCGAACCTGAGTGCCTTCGGTTAGCAATCTGCCGCACTGACAGTGCAACTACCGAGCAGATGCCCTCAGTATTTTCCGTACATGAAAAGGCTGTTCCTACTGATGAAGAACGGTGTGAGTAACTGAGGGCTGTTGGGTATCACTGTAGATAGTAACTCGTATAGTGCTACTATTTACTCGTTCTGACTACCGGTGGTGCCATATACGTGTAGCAGGCATTGAACACACAGCAACCGACCTCCTCCGTCATGTCATATCATTTGGCGTGATCTCGTGGTCTCCAGGGAAACATAAAACTACGCACATTGGGATAAGGAGCCAGTGTCGTATTCAGTCTGCATGCTTACAACATACGCGCATTTTGTTGACAATTTGCTGCCAGCTTGGACTATGAGTACTGTGAAATACCAGTGTGAACCTTCAGCTAGTTGAACCAGTCAGGACCTGTCGAAATCCAACGCTTAATGAGTGTTGTGTAACGGATCTGACAAGCGCATTTTATCGAAAACGGTGGCCGTAGCATTGAATTCCAGGTGCCGGTATTCCCATAATTTACTGTTACCTAACTTCATTTTGGAATTTAGCAATTAGAAATCAAAGTATTTGATCGGGCGATCATCCGCAACTGTGGAACATATTAATAAAATAAAGAAACCGCTGTAGTTGACGGTTATTTCTTATTTATTGAAATTTCGAAGCCTAAAGCGTCATCTTCAGGTGCTACGAAATAATACGGAGACATAAAAGTGTGGCAGCCAGCCAGTCAGTCATAGGAGTCACACCCACATCAAACAAACACATGGAAGCGTACGACCGTCAACCGCAACGCCATCCTCGATATTTCCGTAATTATCTCGTGGTACCTGCAAATGAACCTTTACGCTTCAAAGTCTGTCGTGCAATAAGTAAGTAACTGAAGCGGATTTTTTATTCTATAACTAAATCTAAAGCTCGCTCCACGTGAATCCAAATATTTAGCACCATTCTTAGTGTGCATAACATCATACAAAGGACCTTACAAGATTTCTAAAGTAGCACACTGTAAAAACATCAGCCGGCCGGTGTGGCCATGCGGTTCTAAGCGCGTCAGTTTGGAACCGCGTGACCGCTACGGTCGCAGGTTCGAATCCTGCCTCGGGCATGGATGTGTGTGTTGTCCTTAGGTTAGTTAGGTTTAAGTAGTTCTAAGTTCTAGGGGACTGATGACCTCAGTAGTTAAGTCCCATAGTGCTCAGAGCCATTTGAACCATTTTAAAAACATCAAAAATGAGACTTGAAACTAACTTGTAACAAGCAACAGTAACACGAGTAATGGACTGCAATAAAAGTTGTTAACAGGCGATATTATTTTCATAAATCGATACCGAGGAAGTAGCTAAAAGCTAATAATCGAGAAAAATTAATGGCCTGCAGGATATTCATGAACATGTGGTTTAGGGACACAAATACATTTGAGAAATCATTTATTTACATCTTGTGATCAAAAGCTCATCCTGTCACTATTTTACTCGTATTTTAACTAGTACAGCGCAGAAAAGTTAAAAATTATTCGTTCGCATGTTGTTTATACTCCATATCTTAAAGTTTAACAAACAGTATGTATTACACAACTTCAGAGTTCACAAAACCAGTCATATGAAAAGAAGACTCCAAAAGGTCCACGGTCATGCACGTCTGTCTAGCATCTGAGTATCTAAGGTCCACAGAGTTTTCGAATTAATATGATCCAATAAGCAGCCCTGTCACGTATGCGCAATGTTAGCGAGGACAGAATGGTAATGGTAATGAGTGAGTTTATGCTGGCGAGGTGGCCTGTTTTATTTCCTGCATGATGTCAAATGTCAGACCGATGCAGCTGCTCGTGGTCACCTCTTGTCAGCCGCAGGTGACGTTTATGACAGAGTATATAATAGACTACCATCCTCGCTGCCTGAGGATACTGATATAGCAGTGTAAACCATCTATTACGTTTTGCGCAGAACTGCTCCTTCTATTTGTATTCGGATTGAAAGTTGGGAACGAGTCCAGCATTCGATATAAGGACTACGTCTAACGATCTAGGAGACTGTCATGAAAGCGACTTATTGGTTCGCTATTTTTTCCTAACAATCTGTTCCGGAGAGCCAATGAGTGCTACGAAATCCCATGCAATATTTACGCGCACTGTTACCAACTCCGCGAAATGCACTTTTCCGACAATGACTTGCAACCGATGGAATGTTTTCACATGCAGCTGCAGTTGAGTCTTTCACTTAACTGTCATGTGAATTACTGTCTGTAGCTTTTGTTTGGTTCATGTTGAGCACCGAACATTAGTACAGAATATGTGTCCACCTTTTTTCACTTGAACTCTGCCGGGAAACTTATCCACAACTTTCATTTAACGGAGACTTAACGATTTGTATGTATTTATAATCTCTGTATACTTGTTTGCAGGTGAGATAGCTTTGCTATACTTTTGCTAGCGGATCAAGCCTGACGCTGTACAGAGTATAACGTGTTTACCAGTTGCTTTACTAAAAATAATATCGCCAGTGTAAATCCTGTCTCTGCTATAATACTCTCTCATGACTCTTCTTTTCTGCCTCCTGCTTTCCTAAATACCTATTGTTTTCTTTAGATACGTCTCCTTCTACTTGTTCCGTCTTCTTTTCCATTCGGAATCGCTGCCTCAGGTTCTGTAGCGGCTGAGAAATGGGTCCGATGGGAAGCCTAAATACATGCTTCTTGAATCACATCTTCTCCTGTGACAAACCATGGTGGGATTTTTTTATTTCCAACATTATACACAGCTGGATTACTGTCGGTTATTGAGAATAATATTATATCTCCGTTAAGTTGTGGTAAAATATTGCATTTAATATGTTGATTTACTGTGGTTATGTGGATGACAGCAATAAAATTGAAAATTAATTCATGTTAAAATATTCACTCAATGACATTATGTAAAATAATTCTTTCATAGCTTTAGAATTATGTGTAATTATAATTAATATTGCGAATGGAACGAGTTTTCATTTTTCCAGAGAACCGCTGATCGAGTAGTGTAGAATTTGCAAACTGCTGCACGACTGAATAGTAGAGAATCTGTAAGCAGTAGTGGAGAATCTTCAGCTATTGAAGTCTTTTGGTAACTAAAGTACCAAAATGGTCCAAATGGCTGTGAGCGCTATGGGACTTAACATCTGAGGTCATCAGTCCCCTAGAACTTAGAACTACTTAAACCTAACTAATCTAAGGACATCACACACATCCATGCCCGAGGCAGGATGCGAACCTGCGACCGTAGCGGCCACGCGGTTCAAGACTGAAGCGCCTAGAACCGCTCGGCCACACCGGCCGGCAAAAAGTACCAAAAGAATAAAGTAGTAATATCACGGTATTAGCGAAAATGGGTGAACAGGGAGCAAAATTCTTTAAAACAGACTATCTTGCTGGGTTGCCATTGAGTCTGAATTTAGAGAATGAATATTTACTTGTGTGACAGATAATAGGGGTGGGTTGAGGGAAACTTGACATATTTTGCATGCCTATTTTCATGTTTTCAGGAAAAGAATTTGTTTGATAAACCTCTTAAAATTAATTTTTCGCTAGTCTGCTAGTTTCTCTCTTGCCCAAGTCAGACATGGAAAACCAGGTACATCTCAATACAAAGAATGTGAATTTAATGCTATCCGAAATTAGTGATGACTGGAACATGACTAATGTCATTGACAAACTGCTAAGGAAACTTGAGGCTTTTTTCAAGAGAGACATTCTGTCTGGGCTTTGAAGGAAATAGTTCAACTGTGTGTTAATGTCAATGGAAATAACGGATTTTACGCAGGAGTATACACAAAACTGTCCAAAGTGATAGCAGATAAATGTGCAGTAATAAATGTTAAATCAAAGGATAGTGTTTGTTTCCAGTGGCCAGTTCTAGCAGAATTATATCATGTAAATCCTAATGCTCATTGTGATTCTAAATATTGGTCAAATGTAAAGAACTTTGACAACATACCATTCCTAGCAAAGCTAAAATGTGTTCACAGTTTTGGTAAACAGAGTAAAAGCAATTCTGTAAACTTCTATGACATTCAAAATTATGATTCTGAATGGACGACTGAGACACTGAAGGAATTTTGATTTGTGTCACTACAGGACACCTCATGACTAATATGTAGACCTATTAACGTTGTAAGTTGCCAATACGTACAGGGTAAATCATCTAAAACTTGCACCACAGATAATCTACATCTACATTTATACTCCGCAAGCCACCCAACGGTGTGTGGCAGTGGGCACTTTACGTGACACTGTCATTACCTCCCTTTCCTGTTCCAATCGCGTATGGTTCCCGGGAAGAACGACTGCCAGAAAGCCTCCGTGCGCGCTCGAATCTCTCTAATTTTACATTCGTGACCTCCTCGGGAGGTATAAGCAGGGGGAAGCAATATATTCGATACCTCATCCAGAAACGCACCCTCTCGAAACCTGGACAGCAAGCTACACCGCGATGCAGAGCGCCTCTCTGGCAGAGTCTGCCACTGGAGTTTGCTAAACACCTCCGTATCGCTATCACCTTCACCAATGCTGAAATGGAAAGTGCTATTGATGTACGGTTTTCATAGAGTGGATTGTTAGTGTGGGACTCGTATTGTTAGCCAGTCACCAGATTTTAATAATATTTAGAAAGTGTATTTTTGTGCAAACATACGCTTTTTTGTCGTGACAATTCCTACGTACATTAACAAATTAAACTTAGGGTAAATCAGAATGTCGGTGATGTTTGTTGAAGGATTCTAGTGCGAGTCGTTTACGAGATATTGTATTTTGAAAAGTTCTCACACCGACACTTGTACAACAACTGTTGTAGGACACACTAAAGAAAACCACAAGTGCGTGTACTAGTTATGTGGATTGCGATCAGTAACGAGGCTATTGACGATCACAATTTGTGTTCAAAATGACCATCGAGAGCGGCAGTACACGCTTCCAGTCTGGTATGGAACGACTGCTGCACACGTGCTAGCATTTCAGCGATGCCCGAGAAGGCTGCAGCAGTAACACGTGGTTGCACATCATCAGGTGTGTGTCCTTGTAGACACCATCTCTCGGCTTTCCCCACAGAGAAAAGTCTACATGCATTAAAATCTGGGGAACAGGATGGCCTTGGTACGGGTCCTCTGCATCCAATCCAACGACTTGGAAACATTTCGTGAAGACATGCTGTAGTATTTCATGCAATATGTGCTGGAGAGCCAACACATTGGTAGCACTAGTTCCTCCTAGTCTACAGAGAAACGTCTTCTAGCTTCCGTAGAAGGTGGTCTGTTAGGAGGCTGTGATACTTGTGCGCGTTCACTTTTCCGTATATCCCATACCATACGTTTACATTCCACGGACGCTAACGCTTCACCAACGGGGAATGTCAACAGACCAATAGTGCATGATTCTGTGATTTACCTGGCTGCTGTTGGTAAACATGGCTTGGTTCAAATGGTTCAAATGGCTCTGAGCACTATGGGACTTAACATCTGTGGTCATCAGTCCCCTAGAACTTAGAACTACTTAAACCTAACTAACCTAAGGACATCACACACATCCATGCCCGAGGCAGGATTCGAACCTGCGACCGTAGGAGTCTCGCGGTTCCGGACTGAGCGCCTAGAACCGCTAGACCACCGCGGCCGGCTTAAACATGGCTTCATCACTAAACAAGATACATGATTCATCTTGGTATCTTGTCTTAATTCTCATGTACAGAAGTTAAAACGATTCTCATAATCGTTTCAATGCAGTTCTTTACGGAGAGAGATGTGATTGGGATGGAACCTGTGTCGATGGAGAATGCATAGGACACTCACCTGCCTCATGCCACTTCCTCACGCGATTGCTCAGGAGCTAACGTGCGAGTCAGCTGGAACAGAAGCAAGAACATTAATTTCCCTCTCTGCTGCCATCACGAGTTTCCTTTGTTACATTGTCTTTGGTTTACAGTACAACTTTCACGTAACTGGTTGAAGAGGTTTTAGGATATGATGCCGCATACATCGTGCAGAACAAATTGTACTCTTCCCACACTCTCCGTAAACCAGGAACATGTCGGCTTTTCCTGCGTTGGTAAGCCCCATCATCCACTTATGACCTACTGCTTCGACTGTCACACACTAACTGACTATCAAATCGCAGTGCAGTCAAGAAACACACAATCACACTGCAAGCGCGGGGTAGCCGCGTGGTCCAGGGCGCCTTGTCACGGTCCGTGCGGCTCCCTCCGTCGGAGGTTCGAGTCCTCCCTCGGGCATGGGCGTGTGTGTTGCCCATAGCGTAAGTTAGATTAAGTAGTTCGTGGGCTTGGAGACCGATAACCTCGGCAGTTTGGTCCCATAAGAGCTTACCACCAATTTCCAATTTACACGGCAAGCAAACGTAACAACATTGTACTTAGCGACTTCGCAGGTTGAAAGACACAAACAAGTGTCAGTGTGAAAACTTTTCAATATACGATATCGCATAAGCGACTTGCACTATAACCTGGAACAAACACCACTGACATGATAATTTACCCTACTTTTAGTTTGTTAATGTCAATAGGCATTGTTCCATTTGAACTAAAGTGTATGTCTGAACAAAAAATACACTTTCTAAGTATTATTAAAATCTGTGTATTTGCTAACATTACGTGCCCCTGACTACCAATCCACTCAATGAAAACCGCGCATCAAAAACACTTTCCATTTCCGTAAACCTGCGGTGCAAGTTTTAGGTAATTCGCCCTGTATATACGTCACGTCTATTGCACAAAAAATTTATCAAGGCTAGCACAAAATCGCATTCCTGCCTATTAGCAATTAATTGTAGCATGTAAACGCTGGCTGCGCTATTGTCATTCCCAGGTAAACACTGATGCACTTTAACTGTCTGTCCACAGCTTAAACCAATCTATAATATACTTTCTAGTGCCTAGAACGAGTTTGTAAAATTTACAAAGTTCAGTAACAAACAAAAACTGCCTTTTTTAATTTATCCTGATTCAGAATGCTTGTTGGAACCAGTTGCTACTTGCAGTCTTGCAATGACTCTGGTTTATATTCTGATCAGGTATATTTGCATAACAGTTGAGCATTGCCTACCACATACACCGTGGATATAACAAGAGGGTTTCCAAGTCCAGAGGCACCAGTTACATGGAATGGTTCACTGAACAGCTGTATGCAGTTAATGAGAGCGTGAATGACTTTTTATTACAAAAGAAGAAGACGGTAATAAACTCTGAAAACGATTTAGCATTTCTCTCAAGAGAGTTCTGTCGAATTTTCTGGGAACTGTTCGAGGAAGAAAATATTAAACACAGAGACAGCTGTCATTTCACTTGTGTGTAATGATGCACAGCAAGTCCCGGTTGCAATGTAAACCCACAGACTTCGCTATATAATCCCCGCCATACTCTCCAGTTTGAGCAATTATGATGGGCATTTGTGAACGAAAGACAGCAGTTACTGATGAAGGTTCAGTATTTCTCTTCTGCCATCAAATACAGACAAAATATAAAGCTTTTACAAAAAGTATATCTATATTGCATCAAGAGCGGTAGCGCGATATAAATTTCTGATTTAGTGATTCGTCTAATTTCTTGATGTGCTCATTCCAAAAGCCTGCATCATATCTAAAATCAAACAAATTCAAAGTAATGAGAAATATTTTCCTGGTAGCCAAGCGTTTAACCTGGATAATCATAATGGAATTTTTCCGTATGAGTATGTGAACAACGAATCGACTTTACTGAAAGATTACGTACCCTAATTCCAAAAGTTCAAAATCTTATTAAAAGGCGAAACAATGACAGAAGCCGTGTGCTAAAGAACTTGCAGCGTATGAAATGTATTGAAGTTTAAAACACTACTCCGATTTATATTTCAAATTTGCCGGCGTGTTCCAAACCTATTTCGGTCTTTGTCTTAAGATGTGTGAATTGGATTCTGCACGTTACATTACATCGCCTGGCTTGGCGTGGGAAGATCTGCTAAAAATTACTTATACAGAATCGCAGTTTGTTACCGTTATCGTACAACTTCAATTGGTTAAATGAGGTATTGATGTTGAAGACACGCAATTGCTAAAGACAGATTAACGGCTGAATCTTACATCATTTATCTTGATGCGAACAGCCTATACAGCTCGGGGTGCAGTATCTTCTGCGTATAGTTTTGAATGGCTTTCTTCAGAGAATGAAGAAATTTTTGCGGTGGGAAACGTACCAGGCGGCTCTGACATACATTGTATGCTACATTTTGGAAACGGATCTCGAATATCCCGAGAGTATTCAAGATTTTCATTTGGATTTGCCATTACGTGCGGAAGAAATGCCACCACCATCCGATAGCGCGAAACGAAAGAAATTATTTTCGACCTTTCATGATAAGAAATCGGTGTTATTCATTACAGGAATCTGAAACAATGTTTTTAAATATAAACTGGTTTTAAGAAAGATTGATCGAATTTAATGATTCGGGCAAGTTTCTTGGATGAATCCATACATTGAGATAAAGGCACAAAAATGCAGGAGTGTAAGCAATGACTTCGAGATGAACATTTTCTAAATAGTGAATAATAGTGTGTTTGAAAAAAAAACTATGAAAAATATGTGAAAGTTGCGGCACATAAACACTAGCGACATCCTGGGAAGTCTGATATGGGGCATCTGCGTTAGTTGCCTACCAAATATTCAAAGGTGTGTTCTGTTTTTAAATATAAACTGGTTTTAAGAAAGATTGATCGAATTTAATGATTCGGGCAAGTTTCTTGGATGAATCCGTACATTGAGATAAAGGCACAAAAATGCAGGAGTGTAAGCAATGACTTCGAGATGAACATTTTCTAAATCGTGAATAATAGTGTGTTTGAAAAAAAAACTATGAAAAATATTTGAAAGTTGCGGCACATAAACACTAGCGACATCCTGGGAAGTCTGATATGGGGCATCTGCGTTAGTTGCCTACCAAATATTCAAAGGTGTTTTCTTTTGTATGAAATTTTAGTCGTTAATGAAATGAGCAGGAATGGCCATTCTGAATATTTCGAAAAAACCATGTTATCGACTTTCATTTAAGATGCATATTAAACAAATTTCCAGCAGATATTGTAAGACTGTCTATACAGATGTACAGATACAGATAGCATAATCTATTGTGTTGAAACTTTACATACCTATGAGCAAATAAAGAATAACATCCACAAAAGGTTAGATACTTCAGGTATTTCTGGTAATAACGATATTGCACTAACGAATAAGGCATAGGCTGAGTTAATGAAAGACAAACTTAATGATAGTGGTAGAGTTCTGTACCTAAGAACATATTCGATTAAAAATTCAAAGATATAAAACAAGGTTCGAATTTCGCATTATTCCCCAAGCAAATCTCATTTGCCTATGTTGAAAAAACCAAATTGTCATTTAATTAAAAATGAAAATATACAAAAAATTTATAATTCATTCAAATTGAGTAACGTGAATCAGATGACCTTTATTTTGTTTTTTACCTCAATAAACAAAATGTAATCCGACAATTTCATCGAATTTATCACCATTATTTGTAAAGATTTTAATATGACCTTCTGGAAGAGTAATTTTATGTTTATCATCTCAGAGTAATAAAACTTTATCCCCGAATTTAGTTGGCAAAATTTCAACTTTTGAAATGACATAAAATTTATATTTTTTAAAGTTCTGATAATTTAGTGAACACTTCTGCACAACCATTCCTATAATTGTTATGTTATGTTAATAGATTTTCAATATTACCATTCATGTTCACTTTGTTTTGGTTTTATTTATGTAGAAAAAAATTATGTGAACACACACCCGGAAAATGTTTGGAAAAGTTTCAGTTTTTGAAAATCTGAAGTTTTCAGTTTTTATTTTCTCTATTTTTCTGAAAATATTTCAAAAGGAAATGAAGACAAGAAGTTAAAATGTCTCAAATTTTTTCTACTTTTTATTGATTTATATAGTTAAAACTTTTCAGTAAGTATTTTCTATTATGAATCATAAGTCAAATTCTTTTTATCACACATAATAACATATGCATTTGTATCATAAGGTATGTTTTCATTAAAGAATGCACATAATTTCATTGTTGTTCTTTGAGTAGTTACAACATTCATTCTTGTAGATATATTAATTACATAGATATGATAATTTTGAACAAACTTACATCATTAGTTAATTGTGCTATTCTTTTAAAATCTCTGAAAGCATCCTGAGGAAGAACTTCATTTCTTCCATTTTTAATATATATTTTGTAATTTAATGTGATCAAATAAAGAAGCATCACTTAACTGATTATTTTCTCCGTTGGTTTGGAAAGCAATGAAATTAAAGTAACGCATATCAAATTTAGTAGAATTATAAAATTAGTTCTTGATGAAAATGATCTTTACATTTAACAAACATTCCATCAGACAAATTATATATAACATTAATTAATTCAAATGTACTGATTTTAGGAACACATTTACCAACAGTCTTTTCATTAGCCTCAATAATTTGACTAGTAAATCCTAAAACTGGTCAACACAATCTTCTGTGTCCATGAATAATTTAACATTACTTTCAATAACAACTCTAATTAAAATTTTATGTTGTTTAATGTAAACAATAGGTTTTCTGGTTGAATAAATTTTTCTATTTTTCAAATTATATAGACCAACAGGAATTTTAATTATTTTTCAATGCAATATTTGGATTTAAAAAGCTGAATAAAAACCAGCTAGTGAAACACTTCCATAAGTTTCTCTTTTTGGGAAAGCTAATCTCTCTTTCAGAACAGATGAATTATCACTCAACCGAAAGAATCTGCTCATTTATATTAGTAAACATTATGTAACTACATGACAGATTGGGAACCAAAACTAAGAATTTCAGAAAAGAAATTACAAAATAAACAAGTTAAACTTGTACCAAATTCTGTTCAATGTGCAATCATAGCACCAAGTGTTTGTGGAAAGACAACATTGCTGATTGATTATTATATTCGAGCTCAAGAATAGTTAAGCTGGAAAAAATTATTCATTTGTATTTTTTTTCTAAAAGCTTAGATCAACCAAAATATCAAGAATATATAAAAGATGTGAAGCAATTGAAGACAAAGTTTATGAAAACTTGCAACTTTTATTGAAAATAATCATAAAATTATTCCAGTAGATGAAAGTGAAGAAAATTCAGATGTAGTTTTTGATGACTCCATTCTTGAAAATCATGATAGAGAATATTTTACTAGAGGTAGACATAAAGAATAGATTGTTTTTATTTCAGTCAAAGATATTCAAAAATACCTAAACGATTTTTCGAGATTATTTTATGTTTCCAAGGTGATAGAAATGTAAACCATATATATCGGGAATTTGTTGGTGGAGATTAAAGTTTGATGGATTTAAAGAAATATGTGTAAATGTAGCAATTAAGATAAATTTGTTTTTATTATGTTAGATATGGTACAAAACATTAATGATGGTAAATGTAAGGAGTAACAATTTTTTAAACAATGAACATATAAAATAGAAAGAATTGAAGTGTAACCTGCGGTTACACTAATATTCAACCACATTTTTTTGAGTGTTAAACATAAAAATGTTGAATGTAAACACTGAACACAAAAACGTTGAACATAGAAATGCTGAACAGAAATGATGAATGAAAAATAAAAATGATTATCATATTTTTATCCTTAATAAATGTTAGCAAAATACGATCCAGAAGTTGCTAAAAAGTCAAACAAAGTAGAACAGCAAAGGAACAATTAAAAGAAGAGTTTAAGAAATGGAAAGAGCAATCAGGACAGAATATAAAAATTCAAAAATGGAGATCAACCAGTCATCGGTAGAATTGAAAAAGCTAACCAAGGAATTGAAGGACTAGGAGAAAAAGTTTAAGAAGTAATTGAAGAAAAAAGAGAAGCTGAAAAACAAATATTTCCTTCTTGTTGTTGTCGTTGTGGTCTTCAGTCCAGAGACTGATTTGATGTAGCTCTCCATGCTACACTATCCTGAGCAAGCTTCTTCGTCTACCAGTACCTACAAACAGAGAAGCTGAAAAACAATTATTTCCTTGTTGTTGTTGTTGTTGTTGTGGTATTCAGTCCAGAGACTGGTTTGATGTAGCTCTGCATGCTACACTATCCTGTACAAGCTTCTTCATCTCCCAGTACGTACTGCAAATAGAGAAGTTGAAAAACAAATATTTCTTTGCTGATGTAGTTGTTGTGGTCTTCAGTCCAGAGACTGGTTTGATGTAGCTCTCCATGCTACGCTATTCTGTGCAAGCTTGTTCATCTCCCGATACCTACTGCAACCTACATCTTTCTGAATCTGCTTAGTGTATCCATCTCTTGGTCTCCCTCTACGATTTTTACCCTCAAAACTGCTCTCCAAAACTTAATTGATGATTCATTGATACCTCAGAACATGTCTTCTAGTCACGTTGTGCCACAAATTTGTCTTCTCCCCAATTCTATTCAGTACCTCCTCATTACTTATGTGATCTACCCATCCAAACTTCAAGCATTCTTCTGTAGTACCACATTTCGAAAGCTTCTACTCTCTTCTTGTCTAAACTATTTATCGTCCATGTTTCACTTCCATATATGGCTATACTCCACACAAATACTTTCAGAAACAACTCCCTGACACTTAAATCTATACTCGATGTTAACAAATTTCTGTTCTTCAGAAACACTTTCCTTGCTGTTGCTAGTCTTCATTTTATATCATTTCTACTTGGACCATCATCTGTTATTTGGCTCCCCAAATAGCAAAACGAAGCTGCTACTTTAAGTGTCTCACTTCATAATCTAATTCCCTCAGCATCACCTGATTTAATTCGACTACATTCCATTATCCTCATTTTCCTTTTGTTGATGTTCATCTTATATCTTCCTTTCAAGACACTGTCCATTCCGTTCAACTGCTCTTCCAGGTCCTTTGGTGTCTCTGACAGAATTACAATGCCTCGGCAAACCTCAAAGTTTTTACTTCTTCTCCATTGATTTTAATTCCAAATCCGAATTTTTCTTTTGTTTCCTTTACTGCTTGTTCAATATACAGATTGAATATCATTTGGGATAGGCTACAACTCTGTCTGAGTCCCTTTCTAACCACTGCTTCCCTTTGATGGCCCTTGACTCTTGCCATCTGGTTTCTCTACAAATTGTATATTGCCTTTCACTCCCAGTATTTTACCCCTGACACCTCCAGAATTTGAAAGAGAGTATTCCAGTCAGCATTGTCAAAAACTTTCTCTAACTCTAGAAATGCTAGAAACGTAGGTTTGCCTTTCCTTAATCTATCGATTAAGATAAGTCATAGGGTCAGTACTGCCTCGCATGTTCCAACATTTCTAAGGAATCCAAACTAATCTTCCCTGAGGTCGGCTTCTACCAGATTTTACATTTGTCTGTAAACGTTTCATGTCAGTATTTTGCTCCTGTGACTTATTAAACTGATAGTTTGGTAATTTTCACATCTGTCAACATCTTCTTTCTTTGGGATTGGAATTATTATATTTTTCTTGAAGTCTGAGGGTATTTCGCCTGTCTAATACATGTTGCTCACCAGATGCTAGAGTTTTGTCAGAGCTGGCTCTCCCAAGGCTATCAGTATTTCTAATCAAATGTTGTCTACTCCCGGGGCCTTGTTTCGAATTAGGTCTTTCAGTGCTCTGTCAAACTCTTCATGCAGTATCATATCTAATTCTTTCTTACAGTTGAGATTTAATGATATTCCATCAATTACACTGTGTGGTAGTGGTAAAAGAGACTATATATTAAGTGAATCAGAAATAAACCGGTTTGTAAGAGAATTATGAAAAATAAAAAAAGATAAATATAAAAAGATGTTAAAACATAAATATAAATGAAAGAATGTTAGAATTTGTCAGTCATTGTGAAGATATAACTTTTGGATTAAGACCTATTGGTCAATTTAAATATGTTGGTAATTTAACAGCAGAATTCAATTGTGATAGATTAGAAATTGGCAAAAAAGAATATGAAGGAACAGATGGCTTAATGAATATTTTAAGTAAAAAACAAATAACTCTGAATGATTTAGGTACAGATTTGACTCTTTTGATTTAAAAAATTATGCTACAATTTTACTCAACTCAAATGCTGTAGATAATGAAAGTAATCCAAATAAAATGAAATCTAGTAAAGAAAATAAATATAATAATTCGATTAAAAGTAATTCTTGAAGAATATTTTCCTAGTTTTTCATACGAAATCTCAGGGATTCATTTGAAAAAGATGGTTTGGATTTAGTAAAAAAAAATTCATGAAAACCAATCAAATTTGTTTGGATGGATGATGTTTGTCAATTAATTGATAGATTAGCTGTAATCCATGGAGAAGAACTAGCTAGAAATAAAAATTATCAAAACCAAAAATTAGGAATGACTCAAATATTAACAAGCAAATTTAGTGATTTTATTATTAATGATCCAAAATGAATTCCTTGTTTATTCGGATTTTTCAGTAATTAACCATACACGTTTTGAGAAAATAAAAAAAATGGAAAAGGATTAGTTAATACTTTAACTATAAAACCATTCGAAATGCATCTTCCAGGTTATAAACTTTGTGGTCCAGGACCAAAATTAGAAGAAAGATTAGCTGGAGGAGATAAAGTAATTAATCCATTACTGTATATCTTATAGAGGTCATAAAGGTTTAGAAAAAAGATGTGAAGCAGATAAAAAACTTCAATTATTTGCAAAAGAAAAAATACATGCAAGCAATTCTACATTAGGAGAAAAAATAGCTGCAGCTGGAGTTAGAGGTATAATCTACGTAAAACGAATATTAGGAATGGTTTTTGATGTTGATAAAAACGGATGGGGATTACAAAAATTCTTTATTTATTTTTGATTTATATAAATGAGTAACTTTCAGACATGTCCAAAACAACAGACACCATATCCATATGAGTATATAGTTCTGGCAATATGGGCCATGACCTTCTTCTTCTGTGTGGATGCACATATATTCCACGAACTCTTATGGGACTTGGTAAGAATGTCTTTCACTAGTAATGAGTGTGTTGATGTGGGACAATGCGAATGTAGTGTGTGGACATACAAAGAGAGAATGTGGGTCTCGTTGGATGCATGTGCGAGATAGTCCCTGCAGTCGCACTAACCTCTGTGCAATCGGTAGCTCAGAAGGATAGAGTGTCTGCCATGTAAGCAGGAGGTCATGGTTGCGGCACACATTTTCACCTGTCCTCGTTGGTACATATCAACGACCGTCAGCAGCTGAAGGTATTAATATATTTCAAATTTCGTCCCTGAGGAGTATTGGTGACAGTTATGCCAGATGACGTGTCCACTTATATGCATGGTTGTCTCACTACTAAACAACATGTGTGATGTTAAATCATCAGTCTCCACACACTCCAACAAATCGGTTAAGTCTGCATCATGGAGTTGGTGTAACACTAGCAAATGATACGGGCAATTCTTCAAGGTGAATTTCAACACTCTGAACGCTGTTGATTTCAGAATTTGTAATTGATGTGAAGGACACTGTACAGATTTAGGACTCCATTCGCTTGATTCCTGTATGATGTCAGTGTCAACTGCACTTCTGGAAGGCCGAGCTGGTCGATTCCTGTTAGCAACAGTACCTGTTCGTTGAACCTTATTCAACTGATGCCATATGCTTTTATTCGTTGGGCCATCCTTCCTAAACTTCCGTCGAAATCGTCGTCGCAGCTCATCGTTCAAAATGGTTCAAATGTCTGTAAGCACTATGAGACTTATCATCTGAGGTCACCAGCCCTAGACTTAGAACAACTTAAACCTAACTAACCTAACATCCATGCCCGAGGCAGGATTCGAACCTGCAACTGTAGCAGCAGCGCGGTTCCAGTCTGTAGGGCCTAGAACCGCTCGGCCACCCTGGCCAGAAGCAGATCATCGTACAGAACACCTATAGACGCCTTGTGACAAGAGCAAAAGGTTCGGGAATCGTCAATGTACTGCTCTGTGATCAACCGGTAACAAAAAGAGATACATATGTTACCACAAACACGAAATAATTGTTTTATACCCTGTGTATAATGTATAAATACGTACGTAATATATAGAAAGGGGAAGCGTTGTTAGTAAAAACTTCGAGGAATGCCTGACTAGTTTAATTCCATTTTTTAAGCGATATTGTAATAAACGTTCAGACGGAGATAGGCTGTGATTTTTTTAAACAGCTATCTGCAGGTTCTCTGTTAAAACCGATTGCAAGAAAGAAAATTATGTGCTACGCTTTGATAATGTGCGGTGTAATTCTTTTTCTAACAGTCAGTTTCAACTTTAATGCCAGGGAATTTAAACAATTACACGAACTTGAATCTCCCATGTATATTCTCTATCCGTATATAGAATTTTAAACAAAATTTGTACGCACAATATTGTGGTGTTTTGTTTTCTTCCTCGCAGTCAGTTTTAACACAAAGCTGGGAAGTTGTATTAATGGGTTATCGACGTCTGATTGGAATACTACTACGGAATCTGAATCGTATGAAACAAGGTAATCAGAAACTACGTAATGCTACCTGTTCACAGATTAAAACTATACAAAATACTGTCATTGAAGCTACTATCCACCCAAATCTAGCAGATGGAGAGGTCTCTCTCATACTGCATATACCAATGACCCCAAATAATTTATCCACTTATTTTAAGCGATTTCAGTTGCCAATCAACGTTTTATTTGCAGTAACAGTAAACAAGGCTCGAGAGAAGGGGAAGAGGAGGTGGAGAGAGGGATGTGGAGGAAATTGACATAGAGAGGGGGGTGGGGGAGACAAACAAATACAGCGGGAGAAGAGATTCCAATACGTATTTAGCTACTGCAAAGCTTTGTGGGGTTAAGTTGTGTACGGATATAGATTTTGCATTCCGCCTGGATAGGTGGCGCCTTGGTCTGCTCCCATCTTTTTCCTTTATTGTCATTTCATGCCTCAGCAGAGGCGTGCCGGCAGTGGCCTACATACGCCGCTCTTAGGCCAAGAGACACAACATATAGACATAGAAGACAGAAAAAAAAGAAGCATGGTAAATACATGATGAACATTGCACAACAAATTAGAAGACATTCGACGGAAGGCACTGTACATGAAGGGTGTCACCAGTTGAACAGACGCAGACATCCAGGTGGAGATGCAAACATAGGAGAACACTGATGAAAACACTGTAGCACACAATGGAGAAACACTGACGAATGGAAACACTGGTGACGATAATCGGCGAGGCACTCACAAACACACTGACAAAGGGGGGGGGGAGCATGCCGCCAGGTGGAAGGGAGAGGTATAGGGCAGGAAGGATTGGGGGTGGAACCAGTGGGAGAAAGAAGGGAGATTGAGAGGAGGAGAGAGGCGAGGGGTTGGAGGCCTGGGGAGGGGGTGGAAGTGGAAGGTATAGGAGAGAGGAGGGGGAAAGGGAAGGTGAGGAGGGAGAGGAAAATGGGAGGGGAATGGGAGAGGAGAGTCAGAGCTGGTAGGAGGGGTAGATGGATGGAACAAGGACATCATTAGGGATGGGGAGTTGGCGGAAGCCACCTTGGGAAAGGGTGTGGTGGGTGTGAAGATGGAGATCCATATCCATTTGAGGAAAAGGAGAAGGTGCAGGAAGGGAATCAAGTTGTATAGCATCCGTGTGAGGGATGGGAGATGGATGCGATAGACATGGTGGAGCACATGGCATTCAGAGATTTGAAGGGACTTATGGTAGGTGGGAGGTGTAGAAATTCAGGCAGGATGGGCATAGCAGAGCATGGGATGGATGAGGGATCTATAAGCATGGAGGATGGTGGAGAGGTGCAGACCCATGTGCCGCCACAGAGGAGTTTGAGCAGGTGGAGTCGGGAGCATCCCTTATCTTGCATCATTCTGAGATGTGGGGTCCAGGAAAGGCGGCGATCAAGGGCAACACCAAGGTACTTGAGGGGGCGGGGGTGAGATGAATAGGACGACCATAGATGGTGAAATAAAAATCAAGGAGGTGAAAGGAAGGGGTGGTTTTGCCTACAGTGATTGCCTGGGTTTTGAAAGGATTGACCTTCAGCAGCCACTGGTTACACCAAGTGGTGATCCAGTCAAGATAGGATTGGAAAGGTGCTGGGAGGGTTGCAGGATGGGCACAAGGGCAAGGAAGGCAGTGTCATGAGCATACTAGAGAAGGTGGATCGGGGGGGAAGGCGGCAGCATATGCACCCTATAGAGAACGTAGAGAAGAGGGGAGAGGACAGAACCTTGGAGCACACTGGAAGATTTAGGAATCCATGTTATCGATGGTGACATGGGAAGGACATTGAGAAAGGAAGGAGGCAATCAGACGGATGTAGTTAATTGGAAGGTTGAAGTTTTGGAGCTTTAATAGGAGACTGGAATGCCATACACAGTCGTAGGAACTCTCAAGGTCCGGAGAGAGGAAGATTTTGGAGCTTTAATAGGAGACTGGAATGCCATACACAGTCGTAGGAACTCACAAGGTCCGGAGAGAGGAAGATAGCAGAACAACAGGAATTCAGTTGTTTGGAGAGGTGGTGAGAGAGGTGGAGGGGAAGGTCATCGGCAGAGAAGGATGGTCGAAAGCCTCATTGGGTAGAGGGAAGGAGGTGGTGCTGGGGAAGGTCTTAGTGGATGCGTCAGGTGAGGATGGATTCCACGACCTTGCTGAAGACCGAGGAAAGGCTGATGGGACAGTAGGAGGAGACAGTGGTGGTGGTTTGTCGGGTTTCAGGAACATCAGGATCCGGGAGGTTCGTAGTGTAGCTATAATATCTTGAGTGGTGATCGGGATGTTGCGTTCAGTGTGTGTAATGTTGTCCAGGTACTGGAAGGCAGGAGCGAGTGGAGGGGCAGAGGTGTCAGTTCGATCATGGACATCAGGGAAGAGGGAGTGTTCGAACTGGGGATCATCAGGGATGGTAAAGATATTGGAAAGGTAGGAGGCCAAATGGTTGGACTTACTAAGGTTTTCAGGAAAGGGGTGGTCATCATGAAGGAGAGGATAGTAGGGGAAGAGTTTTAGACACAGTAAGGCAGCGGAAGACTGACCAGTACTTAGACGAGTTAATAGGCAGGGTAGCATTAAGGTGGGTGCATGTCTGTCGCCAGTCCCGGCGTTTCTTGGCTGCGAACAAGTTTCATAGTGTTGTTGGAGTTGCCGGTGGCGTTGTAGTGTGTCCTGATCCCATGTGTGAAGAAATGCGCGGTATAGACTGTGGGATTCACGAAGGAGGAGGACGGCCTGTGGGGGTAAGATGGGGCAGTGCAAGTGGATGGCGACGGTAGGGATGTGTGCCTCCACGGCCTCAGACAAGATCTACTGGAGTAAGGAGGCAACATGGGTGGGGTGGCGGTAGGCGAGAGGATGGCTATCGATCTGGGTAGAGAGGGTATCCCGGGAGGCATTCCAGTTGGTGCGGGATTAGTCATGGACATACTTCGGAGGAGGGTCGAGGCGAAGTTCGGGGTGGGGGCGACCCCCGTGTGATACAGTGAGGAGGACAGGGAGATGGTCACTGCCAATAAGGTCGAGGACATGCACTGTGATGTGGCCAAGGAGGTTGAGGGAGGCCAGGACGACATCGGGAGTAGGATTCAGGGCAGGTGTGTTGGGGAAAGGGAAGGAGGTCACCTTGGAGGGTGGCGAGGAACCGATGCCATCGCCATAGCTGGGCTGCGGAAAGACTATGGAGGCGTGACGTCCATGGCGTCTATGGGGAGGAGGAGGAAGAGGCTGCGATTTTTTAGGGTTGGAGGATATGGGGGCAGCGCTGGGACGCTTAACCGCAGCAGAGGGGTGGGAGGAGGTTTGGGGAACGGGTGTGATTGGGAGGCAGGTCCCGGTGATGGTGTGACAGCAGCGTGGGTCATGGCCCGTCGAGTGACCACCCTGGTGGGGGCTGCATTAGCTGACATAGTGGTAGGGGATGGGGGAAATGGAGGAAAGGGATCAGATGCGGTGGAAGGGGTTTGCTGAGCAGGAGCAGGAGCAGGAGCGGGAGCAGGTGATTAAGTGAGAGAGGGCGTAGGGGTTGTAAGGGTGAGGAGGGGGAATGTATTGGGGAAGGGGCAACTGCACACACGAAGTAATGGTCGTAGCGGCGGCGGATGGGGAGGTCTACACTATTGCAGTTGTGGTGGCGGCGGTGGTGGTGGTGGGGGTAGGCATGGTGATGGTTTAGAAGGGAAAAACAGCACAGTAGAAACGGAACACTCGCTGCTGGGCTGCTGGGACTGTCGAGGGCCACTGGGACCGGCGAGGGCCGCTAGAAACTGCGAGGACCGCTGGCGTGGCTGGAACCGGCTGGCGTGGCTGGAAACCGGCTGGCGTGGCTGGAATCGGCTGGGCTGTTGGCACTACCGGAGCTCGAAAGTGGACCTGGCACTGGCGTCGCTGCGAGGCTGCTGGATGTGACGACTGCTGCTGCACCTGCGACAAGTCGTAACACTTCAACGATTGTAGTTAAAAATCCTTGAAGGGCGCAACTCTTTCGAGTTCCGCCGAAGATGTCTGCTCCCGTGAACTGCTTCTTTAATATAGGCTGAGATTGAAGGAAGGGAATAGGAGCAGGAGAGGTGAAGCACTTCGGTACTGCATGTAACGTTAATACTTTTACTAGAGCCAAAAACACAAGAAATTATCAGCGGCATACATAACTTTGGCTAGGATGAGAACGTAGGTTTGAGGTGTGAAGCCGTAGTCCAGGTTAACACAAAGTCTCAAATAGCAAGCTAGTCCACTCGGTAGCAGAAGCGATAATTCCAGGCCGTCTGCTCTTGATGAAAATGGGCAGAAATCAAGATGTCACTCGCTGAACTCCACAGGGTCGGCCAGAGGGCGTTGTGGTTGGCGTAGTTAGTCTTATCTCGTACTAGTGTGGCGTCGTAACTATTGACGCCACAATAGAGCTTAAGAGAAATCCTGTCACACTACCCCTGGAGCACTCCTGACGATACCCTCGTCTCCCGCCACCGAGGACAATGTAACGTTAATACTTTTACTAGAGCCAAAAACACAAGAAATTATCAGCGGCATACATAACTTTGGCTAGGATGAGAACGTAGGTTTGAGGTGTGAAGCCGTAGTCCAGGTTAACACAAAGTTTTCAAACCACTCACATGTCTGGGAACCTATTCCGCTCACATGTACCTTCGTTAATACGTTGCGGTGCAGCATCATGTCAAACACTCTCCGGAAATCTAGGAATATGGAATCTGCCAGTTGCTCTTCATCCAGTATGCAGTACATCGTGTGAAAAAAGTGCAAGGTGAGTCTCGCACGAGCGACGCTTTCTAAAACCGTGTTGATCTGTGGACAGAAGCTCTTCCTTCTCCAGGACAATTATTATATTCGAACTGAGAATATGTCGAAGAATTTTGCAGCAAACTGATTTTAAGGCTATGTAATTTTATGGGTTCGTGATTTTACCCTCTTCGGCGCTTTCTTCCAGTCGCATGGGACTCTGCCCTGGGTAAATGATTCTCGATAAATGCAAACTAAGTAAGCGACCAATGCCGTAGAGCACTCTCGGTAAAACTGAATTGGAATTATATCCACATTTGAAAACTTACTTGTTTTCAACCCTTTCAGTTGCTTCTTTACCCCAGGGATGGCTATTACGTTGTCGTCGAAGCGGGTGTCTGTACAGCGGTTAACCAACGGTATGGGTTTGTACGATCCTCCTGAGTGAATAATATGTTAAATGCGTGATTTAAAATATCGGCTTTCCTTTTGATGTCTTCTATTGTGACATCAGACCAGTCAACGAGTGACACGATTAAGGATTTTCAATATGATCAGAATTTTCTCGGGTTCTCGGTAAGATATGACCAAAAGTTCAAATGTGTATGAAACCTTATGGGACTTAACTGCTAAGGTCATCAGTCCCTATGCGTACACACTACTTAACCTAAATTATCCTAAGGACAAACACAAACACCCATGCCGCACAGCCCATGACTGCAGCCCGCTCCCCCCCCCCCCCCTCCCCCAGAGCGCTCGGCTAATCCCGGGCGGCTAAGATATGACCGTGGTGGTTGTTGTAAGCTTTGCACATAGATATCTTTATGGACGCACAAATTTCAGCTTCTTGCTTGAGTCGAGAGTGCGATTGCCTCTGCTTCCTCAAGGAATTTCCGAATTTTTCTTCTAAACCTGTAGGTCTTTCCTGTCCTTAATTCACTTGCTTGGCATATCCTTCTCCAGGGCGCGATTTACAATCTGTTTAATCTTTTCCCATAATTCCTCTACGTCCATCATACTGGAACTAAATGATGTCCATTCTTTTCGTAAGTGGGACGCTAACAACTGCTTAGTTGCTGTAGCTAGCAAAACTACTCTCCTAAACTTCTTGATGGATTTACTAACTTTAGTAACCATCGTTACTGTGATAATGTTGTAATCACTAATCCCTGCCTCTGTACTGACACCGTCGTGAGGGTCAGGCCAGTCGAACTAGCTGCTCAAGACAGTTTTCGGAAAACATGTTCAAAAGTACTTCACAAGACTGTCCATACCACGTACAATAAATCCGTTGAGGTCCCAGTCCATACAGAATTCTAAAACTTTCACGTCGAAATCGGATGGCCGGTGGAAACATGAGATAATTAACTTGAGTTGATCTAGACCTATATACGCCTTCACGTAACTTCACAGTCAGATTCAATGTCGAACTCGCTAGATACAGTATTTTTGTCGACTGCAATGAGCACTCGCTCCTAAGCGTCTAATTTGTGTTTTCGATATACGTTCCATGCCACGCTAAATGTTCCAGAGCTTCTACCTCGGTTTTCGGGCAGCTCTTGCTTCCGAGAAAAGTTTTTGCGGGACAACTTTCCTGGAGGGCAATAAATTCAGGAATTTCGTTGCGAATACTTCTACAATTCACAATCAAATTTTTGACAGTCGAAGTACCATATGTTTTACGTGGCCTGATTTAGATCTCTTCGTATCGACTGGCGAGTGTTCATTAGATGACGTCAAGCGCCGCCTAGTTTAAAAATATTCCATATGCACTCCACAAGTATTCTGCTACCCGAGTAGCTGCTTCCTTTGTGTAGTGCACCGTCGACGTATCAAGGGGAGTCCTGTAATGATCTGCCCATAAAGCAGGTCCAGAAATCTGCAGCCAGTACCATCATAGAATCGACGCAGCTATTGGCTTAGACCCTCCACTCGCCTCCAAGTCACATTCCACGATCAATTCTGCAAGTACTGCAAGCTGCGAGCACTCCCTGCAATCTGCATGATCTACGTCTAAGGCCATCAGTGTGTGTGTGTGTGTGTGTGTGTGTGTGTGTGTGTGTGTGTGTTTGTGTGTGTGTGTGTGTGTGTGAAACAGAGAGAAAGAAGAGAGAGAGTACATGTGATACGAAGACCATCAGTGCTCCACTGAATATTATTCGAGGGTTAAAAGCAATCATCACTGTAAATTGCCTCATTCATTGGTATCCAGCCCCGTCATCCTCTGTTGACCGTCATTTTACACTGACCATCACTCTCCATCATTTTACATTGACCATCACTCTCCACTGACCATCATTTTACACTGACCATCACTCTCCACTGGTCATCATTTTCCACTGACCATCATTCTACACTGACCATCATTCTCTCTTGACCTTTATTTTCCACTGACCATTATTCTGCACTCTAACCTGCAAAATGACAATCATTACTCGTCATAAATACTGGATTGTGTGTCTAAGCTCTTAAGATGCACGTGTCCTGTGCTATTTTTTGGAAATAGACTGACTGCTTCATTATAATGTTCCGCTGATTGAGTGCAGAGGCATTTATGTGTTTATGTGCGTGTACGAAGTTCAGAGGTAAATATCTTTGAATACAGCTCTATCTTACGCAAATATCTTTGACTTTCAAGCGAAGGCCACAAAACATTTTCGGAAATAATGTATATCTCTGAAGGTGATACCATTTTAAACAGTTTAAGTAAACCGGCTACCTCATTTGATTATTACAGTGATTAAATACAGAGGTACGTATCTGTACACACTTTAGAGATAAATATCTTACTATATTTTATGCAAAAGTCTTTGACTTGCAATTGAAGGCTACCTAATTTTTCAGAAATAGTGCGTATGTTTTAATGTATCTCCGGAAGGGGCTGTTATGTCAGAGCTGCATTCTGACAGGCTACATCAGTTTGACACGAGAGGCTGGAGAGGAGGATGGGATACAAAGAAAAAATGAGCTAGTTCCACCACCTTGGTTTCCTTTTTTTTCTATTTCTTTCTTTTTTCTTAATTTCCCAGTAGTACAGTTGGTTAGTTTGACCAGCTTGGATTTTGACTGGCTCGAGATAGCGGGAGATGGAAGAGAGAGGGGCATGGCTTCTCATGTGATCATTGATAAAGCTGATGACGTTACCAATAGGGAGGATCTGCCTTGTGACGGCAAGGGTAAACCACTAACGTGGATCACGTGACGTCACAAGTGTAAACAAAGTGTAAACAGAGTGGGTACGTATACACTAATTCCTGTCTGCGAGAGTTCCATAGCTATTAGCCATGGAAAAAATAAACGCATTGCGCATTCATGAAAAGCTTTGATCTGAACATTCTGTGTTTTAATTTTGTATTTTTCGATAGTCTGCTTTCTCAGACAGCTTCGCTTGCTTTATCTAACCTTCTCTTTACCGTTTAGCGCTGTAACAGAAAACACAGCAAGAGATAGTTCTGTAGCATGTCCATTGATCTTCACTGAGGAAATATACAACTTTGTTTACGAGAAGTATAGAATCTGTGGGTCACTGATATTGCTAATCTTTCGCATGCTTGTAGTACGCATGTGTAGCAGAAAATTCTCTAGGACGATGCTCTTCGCAGGCTTTCCGATAACGAGCCTGTTTGAGCACCACACGAGAGCAACAGCCCTCGACCAGAGGTTACTGCATTCGAATCTCACCATTCTTCCTTGTTATCCTGCACCAACCATTCTTCAATCGCCGTCGAAATTTGTGCTAACGGCTCAATTCCAAAATCACAGTAATAGTGTGTCAGTAGTATTCAGTATCGACCACACTTCTCTGAGCGGTTATAAACTGTTGAATATGAACTAGACCACTTCTCGTCTGCAACACAGCAAGTAGGAAAGCATGCAACCGCATTCCACGAGTAGGGAACACAGGTGTTTTCTATTTACGCTCCAAAACCAAGCCCAAAACAGTGTCCATTTTTATAAGAAGTTATAGTCCGCTACGCGTATAAATTTATCGAGAAATATTTGTTCATCTCTACCACGATTATTTATTATACGTCGATTATACACTGTCCGATCAAAAGTACCCAGACAGGTGTGTGTGTGTGTGTGTGAAATATTATGGGACTTAACTGCTAAGGTCATCAGTCCCTAAGCTTACACACTACTTCAACTAAATGATCCTAAGGACAAACACACACACCCATGCCCGAGGCAGGACTCGAACCTCCGCCGGGACCCAGGCAGGTATTAGTGAGCATTAACATAGGGTGTTTTCATTCTTCGCCTTTATGACGGCTTGAATTCTGCTGGGACACTTTCAATGAGGTGTCTGAATGTCAGTTAAGGAATGTCAACTTTCATTCTTCCTCCAGGGCCGAAAGCAGAGAAGATGTTGATGTTGGTGCTGGGTTCTGGAGCAGAATCGACGTTCTAACTCATCCTGAAAGTGTTACATTGAATTCTGGGCAGGTCAGTCCATTTCGGGAATGTTATTGACCACAAACCATTGCCTCACAAATACTGGTTTATGACAGGTGAACTGTCATGCTGATCCGTGCAATCATCGTTGCTGTAATATCCCACTACTGTACACAGTACCACATGATATAAAATGTGTTCATATCCTTTCGATTTTAATGTTCGTAAGTGTAGTAAGGGGACCACACACTAACCACGAAAAACTGCCGATGCCGTACATCACCTCCTCGGTACTTCACTGCTGGCGCTACACAAGATCAGAGCTAACGTTCTTCACCCATTCACCAAACCCAGACGCTTCCATTGGATTGGCACTGAAAGAAGCAGAAATTCTGAGGCTTATAAACCTGAAATACGTGGGAATTCATCACACTAAAATTTCTGCTCCCTTGATGAGGTATGTTGTTGTTACGACGAAATAGATCTCGGGTGAACAGCCTCGTATGAGTGTGCATAGGACACAATATTTCGGCCATCATCAGCGCACACTCATACCAGACTGTTCACCTGATGTCTATTTAGTCATAAAATATGCCTAAAGAAATTGAAGAATCATATGTTGTTGTTGTGATCTTCAAACCAAAGACTGGTTTCATGCAGCTCTCCATGCTGCTCTATCCTGTGCAAGCCTCTTCATCTCTGCGTAACTAATGCAACCTAAATCTTTCTGAATGTGCTTACAGCATTCATCTCTTGGTCTTCCTCTACGATTTTTACCACCTACACTTCCCTCCAGTACTAAATTGGTGGTCCCTTGATGTCTCAGAATGTGCCCTATCAACCGATGCCTTCTTTTAGTCAAGTTGTCCCACAGTTTTCTTTTCTCCCTAACTCTACTCAGTAGTTTTTCATTAATTATGTGATACTCCCATCTAATCTTCAGCATTCTTCTGTAGCATCACATTCCAAAAGCTTCTAGTCTCTTCTTTTATAGACGCTTATCGTCCATGTTTCACTTCTATACATGGCTACACTCATTACAAATACTTTCAGAAAAGTCTTCCTGACGCTTAAATCTATACTCGATGTTAACAAATTTCTCTTCTCCAGAAACGCCTTTCTTGCCATTGCGAGTCTACATTTTATACCCTCTGTACTTCGACCATCATCGGCTACGTTGCTGCCCAAATAGCGAAATTCATCTACTACTTTAAATATCACATTTCCTAATCTAATTCTCTCAACATCACGTGATTTAATTAGACTACATTCCATTGACTTGGTTCAGCAGTTGTTTATGTTCATCTTATATCCTCCTTTCAAGACACTGTCCATTTCGTTCAACGGTTTATTTGTTCTCCCAGGATTTTAATTCCTACTCCAAATTTTACTTTTGCTTCCGTTACTGCTTGCTCATTATACAGATTGAATTACTTCAGGGATAAGCTACAATCCTGTCTCATTCTCTTCTCAACCACGATTTCCCTTTCATGCCCCTACTCCTATAACTTTCATTTTGTTTATGTAAAAATTGCAAATAGCCTTTAGTACCTTGTATTTTACCCCTGCCACCTTCAGAATTTGAAAGAGTGTATTCCAGTTAACAATGTCATAAGCTTTCCGTAAGTCTCCAAATGCTATAGACGTGGGTTTGCACCATTGCTTAACCTTTCCTCTAACAGAAGTCGTAGGGTCAGCATTGCTCGCGTGTTCCTACATTTATCTGGAATCCAAACTGATCTTCCCCGAAGTCAGCTTCTATCAGTTTTTCCATTCTTCTGTAAAGAATTCGTGTTAGTATTTTGCAGGCGTGATTTATGAAAGTGATATTTCGGTAATTTTCACACATGTCAGTATTTGATTTCTTTGAAATTGGAATTATTATTTTCTTCTTGAAGTCTGAGGGTATTTCTCCAGTCTGATACATTTTGCTCGCCAGGTGGGAGAGTTTTATCATGACTGGTTCTCTCAAGGCTATCCCTAGCTCTTACAGAATGCTGTATACTCCCGAGGCTTTGTTTCAGTGCTCTGTCAAATTATTCACGCAGTATCGTATCTCCCATCTCATCTTCATCTATGTCCTCTTCCATTTCCATAATATTGTCCTCAAGTACATCTCCCTTGTATGGATGGACCCTCTATATACTCCTTCCATCTTTCTGCTTTCTCTTCTTTGCTTAAGACTGGTTTTCCATCTGAGCTCTTAATATTCTTATAAGTGGTTGTCTTTTTTCCAAAGGCTACTTTAATTTTCCTGTGGGCAGCATATCTTTCCTCTAGTGAGATGTCCAGCAGTCATTCCTGCTTAGCCATTTTGCACTTCCTGTTAGTCTCCTTTTTTAGACGTTTGTATTCCCTTTCGCCTGCTTCATTTACTGCACTTTTATGTTTTCTCCTTTCATCAGTTAAATTCAGTAAATCTTGTGTTACCTAGGGGTAACGTATATCAATGTGTAAATGTGTAGAGTTCGTTATTCTTTTACTGATTCATATTATGTAACGTTATTCTGCAAACTCTAGTTTCACTGATGTATTGTAGACATTTGCCTCGTCTTGGTTTTATGCACCTTATGTTTGAGATACTCCTTGGGCTATGGGCGGCGTTGGTACACACCAGCCGATGTTGTGACGTCAGATCAAGTCCAGGAAGATTTGTTCTTCAAATGCAGCTCCAAGGAATACGCTAAGCAAGAGACTCCACGCGCTGAAAATGAACGATGCAGAAGAACAGAACAACAAGCTTGGATTTACGCTTTTAGGCAGTCTCTTGTCTGAAGTCTCTGGATAGACGTCTCTTACGGTAGCATTTCTTGCGACATCACACGTTCTGCTTCAGAATCTGAAAGTTAAATAAATTGTCAACAAGATCTCTAGTCTACTGATTTAAGTAGAACGGGTAAATAACAGTTTTGTGCAGTGTACTGCGGTTCGAAAACCGTACGGAAGTACTGCACGGTCTACGTAGTATCACTAACACAAATTCATGCGGCGCCCCTGCACCACAGGGTATAGCGTCATTCATCTCTCTTTTCCAGTCACTAACTGTCCAATGGATTCGCTCTTTACACCATCTCAAGCATCGGTCAGCATTGACTACAGAAATGGCTGACTTATGAGGAGTTCCTCAACCGCTGTACTCTTCTCTGCGCACAGTCGTTGTGCTACCTGGACTGTTGGTAGCGCTTTTTAACTCGATAGTGATTCTTTCCCGAGATTTCATGTGATTTTTTAAGACCACCACTCCAGTGTTCGACTGTCTCTTGAGGTGTAGCGCCGTATACCGATCCTGTCTTGGAGGCAGTTAAGTGGGTTATGTGTCTCAGAGCTGGATAGTGACAGATGGTGACGCGGGGCAGGACGCTCATGTAGTTTATGTATCAGCCGATAGAGGACAGTATTGGATAGGGGACTGTGATTTAGTTTCGATTGTGGCCACTAAAGTGCACCAAAGTAATATAAAGTTTTTCATAAACTGTTCTAGTATTTTCATAAAGCGTTATTATGTCTTTTTGAGTATGTAAAAATGCTATAAATGTGTTTTAGCGGTATGAATGATGCGTGAGTGTTGTTTAAGATTAATATGAAGATAACTCTTTAACGAGTTATGTAGTGGGATTTAGTGTGGGAATATTTCGAAGAAGTATGGATGTGGACAAAGAGGATTTTTGTAGAATAGATTCGTAAAGTAAGTTTATGGTAAAGTTAATTCAGTTATAAATAACAACAGTAAATAACTTTATGCATAAACAAAACTTCAGCACATTAGATAATTACGTCGGTAAAAAGTGCAGTCGTTAGGTTTACTACTTTGGGATTGGTTGCTGATTAAAAGCACGGACTGACGCGGGAGAATGTTGTTTTGCTATTGGCTGTTGAGTAAACTGACCAATGGTAAAGCAATATTCTTCACGGTAATATTCTTCACGCGCCTTTCTCTGCTGGTAGAGAAGACTTAGACTATTCTAGAGAGGAGTGGGAGCCTAGTCATGAAACAGTTCGGACGTGTGTAGTAGTAGTTCCGATGGAAATGATAATTTGCCGGATCTAGCAGTGTTTCATACATCAAAAGTGTTGTAAAGTGATGGCATAATAATTCCGATGGGTGTGTAAAAATTTCGCAATTTTTAAGTGAATTTTGTGACGAGAAAAGATATTTATTCCGCGTGGCGTACTGAGCAGGTCGTTGGCTAAAATCTGTGACTGCATTAGATACCGACAGACTTAATATTTGGCGAGCATTCTCAACCAAAAACAATACGTATTTTTGTAGCTATTACGTTTTCGGGAAATGCAACACCACAAAATTTCTAACGTGAGTGAAAGGAATACTTAGTGACTGCGTTAGGACTAGCACGGGCTTGGCAGTGATACTTGTTCACCTAAGTTTCAGAATGTAATAATTAAGGAAACAATTTCCAACATTTCATTTAGTGTGAAAACTTTCTCCCGCAACGTAGATTTGTTGTTGTTGTGGTCTTCAGTCCTGAGACTGGTATGATGCAGCTCTCCATGCTACCCTATCCTGTGCAAGTTTCTTCATCTCCCAGTACTTACTGCAACCTACATCCTTCTGAATCTGCTTAGTGTTCAAATGGTTCAAATGGCTCTGAGCACTATGGGACTCAACTGCTGAGGTCATTAGTCCCCTAGAACTTAGAACTAGTTAAACCTAACTAACCTAAGGACATCACAAACATCCATGCCCGAGGCACGATTCGAACCTGCGACCGTAGCGGTCTTGCGGTTCCAGACTGCAGCGCCTTTAACCGCACGGCCACTCCGGCCGGCTCTGCTTAGTGTATTCATCTCTTGGTCTCCCTCTACGATTTTTACCCTCCACGCTGCCCTCCAATGCTAAATTTGTGATCCCTTGATGCCTCAGAACATGTCCTACCAACCAGTCCCTTCTTCTCGTCAAGTTGTGACACAAACTCCTCTTCTCCTCAATTCTATTCAATACCTCCTCATTAGTTATGTGATCTACCCATTTAATCTTCGCCGGCCGAAGTGGCCGAGCGGTTCTAGGCGCTACAGTCTGGTACCGCGTGACCGCTGCGGTCGCAGTTTCGAATCCTGCCTCGGGCATGGATGTGTGTGATGTCCTTAGGTTAGTTAGGTTTAAGTAGTTCTAAGTTCTAGGGGACTGATGACCTCAGCAGTTGAGTCCCATAATGCTCAGAGCCATTTGAACCATCTAATCTTCAGCATTCTTCTGTAGTACCACATTTCGAAAGCTTCTATTCTCTTCTAGTCCAAACTATTTATCGTCCATGTTTCACTTCCATATATGGCTACACCCCATACAAATACTTTCAGAAACGACTCCCTGACACTTAAATCTATACTCGATGTTAACAAATTTCTCTTCGTCAGAAACGCTTTCCTTGCCATTGCCAGTCTACATTTTATATCTTCTCTACTTCGACCATCATCAGTCATTTTGCTCCCCAAATAGCAAAACTCCTTTACTACTACAAAAGTGAAATATCTAACTAGCCTTTTTACCAAATCAGTTTACGTACATTCTGGGGTTACTCAATAGTTACAAACTCCTCTCATTTCCTAATCTAATTCCCTCAGCATCATCCGACTTAATTCGACTACATTCCATTATCCTCGTTTTGCTTTTGTTGATGTTCATGTTATATCCTCGTTTCAAGACACTGTCTATTCCGTTCAACTGCTCTTCCAAGTCCTTTGCTGTCTCTGGCAGAATTACAATGTCTTCGGCGAACCTCAAAGTTTTTATTTCTTCTCCATGGATTTTAATACCTATACCGAATTTTTCTTTTGTTTCCTTTACTGCTTGCTCAATATACAGATTGAATAACATCGGGGAGAGGCTACAATCCTATCTCACTCCCTTCCCAACCACTGCTTCCCTTTCATGTCCCTCGACTCTTATAACTGCCATCTGGTTTCTGTACAAATTGTAAATAGCCTTTCGCTCCCTGTATTGTACCCCTGCCACCTTCAGAATTTGAAAGAGAGCATTCCAGTCAACATTGTCAAAAGCTTTCTCTAAGTCTACAAATGCTAGAAACGTAGGTTTGCCTTTCCTTAATCTTTCTTCTATGATGAGTCGTAAGGTCAGTATTGCCGCACATGTTCCAATATTTCTACGGAATCCAAACTGATCTTCCCCAAGGTCGGCTTCTACCAGTTTTTCCATCCGTCTGTAAAGAATTCGTGATAGTATTTTTCAGCTGTGACTTATTAAACTGATAGTTCGGCATTTTCACATCTGTGAACACCTGCTTTCTTTGGGATTTAGTGAGTTTAATTGCAGCCTGGTTCACGTCGAAGTACAGTGGGTTTCGCTCGGCTTCCCTACTGATGATCTGCTGAGACAATGTTCACAGGTAGGTGAAGGTTAGTCGTAAAGAACCGCGCCGCCGCACTCTGAACGTCAGTACATGACGTCTGCCTGGTTCCCTTTCAGCTGTTGTTGTTCCTTGGCGATTACATTCCACCATTACGTCACCAACGGTCGACTTGGGTAGATTTAGAATGGCTGGAACGTCCCAGGCTCTTTCGCTCCCCAAGTGACATCCGGTGACTAGTCAGCGTTCGATTCGCCAAGCTCTCCTGACGACATATTCTGCTGTTAATGCTTTTCTGCTGACAACACAATACTCCTCACCACTTTTACACAGGCGGATTCAACTCTCGTGACATTGATAGGAGTCTACTGGGGCACATTTGTATGTGACACCAGAATATGACAAGAATATTAATGTAAATTAAAATGGAACTAGTATGCTATAAACGATGTATGTCTCCGATGGGTTTGATAAAGCGGGTCGCTCACTGTGCATAACGTAGAGCCAAAGATTCTGGTCTGAGATTGCAAGAGAGCGCTGGGCGAACAGTTGTAGGCAGCTGTCTGTGAGTGAAAGATGACGGGGTAGGCAGTTTTTGTGGTGTGCTCTGTGAAGCCAGAAAGTGTTAGATTAATGTTGGTATCTCCATATTGTTGAACATGGAAGCACAAGTCTTCATGCAAGCAAGATAAAAATATTAAATAATTACGATTTTTGTTTTACCAGCACGTTAGCATAGATTAATTGGCTGATAGTTTGTAACTATTGAGTAACCCCAGAATGTACGTAAACTGATTTGGTAAAAAGGCTAGTTAGATATTTCACTTTTGTAATGGTTCTAAGATTTGTTAACAGAGACATATGTAATTTGATGATTTGGATCTATGTTGGATTAGTGAGTGAAGATAAAACTTGCTGTATAAATCTCATTGTTTGTGGATCAATTAGTAAAATGTAACTTCAAGTGTCAAAAGTTTTTGAAAAGACAAATTTAACTTGCAATATAATTTGTCTAAGAAAACTCGGTGTTAGTAATTCACCACAATCAGTACCGCCTCCCTGTCCAGGTCTTATGTTTTTCAAAGAAGTCGGATTTTTCATAAATGTTTTCATTTATCATCCAAAACAATTTCATGTGCATTTCAAAGTATTACAGCCAGGATTGCAAGCTGTTGAGCCTGTAGCTAGAGTATTTATGTTTTTTGTGAGAGACCAGAATATATCACGCTCCACCGTTGCTGCCTTAGATGTAAGACAATTTAATCTATTTGTTATGTGCACAGAGACCAAAGTTATCAGTATTGAATAGAGCCAGAGGATTCAGTGCCTAAGGAGCTGAATGTATTTTGCAGTAACTCTATTTGTTTAATGGTATTGGGAGTCGCATTGCCCAATCAGCTCGTGTGAAGTTTTGCTGACAATAACACAGAGTAAGCACACCACTTGTAGTTACAAAACGCTACACGATAATTCGAGTTAAGTACCCATTCCACAATTCAGACATTAATGCAATGTAATTGTAAAGTTTTCCTTCTTTGCAAAAGAACTTTACACCATCTAGCGATCATTACCGCATTATAAACGGGCGTTCGGATACTTTTTATCAGTTAGTGTACACATTCTCGAATGTGCCACTGTTATTGTTATTTATTTTTGGTCCTTTTCGAAGAAACATGATTCGTTGTACCGATGTAAGATTTTGTTGGCACATCAGAAAAAGGATAACAAGAATTGAATGTTGTACAGGCTACCTTGTACCCTGACGGTTTATCTGACTCCGCTAATGCCGTCATTCGATGGGCGGCGCTCTAGTACAGACTATTAAAACTTTGAACCTTGATTTCTCGGAAACGCTTCAATAGTGCATCGTATCAGAGTAGCTTTTTTTGCATGTGTGTGTGTTACAACCGCTTGCAAGACGAGCGAAGGCAGTTATCTGATGAGAGTCTAGTCTCGTCTTGGCGCAGATGGTGGTGGTAAGTTCCCATGGGACCAAACCGCTGAGGTCATCGGTCATCGGTCCATAGGCTTATACACTACTTAATCAAACTATCAAACTAACTTACACTGAGGACGACACACACGCCCATAACCGAGGGAGGACTCGAATCTCCGACCGGAAGAATTTATCTTACTGTAGCTTGTTGAGTGGCTGCCTTGGGCCGTCGGCAACCCTTACAGCTTGTGATGAGATGTCGCGGGATGTCAAGTAGAGCAGCTGCGCCTGACGGCTGACGTCTGAGGAAGGGGTGGCTGCCTGCCTGCGGTTCGCTGTTTGGTGTCGACGAGCAACCCAGAGGGGGCCGTGGAGCGCTGAATTAATTCCTACCCGATGTTAAAGCAAAATTACTTCTCCGTAATGTGAAATGAGTTGTTCTTCAGGTTAAAATCGCCGGCCGCCGTGGTCTAGTGGTTCTAGGCGCTCAGTCCGGAACCGCGCGACTGCTACGGTCGCAGGTTCGAATCCTGCCTCGGGCATGGATGTGTGTGTTGTCCTTAGGTTAGTTAGGTTTAAGTAGTTCTAAGTTCTAGGGGACTGATGACCACAGATGTTAAGTCCCATAGTGCCCAGAGCCATTTGAACCATTTTTTAGGTTAAAATCAACAATCGAGATCGCAATAATATTTGTTTATTTGCCGGTTTCGGCTTATGTTAAAGCCATTTTCAGAATTTTTGGCCCTGCAAGGGCAGGAACAGCGAAGTCACAAACAGTACTGTTACGTATGGCTTTAAAATAAAATAGAGAAAAGCTCTAGTAAAAATTACAAACAGTACTATTACATGTGGCGTTAAAAGAAAATAGAGAAAGATTGTAGCGTTTACCCCTATGGCAGGTGCCGGCGGCTCGTCGGTTTTCCCGTGATAGCACGATCGTACACTGCGACTGATGGCTGAGTAGTCACCGATTAAATAGTGTGCAGTTCGCACGCCGACTACAGATTAACTCATCACCAGTCAATGGCAAACGCTTCACGAGAACTGCCATCGCTGTACGAAGTAAATTCTCGTAGGCCATGTATAACTACATATGAAGTTAAAACACTATAAAACATCAGGCAAGTAGTCATTTATGTAAAAATAAAATAAACAAACTTACAAAATGACAGAAGCAGCAGTATAATCTACGGACACTGGTGTGAAAGACAAATACATCGTTATGAATATTTTGTCGATAAACGAATGAACTAGAGAGTGGTAACTGTATACACATTCATATATTACATAAAGACACAACAGGTAACATTACATTAAAATTTACAACCAAAAACATACTCATCGTTGTATATTTACCAGGCAGCGCCCTCTGGTAAGAATTCAAAACGACGCTGTTAGTAGTTGGGTAGTTTCGGCGTCACTCCACTTTTGATATCAAATTGATATGCAAATTAATTAAATTGATCAATTAATCGCCCCGCCATCCCTGCCCACCCCCGTCCCCGACAATGTCCACCCCCACCCGCAGATGACGTCACGTGTTTTTTTCAGCTACACATGTGCCCCAGCTCCTCCCCGTCCCACTCCCCCACTCCTCCCCCTCCCTCAACCTATCCTATTGGCCAAAGATTTTGACTTGTGGCGGGAATTTAGAATTTTGGTGGGAATTTCGAATTTTGGAAGGAATTTCTTTGTCCCAGGGCTGTGCTGAGATCCCACCGCACCCACACCCCACCCAGGAATTGACAGTAAATTAAAATTGGCACTACAATTTCTGGGACTCGAACCCTGGTCCTCCTGGGTGGAAAGCCCAAGTGTACCCTCCTAACACAATTAAACCACCAGAGGCGCTTGAAATTGACAGGAAATTAAAAATGGCTGTGCTCTTTCTAGGATTTGAATCCTGATTCTACTGGATAGAAAGCCGAAGTGCACCCCCAACACATGGAAACTGTCCAGATGCGGGAGAGGAAGGTTAGGTAGTGTACTTTATTTATTTTGGTCAGGAAACTGATGCAAAGATCGATCCTAATTACGTAGTTAAACACAAAGATTGGACCTAATTACACAACCATATGCACAGTGCTACACAAGGATGGCTTAAAATCGCAATACAATCCAAAACTGACTATGCCATACAACTGGTATTATCCTGCTGGGAAAAAAAATTCGCAACACCACTCTAAACTAGCGACACACTCGAACTCTACTCTACACCTACAAGCATGTGGGAAAAAGATAGGAACAATGCTGGCGTTGGACAGAGAGGAGTTTAAAAAGTGCATTACCTGTAAGCATACGGTATCTATCGTTGTTTGACGTCAGAGTTCGCTACAGACGCCTGCTCATAAACCACCTACAGCCCAGGTATCCGATGCCAGTACACGATGCCAAAACTGGTGGAAAAAAATGTCTCACAGTTTTAATTATACTTTGAAGTTGCTGTGAAAAAACAAGCACCGTAATGAACGGGTCATGCTGGAGCACATATTCTGGGGAAAATCGTCGTCCTAAAACACTGCAAAAGGGGCGGTAGTTGAACATGCATTCTCCGTGATAGGCGTCTCCAAACTCCCGAAAATCGAGAACCTCTTCTTTCCTCCATCCATCCACCCGGGGGGGGGGGGGGGTTACAGGCTTCTTGCAACGGCCAGATCCTCCAACAAGCATCTCGAGCACCCCCTATCAACCTCTAAGGCCGCAGCCTGCACTTGGATTTCAACCATCTCGCCGCCACCTTGGGGCGACGCTCCTACGCCAGCACAATAGCGTGTATAGTCAACTAAGCAACAGGAGATTAAAGGACGGCCGCCTCAAGTGCAACTCATTCATGTAAAATATAGTGACGGAGCCCCCACACGCCGGCCCCTGGACAGACAGCGGCTGTGTCCGGTGACCACCACAGCAGATACGCCTCCCAGCTCCCCCTCGCACGCAGTAGCCCACTGTTTAGCGATGGAGAACAATATTATTTGACATCAACGCATCTATAATCAAGCATGTATCCAAAAAAGCAAAATACATTTGCGACAATGATAAATGTCCTCTTTCCACGAAAATAGGTGCAGTCCATTTACTTTTAGTCTTATGATCAAAATCGGTATAGCTTTTACAGTCAACTGCATATGCAATCCGCATCTGTTTATTTTGCAACGTCCAGCGAAGTGTACTGCTGCCGATTACAGATGATCAGCAGAGACATGCCGACCCTGCGAAAAATCAGGAAATAAATACTTCGACTATTTTGCTGCGAAAACTACCAATTACCGCAGACTGTCCTCGTTATTTCGATACCGTGATCAGGGTAAAGAAAAAGTGATAATTTAAACTCCAAAGAAAAAATATATATAGTAAACAATTTCTTCCAGCTTGTTGAACAAATTACATGACCTGAGACGGCTCTCGGGTTCATTGTCTGTAAATAAACTGTCATGCATGTGAAATAACGTTACAGAATACAATCTTTCATGGCATTGGCTCACATATTGGAAGAAACGCAATCATTTTACATCTGGCAACAACAAGCTATAATTCAAGAGAAAGTAGCTGTTTTGTACACTACGACAGGTCCCCTGTTACCAATGCAGTGCTATATCATACAGCGTTTACGAAACAAAACGTGAGAGCCTGTCTCGCCCTGTGTAGGTGGAAGATTGAAATTTCCTTAAAAAATATCGCCTCAGCGAAAAAGAAAAGCAACGGTTGTCAAGAATCATTCCGTGGCGCCCTAGCCGTCTCTTCCACCCTCCAGACAGCACGTCGTTGATATCAGATTGATAGGTTAGTTAATTAAATTGATCATGGGAGTTACTCTGCATGGCGGGTAATTTTTTATTTATTTATTTATTTTTTTTTTGGAGTAGTCGGATTACACTCGCCAAGTAGGACAACTGGGAATCCATGGAAGGAACACGATGCTCTTTTTGGAGAACACTATTGAGAAATGATCTTTTAGCTGACCACCAAGGGATTGGAAATCCATGGAAGGAACACAATGTTGTTTTTGAGGAAGACTAATGAGAAATGGCATGTGAGCTGACCACCAAGGGATTCTACAACTCACAACATACGTTTCGCATAAGACCCGCGCTATTAGAAACACGATCATAACGCCTATGCTACCATCGCCCTGTATAAAATGCGGTCTTAAGTCTACAGGCACACACGGGTCACTGATAGTGCTATGCCTTCAAGCAGAAATGTTGTCCCAATTGCTACCCACAATTTAGCATCAAGTCTATCCATACACCCACACATTTGATTTGGATCCCGTAGAGAGGTCTTTTAACGATTACAACCTCTGGGAATCATATTCGTGCCACTCTCGTATATCGAAACAAGTAACCTAAGGATACACCAAGAGCTCCAGCACTGTTTTTAGACAGTCCCTCTGCATCTTGTAACTGCTCCTAAGTCTCTGCCCTGCCATCCCTGCAGCTTAGTCCATCGTCCCAATTTAAGTCTGAACGGTACGGAAGCCGGAGAGCGTTATATCTAAGACACTCCTCATCCTGTGGGGAAACAGGACGAGCTGAGTTAATGCGATAGAAACGCGTTTTGAAAACTCGGTGGAAATGGGAACATGCTGTCATAGCTCTGGCAAACGAAGCTTTCCCTTGCAACACGAGGTAATAGAAGAGATAATACGAGGAGCCATGGTGGTGTTTCTTGTTGGTTAGGAAGACTACACACCATACATGGTGTGGAAGAAGGACGAAGATTTTGCTATTGCATTTCGACACATCTCCAAACTACATACAGGTACTGCAGTCCAA
Source organism: Schistocerca nitens (assembly GCF_023898315.1). Classification (NCBI taxonomy): domain Eukaryota; kingdom Metazoa; phylum Arthropoda; class Insecta; order Orthoptera; family Acrididae; genus Schistocerca; species Schistocerca nitens. Next base: position 253,425,853 of record NC_064618.1, read on the forward strand.
AGGGGATCTGCGTTTTTTAGGTGGCATTCATGTCGATCACCCAAACATATGAGGCGATCCTATTAAAAATACAGGTATTGGTTCATTGGAGCAGCTGGTTTGTGATCGAAGTCGCTTCCACAGACCGGTGTAAAGTTTCATCACCTGTACTGTAGGATGACCATATCCAACAGACTATCACACAAGAGGGTTACTTTATTGTTTTTCATAAACAGTTCAAAACATTGTCTTTTTCTCGGTTGTAACACACCCAATCAGAGTACATCGCCATGCACTTTGTTTTTTTCTACCGTGACCTAGAGATCCATGTCAGCTGCTAAACCGACATTAACACATTTCGATCCTCTCGTTCTTACAGAAAACTGAACATCACAAGGCATAAACTATATAGCTTCTACAATAAAACACAGAGGCGATGTTTCTCACTGACAAAAATGTGCAAGACATCGCAACATAAGGAAACTGCAAGGGCTTGCGGTATTGTAGAGCGCTTCCAACAGCTATTTGAAGTTGGTGTCCTGTACATTAATTTCATCTTCCCATCGACAGGGTAGCGGATGTCTCAGTGCTCCATTTCGAAAAGCAGTGTTACTTCATTTTGCAATCATGTACATGATTACTGTTCCGGTGTTGCCCATCGCCGTAAGGTGCTGTTCATAACACGCTTGACATAGCACAAATAAAATGAGGCACGGTTCTAGTATTGGCAAAAAATAAATAAAAAAACTAAAAATAAAAACATGTGTACGGGATCGCAGCATATGGAAATAGGATGAGTCTGTAGCAATTTAGCCCCATCAACAAGTAGCAAATAATCAGCGTTCCGTTCAGTCTCCCCTCATCTCAATGGACTGGTGACAGTCAATCATTGTGCATACCCAGTGGGCCATCGAGATAGGAAAGATACCACTGACGTGGGGTGATGTGCTGTAATATACACCGCACTTGATATAGAAAACGAATACCTTCTATGTGCTGGCATTGAGAATATGCGGCGATCCTATGAAATATACAGGAATTTATCCATTGGAGCACGTGTCGAGTGATTGTCATCGCTTGCACAGACTGGTGTAAGGTTTCATCGCCTGTACTGTATAGGAACCTTCTCCCACAACTTAACAGTCGCAGGAGAGGGTCCCTGTTTTGTTATTTGATACATTACTTTTTCTGCTGTAACACGCTTTGTAAACTGCCGCACGTTTGTTTTTTTTTCCGCCACGAGTTCGACGTCTGTGTCAGATTCTAAACTGTCATTAACACGTTTTGGTCCATTGGAGCCCCCAGAAAACTAGACATTGCACGTTGTAAATCCTGTAGTTGCTGCTGATCCCATAATACACTCACACACTGGTTGATTGAAATAAAAGACAGTCACAGCATAAGGAAACAAGAAGAGTTTTGAGGCATTGTGGAGCGTTTCCAAACTGCTGTCCGAAGTGATTGTGAACCTCTACATTTAAACTCATCATTCACAGTGTCGGGATAGCTGATGGCGCTGTGTTCCATTTGATTGATTCCTCATATTGCTGGCAAGCACGTGATCACTGTTATGGTGTTAGCCATCTGCGGATGCTGCATCCTCCAAGACCCTATCTCCATATCAAACATGCGATGTCAGTCAATCAGTATGTGGGAATCAATAGCGTACCAGTTGACTGTGGGGATGGAAAAGACACTGTCGATGTGCTGTAATAATAAGCACGATAGTAGTGCGATAAATTTTAGCAAATTTATCGTAATTTCAACACCTACCAATGACGCAGCAGCATGGTTACCAGCCCCTCCACTACTTTACGAGTACCATCGCGAATGTAAGTTGATGACTCTGCAGTACGTTTATTCATTGTTAATTCTCGAATATATACACCATAGTATATCAGACAGCGACCTCCATATCCCTGGCACTTCGATCACAGTGCGTAATTTATGATCTTTCTCTATGTGGATGAGAGTCACAGGGTATTCTCGCATTCTTACGATAAAGTTAGAGACCGAAAGATCTCCTCGCATTGTCATTGACCAACGCTCACTGCAAGTGGCCCGAAGTAGACTGCTACATTCCACATTCCGTGCAGGAACAGTGCGAACCGAGGCTGTAACTGCTGTCCCGCACCCATCCCAGAGCTCAAGATTTCTCCAAAGGTGCGAATGTCGAAGAGGTTAGTTTCCCTTATCGATGTACAGTAGCTATGAAACTGTTGTAATGATATAACAGACAGTTAAGAAAAAGAAACGGGTGGTTATTATGCATGATGGTGCTCCACACGGACGGAGTTTGTTGCGTTTTGCGTAAAGCAACTGCGCTACCAATTCTAAAGTATTGTTCTAGCATCGGGGGTCATTACCAAGAAGGCACTGGTAAGAGAGAACATTAACACATGCACTCCTCAGGCACTTAAAACACTCTATAATGTTAGATCGTTGCTGTTTCCCGCCTATTAGTCGTACGGGATGCAACGCTGTTACTATCATAAGGTAAGAAATATATTTCCTGTCCATGACGTACATTCTTCTTGCAGGTTTCTCTGCAATAAACTATGGTGATAAACTGAAAAGTGAAAATGTACTTCCTTAAAATATCGATTCCTTGCGATACGTGTACAATATAGGTTTCCAGAGGTGTATAGCCCCAACTATTAACATCTCATGACGGTTCAGAAATTATACAATGCTTGCATCAGTCCTATATAAAATGATCGTTAGTAATGGAGAAGGCGTCTTACAAAGAAAGAGACAAAGGCATGGAAGCGGTGTTTGACATGTGAAAATACACATTATTCCGCCACTAACTCCATAAACAGGACATCTGTCAAGCAGATGCATACACGGGGATTTTAGTACCTAACAAACAGCTGTCGCTAACTTAGAATCACCGCAGTTACGAAACTGAAGGCTAGATTTTATGTCCAACACGCGGCAGGGGAATGGAGTACGTTGCTAAATCTTCATTTGTCTAGATGAATGTGTCGAAACAGGATGAAAGTCCTCTGATGACCAAGATGTTTGCTGCTAACGATCCCAAGTAGACAGAGCTCTAAGCCACACACAGAACACGCAGTTGTATGCGAGTCAAACCCACAACTGATGCATCCCGACATAACAGCGGCAAAAAATGGTCCAAAGACCCACAGCGACATTTCCCCCTCTCTCTTATGGAAGTAAGTTCAGAGGCAAATGGTTCTCTTTTTTCCAAGAAAGCATCAAAGACAGCAGTCAACTCGTGCATGTCATTGTTATCTCAATAGACATAGTGTAGAATGTTGCCTTGACGAAAAATAAAAGATTGTGCTTCCATCTCGACATTTTCCCGTATTCCTCTTGCTGTCGTATACTCGTTGCTATGTAGAAGAACTGCTTTGCACCAATCAGAAATCATACAAGTACTCCCTTAATTTCCCCGCATCTCAGTGAATTTTCCGAAATTTATACGTATTATCCTTCATTTTATCGATTTTATGTCACTTCTATCCATGCAAACACATCGCTTACCTTCCGTGTCCCAAATTGCTTGGAAATGTAGTACAGCTGCCAACACCTATTTTTCTGGTCGGACGGCATAGCACAGCACAGTATTCGAATGCAGCCAGTCACCTCCGACCGCATACTCCACAGTTGTAGCACTATTAATCTGTTTTATCTATGTCTGTGTCTGTGCATGTGTTTCAGAAGGCTATCATGACGTGCTCTTCCCGCTGGTGGATCCAGCTCCGAACATTGAACACATCGCCACACGTAATGCGTCACTGATCTACCTTAGTTGCCCTATCCCAGATGTGATGTGTTGTGGGTCCGCATCCCAACATCACTCCGGATATAACGCTCGGGGGATCCACACTCGAACACTAACTCGGGTCTACTGTGGGACCTGGGAGCCATCTGGATACATACCCAGTAGGAGCTAGGAATTGGAAAAAAAAAAAAAAAATTCAGAGAAGGCGAAATCTGAGAATTATGCTCTGAGAAACATAATTTCCGTTTTATAGGTCATGAATACACTTGTTTAACTTCGAATTGCTTCATCACTTCATACATTGCGATCAAAAAGTCATAAAGGCGCTCCATGTTGTTCTGCTCGGCTTGCGCATTAGGGACTTCGCCATTGCAGCTTTCGCGCCACCGGCACACCACCCTTCTACCCATCATCAGGACCCTTGCCGGCTCTGGCCCTCTGCAGATGGGCTACTTTCATGAGGGTGCCTTGCGCGACATGCCTACTCCATGTCCCTCTGGACAGCTGCAGACCTTTCGACATGAAAGGCGCTGCAATAAGCGAGCTCGTAACTCTCAGGCGGCCTAGCGACACAATCGCGACACATGCGCCGCTCGGCCACGTGTTCGGAGGTCTACTGATGAGCACTTGTCTGCCTCCGTCAGGGGGGGGCGGGGCGGCCAGCAGCTGGAATCTGTGTGCAATGCCTTACCACCAGCAACAGAGTTGTTTTCGAAGGTTAGCGTCTACCGCCACAGCTCTGTCCTGAGGAAAACAGCAACATGTATTTCGATGGACATTTAAGCAAACGTAAGAAACATGGTAAATTAGTGTTACACTACAATATCTGAGTAAATCAGTGTTGTAATACAGCTTCTGAGCCCTTCTTACATACGATTTAGATAGCAGAAAGCTAAAACTCACCTCACCATCTGCTTAAATCCCTTAGCTTGTTGTGGTATTTAGTGATCGTGTACTGTAAGCCCATCGGTTCCTGTAGAGTTCATATTTGTGCTTTACATTCTGAACTCTTATTTTTAGCTAAAGGTTTTGTTTGGTACCTGCATGTCAGTGTACAACACTCAGTATTTACGTTTATTAGTCTCAATTAGACTCAATACATTGAAGGTAGCAGTTTTTATAGTTTTATTAGGCCATTTTCGCTTCTGTTTACATTATAAATACAAGGGTTAATCAGTACGTGTAGCTTACCGCAGGTTATTAATTATTTAATAATATTCACTAGGTAGCCCCTACCAGTTTACTGTAGATCACTATTTTTCTTTAGTATTCACTAGACAGACCCTAGCAGGAAAAAAGTACCAGATCTAGCTTCTACCGTATATTCACACTGTTTTTCATTCGTGAGTGTCCTTTCTGCCAAATATTGTGTAGCTGTTAACCTTGTTTTGCAGTAGGTTTCCTTAAGTGCCTTATAGTAAATCACATATTAGCTAGATGGACAGGTACTGTGTCTGTTGTGTGCAGATGCAGGAGGCGTTGGCCACAGTCCAAACGCAGCTGGAAGCTTTGTTGGCCACATTCAACAGGCTCTAGAGTGCCACCTTGAGGTGCGGTCGGGATGCAGTGTCTGGGGCAGCCTCTGATGTACTAGATGTGCTGGGGAGGGGGGAGGGGGGGGAAGCCGACCTCAGGTGCGACTGAGCCGGCAGGCCCACTCTCACCTCAGTGTGGGTGGCGGACTGTGTCGAGGTCTCGAGCCTCAAGGCGAACGCTGCACGGGGGACGCAGGCTCCTGCCAAATCCCAGGCACTTTGTTAATGGATTCAGTGTGCTAACTGATGCTGAGGGGGGAGGGGGGGCGGTGGCTGAGCCGGATCAGAATGCACCTTCTGTCAGGATAGTTGCCGCTCCTTCAGCAAGGTCCGGACAGGCACGTGGGGATAGGAGCTTGTTAGTTATTGGGAGCTCAAATGTTAGGCAGGGTTAGGCAGGTCATGGAGCCCCTCAGGAGTATAGCGGCTATGGCTGGGAAGAAGTCCAGCTTTCACTCGGGATGCTTGCCGGAGGCGTATCCGGGATGTGGAAGAGGCTCTTACAGCGGCTATCGAGTGTGCGGGGTGCAGCCAGTTGCAAATTGTTGCCCATCTCGGCACCAGCGATGCCAGTCGTCGGGGTTCCGGGGAAATCCTTGTGCCCTTTCGACGGCTGGTTAAATTGACGAAGGCGCCCTCCATCTCTCGAGGAGTGGAAGCCAAGCTGACGATTTGCAGCATCGTATCCAGGGTAGATCGGGGTTCTCTGGTTTGGAGTCGAGTGGACAATCTGAACCAGAGGCTACGTCGACTCTGTGACAAAAATGGTTGTACATTTCTCGACCTACGCTGTAGGGTGGAAGGTTTAGGACGCCCCTCGATAGATCAAGGGGCAAGGGGTGCACTACACACAGGAAGCAGCTACGTGGGTAGCACAGTACTTCTCGGGTGCACATTTATTTTTATTTTTAATTTTTTTATTGGGTTCCTCCCCACGGAAAACAAACCGTTGGCTTGAAGAATTACCATTTCATGACATTGATGTGCCAATTGTAAAAATTGTTAATTCTCCTAAACAGTTCATTTCAAAGGATTTAAATATGCCGGCCGATGTGGCCGCGCGGTCTGGAACAGCGTGACCGCTCCGGTCGCAGGTTCGAATCCTGCCTCGGGCATGGATGTGTGTGATGTCCTTAGGTTAGTTAGGTTTAAGTAGTTCTAAGTTCTAGGGGACTTATGACCACAGCAGTTGAGTCCCATAGTGCTCAGAGCCATTTAAATATGCTAAATCTCATGTTAGTAAATTGTCGATGTGTCTGTAGCAAGATCTCCGAGTTACTCTCCGAAATAGACAGTAGTAATGCCAGTACTGTATTAGGTACCGAAAACTGGTTGAAACAAGACATAAATAGCAGTGAAATTTGGAACTCGGGCTGGACAATGTTTAGTAAGGATATGACTGAGCGGTAGCGTTCACACTTCCCGCGCCCGGGTTCCCGGATTCGATTCCCGGCGGGGTCAGGGATTTTCTCTGCCTCGTGATGACTGGGTGTTGTGTGATGTCCTTAAGTTTTTTAGGTGTAAGTAGTTCTAAGTTCTAGGGGACTGATGGCCATAGATGTTAAGTCCCACAGTGCTCAGAGCCATTTGAACCATTCGATAGGACTGATGGTATAGTAGGTGCTGTGTTCATTGCAGTTAAAAGCTGTTTAAACGCAGTTGAGATCGATACTGGGTCGGACTGTGAAATAGTCTGGATAAAGCTGTCAATCAAACAAGGAGTGACAATTGTATTAGGATGTTTTCATAGACCACCAGCATCCGCAACAAACGTCGCAGAACGTTTCAGGGAAAGTCTGAAGAACATAGGAAATAAATATCCAAATTATCCATTAGTTATAGGTGGAGACTTTAATCTAGCATCCATTGACTGGGAAAATTACATCTTTATCACAGGGGGCGGAAGCAAAGAATCGTGTGAAGTTATTCTAGGACCGCTCTCACCACACAATCTAGAGCAATTGACAGAAAACCAACTCGAGATGGGAACATGTTAGATATCTTGACGACAAACAGACCTGATATTTTTGAGGAAGTTAATCTAGAGGATGGTATTAGTTCAAAATGGCTCTGAGCACTATGGGACTTAACAGCTGTGGTCATCAGTCCCCTAGAACTTAGAACTAGTTAAACCTAACTAACCTAAGGACAACACACACATCCATGCCCGAGGCAGGATTCGAACCTGCGACCGTAGCGGTCACGCGGTTCCAGACTGAAGCGCCTAGAACCGCACGGCTACACCGGCCGGCGATGGTATTAGTGACCATAATGTCGTTGTGGTGTCTACGTCAGTGGAAGTTGAAAAAAAAAAGGAAAAAAAAACAGCGCAGAGTTTTCTTCTTTGGGAAAGCAAATAAAAGTGTCTTTAATGAATATCTTCATAGTCAGATCCAAGCGTTCACCGCGGGACACAAAGATATTGAGCATCTTTGGTTGGAATTTAAAGTTATTGTCCACCTCGTGTTAGAGAAATATGTGCCTAGTAAAAATGTAAAAATATGGGGGAGGGAAAGGATCCACATTGGTTCAATAAACATATTAGGAAGTTGCTGAGAAAGCAGAGAATTTTGCACAGTCGTTTTAAACGTAGTCACTTCCACGCTGACAAACAAAAATTATGCGAAATGAAAGCAGCTGTTAAAAGGTCAATGAGAGATTCGTTTAACGAATTTGAAAGCAATATTGTAAGTGCAGATTCTAAAAATAACCTCAAAAAATTTTAGTCGTGTGTGCAATCTACGAACGCTACAAATAATTCGATACCTTCTCTTGCTGACAGTACGGGTAATGTAACGGATGATGATAAACAGAAGGCCGAAATTCTAAACCTAGCTTTCAAAAACTCGTTTACGATAGAGGACAGCAGCATCACTCCCCCATTCAATTATCGAACAAACGCAAGGGTGGCTGACATAATGTTTAGTGTATCTGGGATTGTAAAGCAGGTAAGATCCTTAGACGCCAGGAAGGCATCTGGCACAGACGGTATCCCCGTAAGATTTTATGTTGACTGTGCTAAAAATATAGCACCATTCTTATTCATCATCTATCAGAGATCATTGGAACAGCGAAAAGTTCCACGGGACTGGACGAAGGCCCAGGTCATAGCAATCTACAAAAACGGTAGAAAATCGGATGCACATAATTACCGCCCAATTTCACTGACATAGATTTGTTGTAGAATCAGGGAACAGATTTCGTGTTCAGACATAATGACCTTTTTAGACTCTGAGAAAATTATTTGCAGAAACCAGCACGGTTTTAGGAAACAGCGGTCATGCGAGACACAGCTAGCCCTCTTTGTGCACAATATACAACAGGCCCTAGATACCGGCTCCCAGATTGATGACATATTGCTCGACTTTCGAAAGGCGTTCGACTCAGTTCTGTACTGTCACTTGCTCCAAAAAGTGCGCGTTTACGGTCTATCCGATGACATATGCAGTTGGATAGAAAGTTTTCTAACACACAGAGAGCAATATGTCGTCCTGAATGGAGAGACTTCAACAGAAACAAGCGTAATATCAGGTGTGCCCCAGGGCAGCGTAATAGGTCCGCTGCTTTTTAAGATTTACATAAACGATCTGGTTGATGGTATTGACAGCGGCATTAGAATGTTTGCCGATGATGCTGTAGTTTACAGGAAAGTAGTATCACACGAAAGTTGTGAACAAACTAATGAGGATTTGCAGAAAATAAAGCGTGGTGTAATGACTGGCAGTTATCTCTCAATATTAATAAGTGTAACCTAATGCGTATAACAAAGCCAAAATCCCCATTAATATACGAGTACAATAAAATGCCCAGTCTTTTGGAGTGGTAACATCCATCAAGTATCTGAGTATGACTATTCGAAATGATCTCAAATGGAACGATCAGATTACACAGTAACGGGTAAGACGAACTCTGGATTGGGGTTTATTGGTAGAATCCTGAAGCGATGCAGTCCTTCAACAAAGCAAATTGCTAACAATACTTTAGTTCGTCCAGTCTTAGAGTATTGTTCGTCTTTATGGGACCCTTACCAGGTGTGTCTCATTCAAGAGATTGAGGAGGGTCAAAAGAAGAGCGGCAAGATTCATAACTGGTACATTTAGCCATCGCGAGAGCATTACAAATCTCATAGGAAATATGAAGTGGGACAAATTTGCAGATAGACGACGCCCTAAACGGAATGGGTTGCTTACTAAATTCCAGCCCGCATCTCGTGGTCGTGCGGTAGCGTTCTCGCTTCCCACGCCCGGGTTCCCGGGTTCGATTCCCGGCGGGGTCAGGGATTTTCTCTGCCTCGTGATGGCTGGGTGTTGTGTGCTGTCCTTAGGTTAGTTAGGTTTAAGTAGTTCTAAGTTCTAGGGGACTTATGACCACAGCAGTTGAGTCCCATAGTGCTCAGAGCCATTTGAACCATTTTGAACTAAATTCCAAAATCCGATCTTCGCGGAGGATGTAGAGCTTATATTATTACCACCAACTGTCATATCGCGCAATGATGACCATTCAAAGATAAGTGAAATTAGAGATCCTGCTGAAGCGTTCAGAGAGTCGTTTTTATCTCGCGCGATCCGGGGGGAGGGAGGGGGGGGGTAAACGTGACTCTGGCGCGAGTAGTGTCCTCCGCCACACACCGCTTGGTGGCTAGCGGAGTATATATGTAGATGTAGATGGATGCAGCTGGTCCTGGGCACGTCTGACTATCCATCTATCTCAGACTGAACAATTTTCCATCCACTTGCCGGCAAACACAGGGTGTTTTCAGAAAGGGGCCTCTACTTGTTTCACCGAATTTGTATGTCTCCCACTGCAACTCACTACACAAAGAAGAAAAAGAATGCAAAGTTAGTGTCTTCCCTCACAGCTCTGTCCTAAGGAAAACAGCAACATATATTTCGAAGGATGATGCTGGCACTGGGCTTATCAGACTCTCCATCTGCCTCAGAATGAACAAAGCAATGCCACCCAACCAAAAAATTGTGCATTTGCGCTAGGTGTTGCCAGCTGTACTACATTTTCAAGCAATTTTGGAACACGGAACGAGAAGTGATGTGTTTGCATGGATAGAACTGACATGAAATCGGTAAAATGACGAAAAATACGTATAAATTGATGGAAAATACACCGAGATACGGGCAAATTGAGGGAGTACTTATATGCCTTCTGATATGTGCTGAACAGTTATTGTATATGGCAACAAGTATACGACAGCAAGAGGAATACGGGAAAACGGCGAGATCGAAGCACCATGAACCAGGGATACAATCTTTTATTTTTCGTCAAGGCAACATTCTACAGTATGTCTATTGAGGTAATAGTGACATGCAGGAGTCTTGATGCTTTCCTGGAAAAGAGAAAACCATTTGCCTCTAAACTTACTTCCATAAGAGAGAGAGAGAGAGGGACATGTCGCTGTATGTCATTCGACCATTTTTTGCCGGTATTCTGTCGGGAGGCATCAGTTGTGGGTCATAACCTGCGTTTGACTCGCATGCAGTTGCGTGTTCTATGTGTGGCTTAGAGCTCTGTCTACTTGGGATCGTTAGCAGCAAACACCTCGGTCATCAGAGGACTTCCATCCTGTATCGACACATTCCTCTAGACAAATGAAGATTAATGCAACGTATTCCATTCCCTGCCGCGTGTTGGACATAAAATCGAGTCTCAGATTCATAACTGCGATCATTCCAAGTTAGCGACAGCTGTTTGTGAGGTACTACAATTCCTGTGTACATCTGCTTGACAGATGTCCTGTTTACGGAGTTAGTGGCGGCATGATGTGTAATTTCACATGTCAAACACCGCTGCTATGCCATTATTTGTAAGACGCCTTCTCCATTAGTAACGATCATTTTATATAGGACTGATGCAAGCATTGTACAATTTCTGAACCGTCATTAGATGTTAATAGTTGGGGCTATACACCTCTGGAAACCTATATTGTACACGTATCGCAAGGAATCGATATTTTAAGGAAGTACATTTTCACTTTACAGTTTATCACCATAGTTTATTGCAGAGAAACCTGCAAGGAGAATGTACGTCGTGCACTGTAAACATATTTCTTACATTGGAATAGTAACAGCGTTGCATTCCAAACGACTAACAGGTCGGAAACCGCAACAATCTAACATTATAGAGTCTTTTAAGTGCAGGAAATTGTAGCCTTAGGAGTGCATGTGTTTATGTACTTACCAGTGCCTTCTTGGTAATGACCCCCGACGCTAGAGCAATACTTGAGAATTGATAGCGCAGTTGCTTTACGTAAAACGCAACGAACTCTGTCCGTCTGGAGCTCCATCATACATAAAAACCACCCGTTTCCTGTTCTTAACTGTCTGTTATGTCATTACAACAGTTTCATATCTACTGGACACCAATAAGGGGAGCTAACCTCCTCGATATTCGCGCATCTGGAGATATCTTGTGCTCTTGGATGGGTGCGGGACAGCAGTTACAGCCTCGGTTCGCAGTGTACCTGCACGGAATGTGGAATGTAGCCGTATACTTCTTGCCACCTGCAGCGAGCGTTGGTCAAAGACAGTGCGAGAAGATCTTTATCCTAAGAATGCGAGAATGCGCTGTGACTCTCATCCACATAGAGAAAGATAGTACGTTACGCACTATGACCGAAGTGCTAGTGATATGTAGGTCGCTGTCTGGTATACTTTGGTGTATATGTTCGAGAATTAACCCTCACCTGGCCACGTTGGAAAAGTTAAATGACTTGGCACTTGGGGTCTTTCAAGACCCCAGTTGATTTGACTGGAGCACTTTATTTATTGCGGGTTTTGCCATTATTTCCTTATTGTAACATCACATTGTTATATTCCACACAGTTTTTATTTTTAGTGGATCATAGCAGGGTGGTCAGAGACGTTACTCCCCTCTCCAGACATTTGACTGGAGCACATTACTTATTGTGGGTTTTGCCATTATTTCCTTGTTGTAACATCAAATTGTTATATTCCACAATATTTTTATTTTTAGTTTATCATATCAGGGTGACCAGGGACATTACTCTCCTTTCCAGACATTACGCCCCTTGACCTTTTTTTTCTGGGGCTATATCAAGGACAGAGTCTTCGTCACACCAGTTGCTGACGGTCGACGAACTGAAGGCTAGGATACAAGCTGCTGTGGGTACTGTGACAGAACACATGTTACGAAACGCCTGGAGGGAACTGGAATACCGCCTCTACATTTTCCGAGCTACCAAGGGAGGACACGTTGAGGTTTACTAACGTAAGTGGTCCTAAAAGAAAACTAGTAACACTATCCTATGTAACGGCATCAAATGTCAATTATTACGTCGAACGGCTATTCTGTAATAAATTGTTATAAGCAGGGCAAGACTTTGTGCTCACCCTGCATATCAAATGAAAATTTGTTTTTTATATTGTATGGCAGAAAATACATTACATAATTTCCGCACTTGTGCTTTTCATTGCTTTTTGTTACAATAACATCTTTTGTTTTTTTACAATTTACATTCTTACATATTAAACATTATCAGGACATACCGGTTTATTTCATATTTTTGAAAACATCTGATATATTTTCTTATTTTTCAGTTTTTGCTATTTCTGTAGAGATCGTAACGGAAATGAAAACTTCAGTACAATGAAATACCTGTTCTAATTTTACTGTAACAGAAATGGCCATGTCACCATGACTCAATTACTCATTTTCATAACATTCTAAGCATATCACAATCTGGCTGGAATGAGAACTGCATACAAATTATCCCTAGTAGCTACAAATTGTTTTTACTTTTTTTCTCTAGGTTTCTTGGATACGAAGCAAACTTTTGTCGTTTGTTGGTGGGCTGGTGATTCAAAAATGCACTGAGTCTTTTAGGCTCATAGTCATATCAAACAGCAAGACGACAACTTTTTGCTCCCTTTTGAAGGAACCTCCTATCACGTAGTCTTCTGTTGGTGCAAGGATGCACAAGCTGTCGTCCTAACTGACCCAGGAACTGCCGCCTCTTCTGGTGTGAAGTCAGGCATTGTGGGTGATGATGCAACCATATAATCATCACAGCGATTCCAGCAGTGTCGATCATATTATAGAAGAGTACAAGGGGCCAGCGCTTGGTGTTGCGTTTGACGCTATAGGTGCCCATAAGTTGATCCATAGTGTCAGCACCCCCCTCATGTTTGTCGTATTGCTCTAATGCTTCTGGCTTCTTTTCGTGACCAACTACAATTTGTGATGAGCAAAGAAAGGAGACAATTATAACTGCTGATGGCTTCTTTGGTACATATGATCTAATGATACGGAATCAAACTCAGAGAGTCCAAATACAGAGGAATTTACTTCTCTCGAACGATGTGGCTGCATCTCCTTTGGAATTTCAATCTTGTTTTTCCTTAGGGTTCCGACATAGGTGGTTTCCACCGCCAGCAATTATCTCACTAAAGGTATACTACCGAAAAAAATATGAGCTACAATATTGCGGCCCTTATTGAACCATTTTGCAGTTAGATCTCTGATGACTCTGGAACGCTGATTTACTTCTCTCTGTTGGCTGGGTTGTTTTCCCAAGTAAATCTATCCGTTCAGTGAAATTGCATTTATAGAATCGCAAGCCCGCAAAATTTTATGCCATATTTAGAAGGGTTGCTTTTCATGTATTGTCGAAATGGACATTTCTCTCTAAAAGCAACAAGCTGTTCATCAACAGTTATGTCAAAGCCTGGACTGTGTGTGGAAGAAATCTGTGAAATGAACATTTCCCGGACGTCTCTAAATGCAGCTAATTTATCATGAATCCTACGATATTCACTTGTTTCCTTACTGTCAAATCTGAGACAACGTGTGATAGCTTGAAACGTTTTTAGGCACATTGCTCTGAAAATAGACTGCCACGTTTTTCCTTCCACTGTTAATCAAGTCCTCCCTCCCTGATCTGTCGGCTCCAGAAGATATAAGCAAACCAATGTGCGCCTCTAATTCTTCCACATCTAGTTCCATACCTTATGTGTGCTACTAGGATAATCTTCCTTTCAGTTTTTGTATACTCGCCTAGTATCTCTGTCAGTTTCCTTTACCATGACGGACATTATTTCTGGAATAATTAGGAGCTGTAGGGCTTCTTTTATTGAATTTGGGGGTACCACTTTAGGACCAGATTAATGACGAATTATATTATGAGGTGGAGTTTGACACTTAGCTAAAGGCTCTTTGTACCAAATCATTCCATTTTTTCCAATGAAATAATCTTTCATAGTGTTGTCATTACTTCAGTTACATCATTGTCCCTGTAAATGACGTCATCTTCATTACCTTCCTCTTCCCCTTCCATTTCATCACTGCCTTCCTCCTCTTCATTATCTGAGTGCAAGTGTTCGTCATCATTCAGGTCAGAAATACTTTCATTATCACATCAGCATCATCACACATTATCATCTTATCAGCTTCTTCAACCCAAACAAGTTTTTCATCAAACTTATACAAAAAATTAATCCTGTATTTAAATTCTAACCTAAGTTATAAGAAAATAGTTTTTCCTACAGTTTCCTACAGTTTTCATAATTTTGAGTTACTTACATTATAATGTACAGACATTTTTCTTTTTATTGATAATATCATACATGTATGCAAAACTGTAAGATTTGAAAACAATTACCTTGCTTACCTAATAAAGCCAGCCATCATCCATTTCCCCCGCATCAACAATGCTGTCTGAAGCTTAAAAACTGAGTAACCTTCATTGTTAATAAGTTCTACCAACTTCAGCCATTTTCTGACAACACTGAGTCAGTTAAACCCACTTGGGTCTTTGAAGAAGTCAAGTGCCCATTTTCGTTTATTCCTAAACTAAGTCATCATAAATTAAAGAAATAGTTAATTAATGGTATTCCCGCATAGCACTCATTTAGATCATAACTAAGAGAGAGATGTCAGCGACCATGAGCGTGTGGCCGAGTGGTTTTAGGCGCTTCTGTCTGGAACCGCGCGACCGCTACGATCGCAGGTTCGAATCCTGCCTCGCACATGGATGTGTATGACGTCCTTAGGATGGTTAGGTTTATGTAGTTCTAAGTTCTAGGGGACTGATGACCGCAGATGTTAAGTCCATAGTGCTCAGAGCCATTTGAACCATTTTTTTGTTGCAGGTCCAGCAAATAATGAAGTGGTATGGATGCCCAGCAGAGGGTTAACAATAAATGAACGTACTGCACAATCACCTACTTACATTCGCGATGGTACTCGAAAAGTAGTGGAGGGGCTATTTAGTGATGATATAGAAACTGGTAACCATGCTGCTGTGTCTTTCGTCGGTGCTGAAATTACTATAAAATTGCTAAAATTGATAGCAGTATCATCTGTGATGCTTATTATTACAATACATCGACGGTGTCTTTTCAATCGCAACAGTCCACTGGTATGCTGCTGATTACCACATAATGATTGACTGACACCAGTTGTTTGAGATAGAGTCTTGGTGGAGGAAGGAACATCTTCCGGGGACGGCTAACACCGAAACAGTGATAGCGTACATGCCAGCAAATTGAGGAATCAATCAAATCGAACACAGCGCCATCAGCTATCCCATCACTACGAATGATGAGTTTAAATGTAGAAGTCGTCAATCACTTTCGGACAGCAGTTTGGAAACTGCCCCACAAAGCCTCAAAACTCTTCCCGTTTCCTTCTGTTGTGACTGTCTTTCATTTCAATCATCCAGTGTGTGGGTGTGTTGTGGGATCAGCAACACCAAAAGGATTTACAACGTGCAATGTCTAGTTTTCTGGGGGAGCCAATGGACGAAAACGTGTTAATATCAGTTTAGAATCTGACGCAGACGCCGAAGTCGTGGCGGAAAAAAAAGTGTATGGAAAGACTGCGACTGATAAACTGTAGCAGATGATTCTCGCACAGTACAGGCGATGAAACTTTACACCGGTCTGTGCAAGTGACGTCAGTCACTGGCCACCTGCTGCAGTGGATAAACACCTGTGTATGCTCGATGCCAGCACATAGACGGTATTCGTTTTCGATAACAACTTTTCCTATCCTGACAGCACCCTATGTACGCCGTTGATTGCCGCACACTGATTGACTGACACCACTCCGTTCAGATGGAGGGAGCCTTGACGGAATACTGGATATCTGCTACTTGTCACTGTGAAACATGAGATTAAATGTAGAGGTCATCAACTCAATACGGTTGTTTGTAAGCTTTCCTCATTGCTACAGACTCATCCTATTTCCATATGCTGCGATGCCCTACAAATGTTTTTGTTTTTATTTTTGTATATTTTTTCGGCAGTAAGATAACAGTATCTTTTTTCTATTTGTGCTACCTCACGCATATTATGAACAGCACCTTCCGGCGCTGGTCAACACCAGAACAGTAGTCATGTACATGACTGCAAAATGAAGGAACAATGCTTTTTAAACGGAGCACCGAGACATCTGCTACCCTGTCGATGGGAAGATGAGATTGACTGTACAGGTCATCACCTTCAAATAGCTGTTGGAACGCTCTACAATACCGCAACCTCTTCCAGTTTCCATATTTTACGACTTGTTCCACATTTTTGTCAGTGAGAAACATTGCCTCTGTGTTTTATTTTTACTTGCCTGTGTTGTGGTAGCTGTATAGTTTTGCCATACGATGTTCAGTTTTCTGTGAGAGCCAGAGGATCGAAACGTGTTAATGTCGGTTTAGCAGCAACTGACATGGATCTCTAAGTCATGATAGAGAAAACAAAGTGCATGGCGGTGTACACTGATTGGGTGTGTTACAACCGAAAAAAGAAGACAATGTATTAAACTGCTTATGAAGGAACAATACAGGAACCCTGTTGTGTGACTGACAGTCTGTTGCATATGTTCATTTTACAATACAGGTGATGAAATTTTACACCAGTCTTTGGAAGCGACATCGATCACGAACCACCTGCTCTAATGAACCAATACCTGTATATTTAATAGTATCGCCACATATGTTTGGGTGATCGACATGAATGCAAACTTAGAGATGCAGATATCCTTCAGACTGCAGTACCTGTATGTTGTTAAGAAGTGTGTCGCAATGCAGTGGCAAAACCTTCGTTCTTCCTCCATGCCGTGTATGACGTGTAGCCTTCCAGACTTTCCCAACAAGAAACACCACCATAACTGCTTGTACTATCTCTTCTCCTATCTCGTGCTGCAGGGGAAAGCCGGCCGCGGTGGTCTCGCGGTTCTAGGCGCGCAGTCTGGAACCGTGCGACTGCTACGGTCGCAGGTTCGAATCCTGCCTCGGGCATGGATGTGTGTGATGTCCTTAGGTTGGTTAGGTTTAAGTAGTTCTAAGTTCTAGGGGACTGATGACCACAGCAGTTGAGTCCCATAGTGCTCAGAGCCATTTGACCCATTTTTTTGCAGGGGAAAGCTTCGTTTGGCCCTGGCCTTACACTGTGTACATACTTGTCGGTGCTATGAGAGCATGTTCCCATTTCCACCGAGCGGTCAAAACACGCTCCTGTCGCATTAGCTCAGCTCGTCCTGTTTCCCCACAGGATGCAGAAGGTCTTAGATACAGCGCTCTCCGACTTAGGTACAGGTCAGACTGAAGTTTGGCCGATCACACGGACTAAGCTACAGGGAAGTCAAATGGTTCAAATGGCTCTGAGCACTATGAGACTTAACATCTATGGTCATCAGTCCCCTAAAACTTAGAACTACTTAAACCTAACTAACCTAAGGACATCACACAACACCCAGTCATCACGAGGCAGAGAAAATCCCTGACCCCGCCGGGAATCGAACCAGGGAGGTCACGCAGAGACCTAGGAGCAGTTACAAGATGCAGAGGGACTGTCTAAAAACAGCGCTGGAGTTCTTGATGTATGGAATCCTTAGCAGATTGGTTCAAAAAAAGGTGACTCGTATCGTGGTATGAGAGTGGCACGAATATGATTCCCAGAGGCTGTAATCATTAAAAGACATCTTTACAGTATCCAATGCACATATGTGGTCGGATGGGTAGACTTGATTCCAAATTGTGGACAGCATTTTGGACAACATTTCTGCCTGAAAGCGTAACACTATCAGTGACCCGTGTGCGCCTGTAGACTTAAGACCACTTTTTATGCAATGTGATGGTAGCATAGGCTTTACGATCGTGTTTTTAATAGCGCGGTCCTTATACAAAATGTATATTGTGGGCTGTAGAATCCCTCGGTGGTCAGCTCAGATGCCATTTCTCTATAGTGTTACTCATAAAGAACGTGATGTTCCATCCATGGATTCCCAGTTGTCTTACTTGGCGAGTGTAATCCGACTGGTGAAAAAAATATTACTCGTCTTGCGAGTGATTCTCATAAATTAATTAATGGATCAATTTAATTAATTTGCATATCAATTTAATACCAAAAGTGGAGTGACGACACCACTACCCAACTACTGCCGTTGTCTAGGCAACGTGAAGGCTAAGATGGGAACCAAGGAATCATAGAAGTGTATACTGAAAAGGGCGCCGTTGTCAGAGTTTCGCTACTTGGGCAGTAAAATAACTGAAGAGAGAATACAAAATGTAGACTGGCAACAGCGAGAAAAGCGTTGGTGAAGAAGAGGAATTTGCTAACATTCAGTATAGACTTAAGTGTCAGGAAATCTGTTCTGAAGGCATTTTTCTGGAGTGTACCCATGTGTGGAAGTGAAGCGTGGACGATAAACAGTTTAGACAAGAAAAGAATAAAAGCTTTTGAAATGTGGTGCTACAGAAGAATGCTGGAGATTAGGTTGGCAGATCACGTAGCTAATGAGGAGGCACTGAATAGAATTAGGGAGAAAAGAAATTTGTGGCACAACTTGACTGAAAGAAGGCATCGGTTGATCGGTTGATAGGGAATATTGTGAGCCATTAAGGGATCACCAATTTAGTATTTGCGAGAAGTAGGGTGGGGGGTTGTTCGTACAGGGAGACCAAGAGATGAACGCAGTACCCAGATTGAAAAGGATGTAGGTTGCAGTAGTTATTCGGAGATGTAGACGGTTGTACAGGATAGAGCAGCATGGAGAGCTGCGTTAACCCAATCTTCGGACTAAAGAACACAAAAACAACACCCTACATGACAGTGGAGTATCAGTGTGCTGAATTTCGGTTAAAATGTTCATGGTGCAATACTTTCTATTTCCGTAAGAGCATCGCACACGAATTTTTAGGAAAATCTACGGAATTACCAAAACCAGCAACAACTTTGCTAGAAGGGCAGAAAATGAGGATGGCCGCAGCCTAGCGGACAGCTGCTGCGAGTGGGCGGGATGACAGCGTAACCAACTTCAGCCCTCGCGTCCGCCTCCACTGCCGCCTACGTCCCGGACGCTTCTGCCTATTAATCACTGCGGGAATACCACAGCCCGCTCTCCATTGTGCGTGGGGGCGGCGGAGGCGGCGGCGGCGAGGACTCACTCAGTTGGCGGCTAATTTGCAGCCGCGCGGCAGCAGTCTGCGCCAATTGCGGGTTTCGCTGTGGAGCGACCACAGAGAAGCTGCGGTCGGCTCCAACATGCCGAGGGCACTTTGAAGTTGGGCTGTAAAATGGCCTGCACCATGCTCGCCTGTGTCTGTGACACACGCTGACTGAACGACAGTCGTGCTGCGGTCTCACTGAAAAGGCCCTGTAATGCGTACTACTGTACTGCTTGTGAATCTTACATACATACAGGTTGTGGCGGGTATAGGTGCAGATATTTCTATTGGTGACTGATGACGGTGCGCTCAACAACGCTATATCAGTATTTAAGTCATCTGCAGACTAACAATTACAGGTCATATGTTTTTAGGTTGGTTAGTACCTCCCAGTATATGTGGCAAGTGTAAGCAATTACTGCTTATTTTCCCCTGGGGAGCAGGTCAGGCGTTGAAGTGGGTAGTCTACACTGACGGGCATAGTCCACTTAGTGGTGCAGTGCGACTGTGCAGAAAATATCATGTCATACAGTTTCTGATAATACTGTTCGACGTAAAGGGAAAACAACCAAAACACTGATGAGTGACATTCTTTCCAGCCTGCCAGGTAACGGGTCGTAATATCATCCCTGCTACTAATTACGTCCCCCTAGGAATTTCCGGTTTTCACAGTTGATAAGAAATGCTTGATTGTGCGTGCATGCTGACACCAGTCCATAGCTTTATTGGTAGAGTCTCCCATGTACAGCACGTTTGGCTTCCGTCTACGACGTAATTGATCCTTTGTCATTGAGGAGAGTGTTGTGGATTGGCAAGACAGCCAACCCACTAATACAAAGCCGAAAGGCACGCGTTTAAGCTGACGCAGGCTGGCGTGAGGTCTGGAACAGGACAAGGTCTTGAGACTAGCAAAAAAGGTACGTAGCTTCTGGAATACTTAACTTTAATCCATAATTGGTGAACATCGCTCTTGACGGTACATGTTTTACAATCAATAGTGACTGGTAATGGCGCCTTGCTAGGTCGTAGCTAATGACGTAGCTGAAGGCTATGCTAACTATCGTCTCGGCAATTGAGAGCGTAATATGTCAGTGAACCATCGCTAGCAAAGTCGGCTTTACAACTGGGCGAGTGCTAGGACGTCTCTCTAGACCTGCCGTGTGGCGGCGCTCGGTCTGCAATCACTGATAGTGGCGACACGCGGGTCCGACGTATACTAGCGGACCGCGGCCGATTTAAACGCTACCACCTAGCAAGTGTGGTGTCTGGCGGTGACACCACAGAGAGGTGATACAGCAACCAAATTAACAGCCTATGAGTGTGAGCACTGGTTTGTGTTTCAATACTGAGCTTTATTTCAGACGTGCGTTGCAGTTGCTAGCGTGTAATCGCTATTGTCTACGGTCAGGCCTATGTGGCTCTAGCTGCCTTTGTAATTAATATGAGGATGTTCGTAATTTCGTCCCCCTTGCAGTTCCTATTTTCGTCCCGGAACGAAATCCCGGAACGAAATTTGGAACTGTTATTGAAAATCCAATTTATTTGTTATTTATAGAGATTCTTTACTTTTTTCTATTGAATAAGGTAAGCGGAAAGAAATTGATTCGCTGCACAGATGCTTGGTTTCTTATCAAGAAACATGCTTTTAATCTACCCAGACACACAAATTCATATGTACAACATGTTCAGAAGGCTGAAAATAACTTTAAAACATTGTTCATTCATGGCCTTCAAGTGATTTGTAACAGTTAACGTATTTGACAATGCTAAGATGGAGAAAACATTTAAATTAATCGTATTTTTATGAGAGACGAAACTGCGAAGACTTTTTTTTTCTATTTATGTTTTTGCAGCGATAACATTTATGTCAAATAGGCCTACTGGTTTTAGTACGTTATAACCATATAATTTTAATTTTCCGACAAGTGGAGAATAAATTCAGGAATATACCAATTTGTAGCAAATTTCTATAACCTTTGAGGACTTCTACGTATTCCAACTTACTAAGGTCACGAAGCCTGGGATCCCTGTCTTATATGTAAGTGACATGACAGGTAGTACATCATTGTCGGAGTGCATCATAACAATTTCAGACCAAGTGAAACACACGTGTCACAGTAAGGAGTGCCCAAATAGTCGCATTAATACACAGAGGACCCCCGTCTGCCAGCAACGCATGCATGTCCTCCCGTATGTAAACTATCATGAAGGTACTGAATGGTTCGCTGCGATGTTTCCGCTTCACCATGTCACGTACGTGTTCAGTTGGCGAAAGATCTGGCACTTCTGTTGGCCAGTGCACTTAACGCACGCCACGAAGAGCACGTTCGTCGCAGCAGCAGTACTTGGACATGCATTGTCCTGCTGGTAAAGCACATCACCTTCCCGTCGGAGAAATGGCACTGGCATAGGGATAACAGCTTGTGCGTGTAGCGGTACTTGTTATTTCATCCTGCAAAAATACTAGATTTGACCGAGATTCCTAACTGATGAGCCGGCCGCTGGTGGCCGAGCGGTTCTGGCGCTACAGTCTGGAACCGCGCGACCGCTACGGTCGCAGGTTCGAATCCTGCCTCGGGCATGGATGTGTGTGTTCTCCTTAGGTTAGTTAGGTTTAAGTAGTTCTAAGTTCTAGGGGACTTATGACCTCAGCAGTTGAGTCCCATAGTGCTCAGCGCCATTTGAACCATTTGAACCTAACTGATGACCCCCAACACCGTGAAACCTGCCACGGGTCCTATGAGTCATGGGCGAATTACTGTAGACAGCTTACCAGGTCTACGCCATACATATGCATCACACACATGTCACTAGAACTTACTCACTGAAGACAACGGAGAGCTACTACACTCAGCGTGCAAATCTTCCACGACAACTAGCCATGTTAGGCAGCGCCATTTTATCTTTGGTATCCTTGCCAGAGGCACTCCTGGTATTAATTCTGTTGCAGACAGATGGTTCCCAATGATCCCTGATGACAGCAGGTGCAACATGTACCCGGATTTCGTCTCTGGATGATATTACGTCGGCCACAGCTGCTCACACAGCGCATGGATCCTGACGCGTGCCTGTACTGCCTGGACGTCCAGAACCTGTCCTACAGGTGTGGGAATGTTGTACAGGCCATCTTTAAAAGCAATGACACTGTATCGATACATTGTGCCAATATGTGCAGCAACAATCCGTCGATATA
The DNA here is from genome assembly GCF_023898315.1 of Schistocerca nitens. NCBI lineage: Eukaryota > Metazoa > Arthropoda > Insecta > Orthoptera > Acrididae > Schistocerca > Schistocerca nitens. Next base: position 253,448,718 of record NC_064618.1, read on the forward strand.
TCCACTCGGCTTGTAATGACACATTCCGACGCAGAGATATACAATACTTTAAAGTCTGCGCCAAAGATTAAATTGAGAGGAATGTAGAATATAATCTCTGTAATGTTCATACAGGATTCTCTTTTGTTTCATACTCCAAGAAGGAGTTAAGACACATTTTCGATTGTTACCTTGTAGAGGAGGGACGTAATTTTTGGTGTGTGCTGAAAGGCAGCCGTCTTGTTAGTTCAAATGGTTCAAATGGCTCTGAGCACTATGGGACTCAACTGCTGAGGTCATTAGTCCCCTAGAACTTAGAACTAGTTAAACCTAACTAACCTAAGGACATCACAAACATCCATGCCCGAGGCAGGATTCGAACCTGCGACCTTAGCGGTCTTGCGGTTCCAGACTGCAGCGCCTTTAACCGCACGGCCACTTCGGCCGGCCGTCTTGTTAGTATTTATGGTTCATGCGACGAGCAGAGCAAGTGTTATTGTCTTGTGAATAAAAAATAGTGAAGAGTATCTAAGTTTTACGAGAATTATTTAAAGCGACGTACCATTGTACTCCTTTGTTTCCACCGTCTACGTGAAGGAAACCGATGTCTACATAGGAACATACACACGGTCAACAAAGAGAAGAACATCGATGGCGACTAATGAATTAATATTGTGGCAGAAGGACTAATTCTACGTCTAAGGTGAGAACTCTGAATGAATTAACAATGACGTGGAATTCAAAAATATTATTAATCGGAATTGTGAATTATATTACAGGCAAATTTGACGCAGCACTGAATTTGTCTGCATTCAAGCCGGTCAATACAACCCGTAAAAAAACCTTTCAAAATTTCTAAAGTTCCATATCCATAAATTTTTCTCTTTTCAAAAAAATCAACAAATTTAATTTTTTTATTTATTTCTCCACAGGCTTCCCGCAGGCTCACAAATGTCTGAAGCTGTTCAACGGGAGAACTTACTCGTCTGTGCCGCATGGTTGTATCCTAGAGTAACTATTGCAAACATTGTTCACCTTTAAACTGAGCACAGTTAACGCCTGCAGAGTGAAAACGGAGGGCGCACAGACAGGCTTCCTGAAGCCATCTGATCGATGATACATGTGACTAATGAAACACTAGCGCGACAACCAATCAATATGCACATATTATATACCATGGCACCACTAAACATAGTCCTTGAGGGTTCATATTTTTTGTTCCGGCAGTATAAATATATACAAATTACTGGACAAATATTAGTATTAGTTCCAGAGTCAGCAGTCGCAATTATCCAGGCTTATGTCTTCTCAGTTCAAAGGACTCTCTCTCTCTCTCTCTCTCTCTCTATATATATATATATATATATATATATATATTCAGATTAATAATATTTTTGAATTCTACGTCAGTGTTGATTTATTCAGAGTTCTCACCTTAGACGTAGAATTAGTCCTTGGTTCAAATGGTTCAAATGGCTCTGAGCACTATGCGACTTAACTTCTGAGGTCATCAGTCGCCTAGAACTTAGAACTAATTAAACCTAACTAACCTAAGGACATCACACACATCCATGCCCAAGGCAGGATTCGAACCTGCGACCGTAGCGGTCGCCCGGCTCCAGACTGTAGCGCCCAGAGCCGCACGGCCACTCCGGCCGGCAATTAGTCTTTCTGACACTATATATATATATATATATATATATATATATATATATATATATATATATAGAGAGAGAGAGAGAGAGAGAGAGAGAGAGTCCTAATATTGTTAATCGGAATTGTAAATTATATTAAGGGCATATATATATATATATATATATATATATATATATAGAGAGAGAGAGAGAGGGAGAGATAGAGGGATGTATATATGAAACTCGGTTGGGGGTTGGAGTAGCCCATACGAAGATAATGAGACACCATGGCCGTATATTTGTTGAAGGATATTGATTTCGGGAGTGCAGCCGCATAAACTTTATTTGTTCTTCTTCTAACGTTTATATTTTCGGGCTATGTTCAGAATAAGCTTACTGAAGCTACAGTTTGCTACAGTATACTACAACCGCTTCCGACCAATTGCCACGTAACCCTGTCGTGTGCAAGGGAGTGAAGCTACATTTTTCTTATCAAACGTTATGTCTTTACATAAGTGTTCTCTGATCGTCTGATTATCACCAACAACTTTTTGGTCGTTAACTTTACATTTCGGTTTTGTCTATTGTTGTCAGTGTTGCTGCTGTGACTGTTTTACTTTTGTAAAAAAAAATATTCGTGAATTTTAATCCAGGAGACGGTGAGGATTTTTTTAAAAAACGATGGCATTATAATTCTGTCTGAGAACGAAAGATTATGTGAACAGAATAGATGACGTCTTGAAATAATAGACGTCGCATTATGTCTACGCGTAGTTTCCCCGTGGGCATTCGACCCGCTATCGTAGCAGTATGGCGACTGGAACTACCAGAACAAACAACTCGTGTTAGTTACTGTCCAGCAGTATAACACGTGACAGTATGCGTTCTCGGCCTGCAAGGGCAGAGTACCATTCTCTAAAATCAGCTGGAGGATCCAAAGGTTGCCCGCATCTCGTGGTCGTGCGGTAGCGTTCTCGCTTCCCACGCCCGGGTTCCCGGGTTCGATTCCCGGCGGGGTCAGGGATTTTCTCTGCCTCGTGATGGCTGGGTGTTGTGTGCTGTCCTTAGGTTAGTTAGGTTTAAGTAGTTCTAAGTTCTAGGGGACTTATGACCACAGCAGTTGAGTCCCATAGTGCTCAGAGCCATTTGAACCATTTTTTTTTTATCCAAAGGCAATAAAAGAGTACTACCTGACCAGGATAAATTGCTGATGAAAGAAAGCTGTGAACTGTTGAAAAGCACAGACTGTGACACCCGCTATCAAAGACATCACTTAAAAACGCGAAGTAGACATTTTATGAGGTGCACTTCGCTCTTTTACGGCTACTAAGAGCGCTCATAAAATGGTTTATTGGCATAGCGGGCGGTCACATTATACTTCGATGTAGATAGCAAACGATAACAACGAATTTCTCTGCAAAGGACGAGAAGCCAGTCCGACAGTGCAGTGCAGAAAGTGCAACAGTTCAAAATTTTCTGCATCTCCAACCTATGCAAATAATATAAGCATGAGAAGACTTCGCTACATTTGACTGGTATTATTTTGTCTTTTCTTTTCACTTTTTACGTCTCTACAACATAGGAACAGTATACATATAAGGGGCGATCAAAAAGTTTCGGTTCGAAGGCCGTATAGTCCACAACAAGTATGCCAATCAGGCAAAATCGCCGTGGGCATTGAGAAAATCATCTTACCGACGTACCAAGTTGAAGATACCCGTTTCGTGAAACACGGTATCCTGCTGCATGAAGACGTCCGTAAGTGTCTGCTGCACTGTCACCGGCGACCCTTCGAGGCCTTTTTTTAAGAGACCAAATTCGTGACAATCGCATTGCAAGAGATCAGGAATATAGGGCGGATGTTCGAGTGCCTACCATTTCAGTTGGCGTAGCTTCTGCGTTACGACATCTGCGATAGTGGAATGTGCCTTATTATGAAGCAGGAGCATCCCTTATCGTGGTTTTCCCGGTCGTTCAAGCCTTAAATGCATACATATTCTTCATTCTCCGGTAGATGTCTACCGGCGTTTGTCCTTCGGTAACCCGCACCCTGGTCCTGACTGTATGCATCTGGTAACGTCGCCAACGTTCACGTTCCCGAATTTGCCACACGCACGTCGGAAAGAACCGAATATCATACTAATCCCTCGCCTACATGTCAGTGATTATACACTACTGGCCATTAAAACTGCTACACCAAGAAAAAATTCAGACATATTATACTAGAACTGACATGTGATTACATTTTCACGCAATTTTTGCGCATAGATCCTGAGAAATCAGTACCCAGAACAACCACCTCTGGTCGTAATAACGGCCTTGATACGCCTGGGCATTGAGTCAAACAGAGCTTGGATGGCGTGTGCAAGTACAGCTGCCCATGCAGCTTCAACACGATACCACAGTTCATCACGAATAGTGACTCGCGTATCGTGACGAGCCAGTTGCTCGGCCACCATTGACCAGACGTTTTCAGTTGGTGCGAGATCTAGAGAATGTGCTCGCCAGGGCAGCAGTCGAACATTTGCTGTATCTAGAAAGGCCCGTACAGGACCTGCAACATGCGGTCGTGCATTATCCTGCTGAAATGTAGGGTTTTGCAAGGATCGAATGAAGGGTAGAGCCACGGGTCGTAACACATCTGAAATGTAACGTCCACTGTTCAAATTGCCGTCAATGCGAACAAGAGGTGAACGAGACGTGTAACCAATGGCCCCCTATACTATCACTCCAGGTGATACGCCAGTATGGGGATGACGAATACACGCTTACAATGTGCGTTCACGGCGATGTCGCCAAATACGGATACGACCATCATAATGCTGTAAACAGAACCTGGATTCATCCTAAAAAATGACATTTTGCCATTCGTGCACCCAGGTTCGTCGTTGAGTACACCATCGCAGGCGCTCCTGTCTGTGATGCAGCGTCAAGGGTAACCGCAGCCATGGTCTCCGAGCTGATAGTCCATGTTGCTGCAAACGTCGTCGAACTGTTCGTGCAGATGGTTGTTGTCTTGCAAACGTCCCCATCTGTTGACTCAGGGATCGAGACGTGGCTGCACGATCCGTTACAGCCATGCGGATAAGATGCCTGACATCTCGACTGCTAGTGATGCGAGGCCGTTGGGATCCAGCACGGCGTTCCGTATTACCCTCCTGAACCGACCGATTCCATATTCTGCTAACAGTCATTGGATCTCGACCAACGCGAACAGCAATGTCGCTATACGATAAATCGCAGTAGCGACAGGCTACAATCCGACCTTTCTCAAAGTCGGAAACGTGATGGTACGCACTTCTCCTCCTTACAAGAGGCATCACAACAACGTTTCACCAGGCAATGCTGGTCAACTGCTATTTGTGTGTGAGAAATTGGTTGGAAACTTTCCTCACGTCAGCGCGTTTTAGGTGTCGCCACCGGCGCCAACCTTCTGTGAATGCTCTGAAAATCTAATCATTTGGATATCACAGCATTTTCTTCCTGTCGGTTAAATTTCGCGTCTGTAGCATGTCATCTTCGTGGTGTAGGAATATTAATGGCCAGTAGTGTATAACCGCACCGGAGTCTCGCTACGTTACTTATACGCTGCAGCAAAGCCTCACTTTGATCGCCACTTATATCTTTGCTAGTTCACGAGTTTTGCTCGGTGTTATACGTATAGTACAACTGTGCCGAGGCACAGATATTGCACAAGGTGAAGCGCAGTTCCAAGACCTGAGACGAGTGAAGACAATGTACGTCAAAGGAACGATGGATGAGGCAGGAGAAGATTTCTTGCGAGAAGAGGCTCAGAAGAAGGTACGTAAAGTTAAATTCTATAAGAAGAGGTGCCAGTGTCGCCAAAAGTTCGCGAGGAACAACTCTTCTGAGAGTTGGAGACAATAATACATAGTGCTCCTCAAATATCTGTTTAAATTCCAACCTCCAGACCCTTTAGACTTAATTATTTACCACCTACACTGAAGAAAATTAAAAAGCAGACAATGAAACTGTAGAAGAACAAAAGCGCAGGAGGAGATAGAATCCAGGCGGAAGTCGTTCAAGCTGGAGAGAAGAGACTCCACAATGGAATTCATCAGCCAACGAGGAGGATCTGGATTGTGTAGGAGCTCCCAGAAGACTGCAAGACAGTGGTCATCTTCCCTACACACAACAAAAGCGATGAAATGGACTGCACCGAGTAGAAATGAACGTCGGCTAAAAGATCTTATCGAAGTGTATACTGCAGAGAGTTCAGCCATTTGCAGAACTGATTGGTGAATATCAGTGTCGTTTCTGAACGGAACGTTCGACTGTGGACAACATCTATGTACTGCAACGGCTCATCGAGAACATGAGGAATATCGCGAAGACCTTTCAAGTGGTCTTCATAGATTTTAAGAAGGCGTACGACTGCGTACTCCGGGAAAGCCTGATAAATTGCCTAAACCGGTTTGGAATACCGAAGAAACTCCTCAGCCTAGTTAGAACGTCTGTAAATCCATCTATTTAAGAGATGTTTGAGGGGCTTTGGTGGTTCACATTTTTCACGTAGGCCTGGATATGGCGTAGTGAATCTCAAATGGCTCAAATAGCTCTGAGCACTATGGGACATAACATCTGAGGTCATCAGTCCCCTAGAACTTAGAACTAATTAAACCTAACTAACATAAGGACATCACACACATCCATGCCCGAGGCAGGATTCGAACCTGCGACCGTAGCAGTCGCGCGGTAGTGAATCTCCGATACTCGTCAGATAAATAAATGACATTCAAAATATCAGCGGGTAACGGTGTTTGTAATTTCACATTTTAGTTACGGTATAATTTGCCTCACTGATTTAATAGACAAAGTGAATTCCAGGAGCCAAGTGACGGAGAGACCTAACCCTTTCAGACCCCCACCCAAACTTGAAATGAACGTTTTGAAATAAATGCATTTTTGTAACAAAAAAAATATAGAATCGTGGATCAATTGCTTAGAAAATTTTATTTTTTAATTTTGATACAAATTTTGAACCCACACAATTGTGTGGGTCGGGATTATCTTACATATTTATGTAATTTCTTGCAGTGATATTCACGAATGCAATTACTGTCTTTTGACAAACACAAATAAATATTACACTTCAGACATCTTGTTCTCGTCCTCTTCTTGCAATTATTTTTGCCTGCAATAACGAGCTGAAGGCAAATCATCAACAGTTGACCAGTGATGTTATCCGTCTAGCCGCTTCTCATCACATGGTGTGTTTGCTGGATTGTATATTTTATTTGGTGGCTTTTCATCGGACTCACTTTCATGTTCCTGTCCTGAAGAAGAAGAAATTAGCGCTTCCTCAATCACTTGTCGGAATCCAAGAGGATCTAAAGTGTTTTTCTTTTGTACTTTATTGGCTTCGCATTCAACTTTGTATTGTAACCAGGAATTGACGCAAGCCAAATCAAGTAAATGAATTAAAACTTTTAAAGTCCACTTTTTTGTCTTCAAGAAAGTCCTGTAGGTCTCCATCAAATGATCGCAGAGGTCCACTCCTCCCAAACACAGGTTGTACTTCACTACGACTGCAGGTCATGGCACTAAGATGTACTTCTTTTCTGGTTTACTCCATCTCCCAACATTGCTTACAGGTTCACATCCTGTGCAAGTAGAGGCAAGGGTCACAGCTTTTGAATCTTTCCACTGGACAATGACTATTTTATCATCGTCCCTGCAGAATTATTCCATATCTCCTCTCTTCAGTCTTTTTTCTTCTGTCAGGTGAACTGGTTTCACTTTCCCATTATTGCAACAGTTACTTGTCCTAGGGCTGGAAGGAACAGGAACCATAAAGAAAAACAAAGCTGTAAAATATCTGTCAAAATATAGTCTTGCACCTTGAGGTAATGTTTGAGCAAGGCGAAGTATTACAAATGGCCCAAGACCGAGGCCAACATCTGGCAGAGGAGTTGATTTACCTTGATAAAATTCTAAATCAAGTACTAAACCTTTCGTTGTTGCCAAAACAAAGTTTTTGATTTCCAAAGGATGCGGTTTGTTTGGAACATATTGAGACAATGTGCAGCGTCCAGTAAATGGTACCATTTGCTCATCAGTGGAATAATCATTTTCAGAGGGGCATGGAAGTCTCAAACAAGCACTGCGTACAACATTAATTGCAGGTTGTACTTTCCACAATCTATTAGTTTCTGATCACGTGGAATGTTGTTAGTGTCCACAACATGCAGTGCTGTTCTGAGAGTGAAGATCCTGTCTCTAGGCATACAATCTGCAATAGTTGGCATACGCAATGACTTCTGCCAGTACATACGTGTACGAGGATATCTAATGCAACCCGTAAGTACATGCATGCCTTACAGATTTATTATCTCTTGAGGATTTGTATTAAGCAGCTTCCCTTTCTTCGAAAAGTAGTAACTGTTAGTGAAGTCAGATGCTAACTGAAAAAAATATTCTGGGTAGTACTCGCTGAAATAGCTCATTGGAGTTTTAATTTCCTGTCCTACCTCACTCTCAGAGTGCGCAAAAATTTTGGAGGTGAATGGTCTTTTCCTCCAAGTGGACAAACGACTATGTATTTCCATTGTTTTTTTAGGATTATTCCTACTGTGTTGTCTGGGAAAATTGTCCTGAACTTCTGGAGCAACTGGTAGTATTGTTGCAGAAACATTGTTACAATTTTCCTCCTCGTCAGAAGATTCAAAGTTTTCCCCAAGTCTAGGTTTGATTGTTGGAAGAGTCCAAGTTGTATCTAACAATTCGTCATCACTACTGAAGACTTCCACTTCAGAGTTATCTAATATGGCTAGAATTTCCTCGTCAATAAGCCCTAAAACGAAACAAACAAACGAACTGTGAAAATAATGGGTAAATACAATAGTAAAATGACTTATATATTCCGCAATCTGTTCCGAATCGTAACCACAAACGTCGACCGAAAACGACCATATGCCGGTAAAATAGTCCCAACACACACAATTGTGCGTGTGGATGTTACAGTCATTGTAGCTATGAAAGTATTCAAATAATTGTAGCGGACATATTTTTATTTACTTCTGTACACCATTCGGAATCTCAAACACAATTTTCCAAATGTCAAAACGCAATAAATAAAGCACAATAAACATTTACCTCCACAGACATGCTTTCGACCCGCCATCTTGAAAATTACCAAAGATTAAGACACAATATCTTTCGTCTTTAACGAGATATCGATATAAATCGAGTTGCATACGAAACAGCGATTCCTGCACACTCCTGTGACTTGGCACTCAACTGCATAGCGTGCGTATCGGGTCTGAAAGCGCTAACATAATCACATAGCTGAAACAAGGAGTTAGTTTGTGTGTGACGCCAATATTGTTCTACCTGGCGCTCGAAATTATAGGGAAGCTGCTCATAAGAATTCCGATTGGTTTGAGGTAGAGAGGGAGAAAATCTTGCATTTGATGATGATGTCGCCCTGTTGTCCGGATTTAAGAGAAAAATGATACAGATGAGCGAAGCTTGCAGGCGGCAGCGAGCATGATTGGTCTCCTTGTGAGTCAATCGAAGACTGGGTATCTGGTGATGAGCAAGACTCACTATGTTTAGTGCCGACAGAGAAATGCGGAGGAGCTGGTGTAACTGTATCTCGTGACTAGGGTGTGCTGTTCTTATTGAACTTAAGAAAACGGTAAATGCGGTAGAATAGGAACACATATACAGCATTATGTACTGTGCAAAGCAGGCGAGCAGTAGAAGGCGGTATCAGCATGACAGTGCACTCTGTCTTAAAACAACTTCTCTAATTCAATTGTTTGTGAAACAGTCCTGAAATGAACTGGCCTGCCGAGAGTCCCGGCTGGAACCAAATGAACTCCTTTGGCTAGAGCTAGAACGTCGACTTAGTTCCAGACCACGGCATCCAACATCGATATCATTTCTGATCTTAGCTCCTGCGGAAGAATCCGTTGCTCCGTGATCAAGGAGTGAATTTCAGTGATTGCGAAACTGAATGACTGGTTGTTTGCAGCGCCTGAAGCAGATGACCTCGACAAGAATTTTCTACCGTCATTATTGATTTGAGGTCTGTGCCACAGCACTTGAAGATAGTCGCCAGATCTGAAATGATGTTATTTTTGAGGGAGTATTGCAGCGGGTCTTAGAGGTAACTATAAAACTGTAATTATAAGCTCGCGTCGCACATACCAGTACCTATATGTTCATATCCACCCATGATTGTTCTTGCATACAATTCAAACCCAAGTACATTAGATCGCAATGCTTCACTTATTTCACCTGATTCATCAGTAATTACTGATGAACACTCTGGGTAGTATAAATATTAAAAAGTTGGTTCATTGTATTTTAATGGTATACATCCAAACAAGTTACAGCTAAACCTACCTTAAAAATAATTGTATGCGTGGAGTAATCATTTTATTTACCTTAAGGTAATCATTAGATTTCCCGATGGTGATAAACCATTGTTCATTTGCCATCCTTTGGTGTTTTAGCCCTCAGCACAGCACAGACATTTTGAAAAAGCCAAAGAATTTTTCAGGGTTTTCTCTCAATTCCTTACAAATTTTAAAACGTGTTTATCTCGAGCAATTAACGTAGGACGCGACCAGTATTAAGCTGACATCGGTGGCGTCTGTTTTTTTTCTTTCCAATAACAAAGCGAAAAGAATTGCTTCCTCGTCAGAATCCATTTCGCAGCTGACTTACTCAAGCACACAGACGTCTCTTGTCACAGAGCTTCTTCCGGGCGGTTCAATTGTATGCTCGGCGATTCAAGCGCGCGACTTAAATACGCAGGTCTTCCACAGTAAGCGCTATCGCTGGATCCGAGTCGGCGCACGGCAAGTAGCCAGTTTCGTGGGGCGCAGCACTCCTAGGGCCCTGGGCGCCGTCTTCTTAATCGACGAGCAGCTCAGGCGCTTACAGTCGGCCGTAAACCGATACTTCCGTCTCTGGCGAACGAGGCCACTTTGCCCCTCCACCTTTCCGGCGCACAATTTTGTTTTCCGGCAGAGGAGAAGCTCTTGAAGCTTTCCCGCTGGTCTTCACTATCAACGATTCGTCCGTAGAGCACTAGTGAACTGCTAAAGACACTCAGATATTTAGGAGGCTGCTTTAAAAACACTTGTTACGTCCACGCTATATTACCTTTTAGTTGTTTGGGCCCATTACCTGCGTCCACTTGATGTAATGTACATTTCTCAGCATAAAACGTGGTTCTGGAAAATCGCATCCAGAGTTCGGTGGATCAATGACATCAATGAGATGCTACATACCATTTTTGCGGAGAGGATATTACTTGAAATATTACGCAGAAATAGTCCTTCAGGTATTCTAGAGACTAGACCTATTCCAAAAAGACACAAAAGCTTTTCTGCAAATAAAATACGGTGTTATTAGCTACAGGTACACTATTGCACATCTAGCAAGAAAAATGTTTCTGTGTTCCTACAAAATGGTTCAAATGGCTCTGAGCACTATGGGACTTAACTACTGAGGTCATCAGTCCCCTAGAACTTAGAACTACTTAAACCTAACCAGCCTAAGGACATCACAGACATCCATGCCCGATTCAGGATTCGAACCTGCGACCATAGCGGTCGCGCGGTTCCAGGCTGTAGCGCTCGGCCACCCCCGGCTGGCTCCTACGAACTGAAGTATATTTCCACTGTAGATGCTACAGTTTTTATACTGTGAATCTACGAGGATCACTTCTAGAGAAGAGTATGAAAAACCTGGTAGCAATATTTGATATTATGGAAAGGTTTTGAATTCAGCAATAAATTACAGCCATCATAATTGGTAGTAATAAATTAATTCCGTGACAGGCCAGCAATAAGGCGAAGGTTGCCAAAAGCGGATTATTCATGGAGAATATAGAAGCAGCTAAGGATCGACGGGAAACGTAAAAATAAGACTGATTATTCAGTCTACAGGACAGCAGAAGCACGAGCGCTAATGTTCGTATCAGCGAATTCTGGCAAGTGTGGGCAGCACCTTACGACCCACCGATTACAGTGCGTTTTAACACAATGACTGGGGGCCGCTAAAAATCAACTCTTCTAAGAGATTCAAGTCAGTTGGCCTCACTTTTCGAAAAATAGGTAATCGTCATGCATATCGTTTCGTATTATCGTTGAGGCTGTACCTTTCCGAACTAAGTCTCGTCAATGTGTAGGGTTGTAACGATACAATCTTCCCCAAAATTCATATGCAATATCTGATACCACCTTCTATTTATATGCATCCGGATAGTTATCGGCCAGTTCAGTGCTTCCTAAGGCCTTGTATGTGTGTCTTTATATATATCATTCTGTCCTATTTAATAAAAAAACTTGATATTCATTGCGAAGGCGTATGGAATGTTCTAGAAGAACGTGCGTTGTCATAACCATCGGTGGATTGTTGTCATTGATAAAATTATGTACATATACTAAATTAAGCAACTAAACAAGAAATTGAAGTAATAAGTTCTTAGGAATAAGTAACTACAGACTGCGGAGATTTTAGCATGAAAAATCAACGCTTCTAATTAACAAAATTGTAATCTAAAGATATAGTAATAGAAAACATCTTTATCTTGACAGTCAGCTTAAAAGTTATTACCAAACGATGTATTTTAATTTGTTTATTTATTTTTATGTCTTCCCCTGCAATTAATAGTCTTTGTAATCATATTTCTAATTAACTCTGCAATTGTTTACATCTCACAGTTTTCCAGTTTCAGAATTTGGGGCCTTATTTGTAACTTTCTCATATGCAGTCGGATAAAGCACAAGATTTGTAATGTCATTTAATGTTAGGAACGAAATCCAAACTATAATTAATTACGTAACTAAAATAATGGGAGAGACATTATTGTAATTGACGTTCAGAATGATTTTCTTATGGAAAAGTAAAGATATTATTTGAAAAGATTTTTATTTAAATACTGTATTTTATACCTTATTCAGCTGAAACATCAGTTTCTTTGCATTTTGTAAATCTTTATTGTAACATTGAAATTGTACAATTTTAATTATGGACTGTCTTGGAAGCTATTGTTAAAATTCTATATAAAGAAATGCAGCGATGCTGCGACAAGTCAGTTTTGAAGTTACTACTGGAAGACAAAGAGGTCAGTGAAGTCTGTCCGTGTTTTGCTTACATGATGAGTGTGCAGTTCCGATGTCAATTAATGTGAATAAATTTTGTTAAGAATGAAAATTCGCGTTCATTCATCAATGGACCAGACAGAAGAAACTTAAGTAACATTCAAAGTGAATCGTTGCAGGGTGATAAATGTCATAAAAGTATTCGAATCTTCTACATCAAGAATATTGAATAAAAGAAACTGTCACACATGCTCTTCTTTTTTTCCCAATAGCAACCTGAAAAGAGGCTTCGATTATATTCATGGAAACCCATCTCTGCATAAGTAGTTAATGGTAAGTGAATGCCGAGCTCATGTCGGCAAATATCGCAGGCCATTCCATTACGCTGATTCCTCTGTCCCCGGAGGAGGCGTTCGCAAATTGACCGTAGTTTCCTCGTGCATTATCGCTTTAAGGCAGGAACCCGTCGCAAAATGTTGACCGTGGAAATTGGCAAGAGGTTGGAGTATCCTGTCCCAGAACTTCACAACCCTAAAACTACCCTCCATAACGTTGAGACGTGACCTACATCTGTACAACATACCGGTCAAAACATGACTGAACCACTGCCTTAAGGCCTATATTGATCACGTGAGGTAGTTGCCTAATGTCTGATACAGTATTCCCAGCTGCTTTCGAAACTGTGAATTGGCCAACATTCTTCCGCCAGTACGTTGCCATTTCTGTGAAGGAAATCTGTATTCAGTGTATTGTCCTCGCAGAATCTAAAAATTTGTTCTTAGCTCCAATTCCACTATCTTGAAATATTCTTTTACTGATTGAGAACGATCCTAGAACCCAGGCATTCACTTGTCGTTTTAACAAAGTCAGGGAAAAATGGATCCTAAGAGTTATTTGCTGGCGGAAAGCGCTGATTAGTATTTTATGATCAGTAAATGATATAATAATCATAAAATGCATATACTTATACTACCTCAAAAAATCAGTTTTGTAATTGTGTTTGACTTTCTGCACATACTTACCCTTCGCTATCCGCAAATATGAATTATCGCGCGAAAACCATTGTTGTAAAAGTGTGCATTTTGGCAATTCAGGTTATGTTCCACACAGAAAATCAGCTATTCATCGTTCTCTTAATGCCTGCGACGCAATGATTTCTTTGTTAGAAGAAAGAGAATAAAATCATAGTATGCTGTGTTAGGAGAATAAGGAGGGGTGAGGGGGCTGGGGAGGGGGGGGGGGGGCAGGGCTGGGACACAGTTTGAGAGCTCAGCGAAGAAGAAGCTGGATAAGACCTGTGTTCAAAGAGCGACTTTCCTAATGTTCAAAACGTCGCAGAAGAAGACAGATCCACGACTTATTTTCACTATAAATATGCGTAGATCTGTAGTTAAGCTGGCTCGGTCACAAAAAAAGTCATACAGCATGCGAAGGACGAATTTTTGAAAACGAAGCACACATGACGCGGATCGAAATTATTTCCATCTGCAGATATCCGATTCCAAACACTCCACATGGGCAAAAGCGTTACAGTTGTGTGAGCCCTGAGGAAGGCCACTTGCAATACTGGCTGAAACGTCGGACAATTTTATATTTGAGAATGCGGTCAACAGCCCGGAAGAACTTTATTGACAATACTCACTGTCTCCATTGTCGCCTCGATTATGATACGTTGGTCTGGGAATGCTAGAAGATTCACTTCTCTTGTCTCTCACAGAGAGGTGGTGACGCTTGATTCTTGGTAATTTAGACTTATAGACCACACTGCAAGTGACTGCATCAATTAACCACTCTTTCGTACCAAATTAAGCAAAAAATCGTAGAGAACAGACGAAGTTTCAATATTATTTTCTTTATTTACTTGATGACTAGTTTAGAGCCTAAACTCATTATCAGATCATCCTAAAAATAGAAACATAATAGTAAGTTCTTTGTACATTACAAAACAGTGCCACATTAGAAAACAACTGATGACAGTAGGTACATACCATTAAGCTATGCAGTAACATACATTACGACAGCCACGTGATTGTTCATTCCACTTAAACACATCTTGTAAAGCAGTGAAGAGATAAACTCGTTCACCTAACTGAAACACCGACGTGTGGAAGATATTATGAAGTCTAGGATGGGGGCCGCTTATCGGAACTGCGCCGACTAGCAGAAGCTTCCTTTTACACATATACTTCTGTTTTTCGGGTTTGTATGAAGTGATTAACTTCATATTCCGCAACAAGCATTAGAAAATACGTATTTCAGACGTAAAAATCCTTACAAGAAGATACTTGAGTTATAATCTGTAGCGGAAGCAGTTAGGCATCTATACGTCTTCATGACAGCACCATGCTTGGAAAATCGATGAACCAAATTTTGAACGCCTCGACGACGTTTGTAACACGAAAACATATTTTCAAAACAACAACAAAAACATTCATAGACAAATTTTTTTAGACAACTTAGTATGACATGGCAAGATCAGAAACTCCAACATTAATAAAACCACACATTCAGTTGTAAAGCAATTAGATAACCAGACATAAAATAGTGATGATACCCTACAGACAAGTATGAAACATTACCTAAAATCATAAATAAAAGACAAGTAAGTATAACATGACAAAATATGGAAGTTCATTCTAAACAATTTGTACAGTCACTTATAAAACAGCTACATAAAAATAGGACGAAACAGTTGTAAAACCACACCGTCAAAAATAAACCGTCACACAGAATAAGACATAAATAAGAGGTACATCCGGCTTTGAACTTACGGTAACAAAGCTCTTTACTCACAATAAAGAGCAACCATTTATTTCAGATATCAACTAACACTTATTACGAAATAAACAACTGTAATGAGGCTCTTGCAGGCTGCGGTAATCAGTTATACTCGTATTTTGAGGTTAGCGAAGTTGGTAATATAGAAAGTGAGTTTAGTAAAAACTTTGAAAATTATCTCACATAAACTTACAGCTTGTTTCACAATGTGGAACTCCAATCTTTACTTCTCATAAGATGAGTGTGGAGTACATATCAGTAACAAAACATTAAGATATTAACGTAACAGAGCATTTCCAACAGAACTTTGCAGTAGTGTTACAACATTAACCATAGCTTTATGGTTATAAAAACGAGGACGTCAAATGTTGCAAAACTCTGTTCTTGTATCATATCGATCATGATCGCAAAATACACCACATTGATATTAGTTACCTAGCTTCAGAAAAACCTGATGATTTCTTCCTGTGTCAAGTCTAATGTAGACAAAACTATCCACCAAATTAATGGACCATTCAAATGGAGAAGTATTATATTAAAGAACCCACTGGAGATTAGTACTGTGACGTGCAATGCTAATCTAATTTTGTCGTAAGGTATCCAAGAGCAGAATGTATGGAAAGTAGTTCATACTATGATGCATAATTTCCGTAAACTGCTACCAAATCAGCATAATAGCGTTGCTGTCCTTCAAATGATGCTCCTTTATGTAAATGTGTGATGAAATTTTGTATTGACTCTTCTGGTGGCGTGCTACGGTACAGTGTCACTGATATTCCATTGTGTACCAGGACTGCTGGTATGTACCTAAAAAATGTGGATTTGTTTCTTCGAGGTGATAATTAGCATTTTACGACTATCATTCGTACGCTCCCCAGACTATTGTATCAGCCAGTATGTTATCAGGTCAAATATAACAAGTGCGCCCACACCCGTATTAGGCAAAAAGAAGCACTGGATGACCCCCAAAATACTAGAACTTACTGACAAAAGAAAGCGACTAAAAGAAAAAAGGCATGATGAATATGAAGCAATTAAAACAAGATAACAATGTGTCATTTAGAGAAAGGAAAGTGTCTGTGAGAAATCAATGTAGGAATGTAAGATGATTTTAAATTTGCAAAACAGTATTAAGCTACTCCAAGATTACACTGCTGCGACACAGGCAGAGAACCAACAGTAAATAGTGAGAGACAAAAATGCGATACTGTTGTTTGACGCAGAAGATATAACTGACAGATGGAATGAGTAGACCTATATTGAAGACTTGCACAGTGGCGGTGAAACTGACAATTCAGATGAGTATGTTGATGATATTTATTTTTCTTTTCTCACGCCTTCTTCCTTATCGGAGCAGAGAAAATGAATTGTCATCAACGGATTTGGTACAGTTGATTTAAAGGGTAGCCGAATACCCCTCCTGTGTCTTCGAACCATTACCCCCTCACCTCCTTTCTGACATGGAAGATGTGTAATTGATATAAAAGTGAGCGAAAGTTTTCTAAATGTTTGCGAATCGAGTGACTGAGGCGGGACATGTATACCAGCTTGGTATTAGCCTAGTGGGATGTGGGAAACCGCCTAAAACCTACATCCAGATTGGCCAGCACACCGACCCTCATTGTTAATTTGCCAGGTTGATTCGATCTGGGGCCAGGACACCTCCCCATCCTTGAAGCGGCACTTTAGCATGCATGGCTACTGGGCTGGTTACATTTAAGTTCAGAAAGTAAATGATGAAACAATAAGGGACCACCAATAAGAAAAGAAGAACTCTTCTTATCACTAAGTAGGTTAAAATTAAATAAAGCAAAGAGTATAGGGGACTTTCCTACAGAGTTCCCACATAACAGGTAGCAGCATAAAAGGTGAATTACTTACTATGGTATCCAAATGTTATGAAGGTAGTATTACACCAGCTGTCTCTGTAAAAAGTATAACAGGATTGTACAAATTATAACTCTAGCCCATCACTCACACATAAAAAAATATTGATGTAAATAGTTAAGGAGAAGATTAAAAATAAAGTAGATTGGGACTTACTCAATGATCAATTTGGTTTCAGAACAGGGCAAGCAATATGTTGGAAACAAGATTAGAAATAAACAGAAAAACATATATAGCGTTTATTGGCCTAGAAAAAGTATTTGTTTTAGTTGATTGGAAATTATTATTTAAAGCAATTAGTAAAGTATAACATGACTGGGAGAACAGACAATTAATTTTGGGTATGTACAAATGACAATGTACTGAAATGATATTAATAGTAGCAAGAAAGAAGCAAAAATGGGAAAGGGAGTAAGAGGGGTACCTTCTGTAACCTCAATTATTTAATATGTTCATCGAGGAGGCAATGTAACAATGAAAGAAAAGACAATTAGAATCAAAATGAATGGTATCATATTGAGTGCATGGGATTTGCTGACGAGATTGGGCAATGCCAGACTGAGAGAAAGAATTAAATAAAATACTTAAATCTTAAATCTAGCGCTAACGAATACTAACAAGACAAAAGTCATGGTTACAGGAAAAGGTGGTGGAGTTGAGAGTGACACAAAAATAGGAAATGAGCAACTTGTGACATTTATGGCTTTGGAGCCATAAGATTCCATCCAAAGATTCACATAGTTTGGTTGAGATTGCAGTAGTTGAGGCATGATGTAAGAAGTGAGATGAGAAGTAGACAACAGGTGGTATGGTGAGAATCAATTTCACGAGAAATTGCATCAGTTTTATGGGACAACAACCTGATTGGCTGCCACCACAGGAACCGGCGCGCAAAATTTCTAAGATTCCGTTATTATTATTTGACGAACTATAACTCATTCCGAAGACACTCTCAACAGCAAGCAATTATGTACTTATTTAATGTCTCACAAGGGAACATTCCCAAATGTCAATGAACGATCTTGGTGAAACTTGGAAGGTGTGTAGAGGGGGCATAATAATGCAATACGAATTTTTTCTTTGTGCCCAGTTTCATTTTTAAGAGGTAAAACATGCCCCGAACTGTAATTTCGCATATTAGGTTTGGAGGGAATAGCTTCGAAACTGTGAAGTACAAATAATGTGTTTCATACAAAAGTTGAAATGTAACTAAAGTTCTTGAAAATTGTAAATTAACTTTTGAAAAACTGAAAATTTGCAAATTACTCCAGCACTATTAACGAATTTTGCAAAGTGGAAGCTTTTGTTACAGCATAAATTAAAGCTTTCAAGCCACATACATCCATGTGTAATAAAGCTGGTTTCTGTAATACCATTTTTGGAAAATAAGTTGTACACAGTGTACTGTCGGAGCATGTGAAACATACCTAATTAGAATCTTTAAGCTTTCATTATTATTCTAGTTATTTGTTTTCAGTAATTTTGTTTAAGTTTTATGTAGATATATTACATCGCAAACTAACTCTTTTTTCGTTTTTTAGATTACAGTTTCACATGTGTATTTTGTTAATTGAAAGTGATAGGTAATCCATTATTATGATAGAAGATCGTTACAATAATGATACTCAGTAACGAAACGCTTGCGACATGACTTTTTTTACACCATGCACACAAAATAAACGAATTTCCTCCAGCACTTGGAAGGACAACGTCTGTCAAATATCGTTTGACTTGTTAAGACGTTAGCTTACCAGATTTCGATGACGTGACAAGAACATTTAGGGCGACCTGTGAGCAAACGCCTGTCTCTTGGGACAGCGTGTTCGACTACATACTGCTATGCACGGTATCCGCCGAAAACAGTCGCTGCGACAAGTTCTTATCGGCGTGTCGACGGTGATTCTAGGACTTCAGTATATTAGTAGTTGTTTCGACAGGCTATTATTTTAAGATTATAAAAGGACTGCAACATGCGGTAACACTCCCTGGTACCATCTCCAGATGCAAGCCCTGTCCGGCGCCACTTCTCGTTAGCTGCAGCCCAGAGATGCAACAATTTGCAGCCTGCAATCTACGGAATTTCGCCAATTAGCAGCTCATGGGGTACAAGGCTGTACCGCTCGCTGGCGACACCATAGACGACGTCGCGAGTCTACCGAGAGCTGTCCATGTTGTGTCTTCTCATAGGTGCCTCCTGCTAAACAAGTCGGCGCCGACAGCCTTACAGCAGTCTCGTTCGCCGCTTGCTACTACTGCGGCACTACATCGCTGCTCGACTTATGGGCCTCTCTATACTCTTCAGGACCTCTCTATCTCAAGGAGGCCCGCATCTCGTGGTCGTGCGGTAGCGTTCTCGCTTCCCACGCCCGGGTTCCCGGGTTCGATTCCCGGCGGGGTCAGGGATTTTCTCTGCCTCGTGATGGTGGGTGTTGTGTGGTGTCCTTAGGTTAGTTAGGTTTAAGTAGTTCTAAGTTCTAGGGGACTTATGACCACAGCAGTTGAGTGCCATAGTGCTCAGAGCCATTTGAACCATATCTCAAGGAACGCTCTTTGGACTATTAGTCGTCGCATGGATTTTGGACGTGGCCATCGATAGGGACGGTGCGTGTAGAACTGGCTCTTTACGCCGACGATACAGAGCTGTTCTCCTGCAGCATCTGCCTTATACAATAAATCGGCTCAGTTCGCGTTCGGCACATAATGAAAATGGATCACCAACCACACCACAGGCTGACAATATGTTGAGCTGACCCGCTACGAGAGTAATTTTCTCCGCAGCAGCCTGAGGTAAACTCACTTCCACATCACCAGAGGCGCATCTTGAATCGAGAATAATATTCTCTGCAGCAGCATGAGGACAATCATCTCCCCATTACCTGAGGCCAACACAGCAAGTTAGGTAAAATATGACCTCACATTAAGAGGTTACTGAACAAGGGATGCTCGACAATTACAGCGACCAGCGACTTGAAGATTAGTCTCAGGTAGCACCTGAGAAAGATAACGAGTTACGTTATCGAAATATTGCGAAAGAACGACGCTGCCATCCGCAAGAATAATCCACACCTCAAAGACGTCACAAATTTCGAGGAAATTCTTAATAATTACATTATGTAAAAACGATATGAAAATATTGGGAAGTGACAGTATTGCGCCACAATGTGACAATTATCTCCAATGAGCAAAAGGCATCAAAATTTTGAAACAGTTTGTATAGCTAAACTGCATGCAACTGAAAAGACTACAAGCAATAGCATTATTGATTAGAAACAAGCACTTTGTCCAGAATGAGATTTTCATTCTGCAGCGGAGTGTGCGCTGATATGAAACTTCCTGGCAGATTAAAACTGTGTGCCCGACCGAGACTCGAACTCGGGACCTTTGCCTTTCGCGGGCAAGTGCTCTACCAACTGAGCTACCGAAGCACGACTCACGGCCGGTACTCACAGCTTTACTTCTGCCAGTACCTCGTCTCCTACCTTCCAAACTTTACAGAAGCTCTCCTGCGAACCTTGCAGAACTAGCACTCCTGAAATAAAGGATATTGCGGAGACATGGCTTAGCCACAGCCTGGGGGGATGTTTCCAGAATGAGATTTTCACTGTGAGTACCGGGCGTGAGTCGTGCTTCGGTAGCTCAGTTGGTAGAGCACTTGCCCGCGAAAAGGCAAAGGTCCCGAGTTCGAGTCTCGGTCGGGCACACAGTTTTAATCTGCCAGGAAGTTTCATATCAGCGCACACTCCGCTGCAGAGTGAAAATCTCATTCTGGAAACATCCCCCAGGCTGTGGGTAAGCCATGTCTCCGCAATATCCTTTCTTTCAGGAGTGCTAGTTCTGCAAGGTTCGCAGGAGAGCTTCTGTAAAGTTTGGAAGGTAGGAGGTAGAGGTACTGGCAGAAGTAAAGCTGTGAGTACCGGGCGTGTGTCGTGCTTCGGTAGCTCAGTTGGTAGAGCACTTGCCCGCGAAAGGCAAAGGTCCCGAGTTCGAGTCTCGGTCGGGCACGCAGTTTTAATCTGTCAGGAAGTTTCAAGCACTTTGTCGTTTGGCATCGGAAGAAAGGTTGAAATATTTATATACAAAGAAAAGGTGCTGTGGATGTTAGTAGTAACTGGATCACTTTAGTGCACTACGGGATTATTTAATGATCAAACCCACCCAACCACAAAACTAAAATATAAAAAATTGAATACATAAAAATTTATTCACACAATTAATCCCATATCATGAAATTTTTTATCATTGTTTTTAGGTTTCTTCTTTCCTTTACACTTTAGTTTAATATTATCGTCTTCAAAAAATTGAAAGTCCCAGTTAGTTATTATTTTATTAAACCTGTCTGGCAAAATAATTTTAAGTTTCGGCCGTTTGTGCCGTGGTGCGCCTTTTCTGGCACACAATCTCTTTGGCAGTACTACCGATTACCCGGCTGTATTACTATCGTTGCCCCTTTTGTGATCTGGCGGCGGGTATTGGCGGTAGGGGAGTTGGTCGCCGGACTCTCTACGAGGCACTAGGACGTGCTTGAGGGAACGACGCAGCAAAACGCGGGCTCGGGAAGCGGTGGCGCGGCCGGTCTACCTTGGAAGACGGTCGCTAGTTTGTGGTGGACCTGTCTGATGTCAACGTCGGGCACTGCTTGTAGCATTGCTTTGGGGCCTGTTTTCTCGGAGAGACCCATCCCTCAAGACCATCTCTACCGTACGTGTTAGTGGTTTTGGTGTCTTCGTTTCGTCAAACGATTTGCGTCGCAGCGAGTGAACATGTTGGTCGGTTGGCAGTCGGCAGAGTCTGTGTGACTGTATGCAGACCAGCAGTTACTATTTGCTGGTTGGATGGCTATTAAAAGGCAGATTAGCGCTAAGGAGTGCGTGTGATTTTGGGTTTATTGTTATCAGGGGACGTCCCTGGTATATTGCTGTAAAAGAAAAAAAAAATTTGCAGCCAGTTATTCTGTTATTAGTAAAACTTGTATTTGGTAAAGCTACTCATTTGTATGTACTTCCTTATATACGTGCACTTATTGAGTGCACTCACTCAACAGCAACTGGTTTATGTATTTTATCGCTTTATTAACTTATATTGATTGATGTTTGGCTGGTGTTTGCTATGTCTTCTGCGATCTGTTTGTTTTCCAGTTCCTGCGAGTTGGGGTGCGTGGGTGTGTCGCCACGTCCCGCTTCGGTACACAGAAGCTGTGACGTGCCGTCTAACGGGAAGTGACTCCCGTTTGATCCCTGACGTTTAGGTGTTGTTTGGAAGGCTGTTCGGCTGCTTCCGGCATTTAAGTCACCCTTGCACAGGGCAGCCTGGGGTCACTGCTCATTTGATAAATATAACCTATTTCATGTGTTGTTTGTTTTTTTCCTTAAAAAAAGGGGTTTTAAAATTGTTGAATATGAATTATTGAAGTCACGTGTTGTGCTGGTTGGGTTTTTGGGGGTTCTAAACGAACTGATGCTTTTAGTAAATTACCTTCATACCGTAAATTTAAAAAAAAATAGTGCCATTTTTAAAAATCAGTTTCATATTGTAACTGCAGCAGCTCTCCCAATGCAGTGGCCTGTTGGAGCATAGGAATGTATCTGAGTTAACTTTGCCATCCTCTAGACGACAGAATAGCGAACCAATACTTAGTATGTGTTGGGCGGCTTTAGCGATGAAGTGGAAATTGAGAAGTTTGTCTATGGAAGTGCGTTTGCGCTGTACTGTTATTCCCTCCCATGTCGGTTGACTGCTATGTGCACATTTTGCGCCTTTATTTAGTTGAGAGACGATCGATTGTGGTGTGTGCATCTGGCATGTGGAAGATAGGTTTGCTTGTTCTCTAGACATGGGAAAGACCTTAGTTGGCTTGTAAATTATAGGGTTGATTTGGAATCTGTTACATCACCGACAGCGTTATTCAAGTGGGAATACGCACCTCGCTAAAGTTTGGGGTTTGTAGAGAAATTATTTCCATTCTATATCTTGGGTATTATGTTGCGCTAGCGATCGGTAAGATGATGCCTAGTGCTTGATGTCGAGAAGTACCGCGAAAATGGTATAATATTATGGTGAACCATGCGAAAATACGTATGTTATTGTAATCCCCGAGACTGGAGATGTCTGTAGAAAAGCGAGCAGTTTCGGAGCAGAAACAGTAACGCGTTTGTGCCGAGGGGAAACGATCTCGAATTTGTAGAAAAATTCGCTGAGGGTGCTCTTATGTAAAAGGGATGATTTAGTGTGGCGCTGAATGTCACGTCTGTAGAAAGAAAGAAAAGGCTGATAGTGCTTACCTAGGGCTGGGGGGCATCGTGACATATAGCCTGTGTAAGTGTAGGCATACCATAATATATTCGGGTGCTCTGTAGATATAAAGGATAACTGAACTGTTTGTGTAAAATGTGTATATATTGTATTGTAAAGTTACTGTGGCTTACGTTTTGTAAAATGTGTATATATTGCATCGTAAAGTTACTATGTTACTATGTTATGGTTTGCCTAGAGAGGATGACTGTGTGTCCTATCGTAACAGTATTTCCGTTAGAATCGCTAAGAAGAAAGCAGCTCCTGCTATTCTGGAATGGGTTTCTGCAGCGTCTTCACTAGACTACAGTTAGGGGGAGGGTAGCAACGAACCCACATGTGTGGCCCAGCTTGGAGCGTTTGCGCTAAGTAAATAAGTCTTCGCTCCCATCCGTTAGCATCATCAGCGGTGCCTAAGTGATTACGTATTTGGATAGGAATTTCTCTGGTGTCAAGTAAGAAAGGGATGTCCCTGCCCCATGCGTGCAGGCATCTGTGCATGGTTTGACAGCTGAGGGAGGCGTCACTTCGCGCTCTAGTGGACAGGGTGTGGGGGGGGGGGGGGAGGGTGCTTGCACACGATGATTGCGTTATTTTGCGACTGGGCCTATAGGCTGTGCCATGCGCTATTTGGACTTTACGAGTACTGAGCATGTCTGCACTTCACTGTGCTGAATTATTTAGGAGCAGTTTGCAGGTCTGTACTGAAATTATGTCTGAAAATTAGAACTGGTTTGGATGTCTGCGGACTATGTATTGTGACCCCAAGCACATCAGGTCAAGTGTTTTGTGTCAATGTGATAAATATACTGCATGCCTAAATAAAAAGTTCCAAAATAAATAGAATGCTCTCCTCCTTACTCTCCCCAACAGTCCAGCGTAGCCTGAGTCATTTTGCGCCATTTTTCCCTTACAGACCACCATCTGCAATTAGGTCACTGGAGGGATGACCGTACCCTCTGGTGGCAGTAATGTGCACTAGGTCAGTTGGAGTCTAGACCTAATGGTGGACACAATGCTTGCAAAATAAAAACTTATGTCCATCATAGGCAGAGTCGTTTTCCTGCCATTTCGCCCCACCATCTTTGATGACATCATCCACTGTGCACGTTAGTACACTTTAGTACACATTAGTACAAGTTAGTGCAAATTGGCCTGACAACATGCGTTGGTAAGGGGAGGCGGCGGTCGGTTGGGGATTGTGGTGGAGACTTTAACTATTTCCTTCCAAGTCCAGGTGGGCGTGGTCTTGGCAAAAATTCATTCCTAAGTCCACAGTAGCACACTCTGGTGGTGCCAATATGTACTAGGCCTCGTGGTGAACTCATTGTATGCCTCCATCTTGGATAACAGTGCTTGCGTCATCACTTGACATCACGGTAGCGCCATATGGTGCCGGTACTGTGTACTAAGTCAATTTGAGTCCAGATCTCATGGCGAACACACTGTTTGCCGCCATCTTGGATTATGTCACAGATGAGAGTGCACTCTGGTGGTGGCAATGTGTACTAAGTCATTTGGTGATCACACTGGATGGCTGTACTGCATGAAAATGATTAAATAATGACTTATGTCAGAGTCCTTTTCCCACAAATCCTTAGGAGGGTGTAGCAGGTGGATGACTGAGATTAGTGCAAGTGTCCTTTCTTTCACTCCGTTTTCTTAGCTTAGTTGAGATATGCGAATTGACCTTTGTTACTGCCAAAATTCAAACTTGGTGCCACTTTGTAGGAAGAGGTGGTGGTTGGGTGACTTAAGTTAGTGGAGGTAGGCCAAGTTAACTATCTTCCGGCAATTTTCTTTTCTTAGTAGAGATAATCTGAGTGTGATGCATTATCCTGTTGGAGTTCAAACTTGGTGGCAGTTTGTAGAAGGATTTGGTGGTCAGATGACTTAGATTAGTACAAGTGACCTATCTTCCCACATTTTTCTTAGGCTGGTACTAAAACCTCAAGTGACCTTTATTTACCGCAAAAATTCAAACTTGGTGCCAGTTTGTAGGAGGAAGTGGGTGACAGGTTAGTGGAGGTAGGCCAAGTGAGCTAGTTTTTCACGTTTTTCTTTGCTTAGTAGAGATAGCCGGTGATCGATGCATTATCCTGTGGAAATTTGTACTTCCCGCCATTTTTCTGGGGGAGGGGGGTTAGGTTAGTGGAGGTAGCCCATTGACCTTCTTCCCGCCAAAATTAAAACTTGCTGCCAAAATCCACTAACTTGAACGACGTCATGGCCGTCGTCTTGGATGATGTCATGCACTGTTGCCAAATCCACACAATGCCCTCTGGGATGACGTCATCGCCGCCATCTTGGATACATCTGGCAACTGTGCAGAGTGGCGCAGAATTGGTGTCGCCCTAATACGGCCGGAATCTCTGTCTTCCCGTATCTCCCAGCCTTTTCCAAGTGTACCCCCTCCTTTTTGATTCTCTAACAGAGTATTTGCTATTACAAGCTGAAATTTATTGCAGAACTCAATTAGTATTTCTCCTCTCTCATTTCATATTCTCCTGTAAAAGTTTCTCCTACTCCTTCTCCTACAACTGTATTCCAGTCCCCCATAACTATCAGATTTTCATCTCTCTTTATACATTGTATTACGCAAATCCTCATATACTTTGTCTACTGCTTCATCTTCTGGTTCCGATGTTGGCATTTATACCTAACTATAGTTGTCAGTGTTGGTCTGTTGTCGATTCTGATAAGAACTGTCCACACTAACACACTGTCTGCCCTACCATCCTATTCATAACGAATCCTACTTCCACTACATCATTTTCAGCTCCTGTTGATATTACGTTACACTCAGATTACATGAACCCCTTGTCTTCCTTCTATTTCATTTCACTGACCTGTAGTATATCTAGATTGAGCCTTTTCATTTTCCTTTTCAGATTTTCTAGGCTCCCTACCACGCTCAACTTCTGACATTCTACGCCTGGGCTCACCTGATGTTATCCTTTCGTTGGTTATTGAGTCTTTTTCTCAAGGTCACTTACGCCTTGGCAGTCCCCTCCCGGAGATAAGAATGGAAGACTAGACGGCAATCTTAGGCCAACAGAGATTTCATCAGGACACTTTACCATTTACAGGTCACTTGTCCAGTGGATACACAGTACGTGTCTTTAATACCTTTAATTTAGTGGTTTCCATTGCCGTCTGCATCTTCATGACGTTGATCATTGCTGATTCTTCCGGCTTTAGGTTCAGTTTCCAATCCCATGGGGAAGAGGGTACCCTGAAGCTCTGTCTGCTCCTCCGCCCTCTTTGATGAGGCCGTTGGCAGAATGATGGCGACTTCTTGTGCCGGATGCCCTCGACCGCCAATACTAATGACTTTTTTTTCAAAACTTATGTGGTGGCATGGTTCGAAAACGAGAGTGCAGCCAACTTTTCAACCGAACACGCTGATGGACTGTGCCGGCATCCCCTAGACCACAGGTGCACCTCCGTCCCCTAGACCACAGGTGCACCTCCGTTATAGAGGGCTATGTGAAAGCTTCATATAGCACAGCCACCTATCGGGACTTCATGAAACAATAGGGGCTGAAGTGGGAATATTTCGCAATGTTCACAACAAATTTCAAATTTTTTCAACCAAAATCGGTCGAGAAAAAAATGTGTTGCATTACTAATTGAATTCTTCTTGAACTAAACCTGTTAGATAGGAACTTAAATACATGAGATAATGTAGTATTCTATGCTCACTGTAATCTCTCTCTCAATACAGTAGACTATTACTTATGTATTGTAATGAAAACGAATATCCAAAGACTTAATGTGAAATTATGAGCTCATTTATTACGTTAATCAGAATGCAGTAAGGGTACCTTCGTGTAGTTACCAGTCAAGCCGATGCCGATGAATAGAGACAAGGCTGTGAAGGGGGGAGGGGGAATTGGTTCTTCATAATTTTTTTATTTGTCTCTCCACATCAGCGGGTAGTATAGAAAAGCAGCAGTACACTTTCAATGTTCCCTGGCGCATAGTGATTCTGGATTTTTGAATGAACATAAATAGAGGTAAAAACATTGAAAATACGCGATCAAGATTTGATACAATGCAGCCACCTCGTCCTGTGCCCACTCGTTGCTTTAACTGTGCCAATAATTTGATCTAACAGCCATTCCCTCTCACTTATCACCATTTTCAAAATATGAACTACCAGGATATTACAGGCCACAAGGAAGGTTGGAGTTGACAACGCGTCGACGATACGTTAATCAGAGATGGACTTACGGCCTCCGGTATGTAATAGCAGAATTAGAAATACACTCTAAGACAAAAGAAAAATAAGAGTTAAAAAAACGACGCACCTCAAAGGAATTGCCCTGGCGGGACGGAAACCCATACAAGTTATGTACATGTACAGAAAAACAAATGATTACAGTTTCACGAAAAAAAGCTTCACAAATCAAGTCAATAACGTGTTGCTCCACCCCTGCAGTTATTCGGCGTGGAATTGATTGTCGGATTGACTGGACGTCCACCTGATGGATATTGTGCCAAATTCTATCCAACTTGCGCTCTAGATCGTCAAAATCCCGAACAGGTTCGAGGGCCCTGCCCATAATGTTCCAAACGTTCTCAATTAGGGAGAAATCTAGCGACTTTGTAGGGTCTGGCAAGCACGAAGCCTAGCAGTAGAAACACCCACAGTGTCCGGGCGGGCATTACCTGCTGAAATGTAAGCCCAGGATGGCTTGCCATGAAGAGCAATAAAACGGCGCATAGAATATCGTCCACGTACCGCTTTGATGATAAGGGTCCTGCTACGAAAAGAAATGGCACCTCGGACTATCACTCGTGGATGACGGTCCGTAAGACTTCCTTCTCTAGATTGTCGCACAGATGAAAAAATGGTAGATATCGAGATAGATGACAGAGGGATAGAAAAACAATTAAAATCACTCAAAAGAGGAAAGGCCGCTGGACCTGATCGGATACCAGTTCGATTTTACACAGAGTACGCGAAGGAACTTGCCCCCCTTCTCGCAGCGGTGTCCCGTAGGTCTCTAGAAGAGCGTAGCGTTCCAAAGGATTGGAAAAGGCACAGGACATCCCCGTTTTCAAGAAGGGACATCGAATAGATGTGCAGAACCATACACCTATATCTCTAACGTCGATCAGTTGTAGAATTTTGGAACACGTATTATGTTCGAGTATAATGACTTTTCTGGAGACTAGAAATCTATTCTGTAGGAATCAGCATGGGTTTCGAAAAAAACGATCGTGTGAAACACAGCTTGCGCTATTCGTCCACGAGGCTCAGAGGGCCATAGATGCCGTGTTTCTTGACTTCCGCAAGGCGTTTGATACAGTTCCCCACAGTCGTTTAATGAACAAAGTAAGAGCATATGGACTATCAGACCAATTGTGTGATTGGACTGAAGAGTTCCCAGATAACAGAATGCAGCATGTCATTCTCAATGGAGAGAAGTCTTCCGAAGTAAGAGTGATTTCAGGTGTGCCGCAGGGGAGTGTCAAAGGACCGTTGCTATTCACAATATACATAAATGACCTTGTGGATGACATCGGAGGTTCACTGAGGCTTTCTGCAGATGATGCTGTGGTGTATCGAGAGGTTGTAACAATGGGAAATTGTGCTGAAATGCAGGAGGATCTGCAGCGAATTTATGCATAGTGCAGGGAATGGCAATTGAATCTCAATGTAGACAAGTGGAATGTGCTGCGAATACATAGAAAGAAAGATCCCTTATCATTTAGCTACAATATAGCAGGTCAGCAACTGGAAGCAGTTAATTCCATAAATTATCTGGGAGTATGCATTAAGAGTGATTTAAAATGGAATGACCATATAAAATAAATCGTCGGTAAAGCAGATGCCAGACTGAGATTCATTGGAAGAATCCTAAGGAAATACAGTCCGAAAACAAAGGAAGTAGATTACAGTACACTTGTTCGCCCACTGCTTGAATACCGCTCACCGGTCTGGGATCCGTACCAGACAGGGTTGATAGCAGAGATAGAGAAGATCCAACGGAGAGCAGCGCGCTTCGTTACAGGATCATTTAGTAATTGCAAAAGCGTTACGGAGATGATAGACTCCAGTGGAAGACTCTGCAAGAGAGACGCTCAGTAGCTCTCTACGAGCTTTCGTTGAAGTTTCGAGAACGTACCTTCACCGAGGAGTCCAGCAGTATATTGCTCCCTCATACGTATATCTCGCGAGGAGACCATGAGGACGAAATCAGAGAGATTAGAGCCCACACAGAGGCACACCGACAATCTTTCTTTCCACGAACAATACGAGACTGGAATAGAAGGGAGAACCGATAGAGGTACTCAAAGCACCCTCCGCCACACACCGTCAGGTGGCTTGCACAGTATAGATGTAGATGTAGATGTACATGTCGGTATCCCACAGCTGTCTGGGACGTCTCCAGACACGTCTTCGCTGGTCACGGGGGCTCAATTCGAAGCGGCACTAATCACGGAAGACATTCGACCCCAGTCAATGAGGTTCCAGACTCACTGTGGCTGACGCAGACGCAGTGGGGCTGCTGGTGTACACAGGTCAATGGTAGTCAGCACAAGGCGCTCTGTGAGCTCAGCCCCCTGTTTATGGGTCCTGTGCTCGTGGAAGCTGCAGTTGCACGTCGGATAGATGATAATGGTGATCCCGAAGCTCTGAGCGCCTCTCTGACGACTGCTCTATCCTCATAGTACGAGATCACCCATCCCTACCAACATCGTCGAATAGCGGTATCGCTCGTGTTCACATGTTGAGCGATTCAACGATTACTCCAACGGCTTCTTTGAGCCCATCTACACGACCTCTTTCAAGTGCTGATATCTGTATACAGGGTGGTCCACTGATCGTGACCGGGCCAAATATCTCACGAAATAAGCGTCAAACGAAATAACTACAAAGAACGAAACTCGTCTATCTTGAAGGGGGAAACCAGATGGCGCTATGGTTGGCCCGCTAGATGGCGCTGCCACAGGTCAAACTGATATCAACGGCGTTTTTAAATAGGAACACTCATTTTAATTACATATCCGTGTAGTACGTAAAGAAATATGAATGTTTTAGTTGGACCACTTTTTTCACTTTGTGATAGATGGCGCTGTGATAGTCACAAACATATGGCTCACATTTGAGACGAACAGTTGATAACAGGTAGGTTTTTTAAATTGAAATACAGAACGTAGGTACGTTTGAACATTTTATTTCGGTTGTTCCAAAGTGATACATGTACCTTTGTGAACTTATCATTTCTGAGAACGCATGCTGTTACAGCGTGATTACCTGTAAGTACCAAGTTAAGGCAATAAATGCTCAAAAGATGTCCGTCAACCTAAATGCATTTGGCAATACGTGTAACGACATTCCTCTCAACAGCGAGTAGTTCGCCTTCCGTAATGTTCGAACATGCATTGACAATGCGCTGACGCATGTAGTGAGGCGTTGTCGGTGGATCACGATAGCAAATATCCTTCAACTTCCCCCACAGAAAGAAATCCGGGGACGTCAGATCCCGTGAACTTGCAAGCCATGGTATGGTGCTTTGACGAACAATCCACCTGTCATGAAATATGCTATTCAATACCGCTTCAAACGCACGCGAGCTATGTGCCGGACATCCATCATGTTGGAAGTACATCGCCATTCTGTCATGCAGTGTAACATCTTGTAGTAACATCGGTAGAACATTACGTAGGAAATCAGCATACATTGTACCATTTAGATTGCCATCGATAAAACGGGGGCCAATTATCCTTTCTCCCATAATGACGCAACGTACATTAACCCACCAAGGTCGCTGATGTTCCACTTGTCGCAGCCATCGTGGATTTTCCGTTGCCCAATAGTGCATATTATGCCGGTTTACGTTACCGCTGTTGGTGAATGACGCTTCGTCGCTAATAGAACACGTACAGTAAAACTGTCACCGTCCCGTAATTTCTCTTGTGCCCAGTGGCAGAACTGTACACGACGTTCAAAGCCGCCGCCATGCAATTCCTGGTGCATAGAAATATGGTACGGGTGCAATCGATGTTGATGTAGCATTCTCAACACCGACGTTTTTGAGATTCCCGATTCTCGCGCTATTTGTCTTCTACTGATGTGCGGATTAGCCGCGACAGCAGCTAAAACACCTACTTGGGCATCATCATTTGTTGTAGGTGTGGTTGACGTTTCACATGTGGCTGAACACTTCCTGTTTCCTTAAATAACGTAACCATCCGGCGAACGGTCCGGACACTTGGTTCAAATGGCTCTAAGCACTAAGGGACTTAACATCTGAGGTCATCAGTCCCCTAGAACTTAGAACTACTTAAACCTAACTAACCTAATGACATCCCACACATCCATGCCCGAGGCAGGATTCGAACCTGCGACCGTAGTGGTCGCGCGGTTCCAGACTGAAGCGCCTAGAACCGCTCAGCCACACCGGCCGGCCCCTGACACTTGAATGATGTCGTCCAGGATACCGAGCAGCATACATAGCACACGCCCGTTGTGTATTTTGATCACAATAGCCATACATCAACACGATATCGACCTTTTGTGCAATTGGTAAACGGTCCATTTTAACACGGGTAATTTATCACGAAGCAAACACCGTACGCACAGGCGGAATGGTAAGTGATACCATGTACTTATACGTTTGTGACTATTACAGCGTCATCTGTCACAAAGCGAAAAAAGTGGTCCAACTGAAAAATTCATATTTCTTTACGTACTACACGAATATGGAATTAAAATGGGGGTTGCTATTTAAAAAAACGCAGTTGGTATCCGTTTGACCTATGGTAGCCGCCATGTAGCGGGCCTACCATAGCGCCATCTGGTTTCCCCCTTCAAGCTAGACAAGTTTCGTTCTTTGTAGTTATTTCGTTTGACGCTTATTTCGTGAGATATTTGGCCCGGTCACGATCAGTTATTCACGTGTCTGTCTGCGAGATAATTACAGTCCAGCTGCGTGAGCGCACGGAATAAAATTCGCAAAGATCTTTTGTCCTGGTATCGACGTATCCCCTGTTCATTATTCTTGCCAGCTGCGCGGTAAAACTGCAGCGTCACACATTCGTGTATCGGCCGCCAAAGTTCACAATTTAGCATTTTCTGTCTCTACCTGTATGAATATCAATTCCTGGCCGATTTGCAAACTCCTTCGTAGCGCGTCGTTTGTTTTTGGAGAGATATTTGAAACTATGTTAATAGTTATCACGGAACTCACAGTCTATTGTGGGACAGCGCGCTGAGCTGACGCGCGTGCTCTGTGTTGTTGGGCTCCCGGTCTGCGGCGTCGACTCAATTACGGCTCGCGCGGCGTTGATCACGTTCTCTCGGCACTGTGCATTAATTAACGACGTGGTGAGCCGGTGCAGGCCGCAGGGCCGATAACGTGGTCCCGGCCGTACTGCTGCTGCACGACTTCCGCTGATAGAGGCAGGGCAGCGCACCGCTACTCCTGCTCGCTTATATGTACTGCACGGGCCAATAACGCACCGCTGGGCTATTACTTTTTGTATTGTGATGGTATAATGCGTCTGCACTACGGAATTAAAATTCTGCCGTTATTTTGTACTTCCGTGTGCGGAATCTACACTGAAGAACCAAAGAAACTGGTACACCTGCCTAATATCGTGTAGGGTGCGCGCGAGCACGCAGAAGTGCTTTAGCACGACGTGGATTAGATTAGGGAGATTAGATTAGATTAGTACTTGTCTCATAGATCTTGAATACGACACTTCGTAATGATGTGGAACGTGTCAGGTTAATAAAAGGTGTCTATACAAGATATTACATTACACGAAATATTACATGACGCTTAATATTTCTAATTTTTGGGGGGTTTTGGGGAAATTACCCACTTCCTATATCCAAAAATTCTTCTAATGAGTAGAAGGAGTTGCCATTAAGAAATTCTTTTAATTTCCTTTTAAATGCTATATGGCTATCTCTCAGACTTTTGGTGCTATTAGGTAAGTGACCAAAGACATTTGTGGCAGCATAATTTACCCCCTTCTGAGCCAAAGTTAGATTTAACCTCGAGTAGTGAAGATCGTCCTTTCTCCTAGTGTTGTAGCCATGTACACTGCTATTACTTTTGATTTCGTTCGTATTGTTAATAACAAATTTCATAAGTGAATATACGAGTATATATTTGTGCGGCTACAGTGAAGATCTCTAGCACTTTAAATAAGTGTCTGCAGGATGATCTTGGATGAGCTCCAGAAATTATTCTGATTACACGCTTTTGTGCAATGAATACTCTTTTACTCAATGATGAGTTACCCCAAAATATGATGCCATACGAAAGCAGAGAATGAAAATATGCGTGGTAAGCTAATTTACTGAGACGTATATCGCCAAAATTTGCAATGACCCCAATAGCATAAGAAGCTGAACTCAAACGTTTCAGCAGATCTTCAGTGTGTTTTTTCCAGTGCAACCCCTCATCAGTGCATACACGTAGAAACTTTGAATATTCTACCTTAGCTACCGATTTCTGATAGAAGTCTATATTTATTAATGGTGTCATTCCATTTACTGTGTGGAACTGTACGTACTGTCTTTTGTCAAAGTTTAATGAGAGCCCATTTGCACAGAACCATTTAATGATTTTCTGAAAAACGTTGTTTACAATTTCACCAGTTAATTCTTGTCTGTTGGGTGTGATAGCTATACTTGTATCATCGGCAAAAAGTACTAGCTTTGCATCTTCGGTAATATAGAATGGCAAGTCATTAATATATATTAAGAACAGCATAGGACCCAAGACCGAACCTTGCGGCACCCCATTCTTGATTGTTTCCCAGTTTGAGAAATCACCAGTTTTTTGCAGATTATGTGAACTTCTTATTTCAACTTTCTGCAGTCTTCCAGTTAGGTATGATTTAAACCATTTCAGCGCTGTCCCATTCATACCACAGTACTTGAGCTTATCTAGAAGTATTCCATGATTTACACAATCAAAAGCCTTTGAGAGATCACAAAAAATCCCAGCAGGTGACTTCCGGTTACTCAGAGCATTTAATATTTCATTAGTGATAGTATATATAGCATTTTCCGTTGAAAAATCTTTCTGGAAACCAAACTGACATTTTGTTAAAACTTTATTTTTACAAAGGTGTGAAGCTACTTTACAATACATTACTTTTTCAAGAATTTTGGATAAGGCAGTCAGAAGAGAGATTGGGCGGTAGTTGTTGACATCAGACGTACCCTCCTTTTTTTGCAGTGGTTTAGCAACGGCATACTTCAGTCTATCCGGGAAAATACCCTGCTTCAGAGAGCTATTACATATGTAGCTACGAATCCCACTTATCTCTTGGGAACAAGTTTTTATTATCCTGCTGGAAATGCCGTCAATTCCATGTGAGCTATTATTCTCTAGAGAGAAGGGTGAAATTTCAATTGTATCAAATGGTGTGGGTAAGGCCTCTTCCATTACCTGCCTTGCTTCTAATGAACATTTAGATCCTATTTTCTCTACAACATTTAAAAATGATTATTCAAAATGTTTTCGACTTCCGGCTTGTTGCTTGTTAAGTTCCCATTCGCTTTGGTGGTAATGCCGTCATCCTGTACTCTTGGCATGGACTCGACCAATGTCTGAAGTAGTGCTGGAGGGAACTGACACCATGAATTCTGCAGGGCTGTCCATAAATCCGTAAGAGTGCGAGGGGGCTGGAGATCTCTTCTGAACAGCACTTTGCAAGGCATCCCAGATAATCTCAACAACTTTCACGCCTGGTGAGTTTGGTGGCCAGCGGAAGTGTTTAAACTCAGAAGAGTGCTCCTGAAGCCACTCTGTAGCAATTCTAGACGTGTGGGGTGTCGCATTGTTCTCCTGAATTTGCCGAAGTCCGTCGGAATGCACAATGGACGTGAATGGATGCAGGTGATCAGACAGAATGCTTACATACGTGTCAACTGTCAGAATCATATCTAGACTATCAGGGGTCTTATATCACTCCAACTGCACACGCACCACACAATGACAGAACCTCCATCAGCTTGAACAGTCCCCTGCTGACAAGCAGGGTCCGTGGATTCATGATGTCGTCTCCATACCCGTACACGTCCATCCGCTCGGTACAATTTGAAACGAGACTAGTCCAACCAGGCAGCATAATTCCAGTCATCAACAGTTCAATGTCGGTGTTGAAGGGCCCAGACGAGGCGTAAAGCTTTGTGTCGTGCAGTAATCAAGGCTACACCAGTGGGCCTTCGGCTCCGACAGCCCATATCGATGATGTCTCACTGAGCGGTTCACACGATGACACTTGCTGATGACCCAGCATTGAAATGTGCAGCAATTTCAGGAAAGGTTGCACTGCTGTCACGTTGAACGATTCTCTTCAGCCGTCGTTGGTTCCGTTCTTGCAGGATCATTTTCCGGCCGCAGCGATGTTGGAGGTTTGATGTTTTATCGGATTCCTGATATTCACAGTACACTTGTGAAATGGTAGTACGCAAAAATCCCCACTTCATCGCTACCTTGGAGATTATGTGTCCCATCACTCGTGCTCCGACTGCAACACCATGTTTAAACTCATTTAAATCTTGGTAACCTGCCATTGTAGCAGCAGTAGCCGATCTAACAACTGCGCCACTCACTGTTGTCTTATATAGGCGTTCCCGATCGCAGCGCCGTATTCTGCTTCTTTACAAATCTCTGTATTTGAATACTCATGCCTATTACAGTTTCTTTGGTCCTTCAGTTTATAATCTTCGGAAACAAGCTTTGGTGATGAGGTTTAATAGCATACACTGACTTTTCCTGTATTACCATTATAAAAATCAAATCCACTGAGGAGGAGCGTCGAAAACTATAATTTATAACATTTTCTTCTTAGCCATCCTATCTTCTCCAACCTGGCCTCCATTTGTGTGCCACGAATATTTACTGATCTCTGTGATTGCTTATTTGGGTAAATCCCAATTTATGTCTATACATTTCTTTGATGAATGTTTTTTCTTTTTTATAAAAGTTTCACAAGACTTAATTCCATCTGTTTTATGTGCATTTTGAAACACTCCCGTTATGTCCTTTGTTGGGTTTTGTGTGATTTACCGAAGCCGCCAAACAGTTAATTATTATCATTATATCACTGTGTGCTTAATGGATGAAAGACTATCAGTTTTTCTGCTGTGGTTTCGAGGGTGTTTCAACCAAGTGCGGCTGTTCTGAGACGGAATAGTTAATGTTTGAAAGTTGTTACCTTCGCCTTAAACGTTTAATTACGGTTATATCTTTTATTGGTTGCTGATTTTAAGTACTTAGTCACACGCAGTGTTGATGTTTTAACATTCACAACAATCCTCACTGCAATCCATGATTGTTGCTGGCCGACGCGGTTGACACGAAACACGTAATTCGGCACTTGTCACTTTTGGTTTCATATCACTCGCGAATCGGTATCGATGAGGGTAACCCCACGACGATCAGGGGGACGTGCTCATTTGTCATACTCTGGTGAATGTACCGTTTACTACTCACTCGGCACATCCGCCATTGACACTGTACTCAGCTCGACCACCATTCTTGTCCGTCTTCCCAGCACTGCCGCACACTCGACACTCAATCTCACTGCCTCCTGCAGCGCTTGACAATCGACTCCTGTCTGCTATCGACCTGGATGTCGGATACTAGCATCTATGTTCGTGGGATCGCGGATCCTTTACAATTTGTCTAGTATGCATTTGTGACATGACGATGCTACTGCATGGAATTTATGGCCTTGACGCATTCTTAACGTGTGGTGTTGTTTTTACACTGAGGTGACAAAAGTAGTAGGATAGTGATATGCACGTGTAAAAACGGTGGTAGACAAGGTATGAGACGGCAGTGCAGTGGCGGGGCTGTCGTTTGTACTCACGTAATTCTTGTGAAAAGGTTTCCGATGTGATTATAGCCGCTCAACGGGAATTAAAAGAATGTTAACGTGGGTTGGTAGTTGGAGCTAGACGCATGGAACATGCCATTTCGAAAATATTTAGGATATTCAATATGCCGAGATCCACAGTCTCAACGATGAGTCGAGAGGACCAGATTCAGGCATTACCTCTCACCACAGACAAAGCAGTGGCCGACGGCCATTAATTTAATAATCGAAAGCAGCAGCATTTGCGCAGAGTTGTCTGTGCTGACAGAGAAGCAACGCAGAGCGAAATAACCGCAGATGTCAATGTGGGACGCACGATGAACGTATCCGTTAGGACAGTGCGGTGATACTGGCCGCTAATGAGCTATGGCAGCAGACATCAGACGTGAGTGCCTTTGCTAACAGCACGACATCGCCTGCAGCGCCTCTCCTGGGCTCGTGATCCTATAGTTTGGACCCTAGACGAATGGAAATCTGTGGCCTGGTCGGATGAGTCCCGATTGCAGTTGGTAAGAGCTGATGGTAGGGTTCGAGTGTGTCGCAGACTCCGTGAAGCAATGGGACCAATTGCCAACAAGGCACTGTGCAAGTTGGTGGTTGGACCATAATCGTGGGCCCGTGTTTACGTGGAATGGTCTGATCATTGATGGGAAATGGTTATGTTCAGCTATTTGGAGACCATTTGCAGCCACTCGTGGACTTCATGTTCCCAAACGACGATGGAATTTTTATGGATGGCAATGCGTTTGTCACCTGTCCACCACTTTTCGCGATTGGTTTGAAGAACATTCTGACAATTCGAGCGAATGATTTGGGCACCAGATCGATATGATTCATGTCGGACGAACATTTATGGGACATAATCGAGAAGTCAGTTCATGCATAAAATCTTGCACTGGTAACACTTTCGCAACCTTGGAAGGCTATAGACGCGGCATGGTTCAATATTTCTACACTGGACTTCCAACGACTTCTTGAGTTACTGTCACGTCAAGCTGCTGCACTACACCGGGAAAAAAGAGAACTCACAAGACTTTAGGAGGCATCCCATGACTTTTGTCAACTCATTGCATGCACAGTCGACAGCACGAAACGTAAGCCACCAACTGTTCCATTGTGTAGGCGGCACCTGACTGTATGCAACCAGCACAGTGTAGCTGTGTCGTAAGTCGACGTCTACATGAATACTCCGCTATTAACTATTAAATGCTTGGCTGTGGGTTCTTTGAACCACTGTCACATTATTTCTCTATTGGTCCACTGTCAAAAAGCACGTAGAAATAATGAACAACTGAACCTTACCTTGCAAAGGATGGTCATGTCTCCTATGTATGTCGGGTAAACAAAATATCGTGGTATTGAGCGGAGGAGGTTTGCGACTGGAATTTAGTGAAAATATGTCGTCGCAATGTAAAACCCATGCGTCTCAATGATTTCCATCCTAACTCGTTTATCATATCCATGACGCAATCGCCTCTATTTCGTAATAATAGAAAACAAGCTTCCCATTCACTTCAATATCTTCCGTCAGTCCTACTTCGTAGGGATCCGACACAGCACAGGAATACTCACGAACAGGACGGAGAAGTGTGTTGTAAGCGGTTACTTTAATTGATTTGTTGCATCTTCTACGTATTCTTCCTATAAAATGTGGTCATTGGGTTTTCTTCCCTACAATATTTCCCACATGACGGTACCAATTTAAGTTGGGCATGATCGTAGCTGATCCATTTTAGGTGAATCGACAACCTTTAAATGAGACGGACCTAAGGGGTAAGTGACCTTTAACGGAGTTGGTTTGATATTCATGTGGATAACGTCACACATTTTATTGTTTAGACTCAATTGTCCTTTTGTTGTCGGCCGGTGTGGCCGAGCGGTTCTAGGTGCTTCAGTCTGGAACCGCACGACCGCTACGGTCGCAGGTTCGAATCCTGCCTCGGGCATGGATGTGTGTAAGGTTCTTAGGTTAGTTAGGTTTAAGTAGTTCTAAGTTCTAGGGGACTGATGACCTCTGATGTTAAGTCCCATAGTGCTCAGAGCCATTTGAACCATTTTTGTCCTTTTTGTACAGTGAAGATATATTTTCAACATCATTTTGCAATTCACTATGGTCTTCTGAGGAGTTTTCTAGACGGCAGTATTATCAACCATGAATCTAAGAGGAATGTTCTGATTGTCTGCTAAATACTTTATACATGCTAGAAGTAGCAGAAGACCTACATCACTTTACTTGCGGAATCACAGTCCCGTTTCACTGGATAATGTCCCGTCGGTTACTGAGAACTGTAACACTGCAGACGGGAAACTACGATTCCAGTCGCCCATCTGAGAAAGCATTTTTGTTGGAAGCCGCTTATGAGGAATGATATCAAAAGCCTTTTTGGATTCTATAAATTCGGAATCAATTCGAGAGTCCCTGTACACAGTACGTCGTGCGAATAAAGTGCCATCTGTATCTCACGAGAGTGATACTTTCAAAACCATGTTGGTTCGATGTCACTAGGCAATATAATTCGGAGTATTTCATAACGTGGGAGCAAAGCATTTTTTCACACGTCCTGCTACATATCGATGTCAATGAAATAGATCTGCAAGTCGTATGTATGGCGGTGGTCTGTGCAACCTCCCATTCTTTTCTTTCGCAATAAATAGTAGAACACTCCTCGTGCCTAGCCTCGCGGTCTGAGGCGTCTTGTCTCGGTCAGCGCGGGTCTCCGTCGGAGGTTTGAGTCCTCCCTCGGGCATGGGTGTGTGTGTCGTCCTTAGCGTAAGTTAGTTTAAGTTAGATTAAGTAGTGTGTAAGCTTAGGGACCGATGACCTCAGCAGTTTTGTCCCATAAGACCTTACCACACTGTCGTAGGAAAAGTAATTAAGCCGATGTATCGCTGATGTACGAGATACACTCCTAAATTGTTAGCCCACTCAAGGAAGACATTGCCTGTAGAAACATAACTGTCTGCTACGACTATGATAGGGTCAAGACGTCATGGTGGAACATGACTGGCGAAGCTGTGATAGTTTTGTTACTTCCTGGAATGACAGAGAATTATCTTGCAAGATTCACTTGATATACTCGTAGCATATATCTTGCAAGATTCACTTGATATACTCGTAGCATACCGATCAAAGATACTGAATGAATTCAAATTTGATGTGTAATCGAATTATCAAATAAATATTTACAGACAGGGAACATTACTTTGAAGTAGCAGCTACAACTAATTTCGTTGTCTACGTTGTGAATTACCTGTATCAGCCATCGCAAGGGCAATGAGGAGGCAATGAAGGCTCCAGTTGGTCGCTTACTCCATGAAAATGTCGACGCACTGTAAAGAGGTGGAGGCAGTAGCTCCAAACCGGCGCGAGAGTAGCATCTCACCTCTTCTGTGACAGATCTGCAAACAGCTACATCGAACTCGGAACGAAGTCTTCAGAAATTTTGTCATCGTAAAACATCTCGCTACTTTCAGTACCAATAGGTCTGTAGGTAAGAAACATAAATTACTGCGGAGCTCCTACTCAAAATACACAGATCTGTCACTGAAATAGTATCACTGAACACACTATTAACTGTGTTCAGTCAGCACCGACTCTCACCGTCACATTGTCGTATTTATGTTGTAGTCTCGTAAAGCTGCTTGAGCACGTCAAAAGACTTCACGTTTAATTAAGATAGCCATTCGTTGTATGATATTGTGATAAGACACCAGCTGTATTAGTGTAGTGAATGTTAATAGCATTTCCCGTTAGGTTATTGAACAAAACAGACACAAATATTTGAGAAATTGTCAACAATATATTCTACCTCGTTATCGAAAACCGTCTGATGATGTCCAGGTAGTTTTTCGATCTCACGCATGTAGCGACTTGCTGATTCTTAGTTAAGCCACGTTTAAAGTGCAGTTGCAAAACAAAACAAACAAAAGACAACAAATACAAACTTTCTTGAAGATTGACCGATAAAGGGCAGGAAAGGTAAGCACGTGGGGGTGCCAGATTAGAAGACGTGAGGTAGGCGTGCTTGCCCCAAGCGGCTAAGGAGACTTGAGCCAAGCTTTAAAGGCATTCCCGTTAGAAACACGCGGGTCTGTTGTTCGGTTGCAGCCTTCTTGAAACTTTGGAATGCAGACAAACACTTGAAATAATGATGTCCTTAGGTAGTCCACGAGAAAGTCAAACTTGAAAGCGGTTGGCGACCGCACAGCGCATGGAGTGAAATGATGCAACATGAAACAACATGAGAATCACGTGGACTTCCCAATCTACATGCAAGGCGCCGCCAAGACACTTTTGGACACTCAGGAGCGAAAATGCTGGGACGCTGCAGGAAGACTAGCATGTGTGACTACGCGGTATCGATCGTTCACTGCCTGCGGTTTCAAATTAAGTCCGGCAACGAGGAAGACGTCGGGACAGGAACTTCAGGATCCTAGGGGACAGACACCGGAGACAATCCGCGAGAGACGAGACAGTCAGTGACTGAAGATACTGATCAATCGATGAGTGAGAGGAGGACCTAGAGAAGGTTGAGCAGAAGTGTTTGGCTTGCAGCTTCACACAACACGATCCAACTTTGTCTGTTGGTGATATGCAAGCCTGTTGTCGATTCAGTTTTCAGTCAAATCCCTTACAGAGAGGCCGAGTGGATGACGCCTCTACACCGGCCGCTGTGGACGAGCGGTTCTAGGCGCTGCAGTCCGGAATCGCGCTACTGCTACGGTCACAGGTTCGAATCCTGCCTCGGGCATGGATGTGTGTGATGTCCTTAGGTTAGTTAGGTTTAATTAGTTCTAAGTTCTAAGGGACTGGTCACCTCAGAAGTTAAGTCCCATAGTGCTCAGAGCCATTTGATGACGCCTCTACACGATGTCAGCAATCGTCTGGAAGCGCTCGTGGCACTAAGGAAACATGAATATTCAGTGAATCGTTTACTTTGACAGCTTTTACAAAGGGCGGTGCACTGTTGGCCGTTGTTTCCGCCAGCCCTTGTCACGGACAGACTCTCGGTGTCGGACGCTGTGCCAGTCCTTGCGTCTGCGTCCTAGCGAGATGTCGTTCCACTGACGTCGATATGGATGCTTAACCCAGCCTAGTACAGCATGGATAGCTTCTATCGGCTGAGGGAGTGTACTCGATCCCACTCCGTGCCTCTTCTTCCCTGGACCACCCCAACCGCGGTGTTGTGTAGGCGGCAGGCGTCGAACCCAGTACTGCTAGCCTGGTAGGCCCGCACACGGATCCGCTTAGGAGTGCCGAACGGTGGTCCGGCAGGAACCCTGGTCGTCGTTTTCCGTCCCACTCTCAGAGAATACAGCACCTGGTACCGCACTGCTGCTGGTAGCTCATCAGCTCCCCCATCAGTTGCGGTTTGTGTGACACAGCAGGAAGTTCGGCAGTGGAGTTCAGCTCTGCTGCCCTCCACAGTCGACACTGCGCTGGTTGAACTGAGACAAGACATACTGAAACAAAATGGTCAACCGAATGTCGTCGATACGGACTCCATCGTTCCCATTGATCTGAACCATTCTCTCCTCCTTGGCGCTCGGGCTCCTGTACTTAAAAGGCTCTCCGTAGTTCTGTGGCGTGCGGTTTACTAGCGATGACCGCATGTGGCCTCGTTATTCTGCAACCCTCGCTGTAATTCCCTCTTAACAGCTAGTTAAATGGATCTATGAATGTTTTCTCTAGCCGTGCCTACTGCTTCTTGCGGCGTCCCGCAGCGCGAACTAGCGTGCGTGTTATTTTGATTATTCGCTGTCCTTTCGTTTTTTCCCGCTCTGTGTGGTCTCTCTCACTCAGCTACTGCAAAGTTGCAGACTGTGCTGCCCGTCTGTCTTGCATCACCGTGCTTCCTAGTCCGCCACTAATCGTGGTGTGACCAGCCTATCTTACACCAAGGTGGTTGAACCCCGTAAAAAAATTTTATAACTTGGCAACCGTACTACTCTGTGCCGTAAAATGCTGAAATCCCTGCATTCATTCCGGTGTCGGTCGTCACTTTGTAACATACTACACTACTGGCCATTAAAATTGCTACACCACGAA
Organism: Schistocerca nitens; assembly: GCF_023898315.1. Taxonomy (NCBI): domain Eukaryota; kingdom Metazoa; phylum Arthropoda; class Insecta; order Orthoptera; family Acrididae; genus Schistocerca; species Schistocerca nitens. The sequence goes on from NC_064618.1 coordinate 253,492,280, forward strand.
GGTGAAGTGCTACAGACGCGAAATTTAACCGACAGGAAGAAGATGCTGTGATATGCAAATGATTAGCTATTCAGAGCATTCACACAAGGTTGGCACCGGTACCGACACCTACAACATGCTGACATGAGGAAAGTTTCCAACCGATTTCTTATACAGAAACAGCAGTTGACCGGCGTTGCCTAGTGAAACGTTGTGACGCCTTGTGTAAGGAGGAGAAATGCGTACCATCACGTTTCTGACTTTGATAAAGGTCGGATTGTAACCTACCCGACTGCGGTTTATCGTTTGCCCCTCGCGTTGGTCGAGATCCAATGACTTTTAGCACAGTATGGAATCGGTGGGTTCAGGAGGGTAATACAGAACGCCGTGCTAAATCCCAACGGCCTCGTATCACTAGCGGTCGAGATGACAGACATCTTATCCGCATGGCTGTAACGGAGCGTGCAGCCACGTCTCGACCCCTAAGTCAACAGACAGGGGCGTTTGCAAGACAACAACCATCTGCAATAACAGTTCGACGACGTTTGCAGCATGGACTATCAGCTCAGAGACCATGGCTGCCGTTACCCTTGACGCTGCATCACAGACAGGAGCGCCAGCGATGGTATATTCAACGACGAATCTGGGTCCACGAATGGCAAAACGTCATTTTTTAGGATGAATCCAGGTTCTGTTTACAGCATCATGATGGTAGCATCCGTGTTTGGCGACATCGCGGTGAACGCACATTGGAAGCGTGTTTTCGTCACCGCCATATTGGCGTATCACCCGGCATGATGGTATGGGGTGACACTGCTTACACGTCTCGGTCACCTCTTGTTTGCATTGACGGCACTTTGAACAGTGAACGTTACATTTCAGATGTGTTACGACCCGTGGCTCTACCCTTCATTCGATCCCTGCGAAATCCTACATTTCAGCAGGATGATGCACGACCGCATGTTGCAGGTCCTGTGCGGGTCTTTCTGGATACAGAAAATGTTCGACTGCTGCCCTGGCCAGCATATTCTCCAGATCTCTCACCAATTGAAAACGTCTGGTCAATGGTGGCCGAGCACTGGCTCGTCACAATATGCCAGTCACTACTCTTGATGAACTGTGGTATCGGATTCAACTCGATGGGCAGCTATACCTGTACACGCCATCCAAGCTCTGTTTGACTGAATGCGCAGACGTATCAGGGCCGTTATTACGGCCAAAGGTGGTTATTCTGGGTACTGATTTCTCAGGATCTATGCACCCAAATTGCATGAAAATGTAATCCCATGTCAGTTCTAGTATAATATATTTGTCCAATGAATACCCGTTTATCATCTGCATTTCTTCTTGGTGTAGCAATTTTAATGGCCAGTAGTGTAAATTGCATTTTATATGTTATAAAAATTAGTTCCTCGCGTACCTTTGTGTTTCTACATAACCAAAGCAATTATTTTTGATGCAAGAATAGTTTAGGTGCAGAAACACAAAAAAGTCTAGACAGCTATTGTTATTTTGTACTCAACAGACTCTCTTCATTATCATCTATGGCAAGAGTTTTCCGTTCTTACTGATAAGTGCGAAAGTTGTTTGGCAACGACAGAACCATGTTTTATATAAGCTCGATGAAATATTGAATTTTTCAATTTTTCTGTTCCATCTTTTTTTGGGGGGGAAATGTATTCTCTAGTGACATATGATAAATCCCTTTGTTTTAAATTTTTCTTTACGTCGTCCCTCTGTTTCAAGGTTACAGATAAACTATTTTCGCAAAAAACCTGAAATACATTCTGGGATTCAATTTTGCTATAAGTACTGTTTATTTTTAAGAAACAGACAGCAGGTAACTACGCAGAACTAAAACGTTTCATAGGTTACGTGGCCCTTTACATATTCTTACTCAGTCTCTAGACGGTTCGCCGCTTCCGGTTTCTAGTGGAATGCAGTGAGATACGATCGCATATGCAAACAAAGCCATCGAAATGAGGTAACGTCTAATAGGTATGCAACATACGTAATGTGCTGGTATCGCGGTTGCCATTTTTACTGACCAAATGTACTACGCAAATTACCGTGGTCTACTCTTATTTACGATGGTCTACCGTAGCCTACGGTAGTTTCACAACTCTACTGGAGACGGATTAGGCAGGAAGTATGAAACGTCCCCTTTTGACAATTATACACAGGACTGTGCGTAAACTGACGCACAATATTTTTTAGCGCAACGCAATCTGACTTTCAACACACAATGTTTTGTTAGCACAACGCAATCTGACTTTCAAAATTCTCTACAAGAGAATGGCCCTGACTAACATTAAACTATACCTTTCACAAATCACTTACCTCACAAAAATCTTCGCTGCTCAAGCTACTGCAATACAGCGAGCGCCACTACTGCCAGCTAAATAAAAGATTCAAACTATGGAAGGCACTAACTACTGATAGGGATAGTTAGCAAATGAAAGATATTAATAGAGAACAAACAATGTATTTACCTTGATATCATGACAAATTACAAAACTCCGCCATCTCTCTCCCCACATCCACCACTGCTGGCGGCTCACCTCCAACTGCCCAGCGCTACGCGCTGTTCACAGCCAGCTGCCTAACACTACAATGGCGAGTATTACAACAATGCAAAGCAGCCACAGACTGCACACAGCACAGCCAGTGATTTTCATACTGAGGTGGCGTTACCAATAAAAAAACCTAAACAGCCTACTTACATAACGCTGCAATGTTGATGACAAGCTATGGGTACTTTGCATTCCTGACGATTTTGTTAATAAGCTCATTTGGTACATTCATTTCAGCTACGCACATTTTGGTCCACGAAAATGTTATCATATTCTTCGAACGACTTGTTATTTTAACAATATGGAAAAGAGAATTCGAAGAGTCTTGTCTATTTGTAAACTTTGTCAAAAGGCGAAACCATCTACTGTCTCACATCGTGCTCCGTTGTTTCCTATTATTCCTTCTAAATTAAAAGAATTTGCTGCAGTTGATCTATTGGGACCCCTTGTCAGAACATCGAATGGATTTTCGTACGTTCTAGTAGCTGTTGAACTTACTTCAAAATTTGTTTCTTTCACACCGTTACGTAAAGCCACTGGACGATCTGTATCCAACGCCTTTGTTAAAAATTTCTTACGTGAAGTTGGACACGTTAGTAAAGTCATTTCAGATAACGGACCGCAATTCAGATCTGCTGTTTGGTCTCGCATGCTTCGCAACCATAAAATCAAACCTGTTTTTATTTCATTGTACTCACCACATTGTAACCCCTCCGAACGGATTATGAAAGAAATCAATAAGCTTTGGAGACTTTATTGTCACAGAAAGCATCAGCATTGGGACAGATATTTACACTTATTTCAAAACGTGCTGAATGAAATGCCTCATGACTCCACTGCTTTACCACCTACTCTTGTGCTGAAGAATGAAAAACCACCGAACAGAATCAGAGAGCTTGTACCTTTCCCGAATACACGTAAACTTCAACACAAAGACATAATTGATTTGGCTCTTAAAAATATAAAATCTGCAGCAGACAAAAGGAGAAAACTACACGGAAAAGCAAATGCAAAGAAATTGTATATTGGTCAGAAAGTTCTCATTAAAGCTCATTCATTGTCACATAAGAAGAAACACTTGAGTCACAAATTCTTTCTAGTTTACAATGGACCATACAGAATCCGACGTATACCACATGATAATTGCGTTGAAGTTGAAACTCTGCGTACTAGGAAGAGTAAAGGTTTACACCACATTTCACATGTAAAACCGTTTATTGAAAGATAATCTGCTTTTTTTTTAATGCAACATATTGGTTTACTTGCAAATACATTATGGATTCAAGGTGCTTTCTGAGAGATACCAGGTGACACAGTGGTTAGTCTATTTGACAGCTACACGACTATATCACGACGCTACTAATGTGTGACACAGTTCACCTTGTTGCTTTTGCGGTGTATCTGTTTTATATCTGCACAGTTTTTCTGAATTCTTCTGGAAAGTAAAACATGTTTTAGTAGTAACTTTTGTGGTATAGCAACAATGAGGCAGCCTTTTCCGTAGCACAACAATACGTTACAGCACAGTACTTTCTTCATCACAACAATAAGCGTAATAACTAAGATATCTATACGCAAAGCATTTCACTTTTGTGTATCATCAGGTAAGTACATTGACTTCTGTAGAACTTAGCTTTCGGAGGACGATAACTACGAGACTTCCACAGAGATTATCTTACAACATGACGCACAGTTTAGCGCTACAGGACATGTATTTGAGTGATTAATTTTGTACTTAAAACATTTATTTTTAAATATTTTTGAATTACAAAGATAGTTTTCCGAGATACATTTCATTCCATTGATGTAATTTGTAACACCTGAGGGTATAATTACATTTATCCTCAGGGGGGTACACGCTTACTTTGTGTACCATGTGTGTGGCAACCACAAGGAACCCTAGCTAATATGGTATTTGCTTATACAACTTTACACATCGGTACCATATTTCTCCAACACAGTATTACACAGCTATCAGATCATTTAACTGAGAGAGACAAACATTTTTTTTACTACATTAGTGACAGATGCTTACGTAATTACACAGTTGAATAACTTCACACTTATGAAATTGTATTTTGTTTGTACTTTGTAAACTGTTCATATTTTTTTGGAACCATTGTGATACTATGTGAGCTTTGAATGATGTGTTTGGTATGGAATCATGATTTTTAAAGTACGTTTGAGGCAGATGACACTTTTGACATGAGCAGAGAATTTTTTTTAGGTTTTGAAATTAGAAAGCTACGACGATTTTGAGAGTTGACTGAGGTGTTATGATGTTATTTTTACGGCGACGATGTGTATTATGTTGTTGAGGTATGTTTATTATCAATGAGATGATGCTATATGAGGAATCTGATTATGATACGTATGTTACGATGAAATATTGAAGTGTCGACGAATATGTATATGTATAATAAGGTAAGGAGTAATGAATAGTGGATAGGAACTCTGCTTTGTGGAAAAGGATGTTGGAAACCGAGAATCGTACTTTTAGAATTATGAAATGTGTGTAAATGCGTGAATGTATCACAATGCTGACGAATATTTTTTTTTGGACACTTATATTTATAGGATTTTGTTTCTACAGATTTGTAACACAAATGCTTGACCTATGAAATTTTTATATAAGACTGCCATTGTAGCGAAAACTGCTGTCGTAAATATTTCCGTACGAAAGTTAAGTGACCACCTGCACGTAATGCGTCGCGGGCACCCACCTGGGCGACAGCCGCCCGAAAAAAAAAAAAAAAAGAAAAAGGGCCATTAGCCTTCCAGCGGCACAGGTAGAAAAACAAAAAGGGAGGCCATTAACCTCGCTTCTGACATTCTTTTGTAGAAAGCATCGCAAAAACGACACCGTCGAACTTGAAAACATATGATTACACTGGATGCCTAATGAAATGACGAGAAATATTTTTATGTCTATACACCTGATTATGACTACTGTCTCTCTAGTTGAGAGATTTTTCCACTAACTTATGAAATGTCACATGACTATTGAATGATATTTTTATGCTTTGCCTTTCATAGTTGCTTATTTCATTTGATATCTAGTTTCCAGCTGTGTTGCAGCATAGGTTTTATAAAAAAAAAAAAATTCATTTGCTAATGTGGACACTTTCTGTCAACAGATCTATTAAATAATTATTTTATGACCCACATTCTTCGAAAAAGGAGCTCTTGGAATGGAAAGACCAATAAGAAGGGACTAATAACAGGAACTGCATACATAATTTTCTTTTCAACTACTTGTTAATTTTTTTCGTAGAGTAAGTTTTTGTGATGCATCACTCTAGTGTTAAGATGTGACGTAAGTTTTAAACATGGCCATTTTTACTGTAATATTTTTTCTGCTTGAGCTATGTCATGTTTAGGTATAAGTTGCTGCTGTTTGCCAGGCATAGTGTTATTGAATTTGACTTTGTATTATTCTGTTAAGCCAGTTTTACTAATGATTTCTTGTTATTATTTGTTGCACATTGCCTTAGATTAGTTGTAATATTACAATTGCTTTGCTAATTTCTTAATGCTGCTTGCTTCGCAAATCTGCGTTTTTTTTCATTGCTGCTTATATTAATTGTTTTATGTGATGCTGCATTGCCTCGTCCCTTAGTTTAGCATCTGAGCTCAGTAGATTTAAGTTAGCGTAAGAGGGGTAGACTATATAAGAAACAGATTTGGCAAAAATGAGTATTGTGCACTAAGAACTAACTATTTTGAAAGAAATATGGTTGGAACACAGAAAAGAGGTACAGATAGGACTTTTTGGGAATAATGATGAACGAAGGGAGATCTCCAAGAACAAAAAAGGTTTTGTTCGCAAAATACTGCAGTACCAAAAGTTACACTGAAAACGAACCCTGTCCTTTCCTTTTGTGTTATCTCACTATGTGTTTGTGTACTCTTTTATATTTGTGTTTTTCCTGTCTTTATGTGTTTAGCTAATAAGATTTATGTTGTATAATTTTTCAAATACTATGTTATTTACTTTGTAAAGATGTTTAGACATTTATCTGTTCTGTTTTAATGCTCATGTGTGATGTTGATGTTCCAAAAGTTATTCTGATCTTTATGTATGTACTTATGTCATTATTTTTGTAACACTGATGTATATGTTTATTTCTATTCTTTTGTAAAGCCCCTATTACCGCAACTGTTATTTGTATTGTTATGTTCTTGAATGATGTGTTTTGTATCTTTGTTATTGTGTTCTTATGTTATAAAATTGTAATTGACACCAGGTCATCAAATTAAGTAACTTGTTCTTTGGTGTTGCGTATTAATTTGATTTTGATTTTGTTTGAATTTTCTAATTTGTTCATACTCTTCTGTGTCAGTGAAGGCTACAGGTCTTGTGTCATTCAGATCATCATCTACCTTTGTAGATAAGTTAGTGACCTGATCCGAAAGTTCGCCTACTTTCTCCGATAGTGAACACATTTCCTCCGTGTGTTTTTCTGAACCAAGTTTCAGAGTGTCCATTTGTGTTGAAATCAAATCTACTGTGTCCTTCAAGTTTTCCTGAGTTTTTGCAAGTTGCATAACCGAATCGGTAGATGCAACTGAGTCAAATTTAGCTTGCAAGGTCTCATGATTTTCATGAACAGTAGTTTGCAGTTCTTTTATGGCTGCTTCGTGATTCTGTAGTGCATTTTCATGACGCGAAAAAATAGGTTGGAAATGCTCACAAATTTGTGTTTTTACGTCATTACAAACTTTTTGACATTTCGATTCAATGTTATGTAACTCAGTAGTTAAATCCTCACGTGTTTGTTCAAGAGTTTGCTCCAATGAGTCTAACTTTTGAAGATTTTGTTCCATTGCGTCTAACTGTTGCTGTGTTTGACTCTGATTTTGTTCCATTTGTTTCTGATTTTGCTCAATTGTGTCTAATTTTTGAAGCTTTTGCTGTGTTTGTCCCATTTGTTGTATTAATTGTAATAACAATGCATTGGTGTCTGAAACATGTTCCTCAGTGGTTTTCGGCAGTGAATTTGCACCGGCAACATTCACATTTTGACAAGCAGAAAATGTGTCTTGACTTATTTGAGAAAACGGTGAGGATCCAAAACCTGAATCTACAGTATTTGCGAGATCGTGTCCTGTCATTTCGGATTCCTGAGGCGAGCTGTTGCCGACCGACCGATCGATAATGCTTCCCTGCTCACTGATTGTTTCACTGTCTACGCCATTGTTTGCAGCCCGCTCCATTTCCCTATGCACAGCTACCAAATTATTACTTTGAACATCTGTTAATTCATTACACAGTGGTGCTGGCAAGCTACGCTCGTCGTCACTATTATTTCTCAGTTTGCTTTGGAGCCTAGTGTTACGTTTTTCACACGCCATTATTGTCACAGTATTTCACACGACAACACAGAAAAACACAATTTGAAGAGCAAAAATAAGAAAACACATTAACATAGCACTGAAAATAATATCTAGTTAATTGCAAGCGCAGCTGCGAAATACTTGCTGCAAATCTACATGCATGCCACAACTGTTTTACTGTACAACAATGAAAAACTACAACTACAAAGGAAATTCTCTCTATAATTACGCGCTAGCAATAAACAAAATCTACACTAATTACACAAACTACAAGGAAAAAATCAGAAGATTCCAGTGAGGTATCCTCGGCTAAGGGTCGACATATGAAACGTCCCCTTTTGACAATTATACACAGGACTGTGCTTAAACTGACGCACAATATTTTTTAGCGCAACGCAATCTGACTTTCAACACACAATGTTTTGTTAGCGCAACGCAATCTGACTTTCAAAATTCTCTACAAGAGAATGGCCCTGACTAACATTAAACTATACCTTTCACAAATCACTTACCTCACAAAAATCTTCGCTGCTCAAGCTACTGCAATACAGCGAGCGCCACTACTGCCAGCTAAATAAAAGATTCAAACTATGGAAGGCACTAACTACTGATAGGGATAGTTAGCAAATGAAAGATATTAATAGAGAACAAACAATGTATTTACCTTGATATCATGACAAATTACAAAACTCCGCCATCTCTCTCCCCACATCCACCACTGCTGGCGGCTCACCTCCAACTGCCCAGCGCTACGCGCTGTTCACAGCCAGCTGCCTAACACTACAATGGCGAGTATTACAACAATGCAAAGCAGCCACAGACTGCACACAGCACAGCCAGTGATTTTCATGCTGAGGTGGCGTTACCAATAAAAAAACCTAAACAGCCTACTTACATAACTCTACTGGAGACGGATTAGGCAGGAAGTACGGAGATTGAATACGGGGAACACAGAAGACGAACGCTACCAGCTGCGAATCATAACTAAACGACACGTGATAAACTCAACACGTCATGACGACATCGTACCAGTTGCACACATCTTTATGAAACACTGACTCCATCGCATTGTGAGATCAAGTGGTTTATTTCTTCGACGCACTTGCCCAGATACTGAATCGTGTCTATGTCCAGTCAAATGAACCCTAAATTATATTTCTGTTGTTGATCTAGGAATAATAATAATAATAATAATAATAATAAACGTAAATGTTTCCTTGTTACTGTTGTGGTTTTAAGTCCAAAGAGTAGTTTCATGCAGCTCTCCATGCTATTCTATCCTGTACAAGCCTACATCCTTTTGAATCTGCTTACTGTATCCAGCTCATGGTTACGTGATTTGCCCATCTAATCTTCAGCATTCTTTTGTAGCACCACATATCAAAAGCTTCTATTCTCTTCTTGTCTAAACTGTTTATCGTCCATGTTTCACTTCCCTACATGGCTACACCCCATACAAATACTCTCAAAAAAGACTTCTTGGCACTTAAATCTATAACGCGTTTCTGAAGAAGAGAAATTTGTTAACATCAACAAATTTCTCTTCTTCAGAAAAGCTTTCCTTGCCATTGCCAGTCTGCATTTTATATCCTCCCCCCTTGACCATCATCAGTTATTTTGCTTCCCAAATAACAAAACTCCTCTACTACTCTAAGTGTCTCATTTCATAGTCTAACACCCTCAGCATCTCCTAATTTAATTCGACTACATTCCATTATCATCGTTTTCGTTTTGTTGATGTTCATCTTATATCCTCCTTTCAAGACTCCATTCCGTTCAGCTGATCTTCCATGTCCTCTGCTGTCCCTGACAGAATTACAATGTCATCGGCAAACCACAAAATTTTTATTTCTTCTTCCTGGACCTTAATTCCTATTCCAAATTTTTCTTTTGTTTCCTTTACTGCTTGCTCAGTATACAGTTTGAATAACATCGGGGAAAGGCTACGACCCTCTTTCACTCCTTTGTCAACAGTGCTTCCCTTCTGTGCCCCCCGAGTCTTACTGTATACGTTAAAATATGCAGTCGTTGTGTGATCTCGCGTATAGTGCTGTATGTTAGTAAAAAGTAGGCAGAGAAGTGGAGCTGTCTAGACCTATGTCTGCTTTTAGTGGAGCACTTCATGATCATGTTCTTGTTCATCGAAATAAGTTAGGTTCCGTTGTAACTCCTATCTCAATATCTTCAGATCGTGTACTTTCAGACAATGAGGCCCACTGTTCACATGCTTAAAGAACCTAAGGGCTGAAGTCACTCAATTGAGAAAGTTTAAGTACAAGATAAAATGAAGTCATAAGCCCAACAATAAGAATGAAAATTTATTAGGAATGGTAACTAGTAAATTCCAAAAGCTTAATGAGTTTTGGGAATTTACCTGTCGGTTTCATATTGTTGAATGCGTTGCATGAGAACGGTAAAGTGACAGGTTTCTGTGGACTTATATTTAACAGCTTATGTACAGGTCTTGTGATAAATGGGATTGTAACGTGTCTGTATTATAAACCGACTGCCCGGAATCCGATTCTAGTTGCAGACTGCCTACGTAACGGCTTCCAGAGATAACAAAAAATTGACTTTCAGTAGCTACTGACCGAAATTAAAACTTAAGATTCTTTCTTCATGTACTCGTTAAGAATTATCATCTTGTGTTAAAAGTTCAGCTCAATAAGACAAGTATTGCAATTAAGAACTGTGTGAAGCTTCCTGGCTGATTAAAGCTGTGTGCCGGACCGAGACTCGAACCTGGGATCTTTGCCATTCGTGCGCAAGTGCTCTACCAGTAGTGTTTGGGTAGCTCAGATGGTAGAGCACTTGCCCGCGAAAGACAAAGGTCCCGAGCTCGAGTCTCGGTCCGGCACACAGTTTTAATCTGCCAGGAAGTTTCATATCAGCGCACACTCCGCTGCAGAGTGAAAATCTCATTCTGCCGCCATGAACTATTTGTCTTGAGGTAGCAAAACTGACGACGTGTAAGTAACCGGACTTCATTCATCCAGTATTTGAGAATGAGAGCACTTAGCGATTTTCCACAAACATTAACAATTACTTCAAACTTTTTCTAAATATCGTCTCCCTTACATGCTTAACATAAAATATTTAACACATTAACTCATTTGTACAGTTATCGGACGTTAGATGTTTTATACATGAGTGTTTGATTCTTTAAAGAATCGGCGGTTTACTAGTAGTTTACTAAGCTAACTTGATGAAACTAAATAGAGCCAAGCAAAACTATGTTTGGAATGTTTAGAGTACCACGAGCGGAGTATCGCGCTCACGCCATTTCCTCTTACGACAGTATGTAATGTAAAGTAAATACCTCTCTCCCATTAGTTACCTCCTTGGATGAGGAAGCAGAAAAAGTTAAGAGTTAAACATGTCATCTATGTGGAGGTCATTAGTGACTGAAAGACACCTCACCTAGAGGAAGCTGAAAGATGACACTTCAGCTAAAACGATATAAGGAAAACAAGGGAGACACAGTTTTCCAATGTGCTTATTGGGTCGTATTCACCCCAGCCGAGCTACGAAGGGTACTGCTGATGCTGATGCAAGACACCATAAAAATGGGTACTAAAATAAGTAGGAAACAATATTTTCATTGTTGAAGGTGTTTCCTATAACGGCTATGGTACATAATATTCATCATTCTGTTACCGTAATTGTTTCCTTCAAGAAACAAACAATTTATGTGTGGATCGTGATGTATCGTAATAATCAGCAAGTAGTTGCATAAAATAACTTTAATTTCTAGACCGGTTTTGGGTACTTAATGCCCTTGTTCAGAAGGCTGTAAAGGAGAATACACCACAAGTAAATGTATATTACATAAGAATATTAAAATTAAGAACGAAAAGTTTAAAAAAATTTAGATTAAAATTGTGCACATACTTACAACTATCCCATTATTTGCGACGGTCAAAAATAAGATGCATGCTGGCTATAGCTGTGTTCCTAAAAATACAAGAGCAGTAAGTAATACAGTAATGAATCTATTAATACAATAAGAGCTCGTAAATGCTTGCATGAGATTCATCGTGTCTGTACAAAAACTGTATAAAGAAATCAAACAACAAGTACAGACATTATGACAGAACTTTGTCATGAATAAATTTTAATTTGTTGCAAATATAAAAATTAAAGAAACCTCATAGAATGCAGTTGACTTAGAGGGAGAAAGTCGCATATTTTGGTGATAATAGTTTTGAAAACAACAGAGGTACATATTTTCAGTGTGCTCATGTGGTCATATCGACCTCAGTGGTACTAGGAGGGTTAAAGTCTGAACCGCTCAAGAGCTGGCTCCAGGGCTGGTGACGTGTTAGCGCCGTGGAAGGTAGTATACAAAACAGTGACACGGCCGAGTGCAGCGCCAACGCAAGGCGTCAAGGGGTTGTTGAGTTGAAGAGAGATTGGAGTATGACACACGCACGGCTTGGAGCCAGTGCTAAAGAGCATGTGGAGTATGACACACGCACGGCTTGGAGCCAGTGCTAAAGAGCATGCGCAGCAGCAGCAGTAGTAGAACACTTCGAGAGCAGCATACATGAAGGGCAAGCGATCCGGTCGTCTTCGTCCTGGAGTGGCTGGTTTTTGGGTTGATGGGCGAGCAACCGCACTGCCTGGTCTCTGAGCGTGTACCTGGGGAGAAGTGTCACGGTCCACAAGCGGCCAACACAGACGAGCTGCCCCGTATGCAAGGAAAATGAGACGGCTGGAGTCGTTTTGCAGTCTAGCAGGTGAATGTCCAGCAGCGAAGCTGTGTAATCCAGTGACGTGTGCGTTGGGGATGAATCGCAAGTTGTAATAGCGGCCCGTCATCTGTGGAGAATGGGGCAGTCAGTCGCTGTTTATTAATTTTTTATTTTACATGTTTAGTTCCACGGGACCAAATTGAGAAGCGAATCCCCATTGTCATGGAGAGTACCAAGAGGCTTCAAGACATCCTCCTCTTGTTCTCGAACGCCTCACTGGGTCTGACATCAACTCTTGGAGAAGAGAATGGCTCCAGAATGCCCCAACAACTTGCCACCGAATGCCTTGTATTACCGAGGGGTTTGATTAGCCCCGCAAGATTTGGTAAACTCTGAACCGATTAAGAACTGGGCGCCAGCCGAAGTGGCCGAACGGTTCTACGAACTACAGTCTGGAACCGCGCGACCGAATGAATCGCAAGTTGTAATAGCGGCCCGTCATCTGTGGAGAATGGGGCAGTCAGTCGCTGTTTATTAATTTTTTATTTTACATGTTTAGTTCCACGGGACCAAATTGAGAAGCGAATCCCCATTGTCATGGAGAGTACCAAGAGGCTTCAAGACATCCTCCTCTTGTTCTCGAACGCCTCACTGGGTCTGACATCAACTCTTGGAGAAGAGAATGGCTCCAGAATGCCCCAACAACTTGCCACCGAATGCCTTGTATTACCGAGGGGTTTGATTAGCCCCGCAAGATTTGGTAAACTCTGAACCGATTAAGAACTGGGCGCCAGCCGAAGTGGCCGAACGGTTCTACGCACTACAGTCTGGAACCGCGCGACCGCTACGGTCGCAGCTTCGAATCCTGCCTCGGGCATGGATGTGTGTGATGTCCTTAGGTTAGTTAGGTTTAAGTAGTTCTAAGTTCTAGGGGACTGATGACCTCCGATGGGAAGTCCCATAGTGCTCAGAGCCATTTGAACCATTTTGAAAAACTGGGCATAGAAGATGTGCTGACTCACTCTTCAAATGGGGACTGCTGTCTTCGCCAGCATGTGACTGCGTCGCGCCTAAGCAGACCATCCAACACAACAGAGAAAAATGTAGTGCTAGAGCGTTCAGTGGGGACTTTGAAGACGTCCTTGTGGCACCCCAAAAATACATCAAATATATACAATGACTAGATGTTTGTCTGTGAATATATGTAATTTTATGTAATGTAGAATAACGTGATCCAATACTGAAATGTACTTAAATTCCATATGCTAAATAAAATAAATTGTCTGGGAATGTGTCAGTACCTGAATTTACGTCAGACATCTAATAATAGAGAAAATAAAATGTTTATGAATCCTAAAAGGCGACAACCTATAAGTTTATATAACTGCAGTCAAGAGTATAATACAGGAATCAGCTTAATTTTTAAAGGATCGCCTCAACAGAACAGAAGGAATGAGCCACGAAGAAACTCTCCACTTAATATTTCAAAGTGCGTGGATACTGTTAAGATTTTTGAAATTCTTGTGGTAGCTTATTGAAAATGGATGGAGTAAAATACTGCATGCCCTTCTGCACAAGACCCAAGGAAGTGTGATCCAAATGCAAATTGGATTTCGGCATCGTAGTAACTAAGTGAAAGCTTCTATTTCTTGGGAAAAAGCTGACACTGTTAACAAGAAACGACATTAAAGAATATCCATACTGAGAGGTCAATATCAGAATACCCAGACTCATGAATGGGTGTCGACAAGAGGTTCGCGAACTCGCCCCACTTATTGTTCGAACAGCCCCTGTCTGAGTCAAAAATACCTTTCGAGAATGGGAAAAGTTGCCCCAAAACAGAACACCATACATGATAAGGGAATGAAAATAAGAAAAGTACACTACTTTTCGTGTCGAACTATCACTTCAGACACTATTCTAATAGTAAAACTGCAGTATTAAGTCGTTGAACAAGGTCCTGAACATGAGTTTTCCACGGCAGTTTCCTATCTACCTAAACAACTAGAAATTTCAACTGCTCAGACTCAATAATCATTTGCACATGTTGTGTAATTAGAATGTCAGTTTTTGTTGAACTGTGTATTAGAAACTGTAAAAACTGAGTCTTACTGTTATTTAGTGTTCGTCTATTTTCTACAAGCCATGAGCTTAAGTCTTCAACTGCACTATTTGAAACAGTGCCAACGTTGCACACAACGTCCTTTACTTATATGTTGGGGACTGGAGAACGACTGAGCCCGTGGAAGCCTCACGAGTAAAGATGATAAGGAACAAAAACTGGTGTCAGCAGTAAGAGTGGGGAGCAATTTCGTTTGGCCGGCAGGGGAAAATCTGCTGGAGTCCAGGCCCGAACGAGCATCTAGCAGTAACTTGTCATCAACATGTGAGGTAACGGGTGGGTTGGGGCGGCTGCACGTGCTGCTCGGTCAGCCGGGGCGAGGGAGCAAACACGTGGTGCCGAACTTCAGCCGGACGAGTGGGGTAGCCCCAGTGCATGGTCCAGTCGCATGGCTGGGAATTCCGCTGTGACGAGGACGGTGCTTTGAGTGGATAAAGGAGATGTCTATGCTGGTAGTGACAAAGATGGCGGACTTCGTGAAACCTTAATGGCAGACATTTTACGCTTTGTATAGAAATTAATAGTAGCCAGATGAATCATGATACCTCAAAAAGAAACATGTACATTACTATTATTTGCACGACGATTCTGATGGTGTAATCAGATTTTCAACATCTTCATTAGTTTAAAGTTTAATATCTGATTGTAAATTATACAAGTAGCATCAAGCAACCGATTTCCAAAATGTAAACGCTTCATCCGATTTCGTCGATTGAAGTGTCTAAGGAAAGCTATTAGTGTAAACCTAAATTGGTGTAAATTACAGGCATGTAACTTGAATAGTACATGAGTTATTGGAGGTCAAAGTGGCTGATAACTGTCGATCGCGTTTAGCTGTAAGTACTCCACAGTTACACGAAAAAACGGTAGCAGCATGCCTATAAATATATTCCTTCATCTATGTCTTTGTTTATATCCGATATATGCTACTCATGAAGAAATTGGTTAAATATTTACTGTGGTTTAGAAAGCACAGACATGAGGCTATTGGCGTACCTTTTGTTGCTATTCCTGTGAAATATGTTTATTTAATTTGTTTATGTATTTAATAATGTGAGTTAGAGCGTGTTTATGGTCCAGCTGTAGAATTATTTATTTAATTTCAAGTTATTTAAATGTAAATCCAGTATTTGGTATGTGTTTCAATATGTTTGTGAGTGCACACTGGCTTAGAGGCATGGAGGGAGCGCTCTAGCCAATCACAGCGCTCGTTACAAAGAGAGGCGTATGGAGGTTGGGGAGGAGCATCGTTTCCGGAGAGGACAGTTCGGGACAGTGCGGCGCGAGGGAGAGTCGCAGAGGACACGGGAGATGCTGGACGGCGCGACGGACGCACAGTAGCGGGAAAGACCTGGAGTGTGGAGCGGTTTGCGCGTGGTCGCGACAGATAGTGAAACCTTCCCAATCTCCTCTATATCTCTTTTGTTACGCAACCTTTCCTTCTACAATAACCTATGAAACCTTCACTTAAGATTTCTATCTCTTGCTTAATAATAGCAAATGAAATCTTCCCTTTGAAATTAATTCTCTTTCTCAATCTTCGCATACAAATTTAAATGCTGCTTATTAAAAGTGATTTTCTGATTATTTCGACGAAACATAGAATGTGTCGTCGTCTTGGCCCTCAGTCGTTACCTGCAGTAACCCAAAACTGTTCATTACCATTTTTTAATGTTACTGGATCGCCATCTGACTGCTACATCGAACTGCGACACGAATATACTTACTTTGTTTTACTATACTCTATTAGCTGCTGGGGGGCTGTCCTGTCACAATAAGTGGCTGTATTTATTACCAAAGCTGACGTTATTCTTTAATAGCATAGCTGACGTTATTCATTAATAGCAAAGCTGACGTTATTCTTTAATAGCAAAGCTGATGTTATTCTTTAATAGCAAGGCTGACATTATTCTTTAATTAATTTGACTGAAGTTACGTAATTCATAGTTAAACTTTTTCTTGACAACAATAAAATTTTGCAAAGTTTTACGTTGATGGTTTTATGAGATGGATTATAATCAGTAATGCAATATTGCTGGCAAAAATTAATTACTTTATGAATGAAATGATTTTACAAACGTTCAAATGGGACTTATTTTTTACAATAATCTTACAACTAGCATTGCGCAAACATACCTTCAGTAGTCTTGAGTTTCTCAAAAAATAATTCAATAATATTAGTTCTTCTTATGATAATAGTTAGATGATGTCTCTGTACATCCGTTTATAATCTCTTGTAAATCATAGCTGGTGGCTGGCAGGCACACCGCTCCTCTCAACCTCTCGCTGCAGACCTGCTACCGACTCGCTTCACTTCTCGCTTACTACTGACTAGTGATGGGGAGCTCGTGAATGAGTCGTTTAAATGAACGCTTCACTCCAGTGAAGTGTGAACTAACCACTCAATTTCAGTGAACTGGTACTTCAAACTCTCCACAGATAGTACACTCCACACTTTTTTTCTAGTTCGTTCACTCACTCTCCTCCCCTCTCCCTTTCCCACTACATTGGCGCTACGTCACTCACTCTCCCTTCACTTCAATCCTCCCTGTACTGCCTGTCGACGAATCGCACGGTGAAATACACTTAGAACAACAGTTGCACTTTGCTTTCACATAACCTAAATCGGCGAAGAAACCCCAAATTTCATTACTTTTACGCGATCGCGTGTTGCTAGCCATTGTATAAGCGTGAACGGACACAAAAACTGCTTTCGAATAAAATAAAGAGGGATTTTACCTGAAATCGTACCAATGACTACAGGTGACAGTTTACGTTTTGAATTTAGAGGGTTATTATTCTCAATAAAAATAAAATCTCCAGGAAAACTTCTGAATAATTACTTAACGTAGGTATATAGACTTTGTGACAGTGGTAAACATACTCATTCTATTTTGGATTAAATTTTAAAAGGAACATAAACTTGGACTGTATTTCGTTGGTAGCCCTAGTTTTCAGTCCATAAATACAACAAATAAGGTTTCACTTGGCAGATGAAGACTCTTTTTGGCGCTTCATGAGAAAATGTCGAGCAAGATTAAACGTAATACCTTCTTTATATGTGACAGGCTTCTCTGTTTATCTTTCCTTTGTCCCCTTCGACCATCCTGTATTTAAGTTAACTCAGACGCTGTAAGACGCAAAACGTTGCGTGCACGTTACTGCATAGTTCGGCCATCTGTTGGTAAAAATATGAAGTATTACGAAGCTTTATTGTACGAGCGAGGCGAAGCGAGCGTAGCCGCGGCTGAACGGCGAACTGGGCAACTTCGCCAGGCTTCCGTACTTCATGAATGAACTACTTCATTTGAACGCTTCACGGCAAAGAGTGAAAAGAATGAAGTACTTCACGGGAATGAACGAGTTCGACCCATCTCTACTACTGACTTCCTACGAACGCTAAAGTGCGGTCTCTCCCGCCAACAATGCTTTCAGGTGCAGACAATGCCTGCTATCATTACAAAATGTATCAATGCGCGGTCTTTCCCGCTCTTTTCTTAAAATGTATCCATACGCGGTCTCTCCCACTCTTTATAAAATTATATCAATGTGCGGCCTCTCTTGCCAACAATACTTTGGTGCAGACATTCCCTGCTACCACAGTTATTTCCAACATGACAAATATTAATTATTCCTACTTAATCCTATTAATAAAATATAAACATCATTCATAAATTGTGGTTTGACAATAGACAATAGAAATATACACGCCTTAACAATAGAAACACTTCGGAGTGCCGAATTGTGCCCTTGTGAGATTTCCGTGGCTTCTACAGTGAAGACATAGTGTGCGTTTAGAAGTGAACATCTCGCGAGCTATGTTGTTGTTCATAACTAATTACGTGAAGTAGGAATCTATTGTTTCCCTGTTATTCAACTTATATTTTATTTAACTGCTGGACCAAGGACACCAATAAGTGTTTTGCAGAAATATACCGCATTCTCAAAAGTACTTCTACTACCGTACTCATCATTTAAAGTCGGTAAGGTAGTACCAGCAGATCTTATTTACTGCAATATTTCATTTATAAATTTATATGTTACTTCATAATTCGCAGTTGCCGAGTGATAGAAACCTTCTGTCATTCGATTCATGTGTGTTTTCTGATCATCTACTGTAGACTCAGCGCCGGCCGGAGTGGCCGAGCGGTTCTCGGCGCTACGGTCAGGAACCGCGCGACCGCTTCGGTCGCAGGTTCGAATCCTGCCTCGGGCATGGATGTGTGTGATGTCGTTAGGTTAGTTAGATTTAAGTAGTTTAAAGTTCTAGGGGACTGATGACCTCAGAAGTTAAGTCCCATAGTGCTCAGAGCCATTTGAACCATTTTTTTGTGGACTCAGCAGTATTTGGCCTGTAATGCGGCAACTACGTATCCCAGCCCCAAGACAACGAAACCAGCCAAAACGTTTACGTAGTTGAGGGTACGAAGTTGAGGGTCACAACACCCCACATTATTATATTTGAAAGCCCGCAAACAGGCATACGTCGGTCCCTGTTTTAGGTGGACGGCCAGTGCCTGGTGTCCTGGCTCCAGAGAAGGTGTTGCTGGCGAGACACGGGTAGAAGCTACCTGTGGTGTGGGCTCTTGTATGGCGATGCAGAAGAACGTCACACCACTGATGATAGGAGAAAAGTGGAGCCGTCTATATTCTGGTTGCGATTCACCTTAAGCTGTGCTGGCAGTTTCATAGTTCATGAGAAAATCCCGTCACAACGAAAAACGCCTTTGTTTTAACAATTGCCACTCCATTTCACGTATCATGTCTGTGGCACTATCTCCCCTATTTCGCGATAATACAAAACGAGCTGCTCTTCTTTGTACTTTTGCGATGTCATCCGTCAGTCTCACCTAATGCGGAACCCACATCGCACAGCAATACTCCACAATAGAGCGGACAAACGTGGTGCAAGCAGTGTTCTTAGTAGACCTGATGCACCTTCTAAGTGTTCTGCCAATGAATCGCAGTCTTTGGTTTGTTCCACCCACAATATTATCTATGTGATTGTTCCAATTTAGGTTAAATGTAATTGTAATCCCTAAGTATTTAGTTGAATATTCTGGTTGCGATTCACCTCAAGCTATGCTGGTAGTTGTCATTCTGTCCTAACGGCGAGGCGACTGTAAGGCCTAAATGTAGGTGGCTTAAATACTTTTTAGTTGTGGAAAATTCTGTATGAGTTAAACCCTGAGAGTGTTGTTGAGTAATGTTAACTGCTTGGATTGTTTTTTTTCTTAATTGGTTGGTCTAGTGTTTTGAATTCCTGGACCGTTTCCTCGCTCCTATGCCAGCGTCGTATAGGCTTTTTCTGTGTTGTTTAAACTGTGTATATCTTGCTACCCATTGTAGTATTAGCTTTTGAGTGTATTATGCCTCCTATTGTTGTGTTTTATTTGAGAATTGTGTCCTGAGATTGGGTTCAGCTGTCTGAGTTCATTATTGTTCGTTACAGCTTGTGCAGTTATTCAGTTGTTGCATTGTTCATTTATCTTGTGCTCAGCTTTTGATAGCAAAGTAGTATCTATTTTTCTAGAATTTTTTCGAATTGGCATTTGATGAAAGATATAAGGTTCTTGTTTATTTGTTGACTTCAGCACAAGTAATATTTCTCTGGATTTACTTCAACATCCACATCTGTACTCCGCAAGTCACCTTGCAGTCTGTGGCGGAGAATACTTTGTGTACCACTGTCAATTCTTCCCTTTCCTGACCCAGTGGCTATTAGTTCGCGGGAAGAATGACAGCCGGTAAGCCTTCGTGGCCTTCGTGTGGGCTTGAATCGCTTTAATTTTATGTTCATTGTCTTTCCACGGGGTATATGTCGGAGGAAGCATTATATTTATTGGCCTGTCTAAGGACAAACGTTCTCGGAAAATTAACACTGAACTACACTATGATGCAGAACACCTTTCTTGCAGCGTCTGCCTACATCCAGTGCAGAGCAGATCATTCCATTTCTCAATAACTGTTGATCAGCTAGTGGCACTGACAAGAGATTGCAGCTATGCTCATTAAATACACGCAGGAATCAATGACATAATATAGAGGAAGGTGAAGGTGTAATTGAACTATTATCAGTTACGTATTCCCTGTGTGTGTTTCGGGAACAGCCGCAAGCTTCTCGTAACTGGAGAACGTACATCCAGTGAGAATGTCTTTACTGAGCTATTGCGCTCCTTCAGTTCGTGGCGGCTGCAGGCTGCAGGACCACTGGGAAGGCGTTCTACGAAATTAACCTACGTTTGGCAGCTCAAGTAGTTGATTCGTCACGGCAGCGAACGTCGGTGCTCTCAGCTGCGTCCCCTAGAGCCAGAAGCGCTCGTTCCAGTTTTCTGTGTGCTAGTGTGAAACGGCCCAGAAATAGCGGGTACCAGAATACCAGAGACAGAGGAAGGCTCAACAGCCAATTGCTGGCATTGTTACTGGAACGAAGCGATCCTGTGACTTGATTAGGGAAGATTTAGGGATTCTATTATGGGATGTGGAAATGGGACATCTGACTTCCTATAGGATATTATCGACAGTGGACAGAGCGGAACGCTGGAACGTGGGCAGAACGGTGAGAGAGACGCAAACACTCGGCCAGTCGTGACTGATGCGCTGAACACCAACAGTGGCGGCTGACAAGTTAATAATTTCCCTTAAGCCCCAGCCTATCACCCAAATAATACCCAAGTTTTTTGCTCAGTTATTTAATATCGTGAGAGCTACATTTACAGTTAGCTATCAGTTTAGGTGCGATCTTTATGAACCAACTCCTTCGGAGCAAATGGTGCTATAGTTGCCGAAAACCCAGGAAATCGACGCAGCATTTTGCGTTTCCATTTAGAATATGCATGTCGTCACTGCCAACACAATTTGTATTTGATTATTGTTTGAATGCATGTACGCTGGCGGAAAAATTATTAGAACACCCTTTTAGAGGTTTCCATTTCACTCAAGATTCATTCTTGCAACAGTGCATATGGAGTACATGGAATGATGATATTTAAAGAACAATAGTGCAAGCGGTTTTGAGGTACCAGGTATCAACCCATGCTGAAACACCCACGTTAGAGGGTGGAGTAGCCTCCACTGGTGGCAATGCAGGTGCTGACTCTGGCATCCAGTTGTAACGTATTACTATCTTTACAACGTTTCTCATCGAGCAATATACGTTATCTCACATTTCTAGCTGCTTCTCTCACACAAATAATGATAAAAATTCAGAAATTCAGCGCCACCACCACCCCAAGGCCTTCCTAACCATTTAGACAAAAACGGAGCTGGAAAATTATTAGTTTAATTACTTTAATATTTCTTTAAGTAGTCAGATAAATAGCACTCCATGTCGTGCATAAAGCAACTTGATTAATTCAGGATTGGAAATCGCAGTAAGTGGGTAAGATCAACACCACAGAATTTATCTTTCACGTAGACTATTTATTGTATCTAAGTATTTGGTTGCACATCCTAGCTACACATAACCGGTGCCTGACTAGAAAAATTTCAGTAACAATTACGTGAGAATGTAACAGGGCACAAATTTACTACAGCAAGAAGAAACACAGAAAACAGGGGTGGGAGACAATGAAACCATTATCTCCTTTGCATTCATACCATAAAAATATCTCAGAGATTCGCGTTAAGATTCTACGCATTCACTACTCTGGACAGAGGTTTAACCAATGCACGAGGTTGTGAGATAATTATTCAACATACTAATTGCGCCTGTTGCTTGCAAACGGCCGAACTAGAGCACGTGGTCCATTCCGAATCAAACTGTTGTGCTGATTTGTAGAAAGCGCACGAAAGACCAGATATTCTTACAGAATTTTTAGTTCATTAACAAGCAAACTGTTAAAATAAAGCCTATTGCGTTGCCGTGGTGGACCAGAAGGGTGACTGATTACCAAACACGTGGCACAAAATCGACACACAAAGACAAAAGCAACTTCCACAAAATGTAAGGTTAAAAAATCATTAAAAATCATACTCGCTTCGACACAGTATTACACTCACGTA
The DNA here is from genome assembly GCF_023898315.1 of Schistocerca nitens. NCBI lineage: Eukaryota > Metazoa > Arthropoda > Insecta > Orthoptera > Acrididae > Schistocerca > Schistocerca nitens. The sequence goes on from NC_064618.1 coordinate 253,514,989, forward strand.
CGGTTGAAGTGATCCTAACCAGCTTTTTCTAATCAGATTTACCGTTTGAAATTCTACTTCATCGTTGTTCAAAATGCCAATGTAACTTCCACAGTTTTAACTCAAACACCCAAAACTCGCCTATTTAAAGTAAAACAATTACGGCACATTCGGAAAAATAACTCGCATCACACGCATCAGTTAAGCTGAAGTTCTGAAGTATTTCAACTGTTAAACATAACTAAGTCCTAACTCAGTCTGATTCCTATCACCTGAAACCACCCTTAAGAGCTACGATCCGTACTCACCAAGCGTTCACCGAAGAGTGCCGCATTCTCTTTCGAGGTTACCTAGCTCCCCGTCACCAACCTCACACACAAAAACAGCCTTCGACTAAGATGGGTAAACCTCTCTGTTTAGAGCTATTGGAAACCGCCGGCCGGAGTGGCCGAGCGGTTCTAGGCGCTTCAGTCTGGAACCGCGCGACCGCTATGGTCGCAGGTTCGAATCCTGCCTCGGGCATGGATGTGTGTGATGTCCTTAGGTTAGCTAGGTTTAAGTAGCTCTAAGTTCTAGGGGACTGATGACCTCAGCTGTTAAGTCCCATAGTGCTGAGAGCCATTTGAACCATTTTGAACCATTGGAAACCTAAGTTGGTCATCCTGTGCTCTCCTTCGAATGAGAATCTACATCTTCTGCGCCCAGCAGACGATAACCAACCCAGCGTTTCCCACTAAACAAAACAGAAGCCCCACATTAAAACACACATATAATATTCAATAGGCCTTATTTGAGTGCTCAGTCTTTCTAGAAGAGTTCATGAATTGAGCTAAAATCAGATAGTAAAGTGAATAAATTGTACCGAATTCGACAAGCGTCTTATGAAACGACTTCACGAAGACGTTTCACACTCAATCGAACAGATGGCGAATACTGTATTGGGTATTGGGGTACGTTATGCCACGTCTGCTCGACCTGTTCATGTAGTTCTGTAAGTGTTGTAGGTTGACGAGTCGCCCGAGTCACTTCTCTTCCCATCATACCCCACACGTACTCGGTTTGAGACAAGTCTGGAGATAATGCTGGCCAGGGAAGACGGTGCACGTCTTGCAGAACACGGTCAGTTTCACGGGCACTGTGTGCTGCTGCAACAACACATCACATTCCTGTTGCAATAACGGCAAAAGATCGGGTCACATAACATTCTGCACTTGCCAAGCGCTGGTCAGCGTTCCCTCCAGAAACAGAGGTGAACGAGAGTTGCAGCTTATCGCACCCCAGACCACTCTACGAGGCAGCGTTCGCCAGACCTCCGTTGTACGCTCAAACGACCATCACTTGCATGCGGACAGATCTTGCTTTCATCGTTCAAGATCACGGTGCGCCACTCCATCTTCCCAAGTGATCCTCTTGGACTCGACCAGTCCTGTAACTTTACTTCAGAGCATTCACACAAGGTTGGCGCCGGTGGTGACACCTACAACGTGCTGACATGAGGAAAGTTTCCAAACGATTTCTCATACACAAACAGCAGTTGACGGGCGTTACCTGGTGAAACGTTGTTGTGATGCCTCCTGTAGGGAGGAGAAATGCGTACCATTACGTTTCCGACTTTGATAAAAGTCGGATTGTAGCCTATCGCGATTGCGGTTTATCGTATCGCGACATTGCTGCTCCCGTTGGTCGACAAATCCTACGAACATGTCATGGTTTTTCTCCAATCTTGTTTTTGTCATTAACCACAATGTCATAACCGCCTCTCTGGTGCCTTTACCTTTCCTAAAGCCAATTGATTATCATATAATAGATTCGCAATTTTCTTCTGCATTCTTCTGTATATTATTCTTGTCAGACATTTGGATGCATCAGCTGTTAAGCTGATTGTGCTATAATTCTCGCACTTGTTGGGTCTTGCTGTCTTCGGAGGTATGTGGATGATGTTTTACTGAAAGTCTGATGATATGTCGGCAGTCTTACAGACTCCACACAACAAGGTGAATAGTCGTTTTGTTGATAATTGCCCCAATGATTTTATAAATTCCAAAAGAAACGAATCTATCCCTTCCGTCTTAATTTATTTTAACGCTTCCAAAGCTTTTGTAAATTTTGATTCTAATATTGGAAACCATATCTCTTCCCAGCCACCGAGCGAGGTGGCGCAGTGGTTAACACACTGGACTCACATTCGGGAGGACGACGGTTCAATCCCGTCTCCCTGGGCATCCTGATTTAGGTTTTCCGTGACTTCCCTAAATCACTTCAGGCAAATGCCGGGGTGGATCCTTTGAAAGGGCACGGCCGATTTCCTTCTCTAACCCGAGCTTACGCTCCGTCTCTAACGACCTCGTTGTCGACGGGACGTTAAACACTAATCTCCTCCTCCTCTTCCCAGCCGACTCCTCTTTCTTCTTCTATCATATCTTCAGAAAACCCGTCCCCTCATAGAGGACTTCAATCTACTCTTTCCGCCTGTTCGATTGCTCCTCTGCATTTGTGCAATTCCCATTGCACTCTTAATGTTTCCGTTCCTGCTTTTAATTTCACTGAATGTTGTTTTGATTTTCCTGTATGCTGTGTCAGTCCTTCCTACGCTCCTTTTCCGATTTCTTCATGTAGCCGTTTCGCCTTAGCTCCCCTGCACATCGTACTTATTTCATTCCTAACTGACTTGTATTTCTGCGCGGGATTAGCCGAGCGGTCTGGGGCGCTGCAGTCATAGACTTTGCGGCTGGAGGTTCGAATCCTACCTCGGGCATGGGTGTGTGTGTTTGTCCTTAGGATAATTTAGGTTAAGTAGTGTGTAAACTTAGGGACTGATGACCTTAGCCGTTAAGCCCAATAAGATTTCACACACACTTCTTTTTGACTTGTATTTCTGCATTCCTGAATTTCCCAGTAAATTTTTGTTCTACTTTCTTTCATCGGTCAGCTGAAGTGTTTCTTCTCTTACCCATGGTTGCTTGGCAGTTACCTTCCTTGTACCTACGTTTTTCTTTCCAAGTTCTGTGATTGCCTTTTCTAGGTTCTGTACCAGATGGATACTTCTGACATTCCAAGCTTAGACTCGTAGAAAGTTAGCCTTTCGTTGGTAATTCAAACTTTATCTCATGGTCACCTGCCAAGGGGGGCCTTGGCAGCCCCCTTCCGGAGATTGGAATGAGGGTCAGTCCGGAAAGTTTTGCCAGTGGAGAGATCCTCATGACTTTTCAGCAGTTATGGGTCACATGTCTTGTAGATACACATTGTGTATCTCTACTGCAGTGGCTTTCTTTTTACTTCAGCATCCTCATGCCGTCGATCATTGCGGATTCTTCCGGGATTCTTCCGCCTTTGGGGAGTAGTTTGCTACCCCATAAGGAAGAGAGTGCCCTGAACTGCTGTCTGCTCCTCCACCCTCTTTGACAAGGCTGTTGGCAGAAAAGGGTGACTTTATGCCAAATGTCTGACAGCCTCTACCGATGATTTTAATTTAAGCAGTTGCGAAGTTTGAACCCATGACCGAGTGCGTTTTTAATAACTAGTCAAAGACGCTACCCTAGACCACGGGTGCACCGCAGAAAGTTCAAGAAAGTGTAAAAACAGATATCATTCTTTCACATAAATAATTTAGAAGTGGGAGTAAGGAGTGCGACTATGCAGAGAGTGGGAGTATATGGGACACATTTTGGAATGTCGAGACTAACAAGATCTTTTAACTGGTTAACCGCCAGAAGCATAAGTAAGAAAGGGAGACCAGAACGTTGTAAGACACCATCTTACTCGTCGGCAATCACCAGAATTAGTTTTCATCCAATCAAAATTACATGACACCAAAGAACCCGGTGCTCAGAGTTTTCCTTGTTCAAAGCGCTCTGTGAATAGTCACTTGACCGGTGGATTTCTTCTCAGGCTTCGCTTCTAGACGACTTCTGCATATCCAGGCTCATCTGGGTCGGAAAGCTATCACCCTACTTAATTAACACAGTTAGGGAGAAGTTGTTGTTACCGAGTGAGTGACTGGTTTTGCAACCACTTCAGCTGCCACTGACAGGTTATAAGTATGATGAGAAGCGGCTGCAACTGTGAAGCGAAGTGAAGGAAACGCAACGTCATTTGTGATGTTCTGTAACTTTAATCTTCGTTCTGAGAACTTTTTTGCAATCAGAGATTCAACATGCTTTCAGCTACAGCAACTGACGCACATGCTTATCCTTCTGTATGAATTTTCTACTTCTATAAACTAGCCGTTGGCAATCACGGAATGATTACGGCGAACGTAAATATTTTGTGCAGATACGCGTTTACATCAATCACATTCCAGATCACTTGTCCAAGTTTTCCAAGGCACTAATTAATTCATTTCAGTGATCATGCAATTTGTTTATGGCGAATTTGATTACGTACCTGTAATAAACAGAGTTAATTGAGATCATTGTTTAATCACGTAGTCAGATGAATTCCTTTATCACTATTTCATGGAGGATGATTTACTAGTGTCAGATATCACAGGGTCAAATTAATACAATGAGGTGACAGAAGTCGTCGGATAGTGATTTCCACATATCCGGATGACTATAGTATCGCATACCATGGTATAAAAGGATAGTGCATCGGTGGGTCTGTCATTTGTACGAGGTGTGGCTAGAAAAAAACCGGACTAGTACTGGTGAAACAATAAAACGAATGCAATAAGGCGGAAAGTCGCGTGGCCTGTCACGTGACTCTCGCTACGCCTACTGCTCGAGTTTCATCTGCCTCCTGCACTCAGTCTGCCCGTGGCGTCTGTTTTAAGTAGTTGAAGTTTTGTCTGTGCGTCGGAAAATGTTGAGTGTACAGGAAGAACAGCGTGTTAACATCAAATTTTGTCTTACAAAATGTTATTACTTGCGATGAATCGTGGTTTTTTACTTACGCTCCCGAAACTAAACGCCAATCGATGCATTGGAAAACTCCTGGTTCTCCACGACAAAAAAAAGCACGAATGTCAAAATCGAAATTCAAGGCAATGATGATTGTTTTTTTTTTGACATCAAAGGGATTGTACACATTGATTGGGTACCAGAGGGACAAACAGTGAATCAGCATTACTACATTGTAACCTTCCAAGAAAATTTTTAAAATGACAATATTTAATAGAAATGGAGCCAAGTGTAAGCTCCCCAGAGAAATTTTGAAATACAAAGACAATTAAATAAAAATTAGCTATCTGACCCAAGTATAAGTTCCTAACAAAATGAAAGTCAATTCAATGATAATGAAAATCTCAGTGACAATGGAAACGCAAATAGACCGAAATGTCGATCTTTGGCCCTGTGCGAAATCAGAATTAATTTCTTACCTCAGTATAACTGCATGTCAAAGTACTGCTCTTATTGTTGGCCGCGGCTTGGAGGAAATGCGTTGCAAGTACTTTTTTTTTTAATTTAACTGAAAATTTTCTTTAAGGAAATGCAAGGGAATCAAATGATTTTTTTTGTTAAAATTGCTTTGAAATCAAAATTATTGTTGGGGCGATTATTGCACAAATTAGTTACAGTTAATTTACATCGTTAGCTGAGCGCAATGCTGCTTAATAATATACCTCGTCCTGAATCATGACCAGAGTGCGATGTCGACACCCGCCGACTGCTCACACACAACTAAACTCTCTCGCATCTAGACCGCGACTGCTCTTCGCTACCACTACCGACAGACTCCTGTTCGCTACTGTACTGCTACAGCGCTATCGCGCTACTGCACGCAACAGAGCTGAACATGCTCTTTAGTCAGAGATTTTTACCATGCCTCACCATCGCTGCCATCGAGTACATACGCCTTTCATAACCCTCCACTGGGGGGGCAAAAATTTGGCAGCGATGGTGAGTCATTTGGACTTGCCATCGTAACAATTTTTTTTTGTTTTTTTAACTAATTAACTTTTACAATTTGCAAAATATTCACTTGTAGTACAAAATGTGAGTACAAAACATATTAGCAAATCAGAAAAATGTATATACAAATTATTTGACAGATAACAAAGTGCACACGCACTGTAAGATTCTGTAGCATTTTCAGAACAAATAAATAGAATGGCAAAATAACGTGTTGACAAGTGACATGAGTGCACATGCACTGCAGTTCAGAACAAATCGAAAAAAATGTCTTTAGCATTTTCACAATAAATAAACATAATGGCAAAAATCATGTCGACAGGTGACATAAGTGTACTTGCACTGGAGTTCAACAAATCGAAAAGAAATGTATAGGCCATGAACATAAATGATGTTAGCTAAAATGATTTTCACTATTAGGATAGGAAAGGAAAGGATTGCATCATGGTTGTAGCACTTTAATTTGCACACAGCTGCACTGGAAGTCCATATCTTTCCACAGAATCACAACACCAAGTGATACAATCTGCAGTTCAGAAGCATTTATCAACGTATCAAGACACTGAAACGTCGTAGTAATATTCCATGCTATCATTTGGCAGTACACCAGGTACACCAAACAGTGGGACCATAATAACGTCTTCATCGCTCACGGTGGTGGACAGCATGTCGTGTCAACACCACGCTCTTAAGAGGCACACCAACGTAGAATTAGTGCAAAAACCAAATATAGTGCTCCATGATAATGAGGATGGACAAGACAATGGATGTTACAATAATTTCAGGTAGTTAGGTCAGAAGGTGAAGGACATTAACTAACACACAAGTCTTCATTAGTGATTACATAAGTAGTTTGCGGCATCCATAGTCTAGTTATTGAACATTTCTGTACCATGTATTTTAGTATTACAGAATAATGTTCATAAAATTAAATTATTGCCATCATGGGTAGTCGTATTACAATAAACAGCGGCAGTCTTGGGCCAGTTACAAACCATATTACAGAATAATGTTCATAAAATTAAATTATTGCCATCATGGGTAGTCATATTACAATAAACAGCGGCAATCTTTGTCCAGTTACAAACCATGTTTAGTATGACAGAATAATGTTCATCAGAAGTCTTAATTACATTAATTATTGGCACTCAGTGGCCATTTACTAAAATCATTATTGAAAACAAGAGCTAATTAATGGCATAATTAATAACATAATTTATATAGTTACATTAATTATTGGCACTCAGTGGCCAGCAAGTATTGAATAGTATAAAACATTGTTCATCATTCAGTATTATTCAGATCATTAAGAAGTCATTATAAAAAATCAGTTAATTACAATCATAGCATTAATAATCATGGGCATTATAAGTAGTCTCATTACAATAAACAGTGGCAATTATTAGCCAGTTACAAAATTACAATCATAGCATTAATAATCATGGGCATTATAAGTAGTCTCATTACAATAAACAGTGGCAGTTATTAGCCAGTTACAAAATTACAATCATAGCATTAATAATCATGGGCATTATAAGTAGTCTCATTACAATAAACAGTGGGAATTATTAGCCAGTTACAAAGCATTATATATATATATATTTTATATATTTTTTTTGTATCATTAAGAAGTCATTATTCAAGTGACATACTATTCAGAGCTGATCAGTATTATTCAGAATTATCATAAACTAGTGACATTATATGAGACTGGTAATACAATTTTTTTTTTGTGCTAGCAATGCATTGCTTTGGGTAATTATAAGGGAAAGCAAGAAGAAATAAGAGAAAAAATTGCTTCTAGGTTGTTCCTATAAATGAAAAATGTGTGACGTCATTCGTCAGCTGTACCAAGGTTGTGACACAAGGTAGTATATGTGATCACATGTGTAAATGATATACACAAATGGGTAAAAAAATTGCAAGTATTAGAACAGGTATAATAAGTAACAAGTTTAGTAAGTATCGTGAAAAGCTTCTCCTGGACAAAATACAAAATGGATTATTGAGCTGAAAGAAGAAATGCAGACTATGCTGAAAAGTAGTGAACTTCGAATTAACAGGTAGTGAAATGTGTATAAAAAATGTGTTCCATAGCTGTCCTTTCCAAAACCTTCAGTCATCCTACTACGCAATATAACACCTGCTGTCAAAGCCAACTGCAACAAATACTTAAATAGCTACATAGCATAAATACATAAACTTCAACATCATCCTCATCTGTAAAGAAAAAAACTTCATTATCCATATTATCATAACTTCACTATCGTCATCACCTGTAAAGAAAAACTTCATTATCCATATTAGTATATTCTTCATCATTATTCATCATCAGCATTCATTATCATCTGCAAAAATCACTTCATTATTCATCACAGAACTATTCCTTATCTCTAGCATATTTCATCACTTAAAACTAAGATGTGTAGTTCTGTCTGACAGCTTGCATCAATCGCCTTGTATTCTGAAAGAAAAGATTAGTTAAGACTGCTATTCTGCGATGTGTATAGTATATTCTTGTTAATGCTTGTTAATTCTGATCCATTTACTCGTCCTCATAAGGTTTTGTATTTTCTTTCATCTATTCCGTAGGTGAAATTCCCATTCTGTTTAATTTATTTCCTTTACGCATCATTTCTTTCTGAAACTGATGAACAAAGATTAATGTCTTGTATTTAAATCATATACCCATTAGATAATGACTGGTTAATGGTGACACAATTAAGCATACAGCATAACATGACAGAAAACGTAATATGTCAAAAGCATAGACAGTGTTCAAAGGCAAAAAGTGTACAGAGAATATCATAATGCAGCAGCAAAAAACAAAAAGGAAAATGTAAAACAGTCACGATGTTGAGATATCATAGGGCAAAAAATGTCAAAGTCAACTGGTGTGTGTTATACCTTAACTAGTTCACAGTGCATACAAACAAAACATGAAAACAATCGTACATACATAAGAAAGACAAAATGTGACATTCGTTGTGTTCAGCTTGTATGTAGTGTAGTTAATAGAGGCGATAATTAAAGACTTTAATGGAGAGAGAATTTGATAAAATTAATGCGTCACTACAGAGAATTGCATAATTATTCATAAAATGCGTAAGTTCATCTGGAAAATATGCACGGTCTAGTGTGTAACGACAAGAAGAGCGACCTGCTAACCTTACCTTGCCGGGCACTTGCCAAGAAAAAATACGATAATCATCAATAAGTAGTCACATAAATATAATTGCATAAGTGGTCATAAAAATGTGTAAGTTCATCTGGAAAATATGCACGGTCTGATGTGTAACGACAAGAAGAGCGACCTGCTAACCTTACCTTGCCGGGCACTTGCCAAGAAAAAATACGATAATCATAAAAATGTGTAAGTTCATCTGGAAAATATGCACGGTCTGATGTGTAACGACAAGAAGAGCGACCTGCTAACCTTACCTTGCCGGGCACTTGCCAAGAAAAAATACGATAATCATCAATAAGTAGTCACATAAATATAATTGCAGAAATGTTCATAAAAATTAGCAAATAGCATTACGGCGTGATAAATCATAAAGTATGTTCACTCAATAAAGGGTTTTATGTTTGACCAATGGTGGTTGCCTTTCGATTTCCTGGTTCTCAGAGTTTCGACGTGTACAACATTGGGGTGAGGAATTCTGCGAATCCGATATGGACCTGCGTACAGAAGTTCAAATTTACTGCACTTACCTTTTAATTTGCTGGATAAATAGTGTGTACGTACTAATATCTTCTGTCCAACGTGAAAGTCTCGGCGTGTACCAACCTGTTTTTGCTGTCTTCTCCGGCGCTCTGCGGCACGTTTGATGTTGTTCAGCGCAATGTCAATTATTTCGTGGTGTCGTAATCGACGAGATGTAGGAAATGTTACTAATTCTTTAATTTTGTTTGGTGGTTCAACGTTTTTCAGTATTACAGACGGAGATAGCATAGTGGATTCATTTGGAATGGAATTAATTACATCTTGGAATGAGTGTATGTGTGTGTCCCAATTAACATGTCTTTTGTGGCAGTATATTCTACACAGTTTACCAATTTCTTTCATTAATCGTTCACAAGGGTTCGATGAAGCGTGGTACTTGGATATATAAATCGGAGAAATGTTTCTAGCTCGTAACATGCGTGTCCATATAGCAGAACGAAATTGTGGTCCATTGTCAGAAATTACTTTCATCACATGCCCTACATGAAATAGAAAATGTTTTACAAAAGCTTTCGAAACAGTTTTAGCAGTAGCTTTGCGTAACGGAGTGAAAGTAACAAATTTTGAAGTGAGTTCAACAGCGACAAAGATGTAGCACAAACCTCTATTAGTTCTCGGAATTGGACCAAAAATGTCTACTGCCGCCATATGTCTTAATTTAACAGGTATAATGGGATATAATGGAGGAATGTGTGAAGTTGTGTCAGACTTAGCTTTCTGGCAAATTTTACATGACGCTAAAACTCGTCGTATACGTTTTTCCATGTTTGAAAAATAACAGTTCTGTCTCAGTATAAGAAAACGTTTTCTGGCTCCGTAATGTGCGTAGCTTAAATGAGTGTACCAGATTAATTTGTTAACCAGTTCGTCAGGAATGCATAATAACCAATTGTTGCTGTCTGGATGAGAGCGGCGAAACAGAATGTCATAGCGTACAGTGTAGTGGTTTCTAATCGTAACATTATTCTTATCTTGCCAAAGGTGTTTAATTTCTTTCCACACATTGTCTTTACTTTGCTCTTTTGCTATGTCCTGTAATGACGACGAAATAAAATTTTCAAATGCAACTTGCTGAATGTACATAACGCTGAAATTTGCTTTGCAGAAGTTGTTTGCTACGTCTTGCTGATTGTTGCTCAGAGAACGCGATAGTGCGTCTGCTATAACATTTTGTGTGCCGGGAATGTGAACAATCGTAAAATTAAATTCCTGTAAATACAGCTTCCATCTGCTTAATCTGTCATGAGTAAATTTAGCCGAAAGTAAAAGTTGTATAGCTCTGTGGTCTGTGTAAACGGTGGTATGTCTGCCATAAAGGAAGTGTCGAAATCTCGTAAAAGCCCATACAACACATACTGTTTCCAATTCTGTAACGGAATAATTTCGTTCAGCGGGTGACAAAATGCGGCTTGCAAATGCAATGTTTTTAATTATTTTAGAACCATCTTCTTCAATTTTCTGAAAAATATGTACGCCTAAAGCGGTGTTGGAACTGTCGGTGGCAATGGAAAAATTTCGAGTAAGATCTGGGTGCGATAAAAGTGGTGCATTCAACAAAGCATGTTTCAGGTTCACGAATTCAGAATGTGCTTGCTTATCCCATGACCAAATAGTGTTTTTACCTGTTAGTTGGCATAATCTAGGTGTGTCTAAAGCATAGTGATGAATAAATTTGCGAAAAAGTTAATTAAGCCCAAAAAACTACGTAATTGTTTCTTCGTTGTAGGAACAGTAATGTCACGTAGAGCTTGAAGTTTTTCCGGATCAGGTGCAATGCCTTCTGCTGAAATTACGTGTCCAAGAAATTTTATAGAAGTTTTGCCAAAGTGCGATTTACTGAGGTTAACTGTAAGTCCTTGTGCATGGAAAGTTTGCAACAGTCGTTCAAGAATCATATTGTGTTCAGACCAGTTAGCTTCTGCGATAAGAATGTCGTCTACGTACGTTGTAATTCTGTCTTTAAGTTCTGTCGGAAGTATCGTGTTCAAACCGCGAATAAAAGCTGCAGAGGAAATAGTTAAGCCGAACGGTAATTTACAAAATTGATAAGTCACCAAAACAGAGAAAAGCTGTGTACTTTCTGCAATTCGGATGAAGTTGAATTTGCCAAAATCCCGATTTCAAATCTAATGTGGAATAAATAGCTGTACCGTGAAATTTCTGTAGTAGTTCTTCTAAAGTCTGTGGTCGATCTGTTTCATTAATAATTATGTCATTGATATGACGTGAATCAAGTACGAGGCGAAGAGAGCCATCTTTTTTCTTAACAATATGTAGCGGGTTTATGTACGGACTAACTGCCGGTTCTATAATTCCTTGGTCGAGCATATCCTGCAACTCTTTTTTAACTTGTTCTCTGTGGATATACGGAATAGGATAATGTTTTGCTTTAAACGTGTCATGCTGTTTGACTTGAAATTCGTACATAAATCCGGACATAGTACCAGGAATGTTGTCAAAAACTGGAGCTTGCTGTAAAAGAATTTTGTGTAATTGCGTTCGTTCATCGTCTGTATTTGCACTGCTTTGTTTAACTTTGTCAGAAATCATTTGCATTACGTCGTAGTCAGCTTCGTCTGGAATGTTATAGTTATGTACGTACGTATCTGTGAACAATGTGGGATTACAGTCTATGTTACGTGTTGTGGAAATGACCTCTGTACGATTAATTGTTTGTTCTTCCGCAGATAAGGAATGCTGAAATTCTAAGGCCAATTGTACATTTTCGTCCTTCAACATTAAATAAGAATTTTGAAAATCAACCACTGCGTCGTGTTGTACGAGAAAGTTCGTGCCTAAAATAACGTCTGTTGTCAATAAAGGAACAATCCAAAAATTTGAGTGAAAAGTACGACCTCCAATACAAAATGATAAATGCGTCTGTAATTTCACATCCACTCCTTTACTCGATACTGCTCCTTTCACTTTCGTTTTGCCTAAAGGTAATGTGGGATAGGTATTCTCTTTGTTGCACTCGTTGAAAGTCTCCTCATTTATAACTGACATAGGTGATCCGGAATCAATTACTGCTGAAAATTTCGATGAACCAATTTTAATTTCGATGACAGGGTGTGAAATAGTTTTCTGAACAATTGGTCTTTCCAGTAAGAGTGTGTCTCTGATGTCATCGAAAGTAATAACATTTTTGTGAACAACATTCTGCGTGTCAAAACTAGTGCTTGTATTATCGGAAGATGCGACGTGTACAGTATCTAGTCAAATTCTATCTGACGTGTTATTATTATCAGGAGGATTCCGTGGCATTTCTACTATTTGAACTGTTCTACTACTTCTTCCAGACGTATTACGCTCTGGATGATACCTACTGTCGGGTTCATTCATGAGAATAGGTTCTTGTGGATAATTCTGCTGTTGGTATGACCGACTGTTGTTAGATGTACGCTGAAAATTGTCGTCATTATTTTTACGTCTGTCGTAATAGTTATTCCTATACGGTGCATTGCGATAGGAATTAAAATACTGCGTTTTCTGTACGTAGTTATTCCTTTGCTGTCGTGCGCTACTATTTGTTGGATCTGGGACTATACGTGCACGCGGCGAAACATTAAAGCTTGGTTGACCTTGTAGACTGCATTGTTGGTTACGTATGCTAAGCGGCTGACTTTCATGCTGTTGTGGTGAAAATCATGTATTGTTATAAAAATGTGGTTGCTGTTGCTGCTAATTTTACATATACTGATGATTAAATTTTTGTCTGTTATTAAAATTACGGCGGTAGTTCTGGAGTGCCTAAAGAGAACTGTCACTTTCGGTAAAAATTTGTCACATCGGGTTTTCATTACATATTTCTTAATACTAGGTAGAGCAATAGTTAAAGAGCTGTTTTGATAGATATAAAGGATAGTAGAAGAGAAGGCAGCAGTGCAGAAAACTAAAGATGAAACAGCACTACTACAGCTCGGGGCCCTATGCTCGCTACTGCACGTATTCATTAAAGCGTAATGAATCCCCTGAGGTCAATTACGCACTGCAAATACATTTCAGCTTTTGTGTTATAGGCAATGGCGGTAAAAATCCAAAAACAAATTGTTGTATCCTTGCTAATTCCAGTTTCTGCATTACAGGTAATAGCGGTGAAAGTACAAAAATAAATTGTCTTCTACAGTGCAAATCGTGTATCTGTGCTCTGTCATTATTAATTTCCTTAGATTTTCTTGCGGATAAAAATTGCTCATAATCTACGTTCTCGTCACTGAATTTTAGAACACGTTCAGGTTTGTGTGTGAATCTGCTCGTCTGTGTCATTTCACGTTTAAAGTTACGTAGCTTTTCAGATTTTAAGTCGCGTAGTTTTTTGGATTTTAAGTCGCATAGTCTCTGTAAATTGCTCAAATTATACGCGCTGCGTGACTCTGACAAATGCTCGAAAAGTGGCGTCTGCTGTGATGTGTTATTAACTGAAATACTTTTCATCTCTGTTACTTCTTGCTGTAAACTTGACAGTTTTCGACGCAATGTGTTATTAGATGAATCTATCTCATTAACAGTCTGCTGTAGATTTTGAAATTCCGGTGTTTGATTAAATGAAACCGGTGAAGTATCGTCTGATTTATTGTCATTAGTATTTTCGATGACATCAATACGACTGGCCAATTCATCACATTTTTCAGTCAGTATTTTTACCTGATCATCGGTTTTAGTGTCAGTGGCATTAATCTGGTTTTGCAATTTACGTGTAGTTTCGTTCAGTTTTCTAACGTCAGCTTTGACGACATCGGAATCCTGTGTTAGTTCTAATTGTTCGAATCTGTCTGTCACTATCTGAATATCCGCTGTGTGTGTATCTGTTTTTGATTTAAGGTCAGAAATCTCATCACGTAATTCCGCGTTCAACTGTTTGATGGAATTAATTTCGTCGGACACTGTGGCAATATTGTTGTCTACATATGTTTTCGCCTTCGCAAACATTTTACGTTTGTCTTCCTGTCTCTGAGCAGTGATTGTTTCCATTACTTGACGTTTTACTTTATTTTGATCCTCAATAAATTTGCGGAAACGCGTATCACTGTTTTGTATGTGAACACTAAGACGTTCATTAATTTGAGAGTTCTGTTGTTCGAATTTCGCGTCAATCTTTTCATCCATTGTGCGCGAAAGTTCTGCTGTCATTGCTTTAAACTCGTCCCGTAATTGTATAGTCTTTTCAGAGCATTGTTTAGCGACTCCGCTAATTTCGTCTCTGAGTGTTTCTGTTGCAGCTGTTTGCAATTCCCTTAATTCCTGAGCAACAGACTTAATTTCTTCGCCACTTTTTCTTGAACAAGCCTCAATTTCTTCGCGTAACTGTTCCTTAGTGTCATGACACTGCGCGGCAACGGCTCTGATTTGTTCACTAAGCTGCCTAGAAATGTTGTCTAATTTTTCACTCTGTTTGTCTAATTTTTCATTAAACTGTTTGGAAGTGTTGTCTTGTTTTTCAAGAACTTGTAGCAATAATCCCATCAATTGATCCGAGGTAACATTACCTACTTTATTCACTGTGTTGTTTAATGGTGGATCTAAAATTGTCTCGCTTTCTGTAACCATTTGGTTATTCTGAGATTCACAAAAAGGTTTGTCAGTCGGATGTACACTGTCAGACATTATTTCGGAACCAAATAAATCCGTCGTACCTTCTGTATCCTGTCCATTTTCATTAGACAAATTTGTCTGTGCGTTACTTGAACTTTCCAAACCGGGTGTGTTAAGCTGGGCAGCGCTCATTACAATAGTGCGCCCCGCGTCATCAGTTGTCGTCAAATTAACAGAGGAGACAATTGAGTTCGTTTGTTCATCAGTAAGGTAAAAATTGTCATTAGTCGTTCGAACGCATTGATTGTCAGTGAACGCAGCATTGTCATCATTACACTGCGTGTCACAAGTCCTACCGGTAAAATTGTTTGAGTCGGTAACTTCATTCACTACACCTCGCGACGTACTATTAATAGTCTTTCGCGTCATTTTTACAATAGTCACAATTAATCACAAAACAAATAAGCACAATGCTAAAGCGACACACAAATACAACAGAGCAACGAATTGCCGATGATCTGTGGAAAGAAATTCACAAATCAGTAAAAGCGTTGCGCCAAATGCTAATTATATTTAAACAAATAAGAGCAGATATCTGACTGTTTTTCAAAAGATTCTCAACGAAATACGATCCTGGACCGGGTGTCGCCAAGTGTAACCTTCCAAAAAAATTTTTAAAATGACAATATTTAATAGAAATGGAGCCAAGTGTAAGCTCCCCAGAGAAATTTTGAAATACAAAGACAATTAAATAAAAATTAGCTATCTGACCCAAGTATAAGTTCCTAACAAAATGAAAGTCAATTCAATGATAATGAAAATCTCAGTGACAATGGAAACGCAAATAGACCGAAATGTCGATCTTTGGCCCTGTGCGAAATCAGAATTAATTTCTTACCTCAGTATAACTGCATGTCAAAGTTCTGCTCTTATTGTTGGCCGCGGCTTGGAGGAAATGCGTTGCAAGTACTTTTTTTTTTAATTTAACTGAAAATTTTCTTTAAGGAAATGCAAGGGAATCAAATGATTTTTTTTTGTTAAAATTGCTTTGAAATCAAAATTATTATTGGGGCGATTATTGCACAAATTAGTTACAGTTAATTTACATCGTTAGCTGAGCGCAATGCTGCTTAATAATATACCTCGTCCTGAATCATGACCAGAGTGCGATGTCGACACCCGCCGACTGCTCACACACAACTAAACTCTCTCGCATCTAGACCGCGACTGCTCTTCGCTACTACTACCGACAGACTCCTGTTCGCTACTGTACTGCTACAGCGCTATCGCGCTACTGCACGCAACAGAGCTGAACATGCTCTCAGGTCAGAGATTTTTACCATGGCTCACCATCGCTGCCATCGAGTACATACGCCTTTCAACATTAGCGTCCTGGCTACCCTACGTGAGCGAGTACGGAGAAAACGGAACGATTTGTGGAGAAAAAAGTCATGGATCCTTTACCAAGACAGTGCTCCAGCTCACAGTGCGTTGTCAGTGAAGACGTTTTTGGCAAAACACAACATTCCCATCTTAGATCATCCACCCTACTCACCTGATTTGGCCCCCTGTCTCTTTTTTCTTTTCCCTAAAGTCAAGTCAGCTTTGAAAGGAACTAGATTTGAGACTGCTGAAGCAGTAAAAGAAAAAGCGACGGAAGTAATGTATGGACTTACCGAAAATGATCTGCAGCATTGCTATGAACAGTGGAAAATTCGTATGGAGCGGTGTAGAGACCGAGGAGGAGAGTACATTGAAGGAGATAACATGAAATTGTAAATAATTGTAAATAAATGTTTTTTCCAGCATCAGTCCGGTTTTTTTCTAGCCGCACCTCGTATTCAGGTGATTCATGTGAAAGCTTTCCGACATGATCATGGCCGCACTGCGGGTATTAACACAATTTCAACACCGGATGACAGCTGGAGCTAGACACATGAGACATTTCATTTAAGAAATAGAGAATTCAGTGTGCCGAGCTGCACAGTGCCACGAATGTGCCGAGAATACCAAATTTCAGGCGTTACCTCTCACCACGGACAACGTAGTGGCCGACGGCCATTAATTTAACGATCCAGAGTAGCGGCGTTTGCTTAGAATTGTCAGTGCTAACAGACAAGCTACACTGTGCAGCATAGCCGCAGAAATCAATTGCGGCGTACAATCTGTTACGATAGAGCGGGCAAACTGGACTTTAATGAGCTATGACAGCGTTTACTAACAGCACTACATCGCGTGCAGCGCCTTTCCTGGCCTTCCGACCGTATCGGCTTGACTTAGGTGACTATTAAACCGTTGCGTTCTCAGACTACAGATTTCATTTGGTAAGAGCAGCTCCGTAAACCCCACGAAGCCATGGAACCAGGCTGTCAACAATGTACTGTGCAAGCTGGTGGCGGCTCCATAATGATGCGGGCTGTGTTTACATGGAGTGGACGTGTTCCTCTGGTCCAACTTAACCGATAATTGACTGAAAATGGTTATGTTCGGCTATTTAGAGATCATTTTCAGCCTTTCATAGACGTCTTGTTCCCAGTTAAGGGCAGACGCAGACCATTCTACATACTGATATTTAAACTTCGATGTCTCCTACAACATTACACTTATAAATTTAAAACTTGACACTATTGTGTAGTACATAATGAACTATAGTCTCTGCAGTTTTTGTTTGATCATGTTCATGTAATTTCATTTTATAAGGATTTGAATTTTTAATTACCAATGTACATATAATGTACCTTTTCTCATAAACTATTCAAGCATTATAGCTGAAACTTTATAGTATACTTTGTAACACCATAGCTCTACTGCTGTGCTGATTTAATTTTACTTTTGTTTCATTTAATGTTAAATCGCTGAGCTCCTGTAACTGTGTGCGATTGAATCGATAGCATAAAACTGTATATTTCTTTCTTTGCACAAACTTTGAGTCATGGTCTGATTGTATGCTGTGTAGCATATCTCTCGTTTAAATGCTTTGTCCCATTTGGAGGGAATAAAACTTACTGTATATGATTGTAATTTTGTGTGAATAATTTTTGGTAGAAATGTCAATATGTGCAAATGTTCTGTTTTATTTAATGTATTTGGTTGCTGTTATGTAAATTGCTGATCCTCACTTAGGGCTTTTAGTTATTCTATGTGTAAAAGTTGTTGTGGTTTCCCCCGGGAACGGAAATGTGTAGCGCGCGCAAATTGTGGTTGGCTTAGGTGGAAAAGGTGGAACTGATAGTCAGTCGGGGACGAGCCAGCAGTCGGGGATGAGCTACGAGTCCGTGCACTGCCGTGTAAAAGTTGCATAGTGCTGGTTTCGAGAGAGGCTTTTCTGTTATTTTCCAATGCCTCGGATGGATGGATAAATAGCTGGGCTATTCTGGAATTTGTATCTATCATCGCCACCAAGAAATGACAGAGTCCAGCAATTCTGCCTGCAATTCCACCTACCAACATGCAGTTGCCACCACATTGCGCAATCATTGCAACGTAACACTATAATGATGTACAGTGAAGGATCAGCTTAATGGATGTGTTATTGTGCTGAAATATAAGGTAATTTATATCTGAATTTATGTACCTACCTTGACTTTTCTCCTCATCATAACACCTCTCAGGGTCCTCTCCGTTTGAACTAAAGTGATTACCGAGTGTCCTTACTGAAAGTACGTTAAAAATCCAGTTTTCTAATTAATGCCTCTTGAACATAGTAAAGTGAAAGTTCAAATTAATGTGGCAAGAGAGTGAGTTAGAGTTAATGATGCTTGCTGAAAATAACATTCTTATTAAAAATGCTTATTAATGTGTTGTTGCCAACTTCAAATTAAAATCTCTCAAGACTGAGGCTTATAGAGTTTTGCTTAGTAAATGATCACAGTACTGTCTGTTGTTGATCTCAGAAAGTGGGTCAGTGTCTTACATTAATGTTAAATTTATGTCTCACGGTAGTAAAAGTAGAAATCTGCATAGTAGGAAATTATATGTTCATGATTACTAAGTGCTTGTGTCTCTTGTGTGCATATTAACAGTATAAAGACCACTCAGTTTGTGTAAGCCCTGAAAGTGATAGTG
Organism: Schistocerca nitens; assembly: GCF_023898315.1. NCBI lineage: Eukaryota > Metazoa > Arthropoda > Insecta > Orthoptera > Acrididae > Schistocerca > Schistocerca nitens. The sequence goes on from NC_064618.1 coordinate 253,534,141, forward strand.
TTTTTCTGTACCTGTTATAATTTTGCAAATAGTTTGTGCTGCTCCAGTTGTTAGCTTCAATCTTAAAACATATGTGTGTCAGAGTTCATTGCATTCGCGTGTGGCCAAGTGTAGGTTGTGTTTGTCCATTAGAGTTACTAATAACTACTTTCTTGAACGAGAATGTTAATCATTCTCTTGCCTAGTTAGGCTGGCGGCCGTTTTCTTTATCCGTTGAACAGTGCAGATAAACAAAATTTTGTTTGGTACTGTTCAAATATTTACGTAATTCTGACTTTCATTTCCGATAAGCCACCTCCGTTAGGGACAACACGGTCAACATAACAAAATTCATCTCAGAGGGTAACACTGCTCTGTTGCTTTGTACCATAATTGCTTTTACAAAATAGTTTTATGTCACAACCTGTTTCTAGCATTGAGGTTATGGTATAACAGTAGCAGACGGGAGTGTTATACGTGGCGCCGCGTGACAGGGCGTTGTTCGATTTGCACTGACAAGCGGAAAAAAAATTATAAATAGCTAGCATTTTACAAACATATAGTGAACATAAAACGTCCAGCGGCACGAACCTGTAATTTATTTGACAGAACGGGTAATGAAAGTTCAGCTTAAATTGAAAATAAAAGGTATTGATACTTAATATTAATTAAAATGGGCAGGAAACTAGAAGTGAACCTAGATACGCGAGAGCAGAATGCGATCGAGAACAGTTCAGGCAGCACACCAACAGATGGCATTACGCGCGACTTAAATTACGTACGCTACCACGCCGATGTCAATAAACAGATAGAAGCTATGAATGTCGCTCGTACTAAGGAAGACAATATGAGCGATGTTGTGGAAGACAGTGGCTATGTCAATGAATCGCGGGATATGTTTGAATCACCAAAAACTGAAAGGGAAGTAGGACTCGAACACAAAAATGTAGCAGAACCTAAAAGTGAAAAGAATCCAGATATGATAGACGTGACCGTTCGTGCTCGGACCAGCGGTTGCCGGAGCAGCATACATTGCACTTGGCAGCACGCACAAATGGCAGACGTCAGAACAAGATGGCTGCCGTAGAGAGAGACAGAAGAGGCGGGATCGGACACTTCCGATGGCCGGTTTCAGTAGTAAATGAATGTAAAAATGGAAATAAAGTTAATATGTCATATGATAAAGATAACTCAGTATCGGAATCGTGCGAAAAGACTTTATTAAAGAATGAAAGGGAGACAGAAAAGGCGAGTGAAAAGGGGAATATTGGCACTGTTAATGATGTGTATGAGGTAAAAGACGTAGATGTGGGGGAGGTTATGATGAATAAAGAGGAAAGGGAGGTAGAATATGCCACGCAAAAGACGTTTCCACAATTAAAAATAGGTGAAAATGATGTAAAGGAGGACGTTAATGAACATTGCATTATAAACAGTGCAGACAAAATTGTTGTTGATGGAAAGGTGTTTTATGATTCTAATGCAGAAGGGTCTAGTATGTATTTCGCACGATTACCTGAGAATAATAACAAAGGGAAAAATGGAATGAAAGTTATCGAAGTACATGACGATTATACTAAATACGAAGTTAAGGCCGAAATCGTTCAAAGTGATATAACAGAAGTGTCTGACTGTCCAAACGATGTGCATTGTGTAGAAAATGAGTCAAAAAACGAAGTGGCTGAAACATCTAGTGATAATCTGCCTCACTGTTTAAAAGTTGCCTTACTGTTCGAATCTGATAACGAAATAGAACCTAGTGATAGCTCAGACGAAGGAGAGACGACAGATTCAGATACAGATGAGTTTTCGGAGGTAGACAAACATACTTATACCTTTACAGAAAGAGGTTACGAAAAAATTAACGACATCTTTTCGAAACAAAATCCGGAATGTGTAACTGAAACAAAACCGAAACAGCCGCCGGATGACACTATATTAGGGCAGGCTTTACTTAATGTAATGACAGAAATAGATATACAGAAACCTAAAGAATGTCCGGAGATAAATATAGCAGAACGTGAACTGTTAAAGATCTGTAAAGATGTAGAGGTCCACAAACCCAAAAAGCCACCTGATATACAACTGAAATCAGTAGGTAATATTTCCTGGAAAGACATTATGGTTGAGCAGGATTTGTTATGGGAAGAACAGGAGGAAAAGGAACAGAGAATTATTAAACAAACTATAATACCTGTAAATGTTTGTAATACTGAACTGCAAGCACTTTTAGACACAGGATCCCAAATCAGTGTCATATCAGAATCATTCTTTGATCATATTTCATGTAAACCAGGGTTAGTAATAATGTCTGTTAGTGGAGTGAAAATTATAGGAGCTACTGGTAGGTCCAGCAAGCCCATTCAAAAACAAGTATTGCTGGACTTTGAAATAGGAAACCAAAAATTTGAACATGATTTTTTAGTGGTCCCTGAACTAAGTGCTGAAATGGTTCTAGGTATTGATTGGCTAGATAAAGAAAAAGTAATTTTAGATTGTAGTAGTGGGACTGTTAAGATTAATAGGGAAACCGAGACAATAGAAATTAAATTTGAAGGTGACAACCAGGTCCAAGCTGTGAATGTAGAACCCATTTTGTTAAAAATAGAATCTGAAAATGATGGTTTATCCCAACTATATGAAATATACCATGTGAGAAGTTTATTGCAGGATGATAAAAAAACTGACAGTTTTGGGGAAATTGTTGATGTTATCCAAGGAATATCATGTGAACAGCAAGATGATTTATTTGATATCTTGAATAGTAATAAGACAGTGTTCTCTGATAAACCAGGTGTCATAAACAATTTTGAACACCGTATGGATATCCTGGAACATGAACCATTCTTTGTCAGACCATATCCAATACCTATAGCTAAGAAAGAAGCAGTGCAAGCAGAAATTGATAAAATGTTGGAGTGGGGGATAATAGAAAGAAGCAATAGTGAATACAATAGTCCACTTATTATAGTCAATAAAAAGAATGGAGGTGTAAGAGTAGTCATTGATGCACGGACATTGAATAAAATTGTCAGGAGAGAAGTAGACAGGCCTGAAAATTTAGATGATTTATTACAAAAGTTCCATAATGTAAAGTATCTAACTAGTTTAGACCTCACTGCTGGATATTGGCAGATCCCATTACACAAATATTCTAGGAAATATACAGCTTTTTTGTTTGCAGGAAAATGTTACCAAAACAAAGTTGTACCATTTGGTTTAAATACCTCTGTTTCTGTTTTCATTAGGGCTTTGGATTCTGTATTAGGAAAAGAAATTTGTGCCAAATTGACTGTATATGTAGATGACCTATTGATTGCTACTGATAACTGGGAGGAGCATTGTGACCTGTTAAACAAAACCCTTATTGCTCTTCAAGCAGGGGGCATGACTTTAAAATTAAAAAAGTGTGAATTTGTGAGACAAGAAATTAAATTTTTAGGACACATAATAACCACATCTGGGATTGGAAAGGACCCAGAAAAGCTTAATGCTATTGAAAAATGCCCTCCTCCAAAGAACAGGAAACAGTTGAAAGCGTTTTTTAGGTCTGAGTGGGTTTTACCGCAAATTTGTGAAGGGGCAAGCTTTTAACAGCCCACATTTGAATAGCTTGTTAAAGAAAAATAGTGTATATATTTGGACATCTGAATGTCAGAAAGATTTTGAAAATTTGAAAACTGAATTAGTAAGGGAAAACATTTTACATCACCCAGTTATAAGTAAGCCATTCCACATGATTACAGACAGTAGTGCTTATGGTATTGGTGTTGAAATATTTCAGGAAAACATAAAATCTGGGGAAACAGAACATAATACCATTGCTTTTGCTAGTAGGACTTTAACTAAATATGAGAAAAACTATACTATTTCAGAGAAAGAGGCCTTAGCAATCATTTGGGGATTAAAGAAATTTAGGATTTATTTATGGGGGCATAAAACTATAATTCATACAGACCACAAGGCATTAACCTTTTTGAAAAACTGTCGACTGTTTACCGGTAGGTTGAGTCAATGGGACCTGTACTTACAACAGTTTGATTATGAGATATTGTATATTAAAGGTAGTGACAATTATGTAGCTGACGCTTTATCACGGTTGCCTGAAGGTATGAACAACTTACCAAGGGAATGTAATGAAGATGGCAAATTTCATATAAGATACATTAAGGAGGTTCCAGGTAGGAAAAGAATTGAGCAAATTTGTAAAAGTATGAGGTTCCACCAGAATGAGGATGAAATTTGGAAGTCAGTGAAAATTAATTTTAGTAACCCTAATTTCCCACAAATCAGTAGATTTTACAAGATATTTAATGGAGTTTTGTACAGGAGAAAGAATACCAGTACTGAAGAATGGAAGGTGTGTTGGCCTAGGCAATTTGAGACTGAAGTGATTGATTATTTTCATCTTGCCTTAGGGCATTGTGGTCCCAAGAAGTGTATTGAAAAGTTAACTGATGTGGTTGCGATTAACGTAGGTGCTACTAAGAAAATTACTGAGAGAATAAGATCTTGTGATGTATGTCAGAGGGCAAAAGTAACAAATAGAGTAAATCAAGGTTTCATGCAGAATACAATACCAGAGGACACATTAGAATTACTGTCAGTGGATTTGTATGGTCCGTTACCAAAAACCTCAGGTAATTGGTCTTATATTGTTGTAGTGTTGGAAGTGTTCTCCAAATTTATTAAATTATATCCAATCAGGATAGCCACTGCTAAAGCAGTCTTTAGCAAGATGACTGAGTATTTTAACACCATTGGTAAACCTAAAGCAGTTTTGTCTGATAATGGACCACAGTTTATCTCAAAAATCTGGAAGGAAGGCATGAAGCAACATGGTGTTCAAGTTAAATATATTTCAGCTTACCACCCGGCTAGTAACCCTGTCGAAAGATATATGCGTGAATTAGGAAGATTAGGTAGAACCTACTGTCACCATAACCATAAGGCTTGGGGCAGATTTGTAAATGACTTTGAAAAGACCATGAACACCTTATACCATGAAACCACCGGTTTTACCCCTGAAGAAATTCTGTTGGACCGTAAAAGTAAAAGTATTATTGAAGAGATCTTGCAATTCCCGTCTATTGTAGGAATTAACCTGCATGAGAAAAAAGAGTTAGTTAAGAAAAGAATGAAAGAGAAAGCGGCCGCTAGATCTAAAAGGCATGATAATAACCTCAAAACAACTAAATTTAAGCTTGGAGATTATGTTTTAGTGAAAACCCATGAAAAATCTAGTGAAATTAATAATGAAATTTCTAAATTCAAATACATTTACAATGGGCCTTTTGAAGTGCAAGGAACTCCACATGCAAATGCTTATTTTCTTGTGTACCCTAGGTCAAGGAAGCCTTTAGGAGTTAGAAATATAGTCGACCTGAAGTTGTATGTCCACAGAAACCAATGATGAATGAAATGTAGAACCCTCAGGGGACATGCACTCTTTGCATTGTCAGGTGCCTGACGAGCACCAGGGACCCGAGTCGTTTCCAGCACTACTTCCGTTTCTTTTCGTGTTGGCAACCTTCCCCTTCTTCATTCAGAACTTTGACTATCTTCTTTCTTTCTTCCCTTTTTATATAGAATCGTGGCACAAACTCCAGAACTAAATTATTTTAAAGTGTGGTTCCCAAACCATATATATTTATTTAATATTTTTTAGTGAATTTGAATGATGATAAAAATTTTAATACTGCTAAATTTTCCTTGTGTAATATGTCTAAAGATAAATGTTTTTGAGAAGGGTAATGGATAAATAATATGGGTACACTAGAAAATAACCAAGAATAATGAAAGTATAGTGAGAATTGTAAAAGAAAAAAAAATGTAATGGAAAAGTAATTGGAAAGAGAAGTATAGATGAGAAAAGGTAAGAATACTGAAAATAGACTTCGTGTAAACACGATTCAAAGAGGTCGCGCGAGAGGTAGAGGAAATTATACGACGCGCGGCAGAGGATACATGGCGCGGAATTTCCAAACTAGCGACGAAAGGGAAAACTGAAAACCGCGTGTGTTACGGGCCGGATTCACGCAGAAACTGGTTTTGGGCCCAAAGAAAAGATGTCAAATATTAGATTCGACAAAGAAAGATGTAAACTATGGGGCAGGAAGGTTAAGGGCGCGCCTACAGCAGACGGGCGCGGAGTGATACATAGTGGCGTTCCCAGTGCGAAGTCACGTGACCGTTCGTGCTCGGACCAGCGGTTGCCGGAGCAGCATACATTGCACTTGGCAGCACGCACAAATGGCAGACGTCAGAACAAGATGGCTGCCGTAGAGAGAGACAGAAGAGGCGGGATCGGACACTTCCGATGGCCGGTTTCAGTAGTAAATGAATGTAAAAATGGAAATAAAGTTAATATGTCATATGATAAAGATAACTCAGTATCGGAATCGTGCGAAAAGACTTTATTAAAGAATGAAAGGGAGACAGAAAAGGCGAGTGAAAAGGGGAATATTGGCACTGTTAATGATGTGTATGAGGTAAAAGACGTAGATGTGGGGGAGGTTATGATGAATAAAGAGGAAAGGGAGGTAGAATATGCCACGCAAAAGACGTTTCCACAATTAAAAATAGGTGAAAATGATGTAAAGGAGGACGTTAATGAACATTGCATTATAAACAGTGCAGACAAAATTGTTGTTGATGGAAAGGTGTTTTATGATTCTAATGCAGAAGGGTCTAGTATGTATTTCGCACGATTACCTGAGAATAATAACAAAGGGAAAAATGGAATGAAAGTTATCGAAGTACATGACGATTATACTAAATACGAAGTTAAGGCCGAAATCGTTCAAAGTGATATAACAGAAGTGTCTGACTGTCCAAACGATGTGCATTGTGTAGAAAATGAGTCAAAAAACGAAGTGGCTGAAACATCTAGTGATAATCTGCCTCACTGTTTAAAAGTTGCCTTACTGTTCGAATCTGATAACGAAATAGAACCTAGTGATAGCTCAGACGAAGGAGAGACGACAGATTCAGATACAGATGAGTTTTCGGAGGTAGACAAACATACTTATACCTTCACAGAAAGAGGTTACGAAAAAATTAACGACATCTTTTCGAAACAAAATCCGGAATGTGTAACTGAAACAAAACCGAAACAGCCGCCGGATGACACTATATTAGGGCAGGCTTTACTTAATGTAATGACAGAAATAGATATACAGAAACCTAAAGAATGTCCGGAGATAAATATAGCAGAACGTGAACTGTTAAAGATCTGTAAAGATGTAGAGGTCCACAAACCCAAAAAGCCACCTGATATACAACTGAAATCAGTAGGTAATATTTCCTGGAAAGACATTATGGTTGAGCAGGATTTGTTATGGGAAGAACAGGAGGAAAAGGAACAGAGAATTATTAAACAAACTATAATACCTGTAAATGTTTGTAATACTGAACTGCAAGCACTTTTAGACACAGGATCCCAAATCAGTGTCATATCAGAATCATTCTTTGATCATATTTCATGTAAACCAGGGTTAGTAATAATGTCTGTTAGTGGAGTGAAAATTATAGGAGCTACTGGTAGGTCCAGCAAGCCCATTCAAAAACAAGTATTGCTGGACTTTGAAATAGGAAACCAAAAATTTGAACATGATTTTTTAGTGGTCCCTGAACTAAGTGCTGAAATGGTTCTAGGTATTGATTGGCTAGATAAAGAAAAAGTAATTTTAGATTGTAGTAGTGGGACTGTTAAGATTAATAGGGAAACCGAGACAATAGAAATTAAATTTGAAGGTGACAACCAGGTCCAAGCTGTGAATGTAGAACCCATTTTGTTAAAAATAGAATCTGAAAATGATGGTTTATCCCAACTATATGAAATATACCATGTGAGAAGTTTATTGCAGGATGATAAAAAAACTGACAGTTTTGGGGAAATTGTTGATGTTATCCAAGGAATATCATGTGAACAGCAAGATGATTTATTTGATATCTTGAATAGTAATAAGACAGTGTTCTCTGATAAACCAGGTGTCGTAAACAATTTTGAACACCGTATGGATATCCTGGAACATGAACCATTCTTTGTCAGACCATATCCAATACCTATAGCTAAGAAAGAAGCAGTACAAGCTGAAATTGATAAAATGTTGGAGTGGGGGATAATAGAAAGAAGCAATAGTGAATACAATAGTCCACTTATTATAGTCAATAAAAAGAATGGAGGTGTAAGAGTAGTCATTGATGCACGGACATTGAATAAAATTGTCAGGAGAGAAGTAGACAGGCCTGAAAATTTAGATGATTTATTACAAAAGTTCCATAATGTAAAGTATCTAACTAGTTTAGACCTCACTGCTGGATATTGGCAGATCCCATTACACAAATATTCTAGGAAATATACAGCTTTTTTGTTTGCAGGAAAATGTTACCAAAACAAAGTTGTACCATTTGGTTTAAATACCTCTGTTTCTGTTTTCATTAGGGCTTTGGATTCTGTATTAGGAAAAGAAATTTGTGCCAAATTGACTGTATATGTAGATGACCTATTGATTGCTACTGATAACTGGGAGGAGCATTGTGACCTGTTAAACAAAACCCTTATTGCTCTTCAAGCAGGGGGCATGACTTTAAAATTAAAAAAGTGTGAATTTGTGAGACAAGAAATTAAATTTTTAGGACACATAATAACCACATCTGGGATTGGAAAGGACCCAGAAAAGCTTAATGCTATTGAAAAATGCCCTCCTCCAAAGAACAGGAAACAGTTGAAAGCGTTTTTTAGGTCTGAGTGGGTTTTACCGCAAATTTGTGAAGGGGCAAGCTTTTAACAGCCCACATTTGAATAGCTTGTTAAAGAAAAATAGTGTATATATTTGGACATCTGAATGTCAGAAAAATTTTGAAAATTTGAAAACTGAATTAGTAAGGGAAAACATTTTACATCACCCAGTTATAAGTAAGCCATTCCACATGATTACAGACAGTAGTGCTTATGGTATTGGTGTTGAAATATTTCAGGAAAACATAAAATCTGGGGAAACAGAACATAATACCATTGCTTTTGCTAGTAGGACTTTAACTAAATATGAGAAAAACTATACTATTTCAGAGAAAGAGGCCTTAGCAATCATTTGGGGATTAAAGAAATTTAGGATTTATTTATGGGGGCATAAAACTATAATTCATACAGACCACAAGGCATTAACCTTTTTGAAAAACTGTCGACTGTTTACCGGTAGGTTGAGTCAATGGGACCTGTACTTACAACAGTTTGATTATGAGATATTGTATATTAAAGGTAGTGACAATTATGTAGCTGACGCTTTATCACGGTTGCCTGAAGGTATGAACAACTTACCAAGGGAATGTAATGAAGATGGCAAATTTCATATAAGATACATTAAGGAGGTTCCAGGTAGGAAAAGAATTGAGCAAATTTGTAAAAGTATGAGGTTCCACCAGAATGAGGATGAAATTTGGAAGTCAGTGAAAATTAATTTTAGTAACCCTAATTTCCCACAAATCAGTAGATTTTACAAGATATTTAATGGAGTTTTGTACAGGAGAAAGAATACCAGTACTGAAGAATGGAAGGTGTGTTGGCCTAGGCAATTTGAGACTGAAGTGATTGATTATTTTCATCTTGCCTTAGGGCATTGTGGTCCCAAGAAGTGTATTGAAAAGTTAACTGATGTGGTTGCGATTAACGTAGGTGCTACTAAGAAAATTACTGAGAGAATAAGATCTTGTGATGTATGTCAGAGGGCAAAAGTAACAAATAGAGTAAATCAAGGTTTCATGCAGAATACAATACCAGAGGACACATTAGAATTACTGTCAGTGGATTTGTATGGTCCGTTACCAAAAACCTCAGGTAATTGGTCTTATATTGTTGTAGTGTTGGAAGTGTTCTCCAAATTTATTAAATTATATCCAATCAGGATAGCCACTGCTAAAGCAGTCTTTAGCAAGATGACTGAGTATTTTAACACCATTGGTAAACCTAAAGCAGTTTTGTCTGATAATGGACCACAGTTTATCTCAAAAATCTGGAAGGAAGGCATGAAGCAACATGGTGTTCAAGTTAAATATATTTCAGCTTACCACCCGGCTAGTAACCCTGTCGAAAGATATATGCGTGAATTAGGAAGATTAGGTAGAACCTACTGTCACCATAACCATAAGGCTTGGGGCAGATTTGTAAATGACTTTGAAAAGACCATGAACACCTTATACCATGAAACCACCGGTTTTACCCCTGAAGAAATTCTGTTGGACCGTAAAAGTAAAAGTATTATTGAAGAGATCTTGCAATTCCCGTCTATTGTAGGAATTAACCTGCATGAGAAAAAAGAGTTAGTTAAGAAAAGAATGAAAGAGAAAGCGGCCGCTAGATCTAAAAGGCATGATAATAACCTCAAAACAACTAAATTTAAGCTTGGAGATTATGTTTTAGTGAAAACCCATGAAAAATCTAGTGAAATTAATAATGAAATTTCTAAATTCAAATACATTTACAATGGGCCTTTTGAAGTGCAAGGAACTCCACATGCAAATGCTTATTTTCTTGTGTACCCTAGGTCAAGGAAGCCTTTAGGAGTTAGAAATATAGTCGACCTGAAGTTGTGTGTCCACAGAAACCAATGATGAATGAAATGTAGAACCCTCAGGGGACATGCACTCTTTGCATTGTCAGGTGCCTGACGAGCACCAGGGACCCGAGTCGTTTCCAGCACTACTTCCGTTTCTTTTCGTGTTGGCAACCTTCCCCTTCTTCATTCAGAACTTTGACTATCTTCTTTCCTTCTTCCCTTTTTATATAGAATCGTGGCACAAACTCCAGAACTAAATTATTTTAAAGTGTGGTTCCCAAACCATATATATTTATTTAATATTTTTTAGTGAATTTGAATGATGATAAAAATTTTAATACTGCTAAATTTTCCTTGTGTAATATGTCTAAAGATAAATGTTTTTGAGAAGGGTAATGGATAAATAATATGGGTACACTAGAAAATAACCAAGAATAATGAAAGTATAGTGAGAATTGTAAAAGAAAAAAAAATGTAATGGAAAAGTAATTGGAAAGAGAAGTATAGATGAGAAAAGGTAAGAATACTGAAAATAGGGTAAATTAATACTATATTATGACTAAATGTAAATGTTTTTGAAAATAGGGATAAATATGATGTTGAAAAACTTTGTGTGTTAAAAAACTGTGGAGATGAACCTGACTAATGTGTGTAAGATGGATATGAGATGTATATGTCTAGTGCCACTAAAGGCAAAAAGCACTTACTATAGGATATAAAATTATTGTCCTGGACTTGATGTATGTAATGACCTAACTGTGTGTGGAAAAGCAATGGTAAAGGAGTAGTAAAAAATTCTTAATCCTGACTTGACCCCAAGTATGACATTTAAAATTTTCTTAATGAATGATGAGAATGTTACCTGACGTTGTCATGTGAAAAGAAATGGTTTTGTTGCCAGTGTCTAATTACTGTTTCAAAGTTGCAGGTTATATGTTTTGTACCATTAAAGCAAATTTTACCAAAGATGTGACATAAAGATGAATAAACCTGGAGATGATGACGATAAACTGCTCAAAGATATGGTTTTGAGCAGCAAAACAAAACAATGGAATAAAAATGCAGTGGTCCTAAAGCTGAGGGCTACCCAAATATGCTGTGTGAACAGTAGCCAAAGGACTTGCCATTGTGGGGCAAAAAGTTGATAAGTGGTTACGAGCTGCCAAACCTAGAGGATGGGGCAGTGTACTAATTGGAAAATGTTTGTTTTGGTGCTCTTAATCTAAATTGTGTTTTTGTGCCTAAATGTTTATAAAAGACTGCCAAAACAATAATGGGCAGAATGTGTAACATGGACTGCTAGCACTGAGGCAAGCAGTGAAGTAAGTTAGGTTTTTTTTTTTTTTTTTTTGATCAGTGTGTTATGAACTGACTATTCTTTGTAAACTCAGTGAAAATTTATTAAAAAAATATATATGCATTCTCATTCAAATGGATGTAGATGTTTTGATGCCAGCTTTTTTGGAATAACTTAAAGTTTTGGACTGTCTGTTTTAAAACACAGCAGTGATGATTAAAGATAGGTTCTGAATAGGTTAATGTGTTTATGTGCTACAAACATTGTGGACTGCTATTAATGAAGAGCAGCTTTAAAGTTAATTGTTTTGAGAAAACCTTGAAAAGTTACTTTTGTATTTAAAGAGTCAGTTGGAAAAAGTTCTCATAGCTGTTTTGTGTAAATATTGGTACATATGTGGATGCAAACTGAATTTTTCAATATTTCATTAATTGCTGAATCTTGTAAAATGTACTGTGATCATGAGTATGCTTGAGTCTCTGAAAGTTTCATTCTTTAACAACATTGAAAGACAAATTTGAGTTTTGTTGAGTTAGAATGTTCTGTGCTGTTGTATATGTGTATTATTTTTTTTTATTTGAAGGCTATACCTTTTCTACTAATATGAAGCTTATTTTGTCTACTGTTTTGTCTTTTATTTGAACTGTGTGTGTATGCAATGAACTTACTTGAAGGTATCCTGTGTATTGATGAAAATTAATTTCCTTAAACCGGTCTATGGATGAAAATTACTGTATATGCTTTACTTTGAAAATGTTTTTGAAAGAAGTGTATGAATCTCCTTAGTGTATATACTGTATATTTGTAATATGTGTATTTTTTTTTGTCCCAACTGAAGTTGGATGGTATAATTTTTTTCTGTAGCCAACACCACTTAGGTGTTATAGATGTTTCCTTGAAGTATCCCTTACAGGAAACTTCAACGAAACATGGGGCTCCTGTAACTGTGTGCGATTGAATCGATAGCATAAAACTGTATATTTCTTTCTTTGCACAAACTTTGAGTCATGGTCTGATTGTATGCTGTGTAGCATATCTCTCGTTTAAATGCTTTGTCCCATTTGGAGGGAATAAAACTTACTGTATATGATTGTAATTTTGTGTGAATAATTTTTGGTAGAAATGTCAATATGTGCAAATGTTCTGTTTTATTTAATGTATTTGGTTGCTGTTATGTAAATTGCTGATCCTCACTTAGGGCTTTTAGTTATTCTATGTGTAAAAGTTGTTGTGGTTCCCCCCGGGAACGGAACTGTGTAGCGCGCGCAAATTGTGGGTGGCTTAGGTGGAAAAGGTGGAACTGATAGTCAGTCGGGGACGAGCCAGCAGTCGGGGACGAGCCAGCAGTCAGAGATGAGCTACGAGTCCGTGCACTGCCGTGTAAAAGTTGCATAGTGCTGGTTTCGAGAGAGGCTTTTCTGTTATTTTCCAATGCCTCGGATGGATGGATAAATAGCTGGGCTATTCTGGAATTTGTATCTATCATCGCCACCAAGAAATGACAGAGTCCAGCAATTCTGCCTGCAATTCCACCTACCAACATGCAGTTGCCACCACATTGCGCAATCATTGCAACGTAACACTATAATGATGTACAGTGAAGGATCAGCTTAATGGATGTGTTATTGTGCTGAAATATAAGGTAATTTATATCTGAATTTATGTACCTACCTTGACTTTTCTCCTCATCATAACACCCCTCAGGGTCCTCTCCGTTTGAACTAAAGTGATTACCGAGTGTCCTTACTGAAAGTACGTTAAAAATCCAGTTTTCTAATTAATGCCTCTTGAACATAGTAAAGTGAAAGTTCAAGTTAATGTGGCAAGAGAGTGAGTTAGAGTTAATGATGCTTGCTGAAAATAACATTCTTATTAAAAATGCTTATTAATGTGTTGTTGCCAACTTCAAATTAAAATCTCTCAAGACTGAGGCTTATAGAGTTTTGCTTAGTAAATGATCACATTACTGCCTGTTGTTGATCTCAGAAAGTGGGTCAGTGTCTTACATTAATGTTAATTTTATGTCTCACAGTAGTAAAAGTAGAAATCTGCATGGTAGGAAATTATATGTTCATGATTACTAAGTGCTTGTCTCTCTTGTGTGCATATTAACAGTATAAAGACCACTCAGTTTGTGTAAGCCCTGAAAGTGATAGTGTTTTTCTGTACCTGTTATAATTTTGCAAATAGTTTGTGCTGCTCCAGTTGTTAGCTTCAATCTTAAAACATATGTGTGTCAGAGTTCATTGCATTCGCGTGTGGCCAAGTGTAGGTTGTGTTTGTCCATTAGAGTTACTAATAACTACTTTCTTGAACGAGAATGTTAATCATTCTCTTGCCTAGTTAGGCTGGCGGCCGTTTTCTTTATCCGTTGAACAGTGCAGATAAACAAAATTTTGTTTGGTACTGTTCAAATATTTACGTAATTCTGACTTTCATTTCCGATAAGCCACCTCCGTTAGGGACAACACGGTCAACATAACAAAATTCCTCTCAGAGGGTAACACTGCTCTGTTGCTTTGTACCATAATTGCTTTTACAAAATAGTTTTATGTCACAACCTGTTTCTAGCATTGAGGTTACGGTATAACAGTAGCAGACGGGAGTGTTATAACTGTAGTGGACTGACAAGGCAGCCAGTCCACAGTGACGGGTAGCCGAAAGGGCACACGTACACACACGCCGACTGGCGCGAAGTCTGGAACAGGATTCGTAATGAATGTGATAAAGAAAAGAACGTAGCTACTAGAACACTTAACTTTTATATCGTCCTTTGGTATACAGCATTCTTGATGATACAAGTGAGACTATCTTGAGATACATGCAATGGTACAAATGGCGCCTTGCTAGATCGTAGCCATGGACTTAGCTGAAGGCTATTCTAACTGTCTCTCGGCAAATGAGAGAAAGGCTTCGTCAGTGTAGTCGCTAGCAACGTCGTCGTACAACTGGGCGAGTGCTAGTACGTCTCTCGAGACCTGCCTTGTGGTGGCGCTCGGTCTGCAATCCTGACAGTGGCGACACGCGGGTCCGACATGTACTAATGGACCGCGGCCGATTCAAGCTACCACCTAGCAAGTGTGGTGTCTGGCGGTGACACCACAATAACTTCTTCATTAAAGGCTGTTAAAACGTGTGCAACAGATTTTTGTTAAAAAAAAATGGCTCTGAGCACTATGGGACTCAACATCTGATTTCATCAGTCCCCTAGAACTTAGAACTTCTTAAACCTAACTAACCTCACATTCATGCCCGAGGCAGGATTCGAACCTGCGACCGTAGCAGTCAGGCGGTTCCGGACTGAAGTGCCTAGAACCGCACGGTCACCGCGGCAGGCTTTTGTTTCAGCTCATAATTACTTTCAAATTAATTTTTCAGTTTTTTGTTACCTGGGACTGCTCTATTTTTCTCAAATTTTAAACGATAACTTTTCTCAGAGAAAAAATAACGGAAAATTGGTGCACAGGATTATTCAGTAAGTATTTCTTAACAACTCTGCCAAATTTCAGGATGTTAGCTCTTATAGTTCCTAAGAAAAGGTACATTAAATCTAAAAAAAATCACTTTATGAGAAATCTCATTTAAAGTTTTTATTTCAATTTTTAAGAATATTGCCATACTTCTACGCACTAATGCTGTCCATATCCATAATCTTCATTCTCTTCCTTGTCTTGCTGGGATATTCTTTCTCCCTGTTTCCTTTGCCTAGTCATCTTTTGGATATTTTCATCTGCTGCCTGAGCTTTGTCGAGTCGCACTTCATCGATGCTTCAGAGTATCTTCAGTGTGAATTCACCTGGATGGAAGCCTAATCTCTGCAGGCACTTAATCCTGCCTACGTTTCCACTGTTGAGCACTAGACAGGCATCACAAGCAGCTATCTTCACAGCCTTTGAGGACACAAACACTGTTTTGGGACAATGCATCCATATAAGGTGATTGTAGTTCTCATTTGAATTTTGTGTTTTCTCATGTACACATTTTTTCAGCAGTTCACGATTGGCTAGATATCTGAAAGTTGGCTTTATAACATTTAAAACAGCAAGTGGCAAACCATGCTTATGGGTCTATGGCTTTCCACTGGCCTCTGCCTGAAGATATTTGCACCACGAAATGTTACAGAGGTAGTGTTGAGGAGTCTGATCTGTGGAAAGTTTGTGGAAGAATATTGCCCACACTGCTTGCTGCATTGTTTTCACACTGTGTACATTGTCCCTGATAGGTTTCCCATAATATATTCGTAATGTATGAATTTCTTTGTCTGTCAATCTGTTAACACCTCCCAGTGGCTTTCCATCTTCGAATTTTTTTGCCCTTCATTTCTTTCTTCAGTCTGAGAAGTCTGCCACCCATTCGCTTTTGAACATGTCCCTCACATTCAGGTTTTCCAATTTTAACTTGTGAACCATAAGGATTGCTCTCTAGAACAGTCTTAAAAGCACTAGAATCTCCATCACCTAGGTACTTCACATACCTAACTCCATATTGTTCTACTGACCTTTGGAATATTAGTTTAATCCCAGCTGCCTCCATCCCACCACTTGACCCCTGATAATTCTTACAGAAGACTTTCTTGTGTATCTCCTGACACCTTCCTTCTTCTCCGCTGTCATAATTCTTTTTGGTGTCAAAATAAGAGCAATATTTGCTCATTACTTGGAAGTCCAAGATTTTTCCTGTGTCCACACTGATGACAGATGGCACACCATGAAGTCATGTATGGCCCCTTTTCACCCACGTTCCATCACAGGAGACACACAGATCTGCCTTCACATCACAATTACCTTCTGTCCCTTCACTGTTAACGTCTGCAGCTTCCTCAACAGCCGCTTGCATGTTTTCCTTGCACTCAGCCTCAAGAGCTCTGAGGAGTGTTTTGTTGTACTCAGTGAATCTTGCCACTGGTGGAGGCATATTCATCAAGCCATAAAACAAATTAGCGCCTTCTCTTGCTACACCCAAGCATCTCATGGAATAACACAATCTTGTATTAGCTTCATACGTTTTCCCATGGAGAGCAGAAGTCTTGAATTGAGCATCATATTTGCAGACGTCACAGAAAAGATGTATATTACTTGGAATGCCAATTCTGGCATTGTCATCATACAGTCGGAGGCCCTTGGACCCACAATTACCACATGCACATAAAACATTAATCATATGGGCAAGAATATCTGAGTCAATTAACCTCAATCCACTACAAAATTCGTCTTTAGCACTGTACACTGCATCATTAATTCCTTCACTGATTTTCTTCTTCGACGAACTTGGCGATTTCATCGAAAACTGCTCTTCAGACATACAAGGAACATTTACAATATTCTTATTTAAACATTCTGTGCTCCTTACACGTGAAATTCGACACTTTCTCACTCTTTTGAATACACGGCTACTGTTACGAACCATTTTAAGCAAAAAAAGATAATAAATTGCCAAACAACAAACTGTAACACGCACTATTAAAAAAAAAAACATGTTAATAACCAAAGGAACAGGCGTGTATAATCTTTGTCACAGCCTTCTAAATACGTCTGCTGTTCGTTTCGATTGTGTGACTGTAAAAAAACACAAAAATATATTTAGTGTCAAGAAGGAGTGGAGCACAGCACAGATAAAAGAGACGTGGCAAGCGCAGACGGTTGACGAAAAATTTTTAAAAAATAGTTCTAGAGAGATTTCGATTACGAGACTTTCAGATGTCATTCTTAAAACATCAACCTAATAAGTTATGTAATAAAATAACTGAATTTTTTCGCTATTTGGCCCTACGTCTGCCCTTAACGATGGAATTATTATGAATGACAACGCACCATGTCGCCGGGACACAATTGTTCACGATTTGTTTGAAGAACATAGTGGACAGTTCGAGCGAATGATTTGGCCACCCAAATCGCCCGACGTGTATCCCATCAAACATTTATGGGACATAATCCAGAGGTCAGTTCGTGCACAACATCCTGCATCTGCAACACTTTTCAGTTGTGTACGGCTATAGAGGTACCATAGCTCAATGTTTCTGCAGGGGACTTTCAACGACTTGTGGAGTCCATGCCACGTCGAGTTGCTGCAATACGCCAGTCAGAAGGAGGCCCGACAGTATATTAGGAGGAATTCCATTACTTTTGTCATCTCAGTGTATGCTTAGCTAATGTCTTCAGTTACAGTACTCCACTTGGAATAAAGGCAATGCTAAAACACACAACGTAAGCTTACAGTGGGACATGTACTTTTTGGATAAAAACGGAATAGAGGGTGTCAATATTTTTGAAAACGGTTGTCGTTACTTTAAGTGGGTAAAGAAAACCAACAGCCTTTATTTTAAAACCGTTCCGTTGTTGTTAGGGCCATTGTTGCTAACATGTAACTGTAACATCACTGTCAGCAACGGACAATGGCACTCTGCACAGTCTGCTTGCGTTGCTGCTGCCGACCTTGTCGACGAGTCTCGTCCGGGAATTAATAAGCTTTCTGTCTGCCACGCTGAAAAGACGTAGAGCAGAGCCGCTGATCAAAGACTGCCTAGTAGTGAAGTTGTAGCTAAAGCGGGCCGGATGTTTGGTGGCGACATCTTAATTAATGCGCCGGACAAGGCTCTATGGTAGCGCCACGAGATGGCTCAGCCGCCATCAGGAATGATTAAACGCTGTGGCGGGAGCGGATGGCGACTCGTGTTAAGCGAGCTTGTCTGTTGTGGAACTGCAAATGTCGAGCGCAATTCCAAATAAAAAGAGCAGAAGCGGGTGGATGGTTTGCACTTCATTCCCTCCATTCGTGGGTTTCCAAGCACGACGGTCATTAACTGATTAAAGAGAAAAATTGATCTGCAGAAAAAACTGTTAGTAGGGCAAGTATGGTACTTTTATGGCTTTAAGTTGGCATTACTGGGATTAGCACTGGTCAGCTGATGTATCAACATTGTTCCTTTTATAACGTCAAAAATACATTTCAAAATGGCGATTCTGCTTGAAACGTCCACATTAGTTGAACAACGTTATGTTATTCCGGTTTTTACTTGCTGAAGGCGAGAAACCAGTGAATGTATACTGTAGAATGTATAAAGTTTATGGTGGAGGTTGTATGAATCGTGCAAATTTTTACAAGTGGGTAGAGCAGTTCAAAAATGGTCACGACTCAGTGGCTGGTGAACACCGTTTTGGCCGACCAGTTGCAGTTTCAACTCCCTCACTTGAAAGTCGAATTGATGACGTTATTCGTGCCGACAACCGTGCGACTGTGGAAATGATAGTTGATAAGGGTCAAATTAGTAACGGTACAGTTCATAACATTATCTGTAACAAGCTGAAGTACCGCAAAACATGTACAAGATGGATACCAAAGGAGTTGACGCGGCTACACAAGGAAACAAGGTCGAGAGCTTGCAAGGAGCTACAGGAACATAATGAAAGAGGAGGTGAGCACTCCCTCAACAAAATTTTGACTTGTGATGAAACTTGGTTCACTAATATGAGCCAGAATCAAACAGATAAAGCATGGAGTAAAAGCACACTAACTCACCCTCAAGAAAAAATTCAAAACCCAAGAATCAGCAGGAAAAGTCATGTTGCCGGTGTTTTGGGATGCAGAAGGTCCAGTTTTTTGTGATTATCTCGAATTTGCTTTTAAACAAGGTGAAGTCAGCCATGAGAATGAGACGTCATGGATCTCCGAGGAGAGGTGTGATTCTCCAGCAAGGCAACGCACGTCCTCATATTTCTCAACTCATACGTGAAACCATCGACAAAATGGGCTCAGAAGTACTGCCTCATCCCCATTACACTCCTGGTTTAGCATCTAGTGATTTCCACTTGTATGGTGCACTGAAGGAGGCATTACGTGGGAAGAGGTTCCACGACAACGAGGACGTGAAAAAGTTTGTGGGAAATTGGTTCAAAGATCAAGATAAAGAGGTCTTTGCAACCGGAATAAAAACGCTTGTAGCTGTTGGAACAAATTCATAAATGTTCAAGGATATTATGTTGAAAAGTAGAAAAAGCATTGTTTTGTAAAAGTAAACGCTTGTTTCTCCAGACCAATTTGTCTCTTTAATTATTGAGCGACCCTCGTATAAGGTACAAGAAGTTTCAAATGAAGCACAGCACGGCCCGATCTGTGTTACAAAAACTTCACTAAACTTCACTAATTCTAGTTTCACAGGTTATGTATGGGTCTGTACCACTGAATTATATCGTTCCCACTCTTTCTAGGATGTGCCCCTCTTTTTTCGGCTAATTTTTATTTTTTTAAGTCATCAGTCTTCTGACTGGTTTGACGCCGCGCGCTATGAATTTCTCTCGTGTGCCAACCTCTTCATCTTAGAGTATCACTTGCAACCTACATCCTCAATTATTGGCTGGATGTATCCAGTCTCTGTCTTCCTCTACGTGTTTTGTCCTCTACAGCTCCCACTAGTACCCTGGGACTTAGTCCCTGATGACTTAACAGACGTCGTATCATCCTGTTCCTTCTTCTTGTCAGTGTTTTCCACATACTCCTTTTCTCCCAGACTCTACGCAGAACC
Organism: Schistocerca nitens; assembly: GCF_023898315.1. Lineage (NCBI taxonomy): Eukaryota > Metazoa > Arthropoda > Insecta > Orthoptera > Acrididae > Schistocerca > Schistocerca nitens. The sequence continues at coordinate 253,554,491 of NC_064618.1, forward strand.
TGCTCATTCCTTACCTTAACAGTCCACCTAATGTTCAACATTCGTCTATAGCACCACATCTCAAATGCTTCTATTCTCTTCTGTTCCGGTTTTTCCACACTTCAAGTTTTGCTACCATACGATGCTGTGCTCCAAACGTACATTCTTAGAAATTTCTTCCTCAAATTAAGGTCTATGTTTGATATTAGTAGACTTCTCTTGGCCAGAAATGCCCTTTTTCCCAGTGCTAGTATGCTTTGGACGTCCTCCTTCCTCCATCCGCAGTTGGTTATTTTGCTGCCTAGGTGGTAGAATTCCATAACTTCATCACTTCGTGAGCATCCATACTGATGTTAAGTCTCCCTCTGTTCTCATTTCTGCGACTTCTCATTACTTTCGTTTTCCTTCGATTTACTCTCAATCCATATTCTGTACTCATTTGTTTCTTCATTCATTTCAGCAGAGTTCTTCTTCAATTTCACTGAGGTTAGCAATGTCATCAGCGAATCGTATCATTGACATTCTTTAACCTTGAATTTTAATTCCACTTCTGAATGTTTTTTTTCATTATTTTTTGTTTCCAGCATTGCTTCTTCGATGTATAGACTCGACAGCATGGGCGAGAGGCTACACCCCTGTCTAACACCATTTTTAATCCGAACACTTCGTTCTTGGTGTTCCATTCTTATTATTCCTTCTTGGCCCCTGTAATGTTGTATATTACCCAACTTTACCAGTTGCTTACCGCTCTTTTCTTCAGAAATTTGAACATCTTGTTCCATTTGACATTGTCAAACACATTTTTCAGGTCGAAAAATTCTATGAACGTGTCTTGATTTTTCTTTAGCCGCTTCATTTAAGAAACGATTATGAAAAATACGTGCTATCTGTGACTGATCGCATTTAAATCAGTAGCAATGTTGTCTTGTTCTGCGACCTGTTGTCCTGTCTCGCGTTTCACTGCATACCATATAGACGTAAGTCTACTGTTGGTACTACTGACTTCCAACATAATAAGCACATGACTCGGTTTTTAATAACTTTTCTTGGTAATTTAGAGTAATTTTCGTAGTATGCAAATACTGCTGGATCCCTATTTGTTCTTGCCAACAGATACAATTCCATTTTCCTGTCGCCAGATACTGCAATCCCTCTGGTGATCCATTGTCTTTTACACTACTCTTTAATGTGGTTTCTGATTAGTTTATGATGAAACAATTTACAAAAAACTATATATTTTATGACGAAATAGTTTAAATTTACTTAAGTTTAGATTTATGTCACTGTTAGTTTCATCTCAGTTTAAAATAGTTTGTTCTGGAATTTGGAGTAGTGTGTCTGATGGGATGGATGGAGCGAACGGTGTGAAGTGAGTGGTACACTGACGCGTCAGAAGCTCTTTGGCGTCCCCAGACGGAGTGGAGCCAACCAAGCTTGTGTTAATGTCATCTGTTCACAATTATCCCAGTATCATGTTTCATACTTAAAATCATAATTAAAGATGACCAGTTACCGAAAGCCAGATTATGTTTGTGTCGTGAAAGAGCTTGAATAAATTTATCTTACGTATGTACGAGGTGTGGCTAGAAAAAAACCGGACTAGTACTGGTGAAACAATAAAACGAATGCAATAAGGCTGAAAGTCGCGTGGCCTGTCACGTGACTCTCGCTCCGCCTACTGCTCGAGCTTCATCTGCCTCCTGCACTCAGTCTGCCCGTGGCGTCTGTTTTAAGTAGTTGACGTTTTGTCTGTGCGTCGGAAAATGTTGAGTGTACAGAAAGAACAGCGTGTTAACATCAAATTTTGTTTCAAACTAGGAAAATCTGCGAGTGAAACGTTTGTAATGTTACAACAAGTGTACGGCGATGATTGTTTATCGCGAACACAAGTGTTTGAGTGGTTTAAACGATTTAAAGATGGCCGCGAAGACACCAGTGATGACACTCGCACTGGCAGACCATTGTCAGCAAAAACTGACATCAAAGGGATTGTGCACATTGATTGGGTACCAGAGGGACAAACAGTGAATCAGCATTACTACATTAGCGTCCTGGCTACCCTACGTGAGCGAGTACGGAGAAAACGGAACGATTTGTGGAGAAAAAAGTCATGGATCCTTCACCAAGACAATGCCCCAGCTCACAGTGCGTTGTCAGTGAAGACGTTTTTGGCAAAACACAACATTCCCATCTTAGATCATCCACCCTACTCACCTGATTTGGCCCCCTGTGACTTTTTTCTTTTCCCTAAAGTCAAGTCAGCTTTGAAAGGAACTAGATTTGAGACTGTTGAAGCAGTAAAAGAAAAAGCGACGGAAGTAATGTATGGACTTACCGAAAATGATCTGCAGCATTGCTATGAACAGTGGAAAATTCGTATGGAGCGGTGTAGAGACCGAGGAGGAGAGTACATTGAAGGAGATAACATGAAATTGTAAATAATTGTAAATAAATGTTTTTTCCAGCATCAGTCCGGTTTTTTTCTAGCCGCACCTCGTATGCCTGCCAGCCGTTCGTTTATTACGTGTGTGTGTGTGTGTGTGTGTGTGAAATCAGGGCCGTGTTCTGTAAGTTATCTGTCGACATCAGCGGGGCTGCAGCAAGGAGACGGCGAGGTGATTACACTGAAGAATAATATTCACAGTCATACAGCATTTTCGGACATGAAAAAGAATAAGCAGCTTGCATTATGGAAATTTGAAGAAGATCTTCGGTCATGTAGGGTTTCCACACCTTAAGATATCAGAATAGACTAGCTCCATTCAGCAGTCCCCATCTGCATCGTAAATCTAACTAACTGCATGAGTGTTTTATCTTATCGATTGTGTCTCTCAGCAGGAACGCTGGTAAATGATAAGTAAAGCTGTTCCTGTAGTAGTTCCATTAACGACACGATTGTTATAAAGATTGTTTTTTTATGTTATACACTATGTGATCAAAAGCTTACGGACACCTCCAAAAACATACGTTTTTCATATTACGTGCAGTATGCTGACACCTACTGCCATGTGCTCCACATCAGCCACCTCAGTAGTCAATGGACATCGTGACAGAGCGGAATGGGGCGCTCCGCGGAACTGCCGGACTTCGAAGGTGGTCAGGTGAATGGGTGTCACTTGTGTCATGCGTCTGTACTCGAGATTTCCACACTTCTAAACATCCATTGGTCCACTGTTTCCGATGTGATAATGAAGTGGAAACGTGAAGAGACACGTACAGCACAAAAGCGTACGCCGACCTCGTCTGTTGACTGACAGAGACCTCCGACAGTTGAAGAGGGTCGTAATGTGTAATAGGCAGACATCTATCCAGACAATCACACAGTAATTCCAAACTGCATCAGCATACACTGAAAGTACTATGACAGTTAGGCGGGAGGTGAGAAAACTTGGATTTCATGTTCGAGCGGCTGCTCATAAACCACACATCACGCCGGTAAATTCCAAACGACGCCTTGCTTGGTGTAGGGAGCGTAAACATTGGACTATTGAAGAGTGGAAAAACGTTGTGTGGAGTGATGAATCACGTTACACAATGTGGCGAACCGATGGCAGGGTGTGGATGAGACGAATGCCCGGTGAACGTCATCTGCCAGCGTGTGTTGTGCCAACAGTAAAATTTGAAGGTGGTGGTGTTACAGTACAGGCCTACATTGATATTTTAAGCATCTTCGTGCTTCCCACTGTTGAAGACCAGTTCGGGGATGGCGTTTGCATCTTTTAACACGATCGAGTAACTGTTCACAATGCACGGCCTGTGGTGGAGTGGTTGCACGACTGTAGCATCCCTGTAATGGACTGGCCTGCACGGAGTGCTGACATGAATCCTACAGAACACCTTTGGGATGTTTTGCAACGCCGACTTCGTGCCAGGCCTCACCGACCGACACCGATACCTCTCCTCAGCGCAGCACTCTGTGAAGAATGGGCTGCCAATCCCCGAGAAACCAGCTAGCACCTGATTGAACGTATGCCTGCGAGAATGGAAGATGTCATGAAGGCTAAGGGTGAGCCAACACCACATTGAATTCCAGCATTACGGATGGAGGGCGCCACGAAGTTGTAAGTCATTTTCAGCCAGGTGTCCGGATACTTTTGATCACATAGTGTATGTCCTTTCGAGGGTCTTAGACCCCTCTTCCATTTACTCACTCAGTAGGGAACCAAAGCAGCTCTTTGGGCTACTGTTCATGTGGCGATAAAATCGTTTGACCGCATTTCGTCCGTTATTTCCTGGATTGTTATCCACATCTCCAATTGTTATTGACAGCAACTAGATCGATCGTCATATCGTCGCGCTGATTGCATCTCTTGCGGTCGACATCATGTACTTCGGCTTTCCTGTCATCGTGTGCCATCCACACCTCCTGAACCATTTTTCCTGTCATCCACAAGATTTTTCCAATCGTATTTTCTTACCGGTCACCAAAAAAATCGCGTAGATCTCCATACCACTATCCTACAAATTATGCCTACCCCAATTAATAGCTCCTCAAATGTGTTTCTCAGCCCCCATACTTACTCCGCCACCACGGTAATAATCGAGTTTAAACGTCCTTCATCTCAAGCAATAAGGACAATTTGATTTGTCACTTTCAGCTGTCTTTACACCAGGGTTAATATCTATTGTGTTAATTCTGCCAATATCACTTCAGTCTTCACCATTGTAACTGAGTAATTTGTCTCACTGCGATGTGGAGGATCTTGTAGCCTTTCGGTGTTGACAGATGTAACTGTAGCGGCTTAGCAAAGAAGTACCGACTAACATCGTTCCCAGCAGATTACCCACCTGCGGATCTTCTTTTCGAGGCGTCGCAATTCGTTCCTTACAGCAGGTGTTTCATCAGCTAGTAGAAAACTGATTTACAAAATGAGTAGTAGTGAAGCTATAGACAAAGAAACTCGGGTACTCTGGAGAAACATCTGTCCAAAAATGAATGAGGTAGCCCTGTCACAAGTTTCCGTAAATTATCACTTGCAGAATGTCGTCGCTGGAGACCAATAAACTTACTGTAGGATAAGTTGGAAGTTCACAGGTTCACAAAACAAAACTGTCTCCGTGTTAAAGACCAGACTCCAGAGAGAGCACAGAAATGAAATAAAGGGAACCCCTGTAACGGAGGAAACTAATCATGGGCCATACTTACGATGACAGTAACAGGGATCGGCCAGAACAGCTTACCAAGCTACATGTCAACCTCCGGCGCCAGTGTCTTGCGGCGCAGACGTGGCGGTGGTATAGTCGCAACCACTATAGCTGCGATATGCTTCGTAATTCTAACTATCGCGAGTGGTTCGCGCATCACAAATCTGGGCCGTTCCCCAGGTAATGGGAAGTTCTACCTACGGAGTGGAAATAACTGCGGTACACCGAACCTCACGATGTTCATACGTCTATAAAATGGAACGGAATGAGCTGGGGAGCAGCTCCCAGGTTATTTGAAGACTCGGTCGATGTGCTACGGTGCACATCCGCGGTACGTGTGAAGGTCCTCGTAGCCAAGAGGTGGAACCGTACCCGCTGTCGTGGCCACCTGAAGTGAAGTAGGGTGATCTGAACTGCGGCGAATTATCAGAACGCGGAGGAACTGTGCGTGCTTCCGCCATCACTATTCGAGATAACACCTAGAGAACCAAGCTAAATTTCAACGTCTTGGGCGTTCTCTACGTTAATTAAATAGGAAGTGTTACACTCTTGGCCGTTAAAATTGCTACACCACGAAGATACGTTCTACAGACGCAAAATTTAACCGACAGGAAGAAGATGCTGTGATATGCAAATGATTAGCTTTTCAGATCATTCACACAAGGTTGGCGCCGGTGGCGACACCTACAACGTGCTGACATGAGGAAAGTTTCCAACTGATTTCTCATACACAAACAGCAGTTGACCGGCGTTGCCTGGTGAAACGTTATGGTGCCTCATGTAAGGAAGAGAAATGCTTACCATCATCGTTTCAGACTTTGATAAAGGTCGGATTGTAGCCAATCGCATTTGTGGTTTATTGTATCGCGACATTGCTGCTCGCGTTGGTCAAGATCCAATGACTGTTAGCAGAATATGGAATCGGTGGGTTCAGGAGGATAATACGGAACGCCGCGCTGGATCCCCACGGCCTCGTGTCACTAGCAGTCGAGATGACAGGCATCTTATCCACATGGCTGTAATGGATCGAGCAGCCACGTCTCGATCCCTGAGTCAACAGATGGGGACGTTTGCAAGACAACAACCATCTGTACGAACCGTTCGACGACGTTTGCAGCAGCATGGACTATCAGCTCGGAGACCATAGCTGCGGATACCCTTGACGCTACATCACAGACAGGAGCGCCTGCGATGGTGTACTCAACGACGGACTTGGGTGCACGAATGGCAAAACGTCATTTTTTTCATATGAATCCAGGTTATGTTTCCCGCATCATGAAGATCGCATCCGTATGTGAACGCACATTGGAAGCGTGTACTCGTCATGGCCATACTGGCGTATCACCCAGCGTGATGGTATGGGGTGCCATTGGTTACACTCTGTCACCTCTTGTTCGCATTGACGGCACTTTGAACAGTGGACGTTACATTTCAGATGTGTTACGACACGTGGCTCTACCCTAAATTCTATCCCTGCGAAACCCTACATTTCAGAAGGATAATGCACGACCGCATGTTGCAGGTCCTATACGGGTCTTTCTGGATTCAGAAAATGTTCGACTGCTGCCCTGGCCAGCACACTCTCCAGATCTCTCACCAACTGAAAACGTCTGGTCAATGGTGGCCGAGCAACTGGCTCTTTACAATACTCCAGTCACTACTCATGATGAACTGTGGTATCGTGTTGACGCTGCATGGACAGCTGTACCTGTACACGCCATCCAAGCTCTGTTTGACTCAATGCCCAGGCGTTTCAAGGCCGTTATTACGGCCAGAGGTGGTAGTTCTGGGTACTGATTTCTCAGGATCTATGCACCCAAATTGCTTGAAAATGTAATCGCTTGTCAGTTCTAGTATAATATATTTGTCCACTGAATACCCGTTTATCATCTGCATTTCTTCTTGGTGTAGCAATTTTAATGTGCAGGAGTGTAGATATATCTCGGTGGACTTGGGAAAATTAATTTAGTAGTAACAGTTCAGTAATTAATTTTGATGAATTGTTAATTAATTAATCGACTGGTGTGTGTTAGGTATCAGCTCACTCGGAATTTTATTTGGAGTTCGAATCTGTGATCAGAATTAAAGAACTAATTTTATTACTATCTCTTCCTACGTGGTGAGGACTGGTTTCGACAGATGCTGTGGACTTACCACGTGCGTTTTGTGCTTGACAAAGTCACTGCGTTACAACCTGTGTTCAGTTCCTCTTACTACCACGTGTTTTTTCTTGGTGGGAGGCCTACAATGTGATGCATCCCGCCTCTGTAGGGCAACTGAGGATATACTTGCGTGAGAAGTAGCGGTTCGAAAGCTAGAAAAGCTAACAATGTCGATAGAGTGGCGAGTTGACCGCAGGCTCGTCCATATCACATTCGAAACACTTCATAAGGCAGATGATGACACTGTGGCCAGCGAGCATCGCTGTCGTCTTGGTCTGGTCGTAGAGTTGTTTCGTAGCACCGTTTCAACTGCAGCACCACGACCGCCTAGCAGCAGCACAAGCTGCTAGTTACTACTCCAGCCCCATGTGCCCCTTCCACCTTCCTCTACACCTGTGTTGGTACCGTGTCATGACCCTAATCATATTTCAGCCAAGAAATCGTGCCGTATCAAATCTCAGTCCTGTGACCAATTCATTCCCTGAATATCTTATAGGAAAATCCTCATCAAAACCAGTGCCAACTCCACTTAACTAAACAAAAAGCATTACATCAATCTGACAACATCAAATCAAGGAAATTCATTCCCCTAACTCTGTAAAATCCAATTCCAACAAGTTTCTTTGTTCTACACCAACTCAACAAAAACTTCGTAAACCCTAGGGCCCTATCCTTTGAAATAAAGAGTATCTCTTCAACCATTATATCACTAACTTATCCCCACAATCCTTCTGTAACCATCAAATTCTCAACTCTTCACTTTCACACTGCCCTGCTGTTTAAGTACACCTTCATAACTTTCAGTCACAATGCATTCTCGCTCCTCTTTGTCCCACACGTGTCAGGATATCCCAAACCCACGCCACCCGCCAACGACACTGTTGTGATAATGTTGGTAGAACCAGGGATCACAGCAACCTACCTCCAGTCCTGCTACCCACAATATCCTCCACATCTGCAATCACTCTCCTTCCAGAATTATTTGTTCATGTAATTCAAGAATCCTCATCAACTATTGATTAAAAAAAGTGTTCTCATCTTATACCACATACATCTTTTTGATGTGAAGCTCAAGCACACCACTGCCGAAATTGTCTTGCAAGGGACCGCTACCTAATCTTAGAAAGTAAAAGCCAACCCATTTGTGCTCTTTGCAGTAACCATTTAAAATAAGCTCTAATTTACAATCTCCACCATAATGTAACAATTGTAACTCAGTCCACCTGACGTTCTCCGATTGTCCCCATGCGTGCCATCGACACATCATTCCATCCAGACAACTCCATACTTCCTATTTTCACCATCGACGATAAAATCTATTTTGTCACGACTGCTCTTTGAAATTTCCACACCAGTATCCTACAATAAGAAACAGTGGCACCTCGTTCCGTATATCATCGGAATGCCAGTGACATCTGCTCCCAGAATCACTCTCATTTCACAATTCCCCGCCTAGATAAACTGCTTTTATTTCACTGCAACTCTACCATGGGCATCATCTCTAATCCTACTGTACTCAATCCCTATCATAAACACAACCAGGTTCTGTTGCTTTACGCCAATGTCTGGAATACTAATTGAGATACTCCAGTCTCCAGTCACCGGTGCACTAGATCCGTTATTTTTCCCTTATCATCTGTTTCATTCGCATCACCATCGGGTTATCAAGCTTTCAGACACTATCCTCCAACTGAGCTACGGAAGAACTAATAGCATAACCTTCTTAGGCTAGACAATTTTGGCAGTGGTGTGTTTGCCCTTCGTATCAAAACTTCGCCTCGGAAATAATCATTGTCTCATTAGGATAACATACTTTAGCAGTATAAGATTGATAGAAACATTGGTGGGAGGGACCTGTAAATTGAGAACAGACGATCGCAGGAAAAATTGACGAAGTGTGCAGCAAACTTAAACCAAACTTAGAAGAAATAAAAAAGTAGATTTTAATCTACGAAATGGAAACTTGTAAGAAAGGAATGCTCACAAAACGATCCAGTGGAGAAACACTGTCCCTAGAGGAAGCTGACGTGGAACAAAGAGATGATGCAGTACAGTGGTCAGAGATTGACAGAGCGTTGCCTAGTTTGAACTGAAACACGTCGTCAAGAGTCGATTATAAAATTATATATGTGTGGTAGGTACAGGAACTAAAAGGTTTCTTGAGCTACTGTGAAAAAGTATGAAACATGTCCTTTTAGTTACTGAGAAGAGCGTTACTGCAGCTCGTGGCCCCGGGTTCGATTCCCGGCGGGTCAGGGATTTTCACCTGCTTCGAGATGACTGGGTGTCTGTGTTGTCCTTTTTATTTCATCATCATTCATGAAAGTGGCGAGATTAGACTGAGGAAAGGCTGGGACTTTGTACGGGTGCTGATAACCGCGCAGTTGAGCGCCCCACAAACCAAACATCTTCATCCTCATCAGCATCACAGTATTACTGCAATGGAAAGAGCGGATAAATTAAATATAACAGGTTCATCAGTTTGACAAGCGATGTTCGTAAACAATGAGCAACACACTGAATGGAAAGAAAAAGTGGAGAGACACTGGGCGAAGATCATTTTGATTTCGAAGTTTGCGCTTATCAGTGGAAAATCCTGATAACTTCTTAGGATTGCTGGACCTAGAGTAAACTTTGGCATGACGAACAACTTGTTCCATTTGTCATTATCTAAGACGAGGGGGATGAGGCCATGGTCAGGCGAGTAACGTACAACTTAGTCTATAAAAGGTGGTCCGTAATAGTCTGAAGTCAGGGGAAGTTGTGCTGAGAAATAATTATTAAGAAAAAGACTGGGCACGTTGCACCGTTTCCAAGTTATTTAACATTGAATCCAGCCCATCATGTCGTTGCACGCAAATTCAAGCACTTGCAAGCGCTAAAATGCGGTAATACTCAGACGTTTGGGGGTCCGTCAGTTACCACTGATGTGTCGGCCACTCCGGGAGTCAGCACAGACACAATAAAGGAAGGAAGTTGCGATGGTCGGTGGCAGGAATCCAAAACGATCTGTATATAACACTTGCAATTAACACTTGCACTTTATTTCTAAAAAGAAAAGAAACATAACTTCTCGTTGTGAGGTGGCTTGATGTGCTTCCTGTGCCTCCTACGTGCAATTACTTTTACACTCTGTTAAAGGGTGTCCGTAAAGACTTTGCCTGATTACATAAATTGATAACTCAGGCTAGACGTAAGATACAAATATGAAACTTGTGTCAAATTGTTTACAACAATCAGAGTTTTCTTCTATTTTAGGTTCGTAGTACATGAGTAGTGGATGAGGTGCAGTGCCCAAGAATCCACGTTAACCGATCAGGAGAAGACACAGGGTGTCCTGTGGTACCATGAGACACGATCACCAACCACAGTGCAGAGACACTTCCAGACAACGTCTGGAAGGAATCCACCTCATGTTACGAGCATTAAAGCCTGGTATGAGAAGTTCCAGAACACAGGATCGGTTGCTGACCTTCCGAGGGCTGGTCGACCAAGAACCTCAGCAGACAGGGTGGAAGCTGTAAGGCAGTCTTTTCTGTGAAGTCCGAAGAAATCGGTGCGTAGGGCCTCACGTGAATTACACATGCCAAAAAGCTCTCTCCATGACATTTTACACAAACGTTTATTGTTTCGTGCATACAAAGTGCAAATTGTTCAGGCCTTGTTACCTAATGACAGTACACGTCGATATGACTTTGCGGTCGAAATGCTATCACGTATTGAGGACGATGATGGTTATCTCACACGAATTGCCTTTTCCGACGAAGCGACCTTTTTTGTCAGTGGAGTAGTGAATCGCCATAATGTGCGCATTTGGGGTTCACAACCCCCTGGCGAGGTCATGGAGCGCACCAGAGGCAGTCCAAAGGTGAATGTTTGGTGCGCGCTATTGCACGATCGAATTATCGGGCCATTCTTCTTCGCTGAGGCTACCATCACATCTGCAGTGTATCTGGACATATTGCAAGTGTATGATGTTCCTCAGCTGCATCAGTATCACCCCGGTGTCTTATTTCAGCAAGTTTGGGCGTCCTTACCTATCTGGATGTGACCTATCCTGGGCGATGGATTGGTCGTGATGGGCCAACGGTTTGACCTCCACGCTCATCCTGACATAACCCCATTAGACTTCTTTTTATGGGGTTATGTCAAGGACGAGGTCTACCGAACACGTGTACCAGATCTTGAAACCCTGCGGCAATGGATAACCACAGTCGTTGAATCGACCCATCCAGTGATGTTGGCTAACGTGTGGACGGAAATTGAATATCGCCTAGATGTGCTACGTGCTACCAAGGGTGCTCATGTGGAAGTTTACTGATGTGTGGAAAAAACTTTGATAGTTTGTAAACAATTAGACACCAGTTTCATATTTGTATCTTACTTCTGGCCTGAGTTATCAATTTATGTAATCAGGGAAAGACTCGCAGGGCGCAGGCTAACTATCATCCTCCTATTACTCACAAGGGAACCTCCCCATCGCACCCCCCTCAGATTTAGTTATAAGTAGGCACAGTGGATAGGGCTTGAAAAACTGAACACAGATCAATCGAGAAAACAGGAAGAAGTTGTGTGGGACTATGAAAAAATAAGCAAAATATACAAACTGAGTGGGCCATGCGAAAGATAGGCAACATCAAGGGTGATGTCAGCTCAGGAGCGCCGTGGTTCCGTGATTAGCGTGAGCAGCTGCGGAACGAGAGATCTGTGGTTCAAAACTTCCCTCGACTGAAAAGTTTAATTTTTTATTTTCAGTTTATGTGACAAAATCTTATGTTTTCATCGCTTTTTTGGCAGTGATTATCACAAGCACAACAAAACCTAAATCGGGCAAGGTAGAAGAACCTTTTTACCCATTCGCCAAGTGTACAAGTTAGGTGGGTCGACAACATATTCCTATCATGTGACGCACATGCCGCCACCAGTGTCGTATAGAATATATCAGATGTGTTTTCCTTTGGAAAAATCGGTTGATCTATGACCTTGCGATCAAATGTTTTCGGTTCCCATTGGAGAGGCACGTCCTTTCGTCTACTAATCGCACGGTTTTGCGGTGCGGTCCCAAAACACAGACACTAAACTTATTACAGTGAACAGAGACATCAGTGAACGAACGGACAGATAATAACTTTGCGAAGATGAAGAATGTAAACTTTTCACTCGAGGGAAGACTTGAACAAAGGACCTCACGTTCCGCAGCTGCTCACGCTAACCACGGGACCACGGTGCTCCTGGGCTCACATTATCCTTGATATTGCCTATCTTGCACATGGACTACTCAGTTTGTAGATTTTGCTTATTTTTTCATAGTTCCACATAACTTCTTCCTGTTTTCGATTGATCTGTGTTCAGTATTTCAGGGCCTATCCAGTGTGCCAACTTATAACTAAATCTGAGGGGGGTGCGATGGGGAGGTTCCCTTGTCAGTACCGATGCTATCGAAGTCTGTGACCAAAGTAGGCCGATCACCGACGTGGCACTGGTTAAGTCAGCTTTGACGGGGGGCGCTGAATTCTCTCTTAAAGGAGGTGTGGCGCTGCCCGCTCTTTCCACTGGCGTGCGGGTCTGCGCCTTCCTGGTACCGTTACGTGGGGCTACACTGGTCGGCATGCAGTCGATGCTCTAGGACTGCAGAACCACTTGTTGAGCTGGTCATTACTACTTAAAATATGCGTTTTTGGGGAGTGATAAAACTGAAGCTAGGTGAGTAAAACCTACGTTTGTTCAGATTGAGGAAACCAAATAAAGAACAAGTTTGGCGACACTGTCTCCGACAGATTGCTTGCATTTGTGCGCTCGATGACCTGACTGTCTAATTTCAACGCTAAATAACTCGGAAACGACTCAACGCATCGAATTTCTTTCTTTATAATTATTTCTCAGTGAAATATACAGTCTTACAAGCTTGTTGAAAATGGTTTAAATGGCTCTGAGCACTATGGGACTTAACTTCTGAGGTAATCAGTCCCCTAGATCTTTGAACTACTTAAACCTAACTAACCTAAAGACATCACACACATCCATGCCCGAGGCAGGATTCGAATCTGCGACCGCAGCGGTCTCGCGGCTCCAGACTGTAGCGCCTAGAACCGCTCGGCCACTCCGGCCGGCCACAAGCTTGTGAAACTGTTTCTAACCACCCTGTATAAAAATTAGAAGTTGGTGTAAAATGTGGGAAACAACAAAGAAAACTTGTCTTAAGAAGAGCGTTAGTAATAGCTGCAACTTCTCGTCTTTAATTTGCACATCGGAAAAGCAGCCAAGTAAACATAGCATTGGTAAGGTTTAGCAAGACTAAGTCGTAAATGAGCAAGAATTGAAAGACTTATTGAAGGAAACAGATACTGTGGTTGTAGATTAGGAGTTAAAAAAAAAAAAAAACAGGGTAAATCGGAAGGTGATGCCGAGCGGAAAAGAGGAGAACAGCGACTATGTAACATGGTAACTGGCAATGAAACAATAGTAAAAACGACAGGAAGAGCGAATGCACGGGATGGATGGGACCAAAAACGAAAAAAAAAAAATGCCCTAAAATTGATTACTCCAAGCGAAGCAAGCGTGCTTTAATAGAAGATCCTAGCCCCAGTAACGTATTTTCCATCATTGCGCATCGAACGTCGTCGATATTTGCCTGCGTATGGCAACACGAGTTCGACAGAGACTCACCTTTTTTCAAAAAACCCCACAGCCCAAGTGGTCCCTGTGGCAATGCGAGTACCATTTCTCGCGTTTGTGGTATGCGAAAAATTATGCCTTATCGATGCCTGTAAAAGAAAAGTACACTGCCGGTTAGTTAGTATAGCGTGACTTGAATGGTTTAGGAAAGTCCGTCAGAAATGATTCTCTTTCCATCTGTTGCGACATACCTCGCGATTTTTAGTGGCGAACAAAATCATATACCTTTATCAGAAATAACTCATATTTCACACATAACTGTATTTATGAAAGCTTTATTCGTCGGGGGATGGTACGTTTAGTCCTCGTAAAGACAACGTTGTTAGGTGCTCTGTAGTTTAGTCCCATTTGCGCTTCGTACTATCCATTTGAACTTTACCTATAACATTTGATCCACAGTTGAAAAGTGCAAATGAGAGAAAACTGCAGAATATCTAACAACGTTGCTTTCTGAAAAATCTCTCGGAAAAGCATCGTATGTGTTACTGTTGTGGTCTCCAGTACAAAGAATGGTTTCATGCAGCTCTCCATACTATTCTGTCCTGTTCAGACCTCTTTATCTCCGAATAGCTATAGCAAGTGACATTCTTCTGAACCAGCTTACAGTGTTCATGTCTTTGTCTCCCTCTAAAATTTCCCCCCACCCTCGCCACCACACACACACACACACACACACACACACACATATATATATATATATATATATATATATATATATATATATATATATATATATATATACACTTCCCTCCAATACCAAATTGTTGATCCCTTGATGTCTCAAAGTATCTTATCAACCGATCCCTTATTTTAGTGAAGTTGTGCACAAATTTCTTGTCTCCTGAATTCTATTCACTACTTCTTCATTAGTTAAGAGATCTACCCATCGAATCTTCTGTAACACAACACTTCAAAGCCTTCTGTTCTGTTCTTGTCTGGACTGTTTATCGTCCATGTCTAACTTCTATACTTCGCTAAGCTCCAGACAAGTATCTTCAGGAAAAACTTCCTAAAACTTACGTCTGTATTAGATGTTAACAGAGTTCTCTTTTTCAGAAACGCTTTTGTTGTCGTTGCCAGTCTACAGTTTATATCCTTTCTACTTAGACCGTCATCAGTTATTTTGCTGCCCAATTAACGAAAACTATCTGTAACTTTAAATATCTCGTTTCCTAATCTGATTCTCTCAGCAACGCCTGTTTTAGTTCGACTATATTCCATTACTCTTATCTTACTTTTGTTGATGTTCATTTTATATCCCCCTTTCAAGGCACTGCCCTTCCGTTAAACTCTTTGAGTCTTTTATTGTCTCTGACACATAACAATGTCCCCAGCAAACCACAAGGTTCTTATTTGTTCTCATTGTACTTTTATAACAACTCTAAATTTTTCTTTGGTTTCCTTTACTGCTTGTTCAGTGTACAGATTGAATAACATCGGGGATAGGCTACAACCCTGTCTCACAGCTTCTTTCAACCACTGTTTCCGTTTCATGCCCCTCGAGTCTTTGAACTGTCGTCTGGCGTCTACAGAAGTTACAAATAACCTTTCATTCCCTGTATTTTACTCCTGCTACCTTCAGTATTTGAAAGAGAGTATTCCAGTCAAAATCGTCAAAAGCTTCCTCTATGTCTACAAATGCAATAATTGTAGTTTTGTCTTGATTGGCGACTCCATAGAGTGGTATATGCACAACGACCATATACGTGAAATTAGAAGGAAGGTCAGCGATGGCCGTAATTTTGATGGTTTATTGACAGCAAAATCGATTTTCAATCAGATAGTGATCATCTTCAGTGCTGTAGTGTACAAATTCTACATCTACATCTACATCCATACTCCGCAAGCCACCTGACGGTGTGTGGCGGAGGGTACCCAGAGTACCTCTATCGGTTCTCCATTCTATGTATTCCAGTCTCGTATTGTTCGTGGCAAGAAGGATTGTCGGTATGCTTCTGTGTGGGCTCTAATCTCTCTGATTTTATTCTCATGGTCTCTTCTCGAGATGTACGTAGGAGGGAGCATTATGCTGCTTGACTCTTCGGTGAAGGTATGTTCTCGAAACTTTAACAAAAGCCCCTACCGAGCTACTGAACGTCTCTGCTGCAGAGTCTTCCACTGGAGTTTATCTATCATCTCCGTAACGCTTTCGCGATTATTAAATGATCCTGTAACGAAGCGCGCTGCTCTCCATTGGATCTTCTCTATCTCTTCTATGAATCCTATCTGGTACGGATCCCACACTGTTGAGCAGTATTCAAGCAGTGGGCGAACAAGCGTACTGTAACCTACTTCCTTTGTTTTCGGATTGCATTTCCTTAGGATTCTTCCAATGAATCTCAGTCTGGCATCCGCTTTACCGACGATCAACTTTATATGATCATTCCATTTTAAATCACTCCTAATGTGTACTCCCAGATAATTTATGGAATTAACTGCTTCCAGTTGCTGACGTGCTATTTTTTAGCTAAATGATAAGGGATCTATCTTTCTATGTATTCGCAGCACATTACACTTGTCTACATTTAGACTCAATTGCCATTCCCTGCACCATGTGTCAATTCGCTGCAGATCCTCCTGCATTTCAGCACAATTTCCCATTGTTACAACCTCTCGATACACCACAGCATCATCTGCAGAAAGCCTCAGTGAACCTCCGACGTCATCCACCAGGTCATTTATGTATATTGTGAATAGCAACGGTCCTATGACACTCCCCTGCGGCACACCTGAAATCACTCTTACTTCGGAAGACTTCTCTCCATTGAGAATGACATGCCGCGTTCTGTTATCTAGGAACTCTTCAATCCAATCACACAATTGGTTTGATAGTCCATATGCTCTTACTTGGTTCATTAAACGACTGTGGGGAACTGTATCGAACGCCTTGCGGAAGTCAAGAAACACGGCATCTACCTGTGAACCCGTGTCTATGGCTCTCTGAGTCTTGTGGACGAATAGCGCGAGCTGGGTTTCACACGACCGTCTTTTTCGAAACCCATGCTGATTCCTACAGAGTAGATTTCTAGTCTCCAGAAAAGTCATTATACTCGAATACGTGTTCCAAAATTCTACAACTGATCGACGTTAGAGATATAGGTCTATAGTTCTGCACATCTGTTCGACGTCCCTTCTTGAAAACGGCTACCGCTGCAAGAAGAGGGGCAAGTTCCTTCGCGTACTCTGTGTAAAATCGAACTGGTATCCCATCAGGTCCAGCGGCCTTTCCTCTTTTGAGCGATTTTAATTGTTTCTCATCTGTGCGACAATCTAGAGAAGGAACTACAGTGCAGTCTTCCTCTGTGAGGCAGCTTTGGAAAAAGACATTTAGTATTTCGGCCTTTAGTCTGTCATACTCTGTTTCTGTACCATTTTGCTCACAGAGTGTCTGGACATTTTGTTTTGAGCCACCTACCGCTTTGACATAAGACCAAAATTTCTTAGGATTTTCTGCCAAGTCAGTACATAGAACTTTACTTTCGAATTCATTGAACGCCTCTCGCATAGCCCTCCTCACACTACATTTCGCTTCGCGTAATTTTTTTTTTTTTTTTGTCGGCAAGGCTTTGGCTATGTTTATGTTTGCTGTGAAGTTCCCTTTGCTTCCGCAGCAGTTTCCTAACTCGGTTGTTGTACCACGGTGGCTCTTTTCCATCTCTTACGATCTTGCTTGGCACATACTCATCTGACGCATATTGTACGATGGAACTTTGTCCACTGATCCTCAACACTATCTGTACTTGAGACAAAACTTTTGTGTTGAGCCGTCAGGTACTCTGTAATCTGCCTTTTGTCACTTTTGCTAAACAGAAAAATCTTCCTACCTTTTTTAATATTTCTATTTACGGCTGAAATCAGCGATGCAGTAACCGCTTTATGATCGCTGATTCCCTGTTCTGCGTTAACTGTTTCAAATAGATCGGGTCTGTTTGTCACCAGAAGGTCTAATATGTTATCGCCACGAGTCGGTTCTCTGTTTAACTGCTTAAGGTAGTTTTCAGATAAAGCACTTTAAAAAAATTTCACTGTATTCTTTGTCCCTGCTACCCGTTATGAACGTTTGAGTCTCCCAGTCTATAACTGGCAAATTAAAATCTCCACCCAGAACTATAACATGGTGGGGAAATCTACTCGAAATATTATCCAAATTATCCTTCAGATGCTCAGCCACAACAGCTGCTAAGCCAGGGGGCCTATAGAGACATCCAATTACCATGTCTGGGCCTGCTTTAACCGTGACCTTCACCCAAATTATACTTATAGGCACTGGTGTCAAGTTACCATCAGTAACCAAAGCTATGTAACGATGACAATAGCTCGATTAGCCTTCCCTTTACGTATGTTCTGAGGTAAGTCGTAGCGTCAGTAATACCTAGCGTATTCCTACATTTCCCCGAAATGCAATCTGGTCGGCCTGCCCGGAGTGGCCGTGCGGTTCTAGGCGCTACCGTCTGGAACCGAGCGACCGCTACGGTCGCAGGTTCGAATCCTGCCTCGGGCATGGATGTGTGTGATGTCCTTAGGTTAGTTAGGTGTAAGTAGGCTGTTTAGGTTTTTTTATTGGTAATGCCACCTCTGTATAAAAAAAAAATCACTGGCTGTGCTGTGTGAAGTCTGTGGCTGCTTTGCATTGTTGTAATACTCAACCATTGTAGTGTTAGGCAGCTGGCTGTGAACAGCGCGTAGCGTTGCGCAGTTGGAGGTGATCCGCCAGCAGTGGTGGATGTGGGGAGAGAGATGGCGGAGTTTTGAAATTTGTCATGAACTGCTATATTTATATATGATGATATCAAGGTAAATACATTGTTTGTTCTCTATTAATATCTTTCATTTGCTAACTATCCCTATCAGTAGTTAGTGCCTTCCATAGTTTGAATCTTTTATTTAGCTGGCAGTAGTGGCGCTTGCTGTATTGCAGTAGTGGGAGAAACGAAGATTATTGTGAGGTAAGTGATTTAGTGATTTGTGAAAGGCATAGTTTAATGTTAGTCAGGGCCATTCTTTTGTAGGGATTTTGTGAAAGTCAGATTGCGTTGCGCTAAAAAATATTGTACGTCAGTTTAAGCACAGTCCTGTATTATTGTTTAAAGGGGAAGTTTCATATGTCGACCCTTAGCCGAGGATACCTCACTGGAATCTTCTTATTTTTCTTGTAGTTTGCGTAATTAGTGTAGCTTTTGTTTATTGCTAGCGCGTAATTGTAGAGAAAATCTCCTTTGTAGTTGCAGTCTTTCATTGTTGTACAGTAAAACAGTTGTGGTATGCATGTAGATTTGCACCAAGTATTTCGCAGCTGCAATTAACTAGATATTATTTTCAGTGCTATGTTAATGTGTTCCCCTATTTTTGCTCTTCAAATTGTGTTTTTCTGTGTTGTCGTGTGAAATACTGTGACAATAATGGCGTGTGAAAAACGTAATACTAGGCTCCAAAGTAAACTGAGAAATGACAGTGAAAATGAAAGCAGTGTGTTAGCGCCACCGAAAAATGAATTAACTGATGTTCAAAGTAGTAATTTGGTAATTGTGCATAGGGAAATGGAGTGGGCGGCAAACAATGGCGTAGGCAGTGAAACAATTAGTGAGCAGGGAAACATTATCGGTCGATCGGTCGGCAGTAGCTCGGCTCAGGAATCCGAAATGGCACGACACGATCTCGCAAATACTGTAGATTCAGGTTTTGGATCCTCACCGTTTTCTCAAATAAGTCAAGACACATTTTCTGCTTGTCAAAATGTGAATGTTTCCGGTGCAAATTCACTGCCGAAAAGCACTGAGGAACATGTTCCAGACACCAGTGCATTGTTATTACAATTAATACAACAAATGGGACAAACACAACAAAAGCTTCAAAAGTTAGACAGAGTGGAACAAAATCTTCGAAAGTTAGACACAGTGGAACAAAATCTTAAAAAGTTAGACACAATGGAACAAAATCAGAGACAAACACAGCAAAAGCTTCAAAAATTAGACACATTGGAACAAAAGCTTCAAAAGTTAGACTCAGTGGAAAATAAGCTTCAACAAACACGTGAAGATTTAACTACCGAGTTACATAACATTGAATCGAAATGTCAAAAAGTCTGTAATGATATAAAAACACAAATTTGTGAGCATTTTCAACCTATTTTTTCGCGGCATGAAAATGCATTACAGAATCACGAAGCAGCCATAAAAGAACTGCAAATTATTGTTCATGAAAATCATGAGACCTTGCAAGCTAAAATTGACTCAGTTGCATCTACCGATTCGGTTACGCAACTTGCAAAAACCCAGGAAAACTTAAAGGACACAGTAGAAAGACACATGGAGGAAATTAGTACCTTATCAGAGAAAGTAGTTGATCTTTCGGATCAGCTAAATAATTTATCTACGAAGGTAGATGATAATCTGAATGACACAAAACCGGTAGTCTTTAATGACACAGAAGAGAGCGAACAAATTAGGAAACTGAAACAAAATCTGAATCAAATTAATACGCAACACCAAGTAGAAATCCGGGAAGGACAAGATCAGCTGACACAGGTAATACAAGAATTACGTATTTCAGAGGACACTCGCGCTCCAACACGGGAAGAGGGACATAGAAATACGGAACAACCACAAAATAATAACACAGGACACTTCGGAAATTATGAAAGAAATTGGCAAGGCGCATTGGATTTTGAGATGGAACCGCCGACACGACGTAACAATGACCGATATGCGACTCGCCGACACGATGATTTTGACTATAAGCTGTTCATTACCACACGTAAATTCAAAACGTTTAAGAATTCTGCCAACGACATTCATCCACAAGCGTGGCTTCATCAATTCTCTCATTGTTTTCCTCCCAACTGGTCATTAGAGCACAGATTAGAATTTATGTGTGGCTATTTAGAGAATGAACCAGCTGTAAGAATGCGATCGGTCATTCACGATTGCCACAGTGAAGGAGAATTTTACCATGCCTTCCTCTCAGCATATTGGTCTCAAGCCACACAAGACCGAGTAAAACATAGCATCATAATGATGAAACGTTTCGAACAATCTGAATTTTCCAGTATTATGAAATATTTTGTAGACATGTTGCATAAGAATCAGTATCTTTCAAACCCATACAGCCCCTCAGAACTCATCCGAATTTGCTTAATCAAATTACCTGAACATTTACGGCATATTATTTTAGCAGGACGTTGCAAAGACGACATTGAAGCTTTTCAGGGACTGTTACAAGAACTGGAAATTGACACTGACAATCGCGGAACGCGAGAACAGGAGCACAACAATTACAGGTCACATACGTCACAGTTTCGTGACGACAGAAACAATAACTGGACACGACAAGGCTATTCTTACAACACAAATCGTGTCCAAAACAGACACCACCCATATGACAACCATTGGCAGAGTAATAATAATGACAGGGAAAGATCGCATTTCCGTAGTAATGAATATGACAGAGACAATCATAGAAACAGACAATATGGTAACCAGAACTATTATTATCAAGGGAGACAGAATAATTTCAGACGCAACAGTTCAGAGCGCAGGTACGATTCAGGAAGAAATTCTCCACCACATGACCGACAAGAAAGAAACTATGTAAACTACCGACATAACGACAGACCTGAATTTCATCAGAACTGGCGGGATTCTAACAGAGCTGGGCCCTCTCGGCAAGGCGAATTTGTAGAAGTTAGGTCTCCTAATCCCAATAACGACGCGCGCCAACAAAGAGACAGACAATGACTCGCACAGCAGGCAGCTGCGTGCGGCCGCGGGCTCAGGGAAAAATAACATAGACGCTAACCTTGAGAAAATTTTTAGCATTCTTTACCGATGTGCCATATACCACATGATAATTCCACAGAAGCTGAAACTCTGCGTACTAGCAAGAGTAAAGGTTTACGCCACATTTCACATGTAAAACCGTTTATTGAAAGATAATCTGCTTTTTAACTTTGTCTTTGCCATAAAACTTTTCACTTCACATTACTAGTATGCTTTGTAAGAATTAGAAACTGTTAACATGCAACAATGTTTGAAGTTAAATATCCAGTCTAAAACCTAGGGAACATTTTTAAACAGAAATTACGAATGCAGTGTTATTGTGAACAGACGACACAGTGTTATTGTGTGTGTGCATTCTTGCTTGTTAGTTGCACGATTATGTAACGACTATAAGGCTCACATACTTCGAGCATATACTGGTACTGCTAATGAGATTTTAATGCAACATTTTGGTTTACTTGAAAATACATTCTGGATTTAAAGTGCTTTCTGAGAGATACCAGATGACACAGAGGTTAGTTTATGTGACAGCTACAAGATGTTATCACGACGCTACTAATGAGTGACAATTTACAATGTTGCTTTTGCAGTGTATCCGTTTTATATCTGCACAATTTTTCTGAATTATTCTGGAAAGAAAAACATGTTTTAGTAGTAACTTTTGTGGTATAGCAACAATGAGACAGCCTTTTTCGTGGCACAACAATACGTTACAGTACAGTACTTTCTTCATCACAACAATAAGCGTAATAACTAAGATATCTATTCGCAAAGCATTTCATTTTTGTGTATCGTGAGGTAAGTACATTGACTTCTGCAGAACTTAGCTTTCGGAGGACGATAACTACGAGACTTCCACAGAGGTTATCTTACAACATGACACACAGTTTAGCGCTACAGTACACGTATTTGAGTGATTAATTTCGCACTTAAAACATTTATTTTTTTAAGATATTTGAAGTGCAATGATACAAGGGTTTTCCGTGATACATTTAATTCCATTGCAATAATCTGTAACACCTGAGGGTATAATTACATTAATCCTCAGGGGGGTACACGCTTACTTTGTGTACCATGTGTTTGGCAAGCACAAGGAGCCCTAGCTAATATGGTATTTGCTTATACAACTTTACACATCGGTACCATATTTCTCCAACACAAAATACACAGCTATCTGATCATTTAACTGAGAGAGACAAACTTTTTTTTTACTACGTCAGTGACAGATGTTTACGTAATTACACCGTTGGATAACTTCATGTTTACGCAATTTCACAGTTGGGTAACTTCACACTTATGAAATTGTATTTTGTCTGTACTTTGTGAACTGTTCATATTTTTTCGGAACCATTGTGATACTATGAGAGCTTTGAATGATGTATTTGGTATGACATCGTGATTTTTAAAGTACGTTTGAGGTAGATGACACTATTGAAATGAGCAGAGAATTTTTTTAGATTTTGACATTATTGCAGAAAGCTACGACGTTTTTGAGATTTGACTGAGGTGTTATGATGTTATTTTTACGACGACGATGTGTATTATGCTGTTGCGGTATGTTTATGATCAATAAGATGATGCTATATAAGGAATGTGATTACGTGTTTATATGTATATGAATAATGAATAGAAGGTAGGGACTCTGACTGGTGAAAAATGATGCTGTAAACCGAGAATCGTACTTTAAGAGTTATGAAATGTGTGTAAATGCGTGAATGTATCACAATGCCGGCGAAAATTTTTTGGACACTGTTATATTCATACGATTTTGTTTCTACAGATTTGTAACGCAAATTCTTGACCTATGAAATTTTTATATGAGACTGTCGCTGTAGCGAAAACTGCTGTCGTAAATATTTCGTTAAGAAAGGTAAGTGACCGTGAAGTAATTCGTTGTGAGCGGCCAGGTGTGTCAGATGCCTGGAGAAAAAGCCATTATTGCGAGCCCTTTTCAGCGGCACAGGTAGAAAAAAAAAGGGAGGCCATTATCCTCGCTATTGACGTTCCTTTGTAGAGAGCATCGCAAAAACGACACGGTCGAACTTGAAAACATATGTTGACACTGTGGAGCTCTTAATTTATGATATTTACAGAAATGCCTAATGAAATGACGAAAAATATTTTTATGTCTATACACCTGATTATGACTACTGTCTCTCTAGTTGAGAGATTTTTCTACTAACTTATGAAATGCCTCATGACTACTGAATGATATTTTTATGCTTTACTTTGTACATAGTTGCTTATTTCATTTGATATCTAGTTTCTAGCTGCACTGCAGCATTGGTTAAAATAAAATTTTATAGATGTACTAATATAAATATTTTCTGTCTACAGATCGAGTAAACAATAATCTTTTCAAAAAAAATGAGGGAGCACAAAAAGACATTTACCTTCACAGGAACTGCAATCATAGTTTTCTTTTCAAGTACTTGTTAATTTCTTTTGTAGAATAAATTGTGATGCATCACTCTAGTGTAAAGATGTGACATAGGTATTAGACATGGCCATTTTTAGTGTAATACTTTTTCTGCTTGAACTTTGTCATGTTTAGGTATAAGTTCTGCTGTTTGCCAGGCATAGTGCTACTGAATTTTAATTTGTGTTACTCTGCTAAGCCAGATTTATTTTTCTTGTTTGCTGCACATTGCCTTATATTAGTCGTAATATTGCAATTGCTTCGCTAATTTCTAAAATGCTGCTTCCTTTGCAAATCTGCACTTTTTTTGTCATTGCTGTTTGCGTTAATTGTTTTATGTGCTGCTGCATTGCCTCGTCCCATAGTTTAGCATCTGAGCTCAGTAGATTTAAGTTAGCTTAAGAGGGGGTAGACTATATAAGAAACTAGTTGTGATGAATGGAAAGAAATGCATTGAAGGTATATGAAAACGCTTTGGGCCAAAATGAGTATTGTACAATGATCCGTAATTATTTTGAAAGAAATATGAACAGAGTAGAGAAAGCAGGTATTGATAGGACTTTTTGGAAATAATGAGGAACGAAGGGAGATCTCCGAGAAGTAAAGAAAGTTTTGTTTGCAAAATACTGCAGTAAAAGAAACCCTGTCCTTTCCTTGTGTTATCCCACTATGTGTTTGTGTACCCATGTGTATTTGTTTTCTTCCTGTCTCCGTGTACTGTTTCATAGAATTTTTTTTCTCTTCTAATACTAAGCTACATTCACTATGATGCCTCAAATATAATTTACATTAATAATATGTTATTTTCTTTGTAAAGATGTTTAGACATTATTTATTCTGTTTTGTTTTAATGCTCATGTGTGAAGTTGATGTTTCAAAATTTATTCTGATCTTTATGTATGTACTTATGTCATTATTTTTGTAACACTGATGTATATGTTTATTTCTGTTCTACTGTAAAACCTGTACTACAAATGTTATCTGTATAGTTATGTTCTTTAATGATGTATTTTGTACCTTTGTAATTGTATTCTTCTGTTATAAAATTGTAATTGACACCCGGTCATCAAATTAAGTAACTTGTAAGTTACATTTCACTGCACACGTTTCTATTGGTCATAGTATATGGACAATATGTGAGAAGTAGGGACTGTTAGTGTTTGCACGTGTGTTAATAATTCAGCAAGGGACTGGTTAACAGCATTGCTGATTCTCAGGACAATTCAAAAACTTTGTGAGTGCACAAGTGGTGGTTATGGACTTGCTCTATTATCCGCAAGACTCTTCAATGGTGATTGTGCACCTGCATAGTCACAACAGATGGCTGCTGGCCATCTCTACAAGGACTACAGTGGGTCTGCATCTTTGGTGGCCCACCAATACCGTAATCTCTACCAGGACTACAGTGGGTCTGCTCTGTGATGACCTACCTACCAATACTCTTCAAAATTTCGACTGACTCCGCTGTGGGTTTGCTCTGTTGTGGCCCATGACCTGTCTGCATGTCGAGAGTCAGCACTGCGTTTCCGTTGGAAGGACAACGATACTTCTTCAAGACTGCATGGAAATCCACTAATTCCGTGTGCATTTTCTTTTACTGCTCAGACTTTGAGAAAGACACTGCAATGTGATGAATGATCAGGACTGTCTTTATGGACTGTGAGAAAATTTTAGATTTTGACCAACATTGTATCAATAAGTGTGTGCATTTGATTTCTTTGTTATTGTAATTACGATTATGAAAAATTTTAACAAATATGTATTGGCCAGTGCCCAAAAAAATTTGTAAAATTTTTTTGTGGGGAGCATGGGGGCTATGTAAGTAGGCTGTTTAGGTTTTTTTATTGGTAATGCCACCTCTGTATAAAAAAAAAAACCACTGGCTATGCTGTGTGCAGTCTGTGGCTGCTTTGCATTGTTGTAATACTCAACCATTGTAGTGTTAGGCAGCTGGCTGTGAACAGTGCGTACCGTTGCGCAGTTGGAGGTGATCCGCCAGCAGTGGTGGATGTGGGGAGAGAGATGGCGGAGTTTTGAAATTTGTCATGAACTGCTATATTTATATATGATGATATCAAGGTAAATACATTGTTTGTTCTCTATTAATATCTTTCATTTGCTAACTATCCCTATCAGTAGTTAGTGCCTTCCATAGTTTGAATCTTTTATTTAGCTGGCAGTAGTGGCGCTTGCTGTATTGCAGTAGTGGGAGAAACGAAGATTATTGTGAGGTAAGTGATTTAGTGATTTGTGAAAGGTATAGTTTAATGTTAGTCAGGGCCATTCTTTTGTAGGGATTTTGTGAAAGTCAGATTGCGTTGCGCTAAAAAATATTGTGCGTCAGTTTAAGCACAGTCCTGTATTATTGTTCAAAAAGGGGACGTTTCATAGGTTTAATTAGTTCTAAGTTCTAGGCGACTGATGACCTCAGAAGTTAAGTTGTATAGTGCTCAGAGCCATTTTTTTGCAATCTGCTCTTCCCAAAAGTCGGCTTCTACCAGTTTTTTCTTTCTCGTAAGTAACGAATATAAATTTTAAGGCCTATTTACAAAGGGTTTTTGTTGTTTTAAAGAGTTGGATATTTTACCTCGATGAGGACATGTTTAACTGGAACTTCAGATAGTGAAATAAATCATTTAAGTGCAACAGTTGTTCTTTTGATTACCGGGTGTATCGCTATTATTGGAAGAAACTTCCATGGTCGGATGTATGCGATTATAAGAGTAAAACCGTTCCAGTAAAACGTATTCCTGTAAACGAGCCGTTTGCGTGACAATTGCCAATGTGCTGCTACAAGTAAGAGGCACCCACATGCCTTGCTCATACTGTGGCATCAAGCAGTCAGGCCTGCAAGATCAGTGGTCTGCCAAGCGAGTGGATTCATTCTTATTTATCGAGTAACATGAACCCTCGTACTCACAATTAAGTTACAAATTATCCTCCTCTGTGAATAATACGCAACGGATAACGCACATCTGACTGTTCGTAATTAACACAACTCTGACTGTTCACTACGCACTGGCAATACCACATTTTCTTTCTCATTCAACGGCTTTGAACAACACATGGCCATCGCACTGAATATGAATGGCGCACACATTATATATTCTGGGTATCATGACAACATAATATTCGAAGGAAAAGACCACCAATCTTTTTCTTTTCACTATCTTATTTATTCCGATAAATTCTATAACCTAAACACACAAATTCTATAACCTATAACAATAACACATGCGAAATTCCGCCCAGTGGGCATGGCTTAACATTGGTGATTCTCTATCTTATGGTCTCGTAATTATTGAATGCTACAGTGCACTTTCTGGATAGGATGGTGGATCTTTTTTTTATATATATCTCACACTTCGACTCTCACAACCATCATCACGAAACTTTCCTCCAGACCGAGCGGTACAAAAGGAACATGCATACCCACTACCTCTGAAACTACCTAGCTACTCTCCCATGCAAACCACACATACCTAAATTACATGACATACACCACACTACAACATGGAATACAACACAAGGAATAGTCACAACATTATCACTTTCAGCTTTCCAACTTCAATTAGTATTTATCCCAGTTTCACATGACACTGCCCCACTTCGTAATTCTTCTTTCCTACTATGAACTCTGGAGGATATATGCACGTCTTCCTGTGCAATGCAAGCCAAGTGGCGTTGCTGGATAGACGGCTGACTCACCTTGCTTCTCTCTTAGAGTATTATAGTTTGAATCAAGCATCACACGGAAACATAACACGCAAAGTAATATTAAGAACATAACCATCACACACGCGAGTCCTCAACTGATACCATGGACGAGTACTTCTCTTTATCCTTTGTCTCATACACAGATAGAGACCCACACAGTACTCACCACGTGGAAGTACTCGTCTCTAATTTCAAGTCCTGCACACGCCATTTCTTAAATATTTCAATTAATAGTACACACGCTAGTAATTCAGCTTAACTTAAGCACACGGAAGTATTTCAACTTATTGCTACACGTGGTTTCATTGTGACCGTTGGTCACTTCCGAAGATTACTACGATCCCATTAATATTACCTGCCTGACATTTAATTCTCCCCACAAAAGTTCCCGAAATAGAGAAATTATTATTTCAAACTACTCTTAAGTATTCCACATGCATACCATGTCCCCACTCTTTTGTCTTTATGGAGCACACCTAAGACAGGTCTTACCAACACTAGATCCAGTGGCAGAGTGCTGAAACATGGTCATGCTTCAGGTCCTCTCGCACCTCTGCCGAAGTGGGGGAGCACCTTGCTACCGTATTGGTGAGCCACATTTTGGCACTCAAAGCTCCGGTAAATTTCATCTCTTTGGTTCCACCAAAGGTGGCCAAAGGATCGTCTCAAAGATGATCATATATTCACATTCACTATCTGCGGTTAGCAGACAACCATACATTCATTCATTTCACAGATCTCACCAAACTGGATGTAGGGATTTATTTTGTGGGAGTGCACATGTGATCAATTAAATAAATAAATTGTCATTCTTTCCCACACTGGTATCCGGCTTCGCTGTATTAATTGAAATTGAGTTATTTTTACAAAAAAATGTGTTGTTCTGACAAGAATAATGAAGTATGTTGTACCTATTTTCAATGTCGGGCGGTACTGTACCCTTTCACAAGTCGTCTCAAAAATGAAGTGTGCAGCACTCCTGCGTATAGTGAACTGTGCAATCTTGGAAAACTTCTACGAGTATGTTCGGGGGTGTTTGAAAGAATTTATAAATCACTGCCAAGTGTAGTATTGCATCCGTATGCGAGTGTGGCGCATGGAACGACTTCAAGATGTGGGAGTGTACAGTAAATTACAGCATCTGTATTGATGAAGCAGCATTGTATTTCTTTTAAAAGTAGGCCACGGGTGAAATTTGAGTCCAGTTAGATAAGGGTGTAATTTGAGGTGACAAAACTTGTGAGATACCTCCCAATATCGTGCCAGAGCGCCTTTTGCCCGTCGTTGTGCAGCAAATCGACGTGGCATGGACTCAACAAGTCGTTGGAAGTCCCCAGCAGAAATACTATGACATGCTGCCTCAATAGCCGCCCATAATTGCGAAAGTGTTGCCGATGCAGGACGTTGTGCACAAACCGTCCTCACGATTGTGTCCCGTCAGTCTTCGATGGGATTTGTGTTGGGCGATCTGGGTGGCCAAATTGTTCGCTCGAACTGCCTAGAATGTTGATCATAGAATGAAGGCTTTCATGGCAGGTATTGTCATCACTTAACACTTCCGGGCTGAGATGCCGTGGACCATACATTAGACTCTCCCCTAACGTTTCGCCTTCGACTGCGGAAGGTATCCTCCGAGGACAATCGGCGAACTGCAACGAGAGCACGAGTGAGCACCATATATATAATCCATCCAGAGGGCGCCGCTGTCAATCACGTGATGTCGGCTGTGCTATGATCTCTGATATTGCCAATTTTCTCAATTGAAATTAATCGATTGTCACGCTGTTGCTGCAATGTTGACAACCATATCTTATCCAGCTTAATGCCTTCATCTTTTATATTAAAATTATTGCAGTGTTTGGCAATCTTGGTGGCCTCTCTGTACATTCGCGCATAATAATGCGACCTCTTTTGCTATGTCGGTCGTCTCACTAAACTTTATTTCATGATCACCTTCCTGAAACACAGGTGTCCGCACCAGCCGATTTATCAATATGTCCGAGGCGGCAGTTCCTTTTATGTTCACCCAGACGGGTGTTGACGCTTCTTTTTGTTGTGCCTACTCTAACGACCCTACCACAACAAAGGTCAAAAATTAATTACGATTGTAGTGTTGCTCACGCTGCTAGATATTGCACTTTCGGGCAACAACAAAGTTATATTATGTGGCAGGTGTCATTAGAGCACAGTTAATAAAGTCAAAGTCATTTCTTGAAATAATGGTTAAACTAGGCACTCATCTTTTTGTGTTTCCCACGCTGGTCTCGTTGTGAACTCATGGCTCAATCGTCGAAAATTTAGGTGGTAATGATTCCAAGCTCGGATGCAGAGAGGCCTAGGTGTTATTCTGCGATATTCAAAAGTTTTATAACTGTGCTTCACAAACCATTCTTGAAGATTAAACTTTTGCAAGTTAGAACACTGGTGATGTAAAAAAGTAATCAGCACTCCGAATTTATGTTACACTTCTTTTCTATTACTTTTGTCGCAACATCACTTCACAATATAAAACACACTTGAAAATATCTTCCTCACTGTTAAAGTTTACATTTCATAAACTGACTACCGTTTGCGTCATTTCAACATGACGACCAAGACTTGACTCTCTAATAACCGCTAACGCGCCAAAAAATCAGAGTTACAAGTATGTCAAAGATCATAGCGACAAAAGAAAGAATACTCATAAGAATAATATCACTGCAATATAAACATATCGATGTATCGAAGTACCTCTACATTAATGAAATCAAATCTGAATGTGGTCACAGAAATATGTTAACCATTTTACAGAAACACAGTAGAATATTGCTGGTATCGAGAGGTTGAGGTGAGGTGCCGTAATGGTTACGTAATTCAAGTACCATTACACTATATAGACCTTTCCACAACTGCACGGAATTTTATAGACACCTGGTGTAACTAGAGGATCTTAAGCATTCTTTTATTTTCATGGTAGGTCTGAAAACAGTTTCCACATCGTACTTGCTTAAAATTTTTCCAATGCCAACAGTGACCTTACTGATGAATGGTAAGAACACTTTCCCCTTGGACTGGTGTCGATCCTCCTCCGTCTTGGTTGTCAGTCTAGGGCGTAGTGCACGATCTATCTCTGTGTTGGAATACCCATTCTTCTTTAAGGTCGCTCTAAGGTGTTCAATCTCATCATCTAAGTGAGCTGGTTCACATATTTTGTGCGCCCTGTCTGTTAATGTTTTAATCATCCCTCTTTTATGACTTGGGCGGTGGTTAGAATCTTTCTGCAGATAACGACCAGTGTGTGTGTGTCTTTTCTGAAAACCTTATGACCCCGTGATCCGTCCTCTCGTTTGATTACAGTCACATCTAAGAAGTTCAGGTGACAATCGATTTATTTCTTCATAGTGAATTGAATTCTTGGATTAATACTATTCAGATGTAAGAGGAACTGGATGCCTCAAAGTTTAGTGAGACGACCGTCATAGCAAAGACGTCGCATTATTATGCGCGAATGTACAGGGAGGCCAATGAGATTGCCAAACACTGCAATGGTTTTAATTGAAAAGATGAAGGCATTAAGTTGGATAAGATATGGTGGTCAACATTGCAGCAACAGCGTGACAATCGATTAATTTCAGTCGAGAAAGTTGGCAATGTCAGAGATCATATCACAGCCGACGTCACGTGACTGACAGCGGCGCCCTCTGGTGGTTTATATGTATGGCGCTCACTCGTGCTCTCGTTGCAGTTCGCCGATTGTCCTCGGAGGATGCCTTCCGCAGTAGAAGGCAAAACGTCAAGGGAGAGTCTTATCTATGGACCACGGCATCTCAGCCCGGAAGTGTTAAGTGATGTCCAGAATGTTTTTCAAGCCAGTCGTGGAAAACTGTGGTCCTGTAACGTGACATCGCTGTTTGGGAACATGAAGTCCTTGAATGGCAGCAAATGGTATGCAAGTAGCCGAACACATTTTTAGTCAATGATCCGTTCAGTTGGAACACAGGATCCCATCCATTGCACGTAAACACAGCCCACACCATTATGGAGCCACCACCAGCTTGAACAGTGCCTTGTTGACAACCTGGGTCAGTGGCTACACTCTACCATCAGCTCTTACGGGACTCATCTGAACAGGCCACGATTTTCAACTCGTTCAGGATCCAACAGTTACGGTCACGAGCACAGGTGACGGGCTGCAAAAGATGCCGTGCTGTTAGCAAAGCCAATCGCGCCAATCTTTTGCTGCCACAGCCCATTAACGCCAAATTTCGCCGCAGTGCCCTTATGGATATGTTCGTCGTAGGTCCCACATTGATTTCTGCGGATATTTTGAGAGGTTCCATGCCCTCTTTTGCATGTCGCCTCTCATTTTCATCTTTTTTTATTAATATTCTATGTCATTGGACGGTAGTAACAGACCGAATAAGGTTATTGTAATGTGAGTATTTGTACTGAGAGCTCAAAAATACTTTTCACTTCATTCCTATACATGTGGCGTTACTTCCCTGTGTGGCCTGTGCGAGGCGAGCATCGGAGGACGCGGCACACTGCATTTCCGGTTGGGGGTTGCAATTCCTCGAATTCTGGGCAGAACGACTGATGTTGGTCGAGTTTCGCCTATTGTATGCAGGGCGAAAGCACCTGCGAGACGTCTGAATGTCTCCGCAGTTTATGTGTTTACCGTTACGGCGCGTCCGGAACGAAGATTCCTGGCACTGACTGCATTGTCCTCTTGATTCTGAGAATGCTTGTGGACCGTGACCTACTGGGTGCGACTGTCTGGCGCCGAATGGCCGGTGGTCTAGGCAGGTTGTTTTCGTAGCCAGTCAAACGGCTAGTTCAGTGCCCTCAGCTGAGTAGCAGAGGCATGATTGGTCAACTTAAACTGAGGCTAGTTGACGTCATAAAGCCGTGCTCGAAACTGGAGGGAATGGTCGCTATTGGCACGAATGATATTCCGAGACTGTGGGGGAATTTTGGAATTAGCACTGAATGCTAATTCGCGGTTTTCGAGGAGATTAGGGAGTTGAGCAATGCTGGCTTCGCTCTTGCATCGTATCACAGAAGGGGATTCGGGATCTGATCTACCTTGGAGTCAGCTTGTCTTGCGACTTGGTGACTCTTTTTCGGAAGAACTTAGAATTCTTGGACAGCCTTCGAGGCCAGGGGTTGACACAGAGTTTCTGCACGGCAGAAGCCGGCACCTACATCATCAGGACGCTGCCTACTGACGCGTGCTGCAGATTTCAGTACTGGTACAGTATTTTGCGGCTCTGGCATTGTAGGACCTTGTCAGTTTTATACTGAATCCCTCAGCAGCACGCGCGCTCACTTTGCTACAAGTCCACCTTGCTTGTTTCTCCATGTAATACCATTTGGGCTCCCACTACTAATTGCAATACTGCTATATAGTGTTGGAAGATTAATATTTGATTCATTAGGACCTCCAGTCATTATCGTCAATCTATTGCATCACAGAGAGTAGGAACCCCTTGTTCTCGAGCCAACTCTCATTCTCATAATAGTTCAGTATACTCTATGCTTTAACGTACTGTTTGTGTCGATAACCATGTGCATTTATGTTCTGACGTACAATAAATCTCATTCTAATATTTAATCCGCATGTCATTTCGCAGATATATGCAGAATCCCATTTCCTGTTGTTCATTATGATACAGTTCTCTCTTTTTTCTGAGTAGATTACGATTTTTATTAAATTATTGTGAGTGTGCACTCCTTATTTTACCAACTATCAGGGTCCACCAACATTTTCTTCCGTTACCATTGTGCGCATAATTAATTAGGTAGTAGATAAGGAGGGGGTCGAGTGCATGTCTCGTTCTCATGCAAAATTCGTCAGAATTAAAGAGGTGCAAACTCGACTCCATGCGAGCACCTCGCAATTTCACGCAATGTTACGCGTCTGTTAGCACTGACACCTCGACGCATTCGCCACTGCTCTCGTCGTTAAGTGAAGACCGTCGGCAACAGCATTGTCCATGGTGAGACATAATGCCTTAAATTTGGCATTCTCGAAACACTCTTGACTCTATGGATCTCGGATAATGAATTTCCTAACGATTTCCGAAGTGGAGTGTCCTATGCGATTAGCTCCGACTACCACTCCACGTTCAAAGTCTGTTAATTCCCGTCGTGCGACCGTAACCACGTCGGGAACTTTTTCACACGAAACACCTGAGTGGAAATGACAGCTCCTCCAGTGCTCTGTGGCCTTCACCATGTGTACGCGATATTGCCGCCCACTGTATCTATGCGTACCGTTTCCTCATGGAATTTGTCACAGCAGTGTGATCGAATGTTTACGCGTCACAGCGACATGTGTAATTACAACTACCCTACTCGCCACTAAAATTGCAACACCAAGAAGAAATGCAGATGATAAACCGGTATTTACTAGACGAATATATTATACTAGAACTGAGCCGTCCGCGGTGGCCGAGCGATTCTAGGTGCTTCTGTCCGCAACCGAGCGACTACTACGGTCGCAGGTTCGAATCCTGCCTCGGGTATGGATGTGTGTGTTGTCCTTAGGTTAGTTAGGTTTAAGTAGTTCTAAGTTCCAGGGGACTGATGACCTCAGATGTTAAGTCTCATACTGCTCAGAGCCATTTGAACTAGAAGTGACGCGTGATTACATTTTCACGCAATTTGGGGGCTGTAAACAGAACCTGGATTAATCCGAAAAAATGTTTGGCATTCGTGCACCCAGGTTCGTCGTTGAGTGCACCATCCCAAATGCTCCTGTCTGTGATGCAGCGTCAAGGGTATCCGCAGCCATGGTCTCCGAGCTGATAGGCCATGCTGCTGCAAACATCGTCGAACTGTTCGTGCAGATGGTTGTTGTCTTGCAAACGTCCCCATCTGTTAACTATGGGATCGAATCTTTGCTGCACGATCCGTTACATCCATGCGGGTAAGATGCCTGTCATCTCGACTGCTAGTGATACGAGACCGTTGGGATCCAGCAGGGCGTTCCGTATTACCCTCCTGAAACCACCGAGTCCATATTCTGCTAACAGTCATTGGATCTCGACCAACGCGAGCAGCAATGTCGCGATACGCTAAACCGCAATCACGATAGGCTACAATCCGACCTTTATCACAGTCGGAAACGTTATGGTACGCAATTCTCCTCCTTACACGAGGCATCACAACAACGTTTCGCCAGGCAACGCCAGTCAACTGCTGTTTGTATATGAGAAATCGGTTGGAAACTTTCCTCATGTCAGCACGTTGTAGGTGTCGCCACCGGCGCCAAGTTTGTGTGAATGCTCTAAAAAGCTTATCATTTGCATATCACAGCATCTTCTTCCTGTCGGTTAAATTTCGCGTCTGTAGCACGTCATCTTCGTGGTGTAGCAATTTTAATGGCCAGTAGTATACTAGAAACAGAGCATCAGGTAGCTGGAGCCACGCAGCCAATAAAGATTTTCCGCTAATGCTTTTCTTCAACGAGGTCGCTTTTACCGTCCGCTGAGTGTATCCCACCAGGATTCTGCGCACGCGTGAGCACCGGGCTGGAGGGCGAGTGGCGTGCACAATTCATGAGCAGGGATTCCCGCCTGGCGCAAGTTGCTGGCTCCTGCGCCGTAGCTTAGCCGGGGAATACGAGGTGGAAAGGAAAGAAAGCAAATGGCTACAAGCAGTTAGGCCACCCGCTAAATGCATTCACTGCTAAACCGCTTTCTTACGTCGTAGGTATTAGGACGAGTCGGGGTGAAAGTGTTTGCCCCTCTACATGGAAACTGTTCCAGAAGCATCGGTGTGGACGGATTTCCAGCACGTGGAATAGTAGTGAACTGAATTCTGCGGATGAGAAATGTAACTACAAATATTCGGCTGTGGGTCAGAAACAATTCAATCAAATATTAAAGAAGTACTGACGAAGAGAAGACAAAGAGAAGCAGTTGTGATCTAATACCAAGAAAAATAGAGTTATCATGAATGGACAATAACGAAAGGGCCCTCACTTGTTTACTGCATTTCTTAAGTCGTTCGAATCAGTATAGAACTTGCACTACAAAAAATGGGTTGTAGAGTAGCATAGCTGAACAGGTGCTCATAGTTCTTAAGGTATGCATTTTATGACTTTTGTTTACGGGATACTTTTGTTTTGGTTTGGTCCATAGTAGCGCCTCTCAACATATGGGATGTATTTTTTAACACTTCTTACACACATTTAGACCTATGGAAATGAAATAGAAATGAGCGTTTGGCGTCATTGGCCGGAAGGCCCCTTACGGGGCAGGTCCGGCCGCCTTGGTACACGTCTTATTACATTCGACGTCACATTGGGTGACCTGCTCGCCGGATGGGGATGAAATGATCATGAAGACAACACCCAGTCCCTGAGCGGAGAAAATCCCCGACCCAGCCGATAATCTAACCCGGGTCCGTAGGACGGCAATCCGTCACGCTGACCACTCAGCTATCGGGGCGGACCAGCTCTGGGCTGGACTGCCATACCTCCACAGACAGACACATAATTGAAAGTATCTCCAGCAGAGTTCAAGTCTTCATAAAAGCGGCCGTTGGACGCACTCTATAGAGTAATCCACGTGCTGGAAGTCCAGATATTCTGCAAGATACCTCGTGTGGGAGGGAGAAAGAGATGTGAATTTTATTTAAATTCTATAAATGAAATGCAAGGAGGGCTTTCAACATATAAGTGGTTTATTCAGTGAAACTGCATTAAGCTGCATATGCAATAATTATTGAAATTTTGTCCAATTCATTTAACAATCACACACAAATTATTCAAATAATGATAAACAAAAGTAAAAAATTTGGGTCGCCAGATACTGTAGAAAACAACATATTATAAAAAAAAACAACAAATGTAGTTGAATTGGCAAAAACAGCTCACAAGTGGATTATATAAAGTGCCTGCCCTGGTATTTGCCTTTTAACATGAGCACTGTATGACTTCATTCTAATTTAACATATAAATAAATTACACGAGACGGGTTGACCTGGTGTAATAAATGAGAAGGAATAAAAAATAAACAGCTGAGCAGATGACTCTCTTAACGGGCAAACGGTGAATACTGTGCCTTGCGTCTTTATGAGCATCTAACACATTGCAACGAAATTGAAGAAAGCGAAAGAAGAAAGCGCAGCTTGAAAAGCGGGCGTTTTCTGTATTACCATGTTCATAGCGTGGTCGGCGTGGCGGTGGAGTTGGCTGATTGCCTTCGGCTGCATCAAGACTCTGCCGGCGACGTAGGTGATAGCGTCTAACATGCCTTACGCTGAAAATAGTGAGCGAAACCTGCTACTGGAAGTTTTCACTACTGGCCGACGGTATGCGTCCATCTGCAAGTGCAAACCTACGTGAAACTGCATTAAACAAAGCTCAAAACTGTTCTAACAGTACTATCGTCATCGGACTTGCAGTAAATCAAAATGTGATCCTGAGATAAGCTCTTGATAACGCGCACAATGAGTGAAGCTCGCCTACTTAGATCTAACAAACTTTGCTCTCTACGCTGTTTGCAACGAATGCAAAGTGCATTGTCTCATGACAAGCGATAACAGAATCCTTGCGACTTATCGGAAGCAGTCAAGAGTGAACTCCTGCCTCCTCGGAAGCAATATTCGGAATCCTCAATACTAGTGCGCTCCTCGCACCTGGAGAGAGAGAGAGCCGCTCCCCTCTAGCGTCTTGTCTCCGCCCTTCCGCAAATTACGCAGCTCGTACTATTTTTCAAAGCGAACGCTAGATTGTTGCCAATGAAGAAGCCCCTTTCAAAATTTCCTCCCTCCTTGCCGTCGCATTCCGCGAGGAAAAGAGAGCGATATCCTTTGTGAGACAGAGTATACAAATAAACCTTTGAGTATTGCCGCTATGTTCCCAGGTGTTCCGCTCGCGGTAAACGGCCAAAATTCCCAGGGCCACTTGAGATTCTTGGACACCCAAGTCGTGCTTTTGCTATTCAACTCGCCGCTCTGTCCACGTTACCTATAATCGTGACAAAACTGTTTTTCGCTCGAGGTTTGTAGTTTCCGCTGCCTCGGGCACACGTGCGAATGTCCTTGGCTTGCCTTGGCAGCGTGTTGATGTATGCAGCGTCTTCGCCTGTCGCTAATTCTCTGGGGGCCTGCCCTATGTGAAGCGTGCCGACATGGGCGCGCGACCGCCGCTCGCCCGTGGGCGCACTACCTGTGTCCACCTGGTAGATGGGCTTCCCAGCTAGGAGCGCATCAGAAGAATTCCTTTCATGCAGGAAGTGTACCAAGTTTGCAAGGAGAAGAATCATAGTCCTTTCCCAATGCTTAATGACACAGTAATTCACCTCCATCACACTTCAAAAAAATGGTTCAAATGGCTCTGAGCACTATGGGACTTAACTGCTCAGGTCATCAGTCCCCTAGAACTTAGAACTACTTAAACCTGACTAACCTAAGGACATCACACACATCCATGCCCGCGGCAGGATTCGAACCTGCGACCGTAGCAGTCGCGCGGTTCCGGACTGAGCGCCTCAACCGCTAGACCACCACGGCCGGCCAACACACTTCATACAGGATGTTACAAAAGTTACGGCCAAACTTTCAGGAAACATTCCTCACAAACAAATAAAGAAAAGATGTTATGTGAACATGTGTCCTGAAAAGCTCAATTTCTATTTTAGAGCTCATTTTAGTTTCGTCAATATGTGCTGTACTTCCTCGATTCACCGCCAGTTGGCCCAATTGAAGGAAGGTAATGTTGATATGGGTTCAATGGTTCAAATGGCTCTGAGCACTATGCGACTTAACTTCTGAGGTCATCAGTCGCCTAGAACTTAGAACTAATTAAACCTAACTAACCTAAGGACATCACACACATCCATGCCCGAGGCAGGATTCGAACCTGCGACCGTAGCGGTCACGCGGTTCCAGACTGAAGCGCCTTTAACCGCACGGCCATTGACTTCGGTGCTTGTATTGACATGCGACTCATTGCTCTACAGTACTAGCATCAGGCACATCAGTACGTAGCATCAACAGGTTAGTGTTCATCACGAACGTGGTTTTGCAGTCAGTGAAATGTTTAGAAATGCGGAGCTGGCCGATGCCCATTTGATGTATGGATTAGCACGGGGCAATAGCCGTGGCGCGGTACGTTGGTATCGAGAGAGATTTCCAGAACGAAGGTGTCCCGACAGGAAGACGTTCGAAGCAATTGATCGGCGTCTTAGGGAGCACGGAACATTCCAGCCTATGACTCGTGACTGGGGAAGACCGAGAACGACGAGGACACCTGCAATGGACAAGGCAATTCTTCGTCAGCGTCAGAGAAGTTGCTGCTGTACAAGGTAACGTTGACCACGTCACTGTATGGAGAGTGCTACGGGAGAACCAGTTGTTTCCGTACCATGTACAGCGTGTGCGGGCACTATCAGCAGCTGATTGGCCTCCACGGGTACACTTCTGCGAATGGTTCATCCAACAATGTGTCAATCCTCATTTCGGTGCAAATGTTCTCTTTACAGATGAGGCTTCATTCGAACGTGATCAAATTGTAAATTTTCACAATCAACATGTGTGGGCTGACGAGATTCCGCACGCAATTGTGCAATCACGTCATCAACACAGATTTTCTGTGAACGTTTGGGGAGACATTGTTGGTGATGTCTTGATTGGGCCCCATGTTCTTCCACCTACGCTCAATGGAGCACGTTGTCATGATTTCATACGTGATACTCTGCCTGTGCTGCTAGAACATGTGCCTTTACAAGTACGACACAACTTGTGGTTCATGCACGATGGAGCTCCTGCACATTTCAGTCGAAGTGTTCGTTGGCTTCTCAACAACAGATTCGGTGACCGATGGATTGGTAGAGGCGGACCAATTCCATGGCCGCCACGCTCTCCTGACCTCAACCCTCTTGACTTTCATTTATGGGGGCATTTGAAAGCTCTTGTCTACGCAACCCCGGTACCAAATGTAGAGACTCTTCGTGCTCGTATTGTGGACGGCTGTGATACAGTACGCCATTCTCCATCGCATCAGGGATTCCATGCGACGGATGGTGGATGCATGTATCCTCGCTAACGGAGGACATTTTGAATATTTCCTGTAACAAAGTGTTTGAAGTCACGCTGGTACGTTCTGGTGCTGTGGGTTTCCATTCCATGATTAATGTGATTTGAAGAGAAGTAATAAAATGAGCTCTAACATGGAAAGTAAACATTTCCGGACACATGTTCACATAACATATTTTCTTTCTCTGTGTGTGAGGAATGTTTCCTGAACGTTTGGCTGTACCTTTTTGTAACACCCTGTATATTGCAATAAACTAATGACTGATTTCAAAAGCAATTATCTCCTTTAATTATAAACATGAAAAGCTTTGACGCTTTTAAATTCTTAATTTGATAGCGTACGCCTGTAACTTGTATCTGTCACAGTTGAAAAATTACTTAATGTGAAAAGTGCCGGGCTGAACAGTTAAACTGTTGGTCAGCATTTAGCTAGTCGCGTAAGTTAGCTCGAAGGCCGGCGGAAGACAAAGGCATACCACCTTCGTTGAGTAGGACCATGCCCAGTGAAGGAATGTGGCCTTAATCTAGCTTTACCTTTCTTTTACAAAAAAAAAAAAAAAAAAAAAAAAAAAAAAAAAAACGGAAATGTTTCGCCCCACTCGTTGACTGTCGCTGGCTTGCCCAACGTGAACTCAGCGGGGGTTGTCGAGGCCGAATTCACTGAACGGCAGCTCGTGGCGACG
Organism: Schistocerca nitens; assembly: GCF_023898315.1. NCBI lineage: Eukaryota > Metazoa > Arthropoda > Insecta > Orthoptera > Acrididae > Schistocerca > Schistocerca nitens. The sequence goes on from NC_064618.1 coordinate 253,595,073, forward strand.
CCGCACGCTGAGCGCCTTGTTTAGAGGGACTGCCGCTGGCGGCGAGGCTCAGCGCCGCCATTGTGGGCCGACGGAGCTCGTCGAGTGGCGTGTCTGCGCAAGTAAAGCCTTACCGCCGGCTCGAGTGCTGCGGCAAGGTCTCTGCCTCTCACCCACTAATATGCAAGTTTTTAAATTACCCACCTCCGCTGTCTCTGAGTACCGGAAGCACCGCCTGCTCCGGCGCGAGACCTCGTTTTGCAAATGTAATTTGAAATGCGGAGTGCGGTGCTCCTATTCCGTAACAAACGCAGGGGAGAAGTTGGATTTTGTAGCTCTGCATGTTTCGTAATTAGTTCTTCTCACAGCGGAATTGTGCCCGCTTTGTCAAAAGTACCATGACTAAAGCTAAGAAAATCCCGAAGGAAATATACGAATGAACTGTCAAAAGCAGTGTCCTACTTGTCCACTTCTGCAGAAATTTATTACCTGCTTTTACTTTCTTCCGTGGAAGTCACGCCAGCCGACTTCCACATGCAACGATCCTCTCATTATACGCGTCCTTCTGCCCCACTCACAGATCATTACTTTGAGCTGTCATAATAACGATGGTCTTAAAATCTGTAGGTGTGCGTTATTCGTACGACTAAAATTTGAGGTGATTTCAAGAGTGCCCTTTTACTGAAAGCATAATGACAACCATGATTAGATCTATCGTTCAGCTGGCTACATCCCATAAAGTCATAACAGCAGTTGAAGAATTACACTACTGGCCATTAAAATTGCTACACCATGAAGATGACGTGCTACAGAAGCGAAAATTAACTAACAGGAAGAATATGCTGTGGTATGCAAATGATTAGCTTCTCAGAGCTTTCACACATGGTTGGCGCCCATGACGACACCTACAACGTGCTGACATGAGGAAAGTTTACAACCGATTTCTCATACACAGACAGCAGTTGACCGGCGTTGCCTGGTGAAACGTTGTTGTGATGCCTCGTGTAAGGTGGAGAAATGCGTACCATCACGTTTCCGACTGTGAGAAACGTCGGATTGTAGCCTATCGCGATTGCGGTTTATCGTATCGCGACATTGCTGCTCGCGTTGGTCGAGATCCAATGACTTTTAGCAGAGTGGGTTCAGGAGGGTAATACAGAACGCCGTGCTAAATCCCAACGGCCTCGTATCACTAGCGGTCGAGATGACAGACATCTTATCAGCATGGCTGTAACGCATCGTGCAGCCACGTCTCGACCCCTGAGTCAACAGATAGGGGCGTTTGCAAGACATCAACCATCTGCAATAACAGTTCGACGACGTTTGCAGCATGGACTATCAGCTCGGAGACCATGGCTGCCGTTACCCTTGACGCAGCATGACAGACAGGAGCGCCTGCGATGGTATACTCAACGACGAATCTGGGTGCACGAATGGCAAAATGTCATTTTTTAGGATGAATACAGGTTCTGTTTACAACATCATGATCGTAGCATCCGTGTTTGGCGACATCACGGTGAACGCACATTGGAAGCGTGTATTCGTCATCGCCATATTGGCGTATCACCCGGCATGATGGTATGGGGTGCCACTGGTTACACGTGTCGGTCACCTCTTGTTCGCATTGACGGCACTTTGAACAGTGGACGTTACATTTCAGATGTGTTACGACCCGTGGCTCTACCCTTCATTCGATCCCTGCGAAACCCTACATTACAGCAGGATAATGCACGACCGCATGTTTCAGCTCCTGTACGGGCCTTTCTGGATACAGATAATGTTCGACTGCTGCCCTGGCCAGCACATTCTCCAGATCTCTCACCAATTGAAAACGTTGGTCAATGGTCGCCGAGCAACTGGCTCGTCACAATACGCCAGAGACTACTCTTGATGAACTGTGGTATCGTGTTGAAGGTGCATGGCCAGCTGTACCTGTAAACGCTATCCAAGCTCTGTTTGGCTCAATACCCAGGCCTATCAAGGCCGTTATTACGGCCAGAGGTGGTTGTTCTGGGTACTGATTTCTTAGGATCTATGCACCCAAATTGCGTGATAATGTAATCACATGTCAGTTCTAGTATAATATATTTGACCAATGAATACCCGTTTATCGTCTACATTTCTTCTTGGTGTAGCAATTTTAATGGTCAGTAGTGTACTTTACTGATCACAAGGTATGCACGACGCGTTGCAGAATTACTTCCGTATTCATAAATCTAAAACAGAAATAAAACCAACGAATCGGTGTACGAAGATGCAATATAAATAACTTTATAGGTAGTAATAACTGAGCAACATTAAACAAAAGTGCAAGCACAACCCATTCCTACCCACCTAAGTGCAAAGGTAGTACACGGACAAGATAGTTACTACTTGTGTGTGTGTGTGTGTGTTTGTGTGTGTGTGTGTGTGTGTGTAACATGAGATGACACACTACAAAGGGAGTTTCCGTAAAACCGCGAAACGAACACTACATTGCCACTAGGTGGCGGAAGAGTAAACATAGTTGCACCGTGTCATATATATTATAATAGTAAGTTAAATAAAACGACAAAATTAAAAATTATGTTTCATAGCACGTGGAACTTGAAATGGCAGGGCAGCGGGTGAAGGGAATAGTAAGTGCTGGAACAAACAAACAACTAACAACATGGTAACAATTTTTTTATTTAAAACATTTCTTTTTTTAAAAATATTTCCTGTTTACGATTTTTCTTTGGTACAAACAATGTTTATAAAATCATTAGAAGATCACCTTAACAAAAAAATTAATCATACTAGCCCAGGTCCCTGACTTAAGCCCATGAAAGATTACTATACACAATTACTGCAAAGCGCAGATAGACACGTGTGTCCCTTTAACAAAATGGTCATTTACTCTAACAGCATCAGAGTCCTTACACAAAATGTGCGGTTATCTTAACAGCATAAAAGTATGATTTATCAAAAAGTGACAAATGTCACCTTGTAAGGGGATAAGAGTTTACTTAAACAGAATGAAAGATACGAAATGGCAAAACGTGAGATACGTCACTCGCAAGAAACCAGGAATTGCTTAACGAGAACCACGATAAACAACGTGGCACTTTGAAGAAAACCCCTTCCTTCCCCATCCTTCCCTAATCCGATGGGACCGAAGACCTCGCTGTCTGGTCTCCTTCCCCAAAGAACCCAGCCCCCTTGAAATCTTAGTTCGTGCATAATACCAGTCATTTCCAGTGTCTAAATAAGTTGTACTGAATTTTGCTCCTGGAGACGTTGCTTGATTACTGTTTAGTGTAAAAACATTTTGTGGCCGTGTCTGTCGTAAGGTTCAAGCGAAGTTTGTTCAGTTTGCCCCGAAAGCGCACGAGGCACTGACCTTTTAGAAGATTCATGGACCTGTAGATCCCACGAAGCTTTTCAATGTTCAGACGCACTTCCAGTGGCTGTATTAGTGCAGGACTGTCCCCACTGATGTCAGTACTTCGTGCTAAGGTGATCGTAGTCTGTTCTTTGTATTCTACTTAATTACTGTAATTACATGAGTACTCGCGATTACGTGCGAAGGCGCAGCGGTAAGTTAACAAATGTCACTTGAGCCCAGGCGACGGTTGGTCTTTATCTCAGTTCAAATTTGTGTATCGTCCGCGCCATTCTGACTTGCAGTGTGATGTGTCCCCTCGTCGCTGGTGTTGATAACTGTACTTGGGTATAGGCTCGCTGAGGGTCGGATCCGGCTGCTGCTGCTAGTAATTTACTTCCTTGAATAACATTATCTTCAGGATTGAATACTTTTTTCTAAGGCAAACCAATATCATTTCAGCAATAGACGTTGTACCACCTCAGTTAAGACTTAACCGAGACCTAAACCTGTTCTGATATTTGGTTACGTCACTAAATTAATTCGTATTAAGACTTCATTGCTAACGTTTCCGTGCGGAATAGTGATTACTCCAAAATTCTGACAGATTTCTTTAATGTTTGTACTGTATTTGACATTTGGCGTTGCATGTCTCACAGATAGTCTTGGCTGTTAAAGAATTCTTGTTCTGTGCTATTGTGGCATGGGCAGTGTTACATTATTTTCCACGACTGGCACTGATATAAACTGTTTAATACGAATAAGGAGGGAGGACTTACTGCCTTTAAAGGCGCCGCACCTCATGGCCAGTTAATGTGTAATTTGAGATCATTTTAATAAAAAGTCCTACGTTTGTTTAAACCCTGGAGCAGCGTAATGACATCTGAGCTACTTTATACCTTTTGATTCTGTTTAAGTACATTTGGGTTTTCTTAAAAGTGCCACGTTGTTTATCGTGGTTCTCGTTAAGCAATTCATGGTTTCTTACGAGTGACGTATCTCACGTTTGGCTATTTCATATCTTTCATTCTGTTTAAGTAAACTCTTATCCCCTTACAAGGTGACATATGTCACTTTTGATAAATCATACTTTTATCCTGCTAAGATAACAGCACATTTTTTTTAAGGACTTTGATGATGTTAGAGGAAATGACCATTTTGTTAAAGGGACACACTTGTCTGTCAGCGTTTTTCAGTAATTGTGTATAGTAATCTTTGATGGGTTTAGGTCAGGAATCTGGGCTAGTATGATTAATTTTTTTGTTAAACTGATCTTCTAATGGTTTTATAAAAATTGTTTGTACCACAGAAAAAAATAAGAAATTGTTTAAAAAATTTGTTACCGTGTTTTTAGTTGTTTGTTTGTTCCAGCACCTTATTACTCCCTTCACCTGCTGCCCTGCCATTTCAAGTTCCACGTGTTATGATACATAATTTTTAATATATTCGTTTTATTTAACTTACTATTATAATATACACTCCTGGAAATGGAAAAAAGAACACATTGACACCGGTGTGTCAGACCCACCATACTTGCTCCGGACACTGCGAGAGGGCTGTACAAGCAATGATCACACGCACGGCACAGCGGACACACCAGGAACCGCGGTGTTGGCCGTCGAATGGCGCTAGCTGCGCAGCATTTGTGCACCGCCGCCGTCAGTGTCAGCCAGTTTGCCGTGGCATACGGAGCTCCATCGCAGTCTTTAACGCTGGTAGCATGCCGCGACAGCGTGGACGTGAACCGTATGTGCAGTTGACGGACTTTGAGCGAGGGCGTATAGTGGGCATGCGGGAGGCCGGGTGGACGTACCGCCGAATTGCTCAACACGTGGGGCGTGAGGTCTCCACAGTACATCGATGTTGTCGCCAGTGGTCGGCGGAAGGTGCACGTGCCCGTCGACCTGGGACCGGACCGCAGTGACGCACGGATGCACGCCAAGACCGTAGGATCCTACGCAGTGCCGTAGGGGACCGCACCGCCACTTCCCAGCAAATTAGGGACACTGTTGCTCCTGGGGTATCGGCGAGGACCATTCGCAACCGTCTCCATGAAGCTGGGCTACGGTCCCGCACACCGTTAGGCCGTCTTCCGCTCACGCCCCAACATCGTGCAGCCCGCCTCCAGTGGTGTCGCGACAGGCGTGAATGGAGGGACGAATGGAGACGTGTCGTCTTCAGCGATGAGAGTCGCTTCTGCCTTGGTGCCAATGATGGTCGTATGCGTGTTTGGCGCCGTGCAGGTGAGCGCCACAATCAGGACTGCATACGACCGAGGCACACAGGGCCAACACCCGGCATCATGGTGTGGGGAGCGATCTCCTACACTGGCCGTACACCACTGGTGATCGTCGAGGGGACACTGAATAGTGCACGGTACATCCAAACCGTCATCGAACCCATCGTTCTACCATTCCTAGACCGGCAAGGGAACTTGCTGTTCCAACAGGACAATGCACGTCCGCATGTATGCCGTGCCACCCAACGTGCTCTAGAAGGTGTAAGTCGACTACCCTGGCCAGCAAGATCTCCGGATCTGTCCCCCATTGAGCATGTTTGGGACTGGATGAAGCGTCGTCTCACGCGGTCTGCACGTCCAGCACGAACGCTGGTCCAACTGAGGCGCCAGGTGGAAATGGCATGGCAAGCCGTTCCACAGGACTACATCCAGCATCTCTACGATCGTCTCCATGGGAGAATAGCAGCCTGCATTGCTGCGAAAGGTGGATATACACTGTACTAGTGCCGACATTGTGCATGCTCTGTTGCCTGTGTCTATGTGCCTGTGGTTCCGTCAGTGTGATCATGTGATGTATCTGACCCCAGGAATGTGTCAATAAAGTTTCCCCTTCCTGGGACAATGAATTCACGGTGTTCTTATTTCAATTTCCAGGAGTGTATATGACACGGTGCAACCATGTTTACTCTTCCTCCATGTAGTGGCAATGTTGTCTTCGTTTCCCGGTTTTATGGATACTCGCTTTGTAGCGTGTCATCTGATGTTACACACACACAGACACACACACACACACACACACACAATAGGGTCCAATGGGTTAAGTGCATGTCAATCAAAAGGAAATGGGGTGACATGGAAAACCACTTAACATAACTGTATCTGTCAATCAAAGGAGAACAGCAAGTTTGCCCCTGAGTGCATACCTGCCCTGATGTAGACAACCTGCACTAACAAAATGCACTGGTCCTATTCTAGTCCCTCTACTAGAAAGTAGTCGAACTAAATCACATGATGATGAGGGAATTAGATAGGAAACGAGACACTTGAAATAGTAGATGAGTTTTGCTATTTAGACAGCAAAATAACTGATGATGGTCGAAGTAGAGAGGATATTAAAATGTATACTGGCAATGGCAAGAAAAGTGTATCTGAATAAGAGAAATTTGTTAACATCGAATATAGATGGCGTGTTAAGAAGGCTTTCCTAAAAGTCCTTGTCTGGAATGAAGCCATATATGAAAGTAGAACATGGACGATGAACAGTTTTGACAAAAAGAGGATAGAACCTTCTGAAATGTGGTGCTAAATAAGAATTTTGAAGATTAGACTGTTAGATCTCTTCAATAATGAGGAGTTACTGAATATAACTGTGGAGACAAAAAATTTGTCTCTTGAGTAAATGGGATCGATTGACAGCACAAATTCTGACACTTCTGGGATCACCACTTTAGTAGTGGAGGGAAGTGGTAGAGGAAGGTAATAAAAGTCGTAGAGGGAGACCAAAGGCAGGAGTACACTAAACAGATTCAGAAGGCTGTAGGTTGCAATAGTTACTCAGAGATGAAGAGGCTTGCACAGAACAGTAGCATGGAAAGCTGCATCACACCAGTCTTCAGACTGAAGATCACAACAACAAGACTCGGACCCTATACCGCCCTAATCTCTGCCCTGGAACATGGTGCCTCTACACACGACTCTTAATTATTATAATTATAATTATTATTTTTGTTATTCCACAAAACCATTATCAAAAATGATTTGCTTACAATAAAATGACACAGAATGACACCTAACTACAGTCATCAATTGCAGTACCCATGGACAGAGGAATGTTATATAATCTTTAACAGCGGAACAGCAAAACAAATTTAACATGTCCTAAAATTCGAGAGGCACCTTCACTGCATCTTCAACTGGTGGCGGTTCAGCATCCACATCTTGTTCTTCTGAAGCCTGAAGTTCCTCTTCGTCAATGCCCAGACAGAACTTAATCTTTCAGTAAATCCTTGATGTATTCATCTTAGTCTCCTCCGGAGTAAATATGGGGACAGAAAAGAAGTTTCTAACAGCAGAATCGCAAATCCTTCACTACGTTGTCATTCTTGTCAGTTTCGGCATTCTAACAGCATCCTTAGGGGGTTCAAGACCTTCCTTTGTAACAGAAACCAGATGTTTGCCATCATACGTTAGGTTGTGGCTCCGTTATAATGGGATTTTATCTTAGTCTTCTATAGGCTTTAACTGCCATTATGTTATTAATTTACATTTATTTATAACAAATCCTAAGAATAACGACAAGTTTTTTTATGAATATTTAATGTACCGTTGCCTTAAAACGGCTTACTCTGATAAGACGCGAGTTATAACGTGTTGATAACTAAATGCGAAAATTCTTTAACCACCAATACGAAGTTTCCCGGAGTTTTATTACAACACGTCGTACCAATAACGATTCGTTCTCGAGACATTCAATGTGCTTAGAAGCAGCATATATTCATGGGCTGCAAGGTACAACATAAAACCCAGCGAATATGGGTCTCTACAGAACAAGACAATACGGCGTTTTCATTTATGCGAGCCTCTGGCTTTCTGCTTGTGACGTAGGGAGCGTTCTTGCTTTATATTGGTTCTACTTTATGCGACACGTTGCCGAAATATCTGAGAACTAATTTTGTGTTTCACGTGACAAAATGGATCCTACACGTGAAGTAGCACGAAGTGACGTCACAAATTTCGTAGAGCGCCACGTAGGTAACCCGTCTCGTGTGCCGAAGTCTACTTTACTATGGCCTCATACGGGCAGCAAAGATCTTTGTAGATTATAACACATTGATTTCCAAGAAACCATCGATGTACCCGTTGCAAGGCAGAGAAATAATACAGTGTGATAAGCTGTTTTAATAACACAATAAAAGAAACATTAAAAACAGTTCATACATATCATACGATCCAAGTCTGTGGAGCAATGCTTCCAGAGACATGGGTAGATCATTGACTACTAGTCGGAAGAATGGTATACTTCATTGTCAAACGATATCAAATCAAACTTCCTGGCAAATTAAAACTGTGTGCCGGACCGAGAATCGAACTCGGACCTCTGCCTTGCGCGGGCAAGTGCTCTACCAACTACCCAAGCATTACTCACGCCCCTTCCTCACAGCTTTACTTCTGCCAGTACCTCGTCTCCTACCTTCCAAACAGTTGGTAGAGCACTTGCCCGCGACAGGCAAAGGTCTCGAGTTCAGTCTCGGTCCGGCACACAGTTTTAATCTTCCAGGAAGTTTCATATCAGCGCACACTCCGCTGCAGAGTGAAAATCTCATTCTGATATCAAATCAACATTAACATTTTACTGTCGTAATACGGGAATATGCTACGTAACAAAACCATGCCAATGAAACTGACTTTGCAAACACAGCAAGAGTATGAATGCGCAAACAGCAGTATATTAAAATCACAGCCGGCCGCTGTGGCCGAGCAGTTCTAGGCGCTTCAGTCTAGAACCGCGCGACCGCTGCGGTCGCAGGTTCGAATCCTGCCTCGGGCATGGCTGTGTGTGATGTCCTTAGCTTAGTTAAGTTTAAGCAGTTCTAATTTCTAGGGGACTGTTGACCTCAGATGTTAAGTCCCATAGTGCTCAGAGCCATTTGAACAATCTGAATTAAAATCACAAAACGTCAATAGAGTAAGGCTAAAATACTGTCCGGTGGATTTAAAAGATCAGCTGAAGAAATAAATATCCAATTAAATATATATTCTGAAACGCTCTGCTCCACGTGGAGTAAAACTCGTCGTCGTTACACGTTCATATTAATAGCTATATACCAGGAACCATGAACCATGGACCTTGCCGTTGGTGGGGAGGCTTGCGTGCCTCAGCGATACAGACGGCCGTACCGTAGGTGCAACCACAACGGAGGGGTATCTGTTGAGAGGCCAGACAAACATGTGGTTCCTGAAGAGGGGCAGCAGCCTTTTCAGTAATTGCTGGGGCAAATGTCTGGATGATTGACTGATCTGGCCTTGTAACATTAACCAAAACGGCCTTGCTGTGCTGGTACTGCGAACGGCTGAAAGCAAGGGGAAACTACAGCCGTAATTTTTCCCGAGGACATGCAGCTTTACTGTATGATTAAATGATAATGGCGTCCTCTTGGGTAAAATATTCCGGAGGTAAAATAGTCCCCCATTCGGATCTCCGGGCGGGGACTACTCAAGAGGACGTCGTTATCAGGAGAAAGAAAACTGGTGTTCTAAGGATCGGAGCGTGGAATGTCAGATCCCTTAATCGGGCAGGTAGGTTAGAAAATTTAAAAAGGGAAATGGATAGGTTAAAGTTAGATATAGTGGGAATTAGTGAAGTTCGGTGGCAGGAGGAACAAGACTTTTCGTCAGGTGATTACAGGGTTATAAATACAAAATCAAATAGGGGTAATGCAGGAGTAGGTTTAATAATGAATAAAGAAATAGGAGTGCGGGTTAGCTACTACAAACAGCATAGTGAACGCATTATTGTGGCCAAGATAGACACAAAGCCCATGCCTACTACAGTAGTACAAGTTTATATGCCAACTAGCTCTGCAGATGATGAAGAAATTAATGAAATGTATGACGAGATAAAAGAAATTATTCAGGTAGTGAAGGGAGACGAAAATTTAATAGTCATGGGTGACTGGAATTCGTCAGTAGGAAAAGGGAGAGAAGGAAACATAGTAGGTGAATATGGATTGGGGGGAAGAAATGAAAGAGGAAGCCGTCTGGTAGAATTTTGCACAGAGCATAACTTAATCATAGCTAACACTTGGTTCAAGAATCATAAAAGAAGGTTGTATAACTGGAAGAATCCTGGAGATACTAAAAGGTATCAGATAGATTATATAATGGTAAGACAGAGATTTAGAATCCAGGTTTTAAATTGTAAGACATTTCCAGGGGCAGATGTGGGTTCTGACCACAATCTATTGGTTATGAACTGCAGATTGAAACTGAAGAAACTGCAAAAAGGTGGGAATTTAAGGAGATGGGACCTGAATAAACTAAAAGAACCAGTAGCCGGCCGCGGTGGTCTAGCGGTTCTGGCGCTGCAGTCCGGAACCGCGGGACTGCTACGGTCGCAGGTTCGAATCCTGCCTCGGGCATGGGTGTGTGTGATGTCCTTAGGTTAGTTAGGTTTAAGTAGTTCTAAGTTCTAGGGGACTTATGACCTAAGATGTTGAGTCCCATAGTGCTCAGAGCCATTTGAACCATTTGAACCAGAGGTTGTAGAGAGTTTCAGGGAGAGCACAAAGGAACAATTGATAGGAATGGGGGAAAGAAATACAGTAGAAGAAGAGTGGGTAGCTCTGAGGGATGAAGTAGTGAAGGCAGCAGAGGATCAAGTAGGTAAAACAGGCAAAAAGGAATACAAACGTCTCAAAAATGAGATCGACAGGAAGTGCAAAATGGCTAAGCAGGGATGGCTAGAGGACAAATGTAAGGATGTAGAGGCTTGTCTCACTAGGGGTAAGATAGATACTGCCTACAGGAAAATTAAAGAGACCTTTGGAGAGAAGAGAACCACTTGTATGAATATCAAGAGCTCAGATGGCAACCCAGTTCTAAGCAAAGAAGGGAAGGCAGAAAGGTGGAAGGAGTATATAGAGGGTTTATACAAGAGCGATGTACTTGAGGACAATGTTATGGAAATGGAAGAGGATGTAGATGAAGATGAAATGGGAGATAAGATACTGCGTGAAGAGTTTGACAGAGCACTGAAAGACCTGAGGCGAAACAAGGCCCCGGGAGTAGACAACATTCCATTAGAATTACTGATGGCCTTGGGAGAGCCAGTCATGACAAAACTCTACCATCTGGTGAGGAAGATGTATGAGACAGGCGAAATACCCACAGACTTCAAGAAGAATATAATAATTCCAATCCCAAAGAAAGCAGGTGTTGACAGATGTGAAAATTACCGAACTATCAGTTTAATAAGTCACAGCTGCAAAATACTAACGCGAATTCTTTACAGACGAATGGAAAAACTGGTAGAAGCGGACCTCGGGGAAGATCAGCTTGGATTCCGTAGAAATGTTGGAACACGTGAGGCAATACTAACCTTACGACTTATCTTAGAAGAAAGATTAAGAAAAGGCAAACCTACGTTTCTAGCGTTTGTAGACTTAGAGAAAGCTTTTGACAACGTTAACTGGAATAATCTCTTTCAAATTCTGAAGGTGGCAGGGGTAAAATACAGGGAGCGAAAGGCTATTTACAATTTCTGCAGAAACCAGATGGCAGTTATAAGAGTCGAGGGGCATGAAAGGGAAGCAGTGGTTGGGAAAGGAGTGAGACGGGGTTGTAGCCTGTCCCCGATGTTATTCAATCTGTATATTGAGCAAGCAGTAAAGGAAACAAAAGAAAAATTCGGAGTAGGTATTAAAATTCATGGAGAATAAGTAAAAACTTTGAGGTTCGCCGATGACATTGTAATTCTGTCAGAGACAGCAAAGGACTTGGAAGAGCAGTTGGACGGAATGGACAGTGCCTTGAAAGGAGGATATAAGATGAACATCAACAAAAGCAAAACGAGGATAGTGGAATGTAGTCGAATTACGTCGGGTGATGCAGTAGGAAATGAGACACTTAAAGTAGTAAAGGAGTTTTGCTATTTAGGAAGTAAAATAACTGATGAAGGTCGAAGTAGAGAGGATATAAAATGTAGACTGGCAATGGCAAGGAAATCGTTTCTGAAGAAGAGAAATTTGTTAACATCGAGTATAGATTTGTCAGGAAGTCGTTTCTGAAAGTATTTGTATGAGTGTAGCCATGTATGGAAGTGAAACATGGACGATAAATAGTTTGGACAAGAAGAGAATAGAAGCTTTCGAAATGTGGTGCTACAGAAGAATGCTGAAGATAAGGTGGGTAGATCACGTAACTAATGAGGAGGTATTGAATAGGATTGGGGAGAAGAGAAGTTTGTCGCACAACTTGACTAGAAGAAGGGACCTGTTGGTAGGACATGTTTTGAGGCATCAAGGGATCACAAATTTAGCATTGGAGGTCAGCGTGGAGGGTAAAAATCGTAGAGGGAGACCAAGAGATCAATACACTAAGCAGATTCAAAATGATGTAGGTTGCAGTAGGTACTGGGAGATGAAGAAGCTTGCACAGAATAGAGTAGCATGGAGAGCTGCTTCAAACCAGTCTCAGGACTGAAGACCACAACAACAACAACAACAACAACACCAGGAATAAATACGTCTCGAAACGAAAAAGATGAGTGAAACATATCAGACGTCGTTGCAGCTCATGTGGTATTAGGAAGTACGATGCAATCTTCCATCGGACATGCATGCCACAGTTGTAACAGACTTTATTGACCGAAGTCTTGCACGACAGAAGTCGCTATACACTACTGCGGTTTCGGGGTCTTAGCCATTAGGTGTGTGTGAAATGTCCATACTCAAACAACTATTAGGCAAACACCTATCGTAGGTGGACCGTCAAATAAATCCCAAATTGTGGCGGCATATAATCCCAACTTCCAATCGTCACCGGCGAAAATTCCCCTTTCCCAAATTTGCCATCGGGATTGCATGCAGCCTATAAAAATAAAACCACCATAGGACATTAGGTTGAAGTCACGCACTAAACAAAAGTTAATTTAAGTAATGACGCTGCACTGCAACGCAAATCGGCTTTACGAGGGCTAATGTACGTCACGGTTTCCAGACAAGTAGAAATCATAAATTTATTTTACGTACTTCAGTTGGTGGTAAACTAAAATAAATTTTTAAAATTAGGAGTTTCATCAGACTATATGTGGGTCATGTAGTATCTCTTACATAGGACAAACTGGATGCTAAAAGATTTAAAGAATATTGCAACAAAAATTCCTCAGCCATATTCCCGAAAATAAACATGTTTAGGGCGCGACTGAGAATTGTCTTACTATATTGCACGTTGAACCTAAAGGACTTGACCTAGATATTTTGGGTGAAATTGATATCTAAAGATACTTAAACAGCAGTAGACATGATATTCTCAACGAACAGATTCACTCTAATACAAAGCTGTATTTTAACCTTTGCCAAGATTTATTATAAAATCTTACGTGTATGCACAGCTTTATTTATTCATGGTCAGCCCCCGGTAGCTGAGTGGTCAGTGCAACAGAATATCAATCCTAAGAACCCGGATTCGATTCCCGGCTGGGTCGGATATTTTATCCGCTTGGAGACTGGGTGTTGCGTTGTCCTAATCAACATCATTTCATCCCCATCGACGCGCAATCGGCGAAGTGGCGTCAAACCGAAAGACTTGCACCCGGCGAACTGTCTATCCGACGAGAGGCCCTAGTCAGACGACATTTACATATATTCATGAGAGTATTTTCGTTCCGTCGTTACAACTCCAAGAAAATAATGTGTTTTGCACCAGCCGCGTTTCGCTTTATTGAGGTAAAACGTCATCAGCGGTCTGTAATTAAAGACATTTACAATCTGATTTGTTTTTAACATTGCAAAACAGTTCTTTAACAATATGTCGGTTTTTAATGATAGTGATTTCCGCACCCATTTTTTGTAACGACGGAAAGAAAATACCTTCTGAAATTGTAAGCAACTACGGACAATGTCGCCAAACAAATGAAGAAGCTTAATTTATATTAAGCAATTTTCCGCTCTTTACTTCCCTTCCCCCTCGCCCCCTTCCAATTCCTTTCCTTTTTTCCCTTTTAATCATTGAGTGATCTTGTACACTTCTGTGACTTTCACTGGTTCCTTTTTGCTAACTCTGATGTATTTTGAATGCATTCGGAGTTGCGAGTACGGACAACCATCAGCTATGTAATGGAACAGCGACAATGAAAATTTGTGCCGGACAGAAACTCGAACCGGTATTTTCCGCTTATCGCTTACACTTGTGTCATGAAATTCATATTCAGCAAATAATTTCGAATAATATCAGATCATACGTAAGTATCATAAAGCCGAGATAGGACATACGAAGGTAAAAATTGTCTCGATTCCTTGTGGTGGTGTCATTCTCCGCAAGCGAGAATCAACTAACGTTTGTGAGTTTAAGGAGAGACGTACGTACGGCTACGATGTAAGGATGTGGGCAGTGCACTCGGAAAGAGTGTACCGCTAGCCGAAGTAATTCCGGCTACGTGCCATTAATATGGCAGATTCTCCGCATTGCCCTCAGCGTTACACGCTAAACGCGGATGAACCTCTGTAGAGATGTGGCTGTTGTTACGGAAAATACTTCTACTTCGTGTTGCTCCGCACGTTTTTGATCCGCTGCCGCTTACGTTCCCGGATGAGGCTTCTTTTCCACGTACGAAGACAAACGCAGTGAATTGGATCAAAGGACTGTCTGTTTATTATTTGTTTCCAGATGGCAGCAAAAGCCTCCTTGATTTTTGGGCGATTCACCAAGATCGTAGTACCTCTTTAGTGCGCCATTCGAGATATCGTCAGTTCTTTGCCGGTTTTTTGGGCTGTGTTTTCATGGTCCCTCCGCGCAGCTGGGATGTACAGGGTATGAGAAAATGAATTCTTTGTTTTGTGTTTGTTCGGGAACTAGACCCACTGATAGGACTGTGGAATAATTTTCGAGAAAACGTGCTCGAATCATCCATGCTGACGCGTGGGGTCAAAGTAATTATATTCATCTCTCGTTGGTATGCAGTGCCATTTCGTTTTAATTCGCCACGAGGGCGTTTCTATGTTACTTTTTGCTGTCTGTCATTTTGATGATGTTCCCAGATCTTAAAAGAACCTATTAAAAACTGATGAAAAAAGTGGTATTTTTAATAGAATTGCTTATCAGTCATTTGTACTAGTAACAGCTTAAATATTGTGGAAATGATATTTCCTTAATGTAGTTTCCATTAATGAATACTACTGGACCATTGTAAAAATGAGTGATTATGGGAATGGCACGCCGAATTAAAAAAGAAAAAGGTGGTGGAGGTGACCGATCGTGATAAGCAGGCGATCCAGATTCGAGCCCCAGTCCAGCACAGATTTACGTATGTCAGTTATCTATAGAAATTGCAGATGATGCCAGGAAATTCCCTTTCAGTGAATAATTTGGAATAAAAGTTGAGTAATACTTCTGATTTGCTCTCCGTTCGAAGATTATCTTGACATGATGAGCACAACGAGAACTAAATTCATTTTGAGTATCGCTTGGCAAATAATGCACTTGTAAACGCTTTAGAGCTTCTCGTCCCTCTCTGAACTGGCTAATGTGTTTTGGAAGAACTGGATAATAGTGACTCAAGAGCTCTTATTGCCGAGGAAATTTCAATTATTTGGGTCCCCAATTTCTGAGATGAACTTCTGAAAGCCAGACTTCTTTGACCAAGATATAATGTCTCATAGGGTAACATGGGAGTTCTCATCTAAGTTGGCTGTTCTACAGACGAACAGAAGAAGAACATTACCTCTTCACTTCCGAGCATCGGTATGACCAATTTTGTGATTCTTCCAGGACAAGTTGTTGTAGGCTACCGGATGAAAATGCACTCGTCGGGGTGGATTCTTTATTCTGCTCCGGAGGAAGCCGAGTGGATACTGTAAAACATAAAATATTAGTTCACTTTATTAAAACAGAGATAAGGGGAACTGCTTAACTTTGAATTATCCATTGCCACAGTAATGTCTTGAGTATTTGCAACTATCTCTGAAACATTAACGTAACACTTGGTAGACACGAAATGCAAGTCTCTCACTCAGAATAGATTTAACAAAAACTTTCACACTAATTTCTGCCTAATATATTGATCACAAAGTTATAGAAGACAATGCTGTCGATGATCGCGGATTGGGCTGAGTGGTACTGAGCTGGGCCGTAAGAGGAAGATTCGTTGCGGTGGCGTAGCGAAAAGTTTCTGTGCGTGGCTACGTCGGTGTGGATCATTCGTCGATGCGGTCGTGGTTGTGTTGCAACGTACCAACTTTACCTTGGTACCTCGCTCTTCAGACACCGCAACAAAATGTGTACAAATACTCTACTGGCCATTAAAATTGCTACAACAACAAGAAATGCAGATAATAAACGGGTATTCATTGGACAAATATACTAGAACTGACATGTGATAACATTTTCACGCAATTTGGGTGCATAGATCCTGAGAAATCAGTACCCAGAACAACCACCTCTGGCCGTAATAACGGCCTTGATACACCTGGTCAGTGACTACAACAGAGCTTGGATGGCATGTACAGGTACAGCTGGCCATGCACCTTCAACACGATACCACAGTTAATCAAGAGTAGTGACTGGCGTATTGTGACGAGCCACTTGCTCGGCCACCATTGACCAGAGTTGGTGAGAGATCTGGAGAATGTGCTGGCCAGGGCAGCAGTCGAACATTTTTTGAACCCAGAGAGGCCCGTACAGGACCTGCAACATGAGGTCGTGCATTATCCTGCTGAAATGTAGGGTTCCGCTGGGATCGAATGAAGGGTAGAGCCACGGGTCTAACACATCTGAAATGTAACGTCCACTGTTCAAAGTGCCGTCAATGCGAACAAGAGGTGACCGACACGTGTAACCATCGGCACCCCATACCATCACGATGGATGATACGGCAGTATGGCGATGCCGAATACACGCTTTCAATGTGCGTTCACCGCGATGTCGCCAAACACGGATGCGACGGATGCGACCATCATGATACTGTAAACACAATCTGGACTCATCCGAAAAAATGACGTTTTGCCATTCGTGCATCCAGGTTCGTCGTTGAGTACACCATCGCAGGCGTTCCTGTCTGGGATGCAGCGTCAAGGGTAACCGCAGCCATGGTCTCCGAGCTGATAGTCCATGTTGGTGCAAACGTCGTCGAACTGTTCGTGCACATGGTTGTTGTCTTGCAAACGTCCCCATCTGTTGACTCACGAGTCGAGTTGTGGCTGCACGATCCGTTACAGCCATGCGGATAAGATGACTGTCATCTCGAGTGCTAGTCATACGAGACCGTTGGGATCCAGCACGGCGTTCCGTATTACCCTCCTGAGCCCACAGATTCCATATTCTGCTAACAGTCATTGGAACTCGACCAACGCGAGAAGCAATGTCGCGATAATATAAACCGCAATCACGATAGGCTACAATCCGACTTTTATCAAATTCGGAAACGTGATGGTACGCATTTCTTCTCCTTACACGAGTTCACAACAACGTTTCACCAGGCAACACCGGTCATCTGCTGTTTGTGTATGAGGAATCGGTTGGAAACTTTCCTCATGTCAGCACGTTGTTGGTGTCGCCACCGGCGCCAACCGTGTGTGAACGCTCTGAAAATCTAATCATTTGCATATCACAGCATCTTCTTCCTGTCGGTTAAATTTCGCGGCTGTAGCACGTCATGTTCGTGGTGTAGCAATTTTAATGGCCAGTAGTGTAGATACATTTTATTTTGTGTTTTCTCCTCAATGTAAAAATTTCCCGAATGTTTCGTGTAAAATCACCGTGTGAGGGAATCAGAAGTGTATTTTCTTTGAATGTTGTTGGCAATCCCACCAAATGATAACGAAGTTTCATAGGTATTTCCGTGTATATTTGTTGAGGAAATGTTTTGGTAGCATTTCGAACAACATTGAAAGAAAAAGCATTGTCAACCCATCACAATGCGGTTTTAAGGGCACGATATGTAAAGAAAATATTATGCATTCAAGATCAAACACGAAATTTAATTGTATCCAACAGGCCTACAAGAATCAAAAAAGTGAATGTTTGAAGTAGAAAGCAAGAGCTAAATTGGCTACACTGGTGCCGAGGTAATGTTCTTTTATTTATTATATGATCCACAATTTATTTTACACTTGCTGTCTGATACTTGGGAACTGAGCATCCTCGCAATTCGAAACCTCGAGAAACAAGGGCCCGGGGGATTTCTCCCTATCATCCCCCTCCCCCAACCCCCATCCCCTACCCCGCTCTCAGAGGGCATGATGACATGTATTTTTTCGTTACAATACACATACGTTTTATTCAGTTAAAGCATTGCCAGTGGTAGGAATTCTTTCGTCCGTGTACTGATTTTAATTTTGATTGATGTCTACATGTATTGTTCACTACATTGTTCCCCTCTGGCAGTGATGCTTTAAATAATAAAAAAAGAAACAGTGAAACCAGAAACGTTGAATGGTGAAACGCAACGTCCAAAGATGTATTTTTTGGACGGACCGCATCACAGCCCGCTGGTAACCGCGGAGCGAATGGCAGAAATACTTCCCTTTAGCAACTCATTCCCCTCAGGCATTCTTCTCAGCTGCTAGTTGCAGAGAAATTATATCTTTGCACTTCTTTTTCGCTTAAAGTGTACATCATACGCACGCGCCTAACTAAGGCGGTGTATTTTCTTTTCTGTCGCTGGTAACGGACGCATGAGCTGCGGGGTGGACAGCTGCGCGTTTGGTCATTGTCATCGCGAAACGATTGCGAAGCGTGCGGTTGCGTTGTAGGGTCAGTTTAATGACCAAACGACACAGACGGCCGCCTACGGTGTTAAACCGCGAGATGCTCCGAAAGCACCTCCAGAGAGAGAGAGAGAGAGAGAGAGAGAGAAAGACCGTATCTCTGTTTGCATCAGCAAGTGTTTCTCAGTACGTCTTATTATTTGCAGTCGTTCTGACAATGATATGCAGCATGTAGTGTGCATAACATTTATTTACCAGTGAATACCCGATTCGTTAAAGAATGAACTTTAGTTTACAAATCAGTTACTGCGTTAAATATGCGATTTCTAGTATACAGTGTGGTCCTCTGATCGTGACCAGGCCAAATATCTCACGAAATAAGCATAAAACGAAAAAACTACAAAAACAAAAATTGTTTAGCTTGAATGGGGAAACCAGATGGCGCTACGGTTGGCCCGCTAGATGGCGCTACGGTTGGCCCGCTAGATGGCGCTGCCATAGGTAAAACGGATATCAACTGCGTTTTTTTTAAAAATAGGGACCTAAATTTTTTATTACATATTCGTGTTGTAGACAGCTTCAGGGAGAGCATTAGGGAACGCTTGACAAGAGAGGGGGAAAGAAATACAGTGGAAGAAGAATGGATAGCTTTGAGAGATGAAATAGTGGAGGTAGCAGAGGATCAAGAAGGTAAAAAGACGAGGGCTAGTAGAAATCCTTGGGTAACAGAAGAATACTGAATTTAATTGATGAAAGGAGAAAATATAAAAATGCAGTAAATGAAGCAGGCAAAAAGGGATAGAAACGTCTCAAAAATGAGATCGACAGCAAATGCAAAATGGCTAAGAAGGGATGGCTAGAGGACAAATATAAGGATCTAGAGGCGCATATCACTAGGGGTAAGATAGATACTGCCTACAGGAAAATTAAAAAGAACCTTGCATGAATATCAAGAGCTCAGATGGAAGCCCAGTTTTAAGCAAAGAAGGGAAAGCAGAAAGGTGGAAGGAGTATATATAGGGTTTATACAAGGGCGGTGTGCTTGAGGACAGTATTATAGAAACGGAAGAGAATGTAGACGAAGATGAAATAGGAGATATGATACTGTGTGAAGAGTTTGACAGATCAGTGAAGACCTATGTCGAAACAAGGCCCGGGAGTAGACAACATTCCATTAGAATTACTGACAGGCCGGAAGAGCCAGGCCTAACAAAACTCTACCATCTAGTGAGCAAGATGTATGAGACAGGCAAAATACCCTAAGACTTCAAGAAGAATATAATAATCCCAACCCCAATGAAAGCAGGTGTTGACAGAAGTGAAAATTACGGAACTATCAGTTTAATAAGCCACGGCTGCAAAATACTAACACGAATTCTTTACAGACAAATGGAGAAACTGGTAGAAGCCGACCTCGGGGAAGATTAGTTTGGATTCCGTAGAAATGTTGGAACACATGAAGCAGTACTGACCCTACGACTTATCTTAGAAAATAGATTAAGGGAAGGCAAAGTCACGTATCTAGCATTTGTAGACTTAGATAAAGCGTTTGTCAGTGTTGACTGGAATACTATCTTTCAAATTCTGAATGTGGCAGAGGTAAAAAACAGGGAGAGAATGGCTATTTGCAATTTGTACAGAAACCAGATGGCAGTTATAAGAGTCGAGGGGCATGAAAGGGAAGCAGTGGTTGTGAAGGGAGTGAGACAGGGTTGTAGCCTATCCCCGATGTTATTCAATCTGTATATTGAGCAAGCAGTAAAGGAAACAAAAGAAAAATTCGGAGTAGGAGTTAAAATCCATGGAGAAGAAATAAAATCTTCGAGGTACGCCGATGACTTTGTAATTCTGTCAGAGACAGCAAAGGACCTGGAAGAGCAGCTGAACGGAATGGACAGTGTCTTGTAAGGAGGATATAAGATGAACATCAACAAAAGCAAAACGAGGGTAATGGAATGTAGTCGAATTAAATCGGGTGACGATGCGGGAATTAGATTAGGAAATTAGACGCATAAAGTAGTAAATTAGTTTTACTTTTTGGGGAGCAAAATAACTGATGATGGTCGAAATAGAGAGGATATAAAATGTAGACTGGCAATGTCAAGGAAAGCGTTTCTGAAGAAGAGAAATTTGTTAGCATCGAGTATAGATTTAAGTGTCCGGATGTCGTTTCTGAAAGTATATGTATGGAGTGATGGAGTGTAGCCATGTATGGAAGTGAAACGTGGACGATAAATAATTTAGACAAGAAAAGAATAGAAGCTTTTGAAATGTGGTGCTACAGAGGAATGCTGAAGATTAGATGGGCAGATCACATAACTAATGAGGAGGTACTGAATTGAATCGAAGAGAAGATAAGTTTGTGGCACAACTTGACTAGAAGAAGGGATAGGTTGGTAGTTCATATTCTGAGCCATCAACAGATCACCAGTTTAGTATTGGAGGGCAGCGTGGAGAGTAATAATCGTAGAGTGATAGCAAGAGATGAATACACTAAACAGATTCAGAAGGATGTAGGTTGAAGAAACTTGCACAGGATGGAGTAGCATGGAGTGCTGCATCAAACCAGCCTCTGGACTGAAGACCTCAACAACAACATTCGCGTAGTACGTAAAGAAATATCAATGTTTTAGTTGGACCACTTTTTCGCTTTCTGGTAGATGGTGCTGGAATAGTCACATACATATGGCTCACAATTTAGACGAACAGTTGGTAACAGGTAGCTTTTTAAATTAAAATACAGAACGTAGGTACGTTTGAACATTTTATTTCTGTTGTTCCAATGTGATATATGTACGTCTGTGAACTTATCATTTCTGAGAACGCATGCAGTTACAGCGTGATTACCTGTAAATATCACATTAACGCAATAAATGCTCAAAATGATGCATTGGGCAATACGTGTAACAACATTCCTCTCAACAGCGAGTAGTTCGCCTTCGCACATGCATTGGCATTGCGCTGTCACATGTTCACAGGCGTTGTCGGTGGCTCACGATAGCAAATATCCTTCAACTTGTCCCACAGAAAGAAATCCGGGGACGTCAGATCCGGTGAACGTGCGGGCCATGGTGCTTCGACGACCAATCCACCTGTCATGAAATATGCTATTCAATACCGCTTCAACCGCACGCGAGCTATGTGCCAGACATCCATCATGTTGGAAGTACATCGCCATTCTGTCATACAGTGAAACGTAGTAACATCGGTATAGCATTACGTAGGAAATCGGTATATTTTAACCATTTAGATTGCCATCGATAAAATAGGGACCAATTATCCTTCCTCCCTTATGCCGCACCATACATTAACCCGCCAAGGTCACTGATGTTCCACTTGTCGCAGCCACCGTGGATTTTCCCTTGCCCAATAGTGCATATTATGCCGGTTTACGTTACCGCTGTTGGTGAATGACGCTTCGTTGCTAAATAGAATGCGTGGAAAAAAATCTGTCATCGTCCCGTATTTTCTCTTGTGCCCAGTGGCAGAACTGTACACGACGTTCAAAGTCGTCGCCAAGCAATTCCTCGTCCATAGAAATATGGTACGGGTGCAATCGATGTTGATGTAGCATTCTGCCGGCCGCAGTGGCCGAATGGTTCTAGGCGCTACAGTCTTTAACCGCGTGACCACTACGGTCGCAGGTTGGAATCCTGCCTAGGGCATGGATGTGTGTGATGTCCTTACGTTAGTTAGGCTTAAGTAGTTCTAAGTTCTAGGGGACTGGTGACCTCAGAATTAAAGTCCCATAGTGCTCAGAGCCATTGAACCATTTTTTGATTTAGCATTCTCAACACCGACGTTCTGATTCCAGATTCTCGCGCCATTTGTCTGCTACTGATGTGCGGATTAGCCGCGGCGGCAGCTAAAACATCTACTTCGGCATCATCATTTGTTGCAGGTCGTGGTTGACGTTTCACATGTGGCTGAACACTTCCTGTTCCTTTAAATAATGTAACTATCCGGCGAACGGTCCGGACACTTGAATGATGTCGTGCAGGATACCGAGCAGCGTACATAATGCACACCCGTTGGGCTTTTTGATCAGAATAGCCATACACCAACACGATATCGACCTTTTCCGCAATTGGTAAACGGTCCATTTTAACACGGGTAATGTATCACGAAGCAAATACCGTCCGCTCTGGTGGGATGTTACGTCATACCACGTACTTATACGTCTGCAACTATTACAACACCATTTATCACAAAGCGAAAAAAGTGGTCCAATTAAAAGATTCATATTCCTTTACGTACTACACGAACATGTAATAAAAAAATGGGGGATCCTGTTTAAAAAAACGCAGTTGATATCCGTTTGACCTATGGCAGCGCCATCTAGCGGGCCAACCATAGCGCCATCTGGTGTCCTCCTTCAAGGTAGACGAGTTTCGTTCTTTGTAGTTTTTTTCGTTTGATACTTATTTCGTGAGATATTTTTATTTCGGTCACTATCAGTGGACCACCCTGTATAAGAGAAACAACATCGCAAATGTTTAGAAATTACGTCTAAAGTTTGATGGAAGTCGATAAGTGCTAACAAAATCAAACACTGGATGAATATAATCTGAGTAATTTGCGATCCGTTTTAAGAGAAATCTAGCTTTTCTACGTATCTCAATGTTTGTGTCGTCATATCTACTGCATGTCATAATTTTCCGTATATAACTGGGTAGCGCCTGTAAAACAATGTGGCGTATAGATGTAGTAGTAAAGAAGAGCAACGGGCGAACAGAAGTTTCCGTTCGAATGCTGTACAGCCCAGGATCGGCATGCCAGTGAAATGAAATGGCCGTGACCACTGACACAGTCGTCCCACCGATGTATCATGTTGAAGATACCTGTCTGGTAAAACCACCGTGTGCTCTGTGAAGAAGTCTGTTACTGCCCGCAAGACATCCTCTTTCGACAGGAATCGTCGACACTGCACGGCGCTTTGTAAGGGACCAAAGGTGTGATAACGGCGTCGGGAGAGATCAGGACTATGGAGCGGGTGTTCCAGTGTTTCCCACTTGAGTTAGCGTAACTTCTGCGCTAGGACATTAGCGATATGAGGATGTGCGTCGGCGCACCATTCCACAGTGGTGGGTTTCGACAGACATGCTGTCCCATACACATTGTTCATGCACCGATGGATGTCTACTGGTTTCTCCGAGCGGGGTAGCGCAGTGGGCAGCTCACCGGACTCGCATTATGGAGGACGACGGTTCAAACCCTTGTCCGATAGTCCTGATTTCAGTTTTACGTGAGTTCCCTAAATCGCTTAAGGAAAATGCCGGAATGGTTCCTTCAAAAAGGCACTTTCCTTCCCCATCCTTTCCTAATCTGAGCTTGTGCTCCGTCTCTAATGACCTCGTTGTCGACGGGAAGTTAAACACTAATCTCCTGCTCCTCTTACTCCCCTATTGATGTTTTTCCCTCGGCAACAAGAAAAGAATAAAAGTCCGTTGGTCCTTTTTGGAAGCATTTGGTAATATCTTCGACATAGTTCACGTTTCTGCACTTACCTCTGTTGGAACGACACCAGTGTCACAGCAATCCCTCGCCTACATGTCAGTGCTTATATATCAGCATCGGAGTCGCGCTACGGTGCATGTACGCTGCAGCAGTGCCCTCAAACGGAAGCTTTCTGATCGCCTCTTACAATAAATGAAAGCACCTTGCCTGATACGGTAGTTCTACTGCATGAAGAGGGAATATGCAACAAGCGATAAAGTTTCTTCCATTCAACAGTTCTGGGGCTATGTCAGCTAGAAAAAAGTTTCGTAAATGTTTGAAATTATTTAGGTTTGTTGCAAATCACAATGTAATCACATTCTCAAACACTGGATGAATAAAATTTCGGTATTTGCTCCGGGTGAGCTACGCCGACTCCAAATATTCGCACAGTTTCTAACAGTAATACTTGTCTTGCTGTGTTAATCATTTAACATAGCGTTATAAACTGATGAGCCGGAACATTATTTCCATCGAGCTACTATCGATATAAACCCGTCAAGGCGACAGCAGTGTCACGTGGCAAGGAATGACGGCTACTCAGACACACGCAAGGCACATGTTGTATCAGTGGGCGTGAGCGTGTTGTCCGTGTGTAGAGCTAGAGAGCCTATATAGAGGGAGAGAGTGGACAATGGTGATAGCGTCGCTGATTGATGAGAGCCGAGGACGCCATGTTTTTACCAAACTGACGCTGACTTGATACGAGTATAAATAGACACTGTGCGTGATTCTGTACTATTGGTTCTCTTCAACGCTTCGGACGCCAATTACACTGCACAATTGTGTACAGATTGTAATACGGTAGGTATTGAAGGACTTTTGCATGTTCTATCTCGATTCTATTTATGTAAATTACGTTAAAATCACTCTGTTGCTCGGATATATGACGATACTTTCAGAACTTCACAGCCACTTTAGAGGCAAAATTTTTATTTAAAGTGATTTACTGAGTGTCACTTATAATATGAGCTACAAAATCATTAAGGACAATCAAGAGAACTGCCTAGTTGCTCCGCTGTTGGGTGCAAAAACCGAAGTGAAGATGGATGTATTATGCTCGTTGTAATCCGAAGGTCGTGAGTCGGAATCCTACTTAGTCCAGGTTTTCTTTAAACGCTATTTTCTAGACTTTTAATGGTTCTTGAGTGACACGATGTGTTTTAACATGTATACGAAACCCTAAGTCTGCTACTTCCGACTGGCGACTCGCACATGGCTTTCTAATCTTGCTATTCAAATTCCTGTAAATTACAATTATCGTGTGGATATTCAGTTACCTATTTTGATTTACTTTCTGCTGTTTCAGTAGAGTACCTAAGTATTTATATTTTTCCCATTTTCTGTGGTACAGAGTTCCTAAAAGTGTATACAGAGTGACGTGTTTAGTCAGCATAAGCAAATGTTATAAGACCGACACAAACTTGTAACCTCCCCACAAAATTCATTCACATTTAGTGTAATCTCAAAACAGAAAAATTCCTAAAGCTCTCGACAGTAAAACAAATATAATTATGTCGTTCACATTCAGTATAACCTACCAACAGGAAAATTGCGTAACCTATCAATAATACAATGTGATTAACCTCTCAATAAATTGTCGCTCACTTAAAACCTTTCAATAATTGACTGTGAATTTAAACTCGTAAATTTTGGACGTCAGCAGTGCTGCGTCATGGCCCTGAAAGATCATTCTAAAAAAATTGAAAATTCTTACCTCAATTAGGTAGCCGGATAACGCATATATATCTGCTCCTATTAGAAATTTTTCTGGCACAGCCGAGTGCAATGCTGGCCGATAGATTTGTCATGTTTATTATTATTATTATTATTATTATTTATTTTATGGCCTTCATTGGACCACTGTAGTCAAAAATACAAAGTTCTAAACAAGTTGTTACAAATGGATACAATTTGGTTCAGCAATAACTTAATATATTTAGGTAATATAATTATTAGAGGCTATTCTTATATGAAAGGTGTTTTGCTCTTCTGTCTGCCCAATATTTCTTCATTCTTTCAGATATTTTCTTTCTTTCTTCATCTGAGACAACTCTTCCTGTACTCATTTTATTGATTTTCATTTGTAGTCTGGTTTGCGGGTCTTGCAGTATTCTGGTTTTCTCTGTCTTGTTTTTTAGGTCATCTACTGTAATTTGAAGTTCTTTTATATCTTCCTTAATTTCTGTGATCCATTTAATGTCGCTCTTGCTATTCCACAATTTTTGTATTATTTTTTTACTAATTCTGTTTTCTGGAGTTCTCATCAGATGTCCAAAGAATGAGATGCGTTTCTTCCTGATTGTGCTCATGACTGGTTCTATTTTCTTATATACTGTTTCATTTGATGCTATTCTCCAGTGTCCATTTATTTTATACTGTTTATTTATACATGTCCTAATTATTCTTCTTTCTATTTTTAGTATTCTGTCAATTTCTGCTGTATTAGTTGTTTTGAAGATAGTTTCAGCTGCATACGTTATTTCTGGTTGTGTAACTGTTTTATAGTGTTTTAATTTTGCATCTATAGATAGGCTTTTTTGTTGTATGTAGTTTTGGTAATGTAATTTGCATAGTTAAGTTTTTTTATTCTATTTTGCCATGATGGCTTCTCATTTAGATTGTATGTTATTATTTCGCCTAAATATTTAAATTTATCAACAATTTTGATTTCCTGTTCTCCTATTGTAATTTTGTTTGCAAGTGGTGGATCAGTTAGCATAATCTCCGTTTTTTTCAAATGATATTCTAAGGCCTACTTTCTCTGCTATTTCTTGTAGTGATTTCACTTGTTACCTGGCTTCTTGAACGGTGTTGGCTAGGAGAGCAAAATCATCAGCGAATCCCAAGCAGTTTAAGCTAATATCATCTTTTGCACTTCCAATTCTTATCCGCTTTGGATTGTCCTTGTACCATTCTCTCATTATGTATTCCAGTGCACAGTTGAAAAGTAATGGTGATAGCCAGTCACCTTGTCTTAAGCCTGTTTTTATGAGAAATGGTTCCGAAATTTCTCCTCTAAACTTCACTTTTGATTTGGTGTTGGTTGGTGTGAGTTGTATTATTTTAATTAGTTTTGGATGGAGTCCTAGATTTCTTAAAATTTTTAATACTGAAGGTCTGTGGAGACAGTCATATGCCTTCTTAAAATATACAGATGTTATTGCCAGAGGTTTGTTCCGTTTCTTGTAGTATGCCATAATCAATTTTAAACTAATTATCCGCTCTGCACAGCTTCTCCATGGTCTGAAACCTCCCTGATATTCCCCTAACTCCTGTTCTAATTGCTCCCTGATTCTTTCATATAGGATCTTGGATAGAATTTTATATGTGCAATCTAGGAGAGAGATTCCTCTGTAGTTGTCTGGGTTGCTCTTATCTCCCTTTTTGTGTAGTGGGTGGATGATAGCTGTGGTCCAACGTTCGGGAAATTGTTCTGTTACCCAAATTTTTGTTAGAGCCATGTGTAAGGAGGTCTTGACTGTGTCACTTGCATATTTCCACATTTCAACAAATACCTGATCTTCTCCACATGCCTTATAATTTTTTTGTTCTTTAAGAATTTCTTCTACTTCTTGGAAAGTTGGAGGGTCTAGTTTGTTAGGTTTGGTTTTTATTGGGGTATTTATGTTGATTTGTAAGGGTTCTTTGGGTTCCTCGCAATTCAGAAGTTTGTAAAATGCTTTTGCCATAATTTCTGCATTTTCCTTGTTACTGTGTGTCATTCTTCCATCTTCATCTTTCAGTATTAGTGTAGGGGCCTCATATTGTTGTAGTTGTTTCCCAAAGATTTTGTAGTAGTTCCTGGAGTTGGTTTTATGATAATTACCTTCTACAGACTTTATAATATCTTTATGAAATCCTCTCTTGATTCTTCTAATATTTTGAGTGAATTTTTTTCTTTCATTTTTTAGGTTGATGGCATTTTCTTCAGTTTCATGTGTTTGAAACTTTAACCATGCTTGGTGTCTATCTTCATGGAATTTGTCACATTCTGATGTCCACCATGCATGTTTCCTTCGTGAGTTCGAGGGAGCTAGATTCTCTGCTTCTTTTTTAGGATTAGGCACTAGTTGTTTTAGACCATCTGTTAATTTGATGGTTTGTGTTATTTGTTGGCACTTATTATTTTTAATTAGCTGATGTGGGTCAAACCTCCTTTTTATTTTATTAGTTTTTCCGGTCCTCTTCTTTAACGGTGTGAATTTGATTTTAATTTTAACCATATAATGGTCTGAGCCTGTGTCTACTCCTCTCAGTACTTTAGCATTGTGGATCTCCTTATGAAAATTTTTGTCCATACAGACATGGTCTAGCTGCCACTCGCCCTTCTTCCAGTCTGGATGTTTCCATGTTTTAAGTTTACTAGGCTTCCTCGTAAAGTATGTTGATTTAGATGTAAGGTTGTGTTCTCTGCAGAGTTCTACAAGTCTTTGACCGTTTTTGTTTGTAAATTCATGTGGACTCCATTTTCCAATTATATCTTTATATTTCCTTTCTTTTCCCAACTGAGCATTGAAATCTCCCAATAAGATTTTTACATTCTTACTCTGTTCACAGTTTGTTCTAGAAGGTCCCAAAATTTGTCTACCTCTTCCTTTGTTTTTGTTAGACAATTTTTTTCATTTGTTGGGGCATGAGCATTTATTATTGTATAGGTTTTATTCATTGTTTTAAAGCTTAGAGTCGCAATTCTTGGTGATACTGCTTGGAAATACGTTACTGAATCTATTATTTTTATGTTTACTAAAAACCCTGTTCCAAACTGGGGACATTGTTTCATTGCCCTCGGTCCTGGTTTCCCATTATAAATTCTGTATCCTTGTGATTCGAATGGGTCCTCTGTGGTGTTTCTCATTTCTTGGATCCCTGTTATTAAAATTTTTCGTTTATTTAGGTCATCAGCTCCTTGAGTTTTCCGGTCTGAAGTAGTGAGTTTATGTTGTGTGTTGCTATATAATTTATTTGCTCATGTTTAATCCTGTTTTTGTGTTTTAGTGTGCATTTGGATGGTTGCAAACGCTCCGATTCGTTGCTGTCTTCTAGTTGACTACCCACCGAATCCGATGTAGCCTTTTCCTGTCTTTTTGAGCAGGACGGTGGAATGTTTTTCCTAAAAGACCTTTCCATTTTTGACTGTCGAAGGTTGCCAACCTTAGTTGGAGCACGCTCCGATTTACAACTCCGGTTGTTAACCGAAGAGGGTGTGTTTGGTCCACGAGAGCTATTTTATTTCACTCAAGTCCGCAAGTAAACCGGTGAGAACTTCCATATCCGTCACCTGGGATGCGCCACGTAGGAGTATCACCTCTCCTCCTACTATGACAGCATAGTAGGTTCATGGAGATTTGTCATGTATAAAAGAACAATAGATTTTTTTTTTGCAATAATTGGGATGACGAAGGATTGGAGAAATTAGTGAATTCTTTAAATTGAAATGAATGATTGTCAAAAGTTACTTTTTATGAGAAAGATTATTATTGAAAGATTTTTTTTAAACATTTACTGCGGACTTGATACAAAAATACTACATATGCGCGAGGCTGCTTTTACCTTACACAATAACGCTCAGGCTCCGCCATCGCTGCACCACGACTGGCCCAGCCAACACGATACACAAGACTGCTCGCTAGCAATAACTTACTGCTACAGCTACACAATTCCTACTGCATTCAACACTGCTCTTTGGTCTCAGATTCTCTTATAGCTTACATATCGCAGGCAGCGCGTGAGCAACCATCGAAATTACATCTGCTCGAGTGCGCTAGCAACAAATTCCTTAATCATGGACCTCTTACATAACCCTCCACTGGGGGAGGAGGGGGGCAAAAATTTGACTGCGATGGTGAGTCAATTGGACTTGCCATGAGGAACAAATTTTTCTATAATCTACTTAACTAACTAAGTCTACAGTCACAGAGTATATACATTATTGATAAGTGCAGAACATGAAATGAAATAGAGTGCACATGCACTGAGTACAGAACATATCAAGAAACGACAAAATTTATACGCAATGAGTACAAAACATATTAACAAATGACATAAAGTGCACACGCACTGTATATGTCTTTAGCATACTTAGGACAACTGATCATATTAACAAATGAAATAAAGTGCACATGCACTGTAAAAGTCTTTAGCATATTTAAGACAACTGATCGTATTAACAAATGAAATAAAGTGCACACGCACTGTAAAAGTCTTCATCATATTTACATGACATATCATGGAGTGAAATAAAGTGCACACACACTGTAGAAGTCTTTAGCAAATTAGGACAACTAATATTATTAACAAATGAAATGAAGTGCACACACACTGTAAAAGTCTTTAGCATATTTAGGACATATGATCCTGTTAACAAATGAAATGAAGTGCACACACAGTGTATATGTCTTCATCATTGTACAAGAATTTCAACGCGCTGTATAAGTCTTTACCATTTTACAAGAACTAGGAAAGGAATGGGAAGGATTGCATCATGGTTGTAGCACAGTAGGTTGCACATAGCTGCACTGAAAGTCCATATCTTTCTACAGAAGCACAGCACCAAGTGAGACAATCTGAAGTTCTCTTCCCTGAAGTATTAATCAGTGTAGACAAGACACTGAAATGGTGTATTAATATTCAATGTTATCATTTTGGTAGTACATTAGGTACACCAAACAGTAGGACCATAATAACATCTCCATCGTTCAAGGTGGTGGACAGCTTGATATGTCAACACCACATTCTTGTAGAATCCATACTCTCACATCCACAGAGAATTAGTGTAAAAACCAAATATAGTGCTCCATGATCATGAGGATGGACAGGACAAACGGATATTGCAGTAATTTCTGGTAATTAGGTCAGAAGGTGAAGGACATTAAGTCTTATGCTAGTCATCATTGAGAATTACACTAGTCTATCAACCGATTTGAATAATTATTGGCATTCATTGGCTATTTACTAAACATTTCTATATGTATGGAGTATTACAGAACAGTATTCATAAGTTACCTTATTACAGTAAGCAGTGGCATTCATTTATGCATATGTCATCTTATTACACTAATCAGTGGCATTCATTGGCCAGTTACTAAACATGTCGCAAGTATTGAGTATTACAAAACACTATTCATAACTCATCTGATTGCAGTAATTATTGGCACTCATTGGCCATTTACAAGGTATTCATATAGTTTTACAAAACATCATTCAGTATTATTCAGATGTCATCATGGAAAACAAGAGTTAATGTGTGTAGCAACAAGCTACTAGTGACTATATATGATATCATGTAAGCGACAATAGACATACTTAAAATGTAAGACAGTGTAACTATTAGGCAAGGCGTATAGTCCAATAATACATAGATATAATGAATTAAATACACCAGAGAAATTTGCATTATATTTAGGACTAGAAATATATCTTCAACTGGTAGCATTATTTAGTTGTATACTGGTAATAACTGGGACTGGTAATAATTTTTTTTTCTTTGCTAGCAATGCATTGCGTTGGGATCGATAATTAATTGCTGGAGCATGAAAATATTTACTTTTAACTTATTGTTGGAAATAAGGATTAATAACGTCATTTGTCATGAGTCAGCTGTAGCAAGGTTATGAAACAAGTATAGTATTTGTGATCACATTCATGAATGATACACACAAATGGGTAAAAAAAATGCAAGTACTAGAACAGGTTTAATGACTAACTGCTTATAGCACATTAATTTCATGAATAGCTTCTCCTGGAAAAAATATAAAATGGATTATTGAGCTGAAAGAAGAAACGAATATTATGCTGAAAAGTAGTGAACTTCGAATTAACAGGTAATGAAACGTGTACTCAATATGTATGTACTCTAGCTGTCTTTTCCAAAACATTCAGTCATTATACCATGCGACATAAGACATACTGTCAAAACGAACTGCAACAAATACTTAAATAACTACATAGCATCTCTTAACTATCAGTAAATATAAACGTCATCATTATCATCATCTGCAAAGAAAAACTTCATTATTCATATTACCATAACTTCATCACTATCATCACCTGCAAAGAGAAACTTCATTATTCATATTAGCATATTCTTCATATAACTATTCATCATTATTTATTATCATCTGCAAAAAAATAGACACTTTATTATTCATTATTCATATTACCATTTACTTCATACAACTATTCAAAGTATAGAGTTTCTTATTTCTAGCATATTTCATCACTAAAATTAACATCTGTAGTTCTGTCGGACAGCTTGCATCAATCACCTCATATTCTGAAAAAAAAATAATTAGTCAAGACTGCTATCATACGATGCATATAGTATATTCTGGTTAATGCTTGTTAATTCTTATCCATTTACTCTTCATGACAAGGTATTGCATTTTCTTTCGTTCATTCCAAACGTGAAATTTCCATTTCATAGTAAACCACTGTGGTTGTATAATTTATTTCTTTTACACGTTATTGCTTTCTGAAAATGACGAATAAGGATTAATAACTTGCATTTAAATATATACTCATTAAAAAAACTTGTTTCTAGTGATATAATTAAGCATACAGCATAGCATGACAGAAAACGTATTATGTCAAAAACATAGACAGTTTTCAAGTGCAAAAAATGTACACAAGGTATCATAATGTAGTAGCAAAAAAATGTAGAATAGTCAAGATATTGAGATATCATAAGGAAAAATGTCAATGTCAACTGGTGTTTGTTACATCTTAAAGATTTCATAGTGCATACAGAGAAAAATTCTACTTTCGATAGGAAAACAGTCATACATACACAAAAAATCGAAAATGTGCACAAGAAAAGCGACCTGCTAACCTTACCTTGCCGGGCACTTGCCAGGAAAAAATATGATAATCATCAGTAAGTGTTCATA
Organism: Schistocerca nitens; assembly: GCF_023898315.1. NCBI lineage: Eukaryota > Metazoa > Arthropoda > Insecta > Orthoptera > Acrididae > Schistocerca > Schistocerca nitens. The sequence continues at coordinate 253,628,439 of NC_064618.1, forward strand.
TAAAGATCTGGAAATGGCATTACAGTGTGATAAATCATAAAGTATGTTCATTCAATAAAGGGTTTAATATTGGAGACATGGTGATTGCCCTTGCTTTTTTTGGTTCTCAAAGTTTCGACGTGTACTACATTGGGGTGAGGAATGCTGCGAATTCTGTATGGACCTGCGTATAGAAGCTCAAATTTACTGCATCTACTCTTTCCTCTGTTGGATAAATAGTGTGTACGTACTAATATCTTCTGTCCTATTTGAAAGTCACGGCGTGTACGGACCTCTTTATGCTGTCTCCTCCGGCGCTCTGCGGCACATTTGATGTTTTTGAGTGCAATGTCAATTATTTCATGGTGGCGTAGTCGACGATATGTAGGAAAAGATACTAATTCTTTAATTTTGTTGGGTGTTTCAACATTTTTCAGTATAACAGTCGGAGATAGCATAGTAGATTCATTTGGTATGGAGTTAATTACATCCTGGAATGAGAGTATGTGTGTGTCCCAATCAATATGTTTTTTATGGCAGTATATTCTATATACGAGGTGTGGCTAGAAAAAAACCGGACTAGTACTGGTGAAACAATAAAACGAAAGCAATAAGGCTGAAAGTCGCGGGGCCTGTCACGTGACTCTCGCTCCGCCTACTGCTCGAGTTTCATCTGCCTCCTGCACTCAGTCTGCCCGTGGCGTCTGTTTTAAGTAGTTGACGTTTTGTCTGTGCGTCGGAAAATGTTGAGTGTACAGAAAGAACAGCGTGTTAACATCAAATTTGGTTTCAAACTAGGAAAATATGCAAGTGAAACGTTTGTAATGTTACAACAAGTGTACGGCGATGATTGTTTATCGCGAACACAAGTGTTTGAGTGGTTTAAACGATTTAAAGATGGCCGAGAAGACACCAGTGATGACACTCGCACTGGCAGACCATTGTCAGCAAAAACTGATGCAAACATTGAAAAAATCGGTAAACTTGTTCGACAAGATCGCCGTTTAACAATCAGAGCAGTGTCTGAGTTAACAGGAGTTGACAAGGAAAGTGTTAGGCAGATTCTTCATGAAAGTTTCAACATGAACCAAGTGTGTTCAAAAATGGTTCAAAGTGTCTCACAATTGAACAGAAGGAACGCCGAAGAATGATTTGTTCTGACATCCTGGAAAACATTGAAAGTGATCCCACCTTCTTACAAAATGTTATTACTTGCGATGAATCGTGGTTTTTTACTTACGATCCCGAAACTAAACGCCAATCGATGCATTGGAAAACTCCTGGTTCTCCACGACAAAAAAAAAAGCACGAATGTCAAGATCGAAATTCAAGGCAATGATAATTGTTTTTTTTGACATCAAAGGGATTGTGCACATTGATTGGGTACCAGAGGGACAAACAGTGCATCAGCATTACTACATTAGCGTCCTGGCTACCCTACGTGAGCGAGTACGGAGAAAACGGAAAGATTTGTGGAGAAAAAAGTCATGGATCCTTCACCAAGACAATGCCCAAGCTCACAGTGCGTTGTCAGTGAAGACGTTTTTGGCAAAACACAACATTCCCATCTTAGATCATCCACCCTACTCACCTGATTTGGCCCCCTGTGACTTTTTTCTTTTCCCTAAAGTCAAGTCAGCTTTGAAAGGAACTAGATTTGAGACTGTTGAAGCAGTAAAAGAAAAAGCGACGGAAGTAATGTATGGACTTACCGAAAATGATCTGCAGCATTGCTATGAACAGTGGAAAATTCGTATGGAGCGGTGTAGAGACCGAGGAGGAGAGTACATTGAAGGAGATAACATGAAATTGTAAATAATTGTAAATAAATGTTTTTTCCAGCATCAGTCCGGTTTTTTTCTAGCCGCACCTCGCAGTTTACCAATTTCTTTCATTAGTCGTTCACAAGGATTCGAAGAAGCGTGATACTTGGATATGTAGATCGGAGAAATGTTTCTAGCTCGTAACATACGTGTCCATATCGCAGATCGAAACTGTGGTCCATTGTCGGAAATTACTTTCAATATATGCCCTACATGAAATAAAAAAATGTTTTACAAATGCATCCGAAATAGATTTAGCAGCAGCTTTGCGTAACGGAGTGAAGGTAACAAATTTCGAAGTGAGTTCAACAGCGACAAAGATGTAGTAAAAACCTCTATTAGTTCTGGGAATCGGACCAAAAATGTCTACAGCGGCCATGTGTCTCAATTTAACGGGTACAATGGGATGTAACGGAGGAGTATGTGAAGTCGTGTCTGATTTAGCTTTCTGGCAGATTTTACATGACGTTAAAACTCGTCGAATACGTTTTTCCATGTTGGCAAAATAACAGTTCTGTCTCAGTATAAGGAAACATTTTCTGGCTCCATAATGTGCGTAACTTAAATGAGTATACCAAATTAATTTGTTAACAAGCTCGTCAGGAATACATAATAACCAATTGTTGCTGTCAGGGTGAGAGCGGCGAAACAGAATATTATTGCGTACAGTATAATGGTTTCTAATGGTAACATTATTCCTATCTTTCCAAAGGTGTTTAATTTCTTTTCATACGTTGTCTTTGTTCTGCTCTTGTGCTATGTCTCGTAATGACGATGAAATGAAGTTTGCGACTTGTTGAATATACATGACACTAGAATTTGCTTGGCAGAAGTTGGTTGCGATGTCTTGCTGATTGTTGCTGAGAGAACGGGATAGTGCGTCTGCTACAACATTTTGTGTTTCGGGAATGTGAACAATTCTAAAATTAAATTCCTGTAAATAAAGTTTCCATCTGCTTAATCTGTCATGTGTAAATTTAGCGGAAAGTAAAAACTGTATAGCTCTATGATCTGTGTATACGGTAGTGTGTCTTCCGTAAAAAAAATTGCCAAAACTCGTAAATGCCTATACAACACATAATGTTCCAAGTTCAGTAACAGAATAATTGCATTCAGCAGGTGACAGAATGCGACTTGCAAAGGCGATGTTTTTAATTACTGTAGTACCATCTTCTTCAATTTCCGGAAAAATGTGTACGCCTAAAGCGGTGTTAGAACTGTCGGTGGCAATGGAAAAATTTCTAGTAAGATCTGGGTGTGATAAAAGTGGTGCATTCCACAAAGCGTGTTTCAGATTAGCAAATTCAGAACGTGGTTGGCTATCCCAGGACCAAATAGCGTTTTTACCCGTCAATTGTCATAATCTAGGGGTGTCTAAAGCAGAGTAATGAATAAATTTACGGAAAAAGTTAATTAAACCCAGAAAGCTGCGTAGTTATGTCGTCAAAAGTAATAACATTTTCGTAAACAAGACTCTCTGTAGCTGAAGTATTGCTTACGTTGCTGGAGGATGCAACCTGTACTTTATCTAGTCAAATTCTGTCTGAAGTGCTGTTATTTGCAGGAAGATGCTGTGGCATTTCGACTATTGGTACTGTTCTGTTACTTCGTCCTGACGTATTAGGTTCGGGATGATACCTACTGTCTGGTTCATTCATGATAATCTGTTGTTGTGGTTGATTATGCTGCTGGTAAGACCGACTGTTATTAAACGTACGCTGAAAAATGTGCTCATTACTCTTACGTCTGTCAAAATAATTATTGCTATACGGCGCATTGCGACAGGAATTGAAATGATGTGTCTTCTGTACGTAGTAATTTCCTTGTTGCTGTGCATTGCTATTTGGTGTGGCCGACGCTATAAGTGTAGGCGGCGAAACATTAAAGCTTGGTTGACCTTGCAAACCACATTGTTGGTTAGGTATGCTAACCGGCTGGCTTTGATGCTGTTGCGGGGAAAACCCTCTATTGTTGCCAAAATGCGTCTGCGATAGCTGAAAATTTTGTACATACGGATGATTGCACTTCTGTCTGGTATCAAAGTTCTCGTGGTTGTCATTTCTGGAGCGTATAATAACTGTCACTTTCAGGTAAAACTTGTATCAGGTTTTCTTTACTCATCCTTAATCCTAGATAGATCGATAGTTGAAGAGCTGTTTTGATAGATATAAAGGATAGTAAAAGAGAAGGCAGCAGTGCAGAAAACTAAAGAGACAGCACTATTACGGCTCTGGGCCCTGTGCACGCTACGGCACATATTCATCGAAGTGTAATGAATCCCCTGAGGTCTCTTACGCGCTGCATATAAATTTTAGTTTCTGCATTACAGGCAATGCCGGTGAAAATTCAAAAGCAAATTGTCGTATCCAATCCAAAGCGGGTACCTGTGCTCTGTCATTTTTAAATACCTTAAATTTTCTCACGGATAGAAAGTGCTTATAATCAAAATTATCGTCTCTGTATGTCTGTGCAGGTTCAGGATTGTATGATAATCTGTTTGTCTGTGTTTACCCGGAATCCAAATCACGTACTCTATGTAAATTACCTAAGTTACACTGGCTGTGTGAGTGTGACAAATATTCGGAATGTGGCATATGCTGTGACGTGTTAGAGACTGCAACATTTTTCATCTCTGTCACTTTAAAACGTTCGTCAATTTGGCTGTTCTGTTGTTCAAATTTCGTATCTACTTTCGCATCCAGCGTGTGTGAAAGTTCTGCTGACATTAATTTAAACTCGTCGCGTAACTGTGTTGCGTTTTCAGAACATTGTTTAGCGACTGCACTACTTTCATCTGTAAGTAATTTCGTTGTGGCTACATATGTATTACTTAATTCTTGTGCAACAGATCTAATTTATTCACTACTGTTCCTAGCACAAGCCTTAATTTCCTCACATAATTGTTCTTTAGTGTCATGACGTTGCACGGTAACGGCTGTAATCTGTTCACTAAGTTGTTTGTCCTGTTCATTAAGGTTTTCGTGTTTTTCATTCGACTGTTTGAAACGTTCATTAAGTTGTTTGTTCGATTCATTAAGTTGTTTATAATTGTTGTCTAGTGTTTGACTGAGTTATTTGAAATAGTTGTCTTGTGTTTCATTGAGTTGAAGTAATAATGCGATAACTTGATCCCACCCAAAATTAGCGACTCTATTTTCTGTGCTGTGTGATGATGTATCTGCATGTATCACGTTTTGTGTAACCATTTCGTCATTGTCTAATTCACGAAAAGGTTTGCCAATTGGATGTACGCTGTTGGTCACTACACCGGAATCAAATAAATCTGACGCGTTTTGTGTATATTGTTCACCTTCCTTAGAAACATTTGTCAATTCACTGTGTAAACTTTGCAAATCAGGTGTTTCAAAATGGGCAGCGTTCATTGTAACGGAACGTGCCGCGTCATCAATTGTCGTTAAATTAACAGTGGACACAATTGAATTTGTTTGCTCATCATTAGAATTAAAATCATTACTAGTGGTCGGTACGCACTGATTGTCTGTAAATGGAGGATTATCATTAGGACACTGAGTGTCGCTAGTATTATCGGTCAAATTATTCGAGTCGGCTTTTTCACTCATTGCACATCGCGATGTACTGTTAGCAGTTTTTCGCGGCATTTTCTCAAATCAAAGTTAAGCAGAAAATGAAATAAAGACAAAGCAAAAATGGAACAAAGACAGTTACAACAAAGAGCAATAAATTGCCGATGATCTGTGAAAGAAAGAGTGACAAGTTAGTAAATGCTTTGCGCCAGATGAAAACTACGTTTAATATTAAGTAAATAACAGCAGATATATAACTGACTACTTCTCATAAATTCAGAAAAATACGATCCTGGCCGGTTGTCGACTAGTGTAACCTCCCCACAAAATTCATTCACATTTAGTGTAACCTCAAAACAGAAAAATTCCTAGACCTCTCAACAGTAAAAAAAAATATAATTATGTCGTTCACATTCAGTATAACCTACCAACAGGAAAATTGCGTAACCTATCAATAATACAATGTGATTAACCTCTCAATAAAATTGTCGCTCACTTAAAACCTTTCAATAACTGACTGTGAATTTAAACTGGTAAATTTTTGACGTCAGCAGTGCTGCGTCATGGCCCTGAAAGATCATTCTAAAAAAATTGAAAATTCTTACCTCAATTAGGTAGCCGGATAACGCATATATATCTGCTCCTATAAGAAATTTTTCTTGCGCAGCCGAGTGCAATGCTGGCCGATAGATTTGTCATGTATAAAAGAACAACAGATTTTGTTTTTGCAATAATCTGGATGACGAAGGATTGGAGAAATTAGTGAATTCTTTAAATTGAAATGAATGATTGTCAAAAGTTACTTTTTATGAGAAAGATTATTATTAAGAGATTTTTTTGAAGATTTACTTGGGACTTGATACAACAATATTACATATGCGCGAGGCTGCTTTTACCTTATACTATAACGCTCAGGCTCCGCCATCGCTGCACCACGACCGGCCCAGCCAACACGATACACCAGACTGCTCGCTAGCAACAACTTACTGCTACAGCTACACAGTTCCTTCTGCAGTCAACATTGCTCTTTGGTCTGAGATTCTCTTATAGCTTACATATAGCAGGCAGCGCGTGAGCAATCCATCGAAATTACATCTGCTCGAGTGCGCTAGCAACAAATTCCTTAATCATGGACTTCTTACAAACTTAAAATGCATTATGTTGGGACGGAAAGAGACAAGAGTTTACGAATTTCAACGATGGGTATCCGCAAGGAAAAATCTGAAATAGCATCATGTACTCTGAGATACGCTAAATGAAACTTCTTTTTCTTATTAATTAGTTGTCAATGTTTATATAGCATCATAAAATACAGCTGATGAATTCGGCAGACATATACAGTGCTTCACAGTACTTCCATTTGCTCACAAATTTATTAGGCCTATATAAACGAAGACAAATATCATTTGTTTTAATCATGTACTGAGTATTAAGCTAGAAGATCTGCTTTGGTCTCATGCGTCAAACACATGCCTTAATTTACTCGTGAAGTGGCTAGCTCTCTGCTTGCGTCGCTACCTAACTGCACGTCCCGCTCGCAGTACGGTAAAAACATGGCGGCCACGGGCCGATTGGCCACTCTGTCCCTATATGAGTTCTCTATGTAGAACGAGGAAGGCGCGCGATCTATCTGAGTTTGACGGAAGGTAGATTGCGATGGCCCGGCTATTCGGCACGACCATATCGGAAACTCCACGACTTGTCGGGTATTCTAGCAGTGCTGTGATGTCTTCAGCAGGTGGCGAAATCAAGGGGAAAACACGACCAGATGTCGTGGGGTTGGGCGGCCACCCTTCATTATAGATGTCGGATATCGTAGGCTGGACAGACTAGCAAAGCAGGACAGGCGGTGAACTGCTGCGGAACTAACATCAGACATTAATGCTGGGCTGAGTACAAGTGTGTCTGAACACACAGTGCACCGAACACTCTTAACGGTGGGCCTCCGCAGCTGACGACCACTGCATGCGCCAATGTTAGCACCACGACATCGGCAACTACGAAGCGGGGGCGTAACCATCGGCACTGGACGTTGGCACAGCAGCAGAGCGTTGCACCGTCTGACGAATCCCGATACCTTCTTCATCATGCCTATGGGAGGGCGCGAACCCGTCGTCTTCCAGGGGAACAGCTCCTTGACTCCTGTGCTATGGGACAGAGACAAGCTGGCGGCAGCTCCATTATGCTTGGGGAACATTCACGTGGGCATGCACGGGACTCGTGGAGCTTATGCAAGGCACCATGATGCTCAAGGAGTACCGTACACTCGTTGCATATTACGTATATCCCTTCATGACGATCGTGTTTCCCGAAGGCACTGCCATTTTTCAACAAGATAATGCACCGTATCACAAGGCGTGAGTGTGGTGGAGTGGTTCGAGGAACACTACGGCGAGTTCCAGTTGGTGTGCTGACCCTCCTAACTCGCTATATCTGAACCCGCTCGAAAATATCTTGGATGTGATTGAACGTGGTGTCAGAGGTCATCTACCCCTCCCTCGAAATAACGGGGATTAGGTGACTTGTGTGTGCAGATGTGGTGCAGCGAACTACCAAGACTTCAGAGTTTCCTTGCCACGACGCGTCGCCGCTGTTATCCGTGCCAATAGTGGACGCACCGGCTACCAGGTAGTTGGTCATAATGTTCTGGCCGATCAGTGTACCTCTTAATGAACAGACTATGACAGCATTTGTCTATTGTCAAACCACAATTAATGAAAGATATTTTTATTTTATTAATAGGATTAAGTAGGAATAATTATATTTGTCATGTTGGAAATAACTGTGTTAGCAGGAAATATCTGCACCAAAGTATTGTTGATATAATTTTAAAAAGGGCGGGAGAGACCGCGTATGGATACATTTTAAGAAAAGAGCGGGAAAGACCGCGCACTGATACATTTTGTAATGGTAGCAGGGATTTTCTGCACCAGAAAGCATTGTTGGCGGGAGAGACCGCACTTTAGCGTTCGTAGGAAGTCAGTAGTAAGCGAGAAGTGAAGCGAGTCGGTAGCAGGACTGAAGCGAGGGGTTGAGAGGAGCGGCGTGCCTGCCAGCCACCAGCTATGATTTATAAGAGATTATAAACGGATGTACAGAGACATCAGCTAACTATTATCATAAGAGGAACTAATATTATTAAATTATTTTTTTGGGAAACTCAAGACTACTGAAGGTGTGTTTGCGCAATGCTAGTTGTAAAATCATTTCATACAGAATATAATTAATTTTTGCCAGCAATATTGCATTTATGATTATAATCCATCTCAAAATCCATCAAAGTAAAACTTCGCAAAATTTTATTGTTGTCAAGAAAAAGTTTAACTATGAATTACGTAACTTCAGTCAAATTAATTAAAGAATAATGTCAGCTTTGCTATTAAAGAATAACGTCAGCTTTGGTAATACATACAGGCACTTATTATGAAAGTCCACCAGCAGCTAATAGAGTATAGTAAAACACAGTAAGTATGTTCATGTCGCAGTTCGATGTAGCAGTCAGACGGCGATCCAGTAACAGTAAAAAAGGTAAGGAACAGTTTTGGGTTATTGCAGGTAGCGAATGAATGCCACGACAACGACACATTCTGTGTTTCGCCGAAATAATCATAAAATAACTTTTAATAAGGAGCATTTAAATTTGTATGCGAAGATTGAGAAAGAGAATTAATTTGAAAGGGAAGATTTCATTTGTTATTATTGGGCAAGAGATAGAAATCCTAGGGGAATGTTTCATGGGTTTTTGTAGAAGGGAAGGTTGAGTAACAAATGAGATATAGAGGAGACGGTTGTTACGTATCAAAAGAGATATAGAGGAGACGGAAAGGTTTCAGAAACAATGGAGATTTTTTTGCTTCTGAAAACTTTAGATAGGCTACCTGCAACTGGAATAGTACCATGAACTACATCAGTAGTTTAGTAATGCAGATATTTTCGGATCAATAATTTATAAAAGAGTACCACTAGATCTTCATAATTGTTTAATAACGCTTTGGAGCAGCAACGACTTCTGCATAGGCCATAAGGCCACGTGGCTCGTTTCCATTGATGTTTTCGTGTCTGCTGTAACGCGGCCGTAAAAAAAAGCGAACGGATGGCGTGGTGAATATTTAAAAAATGCGGCCATGCCAAAATTGCCACTAATAAAGTGGGATGGATGCGTAATATTAATGCTGATAGGCAGCCGATAAAAGTGGGTCGTGTTTGTTACTGACGGCTGGCTGAGGCAAGGTGTGTGGCTAACGAGCGCTTGCGGCAGACGGGGCTGCTATTTACGGCGTGATGCGGGTACGCCCTTCCCGTGTCATGGTCCTGCCTGTCACGTCTCTTAAAGGAGCAACGTCTGAGGGAATCTGCTTTTCTTACTACACGCTACTCTAGCGTTTATCAGTCTGATAAGTCTGAAAATTTGAAAGTAAAACACTGTTAACTGATTGTCTCTCAAGTATCTATCCAAAGAGAGTCTCGTAATTGAAGACATATTGCAAACAGGGCATCTTGACCAACCCCGGTCGGTAGAAAGACAAATTCCGTCACTCTTATATTTTGTTGACCCCGTTTCTTGGTTATCCTCGACGCATTAAATACAAGATACCGTGCAGTGCAGGTACCCAGTCGGCCAAGATTCAGAAAACTTAACGATTTGCGCTGCGCAGTGACTCGTAATTTTGTTCTCACGGTCTGCTTAGTCATTCCGGATAATGGAAACTTGACACTAAATAAACGCTTGAAAGTCTCCACATCGTGAACTAAAATTGTTCTCTTCAATATCGTAACAATTTAAATTTGGAATAACCTTCATATTTTAATTAAGATGCTAGAAAAGTACACATATTAAACTTAGGTGATAAAAATATAGCTTCATCAGATTACCCTCCATTCAGAGGCTGTTGCACGCAGCGACTATTTATTTTTACTTGTAAATAATAGATTTCAGCTATAAGTCGTCCATTGGAATTTTTATTGGCAGATCTAAATTTCAGCTAGAAACTGGCCATTCTCAATGCTAAGAATACAACAGGTACATAATTAGATAATGTCATAAAAATTTGCAATTAATGGCTTAGCTCATATGGTTTATATGTTACATACCACTATCATTTTGATCAATGCATGTAATGCCTGTTGGTCGGGCTTCATCCACAGTTCATTGAATACTTATGTTTGCGGAAGGCGGGCTGTGTGGTTACATGGCGCCATCTAAACCATTAATTGCAACTTTTTTATGACATCATCTATGTACCTGTTGTATACTTAGCATTGAGAATGGCTAGTTTCTAGCTGAAATCTAGATCTGCCAATAAAAGTTACAAAGGACGACTGATAGCTGAAATACATTATTTACAAGTAAAAATACAACTATTACTGATACAAATTTCTCGAGCTTCCAGCTGTGTTAAGAGATTGAATGTCCACAAGCTTTCAGTCGAAAAATCCTCGGAGATTGTCAGTTGTTGGCTGTCGTGTGATTACTGCTGCCGTCCTCGTATAGCTGCGCTACTTTCTGTGACGTCACTGTTGCTCGCTCCATCTCCGTATATGGTAATGTTTTCGTCGTACACCCGCCGCCCCCACTTCAACCTTCCGATGGCCGAGACCAAGGTGCCCTTGCGTTTTGCCGTTCTGTGGCACAGTAACGGGTAAGATTAGCCGGCTCCTAAACAGGCATGAAACCGGTTCGGTCTTCAGGCCTCCAGCAAAAATTCGACAATTTTGAGGCATGTGAAAGACATTTTACGCCTCAGAATGTCAGGGGCAAATGAAATACCGTGTGACTGTGTATCGTTCTACATCGGGCAGACTGGAATTACTACTGAACAGCGTTGTGTAGAACACTGGAAGTGTTTCCGCTTACGGCATCCCTGGGAAATCAGCGGTAGCAGAACGTGCTCTGGAAAACTGACACCGAACTACACTACTGGCCAATAAAATTGCTACGCCATGAAGAAGACGTGCTACAGACGCGAAATTTAACCGACAGGAAGAATATGCTATGATATGCAAATGACACCTAGAACGTGCTGACATGAGGAAAGTTTCCAAACGATATCTCATACACAAAGGTGAAACGTTGTTGTGATGCATAGTGTAAGGAGGAGAAATGCGTACCATCAAGTTTCCGACTTTGATAAAGGTCGGATTGTAGCCTATCGCGATTGCGGTTTATCGTATCGCGACATTGCTGCTCGCGTTGAACGAGATCCAATGACTATTAGCAGAATATGGAACCGGTGGGTTCAGGAGAGTAATAAGGAACGACGTCATGGATCCCAACGGCCTCGTATCACTAGCAGTCGAGATGACAGGCATCTTATCCGTATGGTTGTAACGGATTTTGCAGCCACGTCTCGATCCCTAAGTCAACAGATGGGGACGTTTGCAAGACAACAACCATCTGCACGAACAGTTCGACGACGTTCGCAGCAGCATGGACTGTCAGCTCGGAGACCATGGCAGCGTCAAGGCTGCATCACAGACAGGAGCGCCTACGATGGTGTAGTCAACGTCGAAACCTGGTTGCACGCATGGCAAAACGTCATTTTTTGGATGAATCCAGGTTCTGTTTACAGCATCATGATGGTCGCATCCGTGTTTGGCGACATCGCGGTGAACGCACCTTGGAAGCGTGTATTCGTCATGGCCATACTGGCGTATCACCTGGCGAGATGGTATGGGGTGCCATTGGTTACACGTCTCGGCCACCTCTTGTTCGCATTGGCGGCACTTTGAACAGTGGACGTTACATTTCAGATGTGTTACGACCCGTGGCTCTACCCTTCATTCGATCCCTGCGAAACCCTACATTTCATCAGGATAATGCACGACCACATATTGCAGGTCCTGTACGGACCTTTCTGGATACAGAAAATGTTCGACTGCTGACCTGGCCAGCATATTCTCCAGATCTCTCACCAATTGAAAACGTCTGGTCAATGGTGGCCGAGCAACTGGCTCGTCACAATACGCCAGTCACTACTCTTGATGAATGGTATCGTGTTGAAGCTGCATGGGCAGCTGTACCTGTACACGCCATCCAAGCTCTGTTTGACTCAATGCCCAGGCGTATCAAGGCCGTTATTACGGCCAGAGGTGGTTGTTCTGGGTACTAATTTCTCAGGATATATGCACCCAAATTGCGTGAAAATGTAATCACATGTCAGTTCTAGTATAATATATTTGTCCAATGAATGCCCGTTTATCATCTGCATGTCTTCTTTGTGTAGCAATTTTAATGGCCAGTGGTGTATGTTCCATGAAACATTTGGTGTTAAACGAACAAATGGTTTCTGGGGTAGTGTCATTACAGAAGCGATCAAGATCATTTCTGACAAGACCCTCAATAAAGAAGGTGGACTGCAGCTAAGCAGATCTTGGGACCCAGCCATTAGAAAGTTGAATAGGTCGCTGTGGTTTCTTCAATGAGAGCATCATTATATACGGAGCTGGAGTGAACGTCAGTGACGACGCAGAAGGCAGTGCGGCATTATGACAGAAGCAGCAATCCCGCGACAGCCACCAGTTGACAGGCGCGAAATAGCTCTCAATTTACAGCTCTTGGACATTTAACCATTTGACGCCTCAGGAAAGTTGTGATAATTTTATCAGTATATATTTGTGCAAAATTATTAAGAGTACAGAATAACAGGGCCCAAACATCTATATTCATGTACAAACTCCGCAAGCCAAGCCACCATACGGCGCATGATGGAGGGTACCATGTACCACGACTTGTCATTTCCTTTCCTGTTTCACTCGCAGATGGAGAGAGGGAGAAACGAATGTCTATTTGCCTTCGTTCGAGCCTTATTTCTCTTTACTCTCCCCGGTCCTCACGTGAAATGTACGTTGGCAGCAGCAGAATCGTTGAGCAGTCAGCTGCGAGTGCCTGTTCCCTAATTTTTCCCAATTGTGTCTCGCGAAAGGGATGTCCTCCATCCAAGGATTCCCATTTGGGTTTACAAACCATCTCTATCGCTCTCCTGTTGATAAAAACCTAAATGTAAGAAATGTAACAGCACGATTCTGAAATTCTTCGTCCTCTCCCTGTAATCCGACTTTATGGGGATCCAAGGTGCTCTAGCAGCACTGAAGAATGGATCATACTGAAACAGGTCCATTGGGAGTTTATTTGCATTTATGCAATCTGTATATACTCTGGATTTCTCAAACGCTAAGCGAAAAATTTGAATCGCTCGTTATTCGCGCGCAGTCTTTGGTCAGAGTAGCTGTATCGCTGGAAGATGTGTGTGTTTGGTCATCGCTGCCTGGCAGCGAGGAACACGGGAGTTCTAAAGTTGGTGTAGTAGAGAGACAGACACCGATCAAGGGACTAGTAGCAATGTAAACGTAAGTTACGTGCATCTGTGATACGATAAAATCACCTGTGTTTGGATATTGTGAAACAGAGGAGAAATATTTGATTAACGATTTACAATCAAATGAGAGATAAGGATATTAAAAAAGGGTATGAGGTGGAATTAAGGTAATATTTTTTATTTCGTGGCGCTAGATTTGCACATGGTTAGGATTCATTGTTGAGTGAGACATTCATACCAGGGAACTTCAGATTTTTCATTGAAAATTGAGTAATTTTCACTGTAAGGTATTTATCATGTTTATTAATTATTTGTCTAACAGATCTTACATTTGTGAGAGTAAGAGTTTGGTGTCAATGTTGCCCATCGTCAATGTTAATGAGTGTTATAACACGAATTGCATACAAGTAATAATAATATATCACATAATTTGAAAACAGCTCGTTAAACAAATATTTCTCCTAAGAGCAATGTCCACATCTGCTTGTTGTCTGGAACATTGCACTAAGCTATCAGAAATTGCAGTTAGAAATTTGCAGCTGGCGCACAGAGAGCAGCAAGCACCGCCTTTCGGAGCAATCACATTGCGCAAGTTGCATATTTTCGTTTCAGGATCAATTTGCTACGAAAATTATCAACGCACAGGGACCATTTCATGAACAGCATTAGTAGGCATATCATTAACGCACAGGGACCACTTTGTTGAATTAAAGAGAATAATAGCGAAATTCAGGATTTAATCAGTTTGCACATTTTCTAGAAAGATTATAAAACAAGGGAAAATTCATATTGCACTTTCGCAGGCGGACATTTTTTTTCGCAACTGGAAACGCACAAAGTCACCCAAAGCTGAACAACAACAAAGTTACACCCAACCAAGGCTGTGTGAGTTCAAAAAACAAACAAAAATAAAATTTTTAAAGAAAACTTTCAACACAAGTGTTGTATACGTGGTCTTCTTTGTAGATGAGCTACCCTCTCCCAATAAACAGAAGGCGAACACCGACCCCACGTGCTCGTACCATTTTATATCGCTTTGCGATGTTAGGCCTGGATATTTAACCGACAACAGTGATACTGTAATCGAACATTACAGGACCGATTTTGCTAGTCATCCCTATTGACGTACGTTTGGGACAACCACACATGACAGAAATTTTGTCTAAGTCATCTAGTATCCTCGTACAGTTACTCAATGGCTAAACTTTCCCGTATACTATAGCACCATCAGCGGTCGCAGATTCCGCTCACCGTATCCGTCAGAACACTTATGTGTACAAAGAACAAGAGTGGTGGCATCACATTTCCCTGGAGTAGACGAGTCTGGTGAACTCTCCGACGAGAACGACCTTCTTGGTTGTATTACTTAAGAAAGCTTCCAGCCCCTCACATATTTGGGAACCTATTCCGTATGCTAGAATGTTCGTTAACAGTCTGCAGTTGAGTACAGCGTCAAACGCTTTCCGGAAATCTAGGACTGTGGAATCTGCCTAGTGCCCTTCATCCGTGTTTCACAGGATATTGTGCTAGAAAAGGGCAAACTGAGATTCGCACAAGACATGCTTTCTATATCCACGCTGATTTCTGGCCGGAAGCTTTTCTGTCCCAAGGAAATTTATCACATTCGAAAGTAGAATATCCTCAAGACTGTCTTCTTTTTTCCAGTCGTTTGACCTCTGCGTTGGGCGAGAGTTTCGCTATAAATGCAGGCTACGTTAGGTGCGAATGACCTATTGTACTCTGTGTAAAACCAAACTGCCTGGATACTTATTATTTATTTCAAGTATTTCATTTGCATCACTAAGCCAGGGATGCCCATTTCGTGTTTTTTGGAGTTTCTTCGATGGTCAAACTATGGTATATGTGTGCAGTCCTTCTGCGTGAATAGTATTTTAAACGAAAAATTTAAAACTTCAACTTTCACTTTGCTGCCTTCTATTGCAACACTAGACTTTTCGACGGGTAGGTGGATAAACGCCATCGATCAGCTTAGTGATTTTGTGTAGGACCAGCATTTTCTCGGGTTCCCGGCAAGATCATTTGTTAAAGTATGACGGTGGAAGTTATTGTATGCTTCGATCTTTTTATAGACGCATGACTTTCTAACTTTTGCCAGTCGACATTTGCACGCATTTTTTTATAGTAGTGCGCTTTCTTAGCGTTTTCCAAGTTCTGGTTTGAACCCACAGTGGGTTTTTTACGTCCTTAATCCACTTGCTCTGCGCACACTTCTCCAGAGGGAGATTTACAATCAGTTTAAACTTTTCTTATAATTCTTTTACGTCCATCTTATTGGAACTAAATGGTATGTATTCATTGTCTAAGTAAGACAATAACTAATCTGCCATTTGCAGAATAAATACTCCGTTAGCCGCCTTCGGGGATTTACCTACAGGATAGTTTGCCACAAGCTGTCAAAGCCAACCAGTCGGCCATGAATCGATCTGTAGGAACTCATGGAGACCGTGGAGAGGAAAATGGGTTGTGACGCGAGATCGCAGAGCAGAGAAGAGAAATGTAGAAGTTATCTGAATCATGACTGCAGCTGGTCAGCGGATGCGATTAAGTAGCGAGTTAGGTCGGAGTTTCGGACCAGTGTGCTCCCTAGGGTTATACATCCAGTTCTGCCGTGCAGGGCGAGGGCCAAGACTGAGCGAGGTCGGAGCAAGCGGAGCGACAGCACTCGGTCATCTCACCGGAGCGTTGCCGGCAAGCGGATGTCGCACTGTCAGCTGAGGGGCTCCGACGGCGTGCGGTTAAAAATCTATGCGCGTGGGTTTCTGGTAGCGCCCAAACTGCTCCATCTAACACAGGAGAGACGGTGGTGAGCTGTCATAATTTATTATTCTTAATTTTTGAAGCACTGGGTAAGAAGAAAAAGATGTGACGGAAAGGGGGCGTCAGAATTTGAACGTTAGATCTTCAAACGAAGATAAAGTTCAAGCGCAAAGCTTATCTCGATAATCATAACTACCTGATAGGAGGGTATCATCAGATTTGCAAACAGAAGAAGACCGCTTTTAAAAAAAGACCGTAAAAGATGGGAATCCAGAATCATGGGAACGATATGCGATCGAATCTCGTTTGTACCAAGAATTTCTCAGTCTTCGTTGTAAGCTGATTGAATATGTAGTAGTAATATATACAATTAGATGAATCACTGTTAAACTGACATAGAAGAAACTTATAAATTATAACTAGCTTGTAAATTTACAGGAGATAATGCAATTAATAGCCACGGAATCTTGTAGGACGTATGTTCCACGTATATGGGTAGTACTTCTATCAATAATATAAATCCATTAATTATCTAGTTATGTAGTGTGTACCGTCCAATACTCTTTTATCTGTCCCTATTTTGCTCTCTGTTTTGTTTTAACTGACCTAACGCCATACTACATACTGTTCAACTCTGAATCTTCGTTGCTAACTAGTTCTATCCCACTACGAATTTTAACAAAACTCTTGCATCTAATCTACTGAAACCAGTTAAAAAACATAGTAAGAAATTGTAAGAAATAAGTACTAAGTATAAAAAATTGTATGTAGATGGCTGTGTGAGTGGAGAACTAAAAACCAATAAAAAATTTAAAAAAATTAATAAAAAACAAAATAATTCATTACAACATGGAAGCTAAACGGAGATCCCACCAAAAAAATAAATGCCTAATACTGAATTATAAGTTAAACAAATTATAAGGTTGGCCCAATAAAATTCACAAAAGCATGGCAATAAAGAAATAATAATGTTATGACGAGGTACCCGTGCTAGGGGTAGCGTCTTTGATTCATAATCAAAACGTCTTCGGTCCCGGGTTCGATCCCCGCCACTACCTACATTTTTATAAAGAATCAGCATTGGCGGCCGAAGACTTCCGGCATAAGAAGTCAGCCTCATTCTGCCAACGGCCTTGTCAAAGAGGGCGGAGGAGCCGATAGAGATTCAGGGCACTCTCTTGTCCTAGGGGTGGGAAATTGCCCCTAAAGGCGGAAGAATCAGCAATGATCAACGACATGAGGATGCAGAAGGCAATGGAAACCACTGCATTAAAGACACGTAACGTGTATCCACAGGACATGTGGCCTGTAATTGAAGAAGTGTCATGATGATCTCTCCATTGGCAAAAGATTCAGGAATAGTCCCCCATTCGGATCTCCGGGAGGGGACTGCCAAGGGGGAGGTTACCATGAGAAAAAGATTGAATAATCAACGAAAGGATAACGTTCTACGAGTCGGGGCATGGAATGTCAGAAGCTTGAACGTGGTAGGGAAACTAGAAAATCTGAAAAGGGAAATGCAAAGGCTCAATCTAGATATAGTACGGCTCAGTGAAGTGAAGTGGAAGGAAGACAAGGATTTCTGGTCAGATGAGTATCGGGTAATATCAACAGCAGCAGGAAATGGTATAACAGGTGTAGGATTCGTTATGAATAGGAAGGTAGGGCAGAGGGTGTGTTACTGTGAACAGTTCAGTGACCGGGTTTTCTAATCAGAATCGACAGCAGACCAACACCGACAACGATAGTTCAGGTATACATGCCGACGTCGCAAGCTGAAGATGAACAGATAGAGAAAGTGTATGAGGATATTGAAAGGGTAATGCAGTATGTAAAGGGGAACGAAAATCTAATAGTCATGGGCGACTGGAATGCAGTTGTAGGGGAAGGAGTAGAAGAAAAGGTTACAGGAGAATATGGGCTTGGGACAAGGAATGAAAGAGGAGAAAGACTAATTGAGTTCTGTAACAAGTTTCAGCTAATAATAGCGAATACCTTGTTCAAGAATCACAAGAGGAGGAGGTATACTTGGAAAAGCCCGGGAGATACGGGAAGATTTCAATTAGATTACATCATGGTCAGACAGAGATTCCGAAATCAGATACTGGATTGTAAGGCGTACCCAGGAGCAGATATAGACTCAGATCACAATATAGTAGTGATGAAGAGTAGGCTGAAGTTCAAGACATTAGTCAGGAAGAATCAATACGCAAAGAAGTGGGTGGGATACGAAGTACTAAGGAATGACGAGATACGTTTGAAGTTCTCTAACGCTATAGATACAGCAATAAGGAATAGCGCAGTAGGCAGTACAGTTGAAGAGGAATGGACATCTCTAAAAAGGGCCATCACAGAAGTTGGGAAGGAAAACATAGGTACAAAGAAGGTACCTGTGAAGAAACCATGGGTAACAGAAGAAATACTTCAGTTGATTGATGAAAGGAGAAAATACAAACATGTTCCGGGAAAATCAGGAATACTGAAATACAAGTCGCTGAGGAATGAAATAAATAGGAAGTGCAGGGAAGCTAAGACGAAATGGCTGCAGGAAAAATATGAAGACATCGAAAAAGATATGATTGTCGGAAGGACAGACTCAGCATACAGAAAGTCAAAACAACCTATGGTGACATTAAAAGCAACGGTGGTAACATAAAGAGTGCAACGGGAAATCCACTGTTAAATGCAGAGGAGAGAGCAGATAGGTGGAAAGAATACATTGAAAGCCTCTATGAGGGTGAAGATTTGTCTGATGTGATAGAAGGAGAAACAGGAGTTGATTTAGAAGAGATAGGGGATCCAGTATTAGAATCGGAATTTAAAAGAGCTTTGGAGGACTTACGGTCAAATAAGGCAGAAGGGATAGATAACATTCCATCAGAATTTCTAAAATCATTGGGGGAAGTGGCAACAAAACGACTATTCACGTTGGTGTGTAGAATATATGAGTCTGGCGATATACCATCTGACTTTCGGAAAAGCATCATCCACACAATTCCGAAGACGGAAAGAGCTGACAAGTGCGAGAATTATCGCACAATCAGCTTAACAGCTCATGCATCGAAGCTGCTTACAAGAATAATACACAGAAGAATGGAAAAGAAAATTGAGAATGCGCTAGGTGACGATCAGTTTGGCTTTAGGAAAAGTAAAGGGACGAGAGAGGCAATTCTGACGTTATGGCTAATAATGGAAGCAAGGCTAAAGAAAAATCAAGACACTTTCATAGGATTTATCGACCTGGATAAAGCGTTCGACAATATAAAATGGTGCAAGCTGTTCGAGATTCTGAAAAAAAGTAGGGGTAAGCTATAGGGAGAGACGGGTCATATACAATATGTACAACAACCAAGAGGGAATAATAAGAGTGGATGATCAAGAACGAAGTACTCATATTAGGAAGGGTGTAAGACAAGGCTTTAGCCTTTCGCCCCTTCTCTTCAATCTGTATATCGAGGAAGCAATGATGGAAATAAAAGAAAGGTTCAGGAGTGGAGTTAAAATACAAGGTGAAGGGATATCAATGATACGATTCGCTGATGACATTGCTATCCTGAGTGAAAGCGAAGAAGAATTAAATGATCTGCTGAACGGAATGAACTGTCTAATGAGTACACAGTATGGTTTGAGAGTAAATCGGAGAAAGACGAAGGTAATGATAAGTAAATGAGAACAGCGAGAAACTTAACATCAGGATTGATGGTCACGAAGTCAATGAAGTTAATGAATTCTGCTACCTAGGCAGTAAAATAACCAATGACGGACGGAGCAAGGAGGTCATCAAAAGCAGACTCGCTATGGCAAAAAAGGGATTTCTGGCCAAGAGAAGTCTGCTAATATCAAATACCGGCCTTAATTTGAGGAAGAAATTTCTGAGAATGTACGTTTGGAGTACAGCATTGTATGGTAGTGAAACATGGACTGTGGGAAAACCGGATCAGAAGAGAATCGAAGCATTTGAGATGTGGTGCTATAGACGAATGTTGAAAATTAGGTGGACTGATTAGGTAAGGAATGAGGAGGTTCTACGCAGAATCGGAGAGGAAAGGAATATGTGGAAAACACGGATAAGGAGAAGGGACAGGATGATAGGACATCTGCTAAGACATGAGGGAATGACTTCCATGGTACTAGAGGGAGCTGTAGAGGGTAAAAACTGTAGAGGAAGACAGAGATTGGAATACGTGAAGCAAACAGTAGAGGACGTAGTTTGCAAGTGCTACTCTGAGATGAAGAGGTTAGCACAGGAAAGGAATTCGTGGAGGGCCGCATCAAACCAGTCAGTAGACTGATGATCAAAAAAAAAAAAAAATGAAAATATGGGAAAAGGTATAGGAGAAATTAAAAAATCTTAGTCAAAAGGTGGGAATTTAAGGAGATGGGACCTGGATAAACTGACTAAACCAGAGATTGTACAGAGTTTCAGGGAGAGCATAAGGGAACAATTGACAGGAATGGGGGAAAGAAGTACAGTAGAAGAAGAATGGGTAGCTCTGAGGGATGATGTAGTGAAGGCAGCAGAGGATCTAGTAGGTAAAAAGACGAGGACTAGTAGAAACCCTTGGGTAACAGAAGAAATATTCAATATAACTGATGAAAGGAGAAAATATAAAAATGCAGTAAATGAAGCAGGCAAAAAGGAATAGAAACGTCTCTAAAATGAGATCGACAGGAAGTGCAAAATGGCTAAGCAGGCATGGCTAAAGGACAAATGTAAGGATGTAGAGACTTATCTCACTAGGGGTAAGATAGATACAGCCTACAGGAAAATTAAAGAGAGCTTTGGAGAAAAGAGAGCCACTTGTATGAATATCAAGAGCTCAGATGGAAACCCAATTGTAAGCAAAGAGGGGAAAGCAGATAGGTGGAAGGAGAATATATAGGGTCTATAAAAGGGCGATGTACTTGAGGACAATATTATGGAAATGGAAGAGAATGTAGATGAAATGGGAGATATGATACTGCGTGAAGAGTTTGACAGAGCACTGAAAGACCCGAGTCGAAACAAGGCCCCGGGAGTAGACAACATTCCATTAGAACTACTGACTTCAAGAAGAACATGATAATTCCAATCCCAAAGAAAGCAGGTGTTGACAAATGTGAAAATTACCGAACTATCAGTTTAATAAGTCACAGCTCCAAAATACTAACTTGAATTCTTTATAGACGAATGGAAAAACTGGTAGAAGCCGACCTCGGGGAAGATCAGTTGGGATTCCGTAGAAATTTTGGAACACGTGAGGCAATACTGACCTTACGACTTATCTTAGAAGAAAAATTAAGGAAAGGCAAACCTGCGTTTCTAGCATTTGTAGACTTAGAGAAAGCTTTTGACAATGTTGACTGGAATACTCTCTTTCGAATTCTAAAGGTGGCAGGGGTAAAATACAGGGAGCGAAAGGCTATTTACAATTTGTACAGAAAAAAGGTGGCAGTTATAAGATTCGAGGGGCATGAAAGGGAAGCAGTGGTTGGGAAGGGTGTGAGATAGGGGTGTAGCCTCTCCCGATGTTATTCAATCTGTGTATTGAGCAAGCAGTAAAGGAAACAAAAGAAAAATTCGGAGTAGGTATTAAAATCCATGGAGAAGAAATAAAAACTTTGAGGTTAGCCGATGACATTGTAATGCTATCAGAGATAGCAAAGGATTTGGAAGAGCAATTGAACTGAATGGACAGTGTCTTGAAAGGACGATATAAGATGAACATCAACAAAAGCAAAACGAGGATAACGGAATGTAGTCGAATTAAGTCGGGTGATGCTGAGGAAATTAGATTAGGAAATGAGACACTTAAAGTAGTAAAGGAGTTTTGCTATTTGGGGAGCAATATAACTGATGATGGTCGAAGTAGAGAAGATATAAAATGTAGACTGGCAATGGCAAGGAAAGCGTTTCTGAAGAAGAGAAATTTGTTAACATCGAGTATAGATTTAAGTATCAGGTAGTCGTTACTGAAAGTATTTGTATGGAGTGTAGCCATGTATGGAAGTGAAACATGGACGATAAATGGTTTGGACAAGAAGAGAATAGAAGGTTTCGAAATGTGGTTCTAAAGAAGAATGCTGAAGATTAGATGGGTAGATCACATAACTAATGATGAAGTATTGAGTAGAATTGGGGAGAAGGGGAGTTTGTGGTACAACTTGACAAAAAGAAGGGACCGGTTAGTAGGACATGTTCCGAGGCATCAAGGGATCACAAATTTAGCATTGGAGGGCAGCGTGGAGGGTAAAAATCGTAGAGGGAGACCAAAAGAAGAATACACTGAGCAGATTCAGAAGGATGTAGGTTGCAGTAAGCACTGGGAGATGAAGAAGCTTGCACAGGATAGGGTAGCATGGAGAGCTGCATCAAACCAGTCTCAGGACTGTAGACCACAACAACAACAACAAGTCATCTATACAGGATAAATGGAAGTAGGAAGACAAACCAAATATTCGAGTATATATAGATAAATAATGAACAACAACCTGGGTGAGGGAAGTTAAAAAATGTATTGAGGCATACAATATATAAGCAGAAGGAGCACCAGACAGAGAAAATTTCAGAAGAAAAGTGCTAAATTTAGATGGATAGGAAGGCAGAAGCAGCCAGAGACGAAGTGATGACCGAAGAAAGAAAAAAAGACACACGGTGAAAACACGAGCCGAATTTGGAAGAAAAATAGAGAACAGATTGGCTATTTAATGGCTTCCAAAGGCAACAAAAATTTGATTTTAAATATTTCGTTTGAATATGGACACAATTTTAAAATTTTCAATGCTATCATACTTTACTAATTAAGAGATATTTCTTATGCCAAAGGTTTAAAATAGTAAGACAACGGCTACGGTTACAAACTGTGTACATGCCTTGGTGCAGTACAAGTCACGACGCCCAAGTGTCCAGACTATATTTGTCCGGTAATTGAGAGTGATATTACATGACGACGTGCAGCAAACTTTACACATAATTTGAAACTCGTAAAAAACTTTTTCTTGCTGACACACCCCTCAAAATGATAAAAGGAAAAAAGAAACTTTATGGCTTACAATATTTTCGCTGTTCATGTAGTAAAACTTAAACTTAAAGCATGAAAATTAAATTTATTATTTGTTTATTACTACATTTAACGCACAGTGTCCACATATACCACTGAATGCATGTGCAAAATCGTATCACTGTACGACGCACATTTCAGGAGGTGTAATACCGTGAACATTCATAGCTTTTTCTTAGCGACTTCATACAATCTTTAAACATAATTTCAAAGCTCTTATGGACTTTTGTCGCTCACATGCTTAACTTCAAATATTTAACACATTAACTCATTTGTAGCTGCGTTATAAAAATGGGTTCGATTCATGGAATAGTCGGGGGTAGGACGTGTACTGTCTCCCTGTTAATCAAATACTGGTTTCATACTACTGCAATACCATGAGTCTGGCTGTTTTATCTCGTGCATTCCAAAGATACGAATGGTAGTAGTTTTTCTGATAATTTTTTTGTATTTCATTTCTGATGCCTTTGTACACACGCGAACACGATATTTACTGAACAGTTTTGTATCCGATTGTATGAAAAATTTCCGCCGGACGCAGAACACCGTCAGCTCGATCCATTTATATGAATTTCCTGTACAACCATAGGAAGTATGAAACTCCGACTGAAATGGCACGAAAATTTCGCCTCCGGCATATCCAGGCCAACATTAACTACGGCGGTCTCAACCCACGGAAACATGCATCCTGGGGAAGCATCCGTAGCTTCCAGCCATACGGCAGAAAATATAAACGGTAACGAAGCGAGGAAACCCCGAAGCTGCGGGAGAGTAGCTACCTCAGCTAGGGAAACAGTGTCGATACGCTCATTCCTATGTTGTTGGATTTTTCCCACCACTTGGGAGAAGTTCGGTGGCCACGAATTATCGATGATTTACCTAGTCAGTGTCGTGAACGCCACAGATCGGTTTGAAACCATTAAAACGAAGTACGAGCAGTGGCGTTTAGCACCTAGCGTCAGAAGCGAAACGGCAGAGTGAAGTCTCGAAAGAAATCTTGCGATCTAGAGGTGCAAACAAGGTATAATTCCAACCACCAATGGAGCCCCAGGACATTTCAGTTAATAGCTCCTTTGAAGGTGACTGGGTGGTATGCACTGTTTTATCCAGGTACCTATTAGTGCACATTAATGTACGGTGTGTCAGCCCTTCACTTCTATGATGGCTTGAACTCTGCTGCGGACCCTTTTAGTGAGGTGGCTGAATGACTGTGGAGGAATGGCAGTCCATTCTTCATTCATCCCCAAGAGCCGAAACCAGAAAAGTTAGTGAAGTAGACGTTCCATCTCACTTTAAAGGCGTGTCATTTTTGGGGTTGGGAATCTTGATAGAACAGTCCTTTTCGGAACTTTATCGCCCTCAAACCGTTATCTCACCTTTTCCATTTTTTGACAGGGTGCACTATCATTCTGATACCATCAGTCATCATCTCTACCATTTTCTTGATTGCAATAAGGGAATGGCACAATTACCACTACAAACCCCCAATACCGTAACACCACCTCTTCCATACTTCACTGTTCGCTGTAGACATGATAGCACGTACCGTCAACCTAAACATTTCTATCGGATTTCCGGAGGGTATATCCTGATTCAGCTCTTCAAGTCACCTATTTTCAGTCATCCACTGACCAGTGGCGTCGTTTTTTATACCACCTCAAGCGTTGCTGTCCGCAGCTCTTAGTTTAGTGGTTAGTGTTACTGCCTCTGGATCACGGGGTCCGGGTTCAATTCCCGACCGGATTTCTCTGTGTTGTCCTCATCATCATTATCATTCGTGACAGTGGGTAGATTTGACTGTGTAAAAATTGGACTGTGTGAAAATTGGGACTTTGTACGGGCGCTGATGACCGCGCAGTTGAGCGCCCCGCAAACCAAACATCATCGTACCCTTTCTTTTAACTTCCCTGGCAAAGTCACTGTGCTGCTGGTAGCACTTTTGAAGTCACGAGTGATTCCTTCCATAATTTCATCAAATATGTTATATACACCATCTGCAACGCTCGACTGTCGCGGTCTGTCATTACATGAGGGATGCTTGATCCCAGTTTGGCTGTGGTCGTTCCTGCGCGTTTCCAGGTCACAATCACATCACAAACGTTCGACGTGGGCAGCTCTACAAGAGCTGAAATGTCTTTGATGGATTTCTAACTCTGGTGACATCCAGTTCCACGTTCTAAATCACTGAGCACTCCCGACTGAGCCATTCTGCTGTTGCAACTTCGCTGTTGACAGCTAAAGAATTCCTACCTCATTTTAGGTCTCACGTGACATCTAGTGGCCAATTTCGCATTAAGTAGCGGTATTCGGATAGTTTTGATCACATGGCGCAAATTGAGAAAACAAAAGGCGACAGAGTAGAATGTCTCTCTGCTAAACACTTGCGAGCCCTTGATGACTGAGCCAGAGCAGGTAGCGAGATGTGTTTGTAAACAATACAAAAGAGGTACGGTATTTGTTCCTAGACAGACAACGCTACAAGCGAGTTTCACGTCAGTGCCGATTACTAGCGAGTTGAAACAGATGGGGACCGGTACAGCGATCCAGTCTAAGGTAATTTCCGCCAAATTGAAAAAAACTAGTTACACTTCGTTACTGTCGGAAGCATTCTAGATGGCCAGATTATCTGCCAACCACACAAACCTTCAGAGTGGGTGAAAATTAACTACCCGTTTTGAATTTTAAATTTCTATTGATGTAATGTGTAGATAGAAATGAAATTTATCTTGTTTTATAGACTAAAGTATATGATTCACATTTCTTTTGATGCCACAGAGAAGCCAGGACGATCAAGCATTAAGGAAGGAGCCGAAACTGCAGCAAGATATGAGGTGTGGCAGTTAGCAATTGACGTCTAACGGCGGTGAACGAGTCAACATCGGAGGCAAGCTATTCTGGATGCTAAAACACTTAAAAATTGCCACAGAAAATAAATGATCATCGGAAGTGTCGTGGACATAAAAAGGTCAGGGAGGCCCTCGGATTCGGTATCAGAGGAAAATATGGCTACAGTGAGGGAGTCGTTCGAGCGAAGCCTTTCAAAATCAAGAAGTCACGCTGCAAGAAAGAATGGCATTACGCGCTATTCTGTGCGTGCAGTTCTCTACAATCGGCTACATTACAGACTGCGGAAGCGTCATTACGTCCAGACGTTGTATCCAAATGATTGCGATAGGCCTGTTGAAATTTGTGAAATAATGCTCGTTTGGCATGAATTCACACCTGTTACGAAAAGCTCTGTGGAGAGTGGATTCTTTAATCGCCATAATAGCTATTAACTGGCAGAAAGTGATCCCAAAGAGACCGCTGAAAAAAATACAGGGCAAGCCGAAAGTGACACGGTTGTGTAGAATAATTATTTCCCAACTGATGAGAGACGCTATCAGAGCTGAAAGATACTTGGAAATCTTAGAAAATTTTGTGTGGCCAACAACTTCTGAGTGGGACAAGTTACATGAAGTTATTATGCAAAATGGAGCTCTCTCTTCCACCCCCCCCCCTCCCCTCCTAGTATGACTTTTCGGTAAAGCAATGGCTTTACGAACGCGTAGCAGGGTGCTGGATAGATCGCCGAGGTCCAACAGAATGGCCACGACGGAGTCCAGACATTAGTTTCTTTTTATGGGGGTGGGCTGACGCAGAAGTGTAGCGCAGTGAACCACAAACTCTTGGCGAACTTGAGAATAAGATCCGTTAGGTCACAAGCGGTGTTCCTGCTTAGTTCATGAGCAAGGTTGTAGCAAACGCACCTGTTAACTTAAGAGAGTGTCTAGAGAACGTTGGAGCACACACTGAGTTGTAACTTTTGGAGGTACAATGGTATATAATAAACTACATGAAAGCAAAAAATTGATTTTATACCCACGGTGTTTTAGGAGGGAAAAATATTAAAAATATGGAGCTACTTTCCGCCCACCCTCTACACCTGTATCTCAAAATCAGCTTTATGTTTCTGGTGGAGGTTATTTTCCTGTTCTGTATGCGAATGATTGACTCATCTTGAGACACATTCGTTCTTGAAATTTTGAGAGAAAACTTCTCCTTGATGCACGACACTCCATTTCCTTTGTACTGACTGTCGCTAGAGTTTGATAGGATACTTCGAAGTGGCCCGCATCTCGTGGTCGTGCGGTAGTGTTCTCGCTTCCCACGCCCGGGTTCCCGGGTTCGATTCCCGGCGGGGTCAGGGATTTTCTCTGCCTCGTGATGGCTGGGTGTTGTGTGATGTCCTTAGGCTAGTTAGGTTTAAGTAGTTCTAAGTTCTAGGGGACTGATGACCATAGATGTTAAGTCCCATAGTGCTCAGAGCCATTTGAACCATTTGATACTTCGAAGTGCTGCCGTGACGAAAAGGGCAGCTCTTTTTTGAATCTGGTCTGTCTCCTCTATTAATTTTCCTAGGTAAGGGTCCCAGATTGACAAGAATTACTCAAGAATCGTTCGTACCATACTTTTGTGACTTTCGTAGACGAATTACTTTTCTTCAGGATTCTTTCAGTGAACATCGATGTGGCATCTGCTTCGTCGTTCCTCTTTAAGTACATCTCCTAGGCTTTTGTTCCCAGAGATTTATCACTAATAGTGTTATCAAACAGTAATGAATATTTGTGCACAACATATTTCTTTCATTTGTGGTGGAGCTTTTAGTTCCTGTATGAAGTTTACGAGTGTCAACCCATTTAGACTGGTCACTCATTCGTTTTGATATGTAAATTCGATTTAACGTATTAAATCTGTGCAGATGGTGCAAAAACATTTTTCTTGTTGGATAAAGCTATAACAATGACTGTAAGAGGCGATATCATTTCCTTTTCGTTACTGTACTTCATTTAACCTACTGAATGCAATGATAATTATTTGTTTGGATAAATTTTTAAGTTGTGGTGTGCTGCAGTCCGTGTACGGGACGTTCATAGTGAAATACAAGTGAAACGGAACCACTGTAGATAAGGGACAAGTTGTTCTGAGAACTGGAAGGTGGTCGACAAAGGTAGAAACGGCTTGGGTCGTAAGCATTATGCGCCTGAAAGCAGAGGGCCACACACAGGCTCTCTTAGCTGTCCGAAGTTACACAGAAACAGACTTTAAGAAATGACCGGAAGGAGATTGTCTGGGAACGAAGTTCCTTTTTCTTGTTAATTCTTTTCCCACAGCTAGCAAATCTGCACTAGCAGCTATAAGAGGTTACTTCTTGGTAGCTGCTGTGTGAAGTCACTATGATGTAGGTTTTAAGCTGATTTTGTGTTGATTTTTTGATGTCAACACAAGCAACTTCTTGCTACAACACCGATGACACCTGGCGGCCGTGTTGGCCGAGTGGTTCTAGGGACTACAGTCTGGAGCCGTGCGACCGCTACGGTAGCATGTTCGAATCCTGCCTCGGGCATGGACGTGTGTGATGTCCTTAGGTTAGTTAGGTTTAAATAGTTCTAAGTTCTAGGGGACTGATGACCTCAGAAGTTAAGTCCCATAGTGCTCAGAACCATTTGAACCATTTTTGAACCGATGAAACCTTATGTGAACAGAGAATGAATTTTATACTGCAGGTCTGCATGTATTGAAGGACAATGTTATGCCAGTAATACAGAAATCTCTGTCCCCTTCGGAGGTCAATAGCATGACCACTCTGTAACATCTCGCAGTATTGTGCAGAGAGACAGTTTATGAAGTATAGTTACTTTTCCTCTTCTGGAGATCACCCAAACTGTAAACCCATGCAAAAGGTATTGATCAGAATTTCTATATCAACCAAAACCTATGGATAGCAACAACATACACTCTCCATAACTGAATTCCTTGCTGGAGCACTTTTCACACCTCACTGGCACCATACAGTCAGAACCAAACACTGATAGACCGAACTGTAGAGTAGAACGTCAACACCTGGTGGAAATCGTAAGAAAACTAAGAGCCAACACAGAGATGTAGAGAAAAAGGCGATGTCTCGTCATTATGTGGAGTGATTTTCCTGAATCGATTGAGGCAAATGCCGGGATGGCCCCTGATCATTGATGTAAACATTTACTCTAGGTTATCTTTACAATCATACTCATGGACCACAGATAATAATGGATAGGTTTATCATTCACACTTTAATTGCGATTAAACTCATTTAAATAATATGAGTAATTTTAAATATATTTATGCTTATTTTTTGTTTGATGTTTTTATGTTCGCAGTTCATCAACAAACGATCACTTTAATTTCGCATAACATGAGTGCAACGAATTTTTTGAGATATCTGTGTACGTGTGAGTGTTTAATGTTTACAGCTAGACTCGGATGGACACTGTACTCGTAACAAAAATGGTTCAAATGGCTCTGAGCACTATGGGACTTAACTGCTCAGGTCATCAGTCCCATAGAACTTAGAACTACTTAAACCTAACTAACCTAAGGACATCACACACATCCATGCCCGAGGCGGGATTCGAACCTGCGACCGTCGCGGTCGTGCGGTTCCAAACTGTAGCGCCTAGAACCGCTCGGCCACCATGGCCTGCGTACTCTAACACAAACAGACATAATTCTTAAATGAAAGTAATGTGATTGAGTTTGCAAGGTATTTTTACTTTTTATATTACAGTTTATTATTCACAATGTAAGGTCAAAAACACAGTGTTGTGCACATGGTCAAATACATTTTCTATTTCATGTGACAAATGCATTCATGTTACATATTTTTCACTTTCATACTGTTATGAAATATCACTTGCTGTATTATTTGTTTAACAGGCACTGAAACTATTTGATAAAATTTTGATTTCAGTAATAAATATGTATGCACTTTAGACCTATTTTTGCATGTGTCTAGAGTTTTTGTGAGCAATATATGCTCAGCAATGTATGTAAAAGTGTAAGTGGACCTTATGCCAAGTTTTTGATTTGCCATTTAAGATAAAGATTAATCAGTTAACTGCCCTTTGAATGAGGGCAGAGAAACCATGTGAATAAAATTTCAAGTCATATCTATTTAAATCACTGAATCTTTTGTCAACCTGGGCATATTTTTGCTGTCAAACTTCTGATGACGTTTGCTGATGGAAGTCATACCGTAGTTACAGAACTACAACATCATGGCCAGCTTTAAGCATAATTGAATTAGGCAGTTTCCCTATGGATGACTGTGTAAAGGCGTTTTTTTCTTGCTTTTGGTTGGAAAAGTACCCATTTGTCTCCTACGTTCAGTTCAAATGACGATATGGTGGATCATCTAGCTAAACATGTTAATAAGGCCAGGAGTAGATTATCTGAAGTTTGTTAGTTTGTGCCTCACCATCTCCTTTGCAAAATTGTCGTGTGAGGGGAGTATGAAGATAAGCGCAAGCCACTTTGGCTGGTCACTTTAAATTCATATCTATGTGTGCAGTCGATCTGACGTAATTAAATTTGTACATTTCGTGCAAACAAATTTTTCGTGTTGGATAAATCTGTACCAATGATTGTAAGCGGAGATTTAATTTCATTTTCTCTACAGTAGTAAGATTAACATAGTGTACGCTGCTACAATTATTTCTTTGGGTGGACTTTTCGCGTTGTGGCCTGCTGTAGTCCATCATACAGGGCGTTTACAATGAAACATAATTAAAGCGGGACCCCTGCAGATGAGGAAGAAAGTGTGCTGAGGATTGGCAGCTAGCTGACAAAGGTAGATGCAGCTGGGGTCTTACGCATTGTCAGCATGAAAATGGATGGGCACAGGCTCAGCAGTGCCTGCGTGATAGTGCCAGCGACTCTGGAATAATGTGAGCCAAGGCGGCAGACACATTAAAAACAGGCGCGGTCCAGTTGGGGAAGGTGCTTGTTATCACCTGTGGCCTGTTCGAGACAGGCTCCCTGAAAGCTACAGTTCTATAGTGAGGAATTCAGCAAAGCAGAGGGCGATAGTCGAGACTGCATCAAAGAAACATCCTGAGAGGCACCTTCAGCTTTCCTAAAATATACGGGAACACGACATTAAAAATCTGTTGCTTTGCAGGTGGTCAGCAGCCTGTCGCCTGGGAACGTGGCTGCTTTGTTTTTCTTGGTTCTTTCCTTCCGCCTACACGAAAGGATTCATAGTCTGGCACGGTATCTCAGCGTGTTCGGTCAGAGAGCCGGCTGGTCTCTGTAATAGAAAAACTGAGTGAAAGGATCAACAACGAACTTCAACGGATGTCATGTAACGTCCGCTTCGATCAAATACAACGAACAATAAGGAAAAAATCGCAAAAAACAGTCTTTGGGTAGCGTCTCCGGTTAGTAATCAAAACGTCGTCGCTCCTGGGTTCGAACCTGCCCCCCTTAGATTTTGAATAAAAATCATCAGCAACGGTGGCCAAAGACTTCTGGACAAGAAGTCACCGTCATTTTCCCAACAGCCTTGTCAAAGACGACAGAGCAACGGATACAGGTTCAGGGCACTCTCTTGCCCTTCGGATGAAAAACTGCCCTTAAAGGCGCAGGAATCAGTAATGATCAGTAGTATGAGGAAACAGAAGGCAATAGAAACCACTGAATTAAAGAAACAGAATGTGTATCTACAGAACACGTGGTCCGTAACTGAAGAAGTGTCGTGATAAACTCTCCACTGTCAAAGATTCCGGACTATTCTCCCATTCGGATCTCCAGGAGGACACTGCCAAGGCGAAGGTGACGTTGAGAAGAAGACTGAGCAACAAACGGAAGGATAAAGTTCTAGTGTCGGTGTGTGGAATGTGAAAAGTGTGAACGTGGAACGGAAGGAAGAAAATCTGGAAAGGGAAATGCTAAGCTTAGTCTAGATATAGTGGGTGTCAGTGAAGTGCAATAGAAAGAAGACAAGAATTTCTGGTCAGACGAGTATAGGATAATATCAACAGAAGCAGAAAATGGTTTAAAGGGAGTACCATTCGTTATGAATAGGAATTCAGAGCGGGGAGTGAGTTACTGTGAACAGCTTGTTATCGCAGAATCGACAGAAAACTAACACCGACAACGATCGTTCAGGTATACAAGCCCCCGTCGCAAGCTCAAGATGAAGAGATACAGAAAGTATATGAGGACAGTGAAGGTGTTATTCAATACGTAAAGGGAGATGAAAATAAGTCTTGGGGGATTGGATTGGGGCAGTGTAGGAAGGAGTAGAAGAAAGGTTTGCGGGAGAATAAGGGATCAGAGTTGCGAATATGAGAGGAGAGAGACTAAACCAATTCTACAATAAATTTCAACTAGCAACAGCGAAAACTCTGTTCAAGAACCACAAGACGAGGAGGTATACTTGGAAATGGCGCGAGGTACCGGAAGATTTTAGTTAGATTACATCATGGTCAGACAGAGATTCCGAAATCAGATACTGTATTGTAAGGCGCACCTAGGAGCAGATATAGACACAGATCACAATGTAGTAGTGATGAAGAGTAGGCTGAAGAGCAAAAGAGACTAGTTAGGATGAATCAATTTGCAAAGAAGTGGTATACGAAAGTATTAAGGAATGAAGAGATACTGTGATGAAGAATAGGTCAGTAAGCAGTTGAGTTACAAAGCGCACTCACAGAAGTTGGAAAGAAAATAGTAGGTGCAAGAGGTAACCATGAGTAACAGACAAAACACATCAGTTGATCGATGAAAGAAATAAAACCAAAATATTCAGGGAAATCCAGTGATACAGAAGTACAGGTCGGTGGGGAATGGAATAAACAGAAAGTGCATGAAAAATATGAAGAAAACAAAAAAAAAATGATTGTCCGAAGGACTGATTCAGCATATAGAAAAATCAAAATAGCCTACAGTGAAATTAAAAGCAAGGGTGGTAATATTAAGAGTGAAATGGGAATTCCACTTTGAGTGCAGAGCAGAGAGTCGATGGATGGAAGGTGTGCGCTGAAGACCTGTATGAGAGGAAGACTTGTCTGATGTGATAGGAGACGTAACAAGAACGATTTAGAAGAGAAAGGGAACCCAGTATTGGAATCAGAATTTAAGAGACCTTTGGAAGATTTACGATAATTAAGGGAGAAGGGATAGATAACATTCCATCAGAATTTCTAAGATCATTGGGGTGAGAGGGAGCATAGCGACTATTCACAACGTAAAACGGTGCAAGATATCTGAAATTCTGAGAAAAATAGGGGTAAACTCTATGGGGAAACATGTAATATACAATATGTACAAGAGTCAAGAGGGAATAATAATAGTGCACGTCCGAGAACGAAGTGCTCAGATTAGAAAGGGTTTGATGCAGGGATGTTGTCTTTCGCCCATATTGTTCAATCTGTACATCGAAGAAGAAATGATGGAAATAAAATGAAGGATCAAGAGAGCAATTAAGATTCAAGGTAAAAGAAAATCAATGATACGAGTCGCTGATGAGATTGCTGTACTGAGTAAAAGTGAAGAAGAATTACAGGATCTGCTGAACGGAATGAGCAGTCTAACGGGTATAGAATACGGACTGACAGTAAATCAAAGGAAGATGAAAGTAATGAAAGGTAACATAAATGACAACAGCAAGCAACTTAACGTCAGGATTTATGGTCACGAAGTAGATGAAGTTAAGGAATTCTGCTACCTAGGTAGTAAAATAACCAATGACGGACGGAGTAAAGAGGACATCAAAAGCAGTCCAGTAATGGCAAAAAGGGCAATTCTAGACAAGGGAAGCCTACTAGTAACAAACAACGGCCTTAATTTGAGGAAGAAATTTCTCAGAACGTACGTCTGAAGTACAGCGTAGTACGGTAGTGAAACTTGAACTGTTGGAAAGCCGGAACAGCGAAGCATTTGAGATGTGATGCTATACACGAGTGTTGAAAATTAGGTGGACTGATAAAGTAATGCGCAGAAATGGAGAGGAAAGGAATATGTGGAAAACACTGACAAGGAGAAGGAACAGGATGATAGGACATCTGTTAAGACATCAGAGAATAACTTCCGTGGTACTAGGGGGAACTGTATACGAGAAAAACCGTGGAGGAAGACAGAGATTTGAATACATCCAGCAAATAATTGAGGACGTGGGTTGGAAGCGCTACTCTGAGATGAGGACGTTGGAACGGGAGACGCATTCCTAGTGGGCCGCATCAAACCAGTCAAAAGACTGATGATCAAAGAAAGTAAATAAATAAAATTAAATTAAAATAAAAAAGGGAAAAATGGAGTCCAGATGCCATTGTTCGTTTCGACGCAAACAGCTAATACGTGTCATGATCTTATGAAATGGCAGTCGCTGGCGTATGCAAATATGTTATATGTCCTGAAACTTGCTTAAATACTTTCAGCTTTGGTTTCTTTACGTTTGCCTGTCTTTTAACAGTATCGTATTTCACATATTCAAAGAATAGTGCGTATAGAGTGCATTGTTGTCCGCGCCTCATCAGCAACTTCCCAATCTCCCGTGGCGCGGCCGTTGTCAAGCATAAGTCCTTTATAAATAGCGCACGACATTTTAATGTCTCTTTTTATCTCATGACAGCAAAATGTTCTTTATACTATGTAACATGATGATCTGGAATCATTTAACTTTTGTTTGTAAATTATGACGAACCTGTGTATTATTTTCATGTCTGAGGATGGCAGTTAAGATGCCGAAACCAGTAATGTGTATATTTATGGTAGTTAGTGGCTATTTCACATAATAAATTTCTGTACGAGCCATTGCACGGTTGCATACCTCCATATGACAGTACGGCGTTGCTTCAAAAAATCTCACAGACCTTTCAATGCTACTCACTACTCATTTAGAAACAAAATAACGAACAGCAGCGGTCCTATAACTATCCCTGTGGTTACTATCGAAAGCGCTTTTACATCTATTTCGTGCAGAGTGACTTACCTGCTAGCAAGTTCTGAATCTTGTAACAAAAATGGTTCATTTTTACGTATTCTCGTATTTTGGTCATTAAGAGACAGTTCTGAATTGTATCGAATGTCTTTCACTGTACAAAGAACACGGTGCTTACCGGCGAACTGTTATCTGCTGCTCTCAGTATCTTGCGAACGAACATATGGTTCCATAAATCCCCGCTTGGGTAAACGTGTGTTTCTCGCTGTAAGCAGATTTGCATTCTCCAAAAAGTGTCATAATACGAGGTATAAAAATTTGTTCAATAATTCTACAGCGGTTTGACGTTAGTGATGCAGGTCTATAATTATGCAAATCAGCCACACAACCTTTCTAGGGGAAAGGCCTGCCATTTTGCCATTCACTTGGTATCCTTCAGCGAACTATGGTCAACTACTGCCGGATAGAGAGCACGTTCTTTCACATAATCTCGTTAGAATCTCACGGACATTTCATTCGGTACATATCCTTTTCTCTTCACTGAGATACACTCCTGGAAATTGAAATAAGAACACCGTGAATTCATTGTCCCAGGAAGGGGAAACTTTATTGACACATTCCTGGGGTCAGATACATCACATGATCACACTGACAGAACCACAGGCACATAGACACAGGCAACAGAGCATGCACAATGTCGGCACTAGTACAGTGTATATCCACCTTTCGCAGCAATGCAGGCTGCTATTCTCCCATGGAGACGATCGTAGAGATGCTGGATGTAGTCCTGTGGAACGGCTTGCCATGCCATTTCCACCTGGCGCCTCAGTTGGACCAGCGTTCGTGCTGGACGTGCAGAGCGCGTGAGACGACGCTTCATCCAGTCCCAAACATGCTCAATGGGGGACAGATCCGGAGATCTTGCTGGCCAGGGTAGTTGACTTACACCTTCTAGAGCACGTTGGGTGACA
Source organism: Schistocerca nitens (assembly GCF_023898315.1). Taxonomy (NCBI): domain Eukaryota; kingdom Metazoa; phylum Arthropoda; class Insecta; order Orthoptera; family Acrididae; genus Schistocerca; species Schistocerca nitens. The sequence goes on from NC_064618.1 coordinate 253,664,630, forward strand.
CGGGATACATGCGGACGTGCATTGTCCTGTTGGAACAGCAAGTTCCCTTGCCGGTCTAGGAATGGTAGAACGATGGGTTCGATGACGGTTTGGATGTACCGTGCACTATTCAGTGTCCCCTCGACGATCACCAGTGGTGTAAGGCCAGTGTAGGAGATCGCTCCCCACACCATGATGCCGGGTGTTGGCCCTGTGTGCCTCGGTCGTATGCAGTCCTGTTTGTGGCGCTCACCTGCACGGCGCCAAACACGCATACGACCATCATTGGCACCAAGGCAGAAGCGACTCTCATCGCTGAAGACGACACGTCTCCATTCGTCCCTCCATTCACGCCTGTCGCGACGCCACTGGAGGCGGGCTGCACGATTTGGGGCGTGAGCGGAAGACGGCCTAACGGTGTGCGGGACCGTAGCCCAGCTTCATGGAGACGGTTGCGAATGGTCCTCGCCGATACCCCAGGAGCAACAGTGTCCCTAATTTGCTGGGAAGTGGCGGTGCGGTCCCCTACGGCACTGCGTAGGATCCTACGGTCTTGGCGTGCATCCGTGCGTCGCTGCAGTCCGGTCCCAGGTCGACGGGCACGTGCACCTTCCGCCGACCACTGGCGACAACATCGATGTACTGTGGAGACCTCACGCCCCACGTGTTGAGCAATTCGGCGGTACGTCCACCCGGCCTCCCGCATGCCCACTATACGCCCTCGCTCAAAGTCCGTCAACTGCACATACGGTTCACGTCCACGCTGTCGCGGCATGCTACCAGTGTTAAAGACTGCGATGGAGCTCCGTATGCCACGGCAAACTGGCTGACACTGACGGCGGCGGTGCACAAATGCTGCGCAGCTAGCGCCATTCGACGGCCAACACCGCGGTTCCTGGTGTGTCCGCTGTGCCGTGCGTGTGATCATTGCTTGTACAGCCCTCTCGCAGTGTCCGGAGCAAGTATGGTGGGTCTGACACACCGGTGTCAATGTGTTCTTTTTTCCATTTCCAGGAGTGTATTTTAGTTTGTTTTTTACTCGGCAGTTACTTATACTGGCATCTTCCCTTTCAGGATACTTTTAATGTTCGAAGTGTTAACCATATTACGATATTTCAAATGAAAAAAATTTGGAATACCTAACTCAGTATTTCAAATTACGTTTTGTCACTTTCCATTTCGGCGTCAGCGTGATCAATGAGGCGACTCAACAGATAATTCTGATCCGTAGCGGCTACGCTTCTTGGGATTTAGTCCAAATGACAGACAAAATTTTACTTTCAATCTGACTGATCTTTGTTTTTGTGCAACTGCGTAATGTACTTTTTGACACACGGCGGGTCTTTCGTATGCCCCATAATCTTGCTCGGATCGTACAACACTTATGAACTTTCACATTGATACTTCACATTATGTCCATAGAGGAGTGTCTATTATTGACTGCTCCGATGATCTATTTCCTGTCCCATTTGTTACGAAGAAATATTTATCTACCTTACTTATCACTCCTTTTAACACCTGTAGCCACTGTTCATGTAACAGCCTTCTGGTCATTAATTCTCTCCTCTTCGTTACTTGATTTGAAAATTCGGATCTGTTAGTTACAAGAAGATCTAAGACGTTGCGTTCATGAGCCAGTTGTCTAACTAACTACTCGGAGTAATTTTCTGAAAAGTTAAGGACAGTATCATACGATCTCCTGTCTCTAGTAACAATTTTAATTAAATGAACCCTCGAGTCTGTAGCTGGTAATATGAAATCTCCTCGTATTACAGTAGCATGATCAGGAAGTTTAGCCGTCACGTTCTTGGAGGATTTTCTGTAGCGTTCTGATACTACAACTTCTGACATATTGAATTCCCTGGCTCATTCGTCCGCAGGATTTTCTTCGGATGAACGGGAAAAGAAGGGGAGTCCACTGCAAATGTAGTTAGGAGAAGCTGCCAAGTTTCCGTCGGTCTCTAAAATAAGATGAGTAACAGGAGATGTTTCAGCTTTTGGAGGCACAACCTCTCCCAATAAAAGATTAAGATGGAACGAAACAACCTTCTTGAGAAAGAAACGATTTTCGAAGGAGAAATCAGTTACTAAAAAAAAAGAAGCTATTGTACCATGCCGTAGATAGTTTATATCTATTAGGGAAAACTGTATATGAGGACTAGAACTATCTGTAATAAAGCGCTGAAACCTTTCTCCCGCACTTACTGTAAGGTGCCGAATCATGCATCATAAAGTTTTTGGATAAATAAATTCACAAATTATGAGATATGTAAGGTAATCAAAGATATTTCTGGAAAATCTCAACCATTAGAAAGTAAGAGCTATTGTTTCCATTGATATTTTCTGGAAAATGAGTAAAAAATCACGATGATGCTACTACAGTCCTCAAATACTTGTCTGAGTAGCACACCACGCCTCGTCTCCTTACACAGTGCCATTGTCGCCAAGATTTAAAAGCAGTCATCAGCCCTGTTATTGCCATCGGTTAACGATATCTCCGCCAGTTTTCTCTGCCTTTCTTCTGAAGCCACTAAGTACAAAACAGTATTGTCCACACTTATCTTTATCAGACTCTACCTATCAACGATGTCTGTAATTCTGTAATAAATCTGTTTTTCACGTTCAGCAGGCCTTCGCTTCTCCAATCGCAGCTACTATTTGTCCAGCGAAGGCTACATAACTCACACCAAACGCCGGTGAAACAGTCCGTCTGCAAGCTTTTTCCTCCGTCACCATTCATCTTTTTGTCTTCCTCTGATCTTCGAACTGACTTTTCAGTTTTAGAAGAAACTAAAGTGTTAGATGGACGACGAATCACGGCGCAACTTGGTATGTTGTACATTATCAAATTATTGCTAGAGGTGGAAGAAGCGAAAATTGAAAAAAAGGCAAGGGCTAGTATAAGATTTTAACACTAGATGTTGAGACTCAATGAGCCACATTATGATTCAGTCCCTCTTCAATACCATCCAACTACTAAATTCTTTCCCAACAATAATTTAGTAGATAAACTCAATTTTGTACGTGCTATTAATACTTGAAAATAATTATCTACAGTGGAATAACAGGTTGAAGCCGACCTCAGGGAAGATCACTTCGGGTTCCGCAGAAATGTAAAACACATGAGGAAATACCTCAAAACTTATATTAGAACACTGGTTGAAGAAAGGCAATCAACTTTTGTGGCATTTGTGGCATTTGTAGATTTAGGGAAAGTTTTTGACAGTGTTGACTGTAATATACTCTTTGCATTCCTGAAAGTAGATGGGGTGACACACAGGGAGTGAAAGCTTATCTATAACTTCTACAGAAAACAGACTGCCGTTATCAAAGTCTAAGAATATGAAAGTGAAACTGACGTTGAGAAACGATTGAGACGGTGTTGTATCCTGTCTCCCATGTCATTCAGTTCATATATTGCGCGAACAATAAAGAAAACCAAAGAGAAATTTGGAAAGGAAATGAAAGATGAGTCAGGTGAAATAGAACTTTAAGGCGTGTCAGAGACAGTACAGGACTTAGAATGGATTGTATATTGAAAAGTGACTATAAGATGAACATCAACATGAGAAAAACAAGGGATATGGAATGGTACTGGATTGTGTGAGGCGTATCACGACATTGCTGCTCCCGTTGGTCGAGTTACAATGTTAGCAGAATACGGAATCGGTGGGTTCTGGAGGGTAATACGGAACGCCGTGCTGGATCCCAACGGCCTCGAATCACTAGCAGTCGAGATGACAGGCATCTTATCCGCATCGCTGTAACGGATCGTGCAGCCACGTCTCGATCCCTGAGTCAGCAGATGGGGACGATTGCAAGACAACAACCATCTGCACGAACAGTTCGACGACGTTAGCAGCAGCATAGACTGTCAGCTCTGAGACCATGGCTGCGGTTACTCTTGATGCTGCATCACAGACAGGAGCGCCTGCGATGGTGTACTCAACTACGAACGTGGGTGCACGAATGGCAAATCGTCATTTTCCCGGATGAATCCAGGTTCTGTTTACAGCATCATGATGGTCACATCCGTGTTTGGCGATATCGTGGTGAACGCATATTGGAAGCGTGTATTCGTCATTGCCACACTGACGTACCACCCGGCGTGATGGTATGGAGTGCCACTGGTTACACGTCTCGGTCACCTCTTGTTCGCTTTGACGGCACTTTGAACAGTGGACGTTACATTTCAGATGTGTTACGACCCGTGGCTCTACGGACAGACTGACAGACAGATGGACGGACATCAAAGTGATTCCACAAGGGTTTCGTTTTTACCGATTGAGATATGGAACCCTAAAACCTGTAAGAGAGAAACATGCTACCATCAAATATAAATTTAAGTGTTACGATATGCTTTTGCAGTATTTGACGGCGGTCTAGCATGTAAACAGGTAGTCCAGGGATCGCCTCTTTGATCAGTCATCAGAATGCCATCGGTCTGGCGTTCGAACACACCCACCGCATAAATTTTGAATAAAAATCATTGGGAACACCGATCGAAGACTTCCGGGACAGGGAGTCACCGTCATTCAGCCAACGGCCATATCAAAAAGGGCGGAGGAGGAGATAGAGATTCGGGGCAATCTCTTTCCCTTGGTGTGAGGAGCTGCCCATAAAGAAGGAAGAATTAACAATGATTGAAGGCATGAGGATGCAGTAGTCAACGGAAACCACTGAATCGAAGACGTTTAATGTATATTGTATATTGTCATTGTTGTTTTTGTTGTGGTCTTCAGTCCTGAGACTGGTTTGATGCAACTTTCCATGCTACTCTATCCTGTGCAAACTTCTTCTTCTCCCAGTACCTACTGCAGCGTACATCCTTCTGAATCTGCTTAGTGTATTCATCTCTTGGTCTTCCTCTACGATTTTTACCCTCCACTCTGCTCTCCAATACTAAATTGGTCATCCCTTGATGCCTCAGAACATGTCCTACCAACCAATCCCTTCTTCTAGTCAAGTTGCGTCACAAACTCCTCTTCTCCCAAATTCTATTCAATACCTCCTCATTAGTTATGTGATCTACCCTTCTAATCTTCAGCATTCTTCTGTAGCACCACATTTCGAAAGCTTCTATTCTCTTCTTGTGTAAGCTATTTATCGTCCATGTTTCACTTCCATACATGGCTACACTCCATACAAATACTTTCAGAAATGACTTCCTGACACTTAAATCAATACTTGATGTTAACTGATTTCTTTTCTTCAGAAACGCTTTCCTTGCCATTGTCAGTTTACATTTTATATCTTCTCTACTTCGACCATCATCAGGTATATTGCTCCCCAAATAGCAAAATTCTTTTACTACTTTAAGTGTCTCATTTCCTAATCTAATTCCCTCCGCATAAACCGACTTGATTCAACTACATTCCATTATCCTCGTTTTCCTTTTGTTGATGTTCATCTTAACCCCCTTTCAAGACACTGTCCATTCCGTTCAACTGCTCTTCCAAGTCCTTTGCTGTCTCTGACAGAATTACAATGTCTTCGGCGAATCTTAAAGTTTTTTTCTTCTAAATGGATTTGAAAACCTACCCCGAACTTTTCTTTTGTGTCCTTTACTGCTTGCTCAATATACAGATTGAATAGAATCGGGGAGAGGCTACAACTCTGTCTCACTCTCTTCCCAATCACTGCTTCCCTTTCATGTCCCTCGACTCTTATAACTGCCATCTGGTTTCTGTACAAATTGTAATTAGCCTTTCGCTCCCTGTATTTTAACCCTGCCACCTTCAGAATTTGAAAGAGAGTATTCCAGTCAACATTGTCAAAAGCTTTCTCTAAATCTACAAATGCTAGAAATGTAGGTTTGCCTTTCCTTAATCTTTCTTCTAAAATAAGTCGTAGGGTTAGTAATGCCTCATGTTTTCCAACATTTCTACGGAATCCAAACTGATCTTCCTCGAGGTCGGCTTCTACTAGTTTTTCCATTCGTCTGTAAAGAATTCGCGTTAGTATTTTGCAGCTGTGACTTGTTAAACTGATAGTTCGGTAATTTTCACATCTGTCCACACCTGCTTTCTTTGGGACTGGAATTATTATTTTCTTCTTGAAGTCTGAGGGAATTTCGCCTGTCTCATACATCTTGCTCGCCAGATGGTAGAGTTTTGTCAGGACTGGCTCTCCCAAGGCTGTCAGTAGTTCTAATGGAATTTTGTCTACTCCCGGGGCCTTGTTTCGACTTAAGTCTTTCAGTGCCCTGTCAAAATCTTCACGCAGTATCATATCTCCCATTTCATCTTCATCTACCTCCTCTTCAGTTTCCATAGTATTGTCCTCAAGAACATCGCCCCTGTATAGACCCTCTCTATACTCCTTCCACCTTTCTGCGTTCCCTTCTTTGTAGAATGAAGGCTTTCACGACCGGGTGACATGGCTGTTGATATACTTTCCGCGATGTGTGGTCGTGGTCCAAGAACGTTTCTGCTCCTTACGTATCGTCCGGGGCTGCGTTGGACTTATCCAGAGGCGTTGCTCCGCTGAGTCTTGCCGACTGTCGGCAAGACTCAGCGGAGCAGCGCCTCTGATGAAGTCCAGCGCAGTCCTGGACGAAACGTAAGGAGCAGAAAAGTTCTTGGACCACGACCTCACATCCCGGAAAGTATATCAACAGCCGTTCCCTTCTTCGCTTAGAACTGGGTTTCCATCTGAGCTCTTGATATTCATGCAAGTGGTTCTCTTTTCTCCAAAGGTCTCTTTAATTTTCCTGTAGGCAGTATCTATCTTACCCCTCGTGAGATAAGCCTCTACATCCTTACATTTGTCCTCTAGCCATCCCTTCTTAGCCATTTTGCACTTCCTGTTGATCTCATTTTTGAGACGTTTGTATTCCTTTTTGCCTGCTTCACTTACTAAATTTTTGTATTTTCTCCTTTCATCAATTAAATTCAGTATCTCTTCTGTTACCCAAGGATTTATACTAGCCCTCGTCTTTTTACCTACTTGATCCTCTGCTGCCTTTACTATTTCATTCCTCAAAGCTACCCATTCTTCTTCTACTGTATTTCTTTCCCCCATTCCTGTCAATTGTTCCCTCTCCCTGAAACTCTGTACAACCTCTGGTTCTTTCAGTTTATCCAGGTCCCATCTCCTTAAATTCCCAACTTTTTGCAGTTTCTTCCGTTTTAATCTACAGTTCGTAACCAATAGATTGTGGTCAGAGTCCACATCTGCCCCTGGAAATGTCTTACAATTTAAACACTGGTTCCTAAATCTATCTCTTATCATTATATAATCTATCTGAAACCTGTCAGTAGCTCCAGGCTTCTTCCATGTATACAACCTTCTCTTATGACTCTTGAACCAAGTATTAGCTATGATTAAGTTATGCTCTGTGCAAAATTCTACCATGCGGCTTCCTCTTTCATTTCTTAGCCCCAATCCATATTCACCTATTACGTTTCCTTTTCTTCATTTTTTCCTACTGTCTAATTCCAGTCACGCATGACTATTAAAGTTTTGTCTCCCTTCACTACCTGAATAATTTCTATTATTTCGTCATACATTTCATCAATTTCTTCATCATCTGCAGAGCTAGTTGGCATATAAGCTTGTACTGCTGTAGTAGGCGCGGGCTTCGAGTCTATCTTGGCCACAATTAGGCGTTCACTATGCTGTTTGCAGTATCTTACCCGCACTCCTATTTCTTTATTCATTATTAAACCTACTCCTGCATTACCCCTATTTGATTTTGTATTTATAACGCTGTATTCACCTGACCAGAAGTCTTGTTCCTCCTTCCACCGAACTTCACTAATTCCCACTGTATCTAACTTTAACCTATCCATTTCCCTTTTTAAATTTTCTAACCTACCTGCCCGATTAAGGGATTTGGCATTCCAGGCTCCGATCCGTAGAACGCCAGTTTTCTTTCTCCTGATAACGACGTCCTCTAGAGTAGTCCCTGCCCGGAGATCCGAATGGGGGACTATTTTACCTCCAGAATATTTTACCCAAGAGGACGCCAACATCATTTAATCATACAGTAAAGCTGCATGCCCTCGGGAAAAATTACGGCTGTTATTTCCCCTTGCCTTCAGCCGTTCGCAGTACCACAAACGCAAGGCCGTTTTGGTTAGTGTTACAGGGCCAGATCAGACAATCGTCCAGACTGTTGCCCCTGTAACTACTGAAAAGGCTGCTGCCCCTCTTCAGGAACCACTCGTTTGTCTGGCCTCTCAACAGATATCCCTCCGTTGTGGTTGCACCTACGGTACGGCTATCTGTATCGTTGAGGCACGTAAGCCTCTCCACCACGGCAAGGTCCATGGTTCATGGGGAGTGATTGTTTATTGTATAACGTATATTGTGGCTCGTAACTGAAAAAGTGTCATGATGAACTCTCCGTTGGCAAAATATTCCGGACTGGCCTCCCATTCGGGTCTCTGGAATGGGACTGCCAAGGGTGAAGTGAGCTTGGGAAAAGGTCTGAGCAACCAACGAAAACATAAAGTTCGAGGAGTCGAGAAGTTTGAACGTGATACGGAAGCTAGAATATAATAAAAAGGGAAATGCTGCGGCAGAGTCTAAATATAGCAGAAGTCAATGAAGTGAAGTAGGAAGAAAAGGATATCTGGTCAGGTGTGTATAGGGTAACATCAACAGCAGCAGAAAATGGAAAAACGGGGGTAGGATTTGTTATGAATTGGAAGGTGGAGCAAAGAGTGAGTTATTGTGAACAGTTCAGTGATCAGAATGGAAAGCAAACCAGACGCGACAGTGATAGTTAAGATATACATGCCGACGTCACAAGTCGAGGATGAAGTGGTAGAGAAAGTATTTGAGGACATTTAAGGTATATTCAGTACGTATAGCCGGCCGGAGTGGCCGTGCGGTTCTAGGCATTACAGTCTGGAACAGAGCGACCAGTACGGTCGCAGGTTCGAATTATGCCTCGGGCATGGATGTGTGTGACGTCCTTAGGTTAGTTAGGTTTAATTAGTTCTGAGTTCAAGGTGACTGATGACGTCAGAAGTCACATAGTGCTCAGAACCATTTGAACCATTTTTTTTTTCAGTACGTATAGGTAGAAGAAAATCTAATAGTCATGGTGGATCAGCGCAGACTCCGCTGCAGAGTGAAAATCTCACTCTGGAAACATCCCCCAGGCTGTGGCTAAGCCATCTCTCCGCAGTATCCTTTCTTTCAGGAGTGCTAGTTCTGCAAGGTTCGCAGGAGAGCTTCTGTAAAGTTTGGAAGGTAGGAGACGAGATACTGGCAGAAGTAAACCTGTGAGTACCGGGCGTGAGTCGTGCTTCGGTAGCTCAGATGGTAGAGCACTTGCCCGCGAAAGGCAAAGGTCCCGAGTTCGAGTCTCGGTCGGGCATACAGTTTTAATCTGCCAGGAAGTTTCATATCAGCGCACACTCCGCTGCAGAGTAAAAATCTCATTCTGGAAGGGAGGTATACTTGGGAAAGGCTGGGAGATATGGGAAGACTCCAGTTAGATTATATCATGATCTGTCAGGGACTCCCAAGCCACATACTGGGTCGTAAGTCCTACACAGGAGCAGATATAGACTCATATCCCAATTTCATTTGTGCTGAAGAGTAGGCTGAAGTTTAAGAGAAGAGTCACGAACAATCAATGTGCAAATAAGAGGGATACGTCAGTACTTGAAATATTCTAAAGCTATAAATGCTGCGATAAGGAATAGCTCAGTAGGTAGTTGAGGAGTAATGGACTTCTCTGAAAAGGGCTGAAGTTAAAGAGAAAAACATAGGTACAAAGGAGGTAACTGCGAAGAAACTATGGGTAACAGAAAATGCACTTCAGATGATCAATGATAGAAAGAAGTACAAAAATTTTCCGGGAAATTTAGGAATATAGATATACAAGTCACTTAACAATGAACAATGAAGTTAATTGGAAGTGCGGAGAAGCTAAGAGGAAACGGCTGCATGAAAAATGTGACGAAATTGAAAAAAAAAATGATTGTCGGAAGGACTGAATCAGCATGTAGGAAAGTCAAAACAACCTTCAATGAACTTAAAAGCAAGGGTGTTAACATAACGAGCGCACCGGGAATTCCACCGTTAGCTGCAGAGGAGGTGGAAAGCGTACACTGGAGACATCTATGAGGTGAAAGGCTTGTCTGATACGTGATACAAGAAGAAACAGGGGTCTATAGGAAAGAGATAGGGGTTCCGATATTAGAATCGGAATTTAATTGAAAGACTTAGGATCAAACAAGGCGGAAAGGATAGATAACATTCCATCAAAATTTCAAAAGCCGTTGGTGGAAGTGACAACAAAACGATTATTAACGTTGTTGTGCAGACTGTATGAGTCTCGCGTCATACCATCTGCATTTCCGAAAAATATCATGCACAAAATTACGAAGACTGAAGAGCTGACAAATTTGTGAATAGTTGCACAGTTTGTTTAACAGCTCTTGAATTCAAGTTCCGACAAGAATAATATACAGAAAATCGAAGAAGAAGTTGAGGAACTGTTATATGACGCTCTGTTTGGCTTTAGCCAAGGATAAGGGCACCAGAAAGGCAGTTCTGAAGTCGCAGTTGATAGTGGGAGCAAGACAAAAGAAAACCGAAGACACTGTCATAGTATCTGATGATCTAGAAAAAGCGTCAGTGGTACAAGATGCCCGAAATTCTAAGAAAAATATGCGTAAGATATAGGGAAACACGTGTAATGTGCAACATGTACAAGAGCCAAGAGGGAACAATAAGAATGGAAAACCAAGAACGATGGTCTCGGATTTAAAACGGTGTAAGACAGAGTTATAGCCCTTCGCCCCTACTGTGCCATCTATACATCGAAGAAGCAATGACAGAAATATAAGAAAGTTCAAAAATGGAATTAAAATTCAAGGTGGAAAGATATCAGTTATAGGATTCGCTGACGGCATTGCTATCATCAGTGAAAGTGAAGCAGAATTACAGGATTTGCTGAATGGAATGAACAGTCTGAGTACTAAGAAGAAAGACGAAAGTAATGACAAATAGCGGAAATGAGAACAGCGAGAAACGAAAAAATTATAACAGGTGATCATGAAGTCACCAAAATAACCTATGACGGACGGAGGAAGACAGAAAAAGCAAACTAACATTGGCAAAAAGAGCATTCCTGGTTAAGAGAAGTCTACTAGTATCAAAGATACCCCTTAATTTTAGGAAGAAATTTCTGAGAATGTACGTTTGGAGTATAGCACTGTATGGTAGTGAAACATGGACTGTGGAACGGAAGAGAGTCGAAGCATTTGAGATGTTGTGCTAGAGAAGAATGTTGAAAATTAGATGGACTGATAAGACAAGGCATGAGGAGGTTCTATGTAAAATCGGCGAGGAAAACATTAATAACAAGAAGGGACAGGATGGTAGGACATTTGTTAGGACGTCTGGGAATAGCTAGAGGGAACTGTAGAGAGTAAAAATTATAGAGGGGGACAGAGATTGGAATACACCCAGCAAATAATTGAGGATTTAGGCTGCAAATGCTACCTTTATGATGAAAAGGTTGGCGCAGGAGAGGAATTGGTGGCGGGCCGTATCCAACCAGACAAAGAAAAGTGTTGTACACATATGATATGTGGAAGGCAAGCTGTTCATTGCAGCAGAGATTCCTTTTTTGTCTTCTAACTGGTTAATGCGGCCCGCCATGAAATCCTGACCTGTGCCAACGTCTACATATCAGAGTAGCACTTACAACCTAAGTCCTCAATTATCTGATGGATGCGTTCCAATCTTTGTCTTTCTCTACAGTTTTTACTCTCTACAATTTCTTCTAGATCCTTGGAACTTATTCTCTGATGTCATAACAGGTGTCCTTTCAATTGTCTCTTCTTCTTGTCAGTGTTTTCCACATTTTCATTGCCTCACTGATCCATCGAAGAACTTCCTCATTCTTTACCTTATCAGCCCATAAAATTTTCAGCATTCTTCAATAGCGCCAGATCTCTAATGGTTCGATTCTCTCCTGGTCCGGTTTTACTCAGTCAGCAGTAGCCGACCGAGACCGACGCAGCAACAGGAAAGTAACCTCATTTGTCATTTACGAGTTCCTAACCAGGAGCGAATATTATTGTATTATCTGTGTGCTTTAATAGTTCAGTTTCTTGTGTTTATGCGTGTAAATTTAATATCTAATAGCCACAGTTGTCGCGTTTTCGTTTGAGTCGGAAAGTAAACCAATTTTCCGACATATTACAAGATCCTAATCAATGGTAAATTATTTAGTTTCACCTGAGTGCTTCGGTAGATAGGTTTTTGAATATCTGCGTATTACTACACACAGTTTGCGCGTTTTCGTCAGGGTCTACAGTAGAGTTGCGCAGCACATGCAGATAGTCCGTTTATCTGCATAGCTTAGTATTCCACGGCCTTTAGTATGGACAGGGACTACGATTGTTGTGTGCGGATGCGAACCGAGTTGGTGACACTACACTCTCAGCTTCAGGCTGTGATGGCTTCGGTTACACAGTTTGAGGCTGCAGTGGATGGGCCGGCCGTGGGGATCCAACGGACGTCCAGCACGTCCGAGTCCTCCGATCGGTCCTCACCAGTGGCCAACCCAGTTACTGCTCGCATTGAGGCTGACCCCTCACCTGTGGCCGAGTGGGAGGTAGCCCCAGGGCGAAGCACGCGGCGAAAGACTTCCCAGGCGGCCGCACGTAAGGCCTCCCCAGTTTGTCTGACAAACAAATTCCAGGTGCTGTCTGTGGTTGACACTGTAGCTGAGCCAGATGCTGCCGCCTGTCCAGTTTCAGAGGAAACCACTCAGCCTGCAAGATCTGGGCAATCGCAGAGGGTGGGATTATTGGTAGCTGGGAGCTCCAACGTTAGGCGCGTTACGGGGTCCCTTAGGGACTTGGCTGGCAAGAAGGGTAAGAAATCCAATGTGCACTCCGTGTGCATACCGGGTGGAGTCATTCCAGATGTGGAAAGGGTCCTCCCTGATGCCATGAAGAGCACAGGGTGCAGCCAGCTGCAGGTAGTGGTTCACATCGGTACCAACGATATGTGTCAGTTTGGATCGGAAGAGATTCTCTCTGGTTTCGAGTGGCTAACAGAAGTGGTAAAGGCTGCCAGTCTTGCTTGCAAGATGGAAGCAGAGCTGACCATTTGCAGCATAGTAGACAGGACTGATTGCGGACCTCTGGTACAGAGCCGAGTGGAGGGTCTGAATCAGAGGCTCAGACGGTTCTGCGACCGTGTAGGCTGCAGATTCCTCGACTTGCGCCAGAGAGTGGTTGGGTTTCGGGTTCCCCTGAACAGGTCAGGTGTCCACTATACGCAGGAGGCGGCTACGATGGTAGCAGAGCTGTGTGGCGTGGACTGGGCAGTTTTTTAGGTTAGAGGGTCTCGAGAAAACGCAAGAAGGGCTTCAGTCACAAAGGGTACTGGCTGAACACAGAAAAAACGTAGATACAAGAGCCAGTGTAAACTGTCGTAGCTGTGTTGGGAAAGTACCAGAGCTCCAAGCGCTAATAGAAAGCACTGATGCTCAAATCGTTATAGGCACTGAAAGCTGGCTAAAGCCGGATATAAGCTCAGCCGAAATTTTTGCGAAGAACCTAACGGTGTTCCGAAAGGATAGGCTAAACACGGTTGGCGGTGCCGTGTTTGTTGCTGTCAGAAGTAGTTTAACTTGTCGTGAAATTGAAGTAGATACTTCCTGTGAGTTAGTATGGGCAGACGTCATTGATGGCAACCGGAATAAAATAATAATTGGGTCTTTTCACCGACCTCCCAATTCAGATGATACAGTAGTTGAAAGATTCAAAGAAAATTTGTGTCTGATTTCAAACACGTACCCGACTCATACGACAATAGTTGGTGGTGACTTTAATTTACCCTCGATGTGTTGGCGAAAATACATGTTTAATTCCGGAGGTACGCATAAAATATCATCCGAAATTGTGCTAAACGCATTCTCTGAAAATTATTTCGAGCAGTTAGTTCATGAGCCCACGCGAAAAGTAAGCGGTTGTGAAAACACACTTGACCTCTTAGCAGCAAATAATCCTGAGTTAATAACGAGCATCAAAACCGATTTAGGGATTGGTGAACACAGGGTTGCCGTAGCGAGAATGAATACTGTAATCCCCAAATCGTCGGTAAATAAGCGAAAACCATACCTATACAAAAAAGCAGATAAAAATTCACTTGACGCCTCCCTGAGGGACAATCTACATTCATTCCAAATTAATAATATAAGTGTGGACCAGATGTGGCTTAAATTCAAAGAAATAGTATCGGCAGCAATTGAGAGATTTATACCAAATAAATTAACAAACGACGGAGCTGATCTTCTTGGTACACAAAACGGGTTAGAACACTGTTGCAGAAACAACGAAATAAACAAGCCAAATTTAAACAGACGCAAAATCCACCAAGATTGGCGATCTTTTACAGAAGCTCGAAATTTAGCGCGGAATTCAATGCGAGATGCCTGCAACAGTTTCCACAACGAACCTTTGTCTCGAAATCTGGCAGAAAATCCAAAGAGATTCTGGTCGTATGTGAAGTATGTTAGCGGCAAGAAACAATCAATGCCTTCTCTACACGATAGCAATGGACATACTATCGAAGACAGTGCTGCGAAAGCAGAGTTACTAAACACAGCCTTCCGAAATGCCTTCACAAAACAAGACGAAGTAAATATTGCAAAATTCGAATCGAGAACAGCTGCCAACATGAGTAACGTAGAAGTAAATACCGTCGGAGTAGCGAAACAACTTAAATCACTTAATAAAAGCAAGTCTTCCGGTCCAGACTGTATAACAATTTGGTATGCTGATGCATTAGCTCCATACTTAACTATCATTTACAACCGTTCGCTCGACGAAAGATCCGTACCCAAAGACTGGAAAGTTGCCCAGGTCACGCCAATATTCAAGAAAGGTAGTAGGAGTAATCCCCTAAACCACATGCCCATATCGTTAACGTCGATATGCTGCAGGATTTTAGAACATATATTGTGTTCGAACATTATGAATTACCCCGAAGAAACGGTCTATTGACACACAGTCAGCATGGGTTTGGGAAACATCGTTCCTGTGAAACACAACTAGCTCTTTATTCACATGAAGTTTTGAGTGCTATTGACAAGGGATTTCCGACCGATTCCATAGTTCTGGATTTCCGGAAGTCTTTTGACACTCTACCACGCAAGCCGCACGTAGTGAAATTGCGTGCTTATGGAATATCGTCTCAGTTATGTGACTGGATTTGTGATTTCCTGTTAGAGAGATCACAGTTCGTAGTAATTGACGGAAAGTCATCGAGTAAAGCAGAAGTGATTTCAGGCGTTTCCCAAGGTAGTGTTACAAGCTCTTTGCTGTTCCTTATCTATATTAATGATTTTGGAGACAATCTGAGCAGCCGTCTTCGGTTGTTTGCAGATGGCGCTGTCGTTTATCGACTAATAAAGTCATCAGAAAATCAAGACAAACTGCAAAACAATTTAGAAAAAGTATCTGAATGGTGCGAAAAGTGGCAGTTGACCCTGAATAACGAAACGTGTGAGGTCATCCACATGAATGCTAAAAGGAAATCGTTAAACTTCGGTTACACGATAAATCAGTCTAATTTAAAGCCGTAAATTCAATTAGATATCTAGGTTTTACAATTACGAACAACTTCAATTGGAAGGAACACATACAAAATGTTGTGGGGAAGGCTAAGCAAAGGCTGAGTTTTTTTGGCAGGACACTTAGAAAATATAACAGACCTACTAAGGAGACTGCTTACATCACATTTGTCCGTCCTCTTTTAGAATACTGCTCCGCGGTGTGGGATCTTTACCAGATAGGACTGACGGAGTACATCTAAAACGTTCAAAAAAGGCAGCACGTTTTGTAGGTTGGTTGGTTGGTTTTGGGGAAGGAGACCAGACAGCGTGGTCATCGGTCTCATCGGGTTAGGGAAGGACGGGGAAGGAAGTCGGCCGTGCCCTTTCAGAGGAACCATCCCGGCATTTGCCTGGAGTGATTTAGGGAAATCACGGAAAACCTAAATCAGGATGGCCGGACGCGGGATTGAACCGTCGTCCTCCCGAATCACGTTTTGTATTATCGCGAAATATGGGAGAGTGTGCCACAGAAATGATACAGGTTTGGGCTGGACATCATTAAAAGAAAGGCGTTTTTCGTTGCGACGGAATCTTCTCACGAAATTCAATCACCAACTTTCTCCTCCGAATGCGAAAATATTTTGTTGACACCGACCTACATAGGGAGGAACGATCACCACGGTAAAATAGGGGAAATCAGAGCTCGTACGGAAAGATATAGGTGTTCATTCTTTCCGCGCGCTATACGAGATTGGAATAATGTAGAACTGTGAAGGTGGTTCTATGAATCCTCTGCCAGGCACTTCAATGTGATTTGCGGAGTATCCGTGTAGGTGTATATGTAGATACACTTCATGCCTCGTTGCCACACGTTGCTGTGTTACAAACGTAAATTCTCAGAAATTTGTTCTTCAAATTAAGGCCTGTGTTTGGCCCTAGTAGAATTTTCTCGGCGAGGAATACCATTTTTGCCAGTGCTAGTCTGCTTTTTTCCGTCGGCCTTGCTCCGCCCCTCATGGATTACTTTACTACCTAGGCAGCAGAATTCCTGAACTTCGTCTGTTGCGTGATCCTCAATTCTGATGCTAGGTTTCTCAATATTCTAATTTCTGCTACTTCTCATTACTTTCGTCTCACTACGATTTACCGTCACTCCACATTTCATAGTCATTAGACGTTCATTCGATGCACCACATCCTTGTAATTTTTCTTCAGTTTCACCAAGGACAGCAATGTCATCAGCGAATCTTATCGATGACATCATTTCACAATGAATTTTAATCCCACTCGTGAACCTTTCCTTTTTTCCCTTGTTGCTTCTTCGTCTACAGGGTGTATCTTAATTAATGGCGTAAACGCATACAGTTGAAAGTACACGATACTAGAAGTAAAAAAAAGTCTCAGTAAACATAGGGTCGGAAATGCATACCGTAAGATCTACGAGTAATTTTTCATCTTCGGTACTGTGAAGCAAATCTCTTCTACTGCAGGCTCTTTGTCTTCCATATTTTGGGAAATGGTAACGTGAACCAAAACGAGAAAAAAATGTCCAGTAAATATGTGCTCTAAAATGCATAACTTAAGAGCTATGACCACGTGCTCATCTTCGCTACTTGGAAACACAATTCTTCTAATGAACAATTGCTCATAACTTTTAAGGTCTGCATTTTAGAGCAAATGTTTACTGGACAATTTTTCTTTTTTGGTACATACTACTACTTCCCGAAATGTGGAAAGCAAAGAGCTTGCAGTACAAGAGATTTGCTTCACAGCATCCAAGATAAAAAATTGCTCGTAGCTCTTAATGTATGCATTTTTGAACCTATGTTTACTGAGAATTTTTTGCTTCTAGTATCGTGTACTTTCAACTGTATGCGTTTACGCCATTAATCGTGATACAACCTGTATAGACTGAACAGATGACTACATCCTTGTCTTACATCCTTTTTAATCCGATCATTTCGTTCTTGGTCTGGAAACTTCTGAAAGGTGGTGTTAGAAAAGAATGCTGAAGATTAAGTGGATAAATCGAGTAATTAATCGGGAGGTACTGAACAGAATTGGGGAAAAACTAAACTTATGGCACAGTTTGACTAAAAGAAAAGATCAGGTGGTAGGACAAATCTTGAGGCAACAGTGAATGGTGTATTTGTGACTGGAGAGAAATGTGGGGGATTGTGACTGTAAAGGGAGATCAATTGATGTTCAGGGTAAGAGGGTTAACTGGACGTAGGTTGTGCAGAGATGAAGAGGCGTGCATGTGACAGACCAGCTGGGAGAACTGCAGTAAACCAGTCTTGGGACCAGCAACTGCAACAAAAAGAACCATTTTACAAAGTCCCTGACATTTATAGTTCTTCTATGGCTTGTTCAGCACACCTTCCTAAGTATGCTTCAAGTCCCATCGCAACTAAAGCCGCACAATAACAGGCCGACGCCTCGGCATTTAAGCAATTGAGAGGTGTACTTCTAGATTTGCTACTGGTAGATTCGTATAGTATAAGAGCATAACGGAGATGCTTCGTGAACTTAAATGGGGATACCTGGAGGGAAGACGACGTTGTTTCCTCAAAGCCTAGTGAGAAGATTTAGAGAACAGGCATCTTCAGTTTACTGCAGAACGAGTCTACTGCCGCCAACGTATATTTCAAGTAAGGACCTCAAAGAGAAGAAAGGAATTGGAGCTTGTACGGAGAGATATACAGACAGTCGATTCTGCCTCTCTCCATTAGCGAACGACTGTCGTTTCTTTCGCTGTCCACTTGCGAATGACTAGTAGTGGTATGAGGTACACTCCGCCATGCACTCTATGTACATGCAGATGTACACGCAGCTGAAGAGTCGTTAACAACCGAGCGGCAGCCGATATGGTGGTTCTACTGAAGGGAGTGGATTGTTGGTGGAGGGCTTGAAAAAATCAGGAGATGAGAGAGAGAGAGACTTACAAACGTCGTCAGGGAGGACATGCAGAGCGTGTGCGCTGGTGGCGAGAGCTGGTCAAACAATGGATGAGTCGAGACAGTGAACAGCCATCTGATTGACCCAAAGGTAAAATAGTTAACTATTTCAACTGAATCAGACAAGGCTGACTGAATGGAAATTACTGAGGGCTTCTGGGACTGTAGCAATATATAACACATCCGACAGAACAGACACCACATACAAGCAGAATGAAACAGGACGGAAATAGTGCTAGAAAGGGCCACACTATAGCTTACGAGGAAAGTAGATACGAGTATTTGGATTCGAAGTAATATACAGTGAAGAGCCAAAGAAACTGGTACACTACCATAATACCGTGTAGGGCCCCCGCGATCACGAAGAAGTGCCCCAACACGACGGTGGCATGGACTCGACTAATGTTTGAAGTAGTGCTGGAGGAAATTGACACCATGAATCCTGCAGGGCTGTCCATAAATCCGTAAGAGTACGTGGAGGTAGAGATCTCTTCTGAACAGCACGCTGCAAGGCATCCCAAATATGCTTAATAATGTTCATGGCTGGGAAATTTGGGCGTCAGCGGAAGTGTTTGAACTCAGAAGAGTATTCCTGGAGCCACTCTGTAGCAATTCTGGACGTGTGGGGTGTCGCGTTGTCCAGCTGGAATTGCCCAAGTCCGTCGGAATACACACTGGGCATGGATGGATGCAGGTGACCAGACAGGATGCTTAAGTACGTGTCACCTGTCAGAGTCGTATCTAGACATATCAGAGGACCCGTATCACTCCAACTGCACACGCCACACACCACTACAGAGCCTCCACCAGCTTGAACAGTCCCCTGCTTACATGCAAGGTCCATGGATTCATGAGTTTGTCTCCACACCCGTACAATTTGAAACGAGACTCGTCCGACCAGGCAACATGTTTCCAGTCTTCATCGTCCAATGTCGGTGTTGACGGGCCCAGACGGTGTGTAAAGAATTATGTCGTGTAGTCATCAAGCGTACACCAGTGGGCCTTCGGCTCCGAAAGCCCATATCGATTATGTTACGTTGAGTGATTCGCACGCTAAGACTTGTTGATGACCAGTATTGAAATCTGCGGCAATTTGAGGAAGAGATGCACTTCTGTCACGTTGATCGATTCTATTTAGTAGTCGCTGGTCCCGTTCTTGCAGGATCTTTTCCCGGCCACAGCGTCGTCGGAGATTTGGTGTTTTACCGGATTCCTGATATTTACGGAACAATCTTCACTTCATCACTACCTCGGAGATGCTGTGTCCCTGCGCCGATTCGCTGACTATAACACCACGTCCACTGAAATCTTGATAACCTGCCATTGTAACAGCAGTAACCGATCTAACGACTGCGCCAGACAATTGTTCTCTTACATACGCATTGTCGATCGCAGCGCCGTGTTCTGCCTGTTTACATATCTCTGTATTTGAATACGCATGACTATACCAGTTTCTTTGGCGCTTCAGTGTATTTGCACCACAGTCACATGAACGATCATTTCGAGGTCCCTTATTGCACCGCTATATTCGTTTATCTGCAAACCTCTGCGTTCGTCCAATACAGGCTGCTGAGTACGCCGTCCTGAATTCGACCTTTGTCTGCCGCTACGCCAGTCGAGACCAGTAGAGAGGGCGCTGTGTGTACGTGAAGCTGCACTTCGTGAAATTGTTTGTCTAGTGGAGCGTCAGACGTATCGGCGATTGGCAATCAACCCTGCTAATGTACACTAAGGCGACAAAAGTCATGGAATTACCGATATGCACGCTACAGATGGATTTAATATCTCTGACGGAAGGTATAAGAGGGCAGTGTGTTGGCGGAGCTGTCATTTGTATTCAGATGATTGGCGTGAACAGGTTCCCACATGATTATGTTCGCACGGTGGGATTTAATGGACCTTGAATGTGAAATAGTAGAACTAGACGCATAGGACATTCCATTTCGGAAGTTGAAGGGAACTTAATATTCCGAGATCCACAGTGTCGAGAGTGTGCCGAGAACACAGAATTTCAGGCATTACCACTCATCATAGACAATGCAGTAGCTGACGGCCTTCACTTAACGACCGACACAAGCGGCGTTTGCGTAGAGTTGTCAGTGCTAACAGTCAAGCAACGCTACGTGGAACAAATTCGGAAATGAATGTGGAACATACGACAAACGTATCTGCTCCGTGCGTGGCTCATGTTCCCTCCATCATGTATTTTACACCCTGTTTTTAACGTACCTCCACTTCACTACGTTATTTTAAATTACTACTGTCACTGAGTTCCTGCCTTGCCTGCAGCAGCATGGGCTATCAGCTCGGAGACCATGGCTGCGGTTACCCTTGACGCTGCATCACAGACAGGACCGCCTGCGATGGTGTACTCAACGACGAACCTGGGTGCACGATTGGCAAAACGTTACAGCATCATGATGGTCGCATCCGTGTTTGGCGACATCGCGATGAACGCACGTTGGAAGCGTGTATTCGTTATCGCTATACTGGCGTTATCACCCGGCGTGATGGCATGGGGTGCCATTGGTTAGACGTCTCGGTCACCTCCTGTTCGCATTCACGGCACTTTGAACAGTGGACGTTACATTTCAGATGTGTTACGACCCGTGGCTCTACCCTTCATTCGATCCCTACGAAACCCTACATTTCAGCAGGATAATGCACGACCGCATGTTGCAGGTCCTGTACGGGCCTTTCTGGATACAGAAAATGTTCGACTGCTGCCCTGGCTAGCACATTCTCCAGATGTCTCACCAATTGAAAACGTCTGGTCAATGGTGGCCTAGCAACTGGCTCGTCACAATACGCCAGTCACTACTCTTGATGAACTGTGGTATCGTGTTGAAGCTGCATGGGCAGCTGTACCTGTGTACGCCATCCAAGCTCTGTTTGACTCAATGCCCAGGCGTATAAAGGCCGTTGTTACGGCCAGAGGTGGTTGTTCCGGGTACTGATTTCTCAGGATCTATGCACCCAAATAGCGTGAAAATATAATCACATGTCAGTTCTAGTATAATATATTTGTCCAATGAATACCCATTTATCATCGGCATTTCTTCTTGGCGTTGCAATTTTAATGGCCGGTAGTGTAGCTTAACAATACACGAATTCAGAGGGGAAGGAACACTAACTTGACACAATATTTGACACAAGTGCGACAAAAAGGATACCACTGACAAGGAGAACGCCGCAATAGACGACAACTTAAAAGAATGTGGGCCGTACACCAACGATCGACACCGCCTCCCTAGCAGCGTCACTCAAGACTGAACAATACATTGACTGCCACACAATCGTCGCTTAAACGCTGTTGAGCAAGACTCTTGATACACGCCACACCGCTGTAGTAGCACACAACGGTGCAGAGAAAAACAGACAAATGACGTCTATCGGAACTGACTCACGAAAAACGACCTCAAATAGACCATAATTACAGTCTGGCGATCAATGAACTCGTGGCGATTTGTCCTCTTGCAACTACAGCTGCAAACCACGCTAATATGCTCCAGTTTTTTCCCCATCCATCCGAAAGTGACAAGCATAGCATGAACCGGGGCGGCAGAAAGAAGATGGCAGACAAAGAGTCTGCACTCGTTGCTTGTAATTCTACAACATCCCTTCGGGAAGCGTACTCCATACGCAGTAGCGAAAACAGGTAGAAATCCAGCCCGTATTCGTTGCCGGTATCTGCGCTCCATCCATCTAGAAACCGTTCTCCATACACAGTAGAGAGTAGATGAGAATCAGGAGGCCTGTAGCAGTTGCCAGCGGCTCGGCGTTGCCTTCATGGCTCTGCTGTCACATCTCGGTTACTATGTACAGAGACTGGCTGCTCCTCGTTACAATCTAGCCGAAAGTGAGTTTATTTTCTTGTTCACAAGCAGACTGATCCTCAGGTCCAGCACTAAGCGACGCTGCTCCACGACCACATTGCAGTCGCCTCGATTCTCTCTAGTATCGACGGCAGAGACGTTCGTTGAACGGGGATGAAACGTTTTACCAGTTGTTCAATTCCTCGGCAACAGAAATCCGCGGGCCGCTGTGACCGAGCAGTTCTAGTTGCTTCAGTCTGAAACCGCACGACTGCTATGGTCGCAGGTTCGATTCCTGCCTCGGGCATGGATGTGTTTGCTGTCCTTAGGTTAGTTAGGTTTAAGTAGTTCTAAGTTGTAGGAGACTGATGACCTCAGATGTTAAGTCCCATAGTGCTCAGAGCCATTTGAACCATTTGAACAGAAATCCACTCGCTGACCACGGAGCCATTCAAGAACGTCTTCGTTGTTGGAAAATCTGCTATTCCTGCGAATCAGTTCCTCTATTGGCTGGATATTGTCATCCATGTTCGATATTGATGGCCTTCCCGGTCAACATCACCACGTTCGTGCGGCCGTGGTGAAATTGAATGCACCATTTGGCTACGGCCGGATGTGACACTGCATTTGGTGAAAATACCGCCAGATTTTCAAGGTGACTATGTGTGCAAAAATACGTTCTCAGTTGCCGCAGCACGTCATTAGTACACTATAATGCACCTGCTAACTGTACAACAGCAGAACTATGTCCACTGAAAAACCAGAACACGTACTTTCTTCTGAAAATGTGACACTCTTGTTGCTCAATCCTCTTAGCAGGGACGGCATGTGGAGCCTATGTTTCGGAATTCCCTGTAAAATCAGCAACAAGTTTCTGTCTTTCTTAGTATAGATTATGTACGCTACTGGCCATTAAAATTGCTACACCAAGAAGAAATGCAGATGATAAACGGGTATTCATTGGACAAATATATTATACTAGGACTGACATGTGATTACATTTTCACGCTATTTGGTTGCATAGATCTCGAGAAACAGTCCCCAGAACAACCACCACTGGCCATAATAACGGCCTTGAAAAGCCTGGGCATTGAGTCAAACAGAGCTTGGATGGCGTGTACAGGTACAGATGGCCATGCAGCTTCAACACGATACCACAGTTCATCAAGAGTAGTGACTGGCGTATTGTGACGAGCCAGTTGTTCGGCCACCATTGACCAGACGTTTTCAGTTGGTGAGAGATCTGGAGAATGTGCTGGCCAGGGCAGCATGCGAATATTTTCTGTATCCAGAAAGGCCCGTACAGGATCAGCAACATATGGTCGTGCATTATTGTGATGAAATGTAGGGTTTCGCAGGGATAAAATGATGGATAGAGCCATGGGTCGTAACACATCTGAAATGTAACGTCCACTGTTCAAAGTGCCGTCAATGCGAAGAAGAGGTGACCAACGTCTAACCAATGGCACCTCATACCATCACGCCTAGCGATACGCCAGTATGGCGATGACGAATACACGCTTCCAATGTGCGTTCTCCGCGATGTTGCTAAACACGGATGCGACAATCATGATCCTGTAAACAGAACCTGGATTCATCAAAAAAAAAAAAAAAAAAGTGACGTTTTGCCATTCGTGCACCCAGGTTCGTCGTTGATTACACCATCGCAGGCAATCCTGTCTGTGATGCAGCGTCTAGGGTAACCGCAGCCGTAGTCTCCGAGCTGATAGTCCACGCTGCTGCAAACGTCGTCGAACTTTTCGTGCAGATTGTTGTTGTCTTGCAAACGCCCCCATCTGTTGACTCAGGGATCGAGACGTGGCTCCACGATCCGTTACAGCCATGCGGATAAGATGCCTGTCATGTCGACTGCTAGTGATACGAGGCCGTTGGGATCCAGCACGGCGTTCCGTATTACCCTCCTGAACCGACCGATTCCATATTCTGCTAACAGTCATTGGATCTCGACCAGCCCGATCAGCGGTGTCGCGATACGATAAACTGCAATAGCGATAGGCTACAATCCGACCTTTATCAAAGTCGGAAACGTGATGGTACGCATTCCCCCTCCTTACACGAGACATCATAACAACGTTTCACCAGGCAACGCCGGTCAACTGCTGTTTGAGTAAGAGAAATCAGTTGGGAACTTTCCTCATGTCAGCACGTTGTAGGTGTCGCCTCAGGCGCCAACCTTCTGTGAATGCTCTGAAAAGCTGCATACCACTGAATCTTCTTCCTGTCTGTTAAATTTCGCGTCTGTAGCAAGTCACCTTCGTGGTGTAGCAATTTTAATGACCAGTAGTGTAGTTTTGTGAAATCGTATGAATTTTTTTGAAATGCAGTATATTTTCTAAGTGGGCGCGGAATACGTTGTCATACGGTGCAGAAAGCCTTTTTTGTACTTCAATCTATGTCTTTTCTTTGCTGTAAGTCTGTTCTTTTGGTTCGCTGCAATGTTTTTACATCTTTTATTGTGATCTAGTGAGTCCAGTTGATAAACATGCTTTCATCCAGTGCCCAGTGCGACCGAGACGTGTGGCCGTTTAGGGTTGGACCTATTACATGTGCTCACGACGACCTGTGTAAAACAGAGATGCACATCAATTTTAACATAATAAAAGCTACATACTGGACACATACGTCATTTCAGATAGAGATATGTAAAATATGCTACTGGTGATGCCCGAATAGTGGACTGGCAATTAAATGTTTTTACTTGCAGCACCTGGTATGCAGAAAGAAGTTTTTAATATATGCTACTTTAGAGATATATTGACACATTAAAAGTATAATAATAACAACGATTTTGTTCATGTTTGTGGATAATTGATAGTCAGATAGGCTCGTTAAAAAGTTGTTGTCGCTATCCATATCGTGAATAAATTTGATACGTAGCCCCACATGATTAATGCTAAGATTTCTCCTTCATGTAAGGCCACAGGTTCACCACAGTAATACGCAAGACAGCGTTATATCTCACCATAAGTAGATCAACTGATAAGTAAAAAAATGTGGTTCGGTATCGACAGTATCGCAATAGACAACAGGTAATAGTATAGGCAACTGAGAAATGAAGGCGTTAGCACAAGGTAGACAGTAAATGATTGTTCAATAAAATATGAAAGACTGTCTACAAAATAAGCAACTAAGTATTCGAAATACAGTTTGTACCTTTCGCAATGTAATAACGAACGTGAAAGATACGAACTGCAGTAAGCACCATATGGCTGCTATTGAAAGTTTATCAGATGTTGGAATAATAGGATAGTATGAGTAAGAATAATTCACGGAGAACTGCTGCTTTTGTATGTCGTCTACATTTCCGCTTGGCAGCTTCATTTAAGAGAGCAACATTTTTTAATTTAATTATGCCCTCTTGATCTATCATTTCCGTTCCAATTGGCTTCAAGCTTCAGTAACAGTACGATGTCTTGTCCTTTGGGAAGGCATACTCTCCTTTTCTACAGCCGCTGGCGCTGTAATTGTATTATTGTTAATATGCAAGTATACATGTTGACTAATGCTGTGTACAAGGGGCGGGGTGCTCTACCGGTTATTGGCAACAGTACACAGACTTAATTAAACAGTGACGGATATCGACAGCGTATCGCACATCCTGCGGCTGATGGCCACCGGATGGGGATCATCCGCTTCTGACAGGTAGCCCTGCCCAAGTGATTACAGCTGCCCGCCTGGCGCGTCTGGGCTTTAACACAGACACGTTGTGTCATCATCAAAATGCCATCATTATTTTTACTAAAAAATATACGTAAAAGAAGGCAAGGTCGTCTTTGTGTGATCGCAGAAGCTTTCAATTGAGATGTTATTTCAATAAAAATTGGATCATCTGCAATAATTTGAACATGCAGAATACCCTTACATGAATTACTTATTGCGATGTAATACAGAAAAGGATTAAAAACTCTCATAGAGTGTAACAAATCTAGCGTTATCCACCTTCTTCTAATATGTTTATTGGTAATGAAACTATGTCTTTAATTATTGTTTACTAAACACTGACCTACAGAATTTTCCCTGACAAGGACAACTAAAACTTAACCATTATATTCATTACCCACAACATACAAGCCCAATGCAATCTGACTGCTATACATTGACAACATGACTTCCTATAATTAACACAAAAGAAAGGACCTGAATTGCAAGAAATACTAACAATAATACAAATCCAAAAACATGAAATTAAAGAAATATGAAACTACTTCCAACTCTGTTAATTGCCTAAACTCATTTCAGTCACGAACCCCATTCTTTTTCAAGAGTCACTTACCTCACAGAAAATCTTCCTAACACGAATTACAGCAATTACAGCAAGTAGCAACAACAGCCAGCTAAATAAAAAGACTACTATAGAATCTAACTACTACGAGTTATATGTTAGCAAAAGAAAGAATTGGTGAAGAGCAAACAATATATTTAGAAAATGTTGCTTTATTCATGCGACATCCAGTTCAAAAAATTATATAGTTGTCAACAATTCCACTACCCAAACATTGTCAACAACATCCATCCTCATACATTTCCTTGTATATTTTCTTATACACACTTCATTTCATCTCGCTTTACAATACATGTCCTACCAACACAGAGTCTCCACTAAGAAAATCATGTCCATATACTTCTCTATCCACTTGCTAACTGCTAGTCCGTCCAATCACAGAATCTCTTGCCGAGGGCGCAGAGCGCTGTCAGCGATATTAACACAGTCTACAGCGCTGCCAACATGCAAATAGGCTACTTACAGTAATAATACCATAGAAATTAAATTTTTAAGTGTATACAACTGCCTAGTCGATGCAGTAATATAACGCCACAAAATTATAACATGACATGGTTCTCTGAAGCTGGACCTTCAAATAGACATTATTTAAAGTCAAATTCAACACCGTTCAGTCGTCTAGTTTCCAAACTTAGTTTATTTGGCTACCAGTTTCGGCGATTTACTGCGCTATCTTCAGGTACCTGACCGACGTGTAGGAAGATTCCAATTCGGTTCTGACCAAAACAGCAGTCGGAAATACTGGTATTAGTAGATTTCTGCTTGCTATAGCGATACCTTCAACTATCATCTGCCTGATATTGTAGCAGCAGTAACCGATCCAACAACTGCGGCAGACACTTGTCTTATATAGGCGTTGCCGACCGCAGCGCCATATTCTGCCTGTTCACATATCTCTGTATTTGAATACGCATGCCTATACAGTTCCTTTGGTGCTTCAGTGTATTTCATGGAGCTGTCCTCCACAAATCCTATTACGTCAATAAGAATGTCAATAAGATTGTCAATAAGAAAATGTTAGTAATATCGAGAATAACTTTTAAAACAAAGGAAGGATAAAATAAATACACTACGAAAAAGGGGAAGAAGTTATGCAAATTGGTCATACAGGTATCGAGGATCAGGGCATAACATCTTTGAGAGTATCATTCCGTGTTCTCTGTTGAACAGTAACTATGCCTCGAAGACAGTAGTGTGATCAATATTCGCAGATGTTAGCGTTTGAGAGGTGTATTTGAGCTCAAAGAAGCGAATCGCTCGACAATTGAGTAGCGCAATGCCGTTATCCGACGATACTGGCTGTAATGGGTGATCATGGCCGAACACAGTGTCAAGAGGGAAATGGTCGACCAAGAGAGACGGCAGAACGTGAAGAACAAACAATCTTCAGGTAAGCCCTCAGGGCTCCGGATTCATCGTTATCATTGTTCTGACGTACAGCTGGTGCTTCAGGGACCACAAGGACCCTTCATAGGCGGTTAACAGAAAAGGGGGCTGAGCTCACGACGCCCCTTGGACCCATTACCGTTGAACTCTGTACGCCAACAGGCCATTTTCCAGTGGTGTCGGGCGCATTTGGCCTGCAGTCTCATTGCCTGGAGTAGAAGTGCCTTCAGTGATGGGTCCTGCTCCAAAATGCACCCCAATGCAATGAAGACGTGTCTGAAGACTCCCCAGACAGCATTGGGATACCAACGTCACTGTCGCCTGCCATATCGCCCGACAACCAGGAGTCATGGTCTGGGGTATCATTTCCTTTCATAGCAGGACCCCTTCGGTTGTCATGGGCGGCATGCTCGCAACATAACGGGACTTGGCCGACATTATAAGCCACGTTTTGTTGCCCTTCATGGCAAGCCATGCTGGATTTACATTTCAGCAACATAATGCCCGCCCGCAGACGAGGAGTGTTTCTGCTTCTTGCCTACGTGCTTGTCAAACCCTACCTTGGCCATCAAGCTCGCCGGATCTCTCCCCAGTTAACGCTTGTTGCATTATGGGCAGGGTCCTCCAACCAGACAGGAATTTTGACGATCTAATGCGCCAATTGGACAGAGTTTCTCACGATATCCCACAGAAGGACATCCAACAACACTATCAATCAATCCCAAGCTAAATAACTGCTTGAATAAGCACCAGAGGTGGACCGACGCGTTATATACTTGCTCAATTTATTTGGCACTTTCTCTTGAATAAATTATCGAGTTTTTCTGAAATCGTAATCATTTGTTCGTCTGTACATGTAAATCACTTCTCCCCTTTTCCGTCCCAATCGGATAATTCCTTTGTGGTGTTTCACTTTTATCGTCTTAGAGTGTATAAATAAAAATGTCAAAGTGGAAAGAGACGGAAAGTTTGAAGCAATTTTGTGAAGCAGCCTTAAAGTCTGTTACGTTACATTAAAGAATACTTTCATTACGCGAAAATATTGTTTATATTGATTAAAGGGCCTCACCTCTGAAGCAAACGATAAGATGTCGAATAACTCCTCACATATCTCTTATTAGCAAAAAGAGAGGAAAATCCAATATTTAATATACGAAGTGAGGCGTCATCTAATCACCAATGGAAAAAGTCAGCAAAGTTTACCCTCCAATAAATCCTTCCTTATTGCGACACAATGGAGTGACAACAAATATTCCATCTAGAGGAGCTATCTGAAAATTACTTCGTCACCGTAAACGAGTCCAAGAGAAGCTTCAGAGTACCTTTGTTTTTTATTCTTTTGTCAACAGACTTCTGACTGGTTTGATGCGGCCCACACGAATTTCTCTTTATACCAGAGTAGCACTAGCAACCTGCGTCCTCAATTATCTGCTGGATGTACTCCAGTCTCTGCCTTCCTCTACAGTTTTTGCTCTCTACAGCTCCCTCTAGTACCATGGAAGTCAGTCCCTGATGTCTTAATAGATGTCCTATCATCCTGTCCATTCTCCTTGTCAATGTCTTCAGCTTATTTCTTTCCTCCCCAATTCTGCGCAGAATCTCCTCAATCCTTGCCTTATCAGTCCACCTAAATTTCGACCTTCGTCTGTAGCATCACATCTCAAATGCTTCGATTCTCTTCTGTTCCGGTTTTCCAACAGTCACCGTTTCACTGTCGTACAATGCTGTACTCCAAACGTATATTCTCAGGAATTCTTCCTCAAATTAAGCCTTATATTTGATGCTAGTAGATTTCTCTTGGCCAGGAATGCCCTCTTGGCCAGCGCTAGTCTGCTTTTGATGTCCTCCTTGCTCCGTCCGTCATTGGATATTTTGCTGCCTAGGTAGCAGAATACCTTAACTTCATCTACTTCGTGACCATCAATCTACATCTACATTTACATCTACATCCATACTCCGCAAGCCACCTGACGGTGTGTGGCGGAGGGTACTTTGAATACCTCTATCGGGTATCCCTTCTATTCCAGTCTCGTATTGTTCTTGGAAAGAAAGTTTGTCGGTATGCCTCTGTGTGGGCTCTAATCTCCCTGATTTTATCCTCATGGTATCTTCGCGAGATATACGTAGGAGGGAGCAATATACTGCTTGACTCCTCGGTGAAGGTATGTTCTCGAAACTTCAACAAAAGCCCGTACCGAGCTACTGAGCCTCTCTTCTGCAGAGTCTTCCACTGGAGTTTATGTATCATCTCCGCAACGCTTTCGCGATTATTAAATGATCCTGTAACGAAGCCCCTTGCTCTCCGTTGGATCTTGTCTCTTTCTTCTATCAACCCTATCTGGTACGGATCCCACACTGGTGAGCAATATTCAAGCAGTGGGCAAACAAGTGTTCCGTAACCTACTTTCTTTCTTTTCGGATTGCATTTCCTTAGGATTCTTCCATAAATTTCAGCCTGGCATCTGCTTTACCAACGATCAACTTTATATGATCATTCCATTTTAAATCACTCCTAATGCCTACTCCCAGATAATTTATGGAATTAACTGCTTCCAGTTGCTGACCTGCTATATTGTAGCTAAATGATAAAGGATCTTTCTTTCTTTGTATTCGCAGCACATTACACTTGTCTACATTGAGATTCAGTTGTCATTCCCTACAGCATGGGTCAGTTCGTTGCAGATCCTCCTGGGTTTCAGTACAATTTTCCATTGTTACAACCTCTCGATATACTGCAGCATCATCCGCAAAGAGCCTCAGTGACCTTCCGATGTTATCCACAAGGTTATTTATGTATATTGTGAATAGCACGGTCCTACGACACTCCCCATGCGGCACACCTGAAATCACTCTTACTTCGGAAGACTTCTCTCCATTGAGAATGACATACTGCGTTCTGTTATCTAGGAACACTTCAGTCCAATCACACAATTGGTCTGATAGTCCATATACTCTTACTTTGTTCATTAGACGACTGTGGGGAACTGTATCGAACGCTTTGCGGAAGTCAAGAAACACGGCATCTACATGTGAACCAGTGTCTATGGCCCTCTGAGTCTCGTGGGCGAATAGCGCGAGCTGGGCTTCACACGATCGTCTTTCTAAAACCCATGCTGATTTCACAGAGTAGATTTCTAGTCTAATCCGTGTTTCTTGACTTCCGCAAGGCATTAGATACAGTTCCCCACAGTCGTCTAATGAACAAAGTAAGAGCATATGGACTCTCAGACCAATTGGGATGTTAAGTTTTCCTCTGTTCTCATTTCTGCTACTTCTCATTAAATTCGTCTTTCTTCGATTTATTCTCAATTCATATTCTGTATTCATTAGACTGTCCATTCTGCAGGTATTCAGCAGATCACGTAATTCTTCTTCACTTTCACTTAGGACAGCAATGCCAGGAGCGTATCGTATCACTGATATCCTTTCACCTTGAATTTTAATTTCACTCCTGAACCTTTCTTTTATTTGCATCGTTGTTTCTTCGATGTACAGATTGAACAGTAGGGCGAAAGACTACATCCCTGTCTTACATCCTTTTTAATCCGAGCACTCCATTCTTGGTCGCCCACTCTCATTATTCCCTGTTGGTTCATGTACATATTGTATATTGCCAGTCTCTACCTACAGCTTATCTCTATCTTTCTCATAATTTCGATCATTTTATATTGTCGAACACTTTTTCTGGGTCGACAAACCCTATGGACGTGTCTTTATTTCTCTTTAGTCTTACTTCCACTATCAATTGCAACGTCAGAACTGCCTCTCTGGTGCCTTTACCTTTCCTAAAGCCAAACTGATCGTCATCTAACACATCCTCAATTTTCTTTTCCATTTTTCTATATACTATTCTTGTCAGCAACTTGGATACATGAGCTGGTAAGCTGATTGTGCGATAGTTCTTCCACTAGTCATCTCTTGCAGTCTTCGGAATTTTTTGGCTGATATTTTTCCAAAAGTCAAATGGCATGTCACCAGTATTATACATTCTAAACACCACCTTGAATAGTCGTTTTGTTACCATTTCCCCTAACGATTTTAGAAATTCTGATCGAATGTTATCTATCCCGTCTGCCTTATTTGATCTTAAGTCCTCCAAGGCTCTCTTAAATTCTGATTCTAATACTGGATCTCGGATCTCTTATCTCTTCTAAATCGACTCCTACTACTTCTTCTTCTAACACATCAGACAAATCTTCCCCCTCTTAGAAACCTTCAATGTACTCTTTCCACCTATCCGTTTTCTACTCTGCATTTAAGAACGGAATTCCGGTTGCGCGCTTAATGTTATCATCTTTGCTTTTAATTTCACCGAAGGTTGTTTTGACTTTCCTATTTGCTGAGTCAGTCTTTCCGACTATCATTTCTTTTTCGATTTAATCATATTTTCCATTCAGTCATTTAGCTTTTCTACACTTCCTATTTATTTCATTCCTCAGCGATTTGTATTTCTGTGTAATTCAATTTCCCTGAGCATATTTGTACCTCCTTCATTCATCGATCGACTGTTGTACTTCTTTTACGCAGGATTTCTTTGCAGTTACCTTCTTTGTACCTATGCTTTTCTTTCCAGCCTCGGTGATTGCCCTTTTTAGAGATATCCATTCCTCTTCAACTGTACTGGCTATTGGACCATTCTTTAAGGCTGTATCTTCAGCCTTAGAGAACTTGAAGGATATCTCGTCATTCCTTAGTAACTCCGCATCCAATTTCTTTGCGTAATGACTCTTCCTGACTAATCTCTTAAACTTCAGTCTACTCTTCATCACTACTACATTGTGATCTGAATCTATGTCTGCTCTTGGGTACACCTTATAACGCAGTATCTGATTTCGGAATCCGAAAAAAATGTAATCTAATTCAAATCTCCCTGTATCGACCGGTATTTTCCCAGTATACCTTCCCGTATACCGTGTCGTGTTTTTCTTGAACAGAGTACTAGCTACTACTAGCTGAAACCTATTACAGAACTCAATTAGTCTTTCTACTCTCTCATTCCTTATCCCAAGCCCATATTCTCCTGGAACCTTTTCTTCTACTCCTTTCCCTTGAACTGCATTCCATTAGATTCCATCTCCCTTTGGGTATTGTATTAGCTTTTCAATATCCTCATATACATTCTCTATCTCTTCACCTTCAGCTTGCGACGCAACGGGGCACGTATACCTGAACTATCGTTATCGGTGTTGGTTTGCTGTCGATTCTGATAAGAATAACACTATCACTGAACTGGACACAGTAATACACTCTCTGCCCTACCTTCCTATTCATAACGAATCTTACTCACGTTGTACCGCTGTTGGTATTACCCTATGCTCACCTGACCAAAAATACTTGTCTTCTTTCCATTTAACTTGACTGACCCCTACTATGTCTAGATTGAGCCTTTGTATTTCCCTTTTCAGATTTTCTAACTTCCCTACCACATTCACGCTTCTGACATTCCACGCCCCGACTCGTAGAACGCTACCCTTTCATTGATTATTCAATCTTTTTCTCCCCCTTGGCAATACCCTCCCGGAATCTTTTACCAATGGAGAGATCATCATGACGCTTTTTCAGTTACAGCCCACATGTTCCGTGGATACACGTTGTGTTTCTTCAGTGCAGTGGATTCCATTGTCTTCAGCATCCTCATGCCATTGATCACTGCTGATTCTTAAGGGCAGTTTCCCACCCCAAGAGCAAGAGAGTGCCCTGGCCCTCTGTCCACAAACTCCTCCGCTCTCTCTGACAAGGCCACTGGCAGAATAAGAGTGACTTCTTATGCCAGAAGTCTTCGGACGCCAGTGCTGATTATTAATTGTGAATCAAAGACGCTACATACAGGTAGGTACTCTCTGGCGATCATGTGCAATGTGTGTTGCCTATCATCCAGTCATTTGCTCTGTGGGAAAAAAGAAATGGAAGTTCTGATTCGCTTCTAAATTATACGAGGAGCATTCAATAAGTAATGCAACATATTTTTTTATAGACAGGTTACAGTCGAAGAAATGCGAAATATGTTATGGTACATCGTGGAATATTCCCCGGGGCTAGCAGTGTATTTATCACTAAATTCTACTAGAATCCACATATGTAAATCATGCTCTAAGCCCCCCCTATTCTAACTCCAACTTTTGCTGTTGCACAAGGATAAAAAAAATACGCGAACTGACTCTAATCAACCCTGCCAGTGGAGTAGAAGAGAGTTTGGCACCTGCAATAATTTAATTTGATAAATAAGTTAAATAAACAAAGGTTTCATTAGCATAGTGAGGAATGATAGGGTTGCTCTATCGATTAACAGAATGAAAGTTCTGTCCAAAATAACAATATGATTTATTAAGACTAAACACAGAATAGTAAAAGAAACACAGGAAATATAATACATCAAATTGGCTCAAATTTGGAGATTCATACAAACACTGTAAAGGTGAAGTTGTCCCTAAACTAGATCGTGAGGATTAAGACGAGGTGGTATGTGGAGCCAATTCCTTGTCACTCAAATCTCAAGAGAGTCACACAGCTAATCCAACAGTAATTGCTGCTATTCAAGACAGAACAAAGTTAGAAAAAGACGAACAGGCGCGCTCTGCTGAGCTCTGATTATCACCTAGGAAAATCCCTATCTGCCGGTGCTGCGGACATACATTACCAAAACTGTCTTCTTGACTGCCAGAACACGATCTGGCGTACCGCAGGCGAGGGCTGGTTGCTTCGACGTCCTCGACCGAAAGGCGACTGCCGACTACTTAGAGCACCCGTACAGGCCGAACACACAACATTCCCGCCCCCACGACAGTGGCCGTGGTTACGTTCCAATCAGCAACCCGAAAACCGGCGGAAATTCCACTCCATTGCCGGAGCACTACCATTCCACCAATGGAGATTCTTGGCGCCAATTTCTGTGCTGATTTTGCTACGTCACGGAGCTATGCCCTGAGCAAGCCAATCACAGTTACTATTTTGCAGAAAGCGCGGGAATTTTCCCGCCACAGCTGCCTGGGTACATAAGTCATTCCCACGCCTCGCTGGTAGCCCGCCAGAAAGTGTTTTCGCTAAGCTTCTGCGAAGCAACGGAACCTCCAGCCCAGCCGCCACTTCCGGCTCCCGCGGACGCGTCTCCTGACAATGTCGGCGTCCGGAAAGCATTCACTCGACCCCCCACACCTGTCGGCCTACCCTTTCAAAGTCAGAAGAGCCCGCCTGTCACTGGACCACCCGGGTGGCGAGAGACGCTGCATGGGAAGTCCGCGTGTGAAGGAATAGCAACCTTCCACCGCATGCAACTAGAGAGGAGAATCGTAAGATAGAAATATGAGAGGGGGCTCATGCCACCTCTCATAGCCCCTACGCCATTTTAGATTGTAATTGGTGAGCGGTTGGCTCACTTAGGAGCAAGGTAGTGAGTCAACCGCCAAAGAACAATCTCGCAAGCTGGCTCCACATGCCGCACTCTATAAAGAAAATCACTGCAACTGAAAAATGCAGCTCATAGAGGGAGGATTATTTATGATGTAGCCAACTTCACCTTCTTAATATGGAACACTAACACTCACATCACACATCCATACCCAGGGAGCCCCTTCCAAACACCGATTCACGCAGACATTCACGCTCTAAATATGGCCCGGGCATCTGAGCCAAATATGGAGCAGTTTATTCTTTACAATCAGAGTTGGAGTGCTCCGCAATTAAATGCCCAAGATGTTACAACAATTTTAATCATTAAACTAACCTGAACTCACTCACACATGATACTATATAAGTTAACAATCTCTTTGTGAGCTTTCAGAATCGAATTACAACCTCCGATTCATTCTGTCTCCCTGCAGCAAGAATAACCTTTACAAAATGTTCCCTGAACTGATGGTCCATTCACAATGACAGTGGTGGTATCTGCTTCAGTTTATGGGGACTTCAGGCACACTGTTTGCATACACACAACAATAAACACAAAATACAAAAAAACATGGTGTGGAGAACAATACAGTAATCTGTAATAAGAATTACAATGTAAAACACAAACGCATACAAGGTATAACATTACAAAAACAACATAAGAGAAAGAAATTTAAGAAAAAAAACAAGGTTCATGGGGCATCAAATTGTGCATGCACATTGCACAAAGTTCACGACTGTGCTGAGAATGAGGCACTAAATCACATTGTTAGAAATATCCGTAGCACTTCACCAATTCCACAGTACTGACATCACATAAGGCTAAACGTCGGTTGTTGTTGCTACGTTGTTGCAACGGCAATAGGGTGTGCTGGAGCTTCTGCAGTACTCTGTTGAGATTGCACCAAGACCCCCGCATATGATCACGGTAGTACGGTAGGAAGACACAGTGATAGGCTCTCCTCATGTCGATTAATTGTCTCTGATATCTGCTTGTTGGGATACATCACTAGTCTAGGTCTCTTCTCTCGCTGGACAGAACTTTACGTTTCCCAATATTGCAGTTCGACGAGGGATGATGGCACGTGGAGTGACTCCACAAGTGTGTGAGGTCATCCATACAGGATCGAACTAGGAGCGACTATTGTTAAAACTGCTCTCTAATAGAGAGGAGAAGTAAGAAATGAGACCATACATTTGTTAGTGTGGCACGATACTGCTTTGTGTATGCAGATCGGCCAATGCTAGTGAGTTGTAAAAACCCAAACAGGTGAGTACATAGCGTCCCTTTCTGTCCTGAGGCACATGAGGCGCAGATTCTGACACGATATGTGATCTTCTTCGTGTACTCACGACAACGTGGTCTACCGCAGGGAATCCCTCCAAACGGCTGCCGCGTCCGGAGAGCTAGCAGGCTGTCGTGTGTGGGTCGCGTGTCAGTGTCAACGGCCAGCCCCACTTTCGCTTGTGGCCCGGCGAGGGCTGTCTGCCGCCTAATCCCTCAGGTACACGGCCCCGTGCTGTCAGCTCGTAGGACCGGATGCTCTCGCCCTTCACGTCAGGTGGGGTGCTGACGCTCTTTTCTTGCAGGTAGCCGCAGACCTCTTGTTCCCGCTCCGGCTGGCCTCCGCATTGCCACGATCCCCGTCATCTGCACAATTCTTACAAAAATCTTATGCCTAACTTTTTCCCACGACCTTCTATGTTATAATAAATTTACATAATGAAACATTGATGGTCTGTCATTTCAGACACTCTTATTTTACTTTTATAGTTATTAATCTATGGCAATCATTATAACATCTAATCTAGACATGGAAATAATTTATTTTGATATATGTGTAGAGACCGATCTCAGTATGTACATGGTGTGTGATAACTGATGCTTTGTAATGGATGAACAACTAAATGTGCGGGCCCGCACTAATATTACTATTAATTATATAGATCGACAGTAGACATGCTCAAGAATTAACTACCATATGCCAGCGATCTACATTCTATGTCTTCTAAATAAATTATATTATTATGCAGGCTGAAGTTTTACTGAGCTATAAAGAACATGCAACTATTGTACGTTCGCTCGCCGGTCGTCCCTCCATCTCGGGTCTGTGGTTTCATGACCTGAAAAATAACATCCCAACAGGCGCGCCCAAACACAACACTTCTGGTAGAAAACCCCCACAATATTAATCTAGTTATTGTTAAATCCTACAGTTTAACTTATCCTAGTATATCGTACCCCTTTTATTTATTTATTTATTTATTTATTTATTTTTTTGTTTACCTTATACAATACTCTTACATAATTCCTGTTACGTTGAGATGTCTCGCTGCTCGCCGCTATTGACGACAGTGATGTGCGCGCCGTACGACATGACCTCCGAGTTTTCATTACGCCTCACTGAAACTCCGGAGACTGGGTTAGCCATGGCTATACAAGACAATAAATTTATATTTGAACTTAATTTTGTATGTGATGCCGTTTTAGCAATGAAAGCGCACCTTTCCAGAGGCAATGTAATTTGACCAAGCCCAGACTGGTTCCTGTTCAGGATTCCGTCGCCCACCACACATCAGCTACACAGTATGTCACGAATTTCCAAGTATAATTCCTTGGTGATTCATCTGTGACAGTCACAAGCAGCACGCTAAATCCCCAACCAGCACATTGGCATGGTAGGCTTTATGCCCGCATTTCTACCGTCTAGGCCCTAGGGCACCATTGGAGTCAAACGCTCACAGGTTCTCCCCGACTTGCGAGACAACGATGCTGGCGCATCACTGCAAAAACTATACTGCCCATATTCATCCTCGAAATCACGCAATATACCACAATCTTGCAATGCACTGACGCGTGCCTGCAAGCATTGGTATGAACGTCTCACGAACTGGTTGTGGCCGCTATGGAGCGCATCACGACTTCTCAGAACGCTTCTAAGAGCACGTTCTTGTATGCGCCCGTTTGTGCGACATCTCGTCACTCATCTTTATCCCTTAACATGGACACCAGATAGGAAAGGACAAAAAAAACATTGCTCATGGAAAGGTAGTGCCTTTTATCGCAAAGACAGAGGAGATCGCGAACATAGACAAAAAAACGTTAACAGCAGTAAATTCTTATGCAGCGTGTTAATACTTTGACAATCTTAATCTATTAATGCAACGATTATTGTTCCCCGAAGAAAGGTTCATATATTTGCCTATTCTACTATGTACACCACTGAAACTACTATTATTCCACGAACTTCTTTGTGTGAGAGAAGTGGTGGAGTCCTATGGACTAGCGTCAATCCCTTCTTAGACTCCCCCTCCTCTGACGTGCATTAGGATTTGGAGGTCTAATTTCAATCTCCTGGTTCTCCTGTTGTCCTTGATTTCGCTCTCTCCAATTACGGTCGCTTTGCCGTTCGTCATTCCTCCTGTCCCAGATTGCTTGTCTAGATTGACCCTGTTCCCTGACGTTCTGGTTACCGTGTCTCTGGTTTCCATAACCTTGAATAGCGTAACCTTGATTTCCGTAACCCTGGTTTCCTAACTGACCAGTGCGACTATGCGATCTGTTGTCGTCCTCCCTACTTGGCCCGTGGTATTTGTTATTTTGCGCCTTCTTCCTGTCCTTTGCGTCTTGTTTGTCGAAGACTACTTCGAGTTCGCGCAGTAGACTCTTGAAAGCATCTATGTCAGATCCACACTTGCCGACAAGTGTCTGTTGATACCTAACTGGCAATTTGGAAAAGCAAAATTTAATGATTTCTCCGTTGCTATATGGACTATCTAAAAACTGATTCTTCTTGAGTAAATCATCAAAAAATTTGGTTGCGCTCCTATGCCCGGACGCTTCCAGTTCAGGACAAAATATTATTTCCTCTTTAATCCTATCTTGCGTTCCCTTTGACCAGTAGGTCCGCAGGAATGCACCAACAAATTCCTGATTAGTCCGACACGTCGCTGCCACGCCCCGCATCTTTTCCGCGGCTTGGCCTTCGATGTGTCCACACATGAATTCTAATTTGGCCTGGGTTGGCCATGACGACGGTAATGAATTTGTAAATTGCATCACCCAGCTCTTCGGATGCATCGACCCCGCATTATCTTTGAATTTCTGTAATTTTAGTATGGACAGGAAGTGATTCTGATCAAAATCCTGTCCGATCCTCGCACTGGTGTTGTCACTCGTTTCCGATACTTGCACGTCTGCTGAGTGTCCTGATCTATCTTGCTGATAACTGTGATGTGCTACCTCTGTATCACAGTGGAAGTGGCATTCAGCATTCACTCTTCTAAGTGGGCTGCAATTATTGGAACTATTACTCGCTGTTTCTGCGTGTGCATTGTTCGTTCCGCACGCTGTCACTGGGCTAGAGCACGGCGGGCTTTTCCTCGGAGACACAATCCTGTGTACTCCATCATTGGTATCCGAACGCGCAGTACTCGTGTGCCCGTTTCGCTCTAGTTTTGCTATTCGACTCTCTACTTCTTTCATTCGTTTCGTGATGTTCGTAACCGCGATACTACCTTGGGTTTTTAAGAACGCTAGGGATTTTGAGTGGGCTTGTGTCGCACGTCGCAAGCGCCCAGCGAGTTGAGAAGTTACTTTTGCGACTTTCATTGCCCCTGTTGCTGCCGTTTTGGCCAGGCCTGCTACTTTTTGTGCTACCAGTGACATTTGTTTTGCTTCTCCACATTCTTTCTTTATTGTTAGTAATTCCCCACGAATTTTCCCTATATGCGAAATTATTGCCTGAGTGTCCTTCTTACGCTGTTCGTCAGCTTCTTCCTTCTCCTTCTTACGTTGTTCGTCAGCTTCTTCTTTCATTGATCGTAGGAAGCTTAGTATTGGGTTAATGTCATCATTTTGATCCTCGTCACACATGGGTGATGTAACTCTGGACCCCTGGGCACTAGAGCTCTGACGTGACCGAGCTGGCCCCTGTCTGCTCTCGCTCGTTTGATTATGAACTTCTGCTGCCGTCTCGATCTGTGTGCCTGTCTCTGTTTCATCCTCTACCTCACTATCATAATCACGGTCGCGACGTTGCTCTAAGATCGCGTCAAAATCACCTTCCTCATCAATGACCCTGTCGTCCTGTACTGCTAAAAATGTGCCCATCTCATCTCCGAACCTATTCCCGTCAGTAAACTGCCCCTTATCCATTATGCTATTCTCTTTTGTTTTAGTTTCGCTCGCTAATAGTCGTGCCTTACTTCTCGTGATCATTCATAAAAAAACAAATTTATCTAAAATTCACAATAAAAATCATCTACTCCCAATATTTTTCCACATAGACATAAAATTTCAACAACGCCGTTCCAACGCTGTAACTACAAACACAATTTGATGTGGTACAGAAACCGCACCCAGATCCGACAAAGTGCGATGTGGTACGGACCCCACATCAACGAAACACAAAAAACAATGAACAAAAAAATATATACACTGAAAACAAAAACTGTAATCATGCGCCGCTACTTAAAACTAAACGCGGAACTACCAGAAAAAACAAGTTGGGTATTAATCATTAAAACAAAGTAGAGAAAAAAAATTGAATGTTCCTACTAAGAATCCTGTTTGCTTATCAAAGATTCACAGGAAGGATCCGAGGCCAAGGGTCGCCATTTTATGCGAGGTGCCGGGGCTAGCAGTGTATTTATCACTAAATTCTACTAGAATCCACATATGTAAATCATGCTCTAAGCCCCCCCTATTCTAACTCCAACTTTTGCTGTTGCACAAGGATAAAAAAAATATGCGAACTGACTCTAATCAACCCTGCCAGTGGAGTAGAAGAGAGTTTGGCACCTGCAATAATTTAATTTGATAAATAAGTTAAATAAACAAAGGTTTCATTAGCATAGTGAGGAATGATAGGGTTGCTCTATCGATTAACAGAATGAAAGTTCTGTCCAAAATAACAATATGATTTATTAAGACTAAACACAGAATAGTAAAAGAAACACAGGAAATATAATACATCAAATTGGCTCAAATTTGGAGATTCATACAAACACTGTAAAGGTGAAGTTGTCCCTAAACTAGATCGTGAGGATTAAGACGAGGTGGTATGTGGAGCCAATTCCTTGTCACTCAAATCTCAAGAGAGTCACACAGCTAATCCAACAGTAATTGCTGCTATTCAAGACAGAACAAAGTTAGAAAAAGACGAACAGGCGCGCTCTGCTGAGCTCTGATTATCACCTAGGAAAATCCCTATCTGCCGGTGCTGCGGACGTACATTACCAAAACTGTCTTCTTGACTGCCAGAACACGATCTGGCGTACCGCAGGCGAGGGCTGGTTGCTTCGACGTCCTCGACCGAAAGGCGACTGCCGACTACTTAGAGCACCCGTACAGGCCGAACACACAACATTCCCGCCCCCACGACAGTGGCCGTGGTTACGTTCCAATCAGCAACCCGAAAACCGGCGGAAATTCCACTCCATTGCCGGAGCACTACCATTCCACCAATGGAGATTCTTGGCGCCAATTTCTGTGCTGATTTTGCTACGTCACGGAGCTATGCCCTGAGCAAGCCAATCACAGTTACTATTTTGCAGAAAGCGCGGGAATTTTCCCGCCACAGCTGCCTGGGTACATAAGTCATTCCCACGCCTCGCTGGTAGCCCGCCAGAAAGTGTTTTCGCCAAGCTTCTGCGAAGCAACGGAACCTCCAGCCCAGCCGCCACTTCCGGCTCCCGCGGACGCGTCTCCTGACAATGTCGGCGTCCGGAAAGCATTCACTCGACCCCCCACACCTGTCGGCCTACCCTTTCAAAGTCAGAAGAGCCCGCCTGTCACTGGACCACCCGGGTGGCGAGAGACGCTGCATGGGAAGTCCGCGTGTGAAGGAATAGCAACCTTCCACCGCATGCAACTAGAGAGGAGAATCGTAAGATAGAAATATGAGAGGGGGCTCATGCCACCTCTCAGTTTCATGAAGTTCCGACAGGTGACGGTCGTATTCGTAGCCTTCAAAATGGCATCTGTAACGGAGTTGCACTCCAAGTACAGTGCTGTCACTGGATTTCTTTTGCGGAAAGAAAGAAAACGATACGTCGAGATACTCTTCTCGATACCGTTTACATAACATTGTGAGGGGTAGATACTGCTGAAGACAGGCGGAATGCCAGTCATTATTATTA
The DNA here is from genome assembly GCF_023898315.1 of Schistocerca nitens. Lineage (NCBI taxonomy): Eukaryota > Metazoa > Arthropoda > Insecta > Orthoptera > Acrididae > Schistocerca > Schistocerca nitens. Next base: position 253,707,137 of record NC_064618.1, read on the forward strand.
TTAGTGTTAATAATATTATTATTAGGGATATTGATATATTTGCTGTGTGTGAACTTTTACAGAATGTATCAAACATTTATCTTAAAACTTTTATTTATAGTCATAGTTCCTGATCGCACTGAGTAAATTACAAGTAACAACATTTTCTTTCAGTGAGTACAAAGAGTAATGTGGGCTTGCAGACTGGAAATTATGGTCACTGTGTTCTCTATCGCATTCTGGTTTACCGCAAACACAGTGTTCAGGCTCTTGTAAATGGTAAAGGTAGGTGTAAAGCATTCACACACAGTTTAAGTGTGTTTTTATATCGATGTAACTGAAGTTTCGACCACTGGATATTTATCCGCCGCTCCACAACTGATACACGAACGATTTTCCACTTTTTCCAATGTCGCCTCGATTGTTATAAGCTGCTGTTTGAGAACCGGGACCTGCACTCCCTTTTGCCATTCCCAGTGCTTCACTGGGAAATTGCCTACCATTTCGTTCATCGTCATTCATACCCATTTGGTACCAGTGGAAGCGTATTCACCCCTTAAACACTGTCATGTGGTGCTGAATTGTCATTGCTGGATCGAGAGAATTTTTCCTTGTAGGCGACTATTATTTATTCTACACTTTCATCCGTGTCGTTTTCTCTGCTAATTGTGATACGAATGTATACAAACCTTGAACATGGGTGCCCGTGGTGCTTATCTCAGCTTGGCGCCCCAAGCAGCAGCTGCCTGCGGTACATTCTGTATAGAAATGTTTTAGTTGTGTACCTCTGGCCGCCAAATTACAAATAGGCGGTGGCTTGTGTCGCTTGAACCTGACGGGGCCGTTGATCATTGATGTCGTACACTTGCACAAGCTCGCATGTGTTGTTACAGCGTTGTTCACCCTCAAATACAAAAAACGAAATCACTGCGCGACACTCCACTGCACTCACTATCTCCTCCATCTTGTTTTGATCCCTCTACCGGCGCGCTGCGGTACTATGAGGTGTACCCAACCTGCAGATATTACACTACTGGCCATTAAAATTGCTACACCAAGAAGAAATACAGATGATAAACAGGTATTCATTGGACAAATATATTGTACTACAACTGGCATGTGATTACATGTTCACGCAATTTGGGTGCATACATCCTGAGAAATCAGTACCCAGAACAACCACCTCTGGCCGTAATAACGGCTTTGATACGCCTGGGCATTGAGCCAAACAGAGGTTGGATGGCGTGTACAGGTACAGCTGGCCATGCGACTTCAACACGATACCATTCATCTAGAGTAGTGACTGGCGTATTGTGACGAGCCAGTTGCTCGGCCACCATTGACCAGACGTTTTCAGTTGGTGAGAGATTTGGAAAATGTGCTGGCCAGGGCAGCAGTCGAACACTTTCTGTATCCAGAATGGCCCTTACAGGACCTGCAACATGCGGTCGTGCATTATCCTGCTGAAATGTAGGGTTTCGCAGGGATCGAATGAATGGTAGAGCCACGGGTCTTAACACATCTGAAATGTCACGTCCACTGTTCAAAGTGTCGACAATGTGAACAAGAGATGACCGAGACGTGTAACCAATGGCATCCCGTACCATCACGCCGGGTGATACGCCAGTATGGCGATGACGAATACACGCCTACAATATGCCTTCACCGCGATGTCAACAAACACGGATGTAACCATCATGGTGCTGTAAACAGATCCTGGATTCATTCGAAAAAATTACGTGCAACCAGGTTCGTCGTTGAGTACACCATCGCAGGCGCTCCTGTTTGTGAAGCAGTGTCAAGGGTAACCGCAGCCATGGTCTCCGAGCTGATAGTCCACGCTGCTGCAAACGTCGTCGAACTGTACGTGCAGATGTTTGTTGCCTTGCAAACGTCCCCATTTGTTGACTCAGGGATCGAGACGTGGCTGCATGATCCGTTACAGTCATGCGGCTAATATGCCTGTCTTCTCGACTGCTAGTGATACGAGGCCGTTGGGATCCAGCACGGCGTTCCATATTACCCTCCTGAACCGTCCGATTCCATATTCTGCTAACAGTCATTGGATATCGACTAACGCGAGCAGCAATGTCGCGATACGAACAACCGCAATCGCGATAGGTTACAATCCGACCTTTATCAAAGTCGGAAACTTGATGGTACTTATTTCTCCTCCTTACACGAGGCATTACAACAACGTTTCACCAGGCAACGCCGGTCAGCTGTTGTTTGTTTGTGAGAAATCGGTTGGAAACTTCGCTCATGTCAGCACGTTGTAGGCGTCGCCACGGGCGCCAATATTGTGTGAATGCTCTGAAAAGCTAATCATTTACATATCATAGCATATTCTTTCTGTCGGTTAAATTTCGCGTCTGTAGCACGTCATCTTCGTGGTGCAGTAATTTTAATGGCCAGTAGTGTACGTGTCTTCAATCGAACATTAGTTGGATAATTTTCTTATTTCGGTATGATAATTAAAACTTTACGACTAAATCTCATATTGGAGGTAAGAAAGCGTGGAAAGTATCCGGAAGTGATGAGGACAGCATACACTGGAAAAATGCGATTGAGCGAAGAGGCAAAATAACGAAATCTTAAAAAAGTGGGAAAGGATCGAGGTCCATGAGGGACCATTAGAGACAGTGAGTGAGTAAATCAGCAGTAATATGGAATAAATAAGCAGGCAAAGTGTTGTCAAATAGACACACGGATAAAAATTGCAACACCAAGAAGGAATTGTGCGACATGTACGAAAGTTGTTTCTACATCTGAAAGATGATAACTGTTCAAATTTCGGGACTGTTACATATGGCTGATGCTAGTAGCGCCACTATGAGGATGCAAATCAGATTGGTTTAAATAAACGCCGCAACGGTAGTGAGCGTTCAATACCTTTGGATATGGTGAATTCATTTGAGTCAATAATGCCTTTAGGGCAACAAGGAAGCCAGTATCAGCACCTCATTGAGGTTATTTAATAGGGCTTACTTTTGCGGTACTGCAGGAAGACTTGGGAGGAATTCAGCCACTGTACGTTATTGCTGGCAACGGTGGTCATGAGAATGTACGGTCGCAAGAAGGTCGGGCTCCGGACGGCTACGTGGCACTACCGAGAGGATTTTATCGTGTGCGTTGTATGGGTCTGGCGCATCGTGCGGCATGTGCAGCAGCAATTTGAACAGAACTTGGTACACAGTGACACAACGAATTGCATATCGGTTACTTCAAGGACATCTCAGACCCACACGCCTTTTGCCGTCATTTGCGACTTCAACGGCGTCAAGCGACAACTCATTCAAAGGCAGGGTAGAGACTTCTTGTGTTTAATGATGAAAGCTGGTTCTGCCTCGGTGTCATTGATGGCCATGTGTTGGTTTCAAGGATGCAAGTTGAGGGCCAGAACCCAACCTGTCTGCATGCTAGACACACTGGACCTAAACCTGGAGTTGTGGTCTGGAGTGCGATTTCATATGACAGCGTCAGTCTGGTGATTCGACCTGCTGTGCTACCATTTATGAACAGAATTCCAGGCGGTATTTTCCAACAGGATAATGCTCGCCCAGGTGCTACTGTTGTAGACCAACACGTTATACACAGTCACGACATAATGTTTTGATCCGCCCGATCGCCAGATCCGTCCCAATAGAGCACATATGGTTCACCCACAACCAGCATTAACTGTCCCTGTATTAAGCAAGGAAGTGCAACGGACATGGAACTCTATCCTACAAACTGACAGCCGACACCTTTACAACACAATGCATTCACGTTTGCATGCTTGCATTCAACATTCCGGCACCGGTTGCTAATGTACACTACTGGCCATTAAAATTGCTGCACCATGAAAATGACGTGCTACAGACGCGAAATTTAACCGACAGGAAGAAGATGTTGTGATATGCAAATGATTAGCTTTTCAGAGCATTCACACAAGATTGGCGCCCGTGGCGACACCTACAACGTGCTGACATGAGGAATGTAACCGATTTCTCATACAGAAACTGCAGTTGTCTGGTCAAACGTTGTTGTGATGCATCGTGTAAGGAGGAGAAATGCGTACCATCACGTTTCCGACTTTGATGAAAGTCGCATTGTAGCCTACCGCGATTGCGGTTTATCGTATCGCGACACTGCTGCTCGCATTGGTCGAGATCCAATGGATGTTAGCAGAATATGGAATCGGTGGGTTCAGGAAGGTAATACGGAACGCCGTGCTGGATCCCAACGCCCTCGTATCACTATCAGTCGAAATGACAGGCGTCTTATCCGCATGGCTGTAACGGATCGTGCAGCCACGTCTCGATTCCTGAGTCAACAGATGGGAACGTTTGCAAGACAACAAACATCTGCACGAACAGTTCGACGATGTTTGCAGCGCCGGCCGGTGTGGCCGTGCGGTTCTAGGCGCTTCAGTCTGGAACCGCGTGACCGCTACGGTCGCAGGTTCGAATCCTGCCTCGGGCATGGCTGTGTGTGATGTCCTTAGGTTAGTTAGGTTTAAGTAGTTCTAAGTTCTAGGGGACGACCACAGATGTTAAGTCCCATAGTGCTCAGAGCCATTTGAACCATTTGATGTTTGCAGCAGCATGGACTATCAGCTCGGAGACCATGGCTGCGGTTGCCCTTGATGCTTCATCACAGACACGAGCGCCTGCGATGGTGTACTCAACGACGAACCTGGGTGCACGAATGGCAAAACGTCATTTTTTCGGATGAATCCAGGTTATGTTTACAGCATCATCATGATCGCATCCATGTTTCGAACATAGCGGTGAGCGCACATTGGAAGCGTGTATTCGTCATCACCATACTGGCATATCACCTGGCGTGATGGTATGGGGTGTCATTGGTTACACGTCTCGGTCACCTCTTGTTCGTACAGACGGCATTTTGAACAGTGAACGTTACATTTCACATGTGTTACGACCCGTGGCTCTACCCTTCATTCGATCCCTGCGAAACCCTACATTTCAGCAGGATAATGCACGACCGCATATTGCAGGTCCTGTACGGGCCTTTCTGGATACAGAAAATGTTCGACTGCTGCCCTGGCCAGCACATTCTCCAGGTCTCTCACCAATTGAAAACGTCTGGTCAATGGTTGCCGAGCAACTGGCTCGTCACAATACTCCAGTCACTACTCTTGATGAATGGTATCGTGTTGAAGTTGCATGGCCAGCTGTACCTGTGCACGCCATCCAAGCTCTGTTTGACTCAATGCCCAGGCGTATCAAAGCCGTTATTACGGTCAGAGGTGGTTGTTCTGGGTACTGATGTCTCAGGATGTATGCACCCAAATTGCGTGAACATGTAATCACATGTCAGTTCTAGTACAATATATTTGTCCAATGAATACCTGTTTATCATCTGTATTTCTTCTTGGTGTAGCAATTTTAATGGCCAGTAGTGTAACAACTTTTCACATTACAATGGCTTAAAAAAATGGTTCTGAGCACTATGGGGCTTAACTTCTGCGGTCATCAGTCCCCTAGAACTTAGAACTACTTAAACCTAACTAACCTAAGGACATCACACACATCCATGCCCGAGGCATACAATGGCTTATCTTGTACTTACAATAACCTGTCATCTTGAAATGTCAGTCAATTAAATTTGTTACCTAGACAACTGTATTCCCGAAATTTTATTACTCTACATAATTATTTGATGTTGTGATTTTTATCCATCAGTTTATTTGCGTCAGGTTCCGAGCCTAAGGCCAGATGTGACAGCGACGAACTGGAGACGCCTTCCGTGTGAGCTCACAGCACGTAGGTCACAGAAGGCCTGCGTGGTTCGCGTCGCTCCGTGCAGGGACAGAAGTAGCAGCAGTGCCCCTGGGGGAACCCGGCACTGTGCCGGAAGTTCCGCAGCAGGCAGCAGTCAACACGCAGTGCGGCAAACGCGACGCGCATGCGTGCCCTTCACGGCTTGATGCGTCTTGTAAGAGGCTGCTGGGGGCTGCCACGTGGATGCGCTGGTGACTCCTAGGGGGCCGGCGAGCTGAGGAGCTGCGGCAGAATGCACAGCAGGAGGAGAGGCGCCGTACCCTTGGGAGGACAGCGTCTGCGACAGCCTGCGCTTGCACCTGGTGTTGAGGCATTCCATGGAAGGGACGTAGATGTTATCTACCTCATTTACATAAATAACACGACAGAATATAATTCACGAAGTACCAATATCAAATGCCTGTTAGCCTACGAGAAGCAAAACGTTTTGTGTGTCTGCTCTTCAGTCCTGAGACTGGTTTGATGCAGCTCTCCATGCTACTCTATCCTGTGCAAGGTTCTTCATCTCCCAGTACCTTTGCTACCTACATCCTTCTAAATCTGCTTTATGTATTCATCTCATGGTCCCCCTCTACGATTTTTACCCTCCACGCTGCCCTCCAATACTAAACTGCTGATTGCGTGATGCCTCTGAATATGCCCTACCAACCGATCCCTTCTGTTCAATAACTCCTCATTAGTTATGTGACCTACCCATCTACCCGCAGCATTCTTCTGTAGCACCACATTTCGAAAGCTTCTATTCTCTTCTTGTCTAAACTATTCATCGTCCACGTTTCACTTCCATACACGGCTACACTCCAAACAAATACTTTCAGAAACGACTTCCTGACACTTAAATCAATACTCGATGTTAACAAATTTCTCTTCTTCAGAAACGCTTTCCTTGCCATTGCCAGTCTACATTTTATATCCTCTCTACTTCGACCATCATCAGTTATTTTGGTCGCCAAATAGCAAAACTCTTTTACTACTTTAAGTGTCTCATTTCCTACTGCATCACCCGACTTAATTCGACTACATTCCTCTATCCTCGTTTTGCTTTTGTTGATGTTCATCTTATATCGTCTTTTCAAGACACTGTCCATTCCGTTCAGCTGCTCTTTCAGGTCTTTTGCTGTCTCTGACAGAATTACAATGTCATCGGCGAACCTTAAAGTTTTTCTTCTCCATGGATTTTAATTCCTACTCCGAATTTTTCTTTTGTTTCCTTTACTGCTTGCTCAATATACAGATTGAATAACATCGGGGAGAGGCTACAACCCTGTCTCACTCCCTTCCCAACCACTGCTTCCCTTTCATGCCCCTCGACTCTTATAACTGCCATCTGGTTTCTGTACAAATTGTAAATAGCCTTCGCTCCCTGTATTTTACCCCTGCCACCTTCATAATTTGAAAGAGAGTATTTCAGTCAATGTTGTCAAAAGCTTTCTCTAAATCTACAAATGCTAGAAACGTAGGTTTGCCTTTCCTTAATCTATTTTCTAAGGTAAGTCGTAGGGTGAGTATTGCCTCACCTGTTCCAGCATTTCTACGGAATCCAAACTGATATTCCCCGAGGTCAGCTTCTACCAGTCTTTCCATTCGTCTGAAAAGAATTCGTGTTAGTATTTTGCAGCCGTGGCTTATTAAACTAATAGTTCGGTAATTTTCACATCTGTCAACGTTCACTTTCTTTGGGACTTTTAATGTTACCAAATAGTTTCACGTTTCATTCATATGCTCCAGTTGCTCAAGAATCAGATAGGAATGTAGTAGTAGTACGAAGTTTTATATAAATTTGGAATCGTCACCTTTATCCACATAATTGCATGATGTCCCGGTTTCTTCTCCTTCCTCGATCTAACAATCTTCTAATCACTAATCCTGCAACCATTCCTGCCATTGTCTAAACTTATTCTTTGGTTAACTTCACCAGCCCTGCCAGAATCACCGGTTCAGTTATCCCGCGTTTTTTCTCCGGTTAGGCGTTATTGCATGTTCGTACAACATGTTTTTCGCGCTGTTCCGAGAACAGAACTTAAGCGGCTGATAACAGGTGACTGTGCAACTGGTCCTTAGTCATACAGCGTTCAGGCAAAAATTTTCCGTTAAAATTTCATTTTCTTGGATACACTGAGAAAATAATGTGTAATCTTTATTACCTGTTATTCCTGTTAGTCGTTGATTTCAATTCTGGTAGTTTGAAACTATGGATTTCGCTAATACTTATAACAACGCTTATTATTGGGACACCCAGTCACCCACATAAACAAACAGCGATTGCCTTTCACCCATTCGTGCCGCGCGGTATTAGCCGAGCGCTCGCCGGCACGGTAGCTCAGCGTGTTCGTTCAGAGGGTTAGCAGCCATCTGTAATAAAAAAAAACTGAGTTAATAGATCAACAACGAACTTAAACGGATGTCTTATGACGCCCGCCCCGAGCAGATGCAACGAACGAAAGCGAACAAAATCAAATAAAAAAAAAAAAGCAGTCTAAGGCGCTGCAGTCATGGACTGTGCGGCTGGCCCCTGCGGAGGTTCGAGTCCTCCCTCGGGCATGGGTGTGTGTGTTTGTCCTTAGGATAATTTAGGTTAAGTAGTGTGTAAGCTTAGGGACTGATGACCTTAGCAGTTGTCCCATAAGATTTCACACACATTTGAACATTTTTCACCCATTCGCGTTTATTCAGATCAGCCCCGTGTAGCCTCATCCCCTTTTGTCTGCAGGAAAGTTTTTTATTTCTAGGTGCGACGGGGATTCCTCTGGCAGAGACGTCACGTGCACTATCCACGCATTCAAAAATCAGCTTATGATTCGTTCAGAAATCAACTTAGAATGTATTCAAAAATATTCAATAACTGGTAGGGATGCGTTTAAATATCATATGAACAGTCGATAGACCAACGTGCGCCTTATGCTAGGCGCTTTGTGAAACAAGGTTTTTTTTTAGTTCAGATATATGGATTTGGCGGGTCCTGAAATTGCTGAATTGCTGACTGAGGCAATTTTGCCAAACCCCCCTCCCCCCAACTCCCCCTACATCCTGGCCTGACTCACTGCAACAGAAAGACACCTCTACACACCCTAATAACTACTATAGAAGGAAAGAAAGACAATCCAAAATCAAAACATTCAGGGTAGCCCAATAATAAATCTTTGAATATTTTAGTACTTCCTAATACAAGTTAAAATGTAATTTGGAAATATTTATGTTCGAAAGAACCTGTTTATGATGTCAGTATAAAATTTTATAAATGTATACTGTATTACTGAGCAAATGTGTTGCCCTCATCCCACCCTTCACCTATGTTTTGTATTGTCCTCAACTAACAACAAACTGTAATGATCATCAAAAGTTCTGTATGTATCAATGTTTGCACACGTATATCTAATTTATAGTACGCGGTCTGATGGCTTTATAACATTACGTTAAAATTTCTACAGAAGTTACTGAAGAAAAACCTTGCTGGAAACAACTTGTACTATGGGCCTTTAAAGATAAGTTCACTCTTAGAGTACAAACTATTTTCTGTTGTTACCATGTTGCATATCCCACAAATATTTGCTTAATTTACGTCTTTTCTCAACTGAAATTGTATAATATATTTATACCTTTGTTTAATGATACTGTTTGCTTTGTATACAAAAACATCGAATGTGAATCATGTGGGTTAAGCTCAAAATGTCATTAACAACATTATGAAGTGTGTCGGAGTGAATTGTTTGTAATATGTGTGCTTTTTACAATGCAACAGCCTATACGTCAACCTAGAAAGCCGTGTGGACCATAATGAAAAAAATAAAATAAAAAAATAAAAAAGGATCACCACCCATTGGAACGCATGTAAATGTATAAAAATGTTTCACCTTATATCTAAATAAATGCTGACACATTAGCATATTTTTATTACTTAAACAACACATAAAATAGCTCTAAATACTCAGATACTCTTTGTAGTAAAGGAGCAGACGACATGCTGCTGACCAAGACGTCATTCTTACTGGAAGTGTTAACCATGTGAAGGTGGACATGGTAGTTCCAAACCGGTTATGAAATCGAAATACAGCATTTTAAGAATATTTCTGGCTGGTTGCGTTATTCGCCAACAATCATTAATGGGTGCTTATTTCACAAGATCCAACATGGACAAAATAACTATATTTAATTTCTTATATGCTATTTATCATCAACATAGTTCATTTTAGTAATATTTTTCAGTACTGTTCATTTTTATCGAACCTAGTTATAAAATTGGCTAGACCTGCATAGAGAAAATTGTCGAAAGGTAGTTATATGGGAGAGGCGTGCAGCTTTGACAGTTCTGCCAAGGATGTAGGACCACACTGTCTTTTTTCACAAATTCCTCTCTCGCACCAACCTCTTCATCGCAGAGTAGCACTTGCAACCTACGTCCTCAATTATTTGCTGGATGTATTCCAGTCTCTGTCTTCCTCTACGGTTTTAACCCTCTACAGCTCCCTCTAGTACCATTGAAATCATTCTCTGATGTCTTAACAGATATCCCATCATTCTGTCCCTTCGCCCTGTCAGTGTTTTCTACATGTTCCTTTCCTCTCCGATTCTGCGTAGAGCCTCCTTATTCCTTATCAGTCCACTTAATTTTCAACATTGGTCTGTAGCACAACATCTCATATGCTTCGATTCTTTCCTGTTCCCACAGTCCATGTTTTACTACCATACACTGCTGTGTTCCAGACGTACATTCTCGGAAATTTCTTCCTCAAATTAAGGCTTATGTTTGATACTAGTAGGCTTCTCTTGAACAGGAATGCCATTTTTGCCAGTGCTAGTCTACTTTCGATGTCCTCCTTGCTTCGTCCGTAATTGGTTATTTTGCTGCCCAGGTAACATAATTCCATAACTTCATTCACTTTGTGACCTTCAAGTATGATGCTAAAGGTCGGATTGTAGCCTATCGTGATTGCAGTTTATCGTATCGCGAAATTGTTGCTCGCGTTGGTCGAGATCCAATGAGTGTTAGCAGAATATGGAATCGGTGGGTTCAGGAGGGTAATACGGAACGCCGTGCTGGATCCCAACAGCCTCTTATCACTAGCAGTCGAGATGACAGGCATCTTATCCGCGTGGCTGTAACGGATCGTGCAGCCACGTCTCGATCCCTGAGTCAACAGATGAGGATGTTTGCAAGACAACAACCATCTGCACGAACAGTTCGACGACGTTTGCAACAGCATGGACTATCAGCTCGAAGAACCACGGCTGCGGTTACCCTTGACGCTGCATCACAGACAGGAGCGCCTGTGATGGTGTACTCAACGACGAACCTAGGTGCACGAATGACAAAATGTCATTTTTCGGATGAATCCAGGTTCCGTTTACAGCGTCATTATGGTAGCATCCGTGTTTGGCGACATCGCGATGAGCGCACAATGGAAGGGTGTATTCGTCATCGCCATACTGGCGTATCACCCATCGTGATGGTATGGGGTGCCATTGGTTACACGTCTCGGTCACCTCTTGTTCGCATTAACGGCACTGTGAACAGTGGACGTTACATTTCAGATGTGTTATGACCCGTGGCTATACCCTTCATTCGATCCTTGCGGAGCCCTACATTTCAGCAGGATAATGCACAACGCATATTGCAGGTCCTGTACGGGCCTTTCTGGATACAGAAAATGTTCGACTGCTGCCCTGGCCAGCACATTCTCTAGATCTCACCAATTGAAAACGTCTGGTCAATGGTGGCAGAGCAACTGGCTCGTCACAATACGCCAGTCACTACTTTTGATGAACTGTGGTATCGTGTTGAAGCTGCATGGGCATCTGTACCTGTACACGCCACCCTAGCTCTGACTCAATGCCCAGGCGTAGCAAGGCCGTTATTACGGCCAGAGGTGGTAGTTCTGGGTACTGATTTCTCAGGATCTATGCACCCAAATTGAGTGAAAATGTAATCACATGTCAGTTCTAGTATAATATATTTGTCCAATGAATACCTGCATTTCTTCTTGGTGTAGCCATTTTTATGGTCAGTAGTGTATTGTTCTTCACTTCCATTCAGGATAGCAGTGTCATCTGCGAATCGTATCAGTGATATTGTTTCACCTCGAATTTTAATTTAACTCCTGAAACTTTCTGTTCTTTCCATCATTGCTTCTTCGATGTGCAGATTGAACACTAGGGGGAAAGACTACATCACTGTCTTACATCCTTTTCAATCCGAGCCCTCGTTCTTGGACGTCTATTCTGCACATATTGTGTATTACCCGTCTCTTCCTATAGAGTACCCTTATTTTTCTCAGAATTTCGAACATCTTGCACCATTTTATATTGTCAAACGTTTTTTCCAGGTCGACAAATCCTATGAACTTATGTTGAATTTTCTTTAGTCTTGCTTCCATGATCAACCGCGACGTCAGAATGGCCTTTCGCGTGTCTTTTCCTTTTCTAAAACCAAGCTGATTGTCATTTAACACAACTTCAATTTTATTTTCCACACTGGTACAGCCCCGGTGTCGTAGCACAGAAGGGAATTTTAACAGTGATTTTTCAAGCGCACCGTCTCCAATAATATCGCATAGAAACCCTAACACATAATACAATGCATCTGCACCGCACTTCACATTGTTTTACGGACTATGTATGTAGATATAGATGTAGCTTGTAGTTGGCGTAATAGGGATTTGACATTGGTGCTTTGTTTATTATATTCTGTCTTGTTATTTATGTAAATGAGGTACATAAAAATGACCATTTGTGCCAAAACTATCTCGCTTGTTTTGGGTATGTTACAACTACTGCAATATTAGACAGGCGTATTTCGTTTTATCTAGCAAGCAGTGACAAAATAGACGTAGTCAAATCGAGATACCACACCGCTATTGGGGACTAATCATATTAACAGTTTTTTTCGTTATTAGAACACGGGATTTTGGTTTTACGTGGAGCAAAGTGTTTGACGAGCTTTGATAAGGTAACAGATTCTTTCTCAGAAAAGAAAGCACGCCGTGATAAGCTTTAGCGAGATTACAGATAGAAAAATGCTGGGACGTAAGGATTCACGAAACGTGTACTGTCTTGCTCGTTTCTTGTCTTTACTGTTTTCATGTTTCCTATACTTAATTGCCTCCCCCCATGAACCATGGACCTTGCAGTTGGTGCGGAGGCTTGCGTGCCTCAACGATGCAGATAGCCGTACCGTAGGTGCAACCACAACGGAGGGGTATCTGTTGAGAGGCCAGACAAACGTGTGGTTCCTGAAGAGGGGCAGCAGCCTTTTCAGTAGTTTCAGGAGCAACAGTCTGGGTGATTGACTGATCTGGCCTTGTAACACTAACCAAAACGGCCTTGCTGTTCCGGTACTGCGAACGGCTGAAAGCAAGGGGAAACTACAGCCGTAATTTTTCCCGAGGGCAGCTATACTGTATGGTTAAATGATGATGGCGTCCTCTTGGGTAAAATATTCCGGAGGTAAAATAGTCCCCCATTCGGATCTCCGGCCGGGGACTACTCATGGGGACGTCGTTATCAGGAGAAAGAAAACTGGCGTTCTACGGATCGGAGCGTGGAATGTCAGATCCTTTAATCGGGCAGGTAGGTTAGAAAATTTAAAAAGGGAAACGGATACGTTAAAGTTAAAGTGCGGTGGCAGGAGGAACAAGACTTCTGGTCAGGTGAATACAGGGTTATAAATACAAAATCAAATAGGGGTAATACAGGAGTAGGTTTAATAATGAATAAAAAAATAGGAGTGCGGGTAAGCTACTACAAACAGCATAGTGAACGCCTAACTGTGGCCAAGATAGACACAAAGCCCATGCCTACTACAGTAGTACAAGTTTATATGCCAACTAGCTCTGCAGATGACGAAGAAATTGAAGAAATGTATGATGAGGTAAAAGAAATTATTCAGGTAGTGAAGGGAGAGGAAAATTTAATAGTCATGGGTGACTGGAATTCGACAGTAGGAAAAGGGAGAGAAAGAAACATAGTAGGTGAATATGGATTGAGGCTAAGAAATGAAAGAGGAAGCCGTCTGGTAGAATTTTGCACAGAGCAATACTTAATCATAGCTAACACTTGGTTCAAGAATCATAAAAGAAGGTTGTATACATGGAAGAATCCTGGATATACTAAAAGGTATCAGATAGATTATATAATGGTAAGACAGAGATTTAGGAACCAGGTTTTAAATTGTAGGACATTTCCAGGGGCAGATGTGGACTCTGATCACAGACTATTGGTCATGAACTGTAGATTAAAACTGAAGAAATTGCAAAATGGTGGGAATTTAAGGAGATGGGATTTGGATAAGCTGACTGAACCAGAGGTTGTACAGAGTTTCAGGGACAGCATAAGGGAACAATTGACAGGAATGGGGGAAAGAAATACAGTAGAAGACGAATGGGTAGCTCTGAGGGATGGAGTAGTGAAGGCAGCAGAGGATCAAGAAGGTACAAAGACGAGGGCTAGTAGAAATTCTTGGGTAACAGAAGAAATATTGAATTTAATTGATGAAAGGAGAAAATATAAAAATGCAGTAAATGAAGCAGGCAAAAATGAATACAAACGTCTCAAAAATGAGATCGACAGGAAGTGCAAAATGGCTAAGCAGGCATGGCTAGAGGACAAATGTAAGGATGTAGAGACTTATCTCACTAGGGGTAAGATAGATACAGCCTACAGGAAAATTAAAGAGACCTTTGGAGAAAATAGAGCCACTTGTATGAATATCAGGAGCTCAGTTGGAAACCCAGTTCTAAGCAAAGAGCGGAAAGCGGAAAGTTGGAAGGAGTATATATAGGGTCTATACAAGGGCGATGTACTTGAGAACAATATTATGGAAATGGAAGAGAATGTAGATGAAGATGAAATGGGAGATACGATACTGCGTGAAGAGTTTCACAGAGCACTGAAAGACGTGCGTCGGAACAAGGCCCAGGGAGTAGACAACATACCATTAGAACTACTGACGACCTTGGGAGAACCATTCTAGACAAAACTCTACCATCTGGTGAGCAGGATGTACGAGACAGCCAAAATACCCTCAGACTTCAAGAAGAATACAATAATTCCAATCCCAAAGAAAGCAGGTGTTGACAGATGTGAAAATTACCGAACTATCAGTTTAATAAGCCACAGCTGGAAATACTAACGCTAATTATTTACAGACGAATGGAAAAACTTGTAGAAGCCGACCTCGGGGAAGATCAGTTTGGATTCCGTAGAAATTTTGGAACACGTGAGGCAATACTGACCTTACGACTTATCTTAGAAGAAAGATTAAGGAAAAGCAAACCTACGTTTCTAGCATTTGTAGACTTAGAGAAAGCTTTTGACAATGTTGACTGGAATACTCTCTTTCAAAAGCTAAAGGTGGCAGGGGTAAAATACAGGGAGCGAAAGGCTATGTACAATTTGTACAGAAACCAGGTGGCAGTTATAAGAATCGAGGGTCATGAAAGGGAAGTAGTGGTTGGGAAAGGAGTGAGACAGGGTTGTAGCCTCTCCCCGATGTTATTCAATCTGTATATTGAGCAAGCAGTAAAGGAAACAAAAGAAAAATTCGGAGTAGGTATTAAAATCCAGGGAGAAGAAATAAAAACTTTGAGGTTCGCCGATGACATTGTAATTCTGTCAGAGAAAGCAAAGGACTTGGAAGAGCAATTGAACGGAATGGACAGTGTCTTGAAAGGAGGATGTAAGATGAACATCAACAAAAGTAAAACGAGGATAATGGAATGGAGTCGAATTAAGTCGGGTGATGCTGAGGGAATTAGATTAAGGAAATGAGTCACTTAAAGTAGTATAGGAGTTTTGCTATTTGGGGAACAAAATAACTGACGATGGTCGAAGTAGAGAAGATATAAAATGAAGACTGGCAATGGCACGGAAAGCGTTTCTGAAGAAGAGAAATTTGTTAACATTGATTATAGATTTAAGTGTCAGGAAGTCGTTTCTGAAAGTATTTGTATGGAGTGTAGCCAAGTATGGAAGTGAAACATGGACGATAAATAGTTTGGACAAGAAGATAATATAAGCTTTCGAAATGTGGTGCTACAGAAGAATGTTGAATATTAGGTGTGTAGAACACGTAACTAATGAGGAGGTATTGAATAGGATTGGTTAGAAGAGAAGTTTGTGGCACAACTTGACTAGAAGAAGGGACCGGTTAGTAGGACATGTCCTGAGGCATCAAGGGATCACAAATTTAGCATTGGAGGGCAGCGTGGAGGGTAAAAATCGTAGAGGGAGACCAAGAGATGAATACACTAAGCAGATTCAGAAGGATGTAGGTTGCAGTAGGTACTGGGAGATGAAGGAGGTTGCACAGGATAGATTAGCATGGAGAGCTGCATCAAACCAGTCTCAGGACTGAAGACCACAACAACAACAACATACTTAATTGTATATTGCACGAAAGAGAACGTAATTAGCTAACAGACAGGGAGATGGAGAGGCACCACAGGACATTTTATTTTCCACTCTCCAGAATATAGTTTTGATAGCTTCCATTGCAAAGTATGCACCTTTGAGTTGGACAGAGCGAAATACAGTGACGTGCGATAAAATAAAGCAGTGTGAAGTGGCGTGCCACTGCACTTTAGCCACTTAAGACCAAATAACATGCTTTACATTTCCTCTAACATATATTTTTTATATTTCAAAGCCTTCAGAAAGATATGTGCTACAAAATGAATATACTTTTGAAAAATAGTTCTTTTTTAATTTTTGACGTCGTACTTCAAACGCTCAAGGGGGAAGGGGAGGGGGTGCCACAATAATGTTTTTGCCCCGTTTCGAAAATATTGTAGATGCGGGGCTGCAATGAGGACATTCTTGTAAAGATTTATGACTTTTATACGTCCATCTTGTGGTTAATTTGTGTGTACAGTCCAAGGAAATTATGTAGAAACTATTTATTAAGGCACTGAAGTAAAGCATTTCAAGAGTATTTGTGGCTCTCTGCATTATTTACTAACAATTAAATGTAGCATTTTAGTAAATAATTTATAAACGGTGCAACATTTCTAAAGAAACTGAAAGTACAGTAAAATCTATTTTTTGCTCTTTAGATTAGATTAGATCAGATTAATTATTCATTTCATAGACCCACAAAAGAGGGGATCCTCCTGGGTGTGGAACATGTCAGATAAACACATTACAAAAATGTAATTAGAAAAACGTGGGTTTCATTAATTTTAATGATCCTCAGTCAATAAACAGTAAAATTATGTACATGAATTAAAATTAAACTTCTAATATGTACAGATTTAATACTTACATCTGCTTTCACTAAATCCATCACTCACACAGTAGCTAGTTACTTGGCTTTTAGAACCAAGTATTGTCAAAAATTATAGTAAATTATTCATTTCAATGATCCTCAGTTAAGAACAGTCAAATTATGTACAAGATTTAAAATTAAACTTCCACTATTTACAGACTTAAGACTTCATCTTCTTTCCATACATCCATCATTCACACAGTAGGTAGTTACTTGTCTGTTATAACCAAGTATTGTCAAAAATTAAAGTATAATAAATTTTCATTAAAATGGACTACTGCACTTGTTGAGACATTCATGAATGGAATAGAAGGAGTTGGCCGCCAAAAATTCTTTTAAGCTATTTTTTCAATTGTGCCTTGTCTGAAACTAAACTGTTAATGGTTGCTGGTAACTTATAGAAAATATGCGTTGCTGAATACTGGACTCCTTTCTGGGCTAGAGTAAGTGATTTTATATCTTTATGTATATTGTTATTACTCCTAGTATTGATACTGTGTACTAGATTAACGTACATTGCATTTAGCATGACGTATGTCAGTGAAATCAACCTTAGTCACTGTGTCCTATTCTATCACCAAGCTACGTAAATTTGACAGTCTGCTTTCACTTCTCTCAACTTAAGTTGAGCGGGTTATAGCTGTCTATAGGAACAACGAAGAACAACGCCATCAACTCTATTTATCAGTCACAGAAGGCTTATTCTTGACTTATTTTCACGTGTCACATCATACCAAAAGTTGGGAGCAGTAAAGTACTGGCTGGAGGAGCAATTAAATTATATAGAAACCCCCTCTCCCTTTTTTTGCTTGCTTCCTCTCTCAACCAGTCTAGCTGCAATCCTCTGTCGCCAGAACTTAGCAAAAATCCGGAGCTTTCGCTGAAAGAGCATATTTGCTTCAGTAGTCTCACGACGATTCAGATCTTACGGGAAGAGGAAGAGAGAGAGAGACAGAGACAGACAGAGAAAGAGAGAGAGAGAGAGAGACAGAGAGAGCATTAGAAGGATTTACATGTGTATGATAAGCCTCTTCCTTGGAAAATTTTCTGTCATTCATACCTACTTTGTGTCAATACAGATGACGTGTCACTGATCCCATTTGTACTAAGACTGCAGTACATGCGAGGTGCTTAGTTGCTTCCACAACCACGAGTGGAATGCGTTAAGTTCTGAATAACGCTCACCAACTTGCAGTCTTCTGTAGTTGCCTCCTGCGCAGAAAGCAGCATCGTTTTGTGAGGCTCTAATAAACTCTGTGTAAATAATTTAATTTTTAATTTGTTTGTTTGTACGAGATGCCACTCGCTTTTTATTAGCAGAATACGAGAAACTGCACGATTATATTCCACTTTATGAATCACAAATTCATTTTCGTAATTACTATCAAATTGATCTCAATTACATATCCAAATAACTAGAGATTACTAATTAAGTTCATAAACGATACCGACAAAGGCACACAACATGTGTATCTTCCGAGGCTGCCGAAACAGCTGATCTTACAGTCGAACCACTTCACCGGCCATCCAGTTTCGGCGCAATCCGAAGAGCTCCGAAGTGCTTTTCGTTTAGCTGCTGTTTATTATTCTGCTCGAAATTAGCACTTCTGAAATGATAGAATGATGGTCTTCTACTGAGAGGTGTTTTTATATGAAATGCAAGTAAATTCACTGTTTAATTTTTCTAACATTAAGAACAGAAGCTTATCACTTTGGCGCGCTGCCTCCGAACGTAGAATCCAACCGCAGAGGAAAACCACAAGTTATGACGATAGCTGTAACGAGCAACCAATCTGTCATCGGTACCTCACATCACACTACGTCATCTTCCTACTGCTGCCTTCTCAACCGCTCTAAGGAGAGCTTCTTTTAGATGAATATGATGGCTGTAAAGCCAAAGATATTACAGTCTTACGATGTGGTAACGAAGTAAGAGGAAAAACTCCGTTGTAGAACATCAGTTAGCAGTGTAGGCAATAGTCGTGTGAACCAAGCGCACTGTTCCCAATATACCACCTTAATTATAAACGTCCGATCTCTAGAAATCGTTCCTTTATGACGCTGTTCTGACGAAAAGACAATGTAGAAATGACACTTTGACAGCTACTGTTTAAAGTCGCGGGCCGAAAGGAAGGCTTCTTTTCGAAAGCAGAAGATAGAAAAATGAAGGTGTTCAGGTTAATTTTTATACCGCCATTTTCCTGGTTTGTTGCCGGACAGTATTTGCGCTCTTGTCGGAGACCCATCTCGCCATCCCCTCAGTACGGCCCACGAGAGCGGTGGGTAGGGGCTGATTTACAGACCCTTCACTTAAAGCCGGTTCTTAAAACTTTGTAAGTAGAATTTCGTAGGACAGTTGGCGTCTTTTCTGAAGCGTGTGCAAAATAAACAAGTGACTGACGCAGAAACTGTTTTATTTATATTGATCAACAGTCCCAGCCCTGATAATGCCGTCTCTTGTGGTCGAAATATTTATTCGTTACTCAGATATGTGTATAAGTTCGGAACATCCAGGTGTGACTCAATGATGCTGTGATCAGGGGAGGTGGCAAGGTGAGGGGGGGGGGGTGTTGGGGATATTGAGACCCCCCCCCCTCCCAATGGAGTAACATATTACACTGGATAAAATGACTTCAGAAATCAGTGAATATATTACTTCAACAGATTCAATCATTCTTTTAATAACTATGTAGCAATATATGTTGCAATGTATTTCTAGCAAGGTTTAAAGAACTGTGACAAGCAGTTTTTCCCTAATTAATATGTTTGACTTCAAATATTTGGGACTATTCCTGTCACCGAAAGCACTCCTGAACAATGCTCCTCTACTTTGAGGCGAATAAATTATTTTCGTAACACAATGGGGCAGGTGAGATTAAATGGATTGGCTCTTGCAAATATCCATAAAGAAAGAGACGTGGACATTGAAAATATCACTGACATATTTAGGAAAAAGAAATAGTGACGAATGAGCACGACAAATTGGGCAGAAGACGGAAATATCCATTGAATTTGGTTACAGAATTTTTTTGTATTAATGTCAAGTTCACGTTTTTACTTTTTTGTTTTCTTCCGTATTCAGAAAATTAATGAAAACTTATTCGTTGTGGGTTGACCTTTTTTATGGTTTATGTAATTTATAAAATCTCCCATGTTAAAATAAGTTTTTTTTACCCTGAACTCCGAAACAGTTACCAAAAACTACTTTGAGCAAAAGCAAATTTTACCATTTCGTCGGTGGAGGACCCCAGCTCTCCTTTTGTTAAGTGATATTCCATTCCCTCAACCCCCCCCCCCCCCCCCTCTCTCTCTCTCCTTGACCGCCTTCTAGAATCACTCCTGGTTGTGATCATAACACGAGCCTGCATTTTCTTAAATCCATAATTTCGTATTTCTAAACATTTAAAACAAGTTGACAATCTTGGTGCTACTTCGAAATCATATCAAGATCGTGAAAGGATCTGCTGACTCAGTTATGGACAACTGTTGAAGTATTCGAGCTCCATCTTTTCATTTCCTCTCTCAGCGTCATGTAAACGACAAAGCCGCCACAAGTACTGTTCTGATACAGATATGAAACAGCGATTGTGATATTCAACTTAAGACTTGTATGGATGACTTATTTCTTTAATATTAGATTAGAGATTCGACATTATTTCGGATTTCGTTCCACCTTTGCGATTGTTCGTTCCGGGACCGGTTTCCTTATTAGTAAAAGTGACTCCCGAAAAGGCACGAAGAAATCAAATCGTGCTTCGAGCATTCCAATGTTCACTTTGGTCATTTTTGTTGGCCACAGGAGACAATTGTTTTGAATATTAGAACCCTCAAGTTTCAGCCTTTCTCAAGAAAAATTTTCATTCCTAGTCGCAGCGGTAAAATTTCTAGAAACTTTTGTCTCAAGAGACGTTTTCCTGTTCACAGTGAATGATAACAGTTTCACAAACACACTACTCACCACCGATAATTCTATTCTGCTTCGTGCGACTACATCTATATTAATGTTTATCTGCATATCCGAAAGAATAGACATTAATGACAACTCGAAATAAATTCGCTGAATGCGAGCATCTGGTTTCAGCTGTGTTAGGTAGTGAGATGCATCAAACCAGTCTCAGGACTGAAGACCACAACAACAACAACAGGTAGTGAGATATGAAAATCTGTGTCTGACCAGGACTCGAACAAGGATTTTCAGCTTTTCGCAAGCAGTCGCCTTAACCAGCTATCGGTGCACTTCTCCCGCACGGACCCAAACTTCCGTATGTCACGCTGTCCACATCCCATTGTGAGTTCGGTACGGGTAACAGGCTAATCCTTGGAAGGAAGAAGAAGAAGAAGAAGAAAAAGAAAAAGAAGAAGAAGTAGACGTCTATACCTTAGTTGGTTTCCACCATTTCTATTTTACTGTAAATATTCTGAATATGTTTGCTTTCACTGTATAGATTACCAGTACGCAGTTAAGTACTCAAATCCAAGAGCTGTCATATTGAAACCCTCAGCCATTGTCGATTTCTGCCGGGATTTTTAATCTGTTCTTGGTTAATACAGAATTCGTCTACACAGCTCTTAGGATCTATTTTTAGTAGCCCATCAAGTTATCTCCTTTGTTGCCCTTACGAGACTGATATCAAAAGCTTCATTTGCCAGTTTTGGCAATCTTTGTGGTACTAAGAACGCGATCTTTGAGGCGCGTCTTATACCTTGTGATTAGACCACCACGGTACTGAAATCGAGAGTGGGAGGGGATGTGGGCAACACCCATGTTAAAATAAGTTTTTTTTACCCTGAACTCCGAAACAGTTACCAAAAACTACTTTGAGCAAAAGCAAATTTTACCAATTCGTCGGTGGAGGACCCCAGCTCTCCTTTTGTTAAGTGATATTCCATTCCCTCAACCCCCCCCCCCCCCTCTCTCCTTGCCTGAGGGAGGACTCGGGATGGCTCCTTTGAAAGGGCACGGCCGACTTCCTTCCCTGTTCCGATGGGACCGATGACCTTACTGTGTGGTTCCTCCCACAAATCAACCAACTGGCCAGGAACGATAATTAGGAGGCTGTAGTATATTCCTGGATTATTCGCTTAGAGCTAGTTCTTGAAATATTGTAAGTAAGACACAAACCACTGAGTGAAATCTATCTTCAAGAGTCTGCCAGTTCAGTTTTTTCAGCATCTCTGTGAGATTTTCACACACATCAGGCAAATCTGTCACCATTCGTAACAGAAAAGAAACTGCTTTGAAACATAGCTTTCAGACCTAATTGTCCCGAAAGCACTAATTATGATAAATTACTAAAGAAGTAAATAGTTCAAAGGAAATAGTACATAAATTTCTCAGGTGGTTTAAACCGCGGGACTAAATTCAAAAAAGTAAATGCGCATAACGAGGCATCAACAAGGGAAACGGAAATTCAAAAAACTCAAGCCAGATGAGCTATAAAGTTTAGACGGTGATGCAGCTTTGCAAAATAACGAAAATAATAAAATACACGAATCGTCGACTGAAGAAGGGTAGCCGATTGTTAAGTGTGAAAGAAACAATAAAGAGAAGCAAAGCGAAAACAATTATGTAATGCCTTGAAAAAGACAGCTACTGATATCTACATATTCTGCTAACCACTATGAAGTGGATGACAGACTACCTCCATTGCACGATTTATTAATGATTCTTCCCGTTCCGTACACGTGTGGAGGGCTGGAAGAATGCCTGCTTAAATGTCTCTGTATGGGTGACAATATTACTCTATCCTTGTCTTCGTGATTCCTGCAGGAACGATACCGAGCGAGGTGGTGCAGTCGTTAGCAACGCTGTACGCGCATTCGGGAGAACGACGGTTCAAACTCGCGTCCGGCCATCCTGATTTAGGTTTCCCGTGATTCATGAAAATACCGGGATGGTTCCAATGTGTGTGAAATCTTATGGGACTTTACTGCTAAGGTCATCAATCCCTAAGCTTACACACTACGTAGCCTAACTTATCCTAAGGACAAACACAGACACCCATGCCTGAGGGAGGGCTCGGGATGGCTCCTTTGAAAGGGCACGGCGGACTTCCTTCCCTGTTCCGATGGGACCGATGACCTTACTGTGTGGTTCCTCCCACAAATCAACCAACTGGCCAGGAACGATAATTAGGAGGCTGTAGTATATTCCTGGATTATTCGCTTAGAGCTAGTTCTTGAAATATTGTAAGTAAGACACAAACCACTGAGTGAAATCTATCTTCAAGAGTCTGCCAGTTCAGTTTTTTCAGCATCTCTGTGAGATTTTCACACACATCAGGCAAATCTGTCACCATTCGTACTATCCTTCTTTATATACATTCTGTATCCACTGTTAGTTATATTTTTTACATATCCCACACACTTGAGCAATATTCCAGGATGGATCGCACGAGTGTAATGTTGTAAGTTCCCCTCTATGTGTTTTTGTATGAAATTTGGCCCAGGTTTACGTCCTGTTCTATAAAAGGTCTACCTGTTACCAAACCTATGCACCCACAAACTGTTATCAAACTTAAACTCGTATGCTAACCTTTGATATGCTAACCTTTGAACAGAACCTAATTTGAATCGAACTGTGTCTGGTCTGAATGCAAGTTGTCTTTATATTAATGCGCAACTGAAGTAAAACAATTACCTGTTCCTAATCAAAATTTCCGCTAGATTTCTAGATTTTAAAATAAAATTTCCAAAAAATGTTCAAACTGTTGCATACCACGTGGTGCAGTGTGGTAATGCGTCATGATAAATCTTCTTTAAACAGTGGGATGGGAGAGTAACAATTCCTATGAAATGATATTCCTAGACAAAGATTTTAGAATGAAATACACTACTGGCCATTAAAATTGGTACACCACGAAGATAACGTGCTACAGACGCGAAATTTAACTGACAGGAAGAAGACGCTGTGATATGCAAATGGTTAGTTTCTCAGACCATTCACACAAGTTTGGCGCCGGTGGCGACACCACAACGTGCTGACGTGAGGAAAGTTTCCAAACGATTTCTCATACAGAAGCAGCAGTTGACAGGCGTGGCCTGGTGTAACGTTGTTGTGATGCCTCGTGTAAGGAGGAGAGATGCGTACCATCACGTTTCCGACTTTGATAAAGGTCGGATTGTAGCCTATCGCGATTGCGGTTTATCGTATCGCGACATTGGAGCTCGCGTTGGTCGAGATCCAATGACTGTAGGCAGAATATAGGGTCGGTGGGTTCAGGAGGGTAATACGGAACGCCGTGCTGGATCCCAACGGCCTCGTACCACTAGCAGTCGAGATGACAGGCATCTTATCCGCATGGCTGTAACGGATCGTGCTTCCAAGTCTCGATCCCTGAGTCAACAGATGGGGACGTTTGCAAGACAACAACCATCTGCACGAACAGTTGGACGACGTTTGCAGCAGCGTGGACTATCAGCTCGGAGACCATGGCTGCGGTTACCCTTGACGCTGCGTCACAGACAGGAGCGCCTGCGATGGTGTACTCACCGACGAACCTGGATGCACGAATGTGCAAAACGTCATTGATCCGCATGAATCCAGGTTCTGTTTACGGCATCATGATGGCCGCTTCCGTGTTTGGCGACATCGCGGTGAACACACATTGTAAGTGTGTATTCGTCATCGCAATACCGGCGTATCACCAGGTACGATGGTATGGGGTGCCATTGGTTACACGTCTCGGTAACCTCTTGTTCACATTGACGGCACTCTGAACAGTGGACGTTACATTTCAGATGTGTTACGGCCCATGACTCTACTCTTCATTCGATCCCTGCGAAACCCTACATTTCAGCAGGATAATGCACGACCGCATGTTGCAGGTCCTGAGCGGGCCTTTCTAGATAAGAAAATGTTCGACTGCTGCCCTGGCCAGCACATTCTCCAGATCTCTCACCAATTGAAAACGTCTGGTCAATGGTGGCCGAGCAACTGGCTCGTCACAATACGCCAGTCACTACTCTTGATGAACTGTGGTATCGTGTTTAAGCTGCATGGGCGGCTGTACCTGTACACGTCATCCAAGCTCTGTTTGACTCAATGCCCAGGATATCACGGCCGTTATTACGGCCAGAGGTTGATGTTCTGCGTACTGATTTCTCAGGATCTATTCACCCAAATTGCGTGAAAATGTAATCACATGTCAGGTCTAGTATAATATATTTGTCCAATGAATACCCGTTTATCATCTGCATTTCTTCTTGGTGTAGCAATTTTAATGGCCACTAGTGTATGTATTCAAAAGACAGCATATCCTCGTCTGATCTTCACGCATAACATTGGTCTGAACAATACTATGCTTAACAAAGTGAACAACGGTTTAAAAAGGGCGCAATGTAAACAGAGAATTTATCTAAAAGCCAAACAGCTTCATCAGTTGATATGTTAAATTACGACTCAGGGAAGTGGTGTGGTCCTTCTCTCAGATCTGAGCAAGTGAACGGAGTTAAGTAATTGACAGTAGTCATTCCGACAAACTAGCTGCGTATTGCTGCAGTCATACCTCAAACTTGTTCTCTCTAAAAACATAAATAGGAACATTATTCCAATGATATTTTCCTTTGAACTTTCAATGTATAGATCACATTCATCCTTGCTGACCTTTCTTCATCTGATGGATACAATCACAAGTCATCACAGCACTACTGAATACGTCCATCACCCGCCACACTTCAACTCAGAATGCATCAGACTGCTCACAGGCAAATACCGGGCCACAACGTGACCAAAGATTGCTTAATGGTAACAGAACTCTCTCTCTGACCGGTCCATCTTTGGCTTACAAAAATCAAAATGACATGCCCATCTTACATTGTAAGCTGTCTTGTGTAGAGTAACTGCATTTGGTAATATCCTACCAATTAATCGACGACGTCAGCCACCTGCGTTACCAGCTACTGAGCCTGTATAATCATTCCACTTCATATCTGTAGTATCGTAGCCTATCGACATTGTCGAAGCCGATGTCTGAGGAGGCCTCCGCTTACAGTTACCACAAGTGCATTTAATTACTTAAAGGACTGCCACACTGTTGACGATCAGTGTGGCAATCATTTCACACAAGTTGAGTACAATATATTTATTTAAGTACAGTTATGTCAACTAATCTTTTGCTTGCCTGCCTGGATTCGTATGGTGACAGATACCTTTGACCAACTTCCTCCTATTTAGTATTAGCAACGAGGACTTAACATTTAGAGAAGACAGAAACATGAAAGCAATGTAGTTGAGCTGAAACTATAAGCAGACACGTGTCGTGAAAACATACCCGGTTAAAGGAAGTGTTTCCAATAAACTTGGGCCTAAGAAGAAGTGATACATAAAGTTAGTAACAAACCTCTTGACCCATTTCGTATTATAACATCATTTGAAGGCAAAGGTCCATTCACAGTTCGACTACTTATTTCTTATTTTATTGATAAGTACGGGAGATTAAGGTACCTATTTTACAACTCTTGATATATTTGTAGTAATAAATCCCCAAATACGTACGTAATAAAATTCTGGACAACGGTTCAGTAAAACTGCACGTAATTGTTGTAGGAAGTTGCCCGCGACACTTACTTGTAGAAAATATACTTATTTTACTGTAATGACAGTTCTTTGAACCTATGCTCGCTGGCATGGGTTTTCTGTTCAAGTAGCCCCGTTATGCTTCGGATCAAAATGTGTTACTAGATTGTCTAATGAAATTTTACGGTTTTTGCAGATCACTTCTTCTACACTTTTTGTAGACGAGACTTTATTTAGTTTTAGCGATTTTAGGCTTTTCTGAGCTCTTTTGCTGCCAGTAACTATATCATTCATCTTCGCAGCCGTGCACGAATTAAACTTGGGCAGTAACCCTGAATCTTCCTTTCCAAATGACTATCATGACAGTAAAATAAATAGTTCCGTTAACATTGGTTATTATGTAGCAAAGAGAAATGATCTGTAAAAGGGCGACACCGTCAGAAACTTGTTAGTTCCAAGCCCTAAAAATTGCAATCGACAGACGGAGAAGTAGTCTGTTTTCTTCTTGTTTGTGAATATTAGAAAAAAAACTGCTCTTTTAAAGCCAGGGCTCATCAACGATTATTTGATGGCTTACCAGACGGGTGCCACTGCTTCACCACCAAAACTCTACAAGACACTATACAGTACTAGACACCCAGTAACCGTATCACATACTCATCTTCCCGAAAACTCAGCTACACTTGTGGATTTGTAACGCTACGCTCGGGCGCACGATACTGTTTAAAGCCTGTACTATAGTAAGTTGACGGGCTTCACCTTAAGAGAAAAGGATTTTTGTATAGACATTGACCGCGTGTACCTGAATGGAGGCAAATCAGACTTACACCCACTCAGTCATAACAATGATACGTCAAGCAACTCCGAAATGCAACTACACGTCAGGACGGACAGTTTCTTCCCTGTACAAGTTGATGTACGTTTGAGCATAACAACACGTAGTAACACTGCATAATATGGTAAATTTTAGAACCAGAAAATCTACTGAACTGATAATTTCACTTTCTGTACCAATATGGATAAACCATAAATACACAACATTACACTATAATGTTTATTACGAAACTTCGTACTGTCTATTGATCTGACTAAAATCGGGCATAGGTTACCCTAGAAATAGCACTTTCGAAACACACACACAATGTCAATTTTGATAACTGTAAAACACTGATAAATTTTTGGTTTTTTGTATTGGCTTTAACTTTGCTAGTCTAATCAGTTTAGAACACTTCAGAATTCAAATGAATAAAAAGGGGGGGGGGCTGAAACTGTTATGATCACTGTATTGAAACTATTAGCTATTGAAAGCATTAAGCACTCAAGATTTCCAATATATGAATTACTACTCTTTTTATCTTATTTCCTGCTCATTTAAAATACCATAATATCTGCCTCAAAATAATTAAACTTTATTACTAATTCAATTTCAAAATTATCTTCCAACTTTGTCAGACCTATGTTATTCGTCTATTATTTCATTAACAACAAAGTTCCTTAAACATCATTCTAACATAGCTAGGTCTGCAGGTAATTATTATTAACATAAACTTTGAATCTTCATCTCGGGACACTCGGATTGCACAACATGTGGAAAGGACCCTGTCTAGGTTAGTTGTGAGGATAATTAAATGATAGGACAGTTCTGGTAAAATTTAAGTTGTTATTGAACAGTATGGAACAAAGTAACACTGGTCCACACGAATACAGTACTAAAAGTTTCAACCTGTTCGTATCGATGCGGCGGTTGGCGGGCGGCGAGATGACGAGGCACAGAGCACACATACGAACACAGCAATGGCTCTTGATGTACCGGCACTTTACTTCTTCATTGCGTCGCAATACTTTTCCATTTAGTGCCTATGGAATTTTGCCATGCTGCATAGTCGTCGGAACGGCACATCCGAGGCTCAATGAAACCACGTCTTCCAGGAGAGCCTCCTCGATCCAGAACGTGTTGCTCAGACCAATGCCCGACTCCGACTTCTACTGCTGAGCCCGTTATGCCGTGCAGTGCCCGTGTGCATTTTCCCGCGCTCACCTGCCATCCACCTTTTACCGCTACCCTACAAACAGGGTATTCACCAGAGGTTTTGCATTCTACATATCCCAATACATTGCCTACGTATGGACCAGACGCACAGTTACAACTTTAACATCTTACAACAGATTCAACGTTTCTTACATTTCAATTCTGTTACAATATTGTTTGACATTTGACATAAACATTAATATTCATATCGAAATTTGTTTACAGTTTTCTTACCATAATGGCATGAAACAAAAAAAGAAATGAAATCAGAACATCGATTACACTAATTTATCAAAAATCAGAAGAAAAAAATTATTATATGTACAATATGACAACGTTGTTGTTGTTACAGATTTACAGTTAACCGACACCTACTGACGTTACGCATAACGATCACATACTATCATCAATCTCGTTCAGCCTTACTGAAAATAAAGTCATATGAATCTGTTCACAGCTAGCACTTATGCTTTACTGGGAAAAACGTAGCATATTATCTTTACTCCAGATATCCCACAAACTCTAGCATTTCCATACCTTCAGACCATTGGGCACAGTCATCCGTCCATAAACTCCATCTATTCATTTTCTGTGATATCATCTTGTACCACAGCCTCAGTCTTTCTAACTCCTACACGAGATCTTATCGGTCCCATATTTAATCCCACTAATGTACTACTCACAGATGCACCCTGCCTCCGTTGTATTTAGACTGGCAAGTAGATTACAGTAGGTGAATTCTATCCAATGCAGCACGTTAACGGAATAAAAGGCAGGTATCAGGCGCAGTTGTGCTGTGAGGGGTGACGTCACTTCCGACCCTCTCGCTTTCCACACCAAATAGAAGCTTGTTGGCACACCGTGTACACTTGCTTAACTAACACATAACTAGTGAACCACCCCACCTTCGCACAGGCAGCACTAGTATGTACGGCTAGATGACCTTAGTCTGGCATGAACTACATTTTTCATATGGCCTATTCCAGATTTTACTTCACACCCTTTAAAAACTTTCTGTCCGCCAGAAGATCTTGTTGTTGTTGTTGTTGTCGTGTTCTTCAGTCCTGAGACTGGTTTGATGCAGCTCTCCATGCTACTCTATACTGTGCAAGCTTCTTCATCTCCCAGTACCTACTGCAGCCTTCATCCTTCTGAATCTGCTTAGTGTATTCATCTCTTGGTCTCACTCTACGATTTTTACCCTCCACACTGCCCTCCAATGCTAAATTTGTGATCCCTTGATGCCTCAAAACATGTCCTACCAACCGATCCCTTCTTCTAGTCAAGTTGTGCCACAAACTTCTCTTCTCCACAATCCTATTCAATACCTCCTCATTAGTTACGTGATCTACCCACTTTATCTTCAGCATTCTTCTGTAGGACCACGTTTCGAAAGCTTCTATTCTCTTCTTGTCCAAACTAGTTATCGTCCATACAAATACTTTCAGAAACGACTTCCTGACACTTAAATCTATACCCGATGTTAACAAATTTCTCTTCTTCAGAAACGATTTCCTTGCCATTGCCAGGCTACATTTTATATCTTCTCTACTTCGACCGTCATCAGTTATTTTACTCCCTAAATGGCAAAACTCCTTTACTACTTTAAGTGTCTCATTTCCTAATCTAATCCCCTCAGCATCACCCGATATAATTTGACTACATTCCATTATCCTCGTTTTGCTTTTGTTGATGTTCATCTTATATCCTCCTTTCAAGACACTGTCCATTCCGTTCAACTGCTCTTCCAAGTCCTTTGCTGTCTCTGACAGAATTACAATGTCATCGGCAAACCTCAAAGTTTTTACTTCTTCAACATGAATTTTAATACCTACTCCGAATTTTTCTTTTGTTTCCTTTTCTGCTTGCTCAATATACAGATTGAATAACATCGGGGAGAGGCTACAACCGTGTCTCACTCCTTTCCCAACCACTGCTTCCCTTTCATGCCCCTCGACTCTTATAACTGCCATCTGGTTTCTGTACAAATTGTAAATAGCCTTTCGCTCCCTGTATTTTACCCCTGCCACCTTCAGAATTTGAAAGAGAGTATTCCAGTTAACATTGTCAAAAGCTTTCTCTAAGTTTACAAATGCTAGAAACGTAGGTTTGCCTTTTTTTTTATCTTTCTTCTAAGATAAGTCGTAAGGTTAGTATTGCCTCGCGTGTTCCAACATTTCTACGGAATCCAAACTGATCTTCCCCGAGGTCCGCTTCTACCAGTTTTTCCATTCGTCTGTAAAGAATTCGCGTTAGTATTTTGCAGCTGTGACTTATTAAACTGATAGTTCGGTAATTTTCACCTCTGTCAACACCTGCAATCTTTGGGATTGGAATTATCATATTCTTCTTGAAGTCTGAGGGTATTTCGCCTGTCTCATACATCTTGCTCACCAGATGGTAGAGATTTGTCATGACTGGCTCTCCCAAGGCCATCAGTAGTTCTAATGGAATGTTGTCTACTCCCGGGCCTTGTTTCGACTCAGGTCTTTCAGTGCTCTGTCAAACTCTTCACGCAGTATCTTATCTCCCATTTCGTCTTCGTCTACATCCTCTTCCATTTCCATAATATTGTCCTGAAGTACATCGCCCTTGTATAAACCCTCTATATACTCCTTCCACCTTTCTGCCTTCCCTTCTTTGCTTAGAACTGGGTTGCCATCTGAGCTCTTGATATTCATACAAGTGGTTCTATTCTCTCCAAAGGTCTCTTTAATTTTCCTGTAGGCAGTATCTATCTTACCCCTAGTGAGACAAGCCTCTATATCCTTACATTCGTCCTCTAGCCATCCCTGCTTAGCCATTTTGCACTTCCTGTCGATCTCATTTTTGAGACGTTTGTATTCCTTTTTGCCTGCTTCATTCACTGCATTTTTATATTTTCTCCTTTCATCAATTAAATTCAATATTTCTTCTGTTACCCAAGGATTTCTATTAGCCCTCGCCTTTTTACCTACTTGATCGTCTGCTGCCTTCACTACTTCATCCCTCAGAGCTACCCATTCTTCTTCTACTGTATTTCTTTCCCCCATTCCTGTCAATTGTTCCCTTATGCTCTCCCTGAAACTCTCTACAACGTCTGGTTCTTTCAGTTTATCCAGGTCCCATCTCCTTAAATTCCCACCTTTTTGCAGTTTCTTCAGTTTCAATCTGCAGTTCATAACCAATAGATTGTGGTCAGAATCCACACCTGCCCCTGTAAATGTCTTACAATTTAAAACCTGGTTCCTAAATCTCTGTCTTATATATCCTATATCACAAGTCGTTAGGGAAGTCGGTGGTAGCTCGTGCTGCCGTGGCATTACAGTCAAGTGGCATTGTGCGATTTTAATGAGTTCTGACCAAGATGGCAATTACGTCTTTTTCACAGTGGTGGGGAACCTTAATTCACCGATTTGCACTAAATATTTGTAAATTATATAGATAAACCTTCCTCGTCAATCAGTCTATTACTGAAAACCATTTCAGAATCGCTAAAGTAAAGCCTGTGATTAGCCTCAGCGTACAGGCAGAAAAACTACCAGGGGACTTTAATTTATATACCAATAGGAGAAGATATAAGAAGAAATAGGAGTAGGTAGCATAAACAGAAGACAAAATGTGAATACAACTGACATTATTCCCTGCTGTAGTGTATTAGTTTTGCTCTTATTTCTAACTTATTAAGTAGTTAAATGCACAAATAAATTTGGCGTTATTTAAAAACCTAGCACCTTTTATGATATGCAAACTCAATATGAGGCACTTCCAATATCTTCAGATGACCAACTAGTAAAATGTACTGTGGTTACATATTGCCTACACTCAGAAAAGAAGCCTCAAGCATTGTTTGCAAGTGTTATATTTTAGGTAACTCAGCATTAGACAGAGAGACTATCCTCTAAACTGTATACTTTTGCCTAAATTCGTTTATTTATTTATCCATTATTCCTAACTGTTAGTATAAACGCACATTGTAGCTTTTAAAATATTCTACAATCAATGATAACTGCATGTTTATGCCCGAATTTTTCTGCTATTATTAGGCACATAATTATCCCGTAAATAATGTCTGGAGGACGACGGGACATACGGAGATGAAATAGCATCAGCTTTTAAGTTGTATTTAGGAGGAAGATACAACACTTCACTTTTCAAATACGTTTCCTAATCCGAATCAGCAAAGAATACACATAAGCACTAGCAGCTGAGAACGAAATGATACGTTTAAAAGCATTTATCCATTTTTATTTCGTCTTATTGTTCTTAGGAATTATATGAAACTTGAACTTTAAAGTTTTTCGTCTGCAGTGGTTAGCACAACTCCCGATGACACAGCAAACCATTATTTTTCTATGAAAAATATTGAAAAAATACCCTCAGAACCCCTCAATACACTGATATCTATAGTGCAAGTCAGCATTCGATCTTCAATCACGGATAATGTTGTTACACATACAGAAGTTGCAACGCTAGAAAATTGTAGAGAAATGCGGAAAAACCTGCAGAGGATTGATGCTTCACGCAGCGATTAGGCAGTTAACGCTCAGAATTAACCAAAGCAACGCGTTGCGGATAATTGGGCAGAATGGCGCATTGCTGTACGATTGCACGAGTGCAGAATAATCACAGGAACCAATTACAGCTATTAAACAACTTCGTATTCGCTCAAAACCGCAACGACAGCATAATAGGTTTTGGCAGAGGCGCATTGCTGGGTGGTGGCTGGGTCGCTGTGACGTCAGCGTCACTGCCATCTCTGCAGTGTGTTCCAACAACCGTGCCACGCCGCATCGCCCGTTAGCGTGACACAGCGGTACCGTTGCTCACGAGCTGTTTACTACAATCTTACTCACGGTGCGTCACACTACAGCTTTCACTACACTTGGGGCCCCACAACTTTCGTGGAAAGTGAGTCTAAAAAAAGAAGTTATTCAACCTTCCAGCCGCAGTGATACCGTAGAACCCCTCTAATCCGACCTTGGATGGTCCGTCACTCCGGTTAGTCTGACCATGCCCAGGCTCGCGAGCCTATGCCGACTTGTTACTGACTGGACGCCTGTCACGCCATTGTTGTGGTGTCTATCGCTGTGCATATTGTTACATTGTACGTTATTGTGCAGTTTTATCCTTTGTTGGGATGAAAAAACGTCGTTGCTTGCTTTATTCCGTGTTCTCTACAGTACTTATTACTGTAGATTCATTGTGTGTACAATTTTCTGTTTTTCAACGTGTCTGGATTCAAACGTAAACACGTAACTCTTTCACTAAATGGAAAATTAGCAGTGCTACAAAGATTGAACGAAGGAGAATCGCACCAAAAAATTACAAAGGAACTGAATGTATGTGTTACGACAATTAAGGATTGGAGGAAAATCGGAAAGACATTGAATCCTATACAGTTACGATTGATGGTGAAAACACTCCGAAGAATCACAAAACTAATCGTTTATACGTTATTAAGAATAGTACAGTACTGTAATTTGTTTTTGTTTTTACTGTAAAAGCAATGCATACAGTATAATAATTTCTTAATTTATACATGCAGTAGTTTATTTCTTTGTATACAGGGCTACAAACATTTTTTAGTTTACAGTATATGTCGTTTTTCATTTTAAAACCAATAGATATTATAGTGTGTATAGATGCTTTTTAGTTAATATGTTTTTTAACGCCGTGTAAAAACATCCTTTTATATTACTGCAGACGTCTTTTAGTTTTTAAATCGATTAATTTTTGTAGTAAATGTTTTTTTAAATTTTTTGCAACAAATATTATATTTTTCGGATAATCCGACCTTCCTTTCGTTCCTACCATGGTCCCGGTCCCGAAGGTGACAGATTAGGGGGGTTTTACTGTATAGCGTAGCCATGCGACCGCATGCGAGAATGGTTGGACAGAATTTTGAACCTATACCGTATCGCTTAGAATGAAGATTCTATTCTTTATTGTTTAATTATTTCCTAGCCATGGTAAGTAGCTTTTGTTATGGCGTAAAGTGAAGCGCCGGTATGCCAACGGGAAGGAGAGAGCAGAAAAGGCTGTGAAGAAGACGAGAATAAGCGCCGAGCCCGACTGGTCGCGCCCCGGTTCTACGAGAAGCTTTAAGACCAGCGACCTGAATAGAAGCGTCAAAGCTCGTAACTTTGCTCGTACATTCTACGTAGCTCAAATCTGGAATTGTTGTAATGAAGAGATTTCTTATTTTGTCAGTCACCCTTTGCTTGCGACACGTCTGTTTAAAACTAAGTTAAGTATTATTTTTTTCCTTTCGTAAGAAAACTCATTAACACGATTTGCTTGAATTGTTGTGTAGCGGTCTGAGAAAGCAGTTTTCGTAGACATCCCATATTTGTCGACTAGGCAGGATTCAACAGCTTTCTTGCGTAACAATTACTGGAGACGTATGGTGACTGAATTACTGACGAAGAGATGACTTCTTTGTACATTTCTTCAAAAATGTTTTGGTTGTGAAGCCGAGAAACATGATGTCGGGAAGATATTTCCGACTTAGAATTGTGATGATATTTTTTCCCCCACAAATGCACAAATGACTACCGATACTTCCTCTTGACTTCCGTGTAACCGTCGTTTAAGGAGTATCTGATGTTAACGTCGAACCACGAGCGTTCACATCATATACCATGTATACGAATAGGCCTAAGACTTCTCCCATTTGAGATAATTTTTAGGACGCTGAGCCACAAGTCTCACTACATAAAACTGTGCTGTTTCCCTTTTGACTGCACATATAACAGACTTGGTTAGATTGCTTTACATACTTACTCATTTTCAAGTTCTCCAAATGCTTGATTCTGAAATTGGGATAACTTCTAAAACTGTGTGTCGTCAACAGTACTTTCAGTATTTTAAACTTTTTCTTTAATCGTCAGCCGCAATTTATGTATTCAGTTTGCCTTCACACTGTCACATAGGGCGACATTTCTTTAACAAAATCCTAAACTGTGAAAATCTTTGCTATGGATTGGGGAAGGCTACCGTCGTACCATACGCAGCACTATTATAAATGAGTCAATCGTTTTAGAGGGGCAATATTTTCCAAAGTACCACATGTACATTCAACATTTGGACTTGAAGCTCTTATGTGTGCCGTGCTTGCAGCTAAAATTGTTAGTTATAAGGTCCGTCTATTACGCAAAACATGGCTTTTTAATATGACTCAAATAACTTTCGGCACTTCTGCCCGTTATGCAAAACATTGCTTTTTCACGTGACTCGGAAACCTCTGTGCCATCATCAGTGTGCTTTCTTTATTCAAATCTGTGAAATGTGAACATATTTTAGTTAATGACTACTCTACGAAAATTAGGCCTAAAGACAGTTTTTGTTATTACCTTAATTCTACATTTTATGGTTCGGTAGGACGAATTGTACATTTTCCTGCATATAGCTTGAAATCTGCAACCAAACGATGTCAGTTAACACATCACTTTATTTTTAGTCGTAATTTTGATTTCCCACATATATTTCCTAAAAAAGTGTCCTTAGGTCTAATTTTCGTATGTGAGTTACCGCTTAAAATAATTTCACATTGCACGGATTTGAGTAAAGAAAAGCCGCTGATGATGGCACAGAGGTTTTTGAGTCACGTGAAAAAACAGTGTCTTGCATAACAGGCGAACCCTATATCAAATAATTACATGTGCAAGCATGACTGATGTATGAATAGACGCATAAAGTCACCAAGTTTGTATTTTGACCTCTAAAAATGTTTTTTGAGTGCCCCTCTGGTCGCAACATGCACGTTCAACCGGTAGTCAAGGTCGTTCTGTGCTTCAAGTAGCAATATCCTGTCAATGGTCATTACAGCAGCATTGATTTCTTTTCTGAGATTTTTCAACACGGGACGTTTGAAAGATGGTCCTTAATGTACCCCAAAGGAAAAACTATGAAGACTTTAGCTCAGACAACTTGGGAGGGGGGAGGGAGAGGAGGGGAAAGGCTACAAGACAACATTATCTTCACTACCACGCCCAACCCGGCGATGCAGAAACTCGTGGTTCAGGTGACGATGAACGTCGACGTCCAATGGCGGGTGCCCCACCTTGTTTGAACAGGAAATTATCGGAATCAGCAGCTCGTCACAGTCCTCTCTCTCAAAAAAAAAAAAAAAAAAAAAAAAATGACACGGTCCATACAGCTTCGTCTATGACAGTCCACAGGAAACGGTAACCTTCGGCGAATCTCGTTCATACTCCACGATTTATCGAGGATTTTCCGTGCCCCACACTCTTATATTGTCGTGATTAACCTTCCCAGATAAAGAGAATGTTGCCTCGTTTCCGAATATCACCTTATAGACGAGGTATTCACCCCAAGTGCTTTCTGCGTTGTGACGCAAAATTGGAGGCGCACGTCATAGCTGGTGGCCACAGTGAAGATTCGATGAGTTTATGGTTCTGTTCATGCATCAGTCATAGACATTGGTCAGCCAGAACATTATGACCACCTATCTAATGGCTGATATGTCCACCTCTGGCACGGACAACAGCTGCGACGAGTCGTGGCATCGAATCAATGAGGAGTTTGTGGGTTGCTGGAGGGAGATGGTACCACATTTGCACACACAAGTAACTTAATTCCTGTAAAATCTGGGCGATGAACTTTGAGGTTACTTTCAGTCACATCCCAGATGTGGTCGATCGGGTTCATAAATGACAAGCTGGGGGGAGGGGGGAAGGGAGGGGGGGGGCAAACCATCAACTTCAACTCGCTACTGTATCCGTTAAAACACACCATCACACTCCTGGTCTTGTGACATGGGGCATTATCTTGCTGAAAAATGCCACTGAAAAATGCCACGCGATCTTCCTGAAAGAGCGAACGTGCTCTCCAGTCAATGTACGATACTTCTTGGCCGTCATGGTGCCTTGTACGAGCTCCACTGGACCCATGAATGCCCATGCGATTGTTCCCCAGAGCATAATGGAGCCGCCACCAGTTTCTCCCGCTGTTCAGGCGTCAGGAGCTGTTGGTCTGGAAGACAACGGATTCGCGCCCTCCCATCGGGGTGATGAAGAATGTATCGGGATTCATCAGACCATGCAACATCTGCCACTGCGCCAACGTCCAGTACCGATGATTAAGTGCCCATTTCAGTCGTAGATGTAGATGGCGTGGTGTTAACACTGGAACATGCATGGGTCGACTGCTGCAGAGGCCCATCTTTAGGAGTGTTCGGTGAACTGTGGGTTCAGACACAATTGCACCCTGCCCAGCATTAAGGTCTGATGTAAGTTCCGCCACAAGTCGTCGTCTGTCCTGTTTTACCAGTCGCTCCATCCTATGACGTCTGTGGTTTCACCTTGGTTTCGCCGTGTGTTGAAGACACTGAACACACCACTCCTCAAATACCTGAAAAGTGGAACACCTTCCGAAATGCTTGTACTGAGCCTCCGGTCAAACTGAGATCGATTGCGCGGCTTCCCCATTCTCCATACGGAAAGCACGCTCACTAACACTAAATGCACTGGCAGTCATGTCTCGCCAGGTGACGCTGCTGTCGCCTGGACAGATTTATATCGAATGTAGGTGGTGGTCATAATGTTCGGGCTGGTAAGCGCATACACGGTGTTTCAAAACTCGACGGCAAAACTTCAGGAATGGATTCCTCATATAAGAAGAAGAACAAGAGTCCAGTTACACCAGCTGCGACATAATCGCGTATACAAACAGTGATCCAATACTGTAAAATGCTTTTTTATTCCAGTCTCTGGTCACAATATCAATTCTTTAGACGATGACGGGCTTCAATCCGTAATGACCATCCTCAGATCTTTTTTACACCAGATCTATGTGACGATGCCGTGCTGATTATATTTATATGTTTTGACGATGCCATTATGGCCGTATCACTTTAGGACATGGTGTAAAAAAGATCTGAGGATGGTCATTAAGGACTGAAACCGGTCATCGTGTAAATAATTGATATTGTGATCAGAGACTGGAATAAAAAGGCATTTTAAGAGTCCAGTAAACATGGACTCTAAGTAGCATGCCTTAAGAGCTATGAGCATTTATTAATCTTCGTTATGATGAAACACATCTCTTCTATGGAACAACTGCTCATAGGTCTTAAGGCATGGATATTAGACCCCTGTGTTTACTGCAGACAATTCTGTGTTTTGATTGATACTACCACCCACAAAATATGAAAAGCAATGAGCGTGCAGTAGAAGGGATTTATTTCACAATATCGAAGGTGCAGAGGTGTTAATAGCTCGTATTTATCTGGTGTTTCAGCAGGTATTTGCAATAGCGTCTTGGCGTTGTGTAGCTGGAGTCAGCCCAACAAATAGTGCTCCTCACGTCTTTTCTGTGAAGCCCACTGTCGACGGAAAGCGTCGGTTGGAAAATTGGAAATTTGTGGTAAATTCTATGGGACCAAACTGCTGAGGTCATCGGTCCCTAGGCTTACACTTAATCCAACTCTAACTAACTTACGCTAAGTTCAACACACACAACCGTGCCCAAGAGAAGACTCGAAGAACCTCCGACAGGGGGAGCCCAGCGAACCGTGGCGAGACGCCCTGGACAGCACGGCTACCACGCGCGGCAAAGGGTTGGTTCAAATGGCTCTGAGCACTATGGGACTTAACATCTATGGTCATCAGTCCCCTAGAACTTAGAACTACTTAAACCTAACTAACCTAAGGACATCACACAACACCCAGTCATCACGAGGCAGAGAAAATCCCTGACCCCGCCGGGAATCGAACCCGGGAACCCGGGCGCGGGAAGCGAGAACGCTACCGCACGACCACGAGCTGCGAACGCGGCAAAGGGTTGGTAGGTTTCCCGTTACAAACAAAATTATTTTTAAAGCGTAATTTTACGTGCCCATACGATAGAGCTTACCGGAATTAGTCTAACGCGATACTATTTTTATCGACAAGTATTGACAAGGACAGTGGATCTTGAAGAGTAGACAGCAATCGACCAGCGACGGCACTGCCCTGTCCCGGACGCAGTGCTGCCGCAGCGCTGGTGGGTAGCGGTCTTCCTCTGCGCCTGTTGTTTGTCGTTCTATATTAAGACATATTTTTGATTATTCTCTCCTGTCTCATTCTCATTCAGTATCCGAACCTGGAAACTTGTCTGCCTCCATCCATCTTCCTTTGCTCTGCGTTCCAAACGGGAGATTTTTGATGGCCATCTTAGAAAGTGCATTTTAACAGCTTCGATCTTCTTGCGCTTCTCCTCCGTAATCACCTACAAATCCGAAGCACAGATCGCAACAGACTCAATAATAGCTTTATACACTGAGTTCAGAAAAGTCATGGGATACCTCCTAATATCGTGTCGGAGCGTCTTTTACCCGACTAAGTGCAGCACCTGGATGTGCCATGGACGTAACAGGTCATTGGAAGTCCCCTGCAGAATTAATGTCCCGTGCTGCCTCTATAGTCCTTCATAACTGCTAAAGTGTTGCTGGTGCAGGAGCTTCTGCTTCAAATGAGTCTCTATTTTTTCCCATAAATGTTCGATGGGTGGCCAGATCATTCTCTCGAGTTGTCGATAATGTTCTCCAAACCAGTTACGAACAGTTTGGCCTAGTGACGTGGCGCATTATCATCTTTAAAAATGTCCGTCCCCGGTAGCTGACAGTGAGTTGTCAGCGCGACAGACTGTCACTAACAGCTTGCACCATGCCTTGTTGACAACTTGGGTCCATGGATTCGTGATACCTGCACCACACACGATTCCTACCATCAGTTCTAACCAACTGAAATCGTGATTCGTCTGATCAGGCCATGGTTTTCTAGTCATCTAGGTCAAGACCACAGGAGAGGCGCTGCAGGCGATGTCGCACTGTTAGCAAGGGCACGGGCGTCGGTCGTCTGCTGCCATAGCCCATTAACGTCACATTTCGCCGCTCTCTCCTAACAGACACGCCCGTCGTTCGTCCCTCATTGATTTCTGCGGTTATTTCACGTAATGATGCGTGTCTGTTAGCACTGACAACTCTACACAACCGCCGCTGCTCTCGGTCGTTAAGTGAAGGCCGTCGGCCATTACTTTGCCCGTGTTGAAAAGTAATGCTTGATATTTGTTATTCTCGGTAAAATCCTGACACTGTGGACCTCATAACATTTAATTTGCAAACGATTACCGAAATTTAATGTCCCGTGTGTGTAGCTCAAACTACTGTTCCGCGTTCGAAGTCAGTTAATCCCCATCGTGTGGCCAGTCAAGTCGGAAACACGTTCACATGAATCACCGAATTACAAATGACAGCTCTGCCAATGCATTGGCCTTTTATACGTTGTATACGCGTTCAGTGATAGGGCTGTTCTCATCAGAATCGGCAGCAACCCAACACCAATAAAAATAATTCAGGTATACACACTGACGTCGCAAGCTGAAGAGATAGAGAAAGGACGTATATTGAACGAATAATGCAGTACGTGAAGGGAGATGAAAATCTAACAGTCCTGTGGGGGGGGGGGGGGGGGCTTGAATGCGACTGTACAGGAAGGAGTAAATAAACGGGGTTACGAGAAAATATCGGCGTGGTACTACAAATGAGAGAGGAGCAAGACTAATTGCGTTCTGTAATAATTTCAGATACTCTTCTTGGGTATTAATAACCGCTTCAGCTGTATTTGGTCTTTTATTATTGTATCACTACCGGTTTCCTTGCGCTAAAAGCCACATCTTCAGATCTGCAGCGAATGCTCTGTTCAAGAATCAGAAGAGGAAGAGGTATACTTTGAAAAAAGTCGGGAGATACGGGAAGGTTTCACTTAGATTACATCATTGTCAGACCGAGATTCCGAAGTCCGACACTGAAATTCAAGGCGTACCCAGGAGTATAGACTCAGATCACAGTGCAGTAGTGTTGAAGGGTAGGCTGAAGTTTAACAGATTAGTGAGGAAAAATCAGTAGGCAAAGAAGTGGCATACGGAAGTACCAAGGAATGAAGAGATACGCTTGAAGTTGTCTGAGACTGTAAATACTGCGATGAGGAACGGCTGAGTAGGCGATTCAGATGAAGAGCAATGGACATTTGTAAACATGGAAATCACAGTAGTTGGAAAGAAAAACATAGGTATAAAGGAGGTAACTGTGAAGAAACCATGGGTAACAAAAAGAAATACTTAAGTTGATCGATGAAAGAACGAAGTACAAAAATGTTCAGGGAAATTCAGAAATACTGAAATTCAAGACACATAGGAATGAAATAAACAGGAAGTGCAGAGAAGCTAAGGCGAAATGGCTACATGAGAAATGTGAAGGAATCTAAAAAGAAACGGACTGACTCAGCATACAGAAATCCGTCGGTAAAATTAAAAGAATGGGTGCTAACAGTAAGAGTGCAATAGGAAAATCACTGTTAAATGCAGAGGAGGGAGCAGATAGGTGGAAAGAGTGAGGAGTACATTGGAGGCCTCGATGATGGAGAAGACTTGTCTGCAGACAGATGAAGTAACAGGAGACGATATAGGAGAGATAGGGGATACAATAAGAGAATCAGAATTTAAAAGAATATTGGAGGACTTAATATCGAATAAGGAAGAAGGGATGGATGACGTTCAATCAGACTTTCTAAAACCGTTAGGGGAAGTGGCAACAGAACGACTGATCACGTTGGTGTGTAGAATTTAAGGGTCTAGTGATGTAGCATCTGACTTTCGAGAAAACAGTTCGAAGATAGCAAGAGCCCACAAGTGCGAAAATCATCGCACAATGAGCTTAACAGCTGACCCATCCAAGTTGCTTCCAAGAATAGTACACAGATAAATGGAAATGAAAATTGATAAGGATGTTTTAGATGACTATCAGTTTGACTTTAGGAAAGGTAAAGGCATCAGAGAGGCAGTTCTGACGTAGCGGTTGATAATGGAAGCAAGACTAAAGGAAAATGAAGACACGTTCATAGGATCTGTCGACTTGGAAAAAGCGTTCGATTATGTCATATATGTAAGACATTTCAGATTTTGAGAATAGAGGTAAGCTATGGAGAAAGACGAGTAATATACAATATATACAAGAGCCAAGAAGGAACAAGGGACTAAGAACTAAGTTGTTGTTGTTGTTGTCTTCATTCCTGAGACTGGTTTGATGCAGCTCTCCATGCTACTCTATCCTGTGCAAGCTTCTTCATCTCCCAGTACTTACTGCAACCTACATCCTTCTGAATCTGCTTGGTGTATTCATCTCTTGGTCTCCCTCTACGATTTTTACCCTCCACGCTGCCCTCCAATGCTAAATTTGTAATTCCTTGATGCCTCAGAACATGTCCTACCAACCGGGCCCTTCTTCTTGTCAAGTTGTACCACAAACTCCTCTTCTCCCCAATTCTATTCAATACCTTGTCATTAGTTATGTGATCTACCCATCTAATCTACAGCATTCTTCTGTAGCACCACATTTCGAAAGTTTCTATTCTCTTCTTGTCCAAACTATTTATCGTCCATGTTTCACTTCCATACATGGCTACACTCCATACAAATACTTTCAGAAACGACTTCCTGACACTTAAATCTATATTCGATGTTAACAAATTTCTCTTCTTCAGAAACGCTTTCCTTGCCATTGCCAGTCTACATTTTATATCCTCTTTACTTCGACCATCATCAGTTATTTTGCACCCCAAAGAGCAAAACTCCTTTACTACTTTAAGTGTCTCATTTCCTAATCTAATTCCCTCAGCATCACCCGACTTAATTCGACTACATTCCGTTATCCTCGTTTCGCTTTTGTTGATGTTCATCTTATATCCTCCTTTTAAGACACTGTCCATTCCGTTCAACTGCTCTTGCAAGTCCTTTTCTGTCTCTGACAGAATTACGTCATCGGCGAACCTCAAGGTTTTTATTTCTTCTCCATGGACTTTAATACCTACTCCGAATTTTACTTTTGTTTCCTTCACTGCTTGCTCAATATACAGATTGAATAACATCAGGGAGAGGCTACAACCCTTTCTCACTCCCTTCCCAACCACTGCTTCCCTTTCATGCCCCTCAACTCTTATAACTGCCATCTGGTTTCTGTACAAATTGTAAATAGCCTTTCGCTCCCTGTATTTTACCCCTGTCACCTTTAGAATTTGAAAGAGAGTATTCCAGTCAACATTGTCAAAAGCTTTATCTAATTCTACAAATACTAGAAATGTAGGTCTGCCTTTCCTTAATCTACTTTCTAAGATAAGTCGTAAGGTCAGTATTGCCTCACGTGTTCCAGCATTTCTAAGGAATCTAAACTGATATTCCCCGAGGCCAGCTTCTACCAGGTCTTCCATTCGTCTGAAAAGAATTCGTGTTAGTATTTTGCAGCCGTGGCTTATTAAACTGATAGTTCGGTGATTTTCACATCTGTCCACACCTGCTTTCTTTGGGATTGGAATTATTATATTCTTCTTGAAGTCTGAGTGTATTCCGCCTGTCTCATACATC
The DNA here is from genome assembly GCF_023898315.1 of Schistocerca nitens. NCBI lineage: Eukaryota > Metazoa > Arthropoda > Insecta > Orthoptera > Acrididae > Schistocerca > Schistocerca nitens. The sequence continues at coordinate 253,751,107 of NC_064618.1, forward strand.
TTGCTCACCAGATGGTAGAGTTTTGTCAGGACTGGTTCTCCGAAGGCCGTCAGTAGCTCTAAAGGAATGTTGTCTACTCTTGGAGCCTCGTTTCGACTCAGGTCTTTCATTGCTCTGTCAAACTCTTCACCCGGTACTGTATCTCCCATTTCGTCTTCATCTACACTCTCTTCCAAATGGTTCAAATGGCTCTGAGCACTATAGGACTCAACTTCTGAGGTCATTAGTCCCCTAGAACTTAGAACTAGTTAAACCTAACTAACCTAAGGACATCACACACATCCATGCCCGAGGCAGGATTCGAACCTGCGACCGTAGCGGTCTCGCGGTTCCGGACTGCAGCGCCTAGAACCGCACGGCCACTTCGGCCGGCACACTCTCTTCCATTTCCAGAATATTGTCCTCAAGTACGTCGCCCTTGTATAGACCCTCTGTATACTCCTTCCACCTTTCTGCTTTCCCTTCTTTGCTTAGAACTGGGTTTCCATCTGAGCTCTTGATATTCATACACTCCTGGAAATTGAAATAAGAACACCGTGAATTCATTGTCCCAGGAAGGGGAAACTTTATTGACACATTCCTGGGGTCAGATACATCACATGATCACACTGACAGGACCACAGGCACATAGACACAGGCAACAGAGCATGCACAATGTCGGTACTGGTACAGTGTATATCCACCTTTCGCAGCAATGCAGGCTGCTATTCTCCCATGGAGACGATCGTAGAGATGCTGGCTGTAGTCCTGTGGAACGGCTTGCCATGCCATTTCCACCTGGCGCCTCAGTTGGACCAGCGTTCGTGCTGGACGTGCAGACCGCGTGAGACGACGCTTCATCCAGTCCCAAACATGCTCAATGGGGGACAGATCCGGAGATCTTGCTGGCCAGGGTAGTTGACTTACACCTTCTAGAGCACGTTGGGTGGCACGGGATACATGCGGACGTGCATTGTCCTGTTGGAACAGTAAGTTCCCTTGCCGGTCTAGGAATGGTAGAACGATGGGTTCGATGACGGTTTGGATGTACCGTGCACTATTCAGTGTCCCCTCGACGATCACCAGTGGTGTACGGCCAGTGTAGGAGATCGCTCCCCACACCATGATGCCGGGTGTTGGCCCTGTGTGCCTCGGTCGTATGCAGTCCTGATTGTGGCGCTCACCTGCACGGCGCCAAACACGCATACGACCATCATTGGCACCAAGGCAGAAGCGACTCTCATCGCTGAAGACGACACGTCTCCATTCGTCCCTCCATTCACGCCTGTCGCGACACCACTGGAGGCGGGCTGCACGATGTTGGGGCGTGAGCGGAAGACGGCCTAACGGTGTGCGGGACCGTAGCCCAGCTTCATGGAGACGGTAGCGAATGGTCCTCGCCGATACCCCAGGAGCAACAGTGTCCCTAATTTGCTGGGAAGTGGCGGTGCGGTCCCCTACGGCACTGCGTACGATCCTACGGTCTTGGCGTGCATCCGTGCGTCGCTGCGGTCCGGTCCCAGGTCGACGGGCACGTGCACCTTCCGCCGACCACTGGCGACAACATCGATGTACTGTGGAGACATCACGCCCCACGTGTTGAGCAATTCGGCGGTACGTCCACCCGATCTCCCGCATGCCCACTATACGCCCTCGCTCAAAGTCCGTCAACTGCACATACGGTTCACATCCACGCTGTCGCGGCATGCTACCAGTGTTAAAGACTGCGATGGAGCTCCGTATGCCACGGCAAACTGGCTGACACTGACGGCGGCGGTGCACAAATGCTGCGCAGCTAGCGCCATTCGACGGCCAACACCGCGGTTCCTGGTGTGTCCGCTGTGCCGTGCGTGTGATCATTGCTTGTACAGCCCTCTCGCAGTGTCCGGAGCAAGTATGGTGGGTCTGACACACCGGTGTCAATGTGTTCTTTTTTCCATTTCCAGGAGTGTACAAGTGGCTCTATTTTCTCCAAAGGTCTCATTAATTTTCCTGTAGGCAGTATCTATCTTACCCCTAGTGAGATAAGCCTCGACATCGTACATTTGTCCTCTAGCCATCCCTGTTTAGCCATTTTGAACTTCCTGTCGATCTCATTTTTGGAACGTTTGTATTCCATTTTGCCTGCTTCATTTACTCCGTTTTTATATTTTCTCCTTTCGTCAATTAAATTGAATATTTCTTCTGTTACCCAAGGATTTCTACTAGCCCTCGTCTTTTTACCTACTTGATCCTCTGCTGCCTTCACTACTTCATCCCTCAGAGCTACCCATTCTTCTTCTACTGTATTTCTTTCCCCCATTGCTGTCAATTGCTCCCTTATGCTCTCGCTCTACCTGAAACTCTGTACAATCTCTGGTTTAGTCAGTTTATCCAGGTCCCATCTCCTTAAATTTCCACCTTTTTGCAGTTTCTTCAGTTTTAATCTACAGTTCATAACCAATAGATTGTGGTCAGAGTCCACATCTGCCCCTGGAAATGTCTTACAATTTAAAACCTGGTTCCTAAATCTCTGTCTTACCATTATATAATCTATGTGATACCTTCTAGTATCTCCAGGATTCTTGAACCAAGTGTTAGCTATAATTAAGTTATGCTCTGTGCAAAATTCTACCAGACGGCTTCCTCTTTCATTTCTCTACCCCAATCCATATTCACCCGCTATGTTTCCTTCTCTCCCTTTTCCTAGTCTCGAATTCCAGTCACCCATGACTATTAAATTTTCGTCTCCCTTGACTGCCTGAATAATTTCTTTTTTCTCATCATACATTTCATCAATTTCTTCATAATCTGCAGAGCTAGTTGGCATATAAACTTGTACTACTGTAGTAGGCATGGGCTTCGTGTCTATCTTGGCCACAATAATGCGTTCACTATGCTGTTGGTAGTGGCTTACCCGCAACCCAATTTTCTTATTCATTATTAAACCTACTGCTGCATTACCCCTATTTGATTTTGTATTTATAACCCTGTATTCACCTGACCAAAGTCTTGTTGATCCTGCCACCGAGCTTCACTATTTCCCACTATATCTAACTTCAGCCTATCCATTTCCCTTTTTTAAATTTTCTAGCCTACCTGCCCGATTAAGGGATTTGACATTCCACGCTCCGATCCGTAGAACGTAAGTTTTCTTTCTCCTGATAACGACGTCCTCCTGAGTAGTCCCCGCCCGGAGATCCAAATGGAGGACTATTTTACCTCCGGAATATTTTACCCAAGAGGACGCCATCATCATTTAACCATACAGCAAAGCTGGATGCCCTCGGGAAAAATTACTGCTGTAGTTTCCCCTTGCTTTCAGCCGTTCGCAGTACCAGCACAGCAAGGCCGTTTTGGTTAGTGTTGCAAGCCCAGATCAGTCAATCATCCAAGACTGTTGCCCCTGCAACTACTGAAAAGACTGCTGCCCATCTTCAGGAACCACACGTATGTCTGGCCTCTCAACAGATACCCCTCCGTTGTGGTTGCACCTACGGTACGGCTGAGACGCGCAAGCCTCCCCACCAACGGCAAGGTCCATGGTTCATGGGGGTAGGAAGAACTAAGTGCTCGAATTAAAACGGGTGTAACACGGGGATGTAGTCTTTCGCCCCTACTGTTCTCTCTATACACCGAAGAATGAATGACGAAAACAAAAGGAAGTTTCAAGAGTGGAATTCGAGCTGAAAGGATATAAACGATAAGATTCGCTGATGACATTGCTATCCTCAGCGAAGGTGAAGAAGAATTATAGAGATCTGCTGAATGGAATGAACAGTCTGTAAGTCGAACATATGGACTGAGAGGAAATCGAAGAAAGACGAAAGTAATGAGAAGTAGCACCAGTAATGAGACCAGCGAGAAACTTAGCCTCAGGACTGGTGATCGCAAAGTGACGTAAGCTAAGGAATTCTGTTATCTAGGCTGCAAAGAAACCCACGATGGACGGAGTAAGGAGGACATAAAAAGCAGACTAGCAATGGCAATAAGGGCATTCCTGGCCAGGAGAAGTCTGCTAGTATCAAACATGGGCCTGAAACTGAGGAAGAAATTTCTGAGAATGTACGTTTGGACACAGCATAGTATGGTAGTGAAACATGGACTGCGGGAAAACCGGAAAAGAAGAGAATCGAAGTATTTGAGATGTGGTATTACAGAAGAAGGGTGAACATTAGGTAGACTCAAAAGGTAAGGTTTGAGAAGGTTCTGCACAGAATCGGAGGGGAAAGGAATATGGGGAAAACACTGACAAGAAGAAGTGACAGGATGGTAGGACATCTGTTAAGACACCACGGAGTAACTTCCGTGGTAATAGTGGGGGCTGTAGAGGGTAAAAATTGTAGAGGGAAACATAGATCTGAATACATCCGACAAATATAACAGAGATTGGAATACATCCAGCAATAACAGCGAGATAATGAGCCTGGTGCTGGAGAGCGATTCGTGACGGGCCGCATCAAACTATCCAGATGACAGATGACTTAAAAAATAAAAAATGCTGTACAACAGCACATTGCTGTCCCATGACGTTCCTCACCTCAGTGTGTATTTTAATCTTTGTTTTGAGTCACATTTTTGTGGACCGTAAAATGGAGTTCATTTTTAATATTACTCTTCTTCCCGAGTTCAGTCTATTTCTCAAGTCATTCTCATCTGTTCTATCTAATTAATTATGCTCTATAGCTGTTTATATTTTTCATAATTATCGATGGTTACATTACCTGAGATTTCAAGATATACTAATTGCGTTCCCGCGGTTAAGTATTCTGTTCTTCTAATGTTCAGCTTCAGTCCCAGTTTGCTGTCTCTTCTATTATTTTTTCACTACATATAAGATCATCGGCTGCAACTGCCATCTGATCATCTGCGAATGAAAGGGTTGTACTCCATTTATTTTTCAATTTCTGCAAGGATATTCGTTGATATATTTTGAAGAGTTCTGGAGTTAAACAATAGCCTTGTTTCAACCTTTTATAGAATTTAAATAACTTAAAGGTGAAAGATCCTACCCTTATTATTCTGTGCTCGTCTTTATACCTGTAGATGCTTTGTACACTTCTTATGTACAATATGTCAATGTCATTATGCTAGTGCTTCAAAAACAGTTAGGCTAGAGGGACGTTTCAAACTTCTTAGGTATCCGTACTGATGACAATTTAAACTAGGAAAAGCTCACTTTGTAACTCCTTAGGCAACTTAGTTCAGCCCCATTTGTAATTACATTCATTGCAAATATTGCAGACAGACAAATCAGTAAGTTGACATACACTCCTGGAAATTGAAATAAGAACACCGTGAATTCATTGTCCCAGGAAGGGGAAACTTTATTGACACATTCCTGGGGTCAGATACAGCACATGATCACACTGACAGAACCACAGGCACATAGACACAGGCAACAGAGCATGCACAATGTCGGCACTAGTACAGTGTATATCCACCTTTCGCAGCAATGCAGGCTGCTATTCTCCCATGGAGACGATCGTAGAGATGCTGGATGTAGTCCTGTGGAACGGCTTGCCATGCCATTTCCATCTGGCGCCTCAGTTGGACCAGCGTTCGTGCTGGACGTGCAGACCGCGTGAGACGACGCTTCAACCAGTCCCAAACATGCTCAATGGGGGACAGATCCGGAGATCTTGCTGGCCAGGGTAGTTGACTTACACCTTCTAGAGCACGTTGGGTGGCACGGGATACATGCGGACGTGCAATTTCCTGTTGGAACAGCAAGTTCCCTTGCCGGTCTAGGAATGGTAGAACGATGGGTTCGATGACGGTTTGGATGTACCGTGCACTATTCAGTGTCCCCTCGACGATCACCAGTGGTGTACGGCCAGTGTAGGAGATCGCTCCCCACACCATGATGCCGGGTGTTGGCCCTGTGTGCCTCGGTCGTATGCAGTCCTGATTGTGGCGCTCACCTGCACGGCGCCAAACACGCATACGACCATCATTGGCACCAAGGCAGAAGCGACTCTCATCGCTGAAGACGACACGTCTCCATTCGTCCCTCCATTCACGCCTGTCGCGACACCACTGGAGGCGGGCTGCACGATGTTGGGGCGTGAGCGGAAGACGGCCTAACGGTGTGCGGGACCGTAGCCCAGCTTCATGGAGACGGTAGCGAATGGTCCTCGCCGATACCCCAGGAGCAACAGTGTCCCTAATTTGCTGGGAAGTGGCGGTGCGGTCCCCTACGGCACTGCGTACGATCCTACGGTCTTGGCGTGCATCCGTGCGTCGCTGCGGTCCGGTCCCAGGTCGACGGGCACGTGCACCTTCCGCCGACCACTGGCGACAACATCGATGTACTGTGGAGACATCACGCCCCACGTGTTGAGCAATTCGGCGGTACGTCCACCCGATCTCCCGCATGCCCACTATACGCCCTCGCTCAAAGTCCGTCAACTGCACATACGGTTCACATCCACGCTGTCGCGGCATGCTACCAGTGTTAAAGACTGCGATGGAGCTCCGTATGCCACGGCAAACTGGCTGACACTGACGGCGGCGGTGCACAAATGCTGCGCAGCTAGCGCCATTCGACGGCCAACACCGCGGTTCCTGGTGTGTCCGCTGTGCCGTGCGTGTGATCATTGCTTGTACAGCCCTCTCGCAGTGTCCGGAGCAAGTATGGTGGGTCTGACACACCGGTGTCAATGTGTTCTTTTTTCCATTTCCAGGAGTGTAGTTTACGTACTTTCATTCAGTAAAGTGATATGCAACATTGTTCTGTGGTGTCTTCGTAGTTCAAAAACGTGTTGTAAGAGCAACACGTGGTGTTCTTGCAGTCATCTGCATAAGGAGTTGGGCATTCTGATTACTGCTTCATAGTAAGTTTATTCCTTCACGAAATTTGTTATAATTAACTAACTGATCGCCATAAGCTTTTTCGATGTCGAGGAACACTAAATATGTTTCAAATGTCGTTCAGATATTTTCCCTGTCAGCTGGCGTAGAGAGAATACAGTACTTATACACGATCTGCCTCCTCTAAATCCACTCTGTTTTTCCATGTCTACAGTCATATTTGTACATATAATAGGTTGGAAAATACAGAACTCTGAAAGCGAATTAACTATTTGTAGTAGTCCTTTATTGATATTTCTTGCCTTCTACACGCGTATGGTAAGTTGCAAGTGAATACTTACATCGAGTCTCTACAGTCATCCTTGAAACTGAATATAGTAAAAGTGGTGAAAATTTTCAAATGTTGAGAAACACCTAAAATCTCTAAATTGGAACTAGGCCAAGGCGTTTGCAATCCCAAGCACATTACATACAAAATTTGTGACCGGGATAATCCCTCTTTTTACCTCAACATACCGTAGATACCTCGAACGAAAAACTGTTCTCGGAAGTTGAAAAACAAACGGACTTGAGTTCATACCTGCCTACAAGAAGGCTAGCAGAAGTTACTCGTCTATTTTCATAGACACCCATCCGTTGTAGAATCGTGGATTGCATTCTGAGCTGAAACTTAATGAGGAATGACCTACTCCATGCCACCCAACATGAATTCGAAACATATCAGTTATGCTAAACTCAACTCGAACACGTCTTACATGAGATCCTGAGAGCCACAGATCAAGGTAATCAGTTAGAGGCAATGTGCTTCTTGATGTCCGGAACGCATGTGATTCGTACCACACCAATGATTATTAACGAAAGTACGATCATGTGGGCTGGTAAACGAAATTTATGGCTCGATTGAGGAATTCTTGGCAGGACGGACGCAGCACGTTGTCTCGGATGTAGGCTCATCGACGAGTGTAGCAGTAACTCCAGGCATGCCTCAGGGAAGCATGTTCAAGCCCCTGTCGTTCATGTCGTATGTTAATAACCGGTCAAACAATATTAACAGCCACCTCAAATATTTTGCATATTATACCGTTATCTATAAGGAAGTACTGTCTGAAAGAAAGTTGCAGACAATTTTTGACTGGATTTCGAAGTGGTGCAAGAGTTGGCAAATTGCTTTAAACATACAGAGATGTAGATGTTTAATTTTTACATAATATAAGAACGTAGTAACCTGTAGTAGAAGGATTCACAATTAGAATTAGTCATGCAAATTCCAGAGATTCTCTCTAGGGGTAACGATGGAATGATCGTGTAAGCTAAGTCGTAGGTAAAGAAGGCGTTATTAGACTTCGGTTCTTGGAAGCTAACTATGTAACTGCAGTCAGTCTACAAAGAAGATTACTTCTAAAACACTCATGCGACCCATACAACAATATCTTTCAAGTTCGTGGAACGCGTGCCAAATAGTAGCAACAGGTTTTACTAGAGATACATGAAGGACGGCTCGAATGTTTACAGATTTGAGAAACATCGTAATTCAAATACAGGGCCACCATTTTCAGAAAAAGTATTGGTCTCAGGTTTGTTGGAACCGCAAGAGAGCGTCAGTGAGATTCCGAAAAACACAGATGGAGACGTTTGAAGATGGACATCAACTATCATACGGAAGCCTTCCATCACTCTTTCCTGGATCACTTTTCATTCGGTAGCTAGGAATACACACACTCACGTGGCTGCAGTATGGACCACGAAGACAAGAGCAGAGTAATTACAACGCGAGCATAAGAAAAATGATCATTCTTTCCGCGTTCCATACGTGGGCAGTACTCTCTGCCATGCTCTTCATAGTGGTTTGCAGAGTATAGATACAGAGACGCGGCTGAACTTAAACACAGGGTTTACGCTCAAAAATTCAAAATCAGCTCTCTACTCAAAATAAATTATGTCTGCTGATGTCAGCAGATCGGTTTAAGATCCTGTTGTGCCCCCCCCACCCCCTTTCTTTTTTTTCCATCAGTCTACTAACTGGTTTGATGCGGCCCGCCACCCGCCACGAATTCCTTTCCTGTGCTAACCTCTTCATCTCAGAGTAGCACTTGCAACCTACGTCCTCAATTATTTGCTTGACGTATTCCAATCTCTGTCTTCCTCTACAGTTTTTGCCCTCTACAGCTCCCTCTAGTACGATGGAAGTCAATACCTCATGTCTTAGCAGATGTCCTATCATCCTGTCCCTTCTCCTTATCAGTGTTTTCCACATATTCCTTTCCTCTCCGATTCTGCATAGAACCTCCTCATTCCTTACCTTATCAGTCCACCTAGTTTTCAACATTCGTCTATAGCACCACATCTCAAATGCTTCGATTCTCTTCTGTTCCGGTTTTCCCACAGTCCATGTTTCACTACCATACAATGCTGTACTCCAGACGTACATCCTCAGAAATTTCTTCCTCAACTTAAGGCCGGTATTTGATATTAGTAGACTTCTCTTGACGAGAAATGCCTTTTTTGCCATAGCGATTCTGCTTTTGATGTCCTCCTTGCTCCATCCGTCATTGGTTGTTTTACTGCCTAGGTAGCAGAATTCCTTAACTTCATTGACTTCGTGACCATCAATCCTGATGTTAAGTTTCTCGCTGTTCTCATTTCTACTACTTCTCGTTACCTTCGTCTTTCTCCGATTTACTCTCACACCATACTGAGTACTCGGATGAATTGCGTGACCCCTATTAAGCAATATGTTTTCGTATTTCCTTTAAGTGTATTGTTTTACGTACATACAAAATGTGAAGATTATCACATCTGAAAATTTGTTTCGCTAATTTAAGTACTAGTTTACCCTGTATGAATAACAGTTTGTTTGTCCAGAACCTACTGAGGTCATACACATGAGCCAGAACAATATGACCCCTAACCACACGCGACACGGCAAGGAAAACTTATGTGCGGAACGGAAAAGAATGGAGAACCGTTCTAGTGACGATGTGGACCGCGAATGCGGAAATCCACTAACGAGGAGAACACGGCAAGTGCCATAACCCGATTTCTCAGAAATTTCGTTCCATGGAAGAGGAATCAACAGAAGCGAACACGTGTCTCAGGTCATCCGAAGATACTCGATCGTTTTTGAGGAAACGATGGTCAAAACTTTAAATGTAATTCAGATGCCTTTGATCCCGCGATACAGTCAGCCGAAGTAGTGGCTCAGTGGCTAGCATCTCGGCCTGTCAGTTTTGCGCCTTCTTTTCGAAATCCCACTATTTTTTATTTATTTTGTTTTACTTTAATTAATTTCTTGTTTATTTATCTACTCACGTTCTTAGAAGGATACTACACTAATTTTTGTTATCAAATAAGAGGATACAATAGCGTTAGATTAGCTGCAAAATTGCAACTGGGTTTCAGATTAAGTGTCATACATTGATTATATAATACATGTGTGCATCGTATTTTCAAACGTGACAATCTTTTCAGATTTTCGTGTAGTTATATGTCATTATTATATCAATTCTTATACTAATTCTTATATTCTATTCTTATGTTTAATCTTCAGGGAGAACGTGGAAACTTTCGAAACATCACCCGAAGGCAGGTTTGCCCATTGACATTTCTTGGTATGATCCTCACTCGGGAACGAAAGTCATTAACATTGCTGAAGGTTTGATGCGTTGGGAATAATTTCGCAGCAAACCAAGAACAAGCAATCACTTACTCGAAAACTGGCGCTTGAAGTTGATCATGAATTAACATACAATACAAGAATTTCGAATAATTATGTCATTCATTTTTTTAAATTCATTCACCACACGTAAGTACTGAACTCCGTTTGGTTTTCAACTTCCAAGAACAGTTTTTCGTTCGAGGGATCTACTGTACATTGAGGTAAAAAGAGGGATTATGTCAGTCACAAATTTTGTATGTAATGTGCTTGGGATGGCAAACGCCTCGGCCTGGTTCCAATTTTAGAGATTTTACGTGTTTCTCGACATCTGAAAATTTTCACCACTTTTAGTATATTCAGTTTCAAAGATGACTGTAGAAACTCGATGTAAGTATTCACTTGCGACTTACCATGCGCGTGTAGAAGGCAAGAAATATCAATACAGGACTACTGCAAATGATTCATTCGCTTTCAGAGTCCAGTATTTTCCAACCTATTAAATGTACAAATATGACTGTAGACATGGAAAAACCGAGTGGATTTAGAGGAGGCAGATCGTGTATTAATAATATATTCTCTCTACGCCAGCTGACAGGGAAAATATCTGAACGATATCTGAATCACATTTAGAGTTCCTAGACATCGAAAAAGCTTATGGTGATTAGTTAATTACAACAAATTTAATGAAGGAATAAACGTACTATGAAGCAGTAATCAGGATGCCGAACTTCTTAGGCAGATGTCTACAAGAACACCACGTGTTGCTCTTACAACACGTTTTTGAACTACGAAGACACCACAGAAAAATGCTCCATATCACTTTACTGAATGAAAGTACTTAAAGTATATCAACTTACTGATTTGTCTGTCTGCAATATTTGCAATGAATGTAATTACAAATGGGGCTGAACTAAGTTGCCTAAGGAGTTACAAAGTGAGATTTTCTTAGTTTAAATTGTCATCAGTACGGATACCTGAGAAGTTTGAAACGTCCCTCTAGCCTAACTGTTTTTGAAGCACTAGCATAATGACATTGACATATTGTACATAAGAAGTGTACAAAGCATCTACAGGTATAAAGACGAGCACAGAATAATAAGGGTAGGATCTGTCACCTTTAAGTTATTTAAAATATTATAAAAGGTTGAAACAAGGCTACTGTTTAACACCAAAAGTTTTCAAAATAAATCAACGAATATGAGGACACGTTGTTTCAAGATGCACTGGAAAACTTTCATGTGGAAATCTTCTACGGACACGTGTAAATGAAAAACATAAACACATACAATAATTGGGTCTCGAAAACGGGGCGCAACCATGACAAGCCGCGACACTATCCACTGTGCCACTACTACTTGTGATGTATTTATTTGCTAAAGGGCATATAAAGTACCTCGAAAACTTTGACTGTCGTTTCCTGAGAAACGGTCAAGTATCGTTATTTTGAGCCCTCTTCCACTGAGGGAAGTTTCTGGGATGTCGGGTTATAGCACATGCCGTGTTCTCCACGTCAGGAAAAGCGACTTTGGCAGGGTGCGAATTGGTATGACTGGAGCGTGGAGACAAGCTTATAGGAAACGGCGGAGCTGGTCGGCTGTTCGCGTTCTACTATTGTGAACGTCTCTGAAAAGTGATAGTTGGCGAGAAGGTATTCGACTCTGAAGTCTCATCTCAGAACATGGAGGTCTGAAGCTCGCCCACTCCGTAAAGGCCTGGCCAGAGGGGATGCGGCCCGGCGGTGCAGCCAGTTCGCATCGCTGAAATACTTGTTGCTGCCTGGTCACACGGAGAGCGGCTTTGATGTGGCGTTCACCTGTCTGCCTCAGCGGCTCGCGCCCACTTTCCACAAATACAGGTTCGCCGCAGCGGCTGTGTGCACCTCGCTGGTGCACTTGACTGCTATGTCGCTGCAGCGGCGGGAGGCAGCTCTGTCTTACTGCACTGTCTACACATGCAAGCTGCTAATGATGTGTGTGCCGCTTCCCCTGCGTGACAGCTGACGCAGCAACAGTAGTCGCTGAAGCTAGCCGCTTTCTCCTTTATGGCTTAGGCCGCACTTTCAGGCCGCGTTCCGTTTGGCACGGCCTTCAAGCAGGATAGGTGGCTGCCATCTCTGACAGGACGCCAGAGAACAACTCTGGTTAAGGCACGTTTCGGAGTACATACTATGGCGCAGGGTGGTTCAACCCGCCGCACGCTGGCCACGTGCAGCCCAAGTATGGTTGCCACCCGTCCCGATATATCGGGACCACAAGCTTTATAGACCTTCTTGACCCGACATCCCGACGAGACCCAATTTCCTCTCGATTTTGGAAATTATGTATTTGTTTTCTACACTATTGGCCATTAAAATTGCTACACTAAGAAGAAATGCAGATGATAAACGGGTATTCATTGGGAAAATATACTAGAACTGACATGTGATTACATTTTCACGCAATTTGGGTGCATAGATCCTCAGAAATCAGTACCCAGAACAACCTCCTCTGGCCGTAATAACGGACTTGATACAACTGGGCATTGATTCAAACAGAGCTTGGATGGCATGTACAGGTACAGCTGCCAATGCAACTTCAACACGACACCACAGTTCATCAAGAGTAGTGACTGGCGTATTGTGACAAGACAGTTGCTAGGCCACCATTGACCAGACGTTTTCAATTGGTGAGAGATCTGGAGAATGTGCTAGCCAGGGCAGCAGTCGAACATTTTCTGTATCCAGAAAGGCCCGTACAGGAACTGCAACATGCGGTCGTGCATTATCCTGTTGAAATGTAGGGCTCCGCAAGGATCGAATGAAGGGTAGAGCCACGGATAGTAACACATCTGAAATGTAACGTCCACTGTTCAAACCACCGTCAATGCGAAAAAGAGGTGACCGAGACGTGTAACCAATGGCACCCCATACCATCACGCCGAGTGATACGCCAGTATGGCGATGACGAATACACGCTTCCAATGTGCGTTCACCGCGATGTTCCAAACACGGATGCGACCATCATGATGCTGTAAACAGAACCTGGATTCATCCGAAAAAATGACGTTTTGCCATTCGTGCACCCAGGTTCGTCGTTGAGTACACCATCGCAGGCGCTCCTGTCTGTGATACAGCGTCAAGCGTAACCGCAGCCACGGTCTCCGAGCTGATAGTCCATGCTGCTGCAGACGTCGTCGAACTGTTCGTGCAGATGGTTGTTGTCTTGCAAACGTCCCCATCTGTTGACTCAAGGATCGAGACGTGGCTGTACGATCCGTTACAGCCATGCGGATAAGATGCTTGTCAACTCGACTGTTAGTGATTCGAGGCCATTGGGGTCCAGCACGGCGTTCCGTATTACCCTCCTGAACCCACCGTTTCCATATTCTGCTAACAGTCACTGGATCTCGACCAACGCGAGCAGCAATGTCACGATAAGATAAACCGCAATCGCGATGGGCTACAATCCGACCTTTATCAAAGTCGGAAACGTGATGTTACGCATCTCTCCTCCTTACACGAGGCATCACAAGAACGTTTCACCAGCAACGCCGGTCAACTGTTGTCTGTGTATGAGAAATCGGTTGGAAACTTTCCTCATGTCAGCATGTTGTAGGTGTCGCCACCGGCGCCAACCTTGTGTGAATGCTCTGAAAAGCTCATCATTTGCATATCACAGCGTATTCTTCTTGTCGGTTAAATTTCGCGTCTGTAGCACGTCATCTTCGTGGTGTAGCAATTTTAATGGCCAGTACTGTATTCTCGCACACGAAGCCACTGTGGAAATAGTGGTTTCGCTGATGTCGTCCCAGTGGACTGATGAAATGAAATGCCGTGTGTCTAGGGCCTCCCATCGGGTAGACCGGTCGCCTGCTGCTACTCCTTTGAGTTAATGCGACTTGGGCGACTTGCGTGTCGATGGGGATGAGATTATTATGAAGACAATACAACACTCAGTCCCTGAGCGGAGAGAATCTCTGACCCAGACGGGAATCGAACCCGGGCCCCTATGCACAGCCGTTGTTCGCGATGACCACTCAGCTATCGAGGTGGACAGTGGACTGATGAAAGAAATCGACTGCTACCAGAGACTGTGGAATACATCTTACAGTGCCAGTTTAATACAAGCTGACTTGAATGGAGATATATAAGTACTTAAAAGGGGGAAAAAACTTGCTGGCAAAGGTGAAATCTTTCGAAAAATATTGTGCACCAGCTACTTCTGCTGCAACAAGTTTCATGTAATTGGCCGGCCGGGATGGCCGAGCGGTTCTAAGCGCTACAGTGTGGACCCGCGCGACCGCTACGGTTCGAATCCTGCCTCGGGCATGGGTGTGTGTGATGTCCTTAGGTTAGTTAGGTTTAAGTAGCTCTAATTTCTAGGGGATTGATGACCTCAGAAGTTAAGTCCCATAGTGCTCAGAGCCGTTTGAACCTTTTTTTCATGTAATTGTTTTCTAAATAAAAAGTAATTATAGTGAATAAATATTTCACTTGATTTCTGCACCCACATCTCAGAGTGTCCCGACGAGGTCCCAGCTTGATGTGACAAGGCCCAAGACGTGAGCGCCTGCACACCATCAGTAAGAAAAGTCAATAAACTTCTGTACATGTAAAGTTATGGTTGACTGTTTTCGATTTGAAACTCCCACCATACGATGCTAATTTCTCATTGGTCCTGGACCATCATCCTCTACACTTCCTCCCCCCCCCCCCTTCCCCAGAGGCTCTGCCATTGTTAAGTACACTACGAGCGGTGCAAAAATGGGCGTCTCGTTCCACCGCAGTCCTGGTAAGCTAAAAGATTGGACACCTCTGGTATAGCGCATGTTGTAGAACATGTGGCTCCGCAGCAGACGATACCTACCTGTTTCCTAATGGGATAGTCAGTTGCCATCTCTGTGGGCGCGGAATCATTGACACTGGACGATATTAGTGATCGAATGAACCACCTTTCCTGTTACAACAGGTCGATGGCCGTGTGCGAACACGCCGTCATCCGGACGAACGACCGCTCGGAAGACACATCACGCCAGAAATGTAGGCCTGTGGTGACAATGTTGTTGTGAGGGGGGGGGGGGGAACCTTCACTTGCGTCTCTATGGGACCTGTGGCTGTAATTGGAGACACAAAGACAGCTGCGAGCTACCTCTGATCACCTGCATCCCTTCATCTTTGGTGTCCTCCCCGACGGGGCAAGCAGACTCCGTACCAGAAAGCCAAAAGCGTGCTACAGGTGTTTGAGGAGCTTGATAGTGAACTCACGTTGACGTGTTGGCCACGAAATTCGCTTGACGTGAACCAGATGGAACAGATACGAAACGCTGTCGGACGCCAGGTCCTCGCCCCTAAGCTACCGACGGGAATTTCGTGTTATATGCATAGACATCTGGTGCCACGTATCTCCGGAAACCTACGAAGGACTTACATAAAAATGAAACTCCTGCAGCCGTCGTTTTGATTGTTATTTTATTATATTGCAACCAGTTTCGGTGATACAATACACCAGCTTCAGACCTGTACGCATAAACAGTAATGATAGCACCATCAACTTACTAACCATACAAAGTCGAGGACAAATCTATAAAAGGGAATTTACAGTATTCGTTTGATGAAAACCGATAGATACATCCAACGTCATGTATCTAAAACACCATTATATACAGTATACCGTGAGGAATTTCCACTCTGTATATTGTTCAAATGCACTATTTATTAACACTGTTTAACCAAAAGCAGTGACACAAGTGTGTACCACAGTAGTTTCATATGAACGTTACTGACAGAACTTGACATCAGTAAAAGGAAGTAAATTGAGCCACGACAGCACTAAGTGAGCTAGATTACCACTAACCTAAACTTAAACGATTGCTGTTTGTCCGAATGTTTCCTTTAGTGGTCTTTGAGCAATGGTGAGATGTTATGTCAAAACCCATTTTGGCGTTGGTTTAGGCATCAATGTAAAGCAAACTATAGTTTTCCATGATTTTGTCACGCAAGTTCCTAATAATGTACAATAGACCAGAGTGGAACACAAGATACAAATAAAACACTTGCGCCTGCTTCTAATACATGAAAATGTAATTCAACAAGCGGAATTACGACGAATGTATTCTTCAAACGTTGAAAAATACACATAATTTTATAGCAGTGGCATATTATTTCCAGTGCTGAATAATCATGCACACATAATCCCAGACTATACTTCTGCTATACGCGTGCCACGTTCCTATTTCAGTTCTTAATCATTTGTTGTTCTAATCATTTCAATTTTTTTTTTTTTTATTTTTATTATTTTTTTTTTGCTGGAAGCTCTTTCCTTGTCCGCGTTTGCTTCTTAATATGTAATAAGAACATGTTGGTCTGCCTTGACCGAACAATTCTTTTTTTTTCTTTTGCTGCTTATATATTTTTCGGAGTAGTTTCCCTGTCTAAGAAAGCAGAGTCTCGCGGAGGTAACATTGAATTAAGAGTTTTCGGGTGTCCAGCCGATTCAAATGATTAAAATTACATGAGCTTTCGGCCAATCCTCCTTGGCCATTGTCAAGTGGTATGACTGACAGTGGAGTGCCGGTGCGGCCTTCACATACACTAGCTGCCGGCTGTGACGTCACTGTTACCCATGACAGCGCTATAATGGGGTTTCGATGTGACCACTTCAACCGTGCGATCGCTGGATCCCACGCCGTGCTGAGCTGCAGGCCACCTTCTCTACATAGGGTGCTACTGGCGATTTTTATTTCAATGGCTTTTTGAATTACAGAATCCCAGAAATCGAAAGTGAGAGCCACGACAGAGGTTTCGTCAAATTTTATCCGGTGACCGTTTTGGATTTCTCGGGGTAGCGTAGGCGAAAAAACGTCCCATGGTCCTTCCTGAGTTATTCCACAGCGTGTACTGTTTGTTGGACGTAAGGATGGCAACACGCCCAAGGTTTCTTGTAGACCCTAGGTGTTCTGCTTCGTCTTTAACTGGTCTCGGAAACTCACGGATTTTTGTCGAAGTCCTAAAGATCGATTTGTCTTTTTAGCAGACGGCTTATCTTGCGTGACATGGAGCCACAGAACGGCAAGAGAGCGAGTTTCTTTTCCTCCTCCTCGTCGGTGGTCTTACTGTGAGTCTTGCTTGAAATCACTTCATTTATTTGATGAAGGTTGTAGCCGTTGTTCCTGCAAACCTAGCGTACGTGGCTCAGATCGTGGGCCAGATTATCAGCGTCTGATATCATTCTTGCATGACGCACCAAAGTCTGTAACACAGTGCGCTTGTGATAATGGCTGACAGCGTGCTGCTACGTCCGTCGAGGTAAGACAATACGTCGTCTTTTGCTACTCCCACGATAAACTAGATGTTCCTGTTAATGCCGTTGAGGTGTTTCAAGTTTCTCACTTCCGTAGGACCAAATGACGAAAGTGCCGCCAACGTATTGAAAGAAGCAACTAAGCTTTAATGACACAGCGTCTAAGACAGTATCCTCAAACTTCTCCATGAAGAGGTTTCCAATAGATGGAGCCAACGGGCTGCCCATTGAAACGCCGACAGTCTGTTCACAATATTTCCTGTTGTACAGAAAACTGGAAGACGTAAGGGTGTGCCTAAATAGCTCAACCATGTCACATACAAAGAAGTGGGACACTAGGTTCAAACAGTCTTTGACAGGCACATTAGTAAAGAGCGCAACCGCACATTACAGTTAGTTTGGATGTGGTGGCACTGTCATCTTGCAGTCTTGCATGTGTCAGGCTTTCAGAAAGTACGGCGAAATCATTCGGAAATGGCAGGTTACTTCGAAACGTTTCTTCTTTCTCCCTAGCACAAGCCCGCATCTCGTGGTCGTGCGGTAGAGTTCTCGCTTCCCACGCCAGGGTTCCCGGGTTCGATTCCCGGCGGGGTCAGGGATTTTCTCTGCCTCGTGATGGCTGGGTGTTGTGTGTGATGTCCTTAGGTTAGTTAGGTTTAAGTAGTTCTAAGTTCTAGGGGACTGATGACCATAGATGTTTAGTCCCATAGTGCTCAGAGCCATTTGAACCATTTGAACCACCCTAGCACAAGCAGCAATGTTTTCAGTTGAAAACTACTACCACTTAACTTTATTCGAAAAACAGATGTGCAGCTGCGAGTCTCCTTACAGCTTGTAGCCCGTAATGTTCTACATACGCTGTATGGTAAACTGCGTCAGGTTCCTTTTCAAGGATAAGGTTGCCTTGGTTCGAAGCGAAAAAGGTGGGGGAGGGAGACATTCGAATCTATGTGCGAACCATAAATGCTTCCTTTTTTACAAAGCATATTTCTCGCTTCCTCTAACCTTCTTGAGTCTCTTTCTTGAACAGGATGCTTACGTACATGTCACTTGTCAGAGTCGTAATTACACGTATCAGGGGTCCCATATCATTCCAGCTGCTCCCCCCCCCCCCACCCCGCCGGCCTCCACACACACACACACACACACACACACACACACACACACACACACCATTAAAGAG
This sequence comes from Schistocerca nitens, assembly GCF_023898315.1. Lineage (NCBI taxonomy): Eukaryota > Metazoa > Arthropoda > Insecta > Orthoptera > Acrididae > Schistocerca > Schistocerca nitens. The sequence continues at coordinate 253,769,993 of NC_064618.1, forward strand.
CCTCCACCAATTTGAACAGTCCCCTGCTAGCCGCGTGGAGTGGCCCCACGGTTTGCGGCGTCATGTCGTGGACTGTGTGGCCTCTCCCGCCGAAGTTTCGAGTCCTCCCTTGGGCATGTGTGTGTGTGTTGTTCTTAGAATAAGTTAGTTTACGTAGCGTGTAAGTCTAGGGACCGATGACCTAACCAGTTTGGTCCCTTAGAAATTCACACATATTCAGTCCCCTGCTGAGGCAGGGTACATGGACTGATGAGGTTTTCTCCACAGCCGCTCGATACAATTGGAAACGAGACTTTCCGATCAGGCAACATGTTTCCAGTCATCAACAGTCGAATGTCGGTGCTGACAGGCCCAGGCGAGGCGTAAAGCTTTGTGTCGTGCTGTCATCAATGGTACACGAGTGGGCCTTCGGCTCCGAAAGCCCATACCGATGATGTTTCGTTGAATGGTTCGCATGCTGACACTTGTTGATGGCCCAGCATTAACGTCTGCAGCAATTTGCGGAAGGATTGCGCATATGTCACACTGAACGATTCTCTTCAATCGTCGTTGGTCCCGTTCTTCCTGGATCTTTTCCCGGCCGCAGCGATGGAGATCTGATGTTTTACCGGAGTCCTGATATTCACGGTACAGTCGTGAAATGGCTGTACGGGAAATTCCCCACTTCATCGCTACCTCAGAGATGCTGTGTCCCTTCGCTCGCGCGCCGACTATAGCTCCATGTTCAAACTAACTTAAAAGTTGATACACTGCCATTGTAACAACAGTAACAGATCTAACAATTGCGCCAGACATTTGTTGTCCTCGTTGCAGATCGCAGCGCCGTGTTCCAACTGTTTACATACCTCTATGTGTAAAGACGCATGCCTATACCAGTTTCTTTGGCGCTTCCCTGTATTACTGTTCCATAAATTTTCAACAGGGGAATGAAACAAAGCATTAAAAATCTTGTGGAATCTGGATAAACAATGTGATTTGTTAGCCCTATCCGAGGAACTGGCGATAAGTACCAAGTATCCATGTATCGAATCATCAACCTCCCTCGGAACACGGGCACTGTTCTTTCACAGTCATGTTTGAGGATAAAGAGCGAGGATACGGGATACCGGACCAGAGACAGAGAAGATTTGATTACTGGGAGCAACTTGCGGACCCGAGCGATTGACGTCACTTTCCGGCCGGCCGTTGGGCGCAGGAAGCCGCCACGTGCTGGCGGGGGTTCCCCTAATTGGCGCCGGACGCCGGGGACGCTGAGGCCTAACGAAGTTTGCCGGCCGGGCTCTGCAGCGGCTTCCGCCTCCTGTTCCTGCTCTCCGCGTCGCTTCAAAACTCGTCTGCCTTACGAATGTTGTGATATTTAAGGAGTAAAGGTGCCAGAGGATCCACCTCTTGCTGAAACAATCTGGTTGTGTGAGAACCAGTCAGAAAGTAATGTCTCCCAATTCTTTTTTTTTTTTTTTACCTGTACTAATCATGAATTTTGAGCGCTTCCGCAAATCTTTTTCCACACCCAACTCCAGTAACAGCGTCTTAAGGCCACGGTCACAGAGGCACCGCTTAATGTTACGTATCTCTATCAATACGTTCGTAGATGTACAGAAAATAAATATCCTACACTGAACTAACTAGTCTAGCGTTGTAAAAAAAAAAAAAGCACTCCAGGCCGCGAGTGGCCTACCGGGATCATCCGACCGCCGTGTCATCCTCAGTGGAGGATGCAGATAGGAGGGGCATGGGGTCAGCACACGCCTCTCCCGGTCGTTATGATGGTTTTCTTGACCGCAGCCGCTACTATTCGGTCGAGTAGCTCCTCAATTGGCATCACGAGGCTGAGTGCACCCCGAAAATGGCAACAGCGCATGGCGGCCTGGATGGTCACCCATCCAAGCACCGACCACGCCCGACAGCCCTTAAGTTCGGTGATCTCACGGGAACCGGTATATCCGCTGCAGCAAGGCTGTAGCCCTTAGCGTTCTGAACGTTTGTGTAGTATCATAAGGCAGAAACATTATATTAGCAGATATATGTTGCTTATCTTGTTGTGGCTGTCTCGTTGTCTGGGTGTCGGTACCTGTTTATGCTTTCTAATTAATAGGTCCAAGGTTTTCCGTTTCCGTAAAAGTCGCTGGAATATTGTTGCTTTTTGACATCATCACTATTTATTGATAAATTCTTCACACGTTGTACAACATCACTTGTTACGTAAATGCACTGTGCAACATTTCAACACAAAACACAGAATTTTATAGTTACATGACTAATCTCGAACTATTATGGAGCTTTTGGAGCCTACAATTTCTATAAGTATTAAGTACATAGCTTCCAGATCCTTCTAGATCATGGTGTAGTACTTATGAGTCACATTATGACGCCTTAATTGAAATTATTTTTCATGTATAATTTAGGTAATATTTCCTAGAAATAATTATTTATATAAAGATTTATGTGTGTAGTAATTAATATTGACGGTTGCAGATCTTGGTAGTATAGAAATCAGCTTCTTGCTTTTGCTTAATTGTTGACTGATTAATTGATAGTAAAATTAGAAGAATTAAAAATACAAACAGAAATTTTGTTTGCATGAAAAATAAAGCATAATAACATTAGTTTCCTGCAGAAGTGGTTTTTGACAGATTTAAGTTAACAATTGTTTGTTCCTAAATGGATCGATATCTAAATGGATCGATATGAAAATTAAAATTATATTATCAGGAAAATAGTGTTTTGGCGATGAAATATATGCAAAATTATCTTTAGATGTAGAATATACAATTTAAGTGTAAAAGGTAATTCAAGTCAGGCCGAAATTTAAATGGAATCGAAGATCTGAATTGAAGTAACAAATTTCTGAGGAGGCAAGATTCGTTACAGCTGACAACAGTCGCCAGATATCGTCGCCAGAGGTCGACAGCTTGGTCGGTTCGTCAGATTTCCTGTCAGTTTTTGGCAGGATAAAGGTTAGAATATGTTCTACCAGGCAGGTTAGAACTTGTTCTAACATCCAAGGGTAGGATGGATCCTTCAATTCCCCTTTGCTTCGAGACGAGTGCTGCATGACGGCGTTTGCTATTAAAATTGCACTGAATGCATGTTAATGAGATATGTGTCTCTAGAAAAACTCCTCAGTCAATTACTGGAATAAACTTACAAGTTTCATGAGTCTATGAGATGAAGAGAGGAAACAACTTGTAAGGTGGCAGAATAAAGGGTCAGATTCGCAGATTACATGAGACCTTTACAAATCGCAATGAGAAGGTGAAGATGACACTAACGTAAATAGGCAGTCATGAGAACATTTGCCTATCAATATGTAATGCAAAAACGGATGACAGTCAATTGACGGTAATTAACACACCATTCCTATACAATGCATGTCTTTGAGCGGAAGGTAGAATAGGGAACGGGAGTCGAGTCGTTTTTAGTTTTGAAAAGCCAGCTCGGCAGTGGTGTAGTGAAGATGCGCTGCGGGAGTTACGCCAGAAACCACTTGAAGGGTGGCAGGAAGGGGGATAGCGACCCAGGAGAGGTGATTCAAGCCAGAGGACCGCCTGTAGCGTGGAGCATCTGCTCAAGGGCAGAGAAGAAGTTTTAGAAAACTGCATTTCAGAATTCTAACTGGATACGAACAAAAGCAAGTGACGCATTATCGTCAGTGAGTGCGACACACAGAAAGGTCAATGTACTTTAGGCATCTAGAACGGGCATAAAACGTCCGATTGGCGGAAACGCTCTAGGAAGGAGAAAAATACTGAAGTTCCGACACAGTTTGATAGAAGGGACGTTGCGATTGGTAGAGGGTGTTTCTACAAAATAAGAGGAACGCTCCTTTTGGTCGAAAAAAGTCATGACGTGGAAAAGAAACCCAAGTGGAGGGAGGCAGTTCTGCCATGAGTAGGACAAGAGAGAAATTTTCTGGGAGACTTTTCTCTGAACTGGCGTCAAGTGCAGAAAGGAATGCTTAACGCTCTGTACGACGCCAGAAGAAATTTGTGTGGACACTGCGTTCACAGTGGCTGCACTCAGCTAAAAAATTAGCTGTAGCAACGTTTAGCTCCAACTGTGGAGAAACGAACCAGCCAAATTAGTTAATTGTTCTTGCAAGAACTGAGAGGGAACTGTAATATGCACGCTGCTCCAACCATGCATGTGTATATCACCACATAATAAAACTAGGGCTGAGTACATGTTTTCTCGCATAACGAGAAAGATAGGGAAAGTTTCTGCTGCAAAGTTCAGCAAAGGCTAGATTAGTTTTGTAGGAATTTCAGTGGGATAGAGCGGCCTTGCAGACAGCATCACGTCGCAGCTTAAGGTAAATACCACATGCGCAAACTTTGTTGGTTCACCAGCTTGCATCCACTGTAAACTAGAGCGGCCTCGGGTAATGATGCACTCAAATTTGTCACTTGACTAACCATCCAACGTAGACTTGATTGTTATCCTAAATAGTAGCGAACTTCGAACCGGAATCGGACGATTTTCGTAGTACTGACAAACATCGTAACTTATGTGTAGGAGCAGTTTTGTACAGAAACGTCCAATTAAACTTTCATATTATTGTGCTTAGGATTAATGTAAAGAAACTTCCAATTAAACTTTCATAATATTGTGCTTAAAATTACTGTTCTTTCAGAGAGTTAATATTTAACATTGTTGGGTATGAACTTATTTCACTTTTTGATTTTGGCACGATGCCTTATCCATTGCGCTGTTTTTATGTTGTCAAGTTGAAAACTCTGTGAAAAGCTGTAATTAGATGAGAAATATTGCGACATGAAACTTGTCATTTCACCTCACACAGTTTTTCTCATTTCTGGAATACGTAAAAACAAACCCCCGCACCCTTACAAATGGCGACCCTGCCAGGATGGCAATAGGTCTGCCTGGATGACAATTAGTCAAATTAGTAATAAAAACACATTTTTTAATTTTGTGTAAAAATTTTTTTTCATGTTGTTTTGTAACGAGGTTACCCAACGTATGTAAATGTATAGTGGACAAATACAGTAAATGTGTGATCCAAAGTGTAGAGAGGTTGTATTGACATGTAGAATCAAAGTATCATTGAGTAGAAGTAGATTGTGCATCACCTCGCTGGTGCGCGCGAAATTGTTCACGACGTTGTTGAGTCGCGTTAAAATTCCAACAGTGAACAGTGTTGCTAATGTGGTGTACGTAGTCTCAGAAACTTTCTATCATATTTTGGAAGCGAGTAAGGTCCTATAACTTGATGTTGACGAGAGCGCAGCCTCGCGCGCTTCGTGAAAGACAGAGGTTGGCTAAACGACCAGAAATGGCAGAAGAACGGGGAGTATCGCAGATAGGTCAAACTCAAGATCTTGACAGGATAGAAATTGATGTAGAAGGAAAGGTATCGAGTACAGGTCACGAAACGGGGCATAGTGATAGCGCAGAAGGAATGGTAGAAGCTTCAAGATTGGTATCACAGTCAGCGAATGCGCAAAAACAAACGAATGACGGGGATAGTGGGTAAGAAATAGAGTCAGAGGAAGTGCAACTTCGGTATGTTGAACCGAATATAGTAATTTTGAATCGAACGGGACAGTTTCCAACAGGAAGAATGTGTGTAAGTGCGTCCGCACTGTGCACTGAAGTCGGAGCAAGGCCACGTGAAAGACGCGAACTGGAAAATTTTCATCGAATAGTGACAGGTGGTGATAGTGAAGAGTCAGATAGTGTGTTCGTAATTTTGAAGCAACTCACAATGGTCGTAAAGCAGGCAAATGCAGGATTAGCAGAGCTAAAATTTGAAACAAATGCAGGGTTAACGAATTTAAAAACAGAAACAAATGCAAGACTAGAAGATTTGAAAATAGCAACAGATGCGGGATTAGCAGACTTGAAAACTGAAACGGCGAATCTGAAGACCGAAACGGCAAAGTTAAAAGCAGAAACAAATGCTGGACTAGCAAATTTTGAAAACAGAGACAAATGCTGCCTTAAGTAGTCTCCAATTTGAAACTTAAGCTGGGTTCGAAGAAGTCCACAAAGATCAGCAAAACGCACGAACAGAAGTCAATGAATATTTTACTGAAATCCAGAGAGAGGCGAGAGACTCATGCGAGCTTATACAAGCGTTAATGGCTGACCAGAAAAAGATGCGTGCTGACGTTGACCAGGTGCAGGATCCAGTGTCTAACGTTAATCAAAGAGTGGATAAGTTAGCACGTAAGACGTCTGGTAAGGCGCAACAAATCGTGGAAGAGCTCTATGTCAGAAAACGTGTCACGCGAGCCCCATTAAAGAGGTTCGACACACGCATTGAAAACATAGTCACGAAAATTCAGAAACAGTTTGAAGACCGTCACACAGAATTGAAACAGTGTATCGAGAATCTTACAGAAAGTAGTAGCGAGACACCGGAATCGGTAGTATCGTCCGACATAGTAATAGACAGTAACCCAGAAAGGAAAAAGTCAGTTGTGCAATCTTCCGTAGCAGTAGCGGAAACACAAAAACATCATGAAATTCCAGTCGTTTATTCCCTGTAGGTGGCGTCAGTAATCAGCAAAGTGAAACAAAAACAAATAGGAAAGGAACAGATAACACAGGGGAGCGAAGTAGGTGATGTGCGGTCACACCAGACATGGGAGCGAGAAGCGGTAGACGCACTTTCCGGCAGACCGGCAGCCGACCCTCCGAAAGTACACGGGTGACGCGAGAGCGGAGCAAATTGCGGCGACACATCTACCAATTCCACATGTCCGAGTCACAGCACAATTGGTTACAGACCGCAATCTAATGTGAATCTAATAGAAAGGCAAAACACACAGCCAGTAACGGGAAATTTAAACGAATCTTTCAATCTGATACGCGAGGAACGGTACGGTGTAGACAACTGCACACCACTGCGTAGATACGATGCTAAATGTGACATAAATATGTCAGCTCAAGGCCCAAATGTGGTAGAACGAGTACAAGGAAACGGTTCAAATGGCTCTGAGCACTATGAGACTTAACTTCTCAGGTCATCAGTCCCCTAGAACTTAGAACTACTTAAACCTAACTAACCTAAGGACATCATACACATCCATGCCCGGGGCAGGATTCGAACCTGCGACCGTAGCGGTCGCGCGGTTCCAGACTGTAGCGCCCAGAACCCCTCGGCCACCCCGGCCGGCACGAATACAAGAGTATATGACACAATTGCAAGAAACGGTCATCTTGTGAAAAAAACAAACGCCGTATGGTGGAAGAGAAAAATTTGACAAGGATCACTTTTTGACAATCAGGAAATTCCAACATTACAAAGAAATCGGGAACGGCTTGCATCCACGAACGTTCATAAATGAATTTCAGGTCGGTTTACCAGAGCATTGGCCACTTAGCCATAAACGTAACTTCATTTGTGGGCATATGGACGGAGCAATAGCGGAAACCATGCAAAGAGTAGCGGCGAACTGTCATTCATCTTGTAAGAGGTCCATGATTAAGGAGTTTGTTGCTAGCGCACTCGAGCAGATGTAATTTCGATGGATTGCTCACGCGCCGCCTGGTAATGATTTTGATCTTAATGATGAGCAAACAAATTCAATTATGTCCACAGTAAATGTAACAGTTGATGACGCGGCACGTTCCGTTACAATGAACGCTGTCCAGTTTGACACGCCTGATTTGCAAAATTTACGTAGCGAACAGATAATTGTTTCTAACGAAGGTGAACAATATACACAAAACACGTCAGATTTATTTGATTCCGATGTAGTGACCAACAGTGCACATCCGATTAGCAAACCTTTTCGTGAATCAGACAATGACCAAATGGTTACACAAAACGTGTCACATGCAGATACACCATCACACATAATAGAAAATAGAGTCGCTACTTTTGGCATGGATCAAGTTATGGCAGTATTGCTACAACTTGATGAAAAACTCGGTCAAATGAAAAACAAGACAGCAATTACAAACAACTTAATGAAAAACTAGACAACAATTCCAGACAGTCGAATGATAAACAAGACAACAATTTCAAAGAACTTAATGAGCAGAACAAACAGCTTAGTGAACAGATTACAGCCGTTGCCGTGCAATGCCACGATACTAAAGAACAATTACGAGAGGAAATGAAGGCTTGTGCTAGGAACAGAAGTGAAGAAATTAGACCTGTTGCACAAGAATTAAGTAATACACATGCAGCCACAACGAAATTACTTAGAGATGAAATTAGTGCAGTCGCTAAACAATGTTCTGAAAACGCAACAAAGTTACACGACGAGTTTAAATTAATGTCAGCAGAACTTTCACGCACACTGGATGCGAAGGTCGATAAGAAATTTGAACAACAAAACAGCCAAATTGACGAACGTTTTAATCACCACCTACAAAACAGTGAAACGCGTTACCGTAAATTTATACAGGAACAGAACAAAGTAAAGAAACAAGTCATGGAAACAATTACTGCACAGAGACAGGAAGATAAGCGTAAATTGTTTACGAAAGCAAAAGCATACGTAGACAACAACATTGCTGCAGTATCAGACGAAATCAATACTATCAAACAGTTGAACGAATTGCATGATGAAATCTCTGATCTTAAAACAAAAACAGACACACACACAGTAGACTTTCAGACAGTGACCAGCAGACTTGAACAATTGGAATTAATACAGGATCCCGATGCCATTAAAGCAGACGTTAAGAAATTGAACAAAACAACCCGTAAAATCCAAAAACAAATTAATGTTTGTGACACTAAAAATGACGATCAGGTAAAAGCACTGACTGAAAAATTTGATGAATTGGCCAGTCGTATTTAAGTTATCGAAAATAACAATGATACCAAATCAGTCGATACGTCACCAATTTCTTTCAATCAAACACCCGAATTCCAAAATTTACAGCAGACAATCAGTGAGATAAGTTCGTCCAATAATACATTGTGTAGAAAAGTGTCGTCTTTACAGCAAGAAGTGACAGGAATGAAAAATGTTTCAGCCTCTAAGACGTCACAGTATACGCCACACTGTGAACATTTTTCACATTCACACAGCCAGTATAATTTAGGTAATTTACAGAGTATACGTGACTTAGATTCCGAACAGTCACAGGCAAACAGATTATCATACAATCCTGAACCTGCTCAGACATGCAGAGACGATAATTTTGATTATAAGCACTTTCTATCCGTGAGAAAATTTAAGATATTTTAGAATGACAGAACATTTTCGTGAACAACATTCAGTGTGTCGAAAGTACGGCTTACGTTGCTGGAAGATGTAACCTGTACTGTATCTAGTCAAATTCTTTCTGACGTGCTGTTATTTGCAGGAGGATGCTGTGGCATTTCAACTATTTGTACTGTTCTGTTATTTCTTCCTGACGTATTAGGTTCGGGATGATACTGACTGTCTGGTTCATTCATGATAATCTGCTGTTGCGGATGGTTCTGCTGCTGGTAAGACCGGTCTTACTTTTGACGACATCCGAGACACACTTTTACATGAAAAACCAGTTATACAAAAAAACCGTTTCCCACCCTGTCATTGAAGTAAAGATTGGATCATACACATTTTCAGCAGTAATCGATTCTGGATCACCTATGTCAGTTATAAATGAGGAAACTTTCAACGAATGTAACAAAGAGAATACCTATCCTACGTTACCATTAGGCAAAACTAAAGTAAAAGGAGCAGTATCTAGTAAAGGAGTAGATGTAAAATTACAGACACACTTATCCTTTTGTATTGCAGATCACACGTTCCACTCAAATTTTTGGATTGTTCCCTTATTGACAACAGACGTTATTTTAGGTACGAATTTTTTGGTACAACATGACGCAATTATTGACTTTCAAAATTCCTATTTAATATTAAAGGATGAAAATATACAACTGGGATTAGAATTTCAGCAAGTTTTATCCGCAGAAGAACAAGCAATTAATCAAACAGAGGTCATTTCTACATCGCGTAACACAGACTGTCATTCCACATTGTTCACAGATACGTATGTTCACAACTACAATATACCAGACGAAGCCGACTATGACGTTATGCAAATGATTTCTGATAAAGTTAAACAGAGCAGTGCAAATACAGACGACGAACGTACAGAGCTACGCAAAATTCTTTTACAGCAAGCTCCAGTTTTTGACAACGTCTCTGGTACTATGTCCGGTTTTATGTATGAATTTAAACAGCATGACACATTTAAAGCCAAACATTATCCTATTCCGTATATCCACAGAGAACAAGTTAAGAAAGAATTACAAGCTATGCTAGACCAAGGAATTATTGAACCGGCAGTTAGTCCATACATAAACCCGCTCCATATTGTTAAGAAAAAGGATGGATCACTTCGCCTCGTACTTGATTCACGTCATGTCAACGACATTATTATTAATGAAACAGATCGCCCACCGGCACTAGAAGAACTTTTACAGAATTTTCATGGTACTGTTATTTATTCCACATTAGATTTGAAATCGGGATTTTTGCAAATTCAGCTCCATCCGAACTGCAGAAAGTACACAGCATTTCTCTGTTTTGGTGACTGTTATCAATTGTGCAAATTACCGTTCGGTTTAACCATTTCTTCAGCAGCATTTATTCACGGTTTGAATAGTATACTTCCGACAGAACTTAAAGATAGAATCACAACATATGTAGATGAGATCCTTATTGCAGAAGCTAACTGGTCTGAACACAATTTGATTCTGGAACAACTGTGGCAAAATTTCCGTGCACAAGGACTGACCGTTAATCTTAGCAAATCACACTTTGGCAAAACTTCTACAAAATTTCTTGGACATGTAATTTCAGCAGAAGGCATTGCGCCCGAACCGGAAAAACTTCAAGCTTTACGTGACATTACTGTTCCAACGACGAAGAAACAACTAGGCAGCTTTCTGGGTTTAATTAACTTTTTCCGTAAATTTATTCATTACTCTGCTTTAGACACCCCTAGATTATGTCAACTGACGGGTAAAAATGCTATTTGGTCCTAGGATAGCCAAGCACAGTCTGAGTTTGTTAATCTGAAACATGCCTTGTTGAATCCACCTCTTTTATCACATCCAGATCTTACTAGAAATTTTTCCATTGCCACCGACAGTTCTAACACAGCTTTAGGCGTACACATTTTTCAGGAAATTGAAGAAGACAGTAATACAGTAATTAAAAACATCGCCTTTGCAAGTCGCATTCTGTCACCTGCTGAACGCAATTATTCTGTTACAGAACTTGAAACATTATGTGTTGTATGGGCGTTTACGAGATTTAGGCATTTTCTTTATGGAAGACACACTACCGTTTACACAGATCATAGAGCCATTCAGTTTTTACTTTCCGCTAAATTGACACACAACAGATTAAGCAGATGGAAACTTTATTTACAGGAATTTAACTTTACAATTGTTCACATACCCGGTACACAAAATGTAGCAGACGCACTATCCCGCTCTCTCAGCAACAATCAGCAAGACATCGCAACCAACTTCTGCCAAGCAAATTTTAGCGTCGTGTATATTCAACAAGTTGCATTTGAAAATTTCATTTCATCGTCGTTACGAGAAATAGCACAAGAGCAGAACAAAGACAACGTATGGAAAGAAATTAAACACCTTTGGCAAGATAGGAATAACGTTACCATTAGAAAACATTATACCGTCCGCAAGAACATTCTGTTTCGCCGCTCTCACCCTGACAGAAACAGTTGGTTATCATGTATTCCTGACGAACTTGTTAACAAATTAATTTTGTATACTCATTTAAGTTACGCACATTACGGAGCCAGAAAATGTTTTCTTATACTAAGACATAACTGTTATTTTGCCAACATGGAGAAACGTATTCGACGAGTTTTAGCGTCATGTAAAATCTGCCAGAAAGTTAAATCAGACACGACTTCACATATTCCTCCGTTAGATCCCATTGTACCCGTTAAATTGAGACACATGGCCACTGTAGACATTTTTGGACCGATTCCCAGAACTAATAGAGGTTTTTGTTACATCTTTGTCGTTGTTGAACTCACTTCGAAATTTGTTACCTTCACTCCGTTACGCAAAGCTACTACTAAATCTATTTCTAATGCATTTGTAAAAGATTTTTTATTTCATGTAGGGCATGTATTGAAAGTAATTTCCGACCGTGGACCACAGTTTCGATCTGCTATATGGACGCGTATGTTACGAGCTAGAAACATTTCTCCGATCTATATATCCAGGTATCACGCTTCTTCGAACCCTTCTAAACGATTGACGAAAGAAATTGGTAAAGTATGTAGAATATACTGATATAAAAGACATATTGATTGGGACACACACATACTCTCATTCCAGGATGTAATTAACTCTATACCAAATGAATCTACTGTTATATTGAAAAATGTTGAACCATCTAACAAAATTAAAGAATTAGTATCTTTTCCTACATCTCGTCGACTACGCCACCATGAAATAATTGACATTGCACTCAACAACATCAAACGTGCCGCAGAGCGCCGGAGAAAACAGCAAAAAGAGGTTTGTACACGCCGTGACATTCACATAGGACAGAAGATATTAGTACGCACACATTATCTATCCAACAGAGGAAAGAGTAGATGCAGTAAATTTGAGCTTCTATACGCAGGTCCATATAGAATACGCAGCATTCCTCACCCGAATGTAGTACACGTCGAAACTTTGAGAACCAGAAAAAGCATGGGCAATCACCATATTTCCAATATTAAACCATTTATTGAATGAACATACTTCATGATTTATCACACTGTAATGCCATTTCCAGATATTTATATGACCACTTACCCATGATGATTATATTTTTTCTTGGCAAGTGCCCAGCAAGGTAAGGTTAGCAGGTCGCTTTTCTTGTCGTTATATATCAGACTGTGCACGTTTTCCATTTTTTTGTGTATGTATCATTGTTTTGCTATCTAAAGTAAAATTTTTGTCTGGATGCACTATGAAATGTTTAAGATGTAACAAACACCAGTTGACTTTGACATTTTTGCCTTATGATATATCAATACCTTGACTATTCTACATTATTTGCTACTACATTATGATACTGTGTGTACATTTTTTGCACTTGTAAACTATGTTTTTGACCTAATACGTTTTCTGTCATGTTATGATGTATGCTCAATTATATCACTAGAAACAAATTTTTATTTAATGGGTATATGATTTAATTGCATGATATTAATCCTCATTCATCATTTTCAGAAAGCAATACCATGTAAAGGAAATAAATTATGCAAGCAAAGTGGTTTATTATGAAATGGAAATTTCACCATCGGAATGAACGAAAGAAAATGCAATACCTTGTCATGAAGAGCAAATGAATCAGAAGTAACTAGCATTAACAAGAATATACTATACACACTGTATAATAGCAGTCTCAACTAATTATTTTGTTTCAGAATACGAGCCGATTGATGCAGGCCGTCAGACAGAACTGTACATGTTAATTTTAGTGATGATATTTGCTAGAAGTAAGAAACTCTATACTATGAATAGTTGTATGAAGTAAATGGTAATACGAATAATGAATAAAGAAGTGTCTATTTTTTGCAGATGATAATAAATGATGATGAATAGTTATATGAAGTACATGGTAATATTAATAATGAAGTTTTTCTTTGCAGATGATGATAATGATGAAGTTTATATATTTTCTGCTAGTTATGAAATGATATGTAGTTATTTAAGTATTTGTTGCAGTTCTTTTGACAGTATGTCTTATGTCGCAGAGTTAATGACTGAATGTCTTGGGAAAGACAGCTAGAGTACATACATATTAAGTATACGTTTCATTACCTGTTAATTCGAAGTTTACTACTTTTCAGCAAAATATACATTTTTTCTTTCAGGTCAATAATCCATTTTGTATTTTTTCCAGGAGAAGCTTCTCATGATATTAATATGCTGTAAGCAGTTAGATATTAAACCTTTTCTAATACTTGCATTTTTTTTACCCAGTTGTGTCCATCATTTATGAATGTGATCACATATATTCTACTTGTTTCATAACCTTGCTACAGCTGACTCATGGCGAATGACGTTATTAATCCTTATTTCCAGCCGTAAGTCAAAAACCAATATTTTCATGCCCCAGCTAATGACTATCGATCCCAACGCAATGCATTGCTAGCAAGAAAAAAAAAGTATTACCAGTCCCAACTATTACCAGTATTCAACTAAATAATGCTACCAGTTTAAGATATATTCCTAGTCCTAAATACACTCCTGGAAATTGAAATAAGAACACCGTGAATTCATTGTCCCAGGAAGGGGAAACTTTATTGACACATTCCTGGGGTCAGATACATCACATGATCACACTGACAGAACCACAGGCACATAGACACAGGCAACAGAGCATGCACAATGTCGGCATTAGTACAGTGTATATCCACCTTTCGCAGCAATGCAGGCTGCTATTCTCCCATGGAGACGATCGTAGAGATGCTGGATGTAGTCCTGTGGAACGGCTTGCCATGCCATTTCCACCTGGCGCCTCAGTTGGACCAGCGTTCATGCTGGACGTGCAGACCGCGTGAGACGACGCTTCATCCAGTCCCAAACATGCTCAATGGGGGACAGATCCGGAGATCTTGTTGGCCAGGGTAGGTGACTTACACCTTCTAGAGCACGTTGGGTGGCACGGGATACATGCGGACGTGCATTGTCCTGTTGGAACAGCAAGTTCCCTTGCCGGTCTAGGAATGGTAGAACGATGGGTTCGATGACGGTTTGGATGTACCGTGCACTATTCAGTGTCCCCTCGACGATCACCAGTGGTGTACGGCCGGTGTAGGAGATCGCTCCCCACACCATGATGCCGGGTGTTGGCCCTGTGTGCCTCGGTCGTATGCAGTCCTGATTGTGGCGTTCACCTGCACGGCGCCAAACACGCATACGACCATCATTGGCACCAAGGCAGAAGCGACTCTCATCGCTGAAGACGACACGTCTCCATTCGTCCCTCCATTCACGCCTGTCGCGACACCACTGGAGGCGGGCTGCACGATGTTGGGGCGTGAGCGGAAGACGGCCTAACGGTGTGCGGGACCGTAGCCCAGCTTCATGGAGACGGTTGCGAATGGTCCTCGCCGATACCCCAGGAGCAACAGTGTCCCTAATTTGCTGCGAAGTGGCGGTGCGGTCCCCTACGGCACTGCGTAGGATCCTACGGTCTTGGCGTGCATCCGTGCGTCGCTGCGGTCCGGTCCCAGGTCGACGGGCACGTGCACCTTCCGCCGACCACTGGCGACAACATCGATGTACTGTGGAGACCTCACGCCCCACGTGTTGAGCAATTCGGCAGTACGTCCACCCGGCCTCCCGCATGCCCACTATACGCCCTCGCTCAAAGTCCGTCAACTGCACATACGGTTCACGTCCACGCTGTCGCGGCATGCTACCAGTGTTAAAGACTGCGATGGAGCTCCGTATGCCACGGCAAAGTGGCTGACACTGACGGCGGCGGTGCACAAATGCTGCGCAGCTAGCGCCATTCGACGGCCAACACCGCGGTTCCTGGTGTGTCCGCTGTGCCGTGCGTGTGATCATTGCTTGTACAGCCCTCTCGCAGTGTCCGGAACAAGTATGGTGGGTCTGACACACCGGTGTCAATGTGTTCTTTTTTCCATTTCCAGGAGTGTATAATGCAAATTTTTCTGATGTATTGATTCCCTTATGTCTATGTATTATTGGACTACAGGCCTTGAGTAGTAGTTACAATGTCTTACATTATAAATATGTCTTATGTCACTTACATGATATCATATGTAAACACTAGCAGCTTGATGCTACACGCAATAACTCGTGTTTTGAATGATGACTTCTGAATAATGCACAATAAATGACTTGTAACTGTCCAATGAATGCCAATGATTACTGTATTGAGATGACTTATGTGTAAGTGCTACGCCAATGATTACTGAAATGAGATGACTTATGCATAAATGCTATGCCAATAATTACTGTAATGAGATGACTTATGCATAAATGCTATATCAATAGTTACTGTAATGATATGACATGATGCCAATAATTACTGTAATGCGATGAGTTATGAATGATGTTTTGTTATACTCTATAAATGCTACGCCAATGATTACTGTAATGTGATGACTTACGCATAAATGCTATGCCAATGATTACTGTAATGAGAAGAGTTATGAATGATGTTTTGTTATACTCTATAAATGCTATGCCAATGATTACTGTAATGAGATGACTTATGCATAAATACTATGCCAATAATTACTGTCATAAGATGACTTATGAATAATGTTCTGTAATACTCCATAGATACATAGAAATGTTTATTAACTAGCCAATGAGTGCCAATAATCACTCAAATCGGTTGATACATTAGTGTAATTCTGAATGATGACTAGCATAAGACTTAATGTATCCTTCACCTTGTGACCTAATTACCAGCAATTACTGCAATATCCGTATGTCCTGTCCATCCTCATGACCATGGAGCACTATATTTGGTTTTTGCACTAATTCTACTTTGATGTAAGAGTATGGATTCTACCAGAATGTGGTGTTGACATCAAACTGTCCACCACTGTGACCGAAGGAGGTGCCATTATGGTCCTACTGTTTGGTGTAACTAATGTACTACCAAAATGTAACATACAATATTAATACAAGATTTCAGTGTCTTGGCTACACTGACGAATATTTCAGGGAAGAGAACTTCAGATTGTCTCACTTGGTGTTGTGCTTCTGTGGAAACATATGGACTTTTGGTGCACCTATGTGCAACCCACTGTGCTACAACCATGATGCTATCCTTCCCATTCCTTTCCTAGTTCATGTAAATAGGCTAAAGACTTTTACAGTGCGTGTGCACTTCATTTCATTTGTTAATATGATCAGTTCTCCTAAATATGCTAAAGACTTATACAGTGCATGTGCACTTTATTTCATTTCGCAATATGTTTAAATTTTTGTAAAATGGTAAAGACTTTTACAGTGTGTGTGCACTTTATTTCATTTCTCAATATGTTTAAATTCCTGTAAACTCGTAAAGACTTATATAGTGCATGTGCACTTCATTTCATTTCTTTATGTATTCAGTTCATGTAAATATACTAAAGACCTCTACAGCGCATGTTCACTTTATTTCACTCCTTCATATGTCTAAGTCATGTAAAAATGCTAAAGACTTTTACAGTGCGTGTGCACTTTATGTCACTCGTTAATATATTTTGTACTCATTGCGTAAACATTTTGTCATTTCTTAATATGTTCTGAACTCAGTACGGGTGCACTCTATTGCATTTATTAATATGTTCTGCACTTATTAATAATGTATATACTCTGTGACTGTAGACTTAGTAACTAATTAGATTATAGAAAAATTTGTTGCTCATGGCAAGTCCAATTGACTCACCATCGCTGTCAAATTTTTGCCCCCCCCCCCCAGTGGAGGGTTATTCAAGAGGTCCATGATTAAGGAATAAGGTATTTGTTGCTAGCGCACTCGAGCAGATGTAATTTCGATCGATTGCTCACGCGCTGCCTGCGCTATGTAAGGTATAAGAGAATCTCAGACCAGAGAGCAGGGTTGTCAGCAGTAGGAACTGTATGTCAGTAGGAGTAAGTTGCTAGCGAGCAGTTGTGTGTATCGAGTTGGCTGGGCCGGTCGTGTGGAGCGATGGCAGAGCCTGAGCGTTGTAGTAAAAGGTAAAAGCAGCCTCGTGCATAAGTAGCAGTGTTATATCAAGTCCCATGTAAATGTTTTAAAAAAATCTCTTAATAATAATCTTTCTCATAAAAGGTAAATTTTGACAATGATTCATTTCAACTTAAAGAATTTACTAATTTCTCCAATCCTTGGTCATCCCGATTATTGAAAAGAAAAATCAGTTGTTTCTTTTTATACATGACAAATCTATCGGCCAGCATTGCACTCGGCTGTGCCAGAAAAATTTCTTATAGGAGCAGATATATATGCGTTATCCGGCGACCTTATTGAGGTAAGAATTCTCAATTTATTCAGAATGCATTTTCAGGGCCATGACGCAGCACTGCTGACGTCCAAAATTTACCAGTTGAAATTCATAGTCAATTATTGAAAGGTTATAAGTGAGCCACGATTTTTTATTGAGAGATTAGTCACATTTTATTGTTTGTAGGTTGCGGAACTTATCTGTTGGCAGGTTATGCTAAATGTGACTGCTATATAATTATTTTTTATTGGGAGGTTACGCTAAATGTCAATGCTATATGTAGTGGACTGTTAAGGCAGCCAGCCCACAGTGAAGTAGTCGAAAGGGCACGCGTCAACTCGCGCCGTCTGGCGTTAAGTCTGGAACAGGATACGTGATGAATGTGATAAAGAAAAGAACATAGCTACTAGAACACTTAACTTTTATCTCGTCCTTTGGTATACAGCATTCTTGATGATACAAGTGAGACTCTTTAGATTCATAAAATGGTACAATTGGCGCCTTGCTAGGTCGTAGCCATTAACTTAGCTGAAGGCTATTCTAACTGTCTCTCGGCAAATGAGAGAAAGGCTTCGTCAGTGTAGTCGCTAGCAACGTCGTCGTACAACTGGGGCGAGTGCTAGTACGTCTCCCGAGACCTGCCTTGTGGTGGCGCTTGGTCTGTGATCACACAGTGGCGACATGCGGGTCCGATATGTACTAATGGACCGCGGCCGATTTAAGCTACCACCTAGCAAGTGTGGTGTCTAGCGGTGACACCACACTATACATAATTACAATTTTTTTGTTGGGAGGTTACAATATGAACAATATAAAACTGCATTCTTGGAGCGGTACTGGTCCCCAGAAACACAAAACAGAATAAAGTATGAGCTGTTGCAGAAAGAATTGTTCGAAAATTCCGGAGAAAAGAAACCCGTCAGATTTTTCGAAGATATGACAAAGAAAAATCAGTGCTTAGATAATCCATACAGTAATGGGGAACTGATACGGATGTGCACAATGAAGTTACCGTTACATTATCAGCAGTCATTGGTTGGTAGGGCAGGAGATAACATACAAGCATTTAAAGAAATGTTGAGATAACTTGAATTCATCTTCAGGTGAAGATGACTCAAGAAGACAACGTACAAGCAGAGAAAATAATACTAGGGGGAGTAACAGCAACCGATCAGGTTTTAATAATTATTCCAACGGCAATAATAACGGAGGAAAAGGTAATGGTTTTGGAAGGAGTGGTCGTCGTCGCCCATGGGAGAACAATAATAACTATGGTTTTGGTAACAAATAACAATTATGGTGTCGGGGTACCGAGGAATTATAATGGGGGATTTGGTCCTAGAAACTACGGTGGTAACTATGATCCGAGATATAATCCCCGTATAAACAAAGGCAGAAGGTTTAGAGTTTTCCAGCAGCAAAATCCATGTTATTCAGGTGGAAGTGGAATGGGCAGAATGCAGAACGGTTGGGAAAATCAAACTTCAGCGGGACACAAAACATGAGAAATGAACCGATAGAGGAAGTCGAGATGAGGACACCAAACTCAAGTAAAAGACAAAATTGACGAGATGAGCGGTACAAAGACCAGTCACATGTAATTCGATCGAACAATGAAGTTAATAGTATAATCAAACATGAAAATATACTTAGATTTGATAAGGCAGATTTTCAAGTAGGTTTAAGGAGAGATCGAATACAGGCACCAGCAGGCTGGGATTCAATTGACTGGGAATCGACCGACGATGATGAGGAACAGGAGTCAGAATCAGTGAATATAGACAGTAGGACAAAAATTGATGACGATGACCAATCTGTAGAAGATGTAACACGTTTATATGAAACGGAGAAAGTAATAGTATGCCATGAGGATAAAGCACCATGGATAACACCAATAGTGATACCTAGTTAGACGTCAACTCCCACCAGTAACTAAAGTAAAACATAGACATTTTGTAATTTAGCACCAAGCGATGGGAAGGTTACGGTATTGAAAGTAAATTTCATTTCTATATACAAAGGCTAGACAAAAGAAAAATGAGTCCACTCGGGAATTTACTTGTATTAAATGTCCTGAAATCAAAGAATAGGAAAGAGAGCAAAATGCACACAAGTAAAACTTTTATCTTGTACTTATCTCGATTAATTAAATAAAATAAATTTCGAATGAAAATAAGAAAATAATGATGATGAAAAGACAGGAAAGTAACAACTAATGTAACACTTCTGCAAACAAAGTGTGTTCTGGAGAAAGAACTGAATGTAAGAAGAAAAATATGGATTAGCATGTGGATAGTTTAACGAAATAGTACTAGATTCTCTCTTAAAGACGTAGTGTGAAGGAGGAGCAAGTTGCTTTTTGTAGAAGAAATGAAGTGAAGAAGTAGGTAGGAAATAGATGATTAAGGGAGAAGGAGATAGGCTAAACCACACCCTTATAAACTATTACACACATACTCCAGGTAGTTCTTGGTGACAAAGAAAAGCTGTAATACACTCAGCACCACTTAAAATGAATTTAGCAAAACAAACATATACCACTTAACCTTCAATGACTATCATTACGTGTTTTAGAATAATATACTCTGAACACTTAAAATCACGAAAAATGGCACTACTTTTATTAAAACATCGGTATGGTTTAGTTATAATTCCTAGACAGCGAATGCCGAAAAACTGGGCAGGTGCAAGTAGGACTTGTGCTCTAAGGGTTCTACACAGACTTAGGTATTTATACAGACAGTTAATCCATCCAGGAAATGGGAAATTTCGGGAGTTTTTGCCTGTTATCGATATGAATACTGGCAAGATATCGGTCCCGGGAATTCGAAGACCTTCTAGAACGCTTTTCTATTTTTAAATTTTTGTGTACTTTCGCATTTGCTATTATAATTGTTCATTTATTTCATACATTAATTCTCGAGATGTACTAAGGTGCTATGACAGCAATACCAGCAATCTAAACTGTTTTAAAATTCATTACTGGACAATGTTTGAGTTAGCTGAATCAAAGTTCAGTGAGCGTTAATTTTTGTCATCCTATGGGCTCAGGCATCAATTTAGTTTTTAAAGTATGGCAATATAGTAATTTAGTTATGATAAGAAAAGAATGTAATTATGGTGGAAAATGACTAATAGACACTGACATCTGACTTCAAACCACAACGAATTTCTAAATTTGGTCCAGATACTTAAATGGAAAAAAATTATTTTTAGTGATATAATTACAAATTAACAAATTCGAATATTTCCCTTGCTTTACTGTGAAACCTAGCTACTTACCAAAACGTATGACTCTAAGCCAAGGGGAAGTACCCCATAGGTTTTGAAGAGTGAGCTTGCGAGTATAAAAATAAGTCACATTAATGGCAGTATCTTCTGATTGCATTGACTTGGGAGCTTAAATTTTTTATACTGCCAAGAAACTTTAGATCTTAGTATGTGACATATATTTCAATGTGATGCATGTAGCCGATCCTGAGTAACAAGGAGTGTTAACAGTAGGACATAATGACAGATAGATAACAAAGTGATCCTATAAGGGCTCCGTTGTTACCGATTGACATATGGAACCCTAAAAAGATCCACTCCAAGAAGTTTAACCATCAAAATGGACATACGAAACCTTTCTCACTTGATCTCATACATTTTTGAGGTTATAATCTAGGCCAAAAACTTGCAATTGAGCTTTTTCCTGTGCTGCATATGACATGTCTAGACTGAGTATAGACATGAGGCTCAAATGGCTACACAGCAACAGATCTTGCTGATGTAATATAAGTTAATGTTCCGTAAATTATTACTAAATTTTTAAGTTATTTGAAACTTGTGGTTTACAATAATGTAGACCACAGATTCCGAGACATACAACCGTTATTCCCTTTCTCATACTTAAGATGTCACAAACTCCTCATTTCTTGCAATGAACTTAAAAATTTCTCACAATCCATGTCTTGCATATGAGAACGTAGGCCGATTTGACGAAATGATTTGAATTCCACTGACCGTTGTCCGAAGTGTGCACTTTCGGGCATTGAGATACCGCGATACGGCGTGCGTAGTGGTGTGCTTATTTGAAAAGATCAGGCGCCTTCGGCTGACGGTCCTTCGCCGACGGAATCGCCCGATGTCGGCGCCACTGTGACTGTAGCCTCAGACAGCGTTTTGTGATGGATTTTCTTACTGAAGAAGATGAAACGCACAGTCGCATTCATGAAAGACTGAAGAAGCTTTATGGAGATTGAGAGGTAGATGTGAGCGCCATTAGACGAAGGGCTCGTCGGTGTTGAGAAGCTGAAGGGCAAACACAGTGTTGGCTGATGCAACGCGGGACGGCCGGCTAGCGACTACAGTGACTTCACACAACAGCCAGAGTGTCGACCAAATCACCAGTGACAAACCGCGGGTGAGAACATATCAACTGTGTCGCCGCTTGTCCATTGGGAAAGGCAGTGTTGAGACCATTGTTGAAGTCTAGGCTACTCCAATATGTGTGTACGCCGAGTACCAATAACGTTGACCGACCAGAAAAAGAGATGGAAGGTAAACTACTGCATCAGGCCAGTTGCGTTGCTGTAATGTGGACGAGAAGGAGTTAAGAGATGTGAATTAATAAATGCGCTCTCGTTTCAAGGTGGAACAAAACTGTGGACAAAGGTGATGGTTACACTGTAAAGTGACAAATTAACCGTGATTCTAATAGCTGTAACATTATGTATAAGGCATTTACTTTTCTGCCTGGTTTTGATTAAGCCGTGCCACTTCACGTACCTACTGTACCTACTGTATTCGGAATAAAAGTGTGATTAACAGATTGCACTGCCAGCAAACGCAGACTCTTTCATCTGATTGCTACAGTATTTAGCGTGAGTTGTTATTGCAAATCACTCGTTTCCATTCACACGACCCTTCCATCGGATTGCTACAGCATATAGCATGATTAGTTGTTGCAAATCACTCCTTTCCAGCTACATATTACTCCATGGCGTCGCTCTTTACACCATTTCATTTAGCAGTGGCAAAAGATACACTGAAGCGCCAAAGAAACTGGTATAGGCATGCGTATTTAAATACAGAGATACGTAAACGTGCAGGAAACTGCGCTACAGTCTGCAACGGCTATATAAGACAACAAGTGCCTGGTGAAGTTGTTAGATCGGTTACTGCTGCTGCTATGTGAGGTTATCAAGATTTAAGTGAGTTTGAAAGTAATGTAATAGTCGGCGCACGAGCGATGGGACACATCATCTCCGAGGTAACGACAAAGTGGAAACTTTCCCGTACGACAATTTAACGAGTGTACCGTGAAAGTAACAGTGGATATGATACGAGCAGCAGGAGAAGTAGGAACCCAGTGGCTATACAGAGTGCTGAGCGTGGTGTGGAAGGAGAACAGAATTCCTGAGGATTGGAAGAAAGGAATTATAGTCCCGATCTTCAAGAAAGGGGATAAAAGGAGATGTGAGAACTACAGAGGAATCACCCTGCTATGCCACTGTGGAAAAATCTATGAAAAGATCCTGGAGAAGAGAATAAGAAGCAGTATTGAAAGTAAACTGCAAGAGGAGCAGTACGG
Source organism: Schistocerca nitens (assembly GCF_023898315.1). Taxonomy (NCBI): domain Eukaryota; kingdom Metazoa; phylum Arthropoda; class Insecta; order Orthoptera; family Acrididae; genus Schistocerca; species Schistocerca nitens. Next base: position 253,793,508 of record NC_064618.1, read on the forward strand.
TTTCAGACCGGGAAGATCAACAACGGACCTCATATTTGCGGTAAGGCAACTGCAGGAAAGGCACTATGAGTACGGGAAGGACTTAATCATGGCCTTTTTAGATATTGAGAAGGCGTATGACAGTATCTATAGGGACAAGCTCTGGGATGTGCTGTACGCAAAAGGGATAGATGAAGAGATAACACGAAAAGTCAGAAAAATGTATGAGGGAAGTGAGAGTTGTGTGAAAGTGGGGAGGGAACGTACTGCATGGTTCAAGCTGGAAAATGGGCTGCGACAGGGAAGTGCACTTTCGCCTTTATTGTTAATTATTATTATGGATGAAATCCTACAGCAAGTATCAGATGCAATTTGAGATCATAAAATGAAAGCAGTGCTTTTTGGCGATGACCTGATGTTATGGGGAAATTGCGAGAAGGAGGTGCAAGAGCAGTTAGATGCATGGGAGGCAACGGCAGCACAATATGGAATGCATTTCTCTGCAAAGAAAAGTGAAATAATTGTCACAACAAGGAAGAAGAATAGGCCAAATGTGGATATAACTCGTGGAGGGGAAAAACTACAAGTGGTAGAGAACTTCAAGTAGCTGGGAAGCATGATTGAAAGTAAGGGGGGAAACGCAATGGAAATAAATGAAAGGTGCAGAAAAGCAGGGCAGTTCTACAAATGCATTAGGGGGCTTATTTGGAGCAAGGAGGTGCCACAGAAATCCAAGGGAATTATATACCGAACCTACTTTGTCCCCATATTGGCATACGGAAGTGAGACATGGGTTATGCACAAAAGCGACAAAAGTAGAATACAGGCTAGTGAAATGAAGTTCCAGAGGAGCAGGTTGAGTGTGACAAGACGAGACAGATTGCGAAATGTGTATGTGAGGGAAAGACTAAAGGAGGAACCAGTACAGGACAGGATAGAAAAATCAAGACTGCAGTGGTATGGGCACATGAAGAGAATGGACGAGGGAAGAATTCCAAAGAGGATGTTTGATCTGCAACTGGAGGGGAAGAGGCCCAGAGGAAGACCAAGAGATAGATGGGTGAAGGGAGTGAAGGAATGTGTGACGAGAAGAGGAGAGAACTGGACGAAGGTGGAAGAGGGGGAATGGTGGAAAGACAGAATACGATGGAGAGGCTTGTGTTCCCGACAGACCCGGCCAGTGGCTGGAAACTGTCCAAGATGATGATGATGACCGTGAACACTAGGAATCTGGTAAAACATCGAATCTCCGACTTCGTTGAACGTGACAGAAATGCAACCCTCCAAAAAATTGCTGCAGGTTTCAGAGCTGGGCCACCAACAAGTGTCACCCTGCGAACCATTCAACCAAACATCTCGACATCAGCTTTCGGAGCCGAAGGCCCTCTCGACTACCCTTTATGACTGCAAGACACAAAGCTTTACGCCTCGCCTGGGTCCGTCAACACCGGCATTGGACTGTTTAGGACCTGAAACATGTTGCCTGGTCGGACGAGTTTCGTTTCTAATTTTATCGAGCGGATGAACATGTGCGTTAGTGGAGACAACCACATGAATCCATGGACCGTGCATGTTAGCAGGGGACTGTTCAAGCCGGTGGAAGCTCTGTAATGGTGTGGTGCGCGTGCAGTTGGAGTGATATGGGACCCCTGATATGTCTCTTAACACGTGACACGTACCTAAGCATCCTGTCTGATCACCTGCATCCATCTGTGTCCAATGTGCATTCCGTCAATCAATTGATCGAGTCCATGCCACGTCGTGTTGCGGTACTTCTGCGTGCTCGGTGGTGGTGGTGGGGGGGGTGGTGGTGGTGGGGGGCTACACGATATTAGACAGGTGTAGTTTCTTTGGCTCTTCAGCGTCTGTGTGGCTATGAGGGGCTGTCCAGTCATTGTACCCAATTCCTTTTAACTCCCTGCGCACAGTCATTGGGCTAACTAGACTGCTGGTAGCACTTTGTAACCCACGAATGATTCGTTCGAATGATTTTATAACAGAGGCAGTTGGTCTTGGCCTTGGTTCGTTCAGCTGTGGTTGTTCTTTCGTGTTTCCACTTCACAAGTGCATCATCAACAGCTGAGCAGTTTTAGAAGGTTGACATTTTACTGGTGAGTCTGTTATGAAGTGACACCCCAAGGCCAGTCCATCTTCGAAGCCGCTGGGCTTTCCTCCCTGACCTATTGTCCTATAACTGCCTCTGTTCTGACAACACTATACTCACTGCTTTTACATTGGCGAGTCGGCCTCTCCTGACATCTAGTGGACAATTCTGCATTACAGAGAGGTGTCCGGATAATTTTGATGTGATAGCTCACCCGCAAAACAGACAGAACGTGGCGCTGGATAAAGAAGTACACCGGTATACAGAACTTAAGGACGAAAGTAACTTTCGCTGGACTTGTCATAGTCAAGTAACATGGCTTGATTAAACTTGGACGATACACAGAAAGAAGTGCTACATTGTAGTACAGAAGGTAAGTTAAAGAAATACGCCACGAGACAAGCAGAAATGACACTTATTCAAAGAATAATTACACTGAGGTCACCGCGATTAATTATGGTTCCCTGGACATTACAAAAGGTGGGGCACGGTTACAGGGCGTGTGGTCACCACGGAGGGCAACCCATGCTCTGCGTCTAGATCAGGTTTAAGTCGGGGGAACGGCAGGCCAGACCGCTCGCCGAAAATGTTCTCGTTCCAATAGCTCCTCCACTAGTGGTGCTCGATGCGGTCGCACATTGTCATTCATAACAGTGAAGTCAAGGCACAATTCACATGGGGAAGGAGTACACTGTCACAATAACATTGACCAGTAAGTGTACCATGTTGAAAGATATGGAGATTCCTACACCCATGCAATTATGGCTTCGCACATTCGGGTCACAGTGGTGGACGTAACCTCATGCGAAGAAAGCAGGAAGCACATAAGCCACCCACAAAAGTTATGGAACATCATCGTTTCGGTGGAGAGATGTGGAGAGGCATAATATTGCATGGGCATACTGACCTCCAAATCTTTGAAAACGGTCACCGTTACTGAGGCACTGTAGTCCTTCCCCATGTGCGTCTATTCAGGGTCCAGACTTCAATTTTATGGGTGCAGAGCGTATCTTGTCGTCAATGAAGATTACACCTTCCATTAAGAACCACACACATCAAAAAAAGTTTTGCATCACCCTAGTTCCCAGAACTCCTTGAAGGCAGAGGCCAACTGTGGATATTATATCACAGACACGGTCCCTTTGACTGTTGAGTGATGTCACTATACCCGCCCAAAGATGTAAACAACTATGCATCAGCAGCGCCTAATAGACGGAGGGGGTTCGACAGCCGATCAATTCCAGGAAGAAGAAGGTACATGGCTCGTGTTGTCTGTAGTTCAACCATGCCTAGACCGTCAATACCGCGGTTCGATCGCGTCCACATTGTTACTTTGTGCCAGAAATGGCTCTCAACAAGAAAAGGGCCTAGGCATCTCGGAGTCAACCACAGCGATGTTGTTTGTAGATGGAGGAGATACAGAGAGAGACAGGAACTGTCGATGATATGCCTCGCTCAGGCCATCCAAGGGCAACAACTGCAAGTGGATGATCGCTAACTACGGATCATGGCTCGGGGAACCCTGATAGCAGCGCCACCATGTTGAATAATGCTTTTCGTGAAGCCACAGGACGTCGTGTTACGACTCAAACTGTGCGCAATAGGCTGCATGATGCGCAACTTCACTCCCGGCGTCCATGGCGAGAACCATCTTTGCAACCACGACACTATGCAGCGCGTTACAGATGGGCCCAACCACATGCCGAAGGGACTGATCAGTGTTGGCATCACGTTCTCTTTACAGATGAGCCTTCAACCAGACAGTCGTCGGAGACGTGTTTGGAGGCAACCCGGTCAGGCTGAAGGCCTTAGACCAACTGTCCAGTGAGTGCAGCTGGGTGGAGGTTCCCTGCTGTTTTGGGGTGGCATTATGTGGGGCCGACGTACGCCACTGGTGGTCATGGAAGGCTCCGTAACGGCTGTACGATACGTGAATGCCATCCTCCCACCGATTGTGCATCCATATCGGCAGCGTATTGGCGTGGCATTCGTCTTCATGGACGACAATTCGCGCCCTCATCGAGCACATCTTGAGAGTGACCTCCTTCAGGATAACGACATCGCTCGACTAGAGTGGCCAGCGTGTTCTCCAGGCATGAACCCTATCGAACATGCTTGGGATGAATTGAAAATGGCTGTTTACGGACGACGTGACCCACCAACTACTCTGCGGGATCTACGCCGAACCACCGTTGAGGAGTAGGACAATCTGGACCAACAGTGCCTTGATAAACTTGTGGATAGTATACCACGACGAATACAGGCATGCATCAGTGCAAGAGGACATGCTACTGGGTATTAGATGTACCGGTGTGTACAGCAATGTGGACCATCACCTCTGAAGGTCTCGCTGTATACTGGTACAACATGCAATGTGTGGTTCTCTTGGGCAACAAAAAGGGCAGAAATGATGTTTACGCTGACCTCTGTTTCAATTTTCTGTAAAGGTTCCGGAACTCTCGGAAGCGAGGTGATGCAAAACTTTTTTTGATGTGTTTATGTCCCACCTTTTGTAATGTCCAGGGGGCCATAATAAATCGCGGTAACTTTAGCGTAATTGTTGTCTTGGAATAAACGTGTCATCTATAGGTGTCGTAGTGTATTTCTTTCGGTTACGTTCTACAGTATATTGCAGCAGTTCATTCTGTGTCTCGTCCAAGTTTCATCGAGATAAATTACTTGGCGGTGAGTCATCATACGAAAGTTACTTTCCTTTGCGCACCAGTGTAGGATACGCTGGTGATAGTCCCTTACCACTCGACTCGCTGAAACATCAATCACAGGTTTTAGTTGGAGTATACCTTCAATGAAAGTGTGTTTCGTATGAGTGGTTAAAATGCATAACCAGTACCTCCTCTGCTTGATAGCTGTGGTAGCGTTACTGATGACAGCGCCGACCACGAAAGGGGAGTTACTGAACACCATTTTCCGCATACCTTTTGCCAAAGAAGATGCAGTGAATTTCAGAGCTCTGAGAGCAAGACGTACAAGCGGCATTACTAGTGGAGATGAGTTTCCAGTGGTTAAAATGCATAACCAGTACCTCCTCTGCTTGATAGCTGTGGTAGCGTTACTGATGACAGCGCCGACCACGAAAGGGGAGTTACTGAACACCATTTTCCGCATACCTTTTGCCAAAGAAGATGCAGTGAATTTCAGAGCTCTGAGAGCAAGACGTACAAGCGGCATTACTAGTGAAGATGAGTTTCCAGTGGTTAAAATGCATAACCAGTACCTCCTCTGCTTGATAGCTGTGGTAGCGTTACTGATGACGGCGCCGACCACGGAAGGGGAGTTACTGAACACCATTTTCCGCATACCTTTTGCCAAAGAAGATGCAGTGAATTTCGGAGCTCTGAGAGCAAGACGTACAAGCGGCATTACTAGTGGAGATGAGTTTCCAGTGGTTAAAATGCATAACCAGTACCTCCTCTGCTTGATAGCTGTGGTAGCGTTACTGATGACGGCGCCGACCACGGAAGGGGAGTTACTGAACACCATTTTCCGCATACCTTTTGCCAAAGAAGATGCAGTGAATTTCAGAGCTCTGAGAGCAAGACGTACAAGCGGCATTACTAGTGGAGATGAGTTTCCAGTGGTTAAAATGCATAACCAGTACCTCCTCTGCTTGATAGCTGTGGTAGCGTCACTGATGACAGCGCCGACCACGAAAGGGGAGTTACTGAACACCATTTTCCGCATACCTTTTGCCAAAGAAGATGCAGTGAATTTCAGAGCTCTGAGAGCAAGACGTACAAGCGGCATTACTGGTGGAGATGAGTTTCCAGTGGTTAAAATGCATAACCAGTACCTCCTCTGCTTGATAGCTGTGGTAGCGTTACTGATGACGGCGCCGACCACGGAAGGGGAGTTACTGAACACCATTTTCCGCATACCTTTTGCCAAAGAAGATGCAGTGAATTTCAGAGCTCTGAGAGCAAGACGTACAAGCGGCATTACTAGTGGAGATGAGTTTCCAGTGGTTAAAATGCATAACCAGTACCTCCTCTGCTTGATAGCTGTGGTAGCGTTACTGATGACGGCGCCGACCACGGAAGGGGAGTTACTGAACACCATTTTCCGCATACCTTTTGCCAAAGAAGATGCAGTGAATTTCAGAGCTCTGAGAGCAAGACGTACAAGCGGCATTACTAGTGGAGATGAGTTTCCAGTGGTTAAAATGCATAACCAGTACCTCCTCTGCTTGATAGCTGTGGTAGCGTTACTGATGACGGCGCCGACCACGGAAGGGGAGTTACTGAACACCATTTTCCGCATACCTTTTGCCAAAGAAGATGCAGTGAATTTCAGAGCTCTGAGAGCAAGACGTACAAGCGGCATTACTAGTGGAGATGAGTTTCCAGTGGTTAAAATGCATAACCAGTACCTCCTCTGCTTGATAGCTGTGGTAGCGTTACTGATGACGGCGCCGACCACGGAAGGGGAGTTACTGAACACCATTTTCCGCATACCTTTTGCCAAAGAAGATGCAGTGAATTTCAGAGCTCTGAGAGCAAGACGTACAAGCGGCATTACTAGTGGAGATGAGTTTCCAGTGGTTAAAATGCATAACCAGTACCTCCTCTGCTTGATAGCTGTGGTAGCGTTACTGATGACAGCGCCGACCACGAAAGGGGAGTTACTGAACACCATTTTCCGCATACCTTTTGCCAAAGAAGATGCAGTGAATTTCAGAGCTCTGAGAGCAAGACGTACAAGCGGCATTACTAGTGGAGATGAGTTTCCAGTGGTTAAAATGCATAACCAGTACCTCCTCTGCTTGATAGCTGTGGTAGCGTTACTGATGACAGCGCCGACCACGAAAGGGGAGTTACTGAACACCATTTTCCGCATACCTTTTGCCAAAGAAGATGCAGTGAATTTTAGAGCTCTGAGAGCAAGACGTACAAGCGGCATTACTAGTGAAGATGAGTTTCCAGTGGTTAAAATGCATAACCAGTACCTCCTCTGCTTGATAGCTGTGGTAGCGTTACTGATGACAGCGCCGACCACGAAAGGGGAGTTACTGAACACCATTTTCCGCATACCTTTTGCCAAAGAAGATGCAGTGAATTTCAGAGCTCTGAGAGCAAGACGTACAAGCGGCATTACTAGTGAAGATGAGTTTCCAGTGGTTAAAATGCATAACCAGTACCTCCTCTGCTTGATAGCTGTGGTAGCGTTACTGATGACAGCGCCGACCACGAAAGGGGAGTTACTGAACACCATTTTCCGCATACCTTTTGCCAAAGAAGATGCAGTGAATTTCAGAGCTCTGAGAGCAAGACGTACAAGCGGCATTACTAGTGAAGATGAGTTTCCAGTGGTTAAAATGCATAACCAGTACCTCCTCTGCTTGATAGCTGTGGTAGCGTTACTGATGACAGCGCCGACCACGAAAGGGGAGTTACTGAACACCATTTTCCGCATACCTTTTGCCAAAGAAGATGCAGTGAATTTCAGAGCTCTGAGAGCAAGACGTACAAGCGGCATTACTAGTGAAGATGAGTTTCCAGTGGTTAAAATGCATAACCAGTACCTCCTCTGCTTGATAGCTGTGGTAGCGTTACTGATGACGGCGCCGACCACGGAAGGGGAGTTACTGAACACCATTTTCCGCGTACCTTTTGCCAAAGAAGATGCAGTGAATTTCCAGAATGCCGATCAAGAACCACTGTCAACACGAGCAGTTTGCAAGTAGATGCCTCTGGTGTAGCGAAGGTAAGTTTAATAAAGGTATGTATTCCGGTAGAGACTGTATACCATTTATGATCCTTTCTGCGTAAGCTGATGAAATGCGTCCATTTTTAGAAATCATAAACGTCCGTTCGCTTGACAGAAGAGGCATATCTAAAACCTGGAAGTTACGCAGGTCACACCAATTCTCGAGGAGGGCAAGAGAAGCAGTCCGCCGAATATAGCCCTTATCATTGGCATCGACTTGAAGTAAGACTGTGGAACGGACACTGCAAGGTACACCACGTCTGTTGGGATGGGAGACTGAAATCCTGAAGGGTCTGGATCAGTGCAGACGATGGACGTGGTGGCCCTGCTTTTGCTAATGATATAGTCTAGTGTGAAAGTGTTATGCAGAATCCGCTACTAGTCACAAAATTGGTTCATTACTCAAATTAGTAAATGACTCAACATTTTTAGAGGTATAAACCTGATTTTCAGGCTACAATGGCAACACAAAAACATTTAACAGATACACATAGATTGTACTGCATGTATTGTGTGTTAACCGGGGACCTAGAAACGACGGAGAAGCTCAGTCCCCGCCGCAGCCGCAGTGGTCCACAAACCCACGACGACTACCGCAGTCTACTTCACCCCTCCGCCGCCCCACACCGAACTCAAGGGTTATTGTGCGGTTCGGCCCCCGGTAGACACCCCAGGGAACGTCTCACACCAGACGAGTGTAGCCCCTATGTTTGCGTGGTAGAGTAAGGGTGGTGTACGCGTACGTGGAGAACTTGTTTGCGCAGCAATCGCCGACATAGTGTAACTGAGGCGGAATAAGGGGAACCAGCCCGCATTCGCCGAGGCAGATGGAAAACCACCTAAAAACCATCCACAGACTGGTCAGTTCACCGGACCTCGACACAAATCCGCCGGGGGGATTCGTGCCGGGAACCAGGCGCTCCTTCCCGCCCGAAAAGCCGTGCGTTAGACCGCACGGCCAACCGCGCAGGCTACACACGGACACTAAAGTTGTTCTATACCTTCTTGACATTTGCTGTGGTCGTCCTGTGGAGAAAGATAAGGAAAACCATCATGAAGAAATATTCACTTCGTTTGTTGGTCTGCTGTTTCCATAAGGACTTTAAAAGAATCGCTTTTTCCATAGGTAATAACTGTCTTCTTTTGATGTGTTTGGTTGCCTCCATCGCCATGGCTTCCTGGATCTTTTTAACTACTATTATAACGTTGCAACACAAAATCACAATAAATTCTACTGTACGGTAGAAACAAGATGGCATTCAAAACGAAAGCCGGTCGCGGTGGTCTAGCGGTTCTAGGCGCTCAGTCAGGAACCGCGCGACTGCTACGGTCGCAGGTTCGAATCCTGCCTCGGGCATGGATGTGTGTGATGTCCTTAGGTTAGTTCTAAGTTCTAGGGGACGTATAACCACAGATGTTGAGTCCCATAGTGCTCAGAGCCATTTGAACCGTTTTTCAAAACGAAGTTTGTTTCCATTTAACCATAAGGTGCCGATCCTGGTGGTATGAATCACTAGCAATGCCGCTTGTACGTCTTGCTCTCACTGCTCTGAAGTTGGTTGGCGAAGTATATCACAACAAGGGGAACTGTGGCAATTTTGTGTTGAAAATGACAGTATGAAAGTTATTTTACAGATCTGCTGAGATATTGCTATTGGAACCCAGATCCATTCATATTCTTAATCATCACGTGTTTACTATTTTTGTATTGTCATTTTTAACATCAAATTATCACAGTCTCTCTTACTGTTTCGTCTACCAAAATCTGAGACGCGACAGAAAGATGTGGAAAAAAGACATTTCCAAGTTACTGATAACATCAGGCTCAACACATCGATAGTTATATCGAAAAAAGCTTTGTTCTGAGTGCTACTTTGTTTCTGCTGCAAGGAAGAGTTGATTGTGATGTATTTTAAGTGTCCACTGCAAGTTTATGTACAGTGTGTAACAAGAGCGAAGAAGCCATAGCAATGGAGGCAACTGGAGGCAACACAGGAGGACTGACATTTCATATGAAAAAAGTGAGTGATTATTTAAAATTCGGTATGTGAATAGCTGACCAACAAACGGAGTGAATATGCCCTCATTTCAGGTTCCTTCTCTTTCTCCGAAGAATGAACTCAGCATACGCTAAGACTGTACAGAACAACTTTATTATCTAAGCCTGATTCTGTTCAACGATTTTGTAGTGCCATTGTAGCCTTGGGCTAAGGCTTATACCTCAAAACATGTTGTTTCATTGAATGGTTTAGGTAAGTCAAAACTTTTTCTGACTGATAGCGTTCTCTGAAATATCTTCCCACATTTTGGAAAAAGCTATGGATGACTGGTAATATGGCTTTTAATTGTTTAATACCGTCTAGATTGACGGTATTTGTATGATTTGACAAATGCTATGTCTGATTCTGTTATTAAGATCAAAGTAACATAAGAATGAGAAGTGGTATAAAAACGTTATCATCCAGCAAAAGTAAAGATTCACCAACCAAAGCTGAGAACTTACGGAAAGAAGTTTCAGTGTCAGCTGCAGTAAAACTTCTTCTGCTATGATGACTGATTTGCTAAGTACGGTCAAAAGGTTGCAGACTACAAGTGCTATAACATATTGTTATAAAGCAAGTATAAGGAGTACATGTTGTTGTTATTAGGTATTTTACACGTATATTTGTTGCTGTCGTTATAAATATTAAATTTATCATTGCGGAAGCGCACCTACTGCAGTCACCGCATGACCAAGAAAGGAACGGCGCATTCTGTGTGCCAAACTTGAAGCCGTCCGCTCTGTGACGATCTTACAGTAGACACACTGTTAAAAACTCCTCATTTTAAGTCCTATTCCACTACTATTCACATTCGTTTCGAAGCTGAGCTTCGCTGTATTCCATGGTATTTTTCCACAAATAAAGATTAGGGAAAGTTGTTTGTGATGTGTCGGCAGCTGGGCCAACACCTTGTAGAATGAAGTGGCTGAAAGTGCACGCTAAACTAACGCAGACGGGCGTGAAGTACTGGAACATGAGACTTATTAATGAATAAGAAGAAAAGTACGTAGCTGGAATAATATACTTAACTTTATTCTCTTGTTGGAATACATCTCTTGAATAGTAGTAAGCTATAAGCACTGATACAAATGGCGCCTTGCTAGGTAGTAGCTATGGAATAAGCTGAAGGCTATTCTATCAGTCTCTCGGCAAATGAGAGGAAGACTTGGTAGGTCTGGTCGCAAGCTATGTCGTCCGTACAACTGGGGCGAGGTCATGTCCGTGTCTTGTGACCTGCCATGTGGTGGCGCTAGGATTGCGATTACACAGTGGCGACACGCGGGTCCGACATGTACTACAGGACCGCGGCCGATTTAAGTTACCACCTTGCAAGTGTGGTGTCTAGCGGTGACACCACATTCCTCCCCCGCAAATCGGCGAACGGTCGTGAGATAAGGCTTCCGCCCGCCGTGGGGAGGACCCCATGTTGACGTATGCGATGAGGTGGGGAGCCTAACAACAGGCGAGGCCGTGCCACCCGCACCCGGCCATTCGGTCCGAGGGGAGCTAGGAAACGCCTGCAAACCTAGTCCAGGGTGCACGTCAACCTGAGGTGTATGCGCACGTAATGAGACAGAAGGGTCGACCTCCATGTGGTCGGAGCACCCGACGGGCGAAGACGACATCTGGTCCGGAGCGGGCAAGAGGTCCATGGCGGAGGACGGCTGGTCACGGGAAGCGAGCGGCGGCGCGTGACCCAGGGAGGCGCCAGGCGGTTGCAGCGACGCGTCCACTGCGGGCGGCGCCGGCGGCGGCTGCGGCGGCGGCGCGACGCCATGGGGCAAAATGGAAGGCAGCGTCGGCAACACCTGGGGATGAGGCGAGCCAGTAGATGGGTCCCCAAGGCGCTGACCTGACGGCTCCGTCGCTGAAAGCAGACGGGGAGCGGCAGAACCCAGGCGACGACAGAGGCGCAGCTGATTGAGATGCCGACGCACCTCACCAGAGGCCCCCAAAACCAAATACATCGCGCGGCCGAGGCAGCGAAGAATGCGCCCTGCGAGCCAACGCCGTGAACCGCGATAATTGCGATAATAGACAACGTCGCCAAGAGCAAAAGCAGGAGCCTGCCGCTGCACAGGAACCTGATGCGGCGGATGTAGCAAAGACATCAGGGTGCGATGAGATCGACCATGGAGCAATTCAGCCGGCGAGCGACCATCGCGGGGCTGAGAGCGATACGAAGACAAAAAGAGCAACAAAGCGTCCTCCCGAGAATGCGACTCTTTCAATTTCAACATCTGTGACTTGAAAGTCCGGACCAATCGTTCAGCGGCACCGTTTGACTGAGGCGAAAACGGCGCGGACGTCAGATGTTGAATACCATTGGCCTTGCAGAATGACTGAAAGTCTGCGGACATGAATTGTGGGCCATTGTCTGAAACAATAGTCTGTGGAAGACCTTCAATGCAAAAGATAGCAGACAAGGCTTGGATTGTGGCAGAAGACGTCGTGGAAGACATCCGGACAACAAAAGGAAAATTACTGAAAGCATCGACCACAACCAACCATCGAGCATTCCAGAATGGACCAGCAAAATCGATGTGCAAGCGTTGCCAAGGGGAAGTGGCTTTCGGCCATGCAAAGAATTTCCGCGGCGGTGCGGATTGTTGTTCGGCACACGCCACGCAAGAGGAGCACATATTTGTAATCGCAGCATCGATTCCGAACCAAGTACAGTGCTGACGAGCAAGTTGTTTCGTACGCACTATACCCCAATGTCCTTGGTGAAGAAGCTTTAAGACAGAGGACTGCAACGAACGTGGGACCACGACTCGGGATTGATCATTATCAGAACGCAACAACAAAACACCACGTCGTACAAAAAGTCTCTCCTTGTGAGCAAAAAAACGGCGAACCAAAGGATCCTCGATCCGTGACTTTGACAAGGGCCATTGCGTAGCAACAAAACGCAAAACAGTAGCAAGGATAGGGTCAGCAGCTGTGGCTGTAGCTACACGACGAAAATCAATCGGAAACGATGCGACCACGTCATCGGCTTCCGAATCAATGAACATGCAAGCAAGTTCGGAAGAATCGAATGCTTTATCCTCAGCAACAGGCAAACGGGACAACGCATCAGCGTTGCCGTGCTTAGCAGTGGACCGATACAAGATATCGTAGCGGTACTGCGAGAGAAAAAGTGACCAGCGAATGAATTTCTGCGCTGTACGTGGAGGTACAGGCTTGCTCGGATGAAAAAGCGATGTCAACGGTTTGTGGTCTGTGATGATGGTAAAGTGACGACCATACAAGAAGTCATGGAACTTGGTAACACCAAACACGAGAGCTAAAGCTTCTTTCGCTATTTGTGAATAATTTCTTTGCGCAGAGGAGAGCAATTTGGACGCAAAGGCAATAGGGCGATCATGCGAGCCATCTTTGTGCGCAAGCACAGCACCGATCCCGAAATCCGATGCATCTACCATCAACAAAAGGGGTTTTCGGGGATCGAATGGCGTAAGGCAAGTATTTGAAAGTAACGCCGATTTCAACTGGCGAAAGGCGCGTTCGCATTCCGTCGTCCAGACGAACGGAACACCTTTACGGCGTAAGCGATGAAGCGGAGCTGAAATGGAAGAAGCATTGCGCAAAAATTTATGATAATAATTTATTTTACCCAACACACTCTGTAGCTGTTTCAAATTCTGCGGAGCAGGTAAGTCCTGTATGGCACGGAGGTGCTCTGGACTCGGATGTATACCTTGGGCATTTATGACATGCCCCAGGTAGGGTAAGTCCCGAGCAAAGAACACACATTTGTCCTTTCTCAAGCGAAGACCATTCTGACGCAATACCTGAAATAATGTTCGGAGATTTTGCAAATGTTCTGCTTCTGTCTGTCCTGAGATCACAATATCGTCCAGATAGTTCGCAGCAGTAGGGACCGACGCACAAATAGTTTGTAAATATTGCTGAAACAATGCAGGGGCGGAGGCACACCCGAATGGCAGTCTTTTGAAGCGATACAAGCCAAGATGCGTGTTTACCACCAAGACGCGCTGGGAGTCTTCGTCCACAGGTATCTGCAAGTACGCATCTGCTAGGTCCAATTTTGAAAAATATTTTCCCGGGCACAGTTTGTCAAAAAGATCTTCCGGGCGGGGCAAAGGAAAAGTGGCAGTCACAAGTTGTGGATTCACTGTTGCCTTGAAGTCCACACAAAGTCTCAGTTTTCCGGAAGGTTTCGGCAAAATCACTAAGGGTGAGGCCCAGAGAGAAGCCTGCACACGTTCAATTACACCTTGAGATTCTAAATCGTGTAATGTTCTGCGACCTCATAACGCAATGCGTGGGGAACATTGCGCGCTCTGAAAAATTTCGGTTGCGCGTTGGCTTTCAGTTCCAAATGTGCTGCATATTCCTTAGCGCAACCAAGGCCCGGTGCAAAAATGTCTGCAAATTCGTCACAAAGACTAGAAACACTGGCGGAAGGCACAGTCTGATTCACTGATAGGACCTGATTTACTATAGACAAATTAAACAATTGAAACAAATCTAAACCAAACAAGTTCACTGCACTAGAAGAACGAAGAACGTAAAATGATACAAGTTTTGTTTGTCCCTTGTATGTTGCAAGAAGGCTGCACTGTCCTAACACAGGTATATGCTGTCCTGAGTAACTATGTAACTTAACATTTGCGGCACGCAATGGCGGTTGGCCCAGTTGTTTGTACGTGTCGTGATTAATCAATGAAACTGCAGCTCCGGTATCGAGCTGGAATGGGATCACTTTGCCGTCAAAGGCTAAGTCCACAAAAAGTTTATTGTCCTGCTGACGACAAGAGCGACTGTCACGTGCAAATTGAACTGATACAGGTACAGAAGCACTTGCGACGTTACGGGATTTCCTGCGACGTCGACACACACTTTGGGTGGGACGAACACAGTCACTGTTAGCTAAAGTGTCACTGGACGGGTGGGAATGAACTACATTAATGTCCATGGGCGAAGGTCCACGAGCCTGATTGTCCTGGGTTCGATTCCGGCGCGAAGCAAAAGGCCTGGAATTATTGCGATTGTCTGATCTAAGCTTTTTCTGGCAAACACTTTGTACATGTCCTTTCTTTTGACAGTAAAAGCAAATAGCGTGGCGTGACGGGCAATTTTCACGCGAATGTCTAGTTGCACACCGCGGGCATGATTTCACTGCAGTTGCTTGCGTACGCGGCGCACGTGTTTGCGAGCGAGGCTGCGACGGGCGCGAGGGCCGCTTAGCGTCCCGTGCAGCGGGCCCGGCGGGCTGATTAATGTGACACACTGCTGGCGAAGTTTCAAATGAGTCCTGAGCAAAGTCAAGTGTGTCTTGCCTATCCAATATGTCTATCACCTGTTGAAGGGAGGGATTTACGAGTTTCAAAATCTGTTCCCGTATGCGAACATCAGAAACGTTCTGTGCTATTGCATCACGCACCATTGTATCGGAATATGGGAGGCCACATTCACAGGCAAACGCGCAGTCTCTAGTAAGGCCTTGCAAAGTTGCAACCCACTCCCTATTAGTCTGACCGGCCGTACGTTTTGTACGAAAGAACGTATACCGTTTTGCAACTACATTGACTGTTTCTTTGAAATAGGCATCTAAAGCAGACAAAATTTCTTCGTAGGACAGAGTTGCTACGTCGCGTCGGGGAAACAATTTCACTATCACACGGTAGGTAGACACACCGACACAAGAAAGCAAAAACGGCTGCCGCTCTTTACCTTGAATTCTGTATGCTGCGAGATGAAACTGGAACTGGCTGGCCCACTCAGTCCAGGTTTCGCACGTGGCCTCAAAGGGCCTAAATGGCGGTGCGACAGCGTTGTGTGGCTGCGGTAGCGATGAAGCGGCGGCTGCCGCATCGGTTTGCAGCGCACGTTGACCCTGGACGAGCTGTCCAAGGGCTTCCAATAACGCCTGCGTCTGCTGATTCTGCAAGCGAAAAAATTCGGACAGTACATCTGGAGATTGTGGCGAAGCCATGACACAAGCAAATCAGAGCACAAAAAGGGAAAAAGAACAAATCAGTCCAAAGCAGAAAAAACACTTTCTCTCGTCGCCATGTGATGTGTCGGCAGCTGGGCCAACACCTTGTAGAATGAAGTGGCTGAAAGTGCACGCTAAACTAACGCAGACGGGCGTGAAGTACTGGAACATGAGACTTATTAATGAATAAGAAGAAAAGTACATAGCTGGAATAATATACTTAACTTTATTCTCTTGTTGGAATACATCTCTTGAATAGTAGTAAGCTATAAGCACTGATACAAATGGCGCCTTGCTAGGTAGTAGCTATGGAATAAGCTGAAGGCTATTCTATCAGTCTCTCGGCAAATGAGAGGAAGACTTGGTAGGTCTGGTCGCAAGCTATGTCGTCCGTACAACTGGGGCGAGGTCATGTCCGTGTCTTGTGACCTGCCATGTGGTGGCGCTAGGATTGCGATTACACAGTGGCGACACGCGGGTCCGACATGTACTACAGGACCGCGGCCGATTTAAGTTACCACCTTGCAAGTGTGGTGTCTAGAAGTTAAGGCAAGGTAATTTGTAGGCATACAAACACCAGACATATAGATACGTCAATCCAAAAATTATCAGCCGTGAAATGATAGGGGCACACACACACACACACACACACACACACACACACATACAAACACACACGTTTACAGCAGCGGACATTTCCTTTGCGTACTGTAATCCCTATGTCTTTGTCATGCAATGGTGTACTTCTGTTAAAAGAATGTAAAATGATACAACTCTTCTTTACGTGCCCAGTATCCCTTTCACAACAAGTTGACATATGGTAGTAAACTAAACACGAAGGCTGAGCCGTTGTAACGAGCAACATAATATGACTTCTATGGGATATACAAGGTGTACCACTCAAACCTCCCTGATTTCAAAGACCCAGGAAAAGAATGCCAGAGTAGATAACACAATGAAAAATGCACCACATTGTAGAGCATCTCAGAGAATTTATTTATTTATCATCAATACGCCTCTAAATGTGAACCATTTGTGGCACGAAGACGATATCGCAAGGTAGGGATATCGTCCACTTTGGCTGCATACACGAGGTCCTTCAAGAATCCCCACATGATGAACTCAAGCGGTGTGATGTCGTGTGGAAGTGATGGCCAGGCAATGGGTCCTCCGCGTCCGATCCAACGATTGGGAAATTTCCTATCCAGGAACTTGCGAACAGCTGTTGACCAACGCAGTGGAGCTCCATCTTCTTGAAAAATGATGTTGGATTGCAAGTCTTCTATCTGAGGGTACACAAACTGCTCCAACACGTCCAGATACACTGACCCATTCACTATTTGTTCCGCAAAGAAGAACGGTCCGACAGTCCTGTCGCGCATTAGCCCGCACCAGACGTTTAGTTTAGGGCTACCACGAACATGTTTTAATAACAACGTGTGGATTTTGCGATCCCAGATCCGAACATTACGCCTATTAACCCTTCCTGATAGATGAAAGGTTGCCTCATCTGAGAGTAAACATCTCTGCAAGAATCTGGCATCCATATCAATATGCTGCAGCATATCCGCAGCAAATTGTCGTCTGCGTGGTTTTTCGTTCAGCGTCAGATGTTGCAGAATTTGCACTTTGTAGGCACACATACGAAGACGCTGGTGAATTATACGATGCAATGTTGGTCAAGGTACATCAAGTTTCCTAGATGCTTGACGAATTGACTTAAGTGGGCTTCTGAGAAACGTTTGTCTGATGTCCTCCACTGTGTCTTTTGAAACTCCGTAACGTGCACTTTCAGAATGTCTCAGAACACTTACCGTTGCCAGAAACTTCCTATACTTTTTCTTGGTTGTTTTCACATCAGGTGGATCACATTCATACACACGACGATAATTTCTTTGCACAGTAATCGGCGATTTTGTTTCTGCGAACGACACTACTGCTTGTGCGCGCTGCTGTGGAGTCGCCATTTTCACTTCATGCGACCATGCTCCACTCTGGCGACGATACTTGGCAGTTCTGATGCGGGAATATAAATTCTTTGAGATGCTCTAAGTTGGTGCATTTTTCACTGTCGAATCTACTGTGGTTTTTCTCTCCAGGGTCCTTGAATTCGGGGAGGTTTCAGTAGGACTCCCAATATATATATGTATTCTAGGGAATGAAAATATCGTATCTCTATATCGATTTATCTATGAAAACCTTGTAATTCCATTAACCAGTAACTCCTTTATTAAAGAGAGATTTGAAAGTTAATGCATTTTTCTAATATGTCAAACTTCAACTATAAAGTTATACATGTAGCAACTTTATCTGTACCACTTTATATTAATTTTAAAGAAACTGTTTAGCTTCTCCTGTAAAATTTAACAAAATGGAGTTACGAGGATTTCATTGCTCACCGTCGATTATATAGAGGGCTTGATTTGTAAGAAAAGAAGTTCCGAACCGTGACCTTCCGGGAGCGTTTTTTTTTTTTTAATACAGACGTCTTGGAATGTTATTTTAACCCTTTTTTTCGTCAGAGGTAGCGGTACGGCGTACCGGCGCGTATCGTCACAAGTCAAGCAATCTCGGTTGTATTGCCGCTGACAATATCATACGAGATGGAGCACTAGTCAGCACTGGAGTGAATGGGAAAGAAACCGGCGTAGTTTTCTTATGAAAAAAAACCATCCACGAATGTTTCTTAATCGATTTAAGAGGACGGTGGTTTGAAACCCAGTTTTCCCAAATACGACATACAGTACCTTAACCACTCCACAGCTACAGTCGATCCATTTTTAGAATATTATCCTGGATACTTCTACGAAGAGTTTCAGTTATTGCAGTTCAATGTACCCGACGTTTTCAACAGCTTTCATATGACATTAAAAAAGCCTACCTTTCTTTTAGTATCACTGTACGAGGTAGAACGCATAAATCGTGCAGGGATTAGTTCCAGTTTTGGGCAGTAGGACTTGTTCCAGTACCCTGAATCGTTTATGAAATATTAGATGTTCACAATAAACAGGAATTAACATGTCACGATTTAAATAAGCAACTAATAATTCACGAACGAGCAATCTACCGATATGCTTAAGGTGATGCAATATTAAATTTATGTCTATAAACGTTTATCACATCCAGGCTGCTCGTCATAAACTCATGATTTGTGCGGTGTTCTTCCATTTAGCGAGTCACCCTATTTATCCAGGACAATTTTGCAATTCCTTTCTCACGAACTACAGCTATTGTGCAGACCGCGGTGGCTGAACGGTTCTAGGCGCTTCAGTCTGGCACCGCGCGCCTACTACTGTCGCAAGTTCGAATCCTGCCTCGGGCATACATGTGTGTGATGTCCTTAGGTTAGTTAGGTTTACGTTCAAAAAATGGTTCAAATGGCCCTGAGCACTATGGGACTTAACTGCTGAGGTCATCGGTCTCCTAGAACTTACTACTTAAACCTAACTAACCTAAGGACATCACACACATCCATGCCCGAGGCAGGATTCGTACCTGCGACCGTAGTTGTCGCGCAGTTCCAAACTGTGGCGCCTAGAACCGCTCGGCCATTCCGGCCGGCTTATGTTTAAGTAGTTCTAAGTTCTAGGGGACTGATGACCTCAGATGTTAAGTCCCATAGTGCTCAGAGCCATTTGAACCATTTGAACAGCTATTGTAAAGTCACTAATTTTACTTCTATGTACTTCGAAATGCATGAATTTCCGTTTGAAGCTCATTTCACATTGTGTACGGTTTAGAAAATGACCATGTGATTTTAAAGAAAGTAAAGAAATAAGCGTATGTAAGAGTTGAACCGACCTAACGTCAAGAAATTTGTCGGTCTAGCACTTTGGTAACCTCTTCTGAACGTTCCGCTTAGCCACTCGTACATGAGAATTGACTACGTTGACGATGCTGAGCAATGCGTTGCCATTTGGCTGATGCCTCGTGACCGATAGCGCCACAGGGACGAAAGGAGAGACGGGATTATGGCCTCGTCACGGAAGGACGCACAACCCGTCCCGAGGCCTTAGAAGTGGGTCAGCTGCAAGACGAGAGCCGCGGCAGCAGCGGGCTGCTTGGGAAACAGGGCGGAACCGCTGATAGCAAGGGAAGCGGCCAGAGGGTAGGCCAGGCCGAGGGCTTTCTTCCTGCTGACGGAGGAGCCCGTCCTTCGGCTGCACGACTGCGCTGCACGTATAGCCTCAGTATACGCATGGACAGCCACGAACATTCAGTCGTTGGTAAAACAGTACCGTTATCTAACATATTCTCACTCTTCTCCTCCGTTCTTCTGTGCATTATTATTGTCAGCAACCTGGATACGTGAAGTGTTAAGCGGATTGTGCGATAATACTCATATTTGTCGGCTCTTGCAATCTTCGGAATTGTGTGGACGATGTTATTTCGAAAGTTTGTTGGTATATTGCGTCTCGTACATTTTACATCCCAGGGCGAACAGTCGTCGTGTCGCCTCTTCCTCAGTGACTTTAGAAATTCCGATGCAGTGTTATCCATCCCTTCTGCATTATTTGATCTGAAGTCGTCTATAGCCCTTTTAAATTCTCATTTTAATACTGGATCACCTGTCTCTTCCCTGACAACTCCTGTTTCTTCTTCTATCACATTCCACCTATCCGCTCTTATCTTTGCATTTAAAGGTGGAATTCACATCGCACTCTTAATGTTACCATCCTTGCTTTTAATTTCACCGAAGATTGTCTAGATATTTTCTGTGTGCTGAGTCTGTTCTTACGACAATATTTCTTTTTCGACTTCTTCACATTTTTCATGCAGACATTTCGCCTTAGCTCCACTGTACTTTCTAACTACACTACCGGACATAACAATTGCTACACCACGAAGATGACATGCTACAGACGCGAAATTTAACCGACAGGAATAAGATGCTGTCATATGCAAATGATTAGCTTTTCAGAGCATTCACACAAGGTTGGCGCCGTTGGCGACACCTGCAACGTGCTGACATGAGGAAAGTTTCCAACCGATTTCTCATACACAAACAGCAGTTGAACGGCGTTGTCTGGTGAAACGTTGTTGTGATGCCTTGTGTAAGGAGGAGGAATGCGTACCATCACGTCTCCGACTTCGATAAAGGTCGGATTTTAACCCTTCGCGATGGCTTCAGGACGATAATACGAAACGCCGTGCTGGATCCCAACGGCCACGTATCACTAGCAGTCGGGATGACAGGCATCTTATCCGAATGGCTGTAACGGATCGAGCAGCCACGTCTCGGTCCCTGAGTCAACAGATGGGGACGTTTGCAAGACAACAACCATCTGCACGAACAGTTCGACGACGTTTGCTGCAGGAGGGGTTTCACTAGACATGGCCTGCACCTCAACAGGTATGGGAAGGGAAGGTTAGCAAAGCTTATAGGTGACTGCATAGATGGGGTTGGTGGGATCACTCATGGGAAAATTCCTGCAGTAGTGGGTGTTAGAGCTGCACCTTTTTTAGATTGAAGTCAGCTGATTGGTATTCCTGCTTAAGGGAAGTCTCTCTAACAAAGGAACCACTTTTGACAAAGCTTAGGTATCCGAGTAATGAGGGAATTAGTATATTTCATCAAAATATACAAGGTATTAGAGATAAAGTTAGTGAATTGCTTATAGATGTTGACTCTGAAATTATTGGTGTATCTGAACACTTCTTAAATAAGGAGATAATTCAGAGGCTTCCTTTACCATGATACAGGTTGGCTGGCAGCTTTTCGAGGAGCTCTTTGCGGTGTGGGGGAGTAGCCATGTATGTGAAAAAAGGAACCCCATTTGAGTCAATTGATGTTTCAAAGTACTGCACTGAAAAGGTGTTTTGACTGCTGTGCAGGAGTGGTTAAATTTAATGGAGCTAAACTTCTAACTGTGGTTATTTATAGATCCCCAGACTCTGATTTCACAACATTTTTGCTAAAGCTAGAGGAGGTTCTTGGTTCACTTTATAGAAAATACAAAAAGTTAGTTATATGTGGTGACTTCAATATTAATTGTATAATTGATTGTGCAAGAAAGAGGATGCTGGTAGACCTCCTTCATTCATATAATCTTATGCAAACCGTATTCTTTCCAACGAGAGTGCAAGGGAACAGTAGAACAACCATAGACAACATTTTTGTTCATTCCTCATTACTAGAAGGGCACTCTGTTAGCAAAAAGGTGAATGGCCTTTCAGATCATGATGCACAAATTATAACTCTAAAAGATTTTTGTGCTGCAACACGAGTTAAATATAGTCATCAGCTGTTTAGGAAAGCTGATCCAGTTGCTGTAGAGACCTTTGTAAACCTTATCAAGGAACAAGAGTGGCAAGATGTTTATAGCGCTGATACAGTAGACGATAAATATAATGCTTTTCTCAAGGCTTTTCTCTTTGAAAGTTGCTTTCCGTTAGAAAGTTCAAAACAGGATTCTAGCACAAACAGGCAGCCTGGGTGGCTGACTAGAGGGATAAGAATATCTCGTAGAACAAAGTGGCAAATATATCAATACGTCAGAAACAGTCAGAATCTAAATGCAGCAGCCCATTACAAACAGTATTGTAAGGTGCTTAAAAATGTTATTAGGAAGGCAAAAAATATGTGGTATGCAGAAAAAATAGCTAAGTCTCAGGATAAAATTAAAACCATATGGTCAGTCGTAAAGGAAGTGGCTGGTCTGCAGAGACAGGCAGAGGATATAGAATCAGTGCATAGTGGGAATGTCCGTGTTACTGATAAGTCGCATATATGTACAGTATTTAATAATCACTTTCTGAATATAGCAGGTGAACTAAATAGAAACCTAGTCCCGACAGGGAATCATATAGCGCTCTTAGAAAAACGTGTTCCGAGACTGTTACCTGAAATGCTCCCCCATGATACTGACAAGAGGGAGATTGAGTTAATAATTAAATTACTAAAGACCAAGAACTCTCATTGATATGACGGGGTATCTAGCAGAATACTGAAGTATTGTTCTATGTATGTTAGCCCAGTACTTAGCCATATCTGTAACTTTTCCTTTAGGAGTGGTCGGTTTCCTGACCGATTAAAGTACTCGGTAGTGAAGCCATTTTATAAAAAGGGAGACAGGGATAATATTGACAATTATAGACCTATTTCTATGCCATCGGTGTTTGCTAAAATTATCGAGAAGGTTGTATATACAAGGTTACTGGAGCATTTAAATTCACATAATTTGATGTCAAATGTTCAGTTTGGTTTTAGATATGGTTTAACAACTGAAAATGCTATATTCTCTTTTCTCTGTGAGGTTTTGGGCGGATTAAATAAAAGGTTGCGAACGCTAGGAGTTTTCATTGATTTAACGAAGGCTTTTGACTGTGTTGACCACAAAATATTACTGCAGAAGTTGGACCATTATGGAGTAAGGGGAGTAGCTCACAATCGGTTCGCCTCTTACTTTAAGAACAGAAAGCAGAAGGTAATTCTCCGCAATATTGAGAGTGGTAGTGATGTTCAGTCCCAATGGGGCACTGTTAAGTGGGGCGTTCCCCAAGAGTCGGTGCTGGGGCCACTACTGTTCCTTATTTATATAAATGATATGCCTTCTAGTATTACAGGTGATTCAAAAATATTTCTGTTTGCTGATGACACCAGCTTGGTAGTGAAGGATCTTGTGTGTAATATTGAAACAGTATCAAATAATGTAGTTCATGAAATACACTCCTGGAAACGGAAAAAAGAACACATTGACACCGGTGTGTCAGACCCACCATACTTGCTCCGGACACTGCGAGAGGGCTGTACAAGCAATGATCACACGCACGGCACAGCGGACACACCAGGAACCGCGGTGTTGGCCGTCGAATGGCGCTAGCTGCGCAGCATTTGTGCACCGCCGCCGTCAGTGTCAGCCAGTTTGCCGTGGCATACGGAGCTCCATCGCAGTCTTTAACACTGGTAGCATGCCGCGACAGCGTGGACGTGAACCGTATGTGCAGTTGACGGACTTTGAGCGAGGGCGTATAGTGGGCATGCGGGAGGCCGGGTGGACGTACCGCCTAATTGCTCAACACGTGGGGCGTGAGGTCTCCACAGTACATCGATGTTGTCGCCAGTGGTCGGCGGAAGGTGCACGTGCCCGTCGACCTGCGACCGGACCGCAGCGACGCACGGATGCACGCCAAGACCGTAGGATCCTACGCAGTGCCGTAGGGGACCGCACCGCCACTTCCCAGCAAATTAGGGACACTGTTGCTCCTGGGGTATCGGCGAGGACCATTCGCAACCGTCTCCATGAAGCTGGGCTACGGTCCCGCACACCGTTAGGCCGTCTTCCGCTCACGCCCCAACATCGTGCAGCCCGCCTCCAGTGGTGTCGCGACAGGCGTGAATGGAGGGACGAATGGAGACGTGTCGTCTTCAGCGATGAGAGTCGCTTCTGCCTTGGTGCCAATGATGGTCGTATGCGTGTTTGGCGCCGTGCAGGTGAGCGCCACAATCAGGACTGCATACGACCGAGGCACACAGGGCCAACACCCGGCATCATGGTGTGGGGAGCGATCTCCTACACTGGCCGTACACCACTGGTGATCGTCGAGGGGACACTGAATAGTGCACGGTACATCCAAACCGTCATCGAACCCATCGTTCTACCATTCCTAGACCGGCAAGGGAACTTGCTGTTCCAACAGGACAATACACGTCCGCATGTATCCCGTGCCACCCAACGTGCTCTAGAAGGTGTAAGTCAACTACCCTGGCCAGCAAGATCTCCGGATCTGTCCCCCATTGAGCATGTTTGGGACTGGATGAAGCGTCGTCTCACGCGGTCTGCACGTCCAGCACGAACGCTGGTCCAACTGAGGCGCCAGGTGGAAATGGCATGGCAAGCCGTTCCACAGGACTACATCCAGCATCTCTACGATCGTCTCCATGGGAGAATAGCAGCCTGCATTGCTGCGAAAGGTGGATATACACTGTACTAGTGCCGACATTGTGCATGCTCTGTTGCCTGTGTCTATGTGCCTGTGGTTCTGTCAGTGTGATCATGTGATGTATCTGACCCCAGGAATGTGTCAATAAAGTTTCCCCTTCCTGGGACAATGAATTCACGGTGTTCTTATTTCAATTTCCAGGAGTGTAAGTTCGTGGCTTGTGGAAAATAATTTGATGTTAAATCACAGTAAGACTCAGTTTTTACAGTTTCTAACTCACAATTCAACAAGAACCGATATTTTGATGAGAAAGAGCGGGCATATTATAAGCGAGACGGAACAGTTCAAGTTCCTAGGCGTTCGGATAGATAGTAAGCTGTTGTGGAAAGCCCATGTCCAGGCTCTTGTGCAGAAACTAAATGCTGCTTTATTTACCATTAGAACAGTATCTGAAATAAGTGACCCTTCAACACGAAGAGTAGTCTACTTCGCATATTTTCATACGCTTATGTCGTATGGTATTATTTTTTGGGATAATTCTTCTGATTCAAAAAGGGTATTTTTGGCTCAAAAACGTCTTGTCGACCCCTATTCTATAGTCTGGGAATTCTGACATCGCCCTCACAGTATATATTTTCTTTAATGTCGTTTGTTGTTTGCAATATTAGCCTATTGCCAGGAGTTAGCAGCTTTCACTCAGTTAATACTAGGCAGAAATCCAATCTGCATGTGGAATGCACTTCCTTGACTCTTGTGCAGAAAGGAGTGCAATATTCTGCTGCATCCATTTTCAATAAGCTACCACAAGAACTCAAAAATCTTAGCAGTAGCCCAAACTCTTTTAAGTCTAAACTAAAGAGTTTCCTCATGGCTCACTCCTTCTATTCTGTCGAGGAGCTCCTGGAAGATCTAAAAAATTAAGCAAATTCCAGTGTTACATTGTTGATTTTCTTTATTTAAACTTACTTGTCAACTGAATATGTTTTTTATATTTAATTTTATCTGTTTCTAATATCGTGTTATAATTTCATGCATTGACTTGTTCCATGACCGTGGAGACTTCTCCTTAATTTGGTCCCACGGAACAATAAATAAATAAATAAATAAAATAAAAAAGCATCGACTGTCAGCTCGGAGACCATCGCTGCTGTTACCCTTGACGCTGCATCACATACAGGAGCGCCTGCGATGGTGTACTCAACGACGAACCTGGGTGAACGAATGGCAAAACGTCATTTTTTCTGATGAATCCAGGTTCTGTTTACAGCATCATGATGGTCGCACCCGTGTTTGGCGACATCGCGGTGAACGCACATTGGCAGCTTGTATTCGTCATCGACATACTGGTGTATCACCCGCCGTGATGGTATGGGGTGCCATTGGTTCACGTCTTGGTCGCCTCTTGTGCGCATTGACGGCACTTTGAACAGTGGACGTTACATTTTAGATGTGTTACGACCCGTGGCTCTACCCTTCATTCGATCCTTGCGAAACCCTACATTTCAGCAGGATAATGCACGGCCGAATGTTGCAGGTCCTGTACGGGCCTTCCTGGAAACAGAAAATGTTCGACTGTTGCCCTGGCCAGCACCTTCTTCAGATCCCTCAGCAATTGAAAACGTCTGGTCAATGGTGACCTAGCACCTGGCTCGTCACAATACGCTAGTCACTACTCTTGACGAACTGTGGTATCGTGTTGAAGCTGCATGGGCAGCTTTACCTTTACACGCCATCCAAGCTCTGTTTGAGTCAATGCCCAGGCGTATCAAAGCCGTTATTACGACCAGAGGTGGTTGTTCTGGGTACTGATTTCTCAGGATCTATGCACCCAAACTGCAAGTATCATCTGCATTTCTTCTGGGAAAGTATTCCATGGTATTCCAGTAGTGTATTTCATTACGAGGTGACTTGTATTTCTGGTATTTCTGTATTCCTGAATTTTACTGCACATTTTTTACCTTTCTTTTTCGTCGATCAACTGAAGTATTTCTTCTGTTACCCAGCGTTTCTTTGCAGTTATTTTGCCTGTACCTCTGTTTTTCTTTCCAACTTTTGTGATTGCCCTTTTCCAAGTACACCTCCTGTTCTTGTTATTTTTGAACAAAGTATTCGCTATTACTAGCTGAAATTTATTGCAGAATTCAATTAGTCTTTCTCATATCTACTACCAAGCCCATATTCTCCCGTAACACTTCCTTCTCCTTCTTCCCCTAAAACTGCATTCCAATCCCCCATCACTATCAAAATTTCATCTCCTTCTACTTACTGAATTATTCTTTCAATATTCTCATATACTTCTATCACTTGATCTTCTGACTGCGACGTCTGAATGTATATTTGAACTATTCTTGCTGGTGCTTGTTTGCAGTTGATTTTGATGGAAACAACGATGTTAAATTGTTGTTAGTGGATGCATGGTTATGTGGAAAGTAATTTGCAAACATAAAGTTGTGGAAGTTAGTCAGTGTGGGATTCTGCGGTCTACTGTAAGTTTCGCGTGGCAAAAATTTTGCTGGTTCCCCATCCAGTTTAATTAAAATATGGAAAATTTAATAGACGAACTGAACTAATCACTGAATTGGTAAACATAACATGCGTGTTACTATTAATAAAAGGATCCAAAGCTTAAGCCCAAAGAAAAAGTTCGAACAAAAGTCTTTTTCGCTCCAGAAACCCCAGGTGGGATTTATTTAAAATAAAATTATAAAAGGGAAGGGGTTTGTCTCAGAAACAACCATCACAGTTCAACACCACTTATGTCCGTCCCCGGTAGGTGAGTGGTCAGTGCGACAGAATGTCAATCCTAAGGGCCCGGGTTCGATTCCCGGCTGGTTTGGAGCATTTTCTCCGCTTAGGGACTGGGTGTTGTGTTTTCCTACTCATCTTCATTTTATCCCCATCGACGCGCAAGTCGCCGAAGTGGCGTCAAATCGAAAGACTTGCACCCTGCGAACGATTTACCGGACGGGAGGCCCTAGTCACACAACATTTACATTTTATTTTAACATAGTTTATTAAAATAAAATATCATATTTAAAATTTTCGAAGTAATTCTAAACTGTAATCTGTTGTTTCCTGATATTTAATTAATTAACTCACTCGTATTATGATACTGAGTGCTGAGGTACGTAGTGGTGATAAATGAAAAGGGTATATTAGACGCACATGGGAAAAGTTCACACTAACATGCAAGATTCACACACACACACACACACACACACACACACACACACACACATTTCGCTCATCACAATAAGTCAAACGCTGAGAGGTTCCTCCCTGTCGCTATGACTGGATTATTTAGAATACGAATACCATGGAATACTTTCCGACAAAGAAATTTATCTGCATCACTTTGCACATGAATATAAGGTACTCTGGCGTGAAACACCGGCAAATGCTGTGAATATTCTTGGAGGCGGATAATAGTGTTTAACGTCCCGTCGACAATGAGGACATTAGAGGCGAAACAGAAGCTCGGATTAGGGAAGGATGGAGATGGAAATCGGCCGTGCCCGTTCATAGGAACCATCCTGGCATTTGCCTGAAGTGACTTAGGGAAATCAAGAAAAATCTAAATCAGGATGGCCGGACGCGGGTTTGAACGGTCATCCTCCCGAATGCGAGTCCAGCGGGTTAACCACAGCACCACCTCGGTCGGTCAATATTCTTGAAGAAAGCAAAATTACTAAGGCTCATGAAAACTTCATGAGCACAAATGTAGACCCTATACACAAAATTAACAATAAAATATCACGCACAATTAAAAATATAACTTATTCAAGACAGTATTGAAATCACACACGGTGAAATCACCACCATGTGTTATGGAAAAAAAAAACCACACACACACACACACACAATCTTAAAAATGAAACGAAATGAAAAGTAGAGCCGGCCGAGGTGGCCGAGCGGTTCTAGGCGCTTCCGTCTGGAACCGCGAGACCGCTACCGTCGCAGGTTCGAATCCTGCCTCGGGCATGGATGTGTGTGATGTCCTTAGGTTAGTTAGGTTTAAGTAGTTCTAAGTTCTAGGGGACTGATGACCACAGATGTTAAGTCCCATAGTGCTCAGAGCCATGTGAATCATTTTTTTGAAAAGTAGAAGAAATATAACACATACACACGAGAGAAGTTCACACATACATTCCAGAAACTGAATTTTAAACCTGCATTGAACTTCCTACACGAAGTGTTCTGCTTACACAAATTGAGGACCGGAAAAACTTACGAAATACAGGAAAATATAGTCGTGACTGCACTCTGAAAAGTATAAGAATTCGATTATCGAATCTGAAAATGAACCAGCAGATCAAACGGGCACATTAGTTGGAAACGCTTCACACCATCACACATTAACACACTGATTAGCTTCCAAGTCTCTTAAGAGTACCGTCTTCACTCACCAAAGGTCCAATCCTGTGTGCCGAGAGCATACTCTCCCTGCAACGAACTTCGAACTTTCCCCAGGTAGCCAGAAGAAGCCAGAGGAGTCCTTTGAGCCACGACCTTACCTACCCTCTAATGACTACCGAAAGGGTACAAATCTCTTTGCCTTGATTGAGAAAGCTACGTTGGCTGCACTGTTGCTCCCACAACAGACAGCCAGATGATGTACTGCTGCCTCAAATAAGAGAAATTCAACAAACACTCTCAATCACTCGTTCATACAGATGGTAAAGAGAGTAAGGAAATTTGAGAACACAAAATGTAGGTAATGTACGTAGGATTATATGCTTACTGGAAAAAAATGTATACTTCAATGTAGTTGCGTACAACTGGATCGAGACAAACACAAAGTACAAAATTAATTTACAAATAACTCAGCGCGGCATCAGGAAATACAAGTTAAATAGTATGAAAGGGATCTAACAGAGGCTTTTTAATATCACTGAACTATTCACAGTAACTCACTCCCTCTTGTACCTTTCTATTCATAATGAATCCTACTCCTGTTATATCATTTTCTGCTGCTGTTGATATTACCCTATTCTCATCTGACCAGAAAACCTAGAATTCTTTCATTTTACTTTACTGATGCCCTTACATTTCGATAGAGCATTAGCATTTCACTATTTAAAATTTCCTGCTTCCCTACCATCTCCACACTTCTGTCATTCTACGTCCCAATTCGTAGAACGCTATCCTTTCGTTGGTTTCTCATGGGTACATCCCTCTCGGCAGTCCACTCTTGGAGATCCGAATGGGGACTAGTTTGGAATCTTTTGCAATGGAGAGATAATCAGAACACTTTTTTCAGGTACGATCCGCATGACCTGTGAATACACACTGTGTGTATTTAATGAAATGGTTTATGCTGACTTCGGCATCCTCACGCCGTTGATCGTTCTTTCGCCTCTAGGAACAGTTCCCCATCCCAAGGGGAAGAGAGTGCTCTGAACCATTATCGGCTCCTCAGCCGTCTTTGACAAGGCCTTTGGCACAACCATGATGGCTTCTTAGGCCAGAAGTTATTGCCCGCCATTGCTGATGATTTTTCTTCCAACTTTCAACAAGTTCGAACACGGGACTCGGGATGTTTTGATAGGCGCTACCTATAGACCACGAATACTATCATTCTACCGATAGCCGTGTTACTATGTGAGACTTGATAAAAGTCACAGAAATGAAAGCAAAACCTCAACGTTTTTCATGAACGTTGCTTGAAGCGAATTTTGAAGATCAGTTACCATGACCGTGTTTTAACAGATGAACTGCTGAGAAGAAGTCGTCTATGCAGCCGACACAGAATCATTCCTGAAAGAAGACTAAAGCCTGCGAAGCATGCTCTACAAGCGAAAGACGGAAGAATCCCCAAAGTTGCACCGTTCTAAGCGGACATGAAACATGGACATGAAATGGGAGAAAACCGAGAACCTGGTTCTGATCGAGTTCATTCTGAGAAACCTATTGTTCGATATGCCTCTTAGAATTGGAGGAATTAAGTCAAAATAACTAAGTTAGCCTACAGACGATGGGAAACCTCCCTTTAGACAAAGATGCCTGCGCCATTCAAGCAAAAAAATTCGTAGTTTCTTCCAGTACGTCTGGAAACTGACATTTACACCTCACTATAGACATGTATCACTGTGGAAATGCTGTGTGTTACGGTAGTTTGAGTGTTAATCACAGTAATGAGTAAATATCGGTTAGCTTTTAACATTTTGCGGGATATCTTTGCACAGTGCAATGGCGCAACACAATGAAAGAAGAGATCGTAACAGAAAAATGCATGCAAGGAATCCAGAAACAAGGAATAACAAAAAACACAATGTTTGAAGACAGGAAGAGAGATGTTAGATATGTGCACGAAATAAGGAAATATTTCAAAACAGTTGAGCCTAAGTGCACTACTGGCCATTAAATGCAGATGATAAACGGGTATTCTTTGGGCAAATATATTATACCAGAACTGACATGGGATTACATTTTCACGCAATTTGGGTGCATACATCCTGAGAAATCAGTACCCAGAACAACCTTGATACGCTTGGGCATTGATTCAAACAGAGCTTGCATGGCATGTACAGGTAAAGCTGCCCATGCAGCTTCAACACGATACCACAGTTCATTAAGAAGAGGGACTGGCGTATTGTGACGAGCCAGTTGCCCGACCACCATTGACCAGACGTTTTCAATTGGTGACCTGGAGAATGTGCTGGCCAGGGCAGCAGTAGAACATTTTCTTTATCCTGAAAGGCCCGTACAGGACCTGCAACATGCGGTCGTGCATTATCCTGTTAAATGTAGGGTTTCGCACAGATCGAATTAAGGATAGAGCCACGGGTCGTAACACATCTAAAATGTAACGTCCACTGTACAAAGTGGCGTCACTGCGAACAAGAGGTGACGGAGACGTGAAACCAATGGCACCCCATAAAATTACGCCGGATGATACGCCAGTATGGCGATGACGAATACACGATTCCAATGTGCGTTCACCGTAATGTCGCAAACACGGGTGCGACCATCATGATGCTGTAAACAGAACCTGGATTCATCCGAAAAAATGAAGTTTTACCATTCGTGCACCCAGGTTCGTCGTTGAGTACACCATCGCACGCGCTCCTGTCTGTGATGCAGCGTCAAGGGTAACCCCAGCCATAGTCTCCAAGCTCTTAGTCCATGCTGCTGCAAACGTCGTCGAACTGTTCGTGCAGATGATTGTTGTCTTGCAAACGTCCTCATCTGTTGACTCAGGGATCGAGACGTGGCTGCCCGATCCGTTACAGCCATGCGGATAATATGCCTGTCATCTCGACTGCTAGTGATACGAGGCCGTTGGGATCCAGTACAGCGTTCCGTATTACCCTCCTGAACCCACCGATTCCATATTCTGATAACAGTCATTGGATCTCGACCAACGTGAGCAGCTGTCGCGATACGATAAACCGCAATCGCGATAGGCTACAATCCGACCTTTATCAAAGTCGGAAACGTGGTGGTACGCATTTCTCCTCCCTACATGAGGCATCACAACGTTTCACCAGGCAACGAAGGTCAACTGCTGGTTGTGTAAGAGAAATCGGTTGGAAACTTTCCTCATGTCAGCACGTTGTAGGTGTCGCCACCGGTGCCGACCTTTCGTGAATGCTCTGAAAAGCTAATCATTTGCATGTCACAGCATCTTCTTCCTGTCCGTTAAATTTCGCATCTGTAGCACGTCATCATCGTGGTGTATCAATTTCAATGGCCAGAAGTGTAGTGTTCATAGTTAAGAGGTAACACTGGTGAACCAAATAATGAGAAAGAAAAAGTAAGAAAAATACACTTTCAGGAGCACAATTTCCCCAAAATCACGACCTGAATTCTACATTCCTGTTTAGGACACAGTTTTCATGTGAGATTGTCTCGTTCAAATAATGGCGTCAGTACATCGTAAAATGAAACAATTCCGTAGTAAGAGGTCTAAATGAAAACAGCATGGAAATTTCCTTAATTACCCAAAGGAATCACAGGAAGGAAAAAAATTAGGAGCCATCCTTACACAATATTTCCTTCTCAATTTCCTACAATACTTTCCTCAAAGGGCATCTCTTTGTAAGCTCGACTGTGTAATAGGACAACATTGTGGCCTTCGATTTGTTTTGATAACGTTTCACAAGGCGAATGGCAAGCAAATGGCAGGCGACGATTATTGTAAGGATGCTAGGAGACTATAGTTTGTCTGCAAAAGAGGCTTCAACACTGCTCAGATCGGCGCGGCAAGAGATTCCGAGCATATACAGGGTAGCATTAATAAAACTAAGAAACTGAAGGGACAGAACCATGACTGGAAATGGAGGAGGGTGCTATGAACATGTGTCCGGAAACACATCGTTCCCACGGTAGATGGCGCTGGCGAATGACAGTTCCTCTGATCACGTGCCGTGTGTTCTTTGTATGTTGCAGGCTGGGTGACTGACGCAGCGTATTTAAAGTAGCAGAATGGTCCGGTATTTGTCGGGAACAGCCAGAGAAGGCGTTTGTAAAGACCAGGCAGATGGAAACGGTGGGGAGACAACACAGCTACATCAAAACAGGTGCCCTCATAGATACCAACCACGTCGCACAACATTTCAAGTCCTTATTGGGCTCTTGTGTGATCATGACTCCTTTCAGACAGACGAATATCCAGGGAGGCTGCGGACTGTGCGTACACCAGACCTGGAGGACCGTGCTCTACAAGGTATTGAGACAAATCCTGGTACAAGTTCCAGGTAAGTGTCCAACCAACATGATGTAAGCCAAAGTACGATTACGTGTATCCTGAGTGACAGGCGCTACTATCTCTGTACCTGCAGTCCCTTGGAGGCCACTTTGAACATCTGTTGCGACGTCAGTACGATGCAGCCGTGTACTGTCTTCCGGGACTACTTGTTGTGGTTGCACGCACACCGTCCATTTCCGGACACATTTTCATAGGACCTTTTTTCCTCCACTTCAAGTCTTAAATTCGTCCCTGCATTTTGTCTGGTTTATTAATGCTCACATTCTACAAAGGACAAAAAGGACAGAGGGAATGGCCATAGGTTTGTTTCTCTGGCGAGAGAGTGTACTAGAAATATTGAAAAATCCTACCTGTAAGACACTCATAACAAGACGCTGTACATTTAGCGAGAACCTGTTTAGGAGGTTTCAATGAGGTTCTCCAGGTATAAACGAAACATGTTCTCCAGTCCGAAACGTATCAGTACATATTGTAAAAATGGATGTACGTATGTGAGTATGTATGTATGTATGTATGTATGTATGTATGTATGTTCTATATCTCCTCCTGAACCA
This sequence comes from Schistocerca nitens, assembly GCF_023898315.1. Taxonomy (NCBI): domain Eukaryota; kingdom Metazoa; phylum Arthropoda; class Insecta; order Orthoptera; family Acrididae; genus Schistocerca; species Schistocerca nitens. The sequence goes on from NC_064618.1 coordinate 253,827,472, forward strand.
CTGGACAGATTTCAACCAAATTTGGTGCGTATATCACTCGCTATTCGGAAACAATCGCTATTGGGGTAAGAACTGCCTACTTATCAAAAGGGTGGGAGTGAAGATGAAAAAAAGTATCCCATGACGCGCGAATACCTAGACTTTATTCATCCAGCGCTTTGTGGAGTGGCAACAGACTTTATACTTAATTTCTGCCACGTCAGGCACGACGTTCTAATTTACTATTGATTTGCTAGTAAATGTATTAGAGACACATTTTGTAGACAATATTCCCATATAACACTAAATGCACCAACAAAATTATATCATAGTAGGACGAATAGTAAACGAGATATGACGTCATAAACTTCGAGCTGCGTGTAATCGAATCTGAAGGGCGAAATTCACTAGAGATACAGATGAAATATGTGTGAAATAAATTATATACTTGTTAAATTAGTGTGACATGTGTGTATGCGAGTAAAGCTGCGGATAAATAGTACTCCTAAATCTATGAATCGATTTCAACGAAACTTTGTAAACTTACTGTGGGGATGATAAGCAGTAAACTCCTTTTGGAGTGGGGTGAGGGAGGTGATAAGGTGGAAAGAGAAGGGGGAAGGAAGAGATGGACGGACAGAGGACAAAGATAAGAGCAAGGAGAAAATGAACAGAGTGAAGGGGAGGGAGAAATCAGGGAGAAAATAAAGAGGAAGAAACAGAGAGAAGGAGGACGAGGAGATGAAAGAAAGAGGAGGAGATGGACAGAGAGACGAAGAGGAGGAAATGGACAGTTAAAGGGAAGACGAGATGGATAGAGAGAGGACGAGTAGCAGATGGACAGAGTGATGGGTAGGTGGAGGTAGTGAAGGTGGAGGAGTGAACAGTGATATGGGCAGGAGATGGATGAGGGCGGTTTAGGAGGTGGAGAGAGAGGGACGAGAAGGAGGACAGAGGCAGGAGGGGGGGGGGGGGTTATAGTGGGAGATGGACTAATAAAATAATGAAATACATATCCAGGCAGATAAAATCAGGTAAATAACATCTCGCACGGAAGCGTGTAAACAACCATTCTTCGAACACTCTGAGAATAACGGGATGAAACATTTATATATGGCGCAATAAAAAGTACCCTCCGCCACGCGTTTCACTTGACTTGTCTAAGTAAAAATGTAGATGTAGACGGCGCGAAAGTATCCTGAAAACAACTGCAGACGATTGGCATTATGTATCTCAGTAACTAGTGTACAATTTCGTCACTGTTCTCCATTATCATAATACGTTGTATGAGAGTTGGGTAATCCTTATTCGAATGACGAATATAGACAAATATTATTTGTGAATGACAAAAATATTTCTTCTGATCATTACAGACTTACACCACTAAATATAATTTTTTCGTCTTCTTTGAATGAAAGAGGTATGCAGATGTAAGATACATTTCAGATCCAAAGACAATGAAACTAATTCACAGTAGTAAATGAGCTGTGCTCTGAAACAACACGTGCACGCAATATCCACTTGTCACGATAAAAATATATTTGCATGTTATGTGTTATTCCACTATAATTTGGCTATTGTACACAACAGAAACATCATTACACTGACGCAACATCTTAGTGTATTCCTGATTGTATTTGTTAAATAACGGTCGCCAATCATGGGATAGGTAGTAGGACGTAGAGGTTCATAAACTCATAAATGTATGTCTATTTTCACAGCTATGAAACGTTAGGTATTTATTCGAATTTAAAAAACAGACATGGGATCTTACAACAATGCTAGTCTTGGAGAAAACAAAAACACACAAAAATAAAACTGAAGCTAATAATGTGGACTACGATTGATATCGTTAGGAAGCCTGAAAGTAGAATTAAATCACTGCTCCTCATCTGTCCAACTTGCATGACTAAATTTACAAGAGAAATAACCCAACGAAGTCCACCAGTTAAGAGCGTATTGCTGAGAGTATGAAGTATGAAACTAATGCGTAATGCTATTAACAAAAGCGGTGCTTACATCTTCAGATTGCACAGTCAACATGGTACGAAAAACTGGAAGTGAACGATAAAATTGTAAGTTCCTTGGTCTTAGCCCTGACTCCGTTGGAAGAGCGACATCATCCTTGTAGCCAGTGTCACGAACGTGAAAGGTGCCTTGCAGGGTGAAAGTAGAGGGGAACGCTGCGTAGGTTTCCCTGATATAGCGAAAAAATGCGCACTGTGTTGTAGGGGAGGCAATGCACGCGATTGAACAGACAAACATTCTGTTCAAATGGTATGAAATATCTCACGAAAAAGTTGAAATTCTTGTTGACATTCATGCTGAAGAGGCACTTGCCTTATCTTAAGTGGGCACATGGTGGATAATAAATCCTTGCGGCCGTGCATAAGGTATAAAAGCCGAGAAACTGCTACTTCCCTGGCTAACTTCAAAGACTGCCACCGAAGGTTTCAAAAAGCTTTTCTTCTGCAACTCGACAGTAAATATACAACGTCTCGGAATCCACTTGCTTATCTGACAACCTTTCAGTCACCGCCCAACAGTCTGTACGGCCCACTTTTATTTACGAAATTAATGTAAGTGAACTCAGAGGATAGTGAAGCGATGTGCACCAATTATGACACAACATTCATTGCTATAATTCGTAGCCATATATACAACAAATCGACTTTGCTGTTATTAGATTAATTTTCATGACAGTTCTGTTTCCAAAAATCACGTCAGGGGACTTCCATTAACAACGTGAGCTCAAAATTGGTGGGAGGGAGAAGGGGAAGGTGTTGCGTTCAACATGAAAACTTTTGCACTACATATCTTACATGACACGGCGACGAGTCGAAAAACACCTGTGAGCAAGAAGTTAATCGTTTCTGGAAAGAAGCTAAGATATAAATTCACTGACAAGATTTCTTTTACTAATCACATAAATCAAGAAACCGAAAGCTGCGTAGTCATATGATTCAAAGGAAGGTGAAAAGAATGTCTTTCAACTGCAAAGTAAGTAAAAGTTGAATGATGATTATTATATGCAAAATACCAATAAAAGATCAATTTTTTAGGGTTCCTCCAAAATGGCTCTAAAATGGTTGATACTGTTTTCTTGGAGCCTTTTTGTCCATTTGTCTCTGTCAGTTTCTCAATCCGTCCGAATTCTATTCGAGGTTAACATGTTTAAAACAGGTTTTCAAACGTGTTTTAAAACCATTGTTTAATACACTTTTTAAGTAATACAAAGTTTTATTAAAGTACTTCAATAAATGTTTAAAACATAAAAATTTTCATTTTTGCGTACTTTTACCGGACTATAGTGTAAACGTTAAGTAAGGGGCAGGGGGTCCCATCACATCTCACCAAATCTCACCAAGAGGAGAGTGGGGGTCCAAATACTAAAGAAAATACCTTATGTAATTAATGGATGTACCCTAAGAATGTTTATTTTGAGGTTTGAAAGAAAAAGCTTTGAGCAGATGTCGATGGAGGTGTTGTAACTCCTAAAATTTGTCTGTGTTTTAATATAACGGTATAAGAGCTTCAATCACTTTCTTGTTGAGTATAAACTTTAGATATCAATTGCCCTGCAATTTTTTGCGAGTATCTGTGCAGTTACAGCTCAGACTACTCTCCTGAATCTGATTGAAAATCGAGAAATAAATTTTCTTTTTCTATCACTAGCATATTTTCAATCAAGGATTATTTCTAGTAACTCTATAAATTCAATGATTGCAGCCTGTGAACACTTTTTTGTGCTTTAGTAAGTTGTTCTTGAATGGCTTCTTTAACAGCGATATTTGAATACAGGCTTGTGATGTCTAGTGACAGAGTGGACACTGTCTACAATGTTTATTTCTTTTATTTTAGTGACTAGTGTGATGCTGTTTTTTACAATATAGGTTGTTTGGTATGTGAAATACATTTTTGGGAACTGATTGAGAGAGTGAGATGTATTTATGCAGCGCTGTTTACACTGTTAACCCAAGCCTTACAGGATATCTATCCTTGTATACGGGGCTCTTAATACAGGAGCTTCAGGTTTCATGCAGGTGATTTATTTCTTTTCATATTCTATCAGTAAGAAATGTTTTTATCTTAACTGTCCTTTGATTTTGTTATGGAATTGTTTTGTTTGATCTTTGTTAAGTTGTTCTATGTTGTTTTCTATGAAAAATTTAAAAGTTTTCTCGATGTATTCACCTTCTTTCATAATGACAGTTGTGTGGTTTTTATCTGATTTTCAGGATAGAGCTCCATTTTTTTAAAAAAGTTAATATTGTTTACTGTTTTTGAATCGTTTTGTATCTGTCTACACTTACCTTCACACTTCAGTACTTCCACTTCAAGGAGTTTGTTTATTTTGTGACCTATGGCAGATTTTTCGTTGCTGTTTAGTGTTACAATGTCTGTTGCATTCTTTGTTGTCACTACGAGCTGTTTCAGTGTGTTGTGTGACAGGTATTCTTTTGAATTGTATTTTAAACCTTTGTTTAACAGGTTTAACTCTCTCTCATTAAATACTGCGTTGTTCACACTCTTTTGTTGAATGTGTGTATGTGTGTGTGTGTTTCTAACAATGTTTCTTTCTTTACTACTCCGATAATGTTTAGATTTCAGATTGTTCAGTTGCTTAATGTGCGAGTTACAGATCTTAAGGTATTCCTTACAAACTACATCATGCATTTTCTCCCATACAACGTTCCATATATTATTGTCGATGCTGTTTGCTGTTTGTAAATGTATGTCCAAAAGTTGTCTGTTTAGACTGTCTTTCTTCTTGTACAAAAGCTCAATTTCTGTATTTAACCATATTACTTCCGTTTTCCACTTCACAGTCTTTGTACAGTGACTTCTGTACCAAGTTTAACATTAATGTAGTTGGGAATCAAACGCAACTGCCGACAATCTTTGTTGAATTTTGTGTGTTCATCATTTTAAAAACTTTCATCTTCTTGATTTGCCTCGCTAGGCACTAATAACTTATTTTTGTTCATAATATTAGATGAATCAAGACAACCTGCAACAGTGTCATTCATGATTTACGTAATGGCAACAGCAACAGTTATTGATTTCTTTATGCTTAGCAATAAGCGTTTCGAGAATTTGTTCTCATTTGCAAGTGCAATTTGTGCATTTCTTTACATGCAATAAGTTGTCAAACAAAAGTATCATTTCCAGCGTTAGCGTTTACAAACACTCAATGATTCATTTTGTCCTGTTTTCGGTTTGTCTGACTTCAAGAAGACGCAAGAGTGGCAGAAAATGAGACATTACGAAACATATTACTGTAAAAAAAAGCACTTTAACATGAAAACAAATTCTCTAAACGCTTTATGCTAAGCATAAAAAACTAATTAATTCCTGAAATTTTCGTTACTTAAATCACGTATGACACAGTTGGGGGCTTTCCTGAATCATCTAATATAATGAACGGGATTAAGTTATTCTTGTAAATATTTTTAGGCCATCTTTTTTCTACCCATCCTGTGTAAAAAGTAATTTATTGCATTAATTACTATATAGAGTGAAATAGCACCCTAAACCAGTTCATCAGGAAAGTACAGTGTTGATGCTCACTTCGCCACTCGTTATTCATTGAATAATAGACCCACTGTCGATTAAAATTCAGTTCCCGGCGTGAATACACTTCACAAAGGCCACCTGCCTCACATAATATAAAGATCAAAATGGACGGGCGTCACAGTTCGTAAACGTTGAAAAGAGATCCAACAGGCAGCCATTAGAGAGATGGGAAATCCGAAACTCTTCACAATCCTGCTAATTTTTCGTTTCATCGATACTTCTCTAAGGCTAACAGATTTACAGTTGTTAGTGAATGGCGTCTTTGTTGGTGGATACGGATTCACTCTAACGAAAACATTGACAGCAATATACTATGGTGAACACACACACACACACACACACACACACACACACACACATATACCTTTCTGACTTATTAAAAGGAACAAAACCACCGACCTATCTGAATGCCACTGGCACAGGCAGGAACAGCCGGTGACTCTAAAATCTGAGAGAAGTTCAGCCTCGCTTTTCTGTCACGAACTCGCAGCCATATTGCGTGTTGTGTGGCGCCGACAAAGTACTGGCGGTCTCATATACAGACAAAAGTAAACATGAAGTTGTGGAGACGAATAAGCCAGGACACGTGTGGCGTTCTGCGAAATTGGCCTCACACGTCACTGCGTTACGTGCTGCTGAGGCAATTTTCGCCAGTTCTGTTTTATTATGCTTCGCTGAACAGTACGGTCAGGCAGACCCGTAGCGTATGTGACACTGTGCCTGAAGAACTTTTACCGCTGCAGAAGTTCACAGAGACATTCTCGTTTCGTTGCTGCACACGGTTGTGCAATAAAAAATGTAGATATATATGGGATTATCAGAAAATGACGAATTTGCTGTATATGTAGGTGTTTAATTACCAATAGAGGACAGAATTAAAGACTTTTCCTTACCGTTTATTGACTGACGCCATTCTAAAGTACAAAGACTGTTAGAGTATTTGGGCTAGACAAGCTAATTGTAATGATGTGCACGGCATAGGGTTTCGGTTATACATGAGTAAAAAATAGGTAGAAAGTTACGATAAGCAGCAGAAATAAAATTAATGACTAGATAAACATCAAAATTTAAGACATACCGAAAAGCAGTGGAAAGTTTTTGATATCTGCACCTGAAACAAAGGCGGTTTTCTTTACCGCGAGATCTATTTACGAAATTTCAATCACGAACTTTCTCTTCCTAATGCGAAGATACTTTGTTGACACCCACCTACGTATGGAGAAATGATCATCATAATAAAATAAGAGAAATCAGAGCTCGAACGGAAAGATTTAGGTGTTCTTTTTTCCACGCTCTATTCGAGAGTGGACTGGCAGAGAAGAAGTATGAAAATGGTTCGATGAACCCTCTGCCAAGCACGTAAGTCTGAATTGTAGAGTACCGATGTAGATGTAGAGGAGATAGCTGAATGAGTTACACACCAGAAGTAGATTTACGTATGCGAACAGAGATTTTCTTTCTTCCTTCCTTTTTTCTTTCTTTTCTCTTTTATTTTGAAAAAAAAAAGAAAAGTAAAATTTCTGCTGATAAAAATAGGGTACATGCGAGACAAATATCTCTATAAAATACTCCCTAACATGTTTATATTCGACGTTTCTTCTTCAGAAATTCTTTTTTTGGTGTTTCCAGTCTGCCTTTTACATTCTGTATCATTCCAGTATTACTTTGCTGACCAAATCTCAAAACCTATCATGTACCTACCGTAAACATCGTTTCACTTTGTTGATGCTCGTCTTATAGCCACTTTTCGAGACACTAACCACTTCGTTCTATTGTAATTCGATGTCATTTGCTACCTCTTGTAAGCCTCAAAATTTTTACTTCTTCTCCCTCAGCATTAATCCCCTTACATATGTCTCTTTGGATCCCTTTATTGCCCACTCACTGCACAAAATTGAATAACGTTGAACATAACCTATAAATCAGTCTCACTCCACTCTGAATTACTGTCTCGCCCACTAAAACTGCCTTTTAGATAATACACAGATTGCAGATAAACTTTCGCTCCCTGTATTCTGTTTACATCTCCAGCTACATAGATACTCCGCAAGCCACCACGCTGTCTACCCTGTACCACCAGTTGTCAGTTGCCTTCCTTTTCCACTCGCAAATAGTGCGTAGGAGAAAACGACTGCCTCTATGCCTCCGTATGAGCCCTAATTTCTCTTATCTTATCTTCGTGATCCTTAGCGGCAGTAGAGACCACACTGCAGTTCCTTCTGTATATCCTCGCACGAACGAAAAAATGGCTGACATCGAAATAAGTGTCCAAGGAATTGAAAAGCAACTGAAATCACTCAACAGAGGAAAGTCCACTGGACCTGACGGGATACCAATTCGATTCTACACAGAGTACGCGAAAGAACTTGCCCCCTTTCTAACAGCCGTGTACCGCAAGTCTCTAGAGGAACGGAAGGTCCCAAATGATTGGAAAAGAGCACAGGTAGTTCCAGTTTCCAAGAAGGGTCGTCGAGCAGATGCGCAAAACTATAGGCCTATATCTCTGACATCGATCTGTTGTAGAATATTAGGACATGTCTTTTGCTCGCTTATCATGTCGTTTCTGGAAACCCAGAATCTATTGTGTAGGAATCAACATGGATTCCGAAAACAGTGATCGTGTGAGATCCAACTCGCTTTATTTGTTCATGAGACCCAGAAAATATTAGATACAGGCTCCCAGGTAGATACCATTTTCCTTGACTTCCGGAAGGCGTTCGATACAGTTCCGCACTGTCGCCTGATAAACAAAGTAAGAGCCTACGGAATATCAGACCAGCTGTGTGGCTGGATTGAAGAGTTTTTAGCAAACAGAACACAGCATGTTGTTCTCAAGGAAGAGACGTCTGCAGACGTTAAAGTAATCTCTGGCGTGCCACAGGGGAGTGTTACGGGAGAATTTCTTTCCACAGTATATATAAATAACCTCGTAGATAGTGTCGGAAGTTACATGCGGCTTTTCGCGGATGATGCTGTAGTATACAGAGAAGTTGCATCATTAGAAAATTGCAGCGAAATGGAGGAAGATTTGCAGCGGATAGGCACTTGGTGCAGGGAGTGGCAACTGACCCTTAACATGTAATATAACGTATTGCGAATACAAAGAAAGAAAGATCCTTTACTGTATGATTATATGATAGCAGAACAAACACTGGTAGCAGTTACTTCTGTAAAATGTCTGGGAGTATGCGTACGGAACGATTTGAAGTGGAATGATCGTATAAAATTATTGTTGGTAAGGCGGGTGCCAGGTTGAGATTCATTGGGAGAGTCCTTAGAAAATGTAGTCCACCAACAAAGAAGGTGGCTTACAAAACACTCGTTCGACCTATACTTGAGTATTGCTCAACAGTGTGGGATCCGTACCAGATCGGGTTGACGGAGGAGATAGAGAAGATCCAAAGAAGAGCGGCGCGTTTCGTCACAGGGTTATTTGGTAACCGTGATAGCGTTACGGAGATGTTTAGCAAACTCAAGTGGCAGACTCTGCAAGAGAGGCGCTTTGCATCGCGGTGTAGCTTGCTCGCCAGGTTTCGAGAGGGTACGTTTCTGGATGAGGTATCGAATATATTGCTTCGCCCTACTTATACCTCCCGAGGAGATCTAGAATTTAAAAGTAGAGAGATTCGAGCGGGCACGGAGGTTTTCCGGCAGTCGTTCTTCCCGCGAACCACACGCGACTGGAAAAGGAAAGGGAGGTAATGACGGTGGCACGTAAAGTGCCCTCCGCCACACACCGTTGGGTGGCTTGCGGAGTAAAATGTAGATGTAGATGTAGAGTCGTTCGGCAGTCAGCTTCAGATGGCGGTTCTCCAAATTTTCTCAGTAGCGTTTCTCGAGAAGAATGCCGTGTTCCCTCCTGGGATTGTCATTTGAGTTCCTGTAACATCTCCGTAACATTGGCTTGTTGTTCGAACCTACCGGTAACAAATCTAGCAGCCCGCCTATAAATGTCTTCCTTCAATCTGACCTGCTACTGATCCCAAACACTGGAGCGGTACTTAAGAAGAGGTCGCATCAGCGTCCTATATGCGCTCTCTTTTACAGGTGAATCACTCTTTCCAAAAATTCTCCCAATGAACCGAAGTCGACCAATCGCCTTCCCTAGCACAGTCCCCACATGCTCGTTCCACCTCACATCGCTTTGCAGCGTTACGCCCAACCACTTAAACGACTTCACTGTGTCACACAGGACAGTAGTAATACTCTATCCGTACATTGCAGGATTGTTCTTCCTACTCATCCGTATTAACTTAAATTTTTCCACATTTGCGGCTCGCTGCCATTCATCACACCAACTGGAAGTTTTGTCTAAGTCGTCTTGTATCTTCCTACAGTCAATTAAGTTCAGGCACCTTACCGTACGGCGTCATCAGCACACAACCGCAGATTGCTGTCCACCCTATCTACCAAATCATTGACGTGTACAATTTTAGAACCCTCTTTACATAAATGCCAAGAACCATCCAGTTGTGGTCTAGGCTTAGCGTCTATCATTAGTAATCGAAACGTCCTCCATCCCGGCTTCGAAGCCGCCACTTTTTAAATTTTGATTAATAATCAGCATTGTCGGCCGAAGACTTCCGACATAAGAGCTCACCCTCGGAGTTGTCAAAGAGGCGGAGGAGCGGACAGACGTTCAGGCCACTCTCTTGTCCTAGGGATGGAAAAGCACCCCTGAAGGTTGTATAATCAGCAATGATCAACGGCATGAGGATGCAAAAGGCAATGGAAACCACTGCATTAAATACACGTAACGTGTGTCCACAGGATATGTGGCCTGTAACCGAAGAGGTCCATTGCTAAAAGATTCCGGAATAGTCCCGCATTCGGATCTCCGGAAGGGAATTGCCAAGGGGGAGGTGACCATGAGAAAAATATTGAGTAATCAACGAAAGGGTAACGTTCTAAGAATCGAGGCCTGGAATGTCAGAAGCCTGAACGTGATATGGAAACCAGAAAATCTGGAAAGGGAAATGCAAAGGCTCAATCTAGATATAGTGAAGTGAAATGGAAAGCAGACAAGGATTTCTGGTCAGATGAGTATAGGGTAATATCAACGCAGCAGAAAATGGAATAATGGGAGTAGCATTCGTTATGAATACGAAGGTAGGGCAGAGAGTGTGTTACTGTGAACAGTTCAGTGATAGGGTTATTCATATCACAATCGACAGCAAACCGACACCGACAAGTTTCAGCTACTAATAGCGAATACTCTGTTCATGAATCACAAGAGGAGGTATACTTGGAAAAGGCCAGGTGATACGGGAAGATTTCAGTTAGATTACATCATGGTGAGGGAGAGATTCCGAAATCAGATACAGGATTGTAAGGCGTACCCAGGAGCAGATATAGACTCAGACCACAATGTAGTAGTGATGAAGAGTAGGCTGAAGTTAAAGACATTAGTCAGAAATAATCAATACGCAAAGAAGTGGGATACAGAAGTACTAAGGAAAGACGAGGTACGCTTGAAGTTCTCTAAGGATATAGATGCAGCAGTCAGGAATAGCTCAGTAGGCAGTACAGTAGAAGAAGAATAAACATCTCTAAAAAGGACAATCGCCGAAGCTGGAAAGAAAAACATAGGTACAAAGAAACCCTGAGTAAAGAAGAAATCCAGGGTAAAAGAAGAAATACATCAGTCGATCGATGAATGAAGGGGGAACAAAAGTGTTCAGGGAAATTCAGGAACACAGAAATACAAGACACTGAGTAATGAAATAAATAGGAAGTGCAGGGAAGCTAAGACAAAATGGCTGCATGTTAAATGTGGAGCAATCGAAAAGGAATGGATTGTCGGAAGGATAGACTCAGCGTACAGAAAAGTCAAAACAACCTCGCTGACATTAAAAGCAAGGGTGGTAACATTAAGAGTGCTACGGAAATCCCACCGCTAAATGCAGAGGAGACAGCGGATAGATGGGAAGAATACACTGAAAGCCTCTTTGAGGGGAAAAATTTGTATGATGTGATAGAAGAGGAAACGATTTAGAAGAGGTAGGAGATACAGCATTAGAATCAGAATTTAAAAGAGCTTTGGAAGACTTAAGATCAAATAAGGCAGCCGGAACAGATAACATTCCCTCAGAGTTTCTAAAATCATTGTGGTAAGTTGCAACAAAACGAATATTCACGTTTGTGTGTGCAAAGTATGAGTCTGGCGACATACCATCCGACTTTCAGAGAAAAAATATCATCCACACAATTTCGAAGATTGCAAGGTTTGACAAGTTCGAGAATTATCCCGTAATCAGCTTAACAGCTGATGCGTCCAAGTTGCTGACAAGAGAAATATACAGTAAAATGGAAAAAAAATTGAGGATGTGCTAGATGACGATCAGTTTGGCTTTAGAAAAGTTAAAGGCACGAGAGAGGCAATTCTGAGGTTGCGGTTGATAATGGAAGCAAGACTAAAGAAATATCAAGACACGTTCATAAGATTTGTCAGCCTGGAAACCGCCTTCGACAATGTAAAATGGTGGAAGATGTTCGAAATTCTAACAAAAATAGGGGTAAGCTTTAGGGAGAGACGGATAATATACAATATGTACAAGAGCGAAGAGGGAATAATAAGAGTGCACGACCTAGAAGTCTTTCACCCCTACTGTCCAATCTCTACATCGAGGAAGCAGTGATTGAAATAAAAGCAAGGTTCAGAAGTGGAATTAAAATTCAAGGTGAAAGGATATCAATGATACGATTTGCTGATGACATTGCTATCCTGAGTGAAAGTGAAGAAGAATTACATGATCCGTAGAACAGAATGAACATTCTAATGATTATAGAATATCGATTGAGAGTAAATTGAAGACAGACGAAAGTAATGAGAAGTTGCAGAAATGAGAACAGCGAGAAACTTAACATCAGGACTGATGGTCACAAAGTAGATGAAGTTAAGGAATTCTGCTACCTAGGTAGTAAAATAACCAATGACGGACGGAGCAAGGAGGACAACAAAAGCAGACTATCAATGGCAAAAAGGGCAATCCTAGCCAAGAGAAGCCTACTAGTAACAAACATAGGCCTTAATTTGAGGAAAAATTTTCTTAGGACGAACGTCTGGTGTACAACATGGTGAAACATGGACCTTTGGGTAAACCGGAACAGAAGAGAATCGAAGCATTTGAGATGTGGTGCTACAGGAGAATGTTGAAAATTAGGTGGACTGATAAGGTAAGGAATGAGGAGGTTCTGCGCAGAATCGGCGACGAAAGGAATGTATGGAAAACACTGATAAGGAGCAGGGACAGGATGACAGGACATCTGACGTGACGGAATGACGTGCGTGGTACTAGAGGGAAATGCAGAGGGCAAAAACTGTAGAGAAAGACAGAGATTGGAATACATCCAGCAAATAATTGAGGTCGTAGGTAGCAAGTGCTACTCTGAGATGAAAAGGTTGGCACAGGCGAGGATTACGGTAGCAAGTGCAACTCTGAGATGAAAAGGTTGGCACAGGCGAGGATTACGTAGGATTACGTGGTGGGCCGCATCAGACCATTCAGAAGACTGACACATACCCCCCCCCCCCGCCAAAAAAAGCCATACAATCAATAAGTGGTTTATAACAACAGAAACAAATCACAGTTTGTCTTCCTGAATAAGATATTAAAAACCCAGTATAAGGAAAGCCATCTTTCAGGTACTACAAAATTTCAGTGATAAGTAATGGCACATCAGAGGTGCGCGTAAACTACAACTCAGATCGAGCCTAAATGAAAGCTGAAAGGAACGGTGAAGAAAGAAAGGACACCTCGGCGTCACCAGGAACAAATAATAAAATACTCAAATTCGCCGAGGAACTGGGGTATGCTGTCGCGCTATCGGTTACAATTCACTGGCTGCCGCCAAGGCGTCGTTCCCCAGTTAAACGACCAGCTACAACGGACGATGCGCACTGCTGATTATACCACTGAAACAACAACATAAAACCACATAGCAAGTGGGCAGTATCCAGAGAATCATAGTCCTTAAATATTAGAAAAACTTCAAAACAGGAGTACAATTACTCTTTGCAGCCAAATTAAATCTCTAGCAGTCACTGTCTACAGTAACAATTCATACTGCCTCTGCACAGGAACCACGATAGATGAACATTCACATGAGAACACGGCAGAATGTGTAGAAACCAGAACACATACTCGGTCTTATAATCCTAAACAATAATTACATACAAGAAGAAAAACAATGTCATAAATCTCTTAACTTTACAAATTAATGCCACTATAGGTGGATTAAGATTAATAGCAAAAGACTGAAAGGAGTGCCAGAAAAATCAGACCTATGATTATTCCGGAGTGCACAGACATCCACATGGTTATACACTCATTGCCAGTATCTCAAGTGCGTCCAAAACAGGCAAATCACTGTTCAATAAGTTCTGCACCAGTGGTCAACACGAAACAGCTAACATGAGCGTCCAAACATTGGGACAGACGTAACTGCAAACAGTACGAAATTCAACATACATATACAGGGTGGTCCTTTGATAGTAACCGGGACAAATACCTCAAGAAATAAGCATCAAACGAAAAAACTACAAAGAACGAAACCTGTCTAGCTTGGAGGGGGAACCAGATAGCGCTATGGTTGGCCCGCTAGATGGTGTTGCCATAGGTCAAACGGATATCAAATGCTTTTATTTTAAAATAGGAACCCCCATTTTTTATTATGTATTCCTGTAGTACGTAAAGAAATATGAATGTTTTAGTTGGACAACTTTTTTCGCTTTGTGATAGATGGCACTGTAATAGTCACCAACATATGGATCACAATTTTAGACGAACAGTTGGTAACAGGTAGGTTTTTTAAATTAAAATACAGAACACATATACGTTTGAACATTCTATTTCGGTTGTTCCAATGTGATACATGTACCTTTGTGAACTTATCATTTCTGAGAACGCCTGCTGTTACAGCGTGATTACCTGTAAATACCACATTAATGGGCCGGCCGCGGTAGCCGAGCGGTTCTAGGCTCTTCAGTCCGGAATCGCGCGACTGCTACGGTCGCAGGTTCGAATCCTGCCTCGGGCATGGATGTGTGTGGTGTCCTTAGGTTAGTTAGGTTTAAGTTGTTCTAAGTTCTAGGGGACTGATGACCTATGTTAAGTCCCATAGTGCTTAGAGCCGTCTGAACCACATTAATGCAATAAATGCTCAAAATGATGTCCGTCAACCTCAATGCATTTTGCAATACGTGTAACGACATTCCTCTCAACAGCGAGTAGTTCGCCTTCCGTAATGTTCACACATGCATTTACAATGCGCTGACGCCTGCTGTCAGGCGCTGTCGGTGGACCACGATAGCAAATATCCTTCCACTTTTCCCACAGAAAGAAATCCGGGGACGTCAGATCCGACGACCAATCCAACTGTCATGAAATATGCTATTCAATACCGCTTCAACCGCACGCGAGTTATGTGCCGGACATCCATCATGTAGGAAGTACATCGCCATTCTGTCATGCAGTGAAACATCTTGTAGTAACATCGGTAGAACATTACGTAGGAAATCGGCATACGTTGCACCATTTAGATTGGCATCGATAAAATGGGAGCCAATTATCCTTCCATAATGCCACACCATACATTAACCCGCCAAGGTCGCTGATGTTCCACTTGTCGCAGACATCGTGGATTTTCCGTTCCCAAATAGTGCATATTTTGCCGGTTTACGTTACCGCTGTTGGTGAATGACGCTTCGTCACTAAATAGAAAGCGGGGAAAAAAATCTGTCATCGTCTGGTAATTTCTCTTGTGCCTAGTGGCAGGACTGTGCACGATGTTCAAAGTCGTCGCCATGCAATTCCTGGTGCATAGAAATATGGTACGGGTGCAATCGATGTTGATGTAGCATTCACAACACCGACGTTTTTGAGATTCCCGATTCTCGCGCAATTTGTCTGCTACTGATGTGCAGATTAGACGGAACAGCAGCTAAAACACCTACTTTGGCATCATCATTAGTTGCAGGTCGTGGCTGACGTTTCACATGTGGCTGAACACTTCCTGTTTCCTTAAATAACGTAACTATCCGGTCCGGACACTTGGATGACGTCGTCAAGGTTACCGAGCAGCATACACAGCACACGCGCGTTGGGCATTTTGATCACAATAGCCATACATCAACACGATATCGACCTTTTCCGCAATTGGTAAACGGTGCATTTTAACATTGGTAATGTATCACGAAGCAAATACCGTCCGGACTGGCGGATTATTACGTGATACTACGTACTTGTGCGTTTGTGACTATTACAGCGCCATCTATCACAAATTGAAAATGTGGTCCAACTCAATCACTCATATTTCTTTACGTACTACACGAATATGTAATAAAAAAGGGGGTTCCTATTTAAAGAAAAAACGCATTTAATATCCGTTTGACCTATGGTAGCGCCATCTATCGGGCCAACCATAGCGCCATTTGGTTTCCTCCTTCAAGACAGACGAGTTTCGTTCCTTGTAAATTTTTCGTTTTAGGTTTATTTCGTGAGATATTTGGCCCGGCACTATCAGTGCACCACCCTGTATACAGCAAGACTTTGAGAACCTGAGTAATTCCCACCGTTTGATTCTGTAGCGTGTCCAGTAGCAGGCTGATACACTCCAATGCCACTTTGACAGATTCATACCGTTTAGCAGCACAGACGAGACCATCGCCCTCTCGCTAGGCGCAGTACACACTCCCGACCGCGTCCGCAGCTGGTGATTTAGTGGCTAGCGTTGCTACCTCTGGATCACGGGGTCCCGGGTTCGATTCCCGACCGGGATGCTAATTTTCTCTGCCCGGGGACTGGGTGTTTGCGTTGTCCTCATCATTTCATCATCATCCTCATCATTTGTGATAGTGGCTAGATTTGACTGTGAAAATAACTGGATTGTAAAAATTGGGACTTTGTACGGCGCTGACGACCGCGCAGTGGAACGCCCCACAAACCAAACACCATCACATCTCCTTCAGCAGCCCCATTGCCCAAGTGACAGAAAGAGCGATCGCCGACAACCAGACCGCACACCGGAGCGACAACCAACCGATCAGAATCGGCCCTCTTCTCACAGCGACGTGCTCTTAAATGGCGGAAAGGTGACCAAAGAGGAAAACGCGGTCACGCGATACAGAGTCGATCGCAGAGACATCCAATGAATACAGTGAAGCGACTGGCGCCGGCCGCGGTGGTCTCGCGGTTCTAGGCGCGCAGTCCGGAACCGTGCGACCGCCACGGTCGCAGGTTCGAATCCTGCCTCGGGCATGGATGTGTGTGATGTCCTTAGGTTGGTTATGTTTAAGTAGTTCTAAGTTCTAGGGGACTTATGACCACAGCAGTTGAGTCCCATAGTGCTCAGAGCCATTTGAACCATTTTTTTGAAGCGACTGGCGCCAACGGCGCCATGTATCAGTTCTTTGGTCACCCACCTTGTTTCATGAACCTCTGATATTGCACCAGCTGGGAGACTAGTCTGAAACTCCTGCCCCATCCGTTTGCTTGGGGAAATCAACACTGGAACGACATACAAACCAGATGCAGGAAAGCAGATCTCCACCGTCAGTCTATCACGTCTTTAAGCTGAGGCGAGAGTTTCCACTTGCTTGGTTCAAATGGCTTTGATCACTATGGGACTTAACTTATGAGGTCATCAGTACCCTACAATTTAGAATTACCTAAACCTAACTAACCTAAGGACATCACACACATCCATGCCCGAGGCAGGATTCGAATCTGCGACCGTAGAGGCGCTCGGTCCCGGACTGAAGCGCCTAGAACCGCTCGGACACTGCGGCCGGCTCCTTTCAGACAAGTACTCTTGAGTGTGCTTAGGGTTTATTGATACTCCTGTTTGAGCATTATTAAAATTTTTATCCCAAGTAAGTGAATATTCTATACGCAATAAGTTTGTATTTAACGACAACACTGTCCAGCAAGTCAAAAAAATTGTCAACTGCTTGTTTATTAAAGCCCATAGCTTGGATCGCTGAAGTAGCTTGTGACCTCTGTAAACTGGGTGTTTGATGCCACCTCAGATGTCCTGTTATCCACTCGAATCCTGGATTTCTGTCGGTTCCAAAAGGATGAGGCAAAGCAATAAGATTAGTCAGTTCATAGGGCAATTCTCTAAGTTCATTTATTGTTCAAATAGTTGGGCCTACATTTAGTCAAATATCAGACTAGTACAATTTCCTGTTGTACAGTAAAGAAACAGATATAACGATCCATTGCTTTTTTAATACAATAGGCTTTGTTTTCACTTTTCTTTTTCGCATGACGCTCCAGTGTGGTCTGAATGATGTTGAACTGAGTTGCCGTTTTCTTATAGCCAGTTGTTCCAATTATCATAGCTTCTACAGACTCTTTCTTTGATATAGTAGACCAGCTTTGCCTGTTAGTTTTTCTTTTGTAAACTTGAACCATTCCGTACAGATAACACAAACTACTTTATGTATAAAATCTAAAAAGAGCAACGACACAGAACAACTAAGAACACAACACGTAACGGCATCGATGCGTTGTTCCATACTTCGCCTCGTTCTCTCCACATCCAGGATTCTAACAATACCCGAGAGCAATAAACACCATTGCCCTGTTCTGCCTCGCTATCCAGTTCTGACACAGGTTACCGTATAACCTCGCGTTTTCTTACACTTACCCGGAACTCACACTGATCTTCCCCGGGATTGGCCCATACAGGTTTTTCCATTCTTCTGCAAACAATTCGTGTCAATAGTTTGAGACATCAAAAATACGATAGGGAAACCGGATTGACTATGTTGGGTGTAACAGACATACAAAGAAAATAATTCAGGATTGTTGTTGTTGTGGTCTTCAGTGCAGATACTAGTTTGATGCAGCTCTCCATGCTACCCTGTGCAAGCTTCTTCATCTCCCAGTACCTACTGCAACCTACTTCGTTCTGAATCTGTTAAGTGTATTCATCTCTTGGTCTTCCTCTACGATTTTTACCCTCCACGCTGCCCTCCAATACTAAATTGGCGATCCCTTGATGCCTCAGAATATGCCCTACCAACCGATCCCTTCTTCTAGTCAAGTTGTGCCACAAATTTCTCGTCTCTCCAATTCTATTCAATACCTCCTCATTAGTTATGTGATCTACCCACCTAATCTTCAGCATTCTCCTGTAGCACTACATTTCGAAAGCTTCTATTCTCTTCTTGTCCCAACTATTTATCGTCCATGTTTCACTTCCATAGATCGCTACACTCCATACAAATACTTACAGAAACGACTTCCTAACACTTAAATCTATACTCGATGTTAACAAATTTCTCTTCTTCAAAAACGCTTTCCTTGCCATTGCCAGTCTACATTTTATACAGGGTGTTACAAAAAGGTACGGCCAAACTTTCAGGAAACATTCCTCACACACAAAGAAAGAAAATATGTTATGTGGACATGTGTCCGGAAACGCTTACTTTCCATGTTAGAGCTCATTTTATTACTACTCTTCAAATCACATTAATCATGGAATGGAAACACACAGCAACAGAACGTACCAGCGTGACTTCAAACACTTTGTTACAGGAAATGTTCAAAATGTCCTCCGTTAGCGAGGATACATGTATCCACCCTCCGTCGCATGGAATCCCTGATGCGCTGATGCAGCCCTGTAGAATGGCGTATTGTATCACAGCCGTCCACAATACGAGCACGAAGAGTCTCTACATTTGGTACCGGGGTTGCGTAGACAAGAGCTTTCAAATGCCCCCATAAATGAAAGTCAAGAAGGTTCAGGTCAGGAGAGCGTGGAGGCCATGGAATTGGTCCGCCTCTACCATTCCATCGGTCACCGAATCTGTTGTTGAGAAGCGTACGAACACTTCGACTGAAATGTGCAGGAGCTCCATCGTGCATGAACCACATGTGTCGTACTTGTAAAGGCACATGTTCTAGCAGCACAGGTAGAGTATCCCGTATAAAATCATGATAACGTGCTCCATTGAGCGTAGGTGGAAGAACATGGGACCCAATCAAGACATCACCGACAATGCCTGCCCAAACGTTCAGAGAAAATCTGTGTTGATGACGTGATTGCACAATTGCGTGCGGATTCTCGTCAGCCCACACATGTTGATAGTGATAATTTACAATCTGATCACGTTGGAATGACACCTCATCCGTAAAGAGGAAATTTGCACTAAAATGAGGATTGACACACTGTTGGATGAACCATTCGCAGAAGTGTACCCGTGAAGGCCAATCAGCTGCTGATAGTGCCTGCACACGCTGTACATGGTACGGAAACAACAGGTTCTTCCGTAGCACTCTCCATACAGTGACGTGGTCAACATTACCTTGTACAGCAGCAACTTCTCTGATGCTGACATTAGGGTTATCGTCAACTACACGAAGAATTACCTCGTCCACTGCAGGTGTCCTCGTCGATCTGGGTCTTCCCCAGTCGCAAGTCACAGGCTGGAATGTTCCGTGCTCCCTAAGACGCCGATCAATTGCTTCGAACGTCTTCCTGTCGGGACACCTTCGTTCTGGAAATCTGTCTCGATACAAACGTACCGCGCCACGGCTATTGCCCTGTGCTAATCCATACATCAAATGGGCATCTGCCAACTCCGCATTTGTAAACATTGGACTGACTGCAAACCCACGTTCGTGATGAACACTAACCTATTGATGCTACGTACTGATGTGCTTGATGCTAATACTGTAGAGCAATCTCCATCTACATCTACTTCCATACTCCACAAGCCACCTGACGGTGTGTGGCAGAGGGTACCTTGAGTACCTCTATCGGTTCTCCCTTCTATTGCAGTCTCGTATCGTTCGTGGAAATAAGGATCGTCGGTATGCTTCTGTGTGGGCCCCAACCTCTCTGATTTTATCCTTATCGTCTTTTCGCGAGATATACCTAGGAGGGAGCAATATACTGCTTGACTCTTCGGTGAAGGTATGTTCTCGAAATTTCAACAAAAGCCCGTACCAAGTTACTGAGCGTCTTTCCTGCAGAGTCTTCCACTGGAGTTTACCTATCATCTCCGTAACGCTTTCGCGATTACTAAATGCTCCTGTAACGAGGCGCGCTACTCTCCGTTGGATCTTCTGTATCTCTGCTATCAACCCTATCTGGTACGGATCCCACACTGCTGAGCAGTATTCAAGCAGTGGGCGAAGAAGCGTACTGTGACCTACTTCCTTTGTTTTCGGATTGCATTTCCTTAGGATTCTTCCAATGAATCTCAGTCTGGCATCTGCTTTAACAACGATCAACTATATACGATCATTCCATTTTAAATCACTCCTAATGCGTACTACCAGATAATTTATGGAATTAACTGCTTCCAGTTGCTGACCTGCTATTTTGTAGCTAAATGATAAGGGATCTACCTTTCTATGTATTCGCAGCACATTACACTTGTCTACAATGAGATTCAATTGCCATTCCGTACACCATGCGTTAATTCGCTGCAGGTCCTTCTGCATTTCAGTACAATTTTCCATTGTTACAACCTCTCGATATACCACAGCATCATCCGCACAAAGCCTCAGTGAACCTCCGATGTCATCCACAAGGTCATTTAAGTATATTGTGAATAGCAACGGTCCTACGACACTCCCCTGCGGCACACCTGATGTCACTCTTACTTCGGATAGTCTTCTCTCCACTGAGAATGTCATGTTGCGTTCTGTTATCTAGGAACTCTTCAATCCAATCACACAATTGGTCTGATAGTCCATAGTCTCTTATTTTTTTCATTAAACGACTGTGAGGAACTGTATCGAACGCCTTGCGGAAGTCAAGAAACACTGCATCTACCTGTGAACCCGTGTCTATGGCCCTCTGAGTCTCGTGGACGAATAGCGCGAGGTGGGTTTCACACGAGCGTCTTTTTCGAAACTCATCATGATTCCTACAGAGTAGATTTCTAGTCTCCAGAAAAGTCATTATACTCGAATATAATACGTGTTCCAAAATTCGACAACTGATAGACGTTAGAGATATAGGTCTATAGTTCTGCACATCTGATCGAAGTCCCTTCATGAAAACGGGGATGACCTGTGCCCTTTTCCAATCCTTTGGAACGCTACGCTCTTCTAGAGACCTACGGTACACCGCTGCAAGAAGGGGGGCGATGAGTCGCATGTCAACACAAGCACCGAAGTGAACATTACCTTCCTTCAATTGGGCCAACTGGCGGTGACTCGAGGAAGTACAGTACATACTGACGAAACTAAAATGAGTTCTAACATGGAAATTAAGCGTTTCCGGACACATGTACACATAACATCTTTTCTTTATTTGTGTGTGAGGAATGTTTCCTGAAAGTTTGGCCGTACCTTTCTGTAACACCCTGTATCCTCTCTACTTCGACTATCATCAGCTATTTGGCTCCCCAAATCGCAAAACTCATTCAGTACTTTAAGCGTCTCATTTCCTATTCTAATTCCCTCAACATCACTCGGTTTAATTTGACTACATTCCATTATCCTCGTTTTGCTTTTGTTGATGCTCAACTTCAGGATTAGAAGCGCCAATATAGTCGAAATTTAGGAATTTAAAAGGATATTTTTCTAAATTTCTGCGTGTACTGATGTTGGAGAGCTATATCGTCCTTGGTACTCCTACTGCAACAGAGATGGTCAATTTCGCAAGTTGGAGGAAAAATGTGGCTCCATGAAATCAGACACCAGCTCCTCATTACGTTCACAGAGATATCTGGAAATCCTGGCAGTTGCAGCAATACAACTCTTGTATACATTTTACAACGTGCCCATTTGCGCAAGATACAAACACTTTTCGTTACACATGTCGAACTATAGTCCCATAAAGCGGAGAATAGGACGGGCAAAGAGAAATCTAGCACAACATCGAATCAACCCTGGAATAGTACAGTACGTTTCCAACAGCTTCATACACTGAGGTGACAAAGTCATGGGATAGCCATATGCTGGCGGTAGCATCGCGTGCACAAGGAATAAGAGGGTAGTGCATTGACGCAGCTGTCATTCGTACTCATGTGAAAAGGTTCCGACGTGATGATTGACGCACGAGGGGAATTAGCAGGCTTTAAACGCAGAATGGTAGATGGAGCTAGACGCATGGTACATTCAGTTTCGGAAATCGTTAGGGAATTCATTATTTGCCGATCCACAGAGTCAACAGTGTGCCGAGAATAGCACATTTCAATCATTACCTCTCGCCACTGACGACTCAGTGGTCGACGACCTTCACTAAACGACTGAGAGCAGCAGCGTTAGCGTAGGGTTGTCAGTGCTAACAGCGAAGCAGCACTGTGTGAGGTAACCGCAGAAATCAGTGTGGGATGTATGACGAACGCATCTGTTAGCACAGTGCGGCGAAACGTGGTGTTAATTGGCTATGGCAGAAGACGGCCTATGCGAGTGCCTTTGCAAACAGCAAAACATCGCCCGCAGCGCCTCTTCAGGGCTCCTCACCATATCGACTGGAAAATCGTGACCTGGTCAGATGAGTCTCGATTTCAATTGGTAAGACTTGATGGCAGAATTTGAGTGAGGAGAAGACGCCAAGAAGCTATGGACCCAAATAGCCAACAAGGCATTGGGCAGTCTGTTAGGGGCTTCGTAATGGCGTGTTGGCAGATGGAATTGACTGGGCCCTCTGGTCCAACTAAACCCATTATTAACTGGGAATTGTTATGCTCGGCTACACGGAGACCATTCGCAGCCATTCACAGGCGTCACGTTCCGAAACAACTATGGAATTTTTATGGATCACAATGATCCACGTCATCGGGCCACAATTGTTCACGACTGGTTTGCAGAAGGTTCTGGACAACTGGAGTGAGTGGTTTGGCGACCCATATCACCTGACATGAATCTCATCAGACATTTATGGAACACAATCAAGAGGTCATCAGTTCGTGTACAAAACCCAGGATCGGCAACATTTTCGCAATTATGGATGGTTATACAGACAGCATTCGATATTTCTGCAGATGACTTCCAATGACTTTTTGAATCCATGCCACGTCGAGTTGCGGCACTACGCCAGGCAGAAGGAGGTCCGACACGATGTTAGGAGGTACCCCGTGACTTTTTTCGCGTCAGTGTATAGCAGAGTGATCCGCTCTAGCGTACACCCCGGCGATCGTTATATGCCGCTTGACTAGGGTGTTCGCTCAGCACAGTCAAGATCTGCAGAGGCGTCTAGCGCTGGGGGGGCGGCTTCCGTCGTGCTCTGCCTGCCACCAGGACGCCCTATGTTGGTCACGTCGATATCCCCATCCCGCAGTAGACTAGTACCTCTACGTCTTCGTTTACATCTCATTAAAGTTCGCTCGAACAAGGAATCTGATTCCTGGACATCCAGTTTAAATGCACAATGCTCTACGGAATGCACCAGGCTCCGTGAAGCTGTTCCCCACGAAGTAAGAGCATATGGACTATCAGACCAATTGTGGGATTGGACTGAAGAGTTCCTAGATAACAGAACGCAGTATGTCATTCTCAATGGAGAGAAGTCTTCCGAAGTAAGAGTGATTACAGGTGTGCCGCAGGGGAGTGTCGTAGGACCGTTGCTATTCACAATATACATAAATGACCTTGTGGATGACATCGGAAGTTCACTGATGCTTTTTGCGGATGATGCTGTGGTATATCGAGAGGTTGTAACAATGGAAAATTGTACTGAAATGCAGGAGGATCTGCAACGAATTGACGCATGATGCATGGTATGGAAATTGAATCTCAATGTAGACAAGTGTAATGTGCTGCGAATACATAGAAAGAAAGATCCTTTATCATTTAGCTACAGCATAGCAGGTACAGCAACTGGAAGCAGTTAATTCTATAAATTATCTGGGAGTACACATTAGGAGTGATTTAAAATGGAATGACCATATAAAGTTGATCGTCGGTGAAGCAGATGCCAGACTGAGATTCATTGGAAGTATCCTAAGGAAATGCAGTCCGAAAACAATGGAAGTAGATTACAGTACACCTGTTCGCCCACTGCTTGAATACTTCTCACTGGTGTCGGATCCGTACTAGATAGGGTTGATAGAAGAGATAGAGAAGATCCAACGGAGGGCAGCGCGCTTCGTTACAGGATCATTTAGTAATCGCGAAAGCGTTACGGAGATGATAAACTCCAGTGGAAGACTCTGCAGGAGGGACGCTCAGTAGCTCGGTACGGGCTTTTGTTAAAATTTCGAGAACATACCTTCACCGAGGAGTCAAGCAGTATATTGCTCCCTCCTACGTATATCCCGCGAAGAGACCATGAGGAAAAAATAAGAGAAATTAGAGCCCACACAGAGGAATTCCGACAATCTTCCTTTCCACGAACAATACGAGACTGGAATAGAAGGGAGAACTGATAGAGGTACTCAACGTACCCTCCACCACACACCATCAGGTGGCTTGCGGAGTAAGGCTGCAGATGTAGATGTAGTTGCTGTTTGATACTGTTGCTGACTGATGTAACAATAATGCCGGAAAATGTAGTGAACTCCAAAAAACACCTAGAGCAGATCGTTAAGTTACTTGTAGCAGGGACCGGCAGTTGCCACCCAACATAGATGAATGTAACGTACTGCGCATTAATAGGCGAAAGGACCCAGTACATTTCGATTATGCGTTTGGTGATGTATCACTGGAAACTGTAACAATAGTGAAATACCATGGACTAAGCGAAGATAAGAAGGGTCGCAGGTTCGAATCCTGCCTAGGGCATGGATGTTTGTGATGTCCTTAGGTTAGTTAGGTTTAACTAGTTCTAAGTTCTAGGGGACTAATGACCTCAGCAGTTGAGTCCCATAGTGCTCAGAGCCATTTGAACCATTTGAAGATAAGAAGGGCAGGGTAGCGCGAAAACTATCGCACAATCTGAGTGACAGACCACGCATCCAAGTTGCTGACTAGAATAACATACCAAAAAATGGGAAAAGGAGGAGTCATTAGATGAAGATCAATATGGCCTTAGGAACGGTGAAGTTGCCAGAGAGGCAGTTCTGACTTTGCGATTAATAATGGAAGCAATACTGAAGAAATATTAAGATACGCCCAAAGGATTCGACATTGTGAAATGGTGCAATATGTACCAAATTCTGAGAAATGTAGGGGCTACAGGGAAAGACGGGTGATGTACAACATGTACAAGAACCAAGAGGGAACAGTAAGATTAGAAGACCAAGAAAGAATTGCTCTGATTATAAAGGGTGTAAGAGAGCGATGAAGTCTTTCGCCCGTATTGTTCAATCAACGTCTCGGAGAAGCAATGACGCAAATAAATGAAAGGTACAAGACGAGGATTAAATTACGGGCTGAAAGAATATCAGTGATAAGTTCCCTGATGACAATGCTATCCTCAGTGAAACTGAAGAATAATTACAGGATCTGTTGAATGGAATGAAGTGCCTAATGAGTACAGAATGTGGATTAGGTTTGTTCATAAATAACTCATCTGTTACTAGTCAGGATTTTCTTTATTTTTCGCACGAAAATCGTGACTGATAGCAGATGAGTTATTTATAAACAAACCTATTGTATTCACAGTCGCAGGCTTTCAAAACCATTTATAATGGACCAAATCAGAGAATGTGGATTGAGAAGAAACCGGAAAAAGACAAATAGTGATGAAAACAGACAGATGTGAGAATAGCGGGAAACTTAATATCTAAATTGGTGCTCAGAACACGCTGTTAAACCATTGTTATATTCTTGTTGCATTCCAGAACTATGTTTTCATGTCATGTGATGCGTGCTATTCATCTTGAATCTACATTGGAAAGCCCGCATCTCGTGGTCGTGCGGTAGCGTTCTCGCTTCCCACGCCCGGGTTCCCGGGTTCGATTCCCGGCGGGGTCAGGGATTTTCCCTGCCTCGTGATGGCTGGGTGTTGTGTGCTGTCCTTAGATTAGTTAGGTTTAAGTAGTTCTAAGTTCTAGGGGACTGATGACCATAGTCTCATAGTGCTCAGAGCCATTTGAACCAATCTACATTGGAAA
Source organism: Schistocerca nitens (assembly GCF_023898315.1). Classification (NCBI taxonomy): domain Eukaryota; kingdom Metazoa; phylum Arthropoda; class Insecta; order Orthoptera; family Acrididae; genus Schistocerca; species Schistocerca nitens. The sequence goes on from NC_064618.1 coordinate 253,853,993, forward strand.
GCAAGGCTGTTGTCTCAAAAATTTTGCTTTATGTTCATTTTTACAATTAGCCAAGATTCTGAGAAGTTATAGGTTTTACAGGCATAAGCTTTTCCTTAACTAATTTTTGTATCCAAACTTCGTACTACTGGGCAGAACCAATCATTCGATGAGTGAGCCAAGACAGTCACTATTATATTTAAAGAATGATTTCAAATCAAGAGCAGCTTTAAATCTCAGAAAGCACAAATAGTTTTCCATTTCCCTTTCAAGAACTAAAGCAAAAACATTTTATAATTAAACTGAAATCTATATACCTTTAGACTATTCACTGTTTTGTAGCAATGTGAACCGTGAGAAGACTGTAAGCCCAGTTATAATAGTTTACAAAATATTTATTTACTTCATATAAGACAACCTCACATTTGTGCCAGTAGCTATTCACATACACAAACAAACTATTGATGACATATGCTATCGAATGAACGGAAGCAGAATGAGAGCTGATATACGCAACGGCAATGACGAAAGATCTCAACTGTTACACTAAATGAATGTAAAATTGTCTCTCAAATGACGTTCATATTGGCTAATTTAGTGCTACAAAGTCACGTTCTTAGGAGTGTAGCTGTTGTTGTTGTTTTCGTATTTAGTGTGAAGACAGATTTGATGCAACAATCTGTGCTTGTCGATCATGTATTAGTACGTATTCCTGGGCAACTAGTGTAACTTAGTGCCGTTCAATCTGCGTACAGCCCTCCTCTTCAGTTTTTTTTGTTTACTTCAGGTACATAACTAATATTAACTGTACTTTCAAGTCAAGTTGTGTCAACAAGTCTTTTATTCCCCAGTTAGAGGCAGTACCTACTTATATCTTGGCTTTGCTATGTCCATCCACATTTTACTTCCATTTAAGACTGCAGTCCGTACAGATACCAGGGAAAACTTTCCATCGCTTAAACCTATATTATATTTGAACAAAGTTTTATTTTTGATAAACAAATTGCCATTTTCCTATTGCCGGTGTACATCTTACGTCTTCTTCACTTCACCCATCACCAATTAATTTGGTGCCCAAATAGGAAAACTCCTTTGATACTTTCATTTTCTTATTTCCTAAGCTAATTCCCTCACCATTGCCTTATTTAATTTAACTACAGTCCATTAATGATGTTTACTTTTGTTAATGTTCATCTTATAAACTACTTTCGACACACCGTATTACAGAAAGGAAGAATTATTTTTGGATATTTGAATAGAAAAAAAACTGGCTAAGAGCTGTATTGCGCTACTAAAAAAAAAAACCACTAAGGTCAGAGCGAGAGAAGGAACTCTTTTTCGTTTAGTGTAATGTCTTCCGTGCGATAGAAAACTCCACGCCTTTTTATCATCAATGCGACTACCAGTGGAGTTAAGGCCTTCTGCTGAGCCTATATAATTTAAGCTGGCGAATTTTCAAAGCAAAAACTGCAAAGAGGGCACGGGACAAAGGGTGAAAGTATTGTCTGCTGACGCAGTGCGCAGCTGACTCTCGACGCACCCCCGGATGGACGCGTCATCACGAAGATTTACGACGTTCCACCGGCAACATGCAGCAAAGGGGATGTCTACCTGGGCGGAGCTGTAATGCAGACAAATCACCATGCGACGTCATCGCAGTGGCTTCGCGGCGCCTGGATAACACAGTTTGTTTGGCGTTCCTTCCTGTCGCTCAGAGCGCGCGTGCACACGCACGCGCGCGCACACACACACACACCATATGGAACAAGCGCGCACCACAAGCCGTTTGCAGTGTCCCGCGGGCCCCGAGCGACACGGCGCTGTATTTGCTAGAAGCCCTCTGCCGCTGTTTCCCGCTAGCTCATTACGGAACCGCTGCCACTAACAGACTTGCCTGCTGCGTCCTTTCGGGCATGAAGGGGACGTCAGAGGCGCACCGTTGATAGTCGACTGTCTCAGGACGTTTCTCGTGGAGCACATTACGGATCCCGAAGCGCGGATGCATTTCCACAGGACGTCCTACAGCGGACGAATTTGGCGGCTCGAGCGCACACGGTACGGGAGCTTGAAGCAAACAACTTAGCCCAAAGCCGTGATCCCAAAGGCAGTGAAAACTCTCACGTGCTTCCACCATCACCGTCCCCTCCGTCCCCTCGAGCACCACACAGTTTCTTTCACAATTGCAGGACAGCGTGTAACGCCGGAAATGCGTATATTTCCATCTATTGTACTATAGATTTTTCCTTGTTTTGTTACCTCAAGATATGACATTTCTGTGTCTTTATATATTGTAATTGTTTTACTATATATATATATATATATATATATATATATATATATATATATATATATCGATGTATAATTGGTTTGTTTTGTAAATATTATTTGTGTTTTACGCTGGGTCTTGCCTAGGGAAAACTTTGCTATCGAACGAATACATCGATAGGTCGTGTGAAGAACGAAAGTGTTTAGGATCTTTGGTATAGTGTTAACTCTGTCGCGTGGAGCGCGGGCAGAGAGGGAGTCTGGCTGGGGTAGTGCAGTGGAGCAGGTGTGTTGTGTGACGCTCCCGCGAGTTGCCGCGCTTTCGGGGTTGGGCAGCATGTAATTGCGCTCGACTTGCTATGATACTTTCTGACACGGTGTCGCGGACGGGAAGCATTAGCTGGCGCACATCAAGAGCCCGTTTCGCCTGGTGACCGTGTCGAGAAGAAGGCGCGCCAACATCAAGCTTCTGCAACAGCGACGGCCGACAATGAGTGACTGTCGCCACCTCCTCGATCGACAGCTTCAAACCTTCAATCAACAAACAAGGAAGACTGGAAGCACGTAAAGTTTTAGAACTGTATGGCAGACCTCAGCATTTAAAACTGTTCAAATCACAAAATTACAGCAACGTAGCATGAACCTTTGTTGCTCATTGTCCCAATTGCATTACCAAGCAGGGTCCCTTCCTTTTCCGGAATGAACCCGAGTGTCGTTGAAATTCAAACGCCAGCATCATTCGATTTCACTGCTTTAATTTCAAAGTTCAGTTAAGGTATTCATAGCTGGCTACAATATTTAGATTACACAAGCACAAATTAAGAGTGCGAGTTTTGTTACCGTATTTTAGCTTACCTGTGACTGCAGCTCAGCTTGGTACGTACTAAATTTTTCTATTGTTAATTGTTCAGAATCATTTAATTCAAGTTCAAAGTTAAATCTCTTATTTCCAAATTGCGTAGATTCAAGTAGCTTTTGAAATGATTGTTGAGGTAGTCCAAGACTAACCGTATTTTACTGAATTTCGATGTGCTTCAGAAAGAAAGCTCACTGTTAACTTCAGTCACTAAATTAACTTTCGATTTTCCGGTTTTATTAATTCTTTTGCTAAATTAAGTCAGAGTGTAGCGAAATTTATTACTTCTGAAAAAACTTTCAGTTTTCACACTACACGTGTCAACCTTCAGTTGCCACGCTTCTAGTGCTAATTATATGTGTAATAGCCTTTCTTTTTCAGTTACTATAGTAATTGTCCTTAGGACTGGCGACCGTAATTTCCCCCTAATCTCAAGTATCTAATTATCGCTGGTCAATTGTTAACGTAACGGCCGCACATTTACTTTCTCTATTAACTTTACCCCTTTTCAAAATTAATTTCCACCAGTTTCACTTGCATTTTTCCTTTCATTTAGATGTAACCCTTTCCTCCCTCTTTACCGACAGATTAACTTCGGTGACGATTGCTTTTTCCCAAATTTCCATTAGGTACACGCGGTTTAATTTTTCACTGTCATTAAGGTCGATAAGTGAGGGGGAGGTTACAAGCGAGAGGCGTACGATGAATTTTCGCACTCGTGACTCGCGCACTAGATTCTTTTCAGTTACAGACGTCTACTCTGCCGCTATACGTTAACTGACAGACAGTCTTTCAGAACATAAGCTTGTGCGTAGAAGGCTTCTGAAAAAGTACTGGCGGTAGCAGAATACTTACAAAAGAATTCATTCATTGTTGTTACTGCCACAGCCGTCAGTAAATATAAGCCAGGATTTTTTTCAGAGGGTGAATCTCGGTGTACACATTACATTGCTACGATTTACTCTATACCAGTGAAATCTTACAATTACAGATAGGTAGACCCTCTTATACAAAATTAGGTTGTGCTGAGTTTAAAAATTGGTTCAAATGGCTCTGAGCACTATGGGACTTAACTGGTGAGGTCATCAGTCCCCTAGAACTTAGAACAACTTAAACCTAACTAACCTAAGGACATCACACACATCCATGCCCGAGGCAGGATTCGAACCTGCGACCATAGCAGTCGCTCGAGTCCAGACTGACGCGCCTAGAACCACTCGGCCACCCGGCCGGCGCTGAGTTTAAACAGTGCGGCATTCGAATACGAACCTGAATATGCATCTCTCGTCTGTTTTTGAATATGCATCTCTGGTACGCGTCTCTGCAAGCGTCTCGCTTATGTGCAGTGTGTGTGTGTGTGTGTGTGTGTGTGTGTGTGTGTGTGTGTGGTTTTGCGTGGGATGGGGTGGGGGGAGGGGGGCGTGGTAGAGGACAGGATGTTTGGAGTTGAGGAGGAGGGGGCCACTGAAAAGAAACTGAACGATACGCTGCTTAGCCTACTAGCCAGGAGTAATTATTTCTCTACGGGTCTTTGTAATCTTAAATTATGGGTGAAATGTGTTCTGTGCAAAAAGCGCGAGATCAACATCGATGATGATACTTTTATTACGGCATCCAGTCCAGATATGTTATGCCGGCCGGGTTGGCCGAGCGGCTCTAGGCGCTACAGTCTGGAACCGCACGACCGCTACGGGCGCAGGTTCAAATCCTGCCTCGAGCATGGATGTGTGTGATGTCCTTAGGTTAGTTAGGTTTAAGTAGTTCTAAGTTCTAGGGGGCTGATGACCTCAGAAGTTAAGTCCCATAGTGATCAGAGCCATTTGAACCATTTGAACCCGATATGTTATATTTGTAATCGCACCAAAATTCATTCTTTTACGTTTTCTTGTCTGTACATGTCTTTATCTAGCTACTTTCTGAAACTAAATTACTGATGATGATGGCATTGATGGCCGGGAGTCCCTACCTGGGGCCCGCATCTCGTGGTCGTGCGGTAGCGTTCTCGCTTCCCACGCCCGGGTTCCCGGGTTCGATTCCCGGCGGAGTCAGGGATTTTCTCTGCCTCGTGATGGCTGGGTGTTGTGTGATGTCCTTAGGTTAGTTAGGTTATAGTAGTTCTAAGTTCTAGGGGACTGATGACCATAGATGTTAAGTCCCATAGTGCTCAGAGCCATTTGAACCATTTGAACCTACCTGGGGAAGTTCGGTCGCCGAGTTACAAGTTTTTTCAGTAACGTGTCAGTAGTGAAATGATAATGAGGACAACACAACACCCAGTCTCCGACTGGCGAAAATCTCCGACTCAGCCGGGAATCGAACCCGAGCCCGCTGCAAGGCTGCCAGACACGTTGATCACTCAGCGAAGTGGACGGACTGAATTACTGAAAATATTGATAATTTAACGGATGTTGTGCACGCGATGTTATCTCGCGCGTATCGGTTGTTAGCCGGCTCTGAGCACTATGGGACGTAACTGGTGAGGTCATCAGTCCCCTAGAACTTAGAACTACTTGAACCTAAGTAACCTAAGGACAACACACACATCCATGCCCGAGGCAGGATTCGAACCTGCGACCGTAGCGGCGCGCGGCTCCAGACTATAACGCCTAGAACCGCTGGGCCACTTCGGCCGGCAGCCGCTGTCATATTTGGTTTACCGGTATACTCGTTTTAACTTAAAACCTGTGATAGGAGTACGGCGAGTAGGCAGACTGAATACTGTAAGATAGCGAAGTAGGACTTAATTCACGTACTTCTCAGTAACGAACAGAGAATGTTCTCAGACTTACGGTGAAAACTCACTATTTAAATTTTTGAATGTAAGCATACATACGTCAGTAAAAAAAAATTATTCGTTTGGTTACAGGTACGAGTAAAAATATTCTATAAGATGCACCGCTCAATGTCAGTAAGGAATATCAAAACTTAATCATTATTGGATATTAAGTTGTGTTTCTACTAATTATCAAGTCAATGACGACTTACGTTTGAAGTAATCATCAAATTCCTGGACTCCTAGAAAAACGTACAGTTTTAAAAATCACGAAATCCTTTCGATATGAATGGCTTTACAGTCTACCCGTGGTTGACCTACTCGGCTATAGCCCGAAGGGCGTCTGTATAGAATATGTGTTTTGCCGGGACCTCACTTACAGCGCGCTCTACAAGCACTGTTCACCGATTCTACTTGCCTTAAATTTCAAAAGTTTCACAAAATTCCGCAACCTCGTGCGAAAAGTACGTGGCTTTGTGATGGGTTGTCTTCGTCAAGAACATTTGAACAAGTCATGGACAAAAAGAGACTGCCTAATCATGAGTGGTTTAATACGGCCTGTCACAAGAAAGTTGACGAAGATCAAATTCGGTTATTTCTTCTTCTTCTTCTTCTTCTTCTTGCGTTACGGCCTCTGTAGGACCACGGGTAGCCCCTTCGTGGACTGAATTTTCCTCTTCTTCTCGGAGAACTTCTTCATTCTTTCTCTTCTCCTCTCCCACTCTTCTTCCGAATCTTCAATTTCTGTTTCTGCTGGCGGCTCCACTGGTGACATTCTAATATTTTCCTGTATTCTTCTCTGTCATTGATCTCCGGCATATTTGTCGGTGTATATTTGTTCCTCCAATTTTCCTTTCCTTCGACCTTGATCCCCAATTCCAACCAGTCCTTCCGAAGTTCAACAATCCACTTGGTTCCTGTCTTTCCCCTTGTCCTCCCTGTTTCTCACACTCTCCTCGTCATTCTGTCCATACTCATCCTAACTACATGCCCAGCAAACCTTGCCCTTTTGAATCTGATTTCCCCGTATATTGTTCTCATGTTCCGGTACAATTCTCCCCTAGGTCTTCGCATCCACCACTCTCCACCTGTTTTGGGACCTAGTATTTTTCTCAGCATTTTTTTTTCTTTCTCTAGTTGCTCTGCCCCATTTCTTCCTAGTGTCATCGTCTCAGCAGAATATAATACTGCATTCCTCACTGTTGCCTTGTAGTGGCTTATGTTTGCCTCTGTGGACATATTCTTTTTATTGTATATCTCTCTCGTCATGCAGAAGGCTGACATCTTCTTTATCCTCTCTGTTATTCCCGCCTTGCTCCTGTTCCTTCCTGTTATAAATACTCCCAGGTATTTAAATTTGTCCACCATTTGCACAGTGCCTTCCGGTGTTTCCCAGTTTGCAGTGGTGCTTAATGTGTTTGTATCGTTATAGGCGATCTTCAGTCCCACCTTTCTGGCTACCTTAAGTTGTCGTGTTGTGTCTTTGCGTCTTCTTCCGTCTCACCCACTATTGCTATGTCATCTGCAAAGGCTAGGCAGTCCACTTGAGCCCTGTTGTCCTTTTTGTCCCCCACATGGGTCGTTGGTATTCCCATTTCCTCGTTTATTGCTCTCCACTGCCTGATCACTTCGTCCAGTGCTATATTGAACTACAATGGTGACAATCTATCCCTCTGTTTAACACTAGTCTTGATCTCAAATTCTTCTGACAGTGCTCCTCTGAATCTCACCCTTGCTTTTGTGTCTGTCAGAATTTCTTTTATGATTTCTTGTGTAGTTCCATCAAGTCATCTGTTCTTCAGGATCCTATTTGTATGAAGAACTTCATTTTGCGCACAGCATGATCTACCACTCTGCGGGAAAGTCAAAGACGGCTCTTTCTTTTACAGATCTGCTATACTTTCGAGCTGACTGTGGGATACGAGATTTTGAAAAGTTGCATAGAAATGGGACGTAAAACCTCCTTGTAAACATCTCATCGAATCCCAAATGAACTAATTATGTTGCAATGTTCTAACAAGCGTAATAATGGAGGAGCTTTTTCGGTTTTGGCTGATGAGGCTGTTGGAATTAGTGGTACACAGTAATTAGGGACTGGAGTTTGCTATCTGCGTAGTGATAATGGTCACAAAACGCCAATGATTCGAAGTGAGATATTGCCGTTCCAAGAGTCAGAGGCGAAAGCCATTTCGGGGACTACTATGCAGTTTCTAGAACACTGTAATTTGGTATAAAGACATGAAGTTTTTTGTTTATTTGACTGCTTGTATGTATGCTGGATTACGGTTTCGACAGTAAGAAGCTGCCATGTTCAGGTCCGCAGAGTACCAGTGCAGCCAACTGAGACACAAACGGCACTTTTTCATGTGCCGCATTTGTACCGCTCTGTCTTGCCACGAAGACACAGCTACATTTTTAAAGGTTCATCTATCTTTTTGTTATGAATCCGTTACGATGCCACGAATAAAAACTTGTGTTTTATGCCACAGCATGATTTCATAACCTATACTCTGTGGGTCTGAAGATGGCAGCTTAGTCTGTCGAAAGTATTAACCCGGTATGCATAGAAGCGGTCAAGCCAATTATAAAGGCCAATTATAAAAGCTCTCTTTACACTGAATTAATTGATCGCTCTACAGCCGACAATGTCAAGTATTTACGTATGTAATTTTGATTTAAACAAACATGTTGGTCAAGGATACGATGGCTGGGCCGCAGTGGCTAGTCATGCACGTAATAATATCCAAAACATTAATAACGACAAGTATCCTATAGTCGTATTCTTCCAGTGCACAAGCCACACATTAAATGTTGTCATAAATGACCTGAACGATGTCAGTGAAGTGAGAAATGCTACTTGGACAACAAACGATATCATAGTTTTTTTATTTAGAGAGTACATTGCGGCGACATAAAATCCCAAATAAGACTCCCTTCGGTGAAATATTATGAACAGCAGAATGATAGAGTAACAGAACATTTTCTGGTAGCCATATTATTAAATATACGGGTCCTAGAAGAGTTTTTGCATGACACATCAAACTCGAAAACGAAAATCAAAACATACCAGCTCCACAGGACTGCAGCACGTCCAACATGTATTTTGACGCTCTTAGTCATTACTACTTATTCTGCCAAACTCGAACCCATCAGCCGGCCGCTATGACCGAGCGGTTCTAAGCGCTTCAGTCCGGAACCGCGCTGCTACTGCGGTCGCAGGTTCGAATCCTGCCTCTGACATGGCTGTGTGTGATGTCCTTAGGTTGGTTAGGTTTAAGTGTGTGGTGTCACCGCCAGACACCACACTTGCTAGGTGGTAGCGGTCCGTTAGTATTTGTCGGACCCGCGTGTCGCCATTATCAGTGATTGCAGACCGAGCGACAGGTCTAGTCTAGAGAGACTCTCTAGTACTCGCTCCAGTTGTGCAGCCGACTTTGCTAGCTATGGTTCACTGACTACATACGCTCTCATTTGCAGAGACAACAGTTTAGCACAGCCTTCAGCTACGTCATTTGCTACGACCTAGCAAGGCGCCATATTCTTCATGAATGTATTCTGAACTGATAATATTGTGAATCATGTACCGTCAAGAGCGACGTTCATCATTAATGGATTAAAGATAAGTATCAAACTAATTACGTCCGCTTTCTGAATTCTAATTCCTTGTCATGTTCCAGACCTCACGTCAGTATAGTTCTTCCCTCCTTAAGCAAGCCTGCGTGAGCTAAAACGCGTGCATTTCGGCTTCCATTCGTAACCCGGTGTTGGCTCTTCTGCCAACACAACAAAGTGGTTCTAAGTCTAAGGGACTGATGACCGCAGATGTCAACTCCCATAGCGCTTAGAGCCATTTGAATAATTTTTTTCGATCCCGTCTGAAGCCAACTATGAGAAGTTAATATGCTTAAGACAGTCCACGACCACACAAATAATGTAACGGATGTGCTTCAATCACACTGCGAAAATTCCTTGACGGAGTTCAGAGTCATCTTCGAGAAAGCTAAAAAAGAGTTGCGAAGTACAGCATGTTAAATTTAAATGTCCTCGAGCGGTGGCAAGGCAGACCTACAGATCAAATCAACCGTCTGAAAATGTAGAAGAATTCTTGAGAACACCTGTCTTCAACTAATAATTAGACCCTTTAGCTTCCTCTCTGAAAGATCGAGTTACTTCTAAACGCAAGAAAAGGATTTTCGTTTTGCAGCTCTATCCAGAAAAAGCTAAAAAGACAAAAAGAATTTTTATGGAGTTTTTTTTTTACAGAATTTTATTCCCGAGGCTACCATGTGATACCAAATGTTTAAGGCAAATAATGCGAATTATGTGACCATAAATTCCATGGAGTACGCAGGTTTGATTGATCAAGTCGTCCCGTTTCACCCAACTGTGAGGCAATCATGACTGGTTGACTATTCCAGCAACAACATGTAGCATTGAACGTTCAGTTAGTACGTTACGGCGTGTCAATACGTGGAATCGGTCTACGATGGATTCTCGAGGATCAGCGCCCTGTGAATGCTCACTGTTCACAGGAAACGGGTGAATATGGACAAGGAATTATTGACAATCTGTTAAACGGTTTTGGACATCAGCGTAGGCACTTCAACATTCAAAGCGTACGCTGAAAGACCTATTTCTTCAAATAATATAATAACAAAATTTTTATTTTCTCAGCCTTTTCTGTGTGTGTTGTCTTCGCAAGCAGGAGGGTGCACTCCAACCACCCATGCTGGTAAGGGATCTTAATTTCAGTGTTAACACAACCAATTATATTCAGCGACTTGGGCTATTTTTAACTACTGTACCTTCTTCCAGATCTGAATTCACTTTTGAATTGCTTCTGGAATACAAAATATGATTGGTTTATTTCATTTGTGTACTTCAGTTGATTAAAGGAATCTCTAGTACCTCAATTTTACTTTGCGCCTACACTGTAGCAACATTGATGTTCGTACGAAATATTTTGCAGATATTGTCCTCTCAGCTTTGTAGAGGTTAAGATTTAACTTACTTTGTGTGTATTCCGTTGTCTCATACTTTTCGAAGACAGAGAGGGCGCCAAAGAAGGTTCAGTTCACGTTCTTCAGCTCACTGTTATTAGACGGTTTTGTAACCAATTATTATTAACCACCATTGCAAGCGCCATATGGAATGTAATATTACTTGGCGGAAAGTAATAAAAGTAAAGCTGACCTACTGTTGTATGACGAGTGCATGCTTGGAATCGTGTTAAACTTTCGTGCTCGAAGTGACAGTAAATAGCAACACAAAAAGAATTCGTGATTTCCCATTTTTTTAAAATAAATAAAATTATGATTTTGTGTTCCTAACAGTCAATAGAGGACCAGAAGTAAAAATAACCTATACTAGATAACTACCTAGCCCATGAGAAGAGGTGACCCGATCAATCAGTTTTCTAAAAATATTTAAAAAATAACGTAAACTGTAAATTTGCCAAACGAGGAGTGCATCAAGCCTTAGACCGCGATATCTTTCCAGTGCTGCCTCGTTTGATACAGCAGTTCTCTTTGGTGAACAATTTAAAGAAGACACATCCCACCAAAGGGATTATGTAAGAGAGAAGCAGAGTCAGGATTCGGAGGTGCATAAAAACTGTTACGACAGAATTGGTTATCTCGGATCTTTATGGTGTACTATGGTATGAAGGGCAGATTGTTCTTTGTGAGTGCATAGTATCTTCTAGCACGTCGATGTAAGAATACAGAATGAATGGAGTGAAACTAAGAAAAGGTAGAATGCTTTAGAATTGGAGAACCAGACATTGAGAAGAGAATTCTAATTGCAAACATGCTATCATTCTTTCAATTAAGATTCCCATACACAGGGTGTTACAAAAAGGTACGGCCAAACTTTCAGGAAACATTCATCACACACAAATAAAGAAAAGATGTTATGTGGACATGTGTCCGGAAACGCTTAATTTCCATGTTAGAGCTCATTTTAGTTTCGTCAGTATGTACTGTACTTCCTCGATTCACCGCCATGATTTCATACGGGATACTCTACCTGTGCTGCTAGAACATGTGCCTTTACAAGTACGACACAACATGTGGTTCATGCACGATGGAGCTCCTGCACATTTCAGTCGAAGTGTTGGTACTCTTCTCAACAGCTGATTCGGTGACCGATGGATTGGTAGAGGCGGACCAATTCCATGGCCTCCACGCTCTCCTGACCTCAACCCTCTTGACTTTCATTTATGGGGGCATTTGAAAGCTCTTGTCTACGCAGTCCCGGTACCAAATGTAGAGACTCTTGATGCTCGTATTGTGGACGGCTGTGATACAATACGCCATTCTCCAGGGCTGCATCAGCGCATCAGGGATTCCATGCGACGGAGGGTGGATGCACGTATCCTCGCTAACGGAGGACATTTTGAACATTTCTTGTAACAAAGTTTTTGAAGTCACTCTGGTACATTCTGTTGCTGTGTGTTTCCATTCCATGATTAATGTGATTTGAAGAGAAGTAATAAAATGAGCTCTAACATGGAAAGTAAGCGTTTCCGGACACATGTCCACATAACATATTTTCTTTCTTTCTGTGTGAGGAATGTTTCCTGAAAGTTTGGCCGTACCTTTTTGTAACACCCTGTATACTGAGTCCTAGAAATTCAAAGGTATGACCTCTTTCTCTTTTTGTGGGTATTTAAATATGATCCTGATCTCTACCCTTAAAATGAAATTTAGCTACTAACAGCGAGCACACTGTTAAAAAAACGCAAGAGGAGGAAACACGGGGGAATACAGCTGTATTATATCATGGTTACACAGTTATTCCGAAATCAGATACTGGATTGTAAGAAGTACCCCGGAAGAGATATAGGTTCGGATACAGTTTAGTAATGATGAAGAGCAGACTAAATAAGAGGAATATCTGAAACAGTCAATCAGCAAAGTAGCAGAAAACTGAAGTACTGACGAATGGCTCAAATGGCTCTGAGCACTATGGGACTCAACTGCTGTGGTCATAAGTCCCCTAGAACTTAGAACTACTTAAACCTAACTAACCTAAGGACAGCACACAACACCCAGCCATCACGAGGCAGAGAAAATCCCTGACCCCGCCGGGAATCGAACCCGGGAACCCGGGCGTGGGGAGCGAGAGCGCTACCGCACGACCACGAGATGCGGGCTACTGACGAATGATAAGACGTGTTTCATACTAGTACAATGGTCTCATGAATACCACAGTGCAAAGTTCAATTGAAGAGGAATGTACGACTCTAGAAATGGCAATCACATATGTTGAACAGACAAATATAGGTACAAGGAAGGTAACTGCGAAGAAGCCTTGAGTTTTAGAAGAAATACTTCCAGTAATTAATGAAAAAAGAAAGTACAAAAACGTTAAAGAAGAAACAGGACTACAGTTATATAAGCACCTAGGAACGAAACCAGAAGGAAGTGCAGGGAAACCAAAGCGAAGCAGTGGCAGCAAAAACTTAAAGAAAAAAAAAATCTGTTGTCGTCGGCATATTGTAAAGGCAAAACAACCTACTGTGGAATAAAAAAGGAACGAAGGAAGATTAAGAGTTTGACGTCCCGAGATCTTCAGAAAGGGGAAAAAGTAAAAGAAAGTGCGTCAATGTTTAGCGTGCAATTGGAACTGCGCTGTTCAACTCTTGAGGAGAGAGTGTATAGGTGAAAAGATTACAAAGAATATGTTGAAGGCCTTTACGACGCGCTTGACATAGTAAGAAAGACTTAACAAAATCAAGACGCGTTCATGTTTAACTGCTCAAATACCAAGAGAGAACGATAAAAGGAATGTAACACAAGGATGTAGTCTTTTATTGTCCTATCTATACATAGAAGAAGCAATGACGGAACTAAAAGGGAGCCGGCCGAAGTGGCCGTGCGGTTAAAGGCACTGCAGTCTGGAACCGCAAGACCGCTACGGTCGCAGGTTCGAATCCTGCCTCGGGCATGGATGTTTGTGATGTCCTTAGGTTTAACTAGTTCTAAGTTCTAGGGGACTAATGACCTCAGCAGTTGAGTCCCATAGTGCTCAGAGCCATTTGAACTAAAAGGGAAGTTCAGGAGTGGGATTAAAATGTCGCGGTGAAACATGTGGCGGTACAAAGCCCCTTTCCAAGATGAATAGGTCTAGTATGCAAGGACTGCTTTGTGGAGAGCGAGCGCGCGACATGGTGCGCGATTCGCGGAAGCGCGTGGCGCGCCCGCGCGATATTTGCAACGATCGGTGGGATGTCTCCGTGGCCGGGCTGCCACGTTGCCCGCAGCTTGGGACATTGTTTGGTTTTTCGCGCTTTACGCGAAAACTATGTAACTTACGGCGAGGAGCGATGCGGCAGTGGGTTGTGGTCAGCAATATGCACCTTCTGAAAGATCGATCTTTTTTCAAGTCACGAGACGCAAAAGTTATAGTAACCTCAAAATCGGTTAATATCACGAATACTGAAAGATTAATAAAAATAGTAAATAACAACTTACAGGGATGAGCGAGCACTCATTAAAAAAGTTTCGTCATAGCGGATCAAGTGTCGTAGTCATATGTTAAGATTCATAAATAATTAAGCCGTAAAGAGGAATAAACAAAGTTTGAAGGAAAATTGTTTATAAAATTCAATAGAAAATTCATGACGTAAAGAACGGCACTATATAATATTTTGGCTGGCATCACACGTATTTTAAACTAGTTAAGTTATACTATACACTTAACTTGCAATAGCTTTAATTGTTTGCAATTTATTATTAACATTTATCGCCCATAATTAAGTAATTATTATAGATATGAAGATTTTGAGCATTGCAAGGTGTAGATCGCTAAAGATTACGTCTAAAAACGGTGCAATATGCAGTTCTATTTTAAAACTTTGCAGCACAGATGTAAGCAAACAAATTTGCGCTAAGTGGCGAAATTTTGCAAAAACTAAAAATTGATTTACGGCCGATAGAATAATCCTAGAAATTAATGTGACATAGTAAATAAGATGTACTTTTTAGCACGGTTTCGATAGTTTACTTATTTCTGTCGAGGGATGTATGTATCAAAATTTGTAACCTTAACTGGTGAGATGGGTACTTGCATAACCAGGGGGGGTAGACGTCCAAGCCTGTATAAGCGAGAAGACATCTTGGCCAGGGGTGAGTCGTTGTTCAGTCGTTTGGCGGGTGGGTGGAGAGAGAGCCCCACTTGTGGATGGGTGGCCCATGTGGTCGTTTGGGTAAGAATTTTTCGCACCGATTTATTTCGACAAAGAGTATTGTTTAATAGTACAAATGTGTAAGCAATTATTTGGTGAACTGGAAGTGCTACGATGATTTGTGGGAGTACGATTTACGAGGTATACATAGCCGTAAGTGAACGTGTGGCGATCTGTGATTTCACGCAAAAACTGTTAGAACAAAGAGGAGAGTGGGACTTGTGGTTCTGGACGAATTGATTGAATAACTTTCGATTATAGCTGCCTACATTACTGCTATTGTGGGCTCGGAATGAAATTCCTTTTACAGGAAAACTGTAAACCGTCTCACCAGTGATAATTTCATTGTGTGAAAAAAAAGACGACGCCAATAAATAGTGATTGAACTGTGTTGTGAAAAATGATTTTGCTATAATAATCGCCTAATTTTTGTTCCCTAGTATAAACTGTACTCATGTATGAGTGAATAATTAATCCAAAAACTATAAATAATGCGCGGGTGTCGAACAGTGTACTAATGCACCAAGTGTGGAAATCATCAACTGAGACTTACGTGAGAGCAAAAACATAAAATAAAAAATAAAAAATGCACTAACATTTTTAACTAACATTTGTATATGTACATTCGTGTGAACTCTGCAACCGCACTTTATTTACCGCCCCGTCGCAAACGACATCAATGATAAGAGTCGTTGATGGTATTGCTATCCTCAATGAAAGTGAGGAAGAGTTACACGACCTTTTGTAATGTAAGAACAGTCTAATGAGTACAGAATTTAAGCTGAGAGTGAAATGAAGAAAGAAAAAAGCGATTAGCATTGCCAGAAATGAGATTACCTCAAAATTAACATCAAATCCGGTGACAGCAGAGTAAACAAAATTGATTTTTGCTACCTTGGAAGTAAAGCAACTCATGACGGACTAAGCAAAGAGAGCATAAAAATCAGAGTAGCACTCGCAGAGAGGGTATTCCTTTCCTAAAGACGTCTACTGCAAAAAGAATAACGAGGAGTGGAAGACATGAAATTAGCAAGTAAGTTACCATTAACATTGGTGACCACTAAGTAGACAAAGTGATAAATTCTGATACCTTGAAAGCAAAGTGAGACATGGCGGACAAAGCAAGGAAGACCTCAAAAGCAACGTAGACAGAGGGAAACGGAACGTTCCCCGTGAAAAGAAGCCTTAATTAGAGGAAGAAAAGTCTGAGAATGTAACTTTGAAGCACAAAATTTTATGGAAGTGAATCATCTGGGAAAACTGGAGAAGAGAATCAAAGCGTTTGTGATGTGGTGCTATAGAAGGACGTTGAAAATTGGATTGATAAGGTAAGGAATGAGGGTGTTCTCGACAGTATCTGCGAAGATTGTTAGAGATAAAAACACTGAAAAGAATAAAGGACAGAATGCTAGGACATGTGTTAAAGCATCAAGGAATAGCTTCCGTGGTACTAGAGGGAACTGCAGCGAGCAAAAACTGTAGGGGACTGCAGAGACTGGAATACAAACAGCAAATAATTGAAGACATGGTGTAGGTGCAACTCCGAGATGAAGAGGGTGGCACAAGAGAGGAATTTGTGGCAACGCCGTATCAAACAACTCAGAAGTTTGATGGCTGAAAAAAGAGAAAAAGGAGGAAAAAAGCGCAAAAGTGGATCCGGCTTCTCGTATTTAATCTGCTGCAGAAACAGCTTCTTTTCAAACAAACTAGGAAAGTTTAGGACACGATACATACATTGTCCAGTCAGGTTAATGTGACCATCACCTACGTTCGACGTCAACATTTAATAACGACTCATTGGCAGATGGCAGCAGTACCAGTGGAGGGTCCATAAAGCATGTCGCGGGGACACGGGAAACTACGCAGTCGTTGTCGTAATGCGGAAACGGAGAGATTTATCCGACGCCCAAAATGGCATGATCATCCGCTTTCCGGTCAAGGTGGAAGCATTTCCGAAACAGCTACGTTTGTAAACTGTTTTCGTACCCCCGTGATTAAAGCGCATCATGCATGGCAAAATGGGGCTATCCAAACCCGGCGCAGAGATAACTATGGAGTATCACAGGCCATAGGGATGAACGACGCCTGCGGAGACTTGAAGACGAGTAGCTGATGACCGACTGACTGCCAAGATGAACCACGAGGCTACCAGCAGTGTCTCTTCTACGACCGTAACGGCCTCCACAGCAGGTGCCTGGGCTTTGCACCCATGCTGACTGTTGCTCATCGGCGACGAAGGCTTGAATTTGCACGCCAATATCGTAACTCGATGTCCACCGAATGGTGACAGGTGGTATTTTCAGATTAACTACGTGCTGTGCTGCACAGGACAGATGGCCGTTTGCGTGTACGGCTTGAGACGTCTGTAAGCAAACACCCTGCTACAATCGTCGTAATGGACCAGACCGGAAGGAGGGAGCTTTATGGTCTGGGGAATTTTTTCATGGAGGTCCATTGGTGTTGTTGTCATTTTTGGAAGGCAAATTGGATCAATACATGTATAGATCTGTCCTTGGGACCATGTCGACCCTTACATGCAACTGGTTTCTCTTCTGCACGATGGCATCTACCAGTAGGACAATGCAAAATATCACAGTGATCACAGCGTACGTACGTGGTTCGAAGGGCACCAAGATGAGCTTACTGAGCACTCTTGGCCACCAAACTGCCCGGATCAAAACCCGATCGAGAATCTATGGGACCACCCCAATCAGGCTGTCTGCGCTGTGGATCTTCAGCCAAGAAACCTAGCGCAGTTGGACACGCAGTGGAGATGCCACGGCTCCACATTCCTGTCGTTTACCTTCCAGAACGTCACTGACTTACTTCCTACACGTTATTCAGGCTTTTGACCAGCTGTCACTTTAAGGCGACTGGACAGTGTATACAGGGTGCTCCATTGATGGTGACCGGGCCAAATATCTCATGAAATAAGCGTCAACGAAAAAACTACAATAAACGAAACTTGTCTAGGTTGAAAGGGGAAACCAGATGGCGCTATGGTTGGCCCGCTAGATGGCGGTGCCATAGGTTAAACGGATATCAACTGTGTTTTTTTTTAAAATAGGAACCCCCATTTTTATTACACATTCGTGTAGTACGTAAAGAAATATGAATGTTTTAATTGGACCACTTTTTTCGCTTTGTGATAGATGGGGCTCTAATTGTCACAAACATACGGCTCACACTTTTAGACGAACAGTTGGTAACAGGTAGATTTTTTAAATTAAAATACAGAACGTAGGTACGTTTGAACATTTTATTTCAGTTGTTCCAATGTGATATATGTACCTTTGTGATCTTATCATTTCTGAGAACACATGCTCTTACAGCGTGATTACCTGTAAATACTACATTAATGCAATAAATCCTCAAAATGATGTCCGTCACCCTCAATGCATTTGGCATTACGTGTAACGACATTCCTCTCAACAGTGAGTAGTTCGCCTTCCGTAATGTTCGCACATTCATTGACAATGCGCTGACGCATGCCGTCGGGCGTTGTCGGTGGATCACGATGGTAAATATCCTTCAACTTTCCCCACAGAAAGAAATCCAGGCGGCGACGTCAGAACGTGAGGGCCATGGTATGGTGCTTCGACGACCAATCCACCTGTCATGAAATATGCTATTCAATACCGCTTCAACTGCACGCGAGCTATGTACCGGGCATCAATCATGTAGGAAGTACATCGCCATTCTGCCACGCAGTGAAACATCTTGTAGTAACATCGGTAGAACATTACGTAGGAAATCAGCATACATTGCACCATCTAGATTGCCATCGATTAAATGGGGGCCAATTATCCTTCCTCCCATACTGCCGCACCATACATTAACCCGCCAAGGTCGCTGATGTTCCACTTTCAGCCGCGACAGCAGCTAAAACACCTAATTGGGCATCATCATTTGTTGCAGGACGTGGTTGACGTTTCACATGTGACTGAACACTTCCTGTTTCCTTAAATAACGTAACTATCCGGCGATAGGTCCGGATAATTGGATGATGTCGTCCCGGATACCGACAGCATACATAGCACACGCCCGTTGGGCAGTTTGAATACAATAGCCATACATCAACACGATATCGACCTTTTCCGCAATTGGTAAACGGTCCATTTTAACACGGGTAATGTATCAGGAAGCAAATGCCGTCCGCACTGGCGGAATGTTACATGATACCACGTACTTATACGTTTGTGTCTTACAGCGCCATCTATTACAAAGCGAAAAAAGTGGTCCAACTAAAACATTCATATTACTTTACGTACTACACGAATATGTAATAAAAAATGGTGCCTTATTTAAAAAAAACGCAGTTGATATCCGTTTGACCTATGGCAGCGTCATCTAGTGGGCCAACCATAGCGCCATCTGGTTTTCCCCTTCAAGATAGACGAGTTTCGTTCTTTGTAGTTTTTTCGTTTGATGCTTATTTCGCCAGAAATTTAGCCTGGTCACTATCAATGGACCACCCTGTATAGCTGCAGATCTCAGAATGGTAAGAGTTGTCTTCTTGATCCTCTTACGGTATAAAACATTGAATCTACTAGAATTCAGACGTCAGAGAGCGTACGCACTGAATTTTGTAACAATTAAGCCACAATCTGTTATTCCGTAACCAAACAGCGCCATAAATCTGACCTTTTTCTGTTTGTTAAGAACCTCCCATCTCTGAAAGTGATTTTCGCTCACAAAGTAACTATTTTATTTTACGTTTGGACACAAGCCTAATATAAAATGCTCGCTTGATTATTATATGCAGAGATGTATTTTACTTCGCGCAACTTTGTCTTAGGAGAGAGCCACTTTGTGTGAATGAGGTGGGGAAGTCACTCCATTTTATCCTCACTCCATTCGAAAACTAATGATTTATAGTCTGAGTTGTGACTGCGTAAGGCAACAGAACTCGACCCTGCATGCAGGGAGTTCTAAAATGATTAATTACGCAACTTTGGGAGGTGAACAGGGGTTACAAGCACAATCAAAAACGTTTATTAGTACAATCCACACAAATTAAAAAATGGATATATATATATATATATATATATATATATATATATATATATATATATATATTTTAATTTGTGTGGATATATATATATCCCTGCTACACTACTGGACCGATTTCAATCAAACTTGGTACTGAAATGGTGATAATTACGGTCTAATAATTCAGCCAGGTAGTAAATCCGGGAAGGCCCGGACCAGTGGATACCTTGCGCACTTCATTCACTGGTATAACACAAATTTATACTGAGCGACGTGGCGCAATGGTTAGCACACTGAACTCGCATTCGGGAGGACGACGGTTCAAACCCGTCTCCGTCCATCCTTATTTAGGTTTTCCGTGATTTCCCTAAATCGTTTCAGGCCAAGCGGGGATGGTTCCTTGGAAACGGCACGGACGATTTCCTTCCTAATCCTTCCCTAATCCAAGCTTGTGCTCCGTCTCTAATGACCTCGTTGTCGACGGGACGTTAAACGCTAGTTTCTTCCTCCTCCACAAATTTATTTTACACACTTTTAATTACATAGCAGCCAAATAAGCTTCCTTAAATGAATTAAAATGCCAAGCAATGAGACACTCACTTAAACTACAATGACAATTTAAATAATTTACAAAAAAATGTAAGTTAATTTTATCTCCGATAAAAGAGTTAACATTCTCCAAGGCAAAGATACACCCTATATAAGGCACATAATGAAATAAGACAAAAGCCGTAATAAAGACAAACGTAAATCTAACAACAGTACCCGAAAGTAACCGAACAGAGCAGAACGGCCTTAATTATGCCGAGCGAGGTGGGGCAGTGGTTAGCACACTGGGCTCGCATTCGGGACAACGACGGTTCAAATCCGTCTCCGGCCACCCTGATTTCCCTAAATCGCTTCACGCAAGTGGTGCGATGGCTCCTTTGAAAGGGCACGGCCGATTTCCTTCCCCATCCTTCCCTAATCAGAGCTTATGCTCCGTCTCTAATGGCCTGGTGTCGACGGGAGGTTAAACAGCAATCTCCCGCACCTTAAGTATAATATGGTGAGAATAAACATGACTTAAATTAGAATGATTAAAAAATCTAAAACCAATACTTAGACACCAACACTTAGACAAGATAAGTTTAAACCCAGAAAAATTCATCAACTACGGATTTAACACCTTTTTTTCCAATAATACAAGAGTATTTAAGTTACGACAGACTAAGGTATACACTATGTGATCAAAAGTAACTGGACACCTGGCAGTAAATAACTTACAAGTTCGTGGCGCCTTCCATCGGTAATGCTGGAATTCAATATCGTTTCGGCCCACGCTTAGCACTGATGACAGCTTCCACTCTTGTGCGCATACGTCCAATCAGGTGCTGGAAGGTTTCTTGGGGAATGGCAGCCCATTCTTCTCGGAGTACCACACTGAGGAGAGCTATCGATGTCGATCGGTGAGGTCTGGCACGAAGTTGGAGTTTCAAAACATCCCAAAGGTGTTCTGTAGGTTTCAGGTCAGGACTCTGTGCACGCTAGTCCATTACAGGGATGTTATTGTCGTGTAACCACTCCGTCACAGCACGTGAATTATGAACAGGTGCTCGATCGTGCAGAAAGATACAATCGTCTTCCCCGAATTGTTATTCAACATTGGGAAGCAAGAAGGTGCTTAAAACATCAGTGTAGACATGTGGTGTGATAGTGCCACGCAAAACAACAAGGGCTGCAAGCCCCCTCCATGAAAGAAATGACCGTACCATAACACCACAGCGTCGCTCGGCATTTACCGACGTGATGTGTGGCTTATGAGCAGCCGGTCAACCATGAAATCCAAGTTTTCTCACCTGCCGCCTTTCATAGTACTTGCAGTGGATTTATATGCAGTTTGGAATTCCTGTGTGATGATCTGGATAGATGTCTGCCTATTACACATTACGACCCTCTTCAACTGTCGCCGGTCTCTGTCAGTCAACAGACGAGGTCGACCTGCACGTTTTTGTGCTGTTCGTATCCCTTCTCTTTTCCACTTTACTATCACATTGGAAACAGTGGACCTAGGGATGTTTAGTAGTGTGTAAATCTCACGTACAGACGTATGACACAAGTGACACCTGATGACCTGACCACGATCGATGTTGGTGAGTTCCGCGGACCGCCCCATTCTGAGAGTAGGGTGGTTTGGGAGAGGAGACCAAACAGCGAGGTCATCGGTCTCATCGGATTAGGGAAGGAAGTCGACCGTCCCCTTTCAAAATAACCATCCCGGCATTTGCCTGGAGTGATTTAGGGAAATCACGGAAAACCTAAATCAGGATGGCTGGACGTGGGATTGAACCGTCGTTCTCCGGAATGCGAGTCCAGTGTGCCATCTCACTCGATGCCCCATTCTGCTCTCTCACAATGTCTAATGACTACTGAGGTCGCTTATATGGAGTACCTGGCAGCAGGTGGCAGCATAATGCACCTAATGTGAAAAAGTATATTTTTGTGCATGTCCGGATAGTTTTGATCACAAAGTGTATGTTTGGACCCCAACGCACTTGAAAATTTTCTTACCGTGAAGGCATGAAGCTAACGGAAGCAAATTCAGAATTATTCCAAGTATAGAGTTAACCTGACCATTAAGTACTGCGGCTGCGGTTGGAGAAAATAGCTCGAAAGACAAGACAGCGACGAGATCTGCCGAGCGTATGCACTCCAAATGACGTAACCAGCCTGTTAAGCAAGCCGGCGAGGCGTGAGTAACAGGGGCGCGATTCAGGGTAAATGTGCCAAGTTTCCTGGTGTACAAACAGTTTTAATTAGACAGAATTCGAACACACATCCGTGCATGAAATTAATACTCTTCGGATAGAATTAATATGAGTTCTTATCAAAAGCAATGCCAGCTTAATTGGTTCAAATGACTGTGAGCACTATGGGACTTAACATCTGAGGTCATCAGTCCCCTAGAACTTAGAACTACTTAAACATAACTAACCTAAGGACATCACATACATCAATGCCCGAAGCAGGATTCGAACCTGCGACCGTAGCAGAAGCGCGGTTCCGGACTGAAGCGCCTAGAACCACTCGATCACCGCGGCCGGCACGGCTTAATTGTCTTTTAACAAGTTAACCGAAGGATTTAAGAAACCAGCTACAAATATTTTAAAAAAATAATTTCAGCAATAAGATAATCGTATCAAACAAAATATCCTTCCTACTAAACCATTAAAGCAGCCGAAAGGACACTCGAATGATTTTCAAAACTCATGAGTACACGCATCAGTCCATAGGAGTTTGGAGAAAACAAACCCGTCATGGAACAGAGTAAGATTTGAAACTTCCTGGCAGATTAAAACCGTGTGCCGGACCGAGACTCGAGCTCCGGACCTTTGCCTCTCGCGGGCAAGTGCTCTGCCAGGAGAGCTTCTGTAAAGTTTGAAAGGTAGGAGACGAGTTACCGGCAGAAGTTTAGCTGTGAGAACGGGGCGGAAGTCGTGCTTGGGTAACTCAAATGGTGGAGCACTTGCCCGCGAAAGGCGAAAGTCCCGAGTTCGAGCCTCGGTCCGGCACACAGTTTTAATCTGCCAGGAAGTTTCATATCAGCACACACTCCGCTGCAGAGTGAAAATCTCATTCTGGTGAGTAAGATTTATCTGAGCCACTTAAACATTACAGACGCACTATACAATTTCTTAGACAACCTAGGCTTTTGGCATTAGCTTCAAAGAAACCAGAACACCAAAGTGAATTATAAATAGGTCAATAAAAGAGCGAAACAGGCACACATTATGGCACGAAAAATTAATCATCCGTGGTAACTTATAACACTAAACATTTCACGGTTCCTCCAATTGAAAACTGCATGACGAATCATTTACTTTAAAAATCAGAAGAATTAAAGAAAGGCAGACAAGAAAGGTAATGCATATAACAATGTACACCCCGTCATTCAAAATAAGCTTTCTTCTGGAACGCGGAGCTTAACACAGGCTAAACGTTCATAAGCACCACGGAGAGCTAAGGTTAACAAACAGAGATAGCAGCTAATGAATCAGATTAAGATTCTACCAAATCCTGCAGTCACAGTGCCCTTCGAATACCATGGACAGACGGGCATCCATACCCAACAAACAGAAGGAAGACAGACCAAAATGACAGTGAACACTGCCATGACAGCTTGGCGCCTTTCTGATAAATCACAGCACAATCCACGTCGTCACTCGTAACTTACATGGGGTAACATGACCCCAATATTTGTCGTCCGCCAGCGGCTAACACCTCGGCGAAGTAGCCCCACGGAAAGCTCGTTACAGCTTCTTTCCTCAGCTCGTACCTCCACCAATACTGGCCAGCACACCAGAGGGCGCTGCGCTCCAACGGCAACATGTTAATGAGAGATCATATGAATAGTGATATCGATACAATGCGAGAAAGCCGCCATGTCTCAGGTACATATATCATTTACTGTCTGGAAAGAGTCACTGTGGGGGTAGGAACCAATCAAAGGGGTGGGGGTGAAAACGTAGTATAGCCCACGACACGAGAATACTCATAATTTAGTCATTGA
Organism: Schistocerca nitens; assembly: GCF_023898315.1. NCBI lineage: Eukaryota > Metazoa > Arthropoda > Insecta > Orthoptera > Acrididae > Schistocerca > Schistocerca nitens. Next base: position 253,878,597 of record NC_064618.1, read on the forward strand.
GTATTTGACTTAGAGACTTGCAACGATCTTTACACATAATTTCGAACTTTTGCGAAACTTTTTGTCGCTGATGACCCCCACACAAAATGATGAAAAAAGTTGACCGCTCACTACATTTTCGCTGTCATGCTGTAAAACTGCCACGTGAAGAACGATGTTTTAATTTTTTACTTCTTTACTACTATCTGCATTTGTGACACATCTTGCAGACATTTTTCACGAATACCAGGGAATAATTACATCATGGTACGACACGTATTTCAGGTGGTATGACGTCATAAACACTGAGATGCTTGAAAAAGTGCCGCATGGTGCAAGACGTTTCAGTTCGGCGCTACTAACTCTATTCGCAACGTTTTTCGCAAATAGTATCGACATCTGCCGCCGAATGTACAAAAAAAGTACATTGGTGTCTAAAATTAAATCAACAAACTGCTATATCCCCGTCCTGTGTCTAATTCACGATATAATCATACAAACTGTCAACAGATATCGTTACGATCGTGTTCTGCACGGAAGATGGCATTCCGATCAACAGACAACCATGCCAGCAATGACGTCAGGGCACCTATCAAGCGGGGCAGCGTTTGCACGGTAGTCTCACTGAGCCGTGGTAAAAATTGCTGTTTTGAAGAGCGCGCCGCAGCGCGTAGTGTGAAGCAGTCGCCCTCCGTAACCCTCTGACCGAACACGCTGAGCTACCGTGCGTTAAGCCGTCGGCACACGGACCGTGCATTCGAGCGTTGAGCGTGCCGAGTTTCTGACGTCATAGCGTGGAACAGCACGCTCGGGAGTCTTTCCGAACGTGCAGGGCAATATCTAGCCTGTCAGATGTTCTGAGCGTGCGTCTGAGCGTTGACCAACGAGATGGCACAACGCCATCTACGTCACACGCACGCCGTCTCCCTGCAGTACAGAGTTGTTAGGCGCCATATTGGCATTCATTTCAAGCCTATATGTATATATGCTGGTTCTGAGCACCAGAAAGTTGAGAATCACTTGAAAACCCGTTGTTAACTGTGTGATTCGTTCCAATAAAATAACGAGAAACATAATATTCGTGGCAAAAGAATTATAGTAACTTGCATATTACGAGAGTAGGCTATTTGAAGGCAGCGAAACACTGAAGATCCACCCAAAACGCATTGTTCTTGTTGCAATTTGTTATAATTAAATTTCAATTACTAACATATCTACGATTAAGGTTTTCAGCAAGGGGTAATATGATATGATTACATGCTAAGGGTGTGTTGTTGGTTTAGCGTAATGAGTAGTGGTTTTTAAAGTCCGATACGCCACCCTGACACTGCCGCAGCGGGCGGGCGGCATCGGTTTAATTAATGTATATAACCGTGCGCGATCGCTTTATATCAACACTATGCGTCGCCAGTGGACCTCTGCCCACGCAACTCTGACGGGCACCCTGATTGCGGAAGTGGCGCCACACTCTCTGCATCCCCCGGTTTCTGTAGGACACATTTCATCGGCACTCACCCACATCAGAGAGTTCTTGATTGACTTTAGCTACTTACGGTCAGAACTCCCGACGACACGGAAGCCCAGCACAAAAGACTATTATCGCCTCTATCAACAGCAGCAACCTGTAAATACGGTCACCCACAGACAGCCTGAAGTCGCCTGGAACACTGTGTGGCGAGCGGTACACACGCCTTTTCTACCTACGACGGTGCGTTCATTGTGGTACGTGGTTGTGAATGGGAAGTTCGCTACTCGTCAGAGGCTACATTCCATACATCTGACGGACGACCCCTTGTGTCCGACATGCTCAGTCGCTGACTCGGATGCACACCGTCTGACGTGTGCCGCGACCAGCGAGTGCTGGCTACTGACGCAGCGCATGCTGGCGTTACTCTTGCGGCGATTGCCGGAGTCTATCTCCCCTGATGACGTATTGCGCCCCGACGGCGTATACTTTCCATCAACCAGAACGAACGCCGTTAACTGGCTGAAAGGCATGGCCGTTTACTATATATTTTGCGATGCTCCCAAAGGCACACTCGACTTTTGGTCCCTATTGATGACGACACATGCGGCTTTCAGCCGCCACCCGAAGTACAGAACTCGTTTCGCTAATTATTTAGGTTCATTATTTGCGGATCCTCCTGCTCACTGGGGCGTTCCGGGTATGAGACGCTGAAAATGAAGAAGAATCCTGGAGCATATTGATCCTCTACGGACGGAATAGGGGGGAACCCCTCCCAACAGACGAGAAGACGACCCGGACGCTCGGCTACGGCAGTTGTAGGATCTTTCTTTGTAATGAAACAAAATAAATCTATAATACAAAAATAAATGTTATAAAAATTAAAGAAATAAATAAATAAAACAACATCGACAAACCCAGTACATCCTCTTCCTTATCCTTCGATCCTCGAACTCGAACACGTTGCTTGGGCGTGGCGGCGGGATGGCCAGGCTTCGGGTGTCGACCCCTGCCCTACCCGTCGTCCTGCTCCTGCAGCGGTTCATTAGATAAAAAAAAAAAAAAAAAAAAAAAAAAAAAAAAAGAAAGTAGTGTCACGTTCCCATTATAAGTTGAATGTAAGGGCGGTGGTTCGCGTCTTGACAGATGCAAAATGTTTTTCCTAACATTCGCGTTTTTATTAGGTTCTGATACTTTATTATTAGTTTAATATAAGTATATACTATAATATTTGATGTTACGTAAATATAAGTTCACCTTTCTTTGAGGGGCCGGCCGGTGTGGCCGAGCGGTTCTAGGCGCTTCAGTCTGGAACCGCGTGACCGCTATGGTCACAGGTTCGAATCCTGCCTCGGGCATGGATGTGTGTGATGTACTTAGGTTAGTTAGGTTTAAGTAGTTCTAAGTTTTAGGGGACTGATGTTAACTCCCTTAGTGCTCAGAGGATTTGAACCATTTTTTTTATTTATTTTTTCCAGGGGTGACTTTGTTCGATTAGTCTACAGGACAGCTTGCGTTACTTGTATAAAGATACTTTGCTCCTTTTTCTTTTACGCTTCGTAATTCACATGTTGCAAAGGTTCTACTACTCTAAAGGAACGGTGATCAAGTAAGACTGACCTTGGGGTTTTTCTAAAAACGTGGGAATGATGAAAAAAATGTTCAAATGTATGTGAAATCTTATGGGACTCAACTGCTAACGTCATCAGTCCCTAAGCTTACACACTACTTAACCTAAATTATCCTAAAGACAAACATACACACCCTTGCCCGAGGGAGGACTCGCACCTCCGCCGGGACCAGCCGCACAGTGCGTGTGGGAAAGATAAAATAACGCTTATCTTATGTGGAAAACTATTGCAAATTTGTGACACACTGTTTGTAATGGAACTTTTATGAGCCGGTGTCCTTGTTGATTGTGTATATTAAATATAGAACAACGCGACTAGGATACGGAAAATCGAGGAAACGTGCGTTTTAATATGGCTAAAATGGGAATTTTACGCGCGCCCGTTGAGTAAACAGTGTGATTTAACATCCCACAACTGCCGCTGGTGTGCGTCGCGATCGCGTATACCACGTCGGGGCCCACGTACTGTATACCGAGCGAGGTCGCGCAGTGGTTAGACACTGGACTCGCATTCGGGAGGACGACGGTTCAATCACGCGTCCGGCCATCCTGATTTAGGTTTTCCGTGATTTCCCTAAATCGCTCCAGGCAAATGCCGGGATGGTTCCTTTCAAAGGGCACGGCCGACTTCCTTCCCCGTCCTTCCCTAATCCGATGAGACCGATGACCTCTCTGTCTGGTCTCCTTCCCCAAAACAACCAACCAACCAACCCACGTACCGTATGCACAAGTCGCATCGTTCCTGAGCGTTCAGTAGCCCGTTGAACTCGGCACGCTCAACGTGGACGTTCGACAGCACGGTCCGTGTGCCGACGGCTTTAGGCCGCCAGTCTGCTCGAGTTTGCTCAGGCAACGGTCATTGGCGGTTGGAACGATCGGTTGTTCGGTCGCGCACTGAGACACAAGATGACTTGTCCGTCTTGAGCATCGGCGCATGAGAGGTCGCCACGTGAGTCCAGGAGGGTTAGTGACTTCCCGGTCGACACGAGAACAACAGGAGTCAACCCACGACATCTGTCTGGCCGGTGCGAGCTGCGACGCCGTGAGACGGGAGATCGGCGCGCCTTCCTGCATCCGTTGAAGCGGTTGGCAGCGGACGGTTCGGGAGAACGATTTGGGGGTGCTGCGCCAGGTCTTCTCGAGAAATCGCAGTTCATTAGAAGTTAAGTGATTGGCGATATGTTGTTTGATTTACTCTTGTTAAATTCTACTTGTTTTCTTGGTGACGTCACCAGCATTTTTGCTTTGGGGTCGCCCCACCATTCTTCTCCGTTTGCCCACCCGCAGGAAGGTGGTTGTTTATAAATCGGGTGGTCCGTTTTTCCTTGTGGAGTAGGGGCGCTTCCGGTTGTTCGGTAATCTCCCTATCAGTCTACCGTACGTTAGTAGCTGCCTCTGTCATGTTTGTCGGATTTCGTGTGTTTACGAATTTACTGCTTGGAGTGTAACGGCCTAATATCTGAAATATTTTGGAAACATCGATATTATTGCCTATGATCTTGAGAAGCGGTATCTGTGTACTGTAGAGCATCTTAACTATTGTTAGCCCAACCTTGTAGAATTTTGTGTACTGTAGAGCATCTTAACTATTGTTTGCCCAACCTCGTAGAATTTTATATAAGACTGCATTTCAGGGGCTTTTATTTACATGATCATTTTAGTATATAAAGTTACCACCCTTTCACCGTAAGACTTTTCTTAGGAGTTAAAATCGTGTTGCACCTTCGGTGGCAAGGTTAATATTTTAATTGTTAGTGCTTTGTACCATTTCCATCCCTCCTACGGGGGGTGCATGGTTTGTGTGCTTGTGTAAATTGTTAAAACTCTTAGTTTAAAGTTATCTGGTGTGTTTCAGATTTGCACCAGTGTAATCTTTCAGAGGCTGTTGTGAGCCTGTGTTAACTTTGATATTTAGAGGATGCTTTCTGATTATAATTTCAAATCTGTTTCATTTAAAAAATGCTTTTAGGCACTATTGAAGTAAATAAAATTTCCATTTGTTAAAAGGAATTTGGGTATGATTTCATCAGTTACTCCCTGGCAACTACTTCCATGCTTTCATACTGTGATTAAATGTGTTAATGTTCTTGATGAGCCGGCCGAATTGGCCGAGCGGTTCTAGGCGCTACAGTCTGGAACCACGCGTCCGCTACGGTCGCAGGTTCGAATCCTACCTCGGGCATGGATGTGTGTGATGTCCTTAGGTTAGTTAGGTTTAAGTAGTTCTAAGTTCTAGGGGACTGATGACCTCAGCAGTTAAGTCCCATAGTGCTCAGAGCCATTTGAACCATTTTTTCTGTTCTTGATGAATCGCTAGTAAACAAAATAAATTCTTAAGAATATTCTTTGAAAATAACTCACGGTTCACCCACATTCACAATCGCTTTGTACACAGCCACAGACGGCGCGGTACGACACAGAGAAGACGCCTACCAGGCTATCTGCGGTGGAGGGCCGTAGGGAGAATGGGAGTAGAAGAGAGGTAAACTGATGTGGCCGATGGCTTAATGCACTTGTTCTGTTGTTTCTCGGATGAGGTGGCAGTTTATACAGACGGAAACTGTAGCCCGAGGACCAGGACAGGGCCGGCCACGTGCGACATCAGAAAATGTGGACCGTTACTTGGCTGTAAGGGCGTAAGGGCACGACGGTACCACATTACTACTGCACTGCAACTGGCATCTGACTTTGCAGCATCCCCTGGATGTGTTGTATCTAGCCAAACGGTGTACAGAAGGCTCCAGTGGGGTGGCCTATATTGTTGGAGATCTGCTGTCTGTTTACTTCTAGCGTGTCTTCACAGAAGGGAACGTCTAGATCAGAGTCATGAACATGCCACATGGACTGTCGAACGGTGGGTCAATGTTCTTTTCACGGATGAGTGCCGATTTGGTCTGGAGAGTGATTCTCGAGGGATTCGAAACTGGAGGGCACGTGAAACACGTTTTAGGGATCCAAACACTGTGGAAAGAGATCGATATCGAGGAGGATTCCTGATGGTGTAACAGGGATTATGTTGACCACTCGAACATCTCTTCATGAAACTGTAGAGATGAAGCAGCAAGATTTAACTGCTTTCAGGTACCGTGAAGAGATCTTGGGATCCCATGCACTGTTGTTGCTAGGTGATGTGGATCGAGATTTCGTATTGAGGCACGATAATGCTCGACCTCATAGAGCACAGGTGGGTGATGTTTCTTTTGGAAACAGAAGATACAGCACGCATGGCGTCGCCTGCTCTATCCACCAACCACTCTCCAAGAGTTGTGAGAACCTCTGCAGGAAGAATGGGCATTATTGCCTCAACACGGGACTGATGAAATTATTCGTCGTTGTCAGGCTTGTATTGTGCCAGAGGTGGTCACACCCCTTACTGAGCACATTAACCAGTATTGATAATGGGAAGGCAAATCAGTTAAGCTGGGAAGAAAACGAAGAACATTTTTGGCCATAGTTATGCATGTTGCATTTGACCGTAGCAGTCGTACGGTTCCGGACTGCACGCCTAGAACCGCGAGACCAACGCGGCCGGCAGCGCAAAACAATTAACACAAACAGCAATGACAAAAAAATGGAAATTGGCAAATCAATTGCAATATTACAACTAATATAAGGCACTGTGCAGCAAACAAGAAAAATAAATCCGTAGTAAAACTGGCTTAACAGAGTAATAAAAAGTCAAATTCAGTAACACTATGCCTGGCAAACAGCAGCAGCAAATGCAATAACTTATATCTAAACATGACAAAGCTCAAGCAGAAAAAATATTACAGTAAAATGGCCATGTTTAATACCTATGTCACATCTGAACACTAGGGTGATGCATCACGAGAACTTACTCTAGCAGACAAGTAACCAAATTGTAAAAAAAATTATTTAGGCAGTTCCTGTGAAGGGAAATGTCTATTTATGTTCCCTCGTTTTCTTGGAAGTAGATCATAATTTTTTTTACTGGATCTGTAGGCATAAAATAACTATATTAGTACATCTATTAAATTTTATTTTAACCAGTGCTGCAGTGCAGCTAGAAACTAGATATTAAACAAAATAGGCAAAGCAAGGCGTGAAACGTCATTCGCTAGCCATAAGGCATTTCATAATGCAGTAAACAATCTTCCAACTAGCAAGACAATAGACATGAAATGATTCTCATCATTTCATTTCAGTAAATATCATAAATTAAGAACTCTACAGTGTAATCATGTTTTCAAGTTTGAGGGTGTCGTATTTACGATGCTTTCTACAAAGGAATGTCAATAGCGAGGATAATGACCTCTTTTTTTTTCTCCACCTGTGCCTCTGAAAGGCACACACTAATGGCTTTTTTCCAGGTCGCGCAGCTGGTTGCCCACGACGCATTACGTGAAGGTGGTCACTTAACTTTCTTACCGAAATATTTACAACAGCAGTTTCCGCTACAGTGACAGTCTCATATAAAAATATTTCACGGGTCAAGAATTTGCGTTACAAATCTGTAGAAACAAAATCCTATTGATATAACAGTGTCCAAAAAATTTTCGTCGGCATTGTAATACATTCACGCATTTACATACATTTCATAACTCTTAAAGTAAGATTCTTGGTTTCCAACAACCTTTTTCACAAATCAGGGTCCCTAACCACTACTCATTATTCCTTACCTTATTCGTCGACACTTCTTCAATATTTCATCATAACAGATACGTAGCATAATCAAATAACTCATAAAGCATCAGCATATTGATCATAAACATACCGCAACAGCATAATACACATAGTCATCATAATAATATCATAATACCTCAGTCAACTCTCAAAATCATCGTAGCTTCCTCCAATAATTTCAAAACTAAAAAAAATTCTCTGCTCATTTCAAAAGTTTCATCTACCTCAAACGTACTTTAAAAATCATGATCCCATACCAAATACATCATTCAAAGCTCTCATAGTATCACAATGGTTCCGAAAAAATATGAACAGTTCACAAAGTACAGACAAAATACAATTTCATAAGTGTGAAGTTATCCAACTGTGTAATTACGTAAACATCTGTCACTGGTGTAGTAAAAAAAATGTTTATCTCTCAGTTAAATGATCAGATAGCTGTGTAATTTATGTGTTAGAGAAATATGGTACCGATGTGTACAGTTGTAAAAGCAAATACCATATTAGCTAGGGCTCCTTGTGCTTGCCAGACACATGGTACACAAAGTAGGCGTGTACCCCCTTGAGGATTATTGTAATTATACCCTCAGGTGTTACAGATTACAGCAATGGAATGAAATGTATCACGGAAAACCTTTATATCATTGTACTTCAAATATCTTTAAAAATAAATGTTTTATGTACAAAATTAATCACTCAGATGCGTGTCCTGTAACGCTAAATGTGCATCTTGCTGTAAGATAATTCTGTGGAAGTGTCGTAGTTATCGTCCTCTGTAAGCAAAGTTCTGCTGAAGTCAATGTACTTACCTCATCATAAACGAAAGTGAAATGCCTTGCGTATAGATATCGCAGTTATTACATACCTTACCGTGATCAAGAAAGTACTATGCTGTAATGTATTGTTGTGCTACGGAAAAGGCTGTCACATTGTAGCTGTACCACAAAATTTACTACTAAAACATGTTTTACTTTCCAGAATAATTCAGAAAAACTGTGCAGATATGAAACAGAAACACCGCAAAAGCAACATTGTAAATTGTCACTCATTAGTAGCGTCATGATAAAATCGTGTAGCTGTCACATAAACTAACCACTGTGTCATCTGGTATCTCACAGAAAGTACTTTAAATCCAGAATGTATTTTCAAGTAAACCAAAATGTTGCATTAAAATCTCATTAGCAGTACTGGTAAATGTTCTAAGTATGTGAGCCTTATAGACGTTATGTAATCGTGCAACTAAGAAGCAAGAATGTACACACACAATAACACTGTATTGTAGGTTCACAATAACAATGCATTCGTAATTTCTGTTTAAATACACTCCTGGAAATGGAAAAAAGAACACATTGACACCGGTGTGTCAGACCCACCATACTTGCTCCGGACACTGCGAGAGGGCTGTACAAGCAATGATCATACGCACGGCACAGCGGACACACCAGGAACCACGGTGTTGGCCGTCGAATGGCGCTAGCTGCGCAGCATTTGTGCACCGCCGCCGTCAGTGTCAGCCAGTTTGCCGTGGCATACGGTGCTCCATCGCAGTCTTTAACACTGGTAGCATGCCGCGACAGCGTGGATGTGAACCGTGTGTGCAGTTGACGGACTTTGAGCGAGGGCGTATAGTGGGCATGCGGGAGGCCGGGTGGACGTACCGCCGAATTGCTCAACACGTGGGGCGCGAGGTCTCCACAGTACATCGATGTTGTCGCCAGTGGTCGGCGGAAGGTGCACGTGCCCGTCGACCTGGGACCGGACCGCAGCGACGCACGGATGCACGCCAAGACCGTAGGATCCTACGCAGTGCCGTAGGGGACCGCACCGCCACTTCCCAGCAAATTAGGGACACTGTTGCTCCTGGGGTATCGGCGAGGACCATTCGCAACCGTCTCCTTGAAGCTGGGCTACGGTCCCACACACCGTTAGGCCGTCTTCCGCTCACGCCCCAACATCGTGCAGCCCGCCTCCAGTGGTGTCGCGACAGGCATGAATGGAGGGACGAATGGAGACGTGTCGTCTTCAGCGATGAGAGTCGCTTCTGCCTTGGTGTCAATGATGGTCATATGCGTGTTTGGCGCCGTGCAGGTGAGCGCCACAATCAGGACTGCATACGACCGAGGCACACAGGGCCAACACCCGGCATCATGGTGTGAGGAGCGATCTCCTACACTGGCCGTACACCACTGGTGATCGTAGAGGGGACACTGAATAGTGCACGGTACATCCAAACCGTCATCGAACCCATCGTTCTACCATTCCTAGACCGGCAAGGGAACTTGCTGTTCCAACAGGACAATGCACGTCCGCATGTATCCCGTGCCACCCAACGTGCTCTAGAAGGTGTAAGTCAACTACCCTGGCCAGCAAGATCTCCGGATCTGTCCCCCATTGAGCATGTTCGAGACTGGATGAAGCGTCGTCCCACGCGGTCTGTACGTCCAGCACGAACGCTGGTCCAACTGAGGCGCCAGGTGGAAATGGCATGGCAAGCCGTTCCACAGGACTACATCCAGCATCTCTACGATCGTCTCCATGGGAGAATAGCAGCCTGCATTGCTACGAAAGGTGGATATACACTGTACTAGTGCCGACATTGTGCATGCTCTGTTGCCTGTGTCTATGTGCCTGTGGTTCTGTCAGTGTGATCATGTGATGTATCTGACCCCAGGAATGTGTCAATAAAGTTTCCCCTTCCTGGGACAATGAATTTACGGTGTTCTTATTTCAATTTCCAGGAGTAGAAATTCTCTTGGTTCATGACTGGATATTTAACTTCAAACATTGTTGCATGTTAACAGATTCTAAGTCTGACAAAGCATACTAGCAATGTAAAGTGAAAAGTTATATGGCAAAGAGAAAGTTAAAAAGCAGATTATCTTGCAATAAACTGTTTTACATGTGAAATGTGGCGTAAACCTTTACTCTTCCTAGTACGCAGAGGTTCAATTTGAACGGAATTATCATGCGGTATACGTCGGTGAGGAATGCTAAAATTTTTCTCAAGGTTAGCGTCTATGTTATTTTTCTCTGAGCCAGCCGGCGCACGCGGCTGCCTGCGGTGCGAGTCATTGTCTGTTCCGTTGTTGGCGTGCGTCGTCATTGGGATTAGGAGACCTAGCTTCTACAAATTCACCTTGACGAGAAGGCCCTGCCCTGTTTGAAGCTCGCCAGTTCTGATGGAATTCAGGTCTGTCGTTTTGTCGGTAGTTTACATAGTTTCTTATTTGTCGGTCATGTGGTGGAGAATTTCTCCCGGAATAGTAACTGCGTGGTGGACCGTTGCATCTGAAGTTATTCTGTCTCCCTTGATAATAATGATTTTGGTTCCCATATTCTCTGTTTCTATGGTTGTCTCTGTCACATTCATTACTATGGAAAAGCGATCTTTCTCTGTAACTATTATTCTGCCAATGGTTGTCATACGGATGGTGTCTGTTTTGGTCACGATTTGTGTTGTGAGAATAGCCTTGTCGTGTCCAGTTATTATTTCTTTCGTCGCGGAATTGTGACAGATGTGACCTGTAATTGTTGTGTTCCTGTTTTCGCGTTCCGCGATTGTCCGTGTCAATTTCCAGTTCTTGTATCAGTCCCTGAAAAGCTACAATGTCGTCTTTGCAACGTCCTGCTAAAATAATATGTCGTAAATGTTCAGGCAATTTGATTAAGCAAATGGGTTTGAAAGATATTGATTCTTGTGCAACATGTCTTCAAAATATTTCACAAGACTGGAAAATTCAGATTGTTCGAAATGTTTCATCATTATGATGCCATGTTTTACTCAGTCTTGTGTGGCTTGAGACCAATATGCTGAGAGGAAGGCATGGTAAAATTCTCCTTCACTGTGGCAATCGTGAATGACCGATCGCATTCTTACAGCTGGTTCATTCTCTAAGTAGCCACACATAAATTCTAATCTGTGTTCTAATGACCAGATGGGAGGAAAACAATGAGAGAATTGATGAAGCCACGCTTGTGGATGAATGTCGTTGGCAGAATTCTTAAATGTTTTGAATTTACGTGTAGTAATGAACAGATTATAGTCAAAATCATCATGTCGGCGAGTCTCATGTTGGTCATTGTTACGTCATTTCGGCGGTTCCATCTCAAAATTCGGTGTACCTTGCCAATTTCTTTCATAATTTCTAAAGTGCCCTGTGTTATTATTTTGTGGCTGTTCCGTATTTCTGTGTCCCTCTTCCCGTATTGGAGCGCGAGTGTCCTCAGAAATACGTAATTCTTGTATTACCTGTGTCAGATGATCTTGTACTTCCCGGATTTCTCTTTGGTGTTGCGTATTAACTTGATTCAGATTTTGTTTGAATTTCCTAATTTGTTTGCACTCTGCTGTGTCATTCAAGACTACCGGTTTTGTGTCATTCAGATTATCATCTACCTTCGTAGATAAATTATTTAGCTGATCCGAAAGTTCAACTACTTTCTTTGATAATGAACTAATTTCCTCCATGTGTCTTTCTGAACCAATTTTCAGAGTATCTACTGTGTCCTTTAATTTTTCTTGAGTTTTTGCAAGTTGCGTAACTGAATCGGTAGATGCAACTGAGTCAATTTTAGCTTGCAAGGTCTCATGATTTTCATGAACAATAATTTGCAGTTCTTTTATGGCTGCTTCGTGATTCTGTAATGCATTTTCATGCCGCGAAAAAATAGGTTGAAAATGCTCACAAATCTGTGTTTTTACGTCATTACAGACTTTTTGACATTTCGATTCAATGTTATGTAACTCAGTAGTTAAATCATCACGTGTTTGTTCGGGTGTGGTGTCTAACTGTTGCTGTGTTTGTCTCTGATTTTGTTCCATTGTGTCTAACTTTTGAAGATTTTGTTCCATTGTGTCTAACTTTTGAAGATTTTGTTCCATTATGTCTAACTTTTGAAGCTTTTGTCCCATTTGTTGCATTAATTGTAATAACAATGCACTGGTGTCTGAAACATGTTCCTCAGTGCTATTCGTCAATGCATTTGAACCGGCAATATTCGCAGTTTGAAAAGCAGAAAATGTGTCTTGACTTATTTGAGAAAACGGTGAGGACGCAAAACCTGAATCTACAGTATTTGCAGGATTGTGTCCTGTCATTTCGGATTCCTGAGGCAAGCTGTTGCCGACCGATCGATCGATAATGCTTCCCTGTTCACTAATTGTTTCACTGTCTGCACCATTGTTTGCAGCCCGCTCCATTTCCCTATGTACAATTACCAAATTACTACTTTGAACGTTAGTTAATTCATTACTCGGTGGCTCTAACACACTGCTTTCGTCTTCACTGTCATTTCTCAGTTTACTTTGAAGCCTAGTATTACGTTTTTCACACGCCATTATTGTCACAATATTTCACACGATAACACAGAAAAGCACAATTTGAAGAGCAAAAATAAGACAACACATTAACGTAGCACTGAAAATAATATCTCGTTAATTGCAAGCGCAGCTGCGAAATACTTGCTGCAAATCTACATGCATGCCACAACTGTTTTACTGTACAACAATTAAAAACTACAACTAAAAAGGAAATTCTCTCTATAATTACGCGCTAGCAATAAACAAAAGCTACACTAATTACACCAACTACAAGAAAAAATTTGAAGATTCAAGTGACGTATCCTCGGTTAAGGTTCGACATATGAAACGCCCCCTTAGAACAATTATACATGACTGTGCTTAAACTGACACACAATATTTTTAGCGCAACGCAATCTGACTTTCAAAAATCCCTACAAAAAAATGGCCCTGACTAACATTAACCTATACGTTTCACAAATCGCTTACCTCACAAAAATATTGGTTACTCGAACTACTGCAATACAGCTAGCGCCACTACTGCCAGCTAAATAAAAGATTCAAACTACGGAAGGCACTAACTACTGATAGGCATAGTTAGCAAATGAAAGATTGTAATAGAGAACAAACAATGTATTTACCTTAATAGTCATCATAATGTATATAGCAGTTCATGACATCCAGTCTTACAAATTTCAAAACTCCGCCATTTCTCTCCCCACATCCACCACTGCTGGCGGCTCACCTCCAACTGTGCAACGCTACGCGCTGTTAACGTCCAGCTGCCCAACACTACAATGCAGACAACAATGCAAACCAGCCACGGACTGCACACAGCACAGCCAGTGATTATCATATAGAGCGCTACGTGGCGTTACCAATAAAAAAACCTGAATAGCCTACTTACAATGGTTCACTGCCTACATACGCTCTCATTTGCAGAGACGACAGTTTAGCATAGCCTTCAGTTACGTCATTTGCTATGACCTAGCAAGGCGCCATATTCAGTTACTATGTATCCTGAACAGATAATAATTGTGAATCATGTACCATCAAGAGCGACGTTTATCATTAATGGATTAAAGTTAAGTATCAAAATAATTATGGCCGCATTCTGAATTCTAATTACTTGTCATGTTCCAGACCTCACGTCAGAATAGTACTTCCCTCCTCACGCCAGCCTGCGTCAGCTAAAACGCATGCATTTCGGTCTCCACTGGTAACACGGTGTTGGCTCTTCTGCCAACCCAACATTGGCGACGAGTGTAAAAACGATGTTACAATCTATACTGCCCTGATTTCATTGTGTCATGGCTTCGCCACAATGTCCAGATGTACTGTCCGGATTGCATCGCTTACAGAATCAGCAGACACAGGCATTACTGGATGCCCTTGGACAGCTCATCCAGGGTCAACGTGCAAAGCAAAACGATACGGCAGCCACCGCTACACCACTAACGCAGCCACAACACGCACTTGCATTGGCCTTCAGACCTTTTGATGCTGCACTGGAAAGCTGGACGGAGTGGTCATGCCAATTTGGATTCCATCTCGCTGCCTACAGAATTCAAGGTAATGAGCGGCAGCCTTTTCTGTTGTCATCTGTCGGTGTGCAAACCTACCATGTGATAGTCAAATTATTTCCCCGACGCGACATAGCAACGCTGTCCTACGAAGAAATTTTGTCTGCATTAGATCCATATTTCAAACAATCAGTCAATGTAATTGTGAAACGGTATACCTTCTTTCGTACAAAGCGTATGGCAGCTCAGACTAATCGGGAGTGGGTTGCAACCTTGCAAGGCCTTACTAGGGATTGTGCTTTTGAGTGTCAATGTGGACTCCCTTATTCAGATACTATGGTACGTGATGCAGTTGCACAGAACGTTTCTGATGTTCGTATACGGGAACAGATTTTGAAACTAGTCATTCCCTCCCTTCAACAAGTGGTGGACATATTGGATTGGCAGGGCACATTTGACTTTGCTCCGGAATCATTTGAAACTTCGCCTGCCGTGTGTCAGGAAACCGGCCCGCCAGGCGAGCTGCACGGAGCATTAAACAGCCCTCGCGCCCGGCCGCGCCGCTGCCGCCAGGCTCTCAGCCACGGGTGCCGCGCAGGCAAGCAAATGCAGTGCTCAAATCATGCCCGCGGTGCGCTACTAAACATTCGCGTCACAATTGCCCGTCACGCCAAGCTATTTGCTTTTACTGTAATAAACAAGGACATGTTCAGAGTTTTTACCAGAAAAAGCTCAGATCAGAAACTCAAAACCATTTCAGGCCCGTTGCTTCGCGCCAGAATCGGAATCGAACCAAGGATACTCAGGTTCGACAAACTTCCCCCATGGAAATTCATGTCGTTCATTCCACTCCGCCCAGTGCCACTCTCTCTAACGGTGACTGTGTTCGTCCCACAAATAGTGTGCGTCGAATTCGCTGGAACTCCCATCAAGTCGCAAGTGATTTTAGACCAGTGTCAGTTCATGTTGCACCCGACAGTCCCTCTTGTCATCAGCAGGACAATAAACTTTTTATTGACTTGGACATTAACGGCAAAGTGATACCATTCCAGCTCGATACCGGAGCTGCAGTTTCACTGATTCATCAAGACACGTACAAACAGCTGCATGCCGCAAATGTTAAGTTAACTAGCTATTCAGGTCAAGAGATCCCTGTGTTAGGACAGTGCAGCCTTCTTGCAATATACAAAGGACAAACAAAACTTGTGTCATTTTACGTCCTACGTTTTTCTTCTGCAGTTAACTCGTTTGTTTTCAATTCATTTCAGTTGTTTAACTTGTCTCTAGTAAATCAGGTCCTATCAGTGAACCGGACTGTGCCTTCTCGTCTATGTGAAGAATTTGCAGACATTTTCGCACCGTGCCTCGGTTGTGCTAAGAACTATAAAGTACATTTGGAACTGAAAGTAAACGCGCAATTGAAATTTTTCAGAGCACGCAATGTACCCCACGCATTGCGTGATGAGATTGCAAAAACATTACACGATTTGGAATCACAAGGTGTAATTAAACGTGTGCATGGTTCTCTCTGGGCATCACCCTTAGTAATTTTGCCAAAACCTTCGGGAAAATTGGGACTTTGTGTGGACTTCAAGGCAACAGTGAATCCACAACTAGTAATTGCAGCTTTTCCTTTACTCCGACCAGAAGATCATTTTGACAAACTGTGCCCAGGCACATATTTTTCGAAGTTGAACATAGCAAATGCGTACTTGCAAATACCGGTGGACAAAGAATACCAGCGCGTATTGGTAGTTGTGGACGAAGAATGCCAGCGCATATTGGTAGTTAACATGCATCTTGGTTTGTACCAATTCAAACGGCTGCCATTTGGGTGTGCATCCGCCCCTGCATTGTGTCACCAATATCTATAAACTGTTTGTGCGTCCGTCCCTGCTGCAGCAAACTGTCTGGACGATATTGTGATCACTGGAAAGATGGAAGAAGATCATTTAGCCAATCTCAGAACATTATTTCAGGTCTTGCGACAAAATGGTCTTCGCTTACGGAAGGAGAAATGTGTGTTTTTTGCTCGTGACTTGCCATACCTGGGACATGTACTCAATGCCCAAGGCACACATCCCAGTCCCACGCACCTCCATGCCATACAAGACTTTCCTTCGCCGCAGAATTTGCAGCAGCTACAGAGCGTGCTGGGAAAAATTGAATATTATTACAGATATGTGCCACATGCCTCTTCCATTTCAGCTCCGCTTCATCGCTTACGCTGTAAAGGTGTTCCATTCGTCTGGACGACGGAATGCGAACGCGCCTTTCGCCGGTTGAAATCGGTGTTGCTTTCCAATACTTGCCTTACGCCATTCGATCCCCAGAAGCCCCTTTTGTTGATGGTGGATGCATCGGATTTCGGGATCGGTGCTGTGCTTGCGCACAAAGATGGTTCGCACGACTGCCCTATTGCCTTTGTGTCCAAATTGCTCTCGTCTGCGCAAAGAAATTATTCACAGATCGAGAAAGAAGCATTGGCTCTCCTATTTGGTGTTACAAAGTTTCATGACTTCTTGTATGGTCGTCACTTTACCATAACCACAGACCACAAACCTTTGACATCGATTTTTCATCTGAACAAGCCTGTACCTCCACGTACAGCTCAGAAATTCCTTCGCTGGTCTATTTTCCTCTCGCATTATCGCTACGATATCTTGTATCGGTCCACACTGCTAAGCACGGAAAAGCCGATGCGTTGTCCCGTTTGCCTGTTGCTGAGGATAGGGCATTCGATTCCTCCGAACTCGCTTGAATGTTCATTGATTCGGAAACGGATGACGTGGTCCAATCATTTCCGATTGATTTTCGTCGTGTAGCTACAGCCACAACTGCCGACCCTGACCTTGCTACCGTTCTGCGTTTTGTTGCTAAGCAATGGCCCTTGTCAAAGTCACGGATCGAGGACTCGTTGGTTCGCCGATTTTTTGCTCACAAGGAGAGACTTTTTGTTCGACGTGGTGTTTTGCTGTTGCGTTCTGATAATGATCAGTCCAGGGTCGTGGTCTCACCGTTCGTTACAGTCCTCTGTCTTAATGTTTCTCCACCAAGGACATTGGGGTATACTGAGAACAAAACAACTTGCTCGTCAGCACTGTACTTGGTTCGGAATCGAAACCGCGGCTACAAATATGTGCTCTTCTTGCGTGGTGTGTGCCGAACAACAATCAGCACCACCGCGGAGACTCTTTGCATGGCCAAAAGCCACTCTCCCTTGGCAACGCTTACACATCGATTTTGCTGGTCCCTTCCGGAATGCTCGATGGTTGGTTGTGATAGATTCATTCAGTAATTTTCCTTTTATTGTCCGGATGTCTTCCACGATATCATCTGCCACCATCCAAGCGTTATCTGCTATCTTTTGCATTGAAGGTCTTCCACAGACAATTGTTTCCGATAATGGCCCACAATTCATGTCTGCAGAATTTCAGTCATTCTGCAAAGCCAATGGTATTCAACATCTGACGTCCGCGCCGTTTTCGCTACAGTCAAACGGTGCCGCTGAACAATTGGTCAGGACTTTCAAGTCACAGATGTTGAAGTTGAAAGAGTCGCATTCTCGGAAGGACGCGTTATTGCTCTTTTTGTCCTCGTATCGCTCTCTGCTCCGATATGGTCGCTCGCCGGCTGAGTTCCTCCACGGTCGCCCTTATCGAACCTTCATGTCTTTTTTACATCCGCCGCATCCGGTTCCTGTGCAGCAGCAGACACCTGCTTTTCCCCAGGCGACGTTGTCTACTACCGCCACTACCAAGGTTCAAGGCGTTGGCTCGAAGGGCGCATTCTTCGCTAACTCGGACGCAGTATGTATCTGGTTTTGGGGGCCCCTGGTGAGGTGCGCCGGCATCTCAATCAGCTGCACCTCTGTCGTCGCACGGGATCTGCCGCTCCCCGTCTGCTTTCAGCGACGGTGCCGACCGGTCAGCGCCCCGGGGACCCATCTACTGGCTCACCTCAGCCCAGTTGTTACCGACGCTGCCTTCCATTATGCCCCATGGCGACGGGCCGCCGCCGCCTGTTCTCCCGCCGGCGACGCCCAAAGTGGACGCGTCGCTGCAGCCGCCGGGCGCCTCCCTGGGTCACGCGCCGCCGCTCGCTCCCCATGACCAGTTGTCCTCCGACATGGAACTCCTGCCCGCTCCGGACCATATGTCGTCTTCGCCCGTCGGGTGCCCCGGCATGATGGCGTTCGACCCTTCGGCCCCTCCTGTCTCTCTACGGGCGCTTACACCGCATGTTGGCGTGCACCCTGGAGTAGGTTTTCAGGCGTTCCCTAGCTCACCGCGGTCCGAATGGCAGGGTGCGAGTGGCACAGCCTCGCCTGTTATTAGGCTCCCCACCTCGTCGCATACGTCAACATGGGGTCCTCCCCACAGCGGGCGGAGGCCTTATACCACAACCGGCCGCCGATTTGCGGGGGAGGAATGTGGTGTCACCGCCAGACACCACACTTGCTAGGTGGTAGCCTTTAATTCGGCCGCGGTCCGTTAGTATACGTCGGACCCGCGTGTCGCCACTAGCAGGGATTGCAGACCGAGCGCCGCCACACAGCAGGTGTAGTCTAGAGAGACTCCCTAGCACTCGCCCCAGTTGCACAGCCGACTTTGCTAGCGATGGTTCACTGCCTACATACGCTCTCATTTGCAGAGACGACAGTTTAGCATAGCCTTCAGCTACGTCATTTGCTACGACCTAGCAAGGCGCCATATTCAGTTACTATGTATCCTGAACAGATAATATCGTGAATCATGTACCGTTAAGAGCGACGTTCATCATTAATGGATTAAAGATAAGTATCAAACTAATTACGGCCGCTTTCTGAATTCTAATTCCTTGTCATGTTCCAGACCTCACATCAGTATAGTGCTTCCCTCCTCACGCCAGCCTGCGTGAGCGAAAACGCGTGCATTTCGGTCTCCACTAGTAATACGGTGTTGGCTCTTCTGCCAACTCAACAAAAAAAATGGTTCAAATGGCTCTGAGCACTATGGGACTCAACTGCTGTGGTCATAAGTCCCCTAGAACTTAGAACTACTTAAACCTAACCAACCTAAGGACATCACACACATCCATGCCCGAGGCAGGATTCGAACCTGCGACCGTAGCGGTCTTGCGGTTCCAGACTGCAACGCCTTTAACCGCACGGCCACTTCGGCCGGCAACTCAACAAAAATAATAATTTGAGTGAGCGACAAAAACCCCACGTGTACGGGGCGACATAGTCCCAGACATTTCAAAAGACATGGCAAATCAGACCTTCGTTGAAAAAGTCAGCAATATATGTTGATACACAACTGCGTAATCTGTTCTTCTACAGATAACAATAAGAGTTTAAAGTTTTTCGTTATTTAGCATGATAAATCTTCATTAGCTAGAATGTATGGTGTAAGTGTGGGAGTATTCCATCACAATTCGCTTACCTCTACAGTTTGTTCTTCTGTCCTATCACCGAGCGAGGTGGCGCAGTGGTTAGCACACTGGACTCGCATTCGGGAGGACGACGGTTCAATCCCGTCTCCGGCCATCCTGATTTAGGTTTTCCGTGATTTCCCTAAATCGTTTGAGGCCAATGCCGGGATGGTTCCTTTGAAAGGGCACGGCCGATTTCCTTCCCAATCCTTCCCTAACCCGAGCTTGCGCTCCGTCTCTAATGACCTCGTTGTCGACGGGACGTTAAACACTCACCACCACCACCACCACCTGTCCTATCAATAATGCAACAGAAAACACCTTTACTACAAGCACATGCGGCAACATACATACTGGCACACACTGAAGGCAAACTCTCTTGATTCTGTGAGAAACCAGCCTACTGTCGCAACATTTCTTATTTCAGGCGGATTAATCCGTCTGTGCCCTAAACAGAAAATCTGTAACATACAATGGTAGACTATTAGATGGTATTTCTTCTAGCCTTGAACTTCTTTACATCCTCTTCTTCTTTGAAGACAATGTTACGGCGTCCAGATTGATCTGTTTAAGTTTCTTGCTTCTCTGAAGTATTACAGGTAACGGTGACACAAATAAAAAGATCATGTGAAATGAGGAACTCGTCAGTGACATTGGCTTATAATTATTAGAATTAATATGTTTCACATTATTGGTGAACTAAACAGAAATTGACGTCCTTTCTCTATCAAGAACGGGAAAAGACAGACAGTACAAAATCGATGAAACATCCGATAGATGTTTTTACAAAACAGAAGAAAATTAATGTTCTTTTTTTTTCTCGGCATCTCCATAGGCTTGACTACTATGGGCCTACCGCATTTTACTGTTTTCCGTAAACTACTTAGGCGAATTAATGGATAAAAATAAATAGAGGAAAATGAAACATATACTCCTATAGGTAAACCAGCATGAAGTCACAATGCAACTGCCCCGCCGCTCCCCGTCCCCTCCCCCACCGCCTCCGTACTGTGTACTGGGGTGGTCCACGATTACCGGGCGACAGTATACAGTAGAGGTGTTCTTTCTCCATACAATCATAACATATTAAATTTTATTTTCAGTCGTAACTTATTTTGTATCTTTGGCCTGACCGGGGTTTAAAATACCTTTATTGACGGCCAAATTTATTTTATGTACACCCTAGACTGGCCAGCTCTCTCTTATTTTACAGTTCTATTTATTATTATGTTTATTATTACTATAACTATTGTTCCCCTTTAGCAGAGCTATTCAACTTGAATTCATAATTTCATTTCTGGACATTTTTATTCTTTGCTTCCAAAAAACTCTTCATCGTCTCAGAATCTGCGGTCCGGTGAAGATGCTGCAGAATTCCATTCCACAATAGCAGTATTCCCCTTAGCGATTCTAACGGACCATAGGTGACATTTGACTGATGCTTCACCGCACGTAGCTACATACCACGGCGAAGTGAGGCATCTACAGCTCGGGTCCTATGCGCTCCGTCACAGTCGCCCGTCCGGCGTCGCCGAACACCGGTAAAGTTGCATGCCTCTGTACAGTCGTCGTTACACTGTCATAGCATTCCAAAGCGCGTTCACGCCAGTCACATATTCAAGGCATCTCCAGGCACCACTTGTCTTTACCATTGAAAGCAGAATAGCACAGAGCATGTTGACACACGCGTTCAACCACACGTACCCGTCCTAGCGTGACTGACACATCGCCATCTAAAACATTCTCAGTGTTATTCTTACGTCACACGCTTTGAGAAAAAAATCAGCCAAGTCCAGATCCCTGTAATTTTATAGTGCCCCAGAAATAATTAACGCTCGCTTTCTTGTTGTCTCAGCTTGTATGCGCCAAAATTCCTACCCTAACGGAACCTGTTTACCAGAATATCGCCGAATCCAGTCTTCCCCCCGGACATAACGTGATAGACTTCCTGCTCTCAACATATGCAAATTCTCTCACTGCTCCTATATCCCACCGCAATCTGTCGAGCTTTCTCATTGGCTCTTATCGAATTTATCAGTCGAATTACTAACGCCGTCGGTGTCAAAGCACCATCCACCTTTTCTTTCTGGGGCTTTCTGTCGTTATTTTGCCAATATTGCTAAATTGCACCGACAGCTCCCTTCAATCTATACACCCCCAACCTCTTCTTTCTTTCTACAGGCGCTGCAATCAGTGGTAATAAACTATTTTACACTGATCACCATTTTGCACCTACAACTAAACATCGCAAAGTTGTCTACAGGTCATCAAATACAAACGATACTCGCAAGAATATTGGAGTGTCAAATCAACCTTCAAACGGAATATATCACCGAGTGCTGTCTCGATCTAGTAAACACGCAATTCATATTCCCCACCATACTAAATCATCCCCTTTACATCAGCGAACTGAAGTCACTCTCAGGACTGATGTGCAAAGACTGGCTCGTTTCCCCTTGGCACAATCGCGTTATGTTTCCGCTTTCTTGCTCGTATTTCTACAGACATCTCCAGACTCATCGATTACAAGAACACCCGTATTGTCGCCATAATATTATACAATTTTCGCAGTACTTCTCGATATCAGGAACACAGCACTAGCCTCCCGATCGCTAACGCAACATAATGCACAAGATATAGACTGAAATTATTTCTCCACAAACACCAAACTTTAGCGAGGTGCAGCGTGCTGTAAACCATTGACTAACTAGAAACAAGTAGAGTAAATTAATAATCGCACTCTCGAATACCGAAGTCTGTCATCTAACAGATTCCAGATGATCAATATTCTTTACCATCCAACTAGGGTCTTTCCTATGTCTAAAGAACACGCAAACTTGTGTCCAACACCCCACAATCGATCTTCTCTCAACTAAATAAAGGCACCAAATGTGCAGAAGCAATCGACTTAACCATTTACATTGGAGGGAATAACGCTCCACCGCAAACGCACCATCTTCTCAAAGTTACACTTGATAACAAAAGCTGCCCAGCACATACTAAGTATTAGTTCGCTAATCGGTCGTCTAGAAGATGGTAAAGTTAACTCTGATACATTCCTACACTCCAACAGGCCTCTACGTTCGGAAGACTGCTACCAGTAACATGAGAACCCAAATCTATACCACCACAGCCTTTGCATACACGGACACATTCTAGAAAACCCCTCACATATATCCAGAATGAGATTTTCACTCTACAGCGGAGTGTGCGCTGATATGAAACTTCCTGGTAGATTAAAACTGTGTGCCGGAACAAGACTCGATCTCGGGACCTTTGCCTTTCGCGGGCAAGTGCTCTACCAACTGAGCTACCCAAGCACGACTCACGCCCCGTCCTCACAGCTTCACTTCTGCCAGTACCTCGTCTTCTACCTTCCAAACTTTACAGAAGCTCTCCAGCGAACCTTGCAGAACTAGCACTCCTGAAAGAAAGGATATTGCAGACACACGGCTTAGCCACAACCTGGGAGATGTTTCCAGAAGAGATTTTGACTCTACACTCTGCAGCGGAGTTTCATATCAGTGCACACTCCGCTTCAGAGTGAATATCTCTTCTGTTAGGATTTCTTCTAGCCCTCGTCTTTTTTTACCTACTTGATCCTCTGCTGCCTTCACTACTTCATCCCTCACGTTACCCATTCGTCTTCTACTGTATTGCTTTCTCCCATTCCTGTCAATTGTTCCTTTATGCTCTCCCTGAAACGCTGTACAACCTCTGGTTCGGTCAGTTTATCCATGTCCCATCTCCTTAAATTCCCACCTTTTTGCAGTTTTTTTTAGTTTTAATCTACAGTTTATAACATAGATTGTGGTCAGTATCCACATCTGCCCCTGGAAATATCTTTCAATTTAAAACCTGGTTCCTAAATCTCTGTCTTACCATTATATAATCTATCTGATACCTTCTAAAAATAAAGAGAAAAAATAAAACATATACCCATATAGGTAAACCAGCATGAGTTCCAATAGAAGACAAAGGTGAAGCTTCTCATTCGACCGGTTCCATGAATGCTGGAGACACTGGCAAAGATTGAAAAAGGTCATATAGAAGCAAACTAGCAACGAGTCCCCCACAATCTCAAACGCCTCCATATCACCCTGACTTCCATATAAATGACTCTTTTGGTAAAATGTCGTGCACGCCAGTACCCAGGGAATACTGTCGAAACCGACGGCAACAAGGTTCACTTGTCTGTTATGGTCAAACCGGGCAAAAATGACAATCCCCAGTCGAGGATGACTCATTTCGATATGACCAAAGAAAAACTGCGTCCAAATTAAACCCACCTGCTCCAAGATACGAGTGCCAAAGTCCTACATTTGTAATTGATTTAAAACAATGATGTAATTATGTTTGAATAACTATAGGTAGCTATAATATTAAGCAGAAAATATTTTTCTTGAAAATTTTGTTGTTTATTCACACATTTACGTTCATACTGTTTACAGATCTAATTGGAATTAATTTTTGTTTAAATTCTATTTCTTCGAGTGTTATTTATTTTTTAAACTGTTTATTGTTTGAAAAGGAAGTTATCAAAATTTTCGATAAAATAATTTTTCTTCGAAAACTGCTGGTTTCTGGCGAAGTAGCCTATTCGTACCAGCTTATTCCAACTCGTCCCTACCTGTGGTTGTTGACACAGGTGCAAGCTTTTAGGAAAAGTATTATTGGGGTTTACACATTCACTGTTTGGTGGGGAGGCTTGAGTGCCTCAGCAATACAGATAGCCGTACCGTATGTGCAACCACAACGGAGGGGAATCTGTTGAGAGGCCAGACAAACAAGTGGTTCCTGAAGAGGGGCAGCAGCCTCTTCAGTAGTTGCGGGGGCAACAGTGTGGATGATTGACTGATCTGGCCTTGTAACACTATCCAAAATGGCCTTGCCGTGCTCGTACTGCGAACGGCTGAAAGCAAGGGGAAAATGCAGCCGTAATTTTTCCCGAACGGCATGCAGCTTTACTGTATGGTTAAATGATGATGCCGTCCTCTTGGGTAAAATATTCCGGAGGTAAAATACTATCCCATTCGGATCTCCGGGCGGGGACTACTCAGGAGGACGTTGCTATCAAGAGAAAAGACTGGCGTTCTACGGGTCGGAGCGTGGAATGTCAGATCCCTTAATCTGGCAGGTAGGCTAGAAAATTTAGAAAGTGAAGTGGATAGGTTAAAGTTAGATATAGTTGGAATCAGTGAAGTTCGCTGGTAGGAGGAACAAGACTTCTGGTCAGGTGAATACAGGGTTATACATACAGAATCAAATAGAGGTAATGCAGGAGTAGGTTTAATAATGAATAAAAATATAGGAATGCGGGTAAGCTACTATAAACAGCATAGTGAACGCATTGTTGTGGCCAAGATCGATACGAAGCCCACGCCTACCACAGTAGTACAAGTTTATATGCCAACTACCTCCATAGATGACGAACAGATTGATTCAGTGTATGATGAGATAAAAGAAATTATTCAGATAGTGAAGGGATACGAAAATTTAATGGTCATGGGTGACTGGAATTCGATAGTAGGAAAAGGAAGAGAAGGAAACGTAGTAGCTGAATATGGATTAGGGGGTAAGGAATGAAAGAGGAAGACGCCTGGTAGAATTTTTTACAGAGCATTACTTAATCATAGCTAAAACTTGATTCAAGAATCATGAAAGAAGGTTGTATACATGGAAGAAGCCTGGAGATACTGGAAGGTTTCAGATAGATTATATAATGGTAAGACAGAGATTTAGGAACCAGGTTTTAAAATGTAACACATTTCCAGGGACCACAATCTATTGGTTATGAACTGTAGCCTAAAACTAAAGAAACTGCAAAAAGGTGGGAATTTAAGGAGATGGGACCTGGATAAACTGACAGAATCAGAGGTTGTAGAATGTATCAGGTAGAGCATTGACGAACGATAGGCAAGAATGGAGGAAACAAATACAGCAGATGAAGAATGGGTAGCTTTGAGAGATGAAATAGTTAAGGCAGCATAGGATCAAGTAGGTAAAAAGACGAGGTCCAACGGAAATCCTTGAGTAACAGAAGAGATATTGAATTTAATCGATGAAAGGAGAAAATACAAAAATGCAGTAAATGAATCAGGCAGAAAGGAATACAAACGTCTCAAAAATGAGATCGACAGGAAGTGGAAAATGGCTAACCTGGGATGGCTAAAGGACAAATGTAAGGATGTAGAGACGTAAATCACTAGGGGTAAGATAGATACTGCCTACAGGGAAATTAAAGAGATCTTTAGAGGAAACAGAATCACTTGCATGAATATCAGGAGCTCAGAAGGAAACCCCGTTCTAAGCAAAGAAGTGAAAGCAGAAAGGTGGAAGGAGTATATAGAGGGTCTATACCAGGGCGATGTTCTTGAGGACAATATTATGGAAATGGAAGAGGATGTAGATGAGGAGGAAATGGGAGATACAATACTGCGTGAAGAGTTTGACAGAGCACTGAAAGACATGTCGAAACAAGGCCCCGGGAATAGACAACATTCCATTAGAACTATTGACAGCCTTGGGAGAGCCAGTCCTGACAAAACTCTACCATCTGGTGAGCAAGATGTATGAGACGGGCGAAATTCCCTCAGACTTCAAGAAGAAAATAATAATTCCAATCCCAAAGAAAGCAGGTGTTGACAGATGTGAAAATTACCGAACTATAAGTTACTAAGCCATGGGTGCAAAATACTAACACGAAATATTTATAGACGAATGGAAAAACTGGTAGAAGCTGACCTCAGGGAAGATCAGTTTGGATTCCGTAGAAATGTTGGAACACGTGAGTCAATACTTACGCTACGACGTATCTTAGAAAACAGATTAAGGAAAGGTAAATCTACGTTTCTAGCATTTGTAGACTTAGAGAAAGCTTTTGACAATGTTGACTGGAATACTCTGTTTTAAATTCTGAAGGTGGCAGGGGTAAATTACAGGTAGCGAAAGGCTATTTACAATTTGTGCAGAAACAAGATGGCAGTTACAAGAGTCGAGGGACAAGAAAGGGAAGCAGTGGTTGGGAAGGGAGTGAGACAGGGTTGTAGCCTCTCCCCGATGCTATTCAATCTGTATATTGAGCAAGCAGTAAAGGAAACAAAAGAAAAATTCGGAGTAGGAATTAGAATCCATGGAGAAGAAATAAAATCTTTGAGGTTCGCCGATGACATTGTAATTCTGTCAGAGACAGCAAAGGACCTGGAAGAGCAGCTGAACGGAATGGACAGTGTTTTGAAAGGAGGATATAAGATGAACATCAACAAAAGCAAAACGAGGGTAATGGAATGTATTCGAATTAAATAGGGTGATGCTGCGGGAATTAGATTAGGAAAGGAGACACTTAAAGTAGTAAAAGAGTTTTGCTATTTGGGGAGCAAAATAACTGATCATGGTCGAAGTAGAGAGGATATAAAATGTAGACTGGCAATGGCAAGGAAAGCGTTTCTGAAGAAGAGAAATTTGTTAACATCGAGTATAGATTGAAGTGTTAGGACGTCGTTTCTGATAGAATTTGTAAGGAGAGTAGCTATGTATGGAACTGAAACGCGGGCGATAAATAGTTTAGACAAGGAGAGAATAGAAGCTTTTGAAATGTGGTATTACAGAAGAATGCTTAAGATTAGATGGGTAAATCATATCACTAATGAGGAGGTACTGCATAGAATTGGAGAGAAGAGAAATTTGTGGCACAACTTCACTAGAAGAAGGGTTCGGTTGGTAGGGCACATTCTGAGGCATCAAGGGATCATCAGTTTTGTATTGGAGGGCAGCGCGGAGGGTAAAAATCGTAGACCAAGAGATGAATACACTAAACAGATGTAGGTTGCAGTAGGTACTGGGAGATGAAGAAGCTTGCACAGGATAGAGTAGCATGGAGAGCTGCATCAAACCAATCTCCGGACTGTAGACAACAACAACAACAACAACAACAACAACAACAATGTAATTTTTGGGAATACACTTCACTAGGTAACGTATTTAAGTGACTAACTTTGCAAGACCACAGGTTAACTGAAAAAGCGAGGTAAGCCATTGGAGATGTGAAATGCTGGTAAATTAATAAGCGATGTAATAGCCAGAATGTTGATGCGTGCGTGTAAACGTGCATGCATTGTGTTGTTCAGATGGCGTGTGTCACTTTGTGGGATAGGGCTACACGCGTGTTGCACTTGAACGGTCAATACTGGGACGGGTAATACTGTCGGTGTATGTCGCCGGAGTTGTCGTCCAACCTTGGCGAAAAAAGCTTACCAGTGGTTATCAACACTAAGCTAGAAATTATGGAATCGAGCGACACACCCGACATATTAAAATTCCACGAAGTTTCTTCCACATCACTGCAGGGAAACTGTCAGTCGTGCTGGAGTAGCTCATTGGAAGAGCGCTGCATGCGCAAGCTTAGGTTCCAGGTTCGATTCTAGCATATATTTAGTCAGGAAGATCCTGAGAACACAAAGAATGTTGCATTCCTGGAAACTGAATATTCGGGTGAGGCGGCCGCCAAATGTCCTCTGTTTTCATTTATTTTCCCGAAGGTCTTCAGTGCCCAGCGTATTTTCCATCACCACAGCTGACTCCTCCATTCGTCCCTGTGCGTTACAGTAAGTACATTGTTCCTAACATCTTAAACCCAAGCAGGAGTTATATATTAACAAATATAAAAATGAATAAAGGAAAAAAGAAAAATATGTATGTATACAAGACTTACGTAGGTTGTCGACTCTAAACAAGTCGTATTTATTTTAATCACTCCAAGAAGTAGAGTGGTGAATATAAATGAGAGATAAAATGCCAGCATTTCAGTATGAAACAACTACTGGATGAAATGGAAAGTCCTCTCTAGAATGTCCTAACGGCGAATAAAAATTACTAGTTGCGTTCGGTCATTCCTATTTTTCTGAATTCTATATAAAGTTCAAAGAAGGGCAGCACGTTAGGTATTATCGCGAAATATGGGAGAGAGTGTCACTGAAATGATACATGATTTGGGATAAACATAATTAAAACAAAGAAATTTTTCGTTGCGGGAGAATCTTCTCACGAAATTCCAGTCACCAACTTTCTCCTTCGATTGCGAAAATATTAAGTTGACGCCAAAATACATAGGGAAAAACGATCACCATAATAAAATAAGGGAAATCAGAATTCATACGGAAAGATATAGGTGTTCGTTCTTACCGCGCGCTATTCGAGATTGGAATAATAGACAACTGTGAAGGTGGTTCGATGAATCCCCTGCCAGGCACTTGAAATGTGATTTTCAGAGTATCGATGTAGATGTAGATGTAATTCCGTATCATCGAAAAGATATGATTTCGTTTGATCCCGTAACATAATTCTCATATAGGAACTGCTGCTTTACATTTCTGTATGTATCACCTTTTTGTATGAAGTAACGGGTGATCAAAAAGTCAGTATCAATTTGAAAACTGAATAAATCACGGAATAATGTACATAGAGAGGTAGAAATTGACACACATGCTTGGAATGACATGGGGTTTTATTAGAACCAAAAAAATACACAAGTTCAAAAAATGTCCGACAGATGGCGCTTCATCTGATCAGAATAGCAATAATTAGCATAACGAAGAAATCAAAGATTATGTTCTTAACAGGAAATGCTCAATATTCCACCATCATTCCTCAACAATTGCTGTAGTCGAGGAACAATGTTGTGAACAGCACTTAAAGCATGTCCGGAGTTATCATGAGGCATTGGCGTCGGATGTTGTCTTTCACCATCCCTAGAGATGTCGGTCGATCACGATACGCTTGCGACTTCAGGTAACCCCAAAGCCTATAATCGCACGGACTGAGGTCTGGGGACCTGGGCAGCCAAGCATGACGGAAGTGGCGGCTGAGCACACGATCATCACCAAACGACGCGCGCAAGAGATCTTTTATGCGTCTAGCAATATGGGGTGGAGCGCCATCCTGCATTTTTGTTCTAATAAAACCCCATGTCATTCCAAGTATGTATGCCAATTTTTACCTCTCTGTCTACATTATTCCGTGGTTTATTAAGTTTTCAAATTTATACTGACATTTTGATCACCCTGTATATCGGATACGTTCTGTCTGTAACTCTAAAGATACTGCGTACTCTTACCATATGGCCTGCAAGTAATTTGTGATTATTTCTTACAATGCAGTTATCAGTTTCGCTACTGAAAAATGACAGTTATAGTTCAGTCTAGTGTAACTCTTCAAATATTCTCGTGAGCGTTACGTTTCCGATTACTCGATCATTACAGAAATTATAACAGAATCAGAAATTGGTACTGTAGTTTACAATGTTTTCTGTGTTTGTTGACGGTCGAAGCCGAGCCATTTTTTGTAAGAATAAACATTCTCCAAAGATGAGCCGCCTTCTATGAAACATTATCTGACCTCTCGGTAGCTACAAGATGTATGCACAGCTCTCAGACATTTTGCAGACCTCGGCGCTTCGCGAGTGCAAATATTGACACCAGCGTTAAGCGCCGCTTCCCTCGGTGTGCGTAGCACTCTGCATGCATTCGCTGAGTCGCTTATGATGAAGCAAAGTGTTAGATTAACGCTTTCAGAACAACAGTACACTTTACACACAGTCGCCTTCATAGCTGCACTGTCTATATAGATTACTGGGGGGGGGGGGGGGGGGGGGGCGGGGAGGACGTGTTTGAGCGGTATCATAACTTCTTTAATTATACTGTGTAATGCACTTCGAGCCGGCCGTTGTGGCCGAGCGGTTCTAGGCTCTTCCGTTCGGAACCGCGCTGCTGCTACGGTCGCAGGTTCGAATCCTGCCTCGGGCATGGATGTGTGTGATGTCCTTAGGTTAGTTACGTTTAAGTAGTTCTAAGTCTAGGGGACTGATGACAACAGATGTTAAGTCCCATAGTGCTTAGAACCATCTGAATTTGAATGCACTTCGATGATAAACATTCGGGCGTCAATGAATATCTTACGGTTTGGTGAGAATATTGCCTCTAGAGCAGCTTCGGCAACAAATTAAGTCAGTATTACCACCGGAATAATAAAAACAATTACTATTCACTTAGCTCTAATAGGTGAAATTGTAAGCTAAGAACTGTTAAAGTATTGGAGCTTACATCACGTTGTTTCATGACTGCGAATTCGTTTTCAAGGAATGCCAACGTTTCCCTCCGCTGCTGCATCCACAGAGAGACGATCAAGTAAATGATCAATAGTCGTATAAGTACACGTCTCACTACACATGACCTCTACACGCTTAGGTGTGTTTGTCATTAAAGAAAATACCTCTTAGTGTGCACAAGGGCTTGGGAGCACTGAAAGGATCCATGTTTCCTTCTCTGACGAGTCACTATTACGCACTTACTTTGAAATTTGGCGCCTGTATTTCAGTGGAGCATGGAACGCAAAGTAGTCCCACATCCGCTGGTGCAACCTCTCCGGGTAGTGGCACCGCAAACTGATGGTATGTGCAGACTCTGGCATTATCATACGTTCACTCCTGACCCTGAACCGATACAATTATTTGACGGCTCGAAGGTAAATAGACTTTTCTCTAATGTACAGCAATTCTTTCCTGTTTGTGAACGACGATGCTCGCAGAAACAGAGCACAGATAGTAGAAACATGGAATTAATTTAGGACGTCCACTCAAATTTGAATGCTAATGTGCACGTTTTCGTTTTTATTATGAAACGTATTGCTACTAGCTGAGCACCTCTCAAGACGATCGCAAAGTTGAAGACTGCTTTCTCGAATAATGAGGGGCAAGAACCTTTCTCGAATTGATCAACCAGTTATTTGCATTTATCTCACGTGGATGCTATAGCATGTTGACCACTTCCAATAATGGCAGGCTATACCTTTTTATAATATTTAATATAGGTGATAGCTATTGATACTTCGATGTACGTCATTCTTAAATAATTAACGTTGTTACGCCTCAGGACGGGATACCCCGTTGGCGCTAAAAAAACTGTCCAAGTCCTACCTTGGCAGGTCCCAGAAGGCGAACTGCCTGTCTCAGTGACCAGTAGTCTGCCAGCTAGAGGGAAATGCCAAGCGAGTTATTGCAAACACGGAAGCTATCGCGACATAGGGGAACAACCAAACGCCCAAGTCGCCAAGAGAAGCGTAATGACATCATGGAAAACGAGAGATGTCTTCGTACTATTGACAAACCAGAGTTTCATAATGAAGGCTAGAGATAATGCAACAATAAATAATCGGGCATCGAACCAGCAGAAAAGAGCCTCTGAAAAGTGAAGGTGCGAAATCGTGAAGCCACCAGGAGGGCTGACAGTGAGGTAAAACCAAGACACATGATGCCATTTTTTCCACCGCTGCAGAGCGCACCCTTCTTAAGAAATGTCTGATTCCTGATTATTGAGTGATGACTGTCATCCGCCCAGTGATTAGTCTCAGCCCTTATATGTCTGCAGCTTTCCATTGTCAGGGAATGCTGTGGAGGTCAACCCTCAGTACGCCTAACTGTCTTCAATCGTGTGTGGAACCACGAGTCTGGCTGGAAGATGCTGCTGCCATCAGCACTGCCAACTACCGAAACAACGCTGCTGGGTTCAGAGACCGCCATCACTCTGCAGGCCTGCTGGAGGTTTGACCTGTGCGACCTGGACGCTGCCCACCGCTGCTGCTCATCCCGGCAGACATCGATGCTACTGGCTACTGCCTCCTAACATCTACATCTACATGGTTACCCTGCAATTCACACTTAAGTGCCTGGCAGAGGGTTCATCGAACAATTTTCATACTACCATAGCAGTCTTGAATGGCGCGTGGGAAAAAGGAGCACGTACATCTTTTCATTCGAGCTTTGATTTCTCTTATTTTATTATGATGATCATTTCTCCCTACGTGGGTGGGTGTCAACAAAATATTTTTGCATTCGGAAGAGAAAGTTGGTGATTGGAAATTTCGTAAATAGATCTCGCCGCAAAGAAAACCGTCTTTGTTTCAGTGACTGCCACCCCAACTCGCGTATCATATCAGTGACACTCTCTCACCCCTACTGCGCGATAACAGGAAACAAGCTGTCCTTCTTCGCACTTTTTCGATGTCCTCCGTCAATCCTACCTGGTAAGGATCTCACACGGCGCAGCAGTATTCCAGCAAGGACGGACAAGTGTAATTTAGGCTGTCTCTTTAGTGGGTTTGTCGCATCTTCTAAGTGTTCTGCCCACAGTATTATCTATGTGGTCTTTCCAATTTAAGTTGCTTGTAATTCCTAGGTATTTAGTCGAATTGACAGCCCTTAGATTTGTGCGATTTATCGTATACCCAAAATTTATCGGATCTCTTTTAGTACCCATTTGGATGACCTCGCACTTTTCTTTGTTTAGTGCCAATTGCCATGTTTCGCAATTTACAGAAATTCTCTCTAGGTCATCGTGTAATCGGAATTGCTCGTCTGATGATTTTACTAGACGGTAAATTACAGCATCATCTGCAGACAATCTATGGGGGCTGCTCAGAATATCACCTAGATGATTTATGTAAATCAGGAGCAGCAGAGGGCCTATGACATTACCTTGCAGAACGCCAGAAATCACTTCTGTTCAAAAAATGGCTCTGAGCACTATGGGACTCAACTGCTGTGGTCATCAGTCCCCTAGAACTTAGAACTACTTAAACCTAACCAACCTAAGGACATCAAACACATCCATGCCCGAGGCAGGATTCGAACCTGCGACCGTAGCGGTCGCACGGTTCCGGACTGCGCGCCTAGAACCGCGAGACCACCGCGGCCGGCACTTCTGTTCTACTCGATGATTTACCGTCTATCACTACGAAATGTGACCTCTCTGAGAGGATAACACGAATCCACGCAACTGAGACGATACTCCATATGCACGCAATTTGATTAATAGTCGCTTGTGAGGAACGGTATCAAAAGCCTTCTGGAAATCTAGGAATATGGAATTGATCTGAGATCCCTTGTCGACAGCACTCATTACTTCATGGGAATAAAGAGCTAGCTATGTTGCACAAAAACGGTATTTTCTGAATCAGTGTTGGTTATGTATCAATAAGTCACTTACTTCAAGGTGATTCATAATGTTCGAGTACCGTATATACCCCAAAATCCTGCTGCAAATTGAGGTCAGTGATATGGGTATATAAATCAATGGGTTACTCCTATTTCCTTTCTTGAATATTGGTGTGACCTGTGTAACTTTCCAGTCTTTAGGAACAGACCTTTCGTCAAGCCGAAACGGGAGCTGAGAACCGACACCTGTCAGCCAGTGAATACTTCGGGTGGACGTGGGTCGAGACTCCTGAGTGCAAATCTTCAACGTCCATCAAAGCACTTCAGAGACCGATACGCAGAGGTGTAGGCCACCAGATTCCGCGGTCGGTAGCCACCCGTGACGCAGCAGTCACTACATGACGCTTTTTGGGGCTGGTCGTATTGCTGCGAGTCGAGCGCCTGCTGGCTTCCCTCTGCTGATGCACTGTTCTGCCAGCTCGTCTGAGTTGTGACGTTTCGGTAGAAAATCCTATATTACTGCCCAATAAATGTGTTATTGTCAATAACGTTTTCTTGGTGCTCTCGAGCGTAAGTAGCATCTCACTACTGCATCCCACAGAGCTCTCTCGTGATTGCCGCTCGGTATAGCCGAGCGGTTCTAGGCGCTACAGTCTGGAACCGCGTGACCGCTACGGTCGCAGATTCGAATCCTGCCTCGGCCATGTATGTGTGTGATGTCCTTAGGTTAGTTAGGTTTAAGTAGTTCTAAGTTCTAGGGGACTAATGACCACAGATGTTAAGTCCCATAGTGCTCAGAGCCATTTTTGAGCTCTCTCCTGACGACTCTAAGAGTCTGGGTTTAGATCTTTATAACATTTAGGGCAAATGCCATAATACCACAGTGATATCGTTGGGAAGGTGTTAGTGGTTGTAGTTTCTGGTTATTTTATTCCCACTGTCTACAGGTATTTAAATGTATTGTGTGTATGAGAATAATGTGCGTCTGTGTTGGGAGATGTTTATTCATGATTGTTGTATGGGAAATTATCAATTGAAAGGAAGGGAGATGGAAAAGTAATACGCTTTATTATAGCCTACACCTGACATGGAACATCACTGGGCAGCTGAGTTGCATCTGCTTGCTAACAGCCGTCAATTTCACCCTACTTTCTGAGACACTGTGAGCTTTTGGCTACGTAATCTTGCAGAGTGAGGAATTGTGGAGCACTAACGGTTTTCCCTTTGCTGCACAAAATCTGCAGACGGTAATTTGTTTCAGATGGACTCTTCCGAGTTAACCACCAGCATGCCAGCAGCTTTAAGTAGATCAATGTTGGAGACTACTGTATCAACTAAATCTGGAAAAAAATTAATATAAATCGCAAACAGCTGTCTGTCTTAATGGAAGTATCACTGGGGAACAATTTCTAGTGGGTATATGTGTAGCAGGGGCTAAAACAAAGGGCAGTTTCTGCATAATAGCAATACAACATAGTAAGAGGCAAATCATATTAACCCTGCATCGACTAAAGTCGACAGAAAATTTAATATACGGTATAAAGCGTGTCTCTTACCTCCAGCCGGGACTCGTACAGGATGCCATCCGATCACAGAAGACATTCGCCGGCGCATACCAGCCGTTAAAGACGTATCTTCAAATCACAGTAATATGGTATACTTTGGAGAAGCAAACTCTGCACCATACGTGACTTTTAAAACTTAGATACTTGCTACAGTGGAACATTACGTCTGCAAATGGCCTACAATGAATTAAGACGTTGGAAATTAGCTTGCTCAATAACTTCAATGGGATTACATGCCAAAAGTTCTGTGAATGTTCACGTTGAGACTGTGTGATGACCAGAGATAGTACGATTTAAGTCATTAACGTGTGGAAACTCTTCTAAGTGGGGTTCATCAGTCTTCTAACTTCCCCTCGTAATCTCTAGGTAGCACGTATACCCTGTGTACTAATTTATTTGTTCCAATCTTCTTCCCGAAACTCCTACAGGTTTTTCCTTCTATGGATCCCTTTAGCACCATGGAATATATTCGCTGCTATCTTCATACGTGTCCTATCATCCTGTCTCTTATTCTAGTCAGTGTTATCCATATATTCATTCCTCTTTTTCTTCTTCTTCTTCTTCTTTTGTTCTCAAAAACAGACTGGTCGGCAGCAACTCTCGTTCTGGATGTTGTCCTATCTTTTGCAAGTCTCTTGAATTCCAGGAATATT
This sequence comes from Schistocerca nitens, assembly GCF_023898315.1. Lineage (NCBI taxonomy): Eukaryota > Metazoa > Arthropoda > Insecta > Orthoptera > Acrididae > Schistocerca > Schistocerca nitens. Next base: position 253,914,754 of record NC_064618.1, read on the forward strand.
GTGAACTTCAAATCTTGTTTTATTTTACTGATATACTAAAGACTTGGTCTTCCTTCTGCATTATTATCAAGCATTTTCCTTCTGTTAATTTCATAATGGTTTAGGTGTCCAACATTTAAGTCTCTCCGTTACTTGAGAGTCCACCACAACGGCCTTTGCTCTCCCTTGCTGTTGAAGACTTCCTGATTGGTCATTCCCTAAGTCCATGAAATATTTATGACTCTTGTCTCAAACCATACCTCAATAGTCTGTAGTTCTTCAAGATTCTTCAAGTTACTGACTTTCTTCAAACCCTTTCCATCCAGACGTAGATTTGCTCCTATCGGAATTTGAATACATAGAAAAATTACAGTTTTCCTCTTATTTTTTTCATATTATATCGTTCTGAAAATGCCTGGTTCATGCCTTGTATAGCTTCCAAATGCGTTTATTTCGCACAGCAGTTTTGGAGTATTTCCAATCCAAACAATCCATTTGAGGTTTGCACATTTAAAAGTATCATAGATCAATGCTCTCAATTGCCGCTTACACACTGATTTCGTAATCCCAAATGAATTGTTTCGACTGAAAGGGCGCTAGAATAGGGATAACTCAATATACAATTTTTTGTTTCTATAATCCGCTTTAGTGAGCAGGTTCCACAAAAAACAAAAACAATCAAACACACGCTAGTCCCGTAGATAAAATAACTTTATTCAGAAACACAAGCGAACAACAGAAAAACAAAGTTTTTGTGTAGCTATCTCTAGTTATTGTCTGCGACAATATTACTGGATGTTTCAGGAACACAAAATTTTGCAGTAGTTATAGGAGCACTAACAATCCCCAGTGATTATTGAGAAATATACCACGGAACTCAGAAACCTTTTCGTAATCATGCGATTTAAGAACACATAACCAATAAGCAATAAGCAACAACAGCCCATCCACTTACACTGCACACTCAAAAGACACCAACCACAAAATACCTTATACTGATGAATCACTACAAATATTACATAAGTTACAGAACGGTAAATCATGGATGTGATGAAAGAAATTGAAATTTACATTCCTCTAAAAGGCCAAGCAGACAGAGTTTTAAATGAACAAAACTACCTGCAAAATGGACAATTCCTAGACAACTTTTTACCAGTTCTACGACGAAGCATTAGAGAACCAAGACTGTATAATTATCGCTATACTCATTAATAAATATGACTGTAATCCGAGAGGTCGCACAATCATAAAGCAGTCTCCTACATTGATCTACTTAAAGCTGCTGGCATGCTTGTGGTTAACTCGGAAGTATCCGTTTGAAACAAATTACCGTTTTACTCAATTTTCATGGTTTTCAGAACTGTTTCATTAGAGTACTGTAACTGACTTTACATATGAGACCTTTGTAAGACTACTCAAGAATGACCTGCTCCTACAACAACAGAAGAAATATTTGCAAGCTGTCTTAAGGAAATTACATACAGTCATATTTACACCAATGATGAACGACAATTAAATGTAATTGAGAACAAAGACATATATATATATATATATATATATATATATATATATATATATATATATATATATATATATATATATATATATATATATATATAATAGAGGGAAACATTCCACGTAGGAAAAATATATCTAAAAACAAAGATGATGTGACTTACCAAATGAAAGTGCTGGCAGGTCGACAGACACACAAACGAACACAAACATACACACAAAATTCAAGCTTTCGCAACAAACTGTTGCCTCATCAGGAAAGAGGGAAGGAGAGGGAAAGACCAAAGGATGTGGGTTTTAAGGGAGAGGGTAAGGAGTCATTCCAATCCCGGGAGCGGAAAGACTTACCTTAGGGGAAAAAAGGACGGGTATACACTCGCACACACGCACATATCCATCCACACATATACAGACACAAGCAGACATATTTAAAGACAAAGAGTTTGGGCAGAGATGTCAGTCGAGGCAGAAGTGCATAGGTAAAGATGTTGTTGAATGACAGGTGAGGTATGAGTGGCGGCAACTTGAAATTAGCGGAGATTGAGGCCTGGTGGATAACGAGAAGAGAGGATATATTGAAGAGCAAGTTCCCATCTCCGGAGTTCGGATAGGTTGGTGTTAGTGGGAAGTATCCAGATAACCCGGACGGTGTAACACTGCGCCAAGATGTGCTGGCCGTGCACCAGGGCATGTTTAGCCACAGGGTGATCCTCATTACCAACAAACACTGTCTGCCTGTGTCCATTCATGCGAATGGACAGTTTATTGCTGGTCATTCCCACATAGAATGCATCACAGTGTAGGCAGGTAAGTTGGTAGATCACGTGGGTGCTTTCACACGTGGCTCTGCCTTTGATCGTGTACACCTTCCGGGTTACAGGACTGGAGTAGGTGGTGGTGGGAGGGTGCATGGGACAGGTTTTACACCGGGGGCGGTTACAAGGGTAGGAGCCAGAGGGTAGGGAAGGTGGTTTGGGGATTTCATAGGGATGAACTAAGAGGTTACGAAGGTTAGGTGGACGGCGGAAAGACACTCTTGGTGGAGTGGGGAGGATTTCATGAAGGATGGATCTCATTTCAGGGCAGGATTTGAGGAAGTCGTATCCCTGCTGGAGAGCCACATTCAGAATCTGATCCAGTCCCGGAAAGTATCCTGTCACAAGTGGGGCACTTTTGTGGTTCTTCTGTGGGAGGTTCTGGGTTTGAGAGGATGAGGAAGTGGCTCTGGTTATTTGCTTCTGTACCAGGTCAGGAGGGTAGTTGCGGGATGCGAAAGCTGTTGTCAGGTTGTTGGTGTAATGCTTCAGGGATTCCGGACTGGAGCAGATTCGTTTGCCATGAAGACCTAGGCTGTAGGGAAGGGACCGTTTGATGTGGAATGGGTGGCAGCTGTCGTAATGGAGGTACTGTTGCTTGTTGGTGGGTTTGATGTGGACGGACGTGTGAAGCTGGCCATTGGACAGGTGGAGGTCAACATCAAGGAAAGTGGCATGGGATTGTTGTCAGGTTGTTGGTGTAATGCTTCAGGGATTCCGGACTGGAGCAGATTCGTTTGCCACGAAGACCTAGGCTGTAGGGAAGGGACCGTTTGATGTGGAATGGGTGGCAGCTGTCGTAATGGAGGTACTGTTGCTTGTTGGTGGGTTTGATGTGGACGGACGTGTGAAGCTGGCCATTGGACAGGTGGAGGTCAACATCAAGGAAAGTGGCATGGGAACATACACATTACATCATAAACTTCTTCTTACTACAACATATCATTTGTGATTTTCAACATATAGCCGTCCTTTAAATTTTCTGTAGTCTTGTTATTCAACAGTAAACATCGGCACCTGGGCCATTACATCTCCTCATAAACACTCACTACACTTTCTAGTGTTTATATACAATAGGAACTAAACAATATGTGTTACCGGCGCAATGCCGTCCATCTATACACAAGACACGTTTTGCATCTAATATCAGCGCAGTGCAGTCCACTTTTACCTAATAACACTCACATTTTTTTCATCAAACATCAGCGCAGTCGCCCGGGTTCCCGGGTTCGTTTCCCGGCGGGGTCAGGGATTTTCTCTGCCTCGTGATGGCTGGGTGTTGTGTGATGTCCTTAGGTTAGTTAGGTTTAAGTAGTTCTAAGTTCTACGGGACTGATGACCATAGATGTTAAGTCCCATAGTGCTCAGAGCCATCAGCGCAGTGCCATGCACTTTTACCTAATAGGGCTCACATTTTTTTTTCTTTAGTTATGCCAGCACTAGGTCGTCTATATATATTGTTTACTATTACATAATTCATAAACACTCTAAATGATATCAGCATATAAGTGTCCTTACATAAAATTGATACACAGATGTTACATAGTTTTACAATATACACAATGTTACATTCGACATAATAAAATAATATTTATACAGTCTTTGTTACTTCTATGGTGACTAAAGGGCTTTCATTTGAATTGTCTCCTCTCTCGGCTAGTGTTCCTAACCTTGACTCATTAGTCAGTGCACTCTCGCACCACCTGTTAATATTTTGCCATTACGCATTAGGCGTGACTCATCCCAGCCGGTGCTTACTTTCATTCAAGTTAAAAATGGCGCGCGATGCACCGCTATCTTACGTCTACAAATTGACAATGGAAATGATACGAGAATAGCTCTCGTTTAATGCCTCAGGTTTTATATTCATTTCATTTGATAACTTAACTAGGTATTCAAATTTGGTTTACTGGTCTTTTGAGAGAACTGAAGATACCCTAGATCGTGATAACAGGGAAAAATAGGGAAACAAATCCTGTTGCTTTAATTCGGTTGTAGTTTATTATGGACACTGCTGCTCAAACGTGTAAACACTACGACTACAACAAACATTTCTCATGTGCTTTACGCATTTGTATTTCAGTACCTATTATTGTCTGCGTCCTACGAGATTCATGTTTTGTGTTCATTAGCTGTGTAGGTAACATTTCTACGTCGTGATGCAATTAATAATAATACTTCGGTGGAAATACCTCGCCTATTAATCTCTAAATATGTGGTCAACTATGACGTCCCCTATTACCTTCCTATTCCCTATTATCATATACGAGTAGTCGACTTCTCTGGTCGATCCAAAACTCTTTCATTATCATTTTAACTGTGGTTGGACTCATCATAGCCTAAATATATACCGGTATGTGTATTGTAGCAGAAACCTAATCACTGCTTGGAATCACTCACAGACCATCTACCAGTTGTTGCTAATAAAGTTTAATCTAATCGTCTCAGGACCATTGCGTACTGTTCGTTGTAATTGTGCCCACTTACTTCGTTTGACGCCAATCCTCTTCCTCTGTGTGAGCTGCAAGCTAGCTAAATACAGAAATTTAGAAGATCGTTTTCTCCGTATATATGCATATGTAATTTCTTTGTGTTTCAGAGCATGTATAAAAATTATCTGTTCATAATTTATAGAGTGTTCTGCTGCCTGTATGGATGATGATTTTAGGTCTTATAGCCTAGGTTCTGTGCTTGTTTCGCAAACTTTATGCTGCATGTTATGTTTTGTGATACATAAGTGTAGCCTATGATCGGTTGCTTAACCATTCAATTAGCACATCTTTCGTTTCAGTTGATCCCTTTTCGTCTCTTCTTTTATTTTTTGAATAGAGAAGAAGGATAGATGACAGATTTTAGTTCAGAGTGATGAAGAGGGAAGAACTAACAGCGTGAGAAGAAAGGAAGTAAACTGTTAGTTAACTCGGGTACCTGGTAGGCATCAGCTACCTAGAAATGCAAAGAGTGCTTTAGCCTCCCTGAGGTTTTTCGTCGTGCTATTCCTGTATGAGTCACGGTGGATGCGGCGGACTGCACACCACCTGTATTTACGCCAGCCTACCGGCACTTGTCTGAAAGCACATCCGGTCATTCTAATATAAACAGGAGGTTGTTAACATCACTCTTGCTGACATGAATTAGTTTGTCCTCTACAGACACTGGAAACTTACGAACCATCATTTCTACTAAGTTAGATTCATGTAAAGGGTCGATTAGATACTGGTTCTTTTCCCACTAGTGCTGAAGGTACTGTACCACCTGCTGCTTGTACCTCACTCTACTTTTGTACCATATGCCACTTCATGTGCATCAAGCTGTATCAATGCGAGCTTCTAGCAAGCCAGGAATATCACGCAACGGAAGTGGAATGTGGAATGGATGTCTCGTCCAATCAGCGTTCAGCATACCGACAGATACTGTATTATGTCTTAGCTACCAGAGCTTTTAATTATCCATTGCCGAGGAGAGCAGTTTTGGATACTCTTGTACACAGAGCAAAAACATTTTCTGACGATGGCCACTTGGATTAAGAAATTGTTCATCTGAAGTATGTGTTCCGAAAGACTGGCTGTGGTTCAAGTGATACAAAGCCAGCGTCCTCCACGAAAAGAAAAGTGAAAATGTTGAATATTCACATGTTGAACCACGGATCGTATTCCTTCCTTCTGCAGTGCTACATCCAACAAAATGGGCAGTCCTGAGAAGACGAAGTATAAGACCTATTTTCCGACCTCGTAAGAAGATAAAGGAGATGCTGCGCCCTGTTAAGGACAGTCTCGGCCTCAGGATAACTGGGATATATAACATTCCTCGTGACTGCGGAAGCAATTATATCGATCAGCCCATCCATACCGTTTTCGACAATCGTGCAGAACATCAACGGCATTTTAATAATTGATAACGAGAAATCTGCAGTTGTTGAGAACGGCCTTATGAACACAAAAAATGGTTTGAAGACACAAATGTTTTGTCGCAAGGCACCAGCACACTAAGATTCTGCAATTAAAGAGGTTGTAGGAATAAATATAGATATAATCTTAGTGTGCATGGAAGCATGAGTATTTTTTCCTGTCGCTCTACGCTGTACCAAGATGCCGTGTTTTCCTAGATCCATCTAGGGTTACGTACTTCCGTAAGAAGCCAAATATCCCAATCACGTTGACTACAACAGCATACCTTTTAATCTGTATCTAGAACAAAAATGAAGACATTTAAAAACTCTCACCGGAGCTCAGGTTTAATTCTTCTTCTGGCATTTCGTCAACAAAGGGTTATCCTTTGTCTTTTCGTTTCTCTATGCTGCAAGTTGTTACATTCAGTTCCAATATTTCCTGCTACTTTGTTACTTTCTACGTGAATAGTATCCTAACTATGTCCAATTCTTTATTTCTACAATTAAACTCTTAATAATGCACACTCAGTATCTATTGTGGCTTCCCTTGCTTGAAACACAACGTTACTTATGGTTATTGCTGCTAATAATTTGTACCACACTGAAGATACACTGATCAGCAGGAACATTATGACCGCCTACCTGACAGTCAGTATGTTCACCTTTGGAACGGATAACACCGGCGACTCGTCGTGGAACGGAAGCCATGAGCCCTTGGTAGGCCACTGCAGGGAGCTGGCATCAAATCTACACACACAAGTTGTGAGTGGGCTGCTTCTGTGTTGGCAGCGCTATGTAAAGCTTTGCATTGTATCTCTGACTGCACTTTGTAAAAGACGCTGTGGCTGGTCAGACTCGCTGGTGGAAGTTAATTTCCAGTACTGTTGGGCAGTTGGAAGTTCGTCGCCAGCAGTGATGGAAGTACTATTGTGCAATTGGAGGTGAACAGTCAGCAGTGATGGATGTTAAATGTGAGAAGTTAGCATTGATGGAGGGTAGAGGGCTGAAGCGTTAGCGTAGGCTAACAATCTGGAAGTATCCGACTTGGAGACTGAAAATTAGTCATTATTATACATCTTTGTACTGTATGTTAATGACGATTTATATTCGTGTTTGAACTGGACATCACATTATTAAGGTAAAAAAAAATACATTATTTGGTTTGCAACAAAAACTTTCCTGTGCTAACCGCATGCCTATTAGTAGTTAGAGGCTTTAGTAGTTAGAATCTTTTATTTAGCTGGCAGTATTGCCGCTCGCTGTATTGCAGTAGTTCGCGTAATGAAGATTTTTGTGAGGTAAGTGCTTCATGAAATATATAGGTTATTGTCAGGATTGCTTTTTATTCAGCGCCATTCTTTTGTATTAATTATTTGAAGTCAGGTTGTTACTTTTTTGAGCAGTCAGATTGCGTTGCGCTAGAATATTGTGGGTCAGTGTTGACACGATAAGAAAAAGTAAAGAGAAAGTGCGCTCAATACGCTCAGTTTTACTCGGCTGTTTTAGAATCAAGTAATGTAGAAGTTTCATCTTCTCAGTCATTCAGCAATTTAAGTAAGATTCACACATTTAAATAAAGAAGTTTTAAAGTCACCTAATCCTCTTAAATTCCGGGGAGGGAGGCGGTGACCTCCGACGCCACGTTAAACCACATCCCACATCAATCGGGTTCAGATCTGGCGAGTTAAAGTAAAGAGAAAGTGCGCTCAATACGCTCAGTTTTACTCAGCTGTTTTAGAATCAAGTAATGTAGAAGTTTCATCTTCTCAGTCATTCAGCAATTTAAGTAAGATTCACACATTTAAATAAAGAAGTTTTAAAGTCACCTAATCCTCTTAAATTCCGGGGAGGGAGGCGGTGACCTCCGACGCCACGTTAAACCACATCCCACATCAATCGGGTTCAGATCTGGCGAGTTAAAGTAAAGAGAAAGTGCGCTCAATACGCTCAGTTTTACTCAGCTGTTTTAGAATCAAGTAATGTAGAAGTTTCATCTTCTCAGTCATTCAGCAATTTAAGTAAGATTCACACATTTAAATAAAGAAGTTTTAAAGTCACCTAATCCTCTTAAATTCCGGGGAGGGAGGCGGTGACCTCCGACGCCACGTTAAATCACATCCCACATCGATCGGGTTCAGATCTGGCGAGTTGGGAGCCAGCACATCTTTGGTACTCGCCACTGTGTTCCTCTAACCACTCCATCCATCACACTCCTGGAATTGTGATATGGCCCATTATTTCGTTGAAATATGCCACTCCCTCCTGGAAACATGAACGTTAGGAAGGGGTGTACGCAGTCTTCAGCCAACGCACGATACTCTTTGAGATCGTGGTGCCTTGCACGAGCTCGACCCATAAACGCCCAAGTGAATGTTCACCAGACGTAATAGAGCCGCCGTCAGCTTGCCTCCGTCCCGCAGTACAGGTGTCAAGGAGCTGTTCCGCTGGAAATAGGACGGATTCGCGCTCTCCCATCGGCATGATGAAGGTGTCGCAATTCATCAGACCTGCAACGCTCTGTCGCCGCGCCAACGTCCAGTGCCAATGGTCACGTGCCGATTTCAGTCGTCGTTGCCGATGGGGTGTTAACATTGGTACTTGCATGGGTCGTCAGCTGCGGAGGTCCATCGTTAGGAGTGTTCGGTGCATTGAGTGTTCAGAAACACTTGTTCCCGGCCCAGCATTAAAGTCTGATGTTAGGTCCGCCATAGTTCACCGCCTGCCCTGTTTGAGCAGAATGCCCAACCTAGGATGTCCGACGTCTGTGATGACGTGTGGCCGCCCAGCCCCACGACATCTGGACATGGTTTCACTATGGTTTCGCTAAGTGTCGAAGACACTCACCACAGCACTTCTCGAACACAAGCCGAGTCGTGCAGTTTCCGAAATGCTCGTGCCGAACCCCCGAGCCCTCAGTCAAACTCAGACAGATCGCGCGCCTTTCCCATTCAACGCACGGGGAGCACGCTATCTGATACGACGTGCATTGTGTGTGTATATGATTGGTATTGCGGAGACGTGACTTAGCCACAGGATGTTCCCAGAACAAGATTTTCACTCTGCAGCGGAATGTGAGCTGGAATGAAGATTTCTTGTAGATTGAAGCTGTGTGCCGGACCGAGACTCTATCTCCAGAACTTTGCCTTTTGCGGGCAAGTACTTTACTGACTCTCACCATCCCTTCTCACAGCTTTACTCCACTAGTACCCAATCTCCTACCTACCAAACTTCACTTCCTTTCTTGCAGGAGTGGTAGTTCTGCAAGTTTCGCAGGAGAGCTTCTGTGAATTTTGGAAGGTAGGAGTTCTAGTGGCGGAAATAAAGCTATCAGAAGGAGTTGTTAGTCTTGCTTGGGTAGCTCAGTCGTCAGAGCAGTTGCCCGTGAAGGGCAAAGGTCCCGAGTTCGTGTCTCTGGCCAGCACACAGCTTAAATACGATATAAAGTCTCATTCCACCAGAAGTGTCTCTGTAGTATACAGAGAAGTTGCAGCATTAGAGAATTGTAGCAAAATGCAGGAAGATCTGCAGCGGATAGGCACTTGGTGCAGGGAGTGGCAACTGGCGCTTAACATAGATAAATGTAATGTATTGCGAATACATAGAAAGAAGGATCCTTTATTGGTAGCGGAACAAACACTGGTAGCAGTTACTCCTGTAAAATATCTGGGAGTATGCGTATGGAACGATCTGAAGTGGAATGATCACATAAAATTAATTGTTGGTAAGGCGGGTACCAGGTTGGGATTCATTGGGAGAGTCCTTAGAAAATGTAGTCCATCAACAAAGAAGGTGGCTTACAAAACACTCGTTCGACCTAAACTTGAGTACTGCTCATCAGTGTGGGATCCGTACCAGATCGGGTTGACGGAGGAGATAGAGAAGATCCAAAGAAGAGCGGCGCGTTTCGTCACAGGGTTATTTGGTAACCGTGATAGCGTTACGGAGATGTATAGCAAACTCAAGTGGCAGACTCTGCAAGAGAGGCGCTCTGCATCGCGGTGTAGCTTGCTCGTCAGGTTTCGAGAGGATGCTTTTCTGAGTGAGGTATCGAATATATTGCTTCCCCCTACTTATACCTCCCGAGGAGATCACGAATGTAAAATTAGAGAGATTCGAGCGCGCACGGAGGCTTTCAACAGTCGTTCTTCCCGTGAACCTTACGCGACTGGAACAGAAAAGTAAGGTAATGACAGTGGCACGTAAAGTGCCCTCCACCACACACCGTTGGGTGGCTTGCGGAGTATAAATGTAGATGTAGATGTAGATGTAGATGAAGATCTGTTGCCGAATGAAAAATTCATTCTGCTTTTAACGAATGACTGACCAGTCGATAGAAGGTCGGTGGTCGTAATGGTTTGGATGATCAGTGTATAAAGACACGTTGAAATAATTTCTAATACTTCTGAATGCCTTTTTAGTTCAGTACGTGCATCCGAAGTCAAACCGAAATTAACAGCAAGTTCAGTCCAGCTTTTTAATCCTGGAAAATGATAAGCGAATGGGAGTACAGCGTATATCTATATCTACACCTACATCTACATCAACATATATACTCCGCTAGCCACCAAGCGGTGTGTGGCGGAGGGCACTATTTGCGCCAAAGTCATATTTGCCTCCACACCCCCACCCCCCCTTCCCAAACACACACACCGTTCTATTCGCGGATCGCGCGAGGGAAAAACGACTGTCTGAACGCCCAAGTACGAGCTCTAATTTCCCTTACTTTGAATGGTGATCATTGAAAATTTGAAAGTTAGTGGTAATGATATATGCCCTACATCCTCGGAGAATATCGGATTTTGGAATTTAGTGAGCAGCCCATTCCGTTTAGTGAGTCGTCTATCTGCAAGTGTGTCCCACTTTAAACCTTCTATGAGATTTGTAACGCTCTCGTGATGGCTAAATGTACCAGCCACGAATGTTGCCGCTCTTCTTGGACCTTCTCAATCTCTCGAATCAGACCCAACTAGTAAGGGTCCCACACAGACGAACAATACTCTAATACTGGATGAACTAAAGTATTGTAAGAAATTTCCTTTGTTAGAGGACTGCTTGCTTCAGGATTCTACCAATAAACCGCAATCTAGAGATAGTCTTACCCGTTAATTGTGCAATCTGATCGTTCCATTTGAGATCATTTCGAATAGTCACACCCAGATACTTGACGGATGTTACCGCTTCCAAAGACTGGGCATTTATTTTGTACTCGTACATTAATGGGCATTTTCGCTTTGTTATACGGAGTAGGTTACACTTACTAATGTTGAGAGATAACTTCCAGTCATTACACCACGCATTAATTTTCTGCAAATCCTCATTGATTTGTTCACAACTTTCGTGTGGTACTACTTCCTGTAGACTACAGCATAATCGGCAAACAGACTAATGCCGCTGTCAATACCGTCAACCAGATCATTTATGTTAATCGTAAAAAGCAGCAGACCTATTACGCTACCCTGGGACACAACTGATGTTACGCTTTTTTCTGTTGAAGTCTCCCCATTCAGGACGACTTACTGTTCTCTGTCTAGAAAACTTTCTATCCAACCGCATATGTAATCGGATAGACCGTAAGCGAGGACTTTTTGGAGCAAGAGACAGTGCGGAACTGACTCGAACGCCTTTAGAAAGTCGAGGAATATGGCATCAATCTGGAAGCCGGTATCTAGAATCTGCTGTATATCATGCACAAAGAGGGCCAGCTGTGTCTCGCATGACCGCTGTTTCCTAAAACTGTGATGGTTTCTGCAGATAAGCTTCTCAGAGTCTAGATCATATCGTTTCCGATACCCCGTAAAGGCATGATACGAAATTTTCTTTTAGAACTGTTATTGGTTGTGGACTAGCACAAAGAAAATTATGTGTTTTAGAAACAGTTCCGAAAATGTGACATCCGCGGAACTCTCTGTAAGATGAACGCCACTAAGATTTAATGAATGAACACTGCAAGAAGAAAAATTACCAACAGATTTTGTTTTATACACGCGATTGAGCTCCCTCTTAGGTGCCATTTATGTAGCTCCCGTTGTCATAACCCTGTCCACGACAGTCTGAAAGCTGTTAGACATGAGATTACAGGACGCAGCATACCATTGTAGCAATTGAAGCATCTTACGAGATTAAAACTGTCAGCCGAACCGAGACTCAAAATCGGGAACTTTGTCTCCGTCAGGCAAGTACTCTATGGAATGACCTACCCAGGCACGACTCACGAACCCTCCTTGCAGCTTTATTTCCGCTTGTAACTCGTCTCCTACCTTCCAAACTCACAGACGCTCCATGGAAAGTTGCAGGACTAACACGGAAGAAAGGATATTGCAGAAACATGGCTTAGCCAAAGCCCGGGGTATGTTTACAGAACGAAATTTTCACGCTGCAGCCGAATATTAGTTGGTATGAAGCTTTCTTGTAGATTGAAGCTGTGAGCCGGACCGAGACTCTAACTCCAGAACTTTGCCTTTTGCGGGCAAGTACTTTACTGACTCTCACCATCCCTTCTCACAGCTTTACCTACACTAGTACCCCATCTCCTACTTACCAAACTTCACTTCCTTTCTTGCAGGAGTGGTACTTCTGCAAGTTTCGCAGGAGAGCTTCTGTGAATTTTGGAAGGTAGGAGCTCTAGTGGTGGAAATAAAGCTATAAGGAGGGGTTGTTAATCTTGCTTGGGTAGCTCAGTCGGCAGAGCACTTGCTCGTGAAGAGCAAAGGTCCCGAGTTCGTGTCTTTGGCCAGCACACAGCTTAAATCCGATATAGAGTCTCATTCCACCGGAAGATCTGTTGCCGAGTGAAAAATTCATTCTGCTTTTAACGAATGACTGACCAGTCTTCTGGTCACATTCAGCAAAATCTAAAATACGCTCTCTAATTTTGTATTGATTTTTTCATTGATGGCAACGTCGTGCAGTATAAAAACATGTTGCTCTATTTGAACTTCAAAGGGAGTCGGATCAGCTATAACAGGAAAGTGTATATTATGTTTCACTTCTCTTATAATAGTCTGGCAAACAAAAACTCCAGCTATTTCAGTAAATTCCTTGCAAACATTCTATAGTAGATAAAGAACCATGCGTTTTTCTCTTTGTCGGGCCGCTATAACTTTTCGTCAATGTTCTCTTTTGACTGGATAAAACTTTGTCAAGAACTCTATGAGGAGTCAGGTCAGAGGGGTGTTCTGAACACAATTTCGACACAAAGCAGCTCAATAGGCTGTGGAGTGGAAGGGGTAGGCTAGCAATAGAACAGTGCATCACCATTGACTAGACACTCATTTATTGAACACATAAGTCAGATATTACCCAAAAGGAACAATCGGTACAAATTACTAAATAATATTCTTTTCCTTTAAGTTACTCAAACATTTAAACAGGCAAATAGCAATCATTCAACTGAAAGCCTTTTAAGAAAGCAAGACTAGAAAATTTGAATGATGAGTTAAAATCATATTTACAAAGGCTCTGACCGAGCACATATTTCAAAACGAAATACTTCCTATAAGGAATCAGCGATCAAGATTACATAATCCTCAACAACCATATTACATCCAAGACATTTAATATTAAACAGTAATATGTAACATCAGAGAGCTGCAGTCCCAAGTTTTAAGCAGCACGTTTCAGATGGACTGCACTGCAACAGTGCAATACAAGTCCCTCAGAGGATCTCCCCACACAGGAAGTTATTGCTGCAATCGACAAAATATCAGCATCATTCCATGTACAGACCTAAAACAAACTAAAAGCTCTCTTAAGTTTGATATAGTTAATTCCCTTTCAACATAACATACATCACAAGTCTAGCCCTAGGACGGCACCGACACCCCGCAATTTTGCACGCGAAAACTACAGCGATGCACTCATCACGTATCCTTACACAATCCAAGAACAGAGAACCGGCTCCCCAATAGCGGAACATTTAACCAAGCGCAGCGTGCGGGTTTGTGGTATGCTGATCTCGCCCTTAAGCTCAACACCAGTTCAAATACTAGTCAGCCTACAATCTTGAACCACCATACACATTCCTTCAGTTACTGCATAGAAAGCCAATGTGCTAGGCAAACAGACCAGCATATGATAAAAGCTTAAGCAATTTCCTTACTAGAGAACCCTTATGAATAGTAGCCGTAATTATTTTTTTTAACGTGAGCACACCCACAGTCAAAAGACAAACAACGCCAATCATAAGGACAGTAGCACATAAGCAAGTAGCAATTGTAACTTCTGCTTATTAGATTGGCTACAAATCAGCGCGTGATTTAACTCACCAGAGAACAGTCTTTACAACATAACCATCAATACAATAGCAAATTACTCACACGTGTGCTCCCCCACGATTTCGATTCGCAAAGCCATAAGCAAATATGGAGAACGTATCACTCAGACCAACATAATAGTGCTCCCTCAGAGACTCCAAATAACTGACTCCCTTAGTTGCACAGCAAAGAACCAGACCTTATGAAACCACTACAGTTTTCACCTCTAAATTGTCACAGTACAAGTGAGACTCAATCACAAATGTAATTTTACATCAGTTCCCGTATAGTCAATCCAAGCGCCTGATTTTCACCCGTTTATAACGGCAGGCAGCAACATCGTACGGAAAAGAGCGTAGACACATGCTCTTACCAATTCTCTTCTCCGAAAGCAGCCACCGCAACTCTTGGGAACCACTGGGACATCCAATGCAAAAATCGTTACTCCTTCACACAAATTACAGGACGCACGCTTCCCGCTGCTTGCTACGGCGCCTTCCCTTCAGAGCCAACTTGTATATCTCCATGCCATAGGTCCGGTCCCACACTCGCTGCGTCAACCCGACAACCGTCTTCCACCACGTGCCGGAGCACACACCCCCAGGACCTCGCCTCGTTACTCCTCGCGTAGGCCCCAGAGGGCGCTGCTTACTGCCCTGACCGTGGCAGGAAAGATAAACCACCAGAGTGGCACTATCGATATGAGCCGCCACGGCTCACTCTAAGATGCCCAAAAAATTGTCATTTCAATGACCTTTAATTGTGAGGCGTTATCATCTGTCGAAGCTAAAACTCTCTCCGCGAGTGAAACAATAGCTTCGTTTGCAAGAAATGATACTTCGGTCCAATGCTGCTCTTTCCTTAAAACGTTTCGGTCTAAGAGATTTTCAATGGCTCAACTACCATTTAGAACATTTTGTAATTTGCGCCATTCTACGTGCGACTTCTTTTATTGTTTCGAACCCGGATTTCCCGCTTATCGCGAGCGGTCGTCTTTTATTTATTTTTTCCCCCATGTAAGGCAACGTTGCGGGAGCGGGCTGGCGGGTAGGGCAGGGATCGACACACGAGGCCTGGCCATCCCGTTAACAGGCCCACCCAACGTGCTCTACAATCAAAGAAGGGATTAAACAAGGTTTTTTTCACTTATTAATTTATTTAAGATGATCTACGCTGCATGGAAACTGTTGCAGCCTAGTGATGGCTTCAAGTTTGTCTTCTCGAAGAGTTGGCACCCGTTTCATTCCACAGTCATGTCCTGATCATCCTGCACACGTTTTCCGGATTTTGTTTACTATTTCGGTTTCTCGTAACTAGGAGCGCGTCACTCGCCAAAAGGTGGACATTTGTATCCTCTTTTCTCAAGATGATAACGAAGATACGCTCCAGGTGTTTTTACTTATTTAATTTATTTTTTAGAATTGAACTCAAATGGTACTTACTCTTTGAGTAAACAACTAGCTCTAGCTGTGAATCTTGAGTTTCTACAACTTTCAGACAGTATTATAATATAGTGCAACAGTAGATCATTGAACAGCTTTAAAACGTTGTTGAGAATACTAGGCTATTACAAACAACAACTTCAGACAACAATATTGGTTTACTCAAAGTTGACATAGTACACCTACGTCAGGAAATGTACTGATGAAGGCAATAAATTAAAAATAAGCTCATATAACGAAATAAAATATCAAGTAGCATACTGTTTTCCATAATGACATAATATACGTTGTAGGTCCCACAGTAAAGAAAAGTGTTGTTTATGCGCTTAGTATCGCCAGGACTGAATGTACCGATACATATAGGACAGATAAAGCCTGATCTAATTCATGTACGGAAAGTCTACTTAGAACTGAGCTATAGTGAAGGCACGTTATCATTGCCAGTTCGTCTTCAGTAGTGACAAACTTCACGAAGCCCTCACTATGGCCGGCCGGAGTGGCCGAGCGGTTCTAGGCGCTACAGTCTGGAACCGCGAGACCGCTATGGTCGCAGGTTCGAATCCTGCCTCGGGCATGGATGTTTGTGATGTCCTTAGCTTAGTTAGGTTTAAGTAGTTCTAAGGTCTAGCGGACTGAAGACCTCAGAAGTTAAGTCCGATAGTGCTCAGAGCCATTTGAACCATTTTTGAACCCTCACCATTGCTCATAAACGGAACCAAATAGAAAATAAATACCCCTTCCATAACAGGACACAAATCTGGAGAAATATTGACCATGCATCGCTAGGAACCAGGATAAGTGCATTATGGTATGGAAATATGGAGCGCCGTGCTGGATCCCAACGGTCTCGTATCACTCACAGCCGAGATGACACGCATCTTATCCGATTGGCTGTAACAGATCGTTCATCCACGTCTCGATCCCTGAGTCAACAGATGGGGACGTTTGCAAGACAACAACCATCTTCACGAACAGTTCGGCAACGTTTGCAGCAGCATGGACTATCAGCTCGGTGACCATGGCAGTGGTTACCCATGACGCTGCATCACAGACAGGAGCGCCTGCGATGCTGTACTGAACGACGAACCTGGGTGCACGAATGGCAAAACATCATTTTTTCGGATGAATCCAGGTTCTGTTTACAGCATCATGATGGTTGCATCCGTGTTTGACGACATCGCGGTGACCGCACATTGGAAGCGTGTATTCGTCATCGCCATACTGGCGTATCTCCCGGCGTGATGGTATGGGGTGCCATTGGTTACACGTCTCGGTCACCTCTTGTTCGCATTGACGGCACTTTGAACAGTGGGCGTTACATTTCAGATGCGTTACGACCCGTGGCTCTACCCTTCATTCGATCCCTGCGAAACCCTATATATCAGCAGGATAACGCACGACCGCATGGTGCAGGTCCTGTACGGGCCTTTCTGGATACAGAAAATGTTCGACTGCTGCCCTGGCCAGCACATTCTCCAGATCTCTCACCAATTGAAAACATCTGGTCAATGGTGGCCGAGCAACTGGCTCTTCACAATACGCCAGTCGCTACTCTTGATGAACTATGGTATTGTGTTTAAGCTGCATGGGCAGCTGTACCTGTACACGCCATCCAAGCTCTGTCTGACTCAATGCCCAGGCTTATCAAGGCCGTTATTACTGCCAGAGGTGGTTGTTGTGGGTACTGATTTCTCAAGATCTATGCACACAAAATTCGTGAAATTGTAATCACATGTCAGTTCTAATATAATATATTTGTCCAATAAATACCCGTTTATTATCTGCATTTCTTCGTGTAGCAATTTTAATGGCCAGTAGTGTATTTGACTGGAGCACGGTACGATGTCCATTTTCTGTTCGGCAGATGTTAAGGTTCCAATATGACGGTGCACCTGCACACTTTAGAAATAATGTGCGACGGTATGTAGATAGAACACTTCCAGGGAAATCATTCGGACGGGGAGATTCAGTTGTACGGCCTCTGCGTTCACCTCACCTAAATCCCCTGAATCTCATCTTGTGGGGAAGCTTGAAGGAGCACGTATATTCTGCTCCGCCGACACATTTGGTAGAACTGATAGCGCGTGTTCATGCTGCTCTTACAGGGTGTTTCAAAAATGACCGGTATATTTGAAACGGCAATAAAAACTAAACGAGCAGCGATAGAAATACACCGTTTGTTGCAATATGCTTGGGACAACAGTACATTTTCAGGCAGACAAACTTTCGAAGTTACAGTAGTTACAATTTTCAAAAACAGATGGCGCTGCGGTCTGGGAAACTCTATAGTACGATATTTTCCACATATCCACCATGCGTAGCAATAATATGGCGTAGTCTCTGAATGAAATTACCCGAAGCCTTTGACAACGTGTCTGGCGGAATGGCTTCACATGCAGATGAGATGTACTGCTTCAGCTGTTCAATTGTTTCTGGATTCTGGCGGTACACCTGGTCTTTCAAGTGTCCCCACAGAAAGAAGTCACAGGGGTTCATGTCTGGTGAATAGGGAGGCCAATCCACGCCGCCCCCTGTATGTTTCGGATAGCCCAAAGCAATCACACGATCATCGAAATATTCATTCAGGAAATTAAAGACGTCGGCCGTGCGATGTGGCCGGGCACCATCTTGCATAAACCACGAGGTGTTCGCAGTGTCGTCTAAGGCAGTTTGTAGCGCCACAAATTCACGAAGAATGTCCAGATAGCGTGATGCAGTAATCGTTTCTGATCTGAAAAATGGGCCAATGATTCCTTTGGAAAAAATGGCGGCCCAGACCAGTACTTTTGGAGGATGCAGGGACGATGGGACTGCAACATGGGGCTTTTCAAATGGTTCAAATGGCTCTGAGCACTATGGGACTCAACTGCTGAGGTCATTAGTCCCCTAGAACTTAGAACTAGTTAAACCTAACTAACCTAAGGACATCACAAACATCCATGCCCGAGGCAGGATTCGAACCTGCGACCGTAGCGGTCTTGCGGTTCCAGACTGCAGCGCCTTTAACCGCACGGCCACTTCGGCCGGCTGGGGCTTTTCGTTTCCCCATATGCGCCAGTTCTGTTTATTGACGAAGCCGTCCAGGTAAAAATAAGCTTCGTCAGTAAACCAAATGCTGCCCACATGCATATCGCCATCATCAATCCTGTGCACTATATCGTTAGCGAATGTCTCTCGTGCAGCAATGGTAGCGGCGCTGAGGGGTTGCCGCGTTTGAATTTTGTATGGATAGAGGTGTAAACTCTGGCGCATGAGACGATACGTGGACGTTGGCGTCATTTGGACCGCAGCTGCAACACGGCGAACGGAAACCCGAGGCCGCTGTTGGATCACCTGCTGCACTAGCTGCGCGTTGCCCTCTGTGGTTGCTGTACGCGGTCGCCCTACCTTTCCAGCACGTTCATCCGTCACGTTCCCAGTCCGTTGAAATTTTTCAAACAGATCCTTTATTGTATCGCTTTTCGGTCCTTTGGTTACATTAAACCTCCGTTGAAAACTTCGTCTTGTTGCAACAACACTGTGTTCTGGGCGGTGGAATTCCAACACCAGAAAAATCCTCTGTTCTAAGGAATAAACCATGTTGTCTACAGCACACGTGCACGTTGTGAACAGCACACGCTTACAGCAGGAAGACGACGTACAGAATGGCGCACCCACAGACTGCGTTGTCTTCTGTATCTTTCACATCACTTGCAGCGCCATGTGTTGTTGAAAATTGTAACTACTGTAATTTCGAAAGTTTGTCCGCCTGAAAATGTACTGTTGTCCCAAGCATATTGCAACAAACGGTGTATTTCTATCGCTGCTCGTTTAGGTTTTATTGCCGTTTCAAATATACCGGTCATTTTTGAAACACCCTGTATATCTGTGGATGTAGCCGTGTTGCGAAGAGTCCAGAGCTGTATGATCCAGCAAGTCGCGCAGTGTTTCGATGAACAGGGGGGTCGCTTTGAGCATTTGCTCTGAGGACAACGTATTCTTCTGCAAACGTCAAGCTCTAATGGATATGGAAGTTATTGTTGTCGCTGGTTGCTAATGTGTTACGTCTGAACGAACATACTGCATGTAGCATGAATGACAAGTAGATGTTGAGTTATTTAACTGTACAGTTACATTTAGCATCTAGAAATTGATATTGTGCTTGCAGTTATTGTGTCCTAGAACAGGTAATTCGTTTCCGATATTTCTGATTTCTTTGACCACATTTTTGTTATGATCACTGGTGCAAAACTGTGCACTATGTAAATGTCGGATTCATGTGGCTTAAGAAACCCTGTATACTATAGTAGTATTTGA
Source organism: Schistocerca nitens (assembly GCF_023898315.1). Classification (NCBI taxonomy): domain Eukaryota; kingdom Metazoa; phylum Arthropoda; class Insecta; order Orthoptera; family Acrididae; genus Schistocerca; species Schistocerca nitens. The sequence goes on from NC_064618.1 coordinate 253,934,942, forward strand.
TAGAATGAAATTGGCAAATAAAATCAAATGTGCCTCGACCGAGAGTCGAACCCTCGACCTCCTGCATGCTAATCCAAAACGCTATCTACTGCACCAGCTGCACAGCAGTACCACTGTTTGCTAACAGAGGTAGCTGCCGTGTATGTGATTACAGTGTTGCCAGACTGCCAGTCTTTAACGTCCATTTGTGTCGGAAATATGTACAGGACGAAATTTTGTGAGAGACATGTTTGTATTAACAGTATGTGAGCAATCGTGCTGCGAAGTCCGAGTGCGCGAATTTTTCTTCGCCCGTATAAAAGAGAAACTTCGTTGCTACACGTCTTGAAAAGTATTCGACCGATTTACTTCAACGTTCTTGGCCGACTTACTTCAAATTTCTTCATTCACATGAAACAATGAAGAAAATTAATGGACAATTAAATGCCTAACAAACAATGTACATCGTGATGAAGTGACTGTGGTTCCCATCGCGAGGATAAATTATAGTGGCAATATCCGTCTTGGAGACTAGCATCAAACGTCACTAGATCATGGGACGAGCGAATGCTCGGGAATTTGACGTTATACAGGGTAGCACACGATAAGTCAACTGATTTGTTTCATGAATAACACATTTGCTGTTGACAAGATTTGTAATTTATTTATGTAGAAGTAAAGAATACCGCTTTGAAATACAACCTAATGAATCACATGTTCAATAAGACTGTCGTTTTGGTTTACAACTTCTTCAAGTCGCACACGTGGATTTGTGACGACTCTCCGACACACATCTTCTGGAATAGCGCGGCATAACTCCACAACGATGACTCTAATTTGCACTGCATTTTCGGGTTTTCTGTGGTACATTTTCTCTTTAAGGAACCACCAAAGGAAGAAGTCTCATGGGCTAATGTCAGGGCTGAGGGGCGGCCACACTCCTCCTCCTCCATAACGTTCTGGAAATCTGTTTGACGCTACCCTAAGGCCAAGCCTTTCGTGTAGGAAATCAACCACAACGTTGGCAGTTGCTCCATCCTGCATGAACCATTGTGTCTGCAATGGAAGATGTGAGGCCATGAGTTGAGGAAGGAACTGGTTTCGCAGCATGTGTAAATAGCGTGCACCGGTTGCCGTAGCATGGAGGGAGAACGGACCGATGATTCCATAGCTTGACATGGCGACCCACACGCAGACTTTCTCCCTTTAGGTTTCTTTCGTGTGGATTATTCGCGGAGGTTCACGTGCCCAGAATCGAACGTTCTGTTTGTTCACAACACCGTTCACGTAAAAATAAGTTTCGTCAGAAAACCATGTGTTGTGTAGCACTGCCTCTTGATCTTGTTCGATTGCCCACCATGCAAACTGCACTCTCCCCTTCTTATCTCTCGCAGTAAGCTTATGCACCACAGTCATCTTGTATTGATACAAGTGAAGATGGGGTTGAATAATTCTTTGTAGAGATCGGCCTGAAATTTCCAACCCGGCACTGACTCTTCTTGTTGATTTACTCGGACTACGAGTAAAAGCCACTCGAACTGCTTCATTGTTTTGCAGTGAACGTTGACCGCTGACACTCCAAAACGGATCCAGTGCCTTCAAATTTTTTGTGTAATGTGCGTATTGTCTGTGGGCTAGGAGCCCACTGTGTGCCGAAATTTGTACTTAATCTTCTATTTGCCAATGTAACGCTGCTCTTCACCGCAAACAGTAACACAATCTTCGCCTTTGTGCGACGGTCAAACGTCCATTGTCCGCCATCGCGGCAAACTGAAATGACGGAATCACAACGGAAGCGATGAACTCGCAATGACATCTCTCGTAATTTCCATGAACTGCACGAGGTTGAGCGCACAATTTGGAAGCTGTTGCCCCTATAGTATACTTATAGGATCAAAATTCAATCGGGTGACTAATCGCGCACCACCCTGTTCGTGGCTTGCTCAAGAGTCGGCGCGCCAGGTAGTTTGTGTATTTACACTCCACACGGACAAACGAAGAACACTGTTTACCACGAAGCTTTGAGATAAGAGTTTTATTCGAGCTTGGTAAAATTATACCTGTGATGATTGTAAATACACTTTCGGTATGTTTACGTGAAAGGAAAGTTTTGCAACTTGCAATGCAGAAACTGCTCAATCGGTGTGTCTCTTTAAGTAATTATTATTTTTTACACCACTGACTCTAAATACGTATTTAAATTGTACAAAGTATTAATAAACATGTAAAATATTTATTCATTAAGCATATGCACGTGTTTTTAGAGTCAAAATATTTCATGTAGGAAATAAAGCGTATTAACTGATAAAATCATTTATTTTACATTTAGATTTTAGTACATTATGGATTACAGATACATTACTTTAAGTGGTAATTTAAAAAGGAATCAAAGGATAATCAATGATGTGAATGTTATTAATAAACTTTTGGTTTGAAATTGGTGTATATTTGCAAAAGTCGGAACCGGAAGCCTAGAACCTGATATTTATGAGTGCCGCAGTTGATAACGTATCAATTCGTCGTACTCCGTTGACACCCAGTGATTCAAATACGACCCTTAGATTTGATGCGGCTGCATTTGCTATGAATATCAACAAGAGACAGGTTCAAAATGGTTCAAATGGCTCTGAGCGCTATGGGACTTAACATCTATGGTCATCAGTCCCCTAGAACTTAGAACTACTTAAACCTAACTAATCTAAGGACACCACACAACACCCAGTCATCACGAGGCAGAGAAAATCCCTGACCCCGCCGGGAATCGAACCCGGGAACCCGGGCGTGGGAAGCGAGAACGCTACCGCACGACCACGAGCTGCGGACAAACAACAACAAGAGACAGGGCCAGTCACTTTGTGCGGCAGATATTAAACATCCTGGGCAATGCCGGGCACTGCAGCTAGTCAGTTATAAGTAGAATTATCTAACTAACGACTTGCATTGTCTCTGAGAATCCTGATCCTGCTCACCATTACCTAGGGAAGCCTCAACGTCATCTCTACATCATGACTTCCTCGAAATTGCTGATGTAGTGATTGTCCCAAAAGGTAATGATGCCTGTCCGTTTTTGGCAGCACTTTCTTCCTTAGCCTTACGCTATCGTTTTTGATAACCTGGTGAACCACTGCTACACCTTTTTCTACTGAGGTTGTCGTTTCCATTATGACTTAACTCTTAAAACCGTGTGATGCAACGATACAGAAACAGAGGCTATTCAGGTCGACTGACTTCTGAGCACTACTCATGAGTGATAATAAGCCACCGTACGAAACAAAGTACAACAAAACAAATATTTTGCATGTCTACGTTAGCATGAATTCGGCGACTTCTGCGATGTAACCTCGACTTGTAAAAACTTGCTTACGATCACTGGGCCCCAACAGTAGCTCATAGCAGAGTCTGACTGACAATAGCTCAGCCGGCCAGCTGTCTTCTCAAGTAAGCAAAAGTGAAACCGTAAACCATTTTAAAAAGATCGATACGTAACCGTGTCATTTAATTAAACTTTCCATGTATTAAAAATTTCTTAGGTAGAGGGTAAATCAAAATTTTCCAAACACAAAAACTGATTTAAGACACTTAATCCTTTTACCAACAAACGTGCTTTAAATACTTGCATTATTATCAAATGAAACTAGCCAAAAAAGTGTGAAACTATTCAAAACGAACGCCGCAGCACAGTTAGTATGCGAAGTCAGAACTTGATGCAAATTTTAAAATTCATACAGGCATAAAAAAATGGCTCTGAGCACTATGGGACTCAACTTCTGTGGTCATCAGTCCCCTAGAACTTAGAACTACTTAAACCTAACTAACCTAAGGACATCACACACACCCATGCCCGAGGCAGGATTCGAACCTGCGACCGTAGCGGCCTCGCGGTTCCGGACTGTAGCGCCTAGAAACGCACGGCCACTCCGGCCGGCATACAGGCATACTCGTACATAAATACAAGTTCGATATGGCTAGAATTAAAGTCATCTGATAATTATAACATTTTCATTGCTTTGATTTAAATAGTATTGTAAAACTTTCATAAAAATCTGGTATCAAAAAATGGAAATTAAAATACCTTAATGAATATTACAACACTTGCACGTATGAAATGATAGTCTTTTTTCTCGACAGTATTTGATGTATTGGCTGTGCCTTACATGCAGAACAGTGGCATTTTTCATTATTTCAATTACTAATCGCAAACGTGTACACTTTTTTTTTAAAAAAAAGTCCCGCAGATTCTGTGAGGGCCTCCAACGCTCAGGCCTTTTCTTTTTCTTCAACTTATTAGATTTTGAAACTTGCGTTTGACTGTTATTTAATTACTGATCTGGGATCAAAATTCAATTGAGTAAGCGTATGACCTCTACTAGTATGTGCGGTGTTGCCGAACAAGCCACGGCCAGGGCAAAAGCACCACAAGGGCAAAGGTGCGAGCTGATGCCAGTGCCATAGAGACTCGCCACTAACGTGAGTTCCATGAGCGTAACGGTTGGCGATGAGGATGAAGATACCGACTTCGTCTCGTCCAGTTTCCGGCAGAGTACAATCCGCCAATGACCGCACGACAACGGACAGAAGCCTATTCGGAAGATAGAAGAGCAGCTCTCGCATTCTTGGTTTCATATCATCGTCCAGAGCTGATTTAGACAGGAAAGTCGTTACGTGAACTATGACTAGGCTGATCTCCAATTACTGTGATTCCCGCAGAACGGTTATGAAATTACAGTGCCTCTCTCCAAGATGTACTGCCCAGTCAGTGTAATAGTGCAGTAATACTCGGCGCACTACACATGTTTTGTGTTTGTTATCACGCCGTATGCGCACATATAGTGGCAACATACCCATAATAAATTTGTTTCGTAGTCCGTGTATCTTGATCATATTCCTTCTCACTTAATTGTGTGCCAAGATTCTTTCTTTTCCTCAGTGCGTTCCAGTGAATTCAATCCGATAGTTAATTTTAAGTTACGTAGGGAGTTTTAAAATTTGTTGGCCCCTTGTGGTACCTTGTTTGCATCTGTCGCGTCAGGTCAGATGGTCTGTTGGATTAAGTTATTTTAGTGTGCGTTAAGTTCTACGCTCCTTGCGTAGCTAGACTTTAGTTGTATGTATTTAAAAGTATTTTTACTAAGTGAATTTTTGCTGACTGCCCTTGGGCAATCGTCATACTCGAGGAGCTTGTAGAATTACAAACTCTGCTTAAGCAAGTTGGAAAAGCAACCGGTTTCCATGATTATGTAAAACGACAGTCTCGATTGCCAAGTTATCTTTATTATAAAAAATCGCGTTCGCCTCTTTAAGGTTGTATCGGAGTTTGAAAGGCTATAAAAGGATTACATATCACCAGCTGGTAGGGCAGTTACTCAGATCGATGGTAACAAGCCATCTAAACGAAGAACCGTCAGCCGCAAAACACTTAAAATAGCCCTGGTCGCCAGGGCCACTCGTGCATCAAATGAATTCGATATCAGGTGACTAAACGGTCAGATAGACGGCCACATTGAAACTAGAACTAGTTTCTCCGACGGTTCATTCTTTAGGTGTTTTGTTACTAATATTTTGACTAACTGCACTACCAACCAGTGATATGTAATGCTTTGATAGCCTTTCAAAATCTGAGAACTTCCTAAGCAGGCGAAACTCTTTATTTGTAATAAAATAACTACGCAACCGAGACTGTTGTAACCGATCTTATAAGCTCCCCTGACGCAACAAGTAATTTTTTTATGTGTTATCCCAAATAGAAAACATAAAACTTGTAGAATTTGCATGAGAAAAGGTACAAAATGACATTAAAAGTAATAAGAATAAGATTATTTAAAAAAAAAAAAGAATACTGCATGTTTTACGTAAGCCTTGTATAGTAGTACGTAAGCCATAACTTAGAAGGTTCTTGTCCTTGTTCGCATAGAATCGCTAGATGACTTGTCTAGTACACTACTGGCCATTAAAATTGCTACACCAAGAAGAAATGCAGATGATAAACGGGTATTCATTGGACGAATATATTATACTAGAAGTGACATGTGGTTACATTCTCACGCAATTTGGGTGCATAGATCCTGAGAAATCACTTCCCACAATACCACCTCTGGCCGTAAAAACGGCTTTCATACGCCTGGGCATTGAGTCAAACAGAGCTTGGATGGCGTGTACAGATACAGCTGCACATGCAGCTTCAACACGATACCACAGTTCATCAAGCGTAGTGACTGGCGTATTGTGACGAGCCAGTTGTTCGGCCACCATTGACCAGACGTTTTCAATTGGTGAGGGATCTGGAGAATGTGCTGCAGCAGCCGAACATTTTCTGTATCCAGAAAGGCCCGTACAGTACCTGCAACATGCGATGTATCGTCCACTGTTCAATGTGCCGTCAATGCGAACAAGAGGTGACCGAGACGTGTTACCATCACGCCGGGTGTTACGCCAGTATAGCGAAGTCGAATACACGTTTCCAATGTGCCATCGCAGGAGCTCCTGTCTGTGATGCAGCGTCAAGGGTAACCGCAGCCATGGTCTCCGAGCTGATAGTCCATGCTGTTGCAAACGTCGTCGAACTGTTCTTGCAGATGGTTCTTGTCTTGCAAACGTCCCCATCTGTTGTCTCGGGAATCGAAACGTGGCTGCACGATCCGATACAGCCATGCGGATAAGATGCCTGTCATCTCGACTGCTAGTGATAAGAGGCCGTTGGAATCCTCCTGAACCCACCGTTTCCATATATTGCTCACAGTCATTGGATCTCGACCAACGCGAGCAGCCATGTCGCTATACGATAAACCGCAATCGCGATAGGCTACTCTCTGACCTTTATCAAAGTCGGAAACGTGATGGTACGCATTTCTGCTCCTTACACGAGGCATCACAACAACGTTTCACCAGGCAACGCCGGTCAGCTGCTGTTTGTGTATGAGAAATCGGCTGGAAACTTTCCTCATGTCAGCACGTCGTAGGTGTCGCCACCGGCGCCAACCTTGTGTGAATGCTCTGAAAAGCTAATCATTTGCATATGACAGCCTGTTCTTCATTTGAATATCACAGCATGTTCTTCCTGTCTGTTAAATTTTGCGCCTGTAGCACGTCATCTTCGTGGTGTAGCAATTTTAATGGCCAGCAGTGTAATTGTTTTCTAATAATTAATCAGCTACGTATGAACGTGAGATGCTCGCTTTACATGCTCACTTTACATGCGCTGACTAGCTTTAGTGTTGCATAAGAGAAAAGGAGACTAAACTTACTACATTTTAAATGAGAAAGCTAATTCATGTTTTCATGCGGTAAAAAGTGGTAGAATTTTAAACTGTAGACACCAGTGATAGTGTAGAAACTCTTTTAAAGTACAGATATATCGTTAACGTAATATTATTCGATCAGTCTTCTATTCTTGGAGCCGAAACATCGTGAATGTGTACATTCTTTGGTCTGGCTCGCGAAAAATTTAAATGTTGAACTTCACTTTGCTTAGCTGCTCAATAAAATATTGGGGACCTCTTATAAGAAAGTGAGTAATAAATTAACGGAAAGGTGGTTCCTCCGTACGTGGCACTAGGCTGCAATTAAAAAAAAAAAAAGTTAAATTTTACGCAACTACCCACGCCACCTCGTAGCAGCATTAAATAAATCTCAAAAATATATTGTAGCCTCTTAGTGTCTTTTTATATCACTTGTAGAATTATTCACGGAATATGTCGCTCTTGTGTTTTAAGATCTTTTTGGATACTACAAGTGTATTACTTCTTTTCTAAATTGTGGACTCACATTGGGGAGGTTCCAACCGAACCACCAGGGTAGCCGAGAGCGCTAAGTGCAGCTTCCTGGACTCGGGTAGGCGCGCCGGCCCCGCATCGAATCCGCCCGACGGATTAACGACGAGGGCCGATGTGCCGGCCAACGTGGATGTGGTTTTTAGGCGGTTTTCCACATCCCGCTAGGTGAATACTGGGCTGGTCCCCATGTTCCGCCTCAGTACACAGCTCACAGATAACTGAACACATTCACACTATTCCATGGATTACACTCGACGCGGAGAGTTACGGTACACTAGTTCCGTCCCGGGGGGTACGGGGTGGCGACAGGAAGGGGCATCTAGCCACAACTCAACCATTAACATGCCAAATCCGATTAACGATGGCTGATCCTGCGTAACCGCGGGACAAGGCTCAAGCGATGACTAGATAGAATTGGGGAGGTTCCAACCCGCATCCGGCCATCCTGATTTGGGTTTTCCTTTATTTCCCTAAATCACTCCAGGTAAATGTTGGGATGGCTACTTTGAAAGGGCATGGCCTGCTTCCTTCCCAATCCTTACATAACCTAATGGCACCGATGACGTCGCTGTTCTTTCCCCTACCCCAAATCAATCAATCAATCATTTAAATTGTGCTTTTTTATTTTTTTATGGTGGAATTCGATTGTGGCTCTCCTTGGTTTTGAACTATTAAAAACGTTACGTTGTGCAATGCAAGTGTGTTGAATATCTATTGTAAAAGTAATTTTGAGAATTTGTTGGATAAAATGTTTGGCATAGCAGACCTGTCACTTCCTCTAGCGCCTGTCGTTATAGTTAAGATGGACGTAATTTAATTGGCATATTTTACGAGCATGACCCGAGTATCGTTCAGCTAACGAGCTTCCCGTTAGTTGAGTCCCCCTTCGCGTTGCTGTGTAAATCCTTCTTTCTTCCGTATGCCCTGGGAACGGCGTTGCCCCTTACGGTTCTCCATCAGGCCTCTGGCAGAGTGCTTAATCCCCACAGAGCCGCCTCGGCGGGCCTCGGAGGGAGGTGAAGTAACCTCTGCGGAGTGGCGGACGTCCACGTTGCCCATGCCGGGAGAGCGGAGCAATCTGTTGAGTGGCGCGCGTGATACCCAGAGGACCCCACGCCTCTTCGGCTGAAAGGCGCTGTACACCAGATCTGCACCATGTTCTTATACGCAGCGGCTACTGCGAAAAAAAAAAAGAAAAAGAAATCGTATTAGGCGCCGAGAACCTCTGTACGGATGTCTGGGCGCCTTTAGCATGCGAGTCAATTTCCATAACCTGTACGGCGTCTCATTTGGTGACAGGGACGGAACATGGAGATGGAAAAGAAGTTGACTCAGAATGAAAGAGGTCAAAACTCCAGAAATACTCCTACAGTGACGAACCACAACATTATGACCACGGGTCTGCCTTCGGAAAGCAAGACAGCGGCGAATCTGCATGCCATGGATTCGACAAATTCTTGGTACGTTTCTTGAGATGTGCGGCACCAGATGTCTACGAAGAAGTCACGTAATTCCCGTAGATTACGGGCCGGTGGTTATGTTGAGGCGCGGGTGGTGTTCCTTGGCAGTTCAGAGGTGTTCTATCGGTTTCAGATCGCTTGGATTTGGTGGCCAATGTGAGTTATCTACATCAAAGTGAGTTAACTATCATTCTCCTCGAACCGGTCTAGCACATTCGAGTCTTTTGACATGGGCAGTTATAGTGCTGGAAGACGACATAGAGCCGGCCGAAGTGGCCGTGCGGTTAAAGGCGCTGCAGTCTGGAACCGCAAGACCGCTACGGTCGCAGGTTCGAATCCTGCCTCGGGCATGGATGTTTGTGATGTCCTTAGGTTAGTTAGGTTTAACTAGTTCTAAGTTCTAGGGGACTAATGACCTCAGCAGTTGAGTCCCATAGTGCTCAGAGCCCAAGACGACATAGCCGTCGAAGAGACATCAAGCATAAAGCAGGCAGGTCGTAAAAATGTTCATGTGGTCCACAAATGTCATGCTGATTTCAGTTACTGCTACAGGCCCCGCAGTGTAATACCGCACTCACCGGCTTGCGTCTTGTTTCTTTGGAGCAAAGAAGAAAAAAAAATGCTCAGCCTGGACCTTGTCGTCTTTTATTAGAGCATCTGTGGAATGCTGGCTGTGCGGCCTTCCACAAACGGGCGCGTCGTTCTGTGAACGGTCGCGTCGATAGCATCTGTGGATTACCGGGGTGCCAAGTGTTCTCAGCGAACTCAGCACTGCACTGGGAGAAGACAATCACCGCCTTTCGGTGGGCAATTTCCTGACGCCCATTTGAATAAAACATGTTACTTCGACTCCACTGCACCACAAGCACGTACTCGTACCAGAGTAGATGGCGCTCTACTGAGTCCGGTAGAGAAAGAGTCAAATATAACTCGCAAATCATTGATCATACCACCACGCCGTATATGCAATTAACTACACGATCAGTTGTAATTTGCATGTGCCTTTTTTTGGTCAGTATTAACACCCACAGCGTAAATAAGTTGTTTAATAATACCATTGCAGTCTTCTTACGATGACGTAAACGCGTACACAATAAAGCTTCAAATAATGTAATATTAGTTTGTATGTAGCAGCTGTACTTGAATAGTTACTGAAACTTATAGCTATAATAATGATTATGTAAAGTTATGTTACTTGGAAGGGTTACAATTTTAAGACTGTTGACATTGCTTCGCTTTCTGATCGTTCCAAATTACTTCCATGTAAATCTTTGAAGGTCAGACGCATTGTCTCGACTTCCGCACCCGCCTACCCTCTACCACTTCCATCCTTCAATAGTAAGTAAGTTCCCAACACTCCTTAAATTACTATAACACCAAACTTTATTGTCTGTCTAGGCTGCCTAAATTAGTAACATTGTGACCGGTTTCGGTTTCATCAAACCATCTTGATATACGACTACGTCGACTAGAAGAGGAACGTGTCAGTTTCTATACTTTTTTATGACAGAACATGTAAATATGTAGACTGTATCTACACGGCTAACAAAATTTTTTGTAACCATCGTAATGCTGTTCTTCCCAATATAGCGTAAAAATCATTATTGCAATTTGAGGCCTTAGTCATGTACTCTTGTAACATTTGTCAATGCTCCTTCAATACATCTTAGACCTGCTAGAACGAGCCAACGTTAGCTAAAAGTTTGACGAATGACAATGAAACTAAATGTTATACTCATCTTGTAAACTACCCGTGATCAGGCTCGTCGTATTATCTCCAAGGGTAGATCAAAGGTCTTTGGTCTTAAATAACCAAGTGAAAGCGCGTTTCACGCTATCACTTCACGTGATTTCTTCCATATGCTGATTTATCACAAACTGAAGAGAGCTTCTTCAAACGCCTTTTTTTTCTCATAGTCACAAAGACCATCAGCGCCGTATGTTAGTGGTCTCACAAAGAGGTCACAATAATTGACTGCACTGAACTAAGGAAGTGAAGTGTTCGCTTTGGCGCGAATTTCACGTCTACGTGAAACCGTAGTCCTCCAGAAACATCTAGAAGCTTCTATTAGTCAAGTTGATAAATAGAACGATTCCCGCTTTCAAGAACACAGATAAACTTAAACTTAAATCAAACTATATTTTCATGATAACACAGTTCTCAGAAATATAATATAAACAAAAAGTACTTATACACTTACGAAATTAAATTTAATAATGCCATGTATAAAGGACGTTGTACGTAATTGAAGTTACAGTTTCAAAACTGTGCAGAAAGAGAACCACTCGTCGGAATGACGTCAAATTTGAACAGAGCGTTATTGACGCAGGGGGAAACATAATGAGAAAAAAAATGAAAATTTGACCACTAGATGGCGCTGTAAGCATCTGAAAGTAAATCGGGTTTGCTGCAAATGACAGATGAATCGCAATACGACGACTATGGTCTGTGTTGAACATTGCACCGTCCGCACTGTGCAATGTGCATGACAGAAGGGATTAGGTACTTAATAGTTGAGACACTGTTAGTTAGGTAAGTCCTTTCATCACAGCAGGGTCGAACTAAGACGAATTGGAAAAATAAATTTTTAAGTGTCCTGACGCCGAAAACTGCACGAAAAGAAAAAAGTCACCGGTTTTTAATTGTCCAGGAGCCAAAACCGCATAAAAAGCAAAGTACAATCTGTTTTTAACTGTCGTGGGTCAAAAATCCCATAAAAAGCAAAATGACATCGGTATTTCACTGCCGCATTATTCGGTACTCTGCACACCGTTTTCTGCCACAAGTTGAATCCCTGAGATAGCTTGTTCTACAACAAATCGGAGTGTCTCAGGGATCACGCTCAGAGCGCGTTGATCAATGCGTGCCTTCAGTTCAGCTATGTTCGTAATTGGAGCACTGAACACAACATTGTCCACATAGGCCCAAAGCCAGAGTGTTATCTTGGATTAAAAAGAGCCTACCAACACATCCGCACTGTTGAAAGGCCGGAATAACGTTGATACTCGAAAGACTCTCACAGGGTTTACCAGTGACCGTACACGTAACGGGACGTGCAGGACCCATCTCCCCGAAAAAATACGGCCCCTACGATAAACGATGCCGTCAACCCGCGCCACACAGTCACTTTTGCAAAATGATGTGGTACCGGTTGATGTGAGTGCGTATTTTCCATTGCCCGTATGCTGCCACTCTGCATACTGACATGTCCTTGGAGAAGGAAATGCGTTTCGGCATGCCGATAAGACCGAGCGGTTCTAGGCGCTTCAGTCTGGAACCGCGCTACCGCTAAGGTCGCAGGTTCGAATCCTGCCTCGGGCATGGGTGTGCTTGATCTCCTTAGGTTAGTTAGGTTTAAGTAGTACTAATTTCTAGGGAACTGATGACCTCAGATGTTGAGTCCCATAGTGCTCAGAGCCATTTGAACCATTTCAAATGCGTTTCGACTGTCCACAGAATGTTTCATGGCCATTCATTATCCACTTCCATACGAGCAAGACATTCCATTGCAAACGGTTGTCTTGCTGGCAGGTCAGCACCAAGCAACTCCTGTCCATAGATGATTTTGCATGGATAGCAGTGCAAAATGTTTAGTATGATTTTACACATCGTCCTCGCAAGCATGCCCAACGTTCGTGCAATTTCGCGTGCACTGCACGTTTCCACACCACCGCTCGACTACTCCAGCAAGGCCACATCTTCGATAGACGTCGGATCAACTCCTTTCCTCCTGCCATTTGCATGTCAAAACGTCTGTTGTAATTTTGGAGTCATTTCCTCCAGACCCTTAGCAGACCTCGGATCAATGCTTTTTTTCGTACTCTTGATTGTCCGAAACTTCTGCAGTGCTACTGACACATCGTCACCGTTCTTGTAAAAGAGCTTTTCAAACAGCGCGCGATACTTCATGGGGACTGTCATTGTGATCGTCTCGGACACAAACTGAGTAACCGTCTTGTGCCGTGCGTGTATTGATGTGCATATTCGCACGCCCACTGCGCCATCTATCGATCAAAGTTACGTTAATATTTGTTGTTGTTGTTGTTACATGAGGTTTCCCGCTGTATGGATAATATGCCGTTCAATTTTGACGTCATTCTGAGAAATTTTTCTCTTTTTACAGCGTTTTGAAACTGGAACATTCATTATGGTCACCATGTATTTGTGGCTCCAAGTTGCTTCTATTCTAGGGGATGATGTAGAGGTCCAGGTTTGTCGAACATTAGTGAAAATAGTACATTTTCCATCCAGGCATGGCGAAACAATGAGATTTACGCATCAGTTTTCTGCACATCGCTAAAGGCATGCTATACGTAAGTGAAAAGCTATAAAGATAACACTACAATTGAGGATAGTAAGAATTATAAAAGTTTAATATGTAATTACATAATTAAAATAATAGTTGGAATGTTTATGGTGTATTTCACATCGCAAAAATAATAAGAATTTCATATGTTGTTTCACTTAACTATGCCGGCCGGAGTGGCCGAGGGGTTCTAGGCGCTTCAGTCTGGAACCGCGTGACCGCTACGGTCGCAGGTTCGAATCCTACCTCGGGCATGGATGTGTGTGACGTCCTTAGGTTAGTTAGGTTTAAGTAGTTCTAAGTTCTAGGGGACTGATGAACTCAGATGTTAAGTCCCATAGTGCTCAGAGTCATTTGAACCATTTCGAACTTAACTATATGTTATGAACATGGAGTATGCTTTCTAAAAATTATAATAATTTCTCAATTAATGTATGATAAAACTTCATGAGAAATTTCGGAACAAAAATATTGTTAAGTGCGAAAACGCTGCCACTTATGATCCAATATAACAAATGGAATTTATAGGATAATTAACTAAATTTAAAATTAAAATTAAAGTTATACTCCGAAGTATTACATTTCCTGACAGGCCACAGGCCGTATCCGGTACATCTAAAGCGTATGGGACTAACTAACTATGAAGTATGCGTATGCGGAGAAAATGGGAGACCAGAACATGTCATACTGCTGTGCAACACGCTAGCACAAGTGAGACCTATACAAAATGACAATGACATCGCCAGAATAATACTTAATCCCGATGACTGGAACACAATAAATAGCGTAGCCGATATTGTATCGAACACTCTGCACGAAGAATACAAGCACCAAAACCCATATGGAAGGAGGCGTAGACAAGCAAAAACAACACAACAAACCATGGGATGACACGAACACGGTCACAGATTCTGAAACCGAGGAAGGAACACTAAGTTGACATGACTCAGGAGGGACAACATATGAGGGACCAAAACCAACAATGTATGACACTGCATGTCACAACACAGTCACAAGCAACACAACCGTCATAAAACAAATAAACACCTGCACCACATACTAAGACTGCAGTAATAAGGTAATGTCGCTTGGGAGGAGAAGGCTCGAAAAACTGCATAGTGTTTAAAATATACTGCACACAAGCAGTAATGTATTGCTCGTCTTATTGTGTGCCAACAGAAGTATATTCTCTTCTCTATTCAAAGCTATAATTAATGAATTTCATATATCAGAAATATATTAAGTTATTTAAGGAATAATGCATTCAAGTAGCAATGAACTATATTCTATTTCAATTAACGAGTTACAAACGTAAGTGTATTTTTCATGTGAAGCTAAAATTCATGTATTCCCTGTATGGAGTGCTCAAACAGCATTTAATCTGTATATTCTGTGTAAACATACATTAGCGAAAATCATTTCCGATGAGAATGGCTCGAGGTTGTACCGAGACCTTCTCATCTGAAACAGATAGAAATATTCCATTACTAACCAACATGCTCTCTCTGTATTACAAATTATTCTTAACCACGCTCACTGTGTTACTTTTTCTTTGAAATTTGCATTGTATAAATTATATTTTCATTGACTAGGTGGTAACAAATTATATGGAACCATTTTAACAATTGTTAAGCATTCAATTCGTTGTAACCTCAGGAGAAATCTTTATATATTAAGTTGTTTATATTATTTAAAAAAGCTTTAACAACTGTATACCAATAAGACTGTAACAATGAGAAGTCTTAGCCATTAGATTCAGAAGCATCCGACCCACCTTACATTTCAAGGCGGTGGGTTACTCTGTACTGTTAATGAAATAAATAAATAATTAAATAAATTATGAAGAAACATGGAAAGTTATCGAATTTAAGTAAATATTGCTATACATTACAACCACCCCATAGGCTCACGTCTTGTACTTTAGACTTACAATTGTAGGTAAAACCCAGCTGAAAAAATAATTGGATCACCAATTTCATCATACAAGCTTAGTATCGTAACCTACTGTTGATCAAAGATCCCCGTAATTCTGGCTCGTTACATCGTGACACTAAACACGAACAACACCAACGCATCCTAGCGGTCGTTCTAGCTACGACAGAGAACTGCAGCTGTAATCTTTTACGTTCTCACCGATGCTGTGTACGCATACGAAGTTACGTTCACGTGTGTCCTCGGCGTCCTTCATAGCGGCATGTCTGAATAAAATCTTCTCGGTTTTGAAGCCACGTCAATTCGAATTAAGTTCTCGACGGCTGTCTCTACCGTCATCGTCGCGAGTAAAACCACTGACTGCCGGTATTGGCACGGTTTTCCGTTTATATAGCCAGGAGTGGAGTCTCTGATATCAACCAGAGAGAGCCGAAACGACGCATGTGCAAAGGTAAGTTTGGCAGCTCATAACAGCTCCGGACCGCTGCGGGGCCGAATGACGTCAGGTGGGATGAGGGATTGGCGTCAATTTTGAAACTGCCGCTCACGCCTCTCTACAAGCGTCAGGTATCCGTCGTTACTTCCTTTAGACATGGAAAGCCCGCCATCTTAGTGTGTACCCACAGTCCTTGTTAAAACTGATGCAGTTCATTCTAATCTCAGCCGTCTTTTTTTATAATGCAATCCCAATATGTTGATGCATGAGCCAAGACTGTCGTGTTTTCTAACTGTATTTTGTGTCTGTTTTCCGGGCAATGCACAGCTACGGCAGACTTGTCAAGCGCTCTTTGCTTGATATGTCTCTTGTGCTCAGTACAATGCTCTGCAACTGAGCGAATTACCTGACCTAAGTAGACGCTGCTGCATTCGCAAGGGACACCATATGCGCCACGCACACGAAGACCTATGTCGTCTTTAACAGGGCGCAGCATACCTCGTATCTTAGAGCTGGGCCACTACAGTGATCTCAGTTCATGTCTCTGTAGCACACATCCTAATTTGTTGCACATTGCCCCACATATGGCACGAAAGCAGCCAGCTCGGCCTCTTCAGTCGATTCACAAGGCGTCCTTGTTCGGTGGCTCCTGAAAGCGTCTGCAATGTCTTTCTTGCTACACTACTGGACATTAAAATTGCTACACCAAGAAGAAATGCAGATGATAAACGGGTATTCATTGGACAACTATACTATACTAGAACTGACAAGTGATTGCATTTTCACGCATTTTAGGTGCATAGATCCTGAGAAATCAGTACCCCGAACAACCACCTCTGGCCGTAATAACGGCCTTGATACGCCTGGCCATTGACTCAAACAGAGCTTGGATGGCGTGTACAGGTACATTTGCCCATGCAGCTTCAACACGATACCACAGTTCATCTAGAGACTGGCGTATTGTGACCAGCCAGTTGCTCAGCCACCATTGACCAGACGTTTTCAATTGGTGAAAGATGTGGAGAATGTGCTCGCTAGGGCAGCTGTTGAACATTTTCTGTATCCAGAATGGCCCGTACAGGACCTGCAACATGCGGTCGTGCATTATCCTGCTGAAATGTAGGGTTTCGCAGGGACCGAATGAAGGGTAGAGCCACGGGTCGTAACACATCTGAAATGTAACGTTCACTGTTCAAAGTGCCGTCAGTGCGAACAAGAGGTGACCGAGACGTGTAACCAATGACACCCCATACCATCACGAAGGGTGATAGGCTAGTATGGCGATGACGAATACACGCTTCCAATGTGCGTTCACCGCGATGTCGACAAACGCGGATGCGACCATGATGCTGCTGTAAACAGAACCTCGATTCATGCGAAACAATGACGTTTTAGCCATTGGTTCACCCAGGTTCGTCGTTGAGTACACCATCGCAGGCGCTCCTGTCTGTGATGCAGCGTCAAGTGTAACCGCAGCCATGGTCTCCGATCTGATAGTCAATGCTGCTGTAAACGTCGTCGAACTGTTCGTGCAGATGGTTGTTGTCTTGCAAACGTCTCCATATGTTGATTCAGGGATCGAGATGTGGCTGCGCGATCCGTTACGCCCACGCGGATAAGATGCCTGTCATCTCGACTGCTAGTGATACGAGGCCGTTGGGATACAGCACGGCGTTCCGTATTACCCTCCTGAACCCACCGATTCCATATTCTACTAACAGTCACTGGATGTCGCCCAACGCGAGCAGCAATGTCGCGATACGATAAGCCGCAATCGTGATAGGCTACAATCCGACACTTATCAAAGTCTGAAACCTGATGGTACGCATTTCTTCTCCTTACACGAGGCATGACAACAAAGTTTCACCAGCCAACGCCGGTCAACTGCTCTTTGTGTATGAGAAATCGGTTGGAAACTTTCCTCACGTCAGCACGTTGTAGGTGTCGCCATCGGCGAAAACCTTGTGTGAATGCTCTGAAAAGATAATCATTTGCATATCACAGAATCTTCTTCCTGTCGGTTAAATTTCGCGTCTGTAGCACGTCACATTCGTGGTGTAGCAATTTTAATGGCCAGTAGAGTATAACCACTGCCTCTGGAAACGAGTCTCACGTATTGAAAATCAGACTTTAGGTGGTCGTCGTCAGAAATAGTGTTTGCTCAGTATACTTACGGGTACAGTACCGCATTCTTGTTTGTAGGGTGGTGAAAACTGTCGGCGTTCACGTATCGATCAGTGTACCTCGGTTTCCTGTACACTGAATCACCAAGCCGGTCTCCTGCCTTTCGCTCAGCTAAAACATCCAAGAACCGTAGCTTGCCATCTTTCTCCATGTCAAAGGTAAATTTAATGATGGGATGGACACCGTTCATGTGGTCGACAAACTTTTGCAGTGCAGTGAGGCCGAATCAGGATAGTGTCCTCGACGTACCTCAGAAAGAGAGACTGACGCAACGGCGCAGTGTTCAGAGCTTGCCTCCCGAAAAGCTCCACGAAACAATTCGCTACTACCGGAGAGAGTTGTGATCTCACCGCCGTACCATCGGTCATTTCATAATATTCGTCGTGGTACAAGGGGTACGTTGGCGTTAGAACACTGAGATACGACCACGTTTTCTGGGTGCTTCACTTTTTCTGCCAGGCAGTACAATGCAAATACGGAATGTAAGGGTAGGGTTTTCTGGTTATGACGGCTGTGACGTCGGACTGCAGCGGCGCGCAGATGGGCCGGCGCGTACAGTTGGTGTTGTGCGCAGAGAACCACCGCGCGACGGAGTGGGCATGAATACATGCATGCTGTGGGCGCCGGCTGCGGCGGCGGCGGCGGCGGTGGCGGCCGCTGTCCCCGGAATGGAATCTCGGCTGCCTGGTATTATACGGCACGGCGAGGGCGTGTGTGCAAACTGCCGGCTTGCGGAATAGCGTCCAGCCGGGCAAGCGACGAGAGGCGCGTGCTCTAGATGAAATACTCCGCCCAGGATGGCTCGTTGTAACTGCTTACAGTCCATGACTCCCGCTGTACAACATTCCGCGTAACCACTTTCAGTTAAATATTTATATACCTCATTACTAGATTACTGCAGTCAATTTAACACTCAAGAGTAAGCAGGAACGGTGCAGTATAGCATATGCATCAAGCCCTGCTAAGGCCTCGACATGTACACTATTGGCCGTTATAATTGCTACACCACGAAGATGACGTGCTACAGACGCGAAATTTAACCGACAGGAAGAAGATGCTGTGATATGCAAATGATTAGCATTTCAGAGCGTTCACACAAGGCTGACGCCGGTGGCGACACCTACAACGTGCTGACATGAGGAAAGTTTCCAACCGATTTCTCATACACAAACAGCAGTTGACCGGCGTTGCCTGGTGAAACGTTCTTATGATGCCTCGTGTAAGGAGGAGAAATACGTACCATCACTTTTCAGACTTTGATAACCGTCGGATTGTAGACTATCGCGTTTGCGGTTTATCGTATCGCGACATTGCTGCTCGCGTTGGCCGAGATCCAATGACTGTTAGCAGAATATGGAATCGGTGGGTTCAAGAGGGTAATATGGAACGCCGTGCTGGATCCCGACGGCCTCGTATCACTAGAAGTCGAGATGACAGGCATCTTATCCGCGTGGGTGTAACGGATCGTGCAGCCACGTCTCGATCCCTGAGTCAACAGATGGGGACGTTTGCAAGACAACAACCATCTGCACGAACATGTCGACGACGTTTGCACCAGCATGGAGTATCAGCTCGGAGACCATGGCTGCGGTTACCCTTGATGCTGCATCACAGACAGGAGCGCCTGCGATGGTGTACTCAACGACGAACCTGGGTGCACGAATGGCAAAACGTCATTTTTTCGGATGAATCCAGGTTCTATTTACAGCAACATGATGGTCGCATCCGTGTTTGGCGACATCGCAGTGAACGCACATTGGAAGCGTGTGTTCGTCATCGCCATACTGGCGTATCACCCGGCGTGGAGCCATTGGTTACAGGTCTCGGTCACCTCTTGTTCAGATTGACTGCACTTTGAACAGTGGACGTTACATTTCAGATGTGTTACGAACTGTGGCTCTACCCTTCATTCGATCCCAGTGAAACCCTACTTTTCAGCAGGATAATGCATGACCGCATGTTGAAGGTCCTGTACGGGCCTTTCTGGATACGGTAATTGTTCGACTGCTGCCATGGCCAGCAGACTTTCTAGATCTATCACCAACTGAAAACGTCTGGTCAATGGTGGCCGAGCAACTGGCTCGTCACAATACGCCAATCAGTAATCTTGACGAATTGTGGTATCGTCTTGAAGCTGCAATGGCAGCTGTACCTGTACATGCCATCCAAGCTCTGTTTGACTCTATGCCCAGGCGTATCAAGGCCGTTATTACGGCCAGGGGTTGTTGTACTGGGTAGTGATTTCTCATGCGTGAAAATGTAATCACATGTCAGTTCTCGCATAATATATTTGTCCAATGAATACCCGTTTATCATCTGCATTTCTTCTTGATATAGCAATTTTAATGGCCAATAGTGTAGAATATTATGCTTTCGTTGGTTATCAATTTTTTTCTCCCGGAGATCCGAATGAGGAACTAATCTGGAAACTTTTGCCATAGGAGAGATCACCACTACACTTTCGCAATTACAGGCCGCATACGTGTATTTTCTGACTGATTTGATGTGGCCTACCACAAATTCTTTCCTGTGCCAACCAGTTCATCTTAGTGTAGCACTTGCACCCTAGGTCCTCAACTACTTGCTGGATGTATTTCAATCTCTTGTTTCCTCTACTGTTTTTATCTTCTAGAGCTCGCTATAGTACCACTGTGAGTTATTCCATGATGTCTTAACAGATATCCCATCGGTCTATCCCTCCTTCTTGTTAGTGTTCTCCATATAGTCCTTTCCTCTCCGATTTTGCGTAGAATTTCCTTCTTCCTTACCTTATCAGTCGACCTAATTTTCAAATTCTTTTGTAGCTCTACATTCCAAATGCTTCGATTCTCTTCTGTTCTGGTTTCCCCACGGTCCATGCTTTACTACCATACACTGCTGTGCTCCAAACGTACAGCCCCAGAAATTTCTTCCTCAAATTAAGGCCTACCAGGCTTCCCTTGGATAGGAATTCCCTTTTTACCAGTGCTAGTCTGCTTTTGGTGCACTCCTTATTTTCCTGCCTCGCTAGTAGAATTCCTTAACTTTATCTACTTCGTGACCCTCAATCCTGACGTTAAGTTCCTCGTTGGTCTGATTTCTGCCACTTATCATCACTTTCCTCTTTCTTCGATTTGCTCTCAGTGCATATTCTGTACTGATTAGACTTTTCCATTCAGCAGGTGATGTATTTAGTCTTCACTGTCACTCAAGATAACAATGTCATCTGCGAATCTTATTGTTGACATCCTTTCACCTTGAATTTTAATATTTCTCTTGAACCTTTCTTTTATTTCGATGTGTATATTGTATAGTAGGACTGGAAGATTACATCCCCGTCTACACACTTTCTAATACGAGCGCTTCGTTCTTGGTCTTCCACTCTTATTACTCCTTCTTGACTCTCCTACGCACCTCTTCCTATAGCTTGCCTGTATTTTCCTCAGAATTTCGAACATTTTGCACCGTTTCACATTGCCGAACGTTTTTTCCAGGTCGACAAAACCTGTGAACGTGACTCGATTTTTCTTTAGTCTTGTTTCCATTATCAACCGCAACGTCAGAATTGCCTCTCTAACGTCTCCCTTTCCTAAACCCGAACTGTATATTATTCTTGTCAGTAGCTTGGCTGCATTAGCTATTAAGCTGATTGTGGGGCAATTCTCGCACTTGTCAGTTCTTGCCATGTTCGGAATTGTGTGAATGATATTTTTCCAGAAAGTCAGATGATGTATCGCCAGACTCATACATTCTATACATTAAAGTGAATAGTCTTTTGTTCCCACTTCCCCCAATGGTTTTAGAAATTCTGATGGAATGTTATCCATCCCTCCTGCCTTATTTGATCTTAAGTCTTCCAAATCTCTTTTTAATCCTGATTCAAATACAAAATACCTTACCGCTTCTATATCGACTCCTGTTTCTTCTTCTATCACATCAGACAAATCTTGCCCCACATAGGCCTTCAGTGTACTGTTTTAGATATCCACTCTCTCGTCTACATTTAATAGTCGAAAAAATGGATCTGAGCGTATGGCAACGTTGGCAGGGTGGCCCCATCTGGGGAAGATCGGCCGCCTAGAGCAAGCTTTATTTCAGTCGACGCCACATTGGGCGGCTTGCGTGCCGGTGATAATGAAATGATGATGAGGGCAACACAGCATCCTGCCCAAGCGTGGAGAAAATCTCCAACCCTGCCGGGAATCGAACTCTGGCGCGCTTGTACGGGAGTCAAGCACGTTACCACCCATCTGAGCAGGCGTTCGATTTTGCGCTGCACTATTAATGTTACCACACTTGCATTTACTTTCACCGAAGGTTGTTTTGACTTTTATATATGCTGAGTCAGATCTTCTGAGATTTCTTTTTCAATTTCTCCTCATGTTTCATTCAACCATTTCGTCTTAGTTTCTCTGCACTTTCTATTTATTTCATTGCTCAGCGACTTTCATTACCGTATTCCTGAATTTCCTGAACGTTTTTGCACTTTCTTCTTTCATAGATCAAGTGAAATATTTCTTGTGTTAACCATGGTTTCTTCGCATTTACCTTTATTGTACGAATGTTTTTCTTTCCAGCTTCGATGATTGCTATTTTTAGAGACGTCCATTCCTCTTCAACTAAACTATCCACTGAGCTATTCCTTATTGCAGTATCTATATCCCTAGCGAACTTCAGGCGTATCTCTCCATTCCGTAATACTTCCGTATCCCACTTGTTTGTGTATTAATTCTTACTGACTTATCTGTTAAGCTTCAGTCTACTCTTCATCACTACTAAATTGTGATCTGAGTCTATATCTGATACTGGGGACACCTTACAATCCACTATCTGGTTTCAAAATCTCTATCCGACTGTTATGTAATATAAATGAACTTTCCACGCATCTCCCGGTCGTTTCCGAGTACACCTCTGCCTCTTATGATTCTTGAACAAAGTATTCCCTATCAATAGGTGAAATTTATTGCGGTACTTATTCCTAGTACCAAGCCCATATTTTCCAGTAAGTCTTTCTTCTGCTTCTTCCCCTTCAATCGTATTCCAGTCCTCCACGGCTATTAGATTTTCATCTCCCTTTACGTGCAGTATTTCCAGTACAGTCTCCTCATACACTTTCTCTATCTCTTTATCTTCAGTTTGGGACTTCGGTATGTATACCCGCTATCGTTGTCGGTGTTGGTTTGCTGTCGATTCAAACGAGAACAATCCTGTCACTGAACTGTTCACAATAACACAGTCTCTGCCCAACCTTCGTATTCCCAACGAATCCTACTCCTGTTATACCACTATCTGCTGGTGTTGGTATTAACCTACACTCACCTGACCAGAAATCCTTGTCTTCATTCCATTTCACTTCACTGACGCCGCGCGGAGTGGCAGCGTGGTTAGAGGCGCCATGTCACTGACTGCGCGGCCCCTCCCGCTGGAGGTTCGAGTCCTCCCTCGGGCATGGGTGTGTGTGTTGTTCTTAGCATAGGTTGGTTTAAGCTAATTTAAGTAGTGTGTAAGTCTAGGGACCGATCACGTCTGCAGTTTGGGCCCTTAAGAACTCACACACATTTGGACATTTTGAACTTCACTGACCCCCTATTCCTAGAGTGAGCCTTTGCATTTCCCTTTTCGGATTTTCTGACATTCCACGCCTCCACGCGCTGATCGTATCCTTCCGTTAGTTATTCAATCTTTTTCTCATTGTTAACTTCCCGTTAGCAGTCCCATCATGGAGATTAGAATGGGAGACTATTCCGGAATCTTGTGCCAGTGGAGAGATCATCATGATTCTTTCTCAGTTACATGCTTTATGTCCTGCGGATACACATTATATGTATTTAATGCAGTGATTTCCAAAGACGCTAAATCTAGACCTCGGTGCAATCACAGTACCCGCTATCAATAAAAAAATCATAACTTAGAGGCTAACCACTGGTAAATCCAGGATGGAATAATGACAGTATTATGATAAGGATAGATTGCTACTCACTATTTAGTGGAAATGTTGAGTCGCAGTCAGACACAAGCCTTGACTGCCAGAGACAGTGGTCCTGTGTGTGACATTTGTACTTGCTTGAATGTGTGTGCGTGTGTGTGTGTGTGTGTGTGTGTGTGTGTGTGTGTGTGTTGTCTCTTTTAGAAGAAGGCCTTTTGGCTGAAAACTCGCATGTATAGCAGTCTTTTTGTTGTGCCTGTCTGCGATTCGTCTCCATTGTATGGTGAGTAGCACTCTATCCTTTTTATAATATTGTCATTTGGCGGAGACTATTAGAGACAGAGAATCGTGGTTTGTGGTAGAACGGTTATCAGCTCTAATTTTTTTTTCTTTGCCCATCGTGCCGGATTTGACATGGAGAATAAAGAAAAGTTTGACGTTATTCACTTGAGTATTAAAAGGAATACGCTAAATTTCGATTTCGTGATAAGTCACACAAATCTTAAGGCTGTAAATTAAACTAAATATGTAAGAATTACAATTACAAACAACGTAAATTGGAAGATCACATAGGTAATGTTGTGGGTAGAGCAAACCAAAGACTGCGATTCATTGGCAGAACACGTAGAAGGTGCAACAGGTCTACTAAAGAGACTGCCTACACCAAACTTGTCCGCCATGTTCTGGAGTATTACTGTGCTGTGTGGGATCCGCATCAGGTGGGACTGACGGATGACATCGAAAAAGTTCAAAGAAGGGCGGCTCCTTTTGTACTATCGCGAAATAGGGGAGATAGTGTCACAGACATGATACGTCAATCGAAGTGGCAATCATTAACACAAAGGCGTTTCTCGTTGCGACGGGATCTTCTTATGAAATTTCAATCTCCAGTTTTCTCCTCCGATTGCGAAAACATTCTGTTGGTACCCCCCTACATAGGCAGAAATGATCATAGTGATAAAATAAGAGAAATCAGGACTTGCACAGAAAAATTTTAATGCTCGTTTTTCCCGCGCACCGAGAGTGGAACGGTAGAGAGACAGCTTGAAGGTGTTTCATTGAACCCTCTCTCAGACACTTTATTGTGAATAGCAGAGTAATCACGTAGATGTAAATGTAGACGAGTGAATCAAAATGGCGATAGACCAGTAGAAGGCATAAGGTGACATTTGGTATGTAGAATCCAAATCTGTAACGCCGGTGCTTTCGAGTTAATGACACTACTATGAATGTGCAGCACCGGTTGAAAGAAACATAATGAGGTGGCTCAAAAACATTTAAAGAGGCAGGAGGTGTTAAATACTTTCCACGAAGTGGACATAGTCTAGTTTTCCAAGCAGTTATCAACAGAGTGCAAGCTACGAGGGGCGTTTAATAAGCAGTGCAACGTATTTTTTTTTCAGGCAATTTCGGATGAATAAAAAAAATGCGTAATTTGTTAGGGACGTTGTGGAATATTCCTGCTTCAGAGCCTACAGTTTAATAAAGTTCCGACAGTTGGTGGCGCTATACGTGTGCTTCAAAATGGTGTCTGCAACGGAGGTGCGTTCCAAGCAGAGAGCTGTCACGAGTTTCTTTGGTGGAAAACCAGAGCATCGCAGATTTTTGAGGCCATTGCAGGACGTCTATGCAGACCTGGCAGTGGACAAATGCGCGCTGAGTCGTTGGGCGAGGTGTATGTCATTATCGTAACAATCTCACGCAAGCGTGTGCCGGCTGCCGGCACACAGTTGTGACTCCTGCAGTCCTGGAACGAGCAGACAGTCTCATTCGAGATGATCGACCGGCAGCAGTCAAACACTTCGCTGCACAACTAGACGTCTCTGTCGGAAGTGCTCTTACAGTCGTCCACAAGTTGCGTTACTCAAATGTGTTTGCCCCGTGGTTTCCTCCTCGCCTAACAGAAGACCATAAAGAGCAACGAAGCATCATTTGTGCGCAGTTGCACGAGGCTGATCGTGACAATTTTTTCATAAGCATCGTCACAGGCGACGAAACATAGGTTCTTCGAACAGGAGTGGCGCAACACCACGTCTGCTTCGTAGATAAACTTAAAAGCTGTAGCCTACCCCGGTAAAGCCGTGGCGACGATCTTCTGGGACTCTGACGAGGTTCTTCTGTTTGATGTCCTCCCTCATGCGGCAACTACGCTCAGGAAACTGAAGAAACGAAATCAGCGTGTTCGTCGCCGCAAATATACACTACTGGCCATTAAAATTGCTGCACTAGAAAGAAATGTAGATGATAAACGGTATTCATTAGACAAATATATAACATTAGAACTGACAAGTGATTACATTTTAAGCCGGCCGGAGTGGCCGAGCGGTTCTAGGCGCTGCAGACTGGATCCGCGCGACCGCTTCGGTCGCAGGTTCGAATCCTGGCTCGGGCATGGATGTGTGTGTTGTCCTTAGGTTAGGTTCAAGTAGTTCTAAGTAGTTCTAAGTTCTAGGGGACTGATGACCTCTGAAGGTAAGTCCTATAGTGCTCAGAGCAATTTGAACCATTTGATTACATTTTCAAGCAATAGATCCTGCATAGATCCTGCGAAATCAGTACCCAGAACAACCACCTCTGGCTGTAATAACGGCCTTGATACGACTGGGTATTGAGTCAAGCAGAGCTTGGATGGCGTGTACAGGTAAAGCTGTCCATGCAGCCTCAACACGATACCACAGTTCAACAAGAGTAATTACTGGCGTACTGTGACGAGCCAGTTTCTCGGCGACCATTGACCAGACGTTTTCAGTTGGTGAGAAATCTTGAGAATGTGCTGACCAGGGCAGCAGTCGAATATTTTCTGTATCCAGAAAGGCCCGTACAGGACCTGCAACATATGGTCGTGCATTATCCTGCTGAAATGTAGGGATTCGCAGGGATCGAATGAATTGTAGGGCCACGGGTCGTAACACATCTGAAATGTAACGTCCACTGTTCAAAGTGCCGTCAATGCGAACAAGAGGTGACCGAGACGTGTAATCAATGGCACCCCATACCATCACGTCAGGTAATACGCCAGTATGGCGGTGAAGAATACACGTTTCCAATGTGCGTTCACCGCGATGTCACCAAACACGGATGCGACCATCATGATGCTGTAACCAGAACCTGGATTCATCCGAAAAAATGACGTTTTTCCATTCGTGCACCCAGGTTCGTCGAGTACACCATCGCAGGCGCTCCTGTGTGTGATGCAGCGTCAAGGGTAACCGCAGCCATGGTCTCCGAGCTGTTAGTCCATGCTGCTGTAAACGACGTCGAACTGTTCGTCCAGATGGTTGTTGTCTTGCAAACGTCTCCACCTGTTGACTCAGGGATCGAGTCGTGGCTTCACTATCCGTTACAGCCGTGCGGATAAGAATCCTGTTATCTCGACTGCTAGTGACACGAGGCTGTTGGGATCGAGCACGGCGTTCCGATTCCATATTCTGCTAACGGTCATTGGATCTCGACCAACGCGAGCAGCAATGTCGCGACACGATAAACCGCGATCGCGATAGGCTACAATCCGACCTCTATAAATGTCGGAAACGTGATGGTACGCATTTCTCCTCCTTACACGAGGCATCACAACAACGTTTCACCAGGCAACGCCGGCCAACTGCTGTTTGTGTATGAGTAATCGGTTGGAAACTTTCCTAATGTCAGCACGTTGTAGGTGTCGCCACTGGCGCCAACCTTGTGTGAATGCTCTGAGAAGCTAATCATTTACTTCTCACAGCATCTTCTTGCTGTCGGTTAAATTTCACGTCTGTAGCACGTCATCTTCGTGGTGTAGCTATTTTAATGGCCAGTAGTGTATAAACGAACTGTTCGTACTCCAACTCAAGGCCTCACACAAGTACACCTAACCGAGAGGAGTTCAAAAAACTCCATTCGACTGTTGTTCGTCATCCTCTCTACAGCCGAGACATCACAACTTCCGACTTCCATCTGCCTGACCCCATGAAGGATGCACTCCGCGGCAGTACGTGGGTGATGTTTAGGTTATTGATGCAGCAAGACGTTGGCTCCGTCGACGACCATGCCGTCCCAGTAAGGCAGCGTAAGGCCGTTTCACTGAACTGCGATTATGTTGAGAAACAGAATTTTTAGGCAAAAGATTGGGGAATAAAATGATGTATTATAATCCTGAATGAAGCCAACCAGGTTTCAGTAAAAAAAAATCTGTTGCACTACTTTTTAAACGCCCTTCGTACATTTCAACGTCGTCGATCGCGTGAACTACAGGAAGCAAAATCAAGAAGTAGATGGGTCCTGATTGCCTCCGTCTTCTCCGTATGTTACGGTATTATACTTCTTTTTGTGGGGTTACATCTAGGGTCGCGTACACCCTACACCAGTCAGTGACATCTATACCCTTCGTGCAGGAATCTGTGAAGTAATCACAGCTGTTGAAGCTGCAGTGTTGACCCGTACATGGGCAAAATTTGGATATATCCGTGATGTTCTACGAGAGATGAGTGGGCCCACACCGAAATTCTGACGTAAAATCACGATGCTCTATAGCTAATAGTTTCCAAGCTACGATTTTTTGAAGTGACAGGGGAGTTAATGGAAGACGTGTATGTCTATTAGGAGGGGCAATTACAAAGTTTTAATTATTACCTCAAAATATCAAGCTACATGTTTACCGTTGAATCCTGCACATTTTCCCCACCAGTGACTGCCCATGGGGAGACATCGGTTGCAACAGCTTCATTTTGGCTGTTCAAAGAAGTTCCTTCTCGAAACATGGCTCATAGAGGTTGCAGAGGTGGCAGCTAAACAATGGTTTATTTATCGGAGGAATGAGAAAGAAGTCACCGTTTACCATGTCGTAAGATTACGGCGGTGCGTGGGTGGGGGGTCGGAGAGATGCGGCAAAATTTGATAGCCCAAACAAGAAACGTATATTACTATCTGCTGTGCAAACTGATCTGGCGTGTTGCGGTGGGGTAAGAGCAGCCCTTTCGGCATCTTAAGACGTTTCGTTTTCGGAGCAACCTGCAACCTTGTCAGGATACCTCGATAGCATGTTCTTGTGGCGGTTTCTCCCTTACGAGCGTAATACAGTTGTACCACACCACAGGAGCTCCAAAAAACTCTCAGTATCAAAATACACTCAGTATCAATAAAACTCTCAGTATCACATATCCCATTGATAGTAGAGACTTCGCTTTTTTCAGCGGAGGTAAATACATGCGTTCCTCCTTTGCCTTGGGGCCATAATGAGAGACTCAGCAGTCGTTCATGGCCATCAGGCAGGGAACAGGACATCTGGACTGACTGGGTACAGCTACAACATTTCAGCTGCTGCCTCACTTTCGTTGGATTTCAGAATAGTGGTGAGCAGTCACAGAACTCAGTTTAGACATACCGACAGGTCTCACCACACTGGAAGCGTCTGCACCATCTAAACAGAGAATTATTGCCGTACACTGCCACCACTTCACCACTGATTGTTGCAATGTTCTTCCCCCTGAGATTCAGAAAACGAATTGCCGCGTGATACGCCGCGCGGCTGGCGCCAGTACTTCTGTCCCGCAAGTGTCGTCTTTCCTTTGAGCGGCCGTTAGTCAGTTGTTCATTACGGGGCAGGCTATTTAAGTCTGCAGTGACGGGGCAGCGTCCCAATACGACCACGTTTTTCTGTCTGTTTCGTACGGCCACTAGCAGTGGCCTGTTCCCGTCCAGCAACTTTTTTCCTTCACCATAGGGTTGGCGCATTACTGCACCCCTCCTCTGTCCTTCCACCGTCGGAGAGCGGCACGGAACTTAAAGTTCCACCGCCACACCTTCAAAGTGCTATACTCGGCTGTTATTCAGCCGTTGCTTTGAGTCTCCTCTCACTTGTCCACCGAGACAGTTGGACCGGCTCTGAACCGGTGACGCTTTGTAATAATAAACTGCAAAAAAAAAAAAAAATAAATAAATAAATAAATAAAATAAAAAATAAAAAAATAAAAAAAAATAAAGAAGAAAAGAAAATAAAAAAATAAAAAAGTCAGCGGCTCATGTGGTCTGTCGGTCGCGAGGTACTACGTGGTCAGGAGGTCGGCCCTTATTTGGTGCGGATGCTCATTGCATCGATCTGTTGTGGAACTTTAGAACACGTTTTTTGCTCCCGTATCATGTCATTTCTGGGTACCCAGAATCTATTCTGTAGGAATCAACATGGATTCCGGAAACAGCGATTGTGTGAGACCCAACTTGCTTTATTTGTTCATGAGACCCAGAAAATACACTCCTGGAAATGGAAAAAAGAACACATTGACACCGGTCTGTCAGACCCACCATACTAGCTCCGGACACAGCGAGAGGGCTGTACAAGCAATGAGCACACGCACGGCACAGCGGACACACCAGGAACCGCGGTGTTGGCCGTCGAATGGCGCTAGCTGCGCAGCATTTGTGCACCGCCGCCGTCAGTGTCAGCCAGTTTGCCGTGGCATACGGAGCTCCATCGCAGTCTTTAACACTGGTAGCATGCCGCGACAGCGTGGACGTGAACCGTATGTGCAGTTGACGGACTTTGAGCGAGGGCGTATAGTGGGCATGCGGGAGGCCGGGTGGACGTACCGCCGAATTGCTCAACACGTGGGGCGTGAGGTCTCCACAGTACATCGATGTTGTCGCCAGTGGTCGGCGGAAGGTGCACGTGCCCGTCGACCTGGGACCGGACCGCAGCGACGCACGGATGCACGCCAAGACCGTAGGATCCTACGCAGTGCCGTAGGGGACCGCACCGCCACTTCCCAGCAAATTAGGGACACTGTTGCTCCTGGGGTATCGGCGAGGACCATTCGCAACCGTCTCCATGAAGCTGGGCTACGGTCCCGCACACCGTTAGGCCGTCTTCCGCTCACGCCCCAACATCGTGCAGCCCGCCTCCAGTGGTGTCGCGACAGGCGTGAATGGAGGGACGAATGGAGACGTGTCGTCTTCAGCGATGAGAGTCGCTTCTGCCTTGGTGCCAATGATGGTCGTATGCGTGTTTGGCGCCGTGCAGGTGAGCGCCACAATCAGGACTGCATACGACCGAGGCACACAGGGCCAACACCCGGCATCATGGTGTGGGGAGCGATCTCCTACACTGGCCGTACACCACTGGTGATCGTCGAGGGGACACTGAATAGTGCACGGTACATCCAAACCGTCATCGAACCCATCGTTCTACCATTCCTAGACCGGCAAGGGAACTTGCTGTTCCAACAGGACAATGCACGTCCGCATGTATCCCGTGCCACCCAACGTGCTCTAGAAGGTGTAAGTCAACTACCCTGGCCAGCAAGATCTCCGGATCTGTCCCCCATTGAGCATGTTTGGGACTGGAGTAAGCGTCGTCTCACGCGGTCTGCACGTCCAGCACGAACGCTGGTCCAACTGAGGCGCCAAGTGGAAATGGCATGGCAAGCCGTTCCACAGGACTACATCCAGCATCTCTACGATCGTCTCCATGGGAGAATAGCAGCCTGCATTGCTGCGAAAGGTGTATATACACTGTACTAGTGCCGACATTGTGCATGCTCTGTTGCCTGTGTCTATGTGCCTGTGGTTCTGTCAGTATGATCATGTGATGTATCTGACCCCAGGAATGTGTAAATAAAGTTTCCCCTTCCTGGGACAATGAATTCACGGTGTTCTTATTTCAATTTCCAGGAGTGTATTAGGCTCCCAGGTAGATGCCATTTTCCTTGACTTCCGGAAGGCGTTCGATACAGTTCCGCACTGTCGCCTAATAAGCAAATTAAGAGCCTACGGAATATCAGACCAGCTGTGTGGCTGGATTGAAGAGTTTTTAGCAAACAGAACACAGCATGTTATTCTCGATGGAGAGACATCTACAGACGTTAAAGTAACCTCTGTCGTGCCACAGGGGAGTGTTATGGGACGATTGCTTCTCACAATATATGTAAATGACCTAGTAGATAATGTCGGAAGTTCCACGCGGCTTTTCGCGGATGATGCTGTAGTATACAAAGAAATTGCAGTATTAAAAAACTGCAGCGAAATACAGGAAGATCTGCAGCGGATAGGCACTTGGTGCAGGGAGTGGCAACTGACCCTTAACATAGACAAATGTGATGTATAGCGAATACATAGAAAGAACGATCCTTTATTGTATGATTGTATGACATCAGAACAAACACTGGTAGCAGTTACTTCTGTAAAATATCTGGGAATATGCGTACGGAACGATATGAAGTGGAATGATCATATAAAATTAATTGTTGGTAAGGCGGGTGCCAGATTGAGATTCATTGGGAGAGTCCTTAGAAAATGTAGTCCATCAACAAAGGAGGTGGCTTACAAAACACTCGTTCGACCTGTACTTGAGTATTGCTCATCATTATGGGATCCGTACCAGGTCGGGTTGACGGAGGAGATAGAGACGATCCAAAGAAGAGCGGCGCGTTTCGTCACAGGGTTATTTGGTAAGCCTGATAGCGTTACGGTGATGTTTGGCAAACTCAAGTGGCAGACTCTGCAAGAGAGGCGCTCTGCATCGCGGTGTCCAGGTTTCGAGAGGGTGCGTTTCTCGATGAGGTATCGAATATATTGCTTCCCCCTACTTATACCTCCCGAGGAGATCACGAATGTAACATTAGAGAGATTCGAGCGCGCACGGAGGCTTTCCGGCAGTCGTTCTTGCCGCGAACCATACGCGACTGGAAAAGGAAAGGGAGGTAATGACAGTGGCACGTAAAGTGCTCTCCGCCACACACCGTTGGACGGCTTGCGGAGTATAAATGTAGATGTAGATGTAGATGTTACGAGTGGGGTGCTGCGGCCGGAGACGGAGGCGAAGTTGGGTTCTGGCACGACACGTGGTGTTCGGTTTTGTGCTCACCACTCAGTGAACGTCGAGAAGAAGAGCTTTGCCGGGGTGTCGCCTGCTGATATGGGCTGTGTTTGATTAAAGCAGGTGCAACTGTGTGTTCAGTTATATCTATTAATGGTTAATCAATGTTGTTTGCAGTGTGAGTCTGGCTCCGAGTGTGTCATTGCAAGTTAAGTCACATATGCCATGATAACGGGCATTAGGCATTCCACCTTGGTTTCTTATCACTTGATATAGGATCAGCAGATATATATAAGCAAGACTGGTGAGCTGCTCATTATTTAGTGAATGCATGTTTATGGTGGTGCTAACCGTGTCTTTTAAATACAAGTGTCTACACATTAGTGACAAGTAACGAAAAACGATGCTGTCTCGTAAAATCACATCATGTTTCATGAAAATATAGTTCTCTCTGCCTTGTCTTTAAAATGTACTCAGCCGTTACTATCGCGTTGTTTATGGAGTGTAAATGAATGTTTAAGTTGCTAAGTTGAAGACCTTTATTGAGGCGAGCTGTCCTGTTTTAAATGTAATGGTTTTATGTCTCGTGTAGTATGAATGCGTAAATGAAAGTGTGCTGTTGTAGTTGATTTATGTTTCAGTTACGTGGAGCGCAGTGCATTTCGTCCAGTACGGTGGGGCGTGCCATTGGGGCTTGACGAGTTGGTCATTGCCAGCGGAACTGTGATTCGTTTGATCGGCTCCGTGCGGAGGTCCTCTTCCTCGGTCACTTCTTTAAGTTGACTATTGCTTCGCTCTTTGTTTGTGGCTTCGTCAGGTGGTTAAGATTGGTACCCCGTTCCTCCGCCACTCTAGCGAATGTACTTTGGGTTTAAAGTATGGCTTGTAATGTTGAGTGGCACTCTGAAATTATCAGATTCATTAAGGCTCCGCTTGGTTAATTGTTCCTTTTTTAATCATTCAGGATCTTGTTGATTGTACCTTGTGTGTGAGTTTTAAAGGTTTAAATTTTAATAAAAAAAAGGTTCTATATGTGTATATTACCAAGCAATCTTTTGATACCAAGGGTCTATTTTTATTAATTGTTTGTTATTTCAATTAGTGTTTCTCTCTACTGGCATCTACTTGATTATTTTTTAGTGAGAAGTTTGGGTACTGGTTGCCTTCAGGCGGGAGCGTTAAAATTTTAAAAGTTATCTTTATTCCTTGGGTTTTATAGTATTTACTACGTTATTCCTTCGGTAGTGGCAACGGCCTTGCCGCAGTGGATACACCGGTTCACGTGAAATCACCGAAGTTAAGCGCTGTCGGGCGTGGTCGGCACTTGGATGGGTGACAATTTTGGCAGCCATTTGCTGTTTCCACTTTTCGGGGTGCACTCAGCCTCGTGATGCCAATTGAGGAGCTACTCGACCGAATAGTAGCGGCTTCTGTCAAGAATATCATCATAACGGCCGGGAGAGCGGTGTGCTGACCCAACGCCCCTCCTATCTGTATCCTCCACTGAGGATGACACGTCGGTCGGATGGTCCCGGTAGGCCACTCGTAAATTGAAGACGGCGTGCTTTTTTGTAATTCCTTTGGTATGAAATGTTATTGCAAATGAAAATCTTTTTATAGCCTAATCTTGCCGGTTTTGAGATTGGAAAGCTTCGGCTTTTTAAAATGTCTGTGCCAGGAGCAATCTAAATTAGTGCTTTATACATTGGTTAAGTATGTGTTCATAGATGTTTAAGTTTTTTATGGTAACTGTGGTGAGGTTGTTAAAATCCAAGCTGTCTTGTCGTATTAAAATGTGTAAGGTAAATAAAATTATTTAACACAAGCTGTGTATGTTTGATATTATGACCCTGCTGCTTTCTGTGTAATGCTTAGATACAAACTCGCGTACCACGGCGTAACGCTACAAGTTTATCAATGACTTGCACAATTTTTTGTCTCCTCTGGCTTTGTGCTACAGTCTTTACAAGCAGTCTGAGCGTCAGTTGGCACTACAGTGACATAAAGAAGTGCTACAAATCGGTTACGTCAA
Source organism: Schistocerca nitens (assembly GCF_023898315.1). NCBI lineage: Eukaryota > Metazoa > Arthropoda > Insecta > Orthoptera > Acrididae > Schistocerca > Schistocerca nitens. Next base: position 253,969,731 of record NC_064618.1, read on the forward strand.
GGACAGCTTCGTGCCGGACGCCCTGAGCTTGCGTTCCACTGACACTGAACCACCTCCATTTGCGACTTCAGTGGCGAAAACGAGAGCTCACTGCAGGGGAGGGTGGTGGTCCGTTGCGTTTCCTGATAAAAGCCGGCTCTGCAGTGGTTCCATTGATGGATGTGTGTTGGTTAGAAGTCTCCAGACAACCACTCTGCACAGAGGAAGACCGCACTGCAGTTCCTTCTCTAAATCCTCGCACAAACGAAAAAATGGCTGACATCGAAATAAGTGTCCAAGGAATAGAAAAGCAACTGGAATCACTCAACAGAGGGAAGTCCACTGGACCTGACGGGATACCAATTCGATTCTACACAGAGTACGCGAAAGAACTTGCCCCCCTTCTAACAGCCGTGTACCGCAAGTCTCTAGAGGAACGGAGGGTTCCAAATGATTGGAAAAGAGCACAGGTAGTCCCAGTCTTCAAGAAGGGTCGTCGAGCAGATGCGCAAAACTATAGACCTATATCTCTGACGTCGATCTGTTGTAGAATTTTAGAACATGTTTTTTGCTCGAGTATCATGTCGTTTTTGGAAACCCAGAATCTACTATGTAGGAATCAACATGGATTCCGGAAACAGCGATCGTGTGAGACCCAACTCGCGTTATTTGTTCATGAGACCCAGAAAATATTAGATAAAGGCTCCCAGGTAGATGCTATTTTTCTTGACTTCCGGAAGGCGTTCGATACAGTTCCGCACTGTCGCCTGATAAACAAAGTAAGAGCCTACGGAATATCAGACCAGCTGTGTGGCTGGATTGAAGAGTTTTTAGCAAACGGAACACAGCATGTTATTCTCGATGGAGAGACATCTACAGACGTTAAAGTAACCTCTGTCGTGCCACAGGGGAGTGTTATGGGACGATTGCTTCTCACAATATATGTAAATGACCTAGTAGATAATGTCGGAAGTTCCATGCGGCTTTTCGCGGATGATGCTGTAGTATACAGAGAAGTTGCAGCATTAGAAAATTGTAGCGAAATGCAGGAAGATCTGCAGCGGATAGGCACTTGGTGCAGGGAGTGGCAACTGTCCCTTAACATAGACAAATGTAATGTATTGCGAACACATAGAAAGAAGGATCCTTTATTGTATGATTATATGATAGCGGAACAAACACTGGTAGCAGTTACTTCTGTAAAATATCTGGGAGTATGCGTGCGGAACGATTTGAAGTGGAATGATCATATAAAATTAATTGTTGGTAAGGCGGGTACCAGGTTGAGATTCATTGGGAGAGTGCTTAGAAAATGTAGTCCAGCAACAAAGGAGGTGGCTTACAAAACACTCGTTCGACCTATACTTGAGTGTTGCTCATCAGTGTGGGATCCGTACCAGATCGGGTTGACGGAGGAGATAGAGAAGATCCAAAGAAGAGCGGCGCGTTTCGTCACAGGGTTATTTGGTAACCGTGATAGCGTTACGGAGATGTTTAATAAACTCAAGTGGCAGACTCTGCAAGAGAGGCGCTCTGCATCGCGGTGTAGCTTGCTCGCCAGGTTTCGAGAGGGTGCGTTTCTGGATGAGGTATCGAGTATATTGCTTCCCCCTACTTATACCTCCAGAGGAGATCACAAATGTAAAATTAGAGAGATTAGAGCGCGCACGGAGGCTTTCAGACAGTCGTTCTTCCCGCGAACCATACGCGACTGGAACAGGAAAGGGAGGTAATGACAGTGGCACGTAAGGTGCCCTCCGCCACACACCGTTGGGTGGCTTGCGGAGTATGAATGTAGATGTAGATGTAGATGATAGACACAGTGGACCTACACCTGTGGTTATGGTCTGGTATGCGATTTCGTATGTCAGCATGTGCAGTTCCTTGGTTATCCCAAGCACAATGACAAGTGATTCGAACTGTTGTGCTGCCGTTCATTAAAAGTATTCCAGGGAATGTTTTCCAACAGGACAACGTTCTCTCACATACCCCTGCTGTAGCCCAACATCCTCTGCGGAGTGTCGACATGTTGCCGTGGCCTGTTCGATCACCAGGTCTGTCTCAGATCGAGCTGTTATGGAACATCATCGGACGACTATGCCAGTGTCATCCACAAACAGTATTAACCGTCCCTTTACTCACAGATCAAGTGGAACAGGCATGAAAGTCTATTCTACAAAGTGACGTCCGGCACGTTTACGACATAATGCATGCACGCTCGCATGCTTGCATTTAACATTCTGGCCGTTACACCGTTTGCTAATGTATCAACAGTCCACATTTGCAATGGCACTTTCATTAAACTGTGATCTCGCAGTGTTAATCGCTTAAATATGTTACGTAGGCAAATGTATTCTCGATATTTCATTAATCTGTTACTCTATACATATATTAGATTGCTACAAATAGTCTTATATATATATATATATATATATGATCGATTGATTTAATTTTTAACAAGTGTTTCATTTAGTTTGCTGCTTATTCAATCTATTGTTAGCATTCGACTCAAGATTCCACGATTGGTTTCGTTTTCATAAATTGTGTCTGATATTTACAAACACCATTTCTGTGCAGAGGAATATCAGGTTTGTGGGACACAGCTCTCTTGGGCTGGTCTCACGTAAACTGAAGTGAAAGGACTGTACTGCTTCCTTTCATACACTTTTAAAAAACAGGTTATAGAAGAAATTGACGCGTCTTAATGGAAGCAGGAATTTAAAATACCTCGAGTCAGATGAGTCAGATAGCTACCTTCCTAAGAAAGATGGTATATTAATTATTAAGTTGTAATTATAAACCAGACACGGAAACATCGAACACCTTTCGTAAAATTTACTCAAGTGAAACATAATCCCAGATTTATATTTCCCAGGTCAGTTCCTGTTTTTTGATATTCATGACATTTCAGTCAAATTTTATTTTGATTACTTTGTGGTTAGTTATGGTTCTCGAACTACGTTCCCAATGACAACGCGTTTTAACCATTACCATAAAATACGATTTACTTGAATAAAAAATTCATTTATTGTTTTGGAATAAGTATTAAACTAGCCTTCAACCCAATATAGAGCCACAAAAACAATTAGCTGAGTTACAAGCCATTGTGACATGAACACTGAAGAGTCAAAGAAACAGGTACACCTACCTAACAACGTGTAGGCCCCCCCTGAACACGTGGCATGCACTGTTACTGTCTGAAGTAGTGCTGGAGGGAGTTGACTCCATGAATACTGCAGCGATGTCCATAAGTCCATAAGAGTACGAGGGGCTGGTGATCTCTTCTGATCAAGCACGTTGTAAGGCATTCCAGATATGCTCAGTAATGTTCATGTATGGGGAGTATGATGTTTAAACCCGGAAGAGTTTTCCTGGAGCCACTCTGTAGCAAATTTGCACCGTGATGTATCACATTGGCTTACTGGAGTTGCCCAAGCCCGTCGGAATTCAGAATGGACGTGAGTGGATGTAGGTAATGAGACAGGATGCTTACGTAGTGTCACCAGTCAGTGTCGTATCTAGACGTATCAGGGGTCCCATATCATTCCAACTGCACACACCCCACACCATTACAGAGCCTCCACCAACTTGAACAGTCCCCTGCTGACATGAAGGATCCACGGGTTCATGAGGTTGTCTCCATACCCGTACATGTCCATCCGCTCGATACAATTTGAAAGGAGACTCGTCCGACCAGGAAACATATTCGCAGTCATGAACACTCCAATATCGTGTTGACTGGTCCAGGTGAGGCGTAAAGCTTTGTGTCGTGCAGTCAATAAGGGAACACGAGTAGACCTTCGGCTCCGTAAGACCATATCAATGATGTTTCTTTGAATGTTTCGCACGTTGACTTGGCCCAGCATTGAAATCTGCAGCAATTTGAGGAAGGGTTGCAGTTCTATCACGTTGAACGATCGTCTTCAGTCGTCGTTGGTCCCGTTCTTGCAAGATCTTTTTCCGGCCGCAGCGATATCGGAGACTTGATGTTTCACTGCATTCTTGATATTCACGGCACACTCGCGAAATGGTCGTACGGGAAAATCCCCACTTCATAGCTAGCTCGGAGACGCTGTGCCTCATCGCTCGTTCACCGACTGTAACAGCACGTTCAAATTCACTTGGAGCTTGATAACGTGCCATTGTAGCAGCAGTAACGGTCTAACGACTGAGCCAGGCCGGCCGGTGTGACCGAGCGGTTCTAGGCGCTTCAGTCTGGAACCGCGCGATTGCTACGGTCGCTGGTTCGAATCCTGCCTTGGGCATGGATGTGTACGATGTCATTAGGTTAGTTACGTTTAAGTAGTTCTAGGTTCTAGGGGACTGATAACCTCACATGTTAAGTCCCTTAGTGCTCAGAGCAGAGTCATTTGAACCTTTTTCTTTTATTTATTTATTTATTTTTTATTGCGCCAGACGCTTGACTTATATACGCGTTGCCGACCACAATGCCGTATTCTGCATGTTTACATAACTCTGTGTTTGAATACGCATACCTATACCAGTTTCTTCGGCGCTTCAGTGTAGCTCACTCAAAACTTTAACGTAGATATAGCCGTAAGATAACAGAAGCTGCCGTCACTGACGGTGGCCAGTGTTTAAGAATGACAAATGAATACTCAGAGTCTGACGAAACAGCCATTGTCAGTGTCAGTATCTGCCTTTGTTTTTAAGTGTAAAAGATGTGACGCAGAATATATTTTGGGAGGCCTTATCGTGACTGTTGTAGATGGGTGTGGTTTGATCTGCAGTTGCTAAAGTGCCCTGTAGAAGCCAGCCTATCGTTTACTATAGTGCCAACCTCAGCTAACAGTTGCTCTGAGGGCATTAGCAAATGGTTAGTGCACGCTTCTTTCCGTTGTTGTAAGCATGGCTCGATGTTTTCTTATATTATCCTGGTCCATGAAGGGACTGAAAGTGCGACTCTCACAACAGATGAAGGGATCGGCGAACCTTGTGACGCAAGAGTCCAGAACGCGGACGTAGACTGCCTGTCCTAGGGGAGGGACGCAGGGCTAGTCCGTCACGCCGCTTCGCTCCCTTCAGGCTGTCAGAGTTGCCTTTTGTTTAGGCTCGCAACCGAGTAAGAACGATACAGTGTCTACTCTATATATCACATAATAGGATAGGCAAAGCAATAAACCTTTATGAGAGACAAAAGGACGAAGGATTTAAAGTATGATATCCACGAAAGTTGCGAATTTTTCGATATATTTATGCACTCATGGCAGATCGAAAAACTTGTTAGTAAACAAAGGACGTTAGACAGATCGCACATTGCAGAACTCGTGAGGCCATCAGACTGAGATATTACACTTTGTCGGAGTGATAGATGGAATTAACACCACACAAACTGAAAACAATTATATGAATGCAAAAATAGTTCCAAAACTTCCATCTAAAACAACGCACGATAATGGTCTGAATCTAATTGGTATTGAAACACGTAATTTCTTTGTGGCAGTCGATAGAATTTTATCCCATTCCTGCCAAAGGAACGGCACAATTCCTTTACGAATTATATAGAAAGATAGTAGGTCCTTAAAATTTTTAAGTAGCATCCAACATGATTTATTGCTTTTCAGAGCCGACGATCGCACCGATGGGAGAAGGTGTGTTGTGGCATTATGACGATTGTCAAATTAATCTAGGTCATTTTACAGCAGTGTTACCGGTGGCCTTATTTTCATCATCGGGGAACAATGAATACGCCATTTTACGAAAGTTTTCATTTAGACGTATTCATAGACTTTAGCAGTTATCTTTCATTTCAGTGAGACTTTAAGACAATTAGAAAACCGTAATATGTGCCCAAAATCTGTTACAGAAATTCTACTTTCACAGCTATTAGACCAAAATATGAACAGAAAATTCCAAAATTACACTCGGCTACTGTATTTCCAGTTACATCCGAATTCAGGAACAAGTAATAACATGTTAGCTCTTGATGCTTAGGTGGAATCGCTCAGGCATGCAAACGTACTTGCGATTTGTCTTTCTTATACTGACAATATACAATGGTGTGCAAGGCGTAACGGCTAAATTAACTTCAGCAAGATGTGTGACTGCTTACTAACATAAGTCGATGAAACTTGGACCGTACATAGAAAGAACTGCTGCAGTATAGTAAAGAAACTAACTGGAACCAATACGCCATGAGAAACGGCGTTTTTATTCAAAGACGATAATTATACTGAACTCGTCACAATTTATGACGGTCCCCTGGCTATTACAAAAGGGGTGACATCGTTCTTGACAGGGTGTGTGATCACCGCGGACGGCAATGCTTACTCTGCAACGTATCCCGTGCTGGCCACACAGTTGGTAAATTCTTGCGGCAGCTCGTTCCATTCGTCTACCAGCCCGGTTAAGAACTGCTGAGGTGGTCGTTGGTTCGTTGCTCCTTGTGGACATGCTGCAGTACGTCTTCCAAACGTGTCCCACACCTTGCTCAACGGCTTTTACTATCGGTAGGACTGGAAGATCAGCCCCGAAGATGCCGTCGTCCCAGGAGCTCTTCCACCTGGGCTGTACGATGCGTTATTTTCGTCCTTAAGTATTGCACAGCAGTGTAAACAAATTCGTTACAATTATCTCAAATTTACTAATGTGCATTATAACGCAAAACAACTATGAAGAACACTCCCTTATGTAGCTGGGTCTTACGCGGGGAAACTAACAGATGGTTGCAATCTACACAGACCTCCTAACAACTTACATGAAAAAAAAATGCAACATAAGAGAATAATTACAAAATAAATCACACTGAAACCTTCGTCCCTTCACATGAAATGTTTCTGTTTTGGAGTTATGTGGAAGCAATAAAAGGAAGAAATTGCGTCCAATCCAGAATTAATAATAGATGTGAAGTCAAGTTGCGGAATGTTCAACACACTGCTTACAAGGGAACCTCCCCATCGCACCCCCCTCAGATTTAGTTATAAGTTGGCACAGGGATAGGCCTTGAAAAACTGAACACAGATCAATCGAGAAAACAGGAAGAAGTTGTGTGGAGCTATGAAAAAAATAAGCATAATATACAAACTGAGTAGTCCATGCGCAAGGTAGGCAACATCAAGGAGAGTGTTACCTTACGAGCGCCTTGGTCCCGTGGTTAGCGTGAGCAGCTGTGGAACGACAGGTTCTTGGTTCAAATCTTCTCTCGGCTGAAAGTTTTAATTTTTTATTTTCAGATAATTATCAAAGTTCAGGCACTCACACATAATCAACTTCGCTCTCCAAAATTCCAGGCCATGTTCAGATTTGCTTGGACATATACAGAATTTGACGGTCTACGCACGGAAACAATTGAAAATGTAAAAAACATATGTTTTGACAGAGCACAGGGAAAACTGTGCGACTCTGAAACTGTTGCATTCATTTGATGCAGTTTATGTGACAATCTCTTATGTTTTCATCACTTTTTTTGGAGTGATTATCACATCCACAAGAAAACCTAAATCGGGCAAGGTAGAAGAATCTTTTTACCCATTCGCCAAGTGTGCACGTTAGGTGCGTCGACAACATATTCCTGTCATGTGACGCACATGCCGTCACCAGTGTCGTAAAGAATATATCAGACGTGTTTTCCTGTGGAGGAAATGTTTTCGGTTCCAATTGGAGAGGCACGTCCTTTCGTCTACTAATCGCACGGTTTTGCGGTGCGGTCGCAAAACACAGACACTAAACTTATTACAGTGAACAGAGACGTCAATGAATGAACGGACCGTCGTTCCGCAGTTGCTCACTCTAACCACGAGACCACGCCGCTCATCAGCTAACATCGTCCTTTATGTTGCTTATATTGCACATGGACTACTCAGTTTGTATATTTTGCTTATTTTTTCATAGTTCCACACAACTTCTTCCTGTTTTCTCGATTGATCTGTGTTCAGTTTTTCGAGGCCTATCCACTGTGTCAATTTATAACTAAATCTGAGGGGGGTGCGATGGGGAGGTTCCCTTCTTAGAAATAAAGAAGACGTACTGTTTTCTGTATTTAAATTCTGCAACTAAATTCACTATTGACTACTGATCAAGCATTGTCACAAAAACCATCTGAGATGCAATTTCATTATTCCCTTTTCTTTTGAAACTTGAATACTTTTCTATAAAAAGTAAACCTATTAAAAATGTCGAATGTATCACTATCTGTTATTTTTTCGCTACCATCTAGACTGTTCTGTGTATTATAATGCGGACGACGTTATCCAAATGCGGCGTACTGGTCAACAGAAAATCCATGTAAGCCAATAAAGTGTTTTAGTTCTGAGCAGTCCACAACAACGAGTGTGGCAGTTACCTGAGAGGCTCCATCTGTGACTGACGTGGTATCACGGTAACAGTCTAGCGTGGCACCTGCTCAAGTAGACGTAGAAGTTACGATGACGATCTCAGAATCTACTTTGCAGGCAGAGGAATCCTAAATAACGATAACAAGTTTTGAAAAAATCTTTGTACGTCACTGAAAATAATTTTTATATTATCCTTTCCAAAGATCATTTAACCGGGCGGCTCTTTGACAATAAAAGTTGTTCGGCAATACGAGAGTGGGACAAATATTAAGTGTACCATTTCCGGAAAAAAATATTGTGGGCTAGTCGTGAGGTAATATAGGAAACGTCGGTATCGGCCGCTATCGGGTCGGTCGCACTTTGAAATACGCGCGATGCTAGTCATGCCGCCGTGTTTCCAACAGCAGCCACCGCGGTTGCTACGAACGACTACGCCGCTGCAATGACATGCAAGCATCCGCTCTCCGGAGCTCCAGCGACGGGTGTACTTAAATTCGTACATCCATGGACTGACCCAAATTTTGTGTGTTTGCCAGTTGAACAACATTTACAGGCTTTCATAGTGGCTGGGGCTCGACATTTTCTGAATGGACTTCGTTTTGATGAGTGACAAATTTATAAATTTTTTCTATCTATATGTATTTCTACATCCAAATATACTGTTAGCAACTGATGTTGCAAATTCAGGAACAGAGTTATGTATTATTTTTACTACTTGATGTTATTTATAGAATAAATTAATGTCTGAATTCTCTGCTCACGAATGGCATCTATTCCTCACTCCTGTATTCGCTAAAGAGCCACACAGCGTGCAAAGGAAGACCTAACAGATAAGATAAAAGTTTTTGTTCTCGGTGCATGGTTGACGTGTTTCCAGGTACGTACGTGCCGTGCCTTACCATAATATCGTCCCGTTAATTAGCACATGAATTTCACAAAACATCAAGAGAAGTGTTTTGCAGAACGTATGTCTCGATACTTAATTACAATGAAATTAATAATCCAATTTAAGTGGCATGGAGACATTATCCGGAAGGCGACTAAAATTAAAAATCCGTCTGCTGACTCTTTCGGACCCTTTCGTACTCACTGGTTGCCATGTCATCCTCTGTCACGTGGCGTCATTCGGAGTGTAGAGGGACATGCTGTCAGCTCGCCACTCTCGGGCAATTGTTATAATCCCAGACATTCTCACTCAAGTAGCTCCTCCAGTGGAATGTACAGGCTGAGTCACACTCTTCCAGTCCTCCCACCAAGGAAGAATTCCTGGCAGCACTAGAAGTCGAAGCCGGGTCTTCCATATAGGAGTACGACATGCGAGACGAAAGATGGTCCTCTAAAATATGGCACTGGAGACCTCCATGACACAGAAAAAGAGGAAGACCACGGCTACATTGGAGCGATGGAGTGATACAGGACAGGGCCATGCAAGAAGAGGACTGGCAGGATAGAAGGAGGTGAAAACTTTGTTGCGAGACGCCGCTTGGTGTAGAAAACTCGCAGAAAGAAAAGAGAGAGCATGCAAGAGTTCAGTCCAGTTCGAAACCTCAGCTACAGGAGTCAGTATCATCAACAACTGGTTAATGTTCCAGATGAGCCTGTAGTGTTGTTAATGTTGAATGTTATACTTTAATTTGTTGATTAGTACATCAGATGATGGTTTGCTAGTCCATGACAGCTGTAAATTATCTAGTAATACTGTGGCAAAGTTAAGTAAATCTTTTACTCATTAATGTAGTAAAGTGAACTAATATTTACATATTCTAACTTGCTGAGGCTTCTTCCATAGCAATCCAAGAATCCACAGTTATAGCCGGATGAAAGTAATTTCACCTGGCCGCAACAAAATTAATAAAGCGATGCGGCGCTTGGTCCTACTTATTTCTGACAACTTATTTTACACTTGATTTGATTTCAGACAATGCAATTGTTCAACTGTTCAGTCTTGTTTTCAACTTAATGACAGGCAAAAGCCGGCCGCTGGTGGCCGAGCGGTTCTGGCGCTACAGTCTGGAACCGCGCGACCGCTACGGTCGCAGGTTCGAATCCTGCCTCGGGCATGGATGTGTGTGTTGTCCTTAGGTTAGTTAGGTTTAAGTAGTTCTAAGTTCTAGGGGACTTATGACCTCAGCAGTTGAGTCCCATAGTGCTCAGAGCCATTTGAACCATTTTTTTTGACAGGCAAAACCCCTTTCCGAATATGTAAATTATGCCGCGTGAAATGAGTACTTTTAACGTTGATTCTCTTTATAATGGATGCTCGCCATCAGTTTATCGATAGAATGCTGCGGCTTCTATAAAAACCTGTTTTCAAGGTGGTGTCACCGCGGAGTCGTGGAGTTGGCGGTGTTGGGTCAAATTTCACTACTTTAAAAGAGTCCTCCGTTTATTGTGCAGCAACTTATGATCTAGGCTGAGTATCACATTGTGTATACACGAATTCCTCAATCTGTGATTTCCACGTCATTATCTCTGACGTTAACGATTTTACTTGGAAATTTTAGGACATATTAGTTTCACAGAAGAGTGACAACTAAGATCATTTTTTAAAAATAATTTTCATTTCTAACTGCACCATAAGCGAACACTTTGTGTCCTTACTATACGGACAATTTGATTTTAGCCCCCAAGGTGATGACTGTTCATATGTTGGGAACTAGTGACCTAAGTATTCCCACACAGTCACATTCTCGTTTTACAATCATTACCGTTAGGTTTTATTAGTTGACATACTATTCCACAAGCGGCTTGTTTTCTTATGTGTTCTTTAAGATATATATGTGTATGCTTCTTTATTGAATTCATTATGCACCTTAAAGCGGGAAGCAATGCTAAAACTACACTGAAGGAAGAAAATCGAAACACACAACAAAAATTAATGTACACTAATAAAATTTCGAGAATACATTTGTCTAAGAAACATATTTAAGTGATTAACATTGCAAGATCACAGGTAAATGTAAGCTCGAAATAACCAGTTGCAAATGTGAAGTGCTGATAAATTAATAACCGGTGTAACCGCCAGAATGTTGAATGAAAACGGTTACTGCTGTTTGTGGATGACGCTCGAGTTGTCGTCCGATGATGTCCCATACGTGCTCCACTGGATACCGATCTGGCGATCGAGCAGGCCAAGGTCATATGTCGACACTTAGAGCATGTTGGCTTACAGCAGCGGTATGTGGGCGAGCGTTATCCTGCCGGAAAACACCCTCCTGGAATGCTGTGCATGAATGATAGCACAAGAGGTGGAATCACCAGACTGACATACAGTTTTGAAGTCAGGGTGCGTGGGATAGCCGCGATGGTGCTCCTGATGTCTTACGAAATCGCGTTTCAGAACGTAACTCCAGTTCCAGGCCGAGTATGTCTAGCATGCAGAGAGGTTGTTTGCAGACAGCTGGTGTGCTTCTAACCGAAACACCACCATCATTGGCAATGAGGCAGAATCGGCTTTTATCAGAAAACGCAACAGACCTCCACACCACCCACCTATGAGCTCTCGTTTGACAGCACTGATGACGTAAATGACGGCGGTTTGGTGTCAGTGGAATGCAACAGCGTGTCTGTCTCGGAGCTGTCCTCGAAGTAACCGATTTGTTGCTGTTCTTTGTGTCACTCTAGTACAACCTGCCGCCCAAATTTTGCTGCTGCAGCACGATGCTGCAGCGCCGTATGCCGATCACGATGGTTTCACCTCTCGGTAGTGCCATGTGGCCGTCAAACAGAGTCTGACAGTATATTCTCGTGACCGTCGCTGCCACCAACCATGCACAGTGGCAACATGCTGTCAAGTCTTTTTGCATGATCGCAGAAGAAACGTCCGGCTTCTCGCAGCCCCATTACAGAACCTCCACAAACAGAGAGGTGATGATAATGGCGTCTTTGTCGTCTTGATGCCATTCTTGACAAACATCAAGTCATCACGTCCAGTCTCAAAGGTAGCTAAATCGCTTGGTTCAAATGGCTGTGAGCACTATGGGACTTAACAGCTGAGGTCATCAGTCCCCTAGAACTTAGAACTACTTAAACCTAACCTAAGGACGTCACACACATCCATGCCCGAGGCAGGATTCGAACCTGCGACCGTAGCGGTCGCACAGTTCCAGACTGTAGCGCCTAGAACCGCTCGGCCACTCCGGCCGGCTCAAAGGTAGCTAAGACTCATGACCGTTACAGCGTGTATTTAAAGCAAACGTGATTTACATCCTCGTAGTGGCGCTACTTACACTACTCTTATGCGACTGGTACTAGATCTGAACAGACATGATCTTTCAGATGTAGAAACACGGCTCACCACTTTCATATATGTTGCACGACTCCTCCTTGTTGTTGCGATTTTTTTTTTCGTGAGTGTATAAGATATTTTGTGGAAACTTATGAACCGATCGTATGGAATTGACTGACAGCACCAACGGTTGTGTTATGAGTGTAACAATTTAACTGTCTTTTCGCACACAAATGCCTTCTTTACGATCAGTGTCGATTTGGTCGTAAAAATTCAGACCCAGATTTGAAAACAAAAACTATGCGAAGCTGGTGCGGAAAAATCTCTGAAAGGCATAAAACTTTATTAGCCTTGTCTCAGTTACAACAAATATTGTCTGCTGTCCTGGTTACTTTGGATGGTTTATGGGTATCCACTGTGGAATTCGTATTCTCATTATTTGTAGGATTTGTATCGTGGCTAGCATCTGGCCGCAACTTTTGGTACTAAATTCCATCCGTTGTACGTTTATCGCTGCACCAATGCTTCATTGTGGCAGTGAATTTTAAGCTGCGATTATTCATACTGCTTGTGTTCCTGATAACTTACGACAAAGCCTGATCCATTTGTACGATTATTTCGTGCAATCAATGTCTAGACGTACGTGAGGCACAATTCTTCAGTCCGAACCAGCTATACGTTTCGCTAAGCGAAGTTCCTATCGCTTAATCATTATTGATTAAACTGGAATGCACTTTCTGTTGTTTTTATGACAAGCTACAGAGACCGGGTTATCGTAAAGATAACAGTTCGGAAATAAGACAATCGGTTCGGGAACATCCAAAACGACATGAGGAAATACACATCTGTTTTAAAAACGACAGTCACCTCACCTACTCTGCTTCAAGTAAAAGAATATGACTCAGTCTCATGAAATATAGTACAAGCCAGTGTGATGGAACCGACAGAATTGCTCCTGAGTTCCAAAACAAAAAAATAATTAGTATGAAATAATATGGTCATCAATTCACTAGGGAAAATTTCATTGTATAACTAATTATTCGTCTAAACAGTAGCGCTTTTATTCAAATGTGTCACGTAAATAAAGTGAAAATTTTCCCATCCTAGTCAAAGAAAGACAAGTTACAGTATTTTAAAGAAATACGATTAGTGTCAAAATTTGGGGAAAAAAATTGAGCTGTAATTACTGAGACACAAAACACATGTACAGGTAATGAAAACATGTAGAGTCATATTCTTACCTATGCAATTTTTGCATTGCTTAATCTGTCTCACTATTATTATAACTTTTTCAGTACGACATACGGGACAATATTGTACTACGAATGATTTTACGATTCCAGAATGGAGCTCCTGCTAAAATTCTTAGAAAGTCAAAGACACTCATCGCGAAGTGGGTTAAACGATATTTATAGGTTGGAGCCGTGGATGATTTATCTCAAAGAGGGTTGAAGTACCAACCTACACTAAAGAACCAAATGGTTCAAATGGCTCTGAGCACTATGGGACTCAACTGCTGAGGTCATAAGTCCCCTAGAACTTAGAACTACTTAAACCTAACTAACCTAAGGACAACACACACATCCATGCCCGAGGCAGGATTCGAACCTGCGACCGTAGCGGTCGCGCGGTTCCAAACTGTAGCGCCAGAACCGCTCGGCCACCAGCGGCTGGCACACTAAAGAACCAAAGAAACTGGTATAGGCATGCGTATTCAAATACAGAAATATCTAAACAGGCAGAATACGCCACTGCGTTCAGCAACGCTTATATAAAAGTGTCTCGCGCAGTTATTTGATCGGTTACTGATGCTAGAGTGAAATGTTATCAAGATTTAAGTGAGTTTGAACGTCATGTTGTACTCGGCGCACGAGCGATGTAACACAGCATTTCCGAGCAGCGATGAAATGGGGATTTTCCCATACGACCATTTCACGAGTGTAGCGAGAGTATCAGGAATCCGTTAAAACATCAAATCTCCAACATCGCGGCAGCCGGAAAAAGATCCTGCAAGAACGGGACCTACGACGACTGAAGAGAATCTTTCAACGTGAGAAAAGTGCAACCCTTCAACAAATTGCTGCAGATATCAGTGCTCGGCCACCAACAAGTGTCAGCCTGCTAACCAAACTAAACATCATCGATATGGGCTTCCGGAGCCGAAGGTCCACTTGTGTACCATTGACCACCGCACGACACAAAGCTCTATGCCTCACCTGCGCCCGTCAACACAGACATTGGACTGTTGATGACTGGAAACATGTTTCCTGGTCGGACGAGTCTCGTTTTAAGTTGTATCGACCGGATGGACGTGTATGGGTATAGAGACAACCTCATGAATGCATGGACCCAGGCTGTCAGCAGGGGACTGGGGACTGTTCAAGCTGGTGGAGGCATTTTAATGGTGTAGGGCATGTGCAGTTGGAGTGACATGGGACCCCTGATACGTCTAGATACAACTATGACAGGTGACACGTACGTAAGCGTCCTGTCTGATCACCTGCCTCCATTCACGTCCATTGTGCGTTCCGACGGACTTGGGAAATTCCAGCAGGGCAATGTGACACATCCACGTCCCGAAGTGCTACAGAGTGGCTCCAGGAACACTCTTCTGAGTTTAAACAGTTCCGCTGCCGACGGAACCCCCCAGACGTGAACATTATTGAGTATTTCTGGGATGCCTTGCAACGTGCTGTTCAGAAGAGACATCCAACCCTCGAACTCTTACGGATTTACGGGCAGCCCTGCGGGATTCAGTTCCCTCCAGCACTACTTCAGTCATTAGCCGAGTCCACGCCACGTCGTGTTGTGGCACTTCTACGTGCTCGCGGGGACCCTACACGATATTAGGCAGATGTACAAGTTTCTTTGTCTCTTCAGTGTATGATCGATAATAATTAACTATCAGGTAATTGTGAAATTAGTAATAACGTGTATTTTTACGTAAATGTATCTCTATAGTAGTGTCCTTTATTTTATACAGATAACGGCGTACACTTTCTTGTGGAACTGACTGTATCTGAACAAATCTTCATTCCTCCATTGTTTTTTTCTCGTTTTTATATTGCGTGCTTGACGTGGAATGGTCGTCTTTAGAATGGCAGATAACTTGGTCTCTTTTTTAACTACTACGCTATTAGTATTCTGCGGAAATACATATGAAGTCTGTTTTTCGACCACCACCTAAGCTGAGGGTCGTATTAGGATTCGTAAAAATGATCCTGGTTTGAGTATGCCGGGTATGTGTAGTGTTCCTTGTAGTTGTGGCATATCATGTATTAGTCAGATCAAAATGACCGCCTAATGTCGGCGTATTGAGCATAAGCGTCATATACGCTTATAACAGTCGAGTAAATCCTCTACTGCAGAACACTGCCTCGTCACCGACCATCTTATGGAACGTAACAACCGGACATTCTGGCATGCACGTCCATGTATTGGGATAATGTTATTAAGGAAGCAGTTAAAATTAAAGTAGCTAGTGACATTGTAAATGGAGATGGACAGTTTTGGCTTAAATTCCTCAATACTGGTCTCTCCGTGGTCAAGCAACAGAGGGAGAGAGTTAATGGTTCAAATGGCTCTGAGCACTATGGGACTCAACGTCTATGGTCATCAGTCCCCTAGAACTTAGAACTACTTAAACCTAACTAACCTAAGGACATCACACAACACCCAGTCATCACGAGGCAGAGAGACAGTTAATGGTACCGTTATTAACATTCACAGTCAAGAACTTCTTACATCAGCTTTGGTAGTGCTGGTTTTCATAGTGTGTGTGTGTGTGTGTGTGTTTGTGTGTGTGTCCGCGGGACTGCTACGGTCGCAGGTTCGAATCCTGCCTCGGGCATGGGTGTGTGTGATGTCCTTAAGTTAGTTAGGTTTAAGTAGTTCTAAGTTCTAGGGGACTTATGACCTAAGATGTTGAGTCCCATAGTGCTCAGAGCCATTTGAACCATTTTTGTGTGTGTGTGTGTGTGTGTCTGTGTGTGCTCTGCATATCAAGATTTTAAATTTCCTAGTACAGCGCGCTTTCATTGTATTTATTTCATTATATTGATCTGTCGAAATATCGGCGGTTGTCGAAGACTTCACCTGACTGAATTACCATAAGTTAAATGTACCTTTTTTATCGTTCGTAACACATCGATTTGAATCAAATAAGTCTCTTAAAGAATGTCGCTCCTGTCAGGCAAGTTGATTACGTTCGTATTTTCCATTACAGGATCTGATAAGTAGGTGAATATTCATGGGATGATTACAGCCCTTCAGCTGGCGACAAACACTACGTGTTGTTAACGAACATGTGGAATAGCTAGTGTTAGGGGCGGCAGTAGATTTTTTTGTTAATAACTAAATGTGGTTTTGGTCTTTCCACGTTCTCTTTCCTGCTGTCAATTTTAACTCCAATGGCATTCCGAATATTTCTGGAGCCGTCTCTTGCTGTCAGACCTGCGCGAGGTATGCAGTAATCTCGTGTCCATGCACTGGGTTTGTACGTACCGTCGCGTATTCCCCACCGCACGCCCTTTTTACTTTATATGCAGTTTATATGGCATAAAATTTTAATTAATTTTATATTGCTTATTGTTGCGAGCACGACAGATAAAATACGATTCTCACTATTAGTTTCGGCAGTTGAAAATATTTTAACTTTATGCTCTTTGACCGATTATGTGGGGATAAGCACAACATTGAAAAATTTCCTGCTGTGGACGTACGATCCTTAATTTGCAAACTATTTTTGTATAACACTGATCTGGCTTGTTAGATGTGGAACATGGTATCATTACTGCCACTAATTATGGAAAAAAATGGCCTTCGCTACTTTCATCTCTTGAATGCACGGAAAATTGCTCTTGTTACCTGTACAGAAGTGACAGTATGTTATGATCACTAAACGTAAAAGCTACAGTGGATTTTTTAAAAAAATATGTGAACACTATTAACTGCACGACTAACATGAGAGCATGAAACTAAAAATAAATGAAATTTGATTATTATGTTATTAGCCAGAACAGGTTTTGCACAGCAGTCTTTGATCACACACAAGTAAAATTTTATCACTCATGAATTATTTACGTAACTGATAACATAACAGCAGCTGCCCATGTCCACCTGAAAATGACATATCAAAATCCACAATTTCTCTCTGAAGACTCCAGGAAGCTGAAAGAGATAATTTTAATGTACCGTTACCAGCACGCTGTATTGCAGGAAAACTGCTTTCATTCAGTTTAATTTGAATTTGCCGCGGCAGCGGCTCTCGCGATCGCTGCACGGCTCTGCGTCATGAAAAATTCCTAATATGCTGAAAACTGCTAAGAATGTGGAATGAAATCCTGGGCAAGCTAGCAATAAATTATTACAAGTAATAATTTTGACAATTTCTATATTCAAAAAATCAACATAAATTAGACGAACACACCTTTTACAAATATCAGCCTCCAATGGCGTCTTTCTCAATCAAAGGACAAACGAAGGCTACGTAAGTATTCAAGCGAGCGTCACAGGCTCTTACAACTTTAACGGCTACAAGAAGAGAGAGAGAGTAATGTTTTAACCTCCACTATTTATAGGCAATTTAATATGCATCTTTGTTATCTCTCTGAATTATCATTGTCTGCTTCGATACATTCATTCGCCTACCACAGGCGTTTGTGAAATATAAATACATAAATATTGCAGAAACATAAAAATTAAAAATTGTTATTTCCTTTTATACATAATATATAACCATTCATACAGTAATGAAATTATAATAATACAGATAAATATTTATTTTATTATTTTTTTATATATTCTAACTATTTTGTAAATTTCTTGCCAGGAGACGTCACAGTAGGTAAGTCATTCTTCAAAATTTCCTCTGGTCAAATGCGTTCTTGGGAAATCCGTTCTGGAAGTTTGGAAGTTGCTTTCTTGTGCTATAAATAATGAACGCTCTCGTATTAACACAGCACGAATAAAATCTGTTCGGATCCCCCAGCATCTACGGACAAGGATGTTGTTAATTTCAAGGCATCTATTAGTATTCCAGTAGTAGTATCTCATGTCCATACGTTAACCGAAATAACGTGCGCGGCAATTTCGTACTGTCGAGAACTTTGCAAGCTTGTACGCAGGACACAAGTTAACACACTCTCTAAACACCAGTCTGTCAATAGCTCAGCAGAGTGGTGAAGTGTCGACTCCGTACTGTGGAGGCGGAAACAGAACGCTCACTGGAGACGTAGCCCAACTCCGAAATCACAGAGAACTTTCTCTCGTGGCCCTTGTGGCCGTATCTCATAACAGGTGCACTGCGGTGGCGCCTGGCGACTCAGGAGGCGTGTCTTTAGCCTCGTTCGTATTGGCGCCGCAGCTCATGCTGCGACGTGAGGCATATTTGTGGTCGTCGAACTCAGTGCGACATCAGAGGCTATCAACGACAGCGCACCCACAGTCTATGATTCACTTCCATTTCGTGCTGTGCTCCCAACGTAGATTGTTATTTTGTGTTGAATCCGAGTACTGCAGCCAACAGATATGCCAACTATGGCAGAGCTACGACCACTATGCTACTTACATTTGTCTTTATGGAGAACTGTATCCAACTCAAAATGTTGCCTGCTGTTTGTGGCATACTTTAAAAAGCTATGTAATCGGTGAATTTCAGTGCGACAATAATAATACCATCCAACACTGCGGCCTCCTCGTATGTATGGATGCACACCTTGACAGTGACTATGACACTTGAATGTGGCCGCCCAGATGTTTGTTTACCTTCTAAATATTGCGACATGTCCCAGTTTTCTTTCTCTACATAGATCTAGAATAATCACTTTCAATACGTTATAAAATAGCGTGTATTCACAAGCAGATTAAGTAAGAGTCAATAAGGAACATGGGACATATGAACAGACGGAAAAAAATTGCAACACCAAGAAGGAGTTGTGCAATATAAATGTAAGTTGCTAGGCGTATTTCTACATCTGAGACACGATGTCTATTTCAATGTCTCGCCAATCTCATAAGAGTGACGTTAGTAACCCCACTACTAGGATGTAAGTCAGGTTTGCTTTAATTACTGTACTGTTTGTCCTGGGTGGACTTGGGTTTAAAAAAATGTAAACTAAATATTACTATAAATTTTATAAATAATCGACAAGTACGCCAAAGAAAAAGAGATATAACTACAATGGACATGTTATTCCATGGACTCTTGCGCCTATATGCATGAACTATGTCACGCGGGATTAGCCCCAGCGGTCTTCGGCGCTGCAGTCATGGACTGTGCGGCTGGTCCCGGCGGAAGTTCGAGTCCTCCCTTGGGCATGGTTGTGTGTGTTTGTCCTTAGGATAATTTAGGTTAAGTACTGTGTAAGTTTAGGGACTGATGACCTTAGCATTTGAGTCCTATAAGATTTCACACACTTTTGAACATTTGAACATGAACTATCTTTCCTTTGTCTTTCACTTATCTTATCTGCTTGGATTCGGACCTAAGAGGACGTTCTTGTGTAAAGCTCATCTTGCTGTACCAGCTGATGATGTAATTTGTACTTAAAACCCGAAAAATATAATGGTTATTTTGTCAAAATAATTTGTGCATGTGGTCAATCAGTTGGTAGTCTGATAACTGGATTTTCTTAAGTAGATATGGTTCTTAACAAAGAATTTTCATTGTTAGGCGCCATCTTAGAAAAATCTTTAACATTTCTCTTTCAGCTAATCTAGGAGACGTGCCATCGGTTAGTACAATTAACCTTATTTCAGATCCCACGAGACCGGTGGTAGCTACTGATAATTTAACAATTTTACTTACAGATTTTCTTTATATAACGAGATAACACCCCAGGTAGAAAAGGTTTGGTCACAGGATTCCAGTTATATTATAGGATTTTATTTGTAGATGCTACTCTTGTTATATTATACTGGGGAATCGAGACGAAACCACGATGTTAGGTTACGTATTGCAGTAGTGTACATCGAACAGACTTGGCAAATATTCTCTGGTGCGATAAGCACACGACTTCTCACGAGCCTAGAATAATATCTGTAGTGTTGGGTAAAAACGAAAAAGGACAATTAATTATCGACGATTACGTAACCACCCTGAAACTGACCTAGTTTACTGAGTGCTTATACACGTCGGGCTAAATTAAACAACATATTACACTGTTAATAATATTCCTACATTATTTATTTCTCGCCGGCCGCGGTGGTCTAGCGGTTCTACGCGCTCAGTCCGGAGCCGCGCGACTGCTACGGTCGCAGGTTCGAATCCTGCCTCGGGCATGGATATGTGTGATGTCCTTAGGTTAGTTAGGTTTAAGTAGTTCTAAGTTCTAGGGCACTGATGACCACAGATGTTAAGTCCCATAGTGCTCAGAGCCATTTATTTCTCTTTTATGCTGAGCCATTGCATTAATGTGTGTTTCTTTTTTATATAAGTTATGGCTCATATTCATTCTATTACATTACACTGAGCCGGCCTGTGTGGCCGAGCAGTTCTAGACGCTTCAGTCCGGAACCACGCGACCGCTACGGTCGCAGGTTCGAATCCTGCCTCGGGCATGGATGTGTGTGATGTACTTAGGTTTAAGTGGTTCTAAGTCCTAGCGGGCTAATGACCTCAGATGTTAAGTCCCATAGTGCTCAGAGCCATTTGAACCATTTGAACATTACACTGTTAGCAAAGCAAAAGAGTCACAAATAATTTTTATTTTATTACATTACAATACACACTGTAAAGGGCGCGATCGTTCGTTTCCTTCGAGGATTGGATCTTGATTTTAGTCGAGAATACCATTAAGGCAACAAAGACGCCCTTATCAACTACTCACTAAGTTTGAACGAGGTCGCGTAATATGATTACAAGAAGCTGGATGTTCCTTCTGCAATAACGCAGGAAGACTTGGCAGTACTGTATGTAGCCTCTGTACATGGTTGCTGGCAGTGGCGGTCGAGAGAATGTACTGTCCTAAGAAGACCGAACTTCGGACAGCCACGAGGCACTACGGACAGGGAAGACCACCGTGTTCGGCATATGGCTCTGGCGCATAGTACTGCATCTCCCTCAGAAAAATATGAGTAGCAGGTAGCACTGCATTGACAGAAAGAACTGTTACAAATCGGTTACTTTAAGAACAGCTCAGAGAGACGCTCTGTAACGTGCAGTCCAGTGACACCAAACCACCGTTGTTTGCGACTTCAGTGGTGTAAAGCGAGAGCTCGTTGGAAGGCAGGGTGGAGATCTGTTTTATTTATTTATTTATTTTTATAAAAGCCGGTTCTGCCTCAGTGCCAGTGATGGATAGACGCACTGCAGCTACCCCTGCAGATATGGTCTAGGGTGCTATTTCGTATGGTAGCAAGAGCACTCTCGTAGTTATCCCCTGCATCCCGACGGCAAACCTTTACGGCAGTTTGGTGAATCATGAACTGTATTCCAGGAGGGTGGTTTACAACAGGATAACACCTGCCGGCATACCGCTGTCGTGACCCAACACGCTCTATAGAGTGTCGACATGTTATCTTGGCCTGTTCAATCACCGTATGTCTCTAAAATACAGGGAGAGAAAGGCTACTTACAATTTGTACAGAAACCAGATGGCAGTAATAAGAGTCGAGGGGCAGGAAAGGGAAGCAGTGGTTGGGAAGGGAGTGAGACAGGGTTGTAGCCTATCCCCGATGTTATTCAATCAGTATATTGAGCAAGCAGTAGAGGAAACAAAAGAAAAATATGGAGTAGGTATTAAAATCCATGGAGAAGAGATAAAAACTTTGAGGTTTGCCGATGACATTGTAATTCTGTCAGAGACAGCAAAGGACTTGGAAGAGCAGTTGAACGGAATTGACAATGTCTTCGAAGGAGGATATAAGATGAACATCAACAAAAGCAAAACGAAGATAATGGAATATAGTCGAATTAAATCGGGTGATGCTGCCGGAATTAGATTAGGAAATGAGCCACTTAAAGTAGTAAAGGAGTTTTGCTATTTGGGGAGCAAAATAACTGATGATGGTCGACGTAGAGAGGATATAAAATGTAGACTGGCAATGGCAAGGAAAGCGTTTCTGAAGAAGAGAAATTTGTTAACATCGAGTATAGATTTAAGTGTCAGGAAGTCGTTTCTGAAAGTATTAGTTTGGAGTGTAGCCATGTATGAAAGAGAAAAGTGGACGATAAATAGTTTAGACAAGAAGAGAATAGAAACTTTCGAAATGTGGTGCCACAGTAGAATGCTGAAGATTAGATGTGTAGATCGCACAACTAATGAGGAGGTATTGAATAGAATTGGAGAGAAGAGAAATTTGCGGCACCACTTGACTAGAAGAAGGGAATGGTTGGTAGGGCATATTCTGAGGCAGCAAGGGATCACCAATTTAGTACTGGAGGGCAGCGTGGAGGGTTAAAATCATAGAGGGAGACCACGGGATGAGTACACTAAACAGATTCATAAGGATGTAGGTTGCAGTAGGTACTGGGAGTGAAGAAGCTTGCACAGGATAGAGTAGCATGGAGGGCTACATCAAACCAGTCTCTGGACTGAAGACCACAATAACAACAATGTCTCTAATCGAGCACGTATGAAACATCATCGGACGACAACTCTGGTCTCATCCACTATCAGCATTAACCATCCCTGAACTGACTTACCAAATGCAACAGGCACGGAAACTCCGTCCCACACCGGCACTTGTACAACGCAATGGATGCAGGTTTGCATGCTTATATGCTTACATTCAATGGACTGGCGGTTACATAGCCTTTCACAGCTGCAGCGACTTTTCTCGCACTTACACTTACCTGTGGTCTTGTAATGTTAATCACTTAAATATTGTACCTAGACAAATGGATTCCCGAAACTTCATTAGTTCACATTATTTAATTTTTGGTGTTGCAGTTTTTTCCGTTAGTGTATTAGAATGCGTTACGACAAAACCAAGTCCCACCTATTACTGTAATTCGAAGACGTAATCAAAGGAACAATATGTTACGAACACGAATAAAAGCGTAGGTATTAGGAACTACAGTGCTTGCTGGAATATATGATTTGTATGACGTTTGTAACTTTAATAATGGCAACTATTGGTAACTAAGCTGGACGTAGGTTGTGTTCCAAAAATGAACAGCATGGAGACAAAAGTGATTACACTTTCTGCAGGACCTGACCATCATTTTCCAGGACAATGCTCAAGCACGTACAGTGCAAGCTATTAGTGATTTGTCACCGAGCGAGGTGGCGCAGTGGTTAGACACTGAACTCGCATTCGGGAGGATGACGGTTCAATCCCGCGTCCGGCCATCCTGATTTAGGTTTTCCGTGATTTTCCTAAATCGCTTCAGGCAAATGCCGGGATGATTCCTTTCAAAGGGCACGGCCGACTTCCTTCCTCGTCCTTCCCTAATCCGATGAGACCGATGACCTCGCTGTCTGGTCTCCTTCCCCAAACAACCCAACCCAATTTGTTTGACTAATGGAGCTGCTGAGTGCTATATTACCTACTGCACTCCTCTGACATAAGCCCTCGTGAGTTTAACGATATCTAAACTGAAGTAAACACTTCACGGCATTCGCTTCAGGACTGCTACAATTTCGTCGGGCAATACACCGCGTCGCTCGAAGTGTCAACACAACTGGCACTGCTTAAGAGTATCCTACGACTTCCACATCGCTGACAACGGGCTATACACAATGCTGGTGACTACTTTGAACGCCAGTAAAACTTTGAAACACGTATCTATTTTGGACGAGCTGTAAATAAATAGTTGCCACTATTAAATTTCCAACCCTGGCATTAGTTGGCTATTCAGGCCACTGTTCTTGTCAAGGCACACAGAAGAAAGCTGTAAATAAAGAAGGGAAACAGGAAAAATATATATAGTCTCATGTTTCATTACTGAAAACGTTTATGTCATTAACACTGTTGCTGCGAGCATTAGCGGGCGTAGACACTGTGGTATATGGGGGTCTGGATCGGTCCTGAAAGCGTGGACGGATAGGCGAGAGGGTTTAGGCGACCGCTGGCAATAAGCGGGAAATCCGGGTGTGAGTCCCGGCCCGGCGGCGAATTTCATCTGTCACCGGCAGGTATTCAACAACTCATACGCCTCGTGTCAGAACTATTCGCAATTGTTACTAACACTTTAGAAATTATAAATTGCTCGAAGTCAAAATTCAGGACAGGTTAAACGGGTGTACCCTATTTACAGTAAGGCCGCCGATATACTCTAGTGGGGGAAGGTGGGCAGAATGATTCATGGTCAGCTCGATAACGATTGAAACTCTTCATTTATTTCCCAACAGGTTATTACAGAAGACTCGTGCCTAAATCAGACAGGCGTCGAACCCACGGATCGTGGTGCGTAATGCGGAGACGAGATGCAGCCGGCAGTCGCTACATCCGGGTCAGCAGGGCGGCGAAGTGACCTTGCTACATTTGCATTCCAGGGCGGCCGGCTGTGCCGGCTCAGCTGCGGGTGGGAGTCTTCGGGCAGGGTAGGCCCGAGGCCAGTCTGCCTGGTGGACCGGAACGGTGAATGGTGCTGGAGGCACTGTGGGGCGACTGGTGGAAAAGTTTTAGTTATTATATTATTTCTATTATTTGCCGTTCTCAACACAGGTTCTCTAACTACAATGTTGGAAACCAGAAAGTGATTAGCAAAAACATGATGCCTGCAAATTAAAGTCCACTGTGCCCACTCTGATGGAGAAAAAGTTATTAATTATTGAAGTTCATTACTCTGAGGATTTAGGATTATGTCTGGGATTCATAGAAAATCCAGATTACTATAACAATTTCAACTATATTCTGAAAACGATAAAGTGTAAAATTCCAGGCAAATGATTACCATATCAGCTATTGTACTATCAGAGCTGTTCAGAGTCTATTGTGCAGATCCTATTATCCCTAGATAACGAAACTGTTCAATAACAGTTATCGATGTATATGTTCAAAGTCAATGCTCCCAAAAATTTGATGTTAATATTCATCAAACGCCACGCTAGTAATGGTAGAAAGTCTGTCCTGTGACGACACGTGAAAATGCGACATACGCATCACTGGGTTCGTTCCATTATTAACTCTTTACCCCAGTGCGAACTCATTGTTACGTGAATACCGAGTTACATAATACGGCATCCAAGGCTGTTCCTGGCAAATGCACAAACACGACGCGGCTTCCGACAAGGAGTGCACACTGATACGAATCTAGAATACTGGGGCCTTATTCTAGCTCGCACGCTCTTATTTATATAGCCGCGGTGCGGACCGCAGAAGGCGCAGCCGACAACATTTGCCCTCCTGGCTAGCCACTGGGCTAACAAAACACAACTTCAAGTTACTAAATAATTAATTGTTTCATTCTCTGAAGGCCAATGATACTCTCCATTTAATTGTGCAATCAGCACACAAGTAACTATCAATAATAAAATTCTAATGTGGCTAGGTTAAATACTTTTGGCGAGAGAATTATTTTAGTTATACTGCACACAATAGATGAGCTCTGACCTTGCCCTTTGGAGAGACGCTTCAGCTATAGTTTTATAGCTACCTTTTTGAAACTTCTCACATCTTTGTTATTAAAGCGTATCACCATTCCACCTAAATGCAAACATCCTACCTTCATCTAATCACTTACTTAATCTGTCTTCCTTCTGAACTTTTGCCGGCCGAAGTGGCCGAGCGGTTCTAGGCGCTACAGTCTGGAACCGCGCGACCGCTACGGTCGCAGGCTCGAATCCTGCCTCGGGCATGGATGTGTGTGATGTCCTTAGGTTAGTTAGGTTTAAGTAGTTCTGAGTTCTAGGGGACTGATGACCTCAGCAGTTAAGTCCCTTAGTGCTCAGAGCCATTTGAAGCATTTTTCTAGACTTTTAGAACACAAAAACAGAAAATCGTGAATTTCAACCAAAATATTACTTTTTGAGATCCAGCATGCTGTTTCCATTAAATTAGAATGAAAAAGGAATCTGAGTATAAATTTTGAAGTTTCTAGCTCCTTCATGTAGCGCCGATGATTTTTACATAAAACGTCCAAATTTCGAAAACTGTTTAAGTTACCAAACTGAAACTTAACACAATATCATCTGAGCATCATTCCTGACATGGTATCTAATTTCAGATTATTTACTTTACTTTTAAACTATTGCACAACATTCGTGACGTCATAGCTAGTTACAGCGGACTAGGCTGGAGCATATGAATTCTATATGGCGTGAGTAGGCTGCTTCCCTACAGCATATGAATACGATCCCTGACCGGCGCCTCTGAGAACCTCAAAAAAAAAAAAAAAAAAAAAAAAGGCTCTGTGCACTATGGGACTTAACATCTGAGGGAGGCCATCAGTCCCCTAGAACTTAACATTACTTAAACCTAACTAACCTACCTATGGACAAACACACACATCCGTGCCCGAGGCAGGATTCGAACCTGCGACCGTAGCGGTCGCATGGTTCGAGACTGTAGTGCCTAGAACCACTCGGCCACGCCGGACGGCTGTGTGAGAACCTCAGTTCGACCATCGATCGAGTAGTACTGCGGCTGGATCGCAAGCAGGCGACTCTGTTCTGGAAGACACTGTCTCGTTGGCCCACGAGTTCGATTGCAGCCTGATCGGGTGACCAGTATTTATACGCTCCAGTTTGTGGCTGTTGTAGCTTGGCTGCTCCATGTTTCGTGTGTGCCATTTCCTTCAACACTCTGAAGCATCCCAGGATATGATAATATCTTTAATCACTGACCGGAGAGTCGTGCTGTGGTATCTAGCCAGGCAGTCTGATGAGCTGCTGTGGCAGCGGATAACGGCAAAAAGTATGAGTAATTATTACGGCACCAGGCCCTTTCTTTGGCTCAAGCTGCTGCAGTAGTAAACGAGTCTACGCTAGATGAACCAAACACGAAAACCAAAAGATGGGTAATAAAGTAGGTAAGGAAATGTAATCTTTCATGAAAAGAACGGGAGTATTACGATGGACCTTCAAAGTAGCGGAGATAACAGAGGAACAGGACATTTTTAATAAAGTTTATTATGTCTTAACCACAATTTTATTTTTTCACCATCTTACGCGCTTCAACCCTCCGTCATTTTTAAAGGCAACAAAATACATCACAAAACTAGTATCATAAGGTATGAAAATATGATACGTTACTTTACTGATAAGAGACAGACGGCTAGAATATGGCTTCCAAACTTCTCAGTGTTATCTCAGTCGTATAAACTTGTTCGTTAGATATATTGTATGGTGTCAACATTCTCGATCAAGAGACAAGTGCAAACTGCTACCGAAGGAAAGTTTTAGAAGACAAGTGGACTAAACAGCTAGGCGGCGCTGGGTACGTGGTACCCGCTGCAATTTGTTTCTGTTTACAACCACAAGTTTCATCGTTACATCGTATAAAACAATTTCATCAGTAAACAAGGAAATTACCTTATAATACTTTACAAAAACGTATTACTTTACATAACAATGTGTGGCAATTTTTTTAAGTAATACACGCGCCGATTGGTGCTGGTGTCATCTGTGTGTTTTATCTGCTATATAACATATATATTCTTTTACAACTTACAGCACATAAATTACAATCATCAGTAAGAGTTCGTAAAACTTTAATATGAGTTAAAATTATAGATATTACTGGAAGGTTGGAATGGAATTTGGTCCGCAGGTCGTGGTCGTGCGGTAGCGTTCTCGCTTCCCGCGCCCGGGTCCCCGGGTTCGATTCCCGGCGGGGTCAGGGATTTTCTCTGCCTCGTGATGACTGGGTGTTGTGTGATGTCCTTAGGTTAGTTAGGTTTAAGTAGTTCTAAGTTCTAGGGGACTGATGACAACAGATGTTAAGTCCCATAGGGCTCAGAGCCATTTGAAGGCAATT
This sequence comes from Schistocerca nitens, assembly GCF_023898315.1. NCBI lineage: Eukaryota > Metazoa > Arthropoda > Insecta > Orthoptera > Acrididae > Schistocerca > Schistocerca nitens. Next base: position 253,998,096 of record NC_064618.1, read on the forward strand.
GGTTAATGTTGACAGACATACGATCTGTGGTTGCATGACCATAAAACTACTTTTCCTTAATAACAAAAAACTCTAGAAGCCCATGATGCAAATTAAAAAAGGGGACGAGGTGTATACAATATTAATCTTGACATATTGAAAATCCTGTAAAACTGCTTATAATTCTGTGACTACAAATGTTTATATAATGACAATTTTAAGCAAAATAACGCGAAAGCGTTGTGTAATAGCCATAGCAGCGCTGTTGTCAATTGTTTTCAATTTGAGCTTCGCAGTGTGAATCGCGGAGCAACCGCTTATGATTACTCATCGGTCTGTAACTAATCAGCGCGTATGACCCTAAATATGTAGTAAATAATCAAACTTTGACTCATCTCATTTAAAGAAAACAGTTTTATGGTCATACAACCACAGAAGATCTTATGCACGTTACCTTTAGGGTGCCAACTTTGACCAGTTCCCTTCCAACTCCCTAATAATCTCTATAATATCAACTTTTATTAAACATTTACGAACTTTTGCTGATTATAGTAATTTATCTGCTGTAAGTTTTAAAAGAAAGATTTGTTAGATAACAGACAGTTGGCCCCAGTGCCAATCAGCGTGCTCTTCCAATGTATTTGTTTAAACAACTATTACGTATTGTTTTGTAAAGTAATACCTTTATGTAAAAAATTGTAAAGTGAAACCTCCTGACAGATTAAAACTGTGTGCCGGACCGAGACTCGAACTCGGGACCTTTGCCTTTCGCGGGCAAGTGCTCTACCAATTGAGCTACCCAAGCACGACTACACTCCGTCCTCACAGCTTTACTTCTGCCAGAGTCTCGTCTCCCGAGTTCGAGTCTCGGTCCGGCACACAGTTTTAATCTGCCAGGAAGTCTTATATCAGCGCTCACTCCGCTGCAGAGTGAACATCTCATTCGAAAGTGGTTTCCATGTTTACTGATGAAACTGTTTAATACGATGTAACGGTGAAAATTGTGGTTGTAAACAGAAACAAACTGTATCGGGTAACACGTAACCAGTGCCACCTAGTGGTTTAGTCCACTTGACTTCCAAAATTTTCCCTAAGTAGCAGTTTGCACTTGTCTCGTGATCGAGAATGCTGACAAGATACAATGTATCTAATGTGACAATTTTATGTGACTGACATAACACAGAAGCTTGGAAGCCATATTCTAGCTTTTGTAATATCTTATCAGTGGAGTAACGTATCATATTTTTATATCTTCTGATACCAGTTTTGTGTTGTATTTTCTTGCCGTTGAAAATGACGGAGAGTTGAAACGCTTAAGGTTGTGAAAAACTAAAAGTGTGGTGAGGACATTAGAAAACTCATTAAAAGTGCATCCAAATGGCAGCGTCGTCTCACAGCATTTTCATGCAGCTGGTACAGGGCATTGTGGTTGACGTATCAAGCAATGTAGGCATCAAAGTAGGCTACGATGAATCAGTTTAAAGGAGGGTTTCCTCACGGCTTTGCTCTCTGCAGACACCTGGAAGTTAAGCACCACCTGCAAGAATCTCTTTTTAACTGACGGAGCAAGTGACAATTGTTGGATGGTATTGTGATACTTTTCTTTTGACGGCCTAGCTATGTAACATTACCTAAGTTCTAACAGTTCTCCCTGCATCCTTCACAGGGTCTGCTTTCCTGTAGCATTTCTCGCAAGAGAACTAGGTAGATAGATATCTAAATTAATTGACACCCCCCCCCCCCCCACACACACACCCACAACCCACACACACACACACACACACACACACACACACACACACAGAGAGAGAGAGAGAGAGAGAGAAACAGAGAGATAGACTGCTCCCACGAAGATCTATCACTTTCTCCAACTCCTTGAACGGCACGCAGTCTGCGTTGTTTTCTGCAACCGTTCCTTCCATGAATATATCCTTTACCAGTACTTCACTTTCCTCTCCCTTCTCACAGGCATCAAACATCTTCGCATATCCCTTACATCGCCCCAACTCAACCCCTATAGATCCATTGTGTCCAATCTCAATCTCCAAACACTGTACGCTACCGCAGCTGAACCAACACACCTCACGAACTACACTCTTACACACTCCATATTATCCTCCTACGCAGTTTTAACAGATTTCCTGTCTCAAATCCACTTTGATATATACTTTTATTACTACCTCATCTAATTCACTCTCTTATCCTCCGTAGTCTGTTCCTATCATCTCCTTCCATCTGCTCTCAAGAACAATGGCCTTGCCTGCATCCTAGGTACACCTCTCCCACCCAAGCTCCCACAAGACATCCCTTCTGGAATACCAATACCAAATACCAACCCTTTGGCTCCACTGACACCCCATATCTCACGCCATCACAACCAATAGATCTCTCCTCTCCCAAATTCCCCATTTTCAGCTCAGGTCTTTCCCATGTGACTACAGTGTCTTCTTTAATCATTTTGATAGCAATCTATTAAGGGGTAATACAACCTAATCATAATTTTAATAATTACAAAGACGATCTAATGGGTTTTTCTTCTTTAATAATCTGAAACTATATAGGTCTAAATACATTTGGCTGAAGAGCAGCAAGTTGAACCGCTCGAAGCCCAACCTCGCCCATCACGGAAGGAAATGAAAAGACAATAAAGGTAAGACAGAGAGAGATAGAGAAAAAAGATAGAGAGAGAGGAGCGAGACAGTAGAAACCTCTAAAGGTTTGCCGTAACAACTTCGTCAATGGTCGACAACGCGTATTTTGAGGGGGGACGTTGATGAAACACACAAACTATTCAAAAATGCACAAAATCCACAATTTTGGAGATACGGCAATGAAATTTTGTACCACGCTTTACATGAAAGTAACAAATTTACATATAAAATCTTTAGATTATGTGTATTCAACTGTTTTTTGAATGAAATTTGAACTTTTATTTTCAAAAAATGATGCATGTCCCTTTTTCTAAGAAAGTATTCAAGAGATTTCTACAAAAACGTCTCTGTTTCATCTCTTTATATGTTGTAAGCTTCTCTCATGAGGCTTTTGGAGTAGGTCAAATAGGAGAATTTTCACAGTTTTTTAATTATAATTCCACAGGTACAATTTTAAATTCATGCAAAATTCATAGCACTTTGTCCCAAATCTCAGTTTGCAATCAGAATTTCAAAATTTGCTCTTGAGACAACGTTTATTAGGTTTACAGAAATATGTGTACAAAATTTCATAATTCTAGCATTCATAGAATCTGAGAAAAAGGTACATAAACTTTAAAAAAACAAACTTTTCAGGAAATGCAATTTAGAATTCAACCTAACTTTTTTCCTTATGTCACTTCTCCAGAAGGCACCACATTTGTACTCTGGGTCGTCTTTCCCTTCAAAGCGTGTCTTCTGGTTTCTTGTCGTCTGGCTTCTTTCCTTTACCAGATCTTCAACTGACTTGCCAGCCTCAGAGACGCGCTGGAAAATCTATTTCTCTCAGCATGTCTTGATTAAAATTTCCTAGTTTGAAGCTCATTGTTTCTAATACCTTCATCCTCCCGACGTTCCCATCATTAAATACGATAACTGCATCGTAAGTTGAAATTCTGACAACTGTAGCAGATGCAAATGTATTTTTAGGGCATCGTTTCCATATGAGTGAATTTAGAGACTGATACGGATTTTGGGTTTTGCCATGAGCACACTTTTTGAGCTGTGCAGGATCGGCCAGAAACCTGAGAGTGGGCTTGACAAGATACAGGATTCAATTTGGAAGCCTCTCCTTGTGAATGTAGGGGTTGTCATCCCTCTGAGCTTGTAGATATTTACACCAGCTAATGAGGCACAGATTATGAATAGGGTGTTCATCTGTTGACAACATGTGGAAATATGTAGCCGATACTGCACTTTTCATGTCTTTTACACTGGGTCGGTTTTGTCTGATAGCTTTGCCAAAATACACGTGAAGAGAGTCTATCATCTTCTTTGTGAGTCTGTTGTGTCCACCAATGCCCTTTCCATCCTCCAACGTTTTGGCCTTCAAGTCACTGACAGGTTTCAGTCTTGAGCCCATTCTCTTCTGGATGTGAACTATGCATTCAAATTTCTCAACTGAAAGTTCTCCATAAGGTTTGCTCTCATTCACAGACTTGCATGCACTGGAGTCAACCATCCCCTAGATATTTCACATATCTGACACCACGTTCCTTGGCAGATCTCTTAAAAATAATTTGCACACCAGCTCCTTCCACTACACTACTAGAACCAGAAAATGTTTTGTTGCAGTTATGTCCTTTTACATCTTCTTCACATTGTCCACTAAGTACACAGTTATGGCACAATTTGCTCATAACTTTAACATCCAGTACCTTCCCTGTGTCAATACTTATGACACTTGACACACCATATAAAGACGTATGCCCTCTTTTCATGACTGTACAATCACATGACACAACAAGATCTGTTGTAACATGACCAGAATCGTTCTCATCTAACGGGTCATTGCCTGAATGGCTTCTACTCTAGCTGCTATCATACTGTTCTCACACACGTCAGAAACTGTGTTTTCCAATACAGTTTATCTGTGTAAATCTCAGATATGGCGCTGGCATATTCATTCTTCCACACAATACATTTTCCCCTTCTCTCCCAACTCCAATGCACCTCAGTCCATAGATACACCTCACATTAGCTTCATAGTACCAGTTTTTACATTTAGAAGTTTTGAATGAGCTATCAGCATCGCATTTTTTGCACACAATATTCAGATTGGCTGCCAAACCTACGCCCTTGCCATCATCTATAATCTGAATGTTATCACTACCACACGTCTTACAAACACAAGAAAATTTCACTGCTGCAGTCAATAATTCAAGGTCAGTTAATCTAAATCCAGTGTACCGATATTCATCACTTTAGTATGCACCATTCACCTCACCAATTTTTCGCTTGGAGCTACTAGGAGACGAGTTGACGTTTTCAGCAGATGTTCTTACTTCGGACGTAGCCTCATTGCTGGTTTGTCATTGGTTCTCATGTCGTCCATTCACTAACTCATTCAAACGCAGTTTATACAGTTTTTATACACTCTTTGTGATCGTAGCATAACTGAATGAAGAAAGAATCGAACACTTGTATAAATCTCCGTCAGTATCACAAGGCAAGAAAAAGAATTGCTTCATCATAAGACATGCAGCTAGTTTGGTATAGTTTATAAGATACGTAACAGAGTCAAAAGTGATCTATAAAACCATAGAGTATGTATCACGACCTTGTAGATGTATCCCACACACGTTTGATTGAAAGTAATACAGAGGATCGTTGTTTACTGAGCTGTTATTGAAGTGCTGATTCAAACCTTGGGCGTGGCAGGGAGGCCGCGTCACACTTTAATTAATTTTCAGGTACTTCGGACACGATTTCAGCATTGGAACTTTGGGAACTTATTGTCCATGAGTTGTAATAACAAATAAAAAATAAATCGAAAATTGACATTTTTGGTTAGTTTCAAGGATTCTAAATGGAACGTACTACCAGTTGAAAATAGCCGTTAGTATTTCGTATAATCCTTCTGCCAAGATTGCCGGAATCAGTGCACGAAATGTGGTGCAACTCGTTGGGGCATGGCCCGCGTGTCTAACATCAGCAAATTTCTCCACCACATATTCATGTGAGCACTAGGCTTCAAGACGTATTAGCAGCAGTTTCGACCCGAAGATAACATCTGCGCATCGAATTCATAAACATTCCACACAATGTGTATCGGTGAAAACTGTGAATCACAGAATGCTGTAAAATCACTTACAGGCCTTCTCAGTTGTGAACATTTATGTGCTGCGTTGACTTTCGGGGAGAACAATGCACAATGTCGCCCACGCTTCATACTGAAAGCTGAAGAAACACTAATTCAATAGCGAAAGCTTACAAAGTCGCATCCAGGAATGAGATGAGAGGGCTATACTTCAAAGTAAGCTGAGTTTATTGCTCGTTCACTGCGCTGCACAGGAATAATAACGGAGGCGATATTACTCTGCGCGGAGCTGCACCGGAACGACTCTTGACTTTGTTGTGGGGCACTCTTCAAGCAGCAATATGCGAACAGCGACGCCCACCTTAAAGTGCGAGGCAGCATTTTGTCATCTCTTTGTGGAAAATATTTACAGTATAACATTCTATTGGCACATTAACCATTTCCCGTAGTATCAAAGACATACCGAACATTATAAACTTTTATTAAATGTTTGTGTACAGATAATCAATTATGACTTCAGTAACGCAAATTCTTTTTATATATTCTTCTTTTGATGATATGTCAGTGCACTATAGTCTATTTGCACGAGGCAGTGGAGCTGACAACGTAATGGAATGAAACAGGGCAGAGCCACGCTGGGCGCTAGACCGTCCAGTGTGAATGAGAATCCACTATTTTTGAAGTTTAAACGACGCCTAGAGGTCTAGGCTGGGCATTGGCGACAACAACTTAACCTCATCTCAGAGACAGAGGAGCTTCTATTCCGTCTGATTCTCGAGCACTTCGTTTAGACCGAGCTGGGAGCAGATGTGCGCCAGTAACATAAATGGGTAAGGTATGTCGTTGGCGAGAAGTGGATTAAAAATGTTGACCTTTACATGTTTGCATCTAGTGTCACCAGGAACACTTCCGATGCTCAGCGTAGTCGGGACGAAACGTCAGGAACCGAGAAGTTTCTTCGATCACGGCTGTATAGCCTGGGACACACATGAGCTTGTTCATGTTGTTTGATGGAATATCCAGACAAAGTCTGGTATGTGTTTGTGTTCGTATTTGTAGATTACGTTAATGTGAACCATTATGTCAGAGGAAAAGAAAGAAAGATACAGCCACTCCGCATGGTACTGAATGAGGTGTCATACCTGGAGCCAACGACAACTCACGTGCAATATAAAAACACAGCCATCAGATACGCTGTATATGGTGACAACTGCCGGGCGTTTGTCAAAGAATCAGGTATTAGCGGGAAGCAGCTGATGAGGTGAACTAAATTAAGTGGAGAGCCCAACACATAACCCCGTGGTAGCACTAACTAAGACAGCACAAATTTTAAAAGTTTTTTTAAGTACGTGAAGGCAGGCTAGTTTCATGATAAGATCACCTATATTCACGGTACTCAGTAAAAATTCCCCTTTAATAGTGCTTTTGCTCTATTTCCTAGCAAATTAGGGCAGGTGTAAGACAGAAGCAAATGTATGTATTTTAGTTGTAAGCAGTGCATTTTGGAAGTTGTGTTGTTCTGTGTGTCAGTTACAAGCAGCAAATTTTTGAGAGAATATTGTTCTACACGTCAGTTACAAGGAGGATGTTGTTCTGTGTGTTAGATACAAGCAATGATTTTTACAGAAAAAGTTCTTCTATGTGTTAGGAGTAGCACCGCAAAACATTCTTTTGTGCATAGTTCAAGGATCTGACACTATTCAGAGCTGCAGTCACTGAAAAAAATGAAGATGATGGTGACAGGAAATTTAAAAACCTGAGATGGCAGTGGGAGAAAATTCAAAAATCCATTATGTCAATGGTGGGAAAATTTAAAAAAATCTCAAATATTGGTGGTAGGAAATTTAAAAAATGCAAATGATGGTTGTGGGAAATTAAATAAAAAACAAAAACAAATTCACATTGGCACTTTGCAAGTCACAATGGACCCTCGAATTAAAATATTTTCACATCTGAATTCGCTGTATTACTTATAAAAATGCATGTGACTTTGTTTATTGGTATTACTGATATAATTTACAGATTAGCTGATAAGGAAGGTAAAAGCTTTTGTTCTGTAACATTGCAGATCACATACAGACACTACTGCTAATCTGCGAGAATGGTTCAATCATTGTACCAAGTAAACAGTGTTATTACCACGTCTAAACTGTCTGTATTATTTTTCAGAAACTCATCTTTTTTTGCTAAAATCGATATCAAAGTCAGCCAAACACAATAGTGGCCCCCGTGCTAGGAAATTAAATTCATCTTGCAGTACAAAAGCTTTGTTATCTCTTACTCATAATTTTAACTTATGTTGCCATACTGTGAAAAATGAATGAAATGATGACGAAACAACATACTGTACAGAAGTAGAACACATCTGTATAAGCAAGAAATTAGTGGTGTTATGTTTTGAGGCACTTTTCAAACCTAGCCAAACATTACAGTGCCTCCTTGGTAGAGTATTAATTCTATCTTGAGGTACAAAACTACATTTTCTTATCATAATGATGACTTACGTAATAACTGATTGGATACCACATGATACTATACCCTCCAATCTTTTCGATATTATAGTACACATTTTGACAAAATGACCCCATCTTCTTCATGTTATAGCACAACTGCATCAAATTACAGCAAAATTATAGCAAATTGCTACATATATTGCTGTGTTGTAGCTAAAATTGTAATAAATTATTATAGTCATTATTATATTGTAGCAAAATTGTAAGAAACTGTTCCACATTGAAGCAAAATTGCAACGAATGTTACAATGTAACAAATGTAACATGTTACAGCAAAATCGTGACAAATTACGTCATACAATATTATGTTATAGTGAGACAATGATGGCCACTTGATATGGGGTTGATATGGGCTTACTTACTGGCATGTAAAACATTACTGTCACACACCAAAAGGTTATATGGTATTTGTCAAAACATGTCAGTGTTTGTTAGCTATTGGACCTGAAAACTATACAGTAACAACAGAAGCTACAGTATATGTGCTGTAGCTTGATAGAGGGTGGATCTCAAACAGCCAGGATGGCGAAGCTTAATGATGGCAAAAGGTAAAGACTTCCGTCAACAAACAGCGTGTTTAGCTAGCAATTTCAGACTGCTATGTAAGTGTATGTACACTACATATCTTAGTACAACCTTCCTTCCATGAAACATATGTGGTGAGGAGGGAGGTGGACCTGCTTGCTCTGCTTCTAATGTGGACTTAACTTTTTTGTGCAGTTACCTATTTTCATTTCTGGTTCATTTACCAAGGGCATCCCTTCTTCCAATGCAAAGAAACCAGTTATGGAGCAGCAATGCTCTGTAAATAACAATAAAGTGTTAGTTGTTTACATCAGCTCTTCTACTCACCAAGAAAAACATTATGCAATACAGAATTTAAATGCCTCTTCAAGTCGGTGCATACTTCCCTCATGTACGTAATAGTTACCTATTTTCATTTCTGGTTCATTTACCATGGGCATCCCTTCTTCCAATGCAAAGAAACCAGTTATGGAGCAGCAATGCTCTGTAAATAACAATAAAGTGTTAGTTGTTTACATCAGCTCTTCTACTCACCAAGAAAAACCTTATGCACTACAGAATTTAAATGCCTCTTCAAGTCGGTGCATACCTCCCTCATGTACGTAATTATACAATACTTCGAAATTAGTATATAAGTATGTGCTGCTGGATGTGTGACTGTCGATCTCTAGTCTTAAAATGAAAATCACTCTTAATGAAATTGAGACCAAGAACAAGATACGGGATTAATTTAAGGAAAATAGTTGGATGGGTGGGCCAACTTGATGCGTCATTTATCATTTTCAAAGAAATTTTTTATCTAACAATTCTATCATGAGCCAATTGACAGTTACTAAGATTCTTACGGAATACATACAGATAGCTATGATTTTTAAATTAAATTCACGACGTATAAGGGAATTTTCATTACAAAAAAATTACAATTAATTAAATAAAGCTGCTCTGTTCGCGCGACTAGATTACAGCCGTGGGCTGGTCTCATAACAGATCTTCAAAAAACATTAAATAAAGACCCTAAAAAGGCATACATCTCTACTGGTTATTTGGCTGTCATATTGACAAGATATGGCCAATCTGCCAGAAGGCTACCCACATATAAGACCGAAGGAACAGAAGTACATCATTGAATGGTAACAAGCCTGTCCCATGCAAATCATGTTAAGTATTCGAATAAATTACCAGGCCCCTAAACACATCTGTGACAAACGTAGGTTTTAATTTGAGGAAGAAATTCCCGAGAATGTACGTTTTGAGCACAGCAGTGCATGGTAGTGAAAAATGAACAGTGGAAAAACCGGAACAGAAGAGGATCGAAGCATTTGAGATATGGTGCTACAGGCGAATGTTGAAAATTAGGTGGGCTGATATGGTGAGGAATAAGTACAATTAAACGCCTAACTTTTTAAGAAATCAAGAAATTCAGTACTCATTTTGCCGAAAGACTTTGATCACATGCCAAGGGCCTTAGAATAACAAAAATACTGAGTCGATTACTTCCTATTCCGCCGACACCACCGCCATGGCACGTTACTAGACGAATAATAACAAACACCTCAACTTGAGGCTGGAACGGGAGATGACACTTTGGCTTACAATGACGAAAAGCCGCCGAAGCAGAAAGAATACGCATCCCTGCCCCTGACCAGCAGATCAGCAACGAGTCAGCCGTTGCCGATACAGGTATGTCAGGTCATCAGCCATCTCACTAGTTTGCTGCGGCCCGCCACGAATTCATCTACTGTACCAACCTCTTGATCTCACAGTATCACTTGCAAACTACGTCCTCGTCTATTTGCTGCATGTATTCCAATCTCTGTCTTCCTCTACAGTTTTTGCCCTCTACAGCTCCCTCTAGTACCATGGAAGTCATTCCCTGATGTCTTAACAGATGTCCTATCATAAAAAAAATGTTCAAATGTGTGTGAAATCTTATGGGACCTAACTGCTAAGGTAATCAGTCCCCAAGCCTACACAGTATTTAACCTAAATTATCCTAAGGACGAACACGCACACTCATGTCCGAGGGAGGACTCGAACCTCTGCCGGGACCAGCCGCACAGTCCATGACTGCAGCACCTTAGACAGATCGGCTAACCCCACGCATCTGTGTCCTATCATCCTGTCCCTTCTCCTTGTCAATGTTTTCCACATATTTCTTTCTGATTCTGCTCAAAACCTCCTTATTCCTCACCATATCAACCCACATAATTTTCATCATTCGCCTGTAGCACCATATCTCAAATGCTTCGATCCTCTTCTGTTCCGGTTTTTCCACTGTCCACTTTTCACTACCATGCACTGCTGTGCTCAAAACGTACATTCTCGGGAATTTCTTCCTCAAATTAAGACCTACGTTTGTCACTAGTAGACTTCTCATGGCCAGGAATGCCCTTTTCGCCAGAGCTAGTCTGCTTTTGATACCCCCTTCCTTTGTTCGTCATTGCTTACTTTGCTGCCTAGGTAGTAGAATTTCTTAACTTCATCTACTTCGTGAACCTCAGTCCTGCTGTTAAGTTTCTCATTGTTCTCATTTCGGCTGCTTCTCATTACTTTCGTTGTTGTTCCATCAGTGAATCTTATCACTGATATCCGTTCACCTTGAATTTTAATCCCACTCGTCACCAACTTGGATGAGTGAGCTGTCAAGCTGATTATGCGATAAATCTCGCACTTGTCAGCTCTTGCAGTCTTCGGAGTGGTATGGATCAAACTTTTCGAAATTCGGGTGGTATGTCGCCAGACTCATACATTGTACACACGAACGTCAACAGTCGTTTTGTTGCCACTTCCCCCACTAATTTTAGAAATTCAGATGAAATGTTATCTAATCCTTCTGCCTTATTTGATCTTACGTCCTCCAAAGATCTCTTAAATTCAGATTCTAATATTGGGTCCCCTATCTCTTCTAAATCGACTCCTGTGTCTTCTTCTATCACCTCGGACAAGTTCTCCCCCTCCTAGAGGCCTTCAATATTCTTTTTCCGTATCCGCTCTCTCCTCTGCATTTAACAGTGGAATTCCCGATGCACTCTTAACGTTACCACCTTTGCTTTTAATTTCACCGAATACTGGTTTGAATTTCCGATATGCTGAATCAGCCCTTCCGACAATAATTTCTTTTTCGATTTCATCACATTTTTCCTGCAGCCATTCCCTGCACTTCCTATTTGCTTCATTGGTCAGCAACTTGTATTTCTCTGTTCCTAAATTTCCCTGAACATTTTTGTACTTCCTTCAGTCATCGATCAACTGGCGTATTTCTTCTATTACCCATGGTTTTTTCGCGTGTTACCTTATTCTGTGATTGTCCTTTTTATAGAAGACCATTCCTCTTCAACTGTAGTGCCTACTGAGCTATTCCTTACTGTTGTATCTATAGTCTTAGAGAACATCAAGCGTATGTTGTCATTCCTTAGTATTTCCGTATCCCGCTTCTTTGCGTATTGATCATTCCTCGCTAATGTCTTAAGCTCTAGCCTACTCTTCATCATTACTACATTCTGATCTGAGTCTATATTGGCCCCTGAGCAAGTCTTACACTCCAGTATCTGATTTTGGGATCTCTTTCTGACCGTGATGTAATCTAACTGAAATCTTCCCGTATCACCCGGCATTTTCCAAGTGTACCTACTCCCATTGTGGTTCTTGAATAGAGTATTCACTGTTGCTAGCTGAAATTTATTACAGAACTGAATTAGTCTTTCTCTTCTCTCGTTCCTTGTCCCAAGCCCATATTCTCCTTTAATCTTTACTTCTACTGCTTCTCCTACAACGGCATTCTAGTCGGTCGTGACTATTAGATTTACACCTCCCTGCCCTTTAAATATCCTCATATACTTTCTCTATTTCTTCATCTTCAGCTTGCGACGGTGACATGCATACCTGACTATCGTTGTCGGTGTTGGTTTGCTGTCGATTCTGATAAGAACAATCCTCTGACTGAACTGTTCTCAGTAACACACTCTGTGCCCTACCTTCCTATTCATAATGAGCTCTACTCCTGTTATACCATTTTCTGCTGCTGTTGATATTACCTTACACTCATCTGACCAAATATCCTTGTCTTCCTTCCACTTCACTTCACTGACCCCTACTATATGTAGACTGACCCATTGCATTTCAATTTTAAGATGTTGTAGCATTCCATCCACATTCAAATTTATGAAATTCCTACTATATGTAGACTGACCCATTGCATTTCAATTTTAAGATGTTGTAGCATTCCATCCACATTCAAATTTATGAAATTCCATGCCACGACTTGCAGAACGTTATCCTTTCGTTCGTTATTCAGTCTTTTCCCATGGTCTCCTGCCCATGGGCTGTACCCTTCCGGAGATACGAATGCGAGAATATTCCAGAATCTTTTGTCAATGGTGAGATCATCGTGACCTGTTTTCAATTACAGGCCACATGTCCTGTGGATACACTTCATAAGTCTTTAATGAAGTGGTTTCCTTTGCCTTCTGCATCGTCATGCCGTCGATCATTGCCGATTCTTCTGCCTTTAGGGGAGTTTCCCACCCCAAGGACAAGAGAGTGCCCTGAACCCCTGCACACTTCTCCACCCCCTTTGACAGAATGAGGATGACAACGTACGCAGGAAATCTTCGGCCGCCAATGTTGATCATTAATCAAATTTTAAGCGTTGGTCTATTTCGAACCCAGGACCGAGGACGTTTTGATTACTAATCAAAGACGGTACCCGTAGACCCTGGAAATAACATATATCAAACAATAAACAGCTAGACAAGTTTGATAAAAATTAATATGAGTAATGCTTAAATGGGCAATTATAAATTCAACTATTAAAGCTCTGTATGGGAGCGGCCCACTCATAGTATTGCAAGTTAACCTTCGCAGTAATAATAAGAAGGAAATGTCAAGGTCATTTAAAAGAATAATTACATAATAATTCAAACAAGATTTTTAAAGAACCAGGTTTAACTTTACTGTGGCCTCTTTGTGGCTAATAAACACTGTAATTGGAACACTCACCAAACGGCAGATCGTCAGTTAAACTGTACACTTATAAACCGAAGGGCACGTCAACAGAGAGTAACAGAGTTTGCAGATATAGGCACACACACACACACACACACACACACACACACACACACACGCACGCACATGACCCATACGTGCGCACCTTTATGCTGAGTATACAACCTTAATTAGAGGCGAAAGGAAGGTCCATGAGATATACAACAAATGGAAATAGCCATTACTAGTATCAGATAGACAATAATAACAAACCATGATTCCAAGATTAACATTGCAAAATATCAGCCTGGTGCATACAGACCCTCCAGATTGAAACACACATCCCCAAAGGGGTCACTGAAAGGCTAAAGAAAGTGGATTCCTTCCTGCCTCACACCGGTCAGAATTAAAGTCTTTAAACAAACTACTTACTAAACAGTCTCTGTCGAAAATTTTAAACAAATGCCAAGGACTCAACGTAGACACCAGGTAGTGCTACACTGCTCCTGGCTGCTAACAAGTTGTTCAATACATCTCGGCGTATTTAGCACACCGCAACTGAATGACGCAATTCGTAACCATGTTGCGCGCGACGAGCGCCGCTCCTTGCCCATTAAACTCGCTGGTAGCAACGGTGAATGCTGCAGGAAAATGCGGGTCCCCGTTGCCCAACGGTTAACGGTGTTACTCGCTGCAATCAGCAGGACGCCGAGTACTCAGGCAGACCCGTCCAGTTCCGTGTCCGACACACCACTTGCCACCACACAGCCCCAGAGGATACACATAACACGGTAAAGATGATGGTACGACGACGGCCAGAGTCGATGGAACGACCGCACAAATGGCGCCAGTAGGATCACGAGGACGCCCTCAAGGATGCCGCCACGGCCCAGAATTATTAACTGGTAGTCTGATTTCATAAACATCCGCCAGGTTAGCCGAGAGCGCTAATACCCTGCTTCCTGCACTCGGGTAGGCGCGCCGGCTCCCGGATAGAATCCGCCCGGCGGCTTAACGGCGGAGGCCGATGTGCCGGCCAGCCTGGATGTGGTTTTTAGGCGGTTTTCCTCATCCCCCTAGGTGAATACTGGGCTGGTTCCCACGTCCCTCCGCAGTTACAGGGCTCGCAGACATCTGACCACATTCGCACTATTCCATGGATTACGCTAGACATAGACATTTGGGGTCCACTAATTCTGTCCAGCGGGGTACGGGGTGGCGGCGGGAAGGGCATCCGTCCACCCCTTAAATTTACCTTGCCAAACCCATTAACCATGCCAACCCTGCGTCATTGCGGGAATACGGCACGAGCAAAAGAAAGAAAGAACGTCTGATTTCATAAACCACAAACAAATGAGAAACACAATGCACAGTGACTGCTCTGCCTGCTTGTGGGACACACAGTTCTTATGCTACTGCTGATGAGGCCGCTAGGAAGCTTTCACTGGGTTGTGCTGTGCTACGAATTCATCACACCATCTTAGACACTCCCAGCTGGCACACTTAATGCATGTACGTGTTACTTGACTAGATCTGCTTTGGACTGAGACTGCTTAAGTTCCAGGATTCTCATGAAGTATTTGTTAGGATCAATCTGTGACTCTCATCATCTTAAAATGTGGACTCAGTGGCGGCTGATAAGTAAACATTCTCAGTGCTCACAAATGTTTAAATTCAGATAAATATGAGAGTGTGAAATTTATAGCATCAGCTGTATACGGCTATGTTTATCGACATGTTTATACAACTTCAGTGTCTGTCAGTTATAGTAATAATAATAACAGTAACAATAATAATAATACACATACCTTTTTTAAAACAATGAAGGAATATTTTTTTGGAATTTTGTTGTTTTGTATATAATTAAGTGCTGTTTATGACAAGAACGAAATAATGTTTAAGCTTCCACTACTCTCCGTTTCGCATTTTTGTGTAAATGGGAATTTTTGTGCTTTTTTTACTTTTTTGACCAAATGTACAAGAACCCTAATACACGTATTAATTAACGAATTAGCTTATGGGCCGAAAATCTAAATGTTCGCTTGTAGTTATGCTTACTTGATTTCGTCACTTTCTTAGACAATGGATCTTGTCTGGGCGGCCCTCCTAGTTACTCTGCCGCTCAATTCTTCTGGTAATTTTCTTTTCTTTTAGAATTTAAAACAGATTCAACGGAATTCTTGTTGACATTGCGCAGGAAATCCGATTCCTGCACAGTAAACAACAACCTCCAAACACAAAATTTCCGTTTGCGGAAATGATTAAATTCAAGTAGTACTATCTACTAACAAGGACGCTTGACTAGAAAACAAATGACGAGCTGACAGCCGTAAGGGCCAAAAGCTCAACGTCTTGACCTCACATTTAAGTGAATCTAAGAGAATCCAATGAGACAGCTTTTCGTGAATGTTCATATAGACAATGTGGGTTTACAGCACAGATACATCTAACGCATCATAAGATCACCAGATGTCCGAACCATGAATAACAGTCTCACAATCGACAATAATATGCTTTATCGTTCTCAGCGCCTCAGATGGATTACTGATGACAAAGCCCAAAACTTAATATTATCTATCTCATCCAGAATCCCACAAAACCAGTTTTTCTCTCAATATGACTACAACATATACTGATGTCTGATTCAGTTTACCTATATAGTGAGTACATTCGCCTATCTGGGGAATGTGCTACCTTTTAGGAGAGTTATGCCAAGTCTCCTGCAGCAAACTTGTGTCTGAGTGGTAAGGGCTAACTGTGCACGCTGTGAACCGTGCATATTGTTTACCACATCCGTATGTATTTGTGCCATAAGACAATTACATCACGCCAGTTGCGCCTGCACAAAGGCTTCTTAAAACATATACAGCTGAAGATGTGCTCACGACGCTGATGCCAATTGAGACTAGAGCAGCAATGTAGCATAGTGCAGTAGATTTAGTGCAGTGTATTTCAGATTAATGCACCTACATTATGTTTAACAGGATACAAAGAAAATAAATCTGCAAAGTTTCAAATCCCTCTTCAACCACTGCTTCCTTTCCATGCCCCTTCACTCTTATAACTGCCATCAGGTTTTTGTACAAATTGTAAATAGCCTTCAACTGCTTTTATTTTAACCCTGCCAACTTTAGAATTTGAAAGAGAGTATTCTAGTCAACATTGTCAAAAACCTTCTCTAAGTCTACAAATGCTGTAAACGTAGGTTTGCCATTTCTTAACCTATTTTCTAAGGTAAGTCGTAGGGTCAGTATTGCCTCGCGTATTCCTACATTTCTACGGAATCCAAACTGATCTTCCCCAAGATCGGCTTCTACCAAAATTTACATTCGTCTGTTAAGAATTCGTGTAAATATTTTGCAGCCGTGACTTATTAAAATGATAGTTCGTTAATTTTCACACCTGTCAACACCTGCTTTCTTTGGGATTGGAATTATTATATTCTTCTTGAACTCTGAGGGCATTTCGCCTGTCTCATACATTTTGCTCACCAGATGGTAGAGTTTTGTCATAGCTGGCTCTCCCCAGGCTATCAGTAGTTCTAATGGAATGTTATCTACTCCCGGGGCCTTGTTTCGACTTAGGTCCTTAAGTGGTCTGTCAAAATCTTCACCCAGTATCACATCTGCCATTTAATTTTCACGTACGTGCTCTTCCATTTCCATAATATTGCCCTCAACTACGTTGCCCTTTTATAGACCCTCTATATACTCATTCCAACTATCTGCTTTCCCTTCTTTGCTTGGGACTGATTTTGTATCTGAGCTCTTGATATTCATACAGTTGATTCCCTTTTCTTCAAAGATCTCTTTAATTTTCCTGTTGGCAGCTTCTATCTTACTCCTACTGATATATGTTTCTACAACCTTCAGTTAGCCCTCTAGCCATTTGTGCTTAGCTATTTTGCACTTCCTGTCTATCCCATTTTTTAGACGTTTGTATTCCGTTTCGTCTACCTCATCTACTGTATTTTTATATTTTGTCTTTTCATCGATTAAATTAAATATCTTTTTTGCTACCTAAGAATTTCTCCTAGCCCTTGTCTTTTTACCTACTTGATCCTCCGCTGCCTTGGCCATTTCATCACTCTTCTGCTGTATTCCTTTCACTTGTTCTTGTCAATCGTTCCATAATGCTCTCTCTGAAACTCTCTGTAACATGTGGTTCTTTCAGTTTATCCAGGTCTAATCACCCTAAATTCTTACCTTGTTGCAGTTTCTTTAGTTTTAATCTGCAGTTCATAACCAATAAATTGTGGTCGGAGTCCAGATCTGCTCCTGGAAATGTCTTACAATTTAGAACTAGGTTCCGAAGTTTCTGTCTTACCATTATATAATCAACCTGAAACATTTCGATGTCTCCATGTCTCTTCCACGTATACAACCTTCTTTCATGATTCCTGAACCACGTTTCAGCGATAATTAAATTATGCTCTGTGCAAAATTCTTACAGGTGGCTTTCATTCCTTACCCCAAGTCCATATTCACCTACTACTTTTCCTTCTCTTCCTCTTCCTTTCCTCTTCCTACTATCGAATTCCAGTCCCGCATGAGTGTTAAATATTCGTCTCTCTTAACTATTTGAATGATTTATCTCATCACGCATTTCTTCAATCATCTGCAGAGCTAGTTGGCATATACACTTTTACTACTGTGGTAGGCGTGGGCTTCGTGTCTATCTTGTCTACAGTAAGTGCTGTTCATAGTAGCTTACGGCCGTTCCTACTTTTTATTGATTATTAAACCTACTTTTTCAGTACCCCTCTTTGATTTTGTATTTATAACTCTGTATTCACTTGACCAGATTCCTGTACCTTCACCTATAACTTCACGAATTTCACCATATCTAACTTCAACGTATCCTTTTCCCCTTTTACATTTTCTAGCCTACCAGCCCGATTAAGGGATCTGACATTTCATGCTTCGAACCGTAGAACGCCAGTTTTGTTTCTCCTGATAACGAAGTCCTCCTGAATAGTCCCCATGCGGAGATTCGAATGTGTTACTATTTTACCTCTGGAATATTTTGCCCAAGACAATACCATCATCATTTAACCATACAGTAGAGCCACTTGCCGTCTGGAAGAACTACGGCTTTAGTTTCCCCTTGCTTTCAGCCGTTCGCAGCACCAGCACAGCAAGACCGTTTTCGTTGATGTTACAAAGCCGGATTACTCAGTCATCCAGACTGTTGGCCCTACAACCACTGAAAAGGCTGCTGCCCTTCTTCAGGCACCAAACGTTTGTCTGGCCTCTCAACATATACACCCCCCCCCCCTCCCCCCCACATTGCGGTTTCACCTACGGTACGGCCATCTGTATCGCTGAGCACGCAAGCCTCCCCACCAGTGGCAAGATCCGTCGTTCATGGGGAGGACAAAATGGTCACGACGAGAAAGTCAAAGAGAGTAAAGCTCGTACCGGCAGTAATTCTTCCCATGTACCATTCGTGAATCAAACAGGGAGAAGTGGCAAAGATAATCGGGCCGAAGTATCGTCCGTCACACACAGTGGCTAGAAGAGTATATACACGTAAATGTAAGAATTAATGCGATAGCTCTGCGAGCAGCAGTGGCTTCTTGTCTCATACAGGATGTAACAAAAAGGTGTGGTCAAGCTTCCAGGAAAAATTCCTCTCACGGAGAGGAAGAAAATATATGGACATGGGTATGGATATGTTTTATTTCGATTTTAGATGTCATTTTCTATTTCTCTTCATCACCAAAGTAATCAATGCAAACACAGAAAGACAGAAAATACCAGCATTACCTGAAAATTTTCCTTACGTGAAACGGTCAACATGTCTTCTTGGTCACAGTATGAAGCACTTTTCTAAGTGAAACGCCCTCCATTAACAAATACATATACACTCCTGGAAATTGAAATAAGAACACCGTGAATTCATTGTCCCAGGAAGGGGAAACTTTATTGACACATTCCTGGGGTCAGATACATCACATGATCACACTGACAGAACCACAGGCACATAGACACAGGCAACAGAGCATGCACAATGTCGGCACTAGTACAGTGTATATCCACCTTTCGCAGCAATGCAGGCTGCTATTCTCCCATGGAGACGATCGTAGAGATGCTGGATGTAGTCCTGTGGAACGGCTTGCCATGCCATTTCCACCTGGCGCCTCAGTTGGACCAGCGTTCGTGCTGGACGTGCAGACCGCGTGAGACGACGCTTCATCCAGTCCCAAACATGCTCAATGGGGGACAGATCCGGAGATCTTGCTGGCCAGGGTAGTTGACTTACACCTTCTAGAGCACGTTGGGTGGCACGGGATACATGTGGACGTGCATTGTCCTGTTGGAACAGCAAGTTCCCTTCCAGGTCTAGGAATGGTAGAACGATGG
This sequence comes from Schistocerca nitens, assembly GCF_023898315.1. Lineage (NCBI taxonomy): Eukaryota > Metazoa > Arthropoda > Insecta > Orthoptera > Acrididae > Schistocerca > Schistocerca nitens. Next base: position 254,018,191 of record NC_064618.1, read on the forward strand.
GTTCGATGACGGTTTGGATGTACCGTGCACTATTCAGTGTCCCCTCGACGATCACCAGTGGTGTACGGCCAGTGTAGGAGATCGCTCCCCACACCATGATGCCGGGTGTTGGCCCTGTGTGCCTCGGTCGTATGCAGTCCTGATTGTGGCGCTCACCTGCACGGCGCCAAACACGCATACGACCATCATTGGCACCAAGGCAGAAGCGACTCTCATCGCTGAAGACGACACGTCTCCATTCGTCCCTCCATTCACGCCTGTCGCGACACCACTGGAGGCGGGCTGCACGATGTTGGGGCGTGAGCGGAAGACGGCCTAACGGTGTGCGGGACCGTAGCCCAGCTTCATGGAGACGGTTGCGAATGGTCCTCGCCGATACCCCAGGAGCAACAGTGTCCCTAATTTGCTGGGAAGTGGCGGTGCGGTCCCCTACGGCACTGCGTAGGTTCCTACGGTCTTGGCGTGCATCCGTGCGTCGCTGCGGTCCGGTCCCAGGTCGACGGGCACGTGCACCTACCGCCGACCACTGGCGACAACATCGATGTACTGTGGAGACCTCACGCCCCACGTGTTGAGCAATTCGGCGGTACGTCCACCCGGCCTCCCGCATGCCCACTATACGCCCTCGCTCAAAGTCCGTCAACTGCACATACGGTTCACGTCCACGCTGTCGCGGCATGCTACCGGTGTTAAAGACTGTGATGGAGCTCCGTATGCCACGGCAAACTGGCTGACACTGACGGCGGCGGTGCACAAATGCTGCGCAGCTAGCGCCATTCGACGGCCAACACCGCGGTTCCTGGTGTGTCCGCTGTGCCGTGCGTGTGATCATTGCTTGTACAGCCCTCTCGCAGTGTCCGGAGCAAGTATGGTGGGTCTGACACACCGGTGTCAATGTGTTCTTTTTTCCATTTCCAGGAGTGTACATCAACGCGGCCTCACACTTAATTTCTGATGCGCTAGCGTATCCCTGGAGAATCACGCCATCGACAACGATTTTCTGTAAATACAGACTGTTATTGACTGTCTGTCACGGCATCATGTTCTTTCACCAAAGCACAGTGGAGAAACTTACGTTGCTTTCCTCTAGGACTTGCGACTTTCAGATTGTGTGCGACAAAACGAGTACTTCATGCACATTAGAGCTCTTCATTTTAGTGTTAATTTTCTTAGGTTTCTAAATAACCGATTCCATGGCAGATGGATGTGTACAGGTGACGAATCCTTTAGACCCATGCTCTTCGGACCTAAGCCCCCTAAACCTTTACGTGTGGGGACATCTGAAAGTTAACTGTGTGTGGAACTCTGAACAAGATGTACAGATTTTTCACGCACGTTCCACCGAAGACTGTGAAACGATATGGAGTTCTCCTGAGATACATCAGGGATTCAGCGCAACGGCAGGTTGATGCTCGCAAGTTTGTTAAACGAGAGCATTTTGAATATTTCATTTAGGAAAGAGTTTCGTAATGTAATCAAGAGGAAATTCTGAACATTTCACTTCAGAAAACGTTTCATGTAATGCTGCTAACTTCTGTGTGTTTTCCCATGATTAATTTGATTATGAACAGAAGAGGAAAATTAACTCTGACATGGAAATAAAGCATTTCGGGGCCTATGTCCATATAACATATTTTCTTTTCCTATGTGTAAGGAATATTTCCGCAAAAATTGGCTGTGCCTTTTTATTACACACTGCGTAACGATCAAAGCGTGGCTCTGTCAGTTTACCAGTTGCGCTTTGACGTGCCACCCTGGCACTAAATTGTGACAATCACTCTTTTAGAAGGAGTAACGGAGCTGTGTACTGAGGCACAACAAGGTCTGTATATCTACAAGAGAAACAGAGGCGAACAAGCATGCTGGGGCTTACCTCAGTTCACTAGTGCTAGTGCCATCTGATCATAACAGGCACGTGCTTAACATACTAATGACTGTACCATAATCTAAGAGTGAAATTAAAAATTAAAACAACTTTTTCAAACTTCGTCAGTGTATGCTCCAGTATATTAATGATGACATTGTTAAGGTCTCAGAATGATGAAACGAATATGTTAGGCAAAATATGCGCTTAAGAAAAAATAATGAAACTACAAAGCTTAAAATTGGCCAGAATAAGTAAATGTATGTCACAATTAAACGTTACAAGCCTCCACTTGACCAGGGCAACTTTTTGGCCAAAATCTGCATTTTTAAGAAAAATTGAAGGAGCTAAATATTGGACTTAGAAAGATGAAACCCGTATGTATCCTCATTTACATGTAAAAACATTATATATGTAACACGAATTAGCTCCCTCTATCAGCATTCAAGTAATTTATTAAAAATCAAATTTGGAACGAAAACGTCCTTATTGAAGGTTGATTACGTATCATTTATATTTGTAATAGGAAGCTCAAATTACACAAATCGGTTATATTCATGTAATAATACAGCTGTACCAAGTTTCAGGACCGTATTGCAAATAATTACGGTTACAAGAAATCTTAAAGAGGCAGTTAAGAAGTCATGTTCTACTGTCAGTTTCGTTTTAATAATTCTAGACGGCAAGGATTAAATGCAGTCGTGCTAAAACTTTTTCAGTAAGAAAGCAAACTCTATTTATATAAAAATTAAGATGACTGTACATTGTTAAACGACGGAGCTATTAATACATGCCTTAGAAAGGGCCTTTTAGATACTGCCACTGTGCCTAGAGCGGCTGATAGCAGTTGTTCCGTTTAGCGGTCCGCTGCGTCCCTGTATACATACAGCAGAGATAATGTGAGAACACATACTTCGCACCGAGATATCAGCCTGTTTGCATCAGTCAAAAACTTGCATGCGTTGTGCCTCGGATAACGTCAGAGGTGGGCAGACGTGAATGCATTTCCGGTTAAAGTAGGAAGTGAACTAGCGAGGACTGTACACCGTCCTGGAATGCTTAGATTTCATACAAGTAAGTGCTTGCATGCCACCCGTAATGTTGTCAAAACCACGTGGCAAGTGGGGAGATTATTTTCCACTTGTAACTCGAGCAATTAACTTTTGGTGAAGAGAGGTGAGGGTGATAGACCATTGTACTTGGAACTGCCAATAGAGGTCGCGTCTGAACTATTAGTGGTGTTGTTTCCGATAGGCATAATATTATTATTACTAGGTATGTTATTATATCTTGTGTGGGTTAACTTTTATCGAATATATCAATTAGAACTAGAAACTTTTATTTATAATCATAGATCCTGATCCCGTTCAGTAAATGACAAGTAGGAGCATTTTCTTTCAGTGAGTAAAAAGAGTAACGTGAACCTTCAGACTCGAAATTATAGTCCATCGCCTTCTGGCTGATCACAGAAACAGTTTTCTGGCTCTTGTAAACGGCGAAGGTAAGTGCAATGCAAGCGCAGACAATGTAAGTGTCTTTTCGTAACTACATAACGAAGTGACGCCCATTTGGACTATTTACCCGGCACTACACAGTAAGTTTGAATAGTTGAATGTTCATTCAATTTAAAACTCTCGAAAATCTTGTAGTGCGTAAAATCAAATGCTAGCAGAGGAAATATTTATTATAGTCGACATTAGAAGCTTATCTGTTTCGGTTACTCGTATTTCTGCGCTCAACATTATTGATAGTGTGCAACAATCGCTCATTCTATAAAAGCTTCTTAATAATGTGCGGACTTCACGACGACAAGACATCATTTATTGTGTACCTGTTCCATGTGAAAACTAACTTGTTAACTTTTAGATCATGTAGAAACTTTGATTCTACTAAGTTACTTGTGACATGTGTGCGAGTTTTCGTAAAGATTAAAAGTTTCACAAAAGCGCTGAAGTCATAAGGACGGAAGTGTAGCTCTGTTTCGGATAGGCTGAACAATGAAATTGTCACTATAGTAACAATCACGAGAGTAACTTTGTACCATTCAGAATATAATAGAACATCCTTCTCTAGAATTACTTTTCCTCAACAGTAGTTGCCAATACAAGTTTTATTTTACGAATTTTGGACAGGTCAGTATTACCTCAGTTGCTTTCCTAAAAACTTCCATATAATTTTATACACAGCATGTTATATTTCAAGCTAAAATTTATTAAAAGGAAGTACTGTATAAAATATTTTAGTTTAATTGTTATAATCGGTAAGTATTAGTTCTGAATGTATAGTTAAAATTATTTTTTTAGAAGCATTTGAAATTTGAATTATTTGCACACTTAAAATTTATATAAGTAATTACGAAATCCTGTACTGTTTACTATGTTTATTTCTGGATTCACATATGAAATACTAATCGAAATTAATAATGTAAGGAAACTAGTAGGAATTCATTTGTTAATAAAAATTGTTAACTATTTGGAATATTGTTATTTACGCAGAGTGTGATAGTCGTAGGCTTGCCCCTGATGCAATCTGACATATTCTTGTATAACAGGTGCGAACAATGTAATTTCGGCTTTGTTAATGGGAAAAATCAAAATACTGTATGATATACTAAAATGTGAGAAAATCAGTGGAAAATATATTTACGTAAAGAATTCTGCAACAACAATCTTCCAATTTATTTAGTTCAAACCAACCGTGAGGACCCGATGTTAGAGTTTCAGCTTCAAGAATCAGATTGCTAGACAAGAAGAACTGGAGCCGTCTCAACATGACAGGCTAAGTTAACTTGAAAGTTTATTGTAATCTTCGCTCCTCTCAAATCTTTATAAAAAGACTTCGGTTATTAATTACTTGGACTGAGCATTGTTTAAAGTGGACAATTGATGGAAGAGGGAAGGAGGGGGGAGATTACAATATTCTAAAAGGGGTATTATCGAGTGCAATGTTTAAAACATATTTCGTGGTTCGTGGTTGCACCGGATAGATTAAGACGTCTCGGCCGTAGTTGGACAGAAAATATTACAAATTTTATTGCTAACTATTTTTTGTACAAAGTCAGTGAATCGTCAGGAACGTTATGTATTTAGCGACAGTGAATCTTTTATTTGATAGAAATCGAGGGCTACCAATATTTTCTGTGGCAACGAATGAAACAGACGTAACACATTGGAACCAATTACGCGCCGTGTATCGAAATCCTGCTAAGCTCCTGTTCGTAACCGATTTAATGTGCTGTTCCACTTCATACTGTTTCGTAAATACTCCCCAACATTTGTAACTGGGATAACACGTTCACGTTATTTACCACCGTTGCTGTAATCGGATAACATTGGCAACTGTTCTGTTTGTGTGCGTGCATCGTTATCATTGACATCGGTGGCGAGCTTCTATTGTCAATATTTAATTTAGTTATTTTATCTTCTGATCAAATTAAGCTGTGGAAATATTACCTTATGGAAAACAGCACTCAAGCGAACAGTCTAGCATTGTTACTTACTCTGGTAACCGTCGTTTCGAGAATATATGGGGTATGCAACTTGACGCTTCAGTAAGTCATCATTCGAAGTTGCGTGAATCTGAATACTGAAATCAGCATCTCTGAATTTGCACGTAAACGAGATAGGAACTGAGCGGAGCCCGTTACAAGTTCTCATTTATATCTGATCGACTCTAGTGCTTCGCTACACTGTCACATTAAGCCTCGCTTCTCACAGTCCACACTGCGAGAAGTGGGAAAGGAGAGAGAGAAAGGCGGACGGTAGTAGGGAGAAATGGAGCACTTGGGCAGAAGAGGATCACTGAAAATTCGAAGCGGAAGACCTGCTACAAGAGTGAACTCCAGTAAACACCACTGCAGAATAGGCTCGCGTTCTACATTCGTAACGGCATATATCCGCTCCAGTTATGACGCTCTGCGAAGTGGAGAGTACACGTCTATTGTGTTAGAAATAGTTTGCATCGTTGCATGACACTGTGCATTTTATGTCTTCGGATGCGATAGCACTTGGCCGGCACAGAACAGATACGTTCCCTATTTTGTATTTTTCGAGTCGTTGCAAGGAATGGAGTATTCGCATAACACTGCAACACTTTCAACGCATTTCATTCACTGTCACTAAGAAAATAACAAATGACGTACGTAAGATTTTGACAACTGATCTGACTAAAAATTCTAAAAAGTTTTCGCCCTACGTAAAGTCAGTAAACTGACCGAAATCATCTGTTTCATGCCTAGTGAATTTTATAGCACCACAGCGAAAAATCATAGAAAGAAGGTCGTAATACTGAATCCATTATTACAAAAATTGTTTCACCGCGGAAGATCGCGGTAGGATTCACTCAATGACCACGTGAATGCCGAAATGCCTGATACTGAGCTAACTGTTCGCGAAATATAAAATCAAATAATCGTTCAATAATGGAATGGCATCTTGAACAGATGCGTTACTTGCGAGATCAGACGAAAAATATTGCTCCCCTTCTGGCAGCTGTCGAAGGTCGATGGAATATCGAAAGGGACCAAGCAACTGCAAAAAAGCGCCAGTCAGCTCCATTTTGAAGAAGGGTCTCCAACTGATGCACATAATTGTATACCTACGTCAACCGTTTGTAGCATTATGAAACATGTTCTTCGTTCACACATTACGGTGTTTGCAGAAAACCAAAATCTCCTCTGAAGAAACCAACATGAATTCCGCGAACAAAGATCTTACGTACGAAACACATCTCGCACAGCCGCCCATGCTGATCCGTGTTCCATGACTTGGGGGAGACATTCTATCTACGATGCGGTCTTACCGAGTGTCGGATCAGATGTGTGGCTGGTTTTAGGACTTTAAGGAGACAGAACTCAATAAGTTATTCTTAACGGGAGGAAATCGACAGATGTAGGGGTTGTTTCTGGAGCAGAGGTTGGTTCTTGCAAAGAAGAAAAGAGCAAGCAATCACTGTTATTAATGCTATTTACTTGCGCAAATAACGCTGTTACCTGTTTCCAGCCGCTAAGTTCATCTTGAGATGGCTGCATGTTTAGATAGACATTAGTTGATGTTTATATTAGTTTTCGGCTCTTCATTCCAGCTTGTTGTGAAATTTCCTTGGAATGGTGGTGTCATGCAGCATCAAATATGTGGCTACAAATGATGTACGGTATAGAAAGTTTCAATAGTGCCACGATCGGTGTATAAATTTCACTCCATGCTACCTAAATCACTCACTAAATACGAGACTACAAACTATATACTGAAAATTGTGACAGAATAACAATACTATCGTATGTAGATTCCATTGAAATACGAATGAGACAGTGTCTTACCCCTTAAACATCACTGAAAAGTAAATGAAAAATTTGTTGAACAACTGTGATATGATGGGACACTACGTTCCACACTGAATACAGTCAGTGTGTAACACCTCCGTTTATTTATCCCGACCTGATCTGATAGAATAGCAGCCCAATAATTATTATTAATGTGACCGTGTACCTAATGGGGCTGGCAATCGGAATTGACTACTACGGAAGTTGTTACTTTCCAGTTCGTCCTTCTCAATACTATAATAATGAAATGTCTGGTAACAAGAAAAACACCATCACTAATTACGAACCTATATTCGTCTCAAAAACACAAAAAGGAGGAGACAGCCAATGCCTTCGTCATACATATCTAATTACGGCTAATCTCAGCACAGGCTTCTTCATTTTCCATTATCGTCACACGCTAATCCATCACTGCATCCAACACTGCAATCCAACACTGCAATCCAAGGTGATGCCGGCGCGGTAGACGCGAAACCAAATATCGGCCCTAGAAATGTCACTGACCACTTCCGTAATGATACTTCTTCACTTTCCCGGTATTATTTCTAGTACAAAGGGGTCTAACCACGGCGATGGCGACTCCCTTCTCCGTTAAAGCCTTGCATTACAATAACTGGCCTCCACACACCTCTACCCGCAACATGGCACTCGCTCAACTCCACACTCGCTCTCTCAGCACGACACAATCGATTGTTCGCCCTATCGACCTGTGCCGAGTGCAAATTTATAGTAAGGGTCTACAGACCTCTTACAAGTGGCATCAATAGAATTGTGAAGTAAATTGAATATGTCAGAGATTATGCAAGACAATAAAATTCCTTCCACCAACATCTGTCAAAATTACAATAACACTAACAATAAATAAGGGAGTGTGATACACAAAGCTATAATCGAATGACAACAGATTTTCCGTTCTATACGAAATATCGTCGTCACGTGGCTCACAACGTGCTGGATAATAAGGTACCACAATTTCAGCATACCTACATTAACATAATATTGTAGGTGTAAGTACAATTGTGACATTTTTAACTCCGATCTGAGATGTGTTTAAGGTCTCTACGAGAGCCGTCTCATAATGTTTTAAATAAATTCATTCATTGTTCATGCCTTTAGAACCTCATACTCTCGGTGCATTTAATAAATCATGTGGGGAGAAATAATAAACAGCCGAGTGTGTCCTTACGAGCCACACCTTCGTATATTCTGTGAATTAATTTTCTTTCTGTATCTTTTTTTACAAGTATATACATCTATTTATTAAGCATCTCTATTTCCTGTAGGTTCTCGACACTTGTTTATGATTGTAAGAAAATGAAACGCCTACAGCACTCCTTGTGATCTTATTTATTGTGTAGCTACCAGTTTCGGCGCTTCAGAGTGCCACCTTCAGGCCTTAGTTGATGCTGAAGAGGTTATCACGATCCACATAAACGCTGCATTAGCGGCCAACGTAACTGGTTTACGCATACTGTCTGTAACTGTGATGTCAACACTGCAACCATCAACTGCATGATGGCTGCAGTGCTGACAACACAGTTACAGACGCAAACACTTCTCTTGCAGGCTCGGCCGCACTGCCCTCCTGCGGTCAGAGACGAAGCCCGCGAAGCATGCTACCCATAGATCTTTGGTAATACGAGATCGATTACTTTGATACAAAGGGCCCGATCCGAGTCGACCATGACTCGCTATAGTACGCGCTAAGGCGTTGAGTATCCTTGCGTTGAGCAAGAGAGTAACCGCTCTTGAATGGTAGCTCATGTAATACAACTGACGTCAGCCAGTGGCACAAATAACTACGTAACATAACGCTGGAGAAGCCACAAAGATTTCTGAGCATACTGTTCACCGGACATCGTTGCAAATTCGAGACTTCAGTACACCAGTTTATCCACCCGGTTGACAGAATCGCTCTGAGAATTACTGGAACAGTGAGACTCAGACGTCTGATCAGGTGATTTACCAGTCGTATAACAATATGTATAAGTCCTATAACAATTACTATACACGTAAAACTACTCCATTTTACAGAATAATACCTACATGAGTTATGAAATGCTGGCACAGCGCAGTTCAGTGTTCAGCGATGATAGTATTTAAGTTATCGGAGACTTTCTGGCTCCCCTGAAACCTCTATGTATTTAGCTAAATCAGCGCTACAACGATTAAGAACGAGCATGGTGAACTAGAAATGAGTTATCGCTCTTAAATGCGCCGAAAATCAATCCTATGCCAGCAGTCTGCGATGTTATTGGTAAAAAGTTCAGAATTCAGCTTCTCTTAATTGAAATGTAATTGGACATCTTGTCCACATAGAGGGGACATGCAGAAAGCATTGCACAACGAACTTCGGTTCAACTGCATGACCTTCGCGGAGCAACGTGTCCTTTGGAAAATGATTTGTCTTATCAATGTTAGGTGAACCAATATTTGGGCCAAACGTTGTCGCTTGCAATGTACATGTACTTTATTTTCTGACAAACATGATGAATGAGGCCGTCTTTTGCAAAACATTTTTATTTCTAGTTAGTTTCTATATACAAAACACACTTCAGTTACATGTGTTTCGCCTATCTTAGTCATCTTAGACAATGCGTGAGGAAAAATCTTTGAGCATCACATTTCTTAGTAATATGCAATACCCCATGAAATAATCTAGGCAAACAACAGAATTATAAATGCTTAGGCTTAATCAGCCGGTGTCAGTTCCATAAAAATCTTCCATGTGTGCTGACAAGTCTTCGAGTCTCGGTCCGGCACACAGTTTTAATCTGCCAGGAAGTTTCATATCAGCGCACACTCCACTGCAGAGTGAAAATCTCATTCTGAAAACATCCCCCAGGCTGTGGCTAAGCCATGTCTCCGCAATATCCTTTCTTTCAGGAGTTCTAGTTCTGCAAGGTTCGCAGGAGAGCTTCTGTAAGGTTTGGAAGGTAGGAGACGAGATACTGGCAGAAGTAAAGCTGTGAGCACGGGGCGTGAGTCGAGCTTGGGTAGCTCAGATGATGCCGGCATGGTAGCTCAGCGTGTTCGGTCAGAGGGTTAGCTGCCCTCTGTCATAAAAAAACTGAGTTAATCGATCAACAACGAACTTAAACGGATGTTGTGGTGTCACCGCCAGACACCACACTTGCTAGGTGGTAGCTTTAAATCGGCCGCGGTCCATTAGTACATGTCGGACCCGCGTGTCGCCACTGACAGGATCGCAGATCGAGCGCCACCACACGGCGGGTCTCGAGAGACTTACTAGCACTCGCCCCAGCTGTACGACGACGTTGCTAGCGACTACACTGACGAAGCCTTTCTCTCATTTGCCGAGAGACAGTTAGAATAGCCTTCAGCTAAGTCCATGGCTACGACCTAGCAAGGCGCCATTTGTACCATTGCATGTATCTCAAGATAGTCTCACTTGTCTCATCAAGATTGCTGTATACCAAAGGACGATATAAAAGTTAAGTGTTCTAGTAGCTACGTTCTTTTCTTTATCACATTCATTACGAATCCTGTTCCAGACTTCGCGCCAGTCGGCGTGTGTGTACGTGTGCCCTTTCGGCTACCTGTCACTGTGGACTGGCTGCCTTGTCAGTCCACTACATTGGCGACGAGTCTCAAAAGGGACTTTAGCGTTCGTATTGTATTAATTTGCTTGTGTCATGGCTTCGCCACATTCGCCAGATGTACTGTCCGAATTTTATCGCTTGCAGAATCAGCAGACGCAGGCGTTATTGGAGGCCCTGGGACAGCTCATCCAGGGTCAACGTGCGCTGCAAAACGATGCGGCCGCCGCCGCTTCATCGCTACCGCAGCCACAACACGCAGTTGCACCATCCTTCTGTAGTTTTGATTCAACCCAAGAAACATGGCCGGAATGGTCTCGACAATTTGGATTTCATCTCGCCGCCTACAGAATTCAAGGTAATGAGCGGCAGCCGTTTTTGCTTTCGTGTGTGGGTGTGTCCACCTACCGTGTGATAGTGAAATTGTTTCCCCGACGCGACGTAGCAACTCTGTCCTACGAAGAAATTTTGTCAGCTTTAGATGCCTATTTCAAGGAAACTCTCAATGTCGTTGCAAAACGGTATACGTTCTTTCATACAAAACGTACGGCCGGTCAGACTAATAGGGAGTGGGTTGCAACTTTGCAAGGACTTACTAGGGATTGTGCATTTGAATGTGACTGTGGACTCCCTTATTCAGATACTATGGTGCGTGATGCAATTGCACAGAACGTTTCTGATGTTCGCATACGGGAACAGATTTTGAAACTCGTCAATCCCTCCCTTCAACAAGTGATAGACATATTAGATAGGCAAGACACACTTGACTTTGCTCAGGAATCATTTGAAACTTCGCCAGCAGTGTGTTGCATTAACCGGCCTGCCGGGCGCGCTGCGCGGACCTGTAAACAGCCTTCGCGCACGTCCGCACCGCCGCGTGTCCCACGAAAGCAAGCAAATCCAGTGAAATCATGCCCGCGGTGTGCCACTAGACATTCGCGTGAGAATTGCCCGTCACGCCAAGCTATTTGCTTTTTCTGTAATAAGAAAGGGCATGTTCAAAGTGTTTGATAGAAAAAGCTCAGATCAGACAATCACAACCATTCCAGGCCCTTTGCTTCGCGCCGGAATCGAATCAAGGACACACAGGCTCGGGAACCTTCGCCCATGGACATTCATGTAGTTAGTGCCACTCCGCCCAGTGTTCCTCTCGCTAACAGTGACTGTGTTCGTCCCACAAAAAGTGTGCGTCGCCGTCGACGCAAATCCCGTCACGTCGCACGTGATTCTGTACCAGTGTCTGTTCACGTTGCACAAAACAGTCGCTCTTGTCGTCAGCAGGGCAATAAACTTTTTGTAGATTTGGACTTTGCCGGACAAGTGATACCGTTCCAGCTCGATACCGGAGCTGCAGTTTCATTGCTCAATCACGCCACGTACAAACAACTGGGCGCACCTCCGTTGCGTGCAGCAAATGTTCAGCTCACGAGTTATTCCGGACAAGCTATCCCTGTATTAGGACAGTGCACTCTTCTTGCAACATACAAGGGACAAACAAAACTTGTGTCTTTTTCCGTTCTTCGTTCTTCTTCGGCAGTGAACTTGTTTGGTTTAGATTTATTTCAGTTGTTTAACTTGTCTATAGTCAATCAGTGAACCAGACTGTGCCTTCGGCCAGTGTTTCTAGTCTATGTGACGAATTTGCAGACATTTTTGCACCGGGCCTTGGTTGCGCTAAGAACTATGAAGCACATTTGGAACTGAAAGTGAACGCGCAACCGAAATTTTTCAGAGCGCGCAATGTTCCCCACGCATTGCGTTATTAGGTCGCCAACTGCTACGATATCTTGTATCGGTCCCCTGCTAAGCACGGCAACGCTGATGCGTTGTCCTGTTTGCCTGTTGCTGAGGATAAAGCAGTCGATTCTTCCAAACTTGCTTGCATGTTCATTGATTCGGAAACCGATGACGTGGTCGAATCGTTTCCGATTGATTTTCGTCGTGTAGCTACAGCCACAGCTGCTGACCCTGTCCTTGCTACTGTTTTGCGTTTTGTTGCTACGCAATGGCCCTTGTCGAAGTCACGGATCGAGGATCCGTAGGTTCGCCGATTTGTTGCTCACAAGGAGAGACTTTTTGTACGACGTGGTGTTTTGCTGTTGCGTTCTGATAATGATCAGTCCAGAGTAGTGGTCCCACGTTCGTTACAGTCCTCTGTCTTACGGCTCCTTCACCAAGGACATTGGGGTATAGTGCGAACGAAACAACTTGCTCGTCAGCACTGTACTTGGTTCGGAATCGATGCTGCGATTACGAACATGTGCTCTTCTTGCATGGCGTGTGCCGAACAACAATCCGCACCGCCGCGGAATTTCTTTGCATGGCCGAAAGCCACTTCCCCTTGGCAACGCTTGCACGTCGATTTTGCTGGTCCATTCTGGAATGCGCGATGGTTGGTTGTTGTCGATTCCTTCAGTCATTTTCCTTTTGTTGTACGGATGTCTTCTACGTCGTCTTCTGCCACAATCCAGGCATTATCTGCTGACGAAGCCTTTCTCTCATTTGCCGAGAGACAGTTAGAATAGCCTTCAGCTAAGTCCATGGCTACGACCTAGCAAGGCGCCATTTGTACCATTGCATGTACACTCCTGGAAATGGAAAAAAGAACACATTGACACCGGTGTGTCAGACCCACCATACTTGCTCTGGACACTGCGAGAGGGCTGTACAAGCAATGATCACACGCACGGCACAGCGGACACACCAGGAACCGCGGTGTTGGCCGTCGAATGGCGCTAGCTGCGCAGCATTTGTGCACCGCCGCCGTCAGTGTCAGCCAGTTTGCCGTGGCATACGGAGCTCCATCGCAGTCTTTAACACTGGTAGCATGCCGCGACAGCGTGGACGTGAACCGTATGTGCAGTTGACGGACTTTGAGCGAGGGCGTATAGTGGGCATGCGGGAGGCTGGGTGGACGTACCGCCGAATTGCTCAAAACGTGGGGCGTGAGGTCTCCACAGTACATCGATGTTGTCGCCAGTGGTCGGCGGAAGGTGCACGTGCCCGTCGACCTGGGACCGGACCGCAGCGACGCACGGATGCACGCCAAGACCGTAGGATCCTACGCAGTGCCGTAGGGGACCGCACCGCCACTTCCCAGCAAATTAGGGACACTGTTGCTCCTGGGGTATCGGCGAGGACCATTCGCAACCGTCTCCATGAAGCTGGGCTACGGTCCCGCACACCGTTAGGCCGTCTTCCGCTTACGCCCCAACATCGTGCAGCCCGCCTCCAGTGGTGTCGCGACAGGCGTGAATGGAGGGACGAATGGAGACGTGTCGTCTTCAGCGATGAGAGTCGCTTCTGCCTTGGTGCCAATGATGGTCGTATGCGTGTTTGGCGCCGTGCAGGTGAGCGCCACAATCAGGACTGCATACGACCGAGGCACACAGGGCCAACACCCGGCATCATGGTGTGGGGAGCGATCTCCTACACTGGCCGTACACCACTGGTGATCGTCGAGGGGACACTGAATAGTGCACGGTACATCCAAACCGTCATCGAACCCATCGTTCTACCATTCCTAGACCGGCAAGGGAACTTGCTGTTCCAACAGGACAATGCACGTCCGCATGTATCCCGTGCCACCCAACGTGCTCTAGAAGGTGTAAGTCAACTACCCTGGCCAGCAACATCTCCGGATCTATCCCCCATTGAGCATGTTTGGGACTGGATGAAGCGTCGTCTCACGCGGTCTGCAGGTCCAGCACGAACGCTGGTCCAACTGAGGCGCCAGGTGGAAATGGCATGGCAAGCCGTTCCACAGGACTACGTCCAGCATCTCTACGATCGTCTCCATGGGAGAATAGCAGCCTGCATTGCTGCGAAAGGTGGATATACACTGTACTAGTGTCGACATTGTGCATGCTCTGTTGCCTGTGTCTATGTGCCTGTGGTTCTGTCAGTGTGATCATGTGATGTATCTGACTCCAGGAATGTGTCAATAAAGTTTCCCCTTCCTGGGACAATGAATTCACGGTGTTCTTATTTCAATTTCCAGGAGTGTATCTCAAGATAGTCTCACTTGTCTTATCAAGATTGCTGTATACCAAAGGACGATATAAAAGTTAAGTGTTCTAGTAGCTACGTTCTTTTCTTTATCACATTCATTACGAATCCTGTTCCAGACTTCGCGCCAGTCGGCGTGTGAGTACGTGTGCCTATCGGCTACCCGTCACTGTGGACTGGCTGCCTTGTCAGTCCACTACAGATGTCTTACGACGTCCACCCCGAGCAGATTCAACGAACAAAAGCGAAAAAAAATATGGTAGAGCACTTGCCCGCAGAAGGCAAAGGTCCCGAATTCGAGTCTCGGTCCGGCATACAGTTTTAATCTGCCAGGAAGTTTCATATCAGCGCACACTCCACTGCAGAGTGAAAATCTCATTCTGGAAAGTCTACGCACAGACTTCTACTATTTTACATATTTCGTATCATGACGCGGCGCAAACGAAAAGTTTTCTTAGTCAAGTGTTGAATTTTTCTCAGTATGGTTCTTTCAGTAAAAGACTATAGGCTGTTAATGATATTACATCGTCAATCAGAACTTCTGTTTGCCTCCCAACCGTCTAAAATTCCAAAATAAAAAGTCCCTTATTCCAAAGAATAATTACGCACATCTGTCATGTAATGATTTCAATCATTGCTCCCTTGAGCAGCGACTAACTTCAGTAGTAATCTCCGTTCGTGAATGTAGCCTCTCCCGCCGTAGACACCACTATTGGTGAAAATCTATCGGGTTTACAGCCGTTACGCCAGTGTTACAGCACCGTGACATTTTGATGAGTGTCACATTCATTGTCTTTTTGCGAAGTGTCGAAATATGTGGATGCTATGAAGTTTATACTTGTGGAACGCCACCCTGCACCTGGCTACTGGCGCCAAAGTACTGTACGGCTGACGGCACTTCTAAAAAGCTTGTGGGATAGTGTAGTCATCGTGCTAACAATGTCGGTTCTGTGAAAATAAGGATGTGCGACTGCAAAGACATTACGCGATCGTAAGTTTCGACTTTGCATCGCTGTTCACTTCTGCTAGACTCCTTGCCGCTGCTGCCTTAACATATTTAGTCGAGAAAAGTCTTCGAACATGCACTGCTGACCATGCACTTCAAGTGCCATGGAGAGTTTTATGAACACACGGATGGTGAGGCCATCTCTACATCGAACACATTGAGAAATTGGGTCTCCAAACCGCTCACCAGAAACGCAAGCACTTCTTCCGCTATGTCGACGATACTTTGTGGTATGAGAGCACGGCGGACAGGCACTGGAGGACTTTATAGATTTTACCAACGAAATACAAGAGACTGGCTGTCCCCATTTCCTGGACCTACTAATAAGGAAGAAGGCAGATACTGTGCTAGGCTACTCACTATACAGAAAGAAGACACACGCAGACTTGTACCTGCATGCAACGAGCTGTCACCACCCAGTGCAACGGCAGACAGTACTGACCATAGAACGCACGTCATCTGCGATAAAGAAAGCCTCCCGGCCAAACCACAGCATCTGAAGTACTCCGTAAATATAAGTACAGTGAGCGAAGATTAATAGGCCATTCAAGAAGAGACATATTCGAAATCGAGAAGAGGAAGAACATGACAAGAGACTCGCTTTCCTTCTGTACGTGGGACCGCTCTCGGCCAAAATTGCGACACCACGAGAAAAATCCAACATAAAAACCGTCTTACGACGATCGCCGAAGACGAAAGCGTGACTTGTCTCTGCGAAAGACCTAGTAAAAATGAACGTACCGGGAATACACAGCATCGCCCGTGAATGTGGCCAGCAGTACACTGAGCAAACGCAGCGCTGTGTTTCGAAACGTTGCAAGGAGACCATCACACATGTACGACTGGGTCTTACAGAAAAATCAGCGAAAGCAGAGCAGAGACTTAAGGAATACCAAACTTTTGGCAGAAGACCAAGGTGCTTTGCCGAGCAACCCATTATTGAGACAGCGCCATAAAGAAATCTATGGAAATACGAGTTCACGACAATCTTGGCAACAGAGGCGAAAGATACCAATTAGTTGCCCCATAGAATCCGGTTTTTAACTGTGTAATCGTTGCCTTCCTCTCTCTCTTTATTTTTGTTGTAACGTTACGGCTCGTCTTTCTCCGCCGCGCTTCCTGCGCCCCTCTCTCGGCAGTTAGCTCTTGCACACATTGTACGAGTTAACCTAGCGCTCGTACCATACTTTCTGAAATGAGAAAGATTATAGGTCGAACGATTATTACCCGCCAGGGTAGCCGGGCGCGCTAACGCCCTGGTTCCTGGACTCGGGTAGGTGCGCCGGCTCCGGATCGAATCCGCCCGGCGGATTACCAGCGAGGGCCGGTGTGCCGGCCAGCCTGGATGTGGTTTTTCGGCGGTTTTGTACATCCCCTAGGTGAATACCGGCCTGGTCCCCACGTTCCGCCTCAGTTACACGACTGGCAGACATCTTAACACGGCCGGCCGCGGTGGTCATGCGGTTCTAGGCGCTCAGTCCGGAACCGCGCGACTGCTACGGTCGCAGGTTCGAATCCTGCCTCGGGCATGGATGTGTGTGATGTCCTTAGGTTAGTTAGGTTTAAGTAGTTCTAAGTTCTGGGGACTGATGACCACAGATGTTAAGTCCCATAGTGCTCAGAGCCATTTGAGCCATCTTAACACGTTCGCACTTTTCCATGAATTACACTAGTCGCAGACAGCAGGGGTACACTAGTTGCCTCCCGGGGGGTACGGGGTGGCGGCAGGAAGGGCATCCGGCCACCCCATTCCACTAACCTTGCCAAATCATTTCCTAACAATGCCGAACCCGCGCCAGCGCGGGACATGGCACCAGTGAAAGGAAAAAAAAGATAGGTCGAGCATTTATTATACCTATCATGGGAGATTAATGCATATTATAATAATCTTTAACAGTGCTGGCAAAATATTTTTGTTAAATACTTGGAAAGGTAAGCCACAAACTTGACTCTGTTATTTGTAACCATCCCGAACGCTTTATTAACAAAGTATGGTTTTCTTTCAAAGAAGTTTTGTCTGATATCCATAAAGAGTCCAACAGTCTGACAGAGAGGCTGCTTAGTAGTGGAAACAAAGCCAATGCTACGGTCCATTTGATGTAACAACGTTCCTGGCGAGAGGGAAAAAAGTAATTCTTCTACTGACCACTAAATACTTTTCTTCGACTTATCTGTTTATCACGGATAGCTAAAGAAACATTTCAGCATCTAAATCTACACACTGAATAAAGCAGTGGCGAGTGAAAATTCGTACTAAGGTCGGAAATCGATCGTGGGTCTCCTGCTTACTAAGCAGGTGCGTTAGCCACTAAGCCACCTAGGCACAGCGATTTACTTCACTGCACGGATTACACTGGCACACCTTCCCCCTCGAAACTAATTTTGTTCATTTGTAAAGGGTATTTTATTGTACACTGGGTTGGCAGTGAGATTTTGGATCGAGGAGGGAGGCATGAAGCGGTAGCTGTGTAAACCATTGTACCAAAGTGGTTTAGTGGTTAATACACCTGCCTAGTAAGCAGGAGACCTGCGTTCGAAGCAGGACACCTGTGTTCGATTAGCGGCCGTGGTACAGATTTTCACTTACCACTTTGTAAGTAGCATGTCTACATGTTTGTATCTTGGCAGCGCTATAGACTAATTAATATCGCTGACAGACTCTGTGGTTGGATGGACTAGCAGTTAGCAGGTAGCAAACGGACGGCTTGGACATGTGTCCTTCGTGGAGCCTCAGTGTTGGTAGGACATGCATTGTAAAATGAGGATGGACATAGTTGGTAACGTTAGGGTAGTGGAATTATTGACGACTACACAATTTTGGAACTCGATGTCACATGAATAAGGTAAAATCTGCTAAATACGCTACTGGTCATTAACATTGCTACACCAAGAAGAAGTGCAGATGATAAACGGGTATTCATTGGAAAAATATATTACACTAGAACTGACATGTGATTACATTTTCACGCAATTTGAGTGCATAAATCCTGAGAAATCAGTACCCAGAACAACCACATCTGGCCTTAATAATGGCTTTGATACTCCTGGGAATTGAGTCAAACAGAGCTTGGATGCCGTAGAACTGCCCACGCAGCTTCAACGCGATACCACAGTTCATCAAGAGTAGTGACTGGCATATTGTGACGAGCCAGTTGCTCGGCCACCATTGACCAGACGTTTTCAATTGGTGAGAGATCTGGAGAATTTGCTGGCCGGAGCAGAAGTCGAACATTTTCTGTATACAGAAAGGCCCGTACAGGACCTGCAATGTGCGGTCGTGCATTATCCTGTTGAGATGTAGGGTATCGCAGGGATCGAATGAATGCTAGAGCCACGGGTCGTAACACATCTGAAGTGTAACGTTCACTGTTCACAGTGCCATCAATGCGAACAAGAGGTGACCGAGACATGTAAGCAATGGCACCCCATACCATCACACCGGGTGATACGCCAGTATCGCGATGACGAAAACACGCTTCCAACGTGCGTTCACCACGATGTCGCAAATACGGATGCGACCATCATGATTCTGTAAACAAAACCTGGATTCATCCGAAAAAATGACGTTTTGCCATTCGTGCACCCAGGTTCGTCGTAGAGTACACCATCGCAGACGCTCCTGTCTGTGATGCAGCGTCAAGGGTAACAGCAGCCATGGTCTCCGAGCGGATAGTCCATGCTGCTGCAAACGTCGTCGAACTGTTCGTGCAGATGGTTGTTGTCTTGCAAACGTCCCCATCTGTTGACTCAGGGATCGAGACGTGGCTGCACTATCCGTTACAGCCATGCTGATGAGATGCCTGTCATCTCGACTGCTAGTGATACGAGACTTTTGGGATCCAGCACGGCGTTCCGTATTACCCTCCTGAACCCACCGATTCCATATTCTGCTAGCAGTCATTCATTGGATCTCGACCAACGCGGGCATCAATGTCGCGATACAATAAACCGCAATCGCGATAGGCTACAATCAGACCTTTATCAAAGTCGGAAACGTGATGGTACGCATTTCTCCTCCTTATACGAGGCATCACAACAACGTTTCACCAGGCAAAGCTTGTGAACTGCGTTTGTGTATGAGAAATCGGTTGTAAACTTTCCTCATGTCAGGTCGTTGTAGGTGTTGCCACCGGCGCCAACCTTGTGTGAATGCTCTGAAAAGCTAATCATTTGCATATCACAGCATCTTCTTCCTGTCGGTTAAATTTCGCGTCTGTAGCACGTCATCTTCGTGGTGTAGCAATTTTAATGGCCAGTAGTGTAGTATGTTTGCTCTTCAACAAAATCTTTCTTTGGCTAACCATATGCCTCCTAGTAGTTAGAGCCTATAGTAGTTAGAATCTTTTTATTTAGCTGGCTGTAGTTACTGCTTGCTGCAATTGCTGTAGTTCGAGTTATGATTTTCTGTGAGGTATGTGAATTATGAAAAAGCATGGGTTATTGTTAGGATCTCTTCCAATTGAGGGCCATTCTTTTGTGTTAATTATTTGAAGCCATGTTGTCATTGTATAGCAGTCAGATTGCGGGCGCTTGTATATTATGGGTAATAAATGAATGGGTTAAGTTTGAGTTGTCTTTGACAGGGAAAATTCTTTAGGTCAGTGTTGAAATGATAAAAATAATTAAAGTACACTCAGTAGCAGTTTCACTCAGCTTTATAAGTAAACACTAAGAAGTTTCAACTTCCGTCTAAATACACAAAATCCATTCGTATTACAAAAATTGATTTGTGTATGTGTTTGTGTATGTACGAGTATGTTCCACATCTCCTCCTAAATTAGAGGACCGATTTCAACAAAACCTTGGTTCAGACTTACCTTAGTGTCAGGCAACAACTGCTGTGGGGTAGGAACCACCCACCTATCAATGGCGTAGGCTGAGGGTGGAAAAGAAGCGTAGTCGGCCACGCGTACTTTCCGAGAATTTATTCACCCAGTATTTAAGAATGGGAGCACTTGGCGACTTACAACAAGCTTTACATATAATTTTGAACCTTTATGAAATTTTTATCCCTGCTAATCCCTAAAAATGATGAAAGAAAAAATGTCGCGTACTATTTTTCCGCTGTTTAAACAGTAAACGTAACGCGGGAGGCGTTACGTCATAAATTATTACTTCTTTTACTGTGGTGTCACTGCCAGACACCACACTTGCTAGGTGGCGCTCGGTCTGCGATCACACAGTGGCGACACGCGGGTCCGACATGTACTAATGGACCGCGGCCGATTTAAGCTACCACCTAGCAAGTGTGGTGTCTGGCGGTGACACCACATTCCTCCCCCGCAAATCGGCGAACGGTCATGTGATAAGGCTTCCGCCCGCCGTGGGGAGGACCCCATGTTGACGTATGCGATGAGGTGGGGAGCCTAACAAAGAGCAACAATGCGTCCTCCCTAGAATGCGACTCTTTCAACTTCAACATCTGTGACTTGAAAGTCCGGACCAATCGTTCAGCGGCACCGTTTGACTGAGGCGAAAACGGCGCGGATGTCAGATGTTGAATACCATTGGCCTTGCAGAATGACTGAAATTCTGCGGACATGAATTGTGGGCAGATTTGCGGGGGAGGAATGTGGTGTCACCGCCAGACACCACACTTGCTAGGTGGTAGCTTAAATCGGCCGCGGTCCATTAGTACATGTCGGACCCGCGTGTCGCCACTGTGTGATCGCAGACCGAGCGCCACCTAGCAAGTGTGGTGTCTGGCAGTGACACCACATTTACACTACCTGTATTTACGATACATTTTGCACGTGATGACTGGGTGTTGTGTGCTGTCCTTAGGTTAGTTAGGTTTAAGTAGTTCTAAGTTCTAGGGGACTGATGACCATAGGTGTTAGGTCCCATAGTGCTCAGAGCCATTTGAACCATTTTTTGATACATTTTGCAGTAAGTGTCAACAAACGGGGTTGAATGTAAGTACAAAATTATATCACTGTACGAGTCATAGTTCTAGGGGTATGTTGTCATAAACATTAAGCACAAGGCCAGACGCTGTGTGGTATGGGGGATGACGCGAGGCTGCAACTAAATACATGGGTAACGATTTCTCTGCTAGCAAAATATTTGACTTGAATCTCTCATTTTATCTTCATCTTATCTTCCAGTCATCCTTTTGCTTCACTTAATGTTGGAGAAGTGATCCTCCGATAAGTGACTCGGGACCTTTGCTGTACCCTCTAAATATTCGAGCCGTCAAGGACAATGTTGCATTCAAGGATGCGCCATCTTCAGGCCTTAGTTAATGCTGAAGAGGTTATCACGATCCACATATAAGGTGAATCAACGGCCATTGTAACTTGTTTACGCAGACTGTCTGTAACTGTGATGTCAACACTGCAACCATAAACTGCATGATGGCTGCAATGCTGACAACACAGTTACAGACGCAAACACTTCTCTTGCAGGCTCGGCCGCACTGCCCTCCTGCGGTCAGAGACGAAGCTCGCGAAGCATGCCTCCCATAGATCTTTGGTAATACGAGATCGATTACTTTGATACAAAGGGCCCGATCCGAGTCGACCATGACTCGCTATAGTACGCGCTAAGGCGTTGAGTGTCCATGCGTTGAGCAAGAGAGTAGCCGCTCTTGAATGGTAGCTCATGAAATACACTCCTGGAAATGGAAAAAAGAACACATTGACACCGGTGTGTCAGACCCACCATACTTGCTCCGGACACTGCGAGAGGGCTGTACAAGCAATGATCACACGCACGGCACAGCGGACACACCAGGAACCGCGGTGTTGGCCGTCGAATGGCGCTAGCTGCGCAGCATTTGTGCACCGCCGCCATCAGTGTCAGCCAGTTTTCCGTGGTATACGGAGCTCCATCGCAGTCTTTAACACTGGTAGCATGCCGCGACAGCGTGGACGTGAACCGTATGTGCAGTTGACGGACTTTGAGCGAGGGCGTATAGTGGGCATGCGGGAGGCCGGGTGGACGTACCGCCGAATTGCTCAACACGTGGGGCGAGAGGTCTCCACAGTACATCGATGTTGTCGCCAGTGGTCGGCGGAAGGTGCACGTGCCCGTCGACCTGGGACCGGACCGCAGCGACGCACGGATGCACGCCAAGACCGTAGGATCCTACGCAGTGCCGTAGGGGACCGCACCGCCACTTCCCAGCAAATTAGGGACACTGTTGCTCCTGGGGTATCGGCGAGGACCATTCGCAACCGTCTCCATGAAGCTGGGCTACGGTCCCGCACACCGTTTGGCCGTCTTCCGCTCACGCCCCAACATCGTGCAGCCCGCCTCCAGTGGTGTCGCGACAGGCGTGAATGGAGGGACGAATGGAGACGTGTCGTCTTCAGCGATGAGAGTCGCTTCTGCCTTGGTGCCAATGATGGTCGTATGCGTGTTTGGCGCCGTGCAGGTGAGCGCCACAATCAGGACTGCATACGACCGAGGCACACAGGGCCAACACCCGGCATCATGGTGTGGGGAGCGATCTCCTACACTGGCCGTACACCACTGGTGATCGTCGAGGGGACACTGAATAGTGCACGGTACATCCAAACCGTCATCGAACCCATCGTTCGACCATTCCTAGACCGGCAAGGGAACTTCCTGTTCCAACAGGACAATGCACGTCCGCATGTATCCCGTGCCACCCAACGTGCTCTAGAAGGTGTAAGTCAACTACCCTGGCCAGCAAGATCTCCGGATCTGTCCCCCATTGAGCATGTTTGGGACTGGATGAAGCGTCGTCTCACGCGGTCTGCACGTCCAGCACGAACGCTGGTCCAACTGAGGCGCCAGGTGGAAATGGCATGGCAAGCCGTTCCACAGGACTACATCCAGCATCTCTACGATCGTCTCCATGGGAGAATAGCAGCCTGCATTGCTGCGAAAGGTGGATATACACTGTACTAGTGCCGACATTGTGCATGCTCTGTTGCCTGTGTCTATCTGCCTGTGGTTCTGTCAGTGTGATCATGTGATGTATCTGACCCCAGGAATGTGTCAATAAAGTTTCCCCTTCCTGGGACAATGAATTCACGGTGTTCTTATTTCAATTTCCATGAGTGTACAACTGACGTCAACCGGGAGGCGTTACATCATAAATTATTACTTCTTTGACACTACCTGTATTTACGATACATTTTGCAGTAAGTGTCAAGAATCGGGGTTGAATGTAAGTACAAAATTATATCACTGTACGAGTCATAGTTCTAGGGGTATGTTGTCATAAACATTAAGCGCAAGGTGAGACGCTGTGTCGTATGGGGGATGACGCGCGGCTGTAACTAAATTTCCCGAAGATTTCTTGCCGTATGCAGTGGAGTTCTGTTGGTTCAATGCCTGTTTGACGCACTAAAGTATAGTGAAGCGCACCATAAATGAATTGACGGCGTGATGAATGCACTGCAAAGAACATGTAGAGGGATGGTCACTGGTGTGGTAGAGCCAGAAGAAAATCCAGAATCTTGTATCTACATCGACACAAGAGGAGTCCAGATCAACAACGAAAGCGGATGAACAGTCAATTCTGCACAAGAGAGAGGATGAGAGAGAGAGAGAGAGAGAGAGAGAGAGAGAGAGAGAGAGGGAGAGAGAGAGAGTGAGAATACGAAGTGAGGTCGCCAAACTGTTTCTACCAGTTGGCGTAATCGGACAGCTGATTCTGTGCCAGTATACACAGCGTTCCAGAGAAATTCTCAGTAACGCAAATGTGTACATACACACACACAAAACACACACACACCCAAAATATTCCAAAAATGATCATGTTGATGAAGCTG
Source organism: Schistocerca nitens (assembly GCF_023898315.1). NCBI lineage: Eukaryota > Metazoa > Arthropoda > Insecta > Orthoptera > Acrididae > Schistocerca > Schistocerca nitens. The sequence continues at coordinate 254,042,696 of NC_064618.1, forward strand.
CTTCTTTCTTTAAATATATTCAACGTTTTATGTTTCGTTTTTTGAACCATAACGATTCCCTTTGTTAATAAACAACTTTTAGAATTTCTGTCGTAAGACCTCCTTAGTTATCGAATATATTTTAGGCATCTAGAAGCTGTAAAAATCTGTGACCATACGGATATAAGAAACAGGTCGTTCAATGAACTACTAAGAGCTTAGCTTGTTTCCTTGTGCAACCTGCGTTACATTCTAAGTATTGGCTTCATGTAAACGTGCATTACGAAGATACTTCCATTATTACCAGTCAAAAGATGAATCCATGCCTTTTAATAATTTATAATGCAGCTTCAGACAGACCAAAGACAACAAGGAAGAAAGCAGCGATAATCAGTACTTACACAGTTCATAGTAAGAAATTGATGCAGTGGTCTTCACTGTTCGCTCTGCAGTGCAGGTACCTCTCACTTTAGGGTAACATCCTGTAGTTTCTCTACTTCTCTCTCGCAAAAAAAAAAAAAAAAAAAAAAAAAAAAAGGCGCCTCTGTGAGCACTATGCGGCTTAACTTCTGAGGTCATCACTCGCCTAAAACATAGAACTAATCAAACCTAACCACCTAACCAACTTAAGGACATCACACACATCCATGCCCGAGGCAGGATTCGAACCTGCGACCGCAGCGGTCGCTCGGTTCCAGACTATAGTGCCTAGAACCGCACGGCCACTCCGGCCGGCTGTCTTTTACAAATTGCCCATGTAGATATTGTCTCCTTTGTAAAGTTATCAGCATTCGCAGTTCTGAATGTATTCTCCATTACCACAAAATGTGCTTCACATAAACCCTTACCACCTGGAGTGGTTTATAACAGGACTGGTACAGTGATAGTGTACCAACACAGTGTCCATGCTGTTAACAGTTTCATCTGTCTCACGCTATCGGTACGCAGGCTTCCAGGGACCTACAAAAACTAGTGAATCTATTCTGTTCTCTGACGCCGGCCTGTGCGGCCGAGCGGTTCTAGGCGCTTCAGTTTGGAACCGCGCGACCGCTACGGTCGCAGGTTCGAATCCTGCCTCGGGCATAAATGTGTGTGATGTCCTTAGATAAGCTAGGTTTAAGAAGTTTTAAGTTCTAGCGGACTGATGACCTCAGATGTTAAGTCCCATAGCGCTCAGAGGCATTTGAAACATTTGTTCTTTGACGAGCTATGAGAAACTTTTTAAGAGGACATCCACGAAAAAATATCTGCCGTTTAGTATTCGTGGTTGGAGTTTTTTTCACTTGTAAAGAGTGAATGGTAGCATTATGAATGACGATAACTCAACACGCAGGGAGGTACAGCAACAATTCTTCTTTAAACCACAGGTTGACGACGCTTTATTTCATTTCAGCATACTTATATTCAGAATTCTTAGTCTGTGAAGTCTAAAAAATCTGCTTACTCGAAATAATTCCACTTTCTGGTGACTCAACTTGAAGTTCTACTAGCTTTGCCAATTGGAACTTAGGTGCTGCTGTATCCTCCACGCTATATTCATTTTCTGTTTTCACTGTACGTTACTGTACCGGACTTCCACTCACACATTAAAAATCAATCGTAAGTCTGCTTGTTGGAGTGCACGACTTCAGACAAAAATCCTTTTGAGCTTCGGGCTCATGATAAAGTAAAATATTTCCTGACAGACAGCGTCTTACTGAAGACTTAACTAACGTACGTAACAGATTACGTTGCTTTATGGTGGGCAGCAAGTGCAAACCACACACCGATTATTAATATTTTTCGTAAATGGAAATGAAAGGTTATTGCTTTGTTTTCCGCATTAGCTACTCTAGGAGAGGGACTTCAGAACTACACTGCTGGCCATTAAAATTACTACACCAAGAAGAAATGCAGATGATAAACGGGTATTCATTGGACGAATATATTATACTAGAACTGACATGTGATTACATTTTCACGCAGTTTGGGTGCAAAGATCCTGAGAAATCAGTACCCAGAACAACCACCTCCGGCCGCAATAACGGCCTTGATACGCCTGGGCATTGAGTCAAACAGATCTTGGATGTACAGGTACAGCTGCCCATGCAGCTTCGACACAATACCACAGGTCATCAAGAGTAGTGACTGGCATATTGTGACGAGACAGTTGCTCGCCCACTATTGACCAGACGTTTTCAATTGGTGAGAGATATGGAGAATGTGCTGGCCAGGGCAGCAGTCGAACATTTCCTGTATCCAGAAAGGCCCGTACAGGACCTGCAACATGCGGTCGTGCATTATCCTGCTGAAATGTAGGGTTTCGCAGGGATCGAATGAAGGGTAGAGCCACGGGTCGTAAGACATCTGAAATGTAACGTCCACTGTCCAAAGTGCCCTCAATGCGAACAAGAGGTGACCGAGACGGTATCCAATGTCACCCCGTAAAATCACGCCTGGTGATACGCCAGTATGACTATGACGAATACACGCTTCCAATGTGCGTTCACCGTGATGTCGCCAAACACGGATGCGACCATCATGATGCTGTAAACAAAACCTGGATTCATCCGAAAAAATGACGTTTTGCCATTCGTGCACCCAGGTTCGTCGTTGAGTACACCATCGCAGACGCTCCTGTCTGTGATGCAGCGTCAAGGGTAACAGCAGCCATGGCCTCCGAGCTGATAGTCCATGCTGCTGCAAACGTCGTCGAACTGTTCGTGCAGATGGTTGTTGTCTTGCAAACGTCCCCATCTGTTGACTCAGGGATCGAGACGTGGCTGCACGATACGTTACTGCCATGCGGATAAGATGCCTGTCATCTCGACTGCTAGTGATACGAGGCCGTAGGGATCCAGCTCGGCGTTCCGTATTATCCTCCTGAACCCACCGATTCCTTATTCTGCTAACAGTCATTGCATCTCGACCAACGCGAGCAGCAATTTCGCGATACGATAAACCGCAATTGCGATAGGCTACAATCAGAACTTTATCAAAGTCGGAAACGTGATGGTACGCATTTCTCCTCCTTACACGGGGCATCACAACAACGTTTCACCAGGCAACGCCGGTCAACTGCTGTTTGTGTATGAGAAATCGGTTGGAAACTTTCCTCATGTCAGCACGTTGTAGGTGTCGCCACCGGTGCCAACCTTGTGTGAATGCTCTGTAAGCTAATCATTTGCATATCACAGAATCTTCTTCCTGTCGGTTAAATTTCGCGTCTGTAGCACGTCATCTTCGTGGTGTAGCAATTTTAATGTCCAGTAGTGTATATTCTTTGGGGCTGAATGTACATCGTGACTCTCTATTACCTGAACTCCTGCATTTTTTTGTGAAAAATTATTTGCTTTGTCCATTGGACGAGGTTGATATACACTGCCCCATCGCATGAAAGTGACCACCTGTCTAAAGCCTGGACAACCGTGTTTGGCAGCACGAGCCACAGCGAGGCGTGCAGAAAGAGAGTGTGAGGTTCTGGAAAGTTCCGACAGCGATTTGGTGCCATGGCGACTCCGGCGTCGTGGCCAGCAGCGCAAGGTTTCAAAGTTGAGGACCCGTGTCGCGAACAGCCCGTTTGAGTCAGTCCCACAGTTTCTCGACTGGGTTTAAACCCGAGGAAGTTTTGTGGTCAGGGCAGGACGGTAGATACATCCCGGTGCTCTACGAATCACGCACGTACACTACGATCTGTGTGAGACGTTACATTGTCCTGCTGGAAGATGCAATCGCGTCGAGGGAAAAACAAACTGCAAGAACAGTGGATATGTTCGCAACGATGGATACATACCTCTGTTGATCTATAGTGCCTTCCAGAAAGATTTATTTTTTTTATTTTTCGAGTCCAGGATAAAAAATAATTACAAAAACAAATAAGTATTGATTCATATAACAAATTTCTAAAATTAAATAGCTACAGTAGTATTTAAGACACAGATTCAATAATATATACAAACAAGCAGCAAGATGATTGTATTTTTTGACGGGCGCAGTACTCGGTGGTTATTACAGCAGTTTCGCTGGCTGGAGCAAGATCACGGATAGTGCATGCAGCCGGTAGGTCCCTGCAGACTAGCAGATGTTGTTCGTCCTGTACGTCACCACACTGACAACTTTCCTCCTCATTACTGAGGCCCCACTTCCTGAGGTTGGCTTTGCACCTTGACACCCAAACTCGCAGTCTGTTCGAAGTCTTCTAGGTCACGTATGGCAGGTGTGAACCTTCGAATTTTTCCTCCTTGGGTGTTATACAATTGTCTTCAGCTAGGGAGTCTCGCCAAAGCTCCTCTCTGCCAGTTCTTGGAGATGAACGAATTGCCATAGCTTTCTGTAGGAAGCTTTTTCTTGACCTCAGTCTTGGCTGTTGAAGGTCATGTCCGAACAATGGATGTCTAGGGTCGATTTCTTGTTTTTCCTCTCCACTTCTGTTGTAGCTTGCCTTCGAATGAGTGGCGGTGCTATAGCCATAATTTGGTACAGCTTATTGACAGGAGGAGGTCGTAAGCAGCCTGTAACAATGCACCTGTCTCGTTCAGGGCTGTATCTACATGTTTAGCGTGTGCAGAGTTTTGCCAGACGGCTGCTGCGCATTCTGCGGCGGAGAAGCATAGTGCCAAGGCAGATATTGTAGGCACTTTTGGCTGGGCACCCCTGGTGGCTCCTGTAAGTTTGTGGATGATTTTGTTGTAGGCTTTTACTTTGAGGCTCGTTTCTTCACTGTGGGCTTTCAATGTGAGGGAACGATTCATCTTCACCCAAGGTATTTAGGAGTTACGCAGTGGAGTAGTTGACAGAATGATGTAATGTGAAAAAAAGTTTCCCCAGAACACAGTGCTCCCTCCTGCGGCCCCTTTCGACGATTGTTGCAGGGTGTCTGCTTACAAACGTTTCAAGTGGATTGAATATAAAACATTACTCACCTGAAAAGGCACTTGCCACCACTCAGTTGCGGTATTGGCATACAAATTCCTGCCTTCGTTGCCGATGAACAGCATCCAGCATGGGTGCATGAACCAGGCGCCTGCTGCAGGGGCCCATGCACAGCAACGTCCGCTTAACGATCGTTGAGGAAACGCTGTTCGTAGCCCCTTGGTGTATCTGGCAGTCAGCTGCACAACAACTGCATGTCTATTCGCTCTTTAACATCTACGCAGCGATTTACTGCTGTTGAGTGGTACTTAAGGTAGGTAAATAATTTAGTGAAACCAATGTAAAGTGAAGTAGACATTAGAAAAATAAATGAAAAACTTAGTTTAGTTTAGAAAAGTTACACACTGGCAAACAGCGGGCAGAGCAGCAGTGGCAACAGCTGGCACTTGCAAGTCAGCACGTTCAGAAGAAGCCATTGCCCTCCCCAAATAAGCGGAAGCTGTCGATTCAGCTGTCAGGGCATCGCCCGACCGGCACACGTATTTCTCAATTGTCACATGTGATCAAAGGCCCTCGCCTTCATTCCAAGAGCCAATGACCAATGTTAAGAAGATTCTTCGAGAAGCTTTTCAACATGACAGAAGAGGCAATGACTGTGAAGTCGTGCACCTCCAGTGAAGTAAATAAATATGCGAGACGCAGTGGGCCCGACAGTAGTTTTCAGTTCAGTTTCGGTTCGAGTTCAGTTCCAGTACAGTTCGGTCGGTGCTGAAGACCGTCATGCAGGAAGAGACTACATCGTACACACAAGCACCAAGTCTGCCACTGTAATGGAATAGTAAGCAGCAGCCTCGCCACCAGAAGACAGAAGACAGAAGGTATTTGACGACTGATTTTTACGTACCCAGGTGACTCGTGAGGACGGGAAGGAGACGGCCTCACATCAGCAGTCACCTGTGAGCTGGTGATGAATACCTGACAGCCGAATACTGGCAAGCTGGAGTCTGCTCCACTGGGCGACGCACAACACTGACACATGTGGCCGCACAGAGAAGAGAAACACTGGGACACCACATCCAAGGTATCACCACCCGATTCATGACTGTTCTCAATAATTAAATGGGCCACCTCACGATGCGCGTCTCCAGTCAACTGGGCGAAACAAAGATACGGGATACACACCGCCAGGCGGAATCAGACGAAGCCGCTCACGCAGCAGAAGGCTTCGCAAACGACACAGCTGTCGTTCTCCCAGCCAGAACAATCCAGTAAGGAAACCATAGTACAAATATTTCAATAAAAGTTATGTAAAAATGCTGTTTCATTCTACCTCATAACTGAGCCAAGGAAGAACCCACACTGCTACATGTTGTTAAGAGAGAAAAAGTAATTTATTTTGTGTTTTTCACCCTGACATAATGCTTTAGAATCAAATGCCCTTTGCAGTAATGCTCATCCTGACAATTGACTAGCATCAAAAGAGGTTACCCAGTTACACTGCTGTCATCTACGGATCATGTCCCACCACAGTTCCCTCGTTGCCGATTTTGGATAGCGCCATTTTGCCATGCAAGGTGTACTTTAACCGTGACAGGAAGTGAAAAGTTTACAAACTTAACTGTCTCGGAAACGATTCCACCCTTGGCCCAAAATCCAATGATCATGCCCTTTTAGACGTCAGGTAAGTTGCTCTGCTTCTGTATTAGAACAACGGTTGCACTATTGTCCACAACCCCAGGCATGCTGTATTTACACTCCACTGCTAGTGCTGCCACCTGCCGTCTGTGTTGTTTATTGTAGGTTGACGTCGAACAGAGTTGGTGGTCACATTAATGTGACTGGACTGTATATTAAAAAGGATGTGTGTGTGAAATCTCATGGGACTTAACTGCTAAGCCTACACACTACTTAACCTAAATTATCCTAAGGACAAAGATACACACCCATGCCCGAGGGAGGACTCGAACCTCCGCCGGGATCAGCCGCACAGTCCATGACTGCAGCGCCTGAGACCGCTCGGCAAATCGCGCGCGGCTATTAAAAAGGACATTTAACAATGCGATGGGGAGGAGTGCAATATACGAGAGCGTGCTGAAGAGTAATCCCTCCGAATGTGTTGCATAACGACGTCGATGCGTGAGAAAAAGATTGCTGTTTTCGATAACGAATTCGAAGAGTACGTCCACACATGGAGCCCCCTGTACGTACGCATAACAATGCCAGGACACACACGAGCGCTGCGACATCTGCAACATTCCGAAGCCCCACGTTCAGTGTCATTGATCATCCTCCATACAGACCCGTTTTGGCCCCATCCGCTTTCAATCTGTTTCCAAAACTTAAAAACCGTTTTGGAGGAATTCACGTTGATAGTGGTAAGGCGGTGCAAACAGAGATGGGGTTGTGACTCCGTCAACAAAGTCAGACGTTCTATAGTGACAGCATCAACAAACTGGTCTCTCGCCAGGGTGACTATATTGAGAAATAAATATGTAGACAAGAAGAATATACGAGGGTCACTCCAGAAGAAATGCACACTATTTTTTTTAAATCCATCTTTCATTCTACATGCCTGAAAGTTTTACAGTGTGTAGATACATCCTTTCGGAACAATGATTATTATTTATTTTATGGCCTTCATTGGACCGCTCTAGTCAAAAATACAAAGTTGTAAACAAGTTGTTACACAGGAATACAATTTGACTTAACAATAACTTAATCTGATATTTAGGTAATATAATTATGAGAGTGTATTCTTATATGAAAGCTGCTTTTCTCTTCTGTCGCCGGCCGCGATGGTCTAGCGGTTCTAGGCGCTCAGTCCGGAGCCGCGCGACTACTACGGTCGCAGGTTCGAATCCTGCCTCCGGCATGGATGTGTGTGATGTCCTTAGGTTAGTTAGGTTTGAGTAGTTCTAAGTTCTAGGGGACTTATGACCTCAGCAGTTGAGTCCCATAGTGCTTAGAGCCATTTGAACCATTTCTCTTCTGTCTGCCCAATTTTTCTTCATTGTTTCAGATATTTTCTTTCTTTCTTCATCTGAGACCACTCTTCCTGTACTCCTTTTATTGATTTTCATTTGTAGTCTGGTTTGCGGGTCTTGCAGTATTCTGGTTTTCTCTGTCTTGTTTTTTAGGTCATCTACTGTAATTTGGAGTTCTTTTATATCTTCCTTAATTTCTGTGATCCATTTAATGTCGCTCTTGCTATTCCACAACTTTTGTATTATTTTTTTACTAATTCTGTTTTCTCGAGTTCTCATCATATGTCCAAAGAATGAGATGCGTTTCTTCCTGATCGTGCACATGACTGGTTCTATTTTCTTATATACTGTTTCATTTGATGCTATTCTCCAATGTTCATTTATTTTATACTGCTTATTTATACATGTCCTAATTATTCTTCTTTCCATTTTTAGTATTCTGTCAATTTCTGCTGTATTAGTTGTTTTGAAGATAGTTTCAGCTGTATACGTTATTTCCGGTTTTGTAACTGTTTTACGGTATTTCAATTTTGCATCTATAGATAGGCTTTTTTTGTTGTATGTAGTTTTGGTAATGTAATTTGCGTAATTCAGTTTTTTTTATTCTATTCTGCCATGATGGCTTCTCATTTAGATTGTATGTTATTATTTCGCCTAAATACTCAAACTTATCAACAATTTTTGTTTCCTGTTCTCCTATTGTAATTTTGTTTGTAAGTGGTGGATCAGTTAGCATGATCTCCGTTTTTTCAAATGATATTCTAAGGCCTACTTTCTCTTTTCTTGTAGTGATTTCACTTGTTGCCTGGCTTTTTGAACGGTGTTGGCTAGGAGAGCAACATCAGCGAATCCCAAGCATTTTAAGCTAATATCATTTTTTGCACTTCCAATTCTTATCATCTTTGGATTGTCCTTGTACCATTCTCTCATTATGTATTGCAGTGCGCAGTTGAATAGTAATGGTGATAGGCAGTCACCTTGTCTTAAGCCTGTTTTTATGAGGAATGGTTCCGAAACTTCTCCTGCAAACTTCACTTTTGATTTGGTGTTGGTTAGAGTGAGTTGGATTATTTTAATTAGTTTTGGATGGAGTCCTAGATTCCTTAAAATTTTTAATACTGAAGGTCTGTGGAGACAGTCATATGCCTTCTTAAAATCTACAAATGTTATTGCCAGAGGTTTGTTCCGTTTCTTGTAGTAGGCCATAATCAATTTTAAACTAATTATCTGCTCTGCACGGCTTCTCCATGGTCTCAAACTTCCATGATATTCCCCTAACTCCTGTTCTAATTGCTCCTTGATTCTTTCATATAGGATCTTTGATAGAATTTTGTATGTGCAGTCTAGGAGAGAGATTCCTCTGTAGTTGTCTGGGTTGCTCTTATCTCCCTTTTTGTGTAGTGGGTGGATGATAGCTGTGGTCCAATGTTTGGGGAATCGTTCTGTTACCCAAATTTTTGTTAGAGCCATGTGTAAGGAGGTCTTGACTGTGTCACTTGCATATTTCCACATTTCGTCAAAAGCCTGATCTTCTTCACATGCCTTATAATTTTTTTGTTCTTTAAGAATTTTTCTACTTCTTGGAAAATTGGAGGGTCTAGTTCTACATCTACATCTACATCCATACTCCGCAAGCCACCTGACGGTGTGTGGCAGAGGGTACCCTGAGTACCTCTATCGATTCTCCCTTCTACTCCAGTCTCGTATTGTTCGTGGAAAGAAGGATTGTCGGTATGCTTCTGTGTGGGCTCTAATCTCTCTGATTTTATCATCATGGTCTCTTCGCGAGATATACGTAGGGGGGAGCAATATACTGCTTGACTCTTCGGTGAAGGTATGTTCTCGAAACTTTAACAAAAGCCCGTACCGAGCTACTGAGCATCTCTCCTGCAGAGTCTTCCATTGGAGTTTATCTATCATCTCCGTAACGCTTTCGCGGTTACTGAATGATCCTGTAACAAAGCGCGCTGCTCTCCGTTGGATCCTCTCTATCTCTTCTATCAACCCTATCTGGTACGGATCCCACACTGCTGAGCAGTATTCAAGCAGTGGGCTAACAAGCGTACTGTAACATACTTCCTTTGTTTTCGGATTGCATTTCCTTAGGATTCTTCCAATGAATCTCAGTCTGGCATCTGCTTTACCGACGATCAACTTTATATGATCATTCCATTTTAAATCAATCCTAATGCGTACTCCCAGATAAAATATGGAATTAAATGCTTCCAGTTGCTGACCTGCTATTTTGTAGCTAAATGATAAGGGATCGATCTTTCTATGTGTTCGCAGCACATTACACTTGTCTACATTGAGATTCAATTGCCATTCCCTGCACCATGCGTCAATTCGCTGCAGATCCTCCTGCATTTCAGTACAATTTTCCATTGTTACAACCCCTCGATACACCCCAGCATCGTCTGCAAAAAGCCACAGTAAACTTCCGATGTCATCCACAAGGTGATTTATGTATTGTGAATAGCAATGGTCCTATGACACTCCCTTGCGGCACACCTGAAATCACTCTTACTTCGGAAGACTTCTCTCCATTGATAATGACATGCTGCGTTCTGTTATCTAGGAACTCTTCAATCCAATCACACAATTGGTCTGATAGTCCATATGCTCTTACTTTGTTCATTAAACGACTGTGGGGAACTGTATCGAACGCCTTGCGAAAGTCAAGAAACACGGCATCTACCTGTGAACCCGTGTCTATGGCCCTCTGAGTCTCGTGGACGAATAGCGCGAGCTGGGTTTCACACGGCCGTCTTTTTAGAAACCCATGCTGATTCCTACAAAGTAGATTCCTAGTCTCCAGAAAAGTCATTATACTCTAACATAATACGTGTTCCAAAATTCTACAACTGATCGACGTTAGAGATATAGGTCTATAGTTCTGCACATCTGTTCGACGTCCCTTCTTGAAAATGGGGATGGCCTTTGCCCTTTTCCAATCCTTTGAACGCTACGCTCTTCTAGAGACCTACGGCACACCGCTGCAAGAAGGGGTGCAAGTTCCTTCGCGTACTCTGTGTAAAATCGAACTGGTATCCCATCAGGTTTAGCGGCCTTTCCTCTTTTGAGCGATTTTAATTGTTTCTCTATCCCTCTGTCATCTATTTCGATATCTACCATTTTGTCATCTGTGCGACAATCTAGAGAAGGAACTACAGTGCAGTCTTCCTCTGTGAAACAGCTTTGGAAAAAGTCATTTAGTATTTCGGCCTTTAGTCTGTCATTGTTTCAGTACCATTTTGGTCACAGAGTGTCTGGACATTTTGTTTTGATCCACCTACCGCTTTCACATAAGACCAAAATTTTCCAGGATTTTCTGCCAAGTCAGTATATAGAACTTTACTTTCGAATTCATTGAACGCCTCTCGCATAGCCCTCCTCACACTTCATTTCGCTTCGCGTAATTTTTGTTTGTCTGCAAGGCTTTGGCTATGTTTATGTTTGCTGTGAAGTTCCCTTTGCTTCCGCAGCAGCTTTCTAACTCGGTTGTTGTACCACGGTGGCTCTTTTTCATCTCTTACGATCTTGCTTGGTACGTACTCATCTAACGCATATTGTACGATGGTTTTGAACTTTGTCCACTGATCCTCAACACTATCTGTACTTGGGACGAAACTTTTGTGTTGAGCCGTCAGGTACTCTGAAATCTGCTTTTTGTCACTTTTGCTAAACAGAAAAATCTTCCTACCTTTTTTTAATATTTCTATTTACGTTTGAAATCATCGATGCAGTAACCGCTTTATAATCGCTGATTCCCTGTTCTGCGTTAACTGTTTCAAATAGTTCGGGGCTGTTTGTCACTAGAAGGTCTAATATGTTATCGCCACGAGTCGGTTCTGTGTTTAACTGCTCAAGGTAGTTTTCAGATAAAGCACTAAAAAAAATTTCACGGGATTCTTTGTCCCTGCCACCCGTTATGAACGTTTGAGTCTCCCAGTCTATATCCGGCAAATTAAAATCTCCACCCAGAACTGTAACATGGTGGGGAAATCTACTCGAAATATTTTCCAAATTATCCTTCAGGTGTTCAGCCACAACAGCTGCTGAGCTAGGGGGCCTATAGACACATCCAATTACCATGTCTGAGCCTGCTTTAACAGTGACCTTCACCCAAATTATATCACATTTCGGATCTCCGTCGATTTCCTTCGATTCTATTGCGCTTCTTATCGCTATAAACACGCCTCCCCCTTCACTGTCCAGCCTGTCTCTGCGGTATACATTCCAATTTGACTTTAGGATTTCATTACTGTTTACGTCTGGTTTCAGCCAACTTTCTGTCCCTAGTACTATATGGGCGTTGTGACCGTTTATTAATGAGATCAGTTCTGGGACCTTTCTATAGACGCTCCTGCAGTTTACTATTAGCACATTAATATTATTATTCCCTGTTGCATTTTGCCTACTCCTACCTTGCCGCGTCTCAGAAGGCGTCTTGTCGGGCCTAGGGAGGGAATTCTCTAACCTAAAAAACCCCCATGTGCACTCCACACGTACTCCGCTACCATTGTAGCCGCTTTCGGCGTGTAGTGCACGCCTGACCTATTCAGGGGGACCCTACATTTCTCCACCCGATAGCGGAGGTCGATAAATTTGCACCGCAGATCTCCGCAGAATCGTCTGAGCCTCTGGTTTAAGCCTTCCACTAGCTCCAAACCAGAGGACCGTGATCGGTTCTGGGAACGATACTACAAATAGTTAGCTCTGATTCCACCCCGCGAGCGAGACTTTCCGCCTTCACCAATTCCGCCAACCGCCTGTACGAACTGAGGATGACCTCTGAACCCAGACGGCAGGAGTCAATGGTGCCGACATGAGCAACAATTTGCTGTCGGGTGCAACCAGTGCTCTCTATCGCCGCCGGCAGGGCCTCCTCCACATCTCGGATGAGACCCCCCAGCAAGCAGACAGAGTGAAAACTGGCCTTCTTCCCCGACCTTTCCCTTAGGGGCTCCACCACCCGCCTAACGTTGGAGCTCCCAATGACTAATAAACTCCTCCCCCCCCCCCCCCCCCCGTGTGCCTGCTCGGACCTTGCTGAAGGAGCGGCCACATGTCCACTCACAGGCAGAGCGGGCGATGCCACACGGCCAGCCTCCACATTTACCCTCCTCCTCGTGCGCCGCGAACGCCGCTGAACCCGCCACTCCCCTTGGGGAGAGGATGGCCCAACCGCGCCCGGTACCCGCGAAGATGTCTCGACAGCAGGGACAGTGGGTGAAGCATGTACCACCTGGGGTGTACCATGCGACGCACCAGACTCCCCACTGCCGCTACACTCCGAGGCAGCAGCCTGAAGACGGCTGACCGCGGCCATCAGCACGCTCAGCTGTTCGCGAACAGTGGCCAGCTCCTCCTGCGTCCGTACACAGCAGTCACACATCCTATCCATCCTAAGAAATCAATTTACTGTAGAGAGTTAATCAACTTTTAACTAGACTGCTAATTCACTGCCGGCCGCGGTGGTCTCGCGGTTCTAGGCGCGCAGTCCGGAACCGTGCGACTGCTACTGTCGCAGGTTCGAATCCTGCCTCGGGCATGGATGTGTGTGATGTCCTTAGGTTAGTTAGGTTTAATTAGTTCTAAGTTCTAGGGGACTGATGACCACAGCAGTTGAGTCCCATAGTGCTCAGAGCCATTTTTGAAGCTAATTCACTAAAGGCGGCTGATTGTTGACAAAACTGTGGTTGCTAGCCACTTCTTGTAGAAAACAATGAAAATAGCACTACCTGTCACTGGACTGTATTGAAAACAAACACTAGCACTACTGGCACTAGCACTATCGTTGACTAAAGGAACTCTCTCTGACTGTATTCAAAACAAACACGAAATCTATGGAACACTTTTACTAGCACTCGAAAATTAAAGCTTCCTAAAAGCAAGAACACACGGAACAAGAAGTGACAAGTAAGAAAAATACATCTTGGGTTGTCGGGTGTTCTGCCGGATATCAGCGTCGTACTTGCACGATATTTCGGTCACGTAGCTCGTAACCTTCCTCAGGTGCGACCTGAGACTCAGGTCGCACCTGATGAAGGTTACGAGCTACGTGACCGAAATATCGTGCAAGTACGACGCTGATATCCGGCAGAACACCCGACAACCCAAGATGTCATTAGATCGCCGGGAAAGCCTGAAGAGTTACAAGAAAAATACAGTTAATACTTAAATTAAGGTAGCTAGCTGCACAGCAGACGTGAAGCGGACGGCAGTTACGACGACACTGTTAGGTTTGGTTTTTATTGGGGTATTTATGTTGATTTGTAAGGGTTCTTTGGGTTCCTCGCAATTCAGAAGTGTGTTAAATACTTCTGCCATGATTTCTATATTTTTCTTGTTACTGTGTGTCATTCTTCCATCTTGAACTTTCAGTATTAGTACAGGGGCCTCATATTCTTGTAGTTGTTTCCCAAAGATTTTATAGTAGTTCCTGGATTTGGTTTTATGATAATTACCTTCTATAGAGTTTATAATATCTTTACGGAATCCTCTCTTGATTCTTCTAATATTTTGTGTGAATTTTTTGCTTCTTTTTTTAGGTTGATGGCATTTTCTTCAGTTTTATGTGTTTGAAACTTTAACCATGCTTGGTGTCTATCTTCAAGGAATTTGTCACATTCTGATGTCCACCATGCATGTTTCCTTCGTGGGTTCAAGGGAGCTAGATTCTCTGCTTCTTTTTTAACAGTAGGCACTAGTTGTTCTCGATCATCTGTTAATTTGATGGTTTGTGTTATTTGTTGGTATTTATTATTTTTAATTAGCCGATGTGGGTCAAACTTCCTTTTTATTTTATTAGTTTTTCCGGTCCTCTTCTTTAACGGAGTGAATTTGCTTTTAATTTTAACTATATAATGGTCTCAGCCTGTGTCTACAATATTTTCATTTCTCCACATAATTTCCATCCCTCTCAACTGCCTTATGCCTGTATACCCGCACGGTAAAATTCTGAACCAACCCGTTGGAGCCACTGTTTGTCAGCGTGCACAAGGGAGTCATCATCTTCAAACCTTGTTCCACAAAGAGAGTCTTTCAGTTTCCCAGAGAGGTGATAGTCACAGTGGAGCGTGATCAGGACTGTAAGGCGGGTGTTTCAGTGTTGTCCACCCGAGTTTTGTGATCGCTTCCATGATATTTTGACTGACATGTGGCCGTACATTGTCGTGCAACAGTAAAATATCCTGCTTTTGCGGATGTGGTCAAACACGACTCAGTCGAGCTCGAAGTTTCTTCAGTGTCGTCACATATGCATCAGAATTTATGGTCGTTTCACTTGGCATGAGATCCACAAGCGAGAGTCCTCCGGAATCGAAAAACACCGTATCCATAACTTTTCCAGCAGAAGGTGTGGTTTAGAATTTTTTTTTTTTTCCTTGGGTGAATTCGCAAGACGACAGTCCATTGATTCCAACTTCGTCTCTGGTGAAAAGTTATGGAGCCATGTTTCATCACCTGTCACAATTCTTTCAAGAAATACATCTCCACCATTCTCGTACTGTTCGAAACGTTCGCCGCATACTGTTTTTCTTGCTTCTTTGTGAGCCACTGTCAGCATCCTGGGAACCCACCTGGCACAAACCTTTTTTAACGCCAACACTTTCAGTATTCTGCAAACACTTCCTTTCCCTATCCCAACGTAGCATGACAATTTGTTCACTGTGATGCGGCAGTCAGCAGTCGTTAGTTCGTTAACTCTCTGCACATTGTCTGGAGTGTGTGAAGTACGAGGCAGGCCGCTGCGAGGACAACCCTCAATATTGCTGTGCCCGCTTTCATCACGTAACCTGCTTGCCCACCGACTAACTGTACTGCGATCGACAGCAGCATCTCCATACACCTTTTTCAACCTCTTGTGGATGTTTCCCACTGTCTCGTTTTCACAGCCCAGGAATTCTATGACAGCACGTTGCTTCTGACGAACGTCAAGTGTAGCAGCCATCTTGAAGACATGCTGTGACGGCGCCACTCAAGGGAACAGGTTGAATTAAGTTTTAAAACAAGCGGGAAAGATGTATTTACACGCAGTAAATCTTTCATACATGCAGAATGAAAATAGCGTGCATTTCTTTTGGAGTGACCCACGTACAGTCGTGCTCAAAAGTATCCGAACGACCTGAATTGCATTTTGCCTGATTCGCATGCAACCCACATAACGCAGCTGTCTATCAGGTCCTCTAATCGCTCCTTGGTACAATCGTTTGTCTATTGAAAATGGTTCCAACAAGTCACCACTAGAAAACACTGCTCTGTATCGTAATAACTCAAGATGTAAAGTAATACTACGATACAACAAATATCAGGGAACACCTTATCACAGGTAAGACTGTAGTTAACGCTTGAAAGCTCACATTTATTACAGTAAATACATACCTGAAATGTTACCACTCTCAATATTACATCAGATAGGTAAAGCACGTAGTAAGTTAGTCGTATTCATGATTTACTCTTCAAAGTAACGTACCTTACTTATTATTTAACATAAAATGACATTAAAAATTTAAGTTAACACGAGCAGATAGTTGAGAATATGTATGAACTTCAAATGACACGACGAACCGTCTCGTTCAGCATACGGATTCAAACGCAGGACATGTAGACTAAGCAAAGATTTCGTGACTGGCGGAAACTAACAGCCATTAATGATTAGGCATACATAGAGTGATATAGCATGATTCTAGGCAGTATCAATTAGCAAATACCAACTTTAAATTACATAACGCGAACATTTTTAACCGACGCGAATTCCTACCCAGTACCTGTTAACGAACTAAGAGAGAAGTTAAATATTGTTTCTTAACAAGTAACTTACTTGAAACGCCGTGAGGTAAAGCTTTATGTTGGACAGGGATTCGAACCCAGAACCTAATCGGATACATATCTGAGCACAATCAACTGTGACATATCGGATTTTCTCGGCAGTAGCTAGATGTTTTAACTGTAATGACGAGACGAAACACTAATTTTTTCCTTCCCAGGACTCCAACCCGGTACCTATCGCTGTTATATTCTAGAGAAAATGAACGTTAAATATGGGTTTGTTGCACCAGCAACGACATGTGAGCACGTTTGAACTAGAAATAATATGACGAAGAGTTCAGCGCTGACTGGGAATAGAGCCCCACACATATAGCTGTTGACTACACACAAAGAGACGTCAGCTACCGAATTTTTCTCCACCAGCAGCTCAGAATAACATCTTGAACTTACAGTGATCTCGCAAATAGCTCTGTGTCTCACTGGGAGTCAAAAACGTCATATATCGTTAGTGTTGACAACGAATGAAAATACATTAAAAATCGAAATTATTATCCACAAGCAGGTAGGTGTTCTCATGCTAGAGCTTGATAATACATAAAGACATCTTTAGTGCCGGCCCAAGATTCGAACCAATTCACGCACAATATGTGGAGATGTTGAGGAATCTGCAGTTTTGAACAAACAACAAATTGTAGCCGAGCTGTACTGTCACGAAGGGATCAAATTCCGCGTTAAGGGCGGTCTGAGTTGCATTCCCAGTTTAGAACCAGATTTATCGACATACAGAAGCTCAGATAAAAGATGGAATGAGTGTCCTGTGAGCCTACATAGCGTTTGTTTCGTCACTGGAAATAAATAACTAGTACAACAAAGGTTACTGGTGATAGAGTTTCTACATGTCGCCACTCCAGATTTTATTGTGTCTCAACCTAACGTCTACTTGGTAGAGAAGGAATATCATTTTTAATGTGAATTTCAGACCACAATGCCATTATATCTTCTTCACTTGGTGTAGCTAGAAGAGAATGGAATCTGTCTCTCCCCATCTAAAATCATTGACCGAAGCTGGAATCGAACCCAGACCATAGATATACGAACCTATCATCATCCCATCAAACCAGCAAATCCTCTTCTCAGTGACTCAATTTTCTATCTAACGCCGTTGTGCCACACTGGCTTAACCATCTGACACACAGGCTCCCTGTATCAATTTGCAGCATGTTCAGTAAATTCATTTACTTTTTTGACCGAATCACCATGAACTAGCTCCCTCGGCTACCCAGTGCATACATTCAACTTTATTTTGTAATCACCTAAATAAAATCACGTAACTGCCACCAACACATAACTGCCAACAGTGTAGGATGCAGAAATTTAAATAGGAAGTGTTCCTTTCCACTTGAGCTACTCTATTGTTCTATCTGTTTGTTGAAAACGTCGCGCAGTGCAAAAGAAAAGGTAAAATTGTTTGTCTCTCATAAGTATTCACCTGGCCATATGCGGTCTGTTGTAAAGACTATAATTAAATGTTAATGGGAATAGAGCCAAGTGTAACCATCCCACAAAATTTTGAAAGACAATTATTTAAACGTGAATATTCATCGTGGTAAGTGTAATCGCCCCGCAATTGTAATTAAATGATATGAATTGAATAATGAAAATGCAAATAGAGCCAAATGTTAGCTTCCCACAGTAATAAAAGTCAATGATAATAAAAATGTGCAAGAATGTTAAGTCCCTACAAAATTAACGTTAAGATCAACCTGCTAAATTTTATAAGGTCATCTGGTGACCTTAAGCCCTGTGCAATAATCAACCTGTAAAATTGATTCTGGGAGGAAAAGCAAAGGAAATATTGTTTCAATTGTAATGATTATTTTCTTAAGAAGATTGCTTTGAGAACAAAATTATTATTGGGGCGATTCTTGAACAAATTAATTACAGTTAACATACATTACATTATCAGATGTGCGCAATGCTGCTTCATTACCTTATTTAAAAAAAAATATACCTCGTCCTGAACCTTGACCAGAGACCCATGTCGACGCCCGCCGACTCCTCACACACAACTCCGGCTGTCTCGTGCGCGCTACTACCACAGACTGAACTACATGCTCTCGCGACTCGCTATGTACAACAACTGCCTCGCAACTGAAGTGAACTCTCGCGCGGTCAAGCGCAGACTAGCAACGATTAAAAACTCTCTGGTCAGAGATTCTGTCATGCCTCGCCATCGCTGCTACTGAATACACGTGTTTCATAACCCTCCACTGGGGGGGGGGGGGGGGGGGGGCAAAAATTTGGCAGCGATGGTGAGTCATTTGGACTTGCCATGAGCAACAAATTTTTTCTTAACTAATTAACTTTACAATTGCAGCATATATACAGATATAGAACATGAAGGAAATATGGTGCACATGCATCAAGTACCAAACATATTAGACAATGTTAAAATGTGAGTACAAAACAAATGACATAAGTGCACACGCACTGAAAAACTCTTTAGCATTTTCACAACAATAAACATAATGGCAAAAAATCATGTTGATAAGTCACATAAGTGCACATGTACTGCAGTTCAGCAAATCGAGAAAAATGTATAGGCCATGAATATAAATGATGTTAGCAGAAAATGATTTTCATAATGTTACAAGAATTAGGATAGGAAAGGGAAGGATTGCATCATGGTTGTAGCACTTTAGGTTGCACGCAGCTGCACTGAAGGTCCATATCTTTCCACAGAAGTACAACACCAAGTGAGACAATTTGAAGTTCTTTTCCCAGAAGTATTTATCAGCGTAGCCAAGACATTGAAATGTCGTAGTAATATTCCATATTTTCATTTTGGCAGTAGATTAAGTACACGAAACAGTGGGACCATAATAACGTCTCGATCGCTCACGGTGGTGGACAGCATGTCGTGTCAACACCAAGATCTTACAGGGCACATCAACGTAGAATTAGTGCGAAAACCAAATATAGTGCTCCATGATCAGGAGGATGTACAGGACAAATGGATATTGCAGTAATTCAGGGTAGTGAGGTGAGAAGGTGAAGGACATTAAGTCACATATTAGTCTTCATTACGAATTACATTAGTAGTTTGCGGCAGTCATAGCCCAGTTATTGAACATTTCTGTACCATGTATGTAGTATTACAGAAAAATGTTCATTAATTGTTTTACATAGAATATTTGCACCTATTCTCTAATTACAAATCATCAGAAGTCATTACTTAAAACAGGAGGTAGTCAATAATAATGTTGATACTCAATCATTGGTCATCCCAATACAGTCATCATTTCTCAGTTACAAAGCATTAATTATTAGTAGCATTCATTTTCCAGTTACAAAACAGTATTAATTAATCATTTGTCATTTCAATATAGTAATAATCAGTAGCCTTCTTTTCCTAGTTACAAAGCATTATTAAACAATCTCATTCTTTTCCCAGTTACAAAGCATAATGAATAGCATTCATTTTCTAGTTACAAAGCATAATTAGTAGCATTCTTTTCCTAGTTACAAAGCATTATTAGTAGCATTCTTTTCCTAGTTACAAAGCATTGGTCATCTCAATACAGTAATTAGTAGTATTTTCTTAGTTACAAAGCATTATTAGTAGTTCTTTCTAGTTACAAAGCATTGGTCATCTCAATACAGTAATTGGTAGTATTTTCCTAGTTTCAAAGCATTATTAGTAGTTCTTTCTAGTTACAAAGCATTGGTCATCTCAATACAGTAATTAGTAGTATTTTCCTAGTTTCAAAGCATTATTAGTAGTTCTTTCTAGTTACAAAGCATTGGTCATCTCAATACAGTAATTAGTAGTATTTTTTTTTTAGGTGACATATTATTCATAGGTGATCAGCATTACTTAAAACTCTCTTAAACTGGTATCATTATTTGGGACTGGTAATACATTTTTTTGTTAGCAATGCATTGCGTTGGGTAATTATACGGGAAAGCAAGAGAGAAAAATTTGCTTCTGGGTTGTTGGTGTAAATGAAAATGTGTAACGTCATTCGTCATAAGTCAGCTGTGGTAAGATTATGAAACAAGTAGAGTATATGTAATCACATTCATAGATGACATAGATTTAATGAACCACTGCTTATAGCACATTAATTTCATAAATAATTTCTCCTGCAAAAATATATAAAAAAATGGATTATTAAGCTGAAAGAAGAAGCGCATTTTATGCTGAAAAGTAGTGAACTTCGAATTAACAGGTAGTGAAATGTGTATAAAAATGTGTTCCATAGCTGTCCTTTCCAAAACCTTCCGTCATTATACTATGCAATATAACACCTGCTGTCAAAGCAAACTGCAACAAATACTTAAATAACTATATAGCATAAATACATAACTTCAACAATATCCTCATCTGTAAACAAAAAACTTCATTATCCATCACTTCATTACTTATATTATCATAACTCCATTATTATCATCACCTGTAAAGAAAAACTTCATTATCCATAGTAGCATATTCTTCATCATTATTCATCAGCATTCATTATCATCTGCAAAAAATCACTTCATTACTCATTACATAACTATTCCTTATCTCTAGCATATTTCATCACTAAAACTAAGATGTGTAGTTCTGTCTGACAGCCTGCATCAATCGCTTCGTATTCTGAAAGAAAAAATTAGTTAAGACTGCTATTCTACGATGTGTATAGTATATTCTTGTTAATGCTTGTTAATTCTGATCCATTTACTCTTCCTCATAAAGTTTTTTGCATCTTCTTTCGTTTATTCCGTAGGTGAAATTCCCATTTCTGTTTAATTTATTTCCTTTACACGTTATTTCTTTCTGAAAATGACGAAAAAAGATTAATGTCGTGCATTTACATCATATACTCACTAAATAACGACTGGGTTATGGTAACATAATTAAGCATACAGCATAACATGGCAAAAAACGTAATATGTCAAAGACATTGACAGTGTTCAGATGCAAAAAATGTACACAGAATATCACAATGCAGCAGCAAAAAATGTAAAACAGTCACGATGTTGAGATATCATAGGGCAAAAATGTCAAAGTCAACTGTGTTTGCTATATCTTAACCATTTCACAGTGCATACAAACAAAACATGAAAACAATCGTACATACATAAACAAATGATGACAACTTGCCAAGAAAAAATGCGATAATCATCAATAAGTAGTCATGTGAATATAATTGCATAAGTAGTCATAAAATGTGTAAGTTCATCAGGAAAAATATGCACCGTCTGATGTGTAACGACAGAAGAGCGACCTGCTAACCTTACCTTGCCGGGCACTTGCCAAGAAAAAATACGATAATCATCAATAGGTAGTCATGTGAATATAATTGCAGAAATAGTCATAAAATGTGTAAATGGCATCATAGCATGTTAAATCATAAAGTGTCTTCACTCAATAAAGGGTTTAATGTTAGAGACATGGTGGTTGCCTTTACTTTTTCTGGTTCTCAGAGTTTCGACGTGTACAACATTGGGGTGAGGAATGCTGCGAATCCGATATGGACCTGCGTATAGAAGTTCAAATTTATTGCACCTACGATTTCCTTTGTTGGATAAATAGTGTGTACGTACTAATATTTTCTGTCCAATGTGAAAGTCACGGCGTGTACAAACCTGTTTTTGCTGTCTTCTCCGGCGCTCTGCGGCACGTTTGATGTTGTTCAGTGCAATGTCAATTATTTCGTGGTGTCGTAGTCGACGAGATGTAGGAAAATTTACTAATTCTGTAATTTTGTTTGGTGGTTCAACGTTTTTCTGTATAACAGACGGAGATAGCATAGTGGATTCATTTGGAATGGAATTAATTACATCTTGGAGTGAGAATATGTGTGTGTCCCAATCAATATGTCTTTTGTGGCAGTATATTCTACACAGTTTACCAATTTCTTTCATTAATCGTTCACAAGGGTTCGAAGAAGCATGGTACTTGGATATATAGATCGGAGAAATGTTTCTAGCTCGTAACACGCGTCTCCATATAGCAGAACGAAATTGTGATCCATTGTCAGATATTACTTTCATCACATGCCCTACATGAAATAGAAAATGTTTTACAAATACTTTCGAAACAGTTTTAGCAGTAGCTTTGCGTAACGGAGTGAAAGTAACAAATTTTGAAGTGAGTTCAACAGCGACAAAGATGTAGCAAAAACCTCTATTAGTTCTGGGAATCGGACCAAAAATGTCTACAGCGGCCATATGTCTTAATTTAACAGGTACAATTGGATGTAATGGAGGAATATGTGATGTCTGACTTCGCTTTCTGGCAAATTTTACATGACGCTAAAACTCGTCGTATACGTTTCTCCATGTTGGTAAAATAACAGTTCTGTCTCAGTATAAGAAAACATTTTCTAGTTCCGTAATGTGCATAACTTAAATGAGTGTACCAGATTAATTTGTTAACCAGTTCGTCAGGAATGCATAATAACCAATTGTTGCTGTCAGGATGAGAGCGGCGAAACAGAATGTCATTGCGTACAGTGTAATGGTTTCTAATGGTAACATTATTCTTATCTTGCCAAAGGTGTTTAATTTCTTTCCACACGTTGTCTTTATTTTGCTCTTTTGCTATGTCCTGTAATGACGATGAAATAAAATTTTCAAATGCAACTTGCTGAATGCACATGACGCTGAAATTTGCTTTGCAGAAGTTGGTTGCGACTTCTTGCTGAATGTTGCTGAGAGAACGGGATAGTGCGTCTGCTACAACATTTTGTGTGCCGGGAATAAGAACAATTGTAAAATTAAATTCCTGTAAATAAAGCTTCCATCTGCTTAATATGTCGTGAGTGAATTTAGCTGAAAGTAAAAATTGTATCGCTCTGTGATCTGTGTAAACGGTGGTATGTCTGCCATAAAGAAAATGTCTAAATCTCGTGAAAGCCCAAACAACACATAATTTTTCCAATTCTGTAACGGAATAATTTCGTTCAGCAGGTGACAGAATGCGACTTGCAAATGCGATGTTTTTAATTACTGTTGAGCCATCTTCTTCAATTTCCTGGAAAATATGTACGCCCAAAGCGGTGTTAGAACTGTCGGTGGCAATGGAAAAATTTCTGCTAAGATCTGTGTGCATTCAACAGAGCATGTTTCAAATAACATTCTCGTGAACAAAATTCTGCGTGTCAAAAGTAGTGTTTACGTTACTGGAATATGCGACCTGTACAGTATCTAGTCAGATTCTATCTGACGTGTTATTATTTTCTGGAGGATGTTGTGGCATTTCTACTATTTGAACTGTTCTGTTATTTCTTCCAGACGTATTACGTTCTGGATGATACCTACTGTCGGGTTCATTCACGAGAATATGTTGTTGCTGATCATTTTGTTGCTGGTAAGACCGACTGTTATTAAACGTACGCTGAAAATTGTCCTCATTATTTTTACGTCTGTCGTAATAGTCATTCCTATACGGTGCATTGCGATAGGAATTGAAATACTGTTTTTCTGTACGTAGTTGTTCCTTTGCTGCCGTGCGTTACTATTTGTTGTATCAGGGACTATACGTCCACGCGGCGAAACATTAAAGTTAGGTTGACCTTGTGTATTACATTGTTGGTTAGGTATGCTAACCGGCTGGTTTTGTTGCTGTTGTTGTGAAAAACCTCTATTGTTACTAAAATGTGGTTCCTGTTGCTGAAAATTTTGACGATATTGATAATTAGAATTTTGTCTGTTATTAAAGTTCTGGTAGTTGTCGTTCCTAAAGCGTCTGTTACTTTTATTATTGAAATTACGTGGCTGATCGTAATTGCTGTACGTTTGTTAGCCTTGGTTGTTATATGAAATTTTGTTTACGAAAGACTAATCTGATTGCTGCACTTCTAAAAGCTGCAGCAGATCCCTGAATGCCGAAATATTTTCTTTTTGCTGACCTGTTAAAAGTGACACTCTTAATGACCGTGGTAATTTAGAGATACATAATTGAATGAGTGCAGATTCACTATAAGGTTCACTTAAGTACTGGTTTTGTTGGACCATGTGCTCAAAAAATTGCGTGACAGTGGAAAAATTTGAGTTCTCATAATTTGGTAAACTAATTAATTGATCTTTAATTCCGCACTGTGTCGTCTTCGACCAGTACGCTGATAGAAAAGCATTCTGAAACTCTTCTACCGAATAGCATTGTCTCGTGATCGGTGTCATACGACTTGCCGGTTCGCTTTCCAAAAAACTGGAAATAAATTCAAGTTTGTGTGTTACGGGCCAAGTCGGTGGAAAAGCAAAGCTAAACTGTTGTATCCAATCCAGTGGGTGAATCTGTGTTCTGTCATTTTTAAACACTTTAAATTTTCTCACTGATAGAAAATGTTTGTAATCGAAATTATCGTTTCTGTATGACGGAACAGGTTCAGTATTGTAAGAGAATCTGTTGAACTGTGGTTGTTTGGAATCTAAGTCCCGTACTCTCTGTAGAGTACTCAAATTGTATGCGCTGCGTGAGTCTGAAAAATGTTCGCCAAATGACGTCTGTTGTGATGTGTTATTAACTGAAATATTTTTCATCTCTGTTACTTCTTGCTGTAAACTTGACAATTTTCTACGCAATGTGTTATTAGACGAATCGATCTCATTGATTGTCTGTTGTAGATTTTGAAATTCAGGTGTTTGATTAAATGAAATCGGTGCAGTATCATCTGCTTTATTGTCATTAGTACTTTCGATAACATTAATACGACTGGCCAATTCATCATATTTTTCAGTCAGTATTTTTGCCTGATCATCGTTTTTACTGTCAGAAGCATTAATCTGTTTTTGCAATTTACGTGTAGTTTCGTTCAGTTTTTTAACGTGAGCTTTGATGACATCGCAATCCTGTGTTAGTTCTAATTGTTCGAGTCTGTCGGTCACTGTTTGAAAATCTGTTGTGTATGTGTCTGTTTTCGATTTAAGATCGGAAATTTCGTCACGTAATTCTGTGTTCGACTGTTTGATGGTATTAATTTCGTCGGACACTGTAGCAATATTGTTGTCTACGTATGTCTTTGCTTTCGCGAACAATTTACGTTTGTCTTCCTGTAACTGTGCTGTGATTGTTTCCATTATTTGACGTTTTACTTTATTTTGATCCTGTATGAATTTGCGGAAACGCGTACCACTGTTTTGTATGTGGTGATTAAAACGTTCGTCAATCTGAGTGTTCTGTTGGTCGAATTTCGCGTCTATCTTTACATCCATTGTGCGCGAAAGTTCTGCTGTCATTAGTTTAAACTCGTTGCGTAATTGTGTAGCATTTCAGAGCATTGTTTAGCGACTGCGTAAATTTCCTCTCTAAGTGTTTCTGTTGTAACTGTTTGCATATCCCTTAATTCTTGAGCAACAGATCTAATTTCTTCGCTACTTTTCTTTGAACAAGCCTCAATTTCCTCGCGTAACTGTTCCTTAGTGTCATGGCACTGCGCGGCAATGGCTCTAATTTGTTCACTAAGCTGCCTGGAATTCTTGTCTAATTTTTCATTAAACTGCCTGGAATTGTTGTCTAATTTTTCATTAAGCTGTCTGGAATTGTTGTCTAATTTTTCATTAAGCTTGTGTTGTTTTTCGTTCTGTTGTTTGACCTGTTCACTAAGTTGTTTGAAATCTTCACTCTGTTGTTTGGAATTGTTATCAAATTTTTCATTAAACTGCTTAGTCATTTGTAGCAACAATGCCATAATTGGATCTGACCCAAAATCAGCATTCCTATTCTCTGTGCTGTTTAGTGCCGTACCTGCGATTGTCGCGTTCTGTGTGACCATTTGGTCATTCTATAATTTACAAAATTGTTTGCCACTCAAATGTACACTGTCGGTCACTATTTCGGAATTAAATAAATCCGTCCTACTTTGTGTATCCTGTTCATTTTCATTAGACAAATTTGTGTGTTCGTCATGTGAATTTAGTAAACCGGTTGTGTTAGCTGGTCAGCGCTCATTACAATAGAGCTCCCCGCGTCATCAATTGTCGTCAAAATAACAGAGGACACAATTAAGTTCGCTTGTTCATCATTAAGATCTACATCATTATTGGTGGTTGGAACGCACTGATTGTCAGTGAACGCATGATTGTCATCATTACACTGCGTGTCACAAGTACTGTCGGTGAAGTTGTTTAAATCAGTAATTTCATTCATCATACTTCGCGATACACTATTCACAGTCTTTCGTGGCATTTTTAGAATAGTCACAATTATTCATAAAAGAAATAAGCACAATGCAAAAGCAACACACAAATACAACAGAGCAACGAATTGCCGATGATCTGAGGAAAGAAAGTCATAAAATTAGTAAAAGCGTTGCGCCAAATGCTAATTATATTGAGTAAATAAGAGCAAATATCTGACTACTTTTCAGAAGATTCTCAAAGAAATACGATCCTGGACCGGATGTCGCCAAGTGTAACCTCCCCGCAGAATTTTGTAAAGACTATATTTAAATGTTAATGGGAATAGAGCCAAGTGTAACCATCCCACAAAATTTTGAAAGACAATTATTTAAACGTGAATATTCATCGTGGTAAGTGTACTCTCCCCGCAATTGTAATTAAATGATATGAATTGAATAATGAAACTGCAAATAGAGCCAAATGTTAGCTTCCCACAGTAATAAAAGTCAATGATAATAAAAATGTGCAAAAATGTTAAGTCCCTACAAAATTAACGTTAAGATCAACCTGCTAAATTTTATAAGGTCATCTGGTGACCTTAAGCCCTGTGCAATAATCAACCTGATAAAATTGATTCTGGGAGGAAAAGCAAAGGAAATATTGTTTCAATTGTAATGATTATTTTCTTAAGAAGATTGCTTTGAGAACAAAATTATTATTGGGGCGATTCTTGAACAAATTAATTACAGTTAACATACATTACATTATCAGATGTGCGCAATGCTGCTTCATTACCTTATTTAAAAAAAATATACCTCGTCCTGAACCTTGACCAGAGACCCATGTCGACGCCCGCCGACTCCTCACACACAACTCCGGCTGTCTCGTGCGCGCTACTACCACAGACTGAACTACATGCTCTCGCGACTCGCTACGTACAACAACTGCCTCGCAACTTAAGTGAACTCTCGCGCGGTCAAGCGCAGACTAGCAACGATTAATAACTCTCTGGTCAGAGATTCTGTCATGCCTCGCCATCGCTGCTACTGAATACACGTGTTTCAACATGCATGTAATCAATAAACCGCATGCGCATTTTCAGACTATTATAGATAACATCAGAGAATTCGCATATATCGTTGATGATTAAGTTGTCTCTCATGTTTACTATTGTTTTAACAACACTAAAGGAAACCTTACGAAAATTGTGAGCTGTATTATAAGAAATGTAATAAAACTAGCCACAATAACCTAACGACGAAAGTCTGTTGTAATAAAACTGAGTATCTGTACACAATCGTGCTTCTATCGACACGAATTGGTAAAATACTACTCACTCAGATTTTGATGGAGTCTGTGTTTAATTGGTATGCTGTGTCAAAAAGAGGTATGCAAATGTGGCATTTCATAAATAAAGTTATGTATTCCTAGAAACCCAAATTTTGCTTGTGCAGCATTGTAAGTTTTTCACCATTGCACTATGAGCCCAAGGTATTTTCTTGCGATTTCCTTATCGCTGTTTGATCTGACTGTTTGTAGCTCTTTCACAGAAGAGATAAAAACGCTACACTGAGTGAGACTGGAACTGCGAACCATATCAGACGCTTTTTCACAGGTCAGCACGTTACCACAGAGCTGGTGAAGAAGTACGTGTTTTAGCTTCCTCTTACGAGACCAATAGTGGCTAGAAGTCGTAAACCGCTATTTGAAGGACAAGATTAGTTGCGATTTCCTCGTGCAACGACTTTCCTGGACTGAAAACCGTAAATTTACAATCTTTTGTTACACCTCAAGCGATAATAGCTCAGATTATTAAATGGAAATGACAGGTAAAATCAAGTGAACTTTGAGGCTTAATTCCGTGCACACCAGGAGGTAACTCGTCGATCACAGAGGTGCCAAAGATACATTGTCTTGTTGCCAAATCTCAGTTACAATAGCAGCAGGAAGAAGACGAACCGATGTGATCTTACAGCGGGCTGGGAAGTGACCATAGATGGTGTCTCCAAGTCGCGGCTGCTACGGCCTGGAATACGTAATGCGTCTGATTCTAATTTCTGTAACTAGGTTTAGGGACTTGAGCGTAGTTACTAATAATACTCAGAACTGACTGCAAACTAACCATCATAAATCAGTAACTCTCATAGATGTTTTTATGTTCCTTTCGTAAGTGTACTCAAAACTAAGAAACTCACTCAGAGACGTTTTCGTGCCTCGCCGATAGTCGTATGTGTGTGTGTGTGTGTGTGTGTGTGTGTGCTAGAGAGAGAGAGAGAGAGAGAGAGAGAGAGAGAGAGATAGAGAGAGAGAGAGATATATAGATAAAAATCGAAATGAATGAGAGAGAGAGAGAGAGAGAGAGAGAGATGGAAAAATTGTAGAGAAATTGAATCATGGTATGTAAAGAAATCTTTCATTAAAATGACACGTTCTACATCATTACGAGATATCGTATTCATGATCTATGAAACAAGAATTAATCTAATCTAATCTAATCTAATCATATCATATTGATGACTAGCCATGAAAAGTCATGAATTACCGAAATTTTTGCCAAAGCCAGTAACCAAATCTAAACTTGAAAATAAAACTCGTCAATTTTTGTAATAAACCGGGACTTCTATCAAGACCCTTTCGTCCTAGTTAACTAACCACGAAAGATGTCTGATATATCTGTATTCTGAAGTAACAAAGTGTGCATGCATTTAAAGATGAAGTGCATGATGTGAAGTTCTCTGAGGAGATAGGAACTCAACACGTAATCGGATTGTTAACTAAGTAAAATAAAATGTTACGTATCGGTTTTTCTTACCAGCTGCTAGGTGTTTGACTCTAAAATATGGATACAAACTTTTGTGCCTAAGCGACAATCGAACTGCACACCTACCGTGCATCCACGAATATAGCTTAAGTATCAGTTGTTTACTCACCGATAGTAAGATGTGAGCGTGTTTCACCAGAAATAACGGCACCTATTGTGATTGTTGGCAACACATGAACAGAAATTAAAAATGCACGTTAATTTTCACTAACAGGCCGGTGTGCACGTGAGAGAGCTTGAAATGAAATTATGAATATTTTTGTACTGTATCAGGATTCGAACCCACATACTTGCCTTTGGAGGAGACCTAGAGAAGATTGCAGTTTTGAGAAAAGGAATGATTGAACTATACTGTTCCGAGAGATCCAGATCCTCGAAAGAGGACATACGAATTCGAATCACAGTCCACCACCAAATTTTTCAACGTCTCTGTTTCAATCAAGTACAAGTAAAGTAAGAGCCCTGTTCCTTTAAATGGATATCGGTTCATCAAATAAAATAAAATTTTCTATTGTAAGTAATTTTACTGGCGACTGTATTTCTGTTTACCATGACTTCCGCTATGACATTTCCCAACGTAAACCGGCTCTGGCCAGTCGGTAATGAAAGAACGTGAAGTTTAATACGGATTCTGGATTATAACGTCTTTCTCTTGATGTTACCAGGGGTAAAGTAAACCTGTTTGTGCCTCTTAAAAGTAAATGCCCGAACCCACGCAATGCACCTGTGATAGTTCGTTCCGCCAGACCATCGTGGCCACATTTCCCAGACCCAGGAGTGTGCTGTAACAGATGATATGCTTAGCTTACAAAATTAGTCACGGTGGAAAAAAACGCGAGTCTATTAAATGGATAAGTAGAAGCAAGCCTCTGAAGCGTAGATTATGCTGTTCTCATGTCAGTAGGATGTAAAGACTTTTCTAGGCATCATAGGCTCGACGTGAAGCCATTTTGAAATTTTCACAAATTCTGCAAATTTGTTAGTTCGAGAAAATACACTGGAAAGTGTGAAGTTACCGGATGATTCGATTATTACCGTCATTATTACTATCATTTTCTTCACATCGCGGCTGGAATACATTTGCTTGAAGATCATTTAATGGATTTTAGTCATTGTAGAAAGTAGTTGCTCAGGAACAGGTTCTTACCCTGTCTACGGAATCCTTTTTATGTTACTATCAAACATCAGTAATTACTCGTAAATTACATTAAAACTAAAGTAACTGATGAAGACGTTACTTGATAACAAAAACGCGCTGCCTTTCTTCATTTACTTGCAGCTAGATATGGCTATCGAGTACTGCCAAAGCAAAAGGCAAGAGATCTTACTGCCTTCCGATATACGTCGCTGTCAGTTCTTCCATATGATTTGGTCGACATGGCCTGTTTCAAGTTGTGTATGACAAACAATGTTTTAGAAAAAATTTGTTTTCCTTTGCAATAAACAGAAAGATTTTCATTCTAAGCTATCCAAGAAAAAAATATTCGCAATATTAGTTCAAATTTAATATTCGCTTCTATAATGTAGGAAAGTATTTCACAGTTTCAAAACCCGCATCCGACTCATTGTCCTTACAAGTAGTCGCTGACCAGTAATTCTAGCTCAGAGTGACACGAGATTAAGTAACCTAATGTAGCGAAGACTGTTTGCCAGTGCTCTTTCTCACCGGAAAATACGCAATTCATTCATTGGGCTCCATAAGTACACTGTAACAGTAATTTCTGTGTATATGCAATGGATACGGATTAGAATTTAGTGGGATCTCTCTTGCACTTGTGTATACAATGTGCCTGACCTAAACGGGCCCTTTACCATTACAGGCCCTGGGTAGTGCAACATCATACTGACAACAGTAATGTGCTTATACTGACAACCTGACTGTTCGTTTTACCTGATTTTGTAATCATTTAAATAAAACAACATGACCTTCCAGTGGGAGACATTTCGTCCCCCTTTTCCTTTGTGAAAATTGTGAGTAAGCTTTTTGCCTTCCAACCAGTGAAATGCGGTAGAGTACGGCTGGTAAATGATTCACAAACCACGATTTAGTGCCGTTAAGACGATTTATTTAAACGTCACTAAACTGCACGTAGGTGCAATCGATTTCGATAGGCAAGGTATTTGTTATCTTACTTTTGTGACAGGTGGGCATAAGTCATTTCCACAGACTTATTATTGTACTGAAATAATCTTTTGTCACAAAGTAACAAGGGAAGAGTTTTATTCGTAAATATTTTGTAGGGAACTGTAATCGTGATGGATGATTATACACCTGAATGTTTGACACAACTGGTAGGAGAAAACGCTGCATATTAACCAAACCCCGCGCCTCCTCTCCATATGCTCCTGTGACACGAGCACGGGATTTTCCTCGCATACCGCTACAGAGCTGTTCCTAGCACAGCTGAGAATTGGCAACATCGTCACAAACATTGGGCAACACTGTGACAGTACAATCACTTCCGCGTATGCTACTGAATTGACTCGCTAAATTCACTTGAT
Source organism: Schistocerca nitens (assembly GCF_023898315.1). Classification (NCBI taxonomy): domain Eukaryota; kingdom Metazoa; phylum Arthropoda; class Insecta; order Orthoptera; family Acrididae; genus Schistocerca; species Schistocerca nitens. The sequence continues at coordinate 254,074,715 of NC_064618.1, forward strand.
ATTCCCTTTCCATTTGAATGACTTGTGATATATAATCCTCATGTAAACTAAGACACTGAGACAGAAAATTCAATTTTTTGCCTAAAGAAATGCTATTCTTCACATAAGTGACCACTTTTATTATCTTTCACGATGCGTTATGAGGCTGAGCGACCAATACCATGATGAGAGTGGCATACAAGCAGTAGTGTGTCCGTAGCCAGGTGGTACCGCCAGTGTCTCGTGTCAGAACGGCTCAATCAGTCGTCCGTTCTAACCGTGGTAGGGGCCAGCGTGTGCGAGCTTTTTTTTCTTATATATTTTATGGAGTTGCGAATTTCCAGAAAAAATCCTATATCGAAATCGGAAGAAAACCTTTACACATCAAATCCTCTTGGTAACTCGACTCAGTAAGTTGTGTTAATGGTCATAGATCTTGGCTTTCTGACTGCCAAGCTACTTCGCAATACCAGCGTCTCTGAAGAAACCATCAGCGATATGAATTTCAATATTGTTCTTCACTTAAGACTCACATGCCAGGGTGATAAGTATGAAGGAAATGAACCTCTTGATTACTATAGGGCCTCTATGCTAAATTTCCACAGTAGCAATTAGGAACTCCCTGCAGACATTTGCTAACAGCTGCTCTAGCAACTTACTTTTTCTCTGGGTAGCTTCAAATATGGGCAATTTTGTCGCCTTAAATCCAATTGGATATTTTAAACATCACTTGTGAACAGCGTTCACTTCTCCATTAATTAAGGTATAGACCTCAAAACTAGCAATTTACCTGAGTAGCTATAGAGCAGGTTCTGATAGGTGTTGAGACAATCTTTAGCATCCATTTACCATAGAGAATCAAAGAAAGAAACCAAACAGATTTTGTTGCATTTACCCTCTGGAAGTTGACTAACACATATGAATCCATGACAATAAAAAGTTATTTGAAGAATCTCCCGTGAAAGGGAAAAGAACAGAATGTGACGCTTTAATTGTAGTGCACTGGATCAGAAACAATGAAATTAATTTAGTGCCACATTGTTGTATTGCATTCTAGTGTAATAAAATAATCATCAAATAAAAACGGTTTTGTGCCTCCTTTGCTATCAAGAGTGAAACACAAATCGTAGACAGATTTTATGGGTCACGACTCAACAACACTAAAGCATTCTACATGGACGAGAGTGCGGAGTGGAGCAGACATAGTCGCCAGAAGGCGAGACAATGCAGTGCCTATGCCCCCGTCGGTAGGCAGTAAACGGGCCCCAGAAAACTCAGACGCATGCGGTCGGCAAAGAAATCTTTCGTTAAAACATTGTTGGACCAAACTATTATTACCAGTGTGACAGAAAGCGAAATCTATTAGTTTCGCTTGAATTACACTCATAGCTTCAGTAGCGAGAGGAAAGGGGCGATAAAAACTTTGTCGACGTGTGCTTTTAGTTACTAGACGTCGTATTAGCTAGTCTCGCGTTTTACCTCAAGACTACGGTCGTAGTCAAGAATAATGTACTAAGACTGAAGTCGAGACTTCCTCTAGGAAGTGCCGCAGTCTACAATCTTGCCAGATCGAGCATATTGCCGGACATAGGATTCTGAGAGGAGCACGACTGTATTGCCCACCTTACGTGAACGACTCGGCGGTCAATTTTTTGTTCTAAGACTGTATCTACAACACACATTGCACGGTGAAGACCCAAAAGAATTAAAAAAAATAAAAGTACTTTATGAGAGCAACGTTAGCTATAGCGTTCGAAGTATTCATACGTAGTATTGTATACGTGTGTGTAAACGCCTTCCAATGCCCACTCAAGGAAGACAAGGATACACAGTCTAGCTTCAATATTATAAATTCGCCTCAGTTTCCGGAAGAACTCAGAGTTAGGTTGATAATCATTTTGAATATTTAGCAGTACTGTACCCATTGGTGTTAAACTAGTTTACAACCAATGATTCCCACAGCTACAGGAACACTACTTGTGATACCTCATAGACAAAATACTTACGCAGTGCTATCAGACGAAAAGATCAACCTGACACAAACTGTGGGAAGTTTGTTCTACAACCATCGTACCTAGATAATGAGCTTTTTCCTATTTGAAACGTCTATGAACCTATGAACGTTGCTGCTTGAGACGATTTAAGACGAAACTAAATTCCTTCAGCTACGACAATGTTTAAAGAAATCGTCTTTGCGGCACTATATCGTGGTTTGTGAATCGTTTACCAGTCGTACTCTGCCGCATTTCGCTGGCTGGAAGGCAAAATGCTTACTGGCAAATTTCACAGAAGGAAAAGAGGGACGAAATGTCTCCCACTAGAAGGTTATGTTGTTTTATTTAAATGATTACAAAATCAGGTAAAACGAACAGTCAGGTTGACAGTATAAGCACATTACTGTTGTCAGAATGATGTTGCGCTACCCAAGGCCTGTAATGGTAAAGGTCCCGTTTAGGTCAGGCATATTTTATACAGAAGTGGAAGAGGGAGCACCACTAAATTCTACAATGAGTATGCATTGCATACACAGAGAAATTACTGTTAAAGTATACTTATGGAGCCAAATGAGTAAACTGCGTATTTTCCGGTGAGAAAGAGCACTGGCAAACAGTCTTCGCTACGATAGGTTACTTAATCTCGTGTCACTCTGGGCTAGAATTTATGGTCAGCGACTACTTGTAAGGTCAATGAGTCGGATGCGAATTTTGAAACTGTGAAATACTTTCCTACATTGTAGAAGCGAATATTAAATTTCAACTAATATTGCGAAAATTTTGTACCTGGATAGCTAAGAATGAAATCTTTCTGTTTATTGCAAAGGAAAACAATTGATTTTCTAAAACATTGTTTGTCATACACGAAACAGGCCATGTCGACCAAATCATATGGAAGAACTGACAGCGACGTGTATCGGAAGGCAGTAAGATCTCTTGCCTTTTGCTTTGGCAGTACTCGATAGCCATATCTAGCTGCAAGTAAATGAAGAAAGGCAGCGCGTTTTTGTTATCAAGTAACGTCTTTATCAGTTACTTTAGTTTTAATGTAATTTACGAGTAATTACTGATGTTTTATAGTAACATGTAAAGGATTCTGTAGACAGGGAAAGAACCGTGTTGGGTTCGTATCTCCGTCACAGTACTTCACATCATGCACTTCATCTTTAAATGCATGCACACTTTGTTACTTCAGAATAGAGGTATATCAGATATCTTTCGTGGTTAATTAACAGGGACGAAAGGGGCTTGACAGATGTCCCGGTTTATTACAAAAATTGTCAAGTTTTATTTCCAAGTTTAGATTTGGTTACTGGTTTTGGCAAAAATTTCGGTAATTCATGACTCTTCTTGGCTAGTCATCAATACGATATGATTAGATTAGATTACATTAGATTAATTCTTGTTTCATAGATAATGAATACGATATTTCGTAATGATGTGGAACGTGTCATTTTAATGAAAGATTTCTTAACATACCATGATTCAATTTCTTTACAATTTTTTAGTCTCTCTCTCTCTCTCTCTCTCTCTCTCTACCACACACACACACACACACACACACACACACACACACACACACACATTCGACCATCGGCGAGGCACGAAAACGTCTCTGAATGAGTTTCTTAGTTTTGAGTACACTTACGAAAGAAATATAAAAACATCTATGAGAGTTACTGATTTATGATGGTTAGTTTGCAGTCAGTTCTGAGTATTATTAGTAACTACGCTCCAGTCCCTAAACCTAGTTACAGAAATTAGAATCAGACGCATTACGTATTCCAGGCCGTAGCAGCCGCGACTTGCAGACACCATCTATGGGCACTTCCCAGCCCGGTGTAGGATCATATCGGTTCGTCTTCTTCCTGCTGCTATTGTAACTGAGATTTGGCAACAAGGTAATGTATGTTTGGCACCTCTGTGATCGACGAGTTACTTCCTGGTGTGCACGGAATTAAGCCTCAAAGTTCACTTGATTTTAACTGTCATATCCATTTAATAATCTGAGTTATTATCGCTTGAGGTGTAACAAAAGATTGTAAATTTACGGTTTTCAGCCCAGGAAAGTCGTTGCACGAGGAAATCGCAACTAATCTTGTCCTTCAAATAGCGATTTACGACTTCTAGCCACTATTGGTCTCGTAAGAGGAAGCTAAGACACGTACTTCTTCGCCAGCTCTGTGGTAATGTGCTGACCTGTGAAAAAGCGTCTGATATGGTTCGCAGTTCCAGTCTCACTCAGTGTAGCGTTTTCATCCCTTCTGTGAAAGAGCTACAAACAGTCAGATCAAACAGCGATAAGGAAATCGCAAGAATATACTTTGGGCTAATAGTGCAATGGTGAAAAACCTACAATGCTGCACAACAGGTAACGCCTCGTTCCGCTGCTGACAAGCAAAATTTGGGTTTCTAGGAATACATAACTTTATTTATGAAATGCCACATTTGCATACCTCTTTTTGACACAGCATACCAATTAAACACAGACTCCATCAAAATCTAAGTGAGTAGTATTTTACCAATTCGTGTCGATAGAGGCACGCTTGTGTACAGATACTCAGTTTTATTACAACAGACTTTCGTCGTAAGGTTATTGTGGCTAGTTTTATTACATTTCTTATAATACAGCTCACAATTTTCGTAAGGTTTCCTTTAGTGTTGTTAAAACAATAGTAAACATGAGAGACAACTTAATCATCAACGATATATGCGAATTCTCTGATGTTATCTATAATAGTCTGAAAATGAGCATGCGGTTTATTGATTACATGCATTTAGAAAACTTGTTCTGACTTAAAGCCGTCAACCAAGGTTTTAAGAAGAATAAAATGCCACTACCAGACGACAGCTAATGTAGAAAACACTTTTCCGACGTCATTTGGCACGATGAGCTCTACCCATACATAATACAAAAGTTTCGAGATGCATCTGCTGCGCTGTGGGATAATGCATATGGCCAGGTGAATACTTATGAGAGACAAACAATTATACCTTTTCTTTTGCACTGCGCGGCGTTTACAGCAAACAGATAGAACAATAGAGTAGCTCAAGTGGAAAGGAACACTTCCTATTTAAATTTCTGCATCCTACACTGTTGGCAGTTATGTGTTAGTGGCAGTTACGTGATTTTATTTTGGTGATTACAAAATAAAGATGAATGTATGCACTGGGTAGCCGAGGCAGCTAGTTCATGGTGATTCGGTCAAAAAAGTAAATGAATTTACTGAACATGCTGCAAATTGATACAGGGAGCCTGTGTGTCAGATGGTTAAGCCAGTGTGGCACAACGGCGTTAGATAGAAAATTGAGTCACTGAGAAGAGGATTTGCTGGTTTGATGTGATGATGATAGGTTCGTATATCTATGGTCTGGGTTCGATTCCAGCTTCGATCAATGATTTTAGATGGGGAGAGACAGATTCCATTCTCTTCTGGCTACACCAAGTGAAGAAGATATAATGGCATTGTGGTCTGAAATTCACATTAAAAATGATATTCCTTCTCTACCAAGTAGAAGTTAGGTTGAGCCACAATAAAGTCTGGAGTGGCGACATGTAAAAACTCTATCACCAGTAACCTTTGTTGTACTAGTTATTTATTTCCAGTGACGAAACAAACGCTATGTAGGCTCACAGGACACTCATTCCATCTTTTATCTGAGCTTCTGTATGTCGATAAATCTGGTTCTGAACTGGGAATGCAACTCAGACCGCCCTTAACGCGGAATTTGATCCCTTCGTGGCAATACAGCTCGGCTACAATTTGTTGTTTGTTCAAAACTGCAGATTCCTCAACATCTCCACATATTGCGCGTGAATGGGTTCGAATCCTGGCCCGGCACTAAAGATGTCTTTATGTATTATCAAGCTCTAGCATGAGAACACCTACCTGCTTGTGGATAATAATTTCGATTTTTAATGTATTTTCATTCGTTGTCAACACTAACGATATATGACGTTTTTGACTCCCAGTGAGACACAGAGCTATTTGCGAGATCACTGTAAGTTCAAGATGTTATTCCGAGCTGCTGGTGGAGAAAAATTCGGTAGCTGACGTCTCTTTGTGTGTAGTCAACAGCTATATGTGTGGGGCTCTATTCCCAGTCAGCGCTGAACTCTTCGTCATATTATTTCTAGTTCAAACGTGCTCACATGTCGCTGCTGGTGCAACAAACCCATATTTAACGTTCATTTTCTCTAGAATATAACAGCGATAGGTACCGGGTTGGAGTCCTGGGAAGGAAAAAATTAGTGTTTCGTCTCGTCATTACAGTTAAAACATCTAGCTACTGCCGAGAAAATCCGATATGTCACAGTTGATTGTGCTTAGATATGTATCCGATTAGGTTCTGGGTTCGAATCCCTGTCCAACACAAAGCTTTACCTCACGGCGTTTCAAGTAAGTTACTTGTTAAGAAGCAATATTTAACTTCTCTCTTAGTTCGTTAACAGGTACTGGGTAGGAATTCGCGTCGGTTAAAAATGTTCGCGTTATGTAATTTAAAGTTGGTATTTGCTAATTGATACTGTCTAGAATCGTGCTATATCACTCTATGTATGCCTAATCATTAATGACTGTTAGTTTCCGCCAGTCACGAAATCTTTGCTTAGTCTACATGTCCTGGGTTTGAATCCATATGCTGAACGAGACGGTTCTTCGTGTCATTTGAAGTTCATACATATTCTCAACGAGCTGCGCGTGTCAACTTAAATTTTTAATGTAATTTTATGGTAAATAATAAGGAAGGTACGTTACTTTGAAGAGTAAATCATGAATACGAATAACTTACTACGTGCTTTACCTATCTGATGTAATAATGAGAGTGGTAACATTTCAGGTATGTCATTTACTGTAATAAATGTGAGCTTTCAAGCGTTAACGACAGTCATACCTGTGATAAGGTGTTCCCTGATATTTGTAGTATCGTAGTATTACTTTACATCTTGAGTTATTACGATACAGAGCAGTGTTTTCTAGTGGTGACTTGTTGGAACCATTTTCAATAGACAAACGACTGTACCAAGGCGCGATTAGAGGACCTGATAGACAGCTGCGTTATGTGGGTTGCATGCGAATCAGGCAAAATGCAATTCAGGTCGTTGGGATACTTTTGAGCATGATTGTACATGTAGATTGTTAATAACGCTCGTTCTATTTAAAAATCTTTAACAATTTTCGCACAAGAATTTTAAGGCATTACTTTTCAGCACACCGTTGTTACGTTGTTTTTAACGATGAAAAGCTAGTTGTGTGTCGTAGTGGGAGCAGCAATACTGCTAGCATTTTTTCTTAAACTTTATCGTCTCTCGTCGTATCCTTTTGTGAGATGACCCCTCTGCATAAAAGAGGCTATAAGGTTCATTAGCTGAATGGATTTTCACTGGTTCACCTGCAGCCACTCTTCTCGCTCATCACGACAAGGCTTCCCTGAAGACGTGTTCAAAATGCACATTGGCCCCTAGGGAAGCAATGAGGGGAATATCAGAATTATGACGCTTTCTCCCTTGGCCCTGGCTGGAAAACTGAAATTACTCTTTCGCCATTGTACTTAAGCCTCTGCACGCTTGAGATATACCCTTCGCATTGGAAATGGAGCCGAAATTTCCCATTTGTTCTAGTAAGGGCGTCTAACATGAGCACCATTCACGGCTTTATTACCGCAAACGTAGGTCGAATAGATTGCCGAAACGTTTCCCTGCTATGATACTCACTTTCTTTCTGAGACATGCAACGAAGAATCGAGCTTGATCTCACGTGGACCAATCAGTGTCCTTCCGTCGGGAGTGGCAGTATTTTTATCTATAATTATTCTTTATTCTCTTTCTTTAATCTGTACAGCCGTCACATCAGCATTACAATATACACATCTTGGAACTCAGTCACCGCACATAACATACCTTTTCCAGCTTAATGTCAAGTTTGGGCCTTTCTGTATATATTCAATACCAAATTTCTTCAATTTCCATAACAAGGCCTTCATATTTTTCCCTTTAAATAGTCCTTCTATATATTCACTTTATCCGTTTCTTGTGGTCTATTTTACTTCAAAAAACTGCCTCTTTTTTTCTCCGAAGATTTCTTTATGGTTATGTAATGAGACGCTGAAAGTGTAAGGCCAATTTTGCTATCTGGACAGCAAAATAGCTGCTGACATTACAGATGTGAAGGGAATGTAAATGCTGACTGGTAATACTAAGTAAAGCTATCCTGAAAAAGATAAATACTAATACAGATTAAAATATCAGGAATTCTTTTCTGAAAATATTTGTGTGGAGTGTAGTGCACATAGGTATGAAACAGAGGCGATGAGCTTTACAGACAAGAATAGAAACTTTTGAAATATTGTGCAGCAGAAGAATGGTGAAGATTCAATTGGCAGATCGATGACTGGTACAGACGTCCCGGCTACAATAGTGGAAATAAATATTGACTAAAACAAGGGGTCAAGCAATAGGCCACAACCTGAGTCACCAAGGAACAGTTAATGTGGTAATGGCGCGAAGTGTGGGGGATAAAAACTGTAGAGAGAGGCTGCACAACTGTAATTAGGTTAAATTTGATGTAAGTTGCAATAGGTAAGTAATTATACAGAGGAGAAACGACTTGCATTGGATAAACTACCTTGAGGAGAATCGTCTAACTAATCTTGGACAGAAGACCTGAACATGTTAATTTGATTAGATCATTGACTTAAGGGGGGAAACCACATTAGGAGGTTCCAAAAAATCCGATTTTTCATTGAATAAATCTGTAGCTTAACTAACCAAGAATACGCTGTCAAAATTTCAAAGCGAAATTCGCATTCGTATAGATTTTAAGAGCGTATAACCGAGTGCATATAGGTCACGTCCAGAAGAGAATGGGGTCTCGGCTCCGAAACATTCGAAAAACTAAAAAGCTTAGTGGAAAAGGCAAACTCACAGGGTAATTAGTGAAAAAGCTCAGCACTTATTGTGGCCTAGCCATTCGAAGACATATAGATAGTGTGCAAGATATGAAAAGAGCTATTATGGCGCCATACTCTCGTTTGATTTCCAAGGATGAAAATCCTCGACACGAGTATTGCCCAGAGGGAGAAGACTGCTGGTGCGAGTGGCAGAAGCGAACAGCCCTTGGAATGGAACATGAACCGCACCTTACTCCATTGCACCCAAACGTCCAGAAGAAAATTTTTCCAATATATGAAGATTTATGAAGGGATGAATTACTGCAGAGATGTTTAGGTGGCCACACACAAAATGCGAATGAGAGTTTTAATTCCACTATTTGGCAATTACCACCTAAACACTTGCACTCCGGACTAAAAGTCTTTGGATTGGCATCGTATTTAGCAGCAGGCTTATTCAATGAAGGAAATTCATCCCTTGTGATGGTCATGAATGAAGCAGGAATTCTAGTAGGTACGCAAAGCTTCAATTACGCCGAACAAATGGAGCGCGTGAGCCGGCGGAATCGACGTAGTTAATTGGAATCAAAGGCGGGTCGGAAAGCTCGGAAAGCACTGCAGCAAGCGCAAAACGAAGCCTGTGAGGAAGATGAAGGATTACCATATGGTACTGGTATCGCAGATTAGTCGGTAAGCATTTTACATTATTGTTCCTTGAATATCTACTTTCCGAGAATTTATTTTTCTAACGCGTTTATCTCGAAATTACTTTTTCACATTTGCGTTCAGTCTAACTCAAAAAGTATAAAACCTATCATTATGAAAATTGATAGTATTATTCATTATAAAATTACGAATTATATGAACAAACTTGTGAGATTATGTCATGATTTTAAGGGTATTTTTCTTTGCATAATTAGAGGAAAAAAATCGTGAAAATCGAAGTAAATTGTTCCAGAGCCTGAAAAATTTTACATTTTCATTATTTTCACCTCCACTGAGGTTCATATTCTTACAAAATAAGTTATTAATGGAAAATCAAAATCATTTGGATTTCAGATGAAAATCTGAATGGCTACACTGCACGCAATTGGAGAACTACACTCACAACCTTCAGCGGACATGACGGCATAACTTTGTTATTTTTTTGTTGAAATTATTCAAAAAAATTTACGAAAATTGTTCTAAATATGAATGAAATGATGTTAAAATTTGATTCAGTTCTAATCAATTCTTCCCACCCAAAAAATCCCAAAAAATCAGCGTCAAACAGCCTCCTAATGTGATTTCCCCCCTTAAGATCAGTTTCAATAGCTGTAACATATAACTGTTGTATTTTTATGGTTCTGAGGCTTGCTATAGGGGTGTGCACGAAAGCCATTAATGATTATTAAAAATTAAAAAAAAATATACAGGGTGTTACAAAAAGGTACGGCCAAACATTCAGGAAACATTCCTCACACACAAAGAAAGAAAATATGTTATGTGGACATGTGTCCGGAAACGCTTACTTTCCATGTTAGAGGTCAATTTATTACTTCTCTTCAAATCACATTAATCATGGAATGGAAGCACACAGCAACAGAACGTACCAGCGTGACTTCAAACACTTTGTTACAGGAAATGTTCAAAATGTCCTCCGTCAGCGAGGATACATGCATCCACCCTACGTCGCATGGAATCCCTGATGCGCTGATGCAGCCCTGGTGAGTGGCGTATTGTATCACAGCCGTCCACAATACGAGCACGAAGAGTCTCTACATTTGGTACCGGGGTTGCGTAGACAAGAGCTTTCAAATGCCCCATAAATGAAAGTCAAGAGGTTTGAGGTCAGGAGAGTGTGGAGGCCATGGAATTGGTCCGCCTCTACCAATCCATCGGTCACCGAATCTGTTGTTGAGAAGCATACGAACACTTCGACTGAAATGTGCAGGAGCTCCATCGTGCATGAACCACATGTTGTGTAGTACTTGTAAAGGCACATGTTCTAGCAGCGCAGGTAGAGTATCCCGTATGAAGTCACGATAACGTGCTCCATTGAGCATAGCTGGAAGAACATTTGGCCCAATCAAGACATCACCAACAATGCCTGCCCAAACGATCACAGAAAATCTATGTTGATGACGTGATTGCACAATTGCGAGCGGATTCTCGTCAGCCCACATATGTTGATTGTGAAAATTTACAATTTGATCACGTTGGAATGAAGCCTCATCCGTAAAGAGAACATTTGCACTGAAATGAGGATTGACACATTGTTGGATGAACCATACGCAGAAGTGTACCCGTGGAGGCCAATCAGCTGCTGATAGTGGCTGCACACGCTGTACATGGTACGGAAACAACTGGTTCTCCCGTAGAACTCTCCATACAGTGACGTGGTCAACGTTACCTTGTACAGCAGCAACTTCTCTGACGCTGACATTAGTGTTATCGTCAACTGCACGAAGAATTGCCTCGTCCATTGCAGGTGTCCTCGTCGTTCTAGGTCTTCCCCAGTCGCGAGTCATAGGCTGGAATATTCCGTGCTCCCTAAGACGCCGATCAATTGCTTCGAACGTCTTCCTGTCGGGACACCTTCGTTCTGGAAATCTGTCTCGATACAAACGTTCCGCGCCACGGCTATTGCCCCGTGCTAATCCATACATCAAATGGGCATCTGCCAACTCCGCATTTGTAACAATTTCACTGACTGCAAAACCACGTTCGTGATTAATACTAACCTGTTGATGCTAAGTACTGATGTGCTTGATGCTAGTACTGTGGAGCAATGAGTCGCATGTCAACACAAGCAACGAAGGCAACATTACCTTCCTTCAATTGGGCCAACTGGTGGTGAATCGGGGATGTACAGTACACACTGACGAAATTAAAATGAGCTCTAACATGGAAATTAAGCGTTTCCGGACACATGTCCACATAACATCTTTTCTTCATTTGTGTGTGAGGAATGTTTCCTGAAAGTTTGGCCGTACCCTTTTGTAACACCCTGTATGTAGGATCCAGCGAGAAACTACAAATTTAGCACCCAGACGCATGCTGAGTTTAAAGCCATGATCTTTTCTTTACGAAGCAGCAAAGCGACCCTGAGAACAAATCGCCATTAGCCCTTCTTCGCTTAAGTATCTCTAAAATGTTCAAGGAGTGACAATATAGTTGCATTAACAAGGCGAATAATACGTCTATGACAGCTAAATTGAGTTAGTCTTCTGATTCCAACTACCACTATCTTGACGAGACTTAAACCCTGATCATCTCTTTTCTTCGACCAATGTGTTGTACACCGAAGTGAGCCTCTTTTGCCTGTCACCAAATTTTCGTTGAATAACATTTTGTCTTTAATTCGGATGTTTGCTGGTCAATCGAAAGCATGTATTTGCCTTGCTTTTAAGCAGTTCTTTCTGGTGAATGTCGAAGAAAGCTGTGCGGCCAGACACCGAAAAATTTGCGTCACTGCTGTAGAATTATTGGAACTCGTGTAAAGGATTTCCTTTTAGTCTTGCGTAAAACGGTTAATCAGTAAGAGACAATGAGAAGGAAGTAACAGTGGGTGTCGATGAGTACAATGCTTCAGCTTACATCGCTCATTAGCGCTGTATAACACATTTGTATATCTTGTAATTATGCTCATAAGGTTTATCTCAATGAGTTTCAGTAATCTGATGAGTTTGGCAATAAAACATTTCGTAAACGAATCCCGCACATATTAATCTTAAGACACCCCAGAACCACCGTTCGTATGAGGCCGTAGTTCAATTGCGGCCAGTTTAAAATAATATTTTTACTTGTTGCACTCTCGAGAGAACGCTTCTCAAACTAATTTGTGGAAACTTGAATTCTGCTGTCTCCAGCTTAACAGTGAAGGAAGTATAATGCCGAACGTTCACTTAACAGAGAAAAGACGTTTTCTAAAATGTCTCAGACTTAATAAAGGTCGTTTGAGAAAATGGTAATCTGCAGTTTTTATGCAGCAGTAACATGAAATAGGCAACCTCCATAGATGACAACAGAAATTATCAATATATTCGATGCACTAGAGTTCAATATTAATTAAGGAAGTGAATACACGTATTCTCTACAGGATATCGGAAGCGTTACAGAAGAAGATGAAGCTTTGATAGCGTCATGTCATTTTGTCTGTGAACTAGTTGAAGAGCTGTGCTAACGTGCAGTTTCATTCCAGAGACGGAGCTGTGCAAATAACTGGAAGAGTGCTCAGCACCGGAGGACAGCCAGAAATTCGTTTCGCATCGCGTCCCAGCCGTGTTCTACAGCATTCAGACCTGGTGACTTTCACTGACCTCTGTCTTCAACGGTAACACATTGTAAACCCTCGTGGTGTTTGTAACATGCAGCTTGTGTATGTGCGCTTGTCTAGTGATGTCTCCGCAATGGAAGTCTCACGTCTAAGAATGATTAAAACGACCCTGCTACAACGTGCATCTAGCGCTGCCCATAAAACGTAGGATCGTGATGTGGTTTTACTTTACATCAAACCAATCATTCCAGTCGGGATGCTACTGGAATGAGTCACAAATTGAGTAACGTAAATGATTAAATCTCAAAAGATATATAAACATATTGAGTGTAGAAAAAAATTGTATAAATACGAAATACACAATGCCGGATTCTACCGTAAAAATGTGATTTCGAGATTGGCAGAACATGACTTTCTTTAGATCACGCCTCTCTTTTGTTAGACAGACCCGTTTGACTGATATTGATTAGGGGTGTGAAACGGAAGTCCTACACCGTGACTGGCGCTTTCGGGAAAAGATCAATGAGCAAGGAATTGGAACTCGACAAAATTACAGTGAATGCTTCGCAGCTTGTACAACTGGAGTGCGGAAGTCGCTTATTGAAGTTCGGACAGCAGTTGTACTTCACCGATTCTCCGTTGATTCTCTGCCACGTGGGGTAGCCGTACGATCTGGGGCGTCTTGTCACGGTTTGCGTGGCTCCCCCCGTCGGAGGTTCGAGCCCTCCCTCGGTCATGGGTGTGATTGTTGTCCTCAGCATAACATAGTCTATGTTAGATTAAGAAGTGCTTAAGCCTAGGGACTGATGACCTTAGTAGTTTGATCCCACAGTCCTTACCATTAATTTCCAAAAATGTTGCAATTCTCTGCTTACTCAGTGGACGCAACATGCCGTCCACAAACTTCTAGGATTTTCTACTGTGACTCGCACCAGCGAAGTCTCTAGGTCGATCCCTGGAGGGAAGTGTCTTGTATCGATACCCGCACGCCAGGCACCTGCTCCCTCCTGGACACGTAGCATCTACGTTTATGCTCAGAAGACGGATTCCAGCAGCCATTACAAAAAACAGTACCTCCCATTAGCCGGCCGGAGTGGCCGAGCGGTTCTAGGCGCTACAGTCTGGAACCGCGCGACCGCTACGGTCGCAGGTTCGAATCCTGCCTCGGGCATGGATGTGTGTGATGTTCTTTGGTTATTTAGGTTTAAGTAGTTCTAGGTTCTCGGGGACTGATGACCTCAGAAGTTGAGTCCCATAGTGCTCAGAGCCATTTGAACCATTTTTTGAACCTCCCATTAAATAAGTCATGAATCTGCCAGCCATTCACCTGAAGCCCATACTACTTTCAGAAGGTTTTCTGGAAGTTTCCATTTCCCGTCCGGCATCCTTAACACTCTGCCAATCAATAATATGTCACTGCTTTTTGGTGGGAAGCATACCGAAGCACCATCGGTGAGAAGATTCTTTGGGTGTCAGCTCGCAACCTTTGTGTGTGTCCCCATGCACTCATTCCTTTGCCATATTCCACTCTAAATGCTCTTTCGTTGTGTATGCTATTCTGAAATTTTTCTATCTCACCAGAGTGCAACCTCCTGCCCGAACTGTCCATGATACGGGCCTTCTGCGGCCTCCAGCGTTGTAAACTGCCATCTCTTCGCTCTGCTCTCTCTCAGGGCAGTAAATGTCCGCCCCTCTGGAACACGACAAATCTCTTCCCAGCCCCTCTTTAGCCACTAGTGGCGACTGAGAAATGCGTAGCCCGCACCACACTTTCTTTCAGTGCTCAGGTCTAATTAACTCCCAAGCATCCCGTACTTCAGTAACTGTTAGTACACTGCAGTAACCCGCATCAGCCAATGAAATGGATAATAATCCAATTGTGCATTGTAAGTAGTGGCACAAGATAAATATATATTCAACGGGATTTACAGAAAATTAAATGTATGGTGGAAAAGCTCGCCGTCTCACAATGTATACGAGACATTGATCCGTCACAGCATCTGAACGCTGATAGATGTTGTCATTGGCGAATAGGAAGTCCGCACTAATTGCATCTCTAATGAAGTACATCGTCTCCATATCTATGTGCTAGTAAGAAAACACTCTTAGTGACATAGAAAATGTTACACCATGAACGCCCACTCCGAAATTTTTTAAACTTCGTGCTGATGTTCATTAGCCAACGGGTATTTAATTAATTTTCATTCCATTCGCAACTGACGTCCATCATCGACGACAGTGTGAGGTGTTACCCTCAGATTATGGCGTTAGGGATCCATAATTCCCTCAAGGTATTCGTGGTGTGAATTGCAGTATGGGGTTTCATATTACTCTGCCAAAATATGTCATTTTGTACTTTCTCATCGTGCAGTGTACGTCGACAGAGCTTGGCATTTGATTTACTAGTAACCATTCAACAGTTATCAAAACAAACCTATTATGCTATCCAATAGCTGTGCAAACTATGCTTCAGTGAGTTGTAGAGGTGTGGGTCTCGAGGATCACTGCTTCCTGAAAACCATGGCCCAGCCCTCTACGCACACATTGGCGTTGATCTGACCGCCTCAAACTAAAGCACACACACACCACAGATGACGACTCTATAGCACCCAAATCTCTTTTGTCTGTGGTATGTAGTCAGTAGTAGGGGACAAATGGAAACAAGACATCTCAACACAGCTTCTGATAACCTTCAAATATACAGGGTGGTTCATTGATCGTGACTGGGCCAAATATCTCACGAAATAAGGGTCAAACGAAAAAACTACAAAGAACGAAACTTGTCTAGCTTGATGGGGGAAACCAGATGGCGCTGTAGTTGGTCCGCTAGATGGCGCTGCCAAAGGTCGAACGGATAGCAACTGCGTTTTTTTTTTTTTAATTGAAACCCCTATCTTTATTACATATTCTTGTAGTACGTAATGAAAAATGAATCTTTTAGTTGGGCCACTTTTTTCGCTTTGTGATCGATGGCGCTGTAATAGTCACAAACATATGACTCACAATTTTATACGAACAGTTGGTAACAGGTAGGTTTTTTAAATTAAAGTACAGAACGTAGGTATGTTTGAACATTTTATTTCGGTTGTTCCAATGTGATACATGTACCTTTGTGAACTTATCATTTCTGAGAACGCATGCTGTTACAACGTGATTACCTGTAAAAACCACATTAATGCAATAAATACTCAAAATGAAGTCCGCAACCTCAGTGCATTTGGCAATACGTATAACGACATTCCTCACAACAGCGACTAGTTCGCCTTCCGTAATGTTAACACAGGCATTGACAATGCGCTGACGCATGTTGTTAGGCGTTGTCGGTGGATCACGATAGCAAATATCCTTCAACTTTACCCACAGAAAGAAATCCGGGGACGTCAGATCCGGTGAACGTGCGGGCTATGGTATAGTGCTTCGACGACCAATCCACCTGTCATGAAATATGCTATTCAATACCGCTTCAACCGCATGCGAGCTATATGCCGGACATCTTTCATGTTGGAAGTACATCGCCATTCTGTCATGCGGTGAAACACCTTGTAGTAACGTCGGTAGAACATTACGTTGGAAATCAGCATACATTGCACAATTTAGATTCCCATCGATAAAATGGGGCCAATTATCCTTCCTCCCGTAATGCCGCACCATACATTAACCCGCCAAGGTGTTCCACTTGTCGCAGCCATCGTGGATTTTCCGTTGCCCAATAGTGCATATTATGCCGGTTTACGTTACAGCTGTTGGTGAATGACGCTTCGTTGCTAAATAGAACGCGTGCAAAAAATTTGTCATCGTCCTTTAATTTGTTTTATGCCTAGTGGCAGAACTGTACACGACGTTCTTATCTTGTGACCAGTGGCAGAAGTGTACACGACGTTCAAAGTTGTCGCCATGCAATTCCTGGTGCATAGAAATATGGTACGGGTGCAATAGATGTTGATGTAGCATTCTCAACACCGACGTTTTTGAGATTCCCGATTCTCGCGTAATTTGTCTGCTACTGATGTGCGGATTAGCCGCGACAGCAGCTAAAACACCTACTTGGACATCATTATTTGTTGCAGGTCGTGGTTCGCGTTTCACATGTTGCTGAACACTTCCTGTTTCCTTAAAAACGTAACTACACGGCGAACGGTCCGGACACTTGGATGACGTCGTCCAGGATACCGAGCAGCATACATAGCACACGCCCGTTGGGTATTTTGATCACAACAGAGCCATATATCAACTTGATAGCGAGCTTTTCTGATATTGGTAAACGGTCCATTTTAACACGGTTAATGTATCACGAAGCAAATACCGTCCGCACTGGCGGAATGTTACGTGATACCTCGTACTTATAAGTTTGTGACTATTACAGCGCCAGCTATCACAAAGCGAAAAAAGTGGTCCAACTAAAACATTCATATTTATTTACGTACTACACGAAAATGTAATAAAAATGGGGTTTCCTAATTAAAAAAAACGCAGTTGATATCCGTTTGACCTATGGCAGCGCCATCTAGCGGGCCAGCTATAGCGCCATATGGTTTCCCCCTTCAAGCTATACGAGTTTCGTTCTTTGTAGTTTATTCGTTTGATGCTTGTTTTGTGAGATGTTTGGCCCGGTCACTATCAATGTACCACCCTGTATACATGATTTCATGTGAGATAATGAATTTACTCAGCTTGAAAGGTAAAATGTAGGCTCTGTCACACACATTCCAAAAACACTGGTTTAATGCACTTCGAAAGTATAGTAGACCTTCATCTTCACTCAAGAATCCTCCCTGTATGGGAAGCAAACGTTTATCCACATCTTGTCCTCGCAGTGGCATCATTAAGGTAAGTAACATAAAAGTTTAAATAATTTTTTTTAGGGTAATCCGTTTTTAAAGTGGTCTAGACAGCGTAAAATAATTTCTTCTAGCCCCATATAGATTTCTAACCCTATACAACAATCCTGAAACTTTGTACTTGAGAATTTTTGATAGATATGAAAATACTTACAGAATTTAAAACGAATAATTTGGGTGCATACAACAGATAACCGTATGGAAGTGAAAGATTAATGCGTCAACTACAGGGTGGCACACGAAATGTGTTACCATTTTGTTTTTGATTATAAACTTTACTGTCAAAACAATCTGAAAGGAACATATACTACAATGAAGAGCTGTCCATGGAGATTAGTTATAACTCAGTACATGCTCAATATGTCCACCATTTTGTTTCCTAAATTCTTTCAAACGAACACTGAAGTTAGTGATTACCCTACGGCACATGTCTTCCATAATTTCACTGCAAGCTTGAAGAATAAGTCTTCTGAGCTCCATTAAATCAAGTGGACATTTCGGGAAATTTTTTTTCCTTTAGCTACGCCCAAAGAAAAAAGTCACATGGATTGAGGTCTGGACTATTGGGGGGCCAATTTTGTCCGTCATTGAAGAGACCTGGAAACCTGAGTGCAATGATCCGCATGTCGAAATGCTCGTGTAAAAACTTCAACACAGTGTTTGCAGTATGTGGCCTTGCTCCATCTTGCATGAACCACTGTTTGTTGAAGGGCAAGGTAGTAGCAAGAAGCTTTGGAATGAAGCTATTGCAAAGCATGCTCAAATAACGCTCGTTGTTCACAGTTTCCTCAAAGAAAAAGGGTCCAGTAAGTCCGTGACTGGAAATTGCTGCCCACGTTGTAATCCCCAGAGAATAATGCTGTCGTTCATGAAGCATTTGTGGGTTTTCAGTGGCCCAAAAGCGTACATTTGTACATTTTGTTTGTTAACCACACCGTCTAAATGAAAATGCGCCTCGTCTGAAAACCAAACGTTGTTGAGAGTATCTTCCTATCCTCCGCCCACTGAGCAAACAGTAGTCTCTGCTGCTTATTTTCTTCAGTGAGCTTCTGTGCACAGGTCATCTTGCATGGGTACATATGGAGGTCACTTTTAAGAATGCGTTGAAGGAGCGTCTGGATATTCCCAGTTGCATTGCTGCCTTTCTACACGATTTCCCGGGACTTCTCTGTACAGCAACTCGTACCGCTTCAATATTCTCCGGCGAACGAACAGGCTTAGGTTCAAATGGCTCCGAGCACTGTGCGACTTAACTTCTGAGGTCATCAGTCGCCTAGAACTTAGAACTATTTTAACCTAAGGACATCACACACATCCATGCCCGAGGCAGGATTCGAACCTGCGACCGTAGCGGTCACGCGGTTCCACACTGAAGCGCCTAGAACCGCACGGCCACACTGGCCGGCAACAGGCATAGGCCGAGGTCGCTTTGCTTCCAATACTGTTCCCTCCTGTACAAATTTATCGTACAACCTGTGGATGGTCTTCTTGCAAGCGACCCACCGTGTGTTAAACTGTTATCGGAAACGCCTCTGATTCACAACAAGGCTTTTCGTTTCATGAAAAAGTAACACAATGGCCGATCGTTGCTGTGTCGTCAGTCTTCCATTGTCAGCCATTGCTGCTTACTGGTCTCCTAGCGGCAGTATCGTGAATTATAAGGTTACTCGCTAATTTCATAAGTTTCCTTAATGACTCTATCCCGATGGTTGGAAGTGCATGCTGGTATCCCCATATTGTTGTATTCCATAGGATGACCGATGTCAAGACAATGTTCTGCAATGGCAGATTAGCTCGGCTGTTGTAAGTGTATTGTCGTTTAAGCTCAGTAAGCCGGCCTTACACAGTCTTGATAGTCTGAACAATGTGTGACATGCCACAACTGCAAGGAATACGGAGTGACATTCCGCTTAAGCCCGCCACTACCAATAGCTTCTGACGTCGGTCGTCTTTGGTATGTGATGGCGCTAGTGTTTACAGTCTATGTGTTATCTTTTCGGAGTATCTGTGAAAATCGAGGTTTTAGATTCGCTAGCAAGCTCTTCTCTGTTGCTGTTTTGCGTTGAAAAAGGCAGGGTGTACTCCTGTCGAAATGTCGTTTAAGCTCAGTAAGCCGGCCTTACACAGTCTTGACAGTCTGAACAATGTGTGACATGCCACAACTGCAAGGAATACGGAGTGACACCCCGCTTAAGCCCACCACTACCAATAACTTCTGACGTCGGTCGTCTTTGGTTTGTGATGGCGCTAGTGGTTTACAGTGTGTGTGTGTGTGTTATCTTTTAGGAGTATCTGTGAAAACAGAGGTTTTAGATTCGCTAGCAAGCGCTTCTCTGTTGCTGTTTTGCGTTGAAAATGGCAGGGTGTACTCCTGTCGAAATGTCGGCATTTGTTGACGACATCTCCCGGCTGCACTCCAGTCAGTTATTTGGGTTAGTATTGCACTGTCATCGAGTTCGCTATATTGAAAGTTTCAAGTCTCTAGCTCATGGTGAAGTGATAATACTAAAAAAAGTACCCTCCGCTACGCGTCAGACAAGTAAAACTAGGTAAAACTGCATTATCTCCCAGTTGTGAGCAGTGTTGGATATTTCACGTCTGTAGTTCATCGGGATGACAGTTTAAATTCAGTTGCAAAATTTGTACCGAACAAATGAACAGGAAAACGACCTAATAAAAATAATTAAAAATAATAAAGAAAGGACATAAGGTCTTTCTTTCATGCTAGAGGGTGGTTTTCCCCGGCGGAGGAGAGGCACGAATTTCAAACACTGAGTCGCTTTCAAATGGTTCAAATGGCTCTGAGCACTATGGGATTTAAAATCTGAGGTCATCAGTCCCCTAGAACTTAGAGCTACTTAAACCTAACCAACCTAAGGACATCACACACATCCACGCCCGAGACAGCATTCGAACCTGCGAGAGATGTGATTGATGTATCACTACTACGAGGGACACCTGACCATGGGAAGTCGAAGGAATAACTGGTTCAACAGCTGAGGTGAAACTGGTATTCCGTGGTTGTGCGCCGGCATAAATACTGTCGCTGCGCATGGATACGGCGGAGCTGATGGCGGACACATGACATCGTGTAGGAATATAGTACCCGCGATTCAGCACCAAAGTTATGGAAGTGCGATTTGCTGGCAGCGGAGTGGGTGCCTCTCGAGGTGGCTGGCAGACACCCCAAGGATAACAAGTCGTCGTGTTGTTGTTGTTGTTGTTGTTTCCCGGAACATTTACCAGATTACAAGACGTGGGCGGTCAGTGTTTGGTTTGCAGGTGCTTCTGCTTATTGTGGCAGACGATTACCTGAAACGTGGCCACCATGGGACACAATTGTGTTGTAGGTAGGTTGCAGGTAGCTGTCTTGTAGAAGAGACATAGGAGGTTATTCCCCAAGTTGTTGTGATATTGAGCCTTATAAAAATAAACCCTTTAATGCGTAGTGTAGCTGATCAGCTACAGACTTCATTTCTTCGATGTATCCTATACTTAGCAACATTTTGTGACAAATTCGTCATGTAGTTAAGTGTATACACTCTACTGCAGCTGCTAGTAGTTCTTCATAGCGATTGTAAATGGCAGGATGAACTGAACCAGTTCGACCATCAGCTGAGTGGATGTAATGCCGCGCGTGTGTTTTGGTTGAAAGTAGAGACTTTTTTTGCGTTTGTGCACTGATTTGTGGGTTTCAGAATTACTTTTTTATTTTGAAAACGTAAGTAGATATGGTTTAGACAGTGAATTCTAGTATCTTTACGATAGATTTGAAATTAGGTCCGTTTTTGTGTGTAGCGATTGTCAACAATAATGCTTTGTTAATTTAATTAATAACTTTTCAATATTTTTTTCGTAATGTAGGCGCTATAAACTAAACGTAGTAATATTTACAGCTTGAAATAAAAAACCTTGCATTTAAGAGTTAACTATATTAGTACGAGATAATCCTAAAATATGATGAGACCCTCCATATTTTTTAATTTGTTTTGTTAATTACTGAATGTGGGTGCAGTGATTAGTTTCTTGAGCAATATCCACTGCTTCGTTCTCACTATCTGATCAGAAGTATCCAGGCACCTATTAGTGGTCATTGATATAGACTGAGTCCATCCGTCTGCTTTACGACGACTTCGACTCTTCTAGGGACACTTTGAACGAGGTGTCTGAATGTCTTGGCAGGAATGACAGTACATTCTTCCTCAAGAGACGAAAACAGGGAAGGTAGTGATTTTGGACGGTCAGGTCTGCTGTGAAGTCGATGTTCTAACTAATTCCAAAGGTATTACATTGAGTTCAGGTCGGGATTCTGGACAGGCCAGACCATTTGTTGTCCACAAACAATTGCCTCAGAGAGGTTGCCTTATGGCAGGACGCATTGTCATGCTGACACATATCATCACCGTTTCCAAACTAGTTTTCTACTGTACCCAGTTCTGCAACATAGACTACTGGCCATTAAAATTGCTACACCACGAAGATGACGTGCTACAGACGCGAAATATAACCGACAGTAAAAAGATGCTGTGATATACAAATGATTAGCTTTTCATTCACACAAGTTTGGCACCGGTGGCGACACCTACAGCGTGCTGACAAGAGGCAAGTTTCTAACCGATTTCTCATACACAAACACAGTTGACCGGCGTTGCCTGGTGAAACGTTGTTTTGATGCCTCGTGGAAGGAGAAGAAATGCCTACAATAACGTTTCCGACTTTGATAAAGGTCGGATTGTAGCCTATCGCGATTGCGGTTTATCGTATCGCGACATTGCTGTTCGCGTTGGCCGGGATCCAATGACTGTTAGCAGAACATGGAATCGGTGAGTTCAGGAGGGTAATACGGAACGCCGTGCTGGATCTCAACGGCCTCGTATCACTAGCAGTCGAGATGAATGGCATCTTATCCGCATGGCTGTAAAGGATCGCACAGCCACGTCTCGATCCATGAGTCAACAGACGGGGACGTTTTCAAGACAACAACCACGAATTGTTCGACGAAGTTTGCAGCAGCATGGACTGTCAGCTCGGAGACAATGGCTGTGGTTACCCTTGACGCTGCATCACAGACAGAAGCGCCCGTGGTGGTGTACTCAACGACGAACCTGGGTGCACGAATGGCAAAACGTCATTTTTTCGGATGAATCCAGGTTTTGTTTACAGAATCAAGATGGTCGCATCCGTGTTTGCGACATCGCGGTGGACGCACATTGGAAGTGAGTTTTCGTCATCGCCATACTGGCGTACCACCTGGCGTGATGGTATGGGGTGCCATTGGTTACACGTCTCGGTCACCTCTTGTCCGCACTGACGGCACTTTGAACAGTGGACGTTATATTTCAGATGTGTTACGACCCGTGGCTCTACCCCTCATTCGATCCTTGCGAAACCCTACATTTCAGCAGTATAATGCACGACCGCATGTATCATGTCCAATATGGGCCTTTCTGGATACAGAAAATGTTTGACTGCTGCCCTGGCCAGCACATTATCCAAATCTCTCACCAACTGAAAACGTCTGGTCAATGGCGGCCGAGCAACTGGCTCGTCACAATACGCCAGTCACTACTCTTGATGAACTGTGGTATCGTGTTGAAGCTGCATGGGCAGCTGTACCTGTACACGCCATCCAAACTCTGTTTGACTCAATGCCCAGGCGTATCAAGGTTGTTATTACGGAGAGAGGTGGTTGTTCTGGGTACTGATTTCTCAGGATCTATGCACCCAAATTGTGTGAAAATGTAATCACATGTCATTTCTAGTATAATATATTTGTCCAAAGAATACCCGTTTATCGTCTGCATTTCTTCTTGGTGTAGCAATTTTAATAGCCAGTAGTGTATGTCCATGTCCTACTGAATTCAGCGTTTTCTTAAGTACAATAAGGGGATCACATTATAGCCACTAAAAACATCGCCATACCTTAACGCTGCCTCCATCTTAGTTTAGTATCGGCACTACACCTGATGACAGGTTATGTTCTCCAGCTGTTCGCCAGACCCAAACTACTCCATTAGACTGCCATAAGGTATAGAGTGATACATCATTCCACTTGTTTCCGGTCTTTCACTGTCTTGCGGCGTCGCTCTTTACAGCGCCTCAAGCATCGCTTAGCACTGATTCATGAGGAGCTGCTCGCCATTGCACTCCATTCTTCTTAACTCCCTACGCGCAATGACTAAATTAGGAGGACTGTTGTTAGCATTTTGGAGTTAACGAGTGTTTCCTTCCGCCGACTTCATGCCATGTTTTACAACTACCCTGGCAAACGCTTGGCGATCCCTGACCAACAGTAAATGAGGTCGTCCTCTTTTTGATTCTTCCTGTGGTAGCTGGTTCACGTTCGTAGTTGGCTCACGTTCCACTTCACAGTATAGTCAGCAACATCCTTTAGAAGGGTTGAAAAGTTCCTAATGGGTTTGCTACTCAGGTGTTTAATGGTTCTTTATTTACGTTACCATTACGGCACTCCAAAAAAAATGGTTCAAATGGCTCTGAGCACTATGGGACTTAACAGCCGTGGTCATCAGTCCCCTAGAACTTAGAACTACTTAAACCTAACTAACCTAAGGACATCACACACATCCATGCCCGAGTCAGGGTTCGAACCTGCGACCGTAGCAGTCGCGCGGTTCCGGACTGCGCGCCTAGAACCGCGAGACCACCGCGGCCGGCACGGCACTCCAACCACAGTTCTCGACACCAGTAATATCGTACTACTTTTCGGCGAAGTAACAGACATTTTTGTGACAATATTCACATTTGGTTTTATTAATGTATAGGTACTCCGATGTATCGATATATTACGGTGATATGGTTCTTGTGTGTATTTGTTTCTGTGAGACTGTCATAATCTTTGACTTATTTGTAACAGTTTTGGCGCGAATGCCCACAGAGCAGTCTTTGTTTCACTTTGCAGAAGTTAAGTTGTTATTTCGCTTTGTAAAAGAACAGTCAAGTCTTGTGTTTGGTTAAAGTGGAAATTAAATATATGAAGATTGATACAAAACTGTTTTCTTGATGATGTGACAATTAAGAAGAAGTATATGTGAATTTACAAGAAGTTTAATAAAAATGTGGATCGTGAACACCAAGTCAAATTTATTTCTACCATACCAGTGTTCTGATCTGGGATTGTTTGATCATTAAGAATTTCCTGAAAAACGCATTTGTTAGGTCTTCAAATATTGCTAAAATACAGATCTGGACCTTCTAGCAGTCAAAGTGGAATCACCCTAGAATCAACAAGATGAGCCATAACAACTTCGACGAAATCTACGTGGGAATCCATTCAAGATAAGTGCCAAAATTAATGACTTCTTTACAGTGACTTCATTATTTCCGTTCTGACGATACCATCCACAGTCAATAACGTTGTTGTTGCCCGATAAAGCGAACATATGCTGCATGAGCAACATTATTAATCTGATTTCTAACCTACTTTGCAAGTGGTGGCATTGTTAGAGGTGTCATCCAATGACTAGACCACATCGAAGGCAATGGGTTCTGCTGACCGACGTACTCCATTGTCACCGCTTCTCTGCTGGCAACACAATACTCTCCGTGCCCTTTTGTACTGGCGGGTCCGCATATCGTGATCTGTAGTGGTCAGTTCCTCATTCCATAGACTTTTCCGGATACTTTTGATCAGGTAGTGTACACTGATAAATGCACCATACTTTACCAGAAAACGAGCATTTTAGAATGACGCTCTCTGCGATGTATAAACCGCAACAACCAATAGTAACACTAGTGTTGCCCAACAGCTTCAGTGAGCGACCATTAGTTTGTAACGTCTCCTTTTGAGTTTGTGCGCAGCTGCGAGAGCGAACGCTACAGACACAGCAGTCTGAGCAGCCAAACCTCGCAAAATTTTCCACAGATTTCACAATGTGGGCCCATTCATCGGCAGTCCATGCTCCCAGCCACGCAGCCACTCCAAACGCGGGCGTCAGTGTTGTGATGTTAACGGCTGCCTCAGCATGGAGCGGCTGCTGTTAGTTTCCGACGAACTGCTCGGTATGACAAAGAAAGTTTCAGGAAGTCCATTACGTGTTCTTGGATGGCAGGCACGGATGTGAAGAGGTTACTAATGTGTGTGCTTGGTGTAAAATTCGTCAATACTGCCTTGTGGTGGTCAGATGTGGAGGACAGGAACCTTGAGTAAGAGTACGCCTGCCCACACGTTCCCATGCGTTCCTACACCGAGCCTCTGCCACATTCAAATATCTCGGAGATTTGCATAACTCACTGCATGATTCGACCAGCCAGCCCAATGGATGCTCAAAGCGAGTTCCTTCCAAACAATCGCTGACTCACACGAGTGCACAGAATCTTCGTGTCTATCACAGTGGTCGCTCAATACGTGACGCTGTTTATTGTCTTTATATACGTTACGACAGTTAGTAAAAAGACTGAACACAAATACCTTTACTTCGTTCTCGGAATCGTTCAACCTGTCTTAAAGAATTGCAACTCCAATCTTCTACGTACACGTGGTTAAGGAGTATGTTTACGAAGCTAGATTGACATCAGTCCATGTCTGCTGGGTGCTTCCATTTCTTTTTCATTCTGTGTAATAAAACTTTTTGTCGTTTCACTGTGCATTGTGGGTGAGAATCAGGAAGGAAAGAATCGAATGGTATGTGAAACTAGGAGGAGAGATCCAGCCTCGTTGATTGCGTCTCTTGCTGATGAGGTGAAGCGGTAGTGCGATTGCGGAAATCCGGCGGCAGTGATAAGTAGTACGGAACGAAGCAAGCATCTCCAGCGTTGGCCAGTCGATTCGAAGTGCCCTTCCTCCTAAACGCGTACGGTCTCGACCACGCTTCCTGCAGCAGAACAGGTGCAGCCAAATTACGAGATGACGAGCAAATGAGTGTCATTTCTATCACTAACAGTCTCGAGTCAGATGATGGATTTTATCATTGCTTATGTATTTTGAGAGCAAAAATTCAAGTTGCACACAAATGACGGCTACGAACGACCGAGACTAGTCTGTTTGTTACTTTGTAGAAGACTAGTTACGAAGACACTTCACACACAATTCACAGGTTTTGACCTGTTCAGCAGACAAAGCACTGACAGTGTTCTTTGAAATCATATAAAATTACATAATATGGAAGAGCAGATAAAAATGTAATAACAGTAATGGAAATTCGTGGATAGGCAAATGCGTAAAATACCTATAGAGGACTAGTGCGTGGTGCACAGAAACACGTAATCCAAAACAGTTCAAAGCCGGCCGAAGTGGCCGTGCGGTTAAAGGCGCTGCAGTCTGGAACCGCAAGACCGCTACGGTCGCAGGTTCGAATCCTGCCTCGGGCATGGATGTTTGTGATGTCCTTAGGTTAGTTAGGTTTAACTAGTTCTAAGTTCTAGGGGACTAATGACCTCAGCAGTTGAGTCCCATAGTGCTCAGAGCCATTTGAACCATTTTGAAACAGTTCAAACTATCTTTCGAGCACTCTTGCTGGTTTTCTAGCAAGATTACAGACATTCACACACATGGCCACACATTCACCCAACTGTACACACTTGTGGAAGTGGCGTGTATCGATTGTCGAATGTAGTTGCCTTGGTAGACACCACCAGACACGATGTAAGTCACTGTGGATGCGATGACCTAATACAACATCCCCCAAGCCCATCGTCTCGCGGCGATCGAATACTGCCTTTCACAACGTCCTCCTGACAGCACACCCATAATCTCTTTCGTAATCCTCTCAGCCAACAGCGCCCTGACGCACAGTTATCTCAGTTTCGAAGATCACATTTATAAACAAATCCGTGGTACGGCCATGGGTACTCACAGGGCAACATCATTTTCCAGTTTATTTATGGCGTATCCAATCAACACCTAACCCATTGTATGATTCAGTTTCAATGCTGATATTTTCATGATCTGGACTCATGGCAGAGATAACCTTTGCTGCTTCCTCCACTGTTATGATATACTCCAAAATCCATTTCACATGACCCTTATCAATCCAGTGAGCCACATTTCCTGATGTAGATCTCCACCTCTCACAAGGCTTCACAAACACGACCGTTCATATCATGTGCACCACTCAACAGTAACTCCACTTTGGCAGCTCTCACCCATTCCACTTCAGAATGTCAGTATTGGATGGTGCATCAGCTGTGGAAAGCAGGAGCTGTCGAAATATACCAGTAGCTACACCAGAGCCCTCATTTGCTGACAATACCCCATTCAGCTCATCCATTAACAGAGGCCCGGTGCAGTCTCCTCCTCTGACGCCAGTAGCGCTGTTAACCAGCCACCGATCAGTACTCCTCCAAACACCCGTTATCACACTGGCCACGAAAAAGCTCAACCACATCCTTCACCTGTGCTCTGACTACCCATCGTCGTGCGCTGAGGTGAGGGATATCATAACCAAAATCCTATCCACACCCCCAAATCTAGTATTCCGCCGCCCACCCAATCTAGAGAATGTCCTTGTCTATCCTTTCTCTAATCTTACTCCAAATCCTGAACCCCTTCTGCTCGATCCAGTTGCCAGACCTGTACTATAATCAGCCCCCTCCTACTGAACTCTAATCACAGATATCTCCTATCCACATGCCCAATAAAAGGCAGTGATACGCGTGAAGACAGGCATGTTATGTATCATCTATAGAGGAACTACTGTAAAGCATTTTATGTAGGCATGACACGTAATCAACTGTCCACTCGTATGACTGGCCGTCGTCAAGCGGTGACAAACCGCAAACTTCACCACGCATTTGCCGAATGAGTAGAATACTCCCTTCCAGCACAACTTTCTCTGAACAACGCAGGTAGGAACTGTTTCCCCAGTATATTCAACTTCTCGTAATCCCCTTGCCTAAAGTTCTCCTAACATGTGTCCCATTGCCTCACCTTACCTTTACTCTTCTCTGTTCTGTTCATACCACTGCTTCTCCATCCAGATCGTGTACTACCCACCGTCAACACGGATTCAGATAGTATCGTTCTTGTGAAACCATTTAGCTCTTTATTCTCACGGCATAATGAGTGCTAACTACAGAATATTTCAACTGATTCCGTATTTCTAGATTTCCAGAAGGCTGTACATACCGTTCCTCACCAGAGACTTCCTCTGCTGTTCCTGATCTACATAAACGATTTAGGATATAATTTTAGCAGTCCTCTTTGATTTTAACAAATGATACTTTCATTTACCGTCCAGTAAAGTCATCAGATCAAAACCAATTGTAAAAGGACATAGACACAATATCTGTATGCAGCGAGAAATGGCAATTTTCTCTCATTTCTCTCATTTAGGAAGTGTGTCACGTAATGCACGTGAGTGTGAAAAGCAATTCTTTAAATTTCGGTTATACGACAAATCATACAAATCCTAAGGTTGTTGACTAAACTAAATATCTAGGAATTACAACCACGAACAAGTTAAATT
This sequence comes from Schistocerca nitens, assembly GCF_023898315.1. Lineage (NCBI taxonomy): Eukaryota > Metazoa > Arthropoda > Insecta > Orthoptera > Acrididae > Schistocerca > Schistocerca nitens. The sequence goes on from NC_064618.1 coordinate 254,104,095, forward strand.
CGAACGAACACACGGTTCATGTTGTGGGGAACACAAACCAAAGACTACGTTTTATTGGCGGAACACTTAGAAGATGCAACAGGTCTACTAAAGAGACTGCCTGCACTACGCTCGTCTGCCCTCTGCTAGAGTACTGTTGTGCAGTATGGTACTTTTACAACATGGGATTGATGGAGGACATCGAAAAAGTCCAAAGAAGATCAGCTCGTATTATCCACAAACAGGGGAGAGAGTGTCACGTAGATGATTTGTGAGTTGGGGTGGCAACCATAAAAGAAAAGCGTTTCACATTGTAGCGAGATCTTTTCACGAAGTTTCAATCTTCAACGTTTTTCTTCAGCATGCAAAAATATTTTATTTTCACCAAAATACACAGGGAAAATGATCATTGTAATAAAATGAGAGAAATCTGATCTCGTGCAGAAATATTTAAGTGTTAATTTTTCACGCACTATTAGAGAGTTCAATGGCAGAGAAATAGTCGGAGGGTGGTTCAAACAACACTCTGACATGCAGTTAAGTGTGAACTGCAGTAGTCATGTAAATGTAGATGAAGTGCTTTCTCCCACTGCTCTTCCTCCCCATTGTTCATATGAACATTCTCTCTCTCTCTCTCTCTCTCTCTCTCTCTCTCTCTATCCCTTTTTTCCACCATTTTTCCTTACTCTCTCTCCTACCTGTCTTCCACTTCGTCACCACCTTCCTCTCCTTTCGTCCACTCTCCCCCCCCCCTCACCCTTCACCCTCTCTGTATCATTTATATGTCTATCCTCTGAACTCCTTTCGTCTTGCTGTGCAGACGGTAAGTCGTCTGCTGAAAGATCTGCCACACACTACCCTGCTACTCCTTGCCCCGTGGTCCTTTCTTACCCTCTCTTCACCACCATTCACACAGACAACTAAATTCGATAACCGATATTGAATAATCAATCTCGCTGCAACTGCGAACGTGTACGTTGGGGTGTCTGTGCCGATGTGTGTTTGAACGCGTGAAATCTTCTTAGAAAAAGAGCACGAGACCTCGAAAGCTACTGTTACTTGTTTTCTGTTGCGTGTTTCTGTGTGTCCTTGATAGGTCTTTTGTCTTATTTTTCCTATGAAAAGATAATACGAGCAATAGAATAGGATCAGTGAAGTCAGTGGACTTTCTAAAGTAATCGTATATCTCCTAACAGACATTAACCTAGAAACAATTTGCACAGTTATCAATATGAGCAGATTACCACTAATGACAGTTGTTTATTACCAAACGTCATACAAATAGCTTGTATTGGTTTGTTTTGCCCGTTTGTGTAAACCTTGACCCGATCCATATCCCTGAGGACTCTCCTTGGTGATAAGATTATTGGAACACTTGCGTGGATGAGTTAATGAATGACCAAATGAATAACACGTTTACCTTACCGACAAGTATTTGCGTAGGAAGACACAGCGCAATATCCCCAATAGTTCCTGACGTAATACAGTGGTATTCTAGTGTCATATTGAACAGCAGTGTTGAAGTGTCACAGCTTGTCACGGAAGTATACCAGGGACGGTCTTTACGAGGGTTGCAGTATCCACTGTGCTTGGCAATTTGAATAACCGACGTAAGATATCAACGGAATGTGCATATATTTGGAAAAAGCCGAGTATATTTTTGTTCGCCCTTCTTTTATTTTATGCCTGACTTTATAGCCCACGCAGTAGGGGAAACGACGCAATAGCAGCGTGTGAAATATTCCCTTCCGCCAAATGTTACGAGTCTACGTGAAATTCAGCGTGCATGAAGTAATAACATATTTTCCTTCGCGTTCCATGATACATATACATGACGCCCCGGAAACTTACCGTATTTCTGGAGGGAATATTGCTGTTCATATGTAACTGGAAACGTAACATCAAAATATTATGTATTCGCAGTAGTTGCCCAGTCAGCTGCTTGACTAAACACAGCCAGACTATTGTTTATTTCTCTTTCCTATTAAAGGGATAAATGTTTTTAGTGTGCTCACGTATCGTCTACAGAAGGTGCTATCATTGCAGCCAGTGGACGTCACATTTCGAGTGGCGTTAGCAAATTGTTTCTTACAGCTGTTTATAGGAAACAACAGTTATCTAATTATCACATTGTTTACATATAATGCCATGTTTTCAAGAAAGATCACGTTTAACTGCAGGACCGGCAATGTGTGGGAATACAAAAATCCACGCGCGCAGGTGTACCGATCCAATCAACAGAAGTTTGTTGTTAATGTATGAGCTAGTATTTTCTACGATTTTGTGACCAAACGTTCCCTACTTGCTGAAACACTGAATGGAGTCGCGTACAAAATGGTCCTTCAACACGTAATTCCACAGTTCCTAGAATACAGAGTATGTGCTACTGAGAACAGGAAGGGGCGCTGGTGCACTTCGCACTCTATGTTAGGAACGATATTGAAGTACGCTTTGGACGCCTACTGGTTGTTCGCTTTTGTGCTCTTCCGTGTGCGAGACACGACGCCAATGGACTTATTCTTCTGTGGAGGGGGAGTGTGGAGGGACTCTATACTCGAACGTAACTGGTTGCTAGGATTATCGCAGCCTTGGAATTTGCACGCCAAACTCCTGGAATTCTTGAACGTGTAAGACAGTCGATGTTGCACCGTTTTACACTCTGCCATGATCGTGGTGATCGAAATGTTCAACAATAGCTGTAAGAGAGCAGTTTCGCGTTTGTTACATGATGCACACTGACAGAACAGATAGAACACACTGTGATAAATGTGTATGTATTTTGTCTGATGAATGTTGCACTACCCTGTTTTGCGTGTTGTACGCTTTGGTTATCACGTACTACAGACTTCTTCAATATTGCGAAGATATTTTCACAAAAACAAGAGTGACTGTGGTAACTAATGGAATAAATCATTATTCTGTAACGAGCCACTGTAGACCATGGGACCCTTATGTGGTATCACAGATCGATACCACCCCCACTGGTGACACATAGTTGGCAACAGAAACCCACGTTTCCAACTGACGCAGACAGCGGTAACGCTGAGACGCGGCGGATCCAATGATGTACGCCCGCTGGGTCACTGTTTCAGCGGCTCCGACTGTAAGTGCCCTCTGCAGCTCAATACAGGCGGCAGTTGCACAGCGAGTTTCCGTCGCTCCCTTCGGCAGTATTTAGTCTCAGTCAGCCTTCGACAGTTCGCTTGTGTATTAGCAATGGGAGCTTCACACTGCATCTCACTCTTTAGTTCCCTTCTTGTAGCAGCTGGTGATTGTTCTTTTGTAAAGTTTCTTCACAATGCTTGAAGAAAGCTACAAATTAAAAACTTACCTTTACTGTATTTACATGTTTGCGTATCATTTCTGCTCATGTCCTGCTTCCCTAAAGCAACAGCTGCTCAAGCGCTCTGTAGGCCACCTCTCCTTACTTTTGTGAAGATTCCTGCCTACATGGACTGTTGCAATCTCATACTGACACGCCAGTACGTCACATTTTACTAAGTTGCTTCGACACTGTTCAAAAGTACTGTGCCACTACGAAACAGTGCATTTACGTGGTAGTCGAAGTCGTCTTTACTAATGCACTCTGAGGAATAGTAATATAAATCACCTATTGTGGTTGGTCGACCGTCTTTCGGTACGTTGAGTGGAAGTATGGCTTGGAAATAAGCTGTACGACATGCTGTTGTGTGAACCCATAACGAGTCACTAAACCGTATCAACCTGTTGATCATGTACATCACTGTCCATCACTCTCAAATAGTAACATTAGACCGCGGTTCAAGTACCAAGTTGATAAATTATTTGGGTTGCTGAAATAAATAATTTTACTTAAAACTTGTAAAATAATTGCTTCCTGGTAACTTTATATATTGTATACTTATCGTAGAATTATCTAGCTGAACACATTCTTGTTAAATGCTCACAATACATCTTTAAACAGCAAAAGTAAGATGTATGCTATCACAAGTATTTCGGGTCATTCATTTGCTTTTCTAGCGGATAACGCAGACAAACCTGTGATTCACGAAGATGGGCAGCAGAGTTTTCAGTAGTTGCAGCTTCAGCAGACTGGAAAACTAAGCTGGCCCAGTAACGTGCTCTACGTATGTTGGTACTGCGAATGGTTGAGGCAAGGACAAACTATAGCCGTTATTTTATCCGATGACGCACAGTTCTACTGCATGGCTTCATAATGCTGGCATTCTCTTGGGTAAAATATTCCGGAGGTTAGTTCCTCATTCGGGTCTTCAGGCGGGTACTGCTAAGGATGATTGGGTCATCAGGAAACTGACCATCTACGCGTGGGAGAGCGAATTGTTGAACCGCTTGATTGGTTACGTGGGTTGGACTCTTTTAAAAGAAAGATAGAATGGAGTAGGGATGGGAAAAAACCCGACGGTTAGAACCGATACTAAAATTTTAGTCTTGAATAACCGGCTTTTCTCGGTATTTGTTTGGGCTCGGTTTAACAGGGTTTTTAATTTTTTACTAATAACCGGGTAAAAAAAACTGGCGTATCAATTTGTCACAGCAGCGATGTCAACATTTTTGGTCTTTAAATAAAAGGTTTTTAAAAACGAGTGATGTAAATTCATTAAATCTCCATTACTTCGAAGTATTGTGTTATTGTAGAAAATAGGAAAAAACGAATCACTGCTGTTTTAATAACAACGCCTACAGTTAGAAACGAGTAAAAAGAAATGATGTAAGAATTGTTACAAAACTGATGAGACAATAATGTACCTGTTGCTGTTTGATGTGGCCTTTTACATAATATGCATGTATGTCCAGTGTCCAAGACTGCCCATATCTAGTCTACACGGCAGTTTCCCACTGTCGTCTTCGGACATCGGTTCTATTGGAGAATGGCATCATCACTAGCTTGAAAGTATTTTACGAAGTGTGGTAGCAATGAATCACAACGCTCCATTTGCTTTAAAAGAGTCTAAAGGATTCAAAGGTTAGTAAACATCTACAACGTTGTCTGGAAGAGATAGAGAAAGTAAATTTGATTGTTATAATTATATTGAACTACTGTAAACATTGGCTCTACATACACATACATAGTCCGCATGCGCGGTGGAAAGTAACCTGTACCACTACTAGTCAATTCGTATCCTGTTCCACTCGCAAATAGCATGAGGGAAAAACGCCTGTCTAATGCCTCCATATGAGCCCTAATTGCTCGTATTTATCTTCGTGATACTTACGCGCAATGTGCGTGAGCCGTGGTAAGATAATTGCTATTTCGAAGAGCTCACCGCAGCGCGTTGTGTGAAGCAGTCTTTCTCCGTTTCTGGCGGTGGCGCCGCTGTGGCAGTCGCTGCTTTGGTGTCTCCCTCTGGTGGGAAAGCGGAAAGGTTGCCTCTTCACGTGCATTTAAGGGGCGCTATGAGCTCGCCATTTCCCGCCTGGATATCTGCTCCCACCAAATTCTATAATTCCCTCCAGATCCTTGAGCTTCATGCACTCCGCCTCACCTTCCGTATCCGCCTCCCGTCCCCCACGCGGATCCTCTATGATCTCATTCCTTTCCCCCATCTGCTCCTATTCCTCGAACGTATCCGCATCCTCTACCCTCACCCCCTGGTTGCTCCTCTCCTCTCCCATCCCCGCCCCTGCCACGTCTTCACCGTTGTGTCCCCCCTACCCTCCATCTCTACACCCTCCATCTCCTTTCCCAAGGTGGCTTCCGTCAACTCCCCCTCCCGGATGATGCCCTCTCTCCCTCCATTTATCCTTCCTATCAACTCTGATCCTCACTCCCCCTCCTTTCCTCTGTCCTTTCCCTGGGCTCCCTCATCCCCCCCCTTCCGTCCTGTTTTCTCCCCACTAAACCTCTCCCTCCCTCCCTTCTCCCCCCCAGTCCTTTTGTATTCCCCTCCTCTGCCTACCCCACTCCCTGTCGCGTCTGCCCCCCACCCCTCTTCTGGGTCCTCATCCTCCATCAGCTCCTTCCCCAGTTCCCCCCTTCGCTTTTACTCTCCTTTCCCCCCTTTCTTTTGTTTTCCCATCTTCTGTCCAGTTTCCCCCCACCTGCTCTCGACTGTGGTGTCACATTTGCCAACTTTTTAGTGCAGTGTTCCAGTGACTATTCAGTGTTGTTTGTCTTTCTCGTGTTGCGAACAGAAACCATGCTGTCGCTAGGTGTGAATTTTATGTCTTTTGCGAACAGAATCCAGACTGTCGCCGTGTTTTTTAATTGTCTATTGTTTTCCCTGTCTGCTTCGTATGTATTTTTATTAGCATCATCATCCCTCTGTTGTTGTTTTAAGTTCCACGATTTCTTTTCGCCTTGTTACTCTCTAAGTCTCCGATTTTATCGCCTGTTTTGTTATTATTTGTTCTCTTGATCTTTGTCACAAAATCTGTCGGCTGAAGAGCGGCATACTAAGCTGCTGCCAGCCCGCCCCCTTTGGGGGGAATTGAAATTCAATAAAGGAAAGAAAAAAAAAAAACTCGCCACTTGGTCAGTCAGCCGGAGTGAGGCTAGGTCAGTCTCACGTCACCAGTTGCTGGTCTGTCTCTCGTTTGCATTTGTGCGGCAGTTAGTGTCTGTCGTCGGAGAGAGAGTGTGTCTGTCGTTTGGATCAAACCTTAGAGCCAGAAAATGAGTGTCTTGCCACTCCGCCAGTAACAGAACTCAGTTAGTGGTCGCCCGGTCGGGGCTGAGTTCCTGCATCTGAGACTGCGCGTTAGGCCGCCAGTTTGCTCGAATTGCTCGGGCAACGGCCTTAGGCGGTTGGATCAGTCGGTTGGTCGGTCGCGCACTGAGACACGAGATGACTTGTCCGCCTTGAGCGTCGAGTCCAGCGGGCAGCGCCGTATAGAAAGGGGTAGTGGCTTCGCGGTTGACACGAGGGCAACAGGAGTGAAACCACGACGTCGGGCTGGCCGGGGCGAGCTGCGACGCCGTGAGACGTGAGATCGGCGCGCCTTCCTGCGTCCGTTGAAGCGGCTGGCAGCGGACGGTTCGGGAGAGCGTTGAGAGTGCTGCGCCAAGCCTCCGCCAGAAATCGCAGTTTATTAGAAGTTAAGTGATTTGAGATATGTTGTTTCATTTACTTGTTAAATTCTACTTGTTTTCTTGGTGAGGTCACCAGCCGCTTTGTTTTGCGGTCGTCCCACCATTCTTCTCCGTTTGCCCACTCGCGGGAAGGTGATTATTTGTGAATTGGGTAGTCCGTTTTTCGCTTGTGGAGTTGAGGAGGGTTAGAGAAATCTGCCGTTCAGGTTGTTCAGTAATCCCCCTGTCAATCTGCCATAAGTTACTAGCTGCCTCTGTCATGTTTCTCTCATTCTGTGTTAACGAATTTATAGAATTAAGGTGTAAAGGCCGAATTCCTAAAATACGTTTTTTCTTGCCCATCATCTTGCGCGGCGGAATATGTGTAATGTAGAGCATTTTGTACATTTTATATCAGTCTGAATTTCATGGGTTTTATTTAAATAGTCATTTTTATAAAGTTGCCACCCTTACACCGCAAGAGTCCTTTTGAAAACAAATTGCACTTTCGGTGGCAAATAATCTCTTAGTGTGAGTGTTTGTACCATTTCCATCCCTCTTACGGGGTGCATCGTTAATGTGTTTGTGTGAGTTGTTAAAATGTTTAAAGTAATCTGGTGTGTTGCAGATTTGCACCAGTGTAGTCTTTCAGAGGTTGTTGTGAGCGGTCATAGACTACGGCCGTGTTGAAAGGGAGCGGCAACCTTCTCAGCCCGAAGGCTCATACTGTCAATATTGTTCTTTCTACCTCTAAATAAAATTGCAACTTGATATTTCGAGGGTGCTTTTCTGCTTATAAATTTTAAATCTGTTTTTGCAAAGGTTTTTATGAATAAAATTCCCATTTGTTAAAGGTAACTTCATTTTCATCAGTTACTCCCTGGTAACTACTTCGACGCTCACCTAGTGTGATTAAATGTATTAATGTTCTTGATGAATCGCTAGTAAATAAAGTAAAGTCACTAAGAAAATATTTTGAAAGTAAATTGACGGTTCAGTGTGTTGGAGGCTGTAGAATCGTTCTGCAGTCAGTTTCAAATGCCGGTTCTCTGATTTACTCAACAGTGTTTCTCGCAAAGAATGTAGCCTTCCCTCCAGGGATTCCCATTTGAGTTCCCGAAGTATCTCCGTAATGCTTACGTGCTGTTCGAACCTACCACTAACAAATCTAGCAGCCTGTCTCTGAATTGCTACGATGTCTTCCCTTAATCCGAACTGAGACGGACCCCAGATACTCGAGCAGTACTCAAGAATAGGTTGCACTAGCGTACTATACGCGAAGAACAGTGTGGCGTCAGTAGAAAGCGTATATGATCATTTACTTCCGATATGAATGACGTGTCTGAGTTTTGTTATCTAAACTGAAAACTAGCTTCCTTACTAAAATTCAAAATACCACGTGGTGCATTGTACAACCTTTAATTTAACGCTATCTCTCTCGTGTAATATTTGGCAATAAAATCTCCTAAGTGAATGTAGTGTGATAATTTTGACCATACACATATTGATTTGAATTGCGGTTTCTAACCAGAAAATCATTGGGTCGATATGGTTGCTCGTTGGGATACGTCCAGTGCGTCATTTTTTTAATAGTTTTTCGTTGCTGAGTTACACTGTTCGTTTTACTTGAGCAGGAAGAGGGCTACTGGGGTTTACTGAGACGCATGAGCACAAGAAAATTTTCCAGATCAGCGAAACAAAACCGTGCCGGCGTAACGGGAGTTTTGAGTTTCACTGATAACGGTTGGAACATGATTTGTTCAAATGTTCAAATGTGTGTGAAATCTTATGGGACTTAACTGCTAAGGTCATCAGTCCCTAAGCTTACACACTGCTTAACCTGAATTATCCTAAGGACAAACACACACATCCATGCCCGAGGGAGGACTCGAACCTCCGCCAGGACCAGCCGCACAGTCCATGACTGCAGCGCCTCAGACATCATTTGGGAAGTCTCTATGCTCAATGCGATGAGTCCTGCTGGAAAATAATAAAGAGAAAAAATCAATAGCTTTTGTAAGTGTTGTTAATTTTTCACTTTCAGTTGTACGTTTGGTACATTAAGAAACGTTTCGGTTTCCTTGGATCGTCTTCTAAACAGTGTAAAACTAAAAATATACGATGTCTTGTTCTACAAAAAGTAGAAAAGTGCTGCATGTAACTGTTGAGTTTAGCTATACAAAGTGTTTCAGAATAACGTTTTAAAAGTTTGGGGACACGATACAAGAAAAAAAGTCTAGTAAAATGCATACCTTAAGAGCTATGAGAACCTGTTAATCCTCTATACTGTGAATACACCTCTTCTGCGGCAAGCTCTTCGCTTTCCATGTTTTTTGAGGAGGTAGTATGGACCAAAACAAGAAATCAGTAGACATTGGCTCCAAAATGCATACCTTCATATTAAGGTACAGTGAAACACATATCTCTTGCTGAACAAGTGCTCGTAGCTCTCAAGTATGCATTTTAATGCCCTTGTTTACTAGGCATATTTGTCTAGTTTTGGAGTAAGGAAAATGGTTCAAATGGCTCTGAGCACTAATCGACTTAACTTCTGAGGTCATCAGTCGCCTAGAACTTAGAACTAACTAAACCTAACTAACCTAAGGACATCACACAAATCCATGCCCGAGGCAGGATTCGAACCTGCGACCGTAGCGGTCGCTCGGCTCCAGACTGCAGAGCCTAGAACCTTGGAGTAAGGAATCGGTCCTCAAATTTCTAAAACGTCATTTTAAACACTATGTATAGTTGCCTAAGTAGGCCGTCACTTCTGTATCGGAACTACACATAAGAATACTGCGGTCTGCTACGGTGGTCTGTTTTAAACAGGTATGGTGGAGACGCGGAAGGGGGTGGAAAAGGAGAAGAGGAGCAGGTAAAAAATATGGAGCGGAAGGGGTTGGGTGATGGGAAAGAGGGTAGTCAGAGGGAGTGGAAGGGATGTCATGAACGTAGCGGGCTTACGTTCTGTAACACATTACAGAAAATTGTGTAAGAAAGAGAGGGTTGTAAGAGGTCCATGACTAAGGAATTTGTTGCTAGCGCACTCGAGCAGATGTAATTTCGATGGATTTCTCACGCGATGCCTGCGATATGTAAGCTATAAGAGAATCTCAGACCAGAGAGCAGTTTTGTATGCAATAGCAACTGTGTCGCAGTAGGAGTAAATTGTAGCTTTCAGTCTGTTGTATGGAGTTGTCTGGGCCGGTCGTGGAGAGCGATGGCGGTGCCTGAGCGTTGTAGTATAAGGTAAAAGCAGCCTCGCGCATATGTACTGATGTTATATCAAGAACATGTAAATGTTTTTTTTAAAAAATCGCTTAGTAATAAACTTTCTTATAAAAATTAACTTTTGACAATCATTCATCTCAATTTAAAGAATTTACTAATTTATCCAATCCATGGTTATCCCCATTATTGTAAAGAAAAATCAGTTGTTTCTTTTAATATGTGGTGCCACCGCCAGACACCACACTTGCTAGGTGGTAGCCTTTAAATCGGCCGCGGTCCGTTAGTATACGTTGGACCCGCGTGTCGCCACTATCAGGGATTGCAGACCGAGCGCCGCCACACGGCAGGTCTAGTCTAGAGACACTCCCTAGCACTCGCTGCAGTTGTACAGCCGACTTTGCTAGCGATGGTTCACTGGCTACATACGCTCTCATTTGCAGAGACGACAGTTTAGCATAGCCTTCAGCTACGTCATTTGCTACGACCTAGTAAGTCGCCATATTCAGTTACTATGAATGTATTCTGATCAGATAATATTGTGAATCATGTACCGTCAAGAGCGAAGTTCATCATTAATGGATCAAAGTTAAGTATCAAACTAATTATGTCCGCTTTCTGAATTCAAATTCCTTGTCATGCTCCAGACCTCACGTCAGTATAGTTCTTCCCTCCTCACGCCAGCCTGCGTGAGCTAAAACGCGTGCATTTCGGCCTCCACTAGTAACACGGTGTTGGCTCTTCTGCCAACACAACATTATACTTGACAAATCTATCGACTAGCATTACACTACGCTGTGCCACAAAAATTTCTTATGGGCGCAGATATATATGCGTTATCCGGCGACCTTATTGAGGTAAGAATTTTCAATTTATTCAGTATGATCTTTCAGATCCATGAAGCAGCCCTGCTGAGGTCCAAAATTTACCAGTTTAGATTCACAGTCAGTTAATTATTGAAAGGTTATAAGTCAGCCACAATTTTATTGAGAGTTTAGTCACATTTTTATTATTGGTAGGTTACGGAATTTATCTGTTGGTAGGTTATACTAAATGTGAATGTTATACATAATTATTTTTACTTTGGGGAGGTTAACACTAAATGTGAATGCTATAAATATATTTTTAACTGTTGGGAGGTTACAGGCTCTTAAGCTAAAATTATAAAAAGTGGAATTATGTAAAAATTGTCGTTAAAATATTAAGAGTGTAGAAGAATGGAAGTAGGTTATAAACGGTAAGACATAAAATGAAAGAAAAAAATATCTAGAGGAACTACGAGAAGTAACTAAAATTAAATGAAGCGTCTTAAAATATTAAGTGTAACATTTTGTAAGCGTTAAACTATTGAATGTGTAGAATAGTAAAATTATGAATATAGAACTACGAAAAGCAACTAAAACTACAACGAAAGGGATGTGACAGAGTTAACTAAGTCGCTTCTGCTTGGTTTCGTTGTGCGACGCTGTGAAGTTGAAGTTCCTTAGCTTTAAGTCGAAATACTACGATGATATTCAAGAATGATGGAGCCACAGAAATGTTACATCACACTTAAAGGGGTATACTTTTCGATCCTTTCCGATTCTGCGCCTATCGCGAAACACAGGCTTGGCAGGAAAGTGCTCTTACGGCCCTTCTCGATGACAGAAATAAATCAGACCTGTTTGGAGTGAGTGCATACATAGGAAGCGAGTGGTGCAACGGCGGCGTGCTAAAAGCCTCGCTTGCACGTGTCGGACACGCCGGCGCGCGCTGCGGGCCCTTTAGGAGACAGAAAGGATGTGGTGTCCCCTTACAGGGCGAGCGCCTTCCCTTGAGGGCCCTCCCACGTCTCAGGAGCCCTACAGGCACAAGAGCAGACCGAGGTCGCTGACCCCGAACGAGTGTCTTCACTGCAACCGTCCCACCTGCGCATACACGTGTTACTATCGCGGTCGCTCCGACTGCGTCGGAATATTTTACCCAAAACGATGCTACCGTCGCGAAACCATGCAGCAGACCTGTGTGCCCTCTGATCAAATAACGGCTATAGTTTCCCCTTGCTTTGCCGTTCGAAGTACCAACATACTAGGGCATGTTTTTGGGTCAGATCAGTCATTTTCCCAGTCTACTGAACCTGAAACTAAGTGATCCAAAACTGCCCGATATTACCGTAAATGGTAAGGAAAACAGTGAAATACCGCTAGGTGTCTCCCCATATGTTCTCCCCAGTTCTCCCCATATGTCCTTTTTCAATCAGCGTGGCTGAACGATTTGGTTAGCTGTTGGTGAGCGTATTTCCGCTGTCGTATTTTCCTGAGTTAATGGTTTTGCAACAGCTGACATGAAATATCAGCGTGTTTGTATGAAACTTTGTTTTAATCTTGGGAAAATCGGTGCAGAAAGAGACAAGATGTTGATGCGAGCTTATGGAGAGAACTCTTTAGTCAGACACAGAGAGAAACATTGAAGAATCGGAAAACATCGATTGAAGATGACTGCCGTTCCTGTCGAGCTGCATCGTACCGGAACATGTTCGTAAACTGGGGGATTTGATTTATAAAACTGTGAGCAGACAGCTTCTAAAGATCAGCAGCAAAAATTGTGTGTGAAATCTTATGGATCTTAACTGCTAAGGTCATCAGTCTCTAAGCTTACACACTACATAACCTAAATTATCCTAAGGACAAACACACACACCCATGCCCGAGGGAGAACTCAAAGAACCTCCACCGGGACCAGCCGCACAGTCCATGAACTGCAGTGCCTAAGACCGCTCGGCTAATCCCGCGCTGCTGATCAGAAGCAACATAGTGTGGGAAGCTGCTGGGAACTGCTTTTTAGACAGTCCAGGCTTTCTTCCACAGGTTATCACTGGTAATGAAAGTTGAGTTTGTGGCTGTGACCCAGAAACTAAGCAACGGCAGTCGAAATGAAACAGCGTGGTTGAAAATGAATATCCTATACTTCTTACAGAAACTATGAAGAGCTCACACAAGAACAAAGAAACAGTAAAAGTGGACAGTAGCGACGTACACAAGGCTTTAGAGTTTTAGCAACCTACTTTATTTTTTACGTAAATCATTCGACAAAGACCTGCAGAGAGGAAGTAAAACAGGATACACAGATTAGTAGAAATAATTATGTTAATGTTCTTAGCTATACAGATTATGTACCACTTTTCGAGGAAAGTGAGGATGAGCTCCAACACGCAGTGCGTAAACTATATTAATTGGTGAAAAACAATATGACCTTCGGAACATTCGATATCAATTTAAAAAAATGGCTCATCATGATAAATACCCCACCCGCTCAGCTACAATAACAGCCCACTTGTGTAGGTCTCCAGCTTTCATTTTCTATGGTGTGAATGACAATGATATAGAAAATGAGATTAACAAATATCAACCAAAACACTGCAGAATAAAATACGGATGGAAACAAAATTAAAATTTTATAAAACCATGTCTACGTCTGTGCTGCTATTAGAAGTGAGTCGTGGTTCCTTAAAACATGAGATAAAAGTGAGACTCAAGCAGCAGAAAGGAGATATATCAGGAAAGGTATGGAAACATCATGTGAGGACTGATGAAAATTAAGAAACCACCACCAGCAAACAATGAATGTAAACAGAATCCACCGCCAGGCAGTGCTTTACTAGCCAAGGGGACGAAGGGGCTTAGAAAGACCGAGAGTGGATGGGTAGTGGAAACTGAAGACGGAATATACGCAAGCAACTAAACCTAAACCTTGAAGTGAAGAGAAAAAGAAGTAGAAGAACAACAAGAGTTACAGGACCATTCACAAAAAATTTCTTCCTCCTGTTCAGATGAGCAGTAATGACTTCTTTGGGGTATTTTAATACGTCTGAGGAAGGAGAAGAGAAGAAAATGTTCATGGAGGCCATACAAATGACTTGGTAATCCAGCATGGCAATGCACGGCTGCTTAAGGTCTACGTTATTCAGGAATTTTTTGACTAAAGGCAAAGTGATACTTGTTCCCCAACAGCGTTACTCACCTAAATTGTCTCCATAAGACTACTTCCTCTCTTGGATAGTTCTGCCACTTCCTGGTGCGTTTCGTAAAATATGCGAAATTGATTCGGTTGCAGTATTGTTAATGGAAGAAATCAAGTCTGTCCTTAAATTTAATGAAATCAAAGATATTGCTAAGAAAGTTTTCCGACACTGATTTATTTAGTACTGATACAGATACGGATAAGAATGAAAACTCACCTACTTCGAAAGGTATGATGATGATGATGGTTTAGCTATTTTGACTTATTTCAAGGAAAAATCCAGCAAACGCAGCCGGTTAGTGACCTTCAGTTTAGAGTAGAAATCATACTATCAAGCTAATTTGTTATTTCTTTTATTAATTTACTTTTTTATTTTAGGCATACAAATCTTTTTCCCTGTCTGTCTTAATATTTCTTTGGCAGATAACACTTTTTCACATCTGACAACAAAGTGCGTTTGAGAAAAAACTCTAGTTGAAGCATGGTTCGGATTGTATGTTAAACTGAGGCTCACTAGAAAGAGAGACTGTACTTCAGTTCTTAGATTAAGGGACATTGAAGCAAAGCACTTATACTATAAACATGAATAGTAAAGCACAGTTCAGATCAAATCGCACGTCAGTTATCAAATGGTTCAAATGGCTCTGAGCACTATGGGACTCGTCAGTCCCCTAGAACTTAGAACTACTTAAACCTAACTAACCTAAGGACATCACACACATCCATGCCCTAGGCAGGATTTGAAACTGCGACCATAGCAGTCGCGCAGTTCCGGGCTGAAGCGACTAGAACCACTCTGCCACCACGGCCGGCGCACGTCTGTCATCGTTCAGCTTTAGGAACACAATGCATGTAAGAAACCGTTTTGACTGACATACAATAAGAAGATAAATTAAAAAAGCAACAAATACATAATGAAGACATTCCGAAACGACCAGTGTACCATTCTCTGCTCCTTGTTACTTATCAGCGGGGGAACACAGTACGAAAAGAAAATTTAAAGCTAGGTCTAGTATCAGATTCCATATTTCCGTTGCAAAAAATTAGAGTTACAGGTTTTACCCAGTTCCTAACTCGAATCGTTTGACGCCTTAACACATGCCCGTTCATTCTTTCACAACGTTTTTCTTTATTTTACACATACTCCTTTCGTCGCCAGTTCTGTGGACAATCTCCTCATTTCATATCTAGTCTGTCCATCTAATCCGCAACATCGTTCTATGGTACTGTATCTCAGACACTTCGATTCTGTTCTTTTTCTGGTTTCCTCGCATTCGATGAGTCACTAGCATACATTGTAGAGATCCAAAAGCACCTTCTGAGAAATATCTTCCTCATATTAAGTCCTATGATAATCTTTTTTTTCCTGATTCGAGGCATATGGCCTCGGGATGGGAGATCCGCAGCTGTTCCGTACTGAGGAAATTGGATAATTTTTTTTTTTAATTTCGTCCGTCTCAGTTGCATTAATTTACAATTTTTGCAGCAGCGGTTACCGATTTCGGACTGACACGCCCATTCTCAAAACGGATACCTGAAACTACAAAACACATGCCTTAGAATAATGCTTACATCAGTATGCATGTCCTTATTACCGGTACTGCGTTGTTATTAACCGTAACTAGTCATACAGCATGATGCCAAAAGCCACGAATAGCTTCTGTGCCGAAAGTCGAATTGTGGGCAACAAGTACTCTCACTGATATTAGATTATGTGTTTTCTATTGCACCAGGCAGACACAAACAAACGAACAAATATTGCTTTTAGCAGCCAACATCGCACTTTGGTAGATGTTGCCCTTATACACACACACACACACACACACACACACACACACACATGCGGACATGGCTGCCTCATAGTTTTCTGTGGTGCTGCCGTATCCATTATCATTTATTGACTTTTTAAGAAAGAAAAAATACCTTGAGAACGAAAATGTGGTCCAGGTAGGCTGTAACATTTTTTCATTGTTTATGCGATTGGCCAGTTCGACCTTTGGTCATTTTCACTGACGTGTCTTAAGCTTTCAGCTTCATTTTACATCATAATATGTCGTTGATACATGTCGACAAAAATGTATGTTACGTCAATGCGTATGTGGCTCAAAAACAATATACTGTTGTACATGGTTACGTTTATTGTGTCGGCTAAAAGGCGTAACCATTACAATATGATATTGTTTTTGTGCCACATGCGCAGGGAAGATATATTGCTGTTGACGTGTGCCATATATATATATATCTCAAGAAAAATTAAGCTGGAAGCTTAAGATACGTTCTTGAAAATGACCGTAAGTCGAAAGTGGCCAATCGCATAAATAATAATAAAAGAATACAGCCTACCTGAACCATGCTTCCATTTAGAGAACGCATTGAGGCTTTGGAGCCCGGCAAAAACAAAATTTTAGAAAAAAAAATCGATTTTGCAACACAGGAAATTTTAACAATCTTGTGTTACAAAATAACGTAGCATGCAAATGATACAAAGGATACAAATCCAGGAGATGACGATATGGCGCGCCCTCCTGTGTGCAATCCTGTATTTTTAAAGCAGGGCGCAACACCAAAAATTTCTAGATTCCATACAGTGATTGTGTTAATATACACAGTCAATGCTAATATCTAAAATATTGCTTCTTATTGTATATTATCGGCGCACTAACTAGAAATAAAACAAGGTGAAAGACATAGAACAGTTATCTCTTTATATTAGTTTATTAGTGAAACCATTGGTAACAAACACATAGTTTCGCAGTAAATACATGTTCACAACACATCATTTCATTTTACATTATTACTGCAACCTTTGGTAACAAACACACAGCTTCGCAACAAATAAACATTACACAACACCATACTGAGCATCATCTAACGCAATCATCGTCCATGGGGCGAAGGCCGCACTCAAAGCCAAAACAAAGATTATATGCGTATAATCGTAGGTGAATGTGTTACATAAATACCAGGTATATATCATATAGGGCTACATTACGAAGGAGTCTATTACAAATAATATATGCCTTCACGACGCGTCTAAATAACTGATCATACATGTTTGAATAAGTCTATCAAGTAATTACGTACGCAGGCAACCTACGCGCTCCCAGTAATATTTCTTTCGCTCTGCAAAGGAATAGCCATAAGCATCGCTGACACGTAGAACATAGCACATTGTTCTGACGAAAGAGCACCGCATCATATACTCTTCTTTTGCCCACAAATGCCCTCTTTCCCTGTGCAAATCTGCTTCTAGTATCTTCCCAGCTTCGTCTAAAACGCGTAATTTTCCTTATAATTCAGCAGAATTCGTACACTTCTGAGCCTCAGTTTTGACGTCGCGTTTATCTCTGATGTCGTTCGTACTACTTCCCATTACTGTTATCTGTGATTTACTCTCAGTCCACATTCTACTCTCATAGACTGCGCATTCCTCACAAGAGGACGTGTAATTCTCCCTCTGTTCGGTTCATGCCGCGGGATGACTTTTTGTAGGAAGCCTTATAAAGAATTCTTGAGAAGATCCGTAGTTCTTAATGAAGTACGTACAAGAAATACAATTCGATCTCTTCGGAAAGCCACCAGACTTCCTCAGTGTAAACACTCAGATTGGAGACCTACTAAGAGGGAAGACACGATGGCTAATTGATGATTTGTTTGGACCCTTGCTCTGAGGCAGATCCATCTGTTTTCATACCGTGAAAGTCCACTGAATATTTCAGCTAACTTAGTCACCCCTGAAATCTCTGCACATCGTAAATTGTCACTTCCAGTCTGTAACGAACCATTAATAATTCTTAAATGGTCGTTTATTTTATAGCCATTTAGTGAGGCACAAATCTTGTCTGTTATTTACGGGACGTGCAGTACCATTCCAACAACAGAAGTGTGATTAATTAAACGGGCAGCTTTCCTAATATTAATGGAAGGCGTGGGCGCCCTTAATGAAATGTACTGCCACGGGCAGAGAAGTGGGCGCGGCAGCGACATCTGCTAGCGACTCCTCGTGATCCGCGGAAACTGCTGACTCCTAATTAAATGATGGCCAGCACGGCTAATTAACGCAGAGTTTCACTTACGCCGGATGAGACAAGGGCCACGTTCCACGAGCCCAAATTTTCCTGCTCGGTCACAAATTGGCTCCAAAATGCCACTGAATATATAATTTATAATGGGTGTCAGTTCTTACATATATTGCGATTACAGCACTGGAATATTCTAGAAACCTGCTATCGATATTTCATCAACAAGTACAGCACTACTCTGTAAAGTCTGACGACATCTTCGGGGAACTATCTCGGTTTCAGACAAAGCGTTGGATCAGGACAGCCGATATGAAACTTCTTCCTTTGTTAAATGTGTCTACTGAAGCGACACTTAAATCCACACATACTATAAAAATGCTTGCATATGTGTGTATGTGTGTGCGTGTTCATCTCCCCTTAAACACTGGACCGATTTCAGTCAAACGTGGTACAGAAATGCCTTACACTCAGGCAACAATCCCAATGGGATTAGGAACCACCTACATATCACAGTTCAGGAGATATGAAGCCAAAAACAATTTGATGTGTGGAAAACTGCCGCATCATACATGGCAATTATAATTATTACTTCTGTGCGTCTAACTCTGTTGACAATAAATTTCGCAGACAGTATCCACATATACCTCTAAATGTACCTACAAAATTAAATCATCATATCGCACATAGTTTAGGAGATGTGACGTCATGAAGTTTGACATGCATTGAGGGTGGTGGTTGTTGGGATGTTTAAGGGGGACTAAACAGCTAAGGTCATCAGTCCCCCAGACATGCATTGAAACCTGCACATCGGGAATGATGTTTAAATTTATTACTTCCTTACTACTAACTCTATTCGCAACATATTTCACAGACAGTATCAAAATATACTGTTGAATATACCTAAACAAATGTATCATTGTATGACAACTAGTTCAAGAGATATGACGTCATAAACACTGAGATGCGTAGAAAAATGCCACGTCATGCATGAAGTATTAATATATTTATTCTTTACTACTCAGACACACTTATAGTCGAGTCAGCTTAAGGAAATACTTGGCACCTGGCAGAGCTTTTGACAGCTTTCAGCTGCGAACGACAAATGGCTGTAGGCGAAAACAATACCGCTTACAGAGCTATGAAGAGGCCTTGCCATAGAGACATTTACAAAATAGCGTTGTAGACACTGTTTCGTAATTACAAAGGCGTTTTTACTAATACGTGGAAATGATTTTTTTTTCGATGTTACACTGCAAACACAGTTCACGTTTCTTTTTGGTTTCGAATAAAAATAGGCAAAACGAATACTCGGGAAGTGCTGGGTTTGTCAGCTAGTGTTAACTATAAACTCACGGGCCGAATCGAAGTTTCTTTTATTGGCATAAGTATCTTCCAAAACTATTTGCATTAACATGTCAGGTCCTTACAGCCTACGTTCGCGTCGCCTACAATCTCTAGCGACGTAACAACACTGCTCTGAGCAAGTCATCGATGTCAGTCTGTGTACTCGTCAACAAATAAACTTTCTTTTCTAAGCTTTCATTGTTCCACAATAAAATTAAAAATAGTGTCCACTCTCTGTTTCCGGTCAAGGATTTCTGGAGTTTCTCTTGGTTGTAAGGTAAAAAAAGGTATAAAAACGAGAAGGTAAATTCAGGAATATAGAAATACGAGTCATTTAGGAAGGAAATAAATGGGAAGTGAAGCTAAGGCCAAATGGCTACACGACAAAGTGAAGAAATCGAAAAAGAAATCATTCTCGGAAGGTATGACTCACCATATAGAAAATTTGAAGGAACTTTCTGTGAAATTGAAAGCAAGGGACGTAACATTATGTGCGCACTGGGAATCCCACTGTTAAATGCAGATGAGAGAGCAAATAGGTGCAAAAAGTACACTGAAGGCCTCTGTCAGGGAGAGGACTTGTTGATGGTGTGATAAAAGGAGAAATGGGAGGCTTTAGGGAAGAGATGTTGGATCCATATTAGAATCAGATTTTAAAAGAGCCTTGGAAGACTCAAGAGTGAATAAGCAGAAGGGAGAGATAACAATCAATAGGAATTTCTAAAATCATTGAGGGAATTGGCGGCGAAACGACCACTCACATTGGTGTGTCGGAAGTATGAGACTGCTGATATACAATTAGACTTTAGGAGAAATATCATCCACACAACTCCGAAGACAGCAAGAGCCGACAATACTGCGAGAATCGTCGCACAATTGGCTTAACAGCTCGTGCGCCCAAGTTGCTAACTAGAATAATTTACAGAAAACTGATGATCCGTTATATAACGTTAAGACCAAGAACACAGTACTAAGACTGAAATAGTCTAAGACAAGGATGTGGTCTTTCACCCCCACTGTTCAAAGAATACATCTAAGAAGCAATGACGGGGTTAAATGTTAGGGTGAAAGCATGTCAGTGATAAAAATCACTGATGACATTGATATCTCGAGTGAAAATGAAAAACTGCAGGATGTGTTGAACGGAATGAACATTCCAACAAGTACACAATATTAAATGAGAGTAAATCGAAGAAAGACGTAATTAACGAGAAGCAGCAGAAATGAGAGCAGCCAGAAACTTAATATTTGAATGGGGATCACGAAATAGTCAAACTTAAGGAATTCTCCTGTATAGGTAGCAAAATAACCCATGATGGGCGGAACAAGGAGTATATGAAAAGCAGACTAACAGTGGTGAAAAGGGCATTCTTGGCTAATAAAAGTCCACTAGTGTCAAACAAAGGCCTTTATTTGAAAGAGAAATTTCTGAGAATGAATGTTCGGTGCACAGCATTGTATGGTAGTGAAACACTGACTGTGCGAAAATCGGAACAGAATAGAATCGAAGAATTTGAGACGTGGTGCTACAGAAGAAAGCTGAAATTTAGCTGGACTGATAACGTAAGGGAACTTCTCCGCAAAACCGGCGAGGAAAGCAGTATATGGAAAACACTGACAATAAGTAGGGGCAGGACAACAGGACATGTGTTAGGAGACCAGGGAATAACTTCCGTAGTAGTAGAGGGAGCTGTAGACCGTGAAAGCTGTGGAGGAAGACAGAGATCGGAAAATATCCTGAAATAATTGAGAATGTACGTTGCAACTGCTACTCTAAGATAAAAAAAAACTGGCACGGGAGAGGAATTTGTGGCGGGCCGCATGCAATTACCTGTCAGTCGACTCATATACACATTTTTAAAAGTAACACAGTCGACATACTTCTAACCAGCCATTTTCATTGGTCCCGTAGAAAAGCGTTCTTTCTGAATCCTCCCAGGTATTCTCCTAACTGTGCTTAAAGGGGGGGTATCTTAATTTGACCTGTGTTATATGATGGAATCCCTTACAGGATCCCTACGTGAAACGGGGTATTTTAATTTTGCCTTTACCTGAAATTGATAATAAAAGAACTGTAAACAGTATTCGCTGCATGCAAGGGTTCTATCCTGTCATACTCTTTCATTAATTCGCGAATCCTTGAGCATTTTTGTCACGAAAAGAGTGGTGAGGCGGGAGGGGGGGAATGTTATTTAATCTAGTAAGGCAAAACTGCACTCGCCCGTGGTTTGTCTCTGGGACTGAAAATTCATTCATTGCACGTGCAAGGGTCGTACTGGATCCTGATTTGTTAAAGCAGAACATTTAAGACCCTTCACCTTGATTCATATGAGAAAAGAACAAAAAAGAAAGAGACGCGCAAAGGTCGATCACGACCATGCAGGGCGGAAATTTTTGTATTTTGTCTGGAAGGTTGCTGACACCTTAAAAAATCCACATTCAGTAGTCTGGTTATTTATTAAAAAAAACAACATATTGAACATATGCAAAACGAAATAATCTCATTTTACTTTAGTCCAGGGATCTCCAAACTACGGACCGCAGGCCAACTCCAGACAGCGAATGCCTTCAATCTTGTCCGTGGTAACTGGTCAGACAGTAATGGTATCCGGCCCACAGTACATTTTTTATTACAGTTGAATCTTTCTTATCGAGCCCATCCCATAACGAGTGATTCGCACAACCAGTGGATGAAAATGTAAGAAACTGAGTGGTTTATCGGACGATGTTTCGCATAAAGAGTCTGTTTAGCGTTATTTGTTTTCACTCTTCAATAACGATTTAAAAATCCTCCTTCTGGTCTGGAGCGGGCTCTTTGGCCACTATAAATCAATACTGAGGCAGGCGTTCTCCTATAACCTTCGACAATGCTCTTTTCCAGTCAGATGTACTGACTGATCTCAGAGTGTCTCGCGCAGCAGTTGTCGTCACCGGCACCACTGCTCGGGCTCCCGCGACGATGTTGCAAATTCTCAGTAACGATGTTTCTTTTCTTGGCCGGCAAGTGGTTATCCTTTCACCTGCATTTTGAATTCTGATTTGTCGTCGTTAACTAATAAGAATTCATTAAACATGCCCATATGGCAGCAACGTTACACGCTACGAATTTAATTGACGATAATGCTATGTCTCTTTTTCGACAAATTTCGAAGCACATCATAAGCAAATACACTTAGACAATTGTTTTCCAAAATTGGATTTACTATATTATAAATAAAAAATTAGTATATAAAACTGTTCGGGTACGTATTGTTTCTGAATGGAACGCACTGATCTATACAACGTGGCTTCCTACAAAAAAAGATTTCGCTTAACGTGAGTTAATTACGACTAAGGCTCAGAAAGAATCGTGCTCATTAATTGAGGTAACTCTGAACTGTATAAAATTTACAATGTAAAGAAATCGTAAGAAATATATATTATAATAAGTTGTTTTCATTTTATGACCAATTAAGATATACGTTAACCGACATATATAATGTAACACAGCATTTTAACTTCAATTAGGTACATACGATTTCCTGAAAATTTACGTCACCTAAGTGGCATACAAAGGCACACAACGAAATTAAGAATTGTAAATATGACTAATTAGATTTATGTAGCTGTAACTTCCCACTTACAATTGTTTTCAGTTTTGGATGAAGTTCAGTATTGGACATTATAAACAGAGACTTCAAATGCTCATCAGTTATTTTAGATCTATAAATACGTTATTGTATGTTTAATTTTGGAGAATGTTTTTCACACAGGTAAGTGTTGCCGAAAACGGAAATAAAGCCACAAGCAGACTTATGCAGCTGACCAAACTGTGTGAGTGGAAGACTATTATGAAATTCAAGCAATGATGAATTTTAACCTTTATCTTTATAAAATTCGCTGCATTTCAAATCAAACCATTTCCATTTGAAGTCTTGGGGCGAGAGTTCTATATCGGCACTAAACTGATTCTGAAAAACATTGATATCGTTTGCAAGTGCATCAAAAGTTGAAAAACGAGACTCAGAATTTATTTTTAAAGCACTCTAAATTTCATTTCCGAAATCTACGGGAAATGATAGTCTCTGACTGCTGAATGAATGTTTGGTATTTGTTAATATGCGTGAAACAGGTTTTGTTCAAGTGAGACTGAAAGAAAATATCCGTTGTCGAAATATGAGTAAGCAAGTTAGGCAGTGCCTGGTTTTCTTCTTATAATTGAGATCGTTCACATGTTAAGTTAAATTTGAATAAAATGATAACTTCCATAACCACTAATTGTTTTTTAACTCAGCCAGAGGACGATTTCTTTCATACAAAAACTTTGGTGTTTGGAGCTGAAAATGTCGTGGCAGAGCCTTCCCGCAAGTGATTTTCTTCAGGCTCTTTAATAAACTCGGTGAACGGACGATGACTGAGTGCATGTGATCTTACAGAAATGATAGCTGACGTGACTGGCCTTAAGACTTCCGACGTATCCAAGCATTTTCCGCACAAGACTGTTGATGAATGATGCAAAGTACGATTAGTGGTTCTGATCCACTGCCATTTTCTACCGCCTTTGGCACGATAGCAATAACACGTTTATTCTTTCCAGAGATGTTTTTATCACCATCAGTTGTGATATACCTCATGTTTTTCCATTGAAGACTGGTTTCCTGAATAGCGTTTTCTACCCCTTTAAAAATTTCTTCTCCTGTGACCATGCCATGAATGTTATGAACGTCAAGAAGCTTTTCATACACTTCATAATTTTTGTTCATCTCTCGAATAAACATCAAGACCTGTGCAGTATCTGAAACATCTGTTGACACATCTAGACTAAAAGAGAAGTGTCGAGTTCTCTCAGACAATTGAGTTAATATGTATTCAGCAGAATCGTTTATTCTTCGAGCAACAGTGTTTGCTGAGTAACTGATGTTTTTAAAGAAATTAACTTTTTCTGGGTGCATTTCTTCAACTGCTGCAGTCATTCAGTCCATTAATTCACTATCAGAAAATGGTTTTCCAAGTTTTGCCATTGAGTGAGCCACGCGGAAACTAGCCCGAGCTGCTGCTACTTTTTCAGCATTTGCCTTTTTAAACAACATTTGAAGAGATTTCAAACCGCATGTATTTCTAACTGTTGGCTTCCTATAAATTTGGAATAACTGTGAGAATGTTTAGTCTCATAACGATGTTTGATATTGTTTTCTTCGAGAACTGATGTTTCATTACAAATAATACACATTGCCTTATTACTTTACTCAATCACAAAGTATTGATGTTCTCACTGCTCTTTTAATTTTTTCTTCACTCACAATCTATCTTCAGTTTCCGTACCATATTTACACAAATCTGCACAAAAAAGGATTTAACTGCAAATCAAAGTGATGCTACTTAATTTTATTAAGCGCAAGATTTCTGAGTAAAATGTGCACTTTATTTATCTTTAAGGCAATTGTAATTAACAAAACACTTACTTTTAAACACACTGTATCTTCACTAAGAAACTGTAGTGACAAAACACACTAGCCCCATTGTATTATCTTGTGTTTGAGACCGAACAAGTTGGTACTGTATTACAGCACTTAACTTCTCTACTTTCCGGAAGACGTCACCACTGTATATTTAGCATTGTCAGAAGTAGTCGTAACAGAACGCGGGACGCTTGTGGCGAGGAATGTTGTGGTTGGAAGATATCCCGCAGTCCTGATACCATATGCAGCTTGCGCTAAGCTTTGGCCACTTGCTGTGATGTTAATGACACACGGAAGTAAGAAGATTTCGTGAAAGCGCGTCGCAGTGACAATCGAAAGTAGTATTTATTTGTAGCATTGCATATGAAATAAATTTAAGACCACAGCTCAAGTTGAATCGACAAGCAGTTGACTACGTAATGACTGTTGCAGTGCCAGTCAGTGTCAGCTCGTAAAGATTGACAGCAGTGATAAGCGTCAAGAAAATTTCTGAATTGTACCGAGGGGCTACGAGCAGTACTGGGGTATCATCCGTCAAAAGGTCTAGGACTATATATAGGTCACGGCCCCTGGAACTTAGTAGAAGAGCCAATGTGGCTCTTAGGCTAAAATGTTAGGTAATGGTAATCCTCAATTTCGCATTGGAATGCAGAAAGAAAAACCTCTTTACACTTTAAAGTTTTATTATAGAAACAAAATTATTATTATTATTATCATCATTAGGCTGGTGAAAGGGTTATTATCAAAAAATATTATTATGGCAACAGACGTACGGGAATGTGTAAAGCTTCTTCTCTAACACTATCATCGTTATCTACACCTTTTCTCTAAAAATTGATAGGCTACGTAGTGAAATTTTATTATCGTTGTCATAAAATGTGATATGCAGCTGTACAACTTGTATTATGGAAAACCTTATTCGAAACTGTCAGGATTCGAACATTTTCTGGAACTTCCTACTGTCGGACATGTCAGTTTTCTGATAGAGAACAAAAACCAGAAACTAATTACTCTCCCTGTAAATCACGAAAAATCAGTTCTTTTCTGTATACGACGGCGATTTTTGAAATATTCTCCAAAATCTCCGACTGCAGCTGCAAGAATATTCTGCATCCAGCAACATGCTAAAATAATTAAAAAAAATACTACGATACATACAGAGTGTAATGAATGGTCACAATTACTGATGCAACCACTCACGTTTTTCTTCTTTTATTGAAATTAAATGATGAAGAGGTTTTTAGTCGATAAGCTTTATGTGGTGTAAAAAGTTAAGGGAATCAATGAAAACTTTTAATTTCCTGTACTCTGGAAAGTGACAAACTTTACGAAGACCTTTCTTTCCCTCAGACAGTTGATTAGCAAAAACTTAAAGTATTCCACAGAGTATTAAATCAACAAGAATATTACTTTCAATGTATGCAAACAAAAATCTGACAAAATCCCTCCAGTGCTCAAGCAAGCTACAACTACCCGCAGCAAAAATGGTAAATTACCAAAATTTGAAAGTAATACTGGAATGGGACACCACAATGAAAGTTATCCCGTGGTGCTGACTATATAAAATGATTGAGAATGTAGTAAAATTTCCTAACAACATTTATTTTTTTAAAAGAAAGACAAACGTAAATTGTAGTTATGGATTGAATACAGTAAAGAACTAACAGTTGGGTTAAGAGATCAATGGACAACGATCCTGGGTGGCAGAAGAGAGTCAAGTACTGTGGCCCTAAAAATGTGGAGAATGCACTCTGAATCGATCTGACACTGAGCAGACTATGATTGATAATCTACGGAAGTTATATAGGTGCAGCTGAGAGCAAGTGGCGATTCAGATCTGTACGCCCTGACAAGGCCGGAGCAGCAGTACGTTACCATGTTTGCTTCGTGCAGCGATATGACTTGCAGCTGGCGAGATATGTGCGGCCGAGGCGAGGTGTAAGGCGGGACTTGTGAATCGATTGCAGCCATGAAATAAATGCAAAATCTCTTGGTCTAGCGATTAGGCAGACAGATCGGAATTTACTCTTTACCCGAGTCCTTAAATCACGGTAGATTTCAGTGTGTGACACACCCATTCGCTGGTCGTACAAAGGACCAATTTGGCTCACTTGTACGACAGAGCGCACAAGGATACCAAACGTAAAGACTGGTAAACCAAATACGAATAAGTGTGTCCTCAGCAAACGAGTAGTCCGAGACGTTTGAAGTCACACTGTCGTTACAGTATGTGAGGTAATGGGCGAGCTGTGGTGCCCTGGAAATTTTCTATGTTCGGAGTTGTGGAAGCCGCACAGGACACTCATCAAAGTCGTGGCTGGTTAGCAACCGCGTGATGCCGCACTGTAGTTGGACCACTTGGTTGCTAGCTGACCGCGTGGCTGAGAATTCCTTGGTGACGCTGTGTCGATGAAAGAGATTTATATGCCTTGAGTGTCAAAGACGGCGGACTTTGTGAAACCTTAATGTCAGACATTTCACCGTGTAGAATTAATAGTAGCCAGATGAATCACGATACCTTCAAAAGAAACTTGTACATTACCATTATTTTCACGACGATTCTGATGGTGCAATCAGATTTTCAATATTTTTGTTAGTATAAAGTTTAGTATCTGACTGTAAATTATACAACTAACACTCAGCAACGAATTTCCAAGATCTTAACGGTTCATCCGATTTTACGCATAAAAAGGTATAAATTACAGGCATGTAACTTGAATAGGACATGAGTTATTGGATGTCAAAGTGGCCACTTACTATCGATCGCGTCAGGCCATAAATACCCCACAGTTACATGCAAAAACGGTAGGAGCATCCTCCTAAATATATTTATTCGTCTATGTCTTTGTTTCTATCTGATATAAACTACTCATGAAGAGATTGGTTAAATATTTGCTGTGTTTTAGAAAGCACAGAGACTTTAGGCTACTGGCCTACCTTTTATTTGTATTCCTTTGATATATGTTTATTTAATTTGTTTATGTATTTAATTAGATGTGTCAGTGTGTTTATGGTCCAGCCATAGGAATATTTATTTAATTTCAAGTTATTTAAATGTAAATCCATATTTCGAATGTGCTTCAAAATGTTTGACTTGGAGACATGAGGGGAGCGCTATCGCCAATCGCAGCGCTCGTTACTAAGGGAGGCGACTACCAAAGTGATTGGAGGGGCAGTTCAGAACTGTGTGTGGTGCGGGGGACAGTACGGCACAGGACACGGGAAGTGCTGGATGTGACGGCGCGACGGACGCACGGTCGCGACAGAGACTTGGCGAGTGTGGAGCGGTTTGCGCGTGGTCGCAATAGATAGAAATACTTGGGAGTGCCGACTTGTGAGATTTCCGAGGTTTCTACAGTGAAGACGTAGTATGCGTTTAGAAGTGAATATCTCGCGAGCTTTGTTGTTGTTCATAGCTAATTACGTGCAGTAGGCATCTATTGTTTCCCTGTTATTCAACTTATATTTTATTTAATAGCTGGACCATCAAAACCAACAAGTGTTTTGCAGAAATATTCCGCATTCTCAAAAGTTCTTCTACTATCGTACTCAACATTTAAAGTCGTTAAGATAGTACCTGCAGAACCTTCGACCATTCGATTCATGTGTATATTCATACTGTATACTGTAGACTCAGCAGTATTTGGCTTGTAATGCGGTAACTACGTATCCCAGCCCCTAGACAACGAAACCAGCAAAAACTTTTAACATTTCATCACTGAGTCTGAGGGTACGTAGTTGAGGGCCACAACATCACCACACCAGATCGTTTCATTTCTATTGAAAGCCCGCAAGTAAGAACTTCAGCACAGGCTCTACAGCCTAACTACTTGCAAGTGAAGTCAGTCTCAGGACAGGTCCCAAGCAGCAGCCGCACATGTGAGAGCTTTGACCAGAAGATCACCTCCAGACCGAAGTCCAGAACCTGAGTGCCTCACACATCTCCAGATCAAAAAATTCCCTTTTCCCGCAAAATGCACGAACGACACTGCCTTCACCCTGTCTTGGGCCAATCACAGGGCTTTAGAGGCGCTAAACCTCCCCTCCTACATGACAGCACAAACTCATGTCGAACCAGCGCAAGAGATAAGAAACGTGCATCTCTGGAAAAAAATAAACCGCCAATTATTGGCATTTTCAAGTTCTCGTGGCGGGAGAACATGTTTTTCTCCCAACGCACGTCGCTTCCTGTGGCAATAAGCGAACACATACTATCTTCAGGATCTTTATCTAAATCGACTGTGCCTTGGAGCATGTTAGTCATAGCTATGAGGTGTAATGAAGAATCTATCTCTAAATGTTTATCAGACGCCGCTGTTTCTTATACAACTGAGGTGGCCAATCGAAGTGAGTTACAGGCATATTTGCAGTATCAGCGAACATGAAAACTTGTGAATTTTCATTATGCAGGGCTCTGCACACAAAGCCTGGTTTACGACTCCACTGTGCAGATGCATCCCTTCATGCATCGTCCACAGCCCAGCCTTCGGCTGGCGCCAGTGCAGGTATAGCAGCATTATCCTGCTGGAGACCTGTCTTGGCTCTGTCTGCCATGTATGGCCTTGGGCCTGTCCAGCAAGATTTACTGAGTGATGGGCTCGCCACCAATTGCTTTCAACTTCAACCATGCCGTTTCTACGAACTACCTGATGCTTTTAGCCCACAACCAGTATCCATCAATGTCTACTCAAGCCGTTAACTTTCTTGAGTCACGCTCAAGGTGTGTAAGATTGTAATAAAATCCTTAATAATTTTCTGTATACGAAAAATAGGTGAGAGTAAATTGTCCTCTCCTTGATTAATACTAAGGTCTCCTCTGGCGCCACTAGCACAGTCAGGGCAGGCTGCGACCTCTCCTGACATGCAGCTTCTCTCCACACCCATCTGTGTCTGACTGCTACTAACAACTGTTCTCTCGCTACCACTTGTGATAATAATATCTCAGACTGAGAGTTTGTGTATACATGCAGCAGCAGGATCAGTAGCCAGCTTTCCAAAAGAAGATATGAACGTCCAGCTTTCACAAACTAGGGATAATGGACTGCTTTAGAACGGATTTACATACATGCACGTACATAGGGAATCCAGACAGGAAGAAGTTAACAAGAGAGGAAAAGCCGTCATTCCAAACAATAAATTCCAGGTGAAGCAAATTTGTTCATTTAATACAGTGAGTATTGGTACACGTCTGACTCGAGTGTCTGACTTATCTCCAGCAATGGGGATTAACTTTACGGGACTACCTTTAAAGTTAGTGCTCTGTGACTATAAGTCGTCCGACACCATGTTACGAAAAATCCCATATTTACTCAAAATTATACCTAGAGCAGAACGAATTTCGCCATCTAGATATGCCTGGTGATCTTGGAGAAAGTAATAGTGAGAACTAATAACGAATTTCACAGTTCAATCGCACAAAAATTACAAGCCAAAGCAACAACCCCAGCACATGATCTTAAATTCTACTCGACATAAACTTCACATACAAAAGCCAAAACATGTACTCCTGACAGTGCAGATACCTACAGATTTAACTGCGACCTAACTTACGAATCTCAAACCGACTTAACACCTACTCCAGGTTCCACCAGAACGTATCTACATCTACATCCATACTCCGCAATCCACCATATGGTGCGTGGCGGAGGGTACCTCGTACCACACCCAGCATCTTCTCTCCCTGTTCCACTCCCAAACAGAACGAGGGAAAAGTGACTGCCTACATGTACGAGCCCTAATCTCTCTTATCTTATCTTTGTGGTCTTTCCGCGAAATATAAGTTGTCGGCAGTAAAACTGTACTGCAGTCAGCCTGAAATGCTGGTTCTCTAAATTTCTTCAGTAGCGATTCACGAAAAGAATGCCTCCTTTCCTACAGAGACTCCATCCCGCGTTCCTGAAGCATTTCCATAACACTCGCGTGATGATCAAACCTACCAGTAACAAATCTAGCAGCCCGCCTCTGAATTGCTTCTATGTCTTCCCTCAATCCGACCTGAAAGGGATCCTAAACGCTGGAGCAGTACTCAAGAATAGGTCGTATTAGTGTTTTATAAGCGGTCTCCTTTACAGATGAACCACATCTACCCAAAATTCTACCAATGAACCGAAGACGACTATCCGCCTTCCTCACAACTGCCATTACATTCTTGTGCCATTTCATATTGCCCTGCAATGTTACGCCCAAATATTTAATCGACGTGACTGTGTCAAGCGCTACACTACTAATGGAGTATTCAAACATTAAGGGATTCTTTTTCCTATTCATCTGCATTAATTTACATTTATCTATATTTAGAGTTAGCTGCCATTCTTTACACCAATCAAAAATCCTGTCCAATTCATCTTGTATTCTCCTACAGTCACTCAACGACGGCACGTTCCCGTACACCACAGCATCATCAGCAAACAGTCGCACGTTGCTATCCACCCTATCCAAAAGATCATTTATGTAGATAGAAAACAACAGCGGACCTACCACAGCTCCCTGGGGCACTCCAGATGATGCCCTCACCTCCGATGAACACTAACCATCGAGGACAACGTACTGGGTTCTATTACTTAAGAAGTCTTCGAGCTACTCACATATTTGGGAACCAATCCCATATGCTCGTACCTTAGTTAGGAGTCTGCAGTGGGGCGCCGAGTCAAACGCTTTCCGGAAGTCAAGGAATATGGCATCCATCTGATACCCTTCATCCATGATTCGCAAGATATCACGTGAAAAAAGGGCGAGTTGCGATTCGCAGGAGCGATGCTTTCTAAAGCCGTGCTGATGCATGGACAGCAACTTCTCTAAGGAAATTTGTTATAGTCTAACTGAGAATATGTTCGAGAATCCTGCGACAAACCGATGTTAAGGATATTGGTCTGTAATTTTGAGGATCCGTCCTTCTACTCAGGCGTCACCTGCGCTTTTTTCCAGTCGCTCTGGACTTTACGTTGGGCAAGAGATTCGCGATAAATACAAGCTAAGTAAGGAACCAATGCAGTAGAGTACTCTCTGTAAAACCGAATTGGAATCCCATCAGGACCTCGCGATTTATTTATTTTCAACCCATTCAGCTGCTTCACATCCCCCGAGATATCACTATGTCCTCCATACGGGAATCTGTACGAGGCTCAAACGGCGGTATGTTTGTACGATCCTCCTGCGTGAAGGATTTCTCAAATGCTAAATTTAAAATTTGAGCTTTCGTTTTGCTGTCTTCCGTTGCCAGGCCGGACAGATCAGTGAGTGACTGGATGGAAGCCTTTGACCCGCTTACCGATTTTACGTAAGACCAGAATTTCCTTGGGTTTTCAGCAAGATCTTTTGCCAAGGTATGACGGTGGTAGTGGTTGTATGCTTCGCGCATCGCTCTTTTTACAGCAGCACGAATCTCTACTAACTTTTGCCTGTCCTCATTCTCCCGATCTTTCTTGTACCGCGAGTGCAACTGTCTTTGCTTCCTGAGAATTCTCCGAATTTGGCTGTTAAACCACGGTGGTTCTTTTCCGTCCGTAACCTTTTCCACACATACCTCTCCAATGCGTGATTTACAATGTCTTTAAAATCTGCCCATAATTCTTCCATGTCCATCGTACCAGAAGTAATTGAAGTCGATTCATTTACTAAGTGGGATGCTAACAACTGCTTATCTGCTCTTCTTAGTAAGAATACTCTCCTAGCCATCTTGACCGACTTTTTAACTTTCGTAACCATAGTCGTAATGACAACATCATCATCACTAATCCTTGTCTCAACACTGACACCGTCTATGAGGTCTGGTCTGTTCGTGGCTACCAGATCTAAAATATTTCCATTACGCGTTGGCTGTCGATTCAGCTGCTCAAGACAGTTTTCGGATAATGTGTTCAAAAGTAATTAACACGACGGCTTGTCTGTACAACCTTTAATGAATCCATAGACATCCCAGTTTATACTAGGTAGGTTGAAGTCGCCTCCGACTAATATAGCATGATCCGGGTACTTCTGCGATACAGAAGTACCCGGATACATATGTACTGACAGGTTTCTCGCGTCCGAGTGTCTCCCTGCTGTCTCCGAAATCGGTTCTTTACGGAGTGGTGTACCAACGGCCTGAGCCGAATAAAATCGTGGCCTCTAAGACAACTAGATATGTTGGGAGAAACTGGGCAGTCGTTGCCCCCTGTGATTTCTGAACACAGAAAAATTCCCGATTGTTCTAGAAAGTTCTGCGTGAGATTCTATAGGGGCAGTCGAAGCATTTGGTTTTAAAATTGGCGCGAAGGCTTGCTTTTGTTGATTAGAAAAAAGAAAAAACCCAGCAAACTCTCCCACTACTCCCAGAGCAAGGAAGGAAACAACTGCCTGCCCTGAAGCTGCTTCATGTTCCCATTTGATGTGGGTGACTACAAAGGGACTGCTGTAAGAAAAGGCAAGAGACTTCTGATCCCAATAACTAAATTAAAAATAAGAAAGTCAAATGTATAGCAGAGAATCGTCCTCCAGGCATCGGGATGTGAGAGACAAGGTATGAATCTGACAGAAATATTAAACAAAACGGTTGTAAATCCGTAAAAGTTAAACTTTGAAGGGGTACAAATACAACACAGAACGTTCACACTCATTGTTTTGGTAAATTATGTGGATCAGGGACATTTGCATCTCACTGCAAAAAATATATATATTTGGGGACCGCCCTAACTCCAAACCAAATTCGTTTTTTTTAAGTGTTACTACTATTTATTAACAGTAAACACACACCTACAAAGTGTATGTATGTGTGGTGTCTGATCTTTCGAATATGTCCGAAAGAACAGAAACCTCATGTAATCCAGCGGCTACACAAATACTATTGAAAGTTTTTCAATGACGTTAGTCGCATTTGGGCATGGAAATGAATCAAAGGTAACCCGTAAAATTTGTGTCGGACCTCGACTCGAACCCGGATCTTCCGCTTAACGCGAGTGGTCACCGTAATCGCTTCGGTCACATGAGCCAGCTTCCCATTCGACCTAAATTCATGGCCTATTACGCACTACTAGCTTAGCGTGAGCTAACCGTGAACCCCTAACTCGCCATTTCGGATTTCCGCAAGAGACTGGGGTCTGCATCCGCACTGAGAGAGTGGAAAACAGGTGACTTGCGAAGCCGAGAACCGAGCATGGTGGCGCAGTGGTTAGCACACTGGACTCGCATTCGGGAGACCGACGGTTCAATCCCACTTCCGGCCATACTGATTTAGGTTTTCCGTGATTTCCCTAAATCACTCCAGGCAATTTCCGGAATGGTTCCTTTGAAAGGGCACGGCCGACCTCCTTCCCCCGTCCTTCCGTAATCCGATGAGACCGATGATCTCGCTATCTGGTCTCTTCCCCCAAAAACAATCCAACAATTGCGAAGCCGAGAAGAGGCAAATCTCTCCTTTGGACAATGCTTGATAGTGTACTTGCAGGAGACTAACAGCTCGTGACCTGAGGCGGCGTACCGTTTGAATGTGCAAGCGGAAAAAATTGGACCGCAAGCAAAGAGCATATTGAAACTTCCTGGTAGATTAAAACTGTGTGCCGGACCGAGACTCGAACCCGGGACCTTTGCCTTTCGCGGGCAAGTTCAGAAATCGCTCTGAGTACTATGGGACTTAACTTCTGAGGTCATCAGTCCCCTAGACCTTAGAACTACTTAAACCTAACTAACCTAAGGACATCACACACATCCACGCCAGAGGCAGGATTGGAACCTGCGACCGTAGCGCTCGCGAGGTTCCAGACTGTAGCGCCTAGAACCACTCGGCCACCCCAGCTGGCAGCGGGAAAGTGCTCTACCATCTGCGCATATCAGTGCACACTCCGCTACAGAGTGAAAATCTCATTCCGGAAACATCCCCCAGGCTGTGGCTAAGCCATGTCTCCGCAGTATCCTTTCTTTCAGGAGTGTTAGTTCTGCTAGGTTCGCAGGAGAGCTTCTGTAAAGTTTGGAAGATAGGAGACGAGGTACCGACAGAAGTAAAGCTGTGAGGACGGGGTGTGAGTCGTGCTTGGATAGCTCAGACGGTAGAGTGCTTACCCGCGATAGGCAAAGTTCCCGGATTAAAGTCTCGGTCCGGCACACAGTTTTATTCCGCCAGGAAGTTTCACATCAGCGCCCACTCCGCTGCAGAGTGAAAATCTCATTCTGGAAGGAGCATCATATTTCCACGCTCTGTGATCCATCCCAGCTGACCGCTTCGTATAACCTGAATGCATCTCTTTGCTATCTGCAAGGTCCTTGGCTCGCTGAGACCTTGCTGCTGGAAGGTGGCGCTATGCTTCTACCACGCCGAATCACGTGACCGTACCATGGAACATGTTTACTGCGCCGTAAGTTGGCACGTCTAGGAACTGGCACATTTCTGCGGTGTGCCGACTGGCCCTACACGAGCGCCTTCACGAGGTTGTGGTGGGAGGAGAGGAGGAGGGGAAGGGGTCAGTTTGCGCGAACTGTAAGAAGCGCATGTGTGACGAGCAGCAGCGACGGTACGACGTGATGTACCACTGTTAAAAGGGTACTGTAAGAAGTTGCTTGACGGTTGGTGTGCCCTAGGTGTTGGATAGGTTTTATAGACCTGAAATCTTATGTTGCCTTGGCCGTTCAATGTACTGATGCAAATGGTTTATGGACCGATGCTGCACAACTGAAATGTGCAACTGGGCTGACTGTGGAAACAGTATGGGTGAGGTTGCTGGTGAACCTTATCGTTGTTTGTTGTACATTGACTGGCCTTCTTAGACGATCTGTGTATTCTAATCGATGAAGAGCCACTGCATGTTATTTGTGTTGAGCACCAGGCGTCACAGATGAAATGCGTCAATGTTTGTTGTAAGTGCTTTCAGACAGCTTGCTTAATGTCTATACGTTACTCTATTGCGATAGTCTGTTGGCGCTAGCTAATGCTACTGCCGTGGCCCTTGAGTCGGCCTGTTTCGTGTGCACAAGCCAGTACCTAGCCGTAGATAAGCTCGCACCAAGCCTGTATCATTACTTGTTGTAAAGTTCAGCGAATTGGCATGATCTTTCATTGGTTCTTCTGTGAAACTGTTTTTTTACTGGGCTGCAATTGGCTATTGAGAACTGTGTCTAGAATCAGGGATCTAGCGCTGCCATTTCTTCTTAAGATTGTGTTATTTGAGGAATGTTGTAACTGTTAGCACAGCTTAGGTTTTAGATTATTAGATAATTGCTTGGTTGGCTTAGTGGCTGGAACTCAGATTTACAGTATTACAAAGTAATTCGTTAATGGTGAATTTTTAATTTCCTAATTTTAATAGGGGTGTTTAAGGGACAAATTCCCGCACTGAGAGCATAGAGAGTTGTTAATGAATGTTTCCGCGGTCAGATTTTAATTTAGTTTACCTTTCAGATGAGCCTGTTCTCTATCATTTGTTTTACTTGCGTTGGCCTGGTTCCGGTGTCGTACACAGACCGTTACATTGTTGTAAAACTGTGGTGTATACCTGCGTTGATTGTACTATGACTGTGGAACCAGCTGACTTGAGAAGATTATAAAGTTGTATTACGTGCTTGAACAGTAATTGTATTGATAAAGAGCTGATTGATTGTTCAAAGAAGTGCTTAAATTTTACTGTGTTTAGCATTTTTATTCAATTACTTGGATGATTAGTAAGTATTTTAAAAGGTCACTCTGCACTTATTAAACTCAGATCCGCTTCACTCCTGTATATGTAACATTAAGAAGGTCACATTTGAACACCTTGCCTAACACAGCAGTCTCTCATATAAACTATATCATTCCAGAACCTCTAGCATCAACATTATATACAAGGAACACAAAATTAAATTCCTCCTGACAAAAGTTATCATTATTATTATTTTTACATCGGAAAGCATTTCATACACATTTCATACACTTTAACGCATAGATTGTTAAGATTGAAGTATAAACTCAAAAGTGGTAAGTCCACAGAATAAACACCCAACTTGCATCCTTTATGTTATATATGATATAGCTTCAGTCATCGTAGAACGTAAGAGATCCCCGAAAGTATTTTACAATGGGAAACGGTGACACATAAATTACAGTGTCTGACTATTAGTCGTATCGTAAATTACATTTTAAAGGAAAAAATGTACAATTAATGCTTGAAAACTACATGTGGTATGGAATGAGAAAACCACGTTCTAATATGGCGGAGCACGCACTCATTTCTAATTACGATTACTTACAAAAACTTGGATTTCGTACTCATCGATACAGTAACAAACACATTCCTTGGACTCAAGATTACTAATCATCAAAAATCATTATCCTGCGTATCTACACATGCACGTTGAACGTTACTCTACTTCTAATCGTAAAACTCACATTTGATAATTACTATACGTTATGAAGTGTACCAACCTAAACAAACTACAAATTTCCCGCTTACTTTCACGTCCTGTCATTATTCCTCTTCTTCCTGGAGTCTCTTTTTCTCATTTCGATTCTAACATTACCGTCATTTTCAGTCATACTATCTTTCCTCGGCAATGATTCTATCTTTTAATCTACTTCTCTCTCTCTTTTCTCGTCCAAGCGCGAGTTCGGCCTTCATTCGTCGCTCTTTCAAAACTCGTTCTGTGATATGAATCTGAAACATTTGCCATATGGCACGGATCTTTCCTTCTAGACAAAATATTAAACGTATACTTCCTAGAATGTCTAAAACAATGGTAAACACGAACCTTCCACTACACTATTGTGTACTTGCTGGTGCCTCTTCCTTCTAAATGGATGCTAACTGCATTTCCCGTTTTCATATTTTTTATCACTGTAATTTTTTTTAAATTTTTTTTTTACCATGAGCTTGACATCTCACTCGCCCTTTCATTGGGGTATCCAAAATTATCGTTTGCTGTTCATTGCCAGTTCCTGAGGGAGCCGCTCCCGAGCTATTTCGAAACAATCGCACTTCTGTGTAAACAACTGTTTCACCAATAACAGAAAGTACTCCTCAGTTCCTTCGACTGATTCATTTTAGTACAAAATCAGCATATTCATCGTATATGGTATGTCGTCTGATAAGCACGGTGCATCCCTCATGGATAACAGTTAACTATCCCGTCATCTTACTCATCACAGTATCTGACATAACAGCTATAGCTACATCTTCACAATTGGGTTTGATCATTTTTCATCATTAGTGAATTATCTTAGTAAGGGCAGCAGAACTTCATACAGTTCCTTATTGATGCTAGTCTACATGAAACTAATTTACATACAGAATCCCCACTCTACTATTGGGGTACTCTCTCAGTAATACACTTCGATGGCATAAGAAAAGTCATTATTAAGTCAGCCTTATCCTAACGATATTGTTATCAATCTTTCGTCTATTATCTTTTGCTTTACTCTTTGACCATCACAGGTTACACTCCACATCATCGATTGACATTAATACGAGAAAAAGGAAAATACATCACTTGACAATCCTGTAACCAACACAAGATAGAACCACTTTCACGAATATTTAACTTAACTAACAAAACACAAATTACACGTAACATGGCAAAAGAAATGTGGGTTCCCGGAATGGACAAGATTCATGGCCATGTCGAACATAAGAAAACTCACAGAACAATCATCAGAAATACCTCCATCATTCATACATCACAATACATGCACATGATAATCAACCAGACAGTCCACTTGTAAAGAGTGAAATGAAATGTGTTGCCATAATCTCATTGGTCCAAGTCCATCGAAACATTTATTACGCCTCTGATTAATAAGGTATTTACACACATAAAAGTTTATCAACTTGGATCATCAACTCAGGTCATCATGAAAACATTTATCAAGCTACTAAACCGTAACACATATACATAGATTGGAACACTGTTTCTTCAACTCTTATTACTCACACATACATTGAAGAGAAAAGAAGAGCGATACCACGCAGAACACACAATTTCTCTATACACCATTTATCACATACATTCACTTCACTGCTAAAGAAGGAAAATAAGCAGTCACAAATCTCAATCAAGGAAAGTATTATACTTCAATTAATTTATTTATTTTATTTGAGAAATTTTGTTTAAGAAAATTCTCTGCTTCTTATTTATTTTTGGTATTTTTAGTTATGATTTCCAGTTTTTTTATTTAGGTTTTAGCTTCAGTCTTTTAAAAGCTAAAGAATATAAGCCTTTGGTTTTAAGTACCACAGGAGAGCCAAATATATGTGCCGCAGCGTCGAACTCGCTGATACTCCTCGTCGGTACTGCTCCACCTGAAATCTCTAAAATGTTTATTTCGCTACGAAGATCGTTCGGCACAACTAAGTGCTATGTTTTATGATGAGTGTGGACTGATGTGTCCAACTTTATCAACGATAAGTGTGTTGCTTGTGAGATATTCTCCCGAAGAATACTGACCGTGAAAAGACGCAGGCTCGCACTATCATTCCACACTGCACCTCCGATCGATCTACGAAGAATGTTTGACAAATCGTTTATAAATTGATAAATACACACTTTGAATGATTATTATTTTCTTGAATTTGTTTATTGTGCCATCGACTAACTAAACATTCACAATGGTGTTTAATAGCGTCGCACAACAATAGCAAACTTTCTCCAACATAAAACCCGTCCGATCTCTGTAATCGCTTCACACCGAGTCCTCAAATATACATCTTTGGTTACTTATTCCTGAGAGATGCGTCCGTAGCATGGAACGTCCAAGTTTCGCAGGCAGTTTATTCTCCTCTCGGTATTAATACTTCGTCGCACCTGAGGCGAAGTTTGTCACAATTTATAATACTTTATTAAAGAGATAATAATTAAACGTCTTCCAGCGAACCTGCTCGTATTTTATTTTCTAACCATTGCTGTTACTTCCCAAAAGCTATAGAGAAAGGGGAACGACGTTTTGCTCGTTCCACATTCTTTCATCATTGGACTCCCAATAAGATCATATAATTGCCTCTGTGGTAGCTATACTGCATCTATGAAAAATCTTTGAA
Source organism: Schistocerca nitens (assembly GCF_023898315.1). NCBI lineage: Eukaryota > Metazoa > Arthropoda > Insecta > Orthoptera > Acrididae > Schistocerca > Schistocerca nitens. Next base: position 254,144,083 of record NC_064618.1, read on the forward strand.
AACATTCATGCAGTGGTATCCTTTCAAATTTCGAAGTGACACACAACATTTTACTCCCAAGCTTCACTCTCAATAAATTAAGAGCGCTTAGCTCCTATTAACAAATCAGTCAAACAGCTTCAATTTTGTGAAGGAATTAATCCACAAATTGTCGTCTATAACAGCTCTCTTTAGAAAATCTGTACAGCAAATGACTGTAACATTTCTCTTAACGCCTCTCGACACGACCTCTCTCTACTACATTGGGTGCAATGCGTCCAGCATCTTACTTCTATATAAAAAGTCTACAACATTTCTCTCTACAGAACCTCACATCTTTGTCTACAAAATCCTCTTCTGGACAAGGTTCGTCACAGGTTAATACATTTCAGGCTACTGCCCAACTTTGCTCGTAGACCTCAAGAAGATACGTCCCTTTGTTACAATCTCCAGTCATGGGGAACATCACTGCTCACTATTAGACTGCTTATTATACCTCAAAAAATCATAAACTCAATAAAATCAAACCCACAATAATACTATACAACGAGTTCATATACAATAGTCGATAGGGCTTGAGCCGGCCGTTGTCGCCAAGCGGTTCTAGGCGCTTCCGTCTGGAACTGCGCTGCTGCTACGGTCTCAGGTTCGAATCCTGCCTCGAGCATGGATGTGTGTGATGTCCTTAGGTTAGTTAGGTTTAAGTAATTCTAAGTCTAGGGGACTGATGACCTCATATGTTAAGTCCCATAGTGCTCAGAGCCAATTACTCAGTTCCTCTGTGTTTACATTCAAGATCGTTTTGTAACGTCTGTGGCAGCATCATTTAACATGGGACGAGCTCTTGCCTCAAGAGTTGAACTGCACGTGGCACACACTGTACGGCGTTATTCGTATGACAGACAATACACGTGTTGATCGGATAGTGATTACGGAAGTAATGTCTGTCAGCATGTGACCACATGGATTCTGCAACACTTCAGACAAGGCCTACGATCAACTAACAAGCGTGGAATCACACGCGTCAACTATTAATCTCCACTGAAAACACCTGTGTTACCTTATGTGAATTTGATAGAACTTGGACGCCAGTACTTCCTTCACGTCAAACAGCTTCAAAATTCCATCACAGCCTAGGGGAAACATTACTCAAAGTAATCAAATTTTCTTCAATAGCCTTCACACCTGCTCTTATTTATAACTGCTCCTTTCCCTTACAACTTCTGCCCTAAATTTTACGCGCATTAAAATAGACATCTATTCTTCTTCCCCATAGGTAACCATTTTAACACACCTCTTATAGAAACATCACGTTCACTCAGACATAAAACAGTAAGAAGCTATATAGTAGCACGATATTTGAAACTTGAAAGAAGGCCACTAACGGATGGGGAGTCCTCCCCTGGTAGCTGAGTGGTCAGTGCGACGGAATGTGGTACCTAACGGCCCGAGTTCGATTTCCGACTGGGTCGGAGCTTTTCTCCGCTCAGGGACTGGGTGTTGTGTTGTCCTTCTTATCATCATTTCATCCCCATCGACACGCAAGTCGCCGAAGTGGCGTCAACTCGAAAGACTTGCATCAGGCGAACGGTCTACCCGACGGGAGGCCCTAGCCACACTGCATTTCCACGGATGGGGACCTGGGGTTGCCCATCCATAACATGTACATTCAGTATATTCCGCTGAGGTACTGTCGTTCCTAAACCCATCATCCAGAGGTCAATTCCGGTGTGGGCGAGCCATTTCCTTTTGCGATGCTGTTGGACCCCCACCTTATGTCCAGTATCACGCTTATACATTATGTAGCCCAACATTTCATGTCCCTGATTTGGCGCCATTTTGTAATGATATAGCCATTTTTAAATGTACAACGTACACGTTTCTTTCGCTAGTCGCTCCTCTGTTTACCCTACCGAGCAATTCGTACGTCGCAAAGAACTTGCTTCCCGAATCCACGGCATCAAACAAGCTTGGAATTTATGTCTGTGAAAGTGCTTGCACGGCTCTATGCACAACTGACTAGTGCAAGTTACGAATGTAAATTACATGCAAGCCTTGAGTTTCGCAGTCTCCATTAGACTCGACTTGAAGTACATACTTTGCTGGCACTTCCTCGTGTTCAGTTGCTGATTATCTATTAGGCCTTCTGGTGCGCTGCCCAGTCGTACTTTCCTGACCAAAGCCTTGAACAAGCTTACAGATGAAGTTGAATAGTATCACACATAGCAGTCAAGTGTCCCATGGTAAGACAACTTCGAAACCTGTCAGCTCCTCTGGCTTTTTTCAATATTCCACCCTGTACGCATCCTTTCGTTTAATAGAGCAACTTGGATTTTGAGTGTCGACAGTAAGATTATTTGTTAGCGTGGAAGGCAGTGGCTTTTAGTTGCATGATGAGATGTTGATTGCCGACTGCCCATATCTGCGAACTTTTAGGTCTTGGTTTCCTTCCAGGAAAGCCTTATGGTGACCTAAAAGGAATCGTAAGTTAGTCTATTCAGACTATACATATCTAGCGACTTCCATCTTGCTGTTTCGCTGTCTATTGCAGTGGAAAATGGTAATGTTATGGACATGAGAGGTACATCAGCGGAGCCTCGTTTGCATGAATGCTCGGAGCACCATGTGCTCCGCAATTCTAATAGCCCTGATTTTTACGGAACTGATTTCTGTCTTCAGTTGCAGCACAGATAGTTTTTCGTAGATGGGATTCATCGTCTTGTAAAATTTTTATAAAGATGCCATGATCATCTTCGGCTGCAAATTAGTTTTTGTAGCAGTTTTTCAATTAGTGAATTGGCAAGTAAAATACTGCTACAATTTTGTGCTTCATCACATATATTTTATTTCTGAATATGGCCGAAAGTTTCAAGAGAGGATTTCACGAATAAAGAGACGAATATTGAATTTAAAATATTTTACAGTCAAAGGAGACTGTGGTATGTTCAAAAAACAGTGCTGGTCTCAAATCCGGATTCGAGTATCAGTTACCAGTGGAGAATCGTCAAGACTTCATTCTCAAAACCGGTCGTTGAGCAAACACGGAAGTACGCACGATTCAGGCCGCATCCATCCAACCTTTGTGGTCGAGACTGATGAAGTACAGTCTCTGCTCCGGTTCAAAGAAAATGAAGCTGAAAGAAATCAAAGAAACCGTGGTGCATCACAAAGACTACACCGATTAACAATCCGTGATGGAGCAAAGCAGGAGATAGGAAAATGCGTGAGGTGTGGAAGCGTGAACGATAGAAAACTAAGACTTCATGTGTCAGGAGAGCTGAGAGAGCTTTAAGAAAGGTTATGTCAAATCTGACACGTGTGATGCTTTTCTACTTAATCTGTAAGATTGTTTAGGGCTTTGGTCAGGAAAGTATGTGATAACCATCATTTAAATTGATTGTTGATGAATGTGGCGTCTGATCACGTCATACAGACGACACTTGCTGCTCACAGATGCCACTACGAAGTGTGCCCAAACGTAAACGAGACTGCAGTTCTATACAAAGAAATTTTAACAACATCGTTATAATTACAGTTCATATGCAATAGTACAACTGAACATAATTTGAAATAACGTTGATTTACCGATCCCAGCAAGTAGTGATGGAGTGGCTGACTTAAGGTGTATAAAGTTCTGTGTGGTTGACAGATCTAGTTTTCCACTCTCACTTCTACCTTCTCAGAAAAATTTTTAAGGGACTGAAGAAAAGAGAGTCACGGCATATAAATATGTCGGGGTTGTAAGGAGAATGCTCCACACGCTCCTATAGAAATTTCTGAATGAGCAGGGGGTCTTCTTGGTAATATGTGGCCTAGCGTTGTCCTGGAGAATGACTATTCTATTCGAAAGCTTGCCCATGTGATTGTTCTTGATGAGCTTAAGCAACGTATTGCGTTACTGCTCAGCATTAACTGCTGCATTCCCAGGGTGGTCAGTCGATGAGTAGAGGTCCTTCTGCATCGAAAAACAGAGTATTACTTTTCCGGCCTACGGAGCAGAGCGCTCTTTTCTTGAACGAAGGGAGTCGGGATGTCGCCACTCCTTGTTCATCCATATTGAGGCAGGGTCGAGTTGATGACGCCACGTTCCCCCCGTACCACACTCTGACCACTGAAATCCGTTCTGTCCCTCTGCTGGAGTATTGTGCATCATGCGAGATGCTGCTCTCCGTACACGTCCAAGTACGAGGAAATTGTCCCCCTTCGTAAGTGGGACTACCACCACGCCATCTCTCGCCAAACACATTCACCCAATGGGATTATATGCAACGTCGCTTCAAGATCTCCTTTTCATTTGGACACACCTTATAGGATGTAGCATGGGAGTCACATGCTGGAGACTCAGCCTGCAAACCAATTATCAACTGATAACGATGTGCACTATACTACCGTAGTACATGTTTTGTTCGTTTCAGAGTTGTCAGAAGTGCATTTAGGAAAGTACCCTGAGGTAATCACTAATGGGATCGACAAATTATTGTTTTTAAATCTCACAATTTGGCGGAAAGCTGCTTAGCTTAAAACGTATTACAGTAAGGTATTAAGTAATTTTATAAAAGATAATTAAGGTGGATTTATCCATGGAAGTAAAAACAATTAAATGGTATTTATATTTCATTCCAGCGGCTGGCGCAGCTTATCTTTTATTGATTGCAATGCTACATAAAAGTACCTACATTAGTCTGTCAAATTCTAATTTGCTACACAGAAATCCAGTTTGTAACTAATGAATTTAATTAATGAAAATTAACTCCTCTACGTAGCTAGGACAATAAAATCACCTCCAAAAAAAAAGTTTAACAAAATTTATTTCGATAAAATACCCACATACATAGCCCCAACATCAGACAAACAAATTGCATACTGAAGTAAGAAGTTATGTAGCCGTTTTGCAATGCAGCCTGAAAGTGATAGGTGAATCTAGAAAGACAGCAAGCTCCACCTGAACAGTAGTATAACATACACTAAGGTGACAATAGTTGTGGGGTAGAGATACGCACATATACAGACGGCGGTAGTACCGCGTACACAGGGTGATAAGGGACAGTGCTTTGGCGGAGCACTCATTTTACTCAGGCGATTCATGTGAAAAGGTTACAAACGTAATTATGGCTGCAGACTTTGAACGCGGAATGGTAATTGGAACTAGACGCATAGCACATCCATTTCTGAAACCGTTAGGGAATTCAATATTCCGAGGTCCACAACGTCAAGACTGTGGCGAGAACCAAATTTCAGGAGTTACCTCTCACAAAGGACGACGAAGTGGCCGACGGCCTTCACTTACCTACGTAAAGCAGCGGCGTTTCCGAAGAGTTGTCAATCCTAACAGACGAGCAACACTACGCGAAATACTCTTAAAAATGCAGAAACCATTGTGGGACGTACGACGAATGTACCTGTTAGGACAGTCTGGCGAAATTTGGCGTTAATGGGCTATGGCAGCAGACGACCGACGCGGGTGCCTTTGCTAATAGCGTGATAACGCCTGCAGCGAATCTCCTTGCTTCGTGACCAAATCGGTTGGATCCTAGACGACTGGAAAACCGTGTCCTGGTCAGATGTGTCCCGATTTCAGGTGGTAAGAGCTGATGGTAGGGTTTGAATGTGGCACAGGGCGCAGAAGCTATGGAGCTCACTTGTCTACGAGGCACTGTGCAAACTGGCTGCACAATGGTATGGACTGTTTTTCCATTAAATGGACCATGTCCTCTACTCCAGCTGAATCAATGACTGAAAATGGTTATCTTCGGCTACTTGGAGGTGATTTGCAGCCATTCATGGATGTCATGTTTCGAAACAACGACGGAATTCTTGAGGGCGACAGTGCGCTATGTCACCGGGCCACACTTGCTCTCGATTGGTTTCAAGAACATTCTGGACAGTTTGAGCGAAGGACTCTGCCTTCCAGATCACCAGACATAACTCCCATTGATCATTTATGGGATATAATCAAGATGTCAGCTCGTGCACAAACTCCTGCACCGACAACACTTTCGCAGTTATGGGCGTCTGTAGAAGCAGCATGTCTCCTATTTCTGCAGGGGACTTCCAACGATGTATACAGTTCGTGCCACGTCGGGTTGCTGCAGTACGCCGGGCAAGAGGAGGTCCGACACGGTATTAGGTGCTATTCCGTGACTTTTGTCACCTCAGTCTATGTTTCTTTGGATAACAATAGCTACTGCCGATGTGCGCAAAAATGGGACAACCTCGTAAAAAAAGAAGAACTACCTTTAGAAAAGACAAGGTTGTTAACGTCGCCAATGTACTGGACCGACAGAGTGCCAAATGAACGCAGATAATAAACTGAAATGTACACTGTTACATATTGTTAGCAGTAGACCTGTTCTTTGACGAAATGCAAAGTCTTAAGCTCTCTAATGTTGGCATGACGATGGGTAGTGTAAAATAGGCAGTTACACAATTTTTTGTTGAGGAATTGCGTTACTAGCAATTGCCTGAAAAGAACCTTCCTTGAAGCGTATTAATGCTTATTACGCTTTCAGACTGATATATTCCACAGATACAAGACCTCATTCATTCTTTTTATGGATGTTTACACGCTATAGGCAGTCGTTCTGGAACGTTGCAAAGCGGCCAATCCCACAGGCTACCGATACAGTACTGTTTCATGCCGCTCTGTCTTGCTTCATAACAGTGATTCTGCTCATACAATACGACCATCTAGTCTAACAAACGCAGGATATTAACCAACAACACACGCACCCATTGTAATATTTTTGTCTGGAATAACAGTGTAAACATGTGTCAAAAATGTATATACTGGTTAATTATAGTTAAAATGTAGCTACTCACACAGGTCTAGCGTAGACTGTAATTATCGTATGGGAGCGAAACTTGGTGGATTTGCTGATGTGTTAATGCGGAACCGATTTCCCGGGGAAAAAAATTTTTTCCAATTTTGGCACCAAAAGCAAATCTGGCGCTGTAGAGCATCTCATCGAAGTCTCCTGTGCACATATTAAACTGTGCACACGGTGGTTAGTACGAGGGTCGGTCAAAAAGTAATGCCTCCCATTTTTTTTCTACTTAAAGAAATTAAGTTAAGTGAAAAATTTGAATTTGGCGCCATTCCTCAAACCTTCTTCTGCAATCCACTGCAGTAGTAACTTTCTGTGTCAACAGGTGGCAGCACAGCAGAAGTTTGTAAGATGGCCGACATCGATGTTCGTTTGAGACAGCGTTGTGTGATTGAATTCTTGAATGCAGAAGGTGAAACGCCCATACGCATTCATGAAAGACTGAAGAAGGTGTATGGTGTTGTGACAGTGGATGTCAGCACTGTTAGACGATGGGTTCGTCGTTGTAAGGAAGCTGAAGGGCAAACACCGTTGACTGACGAAAAGCGGAGCGGCAGGCCGGTGAGTGCAGTGACTCCACACAACATTCAGCAAGTTGATGACATCATTCGTGGTGACCATCGGGTGACTGCAGATGAAGTGTGTCGCATTATTTCTCTTAGTAAAGGCAGTGTGATCACGATTATTAAACAATTGGGGTACTCAAAAGTTTGTGCACGGTGGGTTCCAAGAATGTTAACCGATCAGAATAAAGAGGCAAGGAAAACAATAGCCTCCCAACACTTGCAGCGCTTCCGTTTGGAGGGAGATGAGTTTCTGAAAAAAATTGTGACCGGGGGCGAAACATGGGTGCATTTTTTTGAACCCGAATCAAAGAGGCAGTCAATGGAGTGGCGTCACACAAGCTCGCCGAGGAAGAAAAAATTCAAAACTGTGCGATCGGCAGGGAAAGTTATGGCAACAGTTTTCTGGGATACAGAGGGTGTGATTCTGGTTGATTTTTTGGAGCAGGGATGCACAATAAATTCTGTTCAATACGTCACAACCCTCAAAAAACTTAAAGCACGTCTTCAGCGAGTTCGCCCAACAAAATCAATGGCAGATGTTCTTCTTTTGCATGACAATGCAAGACCACACACCAGTCGTCACACCTCTGACGAGATTGTCAAAATTGGATGGGAAGTTTTGCCTCATCCCCCATACAGCCCTGACCTGGCACCATCAGACTTCCATCTGTTCGGGCCACTAAAAGAAGCTCATCGTGGGATTCATTTTGAAGATGAGGAGGCCGTCAAAACATCCGTGCGTCAATGGCTTAGGAAGCAGAGCTGTGATTTTTACCGTGCTGGGATACATGCCCTTGTTCAAAGATGGACCAAAACTGTAGAGATGGGCGGAGATTACATTGAAAAATGACAAAATGATCCTCAATGTTGTGGTTTTCAACCTATGTAATTGCATTTAAATTTCCTGACAATTAAACGTAGAAAAAAAAATAGGAGGCATTACTTTTTGACTGACCCTCGTAGTAAAATTAATATTATGCTTTTCTCACTCTTTTGACTTTTCCCGCCCATTCCCCATTTCTAATCCATTACATATGGAAACATTTCTGTACGTTTTTCTTGCATTCACAGTGCCAAATTTGGACCTGTTAGGCGAGATTGGATCTAATTTTTTTCCCAGCGCAAATCAGTTCCACATTAACCCATTAGAGCAGCTATCAAGTTTCGCTCCCATGCAATAACTGCAGCCAAGACTGGATCTTAGTGAGAAGTTGTGCCTCAGTTATAGCCACACAGTCTTGCCGCAGTGGTAACACCTGTTCCCGTCAGATCACCGAAGTTATGCGCTGTCGGCCTGGACTAGCACTTGCATGGGTGTCCATCCGGTCTGCCAAGCGCTGTTGATAAGCGGAGTGCACTCAGCCCTTTTGAGGCCATCTGAGGAGCTACTTGACTGAGAAGTGGCGGCCTCGGTCTTGTAAAGACAAAAAGGCAGGTACAGCGGTGTGCTGACCACATGTCCCTCCATATCCGCATGCAGTGACGCCTGTGAGCTGCGAATGACACGGCGACCGGTCGGTAACGTTGGGCCTTCATAGCCTGTTCGGACAGAGTTTAATTTAGTTTAGTAGTTCCATCACCTGATTCTGAGCAAGGTTCCCGGAAGGTTCTCCTTCGTCACTAGACGCTATAACTGAAAGAACTGATAACATATACGTCACCAGGTCCGGATGGAATCCCAGTACGGTTTTATAAAGAGTATTCTACGGCACTGGCCCCTTACTTAGTTTGAATTTAATGCAAATCTCTTTCCAGCAAAATTCCCAAGCGAGTGGAACAAAGAGCAGGTGACTTCTGTGTATCAGAAGGGTACAGATGAAGGGCAACAGGCAGTTTCCATAATCGTAGATTTCCGAAAAACATTTGACATGATGCCCACTGCGACCATAATGAATATATGCATACGGAAAAGATTTCCAGACAAGTAAACGGCTCGAAGACTTCTTAAGTAACAGAATCCTCTACGTGTTCCTTAGAGGAAGAGGTAGCGTAAGGACTGACCCAGAGAAGTGCGATAGGGGCTATTATTTTCTATACACCTAAATAATCTGGCGGACAAGGTGAGCAGCAATCTGTGGCTATTTGCTGATGATGCTGTGGTTTTCGGAAAGGTGTCCTCGTTGAATGACTGTAGGAGAATACCAGATAAATTAGACAAAATTTCTAGTTGGTGCTCTAAATTTAGAAAAAAATGTAAGTAGGAAAAACAACCCCTTAGCGTTTGAATGCAGCATTAACAGTGTGTTCTTTGACACAGTTAAGTCGATTAAATATCTAGATGTAGCATTGCAAAGCGATATGGAATTTAATGAGCGTGTAAAGACCGTAGTAATGAAGGCGAATGGTCGACCTCGGTTCATTGGGAAAATTTCGTCTGTAAATCGGACCGCATGTAGGATGCTAGTGCGAACCATTCTTGAGTACTGTCCAAGTGTTTGGGATTTGACCCATACCGGATTGAAGGAAGTCACCAAGACAGTTCAAAAGCGGGCTGCTAGATTTGTTAGCCGGCCGGGGTGGCGGAGCGGTTCTAGGCGCTACAGTCTGGAACCGCACGACCACTACGGTCGCAGGTTCTAATCCTGCCTCGGGCGTGGATGTGTGTGATGTCCTTAGGTTAGTTAGGTTTAAGTAGTTCTAAGTTCTAGGGGACTGATGACCTTAGAAGTTAAGTCCCATAGTGCTCAGAGCCATTTGAACCATTTTTGCTAGATTTGTTCCTGGTAGGTTCGAACAACACTCGAGTATTAGAAGATGCTTCCGAAACGCAAATGGGACCCGCTGGAACGAAGGCGACGTTCTTTCTGAGGAACATTACTGGGGAAATTTAGAGAACTGACATGTGAACCTGACTGAAGATCGATTATACTGACGCTAAGGTACATTTTGAGTGCGGAGGCACATCGACCGCTATTTTTCCTTCGCTCTATTTGCGAGTGTAGCCGTACGATGGCTTGCCGAGTATATATGTTGATATAGATGTAGAAGTAGAGGAATTCCGGAACTGGAAACCACTGTGGTTAGGACTCAACTGCCTTACGCGTTAACTTACTGAGATTCGCCTGAAAATAGCAAATTTGTACAACAGCCAACACTGTCGGCATTGATAGGGACTGAAAGATGTGAAAAAATCAGTATTTAGTTTTCTTGTGTGAGAAAATGGACCCAGGTAGTTATTACATATAGCTCCTATCTCCCTGATCTCACCGATTTTTAGCGAGGTTCCCCGCGGTTATGAAGAATTAGAAAACTTCTCCCAAAATATTCCCATCAGAGAAACCCCCTTGAAAACTCAGTTCATTGGAATGTGACTAATATGTTTTCATTGCCCGGTATTTAAGGTGTCCTTTGTTCATCGACAATGATAAGTACGTTTTCTGCAATCGTCATTTAGCAGTTTAAGATTTCAAGTCCAAGATTTCACATAAATTACATTTCGCGGGCAATGATCTCGTTAGGTTAAACCTTCTTGAACTAAAATTCCTTGCTGACGGACACTATTTCGCGTACTTTGCTGTTATTCAGAGAATCTCATGGATCTTAACTTGTATACTTAAATACCAGAAGTTCGAGTTCATTGGCGCTACCTTCGTCCAATAATACTGAGCTCACCTTTCACAGGAAAAGTGTATGGAGGCTAAGTACCCTTTTAAGGAGACTAGTGAAGACAACACTGCCACCCAAAGGTCCTCTGCTCTCTTTTCGATGTTGTTTGACTATACAAAATGATTACTATAAGGCATCACTATGGGTTACCACTATATGTGGCTGTCAGACCGAATGCAAATTAACACCGCGATACTGCAAATATCAGAAAACACATTGATATGTGACAACCTTTCGACTTTGTAATCTGAAATGTATTACAATAAATGACAATTCAGGTAGCAAGTTTCAGCTTGAAAGTGTACTACGGAAATTTGTGTACCGGAGAGCGACTAGGGACTCCAATCCAGCAACTACTGTCCCTGGTAACTAATCACGAAAGATCTAAAATATGGTTTTAAACACAAATAAGAATGTGTGTAAGCTTAGAATAGCGTGGCATAAAGTTCTGTGCTGAACGGGGATTCAAAACCAGCATATATTGGGATTTCTAACTGAACACAGTAAAACACTACATATCGAAATTTTTCATCGGTAGCGAGGTGACAAACAGAAATGACAAGACGAAAAATTTGGCCTTACTTGGATTCGGACCCACCACCTATGGTCACTGTTTTCTAGCTACGAATAGACATTAAATATCGATGATGGCTACAGACGTTGAGTCTAGAATTCGTTCTCACTAGTAATTGGGAGTGGCATGTTTGAACCTGAAATGATGTGGCGAAAAGCCGTGTGCCTGGGAGTCGAAACCGACACCAATCGTTATTTATGACAACGTATGGAGAGACGTTAAAAATCGTAATCTTTTTCACCTGTACTTTGGTCGGACCAACCTTTAAGTAGGATTTGTGCTCCACAATATTACACTTGCGCATGCATCGCATTGCCTACACCGCTGACAGAGAGGACGTATCGACAAGTTCTAGTAGCGGATGAAGATCGCGCCTATCAACGAATGTTATGGAGGAGTAATAGATCTGCACCACTGCAGTAATGTCAGTTAAAAAGAGTCACGTACATAATGGCGTGTGCACCTTCTTTTGCGGTACAATGTCTGTTGCATTTAACTCATAAAGAGGCTGAACGCAGAGAGACAGATTTCTATGGACGACTACACCTCAGGCTGCGGTACGGTAGAAGCTGCAGTGAACGTCCAGTAATATATCACGAAGCTGTTGAAGGCAATGGCACGGCGAAAGCATGGAACTACTAGAAACCTTCGAGATATACGGGAAACTAAAGTATCTTTACGGCTTGATAACGAGGATGATACTAAAACTTTAGGTTTACTCTGGCTACCAGCTTCTGATCAATTTCAACTGCGAACGATGTCAAGCCAGCATGTAAAGTCTACAGCTTCACAAACGCATTGTGCTGTCTGTCACATCTTTCAGTTTTAATCTCCCTGGATTACTCAGTTCCTCTGTGTTTACATTCAAGATCTTTTTGTAACGTCTATTCAGAAATGGCTCTGAGGACTATGGGACCTAACATCTGAGTTCATCAGTCTCCTAGAACTTAGAACTACTTAATGCTAACTAACCTAAGGACATTACACACATCCATGCCCGAGGCAGGATTCGAACGTGAGACCGTAGCAGTCGCGCGGTTCCAGTTTGAAGCGCCTAGAACAGCCTGGCCACACCGGCCGGCGTAACGTCTATGGCAGCATCATTTAACATGGGACGAGCTCTTGCCTCAAGAGTTGAACTGCACGTGGCACACACTATACAGCGATATTCGTATGTTAGACACTACTCGTGTTGATCGGATAGTGATTACGGAAGTAATGGCTGTCAGTATGTGACCACACTGATTCTGCAACGCTTCCGACAAGGCCTACGATCAACTAATAAGCATGGAATCACATGCGTCAACTATTAATCTCCACTGAAAAAACTTGTGTTACCTTGTATGGAATTCACTACTACAGCACGTTGTCCTGTCGACTGAGACGTACATCGTATTGGCATGTCTGGCGTCTCCACCCGCATGGTGGAAGACGTTTGTGCGGAACAGCGTCTCCGAGATACAGGGAAATAGCTCAGATGGAACCCTGTACCTACAATGAAAGTCCGAGCTGGTATGACTTGGTGAGGAGTGTCTACCGCAGGTTTGCAAGAAAAGAGCCTGTGGTGGAAAGGACCAGTTTGACTTAAAGGAGACATCACTTCATGACCTGTATTACACACCTCTAACTACTCTGCATCCCAGCAATTGCCAGAACAAAAGGCATAAGTGCTCTGTCACACAAGCAGAGCAGCCCTAGATGGTCTGGCCGGAGTGGCCGTGCGGTTCTGGGCGCTCCAGTCTGGAACCGAGCGACCGCTACGGTCGCAGGTTCGAATCCTGCCTCGGGCATGGATGTGTGTGATGTCCTTAGGTTAGTTAGGTTTAATTAGTTCTAAGTTCTAGGGGACTGATGACCTCAGAAGTTAAGTCGCATAGTGCTCAGAGCCATTTGAACCATTTGAACCTAGATGGTCTCCTCTGTTGTTTCTCGAAGTTGTCACACTTGCAATGGACATCAGCATAATGGAGAACAAGAGAAATTGCTACATTTTCTCTCAGTCAACTGCAGGGCGCTTGGAGACCAACAAGCTAGTAGACAATTATAGCCAACTCAAACCAGTGCATCCTATCCGCTATGACATGAGACTGCTATGGGTTGGAGACAGTCTATGAAATGCTGAGCTAACTTATGAGGGGAAGCATCAACTCATACTACCACCTCATCAACACTTCAAAAAAATTATAGTGAATGATGAACATCGTCATGTTTCCCACCCTTGGTGTCAACTGCTGCTTATATCTCTCAGGAAGCAATATTGGATACCTAATGGACGAAATACAATCCAGCTTTTTCTCCATCAGTGCTTGACCTGTCAGCGATTAAAGATAATGCCCGCACAACAGTTCATAAGAGACTTGCCGCCCCATGTATACAAGCTTTGAGACCTTCCTCCGATTGTGGGTCTGATTACACAGGACCTTTCTGTGTGAAAACTGGCTCACGGGGATACAAACTGAAGGAAACGTGCTACGTTGCCCGTGTGTCTTGCACGTGCAGTCTATTTGGATGTAGCTGGTAACATGACTACTGAAGCATTCCTACTACTGAAGCGTCACGGTAGAGTAACTACCAAAACCCGTGCAGCTACAATGGGACAAACTTCGTTGGACATAGTTGGTAGCTCCGCGAGTTACAAGCTGCTGTGGGCAGCCATTATCAGCAGATGCAGGGTAAAAACCTCGAGCACGAAGAAGGCGTCGATTGGCACTTCATTCCCCTTACGTCACCACACTTTGGCGAAATGTGGGAAGCACAAGTCCTTGAAGTACCACTTGCGGCGAAGGACGGGAACAGTACGTCCAACATTCGAAGATATGACAACCCTGACTTAAAAAATTGAGGTCCCTCAACCAGATCTCGCTGCAGCCAATCTGAGCTTGCTCACAAGATGGGAACTACTGCAGCAAGGGTTGCAGATCTTTTGGCAGCATTGGTCATCTCACTACCTACACTGCATTAGCAGACCAGGTTCCTTATCAGACTGTGCAACCTAGTACATTGATCGTAGTGAGGGAAGACAACCTGCGAGCCCTATGCTGGAAGCTGGCCGTTAGTGAAGGGTACACACTGGCCACGATGTGAGGGGTTTACAAGAGATCAATCTCAAACTATGTCCTTCACCGAGAGAAGTGATACAAAAGTGAGCAGTGTCTTCGTTGATACGTCTTACATACTGGAATTAATGAAAACGTGGAAGGGAGGACCTAACTATATAACTTTCTTTTCACGCAACCTGTATATTGAACAATATACAACCACCAAATTTTCTTTAACAAAATGAACAAATTTGCAAATTTCTTTTCACCTTAGCTTGAATAAGCTTTTACAAAAGAAATCTGAAATGCCATATTGCAAAACAGCAAACAATATGACAATGTTTACAAGACGGCCAGACCTGCAGCCCGCCCGTTGTCTGGTGGAACAGTGGTGTTCACTACCACGCTGGACACAGTCTGTCTTATTAAATACCCTTCTGCAACACATGAAAACTATATAAGCAATATTGATGACAAGAGTGATTCAGTTACTCAAAACAGAGGACACAACTTTTAATTTGAAACCTGTAGGTCGAAAGGTTCGGGGTTAGGATGCACACCTATGCTTAAAGGTTAAACAGATTAGGAAACAATATGACAATGATAAGACTTACTTCAAAATAAGCAAACTTTTAATTTCAATCGGCAACCAAAGTGCGACTGGATCCCAACCCGTCCCTTCTGACAATTTTATTTTGACTAAAGCCCTGGTGACAGTTGGCTATTAATACTCTGAAAGTCAAACGGACTGTCAGTTATTAAGCTCGCTCTGATAGAACGTCTTAAAACACTACTTGTGAACACATATTACAAGAGAACTCCCTCGGCGGAACCACAAGATCCAGCTAAAATATACCAATGATGACCGGGGCGTTCAAACACAGCAACGTACAGAGTAGTAAAACAGGTTGTTCACATTATAACTAATGACTGAGAAATGCAATTTCAATCAAAGAAATGAACAGGCTAACATCTAAATCTAACCACAAGGTCTCTCTTTTGTTCAATGGTAACCTGTGCCTTAGTACAATTGTTCCGGCTATATTTACGACCAGGAGCTGATTCATTAGAACATTAATGATCGGGTACAAACCAGAAAGGAAAGGCAATATAATAGCGCGACCAATTTTCAAACGAGAACGGCCTACATTTACGACCAAAGAGCCGATCGAGCAAAACTCTAAGGGTCGGGTGTAAACCACAAAATAATAAGGAGGGCAATTAGGCAATGGCACAAATCACCATGAAGATTACTGAATGTTACTCACCTTTATCAGCAAACAGTTCCATGTATCCACGGTGAATCGCAGTCGTTACTGAGTGGCGCTGATGGATGTCAGGTAGAAGAGGGCAGCCAGGCCACGAATGTTCGTCTCAAACGAATGTTGCCAACCAACTGATGATATATCGACCTGCTGCTTACTGCCGACGCTGACCCCGGTGGAATACTCTGGTATCTTCGCTCTGCGCAGACCCTCCTTACGCAGCTCGTGTTTTGGGACACTCGGAAATAGTGACCACCTCTTGTCGCGACGCTACCGCCAATCCCCAAACTTTGTGCCTCGCTCTAGGGTGCAGGCTATCAGAAAAAAAATATATATATGGTAGCCCTCAACTACGTACCCTGCAGGAGAGCTTCTGTAAAGTTTGGAAGGTAGGAGACGAGGTACTGGCAGAAGTAAAGCTGTGAGTACCGGGCGTGAGTCGTGCTTCGGTAGCTCAGTTGGCAGAGCACTTGCCCGCGAAAGGCAAAGGTCCCGAGTTCGAGTCTCGGTCGGGCACACAGTTTTAATGTCAGGAAGTTTCATATCAGCGCACACTCCGCTGCAGAGTGAAAATCTCATTCTGGAAACATCCCCCAGGCTGTGGCTAAGCCATGTCTCCGCAATATCCTTTCTTTCAGGAGTGCTAGTTCTGCAAGGTTCGCAGGAGAGCTTCTGTAAAGTTTGGAAGGTAGGAGACGAGGTACTGGCAGAAGTAAAGCTGTGAGAACCGGGCGTGAGTCGTGCTTCGGTAGCTCAAAAAATGGCTCTGAGCACTATAGGACTTAACATCTTAGGTCATCAGTCCCCTAGAACTTAGAACTACTTAAACCTAACTAACCTAAGGACATCACACACATCCATGCCCGAGGCAGGATTCGAACCTGCGACCGTAGCAGCCCCGCGGTTCCGGACTGCAGCGCTAGAACCGCACGGCCACCGCGGCCGGCTCGGTAGCTCAGTTGGTAGAGCACTTGCCCGCGAAAGGCAAAGATCCCGAGTTCGAGTCTCGGTCGGGCACACAGTTTTAATCTGCCAGGAAGTTTCAACTCATCTACTATTCAAGTTACATGCCTGCAATTCATACCAAGGTAGATTTACACTAACAACTTTCTAAAGACATGTCGGTCGACGAAATCGGATGAACCGTTTAGATTTGAAAAATTGTTACTGGGTGTTACTTGAACAATTTACAGTCAGATACTAAACTTTAAACTAATAACGATATTGAAAATCTTATTACAGCATGAGGATCGTCGTACAAATAATAGTAATGTACATGTTACTTTTTAAGGTATCATGATACCTTTGTCTATTATTAATTTCTACAGGAACTGCGAAATGTCTGCCATTGTGGTTTCACGAATTCCTCCAAATTTGGCACTACTGGCACACAAATCTCCTTCATCAACACAAAGCACAGTCGTCGACATGGCGTCAACATGGAATTCCGAACCACATGATCGGCGTTGACCATGCGCTGGGGCTACCCCTCTTGCTCCGGCTGACGTTCGGCACCACGCGGCTGTTGACAAGCCCCGGCTTGCCAAGCGGCCCGTGTGGCCATGCCAACTCTGAACTTAGAATATTTTCAGGGCGCCACAACTCGCCCGTTATCTCACACTGACTAGCGAACCCCGTATACATATCGGCAACCAAAGACCTTCTATGTGTACAACCCATAGATACCAACTCTTCCTCATAGATATTGCAAATGGGGGCGTAAAAGGGATAGTCGATACTAGAGCTGAGCCAGTGTGGCAGACAGAAGAGTCTACTAACTCAATGGCGCCGTGGCTCATTCGCCCTTTTTTTTTATCTTTAAGGTTTTCTTTACTTTATCATGCGTGTACCTTGTCACAGACTCAGTGCGTTTCGTCATTTGTTATGTTTCGGTGTATTTTTGTTAACGTGATTGTGATGTTCGGGCATGAGTTATAATCTCTATGGCCAGAATACCTGGTTCATGGACGCAACGATATGTGTATTTCCTTGCCTTCTTTTCCATGAGTTAATAATACTTGCATTACTTGTGTAGTGTTGGAAAGAAAGTGACATTTCTTTGACGTCCAGTACGTTCTATTGTTACATTCGGCTGAGAGATTGCTGCCCTGTCTGTAGACAATTGTACCTGAGGGACAGTCGCCAGTATGCTATCCCTTCAAGGGCACATAACGGTACACTCGCTGTGGCGAGGGTGAGGATTGAGGATGGTTGTCAATTGCATCTCGGTCGGTAGGCTGTCGTAAGTTCGTCGTACGCTAAACAACAAATATGTGTATTTTGTCTTGTGAACATTAGCTTAATATTAAAAAACGATTCTAAACGCTGTCGTCATTCATTACAACTGGAGTGGATCCGAATCGTGATACAGTCCTCCTACATTCATGGTCCTCTAGTAACATTTAAGATTTACCAGAATGAGATTTTCATTCTGCAGCGGAGTGTGCGCTGATATGAAACTTCCTGGCAGATGAAAACTGTGTGCCCGACCGAGACTCGGACTCGGGACCTTTGCCTTTCGCGGGCAAGTGCTCAACCATCTGAGCTACCGAAGCACGACTCACGCACGATCTCACAGCTTTACTTCCGCCAGTATCGCGTCTCCTACCTTCCAAACTTTACAGAAGCTCTCCTGCGAAACTTGCAGAACTAGCACTCCTGAAAGAAAGGATATTGCGGAGACATGGCTTAGCCACAGCCTGGGGGATGTGTTCTGCAAGGTTCGCAGGAGAGCTTCTGTGAAGTTTGGAAGGTAGGAGACGAGATACTGGCAGAAGTAAAGCTGTGAGACCGGGAGTGAATCGTGCTTCGGTAGCTCAGATGGTAGAGCACTTGCCCGCGAAAAGCAAAGGTCCCGAGTTCGAGTGTCGGTCGGGCACACAGTTTTAATCTGCCAGGAAGTTTCATTTAAGATATACGTTCCTGTCTTCAGAAATAAAGTCGATAGTACATTTAATATTCAAGACAGTTTATAATTGTCTATGTGGACAAATATGGATGAGAATGTTATGAACAGGCTGTAATCACCCATAAGGGAATCAGAATTCTGTTTCAGGGTGAAGCAATGCTCTCTTTCGGAATGATTTCAACTTTGCATGATTATTGTCTTGGTTCGATTAACGCATCAGGCAACAATTTTTAACAAACATGAACATATTCTTTTCACTTGTGGTAACGCAGTTGAACAATGTAATATTACACTGTGGTTCCAAATTCACATTAAACACGACTTCTCTTCGTTACTTATTGAAGGAAATTCGGTGTAATTTGGGCTACGACGGGGGTGGAAGCGGGGGAGCAGGTTGAAACTTTGCTTTCTTCGATGAGACATTTTAATTTACTTATGAACCAATCGTCATGTGAAGTCACAGGACAGTAACTTCTTATTGTATTTAAACTTTAGACTTTTGAAAGTATTGGCATTCGACTGGGATTCGAATCCTGATCTCCCCTTTCTTAGTGTTTGATCCCTTTGAGACGACACAGTGTCATGGTTTCGTTGTTTTCCCAAGATTCCAAACTCATCAAGGTTTTCGTGAGAGTTGCGTTTCTGCTTTGGATACCTGGTAAAACACAAAAGTTTTCAACGTGTCATTTCCAGCTGTAGCATGTGCACAACAAACTACAGGTGAAAAATAACTATTGTTTTTAATGCCTATCTGTGCCTCGTCAACTATAACTAGTTACTGGTGAGAACGAATTCGACAGTAAACGTCTCATTGCGTGTAGATAGCAATGATGATACTTGTAGGATTCGCATTCCAATCAACACAGAATTTTTCGTCACGTTATTTCCAGTTCGGTCACACGCACATGTGTCTGCTAGTGAAATAAACGGGTATTTAACGCATATTCATGGCTACAGGACAACGAACATAGGTGCTAGGTTCGAATCCGAGTAAGGCAAATCTTCTTCGGCCTGCCGGCCGGTGTGGCCGAGCGGTTCTAGGCGCTACAGTCTGGAACCGCGCGACCGCTACGATCGCAGGTTCGAATCCTGCCTCGGACATGGATGTGTGTGAAGTCCTTAGGTTAGTTACGTTTAAGTAGTTCTAAGTTCTACGGAACTGATGACCAAAGATGTTAAGTCCCATAGTGCTCAGAGCCATTTGAACCACTTTTTTTTTCTTCGTCCTGTCATATCAATTTCAATCACCTCGCTGCCTGTGATAAATTTCGATGACCATCATTTGAATGTGTTTAGTATAACAATTCGATTACGGGTTGGTTTCAAACCATTTATAATATCTTTCGTGGTTAGTTAATACGGACAAAGTTGCAGGATTGGAGTGCCGGGTCCAGGCGCGGCAGAAACGTTTTCAAGGTGCAGCTTACTTTTGGAAATGTTATTTGTTGTAATACATTTAAGAGTAAAAGCTTTAAAGGCTGTATCATCTCTAATAACCTGCATTCTGACATTTGCAGTATCATAGTATTAATTTGCATCTGGATTGATGACTACACACAACAATTATTCTTAGGGCCTCTTCTAACCATTTTGCATAGTCAAATGACTTTACCGAAAAGAGGGCAGACGACCTGCAAGACAGTTACATTTTGCGGGTTGCAGACAAATCAGTCGAAATGCAATTCAGGCTGTTCGGATGCTTTTGAGCACCACAGTACGCACAGAAAATACTTACACTTAAGGATTGAGTGAAGCAATCGCTGTTACTTCGAACTACACTATCTTCTAGCAAAGCAATTCCATAAGACGGCACACTCGTGTAACTTGTGCTAGAGGTATCACTTCGTGTATTTCAAAAGTTCAGATTTTTTACTCATATCTCTGTGAGTATTTTAAGACTTAGTGTTTGTGACGTTATCTACGGGAATTTTTGTTTGTTATTGTATAATCTATGACCAGCAAAAGATATTGTTCCTTTTTCATGTCAAATATCGACCTACGCACACCATTAATTAAGAAATCATTATTTATTCCCCTGCCGTTTCTGCATTAAATATGAAGCTTTTTGATAAACTTGCCATTTCTTAATAGATCTTATAAAAATCTTACGCACTGGATATCCTATTGAAAAATGCACATTTGTTTCCTTAGCTACGGCCCATAAATAGCTGTTAATATTGAGTTATTGACAAATAGAATGGAATATAATATCTGGTGCTATGCGCAGGCTGTAACTCCAGTAGAGGGGATACTCATATTCTCTAGGAACCATCTAGGATTTGCCGTTGGTACGAAGTTTAGTTCCGGTCGTCGCGTTGCAGAGAATTCAAAATTAAGCTGAACTTTCTGGCTACCCCTGCCATCGTTATTCGCATCTGTCACGAGCTGTGGGGAGGGGACGGGAGGGAAAACTCCACATGGAAATCCGGATGGCACATCTGCGTCCCTATGCGTCGTTCATCTTACTCATTGCCAGTTTTCGGTGAGTGCACACACCCCTGCAGCTGTTACTGGAATTCGTTCGTAAAAACACGGAAATCTGACATGTAATGCTCTTGAGAACGTTATTAACAATTTATTTATTTATCACATGGCATACACTGTGAGTTTTTGAGTCACAAAACGTAGCTACACATGGACAAATATTGCTAAACTACCACATGTCAACTTCTGAACACGGCTTTCTAGCATAATACAACACAAATTACAGCAGTTATAAGCAAATGTATTGAATATGTTATTAATAATGTATCCAGCTAAAACGCTGCAACAATTTTTGTCGATCTTTAGTATTACTAATCCATATCTCTTCTGTTAGTTCGCGGCTGCGTGGGATCAGATGAGCGGTCTAGGGCGTTGCAGTCATGGACTATGCGGCTGGTCCCGGCGGAGGTTCGAGTCCTTCCTCGTGCATGGGTGTGTGTGTTTGTCCTTAGCGTACGTTAGATTAAGTAGTGTGTAAGCTTAGGTTTTTTTTTTTTTTTTTTTTTTTTTTTTTTTTTTTTTTTTTTTTTTAGTTCGCGTGCTCAGTGCTGCTGTGACGGCAACCGATCCTTGTGAGATATAAAACTGATGACAAAATATGACAGCAGTCATTTTCCTTCATTATAGTACAATGCTGAACACATACACTTGTTACTACTGAGTGCTACTACAGACATGAGGGGAACTTCCTTCGGATAAATATTTCTGTGGTTCGAGAGATTTATAAATAATATTAATTCAGTACCCAGACCAGAATATCATTTGTTGAAATAAGTGATAACGGACTAGAAAATCAGCGCAAATCACTATTTGGTGGTTAGGTGGTTGACCTTGACAGGACACACGTAAAATTCTATGTACGAGAGGCGTTGAATAAGTAATGCAAATTTTTTTTTTCTGAAAGCAGGTTGGTTGCATTCAGGATTCCAATACACCATATTATTTCCCATCCTTCTGGCTACAAAACCCTATTTTTCAATGTAATCTCCTTGCTATGTGACGGCCTTACGTTACCTTAGTGAGACGGCCCGCAAGGTACCACTCTATTGGTCGACGTGGGACCCCCTATCATCCACGTTCTGCTTCCCGCGGGTTGCATCTTTCATTGGTCCAAAGAGATGGAGGTCGGAAGGTGTTAGATCCGAGCTGTTGGGTGCATGAGGGAGATCAGTCCAATCGAGTTGTGTAAGTTCCCCTTGGACGGACAGACTTGTGTGAGGCCTTGCGTTGTCATGGAGAAAGAGAAGTTTTTCGTACATCCATATTTAAACTGGATGATGGTAGGGCATCAGCTGGTATAATTTTTATTAAAAGTGAAACCCCTCCTAGGATTTCATATTTATCTGGCTGCTAGTTTCGACGTTGCGTCAACGACATCTTCAGGCCCGTACACTTTGATGATATCAACTGTGTGTGGCGGGGTAATAGACGTTCGCGATGAGACCAATACGTGCTCCACATGGATACTCCAAATGGATTACTTCCAGTACTCAGCCTCACACAATTGATATCATATGAAGATAACGTTGACGCAACAGCGAACTAGTGGCCAAATAAATATGAAATCTTAAGTACAGCTGGAGGAGTTTGATTTTTAATAAACAAAAGAAGTTCGTTTGTGTTTCTGTGACGATGAAATGGTTCAAATGGCTCTGAGCACTACGAGACTCAACAAGTGAGGTCATCAGTCTCCTAGAACTTAGAACCACTTTAACCCAACTAACCTAAGGACAACACCCACATCCATGCTCGAGGCAGGATTTGAACCTGCGACCGTAGCAATCGCGCGGATCCGGACTAAAGGGCCTAGAGTCGCTGGGCCACCGCTGCCCGCTGTGACGATGAACACGCTGAAATACACTACTTGCCATTAAAATTGCTACACCACGAAGATGACGTGCTACAGACGCGAAATTAAACCGACAGGAAGAAGATGCTGTGATATGCAAATGATTAGCTTTTTAGAGCATTCACACAAAGTTGGCGCCGGTGGCGACACCTACAACGTGCTGACATGAGAAAAGTTTCCAACCGATTTCTCATACACTAACAGCAGTTGACTGGCGTTGCCGGGTGAAACGTTGTTGTGATGCCTCGTGTAAGGAGGAAAAATGCGTACCATCACGTTTCCGACTTTGATAAAGATCGGATTGTAGCCTATCGCGATTGCGGTTTATGGTATTGCGACATTGCTGCTTGCGTTGGTCGAAATCCAATGACTGTTAGCAGAATATGGAATCGGTGGGTTCAGGAGGGTAATACGGAACGCCGTGCTGGATCCCAACGGCCTCGTATCACTAGCAGTCGAGATGACAGGCATCGTATCCGCATGGGAGCGCCTGTGATGGTGTACTCAACGACGAACCTGGGTTCATTAATGGCAAAATGTCATTTTTTCGGATGAATCCAGGTTCTGTTTACAGCATCATGATGGTCGCATCCGTGTTTGGCGACATCGCGGTGAAGCGTCTATTCGTCATCGCCATACTGCCGTATCACCCGGTATGATGGTAATGGGTGCCATTGGTTACACGTCTCGGTCACCTCTTGTTCGCATTGACGGCTCTTCGAACGGTGGACATAACATTTAAGATGTGCTACGACCCATGGGTCTACCCTTCATTCAATCCCTGCGAAACCCTACATTTCAGCAGGATAATGCACGACCACATGTTGCAGGTCCTGTACGGGCCTTTCTGGATACAGAAAATGTTCGACTGCTGCCGTGGCTAGCACATTCACCAGATCTCTCACCAATTGAAACCGTCTGGTCAATGGTGGCCGAGCAACAGGCACGTCACAATACACCAGTCACTACTCTTGATGAACTGTGGTATCCTGTTGAATCTGCATGGGCAGCTGTAACTGTACACGCCATCCAAGCTCTGTTTGACTATATGCCCAGGCGTACCAAGGCCATTATTACGGCCAGAGATGGTTGTTCTGGGTACTGATTTCTCAGGATCTATGCATACAAACTGCGTGAATATGTAATCACATGTCAGTTCTAGTATAATATATTCGTCCAGTGAATACCAGATTATCATCTGCATTTCTTCTTGGTGTAGCAATTTTAATGGCCAGTTGTGTAATTTCTTCAGTTTCCTGGGGGGGTAGCACAATTCACTTCAGAGGTGGTAGTTACACCACGAGTGCGGACATTAAACAGAATAACCCCTTCAGTCTCAGAAGCCGTTTCCATGACTTTAACGGCTGAGGGTGGATGTTTCAACTTTTTCTATCTAGGACTGCCGTTTCGCTCTATGGATTGCCGTTTTGTTTCCAATTTGAAGTGATGAACGCAAAATTGACACGACCAACGTCGTAAGACGCAAGCAGTTCCACACAGGTGGCACTTCGTTGCTGTTCTGTTAGGCAGCGAGGAACCTAGCGGTCACACATCTTTTGAGTACCCTAACTGGTCCATGAGTTTGTCAGCAGTACCAACAGAGACGTCTAGTTATGCAGCAACGTGTTTCATAGTGGTCCATCGATCACCTCTAATGACAGAGTCAGCACGTACCAACATTACGGGAATCACAGCTGAGTGCGGCCGGCCGGCAGGCGTAAGATCGGACACGTTTGCGCGACCTTGTTGTGATGATGACAGACGCCTTCCCCAACGGCTCACCATGCTTACGTTCAGTGCCAGGAGTCTGTAAATATTCTGCGATGTTCTGGTTTTCCGCCAAAAGAAACTCAATGACATCTGTCTGCTTAGAACACACACCGGTTACAGGCGGCATTTTGAAAGCTACGTACAGCGCCGCCATCTATGGGACCTTCATAAAACTATAGGGTCTGCAGCGGGAATATTCCACGGTGTCTCACCTAAAATTCCGCATTTTTTTCAGCCGGAACTGCCCGAGGCAAAAAGTGTGTTGCATCACCTATTAAACGCCCCATGTGTATTATATTAAAGGATGTGCTCTCATTTGTAAGTGTGCTATTATGGATACCCTTACTAATTATCGATATTAGCAGCTCTTCGTGAGCGCCTCTGATATCGGTGTTGTTCTAGAAGGTTCTGAATGCTACAGCCACACACCAATGATCGAAGAATCTCAGGAAGACTGTGCGGGTTTTTGAGACTATGGAGTGAATCAGTCGGTGGCTAGGAGCTAAGGCTGGCGGTCGCGTTGCAGCCCAGAAGCGCGGACGAAAATTTGAGTTTGAAGAACTGTGAGCCTGAAAGTGGTAAATATAAGAAACTGAATCATGAATGAGATTTTCACTCTGCAGCGGAGTGTGCGCTGATATGAAACTTCCTGGCAGATTAAAACTGTCTGCCGGACCGAGACTCGAACTCGGGACCTTTGACTTTCGCGGGCAAGTGCTCTACCAACTTTTTTTTTTTTTTTTTTTTTTTTAAATTTCATTTTGTTCAGTTTTGGTCGTTGCATCTGCTTGGGGCGGACGTCGTAAGACATCCGTTTAGGTTCGTTGTTGATCGATTAACTCAGAGGGTAGCTAACCCTCTGACCGAACACTGTGAGATACAGTGCCGGCTACCAACTGAGCTACCCAAGCAGTGAGGGCGGAGCGTGAGTCGTGCTTGGGTAGCTCAGCTGGTAGAGCACTTTCCCGCGAAAGACAAAGGTCCCGAGTTCGAGTTTCGGTCCGGCACACAGTTTTAATCTGCCAGGAAGTTTCAAACTGAATCATGTTTGTGATTGAAACTCCGTAGGAAGTTATTTTATGAAGCAAAAGTATGTAGAACCGTGAAGTTCGAGCAATTTGAAGATTGCAGAATGTTACATGAATGGCAGCCATTAGTTGCAAATAGTAAACTAATTTCTTAGGTGACCGTAACAAAATTTAAATATCAGTATTAGTCTTGAGCTATTTCAGGTGAAGTAGTTAAATACATGTATTTGTACCATGAAGCAGCTGAAAGACACTGACTGATGTGACAAGGAACTATAAACTTGTTACTACTTGACATGTAACCTGTGGTTAATTGGAGTGAAATTTATCACTTTAGTACATTCATCAAAAATAGTTCCGTTTGGATACAGAATACAATCTACAGGTAGTTTAGGCATACACTTTGGTTTAGTAACCATCCACATTCTGATGTAGCGAACCTCCTTCAGTCGTGTGATTGCCGTAAACTTGAGTAAATACTTTAATTACTCAGAGAAATAGATAAGAAGGGTGGCGGTTTAAATCATATAGCAACACTCTATATTTGCTCTTTGCAGCAAAGAAGCGTTTATAGCAACTGGAAAAAGAGTAGGTAATTTCTGTTTTCAAAAGGGGCAGTCAGAGAGATATGCATAATTTGGGCGTATATTGCTGCCCTATTTCTGTTGCAGAACGTTAGAACAAATTTATGCACGTGTATTATTACCTTTATTGAAACTGCAAAACTCCTCTGCTGGCCTCAGTATGAATTACACAGCTACATCGTAAAACTCAGCTCCTTCACTTCGTCCGTGAGATCCAGACATAAGTAAAACAAAGATCCGACACAACTGACTGATCACCTATGAAAGGACCAGGCGCTAAAAATTCACCCCTTCCATCAACATAAAAAATAAAATTTGGATGCAGAAAAGGAACGTACAATTCCATAACGTGCTGAACAATTAAGTAACTTCAACTGTGTCTGAAGTTCCAACCAGGAAAGTGCCGTTTGGACTATGCACTGCTTCGCAAAAAAGGAAAACGATTTGTGTAATTCTAAACAGATATATACATTCACCAATTGTTGTTGTCTATCAAGACATGAAGGAATTAAGGATATTAGCTACCAGTGGACATTTATTTATATCAGTGGGGCAAGTTCAAAATTTTTGCTGGGATTCGAAGTAGGGTCCCCTTTTTCCTGGGTAGATGTGCTGACCATTAGGTCATCCGGATACAGTGACCACCACAATCGTACATACTACCCTAGCAGGCCTCTCGTCAGACCCAAATTCTCAACTTATACCACACACTACTGATGTAGTGCCCCTGTCATTAGCCTCATTACTCGTGCCATCTCCCCGATTCCCGGAAGAGTTCGAGTTTGGTGTACATCTGCACTGAAGGGACGACTGGCCGTCATCGCATATGTATAATTAAGGCGAGACGGCTAATGATCCCTTCAGTGCAGATGTACAGGAAGCTTGAGAGGTGAGGCTAATGAGCAGCAGCAGTACATCAGTCGTGCAGTAGAATTTGGGTCTGACCAGAGGCGTGCCAGGGTAGTATGTGCGCTTGTGGTGGTCACTGTATCCGGATGACGTAATGGTCAGCACGTCTGGCCAGGAAGACGGGGATCCAGGTTCGAATCCCGGTCCAGCACAAATTTTGAATTTGCCCCACTGATATAAATAAATGCTCACGGGCAACTGGTGTCTTTAGTTCCTTTGTGTCTTGATTCATAGTCGCTGTAGGATCAAAATGGTGTCTCTTTTTTCGGACGTGTTCCAGACAATGTACAGTTTACGATAAATTTTATAAATAATCGGCAAGTATGCCAAAGAAGAATAGATAGAACTACAATAGACATGTTATTCCATGGACTGTTGCGCTTCTATGCATGAACTATCTTTCCTTTGTCATTCGCTTATCTGCTTGGATTCGGACCTAAGAGGTCGTTCTTATCTAAATCTCGTCATGCAGTACCAGCTTATAATGTCAAACCCGAAAAATACGGTGGTTATTTTGTCAAAAGAATTTTACGTATGTGGTCAATCTATTGTGAATCTGATACCTGTATTGTCTTAAGTAGATGAGGGAATTAACAAAGAATTTTCATCGTTAGTCGCCATCTTAGAAAAATCTTTAACATTTTTCTTTTAGCTCATCTACGAGACGTGCCGTCGGTTAGGACAATTAACTTTATTTCAGGTCCCACGAGACCGGAGGCAGCTACTAATAATTTAACAATTTTATTTACAGATTTTCTTTATATAACGAGATATCATCCCAGACAGAAAAGGTCTGGTCACAGGATTCCAGTTCCATTATAGGATTTCATTTGTAGATGCTACTCTTGTGATCTTATATTAGGGAATCGAGACGAAACCACGATAAGTTACGTGTTACAGTAGTGTTCAGCAAACAGAAATCACAAATATTCTCTGGTGCCATAAGCACACGACTTCTCACGAACCTGGAATAATATCCATAATGTTGGGAAATAAGAAACGGACAATTAATTATCGACGATTACGTAACTACCCTGAGAACTGAGCTAGTTACTGAGTGCTTATACACGTCGGGCTAAATTAAACAACATATTACACTGTTAATAATATTCCTACATTAGTTCAAATGGTTCAAATGGCTCTGAGCACTATGGGACTCAACTGCTGAGGTCATTAGTCCCCTAGAACTTAGAACTAGTTAAACCTAACTAACCTAAGGACATCACAAACATCCATGCCCGAGGCAGGATTCGAACCTGCGACCGTAGCGGTCTTGCGGTTCCAGACTGCAGCGCCTTTAACCGCACGGCCACTTCGGCCGGCCCCTACATTAGTTATTTGCCTTTTATGCTGAGCCATTGCGTTAATGTGTGTTTGTTTTTTATATAAGTCACGGGTCATATTTTATTTCATTACATTACACTAATAGTCACAAATAATAAAAAAAATTATTTTATTACATTACAACAACCACTTATAAATATTATGGACTATCTCCACAGAACGTGGTAACATGTAGCATAATTAACCACTCATTTTACCAAACCATTTGTAGGAAAAGAGTGATAATACATGGAAACTCTCAAATAGAAAATGTAACTACAGTAGTTTTCGTTGTTGGGTTCGTCGTAAGATTGTCATTGTATGGCTTCCAGACATTTCTAGATACAAGATGTTCATATGTAGGTCATTGTTTGTGGTAGTTCTCTTGGTCAACAAATTTTATTTTGAGCACTAGTTACCATGATTTTGTTTTAATATTAATATGGGCTTGGTGTTTCAGTTTTATGTTCAAGGATTATGTAACGTCAGCACGATGCTTCTGTGTTTTTGACACAAGGAAGTAATGGCTAGATATTAGTTGTTAGATTAGCCACTGATTTATTGGGTTTATGGAGTCTGGAGATAGTTGTTTTTAACAGGTACCATGAGCCATGTAGCTAGAGTCTCATACCCATTCTATGGCTTGTGAGATAATATTTTAATTGTTCGAGGTCAAGTGAGCTGCCAAGCGGAATTAGCCTAGCGGTCTTGGGGGC
Source organism: Schistocerca nitens (assembly GCF_023898315.1). Classification (NCBI taxonomy): domain Eukaryota; kingdom Metazoa; phylum Arthropoda; class Insecta; order Orthoptera; family Acrididae; genus Schistocerca; species Schistocerca nitens. The sequence goes on from NC_064618.1 coordinate 254,173,506, forward strand.
TGCAGTCATGGACTGTGCCGCTGGTCCCGGCGGAGGTTCGAGTCCTCCCTCGGGCATGGGAGTGCGTGTTTGTCCTTAGGATAATTTAGGTTAAGTAGTGTGTAAGCTTAGGGACTCATGACCTTAGCAGTTAAGTCCCATAAGATTTCACACACATTTGACCATTTTTGTCAAGTGAGCTACAATTTGATGAAACACGTCAAACTATTACAAAATCACTTCTCATTATAATTTTATCTACTTAATGACTGAATTTTTCAATAATACTGGTATGCAACAGTTGGATCCCTAGATGGAAGAGTAATCCTTCGATATGTGTAGCCTTTCGTAATGGATAGCTGATTTATTAATTTATAGTAACTATGACAGATATGTTAAGAATGGATTTGCATCTGGTAACCAAGAATTTTTATGGCCCTGTCTCCTTACTGCTCGAACACTGAAAGTGAAAATATCACCCACCTCCATGTTCCTAATCCGATTCCTCTAATGGCGCTGCAGTAGCGCGTGTTAACGATCAGGGGACTGTGGAGCCGTATTTCACGATAGCTGTTACAACTTTTTAAAAGCGTTCAGTCAGTGAGCGATCAATGCCAAGTCAATGTTGATTCTAGTCGCGCATGGAATACTACTACAGAAATTGAATTCCTGTAACCACAGGTAAGACAGGTTTCTACTCCTGTCTGTTTCTCTGCCTGTTTATTCATAGGTTTTGCTTTCAGCCATCTGCGCAGTTCCGTCGCCGCATTACAGATCGTTACAAAACTGCTTTGCAAAAGGCGTGACTTCGTCCCTTCTGGGCAATTGCTGTTTGTAGTGCTGGCGCCCAGCGAAGCTCTCCCCGCGCTGTGCCGCTGTATTTGGGAGTTTCCATCCTTCATTAGCGACGTGGCTGTGCCTACCCCTTCCACTGGACGCTTGCTGATAATCAGACTTCGTTCCCAAACTTCGTCCTGGGACCAGGTAACTTCTGCGGCAAGCTCCGGTAATGGTATTTCAGGTACAGGCGGCGGCGGAATTCGTTAAATGGACTTCGAACACACCAAAAATCTGTCTTCTTCGCCCTGTAGAGGACGTAGACGAATAGCCTGCATTACTGTTTTCACAAAATGGAGAACACTGATTCTAGTTACGAATCTCACAGTTTTGATTATAATTGTTGCACTGCTCCTCTATAAATAGGACTGCTCGCAAATGTATTTTCTAAATAACACTGGAAGACGATCTACCAACGTACGAATTTAATCTCCTCCTAATTATAAAGTCGCCGTTAGGGGAAACATTGGAGTTCTTTATCTAAGCTAACGTTAGGAATTTATTCTTAAATTCGTTTTCCTTAGGGACGAGAGATTTTTTCAACTAAAGATTTAGCTCTATATATACTATGATGGTATCTGTTTTTTTCGGACATGTCCGAAAGAACAGATACCACCGGTGACCATGCAGATCGTTAGAATGAAATTACAATGAAATGAACACCCTTAGCTGCTTACAGGCGTTGACATACGTCAACGAGGACAGATGAAAATGTGTGCCCCGACCGGGACTCGAACCCGGGATCTCTGCTTACATGGCAGACGCTCTACCCATCTGAGCCACCGAGGACACAGAGGATAGCGCGACTGCAGGGATTTATCTCTGGCACGCCTCCCGCGAACCCCACATTCTCAGCGTATTGTCCCGCACTACATTCGTAGTGATCCCGCCCATTGTACTCATTGCTCGCGGCGCGTTGCCGATTCGCGTAAGAGTTCGGGCACTGTTTGTGCATTCGTACAGAAGAAGAAGATGGTCAAGTGGCCGGTGAGCCGTAACTATATATATACTAAGATAGTATCTGTTCTTTCGGCCACTTGACCATCTTCTTCTTCTGTCCGAATGCACAAACAGTGCCCGAACTCTTACGGGAATCGGCAACGCGCCGCAAGCAATGAGTACAATGGGCGGGGCCACTACGAATGTAGTGCGGGACAATACGTTGAGAATATGTGTTTCGCGGGAGGCGTGCCAGAGATAAATCCCTGCAGTGGCGATATCCTCTGTGTCCTCGGTGGCCCAGATGGGTAGAGCGTCTGCCATGTAAGCAGAGATCCCGGGTTCGAGTCCCGGTCGGGGCACACATTTTCATCTCTCCTCGTTGAATTATGTCAACGCCTGTAAGCAGCTAGGGGTGTTCATTTCATTGTAAGAGATTTAGCTCATTTTTAGCCCCATGAAAAGAACCGTACTGGCGTTCGGCAGAATTGAAAGAAACCGTGGAAAACCTAAATCACCATGGCCACGCGTTTTTTCTAAATAATGCTTCAGTTTCATTATCTTTACCCCACCTGGAAACACAGACCATTCAAAATTGTCGATAGGATGGGTTTGAGATACATTAATGGACACTAAAAACAATTGCTTACGCTCACTAGGAGTGTCTTCAGAGCGTGACAGAATTTTCTTCTGGTGAATGCAACGTTTCGGATTTTCTTCTTCAATCAGCCCTCCAACCGTAATATTCCCATCACTGCAACAATTTCATAGCCTTGTTGCAGTTATCTATTGTGCTGGTCACATTGCCACTCGCTGCTTCCCAATATTGATCGATAGGTGTCCATATGAGGTCTACAGCACTGTTTCACTGCAAAGCCACAGCCACCACATAACCGTCGTCTCATAACATAGTACACTGCTGGCCACCGTAAATGCAACACCAAGAAAGGCAAGAGGTAGCACAACAAAATTTATTTTGTAGATAACACGTTGACCAAGTATCAAATGATTACGTTTACAGACGTCTGTGACATGTGGTTCCTGCCAGAATCAGTAGCCAGAGTAGCCGCCATTGTTGGAGATCACCGCTGCCACACGTCTCGGCATTGAGTCAAAGAGACGTTGGATGTGTTCCCGGGGTACAGCAGCCAAAGCAGCTTCCACACGTTGCCAAAGATCATCTGGTGTGGCAGATGGGGATGTAATCTGGGTCACTCGTTGAGCAACCATGGACCACATGTTTTCTATCGGCGAAAGATCCGGAGAGCGAGCCGACCAGGGAAGCAATTCAATCTGGTTATTGACGAAGAACCTTTGGACAATTCGTGCCACGTGTGGTCGCGCATTATCCTGTTGAAATATGGCTGTGGCCGAGCCCTGAAGGTAAGGAAGGACAACTGGCTCCAGCACCTCGGATATGTAGCGCCGGCTATTTAAAGTACCGGCAATGCGTACTAGAGGCGTGCGTGAGTAATATCCAATACCGCCCCATACCATAATACCCGGTGCAAGACCAGTGTGGCGGTGCATAATGCAGCTGTCCAGTATCCCCTCTCCACGGTGTCTCCACACTCGAATCCGACCATCGTGGTGCTGCAGACAGAAGCGTGCCTCGTCAGTAAAGACAACGTCATTCCATTCTGCCTTCCACATCCGTCTGTCATCACACCATTGGCGACGGAGACGTCTGTGGTTCTGCGTCAATGGTAGACGAAGCAATGGACGTCTTGCGGACAGACCACTCTGCTGTAAACGGCGTCGAATGGTACGCGCAGACACTGGATGATGCGTTACAGACGCAATGTGCTGTGCTATGGTTCGGGATGTCACTGAGCGATCCGTCACTGCCATGCGCACAATTTGCCTATCAGCACGTGCAGTGGTGCACCGAGGTGAATGCGATCGACCACGTCGGTCCGTCGTACCCTCCTGCATCCAACGGTCACATATCCGCATTACAGTTGTTTGGTTTCGTCCAACACGACTAGCGATTTCTCTGTATGATAATCCACAATCTCGGTAAGCCACTATCCTTCCTCTGTCGAACTCGGATACTTGATCAAAAGATGTTCGCTGTTGTCTACGAGGCATAACTGATCGTCTTGTGAAACAACCACAAGGTAAACACACGTGCCGAACGTACACTCGTCGAAATTGCCAAGCCTTAAATGGCGCTATGAGGTGGTGCCACAGGCGCGCGTGATGTGCGTCTGCGCTGAAATTCTAATCAGTTGCATATCTCATCGCTGCAAACCCATGGTGTAAATTTCACTTGATTCGGATGCTTCCTTCAGAGTGTTGCATTTACGGTGGCCAGCAGTGTATATCCACAAATTACCTAATGAGTCGGTAGTTGGGTTAGCCAATAAAAGACAACCAGATATTTACAAAAAGGAAACACATTAATAAATTTATTTATAATATGTAATTTAATAACTGAGATATAAATAATTTTGAAGCGCTGTAGTTCTTTCTGCTCTTGATAGTAATGTTGATACAGTCCGCTAAAACACTGACAACATAAATGGTTAGAAGGGTGCTACTACGTCGTATTTTCCTCAGTGGAGTCTTCCATACTTGCGATGAAATGTTTGTAAGTTCGCTGAAGTCTCTTGGGCGAAGCTCTGAGTGCGGTTGCTTAAAAAAGCGCGCCGGCCAGTCAGATTCATAAATAGCGAATTCATGTGGATTTGGAGCCTTCTGGTGGCGTACATGCCTGGCGCACTGAAAAATGCCTTCAAGCTCATGAAAACTACGTCAAAGGAAAAACCGTCCAGTTGTGGGGCATTTAGAGGTGCGACTAATTCGAAAGCTTCGGATACACATTTTGCCGCGTCATGAAAGCACATTCCAACAGCGACGACATTGATTCTCACTATAATTATTAGGATCTTTAAATAAGTTTTTTCTTTTCTCCCATCGCTGGATGTTCAGCGAATGCTGTGTGGATGGCTTCCGTCGTTGTTCAGTGACATTTTTGGATTGAAATTTCGATGCAATACCCACATCGGAAAAGTGTAAGAAAGGAAAGAAATTACATTATTGGACTTCGTCTCTACAAAGACAGGTTCTCTCTTCGATGCAATATGTTCAAACGAAAGGGTAAACATGAAGCTTAGACAGTTTCGTCGTTGAAAAATGGCGATTGTAGCCTTATGGAAATGGGCCTCTTGTGAAATAATAGCTTGCAGTTATGATTAGTTGAGGTTATATGAAAATATGTGCTTCAAAAGTCTACAAAATAAAACACCTCTACACAGTTAATTAAGTAATTATTCAAAAATTGCTTTCACAAAAGCAACATTTACCATACATTACAAACAAAGATTGAGAATCAAGTGACGCTAATCTTGTCGTGACAGAAGTTCAGTAGCCATTACTTGTTTTAAAAGGTGTATGATAAAGATATGCAGATAGCACCTTAGAACGCGGAAACTAATTTGTGCATTACCATTCCTCGACACTACATAACTGAGTTCTCAACATATTTTTATGATTTTTGAAATAAAGAAAGTGTTAGTTCGCCCGGCGACGCGCTGGCGGGAGGTTTAACCGTGTTGTCCTCCGTGTACCTGTGAACGGGTCATGGCACACTGGGTGTGGTCGACGAAGATGTTGTCGATGGCATGTTATCTTTACAACTTAATATTTCAAAAACCTTAAAACTATGTTATATACGAGGGTCACTCCAAAAGAAATGCACACTATTTTTGTAAAAATACAGTTTTCATTCTGCATGTGCGAAAGTCTTACAGTGTATAGATACATCCTTCCCGCTTGTTTTCAAACATAGTTCAACCTGTTCCCGTGAGTGGCGCCGTCACAGCATGTCTTCAAGATGGCTGCCACACTTGACGTTCGTCAGAAGCAACGTGCTGTCACAGAATTCCTGTGCAGTGAAAACGAGACAGTGGGAAACATCCACAAGAGGTTGAAAAAGGTGTATGGAGATGCTGCTGTCGATCGCTGTACAGTTAGTCGGTGGGCAAGCAGGTTACGTGATAAAAGCGGACACGGCAATATTGAGGATTGTCCTCGCAGCGGCAGGCCTCGTACTGCACACACTCCAGACAATGTGCAGAGAGTTAACGAATTGGTGACTACTGACTGATGCATATGTGACGACGACGAAGAAACTTCAAGCTCGACTCAGTCGTGTTCGACCACATCGGCAAAAGCAGGATGTTTTGCTGTTGCACGACAATGCACGGCCACATGCCAGTCAAAAAAACCATGGAAGCGATCACACAACTCGGATGGACAACACTGAAACACCCGCCTTACAGTCCTGACCTGGCTCCATGTGACTATAATCTCTTTGGGCAACTGAAAGACTCTCTTCGTGGAACAAGGTTTCAAGATGATGACTCCCTTTGTGCATGCTGCCTAACAGTGGCTCCAACAGGTTGGTCCAGAATTTTACCGTGCGGGTACACAGGCGCTGGTTCCAAGACGGCGTAAGGCAGTTGAGTGGGACAGAAATTATGTGGAGAAATGAAAATTTTGTTCCTAAAGGATGTATCTACTCCCTGTAAAACTTTCAAACATGTAGAATAAAAGATGGATTTAAAAAGGATGAACCTCGTAATAAGCGAATTTCAGAACGCGAAAATTCAGAGTTATGTTTCCTCATTTATACATGACAGTCGGAATATCCCCAGAGACACGAAACACCTCCACTCGGTATTCGGTTTCCCCCCCTTTTATGTTCTAGGAGCTACATGGCGAGAGGTTCAAACGAATTGCAAATGCGCGATTCCAGATTTGTGGATCTGTATATTTGATTCAGTACATCTGATTCTTCACAAAACCTCATAGGAAGTAGTCTGGCTGTGCGAGGTCAGGTGATACTCACCTGATTACACCACCTCGTCCAGTCCAGATATTTGGAACTTTTTATCCAGAAACTGACGGACATTTAGATAAGAGTGAGATGGTACTTAATCATTATGTAATTTCTCGTTGCTGTTGCTTCAAACATATGTTGTGGTAGACTCGCTGACAAAAAAATGAACAAATGATGTACTTGTTATGAAGTCGGCACAAACACATTGATCTTGCTTGACACTGCCTCTTTCAGTTTTAGATGTAGAAATGAGGACGCCCTGGTCCTATACACGAACGTTATGACTGTTCAGTTTGCCGGACACATGAAAAGTTGACACGTCGGAGAATCAAATACTTTCCAAAAAGTCATAGTCTGCGTCAGCCGTGACTAACATATCCACTCCAAACCGTTCGTGAAATGAATATCCGTTGTCTTTAGTGCCTGATGCATCTCAATCTGGAAACTGTAAGGACGTAATCTCTTACGGAAGGCTTAGTGCACCCTGCTCATGGCATTTCCAAATCTCTAGCAGCTGCCCGCACTGATTTTGTCAGACTCTGCCGAACCTTGTCCATGTTGACGTCAGATTTCGGCACGCTTTATCACAGTGACACATACAGTGCTTATAATTAGCAATAAAGAAATGACTGGTTTAATACAAACATACTTATCTTCTGTATACCTATGTTCTTAAATTCCAGTGTTCTTTAGTTAAAGTTTTTTTCACTTTAGTGTACTACGACACTACAACACATACAAAAATACCAGTGTTGTGTTTCCGTTATTATAAATGCATAGTGCCACGCATTCATCCGGAAAGGAACTGTATGTGTTCTAATTCGGTAATAAGAATAACCAGTTCGAATATCACGTCTTTTTGGTGACTGATAGCAATTGCACAAAAGCTTTGCCTTGTAGTTATGGTTAACCTAAATATGAATATACGCCTGAACACAACAATACAAATTGACCATTGTGGACAGAGATCGAGCACATTTTAAACATGAAGAGGAAAGACGGTAGCAAGATTAGGGTTTGACGTTCCGTCGATGTCGAGGAAATTAGAGATGCAATATCTCGGTAGGTATCAAGGACAGGAAAGAAAATCGGGTGAGCCCTTCTCAAAGAAAACCTTCCGACATTTGTCTCGAGCTAATTAGATAAATCATGGAAAATCTAAATTTGGAAGGCCGGACGCTGATATGAACCATTGTCCTCATGGTCGCGACACCAATGTGTGAACCACTGCACAAAGAAACAGAAATAATACCTCTATGAAGTACGTTTAAAGGTTATAAGCATTCGTATAACAACATGTTAAATTTTTAAAATCATACAATTTTAATGCTCATTGCCTTCTTTTAAAGTAATGACAGTGGTTTGAAAACTGCTTCACGTATGCCGTCATTACTGCCCTCAGAACGAAAATGAATTCAATGCCCAGCTACTGCAACTCAATGAGCTACCAATATTACAAAGAAAGGTAATAACAGCAGATTAGAGTTTAAATCTTGCAAACTATCAGAAATTAACCAAAAGTATTTACACAAGTAAAGTCATTGAAATTCTGGGGTGTTAAATGCAACAACTGGTGTGGTTAATTTACAATCTTACAGTCAGCAGACTTGGTATGCATATTGCCCTCTGCCTATTGTGCCAGTGTTCTGATTCCAATGTATGTGGCAGAACGGTCACAGGTACACCAAAGCGTCGTGATAATTGGTCGTGTTTAGACTAACAACGGCGCCAGTTGAACTATTTCCACAGTACACATTATCCAGGTCATTCGGACGATGTTTGGTCGTTCGATAGCATATTATTTCGGTCCTGCCAGTATTGTACAACGTTAAAGAGTTGTCGCCGTTAGCGTTAATTAGCGGAACGAAGAACAAATGGCGTCAGACAAGTTACATACGATGTCTGCATCAATACACCAGAAATTTAGAAAGCTTTTCTTTCCTTTTAATTTTTTGTAATTTCATTTGTTTCCAAAAATAGACAAATGAGATACTCGTGAATTTCAGACAAAGCTAACTCGTTCCTTAATTGCACAACATACCACCATATTTGTCCATCGCAGGAGTTTCATCGTGCGCCAAAATCAAAACCGACTTGTAGTTAGCCTGTCAGAATACTACATGGAGTACACGGGTTTGACTCCACGAAACTGCCAAAGACTTTTCATGAACAGGAGTTCTGGAGAATCACGCACTCAGCATCGTAAGGGCTACTTGTAAGATACGTGATGGAGAATAACAGAATCAGGTTTGGATGAACCGAGATTAACGATACTGACGAAGAATCATGTCATGGGTGTAAGACCATACAGCGTTCTGTCGACACCGAAAGAGTAATCTTGGAGTTTATTTTTTATCAGGTAACCCTCCATTCAGAGGCTGTTGCACACAGCGAACGTTGTTTTGATTTGTAAATAATATATTTCAGCTATCAGTCGTGCTTTGGAAGTTTTATTGGCAGATCTAGATTTCAGCTAGAAACTAGCCATTCTCAATGCACTATCCTTTTTTTGGTCAATGCATGTTGGTCTGGCTTTGTACACAGTTCATTGAATACTCTAGTATTCAATGAACTGTGCACAAAGCCAGACCAACAGACATTACATGCATTGACCAAAAAAAAAAAAAAAAAAAAAAGAATAGTGCATTGAGAATGGCTAGTTTCTAACTGAAGTCTAGATTTGCCAATAAAAATTCCATAGGACGACTGATAGCTGAAATCTATTATTTACAAAGTTTACTTTTTAATTGCAGAATACCAATGCTTACAGGACGTCCAGCCACGTTGAAGCGTAGTCTTATGTAGTTACGTCGTTACGAACATTTCAACGGCCTCATCTGTAGGTCTAGAATTTTTCATCGGAGTTTTTGTCTACCTCATCAGTCAAACGGAATAGCAAATTTCAGCTAAAGCCAGAGAGTTTTCATTGTTGGTAACATTCAAGAGGCATTCATTCGTAAAGAGAAGTGGGTACTTAAAGAGATCAGCAGTGGTTCTTACTACGAGAGCAGTGTTAATGCTCGGAAGAGTACTGTACTAAGAGAATGTCATACCTGTTTTCTCGCTGGGATGACGGAGAAATTTTCCAAATATGTATTATGACTGTTGGATTTATGTATATTGTCTCAAATACCTGTTCTCTGTTCCTCGTAAGGAATACTAATTGAGAAGTGAATGGACACTGATGTTTTCAGTGGCCGTGGACATCGTAGAGTTTCCGTTCTTCATTGTAATTATGAAGAAACTATCACTATCAAAGATATGCACGGCAAACTGAGAGTCTGTTGTGAGCTGAGTTCACTATCTGTAGCTACACAAAGAGACTGACAGATCCCAGACTCCCATGCCCTAGCTGTTCTTTTCTACAGCTTACACTACGGTCAGTGATGGAACAGATTCCTCAGATCATAACAGAAAATGGCTGTAATGACTAGCATAAAATTATATAGGAAAACATAAGCGCACAGTGAAACTACACCGAATAAGTTAGTGACATGAGTCTTTGAAGATTTGAGTTGCTTTGTTGAGAACTTGTCTGGAGGGGGGGGGGGGGAGGGTGTGGATGGGTGATGGAAGGGGGAAGATGCTTGGAGTAGGAGGAGGAGGGACGAGGGAAGGGTTCAATGTCTTAGGCATAAAATTGATAGACTGTAGGCATGATTCAGACTTCGTTCGATCCTATGATACTAAGGTGGCCCTATGGACTGTGTGTTTCCTAAAGGGGAACTACCAACACAATGGATTTCAAACATTCTGCTTGTGGTCTGCTGTTCTATGTCGTGTCTCCCTACCACTTTCGCGCAACGACGCTCTGAGCGTGTTTTTTAGGGAATTGACTAGTTTGAACCTGGGACCTGTTGCTGGTAAGGAGACGCCAGACCACACATGACATGTAGAGTTCAGAAGAGTTCAGTGAGACTAGCGATGATATAACCAAATACTTAATGATTTCACGTCAGCTCCACTGCACTCCCTGTAAAAGAATCTTAATACTAACTAAATTTAGTGGAATGGGTTCAAGGCTTTCCTATTTTTAGTTAGCTGGTAAAATAACATCGAAAAAGCAGTTAAACTTACCATTGGAAAGTTTATTCTACTCACAAAACATTGTTTATAAATTGCACTATTGATAAAAGGAAATGTTTTCATAAAGGATGATAGAAACCAACTGCGTTCAACAAAAATGTGAACGAATATTCCCTGAGTGGGTTTCCAAGCTCTACAATGGATTGAAGGATGACCTATGCCATATCACATCTATAATCAAGGTTTAAATTAAGTTTCACAAAAGAGAAAAGTATCAAAATGGTCTACAGTGACCCTCAATTATCTTTAATTACATATTTAACTTGTCGTAAAGTACAGTGGCTGATGTGGCTTCTCAATAATTATATAACAGAAAAATCATCGCGTTTCAGATTTTCACTTCACATAGCAAATGTGAATACCATGAGCTTTAATTGACGATCGACACTAGTATTACATAAAAAGGGGATGTACCAGATGAGACTTCTGCAGTTCTGAGAGAAGCCTTATGCGCTCAAAAATGCGGCATCACCTGCTTTCATTACCTTGTCGGTGTTCGTCAGGGGGCGGCGGCCGGCGCAGCTCCATACAGCTCGCCGTCTTGGAAGCAACTCTCTCCTAACTTCTCCTTACTACAATTTACCGAAGTTGGTTTAAAGAAAAACTATCTGGCTGTGTTTTCATCTGACCAATCAGGGTCTCAATGTTAACCTTAAGCTCCACCTACAAAAATTCTGTCCATCCAATGAGAAACATTATACTTTTTGTGGTGGAGTAATGTTTTTAAAGTTTGCAACGTAACAGAGACGCGAAAAAGTCTCACGCTATAACTTGCAGCTGGTGTGGCCCTTTTAGTGTTATCGTAAGATCTATACTGTTCTTCTGGTGGGCTCTATTTTTTAACATGGGCTGGGGGGTGGTCCTGGCGGTTACTTTTCGTGGTGGGGCAATCTTTTTAACGTTTGCAACGTAACAGAGACTCGACAAAGTCTCACGCTAAAACTTGCGGCTGGTGTGGCCCTTTTAGTGTTATCGTAAGATCTATACTGTTCTTCTGGAGGGCTTTAGCTCTTAATATGGGCTGGGGGTGGTCCTGGTGGTTAGCTGAGGACGTGGGTGTCCGTCCCTTATCGTAGGGCCTTCTAGCTTAACACGGTTCTGCTCTCGGCTTCTGTTCTCGTTTCTCCCCTCGGAACTGCGTCTATCTCACGGTGGGAAGGTATGACATGCATTTAGGCATTCTCGTGTTAGTCTGTGGTATTCCATTTGCTCACTTGTTACTCGTATTACTTTGGTTAATGTAATTTCACGATTTATTCGGAGCTATGTGACATACTACTGGATTTGCTTATCATGTCAGGGTTTTCATGGAAGGTGTTGGATTTGCCTGACACCTTACAGATTTATAATTAAAGCATATACAATGAAGAGTGAAAGAAAGTTGTACACCTGCCTAATATCGTCTAGGGCCCCCGCGAGCACACAGAAGTGCTGCAAGACGACGTGGCATGGACTCGACTACTGTCTGAGGTAGTTCTGAAGGGAATTGACACCACTAATCCTGCAGGGCAGTGCATAAATCCGTAAGAGTACGAAGGAGTGCATATCTCTCCTGAAAAACACGTTGCAAGGTATCCCAGATATGCTCAATAATGTTCATGACTGGGGAGTTTTGAGGCCAGCGGAAGTGCATAAACACATACGAGTGTTTCTGGAGTCACTCTGTAACAATTCTGGACGTGTGGGGTATCGTATTGCACTGCTGGAATTGCCCAGGTCCATTGGAACGCACATTGGCCACGAATGGGTGCAGATGAGCATACAGGATGCTTACGTAAGTGTCACCTGTCAGAGTCGTCTCTAGACGTATGAGGGGTCCCATATAATTCCAGCTGCACACGCCCCACACCATTACAGAGCATCCACCAGCTTGAACAGTCCCCTGCTGACAAGCAGGGTCCATGAATTCATAAGGTTGTTTCCATACCCGTACACTTTCATCCGCTCGATACAATTTGAAACTAGACTCGTCCGACCAGGCAACGTGTTTCCAGTCATCAACAGTCCAATATCGGCGTTGATGGGCCAAGGCGAAGCGTAAAGCTTTGTGTCGTGCAGTCATCAGGGGTACACGAGTGGGCCTTCTACTCCGAAATCCCATATCGATGTTGTTTCGTCAAATCGTTCGCCCACTGATACTTGGTGATGGCCCAGCAGTGAAATCTGCAGCAATCTGCGGAAGGGTTGCACATCTGTCACGGTGAACGATTCTCTTCAGTTATCGTTGGTTCCGTTCTGGCAGCATCTTTTTCCGGTCGCAGCGATGTCGGAGATTTGATGTTCTACTCGATTTCTGATATTCACGGTACACTCGTGAACTGGTCGTACGGGAATATTCCCACTTCATCGCTACCTCGGAGATGCTGTGTCCCATCGCTCGTGAGCCGACTATAACACTTCGTTCAAACTCATTTAAATCCTGATAACCCGCCATTGTAACAGTAGCGACCGATCTAACAACTGCGCCAGACACTTGTCTTGTAAGGTGTTGCCGACTCCAGCGCCGTATTCTGCCTGTTTACATATCTCTGTATTTGAATATGCATGCCTATACCAGTTTCTTTAACGCTTCAGTGTATTTCTCATTCCACCTACATAATGACTGGAGCAGACAAAAAAATAGTGCATAAATTACATATCCAGACAAACAAATGATTAGAATTTCACTTTCAGAACAAGAGAAAGAGTTTCACAATTTGGGCAGGGTAATAGAGCGTGTTAGGGAAGCTAGAAAAACAGAAAAGGAAAATGCTAAGGCTCAGTCCAAATACAGTGGGCGACAGTGAAGTGAAATGGAAGGAAGACAAGGATTTCTGGTCAGACGAGTACAGGGTAACATCAACAATTCCAGGAAAAGGTATAATTGGAGTAGGATTCGTTATGAATAAGAATAAGAAGGTAGAGCAGAGAGTGAGTTACTGTGAACAGTTCAGTGATACGTTATTCTGATAAGAATTAACGGAAAATCAACACCAAGAACAAAATTTCAGAATACGTGCCGACCTCGCAAGCAGAAGATGAAAGAGAAAGTATATGAGGATATTACACGGGTAATTCAGTACGTAAAGGGAGATGAAAATCTAATAGTCGTATGGGTTTGGCATGCTGTTGTATAGGAGGCAGTAGAAGAAAGGGTTACGGCAGCATGTGGTCTTGGTAGTGGAAACGAGAAAGGAGAAAGACTAATTGAGTTCTGCGTTAAATATTAGTTAATAATAGTGACCACTCTGATCAAGAATCACTAGAGGAGGAGAAACAATTGAAAACGGCTGGGAGATACGGGAACATTTCAATTAAATTGCATAAAGGTCAGGAAGAGATTCCGAAACCAGTTACTGGTATGTAGAGCGTACGAGGAGGAGATATAGATTCAGATCACAATTTAGCAATGATGAAGAATAGACTGAAGTTTAAGGTACTAGTCAGTAAGAGTCAGTGTGCAAACAAGTCGGATATGGAAGCACTAAGAAATGAAGAGACACATTTGCAGTTCCCTGAGGATATAAACAATGCGATAATGAATATCTCTGTAGGCAGTTCAGTTGAAGAGAAATGTACATCCCTAAACAGGACCATCACAGAAGTAGGAATGAGAACCATGGGTATAACGAAGACAACTACGAAGAAACCATGGATAGTACATGAAACACTTCAGCTGATCGACGAAAGAAGAAAGTATAAAAATGTTCCAGAATTCAGGCATACAGACAAACAAGTCACTTCGGAACGAAATGATTAGAAATTGCAAGGAAGCTAAGGCGAAAAGGCTGAATGGAGAGTGTGAAAAAATCGAAAAGGAAATGATTGTCGGGAGGACGGATCCTGCATATAGGAAAGTCAAAACGACCTTCGGTGCAATTAACAGCTGGGGCGGTAAGATTAAGAGTTCACTGTGAAATTCCACTCTTAAATGCAGAGGAGAGAGCAGATATGTCGAAAGAGTGAGGAAGAAGACTTGTCGGATGTCATGACAGAAGAAGAAACAGGCGTCGACGGGAAGAGATAGGGGACCCACTATCTGGCTTAGGGTTCAAAAGAGCTTGGGCAGAAGGGATAGATAACATTCCATCGGAATTTCTAAAATCACTGGGGGAAGTGACAACGAAACGACTGTTTACGTTGGTATGTGGAATGTATGAGACGGAAGGTATAACATCAGACTTTCGGAAAAACAGCAAGAAGTATCGCACAATCAGCTTAACAGCTAACGAATTTATGCTAGTGACAAGAGTAATATGCAGACCAATGGAAAAGAAGATTGCGTATCTGTTAGATGACGATCAGTTTGGCTTTAGGAACGGCAAAAGGACCAGACAGGCAGTTCTGATATTTCGGTTGGTAATGGAAGCACTATTGATGAAAAATTGAAAAACGTTCATAGGATTTATCGACCTGGACAAAAATTTAGACTGTGTACAATGGTGCAAGGTGTTCGAAATTTTGGGAAAAATAGCGGTAAGCTATAGGGAAAGGTGGCTAATATGCTATATGTACAAGAACTAAAAGGGAACTATAAGAGTGGAAGGTGGAAAACGAAATGCTCATATTACAACATGGTGTAAGATAGGGATGTAGTCTTTCGCCCTACTGTTCAATCTATACATCGAAGAAGCAATGACGGAAATAAAAAAAGGTTGAAGCGTGGAATCAAAATTCTAGTGATAGGATATCAGTGATACGATTCGCTGACGACATTGCTATACTGAGAGAAGTGAGGACGAATTACATGGTCTACTGAATGGAATGAACAGTCTAATGAGTACAGAATATGGATTGAGAGTAAATAGAAGAAAGATGAAATTAATGAGAAGTCGCAGTAATGAGAATAGTGTGAAACTTAGTATAAGTTGGGATCATGAAGTAGAAGATGTTATAGAATTCTGCTACCTAAGCAGCAAAATAACCCATGATGGATGAAGTAAGGAGGACATAGAAAGCAGACTACCACTGGCAAGAAAGGCATTCCTTGTCAAGAACATTTTGCTAGTATCAAACATAGATCTTAACTTGATGAAAAAATTCCTGAGAATTTATGTTGGGAGCACAGCATTGTATTTTGGTGAGACATGGGCAGAACAGACGAGGACGCCTTTGAGATGTGGTGCTTCAGAAGAATGTTGAAAATTAGGTGGACTGTTAAGGTTCTCTGCAGAATCGGCAAGGAAAGGAGTATATGAAAACACTGACAAGAAGGATGGCCCGGACGATAGGACATCTTTAAGACATCGGGGGATAACTTCCATGGCGATAGAGGAAGCTGCAGAGGGTGAAAACTGTGGAAGAAGACATAGATTTTAATACATTCAGCAAATAACTGAGACGTAGGGTGCAAGTGCTACATTGAGATGAAAGGATTGGCACTGGAACGAAATTCGTGATGGGCCGCAACAAAAACCAATGAGAAGATCGTCGAAAAGAAACTGAGGGATATCGTGGAAAATTCTGTCCAATTGGAGCGTTAGGTCGTCAAAAACACAATGTGGTTGGAGGGCTCTGCTCATAATGCTCCAAAAGGTTTCAATTGGGGAGATATGTGGCGACTTCGCTGGCCAAGGTAGGTTTGGCAAGCACCTTGCTGAAATGTAAGCCCAGGATAACGTGCCATGAAGTTCAACAAAACCGGACGTCCACTTATCGCTGTGCTGCAAAGTTCTCGCGGATCACAATTGGAGGGGTTCTGCAATGAAGTCAAATGGAACTGTGGACCGTCACTCACGGTTGTCGGACTTTATGGCGGTCGACAGTCAGATTGGTATCCCACCGCTTCGGCCTGAAGTCTCATGACTTTAGTAGAATTGTCTTCAGTGATGAGTCCAGTTTCGAGTTGTCCCTAGATGACCGAGAAGAAGTGTCCAGAGACGCCACGGACATGGATGGGATACCATCCTGACTTTTGCCCGCCGTACGCCCTGACAACCGGGAGTGATGGCCTGGGTTACAAATTATTTTCAGCATTTGGTTGTCTTCCGCGGCACTCTGACAGTACAATTGTACGTTGACGATATTCCAAACCCCGTTTTATTGCCCTTCATGGCAAGGCATCTTGAGCTTACATTTCAGTAAAATAATGCCTGCCCGTCCACGGCTGGAGTTTCTACAGCTCGTCTTCGTGCTTCCAAACCATAGCCTGGCCAGCAAGGTTGCCGAAGCTCTCCACGTTTGGAACATTATGAGCAGATGAAGATGGTATCTGTTCCCGAAAGAACACATACTATTGATGATCGTGCAGCTTCACTATAATGACATGATGATTAAATCGAAACCCTTAGCTGCCGACAGGTGTTGTTGATACAAATTAATGGGGACAGCTGAAAATGTGTGTCCCGACCGGCACAATCTTCATATGGTTAAAGGCTACCCGGCCATTGACCTTCTTCTGTGCGAATGCAATTCTTTGCCCTAACTCTTACGGGACTGTTCAACTTAGTCTGGCACGAGTAATGAGTGAATCGGCCAGTATCTATTAGGAATACTACGAATGTAGGTTGTGGACAGTTGGGAATGTGGGTCTCGCGGGAGGCGTGCAAGGGATAAATCCCTGCAGTCGCACTATCCTCTGTGCCCACGGTGGCTCAAATGGTTCAAATGGCTCTGATTACTATGGGACTTAACTTCTGAGGTCATAGGTCCCCTAGAACTTAGAACTGCTTGAACCTAACTAGCCTAAGGACATCACACACATTCATGCCGGAGGCAGGATTCGAACCTGCGACCGTAGCGGTCGCGCGGTTCCAGACTGTAGCGCCTAGAACCGCTCGGTCACCCCGGCTGGCTTGGTGGCTCAGATGGATAGTGTTTGCCATGTAAGCAGGAGATCCCGGGTTCGAGTGCCGGTGGGGACACACATTTTCAGCTGTCCCCATTGATGTATATCAACAACATGTGTCGGCAGCTAACGGTTTCGATTTAATTATCATTTCATTACGAGCCGAGTCCTCTAAACACAATGGTATTTTGACGATATAACACGCCAATTTGCTTGACTTTGGCACGGTATCCCTCAGCAGGACATCGACAAATCTGTCAGTCAATGCTAAACCGAATACCTGCTTGCATAAGGGGCCAGAGGTGGATCAAAGCGTTAGTGACTTGCTCAATACGTGAAGCTCTCTCTTTTCAATAAATCATCCAGTTTTTCTGCTATTGCAAACATTTGTTTGTCTATACACGTACATCACATTTTCCGATTTCGATCGCATTCAGATAATGCCTTTCTGAAGAGTGGTTTTATTTTCCGTTTTTTTTGTCTACTCTGCAAGTTAGTATGAAGGGTGTAAAATTTAAGTTGACAAAACAGAATAACTCGAAAAATAAGCTTCACACGTAAAAATGTGTAGAATCCAAAGTTGATTATTTTCGAGAGGGACATCTGCTGGTGCTAAAATTAGCCCGCCACCACAGCCCCCTGGGGGTGGGGTGGGAAGCACCTTTAAACTTTCAAATGGGAGCCGCCATTTTTTTAAATTACAGAATCAGATTCTACTTGAAGAACTAGATACATTTTGTCTTAAATATTTGTTTTGATTCTTGGTAGTTAGCGTTGTAATTCAACAAAGTCCATGTTCTAATTTTTGAATGTAAAATGGTTACGGATAAATAAAAAATACTTCTTTACTTTGTAAATTTTGATTCGCTAAAACTAAAACTCTCCCTCTTTTCCCATAGGGTGAGGTATGAGAGAGGGGAATTAGAGTTTTACAAATCCGTGTTTAAGAAAAAATGTACGTAGTTTTTTTATGTAGAATCTGATTCTGCAGTACAAAATTGGGGGTTCCCAATTGAAATTTTAAAGTTGCTCCCCTCCCCACAGCTAGGGAGCTGGGGTGGCGGGGTAATTTTAGGAAAAGCAGATGCCCCCCTCGATAATCAACTTTGGATTATACATATTTTTTCGTGTGAAGCTTATTTCTCGAGCTATTCTGATTTGTAAATTTGAAATTTACTCCCTGTATAGTGCGTGACGAAGAGTACATCGTACGGTTGTTATGGATTTCTTGCTGTTTCATACAAGTACTGAGTCATGGAAAAATGGCTGCCTTTAGACCTGCCTTGATCCTTAATCGAGGCATTCGATAATAGCAGCAAATTTGTCACACGATCGTCCTAGATTACTGGGTCTCTAAATTTCTCTAAGAGTGTTTTACGAGAACAACGCCATGTTTCTTTCAGACTCCTCTATCAGTCGCACCCTCACCTGTGTAACCCTTACCTATGGTCTGTACCGGTCCTTTGCGGCTATAGCGTGGAGTATCTGAATTCATAGTTTGCTCTCATTCCTACCTTCTAAGGACACCAAACGTAGGAGAAATTCTCAAGAACTGGTCTCACTAATATCTACTTCATTTACAGATACACTGTGTTTTCCCGTAACCTTTCTAACAAATCAAAGACTTTTGATCGTCTACACATGTCATGTCGCTTCTTTTCACTGCACCTAAAATGTGTGTGGTCCAGATAATCAGTGCTAATGCATTTGTTATGAGATTATGTTGTATGTATCCACATTTAAAGAGGCGGATATTAATTACAATAAGTGGAAGTATTCACCGTTTTACATTTCCTTTCTATAGTCCAACTACACTACGGGCCATTAAGGATGCTACAGCAAGTAGAAATGCAGATGATAAACGGGTATTCATTGTAGAAATACATTATACTATAACTGATATGTGATTACATTTTCACGCAGTTTGGGTGCATAGATCCTGAGAAATCAGTACCCACAACAACCACCTCTGGCCGTAATAATGGCCTTGATACGCCTGGGCATTGAGTCAAACAGAGCTTGGATGGCGTGTACAGGTACAGCTGCCCATGCAGCTTCAACACGATACCACAGTTCATCAAGAGTAGTGACAGGCGTACTGTGATGAGCCAGTTGCTCGGCCACCATTGACCAGACGTTTTCAGTTGGTGAGAGATCTGGAGAATGTGCTGGCCAGGGCAGCAGACGAACATTTTCTGTATCCAGAAAGGCCCGTACAGGACCTGCAACATGCGGTCGTTCATTATCCTGCTAAAATGTAGGGTTTCGCAGGGATCGAATGAAGGGTAGAGCCACGGGTCGTAACACATCTGAGGTGTAACGTCCACTGTTCCAACTGTCGTCAATGCGAACAAAAGGTGACAGAGATGTGTAGCCAATGGCACCCCATACCACCAAGCCGCTTGATACGCCAGTATGGCGATGACGAATACACGATTCCAATGTGCGTTCACCGCGATGTCGCCAAACACGGATGCGACCATCATGATGCTGTAAACAGAACCTGTATTCATCGAAAAACATGACTTTTGCCATTCGTGCACCCAGGTTCGTCGTTGAGTACACCATCGCAGGCGCTGCTGTCTGAGATGCAGCGTCAAGGGTAACCGCAGCTATGGTCTCCGAGCTGATAGTCCATGCTACTGCAAACGTCGTCGAACTGTTCGTACAGATGGTTGTCCTGCAAACGTCCCCATCTGTTGACTCAGGGATCGAGACGTGGCTGCACGATCCGTTACAGCCATGGGGATAAGATGCCTGTCATCTCGACTGCTAGTGATACGAGGCCGTTGGGATCCAGCACGGCCTCCGTATTACTTTCCTGAACCCACCGATTCCATATTCTGCTAACAGTCATTGGATCTCTACCAACGAGAGCAGCAATGTCGCGATACGATAAACCGCAATCGCGAAAGGCTACAATCCGACCTTTATAAAAGTCGGAAACTGGATGGTACGCATTTCTCCTTCTTACACGAGGCATCACAACAACGTTTCACCACGCAACGCCGGTCAACTGCTGTTTGTGTGTGAGAAATAGGTTGGAATCTTTCCTCATGTCAGCACGTTGTAGGTGTCGCCACCGGCTCCAACCTTGTGTGAATGCTGTGAAAAGCTAATTATTTGCATATCACAGCATCTTCTTCCTGTCGGCTAAATTTCGCGTCTGTAGCACGTCATCGTCGTGGTGTAGCAACTTTAATGGCCAGTAGTGTACCATACTTGCCCGTGGAGAACCTGACAGCAGCGGCTCATCGTATGTGACAATTCTTTTATGTACACTCATGTTGTCTTATCATTCCAATGATCCTGTAACACTTCACTGCGACAGTATTTTCGCTTTTACTTAAAATATATATAGTAAGTTTAATAAAACCGTAGAATGTGGAAACGTTCTTGATAGAACAGGAAATGACGAATTGAGCCTAGACATGCTTCTACAGTACATTAGCGCATAGTTGAAAAGTATGTTTCTCGGTTAATTCCTATCGAATGGTACGCACGGGTAAAGTGTCGCCTTTATGTAACGCCTGTTAAGTATTCCACAGTCTCTCGTCAAGTAATCAGCTCCTCTGTCGTCTGAACTTGGGGTGTGGCTAAGGCAATCAGAGGAGAAAGTAACTGCGGTGTTGCATAATGCAAGCCTGTAAGCGAAGGCCCAACCAAGGGCTTTGATCGTTTGAAGGTAGCGCTTCCGCATCTAATTCGAAGCCTTAAGTTCTGCGAAAAGCCTTCTTTGATAGCCAGAATTAGCGTCAGCGATTGTATGCTCATCAAACGGTAGTGTTAGTTTACAGAACATGCCGAACCATCAGAGAAGAGTGGAAATCCAAAACCGTCAAACAAGTTGCATTGTGAACTGAGAACGAAGTCGTTTCTAGGAATACTGCCACAACTTACTACCAAAAAATTATGTCTTTAGTCATTTATCTTCTTTCTATAATTTCTGCTCTTTCTACATACAATATCTTTGCAGATAATGTTGGTAATGACCTGAAAATCCCCGAAATAAATCGTATAAAGCACATCCGCGGGGAATACGAAATTAGAAAGCTACTACGCCACACAATTGACACAGTTTCAAAAAATATGTGAAATAATTTCTATTGAAACCACATTCATACCCAGGAGAATTCTCCCAAAGATTACGACCACCGTACAGTACAATGTTAGCATGGGTAGAAACTAATCATTCCTTGTTTGAGTGCATTCCTGATTTGATGAGGGTGTGTTTCACGTGCGAGATTTTAAAGAGCGTAGCTGCCAATTTTAATAAGTCATAGTTAATCGCCAAATGAGATGAAAAAATTCCTTTATCACGAGCAGTTTCAGCTTTTGACCGCCATCAGGTATCCCGTATTCCAAAGGAAAGAATAAATGAAATGCAGTCCTTATTTAACTTTCATTATAATACCATCTTGTGAACAAGCTCAACAAAACTCAAAAAATAAGGTGCCACATATGTAAAAAACATTTAAAAGAGCGTACTTGCAATTTAAAACATATGGCGACAATCAGCTTCATCTCCATCATAATTCACTGAAAATAAAATTAGCCGCGCGGGATTAACCGAGCGGTCTGGGGGGCTGCAGACATGGACTGTGCGGCTGGTCCCGGCGGAGGTTAGAGTCCTCGCTCGGGCATGGGTGTGTGTGTTTGTCCTTAGGATAATTTAGGTTAAGTAGTGTGTAAGCTTAGGGACTGATTACCTTAGCAGTTAAGTCCCATAAGATTTCACACACATCTGAACATTTTTTTGACAATTGGCTCCATGGCTTCGTGAAGTCTGCGCTGCACTCGAACCCTTCCATCAGCCCTGTTTCGTGTGTTGCGTGTTGTCATGAAGTAAAGTATATAGCATTTCCAATAATAAAATGTACCGAATACAGTCTACCGTTTCACTGAGTAATATCCTTATGATTTTAAATTTTATGCAGGTTACTGTATGTAACTATGAGCATTTGTGACAGTCATACAAAAAACTTAATGATATATACGTTCTGTGCAAAACATCTTTTGTGTATTATAACAGTATTAAAAAGAATAGTGGCTCACATTTATTGATTGTTTTATACGTGAAATAATCTACTTACGTCTTGTATGAACAAAGTTTTCGAAGTACCGCGACTTTGGTATTAATGTTGGTGAAGTACAAGCTGAATGTTGATTGTACAGAATAAGATGAGAAAGGGAGAAAGGGGTATTACAATAATTAGAGGACAAACTAAAATTGGCGTTGTCGACCTATCTTCAACACGACCAGGCATAACGGAGGAAAATTTTTCTCGTCAGAATGAACTTTGTAATAATAATAATAATAATAATGACAATAAAAGAAACTTGCTTAGCATTTCATAGTCTGCTACTGAATGACGATAGCTTCGATTTTAGAACATGCTAACTTCAGGATATGACAGTAGGGGCCGATCCACTGCACGAATATTTGCTTATCTTCTTCTTCTTCTTGTGGATTATCTACGGCTGACGCCACTTCTCCGCACCCCGTCGCCAACTTCTTCTGCCTTGACATTCCTCAACGTTCATCTTCCTTGCTTCCATTGCCTCCTCCACATCATTATGCCAGTTGCGTGATGACCTTCCTCTGAGATGGTATTCATCGTGGTATCCTATTTGGTATCGTATCTTAATTCATTCTTTCACATCGCCAAACCTTACTCATCAACTGTTTTCCGCTCCGTAAAAAACTACACTTTGTACTATACTGTTATACATTCTCTTCTTCGCTGTTCTTTTTATCTTTTTCCACTACAGAACAGAGTTCACTGCCCTTGTTACAGCATGATATTCATTAACCTTACTGGTGATTTTATCATTTCTTGTTCTGTGTTTATTAAATAATGCTCCAACATATTTTGCCTTATCCATATCTACAATTTCTTCTACATATACCTCCAAATTATTTACAGTTTTCGTTCCAGCTGCCAAGTACTCACACTTCTTGATGTTCATTGTCATGACAGCCTTATTGTATCCTTCTTTAAGCTTTCTTATCACACAGCTCAGATCGTCCTCATCTTCTACTCACTACAATCTGGTCATCAGCAAAATGTCTTGTTGTCATCTACTGACACTCCAATTACCTGAAATTTCCTACGCCAATTCTGCAGGATTTCTCCTAGATGCAGCCTAAAAAGGGTCGGTAGAAGCCCACATCTCCGTCACAGACACTAATTCACCTCGAATTCTTCTGTAGAATTATTCCCAGTCTTACTCTCACTGTGTCCATATAACTTCATAACAGCCTACGGCCATATTTGATCGATCTCTATCTCTTGTTTGTTGGTGGGCACATTATCATACCCTTTCTCTAGGTCAATCAGTGCAACGTGCGTCTCCGGTCCAACCTTTGCGCGTTTTTACATATTAGTTTCACTGTCAAGATGGTGTCCATTGCCGATGTTCCTGCCCGAAATCCTGCTCTTTCCACGCCTCGTTTTTCCTTTTTAATACTTTCCTTTTTAATTCTCCATTTAGTATCCTATATCTATTTCTATTCTGACTGTCATTTACAATAAGGAACGTCAAACAAGCTTCTTGTTTTCCTTTCAATCATCTTCGCTATTTCTGAATCACACCTAAATCGTTTCTTCTTCTTGCATTGTTCGAGGGCTTCTTTCGCTGATTCATCTAGGACCTTCTTTATATGATCATATTCCTCTTCTACTGCTTTCTCTGCACTCATTAAATGGTTTCCCAGTTGCTGTAGGCGTAAGTACTTAGTACTATCTTCCCTTAAACTGTCCAACTTATACCTTATGATCTCTGGCTGATCAGTACGTTGCTAACTGTTCTGTTCGACACTGCTTCTAAAAGTATACGGAATATACGTTTTTTATTACACCAGATGACGGTCACTTCCACAATCTGTTTCCCTTCTAATTCTGACACCCTGAATTTTTTAATTAGTATTTTTCCTCAAGATTAGAAAATCAGCAATTGGTCTCAATCCTGTTATTTGGTTATAGCACATAAATTTATGTACATCATTGTTAGCAAGGAGTGTGTTTTCCACTCGTAATTAATATTGTTCCAATAAATCCATCAACCTCTTCCCACACTCATTCCTAAGAACCTCCCTATACGTATTTAAGCTTGTACCAATAAGGATATTTCGTTCACTTACCCTGTTCCTGGTAAAAAAATAATAACATAAAATAAAAAAAATGTAAGCAGGTGATCCCGGGTTCGAGTCCCGCTCGGGGCACACATTTTCACCTGTCCCCGTTGATATATATCAACGCCCGTCAGCAGCTGATGGTATTTGTATATAATTCTAATTTATTCACAATCAGGGTTTCCGTGTTTGCCCTAAATCACACGAGGCAGATGTTCTTCGAAAGGGCACAATCGATTTCATTACTTATCCTTGAAACTGTTTGAGCTTGTCGACGGGTCTCTATAAACACTAGCCTTCCTTCTTTGGTTTCTTCCAAGCAGTGAGTGGTTGTGTGTTGCACACGCCTTCGGGCTTTACTATTAGGGAACCGGTGCTGGTGGTTCAAGCGACTGTGCCTACTTCCTGCTTTAGAGCAATGGCAGGCACCGGCAAATACTTGGTGATCACGGCTGAGGAGGTGGCGTACATCAGGAAGCAGGTGGGCACCAACGAGGAGGACATCAAGACTGCTGTGACGTCACCGCTAGAGTAACTCAGGATGCAGACACACTTACCTGACGCCGTAGGTCAGTACACCTGAGGTCATACACCATGCCTTGATAATGTGTGTACCATCATCGTAACTGGTGTAACTACTGACATGTAATGCATCTGTCCATCCAAATGATTTTTGTCTCTTCCATTAGCAGATCTGGAACAGCATTGATCTATAATTGTTGTGTTTTACATTCCATCCAGATTACTTCACATTTTGCAAGAGTAAATGTAACCGAACTACACTTGATGTGGACCATGTTTCCAGAATGAAGTTTTCGCTCTGCAGCGGAGTTTGCGCTGATATGGAACTTCCCGGGATTTTAGAAACGACTGATAAAATTTCTATTGGTAACCTTGGAAAAGAAGGATATAGTTCCATACACAGCTTGACAAGAAAGTAATCACTACCTGTGTTCGTTTCAAATGTGCTTGTGTATCAGTGCTTCAACGTCTCCATTTTAGTTCACGAAAAATACTGAGTTACGATGTTCAGCTTTACATTTTGTTCTTAAGTTTTGTGTCCCCATTTCAGTAGGTTGTCTTTTAGTAGTAAGGAATGCTTCGTGTGCTACTGCTCTATTTTATCTTCTATTCTGCATACTATGTCTAGTAGCAAAAACTCGTATCTACAGTATAATGTATTGACTTTGGGTCCATACAACGAACTTAATGACCAACATATCAGCCAAAACTAAAAAAATTACGTCGTTCCATTACTGTTCTAATGTCAGAAATTTTTCATGCTAATACTACCGTCAATCTAAGAATGAATGACAGACGCAGTAAACTTGCCAGGCTTTTTCACAACATTATGTGCTTATTAGTCGCTTCAGTGAGATGTGACACATTCTATTACTTCAGGCCATAAATGTAAATTTATTAGGCTGACTATGATGAGATACACATCCTTCACATGAGCGATGACGTTTTCGGTTTCCTGTAACGTTAATATCATTATAAAAATCTACCTTCTTATTCGCTATGTGTTCTAGACGACTCCCTCAAAGAGCGGATGTACATCAAGTACAAGCGCAGCGTGGAGAGCGTCAAACTGGGATTAGACGCATACTTCTCCCTCAAAAATAGAATTACCGAGTTCCTGATAAACAGAGATCCAAGGGAAATCGACATCGAGTTTTCAGCGGAGCTCCTGTGAGTTGCGCTTACCTTTAGCAGTTGTTTCAGTGCTTTTGTGCTCTTTATTGTAATGGATGTAGAACTCTACACAGCACATACCTCAATGTTTAGACCATAACCACGTGTAAACGTATGTTACATAATATTATATTTTCCAAGAGAGCAGTGGAGTCGTTTGTGCAACTAAAATATTATTTAGGCATTCCCAATTACGAACAAATGAAAAATCAGCTGTAAATTTTACAAAATGTTTAACCTTTAATTCATCGGATGTTTTTAAACTTGTGTTTCAGTGTCAAAGTGTTCGATATTCTTGTTAGGCTGCTTGGCCATTTAAAAATTCACTAAGTGAAACGCACCTTTATAATCATTTAATAGTATTATGGGTTCAGTGAAGATACACACTAAACGAATACTTTACTGCCGTCACCTAGAATTTAGACTGTTTACGTGCCTCTGAATATCTTAATACATTCGGTGCCGCATTCTTACTATGTACATTTATTCTTCACTATTGGTGATAGGTACACTCACTTTTTGGGCACACTTCATTGCCTGTATTGTTATTGCTACGTAAAACGATCTGACAGGTATGGACGGAAATAAACTCACAGACCCGAAGACACGTTTTCCCACTGCATTCTCAAAGACATTTGTTCTCTGTCAACCAGCTGTGTGGTGTGTCTTAGACCACATATAGTGCTTTATTGATTTCTTGCTTTAAAACTTATCAGTATGTGTCACTTAATGATGAACCCTCAAGTAAACTGAAATACCAATTTCAGTTTAGTTTTCAGTTATACATCTACTACTACATATACAATTTATAGTAACGTGTAAAACGTGGTTTTTTGCAACTGTTTTCTTATTATATGTGTGTTTAGATCAAAGATGTAGTTTTTAATTTTTGTTGTTGATGTTGTGGTCTTCAGTCTTGAGACTGGTTTGATGCAGCTCTCCATGCTACTCTATCCTGTGCAATCTTCTTCATCTCCCAGTAGCTACTGCAAACTACATCCTTCTGAATCTGCTTAGTGTATTCATCTCTTGGTCTCCCTCTACGATGTTTACTCTACAAGCTGCCCTCCAATACGAAGTTAGTGGTCCCTTGATGCCTCAGAACATGTCCTACCAACCGGTCCCTTCTTCTAGTCAAGTTGTGCGACAAATTCCTCTTCTCACCAATTTTATTCAACTCCTCATCATTAGTTATGCAATATACCCATCTGATCTTCAGCATTCTTCTGTAGCACCACATTTCGAAAGCTTCTATTCTCTTCTTGTCCAAACTACTTATCGTCCACGTTTCACTTCCATACATGGCTACACTCCACACAAATACTTTCAGAAACGTCTTCCTGACACTTAAATCTATACTCGATGTTAACAAATTTCTATTCTTCAGAAACGCTTTCCTTGCCATTGCCAGTTACATTTTATATCTTCTCTACTTCGACCATCATCAGTTATTTTGCTCCGCAAATAGCAAAGCTCCTTTACTACTTTAAGCCTCTCATTTCCTAATCTAATTCCTCCGCATCACCCAACTTAGTTCGACTACATTCCATTATCCTCGTTTTGCTTTCGTTGATGTTCATCTTATATCCTCCTTTCAAGAACCCCGTCCATTCCGTTCAACTGCTCTTCCAAGTCCTTTGCTGACTCTGACAGAATTACAATGTCATCGGCAAACCTCAAAAATTTTTTTCTTCTTCATGGATTTTAACACCTACACCGAATTTTTCTTTTGTTTCCTTTACTGCTTGCTCAATATACAGAATGAATAACTTCGGAGAGAGGCTAGAACCCTGTCTCACTCCCTTCCCAACCACTGCTTTCCTTTCATGTCCCTCGACTCCTATAACTGCCATTTGGTTTCTGAACAAATTGTAAATAGCCTTTCGCTTCCTGTATTTTACCCCTGCCACCTTCAGAATTTCAAAAGAGTATTCCAGTCAACACTTACACGAGCTTTCTCTAAGTCTACAAATGAAATAAACCTAGGTTTGCCTTTCCTTAAGCTACACTACTGCCCAATAAAATTGCTACACCAAGAAGAAATGCAGATGATAAACGGGTATTCATTGGACAAATATATTATACTAGAACTGATATGTTATTACATTTTCACGCAATTTGGGTGCATAGATCCTGAGAAATCAGTACCCACAACAACCACCTCTGGCCGTAATAACGGCTTTGATACGTCTGGGCATTGAGTCAAACAGAGCTTGCACGGCGTGTACAGGTACAGCTACCCATGCAGCTTCAACACGATACCACAGTTCATCAAGAGTAGTGACTGGCGTATTGTGATGAGCCAGTTGCTCGGCCACCATTGACCACACGATTTCAGTTGGTGAGAAATCTGGAGAATATGCTGGCCAGGTCATCAGTCGAACATTTTCTGTATCCATAAAGGCCCGTACAGGACCTGCAACATGTGGTCGTGCATTGTCCTGCTGAAATGTAGGGTTTCGCAGGGATCGAATGAAGGGTAGAGCCACGGGTCGTAACACATCTGAAATGTAACGTCCACTGTTCAAAGTGTCGTCAATGCGAACAAGAGGTGACCGAGACGTGTAACCAATGGCATCCCATACCATCACGCCAGGTGATACGCCAGTGTGGTGATGACGACTACACGCTTCCAATGTGCGTTCACCGCTATGTCGCCAAACACGGATGCGACCATCATGATGCTGTAAACAGAACCTGGATACATCCGAATAAATGACGTTTTGCCATTCGAGCACCCAGGTTGGTCGTTGAGTACACCATCGCAGGCGATTCTGTCTGTGATGCAGCGTCAAGGGTAACCGTAGCCACGGTATCCGAGCTGATAGTCCATGCTGCTGCAAACGTCGTCGAACTGTTCGTGCAGATGGTTGTTGTCTTTCAAACGACCCCATCTGTTGACTCATGGATCGAGACGTGGCTGCACGATCCGTTACAGCCATGGGGATAAGATGCCTGTCATCTCGACTGCAAGTGATATGAGGCCGTTGGGATCCAGCACGGCGTTCCGTATTACCCTCCTGAACCCACCGATTCCATATTCTGCTAACAGTCATTGGATCATGACCAACGCGAGCAGCAATGTCGCGATACGATAAACCGGAATCGCGATAGGCTACAATCCTACCTTTATCAAAGTCGGAAACGTGATGGTACGCATTTCTCCTCCTTACACGAGGCATCAACAACGTTTCACCAGGCGACGCCGGTCAACTGCTGTTTATGTTTGAGAAATCGGTTGGAAACTTACCTCATGTCAGCACGTTGTAGGTGTCGCCTCTGGCGCCAACCTTGTGTGAATGCTCTGAAAAGCTAATCACCTGTATATCACAGCATCTTCTTCCTGTCGGCTAAATTTCGTGTCTTTAGCACGTTATCTTCACGGTGTAGCAATTTTAATTGCCAGTAGTGTATTTTCTAAAACAAGTCGTAGGGTCAGTATTGCCTCACGTGTTCCAACATTTCTACGGAATCCAAACTGATCTTCCAGGAGGTCGGTTTCTACCAGTTTTTCCATTCGTCTCTAAAGGATTCATTTTAGTATTTTAGCTGTAACTTATTAAACTAATAGTTCGGTAATTTTCACATCTGTCAACACCCTCTTTCTTTGGGATTGGAATTATTATATTCCTCTTGAAGTTCGAGGGTATTTCGCCTGTCTCATACCTGTTGCTCACCAGATGGTTGAGTTTTGTCAGGGCTGGCTCTCCCAAGGCTATCAGTAGTTCTAATGGAATATTGTTTACTCCAGGGGCCTTGTTTCGACTTAGGTCTTTCAGTGCTCTGTCAAACTCTTCACGCAGTATCATATCTACCATTTCATCTTCATCTACATTATCTTCCATTTCCATAATATTGTCCTCAAGTACATCACCCTTGTATAGACCCTCTATTTACTCCTTCCACTTTTCTGCTTTCCCTTCTTTGCTTGGAACTGAGTTTCCATTTGAGCTCTTGATATTCATACAATTGGTTCTCTTGTCTCCAAAGGTCTCTTTAATTTTCCTGTAGGCAGTATCTGTCTTACCCCTAGTGAGATAAGTCTCTACATCCTTACGTTTGTCTCTAGCCATCCCCGCTTAGCCATTTTGCACTTCCTGTCGATCTCATTTTTGAGACGTTTGTATTCCTTTCTGCCTGCTTCATTTACTGCATTTATATATTTTCTCCTTTCATCAGTTAAATTCAATATTTCTTCTGTTACCCACGGTATTCTGCTAGACCTCGCCTTTTTACCTACTTGATCCTCTGCCACCTTCACTACTTCATCCCACAAAGCTACCCATTCTTCTTCTAATGAATTTTTTCCCCCTTCCTGTCAATTATTCCCTTATGCTCTCCCTGAAACTCTCTATAACCTCTGGTATAGTCAGTTTAGCCAGGTCCCACCTCCTTAAATTCCCACCTTTTTGCAGTTTCTTCAGTTTTAATCTACAGTTCATAACCAATAGATTGTGGTCAGAGTCCACATCTGAACCTGGAAGTGTCTCACAATTTAAAACCTGGTTCCTACATCTCTGTCTTACCATTATATAATGTATGTGATACATTCAGAACGCAAGTATTCTTTCTCCTGCTAACAATGTCCTCATGAGTAGTCCCCGCCCGGATTTCCGAATGGGAGACTATTTTACCTCCGGAATATTTTACCCAAGAGGACACCATCATCATTTAACCATACAGTAAAGCTGCATGCCCTCGGGAATAATACGGCAGTAGTTTCCCTTTGCTTTCAGCCGTTCGCAGTACCAGCACAGCAAGGCCGTTGTGGTTAGTGTTACAAGGACAGATCAGTCAATCATCCAGACTGTTGCCACCGCAACTACTGAAAAGGCTGCTGCCTCTCTTCAGGAACCACACGTTTGTCTGGCCTATCAACAGATACCCCTCCGTTGTGGTTGCACCTAGGGTATGGCTATCTGTAACGCATAGGCACGCAAGCCTCCCCACCAACGGCGAGGGGGCGGGGGGTAATTTTTGTTAGATAACCAATTTCCATATTTACATTTTTTTTCTGGTGATTGATCACTTGCAGTTTTTACAGTGTCAAGTAATTTCTATTTGATTCTAGGCATTTCCCTCAACTTGTTATCGCTGTGTAGGATACTGAAGAGGGTAAGTATCAGAATAAGCTGCTGTTTACATTCCTGGTTAAATGTATTTAGACTCAGGCATTGGAATATGTACTCTGCTATTGCTAGAAACAACCTGCTGCAAACGTCGTCGAACTGTTCGTGCAGATGGTTGTTGTCTTTCAAACGACCTTATATGTTGACTCATGGATCGAGACGTGGCTGCACGATCCGTTACAGCCATGGGGATAAGATGCCTGTCATCTCGACTGCTAGTGATACGAGGCCGTTGGGATCCAGCACGGCGTTCCGTATTATCCTCCTGAACCCATCGATTCCAGATTCTGCTAACAGTCATTAGATCTCGACCAACGCGACCAGCAGTGTTGCGAAACGATAAACCGCAATCGGTATAGGCTAAAATCCGACCTTTATCAAAGTCGGAAACGTGATGACGGTACGCATTTCGCCTCGTTACATGAGGCATCACAACAACGTTTCACCAGGCAACGCCGGTCAACTGCTGTTTGTGTGTGAGAAATCGGTTGGAAACTTTCCTCATGTGAGCACGTTGTAGGTGTCGCCACCGGCGCCAACCTTGTGTGAATGCTCTGAAACGCTAATCATTTGCATATCAGAGAATCTTCTTCCTGTCGGTTAAATTTCGCGTCTGTAGCACCTCATCTTCGTGGTGTAGCAATTGTAATGGCCAGTAGTGTATTTACAGAAGCAAATGCTCAGCTTCGATTCGATGACATTTCATGGCAGCAACGTAAAATTTCATAATACTAGTGGATGATGGCTATCTAACGTAAATGTAGTTCAGCTTGTACTGCTTTGCTAGCAGCAGTTAATGGACTAACTATTCGACACTTGGCGGTGATTGCAACAACTTGACGATACTTGTTGATACCTGATTCAGACTCAACGATAGCTGCAATTAGAACGGTGACTGCTACAAGTGGTGCTGCTGGCAACTTGAACGATGACTAGACGAGTGAGGCAGTGCAGCTGCCTAAATCTGCGGTCACCTGATGAAATATATACACGGCGCAACACAATTAAAGGTTCACTTTTTCGTAACCCCATAATTGTCTCCCACTGTACACAGAAGTTTGAAACTTGTCTCAAAGGTCGCTAAATCCATCCTATGTAACGACGCAAAAGCGTGGCGCCTTGCGAAGTCACGTTTGGGCTCGGCGATTCATCAAACACCAAACACATGCAAGAAATATGACAGACGTCATAGGTGCATGCGAGGTGTGAGACTATACTGTTGCTCTATCCGAAGTTAGTGGGAATGTGAAATCGTAGGGGTGTTATGGGGTTGGCTGCTTGCAGGTGCCTAGGACTCAGTCATAGGTTGTTTCTGCACAGGTATATCTTTAAAGTGCTCAACAAAGAAATACAGATGGCAGTGACGGTGTCGTCGATCCGTGTGGCCTTGGAGGGAACCTTTACTGTTTCATTCACACATATGTCAATCTCACATGCCTCCGTGATCAAGTCACGGTAGGGAGCGAAAAAAGATGACTGAAAAGCTATAAGCACACTTTGCTGCTTTTAATCAGGTTCAAAACTCGTCGAATGGTTTTGAATGCTCACTGTTAGATCCACCCTATACACAAGAGCTAATATTGCTGTCACGCTACAAACCAAAGGGGTGCAATTAAGCCGGCCGCGGTGGCCAAGCAGTTCGAGCCACTTCAATCCGGAACAGCACGACTACTACGGTTGCAGGTTCGAATCCTGCCTCGGGTATAGATGTGTGTGATATCCTTAGGTTAGTTAGGTTTAAGTAGTTCTAAGTTCTAGGGGACTGATGACCTCAGATGTTAAGTCTCATAGTGCTCAGAGCTATTATTTGGGTGCAGTCGTTTTCAGTGGGGCTGCAGATCCTGGAAGTGCTCAGAGAAGCGTTACGTTATTCAGGGGTTGTCAGAAGTGTCAAAGGTTTTTTAATAACGTCATCCTGTTGCTAATAACATCGCGAGCTATCATTTTCGGCCGCAAAATTTGGAACAATGCCTCACACACTTAGTTCATTCGAGAAGTCGTACAGCTTAAAATAATCATTTTCAACTAAATATTTTTGGTTTCTATAATTTTGATTTATAGGTTTGGAGGATGGTGGAGGGGTCCAGACCCCATGTACGACCAGAAAGGAGCTTGAGGAGGCAGAGTCGGGAGAGTGCCTTGGCTTGGAATGTCCGGAGAGGGGAGGGGGGGGGGTCCAGGAGAGGCGACGGTCAAGGGTGACGCCAAGTTACATGGGGGGGGGGTGAGGTTGATAGGACAGCCATAGATGCTGAGATAGAAATCGAGGAGACAGAAGGAAGGAGTCGTTTTACCTACAATGATCGCCTTGGTCTTTGATGGATTGACCTTGAGCAACCACTGGTTACGCCAAGTAACCAGTCAAGATGAGATTGGGCAAGGTGTTGGGAGCGTTGCTGCGCGGGGGTGACGACAAGGAAGGCGGTGTCATCGGTGTACTGGAGAAGGTGGATGGTGGGGTGAGGGCGGCGTCATGTCCGCCGTATATAGAAGGTAGAGAAGAGGAGAGAGGACGGAACATTGGGACACACCGGCGGAGAGGTATAAGGTGTATGGATCCGTGTTATAGATGATGACATAGGAAGGATGATGGGAAAGAAAGGACCCGATCAGACGGATGTAGTTAATAGGAAGGACGAAGGCTTGGAGCTTGAAGAGGAGACCAGAATGCCTTACACGGTCGTAAGCACGTTCAAGGTCGAGGGAGAGGAAGATGGTGGAGCGACGGGAGTTGAGTTGTTTGGAGAGGAGGTGAGTGAGGTGAAGGAGGAGGTCATCGGTAGAGAAGGAGGATCGGAAGCCACACTGGGTAGTGGGAAGGAGGCGGTGCTCGCGGAGATGCTGGTGGATGCGTCGGGTGAGGATGGATTCCAGGACCTTGCTGAAGACCAACGTAAGGCTCATGGTATGGTAGGAGAAGACAGCAGAAGGTGGGTTGTCGGGTTTGAGGGACATCAGGATCCGGGAGGTTTTCCACAGGTCGGGGTAGAGGCTGGTGGACAAGACCACATTATATAGCCTGGCCAGGGTGGAGAGGAAGGGGGCGGGAGCTTCACGGAGGTGACAATAGGTAACATGGTCATGACCAGGAGCGGTGTTGCGTTTCGTGTGGAGTGTAGATATGAGTATTGAGTTCTGTGTGTGTAATGTTGTCCAAGTACTGGAAGCCAGGAGCGAGTGGAGAGGCAGAGGTGTCAGTTATGTCATAACATTATTGACTTCCACAAGACCATTTAAGGAATGGCTGACCAGCCACATGTGACGATTTAAAACTATTTGCCATGGAATAATGAACCAAATAGACAGCATACTTCTCTGTAAATAATTAAAAACCGACATCTGTTTATTACTTTAAATAATGAACTTGTAATTATATCTGTTGAAAATGAGTTTCACCTTAAATACTCTCCCACAAAATCTGAGGCTAATAAATAAGATCAAGATCTGTTTCACATCCTAGTCGCTCCTGTAACCAGCAGATAGCTGCACTGTAGAAAGCGGGTGCTTCTGTGACGAGTAGATTCCTGCATTGTAGAAAATTAGCACAGTTCGATCTTTGTACCACGATTTGTGTGAGACTATTATTGAAACAAACAGATGGTTGCACTGTACAAACTTGGCCAGTTCGTTCTTAGAACCATTAGTACTTCTCTCTGTTATCAATAGATGGTTCCAATGTTACAAAAAGCAATAGAATATCAAATTTACTGTCATCATCCACGATGGTTGGATACCCTCGATTCCAATTGAGACGATTACACTGCCTAGGCTACACTGAGGTGGAATCAATACATTTGGAAGAGGCCCCTGTTCCTGCTGCTGCTGCCATCTGTGTGCCAGCCGTCGCTGCTACTGCTGCTGCCGGCACCAGCCACCTGTTCGCGAGCAAACCCCCCCCCCCCCCCCCAAGACGAGATTACTGGGCCGCCGTTGTCGTCCAGCTGCTGCCCAGAGGTACTCACCAGACCGCCTTCAGCACCTGCCTGAGAGGCTGCCGCCCCACCCTGGTCGAGACACCGCTACCCCCCCCCCCCGCCCCTTTCTATCTGTGGGCTCCCTTGTCGCTGCTGCCGCCACTGCTGCTGCCGCCATCGCCCGCAGTCCTCCGCCGCCGCCGCTGTCCTCGTTGTCACCGCCGTTTCTCGTCCCTGCAGCCATCGCCGTTACCACCGTCACCGTGTTCACCCACTGTTTGCACACCACCACCACGTCCCACCCTATCACCTGTATCATTTTCACCAATCTCTCACCTGCTCCAACCACCATTACATGGAGTTTATCTGCAGACCCCATCCCCATCCTACCTTCCCTTCCTGACCACTCCTGCACCGTTTTCGGCTGTCACTTCCCCCATCTCTCCCTCGCCCTTAGCTGTCGCCCCATCGAATTCTTCAGACTTCCCACCACTCACTGCACCACCTACTACAGGTTCCTGCAGGCACGGATTTCTGCCTGACACCCACGCTCCCACCCCCTGCATCATCCCCCCCCCCCCCACACCACCTTCCATTGCAACCCATCCCCTTTCCCAACTTGTCCTGTCCAAGAAACCTACTAAACATCCTAATGTTGACAATGCTCCCACCCTCTCCACAAAGAAAAGCCCTGACTCCCACAATCCACCCACCCCCATGGATGCGACTTCCGGGTGATGTGCACAAGGAGGTTCGGAGAGTTGGGAATCACATCAGGAGCGGTGTTGGATTCATGTTGGGCGTGTTTGGGAGGGGTATCACGTCTCCCTGAGGATGGTGACAAACTGACGTCACCGCTGGAGTTTGGCAGGAGCATGGCTATGGAAATTCAGGTCTGCAGCAATCACGTAGGTGGAAAAGGTGTGGTCAATGTGGGCCAGGCCACCATCCTCCACACCTATAAATCCATCATCCGCTCTATCCTCTGCCCCTCCTACCTTCTACAAATCCCTTCAAATCCTGGAATGCCATGTGCTCTGCCTCACCTATCGCATCCCCCTCCACTCTCCCACGCGGATCCTGTATGACCTAATTCCGTTCCCACAGCTCCTCCTTTTCCTCGAACAGATACGGATCCTCTACACCTCCTGCAAACTTGATCCCACTCATCTGCTTGTCTCTCCCAACCTTTCTCACCCCTATTCGCTGTGGCACCTGTACTCCCACATCCCACCCACTCTCCATCATTCCACACTACATACCCTTGCCCAAGGAGGCTTCCGCCAACTCCCCCTCCCTGATGATGCTCTCATCCCCTCCATCTACCCCTCCTACCAGCTTTGATCCTCCCCCTCCTCCTGTTGTGTCTTTCCCCTAGGGCACCCTCTCTCCCTCCTCTCCTTCCTCTCTTCTCTCCCCCTGGGCTTTCCCTACCCCATACATCCTTTCCTCCCCTCCCTTCTCCTCTGCCACTGGCATCTACACCCTGCCCCACTGCCTCCTACCCTCACCTTTTCATTTGGCAGGTCCCTGGCTTTGTGTGTGAACAGTGACTCTTCATGCACTGGAGACCTTCACCAATGTTTGTGTGTGTCTTCGTGTTAGTGCTTAAGCATCTCTATGTTCGTGCTCGACTGTTCACATGTGTAATTTCTGTCTTCTATGTTTGTGAACAAGTGCTGCACGTTTTTTATTCGGTCATTGCGCCTGTGAAGATTACATGTATTTTAAAGTGTCTGACTACCGTTTCTTATCCACCGTGTTTGTTTTGTTTTTTCGCCTCTCTTTATGCTATATGTATTATATGTAGCCGAAGAGCGGCATAGATAGGCCGCTGCCGGCCTACCTTTCATGTAAAGGTGTTGAGATAACAATGAAGAAAAAAAATCATTAATGCGAACATATATGTTTGAAATAAATTTCGGTAGTTCAGATACATGGTTGGCTGCCAAACAGGGGCACGGGGGAGAGGGGCATGGGGTATGCCTTATAGCATTATGTTATTCGGAGTTCGGAGACCTTTAGTGACATGAGCCCGGTTTTTTCTCGGATGAGTTGTAAAGTAATAAGTAACTATGGCTTCCGCTTCCAATTTATGCGGTGAGACAGGCCCAACCGCAAACAGAAGGAGAAACTGACAAACTGTCACCTTCAAGTTGTGAGAACCTGGTGGTCTGAGCATAATGTGTAATCAGTATCCAGGTCACTGCAGAGATGTCACCAGCTAAGTTGAACAAAATAGGTGGATCAAGTCGGCTGTGACTTAGCAAAAATATGCCACACAAAAGTAACCATTGACGCCTATCAGATTCACACTTTCCTAGTTGTCTGTAACATTCTTTGTCCTAAACGTAGAGTCATATTCGGTATAAGCACTGTAACAAAACAATTAGCAGTTAAAAAGTCTCTGCTGACTGCTTAACGTAGGAATACCTGTACCATAGCACACTAGACTCTAGTAGTTCTCTACAGCTCTACTTATTCGTTGTTTCTGGCTAGCAGGACACAGTATTAGTCTTTCACTTAAGAGAGAGCTGTGGATTGTGCAGAACTGGTGTCAGGCATTTATGTGATCCTCAATCTCTGAAGGAATCCGTGGCAGTGAACTGTGTGTATGTGCCATGTTGAATCACTACAGTAAGCTGGTTTTGACACGACTTGTTCCACACAGTAAATGGAATGACACCATTAATAAATACACACTTCGATCAGAAATCAGTAGCTAATGTAGAACATTCAAAATTTCAGGTGTATGTATTGATTATGGGTTGAACTGGAAAAAACACAATGACGATCTGCTGAAACGTTTGAGTTCAGCTACTTATGCTATTAAGTAATTGCAAATTTTGGCGATATGCATCTCAGTAAATTAGCTTACTACGCCGATTTCTAAACGTGGCAAAATCGCAGAAAGGTGCTGCCATGTTTCCCCATAACCACAAAGTGAACTAATCTGCTCTATATGTTGGCGTATAAATGCAGACCGTCCAACGTTCGTGCAAGGAATGCTGGACCATTCGCAGCCTAACTGACAAGAACCGTCGACGTCCGTCACTTCTCGTCAGTGGCAATCAGTTGAAAACATGACAGGAAGTACGTAGTGAACTACATGCACTGGATATCTGGATTCACGTACCTCGCAAAAAACCTTTACTCACAAGGCAATACGAACTGTGCAATTTCAGACGACCAAGAAATACAGAAGCTGCACAGCTTGGAAGTAGGTGAGGTGATCCGACAGTCAGCCATTTTGTCTCTTCTCAAATCACGCAAGGCGTCGAGCGCACAAATGTGTGGAGGTTAATGCTCAGGTCGGAGGTTAGTGTCCTTTCGGGGAACTGTTTTGTATGCACTCACTTGGCCCCACTTCTTCAGACTCCCGCGACTGTGAACAACAAGATTTGCTTCAGCGCCTTGGATGACCCAGTGTTGTCCTAGTCACCATTTCTTCATGATCAATACCCGCCTCTGTAGCAGAAGCTGTTAACGACCTCTAGTGCTGTGGCGCTCGACTCGAAAGTAGACCACTTAGAACCCTGGTGGTGGATGAAATTTCAGCTGCCACTGATTGCCGGGAAAGAGAGGACAAGCAATGTCGTAAGGATCCTGGTCGCCAGTCTTTGCGACACTGCCATGAATTTATTCCGAACTGCTCCACAGTCATGAAATGAGAGCATGTGTCACAGTTGATGGTGACCCGTCTTCCGGATAGAGCTGTTAATCTCAGCGGGATCCTTGGCGCTACTCGATATCATGAGGATGAAAATGTGGATGAAACTGGAGAAATTCTCTAGAGATCAAATAAGAATAACGCTGTATTCGTCCTATTAAAAGACCACACGACCAAAGAATCGTAAATGATGTCATTGTAAATATTCTTCAGTTTGGAAATTTGCTGCGAACTTCTTCAGAGTTTTCAACCAGCGTGTTCAGAATACCCAACTATTAATACTGCCACAGCTTCAAAGCACCAAATATGAATATTGTTCACAACCATGGAACTGTACGTAACTAATCAAACGCAAATTTGTAGGAAAATAATTTTCAGTTTCTTTTAATAGTTTTCAAAGTTTCACTACAAATAAATGTCAAAATACTGTCTCAGTTAACGAACAATTATGGGTTTTCTTACATTGTATATTATTGTTAATATCTATTTAACGAACCATTATCGTGATGTTTTTTTCATGAAATCTACGACATAGTTAAACTGGGAGATATTTAACCTGAAACAAACAGGGGATGTTTCCCTCCATTCAGGAAATAATGATTGGTAAGTGACGTAAAGCAACCTGTGTCAAACCTTGGCATAAATATGTAACGTCTCTCCACTTTTACATTATGTAACTGTTGGAGTAGAATGCCTTTTTCTTCGCTGTCTGCTTCCAGCAGAAAGCACAGCAGTAAATCGCTATCACTCAGCCTGAGAAACGTGCATCTATATGGTCAGATTCGCAGTTCTCTGTGAGAGGACAGCCATCAGAGTGAATTAGAGTTCTTGTTTCGTGCAGTTAACAGATCTAATAGCATATGAGACGTGAACGGTGTCACGTAGTGAATAATCACCGTGAAGGACGCACCACGTAATCGACTGAGACAGCATTACGAGCATCCGACGGAATTTGAAAGGGGGCCTCTTGTGGGTCTTCATTTTGTCGGCTTGTCAGATCGTGCAACATTAAGATTTGTGGGTCATTCGGCTGTGACACTAGCCTGATGTTGGACTCTGTTGGGACGTGAGGGCAGGCGTACACCTCGTCATGGTTTCGGTAGACCCCGCCCCGCCTTGTCCATCGGAAGTGAGAACCGCCGTATTGCTCGTGAAGCACACAGTAACCCCTTCACATCTGCGCCTGCAAACCGGGAACGAGTAACGGACTGCCTGCAAAATTCTGTGTCCTGTTGCATAGGACGGAGGCTGGCGGCAGCAGGACTAGGGAATTACCGTACCACGCTTAGGCTGACAGTAGCAACACAGTCCGTACAAATGGTAGCATTTGGAGTGGTGTGACCGGGATACGTGGACTCCTGACGGACTGCTTTACACTGTGTTCAGCGATGAGTCGCGGGTTCCACTACTCCTTGTGACAACTGTCGTCGTGTGTGTAGGCGACCTTGAGAAAGGTCCCATTCATCGAAAGACTTGGACAGCCACAGCGGTGTTACTCCTCGCGTTATGGTGTGGGGAGCTATCCGGTACGATTCCAGGTCACAGTTGATAGTGAATAAGCCAACTCTGACGGCACAACGGAATGTCACTGAGCCGTGGTAAAATTTGCTGTTTTGGAGAGCGCGCCGCAGCGCGTAGTGTAAAGCAGTCGCCCTCCGTTTCTGGCAGTGGCGTCGCTTTGGCTATCGGAGCTTTGGTGTCTACCTCTGGTGGGAAAGGGGAAAAGGTAGCCTCTTCACCTGCATTTAAGGGGCGCTATTAGCTCGCTAGTGGAGGAGTCTGGTCGACGAGTCTAGTCAGTTGACCAGCCAAGGTAGCCTGGGTCTGTCTCTCGTCTACATTGGTGAGGTGGATAGTCTCTGTCTGTCTTCCGGAGTGCTAGTATGTGTTAGGCCGCCAGTCTGCTCGAGTTGGCTCAGCCAATGGGCATTGGCGGTTGGATCGATCGGTTGGTCTGTCGCGCACTGTGACATAGATGACTTGTCCGCCTTGAGCGTCAGCGCATGTGAGGTCCCGACGTGATTCCATTGGGCTGTTCCGTATAGAAAGGGGTAGTGGCTTCGCGGCCGACGCGAGAGCAACAGGAGTCAACCCACGACGTCGGTCTGGCCGGGGCGAGCTGCGACGGCGTGAGACGGGAGATCGGCGCGCCTTCCTGCGTTCGTGGAAGCGGCTGGCTGCGAACGGTTCGGGAGAAGGTTTTGGGGGTCTGCGCCAGGTCTCCGCCAGACATAGCAGTTTATTAAAAGTTCACTGATTCGAGATATGTTGTTTCTTTTACTTGTTAAATTCTACTTGTTATCTTGGTCAGTCTCTCGTCCCCAGCTTGCTCGTCTGTCTTCCGTCCGCATTTGTTAGGCAGTTAGTGTATGTCTGTTTGTCTGTCGGTCTGCTGTACGTTAATAGCTGCCTCTGTTATGTTTGTCGGATTCGGTGTTAAAGAATTTATTGCTTGAAGAGTCCCTCTTACGAGGTGCATAGTTAATGTGTTTTTTGTGAGTTGTTAAATTTTTTAGTTTAAAGTAATCTGGTGTGTTGCAGATTTGCACCTGTGTAGTTTTTCAGAGGTTGTTGTGAGCGGTCGTGACTTCGGCCGTGTTGAAAGGGAGCGGCAAGCATCTCAGTCCGAAGGCGCATACTGTCAATATTGTTCTTTCTGCCTCTAAATAAAATTGTAACTTGATATTTCGAGGGTTCGTTTCTGCTTATAAATTTTAAATCTGTTTTTGAAAAGGCTTTTTTGACTAAAGTTCCCATTTGTTAAAGGTAATATAATTTTTTACAGCTACTCTCTGGCAACTACTTACACGCTCACCTAGTGTGATTAAATGTGTTAATGTTCTTGATGAATCGCTAGTAAATAAAGTAAATTCACTAAGAAAAGATTTTGAAAGTAAATTCACGGCTCAGTCACGGATATCCTACGCCCTCCTGTGTTACCTCTCACGCGATAGTAGCGTGGTGCCGTTTCAAGCTGGACAACTCTCGTCCACACACCGCCTGTGTCTCAGTGAACGATCGTATAACGCTCAGGTACTCCCAAGGACAGGAGGATCCCCTGTCTATCCGCAACAGAACGCGTGTGCAACCAGCTCGGACGTCAATTCTGGCGTTATTCAGGATAGAAGCACCAGTCACAAGAGTCGTGTGCCAGTTTGCATCAGGAATGGATACAAACACTTTGTGACACCCTAACCCAACTAGTGGTGGTGGTGGTGGTTAGTGTTTAACGTCCCGTCGACAACGAGGTCATTAGAGACGGAGCGCAAGCTCGGGTTAGGGAAGGAATGGGAAGGAAATCGGCCGTGCCCTTTCAAAGGAACCATCCCGGCATTTGCCTGAAACGATTTAGGAAAATCACAGAAAACCTAAATCAGGATGGCCGGAGACGGGATTGAACCGTCGTCCTCCCGAATGCGTGTCCAGTGTGCTAACCACGGCGCCACCTCGCTCGGTGGTACCAACTAGTGCACGCATCCAAACCAGAGCCGGTGTAACGTCATACTGCCAACTTCACTGTAGATTTGACTCGGTATCGTAGTCACTAAAATAACAAATCACCTTAACCAGTACAGTATTGAAAAAACCATTGACTTATACGTAAAGATGTGCTATAAAACTGTAAGGCACTGAAAAATCAATTTCATGTGCCATTTAGTATCTTAAAAATCGAATGAGAAGTACACACGTTGAAGAAACGCACAGATCGGAAAGGCGCTTCTTTGGATTTTTTTTAAGGAACCAGAGGACCTCCACCGGATAACTAAACACACGAGTTCATAGAATTTTGCTTCACTTACATCATTTTTTACGTAAGAAAACCGGAAAACCCAATTGTTGCGAATTTGAGCCTGCCGTGAAGGCAAGCCACACTATAATGACCACGGCCGCCTATTGCGTCTTTAAAACCTGTGAAACCGGATCTGTTACTAACGGCTTCTGGCGTCTGCTAGAGTTCTAGTTTTTGCTAGGGCAGAGCCGGTAGTCTGTTCACGTAGTTTCTGCAGAGAAGAGGTGTGGGTTTGCTGCTGAATTCGCTTTGCGCGGTGAGTGAAACGCTTGAGCAGTATTTCGTCTTAACGCAGTGATAACAAACTCGTATAACTTGCAATTATGTTGTTTTTAGACTAAAAGCGACTTAATCGCACAGTTACAGTCAACTGATTACGATTCTACGCACAGTGCCGCAGTATTCAAAGTAGTCACTAAGTACATCGAATCCTCCAAGCGAGAGTGCTTCCTATGATGTCATAAGGATCACCTAAGTCCCTTTCAGTTACCTGCTGTTCAGTAGTGTAATAGTTATTTAACGGCAGAAATAAGTTGCAGTCCTAACAGGCACTCCCGTTGCTCATGTCATACTGTTAGAGGATGTGGTGTCACCGCCAGACACCACACTTGCTAGGTGGTAACTTAAATCGGCCGCGGTCCTGTAGTACATGTCGGACCCGCGTGTCGCCACTGTGTAATCGCAATCCTAGCGCCACCACATGGCAGGTCACGAGACACGGACTAGACCTCGCCCCAGTTGTACGGACGACATAGCTTGCGACTAGACCTACCAAGTCTTCCTCTCATTTGCCGAGAGACAGATAGAATAGCCTTCAGCTTAGTCCATAGCTACTACCTAGCAAGGCGCCATTTGTATCAGTGCTTATAGCGTACTAATATTCAAGAGAGATGTATTCCAACAAGAGAATAAAAGTTAAGTAACATCTACGTACTTTTCTTCTTATTCATTGATAAGTCTCATGTTCCAGAACTTCAAGCCCGTCTGCGTTAGTTTAGCGTGCACCTTGCTACCTCATTGTGTCTATGCTGTAGGAAATAGACACAACAGAGGAAGTATTTGTAAAAAATGTTGGGACATGTAACGGCCTCAAATCTGAAATAAACAAACTTGACGTTGGTTACAACTTCTAAAATTACTGCCTGTTGATGTTAC
Source organism: Schistocerca nitens (assembly GCF_023898315.1). NCBI lineage: Eukaryota > Metazoa > Arthropoda > Insecta > Orthoptera > Acrididae > Schistocerca > Schistocerca nitens. Next base: position 254,217,447 of record NC_064618.1, read on the forward strand.
AACCCGTGTACGTCAACCACGAAAGCTGTGTATCGTCCTGACACTTCTTGTATAAATCCCTCTACGCATTCAAACATTGATCGACGAACTTCTTGCATCGATGTCGTGTGCCTAGGGCCTCCCGTCGGGTAGACCGTTCGCCGGGAGCAAGTCTTTCGATTTGACGCCACTTCGTCGACTTTCGCGTCGATGGGGATGAGATTATGATGATTGCGACAACACATCACCCAGTACCTGAGCAGAGAAAATCTCCGACCCAGCCGGGAATCGAACCCGGACCCTTAGGACTGACATTCTGTCGCTCTGACCACTAAGATACCGGGGGTGGACCTTGAATCGATAATCCAGCATTGTTTTATTTACCTTTTCTCTTCCTCCGCAGACAGTGTTAATGTCCATATCACTGCACTTTTTGTGCCAAAAGTAACAGCATTTTCTATAATTGTGGTTCGTTCCAAAACAAAAATCTCATTCAGGGTTTTTAATTACTGTAGTCTTTTATCCAATGTCATTTTTGGAGATTGTAGATATTGTAGGACTAAATTTACTTTTACCAGCATCAAGTGTCAAAAGTTGACGTAGATCAAGAAAGGTAAAATCACATATAGCTGCATGGAGTAAGCTTGCTGCAGATCTAGTATCAAAGATTGCCTGAGATGGATCCTACGTATCTTCCAAAGTGCCCACAATTGTTTCTGTTATGATTTCAACTGAATTAATGACCATTCCAGTGAGTATCAGATAGTCATTTCTGACTTTTCCCTCTTTGTTTTCTACAAGTAATACGCTTCGATACATAAGTAGAATATGTTTAAACTTCTCTGCACTTTCTAAGCAGGTGATGCTTGAGGCAACACATAAAATGCAGGAACTCCACAAAGATTTATGGAATATTTAGCACAGTGAATGAAAAGAGTTGTCATAATTTACTGAGCATACCCAACCCTTCCACAAAAATAAGATATAAAAAATTATATTAAAGAAATAATCAAACATTGAACTCTAGATCGTGAAAGCCGTTATCATACCTTTTAGTTCTCTCCTTAACATTATACTTTAGTTTAATATCACATTCTTTACAAAAATTGAATGTCCCCGTTAGTTATTACTATATTAAACTTATTTGGAAAAATAATTTAAATTTATTGTCAAACTCCATCGAAATTTTCTACCTGAAATCTAGTTTTTAAACGTTCACAAACCATAATGTAGTACCATTCATTTACTTTTAGCTCTCTAATCTTTTTAAACAAATTAGAATAGCTACAATTATTTAGATTTTTGAGTAGAGTATCCACTTATATTGAATTAAAATTTTAATAATGTATTAAATTTTTTAATCTTATAAATATACTAATGTATGGAATGAAATAAAGTTTGGCATTTTTTGTTGAAACAAATAATAAACCATTAGAGAGACAAGATGAACATAATATTTGCAACAAATATTTTAAACGATCTTTAAGTATAGTACATTTGAGAAGGCAAAACCATGATGTAAAAATAAGTGATGTAGAAAAATGGGATGAAATAGGAAACTCAGATTCTCTGTTTTTCATTACTGTAAAAATAATAGAAAATCATAATTTACCTATAAATAATTTACAAAAAATTACACAATTACATTTAAGCCTACTCATTAGTTTTAAAAGCTTTTCACACAATAACCAAAAAGTTAAGTCATCAGGGAATACAACAGGCAACTAATTAATTTATTCTGTTTGTATAAGTAATGCGTTATGAATTTTTTCTTTACATGAAAAGATAAAAATAAATTATGCAATTTTAATATACATAACGCACTTATCATAATTTTCTAGAACCACTCTTTTATGATACTCTAATGAAAATTCTTTCTTAGTCTGTTTGTTGACTAGAATTTTAGTATCAATATCTCTAGCGATTTAACTGTATTCTAGCTGTATCTTTTCCTTCACTTCACTCTTGCTTAACCTTATCATATATTCACCATTCAGCTATCGAATATTCTTATAGTTTAAAGTGAATCCCTTTGCTTTCATGCCTGTTTTTATATCATTTTTCTCACAATAATAACTTTACAGGCCAGTTGATGCCCAATCTGTAAACCAGTTATTTCCTAATTCATCAGTCCATTTGCCTAACATAAAACCTGTTTCCACAGTATTTTCACCATCATCAATATATAGGGTGTTACAAGAAGATACGACCAAACTTTCAGGAAACATTCCTCACACACAAAGAAAGAAAATATGTTATGTGGACATGTGTCCGGAAACGCTTACTTTCCATTTTAGAGCTCATTTTATTACTTCTCTTCAAATCACATTAATCACGGAATGGAAACACACAGCAACAGAATGTACCAGCGTGACTTCAAACACTTTGTCACAGGAAATGTTCAAAATGTCCTCCGTTAGCGAGGATACATGCATCCACCCTCCATCGCATGGAATGCTTGATGGGCTGATGCAGCCCTGGAGAATGGCGTGTTGTATCACAGCCGTCCACAATACGAGCACGAAGAGTCTCTACATTTGGTACCGGGGTTGCTTACACAATAGCTTTCAAATGCCCCCATAAATGAAAGTCAAGAGGGTTGAGGTCAGGACAGCGTGGAGGCCATGGAATTGGTCCGTCTCTACCAATCCATCGGTCACCGAATCTGTTGTTGAGAAGCGTACGAACAATTCGACTGAAATGTGCAGGAGCTCCATCGAGCATGAACCAGATGTTGTGTCGTACTTGTAAAGGCACATGTTCTATCATCACAGGTAGAGTATCCCGTATGAAATCATGATAACGTGCTCCATTGAGCGTAGGTGGAAGAACATGGGGCCCAATCAAGACATCACCAACAATGCCTACCCGAACGTTTACAGAAAATCTGTGTTGATGAGATGATTGCACAAGTGCATGCGGCTTCTCGTCAGCCCACACATGTTGATTGTGAAAATTTACAATTTCATCACCTTGGAATGAAGCCTCATCCGTAAAGAGAACATTTGCACTGAAATGAGGATTGACACATTGTTGGATGAACCATTCGCAGAAGTGTACCCTTGGAGGCCAATCAGCTGCTGACAGTGCCTGCACACGCTGTACGTGGTACGGAAACAACTGGTTCTCCCGTAGCACTCTCCATACAGTGACTTGGTCAACGTTACCTTGTACAGCAGCAACTTCTCTGACGCTGACATTAGGGTTATCGTCAACGCCACGAAGAATTGCCTCGTCCATTGCAGGTGTCCTCGTCGTTCTAGGTCTTCCACAGTTGCGAGTCATAGGCTGGAATGTTCCGTGCTCCCTAAGACGCCGATCAATTGCTTTGAGGTCTTCCCGTCGGGACACCTTCGTTCTGGAAATCTGTCTCGATACAAACGTACCGCACCACGACTATTGCTGCGTGCTAATCCATACATCAAATGAGCATCTGCCAACTCCGCATTTGTAAACATTGCACTGACTGCAAAAGCACGTTCGTGATGAACACTAACCTGTTGATGCGAGGTACTGATGTACTTGATGCTAGTACTGTAGAGCAATGACTCGCATGTGAACACAAGCACCGAAGTCAACATTACCTTCCTTCAATTGGGCCAAATGGCGAAACTAAAATGAGCTCTAACATAGAAATTAAGCGTTTCCGGACACTTGTCCACATAACGTCCTTTCTTTATTTGTGTGTGAGAAATGTTTCCTGAAAGTTTGGCTGTACCTTTTGTAACACCCTGTATACCACAGAATCGGTATCTAAATATATAATATATTCTCCTCGTTTATCTAACAAAACCTATAATTATAGCTGTATTATTTTCCTCACAATAACCCTTTAAATTGAACTTCTTCTGAACCATACTGTCATTAAGAAAATTTATATCTATATTGTCTGATTGATCATACAGTAGCATCTCATAACAACACTGTAAATTTGCTATATATTGTGTTCGACTCATATTTTGCCTTTGCCCAAATTTCTCCCATAATGAATTAGGACATATCTTAGGAACAGATCTGTGTCCTGGATTTTCCTTTATGGTTTTAGTATCTAAGTCAATATCTTATTTCTCTTTAACTGTTTTGGCATACTCTTCACCACTTTCAAAATTATATGGATGGTATTTTCAAAAAATCTTTCATATAATTTTTAAATGGCATATTGCTATTACTTTTAAAATCTCAAGCTTCATACACATTTAAAATTTCATAGCCTGTTTCTACAGCTTTCTTCACTTCATCAGTCGTCTGAGTATCAATAAAACTTGTTTCATCATCACTGTGATTGCATTTATCTATTTTTTCTTGAGTACATTTGACACAAAAAGGAAACAAAAGTTTCTCATTTTTATCTATTACAGTTTAAACTGCACAGGCAAAACTGGGTGATACTATACTTTATATTTTATTAAACCAAACCAATTTTGAGAACAGTATATTGGTCTATATATTTTTCTGTGATATTGTTGAAAATAAAATTGCACAGTAGAATAAAGACTACATATGTCAATATATTTTATGTTTGTGTTAACGCCATCAGCTTTAGCTCTTAACTTTATTGCATTTGTTTGACTACCATAAAAAGATCTCTCAGATTGAATGGGTCAACAATTTCAGGTAAATGTTTCAATTTCTTAAGCTTTCTACAATCTGCTGAGTAAAGCGAATTATATTCCTACATCTCTACTAAATTATTTCCTGCATTTCGTATTTCTGCGCTTCTTGTTAAGGACTTTTGGTAAAGATAATCCATTGTTTCTTTTTTTATTTTTAATTGTCTCACTTTTAAAACATTTTTCACAACCATGCCATTAAGAACCATGGTATTGATAGTATTAGTTTCTTTATCAAATTCATCTGCTTTACACCAGCTATTCTTACTTCACCCCCATTAAGAGTATGTCAGATATTATTATATTTTGAACTGTCTATCCAAGCTATGGACTCTTTAATCGAATTCTCTTTCTATCCTTCACCCAATAAAGCAATTTTCTTTTCAGGTAAATATTTAGATCTGTAAATAGCCATGCAAACCCCAGAAATGATTAAATTACAGAATGGGTCTATATTAGCTATTTCTAGAAATTGTTTTCTCAATTCTAAACAATCTCTTCTTCAAATATCTACATCAGACTTACAGTATTCAACAATTTCTTTATATTAACACACAATTTTCCTTAACTCTTGGGCTGTACCATTTGAGAAATGCTTCTCTATCATTTGGAGTGTTAACACAATAATATTGAGTATATGGAATGGGCCTACGTAATTTTCATTTTCTTGTGCACTGAACAAATGTGGGAAGTATACTTTCTTCATTTCTTTCAAATAAACGTTTTTGGAAAACTATTAACAGGGCCTTGTACAAAGTTATTGCTGCCCTATAATTTTTAGGCCTAACTATTTTATCTTCAATAACATTATTTTTGTTCCTGTGTAGATGATATATGGCATTATTGTATTACTGATGCAGCACTTCAAAATGAACTGGGAATCATAACCTTTAGCATAGTGAGCAATGAATGTATAATAACTGTTTTCTTTTCAGATATGAGCCACCTGCAGAATTATTTATTTGTCTTAAATTTATAAACAGTATCTCCATTGAAACTGTGAAAATTATGAGATCTGGAATATGTATACCAATTCCTTGTTGAGTTTCATAATCAAAACACATGCATCTTTCTGTATGGGTACAATACACTATCTTAGCAAATCCATCTTCACCGCATTTAAACTGTTTACCAAGAATTATTTTACAGCATATGAACAATTGCTATACATAAACATTTTTTGAATGCTCCATAAACATATCAACCGTCTTTATCACATTTTGGGCAACCTTGCACTATAAAATTATCACCAAATTTTCTTTCCCAAATAGCTTATTTTTGAAAATTGTACTGCATTAAACATGTATGATTTCCAATTTTCGCTGCTTATTTACTATTCCTGCGTATTTCAAAGCTGCATTTATGTTCTTTGGATCTAAAACAGTATTTAAACTTATAAGCTGTATTACAAGCTTTAGGTGATTTTTTAAGCATTCTTTGTTATAACACTATCTGTTTCACTTTTTTCAATGAACTCATGTTCTGAACCTTTGCACAATACAGATTTTTCTTTCTATTTTGCATTTGTGTGTACCTTCTACTAAAATGTAGACTTTCATGGCCGGAAATGTCATGTACATTACGATTATCCGGGCTGTTATGCCATGGTCGGTTGATGAATTTTGTCTCCATTCCCAACGTTTCGTCCCCGTCTGCCGGAGACATCTTCAAGGGGATCTGTAGCTCGATGGAAGGTCCAACACACTCGCTGGCTCGCTACTGACTGCCGCTAAATTCCGTGTCCGATCGCTCCCACGCCGCGGCGTGACGTCAATTGTTTTGAAAACGTCAGTGCAATTGGCCGCTGTCCGCTGCCATAGATCGCCGTTGCCATCACCCAGTAGTGGACAGGTGGTACACATCTTCTTTAACACCGGTATCCATATACCGTTTAATTTCACGCCCTCCTCCTTTCGATTGAAATTATTGGGGTGTTTAGCGATTTAGATTGCTTCCATGTAGAGCCTTGCGTAATATACGCTTGTGGCAGCTAGTACTTGCGTCTCCTCGAAAAGAATATGGTGGTTCCATGGCTGGAAAGCATGCTCTGCAACAGCTGATCGTCCCGTTTCTCCTCTTCTACAATTGCCCTTGTGCTCTTCCAAACGTTTTGAAACAGATCTTTTAGTGGTACCCACATATACATCTCCACAGCTTCATGGAATCCCATACGCTCCAGCTTTTTCGAATGGTTTGCAAGCGTCCTTGGCAGGCTTAAGGTATTCCTGTATCTTCCTGGTGGGCTTGTAAATTATGGTAATATTCCGATTCGTCGAGATCCTCCCTATTCTTTCCGTTACATTTTTAACAAACGGCAGGAAAACCTTAGATTTTGCAGTAGCCTGTACGTCACTATGATTTTTGTGTGGCTGTCTCAACGCACGTTTTATTTCGGCGGACGAATATCCGTTTTTCATTAGTGCATTGTGGAGGTGTTCGATCTCTGTGTCGAGCAACTCAGGTTCACAAATATTTCTAGCTCTGTACGCTAACGTCTTGATAACACCCCGCTTCTGTTGTGGGGGGTGGTTCGAATCCCGGTGCAAATAACGGTCCGTGTGCGTGGGATTGCGGTATACTCAGTATATTCAGTATACTGCTGTACCGATAGTCTCATCAGATGTTAATATATCTCTGATTTTATTGCACAAAGCTTGAAGAGATTCTCGAGTATTATTAGATGCTTTATATCCTGTGCAAATTGTATAAAAACATTTTTGGATTGCTGGTTGTTATATTCAGTTTATCTCCTTTCCTGAAATTAGTTCTCTTTTTAGCTATATCTACCATAGAACTGTGTGCTTTCGTTATATAGTCTGTTTTATTACCGACAGTACCGAGTGTGGAGATATTGAAATCATTAAAAACGATTTGATAGTCAACAGACCATGCTTTAAATTATTCATTAAATCTTCATCTTATATCTTTTATCTCAAATAAATGCTTTTTACATGGCTTAGTCTCTTTTCCTTGCTCAGACTGTTTGCTACTGAATGGATAGATTTGATCTAATCTAACTATTGTTTCTTGTCTCGGTGGTCAAGGTTTTTTAATAATATCATAAAATCTGTAAAAATAATTTATATTTTGTACTTATTTTGGTCTTGATCTAGTTTCTTGGAATAGTACTGGATGAAATTGGAACTCCTGTAGCATAATGGCATTAATGGCATGATTTCTTTAATTTAATGTACCTGCTAAGACCAAGTTTTATAACTCTGGCTTTGAGTTCTCTTGCTTCCAACTATTGAGTTCTTTTAGGACGAGGTAAATTATTTGAAACGATTAAATTAATTAAACCATGTTTTCTAAATCTGCCAAAAACTCGGATATTATTCCTTTTGCAATAATCACGAAGTTGAGTGACTGTAAACTCTCTCAAGGAGGCTTACATTTATTAAGGAGAGAAAACATTAGCTTTACAAAAATGTAGTGATTTCATTTTTAATTATTTTGATGTGTCTATTTGTCTGTAAATATTTCGTGAGAGCATTTTTAACTATTTCTTTTAAACATGTAGACATTATTTTCTTTTTTTTGCGTATGTTATAATTGACAAATCTTCCTACTTGAGAGTTTGTCCCTAGATGTATAACTGAAGTAAAAAAAACTATCCAATTCATTTTTTACAATAAGCTTCTCTTTGTTCTCTATTTAACTCCTGTTCATTGTAAAAACAAAGAAAATCTTTCATGCCCTTAAATTTTTCCGAAGTAATCTCATAATTAGATATAAACTGTTTAAAACGTTCTTTTTTATTATTACATGTATTTCTTCTAAGCATTTTATAATATTCTATACAAAAATGTGGATGTTTATCCTTTTTATGTTTATGTGCATGGACGTTATCACTTGACTTTTCCACTTCCCTTTTTTTATGCTTCTTCAAAACTCCCATTCACTGAGACAATTCTTCCATTAGACTAATTAAAATTATTCCTCAGTAAATGAATCCTATCACTTGTTGCTGTGGTATAGATATTTGTATACATAAAGTATCTACACTCTTCATTTTCTTCCTATCACTAGTACTATTACTCGCGTGTGAGTCCGCTGTACAATACACATTTCATGAAAAAGATATTGTAATCCATAATGACACACTCAAAAGGAAATTGTTAGAGTGGCAGCATTTGCGCTGAACCTCAACTGTTTGTACACTTCAGAAAAATATAATTTTATGAATTTCAGGTGGTAAATATCTACTGCATGAAAAATTTTGTCTTTTATAAAGTATGGAATTACAGGATCGATGATTGTGAACCCTGAAGAATTAACAGAGCGCTATAGAATTTAAACATATTTTATTTTATATAAATGGAGTTGATTCCATCGACATCAAATCCACCGACTGCTGTTGTTGAATTGTATATCATGAATATATCTCCATTTATTAACCACAATAACTATCAGCTAAATTTGTACTCATGGTTTACAGATATTTGGGTTCCTTTATCTGAAGAGAAAAATGTTTTAATTGCAAATGATATCTTAGCTTTTCTATATGGCTTTCCAGGTATTAATAACTTAATACCTGCATTTTTAAAAGGAATCACAGAGATCAAATATTTGACTGATGCAACATTAAGAAGAAATGAAGGCCATTATCTCGAATTTCTGAAACAAAATGATATTCCATATGCAGAGTGCTATAGAGTTGAAATTTATCAACTACATTTTATTTCTATATAAATGGAGACAATTCTATCAACATCAACTTCATCCATGTTGAACAGTTTTGAATTCATTCAAGAGAAGAAATATGTATTAAGTTTAGTAACAAGGTTCGAGGATATATTGTTTCCATGATTTAACAAAAAAGATATTTTGATTACAAATGATATTTTATGCTTTATTAAAGTTGGAGCCTCAGTGGCTGAAAAATTAACACAATATAAGAAGAATTTTATTGAATCTTTCTACAAATATAATTTAGATTATACTGAAATAAAACCCAATGATCTGTTAGCCTTAGAATATGAATATATCCAAAAGAAATAAAAAATATAACACCAAATAATTTAAATAAAAACATGGATTTTACTGTCGGTTAGAAACTTTAAAAATCGTGTAATAAGTTTGAGAACCAAAGTAGCTAACGCAATTTAAAGATTACTATATTGCTTTGGAAGTAATATTTCGTGATTATGCTGACTATGTGAAAGAATATAAAGCCATTCAGTCTCAGAAAATTATTGTACAACAGGTTAAAGAATTAAAAGAAAAGGAAATAGAATGTCTATATTTAAATGATATAATACGTGATGTGGCAGAAATGAAGAAAGAGCAAATTGTTTACATTGCCACAGCTAAGAAATATGCCAAGAAAAAGTATTTCAGAGTTGGTGGTGTATTATCTGAAAATCATCTTTCAAGAAGATTATACAGTTGTAATAGTGGAAGACCTAAAGATGATAAAATATGTTATGTCAGAAAATAGACATGTACAGATTACAAATTAGTAGAGAATATGCTTAACACCTGTTTTGCTATACACAGAGTAGACAACAGAAAAGAAATATACAATATGCATTTCTACAGTCTGTCTTATTTTGTTGATAAATAATCTGGCCAATCCAACGATATTGTTGATGAAATAAATGAGAAGATAAAAATGTTTATGAAGAAATTTAGCATGTGCCCACTATACAATCTTAATTTATTTCATATATTTTTATTATATATAAATGAAGTCAATTCCAGTGACATGTAATACTGTGATGAATATTTCTGAATTTATTGAGGAAAAGAATCAGTTAAACTGGGTTCTTGGTTTAAAGATATTTGGGTTCCACTGTTTAATACCTAATGATATTTTGTGCTTTATTCATTATGGAATTTCAGAGGTGTGTAACATTAACACTCAAATCTTTAAAAAATATTGAATGATTTTTAATTAGATATTTAGTAAAATATAACCTATAATTAAATAAAGAATCTTACTCAGACTGAATTAATGTCTGTTTTTTAAATATTCATAAACATTACAAATTTCGTGTCCTTTGAGATTGAACAAGTAATTCACACATTCATCAGTTAATTGATTTATGAGTGTAGAGGTCTCTTCATTCTGGTAACATACAGCTAGGAAAATTGAAAATGCAATTTTTTTCATTCTTAGGGTAGCCATTTATAAAGAAAATTTTTTATTAATGGAAATATCTTTTCCTGCTAACATGACAGATTTCTAGGTCTTAAAAATATAAAGAATTCAAGTGTAAGCATCAGAATTAATGTTGGTGAAGATGATTGTATTTCCTTAGAAAATTTATTAAATCAACTGAGTGTTATTCAGTAGTGTACCTTTAAATATGCAACCAAAATCATTGAATAATTATGTTATTTTTATTTACCATACTGTTATGCCAATTATCAGAATCTAGCCATTTGACATACACTTTACCTCCTTTAGTCTCAAACATTTTTCAAACAAGATATAAATCAGAATGTTTTGCTTTCTGTAGCTCTCGCTCATAAAAATTTCCTTTGATATATTTCAATTTATATGTGATTGTATTAGTTAGAATAAAAAATTCAATTTAAAAAGTTTCTGCTGACCAGTTAGCAGAAAATCCTTTTTCAAAATGTCCTTTTAATTTACTGACTCTAACTTTATCCCCTTTTCTAAATTCTAGCTTTTTCACTATTTTAACCGCATCTGGGAGTTGGGTCTTAAATTCTTTTCATTAACTTCTGTTGGTTTCATTTTTATAGTAGAATGTTTTGTGTTGTGGTAGTCATCAACTAATTTCGAGTCTATATAGACCTATTTTATTTCCTTCAAAGCTAAATTTCTTCCACATATTTTCTTTAATTGTTCTGTTAAATCTTTCAACAACAGATGCTTTATATTCTGTGAAAATTGAATAATGATTGTTATATTTCTTCGTCAGTTCTTGAAAACCTTGATTATAGAATTCTTTACCATTTCCTGTCTGTAAATTTTTTGGTTGTCTCAACTTGAATATTTATTTCAAAAGCATCAACAACATTATTAACTGTTTCATCTTTAACTGGGTTACCCCAAGCAAATTTAGAAAAGACATCAATAACAGTCAATAAAAATTTATATGCTCAATTTATTTTCAAAATTCCTTTCGATTTGCTGAAACCCATTTCGACTAGATTGGCTTGACATAGATCATCAATACTGAGAGAAATTACATGTATTCGTTTGAAATTTTTTTCTTGTTGGTTTATGTAATTCTTTAATGATTTCGTTATGAATATTAGGGAGTAGTGATTTACTATGCACTTAACCTACAAATTTTTTGACGAATTACTCTTTCTGTTTTTACATACTGTACAAAGACCTTCAATTCTTTGTCATCCATTTTTAGTTGTTAATCTGTGAGGATTACAGGTCTCAGTACATTTTTTTCGCGTCAAACGGTAGATGTGACTATGATTATTCATTTATATAGAATAAAAGTTAATAAGATTTAAAATATTTCACCAAATGTAATTAACTTTACATCAACAGGAACAGTTTGAACAGAATCTTTTAATCCTATGTTGAGAAAATTTGAATTGTTTACCATTATTGATTGATTACTACTGTTTACTTCGTATAGTTTATCGGCCACACTTACAGTGATGTGAAAATCATCACATATTAAATCTTACCAAAAACAATAATTCTTTTAAGCCAGAAAGTGTATTGAAAATTGTACTTTTTTGTTCTGCTCCAATCATAAATGTAAATTCAGTTATTTGTTTATCGTTTATGAGTACTTCTTACGATCTCCAAGAAATATATTGCTGCGGTCCTTAATACGCACAGTGATGCCCAGACAAATTAACACACTTCAGAGGTGATGAACAACTGACCCCCTCGTGAATGGCCTTACCACATTTGCCGCAAGTGGCTTCTCCCTTAAGACCGAGAATAGTGTATGTAAAGCGCTGGCATTTGAAAAAGCGCACTATTTTAGGGAAGAACGACTGCACGCTTGATCTGTTGAAAGACAGAGTAAATTTGTCTGATTTTCATCAGGTCGCCAACCATTTCATTGTATTTTGCACGACAACAATGCCTTCTAGGCCCACTCAGCTTTCAGTTCCTCCTTGGGAATCTGTAGATCTCTGAATGACACAACATTTTAGCTGTACTTCAAGCTATTGTGTAGCTCACTTTCGACTTTATTTCCCCTCATGCGTTTACCTTCATAGAGGTTCTTAGTTGTAGGGAACTAGAACTTTCTATGAAAAATCGCTTGATGGATTTCAAAGTGCCAGTGAGACCCTATAAGACGCTTTTGAATTTAGAAAGCGGAAACGTACTCAAAGTTGCCCTCTATCCCACTCTTTTTTTTTTCTTTTTGTAGCTGTTGAAGAACATTATGACCGACAGCACGCATTCCGTTGCTGTTATCATAAGAACTCTTGAAAAATACCTGAATCAGGAGAACTGGTTATTCAGGCTCTGTTGTTAGACGCCGGCCGCTGTGGCCGAGCCGTTCTAGGCGCTTCAGTCTGGAACCGCGCGACCGCTACGGTCTCATGTTCTCATCCTGCCTCGGGCATGGATGTGTGTGATGTCCTTAGGTTAGTTAGGTTCAAGTAGTTCTAAGTTGTAGGGGACTGATGACCTCAGATGTTAAGTTCCTTAGTGCTCAGAGCCATTTGAACCATGTTCTTGTTAGACTGATTATTGAAAGCCACCAGCGGTACAACCTCGGATTTGAGGTTCCACTTGGTTCCACGCTGAGCTGGTTCAAGCCAAGATTCCAGTTCCCTGTGGCACACAGTGTTCGACTGCCGCATTGTACAGTGGCCGCCGAAGCATTCCCATAGTTTATGGTAACAGAAGTCTTAGATGCTTGCGAGGCTCGTCCTCATGAACACCGCGGCCGCCAAGCACGTACCCGTAAAACGAATGCTGAGCCCCTGATAACAATGTTCTGATATTTTTCATAATCTTTATGACAGAGTTTGCCTCTCAAAAGAAGAACATTACACATAAAATTATTCTGTACATTTCGTTCAATTAGTTACTCGAAGTCATTCAATTTTTTGCGTCATTGGGAGTTGGCTTACATAAAAGTTACAGTTCCTTGTTAAACACATTTTATATCCCAGTTCGCCTTTCGTAGAATTTACGTACCGTCTCTGAAGTTGTCGACGAAATGAGGTTAAAATATACAGTTAGAGGAAAATTTAATTTCATTGGGCTTTTTTCTCTCTCATCAGTCTTCTGGATGGTCTGACGCAGCCCGTCACGAATTCCTCTCCTGCGTCAAACTCTTCAGCACAGTGTAACAAAATTAACATCCGCAAGTATTTCTTCGAAATACATTCTAAGACAAAACGAAGAAAACAAAAGCGACGCGCCAAAAAGGAATCATCCGAGAGGGACAAGAATCGGCAGATGTGAAGTGCATGTACAGGCAAGCAAAAAGCTGAAAAAAGCGTTTTTGGTTTACCCAGATTGCGAACCTCTTTCTGTTGAATAAATAATCCAGCTTAGGAAAACCTGTAATCATTTGCTTGTCTGTGTATGTACATCACATCTCCCATTTTTTCTTTCTGTGTTAGAGAGTTTTACAGTCGATATATTCCTGTGCTATTAATAATCTCCACATCTCCTTCAGCTACTATGGATGTTATTCCATGATGTCCCATCTCCTAGTCCCTTCTTCTTGTCAGTGATTTTCACATATTTCTCTCCTCATCTATTCTGCAGGAAAACTCCTCATTCCCTATCAGTCCAACTAATTTTCAAGATGATTCTGTAGCACCACAATACAGATGTTTCGATTCTCTTCTTTTCTGGCTTTCAAACTATCTGTGATTTATTTCTATACAATGCAATGCAGCAAAACTACGTTCTCAAAATTTTCTTCCTTAAATTAAGTCAGACGTTTGATACTAGTAGACCTCTCTAAGCAGGGGTGTCCTGGTTGCCTCTGATACTCTGCTTTTTTAAGTCCTTTCTTCATCGTCATGTATCATTTTCCTTCTAAGCTAGTAGAATCTCTTCGCTTTGTCTACTTCTTGGTCCCCCAAGTCCTGGTGTTAGATTTAACGTTAATCTCATTTGTACTACTCGTCTTTATTCAGTTTACTCACAATAGCTGATGGTATGTCTCCAGACACATAGATTTTAGATAGCAACTTGAGCTCTAATTTGGACGTCACTTCCCCGAAAATTTAGAAACTCCGTAGGAGTGTTATCCGCGCCTTCCACATTACTTGATCTCAGTTCCTCCAAAGCTCTGTTTAACCCTGTCTTTCATGTTGTCTCCCATTTGTTCTTCTTCTATGACACCATTCAGCTCCCCCCCATCGTAGAGGCCTTCAGTGCAATCATTCCACCTAATTTCAACGAAGTTTACCTTTCCTGTGCGCTGAATCTGTCCTTATGAGGACCATTTGTCTCTCGACTGACTCGCATTTTTGCTGTAGCCATTTCGTCTTAGCTTCTCTGCACTTTCTACATATCTTATGCCTTAGCGACTTTGACTACTATATTTCTGTCATAATCTGAGATATCTGTACCCCCTTCTTTTGTCCATCAACTGAAATACATCTGTCGTTACCCAAGGTGTCTTCACAGTTCCTTCTCTTTTACCTATACCTGACTGATCAGT
Source organism: Schistocerca nitens (assembly GCF_023898315.1). NCBI lineage: Eukaryota > Metazoa > Arthropoda > Insecta > Orthoptera > Acrididae > Schistocerca > Schistocerca nitens. The sequence continues at coordinate 254,232,628 of NC_064618.1, forward strand.
TACCGTGATTGCCTTTTTTAGATGTGTAACTTCCTCTTCAACTGAACAGCCTACTGTGATATTCACTATAGCAACATTACTCACTTAGAGAAATTATTTCAGTACCCTGTCTCTTTCCACATTGATTCTTTGGGATCATTGTCTTTTCTTTCCGTTATTGGCGTTAGTTTGATGTCGATTCTGACGAGGAAAATCCTGTCACTAACTATTCGGAGTAACTTACTCTCTGCCCTGCCTTCCTATTCTTGAGGAATTCTACTCCTGTACCGAGCGAGGAAGCGGAGTGGTTAGCTCAATGGACTCGTAAAGCCCGCGTCCGACCATTCTGATTTAGGTTTTCTGTGATTTTCCTAACTCACTCCAGGCAAATGCCTTTGAAAGGGATCGGCCGATTTCCACCCCGATCCTTGAAACAACCCAACCTTTTTGGCGAGACTTTATAAACACCAATCCTTCTTCTTCGATTCCTTCTAAGCAATCTGTGGTTGTGTGTCTCATACACCTTTGGCTTTTACTATTAGTGAACTGATGTTCTGTTTCAAGCGACTGTGTCTACTTTCTGCTTTAGAGCAATGACTGACACCGGCAAATACTTGGTGATCACGGCTGAGGAGATGGCGTACGTCAGGAGGGAGGTGGGCACCAACGAGGATGACATCAAGACGGCTGTGACGTCACTGCGAGAGTGGCTTAGGATGCAGCCACACTTACCTGACGCCATAGGTCGGTACATTTGTCACACTAGAGGCCATATATTACCCCTACTAATGTGTATACCATCATCATAATTGGTGTAGCCACTCACATGTAATGCTTTGTACATTTAAATATTATTTATCTCTTTCATTAGCAGATCTGGAGCAGCACTGTCTTATCATTGTTGCATCTGAAATTCACTCCAATTTGTTACAAATTTTACAAGTGCAGAAGTAAATCCACCATATCTCGTTAGTGATGATCAGGTTTTTTATTGATATATGTGAAACAAAAACTTATAGTTTTGTATACTAATTTGTGGTTGCGACTCAACAAGGAAGTAGTCACTGCCTATCTTCATTTTAAATTTACTTCTCTATTACTACTATATTGTCTCCATCTTGGCTTATGTAAAATACTGAATTACTATAATCAGCTTTACACCTTAACCTCAAATTTTATGTACCTTTTTCAGCTGGTTATCTTGGTTATCTGTTCAGTGATTAGGAATGCTTCGATATGCTACTACACTCTTTAATATTTTGCATACTACGTAAATCAGCAATGTCAAAGCGTATGCCTATATGCAGTATATGATTGTGGGACCATACGACAGTTTTAAAGACACATATATAGTAAAAAACTGAAAAAGTACATTTCTTACCAGTTCTATCGCACGAAATTCTTTATAGCAAAACAGCTGTCCATATAAGAATCTTTTCTGTTTACTGTGTCCTTAGTATCCTTCTGAAAATCTACCTTTATATTCACTACAGGAAATCTGTGTTCCAGACGACTCCCTCATTGAGCGAATGTACATCAACTCCAAGTGCAGCATGGAGAAGGTGAAACTGGGATTAGACGCATACTTCTCCCTCAAACACAGATTTCCCGAGTTACTAATGAACAGAGATATTGGAGGAAGCGACTTCCAGTTTTTAATGAAGCATTTGTGAGTTCTGACCTATCTTTAGTATTTTTAAATTAATGAAGAGTTGTTATTTGTTCAGTAGCTTTTCATGCTGTATTGTAATGGATATATGATTGTGAAGGGCACATGTATCAATGTTTGCACTCTTGTCTAACCATGTATAGGCATATGTTATCTTGTCACTTCTTCGTGAAATGAAAATATTAAATTTTTTGGAAAAACAGTAGAATCTTTTATGTTACTAAAACAGTATTTAAATATTTGCGTGTACGATCAAATGGAAAATCATTTTTGGATCCTCTGGGACTACTGCATAGTGAATGTCTTTCAAGGACATATAAATTCGTATAACTAGATACGCTGTTGTATTACTTTTTATTTGAACTATGGTCCCATTTCAGCTACACAGCCATCATCAGGATAGCTGTAATTGAACATTGTATAAATGTGTGGTACATTTCTTGTATTACATGTGAATTATGAATAATATGGTTTTACATACGTTTCAAGTCCTCACTTCCCTGCAGTATCGTTGTTCCTGTTGCTATCTGTTTGTTACTGATTATATTTTGAGTTAATGTAACAACGATGATTAGTTTTGCAGTTTGTCCTGACTTTTCGTTCAATAGTAGTCAGAAATAAACTTCAGTATGATGTTGAAATATGTCACAACTGCCGTCACTAAACGTCAACTACAGACTGAGTTTTATTTCTGACCTCTAATAAACGAAGAGTCAGACCAAACTACTAAAATGATTATTTCTGTTACACTAACGTAAAATATATGGTTCAAATGGCTCTGAGCACTATGGGACTTAACTTCTGAGATAATCAGTCTCCTATAGCTTAGAACTACTTAAACCTAACTAACCTAAGGACAACACACACATCCATGCCCGAGGTAGGAATCTAACCTGCGACCACAGCGGTCGCGCGGTTCCACACTGTAGCGCCTACAACCGCTCGGCCACCTCGGCCGGCCGTAAAATATAGTCAGTAACAAATAGACAGCAGAAGCAACGATGTTGCATGGAAGTCAGGACTTGAAAACTAATGTAAAATCTCATTGTTCGTAACTCACACGTTAAACAACAAATTTACCAAGATTTATTACAGATAACGTGATGATGGTTGTATAACTGAAATAGGGCTGTAGTTAAAATATAAAATAATACTCATAGCAGTGTAACTGGTTATGCAAATTTATTTATTATGTCTTTGAAAAATCAGTTATAATTTTATCAGTCGTTCTGCTTTAAAATTCGACAGTTCTTTTAATGACTGTTTCGATCTCACAGCGTTTGATAGTTTTGTTAGGCTGCTTGAAATGGTATCCCTTTTTAAAAACTCGTTTAGTGAAACGCACCTTTAAAATGTGCGGTCGTATCATTATTTCAACGCAGAAGACTTTATTCCTGTGATCTAGATTTCAACAGTTTTGTTGCCACTAAATATGTTAACAACATGACCAGCACTTCCGTTGTTTGTACTTTTATTCCTAAACATTGGTGACAACCCACAAAGTGACAGCGCCCTCTTCGTACCTCATTTCAGTGCCTATCTCGACATTGTTGTGTAAAACCGTATGACAACTATGGATCCGCTAGCATCAACTCACAGAACCAAAAGACATATAAGCTCACTGCACCCTCAGCTACATTTTTTCTGTGTAAACCAAATGCGTGGTGTGTGGTCGAAAATAGATAGTGAACTCTCGTTATCAAACTGAAAAGTAGGGATCACTTAATAGTGTACCCTAATACATATTGAAAAATCTCTTTCAGTTTCATTTTTCTGTTGCATGTGTTGTATTCTACTCACGATTTAAATTCATATGTTACGCTAAAATAATGTCGTTCTGTGTAGCAACTTTCCTATTGTATTTGTGCTCAGATGACACGGTTTTTTTAATTTTTGTTCCATCAAATGACAGTTTATTTTCCAAAAGATGATTCACCAGTCGTAATTTTTTTTACCATCAAGTACTTTCCTGTATGATAGTCAGCGTTACCCTCAAATTGTTACCGTCGCCTAGTTTACTGAAGAAATACTTTGGCATTAGACCAGTATCAGAAAAATGCCGAATTGTACACTCCACTTTATGTGTAATGAGACGCTAAGAGCAGAATATGGATACTGCTCTCTCCAAATACAAGTTTTTCCAATGTCCTCGTACTCGCGCAAGACAAGCTCATATAGTTTTTGAAGAGAACTAGACACCCATGTTTTTTTCCCTACGTCTCTGTTTTCTCCCCTGTGCGAAATGAAGTACTGGCAAAGCACTTAATCAGATGAAAAAACTTTCAATGTTGTTAACGTTATTCTCGCTTTAAGTTCTTCCATATATCATCTACTCACCTATGATTCGAAAAATCGAATCCAATGTCCCATGCAAAATATGTTATAATCTAGTCGGACGAAACAGCGGGAGAAGATCTAATACAATTCATTCTAAGTCAGGTTCTTCGAACTCTAAAATCAAGATTCAAAATGATGTAGGACGCATTTCTCATGTGTTTTATCGATCATTTCCAAAATGTCCACTACAAAACAAAATCGTGGCAATACTGTGCTGTTTGACTCTGAACTTCCTCATTTCTTCAAAGGTGTAACAGATAGAGAATTGGAGAATATCTTACATCATCAGCTTCTTCATATCTTCCATGGTGGATCTTCACTTACTTGAAATGCTGCAGTAGTACATGTTACCCTCTATACAATTAACGTTAAGCCTTACGTGATGTTGAATGATAATAATAAGGTTGAGCTATATTTCAGACAATGTAACATAGCCAAAATTTACCATCGGTTTGAGACGTCCCACCACAAATTTCTCTCTGTTGACAAACTTATCTCCGAGTGGGACTTGCAACCTACATCATCAATTATTTCCTGGATGTATCACAATTTCTGTTTCCCTCCTCAGTTTTTACCCTTTGCAGCTCCCTCTAGTTTGATGGAAATTATTCCCTGACGATGTGCTATCATATTGTCCCTTCTTCTTGTCAGTGATTTCCATACATCCCTTTCCTCGCCAATTCAGCAGAGAAACACCATAATCCTTACTTTATCAGTCCACCTAATTTTCAATATTCTACTGTAGCAGCAGTCCTCAAACGCTTTGATTTTCTTCTGTTCTAGTTTTCCCACAGTCAATGTTTCACTACCACACGATGTTTTTCCTCCAAACGTACATCCTCAGAAATTCTTCCTCAACTTAAGACCTAAATTTAGTACCAGTAGTCTTTCCCTGGTCAGGAATGGCCTATTTTCCACTGTTAGACTGTTTTTTTATGGTATCATTGCTCCGTTCGTCATGTGTTGTTTTACTGCCTACGTTGGAGAATTCCTTAACTTCCTCTACTTCGTGAACACCAATTCTGATATTACGTTTCTCGATGTTACATTTCCACTATTTCGCATCACTTTACTCTTTCTTGATTATATGCTCAATCCATATTCTGTACTCATTAAACTGTTCACTCCATTCAACAGATCCTGTAATTCTTCTTCTCTTTTATTGACGGTGGCAGTTTCAACAGCAAATCTTATCACTGATACCCTTTCACCCAGAATTTTGACCTAATTCTTGAACCTCTTATTTTTTGTTTGCTTCTTCTATGTATAGCTTGAACAATATGGGCGAAAGACTGTCTTACATCATTTTATATCGAAGCACATCGTTCTTGATTTTAAAATCTTATTGTTCCCCCTTGTACATATTGTATATTTCCCGTCTCTCCATACAGCTTACCCCGATTTTTCTGAGAATTTACGACGTCTTGCTCCATTTCACATTGTCGAACGTTTTTTCTGGGTCGACAAATCCTATGAACGTGTCTTTCTTTAGTCTGCCTTCCATTATCAATTACAATGACAGAACTGACTCTCTGGTGCGTTCACGTTTTGCTAAAGCCAAGCTGATCGTCTTCCAAAACACCCTGAATTTTCTTTTCCATTCTTCTGTAAATTATTCTTGTCACTACCTTGGATGCATGAGCTTTTAAGCTGATTGTGCGATAATTCTAGCGTTTGTCAGCACTTGCAATCCTCGGAAGTGTATGGATGATGGTTTTGGTAAAGTCAGGGATATATCATCGGACTCACAAACATACGACACCCCAACGTGAATAGTCATTTTGTTGCCACTTCACCCCAATGATTTTAGAAATTCCGATGGAATGTTATCCATTCCGTCTGCCTTATGTGATCTAAATCTTTCCAAAGCACCTTTAAATTCTGATTCTAATAGTGGATCCTCTATTTCTTCAGTGTTGACCCCCATTTCTTTTTCTATCACTTCATCAGCAAGTCTTCCTCCTCATGAAGGCCTTCAGTGTGCCCTTTCCATCTATCCCCTCTCTTCTCGTAATTTAGCAGTGGAATTCCCTTTGCACTCTTAATGTTAAAAATCTTGCCTTTAATTTCACCGTAGTTCGTTTTGACTTTGCCGTATACTGAATCTGTATTTCCGACAGTCATTTCTTTTTCTATTTCTTCACTTCTTTCATGCAGCCGTTTCGCCTTACCTTCTGTGCATTTCATACTGATTTCATTCCTGAGTGACTTGTATTTCTGTATACCCGAATTTTTTTACTTCCTTCTTTCATCGATCAGCGGAAGTGTTCGATCTATCATCCGTTGTTTGCTCACAGTTACTTTCCCTGTTCCTGTGGTTTTCTTTCCAACTTTATGAATGCCCTTTTGTCCACTACAACTGTACTGAGCACTGAGCTATTCATTATCGCAGTATCTCTAGCATTAGAGAACTTGAAGTTTGTCTCTTCATTCCTTAGTATCTCCGTGTTACATTACTTGCGCATTGATTCTACCTGAGTAGTCTCTTTAAACTTAAGTCTGCTCTTCACCACTACTAAATTCTGATCTGAGTTTGTGTCTGCTCCAGGGTAAGCTTTACATTCCAATATCTTATTTCGGGATCTCTGCCTGAACAAGATGTAATCTGACTGAAACCTCCATATGAGCTCTATTACATCTGATTTTCTTGTTGTTTCACTTCGAGTGGCGGTTTTGGGAGGAGGTAATTTGTTACTCGACTCTTTGTGGAATGTACGCCATCGCAAGATCAATTTTATGTACAACGCATCCCTCGCAGCGTCTGCCAATGGAGTTTGATGAGCATCTCCGTAACATTCTGTCGCTCTCTAATCGAAACTGTGAGAAAATGCACCACTGTGTGTTTGGTCTTCTCTGTCTCTTCTGTTGTTTCAATCTTGTGATGGTGCCTAACTGACGAATAATACTGAGAAATTGGTCAGAGGAGTGACTGAGAAGCTTCTTTAGTGGAGGAATTACATTTGCTTCCAATTAGTTGTGCTTAGTGGCTCCTTTTCCTGCGACAATATTTTTGAAGTTTTACCACGTTGCATTGCTACGGACAAATGGGGTGAAGTGTTGTATCTGGAGAATAGTGTGTCTATCAAGACATGATAATTTCTGGACAGTGCGTCTTTTTAGTGACAAATGTTGGAATCGCATGCAGGACCGTTCGATAAGGAGTTTGTCATTTTCTACTGTTTTTGTTGTTGTGAGACTTCAGGTTGTGTTTTGGCCAGCGTTTATAAATGTTACTTGTTCTGTATATTTAAGTGTTGTATAGTATATGGAAGCTGTTTTGAAGTTAGTGTAAATTCTTCAGTTAATGAGTTTTACAAGGAGAAAGATTCTTCGCATACTTTGTAAATAATTACGTAACGTGTGAACGCTTAAGCCATAGTTCTTCAGACATGCACCAATTTGAACGTTGAGAGTAAATGCCTTTTTTCGATAAAATACGTGAATACGTGATGTTCGCACGTTAACTGAGTTTCTGTAATGTTTCAAGAACTTCCCCTGTTTTAAAATGGAAACTTTCATTATTTCCCAAAAGCCTATATTTGAAATTTTTTTTAACTTGTAACTGGTATTTGATAATATTTCCTCTTAGTTTGATTTAACTTAATAATAAGGCCTTGTTGTAGAGTGATACTGTAACACGTAGACATCAAATACTTTACTGACAAGATTATCTAAATTTTGAATATTTTCAGTTGCAGTGGAACGTTAGTTCTTTGGAGCATTTTTTCACATTTGGAATGAAGGCTGCTGCTGACGAGTAATTTTTGCAGTTTCAGAAAACGAGTGCTGACTGCAGTTCACATAAAGTGCATGCCACCATTTCAAAATGGAATCAGAAAATTTATTAAAGTTCTATTCCACGGCTTGTTAAAGTATTATGTGGTACAACAATGAATTCTACTCACGGATATTTTACACTTACTGAGTCAAAGAAGCTCTCTTGCATACCTTGCGGGTCTGGTACTTCAGAAGGAATTCCTAGACTCGCAGACTGAGGGAGGGTTGTCATTGGTACTCTAGTATGATAAAAAAAATTATTATTGTTTTTATTAGGTTAAATATATTTCAATTCTTTCAATTTAAATCTGTGTTTCATACTAGAATGTCGTGTTCTCAGTTTGGCACAGCTTTGCCATAGGAGACACGAAAGCGGTCGAAGACGTCCGTCTTCTGGTCGGCTCCTGATCGTTGTCAGAAGGAGGCTAGTTTTTGATTACGCAAAGACTTTTATTATTTGGAAAAGAACAACCCGGATTTCTTTACGCAATCAGTATGAATTTTATAATTACCTGAGGGACCTTTAACAATGAACAGTAAAAAAAATTGCATTTGCAAATGAAATCATTAATGAATGGGGCAGCTATGAGTTGTATAGAAGACAAGGGGCGGCCTTCTGTACACCACCAGGATGCCGCAGTATTTTCTGCTGCAGTAAAGGGTGTTTGACATTTCTAAAAATAATATGGCATGGAGGTTAAAAAAGTATAAAGGAAAAGAATAGAATAAGAAATCTGGTAAACACTAAATATATTCTAATAATTCTCAGAAGCAATTAGAGCTACTTTATAAACAGCATAACTTACATAAGTAATTTTCTAACTCTATGGTGCAATCAGATTTCAGCCTGTCCTGTACTAGCTCCTACGTTCACGTTTTTGTCACAAATTACAGTCATTACTTTTCTCCTTCGTTAAAGACAATTCTTGCACTGTTCAACACCTCCGATAACAATAACTTGCCGATTTACAATTTCGAACATAAATTACTTGAATGTTATTAATTAATAATGTTGTCTGCACGCTGGCAAGACCGCTCACTTTTTTAGCTTAAAGTCGACCTTCTTTTACGTTTTCACATTACAAGCAGAAGTACATTAAAATCTGAAGATCTACAAAAGTTTTTTTTACTGTCATCTTTTATTTAGATCGAAGCAGAACTTCAGTTCAGCTTCTGTTAAAATGTTTCTTTGACTGCGCAATTGATGTATTAGCGTCCGCGCTAGATGCGCATCTTTACAGTTCGTAAATTATATAAAACAAATGTCTTTCAAAGAATAGGTCTCATTTCATAAGTTGATCATTTAACATACAGATAGGTGAATGTCTTTCCAAAGGTACTCACAGCTTTCATACTACGGAAATCCCAATAATATTACATCGCTTCCCGTGTGAGACGTAATTAGATTAGATTAATACAAGTTCCATGGATCATGAATACGATATTTCGTAATGATGTGGAACGAGTCGAATTTTCCACTACATGACATAATTAGGTTAATTTAACAACATACTTAAGTTAATATAACAACTTTATTTTATTGTGTTTTTTGTTTTTCTTTATTTTTTTATTTTTATTTTTATTTATTTGTTTATTTTTAATATTTTTTTTCTTAATTTATATCTAAAAATTCCTCTATGGAGTAGAAGGAGTTGTCATTCAGAAATTCTTTTAATTTCTTCTTAAATACTTGTTGGTTATCTGTCAGACTTTTGATACTATTTGGTAAGTGACCAAAGACTTTAGTGCCAGTATAATTCACCCCTTTCTGTGCCAAAGTTAGATTTAATCTTGAATAGTGAAGATCATCCTTTCTCCTAGTATTGTAGTTATGCACACTGCTATTACTTTTGAATTGGGTTTGGTTGTTAATAACAAATTTCATAAGAGAGTATATATACTGACAAGCTACTGTGAATATCCCTAGATCCTTAAATAAATGTCTGCAGGATGATCTCGGGTGGACTCCAGCTATTATTCTGATTACACGCTTTTGTGCAATAAATACTTTATTCCTCAGTGATGAATTACCCCAAAATATGATGCCATATGAAAGCAATGAGTGAAAATAGGCGTAGTAAGCTAATTTACTAAGATGTTTATCACCAAAATTTGCAATGACCCTTATTGCATAAGTAGCTGAACTCAAGCGTTTCAGCAAATCATCAATGTGTTTCTTCCAATTTAATCTCTCATCAATGGACACACCTAAAAATTTGGAATATTCTACCTTAGCTATATGCTTCTGATTAAGGTCTATATTTATTAATGGCGTCATACCATTCACTGTACGGAACTGTATGTACTGTGTCTTATCAAAATTCAGTGAGAGTCCGTTTACAAGGAACCACTTAGTAATTTTCTGAAAGACAGTATTGACAATTTCATCAGTTAACTCTTGTTTGTCAGGTGTGATTACTATACTTGTATCATCAGCAAAGAGAACTAACTTTGCCTCTTCATGAATATAGAATGGCAAGTCATTAATATATAATAAGAACAACAAAGGACCCAAGACTGACCCTTGTGGAACCCCATTCTTGATAGTTCCCCAGTTTGAGGAATGTGCTGATCTTTGCATGTTATGAAAACTACTTATTTCAATTTTCTGCACTCTTCCAGTTAGGTACGAATTAAACCATTTGTGCACTGTCCCACTCATGCCACAATACTTGAGCTTGTCTAGCAGAATTTCATGATTTACACAATCAAAAGCCTTTGAGAGATCACAAAAATCCCAATGGGTGGTGTTCGGTTATTCATATCGTTCAAAATTTGACTTGTGAAAGCATATTTGGCATTTTCTGTTGAAAAACCTTTCTGGAAACCAAACTGACATTTTGTTAGTACTTCATTTTTACAGATATGTGAAGCTACTCTTGAATACATTACTTTCTCAAAAATTTTGGATAAAGCTGTTAGAAGGGAGATTGGACGGTAATTGTTGACATCAGATCTATCCCCCTTTTTATGCAAAGGTATAACAATAGCATATTTCAGTCTATCAGGGAAAATGCCCTGTTCCTGAGAGCTATTACACAGGTGGCTGAGAATCTTACTTATCTGTTGAGAACAAGCTTTTAGTATTTTGCTGGAAATGCCATCAATTCCATGTGAGTTTTTGCTTTTAAGCAAGTTTATTATTTTCCTAATTTCAGAGGGAGAAGTGGGTGAGATTTCAATTGTATCAAATTGCATAGGTATGGCCTCTTCCATTAACAGCCTAGCATCTTTTAATGAAGACCTGGATCGTACTATATCCACAACATTTAGAAAATGATTATTAAAAATATTTTCAACTTCTGACTTTTTGTTCGTAAAGTTTTCATTCAATTTGATGGTAATACTATCTTCCTCTGCCCTTGGTTGACCTGTTTATCGTTTAATAATATTCCAAATTGTTTTAATTTTATTATCAGAGTTGCTGATTTCAGACATGATACACATACTCCTGGATTTTTTAATAACTTTTCTTAATATAACACAGTAGTTTTTATAATGTTTGATAGTTTCTGGGTCACTACTCTTTCTTGCTGTCAGATACATTTCCCTTTTCCAGTTACAAGATATTTTTATCCCCTTAGTAAGCCATGGTTTGTTACAAGGTTTCTAACGAGTATATTTAACTATTTTCTTGGGGAAGCAGTTTTCAAATGCATTTACAAAAATGTCATGAAATAAATTATATTTTAAATTGGCATCAGGTTCATGGTACACCTCATCCCAGTCTAACTGCTGTAGGCTTTCCCTGAAATTTGCAATTGTTAAATCGTTGACTGAACGTACTACTTTGGAGGACTGTTTAGTATTGCTGAATGGAGCTATGTCATATATTGTAACTAGCTGTGCACCATGATCAGAAAGACCATTCTCAACAGGCTGAGCATTTATCTGGTTAAACTTATCTTGGTCTATAAAGAAGATCGTTACAACTCACGCGCAGTAGTAATATTATTGGATTCACGTACTTAGTGAATGAAGTATTTAAGGATCTCTTCTTGTAGGGAGCAAAACAAATATAACATAAGGCATATAGAAGTATATACGTTTCACACTAAGTCGTCAAAGCTACTCACAGTTGCTTGATCATTAACAAACTTGGTTGTGGCATGATGCCATCATAAGTGTTCAAGGATTTACCATAGGTTCCTTCTTGCGTGTTCTCAAGAATTACTCTCATTCAATCAATAGAAACATTGAAATACTAACATAGATACAAATACAAATCAAATACCCATACACATACACATATACATAAATATTGACAAGAAGAAAAGAAATCCGATTACAGGAATTCGTTTGAAGTATTGGTGCATTTCCGCCAATTTTGAACAGAACATAAAACTTTTATCAGTCCTTCTCGTAGCGACGTCACTCTTCACTTTGTAGCTGGGAGTATTTCTCATGAACTCGGGTGATTTTGACAGGGGAATTCTTTCATCACCTTTCATTTTTCACTGCACTAAAACTGGGGATCACCTTTTCACATTCTGGTGGAAAACACTGGGAATTTCACTATGTGAAGGGGGAAGTGATATTTCTTGACTCGACGATCCATCGGGCCATGTCGGGAAACAGGGAAGTCGATGACTTGTTCAATGACGAATGAGTCAGTTTGGTGGCTGTCTTAATCTCATTCCAGTTCATGTTACAGCAAATGAAAATACAGAAAAAAAATCTGTATTACGACTTGCTCATTAATTAGCATTTTAATCTAAGGGAATATAGAGTAAGAATTTAAGACAATAGAAATTACTACATAGACTATGTACATATACATTATATATTATTCATATTTTGTGTCTAGGTTTTATATTCTTTCGTTAGCAAATATTGGCAAAACACATTTCGTCTTGTACAGGTCTTTCTTAAGCAATGTATTTAGCAATATTGCCGTAGCAATTTTCATAGTTAAGGAAAAGTCATCATTAGTGTCCTTTTAACGTAAATATAGTAAAATCGTGCTTAGTTTATCAACGTTTTATTATTTTTATGTCCATTTTCATCTCAAATCTGGAGCACGCTCGCGCCCGTTATGGAGAGGAATGCTTATTGTTGAGTACGGGCCGGCGAGCAGTCATTGAATGTTGCCACAGTGCTTCACAGTCACGTGGTAACGAACTGGCGGTTTAACAGCTTTGGCAGTCCGCGTCCTGCACGAGGCAGATAGTTCAGTGGCTACCAACCCTTCTTTTTTTTAAACTTGTGCATTTTGTTGAATCGTGGGTACTGGAGCAGCCCGGCAAGGCGACATGGTCAACCTGGACGGTAAATTGACTGCACCAGCGACAAAGAACAGTCATCGATGAAAATGACTACTGTCACCTATTTCAGTGAGTACAATAGCTTGTCTATCCTTTGACTGATAGTCACTGTATCGTCGTTACAACGTGAGAATACTTGAAATGCTACCTCACACGCGGAACATCACACGTGTCCATAAGTTTATTACAGTTTTGATTCACACAAGAGATAACTAGTTTTTCGTGTCCATACATGTGTCAAATTACGATTTTACACTCACCAATATATGTATACATACATGTCCATCATTTTGCCACTAAGTGAGTCATACGCATCAGTCCATATTTGTCCATATAGGTGTCTTTATACTACAGAGTAACACAGGTAATGCTAAAATTACTAATCATAAAAGGATCATTTACAAAACGTACACAGTTTTTTTTTTGTTACTGTCCAAGACCTAACGAAAAACGTGTTCGCTATTCTGAATGATGCTTCTGAAGCATGTTAGCTTTTATATGTATCTTAAATCTGATTCTTTTCCTTTTCTTATTGTTCTATAACAGCCTTTTTTTGTTTCTTTTTTTTTCATTTCCTCGGTTACATCAATAATCAGTAAAATATACCCACTTTGGCGTGCCGAACAGTTCACGTTCAAAACTTCATCTAACAGAAATCGGGAAAATTATTCATATTTCCTAAGATGCTTTTGCTCACAGCAAATCACATTTACATCACGTTTCGATAAGTAACTGCAGATACGCATTAACCAACGAGCCACGATCGTCAATACACACAATATACACACGTCAAGTCTTTTGAACCAATTTCAAAATTTCTTCCCCTACCGGGTAGGGTAGAAAGGTAAGAATGCTAAAGAAGAAAACTACAATAGGTTAGTGCAAGGAAACGAAAGATACGAAGATAGATAATAGGTGAAATAATCAGTTGAGCCAATTCATTCTTCGGCTCCACCGTTTTTAGTGTCATCCACGTGGCATAACTTGACTTCAGTATTAAAATGTAGCACAAATCCGCTTCCAAAGCATCTTCAAATATATCTCAAAATCACGGCATACGGACATAGCAGAAGAATATAAGCAGATTATCTCAGTCCTCAACTAGGTATCTTAATATCGAAGGTTTCTGTATAATACTCGTGACATAGGAATAGTCTCTCTAAGTTTCTCCAATACAGGACCTAATTATTATTATAAATGCATATTTCTTGACTGATTGACTCATAGTAATAAATAAATTAAAGTTGCTCTCCAGTAGCGGGTACCATTATTCATTTCTTTGTACATTAACTATATGTTGCTGCTTATACTCGGTGTAATCTACAGATTACAATGTATCAAGTTTTACATCGTACATGGTTCTAGCGACTTCAAATATCAATCCTTTGAAAGCTTAACTTAGGTTAATACTTCACATATACGGACATTCTGGTCCGAATGAGGGATTTAAAGAAAACCTTTACTACTTGGTAAAAAGGAGATTTGCCATAACTTAAAACTAAAGCAGCAGGTGGCACTTTGGCACATCCCTTACTCAATTCAACAACTGCAGTCTTCTATTGCTCAAGAAACTTAAAACTACCTTAAAACTAAAGCAAATCTTATTTTCCAAATACGTAGAGTACCTTCTTCAATCACTTCATATCTTTCAAGCTCCATCATTACTTTGTGTTCACCTCACTCAAATGATTACGTCACCTGCAGAATACATGTACATGCTGTTGACTCACATACTTTCTAAACAAAAAAATGGTTCAAATGGCTCTGAGCACTATGGGACTCAACTGCTGTGGTCATAAGTCCCCTAGAACTTAGAACTACTTAAAACTAACTAACCTAAGGACATCACACACATCCATGCCCGAGGCGGGATTCGAACCTGCGACCGTAGCGGTCGTGCGGTTCCAGACTGTAGCGCCTTTAACCGCTCGGCCACTCCGGCCGGCACTTTCTAAACAGATCACACTCTTGTTTCAAGTTGCAGCTTAACATAATAAATGATTTTTTTAATGATTTTCATGGTACTTCTTTAGGTCTACCTCGTGGTAAAGTCCTTTTATTCGTCCACTAACTGGATCTGCCAACACGTAGCAACCAATATTTGGCTTCCTGACTATAACAAACGGTCCTTCGTATAGGTGTTGCCACTTATGATTTTTACGTAAGATGAGTGATGGTTTGAAGTGTGTTCTCAGAAGAACACGCTCGTTCAGGCGATACTACAGAACTTTATTGACATGCTTGTAAAATGCTTTTTTTTATTTTTAAATTGGCATGATTTGTGAGAGAGATCAGGGCTTGTCTTAACTTATTATATAGGTTGACTTCTGGACCTTGTATCTTGGGGATAGGATCAGTCGATTCATTGCTTTCCTTTTGGCTGGAGATTAGTTCTGAAGATGTGAAACCTGCGAAGTGTGCTTTTAGTTTTTCGCATGTTCATTAGATTGAATTTCGCTCACAATTACTTTTGAAGTACCGGGCGGTACGCTCGGTACGAAGTTTGCTTCCTTATTCCACCTAAGTTGCGAGCTATTTGCCGGAATTTCAGTCGAGATGGTGTATGTTGGCGGGTTTGCTCGGGCATAATAGATACGACAAGTTTGAGGTTCATGATTCTGAACTTGATTGTTAGTAAAAGGTGGAGGACTATTCCTAAAGTTTGAAGCATACCGTTGTTTGTATTGCTTGGAAGGATCTGGAGCATTTCTCACTTGAGAACAGTGCTGGAATCCAGGCTGGTTACCATACTGCTGTTGACTGTTGGTGTTAATCTAACGTCCTTTTCCATTTAAATTATCATTGCCTTGGCGATCGCTATTGTAGTGATAGCGATCATTGTAATTAACTGGTGAATTACCGTATTGCTGTTGTGTTGTCTGGTATATGGGGTGGTACCTGTTTTGATCCTGGAATTTATGTTTCTGCTTCCCGTCACGGCGATAGTGGTTGTTATTATCACACGGAACGTCGTGTCCTTTACTGTTGTTTGGTTGGTATGACATACCTGAGTCTGCGCTTACACCGTGCGGCTGTGTAGTGTGCAGGCCAAGATTACAATTACTCCACGCACTAGCACGCACGTCTTCTTTAATCATGTCAAGGTTGTCAAGTACTGACAGAAAAGCCTCCGTATCGTCGTCACTGACATTTACTAACTTCTCCCTGATTGATACCGGTAGCTTTGACTTAAGGATCATAATTACGTCCTTCGTGGAAATGGGCGTGTTCCAATATTGTAGCCGGCCGAAGTGGCCGTGCGGTTAAAGGCGCTGCAGTCTGGAGCCGCAGGACCGCTCCGGTCGCAGGTTCGAATCCTGCCTCGGGCATGGATGTTTGTGATGTCCTTAGGTTAGTTAGGTTTAACTAGTTCTAAGTTCTAGGGGACTAATGACCTCAGCAGTTGAGTCCCATAGTGCTCAGAGCCATTTGAGCCAACCAATATTGTATTTTTCGCAGGTATTTCTCAAAGTACCTACGGAGACCAGCACTTCTCGTATTAAACGGTTCAGCATTATATACTTCCTTTCTAAGGCGTTGTTGTATGCCTGAACTCCAGAATTTGTTCAGAAATTGCTTTTCGAAGTCAGCGTCATTATTACATCTGTCAATTACTTCTGTTACCCAGACAGAACCCTCTCCTTGAATGTAACCTACTATAAAGCGCATACGTTGCTTGTCATTTCAGCTCTCAGGAAAAACACCATTAAATGACTTCAGAAAAACCATTGGGTGGATGTTGCGTTTCTCTGGCAGAAAAGGCTGGAACACGCGGTGCTGGAGAACGCTCTCTTCTTTCATGAGCTCGACAAGAGTTAGTTGATCACTCTGGTTGCGTACTAACGGATTCTTACTGCCGTGACCATGTACAAGTGGAGAGAATCTTACACGAGACACGGGATTATTATTGTATTCATGTTCTGAAGAAAGCAAGTGTGAATACTCACGTCTATTATCATTAGGAAAATCATTGACTTGTTGTTTCAACTGCTCGATTTCCTCAGTGAGGTGTCGTTTCCACTCGGGAAGATCTCGGTGAAAAACTCTACGAATCTCTCCTAATTCAGTGAGAATCGTATGATCCTGATGTACCTGGAGCAGCTAAAACTTCAACTGTGGCTGACTTAACGGCTTCTTTTAAGTCGTGTTGAACCTTGTTTTCTATGTACTGTTCCTTAGTCTCGACCCATTCTACAAATTCTTTTCCTATCGTGGAACGTACGTTTGCTGCAGCATCATTCACCCTCTTTTCGGATAGCGCCTGTGTCAGGTCATTGACCTGGCCTTGCAGAGTGATGACATTGTCTGCAAGCTTGTTTACTTTAGCTCCGACCTCAGCGGAATTCTTTGAAACTTCCGTTGTAACTGCCTGGCAACTTTCGATTTGTACCTTAATGTCTTTGTGCACGTTACCTACCGTGCTCTCACATGCATCTACCTTCTGCAGAATACCTTCTATCCTTTCATTTAGTACTTAATTCCGCGATATATTCCACCGTGACTGTCCTTATTCTTGCCTCTAAGTTGGCATCTATATTACCTAAGCGATTTTTCATTGTACCAATGGTGGTATTTAAATCAAACCATTCTCGCTCTGTCTCCTGTTCCTTTTCCCTTTCTTTTTGTTCCTTTTCTTGTCTATCTCGTTGTTTTTGTAATTTATACGCTTCCCTTTCCCGTTTCTCCTGTTCTCTTTCTTGAAAAAAAATTCTCATCATTTCAACCATCGAATTTTCTCCCGCTTGCTGTGACGATACGTCACGCACACCATCATCGTCTATCGTTCTCTCCATTAGCGGATCGGGTCTGCCTGTTCCCGTTCGCGAACGTAGTGGGTATGACTTGACAACTGTGTCATCACCGTCATCCACACTGTTTGTCGGCTTTCCTTTGTCATCTGCCATGTTTATTTTCAAGTTTGTGACGTAACTGCTCAAATAAATCTTTCGCAGCACGCCGATCGTCAACTCAGATTCGCACACTTCGACGCTTCCTGATAGTCAAACGTCACACAGCGGTAGCTGACAATTGCAGAGCTATACCGGGTAGAAGACAAGATGGCACCTAACTTTGAAAATAAGTGACAAAAACCTACTAGACACTTAATCCTGCTATTATGGCATCCATCTCGTGTTCTTAACCGTAGCAACAAAGAAGATGCTAATAATGCTAACAAATAAACTTTGCGTGGAGAGATGATTAGAAATGAATTCTAACTACGTAAATAAGCAACTCTGCAAGGAAATAACAGCGATAGGATAAAATGAAGCAGTAAGGCAAGAAATTCCGGAAATCAGTTTTTTTTTTTATACAAGACGCGAGATTTTATGGGTAATGAAAACCGTACTTACATCAATCGTTTTGCGCACTGCTGTTATTTTTTGAATTTTTTTCAATACTTCCTCGGTTTCGTTCAGTACTTCCTTTACGGCTTCCCGATGTCCACCGGATGATGTCATGAAACAATAACAGAAGAGATTAAAAATTTTTTACCAGGTGCCTGTTCGGGCGCCACATCTAGTATGATAAAAAAAAATATTATTATTTTCATTAGGTTAAATATATTTCAATTCTTTCAATTTAAATCTGTGTTTCATACTAGAATGTCGTGTTCCCAGTTTGTCACAGCTTTGCCATAGGAGACACGAAAGCGGTCGAAGACGTCCGTCTTCTGGTCGGCTCCTGATCGTTGTCAGAAGGAGGCTAGTTTTTGATTACGCGAAGACTTTTATTATTTGGAAAGGAACAACCCGGATTTCTTTACGCAATCAGTATGAATTTTATAATTACCTAAGGGACCTTTAACAATGAACAGTAAAAAAAATTGCATTTGCAAATGAAATCATTAATGAATGGGGCAGCTATGAGTTGTATAGAAGACAAGGGGCGGCCTTCTGTACACCACCAGGATGCCGCAGTATTTTCTGCTGCAGTAAAGGGTGTTTGACATTTCTAAAAATAATATGGCATGGAGGTTAAAAAAGTATAAAGGAAAAGAATAGAATAAGAAATCTGGTAAACACTAAATATATTCTAATAATTCTCACAAGCAATTAGAGCTACTTTATAAACTAGCTCCTATGTTCACGTTTTTGTCACAAATTACAGTCATTACTTTTCTCCTTCGTTAAAGGCAATTCTTGCACTGTTCAACACCTCCGATAACAATAACTTACCGATTTACAGTTTCGAACATAAATTACTTGAATGTTATTAATTAATAATGATGTCTGCACGCTGACAAGACCGCTCACTTTTTTAGCTTAAAGTCGACATTCTTTTACGTTTTCACATTACAAGCAGAAGTACATTAAAATCTGAAGATCTACAAAAGTTTTTTTACTGTCATCTTTTATTTAGATCGAAGCGGAACGTCAGTTCAGCTTCTGTTAATATGTTTCTTTGACTGCGCAATCGATGTATTAGCGTCCGCGCTAGATGCGCATCTTTACAGTTTGTAAATTATATAAAACAAACGTCTTTCAAAGAATAGGTCTCATTTCATAAGTTGATCATTTAACATACAGATAGGTGAATGTCTTTCCAAAGGTATTCACAGCTTTCATACTACGGAAATCCCAATAATATTACAGTACCTAGATACCTCAGGAGGGCGCCGCCAGCAAAGTTCCGAATTTGTATCCCGATGCGAGTCATAGTTTTAACGAACCAGGATATTTCCAAAGAGTGCACACTCCACGGTAGGGTGAAGGATTCATTCTGGATGCATGAGTTATTGTTTGTTCCTCTACTTCGTAGATTGTAACTTTATGTCAACCGCATATACTATCCTATTTGTCATAAGCATTTACCTACAGGAGTATTGTGTCTGCTACAGAAAAATGATGACGATGCCACGACTCACAAAGGACGCTTATCGCGTGCACGTCTGGACTGCAGTGGACGAAGACCCGACAAATATAATTTGGCCGCTGTATGGTAAGACACTGACCTGCGCATTGGAAATTATGTTGCTCGAAGACTACTCTCTTGGAGATGTGATCGTCTTCGACTTGGAAAACGTGAATGGTGGACACATCGTGCGCACGGATATCAACCTCATCCGCAATCTCGAAGTCTGCTACAAGGTAATTTAGAAAAAATATTCTATTCTGGTGGAACCGATTAAAAGTATAGCACATACGGAACTTTCCGCCATTAAAACTATTTACCAGACTGGAAATCGAACATGCTTAGAAAGTGGACTGATGTGTTCTCCAAATAAGTTTGCCACCCAACATGAAAATAGCATGAAGCAATCTCTTGCCACAGAAATCAGTTTCTGTATTGAGGTGGCGTGCCTGCAGCCTGTAACTGTCTGATCACTATGCAATATATTATTACAATAAAAAGTATGACGGCAGCAGGATGAATAACTATTAAGAATCATTAGCAATATTATGAAAAGATAGTTGCTGCTCACCATACAGGGGAGATACTGAGTCGCAGATCGGCATAACTAAAAGACTGTCAGAAACTAAGACAACATAAACATACACTCACACAAACTGAACTCATGCATACATGACCATAGCCTCTTGCAGTTGAAACCAGACTGCGAGCAGCAGCGCATGATAAGAGAGGCAGCTGGGTGATGGGTGACGGAGGAGACTGGGATGGGGGATGGTAAAGTGTTACTTGTGGGAGCATACATGGACGGGGTGGAGAGAGGGCAGGGCAGCTAGATGCAATTTGGTGGTTAGATGGCGGGTGGATGGGAGAGGGAAAGGTCGTAACGCAAAAGGAGAGAAGTAAAACGACTGAGTGCATTGGTGGAATAGAGGCCTGTGTAATGTTGGGAAAAGTTAAGTCAGTAGATTGATAATAACAATGACTTCAAATGGTTCAAATGGCTCTGAGCACTATGGGACTCAACTGCTGTGGTCATTAGTCCCCTAGAACTTAGAACTACTTAAACCTAACTAACCTAAGAACATCACACACACACCCATGCCCGAGGCAGGATTCGAACCTGCGACCGTAGCAGCAGCGCGGCTCCGGACTGGAGCGCCTAGAACCGCACGGCCACCGGGGCCGGCTAACAATGACTATCGAAGGTTGAGGGGAGGAGGGTTACGGGAACAAAGCTGTTTTGGAGGAAAGACCCAGATGGCACAGGCTGTGAAGCAGCTATTGAAATGAAGAACGTCGTCTTGGACAACGTGCTCAGCAATGGGGTGGTCCAGCTGCTCCTTGGCCACAGATTGTCAGAGGCCATTCACGTGGACAGACGGTCTGTTGGTATTCACGCCCATGTAGAATGCTGCACAGTAGCTGCAGCTTAGATACTAGATCACATGACTGATTTCAAAGGTACTCTTACCTTTGATGGGAGAGGTAAAGCCTGTGACCACACTGGAGCAGGTGCTGGTGGAAGAATGCAATGGACAGGTCTTACATATAGTCTATTACAAGGATATGAACCATGAGGCAAGAGGTGGGATGCAAGAGTTATGCAGGGATGGACGAGTATGTGGTATAGGATCGGTGGGTCGCAGAGTACCGCTTTTGAAGGCATTTATTAAAATAATATGTGCACAAATATTCAGCTTCAGGTTGACGAGAGAGCGTGGAAATGAATTAAAAGTTCTGAACTCTGGTCTATATCTAACTCAGTGAACTATAGTTACTTAATATAATTGTAGTTCAGTCCCGGCTACTGTTGGTGCCAGCAAAGCCAATTACTGGATAAATTTTGCGGCGGCTGGTGGTGGCTTGCTGATAACTGAAACTGCTAACTGCTGGCAACTGAATCAATAACTGGCCGAATGAAGCCTTGCGGCCACTTGTGACTGCGAACAAGAGAGCTATTTGCCTGACATCACTCGAAAGCAGGACGAAGATTCCGCTTTCAGTGCATTCTATAGCGGCCTACACAACTCTTGGCAAATGGACCGGACTATTTTAATGCCTTGTGGTGCAAACATGATGCGGTTCCTGTTATGTGCACCTCTTTCGTGATGAGCGATACCATTTGATCCCGTGCTGGAGACCGCCTGGCGAGTGCCGCCATCTGTGTGCATCGCTTTGTGCGGTATTTAACGGTGGGCTGAGCATGCACAGTTCGACTCCTGATTTGGAGAGTATCATACCAGCCTACCTGCCCAACGAAAAAGGTTAGTTCCAAATTGCTGCATTAATTTCCTAGTTTCACTTTAACAAAAAATGAGGAAAAATTTTACTCGTTTTCGTGTTTGCACGGCCTACCTATTCATTTCTAACAGAAACTAATTTCGTTCGTTCGTAATAAATCTCACTATATTCACAATACACTCAAAGAGTCTCAAAAATTATAAAGTAAAAAATTGTGTATGTGACAGTGGTAAAGATTCCTGAACTGGGTACTTGGAGGTAAGGAACTAATGGTAAAAACTGCAGCAACAGTTATGCTCACAGAAACTGTTCGGTGTGACTTCCATTCTCGAATTCATTGGCGACCTACGAAAAACTGCGCTGGACCGGGCCTCGAACCCGGATTTGCCGCTTATCCCGAACACTTGTCATAATCAGGTTTTTTTTTTTTTTTAAATCAGGGTACGAAAATGCAGTAGCTTGTAACCTCCCAACAGATAAATTCCATAGCCTCCTAGTAAAAAAGTGACTAACCTCTCAATAAACATGTGACTCTTATATAACCTTTCAAAAGAAATCTCTTAATGTAACCTTTCAATAATTAACTGACTGTGAATCTAAACTGGTAACTATGGACGTCAGCAGTGCTGCTTCATGGCCCTGAAAAATCATTCTGAATAAACTGAAAATTTTTACCTCAATGATGTCGCCGGATGATATGTACATATCTGCTCCTATAAAAAATTTTTTTAGCACAGCCCAGTGCAATGCTGGCAACTAGATTTTGTTATGAATGAAAAACAACTGATTTTCTTTACGATAATCGGCATGACTATGTACAAGAGAAATTAGTAAAAACTTTAAATTCAGATGAATGACTGTCAAAAGTTACCTTTATAAGAAAGATTATTATTGAAAGATTTTTGAGAATATTTACATGTGACTTTGATGTAACAATAGTCCAAAAATCAGTTGTAGCAATTAACACATGCGCGCAGCAATAAAGAACAATAATCTTTTTCGTTTAACTTATACTACATCGTTTAGGCAACGCCATCGTTTCCAGCTACCGACGTTGGTAATTCCATAACTCTACTGCTCTTCTTGAGCTACAAAACACTACTGGACTGCATTGTCCGAACTCCAGCTCGCAAGTGCTCTGTGTGAGCTGTACAACTCGACAACTACTCTCTACGAGCGACCTGATACAGGCGCCCGACCGCGAGCTACTAATACTACTGCTGGCGACACTGCTCTCTGGTCTGGGATTCTATTGTAGCTTAAATATCGCAGGCATTGCGTGAGCAATCCATCGAAGTTAATCTACTCGAGTGCGCTAGCAATAAATTCCTTAGTGATGGATCTCTTACAAGCTTCATTTAAGATCTGGGGACATGATCAAAATAACATACAACAAAAATTAATATAGGACGCCCTCCTGGCGGAACAAAACAAAGCAGCGACCGCATACCAGCTGGAGACAGATAGGGGGGGTGGCGGGGGGTTGTTTCTGGGGGAGGATACCAGACAGCGAGGTCATCGGTCTCATCGGATTAGGGAAGGAAGGGGAAGGAAGTCGGCCGTGCCCTTTCAAAGGAACCATCACGGCATTTGCCTGGAGCGATTTAGGGAATTCACGTAAAACCTAAATCAGTCTGGCCGGAGGCGGGATTGAACCGTCATCCTCCCGAATGCGAGTCGAGTGTGCCAGCCACTGCACCACCTCGCTCGGTTGGAGACAGATAGATTCACATTGATCCCCAAGCCCCAGCAGGGATAACTTAGGCATATCTTCTCGATAAACATTCCATAGTCCTAAGACATGGGTCAAATAGGTCAAGTTCCAGTACGAACACCAATCAAATTTTCACCTTCTCATACCAGGCACACCGCAGCTATGGGGAAGATTCAGGAATAGTCCACCCAAAAACACTGCCATAATATTAGTGATACCTTGAATGGTGAACTGATGAGGTATGACAATGTTTGAGAAACACCCAAAAAATCAAGGATGATCTTGCTGAAAACTTGAAAAGACCCAATTCAGTGTGTTAGCGTTCGTGGGCCGCGCGGTATTAGCCGAGTGGTCTGAGGCGCTGCAGCCGTAGACTGTGCGGCTGGTCCCGGCGGAGGTTCGAGTCCTCCTTCAATAATGGGTGTGTGTGTGTTTGTCCTTAGGAGATAATTTAGGTTAAGTAGTGTGTAAACTTAGGGACTGTTGACCTTAGCAGTTAAGTCCCATAAGATTTCACACACATTTGGACATTTTTTTGTGTTCGTGTTTCGGAAAAAGTATCATCTTCGAACAGAATCGAAAGTGGCATCACAGCGTGTGAAGCCACATAAAGAAGAAAAGTAAGTATTTTTCCTTACCTCTGCACACCCACACCTCTGCATCAGTTAATGTTCATCCCTGTTAAAAGTGTGACACTAGGGGAAAGCAGAAATTCTGCCATGTTAATGGTATGTAATTGGAGACACGTAATATGTCTCTCATTGAGAACCAGATATCAGTTTGGACAAGCCTCCGTGTCGACGACAACATGGTGCACGGATCAGCACTCGAAGGGATGTGCGATCTCTGAATGGCGGCGCCCCACCAAGTTCCGTTAGTGACCCCAATCATTAGGCCATATGCTACGGTCGCAGGTTCGAATCCTGCCTCGGGCATGGATGTGTGTGATGTCCTTAGTTAGGTTTAAGTAGTTCTAAGTTCTAGGGGACTGATAACCACAGCAGTTGAGTCCCATAGTGCTCAGAGCCATTTGAACCATTAGGCCATATACGTCACATGCCATAGGAGTCCTGGTACATGGGAAGTCTGTATGGACATAACTTTATTCCATGAAAAAGTTCTTGAGGTGCTAGAGTGAAGGAGAAATAGGTGCTGTTGGAATGGGCAACACTCGTCAAAGATGAGCAAGTTTCTGACTCAGAGTTCCCTACAAACCATTGTGATGGAGTGTTCAAAGCTTAGCCATCGTGCAGGAGTAGGGCAGCCACTCTGACAACCCCAGGGCATCCTTCCAGAGGGGGATAAGAAAGTGTGTCATATCGAACTGTAACGGTAAGACCCACGCTCACGAAATAGCCGAACCCTGCTTGCAACCAGTTCGCTATTGCCTTCATCACTGGTAAGATGAGGCCAAATGCTTTTTCCTAGAAGCCAGATGAGAATTGACAAAATCAACTCTTTGTACCACGTCCAAAGCTCTCAGTAGATTATTGTGCATGCCTGTGCGGATCACTTGAAGGAGGCCTTTATAGTTAGCTGCCGCCGTTCTCTGCATGTCATGCGTGAAGGCAATTACCAAACATTTCAGCGTGTTCGTCGACCGCACTGGAGCCGCCCTCCCTTCCGAAAGCCCCCTGCCATTTTTCAAAGCACCAGACTTCATCGAGGTGACTCACGCCATCTCTGTTAACTGCTTACCCTCTGGATCATGGAAATGATTGGCATTAAATTTCTATGTGCCTCGATTGTGGCACACGCTCTGCCGTTGGAGAGACGGTGATTATGACTACGATGTGGTCAGAGGAAGCCGTGGACCACAACTCAGTGCCAATTGCCGCAGCTGAATGACCGGATGAAACGTACACGCTCTCAAGCCGACACGAGGAATGACTCGTAACGTAGGTAAATCCACTTCGATCTACATGCACACGTTGCCACGTGCCAGCAAGATTCTTCTGCTGCACCAGCAGTTGTAGTTCCTTGTATGTCGTATGATGGGAATTGAATCTTCTGGGTTGTCATAAAGTGGAAGTCTCTATTAAGATTAAAATGGTCATAACGGTCAGCAACAAAAGGCACGACTTCTTCCGAATAAAGCCCAACCGGCCTGCCGCT